>NC_045765.1:85570457-90570457 GCF_008692025.1 Phocoena sinus
CCCACGTACCGCAAAACAAAACAAAACAAAACAAAAAACAACATAAACATGACATTTGCATACTAAAATAGGAGTATGAGTAAATTAGATTTTCAAAACCAAGTGTTGGCTGACCTCTATTCATTCATATAATATGGCCTATGTGTGCATTAAGCCACTAAGATCTTCAGATTCTTTCTAAAGCATCACTGTATTAGTCCTTAGTAGTGATTTTTAAAAGTAGTATATTACGTAATTTCAATATCCAAAGAAATACTGGCTTATGGAAACGTTTCCACTTCTCATCTACGTCTTCGTGGGATGCTAACGTATGATTAGTGATAGAAAGTTTTTGTTTTCTAGTCATATAGGAAACCATGGTCTTGGCCTTACTTCTTTCTAGGCTTTATTCCCAAATATTTTTTCCTAGTTAATGGTGTTAACTTTCACTTAAAAAAAAGACCATCACTTTTAAAATTAATCAGAAGAGTTCATTAGACAGTTTTCCACTTTTTTTTTTTTTACCATGGTTATTCAATGCCATACTTGGTTAAATATTTACCGGAGGAATTTTCTGAAAAATATTAATACAAATTCATTGGTTATTATATATGGCTATTCATGGTGAAAATACGATTTGAGAACTTACTGTATGCCAAGAGATAGGTAAGACAGGCAAAATCCTCATTCTTAAACATCTAGTTCAGGAGGGGAATGTTGGACAGATAATGAATTTTTGGTTGGTGGTAAGTCTGGGAAGAAAATCAAGGACAGTGATAGGACAGTGATTGGTTGGCCTATGGTATTGGCCCTTAGCTGTGCAAGATCTAATCATGTTCAAGATCAGAAAACCTAGCATGACCTTAGCACAGGGAGTGAAGGGGAAGGCGGTACAACATGAATTCAGAGTGGTGGGCAGGAGCCAGGTGTATTGATCCTTACAGACAGAAAAAAAAAAAAAGTTATGTTTAGGGCTTCCCTGGTGGCACAGTGGTTGGGAGTCCGCCTGCCGATGCAGGGGACACAGGTTCGTGCCGCGGTCCGGGGGGATCCCACATGCCGTGGAGTGGCTGGGCCCGTGACCATGGCCGCTGAGCCTGCGCGTCTGGAGCCTGTGCTCCACAACAGGAGAGGCCACGACAGTGAGAGGCCCGCATACCGCAAAAATAAATAAATAAATAAATTTTTAAAAATAGAGTTATGTTTATTTTCAGTGTGACTGAAAGACATCTGAGGATTTTAAGCCAGGGAATAATGTGGAAAAAAATCTGTTCTGGCCTCAGTGTGAAGGATGGTAACAGGGGCCAAGGGAAAGACAATGTGTGCTCCATGGGCTCACTGAGTTGACCTCTGGCAGGTACACACAAGAGAGTACCTTTACCTCTATCCATCCTTTCCTGTGAAAGAATAGAACACTTTTCCAGAAATCTTTGACTCATGTACCATGTTAATTACATTTTTCAAAGATTTAATCTAGAAAAAATAAACACTCATTTCTGCCCAACTTAGAGATATTTGGACTTGGACAATTATTTGTTAGATTCATACTAAAATGACAAAGATTTTCAATACACCTAGTATTACATGATAAAATAGCAAATTATTTTTCAGGGGGCATTTTGGTATGGTAAAGTCATTGAACCTCTTTAATTTAACATGCATTTGAATTGTTACATAGTTCCTAATAATAGTATACAGTGGTACCACAGGACAGGGCAATTTCCTGCCATCTTATGAAGCATTGTACTGGTGGAACATGAGATCATGTCATGAAATCCAGGAGTGTAATTTGTAAGACTCTTTGCTCAATTTTGCCTGATGTCATATAGTAGACTTGCCTGAAGTACTGTGTAGGAAGTGAGGTATGATTTCTCTAATTCCAATTTGTTTTCATTTATTTTAATTAAAATAAAAGAGAGTAAAAAGACATTTTTGCCTAATCTGAAAGTGACTCTACACTTTACTTGATCTTGTTTTCTTTTAAGAAATCTGTTTTCCTTTAGGGATATTATTACTGACATAACTCTTTAGTTTTATGAAAATGTTCCAGTAACTTTGTGGGTTTTTTTCTTTACCCTTTATTCATAGTAGTTACAATAAAGAATAAAACAGCTATAATTTTTAAGGTCCAGTAGGAATATATTGATTGATAGAAAAAAATTGCAAAGGACAGCATGCAGAAATTTTTATATAAAGTAGTCCCAAGTGATATTGATAGAAATTATTTTGATGCCTTATGTTTCAAAATATGCTGTAGAAAAACAGAAAAGAGTGATGCAATTGAATTGTTTTTACATGTATCACAGAATATCACTTTGGCCTGTTCTGTTCATTACAATGAAAAATAGAACATTTGGCACCACAGAAAGCCAGGCCTCATAATGAAGTGACATCTATTTGCTTTCTGGGCCCATAGTCAAGGAGTAGAAAATTTATTCTGTTAACTTTACTTTTAAAAATGGGTGATTAAAGGATATCATCTGTTTTCCTCAACTTATATGTCTGGATCCAGTAACAAACAGAAAAGTAGTATATCTGCTTTCTATATTTAAATTTCATTCTACAGAAGACTAAGGTTTGGTGCAATGACTAGGCTATTGTCTAAAGAAGACACCAGACTCTCTGCATTTGATATCTGCACCTAGAACCTAGTACAAGAATGCCTCGTGCTGTCATGGGTCACACATATGCAGACGAGGCCTGGACAACTGCTGTTCACTTTTCTCACTCTCCTACCTGGTGCCTAACAGGCCTCACTTGCAATTTTCAACACTAGTAGAACTGAAGCCACTACAAGCCTGTTTAGGGTCAGAGCAATTATTCCTTTTGGAAAAACGGCTCATGACTGCCACTGCAGTGTGGCTCTGTGACAGCAGCTTTTCATTTGCTGACTGTGTCTTTGCAGCATCACCAATATTCCCCCCTGGACCACAAATAAAACAGAGGAAACTGGGGGGTCTGGGCTTGGACAGTAGGCCCCCAAATCATGAGCTTGACCATGGTAATAACATGCAGGAATGGAGAGGCTGCAGAGAGTATCTAAAGCAAATCTTACTTATGACAGATGTCACTTGAAAGGCAGATAAATATAGTCTAAAAAGAACATTCTTGGGCTTCCCTAGTGGCGCAGTGGTTGAAAGTCCACCTGCCGATGCAGGGGACACGGGTTCATGCCCTGGTCCGGGAAGATCCTACATGCCGCGGAGCGGCTGGGCCCGTGAGCCGCGTCCGGAGCCTGTGCTCTGCAATGGGAGAGGCCATAACAGTAAGAGAGGCCCGCGTACCGCAAAAAAAAAAAAAAAAAAAAAGAACATTCTTAAATTCCACATGCCCATGCACCTATTAAACCATTTCTTTGTGTTAGACAAATTCCAAATGGATAGAAATGATTCTGAAATTACATAAAGGTAATTATATGTGTATCTGACAATGAACTTAATTTTCACATATTTTATATAAAAGAGATACATTTAAATAAAATTTGAAAAACAAAAGCCCTCAGGAAAAACAAAACATCCATGATACTAACATTTAGGAAAATAACTGTTAACTATTCAGAAACATTTATGACCAGCAGTTTCTATGATATGTAAATATGAATAACATATACACAGTTCCAAATAGAGAATTATATTTTTCATGTAATTTAAGAAACACTGAAACAGGCAATATTCTAAATATACAAATATTAATTAATACTCATAACAACCCTCTAAGATAAGGACTACAATCTTAATATCCGCATTAAAGAGATTAACTCAAATGTCCATCAACAGATGAATGGGTAAATAAACCCATTCATGAAAACATCATGCTAAGTGAAAGAAGCCAGGCAAAAAATTCACATACATAACTCTTTTTATATAAAGTATCCAGAATAGGCAAAAAGAGACAGAAGTCAGATTAGTAATTGCTAGGAGGTAAGTGTAGGGGTAAATGTGGAATGATAACTTAATGGGTATGCAGTGTTTTTCTAGGGTAATGAAAAAGTTTAGAAACTAGAAAGATGTGATGTGATGATTACATAGCATTGTGAGTGCACTAAATGTCACTGAATTGTACACTTTAAGATGGTTACTGTATGTTATATGAATTTCACCTCAATAATAAATAAATAAAAGAAAGCTGAAGCACAGAGAGGTTAAATAATTTACCCAAGTTTACAAGCCAAGTTGTAGGTCTAAGATTTAAACTCAGGCAGCCTATGTCCATTTACTCTGTGTTTAAATATGAGTAACTGAAAATAGAATAGAATAATAGAATAATATTTCTTGCTTTTAACTCTATATTATTGTAAGTAACTTTTCTTAATAGTAAGAAAATACTCCTAAAAATTTCCTTTTTTAAATATAAAATAAACACAACTTGACACTTCTGCACTTAAAATCTGGGCTCTAATATATAAATGTCTTTGTTCAGTGCATCATTCACTGAAAATCTGGCAAGATGACCGGAGGGCAGAGGAAGTCCTGCCAGGTGTTGTTAACTCCTTACTTAGAAGGACGAAAATCAAGATGGAAGGAAGAACACCTGGCTTCGCACACAGCTCTTTCTTCAGGCAGAAGAGCCTTACATTTTAAAAGAATCCAACGAGGTCAGAAATTCTCTTCCATATGAGGTAGAAGAGTTTGGGGTACATTCTAGAGACCTGGCTGATTCCACAAAACGGGCTGTTCGAGTCAGGCGTGGCATTTCCTACTGGGACAAATGGGTGTGTCAAGAAACCGGAGAATTCTCTTTCTCCATTGTCAGACACCATAGTCTTAGCAGTGGGGGCAGGTCTGGGGGCAAAAGAGTTTAGGAAGTGCTAGGATAAAGGGTTAATTAATTCCTCCAAATTATTTGGAGCTAAAATAAGTGACCTGGAAATATTACATAGTTAGTGAAAGTGATACTTTGTTTGTTTTTTAGTTAAATGTGTGCCATATTGAAAATATCTATGTTATGCTGTTGGGAGAAATGGAAAGAACATGTAATTGCATGTAGTTGATTCTTAAAAACAGGGAGGAAAAAAGGCAGAAAAATTTGACTAGTGCAGTTTTCAAGGATGTGTATCAAATGTTAGTCATAGTTATTCTTTGGGAGGTGACAGTAGTATTGATTTCACCTCTACTTTTGTGTACTTTTAAGATTTCTAAAAATGTTATATTGCTTGTTCAATAGACAGAACTATTGAAAATTAATTACAAGAGTGTACCCGATTCTCCATTTCACTAAGTTTTGAAAATTTAAAACAAATGAATGTATATTTATCAAGTGCCTATTGTTTATAGGGCACTGAACTAGGCTCTGAGTGTTCAATGAAGGGAAAAACAGACATGGCCTAGTACTCAGAAAACTTACCATTTGAGAAACAAACAGGACACAGATCTTTCCTCAAATATTTCTCTCCAACATTCCCTCTATCCTCTCCTACTTAATAATTCTCTTTCTCCTTAACGCTCCCCCCACTTCTTCTTCCTTCTTCCTCCTATTTTTTTGAAGAACACTCCCTCTCCCCACCAAAAAATGCACATGGAGAGCCAGGTTAGGATGGGATGCAACGAGGTTGAGAGAGAGGTGCGGCCCAGATTATGCATGCCACATCCTTCCTGTGGCCCATGAAAGGATATAAGGACAATGGCAAAGTAATAGAAGGACTTAAGCAGATTCAATATTTATTTTAGACAGATAATTGTGATTGCAGGGGAATAATGAATTAGAGACAGAAAGTTTTGGAAGCAGGGAGACAGAGAGAAGACTATTGCAGTGGTTCAGGTAATGGATGGTAGGACTTGGAATGGCTAGAGAAGGAGGGAACAGGAGAGTTTGCAAGAAGTTTTCATGGTTTGGGTCAAGATGAGGCAAGCCCTCCATGATTCTTCCTTTGACCTAAGGCACAGCACCTTCATGACCTAACAAATTTGCCCTTGGAAAGAAGAATTTGGACAAAGATTTCCTTTTATTCTGATCCCCATTCCTTCTGACTGGAGATACATGTTGTTACTTAAAGAGTTTTATTAATAGAATGACAATGATGTTTTGTTGTAATTTAAAGCATTGCCCAAATATCTTATTTCTCCTTGTTTTTTCTAATACTTCTAAGCCTAGCAACCGACAGCTTGCATGCTTACAGATACATGCTATCCTCCCTGTAGTAATATTTCTAAAAATTAAAGAATTACAAAATTTTCTCTTCTGCTATTGAACAACAAATATATTTAGCATTTCCTACTCTTTCTTATAGCCCTAAAGAATTATAACACCTAAATTAAAAAAATTTTGATGTATTTAAGTGATCTCCACCTATGTATAAATATATTTAAGATCATTAAGGATTATTATGATCTCAAAATGGTGGGTTTAACAGAAAAAAAACACTATTTTAGATCAGTTAATATTACATGTACCCAGTCATTATATTTAATTGCAAATCTTTTGTCAAAGCCATATAATTGACAAGAAATTCTGTTCACATGGATTTCACCCAAGGCTTAGTTTTATTTATATTTGGCCCTGCAGAATATCCAAGTTATTAAAATCAGAGGTCAGCAACCTATTTTGGTTGAGTTCCACAAATTTACTTCAAAAGTCTTAAAGCAATGTAGAAGTAAAGGAATATATTCAGCTTTTCATATTTTTAAATGGTGAAACTGATAGCTTTGTCTGGAGCCATCATTTTCTTCTTATTAGTTTCCTTTTTAGGCCCCCTCCCCCCATAATACTATGACAGTCTTTACCTGCTTCCCCCCCCACACACAAGCTCTGGACTGTTTTACACTTGGAAACCACTTGATTTGCTACCTGAAATGAGCTGAGATTGGAAAAGTTAAAAGGAAACATACTTTTTTGTTCGATATATTTCAGAGTACTGAAAGAATGAAATGGGCACATGTCAGCCCAAAGATATGCAGTAGAAAGCAGGGAAGAAGCCACCTGATGTGCAGAAGCATGTCTAGAAGACAACTGCTAAGGAAAAGAGGGCATTAAAAAAAAGCAGGGGAAAAAAAAACCCTTCAAAGCAAATGAAAAGAAACAGTTCTGCAAAACAAGAGAGGAAATTGGAAAAAGATCATTTGGGAGGGAAAAAGCATGTGGGGTTTTTCTAAATAGAAGGTACAAACCCAACTCTTAACAGTGAGAATACGGTAAAGCAGGAGATGGGGTGAGGTGAAGATTATTAGAGGCATAAGGAAGAGCATGTGCAAAGGCTTAAGAGAGATAGATCATTAATTGTTCTGGAAGTCAGAAGGTTCCTGTGACGAAGAAAATGAGGGGGCAAGTAGATGGAGAGGGGCTGAAGAGGAGGTCGGTGCCAGAACATGTACATCAGAGTTTCTCAAACTATTTGTGCTGAAGGGCTATTCATTAAAAATATATATATATTTCTAGTCCATAGTAAACCAACACAGGATTCTATTGTCTAAAATTCATAAGCACATTGAGCCGCATACAACTCACCACGTGATTTCTGGCAACATGAGCTGGTCTACGCCTTTGCAACAAAACAAGTTCACTGATCATGTATATATGTGTCACAGCGCTGTCACATGAGTATAAACATTTCTAAATATTTACTCTTCATATTTGCACTTATGTCACAAACTGGCACCACATTTTAAGTTACACTGATGCAAGGAGTTTTGATTTTATTCTAGGTCCAATGGGAACTTGTGGAAGAGTTTTCAAAAGCTGAGTAAGATTAGATGATTTGTGTTTTAAATCACAAAAAATAGCCTTTAAAGAAGCAGGGCAGGGGTAGAAATAGGGAGCGTGGGAGACTTTGTAATAATGAGGTCTAAACGATAGGTAGTGACTATGAAGGTGGATAGATGGATTCAAGATCTATTTTGGTGATGCTTCCAACAGTGTTAATAGGTTGGGTGTGAAAATTGAGGGTGCGGGAAGAATCAAGAATGATTCAGGGATTCTATCTGAAGCCACTGGGTGGATATCACACATTGAAATGGGAAGATAAGAGGAATGGTTTGGCATGGACATGGAGATGGTGGAACTAGGACTTCTGTTTTGACTATGCTAAACTTAAACTTGTTACAACAGACTCAAATGGATGAAGAGTTTCATTTGTTTAAAAGACGATTTCTCTCCTTAAAACAAGATATTTACATTCCTGATCCCAGAACTCTGAGCAATCATCCTAAGAGTGCTTTTGATGAACTAGTGAAGTGGTCTGACAATAATACTACTAAACAATAGTTAAGCCTCTGTGCACAGTTACCTGTGGAAAGATAAATTACCAGCCTATAAGCAGAAAAAGTTCCCAATATGTGTACACCATGTTAAAAATGCGTTGTTAGTCTTTTTATGACTGAGATCAGGTTCACTTCAGTGTGGGGTTAGAAAAAATAGATTCGTATTTGGAGTTTTATTACATGTATAGATTTAAAATTGAATTTAAATGGTGAAAATGGAAAAAAAAAAAAAAGTCTTGTAAGATGCCTTAGCATATAAGAAAGAGTGCCAGAAAGGAAAATAGAGACTAGTCAGCAACTTCCTTAGAGTTCCAGAGAATAACCTTTGAATTCATACTAATTAGCTTCAAAGGTCCTGGAAAATTTGACCTCAGTAACTGCCCTGTTGAACTTTGCTAAGCACGAATAGCAATTTAATTCTCTGGTTGGCTGGTAAGGACACGACAAGCTATGTGAAGAATTTCTCATTTACTAAGAAATTTCCTTATGGTACAAAATAAGGAAATTTGTCAATCTTTTAAACTATTATGCTTGATGTTATCAAAACAAGACACACTGCGCCATGCCTTTTTTTTTTTTTTTTTGAATTTTAGGGTTAATTCTTCTGATAGGGCTTCTCTTTATGAGTTTATTTGCATTCTGGTATCATGCAAAGTTCATCGTATAAATCTGTCTCTAGAATTACCTTTTCTCTCAGACCACAGGTTGAAGCATATTCCTCCAACCTTAAGCTTCAGTGGAAATGAATACATAGTACAAATGGTGTATCTAATGCCCAAAGACAGTAGAAATAATGTCAAACTGTGGTCATTGACTATTTTATTTTTTTTGCTCATATTACTCCAAGTGTAGGAATTTACCTCATTCTCTCTAGTTTCTATTTTCTACAAAAGTTCTTAAGAGTATAAAGCAAAAGTTAGTTGTTTTATTGGAAAAAGACCATTAAGAAATATCATTTATTCAGCTGGCCCACAGATTTTCTCAGAATATTTGGTAGCAGAAACACATATCCTTGTGGCTTACATTTAGTCATGGGTGAAAAATTTAAATATGACAAATTCTTCATTTTGAAGACTAACGGTTGATAGAAGGCCAACTACTTCAACTTCAAAGACAAGGACAACAGCCAGTAGTAATTGTCGCTAAATACATTAGATGTATCTCTTAACCCAAGTGAGTCATATCTGCCTGGTAGGGGCTTTCTCAGGGATGTTATTATAGCGCAATGTATTGAATTCTTTATTCTGACTCATCCCAGGGAACACAGTTATACTGATGAGACTTTGATCAGGGCATCAGCTAGTAGCCTCACTAGATACTAGGTTCTAATGCCCATGGTGTTACCCACTTAACAATTGAGATAGTATTTTTTACTTTTATCTGTGGAACAAATTCCCTCCAAGTATATATTGTGGACTTCTTATGCCTTTGAAAAAACTTATATACCAAATATAAATATTCCTCTCTGGGCAAGAGTAGATTTTGCTGAGCTGGTGTCTATAACTATACAGGGTCTGCACAGCTATTATCCTTAATGCACCAAGTGGTAAAAACTCAGTCAGCTCTGTGCTTTCTAAACCAATCCTCAAACCCACTCTATCAATTTTTGTGTGTGACTGTTGTTAGTTCCTCTTGCTTGCTAAAATCACATGCTTTTCACTGCATCTAGGTCCCAAAGTAGGTACTGTTTATTAAATCTGCAGAGAGATTTAAATTATTGGTTATCAATACTCCACAGTTGTTATTGCTAAGGAATGAGATTTTTTTTATTGTCAGGTTAGTTCTTCCAGACATCAACCAGCAAATTTCGAAGAAGTTGCTATACATTTCAGCGCCCTAGGGACTTTCTTCTCTCTCTAATCAACATACCACTATATAACCGAAAACACCTCTGGAACTCTACCTAATATTTACAATGTGAAAGTGGGCTTTTTAAAGAAATATAGCATCAGTAGCTCTTGATTTTATGATTAACCTCGTCAGGAAACATCATAAAGATCAGGATAAACTCTTACTCCTAAAACTTTACCCCTCTATACATCTTCATTTTCTCAATATTTAGTAGTTAAGCACACAAAGTGGGCTAGGCAGGTAAATTATTGAATCTTTGCTATGTTCTGGGAATTAAAAAGATAACAAAGACAGATGTCTGGACTTTTGTTAGAGAAAACTGCCATGTAAACAAAATAATTCCATATCTGTGTTAACTAATGTGAGAGAGATATGTAAGAGACACAGTGAGTTGTTGGTGTTGGTGTTTTGTTTTTAACACATGGAATAATCCATTTTACCTGGGGATAGTGGAAGGATCAACAGAAGTTATTAGAAAAGGTGTTTGACTTAGACCCTGAAGAATTTTGCCAGGTGGAGGAGATGGAGAAATACTCTAGCCAAAGGGAAATTGATTTGAAAAGGCACAGAGTCAGGAGAATACATGCCTTTTTTTCCTTCATGTTAGTAAAACTTCTCTTTCTGTGTGCTTTAATCTTCAGGGTAACAAATGTCATTTAGAATCCCCCACTGGGTATATAGGTTAGGTTACAAAGGTGAAGCGTACTGTTGTTGCTAAAAAAAAAAAAAATTAAAAGAGGCATGTTGAGATTGAATTTTATGCCTGGATTGTAATGTACTCTAAAGAGTATTTTTATGCTAGGAAAAAATATATAGCCAATATTTCTGAGGTAGGGATAGATATCTTGGGGAGTGAGGGGTCACAACTTCTATTAATTGATAAATTTAAAAAATCAGAATAGTCCTGTTAGTCCACAAGAAACATTATTCACTCAAAAAATTTCCCAGATTGTGTTTTTTATAACTGTAACAAGGTAGATAAATAATAAATACCCGTTCCCTGGAAAAAATATTAGATCACCATTTTGATAACATGTTTGAGATGTCCTCCATCAATATGGCAAGAATTGAAATAATGTAAAATGTTGCATTCTTTGTAATATGAACTGGGTAGCTGAGGTGGTTGGTGTGTGGAGAACAACATGACTATATAAAAATAATTTTATTATTTGTCTTAATTTCTATACCAATAAGAGAATTGTCATTGCATTGTTGTTATAATTATAGCCTTTTTGAAGAGGCAAGGTGTTGAAAAGAAATGTAATGTAGTGAATAAATGCCTGAAAAAAAGCCAAAGCCTATGGGCATGTACCTTATTGATTACTCTTGAGATTTATGTATATGAAGATGTACTTTACAATTGTAACATCAATGCAATAGTTTCTAGTAGGCTCAAATTCTTATGAGGTTAATTACAAACAAAAATGTCCTTTTCCTGTTCATAAGCTTGTATCTTCATTTCTGTCCACAGCCCTTTCTTATTTCTTCCATGTTGTTAAAACTGATTTTCTTTAACATTCTCCTACGACACAGATCAACAAGGGAATCAATTCTATTAAAGGAGATCTTCAGAATGAAATCAACTGTGGAATGTTTTACAAATGTGGTTCAATAAACTCCATATAATTTCAAAAGAAAATGATGCATACAAGAGCATCTTGGGAATTAGCATAAAAAACACTTTCACTTAGACTCATGCAAGAAGGACCTTTGGGAGAATAGGACTACTTTTAAATAGCCTGATGGAAAAAAAAAATCTCTTACTGGGGTTCTAAAGAACAAAATTTGCATATTAATAGAAGATTAAAGTGCCTATCAAGTATTCTGAAGCAGTTACTTTCTCTTCTCTATTTTGTTCTTCACATAAACATCTTTCATAATAAAAAGAAACGTGTGCCTTTGCTGCTATTTCAATGAGTCTCCAAGATTTCCTATTAGAATAGGACAGATTTTTAAAATGTCTAAAACCCTCGAATAAAGCTCTTTGTATTTTTATTTATTAACACAATGAAAGGGTTACTTTTAGGAAAAAAATAGAACACTAGAAGAAAGGACATATCAAAAAATACACATAACTAAAAAGCAAAGTAAAAACTCAAAACCTCTTGTAGTGAATAATATATACTTCAAAAATGAATTTTAGGTGTAGTGACAGCAGAAAGGATAAAATATATGAAAAGAGACTTTTATGTGTGGAAAAAAGTTTTGTGGAAATTCTGAGTCCACTGTGCTCAAAATACAAATTATTGCTACATATTTCCCATGTTCATCCCTGATAATGTTGTGGGGTACTCTGTAATGAAAGGTAGGTGTTGTTCCACATAATACTTCATAAAATTTCAAATTTAGAAATATACTTGACATAGAAAATATAGATCAAAATCAAGGTAAAAATTCATAATGTAAGAGAATTGTTGTATGTGCCAAGTTTTAGGCAGGAAACAAACAGAATATTTATTTAACAACAAGGGTGGTGGGGAGTGAGAATACAATCCTTTCTCCCCCCCAACCCCCCCCCACCCCCAAGCCACTTCTGCTTATTTTGTTTTCAGAGCTGCCTTCAAGTTGAAAGACTTGAGAGTATGCCTTTCTACGGCTTTATCTGTAGTTTGACAAGGAGCAGTCATACTCAGTCATACGGAACACAGATTTTTTTTCATTGATTTTAATATAAACGACTGCTATTTTTCAGATATAGTTTCTAAGCCGGACAATTTATTTTTTAAAGAATAGCATCTTTCCGTCTCTTCAATTAAGAATGTGTGGGATAAAAATGAATCATAGGTGGATTAGATTTTCACACTCTCTCAGGGTCTTAAATGTGAAATAACCATTTCCATTATGATTAGGCTGGTATTCCTTTTCTATGCATGTATTATATGCACCCTCAGCTTGAAAATGATACATTTGACAACGGACTTTTGTGTGCCTTTTTGGTCTAGCTGTCTTGCTTTCGGTTCCTAGGCCTTTCTAACCCCGATGACAAAGAAGCACAGAAAAGTATGGGGACTTACAGCTATGAGAGCTTTGGAAAACTCATCTCACATGAAGTGCTCCTTTCTCTCACTTTGAAGATGCTCAGCTTTGCTTGAAGCCAGAGCCAGGACATTCCGCAGCCCTGACCTTAGCAACTTGTCACCACTGTACATGGGCTATCAACACTGAACAGCAGCTACAAGTTTTGGCTGGATCTCAAGGTTCCCAAGTATCTTTTTTTTTTTCTTGTTGTTGTTCCTTTGTTCTTGCTTATCTAGTTTTAGTCCTTGAACTCTCCTATCCTACCTTAAGTATCCTAGTATGTTCTCTGGTTTTGTGACATTTTTCTCTTAAGCCCTTTTTGATGCAAGGTGTTTCCAACTATGCTGCCTTAAAAAATAAAATAAAATAAAAATTAAGACACCTGGAGGAAGAAGTTTCCTGAAGAGATATTTCTTACTGTTTCTTTCTTTCTCACCATGAGTTCTGTTGAGAGATGGATATAGTAGAGGCGATATCAGTATTTTTAAGAGAAACCTTTCTATGACAAGTGTTTCTTGCCAAGAATTCTGAAGACTTGGAAACCATTGTAAATCCCTATTGAAAATGAGATTTTGCCAGTATTATTAGATGGGAAGAAAACAAAATGACACACCAAAGATGACCCTTACTTTTTCAAATTGCTCAGTGGCAGATTTTAATATATTCATAAATTTTACTTTGAAAACAATCCCCATTATTTCTTTATGAATTGGGTGAGTGAATTACAAAATGAAATGTCAAGAAATAGTAATAACTTGAAGGGGGTCAAAAAGTACAAACTTCCAGTTATAAGATAAATAAGTCATGGGGATATAATGTCCAGCATGGTGACTATAGTTAATAGTTCTGCATTGCATATTTGCAAGTTGCTAAGAGAATAGACCTTAAAAGTTCTCATCACAAGAAAATAAATTGTAACTATGTGTGGTGACAGATGTTAACTAGTTTTGTAGTGAATGATCATTTTGCAGTACATACAAATATTAAATCATTATGTTATATAGCTGAAACTGATATAACACTATAAGTCAGCTATACCTCAATTTAAAAAAAGGAAATAGTATTAACTCTATTGTGAAAAGAAAAATACGATTACAAGCCTGATACAATAATTTTTGCGAACATCTCAGATGACCTCCTAAATACCAAGGCCATTAGATTTGATTTGCGTCTTAATGTGGATTTAATTCTATTGACCACTGCCATTGGCTTGAAATTCTCCTTCTTTGCCTTTCGAGACATCTTTTATCCTGATAAGTTTTCCCTCTCTGGTTGCTCTTTATTTTTCTTCACTTTTACACCTACTATCACTAAGAGGACAATGACTATTGCTAACATTAGCTATTGTGTTTTATTGAGCACTTCCTGCCATTGTGAAGACATTTTAGAACCCTATGAAGCAGGTATTAGTTCTTAAAAAAATGTGGAAATTGCATCGTAGAGAGTTTGAATAACTTACCAAAGGCCACATAGGTGGTGACTGACAGATTTTCACTTAGTTCTGCCTGACTCCAAAGTTCACCTCTTGACTAACATGCAGCAATTCCTACCACGTTACCTGCAGCCTTTCTGGTAACCGCTGGAGGTTCTCCAGGGCTCCCTTCTAGGCTTTCTTATTTTCTTATGCTTCATTATCCTTAGGTAATTTCATGCAGTCATTGATTTTAACTTTCTCCAGTATGTTGCTGGATTTTAAATCTAGAGTTCTATCAGACTTACCATATGCCCCCGTACCATTTTTCCTGCCCATTGGGCATATCCATCTAGATGTTCCAAAAAACTACAAAACAAAAAATAAAAACCCTGGAGTTTAAAATCTTGTCTTTAAAGTCTGCTACTTTGCCTGAATCTCCCAATTTAAAAAATAATGATGTTTACCCAAGTAAATTCCTTCATTTTTTCCAGTCCAATAGATTATGGAATCCTATAAATTCTCCTTACCATTTCCCACTAAGTATTATCTGGCTTTCCTCCTCACATCTACTCCCCTGGTTCTGATTCTCTTTATTGCAGGACTGGACTTCTTAATAGTTTTATTGCTATAATATAAAGCAATGTAGTATAATTGTAGAAAATCTTGGAAACAAAAAAAATCAAAGAAAAGAAATCTAAAGTTACTTATAATCTTCTTGTCCATAGAAAACTACCATGCATATTCAGTACATTTCCTTCTAGCCCTTTCTGTTGTTGCACATTAAAAATTTTGGTTCTTCAGACTTGTGGTTGCCAGGGGAAAGTGGGGGTGGGGGACAGATGAATTGGGAGGAGTTTGGAATTAGCAGATGCAAACTATTATATATAGAATGGATAAACAATGAGATCCTACTGTAAAGCACAGGTAACTATATTCAATATCCTGTGATAAACCATAATGGAAAAGAATATGAAAAAGAATTTATATATATACATAACTGAATCACTTTGCTGTACAGCAGAAATTAACACAACATTGTAAATCAACTCTACTTCAATAAAATAAATTTTAAAAATATATAGGTTCTTACTCTACATATTACATTATAATTTCTTTTACTCAATGTCATTAAAAGTTTCCCATATAATGATATTTTTCTACTATATGATATCTAATGTCTGCTTGGGATTTCTGACCAGTCCTCTATTGTCAGATAAACAAAGTGTCGATTAATCTTACATGCATTTAAATCAGAGTGCACATTTTTTATTGACTTCTTAGGATACATTTCCAAAGGAATAAGCAAATTTATGCTTTGTTTTTTAAAAATAAAATATTTTCTTATAATCAAATCAATAGGCATTGATTTTAACTAAATCAGAAAATATATACAATTGAAAAAAGAGAATAACCTATTGTCACAAAATCCAAGTAAAAGGTCACTTTGACTTTTCCTCCACTATACTTCTCTGAACCAGGTCATAAAAACCTCATGTGACAGTTATATGCAAAACTTGGTACATATAGTTTTGCAAACTTTGTCTACATCTGTATATATGACAAATGAAATCATTCTGTATATACTGTTTTTTAAAATTCTTTTTCACATCTATATATAACTTCATTAAAAACATTAGTTTGTAGGATGATTCTTAATGGCTAAATCATACATAGTTGTGTGGCTATAGCTTATTCTTTAATAAACTCCTTACTGTTGAACATTACTGATGTTTGCAAATTTTAATTGTTATAATTCATATTTTTAATACCTAGATCTTTGCAGAAAACTTTGTGCTCATTTTCTTCATTATTTCTTTAACATGATTTCTGAAATTGGAATCACTAAGTCAAAAGGTAAAAATATTTTTTAAGACTTGTGATAAATATTTCCAATTTTACCTCCAAAATGTTTTAAATAATTTATTTCAGCAATACGAAGGACTATTTTTCTGTTCCCTTAACAAAACTGATTAATTTCCTTTCTTTTAGCTATTTTTTCTTTTTTTAGCCAAACATACGGAATATTTCAGTAATTTTAAATATGAATTAATTTTTTACTAATTAGGTTGAACATTTTCCACATGGTAATTGGAAAATATTTCTTCTTTTGTTCTAATGTGTTATATTTATCCTTTAAAAATTGTATTTGCAAGTGCTCTTGAAATATTAAATAAGTGCTATTAAAAATAATACAAATACTTTTTTCCAAGTTTGTCTTGATGGAGTTCAGGACACACAATCCCAAAATATGGTACCCTGGCATATTGAATATTTTAAGCTGAAGGAGTTGGAGAAAATGGCAGAAGCAGGAAGGACACTTTGCTACTTCCCCCATCATTCTCCACTGAAACAGGTCATAAAATCCTCGTGTGAAAGTTTCTCTCAGTTTACTCCTCTTACCTCATACTCCTTAAGCTATCATATTTCTACACAAGTGCCTGCTCTACATCAAATCTAGCAAAAAACAGTTTAGTTTCTTTGGTCAGTTTCTTTGGGTCTTCATTTTCTTATGAAAGCGCCCGTGTCATATAAAACTCATACAGAATAAATTTATATGCTATTCTTCTGTTAATTGGTCTTTGTTAAATTTTCAGACCCAACCAGGGACCCTAAGAGTGTCGAGGAAAACTTTTTTTCTCTCCTACAGTCTCAAGTTTCTTAATTCTGTTGATTGTGTTTGATAATGTAGATTAAGTAAAAATATTATCAATCAATTCAAATTTATTTTCATTTCTGTTTCCCTTTTTTTAAAAATCCATGGGAAGTCTTCTTTCTACAAACTGAGATAGATAAATGCTCACATTTTAATTTTTGGCTTAAAATGTACAAAATATTCATAAAGTATTATAAAAATATAAGACTATGAATAGCCAGATATTTTACTTTATTTACAAGCTAACAAGTTAGCCTACCACAGTTTGATGGATAATGTCAGAAGACACAAGACACCTTGGGTCAGAAATGAAAACACTATATGAATCACAGCAATGGCAGAAGCCAAGATATCAGCATTATTTTTGTGCCAGATATTTGAACCTTAATGCCCACAGGGCAACACAAAGAAAGGGAGATGATACCTATATATGCAGTTGGCTGCATTACAGGAAAAGAAATCTGAGTTTAGGGATTCTGAGTCTTTTTTAATGGACAGTAAATGGGCTTGCCCCTTGCTGTGGATGCAGACATATATTCCAAGGCTATAAGCAAAACTCTCCTTTATAGAGGAGATACTATCTCTATATTCCAAAGCTATTTGTTATACAAATATATTTTACAAGACAGTTTGGAATAAAGGTCAGCCAGAGCCTTGCTTGAAAGATGAGTTAAAATGAACGACCCATAGACAATTGTCTCCCAATGAAAGTGGTTAATAATCAGCAGAGACATAACAGCATGGAATGAAAAATAAAATCCATTCCTCTACCTCTTTTGTCCCCAGATCTCAATCTTCAAACAAAATCATTTTGGTCATTTAGACTTTTAGTTTTTCTCATAGTTACTTCCATATTTCTAAATAATATCTTTATATTGTGTATTAATTATAATAGTCTAGGTTATGCTGCAGTTACAAACTGACAAATCCCAATGGATTTAAAAAAAAAAGTCTGGGCATATCGTCTGTAAAGGAAGGCAGCTTTGTTTTTTCCTTTCTAATATTTTTATGTCTTTTATTTATTTTTGTTGCCTTATTAGTGACTATAACCTCCACTACAATGTTAAATAGATGTTAAATAGATGGAGTGAGAATGGATATCTTTGTTTTGTGCCCAAACACAGGATAGAAATGTTCAAGATATCAACATTTTTATACAAAGCAAGCTGTAGCGAATAGGTTTTAAATATGTCAAATGCTTTTCTGTATCTGTGGAGAAGATAGCATGATTGCTTTTCTTTGTTATTTTTTTTAAACAATGGAGAATTATATTGATTTTCAAATGTGGAACCAACCTTACATTCCAGGGTTAAATCTTCATCTAAGTTTTTAATTTTATTTGCATAAAAAATTATTTATAACATGTTATTTTAATCCATTTATTTTAATACTGGTAATCTGTGTTTTCTCTACTGTTTTTCTGTTTGTTTTATCATGTGTCTTTTTTCTTTTTCTGTCCCTCTCTGTATGTGTATGTGTGAGTTTATATTCGAAAAATATTTTTCACCTTTGTTATGTTTGACAGATTTAGCAAATAGTATACAGAATGCTTGGTTAAATTTTGAATTTCAGATAAAAAATGAAATTTGTTTTAGTATAAGTATGTCACATGTAAATTTTTCTTTCATCTTAGTGTTGTTTTCTCTTTCCACATTCAATATTTTGAATATATTCATCCAGTGTTTATCTAAAATTCATAGATAACTGGGCATCCCTGTATTTTATCTGGCAACCCTCTAGAGTTGTTTTGTGAGGCTTGGGTGTAAGAGTGACCTTACAGAGAAGTTTTATATTGGATACTATATTGATTGAGATGTATGGGATTCAAAAGTCCTGGTTTAGTTTTTAATCTTCGTTTCTCAGGTTGGGGTTCCTGAACAAAGATGGTTTAAGCTGGTATCCCACGATCATATTTGAACTATGCATTGGTTATTATATTTCTCACAGATTCTTTTTTTCTTTTTTCTTTTTCTTTTTTTTTTTTTTTTTTTGCGGTACGCGGGCCTCTCACTGTTGTGGCCTCTCCCGTTGCGGAGCGCAGGCTCAGCAGCCATGGCTCACGGGCCTAGCCTCTCTGCGGCTTGTGGGATCCTCGCGGACCGGGGCATGAACCCGTGTCCCCTGCATCGGCAGGTGGACTCTCAACCACTGCACCACCAGGGAAGCCCCTATTTTTTTCTTTTTTACTTTCCACACATGGCTTTGCCAGCTTCCTGGCCATTTTCCCTTGATTGGTGAACTATGGTCTATTTATGGGACTTAACTACAGTACCCTGATACATGCTTCCAGAGTCTATGTCCCCTGCCTCTGAATGGGTTTTGGAGCTCAAGCTACCAACACTCAGCCTTGTTCTGTGTGGAGACTTGGCCTGTACTCCTGTAGCATCATTGCACAGTCTGTCTTCTACCTTACTTTTGCCTTCATCTCTGACTCCTGAGTATTTACCTTTATTTCTTTCAAAAGTTTGTTTTCTATTAAGCATTCTTATGTATTTAGTAAAAGAAAAAACCTGTCAATGCCAGCCTACCATATGCTGTGGTATTTTTTTTTTTCTAAGCCTTGGTTCTCTCACTATTATTGAACATAATAATAGTACTTCCTTTATAAAGTTGTCAAAATTCACAAGATAATTAATACAAGGAAGTCATATAATGTCTGGCACATAGAATGTAACTGATAAATTAATCAGGTTTCTCTTACATTCTTAAACCTTTCTTCTATTTCAGTGTAGTTTTTCCTTTTCAATACCTTTCACAATTGTTTTTTTTTTTGGCCACACCTCAAGGCACGCGGGATCTTAGTTCCCCACCAGGGATCGAACACGTGACCCCTGCAGTGGAAGTGTGGAATCTTAACCACTATACAGCCAGGCAAGTCCCACCTTTTGCAATTTTTAATTCTGCTTTGGCACTATTAGTTTTCTTACATTCTTGCCACATTTCATTCCTCTCTGTTTTCAAAAAATTCTCCTTGCCCTTCAGCCTGTTATCTTTTTATATTTTATAGTTAATCTTTGTTTCAGAGGGCAGATATTTACTTGAATTTAAAAGAGAGCATTTGCTCTCTTTAATTCCTTAGTAAATGTTTTCCCAAAGAAGATTTTCTTTCTTTTTAGTGCTATACTTTTTTCTTTTTGTTTGTTTGTTATAAACATCTTTACCCAGTTGTGTATGGATTTCATTTCTGTTAATTTATTTTTGATTTGCTTTGTGCAAACTTCCTTCCTAATCGCTGAAGCACAATGGCCAGATCTTCATAGTCAATTTTCTGCTGGCTTGATATTCTCTCTAGGCTTCTATCTTGCAATGCCAATAAAAAGCTCCACTGTGGTTTTGTTTTGTTTTTGTGTAGTAGGTATAGTTACCCCTACCTATCTATTCAGGTAACTTTACCTGCATTGTTTTCCTCTACAAAAAAGGAGATACTCTGTGCTCAAAGTCAGCTTTTAGAATTCACTGGACATCTATGAAGTATAGACCACACAGAGAGAGAAAACACATTTTTTCCCTATTGGTTATACTCTTTAGTTTCATTAATGTGTTAATGCAACAAGTTGAATTCACATAAAATACTAACATCAACTATGTAATTTCTGTCAAACTATCTCATCCTATTTACTTTGACTTTCTATCTCTCTGGCCCATAAAACCGAAAGTATGAAAAAACAGGGAAAAGGGGTGAAAAATGCTATGACGCTCTACTATCTTAATTCCCATGTGGTTATCTTCAGTCTTTAATTTCCCATGTAACAGTTTAGATGGAGAAATGCTATATTCTTCTTTTGGCACCTCTTTATATATTTCTTGATTTACATTTAATTTTTTCTTCTTTTCTGTCACTTTTTCTGGACATACGTTAAATTGTGCCATTAAAGGAGATTAGTGCCATAATTTAAACATTTTAAAATTACATTTATATCAGTTCAATATCTGAACTGAACCAGTTTTATTTCACTATTTTGATCATGCCAACTAATATTGTTAGCTAAAGAACTATGGAAGTAGAGATATAAAAAGGTTTAACTTCTACAGTTCACTTGTGTTTTCTTTGTTAAAATTTATTTTTTAGATATCTTGGTGCCAATGTAGAAAGTAAAAAAAAATACAGAATTTGGAATGTACGGAATATCACAAAGAAGAAAATTTCCATCCGTAATTCTTCAAGCCCGAAGTTATCTCCATATAGCCATTTCATCTATTTCCATGAACTGGCATACATTTATATTTCTGCAAAAAATTAGAACATTATATGATATTTTTATATAACTGCTTCTTACACTAATAAGATACTACCAATTTTTTAAATGTCATTAAGTGCTTCTGTTTTGACATTATTTTAAATGGAGGCATGGTATTTCATTTAACCAATTTCATATTGAGGATATTTTAGGCTCTTTCCATATTTTTTGCCATTTTAAACAAAACTATCATGGACATTGTTTTTTATACACAGCTGTAATTCTTTCTTTATGTCAAATTTTGAGAAATGGAATTGCTGGATCAAAGGAGATGTACACATATAAGACTTTTGCTATGTACTGCTTTATTGTCCTATTAGAGGGTGCATCAACCTCTACTCCCACAAGCAACTTAGTGCTAACTTTTAAAAGTATACTATAACGTTTTCAATGTAGAAAATGGTGCTGGTGACTTTAGAGCTACTCTTTAGTAGATTTGCAAGGAAAATCTCAGTTGGATATAAAGAAGTTCCGCTTTTCCAACTACATTTCCAGTTCTAGCAAGAATGGGATGGGTAAGAGTGTTTACTCCTTATTTTAATTTTCTTGCTATGTGTAGCTCACAGTCCTTGCAGTTGGGAGGAATACAAAGCATATTGTATTGTCACTTTCCTTACAAGCTCACTCAGTAGAATAAATGTACACATGTAATATGTTAGACAGAAATTTAGATCAATATTTGATTAGATCCTAATTTCTTTTTCTAACAATAACACTATATGAATTCTAGAATATTGAAAGATTCTTGTGGCCCAAAGTGAATGGACAAAGGCAGAGGGGTCATCTTATGGGGTTTAACTGCTTCTTGAAAGCTGAACTGATTTCGGGCTTGGTGGAGGTAGGTCCAGAGATGGGCTTACTATGAGCAAATCTTCAAAAATGGGAAATGGGCAGGGCAGATTGGTAAGGAAAGAAGGAAAGGAACTAACAATTACAGATTTCCTATTATGTGCTGATGTATATGCCAGGCACTTTATTCAAAACAACTACCATATTAGTATTATTATTCCCATTTTACTGGATCGCAGTGAGGTTCGATTATTTTTTTTGCCCAGGCATATCTGCTTATGACTCACAAAGGGTTATGTATTCAGATAAATGGTTTGCCTTAACTACTGCCCAGTTTGTATGTGATTAGGTACTGGTTTTATTACTGGGTTTCTTCTTCAGAGCCATCTGGGTTGAGTTTTTCTGTTCACAGCAAAGTTCAGTAATCCCAATTTTGTGACACTTAAATAAGAGGGCACATAATTTAAAGTATGAAATATTACATGAGACATGTTGTATCCATTATATGAATATAAGATACCAGCTGTGGCCTTGGGGAGTTTTGTGTTTCTTGGAGCAGTTAATGCTTCTTGTGTCATAATTGCATGGTCATCATGAGTCTGGCATCCCGGCACATGAATGGTGCCAAGTGTAGGAAATTAGAAATTGGTGCTGTAATGCTGAGGTGACATATCTCTACAGAACTAGGAGATAATAATGAGGTTCTTTATTTGAGTCACATTTATAGTTTTGGCAAAACTGGAAGGTTGTCACTTAATACGACCAGTAGCAAAGTAAGCATTGACCAATCTAAACATGTGATATAATTATGCCTCCCATCAGGAGGAAGAAGTGAGGTGGAAGGAGAGTCAGCAGCTGGCTTGACTCCAGGCAGCAGGGCAAGTCTAGATTAGTTGTCTTAACTGCAATAAGAGCCAGGACATTTCCCCCCAGCTGAAGTGTCAAGTGCAGGGTGGATGTCTTAGCTATTACTCATAGCCAAACCGATATGTGTGGAAACAAGCTAGGTTAATGATGCCAGAATCACAAAACTATTTTTGGTATAAGCCAGGATTCAAACCAAAGTATATTTATGGTAGTGCCATACTTTTTTCATCCATTGTGCTTTCTGTGAGAAGTGCAGCCTGGCTGTCACAAAACAACTTTGTTTGAGAATTTAGGGAGATAATGTAGGAAGGTTAAGCTAGGGCCAAATTAAGGAGATCTTAAAATGTTAAGTTGGAATTTCGTAGACCCCTCTCTTCTTATTGTGATGCTCCCAGTTTAATATCGCATTGTTCTATTTCCCAACATGCTTGATCATAAAAATCACATAGGGCGTTTGTTAAACAGATTTCCTGGCTCTTCTGAAAATTCTGATTTGGAGTGTATGGGGAGGACCCTGGAACCTAAACCTTTAAAGTGAGCTTTAAGTTATTCTTTGGAGAGTATGTTTGAACAACATGCCAAGTGTCTCTCTTCGTAGTGGGAATATGCTCCATCTTTTATTTGGATAAGGAATCATTTATTGAGCAGTTCCTGAGAGGGAGGTGCTGTGGAGTTTCAGAGAGGAATAAAGTTGGATCCCTGCCTTTAAGAAGTTTCCCTTAGTAATTGAAAGATATCTCTAGCATCACTCTGAACTACTTGTAATTAGATAGCCATCTTATTAAGAGACCTCCTTATGATTCGATTCTCTGGTTTTATGCAAAAATACATTTAAAAGTACTGATTACTAAACACTTGGTTTAAAAAAAAAATTATGATGTCTTTTTCCTTGGCTTTGCGTGTTTTCTGTATTTAATCTGGATTTACATTGTTCTGAATATAAAATTATTTTTATTAAATGTGTAATCATAATATTTATGCTTCTATGTTAGTTTTTGATTTGAGATACATAATTCTCTGAATTACTAAAGAAAGGCTTAATTCCACTCAGAAATGGAAAGTTTCTATTGCTTATCTTTGTAACCAAGCTACTTGATATTCAAAATCTCAGTTTGGGAAGTATTTTAAAAAGTGAGGAATATTTGAATTTTAAATTGAAAACCTTGGCACCAAAGCTCTTAACCCTTGATTATACAGAAAATATATAGCCCTCAAACTTTTGTGTTTCCATGCTAGCCCAACCCTGTAAGCGTATCACAGCCTCAGGTTTCCACAGAATGCATTCATTGGGGAAATTCCCACTGAGCTAAAAGAGTCCCCACATGGAATACAAATCACCACTAAGATTGTGTCCACACATGCAAAATTAAATGAAAAATTGTGGTAATTACATGAATATTCCAAGGCCCAAACAGCCTTGCTTGAAATAGTCAGATAATTGAGGCAATAAACATAAATTCTAGTAATTAGAAGAGACTCACAAATCCTCTAATCTGCTTCATTTCATAGAGGAAAAGCTGACAGCTTCCTTTTTTTAAAAAACCATAAGCCAAAAATGTACCTTTGCCTGAATTTATGGCTACTTCATGCAAAACCTTATTTTTAACCTAAATTATCTGGATAAATTTCTCATGTTTTACTTCATTTTGTTTAAGGTCTTGGCCCTAACTCCCTCTTTTATATCTGACATCTACAGCTTCTCTTGGGTATCTGCAGCCTGAATTGGGAACACTGTTTTTCTATCTTGAGAAACTGTGAAGCTTAGATTGGGCACGACTGGATATAGTGTGTCATGTGATTCGGATCCCTGGGTGTTAAACATCTTACCTTTGAAACTTGTTATGTTCTCGGCATTCACCTTCACTCTCTTGATTTGAGCACCTTCCAGTTTACTCTTGACTACTGGCTTCTCTGTTCTATTTAGTTCAGTCTAATATTCTTTTTTTTTCTTCCAAAGGACAATAACTAATGCTCTACTTTAGAGAACTCAAGTACCATTTTTTGCCCATTCTTCATCAGAGATTGCACTATTCAAGCACTTTGCTTTTTTTAGATGAATGCCCTAATTTGTTCCTGTTATACAGATGGAGAAATCTTAGTTCTATATTAAAAGGTCTCATTACCATCCTCAGACACCTTAGAATATGGAATAGAAAGGAAGTAGCATTATATGAACAAATAGTCTCTGACTTTATAAATGAAAGCCCATAAAAGAGGAGGTTGAAATTAGCTTTTTTTGAATAGATAATCATAGGCAACCTCCAAAGGTAACCTAAATCATACCTCTGTGTCCAAATATGGCTAAATATGAAATCACAATTTGCTAATTTTTTGCAAATAATGATATGAAGGAGTATTTGGAAACCAAAGGTGCTGATAAGTAAATGCAGGCAATGTTTAAGGTACCCTTAGTAAACAGATAACCAAAGAAGTTCAGAAGCATGCAAAACATATTTTAAATTATTAAAATCTATTTTCTTGGCATCAAATTTAGCATGAGGATGAAATTTTTGTTTAGCATTAGAACATAATGTGAAAATTAGGACATGTTTGGCTAAAAACAAATTAAAATATATTTCACCTGATAACAAGCTAGGTTTGTTTCATTAAATCTAGATAGGAACTAAGAACATTTAGAGCTCTTCTCAGTAGTTTCCAGTCTTAGAGGCAGATCACTGAATGGCAATGAAGGACCAATTATACTTCATACGAGGGGAGAAAAACAGGCAGAATAAAAATTAACTGCTTTTTTTTTTTTTTTTGTGGTACGCGGGCCTCTCACTGTTGTGGCCTCTCCCGTTCCGGAGTGCAGGCTCTGGATGCGCAGGCTCAGCGGCCATGGCTCACGGGCCCAGCCGCTCCGCGGCATGTGGGATCTTCCCGGACCGGGGCACGAACCTGTGTCCCCTGCATCGGCAGGCGGACTCTCAACCACTGTGCCACCAGGGAAGCCCCTACTGCTCTTTTTTATTTGTTTAATATATGTTTAGAAGATGTGAGCTATTAAAATGAGATCTCTAATATTCATCAAGGTTTATTTTTCCCTTATTTCATTTTTAAGTTGGAACATATCTGACATAAAGCAAAATGTATAAGTTTGGGCAAATGCAGACATCCATGTAAGCCATATCTCTGTCAAGGTATAGTATATTTTTATCACTCAAGAAAATCTTTATGTCTCCTTGCTAGTCAGTCCCCCTCCCCAGCCCAAATACTAAATTGCTGTTTTGATTTTTATCACCATAGTTTAGTTATCTGTTCTATAAATGGAATTACATGGTACATACTCTTTTGTGTCTGGCTTCATCCGGTGGTTGTGAGCACCAACCTGTACATTGTTATTGCTGAGTAGTAGTCCATTGTTTGAATACACCACAATTTGTTTGTGATGGGCATTAAAACAAAACAAAACAAAACAAAAAACCCTTTTGCTCTTATGAATGAAACTGCTATGTTCATTTTTTATGTGCCTTGTTGGTTATGGATATTAGCTTTATTTCTTTGGGGTAAATTACTAGGAGTGAAATTACGAAGGTAGGTGCATTTTAACTGTATAAAAAACTTTCAAATAATTTTTTAACGTGGTTGCATCGTTTTACATGTCTACCAACAATATATGAGTGCCATTTCCTCTTCATTTGTCATTCTCAATATTTTAATAGCCATTCTAGTGAGTATATAGGGGTATCTTAGTGTGGTTTAAATTTGTATTCTCTGATGTGTAATAATGTTGAGGTTTTATTGTTCGCTTACTGAACTGTAAAGTGTTCAAGTCTTTTATCCATTTTTTAATTGGCTTCTTTCTTTGTCTTGAATTATTATTAAGTTGTTGAAATTCTTTACATATTCTGGATAAGAGCCCTTTTCCCAATAACTTTCCTAATCTGTGACTTGCCATTTACTATGACGAGCAGATTTTAACTTTTGGTGTTGTCAATTTCATCAGTTGTTTTCTTTTATGGTTAGTATTTTCTGTGCTTTGTATTAGAAAAAAACTTTGTATAGCCAAGGTTTTGAAGATATTTTCTTTTGTTTCCTTCCCCAAGGTATTAGAGTTTTAGCTTTTATATTTACATCTATATTTTCCATTGAATTAATAACTTGTGTGAGATGGGGTCATTTCACTTTTTCCCCAGCACTATTTGTCATAAAGTTTTCTTTCCCCATTAAATTGCTTTGGCACATTTGTCAAAAATCAAGTAGTCTCCTAAGTGTAGGTCCATTTCCAGAGTTTGTATTTGGTTCCTTTTATCTGTTTGTCTATCCATCTTTAGGCCAATACTACACTGATCTAATAACTATAGCTTTGTTTTAGTAAACACTGAAATCAGGTTTTGTAAATCCTCCAATTTATTCTCCTTTTTCAAGATTGATTTTTTTTCCCTCTAGGTCCTTTACATTTCCATATATATTTTAGAAACAGCTTGTCAATTATGCAAAAAAGGCAAAGCAATCATGAATGAAAAAAAGGAAAACACTACTCCTTCTGCTATTATGAGTGATTCCCAGACTGTTTCCATTTTAATAGACATTGGTCAGAAAAGTCAAAATTAGTCAGCATGGGTTTTTTTTCCTGTGTCTTTAATGAATGTTCTTACTAAAATTTTCTTGCCCAAAAGGAAAGAAAATTCTTGTAATAACTTCCTACAGCTTCCATATATAATCTAGAAAAATGGCCAGTTAATGAAAAAGAGCTCATTTAAACACTGATAATTGATTTGAAGTTAAAAACCTCCTGACACTTCATCTATTTAGAACCACTGTTAGGTACGTTTCGTTTTATATTTTAATTTTATCAAAGAAATTTTTTTCCTACTTGTAGGAAATAATCTTAAAAATAATTTGATATTTTTCAAAAATATCATTTGTAAAGGACTGTAAATTCAAATGTTGTTAGACTTAGTGTAGCTCTATATAACCAATATAAAGCAAATTTAGGATAGCCCATACTGTAAGCTTTGACCAAGTTGTAAAGATTATTTTATCAATTTTTCTGTATTGTGTGACTATGCAGGTTTGCCTGGAAAAGCTTAAGTAGCAGGCACATTGGAATATCAATTTGGAATCCAATGAGCTTTATCTGTTCATGTTCTCATTCATGAGGACATGGGCTTGTAATAGTACACAGTTATATAAATAAAATCATTAAAATAGATTTTAGAGACTGTAACTTTCTTATTCACTGCTATATCTCACAGCGCCAGACATCATAGGAGCATGATGAGTACTTGCTCATCATGAATGAAAATATGAAATATCTGCCTTTACTGTTAATGTTCAGAGCTTAATCATTACTTGAAACTTACGAAGTAGTAGTTGGCATTATTATTGTTGTTATTGCCATTCTGTTAATCTTGTTCAATCTAATTTTTCAGTTATCAGTACCCTGCAGAAATTTATGGTTCAACTTGGGAGAGGAGGCTTTGGAGGGCAGAAGAAGACATAGAATGAGGTCTGTATTGTCTGTCTGGTTCTGGATCAGTGTGTGACTAGGGGTAAATAATTTAACATGCTTGGATCTCTGTTTCTTCCCTTTATAACAAAATGTGTGGATGTCTTAGGTCATTTCTGGACTTAATATTTTATGAGACTGTGTTCTGGACCTATTATTTTATGTGTCTATAAATATTTCTCTGGAATTCCTGCAGGTGAACCATTGTAGTACCTCCATAGAACCGACTGACTTTGAGATTTATAATGAATAAAGGAGGAGGTGGACATTGACCATGATCATGCAAGCAGATTGCTTTTTTTGAGGTACGCGGGCCTCTCACCGCTGTGGCCTCTCCCGTTGCGGCACACAGGCTCCGGATGCGCAGGCTCAGCGGCCATGGCTCACAGGCCCAGCCGCTCCGCAGCATGTGGGATCTTCCCAGACCAGGGCACGAACCCGTGTCCCCTGCATCGGCAGGCGGACTCTCAACCACTGCGCCACCAGGGAAGCCCAAGCAAATTGCTTTTTAGTTGTTGTTTAGCGACCTTTAAAATTCCCTTAGTACTATTTGCTGCAGGTTGGAGTGCATGATGGAACTAACGACATGCATTTGTCATACCTGGAATGAATAGCAGTTCTCTGTCAAGTCTGAAAGTCAGTGAACTCACTTCAGGAGAAGCGTGTGTGATTGCAGAGTAAACACTATCCTGGTTGGTGCTGATAGCGGCTCACCTTCTTGGAAGAACACAGTTGCACTGCCTGTGAAGTTCTATAGAGAAACCAGAGCATTTGTTAGAGTCCAGAGATGGAGAATAGTGGCTGTGGAGTGTTCTTTACTACAATTTGATGAAAGTGAGGATTTTAACTGGATGAGGTGGTACTTAGCTACTAGGCACATTCTTTGCTAGTATTATCATTTCAGAGCTTTATTAAGTACCTTAATTAGGGCCATCAACAATCCTGTCACTGGAATAAAAATGCATGACAAAATGCTGATTTCAATTTTGTGTGTCCTATACTGAAAATTGCTACTAATTTGATTTTTTGGTGCAAATTTCCTGGGGGTTCCAATTAAAAAAATGTTTCTAAGACCCAACATTTTTGGAGATCTTTTCTTGCACTTGCCTAATTATTTTATATACATTAACTCATTGAGTTCTCATAACATTGATACAAGTTAGGTAAGAACTGAGGAAGTTTAGAGGAAGTAACTTATTCAAAGTCTCACAGAGGAGTACACTGATTTCCTACCCAAAGACCTCTGAGTCCAGAACCTGAGTTATGAATTACTAAGTTTCGTTTCTCTCTGTGGCTTCCTTCCATATGGTGCCCTTGTTTGAGGCATATAACATGTGTGATTATAGCAGTTGCTCATGTGTGACATTCTGTGTCCCCACCTGGTTTCTGTGCAGCTGTGGTTATAAAGTGCCATTGCTAGTGTTGCACTTCAGGTTTGCACCACTGAGTCCCTCTGCTTTTCTGCTGAGGGTGTTCTCCAAGGCAGAAGTGGCTGTTCAACCCACAGTTAGGTCCAATTCAGAAGTATGGGGCAGATGATGCCAGTGGGAGCAACTCTCCACCAATGGTACAGAAGTCAGTGGATAAATTCATTAGCCTCCTTAGCTTCTTGTGGGACAATTCTGAAACATGCTAGTCCTGGTGTCTTTGAAGGTACCCAACAGGATTGAGCCCTATATTTGTTCCCATTGCTAACCAGCCCACTAAAGGTTCCCTTTACTAGCTCTTCTCCTTTCCCTGCCTCTCTCTCCCCATTTCCTCACTTTTCCTTCCTGGGAATTTCTCCCAAATAAATGACTTATATCCATGCCCTTGTCACAAGAGAGTGCTTTCAGGGGAATACAAACTAGGACAGTGATTATTATGTTTTATGAGTGCTTGGTTATTAACTCTTGTAATATATATTCTAAGTAATAATCACTCTCTACTAGTTACACTTAGTTATGAAAACCTATCAATTTTTCCTTCCAAATGTCAATTTTCTATTCCTACAAGCTACCTCATAGCCCAGGCCTTTATCGTATTGTCCCTGAGGTATGAGGTTAAGCTTCTAGTTAGCATATCCTCTTCTAACATCTAAGACTTCCTGCATACTGATACCACATAAATTTTCCTCCACTGTCGGTTTCATCTGTCACTCCCTGCTCAAAACCTACAGTTACTCTGAACAATTTATCACAAGTCTAAATCCCTCTGCCCAACTTAAGATGCACTTCCTTTACAAATTTTCCAACCCTGATAAATTCTATCGATTTTCCATTTCTCATGTCTCTGATTTCTTAGAACACCTATAATCTTGCCACAGAATTGAACACATATTTATTATCTTGCATTATTCTCACATTTTCATATGTTACCTTAGTCCACTAAACTACAGGATCCTTGAGGCCACAAGCTATGCCTTGCAGTTATTCTGCATTTTTCACAACCTAGCATAGTCACAGGCACAAAAGTACTAGTCAATAAATACTTTTCCACTGAATGATAATTCATTCTTGGAGACTTCCTAATGGGGGAAATTCATATTTGATATTTTCTGAAAAAGACAAAATTTGGGAGGGATTTTTAATTGCCCAAATCCTCAAATAAGCAACAAATAAAAACCAGTTCTTTTTACTTGTAGTTCTAGAAAACGATTTACTGTTCTAAGTGGCAAAAGTCAGCTACAAAAAAGTGCAAGATTTGCATGTGTTTTTAAATCTAGAGAATTGTTAAATATTTAACCACAAGGCAGTGATAGACAGGAAAATGAAAGCTTTCTTATGGACCCCCTGATAATGTTTACACCTGGCAGGAAATTATTTTTCGCCAGGATGTCACTATTATTTTGTCTCATTTTAAAGACATCTCTCAGTAAGTCTGAGGAACCCCATCTTGAATAGTATAAGAGATTCTGGAGAAGGAATGATTTCACATTTTTAAACATCTTCTCCGGTATTCCCAAAGACACATTTTCTTTTGGTTTAATTTTTTTCAAATGTAAGCTCTTTTAGGGGTTTATGTCTTTCTAGAAGCACATAAGGTGTGAAAAATTCTATAACTCATCCTATTTAATATATTACTTTATTATTATATACAAGGGAGGTATGTGTGTGTGTGTGTGTGTGTGTGTGTTTTCAGAAAGTGCATGGGGAAATACTTCCATAAAGTATCCAAAACCTGAAACCAAAAGATTTAATTCCCTTGGGAGTCTGTCCAGGTGTTTTTCCAGGCTGAATCTTTATAATTACTTAAGTATGTTCCATAGCAAAGGTCCTAATAGAAGCATCTAAATCTTACTGTACAACCTCAGGTACAAAGATATTCTCTTAAAAACTTGATTGCTTTTCTATGGAAGCAGTTAGCTTTGATTTATATCACTTCTGAAAGTAGCTTCGCTGAGGCTTTGAGTAATCCAATAAGGATTATATAATATACTCCCCTTTACATCTCATACAGTCACTGTGTATGGAGCTCTTTGTTTATGATTCAGGAAATGGGCTAAAAGCTTCCTAGGTTCCTCTCTGTTCACAAAATTTGTTCTGGGGGAAGTAATGGCCTTTTGCATTTTAATAAGCAGTAAATCTCAAGTATTGCAATGCTCTAGTAACAAACTATCTTTGGCAGTGTGGGCCTTCCTCTGTTTTTGGAGCTTGTTCTTATTCAGCAGTTTGGATATGAAGATAATTCTTATCTCATCACTATGTTCTCATTTGGAGACACTGCACTGGAGGATGCCACCCACATTTCTTTCTGAAAATAGTCTGAGCCTCTTTCCTGAGTGCCTAAGGGGGATATGAAAAATTAAGAGACGCCTTATGAATGGCCAAAAGTTTCATCAAAGTTATATAACTTCATCTAAAAAACAATTGTTTTGCCTTTTAAATATTGACTTCTTAAATATTTGTAGTTCATCTAGTATTCAATGTAATGTTGTAGATCCTGGGGAAGATATAGATATGAATATGATAAAACCCTGGCTTACAACTGCCTCAGAAAATCTTCATGTGAATGAACTATGTGGAGTCTTCCCAGACTGGACTCTTTTTGATGTTGTGACATGGATGCCCTACTAAGTAGTTTCCTTTGAGAATTTACTTCTCTTAAGTAGACTGTCTCCTAAGAAGATCTGATATATAAAAGCCTAGCTATGTAAACCTGTTCTCTTTGAACATACAAGGGTGTAGTTTCCATACTTAGAAATTTCTAACAGGAGTTCTCATCAGGATAGGGTTGTTTTCACCTGGCTTTTTGGCTATATGCATATGACTCGACATGCCTACAGCAGAATAATGTAAAGGTCTTAATTGTTTAATTTGATCTGATCAATTGCTTAATAATCAATTATATTGTGGTTAATTTGATATCTTCATGTAAATATGTCCCTAAATTCTGATTTAATGATTAGCTTAGTTTCTTTTTTTTTTTTTTGGTACGTGGGCCTCCCACTGTTGTGGCCTCTCCTGTTGCGGAGCACAGGCCCCGGACGCGCAGGCTCAGTGGCCATGGCTCACGGGCCCAGCTGCTCCGCGGCATGTGGGATCTTCCCGGACCGGGGCATGAACCCGTGTCCTCTGCATCGGCAGGCGGACTCTCAACCGCTGCGCCACCAGGGAAGCCCCTAGCTTAGTTTCTTTATAGCAAAACTTTCTCTAATATAATGTGATTAAACTTCCTTTTAAAAATTTTACTTCATGAACACTTAGGCAGCTTAAGACCGTACAATGTGATGATGAGTTAAGATACAGCTAAAATATTCACAGAAAATATTCACAGAATATTCACATAATAAGAAAGGATACATGAACAGGTACTTTCTAGATATATTAAGAGAGTTGAATATTCCTCCTAGGTTCAATACCTTCATAAGTACGCAGAATTCGGAACTGTAAGAAATCTTTTAACTCTAGTCTTAATTCCTTCTTTTATAAATAAGATGGAGGCTCTTAGAAGCAAAATGATATATCCAAGACAGAATCAGAGCTGGAATATTAGCACTGGACTTTAAATTTAATTCAAAATGAATTTACTAAATTCATTATTGTATTTATATTAGGTGCTTACATTTTATTTCTGTGAGATGTTTTCTTCTAAATATTAATATGTTGGAATTGATACATACTACAAACAGTAAGAGATTTCCCCTCCTGACCTCCTTCCTTCCACAAGTATTTTTTGATACTTGCCAAATATAAGTCTAGGTAAGTGATACAGCTGTGAACAAAACACAGATGAAGTCTCAGTGCCATGAAACCTAAATTCTGGTAGGGCAGACAGACAACAAACAAACAAAAAATGACCTAGAGAAATAAGAAATAGTTACAAATGCAATGCAGAAATTTAAATTAGGTCATATGAAGGGAGTGCCTGGGTGGTGATTTTAGACTCATTGGTCTAGGAAGATGACTGTCTTAGCCAGCTTGGGCTGCAATAACAAATCATCATAAGCTGGGGGGCTTAAACAACAGATATTTATTTCTCACAGTTCTGGAGGTTGGGAAGTCCAAGAACAAAGTACCAGCAGTTTCAGTGTCTGGTGAGAACACTTTTCCTGGTTTGCAATTGTTGCCTTCTTAGTGTATCGTCGCGTGGTGGAGAGAGATCGGCTCTCTGCCTTTTTATAAGAGCACTAATCCCTTCATGAGAGCTCCACTCATGGCCTAATTAGCTCCCAAAGCCTCTACCTCCAAATACCATCACACTGGAGATTAGGGCTTCCACATATGAATATTGCAGGGATACAAATATTCAGACTATAGCAATGACATTTACACTGAGATATAAGTGAAAAGGAACTATACAGACACACTGGGATAGAACAATCCATGGAGAAGGAAGAGCAAGGACAAAGACTTTGTTTTGGGAACACAACTGGCATATTCAGGAAATAGGGGGAAAAACTAGTTTGTCTAGAGTAGCATTGTCCAATAGAACTTTCTGAGATTACAGAAATCTCTGAGCTGTCCAGTATGGTAGCTACTAACCACTTATGATTGTTAGACACTTGGAATGTAACTAGAGTAAATGAGGAACTGAGTTTTTAATTTTATTTAAGTTTAATGGATTTGAACTGAAGTTGAAATAGCCACATGTGACTAGTGGTTACAGTGTTGAACAGCACAGGTCTAAAGTTCAGTCAGTAAGAGGTGAGCAGTTTGGTGAGTCTGAGGCCACGGGTCAGAGGGATAGGTAGAGACTAGATCATGTAGGGCTTCATAAGACAAAGAAAGAAACTTGGTTGTTATTCAAAGTGGCTATGGAATTACTGGGATCTTTTAAGCAAGGCAGTGGCATGATCTAATTTTTTTCTTAAAAATACCATTTTGGCTGCTGGGAAAAGAATGGAACATAGGCAGCAAGAATAGAAAAAGGGGGCTGTTAGAATGTCATTGTACCAATGCATCGGAAAGATGACAGTGGCTTGGGTTACAACTGGACCCATTCAGAAGTATCTTTCTAAATGTGGAATTTTAGTATTTGATGATGGACTAGATGAAGGGGAGAGAAGGATAACAGGAAAGAATCAAGGAAAACACCTAAATTTTAATTTCAGCAATTGAGTGGACAGTGGTGCCATTTACTATGTGGGGATGATTAGGAGAAGAGCAAGTATTCATGGATAAGTAAGTTTTATTTATTTATTCTTGAATTTATATACTTTTGGCCATATTAAGTTTGAGATACATCTGATACGTCTAAGCAGATATGTTACATAGGGAGTTGAATATAGTATTATTCTAGTCTGGAGGTCCAATGAGGGAATAGGGCTGGAGATGAGATATAAGGGATCATTTTATATATATATATATATATATATATACACACACATATATATATATATATATATGCACACACATACATATACACATATAAAACTGAGCAGATAAATGGCAAATGGAATTTTAAAAACCATGAATGTAGAACATTTATTATAGCAAGACATAAAACAAATATAACTTTAAATGTTCATAACCGCACTAGGCATTATCATGACTGATGGTGTTATCTAGCTTGCTCAAACTTGGGGGAATAGTTATATATAATTCTTGAAATTCACTGACCATTTTTATAAAAAACATTATGAATTGGGAAGTTTGAGTATGGTACTGAAAAGCATGTACATGTTTTTCCTAAGCATATATAAATATATATAATGAGCAAAATCTCATTATATCTGAGCAAACAGAGAAAAGTAATGGAACTGCTCTTTTCAGCATAGCTGCTAGACCAAGTATTTTTTGAAAGTCAAAAAACAACAATAGCACTTATTATTTGTATTTACCACATCAATGAAGAAAGTTCCTAATCAGAAATATGGTGCTCTGGTATCATGCTCCCTGACTTCAGATTATACTACAAAGCTACAGTAATCAAATCAGTATGATACTGGCACAAAAACAGACACATAGATCAATGGAACAGAATAGAAAGCCCAGAAATAAACTGACATACCTATGGTCAATTAATCTAGGACAAAGGAGGCAAAAATATACAATGGAGAAAGATAGTCTCTTCAATAGTCATGCTGGGAAAACTGGGCAGTTACACATAAGAAAATAGAATTAAAACATTTTCTCACACCATGTACAAAAATAAATTGAAAAGGGATTAAAGATCTAACTGTAAGACTGGAAACCATAAAACTCCTAGAAGAAAGCATAGGCAGAACACTCTTTGACATAAATCATAGCAACATTTTTTTGCATCTGTATCCTATAGCAAAAGAAATGAAAGCAAAACTAAACAAATGGGACCAATTAAACTTAAAAGCATTTGCACAACAAAGGAGACCATTGCCAAAAAAAAAAAAAAAAAGACAACCTACTGAATGGGAGAAAATATTTACAAATGATATGACTGACAATATATCCAAAATATATAAACAGCTCATACAACTCAATATCAAAAAAACAAACAACCAATTAAAAAATGGGCAGAAGGCCTGAATAGACATTTTTCCAAAGAAGTTACACAAATGGTCAATAGGCATATGAAAAGGTGCTCAACATTGCTAATCATGAGAGAAATGCAAATTAAAACCGCAATGAGATATCACCTCACACCTGTCAGAATGGCTAGCATCAAAAAGTCTACACATAACAAATGTTGGCAAGGATATGGAGAAAAGGGAACCCTAGTAAGATGTTGGTGGGAATGTAAATTGGTGCAGCCAGTATAGAAAACAGAATGGAGGTTCTTCAGAAAACAAAAAATAAAACTGCTGTATGATCCAGCAATTCCACCCCTCACTATATATCTGAAGAAAATGAAAACATTAATTCAAAAAGATGCATGCACCCCAATGTTCATAGCAGCATTATTTACAATAGCCAAGATATGGAAACAACCTCAGTGTCCATCAACAGATGAATGGATACATACAATGGAATATTACTCAGTTATAAAAAAGAATAAAATTCTGCCATTTGCAAAAACATGGATGGACTTGGATGGTATTATGCTTAGTGAAATAAGTCAGACAGAGAAAGACAAATACTGTTTGTTATCACTTATATATGGAATCTAAAAACTAAAACAAACAACTGAATATAATGAAACAGAAACATACTCACAGATATAGAGAACAAACTAGTGGTTACCAGTGGGGAGAGGGAAAGGGAAGGGGCAAGATAGGGGTAAGGGACAAACTATTATGTATAAAATAAATAGGCAACAAGGATATAATGTGCAGCACAGGGAACACAGCCAATATTTTATAATAACTTTAAATGGACTATAATCCATAAAAATATTGAATCACTATGTCGTACACCTGAAACTAATATAATATTTTAAATCAACTCTACTTCAATAAAAAACAAAGTAAAAATATTAATTGAAAACACACACACACAAAGAAATATGGTGCGCTGTGTATAGCTGGAGATTTTTAAGAATCAGCCAACAAATTTTCCCCAGATATTGTGGTGGCACATGTGGAGGCAGGACATTGGACTTTCTGTCTCATTCTCTGCCTTCTTCTTCTCCCTCTCAATTCCTCTGTCCACTTCCTGCATATAGGTAGTGTATTTGTGTGGTACTTGGAAGAGATGAGGTCTTCTAGAGAGATGCCACAGCTCTATATTGATGATGGCCAGTGAGGATGTCCTAGAGTCTTTGTAAGTAGCCACCATTATTTTTTATCTGGACTACTGTGGTGACATCTTCATTCTTCCCAAAATGTGATATCTTGTAAGCAGAGCAATGAACTCTTCTCCCTATATAAGCCATTATCACCAGTCCTACTTTTGCTAGACACTAGAAACCATTCTGGCACCAGCACAAGGCTTTGGTGTGACTGAATTACTATCAATAAAAATTTGAAGATGAATAAACGAATGTTACATTTTAACATTACATCTAGCTTTCTGTGTTCTTAAAAAGACCATTAGGTCCTCCCTCGGCATCACTTCTATAGAGTCTGGGACTTTCATTAGGTGGTCTGCTGCATTTCTATTGCTTTAAGAATCAGAATGTGTGTTAATGGGATTACCAGAGGGGAAGGAATGAACTGCAGGAAGTAGGAAGAAAGGGGGAAAGTCAGAGAATGAAAGAACATCTATTTGGGACATCTTGGAAGGCTTAGGGAGTATTCACATAGGACATTAAATCCAAAATTCTTGGTGGTGAGGTTCTCTTTTATTGGTAAAATGAAAAAGAACACTTCTCTTGGGCTTCCCTGGTGGCGCAGTGGTTGAGAGTCCGTCTGCTGATGCAGGGGACATGGGTTCGTGCCCCGGTCCAGGAAGATCCCACATGCCATGGCAGCGGCTGGGCCCGTGAGCCATGGCCGCTGAGCCTGCGCGTCCGGAGCCTGTGCTCCACAATGGGAGAGGCCACAGCAGTGAGAGGCCCACGTATCGCAAAAAAAAAAAAAAAAAAAAAAAGAACACTTCTCTCATCTAGACTCTCTCTGGCTTTGGAGCAAGTAGCTAAACTTTTTAACTAAAGAACTGCTTAACCCTCATCATGATGGATATACTTGTATTCAGGTCTGAGAATCTGGGAAAAGCAGTATTCACATATTTTCATGTTCATTCTTGCTGTCAGCAGTGGTAAACTGAGGCCATCTAGATGATGATATGGCAGGAAAAACAAAACAGTAGCCTCTGAATTTCCCTTGAATAGAGGTAGCAGAAAACTACAGTATGACAACAGAATTAGATATTCATATGGTGTACACTTTCAAATTCATCCAGTTTTCTTCTCTGCCATCACTCCAGCTCAGCAATCATCATTTTCTCTGTCTCTCTCCCTCCCTCCCTCCCTTTCTCTCTCTCTCTCTCTCTCTCTCTCATTATTGTAGCAACTTCATAACTGGTTGTCTCACCTCCACTCGTATCTCTCTTCTTGCTCATTCCTCTTTTAACAAAACAAAGTGATCTTTGAAAAAGCAAATCTACCATTGCAATTCACCTAATAAATCCTTCACAAATTAACAATTGCAAATTAAATAAAATGAAAACTTGTTTCAAAAGTTTTCAAATTCACATCTTGTCACTGTCCAACCTACTTGCTTGAGTTCAGTCATCCTGAACCTCATTCAGGTCCTACCACTCCCAGGGCTCTTTCCTGATGTGTGGTCCTCACTCCTGCTGTTCCTTCCTCCAAATATCACCTCCACAGACAGACAAATTACCTATCCACAGTAAGTTTTCTCCACTCACACCCTGTTTTACTTTATATTGCTCCCTATTCACATGCTTCATAATCCTCCTTTATAGTTAGTATTATTTGCTCTACCGTTTGTGTTTTTCTCCTCCACCAGACAGTATGTTGTTTTCATACTGTCAACCATTTCAACCATTGTTGGGACAATGGTTGTTTTCTTCCCAACCATATCTTAATGCCTAGCACTGCCCTTGGCATCAAGTGCATAGTCAATAAATGCTAGCTGAATGAATGCATAAATCAAGCATTTTGTTTTAAAAGAAGGTATCATAATTCATAAAAAAATTACCTTATGTCCTAGGAGAGAGAAACTTCACCGGACTAGTGATTCTCAAACTTTAGTGAGCACAGAATCTCCTGAGGGATTGTTGAAAGCCACCCCTGAGTGCTGGGCCCTATCCTCTGTGTGTCTGATGCACTAGGTCTGGGGTGTAGGATTTGCATTTTTAACAACTTCCCTGGAAATGCTGATGCTATTGATCTGAGGATGATGCTTTGAGAACCACCGCCCTAGGATAATGCTTCTCACCTCAGTATTCATGCACATTCAGTTATGATGCACTGTGTCTATCATCCAAATTCTGTTATATAATGAAAATGGCTGTGACTCTAAATCACTCCTATAAATGTATTGAGTATTCTACCACTCCTTTTATACAGTGTTTTCCTCAAGCAGTTCTTGAATTTTGAGATTATGCAAATATTCTTTTTAAAAAATAGATTCACTTATATATATATATATATATATATTTATTTATTTATTTTTATATTTGGCTGTGTTGGGTTTTTGTTGTTGTGCATGGGCTTTCTCTAGTTGTGGCAAGTGGGGGTACTCTTCATTGTGGTACGCGGGCTTCTCATTGTGGTGGCTTCTCTTGTTACGGAGCACGGGCTCTAGGCGTGCAGGCTCAGTATTTGTGGCTCATGGGCTCTAGAGCTCAGGCTCAGTAGTTGTGGCACACGGGCTTAGTTGCTCTGCGGCGTGTGGGATCTTCCCGGACCAGGGCTCAAACCCATGTCCCCAGCATTGGTAGGCGGATTCTTAACCACTGCGCCACCAGGGAAGTCCCTAGCATTGCTTTTTTAAGTTACATTTTTTTACTTGTGGATATACGTATACCTGAAATAAAATATACAGAGCTGGCAGAGCGCACGTCTAACTAAAAGAAAGTTTAGTTTCATCATCAGCTAAGGAAAATGCAGGTTTGTGCTCCGGCTGATTTCATCAACTGGTAATCTGATTAGTAAAAGTCATATTGACTAGCTTCCTCTGGGCCAAATTTTCCTGAAATGTTCAGAAAATTGCTTCTACTCTTCTTTTTATGTCTTAATTAATAACATTGTTTCAAAAAACATTTCTGTAATTGTTTTCCATTCCCACTTTATGATAACTGAGTCAAAAGACATAGCGACCCCTGGAAGTGAAGTTGAACCTAAGACAAGCTTGAGGTCTGTGCTACATATTTCTTATCTTTTATTTGCAAAACATTCAAAGTATACTTCTCAGAAATATTAGAAATGTTGGTCAGAGACAAGATATTGAAAAGTAACTGAACCCCCTCTGTCTCTGAAGAGACAAAAGTTTGGATGTCAATAATTACCCTTATGAAATGCCTGAGGTTATTGCAGACTAGACTAGTTCTGCAAACTACAGAAAAAAGATCTTCACTCCTAGCTGTAGGGAGCTTCTTTAAACATAGCCCAGAGAACTTCCCCAAGAGCCCAGCTGACTAGATAATAGAGAATTCGGTACTAAAGTAAGTAATTTTTCTCCCTCTCAAAAAAAAAAAAAAAAAAAAGTCAGCTAACAGTTTGTTCCAAATCAACCAGTTAGGTAAACAAGAGCCTCACCATGTTTTTAAGCTAAGGATAAGAAAATAAATTGTAGAAATATTATAAAAATTTCAAGTAAATCATATGATTTACACTAAAATAAAACCTAAATATGCATACTTTGTATATATAATTTTGTCTTATCAGTTCATTTTGCATTATTTTTCTGCAGTTATTATAATGATAGGTTGTTCACAGTGATGAAACGTTTGTTTACAGACTATTTGCCAATCTAAACAATATCTTAGGATCTGTGGAAACAAGACAGGACACTCAGGGAAAATTGTTCCTTTTGTCTCCTAGGTAATAGCAGGGCTTAACATATGTTTTGGTGGAAAGTTTGAGTAGTTTGTCCATTAAATTGCAAAATCTGCTTATAGTTTCCCTTGTGTATGATGACATTCCCTTCATAGACTACAAGGGATCATTTCTTCCTTTTCTATTACTGACTGATTGATTGTTGATTGCTCTGAGCTAGTTATCACCATACTAAGGAGAGAACAACTTCTTAAGTTCCACTGATAAATTTATTTTTCTTTTAACAGTCCTTTGAAAGAAGCATGAAGATGAGGCATTTTAGAATGACAAGTGCTAGTCATATAGTCATGTGTGATCACTTGTCCTGCCTTTTGCAATTCTCAACTTGCTCTCTTTAATGCTGGCTTGCCAGAATTATGAAAATGTCTTCATAAGTACTCCCAGGTTAGATTAATTTCCAGTTTCACCTGTTGAGCTGATTTTTTAGAGCAATTTTTGAACAAATCTGGGAAATTAGAAACATTGAAAGACCATATAATTTAAGTAATGTTATTTTATTATTTTTTGAATATCTTTATTGGAGTATAATTGCTTTACAATGGTGTGTTAGTTTCTGTTTTATAACAAAGTGAATCAGCTGTACATATACATATATCCCCATATCTCCTGCCTCTTGCGTTTCCCCCCAACCCTCCCTGTCCCATCCTTCTAGGTGTTCACAAAGCACCGAGCTGATCTCCCTGTGCTATGCGGCTGCTACCCACTAGCTATTTTACATTTGGTAGTAGATATAAGTACATGGCACTCTCTCACTTCATCCCAGCTTACATTTCGCCCGACCATGTCCTCAAGTCCATTCTCTACGGTTGTGTCTTTATTCCTGTCCTGCCCCTAGGTTCTTAAGAACTATTTTTTTTTCTTAGATTCCATATGTTTGTGGAATGTAGCATATGGTATTTATTTTTCTCTTTCTAACTTACTTCACTCTGTATGAAAGTCTCTAGGTCCATCCACCTCACTACAAATAACTCAATTTCGTTTCTTTTAATGGCTGAGTAATATTCCATTATATATATGTGCCACATCTTCTTTATCCATTCATATGGCAATGGATACTTAGGTTGCTTCCATGTCCTGGCTATTGTAAATACAGCTGCAGTGAACATTGTGGTACATGACTCTTTTTGAATTATGGTTTTCTCAGGGTATATGCCCAGTAGTGGGATTGCTGGGTCATAAGGTAGTTCTATTTTTAGTTTTTTAAGGAACCACCATACTATTCTCCATAGTGGCTGTATCAATTTACATTCCCACTAACAGTGCAAGAGGGTTCCCTTTTCTCCACACCCTCGCCAGCATTTATTGTTTGTATATTTTTTGATGATGGCCATTCTGATTGGTGTGAGGTGATACCTCACTGTAGTTTTGATTTGCATTTCTCTAATGATTAGTGATGCTGAACATCCTTTCATGTGTTTGTTGGCAATCTGTATATCTCCCTGGGAGAAATGTCTATATAGGTCTTCCGTCCATTTTTGGATTGGGTTGTTTGTGTTTTTGATATTGAGCTGCATGTGCTGCTTGTAAATTTTGGAGATTAATCCTTTGTCAGTTGCTTCAGTTGCAAATATTTTCTCCCATTCTGAGGGTTGTCTTTTCATGTTTATGGTTTGCCTTGCTGTGCAAAAGCTTTTGTGTTTCATTAGGTCCCATTTGTTTATTTTTGTTTTTATTTCCATTTCTCTAGAAGGTGGGTCAATAAAGATCTTGCTGTGATTTATGTCATAGAGTGCTCTGCCTATATTTTCCTCTAAGAGTTTTATAGTGTCTGGCCTTACAGTTAGGTCTTTAATCCATTTTGAGTTTATTTTTGTGTATGGTGGTAGGGAGTGTTCTAATTTCATTCTTTCACATGTAGCTGTCCAGTTTTACCAACACCACTTACTAAAGAGGCTGTCTTTTCTCCATTATATATGGTTTTTCTCCTTCAGTTTGTTAATATGGTTTATCACATTGATTGATTTGTGTATATTAAAGGACCCTTGCATGCCTGGGATAAACCCCACTTGATCATGGTATATGATCCTTTTAATGTGCTGTTGGATTCTGTTTGGTAGTATTTTATTGAGGATTTTTGCATCTATGTTCATCAGAGATATTGGCCTGTAGTGGGTTTTTTTGTGCGACATCTTTGTATGGTTTTGGTATCAGGGTGATGGTGGCCTCATAGAATGAGTTTGGGAGTGTTCCTCCCTCTGCTATATTTTGGAAGATTTTGAGAAGGATAGGTGTTAGCACTTCTCTAAATGTTTCATAGAATTCAGCTGTGAGGCCATCTGGTCCTGGGCTATTGTTTGTTGGAAGATTTTAAATCACAGTCTCAATTTCAGTGCTTGTGACTGGTCTGTTCATATTTTCCATTTCTTTCTGGTTCAGACTTGGAAGGTTGTGCTTTTCTAAGAATTTGTCCATTTCTTCCAGGTTGTCCATTTTATCGGCATATAGTTTCTTGTAGTAATCTCTCATGATCCTTTGTATTTCTGCAGTGTCAGTTGTTACTTCTCCTTTTTATTTCTAATTCTATTGATTTGAGTCTTCTCCCTCTTTTTCCTGAAGAGTCTGGCTAATGGTTTATCAATTTTGTTTATCTTCTCAAAGAACCAGCTTTTAGTTTTATTGATCTTTGCTATCATTTCCTTCATTTCTTTTCCATTTACTTCTGATCTGACCTTTATGATTTCTTTCCTTCTGCTAACTTTAGGGTTTTTTTGTTCTTCTTTCTCTAATTGCTTTAGGTGTAAGGTTAGGTAGTTTGAGATGTTTCTTGTTTCTTAAGGTAGGATTGTATAGCTATAAACGTCCCTCTTAGAACTGCTTTTGGTTCATCCCATAGGTTTTGGGTCATCGTGTTTTCATTATCATTTGTTTCTAGGTATTTCTTGATTTCCTCTTTGATTTCTTCAGTGATATCTTGGTTATTTAGTAGTGTATTGTTAGCGTCCATGTGTTTGTATTTTTTACAGATTTTTTTCCTGTAATTGATATGTAGTCTCATAGCATCGTGGTCAGAGAAGATACTTGATACGATTTCAATTTTCTTAAATTTACCAAGGCTTGATTTGTGACCCAAGATATGATCTATCTTGGAGAATGTTCCATAAGCACTTGAAAAGAAAGTGTATTCTGTTGTTTTTGGATGGAATGTCCTATAACTATCAATTAAGTCCTTCTTGTTTAATGTGTCATTTAAAGCTTGTGCTTCCTTATTTATTTTCATTTTGGTTGATCTGTCCATTGGTGAAAGTGGGGTGTTAAGAGTCCCCTACTATGATTGCGTTCCTGTCGTTTTCCCCTTTTATGGCTGTAAGCATTTTCCTTATGTATTGAGGTGCTCCTATGTTGGGTGCATAAATATTTACAATTGTTATGTCTTCTTCTTGGATTGATCCCTTGATCATTATGTAGTGTCCTTCTTTGTCTCTTGTAATAGTCTTGAATTTAAAGTCTATTTTGTCTGATATGAAAATTGCTACTCCAGCTTTATCTTGATTTCCAGTTGCATAGAAAATATTTTTCCTTTCCCTCACTTTCAGTCTGTATGTGTCCCTAGGTTTGAAGTGGGTCTCCTGTAGACAGCATATATATGGATCTTGTTTTTGTATCCATTCAGCCAGTCTATGTCTTTTGGTTGGAGCACTTAATCCATTTACATTTAAGGTAATTATCTATATGTATGTTCCTACTCCCATTTTCTTAATTGTTTTGGGTTTGTTAGTGTAGGTCTTTTCCTTGTCTTGTGTTTCCTGCTTAGAGAAGTTCCTTTAGCATTTGTTGTAAAGCTGGTTTGATGGTGCTGAATTCTCTTAGCTCTTGCTTGCCTGTAAAGGTTTTAATTTCTCTATCGAATCTGAATGAGATCCTTGCTGGGTAGAGTAGTCTTAGTTGTAGGTTTTTCCCTTTCATCACTTTAAATATGTCTTGCCACTCCCTTCTGGCTTGCAGAGTTTCTGCTGAAAGATCAGCTGGTAACCTTATGGGGATTCCCTTGTATGTTATTTGTTGTTTTTCCCTTTCTGCTTTTAATATTTTTTCTTTGTATTTTATTTTTGATACTTTAATTAAAAGTGTCTTGGCATGTTTATCCTTGGATTTATCCTGTATGGGATTCTCTGCACTTCCTGGACTTGATTTACTGTTTCCTTTCCCATATTAGGGAAGTTTTCAACTATAATTTCTTCAAATATTTTCTCAGTCCCTTTCTTTTTCTCTTCTTCTTCTGGGAACCCTATAATTCAAATGTTGGTGTGTTTAATGTTGTCCCAGAGTTCTCTGAGACTATCATCAATTCTTTTCATTCTTTTTTCTTTATTCTGCTCTGCAGTAGTTATTTCCACTATTTTATCTTCCAGGTCACTTATCCGTTCTTCTGCCTCAGTTATTCTCTATTGATTCCTTCTAGAGAATTTTTAACTTCATTTATTGTGTTGTTCATCGTTTGTTTCCTCTTTAGTTCTTCTAGGTCCTTGTTAAACGTTCTTGTATTTTCTCCATTCTATTTCCAAGATTTTGGATCATCTTTACTATCATTACTCTGAATTCTTGTCCAGGTAGACTGCCTATTTCCTCCTCATTTGTTTTGTCTGGTGGGTTTTTACCTTGCTCCTTCATCTGCTATGTGTTTCTCTGTCTTCTCATTTTGCTTCACTTACTGTGTTTGGTGTCTCCTTTCCGCATGCTGTAGGTTTGTAGTTCCCGCTGTTTTTGGTGTTTGCCCCCAGTGGCTAAGCTTGGTTCAGTGGGTTGTGTAGGCTTCAAGTAATGTTATTTTAATAGAGCTTATTGTTATTATTATTTTGATGCAGGTCTCTGGAGCATTCCAATAGACCAAATTTGGAAAGGAAAGCTATCATTTGGAAATTTAAAGGTTAAAAATTTTCAACATTGTAAATCAACTATACTACAATAAAAATTATTTACCAAAAAGAAATTTCAACAACAAATGGGAAGAGATGATTGAGAAGCAGAAAGAAGTAATGAGGTGATCATAGTGCTGACTGTGACCCCCGAGGCAGAGCAAAGACAAAAACAAACTCTTAGAAACCTATTGCACTAAAAATAATAATAGACTTCATATAGCCCAAGAAAGATTTGAAAATTAGAATAGTTCCATATGAAATAGCATCCTTATTTTTCAGAGAGATAACCACAGAGTCATGCTTATTAAAGTTCATATCATGTTTTTCTTTGTGCAAGACAAAGAGCTCTGAGAATGACCCCATGAATACCAATTACTGAAGGGTGCAGCCCAGATTAAAGGAACACAGGCAGATGGTGTTCCAATCATTTGAAGTTTTTTTCAGCTTTCTTTTTGGTTATGTTTAATATGCCTCCATTTACTTGCCAGCCTTCTAGACTAGTGTATAATCTCCCCTGAGGCAATCACTGATCTATTTCACCTTTATGTGCCCTACTGCTATGCCAGCAGATGTACTACCATGCCTTGTACCCAGTAGATATGGAATAACTCAGCAGTGAATTGAAGTCATTGTGCATTATCTATTTATAGAGAACAGAAGTAAGTGATGACAATTCATCAAAGGCAAGTAGCTAGTGAAGAGTTTGATCTTATTCACGTATTTACATTTGATTAATAAATACTTCAAAACACATGTGGTCATCATATGTAGAAACATCTAAATTTGAAGTGACTAGCTACTTTTCTTAAACTTCAATCAGGATAAAGCATGTTCCTGACAATTCTTCTACAGCTGTGGAACAGAGAAAGTCATGATATTTACTTTTGTATAGTACTAAAATCTAACTTGTGATCTAAGATTTTCTTTATCACAGTGAAGAAAATCCCTGAAGAGAATTTACCCAAGGTCTTCCTTGCAGGCAATAGCCTTTTCCCCCCTTGTTTACTTCGAACAACTTACTTCATCATTACTCACATTACACCCATATATTGATATACACTTTGGATGTGAGGTATTTGTGATGCTTCAGTGTATTACAAGTTTGTCAACTCCTTGAGGACAGGCACCATAACTGTCCTCTGAATAACTATAACTGAATCATAGTATTTTATGCATCATCTATTGGATTGCTTTGCACATGGTAGGTCCTTGCATATTCAGTAATTGAATAAGTATTGTCCACTGGAAGATATGATCCTCAGCAGCAGCACTGGGAAGAAGTTAAGACTACAAACTCTAGAATTAAACCACTACCTAATGTGAATCCTGGTTTCATCACCTTCTATGTTTTCAACATCGAGTTAATCACAAAACCTCTTCTAAGCTTCATGGACTTGTGAGGAGTAAAGGGCACAATGCAAGTAAGTCTTAGAGCAGCACCTGGCTCATAGTCAAGTACTCCATGTATGTTTGTTTTGTTCTGCATTTGTCTTCTGGATAAACAATTTACACTGATAGAATTTTATGAAAATCTAGGATTCTAACTTCTTTCTAGATTCCCAGGATAGCAATGTAAAATTCTGGCATAGATATCTTTTATTTTCAAATCAGTGTTTCAGTAGGACAGGTATTATTATCTCTGTATGTTCTTTTTTTTTTTTTTTTTTTTTTTTTTTTTGCGGTACGCGGGCCTCTCACTGTTGTGGCCTCTCCCGTTGCGGAGCACAGGCTCCGGACGCGCAGGCTCAGCGGCCATGGCTCACGGGCCCAGCCGCTCCGCGGCATGTGGGATCTTCCCGGACCGGGGCACGAACCCGTGTCCCCTGCATCGGCAGGCAGACTCTCAACCACTGCGCCACCAGGGAAGCCCTCTGTATGTTCTTTTGATCCTCATCTACATGATGTTACTTTTCCTTTGGTATTGGGTAGAGTTCTAGAAGAAACAGGATATTCTGATACTATGTCATGTCACTATATTTAATTAAAAAGTGTTAAAATCTTGCTATAATACATATGGATGAATACCAGAGGGATTGGTCTGGCACTCTCTGTTATAGTCAGAGAATAGTGTATGCCCAAGTAAGGCCTTGTAAATAATTTTTTTAAAAGTGAAGTTCTTTTTTTTACATGTAGCTGACTAGTTTTCCCAGCTCCACTTATTGAGGAGACTGTCTTTTCTCCATTGCATATTCTTGCCTCATTTGTCAACGATAAGGTGACTATATGACTGTGGGTTTATCTCTGGGCTTTCTATCCTGTTCCATGGATCTATATTTCTGTTTTTGTGCCAGTACCATACTGTCATGATTACTGTAGATTTGTAGTACAGTCTGAAGTCAGGGAGCTTGATTCCTCCAGCTCCGTTTTCTTTCTCAAATTGCTTTGGATATTTGGGGTCTTTTGTGTTTCCATACAAATTGTAAATTTTTTTTCTATTTCTGTGAAAAATGCATTGGTAATTTGATAGGGATTGCATTGAGTCTGTAGATTGCTTTGGGTGGTATAGTCATTTTCACAATGTTGATTCTTCCAATCCAAGAACGTGGTGTATCTTTCTACCTGTATTGTCTTTGATTTCTTTCATCAGTGTCTGATAGTTTTCTGCATACAGGTCTTTTGCCTCCTTAGGTAGGTTTATTCCTAGGTGTTTTATTATTTTTGTTGCAATGGTAAATGGGAGTGTTTCCTTAATTTCTGTTTCTGATTTTTCATTGTTAGTGTATATGAAGGCAAGAGATTTCTGTGCATTAATTTTGTACCCTGCTACTTTACCAAATTCATTGATTAGCTCTAGTACTTTTCTGGTGGCATGAAATTAGAACACTTCCTAACACCATAGACAAAAATAAACTCAAAATGGATTAAAGACATAACTGTAAGGCCAGACACTATAAAACTCTTAGAGGAAAACAGAGGCAGGACACTCTTTGACATAAATCACAGCAAGATCTTTTTTGGCCTACCACCTAGAGTAATGGAAATAAAATTAAAAATAAACAAATGGGACCTAATGAAACTTAAAAGCTTTTGCACAGCAAAGGAAACCATGAAAAGACAACCCTCAGAATGGGAGAAAATATTTGCAAACTAAACAACTGACAAAGGATTAATCTCCAAAATTTACAAGCAGCTCATGGAGCTCATATCAAAAATAACAAATAACCCAATCCAAAACTGGGCAGAACACCTAAATAGACATTTCTCCAAAGAAGACATACAGATAGCCAACAAACACATGAAAGGATGATTAACATCACTAATCATTAGAGAAATGCAAATCAAAACTACAATGAGGTATCACCTCACACCAGTCAGAATGGTCATCATCAAAAAAATCTACAAACATTATACGCTGGAGAGGGTGAGGAGAAAAGGGAACCCTCTTGCACTGTTGGTGGGAATGTAAATTGATACATCCACTATGGAGAACAGTATGGAGGTTCCTTAAAAAACTACAAATAGAACTACCATACGACCCAGCAATCTCACTACTGGGCATATACCCTGACAAAACCATAATTCAGAAAGAGTCATGTACCACAATATTCATTGCAGGTCTATTTACAATAGCCAGGACATGGAAGCAACCTAAGTGTCCATCGACAGATGAATGGATAAAGACGACATGCCACATATACAGAATGGAATATTACTCAGCCATAAAAAGGAATGAAATTGAGTTATCTGTAATGAGGTGGATGGACCTAGAGTCTGTCATACAGAGTGAAGTGAAGTCAGAAAGAGAAAAACAAATATTATATGCTAATGCACATATATGGAATCTAAAAAAATGGTACTGATGAACCTAGTGGCAGGGCAGGAATAAAGAAACAGAACAGACTTGAGGACACGGAGGGGGAAGGGGAAGCTGGGATGAAGTGAGAGAGTAGCATTGACATATATACACTACCAAATGTAAAATGGATGGCTAGTGGGAAGCTGCTGCATAGCACAGGGAGATCAGCTCAATGCTTTGTGACAACCTAGAGGGGTGGGGTAGGGAGGGTGGGAGGGAGGCTCAAGAGGAAGGGGATATGGGGATATACGTATACCTATAGCTGATTCACTTTGTTGTACAGCAGAAACTAACACAACATTGTAAAGCAATTATACTCCAATAAAGATATTTTTAAAAATGAAGTTCTTGAAGAAGTTATGCACACCAGAAACAATGACAAATGAGATAGCATGAGCTACTGTACGTGTAGCTCACCAGCAGTCTGGTGCTCCAAAACTGAGCTCTCTGGTCAGCTGTGTCAGAGTATCTGCCTCAGGTTCATAGACCAAACAACTTCTCACTTAGCTTTTAAGTCTACATCAATGAGAACTCCCAAAAGTCCAAGTCTTCACGTGAGAAGGAAAAGAGGACAAGATGATGTGGCATTGAGGGAACCTGTGGGTTTCTGCCCAGTAGTATATCCAGTGGATCAGTGTCCTAAATGTGACAACCAAATAAGTTTTTCCTCCTCTGAGGATAAGTGGAGCAGGGGAAGGGAGATGGGAAGAGAAGAATGACATCTTTAGTTTATGAAGTGAAAAGGCAGGTTTTTCTTCCCAGTAGAAGCTAAAACATGTGTTCTCTTGAAGAGATCAATCTTATTTTTAGACACAAAGTAGTTTAACACATGGACTTTTGCATCATTACTGATATATAATGGCCCCAACAAGGGTATATACTTTAAAGAAATTGTAAAGAATTAGACTATCTTTTTCTAGTATCTAAATATTCTTAATATTAGTCTTACTCATTTGTACACTTATTTTCTTTGCTATTCATTTATATAGCCTTGAAGTACTAGGTCAATAGAAAATACCCTAATAATCTTATGCTATTGTAAACAGTTTTCTGTATTTTTCAAACACATCTTGGCATGTTCTAAAATAAGGATTTTAATGTATCTTTAAAAAACTCTAATAAAGAAAACATTTCTCAAAGTTTTGGTTGTAGTCTTTATGGTTTATTTATTTCTTTTGAAATTTATTTATTTTAAGGCACTAGAGAAACTAGACTCATATCATTGTGCCCCGAATCCTTTAATTTTTACCTGTGGACCCTGGCTTTAGAGCAGCTTATAATTAGAAGTAGTTCAGATAGATATTATATATGTATATATATATTATTATTATAGATATTATTTCCTGTTCTAAGTATGAAAATGTGGATTTCACAGTTCTAGATACATTTAAATCTAATTATATAATAACTAAAGCAATATTTAATTCTCAGGTAAGGAACTTTGTGATATCTTGGGCTTTTTATGTCGCAGAATGGAGGAGTAGTGATTGTGTTGGTGGCAACTAACGTGTATTCTACCAGTTGTTAAATGCTGAATTGATCAAATTATACATGTTATCTTATTTAACTCTATCACTACCCCTGTACTACTAACATACATTGTAGAAAAGGAAAACTGATTTATATAGAGGATGAAAAATCTTTCTCAAGATCATTCAGTGAACAAGTAGTAGAAACTGAATTTTAACCCAGCATTCTCAAGAAGGCTTCAAAGCTTGTATTTTTTTGAGTGCTTTCTCTGTGTCTAAAGATGTGACACTAAGATGACTTAAGCACTGGGGCTTTTTTCTTTTGATTACAGGAATCTTTCTATTACCAAGTGAAGAAACTTGAGCTGGTCTACTGGGAGATAAGGCCATGGGGAGTGAAAGACCCCCAGCTGTTCCAACGCAGCTATCCAACAGTTCCAGCTGAGGTCCCAAACATGTTGGTGAGACCATCCTATGCTATTGAGGCTAGACCACAAGACCAGCCTGGCCAGTCCACAAAGTTATAGTCAATACAGAGAAATAATTATTGATAATTGTTTTAAGTAACTAACTTTCAGCAGAAGTTGACTGATAACATATGAAGTAGTTTTTAAAATGAAAAGTGTGTGATAAATTACAAAGAATGTTCCAGAATACTTAATTGGAGAGAACTGGAACAATTTCATTAAAAGAGGAATGTTAATTTCAAATTCAGAAACAACAACTTAAAGAGTATATATTATGTGTCATGTACTATGCTAATTTTTTTATATGCATGATCACTTTTAGTCCACACCACTATCTCATGAAGTGGATTTTACAGATGATTCAAGATTCAGAATAGGAAAGTAATTTATCCAAGGTCACAACACTTAATAAGTGGTGTTGCCAGGGTGAAACTTCATGGGGCTAATTTGAAAGTCTTCTATTTTCCTTTCAAGCAGCCTTTAGAAGTCATGGGAGAGTGGAAGAAATGTTAGGAAGAGAGGAAGTTCACAAGTTGATTTGCTTGGCTAAAGCTGTATGCTCAAATTATGAGAATCTGTCACTTTCTAGTAGGGCAGCCTTACCTCTTTGTTAAAAATGATGGATTGGGGAGACACATCCCGTGGTAAAGTTCAGGAAGGTTATAGGATTAGGTTAGAAAGGGGCAATAGTCAAATTGACAAGGAAAGTAAATGAGAGAAGAGCATTGAAAAAAAAATGCATGTTACAGTTCTTGGCTGGGTCTAAGTAGCCAGCCTAAGAAGTGGAGAGGCATTTGAGAGGGCATTGTGACAGTCTGAACACAGGACTTAAGAGAGGAGAGGACCAGGGCTGGCAGATAGTAAAAAAATGAATCTCAGTGATATCCTTACAGCAGTCTCTTCATCAGCCTGGATACCTTGTCTTGGGTCATTTATATTCGCCTTGTTCCTGATAGACTTAAACTAATTTTGACTAGCTTATTATTAGCAGATGTCCATGTCGCATATATTAGCTATGATAACTTCACTTTTCTCCTCTTTCTCTTTTGTTTTTTTAAACATCTTTATTGGAGTATAATTGCTTTACAGTGTTGTGTTAGTTTCTGCTGTATATAATATAGTTTGAACAAAAGATCTAGAAGTATTTCAGACAATTCAATGTAGAGGTAGATATAATATTTTAAAGAATTCTCTAACATTTATAAAAATATACAGAATCTGAGTGTAATATGACTAAGCCATAACATATTAGCATTAAGTTTTCTTTTTATTTTACATTCTTTGTGTTCTATAATAAATGATACCAAATTTAGTTTATATCCAGGGGAAATTTTCAAAATACAAATTACCAGGTCAAAACTCAGAGATGCTGAACTAGAATTTCCAGGACTGATGCTGGGAAATTTTTATTAAAACTATTAAATAGTTTTAATAGTTAAAGCTAATTAAATTCTGTTAATTAGCTTGGTTTTGGGGGTTCATTGAAGTTAATTTACTGAAAATTTTCTATTCTTGCTATTAGCTCCCCCTTTTTTCCTCCCTTAGACTTTTAAATTCTAAACAGAAATTACACTTTAAATAGCCGATTTTCACTGATAATTCCCCTTCTATGATCCTCTTGGTTCCTCTATGTTTTGTTCACTATTGCTTCCCCAGGCTCTTAAGTTTTCTTCGAATATCTGAATCCTGTTTGATCATTCTCATGCTCATTCTGTCTCTTTCTCAGGCTGCTTTCATCACCAACTTTGAGTTTTCCAAGCATTTTTATAAGAACCACTCAGACTGTCTACCTTCTTATGTAGACTTTGTAACTTGAGTGTACTCATGCAACTAGAGGCAAAACCCAGCAAGACCCAAAGTCATATTTTGGGGAACTATTCCTAAGCAAATGAAAATATGCATAATACCTCATTCATCCATATACCTACCAAATATTTATGAACTCATATGGTGTGTCTTGGTGCTGTGCTTGGGGATACAGTGATGAATAAGACACACTCAATTCCTGCTCTCACAGAAACTCTATTCTAATAAGAAAGACAAAAATAATTTATTAGGCAAACAAATAATTTCAGGTAGTGATAAGTGCTTTTAAGAAATATATAACAAAGTAAGATGTTTATCTCAGCACAACAAAAATGGCTAAAAATTGAGAAAAGTTTAACAAAATTATGGTAAATCAGGCTGAAAGTATTATTCAATCATTTAAAATTCACTATTATCAAGATTTTGTCACTAAACATGGAAAATATTTATGATGCAATATTTAGTGAAAAAAATAGGATAAAAGTATATCATTATGTGTCTGTAAAGCATACAGAGAAGAAAGCAACATTGGAAGAAAATCCATTTTTGAGATTTTTTAAAAATAATTACAATGTTACTTTGGATTAATTTATTAAAGAGCATGAAATGTGAACAAATACAGTTTATTTGATGTCCAGTTAAACTAAGAGTTCTATTACCTGGCTCTTCTCTATACCACAGCACCTGATTTTTCATAATGGTGAATGTGAGGCTTTACATTTTGAGTCATCAAAAAAAAGATAATACTTTACTTCAGCATAATTTCTGTGCTAAGTATATTTTATTGTGGTTTAATTTTTCATAATCAGTGATATATGCATGGTCTTAAGTAGAGTAATAGTCTATTAACCAGAATATTTGATTAACTAGAGCACATCATTTCCCGGTACCCTAGATAAAAGAGTTATTTATAGGCAAAAAATAAATAAATTAAACCTCAACTCCAACTACTTTTTGTTACCATTCAATTTCTTAGAGAATGTTGGTTATGAAATTAGAATCTTGCAAAGGTATCTTGAGAGCACAGAAATCTGTCTCTTCATTTCACTTGAGTGCCTGTACTTTTCCTGTCACTAGATATTGGGGATTGGGAATTATCTAATATATTTTACATTTTTTGTCTGAACGTATATCAGTTCATTGAAAACATACAGCATTTGATGCAAGACTATGCTATCAATGATTATAAGATGCATTGCTGAATTAAATACAGCTTTTGTAGAGAAAAAGAAATAATGATATTAAATATTTATATTGAAAATTTTAGTTCTATTCCAACTTGAAAAAAGGAAAATGCTAAATATGCCTTAGGATGAAAGATATATGCTGCATCTTTTGGAGGGTGTTCAAAAATTTACTTCCAGGTGATTCAAGTATAATAAAATTCTAGTACATATCCTGGGCTGATACCTGAAGACAGCTATGGCAAAAAGCAGGGTTTCTAAGCAGGGGTCTAGCCCACTTCGATGTAAATTTCTCACCAATGTGTGGTGAAATGAAAACAAAAAAATAAAAAGAAATAGTGAACTTCTTTCAATGACAATTTTTTTCAGTTTAAAGAATAAAATGTCCTTTCTTTTGTGAACTGATGATTACTGTTACGTAGGCTTTTTGTCCTTGTTTTAATGTGCTTGGCAAAATAAAACTTTAGTAACCCTATGGTGGCCTTCAAAATATTTTTTGAAAGTTTTTGAATTCATGGAACTCAATGAGTATAAGTAGTCAGGTGGGAATAAAGATGGACTTACTGTCAAAAGAACTGGGGCTGGTTTAGCAATTAATAGCTCTGTGTTCTTGAATATGTGTGAATCTCCATTCCTTCATTTATAAAATAGGTCCTGTACCAAGTGCATAGACAATACTACATTAATGATATAGCGTTTGTCTTTCTCATGTACCTGCTCTGTAACTGTCACTTTTACTTTAGATGATTGTGTTATACCAACTGTATTGCTTAATTCTGTTTTTTTATAAGCCATCTGATTGAAAGAGTATTAATCAGCCACCTGGACTAACTTCCCTTTAAACCTCGAAGTTCCATTTGATGAAATCCATAGGGAGCTTTCATGATTCTTTTGCAACCATTGTGTTCGATATGATACTATCTTATTATTTTCTAACCAATCCTTATTCCAGAATTAAGAAATTTTCCTGAGCACATCGTCTTTGAACTTCTTCTCTCCTCTTAGTTGTAAGGAGAGAGGCATTTTCATAAAATGTGTCAGTCACCATAAATATTTGGGAAAATATGTTTTGACCTGTGTGTAGGGTTTATGTTTTCCAGTTTAGACTGAATTCATGTAATATCTTGTGGTGTTTGTTGCTGTAATGTTTTATCGATACTTTGTTTGGGAATTGATACTATTTGTCATTCCACTCACTAAGTGACAGATCAACATGGCACTCTGAATGCCAACCAACATGGATTACAGAGTGAACTATACAGCATAGAAACCAAAGTCCTCAAGCCTGCAAATCATAATTAGCTCAGCACAAATCCAGGACCCTAAAGGAAACATGAAGAGGAATAACCTTTCAAAACTGTAGAAGGAGCAGTAATTACCTCTCTATATTTTAAATCAAAAGGCTTTTACTCTAGGAAATGTTAGAAGAAAAGATGAAAATTGGTGAGCTGAATATTATTTTAATTGGAATAAATTTTCAGGTTGAGTACGCAATCTTGCCAAATCTAAAACTCTCACATATAGTACTTTTAAATTTGATCTCTTGGCTTGTCAAGAATTCTCATACTACTCTTCTAAAATAAGATATCTACCTAATAATGGAAGCATTTATCTCAAATTCTGTATTTAAATTACTACTTTGAATGACTGCTGAGATTAATCTAATCTCAAGTTTATATACCTTTATAAATTTTTTTATTTTGACAACATGGTTTCATAAGCTATGATTAGTTCAGGGATTTTGTGGGCGTAATGTACAAGATAAGCAGGTTGAAAAGTTTTTTGACTTATCAAAGCCACATTTTTAGAAGTAAGGAAATGCAGCTTTCTTGACTGCCATTTCCATAATTATTTGCAGGATTTTCTGAGCTATTTGACAAGTTCCCATTTGTCTTTAAAATAAAAAGACTCTAGGGAGAATGACCTCAGACCCTCTAGGTATTTAAAAAAATCTTTCATGAACAAACAATATTTAAGCTAGAGGGGAAAAATGGATACTTTTTGAATTTTTAGGTCATATCATAATGCTACTACTCAAGATCCACAGAAATTTTGGCTCTAACGGACATTTTTGACATCATTCTTACTCTCTCTGAATTAACATTTAAATATTTATGCAATTTTTCTGGCTAGAAGAGGAACTGTAAGACTTCCTTGAATGAGAGGTTAAGCAAAGGTTATGATGTTACAAATTAGAACTAAATAGGACACTGATACTGAGAAGCTGCAATCCTGTTAGTTAGACTCATAATGAATCAAGTCAATGAGACAAAGGGTCCCTCAAGGTGAGGTTTGCTGGAGTCTGAATATAAATGGCCATATTATTATTAATGCATCCATTCATGAAAATGCTATAATACTAGTTTATGCCACAGAAAGGACAAAGTATGAGTCAGTGTGAAGGTGTGGATAAAGGAGAATTATTCATACCTCTCAATTTAAAGTAAGTTTAATAACAGGGTAAATACGCTTGCCTAATTTGTAATATATTTCTCCATATTTTTTCCATACTGAATGAATAAGAGTTTTACATTGTTTTTATTTCAATGGAGTAATCTTATTAGTTTATTTAAAATAAAGCACTACAAAGAGTTTAACAATTTCCAGGATCTGTTTGGAGCATTAAATTTTTTTTTTTTTTTATTATGAAAAAGTAAATTTTAATTGGATTATGAATAATACAAAGCAGTAGGTTTTGGTAAAGAAACTTGTTCTAGGCTGATACCCTAGGGAAATAATTTCTAAAAACAATACTGAATTAGATTTCATGCTTCAGGAGAACCCTTAATCAAAGTCTCTTTTTTTTTTTTTATTTTTTTATTTTTTAAACATCTTTATTGGGGTATAATTGCTTTACAATGGTGTGTTAGTTTCTGCTTTATAACAAAGTGAATCAGCTATACATATACACATGTTCCCATATGTCTTCCCTCTTGCGTCTCCCTCCCTCCTACTCTCCCCATCCCACCCTTCCAGGCTGTCACAAAGCACCGAGCTAATATCCCTGTGCCTTGCGGCTGCTTCCCCCCAGCTATCTACCTTACTACGTTTGTTAGTGTGTATATGTCCATGACTCTCTCTCGCCCTGTCAAAACTCACGCTTCCCCCTCCCCATATCCTCAAGTCCGTTCTCCAGTAGGTCTGCGTCTTTATTCCTGTCTTACCCCTAGGTTCTTCATGACATTTTTTCCCCTTAAATTCCATATATATGTGTTAGCATACGGTATTTGTCTTTTTCTTTCTGACTTACTTCACTCTGTATGACAGACTCTAGGTCTATCCATCTCATTACAAATAGCTCAATTTCATTTCTTTTTAAGGCTGAGTAATATTCCATTTTGTATATGTGCCACATCTTCTTTATCCATTCATCCGATGATGGGCGCTTAGGTTGTTTCCATCTCCGGGCTATTGTAAATAGAGCTGCAATGAACATTTTGGTACATGACTCTTTTTGAATTTTGGTTTTCTCAGGGTATATGCCCAGTAGTGGGATTGCTGGGTCATATGGTAATTCTATTTGTAGCTTTTTAAGGAACCTCCATACTGTTCTCCATAGTGGCTGAACCATTTCACATTCCTACCAGCAGTGCAAGAGTGTCCCCTTTTCTCCACACCCTCTCCAGCATTTATTGTTTATAGATTTTTTGATGATGGCCATTCTGACTGGTGTGAGATGATATCTCATTGTAGTTTTGATTTGCATTTCTCTAATGATTAATGATGTTGAGCATTCTTTCATGTGTTTGTTGGCATTCTGTATATCTTCTTTGGAGAAATGTCTATTTAGGTCTTCTGCCCATTTTTGGATGGGGTTGTTTGTTTTTTTGTTATTGAGCTGCATGAGCTGCTTGTAAATTTTGGAGATTAATCCTTTGTCAGTTGCTTCATTTGCAAATGTTTTCTCCCATTCTGAGGGTTGTCTTTTGGTCTTGGTTATGGTTTCCTTTGCTGTGCAAAAGCTTTGAAGTTTCATTAGGTCCCATTTGTTTATTTTTGTTTTTATTTCCATTACTCTAGGAGGTGGGTCAGAAAGGATCTTGCTGTGATTTATGTCATAGAGTGTTCTTCCTATGTTTTTTTCTAAGAGTTTGATAGTTTCTGGCCTTACATTTAGGTCTTTAATCCATTTTGAGCTTATTTTTGTGTATGGTGTTAGGGAGTGATCTAATCTCATACTTTTACATGTACCTGTCCAGTTTTCCCAGCACCATTTATTAAAGAGGCTGTCCTTTCTCCACTGTACATTCCTGCCTCCTTTATCAAAGATAAGGTGTCCATATGTGCGTGGGTTTATCTCTGGGCTTTCTATCCTGTTCCACTGATCTATCTTTCTGTTTTTGTGCCAGTACCACACTGTCTTGATTACTGTTGCTTTGTAATATAGTCTGAAGTCAGGGAGCCTGATTCCTCCAGCTCCTTTTTTCGTTCTCAAGATTGCTTTGGCTATTCGGGGTCTTTTGTGTTTCCATACAAATTGCGAAATTTTTTGTTCTAGTTCTGTGAAAAATGCCAGTGGTAGTTTGATAGGGATTGCATTGAATCTGTAGATTGCTTTGGGTAGTAGAGTCATTTTCACAATGTTGATTCTTCCCATCCAAGAACATGGTATATCTCTCCATCTATTTGTATCATCTTTAATTTCTTTCATCAGTGTCTTATAATTTTCTGCATACAGGTCTTTCGTATCCTTAGGTAGGTTTATTCCTAGATATTTTATTCTTTTTGTTGCAATGGTAAATGGGAGTGTTTTCTTGATTTCACTTTCAGATTTTTCATCATTAGTATATAGGAATGCCAGAGATTTCTGTGCATTAATTTTGTATCCTGCTACTTTACCAAATTCATTCATTAGCTCTAGTAGTTTTCTGGTAGCATCTTTAGGATTCTCTATGTATAGTGTCATGTCATCTGCAAACAGTGACAGCTTTACTTCTTCCTTTCCGATTTGGATTCCTTTTATTTCCTTTTCTTCTCTGATTGCTGTGGCTAAAACTTCCAAAACTATGTTGAATAAGAGTGGTGAGAGTGGGCAACCTTGTCTTGTTCCTGATCTTAGTGGAAATGCTTTCAGTTTTTCACCATTGAGGATGATGTTTGCTGTGGGCTTGTCATATATGGCCTTTATTATGTTGAGGAAAGTTCCCTCTATGCCTACTTTCTGGAGGGTTTTTATCATAAATGGGTGTTGAATTTTGTTGAAACCTTTCTCTGCATCTATTGAGATGATCATATGGTTTTTCTCCTTCAATTTGTTAATATGGTTTATCACATTGATAGATTTGCGTATATTGAAGAATCCTTGCATTCCTGGAATAAACCCCACTTGATCATGGTGTATGATCCTTTTAATGTGCTGTTGGATTCTGTTTGCTAGTATTTTGTTGAGGATTTTTGCATCTATGTTCATCAGTGATATTGGCCTGTAGTTTTCTTTCTTTGTGACATCCTTGTCTGGTTTTGGTATCAAGGTGATGGTGGCCTCGTAGAAGGAATTTGGGAGTGTTCCTCCCTCTGCTATATTTTGGAAGAGTTTGAGAAGGATAGGTGTTAGCTCTTCTCTAAACGTTTGATAGAATTCACCTGTGAAGCCATCTGGTCCTGGGCTTTTGTTTGTTGGAAGGTTTTTAATCACAGTTTCAATTTCAGTGCTTGTGATTGGTCTGTTCATATTTTCTATTTCTTCCTGATTCAGTCTTGGCAGGTTGTGCATTTCTAAGAATTTGTCCATTTCTTCCAGATTGTCCATTTTATTGGCATAGAGTTGCTTGTAGTAATCTCTCATGATTTTTTTTATTTCTGCAGTGTCAGTTGCTACTTCTCCTTTTTCATTTCTAATTCTATTGATTTGAGTCTTCTCCCTTTTTTTCTTGATGAGTCTGGCTAGCGGTTTATCTGTTTTGTTTATCTTCTCAAAGAACCAGCTTTTAGTTTTATTGATCTTTGCTATCGTCTCCTTCATTTCTTTTTCATTTATTTCTGATCTGATTTTTATGATTTCTTTCCTTCTGCTAGCTTTGGGGTTTTTTTGTTCTTCTTTCTCTAATTGCTTGAGGTGCAAGGTTAGGTTGTTTATTCGAGATGTTTCCTGCTTCTTAAGGTGGGCTTGTATTGCTATAAACTTCCCCCTTAGAACTGCTTTTGCTGCATCCCATAGGTTTTGGGTCGTTGTGTCTCCATTGTCATTTGTTTCTAGGTATTTTTTTATTTCCTCTTTGATTTCTTCAGTGATCACTTCATTATTAAGTAGTGTATTGTTTAGCCTCCATGTGTTTGTATTTTTTACATATCTTTTCCTGTAATTGATATCTAGTCTCATGGCGTTGTGGTCAGAAAAGATACTTGATACAATTTCAGTTTTCTTAAATTTACCAAGGCTTGATTTGTGACCCAAGATATGATCTATCCTGGAGAATGTTCCATGAGCACTTGAGAAAAATGTGTATTCTGTTGTTTTTGGATGGAGTGTCCTATAAATATCAATTAAGTCCATCTTGTTTAATGTATCATTTAAAGCTTGTGTTTCCTTATTTATTTTCATTTTGGATGATCTGTCCATGGGTGAAAGTGGGGTGTTAAAGTCCCCTACTATGAATGTGTTACTGTCGATCTCCCCTTTTATGGCTGTTAATATTTGCCTTATGTATTGAGGTGCTCCTATGTTGGGTGCATAAATATTTACAATTGTTATATCTTCTTCTTGGATCGATCCCTTGATCATTATGTAGTGTCCTTCTTTGTCCCTTTTAATAGTCCTTATTTTAAAGTCTATTTTGTCTGATATGAGAATTGCTACTCCAGCTTTCTTTTGGTTTCCATTTGCATGGAATATCTTTTTCCATCCCGTTACTTTCAGTCTGTATGTGTCTCTAGGTCTGAAGTGGGTCTCTTGTAGACAGCATATATAAGGGTCTTGTTTTTGTATCCATTCAGCCAATCTGTGTCTTTTGGTGGGAGCATTTAGTCCATTTACATTTAAGGTAATTATCGATATGTATGTTCCTATTTCCATTTTCTATATTGTTTTGGGTTCGCTACTATAGGTCGTTTCCTTCTCTTGTGTTTCGTGTCTAGAGAAGTTCCTTTAGCATTTGTTGTAAAGCTGGTTTGGTGGTGCTGAACTCTCTCAGCTTTTGCTTGTCTCTAAAGGTTTTAATTTCTCCATCAAATGTGAATGAGATCCTTGCTGGGTAGAGTAGTCTTGGTTGCAGGCTTTTCTCCTTCATCACTTTCAGTATGTCCTGCCACTCCCTTCTGGCTTGTAGGGTTTCTGCTGAGAGATCAGCCGTTAACCTTATGGGGATTCCCTTGTGTGTTATTTGTTGTTTTTCCCTTGCTGCTTTTAATATGCTTTCTTTGTATTTAATTTTTGACAGTTTGATTAATATGTGTCTTGGCGTGTTTCTCCTTGTATTTATCCTGTATGGGACTCTCTGTGCTTCCTGGACTTGATTAACTATTTCCTTTCCCATATTAGGGAAGTTTTCAACTATAATCTCTTCAAATATTTTCTCAGTCCCTTTCTTTCTTTCTTCTTCTTCTGGAACCCCTATAATTCGAATGTTGGTGCGTTTCATGTTGTCCCAGAGGTCTCTGAGACTGTCCTCAGTTCTTTTCATTCTTTTTTCTTTATTCTGCTCTGCAGTAGTTATTTCCACTACTTTATCTTCCAGGTCACTTATCCGTTCTTCTGCCTCAGTTATTCTGCTATTGATCCTATCTAGAGTGGTTTTAATTTCATTTATTGCATTGTTCATCGTTGCTTGTTTCATCTTTAGTTCTTGTAGGTCCTTGTTAACTGTTTCTTGCATTTTGTCCATTCTACTTCCAAGATTTCGGATCATCCTTACTATCATTATTCTGAATTCTTTTTCAGGTAGATTGCCTATTTCCTCTTCATTTGTTAGGTCTGGTGGGTTTTTATCTTGCTCCTTCATCTGCTGTGTGTTTTTCTGTCTTCTCATTTTGCTTATCTTACTGTGTTTGGGGTCTCCTTTTTGCAGGCTGCACTTTCGTAGTTCCCGTTGTTTTTGATGTCTGTCTCCAGTGGCTAAGGTTGTTTCAGTGGGTTGTGTAGGCTTCCTGGTGGAGGGGACTAGTGCCTGTGTTGTGCTGGATGAGGCTGGATCTTGTCTCTCTAGTGGGCAGGTTCACGTCTGGTGGTGTGTTTTGGGGTGTCTGTGGCCTTATTATGATTTTAGGCAGCCTCTCTGCTAATGGGTGGGGTTGTGTTCCTGTTTTGCTAGTTGTTTGGCATAGGTTGTCCAGCACTGTGGCTTGCTGGTCGTTGAGTGAAGCTGGGTGCTGGTGTTAAGATGGAGGTCTCTGGGAGATTTCCACCGTTTAATATTATGTGGAGCTGGGAGGTCTCTTGTTGACCAGTGTCCTGAAGTTGGCTCTCCTACCTCAGAGGCAGAGCCCTGACTCCTGGCTGGAGCACCAAGAGCCTTTCATCCACACGGCTCAGAATAAAAGGGAGAAAAAGTAGAGAGAATTAGTAGAAGTATGAGTAAAGAAAGAAGGAAAGGAGGAAAGGAAGGAAGGAAGAAAGAAGCAAAGAAGGAAAGAAAGGAGGGAGGGAGGGAGGGAGGGAGGAATGAAGGAAGGAGGGAAAGAAGGAAAAAAGACAAAGATGATACAGTAAAAATAAAATAAAGTATAATATAGTTATTGAATTAAAAAATATTTAGAAAAAAAAAAAAGAAAGGGACGGATAGAACCTTAGGACAAATGTTGGAAGCAAAGCTATACAGAGAAAATCTTACACAGAAGCATACACATACACCTTCACAAAAAGAGGTAAAGGGGGAAAAATCATAAATCCTGCTCCCTGAGACCACCTCCTCAATTTGGGGTTATTCGTTGTCTAAAGGAGGGAAGGAAGGAAGGAAAGAAAGAAAGAACGAAGTTAAAGTATAATAAAGTTATTACAATTAAACTTAATTATTAAGAAAAAGAATTTAAAAAAAAAAAATCATGGACGGATAGAGCCCTAGGACAAATGGTGGAAGCAAGAGTATACAGACAGGATCTCACACAGAAGCATACACGTACACATTCACAAAAAGAGGAAAAGGGAAAAAAAATCATAGATCTCGCTCCTAAATTCCCCCTCTTCAATTTGGGATCATTCCTTGTCTCTTCAGGTATTCCACAGATGCAGTGTATACCAAGTTGATTGTGGAGCTTTAATCCGCTACTTCTGTGGCTGCTGGGAGAGATTTCCCTTTCTCTTCTTTGTTCTCACAGCTCACAGGAGCTCAGCTTTGGATTTGGCCCTGCCTCTGCGTGTAGGTCGCTGGAGGGCGTCTGTTTTTTCGCTCAGACAGGACGGGGTTAAAGGAGCCGCTGATTCGGGGCCTCCGGCTCACTCAGGCCGGGGGTTGGGGGATGGGGGAAGGAGGGGCACTGCGTGCGGGGCGGGCCTGCGGCGGCAGAGGCAGCATGACGCTGCGGCAGAGGCCGGCGTGACGTTGCACCAGCCTGAGGCCCGCCGTGCGTTGTCCCGGGGAAGTTGTCCCTGGATCCCGGGAACCTGGCAGTGGCGGGCTGCACAGGCTCCGCGGAAGAGGGGTGTGGAGAGTGACCTGTGCTCGCACACAGGCCCCTTGGTGGCGGCAGCAGCAGCCTTAGCGTTTCCCGCCCGGCTCTGGGGTCCGCGGTTTTAGCCGCGGCTCACGCCCGTCTCTGGAGTTTGCGCTTTCAGCCGCGGCTCGCGCCCGTCTCTGGGGTTCGCGCTTTTAGCCACGTCTCGCGCCCGTCTCTGGGGTTCGCGCTTTTAGCCGCGGCTCGCGCCCGTCTCTGGAGATCCTTTAAGCAGCGCTCTTAAACCTCTCTCCTCGCGCACCAGGAAACAAAGATGGAAGAAAAAGTCTCTTGCCTCTTCGGCAGGTGCAGGCTTTTCCCCGAACTCCCTCCCGGCTAGGCGTGGTGCACTAACCCCTTCAGGCTATGTTCAAGCCGCCAACCCCAGTCCTCTCCCTGAGCTCCGTCCAAAACCAAAACCCGAGCCTCAGCTCGCAGCCCCGCCCGCCCCGGCGGGTGAGCAGACAAGCCTCTCGGGTTGGTGAGTGCTGGTCGGCACGGATCGTCTGTGCAGGAATCTCCCCGCTTTGCCCTCCGCACCCGTTGCTGTGCACTACTCCGCGGTCCCGAATCTCCCCCCTCCGTCTCCCGCAGTCTCCGCCCGCGGAGGGGCTTCCTAGTGTGTGGAAACTTTTCCTCCTTCACAGCTCCCTCCCACTGGTGCAGGTGCCGTCCTTATTCTTTGGTCTCTGTTTTTTCTTTTGCCCTACCCAGGTATGTGGGGAGTTTCTTGCCTTTTGGGAGGTCTGAGGTCTTCTGCCAGCCTTCAGTAGGAGTTCTGTAGGAGTTGTTCCACGTGTGGATGTATTTCTGGTGTATCCGTGGGGAGGAAGGCGATCTCCGCGTCTTACTCTTCCGCCATCTTCAAGGTCCCCCCCTGGAGCATTAAATTTTAACACATCCTTTCTTATAAACAATTCTCACTGTCCTGGTGCATTTTTGCCTATATACATTGAGTGATTGAAATAATGTAAAGATTATAGTGATGTTTGTGTCCCTTTACCCAAAGTTTTTATCCAGGCTCTTAAGTATCAGTGAAAATGGGCTGTTTTCCTAGTCTGTAATTTTGAAGACACTTCAGAGGTGTACAAATGAAATTTTCACAAATTTAACTCTGTCTTATGTTGTTTCATATTCATATTTAGAAGATTATCTCTTTGTATAATTAATCTTTATAGAAACGACATCTACTGATCAAAGGTGTTGGAAGTTAAAGTTCTTCTACTAAGTTTGGAGCTGAAGCAAAAAAACTGGTAGTTGAAATGACCAACTTCACCATAAGTGTATTGAGTGAAATGCATTTTATGAAGCTTAACATAAGAACAAACTTACTTTGCCCCCAAATTTGGTTCTTTCTCTGCAATGCTGTAAGAAGTCACACTGTGCTGAGAATGATATTGTTGCAGTAACATTTAATGTTGTTTATTGAAACCTGAAGTTTAAAAATTGAATTAGATTCACATTGTTCTGCTTTAGCAAACTTTATCTGGAATGCAATGCCAATAAAATTTCTACAAATACTCATTTATACTTTCTGATGTTTTAGTAGATAAGCCTGGACACAAATTAATTTTAACATAGTACATATGAAGTTCTTTGTCTCAGTCTTTCCAAAATAAAAGAATTTAGATATATTTAGGCCCAATGAGAAGGTCCATATGAATGAACACTGTAGCTGAGTTAAGCACTATAAATATTAACTATATATTTATTTTGTACCCATTTTTGAACCTGGTTCCGTGTTAAGTTATGGGAATATAATGATGTGCTAAGCAGATGAAGTTTCTGTCTCCATGGAGAATGGGGTCTTATATTATTATTGGAAACTATTAGTAATAAATAATTTGTTCTGAAATCAGTTAAAAATGCTGCAAACTATCAAGAATCTTTTTAATTCTATCTCTCAAAAGTCCTGCTCAAAGACCTCATGTTTTAAAAGACTTTGCTGATAAAACAAACTCTGCATCTTAAGAAATAAAATTCCTATTCAAAAATTTGCAAAATATATATACTGCTGACAATTAAACTTCCAATTCCATTAACAAAACCATTTTCCCACATTGAATTAAAATTTATGAAGCATTTTCTTGAGCAAATATGTTTCAAGCATTTTGAAATTGTTCATAAATTCGGGGGGGGTCCCCCAGATTGGACCCTGCAATAGGTAAGTGTTGTTTGAATGTTTTCAGGTTCTTTGGATTGGCCCTGGGCATTATCAGTCAATGGATTTAGAACACTCAGAACTTTATATTAGAAATGTGGTTTCTCTTTTCCAAATCCCTTCACTCCTCAGTCATCCCCATGCTGGCTTCTGACCCAAACGCTCCACACATAATCCAACATAAAGGGATATTTTCACTCCCAATCCTTCATAACCCAGCTTCAACCCTAATCTCTTGAAAATCACCCTTCACTCGAATTCTACAGAATCATTTTCTCCCATTTTTCCTCCTCTTCCTCTGTTTAATCTTATTCCTATTCGTTGTACGTAAATGATAATATTTTTCCCTAGAAAGACTCACCTATGATCAATTTCTGTTCACAACTTGTATGTTCTCCTTAGTAGCTCTCATTTGCACTTATGACACAAACACCATTTACAATTCTGGAGGACTCCATGTGTACATTTCCCATTCTTCTGGTTCCAGACCTATATTCTCCATTGCTTGCTAGAAATATTCACATGGATATTGTGGATGCTTATCTATAGCTAAACTCTCCTGCACTGAATCTCTCTACCTCCTACAAACATACACAAATATGCACATGGACAATCAAAACTTGTTTCTCTTCTGTATTCTTAATCTTTCCAAAGTAATGAGTATTAAATTGTACTTGATTCCTCATTCTACTTAACTTCCCAGACCCAATTTATCACAAAATCCAGTCAGAACTATCTTTTGTCTCTACCATTTCCTCTACTTCCTCTAATATAGTTCATCTCATTCCTTTCTTCCATGTACAAACACACCTTGACCTCTGTATTAGTTGGCTAGGGCTGCCATAACATGTTACCACAAACAGGGTGGCTTAAGCAACAGAAACTTATTGTCTCACAGTTCTGGAGTCTAAACTCTGAAATCAAGGTCTCAGCAGAGTTGGTTCCTTCTGAGACCTGTGATGACTGTATTCTCCCTGTGTCTCTTCATATCATCTTTCCTCTGTGCCTGTTACTGGGTCCAAATTTCTGCTCTTTATAAGGACACTGGTCATATTAGATTAGGTAGTTGGATTGTCATTAGGTTCAACCTAATGACATCATTTTAACTTGGTTACTTCTGTAAAGATCCTTTCTCTAAATAAGATCATGTTCGGAGGTATTGGGTGTTGGAACATATATATTTTTTTTGTGGGGTGATAAATAGCAAGCTCCCACTATGTGTCAGGCACTATTTTAGACACTGAGGACACCATGCAGAGGGAAAGATTTCCAACTCATGGACCTTAAAATCTAGGGCTGAGAAAAAGATGACAAAATTATCCTTAAAAATGAACAAAATAATTTAAGCTGGTGTTAAGTGCTATGGATAAAATAAAACAGGGTGATATTGTTTCTTTATTTAGACTTTTATAATAACTTCCCACCTCTCTTTGTCACCCTCCACTCTATCTATCCACTCCATGACTTTGCCTTTATAGTTCAGTAATAACATTTAGAACTTTGTACCATGTGTTATCTGCTTACATGTCTGTCTCTAAAATCAGTGAGCTCTGTGAGGACTCATGTCTGTATCCCCAGCACAGAGCATAAAGCCTGGCACTTTCATTAAGAGTTTGTTGAATAAATTCACTTTCTAGTCACTACTCTGCCACATGCAGCAAACTCAAATAGGAATAAAGACGTTGAAAGCAATATTCTTTAAGGGATGATACTTCTTTGGCTTGTCCATTGTAAATAACAGAATGGTTAATAAGGAGGAGTCCATCTGGTTTAGCTATCCTACTGTAAACACAGCTAAAATGATTCATTGGTTCAGGGCTTTATGATGATAAGAGAATCATTAAGTAGCATGGCTGAACTCACACTGTAGAATAAAAAAAATAGAGTAATGCTAGTTACCTTTAGAGTTTTTTTTTTCTTATTAGTCATAAATTTTATATGCATCAGTGTATACATGTCAATCCCAACTGCCCAATTCATCACACACCCCCACCCTCCCACTGCTTTCCCCACTTGGTGTCCATATGTTTGTTCTCTACATCTGCGTCTCATCTTCTGCCCTGCAAACCGGTTCATCTGTACCATTATTCTAGGTTCCACGTATATGCGTTAATATACGATATTTGTTTTTCTCTTTTTGACTTCAATCTGTATGACAGTCTCCAGATCCATCCATGTCTCTACAAACGACACATTTTCGTTCCTTTTTATGGCTGAGTAATATTCCATTGTATATATGTACCACATCTTCTTTATCCATTCATCTGTTGATGGACATTTAGGTTGCTTCCATGTTCTGGCTATTGTAAACAGTGCTGCAATGAACACTGGGGTGCATGTGTCTTTTTGAATTGTGGTTTTCTCAGGGTATATGCCCAGTAGTGGGATTGCTGGATCATATGGTAATTCTAGTTTTAGTTTTTTAAGGAACCTCCATACTGTTCTCCATAGTGGCTGTATCAATTTACATTCCCACCAACAGTGCAAGAGGGTTCCTTTTTCTCCACACCCTCTCCAGCATTTGCTGTTTGTAGATTTTCTGACGATGTCCATTCTAACTGGTGTGAGGTGATAACTCGTTGCAGTTTTGATTTGCATTTCTCTAATAATAGTGGTGTTGAGCAGCTTTTCATGTGGCTTCTTGGCTATCTGTATGCCTTGTTTGGAGAAATATCTATTTAGGTATTCTGCCCATTTTTGGATTGGGTTGCTTCTTTTTTTTTTAATATTGAGCTGCATGAGCTGTTTATATATTTTGGAGATTAATCCTTTGTCAGTTGATTTGTTTGCAAATATTTTCTCCCATTCTGAGGGTTGTCTTTTCATCTTATTTATGGTTTTCTTTGCTGTGCAAAAGCTTTTAGTTTCATTAGGTCCCATTTGTTTATTTTTGTTTTTATTTCCATTACTCTAGGAGGTGGATCAAAAAAGGTATTGCTGTGATTTATGTCAAAGAGTGTTCTTCCTATGTTTTCCTCTAAGTGTTTTATAGTGTCTGGTCTTACATTTAGGTCTCTAATCCAGTTTGAGTTTATTTTATGTATGGTGTTAGGGAGTGTTCTAATTTCATTCTTTTACATGTAGCTGTCCAGTTTTCCCAGCACCACTTACTGAAGAGATTGTCTTTTCTCCATTGTATATCCTTGCCTCCTTTGTCCTAGATTAGTTGACCATCGGTGCGTGGGTTTATCTCTGGGCTTTCTATCTTTTTCCGTTGATCTATGTTTCTGTTTTTGTGCCAGTACCATATTGTCTTGATTACTGTAGCTTTATAGTATAGTCTGAAGTTAGGGAGTCTGATTCCTCCAGCTCCATTTTTTTCCCTCAAGACTTCTTTGGCTCTTCAGGGTCTTTTGTGTCTCCATACAAATTTTAAGATTTTTTGTTCTAGTTCCATAAAAAATGCCATTGGTAATTTGATAGGGATTGCACTGAATCTGTAGATTGCTTTGGGTAGTATAGTCATTTTCACAATATTGATTCTTCCAATCCAAGAACATGGTATATCTCTCCATTTGTTGGTATCATCTTTAATTTCTTTCATCAGTGTCTTATAGTTTTCTGCATACAGGTCTTTTGTCTCCCTAGGTAGGTTTATTCCTAGGTATTTTATTCTTTTTGTTGCAATGGTAAATGGGAGTGTTTCCTTAATTTCTCTTTCAGATTTTTCATCATTAGTGTATAGGAATGCAAGAGATATTTTGTGCATTAATTTTGTATCCTGCAACTTTACCAAATTCATTGATTAGCTCTAGTAGTTTTCTGGTAGCATCTTTAGCATTCTCTATGTATAGTATCATGTCATCTGCAAACAGTGACAGTTTTACTTCTTCTTTTCCAATCTGTATTCCTTTTATTTCTTTGTCCTCTCTGATTGCTATGGCTAGGACTTCCAAAACTATGTCGAATAATAGTGGTGAGAGTGGTCATCTTTGTCTTGTTCCTGATCTTAGAGGAAATGCTTTCAGCTTTTCACCATTGAGAATGATGTTCACTGTGGGTTTGTCATATATGGCCTTTATTATGTTGTGGTAGGTTCCCTCTATTCCCACATTCTGGAGTGTTTTTACCATAAATGGGTGTTGAATTTTGTCAAAAGCTTTTTCTGCATCTATTGAGATGATCATATGGTTTTTATTCTTCAATTTGTTAATATGGTGTCACATTGATTGATTTACCTATATTGAAGAATCCTTGCATTCCTGGAATAAACCCCACTTGATCATGGTGTATGATCCTTTTAATGTGCTGTTGGATTCTTTTTGCTAGTATTTTGTTGAGGATTTTTGCATTGATATTCATCAGTGATATTGGTCTGTAATTTTCTTTATTTGTGATATCTTTGGTTTTGGTATCAGGGTGATGGTGGCCTAATAGAATGAGTTTGGGAGTGTTCCTTCCTCTGCAATTTTTTGGAAGAGTTTGAGAAAGATGGGTTAGCTATTCTCTAAATGTTTGATAGAATTCACCTGTGAAGCCATCTGGTCCTGGACTTTTGTTTGTTGGAAGATTTTTAATCACAGTTTCAATTTTATCACTTGTAACTGGTGTGTTCATATTTTCTATTTCCTCCTGGTTCAGTCTTGGAAGGTTATACCTTTCTAAGAATTTGTCCATTTCATCCAGGTTGTCCATTTAATTGGCACAGAGTTGCTTATAGTAGTCTCTTAGGATGCTTTGTATTTCTGTGGTGTCCATTGTAACTTCTCCTTTTTCATTTCTAATTTTATTGATTTGAGTCCTCTTCCTCTTTTTCTTGATGAGTCTGGCTAATGGTTTATCAATTTTGTTTATCTTCTCAAAGAACCAGCTTTTAGTTTTATTGATCTTTGCTATTGTTTTCTCTGTTTCTATTTCATTTATTTCTGATCTGATCTTTATGATTTCTTTCCTTCTGCTAACTTTGGGTTTTGTTTGTTCTTCTTTCTCTAGTTCCTTTAGGTGTAAGGTTAGATTGTTTATGTGAGATTTTTCTTGTTTCTTGAGGTAGGCTTGTATAGCTATAAACTTCCCTCTTAGAACTGCTTTTGCTGCAGTCCCATAGGTTTTGGATCATCATGTTTTCATTGTCATTTGTCTCTAGGTATTTCTTGATTTCCTCTTTGATTTCTTCAGTGATCTCTTGGTTATTTAGTAATGTATTGCTTTAGCTTTCATGTATTTGTAATGTTTTTTTCCCTGTAATTCATTTCTAATCTCATAGCATTGTGGTCAGAAAAGATGCTTGATATGATTTCAATTTTCTTAAATTTACTGAGGCTTGATTTGTGACCCAAGAAGTGATCTATCCTGGAGAATGTTCCATGCATGCTTACGAAGAAAGTGTAGTCTGCTGTTTTTGGATGGAATGTCCTATAAATATCAATTAAATCTATCTGGTCTATTGTGTCATTTAAAGCTTCTGTTTCCTTATTTATTTTCATTTTGGATGATCTGTCTATTGGTGTAAGTGAGGTGTTAACGTCCCCCACTATTATTGTGTTACTGTAGATTTCCTCTTTTATAGCTGTTAGCAGTTGCCTTATGTATTGAGGTGCTCCTATGTTGGGTGCATAAATATTTATATTTGTTATATCTTTTTCTTGTATTGATCCCTTGATCATTATGTAGTGTCCTTCCCTGACTCTTGTAACATTCTTTATTTTAAAGTCAATTTTATCTGATATGAGTATTGCTACTCTAGCTTTCTTTTGATTTCCATTTGCATGGAATATCTTTTTCCATCCCCTCACTTTCAGTCTGAATGTGTCCCTAGGTCTGAAGTGGGTCTCTTGTAGACAGCATATATATGGGTCTTGTTTTTGTATCCATTCAGCCAGTCTGTGTCTTTTGGTTGGAGCATTTAATCCATTCACGTTTAAGGTAATTATCGATATGTATATTCCTATGACCATTTTCTTAATTGTTTTGGGTTTGTTTTTGTAGGTCCTTACCTTCTCTTGTGTTTCCCACTTAGAGAAGTTCCTTTAGCATTTGTTGTAAAGCTGGTTTGGTGGTGCTGAATTCTCTTAGCTTTTGCTTGTCTGTAAAGCTTTTGATTTCTCCATTGAATCTGAATGAGATCCTGCCGGGTACAGTAATCTTGGTTGTAGGTTCTTCCCTTTCATCACTTTAAGTATATCAGGCCAATCCCTTTGGCTTGTAGAGTTTCTGCTGAGAAATCAGCTGTTAACCTTATGGGAGTTCCCTTGTATGTTATTTGTCATTTTTCCCTTGCTGCTTTTAATAATTTTTCTTTTCTTTAATTTTTGCCAATTTGATTACTATGTGTCTTGGCATGTTTCTCCTTGGGTTTATCCTGTATGGGACTCTGTGCTTCCTGGAGTTGGGTGGCTATTTCCTTTCTCATGTTAGGGAAGTTTTCGGCTATAATCTCTTCAAATATTTTGTCGGGTCCTTTCTCTCTCTCTTCTCCTTCTGGGATCCCTATAATGAGAATGTTGTTGCGTTTAATGTTGTCCCAGAGGTCCCTTAGGCTGTCTTCATTTCTTTTCATTCTTTTTTCTTTATTCTGTTCCGCAGCAATGAATTCCACCATTCTGTCTTCCAGGTCACTTATCCGTTCTTCTGCCTCAGTTATTCTACTATTGCTTTCTTCTGGTGTAGTTTTCATTTCAGTTATTGTATTGTTCATCTCTGTTTGTTTGTTCTTTAATTCTTCTAGGTCTTTGTTAAACATTTCTTGCATCTTCTCGATCTTTGCCTCCATTCTTTTTCTGAGGTCCTGGATCATCTTCACTATCATTATTCTGAATTCTTTTTCTGGAAGTTTACCTATCTCCACTTCATTTAGTTATTTTTCTGGGGTTTTATCTTCTTCCTTCATCTGGTACATAGCCCTCTGTCTTTTCATCTTGTCTCTCTTTCTGTGAATGTGGTTTTTGTTCCACAGGCTGCAGGACTGTAGTTCTTGCTTCTGCTGTCTGCCCTCTGGTGGATGAGGCTATCTAAGAGGTTTATGCAAATTTCCTGATGGGAGGGACTGTTGGTGGGTAGAGCTTACTGTTGCTCTGGTGGGCAGAGCTCAGTAAAACTTTAATCAGCTTGTGTGCTGATGTGTGCGTCTGTGTTCCCTCCCTGTTGGTTGTTTGGCCTGAGGCAACCCAACACTGGAGCCTACCTGGGCTCTTTGGTGGGGCTAATGGCAGACTCTGAGAGGGCTCACATTAAGGGGTACTTCCCAGAACTTCTGTTGCCAGTGTCCTTGTCCCCACGGTGAGCCACAGCCACCCCCCCACCTCTGCAGGAAACCCCCCCAACACTAGCAGGTAGGTCTGGTTCAGTCTCCCCTGTGGTCACTGCTCCTTCCCCTGGGTCCCGAAGCACACACTACTTTGGGTGTGCCCTCCAAGAGTGGAGTCTCTGTTTCCCCCAGTTCTGTCAAAGTCCTGCAATCAAATCCCAGTAGCCTTCAAAGTCTGATTCTCTAGGAATTCCTCCTCCCGTTGCAGGACCTCCAGGTTGGGAAGCCTGATGTGGGGCTCAGAACCTTCACCCCAGTGGGTGGACTTCTGTGGTATAAGTGTTCTCCAGTCTGTGAGTCACCCACCCAGCAGTTATGAGATTTGATTTTACTGTGATTGTGCCCCTCCTACTGTCCCATTGTGGCTTCTCATTTGTCTTTGGATGTGGGGTATCTTTTTTGGTGAATTCCAGTGTCTTCCTGTCGATTCTCTAGCAGCTAGTTGTGATTGTGGTGTTTTCGCAAAAGGGAGTCTAGAGTTACTTGTTTTTAAATCAATACACTCTCAAGTTCTGATAAAACTGTCTGTGCTTTCTCCATTGGGGTTGGCGGAAAACTTTAGCCATGAGTGGCTTAGTCAAACGTTGTCTTTCCTATAGTCTAGTCCTTAACTTCTTCTTGGGTAATTCTGTGACTGATGATCATCTTTGGTATGGCATGCACAATATGGCTTTGCTGATTAAAAACCTTCTAAGAATTTGCTTATTTATTTACCTAAAGTTCACTCTCGGTGCATGATTTATATCAATGGTATTTCTGAGTAGTCCTTGTTTGTTTTTAAGAACAGTTAACGTTTTTGATCAGGATGGGCTTTGGTATCTCTTTGCTCTCTGCTTTCATGACCTCTTCTTGATGATGAGTGGGGTATAATTATCCTCAAAGGAAAATAACAAAAGGAACTTCCACATAAGAGTTAAGCTGAAAGGGACAATCTCATTGAGTAGAATATGAATTCCATCTCTGTGTCTGCTTAAATGTCATAGGACCTCTCTGTGCAAGTGTTGCCTGGTCTTTCACAGGTGACAGCATCTGCTTTTCCTCTTCACAATATTACTGAATGATAGATGAGAAAGTAATTGGAAAAGTGAAAAGTGCTTTGTAAGTGGAAATAGTAATACAACTTGTTTAGGAGCAAATGGCTGATGTATAATGAGCAAGTTTGAAGAGAGCGATTGACTGGAATTTCTGCCCTGAGAGACTGCGTTTCTTGGATTGCACTGAGTTTATGCATTTTAAGAATAGAAGAAAGGGAGTATATATCAATATATCTATATATCTATATCTATATCTATATATATAGTTGGCCAAAAAGTTCATTCGGGTTTTTTTCCATAAGATGTTTTAGAATATATATACATATATTTAACTTGTGAGTGTACCCACCCTCTGGCACCCTTGTTTCTGAATATTTTTTTTTTGCTGCACAATCAGGAGAAGGGAAAGCTTGAAACCAGAGTAGAGATGTGGTGTAGAAGTTGGGGGCACTAAGCTGGGAGAGGAACTTATTATAATGGAGAGCAAGGAGAGGGAAAGTGTGAGAGAGCAGAATAAAAGGTGTGTAAAAAGACCCTGGAGGTTTGTAAGATGATGGATTCTGAGGTAGCGATGGTTTACCAAAAAATGGGTCTTGGAAAAATATATTTGACAAAATGTTTCGGCAAGCTAAAAATTGTATCCCCCTTAATGTTCTTTTAAAACCTGAAATAAATATTGGATTTCCTTTTAAATTATTTAACAGCTAGATTTTGCTCCCTTGAATTCTACTCCATGCACTGACTGGATAATGCAGGGGTCAAAACTTAGGTTTTAGTTATAAATATGAAGGTAAATAAAGAATAAGTCTTTTCCTAAGAATATGTACATACAGAGTCAGACATCTGAATTTTTCAGTTTCAACCTTACCTAGCGTTACTGAGTTCTAAGCGTTGGTAGTCAAATATTGGACAATAATTGAAATAAAATAGGAAGTACTGATATTAGGATTCCAAGAGAAACTGGTATTTCCATCATTTCTATTTAACAAGAGGTACCAAGTCAAGAAATACCTAGATGTAAATTTGGGGCTTTGGGAGAAACATTCCTGTTTCCAGGACACTGGGGTATCATTTAGTAAATAGCTTCTCCAGCACTCAGACTGGAGTTGCCAGATTTCTATGAATTTAGGATTAGAGTCAGAAAAAGGGTCCAATCTATTTCCTTTTTAAAGAAATAATTAATTAATTATTTTCTTTGCGGTACGTGGGCCTCTCACTGTTGTGGCCTCTCCCGTTGTGGAGCACAGGCTCTGGACGCGCAGGCTCAGTGGCCATGGCTCACAGGCCTAGCCGCTCCGTGGCATGTGGGATCCTCCCAGACCAGGGCACGAACCCATGTCCCCTGCATCGGCAGGTGGACTCTCAACCACTGCGCCACCAGGGAAACCCTAATTTATTTATCTATGTTTGGCTGCATTGGATCTTTGTTGCTACGCGTGGGCTTTCTCTAGTTACAGTGAGCGTGGGCTATTCTTCGTTTTGAGGCACAGGCTTCTCATTGAGGTGGCTTCTCTTGATGCAGAACATGGACTCCAGGTGCATGGGCTTCTGTAGTTGTGGCACGTGGGCTCAGTAGTTGTGGCTCGCGGGCTCTAGAGCTCAGGCTCAGTAGTGTGGCACAGAGGACTTAGTTGCTCTGCGGCATGTGGGATCTTTCCGGATCAGGGCTTGAAATCGTGTCCCCTGCATTGGCACTGTGCCACCAGAGAAATCCCTAATCTATTTCAATTACTAGCTAAAAATGGTACAGAATGCCCACCTGTGAAAATCAGCCTTCTTTCACTAGTTGTGTCTGCTGGACCAATTTCTAATGCGCAGAAGTCCTCCAATCTCTCTTTTGGTCTGAAGATCAGTCTCTGGCTGTGATTTTTAAGTAGCAGTGCCTTTCCTGAGTTGGAAAATACAGATGTGTCCATGAAGATGTTGTAAATTCAATATGTGTCTGCATAGAATAAACTGAAGAGTCTTCGCCCTTATGTCACTCTCCTCTTAGACTTTTGGAAGACTCCAAATTCCAAACATTACTCCCTTTTTTGGGTGATAACCCATTTTGGCCACTGATAAATATAACTAAATGTTGTTGGAGCAGTAACATATTTTGGCTCATTAGGGTTGCCTCAACCTAAATTAGTTTACCAAATTAGCTGGCGTAAATCAGAGCCCTTAGGAAACAAGGAGGGAGCAATGTTTGAGAAAGGAGGGGTGAGCAGAAGCGTTAGGGGAACAGGAGGGAGAGAGAAGGAAAATCATGGCAAGAATGCTGTGGGGAGTTAGTGAGGAGACTGTGGGGAGAAAAGGTCTCCTTCAGAATTTGATCTAAGATCAATCCTGTCCTGAACAAGTGACTAGAAAAAAAAAAATCCAGCTATTTTTTTATTTAAAATTAATTGTATGGTTTTCTCTTTATTATATTGCTGCAGTTTTAACCCAAACTTTTTTGTTGATGATAACGAGGTTATTTCAAGAAAACAATGAAACAGAAACAAACAAACAAAAATTCTTGGATTTCATACATAGTACATAGAGAAGTAAATTTTAAAGAATTTATTTCAGTAATTCTTTACGTATGTAAAATATATCTGAAACTAGTTCTGAGGTTTTAGTGGAAAGACGGCTAAAACAAAACATTTATTATCTGTTTTATTCACACAGAGTTCATTTTATTCATACAGAAATGCAGTGTTAAGCTCTTGTACTCCTATTGAAAACAGCATCTTAGAATGCATGGAAAGAAGACCCTAAGCGTTTTATTTAATTTGATCTGAAATCCATATGCTGTCATTTAGAGAGATCAAGTGTAAGAACCTGGTGGGTATAAAATGTGCTCTGCATGGTCCTATTTAGAAAGATGCCACAAATGTGAGTTTTCACAAGTTCCATAAAACACATTTTCACACCAAATTTGATACAGACATGTATTATAAAATCTCCCTATTGCCATTTGAATATAGAATGGAAAAGTTTCCCTTGAGTTTACAAGAGTGTTTTCAAGTATAGGTAGGGAAAGTATAAGCTGTATTAACATCTGCATTTGAAACTGCACTGTGGCATTTAAACTTTCAAGGATCTCACAGTAGAGAATACATCCTTCCTTAATGTAGGTCCAGTGGAACTTTACATATACAAAAGAGAGCCTCTAAATGCATTCTCTCATTAATTTCCAAATTAAAAATGACTTCTGCCACATGTAGAGTGCTGTTATATCTGGCAAACTGGACTGGGGTGAGCAAGAGGACTGGATAGGCCCTGTGTGAATGCATACATTTGTTCAAGTTGTGTAGCTGTCAAGGGAGCTGTATCTATGTGGCCATCAGCCACATTGTACACATACTTTAACTTATAGGAGAGTGTGTGGGCATCTGTGTAGGATTCAGTGTCTGGTGATTCTGGGCGTTTTGATTGAGTGCTGGAGCAGGGAAGGAGAGCCAGCCTGGTATGTGTGTTCACACACATACTCAAGACAGCAGACAAAACACGTCCTTACCTACACAGATGTTGGCATGGACACTCCTTGTCCAAACCTCACACAGGCATCACCTAAGCATGTATACTGTTAAGGCTGTTTTAGAAAGCACTAATTTAAATGTTTGCTTTTTGTCTTGAGAAAGGGGTGCTTATTTTAAATTCACACAAAGGCATGTTACAGGGTAGTGGTGCCTATTTTAAATTCATACAAAGGCATCTTACAGGGTAGTGGAAGTCCTGGGTAAGTGAGGGGACGTTTTATTCTTTTCGTTATATACTTCTATATTGCTTGTTTTATTTTTTAAAAAACATTTTAATTTTGTATTTTTTATATTTAAAGGGCAAGAAATTTATATAAGTAAAAGTAAAGTTGGTTTTCTAAGAGGTACATCATAATGCATAATACTGCTGTACATTTACAGTATCTTTCTGGAATCCTGAAAGGAGGCTTCTTACTGTGCTGCAACAGAAGTCTGTTTGGGGGGAGAAATGACTGTGTTTGAACAATGGGCACATGAATTTTGGATTAACACACTTTGGTATGTAAGCAATACTCAGATGTGGGGTTCTAAAAGATGTGGACATAACTACAGTGTCTCATTGATACCAGACTGACTTAAGCCATTCAGAGTTGAGCCTGAGATGCAAAGCATGTGATTGTGTCATGCATGGGCAGGTGCCTGTGAAATCACAAAGCTCTCTAAGGCATACTGCCGGAGAAGTACATCTGTTGCAATGTCTAAGGTTTCTCCAATTACATCTTGGTTAAATAGTCAGTCATTCAGCAAGTATTAATTTAGCATTCACCGGATATCAGGGGAAGAAGAACGCGCTGGCCTTGATCCAGGTCTTTTGCCTGGGCTTAGACTCCATGTGTTTCCCAGCATTGTCAGTAACAGCATTTCCCTCAAGATGGTCAGAAGAGCATGCTGTCCAGCCAGCCAGCTGCTACCCTCCCCATAGCAAGTCATCTCTAATTCAGTGCTAGGCTCGATGCACAGGAATAAGAAACGAAGGAGTCTGCGTTCAGTGTTGCCTTAAATGGATTCTTAAGATATTTTCATGCTGCAACAATTAGGCATTTCAATCTATTGTGAACCTGTTTGTTTGTTCTAGGAATTCAAGTTTCCAAAATTCTTGGATAGTTTAGACTAGTCTTCATCTATCATGTTATGTAAAGTTTGCGGTTTTAGCTATATAATATAAATATGTGCACATATTATCATTATAAAAATCCCATGTAATAGAAAAAAATGAAAAAAAATCAGATATACCATTTCTAAGAGGTAAGAGCAGTTAATAATTTAATGTGTGTCCTTTCAGACTTTCCTTCACTCAAATCTATATGAAGTATATTTTCTAAAAATGGGATTATAAAATACATGCTGATCTTAAACCTGTTTTTATACTTAACAAAATATAATGAATGCCAAGCCAATAAATATAATATCTACATTATCTTCTCATCTATATAATAGTACATCTATGTTTGTCTTTTGAATATCTTTAATGCTTACATTTCTCTAACACTGAAGTTTACTCTTTAGATTAACAGTAATCAATTGTACTTAGACATTTCTAGCTATTGGTAATCCAGAATCCTGGTTCATTTATTAATACAAAGTGCTAAGTGTTACTTGTCAGACTGTTCCTGAGGCCAAAGTCTTTTGTAACCTCTAGAATGAAATACCCTCAGATTCTACTTTATATGCTGGTCAGACTCCATATAATTTTTATATTAAAATGTTTTATGTGTACTCTTTTAAAGTACTGCAACTCAGAGCTGCCTTTTCTTTCTGAATTTCACAAGTTTGGTTTTGAAAGGAACAAGGGGCTGTGTCTGCTATCCACGTGGCATATTCTATCCTCCAGCCCCCAGCTTGGTGACACTCCTCTCACATGCAGAGTGGCACCTGCCCAGGAGCCCTGCAGCTCTTTCAGAGGAGCTTGCTTATGTTTAGACTTCGTGCGCAGCAGGTTCAGATTGTCCTGGGCTCACAATTTGTTTTTCATCAGTAGCTGGCATAACTCTAAATAGCCATTCTTTTGCTTCTAATAAGGCACCTTTTTGTTAGATGGGAATGCAATTTAACTTTGCAGAAGCAGTAGCACTGGTCTATTCCCAAGGCCCACTTTGTGTTAAAGAATTGAGGAGAGAGAACACTTTTTCTTTGGTCCTGTGGAGCTGTTCATGTTGAGGGAGTAGACGTTCACATTATGGAATTTACCTTTGCTTGTACTAGGATTGGGAAAAAAACCTTATTTAAATAGACAAGTTTCTTGAACTCAACCTCTGAATCCTCAGATAAATGACTACACCATGTCTTACTGCTGTTAGAAAAGCAATCGGTCATTCTAGCTGTGCGTTGTGTGGCTCAGAGTCCACCAACTGACTTTCTCTTGGGTCTGGAGGTTCCTGGTCTCAGATGACCTGCAGTAATAATCTTCTGGCCAGACCGCTTGGTGTCAGATTAATATATAAATCTCCATATGTTGAGTGTTAAGCATGTAATTATGACCACATACCTTTAACATATCAGGCAGTAGACTAGATAGCTTGCACACATGATCTAACTTAACCCCACAATCTGCAATGGAGTCACATCACACTTAGAAAAAAATCCAAACTTCATATTACAGCCCTCAAAGCCTTAAGAGATCTGGTTCCTGCCTGTCTTAATGCCTAAATTCTTACCACTCTCTCTTTTGCTCGCTCCAATAGTTATACATTTATTCTAAGTGCTTGCTATCTTTTAGGAAATACTTCCTAAGTGTTTTGTATCCTCACAATAACCTATGGAGTAAGTGCTATTATTAGTTCTGTGTTACAGATGAAGAAGTTGAGGCACAGAGAGATCCTATAGTCATTAAGATGTGAGGCTGAGATTCAAATGTAGACAGATGGGCTTTGAAGAATGAATTCACATTATATTACTCCTCAGTAGAATTACTAAAAGATGACAAAAGCAGGGTCATCTGAGGGCCTCCAGGTTTGAAGTACTAGCTGCATGTGGAGCCCTAAGGAACCCTCTGAGGGTAGCTGGTTGGCATAGAAGTGACTGTCTTTACCGTGGCCAAGTGAATGCTGACTTTGGCAAAGGAAGGGAAGACGTGGCTTTGTTTCCTTTCTGTGTGATCATTCTCCCATTCACAGTCCATTTCATATTTGAACATTGAGATAAATGACAGACTGAATAGCATGTCATGACATTGGGGAGATTTTTCCTCTAACCATCCCCCAAATACCTAGCCTTCAAAAATTATGGTTATGCATTCATTATTAATTTATTATTCAGGCTGCTTTGTGCTGGATTTATGCAATGGGTAAGCTAAGCAAACATCTAGCACATTAGCAAAGTAGGGCTAGTATAAGAAAAATAAGAAATAAAAGAATAAGAAATAAATTTCAAAAATTATTTTGAAATAAAGTTAATTTCAAATGGAGCATTAAAGGAATTATTGCGGAATTATTTAGGAATTATTGCTAAACCTGGTTGAATATTCATACACTTATTTATGGTGTGTGCGTGTGTGTACATATGAGATACTGACTTTTTAAAGTGATTATGACCTTCAAAGCCTTAATCCTACTCTCCCCCATGGAACCGTGCCTCAATTAGAGAGGTTCCAGTGAAGGGGAAAGTTGAGTTGGAAGACAGTGTTTGATACAACATGAAACCCTCCAAAATGGGAAACTATTATAGCCATTCATATGACTTATAACTTGCTTCATCACATTTCTCAAATATTCTATGTATGGTAACATTAGACTTAGATTAAATAATATAACAGGAGCATCTAAATTTAAATGAGTTTAAGATAGTGGTTAGAATAAATGTGTTAAGTTAAAGACATACAACAGGTCTTTTCATGAGAGAAAAACATTTGTTAAATTTGCCAAGAATATCTATTTTATACAGAGTAAAATGTGACAATAGAATTTATCTACCTTTATTAGTAATGAGCTAGATTTGGAACTGTTGCTGAAGATTTGGGGTAATATAGTTTGGGCAACAAAATAAAGCAGTATCTTTCTTTCAGTGGCCTAAAGACCTCTCTGCTAGGTTCATGCTTGACAAGGACTTTCTGGAGAACTTGCATGTTTAAAAAATTTACTATTTGAGGATAAATATTAATACATACTCATTTTACACTTAGGATTTCCAAAACTCATTTAACAAGATAAATCCTGTCTTGTGCTAAATATTGACATATTCCTGCATATCTTATTTTATTTTACAAAATTAGGATCACAGTACAGTATGTGCCCCAGTTTGTTATTTATTGATCATCTTTCCATGTCACTTTATATTCTTCTCTACATCATTTTAATGGCTTCAGAGTATGCCGCTGTGTATTTCATATTTATTTAAGGTAGCATGAATTGTTGGACATTTAGTTGTTTTCCAAAGCTTTACTATTATAAACATACTTAAATAAATATTCCTACAGAAAATCTTTATAGACCTCCATGCTTATTTCCTAGCAATGAATTTGCTGAATCCAAAGTTATGTACATTTTTAAGGATTTTGATTCCGACTGCTAAATTGCCTACCATAACACTTTGACATACTCTCTGATCATCAAGAACAATTTTTTTTTCTGTCAACAGAGAACAGAATTTTGGGGAAAGTAGCATAAAACTTAGGCTAGAATGAAAGTTAATGGGAATGTAAAGCAATTAAAGTCTTATTAGTGGCATTGGCCTGCTTAGTACAAGCTGTAATAAAAGTTGTTACCATTCCTCAAGCATTTACTATGTACCAAGCACTGTGCTAAACGCTTCACATATATTATCCCATTTAATCCACATCTTAGCCCTCTGAGACATAATTATTCCTTTTGTCCAGCTGAGATATTGAGGCATGTATGTATTAACTGACTTACTGAATGTCATACACAACATCGTTTAGCCAGGATTTGAACAGTTATGTTTAGCTGAAAAGTATATGCTCTTAACCAATATACACATTATTCTCTTGGCTACTGCTGAAGGACTTGGGCAGTATAGACAGCTTATAGTACTGGATAACCTAGACTTGTGAGTGTAAAAGGGGGAAAATGGGACCCTAGAATAGTGGGGCTACCAACAACAATAGCTCTGCCCAGGACAACGTAAATTAGAGCCAACTTTCAAAAACTGAATTCATAATCCATTAATTAGATTGCTCACTGCTGACCATTGTGCTGTGCAGAATGTGTAAGCTTCCAAGTCAATAAGCAAATAACAGACTGTCTACTGACACTGAGTTTACTCTCAATGTAAATGGAATATTTTGGAGGCCAAGAAGAGATGCTTAAGCTTGTATCTATGTTCTGCAAGTCTTCTCTGAGGTGATGATTAGAATGTGTCACTTACTGAAAGGAGCTAGTATGTTAGTTGGGATTATTGGCAATGTAAATAAATTCTTATCATAGTTGGTCTCATTATTCAGGTTGCTGATAAATTACATTTCATGTAACTTGCTAATAAGTATAGGAGTCTGGGAATTCCACCATGGTTTTCCTAGCTTGGAGTTAAATAAATGTTCTTTTCTTCTCCTCCATCTTTTCTCACCCCTTCATTCCCACACCCACCTCTTTGCCTGAATTATATATTAGATTCTTTGGAGAATAGTTTATGCTACTTAGCTTGAATGACAAAATCTTGAGGTTGAATATAGTAAAATAAATATCCAACTGTCAGCACATACCTTTATGAAAGTCACTTAGAGTGAGTAGAAACTTGGCATATAACAAATATTTTACCCAAAGTACACATCATGTCTCCTTATCTGCTGCTACTTGATATGCTTTTAAAATATAAACCAGACACAGAAGATGAAAAATTGCATGTCTTAAATTGTTTTTAGACACACCATTCCCAGAAGATAATGCGTGCTCATTTAATTTTAAACTTGTTAAATTGTGACTTGAAGTGTGCTATTAGTTTTGAGCATCTGCCTGTCATTGAGTGCTTTAGTGGCCAATGTTTCAAAAGTCTTTGAAACCTGCCTTTGAGTTCACTAATCATTTGATATCATTTGATGGCAGTAGCCATAGAAAGAAAAAAATTGTAAATATGAAAGAGTTTAATATGCACAGTTTATCTCAGTGACTAAGTTATGTGTGGACTAAACGTGCTCTAAGGCAGATTGGTCTCTCAATGTGTTCTTTGTCCTCTGGTGTTTTCATAATGACACATATGCTGATTTTGCTTGACTCTTTAAAAATGGATCATATATATATATATATATATATATATATATATATGTATAGCGTGCAGTTGAAATACTGCCTGCCATGTGGTTACCTTAATACCCACTCCTTCACTTTTCCCTCCTGCAGTGACTGTGGGTCTATGTTCTCCTATATGGGATATCACCTTTTCCAAGATTAGCAGAATCTACTCATCTAAATCGAGAAAGTTCATAAAGTGCTTGAGGGCTCCACTGTTCTACATGGCAATAGGAGGTGAGCACGTTAGCTCTAGTCCAGCAGCAACTCAGCCCAGGTGGCCATAAGTGCTTGGGAGCTTTTTTGTGATTAGCTTTATAGACTGGCTCTCAAGACAGCAAAATCTGTCAGAATAAGGTGTTTGTTTCTCTTGTTCTCCTCTTAATCTTTGTGCTTAGCACTGTGCCTGTCACTAAATGTATATTTGTGGATGAATGAATTGTAATTTCTATAAACTTATATAATTACAATGTCATCCTTTTAATTTTTCTAATTAATTATACATGACATACTAGCAGGAAGTCCAATTATCTTCATTTTAATGACTTCCTCTGAACGTCTGATTTGTTCAAAAACTTCAGGAGCATATTTAATTGGAAGTGGGTGGGTAAAACACTGCTTTTAAAAATCGGTATGGTGAGAACAGAGCAACTACAAAGATTGCTTTTGCTGACACATAATGTATACAGAACAGTCACGTAGAGTTCTAGGAACAATGGCTTCCTTCTGCTGCTGCTCAAGGCACAGTGGCATCTCTCTCTGATGCCAGGATTATAGCTTCTTTTACTTCATCTTCCTAAATTCAGCCATTTGTTCTTCAAGCAAAACAACTATACCAGGGTGTTTAGGTCTATAATAATTCCATCAGTAGCCAAACAAATAAGCTATTACATTGCCTGAGGAGCCCAAATTTCCAGACCCAACTCCCAATTTCCTCTGAGTAGATTTCGCTTTTTGTATTTTGGGGTCTTTTTCTGGCAGAGAACTCCTATTACATCATTCTGGTCCACATCCTGGTCTCCTTCACTTTGGTCACTGAGATCAGTCCTTCCTCTCCCTAAAGGATTTGAGCTCCTTCTTCAAATTGACTAACATCTCTGTATCTTCCTTGCATACTCTCTCTTCCCTCATAAAGGGAAGGCTAATATGCTCCAAGGAGACTCATTTTTGGCACCACGAAAAAGTCTGATAACTTTTAAGTGCCCATTCAATAAGAAGTCTATTTCATCTCTCCTTTTAGAGCTTCCCTGTTATAGAATGAATAGAATATTTAAGCAGGATCTTTTGAGAAGGTGCATCTCTGTAAAATTGTACAGAATTTTCCAGAATACAATAGTGCACATACATTATAAAGAGACACATATTTGGGAAGTGATCCTTTTTTTTTTTTTTTTTTACCAAGTATCACTCTTTCTTTAAGATCTATATCCAGTCACCTCCTTTGTGTCTCTTCTTTATTACTATCATCTCCCCTCAGTTATTATTTTCTTCTTTACCCTCAGGTACTCTATGCCTCTTCAGTTGGCAGTGGCACATTCATAGCTGTTCCTTTTTGTGTATTTCCTACGTCTGCAACTGGATTTAAGAACCCAAGAGCAGGGGCTTCCTCATGCTCCTTTTCTGATTGTGTTCTTGTTACTATTCCCCATACACAGGGATTACTGAATATGTGCTTGTTTACAGTGACTTTGGTGGCAGTGTTCATACATTTAGGCTGGAAGAGAGACTTCCTGAGCTGTAATGTGCTAAAAAGCCTGCAGCAAGATTCATAGAAAGCTTCTCCAGGATTGATAGGGACTTGGGAAAACTTTTGCACTGATCTGGAAACCATCTCTTCCTTGCAAGGATGCTGATGAGAGCCTTTAGCATATTCTGTAGTCTGAAGAGTGTTCATACATAGCTGAAATTTAGTAAATGGGAGATTGAAAATAGTCATTCTCAAAGTATGATGTATTGATTAAGAGCATTAGCATCACCTGGGACCTTGTTAGAAGAGGAAACTCTTGGGCCCCACCCTAGACCTACTGAATCAGATTTTATCCAAATCCCAGGTGTTTCCCATGCACTCTAAAGTTGGAGAAGCAGTGATCTAAATATTGGACACACATCCCTTTTACTACTTTGGCCACTTATATATAGTTACTGGCCCTCCTTTATGCCTGATATTTAAAGATTGATTGGTAGGTATTCTGTCTTAAAGGGAAGTGCTTTCTACATGTCTTTTGTACACAGCATGTTCATTCTTTTCTAAGGATTCATCAGGATAAAAGGAAAAAAATGAAATGCAATATAACTTAGATAATATGAAAGAAAATTACTGCTGCTTGTACTGCGTTTCATTCTAGAATTCAATATGTTACTCAAAAGGTCAAAGAATTATATATCTAATACATTCCCTAATGTTCTAAGGAATGATAATGAAACTGTCCAGAGACCAATTCGAATACTATATGCTGCCATTTAATCAAAGAAACTTAGATAAGGTAACACTTTGTGTAATGGGTAGGCAAAACATTTCATATTAAAAATTCATTATCTGCTCAAAGTAACCAAATGTCTTCATTTGCTTTCTAACATCATTTTAACTTTTTAATTTCTATAATGATTTCCTCCAGAAAGGTGAAGTTGGGGTTTCTCATGAACTTAAGGAGAATTTATTTTAAAGCTGTTACCCAAAGAATCTTCCATATTGATGGCTCACAGAAGTAACATTATTCAATCATATTCAGAAAAATTTCCCCTAAAACATGTATTATAGGGTAAGATTTCTAATAGGAATTTGAACTTATAATTAGTATAATAAAATCAGTCATGAAATAATGTGATCATCCTAACTAAACTTCTTACTATGGTACAAGTTAAACCTGACACCTGCCCTCTGGAAGACTGTACTTGAACACAACATTTTTGTGGATATATAAACTGAAAGACTGTGTCTATTAAAATACTGCCACCTCTTCTCCCTGCAAAAAAGAATGCCACTTACAGTGAATTAATTTTCTAGAGTCAGAACATGTAGAACAAAAAGGTTGTTTAAAAGCAGGTGTCACCCCTATAAGAGTCTACATTTTTTTCAGTGAATAAAGCTGAAAATCAATTTCCAAAACAACAATTTGGTTGTGATGTGATGTAGGTGTATTATCATGAAATTTGTATAAATTTTTACTCTCAGTGGACAGATAATTTCATAGCTATTGATATATAATTATTTAGTTTCCTAATGATGTGGCAGATTATGAATATGAATTTTATGTGGTTGCTTAATTAATGGTTTGGGAGTTTTTGTTGTAGTGAATCCTATCACTGAAATAATCAGGTTAAAAAATTCATTTATTCATTCATTAGTGCATTCATACTGTGTATGACACTGCTATAATTAGAAACTATTGGGTCAAATTGTGATATCCCACCTTTTTGGAAGGACTTTATGATACACAACCTCAAATTGCTCTCCAGATATGCTGTTTCAAGAAACTCTCCTACCATCAGAATATGAGGGACCTAATTCTCAGTATTATCACCAGTGTGGGTTTGACAGATACAAATATAACTCATTATTGCTTATTTTGCAGTTAAATATTTTTATATCATTTTCACTATTCATATTTCTTCTTTTGTGCAGTATTTGTTCTTTTCCATTTTTTGAGTAATATTATATACTATAATTATTTTTTATTTGTTATAATTATTTTCCCCAATTTGTAATTGTGTTCTACCATTTGTTTTTATTTTATTATAATTTTAATCAGAATTTTAAACATTTGTATGTTATATGTGATAAAATATATATTAATTTATTCAACCATTTTTTTTTTTACTGTTGGCATCAGAATCCTATTTTACTAAAATATGAATTAATACTATATGAATACCTAAATGCTAAAGGGCTTTTTAAGAAATTAAAACTAAAAATAGATTTACCATATGATCCAGCAACCCTACTCTTGGGCATATATCCAGAAAAAGACGAAAACTCTAATTCAAAAAGATACATGTACCCCAATGTTCATAGCAGCACTATTTACAATAGCCAAGACATGGAAGCAACCTAAATATCCATTGACAGATGAATGGATAAAGAAGATGTGGGATATATACACACACACACACACACACATACACACACACACACACACACACATATATATACACACACACACACTAGACTATTAGTCATAAAAAAGAATGAAATAATACCATTTGCAGCAACATGGATGGACTTAGAGATTATCACACTAAGTGAAGTAAATCAGACAGAGAAAGACAAATATCATATGATATTACTTATATGTGTAATCTAAAAATGATACAAGTGAACTTATTTATAAAATAGAAATAGACTCACAAATATATTAGAAAATGAACTTACGGTTACCAAAGTTGGGGGTGGGGAGGGATAAATTAGGAGTTTGGGACTAATAGACACACACTACTATATACAAAATAGATAAACAAGAACCTACTGTATATCACAGGGAACTATATTCAATATCTTGTAATAAACTATAAGGAAAAAGAATATATATATAATTGAATCACTTTGCTGTACCCCTGAAACTAACACAACATTGTAAATCAACTATACTTCAATTAAAAAAAAAAAGAAATTCTGAGGTTTCTATTTTTTCAATGTTTTTGTTTCTTGTTTTCTCACCCTGTAATAAAGAGAAAACTCTGCAGGTTGAGTATTTGCTACCAGACAGAATCTGAATGCTATTTACTCAGTCAGACCTCTTTTTTCTATCTTTAACTGAAAGGCAGGCAAATATACCGAGCTCTAATTCTCAATTGCTAGGTGGCATATTTTTCCATTGGGACTCTGCTGAATTGAGGGGGCACCTTCTCTTACCCTCTGCCTGACCCTCTGAACCCACAGATTGTGTGAAAACCAGCTGTTAAGGCCTCTGCCTGCACCTGCAGAGTAAGGTTTCGAAGAAGTTCCTCCTGGGCGGTGTGAACAGTATTGCATCTTTCTTACCTATACTTCCCTAGTGTTATATGTGAGGATTTCAGTCTCTGAACAAATATGTAAAGAAGGTAAGGAGAAGTCAGATTTTTTTTTACCATGTTAAAAATAATGTCTATGTCCTTGATGGACATTTGCCATTTTTATGGTCTATTCATATCCTGGGTTTGTTAGACAATTGGGGCAGCACTAAAATGTCCTATACTTTCCTTAAGGATAGAAGATACTAAGCAAATAATTTAACAAATAATATTCATTATGATAGTGGTATGTTTTGTGAAGGAGAAACACAGGATATTATCAAACTATTGAATAGTGGGATTGATTCTGAGCTTTAACTCCTATGATTACTTAGCATATTGGCTTTTGACCTCTAAAATTATACAATATACTTTCTGAACAACTAGGAAGTGTAGATATCCTTATTTAGTGTAATTATCATAATGATTTTGATAGATGGAAATTTTGTTGGAATTGAGATTTATACATGTTTGATTCCAGCTAATTATTCCCTTTTTTCATCATTCATGCAAAGTACTGTAATTCCCAAAATGTCTTCAAATAATTTGTTGTAATGAAACCAATAGTAAAAAGGAAAGCAATGAGGGCCTACTAAGAGGTATGCTGAAATAAGAACTTAGAGCCTTAAAAACTACTGACATGCACAACCCATATGAATCAATAACTTCAATAATATAGGAAGAAGATTATATGGAAATTGTAGTTGATATTTAAGGTAGCTAAAATTGTGATAACATTTTTATCATCGTGTTCACTTTGATCACATATAATTCACATAGTTTTGCTCTTCCAGCCTTATTTATATTGTTAGTATTTTAAGTATCAAATACTTGTGATAAGCTGTTTTTCCCATTTTATACTTCTGGTGTTGAATCTATTTCCTGTCTGTTTATGTGACCAGTTTTAAGTGTGTGGTGGTCATAATTTTGGGGGACATATTGCCCTATTAGTTGAACATAAGTATAAAATTCTACAATACTCTTCATACTACCATAACATTATTGTTTTCACTAGCCCCTAGCTCTATGCATCAATAAAAAAAGTAGGAACTCAGTATTATGAATGAGCGACCAAACATTTTTTCATGTTTTCTTTTTTTAATTTAAAAGATATACCAGTAAATATTGGCTAAAGTAAATTCAACAGCTATTTAACGTTTTGATTATAGGAAAAATTGATGACACACTTTAAAAGTGTTATTTGCTAAATTGATTCAAATTTAGAGTTGATGTGAAAATAGTCATATGAATTCAAACTCAGCTAGGTTACTTAATTTCTCTGTGCCTCAGTTTCCTCATATTTACAGTAAGAGACTCATAATATCTACTGTTGTGAAAATATGTGAAGTGACTGACACATAGAAATACTGCATGTATTAGCTACCAATACTGCTACCATTAATTTCATCAGTACTTTTTGTATACTTTAAAGAGACTGAGCAAACAAGATTTGTCAAGAGTTCATGTCTAAAGAGAAATGATGTCACAGATAATGACTTTTCAGGCTTTGAAACTCCAGTTCCTGAGAGTTCTGCTGAGTACCAAGTTTCTTCAGTGATGTTTTAAATTATATGCACGTAGGTATTCTCTGGTTGAATTAAAATTATTTTTAGGATTTGTGAGTTTTTAAAACATCTAGTTCTCTTTCTTAATTAGATAAAAACTATTATCTAAGTGGGTACTGGGTCATGCTATCAGGGTGAGTGTCAGAGACTTTATATCAAATCTAGACCTGGCAGAGCATAGTTTAATGTGCCATCAGGCAGGCAGGCAGGGAGAGGCCTTGACATCGTGGGTGCTAGGTTGGGAAGAGAGGCAGTATTCTTTCCTGATAGCATTAGAAGGAGAAAAAAATGAATGACTTGCTCTATTATCACTGACCATAATGTAGATAAGTCAAATTGTGGAGTAAAATCAAAGTTAAATAATACAGAATGTTTATATACTTTTATCTGGTACAGATGCAATCTGTCAGATAACAGCAAGGAAAAAATGATACAGATGAATCAAATCTATTATCACTTACTTAGATTTCAATGCTCATTTTTTAATATTAAATAAAACTGAAAGCTTCCATGAAGTGACTAAAAAAAATGCCAGTGGAAGGAAACGTAATATTTCTTCTTGTAATGATACTAATGAGAAAAGCTCCATTCATTTGGTCATCCAGGATCCAAAAGATACAGATAAACTGTCTAGGGATGTGCATTTAAAGCTGATTAAAGAAACAGATGATGGATTTATACATTTTATAAGGGATGAGGAACGAGGAACACAAAAACAGGCTAGGCCATCTGTCTACCTAACACTGATGTTGTAGCAGAATCATTTAGCTGAGCACTGAAGATAATACCAGAAATAAAATAAATGTGCCCTAATGATATCAAGAACAGCTTCCTGACTATAAGAACTATTTGGTGCTGGGAGTTTTCCTGAGGAAATTGGGACAGCTCTGGGATATGAGCCAATTGAAAGTAGAAGAATCCTCCCTCTCTGCAGCAGAAGACAAAACAATAGCTGCAAGTGAGGCCTCACTCTCTCTCTCTCTCTCATTCTCTCTCTCTCAGTTGGGTGGTGGGGTGGGAAGACAGGGAATGGAGAAATGGTAGAAAATATTTCCCTTAAAGTTGTAAAAGTGGGCGACATTTTCACATTTTTGGTTGCATTAATTGTAAGTTAGCAAACAAGAGATGAAAAGATACAATAGAAGATTAAGTGCCACAATAATAGAAGATTAATCTTCTGTTAATAGAAATTAATAGACACAATCTGTTGTGGCAGAAATTTGGGCTTTAGTCATTGTTTCTTACTTTATTCTGCAGATGTTACCTCACCCTCAAAAAATTTAAGAGGGGGCTTCCCTGGTGGCGCAGTGGTTGAGAGTCCGCCTGCCAATGTAGGGGACACGGGTTTGTGCCCCGGTCCGGGAAGATCCCACATGCCACAGAGCGGCTGGGCCCGTGAGCCATGGCCGCTGAGCCTGCGCGTCCGGAGCCTGTGCTCTGCAACGGGAGAGGCCACAACAGTAAGAGGCCCGCGTACCGCAAAAAAAAAAAAAAAAAAAAAAAAAAAAAAAAATTTAAGAGGAGTTGACACTTACGTAAGTTCCATAAAATCAGAGAAATTAGGATAAAAAATAAAAATGTTCAATATTTTATTCTGACCTACTTTTCCTCAAAAATACCTTCAGAATGGTATTTTCCTATATGAACAAATTGTTATTTTCTTCTTTTAGTAATAGTATTCCTCAATTTTAGTTGGGCTACCCACTAAAGACTAGATTTTCCAGCTTTTGTTTGGTGTTAGGGATAGCCATATAGTTGTGTTCTGGACTTCCTTCTATCTCCTTCCTGTTAAATGGAACGAGATCAAGATGTTGAGGGCAGGAGCAACCATCTTGCACCATGAGTTGGAAACCATATTTTGAAGATGATAGAGCAACAGGGTAGAAGGAAGCTGGTCTCTTGGCAAATTTGTGGAGGAGAACTTCCCTACCATCTTGTATCAGAGAGAAATAAAACTTTAAAAATAAATTTATTGGAGTATAGTTGCTTTACAATGTTGTGTTAGTTTCTGCTGTACAGCAAAGTGAATCAGCTATACATATATCCCCTTGTTTTTGGATTTTCTTCCCATTTAGGTCACCACAGAGCACTGAGTAGAGTTCCCTGTGCTATACAGCAGGTTCTCATTAGTTATCTATTTTATACAGAGTATCAATAGTGTATATATGTCAATCCCAATCTCCCAATCATCCCACCTTTTAGCTTGGTGACTCATTTACATTAGCCAAAATGACATCATAACAAATGTACCTCTCTAAAATCCAATAAAGTCGGTTCTCTCTACCGTTAAATGGGAATAACAACATCACTTAGGGTTAAATGAGATAATCACTTTAAAATACTCAGCATCATGTCTAACATACATTATTCACTCAAGAAATCCTGCATTTAAAAAATGAATGATAGAAGCTTTTGTGCCAGTATCTTCACTTTCTCACTCTCTTGACCTTCTATACAGTTACTCTACTAACTCAATTCTGAGTCAGTCTAACCATCTGCATCGAAGCATGTGGAAGAAATCATGTCATTATGGAGACTGGGCGACCAGAAATCCATGGCCCCCATCCTTAGTTTCCTGGGCCATTTTGCTCCATGCCAATATCTTTACATGTTCCTGGGTCTCCTCTCCGTTTCACTCAGAATTATTCCAGAGTATGACCACCCTACTCAAGTCACTTAAGTAAATGCCCTGTCCCTCAGCAGTAAGCTGTATATGTTATGATAAATCCCTCAATATCCTGCCCTTATTCCCAAACCTAGGTAAATCTGCACTCACGTGAACCTTTTTTCTTCTAGTTTTAGAGAAAGAAGTGACACATTTTCTGAATTCCTGATCACTCTCTGTTGCCTTTAGGACCTGACTTCTTCATTTATTCTACTGTTAACCTATACTTTCAATTTTTTTCTCTTATCTGCATCTTTCATATATGCAGAAAAGCATATGGTCAACTCTTTCTTCACTCATGAAAGACCTTGTCTCTTCTTTTATCTTCTCTCCTCCATCTATCCCTTTATCTCTCTCCTCTTAGAATTAAGTTGTCTCTACATCATTGTCTCTAATTCACTCTTTAATTCCCCTGCCATCTGGTTTCTGCTTTCACCTCTTTAATGAATCTCTTCTAGCAAAGGTCACTGATAGCATGCAAATAGACAAAATGATTCTTTTAAGATGCAGCATACAACTTGAAAATTCCCTTCTTGAAAATGTCACTTCTTTTGACACAAAAGGCACCAGCTGTGTATGGTTTTTTTTCCTCCAGTTTCTTTATAATCACCTCAGTCTTTCACCTCCTTTCTCCCTCTGTACCTTTTAAATACTGATATTCTTCTAGTTGCTGTCCTTGGCCAACTTTTTCTTCTCCACTAGCTTGCTTCTCTTCTAATGCCACATGCTGTTTTTTATTGATATCCACAATTTCTTTAAACATCATTTTTATCTTCATGCCTACTCTGATAAATGTGGCAGATTGACTCACTGAACACCGTTTCAATCCTCTATTTAAACGGTTCTAGTTAGAAGCTGGAAAGCTAAAAGCTGTATTTCCCAAATACCCTTGAAACCCTTGGTATTTGCTTTAGCTTCTGTGAAGCCAACATACCATGTAAGAGTTTCAAGGTAGATTCCAGGTGGAGTGTGCATGGATCTTCCTGTCAAGCAAAGTTGACATGCCTTTGACTTTTCTAGCAGAGGTCCTCATATCTGGTCCCTAAGTTCATGGATGTCCAGAGGCAAGGCAAAGGGCACCTATTCTGACTTTTGGCTTTTTGGTATTTTTACAGAAGTCAATTTAAAACTTAAAAAAAAAAAACCACAACATTTTAACTATTTTTAAGTGTACTCTTTATTGGCATTAAGTAGATTAACAATGTTATACATCCACTAGCAATATCCGGTTCCAAAACTTCATCATCCCAAACAGAAATCCTGTACCCATTAAATGATAACTTCTCATCTCCCTCCTCCCAGCCCCTGGTATCCTCTATTATACATGCTGTCTCTATGAAGTTGCCTATTCTAGGTACCTCATATAAGCGGTATAATAGAGTATTTGTCACTTTCTGACTGGCTTATTTCACTTAGCTTAATGTTTTCAAAGTTCATCCATGTTGTAGCATGTGTCAGAATTTCCTTCCTCTTTAGGGCTGAATATTATTCAATTGTATGTGCATATCACATTTTGTTTAATCATTCATTTGTTGATGGACATTTGGTTTTTTTTCCTCCACCTTTTGGCTACTGCAAATAATGCTGCTGTGAACATTGATGTGCAAATACCTGAATCTCTGTTTTTAATTTACTTGGGTATATAACTATATAGAAAGAGAATTGCTGGATGTTATGGTATTTCTATATTTAACCTTTTGAAACTTCCCAATTGTTTTCTACAAAATAGTAGCTGCACTATTTTACATTCTCACTAGAAACACACAAAGGTTTCTGTTTTCCACACCCTCACCAACATTTGATTTGTTGTTGTTGTTTTGCTTTTATTGAAGTAATGTTGGTTTATAACATTATGTAAGTTTCATATGTATAACATTATATTTCTACTTCTATAGATCTTACAGTGCGCTCACATTAAAAATTTAGTTTCCGTACAACACCATACAGTTGATCCTCATTACCCAGTTTGCCCTTTCTCCACCCCTTTCCCTTTGGTTACCACTACTCTGTTCTCTGTATCTACGTGTTTGTTTTTGTTTAGTTTGTTCACTTATTTTGTTTTTTTGTTTGCTTTTTATATTCCACATATGAGTGTAATAATACAGTATTTGTCTTTCTCCATCTGAACTATTTCACTCAGCATAATATCCTCAAAGTCCATCAACGTTATTAAAAATGGCAAGATTTCATCTTTTTTACGGCTGAGCAGTATTCCATTATATATATATGGCATATCTTCTTTACCCATTCATCTGTTAATGGACACTTAAATTGTTCCCATATCTTAGGTACTGTAAATAATGCTGCAATGAACATAGCAGTGCATATATTTTTTTAAAGTAGTATTTTTGTATTCTTTGGATAAATACCCAGAAATGGGATAGCTGGATCATATGGTAGTTCTATTCTTAATTTTCTGAGGAATTTCCATACGGTTTTCCATAGTGGCTGCACCAGTTTACATTCCCACCATCAGTGTATGAGGGTTCAAAAGGCATCTATTTTGAAAGGATGGATATTATTAGACTTGGTGTGGTTCTGATTCTGGCAGATGTGCTAGCAGCTTTCTAATTCTACTGCTTCCTGATCTTAGCAGATGTAGCCACTTCATTGGTGGGCCAGGTTTTTGGTGTCTTTGGGGTGTTGTTTCTGGAAAATTAGACTACAGGCTCAGCACATCTACATTAATTCTCTGTGTGCTCCATAACACTTAAAGATCTCTTTTTGATTATCCTGGCTAATGCAGATTTTGTGGTCTGCAACAAAGAACTTTGACAAATTTAACTCCCCAAACCATGTCTGCAGCCCAGTCTTCTTCTTTAAACTCCCTGCTTCTAGGTAATTCACTTTGGTAGACCTGAAAGGTAGCAAACTCAACCGGCTGTCTTCCCCCACAAAACTATATCTGTTTCTGAACTCTCAAACTTTGTAAATGACACCTTTGTCTACATAGTAACCCAAGGTACGAACCTGGGGGACATCCCTTTCTTACTTCCTAGCTCAAACTTGTTACTGTCTAGCAAAGCCTATCTCATTAATAGCTCTCATACTCAACTCCTCCTCCCTTCTCTTCATTATTGCCTTAATTCAAGCTTTTATCTATTTTGGCCTCGATTATTGCTGTAACTTTCCAAGTTCCTTTTCCTTTATTCTTGCTCTACTCCAATCTAGCTGCCTCAATTTGGACAGTTCCTAAAACACGAATCTGAACACCTTACTCTATCGCTTAATATTTTTCTCACTGTCCACAAAATAGAGTATAAATTTTCTAGTATGGTATACAATACCCTCCTTGAGCTGGCCCACAGGGGTCTCTCCAGTTTGATCCCTGACTGCACCTCATAGTTCAAACCTTATCTATTCTGAACTGCCCACAGATCCCCGAATACACGGGTCTTGTCATACCTCTGTATCTTCTCTTCCATTGTGTTTCTGTCTCCATTACACTGCCTGAGGTGGGAAGTGAAACTTTAAGTCTTTTGTCATACGTTGCCAAATCTATCTTCTTAAAAGAGAGGCTTGGCATTCTTTTTAATGTTTTGATGAAAAAAATTACCCTTGCCACAAATAGATTCAAGAGTTACACTAATAATATTAGAGATTCAAAGTTTAAATTAATTTCTCAAGTTTTCCCAGCATGGAATAATAGCCGGCCTGGGTCTTAAATTCAGGTCTTCTTATGTAAACACAGTGCTCCTCTTTTCATCATAACTGGAATGCAAGTACTCTTAAGACAAGGGAATGGGGAAAGGAACAAGAAAATAAATGACAGGAAGGTAGGTATCTAGGACCCCCTTGGTGTAAATACTTCCATATTTCTCATGTAGTAGCTTCTCTAAAGCCTGTCCAAATAACAAGTTGCAAAATTTCTAGCATTCAACTTTGGGGGTACTACAGGCTCTTGAAAAATCTTAAGGAATACATCTTAAAACTACTCAGATAGGCTTTTCCTATTTACTACAACTTAGAAAGCTGTAGCTATTTCCCAACTGAAATGAAAGAAGTCCTATCTAAAGTATGTTTTATCTTTAAATTTTCCTGCAATACCTGATGATATTTTAATACAAGGATGGATTGACATATGACTAGTATTATATTTTCTTTTGCAGAGATGGAGAAATTGAGAGAGAAGTGAAATGATTTGTTCAAGGTTACAGAGGTGTTGTGGACAATAAAATTACTCTTCTTAAACACTTGTTATTTGCCTTGATTTTTTTTACGTGAAATCAACAGCTTCACATCAGCTACTGATCAGGTACCAGATGGCAAAAACTTTCAGTCACTACCACCTAGGGCTATATTCAAACCAATGAAAGGCCTGTATCTCATTATCAGTCCCATTCTCCCACATGGTACTGCCCTTTTCAAGTAGAAAAGTGACATTACTTTAAAAACTGCCCTTGTTTCAGAAAGCCAAAAACTTTTTGATAATTTAAACAGATTTGTCCTTTTAGTTTTTTGATTTTGCATGACATTATTAAAGTTGAACTGAAGACCACTGCAACAGAAATTTATAAAATCAAACCAAATCAAACTAAACTATATGATAACACCCCAGAATATTGCTTCATGTCAAAAATTATAGGTAATTGAAAAAGGTTGTCAGGTTTAGCAAATAAAAACCCAGAAAACCCTCTGAAATTTGAATTTCAAATAAATGAATATTTATTTCTTTAGTACACATATGGTCCAAATATTGAATGAAACATACTTACACTAAAAAGTCATTCTTTGTTTATTTGAAATTCATTTAACTATAGGTCCTATATTTTATCTAACAACCCTAACAACAAAAAATGGACAGCTCAAATTATTCTGTATAACTGAAAAAACAAGGACATGTAAGTTGCTCAGAAAAGTGTTATGATGTCCACTGCAGCCACGTTGTATTCTGTGGGAGACAGTCATGTCTTGAAACCATTATTACAATACTGAAAGTCTATGAAGAATGAAAGGGAAAAAAGTGTCCACGCTTTTGGCTTGAAAATGGAATTATATTTTGCCAGCATGAAAAAGAATGCAGCAAAATCTGATGTATTGTGGACTTTTTAAAGTCCCTCTTGAAGAAACAGAACCCAAGAAATTGTTCAGCAATTGTTTTACATTTTTTCAAATAGGTAAAACATACTGCTCCTAGTTGGAAAGCTACAGGGTGTGTTTTAGGTTCAGCAACATTGTTCACTGAATGATGAACTCAGAATTGTTACATCTGTAGCTCCATTATTCTCTTTGTCAGGTAAGTCCATGAAGGTAGAAGTTCAACTCTGGCCATGAGTTGAGTCAATGGTGTCTATAATTAAAAGCTAGCAGGCAGATTAAAAAAAATATGGAAACATTTGCCTAGGTACATATCTCTCATTTAATTTTTTTCTTTTGTCTTGTTTCAAGAGCAATGAGAGAAATGTGAGCTCTAATATTTTACCTTTCTAATATGTATGCATATGAACTCAAATCACACAGCCATGGTAACAAGGACATTAGTAGTAAATATAAAGAGTACACTTAGAATCCCTTTTGGGTGTATGTTCTTATCTTGATCCATAGAGATTTATACATCTAACATCCTTTAATGCTGATGAATATAAATTTCAGGTACTGAGGAAAGAGCATAAATTTTTGTAATTCAAGATGTAAGCACCCCTACCTCTAAGGGTTAACCTTATGAAAACCAACAAAAGCAATGAAATGGAAAGTTCAGGGAGCTGACATTATGCTCTTAACCCAAGATAATGTAATATAGATAGTAAGAACTTTTTGAATTGTGAGCTATGCATTCTGATAATAACTGTAAAGTGAGTACTGACCTCATGCATTATGCTATAACCATAGTTGGTATTTTAACACAGCTGTTATTTGGAAAGTGAAGCTACTTTATTGTACTTTCTGCTTTTTTTTTTTTGAAATGTTAAGGGGAATAAATCTATCTTGAGTATGCTACCAGACATTTTCTTTCTGAAAATTCAGGACATTAGAATACCTTCAGTGAATACTATTTTTTCCCCAAATAACATAAATACTTGGTGACATGAAATGTTCTCAGAAAACAAAAATATAATGAAAGGAAGGAGATATTTTTCATGTATTACAAGACAGTTTTATTTTATGGACATCTGTCTATCTGTATTGATTTCTGAATTCAAGTTTTAAGGAAGTTGGTAGTGTGTCTTGTTTTATGACTTAAAAATTATAATTATGTCTGTGAATTCATATTTTAACTATTCATATTGGAAAGCGGTTATTTTGTTCCCAGAAATCTGTGTTTTTTTGGAATACAGTGATCTTTGAGTTGGTTAGGACGGCGGGTGCCAAGGAGTCTTTGTTTTGTGTCAGAGGGTTGAAGATGAAGCAAAGCTGAATCCTCAGTGACATGTGGGAGAGACTGAGAGGACCCAGAGTGGCAGGAGTTTCATGCACACTTCAAAATAATGAAAAACAGTTATTGGGAAAGTGTCATGTACTCACAGCTCACTTTACATGCTGCTTCTAATCTTATTTGTACAAGTACAGGCAAAAATCTACTAACAACAGAGATCTTCTCTTTCCCTTTGTTACAATTTAGTATTGATCGCTGTGCTGGAAGGTTGATATGAATTCCAGAATGGGTTTAATTACAAGTATACATAAAAAAGTAATTGGCAGAAGAAGTAAGGGGTTAGCAGATTTTTTTTTTTTTAACAGAGCCACAATATTCAACTTGAGCAGCAGTGGTGATCAGCAAAGAAGAAAATTTTAAAAATACATACATATATATATATATATTAGAGTCTCCAGCCCAATTTAAAATTCATTTATCCTTTACTCCTTTAGCCAATTCCTCAAAATCATTTCAATGCCATCTCTGTTATCTTGGTAGACAATGACTCAATAAATGCCAAACTGGAAAATTAAAGTAGGATGAGACATAGAAGAAAGGGAGTGGGTAGTGTGAGGAGGCTGCTTCCCAAAACTTATCTGAGTGATGTGGTATGAAACATATTATAACTTTGGATGTCAACATTTTTGCATTTTTGGCAGCCTTCAAATAGGACTAAAAGTTTAAGTTAGTGATATCTTCTTGACTGATGGTTTTTATATTGTAAAAAATAAAATTTCAAAAACAAGAATTAGAAATTTAATTTTACAGTATGTTTCTTTCCTCTTCCACTGATAATGTTTACATTATCTCACTTTGTTCTGAGGACACAAATTAGTTTCTTGGGTCATGCTATTATTAATATGATTTTTTAAAAATAATAGAATTTAACACAGAAGTAGGTTGAGAAAACATGAAAGGCAAAATGAAAATGATAACTCTTGGTGAGAAAACCTCAAAAAGTGAAATAAAACACAATGGTGTTCTTTGCTTACTTAGAAATGCCTGAGATATGTTGGACTAATTGATGGCACAATATAACAGAAGTTGGGCTTACCAGGGCATTGCTGTTCCTGGGGTGTGAATGGTTCATAAGAAACTTTGCTAGGTATCCAAGAAATACCTCATTGGAACTTATTTAGTTTTGGTCCCTTCTAAGCTCAGGATTTTCTTCCATTATTATAGAATTATTTTCTCTGATAAATCAATGTAATATTTATTAGCTAGAAAGTTAATAATAAACTTCTATCTCTTGATTACTAAGTTCCCCCCTCCTGCCATATTGTTTCTTGTTGCTTTATGTTAAAAGCCTTTTTCTACCAGTTTAACCAGTCTAAAATAATCTAATTTGGAGTAAATAAAAGTGAGTATAATCAATCTCTAATTTGTAAAACTAATGTAATTTCTGTAATCCTATAAAGATTAAGATTGGTCTTTTAATTAACCATTACCTATCAACAATGATTACTATGCAGGAAGCATAGTAGATAGTTACTAAATATTAGTGATTGGCAACTGATAGATATGCCAAACACAGTATTGCTTTTACAATTTACCTGTGTTGACATAATTATATAGAAAACAGTAAACAATAAAATTTTCTAGACAAAATTTACTTTTATAAATATTTTACATTATATATATTTATATTTTTCTTTTGAAAAATTTCTGTAAATAAACATGAATACAAACAATGATAAAATAATATTTTTGGTAAAAACTAAAAATAATCATCTATTTTTAAACCCAAAATTCATCATTTTTGTTAATACATATAAGCATGACTGGCAGACTTTGATTAAAAGAACTATAGTAGCAGAGGTGATGTATTTTAACCTGAACTGACATAAAAGGACTTGAATCACATCTACCTGTGTGACTCCAATCAGTGAGATGGGAGTCTTTCTGTCTGAGTACTACATGCCATAATGCGGCACAATTAAAGCACAGAGCCACTGTCTGATTAAAAATAGGAAGGACATTAAACAACAAGTTTTCCCTAAAGAAGACTGGCATTCACATAACAGAAGAAAATGTAAAAAAGTTTGTTTTTTTTATATTTAGGAAAAGTAAATTACAGAGTAGCAATTTTGCTACATATCTGCACTGGAATTACTGTGAAGTGCATGCTTAGCTTGAAAAAGTATATTCTGTAGTGCAATTCCTTTTTTTATATATGAAAACTGAAATAAATTATCCAAAATTCAAACCTGCAAAAGTTAAAATGGACAAAATATTCTTAGCTGGTGGTGTAATAGTTAAAAAACTTTAAAAGCATAGTTCAAGAGAATTTGGCTTATATCAGATGGCAACAACTTCCTGAATTGATTGGAACAATGAAAATTTGAAACATGACTAAAGAACAAATGATTTAATCTGATTCTCACAGCACTGGTGTATTTACAACTCAACAGGGCTTTCATTGATCAGACAACCTGCAACATTAGCTATCCAGAATATATCTTTATAAGCATCTCAGGCAATTATTTTGAAGCTAAAAAAATGAAGAAATGCTTGTGGCTTGTTTTCCATGAGACAAGTAGAAAAGTCAAGATCATTTTATATAAACTAAATGATATGGAAATGTGACATACAAATCTTCCATAAAATGCCTACATTAATAGGAAAAAAAAAAGCCAAAAAAACCTAACCAAACAAATCTGAGTAAACAAAACAAAGAAACAACAAACAAAAACCTTTAAGTCATTTAAAAAAGTATTCCCTCCTAAGACATTCAAAAAGAATTATTTCATACGATCTTCATGGAAATGGAAAATTTAGGTGTTATTGTAAGTCTAATGAGATAATGCTTAAACTGTGAACAATCTAAAATATTTTAAAGATAAGCAAGGAGTTTGTAGAAATTGGGATTGTTGCATTGCAAACTTGTATTTAAGAGGGTATTTCAGTATTTACATTCTTTCTAAGGTGTAAAGACTAAACATTTAAGAGTAATTTTTGTGTGTGTCTGTGGACATTTTATTAGAGGAAAACGTCCCCATGTTTCATAGAAATGTCATCAAAATTTTTGAAAAAGATAAATTTTACTGCTATAAAAATTATCCTGTTTGAAAATACAAAAGTATCATAATGATTAGAATAATTGTGGTCTTTATGTAAAAATTCTCAATGTAAGTTTAACAAATACACTTTTACATTTTGATTGAGTTAGTTTTAGTTAGAGTTTTATCTTTAGGAAATAGGGACTGAAAATTTAGATAAACAATGACATAAATCATACTGGACTGGATATGAATGCAATCTAACAGTGGATATGAATGCAATCTAATTTTGCATCCAAGAAAACTGAGGCCAAGTCACACTGAAGATCAAGTCCAAGTTATTTACTGGCAAAGTCAGGGTGAAATCTTGATTCTTTCAATCCTCAAGCTATTACCCTTGACCATACTGCCCAGATCATATTCCTCTTGTGAAAGTAGAAAGTGTATATATCAAACTGGGTTTTAAATGCAGTAGTTTGTTCCTTAAAGGGATCCCACAAAGAACCCTTCAACGGCAAAGAGCACATTATGTAATTTAAATACTATTTTCTAAAATGGTAGAAAATACTCAGAAGTCTCCAGAAGACATGGTTTCTACCCCCTACTTTGGCAATAACCAGGAGCAGACTTAGGACATTTCCTGTTAATTATTCTCTTTCTCTCTCTATTTTCTTCTGTACAAATAAAGAGGTTGGGTCACATGATTCTTTGGATACTTTCTCATACTATCCGTTCAGTTAAAGTGATTCTAGGAATTACAACTGACTCTAATAATGGTTTGGGCTCTGGACTGATGGGTTAATTTGATCTACAAGTACCCCTCCTCTTCTACCTGAAGAAAATGAAAGAGCGTTTACAAAATTGGAACCCTTAATAGGGACTATTATAAAGGCTCTGTCCATTTTTTGTAAGGTCTTCATTTCAAAGTATTTCTGAGATGGATCTTCTCAAACTCCTGGTATAGAATCACACCTTAGTTCTGCAGTAGAATATGATTTAATTTTTGCGGTAGTTAAATGCAATAAATATTTACAGGTGGAAAAGTGAATATAACACACATACACACCTATACACAAGTTGGGTTGGCCTTTGGTTTTTAAGTAAAAATGAAAGACACATTTTCATTTTCACCAAGAACTTTATTGAACAACGTATTCACCCTTTTGTTCTACTACCTTCTGCTATTTTTCAGGCAACTTCATAATTCCATCTTCCCAAAACATTTTATCTTTTTGAGCAAAGAACTGTTCCAGGTTCCTTTTACAGTCTTTCAGGGAATTGAAATTTTCTTCATTAAGAGAATTTTGTAAAGACCAGAACAAATGGAAATCCGAAAGCGCAATGTCTGGTGAGTACGAGGGGATGAATCAGAACTTCCCAGCCAAGCTGTAACAGTTTTTGTTTGTTCATCAAAGAAACATGCTGTCTTGCATTATTCTGATGGAAGATTATGCATTTTCTGTTGACTAATTCTGGACACTTTTCGTCGAGTGCTGCTTTCAGTTGGTCTAATTGGGAGCAGTACTTGTTGGAATTAATTGTTTGGTTTTCTGGAAGGAACTCAATAGATGACTCCCTTCCAATCCCACCATATATACAACATCACCTTCTTTGGATGAAGACCGGCCTTTGGTGTGGTTGTTGGTGGTTCAATTCGCTTGCCCCACGATCTCTTCCATTCCACATTATTGTACAGTATCCACTTTTCATCACCCGTCACAATGTTTTAAAAATGGAACGTTTTCATTACGTTTAATGAGAATCGGATGCGGAAATATGGTCAAGAAAGTTTTTTTCGCTTAACTTACGTGGAACCCAAACACCAAAGCGATTAATCATAACCAAGCAAATGATTATCAATGCTTGATTTGGATATTTTGAGTATGTCAGCTATCTCCCGCGTGGTATAACGTTGACTGTTCTCAGTTAATGTCTCGATTTGATCGCTATCAACTTCAACTGATCTACCCGATGGTGGAGCATCGTCCAGAGAGAAATTTCCAACATGAAACTTCGCAAACCAGTTTTTTTTTTTTTTTAACATCTTTATTGGGGTATAATTGCTTTACAATGGTGTATTAGTTTCTGCTTTATAACAAAGTGAATCAGTTACACATATACATATGTTCCCATATCTCTTCCCTCTTGCGTCACAAACCACTTTTGACATGCTTGATCAGTCACAGCACCTTCTCCATACACCGCACAAATCTTTTTTTGCATTTTGGTTGTGTTTTAACCTTTCTTGAAATAATAAAGCAGAATATGCTGAAAATGTTGGTCTTTTTCTTCTATCTTCAATATTAAAATGGTTACACAAAAATTCACCAATTTTGGTGTCTTTTTTTAAATGCACGCTGATATGACAGCTGCACAAACAATCTAACAAAATTGTTTCAAATGCAACTTCCGAATGAAGTTAAAGACAACAAAGTGCTACTAGAGCCATCTTAAGGAAAACAACAAACAAACATTTTGGCCAACCAAATACATACATTGTTTTAGTTTTAGGAGTAGGTGAAATGATTAATCCTTTTAGTGTAGACACAAATTTCTTATCATACTTTTAATTTATGTGAATAACATGTGCTGACTTTTTAATACAGTTAGAAAAGGAGTAAGCTCAGTTCACCTCTTCCTTTCTTATCAGGCTTAGTAAAGACTATGAGAGGATCCTTTGTGGGAAGGCAAATGAATGTGTTGTCTTGGATTTACCTCACGCAATGAAGTACAATGATCTCATTTTCTTTTCTTCTTTTAAAATAAATTTATTTATTTAATTTATCTAATTTTGGCTGCATTGGGTCTTTGTTGCTGCACGTGGGCTTTCTCTAGTTGTGGTGAGCGGGAATTACTCTTCGTTGTGGCACGTGGGCTTTTCATTGCGGTGGCTTCTCTTGTTGGAGAGCACGGACTCTAGGCGTGTGGGCTTCAGTAGTTGTGGCACGCAGGCTCAGTAGTTGTGGCTCTCAGGCTCTAGAGCTCAGGCTCAGTAGTTGTGGCGCACAGGCTTAGTTTCTCCGTGGCATGTGGGATCTTCCCGGACCAGGGCTTGAACCCACGTCCTGCATTGGCAGGCGGATTCTTAACCACTGCGCCACCAGGGAAGTCCCTCTTTCTCTCAGTATTTATAGTTATTTTTCTGGATACTTAAAATTTGGTGAATGTTATACTGTCACTTTCTCTTTCACACATTTCTACCACTGTTCTTCCATTTTTATAGTTTAAAAGAAAGCTGTAAAAGTTGTTCATCTTGTGTTCACTTGACAAGACTCCGGCTTGGGAGGCTAGAACAGTTATTTAAAACTAGTAGGAAATATTGGAAAAATATTAAGTTAAGTATCTAAAAGTAAGGTTGTTGTATGAGAAATAAGAATCACCACTGACTGGAAACCTCAAACATTCAGATCAACTGAACAGTTATTTCGGGCTTTATTTTTCATCCTAAGCAATCTCATGTTTCTGTGTAATCTATAGCAGTTTCATTTTACTACACCTCTAATGTAATGAAGAGGCAAATTACTTCATCTAGTCAACAAAGTTTTTGGGAAGTTAAGCATAAGCGTGTGTTACTCAGGGGACAATAAAAATACTAACTACATTTTTGAAGACAGTATCTCCATTAGCAAAATGTATTTATTTGGCACAATGTGTTACTTCAGATTAAAAAAAACACAAAAACCCTAGCTACATGGATCTTCCATTGAGTACTTTGAGGACATTCTACTGTTGGAATAAGTAAAGATTCAATGAGGTCTGCAAAAAGGTGGGATTTCTAATGGCCTTCACATATAACTTGATTTTTTTGAATGAAGCAATTATTACAACTTTTAGAAAACACTCCAATTAAAAATTTATTAAAATTGTTAAAAATGTATACAAATAATAAATGTGCAATTGGAAAGTGATGATACTATCTTAGTTGTTTAAGATTTGATTATAAAGAATATACAGATAGGTTTTAGAGCCATTTGATGACTGAAAGGGCAGACATATAAAACCATAATAGACCTTTTTGTTTTCAGAGTATATTCTCCTAACTACATCACTTATGTACGATTATTGAGCATACGAAATGAATGTGCCTTAAATGAAACGAAGGTTTTTGTCTAAGAATAACTTTCAGAGTCAAACTAACTCAATACATAAAGTGGAAAACATCATATTTTGAAACATCACAGAAAAATAACTACATGTGATAGTGGTAATTCAGCTAATATTTTTATCTTTAAAAGGCTTTTCATCTATTTCTTTATGCAGTAAGGAAATGGTGCCCATTTGGGCTGACTGGATAGAGAAAATTATTGGTGAATGCATCTGGAATTGTTGATTATGCTTAGGCATGGTAAGAGTTGTTAAAAGGAGACTGAATCAGGGAAATTGAGCTGAATTCTCTCACCGGTGGTTCTGTACTTTTCTTCCCTAACCATACTCCCTCCCTGTGCAGAATCTTCAAGATCACAGGTATGCACCAAATTCAAGAATGTTGCTGAAAAGACATTTATGATAATGTGTGATAATGAGGCAAGGAAAGCATAACTTAAGGCACATTTATCAATCCAGTAATATGCATTTGCTTGATGTGGGAGAAAGGACTGGAACTTGAGGTTGGTGCCAAATCACAAAAGGCTGTGTGAGTGCATGTTAAAGAAGTTGGCTTAATTCTTTATCTATGAGTGGGAGTAACAATAATAGAACTCTCAAGGCTCCTCTTCTACAATTCTTCAATTTCAGGGGATTTTTTTCATTCCCATTTTCAATAGATTGTGCAGTTACTTTTAGGCTCTAATTCTCTTTTCTCTTTGTTCCCTCCCCTTCTGTGTTTTTAATGTGTTTCAAATCCAGTTCACATCTGTCAACTACTGAACATAGCTCTGGGATGCCAGATTTAGCAAATCTGTCCTAATTCTCCTTATTAGTATTTATTAACTTGATAAAATCGCCAATTCCGACAGTATATATAAAATGCAAGCCCATGGCTCAGAGCAGGAACTTTCCTCTTCAGTGATCAAATGACATGAGACAGCCATCCCATGCATCTGCAAAAAATGTTTAGGAAGCCTTAAGAGTGAGAAGATATTCTAATCATTACTGGGGAAAAGCAAGGCTATTTCATTTATAAGGGAGCTTAAGTAGAAAGATTTGTGGAGCTATAAAGCAAGGTAATAAACGATTCTTTAAACATGTCAAGTATTATATAAACTCTAAACACGCTTTCTGATACTAAGAAATGCAGATGCCATTAAAGGTTTGTAAAATAGCCATTGCAAGATTTAGAGAAGACCAACTTGGGACTCTCATCTTACAAAATTCTGCTGGGATCCTGTCAAATATTTTTAAAGGAACGAATATTTTATCCTGAACTTGAATTTGCCTGCTGGCTAATTCAGGCTCAATGGACATTTTTTTATGTTTAATTTTGATGTGTGTGAAACTCTGCAAAATAGCTGGATAAAATTCCGCATTGTCTGGTAGGTAACGAGTCTGGACTGGATCAAATCTTGTCAGGTTCAGATTAGAGTTGACCCTATCTTTAGGGTCACATTTTCCAATCCTCACACCACTCTACAAGCTTCAGTATGCATGAAATTATAAAACATGGAGCATGAGAAAATATCTCCTAGGTTGTTTCTGAGGCAAGAGAACCCAGAGAAATAAAGTGATTTTCAGCCCTTTGAGTTTTATTACTTTCTGAAGAAAGAAAATCCGGTTAGGGTCAGTTTTCAAGTTTAACAGTTCATCAGCCCATAATTGCACTCATTACTACTGTAGCCAGCTTTATACTGGAGTTTGATTAATAACTATATGCACTTCAGGAATGCTTTCCATTAAGTGGCACTAATTATACTTTAACTGCTGTTCAACAACCAAGCAAGTGTAACTACAATGTCATTTTTATGAAGCTTGATTTGCTCAGAAGGGTACTTGGATGATGCTAATATGGGAATGTAGTAACTGAAAGTGTCTGGTGCCATAGTTACTCTTACTTTAAATCTTACAGACATTAAACCAAGGCATTCTGAGGTTCTTATGGTAGGAGAAGCTTTTGATATGGACTCAGTGAAAGTCTTTGAAATGTAATGAATAAGCTTTATCTGCTTGGAACTACTTTGGGTACTAAGAGGTCCAGTTATTCAATATAAGAGCATAGGATTTAATCGGAAGACTGGGCTCAAATCTTCAGTTTACCTATTTATTACTTTGATCCTGGACAAAGTATTTAACTTCTCTGAAATTACCACATATGTGTAATGATGCCTGCTCCTGTATTTGTGACATTAGGATTAAATGAGATACTGTCTGTGCAGATGCCTAATTTAGTGGCTGGTTTATAGTAAAGGCTTCCCAATGTTTCATAAAGGCATGCCCTCCTCATTCTTTCCATCATTCAGTAGTAGGTAATGGACCATTGCCACCTCAATAAGCTTTCTACTTTAATTAAGATTATATAAATATAAATACTTTAAAAATGTGTACATGAGTAGGGAGGAAAAGTGTAAAACTCTAACAGGAAAGAATGCAAATTAATCACCATTGCATTAAGAAACCAAAGAAACTATAGTAAAGAGGGGGAGAGTGTAAATTTCATTCACAAAGTCGGGTATTATGCAGAAGGACAATAATCCATATTTAGCAAGGCTGGGGGCAAACATTTCAGCAAAATCTCAGGGAGGAATAAATGCTAGAAATAATGAAGCAACTGGAGTGGAAAAATTGCACAAGAAAGTGAACTTCTATTACTTGAGTGGTTGGGTTTTTTTGTACTACTTCTGGTTCTTCTGGTAATCATTCCATTTTTTTTTAACCCCAAAAATGTTGCTGAAAAAAAAAAAGAATTAGAACCTGTATAGAATAAAAGATTGCATTTCCCAGAGTGGGAGATAGATAGGTTTTTTTTTTTTTTTTTTTTGAAGAGGAACCACAGGGAATGGGCAGTGTTCCAGTGTCTATAGCAGTACGGTTTGCAGATAACGTATTTAAGAGTGAGTGGTGACAGGCCAACTGAATTAGAATTCTTGCAGGGAATCACAAATATTTGTTGGAGAGGTCAGATGATCAAAGTAAAATCAAACTATCTTTATAAACTGATATGTCTTCTGAATATTTCCTTCATTTGAACACCGCTACTTTTTCATTTCTAAAAAATCACCTTATGTGGTCAAAAGGTACAAACTTCCAGTTATAAGATAAGTAAGTGCTAGGGTTGTAACATACAGCACAATGACTAGAGTTAACCATGCTATATGATATATAGGAAAGTTGTTAAGAGAATAGATCCTAGAAGTTCTCATCACAAGGAAAATAATGTTTTCTTTTTATTGTATGTATATGAGATGATGTATGTTAGTTGAACCTATTATGGTAATTATTTCACAATATATGTAAATCAGAGCATTATACTGTACATCTTGAATTTATACTGTGATATATTTCAATTATTTTGCAATAAAACTGGAAAAAATAAAAAGGAATTTAAAAAATAATTAAAAAAAACACCTTATCAAAATTAGTTCAAAAATATGTCCTGGGACTTGGTATGAAGGGTGATGTACAGGAAACATGGAGAAAAATAACTTAGATATAATGGTGTCTCAGTAGCTCTGGGTTATTGGAATATTACACAAATGAAAAAGAGAAAGAAAGAAAAGAACAAAGAGAAGAAATCTCAAATGATATTTCTCTTTTAAACTATGTGCCCTTTCATCTCATTTTCTAATGAAATGAGTTATTGCTAAAGCCCAAGTATATCATGCAATAATTTAGCAACTAGTCTTTATGACACAATCAGTTGAAAGACTAGGATCTATTGAGTTAATGCCAAGAGACAAGGAGACTTGAGTGTAATGAAAAATCTTAAAGGTTGGTGAGCTTGCTGACAGGAATGGGCCCTTTCTGAATGCCAGCATCTGTGATTAATAGCTGGTGAGCATCAGTAATTAAACATTTGGCTCTGATTTTCTGGATTGTAACAAACTCAACTTTTACTTAAACTTGTTGAAAGGGTTTTCATATTTCCCTTCAAATAAGATTTTTGTGAACTTCCATTTATCTAAACATATTGAACTGAGAGAAAATTACAGGCTCCCATAACATTCATATTTGATGGGAAAGTCGCACCAACAATGAGTGGAACCACCAATTAATAAAGAAGACTCAACACTATCTCCAGCCAAAGAGGTACTCAGATCACTGATATTTCATGTGAAATATTTAATTCTCATTCTATTTTTAGTTATCTCTAAATATATTGAAATATGGTATTGTACAGAATTGTGACTATTTAAAAATAATGAGCTTAGTGTTTCCACTTATATAGGCATGTATTAATTCACAGTATATATTAATTTACAGTAATTGTAAAGAAAAAAATAAACTTCATTAGTGTTAACTAACTAGAAATAAGTTTATGTAAATCTATTTAAAATATTTAATTCCTCATTAAAATATGAACCGTAGTTGTTGGGAAAACTGATGCCTGAAGAGTTTCTATTGAAGAGTGAGGTGGCAGCAAACCTAATATGTGATATTGAATGGAACAGAACACAAAGGATAAAGGTTTATCAATTCAGAGTACAGCATAAATTAATTAGTTATGGTTACTTTATCCACTGGTTATGATCAGCCTAGCATAGGTTCTTTAAAATTTTAAAAGAAGAATAAATATTTAATTATAGTTAGTAAGGATTCTATGAAAAATCTACTTGTTTTTGGTATAGAAAAACTATATAGGGTCGTTTAACGTTGAAAACACAACCTTTTCCTTGTGAAAACATTTGTTTGTTGATAAATGCATTTGAATTTTGTTAAACACAAAACAGATCTACCAGTTTCAGATTTTGGTACATCTGATAGCATGACACAATAACATATCTTGGGTACCTGTAAACACAAGTTATTAAAATTTTCTAAAAGCAAAGAGTTGTTCATTGCTATCTAACTCTCTGGAAAAAACAAGAATATAGAACACTGTTTCATGTTTCATGTCCATAATAACCACATGGAAGTTAAATGGCAAATTTCTCACACAGTTACAAGAATGAAGCTTCTATATGGTCAATTGTTTGCCTCAACCAGGATGACCTTCTAATGGCTGCATCAAGGAACATCTAGAAAGAGGACTTGTTTTATATCAACTTGAGAATGTTAGTGCTTAATAACTTTTCCCAGAGTGATAAATAAATTTTATTTTAGATTGACCTTGAAATTATTTGCATGTTCAGGTTAAATTATCTCTATTGAATAATACCATTTATAATTCGGTATCACTTTATTTGCCTTAAATTTTCCTATAACTAGTAACTAGGAAACCCTAAAGCCAATAATTTGTCTTTTTCTATTAGAGACCTGATTTTGACATGGAGACCTGTTTAAGGATGTATATTTGGTGCAGTCTGCGTTTTGGTTACAGAATAAGGGAGTTTCTAAAAAGATGCAATAGAGGCTCTTGGGCTTCAGTAGGCATTTGGTTCTCTTTAGTCTATTATTTTCTTCTGTCACAGATCCCAGTGCTGTTAATAAAAGCCAGCCCACTGCACAATTCTTATGATTATTTTTGCCCCATACCATTAAAGAGCAACGCCATTGTAAAATGCAGCAACTTACCTTCTATCTGAACCTTACCTTATTTAACTGCAAAACAAATTCTTAGAAATTGCAAAGCTACTATACACCATAACATACCATCATCTAGCTTACCATCAGCAAATGAATCTTTATTGCCAATAGACCTATGAGTTTTGTCTTTGAGGGCTATTCCTAACACCAGTTTTAATCTGAGCTCTCTGGAAAGTGGAGCTTCGAGTTTAATCCCAGGGAAAGGGAGTGAGGGAAATCAGAAGTGAGGCAGGAAGAGAAATTACCAGTAAAATGATGTGTTGTTTAGCTGGCAACTGCCATTGTGTCAAGTGCAACCTCTTGATGGATTTCACTGAGACCCTCTTCCAAAAGGCCATATAAACAACGGCTTCTCAGTATGGTCTATATTAAAAAGAGGGAGAAAATGGATTAATCGCCTCCTGTATCCCATAGGTCACTTCACAGACCTCCTGTCTCCTTGGTTCAGCCCACAGGGTTTTAACTCACATACGTCCAGCTTGTGCATGTATGGACACTGAGGGGCCCTAAGATGTCTCAAGCTTTGGTGTGAATCAAGAAGCTATAGGCATAAGGCTTAAGGCATGCAGAGGCAAACTTAAGGCATGCTTAAGGCAAACATGTGGTGAGGCAGTCTTGGGTTATGCCATTGCAAAGTTGGTTGAACCCTAGGCACAGCTGGATTGTCTCAGCAGCAACTAAAACAAGAGACAGAAGAGGCTAGGAAAATATGAAAGATTATATATAAGAAATGTTTGGTAGATAGACCAAAATATGGACTGGAGAACCTACTGGTGGCTAAGAATGAGACTTGCACAGTACAGTTTTGACATTCAAGTGATTTTGTGGTTCTTTTTGACTGTTTAGTTCCTCAGAACTAAAATCCTGCTGTTTTTTTTTTTTTTGGCTTTTCAATTTTCATATTAGAATTACAATAGAAGTAAAAAGGATTTCTATCTAGACATACGAATATCTTCACAGTGGTGCTAATTTTTCTATTTTAAAATAGATATGAATCTACCCGTCAGTAAGAAAACTAAAGAAAAATAAAGCTTGTGTTTTGCTCTCTATGGTTACCCACATGCACACGTGCGCACACACACACACACACACACGCACACGGAGGCAAATAACTGTTATTTTCACTAATAAATGAAAAAAATGTATTTAAAAAAGAAATAAGGTATGAGCCATTCATATTTTTCTATAGACCTCATCCTGGATATCTTGGGAGCATAGACCATAGGAAAAAAAATTTTTAAGGAATTTTTAATTGCAGAAACACCCAAAAATATATAGATACAGAGGTATTCAGCTAAATATGCTCAAAGTTGTGTACGTGGATGTGTGTGTTTGTGTCTGTATGAGCACACATGCATATGTGTAAATGGAAAATCTGTTTTGTTGTCAGACCTTTGTTATTCTCCGACCTCCATGTTTCAAACAACTCTAACAATTCAGATACAGGTTTGAATCAATTCTGATAACCTACAGGAATTGTGAATGATATTTGTAAATATAGATAGTTATTGATTCTTGAAAAAATAAAAATTGATGGCATAAATACAGTGCATGAATATATAATAATTTCCAAAGTATAATACATGTTAAAAAGTATGGGGTGTGTGTATGTGTGTTGAGTTTGTATTGGATTGGATAGTAAAATACTAAGTCTACCTTATTTTACAAATAAACATATCAAGAAATGAATAGACGGTGATGTGTATGTGGGGAAAAGCAATTGAAAAACTAGACTCCCAAGTACAAACCAGATAAGGATCTGAGAGAATTTTTCAACGCTTTTTTTAGATATTTTTTAAATGTTTAGATTGTCTGTTAGAATTTGCAAATCAAACATGCTACACCCCTTGAGAACATATTGAGAATTAAAGCTTTATTACAAATGCCCAATAAAGTAGAATTCTGCCCCAAGAGCTACAAAGTTGTTTTGATAAAGATGGAGAAGTGAAAGTGAGCAAGTGTCAAAATGAACAGAACTTGTTGGAGTCCTAACTTCAACGTGGAGAATTAGCAAAGTCTACACAGTTATGTATAGTACATTTAGGATGCACATGGACTTTACAATTAAAGAAGACAGGGACTCCAAGATTTATCATGGGGCCATTTGATTGGGCAAGACTCAGACCTTGGATAGCATTGTCCTTAAAGTCCTGGCTATATTCACCTCCCTTATACGTACAGCTACTGTGAAAATAACCAAAGGAGGGAATCTTTACTGTTTATTTACAGAAGGGCTGTTCTTGAGTAGGTAACCAGAATTGTACCCAGTGCATCTGTGGAATGTATGCCCCCAGAAAGAAGCATCTTCCTTGAATCTATGGTAACAAAATGAAAAGCATAAGAAATGAATACAGACCAGTTGTGATGGTTAATTTTACGCATCGACTTGACTGGGCACCAGGGTGCCCAGACATATTTAGTCAAATGTTATCCTGGGTGTGTCTGTGGCAGTATTTCTGGATGAAATTAACAAATCAGTTGGTAAACTGAGTAAAGCAGATTGCTCTTCCTAATGCGAGTAGGCCCCATCCAATCATTTGAAGGCCTGAATAGATCAAGAAGACTGATATGCCTTTGGGTATCAGGGAATTTCCTCCTGCCTAACTGCCTTGATGTGGAACATGGGTTTTTTTTTTTTCCTGCCTTTGGGCTCAAATGGAGATACCGACTGAAACATCATCATCCTCTAAGCTGCTCAAGCCAAATACTGCATATTGACATCCCTGGCTCTTCTTTCCCTTGTTCTCATAACTAGTTAATCAGCAAGCCTGGTTGATTCTATCTCCTATATATATATCCTGAATCAATTTACTTCTATTGTCCTATCTTTTGAGTTCAAGCTACCTTCATCTCCAACCTGACTTTCCACAGTACACTGCTACCTAGTTGCCCCTACTTCTATTCTTATACTATCAATCTATTCTCCATTGAGCAGTAAAATATTTATATATACATATATATATATATATATATATATATATATATATATATAATATTTCATCTCATTCCACTGCATTAAATTCACAGTGCTTTCCCATCACATGTGAAGTACATTTTGAATGCCTTACTCTGGCTTTCCAAGCTCTTCATGGTTGGCTAGCACATGCCCTGTCCCAATTTCCCTCCACTATGACACTTGCTCGGTACTCTCGAGCCACACTGGATTTCTATCTGTTCCTTGACCATGGTGAAATTACTCGCGCCTTAGGGTCCTCTACTTCTTCCTTGCTCTTGCATGACTTCTAATCATGCAGATACCAGCTTAAATGTCTCCACCTTAATGCAGCTTTTCTTGACCACTCAATATAAAATAGCTATCCTGGCAGCTGCTATCAATCTTTACTGAATCTTTACGGAGAAAGTGTCAAAATGCTAATTAAGGCTTGGCTGGAGAAGGATGTGGTCAGAGGTGTGACAGATAAATTCTAGGGCAGGACAGTTTAGTGGAGCACAGATTTTAAAAAGTAAACAGCAGTTAGTCTATTAAAAAAAGAACTGTTTTTTTGTCTTCAGAGACCTTTGGACAACAACTAGGTTAAAAAAGGGGAAGACAAACAGTAAGTAAATGGAGGACACAGGGAAGGGGTACAGATATTGTGTGTGGATTTTATGAGTATTGCTAACAGAATAAACATTTTCAGCAAGAACTGCAATGTTCAGAGACAATCTTTGGGATCAAGAGATGACATGTAGTTTTCTGCTTATTTAATAATTTTATTACTTGAAAGCCTTTACTATCTAAATACTACATTGGCTGGAAAGAAATTGGTGTAAAAAAGGATGTTAAGGACATTATTAATAAATGATATGTAAGCTGATTTAAAATTTTCTTAAATACTGGTTGAACTCTTTTATACTACTCAAACTAATGCTAGCCACATGGTCTAACTCCATTACAATGCAGTGTAACTGTAACAGTAGTCAATTATTTATGAATCAGTGGAAACATCTGGAAGCTTGACCTCCTTTTGCTATTAAAAGGACTTGGAGCATTTGCTGTATTTCACTATTAGTGCCACTTCAGTGGCATCTTAGACTGAGATAGTGAGGTGGCTTGGCCAGAGAGCTCTAACTGGACTGATGTCCTTCTGACTCATAAGGTCAGCTGGCTGTGAAGGGATTGAGTTTTCTAGGCACTGACACCTACGTCTATCTCCTTATTGATACAGTGCCCTGCTAACTAATGCTCAAACACAGTGGAAAACATGTTAGTCTAGCATTATATAGCACACTGTGTAAGCATCAAAGAGAATAAACTAATTTATTTTTCTGGACCAGTCTTACATTCATGTTTTTTAGTATTTCCAATCTTTTCGTTTTTTTGACTTATGCATGTATATATACACAGACAGACACATAATTAGATGTTCACATAATTAGATGTTCCTCATCTGTATCTAAAAATACAATGACCTTACCCACAGGTAGAATTTATTTTAGCCAGTTAAAAAAAGAATGCTTCTGTTTTATATCAAATATATTTCCAATGTACTTTGCATGGAAAGTAGTGATGAAGAAAGTTTATGTTCACAAGTGAACTTGCAGTTCTATCTCTGACGAGACAGAGAATATGCAACTAAGCAGATGTATTCTACTTAGTTGGATAATCCCAAACTGTAGACAGTATGTTATTTGTATTTGGCTTTGTTACTGTTCTGCCAACAGACTTCCATCCTAATTCATTTTGCTTAAGCTTATTTTTGTTCATGGGATACTTATTGTGAATATTCCCTGTATCTGACACAGTATCAGATACTGGGAGATAAAAATGATGATTGTAATGGATTTCAATGGATTTCAATGTTTTTATGTAGTTTAAAACAACCCAGAGAAGCACAGCACCAAGGTGAAATGTTTAGAGAACCTAAATGGGATATGAGTAGTTGTCCCAAGATTAAAAAACATATGCAAACAAATAAACAATAAAAAACAAATTGCCAGTTTAATACCTAATCTGATTAGTTTGCAAAACTCCTATATTTTCTTATCAGGGTGGCTCAATAGCAACATTGAAAGAACTGAGGTGAAAAAACGGAACAAGTGATGTGAGTCCTTAGAAGGGATCATGTAAGGAACAGATTTGGAAAACAAGTCTTTTTAATTTCAATAGAAAACAAATGTTTGGGGAGGTATAAACACTTCAATTGTGGACATGGAAAAACTGTGAACCTTGGAAGACAGAAAATATTTTGTCCCTTGAAATCACTGGAAAATACACATATCTAGCACCTGTCTCAATCCCTCATCCATTCCTGGCAGCTTCTTGTGGTCTGGTTGCTATGCTTTGTGCCTTATTACCCCACCACTCTGGCAACTGATGACTGGATCAGCAATTTGACTCTAAAACCATCTTAGACAGAAGATAGTGAGGTGGCTTGGCCCGAGAGCTCTAACAAGCAAATGCTCCCTAAACTGAGTGTGGTTGACTGACCCACCACCCCATTTCCCTTGGAGGGTTTGCATGGGAGGTATAAAGATAGAGGCAGCAGCTTGCAACAGCAGATTAATACAAAAGTCGAGAGTTATATTGAAACAAGGCAGTATGCCACCAGCCAGGGGAATCCACGTGGTGAGAAGACAGAAGGCAATAAAATCTGGCAGGTGGTAGAGCAATAAGCAAGCAAGAGGCAGGAAATAGAGAAAAAGAGGTTAGACTAATGTTATTGGGTAGAGGCAGGAGCACTAGCAGCAGAAACAAAGAATAGTTGAATCATCTTAACTGCAAGACTCTGGAGCTCTGAAGGCTAAACCTCAAGCATCCATTGGCAAAGCAGGTGGTACCAACTTTAATTAAGAAGTAAGCATGAAAAGGAAATCACAAACAAGATGAAAAGACAACCCTCAGAATGGGAGAAAATATTTGCAAATGAAGCAACTGACAGAGGATTAATCTCCAAAATGTACAAGCAGCTCATGCAGCTCAACAACAAAAAAACAAACAACCCAATCCAAAAATGCGCAGAAGCCCTAAACAGACATTTCTCCAAAGAAGACATACAGATCGCCAACAAACACATGAAAGAATGCTCAGCATCACTAATCATTAGAGAAATGCAAATCAAAACTACAATGAGATATCATCTCACACCAGTCAGAATGGCCATCATCAAAAAATCTACAAACAATAAATGCTGGAGAGGGTGTGGAGAAAAGGGAACCCTCTTGCATTCTTGGTGGGAATGTAAATTGATACAGCCACTGTGGAGAACAGTATGGAGGTTCCTTAAAAAACTACAAATAGCACTACCATATGACCCAGCAATCCCACTACTGGGCATAAACCCTGAGAAAACCATAATTCAGAAAGAGTCATGTACCAAAATGTTCATTGCAGCTCTATTTACAATAGCCAGGACATGGAAGCAACCTAGGTGTCCATCGACAGATGGATGGAAAGAAGATGTGGCACATATATACAATGGAATATTACTCAGCCACAAAAAGAGACGAAACTGAGTTATTTGTAGTGAGGTGGATGGACCTAGCATCTGTCATACAGAGTGAAGTAAGTCAGAAAGAGAAAAACAAATACCGTACGCTAACACATATATATGGAATCTAAAAAAAAAAAAAATGGTCATGAAGAACTAGGGTTAAGACAGGAATAAAGATACAGACCTACTAGAGAATGCACTTGAGGATATGGGGAGGGGGAAGGGTAAGCTGTGACAAAGTGAGAGAGTGGCATGGACATATATACACTACCAAAAGTAAAATAGATAGCTAGTGGGAAGCAGCCGCACAGCACAGGGATATCAGCTCGGTGCTTTGTGACCACCTAGAGGGGTGGGATAGGGAGGGTCGGAGGGAGGCAGATGGAAGAGGGAAGAGATATGGGAACATATGTGTATGTATAACTGATTCACTTTGTTATAAAGCAGAAACTAACACACCATTCTAAAGCAATTATACTCCAATAAAAATGTTAAAAAAAAAAAAGTAACCATGAGGTGTGATTACCATACTCAGTATTTCTACAGAAATAAAAACCTCATATAGTCTTTCTCCCATAGTAGGCCCAAACACTTAAGAGAAACAGATCTTTGAATAAAAGTTACATCACATGGGAAAATGGGTCTCCTAAATAGGATAAACTTTTCTTTACAATTAATTACATCCACAAAACTTCTATTTGTACAAATAATCTTTGGCCAGAATATTGACAAATTATCAGGATTTCTTAAGTGTTCTTGTCTTTAGATTCAAAGAAATTGGGTAACAAAGGACCCATGAGGTCAAGTGGTAATCGTAATTCTGAATATGGAATCATCTTATTCAATTCCTTTTCCCTTCAGGGGAAAGAAAGACCCCAAATGGTCCTAGGCATTTTTGCTTGGTGAGTAGTATATCTCAGTGAAAATGGCTAGAAAGCAAATTCATTCTCTTTCATGGTAAAATCAATATTCCGTTTAAAAAAATAAACTTCATGACTGTGGAACAATGTTCCTCAAAGTCAGCATCAGGGAGGAAGAGATACACGTAGGATTACTGTTTCACATGGGGGTACACCCTGAGAGAAGTGGGATGTTGGAAGGAAGAAGCCCATTTCCTTCGTGGGATTCACTGTAAACCATCCAAATGTTTTTCTCTTTTTCGTCTTTCATGGTATCAAATAGAGTTGGGTTATGCCACATTTCTCATCTTCTATCTTTAAATAAACAAATTGTCACAGTTTCACAACCTGGCCCAACCCTTACTATCTTTAATAGGAGAAAGTGAGGCCCTGCATACTTAGGACTGGGTTTCAAGCAGGTAAGAGAACACTAGAGCTCCTATTTTATCCTAATAGCATCTTTCTTTCTTTTTGAGCCCTAACTACAGTACGGCTAGAATGGTTTCTTCTTATCTTTATATTCCTTGGTTTCTCTCATTAATCACCAATTAACTGACAGGCACCTGTTTTCTGCAATCTGTAAGACTCTTAAGAAAAAGGGTGAAAACAAAGATTCAAACCATTTTAGGATATAGAGAAGGAAACTAATGCTGTTTGCTTTCACTTCTAAGTAATGTAGGAGGCAAAGTTAACCACACAGAAATAAAAAGTTGGGATAGAAATGGGTAGTAAAGTTTGGAATTGCTACTGTGAAAATATGGCAGGGAATCAACTACAGTTGAATAAGAAAATTGCAATAAGGGTCCAAGAGGTGATGGATAGCATGTCTTATTACAGTGATTTGTACAGTTTTTTCCTCAAGTCATGGCCAAATGTCCTTTGGCAGAAGTCCGTGTTTGAGGATGGGAAAATTTACATGTTTATTTTCAGTAACCTTGAACTGAAGTTTACATTTCCTTCAATTGTGATTATAGGCCACAAACCACATTAGTATTAGTAGTTCTTGTAACATTTTACCCAATTGAAATATTAGATATTTTCATATCATATTAGAGTTATAGTATCTCAAAGTATCATCTATTATAATCCAATGGTATTGCTTTTTATTTAATGTGTTATTACAGAAGAACACATATTGCAATTTCAATTTTTTTAATAATTATATTTCAATATAATTGGTTTCCTGTGTATTCTATAACTTTTTTAAGACTTTAAAGTACTTTTAGAAGGGTTCTGTGCTGTTCATAGGCTTCATAAAGTTACCAAAGGCATTCATGTCATGTAAAAAGTTAAGCATGCCTGTTTTTTGCTGTGTCAATATTTGTCACATGTTATATAACACTTAAGACTGAAAGAAATAGGATAAAATTGGAATGAAATATTGTTATTGAAATGGGCAGAAAATATAAGCAATTACCTAGGTTCAGCAGCTAATATGAGATGCTGCTTTTTATGTCAAAATTTTAATATTATGACTTAAGTGGTATTTTTCTTTTACAAATGCCTAGGACTTTCTGTTACAGTCAATTAAACCTGTCTCATTAATCTTCTCTAATCTTCAGTTAGAATGCACACATAATGTAGCATTGATATTTTAACATTGTATGTCCAACAGCATGACTTAAGGCTGATGAAGGCTTTCTATATAGGTACTTTATTTGCTGAATATCCATGGCTGCCATTTACAAGTCTGTGGTTGCTTGCATCAGGGATTTTTGCAGGTTAATATTGATTGCCTATCTTTGATTTGTTACTGATTGATAAATCATTTCTTAAATGAGGTGACTGAAGAAGGCTGACAATTTAGCTTCAAAGCAAGGATTACAATTCTGTAATGGATATCTGCTCCTTCCGGCATTCACCACATCAATGCACCTCCCCCATCATTTTTGTAGGAAAGCAATTAACCTTCTATTTTGTCAAAATATTCCCCCTACTCTTAATTCTTATGATTCACTTGGGACTGGTCCTTTCCCCAGATTCTGGGGTGAGCATGTAACTCAGGCCAATCAGAGCATTCTGTTCTTTTTTGCACAGTGATTGTCATAGACAGAGGCATAAGTGATTGAGGCAAATAAGACTCATTTTGAGGGACATTCATTGGAACTATTGGGGAAAAAAATGGGGCTGTTGAGAGCGTGCATTAAGCCTGGAGCAGCTGGCAGCCATCTTTCCACTATGACAGCAGAGTCTGAAACAGAATGGAAGCTATAGAGAAAAGCATTCCTTGGGAATGTAAGAGCCATAGTCATTCTGGTGACCTAATTAGAGCCTTGGATCTAGCTGTGCCTAAAGTCAGCATGTGGGTTTTCATTTCTGTGCACCTATCTATGTGAATCTATATTCAGCAAGTCACTTTGAGGCTCAGTTGCTTGGAACAAAAAGTGTCTGGACTAACATAGATGTTTTTGCTAAATTCCAAATTCTAATTAGTCTGGAAAGTTCTTATTAACTATGAAATACTTATTAGTGATGCATGAATTAGTCAAAATAAGAATAGCAACAAAGGACCATTATTTCATACTTTAAAAAAATCTTGCTTTAAATTAAACCAGGACCAAGTATGGAAGGAATAAAACAAGTGGGATATTTCAGGTGATCAATAAATTGTATGAGTTAATTATTTGAGGGGATTCTGCATTTATCATCCAAGATGCCATAATTTATAAACTGGCATGCTTTGAGCATTTGCACACTTTGAAGTCAGGGAATCTAATCAATCTTCCTCCTAGATTTGTATTCCTATAGAAATGATGGCCTGTTCTAGGGCAGGCAGTATCGCCTGGCCTATTGTACTGAAGAATAAATGAGTAAGAGTCTTGATTACCTTACAAATAAATCTGGTTAATAGTTATATTAATTAAAATGCCTGGTTCTGCGGCTATTCTGAACTATTTATACGTGATTTAATTCATATCAGCAGCTAATTTGTATTTAATGCAAACTAATGGGTTTTATGTAAATGGAGCATGTGGCAGTCTATTTAAAAAACAAATTATCTCTAGTTTCATTTGAGTTATTTTAATTAAATTTAGAGTGTGTGTGTGGTGGGGGGCTGAAGGGGAAAGGGATGTGTTATATATGAAGTGATGATTAAATCCAGTTTAAGTCTACAGAATAAGAAACAAGTAATTTTCTCAACAGACACATTGGCCCTTTCATAAAGTTTCAAGAAGTCAAGAGGGTTAGTATACAGAAAAGCCTCTAAGATTCTAGATGGCATAACTATCTTAAGATCATGCTTTTACATTATAAACTACAAGTACTTATAAGTGCTTGTGGAAATACATCTCTTTAAAGATTTTTTAATTTGCCTGGAAATTATTTTATGACTTAAGTACTCATAATAAGTATCTATGTGCATTTTTTTCCCTTTCTTTGATTTGGAAATTTTGAAACCATCCTTTAAATTGGTTAACTAATGTTTCTTTACTTGGTTTTTTGTCAATAGCTTAAACCTATGGAATCATTTTTAACTGTAATAAAGCTTTCCCCAACCTGTAGTTCATTTTTTGCTCATTCATCCTTGATCTTTTTATTTCTTTCAAAGGGCAATTTTTTCTCTCTTATTTCCTTAATTTTGATATGTACTCTGGGGCTAAAGAGGATTTTGGCATAGTTTCTGCTATTTAGTCCTAGTGTAGAACCATCTCTCAGCTTGTGCAATTTGGTTAACTTTGAAGTTGCTACACTTCCCGTTCTTTTTCTTGCATCATGATAACTTTTTTATGTTTCTCTTTCCAGCCAGATCATACTTTTTTTAAGAACAAGAACTAATTTTTTCATTTCCACACAATGCATGTGATTTTGTTGCATGTAGTAAGTGTTCAGTGAGTGTTTCTTGAATATATCCTTTAAAAAGAATCATTCAAACCACTGAATGGCAAGTCTTCCAAAGTCTCCACTTTCAACAAAAAGCAAAATATAACTCTCCTCCTTCTGATGCTATTCGTTACAGGATAAAAACAAAACTCAACAATCTAGTTTTCCAGACCTAATGCCCCACATTATCTCAAAAATTCACAAACCATTATCTCTAAGAAGTTGTACTCGTGTAACAGTAGCAATGAAGGATCACCTGCTGGTTTCTGGAATTGGGAAGGCCTCCAAGGGGAGGCAATGATTGATCTCAGGCTTAAAGGAATTTTCTAGGGAAACAGGGGAAATAATGGGTTTCCATGATGCAGAACAGCACATGTATTCCTCACGTAATATGGTACAGCATTGATCCTAAAGAACACTCTGTGGCGTGGCATTGAACTCTTTCCTTAAGAAAATACATTAAATCATCATCTACCTTAAAACTTTTTCCAATTTTACATTTGTAAAATTTGTAGCCATTCTTTTTTTATTGTAGCCATTCTTAAGATACCCTGGATCCCCCCCTCCTTGAATATTCTAAGATTACCTAAAACTATAATGTCAAAGATTAAAATAAATTTTAGAATCGATGTATTTATCCTCAATTATAGAATATTGTCACAAGCTTGTACAGGAAAAGACGATCAATTTTTACACTTCACATTTCCTTGTCACCAGAGACAGAAAGAGCAAATCCAAACAATTGTTTGCGGATGTTAATCCTTGTCAGATTGATTAGCTGACAGCTTCTCCAATTTCACTGGTTGTCTTGGGAGCCTTGACTTTCCCACAGAGCAGATACAATGACTTCTGTTTTAATTCAACTGTCGCCAATTTGGAGCCACACACAATTCAACTCCACCAGAGGAACTTTAACAGATATAATTCGCCATATTAGAAATGAAAGAACATTCACTCGGTCAAAGTGATTGGAAATCCATTTTTCTTTTTTTACAATCCAGTTAGATTCTAACAAATTATTTAATTAATTTAATCATAACTCACTTCAAGAACATCTAACTATTCAGATGGTATAGTAAATGCTTTGTTCGGTACTGTGAAGTAACAGATGCACCAGAATAGGGTGGTCTCATTCATTCTTCAAAAAGCAGACAGGACAGTGGAAAGCTGGTATGGTGTATAGGAGCCACCTCATTTCAAAGTGCATATGCAAATTGTAGTTTATACAAAAGATACCTCAAAGGATGTGGTTCAAGGAAGAGGTGGGAGGGTGAGAAAGTGTACTTCAGAGAAACATATTGCTATATCCTTTTTCTAAAGCAAAAAGTAAGTTACTAGATAGCATTATTTGTGTAGTTGCCAAATCCCTCTTCTCCTACCCCCCCTCCCTTTCAGGCCTTCCTCCTCTCTCAATTTAGCTACATTAGCTGTCTACATTGATTCAATTGACAGGTGATTTATCAGGCGAGCATTTCGTCTCCTTACAAAGGCAAAACATGCCCTGTTCCTGGGTGCTAACAAGGGGGAACAGACAAATATTCCTTTGATGCTACAAGGACACCAGACTGATAAAATTTGCTCACTGCATTGAACTTGACATGGAGGTAGAGTGCTTTAACTTTTAAAAGTCTGTTCTGTAACTCTCAGCATAACTGATGACCCTCGCTGATATGCATGTTTCAAATGCAGATATACCTCTTTTTTTTTTCCCTTTGATTCTAGGTCCAAAATTTTCACCTTCTACACACATACACCCTGCTGTCTCAAACTGACAAAACCTTTTTAATTGCTGAGTCACTCAGTCCATCCAGCTATTTATTCATCTACCTATCCACATGCAGTGGGATGGAAAAATATTGCTATTCAAACCAAAGTCACCTGCATTTGCTGAGTGGGATGATTTATAATTTAGAGAAGATTCTTTGTTTAGAAAAGTACTATAGTGCTTATTCCCCTTACTTGAGTGGGACAGATAAGAAGAAGATGCATAAGAAAATGAGAAGAAGCTGGAGTTTTTCAAAGGCACTTCAGGAATTAAGGAAGGAAATAGACAGCACGCCAACTTCACAGAGTGAGTGATTTGTGCAGTAGTAGCACAGAGCCCTGCATTCAGAAGGGTGCCATGCTTGGTTTAATGTTCTACTGTCACTATCTTGAAATCCTAAATAATGTTTGAACAAGGGACTTGCATTTTTATATAACGTTGGAACTGCAAATTATGTAGTCAGTCCTGGAGAGCAACACTCCATTTTCTTTAATTTAGCCCAAATCTTGAGTTAAATATAGTGAAGTATTGTCAATCAAGTGTCTTAGGTTTATTTCCAGGTGTGAACCATTATACCAAATATTGTGTAAAGCCATTTAATAGCAGTAATGACTCCGTATCCTATAGCCCTGAGTTTTTGGATGCTAGGGATGCTTTATTCCATAGGCTTGAGGTTAATTTACAAAATTAGCATTTATTTAATTAGATTAAAACTTTTTTGCCATTCTTTTATGAGTGTGTGTCCTGTGCTTTTTCTAGGAAACTGATTTTCATAATGAGGGTTCTTAGGGCATGGGCTAATGTAACACAGACTACCTTAAACCTCAGCTTTATTTTTTAATTTATTTTTTAAAGCTGAATGTTCCCTTTGGGCGAATATGAAGGAGGCTTGCGTAGGCACGACTGTAGTAACCTTGTGGAAGTTTACCTCTCTGCCTTTAGGCTGAGAAAGTTAGTCTTTAAATATAAGGCCCTGAATGCCAGATATTCTCCTTCACCAGATTTTCTTAAAAATAAGCAATAAAATTTGTCAAATCCTGGCTAATGGGAGCAGAGGGGAAAGGCCTGTTGGAGGTTTTGAGGATAGGTTTTCTTTAGAGAGGAAACACATCCATACTGCTTGCCTTTGGATATGGTTGCATGAACACATGGTGCAAAGAGCTACAGCAGACATCTTGTGACAATGCAGGAAAAACCAGAAAAATGGAAAAGAGGAAAGATGGGGAGCACGTGGGACATGGTTATTGCTGACTTAACCAACACAGAAAACACCTGCCTCCAGAACTCATAAATTTAAGCCAGCGGTTCTCAAAATGTGGTCCTTGAACCAGCAATGTCAGTAATACCAGGAAATTTGTTAGAAAGGAGAATTCCCGCACCCCCCCCCCCAAATTTGCTGAATTAGAAACACTGGGTATGGGACCAAGCATTCGTTGTTTTAACAAGCCCTCTTGGTAGTTCTGATGCACATTAAAGTTCAAGAACTACTGCTTTAAGTTACATTTTGTCAGCTACTAACGAGAGTCACCATGCTGGACATTTTGTCAGCTATTCTTTTCACTGTAATTCATATAATCTCAATTTTATCATGAGAGATTGAGACACTGTAAAATTATTATTTTTAAAAAGATTGTATTTTCTTCTAATATTAGTTTTGGCAACACACAGATTCCAGCAGTTAGAACTGAACTTAGTATTTAGTTAACAAAAATAGTTTAAGAACTTATGCCCCGTGTTCACTATAGCATTAATTACAAAAACCAAGATATGGAAGCAACCTAAGTGTCCATCAGTGGATGAATGGATTAAAATGATGTGTTATATATATCCAATCAAATACTATTCAGTCATAAAAAAAGAATGAACTCTTGTCATTTGCAATAGCACAGATGGACCTGAAGGGCATTATGCTAAGTGAAATAAGTCAGACAGAGAAACACAAACACTGTATGATCTCACTTGTACTGCAGAAGCTTAAAAACAAACCAACCAAGCTCATAGATACAGAATAGATTGGTGGGTTCCAGAGTGGAGGAAAGTGGGGGTGGGTAAAGTGGTGTCAAAAGGTGCAAACTTCCAGGGCTTCCCTGGTGGTGCAGTGGTTAAGAATCTGCCTGTCAATGCAGGGGTTGCGGGTTCAAGCCCTGGTCTGGGAAGATCCCACATCCTGCGGAGCAACTAAGCCTGTGCGCCACAACTACTGAGTCTGCGCTCTAGAGCCCGCGAGCCACAACTACTGTGCCCACATGTCACAACTACTGAAGCCTGCACCCCGTGCTCTGCAACAAGAGAAGCCACTGCAAGGAGAAGCCCGCGCATCGCAAGGAAGAGTACCCTCGCTCACTGCAGCTAGAGAAAGCCCACGCAAAGCAACGAAGACCCAATGCAGTCATAAATAAATAAAAGTACATACAAAACCATATAATAATTTTTTAAAAAGGTGCAAACTTCCAGTTATAAATAAGTCGTGTGGATGTAATGTCCAGCATGGTGACTCTAGTTAATAATACTGTACAGCATATTTAAAAGTTGCTAAGTGAGTAAATCTCAAAAGTCCTCATCACAGAAGAAAAAAAATTGTAACTATATATGGTAAGGGATGGTAACCGAGACTTATTGTGGCAAGATCATTTTGCAGTGTATACAAATATCGAATCTTTATGCTGTACACACTGAAACTAATATGATGTTCTAAGTCAATTATACCTCAATTGAAAAAAGAAAGCTTGTCACTTTGCTGGTAACATCCATCTGTGAGAATCATCAACATCAGATATGAAGTTGATTTGATATATTATTATTTGTTCTTGTTTTCAAAATTGGTTAGTTACATCTTTGCTGCTACTTGAGGATTATTTTTATCTCAATGGGAAAAATCAGAATAAATAGAAATATTAGTTGTAACAATGTATGAAATTTGATATGAGCAATCTCTTTGTACACCAATAAAACCATCATTAGATCTGGACGTAACATTCCTGAACTGACTCTAACAGTAGTTTGTCACTTCCCAGTATCACTCACACATTCTTGCTTAGTATCTTTGCATACTCTGCTTCAACCATAGCTCAACCTATGTCTTCTATGTAAGATTCTCTTACATAGACCTCTGCCTACAGAAGTCTTCAAAGTAGAGACATGTACACTCTAGATATTTTCAAGATGATAAACTGAGGCATGGGAAGAACTAGTAAAAATTTTTTTTTAATCCACTAAAAGGAAACAAATCTTTACTAATAATGTAAACATATGGATCAACACTCATATACAAGTGGTCAATTTTCCAGTACATCATATATCATATACAATTTGAGAGCTATCTTGAAGAAAGAATGAAAGTGACACATTGGATAGAGGGGAACAGCAGAATCTCATTTTTTAATTTATATTTTTCGCTGTCAGCATAATGTTATTAATGCAGTTTATTTGTGTTAGACTTTGTGGAGTTATTGACTATATTACCATTTTAACTACATGAGCTTTCACAAATTAAGGTAGTAAGATAATCCTAAAAAGAAGTTGCAGGTTGAACAATCATAAATAATGTAAATATTGGTGAAAAAAGTGATGTTGGTTCTTTCCATTTTATTCATGGGCATTTTGTCAGGCTTGCTACAAGATAAAAACAAGTATGTTCTAATATGGCACAATGAGAAGTTACCAAGTATTTATTAAAATAATCAATATTATTTGGAATATGGATTTATAATAACTATTTTTAGTGATGGCCCTTACTCTAAACTGATATTTGCCTATAGATATCAGCTAATGATAGTTATATCTAGCTCTATAACCATCTATTATGCACACTACACACACAGTGCTATTTTATTTTTTACTTGTTTCTAAAATTTTTTGGTGCTCCTGATTTTATTCTAATTTATTTATTTATTTTGTAACTGATAGAGGGTATTTAGTCAAAAAAGTGTGTAGGCTCTTGACTCATAGAATGAGGTAAAAATTCCTTGCTTTTCATACTCGGGCTTTTGGCATCTGAGCCCAAACTGCTTTTCAGTCATAATTTGCCTTTACTCTTCCCTCACACTTTGTATGCTTCTGCTGCAGGGAAGGAGCTGTTTGCTTTTCTCCATGTCCAACTCTACACCCTTTCTCAAACTAATCTCAGCCAGGAGTCATTTCACCTTCTCTGAATCATCATAATGAAAGTTGATACTTCATAGCCTTTTGAGTTCTCTGAGGGCAGAATTCATCATCTGATTCATTTTACATCCCCTGTAATGCACAGGATATGCATTCCAAGAAAATGTGTTAGAAGGAAGGAAGACAGGAAAGAAGAAATATCAACTGTGTGAGCAAAAAAATAGTCCTTCACCTTTCCTGTCTGAAGGTTCAGGCTGATGGGGAGTTACCAAGCTATTCAAATTAATTCCTTTCATTATCTCATTTTGAAAGTGTACTTCTTTTTACACAATGTTTCATGACTAGAGCAAGTTTAAAATATTACTGGGCTGCTGTCTTTCTGTCATGTAGTGACATGTGAAATATTACTTTATTTATAAGGCTGTCCCCATATGACAGAAACTACTGAACTACAGCCAACACAAAAGCCTTAGAGGCAGGAGTATGTGGGGTGTGGACTTTTTACACCATCTGACCTAGGTGACAGTCCCAGCCCTGTTGCTTACTCAGTGTGCACATGCTATCATTCTCTACTCTTTGTTCTCTAAAGATCTCATCTTTTTTTTTTTTTTTTTTTGCGGTACGCGGGCCTCTCACTGTTGTGGCCGCTCCCGTTGCGGAGCACAGGCTCCGGACGCGCAGGCTCAGCGGCCACGGCTCACGGGCCTAGCAGCTCCGTGGCATGTGGGATCTTCCCGGACCGGGGCACAAACCCCTGTCTCCTGCATTGGCAGGCGGACTCTCAACCACTGCGCCACCAGGGAAGCCCCTAAATCCTTTTCCATAATCAAAGTTACTAATCCTACAGCTTAAGTCTCCTCTAATATTCACCAGATTGACCATTTAACATTCTGGGAAGTAGAAGAAAAAGTTTACATACTTGCAAACAATAGGAGTTATAGTCAAAAGAGAACAAAAAAAATAAGGGAATAGTATCAAATAAATAATAAAAGAAATTCCTCAGATCTGAAAGACACCAGTCCTCAGATCAAGTTTCCTTTGAATGTCCAATAAAATGAAGAAAACACACCAAGGCATATTATTGTGTAACTTCAGTACACTAGGACTAAAGAGGCATTTCTTAAAGATTCAAAATGTTGTATGAGTGGAAAACTGGTTCATTAAAAATGATAGGAAATCAAAATATCATTCATGCCTCAATGCTAACCCATACCCTAGAAATCCTTGAAACAATTCCTCTAAATTCTAAGAAAAGATGGTTTTCATCCTATAATACTATAGTCTGGCTAAATGTCAATCAATTGTGAGAGGAGTATAAACACAATCTCAAAAAGGTAAGGACTCAGTAATTTAGCTCTTATGTAATCTGCCTTAGGTAGGTTCTAGATAACGTATCTAAGAAAAATAAATGATAAACCTATACATGCACAGAAAAAGCATGCTATCCAGGAAAATGGCTACCCAATACAGGAGAATGAAAAACCGAAATTCCAAGTAACAGCTGTGTTTCATGCCCAGAAATAAGTAATCCTTCATTTTAGAGCAGGTGGTTAGAGGGCTGTGTGGAAGAACCTCAAGTTTTCTAAAGTATTCGGATATTTTGGAAAATTATTACTAAGCATTTGATAGCTTTGATGGAGCATTTGAACAAATACCAACAATAGATGCATAAACCCCAAAGAAAAATTTGAAAAACAGAAATGTATTCTAAGGAAAAAATATTGTATTGAGAAAGAAACATAAACTGCTTGGCATAGCAGTGAATAAATAATCTTTACAATAGTGTAATTATATAAAAATTGACTAATGATTTAACCAAACATAATACTGCAATGTTGGAATGCTGTGGGAAAGAAATTTGGGAGTGGTGGTAGCAGGATAAGAGAATTTAAGCCTCAAATACTAAAATAGGAAGTCAAGAGTTTCTGCCCAAAATAAAGACCTACAATTTTTAAGTATTTTAAGTATTCATTTAAGATGAATACCAAAGAGGCAGTTAATAGATTAGCTGTCCAGGGAGCCATTAGGGGAGAGAATTCTGGAATTGATAGTCTGGAGTAGGCTTCCTCCTTTTCTCCCTCTTTTCCCCCTACTCCCCACTTGCAACCTACATGCTTTCCTGAGGTCATCAGGCAACTCCATATGCCTGAAGTACCTCTGCATGAGAACTTTGGCTTTGTTGAAGTTTGCAGTATTAGGTTCTCTTCTATTTGAACCTAATAGTGATATGACCAGTGGGGTTGGAGACCAGGGATGATACGCTGAGGGCAGCAGATCACAGGAAAATCTTTGCTTAAGCCATTGTGGACCCAAGGGGCAGCTGGATGTTGAGCTGTGTTAGTGTACTGGATATCAAAGATTCCCAGAGGGCTGGGAGACAGCTGAGCCAGTGGGCTGAGTTTCCTCTACCCATGGAGCCATGAGAGTATGGGGAGACTGGAAAACAGATGGTTTCTTATAGAGACCTGTGTCTTTCGGATGGGGGAGGGCTATGGATGACATTTTACCTTTCAACAGCTTTAGGAGTCCCATCATTTAGGATATTACAACAATGAAATCTAAACCCAATTGAGCTTACGTGGAAAAGCAGCCACCCATTTGAGGAGCCTAACAGAGGTAGAACAATCAGTTTGAAAGATCTAGGTACAAGCCTAATGAAATAGAATGCCTGAGGAGATATCTGGATAGCTGAATTAATATAGCCATTTGGAAAAACCCAAAGGCACCACCAGCAATACTGTCAGGAAATTATAAATATGATTTGGGATTAAAAAATAGTTTGAGTCAAATCAGTACATATGATCATTGCTGATACTCAGTTTAATGTCCTTGGCAAGAGATCCCCCAAGATTCTCAGAGCAGAAACAGGTGACATACACCATTTCTGCTTACAGCTCATTGACTAGACCAGTGTCATGATCCTACTGAACTGCTGGGGGAGGGAAGTATAGATCCTGCCATGTGCCTGGAGAGAAGAAAGAAGGTCCTATGGATGAACAATGAAAGTTGCCAACTCCAACTGAGGTCAGAGAAAAGATTCAACTAAAATGCAAATGAACAGAAACCCCCAAAAGGACATATTAGTGAACAGTGGATAGTAATGTAAAGATATAGATAACAATACAGAGATAGAAATATATTGATTAAGGATAGACTAGCAATACATAACACAAGTGCTAAATAAGATCATTTAAAACAGAAGAGATATTTTGTGAGAGAAAGTCTAACTACACAATTCCCTTACAAACCCTACCAGTGTGGGGTTGGAGAGGAAGGAAATAAAAATGTTCCAAAGATTTCACTCATCATGGGGAGGGAAAAATGGGGAAAAAAGAGAAGAAATCCTATTTTAAAGGTTTTATTTTATGGGAGGTGGGAGTAAAGCAAAAGAAGATGAGAATTAGAAATCATTGTGAGAGAGGCAGTGAGTTTTAGTGAGGGAATAGTTGGTAATATAATAGAATAAATAGCAATAGATTTGAATATGTGTGTTTAAGAAAGTAACGAGAGGGATCATAGCTAAAGGAAGGAAAAATATAAAATCTTCAAACTAATTGGGAGAAATTTAGAATGGACATCAATAAAATAGCTAAAATCATTCTAGGTCAGGTAGAATGAACAAAATCAGATATATTAATTACACTAAATGAGAATAGACTGAAACTATCCATTAAAAGACAGATACAGATTAGAATAGAAAGAAAACACAGATATATGCTGTTTCCAAAGAAAACACTTAAAATCGTGATAATAATAATAATAAGAAGAAGAAGAAGAAGAAAAAGAGGGAGGAGGAAGAGAAGAAGAAGAAGGGGAAAACAAAGGTGGAGACAAAGAGATACCAAGTATCTGAAACCAAAAGAAAATAAAAACGGTAAACTTATTGTCTAACAAGGTGGGATTTAAAATTAATAGCACTAAAGAGGATTAAGAGTGACACCATACATGTTAAAAAATATGAATGAAGAAGACATAATAGATATAAATATATCTGAAACAAATAGTGTAGCAGCTAAAGATAAAACAAAAAGTATTAGATTTTAAGAGTGAGAAATACATAAAATTAAAAAAACTGCAAAATACTAGAAGATTTTATTAGCTTTATCTCAGCATTACACAGAAGTAGTAGGTAAGATTTGAAAGTGGCTGCTTTCTTAAGAAGCACTGGGGTTTGTGAGAGGATAGGAGAGAACTTTAGCTATATAGATATATGACTTTCAGTACTATTTTGATTTTTAAATTATAATTATACATTTGATAAACCTAAATATTAATATGAATTATGTCTGTGTAATAATCACTTCTCAGAATGACAGGAGAATTATAAGAGAATATTGCTTATGATAATGCTGCATATTCACTGGACAGTGAGTATTAAAATCCATGCCATCCTCTGATTGGAGTGATCTGTTAACTTTTTCTTCATTTATGTTTAAATTGCAAATAAATATATAGACTTTACAAAAGAAAATAATTAAAATTATGGACATTTCATAAAAGTTTGTGTTAAGTTTATTCCAAATGAGCAATAAAGGTTAAAATCATGTTACACCTATGACAAACCATTAAGCAATTGTCTTTAAAAGAATCTCATGTCGAGAGAAAAAAAAATTTCTTTCCTTGATAAAGGAATATACAATTTCTTTTACTTTAAAACTGTCTTTTATGTTTGATTTAAATTTTCATGTCTTAGGGGAGGTTCTTAAAATCTATGTGGGCATTAATGAAACTCTAAAACTGTTTCTCATCACTGCATGCTATTTTGTCATGCTTCTTTTAAAGCAACTAACATTTCCCAGAAGTAAACCAAGTTGCTGCAAAATGATGAATTGAGAGAAGACCTAGAACATTTTTTTGGTCTTCTTGCCAGGCACATTTTAATTAAAACTTTAACAACATTCTTTTTATGAGATATATGGATGAATTCATGAGGATTTAATTTGATTCTTATTTCCCTTTATGACTTTCTCTTTCAAAATTCTTTTTTACATAATCATTTTTAAAAAATGTGATTTTTATCAAATTCAGACTGACTTAATGAGGATGTTAATTGGACTTATGTTAAATTGGAGGAAATTATCATATTCATAACACTCATTATTCCCATCAAGAACTTTCTGTATCTCTTATACAGTCAAACCTGATTTTATATTTTTTAGCAAAATTTGATACTTTTCTCTATACATTATTCAAAAATTTTTGTTTATTTAATTTCCATTTTAAGTTATCTTTTTAATTATATTTTATGAATTGTTATTGCTACTTTATTACCTATATTTTGGATTTGTCATATTAGTTTTTCTGTCCATTACCTTAATAAACTTACTTTTTAAATCTAATTTTATTTTAGTATGTTTTCTTAGGTCTTCTATATAGATCATTAACCTTAAAAAAATAATTTTGACTTTACAAAATTTCTATCTATTTCTATTTCTTGTCTTATTGCATAGGATAGAATGAGGTTAAATAGTAATTAGCACAGCAGGCATCCTTATTATAAAACTTAAAAGTATATTATTGGAAGAGCCTCTAATGCTTGCTCATTAATGCGTACTTGTTTGTTCATTTAAAGTAGATAGGGTAATTTTAAGAGAGTGCCCACCTATTGCTATTTTACTAAGAATCTTTCTTGGGATGGTGGTCCCAAGTTTCATCAAATATCTTTTGGATCTTTTGGAATGATCACATATTTTTTCATCTAGGGTCTATTTATGTTATGATTTATACAAAAATATTTTTGCGTTTTGGGGAAAACCCTATTTGGTTGTGGTGGATTAAGTTTTAACAAATTACTGAATTCAATTTGTAGTATTTTATTTGGCATTTTTACATATAATTTATGTTTCATTTTATAATATTTTATTTGTGCTACCTTGTATATTTTTTTTAATACCAGGGAGAATACACAATATTTAATCCCACTATATAGTCTGAAAGAGATTATGAGGAGTGGGAATTATTCAGTGTTTAATATTCATGTGAATTCACCAGAAAATATATATGAACAAAGATATTATTTTAGGATAATTCTTTCTTAGATTAGCTAGTTCTATTGTCATTGGCCTAATTAGATTTTCTAATTCTTGAAATAATTATGGGAATTCTAATTTTGTCAGAAAATCCATTAGACTAGAATGTAAAATATATCAACATAAGCTCATGGATACTAGCATTTCATAACTTTACAATGTTTCTCCAATTGTTGTTATCTCATTTCTTATTTTTATATGTTTTTTAAAGAAGATGTTTAAATTGTTATATTTATGAATGGTATATGAATATAATAGCTTTATTGTTACTAATTAGTTGCTTAAATGAATTAAGTTGCTAAAATAATTTTAAGGTTTTATTTCCTTGTTCACTTATATTTTTGTTATTAAATTCTGGACTTACTGCGTTATGGTATAAAAATGTGGTCACATGTTTTATATTCTTTGTACTCATTTAGTTTTACCTCTGTGAACAATGTCATAAATTTTAAAAATTGTTTCATATAATTGAAAAGTTGTGTATTCTCTATTTATAGGATGTATATGTACATGTATTATCAGTTAAATTTATTGTCCATATTATTTCATTTGTTTTTGTGTGTTTTTCTATATATTTTGTTTTCTTTATTTGACTGATTATATGGGTTTAAAAATTGCTATAATTACTTTAAAAATTTGCTTTTGCAAATATTAAATATCTTTTTTAAAGTAATATGATTTATTTATTATTTTTTTTTAAGTAATATTATTTAAACCACTGACCTCTAAGAGAACATAGTTTATTCTCATATGTCTATTGGAAGTGTAATATAAAGCAAATCTCAGATGACAACTGTTGGAAAGGTAGAAAAGCCATAGTAAGTTGTAATTAATACCATCAACATTAAAACATAAATGAGATCAATTCAATCAGTGTAAATGTCCAAAAAACAAGCATTTTGAAAAAATTAGGTAAAATGCATTTAATATGAAAAATTGCAAAATTAATAACATTTTACTTGGCCCTAAAAACAATTAGTTTCTAAGTGGAAATAATTCAAATGGTGTTTATATTTTGGAATCCATTAAAATCAAAAGTCCAAATTAAAATGTAAGAGTCAAATAAAAAACTGAATTATCTTCTACATATGCTTCTACAATTTAATTTTTCTGTTCTAAAGTTACGTTAAATATTTGTTGAGGATTCAATTTTTTCTGATAAAGAATGAAAAATTTACCAATTTTCAAAAGTTTCAGAGCATATTTAAAGAGAGAGAAAAAAAATAAAGAGAGAATGATATTTAAAAGAAAGAATAATGTGAAATATAGTGGTATACCTAATCTTTAGTATCTTAGAGTAATGAGATGGTGTTGAGAAAATTGGACAGTCACATGAAAAAGAATGAAACTGGACCACTAACTATACCATTCACAAAAGTTAACTCAAAATAGATTAAAGACTTGAACGTCAGACTTGAAACCATAAAACTGCTAGAAAAGAACATAGGAGGTAAGCTCCTTAGCATAGGTCTTGCCAATGATTTTTTTTGAATCTGACATCAAAAGTAAAAGTAACAAAAGCAAAAATAAACAGGTGAGACTATGTCAGACTAAAAAGCTTCCACACAGCAAAGGAAACCATGAACAAAATAAAAAGGCTGCCTACTGAATGGGAGAAAATATTTACAAATCATATATATGATAAGGGGTTAATATGTAAAATGTAAAAGAACTTATTCAACTCAGTAGCACAAATGCAAACAATCTGACTTAAAAATGGACAGAATATCTGAAGAGACATTTTTCTGAAGAAGGCATTACAGTTGGCCAACAGGTACATGGAACAGATACTCAAAATCATTAATCACCAGGGAAATGGAAATCAAAACTACAGTGAGATATCATCTCACACCTGTTAGAATCATTATTTTCAAAAAGACAAGAAATGACAAGTGTTGGCGCAGATGTGAGGAAAATGGAACCCTTGTGCACTGTTAGTGGGAATGTACATCGGTACAGCCATGTACCATATTTAACACTACGGAGGTTCCTGTTAACATCAAAAACAAATGTACACCAGCCTTTAAAACTCCTTGAGCAGACAAAACTGGTTTAGTTATACAAGCAAAACTCAATTTAACTTATTTTGTAAGACTAACTTGACCTGGGTCATTTCTTGCTTATGTCTCTAGAAATCATAAGCAAAACTTAAACTGTTTCCCCAGGTTGATTGATATGAGGTAACCACTAACCAATTCTCTATCATTGAAGAAAATTCTCATATTACAACCAGTCACTGTGAAGAATAAAGTCACTGCTTTCTCACTATATAAGCTGCTTTATGACAATATACCCCTGTGCCTCATTCCATGTTTTGGTTTGAGAGTTTCTGGTTTGCAAACTGTATTCTTAATGTGTGCACAATAAACTTTTACTAATTATTACTTTGGTGATTCATTGGTTTTACTTCTGTTATTTCTGAACTTTTGACATCCCTCAAAAAATAGAACTACCACATTATCCAGCAATTTCACTTCTGGGTATTTATCTAAAGGAAACAAAAATACTAAAATAACTTGAAAAGATACATGCACTCCATGTTACTGCAGCAGCATTTAAAATAGATAAGATATGGAAACAACCTGTGCCCACTGAAGGGTGAATTGATAAAGATGTGAGATACACACACACACACACACACACACACACACACACACACACACAGGAATATTATTCAGCCATAAAAAGAGGAAAATCTTGCAATTTGCAGCAACATGGATGGATCTAAAGGGGATTATGCTCAGTGAAATAAGTTAGAGAAAAAGAAATACTGTATGACTTCTGTTACATATGGAATCTAATGCTCTCTCCCCCAGACTGAACTCATAGATGCAAAGAGCAAATTGGTGGTTGCCAGAGGCAGGGATGGGGTGGGAGAAATGGATAAACAGGGTCAAAGTTTAAAAAAAATAAAAATTTAAATGAATTTCCCTTAAATGAATTACCAAACTCCTATTCTTTGCTTTGAGACTCAAATATTTATGTGGGAGAATAAGTCAATTTTCATGGTTTAGTTAACATTATTTTTACAAGAAGGAAGTTTACTAACTTAGTGGAACAAATTCTCCCACTGGCTAAGAAAATAATTCAAAATTGCTGCATGTTATAGACATCTCTTTTAATTGCCATTTATTTTCTTAAAGTGGTATTTTAGTCATTGCCTTATTAGATTATAGTTATACAAGTCTGGATATTTACAGGATATATTGAAGGCTCAACCTGATCCATCTTGGAGGAAGAAAAAGAAATATTGGTAGAGTAACTACATAATAAGAATTCACTTTCACCATGTCCATCTTAACTCTTGTAGAGTAATGAACATCTGAAGAGCTCTTGTGTCAACTTCATAGCTCTTGCCCTTACCAACTATTTCAGTCATGCTGCATTAGTTCTGTGCCAATGTTTTGCACAGGTTAAACTGACTGCACCTAGTCAGTTATTTGCACCCCCTGGACCTTTCTCTTCCTGCCCTGGGGCTTTTTTGAATACACCGTATAGGAAGCCAGCTGGGAAGCCTGCAGAAATTGCTTGATCCCCCTGCATGCACTGCTTGGAAATGTGGGAGAGTTAAAACTCCATAGTGCAACACTTTATCAATGGGGAATAGGAGCCAACAGATTGATAAACACTTCTTTCACTTATCCCCTAGGTGGATAGTTCTAAGGTACATTTTATAAAACTCCTTAGAAAGTTCTGGTGGCAGCAAATGCTGAGTCACCCTTAGCTGTAACCAGTGATAACCATCCTTGCATTAGTGAGAGAGAGAGAGAGAGAGAGAGAGAGAGAGAGAGAGAGGAGGTGGTAGCAGAGAAAGAGAGAATAATGTTGAAAACAGAGATATACCTCATCTTCAGTATCTTAGAGTAATGAGATGACAGTTTGCATGCTCTCTGAGCTAGATCTTTCTCCCAATCGTTTTTCTACATTTTACTGGTAATTTGCTTTTCGTCTGAGTGACATTAAACTTTTTTGTTGGAAGACTGATTTAGTTGTGCCACAAAGTAAAAGCCTGCTTATTTGGTTACATTTGATGCTGACCAAATGTTCTTTTAAAAACTAATTCTCACATCTGCCAACTAAATTCTATCATACATCAAATTAAATGTTAGGACTATTTCTTGCCATCTGTATTCTGTAAACTCTTTGAATGATAATTTACCATGATTATACAGAATATATTTTTTAGATGAGAAATCTATTTTGTTTAATCGGTGATGGATTTGGATATGTTATCATGCTAATTATGAAGTTTTAGAGTTTAAAAAAAATCAAGTGTGGTTGTCACTTCTCCCTGGGCACAGAAAAAAATTACACCTTCCAACACCTTGCAGTCAGGTGAGACCATGTAATTAGGTCTGGTCAATAAAAGTGTGTTAAAATGATGTGCGCCACTACCAGGGCAATGAAATTAAAAGCCTCTTAGTGATTAGCTCGTGTCTTCCCTTCCTTCCTGTGGTTCCTGTCTTCCCTTCCTTCCTGTGGTGGTTGTGGAGATTCTGAACTGAGATGTCAGAATCACAGGATTAAAGCCCCCTCGATATATGAGTCACTGCATGGTTGACTGATGCCCTGGGAAGTAGCCTGGACTCAAATGGACTTTACATGGATGAGGAATAAACTTCTGTTGTCTTAAACTACTGAGATTTTTAGGTTATTTGTTACTTCAGCATAGAACCTTCTGACAAATACATAGAGAAATCTGCCAACTTCAGCTTTTATTTCCCAGTAGGGAGTTTATGAATGTATGTGCTATACTTATTGCTATTCAGATACTATTTTGATTGAATCTGCCTTTAAAAAAATGTGCATCTCAATGTACATATTATGATAATTTAATAATTTATCTTCATATACATTATGATATTTATCTAAAATATACTTCATACCTAATGTTTCTATTCACTTTACTGCTATCAATATGTAAGTGCATGGTGGCAATTATATTTGACCCAGAAATGTTGAACTCATCCATTTTATTTGTAACACTTGTCTTAGGACATGATTGATTGTGTGAAATGTGCTCCACCCATTGAATTTTGTTGTTATATTTTGTACTTGTCACATAGAATGCTTAACATGAAATATTTATGTCTCCAAAGGAGCCTTAAATATGCTCCTCAGCATTTGAAGTAGACAATGGTGGTAGTAAATATTTATTAATTGTAAAATATGACATCAAAATTTATGAGATGGACTACAGGCACATGGAATTTCCATACTGAATGTCAGTGTACACATTGATGTGTAATGGATAGTAGGGCTGACATCTCTGAAAATGACTGTAAGCTCTTTTGAGAAAAGATTCTATAAATATATTGAAAGACATTACTTAGCCTTTTTTCCCTCTGTTTTGTTTTCTTTTTTCTCAAAATTTGGGGCATAGAGACATAAAGACTTTCTCTCCATTGTGCTCTCGTCCCTTGTGCCTACGACATCATTCACACATATATTTAACTATTATTGAGTACCTACTCTGTGCTAGGTATTGCTCTAGGTGATGAGGCAGAACATTTGAAAAACATTTTCCTGCTGTCATAGAATATTTACTTTAAAAGAGGCAATCAACAAGATAAATATATGTGATGATTTCATAGAGTAATAACTGCTACAAAGTTGATGTGTTATGGGGAATGATCAAAGAAGATGTCTCAGGGGAAGTAATACGTTTTTTCCAGTCTTCTTTTTTTCACAGTTTTATTGAGAAATAATTGACATACACTACTGTACAAGCTTAAGGTGTACAGCATGATGATTTAATGGGAAGGTGCTATTTGAACTGAGATCCTAATGATGAGATCCAATTCCTGTAAAAATGAGATCTTTATTTTGGTGTTCATGGACATCTAAATAAAACAGTGTAATAACTATCAACTGACACTGTCTGATTTAAATCCTCTATGTGGAGGTACTACCCTATACTATTACCTTTTCCTTTAGGATTAAGGAACTGAAAATGTGTTCCAGCAGTTATTCTTGGTAATAATTTCCAATTTTTTTTTTTTTTTTTTGCGGTACGCGGGCCTCTCACTGTTGTGGCCTCTCCCGTTGCGGAGCACAGGTTCCGGACGCGCAGGCTCAGCGGCCATGGCTCACGGGCCCAGCCGCTCTGCGGCATGTGGGATCTTCCCGGACCGGGGCATGAACCTGTGTGTCCTGCATTGGCAGGCGGACTCTCAACCACTGTGCCACCAGGGAAGCTCTAATTTCCAATTTTTGATGCAGGAATCATCAACTCTAGGGATCAGATCCATTTATTTTTGCATAGTTCTCTCCATCTTCCAATGAGCCTATTAATGTGTAAAGCTTTACATCTATATCACATTCAGTTTTTTTGCTAATGTTGTCATATTTATTAATATTTTTCTTAATCACTTGGAGAACTACAGTGCCTTCCATATGCTTACCCAAAACCACTGGTTCCACTTCAATTTATTTCTTACATTGTAACTAAATTAAATCCTTTAAAATGTCAACCTTATTACCATCCCTAACCCCATACACACATATCTGAGATTCTCTACTACCTTCTTCTTGCTCTTTGAATGAAGCCACCAGATCCTAGTGGGCCCTGGAAGCCCTACATGACCCTTTCAGGAATTCCTGCCTGTCTTGGTCCCTCTAGAACATATTTAGAAATTGGTTAACTTTCTTTCATGTACTGTGTCCCACCCAGCCACAAGGCCTTGCATATGATGCTCCATCTAGAAGGTTCTTATCTCATTTCCTAACAATTTCTTTACAGTTTTCACATTCTGAATTATTTTAAATGTTAGGAAACATATGTAGTAATAAAGCAAACATTATTGTTTAGACATTACTTATTGGATTAAATATTTTGTCAAATTTGTTTCTGAATTTTTAAAACATTGAATGTATTATAGAAACATTGAAAGTATAAGTTGTGTATCTATTATTTCATTGTCTTCCTTCCTAACTCCAAATCAACCACTATTTTCAATCTGATATATTCTCATTAGTGATTTTACAGCAACGAGTTCCCCTCTTTATACAATTACAGTCTTTATCTGAATTTGATAGATAAAAAGAATTTGGATAAAAGTTTAGGGAACAAAGAGTAGCAAATTATCTGAATATTTGCTTCTGAAATTTCAAATAGCAAGCAGTAAGAGTTTATACAGAGAAAGTTTTATAGAAAAATTTATCTGAATCCATCAGTTCCTATGTTTGAAGAGTGAGAGTTTGGATAGTGAGGGATCTTTGAATGTGTGTGTGTGTGTGTGTGTGTGTGTGTAAATTTGCTTTTTTTTTTGAAATGCACATGAATGAATGAATTCATATGGTTTACATAGCTTCTGCTACTTTAGCAACATTATGTTTTCTGTAGAATTATCTATGCTGATCTATTTTATTCACTTTAATTGGTTTATATTTTTGTATGATTATGCCATAATTTAACTATGTATCCTCTCATTCTCTTCCCCGTTTTGTATTATAAGTAATGGTTCAGTGAACATTTTTCTATATTTTACTTTTGCTTAAGTGTAAGAGTTTTTCTAGGATACATACTTACGAATACAATGGCTGGGTTGAGGGCTTGAACATTGTCAGTTTTACAAGATATTGTCAAATTGCTCTCTAATGTAGATTTAACCAATTCACCCTCCACTTATAGTACATGGGAATGCACAATTCTTTACTTGCTTTCCAAAATTTGGTCATATCAACATATGCTATATGTTTTTATTTCCATTCCCGATAATTAATGAGATTGAGTATTTTTTTGTATTTTTATTAGTTAATTTTCTTTTTTTGTGAACTGCCTATTCACCTGTTTTACCCAAAGTTATATGGGGCTATTTTTCTTTTTCATATTAATTTATAGAGATGCTTTACATCTAGATATTAAAATATTGTCGTTACATGGGTTTCAAATAACTTCTCCCTATATGTCACTTTTCTTTTAACTTACTTTATGATACCTTTTTCTGAGCAGAAATTTAAAATTTTAATATAATTGAATTTAGCTGTTTTTCACTTACAGATTGCTTGTCCTGTTTCTTCTCCAGAAATCTCTCCTTACCTAAGGTTATAAGAATACTCTTATATACTGTATTCTCAAAATTTTAGAGTTTTCCATAATTATTGTGCTTTAATGTTATATTCAGACCTGAAATTTATGTTCATATATTATGTGAAATAGGGATATATTTTTATGCTCATAAATAAACAAGTGTCTAAGCATCATCTATTAAGTAGTTTATCTTTCCCCCACTTATTTACAATATCACATCTGTCCTATATCAAGAATTCTACGCTTGATTCCATCAAAAAAATTTATTCCTGTATCAATACTCAACATATTAGAAATTTCTGTATAAAATATGTTTTGATATTTGGTAGAGTAAGTTTTCTTTTTATTCAGTAAGTTTTGCTATTCTTGGTCCTTTATTCTTTCGTAAACATTTTTGAGCTAGGTTATCAAATTGAGCAAAAACCTCTATTTGGATTTTGATGGAAATTACATTGAATCTAGAGATTAATTTGTGGAAAATTTACCTAATTTTGATATGGGGTTTTTAGTGCATGGACATTTTTAAAGTTTTGTTTTATGTATTTAAGTCCACTGTTTAATTTTCTCCATAAATTTCTTGCACATTTTTTTAGAAACATTCCTAGGTATCTCATAGTTTTGATTACAGTTGGAGGTCATACTGTCTTTTAAAAGGTGTTTTCTAAATTTTTTTTCTGTTGTAAATAAATGTAGTTGCTCTTTATTTACTACTTATTTTTCAGATCTTCACTCACATATGTTACTTTCCAACCCCTCTGGCTTCCTCCATATATTTCCTCACTCTGGGTACCTCTTTTTCATATACTGACACAGATGCTATTTGCCTTTGTTTTTATGTTTACTTTATTAAATGTTATCCCTTCCACTAGACTTTATGTTCTAAGTTACAGAACATGTCTTTTTTTTTTTTCATCTTTATATCTCCTATGCCTAATAGTAGTGCTTTGCACATAGCAGATATCTAACTAGTACTTTTTGGGTAAGTGACTATATGAATGAATGGTTGGGTTAGTAGTATCATTTTTTTAAAGCAAGTTATTAATTATGCTTAGATCCTCAGAGTATGAGAGAGATTAAAGGATGTTTCTCTTCAGACATAATAGTTCAGCTCACACTGGAGACAAATCAATCAATGCTAGCAGTTTTTAAAAGACTGGAAATGATTACCATTTAAGACTTGAAATTATGTTTTTACTCTCTCCTGTCTGCTGATCATAACAACCCTCTTCAAATAAAACATGAAATAAAGAATTGCAGGGCTTCCCTGGTGGCGCAGTGGTTGAGAGTCCGCCTGCCGATGCAGGGGACATGGGTTCGTGCCCCGTACCGCAAAAAAAAAAAAAAAAGAATTGCATAGAAGAGGAGAGAAATAAATGTTGTTCATCATTTTAAGTGTCCTTTAATAGTAAAATGCTGTGGAGTATTTATGTAAATCAGAATGAATAACAAATGAAATTGTTATGATGAAGACTACTAAAAGGAAGGCTCAAGGAATTAATTGTAAACAAAGTACAGCTCTTCACAATGCAACATTTCTTAGCTGGGTTGCAGCTTTATGAACTATAAGGAAAATAGTTTAAATTTAATTTTATACTGATATAGTAACTAAAGTTTTAACAACACTTCTTCCAATTTAGAGTACAAAGGAAGAGGAGCACATTAACTGTTGTCAAGATATTTGTTTACTTTTTCATCTATAGGTTTTCCAAGCAGGAGGAGATTTTGAGCTTAGAAATGACCTTTTTTCCTAACCAAATCTTTTGTTAACAGCACATGAAGGGGAGCAGAATTTCTCCCCAAAATATGTCGCCTTGGTATAGGATTATTTTAGGCTGATCATTTTTAAGAAATAGCAGGCAATGGAAAAGCTCTGAAAACCAGAGCTCTTTGTAAGAGACATTTACTTTTATATGGGAAATCTCCATTTGTAAGAATGCCTTCCTCTCAGGACCAGGAAGGGGAATATACTGAAACTCTAGAAACTCCTATCAGTGGAGAAGGCTTAGACTTAAATCTGTGGAAAACTATACCTTTGTTTACTGTGCTTTGCCTGATAACCTTCCTCCCCACCCACAAACATTTTTTGTCTTTAGCTGGAGAAGGTATTTAAGGTAGTGGCCTGAGCTATTTCCAGGAGTTACACGGTTTTCCTGGGTATCTCCCATGTATACAGGAGGTTATATGTTATTAAACTTCTATTTGTTTTTCTCCAGTTAAACTGTTTTTAATAACATGATGGGGGGGCAGTCTCAGCCAAGAACCTAGAAGGGTAAAGGAAAAATTATTTTTCCTCCCCAACACCCATAAAGCTAAATATTTGGCATAGATTATATTCATGAGACCAGCTATGTTTTCTGAACCATGTATTTTATTTTCTCTTTTTGTCTAGCTTATATACATTTCCTAGGAGTTTTGGAAAGGTCAAGGAATCTAGGCGAGGAAGAAGTAACTCTCACTTTCCACATGTACCCCTGGATTCATATGCTATGGACTCTTTGCAAATGATCAATGGCATCTTTATGAAAGGTCTCATGAGAAATTCATGACCACGGCTTCAGCCAGGATCAACTATTGAATACACACTTTGTGGGACCCAATGCACCATGAAAATGTGGATCCCTTGTTTAAAAATATTAAAAGAATTTCAGGAGGTTGACAACAGAGCATTCAACAAATTGTGGAGCCCTTTTGAGTCCATAGTTCCCTCACTCATGAAGTGGGGGCTTTTCTATCTGCTTTTATAATTCTGATATTGACATAGTGGGGTTAACTTGTGCTTCCTCTTTTTTGAATGGATGCTGATGAAGTGCAGATGAGGAATGGGTGAGCTTCCTGAAAGGGTTTCAGGGGAGCCCTAAAACATTAACTTTAACTGATCATCAACAACATTACTCAGCAATCACTGAGAGCATGCCAGACCTTTCTGAGTAGAGGCAATAGTGACTATCAGTGGCGTAATTTCTGTGACCTGAACCATAATTATAAAATTAATTATGAATGTATTTTAATTATATAATTTATTAATTATAAAATTCCATTTCCCCTTTGTAAAATTTTTAGCAGGAAATAACTGAAAAAAATGGACATCGTCCAGATTAAAAAGACTTTAATCTGAAAAGGTACAATGCAGGTACTATTGTAGCTGATCTCAGCTTCTCTATGCACTGGTATTTTTTTGCTTCAAACTACTTTCCTTTTATTCTGGACCATATCACTATGTCACCTACTACCACTTCAGTAGGAACTGTCATATTTTTCTTTAATTGTTTCTCCCTCCCACTCACATCCCCCCACACCACCACCAAAAAAAAAAAAAGGAAAGCTCTTTTAGAACTGGGCTGCAACGTGCTAAACTATTTTGTAAAGTGCAGGGACAAAAGCAGATGCTCAAAATGGTTGTTTCTGTTGCAGGAGAGTGAGTCCCTTTGAAAAGCAGAAGATAGCTCTATGGTCCTTTGGGCCTGACTTGGGTGACAGCTAGATATGAAAAGTTTAATACAGCAGGTAGAGTATGCTTGACGGAAAGAGGTTACATCATGAATCACAAGTGACTAGTTTGTTCCTGGTGATATTCCTCCTCTTAGCAGGGTGCAGGTGGAAAAATGTGTAGCTCTGAAAAGAGGAAATGACAAAAGCAGGGTAGGGCTAATCCATGTCCAGAGAGCTTGATCTATGGCATGGCTTCTGTCTCATCAGAAAAACTGAAACAGAAGCCCAATCAGTAGGATGGTTGTGTGAGGAGGCAGAGTGATGGCAGACGGGGGGACAAGAAAAGGTGGAATCAGAGAGAATAGCATGGGAGTTTTAGGCATTAAGAAGAGGGACCCTCAGAACTAGGAATATTCCATCAACATTTACAGAGCACTAGCAGGCATTGTGGAGGCAGGTGAGAAAGATACATGACATGCATAGCCTTGCCTTTAGGTGCTCTGGATCTCACAGGCAGAAAAGACACCAACAGTTTCCTTATAATAGGATAACAACAGGCTTAGAAGTATACACCGAGTAAGTGTAGCAACACAGTGGGTTGCAACACAGAAATCCTGGGATTTCAAGGACAATGTTTATGACCAAATCTTAAAGAATGAGTGGGAGGTCATTCTAAGTAAACAGAATAGCATAAAAGATGCCAGCAAGGTGTGAATCAGCATGGTGTACCACAGAACTACAGCATTTACTAAACATTAGCTTTCCAGGCAAAGAAAGGTAGGGAATGGAGGGATTAAGTCATGGAAAGACTTGTTTGTCACACTGCTGGGCTCTGACTCCTGATATTTAAGCTATTTTTTTAAAAGGAGACTGATAAGGCAAAATTGCACTTTACGTTTAATCAAAGGTAAAGAGGGTAATCTGTAGGCATTGAGATCTCACCAGGAGGCTACGGGAATAACCTGGTGAGAACAGCTAGAGGCCTGGACCAGAGGAGTGATGGTAGGACTGGAGAGCAAGGGGCATATCTGAAAGAGATTTAGGCGGTAAATATATGGATTGTTAACCAAACTGGTCTGTGGTTTAATGATGATCTGGAGGAGGAAGAAATAAATAGCTGTACCTGAGTGTCATGGAGAAAGGCAGAGTGTGTGAATTTGAGTGGCATGCAGCACGTTACTCAGTGCAGGCTGTTATGCTGCAGTAAAAACAACCAAAACTTTCAGTGACTTAACAGCAAGTTAATTTCTTGCTCATATCCTGCATGGACTGTAAGGGATCTCTGCTCCACACAAGCACTCAGGGATTCATTTGGTACTTGCAGCCGCTGAGTCATGTCCCAACAGCAGAGGGAGGACAGTCTGGAGAAGTGTACAGAGACATGTCTCACCTCAGTCATGAAGTAATACACCTTTCGTCTGCTCACATTTCTTTGGTCAGAACTAGTGACACATCCAACTTACAAGCCTGACAAATGTAATCTTCAGCATTCCCAGAGGTAAAGAAGAACTAAATATTGATGGCAACTAGCGAATTACAGTGGAACCTAAGGTAATGCTGACCTGTTCTGGTGTGAAGTTATGTCACATAAAACAGGCTAGGCTCGGCATTAGGGAAACATTCAGAGCACTCAGTTTGTGATAACTTGCTCTGTGCCAGGTGCTGTGCTAAACCTGTACATATTAAGAGAATTCAGTAATTTAATCCTCATAACCATCCAATAATACAATAAGCTTACTGACTTTCTGAATTTTAAACTTGGAAGAGAACGTTCAAAAGATTATTCTAAAACAAACCCTTTATTTTGCAGATGAAGAACTGATATCAAGAAGAATGAAATGAAAAGGTACAAACTTCCAGTTATAAAATAAATAAGTCCCGGGGAGAGAGTAGATCTTAAAAATTCTCATCACAAGGAGAAATATTTGTAATTATGTATGGTGATGGATGTTTACTGGGTTTATTATATACATAATATATAATATATACTGAAACTAATATAATGTTATATGTCAATTATACCTCAATTTAAAAAAATACAGAAAACCCCCCAAAAACAAGGATGTTGACAGGCTGACAGACAAAAGTGACCATTCTATAAGCAAGAGACCCAGGCATTTTTATTTATCACAGAGACGCATACAAAAAAGGACAAAATAAGTAAGTTAACAAGAAAAAAAAAAGTTAAATGATGAGATTCAGATGACATAAAGAATAAGTCACAGAGTTAGGAATCACGCTCAGAATGAACTCCAGAGTGTTTTTCCTCCATCACACTATTCCTCATGCTCCATGGTTTGAGTCCCAAAGATTATATGAAGGCTCTGTGGCATTTCAGAGTTGGGGAAAATTACTGGTATAAACCTCTCAGTAACGAGTATAAGGACATAACTTAAATCATTACATTTTATCCAATATTGATATAATCTCTATGGTTTACTCAGGAATACATGGCTGGTCATGCAGGTTTTATAGATATCCCAAATGACAATGCATTATTTGTACTGAAAACCTCACGGTTTAGTGGAGTGAAAAAAAGGGTGCAGTTTTCCCCCTATTAACCCCCAAAATGCTTATCAACGAGGCCTCTATCTTTATGATTCAGAGCTATATTTGGCACTGTCACACCAAATTCTGACTAGTATTCATGACTAGAAGGAAATATAGCATTCCTCTGGCCAATTCTCTCATGGCTTACTATGTTCATTTAACCTAAAAATTGTCACACCATGGCATTAACTAACTTCCTGATTCAAAACTCCAAACAAAACTTCAAAACAAAAATGAATTTTAATTACTAAATGCTACAGGAGATTAACTGCATTATTTAAACTGGCACTTAGGTTGAGATCCATAGTCACTGATACAAGTGGAATAAATGTAAAAGCTAGTTTACTTTTCAGTTGCAGAATTTAACAAATACTATGTTAAAGTCTACAAGCAAGAAAGAGACTTAATTCACCAGTGATTTATAAAACAGTTAAGTGATATAGAAACGAGATATAAATTATGAAATTAGACAACAAAGGGCTCTTATGAATGAAGAAATGTTTTTAGAAAAGCATGAGTGAAAGATAGACGGTACTTCTCAAACTTTGGTGCTTACCTCTGAGGAGTGTTCAGAGGCTATTTAAAGTTACAGGGTTATTATAGACATGGATAAACCTTACATGACTTTTTATGATACAGCAGGAATTATAATGGTAGTGGGTCACTTAGTCTTCTCTGGGGACATGTGTCATCTCTGTCATTAATAGTAGGATATCAATGAACTCTGAGAAACAGATAGAAAAAATTTATAAATTGGATCAACACAAGTTTGTGGTTTTATCATGTCTTTGGACTTCAGAGTAAAGGACTCAAATTATCCTCCAGCAGGTAAAGAAGGAAAAGACCAAGAATTATTATCTTCCCTTGAACATGAACTGGAAAATAATGTGGATAAATGATGAAAGGTTACATTCAGTTACAAAGCTGGCAGAGCATCTAAGAACCTTCCAGTTTCATATTAGAGAACAGAGGGTTGGCCGAGCCCTAGGCAACAATACTCAAGACACCTGTTGTGATGAGGATTTTAGTCCTGTCTACTCCTACAGAATCTATGTCCTCTGTTTCTCTTGGCATATATTTGAATTGTATACTGAAACTGTGAAATAGAGAGACAGATTTAATAATCATTCCACTTAGTAAGTACAGCTGGGGAAGGTAATTAAACAGGTTTTCTCTTGCCAAAGCGATGTAGCTCAGAGTCTCGGTCACACCACTGGACTGAGATGGAAAGCTAATATTAAACAGGCCTTCTCTAGGCAGGTCCATGTCAGCATTGCTGTTCTTAGCAAGCAGAAGTTATTAAAGGGGCCTTGTCAGGCTGCCAGAGGCTTGCCAAATCTTTAGTCTTAGGAATATTGAATTTATAGGCTGAAAAATGAAAAGGAACTAGACTTATTATCATTATTATTGAGGTGGCTGGTATATAATAAAATATGCTCATTGTGAATCTTTGATATTGTCATGATATGAATAACTAGTCAAACATTGGGGACATAATTTCTCAATTTTCAAAATTTTTAGTTTTCTTTGAATTATGAAAATACACATTTAATTGATGTGAGACATAGTAGTCTAATTGTGTGGAGGTTGAATACCCACAAAAGACTCATAGGGAGATGAAAATTGATCTTAGTTAAGTAACAGTTTGTTAGGAAAGGGTTTTTTGCTTGTTTGAAAATGGAAAGTCAAAACAATTTAAACATTTTTCATTTAAAAATATATCAAATGTATCTCTAATTCAGTTAATAATTTTTCCTATATTTATTGTACCAGTTATATAACGTTATATAACAAATTACCCCAAAACTTAGTGTCTTAAAATAGCAAACAACTGTATTATACCTCAAATTTTTCTGGGTCAGGAGCTTGGGTAGGACTTGGTTAGGTAATTCTTCTTCCCCACATTGTGCTGTCCTGGGTCACTTGGTGGTATTTAGCTGATGGCTGGTCTGGTGTAGAGAAGTCCAAGACAGCTGGTGCCTTGGTGGGGACAAGCAGAAGTTTGGGCCTAGCTGTACCTTTTTCCTTTTCCATGGAGTCTCAGGGTTCTTCACAGGGCCATATCAGCACATACTGATTACCCACCACTGGAGCTGAGGTATGCTACTAATTTAGTGATTGCTGAAATCAATGATACATCTAATCCTAATTTCAACACGGTGTCTAAACTATAAATGTTCTTCACATATCAAACACAGAAGTTTCAATAAATATTTTTGGACACCTTACTGACATTTCAATCTTGTTCCCTGTCTGGGAAGCCATCAAAGCTAAGTGCAAGTTTTATCACCCTACCCTGTCGTTCCACTTCTAAATGGGTGTGCATGGTGGTGGTCGAGGTGGTAAGCAGAGAAGGGGCTTGGTTGGGGCAGACGTTTCAATGAATTCCCTATATTATGTGTTTTTGTTTGCTTGTTTTTTGGTGGGGTAGGGGAAGAGGGTGGGAGGATTGAAAATTTAGGCATTGAAATGGTGTATTTTTCACATTAAAATAAATTTGCTTTTATTGAAGTTTTTTTTAACTGTTTTAAAACATTTAAAAAAAGATTTCCTAATCAATATGAACTCAAATTGCATGCATCATGCTAAACATAAACATATGGGTAGCTGTGTAATATGAGATATCTACAATTTAAACTAGATGAGAACAATGCAAAAATAAACACAGAACTGGAACTGTTGCATGAATATGTAAAAATAGAGTAAAGACATAACTCTAAATCTATCACATAGACTTAAGAGGAAGTTGAGTTTCAGGGATTTTCACACAACATTAAGCATTAAAATGTATAATATATTTTTAAAAATTTAATTAGTTTACTAAATAAAATTTTTACATGGCCAAAACTTTATAAAATATATTAAATTTAAGTTATAGAGAAAAAAGTCTTTCCCTGACCCTACTCTCTATCCACCCAGGTCTCACCTCAGCCCCACAGAGAGCTAATATCAGCAGGTTCTTTATGCATGTACAGGTAAATATGAATATGTAGTATCATTTTTCTATTTTTTTCTAAATTTAGTATTCTATACCTGCTATCTAGACCATGATACTTAACAATAAATCTGTCCATACTCACACTTTAAGTGCTTTCTCATTTTATCAGTTGCATATTATTGTATTATATGAATGCACCATAATTTAAACAGCTCCCTGTTGATCAACACTTATCTTTTTTAAAATTTTTTATCCAGTTAATAACCTAGTAGTTATATTATTTAAAACAAGGGTATATCCATGAAAAATCTTCCAGAAGTAAGATTAACTAGGTCAAACTACATATGCATTTGCAGTTTTCACAGGTATTATCAAATTGATCATCATAAAAACTAAGAATACACACTCACTCCAGAAGTGTATGAGATTGGCTTCTACACAACCTTACTGACAGTGTAAAATGAAATCTTATTCTCTTTTTCAAATCGATAGGCTAAAAAAGTGGCATTTCTGTGTCATTAGTGCATGTTTCTTTTATTATCATTGAGTTTATGCTTTGCTTTTCACATTTAAAAGAACATTTTCTTTCCTGTAAACTGTATGATCATATCCTTTCACCAAAGATCTATTGAGTTATTGTTCTTTTCCTTATTCATATTTCTTATAATATTCTTTAATATTAATATTTAGGAAACTATATGTTAGACTTGAGACATTTTTGACCTGATTTAGCAAATAGTTTCTTCACTTTTTTGTTTTCCTTTTGACTATATTTATATATATTATTTGGCCTTACAGAAGTTCTTTACATTTATGTAGATAAATCTATCCATCTTTTCTTTAATGGTATGTTAATCTATTGTTTAAATATTAGCTTTGTTTGGAATTTATCTTGGTGTCTGGGATGAGGTATGAATACAGCTTACTTTTATCCATTTATTCCAATGCTATTTATTGAAGAATTCATCTTTTCTTCACCAATTTGATATGCTAACTTTTAGCATCTTTCAAATTTTTATATATATTTGTACAGATTTCTTGATGCTTTATTCTGGGCCATTGATCTCTCTTTATTTATGAGCCAGTACCTCATGGTTTTAATGTTGAAGTTTTACTAATATTTATTATAAACATATCATAAGTAAATTGTTATAAGGTTCATATTCTTTATTGTCTTCCTTTTTTAAGAGTTTTGCTCAAAATTTTTGTTTGTATATTTTTCTATTTAAACATTTTAATTGGTTGTGATTATTAGTTTGTCTAATTTATAATTACTATTTTTATTTAGGTTATATCAAATTTAGAGTAAATTAAGGAGAATTAAAATCTTTTTGATATTGAGCATTCCTATCCAATGACATAGTATGTTGTGACATTTGTTTACGTCTATGCCTTGTCCTTCGATGCTGCTTTAAAGTTTTCTTGAAAGAGATCCTTTTCATCTTTGTTATTGTTAGTCTTTCCTGTTTAACCGTGATATTGTAAATATGTTTTTTTTCCCTTGAATTACATTTTCTAACTGTTTGTTACTTGCATATATGAAAGCTGCTGGTTTCTGTATATTAGTTTAATATCCCTTTAACTTACTGAATTTTTTGTAAGAATTTTCTAGTTTATTCTCTTGGGTTCTACAGATAAACAATCATATCTTAGAAAATAGTAAAAGTTTTACATGCTTCTTCCAAAATGCTTTACCTCTGATTTCTTCCTCAGTTTAAACTCATTGACCTGTGAGCTGAGACAGATATACTTTTACCATGAATCTATTGACTTCTATCTCATTTGGTATTATTAGGTTGAACAATATTTGATTTCTTTTCTCACCTACAAAAATGACATTCCACATATCTCAACTAAATGTTTATCAAGTGTGGTTGCTAAATTTTTTCAAATGCTTTTTATTGTCTGTGGTGGTGATTTATATTACTTATGATAATAGATTTCCTTATTTTGAATCATCATTACATTTGTGTAATAAAACGTAGTCAGGGCTTCCCTGGTGGCGCAGTGGTTGAGTCTGCCTGCCGATGCAGGGGACCCGGGTTCGTGTCCCGGTCCGGGAAGATCCCACATGCCGCAGAGCGGCTGGGCCCGTGAGCCATGGCCACTGAGCCTGCACGTCCGGAGACTGTGCTCCGCAACGGGAGAGGCCACAGCAGTGATAGGCCCATGTAACGCAAAACAAAGAAACAAAAACGTAGTTAGTCATGGTAAAATTATCTTTTAATTTTGCTGTATTTTCTTTTTCAGTATTTTATTTAGTTTTTTTTTTTTTTTTTTTTTTGCGGTACGCGGGCCTCTCACTTGTTGTGGCCTCTCCCGTTGCAGAGCACAGGCTCCAGATGCGCAGGCCCAGCGGCCATGGCTCACGGGCCCAGCTGCTCCACGGCACGTGGGATCCTCCCGGACCGGGGCACGAACCCGGGTCCCCTGCACCGGCAGGCGGACTCTCAACCACTGCGCCACCAGGGAAGCCCGATCATATGATTTTTATTCCTCAATTTGTTAATATGGTTTATCACATTGATTGATTTGCATATATTGAAGAATGCTTGCATTCCTGGGATAAATCCCACTTGATCATGGTGTATGAACCTTTTAACGTGTTGCTGGATTCTGTTTGCTAGTATTTCATTGAGAATTTTTGCATCTATGTTCATCAGTGGTATTGGTCTGTAATTTTCTTTTTTTGTGATATCTTTATCTGGTTTTGGAATCAGGGTGATGGTGGCTTTACAGAACGAATTTGGGAGTGTTCCTCCCTTTGAAATTTTTTGAAAGAGTTTGAGAAGGATCAGTCTTAGCTCTTCCCTAAATGTTTAATAGGATTCGCCTGTGAAGCCATCTGGTCCATGACTTTTGTTTGTTGGAAGATTTTTAATCACAGTTTCAATTTCATTACTTGTAATAGGTCCATTTATATTTTCTAATTCTTCCTGGTTCAGCCTTGGAAAATTGTACCTTTCCAAGAATTTGTCCATTTTTCCATGGTTGTCCATTTTATTGGCATAGACTTGTTCATAGTAGTCTCTTATAATCCTTTGTATTTCTGTGGTGTCAGTTGTGATTTCTCCTTTTTCATTTCTAATTTTCGATTTGCACGCTCTCTCTTTTTTTCTTGATGAGTCTGGCAAAAGGTTTATCAGTTTTGTTTATCTTCTCAAAGAACCAACTTCTAGTTTTATAGATCTTTGCTATTGCTTTCTACATTTTTATTTCATTTATATCTGCTCTGATCTTTATGACTTGTTTCCTTCTACTGACTTTGGGTTTTCTTTGTTCTTCTTTCTCTAGTTGCTTTAGGTGTAAGGTTAGATTGTTTATTTGAGATTTTTCTTGTTTCTTGAGGTGAGCTTGAATTGCTATAAACTTCTCTCTTAGGAATGCGTTTGCTGTGTCCCATAGGTTTTGGGTCATTGTGTTTTCATTGCCATTTGTTTCTAGGTATTTTTTAATTTCTTCTTTGATTTCTTCAGTGATCTCTTGGTTATTAAGTAGTGCACTGTTTAGCCTCCATGTATTTGTGTTTTTTACAATTTTTTCCTGTAGTTGATTTCTAATCTCGTAGCTGGTGGTCAGAAAAGATGCTTGATATGATTTCAATTTTCTTAAATTTACCAAGGCTTGATTTGTGACCCAAGATGTGATTTATCTAGGAGAATGTTCTCTGTGCACTTGAGAAGAAAGTATATTCTGCCACTTTCAGGTGGAATGTCCTATAAATATCAATTAAATCTATCTGGTCTATTGTGCCATTTAAAGCTTGTGTTTCCTTATTTATTTTCTGTTTGGATGATCTGTCCATTGGTGTAAGTGGGGTGTTAAGGTCCCCTACTATTATTGTGTTCCTGTCGATTTCCCCTTTTATGGTTGTTAGCATTTGCCTTATGTATTGAGGTGCTCCTATGTTGGGTGCATAAATATATATATATATATATATTTTTTAACATCTTTATTAGAGTATAATTGCTTTAGAATGGTGTGTTAGTTTCTGCTTTATAACAAAGTGAATCAGTTATACATATACATCTGTTCCCACATCTCTTCCCTCTTGCATCTCCCTCCCTCCCACCCTCCCTATCCTACCCCTCTAGGTGGTCACAAAGCACCGAGCTGATCTCCCTGTGCTATGCGGCTGCTTCCCACTAGCTATCTATTTTATGTTTGGTAGTGTATATATGCCCATGCCACTCTCTCACTTTGTCCCAGCTTACCCTTCCCCCTCCCCATATCCTCAAGTCCATTCTCTACTAGGTCTGTGCCTTTATTCCCGTCTTGCCGCTAGGTTCTTCAAGACAATTTATTTTTTCTTAGAGTCCATATACATGTGTTAGCATACGGTATTTATTTTCCTCTTTCTGACCTACTTCACTCTGTATAACAGACTCTAGGTCCATCCACCTCACTACAAATAACTCAATTTCGTTTCTTTTTATGGCTGAGTAATATTCCATTGTATATATGTCCCACATCTTCTTTATCCATTCATCTGTTGATGGATACTTAGGTTGCTTCCATGTCCTGGCTATTGTAAATAGAGCTGCAATGAATATTTTGGTACATGACTCTTTCTGAATTATGGTTTTCTCAGGTATATGCCCAGTAGTGGGATTGTTGGGACGTATGGTAGTTCTATTTTTAGTTTTTTAAGGAACCTCCATACTGTTCTCCATAGTGGCTGTATCAATTTACATTCCCACCAACAGTGCAAGAGGGTTCCCTTTTCTCCACACCCTCTCCAGCATTTATTGTTTGTAGATTTTTTGATGATGGCCATTCTGACCAGTGTGAGATGATATCTCATTGTAGTTTTGATTTGCATTTCTCTAATGATTAATGATGTTGAGCATTATTTTATGTGTTTGTTGGCAATCTGTATATCTTCTTTGGAGAAATGTCTATTTAGATCTTCTGCCCATTTTTGGATTGGGTTGTTTGTTTTTTTGATATTGAGCTGCATGAGCTGCTTGTAAATTTTGGAGATTAATCCTTTGTCAGTTGATTCATTTGCAAATATTTTCTCCCATTCTGAGGGCTGTTCTTTGGTATTGTTTACAGTTTCCTTTGCTGTGCAAAAGCTTTTGTGTTTCATTAGGTCCCATTTGTTTATTTTTGTTTTTATTTCCATTTCTCTAGGAGGTGGGTCAAAAAGGATCTTGCTGTGATTTATGTCACAGAGTGTTCTGTCTATGTTTTCCTCTAAGAGTTTGATAGTGTCTGGCATTACATTTAGGTCTTTACACCATTTTGAGTTTATTTTTGTATATGGTGTTAGGGAATGTTCTAATTTCATCCTTTTACATGTACCTGTCCAGTTTTCCCAGCACCACTTATTGAAGAGGCTGTCTTTTCTCCACTTACAATTGTTATATCTTCTTCTTGGATTGATCCCTTGATCATTATGTAGTGTCCTTCTGTGTCTCCTGTAATAGTTTTTATTTTAAAGTCTAAATATTTATCTGATATGAGTATTGCTACTTCAGCTTTCTTTTGGTTTCCATTTGCATGGAATATCTTTTTCCATCCCCTCACTTTCAGTCTGTATGTGTCCCTAGGTCTGAAGTGGGTCTCTTGTAGACAGCATATATATGGGTCTTGTTTTTGTATCCATTCAGCCAGTCTGTGTCTTTTGGGTGGAGCATTTCATACATTTACATTCAAGGTTATTATCAATATGTATGTTCCTATTACCACTTTCTTAATTGTTTTTGGTGTGTTTATGTGGGTCTTTTTCTTCTCTTGTGTTTCTTGCCTAGAGAAGTTCCTTTAGCATTTGCTGTAATGCAGGTTTGGTGTTGCTGAATTTTCTTAGTTTTTGCTTGTCTGAAAAGCTTTTGATTTCTCCACTGAATCTCAATGAGACCCTTGCTGGTTAGAGTAATCTTGGTTGTAGGTTTTTCTCTTTCATCACTTTAAGTGTATCCTGACAGTCCCTTCTGGCCTGCAGAATTTCTGCTGAAAAATCAGCTGATAACCTTATGGGGACTCCTTTGTATGTTAGCTTTTGTTTTTCCCTTGCTGCTTTTAATATTTTTTCTATGAATTTAATTTTTGTTAGTTTGATTAATATATGTCTTGGTGTGTTTCTCTTAGGGTTTATCCTGTATGGGACTCTCTGCACTTCCTGGACTTGGGGGACTATTTCCTTTCCCATGTTAGGCAAGTTTTCCACTGTAATCTCTTCAAATATTTTCTCAGACCCTTTGTTTTTCTCTTCCTCTTCTGGGACCCCTATGATTTGAATGTTGGTGCATTCAGTGTTGTCCCAGAGGTCTCTGAGATTGTCTTCAATTCTTTTCATTCTTTTTTCTTTATTCGGCTCTGCGGCAGTTATTTCCACCATTCGGTCTTCACGCTCACTTATTTGTTCTTCTGCCTCAGTTATTCTGTTATTGTTTCCTTCTAGTGTATTTTTCATTTCAGCTATTGTGTTGTTCATCTCTGTTTGTTTGTTCTTTAGTTCTTCTAGATCTTTTTTAAACACTTTGTATTTTCTCCGTCCATGCCTCCATTCTATTTTTGAGATTCTGGATCATCTTTACTATCATTACTCTGAATTCTTTTTCAGGTAGGTTGCCTATTTCCCCTTCATTTATTTGGTCTTGTAGGTTTTTACCTTGCTCCTTCATCTGTGACATATTTTGTCGTCTTTATTTATTTATTTAATTATTTAGATGGGTGGGATTGTGTTCCTGTCTTACTGGTTGTTTGGCCTGAGGCTTCCAGCAATGGAGTTTGTAGGCTGTTGTGTAGAGCTGGGTCCTGGGGCCAAGATGAAGACTTCTGGGAGACCTCACTCCAATGAATATTCCCTGGGGTCTAAAGTTTTCTGTTAGTCCAGTGGTTCAGACTCGGAGCTCTGACCTGACCCCTGGTTTGTGAGGCAAGATCCTGTAAGCTGCACAGGGCAGCAAAAGAAAAAAAGAAAAAGAAAAAGAAGAAAGGGAGCAGAACAATAACAAAGAATAAAAAATAAAATTAAAAACTCACAGATATGTTAGAAAGAGTAAAAAAAAAAAATTTAGATGAAACAACAACTGGAAGGTAAAACAGAACTACAATAGTAAAAAAGAGGAGAAAAAGAGAAAAAAAAAAAGAAAAGGTGTTGCCTGTGGGGGGTGGGGCTTAGGCAGGGTGGGGTTTAGGTGGTGGGCAGTGCCTATGTTTAGGACCCACAGGGCTGGAAAAGGCCTTGGGGCGGGGGTTGGCGTTTGGGCTTAGGTTCAGCCCAGCAGGAGGGTCCCAGGCATACCTCTGGCCTTGGAGGGTGGAGTACCAGGTCCAGGACCCCAGCAGGCTCATGGGCCCGAGTGGGTGGGGGAAACACTAGGCATGTTCCCCCCATGATCGTCTGATCCCAGAGGGCCCCTTCCGGTTGGGCTCTCTTCTTCTTCTACCCCTTCCCTCCTATGTCCCTCCTATGCCCACATGGCCAGAGGGAACCCTGAAAGTCAGGGGACCAGATCTGTAAGCCCGACAGGCTTCCTGGAGCCGAGTTCATGGGGAGAACGCCTGTAGCACCTCCCCTGATACCCCAGCCATGGATGATCTCCCGATCTGCCTCTCCTCCTCTTCTCCCCCTCCCTCCTTACTATGTCCCTAGGACCCCCAGAGCCATAGCGGGCCTCGGAGGGCAGAGGACCAGACCCAGGAGCCCAGCAGGCTTCCCAGGGCCAGAATGGGTGGAGGAAATGCCTGCCACACTTCCCCTGATCTTCCAGTCCAGGAGGGTCCCCTCTCACTGTCCACCTCTCCTTATTCCACCCCCCCATGCCCCTAGGACCCATGAGGCCAGAGGGGGCCCCGCAGAATGGAGGACCAGGCCCAGGAACCCAGAAGGATTTCCGGGGCCTGAATGGGCAGGGGAAACACCTTCTGAGCTTCCCCTGATCCTCCAGTCCCGGAGAAGCCCTCCCTCCCACCTCTCCTCTTCTCCCCCCAGCTCCATCCTATGCCTCTAGGACTAATGAGGCCCAGAAGGGGCCTTGGAGGGCCAAGGACCCAGCCCGTTAGCGCTGCAGGCTTCCCGGGCCGATTGGGCAGGGGAGATGCTAGGCATGCTTCCCCCAATCCTCCGAGCCCCCAAGGGTCCCTCTAGGCATGGGAACCCCTCATCTCTCCCAGCCACCCCTCAGGGGTGCCAGTCCTGTCTGGTCTCCACTTCTCCTCCCTCCTCACTGCCCCCTCATCCTACCCAGTCACTCGGGTGTTCCTCCTGTCTCCTTGGGCGTCAAGGTCCCCCACCAGTGTCCAGAAGGCGCCCTAATTTTGGGCAGACGTGAACTCCACATCCTCCCCTGACACCATCTTGACATTCAGTACTCTATAGTTTGTTTGTAAAGTACAGTCTTAACGAGACCTTAGTATCAATGTCATATTCATTTTATAAGCTTGCTTTCTTTTTTAAGCCTGAAGCAGTTTAATAGCATTTCAATAGTCTGGTTGTTGAACATTTGTTGGAATTCTCCTGTGAAGACCTTTGACTCTACTGCTCTCTAGGAGGATTAATCTTTGACCACTTTTCTTTCAATTGTTTTATGGAAATTAACCTTTTCTTCTTTTTTTTTTTTGTGCTATGCGGGCCTCTCACTGTTGTGGCCTCTCCCATTGCAGAGCACAGGCTCTGTACATGCAGGCTCAGCGGCCATGGCTCACGGGCCCAGCCACTCCGCGGCATGTGGGATCCTCCTGGACTGGGGCACGAACCTGTGTCCCCTGCATTGGCAGGTGGGCTCTCAACCACTGCACCACCTGGGAAGCCCGAAATTAACCTTTTCTGATTTTCAACATCAGTTTTGACAAATTATTTTTCTTAGGAAAATATGTTATTCATATTTCAAATTTATTTTTATAGTATCAACACAGTACTTATCAGTCACCCAATTTCTTCTAATTTTTGTGTCTTTTGTGACATTTCGTCATTTGCCTTCCTGTTATATGCTTTCTTCCAATTGATCTTGATTAGCTAGTGGCTTTTATGTTTTATTGTTGATTTTTTTTCTTCAAAGAAGCAGTTTTTGGATTTTGACCATTTTTATCTCATTAAATTCTAATTTTGTTTTTTATTAATTTGTTTTTTGTTTGTTTTTATTAATTCTTTCCTTATGCTTGCGTTCAATTTATTTCTGTACTTCTTACTATTCTAATATTACTTAATACATTCTTTTTAACTGATAAAAGTATATAAGGCTGTGCATTCTTTCTTTTTAGCTGATAAAAGTATATAAGGCTACTTATCTATATTCCATATACTCGAATATGGAGTATTTTCTATTATCTTTGCTTTTTAGAAGTTCTACAATTTTGATTAGCACTTAACTGGAATTAAGAGAGGTTTTTCCATGACCAGATTTATAGATATATACATTTACTTTTTTGTTAATTTCTAATTCATTGCCTTTTTATCACAGAATATTGTTTCTACCACCTGTGGTGGTTAATTTTATGTATCAACTTGGCTGGGCCATGGACTGCACAGATACCTTATCAAACATTGTTCTGGATATTTCTGTGGCAGTGTTTTGGATGAGATTAATATTTAAATGGGTAGATTTTGAGTAAAGAATATTGTCTTCCATAATGTGGGTGGGTCTCACCCAATAATTCAATCAGTTGAAGGCCTGAATAGAACAAAAGGACAGAAAGGTCTCCCCCAAGCAAGGGAGAATTCTCCAGCAGACTGCCCTCAGACTGTCTACAGCAGCGTGACTTAAGCCTTGAATAGAATATTGGCTCTCCTGGTTCTCTAGCCTACTGACCCACCCTGCAGATTTTGGACTTGCCAGCCTCCAAAATCATGTGAGTCAATTCCTTATAATAAATCCTATATTTTATTGCTTCTGTTTCTCTGGAGAATGCTGTTAATACACCACCCAACATTTTAGTCTAAATTTCCCTATTATCATTTTGTTTGCTGAATTTTGTGGTTTTAAGAGGAACTCATGTAGATAATATTTTCTGAATTTTTTCATGTTTAGTTTAATATCTTTGTGACATTTGCAGTTACTATAAAATTTGTAAATGGTTTCTTCATTTTTTTATTATCTTATAAGTTTTCCACTGTCTTCTGGCATTAAGTATTTCTAAATAGAAATCTGAAGCCAGCCTTATTTTTCTCCCTATAAATATCTGGTTATTTTCCCTTCGTTGCTGTATAGTTAAGATCTAGTAATTTTACTAACCTATGTCTGGCTGTTGAGCACCCTACTCAGTTTGCTTTGGCATATAATGTGTCCTTTAAACATGTAAATAACTAGGGCATTGCCACTTATTAGCTGAGACTTGAGATAATTATCTGAATTTCAGTCTCCTCATCTGCATAATAGGGAAAATAATAGGACTTGCCTTAGAGGGTTGTTATGAGATTGAATTAATCTTTAAAGCATGTTTAATACTGTGATTGGTATACAATAAATGATATTGTTTATTTAATAAATTAATAAATAAAAATAAATTTCAAAAAAGTTTTCTTGATTTTATGTATTTAAATGTTATTTCAATTTTCTTCATAGAGAATTTCAATTATGTGTGTATTAGATGCTCTTTGCCTCTTTTCTAAATCAATTATTTTCTCTCTAATCCTTAAACAAAAACAAAAACAATATATTGAGGTATATTTTTTAGTGTAAGTACAGAGTTCTATGAGTTTTGGCAAATGTATACAGTTGTGCAATGACAATTTTAGAACACTTCCATGAACCCCCTAACTTCTGTCCTATTGTTTGCAGTCAATTCCTGCCCTCAGGCAATCTCTGAACTATGTTGCTGTTACCAGCATTTCATCTTTTCTAGAATTTCGTATAAATGAAGTCATATAGTATGTAGGCTTTATATCTGGCTTTTTTCATCTATATTGTGTGTATAATTTTTTTCCCTTGTATTACTGCATGGTATTTCATTACATTTTCTTTATTCTAATCTATGTAAATAGTTAATTTCCATTACTTTTTTGCTTACTTTACTTGTTTCTATTTCATATGTTCCTTATTGGGTTTGCTGAGGTATCTATTTTTGTGCTTCCTCAAATTTCATTTTTCTATATGTGATGTTTCTTTTTTCCTACTTATTCCTTTCTTTTTTTCCTACTTATTCCTTTCTTTTTTTCCTACTTAATCCTTTCTTCCACCTTGAAGAAAGTCCTTGCTGCATTTTTTTCTGTTGTTCCCCTATCTCTGCCCTAAGTTCTGAAATTTGTCCTTTATGAATTTCCTTCCTAGGGTGATGATTTAATTCAGTTCTCTTAATTTTAGTGATATGCTTGGCCATGCTCTCTATCCATTCTGTGGAAACATTTTCTGAAGAGTGTGCATTCATTTACTCATTCAGCCATTCAGTATTTAACGAATATATTGTGAATTTTATTTGCAGGCACTGAGGATGCAGCAGCAAGTAAAACAAAATACAATAAAAATTTGTGAAAATATTTAATATATCAGATTGTGAATTGTGTTATGCAGGAAAATACAACTCAAAGAAGACGAATAAGGAATGTCCATGTGTTGGTCAGTTTTAAATAATGTCACCTGTGACAATCACTTTCAGGAGGTGATAATTGATTAAAACTTGAAGGATCTAAGAGAGTGAGCTATATGGATATTTGGGGAAGAATATGCTTGGGAGAGAAAAGAGCCAAAAAAAACGTCTGAGAGACGACTATACCTGGAGTTTTCTTGGAAAATAAAGAAGGTCAGGGGACAGAGAGGTTTGGAAGTCAGAAGTAATGGGATGTGAGATCATATAGGGTCTTGGAGGCTTTTTAAAGTTTAGCTTTTGCTTGAGTGAGTTGGAGAGAGAGCCCTGGAGTATATGGAGTAGAAGATAAAAGAATCTGAGTTTTTTAAATCTCTTGGTTAATTTTGTGATCTTTACTACATTTTTAAAGTATTTATATATTGATTCTGTGCCACATCCTTTTATAGTATATATCACTGAATAAGTTGGATTTTCCTAAACTAGCTATTTGTAGATTGTTCCTATGGGAGTGGGGTGTGAAAAGATCTTAGGCAGCGTTCCAGACTTCATGACTTAGTCTCTCCTCCTGCTGCCATAGAGACAGACTGCTTCCTACAAATGTGGCTCCTTTGTGTGTCTTTGTGTACTCCCACAACTTCCTGTGTCTTCAATTTCTCTTAACACGCTTGGTTCAGAGGTGATGTTCTCTCCTTCTCAAGAGATATAGCTTTTGCACTTCTGAGTGAGCCTCTCACCTGCTGTTGATGCTGTCAGAGAACTGCCTGGCCATCTCACCTCGATTTCTTCCTTCATGTCTTCTAACCATCTAAACTTCTTTTGGCAGCTTTCACATGTATGATGGAGGCAACTTATTATAGCTGCATCTTTATTCTGAAAATTGAGGTTACAGGCTGGTGTTTCTTTGCCTTGTTGCTTTGGTGTGATTTTCAGGAAGACAGGGGAAACACCCTGACTTAGATAGTGTAATCATTAATTCTATGTATAAACTTGGCTAATCTATGGTGCCCTGTTGTTTGGTTAAATACCATTCTGTCGATATTGCTGTGAAGTTGTTTTCTAGATGTGATTAGCATTTAAATCAGTAGATTTTGAATAAAGCAGATTACCCTCCACAATGTGGGTTGACCTCATCCAATCAGTTGAAAGCCTTAAAAGAAAAGACTGAGGTTCTCTGCCTCCTACACTGTTGGTGGCAATGTGAGCTGGTGCAGCTGCTGTGGAAAACAGTATGGTGGTTCCTCAGAAAACTAAACATAGAATTACTATATGATTTAGCAATCCCAATCCTGGCATATATCCAGACAAAACTCTGATTAAAAAAGATACATGCACCCCTATGTTCATAGCAGCAGTATTTACAATAGCCAAGACATGGAAACAACCTAAATGTCCATCGACAGATGAATGGATAAAGATGCGGTACACATATACAATGGAATAAAAAAGAATGAAATATGCCATTTGCAGCAACATGGATTCAACTAGAGATTATCATACTAAGTGAAGTAAGTCAGAAAGAGAAAGACAAATACCATATAATATCACTTATATGTGGAATCTAAAATATAACACAAATGAACCTATCTGTGAAACAGAAACAGAATCACAGACATAGAGAACAGACTGGTGGTTGCCAAGGGGGAAGGGGTTGGGGGAGGGGTGGAGTGAGAGGATGGGGTTAGTAGATGTAAGCTTTTATACACAGAATGGATAAACAACAAGGTCCTACTGTATAGCACAGAGAACTGTATTTAATATCCTATGATAAACCATTAATGGAAAATAATATTAAAAAATATATATATATGTATAACTGAAACACTTTGTTGTACAGCAGGAATTAACACAACATTGTAAATCAACTATACTTCAATAAAAAAAGAAGACTGAGGTTCTCTGAAGAGGAAGGAATTCTGCATTCAGACTGACTTTAGACTCAAGACAGCAACATCAGCTCCTGCTGGAATGCCTAGCCTGCTGAACTACCCTGAGAATTTCAAACTTGCCAGCCCCTACAATTGTGTGGGCCATTTCCTTAAAATAAACATCACTCTCTATATGTACATACATTATATTCATTCTACTTCTCTGAGGAACCCTAATATAGGTACCCATATTTGTAATGAAAATTCAATAACTAATTTAATGCAAATATAAGGGAAGTTTTGAAGAGAGATTTCATTTAATAATATATTGTACTTATTCAGCATTTATACATTTTAGGGTTTTCAAAGGTATATTTATTATCACATGTGTAATTTCATAGGACAGTTTTTGGGAACAGTAGCTTAACATGGTGGGTAATTCTGTATTTTATTTTCATTCTTACTGTAGTATTTGAAAAGTGGTATTAGAGCAGAGAGGTCAAGGAAATAAAGTTTTACGGGGTTATCATTTGGGAAGACTATGTATTTAGGTACCAATAATTGGTAGATCACAGTGTGAAGATGGAGTTCATGTCATCTTTGAATGGAAGCAGAAGCATTCTAAATCTTTTTCCTACCCAAGAACATACCTATCATTTTGTAAGGCATTCTTTAACTACAATATGCACTTGTAACCAAAAATGTATCAAAGAGATATAAATAATTACATTAAATATGATACACAGTGATGTCATATATTCTAGATCTCGATTTCAATATATCTGTTAGGCATTCTTGTCAGGGTCATTAGAGCAGGCTTAAATTTAAATCTAGGTTCAGAAAATCCCAAGGGTTGTAAGAAAAATATCTAAACCTTAATCATTAAAAATATAATAAGACTATGCATCTTTTAAATTATTGTTTTGTGTGATTTTATGTTCATATTATGAATATAGGCTTTGGCGGTATTCTAAATAAATATATAAAACTATAAACAGTAGCTTTTTAACATAGCTTGAATAACTACAACTTAATATCCAATGTGAAATATAGCACCTAACGTACCATTAACTCTATGGGAACACATTTATTCATAGCATATATGAGAAATGTATGTTTTTCAAAGGATCTGTGCAGACCAGACATTTATCAATTAGCAGAATTACCACACAGGCTTGCTCTTTGAAAGAAAGAACACTTCCTTACATGTGTTCATAAGACACACCGATTTGTGAAGTTTCATATTCTTGAACCTATGCTATGTTTTATAACTATTGATGGACAAATTATTTGCATAAGTGTTAGGTTGCCTTACATTTTCATTGTATTTATTTATAAAATTCACGGTGGCCATAAAGACTGTATATGCTCCCCTAACGTAATGGCTGACTGGTTAAGGCATTTAGACCTGAGGTTTCTGAAGGTGAACATATGTGAGTGTCACAGATTATTAGATATAGGTTTCATACTTGATTGTATGTTATAAAATCTTCAGAACCAAAAGTACTCACCAAATAGATGACATTGTATGGACTATGGCTCACCTACACCAGAAGGGCATCCTAGAAAGAGATGAAATGGAGGAAATAAGGAAATAAGCATAAATTACCCTATCCGTGATTAGATAAATATTCAGATATTAGAGATCTGTAATATGCTGGAACAAGTTTTAAAGGGATATTTGTTTTATATGTGAGATTTGGCCAAAGATTTTCTTTTATTTTGTTCTTAAACCCGTATCAGAGGAATCATGTTTTATTTTTGTCAGATCTGCTCTGGATCTTATTTTAATATGTGTCCCAGGTTGTTCTTATTCCTAGATGTCATGCTCAAAACTCTTCTTGCTTCAGAGAAGATAATGTTGGTTTTTCAAAGGCGTTTATGTTTACGTATGCCAGAGGCTCTTAAACCTAGTAAATCAGAATTTACCAGTAACCATTTTAATAGTGGCAAGATGCCAGTCAAGGAGATTCTCATTTATTAGTGGAGTGGGCATGCAGTTAAAAATGGGCAGAGCTAGGAGTAATGATAACCACTGGCTTATGCTTGTCTGAAAGTTCAGTTCTTAAACTATCAAATGTGTTCATTGCTTCCAATGGCAGGAAAATGATCTGTAGAATATGGGCTGCCTGTTTTATTGCTTAGTACCAGGAATGTCTATGTGACATCATGGTGTCCTCTCTGAGTTTTTCCCAGTTCTGTTCTTCAATTTGGTTCTCTTTTCTTCTGTTTAGCATCATGACACTCCCTTGCTATGCTATTAAACAACACTCTAACTTTCCTCCTATCTCTGCCATCCCTCTAACCCCCAGCAATAGCTCAGCATGTTTACTGCTTAATCACTTCATGCTCAAGAACACGTGGGCTGAACTGAATGAGGCTTGTAATCAAATGACAGAACTCTATTTGATTATCATACACAACAGCAGCCTAATATATGATTTTTCTAATTATCTCCCCTGTGGTGGACATTAGCCCCTGTTTGGTTTTCAATTATATCATCTGTATGTCTTAGTCCCCAAATATTCCTAAGGGATATACTATCAGAATAACCATGGAGAAGTTAGTCAAAATGCCAGGAAAGCAACTCCCTTTGATGACTTCCTTTTCTCTTCATGATAAGTTGGATTATTATTAGGAGAGGGGCTGAAGGAACATAGATGAATCAAATGCATTAGTTTTTCAGTTAAATAATAATTCTCAGAATTTTCCCCAGATAATAACAAGATTAAATGCCATATTAATTTCTTTTATATATTTTTCAGATATACAAGCATCATTCCTTTTCACTGAAAGATTGTTCCAAGTGAGCTTATTTTCTGCAGTCATTAAAACTGTGATTTTGGGGGGGGGAAGTTTATTTTGTTAAGTGACTGTTTTAAGTACATAATTCCTGAGAATCTGAGTCAGACTATATTATAACAATATTATATTTAAAGTAATTGATGTTATTGAAAGTTTTTGAGGAACTCTTCAATTAAATGTTGGTCAATATGTATTCAGCATTTTTATAGACAATGGCATGTATCATTTTTACTATTATTTCAGTTCTTCTGAAAAATTCATAGAAGAGAGATTTCCTGAAAACTGTTAAATTTGGCAAAATATTAAAATTCTTTTCATTTTGTCTGTCCCCAAAGGAGATACTATGGAGTCATTTTGTTTGAGCGTCAAGTTTTATGGATGATCTTAGTCAGAATCATTTTTATATATATATATATATTTTTTTGTGGTACGCGGGCCTCTCACTGTTGTGGCCTCTCCTGTTGTGGAGCACAGGCTCTGGACGCGCAGGCTCAGCGGCCATGGGTCACGGGCCCAGCCACTCTGCGGCATGTGGGATCTTCCCGGACCAGGGCACGAACCCTTGTTCCCTGCATCGGCAGTCGGACTCTCAACCACTGCGCCACCAGGGAAGCCCAGAATCATTTATATTTTGCAGTTTCTTTTCACATGTCATTAAAAGGGAGCTGCTTCCTTGCTTGCATGAATGTTTGATTTCTTTTTCTAGTTAACTAGTGATCCAAATGCAAAATCTAATGCTTAGGGTAATCATGTGAATTTATGACCATCGCTTGAATGCTGGGCTTTCAGAAATGAAATTGAATAGATCATATTTCTCTATAAATGTAGGTTTTACAGCTGAGATAGATCTAATATTGATAATCTCTTTATTTAACTGTTTCAAAATGCCATATGTGACTGAAAGCAACAGAATGGAAATAACTATGTTTACAGCAAATATAACAGGAAATGAAAGCAAGATATGCAGTAAGCTTCTCACTGAAGTGAGCATCATATTAGTGCTATAGTGCAGAGCATTAGGGGCAGCAATCAGCAGGTTGAAGGAAGGGACTGGAGTGCACTCAGAAGTAGGATGAGGAAATTAAAATGGGAAAAATATGATGGCTATTTTCAGATGCTCAGCATCTCCTAGGAGGGATAACTTGAAGACTAAATTAAAACTAACTTAAGGGCTTCCCTGGTGGCGCAGTGGTTGAGAGTCCCCCTGCCAATGTAGGGGACGCGCGTTCGTGCCCAGGTCCGGGAAGATCCCACATGCCGCAGAGCAGCTGGGCCCGTGAGCCATGGCCGCTGAGCCTGCGCGTCCGGAGCCTGTGCTCCGCAACGGCCGCAACGGGAGAGGCCACAACAGTGAGAGGCCCGCGTACCGCAAAAAAAAAAAAAAAAATCAGAGAAAAATACCTGTTGATTTATTTCAACAATTCTGTATGGAATAAAGTACATCTACTAGGTCACATTTTTCCAGTGTCTGCCATTGTCATATCTGTATTATTGCAAAACCATACTCAAGGTACAAGAAAATTTCAATTTAGGAGACTTCCCTTATTCTAAAATGGATTCTGACTTTCACTTCTTCTTTGTCTGCATTCATGCATTTATCTCATGTGGTCTGCTCAAGTGAAATTAGTTAAAGGGAAAGTGCTATGGATGAATTGTTTCCTGAAATTCACATGTTGATGTCCTAACACCTAATGTGACTACATTTAGGAGTTAAGAGTTTTTAAGAAGTAATTAAGGGTAGGGTTCTAATCAGATGGTATTGGTGGCCTTATAAGAGGAGGAAGAGAGAGAGATTTTTCTTTTTCTCTACCATGTGAGAAGACAGTGAAAAGACTGCTGTCTGCAAGTCAACAAGAGAGCCCTTCTCATAAACTAACCATGCTGGCACCCTGATCTTAGACTTTTCAGGCTCCAGACTATAAGAAAATAAAGTTCTGTTGTTTAAACCACCCAATACATGTTATTTTGTTAAGGCAATCTGACCAGACTAAGATAGAAAACATATTCTTTCCAAACACAAATCTATGCTCAGATGACAGGACAATTATCTGTCATTTCATTTAATTTCCTAAAATGGTTGAATGTTTTAGCAGCCATGATGGTGACAGATACACACAGAGGTCTTCTGAAGACAGTATTCAGTCTGCTTTTGCTCACCATCCTGCACAGAGGGATTCTGTGGTTAAAAAGAAACTAGCAAACATAAAAGCCCTGTTTGAAATCTCAAAAATCTAGATGAGAATCAAATTAAGTTATTAAGGAAATATTAGGCCCAAAATATATAGATGCAAGAAATCCTTGAATTTTATCCTACAGAATTTTATCCTCTAGTTATTCAACTGACAACTCAAGTCCTGGAATGTCTGTTTTCATATGTGTGGGATCTAGCAGGGACCCAAATGAATGCATATATTTCTAAGGAAAAAGGCAGGGATTTCTTTGAATTAGAATTTGGAAAAAGGAGATTATTATTTACCAATGTATCCAAATAGATATATAAAGGTTAGTAGATCATCCAGGATAAGTGTAATAAAGACCAGATTTTTAATTTCCAGACTAAATTCTGGAGGTATCATAAAATTCATAATAAAGCCAATTACTATTTTTAAGCAATCCTAGATATCACAGCAAATGGACAGAGAAAAAGTGTACAAACTATATGATAGAAAAACTATATGCTTTTAAATCCTGACATAAAAGAAGAAATTTATTTTAAAATAAAAACAAGCCCTTTTAAGTTTCATCACATTAAGAGTTATTTCCCATGTTTATACACATATTCATTCATCATATATTTTAAGTACCTACTATGTACCAGTCACCTTGCCAGGGTTTAGACATGAAAAGGGTACAAAGATGGCATCCTTCCCTGCCTTTAAGATTTTCTATACACAAAAATGGCTGATAGCTCTGAGATTTGGTAAATTGGAAATTTGGACTCAAGGGAGCCACAGAGATATTGCTATGAAATTCATTCTGTTGTAGTTTTCACAACTGAGTTCTTTAAATATATAGCCTGTTATGAAAATCAGAAAGCAGATACTTCATTTAACTGAAAAAATAATATGTGATAGATTATTTTTGACTCCAATATCAAACTTAGAACGTCTCATGAAGAGAGACGTTTTCCCCCCTAAAAACACCAGTACAGAAACTATAACGTATAAGTCACTAGAGCAGGACTTTTCCAAATCAGCTACACTTCTCTGCCTCTAGAGATGATCTTTTCCTGTTGGATTCATTAATAGGTATAAACATAGAGGGAGGCTAGAAGGAATGGGGAAGCAGGACTCCCGTTCTCCTTTTCACCACTCTCTCTCTTTTGCTTCTCCTGTAGATTGGGGGAAGATTTGTTTATGTGAGCAGCACTGGAGACTAATGCATGGATTTATGTGGTTTATATGTACCATCTACTTAGACTTCAGCCTCCGACTTCTCTCCTATATATCACACAGATTCAGGCAGACCCATTAAACTTGAGTTTTCTAGTTCTTCAGTGTCCATCCAAACTTCTTATCTCATTTCAGGCCCCCACATTCCTCACTTTTGGCTTAGCTCAGTTTAGTTTCCATAATTCTCACAACAGACACAGATAAAATAAGTTACGAGCTGTTCACTGAAGAGCATTATTTTCCTGTGCTCCTTGACACATTTTTGGGGTCTGCTATTACACTGTGTGATGGGGCAATGCTCAGGGAAATTGTTAGCAGCATGATATACAGGTGCAGGATAGGCTCTGGATTGTAGTTCACAAGTTCCTTGATTGACTTGATTATTAGGCTTATCTTTTATAGATTTGGATATTAAAAAACATTTCATCATTGTAAAGTTGAAGAAAAGGGCTTGGGAAATAGATATCCTGGGTTCTGGTCTTCCCTTTGGTATTACCCATATGGTTTGCGAAAAGTCAGATCATCTTTGTGCTTCCTCATCTGTAATTAGTGCTTCTAGACTATACTAATGATAACCTGTACTTTCCTGACTCTTCTCCTTCTTCCCATTTTTCAAGAGCAGTTAGAATGAGCCAACCCTCAAAGTTTAGTTTAAGGTTTATAGCAATTTAGACTCACTCAGCACTATGTGTGGAAGTAGTCAGCTGGTATACCATTGTTCATTTTGCTCTCTAGTTGGTAAGGCATTGCTGTTACACAAATTCTTGAAGAATTTACTAGAAATAACATCTTAGATATCAAATATAAAATAAAATATGTTAGATCTTCAGACATTATGATCTGTCTTATGGTTGACTTTAGTGTAAGTATTGGGTTGTCTTTCTTCATATAAATTATTCAGAACTCTATTTTCATTTTCACTCTTCAACTGTCTCATTCAAGTTGACAGAAATCTGTATGAATGGTCACATTGAAGATCTTTGATGGTATTTGAATCACCTTAATTTCACCTTTTTTTCTGCTTACTTCAGTATAGACATAACTGGATTCTGGGGAGACAATTTGTCCATAATTTCTATAAGCTAGCATTTACTTTATTGTTTTTCTTCCCTTGTATTAGATAATTATGAAGAATAGACCACAGTGGAGAGTTATGGTATCTTTGATATTCAAAATTTTAAACTGAGGTGACAAGAAAATTATTTTGTGTGTATATTTTAATGTTACTGCATAATTAATGCATTCTAGTGAAAAGGGAATATAAAACATGTACATTAGAACCTTCAACTAACTCTCTTATTGTGGTAAAAACCAAGCTTTCAATAATTATTTTCTTTGTAAGAGAGAAATAAAAGAAATCCAAGCATTACTACTATTGAATTATAAAACAACAAACTATCTCTTTCTCTGTGGCTTTCATCCATATCATTTACAGTGCAAATGCAATTTTTGGTTCACAAATGCTTCTATATTGAGAGCTGTGTGGAAAATAGAATGCCTAGTTCCAATTTTCTTGCCAAACAAAGAAAACAAAATCCTTCCCCATCTTCTGTATTATGTGAGTGCCAATAACGCCTCTTTGATGGTAGCTTTGTGTTGTATTGTGTTTTTGCTTTTAATTAAGATATATTGGGTAAAATAGTGCTTCATTGTATTGTACAAAATACTGAAGTATGGGCTAATTACAGCCTTCAATGGGATTCAGTATAGACCTCATGTTACTGTCTCATGCCCATTTTTTAGCGTTTAGCAAAGTGTTCTGATGTTATATCTTCTCCTGGGATTTTCTTTTTAGCTTTTCTTCATCCAAATGAAAAGCAATGACCCCTACCTAAAATGTTAATTAAATGACTACCTCATTTGTTATAAAGTTTTTATTTAAAAATATCCTTACATTTTGGATGCCAAAACTCAATTTTGCCCCATATGGCCCTTTTCACAACACTTGTTTTTAGAGGGCATAATTTTGACAGAAGGCAGAATTCAAAGTTAGCAGAAAGCAGGTTGGGAGCCAGACAAATATGGAAGAAATGTCACCCTCATCTTTATTTAAACCTGATTAACCCTTTTAATTTAGTCATTAAGCTTTATTGAAAATGAACCAAATACAGTTATTAGTTGTGGAAAGAGAACAGAATCAATTTAGACATTAAATTAAAGGGCAAAATCTCTAGAACTTCTAGGTAAAGATAAAATGGTAGGTTTCTCACTGCAAACTGATTACAAGGGAAAGATAATATTATCCATATTGAAATTGCAATTTACCGAGATGCCAATCTATTTCAGAATTTGCAACATTGTGATAAAACTCAAATAATACCTGGTATATATCTTTTTAGGGAACAGATTAAATAAATACTTACTAGTTGACTTGAAAAATGACTACAGGTAATATCCCATTGAGGTTTCCTTGATTCCTGAGTACGGGGTATGACTGGGTGGGAAATGGGGGCTTCAAAAGGACAATTTTATCTCCTTTTTTATTGCCTTAGTGAAATATCTTCATCTACAAATATGAGGTAAACAGTATGTTTCAGGAAAAAAGTCCATTGAAACAAAAGCAGAATTTAAATGCAATGATATCAATAACTATGAAAGGTTCTGATTTATGTTATTTCTCTGACCCTTTAGTTTCTAGATGCCTGCAATTTCTTTTGTCATGAATTTTCTGCACACATTATTAGTGTTCATACACGTATCTAATCTTTTGTTGAACTACACTGGATTAAAATGGTAATTGTAATTATTGTAATTGTCATTTTCATTCTGCATGCTAAATACAGTGGGGTGTATTAAATTACTGCCTGAAAATGTATAATGTTTAATAATGTATTTTGATAGTTGGTTTTGACAACGGCAATAATAGTGGTATGCAATTATATATGTTATGGAGTGCTTACTATGTGTGCTTATATGGTATATCTCCTTAAATTCTTACAACTATCATATGGTATCATATGCATACAAGTGACTTGTTATTCTATTCCCTGATGATGGTACTATGCATCTTTCATACAATTTCACATTTAATATTTATATCATCTCCCCCTCCACTAGGAAGTAGGGATTTTAAAAATGAGGAAACTGAAGCTTTGAAACTAGTATATGGTGGTTTTCAAACCCATGCAGCTTGATTCCAGAGCCTGTGGTCTCAGCCAGTAAATAATGCTGCCTTTCTTTATGGATAATGCTTTACTTAAGAGGGTGAGACTGGTCTCATAGCTCTCTTCCTGTAGATTTCTGCAAAGTCAGCAGTGCTCCATGAAAATGCTCATATATCATTTGGCCACTCAACATGGAAGCACAATACTGCATCAGAACTTCATGTATATAAGAGGTATTTACGTCACGGTCCTTTCATAGGTTCAGTTTTAAAAGCTAAGTTAGATCAAACCCTAGGATAGCTCCTCTCTTTACTCAAGTTAAAGATTATGTCTTTAATGTGGGCTTCAGGTCCTGTGTAATCTGGCTTCCTATTCTCTCCCTGACCTCATCTCCTAATACTCTTTCTTTTGGACACTGTGCTATAGCTATTTTGCCATGTTTTTTTTCCTTCAGTTTACCAAGGATGCTCTTCAACTTCAAATATACCCTTTGTCTGGAAGGCCCTCACCCAAGATATCTACATGATTAGCTCCTACACAGCTTCCATGTCTTTCCCCAATCTCAAAATCTTGATGACCTACTTTGCACCCTATTTGTAGTGCAGATTTCTGGATGCTCACTCTAGCAGTTCTGATCTCTTTACCCTGATGTAATTTTCTTTTCTCCTTCAAACCTACTATGTAATTTACTTATTTGTTGTCTCTCTTCCTTGTTCAACATCAGGATTCTTTGCTGTTCTCTGATATACCCCAAATTCCTTAAAATAGTGCCCCTCAAATGGTAGTCAGTCGATAATATTTGTTGAGTGGAAGAATGGAGAGAGCAGCAACATTTTTAAGGAAGGTAGAGCTCAATTAAGTCACAATATATATTTTTGAATATGAATCTATAGGAATTCACGATTTATGGGATAATCAGACATTTCTATATAATAAAGGTAGAAGCTGAAGGCTGGGCAGGATTTTTGGATAGGCAAAGGATGTTAGACAATTTGCGCTGCTATAACAGAATACCATAGACCAGGTGGCTTAAACAACATTTATTTCTCACAGTTCTGGAGGCTGGAAGTCCGAGATCAGGGGGCCAGCATGGTCAAATTCTTGGTAAGTGCCCTCTTTCTGATTTATAGGCTGCCCTTTTCTCATTCCACATGGTGAAGAGACAGAAAGGGCTGACTCTTTTCCTCTCTTAACCCCATCATGAGGCCTCTACACTCATGACCTAATTACCTCCTAAAGGCTCAAACACCGTAACACTAGGGCTTCAACATATTGAATTTGGGGAGACACAAACATTCATTTCATAGCAAAAAGAGAGAACAAGTTGAGAAAATGCACAGAGACAGGAAGAAAACAGAAGACAACTAGGTCCAGTTAGAAATTCTGCTGAGCAACAGGCTATGAGCCAGCTTTAGGGAGACACCCATTTCTCTGGAGTTCATTTATTTAATAAATATTTACTGAGCCCTTACTTTGTGTCAGACACTTCTCTAGGTGCTCAGAGTTCAGCAGTGAACAAAACAGACAAAATCTCTGCTCTCACAGAGCTAACAGCGAGCTGAGGAGAACAGAGATGCCATGAAAACAAGTAGTTGAATTCTACCAGGGCATTATGCAATGTCAGTTATGTTCAAACAGGAATATGTATGTATGAGGTTTGTGTCTCACTGGAAATCTATTTGTCCCCTTTGTGCCATATGACTTAGAATTTATTTATTTAGCGGTACGCGGGCCTCTCAATGCTGTGGCCTCTCCCATTGTGGAGCACAGGCTCCGGACACTTAGGCTCAGCGGCCATGGGTCACGGGCCCAGCCGCTCCACGGCATGTGGGATCTTCCCGGACCGGGGCACGAACCCGCGTCCCCTGCATCGGCAGGCGGACTCTCAACTACTGTGCCACAAGGGAAGCCCAGACTTAAAATTTAGATCCTTATCTACTGGGAGGACTCACTCCTAGTCTGTAGGTGGTCTCTGATAGCTCATCCTTTGGTGTTACCCTTGGCTATTATTTATATTTATCATGCAATGTGGCCACTGTTTACAATTGCTTGACATTTATGGAATCACTTAGATACAATTTTTTCATTTCTTTAGAAATAAGACATACTATATTTTTGACACTTGAAATTGTAGAGAAAAGGGTTATGTGGATCTAAAAATATTATATTCTTCTCTATGGCACCACCTTAACCTGCATTTGGCTGGGGCTAGTTGACTGGTTTTCTAGTTATGGCTAGCCCCTGTTGCCCTGTATTAGAGTTTGGAGGATGGAAAAATAGCACCCCAGGGAGAACACCCTCATACCTCAGAGGTCTGCCAGACTACTTTGTAACTCAGAGAGCCCTCAGGAGGCTCTCAGACAAAATATTCAAATCAAGCATTAATAAAGAAACAAGTTTCCCCCTGCCTGAATCACAAAAGGGCATATTGTGATTGCTGTATTTTGCATTTTTTTGAGGAGGGGAGGTACTATAATAAAATAGCACAATTGGGTAACAACCATCATGTTTCAGTGGAAGCATGAGTCAGACACATCCTAGGATCAGTTTTATCTTGTTATTTACTAGATAGTGTTGTTGGCCAAGATAGACCAAGAAGACTTTACCAGATCTTTTTACCTCAAGTATATCAATATCCATATGAATAAAATGCATTTTAGTTGGGAGAGAGGTTGTTTGTTCCCTCATCTATATCTGTAGTCTAAATAGTCTCTATGTTTTTCCTAACAGAGTGAAAATCACACTGAGGCCAAAGAGTTAATTACAGATGTGCATCTTTCATTATAATTTCTTTTGTTAAGATGTTTTTCATTATCCAAATAATCATCTTCATTTTCTAAAACTATACTCTTTGAAAAACATTTTTAAACAAATATGTTGTGCAGTAATTGAAATAATGGAGACCACACTTACTCTTTGATGTACCAGAAGGCTGTCCAAATTGAATATTGTCAGTATATAAATATTGTCACCAGAAAAGCTAAAGATATTTTATATCATTCACTGTTGGATTTGTTAAACTGTAGATTTTTTCTTTTGATGTTTACAATACAGTTTAATCACCTTCACCTGAAAAATGCTACGATCATCTTCTTAAAACACATAGTAAATACAAACAGGTTGTGACAATAAAAGCAAAACAAACAATAAAACAACAAAAAGAATGGAAAAACAATTTGCTATCACAGTAAACTCTCTTATGTCCTTCTTTTAAGAGAGAGTTACATCACAAGGAGAAAAATTACTGGAGACAAAGAAATAGTAGAAAGGAATAAGAATGGAGAAAGGCACACCATCACTTAAATTACTAACACTTGCATAACTGCCAAAGAGAATGTCTGCAAATAAACACTTTTTGGGTGTAAGACAAGAATGCTTTTCTGTATAGAATGAAATTTAAATTGGAGGAAAACATTTTGTTGAATTAGAATTTAGTTAATGCATTTTTATCACCAGAAATCAGGGTGTAATCTCAGGGGCATGGTTCATGAACGTTAAAGACATTAGTTGGATCCCTTACTATTTTTAGGTTCAATTTTTGTGATTGCCAGTACATTATATCCTTAATTCAGGTTTTTCTCCTTTTTAATCCTTGACAACATTCCTCTACATATGGCAAAATGATTTTTGTCTAAATTAGAAGAATAAAGGGAAAGAAGAGAACTCAATAGGCCCCATACACCTACACTAGCTCTATTTACCTAAACCTGCCTGACCCTCTCCTTCCAACTGCAATCCAGATACATCAGGTCAGGGTGGGATGATACCAAAAGTGGTTCTTGTAATAGGTAAACAAATCACAAATAAACTTGCTTCTTCCCCATTTTTATCCACTCTGATTGTATATATATATATATAAAACAATATCTAGAGTGTTTTCTTAACCCAGTACTTTATGAAAAGATCAAAGGCTGTATTGAGAACAACCCAAATTCACACTGTGCAAGGAGACCTACACGAATTTGATAATCTCTCTACATGTATAATTATATATATATAAAAATATCTATGCATGTGTGCACACACACATGCACGCATATCTATGTATCCTGAAGAAAGAAATTGGTGGCAGATTCTAAATGTAGCAAACACTGCCCTGCATTGGAGGGTATGATATGGGTTATCCTAGGGTAATCTTGGTTTTACTCCTGGCTGCATAGCTTTCTAAGCCTGATTTTCCTGCCTTTTAAGGAATTTATGAGTTACTTACAATCATTGTAAACCATCCCCCTTTGCTTAAACCTAGCTACAGTGACTTTACAAGTTCATACTAATGACAAACGCTTTGTATATACAATATATTATTATTATATTTATAATCTGAATAATCAGAAAGTTTACTTCATTTAAAATGTGTCCATTTAAACACTGAAAAAAACTTTTCGCTTTTTCGCAACGGGTTTGCTGCCAGGACACAGGTGTTGTGAAAAACACTGCTAAACCTAAGCAAAAATGGGAAAGGAGAAGACCCACATCAACATCGTTGTCATCGGACACGTAGATTCGGGGAAGTCCACCACTACTGGCCATCTGATCTACAAATGTGGTGGGATCGACAAGAGAACCATTGAAAAGTTCGAGAAGGAGGCTGCCGAGATGGGGAAGGGCTCCTTCAAGTATGCCTGGGTCTTGGACAAACTGAAAGCTGAATGTGAGCGTGGTATCACCACTGATATCTCCCTATGGAAATTCGAGACCAGCAAGTACTATGTGACCATCATTGATGCCCCAGGACACAGAGAATTCATCAAAAACATGATTACAGGCACATCCCAGGCTGACTGTGCTGTCCTGATTGTTGCTGCTGGTGTTGGTGAATTTGAATCAGGTATTTCCAAGAATGGGCAGACCTGTGAGCATGGCCTTCTGGCCTACACTCTGGGTGTGAAACAGCTAATTGTTGGAGTTAACAAAATGGATTCCACCGAGCCACCCTACAGCCAGAAGAGATACGAGGAAATTGTAAAGGAAGTCAGCACCTACATTAAGAAAATTGGCTACAACCCCGACACAGTAGCATTTGTGCCAATTTCTGGCTGGAATGGTGACAACATGCTAGAGCCAAGTGCTAACATGCCGTGGTTCAAGGGATGGAGAGTCACCTGTAAAGGTGGCAATGCCAGTGGAACCACACTGCTTGAAGCTCTGCATTGCATCCTGCCACCAACTTGCCCAACTGACAAGCTCTTGTGTTTGCCCCTCCAGGACGTCTACAAAATTGGTGGTATTGGCACTGTCCCTGTGGGTCTAGTGGAGACTGGTGTTCTCAAACCTGGCATGGTGGTCACCTTTGCTTCAGTCAATGTGACAACTGAAGTGAAGTCTTTTGAAATGCACCATGAGGCTTTGAGTGAAGCCCTTCCTGGGGACAATGTGGGCTTCAATGTCAAGAACATGTCTGTCAAAGATGTTTGTCGTGGCAATGTGGCTGGTGACAGCAAAAATGACCCACCAATGGAAGCAGCTGGCTTCACAGCTCAGGTGATTATCTTGAACCATCCAGGCCAAATCAGTGCTGGCTATGCACCTGTGCTGGATTGTCACACAGCTCACTTTGCCTGCAAGTTTGCTGAGCTGAAGGAGAAGATTGATCATCGTTCTGGGAAAATGCTGGAAGATAGCCCCAAATTCTTAAAATCTGCTGATGCTGCCATCGTTGATATGGTTCCTGGTAAACCCATGTGTGTTGAGAGCTTCTCTGACTATCCTCCTCTAGGCCATTTTGCTGTTCGTGACATGAGACAGACGGTTGCTGTGGGTGTCATCAAAGCAGTGGACAAGAAGGCAGCTGGAGCTGGCAAGGTCCAAGTCTGCCCAGAAAGCTCAGAAGGCTAAATGAATATTATCCCCAATACCTGCCACCCCAGTCTTAATCAGTGGTGGAAGAATGGTCTCAGAACTGTTTGTCTCAATTGGCCATTTAAGTTTAATAGCAAAAGACTGGTTAATGATAACAATGCATCGTAAAACCTTCAGAAGGAAAGGAGAATGTGTTGTGGACCATTTGTTTTGTGTGTGGCAGTTTTAAGTTTTTAAAATCAGTACTTTTTTTTTTTTTTCTTTTTTTGCGGTACGCGGGCCTCTCACTGTTGTGGCCTCTCCCGTTGCGGAGCACAGGCTCTGGACGCGCAGGCCCAGCGGCCATGGCTCACGGGCCCAGCCGCTCCGCGGCAGGTGGGATCTTCCCGGACCGGGGTACGAACCCGTGTCCCCTGCTTCGGCAGGTGGACTCTCAACCACTGCGCCACCAGGGAAGCCCTAAAATCAGTACTTTTTAATGGAAACAACTTGACCAAAAATCTGTCACAGAATTTGAGACCCATTAAAAAAGTTTAATGAGAGGGGCTTCCCTGGTGGCGCAGCGGTTGAGAGTCTGCCTGCCGATGCAGGGGACACGGGTTCGTGCCCCGGTCCGGGAGGATCCCACGTGCCGCGGAGCGGCTGGGCCCGTGAGCCATGGCCGCTGAGCTTGCGCGTCTGGAGCCTGTGCTCCTCAACGGGAGAGGCCACAACAGTGAGACGCCTGCGTACCGCAAAAAAAAAAAAAAAAAATCCTTTAGAGCTAAAGCTAGATACAGCCACTAAAGAACATAGCCTAAATTATTGTCAGAAAGTTAATGCCTTTTTAAAATCTGTTTATTTTCTATTTGTAGAATTATTAACATGGAATAGGACAAAAGTTTGCTTCTATTTGAAGAAAAATAGAATGATAGTTGAATATTCTGTAGTCATTGATTTTTTGCCCAACTAGTACCTAATACATAATAACCTCTAATTAGATGCTTTGTAAGTAGATACACTAACTTTATTTTCTAAAATTATCTCTCTCACTCTTCTAAAGAATCATAGCCCTCTTATTATAATAGAATTTAGAGTGATAGAAAGATTACCCATATATAGTTGACATTAGGACTCTCTAGGTTTGTCAAGTAACAATTTCTTGTAGAATGTTCTGCAAGTAGTATATCTCGATATAAAACTGTATTACATTTCATTTCATCAACAGCATCCTTACCTACAAAATAATTACTATACAACTATCTATACAAAGTACAGTACTAAATGTCAGGACTCAACAGACAAGCTCTCCAAGGTCCTCATCCTAGGGATGGTTCCAGGCTAATGATATAGATCTTAATAAACGCTGGGGAAAATTAAAAGAGGGATAGAATTCCATGGGAAGAGATGATAAGAGAAATTTTAAAGGTGAAATGAGTCTTGACCTGTATTGTGAAGAAAATGCAGATTTTAGCTGAGCATGGAGAAAAGACATAAAGTATGAGCAAATACTAAAATTGGGACACACTCAAGAATATTTTCCGGGATAATGCATTAAATAGTTTTCTTTGAATAAGCTGTTTAATTAGAGAAATTGTAAGAAGTAGGTAAATTTAGACCATTGTAAGGAATTTAGATTTGGTCCTGGAGAAAGATGGGGATGGCTGACTGTTTTGATTGCATAAAATAATATTTTATGCATTATTTCTTTTAGCATGAATATCTTTCTCAAATAATTGAAGTACGTGCTTATATGATTAGAGTTTTGAAAAGGCTCATCTTTGTCTGCCTTTACATTTAATTGTCCAGTTATCATTCACTTAACCTTTTAATTAGTTTTTTTTAAAGGAGTATCTCTATACTTCATATTATTTGTTCTTACCAACTTACAGAATTCATAGAAATTCTAATTTGTTCAGTAAAGAACAGAGAGATAATGAGTATCTCTTTTCTACATATAGAAGAATGACAAATTAAGTTGACAAACATGAGCTTACAAACAGTGGTGTTACATTATTTATTATATTAAGTTTCACTTCAATGAGAAATTTCTTTCTGAGACTGAATGTATCATTTGATGGCATAAGGAAAAGACAAAGAAACACTGGCAGCCAGAAGGTATGGAGTTTGATCTTTGGCTTTTCCAACCTCGCTGTGACCACTCACAGAATTTCATGTGTAGTCTCCAAAGTCATTTGGAGTTCATGAAATCAAATTACCTCTCGTATTACCCCTTTACCTATGCTAACATGTTGCTCTCCCTGCAGATATGTCATGATCAAATTTCCTATTGTTATACTTGTCTGGAGAGAGATGTACATTATATCCAATTCCTCCATCAGTTGGTACACATTAACATAATAAATGGCAGGTCCCTCTTTATGATTGTGGGATAATGTTGCTATTAACCAGAATGTCTTCTTTTTATCCAGACCTCAAACAAACTATAGTTCCTTTAAAAAGTGATAAATTGAGATATTCTTTCCTTCCTTTTAGAGACTTAGTCTGTCTAAAAACCATAGTCTGAGCAATTTCTTCTTCTTACCTTGAACATTGCAATAATGTTCCAAAATATTTCACTGATAAAGGATAATTCCATAAGAAAGTTGTAACTATCAGAGTTTAACAAACGTTTTTCATCCAAGGTGACTAATCTTTAACTAGCAAATGATAATTAGGCATTGTTTGGAGAATTTCAGTTAGGGACACAACCTAACAGTGACACTTTCTAGCATCTTTCTTGGTTATTATGTGTAATCCGTTTTAGAACATTTGATAAATCTTTTAGTTTCATTCAATGTCTACCTTGCTTGAAGTGTGCTTGAAATGAGAATTGTGGATACTTCATACTATTTTGATTTTAGAGTTAGCTACCCAAATAGCCTATAAATGTTATTTTGAATACTTTTGACCCAGGAATCCTGGATGTTTATGAAGAAACTATGTTGGGCTCTATTTTGTCATCTATTTTAGTATTGCATTAATAATTGTGAAATATGACTACTTTGTTTTCCTATTTGTAACTGATTTTTACCTGTAGTTGGTTTATATTTACTACTATTATATATGAAATAATATACTCTGTATGGAAACAAATAGCTAACATATCATAGTGTAATCCTAAAATACCCTTGGGTTATTATATAAAAACAACCCTGAAATAATAATAACAAAAATAATGAGTTAACATGTATTGAGAGATTATGATGCTGTAGACACTATATTAAGCACTTTAAAAACACTGTCTCATTTAATTTTCAAAAGAACCTTAGAGTAGAAAGTATAACTTTTCCATTTTTAGAAGGAGGAACTTAGACACAGAGCTAGTGTGGTGGACTATGAAAAGAATTCCAAGCTGACTACAAAAAATGTTATTTACTAATTAATAATGTTAATGTTTCTATTAGCCAATTAACTTATAATATTAGCTAATAAAATGACCAATTAATCATATTAAGTTATAAGGTTTTAATTTCATGTTGATTTCAAAAGAAAAGAAAAATAGTTTTCTATTAATTCTGTTGTGATCCCTAGTGAAAAACACTTCCTCATTCTCTACTAGAAAAGAAAAATATCCATCTGGTGTTCCTGTAGAATTTATAGTTCCTTAAGAGGAAAAATCTCTGACCTAGACTGATGTTTAATAAGGTCACTGATAACAAATGTGCCTGTCACACTGGGGTTGAGGAACTAGGAAGTTTGTGTCTGGGAGAACATGGAATCATGTCAGAGACAGCAAATAATAGGTACAGGAAAAGACACATTGCTGGTTTGGTCCCTTCATCTTGCTCTCCAAATTTACTTTATGTGTTGGTGATAGTGCCCTTTGCCACTGAGCTTGGGAGGTAAGGAGTAACAGAGAGATTGTACGTTTTACTTCTTCCATTATAAACTTCAGATGTGCCCTTCTACCCAAACCCAGCCACCATAATTCTTCACAGAAGTCATTTCTTCTTAACATGATTTTACATGAAATAATTTGAACCCACTTGACAATTTATTAAAATTGACGATAATGTTTTTGTGGATTCCTTGAAAATACTTCTTAGGTCTCAGGAAGGGAAAATCACATATTAAAAAAGTGAATAATAAAGAAATTTCACAAAAAAGCAGAGAGAGTACCTCTAAGATAAGCAAGAATCACATGATAATAAGTTAAAAAGTATTTACATTAGAGATAAAAATAATCTAAGTTGCCTGATTTAGATATTAAGTAGAAAAATCAATTATAATACACTTAGTTATTGCAAGCCAACCATCACTGTTTTAGTTTTATTTGGTGTTTAAATGTTCCAGAATTCAAAAGGAATATCTTACAGATTATTTTAGGGTATGATAAACCTAACAGAGGCTCACAAATTCTCATATAGTATTTTATGATATTTATAATGAAGGAGATTATTTTCAGTTGGAATATTATTTACAAAGAAAAAAATATGATTTAAATTAATTCCAACATGTGATACATTTAAGATTTAATTATCCAAACTTTTCTCAAGTTAGTTGCTGTTTATTTCAGTCTCTAAAATATTTGAATAAGACCCTGGAGATACAAACTGAAACTGACCATTTCATTATGTTACAAAATTATTCAAGAATACATAAATTCAGAGTATAAATTTTAGTAAAGATTATTCTTTCTAATGTTTATGATCTTATAGAAAGATTATTTGTTCATAGTCTTGTAGGTGTCTTGAAGTAAAACTTACTCAACAAAATAAGAATTGTAAGTTGGTTGGCATACCACAGAAGACCATATAACACTGGCAAATACATTTATAGTAAGTGAACTACACTAAATACATAGGGCTTCCTCAGTATGTGAGGAGACATGAGGAGAGAGAATAAAAATATTTTTATCACTGACTTATAAATATCAGTAAGTATAGTTGAACAAAAAGGAATGAAAAATGTTATCTAGCATTAGACCTATTTAGTAAATTAATTAAAATAACATAGAAAGACAGGGAAAGAGAATCCATTCTATTATTACTTAGAAGAGAATGTAAAGGAACCCACATCACAGAGCTGGGATGAGACAGGCCCTCTCAGAATAGCTATTGAGAATGACGCTGGGTTGCCATGGCCAGTCTTGGCACCTCATTATCTAAGAGCTATGTACAATTATAAGAACTTCATAGAAAAGCAGTGGATAAGATTATGAAAAAGAGGATGGAAGGAGGGATATATAAAGCAAGATTAAAGGTATTAACAATTTTTTCAGGTTCTAAAAAACAACAAAGTAAAAGATAATAATGGTCTACAAATAAATAACAAATGAAGAGAGTAATTACTAAATAAATTTGAAGGGGATAATGGGATGAAATTAAACTTAATGTCAATATTATGTGTGGGAGAATCCCTTTGTAAATATATAACAGACAAAATATATAACCTCATGAGAAAAGCTGCCTCATACTTGAAGTTCCCATGAATTCACACCCACCCTGCACAAAGACTGGTCTTCAAGCAAAACAGGTGAGCACCCTGAGTCCAACCCACCACATGCAGAGACCAAGCCACAACTAGAATGGGCAAGCAACTTCCCCCTTTCTGTGCAACCCAGGTGGGTAAGCTCCCTCCTTGTGGGCACATGCAGCCCACAAAAGGAAGATCCATTGAGTGCCTGGCTCTAGTGGCCAGAGGAGATTACATTTCTGGACCACACAGAACAGCTCCTAAACAAGATCACTCCCTCAGGACTGGAGGAGATAGATGTTTCACCTAACACATATAGGCAATCACAGAGAGACTGGCAAATGAGGAGACAGAGGAATATGTTCTAAATCAAAGAACAAGGGAAATTCCCAGAAAAAGACCTTAATGAAATGGAGAAAAGCAACATGCCTGATAAAGAATTCAAAATAAAGATTGTAAATATGATCACCGATCTCAGAAGAAGAATGGTTGAACACAGTAAGAACTTCAAAAAAGAGACAGAAAATGTAAAAAAGTCTGAAACAGAAGTTATAACTGAAATGCAAAATACACTAGAGGGTTTTTACAGCAGAATGGATGAAACAGAAGAACAAATCAGTGAGCTGGAAGACAAAGCAATGGAAAACGCCCAGACAGAGCAGCAAAATGAAAGAATTAAAAGACGTAAGGATACCTTAAGGAACCTCTGGGAAAACATCATGCAGATTACACATTTGCATTATAGGGGTCCTGGAAGGAGAATAGAGAGAAAAGTCTACAAAAATTATTTAAAGAAATAATAGCTGAAAACTTCCCTAATCTTGGGAGGTAAAAAGACAACCAGGTCCAGGAAGCCCACAGAGTTCCAAATAAGATGAACCTATATAGAAACACACCAAGGCACGTTATAACTAAAGTGGTAAAAGTTAAAGATAAGGAGAGAATTTTAAAAACAGCAAGATAAAAGCAACTTACTATACATAAAAGAAACCCCATAAGGCTATCAGCAGATTTTTCAGCAGAAAGTTTACAGGCTATAAGGGAGTGACGTGACATATTCAAAATGCTAAAAGGAAAAGGCTACCAACTAAGAATACTCTACCCACGAGGTTATCATTCAGAATTAAAGGAGAGATTAAGAGTTTTACAGACAAGCAAAAGCTAAAGGAGTTCATCACCACTAATATGGCCTTACGAGAAAAGTTATAGGGGATTCTCTAAGCTAAAAGAAGGTACTAATTAAGAATAAGAAAACATACTAAAGTAAAAATCTCACCAGAAAAGGGAAATAACAATGGAGTGAATAAATCACTTATAAAGCCAGTAATAAGGGTAAAAGACAAAAACAATAAAATTAATTAAAAATACAATAATTAGTCAAGGAATACACAAAATGAAAAGATAAATATGTTATCAAAATACAAAATGTGGGGGGAGTTAAAGGATAAAGCTTTGGTTTGTGTTCAAAATTAAGTCACTATAGACTTAAAAGAGATTGTTATATACATAGGATGTTACATGTGAACCTCATGGTAACCACAAAGAAAAAACATAGTAAACGCACAAAAGAAAAAGAGAAAAGATATATAAACATAACACTGAAGAAAACAATCAAACCACAAGGGAAGAGAGCAAGGGAAAAAGAAACAGAGGAGCACTACAAAAACAACCAGAAAACAATTAAGGAAATGGCAATAAGTGCATACCTATCAATAATTACTTTAAATGTAAATGGACTAAACTATCCAATTGAAAGATAAAGGTGGCTAAATGGATTTTAAAAAAACCCTATATGTTGCCTTTAAGAGACTCATTTCAAAACTAAAGACACTCACAGACTGAAGGATTGTGAAGGAAAGTGAAGGAATAAAAAGTATACATATCATGCAAATGGATATAAAAAGAAAGCTGAGGTAGCAATATTATATCAGACAAAATAGACTATAAAATAAAGACTCTAACAAAAAACAAAGAACATTACGTTATGACAAAGATGTCAATCCAACCAGAGGATACAATATTTATAAACACTTATGCAACCAATATAGGAGCATCTAAATATATAAAGCAAATATTAATAGAAATAAAGAAATAGACATCAATACAATAATAATAGTGAACTTTAATACCTCACTTACATCAAAGGATAGATCATCTAGGCAGAAAATCAATGAAGAAACACTGGCCTTAAATGACATGTTAGACCTAATTGATTTAAGAGTTTTCTTAAGGGAATTTCATCCCAAAGTAGCAGGATGCACATTCTTTTCAGGTGCACATGGAACCTTCAACCAGATAGATCACTTGTTTGGCCACAAAACAAGCCTCAATAAATGTAAGAAGATTGAAATCATATCAAGCTTCTTTCATGACCACAACAGTATGAAACTAGAAATCAATTACAAGAAGAAAACTGGAGAAAACACAAACATGTTGAGGCTAAACAATATGCTACAAAACAACTAATGGTTCACTGAAGAAATCAATAAGGAAAATAAAAAATACTGGAGACAAGTGAAAAGAGAAACACAATGTTCCCAAGCTGTGGAACACATCAAAAGCAGTTCTAAGGGGGAAATTTATGGCAACATAAGCCTACCTCTGGAATCAAGAAAAATCTCAAATAAACAACCTAACTTTAAATATAAGGGAACAAGGAAAAAAAGAACAAACAAAGCCCAAAGGAAGGAAATATTAATGATCAGAGTGGAAATAAATGAAGTTGAAACTTAGAAAAGATAATAAAATAAAAAATAAAGAAGATCAATGAAACCAAGAGCTAGTTCTTTGAAAAGATAAACAAAATCCACAAACCTTTAGCCAGACTCATTAAGGAAAAAAGAGAGAAAGCATAAATAAATAAAATCACAAAATGAAAGGGGAGAAATTACAAACGATACCACAGGAATGCAAAGACTCATAAGAGAATACTATGGACAATTATATGCCAATAAATTAGACAACCTAGAAGAAACTGATAAATTTCTAGAAACATAAAATCTTCCATGACTGAATCAGGAAGAAATAGAAAATCTGAATGACAATTTACTAGTAAGGAAATTGAAACAAAATTTTAAAAATTCCCAACAAACAAATTCCAGGTCCAGATGGCTTCTCAGGCGAATTCTACCAAACATTTAACAAAGATTTAATACCAAGCCTTCATAAATTATTTGAAAAATTTGAAGAGAAAGGACCACTTTCAAACTCAATTTATAAGGCCAGAATTACCCTAACAACAAAATCACACAAACACACAGACACACACATGAAAATTACAGGCTAACATCCCTAATGAATATAGATGTAAAAATCTTCAATGAAATATGAGCAAGTTGAATTCAACAATACATTAAAAAGATCACAAGCCATTATCAAGTAGGATTAATTCCAGGGATACAAGGATGGTTTAACATCTGCAAATCAATCAATGTGATACACCACATTAACAAAACAAAGGATAAAAATCATATGATCACCTTAATAGATGCAGAAAAATCTTTTGACAAAATTCAACATCAATTTTTGATAAAACTCTAAACAAAATAGATATAAAGGAATATAACCTCAAAATAATAAAAGCCATATATGACAAACCTATAGCTGACATCATACTGAATACTGAAAAAACTGAAAGCATTTATTCTAAGATCAAGAATAAGACAAGGATACCTCCTCTTGCTACTTCTACTCAACATAGTATTGGAAGTCCTGACCAGAGCAATCAGGCAAGTAAAAGAAATAAAAGGCATCCTAATTGGAAAGGAAGATGTAAAACTGTCACTGTTGGCAAATAGCATGATACTATACATAGAAAATTCCAAAGACACAACCAAAAAACTATTAGAACTAATAAATGAATTCAGTAAATGTGCAAGATACAAAATTAATATACAGTAATCTGTTGCATTTCCATACATGAACAACAAACTATGAGAAAGAGAAACGGAGAAAACTATCTCGTTTACAATTACATCATGAAGAATAAAGTACCTAGCAATAAGTTTAACCAAGGAGGTGAAAGACCTGTACTCTAAAAACTATAAGACATTGATGAAAGTAATTGAAGACAACACAAGCAAATGGAAAGATATACCATGCTCATGGATTGAAAGTATCAAGATTGTTAAAATGTCCATACCACCCCAAACAACCTACCACTTCAATGCAAATCCTATCAGAAAACCAATGGCATTTTGCACAGGACTAGAACAAACAGTCCTAAAATTTGCATGGAAGCACAAAGACCCTGAATACCAAAGTCAACTTGAGAAAGAAGAACAAAACTGGAGGTACACACTCCCTGATTTCAAACTATACTACAAAGCTATAGTAATCAAAACAGTATGGTACTGGTACAAAAACAGACATAGAGCAATGGAACAGAACAGAGAATCCAGAAATAAGCCCATGCTTATATGATCAATTAATTTACGCCAAAGAAGGCAAGATTATAAATGCGGAAAAGAAAGTCTCTTCAATAAATTGTGTTGGGAAAAGTGAATAACAAGCAAAAGGTTGAAACTGGACCATTTTCTTACAGCATATACAAAAATAAACCAAAAATGGATTAAATAGTTAAGTGTAAGACCTGAAACCAAACAATTCCTAGAAGCAAACATAGGCAGCAAGCTCTTTGACATAAATCTTAGAAATATTTTTTTGAATATGTCTCCTCAGGCAAGGGCAGCAAAAGCAAAAATAAACAAATGGGACTACATCAAACTAAAAAGCTTTTTCACCATGCAGGAAATGATCAAAAAAGCAAAAAGCAACTTACTGAATGGGAAAAGATATTTGCATATGATATATCCAATAAAGGGCTGATATCCAAAATATATAAGACTTATACTACTCAATATCAAAAAAACAAATAACCTGATTAAAATTGGGCAGAAGACCTGAATAGAAATTTTTCCAAAGAAGACATACAGTTGGCCAACAGGCACATGAAAAGATTCTCAACATCACTAATCACCAGGGAAATGCAAATCAAAACCACAATGAGATACCATCTCACACATGTCAGAAGAGCTATTACTAAAAAATAAGAAACAACAAGTGCTGGCAAGGATGTAGAGAAAAGGGATCCCTTGTACACTGTTGGTGGGAATGTAAACTTGTGGAATCACTATGGAAAACAATATGGAACTTCCTTGAAAAACCAGAACTAAAACTACCATATGACCTGGCAATTCCACTTCTGGATATTTATCTGAAAAAAATAAAAACACAATTTGAAAAAATATATGCATCGTTATGCTCATTGCAGCACTATTTACCATAGTTAAGAAAAGAAGCAACCTAAGTGTTCATTGATAAGAGGGATGTATAAAGAAGATATAGTATACATATACAATGGAATATTACTCAGCCATAAAAAGGAATGAAACTTTGTTATTTGTGAAAACATTGGTGAATCTAGAAATATTGTGATAAGAGAAATAAATCAGACAGAGAATGTCAAATACTGTATGATTTTGCTGAAATGTGGAATCTAAAATACAAAATAAATGAACAACCAAAACAAAACAGAAACTGACTCATAGTTACAGAGAACAAATTGGTAGGGGAATGGACGAAGTTGGTGAAGAGGAGTAAGAGGTATAAACTTTCAGCTATAAGGTAAATAAGTCACAGGGATGTAATGTACAGCACAGGGAATATAGTTAATAATATAATAACTCGTATGGTGACAGATGGTAACTAGACTTACTGTGGTGGTCATTTCATAATGTATAAAACTATTGCATCATTATTTCATAGACCTGAAACTAATATAATATTATATGTAAATTATAGTTCAATAAAAAATAGATAAGGAGACATGAATATCAAAAATGATATATGGGGAGGGAGGGAGACGCAAGAGGGAAGAGATATGGGAAAATATGTATATGTATCACTGATTCACTTTGTTATAAAGCAGAAAAACACCACTGTAAAGCAATTATACTCCAATAAAGATGTTAAAAAAAATGATATACAATGCAAAGGCCAATAAATATCACAAAAATACACGTTCTTCCCGAAATTAATCCATAAATTTCATAACCAGTCAAAACTGAAACTGTTCTTTGGAATCTTCCAAAATGATCCTAAAATTTCTCTGGGAAACAATAACCAAATAAGACAATTTTTTTTTTTTTTTTTTGCGGTACACGGGCCTCTCACTGTTGTGGCCTCTCCTGCTGCAGAGCACAGGCTCCGGACGCACAGGCTCAGCGGCCATGGCTCACAGGCCCAGCTGCTCTGCGGCAAGTGGGATCTTCCCGGACTGGGGCACGAACCCATTTCCCCTGCATCGGCAGGCGGACCCTCAACCACTGCGCCACCAGGGAAGCCCCAAATAAGACAACTTTGAAGAAAAAAAAATGTGTAAAAGATATTTCCTACTAGATATCAAATTCATTTTTAGCCTTAGTAATTACTGTAGTGTGTACTGATAGAGACTGGGGTTGATAAATCGATCAATGAAATAGAATAAAGTTTCCACATATATTGAAATAATATATTACAGAGGTGCATTGCAGATGAATAAAAAAGGATGGACTAGTTAGTAAGTGGTAGTACAAAACTGGTTATTCATATAAGAAGAACATAAATTTAGACTCCTTCCTCAAACAGAAAGATAAAATGTCTAGTAAAACAAGTGTCAAAAATTTGTTTAAAAATTTGAGAAGAAACTATAAAGTCTTAGTTCAGAAATAGATTTCTTAGAAAAGAAACCAAAAATGCCCCCAAATAAGGAATATTTATTGAACTTAAATGTTTATGTTTTAAAAAAATACCATAAGTATTGGGGAAAGACAAGTTTCACACTAGAATGAATTATTTTCAAGGTATATAATCAGGCAATGTTTGGAAAATAAATGAACTCCAGCAAATTAGTAAAAAAAAAATATAGGAACCAATAGAAAAAAAATGGCAAGAGGTATACACGAAGCATTCACAGAAAAGAAAATCAGAATGGCCAATAAAACATGGAAATACCAAATATATTAGCAACCATTAAATTGCAAATTTATAAAACAATAAAATAATTATTTCACATCCATTATAATGGAAATAAACTGTCTGGTGAGAGCACTCTTGGTCAGAAATAGGTGTTTGGGATCTTCATACACTCTGAACAGTAGTAAAGAAATACAGGACATTTTTGGCAATTTCAAGTAAAGATGAAAATTAACATAATCTATGACCCACGTATATTCTTTAGAGAAACTCACACATATGGCTATATTTATGAATATCTTTTCCTCCCTTTAGTATAGAGATGATAAAAGAAGAAAATAAAAATGTAAGTATCTAAATCCATATATTTCCCTCTAAGCACTGCTTTAACTTGTTACAATATATTTTGATAATATTATTTTATTATCATACATTTTGAAATGCTTTCTAATTTGCCTTGTGATCCATCCCCCCCTCTGTTTCTCCTTTCTCTCTTCTCTCTCTCTCTTTCACATATTTGGAGGTTTTTTTAAATTACATAATTCTATTGATTTCTAATTAAATTCATTATAGTCAGGTAACATACTCAGTTTATTTCAGTCCTTTGATATTTAATGAGACTTGCTTCATGGACCAGCTTTATGTGTGCCTTGTTGAAAGTTCTACTTGCACTTGAAAAGAAGCCATATTTTGTACTTACTGGATGTCATGTTTTTTAAATGTACACTATGATAAGCTGGTCGATACTGTTGCTCAAATCTTCTTTGTCTTTACTATTTTTTAAAAAAAATCTCATATTCTACCAAATACTAGAAGAGGGATATCAATAGCAGCATCTATGATTGTGAATTTGTCTATTTCTTCCTTTAGTTTTGTAAATTTTTGCAATTTATGATCCAAAGTTCTGTGTTATATTTTCTCAAAAATATAACCTTCTAAATTACTAGGGGCACACGATTTAGAATTTTAATGTCTTATTGGTGAATTGATCCTTCTATCATTAGGAAATACTGTACATTATTTTTAGTAAATTCTTTATTTTGAAGGGTTTTTTTGGGGGTGGAATTATCTCATGTCATTTTTCATTGAGTTTAGGATTTGCAAGGTACATCTTCTTTTTTTTAAACTCTATTTTATTATACTGGAATACTGAAAGTGATTTTGCTTTCCATAGAGTTGGGTTGTGGCTTATTGTTGCAATGGAATTTGATTTGGGCTTCTTATATACTCTCATTAAGGCTATAAGAAATAGGTCCCCTGGCCTATTTGAAAAGAGAAGGTGTTCTGTTTAAGAAAAAAAATTGTTTCCTCCATTTGTCAAAAGGTTAAGATTTTCTCCTCCTAAGGCTGAGCTCTTGGGTTTATGATTCTTCCCACCATGTACCTCCCTACTCTGCAACAGCACCCTCTCCACCCATGATGTCTACTCCTGTGCAGGTTGCCCGCCATTCCACACACACCTCAGCTGGCTTCCTAGATACCACCGAGAGCACCGATTTTATGAAGATTAGACATCAGATGTGTAGAAATTCTGTGTTTCAGTTTTATTGGACAACCTTTCATATAGTACAATGTAAACATTAACCATTCTTCTCCCTGCCTCACTCTTGATTAAAAACTCTAGTGTAAAACTAAAAATAGTTCTTATATCATCTTTAGTTTGGGGAAAATGAAGGAAAAATGTTTCTAATTGGCCTCACCACAGCCACCTTCTTTATTCTTTGCCCTGTGAATTCAGTCTTCTCTCTCCAAATAGCCATGTCCCCTTCTACTTGATCAGGACATTCTGGAATCTACTGTCTCCTTGTGTTTCTTTTTGTTGTTGTTTGTTTTGTTTAAATAAGATTTTTATTGTAGAACAGAGTTAGATTTACAGGCAAATTGAAAGGACAGTATAGAGAGTTACCATGTAACCCTCACCCAGTTTTTCCTATCATCTTTTATTAGTATGCTCCATTTATCATAATAAATGAATTCATGTTGGTACATTATTATTAACTAAAGTCTACGCTTTCTTCAGTTTTCTTTAACTTTTCCTTTATATCCCTTTTCTGTTCCAGGATTACAGCTAGGAAACCACATTACATTTAATAGACATATCTCCTCAGGCTCCTCTTGGTTGTGACAGTTTCTCAGACTTTTCTTGATGGTCTTGATGGTTTTGAGGATTACTGGTCAGTCATTTTGTAGAATGTACCTCAGCTGGGATTTGTCTGAAGTTTTTCTCATGATTAGGCTGTGGTTATGGGTTTTTGGCAGGAAGACTACAGAAGAAATGTGCCATTTTTATTACATTATATTGAAAGTACACACTATCAACACAATTTATCACTATTAATGTTGATCTTCATCACCTGCCTGATGTGATATTGGTCAGGTTTCTCCACTATAAAGTTCCTCATTTTCTCCCCTCTCCACCTTCCTATCTGGTCTCTTTGGGAAGAAGTCACTATGTGCAGCCTATACCTACAGTGGGGAGTTACTCTCCACCTCCCGTGGCAGAAGATCTACATAAATTATTTGGAAGTTCCTGCATGAGAGATTTGTCTCTTCTCTCCTATTTGTCTAGTTATTTATATCAGTATGGACTCCTGGATATTTATTTTATACTATTTTAATCCTCCACACATACTGTCTAGCAATTAGTCAAAACTACCCTTTAAATGTTCCCAGCCAGTGTATTGTGGCTCTGCCCGGGTAAACAGATCTTGACTGTGTCTCCCAAGATGCTCTTGACTCTCCAGATTTTGAGATGGGTTTGCCTTGGGACCTCAGTGCTCTAATGGGTCCACAAAAAATAAATGATTTTCAGTTTGTCCAACTTTTTCTTGTAAGAATGAGAGTGACGGTTTCTAAGCTTTCTCTCTGTTGGAACTGAAACTGGAAGTTGGTGTATCTTTTTTTCTCAGTATGTTTATTTTCAACTGGTCTCTGCTTTTATATTTAAAGTGTGTTGGGTCTTGCTTTTTAACAAGTATGAGAATCTATGGCCTGTGTTTAGTCCAGCACATTAAATATAATTATTGTTAGAGTTGGGTTTAATTCTTTTATCATGCTGTGGGTTTTAGGTATATTTATCCCTCATTTCTTTGGCCCCTGTGTTTCCTGTCCTGACTTCTTCTGTGTGAAGAAGAACTTCTTCTTCCACTTATTTTCTTAGTTTTCAAATTTATCTCCTGCATTAACTTTTTAGTTACACCATTTTGTGTCATATTATTAGTGTTTCTCTAGTGATGTAGTTTTAAAATTCTCTTAAAATAATATTATACCATTTCACAACAGTATAAAGATTTTACAATTGTATATCCCTTCCTTTGCTACATATAAACCCCACAGTCCATCAAATAAATTATTTATTTGTAATAGTTCATAGTCTCTTAAATTTAAATATGTCTTTATATACATATATATATATAAGTATATATAATATTTTGCTGTATATTTACCCTTTCTAGTTATCTTCATTCCTTTCTTAAGAGAAAGTACCCAGGATTCCATTTACTATCATTTCCCTTCAGGTTGAAGAACTCATAGTAGTGCAGGTCTTTTGGAGACAAATTCTTTTATCTTTGTCATTTCAAAAAATGTCTTGGAGGGAGAAGAAGATGGCAGAGTAGGAGGACTTAGTGCTCACTTCCCCCCATGAACACATAAAAAAGACATCTACATCTCGCTGAAAACAAACTGGAGGCTGGCTGAAAGTTTCTTCTATGACCAAGGCTATAAAGAAAGATCCATACAGACTTGAGTAGTAAGGGAGGAGAAGTGATCAGGTCAGGACTGGGGATATCATAGGCTCAGGGATTCTTCCTGCGGAATGAGAGGTTCGAGCCACATATTGGGCACCCCAGCCCTGGGGTCTGACACTGGGAAGATGAGTCCCCTTAGCTGGCTTGAAAACCAATGGGGACTTACCAGAGGGCTGTAAGAAACCGAGACTCTGCTCATGAAGAGCACACAGGCTTGCTTACTACCAGGAACAAGGTGGAGGAAACAGATTAAAACCTGGGACTCTGGCTGTTTTCCTGAAACTTCTGCAGCACTCAACCCAGCTTGCACTGGGTGCGTGCTCCACCCACTTTTGCTCCAGCACAACTCTCCAATAGGGCAAAGGCTGGTGGAGAGTGTTGCCAAGGAGAGTCTGCACATGAGGGGGGACAGAGCCAGCTAGAATCTGGCCCTGCATCTGAATAGGGCAAGGGTGGCCATTGCCAGCATGCATGCAGAGGTGGCAATTGGGAGTGGCCTGGGGCTCTGACTGGCCTGCTGGGATCATACTATCATGTGACCTGGCCTTCACCAGGCACCTGCTCCAGCCCCTCTTGCTCTGGTGCTGCTCTCCAATGGGGCAAAGTTGCCATTGTTAGAGGGTGTCTACCCAGAGGAAGTAGAACCAGCTTGGAACTGGCCCTGACTCGGAACAAAGCGAGGGTAGTTGTTGTGAATGAGCACACAGAGGCACTGGATTGGAAACAGCCTGGGGTTCTGACTGGCTTGCTGGGACTGTTTCAGCATGCACCCTGGCTTGCCCTGGGTACCCACGCCAGTTCTACTTGCTCTAGCACTGTTCTCCACTAGGGCAGAAGTGCCCTTGCTAGATAGGAAAGTGTACACTTAGAGGGAATGAAACCAGCTAGCCCTGAACCTCAGGGTGTCTGATCTAGCACCTGAGGCCTTGATCCTGGCCATGATAGGTGTTGATGGTCATTGAGCATAGGGAAGCCCCTGATCACACCTGGTACTGGCTCTAGCCCCTCCATCTCCAGCCCCACCTTCCACCAAGGTGGCAGCTGCCAGCACACCCTGGGGGAATATACGACCCATGCTCACTTCCGATCCATCTCTCCCACCAAAGTCACTGGACATACATAGACTGCATAGAAATGTTCTCACACAAAGACATGCCAATTAAAACTGGAACAGGTAACTATATCACCTAATTTCATAAAGTTAAACAAACTGAGAGGACAGAGGAATTGGTTTCAAAAGAAAGAACAAGAAAAAAACCCTGAAAAAACTCCTAATGAAACTGAGATAAATAATTTACAACGTAAAAAATTCGAAGCATTAGTAATAAGACTGCTCACTGAACTGGGCAAAGAATAGATGAATACAGTAAGAATTTTAACAAGGAACTAGAAAATATAAAAAGAGACAGTCAGAGCTGAAAAATACAACAACTGAAATGAAAAACACATTCACTAAAAGGAAAAAAAGCAGACTAGGTGATATAGAAGAATGCCTAAGTGATCTGGAAGATAGAATAATGGAAATCACCCAATGAGAAGAGCAAAAATTTAAAAAAAAATTAGGACCATTTAAGGGACTTCTGAGACAACATCAAGTGTACTAATATTTGTACTGTGGAGGTCCCAGAAAGAGAAAAGAGAGAGAATGGTGTAGTAAATGTATTTGATGAAATTATGGTTGAAATTTTCCTAAAGCTGAAGAAGGAAACAGATTTCCAGGTGTAGGACTCACAGAAAGTCCCAAACAATATGAACCCAAACAGACCCACACCAAGACATATCATAAGTAAAATGGCAAAAGTTAACAATGAAGGGAGAATTTTATTGGAAGCAAGAGAAAAACATACACATACAAGGGAATCCCCATGAGGTTATCAGCTGTTTTTTTTTCCTATGGAAACTTTGCAGTCCAGAAGGGAGTGGCATGATATATTTAAAGTTCTGAAAGTGAAAAACTTACAATGTAGGATATTCTACCCAGCAAGGTTATCATTCAAAATTGAAGAAGAGAAAAAGAACTTCTCAGAGAAGCAAAACAAAACATAACAAAAAAAGTTCATCAATAATAAACCAGCCCTACAAGAAATGTTAAAGTGGAAAAAAAAGTGCTACAACAAGAATTTATAGGAAAAGAAAACTCTCACTAGTAAAGCTAAATATATAGTGAAGGCTGTGGATCAACCACTTAAATAAAGGAGCATGAAGATTAAAGAACAAAAATTATAAAATCAACTATAAATACAATAAACAGTTAAGGGATAGATGTGAATATGTAAAATATGATATCAAAAATGTGGAGAGGAGTAAGAAATGTAGATCTTTTAGAATATGTTTGAACATTAATGATTATTGGCTTAAAACAAATAGACATATCTATAGGTTAACATATATGAACCCCATGGTAATCAGAAATCAAAAACCTACAATATTAGGATCAGTATCACTGATTTTTCCTCTTGCTTCAGGCTCCAATATGGCTCAGAGCTGATGCTGTCTTTACTGAAAATTTTAATATTTTATTCATCATCTATTATTTTGATTTTTTAAAATGTTGCATTAAAACTTCATTTGTCTTGAGAAAAGAAAACCTACAATAGATACATAAAAACAAAAGAAAAGGTGCACAAGCATACCACTAATGAAAAACATCAAACCACAAGGGAAGAAACTAAAAGATGAAGAAAGGAACAGAGAAGAACTACAAAAACAACCAGAAAACAGGTAACAAAATGGCAATAAGAACATAACCATCAATAATCACTTTAAATGTCAATGGACTAAAAGCTCCAATCAAAAGACACAGGGTGGCTGATTGGATTAAAAAAAAAAAAAGATGCATCCATATGCTGCCTATAAGAGATTCATTTGAGAGCTAAGACACACACATACTGCAAGTGAAAGGATGGAAAAAATGTATTCCATGCAAATGGAAACAAAAAGAAAGCTGGGGTAGCTATGCTCATGTCAGACAAAGTAGACTTTTAAATAAAGTCTATAAGGAAGCACATTTCAATGATACAATACAGTATTTTCAACTCTACTCACCATTTTGTACATTAGGTCATCAGATCTTACTCATCTTATAGCTGAAAGTTTGTACTCCTTTACCAGCCTCTATTCCTCTCATGCCCCCAGCCCCTGGCAACCACCAGTCAAAGGAGGCAATGTAATGATAAAGGGACCAATACAAGAAGAAAAACACACATCCCAATTATAAATTGGGCAGAAGACCTGAATAAACATTTTTCCTAAGAGGACATACAGTTGGCCAACAGGCAGATGAAAAGATGCACAACATTGCTAATCATTAGGGAAATGCAAATCAAAACCACAATGAGATATCACCTCATACCAATAGTCAGAGTGGCTATTGTCAAAAATACCACAAATAAAAAATGTTGGTGAGGATACGAAGAATAGGGAACTCTAGTATGCTGTTGGTGAAATGTAAACTGGTGAAGTCATTATGGAAAATAGTATGTAGGCCTGTCAAAAAACTAAAATTAGAACTATCATATAAGCCAGGATTTCCACTCCTGGATATATATCCAAGAAAATAAAAACAATAATTTGAAAAGATATATGCACTGCAATGTTCACAGCAGCATTATTTGCAATAGCTAAGATACAGAAGCAACTTAAGTGTCCATCAACAATACACACACACACACACACACACACACACACATACACACACACACACATGGGATATTACTCATCCATAAAAATGAATAAAAATTTGCCATTTGCAGCAACATTGATGGGCCTGGAGGGTGTTATGCTTAGTGAAATAAGTCACCCAGAGAAAGAAAAATAATGTATGCTGTCATTTATATGTGGACTCCGAAAAATAAACAAATATATATAACAAAACAGAAAGAGACTCACAGATATAGACAACAAGCTAGTGGTTACCAGTGGGATGAGGAATGGGGGGAGGGGCAAGATAGGGGTAGGGGATTAAGAGACATAAAATATTATGTATAAAATAAGCAACAAGGATATATTGCACACCACAGGGAATATAACCAATATTTTATAATAATTTTAAATGGCATGTAATCTACAAAAATATTGAATCACTATGAAACTAATATTGAAAATCAACTGTACTTCAATTAAAAAATAAAGAAAAATGTCTTTATTTCACCTTTATTTGGGGAGCATATTTCCACTGGGTATAAAATTCTAAGTTCATATTTTATTTTCTTTCAGCACTGTAAAGCCGTTAATTGTATTTTGTTTTAGCCTCCCAGTTTTTTCTGTTGAGCAGGACCCTTTGTTGCTATATTAATGTGCCTTTTTTTCCTCTTGCTGCTTTTGACTTTCTGTTTATCTTTAGTGTTCAGCAGATTGACTATGATGTGCCTAGAAATCTTTTTAAAAAATTGTATATCCAAGATGAGACGTTTGATGAGATTCCTGGATTTGTGGGTTGATATCTTTCAATTAATTTTGGAAGACCCCGGCCATTTTATCCTTACATATTTCTTCTTACCTATTATCTCCCTCCTCTCCTTTAAGTTCCCCACAGATAAGATACTCTCTTTTCTTCTGTTTTTGTTTAATTTCAGTTTGGATATATTCTATAAATAAGCCTTCAAGTGTATTGATTCATTATTCTGCTGTGTCAATCTGTTTTTAAATCCAACAAATGAATTCATTTTTGATAACTGATTTTTTTCATCTATACAATTCCATTTGGTTCTTTTATATAGTCTCAATATTTTGTCGTGTGTTATCCACCATTTCCAACAGACATTTGTTACAGTCTGAATATTTGTGTTCCCCTAAAATTTATGAATTTGAAATGCTGAAATTTTATGCCAGTGTGATGGTATTAGAAGGTGGAGCCTGGGGGAGGAGACTGAATCATGAGAGTGGAGCCCTCATGAACAGAGTTAGTGCTCTTATAAATAAGACTCCACAGTGCTTGTAGTCCCTTGTTTCTGCCTTGTGAGGTGACAGCTGGAAAGTTCCATCTATGAAATAGGAAGTAGATTCTCACCAGACACTGAATCTGCCAGCACCTTGATCTTAGATTTTCCAGCAACCAGGAAGTGTGAGTAATAAATTTCTGCTCTTTATAAGCTAACAGTCTATGGTATTTTTGTTATAGCAGTCCAAAGGAACTAGGATAATACTTCAGTTTCTTTATCATCTAACTAATATCATGTGTAATTGTATCGTCCAACCATGTATGTTTCTTCTATCTACTATTTCTTCTTTTTACTATTAATCACTTAAAAAATTATTCTTTTGCCATTTCATGTGTCTTGCAACGTTTAAATTTTCTGCCAGACATTTTATATTAAATAACAGTAAGGACTGAATTATATAGCATTTACCTCCATAAAATACTATATGACGTTTTCTTTCAGGCTGCTAGAACTGGAGGCTGAGCCAATCTGAAATATTGCTGAACTGTATATAGGCATTCTTGTAGCTTTAGTTCACCACTGACTTAATATAGTTTGAGCCTGTGATCAGGGCTTTCTCTTCTGTGGAACAAAGGGTCAAGTGAAATGAGGAGCTATGCAGTCTTGAGCAGAGGTGACAATATATGACTCATGTTTCAAAAGTTTTACATTCTCCCAGATAATATAGCTAATGAAAGAGAGTTTTATTGCCCTATCATTTTCTTTCCCACATGATCTACTTCAGGATTCTATATAGCAGTCTGTGGTAAAGAAACAAGCATCATGTTTCAACTCACACTTAAGTAAACTCATGGATTGGGAAAGAGCTAGTTGGGGCCTAAATATCTAGATACTTCATGTTCAAGAGCTGTTAAGACTCAACTTCTCAGACTCTAAAGACCTTCCGTACTTAAATAAAGGACAAGGGTAACCTGTCATTTTTGATATGTAAACAAATTGAGGTTTGAGACATGAAGAAGAGCTTTTGACATTAAATCCATATTTTTCACCACTACAAAATGCTGCCTCTTCATAGCTTTGTAAAAGAAGAAAATGATGATTTAGACCTGGCATGAACAAATTTTATTTGTACAGGGGTAGATAATAAATATTTTGGGCTTTGTGGTCCATTTTCTATCTTTGACAACCACTCAACTCAGTTGTAGCACAAAAGCATCCATGGACAATCTGTAAATAAATGGCTACAGCTGAGTTTCAATAACTTTCAATTTACAAAAACAGGTGGCATGGTGAGTCAAATTTGGCCAGTGTTTGCCAATCCTTGACTTAGCTTATGCTGGTAAGAGCAAAGGGGAGATTGCAAAATACATTGTTAGAAGTTATGCTAATTTTTTAAAGCTCTGTAGTTCCTGGTTGACATTGAACAGGAGAAAATCTAGACAAATAAGATGATGAATATAATTAACTTTCAATGGTACCATGTTCCTGCATATTGCTCTTCTGCTGCCTAACCAAGAATAACTGTGGGGCAAACTGAAAATTAGTCTTTCTTTGCAAAAGAATATTTGGAAGATTCTAGCATAGATGGATGCAAATGATGTATTTGTTTCTCAGAAATTTGTAAATGATTTGCTAAATTTCCAAGGCATTTATAGTTTGGAAATGTATGTTGAAGGAAGAAAGAAACTTTTATAAAAATTTGAAACTAAGTATTCAAATGTCATTACTTCTAAGATTACTACAACTAATGGCTCATATTAATATAGCATCTTTATGCTCTAATATCCCTTACAGTGTAACTGTGAATTACATATATATGTGTATGTATATATATGTATATATATATGTACTTCCATATACAATATTATGTGTATATATTTTCCCTCACCCCCTTCCTGATACGGAAACTGAGTCATTAATAAGGATTAATAAATGCCTAAAAATGATGCCAGTGACAGTCCTGAGTAGAGACTTCTGATCTCCTGGCACTCAGACTAAAGCTGTTTGCATTTTCTCTAAATCAATATATCTGTAGTCCCAGGTGAGTCTCCTAAAGCAAACAGACAGGAATCCCAGGGTATGTCAGTTTCAGATAGGAATAATAATTTGCACGTGTACATTTGAAATAAGGACATGTCTATCATTTTCTAAAGTGAAAGACTATCCTTGTAAAACTCACATTTAGCACAGATGTTTCACATACCTAATTACTATTGGTTAGAGTACTTAGGTAGTACACAAGTTTGTCAGATCTTTTCTTTGGTCAAATAACTTTAATAGGGAAGACTGTCACTAAAGGAGATGATTAAAAGTCCCTAGTGGGCTTCTACCCCACTTCCAAATGCAGGTAGGATATTTGCTAGTTATTACCTAAGTCTTTGCTGATAATTCCAGACAAAATGGCACAGAAAGTCAGTCATTAGACATATCCTTTGGTTAGCCTCTGATAGAGGGTTTATTTTAGTCAAGATACATTATCTATAATCATATTTGTCTACTCTGTATAAGTGTATATTTTTGAAGGCTTGAACTGGAAGAAAAAAGTTAGTTTTCTACATGTTAACCTGAAAATTAAAAGTAGCATATAGTCCTTATTATATGTTATCAGAGACACATGAGCTATTGATTCAGGCTTTTCATATCAAGACATTTCATTTAGGTAAAAAGAAATGCTTATGAATACAAAATTCAGATTTAGAAATAATTAGAAGAAGCATTTAGACTTAAAAAAAAATCAATTGACTTATCAATCTGCCATGAAAAACAGGCTGAAGATCGTTGGCCTACCTCTGACCTGTAATTAACAGAATAAAGGAAACAGAGAACATACAGAGAGATTTTGAGTGGTTTTGAGAAATATGTGTTGAATTTCACATATTGGAAAAATGTTACCTATTTCAGTAGAGGTATGTCTTACCTTAATAAATAAGACCTAGTAATCTTAACGTCTAGATACTAATGAGGTATCAGATTATTTGATACAATGCCAAATACTAAAGGTTATTTAATAAATTTTGATTGCTTCGTTCATATAATCATTTGAATATAGATAACACACACCCCTCTGGTGTATCTTTAACACACGTGCTGTTGCATATGGATGAGATAACTAAAAAGGAATTGTGTTTAGAGGTTATCATCATGGGTGGAAGCTTACATGACACATAGGAAATACTATGATACTGTCCCATAGGAATATCCATTTATGGTAATGTCCAATGGTAGTATCCATTTTAAGCTATGACTTTGAGAGAAATGAATTTCCCAATAAAAGATAACTTTAAAATGAATCTTCTTTCATTGTATGGAATGGTGATCTTGGAAGAGAGATAAGCAGAGACAGACATAAGATGTTGAACAGCTGAGCGTGAAAGATAGAACGTTGCAGCTGCAAATAGTCATTTATGTTATATAATAAGGCAAGCAGCTAGCATTTTACCAAACGTAATAGAGGGGTGTACTGATAAGACTCCATGCTTACTACCTGATTTTGACCAAATTAATATGTAAAAACTGAGAAATTTAAGGTCATGGTAATGAGCAACCTGAAATGAGAATCAAAAATTTTGGTATGAGGCAATAACACTCTAGAATCATGAACATAACTCAGGACTGATCCAGAATATTGATCCAAACAAAAGTTTGTTAGTGAAGAAAACCTAGAAACATAGTTTAGAACCACTGTATAGTACTCGTAATTCATGTAATTAAACTTATATGATAAAAATAATTGTTCTTATTAGAGAATATGTGATCAGCATTTTTAACAAGTCCTTTAGTTTTTTATATAATATATACACTATTAAGTTTCTTAGTTATTGTTAAATACTTCAAATTGTGGATATTCACTTAATAACATAGTTTCTGATTCCCAGTTTAAAAAAAAAATAATAAAATGAATAAATGTGTTGGTATCTTTCCTTACAGAAATCTTTCACTGAGGGCTTACTTCTCCTTAGTTGTGCCACATATATACTTAATCTTAATCTTATAAGAATAGGTTATCATTTGTTTATAAAATAATATGATTTAATCAAATATCTCACAGCAACTTTTGAGGGATTATGTTGGTAAATATAAAAACATTTTGAGCTATTTCTGTATAACAATATTTTCTTTAAAATAGGAAATCTGAACTTAAAAAAATGTAATTGAAGTTGGAACACTAAAAATTTTGATGTGATTCTAAATTAGGGATAAGTTTCCTATTTTCAAATATTTGATTTCTTAAGATTCTGTTGTCTTTAGCAATAGAATAAAAGAAAGGATATATTTCAATAATATTTGAATCTTTAGAGATTTTTAAAATTAGCTTTTGAAATATTAAACTATTTTTCTTGCTTTAATTCACTCATTATGTAATATAAGCACCTGGAAATCATTGTAAAAAGAACTCATTACGATTCTTCTGTGAAAATTTCAAACTTACTGTTTGAGGAAATAGAGATACAACATATCTCAACAGTTCCTTTTTTGTTATTATTGAGAAAATTCATATTGATCTTGAAACACAGGTATTGTCTTTGAGTATATAAGGTATACAGACCTCACTTTTAAATTCTCATAATTTGTTAAACTAAGAAAACATCGCTGATATGTCTTTGCATAAACATAGAACATACTGCTCTATTTTTTTAGCTTTAATGTCTAACATGCATTTCTCACTCTCACATCAAGCAATATAGTCTCCATTTAAATTAATAAAAATCTATGACCCAATAGAAGGAAAAATTAATTACCTGAAATATACTGCTATCCTGTCTGTATGAGAATGAAACAAGTTATTCTTTTAAAAAATTGATTTTGATGGAAAACTAAGCCCTTAACAAAGTGCTTCTATATGAAAGATTTCAATATGGAACATGATGGAGGAGAAATTGCCTTTGAGAGGGAATCAAGAGCACTGATTTTGTCTGAGATCCTTTTCTCCCTGACTGAATGAGCACAGTTATTTCAGAGTTTGTATTTACGATCCGTCCTATGATTATGAAATTCATAAAAAGTGATCCTCAAACTGTTATAAGCATAGAGTCCATTGACAAAAGAACATTCATGATATTCATTCTATTAATCTAAAATTTAATATATTTAGAAAGCCTTATAATAAAATAATAATGCAAAATGTAATAAAATGAAACAAATATTAACAAAATAATAAAGGCTCAACAAGTTAAGCTTGAGAAGCCAGGAACAAATCTCAGAACAAAATGAAACAAAACAAAACAAAAATGTTTATCAAATGTAGTAGTAGTAAATGAGAAAGAAGAGTCAGAATAGACACACATGAGACTTTCAGTATGAACTATCTCTCCAAAGATATAAATGATAAGAAATAAAAAAAATATGCTGTAATACTATAAAGATAATATTAAAGTTGAAAATGCAAGATAAAGTGAAAACATTGATGGAAGACAAGAGAATTAATATCCTAGCAGAAAAAGCCAATATTTCAAATCAAGGTAATTTATAGAAACGTATGATTAAATGCAAGAGAATCTAAAAGCCTATAAAGGTACAGAAGTTCATTCATCTGAAATAGTTGTTATTAGTGCAAATGGAGAAGGCCAAATCTGTAAGGAATTAAAATTGGGCTTTAAGTTTAGAGGTATGTGCACTTTAATTCCAAATCTGTCATTTCTTCTTTGTCTGATACTGCTATTTAACCTTTTTAAAGCTCACATACCTCAAGAGAAATAGGCCATTATAGCTCTGTCATAGAATTTTTGAAATAATTAAATGTGATCTTATGTGTAAAACACTGAAACAAATGCCTAGCAAATAACAGCCACCTATTTTTGGGGGCGGGGAGGGAGTTGAATAAATTAGTTGGCAAACTTTTATTTTAACTGCAGTGCTTCCTTGGAATGGATATAAATGATAACAGAATCTCTTTCAGTAGAAACACACACACACACACAACATTCCTAAGCCTCTACTGGTCATGTTTGAAAACTTTGAATTTTTAGGTTTAAAACATTAAGAACAAAGAGAAGATTTTACAAACTGCCAAGAAAGCAGGAGATACAGTGACAAGAATGTCTTGAAATATTCCCCTACTGGCTTTGGAGACAATCTACCCAATGCCAAGACAAAAGAGTAATCACTGCAAAATACAATGTCCCAACAAGCTGACCTTTTCTTTCCGAATTAATTATTCAAATACTCCCATCATAGCAAAGTTGAACAGAAATAAAAATGAGTATCTCAGGACACATGAAAGATACTTAGTAAACATTGATTAGAAAAAATTATGTGAGGCAAGATTAATGGAATGAAGTAAAATGATATAGGAAATTAGACCAACATGTGAAAAATGGAAAATCAGAAGATTGAAATTCATAGAATTTTCATCTACAAGATATAACTAGAAAGTGAGTAGGACAAGGAGAAATTTAACCTGAGAAAGACACTTCTGTTCTTAATAAGTAAATTCAAGGTCTATTTAGTAAGAATAAGTCGTGATGAAAAATAAAGAGCGAATAAGACTGAACATTTAACTGTAAGTTACATTCTATTTTTATCATTAGAAAACTATGAAAAGTAAATCTCAGGTTAATTATATTGTTATAAGCATATTGCATAAAAGTTATAGATTAGATTACAAATAAATTTTAAGGGAATTAGAATTTATTGTCAACTAGAAAATACATATAAATAAAAATAGAGAATATACCATCATGGGATAAAAATTAAATGACACAAGGAAAAAGTATAATACTTAGAACAATTGTTTTCAATTCTCTTGTAATTAGAAAGGTCCCTGACTGTATTTTTAAAAATGCAATCATCCTGCCTACAAAAGATGCACTCAATACTAAAAAGTCACATGATCTTTCTCAACATTTGGGTCAAAAAGGCCATGTAGCACACGGTAGCACATACCTATGAACAAGCAAACAAGCAAATATGAACATTACAGACATGGAAGAGGCATGTATGTTGTATGTGTGTGTGTGTGTGAGAGAGAGAACTGCATACATGTGCACATTTAGATAGATACACATAGACATAAAGTAACCTATAAATATAAATGCAATATATTCAATGTCACAGAAAGCTTTCAGAGATCAATTAGAAGAAGATTTTTGCTTTCGACATTTTTTAAAGAAGAACAAGATAAATATCACAAATATGGATCTATTAAAAAAAGTTTAGAAGTAGAACAAAGTGTCAAAAGAAAACAGGAATTATCTGTTGCTTCTGATCTGTTCCTCTCCTCCTTAACTGCCATGGACAGAGATGAGTTTTTTGAACAATAATTTTTTTGTACTTTTCCTGTCCCTGCAGAAAACCCTGAACTCCCCAGAGAATTCCAGAAACTATAGAAAAGCAGAACAGGCATATAAAGATTCTCTACTTCACTTTGCTTTCTCTTCATTCATTGTTGAATATGAAGTCTATGGGTATATGAAAGACAAACACAATTTATCTACATTTCAGAGAAACACAAAGTCAGTTTTTCCTAGGAGTTTTGTCACAGGGGCAGGGGTTTAGTCTCTGGGTGGGGATGGAGTCAGTGATGTCCTGAATAGACAGGAAAAAGGCTTCAGATGCTATCTTAAGGCTGCCATTTTGGAAAAATTGTGCAAAAACAGTTAACTAAGGTGCTTAACTCACAGCCCAAGCTACAAAGATTTGAGCTTCATCAAGGCTTATTTCTGCAAAGAAAATTAGAGATACATTTCTCCGTTTTGATACATAATTTGCTACTTTTAGTAGTAAGGATAATGGTAGGGTGATAGGTTCTTGTTATTGTTTTTTAGTTTAGCTTTGTTTTAGAGGTCAAATTACACTCTGATCTATATAATTCTGAGATTCCTTGGGAAGGTTGGTGAATATGAGTTAAATTATTTTTTTGTTATTTTAATTTCACCTGCAACTTTACCACTGTAGTAGGCTTTCACAGCTAAATGGTCAGAAATACCATTTCAATAATAACACATTGCTGGATTCTAGAAGCTTAGTGGACCTATTTTAAATCCTTCTGAATGTTTGAAAAGCATGTTACTGTAACATATCTCACTTTTGTGTGTGTGGCTTATTTTCCCAAGTATTAAAGTAATACACAATCATTAAATAAAATTTGGAAAATGGTAAACACTATAAAGTTAAAAAGCAACCATGAGCCCGATATCAAGATAATACCCATATATAGGAAGAATGATAGACATGATAAAAAGATACATGTAAATAGGAAATAAAACATCAATTAAATTATACCAAAAATAAATACATTTTGTATCAAGTTTTAAAAAAATTAAGACTGTATTTTGCCTATGTTTGCATGTTATTAAATATTCTACTTCATTATATTGTAATTCCATAAATTATTTAACCAGCCTTCTATTGTTTGGTATTTATATATTTACTAATTATCATTATAAATGATGGTTCATATCTAGAAGTGGAATTTTTATGCCAAATACTATGGCCGTTTATGTTTCTTAATAACGAGCAGCCTGGAAAAGTGGGACAAAAACAAGTGTTAGAGCTGCACTCATTTGGATTCAAAACCTGGAAAATCCATTTCAAGCTTTCTGGCTCCATTTGGATAAATCTTCAAAATCGAGATGTTGAATTTATAAATAAGGATCCATTTAAATATGTTTATTTTAAACAAATTTAAAGTAAAAAATCTAGTTGAGAACCTGGCACATAGCATATGGTAAATATTTTTATTCCATAAAGTTATTTACTCTTTAACCATCATATTTAATGTTAACATTTCTTTTAAAAACTGGGGCTTCCCTGGTGGTGCCGTGGTTAAGAATCCACCTGCCAATGCAAGGGACACGGGTTCGAGCCCTGGTCCGGGAAGATCCCACATGCCACAGAGCAACTAAGCCCATCTGCCACAACTACTGAGCCTGTGCTCTAGAGCCCGTGCACCACAACTACTGAGCCCATGTGCCACAACTACTGAAGCCCACGCTCCACAACAAGAGAAGCCACTGCAATGAGAAGCCCACTCACTGCAACGAAGAGTAGCCCCTGCTCGCCACAACTAGAGAAAGCCCATAAGCAGCAATGCAGACCCAATGCAGCCAAAAATAAGTAAATAAATTAATTAATTTTAAAAAACATAATAAAAATTATACTTGATTTATGTTTATACAGTAATTTTGACATCAAGGAGTTTATGTTATGTAATAAAATCTGTTTTCTTTTTTATATTATTTCCATTTCCTTTTCAGTTTAACAAGTTCTTCCCCAAATTGAAATCAGGAAATAAATCACTTATATATTTTTCTAATTTTCTGTCTTTTTCTTTTTTTCCCCAAGGAAAAGTACTGTAAAGCAAGGTGAAGATGAGTAGAGAACTAAGTGATGAACTTTCCCAGTATTATCTAACTTAATAATAACTACACTCTCTATTTTATTCTCTGTTTGAGGTAGGGAAACCCTGTCTGAGCAAAGGAAAATTGAACCTCATAGGAATGGACTCACACTAGATCAATGCTTATTAGGCTTTGGGTAATGATTTAGGACTCCTGATGATAGCCTTGACCCTTATATATATATTAGAAAAGGAGATGCCTGTCAGCATAGAAGCAGATATTAAAGAAGGATACTGATGGCTTTCTCTCTCTTTCTTTTAATCACCTCTTAAACACTGAGCCTTGGTATGTCTTTTCTTCTTTTTTTTTTTTTTCAAGTGTTCCAGAACCAGCACCATTTGTTGAAAAGGCTATCTTTGCTCCATGGTATTGCCGTAGCTCCTTTGTCAAATATCAGTTGACTATGCGTATATGGATTTATATCTGTTCTCTAGTCTTTTCCATTGATCTATTTGTCTATTCTTTTGCCAGTACCACACTGTCTTGATTACCATAGCTTGTCTTAGTAAGTCTTGAAGTCAGGTACTGTCAGTCCTCCAACTTTGTTCTTTTCCTTCAATTTTGTATTGGCTATTCTGGATCTTCTGCATCTCTATATAAAGTTTAGAATCAGTATGTCAATATCCACAAAATAACTGCCTAGAACTTTTATTGAAACTGTACTGAATCTATAGATCAAGTTGGGAAGAACTGACATTTTGACAGTACTGAGTCTTCCTATCTATTAACATACATTCTCTCTCTGTTTTGTTCTTCTTTGAATTCATTCATCGGAGTTTTACTCATATAGATCCTGTACATATTTTTTTACATTTGTACCTAAGTATTTCATTTTGTGGGGTAGTAGTATAAATGCTACTGTGTTTTTTATTTCAAATTCCACTTGTTCATTGCTGGTTCTGCCTTTTTAATTTAATTTAATTTTTTATACAGCAGGTTCTTATTAGTTACCTATATTATACATATTAGTGTATATATGTCAATCCCAATCTCCCAATTCATCCCATGTATGTCTTTTCTAATTTAGTGATTTATGAACATAATCTAAACAAACATGGTGCATGATGGGTTTTTGGAAAAAAAATGCCCTCAAAAATTTCACAAGTATCTAAATGAGCCACGATGCAAATGTTCTTGATTACTGAACATCCCATTAGATGTGCCGTTGCCTTTTCCAAAGGACTTACAGACAGTGCTGGCAGTTTTGCTTCCTCTCCAGCAGGCCATATTTTTACTGGGCCAAGTCCACACAACCCTCTTTGCATCCTCATTACCAATCCTAGGAAAATTATACTGGTTTTTAACTTCTTTATTTGATAGACAGCCTAGTTGGTTGAATAAACAGTCAAGAGAATATGTTTTTATGTTGGATTTTCCTTTTACTATTTCTGAAAACATTCTATAATTTAGTTGATTTTGTGTCTCCAATTAATGAAGGTGCTAGATGTCTGACTCCCTAGTAAACTCAGTGGGTGTTAACTTTATTGTCTCTTTAGGTCCAGGTTATGCTAAATTCATTTCAGAGTATGGAATTCAGTATGATTACAATATAATCGTATGTTTAATTGCGAGTAAAACCTCCTCTAAAATTAATACTAAAATTAATATTTAAAGTGGAATTGCAGTCAAAAGCAGAATGAATGAGGAGGTATTGTTATAACAGAGTGCCCTGAGGGAGATTAGTGAGTTTCAGAGAAATTTGGGCTGTGAATCAGAAAATAATCCCTAATAAATCTCCAGAGAAGGCCACCTCTACTTCCAGAAACTGTTATTTCTTGTGGGTTAGATACGCATTCTCTTGTTTTATCTCCTTTGCATTTGGCTGCATAATTTCTATTAAGACAGAAAAAATAAGCTTTCTTTCGAAATCTTTCTTTTTCTTTTTTAAGGGCTCACTGTAATGGCTTTTTCTTCTACCTTGAACATTTTATATCTAACAAGACCTCTTTCCACGTGTTTGCTAGATGTGAGAGCTAAGCGTGTATCCTTTTCTTATTCCTTTTTGGCATGATTCTTAGCAAGCATTTTAGTTACTCTTCTAGCTCAGAGTATACTTGAATAAGTAGAAACGTAAATTACAAACAGAGTTTTTGTGGCTGTATCTTACTGTACTTGTTGATTTAATGCAATCTAGGATGGGATTTTATGTAGGGGAAGAAATGACGTATTACTGTACTCAACTTTTGAATATTTTAAGCATTCTTTCTGTCTAACCAACAGTCACTTGATTTCCAATGTTGTTTATACTACATAGAATTTTAACACAAACTTTTAACTTATAAAAGTTTAAGTACAGAGATGTCCTTTTTTGGAAATATTTCTTTCATTCTCTCATAAAAAAGGGAACACAAAGCTGTAACTGTAAAAGCTTTGTTTTACAATCTGTAAGAAGAATATTGACAGGGTTCTAAATACAAAAGCTGGTCAAGAATTAGTCCCAATATAATCTTACATGTCAGAAATTCAAATGTCTTGGGTTCACAGAGGTGATTTTATACACACTCTTCAATAGGCATTTGCCACAAAATGTGTCCTAGCATAGCATTCATCTGCACTCAATATCATAAAGAAAAAGTTCTTTCAATAGTTTTCCTTTACCATATAAAATAGGATTTTTAAAAATGTATTTAGACTTTTTTATTGGCTAATGATAGGTAGCTGGTGATTTTCTTCCTTATGTTCTGATTTCTGAAAATTTCTGAATAAAATAAATGATAAAAGATGATGCACTTATGCTGTATACAGAAAAATAGAAGCTCACTTGCTGTCTCTTAGTCTTAGGTTAAATTTCTTTATGTATAGAATCATAGTATGTCTACCTGGAGAAGTTCAGAAATTATTCAGATTAAATATTTTATTTTACAAATAATGAACCTGAGTCCCAGAGAGTGTCTTAGCTTAAGTGACCAGTTAGAGAGTGAACTTTTTCCTATACCTTGCTTCTTTCCGTGATTAGATATTTTCTCATCTCTTTTGACTCTTCAATAAATAGGTTTCAATAGATAATGATGACTGGCCAGGAAAGAGCCAGGAGGAGCTGTATCGAGAGTCCAAGAAACTTACTACCACCCCATCTCGACTTCAGGCTATTCTTAGCCCTGGCCATTTGCTATCTCCCCCTGATTTGGGTTCTGCAGCATGCTGTACCATATGTGTGCACAACTGATTAAATATTCAGTAATTCACTGAACAAATTTTTTTTTTCTAAGCTCTACCATGGTCTTCAAGTGAAAGGGGGACAGATATGCAAAAACTAGCTATAATATCAGTTAAAATAAAATTAGAGTTAAGTGGATTTTCAGATTGTAGATGGAAAGGGGCTTGACTCCAATTGAGAAATAAAAAAATAGGCTTCAAAGAAAAGGCACTGGGGCTACACATTAAACACTGAAAGGCATTTCAAATTTGAATCTAAATAGGCATACTAGGCTTGCAAACTGCATCAACAAAAGTGTGGAGATGCTCAAATGAAGAGACCAGGAAAAGGCAAGGATTATGATTTGGTTGAGATTATCTCATGGAGTACAAGAGAAAGATCCTGGTCTCTTTGGTCTTTATGTGTGCTTCAGACACTTCTACTACCTGTGAAGCAAATAATCTGACTTCTTGTCAATGTTGAAAATTATGGACTTCTTTCAAGGTTTGAGTATTTACTTCAGGGATTCAACAATCATAATCTATGTTTTCTATAACTTCTAAAGCAGCCTGTGTATAGTGTGTCTAGAACAAGGAGCAGTCTGGATGACATGAGTTGAGACATGTTGAAAGAATTCTTGGCTGTAAAATATACAAGGTTATCTGTCCATGAAATTATAAACTTCACTACTGAAGTTAGTGTTAGAACCAGCATGTAACTCATTGAAGAAATCGGAAGGCAGTGTTTTGCCCACAGTCACATAACACTGGTATTATATTTATTTTTTAATTGAGAGATTGTTTCTCTAGAGTTCTCCTGTTATAAAATTATAAAACCCAAGATCCTCATTTCAGAAATACACACACACACACACACACACACACACACACACACACACACTTTTTGCTTATTCTTTTTTCTTCTTTTTTTGGAACCCAGGTCACAGAATTGCATCAATCAAGTTTTGCTATTCATAGCTTACTCACATTTTGGTCCATGTATGGCTGTCTGATTATATTTGTTTACATATTTATTAGTAATCTAATTAACACCTCTGATGTATCATGCATTCCAAGAACTCAAATATTTCTAAAAATTTATATTTACCTATGCACATTTCCCCACAACCTACTTTTGGCTTCTCACCTAGAAGTATCATATACCCAGAAGTTCATGCTTATCACTCCCTTGTTTTTCTTTAATATATTCTATCACTGAAACATAAAAAGGCTTAACAAATATATTGAAAAGTTTTGCTTGTTTTTTAACTTATTAATGGGTGTACAATTTTTTACTAACATCTTAATGTAGGATTATTTTGTCAGATAATTAAGTATAATTTGAAAAGAGATAAGAGCCTGAGGGAATAATAATAAAAACCCATTCAACAAACATTTGTGGAACAGTTAACATTTGCTGGCACTGGGGATACAATTACAAATACAATATAATTCCTTCTTTGAGGAATTTTTGATTTGTGACAAATGGATATTAATAGATAATTGCAATAAAATGTAAAAAGTATTATAAAAAAGATTTTTGCAAACTGGTGTGGGTTTATGGGAGAGATGGCATTTTCCTTAATTCTTTAATGATGTTTGGGATATCATTATAATATGAGACACATTTCAGATCGAGGGAGACAACTGGGTAATACTGTTGAGGTGAAAGTAGAGCAGATATCAAATTATCAATAAAGTATGAAAGATAGAATTAAGGAAGAAGGAATTAAGGCTAATGAATTAGGAAGAGTACTAATGGATTAGTGGGGACGATTCAGAAAATTGTACAAGTTACTATCAAAACTATCTATACTGGGGGAGACCTTCAAGATGGCGAAGGAGTAAGAAATGGAGATCACTTTCCTCTTCACAAATACATCAGAAATACATCTACATGTAGAGCAACTCCTACAGAACACCTACTGAATGCTGGCAGAAGACCTCAGACTTCCCAAAAGGCAAGAAACTCCCCACGTACCTGGGTAGGGCAAAAGAAAAAAGAAAAAACAGAGACAAGGGCTTCCCTGGTGGCGCAGTGGTTGAGAGTGCTCCTGCCAATGCAGGGGACATGGGTTCGTGACCCGGTCTGGGAAGATCCCAAATGCCACAGAGTGGCTAGGCCCGTGAGCTATGGCCGCTGAGCCTGCGCATCCGGAGCCTGTGCTCCGCAATGGGAGAGGCCACAACAGTGAGAGGCCCGCGTACCACAAAAAAACCCAAAAAACAAAAACCAAAAAAAACAGAGGCAAAAGAATAGGGACAGGACCTGCACCTCTGGGAGGGAGCTGTGAAGGAGGAAAAGTTTCCACACACTATGAAGTCCCTTCACTGGAGGAGACGGGTGGTGGGTGGTGGGTGGTGGGGTGGGGTGGGGGTCTTCGGAGCCACAGCAGAGAGCACAGCGACAGGGGTGCGGAGAGCAAAGTGGAGAGATTCCCGCACAGAGGATTGGTGACGACCAGCACTCACCAGACTGAGAGGCTTGTCTGCTCACCCATCGGGACGGGTTGGGACTGGGAGCTAAGGCTTGAGCTTTGGAGGTTAGACCCCAGGGAGAGGACTGGGGCTGGCGGCGTGAACACAGCCTGAAGGGGGCTAGTGCGCCACGGCTAGCCGGGAGGAAGTCCAGGAAAAAGTCTGGAGCTGCCGAAGAGGCAACAGACTTTTTCTTGCCTCTTTGTTTCGCAGTGCGCGAGGAGACTGGATTAAGAGCACCACCTAAACGAGCTCCAGAGATGGGCGCGAGCTGTGGCGATCACTGCGGACCCCAGAGGCGGGCATGAAATGCTAAGGCTACTGCTGCAGCCACCAAGAAGCCTGTGTGCAAGCACAGGTCACTATCCACACCTCCCCTCCCGGGAGCCTGTGCAGCCCACCACTGCCAGGGCCCTGTGATCCAGGGACAACTTCTCTGGGAGAACACACGGCGCATCTCAGGCTGGTGCAACATCATGCGGCCTCTGCCACTGCAGGCTTGCCCCGCATTCCGTACGCCTCCGTCTCCCCGGCCTGAGTGAGCCAGAGCCCCCTAATCAGCTGCCATTTTAACCCCCTCTGTCTGGACAGGAAAGCGACTCCCTCAGGCGACCAACATGCAGATGTTGGGACAAATCCAAAGCTGAAACCCAGGAGCTGTGTGAACAAAGAAGAGAAAGGGAAATCTCTCCCAGCAGCCTCAGGAGCAATGGATTAAATCTCCACAATCAACTTGATATACCCTGCATCTCTGGAATACCTGAATAGACAATGAATCTAAAACTGAGGCGGTGGACTTTGGGAGCAACTATAGACTTGGGGTTTGCTTTCTGCATCTAATTTGTTCCTGGCTTTATGTTTATCTTAGTTTAGTATTTACAGTTTATTATCATTGGTAGATTTCTTTATTGATTTGGTTGCTCTCTTCCTCCTTTTTTTTAAGAAAAAAATATACATATATATGTATATTTCTTTTTTTCTCTTTTTTGATTGTGTATGTGTAGGCTTCTTTGTGTGACTTTTTCTGTATAGCTTTTCTTTTACCGTTTGTCCTAGGGTTCTGTCTGTCCATTTTGTGTGTGTGTGTGTGTGTGTGTGTGTGTGTACTTTTTAGTACTTGTAATCATTGGTGAATTTGTATTTTGGTTTGGTTGCTCTCTTCTTTCTTTCTTTTTTTAAATTACTTTTTAACTTTTTAATTTTAAATAATTAAAAAAATTATTTTAATAACTTTATTTTATATTATTCTATTTTATTTTTCTCTTTCTTTCTTTTTTTCTCCATTTTCTTCTGAGCCGTGTGGCTGACAAGGTCTTGGTGCTCCAGCCAGGAGTCAGGTCTGTGCCTCTGAGGTGGGAGAGCTGAGTTCAGGACATTGATCTACCAGAGACCTCCTGGCCCCATATAATATCAAACAGCAAAAGCTCTACCAGAGATCTCCATCTTAACGCTAAGATCCAGCTCCACTCAACCACCAGCAAGCTACAGTGCTGGACACCCTATGCCAAACACCTAGCAAGACAGGAACACAAACCCACCATTAGCAGAGAGGCTGCCTAAAATCATAATAAGGTCAGAGGCACCCCAAAACACACTACTGGATGTATCCTGCCCACCAGAAAGACAAGATCCAGCCTCATCCACTAGAACACAGGTCCCAGTCCCCTCCCCCAGGAAGCCTACACAACCCACTAAACCAACTTTAGTCACTGGGGGCAGACACCAAAAACAACAGGAACTATGAACTGGCAGCCTGTGAAAAGGAGACCCCAAACACAGTAAGATAAGCAAAATGAGAAGACAGAGAAACACACAGCTGATGAGTAAAAACCCATCAGACCAAACAAATGAAGAGGAAATAGGCAGTCTACCTGAAAAGAATTCAGAGTCATGACAGTAAAGATGACCCAAAATATTGGAAATAGAATGGAGAAAATACAAGAAACATTTAAAAAGGACCTAGAAGAACTAAAGAGCAAAAAAACAAGGATGAAGGGCCCAATAAATGAAGTTAAAAATTCTCTAGAAGAAATCAATAGCAGAATAACTGAGGCAGAAGAATGGACAAGTGACCTGGAAGATAAAAGAGTGGAAATAGCTACTGCAAAGCAGAATAAAGAAAAAAGAATGAAAAGAATTGAGGACAGTCTCACAGACCTCTGGGACAACAGTAAACACACCAACATTTGAATATAGGGGTCCCAGAAGAAGAGAAAAATAAAGGGACTGAGAAAATATTTGAAGAGATTATAGTTGAAAACTTCCCTAATATGGGAAAGGAAATAGTTAATCAAGTCCAGGAAGCACTGAGAGTCCCTTACAGGATAAATCCAAGGAGAAACACGCCAAGACACATATTAATCAAGCTATCAAAAATTAAATGCAAAGAAAAAATATTAAAAGCAGCAAGGGAAAAACAACAAATAACATACAAGGGAATCCCCATAAGGCTTACAGCTGACTTTTCAGCAGAAACCCTGCAAGCCAGAAGGGAGTAGCAAGAAATATTTTAAGTGATGAAAGAGAAAAACCTACAACCAAGATTACTCTAACCGGCAAGGGTCTCATTCAGATTTGATGGAGAAATTAAAACCTTTACAGACAAGCAAAAGCTGAGAGAGTTCAGCATCACCAAACGAGCTTTACAACAAATGCTAAAGGAACTTCTCTAGGCAGGAAACACAAGAGAAGAAAAAGACCTACAATAACAAACCCAAAACAATTAAGAAAATGGTAATAGGAACATATATATTGATAACTACCTTAAGTGTAAATGGATTAAATGCTCCAACCAGAAGACATAGACTTGCTGAGTGGATACAAAAACAAGACCCGCATAAATGCTGTCTACAAGAGACCCACTTCAGACCTAGAGACTCATGCAGACTGAAAGTGAGGGGATGGAAAAAGATATTCCATGCAAATGGAAATCAAAAGAAAGCTGGAGTAGCAATTCTCATGTCAGACAAAAATAGACTTTAAAATAAAGACTAATACAAGACACAAATAAAGACACTACATAATGATCAAGGGATCAATCCAAGAAGAAGATATAACAATTGTAAATATTTATGCACCCAACATAGGAGCACCTCAATATATAAGGCAAATGCCAACAGCTATAAAAGGGGAAACTGACAGGAGCACAATTATAGTAGAGAACTTTGGCACCACAATTTCACGAATGGACAGATCACCCAAAATGAAAATAAACAAGGAAACACAAGCTTTAAATGACACATTAAACAAGATGGACTTAATTGATATTTATAGGACATTCCACCCAAAAACAACAGAATACACTTCCTTCTTAAGTACTCATGGAACATTCTCCAAGATAGATCATATCTTGGGTCACAAATCAAGCCTTGGTAAACTTAAGAAAATTGAAATCATATCAAGTATCTTTTCCGATCACAATGCTATGAGACTAGATATCAATTACAGTAAAAAATCTGTAAAAAGTACAAACACATGGAGGCTAAACAATACACTACTAAATAACCAAGAGATCACTGAAGAAATCAAAGAGGAAATCAAAAAATACCCAGAAACAAATGACAATGAAAACACGATGGCCCAAAACCTATGGGATGAAGCAAAAGTAGTTCTAAGAGGGAAGTTTATACCAATACAATCCTACCTCAAGAAACAAGAAACATCTCAAATAAACAACCTAACCTTACACCTAAAGCAATTACAGAAAGAAGAACAAAAAAAACACCAAATTTAACCGAAGGCAAGAAATCATACAGAGCAGATCAGAAATAAATGAAAAAGAAATGAAGGAAATGATAGCGAAGAGCAATAAAACTAAAAGCTGGTTCTTTCAAAAGATAAACAGAAACCTGGAAGAAACAGACAAAATCTTAGAAAAGCACAACCTTCCGAGACTGAACCAGGAAGAAACAGAAAATATGAACAGACCGATCACAAGCACTGAAATTGAGACTATGATTAATAATCTTCCAGCAAACAAAAGCCCAGGACCAGATAGCTTCACAGGCTAATTCTATGAAACATTTAGAGAACAGATAACACCTATCCTTCTCAAACTCTTGCAAAATATAGCAGAGGGAGGAGCACTCCCAAACTCATTCTACGATGCCACCATCACCCTGATACCAAAACCAGACAAAGATGTCACAAAGAAAGAAAACTACAGGCCAATATCACTAATGAACATAGATGCAAAAATCCCCAACAAAATACTAGAAAACAGAATTGAACAGCACATTAAAAGGATCATACATCATGACCAAGTATGGTTTATCCCAGGAATGCAAGGATTCTTCAAGGTATGCAAATCAATCAATGTGATAAACCATATTAACAAATTGAGGAGAAAAAACAAATGATCATCTCAGTAGATGCACAAAAAGCTTTTGACAAAATTCAACACCCATTTATGATAAAAACCCTCCAGAAAGTAGGCACAGAGGGAACTTACCTCAACATAATACAGGTCATATATGACAAACTCACATCGTTCTCAATGGTGAAAAACTGAAACCATTTCCACTAAGATCAGGAACAAGACAAGCTTGACCACATTCACTACTATTATTCAACATAGTTTTGGAAGTTTTAGCCACAGTAATCAGAAAAGAAAAAGAAACAAAAGGAATCCAAATCGGAAAAGAAGAAGTAAAACTCACTGTTTGCCAATGACATGATAGTATACATACAGAATCCTAAAGATGCTACCAGAAAACTGCTAGAGCTAATCAATGAATTTGGTAAAATAGCAGGATACAAAATGAATGCACAGAAATCTCTTGCATTCCTATACACTAATGATGAAAAATCTGAAAGAGGAATTAAGGAAACATGTCCATTTACCACTGTAACAAAAAGAATAAAATACCTAGGAATAAACCTACCTAAAGAGGCAAAAGACCTGTATGCAAAAAACTATAAGACACTGATGAATGAAATTAAAGATGATACAAACAGATGGAGAGATATATCATCTCTCCATCTCATCTTGGAGTGGAAGAATCAACATTGTGAAAATGACTATATTATCCAAAGCAATCTACAGATTCAATGCAATCCCTATCCAACTACCACTGGCATTTCTCACTGAACTAGAAAAACATTTCATAATTTGTATGGAAACAGAAAAGACCCTGAAGAGCCAAAGCAATCTTGAGAAAGAAAAACAGAATTGGAGGAATCAGGCTCCCTGACTTCAGACTATACTACAAAGCTACAGTAATCAAGACAGTATGGTACTGGCACAAAAACAGAAATATAGATCAATGGAACAGGACAGAAATCCCAGAGATAAAACCACACACATATGGCTAACTTAGTTGTTATAACGGAGCCAAGAATATACAATGGAGAAAAGACAGCCTCTTCAATAAGTGATGCTGGGAAAACTGAACAGCTACATGTAAAAGAATGAAATAAGAACACTCCCTAACACCATACAAAAAAATAGGCTCAAAATGGATTAAAGACCTAATGTAAGGCCACACACTATAAAACTCTTAGTGGAAAACACAGGCAGAACATTCTATGACATAAATCTCAGCAAGATCTTTTTTGACCCACCTCCTAGAGAAATGGAAATAAAAACAAAAATAAGCAGATGGGACCTAATGAAACTTAAAAGCTTTTGCACAGCAAAGGAAAACCTAAACAAGACGAAAAGACAGCCCTCAGAATGGGAGAAAATATTTGCAAACGAAGCAACTGACAAAGGATTAATCTCCAAAACATACAGGCGCTCATGCAGCTCAATATCAATAAAACAATCTACCCAAACCAAAAATGGTCAGAAGACCTAATAGACGTTTTTCCCAAGAAGATATAGAGATTGCCAACAAACACATGAAAGGATTCTCAACATCACTAATCATTAGAGAAATGCAAATGAAAACTACAATAAGGTATCACCTCACAACAGTCAGAATGGCCATCATCAAAATATCTACAAACAATAAATGCTGGAGAGGGTGTGGAGAAAAGGGAACCCTCTTGCACTGTTGGTGGGAATGTAAATTGATACAGCCACTATGGAGAACAGTATGGAGGTTCCTTAAGAAACTGAAAATAGAACTACCATAGGACCCAGCAATCCCACTACCAGCATATACCCTGAGAAAACCATAATTCAGAAAGAGTCATGTACCATAATGTTCATTGCAGCTCTATTTACAATAGCCAAGACATGGAAACAACCTAAGTGTCCATCGACAGATGAATGGGTAAAGAAGATGTGGCACATATATAGCATGTAATATTACTCAGGCATAAAAAGAAATGAAATTGAGTTATTTGTGGTGAGGTGGATGGACCTAGAGTCTGTCATACAGTGAAGTAAGTCAGAAAGTGAAAAACAAATACTGTATGCTAACACATATATATGGAATCTAAAAAAAAAGGTTCTGGAGAACCTAGGGGCAGGACAGGAATAAAGACGCAGACGTAGAGAATGGACTTGAGGACATGGAGAGTGGGAGGCGTAAGCTGGGACGAAGTGAGAGAGTGCCATTGACATATATACACTACCAAATGTAAAACAGATAGCTTGTGGGAAGCAGTCGCATAGCACAGGGAGATCAGCTTGGTACTTTGTGACCACCTAGAGGGGTGGGATTGGGAGGGTAGGAGGGAGACGCAAGATTGAGGAAATATGGAGATATATGTATAGTATAGCTGATTCACTTAGTTATAAAGCAGAAACTAAGAAAAAAAAAAAACCTATCCATACTGTAGATTCTATAAAATTTGGTGACTTTTTGGAAGTGGAAAATATTAAAAGCCAAGGATTAGAGAGATTCCTACATTGTGCTTCTACAGATGAATAAGGGAAGGAGTTGGTAGGGGAAAGAATAATATTTTTCTATGTTTAAAGGTATTATTTTGTCTGATTACAAAAGTAATGTGTTTCCACTGTAGAATATTTGTAACAGGTGTGCAGCAATCTGGTCTACTACTTACGCAATTTTAGCATACTCATACTTCATGATCTGTGGATGTGTGTGTGTGCTGCCCACACTAATTCATTAGTGGGAATGTTCAAAGAAGCTCACTGCAGTATTATTTTTGGCTGTGGAGGGAGGGCAAGGTGGAAAGCAACTTGAGTACCTATATCTTGAATCAGTAAATAAAACATGCCTACAATGAAATTTTAGCCTACAAATTAAGGCATTTTTTTGTTGTTGTTCATGTTGTTATATGTGCCATATTGCATCTGGTATTCTTTATTCTTATCACAAAACTGGCCAGATGTGACTGAATTATCTAATCCATAACTCTCATTCATGTGGAGTCACTGTGTTCTGAAATCTCATTACTACAGTGTTTCCTTCTCATTGGATGTTAGGCGTAGCATGGATGTAATTTGTCTGGAAGCTTCAATGACTATTATAGTGGGTCCTGGCCTCACACTCATACCCTTTTTTTTTTATAACCCAAACAGTTCACTGGCAACAATCTGCCTTTTTTTTGTGCCCCACATCAGTTGCCTGGTGTCTGGTTCTCATAAAATTATCCTGACATTCACAAAGCAAATGTCCTTTGAGTTTTGACTGCAGGGTGAAGTGACCCACCAGATGTGGTATTCTGGTGTGGTTTGAAGGAAGCATACAATGTTTACATTAACCTTTTCAGGCCCTTTCCCATGTGGGGCTAGCAGCACGGCAGTTAAATAAAGATGCTTAGTCATCCAGAATCCTGTAAGCACTTGACACCATGTCAAGTAATCTACTCTATGCCATATGGCTTAGCCGTCCTGGATGTGGTAGAGAAGCAGCCTGGCAATAAGAACTCAATGCTATTTGAGTACCTTCCTGCATCAGGACATTACTCTATTTTCTTTTCCCTTTAGTAATATGCTTTTACCAAACCTCATTATGAGGCGACTGGCCACTAATAGGAAATGGATGAAAATTTCATCCTGATTTTATGAATTGCTGGACTGCAAAAAGATTCTTCAATTATTTTATTTATTTCTTGGATTATGATCTTGCAGATAGAGCACTACAGACAGGGCAGACTAGTAAACAATGCCCTTTCAAATTGTTCAACATTTCACCATGGAAACTATACTAACAGGACAATTTTTTTTAATCTGCTTTATGCTTTACTGTAAATGATAAACTATTGAAATCTGGCAATACTAGTAGCTTAATCCAGGAGAGAATAAAGATACCTATAGAGATGACTACATTTAAACCTATACATTTATTTTCCTAAGAAATTAAAGACAAATCTAAACACCTGCCTTTTCTTGGTTAAAGCTTCTGACAACTTAAAATACCATGTGGTTTTCTTAAAGCTTGTTATCTTTCTCTGTCATTCCCTTTTAATTTATGAAAAAAGAACAAAGCAGCTATTAGTAGATTTAAATGTTGCAACAGCTTTAAGGCAACACAAATATCATTTTACACATGTGAAATTTATCATAATGCTCAAGTAATAGAAAAAAAACTCATGAAGATTTTCCTTTGCAAATATTTGCGACAGCTTAAAAGTAATAATTCCTATTAATAAGTGATTTAATGAGTCCCAACATGTGTCTAGGCCCACAACTATTATGTTAATAAACAGAGCTAATTGGTTTAATATGCTGTAGGCATACAAACTGATGTAGGCAGGTAGTAACCCATACAAATGTAAAGATAACAAGGAAAGAAGTCTCTATCTCTTCTATTGTAGGTTTCTTGACAATGACGACAGGCTTTGAGACATCCGTATATGAAAATTCTCTTATATTTGTACCTGTCCAAGATGTCTGTTCTTAAATTTACTCTTATCAATAGACTATCTTAGAGCCATTTTTATTACACTCTAATTTTCCCAGTGTATCTTGCTGCTTCCGCAGTGTCTAACTTTGATTCTGGTGTGTACTCCACCATTCTTGACAGGAAGGCTCAGGGTGTGAAAAAGAAGGAAGATGGGGTGCGGGAGGAGGAACAGGATAGAAAATTCTTGTCCTTGGCTGGAAATAAATATTGACAAGTTACTATGGCTAAAAGTTTAATTTCTTAAGCTGGTATTTAGGAACATAACTGTGTTGAATATATGTGCATATATGTTTTTGTCCATGTATGTATTATGTGTTGAATGTATGGATATCTACAGATACAGCAAGTTGTATGTTAAGCTGATCAAGAAAATTTTTCAGAATATACTATTGGCAATACAAATGAAAGAGAAGACTAAAAAAATCTAACTCTCAATAACGATCTAGAGACTTATTTGGGGACAGTGTTGGTGATTAAAGATAACAATAGTTTATCCAATAGTTCCACTATGCCACCTGTTTTATAGATCCTCTTTATAAACAGTTCTCACAATACCATTCACAATAACAGTAAAAGTACTGTTATTGCATATATTTTACATATCATTGAGGCATAACAATACAGGATTTTGTGTTCACAAACCTGCTTTTTTCCCCCACCATTCTACACTCCAACCCCTGGAAGACAGCCTCTTTGTTGATAAAGTCAAGAGACAAATGCATCAGTAGCAAAATAAACTTCATAGTTAGGCTATGGGACTTGGCCTATAGCAGCAACAAAAGAGTTACCCTTGTAGATGCTTTACACTGAAGAAATCAAAAGTATTTGAAGTATCCTTCTGCAGGACATTTCAAGGCTGGATATCTCTCCAAGATAGTGCCTAGACTTGGCTGGGAAGAGAGTCCTAGAGCAGGATTGATGGATTGAGGGAGGGAATTCAAAGAGAAGGAACTCTGAGCATAGTTCCCAGTGCTATACAGTAGGTCCTTGTTGGTTATCCACTGGGAAAAGAACTTGAGAAAGAATAGATACATGTATATGAATAAGTGAATCACTTTCTTGTACACCTGAAACTAACTCAACATTGTTAATCAACTATACTCCAATATAAAATAAAAAGTTAAAAAAAAAAAAGAGAAGGAACTCTGTAGTGCTCATGCATTAGGAACTCTGCATGGCTATAGTGAGACTTGGGGGTATTAGCGAAGAACTCTTTTGCAATAACTTCTGGCCCCTGGCTGAATTTTTAATTCTCTAAGAGTAAAACTATTTTCTTCCTAAATACAGATTGTTCCTGTAACCCTTTCCAGATGTTGCCAACATAAGTATGGTGTTACAAAAAGAAGTGAAGTAACTTAGCAACAATCCCACTATCTTGGCCAGTTTCTAATTTGAATTTGGGTCTGTCTGACTCAAAAATCTGTTTTTAAAGCCATGTCCCACTGATCATAGAGTATACAAGGGACAACATGTGCCTCTATTGATCAATCTGCTATCATAGAAGGTAGATATTGGCTAGCATGTAATAGTTGAGTGATACATCTGATAAATGAGAAACTCTCATACGTACCAGGGGAGTGTTTTTTTAGTCACGTAAAATCTATTTCACTTATTCAACCAGGAAATGTTTAAATTATTATAACCCCCTGAGTAAATGTCAGGACAAAAGAAATAATTTGTTGTTAAATCTACACAGCCAGAAATTATAGCATGCTGAAAAATGTCCATATTTTCAATATTAAATGTACATAGACATTCATATGTATAGATAAATTGATAGTAAGTAGGTGTACAGATTAGAGAGGTAGACGGAATACAGTTGCAACTACTGACAAAGAGGTAGAATCTCAATTCTTGCCACATAGAAGGAACAGATATTTGCACTGCATTTACCTTGCCAAACATACTTTGTCTTTTTGAGATGAATTTTAAAACAAATATATCTTTGAACCCAGGAATTACATTTGCTTTAGTTGTGATAGTTGGAAGAACATATTTTTTTTATAGACTTATCCTAAAAGGATGTTATAAATTTTCCTATTGCTAGTTTTTTTTTTATTACATGCCTCCATCCTATCACAAAAATAAAACCTTTACTACACAGCAACTTCTACTACTACCTTCAACAACACTGAACAAAAAGCATAGCTCTATTATGAAAATTATTCTGAGAAAGTAGGCTGAAAATAGAGTTCTCATTTTGTATAAATGGCAAGTGACACTTCACCATTTAAATATTATGCCATCTCTTAATTTCTTGCACAGTGTCATAGTTAGTGTACATGCTCAATAAATGTTGTCTTTTACATTGAAACTAGGAGTATGTACCCCCAAATAAATAATTTATGGCAAGAGAACTAGACAGCTCAGTTTCCTCTGGTAAATCCAGCTAAGGTGGCACTACCTCATTTGTGGGTGATGGTCAGGAATACTTATTATTATAAATTTCAGTGTAGTTATACCCAAGTTATTTGGACAAAATTAAATCACAATCTAATTTACTGACTGTACTTCAACTTTGAGGCAAAATGTTCTTATATATAAATATGGATATATATACGTACATGAAATGGAAGACTGATCCACTTCGTAGTTTAACCAGACATCTGCGAGAGTTTTGTAGCATACTCAAAAATGAAGATGGTGAGAATGAAGATTGTTTATGAGACCAATTAAGAAGTAGTCAGAAACATATCTCTAAATTACTGAAATAGCAATACAAAGAAGTGTACTCCTGCTCAGAGAGGGTGTGATAAAGGAGAATATTAATCTGAAGTCAAGGGTGTGGCTTTTAGATAACTCAGGCTAAATATCCCCATTCCTGTAAAGAATGAGATTGAGAGAAAGTTGAAAAAGCCTCTCCCTTACTGTTTGGATGAATGCTAGCTATGCATTTCCGCCCATGCATTTCTTTTTCTTATGTGTCGTTGTTTTGCTCTGTTTTAGAATATGGAAGGCTAAAAGAAACTCCGTCCAGGGAATAACGCTTTTGTAAGAGGATGTGAGAGATGATTTCCTACTGGGCTTGGCTTGGTTGTAAGTTCCTGGGGCAAGTGGTAAAATTAGTAATACCTGTACTCTATTTCATTTAAAAGGAACCTTTTGACACAGAATTTGCTGGTTATTTTGTAGCTTATAAATGTGCACTCCCGCATGTGCACACACACACACACACATACACTCATGAATGATGTATTCTTTTTCCCAACTGTCTCATTATTGACATTTGCAGACATGATTTGTGTTACTTTGGTTACGAGCTCCAATTAAGCTCTATTGCTGTAAGTGACCTGGTTTATATATATTAGTTTAGGTGCTTACAGCACACACGTATTCTCCAAGTATGCTAAGATTATAATCCAGAGGGCATTAACAAATGAGTATTAATACTAGCTGAGTTGGAAGCAAAGTAACTGTTTTCAAATGGGGTTGACTGAATGAGAAGCAAAGATTGCTTTAAAGCTAAAGTATGAATTGTGTGACTGGTAACACAATTTATCTCTTTAAGAACTTTTTATAGCTTCCTAATTATTCCTAGTTCATACAGCTCTCGTGTAATATTACTTAGAGTGCCACATACATATACTTTACACAGCACATAAAAATATGAAGCTTTGGTGCAACATATCATTATTATTATTATATACACATTTTTCTTTTTCTGTACTTGATAAAGTAATTTTTGCTATTTACATTAAATACATTATTTCATATAATTCTCTAGCTAGTGGAATATAAGATGAATAATAATTTGTCTTCCCATCTAGAATTTGAGCCCCTTGAGGGCAGGGGCTACATTTCAATTTGTCATAATGCCTTATGCACATTAATTGCTCAACTGATTTTTTTTTTTTTTTTTTGCGGTACGCGGGCCTCTCACTGCTGTGGCCTCTCCCATTGTGGAGCACAGGCTCGGGCAGGCTCAGCGGCCATGGCTCACGGGCGCAGCCGCTTCGCAGCATGTGGGGATCTTCCCAGACCGGGGCACGAACCCGTGTCCCCTGCATCTGCAGGCGGACTCTCAACCACTGCGCCACCAGGGAAGCCCGCTCAACTGATTTTATTGAATTGAATCTTTGTCTTGTCTAATTCAGGGGAAAAAAAGACCTTTCTAATCTCACAAGCATAATTATCTTTTAAGTTCATTTGCAAACGATAGGTTGGAATTAATATATTGCAGTTGTAATATGTGGTTTAGCAATATTTCTATAGACAGTTTCATATCAGGAATTTTGCTAATCTTTAAAAATACATATTTAAATTACCATTTGATTGACATCCAAATTGAAACAAAGTACCTTGCACTAAATGCAAAGGGGGAATATTTCAGCTCAACAATGTTGCTCTTGTTTAAGCAACAGTGCTTGATTAGCTGGTAAAAATATTAGTTATGCTAGATTAAAAGAATTGAGGCTGTTTTGCTATTTAAGAATTTTAATTAGGAAGATTTAGTCAGCTATAGCTTACAGATATCTTAGTTTCAAGGAGCTACAATGTTGCTTAATACCAAATATTTAAAAATTTGTTTGTACATGCTTAATATCTTTACCTAATATGACCCCTAAGGCTTTGGGTGTCTATAGAGACTTGAAAATAATTATCTAACAATATTGATATAACAGCAAGGAGTGGAAATACTGGGGATAAAGAAAACTAAATTCTTCAGGCCCTTGTGTTGATTTCCATCTTATTTTACCCCATATAAAGAGATATAAATTGACATTTTCATAAAGCTAAATATAATTTTCTTCTCTGAGCATTATTTGGGAAAAAATGTTTTTTCTGTTCCTCTCTATCCTTTAGAGTAGCCAGGATGGTGGCCACCTTTCTGAGAGTGTTGGATTCTCTCTCCTTCATACCATGTATCCATTTCTAGTTGAACATATTTTCTTCTTAAGAAACAGAATTTGTTGTCCTATCTACATAACTTTCTTGATAACAGAGTTCATGCAGGATTCAGGGAATGAGGAACATTTTCCCTCAAATCATAATTTCTCTCTACTTTCTGAAAGAGACATTTATTGGGATACTGATGTAGAAATGTATGGAGCAGAAAATACCAATATTTATTTCTAGACTTCTAGTTGATCTCGTGCCAAGTAACAAAGCTTTGAAAACACATTTAGGTAGCTTCTTTAAAAAATCATATTTACAGGCTCAAGCAATAAAATTAGGATGTTACCTACTAAATTTAAGTAAAATGGATCTAAAATTTTATATCAATGTAGCAATGATTTTTCAAGAATAGGATATTCAGTTGGTTTTAATTTGGTGAGTTTTAGGGCCATTTATCATAAAGCAATGCCTTTCTTTATGTGCATGAAAATACTAGAAGCATGTGCCTAAGGCCTAAAGGAAACGAAGTAATTCTGAAGGACTCAGGTAGTGTCCATAACAGTAATGTGAAACAGACATTTTCCTTAGTTGTGTGACCTTGGTCCTCTCCATTAATCTCTCTGGGCTTCTTTTCCTTCATCTGTGAAATGAAGGGATTCGACTAGATGATTTTAAACTACCTCCAGCATTCATGATATGTATTCCCTTTTGTGGATTTTCCATTTACAGAGACTGACTGAGGTTGTACTCAGGAGAGAGGTAATTCTATGCAGATTAGACCTCAGAACGTGCTTTCCCTACCTCTACATCATTTCCTGCAGGACCCTGAGGTAAAACTAATTGACAGTAGAGGTTATTTTTTAAAATATTTCAACCAATGTATTTTTATTTCTGGTATATTGATAGTTAACTGTAATTTATCAAAGACAAATTTTTTCACTAGCCACAACTGAATTGTGAATCACAAATAATTGCTCTTGAACATAGTTTGGTCAAAATTTCAGCAGAGAATCATCATGTAAAAGTTATTAAAAGTCAGTATCATGATCCAGAAGCACAAATCAACCTTTCAGGATGTTTTTCTTTAAACCTACACTTACTGATGGAAAAAAAATAAAATTTAATCTATTAAAATTAGATCAGTTAGGTTCAGTAAGTTAAACAAAAGGATGTATTGAGTGAAAGAGAGAGGGAAATAAAACAAAAAAGAAAATCTATTATGTGTTAAGGCATTTAACCTCATGTATAATATAATTTGATGTAACATATTCTAATTAGCCTAAATATGGCCTGTTAAATATGTTTACATTGGCTTTATGATCTTCAACAAATAAAAAAAAAGCATATACAAATGTTGAGGTTCTTAGAAATGAATGAGAATATTTCAAAGTTGGAACTTTTAAGTTCATTTATATTCAACATTTTTGTGAATGCTCAGGGACAGATAATAAGCAACACATTTTTATTTGTAGATGGTACTAACTTGGATGATGTTGCATACACAGGGGAGGATAGGGAAATAATTTTAATAAAGAACCTGGAGGCATTAGAAGTGTGGTAAGGAAATGATAAAACTGAGATTTAAGTTGTAAAAATGCAAATCATTACACAAGGGGAGGAAATAACCTAATGCAGCTACTCAGAGGGTGGGACAGACCCAAGAAAACAGGGGCAAAATAAATCTCTGGGTGATGGTGCAGAGCAAATGAGATATGAACCAGCAATGATAATAGGCAGGAAATGTTCCCTTGCACTTTTGAACCACAAAGAGGCATTGTGGCATAGGAAGATGAAGGGCATGGCACCTAAACATTGGATTTAGCTTCTGCTACACATCAAAAAAGTTGGCATGAATGCACAATTGGACACACAGCTGCTTAAGGGACTGACTGCTAGGAAGCTGCCTCAATAGAGTGAATCTCTTTTACACGTCTGTTCAATTGACTCCTTTTAAATTGATACAGAGCAAAGGAATAGAGCATGAAATAGTGACTGTCCCTATGAGCAATGTCTCATTCCCAGGAATTAAAGATAAATTCCACACAAATAGCAGGTGAGCTTCATTCTTATTAAATACAACTCAGCCTTCAAAAAACTCGGAACACAGAAACAAGCATTTCTAACACATTAAGATGTTAAAAAATCTAAGCAAGCAAGTTGCTATTTGGCTTTTAGTCACATACCACATAGTAACTGCTGAGTTTATATTGTAGAACAAATAAATGAATAAATAGATACAAAGTAGAAATTTTTCTATCCATTTCACAGGTGAGAAAAGGTGAGGCTTCACAAAGTTAATCAATATTTCTACACTCACCCAGGAAATAAGTTGTAAAGCCAGAATTTAAGTATGCCTAATGCTAAAGTCCATGATTTTTCCAGTATTAAATTAGTTAATTGATTCTGTAACTGACCCAGTGACCAGCAATACTTTATAACAACCTTAAGTCTCCTTATTTGCTTTTAGAGACTTTCTTTGGCTTTATATTTTACAAAGCCTTTGATTATGCTTTTCACTGACTTTAATCACCTTCTGTTAAGCATATGTAGAAAGAATACCTGGATTTGTTTCCAAGTTCATATACACAAAATTTAGAAACCACGGAAATGATAGATTTCACAAGTAAAAATTCTCATGTGAACAAACTACAATGTCAGGACATGACACTATTATTCATGTGTTATTCAAAACTTTTTTAAAAGCATGACATTTATTTATTTATTTATTTATTTTTGGCTGTGTTGGGTCTTTGTTGCTACGCGCAGGTTTTCTCTAGTTGCAGCGAGTGGGTGATACTCTGTTGCGCTGCATGGGCTTCTCATTGTGGTGGCTTCTCTTGTTGTGAAGCATGGGCTCTAGGTGTGAGGGCTTCAGTAGTTGTGGCACGCGGGCTCGGTAGCTGTGGCCCACGGGCTCTAGAGCACAGGCTCAGTAGTTGTGGCACAGGGGCTTAGTTGCTCCGCAGCGTGTGTGATCTTCCCGGACCAGGGCTTGAACCTGTGACCCCTGCATTGGCAGGCAGATTTTTTTTTTTTTTTTTTTTCGGTACGCGGGCCTCTCACTGTTGTGGCCTCTCCCATTGCAGAGCACAGGCTCCGGACGCACAGACTCAGCGGCCATGGCTCACGGGCCTAGCCGTTCCGTAGCATGTGGGATCTTCCTGGACCGGGGCACGAACCCATGTCCCCTGCAGCGACGGGCGGACTCTCAACCACTGCGCCACCAGGGAAGCCTGGCAGGCAGCTTCTTAACCACTGAACCACTAGGGAAGTCCCTGTTATTCAAAACTTGTTTCTCAATGTTGACTCTAGTGATCAGAGTTATCACAAGAAGCACTAGTGAAATACCCCTTGCAAGATGGCTTAAATTCATCAGGGCCTATATGTAAAGAAAATGCACAGCTTTTAAAAAATTAGTCTTTGTTCAACTTCTCAGTTTTTCTTTTCTTCTGACAAATAATTTGGTATTTGGGTGTACTTCTTTAGGTATGCCTATAAGATTTTCTGAGATGAAAAGGGATGTAGAGAGCTGAATATTTCCCACTCATTTTGCCAAATAGCACAACATGAGCACCTTCACTTGACAGAATGACTGCAGATGGCTATGGTCCAAAGTGAGCAGTGTTCTATGGGCTTTTTAATTTTAGAGACTGGTTTTAACTAGGGAAGATAAAAATATTAGTATGTCAATTTTGTAGAATGAAACTTGCACATAATTTATATAGTGCTGATTAGCTGAAGAGTTTATTGTTCACCCTCCATAATTTGCTGTATCTGTCAATAGATAACACTTTGGAGAACCATCAAGTGATTTAATTATCTTCATGGGCACAATCAATATGAAGCCACTTAAACAAACACTTTTGCCTAAATTTAATAAATATGATTATAATTTAAAACACTAATGCCATAAGCCCCAAATGAAAATTAGCCTGTACAAAAGTTATTATGTTCTGTTCGGCATTGCTTTGGAAAAAACGGAGAGAAAATGTCAAACATGTTGATGCATTACAAGTAATTTTTAAGTGGCTTCATATTGGTTGTGAGAAAGCCTTGACCTTCGATATAGCAACTTTAAAAAGGTATACTTTTTTGAAAAATAATTATCTTGGTGCCATGTACCAGTTGGATCAGGTTGTCTCTCCTGATTCCTGATATCAGAGCAAAAGATACTTAGAAATCATTGAGATATGGTCAAGGTTAGGGTGTCGAATGGCTCTTCTTGCTTTTTCTAATTTTTTTGAGAACATATTAAATTCAAGGTAGGTCCTGAGCAAGCAGCTGAAGTTGGAGCCAAGCAGATAAGCTACTGTCCCAGACGTCTCACTAGCATTACACCCATCACCAGCAAATACACTGAAAAAGAAGTCACCTGGAAAATCAAAGTATTGTATCTTGTGAAAAAGATCAGCACATAGAGAGGGGCAGGCATTTCCCGTTCTTTGCCCAATGAATCCCAATATTCTGGCTTTGTGATTCTTAAATGTGCAGTTATACCAGCCTATGTATAAACCAGAAGAAAAAATTATATTTTCTCTAGCATTCAGTGGTTTAGAGAATTAAACATGTATAGGATGGTCAGAAGTGGGAAGAAGTTATAATGCTCTGATAGAAGATAAGCCTGAGTGTTGAGGGAAAGGCTGAGACCCATACATTAGAACAGAGGCTCAAGTTCAGAGTGGGATAAGCATGGGGTGCTTCTTGATTCTGACAGATAGAAGCTGGTACTTGACTTCTGCAGGCCTCTGCTTTCTAAGATTACAATTTTACCAGAGCCTCAGGGCAAGCCTGTGACCAAAATGATGAGTCAACGTCCCTCATAATTGAGGAGGAGAGATTTGGACACTGAAGAAGAGCTAGGCAAAGCTTGGCAAACATGTAAGAAAATGACACTTTAGTCCTTAACGTCATATGCTAGAATCTTCTACCCAGTTTGGTTGCAGCAAATTACACAGAAGTCAGTGGGCAAATACATCTGGAAAGGTGCCAAAGTATTCATGTGCTGAGGAAAGAGCAAAAGGAGCAAAGGGATTATCTTGGATGTGATCTCTGAAGTGTCAAGACAGTTTGAGACTGGTGAAAATCTAAATTAAAATGCTGAATCTTTATAAATTGTTAACTTTATACATAATATATAAGAATTGGCAGGAACAAGGTATTACACCTGCTGAAGTTCCTACAGTTATCCAGGGCTTTTAATATTGCAGTTTTGTGATCTTCCAAGAATAACACAATAATTTAAACAGGTCAAATATTATTGATATTAATGAAAAATGCACATTTTCCTATAATAATAGTAAAAGAGGTGCATAGATTTTAAAGCAAGAGTCCCAATATTGGTAGCAGGTCAGCAATACATGTGTATTGTTTGTTTGTATATGAACCTGAGTGTGCTTTGTTGTTATTTTTTTAAGGACAGATAGCTTGCTCCACCCCTAGAGGTTCTGACTCTGCAGGTATGTAATGTAACCTGTGTATCTCAGTTTTGTTTTGTTTTTTAATATCTTAAAGTGATACTAATATACAACCAGGTTTTATAATTACAGTTTGAAAGAGATTTAGAATTAAAAACATGACCTTCAGAATAATTTTGTTCCAAATAATAATTCAAGCCGAAAGAGCCAATTAATCAAGTTACTTAATCTTAGATTTCTTGATATTAAGATTGGGGTGTTGACCGTACACAAAAATAAACTCAAAATGGTTTAAAGACTTAAATATAAGACATCACACCATAAAACTCTGAGAAGAGAACATAGGCAAAATATTCTCTGAAATAAATCATACCAATGTTTCTTAGGTCAGTCTCCCAGGGCAATAGAAATAAAAATGAAAATAAACAAATGGGACCAATCAAACTTATGAGCTTTTGTACAGCAAAGGAAACCATAAACAAAACAAAAAGACAACCTACAGACTGGGAGAAAATACTTGCAATAGATGCAACCAACAAGGGCTTAATTTCCAAAATATACAAATAGCTCACACAACTCAACAACAACAAAAGAAACAACCCAATCGAAAAATGGGCAGAAGACCTTAATAGACATTTCTCCAAAGAAGACATACAGATGGCCAACAGACACATGAAAAGATGCTTAACATCGCTAATTATTAGAGAAATGTAAATTAAAACCACAATGAGGTATCATCTCACATCAGTCAGAATGGTCATCATTAAAAAAATCTACAAATGAAAAATTTTGGAGAGGGTGTGGAGAAAAGGGAACCTTCCTACATTGTTGGTGGGAATGTAAATTGATGCAGCCATTGTAGAAAACAGTATGAAAGTTCCTCAAGAAACTAAAAATACAGTTGCCATATGATCTAGCAATCCCACTCCTGGGCATATATCCTTACAAAACTGTAATTTAAAAGATACACACACCCTCTGAGCTACTGTTCATAATAGCTCTATTCACAATAGCCAAGACATTGAAACAACCTAAATGTTCATCAACAGATGAATGGATAAAGATGTGGTACATATATACTATGGAATACTACTCATTCATAAAAAATAATGAAATAAAGCCATTTGCAGAAACATGGGTGGACCTAGAGACTATCATACTAAGTGAAATAAGTCAGAAAGAGAAAGACAAATACCATATGATATCACTTATGTGTGGAATCTTAAATATTACACAAATGAACCTATCACAAACATAAAGAACAAACTTGTGGTTGTCAAGGGGGAAGGGGGGTGGGGGAGGGATGGACTGAGAGTTTGGGATTAGCAGATGGGAACTCATATATATTTATACGACTTTGCTGTACACCAGAAATTAACACAACATTGTAAATCAACTACAATAAAGAAAAAACAAAACAAAACAAAAACACAGAAACAGACCCATAGACATAGAAAAATATTTATGGTTGCCAAAGGGGAGAGGGAAGGAGGGAGAGACAAATTAGGAGTATGGGATTAGAAGATATAAATTACTATACGTAACATAGATAAGCAACAATGATTTACTGGATGGCACAGAGAGTTATATTCACTATCTTGTAATAACCTACAATGGAATATAATCTGAAAAAAAAAACTGATTCATTTTGCTCTACACTTGAAACTAACACAATGTTGTCAATCAACTATACTTCAATTAAAAATGTATTTTACATGGAATGAAAAATATATATATGTGAATACAATTTTTAAATTCTTTTGAGTGACACAAAAGGAAACAAATATATGGAAAAGCATACTTTGTTTTTGGAAAAGAAGACCAAGCAGGAAAAGTTTAAAATTCTCCCTAAATTAATCTGTACATATAATGCAATCCGATTTTTTTGAAAACAAAATATTTTTTGAAACTTGACCAACTTATTCTGAAGTTTATAAAGAAAAATAATGAAAAAATTTTGAAATGTTCTGGGAAAAAAAGATAAAAATGACTAATCCAAACTGATATTAAAACATTCTATAAAATTAGTCATTTAAGGGCTTCCCTGGTGGCGCAGTGGTTGAGAGTCCGCCTGCTGATGCAGGGGACACGGGTTCGTGTCCCGGTCCAGGAAGATCCCACATGCCGCGGAGCGGCTGGGCCCGTGAGCCATGGCTGCTGAGCCTGCGCGTCCGGAGCCTGTGCTCCGCAAAGGGAGAGGCCACAACAGTGAGAGGCCCGCGTACCGCAAAAAACAAACAAACAAACAAAAAAAATTAGTCATTTAAAAAGTAAACAGTGTGGTACATGAATATAGAAACTGTTCCATTGAGCAGACTATTAGGGTCCATATGAATTAGGATTTGATAAATGAGTGAAGTGCCAATGTAATCATTGGGAGAAAGATTAATGTTTCAATAAGTGATATTGGGACAACTGAGTAGGCAGTTAAATCCTTGGGAAAATTACTTGGAAATCTTACCGTGAAAAATGTTCCCTTTCCTTAATATATAAAAAGTGAAAATTAATAAGAAATAAGGTAGCAACCTATCAGAAAATGTGCAAAGAATATGACAAAAAGTTCACAGAAAATAGCAGGTAAGTCATTTAAACATATGACAAGATACCCCGTGTATAATCAGAGAAATAAAATACAAATGAAAACTATAATAAAATTCCAGTTTTCAACTGTTAATTGGCAAATATCAAGCAGTTTGAAAACACTGTGTTAGTGAAGTTGTAAACAAACAAGAGGCCTCAGATATTGCTGACTAGAATTTTTTTTTTTTTGGAAGAAAGCTCAGAGACGTGTTTATAGTGTGCTCCCCTATGTATAATTAAAAACAGAGTATTTGCACAGTTATGCTTGTATGTTCATAGAATATCTTTGCAAGTCCACACACAATCATTATTATTAGAAGCAAGTAGCAAGTAATCTGCAGAAAAAAATCAAGTTGACTTAAGACTTGGTAATACTCATGTCAGAATTTAAAATTGTCATGTTTATGGAGTTAAGAAGAGAAGGGTAAATAATTCTATGTACAACCAAGTGTAATCACAAGTGAAGAAAAAGAAATGCATTATGGGGGAAAGAATAAGAAGGGAAGTAAACAGTAAGTCTTGGGAAAACAGATGTTTATTAGATTTATTGGAGTGACCATGTCATAATGTATATAAATGTCAAATCATTATATAGTAACTAACACAATATTATACATCAACTATGTTTCAAATAAATAAATAATAAATGTATGCATGTTCTGGGATTTTGACCCAGTGTATTTTAGTTGTATTATCATTACTTTCAGTTAATCTTTACTTTAATAATACTAATACTTAAATTTTGCTTCATTACATCATTTATACTAGCAATTAGAAAAATTTTTATGTTTAACTATATCCTTACAATAATTTTTTGTGCTCCTTTCTCTGTGGGCTGCATATTTCTTAAAGTAATTTTTCAGTTAAAGAACATTATAGATATGTTTTATGAACAATCTCAACAAATTTTAAAATGTATTTTATGCCTTCCCCAAATGTTCTTCTTACCTTATCTGGTCATAGAAATCTGGAGTTACAGATTTTGTTCTTGTCACTGCTTTGGGGAGGGAGAGGATTGTTTAGGTCACTATCTTAAACTAAAATGTTGCATTCTAATGTTGCAGATCAAGAGGATTGGGGAGAAAAATCAAGTGAATGGTTTCCATTTCCTATGACCCTCTTTACCTCAAGCTTTTTCCACCTACAAATAAGTCAGTGTTAGTGATGTTATCGTCAATGGGAATGTGGAAATCAGGTGAGGGGAATCTTTTACTGGCCTATTATCCAGTCGACACTAACTGGAATCAGGTCATTCAAATTAGTCCAAAGTAGGTATTAGCCCGGTTTAAATAACCTGTTAACCACATTTCAACATACCATTTTATTCATATAGATGGGGCAGCTAAAAAATCTAGATTTTTCTGTGAATTTTTAAAAATGAAGCATTTTTCTTTAACATGTGCATCTTCCTTAAGCTTAGCTATTCCCAGAAACAGACATGCTCAAATATTACTGAATCCTCATTGACTTACTGTTCAAGTATAATGGAAATAGAAAGCAAAACTACAAACCCAACAAAGCGAAGTAATTATATGCATGAAGAGTCAACACTCTTGTAAAATCCGAAGTATTTAAGGGAGAGACCACAGTTTTTCCATAGTTTTGGTGTTTGGTTTGACTAAAAAGCCATAAAACATTTAAAAATACATTTTCTATTAGAAGAGTGTGTTAGCTTTCCAGGCAAGAAGTTCAAGTCTGACTCAATTTTAGCCTCCTTATCTTGACTTGGTGGAGACTGGAAATGAAGAGTCAAAACAAAATTAATGGATTGAGGTCATACAAAAGTAGCAAAAGGCTTTAATTTGATGATGGAAAAAAAATGAAACTTGCTTAGTTTGCTCATGAATCGAGATGTTGTTAATCCAAATGTGAAAAGCTCATAGTAGCATTTGTAACATCATTAGTGGTTCCCTTGGCCTTTCGTTTTTCATCTCTTGGATTCTTGCTGCTCATTAAGATCCAGTTTGTATTCAGTGCTGTATTTTAGTTTATAGATATATAATTGTTCAGAAAGAGACACGTGCTCAAAGTATCTGTAACTCATGTCTTTTGCTAAAGAGCCAAGATAAAATCTTTCAGTTTTATTATTTCATTTTATGCTAAACAACAATCATTTCTCCAATGATCTCACTGTGGCTTATTTTTATTCTTCCAGTTCCTTCTGATTATGAAATACAGGGATGATTATAAAATAAACTTTTAATGTTTTTGATCATACCTACTTGGTAGCAGTTTAAAATAGTAAATTGAATATACTTACAAGTATATTTACATATACCTGTATATAAATAATTTAAACATTTTCAAGACAATAACATCAATGGAGAATTTATAGTTTTCCATGCTGTGTGAAGGATATTAGTAAATTAACTCAGATAATCACTTGTATGGAATTCAAGAGATGGATTTTTATGCTAATAGTTGACTAATAACTATGTTATGCTAATAACTACTAGTTTATTATATTTTTTATTAACCCTCCATGAAGATTAATAGATGTGACCAGTAAGTTAAACAAATCTGACTCATGACACTAAATATTTAATTAGGAGAAAAATTTTTCCTGTCTCTTTGCAAAAGCTTTATAGTTTTCTTATGGATTTTCTGCTTTTGCTTAGCTAATAGTTTTCTAGTACTTGAGTTTGAATGTACTTACTCAATTCACCAAATACCATTTGCAGCCCCATAATAACAATCAGAATTTCAAGCTTGATTTTGTATAAGATCTAAATCTTCCCTCCCCCGTCCTGTTTCAGGCCTGGGGCCTCCAGTGAGAAAAAGAGACAACAATTCACCTATGTTCTCTACTTTTTTGTCAGCTCATTTCCTCTCCCATTCCTTGCTAGTATCTTTTCCCCAGATTTCTGGAGAGAAGAGGGAATAGAGCAACAGGTAAAGGGATGTGACCAAGCGGGCAGCAAATGTTTTAAGACTGTTCATAGACTCTCCTGCTACGGCTCCTGTTATGCCCCTCACAGATCCAATTGTTTTGACACAGGCTGAACTACTCCTCTGCAGCAGTTCCTTGTCACTTTCTTTGGCACCTGGGGATCAACTCTACAGCTTTATCCTCTTTTTGATAGGATTTTAATTTCTCTTGGTAGGTCTATTTTGCAGGACCCATGATGACCCCATGTCAGCTCTCTGCATATCTGGTGGTACACATCTGGTCCAAGAAAACCATGCTCTCATCCTTTCCACTGGCTAATTTTAGCTTTGCAAGAAGACCTCAATGAGGTAGCACTCTCCTGGTTCTGCCAGCAAAGCCTTGCCTTTCTGTCATATTATCTTACTAGAAATGAGAACACAGTCGACTCTAGTTTTTATAGGTGGGAACCCAACCCAGTATTCTAGCTCTGTCAATTACAGGGGACGTATTGCTTAGACCTCCAAGTGGTCCCTTTGAACACCTGACTAGGTCTGTAATTAGAAGTTGGCCTCCTGTTTTTGTCCAAATCTTCTGAGAAGATGGCAAGAATAGTATTTTTCTAGCTGAAAGCCTGTGTAGAGAAAATGGGTAGGGATCCAGAAAGTCTGGCAGAGCCTTCAGACCTAATGCCAGTCTGACCCTGAGTAAAGGAGAGTGGGAGGGAAGGTTGTGTTGAATGGTCATAGACTGCTGTGTGTAGTCAGATGAAGGTTTGGCAAGGCCATGTTGGAGCCCTCAAGCCACTGTTGTCTGTGAGAGGAGTCCTGTGACTCCTAAGAGTAGGTTTTCATCAATATCCCTGAATCCTTGAGTCATTGGCCAAGAACAGTCCATGCGAAGTGTGGCCTTCATATAAACCACAGCATAGCAGCTGGGACTCTTGACCAATACACTTTCTCTGGTTGGAGATCCGAGAGGCATATTCTCATGGCCACTTGGCATACCTCCCTTTTCTTCCAAGGTGTAAGAGTACGAACTGAGAGCATGGAAAGGACTCTCTCTAAATATTGGGTTGGCCAAAAAGTTCATTTGGGTTTTTCCATATCTTACATAAAAACCCGAATGAACTTTTTGGCCAATCCAACATATCTCTTTACTAACAGTCTCCACAAAGGCCTGTACCTCTTTATATTTTCAAGGTGCATAAAGGGATTCAAGAGTCATGGAATACGTATTTCCCATTCCATCTGAAAACCTCTATGTGGTTATTTGGTCTTGCTGTTCTGTAACAGTTTTGACTGGAGGTCCTCTTTTGACACTTTAATTTTGACATTCTGTAACATAATCTATTCCTGAGTCTAGTAAAAATTGTAAAGCTAAAGGTTAGCTAGTTATTTTCATCAAAATTGAATCTGATAATAAATTATTTAAATTATTATTAAAACACTTATTTTTATATGAGAACACACATGAGGGTGACCAGAGAAGAAATTATGGTATTTGGCAGATCTGTTAATTAAACGTGTTATTGTGACTCATGAGGGCATTACACAAAAGTTTCTGTTTATTTGTTTTATATAGTTGAACATTTATATCAATTTATATGCAGTACTGGAAATGTAGGTTTTGCATATTTATCCATTCCTTCCTTTCAAATATGAATAATTTGTAAGAAGCCATTTTTCCATTGCCTTTCCTGCTCTTTTCTATGAAACATACTGATTTATACACAGTTTTACAAATGCAAACATATTCCAATCTGAAACTAGTAAACAAGAAAGAAAATGAAAATAACTTATTTTAAACGTTAAGAAGCTAATGTGTAACACATGAGCTCTTTGTAATTGAAACTAAAATAAATGATTGGGTGACAGACTATTTTGCAAAAATATTTCAATTTTGTTAATTTTCAAAAGCTATCCCAGGTTAGCGTAAATTGATAGAAAGAAAATAAAACCAAAGAATGTATTATTTTTGAACTCTGTCATTTTAATATCTAGGGAGACTTAATACCTCATTACAAAGTTATTGATTTTGGTGCACAGAGCACAGAAATTGTATATTACTTATCCAAAATAATGGCATGTTTTAAACTGAATCTGTAGTTAGCCTAAGCAGGTTTCTTTGAGTGCTTAGAACATGAAACAACTTCCTAAATTACTGAACAATTTCTAATAATCCCAAAGCAAAAGAAAAATGGCACTTTTCAGCATTAAGCTTTACATATAGGTTGAAGTCAAATTTAATAGAGTGTTGCTGGATTATTTCTAAATTCTAGTCCCAAAATACTTTCTGGTCCAAAAGTCAGCATAACTTGGTACCTGATCAGAATAACTGACAGTTTAGGAACTCATCTGGTTGTATTTTTTTATATATTGAGACAATTATTTATGTATGCTTGTAAAAACAGAAGTATAAGTCACATCTATAATATTGAAATTTGATAGAGCTAAAATTCTAGGTGGTTCTAAAAATTAAATAAAATAAATTCATCTTACAAATTTAAATATCAATAGCTTAAAAATCTAGCTACAAAAACAAGCAAACAGGCAAGCAAAACAAGTTAAATTTTCCTTTTGGCTGGGAAGATAATCTCAGAAATGGAAAATGAGAACAAAAATGTGTTTTCCTTATCTGAAGAGGATGTAATATCTTCCTATAGAAAAAGCTTATCTCAAGAACAATGAGAAAAACTCAATAAAAAATTTAAAAATCATTTATTTAAAGCATGAGAAAGTTGCTGAAGCAATAAGAACTGAAAGGCCAAGATTCTGCAAAGGAGAGAATGGAGGTGAAGTGAGGTGACTTTCTGCATTTATCTGGAGTCATCTGTGATTCTAACCATTTCAGTACACTAGTTGAAGAATCCAGTCTTTACCTGGACAGAGGGCAACTTCTGGAAAACAGTGATACCAACAGAACTTTTAACAAGATATAAAATTTGAGAAAATGTTGGAATATGAGGGGCCAAGACCTCAGTGAGAAGGGATGAGGAAACAGCCTGATACAAAGCTGGTTTTCCCCTATCATTATTTACCCAATTTTGAAGCTGCTCAAGGTGAGGGGCTGAAAAGCTAAGCAGAAATATTTTTAAAAGAAGAGCAGTTTTCTGCTATCTCATTGTTCTGTCTTTTAAAAGTAGGGTTTGGGACTTAGTAGAGAGAGTCTGTGATGAACACATCAAGTTTTCAGCTGAAAGTCCTGGAAGTTCTTCACTTTAGAAATAACTATGAACTAGAGATTCATATGAAAATTACTAGCTGGCCTCTACTCAGCTCAGTCCCTGATTGGTTTATAATCATCAGATGCTACCCTGTCTAGCAAAGGGAGAATGAACCATTCCTAGGGAAATATAACACTAGAGATTTTTAAACACAGAATGTCCAACATTCAATTAAAAAACGACTAGAGGTGTCAACATCCCCTCCACACACACGCGCATGAACACACACACACACACACACACACACACAACTAAAAAGAGACACAGTTGATCCAAACACTGGAATTAATAAAAATACTTTTAAATAACTATGATTAATGTCAAAGAAAATAGACAAAGACACGGAAAAATACATGAAAAGATGGAAAGTTTCATTAAAAAATGGCATCTATGAAAGAGATTTAAATAGGAAATCTAGGATTGAAAATTGAAATATCCAAAATAAAAATGTTCAACAGATGGGTTTACAGGCCATTAGACACAAGCAGAAAAGAGTATTAGTGAAGTGGAACACATATCTCTAGCAAATATCCAAACTGTAGCATGGGGAAAAAAGAGGATAAGAAGCATACAAAATACAATTAAGAGGTGTAATATAGATGTAGAATTGAAGTTTGAAAGAGAGTAGAGAGAAAGATTGGGACAGATGTAAAAATAGAAAAAAAAAAAAAGCTTGAATTTTCCAAAACTGATGAAAGACACAGACTGGAGAATCTCTTTGAGCCCCAAGTGGGATAAATACAAAATATATCACACCTAGGCACACCATAATAAAATTATTGGAAGCTAATGACAAAGAGAAAATTTTAAAAGTAGCAAAAGAGGGAAAACAGGTTACTTTCAAAGAAACAAAAAATAATACTGCCAATCAAATTGACCAAAATTCCCCTACCCAGCAAAAATATTTGTAAAAATATAAAATAAATACTAAAAAATAAAATTTAAATAAAGGTGAATTAAGGATACTTTCAGACAAATAAAAACATAGAATGCACTGTCAGCATACCTGCATGAAAAAATTAGAAGGGAATTATTTAGGCAGAAGGAGAATGTTCCCAGGTTACATAAGTATATGAAGGAAAGTCCAGCAAAGGAGAGATTCATATAGATGAATGTTGACTGGACGGAATAATAATAATAATATTTGTGCAGTTGTACATATATATAAACTGCATGAAAATGGTGTGAACGGTGGGAGGTTGCATACAGAGTTGAAGTGTTCTATGTTGCTAGCACTGTAGAAGAAATGCTGAAAGTAATAATTTATATTAAATTATAATGACTCAAGATAGATGATCTAATCTATAGTAATCATTAAAAGAATAAGAAGAGACGCTATAACAAATTAACAAAAGAAAAATAAAAGTTATTACAGCAAAATAAAAACAGGTTAATCCAAAAGAAAGCCAAAAAGCTTTACAAGAGCATAAAGCAGGTTAGCCAAATAGAAAACAAGTATTAGATGGCAAATATGAAGTAAAGTATACCTTTATAATTACATTTAACGTAAATGAACAAAATACTTCAAGTTAAGAATAAGATTGTTAGATTGGATTATAAAAGACTCAACAATATGCCACTCCTAAGAGAAGCATCTTAATATAAGACTATAGGGTGATTGAAATCCAAAAGATTGAATAATAGATAAACCATGCAAATACAAAGTAAAAGAAGTAAATTATATGGCTATATAAATATCAGAGACAATATTAAGGCAAGAGCATTGCTAGAGATAAACAGTGAAATTACATAATGATAAAGAGGTAAATCAATTGTAAAATATGACCATTCTAAATTTTTATGCCATCATTATGTAGATTCAAAATATACATGAAATTACCATTCACATAACTTCAAAAGTTGATAATACCTGCAGTGAAAACATATCAGTAAGGATAGAGAAAATATGAACAACACAATTAACAAACCTGACCTAATTAACACACCTAATTGTCATATAGCGTGCCCTATATATAATGAACACCATTAACAGACCTAATTGTCCTATAGTGTGCCCTACATTTAACAATGACAAAATTCAAACTATTTTCAGGTTCACATGGTGCATTTACCAAAATAATAGGAGATGATCTTTGTAAAGTAAAATTTTACCATCTTACCTAGGAATTGTTTCATGCTTAACCTACCAGGTATCCTAGCAGAACTTCTATTAACTTAGGAGTATATCTTGAACGAGGAAAATGAGCAAAATTCTATGGCACTTTTCTGTCCTATGAGTTAATGTTGCTCATGCAATTAAGGAAGACTGCAACCTCATGATAAATGTCTCATGGGCTGCTGTTTTTCCCATGGAAGATCCGTGTTATTTCTTTTATTCTAAGAAATGATATTTGCACAGAGGGAAGAAGAAAAAAAAAGTTTTCTTTTTAACTAAAAAAATTTTACTTCCAAGTTTTTATACTGCTGATTTCTTCTTTTAGTTGTGCATATATAATTTATATTGCCTCAAATAGAAATTCTCCTTGACGTTGACACTAGGATTAATGCACCTATCAGCCAGTTAGCCCAAATTGCCATTAAAAATGCGAAGGTCATAGGGTCTACTATTCATTGGCCAATGAGTATTGTATCATATTATGCCTATAATAAACCTCTAGCTTGCCTGGACATTTTGTAAAATGTGTGTGGCTAAAATGGGAAGTAAAATATAAAATGTAGATGGATCAGCACAATTAGAAAAGACTGCTTAGAGAGCATGCCCTTTGAATCAATAACATCATCTTTGTTTAATAAGCACAGCCCCTTGATTTATCAGAAAAGACTCAGATTCATCCCTCATTAATGAAAGACTGTGCTGCAGGCTTTGTTTACTTAGAAAACCAAATTGGAGCAAATGCTGTTAGGTTGTACTTGTATGTGGTCTCGATAATTTGCAGTGAGCAAAATAGGTTTGCATCCTTCACAAACTAGAAATTATTTCATATGAAGTAAATTATATAAAAGTGAAACCAGCTCAATTTTAAGACAAGTCCATAATTACCTGTTTTTAAAACAATTGTCTGCAAAGTATGATAGTAATATAAGACTAGTCTAAAATAGAGCTAAAAATCCCCTGTAAAAAATCTCCTTTTGGGCTTTCCAGGGCAAAAGTGTCATCAACAAAGATAGATGTAGAACATTGAAATGTAAGATTACACAAAGTTTAAAGAAACTTGGTAAAATGGCAAAATCAGATACCTTAGTCTGAAGGAAGGTATATTTGATACGTAAGGCAAATAATTAGGCATAATATGTAGTTCATACAATGTTCAGAGAATTCATTTCACAGATTTGTCTCTGGAAATGCATATTAAACTAAGAACCCATTTTGAATTCTCTGATTTCTAGTCCGTATGTATCTTTGGCTAATGCATAGAAATGTGGGTAGGACTTGACATTTCAGTTTTTAATTAAGTATCTTGCTTGAATGTACTATAGAAAGGGAAAGTAAGTACTTCTTTGACTAAAATGTCATTATTTTTCACAAACTATACCAAAGGGCAGCTTAATGGGTTACAGTTTCACAAATAATTAGACTAAATTATAAAATGTCAAAATAAATGAACAGACATGCCCTTTGATGTGTTTTCTTTATTTAAAACATTACTAATTTGCATATAGGCCAATTTGCCAACTTGGCAACATTTAGTTATTCTTTCTAGCATTCATGTGAATCATCTTGTTTCATCTATTTAAGTGCTGTTTCCAATGTATAAAGCTGCCATTCCTAAGGTATATTCCTGTTAGTTTTTCTTTTGCTGAAAGGAAATTTATGTTTATCTGATAATCTCCCACTGTACAATAAAGACTGTCTTTTCTACACAACATGATTTAAGCAGTACTGTTACAAACTTACTTAACCAAAATCAGTTCCCTCACTGACCCGAAATCTTCTCCATTAATTATTAATAATTTAAATGCCTAATTGTATATGTGGAGTCCCATTTCCTGAATTATGCATTCAAAATAAGGGTATGTAACCTTGTATACTTTCTTCATTATCTTCTACTATTTAGTCTTTATAAAGTTACTATCTTAATTATTTGCAACCCTTCAATGACCAACTTCTCATTGATTTCAGTGCATTATTTCTAACTCATCCTTTAAGCCATTAATACCTGATTTATGAACCTGTCAGCATGTAGTCAATAATCTTTCTGAAGTCATCAATGTCCTCTATGAGTCAGCTTTTGCCTCTAAAAACCAGAAAATCTCAGTGGCATACAAAACTCTGCATTTATTTCACACGTATTTATGATTCGGCTGAGGGGGCAGCTATAGTTGAATCCAGGTATGTATGCTCCATGCTCTTATTTTACTTGGACTAATAAGCTGTCCAGGGCACAGTCTTTTCATAGTGATGGCAAAAGTGCAGGATAAGTGGAGACCCGAGATGCCTCTTAAGGCCTATGCTTGGAACTGGTCACTCTCATTTCCTTGCATATTTAATTGGCCAAAGTAAGTCCCACGGCTGAGCCCTATGTGAAGAGGTTGGGAAGTACATTTTGTCTTTTGTGCCACAAACTGTAAAGTTACAAAACAAAGGTCATCAATGCCAGGAATGGTGAACAACTGGGGCCATACAGCTCCCAACAGCCAAAAGGATGATTTCTTCTATGATGTCTTCCTTCTATGAACTCTTTAGAACTGATAGGTTTCTTAATCTCAGTTCCATCTTGCTTTCCCTCTACTCATAATTCTTTTGTGTCTTGCTTCTCAAAAGTTGGCACTTCATAAGCCTCCTTATAAAAGTCATTCTTTTCTCATTCTAATTTTTCTCCCTGAGTGGTCTCTTGTAGTTATGGTTTCTATTATTACATATATTCTGAAAACACTTAAATCTAAATTTTCAGCCCTCATTTCTCACTTGAGTTTCAGACTCAGTTTTCTGTATTAGACTTATCAGTCTTAAAGGACATTAAAAATTCCAAGCTCAATATGTCCACAACTAAATTATTGTTAGACATTCCAATTATCAAACCTATCCTGCTTTCTTTAAATATCTTAATGATATCATCTTATATCTAGATATTCCAGCTGAATTATGAAAAACAAACTTAGCAACTTTCCCTTCCAAACCCTCCAAATTTAATCTGTTGCTAAATCCTGTTGAGTCTACCAAATCCCTCTCCTAATATTTTCACAGCTCTTCCTCTAATTTATTTGACAAATTTTATTATAGCTAAATTGTCAAGGTATTGTGTTAAGCCATGTTAAGTGCCCAGAAAGAATTTAGTCTCTTATAGGATGTAAATATTAAGGTAATGATAAAGTCCTAAATAGTGTCCAGAATATGAAGGGATAATTTTTAGCAAGATGAATCAGGGACAAGGCAATGTTCTAACTAGCTTTCGGAATATGTTATAAAACATATGGGTAGGATTTAGGTGTGTGAGGAACACAAGATGGCAAGGAAGAAGAGCATTCAAGATAAATAAAATCACTGAGTATAATTACAAAAGAAAATTGGAGTATTTAAGATTAAATCACAGGAAGTCTGGGATATAACCAATATTCGGCCTTCCTCCGATCGTATGGGTCCAATTATTAAAGTCAATCAGGCAGACATTTTCTGTTCTTTATATTTGAAGGGGTAGACACAATTTACACTAGAAGTGCAGAGTTGAGAGTCTACTGGCAGAGACAATGCCTGGTGGTGGAAGCGTTACTGATGAGGAGATTTTAGCAGTGGTGACACAAGTGTATGTGAACTATACCAACACATATATTACGGTGTGGTATTGTTTGTGTTGTTAGCTTTCCAGTTAATTTGTTTCTTACTAATTTTCTATTCCAGTTTTTAAACTTCCTAGTAATCTCCATCTCCTGAGCTGATCAACATGCCTCTAATGTATCATTTTTCTGCTTAAGTTAATCAGAAACAGTGTTATTTGCTTTCAACAGGGCCCGGCTGTTGGTCAGATTTTCTAGAAGCAGACTCCAAAGTGAGGATTTCTGTGCTAGAGATTCATTTAAGAAATAGCATTCAAGGTTAATGAATGGGTCAGGCAGGATAGCGAAAGGAGAGAGTAAGCATGGACATGATTTCAGGAAAAGTCCTATGGAGGGAATTTAGCCTCCTCCCCAAGGGGAACTCTCTATTGTAAGAGAGTAAGTTCTTTATTTACACTGATAAAGACTGTCTTCTTCAAGGCAATGATACTGGACTTTATACTTATATACAGCTCAGTTATTGGAGAAGTCCCACTTCAGGGGGACTTCTAGCTGTCTACTTATTTAGGCAAAACAGCTCCAGTAGTTGTATGGCAGTCCTCCAAGGAGAGTTGTAGGTGCAGGCTATAAGCAAAAACACAGAGATTCCAGGGGAGCAGAAAACTAACCCACAGAAATGACAAGAGACAGAAGGTTTTTAGATGAGGCGCTGACAGTGCTTGCTATAGACTACAATGGGTTAAAAAAATATTGGGTTTCAGATAATGTAGTTTCATAGAAAACTAAATGAAATCTTCAGTTGGTTATCTGACCTATTGGGGGGAAGCAGTGGAATTACTGTTAGTATTCAGGCATTCTTATCTAGCAGACCATGACTTGCAGTGAGAGACAGCATGGAATAATGGTTAAGAGCATGGACTTTGAAATCCAACTCTCTTGGACAAGTTTTAGCTCTGCCGCTTTCTAAAGAGTGGCCTTTGGTAAGTTACACAGTGTCATGTCTCAGTTCTTGCATGAGTAAAATCATGGTTAATCATAACATCTACATCAAAGAGTCTGTGTGACTACTGACTCAGTTAGTATTCCTGTAAAACTCAGGACAGCATCTGGCTCATGATAAGTAGTAAATGGTGCTTAATAAATAAATGCAGTTGTGAAATATCTAATTAAATTATTATCTGCAACTTCCTAACCATTTCTTCGGTATAGAATATTACAAATGACATAGATTCAAGGCAGGTGCATTTGAATGCTGGGCGCTAATGATTTTGAGCATATAAAAATACAGTATTTTTGGCTACCTGGCATAAACTTTGTTCTTCTTGTTGGAGGCAAGGGTTCCCATGGTGTGCGTCTTGAAGGGAAGAAGAACACTGCCTCCTTTTTCCTCTCTCTCTGTTGGCTCAGGTGTAAGTGTATTAGCCAGGCTCACAAATCAGATACTTTCCCAGACTTTGACTCAGGATGGAGAGATTAAAGCTCCTGCAGCAGGTGAGAACATTCATAGAGGCAGTGGCAGTGTGAAGGGTAGGGGTGTACCAGTAATAGTATTTGAAATGGACTATTACTTGAGAATGCCTTGGCTATGTTTTTGGCATCCAGTTTCCCTTGATTTCTGCTCATTTTCTGAGCCTGGTTCTCTAGTCATCCCAGTTGCTTTTGTGATTTGCCCGAGATTCTGAAAATAAAGTCCTTTAATGTTCTAGTTAGCTAGCCTTGACTACTGTTGCAACCAGGAACCTATGTGGTCCACAAGCCTTGTCTTGGAAAAGTATATGGAGAGGGAAAAAATATGAGAGGAAATGCATAGAAGCTATTTAGTGAAAACAATTTGTCAGAGACATGTATATATACATTGTTGTACATGGGTCTAAGAATTTCTAAATTAACTAAATTTTAAAAACTACTCAATTCTCCCCTTCATAGTTGCCAATGGACAAGAAAATGTGTGCATTAAATGCAGCTTTTCTTGGATCATTATCAAAAAGCTAGTAGAAGGTATGCTTGAGGTCAATTTATTTTAAACTAATGATCATTTGATTTTAGTGTCACTATACTTTGAATCAATGGCATATACAGTCATACATTCTTGGGCTAGATTGTCTGGATTTAAAATCTGGGTCCATCATTTACTACTTTATTTATTTCACTGAGCCTCTGTTTGCTTACTGACAAAAAAAGAATTATAACTGTAAGTTCTATATATGGTTGTTGAAAAACTTAAATGAGTTATTATATGTGAAGAGCTTTGAATGAAGCCTACCTCATAGTATCATAGAAGGGGAGTTCTTCTTCCCCTTTATCATTAATACTATTCTTGTTGCTTTTATTATTATTGTTATTTGCTAGTTAACTTGTACTAGTATATAACATGGTCTCAAAATTATTTTTATAACTAAAATCACAATATATCTGGTCTTATAATCTATAAACCAGATCTCTAGTTAATTTGTTTTGTATGTTACACTGTCATTTGGCCTTTATATGTCTTCTTTAATAAATCTGATATTATAAATACAATAGTTAATATTTAGAAAGTAGGCTCATAGGAGTTAGGGTTAAAAATTGCCCACACACATATCCCTACCATATTTCTTATATGTAAATCTGAGGCTTCTTTTCTAATTTTCTTAGAAAAATGCCTAAAGTAGTTAATGTGTACAAATTAAGTACAGATATAATTTGTACATTTAAATGAAATAAATCATTTTAATTTTAGAAGTATTACACAAAGCATTTTAAATTTAATAAAACTCTGATATGGGCTTTTAAGAACTTTCAATGTATTCTTTTTTATAATACTAAATTTCTATAATACTAAACTGTAATATAATATTATTAATATGGAGACTATTTTGACTGAGTGTATATTATACCATCCTATACAAGATAGTATACTCTATATGGAATAAACTAAGTACTTTATTCAGTGGCAAGAAAGTGTATAGAAAAATTTCAAGGTCAGAATTTACACTATTTTCCACTTCCAGCTCTCAAGTAGCATTTTAAAAACACACTCAACACATTTTATCTGCAAGGAAGTACCAACCTAGGGAAGAAAATATTTTCAATTCTCAATTCTTCTGACAGCTTCAAGGGCAAAGTATTACAGAAGAGTTCTGGAAATTTTAGGAGATGTAACAAAATGAAACAAGAGCTGTGCTTCAGAATAATGAACAAGATACTGTGGCTCATAAATGTATCCTATGCCTAAAATACCAAGGAGTGGCATTCTTTATGTATTGGATCACTGTTGTATGAATATGAGGTTTTCCACTTTATTTTCCTGGTGGTAGTGATGGGCTGACCTAGATCATACAAACCAAATTTAGTTTAATTATCTACTTACTAATGTATGCTGAATACCAATAGGGCAGAGTCTGCAACATGGTTCCTGTCTCTGACTTCCTTTAATATTTTCACATTTTCTTTTAATGCCTCTTTGAAATGTACGGTACAGGAACAAGCAAATCAAAGGCCAGATTCAGGGGATAACAGAAGTGTCCTAAATCATATGGGTGTTGTTAGAATATTTGTTAAAATGTTAAAATGTTGTTAAAATATTTTCAGATGTATTATAAACCTAAATATAAAGAAGGCAATGTATAAAATACTAGAGAAGCCAGTAATATATATATATTTATGACTGAGTATAAAGACCTTTAAACAAAACATGAAAACAAAGGGCTTAAAGAAACTAATGATAATTGGGGCCATATCAAAATCAAAATCTTCTTTACCAGATAAAACACCCTAAATGAACTTAAAAAACAGGTCACTGACTAAAAGGAAAAAATACAAAATAATTTATAAATTTTTAACATTCATAAAGAAAAAATTAGTACTCTGATAGAAAAGGGGTAGATGATATGACTCGGTAACTCACAGAAAGGGAAATAAAAATGGCCAATGAACATATAAAAGGGGATCTCACTAATAAGCAAGGGGATACAAATTATAACAAGTTTTTTCATACAACAGAGAACCAAAAATCAAAGTTGGATGATATCAACATTTGGCAAAGAAATGGTAAAATGGATATTCTGAGACATTAATGGTTGGCGTGTACAAATGATACAGTCTTATATAAGACAATCCACCATCATCTCTTAGCACTAAAGTAAGCACATTCTGTGATGGAGAAATTCCACTTCTCTGTCTCAACCTTTTAGAAATATCCACCAATTTCCATAAGAAGAATGTTCATTTCAGTGTTATCTCTACAAATAGGAGATTCATAGTAAAAATGGGAACAAGGTAAAAGATGTTGATATAGAAATAGTTAAATAAATTTTGGTTCATCTGTGGATTACTATGCACTAATTAAGAAAAATGATCCTTATATGCCAACACAGATGACTATCCAAAGTGCATTTTTTAAAAAGTGAAAGATGAATATATATAGGATGACAACTTTTACATAAAACAAAACAAACAAAATACACAAAGTATTATATATTTTCTGTGAAAGTATGTGTGTTTGTGTGGTCTGAAAGAAACTTAGAACTCTCTGAAATGATTTGTATTATTTCAATAATAATAATCATGCATTAATTATGTCAAGTTAAATTTATTATTAAAAAGAACACAAAACATAAAATTCTGCTTCAAAGGAGAGTTTTAAAGATTAAATTAGTCGCAGTACTTATAGTCACGGGTACATACATAATAGTGGTTATTCAATTAATGTCAACTCCTTTCACCCATATACAAACAAATAGGTAAAAGTCCTTTAAATATCTATTTCTTTCATACATTTATCATTTAACAGAAATTATGACAGTAGTTACTCTAATAGAGAGTCCGGATTTAGGAATTATAATTCCTGTGTCTGCCATTGATTTGGACGTGACTATATATCCCTAGGTCTAAAAATCTAATATAATTTGAAGAACTGTGGTAATTAAAAATAATTGAGAGAAAGACTGTAGTTTTCAGTGTGTACATATAATATATGGTTGTATAATATATATAATATACATATATATGCACTGAGTGTGTGTGTGTGCATACATATATACATATATATGAGCTGTAAAATTATAACCAATACTGAAAACTATCATCTTTCTCTTGGCCAATTATATATATATATATTCATAAGTGTTGGTAATTATAGAAGACAAAGGAACACAGTTTCAGGTTCTCATCCATCATCATTTGCTTAGTGCAGGTTCTCAGCCTAAATAGCACACAGAATTATTCAATGACTTTTTTAAAAACACTGATGCCAAGCACCCCTCCACTTCTGATAATCTTACTGGTGCCCAGGAAATGGTAGCTGTAAGTGATCCCAGATTTTATTAAGCAGCCAGTGTAGAGAATCATGGCTTTGTGGGATATCTGTGCAGGATTTTAAACAGAATATATATTTGTTAATCTATTGTAAATTTTTTCCTTAATCAGAGTTCTTTAATTATTTGTGTGGATAAAGAAAGCCTCTATTTGTTTTCACTTGATGATCTTTGAGTTACCACTGATAATAATGTCATTCAGTTTCCAAAGGAATTTGAATTTACAATTTAGGGTACTTTAATTGAAAAGTTAAAAATCAGATAAGCTTTGAAAGCTGTCTGATTTCCCAGAATAAATATAATTCATGCATATCACTAAATTTGATGTAAAAATTTTTCTATCTTCTAGCATACATATATCACAATTTCAGAATCACAAATTGAAATTTTCATCTTTAAGTACAAACATATTTTATCAGTTGACTTATAATTATTTTAATTGAATCAATGAAATGCATTTGCACAAATGACTATGAGGTTTTTTTTTTTTTCATTACCCCTTGCTTGGCATTTATTTTGTAAGGTTATTTTCGTTTAGTTTAAATTTGGTTTCATTGAAATATATTAAAAATTTAGCAGATCATAATTCCAGTAAAAGCAACCTTTTTTTTCTCCCTGGTTATAAAAGTAGTAACTCTCAATGTAGGAGAGGCAGAAAAAACAAAATAAAAATCCAACCTCTAAGTATAGTTTGGTACATATCTTCCCACTCTCTTTGGCCATTAATATATATTTTCATATTTTATATACTGGTTTGTGTCTGGAGTTGCTTACAATCCATCACAAACCTCTCCCCAAACACAACATTGTAAAACAACTATACCCCAATTAAAAAAACAAAAACAAAAAAACCTTTCCCCATAACATTCAGTATTCTTCTAAAACATGATTTTTGGCTATGTAATATGGTTACCCTATAATTTACTTAACCAATTGATTATTAGACATTACATAATAATTTTTAGTACTATAAATTATACAAAGAGACATACATAAAAATGATTTGTTTACCTTGCTTTTTTTTTAACATCTTTATTGGAGTATAATTGCTTTACAATGGTGTGTTAGCTTCTGCTTTATAACAAAGTGAATCAGTTATACATATACATATATTCCCATATCTCTTCCCTCTTGTGTCTCCCTCCATCCCACCCTTGACTATGAGGTATTACAGCAGATGTATGTATTACAGCAGATGGACTTTAAGGTAATACTTAAAATAACTATAGTGGAAATATTAAGTTGGAATGTTTTAATGCCTTAAGTATCACAATATACTATAATGACAAAGTGGCTAATCCCATAACCATTTATTCCTGATTAAAACATAAATTTAGCTATAGCTATTAAAATAATACTTAACAGTAAAAAGTTTCCATTGTTTTTAAGGGGTGGCAGCAGTAGAGATAAGATTACAAAAACACTTGATTTTCAGAGAGAGATTCTATGCTGTTCTATGATGCTCAAATAATTACCTATGCTTATATATATCCCATATAGAAATACATATGCTCAAATATATCCTACATAGAAACAGTTTGAGTTTCCACTGGCAATGTCTTTTAAAATCTCTGTTATTCTCATGATCAGATCACTCTGTTTTCATGGGTATGATCTTATATTTAACAGAACAAACTTGGAAAAATGCTACTTATGTAGTTTTTTATTCTATATAAAACCCAATAAGGGTTTTGTGATAGACAAAATAATGGCTCTCTGAAGATATCAACATCCTAATCTCCAGAATCTGCGAAATAAGTTATCTTACTTACACATCAAAAGGAACTTTGCTGATGTGATTAAATTGAGAATGAAAGATTATCATGGAATTGCCAGATGAGCATAGTGGAACCACAGGGGTCTTTTTTGAGAGGGAAGCAAGAAGGTCAAAGCCAGAAGGAGATAGGATGATGGAGACAGAGGTTGGAGTGTTGTACTTTACACATAGAGGAAGGGACCACAAGCCAAGGAATGCAGGTGGCCTTTAGAAGCTGTAAAGGAAAAGGAAAAGTATTTTTCTCTGGAGCCAAAAGAAGGAATATGGCACTGTTCATACTTTGATTTTGGCTTCATAATACTCATTTCAGATTTCTAACCTCCAGAACTGTAAGAAAATTAATTTGTGTTATTTTGAGACATTAAGTTTCTGGAAATTTGTTACAGAAGAAAGAGGAAACTAATGCAGTTTTCCACATATATTAGTTTTTTAAAAAAATAATTTCTCAAAATAAGAGGCCAGGCAATGCTAACCCAGTAGCAAAGCCTCAATGTACATCTTCTAATTCATATAATCTATACTGGTTCTGATCTAAGTGTTTAAACTGAGTTACTTATATTCAAATATATTTATTTCATTATCTAATTACTGGTTAGACACATATAATTTATGTTGCTTAAATTCTATTTCATATTCTATTATTTTCAATCATAAAATTAACCTAACATCATCAATAATTTGGAAAATAGAAAAAAGTCAAAAATTTTCTGATCTACTAATCTAATACAATAGTTTTAGAATATATATGTACTTCCTTCAAGTTTAAAAAATCAGTGTAATGTATTATATTAATTATAATATTTCTATATTCTTGTAATCATAGTATATGTTATTTTGTATCATTTTTAACATTTAATATTATTGACTGATTTAATAAACTTAGAAAATGATGACTAACTTTATGTATTACTTACTCATAAAAATCAGATGCACTTTTAGGTTGTAAATAGATTCTGGAAAGCTTTTACCTAACTTCCAATTAGTCTAGGAAGAAGTTATGGAAAATAAAAGATTTCAGTAAATATAAAAGGAGCAATCTGGTGCCATGAATGGACAAGTGAAGAGGGAAGGGAACCCTAGGAGAAGAATGCTTATAGACACATATGCAAATGTTTGGAGGTAGTAGTAGAATAACCAAAGAAGATGTAAAGTCAACCAAAAGAGCTTTGAAGAGGAGAAAATTTTATATCTGATCCCTAGCACACTTGGAAAGCACCTTAAGGTTTCAAGTCTATGGAAAAAGCAATGAACAAATTAAGATGCAAAGTGAGGTGACAGAAATCTCAAGTGTAAGGTGCCTATAAGACAGTGGCTTCCTAGAAAGTGTTTACAGAAATTTTGGCTAAACCATTATGTGACTAAAATATGATATAAAGAGATACTGTGTTAACAGGTATAAAAACCTGTCAATGGATGATACATGAAGAATAAGATACTGTATACAGGAGTTAGATGCAGTTATTTTAAGGTATATTGCTTAATGAATTATACCCTTGGTGATGTTGAAATTTTTTGAATAAGAGTGTTAGAGGAAGATTTCTCATCAATGATGGTTAGCAATCGTTAAGCCACGCTGAAACTAGGTAGGAGAAAAATGTTCTAATAAATATAATTTAATGTAAATCCTTGAGAGAGAATAAAATTGTCTTGGAACCCCAGAAGCCTGTGGGCAGTATTATGATATGCCTTTTTTCTTAAGGAGTTCAAAGACTTAAAATGACCATTAGCATTCTGAATAGCAGACAACAGAATCAACAGGCTTGGAGCTTCTCAGCATTGAACTGATTCTGTGAGAACACAACTGCTTCCTGCCCAGCTCAGACTCTGGACACTTGACATGGGCACACAGCTTAATTGGCTGTGGTAGCCAGCCTCCATGATAGCCTTCAATGATCTTCTCTCCTAGTATTCACACCCTTGTGTACTCACCTCCTACTTTGAACCACAGTTGGTCTGAGTGACCTAGTATTCACACCCTTGTGTACTCACTCCTACTTTGAACCACAGTTGGTCTGAGTGACCAATAGCATACAGCAGAAGTGACGGGATGTAACTTCTAAGTTCATATTATAAAAGACTAGGCTTCTATCTTGGGTGCTCTCTTGCTCACTTCTGCTCACCCTTGGATCACTCACTTTGAGGAAAGTCAGCTCTTATTTCATGAGGGCACATAGGCAGAATATGGAGAGCCCACATGGTAGAGAATTGTGGTCCCTGGCCAAGGGCTAGAGAGGAAATGAGGCCTGCCAACAACCACAGAAGTAAGTTTGGAAGTGGATTCTCAGCCCCAATCAAGCCTTGGAGATGCTTACAACTCTGGCAAACAGTTAACTGCAACCTTGTGAGAAAGCCTGAATCAGAACCACCCAGCAATGCTGCTCCAAGATTCCTGACCCACAGAAAATGTGAAATAAGATAAAAAGTTATTGTTTCAAGCTGCCAAATTTGGAGGGAATTTGTTATACATCTATAGATAACTAGTACACTTGCTCTTAATGCTTCTGCTACATGAATGTGGAGTCTAGAAAAGGATTCTGCACCGGAGATATTAGACCACTGAAGAGCAGAGTTTTGTCAGATAAAGAAGGAAGAGGAAAGAGAGACTTTCCAGCCAGGGGTGGCATTTCCACGTGTATCTCCTAATTCTTTTGATTTACTTTATGCTTAGGCTAATGAGATAATTTTTCCCCAAGTATACTTGACATGTTGTTGCTCTTACTATGCTTTTCCTCTGGGTTTCACTCTTCTACATTCATGTCTCTTTATTCTTTAGCCTTCCTTCTACTTTCTACTCAGAGATGCACTCATCTGTAAATCAATGATTCATTTTATAATTTTCTCCAACTGAAGTAATATTTTTCTCATTTGTGCTACCAAAGAAAGCTGCACATTTCCTCTTCACTTTTCATTGTTGGCCTGTTTTATCATAATTGGATACAGGTTTTCTAAATTAGATTTTAAGCTCTTTGAGAGAAGCATCTATGAAAGAATTGTTCTCTTATGCCTCAGCACTTGTAGGATTGAATTGAATTAAAATAATCTCGGGACATAAAAAAAAATTATGGCGTTACCTATGGTAAAATTGTAGTAATATCATTGTATTTCTTCATGTTTAATATAATGTAGAGGAGAAACTTAACTTTGGAATCAGAAGAACATAATCTCACTTGGATTAACCAGATGGTAATTAGACAGTTTTGGGTTTGTTTTTCTTTTCCTTTTTCTCTCCTTTTAAATTAAAAAAAAAAAATTCCCAGGTCTATTTTCTCATATACAAGATAATGTTAGACTTTCCTGAAGAGAATTATAAATATTATAAAACATACATATAAAATAATCTTATTCAATTCATATATCTTATAGGGACTCAATGCAAGTTAGAAAACAAAATCAACATTCTAGTTGAGTTTCAGAAATGTAAATATCAACAGGATGGGTTAACTCTTTTGGATTATTCATATTAGAATTTTGATGGAATCTGCAGCCAATTATCATTTAATTCCTAGGCAAAACAAAATTTAGCACTAATTCATTTTCAGGTAGGTATTGGAGAATAAGAAAATGCCACATTTCTTGGGGTATTTATATGCTGAAATTGCTAGGGTTTGAGGCTAATAGAACTACTTATTCAGTAAGTGGAACTTATAGACAAGTGCTTAAAATGGCCAACAAATTCTGGCTTGTATCAATTAATTTCTCAGAAGACTTTTTTTCCTTAAACAAAATATCATGAATGCACAGCTGCAGAATAGGTGAAAAACAGTTTAATGGTATACTCTTCAATCAATGAAGCATTTAAAAAATGTACATAGCATTGTTTCACCAAATGGCCTGGATGTACACTTTCAGAATTTGGACTAATTCCAGTAGTCTCAGAGATTGAAAGAAAATCAGCCATACCTGTGGGAGTTTGTTTACAAACCCTTAAGCAATAAAGGGCAATCTGCCCTATTCTGGGGCTCTTTGGACTGTTATGGGAAATAAAGGCTATGTTTCCAGTATCCAAGCAAAAGCCCTTTTAAATACATCAAAATTCATATTTTGGGCAAAATCAATAATGATAATTGAAAATGCTTTTTTTTTCTAATAAAGTGTGTGAAAATGCTCTTGTTTTTCCTAATAAAGTGCACTACAAAGAGATACATAGCAAGCTATGCATCCTTAGAAATACTAATTGTTGATGAATATTCATCTCCTGGAAGAGCTTACTTTATGTGGAAATTAAATTCAAAGCATTCTTATAAGCACCTTGAGAGTCTGTTTAAAACAGAAAAATAATGAGGTGATATAAATTGTCACATTTGCAACATTATTTTTCATTGATATTGTTCCTCAAACTAGCTTAGATTTGTCATTTTTTAAAGTACTTTTTACAATCCTTTCTGAGAATGAAATGCATCTAAAATAAGGAGAACACTCCATTGTGTGGTGCATTGTAGCTGACTGCAAAATGCAGTCTTTGTCCACAGTGGAGAGAGTTAGGCCACGTCGTGGGTACAGCAATCTTCTGCGAGTGACAAGTTCTAGTTCCAGCAAGTCTGTTCTAGTGTGGGTTCTGGTTCTGGCTCTGACTTAGGGGAGCGTTCAGATGCTGAGGCTGATCCTGTTATTCATATACACTCTCTGTGAGTCTTTTTCTGTATCTGTCAACAATAATAACAAAAATATTTATTATGGAGTTACCATGTGCCAGGCACTCTACTTGATGCTTCCAAAAAACTTTGAATAAGATAGACATAGTGGGGACTTTATAGAACATACAGCCTCATGAATAAGTGAGACAATTCAATAGACTCTAGCTGTAATTATAATAAAACTACAGGAGAATTAAATGTTGCTTTGGGCATACATAGCTATCGTGCTAAACATAAACCAAGCGAAAGGTAGACCAGCACAGAGGAGGTGCCATTTAGTTGCGACCTGAGGAATGAGATAATATGAGTAAAGCAAAATGCAGATGCAAATCACTATTATTTGGCAAATTGGCTCAGTTGTAGAAGCCAAAATGACAACTGAATTCACAGGTCTACCTTTTGGCTGGAATTATTCACATCAGCAGTTGAAAGTGATTAAATCTTTTGATTTTATAAGAGGAGTCTTCACTATTACTGGTGAAAAAGCATGTTCTCACCTAGACAGGTGCATAGGGACAACTTAGATGCCATTCTTATGTTCTATACAATGGAAATTTTATTTTATTAATCCAAGTTTTTATAATAATATTCTATGAGATATGTGAAATTATTTCTAACTAGGCAATTCTGATTTAAGAAAAAATTAGTTTTATTGAAGCCTAATATACCTTCCTATTTTTAAAAATGTTATTTGAAAATTAAATTAAATATATTAATATATTTAAATATATATTAGTTTTAAATATAACTAAATATATTTTTAAAATGTAAAATCCAGTGTTATTACCCTAGATTGGAGCAGACCGCCTTATTGGGTATTTTAATTCAAGCAAGAACTTCACTGAAAAGCTAACAATTCTCCTCCTTGTCTTCTCCCTTTATCATACCTTATTAATAATCAGAAATAATAGTAGAGGGTTTCTGAAATGAAAATAAAATTGTTGCAAGTTGTACCATAGTACTGGACTGAAATGAAGATCTAACATATCAATAATGGTTTAAATTGATAATAAATAAGCAAAGAGAAAATAAATGCATTGTGAGGACCATAGTCCCCAGACAGCTCTATCTGTGTGGGGGGTGGGTAAGTGGAGCAGAGGGTCAGGGCCACATCAGGAGAGAAAAACTCTCAAATTAAGACTCCCTGAGAGACTTCAATAAGAGTATGATTAGCTCAGCATTGCTTTCATTCTCTACTTTCCCCTCCCACTATAGACTTTAGTTTTAATAATGATTAAAGAATAATGCTTGAATCCCATCTGAATGGCTTTTGAGATTTAACTCACTAAATCTATTCATAGCACTGAGCTTGTAAGGGGGACTGAACAGATCTGCACAACTAATCATGGAATATTACACTGATACTTCATCTCCCACATCAATACCAATTACGACTGCACAGAGAGCATTGCATATTATTTTAATAGGATACAAATTTTTAATCCAATCAGGGAGTTCTAGATGAATGTGTTTGTATGTCTGTCATTAAAATTTGGTGGCTCATGCTGCTCAAGACAGACACATTTTGAATGTTTAAAATTTTCACAAATATTATTTATCCATCAGAATTGAAAATTTCCTGTTCTCCACTGTATAGATTCTGCCTCATTAACATAAATAAAAAATAAGGCATAATGACAAGAATTAATTGCTTAATGTGTACAAACAGAAATATTGTCATAGGCATCTGGCAATCAATCGGAGAAGGTGAAAACTGCTAAATGAATGAAACCGGCAGAGTATGACATTCTTTTCTGGGGAAAAAAGCCTGCTGTTAGAGATTTTGCCTCTGTGTCCTATTGCTTTTAATTTTCAATGGGCTTGTGATCAGCATTTACATTCACATAAAAGATGTCTTCACTAATTATTTGTGATACTAACATTTATAAAAAAAATTCCCTTTCTCAATTGACAAGTGAAGATGGTTTTCTTTTAAAGCCATTTGTAAAACAAAATCATAAAGAAGAATGCTAACTTTTAAACATAAAGATCCATATATCACAACACTTCCAAGCATGGACTTGAGATCATGACCATAAAAGAAATCCAGCTAGGGATTCCCTGGTGGCGCAATGGTTGAGAGTCCGCCTGCCGATGCAGGGGATGTGGGTTCATGCCCTGGTCCGGGAAGATCCCAAAAGCCACGAAAAAAAAAAAAAAAAAAAAAGCCATATATCCTTTGCTCCATTTAAGAAAATATCATCACAGAACTTTGATTATGAATTCTCAAGTTCCTTTTACTGTTTATAAAGAAATGCTTTGTGAATTTCTAAAATGTTTTGGTTTCGACTTGACTAAAACTTCCAAAAATAAAATGAGAAGATTTGCAACTGATACAAGTATCTTCCACTATCTTTCTTTAGAAAATTTTGCCAACTTGCTGTTCTATGTTAACTCTTTTTATTTCTGTCTTCTCAATGAGGCAGAAAACTTTCTTGAGGACAGAAACAATACCTTATTTATTATTTAATTTGAATTCATAGTGATGGACACAGAGCAGGTATGCTATGTATTTTTGTTGAAGAAGTAAATGAAAACTCTACATTCTTTTCTTGTGGTTATACTAAATTATGTCTTTGTATTGGCAAGAAGAAAAAAATTAAGATCAGGATACAAAGTCCATTACAAAAGTTATGATTCAAAAATATTATATCATGTGAACACAGAATATTTTAGCTATTCTAAAAAAACTAAAATGTCCAAAATATCAGCAATGGGCAAATAAAAATTGAAATTAAAGGCACATTACCATCTACATTAGCACCCTCTAAAAAAACTTAATTGTAAATCTAAAAAAATATGTATAAGATCTATATGAGAAAAATTACAAACCCTGATGAAAGATATCAAAGAAGAACTAAATAAATGGAGATATATCCCATGTTCATGGATAACTAAACTCAATATTATCAAGAGATCTGTTTTTCCTAATTTGATCCATAGACTCAACACAGTCCTTATCAAAATCTCAGCATATTATTTTGTGGATATTGACAAACTGATTCTAAAGTTTATATGGAGAAGGTAAACAACAAAATATTTAACGAGAAGACCAAAGTCAGAAGACTGACACTACCCAACTTCAAGACTTATATAAAGCTACAGTAATCAAGATAGTGTGATATTCAGGAAAAAAGAGACAAATAGATCAATGGAACAGGATACGGAGCACAGAAATAGACCCACATAAATATAGCCAACTGATCTTTGACAAAGGAGCAAAGGCATACAATGGAGCAAAAACAGTCTTTTCAACACATTGCGCTTGAACAATTGAATATCCACATGCAAAACAAAGAATCTAGACACAGACCTTACACCCCTCACGGAAATTAACTCAAGATGGATCACAAGGCTAAACGTAAAACACAAAACTGTAAAACTCCTAGATGATAACATAGAAGAAAACCTAGGTAACCTTGCATATGGTAATGACTACTTAAATTCAATATCAAATTATTTCCATGAAAGAAATAATTGATAAGCTGGACCTCATTAAAATTAAAAACTTCTGCTCTATCAAAGACAACGTTAAGAGAAGATAAGCCATAGATGGGAAGAAAATATTTGAAAAAGATACATCTGATAAAAGATTGCTATTCAAAATATACAAAGAACTTTTAAAACTCAAAAATAAGAAAGTAAACAACCCAATGAAGAAATGGTCAAAAATTCTGAACAGATACTTCAACAAATATACAGATGGCAAATATACATAAGAAAAAAATTTCCATATCATATGTCATTAGCAAATTGCAAATTAAAACAATGAGATACCACTATACATCCATTAGAACAGTTAAAAATCAGAACAATTACAACACCAACTAAAGCTAGCGAAGATATGGAGCAACAAGAACTTTTATTCATTACTGGTGGGCATGCAAAATAGTACAGTCACTTTGGAAGACAGTTTGCCAGTTTCTAATAAAACTAAATATACTCTGCAGAGACATGGATGGACCTAGAGATTGTCATACTGAGTGAAGTAAGTCAGACAGAGAAAGACAAATATTATATGATATTGCTTAGATGTGGGTTCTAAAAAAATGGTACAAATGAATCTATTTACAAAACAGAAGTTGAGTCACAGACGCAGAAAACAAACTTGTGGTTATCAGGGAGTAAAGGGGGGAGAGATAAATTGTGAGTTTGGGATTGACATACACACACTACTATATATAAAATAGATAACTAATAAGGACCTACTGAATAGCACAGGGAACCCTATTCAATACTCTGTAATAACCTATATGGGAACAGACTTTTAAAAGGAGTGGATATATGTGTATGTATACCCGACTCACTTTGCTGTACAGCAGAAACTAACACAACACTATAAATCAACTATATTCCAATAAAAAATTAATTTAAAAATCCCCTCAAAACATTTACCATTCAAAATTTATAAAAAGTACTGATTTTATTGTGCTGCAAAACATATTATTCCCATAAAGATTTTATGTAAAACAATTTGTGGTTTGAAACAACTTTATTTGCCTTTGCTACAAAAGCATTTTGACACTTAAAGAAACAACAAAAAGCCAAATATACTCTTTTTTTAATTAAGTTTTATTGGAGTATAGTTGTTTTACAATGTTGTGTTACTTTCTACTGTACAGCAAAATAAATCAGCTATACATATATCTCCTCTTTTTTGGATTTCCTTCCCATTTAGGTCACCACAGAGCATTAAGTAGAGTTCCCTGTGTTATACAGTATGTTCTCATTAGTTATCTATTTTATACATAGTATCAACAGCGTAAATATACTCCTACCATGTGATCCAGCAATCACACTCCTTGGTATTTACCTAAAGGAGTTGAAAATTTATGTGCATACAGAAACCTGTACATAGACATTATAGCACCTTTATTCAAAATTGCCAAAACTCGGAAGCAACTAAGATCTCCTTTAGAAAGTGAATGCATAAACAAACTGTGGTACATCAAACAATATAATATTATTCAGTACAAAAAAGAAATGTGCTATCAAGCCATGAAAAGACATAAAATGCATAGAATGCATTTTATGCGTTCCTTAAATGCATATTATGCATTCCTTAAATGCACAGAATGCAAACCTTAAATGCATATTACTAAGTGAAAGAAGCCACTATGAAAAGGCAATATATTGTATGATCCCACCTACATGGCATTCTGGAAAAGGTAAAACCATAGAGACAATAAAAAGAGCAGTGTTTACCAGCAATTATGGAGAAGACAAGGATGAGTAGATAGAGCACAGAGGATTTTTCGGGCAGTGAAAATACTCTGTATGTTACTACAATGATTGATATATGTCATTATACATTTGTCTAAACCCATAGAATTATTACACCAAGAGTGAACTCTAATGTAAACTATGGACTTTGGGTGATGATTTGTCAATATAAACTCTGGTGGGGGATATTAATGAGGGGACACTATGCATGTGTGGTTTCAGAGAATATATGGGAGACCTCTACGTTCTTCTCAGTTTTGCTGTGAACCAAAAACTGCTCTTAAAAAAAAGGTTAATTAATTAAAAAAAAAAAAAGTAAGTTGAATTTTTCAAGTGGGAAAAATAAATCTGAAAATGATCCAAGTCAGAAAAATTAATACTTCAAGTTTCTCACCCATTTTTATTTTTCCTGGTAGTTAAATCTTCAATTCCAATTGGACAAGACAGTGAACGTGGGCAAGTATTTCACTATTTGTTCTCATAAAATGTTATGTCAAGGCATTTTTTAATTCTTTCCTTGTTTTAAAAATGAAGTAAGGTAAACTTTCTCTACTTGTGCATAGTATTAAGCAGTAACTACATTATTCAGGGTACTGATTGCAAGCAACAGAAAGCAGCTCTTGCTAGTGTTAGTAGAAAATTAATTTCTTAAAAGGATATTATGTCACAGAATTTCTGAGAGTTCTGGAAAACTGGACATGGAAGCTACATAGCCAGAAGCAGTGCTTCAGACCGCATTGTTGATTTGGTCCTGTGAAAACACCATGGCAACTGTCTCTGGTCATAGACACTCTAGTTTGCATCCCCAACACTACCAACTTTGGACACATAGTGCTTCTTCTTGAATAGCAGTCATTGATGGCTCTAGAAATTAGTTATACTATAGTTACTGCCACTTCTGTGATTCTTGTCAGAATTAATTCTGTTCAAATCTTTAACCATTAGTTTTTATACAAATTCCTAGAGCATTGGTGGAGGCTATGACTTATACTTTGTCCTAGGATGTAAAGAAGCCTGCAACATAGATTTTCTATGTGGAAAGCAGTTCATTTCCTGCCCACTCAAGAACACAGATCCACAAATATCTTACATAACTTTATATATATATATATATTCAATATATATACACACACACATATATACACACACATCATCAGCTAAGTAAATAATACTTGCATTTATTTTAACCATGAAATATATTGTACACACCTGGTCGTCCTTTTGTTGCTAATCTAGACTTAAAAAAAATAATGCTATTGGTGATGTGGTTTCATTCTTGTTTTGTTTTAATGGGCAAGTGATGAGACAGTCTAAAGATCTACTTTGTCAGTGGGGTATATTATAAATTGGAGGAATGAAGGATGGATGGCTGGGAAAAACAGAATTAGGCAACTACTAGTAAGAATGGATGCAATATTTTATATGTTTATTTATTTAGTTAGTTAAGAACCCTTCGGAGAATTTGTTGAATGCTTGGACCCTGACCCCAGGGAATGTATATAGTTACAAAATTATGCAAATCATTTGAGGTAGATAAGCCCTGGATCAGAAGAATTTGAATTTGTCAAATAATTATATGTGGAAAGTGAGAGAACTGGAAAAGTCTGATTTCAAATATTTCCTCCAGCATTTCAAATCTGGGTGATGAGAGTAAGCAAGAACGTGATGAAGGGTTTTAGGGTGTGGAAAATATATTTGGCTTAAAATATTATTGATACTTCCTTTTAAATTGATATCTAAAACTTGTCTACTTTAAAATGGCTAACCTTCTTGATGGCAATAATAGATCAATTTGCTAGTGACTAATATGATAGTGTTGAATAATTTGTCATGTCTTTAATATCAGTGTGTTGCAAATTGGGAAGATTGACAGTTTGGGGGCATGGCATTCTAATTTTTGGAAACACTGGGTAGAGAAGACTTTGGAGTAAAGTGGCAACAATGAGCATCAGAGCCCTGGTCTACAGCCTCTCAGAGTGAAGAGAATAAAGGAAAGCATATGGAAAAAGCTGAAGGCTTCATCACTGATAGTCCTAGTTATATTCAGCTTTCATTTTTAATAAAAATGGTCTCTCTTCAGCCTTTAAAGAGTTTCAAAGTTATTTCCTAATAGAAAATTAAGGGCTATGGAAAATTTGCTCATCTTGTTTTTCATGCAGCAGTAACCTCTTTCATTATTGAAGGAGGGTAAATTTGCATTGCCCCAGCCAGGGCTAGATTTTTTTTTTTTTTATTGGATTACCAAGAAAAGAAACAGAATAATCTTGTCTCAAGGTCATTTACAATAGGATAAGATACCATCAATTTAGATAGTTTAGTTGCCAATCTCATTATAAGTTGAAAGAGACAAGCTGACCTATTAAACTACTGCTCAGGATAAATTCATAAGCTTTTATGAGATAGTTATCTCCCAAACTCATTACCTAGGACTGATGAACTAGTCTTTTTTTTTTTTTTTTGCGGTAGGCGGGCCTCCCACTGTTGTGGCCTCTCCCGTTGAGGAGCACAGGCTCCGGACGTGCAGGCCCAGCAGCCATGGCTCACGGGCCCAGCCGCTCTGCGGCATGTGGGATCTTCCCGGACTGGGGCACGAACTCGTGTCCACTGCATCGGCAGGCGGACTCTCAACCACTGCGCCACCAGGGAAGCCCGAACTAGTCTTTTTTGTTAGCGATTAGAATACGATGGGAAACTAGCCCTTAAATATTATTTTCTCCCTTTTTCTGGTTTTAGAATTGGTAAATGACACAGAGGAAAAAAAAACCAAAATCACAGTATGTTCATAAACACAGTGGGGTGGGCACTTGACAGATATTTGTGTAATTCTTCATCTTCATTTTGATTCACCTTTGAGTCAAATAGATTGAATTCACACATGCAATTCATTACTTTACAGCTCCTTGAGATGGATAAAGATAATTATTTATGATGTTATTTTGTCTTCATTTAAGATTTAGTGAGGTGTTGTATCATTAATGCGGATTTTGGAATATGTAGCATTAATACTTGGCAAGTTTTTTAGCATTATCTGGAATTTGTTAATTTATGGGAAAATTGGCAATTTTGACTTAATTTTGTTAATTTGTATATTTATTGGAGGCATTAATCAACCTTGAAAAATTAAATAAAAAAGAAAATGCAGTGGATTATACATTTATGTGTACATATTATCTGTATTATATATATGCATATATAAAAACCCTGTATGTGTTTATATTTAAAAATTAGAGTCAATTTCTGTAACGTGCTTTATTGAAAGAAAAATATTAATCAACATATTGAATCATCGGCTTTTAGAGCCAAAAGAAACTATAAGAAATATGAAGTCCCCAACCTCTACTTTTTATAGATGATATCAAGGGAAATTAAAAGACTTGCCCAGCATTATAAGGCTGGTGGTTACAAGGGCTCAAACTCACTTGCTGGTTCATGGTTCAATCCCTTTCCTATTATAGAGGCCAACACTTCTGTTTTCATCTTTCAAGAAGAGAAGGGATATCATTGTTAGTGCAGTAAGAAATCTTTGCCTCCTTTATATTTTGGAGCTTTTTAATTAGTAGACACTGTGCTTGTGATAATCTATATTAACTCAAGGCCCATTGCAAGTAGAGTATCCACATGGAAGATGGATACAAACTTTTTCTAAGTCCTTATTAAATAAGCATATTAAACATTTCAATTTGTCTTTTTCCCCCTAAGTGTTCACTTCAATTGGTAAATGTCATCTATTGGGTCAGCTCAGGAAGTCTGTCTCTGCAGGTATCAAGTTTCATACCTGCTGCTTTAGATTATCCAATGTGCTCTCTCTATGATACATACTTGACTGAGGTTTTGTGATGTGACTCTACAGAGACTGTTAACAGAGCTTTTCTAGGTAATCATGTTTCTCCTTTCACTTCTGCAATCAAACATCAAATCAAACACTGGACTCTTGCATATATATATATATATATAAATAATATTCTTCAATATTTACCTGCATAAGACTATTTCTGGAATTGTTATAGAATTATTTGCTATTTAACACTTAAAGTGTTAAATATACCCTTGTTCAAATAAATATATCCTTATGTTTCTGAGATAGCTGTTAAAGTAATTTGCTTCTCCTAGCCAGTGACCTTTACAGAAAGAAGTTAGTAAGTCTGGACAGGACTATGAAGTGATTAAAAGTTACTCAACACACTGATTTACTTTCATTTAATAGCCTGACATTTCTTTAAAATTGAAACGACTATATTGTTTATATTAAAAATTAGAAACCTTTTTACTATAAAAGTCATTTATCAAAGGACTTGTCCATTGGGATAAGTTCAGATTTTGCAAAGAGGTGATGCTACAACTGAAGAAAGAAAAAAGAAAACAGGAAAAACAAAACAGCGATTAAGGTGGATTTCTATTTAGAAAAATATAATGATTAATCTAATTTAGCTCATAACTGACATATTAAAACCTAAAGTACTTGGTGGTAGGCTAGAAAACCAAAGTAAAAAAAAATAAGTGAAATTAATTAAAATAAGTAATAAAATTAAGTTTAAAAAATCCAGCATTAGCAAAAACCTTATTTTCAATTTCTGTATTAACTTCTAATGTGCAACTTCATATTTCTGCTCTATGTTGTTTGAATACAAACTAGTTATATAATTTTAAATGTTCATTGATTGCAATGTGAAAACTGCAAAATGTTTATAGGATCAAGAGAAAGCCCCATGACATTACTTTTTTCAGCTGGCACAAATAATTCATTTTTTATATATTGAGATTTACAATAGTGTATAATATTATTGAGGCATATGTGAAAGCACCTACTGTCCTTTTCTCCAAGAAATAAAATAAAAAGAGTTACAAAATATTATTTGATTTCTTTCCTCATTCCCTGCCCTTATACTACCTAGTCTCTCTAACAGGTTTATCTAAAAAGTCTCAGATTCTTTGTATTTACATGTTTATTGAGGACAAAATAAAAAAAAACAATCTATGAAGTTATTTATGAAATCATCTTTAGTTATATTGAAAGACTGATATAAAACTATTATTTTTATCAAGAAACAGCATAGAGATTAATATTCTAGGCCCTGGTGCCAGCATGCTGGAGTACTCATTCTTTCCTCACCACTTACAATCTGAGAGACTTTGAGACAATTAACTAGACTCTCTATGCCTGTTTTCTCAACTGAAAAATGCTGCAAAATGGAAATGAGCATAGACCCTACCTCCTTGGTTTTATTTTTTAATGTTAAATCTGACAAAGCTATGCATATAGTGTGTTGGACAGTACAGGTATATAGTAAACCCTCAAAAATATTTATTAACTTATAAATTGAGTTCTAGTTCTATAAGAGGGAATCCCCCTTGAAAATGGGCAGTATTGGGGGCAGTCTTTATTTATTCATGTGCATTTTAATAATAGCATAATCTCAATTTGGAAGGGAGAAAAAACAATGACTGAAACAATTTGTATTCAACACACAGTTTATATCTGAGGAATTCCTAGGAAATTTACAAAGACCAGGAATTAATTCTGACCTGAAACAACTCACTTATTTATTAGAGGGTATATCTCCTCTTAAGTGGATGAGATTTTTTGATCTCTGTGAGAGCTGTATGTAGAATTGAAGACATGAAAATCTATCAAAGATTCCACTATTAACCTCAATTTATAAGTCTGAATCCTAGTGAAATCACTTTCTTGCTCTAAATGTTCTGAAACTATGTTCATAGAATAGAGACAAAATTCTCATTTTTCATTTTGAAGGGAAATTAGACTTAAAATGCAGGCTCCTGGTAGTGCACTTGCATGTCCACTATATAATGACAGCTGGGGCAAACAAGAAATTCTTTCTTTGTTTTATACAGGCCCTTCAGCCATATTTGATCTATTCTCTTCATTCAAGGAAGAAAAGAGCAACTCCATGGGGTTAAAAGGTACAATAGTCCCAGTTAAACACACAATCTATTTATAGAAATACTGTCTATGGCTAATTGTAAAGCCTTGAAGTTAGGTGTAAAACTGGGTGAAGAATATCTCTGAGTATAAAAATCAAGATAGAGAAAACACTTCTGTCTTCAGTGCCCATTTTATGATATTTGAAGGGTTATTTCAAATTCTTGAAAATTTTTCCTTCCTTCCTTCCTCCCTCCCTTCCTTCCTTCCTTCCTTCCTCCTTCCTTCCTTCCTTCCTTCCTTCCTTTCTTCCTTCCTTCTTTCCTTCCTTCCTTTCCTTATTCTTTTATTTTTCTTGGTATATAATACAGTATTGTTGACTATAATCACTATGCTATACATTAGAGCTCCATAACTTATATATCTTCTACTTACAAGGTTGTACCCTTTGACCAACATCTCCCGAATTCCCACCCCTTGGGCCCTGGTAAACACCATTCTACTCTGTTTCTACTAGTTTGGCTTTTTAAGATTCCACATATAAGTGATCTCATACAGTATTTGTCTTTCTCTGTCTGACTTATCTAACTTACAATAACACCCTCAACGTCAATCCCTGTTGTCACAAGACACAGGATTTCCTTTTTTCTCAAGGCTGAGTAATAATCCATTTTATATATTATACATACAACATCCTCTTTATCCATGTATCCATTGTTGGACACTTAGGTTGTTTCTATTTCTTGGCTATTGTCACTTATGCTGAAATAAACACAGGGGTGAAGTCTTCTTTTTGATATCCTGTTTTCATTTCCTTTGGATATCTACCCAGATGTGGGAATGCTGGATAATATGGTAGTTCTATTTTTAACTTTTTGAGCAAACTTCATACTGTTTTTCATAGTAGATGAACCAATTTACATTCCTATTAACAGGGCATAAGGGTTCCCTTTCTCCACACCCTCACCAACACTTGTTATGTCTTGTCTTCTAGTTGATAGCCATTCCAATGAGTGTGAGGTAATATTTCATTGTGGTTTTGATTTGCATTTCCCTGATGATTAGTGCTGTTGAGCATCTTTTTATGTACCTGTTGGCCATTTGTTTGTCTTCTTTGGAAAAATGTCTACTCAGGTCTTCTGTCCATTTTTAAAATTGGATTGTTTGGTTTTTGTTTGTTATTGAGTTGTGTGAATTCTTTACATATTTTGAATATTAACCTATTGGATATATGGTTGGCAAATATTTTCTCCCATTCCGTAGTTTACTTTTTCATTTTTCTTGGATTGTTTCTTTTGCTGTGCAGAGCTTCTTAGTTTGATGTAGTCCTGCTTGCTTATTTTTGCTTTTCTTACTTCTGATTTTTGTGTCATATCCAAAAGATTGTTGCCAAGAACAATGTCAAGTAGGATTTTCCCTGTTTCCTTCCAGGGATCATACAGTTTCAGATCTTATGTTTAAAATAAGTCTTTAGGACTTCCTTGGTGGTGCAGTGGTTAAGAATCTTCCTGCCAATGCAGGGGACACAGGTTCGAACCCTGGTCCGGGAAGATCTCACATGCCGCAGAGCAACTAAGCCCGTGCGTCACAACTACTGAGCCTGTGCTCTAGAGCCCATGAGCCACAACTACTGAGCCCGTGTGCCACAACTACTGACGCCCATTTGCCTAGACCCTGTGCTCCGCAACAAGAGAAGCCACTGCAATGAGAAGCTCACGCACTGCAACAAAGAGTAGCTCCCACTCACCACAACTAGAGAAAGCCCGTATGCAGAAACGAAGACCCAACACAGCCAAAAATAAATAAATAAATAAACAAAAAAATAAAAATAAATAAATAATTAAGTCTTTAACCCATTTTGAGTTAATGTTTTTGAGTGGTGTAAGAAACTGGTCCAATTTAATTTTTCTGCATGTGATTATTCATTTTTCCCCACACCATTTATTGAAATTACTCTTTGCTCCCTTGTCAAATACTAGTTAACTGTATATGCAGGGGTTTATTTCTTTGCTCTCTTCTGTTCCATTGGCCTATGTGTTTATTTTAATGCCAGTACCATACTATTATAATCACTATAGTTTTGTAGTATAGGTTGAAATCAGGAAGTGTGATGTCTCTGGCTTTATTCTTTCTCAGGACTGCTTTGGCTATCTGGGGTCTTCTGTGGTTCCACACAAAGTTTAGTATTGTTTTTTCTATTTCTTTGAAAAATATTATTGGAATTTTGATAGGAATTGCATTCAATCTACACATGGATTTAGTTAGTATGGGCATTTTAACAATATTACATTTTTAAATCAATAAAAGAATTACATCTGTAAATTACTTGTAGATACCAGATACCATTGAAACTATCAGATATATTTTATTCATTAACCTCTCTAACCTGGGGACATTACTGGAGAAAGTGTACACAATGGGTGTAAGATCAAGCATCAGAGAAATGAGACTCCGCTACTCTCAGTTTAGTCCTGGCTAAAATGAAAATGCTAATGATTTAGGCCACATTTTCCCCTCACAACTCAGCTGCTTTGCTATTTGAAACTGCTGATGTATGAAGTAAAAATGTTTACAATGTAATGCTCAGAAAATACATCAGCTTGGAATATAACTATACTGGTTATCCATAGCTTTCATGTGACTTGACACCTTCAGAAATTCATTAATGAGTGATGAGTGTTGATGACTATTCTTTATACGCTAGAGAGGAATCTAAAATTTAAATTCCCACACAGTTAAAAAAAATGACTCCAAAAACACATAGAAAGATATCTAGCTAGGTAATTCCTAAAGTTCTTTTTATGGAGAGAGAGACTCTGTGTATAGGAAATTAACATTTCAACATATTTGCCAGCAAAATAAAAATATCCTATGATTTATATTTTATTCCAAATATAACAATGGAATCTTAATTTCTGTGATTATTTGAACTTTCACATTAGCCTATTTTTTTCATTTATCAGTTTTAAATAAATTAATTGATTTTTGATCAAATTTTATATGTGATGAAACATATCTAGATATACTCAGAATTGTTAAATTTCTACAGGGAAACAGCACTGTCAGGATTTGAAATGGGTAAAATTGTTAATGGGTAATATTTAATAAATATTTTATATATAGACCTTCCTCTATACGATGGAGTTACAACCCAACAAACCTATTTTAAGTTGAAAATATTAAGTCAAAAATGCACTTAATACGTTTAATCTACCAAACATGATAGCTTAGCCTAGCCCACTTTAAGTGTGCTCAGAACACTTACATTAGCCTGAAGTTGGGCAAAATCATCTGCACAAAGCGTATTTTATATTGTGTTGAATAGCTCATGTAGTTTATTGAATACTGCACTGAAAGTGAAAAATAGAATGGTAATAGATTATCAGTTGTTTACCCTCATGATCCAGTAGCTGACTGGGAGCTGCAGCTCACTGCTGTTTCCACCCAGTATCATGAGAGAGTATATACCACATATAGCTAGCCCAGGAAAAAAGTCAAAATTCAAAATTTGTAGTATGGTTTCTACTGAATTTGTATCACTTTTGTAACACTGTAAGTCGAAAAATCATAAGTTGAAACATCATAAGTTAGAGACTGTATTTATAGCTATAGCTATCTATCTATCTATCATCTATCTGTCTATCTATCTATCTATCTATGCAGTGGTCCCTTGATACCCGCCGTGGATACCAAAATCTTAAGAAGATACTGAAGTCCCATTGTTGGCCCTCTGTATCCCCTGGTTCCACATCTGTACATTCAACCTACTGTGGATCATGTATGAAGTTTGTGATTCATACTCGGTTGAATCCCTAGATGCAGAACTTGCAGATACAGAGGGCTGACTAGAGGATTTGAGCATCTTCACATTTTGGTATCTGTAGGGGGTCCTGGAACCAATGCCCCTCAGATACCAAGGGATGATGGTACTGAGGAATGAGAGAGAAAGAGAGCACGCAAAATTCTAAGATACCACCACCAATGTCTTCTACAAAATAGGAATCAAAGCTCATAAACATGTAATGGTCATTTAAATTATTTTCAGATGAAATATTCTTGTCAGTTTCTACTTTTAATTGAGTGGAGACCTATAAAACAGTCCATTATATGAAGGTTTTTTTGTGTACTATTTAAAACCTTGCCATTTTGTGCAGACCCCATTGACTCGAATTTTAGGGACACAGTTTAGGATATATTCGTTGGCTTCAGTCTCTTATGATACACCTTTCAGTTGTTGTTGTGCTAGGAATTTGTCCTAATGCCTAACAAGTAAGCATCCTGTTCATTATTTAATGTACCCCTCTATAGGTATTTATCGAAAATCAAAATTTCCTATATATATGAAAAATTGCATCTGTTGACTTTGGGATGGTAGTTTGATATATGCATTTGATATCATACTAGAGTTCTTAATTCAACATTTCAGACATCATCAAAGATGATTTTAGTATTGAGAGATGCATTTTTGCAAATAGTAAATGAGAAAGTGAAATCTTGCTCCAACTGAAAATTGAACTGCATTTTCAAATTTTTTAATATAAGTAAGTTCATTGCTTTTGAAAGTATCTGGTTATTTTATTTAATGAAGAATCCATTTAAAAAAATACTAAATTGCAATTATCCTGACTTAACAGGGATGAATACATAACACCAGTGTAACATCTTTTGTTTTTCTTTTACATTTGAAAGATCTCAGAAATGATAAAACTATGCCAAGACAGAGTTCTGTTCTTCACATTCTCAGAAAATGTAGGAGGTTGAAAGAAAATTGAACAGAAAATGGTGAACATTGTAGTTTTCAGAGTATATGTGTGTCCTCGGAATCTAAATTTGGAAAAGATACATTGATGTTTGTATAACTCCTGATTCACATTTTGTTGTTTAAAATTTTAAATCCAAATGATAGAGCTTTCTCTATTGGGACAATATGATAACTAGCAATTTCTTATGCTCCTTAATTTAATCACACTAATTAATCCCACTAGTATGATGCTGAGAGTTTGGTTTGTATAATAATAAATGTATCTGTTCCTAACTCCTTTAAATATATAGATTCATTAACTTGTTGAAAAGATTTTATACATATTCCTTTCTTAGTAAGACTCAGACACAGATTAAACTCTGTGACATCTTGTAGGCATTTCTTATTAGAACTATAGATGACTGCAGAAAAACTCCTCAAGCTTTGACTGTGAGAATAGAATTTTTTTTTTTTTTGGCCACACAGCTTGCGGGATCTTAGTTCCCCCACCGGATTGAACCAGCTCCCTCGGCAGCGAAAGCTCAGACTCCTAACCACTGGATCGCCAGGGAATTCCCAAGAATAGGATATTTTTAATAGTTTAACTGCATATGTTAAACTACAAGACATTTTAACACCATCTTGAGGTCCCGGGATAATGTGACAAATCCATCAGAATATGGAATAAACCTCATTGTCAAAATCTTCTGCAACCAAATACATTTCTATGTTTATTAAGCGTCTTCATCATATTTAAAAATATTGGCAACTGAAGTGGTCACTCCTAACAAAGACAGACTAATTCAAGAACCTTCATGAACTGAGGAGAGTGTTATGAGAGAACTAAGTTTAATCAGAACAAGGGTAAGCAGAGTTTGAGGTGAGAAGGAAAAAGAGGAGGTAAAGCATTCCTTTTCTTATTTCCTCTAAGCTTTGTTTTATCTGACAGTTTTGATTTTAAAGGGAGGAGAACAGTTCTTTGTAGGGCTTTGAACCTGCTTCCATGAGATAAATGGCATTGCTCTCACCCATATATTATGTCATGGACAGAGTACTCCAAATAATCAGGGAGGAAGCACACCTTTAAACCTTTCAAGGGCTTCTCTGGTGGCACAGTGGTTAAGAATCTGCCTGCCAATGCAGGGGACACGGGTTCGAGTCCTGGTCCAGGAAGATCCCACATGTTGTGGAGCAGCTAAGCCCATGCACCACAACTACTGAGCCTGCGCTCTAGAGCCCACGAGCCACAACTACTGAGCACACGTACCACAACCACTGAGCCTGTGCTCTAGAGCCCAGCTCCACAACAAGAGAAGCCACCACAATGAGAAGCCTGCGCACCGCAATGAAAAGTAGCCCCCGCTTGCTGCAACTAAAGAAAGCCCATGCACAGCAATGAAGACCCAATATAGCCAAAAAAAAAAAAAAAAAAAAAAAAACCTTTCAAAATGACTGCAATAGAGCATGTCAAATCTTCTTCCTCAATACCTACCTGATCACACTTGTCATATATTCTCACTGCCTTTTCCTTATACATTCTAAATCTGTATAGTGAGTTGAATAGTGGTCCCCCTAAAAGATATGCCCATATCAAATCCCTGGAACCTGTGAATTTTGCCCTATTTGGAAAAAGGGTCTTCACAGATGTAATTAAATTAAGGCTCTTGAGGTGAAGAGATCATCCTGGGAAAGCCCTACATCCAATGACATGTGTGTTTGCGAGAGACACAAGGAAGATTTTCCAGAAATAAGAAGAGAAGTGTATGTGGAGACAGAGATGAGAATAGACTGATGTGGTCATAAGCTAAGGAAGCCGAGGACTGCTGACAGTTACTAAGAGCTGGAAGAGGTGGACAGGGGATTCTTCCCTACCTCTAGATTTCAGACTGTGGCCTCCAGAAATGTAAAAGAATAAATTTCTCTTGTTTTAAGCTACTCAGTTTGTGGTGCTTTGTTATGGCAGCCCTAGAAAACTCGTACAATCATTTAGTGTTTCCCTGCAAACTACTTTATCAACTCTTTCCTTTTCAAATAAAATTGACAAGGGTTATTAAATGCCACCATTAGAATGCTGATGCTTCATTTCAAAGCTAATGAATTATTAGCTCAAACAGAACCTCCTGGTTTTACTAACCCAATCATTGTAGAACCATATATTTCATGTTCCTAAAAGTACTGTATGATTTTAAAGTGATCTTATTTAACAACAATTAAATATTCTCTTCTTGAATGTGACAAGAAAGAGAAGCAAACATGACATAACATAAGATTCATATTTGGCTTTGGCATTACTAATGAGAATGGCTATAATCAAACTATTTCCCCTGTATCCAAATTTGCTCACTCTTTTCTTAATTCAGATCCAAATACAGTAACTTCTAAGAGTTAGGGTTACTACCTAGGTAATGTAGGAGTAGGGTCATTTTGATTTACTTATCATTGCAATGATGGTTGCATATCTAATTCACAAGTGTGTATAATATCAATATACATGTATATATTAATGTGTATATACAATCCCATAATTCCTATTTCCTAAGTACCTGCCTCTCTCTTCCTCTATCATCTATCTATGCATATATATATATATATATATATATATATATATATATTTCTATGTTCCAAGTGCATGTCACAAATGTGATATAATTTCTATCATATTTAAGAGTGTCTGAAAAGTGAAAAGAAAAGGAAGCAAATTACATACAGGTGGCTTTCCTTTCCTTAGGCACCACCAATATTTGTGCTATTTAAGCTTGGGAGAAAAAGTGGCAATAGCACTGATCACCTGGCCACCCCAATTATATCCTGGCAATAACTACATCCACCTCACCTTCCAGTGGGTGTGCACCATTATAATTTCCTCATTTTGAACTGCCCCCTCACCTCCTCCAGAGCTTGGTACAGCCTTTGTCTTTGTTTTGTGTTGAAGGGTATACTGGCAGTTTACTTGTTAATACTGCAATCCTTTTATCATTTCTCTCAGGGATATAGTCTCATATCTTGGAATGCTTAAAGTGTACATAAAGCAGGCCTCTATATTGCCTTTTTATCATATTTACCCCTACTGCAATTGGATGCCAGTGATATTCTCTCAAACTAAAGAGGCAAAAAGTTTATTTAGGTCACTTATTACAAGAGCCCTGTGGAACCAGATCATTATACCTGTGATTACCAAAACAGACAAAGTTTTAACAGATTTTTTGCTGCTTTTACATAAAATAGTGAAATATGTAGTTGATTATATGGTTATAAGATGATGGGGAAGTCATATAAAATGGTGTGGTCTGGAGACAGACTGATGAGCTCAAATTCCAGTTAGACCAACAGTGTGACCCTGGAAAAATTAGTTAATTTAAACCCTGTCAGTTATCTACAGGAAGAGGACATTTATTACATAGGACTGCAGTGAAGATTACACGAGATAATGAATATCAGGAACTGAGCATAATGTCTGTCACCTAGTAAGTGTTCAATAAACCAATCTTATGGTCATACAAACATGTATTTCTGAGTAAATTATTTGAGATGAAATAAAAGGATATAAATCTCACAAATGTAGGGTAAAATATAAGATTGTGTGGCTATATGTATGTTTTTCTAAGTTCTTCAATTTTTCTATTCATAAGTAAGCATTTCAGATCCTCTTTTATTTTTCTCTAAGCAATTAATTTAGGACTTTAAGCCTTTTTTCAACATTGAACCACTGTCTTGGAACTATCTTGAATTCCAAATGAAAGAGGCCTGAATAGAAGAATTATTGTATATTCTCCATTATGGAGGTTAACAGTGGAAAGTATACCACACGTCAACTTGTTTTACTTGTATGAAGAATCTTCTTCAAAAGTATTCTTAGTATCAAGTCTTAAGCCTTATAGCTATGCTTGTTTTCTTTTCATTATGTTTTTACTGTATCCTCTAATTTTATTCTTTTAGAACATTTGTAGTTTTCTCACACTAATATATTGCCTTTGCTCTCCATGGCTGCAATAGGAGAATATACAAGTGTTAATAATGAATTGCCAGTGGCTAATCTTAAGTCTTCCTCAGTTTGCAACAAGCATTGGATACTTGCCAGGAGGTGCCAGTGGAAATGTGCTGAGATAACAGCTCTGCTCATAGTCCTTTCAGATATACACTAATTCCACTGTGTGGTGCGATTAAGGAAAGAAAATACAGATTCATGGCTTGGAAAGTTTAGGTAAGGCTTTTTTTCCTTCTCTGCTTAAAAAAAATTAACAAAGCCCATAAAAATGACTTGCTTGAAAACTATCAGTCTACAATTTAGATTTTAGTAATATGCATTCTTGCAGTTAGGAGGGAGACAGAACTCTGATGTGCTTTACCTTATATAAATCATTTGAGCATTTCTATAAATATTTACCAGCAGGTATAAGTAAAAATGAAAAATAAATCATTTGGATTGGTGAGCGGGGTACAGTCATAGCACTATGAAAATATAACTAAATAGCAAACCAGTGGCATGGCTGAGCAGCTAGTCTGGAAGTAATAAAAAATAAATTGGCCGTGGTAGGAAATCAGCTAATGGTGCTAATAGACAGCCACCCTCTTCCAAATAGAGGGAAGTTATATGAACACTGGTGCTAAATGCACATCTGTGCCTAAATTGTGAGCTCGGTAAAGGAAATTGGAAAGACTACCTCGCTGTTCATTTAATAGATATTTAATACATGAACGCTAAATAAGTACTTCTGGAAGTTCCCCAAACCCACCAAAGTCCTTTTAGATCACCAAATATTTGAGATGGTTTGGATGCATTTCTGAACTGTTCATTCAAACTTGCCAAGGTAGAAAGAGCTAAGAAAAATACTGAGGCCAGCAAGGGCAACTCAGGAAAACAGGCTCATTCCAGCACTTATACATTACATATATTAGATATGCCACTGACCTCTCATTAAAAGGCTAAAAACTAGCACACGTGAACTAATGGCTCGGTATTGTCCTTTAATCTTTAACCTGTACAGTCAGCTCTGTAAGGAGGAAAGATGCTGTAACATTAAGACAAAAATAAGAGTAAATAATATCCTCTAATTTATAGTTTATGGGTGAGGATTTCACATTTAATGCAACTGATAAAAGTCAATTTTTATAGGTTTTTGTGGGGAACTAGAAATGCTTTGAAGATAGGTGCTTGATAGTTCAAGCATCATAGAGCAAAAGAGTGTAGTCCTACAAAATTTATGTTGGTACCAAACATAAGGTTTGTGTACAGTAAAGCACAAACATATGATTAAAGTATAACTTTTCTTACTGTGGCTATTATTTAAGGAATTTAGAAAGGATGGATGATACAGGTGGAAAGAATAGGGTCTGAAAATAAATATTATTGCCTATTTTAGTTTTGTCACTTATTACTCTGTAAAGTTTTCTTAAGCTCATTACTTTCCTCTGTCTCTCTGTCCCTTGGTCTCTCCATTCCTCCCTTTCTTCTTTTTAATTTGGTCTACATCTCCACTGAGTTATTTGAACCTGGAATGCCTTAATTAAATTTTGAGCTGGGACCTACTATTGAAGCATCAAGTTTCTTGGTTGCTCTCTAAATGATTAGAAGATGACTTGTCCAGAGAAAAATGGTTCAGAAGATTGAATCTGAAGAGAATAGCAAATGCTGTGCTCTTCACATCACTTTCCATCACTGAAGTATGGCAGTAGATGCTTCATTACTAGCATTCTCTTCTCTTTATCATTGATGAAGTTGAGCAGCATTAGCCAAGCATGACATATTAGCCCTTTTTAAACAAACACATCAATCTTGTATTTTCATGTTCTCAGTTTATTATTGGAGTGATGGGTTTGTGGGGTTAGAACTCAAATTAGATCTAAAATTTGGGTGAATGACATTTTATTACTGCAATTACTTTTGGAGAATAAACAAAGAGATATTTAGAGCCAGAGATCTTAGTTGAAAATAAAAGTATTTATGCATCTAAATATGGTATAAAAGAACATTTTATTAATTACAACAACTCTGGACATCAAATTGTCCTTATTGCCATTCTTCTTTTTCTTTTCAAAGTTGTGTTGTTTTCATAATGTTTTTCAAATAATAAGATGCATATACACCTATTGAAAAAGAATAAGCTAGGAATTCAGAAAAATGCAAAAACACTGAAGAGAATAAAAATAACACATCATTTTTTAGTTTAGAGATTACCATTGTTATAATTTTGCATACTCTCTTCAGTATCTTCCTTTTTGTGATAGATGTCATACTGCATATATAATTTAGCATGTTTTCATTTGAGGTCATAACATATTTTTACTGATATTAAAATCTCAAAAAACTCAATTTATATTGCATAATATTTCAGAATTATCTGCAAATAGCTTACTTTATTCTATATTTTTACTCATTCAGTTAATATCAATCTTAGTTATTATAAAAAGAATGATGAGAGAAGAGATCAAGATGGCAGAGTAGGAGGACATGGAACTCACCTCCCAGCATGAACACATCAAAAATATATCTATATGTGGAGCAATTCTTACTGAAAATTACCTGAAGCCTGGCAGAAAGAGTTTTGCACAACCAAGGCTGTATGAAAGATCCACATGGAATCAGGTAGGAAGGGAAGAGAAGCAGTCAGGTTGGGACCTGTGCCCCTGGGTGAGGACAAATAAGAGGGGAGATTATAAGGGCAAAGATCCTCCCTAGGGAGTGAGAGGTTAGAGCCATATATTTGGCACCCAGCTCTGGGGTCTGACACCAGGAAGATGAGTCCCCTTTAGTAGGTTAGAAAACTAGTGGGACTAACAGGAGGGCTAAGAAACCTAGACTCTATTCATGAAGAGGACACACAACACTTGTTTACTTGCAAAACAAGTCACGGAAAACAGACTGAAACAACCAATAGTTTTCCACTCAGTAAAGAAGTCCTGGCTCAAACTGGCTCTGGCTCTATCCCCTCCATCTCCAGCCCCACCTTCTAACAAGGTGATAGCTGCCAGGACATTCTGGGGAAAGATATGACTTGTGCTCACATCAGATCCAATTCTCCCACCAGTCTGTGTGAAAAACACAGACTCTATAGGGATGATTCCACACAAGGACACCTCTTAAGACCGGAATAGGTAACTGTTTTACCTAATTTCATGGAGACAAAGAAATTTAAACAAAGTAAAAAGACAGAGGAATTTTTTTCAATGGAAAGAACAAGAGAAAACCCCTGAAAAAACTAATAAAACAGAAATAAATAATTTTCCAGGTAAAGAGTGCAAGGCATTAGTAATAAGAATGTTAGCTGAATATGGGAAAAGAATAGATAAACTCACGAGAATTTTAACAAAGAACTAGAAAATATAAAAAAGAATCACAACCAAAAATACAATAACTGAAATAAAAATATACAAGAAGGAATGAATAGCAAACTAGGTGATAAAGAATGCATAAGTGATCTGGAAGACAGAATAATGGAAATCACTGAAGCAGAACAGCACACAGGAAAAAAGAAAAGTGAGAACAGTTTAAGGGACCGGTAGGACAATATCAAGAGAACCAACATCTGCATTATAAGGGGTCCCAGAGGGAGAAGGGAAAGAAAGAGGTTGAAAAAGTATTTCATGAAATTATGGCTTAAAACATCCTGAAATATCATCCTGAAGAAGGAAACAGATATCTAGGTCTTGGAGACACCGAAGGTCCTAAACAAGATGAATCTGAAACCACACACCAAGACATATCATAATTATAATGGCAAAAGTTAGATCATTTAATCCATTTACGTTTAAGGTAATTATCGATATGTATGTTCCTATTCCCATTTTCTTAATTGTTTTGGGTTTGTTATTGTAGGTCTTTTCCTTCTCTTGTGTTTCTCACCTAGAGAAGTTCCTTTAGCATTTGTTGTAAAGCTGGTTTGGTGGTGCTGAACTCTCTCAGCTTTTGCTTGTCTGTAAAGATTTTAATTTCTCCATCAAATCTGAATGAGATCCTTGCTGGGTAGAGTAATCTTGGTTGCAGGTTTTTCTCCTTCATCACTTTAAATATGTCCTGCCAGTCCATTCTGGCTTGCAGAGATTCTGCTGAAAGATCAGCTGTTAACCTTATGGGGATTCCCTTGTGTGTTATTTGTTGTTTTTCCCTTGCTGCTTTTAATATGTTTTCTTTGTATTTAATTTTTGACAGATTGATTAATATGTGTCTTGGCGTGTTTCTCCTTGGATTTATCCTGTATGGGACTCTCTGTGCTTCCTGGACTTGATTAACTACAGACTGGCTGAATGGATACAAAAACAAGACCCATATATATGCTGTCTAAAAGAGACCCACTTCAGACCTAGAGACGCATACAGACTGAAAGTAAGGGGATGGAAAAAGATATTCCATGCAAATGGAGGCCAAAAGAAAGCTGGAGTAGCAATTCTCATATCAGACAAAATAGACTTTAAAATAAAGACTACTAGAAGAGACAAAGAAGGACACTACATAATGATCAAGGGATCGATCCAAGAAGAAGATATAACAATTGTAACTATTTATGCACCCAACATAGGAGCACCTCAATACATAAGGCAAATACTAACAGCCATAAAAGGGGAAATCAACAGTAACACATTCATAGTAGGGGACTTTAACACCCCACTTTCACCAATGGACAGATCATCCAAAATGAAAATAAATAAGGAAACACAAGCTTTAAATGACACATTAAACAAGATGGACTTCATTGATATTTATAGGACATTCCATCCAAAAAAAACAGAATACACATTTTTCTCAAGTGCTCATGGAACATTCTCCAGGATAGATCATATCCTGGGTCACAAATCAAGCCTTGGTAAATTTAAGAAAATTGAAATTGTACCAAGTATCTTTTCTGACCACAACACTAAGAGACTAGATATCAATTACAGGAAAAGATCTGGAGGCTAAACAATACACTACTTAATAACCAAGTGATCACTGAAGACACCAAAAAGGAAATCAAAAAATACCTAGAAACAAATGACAATGGAGACACAACGACCCAAAACCTATGGGATGCAGCAAAAGCAGTTCTAAGAGGGAAGTTTATAGTAATACAATCCTACGTTAAGAAACAGGAAACCTCTTGAATAAACAACCTAAACTTGCACCTAAAACAATTAAAGAAAGAAGAACAAAAAGACCCCAAAGTTAGCAGAAGGAAAGAAATCATAAAGATCAGATCAGAAATAAATGAAAAAAAGAAATGAAGGAAACAATAGCAAAGATCAATAAAACTAAAAGGTGGGTCTTTGAGAAGTTAAACAAAATGGATAAACCATTAGCCAGACTCATCAAGAAAAAAAGGGAGAAGACTCAAATCAATAGAATTAGAAATGAAAAGGAGAAGTAACAACTGACACTGCAGAATACAAAAGTTCATGAAAGATTACTACAAGCAACTCTATGACAATAAAATGGACAACCTGGAAGAAATGGACAAATTCTTAGAAATGTGCAACCTGCCAAGACTGAATCAGGAAGAAATAGAAAATATGAACAGACCAATCACAAGCATTGAAATTGAAACTGTGATTAAAAATCTTCCAATCTACCAAACATTTAGAGAAGAGCTAACACCTATCCTTCTCAAACTCTTCCAAAATATAGCAGAGGGAGGAACACTCCCAAACTCATTCTATGAGGCCACCATCACCCTGATACCAAAACCAGACAAGGATGTCACAGAGAAAGAAAACTACAGGCCAATATCACTGATGAACATAGATGCAAAAATCCTCAACAAAATGCTAGCAAAAAGAATCCAACAGCACATTAAAAGAATCATACACCTTGAACAAGTGGGGTTTATTCCAGGAATGCAAGGTTTCTTCAATATATGCAAATCAATCAACATGATACACCATATTAACAAACTGAAGGAGAAAAACCATATGATCATCTCAATAGGTACAGGAAAAGCTTCCGACAAAATTCAACACCCATTTATGATAAAAACCTTGGAGAAAGCAGGCATAGAGGGAACTTGCCTCAACATAATAAAGGCCATATATGACAAACCCACAGCCAACATCGTCCTCAATGGTGAAAAGCTGAAAGCATTTCCACTAAGATCAGGAGCAAGACAAAGTTGCTCACTCTCACCATTCTTATTCAACATAGTTTTGGAAGTTTTAGCCACAGCAATCAGAGAAGAAAAGGAAATAAAAGGAATCCAGATCGGAAAAGAAGATGGAAAACTGTCACTGTTTTGCAGATGACATGATACTATACAGAGAGAATCCTAAGATGCTACCAGAAACTACTAGAGCTAATCAATAAATTTGGTAAAGTAGCAGGATACAAAGTTAATGCACAGAAATCTCTGGCGTTCCTATACACTAATGATGAAACATCTAAAAGTGAAATCAAGAAAACACTCCCATTCACCATTACAACAAAAAGAATAAAATATCTAGGATAAACCTACCTAAGGAGACAAAAGACCTGTATGCAGAAAATTGTAAGACACTGATGAAAGAAATTAAAGATGATACAAACAGATGGAGAGATACACCATGTTCTTGGATTGGAAGAATCAACATTGTGAAAATGACTACTACCCAGAGCAATCTACAGATTCAATGCAGTCCCTATCAAACTACCACTGGCATTTATCACAAAACTAGAACAAAAATTTCACAAGTTGTATGGAAACACTAAAGACCCCGAATAGCCAAACAATCTTGAGAACGAAAAACAGAGCTGGAGAAATCAGGCTTCCTGACTTCAGACTATACTACAAAGCTACAGTCTTCAAGACAGTATGGTACTGGCACAAAAACAGAAAGATAGATCAATGGAACAGGATAGAAAGCCTAGAGATAACCCACACACAAATGGTCACCTTATCTTTGGTAAAGGAGGCAGGAATGTACAGTGGAGAAAGGACAGCCTCTTCAACAAGTGGTGCCGGGAAAACAGGACAGGTACATGTAAAAGGATGAGATTAGATCACTCCCTAACAACATACACAAAAATAAGCTCAAAATGGATTAAAGACCTAAATGTAAGGCCAGAAACTATCACACTCTTAGAGGAAAACATAGGCAGAACACTCTATGACATGAATCACAGCATGATCCTTTTTGACCCACATCCTACAGAAATAGAAATAAAAACTAAAATAAACAAATGGGACATAATGAAACTTAAAAGCTTTTGCACAGCAAAGGAAGCCATAAACAAGAGCAAAAGGAAACCCTCAGAATGGGAGAAAATATTTGCAAATGAAGCAACTGACAAAGGATTAATCTCCAAAATTTTACAAGCAGCTCATGCAGCTCAATATCAAAAAAACAAGCAACCCAATCCAAAAATGTGCAGAAGACCTAAATAGACATTTTCTCCAAAGAAGATATACAGACTGCCAACAAACACATGAAAGAATGCTCAGCATCATTAATCATTAGAGAAATGCAAATCAAAACTATAATGAGATATCATCTCACACAAGTAAGAATGACCATCATAAAAAAAAAACTAGAAACTATAAATTCTGGAGAGGGTGTGGAGAAAAGGGAACCCTCTTGCACTGCTGGTGGCAATGTGAATTGGTACAGCCACTATGGAGAACAGTATGGAGGTTCCTTAAAAAACTACAGATAGAACTACCTTATGACCCAGAAATCCTACTACTGGACATATACCCTGAGAAAACCATAATTCAAAAATAGTCATGTACCAAAATGTTCATTGCAGCTCTATTTATAATATCCAGGAGATGGAAGCAACCTAAGTGTCCATCATCGGATGAATGGATAAAGAAGATGTGGCACATATATACAATGGAATATTACTCAGCCATAAAAGAAAAGAAATTGAGCTATTTGTAATGAGGTGGATGGGACCTAGAGTCTGTCATACAGAGTGAAGTAAGTCAGAAAGAGAAAGACAAATACCGTTTGCTACACATATATATGGAATTTAAGAAAAAAAAAATGTCATGAAGAACGTAGGGGTAAGACAGGAATAAAGACACAGGACCTACTAGAGAATGGACTTGAGGATATGGGGAGGGGGAAGGGTAAGCTCTAAGCTGTGCCAAAGTGAGAGAGTGGCATGGACATATATACGCTACCAAACGTAAAATAGATGGCTAGTGGAAGCAGCTGCATAGCACAGGGAGATCAGCTCGGTGCTTTGTGACACCTAGAGAGGGTGGGATAGGAAGGGTGGGAGGGAGGGAGATGCAAGAGGGAAGAGATTATGGGAACATATGTATATGTATAACTGATTCACTTGTTATAAAGCAGAAACTAACACACCATTGTAAAGCAATTATACTCCAATAAAGATGTTAAAAAAATAATAATCATCATTTTAAATGTCAATTGACTAAATGCAGTAATCAGAAGATGTAGGGTAGCTGATTGGATAAAAACCAAGATTCATGTACATGGTACTTACAAGAGACTCACTTCAGAGCAAAAGCCACACACAGACTGAAAGTTAAGGTATGAAAAAAGAGATTTCATTCAAATGGAAAATGAGAAGAAAGTGGTGTAGCAATAGTCATATCAGACAAAACAGACTTTAAAACAAAGTTTAAAACAAAGAACAAAGAAGGCATTATATAATGATAAAGGGATCAGTACAAGAAGAGTACATCACACTTGTTAACATATATGCACCAAATACAGGAGCAGCTAAATATATAAAGTAAATATTAACACACATAAAGGAGAAATTGACAATAACACAATATAGTAAGACTTTACCACTCCACTAACATCAACGGACAGATCACCCCACAGAAAATCAATATGGAAACAACGGTCTTAAATGACACATCAGACCAGTTGGACTTAGCATATATATATCTACAGGACATTCCATCAGAATAAACAGAATACACATTCTTTTCAAGTGCACATGGAACTTTCTCCAGGATAGATCACATACTTCAAGAAATAAGAAAAATCTCAAACAACCTATACCATCATGTAAAGCAATTAAAAAAAGAAAAAAGCATAAGGTCAGTATAAGGAGGAAAATTATAAAGATCAGAGAGGAAATAAACAAAATAGAGAACAACCACAACAAAAACAGTAGAAAAGATCAATGAAAACAATAGCTTAGTTTTTGAAAAGATAATCAAAATTGATAAACCTTTAGCCAGGCTCACCAATAAAAAGAGAGAGGACACGCCCCAACAACAACAAAAGAAACAAAAGAGGAGAAATAACAACTGATATCATAGAGATAAACATAATATTAAGAGATTACTATGATTAGTTATATGTGAACAACTGGATAACCTAGAAGAAATGGACAAATTTCTGGAAACATACAACCTGACAAAACTGAATCAGGAAGAAATAGACAATCTGAACAGATCGATTACTAGTAGTGAAATTGAATTTGTAATTTAAAATATCAGTACCGGGGCTTCCCTGGTGGCACAGTGGTTGAGAGTCTGCTGCCGATGCCAGGAACACGGGTTTCGTGCCCCGGTCCGGGAAGATCCCACATGCCACAGAGCGGCTGGGCCCATGAGCCATGGCCACTGAGCCTGCGCGTCCAGAGCCTGTGCTCCGCAGCGGGAGGGGCCACAGCAGTGGGAGGCCTGCGTACCGCAAAAAAAAAAAGAAAAAAAAAAAAAATCAGGACCAGAGAGCTTCACAGGGGAATTCTACTAAACACATAATGAAGAGTTAATACCTATCCTCAAAATATTTCAAAAAATTCAAGAGGAGGAAACACTCCCAAATTCATTCTATAAGGCCACAAATACCCCAACATGAAACCAAGATACTACTAAAAAAAAGAAAATTACATGTCATACCTCTGATGAATACAGATGCAAAAATGCACAAGATATTAGCAAAGCAAATTTAACAATATATAAAGGATCAAACACCATGATCAACTGGGATTCGTTTCAGGGATGCAAGGATGGTTCAATATTCTCAAATCAATTAATGTGATATACCACATTAACATAATGGAGGATAAAACCACACAATCATCTTGATAGACACAGAAAAGGCATTTGACAAAATCAACATTCATTCATGCTAAAAACTCTCATCAAAGTGGGCATAGAGGGAAAATAATCTCAACACAATAAGCTTATTTATTACAAACCCAGAGCTAACATTCTAAATGGTGAAAAGCTGAAAGCTTTTCTTGTAAAATCAGGAATAAGGCAATTAGGCCCACGCCTGCCAGTTCTATTTACCATTGTACTGGAAATCTTAGCCACAGCAATTGAACAAGAAAAAGAAATAAAACACATTCAGATTGGAAGGGAAGAAGTAAAACTGTCACTATTTGCAGATGACATGATGCTATATATAAGAAAACTTAAAGTTTCCACCAAAAAACTTTTATAACAAATGAATTCAATAAAGCTGCAGGATATAAGATTATAGAAATCTGTTTCTTGTCTATACACTAAATTGAACTATCAGAAGAGAAAGCAAGTAAACAATCCTGTTTTAGAATTGCCTGAAAAAAATAATAAAATACCTAGGAATAAACTTAACTAAGGTGGTGAAAGATCTATATTTGAAAACTATAAAACATTGGTAAGGAAATTGTGATGACATAAATAAATAGAAAAATAGTACATGTTCATGGATTGGAAGACTAATATTGTTAAAATATCCATACTACACAAAGCAATCTACATATTCAATGTACTCCCCTATCAAAATAACATATGACATTTTTCACAGAACTAGAGTAAATAATCCTAAGTTTATATGGAACCACAAAAGACCCCTAATTGCCAAAGCAATCTTGAGAAAGAAAGAACAAAGCTGGAGGTGTCACACTCCCTGACTTCAGGACTATACTTCAAAGTACAGTATTCAAAACAACCATGGTAATTGGCACAAAAACAGACACAGATTGATGGTTCGGAATAGAGATTCCAGAAATAAACTCATGTACTTATGGTCAATTAATCTATGAAAATGGAGGCAAGAATATACAATGGGGAAAAGATAGTATCTTCAATAAGTGGTTCTGGGAAAACTGACAGCTACCTGAAAAGGAATGATTTAGGACATTTTCTCATACCATATACAAAAATAAATGCAAAATGGATTAAATACCTAAATACAAGACACAAACCCATAAAACTCCTGTAAGAGAACATGGGCAGAATGCTCTTTTACATAAATCACAGCAATATTTTTTTAGATCTGCCTCCTAAGGAAAAATAAATAAAAGCAAAAATAAACAAATGAGAGCTAATTAAACTTAAAAGCTTTTGCATAGCAAAAGAAACCACTGACAAAATGAAAAGACAGTCTACTGATGAGAGAAAATATTTGCAAGTGATATAACCAATAAGAGGTTAAAAATATATAAACAGCTCATACAACTCAATATCAAAAAAACATAAAACCAGACTAAGAAATGGGCAGAAGACCTAAATAGACATTTTTCCAAAGAAGACATACAGATGACCAACAGGCACATGAAAAGATGCTCACCATTGCTATTTATCATATAAAATGCAAATCAAAACCATAATGAGATATTACCTCACACCTGTCGGAAATGCTATCATTAAAAAGTCTACAAATAACAAATGGTGGAGGATATGGAGAAAAGGGAACTCCAGTACACTGTTGTTTGGAATGTAAATTGGTGCAGCCAATTTATGGAAAAGAGTATGGAGGTTCCTCAAAAAAACTAAAAATAGACTCCCATGATCCAGCAATTCCACTCCTAGGTATATATCCGAAGGAAACAAAAGCACAGTTTGAAACGATACATGCACGCCAGTGTTCATAGCAGCATTATTTACAATAGCCAAGACATGGAAACAAGCTGTGTTCAGCAACAGATGAAGGTTTAAAGAAGAAGTGGGCATATGTATACAATGGAATATTATTCAGCCATAAAAAGAATGAAATCTCCTATTTTCAAACAATCTAGATGGACCTAAAGGGTATTAAGCTTAGTGAAATAAGTCAGACAAAGGCAAATACTCTCTATGTGGAATGTAAAAAATATAACAAATGAATGAATATAACAAAGCAGAATCAGTCTCACAGATATAGAGAACAAAATAATGGTTACCAGTGGGCAGAGGGAAGAGGGAAAGGGCAAGGTAGGGGTAGGGGATTAGAGATGCAAACTACTATTTAAAAAATAAATAAGCAACAGGTATATATTGTACAGCTCAGGGAAATATCGCCATCATTATTTTCTCATAACTATTTAAACTACTATATGGAGTATAATCTATAAAAATGTTGAGTCACTATGTTGTATACATGAAACTAATATAATTTTTAAAATTAACTATACTTCAATAAAAAAGTGAACGATGACCATTATTATACATAAATATATATTTCTGATTACATCCTTAAATAAAGAGCATTTTCTTATCCCTTTATGCATAATGTTAAATTTTCACACACAAACACACACACAAATGCAACATTAACTCTCACAGAAGCAATGTTCATTATGTGGTGCATATGACTGCATTAAAATTCTCATTAAAAATAAAACAGAAAAGAAAGAATGAAAAGAACAAAAATCTTTTGCTAATTTAAGTACAATATCACATTTGTTTATTAAACTTTTACTAATCTCTCTTTCTTCTAGATCTACTTCTCCCTTTTGTTATTAGATCCTATAATGCCTTAATTAAATTTTGGGCTGGGTACTATTACTGAAGAATCAAAGGTGCAGTATGGACCATTGCCATGTTGTGTGTATGTAAGCTCACTACGTGTAGGATATTGTAATGTGATATAGGAGATGTGGTAGGAATATACAAAGGTTAAAACCAAGTTTTAAACTTTATTCTCATGGTCATCACACAGGTAACACCAGAGTGTCCTCTTTGGCAAAAATAAAGGCCTGGCAAAATCCTTTGATGAGGTGAATCAAATAAATGAATCCCACATGCTCAATTAATTCCTTCTCTGGTAAACTGATTAATTACTCTGAAGACATCTTTAAATAGAAATATTGTTACAAAAATTCTCTAGGTAATTTTACATGAAATTTCTAAAGGGTTGTTAATTCTGGTGAAATATGTCAAGTTGGTATGACCATTAACATAAACTTGAAATAAAGCATATAACAGGAAGTCATGAAAAAGGAATATGAAAGCCAAGAAAAATATCAAAACAAAGCTTAATCAAATAAACTTTGCAATTATAGCCCAGGGCACTGTGAGTCTACTTAAATTAAGATTAGTGAAGCCGTCTCAGGACTTTATAGAGAGACATGGAAATTGAGAGAGGTTCCAGAAGATAGGCAATAAATCAAATCAAATAATCAGAAAACAAAGTGACTGGCGAGCTTGAAGTCAATGTACGAGAAGAGTTTAGAAGATACTGTTAAAAAGATGCTTTAGTGTAATAAGAAAAGTGAATCAGTGATAACTAGGATCCATGTGAACAGGCAAAAATAAACAATTTTTGACTAACTGCATCAATATCATATATAATTTCTGTATTATCAGATTGAGAATATGGTAAAGAAATAATGTTTCAACATTGTCATAAGATTGAGATACTTTTTATAAAATATTTATGGAAATATGGGGAAATAGCAAATAGATGATATAAAAACTAAATTATTTGTGTATACATATGTATTCTCACTACATGAAGAGTACTTTACAGCAGTATAGGAAATATGATAGAAATATCTAGAGGGAAAACCATGTTTTAAACTTTATTCTCAGAAATATTCAGAAACAAGCTAAATAAGTGCCAATTTCAAGGAAAATTGGTAATAGAACCTTATCAAAGATTGTCATAATCAACATTTTGCCAATGACTTGCACTGTATGTATGATGATTAAAGTATTAAAATAAAATACTTTGAGACATTTGGTCATGAATTACACTGATTATGTGCAAAGGGGAAGGATATTTATTTATTGGTTGTAAAATTATGAACCAGAGGATAATGAGAGTCTAAAGAGAAGGTTAACTCTAAAACGATGATTTCAAATTTTAATTATGTTTCAACTGGTTAAACAATAAATGTCCACTGCTATCTGGTAGGCCTAGAGTTCTCTTAATTGGCTTAATTCATTAAATTTTCTATGTTTTAAAACTTGCCTTAAGTTAATATTCTAAAGGATAATCTCCCAAAATAAAGTTAATAGATTTCTTCACATTATCTTAAGCATCTTATTGGTGTATAATGGTTTGTTTCATTTGATTTATGAATTTATTGGAGAAACTGACAGCTTTACAGTATTTATAACAGAACATGTCATATTTTTCCATTTATGAAAGTCATTTTTGTGCATAACTACAATTTTGTAGTTCTCTTGATACAAGTTTTTATATTTCTTTTAAAGTTTCTTGCTAGGCTAATTATATTTTCCACTGCTATTATAAATGAGAATATCCTTCCATTGTATTTCATAATTGAGTTTTATTACAATGCATGAAAATATATTGGGTTTTGAATGTTATCCAATCAGCTTATTATATAAATTAGTCCAAATACTTTATAAATTGATTGTGTTATTCTTTTTAAGGTACAATTCTACATGCAAGATGAAACTCAACAATGTCCATCAATTAAATCTAATACAGCAGCTGAAAGAGATATGGCTTAGGTACAGCAGCAATTATGAAAATAATTTTATTATCTTAGTCACAATTAATTGTTCTTTCTTAAGAATTAAGTACCTACCACTATTCAAAGGACTGGTGATACAGCAGTGAACAGACAAAAATCCCCACCTTCCTGGAGCTTATTATTTTAGTGGAAGTGGACAATCCAAATTCACATCTCAGTGGGAAGAGAAGCCATTGGAAAGTTTTGAGTAAAGTAGAGACATGATCTGACTTTTTCTAGGGCCTGCTTTAACACTATACCAGCATATGGAGAATAGACTATAGGGGATAAGATTTGAAACAGACCAATTAGGAGATTGTTGCAAATGGTCTAGGTCAGGGGTACCCAACCTCCGGGCCTATTAGGAACCTGGCCGCACAGAAGGAGGTGAGTGGCGGGTGAGAGACCGAAGCTTCTTCTGCCGTTCCCCATGGCTCGCATTACCGCCCAAACCATCGCTTGCATTACCGCCTGAAAAATCCCCCCATCCACCGCATTACCACCTGAACCATCCCCTCCCCCATCCGTGGAAAAATTGTCTTCCATGAAGCCAGTCCCTGGTGCCAAAAAGGTTGGGGACCGCTGGTCTAAGTGACAGGTGATGGTGACTTGAACCAAAATGAGAGGTTCAATTTCTCATCATTAAACCATAGTGGGAAATTGCTGTGGATTCTGGATTTATTTGAAGGAAAAGATGATAGGATTTGTTGATAAAGTGGACATGGAGTGTCAAAAAAATAATGAAAAGATTTGACATAAATTTGAGTCTGATATCTGTAAATAAACAATGACCACTCTTAGATTGCATTTTAAGAAATATCCAGTGCAATAACACTGGGCCACCCTGTATTCCTATCTGCAGTATTGCTTTCATTTTTGGATATCATAATTTAAATGGATTAGAGGCTGAATGAAACCTGCACAGAGGAGTGTCTCCACGATGGTCAAAGGCACTGGAATCATATCATATGGCACACATTTTAAGGAGCAATTGATATTTAACCTAATGACTAGAACAGTCAGGTGAGAAATAACAGGTTTTCTCAAATACACTGTGTTATGTGGAAGAGAAATTATGCTTTTTAAAAGTGGACCCCATGAGGCAGAACTAGTATCTGATGAGTAAGAGAGACACAGATTTTACTCACTCTGTGAGTACATTGTGAGATCTGAATGTTATAGTGAGATATGAATTGTTAATGTCACATCTGGTCTGAAATGTAATAATCTGTCCTGGAATACAGTATTCCTCTTTATTCAAGGTATTCAAGCCCAGTTTACATGACATCTTGATAGAGATATTATGGAAGGATTTCCATGTCAATTGAGTGACTCTTCCAAATTGAAGGTATTGGTTATTCTACAAAATTGTTTGATTACTCCATTTGATGTCTGGAATATTAATGGATGGCTAGGAGGATATAATACTTAGGGGTGCTTTGAAAACTAGTTATCTTGACAAACTCTAGATAAGATAATCATTTTAAATGACTTTTTTTTCTTTGAAAAAATAGAATTAGCAGTCAAACTGCCTCAGGAAATATTTATTATGCTTTGCTACAAATATTTCCATGTTGTTTCTTTTTTTCTCCGATATACTGAGGCTTACCTAAAGTAAACCTCTCTTTAAATTACTTACGTGAAAAAATAGTTTGCCTCCAGTATGCATAGTTGTGATAATTCCTAGTATGTTTCATTATCTCACTTGATTTGAAATAAAAAATGCCTAGAGACATTTTCTTTTTTTTTTAACTTGGCTGGATTCAACTACAATACTCATTAGATTGTAACAATGGAATTGATATAGTAATTACCTAAGGCAAAAGTTTTGCAAATCAAATTTAAAATTTTTTTCAAGCTCTCAAATACTCCATGTGATTACAAAAAATTAAAACTTCTTATGAAAAATGCAAAAATATTTGACATTTGGCCTTATCAAATTAGTATATTATTATTATAACATTAAAGTGATAATTTGATATTTCTAGATGACAATTATGTTTCAAAAATAACACACCTTTATTTTGGAAACAAAGTTAAAGAATGGCTGCATCCATATAGTAAATTCATAGTTTTAGTGCATTTATCATTTAAAGTTTAAATAATTTTAACCTGCCAACTTATACATTCTCTGATACTGAAAATTCTGTAGTTTGACTGAATCTCAAGATAGGTTCTAAAGCACTACTGACCTCAAGTATTCTACTACTGCTTTGCTTTGCTTTGCTGAGTGTTCCTGTCTGAAACAGTACAAGGTTCCAGCCTTCAAGCTTCTCTCCCTTGAATCCTATTTTTTCATTACTAAGCCCACTTTGGGGGATAAAAGTTTAGATTTATCAGGTATTTACATTTGAAGGAGTGATATCTAGCAGAGACCAGCTGTAATGAATAAAGACTTTATTGTGCTGAAGGAGAAGGAAAGCAAAACTATGAGGTGTGGCATTACCAGGGAGAATAGAACTGTTTTGTAGAGACCTTGATTCATGAGGTTTGAGGGAGAGGAAGATGATGGGAAATGTGGTAATCTGGGGAAAAAGGAGATAAGTGGAGATTCTGCTTCTCTCTGTGGTTAGCTGATTTATTGTGGGGATGAAGATTATATGTCAAGGGATCTAATCTAATCTAATCTAATTTTATCTAATCTAGTCTAATCACCATTTGTTGTAGAAAGCAGAAAGAGCCATCAACTAGTAGAGAGTTTCTCAGAGAGGACTAAACTATTCTTAAGGGTTATTGTATAGAAAGGGCAAGGTCATAGCAATGCTTACAGGTGATAAGCCATATCTCCTTATGAAAATATAGTGCTGTGTCTAAAAGAGGTTAATCCTCACTTTTGCATGTACTTGTTTACAGGTGAATTAAAGCAAAATTTTACAAAGCTCTTCTTGTACTAGAATTTGGAAGGCCTCATACCCCACCTTCGAAGGTGAAGTTTGTGACACTTAAGTTTGCAAGGGATAGGCATGGAATAGATTGAGGATTGGGAGGAGGGTTGAGTGGAAAAAACTCTCCTCTATGTTTAGGGGAGTAGGGATACTGGATTGGCAAACTTAAAAGAAAAACATTTCAGTAAAAGGAGAAGACATTGAAAAGGGAAAGATGGAATTTATAAGTGCCACATCCTAATATGTCAGTTCTCCTTTGTAAAAGATTAAGGAAATATTTCATTGTGTTAAAGTTATAAAACTCCTTTGTTCCTACCTTTTATACATTGTTCTTTTAAAATCCACAATACGCTTACAGAGTTTTGATCCATAGAAGATAACAGAATGGGCAGTAATCTCCCTCTAACTTTGAGTCTTTTTTTGTTGTTTTTTTTTTGTGGTACGTGGGCCTCTCACTGTTGTGGCCTCTCCCGTTGCGGAGCACAGGCTCCAGACCCGCAGGCTCAGCGGCCATGGCTCACGGGCCTAGCCGCTCCGCGGCATGTGGGATCCTCCCGGACCAGAGCACGAACCGGTGTCCCCTGCATCGGCAGGCGGACTCTCAACCACTGCGCCACCAGGGAAGCCCTAACTTTGAGTCTTTACATGGGGATTGTTTCATTGTCTCCCTTGCAATTTAGTTTTATTTAATTGGCATTTTTATTGATATATTTGTAAATTACATTAGTTGTAAGGAATAAAGCAAAGAGATCCTGTGTACTCTCTACTCGGTTTTGCCCCAATGATACTTTTCAAAATTATAGTATAGCATAGTATCAAAACTAAGATATTAACACTGATTCAATACACCCATTTTATTCATGTTTCCTTAGGTTTACTTGAATTCATTTGTGTGTGTGTGTATTTAAGTTTTATACAATTTTATCTTATCCTGTTTCTCTGCATCCTCAATGACGTTTATTCTTGTCAATATTTATTTTATCCATTCTGATATATGTAGTGATAGCTCATAATAATTTTAACTTGCATTTTCCTGACAGTTAATCATGTTAAACGCATTTTCACGTGCTTATTTGTCATCTGTATATCCTCTTTGGTGAAATATGTATATAGATATATACACATGTCTTTTGCCCATTTTTTTATTGCTTTTTCTTAAGCATTGAATTTTGAGCAGTTTTAATATTTTCTACATACTAGACTTTGTCAGATATGTGGATGCAAATATTTTCTTCCAATCAGTAGCATTTCTTTTCATGTTCTTATGAGCTTTTGCAGAGCAAAAGATTTTAATTTTGATTAGATCCAATTTGTCAAGTTTTTCTTTTATGGATTGTGCTGTTTTTGTTGTCTAAAAATGCTTTGCTGAAAAACCTGAAGATTCTTTTTTCTCTGAAAGTTTTGTTTCTTTCTTTCTATTCTTTCTTTTTTTAAAACATTTAAGTTCATGATCCATTTTGAGTTGTTTTTTAATAAGTTGTTGAGTTTTAAGTCGAGGTCCATTTTTTCATTTATTGATACCCATTTCTCCAGCACCATTTGCTGAAAAGGTGATCTTTCCTTTATTGAACTGCCTTTTTACCTTCCTACAAAATAAGTTGAACATATTTCTGTTGTCCTATTTCTGAGTTTTCTGTTCTGTTATGTGAATCTATATTTTTCTTCCTCTGACAGAAGCACAATGTCTTGATTACTGTAGCTGTATAATAGGTTTTAAATAACAAGTAAAGTGATTCGTCCCATTTTATTCTTATTCCAATATAATTAGAGCTATTCTAGAGACTAACTTTCCATATAAATTTTAGAAATGTTTTTGTCTACAAAAATCTTTGTTGGAGTTTTTGTAGAGGTCCAATTAAACCTGTAGATCCTTTTGGGAAAAATTATTATTTTCACAGTCTTGCAATCCATTAACTTGTTATGTCTTCCCATTTACTTAGGTTTTCTTTGATTTCTTTCATCTGAATTTTATAATTTTAATATACATATTCTGTACATATTTTGTTAAATGTGTACCTAAGTCTTTCATTATGTTTGAAGTAATTGTAAATGGTATTATGCTATTAATTGCTGTTTTCTCCATGTTCATTGTTAGTATATAAAAATGTTTCTTTTTTATTTTTTTGCACGTTAATTTTATATCCTGTGATCTTCCTAGTTCTAATTCTAGGATGCTTTTTGTAGATTCCTTGTGGTATTCTACAATCATGTCATCTGTAATTATAGAGATAGTTTTATTTCTTCCTGTCCAATCTGTATGTCTTTTTCTTACTTTATTTCAGTGGCTACATCTTCAGTATTATATCGAATAAGAGTGTTGAAAATCAGCATTTTGCCTTGTTCCTAATTTGGGGGTGACAGCATTTTGACTTCCCCCATTAAGTATGATGTTAATTTTAGGTTTTTAATGTCTTCATCATGTTAAGCATTTAGTACAAATGGGTAATTGAGTGGTTAAGAATATTGTAGTCTTCTCTGCTCTTGGATAAAAATCCAATTCTCTGACCTCAGCTTTTGAAATCTCAGTCCCTCTGCTAGTAAGAGTAGTACCCTTCTCCTTTTCCTGACCACAAAGACACTGTGTCTGCTTTGAGAGTGTTATTGCCTGTAGTATATCATTTAAGTTCCCTGAGATAGTACCTAAGGGTGAGAGGAAAACTTTTCAAAACTAGAGAAAATGTGTGGGACTGTTTTTGTGCACCTTTTGTAATAAATGTTTCTCTTTAGCAAGAACCAACCTGTCAAATAATTGTTTTCATTATACTATACCTCTTTGTTGTTGGGATAGGAAACAAAACCTTCTCTAACCACTGAAGGTTGCCCAAGTTTGTTAAAAAATCTTTTTGGTTGAACAACAGCATAGCTTAGGTCAGTTAACATACAGCTTTGCAGAGACAGGGCTATGAATTACCTGGCATATGTATACCACCGAAATCAGTATACCACTGTTCAACCCTTGTGACAAGACAGAAGAAGAGTGTCAGATCCAAACACAGGAGCAAGTAAGAGCCAATTTCCCTGAGCAACACCTCCCTACTGTTGAACTTGTAACAACTTTTTGTACAGAAGGAAGGTTCCTTGCCACAATAAGACAGTGTATTTTGAAGTTATTCTAGAGCCCTGGAGAGAGTTGGAGCAGCAATGAGAAAATGTTGAGTGAGTTTCTGTCTAAACATGTTCTGTAGCAAGTGAATGTACATGTGTTATAATATAGACTGAGAGAAAGGAACATGAGAAACAGATATGCTAACTGAAAGAATGATCCATTTTACTCCCTAAAAGGCCTAAGGCAGAAGACACTTCCATCTTCTCCTTTCTAGGGTCTACATACTCCTTTCTTGCCCTCAAAAGGGATGTGTAGAATCACAGTGCTCCATTAAAAATGACAGGATGCTTCTGACTAAATCTATATTTGGGGGCAAAATATCTTAATATCTAGCCTAAGAAATTATATTCTAGAGTAAGGCCAAGACCTTTGGTGGAAAATCTTAGTAATTTCACAGATTCAGTGTCTTTTCACACTAAAAATAATTGCTTGTATCATTCATCCAACAAATATGTATTGAGTATATATTACATGTAAGAACTTATGACTGAGTGAAACTGAGCTGATAACCAACCATGCCACTGTCAAAAACAAACAAACAAAACCCCTCAATTCTGAAGGGTGTCTCTTTAAGGGAAAAGAAATGTTGCTATTGTGCATATTTTTTTTAAAAAAAACAACGCTCTGAGCATTTTAGAAGTTTGACTAAACTGTTTTCTGAGTAAACTACTTCTATTTACATCACTGTGAATAACTATATGATCTCAGCTTATCCTTGAATTTATCTAGTGTCTTAAAGTCTACTAGAATGAACCTGACCAATGACCATGGTTAAGAAAGAAGTCGAGGGGTTTCCCTGGTGGCGCAGTGGTTGAGAATCTGCCTGCTAATGAAGGGGACACGGGTCCGAGCCCTGGTCTGGGAAGATCCCACAGGCCGCGGAGCAACTAGGCCCGTGAGCCACAGCTATTGAGCCTGTGCGTCTGGAGACTATGCTCCGCAACGAGAGGCTGCGATAGTGAGAGGCCCGTGCACCGTGATGAAGAGTGGCCCCCGCTTGCCACTAGAGAAAGCCCTTACACAGAAATGAAGACCCAACACAGCCAAAAATAAATAAACAAATAAATAAATAAGACAAGCATTTGAAGCCCTTTAAAAAAAAGAGGGGGGCCTCCCTGGTGGCGCAGTGGTTGAGAGTCCACCTGCTGATGCAGAGGACACGGGTTCCTGTCCCGGTCCCGGAAGATCCCACATGCCGTGGAGTGGCTGGGCCCGTGAGCCATGGCCGATGAGCCTGCGCGTCCGGAGCCTGCGCTCTGCAGCAGGAGAGGCCGCAGCAGTGAGAGGCCCGCATAACGCATTAAAAAAAAAAAAAAAAAAAGAAGTCGAATGCCAACTTCTTAGAATAGAACCATTTACTTAACAACTTCCTTCCACTAATCTATTTCTATCTGGTACATAGCCACATATAGTTCCTGCTTTCTTACTTTGAACTCCTTCATTTTGAGTTTTGGAACAAATGCATATTTATATCTTTTTCAGATTGTCAGCATTATGTTCAACATTGCAGTTGATAAAGTATTTAGTTTGTGAGTTTTGTGTTTATTTATTTTAACCAATTTTGGTATGCTTTTGTAGCCTAAAGTTCAGAAGGTTCATCAACCAAGAGATATAAATGTTGTCACATTAGCATAAACATGGAAATTTCCCTGAGCTGTTATCTTCTACCTGCACAACTGCAGGATTTCATCCCCCTGAAAAGTCTCTCTAGGTATTGTTGAGACTCCTTAGGGAGTGTTTCACATTTGTTCAGTGCTGATTTTACACATCAAAGTATTGTTTCTCCCACCCATGGCTTCACTGTTGACTGATTGAATCAACTTGTCATTCATCATTCTGCTGTGTTTGCCCTGACCTTGGTATCTCAGTGTAACTCCAAGAAGCCAGGCACTACTTTTCTTTCAGCCATTTAAGTGACCTTCATGAAAAAAACAGACTCAAGAGACTACATCCTGTATGATTCATTTATATGACATTCTAGAAAAGGCAAAACTATTTGTACAGAGAACAGAGCAATATTGGCCAGTGGCTTAGGGTAAAGAGAGGACTGAGTACAAAGGGGCACAAAAGACCTTTTGGTGGTTTGGAGTTATGGAACTATACCTTGATTGTAGATGTGGATACTCAATTGTATGCATTTGTCAAAACTCATAGAACCATATATTTATTGTATGTAAATTTTACCTCAATTAAAAAAAAAATACCTTTCATAAAAACATTTTCTTTAACTTCTGCCTATCTCCATAGTGGAGTACAAACAATTTCTGTGGCTGAGTTGGATGTTTGGGGGAGGACACAAATTATAATCTCTTTCTCATTCTTTTGGCCTCACTTCATGAACCTCCTCCCTACTTTTTTATCCAAAACAGAAAACTTGATGTAAATTTGTTCATAACAGTAGACTGCTTGGCCCAATGATTCCAACTCAAACTACACAATGAAAAAAAAATTTACATTTTCTTAAATTCAATTGAAAACAACCCAAGCTTCATTGCAAAAAATGTTCTTTAATAATGTTCAATTTTTAATCCATAATTTACATAATAGCTGTATATTTTAAAAGATCCATTTGATTGACTTGTACAGCTCATTCTGGTAGTGAATTTGTAACAGGTGGATAGTCCAACAACTAAACATGCCTGATTCCAGAATAACATTTCTGCTATATTGATCTTATAGTCTCTGCTTTGAAAACTTCCCAAATGGTACTCTTTCCATCTGTATGGAATTACAAACTTTAAAACAATCTTTATATACAACAGGAATTTCTTTCATTTAAACCTATTTACTCTGCTTCTTCATTTTTTTAGAATTTGAAATGGTTCTTATCTCTTTTCATTAAAAAGCCTTTCAAACATGTGAAACAACTGAGATGTCTTTCTTGAACCTTCTCTCCTTCAGCCCAGAGGCCTCCCCTATATGATATGATTTTTATTTCCCTATAGCAACTTGATCCTCTTTTCTTATCTAATTTGTTATTGTTATTATAAGTTGTATTTATTTGTTTTTCATAATTTTTAAAATTTTACTGCCCAGAACTGAACACAGTTCTTCAGGAGATCTGATCAGAAGAGATCAAAACTAGCACACCTTTCACTGTAGCTATTGTTTCTATTCATATACACTTAAGATCACATTTGGGTTCTTTTTGACACTTATGTGACTCGATTTTTTTTTTTTTTTTTTGTAGATTCTATTCCAGCTTCATGTCTTTCAGAAATTTGATCAATATGAATTGAAGATTCTCATTTCAGTTACTGGATAAGGTATTATCTTAAGGCCCAGGATGTAAGAAATGTAAGAAAATATTCCTCTAGATTAGTGTGATCCATTAATTAGAAACCTCTGGGTATAGTTTTTCAATCTGTTATGAGTTCACTTAATTGTGTAATTGCCAACTCATATATCTGCATTTTATTTACAATAATGTCATGAGAAACTTTTATGGATCTTAACAAAATCCTGAATTTTTTGGCTATTGCATTTTTCTTATTTTCCAGTTAGTAAGCCTATCAAAAAAAGAAAATGGGGCTTCCCTGGTGGCACAGTGGTTGAGAGTCCTCCTGCTAGTGCAGGGGACACGGGTTCGAGCCCTGGTCTGGGAGGATCCCACATGCCACGGAGCAACTGGGCCCGTGAGCCACAACTACTGAGCCTGCGTGTCTGGAGCCTGTGCTCCGCAACGAGAGAGGCCACAACAGAGAGAGGCCTGCGCACCGCGATGAAGAGTGGCCCCCGCTTGCCGCAACTGGAGGAAGCCCTCGCACAGAAACTAAGACCCAACGCAGCAAAAATAAATAAATTAATTAATAAACTCCTACCCCCAAAAAAAAAAAAAAAAAGAAAATGAGTTTAGTTCAATGAGCCTTTTTCTTAGTCAACCAATGGTAATGATCACTGTTTTCTTTTCAAGCTGCGTACAGATCACTCTTTTAACTATGAGCTCTGAATTTTTGCTTGAGAATGATGTAAAACACTCAGATTTTCAAAAAATAAACACTTTTCCTTTTCAGAAATCGAAATTGTAATTTTCCCATTCCCAACCTCATGAAGTTTTTGTTTTCAATGAATATTGATATATTTTTCCCTCTTCAAAGAATATTCCACACATGAAAAGACATTTAATAAGGAAATGAATATTTCTACACTAGTCTATAACAAATCCTACTAAATAATTCATAAAAATCAATAAGAAAATGACAAAGCCTCATGGAAATATGCAAATATGAACACCTCCCAAATAAAATGAAAATAAATGTTTTAATGAATATAAAGTCACACATTCAAACAACAAATTGCTTTTTCTCACTTATAAAGTTACCAAAATTCATTATTTTATTTATCAAAAGAGTTTTAAATTGTATTCTTTACATTATGTTTTATTCTAGGGATTGGGTATTCAGTGATATGAAACATTAGATATGTAGACATTTTTTTGCCTTTGTGAAGGAGGCAAACATATGCATATTCAGGAGAATATTGCAGTCAGAGGGAAATAGTTTAAAGGCTTTGAGATAAGGGATGGAAAAGAAGGCCAGTGTAGCTGATGCACAGTGAATGGTGGAGAGAGGGATAGGAACAAAATTAGAGAGATAAACAAGGACCATATTGTATTGATTCTGCTGTACAATGTTGAAGAGCAGGGGGCGCAGTTGGACTATAAAAACCAAAGGAGTGTTATGATTTGATTTATCCTTTGAAACACAATCACTTTTACTGCCATGTTGAGAATTGACTATTATGGCCAAGTGTGGAAATAGAATTGTAGTAGACTTGTGTAGTAATTAAGGCAGGAGATAATGATATCTTGGACTACTGTGAGATGGTGATAATAAAAATGTTAATTTGTTTCAGAATTAAAATATTAAAGCAAGAATAAAATTTTTGTGGAGTCACATAATATTAATATTTTACTTTATGCCTGTTACATTGTCTGTAAACACGTTCAATTTTTACACAGGTTATTAAATTATTTGTTACCATGAAAAAGTGCCTGCCATAAAGCATTTACTGTTTTATCCATTATACTTTTAGTCTAGGATCCTAGAATGAGAATTAGTGGATTCAAACACATGAAATTTTTAAGCATCCTAGTAAACATTCTTAATAAATATGAAAGTTATTTCTTTTTACTTTCTTCTTTTATACACTTCCATTGGAAATAAGTTAATTGGAAATTAATACTTCTAAATATTACAGTGCTTCAAAATATATTTTGTTTCACTTGATCTTTGTATAAAATTAATCATTCCTATTTTGCTTACTGTATTACTTCCTCTATAATTCCAGTGGCTCTCAGATTCATGCTATTTTTTTCCCTTTTGAGTGACAACTCCCCATATGCTAATTTTGTGAAAATGGTGCTGCATGTTTAATAAACCTCCAGCCTAGATTGTTAAAAAAAGAGAGAGAGATTAATGTTCCCATGTTAACATTTAAGTATATAAATTAAAGATAACTCTCCAAGGTTTTTCCTGAATCAAGGAATTTGTGCTTGTGGTTCTCCCTCTGATTTCTCCTACCCTCGACTTCCTCAGTCTGCTATCCTCACTTCATTATGTCTCTGCTCAAATATCAGCATGTCTGAGAGGACTTTTCTTACCACCCTTTATAAAATAGTTCTCTGTCCTCATCCTTCTCTGTCTACACACTTTGCTTTTTCTTTATATCCTATACCATATTTCAGACAGCAAAAATATTTTTGTGTATTAACTTGCTTATTTTGCTTTTCTGGACTAAAAAATCAGCACCATGAGGACTTTGTCTGATATGTTTATTGCTATATTCTCAACATCTAAAATATTTTCTGGCAATTATAGGTGTTCAATAGATACTTCAAATTAGTGAATTAGCAAATTAATTATATGATTCTTATTCAAGCATTTATTATTTCAAAGTAAATTTTACTCTTTTATTTATTTTCATGTCAGTAGGGATAATACTGACAAAGAGATTGTGGATCTTTATTGTTTTCTTGTACTTCTGAGCATTAAAAATTCTTTAATCTAAAATCAAAACAATTGGAAAAACCCAAACTTAATTTGGGAGAAAGACGTATTTCTTTTTTTTTTTTTTTTTTTTTTTTGCGGTACGCGGGCCTTTCACTGTTGTGGCCTCTCCCGTTGTGGAGCACAGGCTCCGGCCATGGCTCACGGGCCCAGCCGCTCCGCGGCATGTGGGATCCTCCCTGACCGGGGCACAAACCTGTGTCCCCTGCATTGGCAGGCGGACTCCCAACCACTGCGCCACCAAAGAAGCCCCGTATTTCTTTTTGAATGTGAATATTTTAATGATTAATGCATAGAAAACAAGGTACAAACTCTCCTATTGTCACTGCTATGTGATCTTGTTGAGCAGCTTGTCTTAGTTTGGTCAACCACATACTATGTGATGGTGTGGTACTGCCAATGTCAAGATGGTTGTAGCTGTCAAAAGGGAGACTCTAAAGGCAATTTACATGTTTTAAAGAAAGGTTTCAAAAAGATTCAGGAATTATACATAAACTCACAAGCTAAAATCTGTTATTCATTATACACAATCTTAAGAGCTGTTCAGAGTTTGAGTTGTGATTGGTTGGCATGCTGGCATTTAATGTTCCGCATAAGCCACAGGCATAGCTAGAAATGCTGTTTAATGTTTTGAATCACTACTTTTATTACTCAAACTTTAAAAAATGCCCTATACAATAAAAAGCTTTTGATTTATATTAAAATGCAAAGGAATCTAATATAAAATAATTATAACCTCATAATATTTTAGTTCTGGACAACCACTCCCTGACTCTGAAATATTTTATGGTTTACATAAGACAGGTTATTTATTACACATAGATACCACCATGTGTCCTAATTATTGATAGGCAGACATTTTTCTTTATTACTAGTTTATGAAAATTTATTCTCATTTTACTTCAATTTTCTCTATCTATCATTTATCTATTCTCTCTCGCTCTCTCTCTCTCTCCAGACATTATCAAAATTGGAAGGGGTGGTTACAACAATACATTAGAACAATGTAGCAATGTAGTATTGATGATCAATGTAGTATTGATCATCAAAGTGTTCCATAATTGATTGACTGGGTCTCTTAGATTCATAGCTTAGACATTCAAGGAGTTCAGCCATTCTCCCCTATTCATTCAGAGTAAACTCCTTCCCTGTTAACATTAGCAGGGATCAAGTCAGATTAGCTGTCAGTGGTGAATACAGCCTTGAATTATAATAAGGCAAAATAAAAATAAGTGTAAGAGTGATAATTCAAGGGTTTTACTGCTAGGGATGTGCTACAAATTATATTCCTAGCTTTCAAGAAACCAACGTGAGGAGAAGAGCACAGATCCAAAATTTATGTCAAAGTTAATTTTTTCCAGCTCTTTGTGGCGTTTTTGAAGTCTACTTTCTTGGTTACTAATGTTTTCTAAACAGGCACTATCATTCTTTCAAATCCTTATAGAATATCTGGAAGAAAACAAAACAAAGCCAAGAAAGCCTAAAACAATATCTAACACATTGAAAAAGAGAATGTGTGTGTGTGCGTGTGTCTGTATTGTATGGGAAACTCTCTTACTACTTATCTAGCTTAGAAGGGGAAGAGAAAATATGTGTAGACTCTCATGTTTGCATAATAGTTTTACTGAATTCCTTTGGTTTGCTGAAAAGTTTATTAATGATGACAAATTCCAGGGGTTCTCCTCAAGGACTATCTGCAATACTATATCATTTCCCAGGAAATTTGTCAACTATGCTAACCCCAATTTTACTTATCTTTCAGAGAATTCTTAAAAATAAAGTATGCCAAAAATTGGTAGGTTCAAAAAATATCTGGTTTATTATTTTGTTCAAAGTAGTGTGTGATGGAACAAGCTAAATAAACATACCTTTATATTTAGGAGTGGAAATTACAGAATTCTCCTTAGCAAAATAATTCCCCTTAGTAGCTTGGTAGAAAGTTCTTTCTTTGGGCTAAGATAATTTCAGTATAATTTAAGCTTTTTACCACTTGTTTTGGGTTTTGCTTGTTTTCTGGGCACACAGAAAGCTTCCCATTGTTGCTGGGCTTCTGTTGCCTTTATGGAATAGTTCTTCAAAGTGATTAATCTTGTATTATTGATACAACTGTAAATTTTGTGATTAAATATGGCTTTGAAAATGCAAACTTCTTGTAACAATTTTTAATTTATTCATATTAAAGCTAAAAATACTGATAGTATCTAGTAAAATTTCTAAATCTATTTACTCTAGTAAATTTGTTTTAAAACTTCCATGAAAAATTGATTTTTTTAATCCATGAGTAGTAGGCAAAACTACATGATTTTAGACTCTGCTGCAAACTGAGAAAGTTATAGCTCTCTTGTGACCACAATTTTGAAATACAGAAGTCAGTTTAATAAAATCACTTTTGTGTCCTTTCAGTCTCAAACACATAATGTTTATACATTTGTATGCTTTTGTTTTATTATAGATGTCATATGGAAGGTTTAGACATGAGCTATTTTGAAATCATTTCAGGCAATTTCCAATTCTGTGTTTAAGAGTCTATTGAGTCTGGGCTTCCCTAGTGGCGCTGTGGTTGAGAGTCCGCCTGCTGATGCAGGGGACACGGGTTCGTGCCCCGTTCTAGGAAGATCCCACATGCCGCGGAGCAGCTGGGCCCTTGGGCCATGGCCGCTGAGCCTGCGCGTCCGGAGCCCGAGCTCCGCAACGGGAGAGGCCACAACAGTGAGAGGCCTGCGTACTGCAAAAATAAAAAAAAAAAAGAGTCTATTGAGCCAGTTATTAGGACTTTGAAAATTATTGGCACACATCTAGTTAATTGTGGCTGTGCAACATAAGAACACAACAAATGCGACCACTGTTAGGTCACTGATCAGTGTCTCACCATTTGATCATCATGGTCAGTGAATAAAGCTGAATTGAATTGAAATGGTTAATTTCACAGCACGTTTAAGGTATGAGTTTTCTGTACATCTTACAAGAATAGAAAATGCTAGTGTCATGTGGGTTAAAATACATTAATTCCACATAAAGCACTCTACAAAAGGAAAGGATATTTGATTTGTATGGCTTTAAAGTTTTAACAGATGAGTCTATCCCTGTGAGACCACAGACCATTTACTATCACTAGATTGATTTCTTTCAATGCTAAAGGCTTGATGGTATTTTTCAGTTCATTGTGAGTAGAATGATACTTCAAATACACATTAACTAAAGGGTCTTCAGAGGCTGTATTAAGGAGATGAAACCCTAAGTGACAGAAGGGATAGTAGCATTTACTAAGAGCAACATTTTTGATAAGGTTTATATAATTAAAACTATTGTAATAATCTCTAAGTTTCTTTATAGGTATTGAAACAATCAGATAGTCTTGTGGTTTGTGTGGTACGAATACATTCAAAGAAAAAAATATTTTAGTATTTTTTAGTGTTTCTTTTAATTTGTTAAAGGTGTTCTGTCCTTTTGTTCTGAAGTTCTTTGGCTTTCAAGATGGATAGAGTTGCGAGGTGGATGGATACCGCAAATGACAACTGATATCAATTAAAGGGACCATGGGTTAAGAAACTGGAACAGGGACTTCCCTGGTGGAGCAGTGGTTAAGAATCCACCTGCCAATGCGGGGGACATGGGTTCGATCCCTGGTCCAGGGATCCCACATGCCGCAGAGCAACTAAGCTCGTGTGCCACAACTACTGAGCTTGCACTCTAGAGCCCGCGAGCCACAACTACTGAGCTCGCGTGCCATAACTACTGAGCTCGCGTGCCATAACTACTGAAGCCTGCACACTTAGAGCCTGTACTCTGCAAGAAGAGAAGCCACCACAGTGAGAACCCCGCGCACCACAACGAAGAGTAGCCCCCACTCACCGCAACTACAGAAAGCCCACGCGCACCAACGAAGACCGAATGCAGCCAAAAATAAATAAATAACTTTATTATAAAAAAGAAAGAAATTGAAATCCAAAGGCTACTACCAAAGGATATTTTATTTTAAAAATCTTCATTTAAATTTTAAATGACATGGGAAATCTTGAGAGACAATTATACAAAGTAAGGACACCAAATTAGACACAATAGTTATCTTTGGATATGAGAATTTGGGGACATTTTAGTTTTCTTTAATGTTTTTCTATATTTTCCAAATTTTTACTTTTAAAAACAGAAAAATATATATTAAAGCATGATTGTTTTAAGGAGGAAAACCAGTTAGAGCAGTTAAGGAAGTCATCTAACAAAAATTCTGCCTAATGAACTACAGCCTATCTTAAGGTGATTTCCTAGGAGAAGGGCTGAAGACAATGAAAATTTTTGGAACAGAATCACATGAAACAAATAAACGTGGGTGTTAAATTAATTTCTAATGATAACCATTCCCAAATTTGTCCACATCAACTAGGTTATCTGTGGCTCTAAAATTAATTTGAACCTCAATGATCAAGTTCATTGTACTATGTTATCAAGATTAGATAGTTAATTTTCTATGTCACTTTGTCACTTTGGGTTATAAAGTATATATATGGATTGTGTCTGGGTGTATATATATATACACACATTATATATATACATATATTTATTTTTTTCTTGGGTGGTGGGATAGAATTAAACTTCTCACACTTTAGTTCATCCAGGTTGTATTTGTTCTTCATTCCCTGGCTTCCTCATTCAATAAGAGTTCTCTACATTGATTTTGTCCTCTTCTGAAGTTCTTTAGTGCTTATGGTCTGAACTGCCCAAGTGGGTAATTTGTGTGTAGAGTTTATGTTCTAGTGTATGCTAGCTCTGTCTCTGTAAAGGTTCTGATATCCAGTTTTTTTTTTACAGTCTCCCTACCATGGTAGACACTCAAAAAATATTTATTGATAGATTGACTTGAAAGAATGTTTGGATGTCATGTCAATTTATTATGATAATGTGCACAGTGTTCTACTCTCCAATATAAAAGTAAAAACCATTTTCTATTCCGGATTAACATTCATTGTTTCACTGTGCGTCTTGTAAAAATACTCATTAGGGAATTAAACTTTTTGATTTTTAAAATCTGATTTAGTTTACTCTGGCTTAAAATTAATCCTGAACAACAGTCTTTCCTCCTCTCAGTATATCACTAAAATCCAAACAAGAAAGAGAAATAAAAACAAATTGAACATAAATACTTTAGCTAAACTACTGTCAAATTATGGGATGAGTTAATCATAATTATGAATTCAATGGCACTATTTTATATCAAACAAGCAAACATCAATAAACAAATAAATCTAAGCAAACGAGATCTCACCTATGATACCTGGGCTTTGCCCCATAAAAGAGAGTAAGTAAGCTTGATATTTTATCTCCTCCCCCAACCCAGTGTCTCCCTCTTGCTTTAAAGACCCAGTTCCTTTCCACGACAAAAACTTGGCTGCGAGTGCTGTTTTTTGTGTTGCCCAGAAAATTGATCTCTCTCAATTAATGGCTTTCTACATCTCTTGAGAGTCTGAAACTTCCAAAAAATAAAAAGAAAGTTTACAGACACTGGGGGTAAAACATTCAATTATAAGCCATTCCCAGTAACAAAGAACTTTCTCGGAGCCAGAGGAGGGGGAGACACTTAGTGGCAATGCATGCTGGGGAGGATAATTTGTCATTATTGAGCTTTATAGGGCCAGAAACTCCACGTTGGGGAGGTAGTTGTAGGACCAGCACCTTGTAAAACCAGCAGAGCTACACTGGATCCTGGTGGGAATGGGACCATGCTTGGGGCTATTAAAGTCAGATTTCCCTTGGGAAGTAATTTGGTTAAGCAGTGGATTTGGTCTCATTCAAATGGTGAGTGAGGGAAGTTGAGAACATATTCAGATGTCAGTTTCTAATAAAGTGTCTATAGAGACCTTGTCTGCTTAGAGGAGGGGGCCCATGAAAACATACCACAAAAAAATACAAAAGAAATTCATAATTTCAAAATTCGCTCTTTCAGGTGCAGTTTATCATCTAAGAAAATATATTCTTAACAAAACACAAAAACTATTTACTAATAAGAAACAGAAATAAAAACTATAGTGGCAACTGAAAGGCAATAGAAAGAGATAAAAGATTTTCAGCCCATCTGAAATTTAATAGATTAAAATTCACTCTAAAAGAGGGTAAAAACAAGATTATTTCAGAAAGACAAAGTCCACAAGTTCCAAAAAGTACATTATGGAATTTCAAAATTACAACAAACTGGGAAACAATTGATGAAAGAAGTCAAAAATGAAAAGGAAATACCATGAGCTAAAAGTCTAAATAATTCCAGACATACTGAGAGGGTCAATGAATGTGTGTGTGTGTGTGTGCAAGCGCGCGTGCGTGTGTGCGCCTAGGGTGCAGGGTTGGTGGAGAGTGTGACAAAATTGTCTAAGGTTATAGTAGCAATTGTTAAAGACCTTCTATTTCCTTTATGTTTAGATAAAATACAGATTCAATAATATGTATTAATAACGGAACAAGAAAATAAAAATCAATAGAGAAATAAAACCTACAAGAAAATATTAAAGAAATTACAAAGATTCTAAGATGGGACAAAACAAAGACAATCTATATGTTACTCAGAAGAAATAAATCTCAAACCAAATGACAGAAAGGTGAAAAATAAAAATAACAAAATTAGTCACTGTATGCCAGATATATGCAAACAAAAAGGGACATATACCAAAAAAAAAAAAAAAACCCAAAACCCCACCCAAACAAACAAAACAAGGATGATGCTAGTTTAAAGTCGGTTTTCAGTCGCAAATGAAGCAATGGAACATAATTATATATTCATAGAATGTGCAATTGATTTGGGGGTAGAAATAATTTTTTAAAAAGATAAAATTTTTATTATCAATATGTAGTGTGCTAGGTTGAATTCCAAGATGACCTCAAATGACCCCTGGCCTTATGCAGTCCTCACCCCTTGAGCGTGGGCAAAATCTGTATCTGAAGAGATACTACTCCCATGATTATGGTGGGTTATAGGTCAAAAGTAAAGAAGTAATTATGGGCTCATATCAGTTATTTTAAGATAGGGATATTATCTTCGATGACCCTGACTTAATCATATAGGCCTTTAAAAAAGAAATGAGCTTTTTTCAGGAGGGAGGTTCAAAGCTTGAGAGAGATTTGGCACCACTGACAGCCAACAAGAAATCAGGGACTTCAGTCTTAAAACTGCAAGCCAGTAACCTTAATGAGTGTGGAAGCAGATTCTTCTTCAGAGATTTCAGAAAGGAGCACAGCCTACTGAAATACCCTGATTTCAGTCTTCGAAGATCCCGAGCAGAGAACCTAGTCATATCATGCCTGAACTTCCGATATAAAAATCTGTGAGTTAATAAATGGGTGTTCTTTTAAGCCTCTAAGTTTGTGATAATTTCTTAAATAGCCATAGAAAATCAGTTACACATGGAAATAGTGTGCTAAATTACTGAATTCAGGAGATCTGTACAAGGTCATCAAGGTATTGTGGAGAAACAGGTGAGATGAGGAGGGAAATTCAAAGTGCTTGCACTACAAAATCATGAGCCACAACCTCAGCTGAAATCCAACAAGTAGAAATTAGAACTCGGTAAAAATTGCACTGTTCGTGAGCACTCCTGGTTGCTTGGTCTGGCATTCTGGGTATAGGTTCCGGAAGTGTTTTAGAGGGGTTTTTATCATTAAAAAAGAAAAAAAAAAAAAGGATAAGACTACAAGGTGATGGTTTTGGATCCTTGGGGACCCATAAATATTTTATAGCTCCTGTAACTTGGTCATAGCACCTATAAAAGTAAATATATTTGTGGTTCCATATTGCTTATCCTTCTTATACGGCACTATATCTCATGAAATGAGACCCTTGAAGCAGCAATGATTAATACTATATTGAAATACCGAGGGGGGACCTTGAAGATGGCAGAAGAGTAAAGACGTGGAGATCACCTTCCTCCCCTACAGATAACCAGAATACAACAACACGTTGGAACAACTCTTACAAGAACACCTACTGAAGTCTGGCAGAAGACCTCAGACCTCCCAAAAGGCAAGAACTCCCCCACGTATCTGGATAGGGCAAAGAAAAAAACAGAGACCAAAGAATAGGGACGGCACTGCACCAGTGGGAGGGAGCTGTGAAGGAGGAAGTTTCCACACACTAGGAAGCCCTTCGTGGGCAGAGACTGCAGGAGGCGGCGAGGTGAGCTTCGCAGCCGCGGAAGGAGTGCACAGCAACCACGGGTGCGGAGGGCAAATCGGGGAGATTCCCGCACAGAGGATCGGTGCCGACCGGCACTCACCAGCCTGAGAGCTTGTCTGCTCACCCGCCGGAGCGGGCGGGGGCTGCGAGCTGAGGCTCGGGTTTCGGTTTCGGTCGGAGCGCAGGTAGAGGACGGGTTGGCGGCTTGAACATGCCTGAAGGGGTTAGTGAACCACGGCTAGCCAGGAAGGAGTCCGGGGAAAAGTCTGCACCTGCCGAAAAGGCAAGAGGCTTTTTCTTCCTCTTTGTTTCCTGGTGCGCGAGGACAGGGGTTTCAGAGCGCTGCTTAAAGGAATTACCAGCGACGGGGCGCGAGCCGCGGCTAAAAGCACGAACCCCAGGAGAAGGGCGCGAGCCGCAGCTAAAAGCGCGGACCCCAGAGACGGGCGCGAACCGCGTCTAAAAGCACGGACACCAAGGGACGGGCGGGAGACACTAAGGCTGCTGCTGCCGCCACCAAGGGGGGCCTGTGTGCAAGCACAGGTCACTATCCACACCCCTCTTCGCGAGGCTGTGCAGCCCGCCACTGCCAGGTTCCCGGGATCCAGGGACAACTTCCCCGGGACAACGCACGGCGGCACAGGCTGGTGCAACGTCACGCCGGCCTCTGCCGCAACGTCACGCCGCCTCTGACGCTGCAGGCCACCGCCCCGCACGCAGTGTCCCTCCTCCCCCCCGGCCTGAGTGCGCCAGAGCCCCCACAATCAGCAGCTCCTTTAAACCCCCGTCCTGTCTGAGCAAAAAACAGACGCCCTCCAGCGACCTACACGCAGAGGCAGGGCCAAATCCAAAGCTGAGCCCTGTGAGCTGTGAGAACAAAGAAGAGAAAGGGAAATCTCTCCCAGCAGCCTCAGAAAACAGAGGATTAAAGCTCCACAATCAACTTGATGTACCCTGCATCTGTGGAATACATGAATAGACAACGAGTCATCCCAAATTCAGGAGGTGAGCTTCGAGAGCAAGATCTATGATTTTTTTCCCCTTTTCCGCTTTTTGTGAATGTGTATGTGTATGCTTCTGTGTGAGATCTTGTCCTGTATAGTTTTGCTTCCACCATTTGTCCTAGAGTTCTATCAGTCCATGTTTTTTTTAAAAAAATTTTTTCTTAATATTTAATTTTAATAACTTTATTATACTTTACCTTCTTTCTTTCTTTCTTTCTGTCTCTGTTTTCTTTCTTCCTTCCTTCCTTCCTTCCTTCCCTCCTTTAGACAACGAATCATCCCAAATTGGAGGAGGTGGTCTCTGAGAGCAGGATTTATGATTTTTTCCCCTTTACCTCTTTTGTGAGGGTGTATGTGTATGCTTCTGTGTAAGATTTTGTCTGTATAGCTTTGCTTCCAACATTTGTCCTAAGGTTCTATCCATCCCTTTATTTTTATTCTCTAAATAAGTATTTTTTTAATTCAATAACTTATTATACTTTATTTTATTTTACGTATCTCTTTCTTTGTCTTTTTCCTTCTTTCCCTCCTTCCTTCCTTCCTCCTTCCCTCCCTCCCTCCTTACTTCCTTCTTGACGTTCTTTCCTTCTTGCTTCTTTTTCTTTCTTCCTTCCTTCCTTCCCTCCTTTCTTTCTTTCTTCTACTTCTACTAATTCTCTACTACTTTTTCTCCGTTTTATTCTGAGCCATGTGGATGAAAGGCTCTTGGTGCTCCAGCACAGAGTCAGGCTCTGCCTCTGAGGTAGGAGAGCCAACTTCAGGACACTGGTCAACAAGAGACCTCCCAGCTCCACATAATATCAAACGGTGAAAATCTCCCAGAGACCTCCATCTTAACACCAGCACCCAGCTTCACTCAACGACCAGCAAGCTACAGTGCTGGACTACCTATGCCAAACAACACCAAAACAGGAACACAACCCACACATTAGCAGAGAGGCTGCCTAAAATCGTAATAAGGCCACAGAAACCCCAAAACACACCACCAGACGTGAACCTGCCCACCTAGAGAAGACAAGATCCAGCCTCATCCACCACAAACACAGGCACTAGTCCCCTCCACCAGGAAGCCTACACAACCCACTGAACCAACCTTAGCCACTGGAGGACAGACATCAAAAACAGCAGGAACTACGAACTGCAGCCTGCAAAAAGGAGACCTCAAACACAGAAAGATAAGCAAAATGAGAAGACACAAAAACACACAGCAGATAAAGGAGCAAGATAAAAAGCACAAGACCTAACAAATGAGAGGAAATAGGCAGTCTACCTGAAAAAGAATTCAGAATAATGATAGTAAGGATGATCCGAAATCTTGGAAATAGAATGGACAAAATGCAAAGAAACAGTTAACAAGGACCTAGAAGAACTAAAGATGAAACAAGCAACGATGAACAACAAAATAAATGAAATTAAAAATACTCTAGAAGGGATCAATAGCAGAATAACTGAGACAGAAGAACGGATAAGTGACCTGGAAGATAAAATAGTGGAAATAACTACTGCAGAGCAGAATAAAGAAAAAAGAATGAAAAGAACTGAGGACAGTCTCACAGACCTCTGGGACAACATTAAACACACCAACATTCGAATTATACGGGTTCCAGAAGAAGAGAAAAAGAAAGGGACTGAGAAAATATTTGAAGAGATTATAGTTGAAAACTTCCCTAATATGGGAAAGAAAACAGTTAATCAAGTCCAGGAAGCACAGAGAGTCCCATACAGGATAAATACAAGGAGAAATATGCCAAGACACATATTAATCAAGCTGTCAAAAATTAAATACAAGAAAACATATTAAAAGCAGTAAAGGGAAAAACAACAAATAACACACAAGGGAATACCCATAAGGTTAACAGCTGATCTCTCAGCAGAAACCCTACAAGCCAGAAGGGAGTGGTAGGACATACTGGAAAGTGATGAAGGAGAAAAACCTGCAACACAAGACTACTCTACCCAGCAAGGATCTCATTCAGATTTGATGGAGAAATTAAAACCTTTACAGACAAGCAAAAGCTGAGAGAGTTCAGCACCACCAAACCAGCTTTACAACAAATGCTAAAGGAACTTCTCTAGACAAGAAAAAAGAGGAGGAACAGACCAATAATAACGAACCCAAAACAACGTAGAAAATGGGAATAGGAACATACATATCGATAATTACCTTAAATGTAAATGGACCAAACGCTCCCACCAAAGACACAGATTGGCTGAATGGATACAAAAACAAGGCCCTTAAATATGCTGTCTACAAGAGACCCACTTCAGACCTAGAGACACATACAGACTGAAAGTAAGAGGATGGAAAAAGATATTCCATGCAAATGGAGGCCAAAAGAAAGCTGGAGTAGCAATTCTCATATCAGACAAAATAGACTTTAAAATAAGGACTATTAGAAGAGACAAAGAAGGACACTACATAATGATCAAGGGATCGATCCAAGAAGAAGATATAACAATTGTAAATATTTATGCACCCAACATAGGAGCAACTCAATACATAAGCCAAATACTACCAGCCATAAAAGGGGAAATCGACAGTAACACATTCATAGTAGGGGACTTTAACACCCCACTTTCACCCATGGACAGATCATCCAAAATGAAAATAAATAAGGAAACACAAGCTTTAAATGATACATTAAACAAGATGGACTTAATTGATATTTATAGGACATTCCATCCAAAAACAACAGAATACACCTTTTTCTCAAGTGTTCATGGAACATTCTCCAGGATAGATCATATCTTGGGTCACAAATCAAGCCTTGGTAAATTTAAGAAAATTGAAACTGTATCAAGTATCTTTTCCGACCACAACGCCATGAGACTAGATATCAATTACAGGAAAAGATCTGTAAAAAATACAAACACATGGAGGCTAAACAATACACTACTTAATAACCAAGTGATCACTGAAGTAACCAAAAAGGAAATCAAAAAATACCTAGAAACAAATGACAATGGAGACACAACGACCCAAAACCTATGGGATGCAGCAAAAGCAGTTCTAAGAGGGAAGTTTATAGCAATACAAGCCCACCTTAAGAAGCAGGAAACATCTCAAATAAACAACCTAACCTTGCACCTCAAGCAATTAGAGAAAGCAGAACAAAAAAAAAACCCAAAGCTAGCAGAAGGAAAGAAATCAAATCATAAAAATCAGATCAGAAATAAATGAAAAAGAAATGAAGGAAACAATAGCAAAGATCAATACAAGTAAAAAAAAAAAAAAAAAGATCAATACAAGTAAAAGCTGGTTCTTTGAAAAGATAAACAAAATAGATAAACCACTAGCCAGACTCATCAAGGAAAAAAGGGAGAAGACGCAAATGAATAGAATTAGAAATGAAAAAGGAGAAGTAACAACGGACACTGCAGAAATAATAAAGATCATGAGAGATTACTACAAGTAACTCTATGCCAATAAAATGGACAATCTGGAAGAAATGGACAAATTCTTAGAAATGCACAACCTGCCAAGACTGAATCAGGAAGAAATAGAAAATATGAACAGACCAATCACAAGCACTGAAATTGAAACTGTGATTAAAAATCTTCCAACAAACAAAAGCCCAGGACCAGATGGCTTCACAGGTGAATTCTATCAAACATTTAGATAAGAGCTAACACCTATCCTTCTCAAACTCTTCCAAAATATAGCAGAGGGAGGAACACTCCCAAATTCCTTCTACGAAGCCACCATCACCTTCATACCAAAACCAGGCAAGGATGTCACAAGGAAAGAAAACTACAGGCCAATATCACTGATGAACATAGATGCAAAAATCCTCAACAAAATACTAGCAAACAGAATCCAACAGCACATTAAAAGGATAATACACCATGATCAAGTGGGGTTTATTCCAGGAATGCAAGGATTCTTCAATATACGCAAATTTATCAATGTGATAGTTCATATTAACAAATTGAAGGAGAAAAACCATATGATCATCTCAATAGATGCAGAGAAAGCTTTTGACAGAATTCAACACCAATTTATGATAAAAACCCTGCAGAAAGTAGGCATAGAGGGAACTTTCCTCAACATAATAAAGGCCATATATGACAAGCCCAAAGCCAACATCATCCTCAATGGTGAAAAACTGAAAGCATTTCCACTAAGATCAGGAATAAGACAAGGTTGCCCACTCTCACCACTGTTATTCAACATAGTTTTGGAAGTTTTAGCCACAGCAATCAGAGAAGAAAAGGAAATATAAGGAATCCAAATCGGAAAAGAAGAAGTGAAGCTGTCACTGTTTGTAGATGACATGATACTATACAGAGAGAATCCTAAAGATGCTACCAGAAAACTACTAGAGCTAATCAATGAATTTGGTAAAGTAGCAGGATACAAAATTAATGCACAGAAATCTCTGGCATTCCTATATACTAATGATGAAAATCTGAAAGCGAAATCAAGAAAACACTCCCATTTACCACTGCAACAAAAAGAATAAAATATCTAGGAATAAACCTACCTAAGGAGACAAAAGACCTGTATGCAGAAAATTATAAGACACTGATGAAAGAAATTAAAGATGATACAAATAGATGGAGAGATATACCATGTTCTTGGATGGGAAGAATCAACATTGTGAAAATGACTCTACTACCCAAAGCAATCTATAGATTCAGTGCAATCCCTATCAAACTACCACGGGCATTTTTCACAGAACTAGAACAAAAAATTTCACAATTTGTATGGAAACACAAAAGACCCCGAATAGCCAAAGCAATCTTGAGAACAAAAAAAGGAGCTGGAGGAATCAGGCTCCCTGACTTCAGACTATACTACCAAGCTACAGTAATCAAGACAGTATGGTACTGGCACAAAAACAGAAAGATAGATCAATGGAACAGGATAGAAAGCCCAGAGATTAACCCACGCACATATGGTCACCTTATCTTTGATAAAAGTGGCAGGAATGTACAGTGCAGAAAGGACAGCCTCTTCAATAAGTGGTGCTGGGAAAACTGGACAGATACATGTAAAAGTAGGAGATTAGATCACTCCCTAACACCATACACAAAAATAAGCTCAAAATGGATTAAAGACCTAAATGTAAGGCCAGAAACTATCAAACTCTTAGAGGAAAACATAGGCAGAACACTCTATGACATAAATCGCAGCAAGATCCTTTCTGACCCACCTCCTAGAATAATGGAAATAAAAACAAAAATAAACAAATGGGACCTAATGAAACTTCAAAGCTTTTGCACAGCAAAGGAAACCATAAACAAGACCAAAAGACAACCCTCAGAATGGGAGAAAATATTTGCAAATGAAGCAACTGACAAAGGATTAATCTCCGGAATTTACAAGCAGCTCATGCAGCTCAATAACAAAAAAACAAACAACCCAATCTAAAAATGGGCAGAAGACCTAAATAGACATTTCTCCAAAGAAGATATACAGACTGCCAACAAACACATGAAAGAATGCTCAACATCATTAATTAGAGAAATGCAAATCAAAACTACAATGAGATATCATCTCACACCAGTCAGAATGGCCATCATCAAAAAATCTAGAAACAATAAATGCTGGAGAGGGTGTGGAGAAAAGGGAACACTCTTGCACTGCTGGTGGGAATGTGAATTGGTTCAGCCACTATGGAGAACAGTATGGAGGTTCCTTAAAAAACTACAAATAGACCTACCATATGACCCAGCAATCCCACTACTGGGCATATACCCTGAGAAAACCAAAATTGAAAAATAGTCATGTACCAAAATGTTCACTGCAGCTCTATTTACAATAGCCAGGACATGGAAACAACCTAAGTGTCCACTATCTGATGAATGGATAAAGAAGATATGGCACATATATACAATGGAATATTACTCAGCCATAAAACGAAATTGAGCTATCTGTAATGAGGCGGATAGACCTAGAGTCTGTCATACAGAGTGAAGTAAGTCAGAAAGAAAAAGACAAATACCATATGATAACACATATATATGGAATTTAAGAAGAAAAAAAAAACTTCATGAAGAACCCAGGGGTAAGACAGGAATAAAGACACAGACCTACTGAGAACAGACTTGAGGATATGGGGAGGGGGAAGGGTGAGCTGTGACAGGGCGAGAGAGAGTCATGAACACGTACACACTAACAAACGTAAGGTAGATAGCTAGGGGGAAGTAGCCGCATGGCACAGGGATATCGGCTAGGTGCTTTGTAACCGCCTGGAGGGGTGGGATAGGGAGGGTGGGAGGGCGGGAAACGCAAGAGGGAAGAGATATGGGAACATATGTTTATGTATAACTGATTCACTTTGTTATAAAGCAGAAACTTACACACGATTGTAAAGCAATTATACCCCAATAAAGTTGTTAAAATAAAAAAATAAATAAAGTGCAAAAAATATAAAGTACCTACTGAGAAACTCTATTAGGGGAAAAATTCAAAGCTACAACTATAGTTAGAACACATTTAGAATGTATTTCTTTTTTCAGTTTTTGATAGATCAAGTTTTAAAAAAAATATATGTAGAAGATTAATAAATAGGCTATTATTAAAGAACCCATAAACAAAACAACTAACAAGCCAATAAAGACAACAGACTGTTTTAGAATGTCAGTGGATATTTAGAAATATTAAAGCCATGCTAGGCCATTAAAAAAAACCTCAACAAATTTTAGATGGAAAATGTTATACGGAACATTTTCTATCAGCATGTAATGAAAATAGAAATTAAGGGTAAACAAACAAAACACAGAATGATCTGAAGCTAAAACTCTTAACCCTTGTATAAGAGAAGAAATCAAAAAGAAAATTATATATTTTTAGAAATTAATTTCACTTCATTATAAGTCAGAAGTTATGAAATATGACAAAATATTGGAACTAAAATTTAATTATATGATTTTTATCATATTCACTAAACTGTAATTACTCTTTATAAAAATAAGTTACTAAAATAAATATGAAAGAAGCTAGGAAAATGTCTACACATATAATAATATAACATACAAATATCTGCCTAACAAAAAAGGAAAAATTACCTCTAAAGTTAAGGATTAAAAATACATTAAAAAAGGAGAGGCAGTAAAAAATAGAAGAGTAGTGTAATTAACAAACCTATTTCTTTTAAAAATTCAAAAAATAGAGAAACTCACAGTAAACCAAATGAAGAAATATAAATAAAAATAAAGAATACACAGTATAGAAATACAGAAATGGGTATAACTCGGTAAGATGCAATCTTTTTTTTTTTTTTTTACATTATGCGGGGCATGTGGGATCTTCCCGGACCGGGGCACGAACCCGTGTCCCCTGCATCGGCAGGCGGACTCTAAACCACTGCGCCACCAGGGAAGCCCAAGATGCAATCTTTTAAGAGAATACTCTAGTCTCATGATTTTATGATAATTTATCCAGATAAATATTTTATGTTAGTAGATGGGGATGATACAAAAATACTTTACACTCATTTGGTGGAACCAGCAAGCCTCAGGATTCTTTATTGCAAGTAACAAAAACACAACACAATCTGGCTTGAACAGACGGAGTACGTTTTCTCACATATATTTATATATTCAGGGATATAGACCTATATAACCCAAGGTTCCCCTCCTGAAGAGGTTTCATATCACCAGTCTCTCCCTAGAGTTTTTGGTTTTACTTCCCCAAGTTAAGGTGCTTCCTTTGGGAGGTTTTCTTATTGTGATGTTTCTATAGTTGAATATACAATGTGATATTCACTCATTTAAGTAGTAGTTTCCTTGTATTTCAAGCTTAGCAATTATCTTTCAGATTTAAAAAATATATATATTTTACAATATTTGTATAGTAAATAAGATTCTCTCCAAAACAGAAAAAAAAAAACTGTTCCTTTGTTATTAAAAAGCACTCAAAATAGTCACTGTGAAAAACTCAAATACATGAGGTTTATCAACCTGAACTTCTAGACCTCCTATGAATCAACAATTCTTTATGTGAAATGAATCATTAATGAGAAAATCATAAATTAATAGGACCTATGATTATTTTATGCTTATTATCTTTCTTAACTCTTTTTAAAATATGTTTTAACACTCTTCAGGTAAGATTTTATACAGTCCCAATTTATGTATTATAAAATGCCAGGAACTTTGGGTATGTGTTTTATAAGATTGCCATTTTTAAGATGAGTTGTTGTAGCTTATTTTAAAACAAGTATTTATTTTTCATTTCTAGTGTAGAAAAGAGTTGGCATTGGTACTAGAAAAAATAATTGTAACATGCCACTTTTGTATTCCCCAATTCTTGAATAATATTCCATTTAGCAATTTTTAATTTTAGATTTCTCTTAGAAAACTATACATTAAATAAATTAGAGCTATTTAGAAGAAACGTGGGCATGGTACTTGCTGTAAGATTTTATGAAATTTAGTGAAATTCTTCTTTCAGAGTCAGATTGTTGTTTCAACTATTACACATTAGTACTTCTTAACTAATACATTACACTGATATAGTTAAAATGGTAATTAAGACTGTTGCTTCTAGTGCTACAAAATGCCCAAGTGAGCATAAGAATTAGCTGGAGAACAAGTTAAAATACACATTCCTGGACTTTATTTCCAGAGATTCAGATTAACTAGGTCTGGGTAGAGGGCTTCTTCATTTTCCTAAGAAATCCCCCGGTTATTCTGAGGCTGCTTATGGGCCACTTTGGAGTTTTGAGACAGATGTAGAGCAGAAAACAGAAGGTCACTCTTTCATTTTCCCCCTCCCAACTTTTAAACAGAGCTCTCCTACTTTTCTACTATTTATATATTAGTGATATATATATATATATATATATATATATATATATATATATATATAAACTCTTATTTGATGAAAGTTGCATGAGTGAAAAATTGTTTGAATATTACTGCATTATTCCATCATAGTTAGAAATAGAAAAAAACAGAGAAGATTACTCCATCTCTACAGAGAGGCCTGAGTTGTGATAGTACTTACTCAAAAAGCAAGGGTAGAGCTTAATGATATATCAGTGAATTTTTCATTATATTAATTTCTAGAAAACCAGTAATACTGTTAACGAAAAGTTTGATTAATACTAAATTTTGGCCAAACATCAAAGGAACATAAAGTACTGAATAATCATTAGGCAAATCTTCAACATCCTTTCTTCTTAGAGAAACAGCAAGAAAATTTAAATTGATAATTCAAAAGAAAACATTAGAACTCTTTTTCTTATTAGGATGTAGAAAACAGTGTGAGAATGTCATTTACCCTGTAATAACAAGAAAAAAGCCAGGTATTTGGGAAAAAAGTCATAATTTTTCCTGAAACCATCACAGTGCTACAGCTGCAAGGTAACTAAGTAAATTGAATTACAAAGAATGACCAAAAGAAATGATGAGATACATTTTGTTTACTTTGGCATGTCACTGGAGGAAGAGGTGGTCACCATACAAGCAGGTAAAAAGAAATCAGCCAAAATTTTAACAAATTCTTAAAGCCTTGGTATAGGTTAACATGTTCACTTTGAATAGACGGGAGCCCAAGACATAAGAATGTCTGCACTCACAAACTCTCTTCCCAGTCCTGTGACAGGTACTGATAACAAAGATTGGGGGCAGGGCCAGAAACCCAGTGAGAGTTGCTTTGGGAGCTCAGTAGGCCGGAAGTGGTCAGCTGGCACTGAAGGTAGGCACTGATCATCATCTTCTTCCCTAGACCTACTCAAATATGAAAGCTTAAAGTCTTTGGTGAAGGGGCAGCAAATACTTTCACTTCCGTGGTCAAGGCAAGGATTCACTGCTTCACCGAGAGGGGTAAAAGTAGAAATCCTCTACTCCTGAGGAGGATCAAGGAGCTCTTCCCTACTCATAAGAAGAAGAGGTCATCTCTTATGAGGAGCTGGTCAAGAAATTCTTCTGCCCAGGAATGCAACAGAAACAAAGCAGAGATTGGTTGCCATTAGAAGAGTGAGCATTCTGGTGCATAGGTCTCTAAATAAGACTGAAGTTGTACCAGGAAAACAGAAGCCTCATAGCTCCCAGCAAGAAGAAAAGCAGTCTACCACTGGGGGAGGGGTGCAGTGAGAGACCACCCCCCCAACAGTGGCACAAGTGTGCAAAAACTGCTAAAAGCTGAAGGTGGACCAAGAATAATGAGAAAAACCATCCAGAATTGCAAACCACATTCTGAGCACAAGGTAACATTGTGTCTTGCCTGAAGGAACCGGAGCCTGTGGTGCATAAATAAAGACAGAAATAGAAAAATGGAAATCCAGCGCAACATCTTATCAGTTGAACTCAACCTCCCACAATAGTGGTCTGATAGGAGATGAGACTGCCCCTTTCAGGTATAAATATTGACTTTGGTCTTTCTCTTCTTCTGCATACAATGTCTATATTCAATCAAGATTCTCTCTCTCTCTCTCTCTCTCTCTCTCTCTCTCTCTCTCTCTCTTTCTCTCTCTCTCTCTCTCTCTCACACACACACACACACACACACTCCCATTTCAAGGAATAAATATTCAAAATAATAAGATTTAGGGACCCATATATTAAAACTATCAGAGAGGAACTTTAAAGTAACCAAGGTAAATATGTGAAAAGATCTAAATACAGTGAAGAACTGAGTAAAAAGAACCAACAAGAAAAATAAAAATGAATATGTCAAATTTTGATTGAAGAACCATTTAAAAAGAAGATATGATGGAACATCATTAGAAAGATTTTGCATGGATCAGATATGCCACAGAACATATTGGTTTCTATTAAACCTATCATCTAGTTATGGTATATATTCAATGTATCTATATTTAACTATAGATCCTTATCCCATCTCTATTTTTAATTCTGTTTTGCCTCTGACTTGATGATATCTTGGTACTCCAGTCCTCATTATCCCCCCTCCTATATATTTCCTCAGGAAATATTGTGCATGCCAGACAATTTGTCACTTAATTATGTGTATTCTGCTAATTTATATATTAGAATCATCCCCCAGATTCTCTCTTGACATGTAACAGGGGATGTAGGAAATATTGCTTTACTTAATTAGAGGGGAATTCTTCAAAAAGTTATTCAAGTTTAAGGCAGAACTGACTCCACAACTTCTATCTGAGCACTGACAATGTTCTGTTGCATCATTTTTTTTCATCTATTTGTGTAGCTCTATTAGATTTTGATCCTTTGAGAGCACAGAACATTGTTTTATTCATCTTTATACCTACAATATCTAGGACAGTGTCTAGCATATACTAGCTACATAATAAAATTGTGCTGAATGAATGCATGAGTGAATAGATGAATGAAAATTTTCCTGTGGTCCAGGTGGAGTCCTTAGCACTATCCTCCTACGTTTACACGTGGACTCAGTACAACTTAACTATGTGATGCTGGGCTGGATAATCATCTGACCACCTGGTAAGCAGGGGCTGCAGGACCCCTTGTCTATTTTCTACATTCAAGAAGTCCTGGCAGAGGCCGCTTCCTTCAACATAACAACAATCCACATTGTAATTTTCATTTTTATATGACCTGCCTGATAGAAAGTCTCCATTGTAATAGTTCTTTCTTTATTTTCATCACTATGATATTAAGCTTAGATTTGATTAGATGCCATTTACTATAATGCTGATGAAGGTTCTCTTTATGAACACTTCTTTTTATTACCCTTATTATGTTTTTAGGTTTTCATGGTGGTATATCATTATTTGATGGTAAAACATGACTATTTTATTTTATCTGTAGCTAAAAGATATTTTCTTATCAATGTAAGATTTCTATTCTTAAATCCAAATTTCTTTCCAGTTTCCTTTATAAGAAAAGAGTATTCTGAAGAAGTTTACACTGAGAATGATGAACATTTAATGAAATTATGGAGTGCCGACTTTTAATGAAATACTGCTATAGGATTAGTGTGTGGAATATCTTCTAGGTGAATTATTTTGGAATTTCCAATTAGGGTGCTAGAGGTAGGCATGGATTTCATTGCAGTTAAACATTTGCTGACAAGCCAGCCTTTCAATTTAGCTTTGTGCATTGAGTAAAGAAATTTGATCCTGTTCAGCTTTCAATAGAAAATGTTTTCCTTTTAGATCTACTTCTTCTCTGGGAAGCTTTATACTTGACCAAAAAAGATTCTCTTTGCCTGCCTATCTTTAGATATACAAACGCCTCACATGAAATAAATATTCAAATAAATAAATAAATGATAATTTTCACTGGGAAAAATAACCACTATTATTATGCTGCTTTAAGATAGTACAAAAACAAGATGTTCAAAGAAAGAAAACTACAGGCCAATATCACTGATGAACATAGATGCAAAAATCCTCAACAAAATACTAGCAAAAAGAATCCAACAGCACATTAAAAGGATCATACACCATGATGAATTGGGGTTTGTCCCAGGAATGCAAGGATACTTCAATATATGCAAATCAATCAATGTGATACACCATATTAACAAATTGAAGGATAAAAACCGTATGATCACCTCAATAGACGCAGAGAAAGCTTTTGACAAAATTCAACACCGATTTATATTAAACACCCTCCAGAAAGTAGGCATACAGGGAACTTTCCTCAACATAAAAAAGCCCATATATGACAAACCCACAGCCAACATTGTCCTCAACGGTGAAACAGTGAAACCATTTCCACTAAGATCAGGAACAAGACAAGGTTGCCCACTCTCACCAATAGTATTCAACAGAGTTTTGGAAGTTTTAGCCACAGCAATCAGAGAAGAAAAAGAAATAAAAGGAATCCAAATTGGAAAAGAAGTAAAGCTGTCACTGTTTGCAGATGACATGATACTATACAGAGAGAATCCTAAAGATGCTACCAGAAAACTACTAGAGCTCATCAATGAATTTGGTAAAGTAGCAGGATACAAAATTAATGCATAGAAATCTCTGGCATTCCTATATACTAATGATGAAAAATTTGAAAAAGAAATTAAGAAAACACTCCTATTTACCATTGCAACGAAAAGAATAATATATCTAGGAATAAACCTACCTAAGGAGACAAAAGACCTGTATGCAGAAAATTATAAAACACTGATGAAAGAAATTAAAGATGATACCAATAGATGGAGAGATATACCATGTTCTTGGATTGGAAGAATCAACATTGTGAAAATGACTCTACTACCCAAAGCAATCTCAGATTCATTGCAATCCCTATCAAACTACCATGGGCATTTTTCACAGAACTAGAGCAAAAAATTTTACAGTTTGTATGGAAACACAAAAGACCCCGAATAGGCAATGTAATCTTGAGAAAGAGAAATGGAGCTGGAGGAATCAGGCTCCCTGACTTCAGACTATACTACAAAGCTACAGTCATCAAGACAGTATGGCACTGGCACAAAAACAGAAAGATAGATCAATGGAACAGGATAGAAAGCCCAGAGATAAACCCATGCACATATGGTCACCTTATCTTTGATAAAGGAGGCAAGAGTATACAGTGGAGAAAAGACAGCCTCTTCAATAAGTGGTGCTGGGAAAACTGGACAGCTACATGTAAAAGAATAAAATTAGAACACTCCCTAACAACATACACAAAAATAAACTCAAACTGGATTAAAGACCTAAATGTAAGGCCAGATACTATCAAACTCTTAGAGGGAAACATAGGCAGAACACACTATGACATAAATCACAGCAAGATCCTTTTTGACCCAGCTCCTAGAGAAATGGAAATAAAAACTAAAATAAACAAATGGGACATAATGAAAGTTAAAAGCTTTTGCACTGCAAAGTAAACCATAAACAAGAGAAAAAGACAGCCCTCAGAATGGGAGAAAATATTTGCAAATGAAGCAACTGAGAAAGGATTAATCTCCAAAATTTATAAGCAGCTCATGCAGCTCAATAACAAAAAAACAAACAACTCAATCCAAAAATGGTCAGAAGACCTAAATAGACATTTCTCCAAAGAAGATATACAGAGTGCCAACAAACACATGAAAGAATGCTCAACATCATTAATCATTAGAGAAATGCAAATCAAAACTACAATGAGATATCATCTCACACCGGTCAGAATGGCCATCATCAAAAAATCTAGAAACAATAAATGCTGGAGAGGGTGTGGAGAAAAGGGAACACTCTTGCACTGTTGGTGGGAATGTAAATTGATACAGCCACTACGGAGAACAGTATGGAGGTCCCTTAAAAAACTAATAATAGAACTACCATACATCCCAGCAATCCCACTACTGGGTATATACCCTGAGAAAACCATAATTCAAAAAGAGTCATTTACCACAATGTTCATTGCAGGTCTATTTACGATAGCCAGGACATGGAAGCAACCTAAGTGTCCATCGGGAGTCCATTCAGTCTCCCAGGATATTCTATGAGAAACTTTGAAATTAGATTTAACAGATTAAATAATAATACTAAGTACTTGCTCTAATCCAAGGTATATGACTATAAGGCTAACAATTTGCAGCTTTAGCACATTATCAGAAAACATTTTTTCCTCATAGCAAGTAGAACATTTCTCTCTATCCTGAGTTTTCTCTCACTGTTTCATATTTTGTACACTAATCTGTAATAATATTCATTCCAAATACAGCCTAGATTTTTCTAGTTATATATATAATTAGAAATATACATATATATTCATTATATAGATGAACATTATACTTTTAAATAGAAATACAGTTTTTGGGTTTCTGATTATAAAATATATATCAAGATAGAGTAAATAACCATTCAATAATAAAGAACTCCAAGTCACTTTGGTGTAAAGCAACAAATACTTCTTTATTTCTCATGAAATATCACAGATTTCTTGTGGACTCTGCTCCCTTTCTTCTTCTCTGTTGGACTTTGACTAAGAAGCTACTATCTGAAGACGTGTTGAAAGTCAGTACAATGCAGGGCAAAACAGTGTAGTGAAATATACTTTAGCTCTTAAGATTTCAGCCCAGAAGTAACCCAGGTAATGTATGCTGACATTTATGGTGGTGCTAAGTAAACTGCTGCGGCACAGGCAGGTCCAATCCCACCATAAGCTTAGACAATGAGGAATAAGAAATAGACTGTAAACTACACTAATACAATAATTTATTTTGTAAATGTCTTACTAATCGGTATTTTTTCTTTCCTTCTTTCTTTTTACTTCCCTTCCTCCCTCCCTTCCTGCTTCCTTCTTTCCTTCCTTCCTTCTTTTTTCTTTTAAACATGTATTCTAAACATCTCTGAGTTTCTTGGATGTGTATTTTGTTGTCTTTTATTCTTTTTGAAAATTCTCAGCTGTTATTTTTTAAAAATATTTCTTCTGTCCCATTCTCACTTCTTTCCCTGGAATTCAAATAACTTGTATGTTAGAGCATTTATATTGTCTTATAGCTCTTGGATGTTCTGTTTCATTTCTTTCTCTCAAAATTTTGCTTCTTTGTGTGTAAGCTTGCATAATTTCTAATAACATATAAGTTCACTGATTCTTTGCTTGGCTGTGTTGTGACAACTGAAGAGTTCATCATAAGCATTTCAGTATAGCCAGTTGGTATTTTTTTCATATTTTCATCCCTCTGATGAAATTCCTCATATGTTAATACATATTGCCATCTTATTCATTAGAGCCTTCAGCATAGTAATCATTGTTTTCAAAATTCCTGTTGTATAGTTTCAACATGTGCATAATATCAAGATATTAAGTACCTACTTTCTCTCTACTTTGTCTGAATTCAAATATCTTTCTATACCATGTGAGTTGTGGTTGTTGTTTGGCTTACAATCCGAGGTAGTTGTTCACTCTCCAGTCTCATGGAGTACCATCCTATATAGTTGCATAGCTGAAAAGTCTTCAGTTGATTTACCTTTTTAACCGTTATTGACAATGTGTACAACTATACTACCCAAACTTAAGTCATTTATTCTGATAGATGAATTGATTTTTTCATTTGGAAGATTACCTAATAAAGAACCTTTTTCAGAAGTACAAAAGAGTATTTTGTGATGTAAATGTTCAAAATTATTTTTAAAATAATCAAAAACATTAAAATGTCTTTAATTTTGCCCTCACTTATATTTTTTGACAGTGTATACAATCTTTTACCCTTAGAACTTTATAAGTATGTTCCAAAATTTTTGGCTGAAATTGAGAAGCCTAAAGCTAATCTTGTTATATTTGTTTTTTGAGATAATTTAGCTGTTTGTATAATTGATTTATCAATTTATTCTTGGATTCTCAAACTTTACCTTGATATGTTTGGCTGTTTATGCTCACTGAATATTCTTCCCATACTTTTAGTTCAGGTATCTTCCTTTAAAATCTGGATTTAAAACTAGTCCTGAGATTGACTTCCAGGATCTTCTAGCATCAAAGGAAAAGATAAAGCTAAATTCATAGCATTAGTTGTTCTTGATTATAAACTACAAACATATAGAAAAATTTCTAAAATCTCCATTATCCTGGAGTATCTCAAATACTATTAGGAGAAAAGAAATGTCATAGGCATCCTGGAAGGAGAACATAAAATCCTAGTGATATCTTCTATGGTATCCAGCCTGCAAAATGGTCCCCCAAATTCTTGCCTTCTGGTATTATCACATTTATGTAATTCTGTCTAGACTGAATAGTGCTGAACTATATGACCAAATTGTAGATGTGTGGCTGCCACTTTCATCTCTTGGCTTTTCCTCTTGTTAGAAGCCAGCGACCATGTCTTGAGGACACTCTAATACCCCATGGAGATTGGTCATGTAGGAATAATCTGAGGTCCCATGATTAAATTAACTTGCCAGCTATCTGAGCGAGCCAACTAGGAAGCAAATCCTGTAGCCACACTGAAGCTTTCAGATGACTGCCATCCTATTTCACAGCTTGACTGTAACTTTATATGAAGAACTGTGCCAGAACTGCCCAGTTTATCTGAATTCTAGAAATTATGAGAGATAATAAATGCTTAATATCATTTAAAATCACTAAGATTTGGGGTCAATTCTTTTGTAGGAATAGATAACTAACACACCTTTCTGTCAAGAACTGCATAGAGTTTAAGACTCTATCTTGCCTACAAGCTAACAAGTTAAACTGCTACAGTTTCATAAATTATGGCAGAGCAAATAGACTCGGGTTAGAAATAAATGTTTATTATGGCACAGAAGGAAGCATGAGTTCCAAGTTTGCATGGGCTTTCTTTGTCCCCCAAGTATCATGAGGATGATGTAGAGTTTGGCCCAGACAGATGATATACACTCAGTAGTCTTGTGTCACAGCTGAGAAGCCCCAAATTTAGGAAACTCCCCAGTCTCATATGGGGCTGCTAGCAAACATACCCAACTTTTGTCCCAGAGGGAGACAATATCTTTATTGCACTGATTTGGAAACAACTATGTCCTCTGCTCAGGGGGAAGACACTGGCTTTATTTTCCAAGGATGTTTGTATAGCAAACATAGCAGTCAGGGACAAACATTATCACAAGACATCTAAAAACACCATGAAAAACTTCCCCCAACACTCCCTCAAAAACTTTTACTATTTAAAGGGGTATACAAAAGCAGATATCAACTCCAGGGTGCCACTTTTGTAACTGGGGGACTTAATGCTCATAGACATAGTTTGCTGAGGTAATAAAATTAAATTTCAACACACAGCATTTTATTCCTAATGAAATCAATAAATATTCCTACTTTAAAATATTTTAAATTAAAATACATAGAAAGGAAAAATATTTAACAATATTGTGTATTGGTTAAAAATATATTTTCAATTTTGTCCTACTAGCAATAACTCATTGAAAAAACAGAAATGAAAACTTCTTCCTCATATCAGTAAAAATAGTGTTTCCCCTTCCTTAATCTAAGAATGCTTAGGGTAAGGAAATATTTACTTCACATACATTTCTAATGAGCATCAAATTGCCATTTACTAATATTGCATATGAATAAATAATATTTACTAGGATTTTTCACTAATCGTTAATAGGATTTATACCAAATTATGCCAGACTTCTGTTAAGTCTTTCAGAATATAGAGACTATGCAGTCTGGACTTCTACGTGTATCACAATTTTATAATTAAGCAAGAGATAATAAGGTATAAATATTGTTTACATTTGAATGCCAGTACAATCAAGGGTTGTGCATTACTATATAGCACTGTTAAAATTTTGATCAATCCTCAGTATTAAAGTATTGAATGCAGTGTTGAATACTCATGGATCGTTAATGTTGATTACTGTCATCACCACTGCACAGAATATTATGGAACTCAGTTTCCCTTCTGAACTGACACTGCTTTTTCCTTACAATATTAAAAAGAAGGCTTCTGATATTACTAAAATGATGCATACTAGGACTTAAAAATAATAGGGCTTCCCTGGTGGAGCAGTGGTTGAGAGTCTGCCTGCCAATGCAGGGGACGCGGGTTTGTGCCCCGGTCCGGGAAGATCCCACATGCCGCGGAGCGGCTGGGCCTGTGAGCCATGGCCGCTGAGCCTGCGCGTCCAGAGCCTGTGCTCCACAACGGGAGAGGCCACAACAGTGAGAGGCCCGCGTACCGCAAAAAAAAAAAAAAAAAAAAAAAAGATTCATTCTAATGTTTTCGTGAAGTCTATATTAAGAACTCTGGAAGCTTGACTATTTTATTAAATTTATATACTTATATATTTCAATCTACAGTCCAAAAAGAAAATAAAATGGTAAAGGGGGTAAATGATAAACTGCAGACTAGAGAATTTTATACAGTATGTAAAAAATTTCTTGCCAATGACATTTGCTAAGGTGACATTTCTTTGAAATAAGAAATTATATTTTAAGAGTAGAATATGATACTTTAATTGTTTCTCAAATTCTCTTTTTTACTTGGTAGTTTTCTGAGTCAAAGCAAAATTCGGTGACAAATAATGCATTAACCAAATAACTGAATATATAACTAAAAGTACTAAGTAACAAACTATTTTACTGGAAAAAAAGTTCTATTATAAGTTAAACATCCTAGGCATTTTTCTCTCTGTTCTCTTGGGCAGAGTTGACTGCTGCTCCTCCCTTTCATGCTTATGGAAGGACTTTATGATAGTGGCAACTAATCTAAGCGCTTAGATATGTTGTTTGACAAGTATGCTGATTATTTGAAATTAGGGGTGTACTGCAGCTAAATGGATTTGCTTGATTTGATATGTTATTACGTAATTATTATTTGAAAATTCAATAAAATACTAAAACAAATAAAGCTACTAATTTTAAGAACAATATTTTTTGTGTTACACCCTCTGTCTCTAGACTGTAAAAGAATGCAGCTGTGCTGATTAATTATTTAAAAACTACGTGCAGAGTTAATCCCTGATCTACCAAAAAAGCGTTTACAAAACAACTCAATTGTTCTAACTCTCGGTTTTAATTTTGATTCTATTAAAAACGATACTCATCTGTTATGTGCTATGATTGAATTTAGTCCTTTTCTAGAATATAATCGCTTAAAGAATTATCAGCTACGGAATTTTAACAATCTATGAAACAATAAATTCTATTTTAGCTTCAACATGTAAGATTTCTCATTTTTGCATCCTTTTAAAATATTTACAGATTTATATTTCATGAGAGATTTCCAAATTGTCAATATTACCCTGGTTAACAGATAGGTAAACTATTAAAACAATAACAAAATCTTCATTATACCATAGATTTCATTATAATAAAATTGCATATTTCTCTTAGATTCAATGTATAATTTGTTTAGAGAGCAAAATAATAAAATAGATTTTAGTCCCCAACATAATTAAGAAGCCATTTTCACACTAATTTATTATAGTTTTCTTTTTTTTTTTTTTTTTTTTTTTTTGCGGTACGCGGGCTTCTCACTGTCGTGGCCTCTCCCATTGTGGAGCACAGGCTCTGGACGCGCAGGCTCAGCGGCCATGGCTCACGGGCCCAGCCGCTCCTCGGCACATGGGATCCTCCTGGAGCGGGGCGCGAACCCGTGTCCCCTGCATTGGCAGGCGGACTCTCAACCACTGCGCCACCAGGGAAGCCCTATTATAGTTTTCTAAGATTATAAAGTTTACATTGAACTTGCAGACAGCTGTTTTATGAAGTATCTCATTATCTATAAAATTGTAGTTGTGCTACAAATAATGTTAAAATTGTATTATATCTGCAAGCTATACTAATAGACTTTTAGTTCCTAATTTTTACCTTATATTTGTGCTTTTGTTTTCTTCACAACACAATCTGCTTATTGTATTCCTCTTAAGTTTAAGCCTAACAACTTCCTTTGAAAAGACTTTTTACATCTATTTGAGTTGAGTGAAATTCAGCTCTTCCTGAGATCCAACACTTCCTTGGGTATACTTCCATGATTAATACCAAGTAGTATACAAACTACTGGCTATCTAACGAATATGCATGAATATCTCTTTCCATGTGATGTCAAGAAATTAAGTGGGATATTTAATGGTTTCTGAAAGTTAATTTCTGCAAAAAAGAAAATGCTTTTTCCATGCAAATTTAGAGAATTACTTCTAAAGATTAAAGTTTTCCTTCTTCCCTCCCTCCTCCCTTCTTTCCTTATCATAGAACACCATCACTGAAAACTGAGAAAAGAGAAGGGCAGCTCTGTGCAAATCTGGAAAATTTAAAAACTTCACCTGATAGGGGACCTTAGAAATTACAAACTTTCTTAAAAGACCATATTCAAAACTCTGTTTTAAGAACAAACCAAAAAAACTACTGATGGTAAGAGAATGAGAATATTATGGATAATTATAATGGTCTCTGTACATGAAAGCCACCCACTCAGTTGCAGATGTCACTTGTAAATAATGAACACAGGATGAGCAGGAGAGGATCAGCAAAACTTGAGCCACGTCAGAGGAATCAAATAAATCTGAGCATGAACTATCATCTGTCTAAGCTTGGGCTAAGAGAGATTGGAAAATTATATATCTACTATTCATAGTTGTCTTTTAGCTTAAATATAAATTCCGGCTCTTTGTCACTCTATCTAGTGTCTGCCAACACACAAACACATGCTACATTCTAAAACATTATTTATTTTACTCATGGCACTCATCACAATCTGAAATTATCTTATTACTTCATGTGATTGCTTATACATTTCTTGTCTGTTTTTCTTTTTTCACCACTAGAAAGCAAGCTCTAGGAGGACGGGTTCTTACTGGGTTTATACTGGCACTGTTCTACATGGTAGCTAGTAGCCATAGGTAGCTATTTAAATTTAAATGAATTAAACTTGAGTAATATAAAAATTCCTTTTCCATATTTTAAATGTTTAGTAGCCACAGGTTACCATATTTTGCTACGTGAACTTTAATTTCTATTAGTAGTTACATTTATAGTTCAAAATATTTTTTTAAAATTTATTTTTCTTATTTAACCAACAAAAAAGTACAAAACTCAGTTCCTGACTGGGATGGGGGCACCTAGATGTATGGTTTCATTAACATTGTCTCAGCAGTTTCTCTCTGAAGTTGCTGAAAAGTCTGCACGTGGGACCAGATACATAAAATTGATGTTAGCTCTGAATGATTTGCTTCATAATTGTTTTTGCCAGAAGTTGGCTATAAATACTCACTTTGGTGAGGTTTCTTTTGAATGAAACTCCTCTATTTGTTGGTTTTATATTGTAACTTTCTATGTATGTTTACATCACTTCTGGTGCCCTGAGGAAGCTTCACTCCACCTTGGAGGATTCTAGATTGCAGAAAAAAGTGAAATTATGCTACTACTTAGCCTATCATATTCTCCTTCAATCCTACAATTCTTGTCTATAAGCAACGGTCAAACAAGTTTTAAAAGGGTTACTTATTAAGGTTTAGCTTATTTTACTTCCTTTCAATATTATCTAAATTGTCATATAACATGATATGAATGATTTTCTGTCACTCTTCATTTCTGTTCTATTGCTAATTTTTCCCATTTAATTGTATATCGGATGGTGATTTTTATATAATGTGCTAATACCACCGTTCTTCCCAGAATTTTTAAAGTTCTGTTGTCCCATTACTCAGCCATTAAAAAGAATGAAATAATGCCATTTGCAGCAACATGGATGGACCTAAAGATTGTCATATTCAGTGAAGTTAGTCAGACAGAGAAAGAGAAATATATGATACCGCTTACATGCAGAATCTAAAAAGAAATGATACAAATGAACTTATTTGCAAAACAAAAACAGACTCACAGACTTAGAGAACAAACTTATGGTTATTGGGGGGAAAGCTGAGGGAAACGCATAGTTAGGGAGTTTGGGACTGACATGTACACGCTTCTATATTTAAAATGGATAACCAACAAGGACCTACTGTATAGCACAGGGAACTCTGCTCAATATTATGTAACAAACTAAATGGGAAAAGATTTGAAAAAGAATACATACATGTATATGTATAACTGAATCACTTTGTTGTACACCTGAAATGATCACAACATTGGCAATCAACTATAATCCAATGTAAAATAAAAAGTTTAAAAGAAGTTGTGTTGTCCCTCAAAACTCTGAATTAAGAAAAACAAATCTAGGTATTTTTATGTATAGTCAGTTGGAAATTTTGCATCTGACTTTGAAATGCCATTAATAACTTTATGTGTTGTCCATAGCCCCTCTAACAAAAATTTGCTTTGTTGAGATTCATTTCCCTAGATAATATACATTGAAATACTACTGAATTTTCATTATTATTTCTTATCTTTTCCTACTAAACTTTAGAAAAAAATTCTATTTCCACCCTAACAAAGAATCTGGCACATAATATGTACTCAAAGAATGACCAATGAATACATAAAAGAAATAATGAATGAATGAGGATCTAATAAATTAGTATATCTATATGAACATTCTTTTAGAATATAAAAAAGGAAACTATCCAGATTCTCTTTTATGTCTAAGACAAAAAAGATATGAATAAAAATAGCAGAGATCATTGGTAAAAGGTTTTACAACTACCTTATTGACAAAGGCAATTTTAAGAATTGTTAAATGTGGGAGATTTTACTCTCCTTGCTACCTAACAAGTAAGGCTGCCTTACTGTCATGGACAGTGGGAGAAGACATGAGACTCTTGAGTTGGAGACAAGGGAGTTCATTACTCACAGCAATACAGTAGCCTGAGTGACATCCTTTACACCAGTTTATTGAGCCCCAATTTCCACTTGGTGACATAGGGCCACATGATGCTTAGGCATACAATGTCTTGAAGTACAGGAGTAAAACCCTGACCATAGGAAATCCCAATCTTTTAAGGGATCTGCAAGCAAACCTGTTCAAACTTTGCATCTGAGAGAGATACTGTCATCATCTGGAAAGCAAAATTCTGCCCCTTTACTAGAAGAATACACTATCTCTATCTTCCAAGTCTGTTTGCTATACAAACATTTGTTAAAATGTAGTCTGGAATAAAAGAATGACAATGTCTCTGCTGGCAAGATGTGTAGAAATATGAGATATATATGGAGAAATATCTCCCAATAATCTTACTGTGTTTGACTGAATAATAAAGAAATATACATTTCACAAATCACTATATAATTATTTCATAATTATTACTTATACCTCAATTTCAGCAAAATCATTAAGCGTGTTGTTGTAAATAACCCTTCCACATAGTTTTTGTTCAATTGAAAGTAATGCCAAATTATACATCTTTTCTTTAGTCATTATAGTTCTTAGATTATATTTATTGATATTAATTTGGTAAAAACTTGGCTGAAGAAGTTGCAGTGAAGTTGTCTATAAAATTCTTGAAGTAATTCTTAGATTCAGAAACACACTAGGATTTTGAAGTTGAATCGTATGTATTACCATCATAAAAGACAGAATATTTTAATTTCGTCACATTATTCACTAAATTATATTGCCATTTTTACCATCTCTAAAATATATTTGTACAATAAAACAATCATCACACATATTTCATTTAGATAGATATAATAATAATATAATAATAATTAATTTATAATTATTTATATAATTAATATTTTAATATTAATATAATTGATATTTTAATTAATTATATAATTTTATATTATTATGTAATTATAATTATATAATAGTAAAAATAATTCACATAGATGTGAATTATTTAATATTTTAAAATATTATTCAACTGCCATGAGATGTTAATTACAAACCATTATTTATTCTTTTAGAACTATGTATTAGAACACAAAGAAAAGCAATACAAGGACCATTGGCATTGACATTTCATTGAATCTATAACATTTATTCCATATATGAGAAAGACCATATCGTCAAGTCTACTGTTATTTTCTTCTACTGCATAAAATCTGTTATTATTCCTATTCAGTGGAGTTTATATTCATCTCTAAGATTTCCATTTTTTGACCTTATTGTATTTTTGTTTTCATTATGTTTATGCTTTTCTTTAAAATCTTGAACATATTTATAATATATGTTTTTTAGTTTTTAATTTTTTTTGCCAATTGCAGATTTCTGGACCTGTTTCTCCTAACTGATAATTCTCAGATTATGGATCACATTTTCCTGGATTTTTCATATGATTAGTACGTTTTGACTGAATGCCAAACATTGTAAGTATTATGTTTTTGAGTATCTGAAATTTGCTGCTTTCCTTTAAAAGTTTTGATCTTTTTTTCAGTGGGAAGTTATTTCTGGATTAGCTTGATCCTTTGATAAATTCTCATATCCATTCTTAGACTATGTTTACTCTAGGAATAGTTTATCACTGCTCAAAAGTGTGTATAACATTTCTGGTGACTCCTTAAAGCCCTAAGTGTTCAATAACTTAGGTAGGGTCCTCCTACCCTTCCTTGTCTGAATTCAAACGTCTTCCTACACCGTGTGAATTTTGGTTGTTGTTTAGCTTACAGATATTAAGTTAGTTGTTCATTGTCCAGTCTTGTGGAATGTCATCCTACATAGTTGCATAGCTGAATATTGAAGAGTCCATGTAGATTTCTGGAACTCTTTTTTTTTTTTTTTTAACATCTTTATTGGAGTATAATTGTTTTACAATGGTGTTACAATGGTGTTAGTTTCTGCTGTATAACAAAGTGAATCAGCTATACATATACATATATTCCCATATCCCCTCCCTCTTGCATCTCTCTCCCACCCTCCCTATCCCACCCCTCTAGGTGGTCACAAAGCACCGAGCTGATCTCCCTGTGCTCTGTGGCTGCTTCCCACTAGCTATCTATTTTATATTTGGTAGTGTATATATGTCCATGCCACTCTCTCACTTCGTCCCACCCTTCCCCCTCCCTGTGTCCTCAAGTCCATTCTCTATGTCTGTGTCTTTATTCCTGTCCTACCCCTTGGTTCTTCAGAACCTTTTTTTTTTTTTTTAGATTCCATATATATGTGTTAGCATACAGTATTTGTTCTTCTCTTTCCAACTTACTTCACTCTGTATGACAGTCTCTAGGTCCATCCACCTCACTACAAATAACTCAATTTCATTTCTTTTTATGGCTGAGTAATATTCCATTGTTTATATATGCCACATCTTCTTTATCCATTCACCTGTCGATGGACACTTAGGTTGCTTCCATGTCCTGGCTATTGTAAATAGAGCTGCAATGAACATTGTGGTACATGACCCTTTTTGAATTATGGTTTTCTCAGGGTATATGCCCACTAGTGGGATTGCTGGGTCATATGGTAATTCTATTTGTAGTTTTTTAAGGAACCTCCATACTGTTCTCCATAGTGGCTGTATCAATTTACATTTCCACCAACAGCGCAAGAGGGCTCCCTTTTCTCCACACCCTCTCCAGCATTTACTGTTTGTAGATTTTTTGATGATGGCCATTCTGACTGGTGTGAGATGATATCTCATTGTAGTTTTGATGTGCATTTCTCTAATGATTAGTGATGTTGAGCATCCTTTCATGTGTTTATTGGCAATCTGTATATCTTTTTTGGAGATGGAACTTTTTTTGTTACATAAAAATATCTTGTAGGGTATTTTTGCCCCATATATTCCAGCTACCTCTACATCTATGAATATCTATGATCTTTATCTTTTGAATACTGGCATATCTTGTTGATATTGCAGGTTCAGTTCCAGACCACTGCAATAAAGTGAATACAGGGATAAAGTGAGTCACGCAAAATTTTTGGTTTCCCAGTGCATGTAAAAGTTATGTTTACACTATACTATAGTCTATAAAGTATGAAATAGCATTATGTCTAAAAAAAATGAATATACCTTCATTAAAATATCCTTTATTGCTAAAAAATGCTAACCATTATCTGAGCCTTCAGTGAGATGTAGCAGCAACATCAAAGATCACTGATCACAGACCACCATAACAAAAAGTTTGAAATAGTATGGGAATTACCTAAATGTGACACAGAGACATGAAGTGAGCAAAGGTTGTTGGAAAAATGGCACCAATAGACTTGCCACAAAACTTCAATTTGTAAGAAAGGCAGTATCTTCAAAACACAATAAACCTAGGTGCAATAAAATGAGGTAGGCCTATATAGAGAGAATCTGATTTATTTTCCCCCTACTACACTAGAATCAAGAAAGTGCTTCCTGGCATTCAGCAATCTGGGGGTAATTATACAAGTAACTATAAAATTCATCCTGTTTATTTTTCTTCCTTCAGGAAGAAATTTTTTATGGCAGGAGAACTGGTCTAGTAACATGTACCCCCTTATAGTTGGAAGCAGAGTCATCTGGTTCTTTTTTATATTTTTAATTTTTCTGCTGTGATTTTTCCACCTCTTACATCTTGATGCCTATATTTTTCTTTGAATCTTTGACCTTACACATAATAATTCTTTTAACTTTCCTGATTGCTAATTTCAGTGACATTGCTACATCTCTCTTATTTTTCCTTTTAGCTATAGATCACAGCATCCTACTTTTGTATATGGGTATCAATTTATGATTATATCCCGGTCCTTGTGGATGTTAACATTGTTGAGAGTCTAGATTCTGTTGATTTCTTTTAAAAAATGATGATTTTTGTTGTTACAGCCAGTTAATTTATCATTCCTGTTTTGTTTTTAGAATTTACTAGGGCAGTTCTAAAGTAGCCTTACTCTAGTAAGAGAGTAGTCTTATTTCTAAGGACAGGGCTTTCTGTCATTTCAATAAATGTCCAGAGTGATCAGTGAATTATCTCCATAGTGGCTGGATAAACTCCAGAAGTTTGAAACCTCCAGAATTCCCATTCAGGATACAGTCTCTCAGTAGTTGTTCTCAGAAAGGTCTCATGGAATATCAAAAGGCTCAAAGTATTCCTATATAGATTTCTGGTGCTCTTTCCCTTTGCACCTCCTTTATGTATCATATCGTGCTTTTCAAATTTCAGCTCCCTCAGGAATCCCATATTGCAATTTACTTATTTCCTCTTTCTGGGGAGAGATTGCTTTCCTTTTTGAACTCCCCTTCCTTTCCTCATGGTTCAGAAAGTTCCCCCAGGTAGAAATCTTGGTGAATGTGATGTTTACTTAATGTATTTCCTTTCTTTTACAGATAATAGCCTTGTTCTATGTGTTGTTCGGGATCTGAAAGAGTTACTTCATATAGTTTTTCCAGCTTTATTGTTGTTTAGGTAGGGGGATAAGTCTGATACCTGGTATTCCACATTTGAAGGATATTTCTTCTGAGTGTAGGACTGTATATTGGAAATGTTTCCAGCATGTAAATATGTCATTGAACTGCCATCTGTCTTTGATTGCTTTTGTTGAAAAGTCAGCCATCATGCTTACTGCTCTTTTGAAGGTAATACATCTTTTGTTTCTCTGGCTACTGTCAAAATTTTCACTTCATCTTTGATTTTTCAACAGTTTCTCTCTGATGTGATTGAATATGATTCTTTTTATATTTATCCTGCATGAATTTAAATAAAATATTTGCATCTGTCTGGGATTCATAAAGAAATTCTCATCATTTTGAAAAAAATTATTCACTATTAGTTATTCAAATACTGATTCTGTCTTGTTTTCTGTCTCCTCTCTCTCTGGGAATCAAATATCACATAGGTTAGAACTTTCGATGGTGTCTCACATATCTCTTGCATTTTACTTTATTTTATATTATTTTTCTCATTCTTGTTCCTCTCAGTGTTTCAGATTATATATATATATTCTATTGTTCTATTTCTGGTTTTCTAATTATACGTCCTATTGTGCCCAATCTCATTCTATGTGCTTTTATTTTCAGATTTTTTAAAAGGATATCTGGGTGGTTTTTGTAATTTCTAATTCTCTGTTAAAATTTTTATCCTTTAATCTATTTTTCATTTTTTTCTTGCAGATTTTTATGATGATTTACATGTTAGTCACAGTTCAAGTCCCTTATAATTCCAATATCTGAATTATCTGTGGCTCCTCACCTATTGTCCTTGTTTTATGTTAATTTTCAGGCATTTTAACCTCTTTTTAGTGTTTCTCATGAGATTTGAATGTATGTTGAACATTGTTAAAATGTCTAATTAGACATTCACACAAGGAAATGTATGTAGACTGTTTATTACAGAAATTTTCATCCAAATGAAATATTTGAAATAGACTATAGCAAAAATTGGTGGTGGATTAAAAATTTTAAATACAGCCTCACACACTTACTCATGAAAAAATTTTCATTTGACACTCGCATTTTGGTGTTTTTTAAAGAACACTCTAGGAGAAAAATTAAAAATATATTTGAGAGACTTAGTATACTAAGTCTAACCATGTGAAATTGCCTTAAAAAATTGTTAAAATTGTTGTAATTTCATATGGTTCACTCTAATCCATGCAGAAAGACCAGTTAAGAGGTAGTTTTAATGTTCCAGAGAAAGAGCATGGCAAATTGTATTAGCTGGTATCAATGGATATATAAAGAAGTAGAGTAAAGAGACATTTTAAAAGAAGCAAAAGGATATGGTAACAATGTGAGTTGTGAGGAAGGGGACGGTGGAGCCAAGGATAGCTTTCTTATTTATGACCTGAACATATGAGCGGATTGTGTGTCATCTGTGAAATATGAAGCACTAAAAGAGGATCAGTTTTGTTTTGGTGGGTGGGGCAGCAATGATGAATCAGTAGAATTTTGGTCATGTTCACGTAGTGTTTGAGGTGCCACTAAGACATCCTAGTGCAGAAACCTGGATGGCAGCTGGATAAGCATTTGTAACAATCATGGACATGTTTTTTTTTTTTTTTTTTTTTTCCGGTACGCGGGCCTCTCACTGTTGTGGCCTCTCCCGTTGTGGAGCACAGGCTCCGGACGCGCAGGCTCAGCGGCCATGGCTCAAGGGCCCAGCCTCTCCGCGGCATGTGGGATCTTCCCAGACTGGGGCACGAACCCGTGTCCCCTGCATCGGCAGGAGGACTCTCAACTACTGCGCCACTAGGGAAGCCCATGGACATGTTTTTTTTTTTTTTTGAGACAGAGAAGTTGTGTTGAAACTTGGGAATGTGTGACATCATTTAGGAAACTGTGTAGTGTGAGATAAGAGGGCCTTTAAGGAGGTGGAAAAAACGAAAAATTGGCCAAAGAAGGAATATCAAATGTTGTAGAAAACCAACAGACTGTTGTGGCATAGGGAAGATTAGAGATTGTTTGTAATTGGTGACCCTGATACAAGCAATTAAAGTAGAGTAGTTGAAGCACTTCCTTTATTGGAGTGGGTTGAAGTAGGTAGTGAAGTACTATAGAATCATTAAAGATGATGAGATCTATATTTATTTACATGGAAATGTGTTCACAATGTATCAATACATTTTTAAACATTAGGTTGAAAAGCAATATTAAAATAGAATCTATTTTATAAGAATATATACACAGAAATATATATATATATGTATATATATAAATATACACAGAAAATTATAAATGACTGTAGAAATTTAGCAAAAACTATATACTGCACAGTTTGCTTACAGCTCTATATTATTACCTCAGAGGCTTTCTAAGAGAAATAAATGGGATGAGAAAACTACAATTTAAGTAAGTCTATGATCACAGAATTCTATTGAGGAAATCTTGCCCTCTCTTCACAAAACCCCCATAATTTTGGCTGAAGTTATTTACATGATTGGATACATTCATAATTATTTTGTTATGTCTGTGCATCAAAAAAGAGAAAACTTTAAAACTAAGTCATATATCAACCACAGAAAAGTCTTTGTTCAATAACCTTTCTCATCACATAAAAAGTCAAAGTTCTGGAATAATTGGTCAGTTTTCAAATAAGACTAAATGATGGAGGAAAAGTACATGAAGGAAAGTAAGGTCATATTTCAATAACGATTATTTCAAAATGCCCAATGTTCAAGGAAGTGTTGAGTTTTTTGAAAATATCTTAAAGCTTGATGAAAATATCAATATGGCTAAAAATTGAAAACCTGGAACATTATGTTTAGTAGGACTATGCCTTGTTATATACTGGAAGAATTCAACCATGTTACAACTGGTTGATATGGATGTAAGGTCACAATTATTATACATTTTTCTTTATAGCTGACATCAGTTGTGAAAACTGATCATGGTATCCCTACTGAAACCCCTGTGGCTTGATTGTGCCGGTACTGCTCAGATAAAAGTTAGGCCAGCAAATGCAAAATAAAGTGGACATGTCAGGTCAAAAAAACACATATGTAAAATACCTCATTTCCTGGAGGTAGATAGATTACTGCTCCAGTTCCTTATTTTTTTTTAAGCATACTGAATTAATTAGAAATTGAAGTACCATTGTAAATGTGACACTTTTCTATCAAGAAATAATGCAGATTAATTTATCAATTAAAAAAAACAAATATGATCTAAATTTGGATAGTATATGCTGATTATATGTTATACTTAAAACTATTTTATGTTTATATGAATATACTTTAAAAATCCTCTGATATATATATGTGTATATACATACATAATATATGTATATATGTTGCTATGCTGAGACATATAAATATTAGACAAAAATATCAACAGTGAGGTTTTTATTCATAACAATGATTGTAGAAAAGCCTAGGTGTTAGTAAATAGCACTTCTCTGACAGACATTTCAAGTATTTTTCATCCTGTTCCAAGATCTAAAGCAGACGGTAAGCCAGCCACTTTCATGGTTCTGGTTTAATAGGACAAATTCCTCAACAGCTTTTTCTCTGCAAATTTTTCACAAGCAACAGCACTCTCCCAACAGTTTCTATTACTGTGATTGACAGAGAATATGTAGAAAGTTAGCTAATACACCACCACAGTGTAAGAAGCAGTGTTCCAGTATTACCATTTCTGAAGTGGTGGCAGGTGTGAATCAAATTAGCATACAAAGAAGAAAAATCTCTTTGCTAGGTACTTCTCCCACTTCCTTTCAAGTGTTTATATTAGGAGCTCATCTGGCACCTTGCAGTTTTGCCTCCCTCATTTGGATCAGAATTAACCAGTACCGGGTAAGAAAATATGTTTTGAATGTTGTCATTTCACATATTTGATACGGATGGGGAATGGTATTAATTATTATTTTAGCCTCCAGCATTTATTATGTGAGAATCCCAAAAATACTTTAACAGAAAAATGCAAGCTGAAATAAAAGGTTACAGAAGACTTGCTCTTATTTACCAAGTTTTCATGTCACATTATAACAACTACCAAGTGAATAATTATCACATAACTAAAATGGAATTATAAGAATAATACTGGTATTTGCTTTTGTTTGGACATTTGTTTTTTGATTTTATTCAATAAATCCTTCTATGGAAAGAGCCAATATTTATTAAGAACCTAGACCCTGCTACAGCTTTACATGAATTATGCCCATTCCCACAGATTTGCAAAAAGATAACTATATTTCCATTAACACCTTTATATAGCTATCCTTTCCATTAACACGATCATGATGCTACTGTGTTGCAGATTTTGAACCAAGGTCTGCTTATTCTAAAGTCATGAAACACACCAACTTTCTGATAATTGATGCAAACATTAAAATAAATAAATTTTTGATAATATAAAAATTATCATGGTGAGGGTTTTCACTTATAATCCCTAAACTTAGTAACTCTGATATTAATTCCTTTATAGTACTTAATACAATCCAAAATTTTTGATAATGTATTATTGATCTCTAGTTTTTGTCTCTCTCACCTTGAGGGCAGGTGCAGTGTGGTTTGTCTTATTCACCACTGTATTTCCATCATCTAGAACATTTGTTGGCACCAGGCAGGTGCACAATAAATGTTTGTTGAATTTTAAAAGATATTTTAAATGGATAAGAATTTCAAATTTGTTTCATTCTTATAGCTTTATAAATCTTACATTGTTTTAATTATAAGAAATTAAAATTAAGTATATATCTGTAAATACTCAGGCAATGACAATACAATACAATATCTTGTGATTAAAAAAAAATGTTCCAAAGATGTGATTAGAAACGTATTAAAATCAATCCCCCATTGTATTTTTGAAATATATTACCACTTGAAATATATTGCCACTTACAAGGCTTTTGAAATTATTCTATCAAATACAAAGTTAAGCCTTTAAAAGTTATCAAAATTCTAAAAATTTATAATCTAAAATATAATTCATTATAAACAATTTAGTTGGAGCAAAGACATTCTGGTATTTTGCTTGAAACATATTTTTAGGCTGAATTTCAACCACCCAAAATAAAATGGGATATTAACCACTTCATATTTGATTAAGTGAGATCTTCCTTCTCCAAGCCCTATCATTCTACCATCCTCTCCATGACTTCGTTTGCATTCTGAATTTCCTTGTCTCTTTTCCACAATACTGATTAAAACTTTACTACTGTTAAAAACTCCTTTATTACCTTTCTTAATCAATATTTTATTGCAGATTTACTTAAATTTTTCCAATCTGGTCTCCTTGAACTTTTGACTTATCTCCTCCAATTTTACCCATATAGCTATATTCTCCTGTAGCCTGTTACATCTTTGGGAGGATAACAAGAAGTTACTTTGAAAAAATGATTCTATTCTAGTAGAAATTACTTTGTAGTTTGTTTTTTTTTTTTTTTTTTTTTTTTTTTTTTTTTTTTTGCGGTACGCGGGCCTCTCACTGTTGTGGCCTCTCCCGTTGCGGAGCAACAGGCTCCGGACGCGCAGGCTCAGTGGCCATGGCTCACGGGCCCAGCCGCTCCGCGGCATGTGGGATCCTCCCACACCGGGGCACGAACCCGTGTCCCCTGCATCGGCAGGCGGACTCTCAACCACTGCGCCACCAGGGAAGCCCTACTTTGTAGTTATAGACACTCTCTCCGAATCTTCATGGCAATATGCCCTTTAGTTTGAGATTTAAAAAGCATATACTGTTTTGCTGTTATTTTATTCAACCTCAATTAGAAACAGAGCTATCCATGTCAGTATTTGTTAGGAAACAGAATTTAAAAGGAAACTTGATGGTGACTGAACAAAACCCAATTCACACTGGCTCAAGTGAAAAAGAGAATTTATTGGCACATCTACCTACAATTTCCAGTGGTTGATAGGTATGGATAGATCTAAGGACACAAATGATGTTATCAGGAGTCACTCTTTCTATTATTCATCCCTCCTCCATTTATTTTGGGCTCATGTAGGCAGACTTTTCACAAGTTTTGCCAAGATGGCCTTCACATGGTTTGCTCTGAGAAACTTTTGCTCAAAGAACTTCATTTGTCCCATAGTGTAGTTTCAAAAAAGTTTTTATGATTGATTGGATTTTCTTCTTCTCAAGCTAATTGTGGAGCAAGACTTTGGCCAGAGGTTTTTGAATATGTTGGTTCAGCCTACATTTCATGCTCATCTCTAATAATGTAGAAAGGGACTGGTCTTGTCAACTGCTTGAAATGAGAATTAGAGGAGGGTTTCCTGATAAAAGAAGATGAAGGGGATATAGTTGCTCGATAGAAGGATGACAATTATCTACTACATATAGGTCATATACATTTTTCTTGATTTTGCTCACTATCTTGCAAGCCCAAGGTTCTTGGATTCAAGACTAATGAACTGAATTTTGGTCTATTATTTTTTATTAAAATAAAGCTGGAAATGATGGAAAGTACAAAGGGAGTTTTAAAAAATTGGTTCTAACTCAAATATTGAAACTACCTATTTATATAAACTTGAGTAGGTCATTTACATTTCAGGACCTCCATTTCCTTGTGTACGAATTTAGGTAACTTTATTTTCTGTAAAATCCTAACTTTTGATCAATTAGCTTGTGAGGTGCTCTTATGTATGCCACCAACTCTCTGTGTGTGTCAGTTTCTTGAGCATAAAATAAAGTTCAGGGTTCCTGTCCTTTCTGGCATTTTGGTGTACAGTGAAAGTAAAATAAAACGACTGTAAGGAAAGTACCATGAAACATGAGAAAAAGAAAAATTTTCATTTTCACACTGCAAGAACTAAATTATGGGTCATTTTCTTCAATTAATTCTCAGACAACCTCTCTTCAAAACAACCTGAAACAATGCAAAATTTTGTTGATGTGGTATATATTAGTCCTATAAATCCCATTTGTGTACAATTTAATTAAATCTGTAACTGTTTCTTTATCTTCAACCCTTCAAATACTTATGGTACTTTGTAAGTGAACCAACTTACCTAATAGGTATAAAAAATAATAACAATAATAGCATGTAATATTTATTAAAGGCTTATTTTAAACTAATTAAGAAGTGGAAATGCATACCCATTTAATCCACAACATAAACTTTTAATTAGTTTGGATGGTTTCTTGAAATAATATTTGTGAAAACATAGTAGTACATGTCTTAATTTTCAGTAAAATAGGGATATATCCATGTGACTATTGACTGTTTATATGGGGCATTAAAAATTATGTGATATCTTATCTGCATATTAACTAATGATTGTCACTATGCTCCTGAAGTATGTGCTTAAAAACACATTTGCTGTTGCTTTTACAATGTAAATTAAATAATTCAGCTTCTTCATTTCCACCAGTTCCACTGGAATGCATATATTGATTTCATTAAGTTTTAATCTAATTATTTTGTTATTCATTAAACAATATTTGAGTCATTTTTACTATCTGAAAAATTTATCAAACTTCCACTTTGCTACTAAGTTTTTATCTAGTACATTTAACTTATGAGATGTACAATTTACCATAAATTTCACTCTATAATATTTAACCTATTTCTCATCAAACTCAAATAATTTTAATATGAAAAATCACAGAGTTCTTGCATGAACAAAAGCCCTCCCATTCACTCTTTGCTTTCTCCCACATTTCCCCGTGGCATTACATATTATATAACTTATAAGGTAAGTCGTTATTCTGAAAGCCCCTGCAATAATGTACATTCATTCTTTGTTTTAGGATGTAGTAATTACTTACAGTGCTTCAGTTGTCATTTTAATGTGAACAGTGCAATTGTCACTGGGTAAAATGTACTCTTTGAACATGATAAGTATGTAGGCATGATTTAGAGGTCTGTTGAATGGAAAAACATTAAATGACAACTCATAACAAAGGAGTCCATATGAGTAGGGCTAACCAGAAAACAGTAGAAATAAATTTTTTTGATACAGTTATCCTCAAAATGGGTTCTGAAGAAATATTGAATTTATCTGTAGTTTATTCTTTGATAATCTATTAAGTCACCTTATTTTTAGTGTTTCATGAAGTAATAGTGGACTCTGTATTGCTATAAAAATCAGTGACACTTTTCACTATATAAAGATTGCATAATTCACATGTAAAACAAGATCAAGAATCATGTTGCAATAATTTCAGATAAAAAATGCATTTAGAATTTTATTCATAAATATTAAAATATTTTAATGTGAGAAAAAATAATTACTTGATGTCCATATTTAGATTCTTAAAATTAATCAAATATACTATACTTCAGTTTAATGCAAGGCAAAATAATGTATTTAATGGATCCAAACAATAAATTGAGAAATAAGTATTTTTATTTAAAATGTTTAAATTTTGCTTCTTTTCAGATTTTTTGCTTTATGTTTCTTATCAAAGTAATCAATGATATTAAACCAAAAGGCTAATGTTTCCATTGTTCTGTTTCACTGATACTGACACAGTTTAAGTATTGAGGAAATAGGTTGAATTTGTCATATAGCCTCAGGAGGATATATATGTGTGTGTGTGTGTGTGTGTGTGTGTGTGTGTATACAAATATATATATATATGCCAAGTTAAATGAATTTTTAGCAGCCTGAAATATTTCTAATGGTCAAACTTTGGTTTCTTGTGTGTTGATATGATGGAAGGCTATGTCTTTAGTATTGTTTTCAAACTATGCTTTACATATGCTTCTTCTATTGGTTTCAAAAAATTATTTTTATCCTTTAGCTGGTATTAAATTAACATGCTTCTTACTTAAAAAAAGCAAGCCACTAAAATATAGTCTATTTCATTGACATGTCTTCTGTAGCCTAAAATATGTATTCAAACAGCAGCTGGAAATGTCAACTGCATTTGACATTGGCCAACTGATGAAAATGGTTTGTCCTATTGACTTAACTCCCACAATTAGAACTGTTCACCATGGCTGCTGCATAGTGTGCTTTTAGCTACAGTGACCTGTGCTGTTACAAGAAATGAGTTTTGGAAATGGTCTTTATCCTCACAAATAAAGTTAGTGCATCCAGATTTGGAAACTGACAGCAGTAATATTCCCCAACTAAAGCTGGAGCTTAGCCCTGTTATACTTATTAAAAAGCCTATTCATACAAATTAAATCCATTCCATATCCTGGACCCTGATGACAGCTCCATTTTTTTTCTTGTCTGGTTTGAATTACCTCAAGTCTGTACCCAGAAAGAATTTATCCCTTTCAAGAGACTTCTCCAAGCCTATAATAAATTCACGTGGGTCGTCCCATCAATGGAGTGAATTTGCATTATTATTTCATTATGAGTAGGAAAGAAAGCGGATTAGATCTCTTCCAGCATTGGCAGAGCCTAATTCAACCTGAACACATGATTAAAGCTGGCATTTATGACTATAACTGTCAAAGAAAACTAATTGTAAACTGAGAGCTGTGGATAATTACGGCTTTTGCTATTAAACCATTTCTCTCCTATTTATCACAGAACCAACTACAGACTTTACTACTGTTTGCATTTAGTTCTCTGATTACTATGAATCTACTTATGCAAATGAAATTTGATCTATAGTCTCAAATTGAGGACTTTGTGTAAACTTAAGTTTAATCAGGCTTTAGTGTGTATGTTTTGCTTTTTCTTTCCCTTTTAAAAATTTTTTGGAAAAGGTGAAGTAACACTAAGACCACTGAGTCCAAGACACTGCATTTTGTATTGTTTTAATTACAAACCCTATAACAGCTGTCTGATAATAATTTTGACACATATGCTATTTGAACTAACTTTCATAAGAGACTTTTAAAAATTATCCCCTATTATATACCGCAGTGTATACGGTAAGGCCTTTAGGTACATACATGTTTACACATTTTATGTTTATATATATTTACACAGGTAGGAACAATTATGCATATAGAAATACACACATACAAATATGCATACAGAAATATATGTGGGGCTTCCCTGGTGGCGCAGTGGTTGAGAGTCCGCCTGCCGATGCAGGGGACGCGGGTTCGTGCACCGGTCCGGGAAGATCCCACATGCCGCGGAGCGGCTGGGCCCGTGAGCCATGGCCGCTGAGCCTGCGCGTCCGGAGCCTGTGCTCCGCAACGGGAGAGGCCACAACATTGGGAGGCCCGCGTAACCCAAAAAAAAAAAAAAAAAAAAAAAAAGAAATATATGTGGGGTGGTGGTGGTGGTGGTATGAATTGGGAGATTGGGATTGACATATATACACTAATATGTATAAAATAGATAACTAATAAGAACCTGCTGTATCAAAAATAAAATAAAATAAAATTCAAAAAAAAAGAAAAAAGAAGAAATATATGTATACACTCATACATACATATACATGTATCCATGCAGGCACATGCATACATACATACAAATAAGTGTATGGATATATCACCAGTAAACACTGTTAAGTACTTAATGATGTAACAAATATCTTTATAGTTTCATGGGAAGCTGTATGGGTAGTGGCTAGTCAAACAATCTCTGAAGTATGTCTACTTAGGATTCAATTGCACTTTTACCATGTACTAGCTATACACATTTATACAACTTTCTTATTTTGAAAATGTGTAAATATTACTATGAGCAGGATAATTAAATAATTGTAAACTAACCTGCACACAGTAAGTGCTCAATTAATGTGAGCTTTTAGCTAGTTTCTTAGGATTCTAGTATTGAGACTGTGAATCACTGTTTTTGTATGAATTTGTTTGGCAGTGTATTTTAAAGTGGAAATATAACAATAGAGGTAGGTATAATTAAATTACATGCTTCAATTTTATAGGCCAGTTCTAATACATGAAATTGTATTAATCAAAGGTGATTACTTAAAAGCTTAAGTAGCAGAATTTAATTTTTATAACTGTAAAAATTATTTATGAATAATAAACTATACATAAAAGGAAAAAAATAATTTCTTTTGTTTGGTGCCCTGGTTTTCAATTCAGGGAACAGTTTCACTGAATCATATGAAATACTTCTGATAATCAATGAAATTAATTGTATGTTGATAAGAACAGGCTAGAGAGTGGCCAAGATGATGGAGTAGAAAGACCCTGAGCTCACTTCCTGTCACTAGTCCACCAAAATCACAATTATCTGCAGAACAACCATTGATGAAAAAGATGAAGCTACCAGAAAAAAGATCTTCTACAACTAAAGACATAAAGAAGGAAACATGGCAAGATGGGTAGGAGGGGCAGACTCATGATCTAAACAAATCCCATACTCCCCTAGTGGGCAACCCACAAACTAGAGAGAAATTATACTGCAGAGGCTCTCCCATACGAGTGAGAGTCCTGAGTTCCACGTCAGGCTCCCTAGCCCAGGGGTCTGGCACCAGGAAGACAAGCTCCCAGAAGATTTGGCTTTGAAAGCCAGCAGGGCTTAAGTGCAGGAGCCACAAAGGAGTGAGGGAAATAGAAACTTCACTCTTAAAGGGCACACACAAAAGACCATGTGCACTGGGACCCAGGACAAAGCACTAATTTGATAGGAGCCTGGGTTAGACTTACCTGCTGGTCTTGGAGAGTCTCCCAGAGAGGCAGGTGTCAGCTACAGCTCACCCTGGGGACATAGACACTGGTGGCAGACATATTTAGGAACAGCCAACCACATGAATATTGCTGCTGGTTGCTGCTATCTTGGCTCCTTAGAGCCAGGACCTGGCCCCACCCAACAGCTTGTAGGTGCCAATGCTCAGATGCCTCAGGCCAAACAACTAACCTGGTAGTGACATAGCCCCACCCATCAGAGGACAGGTTGCCTAGGCTTCCTGAGCCCACAGCCACCTCTAGATATGCCACTAGACATGGCCCTGTCCACCAGAGAGCCAAGACCCAGCTCCACTCACCAGTGGGCAGGCACTGACCCTTCCCACCAGAAAACCCTCATTAGCCTCTAGACCAGTCTCACCCACCAGGGAACAGACACCAGAAGCAAGACAACTATGATCCCACAACGTGTGGACCAAGCCTGCCAACAGCAGGCCAGACCCTATCTTGGGACCAGTTGGGTCCTGGCCCTGCCCACTAGCAGGCCAGCACAACCTTCAGGATAACTCAGACCCCATACCCAACTGTGTCAGGAACTGGCCCCCCTCTCCCCCACAATGATCTGAAATGAGCTTTGGTGTCCCTGGAGCCTATAGCTACACTCCAGGAACCAGCTCTTCCTGCCAGTAGTCTGGCACTAACCCCAGGATCTGGCTTTATCTGCCAGTGGGTGGGCAACAGCCCCACAGTCTTTAGGACCCTGAATCTGCCCACCAATGAGCCAGAACAAGCCCTAGGGTTCTGCCACCTTATGACCAGGCCTCGCTAAACAGCAGCCAGCAGCATCCACACAAGGCAGGGCCTGTCAACCAACTGGACTAGGGGACAACCAAGCTTACCTGATCACCTACATAGCCAGTCACAGCAGAAGGACCTGTGCAGCCCTCTTAGGGGAAACTTCTAGAGCATACAGCTTGGGTGATGGGGAGTGCACTGCTGGCATGTATAGGACATGTCCTATAGAAGGCCATTTCTCCAAGGTCAAGAAATATAGCTCACCTACCACATACATAAAAACACAAATAGCAACTTAGATAAAATTAAGTGGCAGAGGAATATGTTCCAGACAAAGAAAAAGATAAAACCCCAGAAGAAGAACTAAGTGAAGTGGAGATAGGGTTCAGAGTAACAATTATAAAGATGATCAAAGAACTGAGGAGGAGAAAGTATTCACCGAGTGAGGTTAGAAGTTTTTTTTACAAAGAGTTAGAAAATATAAGGAACAACCAAACGTAGTTCAAGAATACAATAATTGAAATGAAAAATACACTAGAAGGAATCAATGGTAGACTAAATGATACAGAAGACTGGATCAGTGAGCTGGAAGACATAGCAGTGGAAAGCACTGTCACTGAAGAGGAAAAAGAAAAAAGAATGAAAAGAAATGAGGACAATTTAAGAGATCTCTGGGAAAACATCATGTGAATTAATATTCACATTATAGGGGTCCCAAAAGGAGAAAAGGGAGAGAAAGGGCCTAAGAATATATTTGAAGAGAAGATAGCTGAAAAATTCCCTAACCTGGGAAAGGAAACAGTCACCCAAGTCCAGGAAGTGGAGAGAGTCCCATACAGGATGAACCCAGAGAGGAACACACCAAGACACAATGTAATCAAAATAACAAAGATTAAAGATAAAGAGAGAATATTAAAAGCAACAAATAACACACAAAGGAACTCCCATAAGGCTATTGGCTGATTTTTCAGCAGAAATTCTGCAGGCCAGAAGGGAGTGGCATGATATATTTAAAGTGATGAAAGAGAAAAACCTACAAACAAGAATACTCTACCCAGCAAGGCTCTTCTTAAGATTTGATGAAGAAATCAAAAGCTTCACAGACAAGCAAATGGTAAAAGAATCTAGCACCATCAAATCAGCTCTACAACAAATACTAAAGGAACTTCTCTAGAAAAGGCCACAACTAAAAACAAGAAAATTATGAAATAGAAAAGCTCACTGGTAAAGGCGAACATACAATGAAGGTAGGAAATCATCCACACTTAAAGCTAGCAGGAAGGGTAAAAGATAAAAGTAGTAAAATCATCTGTGTACACAATAAGAAGTTAAGGGATACATAAAACAATTAGATGCAAAATATGATACCAAAAACAGTAATCATAAGGGGAGGAAAGTACAAATGCAGGGGTTTAAAAATTTACTTGAAATTAAGAGCTCAGTAACTTAAAACAATCTGATATAGATAGATAGATATAGATATAGATATAGATATATAGATTGCTGTACAAAAACCTTATGGTAACCACAAACCAAAAATCTATAACAGATATACAGACTAAACACTCCAAACAAAAGACACAGAGTGGCTGAATGGCTACAAAAACAAGAGTCATATATATGCTGCCTGCAAGAGACTCACTTCAGATCTAGAGACACATACAGACTGAAAGTGAAGGGATGGAAAAAGATATTCCATGAAAATGAAGATCAAAAGAAAGCCAGGGTAGCAACACTTATATCAGAAAAAAAGACTTTAAAATACTGTTACAAGAGACAAAGAAGGATACTACATAATGGTCAAAGGATCAATCCAAGAAGAAGATACTATTATTTTGTAAATATATATGTACCCAATACAGGAGCACTTCAATATATAATGCAAATACTAGCAGACATAAAGGAGACATTGACAGTAACACAATAATAGTTGAGAACTTTAACACTTCATTTACATCAGTGGACAGATCATCCAGACAGAAAATCAGTAAGGAAACACAGGCCTTACATACACATTAGACCAAATGGCCTTACATACACATTAGACCAAATGGCCTTAATTGATATATACAGAGCATTCCATCCGAAAGCAGAGGGATACATATTCTTTTTAAGTGCACATGGAACATTCTCTAGGATAGAGCACATGCTGGGCCACAAAGCAAGCCTAGGTAAATTTAAGAAAACTGAAATCATATCAAGCAGCTTTTCTGACCACAATTCTATGAGACTAGAAGTCAACTACAAGAAAAAAAACTGCAAAAAACACAAATATGTACAGGCTAAAAAAACCAGTGGGTTATTGAAGAAATCAAAGAAGAAATCAAAAAATACCTAGAGACAAATGAAAATGAAAACATGACAATCCAAAACTTATGGGATGCAGCAAAGCAGTTCTAAGAGGGAATTTTATAGCAACACAATCTTACCTCAGGAAACAGGAAAAATCTCAAATAAACAACCTAACCTTACAACTAAAACAACTAGAGAAAGACCCTTCTAAAGGTCAATGAAGATAACATTTTATTTTATTCCCTATCACCCAGCAATATTGAAACTGGAACCCATGAGTTATGGGATTCTGTACTGTCCCAAGTTTTGATTTTAACCTATTCAATTAATGATTAAATTAATTAGTTTCTATTACAACAATATTAGCTTATAATTAACTTTGGAAGATATATGTAATATTAAAAAATGGAGACTTTTAAATCAAATATTTTTCTTACTCTTTTCTTTTTTCAAAATGAAATAAAAGACCTTTTAAAACTATTCCCAGTTTCATGAACTTACAGATAAGTCTTTGCATTTGTGTATTACCTTTTCCTCTCCGTTCATAAGCATAAATGCAGTTACATTAGTTATGCACATGCATGGTGTGTGTCACTTTTTCACTTATTATTCGTTCATAAACATTGATCTCTGTTTTTTTTTTTTTTTTTTTTTTTTTTTTTTTTGTGGTACGCGGGCCTCTCACTGTTGTGGCCTCTCCCATTGTGGAGCACAGACTCCGGATGCACAGGCTCAGCAGCCATGGCTCACAGGCTCAGCCATCTGCGGCATGTGGGATCTTCCCGGACTGGGGCACGAACCCATGTCCCCTGCATTGGCAGGCGGACTCTCAACCACTGCGCCACCAGGGAAGCCCTGATCTCTGTTTTTATGTAATCTCTGTATTATCATTTAAATGACCTCTTAAAATGCCACTGAGTCAACATTCCATAATTTAGTTGAACTATACCCTACTCTTATGAGACTTTTAGACTGTTTTAAAATTATGTCTACAGAGAACTAAAAAAATCTCAGAGCATATACCTTTCCTTGAATTATTTATTTAGGCTTAATTATTTGGAATCAGATGACATTTGAAAGGTATGAAACCAACTATGATTTAAAAAAATTTGCCATACATATTATTCTCCAAAAGGATGGTATAAGCAATGAGGCTTTTCCTAACAGCATTATAGTGTCATCTGGTTTATTTTTATTATTTTGTTAATTTGTCAGTGGTACAAAATATTAAAATGCATTTCTTAATGTTAGGTTAAAGACCAAAGATAACAAATCAACAGTTATGAAATCAAGTTCATTCTCTGTATATACATTAAGTGATGTCTCATTGTTTGATTTTTACTTTCTGAGAGCTTGTACTTTGCTTATGGATCTTGAAGGACCACTGATAAATTATGCTTGCATTTCAGAAGTCTTAATTTCATACTAAAATGACAACCTAAGTCAACAACTCTGTAGGAAACCTTTCTCAAGAAATAAAGCATCACCAAATACAGTATTTAGCTTCTTTAATTGAAGTTAAAGTGAAAAAAATTAAATAAAAAGTTGCTTATTCTAATGTATAAAAGAACATTTTTGTGTATCTTTCAAATTATCATTACAGATTTTAAAGTAAGTAGCTCAAAATATATACACACATTTTCTCATTCAGATCATGGTATGCAAAGATAAAAATTATTTACCCAATAGAGCTGGCATCAATATGAATCAAAGAAGCATAATTTTTTCATAATGATATTATCATAAATTCCTGTAATTCAGTAATGATTTATTAATAGAATTTTTACTAAAAATGATTCTCAGATAAACTTTGTTTAAATTTTCCACAAGAAACAAATTTCAGGGTAAAATTATATATATTTTTTTCTTGCATCAAAAATTCTAGACTCTTCTCTCATTAATATAAAAAAATTAATTCTGCCAAATTGCAGTATCAGATAAAAGTTGTTGAAAATGTTATTAAACATTTGTATGCATATTATTTATTAGATATTTTGTTAGAAATACAGCTCTTCACTATTTTTATTCATTGATCATCATTAAAGATACCTCTACAGATGAGCAGATATAGATGCAAGGAAGTTATCAAGTAAACTACGGCATAAAAAGGATTAAAAATGGAAAAAATGTTATAAATTTTTCTGTGTTCTCAAGAATATATGAACATAATTTCTCAGAAAATGCAATAGATATAACCAGGGTATTATAGTATTTAAGAGGAGTGATACATCATTGCTCAGCTATCATCCAAAGCCTGCTTTTACATTATTAAGCAAAAAGTATACAACCCAAATCAGAGTAAGAAAAACTGAAGCCCCAAAATATTGAATGAGATCCTAGGAATTTAGCAAGTCTTAAATGGCAGTGACTAAAAAACTACTATACTACACAGCAATGTAGATGCTTTCATGACCTCAGTGGAGGTCAGTACAATGGGGACTAAGTGAGGTTTACAGTTGATGTGAGAACTCTTGGTGCTTTGGCTTGAATTAATGACTGGTGGCTATACACAGAAACTTTTTTTCTTTCACTCTAGAAGGCAAATTTAAATAAAATCTTTTCTAAAGAGAGCTTTAGTAATACAGGAATTTGACAGGATAGTAAGAACCATGAAAATATTTCTTTTCACTATATTCTTACTTTCTTAACAATATGTTTCAAAATAGTATACACTAAAAAAAAAAATCTCTATCTTTAAGTGCCAATTGCCACCAAAAGCCCACAGGCCTTCATCAAGCAAATTCTGAATGACACAAAATGCAGAAGACTTATTTTCTGAAGAGGGTAAAAGAGGCTATCTATCCTAGAGAGGCATTCATATCTGAATAGTATGAATTATGGGTACTTTACAGAAAACAAGGGAATCAAGCAAATATATTCTGGAATAAGTACAAGTCCTTTCCACCTCTGTTTTGAAAACACTAACATTTAAGCCTTTATTCTTTAGGCAAGATACTAAAAGATCCCTCTTTGAAAAACATAGCAACCTAAGAGAAAATACTAGAGATATTAACATTGGGGATTTCCAGCTAGATACTTTATAGTAACGTCCAGTTGATAAGCCTCACAGGTACATAGGGTTTCTAGTTGTCTTATAGCATCTTTCTCTTAAAATGATAATGGCAAGCAAGGATCAGCATATATCTAAGGAAAGCAAACACCAAATAAATTAAAGGAAGAAGTAATTTTCAGTAAACTATCATCCAGTAGTATGCTGGGGCCTACGAGCTTGGGGGTAAGAGCCAATTGTTAGTATCTTCTCCCTACTCTTCATTTGGTGCCTACATGTTGGTATCCCTAAACTACATTTGGTACCTTGAAATCCACCATAGTGGAAGTATTTTATACCACTGAAATTGGCTAACTCAAAAAATACAACATTATCATTCATTTTCTCAGAGATATACTGGAAGTGTTATGTCTACAAACAGGAGGATGCTATATTTTTAATAAAGAAAAATCAGAAACAAAAACCAAACTTTTCAAAATAAAAACTGTGAAACTGGAATAGAAAAATGCAACAGAATTTTTGGAAAATTTATTCTCCTCCAAACAAAGACAAAACAAAACAGAGTAAAATATCGGACATAAAATTAAAATTAAACCGCTAGTCTAGTTGTTCAAAATCCTAGCACTAGAAAATCCAAAAAGAGGCAACAGAGAAAATGGAGCTAAGAAAATAATAAAATTATTCATTAATATTTCCAACAGCTAAAAATCATGTTTCCTAGCTGAAAGCACTTACTAAATATCCAGAACCATGGGAGAAAATAGATGCACACCACGCTATATCATCACTAAATTTCAAATCATGAAGACAAAAAGAAAATCCTATAAATTTCCTCAGAGAAAAACTTGTCTTATAAAAAGGCACAGGAAAAAGAATAATTTTTACTGTTTTAATTTTAGTGTAGGATACTTGAAAGTAAAAGAGCACCATTATCAAGTTACTGAGCAAAAATGATACCCAATCCAGAATTCTACATCCAGTTAAACTCTCATACAAAGATTAGGATAAAGACAAATTCAGACAGGTGGCAAAGACTGTTAACATCCTCAACCTAAATGAGAAATCAAACAAAAAAATTTTAAAGGGGGAATACATGTGACAGGACCCAGGAATCAGGGAATCCAAATATGGCAGAGTGGCAAAGGGAGACTCCAGGATGATGATGAAGAAAGAACCTTACATAATTGTGTTCTATAGGTAGAGGTCAAAGTCCAGATTGAAGCTGGTGAGAAGCAGCCAATAGAGACTCTTTAAGAAGATTCAACTGAAAATACATCTACTAAGTCTAAATGTGTTTCAAGGAGATTTGGACACTTGGCTGGATGTTTTAAGTTACATAACTAGAAAACTATCCAAATAAACAGCAAGAGAAAAAAAGATAAAATTCGTTCTGAGGAAAATAAGAAGTTAAGGAAATAAAAGAAATCATTATATTATGCCCCATGGCTCAGTGGTGAATAGCATTGATATAGTCATTATTTTAAACTCTGGATAATGTTACAACAAGGCCCTCAACTCTCATCTCTGGCTGACTTTGAGAAGCTACACAAGCAAGTGAAGGCAAAAGAAGGAGGAAGTGATATGAATTGCCTGGCTGAGTGTTAAGTTTGTGCCCCAGAATGAACACAGATCCCCTTGGCAAAGACTGGGAGACTTATCTAAGGAAAGCTCTGTTCATTGTCTATCTGACAACTAAGCTAACCAAGCAGAGATTTCAGTGGTTACACATGACAAACAACACAGACTTTACAAAACCAGTTCAGAAAAGTCATAAAACAAACCACCACCAGCATCTACAACAAAGAGCAAGAACAACAAACCCTGACGGGGAGGAGGGGGAAGCATCTGATTTCTGGACTTGCCATATTGTGTTTTTAAATCCACAAATTTCAGCAAAAATTTAGGAGACATGAAAAAACACTAGAAAATATGACCCATACTTTCATGAAAAAGGGCAATCAATAGAAACTGTCCCTGAGAAACCCAGATGATGAACTAACTAGACAAAGACTTTAAATCAGCTACTGTAAAAGAAATGGAATAATATTCAACCACGAAGAGGAATAAAGTACTGGAATATACTAAAACATAGATGAATCTTGAAAATATTAAGCAAGGTGAAAGAAGCCAGTCACAAAGGACCATATATTATATGATTCCATTTACATGAAATGTCCACAAGAGGCAAACCTATGGAGATAAAAAGTAGATTAGTGATTTCCTAGGAATGGGGAGGGTAAGTGTGAGGGAATGGTGAATGACTGCTTATGAGTAAGGATTTTGTTTTGGTGGAGGTGGGAGGGTAAGTAATGAAAATGTTCTAAAAATGACTTTGGTGATAGTTGTTCATACCTATGGATCTAATAAAACCACTGAATTGTATTCTTTAAAAAGAATTTGATGTAATTGCATTAACAGTGTGGGAGGGAAGTGTGCTTGTTTGTTGTAGGAATTATGGAGGGAAAGAGAAAGTAATAATAAAAATGAAATACCATCTTTTTTAGTGAGAAATAAAAATAGATAATGTCTAAAACTGAAAAATTGGGATGTAGCTATACAACAATATTAAATATGGATTTGATGAAACATTTTAATATTAACACAGAGTTGAAAGTAGGTGACTCTGGGGAGGGAAAAAAATTACAGGGTAGGTGATAAAGAATTTTCATAATAATCCTTATGGAACTATTTGATCTTTTAAACAATTTGCATGCTCAACTTTAATTTAATTAAAAATGTTTGAGTAGAAAAAAGTTACACATACACACATGTTTATGAGTATTGGCTCTGGAATCAGACAGGTTGGGCTAATTCTGTGATAACTAATTCTGTAATCTTAGACACATTAATTTCTCTGTGAGTCAGTTTCTTGCTTTGAAAAAAAGAGATGATACTAGAACCTACTGGTCATCTTTATGGAGATTTAATGAAATCTGTGTAAAATGAATGAACTTCTTGGTATACAGTTAGATGTTGTTGTGATGACTACTATTACTTCATTATAATGTAAACTTCTCATTCCAGACATCCAGTCCCTCAGTTCCCCACCACAAAAGAAAACTGGTAACCTTCTGTGTCATCTAGAGATAGTTCTTATATATATGAAATTATATACGTATGAAATATAATTTTACACATATGATATTTTATATATATATTTGTATACACGTGTAGGTATACATAAATATACATATTTTTCATTTTTTTTTACAAATGGAAACATAACACAGGTAACATTTTTATCTAGCATGTATCATTTAAAATATAATGGATAGCATGTGAACAAATAGAGAACTATTTTTTTTTTTTTATGCTGCAAAGTCTTCCATTACATAAATATACCATACTTTATCTTCTTCCCTACTGGTGGACATAAAGTAGGATCTAGTCTTATACTCTAAAGAAGTAGTGCTGTAATTTCTCAAATGAGGGAGTACGTCTGTAATATAATCTAGAAATTGAATCACTAGATTAAATGATATGCAGTTTAAGACATTTAAACAAATCTATTGAATTGTAAGAGTTTTTCAAATCCCAAAACTTAGCATGCTGCCTACTCTGCCAGCCTCCACAGCCTGAGACCTTACTGAATTAAGTAGTAATTGAATAATTACTCAAAGATACAATATAGGTGTCCTTTTTCAAAAAAATCAGGTTAACCCATTTCACCACATTGGTGAGAATTCTAGCATGAGGCTAGAATGAATGAATGAACATATATACAATGATGTTAATTCATTAATTTTCTATTTTAAAAAATATTGGTTGAACATCTACTGTGTGCTTGTAGGTGGTGGTTACAATAAAGATAACATATCATTCTTCAAATTTTTAAAGTTTAAAAGTAGGAGGGAAAGAAGTCTTTAGTCCACTGTGATTTAGGGAAAGTTGGAAGTTTACTCTATGCTGAAAGTTTATTAAAAGACATACTTAGAAGCAAAGAAACAAAAAAGAAAGAAAAAGACAGTTCTTTTTTTTGTTTGAATTGTCTAATTTCATTTCTTTCTTTTTAGCCTAAATGCATCGTAAAAACATATACCTTATGAGTTACAAAACTATTTTGTTTAGGGGCACCTTCAAGATGGCAGAGGACTAAGACGTGGAGATCACCTTCCTCTCCACAAATACATCAAAACTACATCTACAGGTGGAACAATGCATACAGAAAACTTACTGAATGCTGACAGAAGACCTCAGACTTCCCAAAATCAGCCTTAGGAGCAGCAGATTAAATCGCCACAATCAACTTAATGTACCCTGTATCTGTGGAATACCTGAATAGAAAATGAATCATCCCAAAATTGAGGCAGTGGACTTTGGGAGCAACTGTAGACTTGGGGTTTGCTTTCTGCATCTAACTTGTTTCTGCTTTTATGTTTATCTTACTTTAGTATTTAGAGCTTATTATCACTGGCAGATTTGTTTGTTGACTTGCTTGCTCTATTCTTTAAAAAAAATTTTTATATATATATTTTTCTTTTCCTTTTACTCTTTATGGGAGTGTGAATGTGTATGCTTCTTTCTGTGATTTTGTCTGTATAGCTTTGCTTGTGCCATTTGTCCTAGGGTTTTGACTGTCCGTTTTTGTTTTTTTTTAACTATAGTTTGTTGTTGTTGTTTATTTATTTATTTTTTGTGGTACAAGGGCCTCTCAGTGTTGCGGCCTCTCCCGTTGCGGAGCACAGGCTCCAGACGCACAGGCTCAGTGGCCATGGCTCATGAGCCCAGCTGTTCCACGGCACATGGGATCTTCCCGGACCAGGGCACGAACCCGTGTCCCCTGCATCGGCAGGCAGACTCTCAACCACTGCGCCACCAGGGAAGCCCTTAACTATAGTTTTTAGTGCTTGTTATAACTGGAGGATTTGTTTTTGGTTGGGTTGCACCTTTCTTTCTTTTTTTTAAAAATTAAAATTTTTTTATTTTTAATAATTTTTTTATTTTAATAACTTTGTTTTATTTAATTTATTTACTTTCTTTCTTTCTTTATTTTTCTCCCTTTTCTTCTGAGTGCTGTGGCTGAGAGGGTGTTGGCGCTCTGGCTGGGTGTCAGGCCTAAGCCTCTAAAGGTTGGAGAGCTGAGTTCAGGACATTGGTCCACCAGAGATCTCCCAGTCCCATGTAATATCAAACGGTGAAAGCTCTCCCAGAGATCTCCATCTGAACGCTAAGACTCAGCTCCACTCAATGACCAGCAAGTTACAGTGCTGGACACCCTATGCCAAACAACTAGCAAGACAGGAACACAACTCCACCCAATAGCAGAAAGGATGCCTAAAATCATAAGAAGGTCACAGGCACCCCAAAACACACCACCAGACGTGGTACTGCCCACCAGAAAGACAAGATCCAGCCCATCCACCAGAACACAGGCACCAGTCCCCTCCATCAGGAAGCCTACACAACCCACTAAACCAACCTTACCTACTGGGAGCAGACACCAAAAGCAATGGGAACTACAAACCTGCAGCCTGCGAAACAGAGACCCCAAACACAGTAAGTTAAGCAAAATGAAAAGACAGAGAAATACACAGCAGATGAAGGAGCAAAGTAAAAACCCACCAGATCAGACAAATGAAAAGAAAATAGGCACTCTACCTGAAAAGAATTCAGAGCAATGATAGTAAAGATGATCCAAAATCTTGGAAATAAAATGGAGAAAATACAAGAAACGTTTAACAAGGACCTAGAAGAACTAAAAGAGTAAGCAAACAATGATGAACACCACAATAAATAAAATAAAAAATTCTCTAGAAGGAATCAATAGCAGAAAAATTGAGGCAGAAGAACGGATAAGTGATATGGAAGATAAAATAGTGGAAATAACTACTGCAAAGTGGAATAAAGAAAAAAAAATAAAAAGAATTGAGGAGAGTCTCACAGACCTCCAGGATAACATTAAATGTACCAATATTTGAATTTTAGGAGTCCCAGAGGAAGAAGAGAAAAAAAAGGGAATGAGAAAATATTTGAAGAGATTATAGTCAAAAACACCTCTAATATGGGTAAGGATATAGCCAATCAAGTCCAGGAAGCACAGAGTCTCATACAGGATAAAACCAAGGAGAAACATGCTAAGCCACATGTTAATCCAACTATCAAAAATTAAATTAAAAGAAAAAATATTAAAAGAAGCAAGGGAAAAGCAACAATTACCATACAAGGGAATCGCCATAAAGTTAACAGCTTATCTTTCAGCAGAAACTCTGCAAGCCAGAAGGGAATGGCAGGACATATTTAAACTGATGAAAGGGAAAAACCTACAACCAAGATTACTCTATCAAGCAAGGATATCATTTAAATTCGACAGAGAAATTAAAACATTTACAGATAAGCAAAAGCTGAGAGAATTCAGCACCACGAAAACAGCTCTCCAACAAATGCTAAAGGAACTTCTCTAGGCAGGAAACACAAGAGAATGAAAGGACATACAATAACAAACCCAAAACAATTAAGAAAATGGTAATAGGAACATACATATCAATAACTACCTTAAATGTAAATGGATTAAATGTTCCAACCAAAAGACACACACTGGCTGAATGGATACAAAAACAAGACCCGTTTATATGCTGTCTACAAGAGACCCACTTCAGAACTAGAGACACATACAGACTGAAAGTAAGGGGATGGAAAAAGATATTCCATGCAAAAGGAAATCAAAAGAAAGCTGGAGTAGCAATTCTCATATCAGACAAAATAGACTTTAAAACAAAGACTATTACAAGAGACAAAGAAGGACCCTATATAATGATCAAGGGATCAATCCAAGAAGGAGATATAACAATTGTAAATATTTATGCACCCAACATAGGAGCACCTCAATACATAAGGCAAATGCTAACAGCAATAAAAGATGAAATCAACAGTAACACATTCATAGTAGGGGACTTTAACACCCCACTTTCACCAATGGACAGATCATCCAAAATGAAAATCAATAAGGAAACACAAGCTTTAAATGATACATTAAACAAGATGGACATAATTGATATTTAAAGGACATTCCATCCAAAAAGAACAGAATACACTTTCTTTTCAAGGGCTCAGGGAACATTCTCCAGGATAGATCATATCTTGGGTCACAAATGAAGCCTTGGGAAATTTAAGAAAATTGAAATCGTATCAAGTATCTTTTCAGACCACAACGCTATAAGACTAGATATCGATTACAGGAAAAAACTCTGTAAAAAATACAAACACTTGGAGGCTAAACAATACACTGCTTAATAAACAAGAGATCACTGAAGAAATCAAAGAGGATATCAAAAAATACTTAGAAAAAAATGACAATGAAAACACAGCAGCCCAAAACATATGGGATGCAGCAAAAGAAGTTCTAAGAGGATAGTTTATAGCAGTACAATCACCTTAAGAAAGAAGAAACATCTCAAATAAACAACCTAACTTTACATGTAAAGCAAATAGAAAAAGAACCAAAAAAACCCCAAAGTTAGTAGAAGAAAAGAAATCATAACGATCAGATCAGAAATACATAAAAAAGAAATGAAGGAAATAATAGCAAAGATGAATAAAACTAAAAGTTGGTTGTTTGAGAAGATAAACAAAATTGATAAACCATTAGCCAGACTCATCAAGAAAAAAAGTGAGAAGACTCAAATCAATAGAATTAGAAATGAAAAATGAGAAGTAACAACTGACACTGCAGAAATACAAAGGATCATGAGAGATTACTACAAGCACCTATATGCCAATAAAATGGACAACCGGGAAGAAATGGACAAATCCTTAGAAAAGCACAATCTTCCGAGACTGAAGCAGGAAGAGAGAGAAAATATAAACAGATGAATCACAGGCACTAAAACTGAAACTGTGATTAAAAATCTTACAACAAACAAAAGTTCAGGACCAGTTGGCTTCACAGGTGAATTCTATCAAACATTTAGAGAAGAGCTAACACCTATCCTTCTCAAACTCTTCCAAAATATAGCAGAGGGAGGAACACTCCCAAACTCATTCTAGGAGGCCACCATCACCTGATACCAAAACCAGACAAAGATGCCACAAAAATCAAAACTACAGGCCAATATCACTGATGAACATAGATGCAAAAATCCTCAACAAAATATTAGCAAACAGAATCTAAGAGCACATTAAAAGGACCATACACCATGATCAAGTGGGGTTTATTCCAGGAATGCAGGGATTCTTCAATATATGCAAATCAATCAATGTGATAAACCACATGAACAAAGTGAAGGAGAAAAACCACATGATCATTTCAATAAATGCAGAAAAAGCTTTCAACAAAATTAAACACCAATTTATGATTAAAACCCTCCACAAAGTAGGCATAGAGGGAACTTACCTCAACAAAATAAAGGACATATATGACAAACTCACAGCCAACATCCTTCTTAATTTTAAAAAAATGAAACCATTTCCACTAAGATCAGGAATAAGACAATATTGCCCACTCTTACCACTATTATTCAACATAATTTTGGAAGTTTTAGCCACAGCAATCAGAGAAGGAAAAGAAATAAAAGGAATCCAAATTTGAAAAGAAGAAGTAAAGCTGTCACTGCTTACAGATGACATGATATTACACATAGAGAATCCAAAAGATGCTATCAGAAAAGTACTAGAGCTAATCAATGAACTTGGTAAAGTAGCAGCATACAAAATTAATACACAGATATCACTTGCATTCCTATACATTAATGATGAAAAATCTGAAAGAGAAATTAAGGAAACACTCCCATTTACTACTGCAACAAAAAGAATAAAATACCTAGGAATAAACCTACCTAAGGAGACAAAAGACCTGTATGCAGAAAACTGTAAGACAGTGATGAAAGAAATTAAAGGTTATACAAACAGATGGAGAGATATACCATGTTCTTGGATGGGAAGAATCAACATTGTGAAAATGACTCTACTACCCAAAGCAATCTACAGAGTCAATGCAATCCCTATCAAACTACTAATGGCATTTTTCACAGAAGTCAAAGAAAAAATTTCACAATTTGTATGGAAACACAAAAGACCCCAAATAGCCAATACAATCTTGAGAAAGAAAAATGGAGTTGGAGGAATCAGGCTCCCTGACTTCAGACTATACTACAAAGTTGCAGTAATCAAGACAGTATGCACTGGCACAAAAACAGAAATATAGATCAATGGAACAGGATAGAAAGGCCAGAGATAAACCCATGCACATTTGGTAACCTTATCTTTTATAAAGGAGGCAAGAATATACAATAGAGAAAAGACAGCCTCTTCAATAAGTGGTGCTGGAAAATCTGGACAGCTACATGTAAAAGAACGAAAGTAGAACAATTCCTAACACCATACACAAAAATAAACTCAAAATGGATTAAAGAGTAAATGTAAAGCCAGACACTATAAAACTCTTAGAGAAAAACATAGGCAGAACACTCTTGACATAAATCACAGCAAGATCCTTTTTGACCCATCTCCTAGAGAAATAGAAATAAAAATAAACAAATGGGAGGGACCTAATGAAACTAAAAGCCTTTGCACAGCAAAGGAAACCATAAACAAGATGAAAAGAAAACCCTTAGAATGGGAGAAAATATTTGCAAATGAAGCAACTGACAAAGGATTAATCTCCAAAATATACAAGCAGCTCATGTAGCTCAATATCAAGAAAACAAACAACCCAATCCAAAAATGGGCAGAAGATCTAAATAGACATTTCTCCAAAGAAGATATACAGATTGCCAACAAACACATGAAAGGATGCTCAACATCACTAATTATTAGAGAAATGCAAATCAAAAGTGCAATGAAGTATCACCTCACACTGGTAGAATGGCCATCATCAAAATATCTACAAACAATAAATGCTGGAGAGGGTGTGGAGAAAAGGGAACACTCTTGCACTGCTGGTGGGAATGTGAATTGGTACAGCCACTATGGAGAACAGTATGGAGGTTCCTTAAAAAACTAAAAATAGAACTACCATATGACCCAGCAATCCTACTGCTGGGCATATACCCTGAGAAAACCATAATTCAAAAAGAGTCATGTACCAAAATGTTCATTGCAGCTCTATTTACAATAGCCAGGACATGGAAACAACCTAAGTGTCAATCATCGGATGAATGGATAAAGATGTGGCACATATAAACAATGTAATATTACTCAGCCATAAAAAGAAACAAAATTGAGTTATTTGTAGTGAGCTGGATGGGCCTAGAGACTGTCATACAGAGTCAAGTAAGTCAGAAAGAGAAAAATAAATACCGTATGCTAACATATATGTATGGAATCTAAAAAAAAAAAAAAAAGGTTCTGAAGAACCTAGGGGCAGGACAGGACTGAAGAAAGACAGAGAGGTAGAGAATGGACTTGAGGACATGGGTAGGGGGAAGGGTAAGCTGTGACAAAGTGAGAGAGTGGCATGGACATATATACACTACCAAACATAAAATAGATAGCTAGTGGGAAGCAGCCGCATAGCACAGGGAGATCAGCTCGGTGCTTTGTGACCACCTAGAGGGGTGGGATAGGGAGGGTGGGAGGGCAGACGCAAGAGGGAAGAGATATGGGAATATACGTATATGTATAACTGATTCACTTTGTTATAAAGCAGAAACTAACACACCATTGTAAAGAAATTATACTCCAATAAAGATGTAAAAAAAAAAAAAAAGAAATGAGCTATCAAGCCATGAAAAGACATGTAGGAACCTTAAATACTTATTACTAAGTGAAAGAAGACAATCTGAGAAAACTTTATACTGGATGACTCCAACTATATGACATTCTGGAAAAGGCAATAATGCTATGAAGATAGTAAAAATATCATTGGTTGTTGCCAGGGGTTGGGGAGACAAGGGACGGTTGAATAAATGGAACAAAGAAGATTTTTAGGGCAGTGAAAATATTCTGTACCATGCTATAATGATGAATACAGGTCATTATATGTTTATCCAAATCCATAGAATGTACAACACCAAGCGTGAACCCTAATGTAAACCATCGGACTTTGGGTGATTACAGTGTGTCAGTGTAGGCTCATCAATTGCAATAAATGTATAACTCTATTGTGGTCATCAATAATGGTGGAGACTATGCATGTGTGAGGGCTGGAGGTGTATGGGAAATCTCTGTACCTCCTTGTCAATTTCATTGTGACCCTAAAACTGTTCTAAAAATTGTCTTTGAAAAACAAAAACAAACATTGAATACACTTTCAATGCAATGAGAAGTCAGAAAAAAACTCAGAACTCTAATTACCATTGAGTGATACCTAAAGCATCTGAGACCAAAGGAACTATTTTTGGAAATCTGTGCAAACCATAACAGTTTTGTGGGAAAGAGCAAGGAGTGTGAATGGGGCCTTCTAATGGTACATCTCAGAAATCTTCAGCCAACATTCACTCTCAGAAGGGAGATCTATTCTGCCAGGGAACTACTCTGAGCAAAATTGACATGGTAAAGGACTAGAGATGTTCCAGAGATGGCAGATGGCAGAAAGTGACAGCAAAGTAAATGCAGAAAAATGAATGCATCATCTATGAAGACAAGTGATATCATCCCTAGATTCAGCACTCTAAGAAACCAGAGAGATGTCAGATTATGGAAAAGCTCTCTTGAACAAGATAAGGTTGTAGGAGGGCCAACTATACAGAAATACCATGTTTTATAACAGTTTACTGCTAGAGTCAGAGAAAATGGAGCATACACATATGTGTGTGTGTGTGTGTGTGTGTGTGTGTGTGTGTGTGTGGAGAGAGAGAGAGAGAAAATCAATTTCCATAGAAAAACATTTATAAAGTAATAACCACTGCTTCCACAAAAAACTCTAACCTCACTTGGTTTCACAAGAAATACTATGAAGTATCTAAAGACACAAAAGACCTTTTAGAACTTAGAAAATTTCTGAATTCTTCTCACACTTCAAGTATAAGTATAATAATAATTTTATTTTAATTTAAAAAAATTAAAAAGAGAAAGACATGGATAATATGGAAACAACCTAAATGTCTGTTGTTGGATGAATGGATAAAGAAAAGTAGTTATATGTGCAATGGAATATTATTAATCCTTAAAAAGAAGGAAATTCTGCCACTTGCAACAACATGGATGAACCTGATGGACATTATGCTAAGTGAAAAAAGTCAGAGGTAGAAAGACAAATACTGCATGATCTTACTTTAATGTAGAATCTAAAATAGTCAAATTAATAGAAGCAGAGAGGAAAATGGTGGCTGCCAAGGGCTAGAGGAAGGGGGAAATGAGAAGATGTTGGTCAACGGGTACAACATTTCAGTTATACAAGATGCGTAAGTTCCAGAGATCTAAAGTACAGCACTGTGATTATAGTTAACAATGTCGTATTTTATGCTGGAAATTTGCTGAGAGCTTAGATCTTCAGTGTACTCACCACACACAAAAAAAGATGTTAAGTATATAAGAAATGGCTATGTTAATTAGCTTGATTGTGGTGATTATCTTACAATGTATGTCAAATCATGAAATTGTACTCTTTAAATATAAACAATTTTAATTGTCAATTATACCTCAATAAAACTGTAAAAATAAGTAATGGGTTTTGATGTAACAGTGTTCGATAAAATAATAGCAGAAATCCAGGAACACTTAAGAGCATAATATAATTTAGTGGGGTTTATCCCAGGAACAGATTAGTTCAATATTAAGGTTATATATTAACATAATTTACATTATTTGGGAAGTACTGAAATATCACCTGAGCATTTCTGTAGATGCTGAAAAGTCTTTTGAGAAAATTCAATTCCATGGATTATTTTTAAAAACTCAAAACTTGAAAAAATAGGAATAGATAAAAGTTTTCTTAGCACGATGACATATATTAATATCAAACCAAAAGCTAGTATTACTCAAAAGGGGAAGATACTAGAAGTTTTTTCACTAAGGTCAGGAATAAGACAAGGGTATACTCTATTACCACTATTATTCAAAAACTGTCTGTTGCCATTATCCAATAAAATTAGAAATAAAAGCATATAAACACTGAAGGGGGTTGACTAACACTTGCAGTTGACTTGACTTTGCACCTGGAAAGTTAAAGAGAATCAAGTAAAAATAACTTATTATGGTTGTAGAACAAATATTAGCATATACTAATAGCTAATGATGTAAAACATCAGTAACTTTCATATACTTCAACAACAGCTATAAACCAGAAGAAATATGATGGAGAAAATGTCCCATTAATATTAGTAATGAATAAGATAAATTGGATGTAAAATAAACTTTGCAAGAAATGTTCAAATTCTAGATTAAAGATATTTTTAAATGTTCCTGAATGACACAACATTGTAAACAAATGGAAAAGCTAGCCATTTTCTTGGAAAAGTCTCCATATCATCATCTTGTTTATTCCTCATGTTATTTAACATATTTAATATTATGACACTTAAAAATGCCACCAGCATTTTATAAGTAATTATTTGAAATTACTGTTCACTATTAATTTCTCCATTTCCCACTTCAGACCCAAAGGAAACTGCCCTTCTCAGACCCTTCCAAGTAGAGGGTCATCTGACTCATCCTGGACCATGCAATAAGAAAGTTGCTTGTGTCCCTTCCAGCCTAAGCCAGTAAAAAGCCTAAGGGTACGTCTATCTCTCTTCCATTTTGTGCCAGTGTTGGAGGAGGCTTTTTGTTGAGATGGTGGGCCTAAAGATTGGAGCAATATGGATCACTGAGTTACATTATTGAATAGAGCTATTTTGGACATTATTTAGACATGGCAGAATTTGTGGGAGTAAAATAATACAAATCAGAACAAAACAAACATTTTTGTTTAAGACACTGAAAATTTATAATTGTTTGTTCCCACTACTTAATCATCTTATTTTGATTAATATGGAAGAAAGTTTGTGTCAGAAGTGATGTATTTTTGTAACAGCAATAAAATATGTGACAATTACTTAGTAAAAAAGTATTACAAATATCATAATAAATATATAAATGTAATATGGAGTCATCACTCCATTTAAAATATAAAAGTGCTTAGATTAGATAAAAGTGAAATCTGTGATATGACATTTATAAAATAAATAACCAAAAAAAACTGAAAGTATAAGATAAAGCTATCTTGCCCAAATACAAACAAAAAGAAGGTCATTATCACAGTTTATATTTAACATGGTAATGGTGGACCTATATAATGTTGGATGACAAAAATAAAACATATGTTTGTCAAAGACCCTAAAATACATAAAGAAATCTTTTGTCATTCACAATTTTTATGGTTTTCAAAACAAGCACAAGAGATCTTATTGACAAATTAATACTAGTAAGAGTGATTAGTAAATTTTCTGAACATAATATAAATAATTTAAAAAATAATACTGCATTTTAATACACCATCAAGAACCACTTAAAATATATAAAATACCAATTAAAAGCAATAATCATTATGAAGTGTCTCAGAATAACTCTAACAATAGGTGTGCAATAATGTTTATGAAGAACATTAAAGACTTTACTGAAAGACATTAAAAATAAATACTATATTGAAATATACAGTATATTTGTGAGAATAAATATATCCTAAGTATGGTAATTATCCTCATATTAATTCATAAATTTCTCACAATTCCAAGAAAAATTCTTTCAGTTGTTTTTTTTAATTTGGCAAGCAGATTCTCACCATTATATGGAAAAGTAAATGCCTCAAAGCAGACAACAAAATTTTGTAGAACAATTTAGTGAGGCTTAAGCTAGCAAATATTAAGTTGTACTATATAGCTCTAGTAACTAAGATAATAGTATCTTGGGCAAAAATAGTTTTGCAATGATTAGTTTTCTAAAAGTAAATATAATAAAATTTCAACTTCATATAATAAACAACATATTTTAAAGAGTTAATAAAATATATCAAATAATACATTTCTTTGGTAGAGAAGGATTTTGTAAATATGATATAAAACAAATACCATAAAAACTGGTAATTCTAATTCATTAATTTGATATAAATTGGAGAGCATCTTGGTAATATTTAGCAAGATGAAGCAATATTTTGAAGATGAACTCATCATATGACACAGTAATTACACCTCAAGTTATTGAAACAGAAAACCTTTTACATGTGTGTACTGAGAGACATAAGAATGTTTCCAGTAGTAGTGTTTTAAAATAGTGAAAAAAAACAACAGAAACAAATATCCATCAGCAGGAGAATAGACATATAAATTGCAGTTATTCATACAATGGATTTACACAAATAAGTGAAAATACATTATTTATTGTTCATACAATAATATAAATAAATCTCAGAAATGTGATATTAAACGAAAAAAGTTGTATATTGGTACATATATATGAGGACAGATTTATAAAAGATATTTGTATAAAACAATAATATATAATTTTTTTATATACATGCTTTGCAGGAAAAAAAAGGAAAAAGAAATAGATGGGAATGACAATATCCAAATTTTTGGAAGTGGTTAAATATTATGAGAGGAGAAGGGGAATGAGATTTGTGAGGGCAACTTTGATGGCTTCAACATTTTGTGTAACCTGGATTGGGGATACATACTAATTTTTAATGTTTAAGGATGTCTGATATATTTCATAGTCTTTTTTTAAAAAGAAGTTTCAATGTTTAATATCCATTAAATATAAAAGATTCTAAACAATTTAATAAAATTTTTAAAATATATGTGTAGTGTTAAAGAAAATATTAAGAATATATGTGTAAGATAAGCTTTAATTTTTAGGAAAAGATTTGCTTTTAATTCATAACAAATATTTCAGTGCTTACTGTTGAACATCAATCCTGAATAATCCATATGTACTTTTAAAAGGAACAATTAATTTTTTAAGAGAAAACTTAGGGCTAATTATAACCCCCCAAAAGTAGATGAGAGGATGAAAAGAATGTTATGTAAATCTGAATGTGTAAAAGTTATGTAGTTTGGCTTTCAATTTCTAAAGTGAGAAAGCAAAAGGTATATGTTACATTCATCAGATAACTTCTATTTTGTTAAAGACTGGTAAGCTAGGCAACTTAAAGAATATAATGATAATTCAAGAACATGAAATCAGTAGATGACTGACTCAAGTTTTAATAACAGCCAGTTACCTATCCTTGAACTTAATCTAGCTAAGTCATTCTGACTTATGTTCTTGTCCTTTGTCTTTCTAGGAAGTATCAGAGCTAAAATAGCTTGAAATATGAGCATATGTGAACTAGCTTTGTCAAGGTAACTTCTAAACATAATGAGTGTGCTTTGGCAAACCTTGATAAGCACAGGTCATTTTGTCAAGCGATTCTGTTACAAGATCTTTATGATACCTTTGGATTCAAACTATCATGTTTGAGCAGTTGCTGTCTAATAGGAATTTACCTCTATTAAACTGACTCAGAAAAGTTCTGGCTTCTTTACGAGATATTTGAAATGAATATTACATTTAGAATTGACTGGTATTGGAGATCTCTGCTTTCAAATGCCACCTGGTTAAAAAATTTCTGATGCAATCTTTAACAACTCCCACCACCAATAATTCTGAAGATTAGAAAAGATGCAAAAATTCATAACAGTTTAAACAATTACTGGTTAAAAACCCATTTTCCAAATCAGGGAATTAGCTCTAAAACTTCACAACCTACAATTATGGTATACATTTGCTTCTTATAAAAGAGACTAAATTTCAAAAGGCAGGAAATAGTTTGTACATTTATTGTTCTCTGTTTCCTCAATTAGAGACTTAGAGTCAATAGTGTTGCAGATACATCTAAGATGGCTCCTGTTACTCTTGCCTCCTGGCATTTACATTAGTTTCTAAGCAATATAATGTGACAAAAGTGATGGGATATTACTCCAATGATCAAATTACCTTATGTAAGACTTCATCTTGCTGGCAAACTTTCTTTAGAGACTCTCCTTGTTGGCTTGAAAAAGAAAGTCCTCATTTTGGAAAAGTCCCACAGCAAAGAACTACAGACAGCCTGTAGGAGCTGAGGTTTGTTCCTAGCCAATAGCCAAACAGGAAGCAGGTGCCCACAGTCCTAAAACTGCAAGAAAATAAATGCTGCCAGCAACCTGTGTGAACTTAGAAGTGGGTTCTTCCTCAATCAAGTTTTCAGATGAGAACACTGCTTTAGCCAATATCTTTTTTTTCTTTTTTTAACATCTTTATTGGGGTATAATTGCTTTACAATGGTGTGTTAGTTTCTGCTTTATAACAAAGTAGCCAATATCTTGATTGCTGTCTTCTGAGGGCTTAAGCAGAGGATATATTATCGTTAAGCCACGCCCAGATTCCTGACTCATGGAAATTTTGAGGTAATAAATGTGTGTTGTTTTAAGCTGCTAAGTTTGTTAGCATGTTAGATTAATAGTCCTAAATAGAGTACTCCGGGGGGAGAGGTATGGGGGTTGAAGAGGATCTAGGATGGCAGAGTATGCCAGGGTATGAAGTTTTTTGATGCACATATAAGCTCAAATATCAGAAGTGGAAGAGATTCCTTGATTAACATAGAAGTGCTACACTTGGTGATCATTGTTTGTTAGAGGCAGGTCATTGTGTTGGAATCTGTACATGTCAACTTGTTTTCTAGTTATAAGTAAGGGGAGAGAGCCAATAGCACCTAATAGCTTAGAGCAGGGGTTGGCAAACTATGCCTTGCAGTCTAAATATGGCCTCTTATCTATTTTTGTAAATATAGTTTCATTGGAAAACAGCCATGCTCATTTGTTTACATATTGTCTTCAGCTGCAATGATGGAATTTAGTTGTGGCAGAGACTACAATCTGCAAAGCCTCAAATATTTATTGTCTGACTCCCTGCTAGACAAGTTTGCTGACCTCTTGGTTAAAACATGAGATAAAGTAGAATCTTTCTACATATGTATACATCCACTGGCAAATATTAAATCTAAAGAGATCTTATTTAAGTGTTAATAAGTAAGAAAAACAGAGTCCTGAAGACATATTGTAATATAGTGATAGAAGTAGCTCTATGAAGGTACATGGAAATATTCCATGTATGAAAATGACCTGAAGAAACATTCAGGATTAAAAAAAAAAAATTAGAACAAATGCTTTTGAAAAACAATTAATCAAAGATGTAACATTAGAAATTTTTTTAGAGATGAATACATTGGCTTGTTCTTTCAGATTAAAAATTTTTCATTTCAGTAGCTTTAATAAGAAGTGATACACAGCTTGGTACATGCTAATTTTTAAATTACACACACAGACACACACACACACACACACACACACACTCAAAAGGGAAAACACTATAAAAAATAGCCACGTTGAAAAGACATGTTGCATATAAAAAAAGAGTTACCAGAATGGCAACAGGCTTTTCTTCTGCAATAATAAATTAAGATTAAAATTGGGGAACTTTGAGACATAAAAGCTTGTACTCAACATTTTTATATTCATCCAACTTGATTTTCAGATGTGTAAGCCAATAAAGTACATAATCAAGTGTGAAGATATTCAGAATATATAATTTATAAATTAATACAAGATGAAGTAAATTAAATGTTTATGAATAAAAAACTTACAATAGAAAAGAACTGGCAGTGAACACTGAAACAAATTGTACATAGTTGAAGCTAAGTAAATGTTTCACATTGGGTTAAAACTGAAAAAAAAAGTGTTTCAAATAATTAACTAATGCTATTACAAATTATCTGCTATCTAAAAAGTAGTAATAAGGACAGTGTGTTAAATGGTTGGGAGGTTGTGAGACTGTAATTAGATAGCATAGTATAGAATGACGTAATGACATAAAAGAAGTTCAGGAGCATTTTAAATAGGAAAAATAGGCTAAATTTTATATTAAATATGTCCCGTACATGTTTTATTGTTAGGTATGAATTATCTCTATCCATATTATGACTGGAAGGGTATAATCAAGTTATTATCAGCATTATTTCTATGCATAAGAATTATGGGAAATTTATGTTCATGTTTAACTTCTCTGTCTTTTCTAAATTTATTATGGCCAACATATGTTATTCTTCAAAATAAAGTATATTACAAATGTATTTGAAATGAATATATCAAAATATTTATTTTGGACATTAGTAGTATTAGAGATGAACTGTATTTTTTGTATTTACTTTAATGTAGTTTTAATTAAAGTCAGGACCACTTTGATGCTAAAAAAATTACTGTGTAACTAGTTCAGAGCCCCATCATTGTTGTATAGTAAAACTGACTGTATTAGAACATGGAACAAATTTTACCTGGTAATGAAGAATGTCGATGTTTAATAGCAACACCATTTTTGTCAAGTTATTAGTCTAAAAAATTGGGTTATGGATACACAAAACTGGAGAAACAGTTGTTTAGACAGTATTAGCTGTCTTTTAGGCTATAATGCTTTGCTTCTAAATCGACCACCATTATGAGATAATGTGCTGTCTTGATAAAGGATACATGGTCACCATGTTTATTAATGCCAGATCATAATAATTAAAATTCATTTCTAAGCAAATAGGTCAAGAATGCTCATATGACAGAATATTTTATGTCTGGTGCTTAATACAGGCACAAAATGCAACAACAGAAAAAAATATATATGTATCTGAAGTAGTAAGACTTGGATTTCTTTGTGGCATTCAGAATTTTCATAATTGGGAAAGCAGGGTGGCCTGATCTCCAGGGGAAAACTGAGGTTGGGGGAGTGGAAGTCAAGATGAGAGCAGGAGATAAAAAAACACCTGCAGCCAGACCACCTAGCCTGGTCAGGAAAGGGGAAGGGGGTAGGTAAGGTGCAGGTCTTCATAAGGAAAAAAGGCTATATGTGTTGGTTAGAAATGAGGATAGTACAGAGCTGGGATAACCAGGTGGGGCTGAAAAGGAGGACTGCAATTTACAATGCGAGGCTTGGAGACAAATAAAAGAGGTTTGGCAACATATTCATGGTCATTAAAGCTGCTGAGCTTCATAAATCTGGAGTCTGCCAGAATCATTATTCAGAGTTTCCCATGTGTAAATCAGTTTGTGGGCAAGGAACTGGCATGTGTAATTATTTGTTAATAGTAGGGACATTCATGAGAAGGAATAAAACAGCATCATTGCAAAATATGTACTTATTTTTATTTTTAAAATAATTTTTTCATGAGAAAGAAGTTATTTTCATGGAAAGTAAGTTAAGAGAAATTAAAAATCATAGAATTTACCATTCAAAATAAGATGTAAAATATCTCACAGTTTATGTTTACAGCTCAAGCAGAATTATAAATCTGATTACTTTTAATTGAATTGAATATGCAGAAAATTCCTTTGTGAAGCAGCTCAAGACTATGAAGTTTGTTAGTAAATATGATAAATATTACATGTATTGAGAAAACTAGGTAGGTGATGGAAGTAGAAAAGAAGTAGAACTCATGACAGCATATTCCATAATACTATTCATTCAATGCAAAGTGGAAAACTTGAAAGCAACTGACAAAAGTGACTTTTAAAAAGAGGGAGCATGGATAAAGTTGAAAGAAAGTGATGTGGAGTCCAGCTGCTAACACAAAGGAGGAAATAGAAACATTTCATACTTCTTGGCATCCTTCTCCTGTAAGGTTTTCTGTTTCAGAACCTAATCCATTACGGTTTTACTTTTTGGCAAGGTAAGAAGAGAAAAGACTTCATTGTGCCACTGTAAACAAAGTTTAAGTAATTATACCTCAAAATCTTTCCAAAAAGGATTTCTCTTCTCCAGACTTTGAAACAGGGTGTTGGAGAAAGCTTCCTGATGTGGTATTTCTCAGATTTCATTTTCATTTTGGCTAAGAGGTCTATTTTTGCACTGCCTTTTTCTTATTTTGATAGATCCAAGTTGGTTTCATTTCTAGAGTAGCAGATTACTCTGAAATTATTGCAGGTGGCTCAGAGGATTTCGTTTTGTCTCAGGTTAGGCAGACTTCAATATGCTGTAGTTCTATTTAGTGTAGCAGATTTTTACTAGCTTCCATTTGCTTGCCCATTCTTTATGCACTACCAACCAGTTTATCATTTTTGTGATATATTTTATAGATCTAATATATTTGAAATCAATGAGAGGTTTGTCTAGATTAGAGCTTTGCTCTGAGTAATAAAAGGAAATAGGTTTCCAGAAATTAAATCGACCAATAAAAAGTATGTTATTTTTTTTTCATATTTAGGAGGTTGTCTTTGTCTTTTTCTTATCATAAGTCCATAAATTGTTCAATAAATTCAGTCTTAATTCTGAGTTCTTTTGTCAAGTCATAACTCTGAAATACCTTCTCCATTTATTTTTATCATTTCCCTGTTTGTTTTCCCAAAGTTCAATCCCTCTATCAAATCTTTTAGAGGTAATCCAATCTAAATTTGATAATTCCAATTGTTCTAGATTGCCTTATCATCTATGTATATAGGTCATGCACCTTTATCTGGGTGAAAGGATATTATCAATACTATGAACATTTTATCTTGGATAAAAGAGAACTGATAAGGACAGACTTCTAAGGTAGTCTTTGAGTAAAGGAACTAGGTCTGATTATGTAATATTCAGTATGTTATCTGTTGTTAAAATTTGTTTCATTAATAAAATTTTAGAACTAGCGAGTAGCTTTCCAGGTCTGATGTGTTAGCTTAAGATATGATTATGACATCTAAAAATAAGACCCTTATTCTGATACAACATTATTGCAGGAGATGGACTGATAAACAACATCTCTCCTCTAAATATAGAAGAATGTAGAAATTTTCTACAAGAAGAATGACCCAGGGCACAGGCTGGTGCTTAGTTAACAAACTGAAGGTTATTATAATCTCAAGTAATATGTTACATTTGATTGAATAATTAATATGCGCCAAGCACTTCTTGAATTCTTTGCCTATATTAACTAAGTTAAACTTCATAGCAACCCTTTGAGGTAGGAACATTAATATACAAAGACAAGGAAACTAAAGTATAAGATGATAAACAAAGATCATATTGTGAGTGTGTGGCCAGAATTTAAACCCAGGCTATCTGGCACCAGAGCTTAGTTCCTTAAATACCTGCTAAACAGCATCTGAAATTGGGCTCTGATATCAATTAACCATGGTCCAAGAAAACTCACTGCTATCTACCTCTTTCATTCTTAGAGAAGATGCTTGGTCTTTGAGGGTTCCAGTGATAAGTTGCAGAGGAAGCTAGTTTTTCCAACACTATTTCCTTGTTGCCTTACAGAGCTGCTATGAATAGACTTGCTTTCTAAGATATGGGTTCTAGGAGATATAATTTGTTGGCTCACATATGTAGTTAGGTAGGATTGAGATAGTTCTCTCTTTTGTATTCTAGTTTTTAAAACTAAACTAAGGGACCCCACAATCCTGTTGTCATTTATTTGTTGGTTCTCTTTATTTGTAGGCCTTAATTAATTCACTTTATTTATATAAGTAAATAAATAAATATACACACACTAGTATTCCAACTAGATGGTAAGCTTTTGTCCTCTATTATAACCAGATAATATCACAAAAATAATTAATTCCAATCCTTTATATATACACATAAGAAAAGCTTAGGTCTAGGAGTCCTATACAACTTGTTTGTGGTTGCATAGTTCTTCAGTGAGGGAATAAGGATAAGAACTCAGCAAGATGGTTCCTGGGCTAGTTATCTTTGTACTATAACATACAGAGGATGGGTTTAAAAAAAAAAGCTTCATGTATTAGGCAACATAATTTTGCAATTCAGCCCAAGAGATAGACTTTGTAAGAAATAAAGTCATATTCGAGACAATTTGAGTCAAAAGTAATATGTTATATGAAAATGTATTTAGATTTAATATTGTTATCAGAGAATATCTACTAATGACACAATTCATGAAGCTTCAGCCATCAAGAGAATAAGCTTTGGTTTGTCCTAAGTCTGATCACATGCTTAGAGTGTGTAGCATGTAGGTAGAACACTTAATACATGTTTATACAACAGGTAACATTTGCTTGAACTGTCTGCTCTGATAACTCACATGTTGGCAGGAAGACAGTTTACACATAAAAATTAGAAAGTGCTTTCGATTCAGACAAACTTTGATTAGAATGTTGATAGTTCCAAGTACTTGTTGTGTGATCTTGGTCACATTACTTAAATAATGCCTCAGTTTCTTTGTGAAATGGAGATAACACTGAACATGACTGTTGCTCTCAGTTAAATATATAAAGTGCTCTATACTCTCTACACATACTACACAGTTTAATAAAAATAATATATTAGTACCTTTATTGTTGGTATTAAGTGCTCAATGAACAAATCTGCAAATTTTTCTCAGGATTTAAGTCAATAGCAAATTATTTTTTCCTTCCAGTCTTTTGGCGGAGAAGGTTGTGAAGAAAGTTCAGTTAAAGCTAGAATCTTGAGATATGCTCTGGGAAGGTACAAGGCTAGAAAATGTACAAGTTCTCATTTAATGTGTTGTGGAATAAATGCATGTGGGAAAATATAAAATATTCCAAGAAAAATTGCTAATAAATAAATAAGATTCTTAGAACTTTAAAAATAAGTGTTAAGAGAAGCTGCAAACATGATAATTAGATCTGAAGGTAGATTATTTAGAATGGCTTTATGTAGCAGTGAACTTTGAGCACAATGTAAGCAAAAATATTATGAGGGGAAAAGAATGTAATGGACTTTCCAAATGTGAGTAAGGGATTTAGAGAACACTTCGAATTGTGAGCTAACAAATTAAAAATGGCTAAATATCAACATGTTTATTTAGCTGAAATGAAAATTTTTGCTTAGGAATTAGATAATATAAGGGCATGAACAATGGGTCAAAAAATCTGCTGTTCATTCCTCAGTGACAGAAAATATTGGATGAACACACATTACGGGGTCTACAATGTCTTTCAAGTTTTGGGCAGAGATCTCACTGATAGGAGTAGTAATACAATCCAAAAATTGCATCAATTAAAAATAACTTTATTTAGGGAATAGATTAGAGTCTTGAATTGGATCTACCATTCAGTTGTTAACCTTTGTATTAGCAGTTGATATGATTTTGGTGGTCAATGATGGTTTCTGTGCCTGTGATGCTTACTTTTTTTTTTTTTTTTTTGCAGTACGCTGGCCTCTCACTGCTGTGGCCTCTCCCATTGCGGAGCACAGGCTCTGGACGCGCAGGCCCAGCGGCCATGGCTCACGGGCCCAGCTGCTCCGCAGCATGTGGGATCCTCCCGGCCCGGGGCACGAATCCACGTCCCCCGCATCGGCAGGCGGACTCCCAACCACTGCGCCACCAGGGAAGCCCTGTGATACTTACTTTTGTATGACATAAATGATAGTCTTCGGAGGAGAGACCATCAAGATGGTGGAGGACTAACGTGAAGATCATCATTCTCCCCACAAATACATCAGAAATACATCTACATGTGGAACAACTCCTACAGAACACCTACTGAATGCTGGCAGAAGACCTCAGACTTCCCAAAAGGCAAGAAACTCCCCACGTACCTGGGTAGGGCAAAAGAAAAAAGAAAAAAACAGAGACAAAAGAATAGGGACGGGACCTGCACCAGTGGGAAGGAGCTGTGAAGGAGGAAAGGTTTCTACACACTAGGAAACACCTTCACTGGCGGAGACAGGGGGTGGCTGGGGGGGGAAGCTTTGGAACCACGGAGAAGAGCACACCAACAGGGGTGCAGACGGCCAAGCGGAGAGATTCCTGCACAGAGGATCAGTGCCTGAGAGGCTTGTCTGCTCACCTGCCAGGACACAGGTGGGAGCTGGGAGCTGAGGCTCAGGCTTCGAAGGTCAGATCCCAGGGAGAGGACTGGGGTTGGCTGCGTGAACACAGCCTGAAGGGGGCTAGCGCGCCACAGCTAGCTGGGAGGGAGCCCGGGAAAAAGTCTGGACCTGCCTAAGAGGCAAGAGACCATTGTTTCCGGGTGCGCGAGGAGAGGGGATTCAGAGCACTGCCTAAACGAGCTCCAGAGATGGGCACGAGCCGCGGCTAACAGCACGGACCCCAGGCATGAAACGCTAAGGCTGCTACTGCAGCCACCAAGAAGCCTGTGTGCAAGCACAGGTCACTATCCACACTGCCCCTCCCGGGAGCCTGTGCAGCCTGCCACTGCCAGGGTCCCATGATCCAGGAACAACTTCCCCGGGGGAACACACAGCGCACCTCACACTGGTGCAACATCACACCAGCCTCTGCCGCTGCAGGCTCGCCCCACACTCTGTATCCCTCCCTCCTCCCGGCCTGAGTGAGCCAGAGCCCCCTAACAAGCTGTCACTTTAACCCTGTCCTGTCTGAGCGAAGAACAGATGCCCTCAGGTGACCTACATGCAGAGGTGGGGACAAATCCAAACCTGAACCCCAGGAGCTGTGTAAACAAAGAAGAGAAAGGGAAATCTCTCTAAGCAGCCTCAGGAACAGTGGATTAAATCTCCACAATCAACTTGTTGTACCCTGCATCTGTGGAATACCTGAATAGACAATGAATCATCCCAAAATTGAGGCAGTGGACTTTGGGAGCTACTGTAGACTTGGGGTTGGCTTTCTGCATCTAATTTTTTTCTGGTCTTATGTTTATCTTAGTTTAGTATTTAGAATTTATTATCATTGGCAGATTTGTTTATTGATTTGGTTGCTCTCTTCCTTTTTTTATATATATATTTTTTTTTTTTTCCTTTTTCTCTTCTTGTGAGTATGAATGTGTATGCTTCTTTGTGTGATTTTGTCTGTATAGCTTTGCTTTTACCATTTGTCCTAGGGTTCTGTCTGTCCTTTTTTTTTTTTTTAACTATACTTTTTAGCACTTGTTATCATTTGTGGATTTGTATTTTGGTTAGGTAGTTTTCTTCTTTTTAATTTTTTTTTTTTAATTTTAATAATTTCATTTTTTATTTTAATAACATTATTTTATTTTATTATTTTTATCTTTATTTTTTTCTCCCTTTTCTTCTGAGCCATGTGGCTGACAGGGTCTTGGTGCTCCAGCCGGGTGTCAGGCCTGTGCCTCTGAGGTGGGAGAGCCGAGCATAGGGTATTGGTCCACCAGACACCTCCCGGCTCCATGTAATATCCAACGGCAAAAGCTCTCCCAGAGATCTCCATCTCAATGATAAGACCCAGCTCCACTCAAAGACCAGCAAGCTACAGTGCTGGATACCCTATGCCAAACAACTAGCAAGCCAGGAACACAAACTCACCCATTAGCAGAGAGGCTGCCTAAAAACATAATAAGGTCGCAGACACCCCAAAACACACCACCGGATGTGGTCATGCCCACCAGAAAGACAAGATTCAGCCTCATCCACCAGAACACAGGCAGCAGTCCCCTCCACCAGGAAGCCTACACAATCCACTGAACCAACCTTACCCACTGGGAAAGACACCAAAAGCAGTGGGAACTACAAACCTGCAGCCTGTGAAATGGAGACCCCAAACAGTGTAAGTTATGCAAGATGAGAAGACAGAGAAATACACAGCAGAGGAAGGAGCAAGGTAAAAACCCACTTGACCAAACAAATGAAAAGGAAATAGGCAGTCTACCTGAAAAAGAATTCAGAGTAATGATAGTAAAGATGATGCAAAATCTTGGAAATAGAATGGAGAAAAAACAAGAAACATTTAACAAGAACCTAGAAGAGCTAAAGAGCAAGCAAACGATGAAAAACACAATAAATAAAATTAAAAATTCTCTAGAAGGAATCAATAGCAGAAAAACTGAGGCAGAAGAACAGATAAGTGACCCAGAAGATAAAATAGTGGAAATAAATACCATAAAGCAGAAAAAAGAAAAAAGAATGAAAAGAATTGAGGACAATCTCAGAGACCTGTGGGACAACATTGAATGCACCAACATTCAAATAACAGGGGTCCCAGAGGAAGAGAAAAAGGGACTGAGAAATTTTCAAAGAGATTATATTGGAAAACTTCCCTAATACTGGAAAGGAAACAGTCAATTAAGTCCAGGAAGTGCAGAGTGTCCCATACAGGATAAATCTAAATTGGAAAAGAAGAAGTAATGCTGTCACTGTTTGCAGATGACATGATACTATACATAGAGAATCCTGATGATGCTACCAGAAAACTACTAGAGCTAATCAATGAATTTGATAACGTAGCAGGATACAAAATTAATGTACATAAATCCCTTGCATTCCTAACAGTAATGATGAAAAATATGAAAGAGAAATTAAGGAAACACTCCCATTTACTATTGCAACAAAAAGAATAAAATATCTAAGAATAAACCTACCTAAGGAGACAAAAGACCTGTATGCAGAAAACTATAAGACACTGATGAAAGAAATTAAAGATGATACAAACAGATGGAAAGATATACCATGTTCTTGGATTGGAAGAATCAACATTGTGAAAATGAATCTACTACCCAAAGAAATCTACAGAGTCAATGCAATCCCTATCAAATTACCAATGGCATTTTTCACAAAACTAGAACAAAAAAGTTCACAATTTGTATGGAAATATAAAAGACCCTGAATAGCCAAAGCAATCTTGAGAAAGAAAAACAGAGCTGGAGTAATCAGGCTCCCAGAATTCAATTATACTACAAAGCTACAGTAATCAAGACAGTATGGTACTGGCACAAAAACAGAAATATAGATCAATGGAACAGGTTAGAAAGCCCAGAGATAAACCCACGCACATATGGTCACCTTATTTTTGATATAGGAGGCAAGAATATACAATGGAGAAAAGACAGCCTCTTCAATGAGTGGTGCTTGGAAAACTGGACAGCGACATGTAAAAGAATGGAATTAGAACACTCCCTAATACCATACACAAAAATAAACTCAAAATGGATTAGACCTAAATGTAAGACCAGACACTACAAAACTCTTAGAGGAAACCATAGGCAGAACACTCTATGACATAAATCATAGCAAGATCCTTTTTGACCCACCTCCTAGAGAAATGGAAATAAAAACAAAAATAAACAAATGGGACGAATGAAACTTAAAAGCTTTTGCACAGCAAAGAAAAACATAAGACAAAAAGACAGCTCAGAGAATGGGAGAAAATATTTGCAAAAGAAACAACTGATAAAGGATAAATCTCCAAAATGTACAAGCAGCGCGTGCAGCTCAATATCCAGAAAACAAACAACTCAATCCAAAACTGGGAAGAAGACCTAAATAGACATTTCTCCAAAGAAGAGATACAGATTGCCAAAATACACATGAACTGATGCTCAACATCATTTATCATTAAAGAAATGCATATCAAAACTACAATGAGGTATCACCTCACACCAGTCAGAATGGCCATCTTAAAAAAATCTAAACAATAAATGCTGGAGAAGATGTTGAGAAAAGGGAACCCTCTTGCACTGTTGGTGGGAATGTAAATTGATACAGCCACTATGGAGAACAGTATGGAGGTTCCTTAAAAAACTAAAAATAGAACTACCATACGACCCAGCAATCCTACTGCTGGGCATATACCCTGAGAAAACCATAATTCAAAAAGAGTCATTTACCACAGTGTTCATTGCAGCACTATTTACAATAGCCAGGACATGGAAGCCACCTAAGTGTCCATCGACAGATGAATGGATAAAGAAGATGTGGCACATATATACAATGGAATATTACTCAGCCATAAAAAGAAGCGAAAATGAGTTATTTGTAGTGAGGTGGACGGACCTAGAGTCTGTCATACAGAGTGAAGTAAGTCAGAAAGAGAAAAACAAATACTGTATGCTAACATATATATATGGAATCTAAAAAAAATGTTTCTGAAGAACCTAGGGGCATAACAGAAATAAAGACGGAGACGTAGAGAATGGACTTGAGGACACGGGGAGGGGGAAGGGTAAGCTGGGATGAAGTGAGAGAGTGGCATGGACATATGTACAGTACCAGATGTAAAATAGATAGCTAGTGGGAAGCAGCCGCATAGCACAGGGAGATCAGCTCGGTGCTTTGTAACCACCTAGAGTGGTAGGATAGGGACAGTGGGAGGGAGACACAAGAGGGAGGAGATATGGGGATATATGTATATGTATAGCTGATTCACTTTGTTATAAAGCAGAAATTAACACACCATTTTAAAACAATTATACTGCAATAAAGATGTTAAAAAAAGAAAAGAATGTAAAAAAATAATGGTCTTCATTCTGTTTTCTACCAAAGATTTATAACATTTTAGTTCACAAATTTGTTAGACAGTTCATGTCATAAAAAGCAAAAGCAAGTTCCTGGTTGAATAACTTTAATTTCACCTAATTATTTCATATTTTATAATGATGAGAAATGTCATTCATATAAGGTAAAAATTTTAAAACTCCATAATCCATTGATTTATTATTTCCCAATGTAGCACCAGAATGGGCTAACCTGCAAAGGAAAGAATATACAGGTACTTTTAAATTAATCAGATTATATAAGAAAGTAGGTTGCCTAGTTAGGAATTTCTGTAATTCCCCTGGGAAGAGTATCTCTAAATGTTAGCCTCCACTGCTCTGGGCAATGCCATCTTTTACTACTACTGTGTTCCTGTTTTTCACCACCACTGCATGACGTTTTTATGCACATTTCAGCCAGATTTTCATTCTTCTCTTTCTTACTCCAAAAGCTAGACATTCATTGAACATATTATAAATGCAATTGTTCGGTAGAAATCTTAATAGGCACTATAGGCAGAAATTGTCAGTGATCCCATTGTGATATATACACTGAACAAATAGAAGGAATGAAAGTATGTTTTTTGGATAAAAATTTCTTTTAGAACTGCTTTGATTGAATTAAAATGATTTATGCCTACCATTATGAGTGTATATATTCATGTACTTCATCAAATGGTACAATTTATAGATGGAGGCAATATAATGCAATGAATGGACTTTGTAGTCAGACAGACAAGTGTTCAAATCTTGCCTTTAAATGATATTTTCAGTACATGAATCTAGAATTAGTATTTAAATTACCACCACTGTTTTTCCCATTATCTGTAAAAAGAGAGCTAATGAGGTAACACTTTACTGAGAGTCCTCCATATAGTAATTATTGCCGTTATGATTATTATGGTATGTGCTAGTTTTTTTCCTCCTCCATTATTACAAAACACTTTGTACATATCTCTAGTTTAATTCATATTGCTATGTGTCTTTCTTCTCTGTGGATAAATATAGAACATAATAGAGGTAAACAGAAATATTTGCTAAATGAGAGAGGCATAAGGTGTGAGGTAATGTTAATCTGTTAATCTATATAAATATATAAATCAAATATGAATAATAATTGTTTTATATTGACTATAGAAGTACAAATGTAAACAAAAAGTTTTCTACATCTGAATATATTTTTATTTAAATGAAATCTAAGACTGGCATACAAACAAAAACAGAAATAGTATTTAGGGTTAGTATTGCCATATAATTAAATTATTATTAAATATGTTTAGCATCATATGTAAAATGATTCACTGTGCTATTTGATAACTTTAAGCATTTAAAAACATGATAGAAAATTGCTTTAAGAAAGGTAGTCGGTGCCAGTGCATATATAAAGACAGCTTGATAAAGTAGAGAGAAAATGATCATTGAAGTAAGCATGACTCGGGTTCAAATCAACTTTTTAAACCTTGACATATGAGGCAATGAAGATGGAGTACAAAGAAAGGCATAACAAGAAACAGTGAGGGAAGTTTGATGCAAAAACACGAATCAGAAAAAAATGGGAGGAAAAATTAACAAGGGAGATCAAATAAAGGCAGGATTGAGCTAAAGATATGGAGACAGTGAAGTAGTAGAAAAAAAGTAAAATTAAGAAACATTTTCTCATTTCACGTAGAACTACTGTAGCCAACTAGCCTTTTAAAGAGGGTTTGCATAATTCAAATCAAAGGGTAAAGCCATTTATGTTGATTTTGAAACTTTCTGGAAATTGATGGTGAGATATAAGACAAAAACAGTTGGTTCTGTTGTAATAAAGAGTGGGTTTTGCAAAGTTTTTTTTTGTTTTTGTTTTGGCAGAGATATTACAGAGTCTTTAAATATGGGGGAAAAGATCTAGAAGTTGCCTGAGAATAGCAAAGAAAAACTGAAGGGGGAGGAAGAGATCTTGAGGTGGGGAAGGAGTAGAGCCAAGTGGGTATATAAAAGCCCTCTGTCACACTAGAACATAGATTATACGTGTCTACACTTGTGTGAGTGATATTTGAGGAGAATCTCAGAGGATAGGAGCCGAATTCCACACCTGGGATGATGTAGTAGAATATCAGGCCAGCAAAGTAAGGACTGTGTGACAGCCATAAATGAGCAACTATAACTAGTGGTGATTATGTAAAACCTTATTCCACCACAGCTGGGATAGATTTTCAGTCAATTATATTGAACAAATCTAAAAAGATAGGGCACCTGAGTTGACATCTAGCTTAAAGGGATTTGAGATTGGTACACATAGTAAAATAAATGGTGTGAGTCAGCTGTTTCTAGAGATGAGTGAGCTATTCAAACAAAAGAAAGCTGATTTCTTAAAAGAATTAATGATTATTTTGTTTTTAGCTATTTGGTTAGCAGTTATTAGTAACTTAATTATCCCTCCAAAATTTTTAACCAATTCATCTTTTCTAATCCATTTTGCTCAATGACCCAGCTTTAGTCACTGCAAGAATACAGTGAGGATGAGCCAGGCCCACCCTATGCCAGCCTTAGCAAAGACTGCCTTGACTCAAGCGGATAGCTGGTACTTCCATCTCACTAGGGAATTCAGTTTTCAGAGGCAATTCACCTTCTGGTTGTTTTTCTAAAGGACTATATTAACAGACAGGGGTTCCCAGTGTACTCATTTTGAAATATCATGTGACCTTATATCTGTTGGTAATCTTGGGGGCACAATCTATTTTAATATGTTCACCTGCTTCCTGTTCTCAAAACAATTTGGACGTAGTATAATTCTTCTATCCATCAATATTCATCCACTATGGACCCAACTTGAATGATAAAAAAATTATTTTTCCTGAAACCTTAACCTTTAAACCAGTTTTCACTGTTTGTCCAGGAATAATCAAGTGAGCTGAATTAGAATAGTAGTTAACGTATTTCCACTGTAATAAACATTTTATTGGAGTATATCATGTATACTGAAAATGTACAAATCACAATTACCATAAAGTGACCTAACTCATTTACTGTCTCAATCTATCTCTGTATATATTAGCATACAACTTATATAAAGCCATCTCTCTTGTGGAATACAATAAAAATGTAACTTTGTCTCCAATGTACCATTAAAATGTATTTGGTGAGGGAAATTTAGATTTTCCCTTGCCTCTTGATGAAACCTGGGACTCTAGCTGAGACTCTCCATAATCATATCTTTTTGGTCATTCTTTGAAATTAAAAGACTTTCAGTCATTTTAAATTATAAACACACTATCAATTTAGTGGTTCCAATTTTACAGTCCCAGAAAATGATCAAAATTGTGAACTTGCTTTAACATTTGGTCCTTTCCTCTCCCCACAACCAGGGTCATAGTAGGGAGGATGTTTCCTTATTTTCTTTTTCTCTGCTCAGAGTATGTCCTTCTCCCTACTACTCTGTAACTGCTTGGTTCTCACGTCATTATATTCAAACTCAGGGAGACAGAGTGGAGAGAAGGGTATGGTCTTCCATGGCAGTTGTATGTGATTTCTGACTCTGTCTCTCATGGTACTTACTGGTCCTTCAGAAGCTCTTCTGCTGCAACTCCTGCATAGCTGTGATGTACCTGCTCCTCCAGGTGAGTATGCTTTACACATCCCCAATTTTTCCTGTAGTCAATGTCCCGGCAGAACGTTTCAGGTAGTCTTTATGGGCAGTCTTTACAATAGCTCTAGGTTCTTTTTCCTGTTGTCCCCAAACATTCATGTGCCTAAGTTGGGAAGGTTTACTTCCCCAGGATCTTCCTCTTGCCCACCTGCCTCAAGGAGGTAGCCATGGCCTCTGGCTTTGTTATACTTTTGGTATATTCCAGATGGCACCTCAATGTGCATGTTCCAGATGGCAACACTTAAATACTGGAAATGCATCTCATGCTACCTGATAGATCTTGTTGGAGGTCCTGTGAATGGACTTGAGGTAATGGGCAGGGGGTTGGGAGTCACAGCCTAGAAACATACTCTCCAAAACAGAAAGCAAAACAATACAACTGTCTTCACAAACTTTCATTTTTATTCTTTGGCTCTTTTTCTACCATCTATCTGGGTCAGTAGACCCAGTGTGAAAGGTCCTCATGTCACAAAACCATTCTTAAATATTTATTTTGTTCTGTTGTCTTACTTGCATGAAACATCTATTGTATCAGGTCCTTAATATATTATTCTGTTGCATAGATGTGGGTATAACAGCTATAAATAATGTTTTTCTATAGTACGTATTCTTTGTTTCCTTAAATATATAATATAATCGTTTCCTCACACTAATAAATTTTTTTTCATAAAATTTTAATGGCTGTAGATTATTCTTTTCTATGAATGCACCATATTTCATATAAAATAGTTCCTACTTTGGACAAACTGTCTATGATTATTTCCCCTAAAATTTTACTACTGTTGAAGAGGGGGAAGACGGCGGAAGAGTAAGACGCAGAGATCACCTTCCTCCCCAGATACATCAGAAATACATCTACACGTGGAACAACTCCTACAGAAAACCTGCTGAATGCTGGCAGAAGACCTCAGACATCCCAAAAGGCAAGAAACTTCCCACGTACCTGGGTAGGGCAAAGGAAAAAAGAATAAACAGAGACAAAAGAATAGGGACGGGACCTGTACCAGTGGGAGGGAACCGTGAAGGAGGAAAGGTTTCTACACACTAGAAGCCCCTTTGCAGGCAGAGGCTGCGGGAGGCAGAGGGGGAAAGCTTCGGAGCCACGGAGGAGAGCGCAGCCACAGGGGTGCAGAGGGAAAAGCAGAGAGATTCCCGCACAGAGGATCGGTGCCGACCGGCACTCACCAGCCTGAGAGGCTTGTCTGCTCACCCGCCGGGGCGGGCTGGGCTGGGAGCTGAGGCTCGGGCTTTGATCGGATCGCAGGGAGAGAACTGGCGGCATGAACACAGACTGAAGGGGTTAGTTCACCACAGCTAGCCAGGAGGGAGTCCAGGAAAAAGTCTGGACCTGCCGAAGAGGCAAGAGACTTTTTCTTCCCTCTTTGTTTCCTGGCGCGTGAGGAGAGGGGATTAAGAGCACTGCTTAAAGGAGCTCCAGAGAGGGGCACGAGCCACGGCTAACAGCGTGGACCCCAGAGACGGGCAGGAGACGCTAAGGCTGCTGCTGCCGCCACCAAGAAGCTTGTGTGCGAGCACAGGTCACTCTCACACCTCCCTTCAGGGGAGCCTGTGCAGCCCGCCACTGTCAGGGTCCCGGGATCCAGGGACAACTTCCCCGGTAGAATGCACGGCGTGCCTCAGGCTGGTGCAACGTCACGCCCGCCTCTGTCGCCGCAGGCTCGCCCCGCACTCTGTTCCCATCCCCTACCCCCAGCGCGAGTGAGCCAGAGCCCCCGAATCAGCGGCTCCTTTAACCCTGCTCTGTCTCAGCGAAGAACAGACACCCTCCAGCGACCTACACGCAGAGGTGGGGCCAACTCCAAAGCGGAACTCCGGGAGCTGTGCAAACAAAGAGAAAGGGAAATCTCTCCCAGCAGCCTCAGGAGCAGCGGATGAAATCTCCACAATCAACTTGATGTACCGTGCATCTGTGGAATACCTGAATAGGCGAATCATCCAAAATTGAGGAGGTGGACTTTGAGAGCAAGATTTATTATTTTTTCCCCTTTTCCTCATTTTGTGAGTGTGTATGTGTATGCTTCTGTGTGAGACTTTGTCTGTATAGCTTTGCTTTCACCATTTGTCCTAGGGGTTCTACCCGTCTGTTTCTTTTGTTTGTTTTACTTAAAAAATTATTTTTTCTTAATAATTATTTTTTTATTTTAATAAATTTATTTTATTTTACCTCACTTTATTGTATTTTCTTTTATCCTTTTCCTTCCTCCCTTTCTCTTTCTTTCTTCCTTTCTACTTTTTCTCCCTTTTATTCTGAGCCGTGTGGATGAAAGGCTCTTGGTGCTGCAGCCAGGAGTCAGTACTGTGCCTCTGAGGTGGGAGAACCAACTTCAGGACACTGGTCCACAAGAGACCTCCCAGCTCCACATAATATCAGACAGCTAAAATCTCCCAGAGATCTCCATCTCAACACTAGCAGCCAGCTTCACTCAATGACCAGCAAGCTACAGTGCTGGACACCCTATGACAAATAACTAGCAAGACAGGAACACAACCCCACCCCCAGCCATTAGAGAGGCTGCCTAAAATCATAATAAGTCCACAGACACCCCAAAACACACCACCAGACGTGGACCTGCCCACCAGAAAGACAAGATCCAGCCTCATCCACCAACATACAGGCACTAGTCCCCTCCACCAGGAAGCCTACACAACCCACTGAACCAACTTTAGCCACTGGGGACAGACAAAAAAGACAATAGGAACTACGAACCTGCAGCCTGCAAAAAGGAGACCCCAAACACAGTAAGATAAGCAAAGTGAGAAAACAGAAAAACACACAGCTGATGAAGGAGCAAAATAAAAACCCACCAGACCTAACAAATGAAGAGGAAATAGGCAGTCTACCTGAAAAAGAATTCAGAATAATGATAGTAAAGATGATCCAAAATCTTGGAAATAGAATAGACAAAATGCAAGAAACATTTAACAAGGACCTAGAAGAACTAAAGATGAAACAAGCAACAATGAACAACAAAATAAATGAAATTAAAAATACTCTAGAAGGGATCAATAGCAGAATAACTGAGACAGAAGAACGGATAAGTGACCTGGAAGATAAAATAGTGGAAATAACTACTGCAGAGCAGAATAAAGAAAAAAGAATGAAAAGAACTGAGGACAGTCTCAGAGACCTCTGAGACAACATTAAATGCACCAACATTCGAATAATAGGGGTTCCAGAAGAAGAAGAGAAAAAGAAAGGGACTGAGAAAATATTTGAAGAGATTATAGTTGAAAACTTCCCTAATATGGGAAAGGAAATAGTTAATCAAGTCCAGGAAGCACAGAGAGTCCCATACAGGATAAATCCAAGGAGAAACATGCCAAGACACATATTAATCAAACTGTCAAAACTTAAATACAAAGAAAACATATTAAAAGCAGCAAGGAAAAAACAACAAATAACACAAAAGGGAATACCCATAAGGTTAACAGCTGATCTTTCAGCAGAAACTCTGCAAGCGAGAAGGGACTGGCAGGACATATTTAAAGTGATGAAGGAGAAAAACCTGCAACCAAGACTACTCTACCCAGCAAGGATCTCATTCAGATTTGATGGAGAAATTAAAACCTTTACAGACAAGGAAAAGCTAAGAGAGTTCAGCACTACCAAACCAGCTTTACAACAAATGCTAAAGCATCTTCTCTAAGCAAGAAACACAGAGAAGGAAAAGACCTATAATAACAAACTCAAAGCAATTAAGAAAATGGGAATAGGAACATACATATTGATAATTACCTTAAATGTAAATGGACTAAATGCTCCCACCAAAAGACACAGATTGGCTGAATGGATACAAAAACAAGACTTGTATATATGCTGTCTACAAGAAACCCACTTCAGACCTAGAGACGCATACAGACTGAAAGTAAGGGGATGGAAAAAGATATTCCATGCAAATGGAAACCAAAAGAAAGCTGGAGTAGCAATTCTCGTATCAGACAAAATAGACTTTAAAATAAAGACTACTAGAAGAGACAAAGAAGGACACTACATAATGATCAAGGGATCAATCCAAGAAGAAGATATAACAATTGTAACTATTTATGCACCCAACATAGGACCACCTCAATACAAAAGGCAAATATTAACAGCCATAAAAGGTGAAATTGACAGTAACACATTCATAGTAGGGGACTTTAACACCCCACTTTCACCCATGGACAGATCATCCAAAAAGAAAATCAATAAGGAAACACAAGCTTTAAATGATACATTAAACAAGATGGACTTAATTGATATTTATAGTACATTCCATCCAAAAACAACAGAATACACATTTTTCCCAAGTGCTCATGGAACAGTCTCCAGAATAGAACATATCTTGGGTCACAAATCAAGCCTTGGTAAATTTAAGAAAATTGAAATTGTATCAAGTATTTTTCCGACCACAACGCTATGAGACTCGACATCAATTACAGGAAAAGATCTGTAAAAAATACAAACACATGGAGGCTAAACAATACACTACTTAATAACGAAGTGATCACTGAAAAAATCAAAGAGGAAGTCAAAAAATACCTAGAAACAAATGACAATTGAGAAACAATGACCCCAAACCTATGGGATGCAGCAAAAGCAGTGCTAAGAGGGAAGTTTATAGCAATACAATCCTACCTTAAGAAACAGGAAACATCTCGAACAAACAATCTAACCTTGCACTTAAAGCAATTAGAGAAACAAGACCATAAAAACCCCAAAGTTAGCAGAAGGAAAGAAATCATAAAGATAAGATCAGAAATAAATGAAAAAGAAATGAAGGAAACAATAGTAAAGATCAATAAAAGCTGGTTCCTTGAGAAGATAAACAAAATTGATAAACCATTAGTCAGACTCATCAAGAAAAAAAGGGAGAAGACTCAAATCAATAGAATTAGAAATGAAAAAGGTGAAGTAACAACTGACACTGCAGAACTACAAAAGATCATGACAGATTACTACAAGCAACTCTATGACAGTAAAATGGACAACCTGGAAGAAATGGACAAATTCTTAGAAATGCACAACCTGCCAAGACTGAATCAGGAAGAAATAGAAAATATGAACAGACCAATCACAAGCACTGAAATTGAAACTGTGATTAAAAATCTTCCAACAAAAAAAAGCCCAGGACCAGTTGGCTTCACGGGCTAATTCTATCAAACATTTAGAGAAGAGCTAACACCTATCCTTCTCAAACTCTTCCAAAATATAGCAGAGGGAGGAACACTCCCAAACTCATTCTACGAGGCCACCATCACCCTGTTACCAAAACCAGACAAGGATGTCACAAAGAAAGAGAACTACAGACCAATATCACTGATGAACATAGATGCAAAAATCCTCGACAAAATACTAGCAAACAGAATCCAATAGCACATTAAAAGGATCATACACCATGATCAACTGGGGTTTATTCCAGGAATGCAAGGATTCTTCAATATACACAAATCAATGTGATACACCATATTAATAAATTGAAGGAGAAAAACCATAAGGTCATCTCAATAGATGCAGAGAAAGCTTTTGACAAAATTCAACACCCATTTATGATAAAAACCCTGCAGAAAGTAGACACAGAAGGAACTTTCCTCAACATACTAAAGGCCATATATGACAAACCCACAGCCAACATCGTCCTCAATGGTGAAAAACTGAAAGCATTTCCACTAAGATCAGGAACAAGACAAGGTTTCCCACGCTCACCACTCTTATTCAACAGAGTTGGAAGTTTTAGCCACAGCAATCAGAGAAGAATAGGAAATAAGAGGAATCCAAATCAGAAAAGAATAAGTAAAGCTGTCACTGTTTGCAGATGACATGATACTATACATAGAGAATCCTAAAGATGCTACCAGAAACCTACTAGAGCTAATCAATTAATTTGGTAAAGTAGCAGGAAACACAATTAATGCACAGAAATCTCTGGAATACCTATACAATAATGATGAAAAATCTGAAAGCAAAATCAAGAAAACACTCCTATTTCCATTGCAACAAAAAGAATAAAATATCTAGGAATAAACCTACCTAAGGAGACAAAAGACCTGTATGCAGAAAATTATAAGACACTGATGAAAGAAATTAAAGATGATACAAATACATGGAGAGATATACCATGTTCTTGGATTGGAAGAATCAACATTGTGAAAATGAATCTACTACCCAAAGAAATCTACAGACTCAATGCAATCCCTATCAAACTATCACTGGCATTTTTCACAGAACTAGAACAAAAAATTTCACAATTTGTATGGAAACACAAAAGACCCCGAATAGCCAAAGCAATCTTGAGAATGAGAAACGGAGCTAGAACAATCAGGCTCCCTGACCTCAGAGAATACTACAAAGCTACAGTAATCAAGACAGTATGGTACCGGCATAAAAACAGAAATATAGATCAATGGAACAGGATAGAAAGCCCAGAGATAAACCCACGCACATGTGGTCACCTCATCTTTGATAAAGGAGCCAGGAATGTACAGTGGAGAAAGGACAGCCTCTTCAATAAGTGGTGCTGGGAAAACTGGACAGGTACATGTAAAAGTATGACATTAAATCACTCCCTAACACCATACACAAAAATAAGGTCAAAATGGATTACAGACCTAAATGTAAGGCCAGAAACTATCAAACTCTTAGAGGAAAACATAGGCAGAACACTGTATGGCATAAATCACAGCAAGATCCTTTTTGACCCACCTCCTAGAGAAATGGAAATAAAAACTAAAATAAATAAATGGGACCTAATGAAACTGCAAAGCTTTTGCACAGCAACGGAAACCATAAGAAGACCAAAACACAACGCTCAGAATGGGAGGAAATATTTGCCAAATGAAGCAACTGACAAAGGATTAATCTCCAAAATTTATAAGCAGCTCATGCAGCTCAATAACAAAAAAACAAAACAACCCAATCCAAAAATGGGCAGAAGACCTAAATAGACATTTCTCCAAAGAAGATATACAGACTGCCAACAAACACATGAAAGAATGCTCAACATCATTAATCATTAGAGAAATGCAAATCAAAACTACAATGAGATATCATCTCACACCAGTCAGAATGGCCATTATAAAAAATCTAGAAACAGTAAATACTGGAGAGGGTGTGGACAAAAGGGAACACTCTTGCACTGCGGTGGAATGTAAATTGGTACAGCCACTATGGAGAGCAGTATGGAGGTTCCTTAAAAAACTACAAATAGAACTACCATATGACCCAGCAATCCCACTACTGGGCATATACCCTGAGAAATCCATAATTCAAAAAAAGTCATGTACCAAAATGTTCATTGCAGCTCTATTTACAATAGCCAGGACATGGAAACAACCTAAGTGTCCATCATCGGATGAATGGATAGAGAAGATGTGGCACATATATACCATAAAATATTACTCAGCCATAAAAAGAAATGAAATTGAGCTATTTGTAATGAGATGGATGGACCTAGAGTCTGTCATACAGAGTGAAGTAAGTCACAAAGAGAAACACAAATACCGTATGCTAACACATATATATGGAATTTAAGAAAAAAAAATGTCATGAAGAACCTAGGGGTAAGACAGGAATAAAGACACAGACCTCCTAGAGAATGGACTTGAGGATATGGGGAGGGTAAAGTGTAAGCTGTGACAAAGCGAGAGAGAGGTATGGACATATATACACTACCAAACGTAAAATAGATAGCTAGTTGGAAGCAGCCGCATAGCACAGGGAGATCAGCTCGGTGCTTTGTGACCACATAGAGGGGTGTGATAGGGAGGGTGGGAGGGAGGGAGATGCAAGAGGGAAGAGATATGGGACCATATGTATATGTATAACTGATTCACTTTGTTATAAAACAGTAAGTAACACACCTCTGTAAAGCAATTATACTCCAATAAAAATGTAAAAAAAAAATTACTAGTGTTAACAGAGTACCACTAACATAAACTCTTAATGAGAACAATCATGTTTATTTCCTTAGGATAAATTCTTATAACGAATTGCTGAGTCAAATGTATGCACATTTTTAAGAGTTTTGGTATATATTGCCAAATTGTCCTCAGGAAACTTTGTCTCAGCAGCAGTGTATAAAAGTTCCTGTTTAATTTACAATTGACAATAATGCATGTAATTTTTTTAGTCTTTCTCAGTTGATGAATAAAAATTAAATCTCATTGAGAATTTAATTACTAGTGTTGAAACTATCTATCTATGTATCACCTATCTTTCCATACACACATATATATTAGAGATTTTTAGTTGATTTCAGAAACATGTTCATTTCTTTGTCCATTTTCTATTGGTACATTAATTTTGTATTTATTTTATTTAAATATTGAGGACATCAAAACTTTGGCCTTCTGTATCAGTCAGATTCCAGTCAAAAAATAGAAACCACACTGGCTATTTCAAACAAAGAGAATTTCATACATGAGATAGGATATAAAGTTTTGGATTCTTTGAAAGAACCAAAATGAGAGGGGAATGCTAGAGAAATAAAAAGGATGACAGGATATTACCCTGAGATCAGAAAGCCACAAATGCCCTTGAGCGTGAGCCATGATCCTGCACCTGCTGCCACATGGCTGTAGGTGCAGCTGAAGCAGCTCCATCTCCAATGTGGCACTGACGTTGCTGGGGAGAGACCTGCAAAGAAGGGATCCTGTTGTTTGGGGTGGCGCTGCCATGGCTACTAGAGGTCATCAGTGTCTCCTCATCACTGTCACTAGTGCCAAGGTCACCAGCTGCTGCCATTTTCAGAGCCAGATGCAGAACATGCATTTTCCTTCTTCCTACATTTTACTATCTATCCTCTATCTCCCACTGACAAAACTTAATTGAAAACTAGCTAGTTCCAGAGTCTGGTGAAAGCACTTTAAAGTGTACAGCTATAGTGGCACAAAGCAGAGTACATAAGAGAAGGACCAATGTGGGACCAAGAGAAAAATGATAAGTAATTTGCATACTACTTATAAATTACAATATTCTCCAGGTTTGCATTTACTTATATTTTTATTTTATAATGTCTTATGAACATACAGAAATTTTGAGTTTTATTTATTAAAAATTTGTTTTTTTTTTCCTGTTTTCTTCCATTGGTATTTTGACATATGTGAAAACAAATATATGTAGAATATATATAAATATATATAAAATCTTCCCTAATTGATGTAAATTTGTTTATATATTTACATTTTAATCCTTCTGAGTATTATTTGTATGTTCCTTCTTTCTTCTGACAACCTTCTTTCTTTCTATTTTATTTATTTTTCTGCAAGTGTGTAAATTAATTATTTAAGTACTCTTTATTCAATAATTTAGTCCTTTTCCAACAATTACATATGTGATATCGAGAAATTCATCTAACCTGCTGGCTCTAATTTCTCTGTTCCAATTCTTTTACCACCTTCTAATCAAGTTTTGGCTGATCTTTCTAGGCCATTCATGACCCCCATCTACCTTAGTAAATCCTAACTTCAATTCTCAGTTCTCACCTCACCTGTTGTATCATCATTTGACCTAATTGGTTACTTCTTCCTTTCTCTTATCTCATTAGTCATGCCTTCTCAGACTCCTTTACTTATTTCTTCCTCTCTCCTTTACTTCTTAACATTTGAGTTTCCTAGAGCTGAGTTCTTAGACATCTTCTCTTCTGTTTCTATTTATTCCCTTGATGATTTTGTCTAGTCTCTTTGCTTTCAATGCACCCATATGGAGACCTCTATCTCCATTCCAGAATTTCCCCCTATATTCCAAAATTACACAGCCATATGCCAATTCGATATCACCATTTGCTTATTTAAGGGATATCTCAGACTCAAAATAAAAATCAACTACTTTTAGGCTTCCCTGGTGGCGCAGTGGTTGAGAGTCTGCCTGCCGATGCAAGGGACACGGGTTCGTGCCCTGGTCCGGGAAGATCCCACATGCCGCGGAGCGGCTGGGCCCGTGAGCCATGGCCGCTGAGCCTGCGCATCCGGAACCTGTGCTCCGCAACGGGAGAGGCCACAACAGTGAGAGGCCCGCGTACCGCAAAAAAAAAAAAAAAAAAAAAAAAAAATCAACTACTTTATATTGTTCCCAAACTTGCTTTTCCTATGTTTTCTATCTCCGTAAATGGCAATTCCATTAGGTTGCTCAGACTAATGCCTTGGATTCGTTTTAGCTCCTCTAGTTCTCTGATATCCCACATCTAGTCAATCATAATACCCCATCAGCTTTCACCTCAAATTGATTAAAAAATAAAAACTTCCACTGCTACCATCCTAGACAAAGCCACCATCACCTTTTATCTGGATTAATATAAAAGCCTCTTAATTGGTCTCTCTGATTTCCACTATTTTCCCCCTACATTCAATTCTCAGCACAATAACCAAATTCTGCATTTAGTACAGATTCAACCATACACTGCTCTGCTCATAACCATCTAAATGTATCTCATCTCATTCAGAGGAAAATCCCTAGAAACCTTATGATATTCTTCAAGAACACATACCACGTCACTACCCTCATCTCACAGACTCAAGTTCTGGCTCTTTCTCTTCTTTTGTTTTATTCACACTGATCCTCTTGCTTTTCTTCAAATCCACCAAGCATATAGTAATTTCAGGGACTTTTACTTTCCTCCTGTCGAGAATGATTTTTCCCCGCATATCTCTATTCCTCATTCCTTCTCCTCAGTTTTTCTCAAATTTTGCTTTTTCAGTCAGGCTTTTTTGACCATCCTATTTAAAATTGCCATGCCAGAGCTGGTACTCCAATTCCCCTTGCTTAGTTTATTTTCCTTCATTGTGTTTGCCAACATTTAAAATATACCATTTAAAATATGCCCGTCTCTTCAACTAGAATATGAGCTTAATGAGGGATTTTGTTTGTTTGCTTATTTGTTTGTTATATTTTGTTTACTCCTTTTATCTTCATTGTTCACAATGGTGCCTGGCACTTGGAAGATTTTTAATAAATACTTGTTTAATGATTTAAAAGCTTAGTATATAATTGTAGGTGTGTTTCATATGTTCTATGCAGTGATTTACTTGTCCAGATTTGTAACAGTGCTATCGTTTATAAATTACTACATCTCTGTAGTGGACTTTAAAGTTTGGAATTTCAAACATCCTTTTGTAAACAAACTTTTAATTTAGAATAATTTTAGATTTACAGAACAATTGTGAAGATAGTGCACAGGGTTGCTAAATACCCTACTCCAGGTTACAATTATTAACATTTTTACATTAGTATAGAACTTTTGTCACAGTTAATTAATCAATATTTACACATTATTATTAACTAAAGTCCATACTTTATTCAGATATCCTTAGTCTTTATCTAATGTCTTTTTTTTTTTTTTTTTAAATCTAAGAATCCCTCCAGCATACCACATTGCATTTAGAAATCTTGTCTCCTTAGGCTCTTCTCGGCTATATAAATTACACAGAGTTTTTTTGTTTTTGATGACTGCAGGGGACTGAATGTTTGTGTCCCCTAAAATTAGTATGTTGAAATCCTAACCTCCAGTGTGATAGTATTAAGAGGTTGGGCCTATTGGAATTAAGTCATCATAATGTGCCCTCATGAATGGGATTAATGCCCTTAATAAAGTAAACCTGAGAAAGATCCTTTGCTCCTTCTGCCATGTAAGGACACAGTGAAAAGTGAGCAATCTGAGCCAGGAAGTGAACTCTCATCAGACACCAGATCTCCTGGAGTCTTGACCTTGGACATCCCAGCCTCCACAACCGTGAGAAATTTCTGTTGTTTATAAGCTAGCTAATCAATGGTATTTTTGTTACAGCAGATTAGGATGGATTAAGACAATGAACTTTACAGTTTTAAAGAATACTGGTCGGGTACTTTGTAGACTTCCTCTCTTTCAAAATTGTTTTGATGTTTTTCTCATGATTAGACTGGGGTTATGAGTTTTTGAAAGAAAAGCCACAGATGAAAAGTGCTCTTCTCATTACATATTAAGGGTACACACTATCAACATGACATCAGTATTGATGTCAGTCTTCATCACTTGGCTGAGGTAGTGTTTGTCAGGTTTCTCTAATGTAAAGTTATTCTTTTTTTCCTCTTTCCATACTATATGCTTTGGAAGGAAGTCACTATATTCAGTTCACACTGAAGAAGTAAGGAGCTGTGCCCCTCTTACTTGAGGGTGGAGTATAAACATAAATTGTTTGGAATTCTTCTGCATGGGGAATTTGCCTATTCTCTCCCATTTGTTTATTTATTCAATCATTTATTTATGTAAGTATGAATACATGGATATTTAGTTTATACTGCTTTATTTATTTTATTGGTCAAATTGTTGTAGCTTTGGCCATAGGGAGCATGTACTACTGGCTCCCGCTTCCCTTTGACATACCCCATGACTGTGTTTTTGGGTTTTTTTTTGAGTACTACCTCATTTTCTGGCACTGAAAGATGCTTTAGACTGATCTTGTATATTTCCTACCCTAGTCCAAGAACAGCCCTTTATCCAAGGGGACTCTGGTTCCTTTAATCAAATAATGGTTTTCAAAACCAAGATCTGGACACTAGGGCTCAAATATCTGTTATTCATTCATTCATTCATTCAACAATCATTTTTGTGTACTTTTGCTTATACATCGTAGATGTTGAAATTATTATTTCAAGTTAGAAAGTTTTATATTTTTCTTCATACTCACTCTAAATTTTCCTTGTTTTCTCTCATTAAAAAAAAATTGTATTGCTATTGTGAATGGGTTCTTTTGTTCCATTTACATAACTGGTCATTGTTATTATATTTAATTCATAAATGAAGCTTTACTAAACATATATTCTAATACTCTTTCAAGGTTATTCTTTGACTAAGTAATCATAATATTGTAAACTACTTTTAGCTTTTATCTCCTGCTTTTTAACACTTATAGTTATCATTTATTTATGGTGATAAAACTTCCAAGAAATATTAAATATAATAGTGAGATTATTTTCTTCTTATTTGTGTTTCAGTTTTACTAAAAAGAAGATTCTAAATGAAAGCATACTCTGATTCAGTAATAGAATCTTGGCCACCTATGGCAAAAAATCGGGATTTATGCAGTGATAGGCACTTCAAATGTAATTCTGATAATATGTTGGGAATTTTAAGAAATCACCTCGAAGAGGAAATGTCAAAAAGCAGTAGGACCTACTCTAGGTAAATTGATACCACAAAAACTTTGTTGAAGTCATTACAATTCTAAACCACACATCCGTTTCATCGGGATGTTTCTACTATAACTACATATTTCTTATATTTAAAAATAACTATTTGTAATCATTAAGTTTAGCTTTCTTTTTAATAGGAAAGGATGCCTAGTCTTTCAAATGTGAATTTGGTGAAAAACAGTGATAAAGCAAGTACAAGACATCAGACAGGCTCACCACAGATTTTTAAATGAAATTATATAATTCCTGATATTTTTCTATAAAGATGTAGTTAAATACATCTTCTTAAAATAAATGAAAAGTATCCTTCTCTTTGACTGCTATTAGATATATTTCTTAAAATAGATTATTAAATATTGTGTTTTGGGGCTTCCCTGGTGGCGCAGTGGTTGAGAGTTCGCCTGCCGATGCAGGGGACGCGGGTTCGTGCCCCGGTCTGGGAGGATCCCACATGCCGCGGAGTGGCTGGGTCCGTGAGCCATAGCCGCTGGGCTTGTGTGTCTGGAGCCTGTGCTCCACAATGGGAGAGGCCACAACAGTGAGAGGCCCGCGTACCGGAAAAAAAAAAAAAAAAAAAAAAAAAATTGTTTTTATTTACAAATTGAGTTTGTTTTGTTTGTTTCCCCCTTATATAGAGGGCAAGTAAAGGCATGATGATTCTAGGGATTTTATGGAAGATATCTGTTTTTTCTCAGAGAAATTTTAGTTTCTGATGGTTTTACATGTGGAAAAATGGACAGTATCAAGTTTATACATTGCAATAAAAGCTACTAGTTATTGCTGACTTGGTCATTATATTGAATGACAGCCCTTGGTTTGCAGTTACCACCTGGCTGAAGGAGGATTTACCAGTAAGATTAGTTTATGCTTCATAGAAATGTTAAATCTTGCAGACAAAGAATCTGAAGTAGGAATGAAAAGTAGGCAGGATTTTTTTTTGACAATACAGACTTACCAAAATTAATTGCTATTTAATTCTACTTTTAATGCTGACACTTGAATAAACTTTAAAAGTTCATCTACTCCTAATGAAACAAAGATTATTCTAAAGCTTGTATAAATATTGTGATATATTCAATATGAAAGTTTATAAGTAATACATCAAACAATGTATGTAGTCAGAAAAACAGTCTTGAAGTTCCATTATTTTCTACATTTCAAAACTTTAAAATCTCTTCCTATGTTAACAATTCCCAAACAGCCTGAGGATTGTAGGGAGCCGAGATCTATTCAAGGAAAAGGTTATTTCTTCATGGACACAGAAGCTCAGCCTCTAAAAATTATCCAAAGGCATTTTTTCTGAAGCTAGTGTGCCATTGGGGGGTTTGTACAGGCTGCCTTAATCTCTCCAGGCAATGGAGTGAAGATGTGATTAATAAGAGAACTGTGCTGTAAACCAGGGGTTGGCAAAGTTTTCTGTAAAGGGCCAGATTGTAAATATTTTAGGCTTTGTGGGCCATATGATCTCTGTCACAAATACTCAACTCTGCCATTGTAGCATGAAAGAACCCATAGAACATTACATAAATTAATGAATCTAGATATGCTTCAATAAAACATTATTTTTATACACTGAAATTTGAATTTCATATAATTCTCCTGTGTCACAAAATATTATTCTGCTTTTGAGTTTTTTTAAACCTTCTAAAAATGTGAAAACCATTCTTAACTTACAGGCTATACATAAACATGAGGCAGGTGAAATTTGTTTTCATTGACCATTGTTTAATGATACAAACACTTGAATCCTCTCAGGATTCAGGCCTCTTAGGACAGAGTTTACCCAATAATTGAGCAATTGATGATAGGAGACCATCATGTCTTTCAAGGAATACCATAAATCTAGTTCGGGGGAAAGTGTTACCATATTGATCTTCCAAATGTTTTTTGCCTTCTCTTGGAAACATTACTTTTGGAAACTATGTTGATTAGACTAAAGAAGAAGATTATTTCTAGAACTCCTGAACAAAATATATATATATATATATATATATATATATATATATATATATATATACCTTACCTTTATTTTGGTGAGGAAAGAAGTCTTTGTACGTGACAAGGATATCTCTTGCTTTTTCCCAGACTATGGATTATTTTTTTAACTTGGAAGGTATGAAGAGCATTCCCATGAACATAACTCATTTGTGTATATATGATATATATATGTATGTGTGTGTGTGTGTGTGTGTGTATATATATATATATATATATATATATATATATATATATCAGTAAAAAGAAGGTACATAGCTCAAGGTGAGCCCAAACATATCCTTTCTGTCTCTACTTAAGCTGGATGTCATTAAAGCTTTACCTAGATATCAGCATGGGGTAAGCTGGAAGAAGATTAGTTTGGGGAAGCCAGGGAGCTGCATGAAAGCATCAGTCCACATCAACTCTGAGGTTGGTATAAATATGATAAAGGGATGAAGAAGAGGCTAGGAAGACAAAATTTATTTAACTTAAAACTTCTGTAATCACTTTCTTAAGACTATGCTAGATGAACATAATCTTCTATATATAAAGCAGAACATTTAGGACAGACTGGAGTCTACTGATGGTCAGTCTTTCCTTTTGGTCTTTAATTTGGGGAATGCATGATTTGAAAGCTAAAGCCTAAAAAGAATAAATGAGTTGCTTATTTAAGCTGGAAGAAAAGTAAAATGAATAGAAACAAAATTTATTTTGAATAACTTGAAAAGTTTTCTAACAATGTGATGGATTGACCCAAAGCACTGGTAAGACTCTGGTAATTGAAAATGAAACTGTCTTGTTGAAAGCAACAAATTATCTATAAATTTTAAAATGAAAATTGTTTATTTGGTATTGGCCATTATAGAGGAGAAAAAATTTAGATATTTGCAAGAGATTGTGCTGTTATGTTTATTTTATCTCAGATTTATGGACATTTCTAAAATGTACAGTGCCATGCGAAATCCATGACTTAATATAATTGACCTGAAAGTAATAATTCCACATTTATCTCTCAAGCTGGTCAGCAGAGGACAGGATGAAAATGTCTATTGAAATATTTTAATCAGTGTACATTCTCCACCCAAAATTGTGGTTGGATAAAGTCCAGAATGACTTTCTTTGTCTTCTTCATATTTATCAAATGGTAAAGTAGAATAAAAGAGCAAAAAAATGACTTCCATAAATGGAAAACCTTAAAACTAACTATTTTTGTCATTCTCAGTTTTTTCTAAGACCTCACATTTGGCTACAGAAAAGCAAGGTGGTTTCCATCTTTTCAAGACACAATGAAGTACATGGTTCATTGAGCCAGTTGGCCTGCCAAAATTCCTTGGCAAAGGGAAGCTTCTGGCCAACTAACTGTGATATAATAAATGATCTGACCAGATTGTCAATGAATTGAGATCTGAAGTTAGAGCCGCTTTGGGGATGGAGAAATTAGTTATTTCTCTTCAACTTTTGCCCCTAAAAATATCAAAGCTCTGAAAAGTGTACCACAAATCTCCAGAGAACTAATACCATATCAAGTGGTGGTATGTTTCTCATTTGTCCGTTATGAATCATTTATTTATTCATGAGAAATTTCATTATTAAATATTTATTATGCTTGATTTTCAATATAATATATGTTCATTTGGGTAATAGGGCAAAGTTTAAAGAAAAAAATAACAGCTATCCATAATTTCAGTACCCACATATATCTACTGTAAAAATTTTGATATATTAATAGTTGTTTTTTTCTCTGCATTTGTAGATTATATTATGTGTTTTGTGTGTTACTTTGTATTTTACTTTTAATAGCTTCATATTATAGCATGAGCAATTCACCAAGTCATAAATAAATCATCATAAATACTACTTAAGTATTTTAAGGTATAGTAAGTCCCCTACATACAAACGAGTTTCATTCCAAGAGCATGTTCATAAGTCCAATTTGTTCACAAGTCTAACAAAGTTAGCCTAGGTACCCAACTAACACAATCGGCTATATAGTACTGTACTGTAATATATAGGTTTATAATACTTTTCATACAAATAATACATAAAAAACAAACAAACAAAAAATAAAGAAAACTTTTTTTTTTTTTTTCGGTACGCGGGCCTCTCACTGCCGCGGCCTCTCTCGTTGCGGAGCACAGGCTCCGGACGCGCAGGCTCAGCGGCCATGGCTCACGGGCCCAGCCACTCCACGGCATGTGGGATCTTCCTGGACCGCGGCACGAACCCATGTGCCCTGCATCGGCAGGCGGACTCCCAAGCACTGCGCCACCAGGGAAGCCCAAGAAAACATTTTTAATCTTACAGTACAGTACCTTGAAAAGTAGTACAGTACAATAGCTGGCATACAAGGGCTGACATCGAGTGAACAGGCAAGAAGAGTAACTGGAGGAGAGAGAGGAGGTGGGAGATGGTAGAGCTGAAGCATCATCAGCAGTAGGAGATGGAGGGCAAGCTGCAATTTTATTCACACCTGATGTGGATTCAATTCTATCTACCCTCTTGAAGAAACAATCCAGTGATGTCTGGGTAGTAGCTACTTTTTTCTCGTCATAGATGGCACGGTAGCACTGGATTGCATTCTGAATGGCTGCAGCAATCTTCCTGTACCGTTCTTCGTTCGGGTTCTTTGCCTCAAAAACTAAGTGTCTCCTCAAATAAAGAAAATCCCCTTGCCATTTCAGGCATCGTGAAACTCTTTGGTTCTTCCGTTACTTCTTCTTCCTCTTGTCTCTCTTCATCCTTTCCCTGGGCCGCCAATTCTACCAGGTCTTCATTAGTAAGTGCCTCGCGTTGCACAGCAAGGAGTTCAGTGACATCGTCCTCTTACAGATCTAGCTCCAGCTTCTCGCTGAGCGTCACTAGGTTGCTGCAGATCTCTTTGGACTCCTCATCCACCTTCTCAAATCCATGAAAATCCATGAACAAACTGCAGGCAAAGGTTCTTCCAAACCCCACTCATGGTGATGGCTGTAACCTCACGCCAAGCAAAGTCAATGTTTTTTATGGCCTTGCAGATATTATAGTCCTTCCAAAATTGTGCCACGGTTGTTCCTGATTTGTCACTCACCTTTAATGCCCAACGAAAAATGTGATGTAAATAATATTTCTTGAAAGTCGCTGTAACTCCCTGGTCCATAGGTTGGATGAGCGACATAGTATTCGGTGGCAGATGCACTACTTTGACGTTGGGATGAAAGTCGTCCATGAATGGGGGGTGCCGGAGTACTGTCAAGCAGCAAAAGAATGTTGAATGGGACATCCTTCTCCAAGCAATATTTCTCTACCTCTGGGATAAAGTGGTGGAAAAACCAGTCCTAGAAAATGGCCCGTGCAACCCAGGCTTTGGGGTTACTCTTCCACACAACAGAAAAAGAGCCCTTGGCTATGTTTTTAAGGACTCTTGGGCTCTCTGAATGATAAGCTAAGAGAGGCTTCTGCTTCATATCGCCAGAAGCATTGCCACCAAACAACAGAGTTAGCCTATCCTTTGCTGCTTTATAGCCTGGCATCAACTTTTCCTCCTTACTGATATAACTTTGGTCTGGCATTCTCTTCCAGTACCGTCCTGTCTCATCCACATTAAAAACCTGCTCGGTAGTGTATATATACACTACCAAATGTAAAATGGATGGCTAGCGGGAAGCAGCAGCATAGCACAGGGAGATCAGGTCAATGCTTTGTGACGACCTAGAGGGGTGGGATAGGGAGGATGAGAGAGAGGCTCAAGAGGGAGGGGATATGGGGATATGTGTATACTTATAGCTGATTCACTTTGTTGTACAACAGAAACTAACAGAACATTGTACAGCAATTATACTCCAATAAAGATATTAAAAAAACAAAAACAAACAAACAAAAACCCTGCTCGGGTAAATACACGCCTTCATCAATAATTTCTTGAAGTGTTTTAGGAAACTCCCGGGCAGCTACCTTATCTGCACTAGCTGCCTGATCACTTACTTTTACATTCTGAAGGTTGGCTCTAGACTTGAACCAATGAAACCAGTCATGGCTGGCATTAAAAGATGCACCTTCTGTTTCCTGGCTGTGTTTCTTCTTCGAGTCTTCATAAAGGCTTTTAGCTTTCTCTTGAATCAGGACTAAGCTTAGCTGGACTCAATGCTGGTGCTGATCCTGCATCCACACACTGAGGAGTTTCTCCATCTCCCCCATCACTTTTCCACACTTTGATATTATTGTTGACATCATTGTCACAGCAGACTTCACATGTTCCATGATCTTGTCCTTGTTCTTTAGAATTGTGCCAATGGTTGAACTATTCACGTTCTAAGAACAAGCAACGTCTACCACCTTTTCACCTCACTCCACTCTCTCAATTATTTTCACTTTTGTTTTCATGTTATCGCTTGGCTCTTCTTAGCAGTACTAGCTACATCACCGCTGCTTTTATGCTTGCTTCTGGACAGCCTGGGCTTGAAATAAAGACACTATACTACTGTACTCTATACAGTACTATACAGTAAAGTACAAAAAAGCACAACCACTCATAGAGGATGCACGCATGTGACAATGTACGCCAGATATGTGAACTAACTTACATGATTGGACATGTGAATGCATACTAGCATCTTTGAAAGTTTGCAACTTGAAGGTTTGTATGCAGGGGACTTACCGTATTCAATCACAACAATAATTTTTGGCCATTTAATGTATCTGCTTGCCAGTATCTTCACAACTTCAATATAAATTGTTTTAATATCTATCATTGCTTCAGTTTTCCACATTTATTTTCTAAGATAACAAGAACTATATTCCTGATATCTATGTTAAATTGTTGCCTTTAAAGTTTTTGTAGTTGCTGTCCCAGTAAATTTATTTTTAAAAACTATAGAACTCGGACTTCCCTGGTGGCGCAGTGGTTGAGAGTCCGTCTGCCGATGCAGCGGACACGGGTTCGTGCCCCGGTCCGGGAAGATCCCACATGCCGTGGAGCGGCTGGGCCCGTGAGCCATGGCCACTGAGCCTGCGCGTCCGGAGTCTGTGCTCCGCAAAGGGAGAGGCCACAACAGTGAGAGGCCCGCGTACCGCAAAAAAAAAAAAAAAAAAACTATAGAACTCTATGTCAGAAATAGATTTCAAAAAACTTTGATGGTCTCCACTGAGAATCTGCATAAAATCAGATGGGGCTGAGCTAATATGTGAGATATCTAAATTTTTTGTGCTCTTTATGACATCCTAATTGGTGTGGACTTCCTCTGCTTGAGCATGTTTGTCTCATGCACTCTTTTCATTATAATGTCCTTAAGTTCTGTTCTATCTTGGGTAAGAACATTTATTCATATAAGTTAAATTTTATAAGTGTCTACTTATTTCTGGATGGTCTTTGGTAAATATGTGAGCTAACCACTCCTCCATATACCCTTCTCATACTTTCTTCAATGCTCTGTTTTTACACCCAATGCTGGTTCTCAGTTTTCCATAAATTTTAATCATCCCTACTAGGACTCTAATCTAGAATAAATATAAATATCTTAATTCATTCAACAAAAGTTTAATAAATATCTAACAGGTGTTTCTGAGAGTTGTAGACAATGGGAATACAGTAGTGCACTCAGCATCAAAACTTCTTCTCTCATGGAGTTATCAACACTTGGTGAGGGGAGGGAGAAGACATTGCATAAATAAAAAATAACCTGAAAAAAGTCAGGTAGTGGCAAGTACTCAAGTTTTATTTAAAATGAGGAAAGTTAATAAAGATAACGGGATGATTACTTAAGATTGCATGTTCAGAGATGGCAGCAATGAAGAGGTGACAGCTTGAATTCTCAATATCATGAAGGAGTCAGCCTTGTGAATACCAAGACGAGACTTTCAGACAGAGGAAACAGGTAGTGCAAATGTTTAAAGGTAGGGACCAGATTGGTGTGTTCAAGGAAAACAAAGAAGGCCCATATGACTGAAGCACGGTAAATAAGAGAAAATATGGAAAATAAATTGTAAAGGAAAAGTGGGAATCAGATGTAAATGAATATGTTAGCTAGGATGAGAATTTAAATTTCATTCTGTTTTTTTGAAGAATCCATTGGAAGGTTTTAGAGAGATCAGTCATATGATATGAGAGCTAGCAATACAATTTAAATTTCTTCATTTTGGATAGTTTATAAGAACTCAAGAGTAGAGACGGGGGATATTTACAAGTTGTAGTAGACAACAAACACAAAAAAGATGATGACTTGGACTTGGGTTGCAGAGTGTAGATGGAGAGAAGAGGACAGATATGAGACATGTTTTTAATTGAAGTATAGCTGATTTACAATAGTATATTATTTTCAGGTGTACTTCATAGTGATTCAATATTTTTAAAGATTATATTCCATTTAAAGTTATTACAAATTAATGGCTCTATTTCCCTGTGCTGTACTATATATCCTTGTTGTTTGTTTACTTTGTACACAGTAGTTTGTCTCTTAATCCCTTACCTCTATCTCACCCTTCCCCCATTCTCTCTTCCCACTGGTAACTACTAATTTGTTCTTTATATCTGTGAGTCTGTTCCTGTTTTGTTATATACATTCGTTTTATTTTTTGGTTTCCACATATAAGTGATAATTTAGAGCATGTCTTTCTTTGTCTGCTTATTTCACTAAGCATAATACTCTAGGTCCATCCATGTTGTTGCAAGTGGCAGAATTTCCTTCTTTTTATGGCTCAGTAATATTCCATTGTGTATATATATATATATATATATATATATATATATATATATATATGCCGTATCTTCTTTATTCATTCATCTGTTGATGGGTACTTAGGCTCCATATCTTGGCTATTGTACATAATGTTGCCATGAACACTGGGTGCATGTATCTTTTCAAACTAGTATTTCTTTGGATATATACCCAGGAGTGGAATTGCTGGATCATATGTAGTTCTATTTTTAGTTTTTTAAGGAACCTCCATTCTGTTTTCCTTACTGGATGTACCAATTTACAATCATGCCAAGAGTGTACTGGGGTTCAATTTTTTCCACATGTTCACCAACATTTGTCATTTGTAGTCTTTTTGATGATAGCTATTTTGATGACTGTGAGGTGACATCTCATTGTGGTTTTGATTTGCATTTTTCTAATGATTAGTGATGTTGAGCATTTTTTTATGTGCGTTATATATCTTCTTTGGAAAAATGTCTATTCAGGTCTTCTGCTCATGTTTTACTTGGGTACTTTGTTTTTTTTCATATTGAGTTGTATGAGCTGTTTGTATGCTTTGGATACTAACCACTTATCAGTCATAACATTTGCAAATAATTTCTCCCATTTGGAGAAATTTCTTATGTTGATGGTTACCTTTGCTGTGCAAAAGCTTTTATGTTCAATTAGGTCCCAGTTGCTTATTTTTGTTTTCATTTCTTTTGCTTTAGGAAACAGATCCAAAAAAAATTGCTACCATTTATGTCAGAGTGTTCTTCCTGTGTTTTCTTCTATGAGTTTTATGGTTTCAAGTCTTACATTTAGGTCTTTGATTCATTTTGAGGTTATTTTTTTATATGGGGTGAGGAATCTTCTTGAAGGTAGAAGAAGAGCTAATGGATTTGACCTAGGTGGAGGAGATTTTTGGTGCAAAAATATTGGTGATTTTTGTGCATTTTTCTGGAGTGGAAAATCTACCCTCTACTGAGGGTAGAGCAGATTTGGGAGAGATAAATCAAGAGTTTGTTTTGGACATACTAACTTATAGATGCCAATATGATATCCAATTGGAGATAATGAGGCAGCTTCTATGACTCATGAAAATTAAAGACAGATAGGGACAGGGAATACTAGAAATAAAGACTCAGAATTTATCTGCCTATAAATGGCATTTGAATCCATGAAGTAAGGTATGTTATCTACTGTAATCCTACTTAGTTCAAAGTATTCATCTAACCCCCAACTTATGCCATTGTGCTTGGTGAGCTCAGTACTAACATAGACAACTCATATAACTCCTTACCTTCACAGATACTTGGCCTTTTCAATACTAGTGATCTTCACCTTACTCTATTTTGTCACTTATTCCCACAGCTTCATCCTGGACCTGGGGCCAGGCATGACTCATCACTTCAAAACTCATATTCCACACCTTCTTTCATAATTACCAAGCAAGAACCCAGACCAATCCCAAATCTATACTCTGTGCTCCTATATAATACCAGCTAAATACTGTTGCCATTAAAACACTTCAATACTTTTTAAAAGTTGTTTCCCTTTCCTATCTTTCAGGGTTTTTTGGTTTGTTTGTTTGTTTGTTTTCAAAACTGAAACATTTAGGATTAATGTGGCTGTAAGAATAAAAAATGATATAGAATGGCATACATAAAAAACTTTTAAATTTTTAATTATTATGGCCTTGGAGAGGAGAGTCTGTTGTAATTGGTTCAAAAGCCCATTGACATCACAATCAACGTTCTTGTAATTCTCTTGGGCTTTGCCCATGGCCACAGAAAGTAGTTCCTGCTCCAGGCTTTGTATTAACATTCAAGGCAGGAAGAAGTAGGAAATGGGAAAGGGGCCACACCAGTTATGCTTGTCCCCTTAAATCTAGAAAGCAGAGGCTTTCTTTCCATCTCTGCTTCACTTTTAGCATTAGAAAATTATTTTCCCTCCTATTTTTCAAAGCCAACTCTTCCACAGCAGTTCTTAATCCTGTTTGCTCCATTCTCTTCTTTCTTCATCATCATTTCTCTTCTCTCTCTCTGCCACTATGGTTAATTTTCAAACCTCTATTTCTCCACTCACTTTTTCTATTTAGCCCAATGAAAACATCTAGGTTTTTTATAATAAAAAAAAGCCTTTCCGTTGATCTTTCATCCCTCATAACTATAATCACTGTCTCTGATTCATGCTCCATTCTGTTATCAGCCCACTGGGGTCTTTTCTCTCCCTCACCATTCCCAAACACTGTCATTTCAAAGGTCACTGATGACCTCTTTAATGTCAAGAGCACATCCTTGTTTTACCACCTTTTGACTAATTTAACCCTGTTAATTGGTGTTGATCATTCTTAGAAGTATCCACTTAAAAGTGTCTCAGGTTCCATATAAATATTGGCTCTCAAGTCTCTGAATGCTTCTGAAACTATTCATTGATGGCCTTCTTTGTTTTTTAATATTTTATTGAAGCATAGTTGATTTACAATGTTGTGGATGGCCTTCTTTTTAAGTCCATCTTTGGTGTATCAGAATTCTCCCAATAAATGATATTTATTTTCTATGAATACTTGACCAATGTGATCTCAACAACTCTCATGTTTTTCACAAAATAAAAGGCAGATGATTGAACACTGACATTTCCACTCTGAAATCTTTCCTGATGGTTTATGTGACACTTATCTGCATGATACATTATTTAAATGTTCCACAACTAAATTAGTGCCCAAAATTAATCTGAGGTATTTCTATCCTTTTCCTCTATATTCCCATGGTCACCCAAAAAAATGAAAACTGGGAAGCACACTGGTTACTTCACTACAGTGCAACTCACAATGCTACGATCAAGTATTAATCCTAATATTTCTTAAATATTTCCTCCCACTTATTGATACCTACTACATCCACTTTAAATTCAGGCTTCATTCAGCTCTTACTGTATTATTTCAACAGCGTCCTAACAAGGAAGGTCACTCTGATTATATCCATCCCTCATACTGAAACAAAAACAATCTACCACATCTACTGCTCAAAAGTCTTCAGTTGTTCTTCATCACTCATAGGATAATCCTTCAGTGTTCCCCATTATTCACAAGATAACTCACAAGAGGCATTTCATGGCAATGAATAGTATCTCTGTTCTAGCTCTTATCTGAAACCTGGTCTTTATATGACTATAAAGCTTCATCTCTCTTTACTCCTTTCCTCACACTATATGTGTTGGTAAAATCAAAGTGTGTGGAGCTCCTGGAGCAGGCTGCAATGTTGTACAGCTCCTGCCTCTACTCTCACTGCTCTTCTGAGGTTCCTTCCTACCTTACTGCCTTGATCCATTTAATTATTGCTAATTCTTGTAAATTTAGTTTGGTGCCACTTTTTTCAGATTTCATGTCTGGTCATTATTTCTCTCCAGATTTTTAGCTTTCTCCAATATCTGTATCACCTTACCTCCAGAAATATCAAAGTAATTTCAGTTCCCCCAAATGCTATGATCTTTTCCAATTGTAGACTTTTGCATTAACTCTTCCATCAGTCTGATCTTTCCTCTCCTCTCCCCTTATCTCACACTTTTACGTTCCAACAGCTTTGCTCTAGAACATTTTCAATTTCAACGAGATATTACTGCCTTCCAGAAGTCTCCCTGAGTATCAAAGTCTTGATTTTCTCCCTTTAATGTGGCTTCAAAGTACGATAACAATATCAAACACCTATAGTATCTAACATGTGCCAGATACTTTTCTAAGTACTTTGCATATATTAAAGTATTTAATTTTCACAATAATGCTGTAAGGTAAGCATGGTTATTATCCCCACTTTAGAGATGAGAAAACTGAGGTACTGGGATGTTAATTAACTTACCCTATGTTGAACAGTTAGCAAGTGAAAGGGACAGACTTCACACCAGGCCAAGCAGTCTTTGCTTTACTGTACAATACTTCTCCATGTACTACTTCTATGATACACAGAACTTGTGTACTTGCTGTTACCATTTGCCAGAATATAAATTCTATGAAAACTTATTTACTATTGAATCCCCACCATCTATCTAAAAGCCTTTGAACATATTTGGTGCTCAAGAAATTTTTGATAAATGATAAAAGGTATAACTTAAGTGTTTCTCTTCTGTGTTGCCATGGCACTCTGGGAATAACTATGATTTTGTTGAATTTTTTCTATTATTTACTTATAGCTTTCTTGGCTTTATTGAACTGCAAGCCCCTCTAGGACAAAACTTTAATTATCCATCAGTGTGTCCCAAGTGAAGCACATGTGCTCAATAAATGTTTGTTGAACAAATCTGTAAATAATACCAGTGGAAGAAATGTATGCAAGATTTTTGTGGTGGATCTGAACAGTCCCTTTCTATCTGTACTTCTATATGGCTCTAGGAAAATATTTATTATATAACACATATGTTAATCAACTATTTTTGAGACCTCTTTCTATTTTATTGTAAATAAGGATCATTTTGAGATAAATCTTTCTCCCCTAGAACCTAAAACTTTTATGATCTTAATTCTCTTCAAATCTTAGACCACTATCCAAAAACATACCAAAATACATCTTAATAGAACACAAATTACTCAATATTAAATTGCCACAAGGAGTTAAAATGAATCAGAAGATATATTTCTTGCTCACAAGGGCAATGTAATACAGAAGTTAGCTCCAGCACAAATAAATCTGAACAAACGTAAACGATAGATACATGCATATCCTCCTATTGATATGTCAAGATACACACAGGTAAAAGAATATCTGAAGTGAATGGACCCAGGCGGATTTAGTTTGACAAGTTTTCCAAGAGTTGAATCAAGTAGAAATTTGAAGGAAGGTGATGTGGTTTTATGCATTTAAGAAAGGTGTGTAACCTAGAAAGGGCAGTGAAAACATATACTTTAACACCACATGGAGGATAATTTAAAATATTTTCATTTTTTTACGTATTTATAACAAGTCATGAGGTTGCATATAATAATTTGACCTGCTAATCAGAGATGAACTCATAAAAGTCCATTTTCTTTGACAAATAGTCCTGGCATGGGCTTAATTTTTATTTTTTATTGCCCCACTGTGCTTGTATTTCCATATATCCTCAGAAGAATCCCACATATCTTTCTACCTCTGCTCCTTGAGATTTCTTCCCTTTTCTTTTATTCTCTTTCTTGTTTTAACAGTATTCTTTGGTTTGTTCTTATGGAGAACAAATTCACTAACTCTTAGCAATTATTGCTTACATTACTGCTTGCATTTCCAGTACCTTATTAGTTCATCTCACTTAAGCAAACTTTTTTTTTTTTTTTTTTCCGGTACGCGGCCATGGCTCACAGGCCTAGCCGCTCTGCGGCATGTGGGATCTTCCCGGACCAGGACACGAACCCATGTCCCCTGCATCGGCAGGCGGACTCTCAACCACTGCACCACCAGGGAAGCCCAACAACCTCTTTTTGAAGCGAGGAAGTAGGGCTTAATGCTTTGCATCATAAGCATTTTGGCATCTAACATTAAATTAAATAAGTATGGATATTTGATAAATGTGAAATATATATGTATTCACTATATTTTTACATAATTGAACTAATGTTTAATGTTCATCATATAATGTAACATGTATAGCATGCCAGAAAGGAATAATCTGAATAATAAAATAACAATTAATTTCAAAATATGGTAGCTATTTTTAACAGACTTTTTTATTTGACTCTTTCCCAAGGGGGCCATTATGAACTTGATTTGAATGAACCAAAATTTTCCCTAAAGTAATCCCGATTTCCTACTTTGTTGAGCAGTTTCATTTACATAATCTCATAAAGCATTATCTTCAATCTAAATGAAACGGTTAAGTGGCATTGGCTAACACTATCAGTTTATCTGAATTGAAACAGGGAACCACATCGCTAGTGCATGTCTTTACATATATAAGTCCATAAGCAACAGAATGAGTGGTCTGTAGACATAGCCTACAGTAATAAAATTAAGAAGAAAAAAACTCACTCTGTTGTGCCTTCATCTGACCTTTCTTTGCCTAACACTGGGTGCTATCTAATCTGGGTTTTATTCCTTCCCTTTGTCAGAAGGAGATCAAATCTGGGATTCATTCTTTTGCACACTGCTTATCAGAAAAAGAAAGAATTATATAAAGTAGTCTAAGCATGGCTCTTCTCCTTTCTGAACTCCTTCTGGTCTATGAAATTCCAGGTGCAGCCCACAACTCACAAACAATTTGATTTATTTTGATTTTCTTTTCTGTTTTGTATGCAGACAGTTTACAACAAATTAGGAACTATAGTACATATTCCTGCAGCTAGGATTTGGAAAGTGTTTCTTTTATTTATTCCTGGGAGAGAGATATTTGACTGCTCTACCAGAATGTAAAGTGAAGAATCAGATTTATTCACAGCTATATCGCTATATTAATTAGTATGGGAGGAAGAAATAAAGCAGTGTTGACCCTTTGTATAAGTAACATATAATAACAAAAAAGCTAACATTTATTAAATGTGCCAGATGCTGTTTTAACTACACACTTTATTTGTGTTACCTCTTCATAGGTGATAGATATGCTACCAACTAGGTACCATCTTTATCGCTGCTTCACAGATAAATAAACCAAGGCTAAGTTTAAGTTATTTTCCTAGTAATTCTTAGCTATTGAGCAGGAGGGCTGGATTTCAGCCCATGTCCATCTGGCTCCAGAATGTGTATTCCTAAACAGCATGCTATATCATTCTATACTTAACACCCCAAACCTCAAAATAATTTTACTGTTAAGTACTATTTAAATTATGTGTTCCATTAAGTTTTCTATAATTACAATTACAATGAAATTTAATAGCTTTTGAACCATAATTCAAATGCAGAAAATGGGATAAGTTGCATCTTAAGATGTTTCAGGTGTTCAAATAAAATTTTTAACTTACAAAAATACTTTATATAGTTTTAACTGAAATTTCATGTAATACATCTATACCAATCTCGTTAGTAGTCTCCTCAACAAATCTCATTATTCCACTTTGGGTCTCTCCTTGGCTTATCTTTAATTATTCTCTCTCTACTGTTTTAATCCATTATATTTTGTCCATCCTCTCTCCATCATGTAAAAATGTATTTAAATATTTTGCCTTCTTTATGGTATTCTTCCTAGGGAAGGGTTTATTTCCTATTTCATATTTTGAAAGGTCTTAGGAGAATAGAAAAAAATACATATTTGCTCAGCCTGATATCTTGAAACAGAGGATTTATATATTTAACTTTTAAAGACAATGATAGATGGTGGTGGTGGGATGAACTGGGAGATTGGGATTGACATATATACACTAATATCTATAAAATAGATAACTAATAAGAACCTGCTATAAAAAAATAAATAAAATAAAATTCAAAAGTTCCAAACAAAAATGACAATGATAGAATAATTGTTAGAGGCATATTGGATGTTTAACATCAGCGTCAAATGGCACTATCACTTAACTCCATTCTTCATTTTTATTTTTGGATTTCTGAATTTTCTCACTCAAAAAGGAAGATAAAATTTTATTAAATTAAACTAGTTTGTACTGTTTCCCCCTTGACTCAGGCCCCTTTGCAGGGTATATAATTGGAAAGAATATGTATAAAAATCAACAGAGGTGGTAACACAAATATGAGTCAAATAATTATTAAAATACTGAAAAGAACATTTTATGATTACCGGAATTTGAAATTATATGGTGTTAAAGAGACTGATTTTTACAGTAAGACTGAACAAACCAAATGACAGCTTTGTAAATCCAGTATTGATGATAATTTCATGATCAATTTAAATATATTAATGGAAATAATTCTTAATATAATTTCAAATAATTGATGGCTAATTAAATTTACTATCAACTGCTTTTCAGTCATTTATGTCATATACCTCTGCTTAGGCATTGCCTTTTTCTGTTGTATCTTCTAAGATTTGAAATATTCCTGTGTCTGAGGATTGCTATATAAATATAACACATGTCTGTGTCCTATGAATAGGTATAGTATTTCCATGGTGAGTTTCTATATGAACTAAATTCATTGACACTCCCTTGAACTTCTGCTGTTACCATCAAGGCCCTCAGTTTTGCTTCTTTCTCTTTTACCACTCTCAAATAAGAGGGCAGACATCACTTTCTTATTTCTCCTTAATATAGATAAGGCTTTAAGTTTTAATAAGAGTCTCTGGAAAGGATTTTGGGAATATGGCAGGAATCAAGCAAACAGACATACATAAAACTGGCTACTGTTTGCAGTCAGCGATGTCTGCAGTTTTCACAACTTAACGCATTCTTGTGAGTATTTCAGCATCTTGATATAGAACACTAATTTACTAAACTTTAATAAAGAATGAGACTCCATCCCTCCTCAAGCCCTTGCTCCTCCTTCTTGCTGGGACAAATGGAAGGGTGAAAATGAGACCTGTATCACTCAAACCAGTCACTATTTTATTTCTTTCTCTCTAATTTGCAGCTATGTATGTGACTGATATTGATAAATTTTTCATTTTTAAAATGTCTGCTGGTTATCTGCAGTCTCTGAAGTCTATATGAGACCTCTGCAGGCCTATTCATCACATAATACCCTCCATCTGAGATATCTTGCTTTGACACAACCTCATTTACTCTCCCTTAGCTCTTCCCCACAGGGCACATGCTTCAGGGATTTTCTTGCCCAGCAAACATTCCTATTATATGGTACACAGGCAGGATTGCTCAAGCACAGCTACTTTTTCAGGTACCCATTTGATCCACAGTAAACCCATATGCATCCTTGGCCTGCTCTTGAAACTGCCATCTCTCTCTGCTCTGATATGAAAAGGGACAGATTAGCGAGTGAACAACTTATGTAGATGTCAACCAGGGAAGGGGAAAAAAATACTAGATTCCTCTTCTTACTGGCCTCCTTGCCTCTCTCTTCCCTTTTCAACCTCTCCTCAGAAACATTATCTTTCTAAGGGACAAGTCTAAAGACCCATTCCCTTTCTTGGTCCTATTGGAGAGTGTGGTGGGTTAACGTCTGCAGGACCAATTTTACATACTCTAAGCCTTGGGTGAAGATGGCTAGGCCCAAATGTTTATGGGTTACTTACAAAGTGGAGTTTCTCAGAACCCATTATTTTCTAGTTTTAGCACAATCCTGAAAAAGTTAGACATCACTGGTTGAAACATGTCTGATCACTCTCCAAATACTTAACTGGGTCTCTGATACTCTCCTTGCATTTACTGTCATGTTTCCATCCTGTTCATTTTCAAGTTTTAATAAATCAATTTCCTGTTGTGTAAGATCAGTGGGTTTGTATATGTCATTCCTACTCAGGCTTAATGTTTTGAGATTTTACTGTGATCAAATGATTTCCTTGCATTATTTTCATTGGTACTATATTAGTGACTTTCCTTAGATGTTTAGTGTTTGAGAAAATAACATGAAGGAAAACATCTTTCTTTTCTGTGCAGCACATATTCCCCCAAATAGAGCAATTATGAATTGACATCCAAATAATACCTTCATTATTATTTTTTCTAAAAATATTGATGATTAAGTTTGTAAGATTTCCTGTGCAAATTCTTTTTCAATATAATTTTTACAGAAGGAGAATTGCCCAAGTAATCATTTCCAAAGCATTGTAATCTCAAATTATCTTTGAAGGTAGATATATTCAAAATAGGAGAGAAAGCAAATTTTCACAGATAGAGGTAGGCTATGTAAAGTCATGTGAAATTTTTATTACAGTTTTATGGAGTATTACCTTTTCAGTAAAAATTTTAAATAAAATGATACCACTGAAATACAAAGGATCATAAGAGACTACTGTGAACAATTATACACCCATAAATTGGACAACCTGGAAGAAATGGAATAATTCCGAAAAATATACAACCTACCAAGACTGAAATAGAAAATCTGAACAGACTGATTACTAGCAAGGAGGTTGAATCAGTAATAAGAACCTCCTAACAAACAAATATCCAGGACCATACAGCTTCACTGGTGAATCCTATCAAAGTTTCAAAGAAGAATTTGTATCAGTTTGTCTCAAACTTTTTTGAGACAGCAGGGTCCTCGTCCAAACACATTTTATGAGGCCAGCATTACTCTGATACCAAAATCAGACTAGGATGCCACAAAAAATGGAAATTACAGGCCAATATTCCTGATGAACATAGATATAAAAATAATCAACTAATTATTATCAAACAAAACTCAACAATACATTAAAAGGTTCATACACCATGAACAAGTGGTATTACTCTGGAGATACAAGGATGGTTCAACATCCAAAAATAAGTCAGTTATACACCACATTAACAAAATTAAAGGATAAAAATCATATGATCATCTCAATAGATACAGAAAAAGCTTCTGACAAAAATCAAACATCCATTTATGATAAAAACTCTCAATCAACAAAGTGGGTATAGAGGGAAACATACCTCAACATTATAAAGACCATACCCACAGCTAACGTCACTAATAGTGAAAAGCTGAAAGCTTTTCTTCTAAGATCAGGAACAAGACAAGGATGCTAACTCTTACCACTTTTATTCAACACAGTATTGGAAGTCCTAGTTAGAAAAATTGGGCAAGAGAAAGAAATAAAAGTCATCTAAATTGGAAAGGAAGAAGTAAAAATTTCATTATTTGTAGATGACATGATAATCCTTAAAGAAAACTCTTAAGGCTTCATCAAAAAACTGTTAAGAGCGAATAAATTAATTCAGTAAAGTTGCAAGACACAAAATCAATATGCAAAAATCTGTTTTCTTTCTTTATACTAAACAGTGAACTATCAGAGAGAGAAATTAATAAAACAATTCCATTTACAATTGCATAAAAAGAATAATTTCCTAGGAATACTTTTAACCAAGGAGGTAAAGAACCTGTATATTGAACCCATCTAAAAAACAAAAAGACAACTTATTGAATAGGAGAAAATAATTGCAAATCATATATCTGATAAGGGGCTAATATCCAAAATACACAAAGAACTCATACAACTCAGTAACAAACAACAAACAATTCAATTAACAAATGGGCAGAAGATCCGAATAGACATTTCTCCAAAGAAGACATTCAGATGGCCAGGAGACACATGAAAAGATGCTCAACATCACCAATCATCAGGAAAATGCAAATGAGATATCACCTCATACCTGTTAAAATGACTATTATGAAAAAGGCAAGAAATAATATGTGCTGGGGAGATCGTGGAGAAAAGGGAACTCGTGTACTGCAGATAGGAATGTAAATTGGTTCAGCCACTGTGAAAAACAGTATGGAGGTTTATCAAAATTTTAAAAATATTATTATCTTATGATCCAGCAGTTCTACTTCCAGGTATCTATCCAAAGAAAACAAAAACGCTAATTTCAAAAGATATCTCACTCCCATGTTTATTGCAGCATTAATTACAACAGTCAAGAAACAACCTAAGGGTCCATCAAAAGATGAGCGAATAAAGAAATTGTGCACCTTCAGGGCATTACGCTAAGTGAAATAAGTCAGACGGAGCAAAACAAATACCGTATTATCTCTTTTACACATGGAATCTAAAAAGAAATCCCACAAAAATAATACAAGCTCATAGATTCAGAGAACAGATTTGTGATTGCAAGAGGCAGATTTGGGGATGGATGAAAGAAATGGGTGAACTGATTTTTTTTTTAAGTTAAATAAACTGAATATTTTTTTGAAATAGTAGAACATAATATAGTAAAAGAAAAAACACCTTGTATGGGAGACCGTACTTTGTCACACGGAAAAAAATAGTATACTTCACATAAATATAGTCATGGGGTGTTTTACCAGAAATGCTGAAGCAACAGAGTTCTACTTGGTGTTCTACATGGTGTTAGCAGGAATATGAGTCATTTAGCTGAACTATCAATGTGTGTTCTCTCTTTCTCTCTCTGAACACTGTAAGATTCTGGTTCTGCTCACTAATCATTATGCTTCCCACCTGCTAGTAGCTGAATCAATACAGCTTCTTCTCTACATGGATATAAAAAGCACATCTTGATTTCAATAAATGCTTTGTAAAACCAAGGATTTTTAGGGCATGGCTATGTTAAATACAGGGCAACTTTACAATTGAAAGCTTAGAAATTGTTAAGAATGCCTTGAATCTACGCAACCCATAATTTTAAAAATGCTATTCATAATGAAAATAACTGTTACTGAATCTAAAAAAAAACTTAATTGAATATTCATTCTGTCATTATGACAGTATAGGTGCTAGTCATATAAAACAGGGAAATCATATATAATTATATTTAACTTTAGCAACATTATTATTCTTTCCTGGACTTGCTATATGTAATCAAATGAGACAAAAGTGTGGGAATTTGGAGAATCTGAAAAATCATGTTGACTTAGGGGCACTTGGCTATCTATGTCTAACTCTGAGATTCCTTCTGTTATCCTTAGCTAAGAAAGAAACTGAGTATTATGTGTGGATTACTGAAAAAATTATGATTAATGTATCTTTTAAAGTTAATTATTAATAATAATAATAGAGTTCTAAGTTGCACGTGAACACTTGTGAACAGTATTTCACATCCATCATTTGATTTCATCTTTATGTATTAATACTGATAACGACAACAGCTATCATTGTCCAAGTATTTACTAGTTTCCAGACAATTTGTAGAGGGAACTTTATAGTTTCAGAAAAACAGCCATTAAAAACCCTGAGACACAAATACTGTATTCTATATTGTTACTGCACTTTTAGAAAGCAATGAGCCGAGATTCTATCTCACATTTAACTGACTCTACCCAATATGCTGTATTTCCTCCCAATGTTTCTGAGACAAAGACAAGGTAATTATCATTAACCATTCAATAAATGAGGCTCCATGGTGAGGAAGATCTCACACGCTTTGGATAATCTAAATCAGATCCTGCTGCACCCCCATATTACCCTTCTTGAATTATGCAGATGCTGAGTGTGAGGTTAGGTACAATGCACAATGAAAACTCAAAATCCTTTATGGCACTAAGAAAGGTATATAAATAATATCAGAAGACAAATATATCTACTTGCAAAAGTGCAGAATTTGAAAGGAAAGGAAAGTCATATGAGAAAGGTTTTGTTCATCCACCTCACAATTTGTTAAAAGAGAAAGTTGGTAAACAGTGACATCTTGATTTATTTCACTCTTCATTTTTTTCTAATTCATTTTCCTTTTCTCACATTTTCAAGAGATGGTAAATTAAAACCAGAAAACTTGTTTCTTTAACTTAAAAAAAATTCTTTACACTATAAACATCAACTACTTAAGTTACTTTGAAAGAACTTTGAACAAGTAAACAAAACCCACGTACTTCCTACTTGCTCTTAAGGCTTATAGTATAATTATGTCGTGTCCATTTTCTATCTTTTCCACTTATTATACAATGACACCATTGTTTTCACACAATAAGAAATATAATACTGTACTCTGCTTTTTTTCCCTCTAGAAGCTAGTAGAATATAAATGTTATCATCTCACAATGAAAAGAATTGTTTTAAGAAAAAAAATCTTTTACATCTTCTGTGACAATAATGATTTTAAACAATCATTAAACAGAATTTTTTCTTTTACTTTGGGTTCTTGTCAGAAGGAATAAAGACACAGTCCTTAGCACATTTTAGAATGTATTCTAATACTCTGCTTTTAAAAAGGTGTATCTCGCTTTCCCCACAGATCTCTTGTATTCTCCAATAAGAAGATATAGTGAATTGCATTCAGCCTGTTGTCAAGAGTTTGAAACCAGTAGGTCAGAGGTATGAAGCTGTTAATATATAAAACATGTAATCTCAATAATGTTTTTTACTTTGAACACCTTCTTGCAAGGATTTTCCCATACCTTTTCTCAAGCTCATTGAGGTTCACCAGGGCAATGCAAAATAGAAAGAGTAACAGGCCAAGAGCTTGGATCAAGTTCAGGCCTCACCATTACATTAATTCAAAACATTTAAGGGGAATAATTGTGCATAGACCTTGTTTTATTCCCATTCCCTCACATAGAACTTGGCACGGAATAAGAAATAAATAAATACTTGTTGAATGAATAAACACATGAGCTCAAACAAGTTGTTAATGTTCTCTGAGTCACAGATTCCTCAGTTGAAAAATGGAATAATATCTGAACTGTGATGACAATAAGAAACTATATGTGTGTTTGGTTTGTATGTATATGTACATAAATATGTTCTGAAGTTTGTGGAAGCTATACAGTACATGGACATGTAAAGAATTATTATGATTTTTGTTAATACTAGAATCCTTTGAAGACGCTAAGTGAGGAAAATGAGCACTTTATGATACTCACCTACTATGATAAACAAAAAGCTTGTAAATCCAAAGTGAGGTTTATAAATACAAAAAGTGAGAAAACTACTATGTTTCTAGCTTGTGATAACTCTTCCTGACCTAAATACTACACATCTGTTCCCTGAGAGGCAAGTTGAATACCATTTAATGCTGTCAATAGGATATTCAAGAAGGATATTCAAAAAAACACTGTTTTTTTTCTTGAATATCAAACAGAGATGTTTGATAAAATATAAACACATTTCAAACAGAGGTGTTCCTCTCACACACTGCACTGTTATTAAATACTGACGTCAATCAGAAATTCATTAAAGAAAGTAGTGAGTTTAACATTTGGATTATTCTTAAATCTTAGAACACTCACTCTGATTGGTAGAGGCATGTCAAAGATGAGTCAGTAGGAGCAGTCCATCTGTAGTGCAGGCAATTCATGAGGTGCACTGTCTGTAGAGAATTTAAAAACAATAATAAAACTTGACTAAGGTTGGCCTGCTTTTTATTAACACCATGCTTCAAGTCAGTGATAAAATTTTCCTTCCAGAAAAAAATCTGTTGTTCTAAGTTCTAAACAATTGCTATGGTTACTACTGAGTTTTAATAAATATATATGTTAAGTTTCAAATTAGCACATTTTTATTACTTATCCTTTAGTAAACATTGTATTCTACATGGAATTTAATTTAACTCTCACTTATGCAGCTGGACTTGATACATGCACTTGTTTCAGCAATGAGTTTATAAAGGTATGGAATCATTTAAGCTCTCTTCAAGCCCAGTCCATGCTCCATTTAAACAGCAGAACAGAAACAAACAATGATAGTCTAGTGAATGTAAATAAAGGAACAAAACTTGATCACCTATACTTTTATCTGTGTGTAAAGTATTGGAAGCTGTTGGAATTAATCCTAAAGAAAAAATCATGTACAGCAATATGGCAACTTCTGGAATTAACTATAAAATGGGATTTTTATCACTCTATGACAAACTTTTCGTTATATTTTAGATTTTTTAAAACTGTATGGATCAGTTGTATCATGTGAAATATATTTTTTTGAAATTAAAATTAATGAAAAGTGTTTCTCAGCTACAACCAGAGATAGAGTTACTAATCTGGTTACATTGTCTATTGACCATAGATATTTTAAGATTCATTTTGATAAGGTCATTGACAAATTCGCAGATAAATAATTGCAAAAAGAAAATGTAAAGTTATTATAACTCTTTACAGCCATAGAGAAATGTATGTGTAAGGTATTTTCCTAATCTATAAAAGACACAGTAATAAACTAAAAAAATACTAATCCACTACATTATTCCTTTCTGTACCATACAATAATTCCAAATCTGTACTCTTTCATTTGTTTTACTGACATGATTATATATACATGAAGTTCAGTAAATAAAACCTTTACTGTCTGTGTTCTTTCCGGACATTAGTATTATGTCTTTCATTTCATGATTATTACTTGGTAATGATCTACTCAGGGTGTCACTTATGCTAGGTATGCTACTGATGATGATTCCTGACACACAAATTATCATATGAAGAAAAGACTGTTAAAGCTGGGTATGTCTATTTTCAAACCATATGGAAGGAATGGGTTATTTTTAATAGCAGAGAGATTCAGTTGTCAATTGAATGGTACAAAGGCAGAAAAAATTAAGGTTCTCGTCTGTGTTTTTACATGTAAGTGTGTAAATAAGATATGATACTGAGGTAATTAGAAAGGGAAATGTCCCCCTGATCTTTAAATGAAATTTCTGTTCATTTTAAGATACTATTAAGAGCATGAAAAAAGTAAGCCACAGAGTGGAGGAAGATACTTGTGATACCTGTAGATAATAAAGGATTCATATTCAGAATGTATGATATATCCTTATAATTCAATAGGAAAGAAGCTAGAGAATACAAATGAGAAAAAAAAAAACTTGAACAGGACATCCAAATGTCTAATATACACATAAACAGTGTTCAATGTCACTGTAGACAGTGACAGTGACACTGTTTAACATGAATTAAAACCACAATGTGATATCATTATAAACTCACTAGAATAGCTTAAAGTAAAAGAAAATAAAAGAGACTAACAATACCTATCATTGGCAAAAATGCAGAATAGCTAGAATTCTCACATACATTGGTAGTAGGAGTGTAAATTGGTACAATATTTTGGAAAATAGTTTGGTATTATCTACTGAAGTTAGTCATGTGTATTCCCTGTGACTCAGCAATCATTATAAGAGTGACCTAACAGCTTCATTTATGATGGCCAAAAATTCTAAACTACCCAGTTTCTTACCAACATTAGGCTAATGAATTACCTGTGGTATATTAATAGAATTGAATGCCATAGAGCAATGAAAATGAATAAACTACTGCTACATGCAACAAGATTCATTCTCACAAACATCACTTATATACTATATATAAAGCATATATAAAAAAGAATTCCTACAACACTTATATTAAATTCAAAACTGGACGAAACTAATATGAAATCAGGATAGTAACTAATTTGGGGAGAAGTACTGGTAACTGGGAGATATTTCAAGGAGCAATTTTGGTGTGCTGGTAATATTCAATTTGTTAAAGCTTTCTATATGCATGTTCTACTTCAATAAAAAGAATTTAATTAATATAAATTATAACACATTGCACTTACTGTAATTTCAATAACATAGCAAATCTAAAGAAGAACTTCACTTGCATAGCAAAACCACACAGACGATATCTCTAACCTATAATCACAGTAAACATAAGTTGACCTTATAGCAACCTTTGTTATAAGGCACTGGTATAAACTTTTATATTTCATCAAAAATGTTTTGGATATAAAGGTCATTAATAAGCAATTTAGATAAAATTGGATTTTGAGAGTGAGAGAAAAAATCTATTACTTTTGTTTCTTATATGGCGATTTAATATCTCATTCACAACTTAATCATTATCTCACACAGAATTACTAGATTGCCTAGTAGAATTACCAGTTAAAGAGATATAAAGAATATGTGTGTTACATTATTCTTAGCATTCCTCTATGAGTTTTCACAGATGTCTTGAAATGTACATTAGGGACAATTGCTTTGCCAGACACATAATTAATGCTTTTAAATCAAGAACCTATTGAAGGTTATAGCATACCTGCACTATTTTGAGTTTTTCTAATTAAAATTGAGTTTTCAATTTTCTAATTGAGTTTTCTAATTAGAAACCAGTTTTATTTTTTTCCAAGAAAACACGAATATATAGGCAGATTCTCTGGATAAAAATCCTTGAATCTTCTCCAAGGGCAGAGGATAAGGGAATGGTAGTAATGTAGCATAATGGCAAGAAGTATGCCTTTATAAATGTGTGCCTTTCTTTTTGATTTCCTGGGATTTTGCAGAGTGATTAATACTTGTAATACTAATTAATACTCATTAGTACTCATAGAAGTCAATTTTATCACTATTACAAATCATATGTGAAATTTCATCATATATGTAAGTATTGTAAATTACCGGTAATTTAAGAGTAAAAGCCCTCATAACAATGTGTTTGAAAAAATTTATTTAAATTTTATCAAAATGTGAAACAGAGAAAAAAGTAAACCAAAAGAATGAAATTCTGAAAGGCCTGACAACTTAATCAAGATTAATAAACGGTGTCCTTTTATCAAACAAGAGATGTTTTAAGACAATGTCGACATCATACTATTAGTTCTTAAATCATCAGAAAATTTTAATTCTATATGCAAATAAACTCAGTTATTTTTTATAATGTCAGATAATTATCATAAGTTATGCACATGGAAATTATGACGTTTTTAGTGTACTGACATCTCTTAAAATCTGAAAAAATATATATGACTTAAAAAATAAATATTGAAAAACAGGAGTCAAAGTTACAGTCTACAGTTTGTTTTTAAAAATTTGTGAGCATTAACTGTGTATGTTCTCTAGCATGAAATTAATGTCATTTGTCTATTGGTTAATCGATAAAATATATAGAAGAAATCACAGATGGTTTGTTATCCAGGTGAGAGGCTATTGCCTAAATATCTTCTGGGCTGAGTGGATGCCTGGAACCCAGGTTACTTGATATTTGGACCCAAGCTCTTAACTACCTCAGGTTTCCTCCCTTGTTCCCTTAGACTCCATTTCAACTTGCTGGCATCACATTATGGCTCCACCCAAGACCTATCCTGTTCAACTATAAAGCTGATTTACACACAAATTTCCTGATTCTTTAACCTCTAGAAAATAATCCTAATAGTTTGTGCTCAGCATCTATTGATTTCTGCAGAAATGCCCTCTGAGAGAATTGTTAAATCTTTAACATCATGCTCCTTAGGAACATGTACTCTATTTAAAAAGTTGGTACATTTGTAACTAGTTATTAGGCTCTTCCCTTTAGAAATAGCCAACCAGAGCAATACTTTTCTAAATGCTCAATTTTGACTTCTAATATCTCTTTCAATTCTAATATTCAGGTATATTTTTGTTCCTTATGTTCTTTACGCGATGACTTTTTTCCTTAAATGTAGCTAAGCTATTTTTTTGTTGTTACTTGGCAGATGAGGATTAAATTGTATTATCAACTCCAGAAAGTTTATAAAGTTGAAAATTCATAGAACTCAAAATTTCATTTCTTGCTCTACTATTATCTATGTGGTGTTCAGCTGCATCATTTGTGACTTGATAGGGTTTGAGGGACTCTGTTATATCCAAAGTTGCTTCTGATGCAAGCTGTATGCGTCTCGGGTCATAAGAGTCAGAAGACCCCTTTATTCAACAGCTCCACAATTCTGTTGTTAGCTGGTATAGCCACTTTTCATTGAACACTGGTTAACGAAGAAGCCATCAATCTGGGTTTCTGACCTAATGGACAAGTCATTTAGTCTGATGAAGCATATTTCCCTTTTTACTTTGCCTTCCATTATGTTTTTTACTTTGTAACAAAATGCCCTGTAGTACTTTAATTATTATTATTTCTTCTTGGAACTGAAGAAACATCACATAAAAGTCATCAACTCATCTTCAGAACACACTTCAGAACACCACTCCAATCATTGTGGTTGCTGTTATAAATGTAATAAGAAAGGCTTTGAAAGTGAGTTTATCTGGAAGTTATATTTTTGTCAATACTTTTAATACCAATATGTAAAAGCCAAATAAAATTCTTCTGGATTTTAGAAAAAGATGAACATTCATGGAAAAAATTTTTGTCAAAGAAAAGAGAAAAAAAGACAATAGTTTAAAATATTTGCTTTGATACCAAGTTAGAGTATCACACCTTGGGTCATGGAAAGTCACTTAAACAATATATTTTCCAGCTACTACATAGCAAAAGTATGATTGGGTAAAAAGTTCATTTTCTTCCATATTATGTAACTTATTATTAAAGATAATTTACTTTCATTTCCATCAATCATGCCCTCAGAAAGAAACATTTACATATACCACTGGTCCATCTGTAGGTTTCTATCAAGAAAGAATATCCTACAATACAAAAAGTAGTTAAAAAAATCTTGGGTCTACTATAGTTTTCAATATTGTTATCTCCATGAATTAGATTTCCATCTCTTAAAAAGGTATAATATATATCAATCTATCAATGATATGTCCTGATGAAATATTATATTTGTAATTGTTATTTTTATAGATCATTTTTGTTAATACTAGTATAAAAAGGTTAATATATTTGATTAATGTATTTGAAAACTTGTTTTTAAAAATAAATTTCAAGTCAAAAACATTTAGAATCTAATCAAGTATCTTAATAAAATTCTAAATTTCAAAATATGCTTGGGACACAAAAATATTGACATTAACTGGATTACCCACATTAACCATAATTTACTTACTATTCCTGGTGAAAATTGGTGCATCATTCACAAACAATTCCCATTAGAAGCTTAGTGAATACTTTTTTCTGTTAGTTTCTTGATTTTTTTTTTTTTTTCCATTCTAAATACAAACACAATCAGTTGGCTCTTGCTGGCAATTGTTTACTATTGGGAAATGAAGGTGTGTATTTTTTTTTTTTTTCTTTTTTGCGGTACGCGGGCCTCTCACTGTTGTGGCCTTTCCCGTTGCGGAGCACAGGCTCCGGACGCGCAGGCTCAGCGGCCATGGCTCACGGGACTAGCCGCTCTGCGACATGTGGGATCCTCTAGGACCGGGGCTCGAACCCGTGTCCCATGCATCGGCAGGCGGACTCTCAACCACTGCGCCACAAGGGAAGCCCCAAGGTGTGTATTTTTAACCTCAAATTTACTGGTAGGAAAGTAAAAGATCACAATGTTGCTGATGAAATATATGGATCTGATACCCTAATATGATTCAAGAAAAAGTGTGTGAAAAGATGGCTCTGCTTGGTGTGATATTAAATGAATGGGACATGTTGTTTTTCTTCCTTTTTATATGTTTTTGATGATATTTGTTTAATTTTTAGTTTCAAGTCAATAACCTCAATGAATTAAATATTTTCAAAATTTTATCTAGATAGATAGATAGAAATGAACTTTTAAAACATAACCACAGGGCTTCCCTGGTGGCACAGTGGTTGAGAATCTGCCTGCTAATGCAGGGGACACGGGTTCGAGCCCTGGTCTGGTTGGATCCCACATGCCGCGGAGCAACTAGGCCCATGAGCCACAACTACTGAGCCTGCGCGTCTGGAGCCTGTGCTCCGCAACAAGAGAGGCCGCGATAGTGAGAGGCCCATGCACCGTGATGAAGAGTGGCCCCCGCTTGCCACAACTAGAGAAAGCCCTCGCACAGAAATGAAGACTCAACACAGCCAAAAATAAATTAATTAATAAACTCCTACCCCCAACATCTTCAAAAACAAAAACAAAAACACAACCACAATATATCAGGTTTTAAAATTACTATTTCCTTAATACTATCACCAAATATACAGATTAAATAATAATTTGATTTAATTTGGATACAAATGAGAACAATATGTTTCCTAGGTCTCTTTTAACTGTTCATTTTAAATAATTAATATTTAATTAATTATATACTTCCATAATACCTCTTTTTCTCCCCTTGCAATTTATTTATTGAAAAAAAAATGAGTTGTTTGGTAGAGTTTCCCAAAGTCTGGATTTTTCTGATTGCAGTGTCATTTATTGAACATGTTTCTTCATAGTTTATACTTCCTGAAAACTGACAGTTAAATCTTACTTCATGTGAGAGACTGCATATACAGTAAGGTGTAATTTTTTTCAAACAACATAAGCTAGAGTTTGGGAAATGTATTGTTGGCAATTATGGTTACATTGCCCTTATTCCTGAGTGTTGATTTTTACTTTGAGTGATGAGGAGGTTTCTTCTTGATGATAATCAATGGAAAATATCCTGTGGCAGAAAATTTGGAGAAGATGCAAATCATCCTCTCCCTGGGACTCATGTTTGGATTAGGTTTATAAGGTGATGAGATACCTCCACATTTCACTGGAGACACTTGATCAGAGTCTTATTGACTCTAATGAGACCTACTGAGGAGTGCAGTGCTAAGATACTTTTTATGTTTTCTTCTATCTTTATTTCTGGAGAAAAGTTTGTTTTATCCTATCCTGTAATAAGCTTTTGGGAATTAAGGACAAACTTTCATCAACTCAGTACAAAGTAGTACTGAGCACTTGCCCTTTAATTCCTCAAATATTAGATGATTACCTATGAGCCAGGCACTGTGTTAGGAACTGAGGGTATAAATATTAGTGAAAACAGACATGGTTTCTCTTTTCACAGCACTATGGTCATATAAGGAATACAGATAATAATCAAATAAATCTCCTACTTAGTATATAATTACTAATTGAGAGTGCTCTGAAGGGAAAGAACATTATTTAACATCATTATAAAACAAAGGAACCGAATCTCAAGATGTAGCAAGAAATAAGACAGTCGAGAACGAGGCACATTTGGGGATGATAAGTATCCACCAGGATATGTTTGTGGAACATAAAAATATTTCTCAGTTTCAATCTCAGAAATTCACTGAGGAAGGAAACCTTATTCCTGAAAAAGTTTCTGAAAGTTTTGAGATATAGTCCTCACACTTTAAAATTAGACATTGAATAAAAGGATTATCCCTGAAAGGAAGAGAGATATGAGCCATTTGGTTTCTATGACAAAACTGCTTGTTAAAACACAGGCCTTCTTATTTCTCTTATTTGCTCATATGGTCCACATGGAAAATATTAGGTAAGCAGAGAACTACATCTAGTCACAAAAAGTTTCGACTTCTGAATAGATCCAAACATAATTTTAACTGCTGTTTGCAATACAAACTAAATGGTTTAGTGATTATATTAACTACATTGGTATTAGGCTAATTAAGTTGCTTTGTCTAGAAATATAGAGAAATTTCTTATAGGCCTGTGTAAAGCAACCATAAATAACCATGTGCAAAAATATGAACACAATCTGAACAGATTTAGAAATACAATATTCCCTACATCATGAAGTATTTTTCTACTTCAGCAGTTCTTTATGGGAGAGAGTCACCAAAGACACTTTAATATAAAGAAACCACAACTTTTTTTTTTGTAATAAATGGGGAACAAAAGAAATAGGAAGACAGAATATAAGAAATAATTTATGAAGAAAAAGATAGAAAACAAAAGAACAAATTTTTACTCTAAAATTTTGCAGTCTGATACCTGCCCTGCTCACATGAACCATTATTCAGAGAAGATAAGTGGTGACAGATGTGGCTTCGTTATGGCAGGAACTTAATGTCAAGCAGCTGAGCAACCACACTTCTTAAAGAAATTAATCCTGAGCACTCCTAATTGGACTCTTCCTCTCCTGTTTCCTCCTTAAATTTCTAACTGGAGTTTTCAGTAAACGATAGCAATCTTGATGGCATCTAATGGTCTAAATAATGTTACATTCCCGAGTCTTCCTGCTGGTAGTATTCATAAACACCTTTCGAAAGTACCAGTGTCTGGGGTAGAATAATTCATCTGAAATATGGCCATTTACTTATGATTTGTTATCATTTACATATATATTCTCCTTTCTATTAACTATTTTTTCTTTCCTGTCATACTTTTCTTAAGGAGTAATGGGTTAGACAATGATATTATTAGTAGGCCTAATTTATGAGATTAAAAAATACCATTTTTTATGTGTTATATATTTAACCATGACATTTGAGATTCCTGTAGCATGATGGTACCATTTTTGAGGGGGGAGGGGCAGTTTTGCATTTCTGCTGGTTAGAGCCCTTATACAAAAACCTTTTTTAAAAAATCCATAATAAAAAATTAAACAGTGACGGGATATGAAGTTAAAAGCCCTCTGGAGAAGGTATATATTATAGAAGCGGGAACTCATATCTATATCTATATCTATATCTGTATATAAATAATACTTTGCCTATTCCCATATGTATGTGGTATTTAATCTCACTACACCATGAGTATTCTCCAAGTGACACTGGAGCACTGAGGATACCACTGGGTGATGATGGTGATGAAGTGGAGGAGGAAGGTTGTGATTTTTATTCTGGGGGCCACTCCAGCCTAGTGAGCTGCTCCAGGAAAGATTATGATTCCAGTGATACTTCCTTGCTCTGGAATGACCCAGCCTCCACATCCCAGTGAAATGGCTCCTCATCCCTGTGTGGTGTCATCTGGCCCTGCATGTGTAGTCTTTCACTTGTGTGGCTTTCTATTTTCCTATCCATCTTCTCACATAATGGTTAAAACTCCTCATGGCATTCTAGATCAGTGTTGTCCAAGAGGAATATTATTCATGCTACATTAGTAATTTAAAATTTTCTAGTAACCAAATTAACAAAACTAAAAACAATTAAATTAATTTTAATAATGTATTTGATTTAACCTAAGGTATTAAATATTATTTTAACACACATCAATGTAAAAATCATTAATGAGTATCTTATGTTTTGTTTTTTTATACTAAAGGTCAAAAATCTGGTGTGCATTTTACACTTACAGAACATCTCAGTTTGAACTAGACATATTTCAGGTGTGCAATAACCACATGTCTCTAATGGCTACCATATTGGAGAGCACAGCTCTGATTATTCCTCTCCTTCATGTAGCCATAGGCCTAGATCAAGCTATTATGTACTTTATCAAGGATGCCCCTCCATTTTCACACACTGAGAAACCTAGAAATGAGATGACACAGTTCCTCCCTTAGACAGACAAATATCACCCTTTCTTTTAAAGTTCATCTTATTTAGACAAAATTTACATGATTTTCTATAACTCAGTTAATAAACAGAACATATAAAACTTCATTCTTAGTCTCCTTTCATCACACATCAGGTTTGTGCATTCCTTCTTCTTTGAACTCTTAGATATCTATTTGTTGACCAAGCCCTTAATAAGCTCTTATTATAAATTAGGCAGAAATAGGAAACAAAAGAGAATTCCAAACTCAAGAGAGGTTGGGAATCATATAATCCATGTACCATGTCCATAGGAAAATAGTATGTTCATAATAAAAGCCAAAAGCATGATTATTTTTACTCAGAGCCAGATTTTAATCCTGCCTCTATCATCTGTTTATGTACCTAACATTTTCACTATAGGAACCACTTCTGCTCTAATATAGGAACTATAATATTAATAGTCCCTAATATTAAGAATTACAAATGCAACCATACCTTGAATACTTGCATTGGATCAGATTCTTTCCTAAGGATTTCACATTCATTCATTATTTATTAAATAAAGGAAATAAATCTCACCAAATGAGATAATGCATGTAATATTTCTATCTTATACTAGCTTATCGATATAGTCACTATAATAAAGCAATATTTATGATGGTAATCATTGCTTTCCTTATTATCTTCTAGCCTATCTTCAATTTTCTTAATAGATGATAGCATCTCAATTTTCATCAGACAGAAATCCTGCAATGACAAAACTATGTGTATTTATTATATGAATCTCCAGGGTACAGTTTGTTTATTTCTTGTAAACTTTTGGTGCTCAGGTGCTCAATAGACAATGAATACATTAATGAATTAATTAATAAGCCAAAAAAGGGGGCACTTCTGAATTCAACAGCTGTGGTATAGCAAAGCAAGACTGTATCAATTATCTTTACTATTTCATTTAGAGAACTGTATTTACTACACTACAGCCTCCAAAATTTGTCAAAGCAAACCAAAGGAGATGAATGTTGTATAGTCTTTGACAATGGGACCAATTTGATTCCTCATATTCCTCTTCTCCTGCCCCTTCCCACTAATGACTAGGTCATGGGTGTGCCACCTGATCTGTTAATGGCTGGAACAGCCTTACATACACAGTGGTGAATCCTGTGGATGCAGAACAGATTCAAATAAAAGTGGCTCTGCTCTTTCCTAGCTTTCAGATTTGGGAATTCATTGAATCTGCGTCCTTCTTTTTTTTTTTTAAATCTTACAAAATACTAAAGTTTTTGCTTGTGCCATAAACATGTAAGTTAAAAACAAACCATACCAATCCATTTCTGAGCAAATGTTGAGTTAATGCTCTTTTGTGTACAAACTTCTAATTTAAAAGTGCTCATTTTGTAAGAGCCAACAAAGTTAATTGACAATAACATCAGCATTTCTGAGAAAATTAGATATTCAAATATAAAAGAATGAAACTACACCCCTATTTTACACTACTCACAAGAATTAAATCAAAATAGATTAAAGGGTTAAATGTAAGACCAGAAACCATAAAACTCCTAGAAGAAAATAGGAAAAAAGCTCCTTGACATGGCTCTTGGCTATGTTTTGGATGTGACACCTAAAGCACAAGCAACAAGAGCAAAAACAAACATGTGGGAATATAACTAAAGAGTTTCTATACAGCAAAAGAAACAATTAACAAAATGAAAAGACAGCCTATGGAATGGGAAAAAGCATTTGCAAACCATATATCTGATAAGGGGTTAATATCCAAAATATATAAAGAACTCATATATAACTCAATAGCAAAACCCTCCAAATAATCCAATTAAAAATGGGCAGAGGATCTGAATAGGTATTTTTCCAAAGAAGATATATGAATGGCCATAGGTACATGAAAAGATGCTAAATATCACTAATCATCAGAGAAATGGAATGAAAAGCACAACGAGATATTATCTCACACCTACTAGAATGACAATCATCAAAAAGGCAAGGGATAACAAATGCTAGAGAGGATGTGAAGAAAAGGGAATTCTTGTGCACTATTGGTGGGACTGTAAACTGGTACAGCCACTATTGAAAACAGTATGGAGGTTCCTCAAAAAATTAAAAATAGGACTACCATACGATTCAGCATTTCCAATCCTGGGGATATATCCAAAGAAAACAAAAATGCTATATTGAGGTATCTGCACCCGCATGTTCATTGCAGCATTATTTACAATAGCCAGACATGGAAACAATATGTGTCCATCCACAGATATATGGATAAAGAAGTGATATATATACAACAATGGAATATTTTTTAGCCATGAAAAAGAAGGAAATCTGCCATTTGTGACAACATGGATAGAACTTGAGGGCATTACGCTAAGCAAAATAAGTTAGACAAAGATATATAAATTCTGAATGATCTCAATTATATGTGTAATCTAAAAACAAAACAAAACACCAAACTCCAAAAAAAAGGAGATTTGTGGTTATCAGAGGTGGTAGGTGGGGGGAAGAGGGAATGGTTGAAGGTGGTCAGAAAGTATGAACTTTCAGTTATAACATAGATAAGTACTAGGGATGTAACATACATATACAGTTAACACTGCTATATGATATATTTGAAAGTTAAGAGAGTAAGTACTAAGAGTTCTCATCACAGGAAAAGAAACATTTTCTCTTTTTTCTTTTTGTATCTATATAAGATGATGGATGTTAACTAAGCACTTGTTGTAATTATTCTACAATATACTTAGGTCAAACCATTATGCTGTATACCCTAAACTTATACAGTGCTATATGTCAATCTTATCTCAAGAAAATTGGAAAAAAATATGATAAAGAGAAAAAAATAATCAGCATTTTGTATTAAATGCTATTTGGAATGACGATCGCCTTTAACTTTTCCTGCCCTTTTAAACTTTACTTAAATGAAAATATTTTTTTATGTAGCTACATTTCCTATTTACATGAACAGCAAATAACTGCTACCTTATATGTGATTGTATATCAGAGTTACATGCCATTATTTTACATCTAGGCTGTTTAAAGAACTTCTACTTTAAAGGAACAAAAACTACTAAAGGGTGAAATTTTCATTGTAATTCCTCAGGAATTCCTTGTCTGAAAATTTTCAGGATATTTCCAATACCAGTATTAGAACTTCTGATGACAGGCTTATGACAGATAAAAGTGATTATAATTCTTTACATCTGATCATCTGGGAGAGATTTTAGATGAAGTTTTTACTTAAAGAAAGAAATAAGCTTCAAAGTTTTTCCTCAAAGGAAAATGGATATGAGTGTACCTCCTCTCTTCTTCTCCCTCCTCCCTCTCTCCCTCTTTTTCTTCCTTCCTTCCTTCCTTCCTCTCTCCTTCCTTTTTCTTTCCTTTCTTTCTTAGCAGAGGAATAAAGCTTCAAAGATTGATGTCATGTGAGTACAAGAAATGAGATCCATACTTTGGAGCCCTAAAGGATTAAAGATTATTGCCTGAGGGGACAATGAGCTTGTCTCAGAAGGCTCTATAACTACTTCATTAGAGTAAAAGGTGTGTATAGCCCTGCTATTGAGCTTCCTAAGAAGTCCATCCTCTCTTTGATCACCACATTGTTGACAAGGTATCTCACATATGGAAACGAGAGCACATGATCCACAGACGCACTGCTGTGCCCTTCCATGCATGAGGATTCAGCAGACATGATTTGGATTATGCACAATACTTAATGGAAATAGCCAAAAAAGAGACATGGCCTTGCAGGAAACTGATAGGAAACTTAGCTTGAACATGCTTGAAAGACAAAGAGACTATTAAAAAATGAAGGACATCATCAAACTCATGAGCTTTATTAAGCCATCCTAGTTTCAGGACCTATACAGTTCTAAGCTGAGTTACAGGACTCCAAGCCAGGAAGGTTTATAGATTTCTAATTCTGTCTTCAACTATTTGCTAAATGACAGGGAATTAAAAAACAAATCCAAACAAAAAAGATAAAAGCAAAATCTCTGCTTTACTAAGCTTCTTGCATTCTCAACGAGTTACCTGTGAGGTAGAAGAATCTGGCTGAATAAATGAAGGTTAAATCATCAACAGCAAGATCACTATTTTCCCATTCAAAAGATCTATAAAAGGATGTAGTGCTGCCCTTGCTGTATTAATTTGCAAGCATAAATACTTGAAGGTAAAAGCCTGAGATGTGCATCTGGTCCAAAGTTAACAATAGTAAATGAATGCTAACTTTCTTTGAGTCTATTTTTTTCCTAGATTATAAAACAGATCAAATTATGATAAGTACACAAAGGAGTTTTTACTATTATATTATGTATATTATATTTAATTTAAATATTATTTAACATTTGTGATACCTAGCCTATTCATCTAAATAAGGGCCATGTTACTAGTATTTCCTCTCATTGGTTTTACCCCATATTTATCATGAACCAAGTTTGGCATATGCATATATTAAGTGAGAGCCCTTACATATTTAGCACAACAAATATACCACAAAGTACCTAGAAGTAAGAGATTTGTGTCTAACTGTTGATTAGAAATTTTAATTTTCTGGGCCTTAATGTCTTTATTTGTAAAATGGTTTATTTGAAAAAAAAAATTGATTAGACCTAGATGCTTAAGGTGTTATAATTTTTTCTGGAGGGGGCACAGAGATAAATGCTCAGGAATGTATCTATATTATTCTACTCTTTCCAAGACAAAAAAGCTGATTAATTGATTTGCTTATTTTCCTGATACTTAAAGAGTGATATTATTAAGCAAAATAAAGTGAGTTTATTATTATTTTTTTCTCCAGCTTTTGCTTTGAGGAGCTAGTTTGTTTTATAAGAAGGTATGAGGTATTTCTGTGAAGCTGTATTAACAATAAGAATAAATCAAAACTATAAAACAGTTTTATACCAAGCTTCAACAATAAATACATGCCTTTGGCTCTTTATTTTAAGTTTTGGACTATACACAATATAATAATTGACTGATTTAGTTACCTTGAATTCCAGTTTGTCCCCATTTGATTCTAAGCAATTATCTGTTTAGATGAAGTAAATAAATAAATCATCTCCATTTTATATGAGGTGTTGACATTTATTGATTTAATGTTCTCTTAAAATTTTTTGGGGAAATGGTTTTTAAATTACAATAATAAGTGGGCAGAAGTTAATGGACTTACCCAAACTAGAGCAACATGTTGGCATGTAATTCATTGTCAAAATTCTGTGAGTGAATTTTATTTCCACTCCTTCTTTTAGTAAGGAAAATTATGGCTAAGGGGCTATATGTTGCTATCCTTTTGTAATTTGCATTGCTCCTTCTCTGTGAGCTAGTGTTTGAGGATACTGCACTACTAAGAAACATAATTATTTCCTTTTAGACACTGACATGTACTATGTTTTCTGTCTTCACTAGACTAAAAGTCCTTCAAAACAAAATCTTTGAAAAAAGATTGTACCCTAATTTAGGAAGAAGAAATAAACTATTATGAACATAATAAATGATTAACATTCAGACACTTCTGCATTAATATTTAATAAGAAAATGTGTTGTAATGTAACAGGCAGTATAAACTTTACTAAATATATAAAAACATGAGGCATAAATCATTCAGATTACCCTTCTTATCAGTCTCCAAGATAGCTGTGAGTACACATAAATTGTGCCTCTCTACAAATACATAATCATCCCTTTTTCTTTTATCTCATAATTCCTTTCATGTTGTTTACCTTGCTTCTCTATCAGTTTTACCCAATCCTTTATCTATTATCTATCCTCTTCCTTTGTTTTTATCTTTAAAACAACAGTAGTGTGGTCTCTTTTTCAATATGCAAATAAATTATATTTCAAAATTGTTACAATTTGGGCTTCCCTGGTGGTGCAGTGGTTGAGAGTCCGCCTGCTGATGCAGGGGACACAGGTTCCTGCCCCGGTCCGGGAGGATCCCGCATGCCGCGGAGCGGCTGGGCCCGTGAGCCATGGCCGCTGGGCCTATGCGTCCGGAGCCTGTGCTCCGCAACGGGAGAGGCCATAACAGTGAGAAGCCCGCCTACCGCAAAAAAAAAAGATAAAATTGTTACAATTTATTAGGTTTGATTACATAGGTACATGCAAATTAAATATAAAATTAGAATATACCACATTTCCCATATCAGTTTCATATTTAAGCATCTTTAAGTAAATCAGGATTTTTCTAAAATCAGTAACAATACAAATTCCGTGCTCAACAAAGATTAGGTTAAAGGGGCAATTGATAGATCAAAACAAGTTCACTCAAAAAAAGTAAAGTGAGCTGATTTTGCCTTAATAGGAGATACAGAAATGGTGGAAAGGGTTCAAAATACCTTCAGCTGAATTCTTGCCTTATCTGAAATCATAGTGAAGGATTGTCTCCTTTCAGGAGCCTGTGTCCAACTATATTGTTTTCTGATATAAAACTACTTTTCTTCTGTTACAAATGTCTATACTACATTGTTAAATCTGAAGTCTGAGGTCAAAGAATACAGTACCACTTCATGTTTTAGATATACCACAAAAGGCATTCTCCCATACTTCTCTCCCTAAGATGTCTGAAGTGCTCTTGTGAGTTTCCATAGCTTAGCTCTCCAAAAAACTAAGATACGGAAGGCTGAAGGGAATCTAAGACATGGGTAAAAACAACTTTTATGTTCTCATTATTGTGGAAAATAAACCTTTGGCTTGAAATTTTATTTCAGATTGATTAGGCAAATGATGCTTGAAAAAGCTGTTCCACTTCAAAATCATTGGCTTTTGTACACTGTTCTCAGTTTGACTTTTGAAATACCTCTCTTCCCTGCCAATTGTGCTAGCCCCATGGTCTTTTGGCATTATTTATCTGTTGGGTTATTGTATTTTATTGTACAATCTTAGTATACTCAAAATGCAAGCAGCTGAAAAAACTTACTTTATATTAAAGGCATACACTAGTTTTTACATGGGGAAGTAAATTTCCACACTTTTAATGGAAGTGTGGAAATGGTTCCAAAGAAAGTACAAACCTCACTTAATCTGGCAGGTTTAGACTTACTGAGCTAAACAGACTATTCAGCTGGATAGTGAAATTCAGGAAATACAATCACTGTTGGAATTATATTGGTGGGACTTGGCCTTTAAAGTTGTTTCAGTACAAACCTTCTATAAAACATCTATGTAAAAATCTTTCCTTCTCCTTCTGGTGTGTAGGTCATGATACATAGTCATTTCCTTCTGAATGTCCATCAAATATTATTTTGCTAATTTTAAGAATTTAAAGTCTCATATATCCAATGGCACACTCATTCAAAACCCCAACAGCTCTCATCAGGATTGTTCACATTCCTGATTAATCCCTGGAGCATACAGGATAACTCGCTTAACTAGCTGTGTGGGGAAATGGAAAATCTATAGTAAGACAGAAGCCCAATGATTATTCTGAGAAAAGCATTCACTCCTTCAGTCTCATTTTTTTTCTAGTATGTATACTACTAGTCACTAAAAACCAAGTGATATTTTTCCATTATTTGATTTGTTAGAAAGGCTTTACTGCCTTCAGTTTTTAAGACCCTAAGTTATTAAGCTAACATGTTTCATAAATCATCAGACAATAACAATGCTAGTGGCTCTATACGAGATATATTTGGGAGAGTCTTTTTTAAACATTCAAATAAAATTAGCATTTGAAATTTTACCTTATTATTTAATTTATAATTTGTACTTATAGGCCATACAATTTTAACATGATTATAGTTAGCATATGTAGTAAGATAAGTTTGATACTCTCTAACAGAAAATTTGTGGTGACTGAGGGTTTTCTGTACAATGATAGGCAGTGCTGGAGAAGCAACTGTTTGATGCTGAAGGCAAACATACAACCTCATGATTACACCCACATCAATGCCTTTAGAGTCTGTTCTGATGAGTACACAACAAGATGACAAAGAATCATTCAGTCATTGGAGACATACTCCACACTTCGGAGATAGGTACTGTGGGTGATACAAAGCTGAAAGAGACCTACGATATAGAACTTCAAAGTCCTAAGATATAGAACTTCAGTGCACTAGATTTTTCATGTCATTTCAAGGGGTTCACAGAGTACCTGTAGTTTAGATTAAACATCACTAACTTATATGAAGACCGTTAAGAAAAATCTTGAGTTACCATGAAAAATTTTAGCAAGGCCAGTAGCATTATGAGGACAGATATGTTAAAAAGAGAGAGAAAGAAAGAGTTGTTCTTGTTGAAAGTCTCTTCAAAAATCCCAGGTCTGGGCTGCTTTACCATTCTGAATCATCCTATAAATCTGATTATTTTAAATGGTGATCCGGTGAAAAACAATTACAGAAAATTCAAGTTCAGGGTTTGAATAAGTGCAATTTAGATAAATGCTGAGGCACCATGAGAAACGAGAAACCTGTAGACTCAGAGTGGCAATTAATTGATACAGAGCCATGATTATTCAGTAGAGGCTTGACATAAATGAGGAATCGTTTTATTATATCAAGTGGGGGGACAAATAACAAAAAGAAGAAAAATGCAAAAATCAAAAATCTGGCTTTGGGGCTTACCTGGTGGCGCAGTGGTTGAGAGTCTGCCTGCTAATGCAGGGGACACGGGTTCGAGCCCTGGTCTGGGAGGATCCCAAATGCCAGGGAGCAACTAGGCCCGTGAGCCACAACTGCTGAGCCTGCGCGTCTGGAGCTTGTGCTCCGCAACAAGAGAGGCCCGCGCACCACGATGAAGAGTGGCCCCCGCTTGCCACAACTAGAGAAAGCCCTCGCACAGAAACGAAGACCCAACACAGCAAAAATAAAATTAATTAATAAACTCCTACCCTCAACATCTTAAAAAGATATATATATATATATATATATATATATATATGTGGCTTGGGTGAATTTCGTCAAAGATATCATCCTTTGCTGAGTAGCTTTGTTGAAATTTTATTAATCAGAATATTACCTGTTCTATGTCTATGAGGATCTGTGACCTACACGACTTGTTTCCCTTTCCCATCTAGGGCCCTGGCTGGATTCTTGGAACATAGTGGTTACTCTAATAATGGATTAATCAAGTAATAAATCAAAACATACCATATATCATTCAGTTAGTGGCTTTTTTTCCCTTTTTTCCATAAAGGGGAATATTTTGAGTTTCTCAGCTTTTGTTCTACCACTCTTTTCATATCCAATTCAAGTCATATTTTTTTAAATTTTTTTGCGGTACGCAGGCCTCTCACTGTTATGGCCTCTCCCATTGTGGAGCACAGGCTCAGCGGCCATGGCTCACGGGCCCAGCCGCTCCGTGGCATGTGGGATCTTCCCAGACTGGGGCACGAACCCGTGTCCCCTGCATCGGCAGGTGGACTCTCAACCACTGCGCCACCAGGGAAGCCCCATATTTAACTAGCTAAATAACTTCATCAGCCTGTAATGAAATAAAAGTTATCTCTCTCTCAATTGCTCTTTCAAGGACCCATTTGTATTTCTCTTCAAATTTCTTCCCAGGAAATATTTAATAAGTACTTATTAATTATATCTGTGTTCAAAGATGGGATATATCATTTATAAGAAAGATCAAGTTTTTGCCTTTCATGGAACTTCTATTTTAGTGAAAGAAAAAGATATGAAACACAAAATTACATAATACCAGATAAATAAAACAGGAAGTGAGAATAGAGAATAACAGAGGTGATTTTAGACAGAGTTAAGGAAGGCTTCTGTGCAGAATCAGCATTTAGGATAAACTATTTCAGGAAAATAAAAGGCAAACACAATGATCTAATGTAAGGAACAGTTTTGTGAAGTGGAGGATTAGAAAGAAGTCCAGTGAGGGTGGGGGTGGGGGTTATGAGTAAACAGGAGATTGATAAGAAATGGAATTGGAAAGGTAGGAAGAACCAGATGTTGTATGGTCATGAAGAAGTTTGGATTTTATTCTGATTGTGATAAAAGCCACTGAAATTTTTGAACAGGAAGTGATCTGATCTAATTTAGGTACTAAAATGATCATACCACCTGCTCATTTTGGTTTATATTGTATTTTAAATTCTAAACTGTTCATTTTTTTAATATATATTTTATTCCTTTGCTGAGAATATCAGCTAAAATCAATGTCTTTGTATAGACTAGTATAGAGAGGTGGTGTTGTTATTGAGTTTTCCAACTGCTTAATCTTAAGAGCTATTACTTTGGTCTTTTTCTTTTTCTCAGCAAAAGTTTGTACAAAGTGTTCATCAAAGACTTGTAATTCTTAGAGGGTGCTGTTTGCTTTCTAATCTTTGATTTTCTAGCTAAATCTATGACCTTGGGTTTAAGGTCTTCAACAAAAAAGTGCATAGGACAGTTAGGACTGTTGAAACGTCACTCCCTGATAGAGGGAAGAATATTCTCTAAAGGTGCTAGTGATGTGGTCTAGAAAGTCTACAATGATTTTTTTTTCTATTTATAAGACTTCAACTTTTTAAAATATGCTTTATATTTTAGAACAGTTTAATATTTACAGAAAAATTGAGAATATACTATAGAAAGTTCCCATATACTTTGTACCCAGTTTCCCTATTAGTAACATAGACATTAACATGGTTTAATATTAACAATAAATGAAACATTATTGATACATTAGCTAAAGTTTATACTTTTTTCAGATTTTCTTAATTTTTATTTAATGTATTTTCCTGTTCTAGAATCACATCCAGGGTCGCCAAGTCTTTTTAGCTTCCCCTCTGTTGTAACAAGTTTTTGGACTTGTTTTTGATGAGTCTGACAGTTTTGAGGTTTACTGGTCAGTTAATTTTTAGAATGCCTCTCTATTGGAATTTTCCCGATTTTTTTCCCTCACAATCAGACTGGAGTTATGGGTTTTGGTCTTGCAGGGGAGGAACACCACAGGAAAAGTGCATTTTTCACTACATCTTATTGAGAAAACATACTATCAATATGGTTTACCACTGTTGAACTTGACCTTAATCATCTGGCTGAGGTCATGTTTGTCATGTTTCTCCACTATAAAGTTACTCTTCTTTCCTCCTTTCCATATTACAATGTTTGAAAGTAAGTCACTGGGTGTAGCCCAGACTTAAGGAATGTGGAGTTATATTGCCCCTCCTGAATGCCAAGGATTACATAAATTATTTTGAAGCCTTCTGTACAGGAAATTTGTCTCTCCTCCCAAATTTATTTAATTATTCAATCATTTACTTATATAAGTATAGATCAAGGCATATTGATTTTATACTGTGGGTTATAATGCAATATCACTTTAGTTCCTTGCTCAAATTATTCCAGTTTTGGCCTCTGGGGACTCTTTTAGTTTCCCCATCATCATTATCACTTATTAATTGGAATATGTGTGTGTGTTTAGTCACCTTCTTATTCTCTGGCGATATAAGAATGTTTCAGGTCATCTTGCATATTTTCTGCCCCAGTCCTAAAATAAGCCATTTCTCCAGGGAGCCTTGGTGCTTTCATTTTGCGAATGGTATAGATACCACAATCTGAGAGCTAGGACTGGAGTTTTGACTAATCATTTTTGATAGAAAAGTCCTTTGAGAAAGCTCTAGGCTGAATTGTGTTAGCCTTTTCAAAGTTCTGCAGAATAACCACTGAAGTCATTAACTGTCCTTGGTAAAATTCTGCCAGATTTCAAATATTTAGTTACATTTTCATCATAAAATTTGTACATGCAAGAAGTTGGACATAAAATCAGACTTTCATTGAATTGCTGAGAAAATCATACACAAATGATAGGAAATAATAGAGACTTAATAGATAAGAGTCTTGGTATTTTTTAATGCCCTAGGTAAACAAACATAGTCCAATCAAGAGGCTACACCAAAGTCAAAAAAGAGAGTAAAAGCTTAGGCAGCACTTGAAGCAAAGAGTAGGTATGCTCATCATAAATAGGAATTACTCAACTGTGCAGGCCCTGGGATTTGAGGATGCAGACTTTAAGAGGTGTTGTTATGCTCTGTTCAGGAAGTGACCTGGGCTAAGTGTGATATAAGTAGCAGCAACAAAAATGGTGGAAGAAAACTAACCTGATCACCATTAAGGATAGCCTTTATTGAAAAATGCTACAACAGGTTCAGCTTTGAAAGAGTGTTTTATCATAAGGAAGAAGGGTAGTTTTTGTAGAGTTTTTGCAGAAGGAATAAGAAGTATGTAAGTTTTGGGAAGTGTTATAAACATTTTTTGGAAGACAGGGAGATTATTATTGTGCTTTAGCAGCTGATGGCTGAGCAATTTTAATTTGACAAAAGTGGTAGAAGAAAGAGGGCTTAATATCACATGAGGACTACCATAAGGGGTGGGAAGAACAGTCTGGGGGATTGAGAACATAAGAGGGTCACAATGGAAAATTTTCAACCATCTAGTTTCTTATGCTTGATTATATTAAGCATCAGTGCTCTTCAGCTTAGAGTAAATACTTGTACCCTCCCACACATTACATTTATTAATTTTAATGTTTTAAGTAAATTAAATATAGTAAGAACACTGTATTAGAGGATTAAGTACCTCTGTACTGTACATTTTTCAGAATGCCTTCTTGTCCATATAATGTCCTAAATAAATATTTTGTGGAAAACTAAGCATTTAAAGTAGAAATATTTATGATTTATAATTAAAGAGCCATATGCTTACTATTAAAAACTCATAGAATACAGAACTAGGCAAAATTAATATCCACTATCCTTCCTCTCTCTCCATCCCTATTCCCATGTTCACGTATTTTCCAGGGGTGGTGATTATTAGTATATTTTGCATATATAAAACATATATTTATGTGTTAGTAATACTACTAGCTAACATTTATTGAGTCAACCCAGGCAATGGTATAAGTATTTTCCATATTTATTCACCCTTATATTTTACAAAACCCTTTAAGGTAGTATTATTACTACTTCCATGATAACATAAAAGAAAATAATATAAGTAACAAAAAGAAAAAGTATGGTACTTACGCTGGCAGGAGCTATTTATGTGATCTCAGGCTACCTTGTTAATATCTGCACTGGTGGGTGCCATTTTGGAATTCTCCATCTAATCTGCTAGCACCAGTAGGCATGCCCTGATGAGAAGTGGGCCCACCCACTTCTGTGCCTCTGCTGGGACATCACATCCAGCCAGTCAACGGCGGCCACCCCTGCCAGTACCAATGACAGCTGCCACCTGGCCCTGCAGCTGGTCCAGGAGCCAGTTCCGCTCATCATTCCTCCACAGCTGTCACTGCCCCACCAAAACAGAAGGCAACCCACATAAGGGACACCACTTGAGTGTCTGGTTCTGTGTCCAGGCAGCACTGTGCTTCTGAGTCACACAGGATATCTTCTAAATAAAGTCACTTCTTCAAGACTGGGAGAGCTAGTTGATATGCCTAATGTGTAGAGACAAACACAGAAAATCTGGCAAGATAAAGACAAAGAGGAATATGTTCCAACTGAAAGAATAAAACAAAACTACAGAAAAATGACCAAGTAGAATGGAGATAAGCAATCTATCTGTTAAAGATGTCAAAGTAATTGTCAAACATGGTCAGCAAACTCGAGAGAAGTGTGAATGAACACAGTGAGAACTTCAACAGAGATAGAAAATATAAGAATGTTTCAAACAATTGAACTGAAAAGTAAACTGGACAGACTGAACAGCAAACTGGATGAAATAGAAGAACAAATCAGTGAGCTGGAAAACAAAGCAATGGGACTCATCCTGACAGAGCAGCAAAATGAAAAAAATAATTAAAGAAATGAAGATACCTTAAGGCAAATTTGGGACAACACAAGGAGAATAACATTTGCATTTTAGGCACCCCAGAAGGAGAAGAAAGAGAGAAAGTGCCAGAAAAAATATTTGAAGCAATAGTAGCTGAAAAATTCCCTATCTGGGGAAGGAACAGACATCTAGGTCCATAAGGCACAGAGAGTGCCAAATAAGATAAATCCAAAGAAACACACAACAAGGCACATTATAATAAAAATGGCAAATGTTAAGGATAAAGAGAAAATCCTAAAAGGAGCAAGAGCAAAACAACTTGTTATGTACAAAAGAAACCCCATAAGGCTATTAGCAGATTTTTTCAGCAGAAACTTTGTAGGCCAGAAGAAAGTGGCATGACATATTCAAAGTGTTGAAAGGAAAAAATTGCCAACCAAGAATCCTCTATACAGAAAGGTTATCATTCAGAATTGAAGGAGATATCAGGAGTTTTACAGGTAAGAGAAGCTAAAAGATTTCATCACCACTAAACCAGCCCTATAAGACATATTAAAGGGACTTCTTTAAGGTTAAAATAAATAGCATTAATTAATAATAAGAGAACTTACAAAAGTAAAACTCTCACTGAGAAACGTGAGTATATAACAAAGGTAGTGGGTCAATCACTTATAAAGCAAGCATAAAGGCTAAAAGACAAAAGTAGAAAAAGTAACTACAATTATAATATTGGGTGGGCCAAAAAGTTCATTTTCTGTAACATCTTACAGAAAAAGCTGAACAAACTTTTTGGCCAACACAAGGAATGCATAAAATTAAAAAATGTAAAATATGTCATCAAACTATAAAGTATGGGATATGGGGGAGTGGAGTAAAATGTGAAGCTTTGGAATGTGTTTATATCTAAATTGCTGCAAACGTAAAATAGACCTAGTACTTACTGGCTGTCGTATGTAATCCTCATGTTAATCATAAGGAATTAACTTACAATAAATACACAAAATAAATGAGAAAGGAATCTAAATGTAACACTAAAGAAAACCAGCAAAATGCAAAAGAGAAATAAGAGAAGAAAGGTACAGAGAGAAACTACAAAAACATCCAGAAAACAACTAAAAAACTGGCAATAAGTACATACCTATCAATAATCACTTTAAGTGTAAATGGAATAAATGCTTCAATTGAAAGACTCAGAGTGACTGAATGGATTAAAAAAACAAAAAAACAGGGCTTCCCTGGTGGCGCAGTGGTTGAGAGTCGGCCTGCCGATGCAGGGGACACGGGTTCGTGCCCCGGTCCGGGAAGATCCCACATGCCGCGGAGCAGCTGGGCCCGTGAGCCATGGCCGCTGAGCCTGCGCGTCCGGAGCCTGTGCTCCGCAACGGGAGAGGCCACAACAGTGAGAGGCCCCAGTACCGCAAAAAAAAAAAAACAGGACCCATCTATATGCTGCCTACAAGAGATTCAGATCTAAAGATACAGGTGGACTAAAAGTGAGAAGATGGAAGAAGATATTCCATGCAAATGAAAACAAAAAGAAAGCTGGGGCAATATTTATATCAGACAAAATAGACTTTAAAACAAAGACCATAACAAGAGACAAAGAAAGGCGTTACATAATGATAAAGGGGTCAATCTACCAAGAGGATATAACATTTGTAAATGCATATGCACCCAAGGAAGGAACATCAGATATGTAAGCAACTATTAAGAGATTACAGGGAGAAAGTGAAAGAAATGCAATAATAGCACGAGTCTCTAACACCTCAATTACACCAACAAATAGATCATCCAGACAGAAAATGCTAAACACTCCACCAAAAACTATTAGATCTAATGAATGAGTTCAGTAAAGTCACATCATACAAAGTAAACATACAGAAATCTCTGGCATTTTTACACACTAATAAAAAATTATCAGAAAAGGAAATAAATAATCCCATTTACAGTTGCATCAAAAACAATAAAATACCTAGGAGTAAATTTAACCAAGGAGGTGAAAAATCTGTACACTGAAACCTATAAAATATTCATGAAAGACACTGAATAAGACACAAACAAATGGAAATATATTCCAGGATCATAGACTGAAATAATTAATTAATATTGTTAAAATGTCCCTACTACCCAAAGCAATCTACAGATTCAATGTAATCTCTAGCAAATTTCCAATGGCATATTTCACAGAACTAAAAGAAACAGTTCTAAAATTTGTACAGAACCATAAAGGATCCCATATACCCAAAACAATCTTGAGAAAGAACAACAAAGCTGGAGGTATCAGGTGCTCTCATTTCAAACTATACTACAAAGCTACAGTAATCAAAATGATATGGTCCTGGCACAAAAACAGATACACAGACCAACAGAACAGAATTGAGAGCCCAGAATACACATATATGTGGACAATTAATTTATGACAAAGAACATATAATGGAGAAATATTAGTTTCTTCAATAAATGGTGTTGGGAAAACTTGATAGCCATATAGAAAAGAAAGAAACTAGCTCACTATCTTACACCATACATAGAAATTAACTCACAATGTTTAAAAGACTTGAATGTAAGACCTAAAAGCATAAAATTTTTAGAAGAAAACTTAAGCAGTACCTTCACTGACATTGGTATGAGCAGTATTTTTGTGTATCTGACTCCAAAGTGAAGGGAAACAAAAGCAAAAACAACCAAAGAGGACTCCATCAAACAAAAAGCTTCTGCACAGCAAAGGAGAACATCATCAAAATAAAAAGACAACTTGCTGAATGGGAGAAGATATTTGCAAACCATATATCTGATAGGAGGTTAACATCTAAAATATATAAAAAACTCATACAAGTCAACAACAAAAAAACAAACAGCCCAATTTAAAAAAATGAGCAGAGGATATGAATAAACATTTTTGCAAAGAAGATATAAAGACAGCCAAAGGCACATGAATAGATGTTCAACATCACTAATTATTAGGAAAATGCAAATCAAAATCACAGAGAAGTATCACCTCTCACCCATTACAATGGCCCTTTTTGAAAAGACAAATGTTGGATATATGTACCACATCTTCTTTATGCATTCATCTATCATCAGCCATTTAGGTCGTTTCCATGTCCTGGCTATTGTAAATAGTGCTGCAATGAACAACTGGGGTACATGTGTCCTTTTTTTTTTTGCGGTACGCAGGCCTCTCACTGCTGCGGCCTCTCCTGTTGCAGAGCACAGGCTTCGGACGCACAGGCTCAGCGGCCATAGCTCACGGGCCCAGCCGCTCCGCGGCATGTGGGATCCTCCCGGACCGGGGCACAAACCCAGGTCCCCTGCATCAACAGGTGGACTCTCAACCACTGTGCCACCAGGGAAGCCCCATGTGTCCTTTTGAATTATGTTTTTCTCAGGGTATGTGCCCAGTAGTGGGATTGCTGGGTCATATACAATGGAATATTACTCAGCGAAAAGGAATGAAATTGGTTCATTTGTAGAGATGTGGATGGACCTAGAGTCTGTCATACAGAGTGAAGCAAGCCAGAAAGAAAACACAAATATCATATATTAATGCATATATGTGGAATCTAGAAAAATGGTACAGATGAACCTATTTGTAGGACAGGAATAGAGATGTAGACATAGAGAATGGACATGTGGACATGGGGTGGGGGGAAGGGGAGGGTGGGATGAATTGGGAGATTGTGTTTGACATAAATACACTACCATGGGTAATACAGATAGCTAGTGGGAACCTGCTGTATAGCACAGGGAGCTCAGCTCAGTGTCTGTGATGACCTAGATGGGGGGGTGATGGGGGGAGGGAGGTCCAAGAGGGAGGGGATATAGGTATACATATAGCAGATTCACTTCATTGTACAGCAGAAACTAACACAACACTGTAAAGCAATTTTACTCCAATAAAAAATAATAATAAAAAAGAAATGTTGGAGATGATGTAAAGAAAAAAGAACCCTCAAACACTGCTCAGTGGGTCTGTAAATTGGCGTGATGGATGGCAATTAAACCTGTGGTATGGATGGCAATGAGATTTGTGGTGGTTATCACTTTGTAGTACATACAGATGTCGAATTATAATGCTATACACTGATACATATAATAATAATAGTAATAAAGAATATGACGCTCAATATACCACATCGAACTAGGACTTCAGCACCCATGTTCTTAACAAAATGCTAATATCCATTCCAAGTTTTAAACTTTTCCACAACTTGTTTTCATTGCTAAGTAATAAATTTTATATCTCTTTCCATACTGGAATACATAAATCATCCTGATACTTTTCAACAGTTGCACAAAACTATTTTATGAAGATAGTGTGATTTGTTAAACCACAATTTTATTGGTACATATAAATGTTAATTTTTCAGTGAAAATCTTTGTAAGTATATTCCTATACTTTTTGCTGCAATAACTTTATGATAAATTTATAGGATTACAATAGTCAAAAGAGCTTCAGCATTTATATCAATTTATGCATACAGTTGTTCTGGAAGGGTAATGGGTTCCCTTGCAAATAGATGACAACATGAGTAATTATCAAATTTTGATCAATAGCAATGTGATAACTGAATAGTCTTGTTATTTCATTATAAGTGATTTTGATTGTACTTTCATTTGTTAATTGACCATTCACTTTCTTTATTAACTGCTTCTTTATGCTCATTGCCCATCTCTGTATTAGATCTTATTCTTTTTCTTATTGTTGTTAAAATTTCTTAGTGTATTAAGGGCATTAGCATTTATCTGTCAGAGATGTAAGTTTATTGTTGTCAATTATATTTTTACTTTCTCTGGGTGTTTACTTATTTCCATAGAATTGTCGACTTTTCATAAAGTCAAATTTATCAAACTTTTTCATTTTTTCTTCTTTATTTATATGCTTAGACCTTACCTAGTCTATGAGTATAGACAATATCCACACATTTTATCTAATTGTTATTCCATTTTTTAAAAAATTCCTTTTTAACTCTTTTATTCATTTGTAGTTTTTTCTGTTTCAATCTTTAACCATTTGCCCCCAACAATTTTTTGAGTAGTCTCTCTTTTCTTCACTGATTTTAATTACTTCTACATAATATATTAAATGTTCATGATGAAAAGCTAAAAGTTAAAAATAGAAACAAATATATTTATAGTGTTTATAGAGTTGCATTCATCTACATTTTTGAAATCCAAGGAATATTTTACTTTCAGAAAAGTGAGCTACACATGAAACTTGCCAGAGGACCAAGAATTTAAAAGAATTTAAAACTTTGCAAATAGTGACAACCATGCCATTGTTAAAAAGATTAGAAACACATGAGGAAAGAACATATGCATAATTCTTAATTTTAAAATTTAAAAGTTGAAAGTTCTACGCTCTTCCATGTATACAGAGAAATATCCTTTTCCTTTCCTATAACCTTTTGGACCTCTGGATATAAAACAAGCTTGGGGAGTTTCTTGGTGTGTTGCAGTCTTAACAGTGCTCATTCTTTTATATTTAACAAGCAAAGCTACTTAGAAGTATAGTAGACCTATGGCCCATGTTGCTATTAGACATAGCAAAATTGAAGTATCAAATCCCTGCTAAGAAACACTGAAGCTGAGCACAACTAAATATTACTGGATACTAACAACTTTAGATGTAATAGCTAATTGCCTACCCAGTTGTTAATTCTGTGTGATTTTCTGATTCACTTTTTATAGTCTACCAAGAGTCTTTCTCTCGGAGCTTAGAAAAGTTATACAATACACTCTTTATTTAAATGTAATATGGAAGAAAAAACTGAGAGGAAAGTTTGTCAGCCTCTCTGACTTTTCACAGAGAAATTTGGAGCATCAGGCATAAAAGTATGTCTCATTCAGGTTGCGTGACCCTCATTTCAATGAGCTGTACACTAAACATGGAATTGTTGCTTTTCTAAATGGATGATGAACTCCAGCCCCCAAAGTTTGTATGATTTTCTTATGCCTCTGCAGGAGCTAAGCCATAATTCCTGAATTCATATCATGCATACAACCATCAGTCTCTCTGCTTACAGGCATACATGGCAGGCTTATTTGTTTCTTTTTAGATGTAGTGCCCCTTAGAGTAGGAATGTGTATATACACAAATCAGAAAAAAAGAGTATGACAGAATTCTAGAGGGCAGTATTTAATTTTGCTTTAAAAATGACTTCTCACCTATTTCTCATGTGCTTAAAATGGCGCTTGTAATTTCCCAAAGGTGTGCAGTGGGAAATAGATAATATTAGGAAATTCATCAGTGGGCTTTTCTCCTGAAATGAAAAATATGGACCTAAAAAGAAAGATTGTTTCTGCTAGTCATGGCAGCATTTAGGAAAGTATGGAAAGAGGTCTTAATAGTAATCTGAACATAAACAAACACACCATTAAAAATTAAATAAATTCATTTATCTCTTGGGTTCCAGTGTGAAAGATGGAAACGCATAGATAATAAGTGAATCAAAGGGAGAGTGGTTGTGTTCTACCCCTCACCTCTCAGCACTGTGAGCTCACTTTCGTTCCTTAAGTAAAGGAAAGGGCATCAAAAGTCAAGAATAAAAAAATAAAAACTACAGTGACTTTAGAAAGAACTCTGATCAGACACGTTCTCCTCTATGAATGTCTTTATTTATTTATTTAGTGGGAGACTTCTGTCTAGATACGAGGACATTTATTATTTACCATTATTTTCCACTATACCTTATAACCAGTAGTGAGTAGCAGCCAAAAATAAGAAAATGAATTAGACGTGGTTAAAACTAGCAAGCAAGTATAGATGATTTCACTTAAACAAAACTTAACTAAAAGGTCAATTTCTGTGCTAATTTGGCTACCTTGCAGCCACTTGCCAATATTTTTTTCTTTGTCCTTAACTTCTTTATCAAGAGTAATTTACCTCATTTCTGTGTCTTTTTAATATTCCTTTTTGTAGGGAATCTGGAATTCTATCTTTTAAAATATGAGGGCTTCCCTGGTGGCGCAGTGGTTGAGAGTCCACCTGCTGATGCAGGGGACGCGGGTTCGTGCCCCGGTCCAGGAAGATCCCACATGCTGCGGAGCGGCTAGGCCCGTGAGCCATGGCCGCTGAGCCTGCACGTCCGGAGCCTGTGCTCTGCAACGGGAGAGACCACAGCAGTGAGAGGCCCACGTACCGCAAAAAGAAAAAAAAAAAAAATTGAAATTTCTCTCAAATGACAATACATAATTATTAAGCCTGTATAAAATACGGAATCTGTATCTTTAAATGCCATTGCATATACATTCCATTTTACTGCTCTTGCAGTGAATTATGTGTTGCTACTTAAAAGTAATGAAAGTTATATGGCAACATCAAAAGTAGAAGAAACTCCTTAAGACATTCTATCATCTAATTCATTCTTTTCCTCCTGCAAATATATCTGTCAAATGGCTAAATTGCAGCTCAAATATTAGATGAGTCATTCCACACACTAAGATTAGACAGATTCACTCAACTGGGAATTCAGAGCAGGAAGAGGCAAAGCACAGACTAGAAGTTTGGTGAACCAGACCGCAGTAGGTAAAGACATGGTGAAAGATAATTCAGATAAACACCTGCTCTGCAGATGACTGGGACTCCAGAGTTATAGTAAATTCAGATCAAATGCACTGTAAAGTTATAGGCTACTATTTTTAAATAACTCTTGGAAGACTAGAACATAGCTAAGGGTCAGAAAGAAAACTCTAGGCTTAGTTGACCAGTCTGGGTATTTGGAAGGAAAACATCATTGGATGATTTTACAAATTCTCTTAAGAGTAAAGGGGTCTGATAACTACCATAACTTCATGAGGCATAGCACCTATTTTTTACCACTTTCATTCAGTGTAGGGAAATTTCTTAAAATCAAAAATAAAGCTAGACGTTTACCTTGATCTCAGTATATTTTTGGATTCTCCCCTTTATGGAATGATAATAACTTTAAAATACATAGAACAGACCACACAACTGTCCAGGACGCATACAGTAGCTTGATAATAATGTAGGAATTGCGATGTTAGAGAATTAACTGTATTTTCTTCCTGGAATTAAAAAAATGCTCTAATCTAACATATTGGCTCTGAATCTTGGACAGTCAGTTAGACATGGGAATGGTATTTAATTAAAAGTGAGTTTCTAAAAGGAATGTAAATTCTGCTTATGTTGTATCCATGTCTTTTTGACTGATTCCATAATTGGCTTAAATTTGGGAAGAGAACCTGTCTTGAACTCCTCTCACAGCTGCTGCTGTTGATCTTGCTGCTTGTGCTGTTACACATTGCAGCTCATCAGGCAAAAGCCATGCATCCGAGGCTATTTCATCCAGCACTCAGCAAGTTGGGCAGGTCATATGCATGGCCCAGTGAGAGACTACCGTGGTCTATTCTCCTCACTAATTGTCCACACTGTAATCCTTGATTCATCCAAATGTTAGTATACATTTGTTCACACACTTACTGACTCTAGTTTCCTCAGTCAGCAGTGTTCTATAAAAAAATTGAAAATGTCTGATGCATTCAGTGGTTGAACCATGAAAAACACAAAAAAAAGCTTTCAAAGTTCAACCTGATGTAACTCAACACATCCACAGAAGGAAAAGTGATGGATATGAGATATAAATTTCTGCATTTGTTAGGAAATTTATAATTTAGATAAAGTATTGCATAAATTTTGGTAACTTTAAAAAAATAAATAGCTGATTTTGAAAATAAAGTCTTTTCTCTTGCAACTGAAGAGAGAAGACTTATGCCATAGTCGAAAGATTTTTTTTCCCAAAGCTATTTTTTTCCACAGGAAATTTTAATGTAGCAAAAGAATATCTGGATCCCATCAATGATAGTAATTTTATGAAAGGTGATCTCAGTGAATAACAAGCCTCTACCTAAATCTGAAATGGAGTTTAAGACCATTCAACTTGAACTTTTCTGATGTGCTCAGTTTCATTTCCATTCCTGGCAAAAATGGGTCTGGGGCTCATTTTGCCATTTTTGACAGCATACTTTTGTGTGATAACATTTCAAGTCACTTGGGTATAACACAAAACCAGAAACCACTTAATTGTGAGTGAAGACGTATTTGCTGCTATTTTATAAAATATGTCTTATCTCCCTACAACTAGAACAAGATTATTACAGTGACAACACAGTTTTTAATGTAATTTGGATATTTTTAAAGATTCAAAATAAAACACACTCATGTTAAAAAAGAGTACAAAAGGAGAGGGGGAGGGGAAATATAGACGTGGGGGAGTGGGAAGTACAAACTATTGGGTGTAAGATAGGCTCAAGGATATATTGTACAACACAGGGAATATAGTCAATATTTTGTAATAACTAAATGGAAAGTAGCCTTTAAAAATTGTGTAAAAATTAAAAAAAAAAAAGAGTATAAAATTAAATACAGTAAAATATGAATCTCATGGGAGTTCCACTTCCCACAGATACACACACTCTATGTACGTGTGTGTGTATCTTTTCACATAATTATATGAATAGAAAATTAACTAATGGAAAAGTAAGCACAAACAGTATACATGAAAACATACCTCTTTCACAATCAAATATAAGAAATATTTTTACCTATCAAATTAGAGAATATTAAATTTGATAAGAGTAGGAGTTAGTTAATAATTTGGAGCTAACAATATTTTAAATACATGCAATTCGACCAGTTTATTTTTCTTCTTACTGACTTGCAAGTGACCATTATCTAAAATAAATGAATCATATTACTGTAGGTTTCTGGGTGTCAGTTTTTACCAATTTATAATTTGTCTTTTGACGTGTCTTCAATATTGATTTTGTAGGTAAGTTTCAATTTTTATCACTTTAGGCCATCATATTAATTAGTTCTCCTTTAAGTCTTAGTTTTTGCCTTGCTTTAAACGGGTTTCTCTATCATAAAAAAGAAAGGCTTATCCTTGCTTTCTTTTTGTTGTTTTATGTGCGTTTTTGTGTACTGGTTTGTTTCATTTTTTTATTATCAAATATTAATCATAAACTAAAGCAAAAAGACTTGCATAACAGTCCTACATATGATTTTACAAATATTAACATTTTGTTGTATTAGCTTTATGTATTTTTTCTTTGATTAACTTGGGTTGGCCAAAAAGTTCGTTCAGGTTTGCCATAACATTGTACAAGAAAACCCGAATGAACTTTTTGGCCAACCCATTATTTTAAGAAAGTTAAAAATATCACGATATTTTACTTATTTTATGTAAATACTGCAGTATGCATACCTTGAAAACATAAGCACAGTTATTACTTTATAAGAATTTCAAACTATCAGGTACAGATTATTTTTTTCTTTATTTTTATACAATATTTAAAGGTTTCCATTTACAGTTATTACAAAATACTTGCTACATTCCTCGTGTTGTACAATACATCCTTGAGCCTATCTTGCACCCAATAGTTACTACTTCCCATCCCCCCACCCCTATTGCCCCTCCTCCCCTCCCACTGGTAACCTCTAGTTTGTTCTCTATATCTGTGAGTCTGCTTTTTTGTTATATTCACTAGATTGTTGTATATAAGCAATAGCATACAGTATTTATCTTTCTCTATCTCTAGCATAATGCCCTCCAAGTCCATCCGTGTTGCTGCAAAATTTCATTCACTTTTATGGCTTAGTAGTATTCCATGGTATGTATGTGTGTACATATATGTATACCACAGCTTCTTTATCCGTTCATCTGTTGACAGGCACTTAGGTTGTTTCCATGTATTAGCAATTGTAAATAATGCTGCTATGAACACTGGGGTGCGTGTATCTTTTAAATTAGCGTTTTTGGTTTTTTCGGGTATATACCCAGGAGTGAAATTGCTGGGTCACATGGTAGTTCTACTTTTAGTTTTTTGAGGAAACTCCATAATGTTTTCCACAGTGGCTGCACCAATTTACATCCCCACCAACAGTTGTACAAGGGCTCCCTGTTTTCCACACCCTCTCCAGCATTTGTTATTTATAGAAGATTATTTCTTAAGTAAAATATCAAAACTGGTTTTGGAAAGATTTCTATAAGAAAAAATTAAGAGACAAAAAAACCCCTGTAACTTTTAACAGACGCTTTTAAAGATGAAGTCTTTGAAATCCGAAGTAATTGGTCCACCACATACTTTTATTTTCTGACCTAGTTTAACAGTGAAGGTTGTACTATGCATTTTGAGAGATAAATTCTTTTGAGATATTAACCATTTTGCTATATTCAGATTCAACCTGGTTAATCAATGTTTTTGTATGATAAAAGAAAAACTTCTGCAGACCTCTTGGCTACACATCTCTTTTCCATGAAGTATATATTAATGACAGAGACTTTGAAGAGTTTTTGACATATATCATCAGATGGATTATCATAAGCAGCCAAATTCATAATAATCAATGAAAGTAATTTATAAAGACTCCTAAATTATTGCATTCAACACAGAAGTATTATTCATGTACGGAATTAAAAGAAAAAGTGTTTCCAAGTCACAATGCAGTATTGCTAAATAATTTTTTTGTAGATTTCTGAAAAATTCTATTATAGCTGCTAATGATTTTAACATGGTGTTAAAAGAGATAAAATACAATTCAGATACATCAACTTTTAAAGTACTGACAGATTCCCTTTTCCCTCTCCCTCCTGACTTCAAATTCATATATACTTCAGATTCATATTTTTCAGAACTCATTTAGGGCACAATCTCCATCTATTTTAACCCAAAAATGGTAGCCTAATGTTCACTGAAAAATATAGCAAATTGGACTCATTGCTTTCACCCAAATGCTTTCTCTTCTCTTTTTTCTTTATGTTAATAATTTTTTCATTCAACATTTAGTCAGAATTCAGAGCTCTGGTGGGTGGGGGGTGGGGGCAGTTGCTATTTTAAAATTATTTTGCCATAGAATTCTTAAGGTTGTCATTTTTTGATTATAAAAACACAGTCTTCAATGGATAACTATCTTTTAATCTTTGATCACTTTCATTATATTTACTCTTTTGTATTCACAAATGTATTTTAACCAAAGAAAGAGGTGAAAAAATAAAATTATAAAGTGGAGCAAAGATATATACAAAACAAACAATAAATTCTTCACATATCACAGCTTAAAAAAGAGATAAATCATTTTAGGCCTAAAGCTAATGGTGATGTCTCTTCATGACAAGGATTTTATATCTAATTCAAAAGAAATGGGAGAAAAGTCCACTGACTGATAACAGTAAACATCATAAAAAGAGGCATTTTAACATCACTTTACCCTTCATTCATTGATTAGGATAGATAACGGTTTGTGATCAGAGAAAGAAGACAGAAAAATGAAAAGTATAATAACTGAAAAATATCTTCCTCTTAAAGAATGCCAGTTATGCCACTTATATGCAGCCTAAATATTTTGGTTTGGGTTTTTTAAATTTCAAACTCTATTTAAATTATGTTTATTTCAAACACAAAAGTATTAAGATAATATTAAAATATTATTTTAATATTAAAATACTAGGCAGATTGCTTAGCATCCAGTGAGTACTCAAAGGAGGCAGATTTCTTTTTTTAAATTTTCATTTTATTATTATTATGTGTGTAGGTTTTCAGTGAATAAGTTTGAACCATTCTTAAAATCCTAACACGCTGTGAAAATAAATGGTATAACTTAAATGACATCTGAGAATCTCAGATAAATACTGCCTCATTCAAATGTTATCAGAGATCTTTCTCAGGAAGCAGAAGTGAACGTCTTCATAGTCACTGATTTTCTAGTGTCAGTATATGTTGAAATTATCTTACTGACCCATTGCAAGAAATCATGTATTTAATTTTTTTGATGCAGGTACTGATTAAAATCACAGGTAGTGATTTTTAATTGTTTCTACTCAATAACACATTTGCAAAATAATTAGCTGGTAATAAATACACCATTCAGGAAGATGAGTGAGAGATGGGACTGAAAAATCAAACCCATTCCTTTGGTTTAATGCCCATCTGTCACATCAGTGCTTCTCAAACTCGAATGCACATAATGATCCCCTGAGGTCTTTTTAAAATCACTTTCTGGGCCTCACCTTCCCCAGAAAATCTAATTCAGTAAGTCTGAGATTGGTCCATGAAACTGATTTTTTCCAAATGCCCCAGATCATTTTAAAACTTCTGATCCATGACCATGCCTTGCCAAATATTAGGTTAGGTGGATCTCACAGACTTGCCTGATCACTTCCTTCTTTCACTGAGATGGCTACGTTCTCTCAGTTGACCTGTTTTTTAGTGGTACTGGTATTATTACTTTGTCTCAAGGCAGATTCATCAGAGAATAAATAACAGCACTCATACTTTTTCTAGAAATAGAAAACAGCTTAATTTTATTTTAATCATATTAGAGGTTAAAAAGAAATAAAAGGTATCATAAATGTGCCATATTATTTACTAATAACCAACATACTGAGGCATTAAGGCAAAAGAAATGGATATTAAGTTTCCTCCTCAACTATGCTTCTCAAGAAAACAAAACTTTAAGCTGTATTCTCAAAAACTCAAATTACAGTCTATTTTCATATTTAGTTACACACATTCATTCAACAGCTATTAGGTATTGCATACTATGATTCATGCCAGGTACAAAGATTTAGATAAAACATATCTACCTTCAAGTTACTTCAGTTAATTGACTCAAGATTCCAGGTCTGCCCTAGTATTCAGGTACTCTGAGATCTGGTAAGCTAAGTGGATGGTGACTAATGACATTTTTATAGAACGAATATACATTTAATAAATGAATCTATATTTGCCTATATAGTTTTGAGTTTTCAGCTTTAATAAACTATTTTTAGGTTTTTATTCTCAGAGAAATACTAATGTTTCAGGATTGTTCTTTTCTTTACAGCTCTTCCACATTATTGACCATTTTAGTTATCATCATCTGTGTTCGGGAAAACTGCCTTAAAGGCACTAAAGTGCCCTTTTCTCCAACTAAGCAATAAAGGCAGATCTTGATTTCACCAGGCAATTACGTTAGGTTACTTGCCTTTCACTAAGGCAGTGTAGGCCTGATCTTTGTGTTTTGAATTAGAAATCAGTATTTAAAGAAGAGCTATTAACTTCCAAGGAATAGGAAATTCCATGGATAATAGACTGCTGCAACCATTATAATCTCACATTTGTCCACAATTAAATTCATATATCTTGACATTTTATATATTCACTGTTATTTATAGGTAGACAGATATAAAGGGACAGAATGACACAGTATAATAGAAGCTATTTTAATATTGCCAGCATATATTTTTCACAGTGGTTCAATAATGAGTTTGAGTTATTTGTGGAGAGTTTTTCTCACCTTCATAGGTGTACTTTGTAGCAAATTTTCATGAAATTATTAGTTACAGCTTTGAATTATAATTAATCAAAACTTTTAAAAACATATATATGTATATGCTTAAACACATACAAATGTATTATATATACTCATACATATGTGTATATGTGTATGTGTGTGTATTTGTAAACTCTTATAATTTATCCATATAAGATTGTTTTCTTCATTCATTAACCACTCATCACAGTCTCCTTATTTACTCTGGGTAAGGAAATGTACAAGAAAAATGATGGCAATAAGAAATATCACTTACTTGATTAGAGTCATTCAATTCTTTTCCAGGAATGCATTTCAAATACCTAAACCAATCAAACAACATTTCTAATCTGTGTGTTTCAAAAAGGCTTTATGAGTTTTCTAATTTACTATCCATTAACAACAGAGTTTCTATAGCAACTGTGTAAGAACATAGCACTTGTGTTACAGCACTTGAAACAAGAGAAATGCTCCATAGGCACTCAAATACATTTAAAAAAAATAGATAATAACCTGTCTTTCAGTGAGTAGCATACCATATTATACACACAAACAGAACTTCATACTGTCTTTCCTGGAGAATGAATATATGTACATTTCTATCTATACCTATATCTATATACAAATCCATTTTCAAAGAAGTTAGCTAGAGAATTTGTACCTTATGGCAAACTGTATATATTACTAAATAAGTGACTGCTGTTCTTCATCACAAGTATCCCCACTGTTATTTATTTATATTTAGAAGGCAAGATTCTATTATTCGTTTGTTTTCTTATTGGAGTATAATTGCTTTACAATGTTGTATTAGTTTCTGCTATACAATGAAGTGATTTTGCTTTTCTAAGACAATATATTTAAAGACATTTTAGATTTACAAAAGATTCAGGGGAAGATAAGAAATTCAAGAGAATTTCCATATACCCCTTGACCTGACACATGAACAGCTTTCCCCATTACTAACATCACTGACAAGAATGGCACTATTTTTTTAAACCAAGGATGAACCTACACTGACATACCATAATCAACCAAAGTGCATAATTTACATTACAATTCACTCTTGCTGCTGTACATTCTATGGGGTTGGGCAAATGTATAGTGACATATATCCATCATTATAATATCATATAGAGTATTTTCATTGCTCTAAAAATTCTGTGTTCTATTTATTAATCCTGCTGCCCACTACCACCAAGTCCTGACAACCAGATTTTTTTTACTGTCTCTAAGGTTTTGCCTTTTCCAGAATGTCATACAGTTGGAATCACGCAATACGTAGCCATTTCACATTGGCCTCTTTCACTTAGTAACATGAATTTAGGTTTCCTTCATGTTTTTTCATGGCTTGATAGTTCACTTTTTTTTTTATGCTGAATAATATTCTATTTCCTGGATATACCAAAGTTTATTTATCCATTGACCTAGTGAAGGACATGCTGGTTGCTTCCAAGCTTTGGAGATTATGAATAAAGCTGTTATGAACACCTATGTTCAGGTTTTTGTGTGAACATGTTTTCAACTCCTTTGGGTAAATACCAAGGAGTGTGATTGTTGGGTCCTATGGTAAAATTATGTTTAGTTTTATAAGAAACTGCCAAACCATCTTCCAGAACATTTGTATCATTTTGCATTCCCATTAGTAATAAACAAGACAATTCCTGTTGCTTCACATTCTTACCAGCATTTTGTGTTGTCAGTGTTCTGGATTTTGGCCTTTCTAATTAGCGGTATTTCATTGTTGTTTTAATTTGCATTTTCCTAGTAACATATGACATGGAAGATTTTTTCATATGCTTATTTGCATTTGTATCTTTTCTTTGGTGAGGTGTATATTAAAGTCTCTTCTTACTGTTCAGTTTTACGATTTCTTTGTACATTGTAGATAACAGTCTTTTATCAGACATCTTTTGGAAATATTTTCTCCCAGTCTATGGCTTGTCTTCTCATTGTCTTGAAAACATTGTCTTTTGCAGAAAAAAAAGTTTTTAATTTTAATAAAGTCCAGGTTATCAATTATTTCTTTTATGGACTGTGCCTTTGGTATTGTATCTAAAAAGTCATTGCCATATCCAAGGTCATCTAGGTTTTCTCCTATGTTATCTTCTAGGTATTTTATAGTTTTGATTTTTAAGTTTAGTCCATGAAACATTTTCAGTTAATTTTTGGTGCAATTCCTTTTTACTGTACTTTACAAAAGTATTGGTCTGCAACACATTGAAAATGTATAAAAACAACAATAAAAAATTCTTCCTTTCACACTAGATAGTTTGGAAGCACTGCTATAGGCCACCACTTGGCATTAATACTTTTTTTCTCCCCTCTTTCTATTCAAGGCCCTTTTATTTCAGTAATCTGGGAGATTTCATAAATTTACCCATTCATTGTAATCACTGTCAGTGTTGCCTCCTTGCCTGCTTCGTGTCTTTTGATGCCTTTACTTGATCAATTTCATCATGCCATCACCATACATGCTTATAACCCCTAGTAGAAGAATGAAGATCTGTTTGTTTTGATGACCTAAATAAATAAAGTTGTATTATGCCCAAATATCTCTCACAGATATTTAGTCTGTCAACCATTCTTACAATTCCTTCTGTGGCCTCCTTTTCCAGGACTCAGACTGGTATGCATGAAGGCAGATGAGCTATTTACGCAAGTGCTTTCCTCAGGTTGCACATGCAGTTTTGGCTTCCAAACTACTCTTTCTTTCCTAGTTTATCTTCACTGTCTTCCACTCTCCCTGATCAACTCAGTGATCATAAATATAGTAGTGAATACCTTTTTAAAAACTAAATTTCGGGCTTCCCTGGTGGCGCAGTGGTTGGGGGTCCGCCTGCTGATGCGGGCGACGCAGGTTCGTGCCCCGGTCGGGGAGGATCCCGCGTGCCGCGGAGCGGCTGCGCCCGTGGGCCGTGGCCGCTGGGCCTGCGTGTCTGGAGCCTGTGCTCCGCGGCGGGGGAGGCCGCAGCAGTGAGAGGCCCATGTACCGCAAAAAAACAAACAAAAAAAAACTACATTTCATCTATTTTAAGTATTTTATGTCTGGTTGGAGTTTAATGTCATTGTGTATTGAATACTAGCTTTGAAAACTGAAAGATGTCTTTCTCAGAAATCTATGCCTATTGAAAAATATATGAGGCATCTCAAAGCTTCAACTTACACTAAAATGAAATATAATTTAAGTGTAAGGGCAACTTAATTAAAACTTTCATCTTATTTTAAATATTTGACATTGTTATAAACCAAAACAAAAACATCAACTATGATTGTGTCCTGAAGATCTCACACATCTACTGACTTTTCCAAGTTTTATAGGTTAGACTCAAAACTCTAAGGAACTAGATGATTCTAAACACTCACTAATGAGGTAAAGGGGAAAAGAAGTCTACCAGTTTGTCAGCATTTCAAGATTGTGAAACAAAGAGAGCCATATGACTATGTACTATGTCAGATTTTAATTATAAAATACCCCTTCAATATTTTAATTTGCATTTTGCAGTAACTATTTCACAGAATGTTAAAACTTGGGAGTAAAATATAGAAAATATTGTCAAAGTATACCTATGACAATAGATTAACTTTTTAAGCAAAGGCATGGGCTACCCAGGACTCTAGGATAAAGAATTAGAAACCATCAAACTGCTAGAATCATTAGCACTGCCAGCTATCACTTCAATATATACAATGTCTTAATGACTACCTGTACTATTGAACCTCTCAGCCACATTCATACAGAGAGATCAAGTATTTTTCCACGGTACCTTAAAAATAAACAATGTATATAACTGATAGTATTATTAGGAGTTGCTTTGTGAGCCAACAAAAATTATTATTCAGAATTTCAATGAATTTTCCTGAGGAGTATTTAAACAGTATCTATTTTGGAAGCAGTTTCTCTTCTTTTACTGAAGTGTTGCTATCTAAGTCTTGATGAGTAGTACTATTAGATTTCTCTACCTGGACATCTTCTCTCTTTTCAATTGAACTACTTATCTTTAGGGTCATGGAAATGTTCCATGTGCCAATAGCAAATGCCATTTCTAAAAATTTGATCCTGTGTTACTTTACTCTGAGAAAAATTTTTGCTTTCTGATTGAGTCACATAAAACATTTTCATTCTTTTTACAGACTAATAAAATGAACTAAATTGAGCCACCTAAATCAACTTTGCAGTAACAAAAACTATCAATTTTTGATCATATATAACTCATAGTGGGAGGAAGGTCAAATCTCTTGTTAGGCAATAGTACTGAATCTCAGTACGCACCTCATAAATTCTCATCCAGCACTGTGTTTGGATTGTACTCAGAATATTGAAAATATTTACACCTAGGCTGGTAAATTTCCTCTTATGTTATTTACATTTACTCAATTGGTAATTTTAAATTCTTTTTCAAACTTTCAGAAACATTTGTTTTTTCTGAACAACAGTCAAAAGTATTTTCCTTGGGTATATTTTTTTCCTATTCTTTCTTGCATGGCTTCAACATTTTAAAGTAACTGAGCTGTTAAAATGATGGGGCTTTTCACAAAATACACCTAATGTGAAGACCATCCTATATAAAAATCAAGTTCTATCTCCACTCCTGATCTTTGATTTTTTCCATTGAGATTTCTTTGTTGCAATTCACCTCTGAAATAACATATCTATATATCTATGTAGTTTTCAGTGAATTTCACATTTTAGTTATGGAAGTTTTCACAAAGAAGTATAAACATATTTAATCATGAGAACTGTGTGACACTACAGTCATGTCAGTCTTCACTCCTTTGTGCATTTCTCTCACATCTCTCATTTAATTTTTTTCTCACTAAGAACTTTTCAATAATCTTCTCACCACTTAATTATAAATCTTTGCTTCTCAATTTATGAATCAAATTCAGATGATTCTATAACCTTAACTGAAACATTAGATAGTAAGTTTTACATAGTAGATTAGCAGGTAAATTCTTTATCTGAATGTGACAGTACTTAAACTCAGGACAGAGATATGGCAAATCTCTGACACATAAAAATTTCCAGTAAAAAGAAATAAAGTTAAACTTTTAATCACTTTCATAAAGGTGAAGACATTTTGATCAGAAGGATTTTTAAAGGCTCAAATCTGACCTAACTTGCCCTCATATTGAGCCATATTTGTATAAACATTTTAGGGTAACAAATGCAATGAGTAACACATACTAAACAAATGCAAGCACAAAATAATGAATACCTTTATTCTAAATGACTATTTTTTGGTTATACTTGTGGTTGTAAGTATATTTTTTATTATTTTTTCAGCCAGATGTCTACTAACTACAACTATAAAACTCTATAAGAATTTAAAAAATATTTCTCCAGTTAGAGTTTGCAGTTTTGAAAAACAACAAAGTAAGTTTGTCTGCAAAAATAAACTTGCAGGCCAAAGAGAGCTTTGTTAAAAAAGTGATGATGATACAAGTAGCTGGATGGATAACCCCATTCATCACCATGACACATGGGTAAGATCAGAGGTCATGTAAGCCTTCTGAAAGGTTTTAACCCTTTATCAACCAATGGGTTTCAAGTAGAATAAACAGAAAAACATGTTTTCGGTTTTTTTTAACTAAATTTTCTTTATGCATAGTGGAACACACATACCAGTTTTAGGATTCTGTTGGCAGTCCCATATTTATTCCTAAATTAAATTATTTAGAAAATATTTTCTTTTGAAAAAATAGTTTATAAATTTCAATCTTGAAACTAAAAAACTTTTTAGATATTTTATATATAACTTGTTTTTCCTTTATAATAATATTCTCTAATTGTGTCTTATTGTTTCATGAGATTGATATTTTCTTGTCCGTTGATTATTTCAGCCCTTACCCACTTCCACCTTTATCAGTTCTATTTGACCCGGAAATCAATAAAAAAAATTAGTGTTACAACCCCCATTCTAGCAGTTAAACTTAAAATAGTTTTTATTCTCATCACAGCAGCTATCTAGCCAAACTGGTAATTTTTTCTCCAAATATTCAATACGCTCTCCACCTAAGCTTATAATACTTCTACTGACTGAAGCACAGTATTTGAAATAGTAATTTCCTCTCTGCTCTAAATAGCTATATATTTAAATCACATGTTTCACACTAGTAGCAATGGTAGATTTAAAACTGTGGAATGCTATTTTTTTCTGTCCTGCCCAGTTTTAAAGATATCATTTGCTTTTAGTATTTTAAAATCTGAATATTTAATATAGAATTGAGATTTTTCTGTTTCTCTTAAAAATCGGAATATCTGCTATCTCTAGGTCAACTGTCATGCAGAATCCTCTCAAACTGAGTGGCTATTTCCCTATTAGGACATATGCATGTACTTCACCTACTCAAGGATTCTGCTTTCACTTGAGCTGTGCATTGACTCCCATGGGCATTTGAGTTTATAATCTTTAATCTGAAAACTATCTCTAATCTCCTGTTGTTCTTTGACGACTTCCTGACAATGTCTTGAGCCTGGCAGTCATTTCTGTTCCTGTCCTCCTAGCTCTATTATTACTTAAAAGGCTAACTTGAAATTTAGCATAAACATGATATGGTTTAGCTAGATCACCAAACTTCCAAGTGGATTATAAATCCATTAAGCAGTTGGACCGTATTTTGTATCAACCTATACGCCTTGCTTTTAAGTATAATATCATAATCACATAATTATTTTTTAAGAGAGTATTCTATTCCACTATGGCTTGGTATCTAAGGAAATGCTTCTATTTTTCTAAGTAGAAATTCATTTAAAATGAATTTGTATTACACAGGTCTGGACACTTCAGGTTTATGTCTTTCTCCCCAACATGTTATGACACTGTCTCAGAAATCTCATGAGAAAATACTTGGTTTAATTTAGGCAATCTTGTTCAAATCATAGTTTTGGTTCCAATCACCTGAGTTAAATGTTAGCAAATAATTTGCAGGATGGGGATCCAGGGGGGAAAACGTAGAAAATTGCCACAGGTATCATTTTTCAGAACAAGAATTTTCCTCTGCCTCACTCATGATTCATATGTACTATGGAAATACAACTAAAAATTCAAAGGGTACATAAAACTCCACGAAAATTGTAGTTTCATTATGTAGTAAATTGAATATGTAAGAGATATAATATCAGGAATTAAAAACTAAACCATGAAGACTGTAGAAGTCAAAGGCCTTAGAGTTTAAATTGTGACTTCAGATTCTTCAAATGTAGTTTAGGTACTTTCTAAACCATAAAGAATAGATTACATGTAGGCAAATTAGTTTATTTGACTGACAGAATAAAACAAACTTTAGGATATTTTAGTTACCCCAAAACTACTTCTTCAGAATAGCTTAATTAACAATTCTTAGTTAACAATTTGGCTTTTACACTCTCACCCTAATGTGTAGCTTTATATCTGTCTACCATCCTTTCCATTATATACATAGGAGTTAAAAAATCCTCATGGAATCAACAGAAATAATTTTGAAGTTTCTACCGTATTAGGGCAACAGAGATGAATTTATTAGGCTGTTTATCTCCAATCAGTCCTGCCAGTATAACATTTCAACTCCAATTTGTGTTGTGTTGTCATGACACTAATTTAGTTTTGGAAATAAAGTAGAACTTTAATAGATATTTCTTGAATTAAGCAGTAATCATATTGTTCATTAATTATGCAAACTATTGGTAAATATTTGATTGGTAACATCAAAAACTTTTTCAAAACATTTTCTCTCTATCATTCCTCTGGTAATATATTATATTTCAAGTTATTTTAATTTTTTATGTATTTTGCTGAAGTGGATTGTCTCTATAGTATCTTAGAAATATTGAACTTCAAAATAAAATACAATAAATTTTCAAACACATAGCATACAATTTTCATATTAAAAAAAAAAAAAAAAAACACACCATGAACCAGAAAATAAGAGAGAAATCCAAGTGAGAGAACACATTTGTGTTAGCTCTGTAGTGACTCACTGGGGATAACTCTCCCCAAACTTGATCAAGCAGGTAAGTGCTTCCTCTTTGGGGAAGAGGAATATAGCCTTTACTGTGGAAAGCAGAAGTGCTGAAACTCCAAGTGATGGATGACAAAGACTCTTCTTGACCAAACTCTAGTCAGGCTCTTCTCAGCCCTCTACTAGACTAGGACTCAAACTTTACTTTCTATAAACCACTGCAGGAAATCAGCACAAATGACTTTATCCATACCATCACCCACCCCTTCACACATACACATACACACACACACACACACACACACACACACACACACACAAAGACACTTGAAAAACACTAGCATAGTTGCATACTTTCTAACAGCTTAAGATCGCATTCCTAAGATGACCCCAGTGCACTTTAAAATGCCTGCCTGAGAAAGCTTAAGGCTGCCAAAAGAATTTACTGTTTGCTTCAGCCAACACCTGAACACAGGGCCTCTGTCTCTTAGTCTCTGTGAGAAGGTAAGGAGCCTAAGCTGCAGAAGCACAGTTAGCAAACCCAGGTGTCCTAGTCCATCTTTTTGTAAATTTCTACTTCCCAGACTCTGCTCAAGCCCCTACAGTTCTCCCTCATCCTTCCCTTAAAATGCTGTCATCTCTGCAAAAATGGAATTTTATGGGGGACGCTCTTACCAATTGCAATAATTTATCACTGGATAAAAATTGTCCTTGCCGCTTTAACTAAGTGTCCAGCTTTGTTTGTCTTTGACATGGTCCACGTAAGAAAGGAAGATTAAAGGCACAGTGTTTACCACTCAGAAAAAGCTGAGGAGTTGCCTACCCTTGACTGAGTGCTTGAATAAAAAAAAAAAAAAAAAAAAAAAAACTATAAGAAATTAGTAACCCAAGTCTACAACCTGAATTAACTGTAAGAAAATAGTACCCCAAAGTTCATAAATCATGTTATATCTTTTTTATTACTTACAATTTATTAAAGAGGGAAATTAACTCTGCATGAGATGAGTACAAAATTTAAAACTTCAAAAAACAGGGAAAAAACATGAATAAGAATGAAAATAAGGACCCAATGAATGAAAAATATTAAAACAATTTAAAAGAAGCTATGAGTACCTTTGAAAATTAAAGAGAAAATGTTAAAATGGAAACTAAAGAAATATAGGACTATATGTAAAACAAGAGATAATTGGGAAAAGAGTCAAGCAATGTTCCTAAAATTGAAAACAGTGTCCATATCATTATGATGTTGTCTTGTATTATTTCCCCATTTTTCTTTAAATAGAAATCCTATTTTATTTTTTCAAATATTCACTATCCTTTTACCTAGTTAAATGCCTCAGAGGATGCCTATTTAAGCCCAACTTCCAAGGATAGGTCTGACTGGGTACAAGAAAAATCCCATGACAAAGCTAATGACTTAATTCTGTAATGGGAATGTACTGTAATTTGCCTCAATGAGATATTATTTTTAAAAAAATTTCATGCCCCTAATAAGAAAAAAATATTTATCTTCTTCAACTGAGTTAATGTTGTATATGGATATTCTATCTATAACATATTATATTTATATAATAATACAATGTAAATATATTATGCCTTAGTATACATTATGTATAATTATATATGCGATATCAGTAGAATTATAAAGATGCATAGGAAATGGCAAAGCAAAGAAATGAAAAGGAATTTGATATTGAAAACATGAACTGAACTGCATAATAAACCTATCCTGTAGGCTATACCACTTCTATACTTTTTATTATGCAAGGTATTTTATTCTGGTTTTCTGTTATCCACAAGCTACATCATCTTAACTGATACACATTGAAATATAAAACTACCTAACACCATATACAAAAATAAACTCAAAATGGATTAAAGACCTAAATGTAAGACCGGACACTATAAAACTCTTAGAGGAAAACATAGGAAAAATACTGTTTGACATAAATCACAGCAAGAGCTTTTATGACCCACCTCCTAGAGGAATGAAAATAAAAACAAAAATAAGTGAATGGGACCTAATTAAACTTAAAAGGTTTTGCAAAGCCAAGGAAACCATAAATAAGACAAAAAGACAACCCACAGAATGGAAGAAAATATTTACAAACAAAGCAATGGACAAAGGATTGCTCTCCAAAATATACTAATGCAGCTCATGCAGCTCAATATCAAAACAAACAACTCAATCAAAAAATGGGCAGAAGACCTAAATAGAAATTTCAGCAAAGAAGACACACAGATGACCAAGAGGCACATGAAAAGATGCTCAACATCACTAATCATTAGAGAAATGCAAATCAAAACTACAATGAGGTATCACCTCACACCAGTCAGAGTGGCCATCAGAAAATCTACAAACAATAAATGGTAGAGAGGGTATGGAGAAAAGGGCACCCTCTTACACTGTTGGTAGGAATGTAAACTGATACTGCCATTGTGGAGAACAGTATGGAGGTTCCTTAAAAAACTAAAAATAGAACTACCATATGACCCAGCAATCCCACTACTGGGCATATACCCTGAGAAAACCATAATTCAAAAAGACACAATGTTCACTGCAGCACTATTTACAAGAGCCAGGACACTGAAACAACATAAATGTCCATTGACAGATGAATGGATAAAGTAGATGTGGTACATATATATAATGAAATATTACTCAGCCATGAAAAGAAATGAAATTGGGTCATATGTAGAGACCTGGATGGACCTAGAGTCTGTCATACAGAGTGAAGTTAAGTCAGAAAGAGAAAAACAAATATATTAATGCATATATGTGGAATCTAGAAAAATGGTACGGACGAACCTATTTGCAGGGCAGGAATAGAAAGGCAGATGTAGAGAACAGACGTGTGAACACGGCAGGGAAGGGGAGGGTGGGATGAACTGGGAGATTAGGTTTGACGTAAATACACTACCAGGTGTAAAATAGCTAGTGGGAACCTGCTTATGTATAGCACAGGGAGCTCAGTTCGGTGCTCTGTGATGACCTAGATTGGGGGGGAGGGAGGTCCAAGAGGGAGGGGATATATATATACATATAGCTGATTCACTTCACTGTACAGCAGAAACTAACACAACATTGTAAAGCAATTATACTCCAATAAAATAAATAAATAAAACTCAGTGGATAGGTGAATAAAAGTAAGTTATACAAACCTAGAGAGAGCATAAAGATGATGAGAAAACTATATAAAGGGATTTTCATCACAAGTTAAAATACCGGCACTGGCGATTTAAAAATTTTTAAGTTTTTAAAAGGAGACAAAACAGTGAGATATATAATATGTATACTATGTAAAAATATTTTACTATATATATATTATCATTATGTACTATCCCCTTCCTATATTTATACTTATATAATCTCTTTCATATATAATGCTCATGAATATATACATATACATGAATATATACATGTAGGTATACACACATGTACATACATGTACACACAACTTATGCCATATATTATAAACGTCAAACACATTCACAATAAAAATAAGAAAAAAACTGAGAAAGACACAAAATGAGGTTGCAAATTTTCACCGGTAAGTATGCCATCAATTTGTTTCTTCTTTGCCAAATGTTCTCAAAATCAAAGCAAGAATACTTTGCTCTCCTTAATTAATTTATGCTTCTCTAATCAATGCACCGTAACACCACAATAGTACGTCACTTATTTTATCATTTAAAATAAAATTTTGTTTGAGAGTGTAATATATTCCAACTGACTAAAAATAATCTATTTCATTTATCTAAACTGCTATATATTATTCCATTATATTAATTTATACATACCTATTATTGGTGAATTAAATCTGTATTTTCTAACATAAATAGATATGGAAATACTTAATGTTAATTGAGGAAAGTTGCATAGGTTCAGTATAAAATAATTTATACAAAATAAATATATTTTTATATTATGTTTTTAGCTATAGGTATACATCTGATATTAACACATTGGTGGTGATATTACATATTACATTAATAAATATGACCATGTTAAGGGATAATGAAAAGAATGGAACTCAGAAGGAAAGCACAGGTATTTGTAAGGTATTTGTAATTCATATTTTATGTATGAATATATGCATAAAACAAAAAATGAAAATATTAACATTTAAATACTCTGGGTGGTGGAAATGTGTATTCACATCATTTTCTGTTCTTTTCTTCATCATAAACATTGTCAAAACAAAAATAAATAAACAAAAGTTACATTTCTGTTATACTGCAAAAGTAAATTCTGAGGCCTCTATTGGCACCACTGTGTGCTAGATAGCAAGGCTGCATGGTCCATAGTATACAGATAACTAGCTGTGGAGAGAAGTTAGGTAGATGACCTCAAATAAGTAATCCAACATTTTCAATCTCTGACTCCTTATTAATAAAAGCAAGACAATAACAGTGCTTGCCTTGTACAGTTATTTTGAAATTTAAATGAGACAATATATGTATAATACTTTATATACAATATATATATAAAGTTCCTGAAGTATAGAAGGGAATATACAAATGTTAGTTCCTCTCCCATCAATAAATATCCAGTTTCTTTTATAACTCATTCCAGAAAATAGGAACAGCTTCAGTTTTTCATCCTTAATAATCTACTTAATCAATCATTCTAAAGATATTCTAGTATATCCTGATATTCTGGGGAAGCACTATAACACTTCAGAATTTTCAAAAATCCAGATTAATAAGAATTCAACAGTAACAATATTTAAAATATTGTTTTATTTTATATGACGAGCTTGCACGTTTTAGGTGTACTAATGTTTTTCATTTTGTTGATGTTTGAATACCACAGCTCTTGATCTGCACATATTCATTCTGGAGATTTTACCTTTATTTAAATTATATTTAAATTGTTCATATTTCTGTTTGCACTGGAAGTTGCACACCTCCTCTTAAAACTAAAAATTTAAAAAAATAAACAAGGTTTTAAAAAATGGGTAGGTTTGTTATGGCAACAAGTTTTCTCTGTGAAATGTTGGAGTTAGGGTATTACTGAATGCCAATAATATTTACTAAGGTAAACTGGCTTTGAAAATACCTTTACCTTTGAGAATTTGTTCTTTTTCAATCTGGGTCCTTTGACTGATATTTAATAATATGTTGCCACGGTGGGAGATAAGAGGTAGAATGTATGTAATATGTGGGATTCAATATTGCATATTACAGTACTTTCATTCTTATAGATCAATTTTTATTTATGGTTTAATATATAACTGTCACATCATATATCTTTCAAAAGAGGCAATATTTTGACAAGGCAGGAAACTGCACACCAAAACATATTTTACCGACATAAACACTTAAATACACACACTTACTCTCTCTCTTCTGAATTTGAAAATTGATCACTTAGAGGATACATAATTTCAAATATCTCTATTAGATGCCATCTAATAAATAGAAACTTAAATATTGAATATATCTTGTATATGTGAAATTTTGGATTGTAAATCCACTTCCTAATGTTGTAAAACTCACAGTAGCCTGTATCCCATGGCTTTCTAATAACTGTAATCTGCTTTACCCCCTGTGTTAGCGATATAATTATGTTAACAGCTTTCCTACAAGGGCACCATACTTTGCTATTATGAAGCTAACTTCATTTAATTAGCATCATGTAGTAAATTAGCAGTATAAGGACTGCTGGGTACAAGGGGATCTCCATTTTCTCACCATTTACTTAATCCTCAGTCAATGTTACGATTACTTCTCATTGAATTTCCACAGCAAAATCACCATCACCCTCCTCAGATGTTGTGATTCAGCATTTGTAGGAATTTGGAACAAACAGTTTTTTCCGGATGCCCAGAAGTTAGGATTATTGAAACCCTGTCCTGCTCCTTGTTGGAAAGACACAGGAATGCAAAGAGACAATGCCCATGTGAATGCATTCTTTTTCTTTTAAAACAACTTTTTTTTTTTAATGACTTGATAAAAAGAGTAGTATTAGCTACAGAATAAATGGAAAGGCAAAATGATTCCTTTAAAAGGAAGTTCCCAGATTTTATTAGCATTTTAGTGAGAAGACTTTTTTTATGCCTAGTGCTTGGAGGAAACATAAAATTAAACTACATTATTATTTATCCCATTATTGGGCTTATAGTGTGCTGTGAAGCTGACTAACAACTTTTGTGTTGGTGTGTGAGTATATGCTTGGTAACTCATTGTGTTTCAACCTCATTAAGAATTATTTTCAGAGCAGCAAAAACTACTAGCTTTAAGCAGAAATTACCAAAATCATACAGCATCAGAAACAAATTTATTTTATTTATTTGCCTAATATAGAAGAGATATAATACATATTTAAAATGTCATCTCATCTTGGCACTTCAACATAAGATATTCAATAGCTGTATAAGAAAAACTGTAAATAACTTCCAATTTGTGGTTCTATGATCAGAGTCTGTAACTAATAATTCAATCTCCTGACATAACCATTGAAGAAAATCTCCACAAAATATCATAAAAAGTAATCTAAAATCTTCTGTTGTCTACTTTCCTTTTGGTTCCACATGTGCCCTACCAAATAATCATAAACACTAAATATTATACAAATATAGAAAACAATTCATATATGTTGAAAGTAAAAACTAAAATCAAAATTTTTACTGGTCATCAGACAAATGAGAATGATGGGGATGTACTTTAGATTACTTGTTTGAGTGTTCCCTCACCCAATGAGAACACAAAATACTTTTGGATCTAGATTATGTGAGGAGTGGATCTCTTAGTTATGAACTTCTACTGGATGCCATACTGATCCTTGAGAAAGATTACCTAGCACCAGAAGCATTTCTGAAGGCCCAAAGGGGGCTTCTGTCATCATTAGAAGCAGGCTCCTATAGTGCAGTATCTGTCTCTCAGAGAGGTGGGGTTTTTGTGACCCTCAGCCTAATTGGCTGGCCTGGCTCTTTACCTTAGTTGCTCTCAGACCCTCATATCTCACAGAGATACAACCCAACAGTAACCTGCCTTATGCCTGTTTAAGGCCCTCTGGCCTCATTCCCTGGAGAGTCTTTGTACCCAGGGGTCCCAGAGAAGACAAGAGGCCTGCTATGAATTCATGCAAGTGCAGTGGCTTACTAGGCTGAGAAGGGAAGACTGCCAGTTCACACCCACTTGCTGGCTTGCCCTGCACCCTGTGGACTATACTAAGGTCTGTCACTGCTGTCTTGAAACCTGGTGTCTCTGGTAATTGCTCTGAGAGAACAAACAGCACAACTGACATGTGTATGGGAATTGATCGCTGTGAGGCAAATGTTGATCAATGAAGTATGGAAGGCATAGAGTAAATTCTTCTCCCATCATTTTCCTATAGATATTCTTTTGAGACATATTTGTCCACAGAGTCTCTATGAAGATACACCTTCCTAGCTTCACTTTCCCTTTCCTCTCAATCTTGCTTTCTTCGTAATTTATACCCCATAATGCATGTAAGGCATTAGGCTCAATTTTCCAGGCAAATAAATCAGTTATTCTACCCATTTGAAGAGAATGTGTAGGTCTCTGGCCAGCTAGTTAAAAATCAGAATCAACACATTAAGCTTGTGTGCCCTTTACTCATTGGGAAACTCCAAATCCCTTTAGTCAGATCCTATCTACTCTTATATTACCTACATCTTAGATATGCTACATTATTTTGTTTTAATGCACATTATATTGGGAAGCAGCAAACTTGAAAAGATGATGAGCAATTCCTACATTGTTGCCTTTATGAGAAGAAGGTGACAGTGAGATAGCAAGAATAAGAACTAATAAAAAAGAATAAACATGACTAACATCATGCCAACAGCCCTAAACACTTTAATAAGTCTTGGAGCCGTTACTGCTATGAAACACAATACAAAAACTGATTCTGTAATAATGGCCTGGATGCTAAAACAAAACTCAAATTATGCTTACTATATTCTACATAAAGAGGGAAGGCAAGTTCCTTGGAGAATTCTCAGCTAAACAATTAAAATTAAAATATCTTGATGCTTACATTAGAGCCAGGCATTCTGACAAATACGGCCATATAGAATGATTTATTCTCTAAGGTTCTAGATCATACTTAATTTTGTCTTTTTCAAGCAGCTAAACATTTCCAAGGCAATCTGAAAATATGTAGATGCATAATCATAGTAGCTAGGAAAGATCACATAGTGACAATCCACAACTGTTTTTTTCAGCTCTGGCTGTTTGAATCAGATTAATATTCTAAACACAAATCACAAAAAGAGAAAATCTGAATAGACCCATAACTAAGAAGAATAAATTAGGGAAAAAAATCTGACAAAGAAAACCCCTGGACCTATTGGCTTCACTGGTGAATTCTACCAAGCATTTACAGAAGAATTAACACCAATCCTTCTCAAACTTTTCCACAAAATTGAAGAGGAGGGAATATTCTCTGAATCATTCCATGAGGACAGCATCACCCTGAAACCAAACTCAGACAAATTAAAACTACAGACTAATATCTTTTATAAACATTAATGCAAAAATCCTCAACAAAATACTAGCAGACTGAATTCAACAGCATATTAAAAGAATCATATACCACAATCAAGTGGGATTATTCTCCTGGAATGCAAATATCCTTCAACACATGAAAATCAATCAATGTAATACACCATATTAACAGAATGAAGGATTAAAAACCACATGATTATTTCAATTGATGCAGAAAAAGCATCTGACAAAGTTCAACACCCTTTCATGATAAAAACACTCAACAAACTAGAAATAGAAGAAATCGACTTTAACGTAATGTGACATATATGAAAAACCCACAGCAAAAATCATACTCAATTGTGAAAGACTGAAAGCTTTTCAACTAAGATCAGGAACAAGGCAAGGATACCCATTTTTACCATTTCCATTCAACATGGAACTGGAAGTCCAAGCCAGAGGCATGTGAATCAGAAAGGAAGTAAAGTTTATCTCTGTTCATTGGTGACATGATCTAGACAACTCTACATGTATGTAAAAAAACTCTAAAAGTTCTATCAAAAAACTGTTAAAACTAATAAACAAATTCAGAAAAGTAGCAGGATATCAAGCAGGATACAAAAATCAGTTGCATTTCTATACAAACAATGAACAATCTGAAAAGGAAATTAAGAGAACAATTCCACTTATAATAGCAACAAAAGAATAAATATTTAAGAATTAACTTATCTAAGAAGGTGAGAGATTTGTATACAATAAAAACTATAAAACATTTCTGAAAGAAATTAAAGAAGACATAAATAAAAGGAAAGATATCCTATGTTCATGGATTGAAAGACTTAGTACAGATGGTCCCAACTCATGACAGTTTGACTTACAATTTTTCAACTTTATGATGGTGTGAAATTGATACTCATTCTGTAGAAACCTTACTTCGAACTTTGAATTTTGATATTTTCCTGGGCTAGCAATTTACACTATGATACTCTCTCATGATGCTGGGCAGTGCCAACAAGCTGAAGCTCCCAGTTAGCCGTGTAATCATGAGGGTAAACAACTGGTACACATACAACCATTCTGTTTTTCATTATTTGGTACAGTATTAAATAAATGACATAAGATATTCAACAGTTTATTATAAAACAGGCTTTATGTTAGATGATTTTGCCCAACTGTAGGCTAATGTAATTCTTCTGAGCTAGGCTAAGCTATGATGTTTGGTAGGTTAGGTGTATTAAATGCATTTTCAACTCATGATATTTTCAATTTATGATGGGTTTATGGGGACGTAAACCCATTGTAAATCAAGGAAGATATGTATTGTTAAGATGTCAATGCTATCCAAATTGAATTAATTTGATCCCTATCAAAAACACAATGATGTTTTTTACATAAATATAAAAATCCACCCTAAAATTCATAGGGACTACCAAGGGACCCCAAAAGGCCAAAACAATTCTGAAAAAGGACAAAGCTGGAGGACTCACACTTCCTGATTTCAAAGCTTATACAATGCTACAATAATCAAAACTGTGTGGTACTGGCAATAAGACAGACATATAGAGCAAAGGAATAGAATAGAGTGTCTAGAAATAAACCCTTGCATATATGGTCAAATGATTTTCAACAAAAGTACCAGGACCATTCAATAAAGAAAAACACAGTCTTTTCAATAAATGGTGCTGAAAAAACAAGATATGCACATGTAAAAGACTAAAGTTAGACCCTCACCTAATACCATAAACAAAAATTGACAATGTATCAAAGACCTAAATGTAAGACCTAAAACTATTAAACTCTTAGAAGAAAACACAGGGCAAAAGCTTTGGATTTGACAGTGATTTCTTGGATATGACACCAAAGGCACAGGCAGCAAAAGAAAATGTAGACAAACTGAACTTCATAAAACAATTTTTAAAGTGTGCCTCAAAATACACTATCAAAAGAGTAAAAACGAAGCACACAGAATGGCAACAAAATACTTGCATATCATATATCTGGTAAGAAATTAATATTTATACTACATTGAGAACTTCTGAAGCTTAACATCAAAAGGCAAACAACCCGCTTCAAAAATGGAAAAATGACTCAGACATTTCTCCAAAGATATACAAATGGCCAGTAAGCACTTGAAAAGATGTTCAGCATCACTAATCATTAGGGAAATGCGAATTAAAACTACAGTGAAATATCACCTCACACTAATTGGGATGGTTACTTTAAAAAAAAAAAAAAAAAAAACTGAAAAAAATGATGGCAAGAAAATGGAGAAAATTTAACCCTTGTGCACTGTTAGTGGGAATGTAAAATGGTCCAGCTGCCATGGAAAACAGTTCCTCAAAATTTTTTAAACAGAATTATCATGCAATCCAGTAATTCCACTTCCGGGTATATGCTCACAACAATTCAAAGCAGGGTCTCAAAGACATATTTATATGCCCATGTTCATAGCAGCATTATTCACAATAGCTAAAACATAAAAGCAACACAGGGCTTCTCTGGTGGTAAAGTGGTTGGGAGTACACCTACCGATGCAGGGGACACGGGTTCGTGCCCCAGTCCGGGAAGATCCCACATGCCGCGGAGCGGCTGGGCCCGTGAGCCATGGCCGCTGAGCCTGCGTATCCAGAGCCTGCACTCCGGAACGGGAGAGGCCACAACAGTGAGAGGCCCGCGCACGGCAAAAAAAAAAAAAAAAAAAAAAAGCAACACAAGTGTCCATCAACCCATGAATGGATAAACAAAATGTGCCATATACATACAATAGAATATTATTCAGCCTAACAAAGAGAAGAAGTTGTGATATACAGTACAACATGGATGGATCTTGAGGACATTCTGCAAAGTCAGAAAAAGATATATATGCTTTTTGTGTGTCTTTATATAATTTCACTTATATGAAGCATTTTATTCCCATAATGTTGTTTTATATTATCAAGAATATTCCAACTTCAACATTTTCTCAAAACCTTTTATACTTTTTTATACTGTTAGGTAATAATAAAGCATTTTGCACTTAAGTTTTCTGCTTTTATTTGGGTAAATTTAGGTAAGATATTATTATCCTTGAAATTTTGTTTGATTTAACCCAATTCATTAGAAACAATACATGTTTTTAATTAGTTAATTTCCTTTATCACCATATCTTACTCTAATTTCCATCTCCCCACAGGAAATCCTATTAATGGACTTATATTATATATTTTAACTTGAACGTGTACTTAAAAATGTGCACTATTTTTTTCTGTGCATGATTTTTTTCCTTCTGGAAACTATCTACTTTCCCCTAAGTTATGGGAAAGAGAAATATTCTCTTTACACCAGTAAGAGACTGGTCAGGGTTTATGGCAAGTTAGTTATGTCGTGGTGCCCTAGACTACTATCTTCTTTTTATAGCATATAAAGTATGCCATTTTTCCACTGATGGGCCACCTGGTACTTATTACTTTGGTCAATCAAACACGTTAGACTTAGTCGGCCATTCTTACACAGGACATGTCAGTATATGCATAGTACTTGTGAAACTTAGTTTTCTTCTTCAAATATGAGTAGTGTGCTTACTCTAATTCAAGAAGTCAAAATAACTAAAGCAACAATTGTTGATACATTTAAATTTGAATTTTCCACCAATCTGTGTAAATGTTTGCCTCCTATTTGTCATGGTCAGTGTGCATAAAAGCTTGATGAAAAATAGTTCAATCATCACAATTAATATAATACTATTAATCTACTTTCATATTTGAGCCTATACTACACTGACTCTAAGAAAAATAATTATCTATAATATTTATGCCAGTAAAAAGAACAGCACATTACTACTGTATGCATGCTGACCTTCTACCTTAGAATAAAATAGGCTTATGATTTTTATCTATTTCAATTAGCTGGAACTTAAGAGAAACTGTTAACCCATTTGGATAAAATAGAAAAGTGACCTTCAAAGCTATTCTTGTACTTTAGATATAAATTCAAAATATTGTTGATAATCTATAAAACTCTGTTTTATGATGTAGATAATTTAGTGTCAAGGTGAAGTATGGAATGGAAATAACCAGCTGGACCATTCAGACATAATGCCTTGCTTAAAACTATCTTTATAAATTAACTTCTTTTCTGATTAAATAAGACTTTATAGTAAACACATATTATTATAATTTATATTTATTAATTTTAAAGATTCAGTAATATTTCATAAGGTAAATTACTTGCAAATGACACAATTTTTGTTAAGCTGCATTGATGTTACCAATCAAGTATTGAATTTGGTCTTATATTTAAACTGTTAAGTTCAAAGAATTACACAACCTTTATATTAAATAAGTAAAAAGTCACTACAAAACTGAATAAAGAATATTTCCTATTAGACATAAACTTAGAAGTAATAAAAATTATAGTAAATTTTTCTCTTGAATTGTAACTCAATCAAACAAATGTGGTTGGTAATACAGCTTATGAAATTATCTACATCAGTATGAATTTATCTAAATCACACAAATACATTATCAAAGGTAGAGTCTGCCACCCTCTAGAAAAATGATAAAAATCCCTAAAGGGCAGAAGAGTTTCAGAAACTTGACTTACGTAAGAAAACTTTGATTTAGTGTTTAACACATCCTTTCTATTATATTAGTGATCAGGGGGAAAGAATTCTAAAAATTTTCCACAAGGTATTAATCTCGGAAATAAAACTATTATATTCCTTTTCTTGTGGCTGAGAATTGAGCATTTTTAAAAGAATATGTGATAACAAAAATATTGATTTGTTGATTTAGGGCTTGGTTATTTATACCAATAATCTGATACCACTAGAAACTCATCAATATCCTGTCAGTAGCAATAGGGTGTTTAATATCCAAGACCTAATATTTAGTCAGTTCCTATATTTCTTTTCCCTCCCCTATTATCCCTTCCCCTTCCTTCCTTTCTTCCTCTCTCCTGTCCTACTCTCCACTACTTTTTTTCTCTCTCCCTCTCTTCAGCTGACACTCTTTACCTGCTATTTCTCTTAATTTAACCCTTGAGAGCCTAATCTCTAGTGCATGTATTGAACTTCTCATGGCTCAAATGTTAATCATCTCTGTTAAGCCTTAAAACGGTACAAAAACACTTTTCCCCCTCTTTCAATAGATTTTTCTAAGTCTGGCAAAATAAACATTGCATTTTGTTCAATTATTTAAATATGTATCTGTTCCTATCTCCTGACCAAGAGACACCCTGGAAGGCAGGTCTAATGTTCTGGTTATCACTGTATGCTTAGCTTTAGTACAATTTGTGAAACACAGAAGATTAGTGATGAGTGCTTGTTTAGTAGATGGATACTTATATTTTTAGGCCATTTTCCCCAATGGTTCAAATAAACTAATCTTATTCTCTGTGGAAAACTTCAAGGAGCAAAAATAGAGTATATAAACTAGAAAATGCATTTTCCCCTTTAGAGATGCCTAGTCCAGGTGGGAAGAAAATATAACTAGGAGATGCTTTCCAACACATAATCTTACTCCTTTGCATCAAGAACCTCAGAATTCTAACATTTGCCTTCCCAACCAGAAAAACTTGGGAATCTCTTATGTGCCACAATTGAATTAGGGAAGTATCCAAATTATGTTTACCTTCTCCCATGTATCTTTTAACATGGGTAAAATGTTAGACCATGTAGTAATAATAATAAATATAGCTACTATGATAGCAACAAAAGCAGCTAAGCAATAAAAAAATTCACTGATGGCTTTCCATGACTATAATTGCTAGCAGACACTAGGCATTTCTTGGGATCACAATTTATTTTCCTTTGTGGACATATAAATCCCATGTTCAAGCAAAACACTTGACAGCTTTGCACGAGTACCAACCCTTACCTGGTTAATTTATAAGAAACACTACAAAGCATGTAAAAGATCTTATTTGAGAATCTTGGGCAATAAATACCTTGTTAAAATTCATATTCCAAAGGTAAATAGTTTTGACTATCATTATCAGAGAAGAATATTAGGAAGTGAAAGTAGAAGCAGAAGGAGACATATCAATAAGATTCTATTTATAAATTATTTGCCACCTGCCAGACAATGCACTAAATTTTAAGTTTTTAAAATTTTCTCATATATGTATTACTTTATATTCAATGAAGACATACTGTTATTTTGCCCACTTTACATAAGAGGAAATAAATAAGAAATGCTAAGTAACTTTTACATTGTGACTCAGCAAGCAAATGTCTGGAGTAGATCAAACCCAGTTCCGTCTGCCTGACTTAAAAGGCCATTCTATTAATTATTACCTCCTTCACTTTTCACAGTAAGATGCCTTCTTCACTACTATGCCAGAAGTATTTGCTCACTGGGAATTTGGCTGTTCTTCTACATTTATTAGTTAGTTGCTTAAAAAGGAAGGTAGGGAAAGGATTTGAAAGGTAATTGAAATGTTGTGAAGGACAGAGAAATATCTCTGTTGGAAAGAAGATAAGAATATCTGAAGACCTCTTTTTCCTTTCTTATTTATTAACGATAACATTCTATAACTGAAGAGGAAAAAAATCTAGAAATAATAACAACTACCATATATCGATCACTCTCTGTATATCAATCATTGTGCTAAGTACTTTACATATATTATATCTAATTGTTAAAACACTGCCTCAAAGTAAATGTTAGTTACCTGTTTTACAAATAACAGAAATTGGGGCTCAGAGAGATTAAATTCTCTGCTCAATGACTGCAGAGCTAGGACTTGTAGTTGTCAGGTCTTACATATAAACACCTATAAAGAATAAAATGCCCTCTAGCAAGGTGAGGAAGGGAGACTGACAATACTGAGGGATGAAAGATCTTGCATAGAGATAAAAAGAGGATGGCATCACTAGTATAAGACCAATGCTGTAGAAATGAAGATGTTTTTTTCCCTTGGATTATGAATTCAGACGTTTCTATAGAATGAAGCTGTAACCCATTTTAAAGGATGATACTAACATACCGATTGATAGTTACACCTATTCATTTAGTAAACATTTAGATTGTATTGTTTACGACATAATCTCCATTCTTACTAGAACTTTGTGAGATAGGTAAGGTATGCATTTCTAACTCGGTTTATAGATGATGTAAGAGAGACTTAGAAAGTTTTAAGATTTTATCAAAAGTAATGCAGTTAATAGGTGAATACAGTAAGGATTCAAAAGCATCTCTGGTTAATACCTTGCCCTATGCTCTTATCAAAGAAAACATTCTGTTATGATACCCTATTAATAACATTCTATGAGCTGAATGTAATTTTACCACTTAATGTAACATGTCTCACAAAAAGAAAAAAAAAGTGTAGATTTTGGACTAAATGAGAGTGCCTAGCCTCAGCTAACCAGACTATTCCTACTCAACAGCTGTCATAGACACTAAAACCCTGTGACCAAGACAAAGCCCTATCAGTTGGAAATCACTGAGTTGAGGAGAAATAGCTGAATTTATCTTGTAAACGCCAAGAACACTGCTTATCCCTGCAGCACATGCATCAGAGAGATTGCTACTTCTACAACTTCCTTAGTTCTGAGAATGAGCCCCAGTGTGCTGTGACGTCAGATCTCATTCGCTAACTAAACTTATAAACTGAAGGCTACTATCAGTGCAACTGGTTGTGGCTGAGATAAACAGAAACTTAACTATATATTCTGACAGGTTATTTTTAATCTTGGGGATCATAAAAATCAAAATTCAGTATGTATTCTATAGTCTGGTAGAATTTTTTAATTAATGAGAAAAATGCATATAGAAAAATTAGAGCAATTTACAATTTTGGATGCAAATATAACTCTAAAATGTTGATTAATGGATCAATGCCAACAAGAGGGATATCTCTAGAGAAGAACTATAGGAATTTGCAATATTTTTCAAAAGTGACTTGGCTCATGACATAGAAGCCACCCTTTTCATATTTGTGGATGACAGATTTAGAAGGATTATCTAACAGTGGTAGAGTTCAAAAATCTTGATAGGCTTGAATGATGGACTGAAACCAATAAAGAAGAATTTGACAGAAATAAATATAAGATTCTCCATTTAGATTAAAAACAGGTTATATAAACGTAGATTCAGAGAGTTCTAGCTTTAAAGCAAGCTCAGTGAAAAAGACTGGATTTTTAAGTTGGTGACAGATTCAACAGCGAGACAGAAATTTAAAAAAAAAATAAATTCTAGGCTGCTTCAATAGCTCTGTTAAATGTATGTAATTCCTATATGGTAATGTTTTTCAAAGTGGGAGTCAAGATCCATTATTGAGTCTTGAATCAATTAGTGGGTCCTAAAGAGCAACTTACTTTATTTTTGTAACTAAAAAGAAGATAATAGGATAGAATGGGATGGATGGAATAAAATTTATAAGATTTCATTGTTTATACAAAGAATAATGAGAGAGACAGACAGACTAGATTATTAGCTCCAATGGGGCAAGAATTTTTCACTGGGGGACCTGAGGCGGGAGGACCTTCAAGATGCCAGAGGAGTAAAGACATGGAGATCACCTTCCTCCCCATAAAATACATCAAAATACATCTGCATGTGGAACAAACACCTACTGAATGCTGGCAGAAGACCTCAGACTTACCAAAAGGCAAGAAACCTCCCCACGTACCTGGGTAGGGCAAAAGAAAAAAGAAAAAACAGACAAAAAATAGGGATGGGACCTGTACTGCCTGGGAAGCGAGCTGTGAAGGAGGAAAAAGTTTCCACACACTAGGAAGCCCCTTCCACTGGTGGAAATGGGGGTGGGTGGGGGAGAAGCTTTGGAGCCACAGAGGAGAGTGCAGCAACAGGGATGCAGGGGGCAAAGCAGAGAGATTCCCACACAGAAGATCAGTGCCAACCAGCATGCACCAGCCCGAGAGGCTTGTCTGTCACCTGCCAGGTGGTTGGGGGGGCTGGGAGCTGAGGCTTGGGCTTCGCAGGTCAGATCCCAGGGAGAGGACTGGGGTTGGCTGTGTGAACATAGCCTGAAGGAGGCTAGTGTGCCACAGCTAACTGGGAGGCAGTCCTGCAAAAAGTCTAGAACTGCCTAAGAGTCAAGAGACCATAGTTTCAGGGTGCACGAAGAGAGGAGACTCAGAAAACTGCCTAAATGAGGTTCAGAGATGGGCGTGAGCTGCGGTACCAGCGTGGACACCAGAGATGGGCATGAAATGCTAAGGCTGCTGCTGTAGCCACCAAGAAGCCTGTGTGCAAGCACAGGTCACTATCCACAACCTCCCCTCCCAGGGGCCTGTGCAGCCCGCCATTGCCAGAATCCCGTGATCCAGGGACAAACTTCCCTGCGAGAACACACAGCATGGCTCAGGCTGCAGCAACACCATGGTGGCCTCTTCTCCCGCAGGCTCACCCTGCATTCAATACCCCTCACGTCCCCTGGATCTCATTCAGATTTGACAGAGAAATTAAAACCTTTACAGACAAGCAAAAGCTATGAGAATTCAGCACCACCAAACCAGCTTTACTATAAATGCTAAAGGAACTTCTCTAGGCAGGAATCACAAGAGAAGGAGAAGACCTACAAAAACAAAACCCCATAAAATTAAGAAAATGGTAATAGGAAACATACATTTCAATAATTACCTTAAATGTAAATGGATTAAATGCTCCAACCAAAAGACACAGACTAGCTGAATGGATACAAAAACAAGACCCATACATATGCTGTCTACAAGAGACCAACTTCAGACCTATGGACACATACAGACTGAAAGTGAGGAGATGGAAAAAGATATTCCATGAAAATGGAAATCAAAAATCTGGAGTAGCAATCCTCAAATCAGACAAAATAGACTTTAAAAAGTAGACTATTACAAGAGGCAAAGAAGGACACTACATAATGATCAAGGGATCCAACCAAGAAGATATAACAATAGTAAATATTGATGCACCCAACATAAGAGCACCTCAATGCATAAGGCAAACGCTAACAGCCATAAAAGGGGAAATCGACAGGAACACAGTAACAGTAGGGGACTTTAACACCCCACTTTCACAAATGGACAGATAATCCAAAATGAAAATAAATAAGGAAACATAAGCTTTAAATGACACATTAGACAAGATGGACTTAATTGATATTTATAGGACATTCCATGCAAAAACAACAGAATACACTTTCTTCTCAAGTGCTCATGGAACATTCTCCAGGATAGATCATATCTTGGGTCACAAATCAAGCCTTGGTAAATTTATGAAAGTTGAAATCATATCAAGCATCTTTTCCGACCACAGTGCTATGAGACAAGGTATCAATTACAGGAAAAAAAATCTATAAAAAACTACAGGACACATGGAGGCTAAACAATATGCTACTAAATAACCATGAGAGCACTGAAGAAATGAAGAGGAAATCAAAAAATACCTAGAAACAAATGACAATGAAAACACAATGACCCCAAAACCTATGGCATGCAGCAAAAGCAGTTCTAAGAGGAAAGTTTATAGCAATAAAATCCTACCTCAGGAAACAAGAAACACTTCAAATAAACAACCTAACATTACACCTAAAGCAATTAGAGAAAGAAGAACAAAAAAAATCCCCAAAGTTAGCAGAAGGAAAGAAATCATAAAGATCAGATCAGAAATAAATGAAAAAGAAATGAAGGAAATGATACGAAAGATCAATAAAACTAAAAGCTGGTTACTTAAGAAAAACAAAACTGACAAACACATTAGCCAGACTAATCAAAAAAAAGAAAGGAGACTCAAATCAACAGAATTAGAAATGAAAAAGGAGAAGTAACAACTAACACTGCAGAAATGCAAAGGGTCATGAGAGATTAACCAGAAGTAACTATATGCCAATAACATGGACAACCTGGAAGAAATGGACAAATTGTTAGAAAAGCACAACCTTCCGAGACTGAAGCAGGAAGAAATAGAAAATATAACAGACCAACCAAAAGCACTGAAATTGAAACTGTGATTTAAAATTTCTAACAAACAAAACCCCAGGACCACATGCTTCACAGGCTAATTCTATCAAACATTTAGACAACAGCTAACACCTACCCTTCTCAAACTCTTCCAAAGTACAGCAGAGGAGGAACACTCCCAAACTCATTCTACAAGGCCACCATCACCCTGATACCAAAACCAGACAAAGATGTCACCAAAAAATAAACTACAGGCCAGTATCTCTGATAAACACAAATGAAAAAATCCCTGAATAAAATATTAGCAGACAGAATCTAACAACACATTAAAGGATCATACACCATGATCAAGTAGGATTTATCACAGGAATGCAAGGATTCTTCAATGTATGCAAATCAATCAATGTAATACACCATATTAACAAGTTGAAAGATATAAACCATATGATCATCTCAGTAGATGCAGAAAAAGCTTTCAACAAAATTCAACACCCATTTATGATAAAACTCTCCAGAAAGTAGGCATAGAGGGAACTTACCTCAACATAATAAAGGCCATATATGACAAGCTCACAGCCAACGTCGTTCTCAATGGTGAAAAATTGAAACCACTTCCACTAAGATCAGGAAAAAGACACGGTTGCCCATTGTCACCACTATTATTCAACATTATTTTGGAACTTTTAGCCATAGCAATCAGAGAAGAAAAAGAAATAAAGGGAATCCAAATCAGAAAAGAAGAAGCAAAACTGTCACTGTTTGCAGATGACATGATACTATACATAGAGAATCCTAAAGGTGCTACCAGAAAACTTACTAGAGCTAATTAATGAATCTGGTAAAGTAGCAGGATACAAAATTAATGCACAGAAATCACTTGCATTCCTATACACTAATGATGAAAAATCTGAAAGAGAAATTAAGGAAACACTCCCATTTACCACTGCAACAAAAAGAATAAAATACCTAGGAATAAACCTACCTAACAAGACAAATGTATGCAGAAAACTATAAGACACTGATGAAAGAAATTAAAGATGATAGAAACAGATGGAGAGATATACCATGTTCTTGGATTGGAAGAATCAACATTTTGAAAATGACTATACTACCCAAAGCAATCTACAGATTCAATGCGATCCCTATCAAACTACCAATGACATTTTTCACAAAACTGGAACAAAAAATTTCACAATTTGTATGGAAACACAAAAGACCGTGAGTAGCCAAGCAATCTAGAAAAAGAAAAATGGAGCTGGAGGATTCAGGCTCCCTGTCTTCAGACTATAGTACAAAAATACAGCCAATCAAAACAGCATAGGTACTGGTATAAAAACAGAAAAATAGATCAATGGAACAGCACAGAAAGCCCACAGATAAACCCACACACATATGGTCACCTTATCTTTGATAAATGATGCAAAAATATACAATGAGAAAAGCCAGCCTCTTCAATAAGTGGTGCTGGGAAAACTGGACAGCTACATGTAAAAGAATGAAATTAGAATAGTCCCTAACACCATACACAAAATTAAAATTAAAATTGTATTAAAGACCTAAATGTAAGGCCAGAAACTAGAAGACTTCTAGAGGAAAACATAGGCATAACACTCTATGGCATAAATCACAGCAAGATCCTTTTTGACCCACCCTCCTAGAGAAATGGAAATAAAAATAAACAAATGGGACCTAATGAAACTTAAAATCTTTTGCACAACAAAGGAAAACCATAAGCAAGATGAAAAGACAAAACTCAGAATGGGAGAAATCTTTGCAAACTAAGCAACTGACAAAGGATTAGTCTCCACAATTTACAAGCAGCTCATGCAGCTCAATATCAAAAAAACAACCCAATCCAAACATGGGAAGAAGACCTAAATAGACATTTCTCCAAAGAAGATATACAGATTGCCAACAAACACAGGAAAAATGCTCAACATCACTAATTATCAGAGAAATGCTAATCAAAACTACAGTGAGGTATCACCTCACACCAGTCTGAATGCGCCATCATCATAAAATCTACAAACAATAAATGCTAGAGAGGGTGTGCAGAAAAGAGAACCCTCTTGCACTGTTGGTGGGAATGTAAACTGATACAGCCACTGTGGAGAACAGTATGGAGGTTCCTTAAAAAACTAAAAATAGAACTACCATACGACCCAGCAATCACACTACTGGGCCATATACCCTGAGAAAACCATAATTCAGAAAGAGTCATGTACCACAATGTTCATTGCCGGTCTATTTACAATAGCCAGGACATGGAAGCAACCTAAGTGTCCATCAACAGTTAAATGGATAAAGAAGATGTGGCACATATATACAATGGAATATTACTTAGCCATAAAAAGAAACAAAAATGAGTTATTTGTAGTGAGGTGGTTGGACGTAGTGTCTGTCATACAGAGTGAAGTCAGAAAGAGATAAACAAATACCACATGCTAACACATATATGTGGAATCAAAAAAAAAAAAAAAAACTGGTTCTGAAGAACCTAGGGGCAGGACAGGACTAAAGACACAGACATAGAAAATGGACTTGAGGACCATGGGGAGGGGGAAGGGTAAGTTGGGACGAAGTGAGAGAGCGGAATGACATATTACTCTACCAAATGTAAGATAGATAGTAGTGTGAAGCAACCACATAGTACAGGGAGATCATCTCAGTGACCACCTAGAGGGGTGGGATAGGTAGGCTGGGAGGGAGATGCAAGAGAGAGGGGCTTTGGGGATGTATGTATACGTATAGCTGATTCACTTTGTTATACAGAAGAAACTAACACAACATTGCAAAGCAATTAAACAATAAAGAGGTTAAAAAAAAAAAAGAAAAACAAATTTTTTACTTTTCCAATTATTTTTGCATCCCCAGTACCTCGACAAGTAGAGTGAATAGCACATGAATGCCATGTACCTAATTATGATGAAAATATATCTTTTACTATGGGTCATATTAAAAATGTTTTAAGAGACAAGCTTTCTGTCACTGTGCATGATGAAAACACTAGGGCATCTGGCCCCCTGAAAAGCTTTGTAAGGTATATTCATACACTATGGAGGCTCCAGATGAAGTTTACCAGGATGGAGCTGTCTGGGTTTTAAAACCATACCATCTTATAAACTATGGAAGTAGTGATGTTTAAACCCCCAAATATTCTGGGACAATGAGAGATATCTACAAAAATGAAGAGCTTTCAAGTGAAAGAACAAATATTTCAACAGTACTTGTACAAGAAGGCAAACTTTAAAGAATGTATATGTATTCTTCATATGAAAATACCAAAAATAGGAATGTTTACGAAAAATATTTCCAGTAGGGAAATAGCGTTCAGCACTTTCATTAGTGGATGGTGTCTTCATACCGACATTTTTAATTTTTATTTTATTTTATTTTTTGCGGTACTCGGGCCTCTCACTGTTGTGGCTTCTCCCGTTGCAGAGCACAGGCTCCGGACGCGCAGGCTCAGCGGCCATGGCTCACGGGCCCTGCCGCTCCGCGGCATGTGGGATCTTCCCGGACTGGGGCACGAACCCGTGTCCCCTGAATTGGCAGGAGGACTCTCAACCACTGCGCCACCAGGGAAGCCCGATACCGACATTTTTAAAGCAGATAAATTCCTCCATTTTCAAGGAAAGGACTCTAAGTTCTTTCCTGAGTCTATTTAACCTTTAGTTCAAATTTACTTTGTATAAAGATTATTTCCACATTAAAAAATAACTAAACAATTAATAGGTTAGTGACTTGGTTGTGCTAGGAATTGTGTAGCTGGTACAGCAAGGGAATCCAGAAAACAACTGCATTATGGTATACCATATTAATGACATTAACCACTTTTGTTGTTTCTGAGAGATATGAAAATGGTCCAAATATCGCTTGTAATGACCATCTTTATAATGGAATATTACCTATTTTCTTTTAGAAAGAATCAATTACTCATCATGTGATAGCTTAAATTGAATTAGGTGTTATTTTTAAATCCAATGCAAATTCTAACTGTATGGTCTGTGAAATAGCTGATGGTGAAATATTTTACAACTAAATACAAAGAATTTTGGGGGGAGGAGTCAGATTTATATTTTGTCATCACCATTTTTATATGGTCTACATTTTATTATTATCACTTTTTTCAAAAACAAACTTTTTTTAAAATTTTGAGAATTTACATTTTCTTTTCTTATAAAGGCAATATACAGTTCTGATAGATAATTTAAAAATGGAAAACTAAAAAGGATAAAAATAAATTATTTAAAATTTCAGTTCTTAAAGCACACCCATTGTTTACTTTTTAGTGTATATTCCTCAGTTATTTTTCATACATGGATTTTATAAATTTGGGATTATATTATGATCAGTTCTTTATATTCTTTCCATTAATCTGGAAGATGATACTTACACAATATTTTTTAAATACTATTTTTGTACATTTATGAAATATGTACTATTATTTTTTGGTAGGGAAAGTCCCACATTATTTCTATTTGTTCCTAAATAGTCTTAGCTAATCTATCTCTTCCTTTTATCAGATGTAATCCTGCATATTTTTGACAAGTTACAAAAACAATCTAATTCGTAGTTTCTTGGAATCTCATGTCTGTAAACTGTGGAAGGAAAAAAGGCATCTTTATATTTTGCCACCTTTACATTTTGCCATATATATATTCTCATATATAGTATACATGAGAACATATATTCTCATATATAAAACATGTTTTATAAAACATATAAAAATTAATCTTTTCCTGAAAATGACCTATATGTCCAATAGAATCCCTCTTATTGCACTCCTTGATCAGTTAATATGTCCATAAAATATGACAAGATTATATGTTATTTAAATTTTATTTTCCCTGAAGAGGAAAAATAGAAGGAAGAAAAATAAAAGTGCTGTCCTAAGGGAAATACTTATATTTCCTAAATATTTTGAGGAATATGCTGCAACTTTTGGCTAAATCTAAATAAAACCCTTCAGGAATTTATCAATCTGTAAAATGAAAATGGTAAAAAGAGGATATAAAATTCATCATAGTCTGAAAATCAAATTGAGACAGATAGCTTTTATTTACAACTTTTACTGCTATATAGTCCTCTAAATTCTATTTTATTATTATTATGATTTTTTTCCTAGTTAAAGTCATCTTTAGTGTGATGTAACATTCTTTAGGTTGGGCATTATTGTACATGAAACACAAATGAATAATAGCAATATTATATTGTTCAACATAAGGTGGCATTGGTAGTCTTGTGGTTTTCAAATATCAAGTTATAATGTCAGGAATACACAGAAGAGGACACTATTAAAAAGAAAAAGCTCATTACAGATGTGAAAAACAAAAGCTGTTAAAACTATCCATAAATTAATTCTAGTACAGTCCAGGATTCTGAAACGAGTATCAATGTACCTTATTGAATTTAAATGGAACTGAAAATCAAATAGTGTTCATGATAAGCAGAATTGCTTCAAAATGAAATTAGGATAAGGAATCTTGCTGGTTTAAAAAATTATCCATGAATTTTTAGATTTATATGCCATAACTACTATCTATTGTGAGTTTAATAGAACTATGTATTAGTTGTCAACATCTCAAAATAGTTTTAGATAGACTCAACAAGGAAAATGAAGGACTGAGCAAGGGAGGACATTCAATTTCTCATTTTAACTTAGTTTACACCAGCAATTTCAAGAGAACAAATGATCAGGCATGCCTGGCATTTTTAGCAGGACAACATGTTACAGTAGAGGTGAGAAAGAGCTCAGAAGATGGTCTTGACTGACTAATGTGCTCAGAAACTTCTGTCTGCTTGAACAAACAGAAAAATACGGAAATCAATAATGCCAGCTGGACGATAACTCAATAGTGAGAAGAACCAGATACACTACATCTAAAAGAATACATGCAACACTAATGAAAAGGAAAAAATTAAATATGCATAAATCTCAAAGACTAAGCTATGAGTAAATGTTTACTTAGTATGTCTCCTGTGCCAAGCACTATTTTCAGAGCTGGAGGATATGGTAATAAATGAGGTAGACAAAATCCCTGTTCTCACAGAAATATTTTTGGGCAGGAATGGGGTTGTTGAAGTGTGGAGGGATTTGGGAGTAGAGACTATAGCTAATAAACTCCTAAATTATTACTTCAAAAGAACAACAACTGAAAAAGAACACGGTGATTTTACATAGTGGTAACAGGAGAAAGAAAACAAAATTGGATGGGAGCAAGAATAATTTGTTCTCAGGCTCAATGTTTTAGGAAATAAGAATATTATAAATGATTTTGCAAGCATAGTCAATCTTGGCTTTAAGTGCATGCAAATAATTAGGGGCTATATTGTGAGAGTAATTTAAGGTGGTAAAAGTGAATAGTGAACCGAGTCATAGAATATAAGCTGAACCTTTGCAGGTGGGTATTAAGCATATTATGAATCCTAGTTCCTACTCACTCTTTAGAATGTGTTCTCTAGAGGCAGGGGGATATATATGGAAAGAGAGACTCTAGAAGTTTTAATTCAGTAACAAAATTGGAATTTAATAATAAATGTTAAAATACTGGATTTAAAAAATTATTAATCAATGGCCTTTTTGGAATATTTTCAGTTTTAATACATCGACTTAAGTTTTCTTCTATATTATGATCTAGGCACTGTACCAAGATTCCTCAAAAATACAATGTTGTGAAGGCCTTTAGAGAATTTATAAATCAGTAGCAATGAATGCTAAAGATAAAACAAAGCAAATATCACAAGACAAATATATAGTATTGTACGTATTTAAGTGAGTTGTGATATAGGGAATCTGTGATGCTTCACATTGATGAAGAATGGAATATGACTTCTAAAATATTTCTGATGTGTGTGATACATAGTCAAATAGGAAGCACACTAAAAGTTAAACATGAGCATTTAAACGATTAATAAAAATTAGTCATGCATGCTTAATACTGACATATGAACATGCACATGGGATAAAGTATATTTTGAATGTTTAGGATATATGATCAACTATAGGGTTTATTCTTTTCCTTATATGAAGAATTGATTATTAATGAGTGATTTACTTATCAAATAGATTTCAAAGATTTTGTTGAAAATATCTGATTACTGACCTTACATTATAGTATCTATAATTAAAAATAAGAAATAGCAATGTAAACTCTAGGGACTATTATATAACATGTTCCTGAAAATTTCCAAGATCAAATATTACACTAATGAGTTCTTGCTCAAGAGTACTCATAAAATAAAATAAATTTGTTCTCTTGTGAGGCAGTTTGAAAAATAGCTTTCATGACTAAAGTCACTAACTGATTAATATGCTCATTCTTTTTATTTTTTCACCATCAAATCAGTGTCCACAATGTAAGACTTTTAAAACGCTTATATTAATAAAAATTATTTTATAAGTTATACTTGTTACTAAAAGTAAAGCATAAGCACAGACATTGTGGATGCCAATTAATAATATCTCTTAACTATTAATTATATGTCCTAATTATGCAATTTGCTTGTACAGTACTTATACTAATTAGATAATTAGAGTATGTGCCTAGAACTGTGCTGCAATATAGTGAAAGACCTTAAAATATTTTAGATAGTAAAAAAAAAAAAGCACATAGTCATCCAATCTTTTTCTAAATAAGGATAACGGTATCTTAAAAGAGAGATTAAATAATACGGTAATAACAAAGGTAATATTTGCAGTCAAATGCTCTACCCCTGAGCTATACCCCCAATAGTATGGTAATAACAAAGGTAATATTTTTCTAAAGAATCTCTCTGGATTCAGTTTCTGTGGAGATGCCCATAGAAAACAAAATATTAACTATACCTCCCATCATACACAATATAGGAATTCCAACATTCTCTGTAATATTATCAGGAATATTATCTCTGTAAAGATTATCAGTCCCTTTGCTGTATTCTCTTTGAAAACACATCATCAAAATTGTGATGGATAAGAAACTCAAAGTCAAGATGGCAGATAGTGGAGACATAATTTAAGAGCCTTACATTGCTGTAGACAAACAGTTAGTTACCAATATACCTCCTTTCTTCCACTAATTAAATCCCTGGAAAGTATACATAAGTTAATTTTCCTAGAACACTGAACAATGTTAAACATGATGACAGAGGAAGGTCCTGAAAGGTAGTCTCAAAATATCTAGGCAACTATTATCAACTGCTGCTGAAGTCATTAGGTGAACAGTTGATGGGGAACTTTATAACAGATAGACCAGGCTGAACAACTCCTGAATCTAATAATTATTTTTAAAGCACTAAAATTGAGACAACCACACCATGTATTACCTAATGTAACACAATATAAACTACACACACTACAATAATATATTATTGTGGGGGAGGGGGCCAGAGCAGGAACAAAAAACACCTGAATCTAATTATCAGTTTATAGGCAATATGAAGAATAAAGGTTCATGTTAAACTATGCTATGAAGCTACAATCAGCCAAATCCAGAGTTTGGGAAATTCTAAGGAGTACACAATTAAGCAGCATCAACTATTACTTGACATGAAACAAAAAAATATAGATGGGGAACGGTTATAGAGTAAAAGAAATTCAAGACACAGAGCAACCATATAAAACATGTGAACCTTATTTCGATCATGATTCTATCATCAATTGTAGAAAACACTTTTTTTTTTTTTTTTTTTTCCCGGTACGCGGGCCTCTCACTGTTGTGGCCTCTCCCGTTGCAGAGCACAGGCTCCGGACGCGCAGGCTCAGCGGCCATGGCTCACGGGCCCAGCCGCTCCGCGGCATATGGGGTCTTCCCGGACCGGGGCACAAACCCGTGTCCCCTGCATCGGCAGGCCGACTCTCAACCACTGCGCCACCAGGGAAGCCCCCAAAACACTTTTTTTTTTTTGCGGTACGCGGGCCACTCACTGCTGCGGCGTCTCCCGCCGCGGAGCACAGGCTCCGGACGCGCAGGCCCAGCGGCCACGGGTCACGGGCCCAGCCGCTCCGCGGCACGCCAGATCCTCCCGGACCGGGGCACAAACCCGCGTCCCCTGCATCGTCAGGCGGACTCCCAACCACTGCGCCACCAGGGAAGCCCCCCCAAAACACTTAAGATAATGAGGAAACATTTGAAATTGACCAGGTACTAGATCGTATTATACAATTATTGTTTTATAAGGTATTATTTTGTTTTGGTTATGTATAAACAAAATGTCCTTACCTATTTAGATACACACAGAACTATTTATCTGTAGAGCAATGTTAAGTCTGAGATTTGCTTAAAAATAAAACTGAAGCAAACAAACACATAAAGTTTGGATATGTGTGCTCTGGGGGAAGGGAGATGGATATAATGGCAAAGTATTGATAATTGTAATAGGTTTAGGAGGCAGAAAAATGACCACCCCTATCCCCCCAAAGAGGTCTAGATCTTTATCCCTGAAACCTGTGACTATCTTGTTAAATGGCAATGGATAATCAAAGTTGCAGGTGGAAGTTTGCTTATCAACTGACCTTGAGATGGGGGAACTATCCTGGAAGACCCTGCAGCAGGGAGGAGTGGGGAGGAGATGGAGTGAGTCAGCGTATCATAAGGGCCCTTAGAAGTGTAAAAGGAAAGCAGAAGGGGGAGTATGAGGGAGATACCAACATGAAAAAGACTTGGCCTCATGTTGCTGGCTTTGAAGATAGAAACATAACACCCTGAAGCTGCAGGAGCCTCTTGGTACTTAAAGTACCAGAAAACAGATTCTCCCCTAGAGTCTCCAGGAAGGTAACACAGCCCTTATTTTTAACCCAATGAGATCCATTTCTGACTTCTGACCTCTAGAACTATTAAAATAATGACCTATGCTGTTTTAAACCACCAGGTTTGTTATTATTATTATTTTTTACAGCAGCAATAGAAAAATAAAGTATTAGGTAATGGATACGTTAGTTTCATTATTCTCCCTACTTTTGAGTTTATTTTAAACTTTCCACAGCAAAACTTTAAAAAAAATATTTTAAGATTCTGAGAATTTTCCATCACCAATTTTGTATTTAAAGTCCAATAGCTCAATAGCAAAAAGCTTAATTTATGGACATATGAAATCTAACAACACGCCCAGTTTATGAAGATGCCCTTTATATATAATCAGAGATGTCACAATGTAGTATAACTAGTTGAGTAACATGGCACTGTTAAAGAGTAGGAAAAAAAAGTGGGCAGTGTCTTCACAATAGATTTGTGGTCACATATTTAAAGGCAAATATACCACATGATGAGACCATCAATTCGTAGACCAGAGAAGATGGTACACTCTTTATGCCATTTTGTGTTGAATATTCATCATTAATTTTGGAATTTTTGGAAGTGAAGCATAATTAAAACAAAAACTCCCTCTTGTAAACCCTACATTTTTAGACCAAAAAGTCAAAGGGTGATAATGTATTATTTTCTTAAACTGTAATTTATGTGCTAGCTTCGGCAGCACATATAGTAAAACTGGAACAATACAGAGAAGATTAGCATGGCCCCTGCACAAGGATGACATGCAAATTCGTGAAGCGTTCCATATTTTTGATAAATCTATTTGCAGGGCAGGAATAGAGACCCAGACACAGAGAATGGACACGGGAGTGGGGAGAGGGGTGTGGGATGAATTGGGAGATTGGGACTGCCCTATGTGCACTGCCATGTGTAAAGCAGATAGCTAGTGGAACCTGCTGTATAGCACTGGGAGCTCAGCTCCATGCTCTGTGATGACCTAAATGGGTGGGATGGAGGGGGGATGGGAGAGGTGGGGGGTGGAAAGAAGGTCCAAGGGGGAGGGGATATAGGTATACTTGTAGCTAATTCACTTCATTGTACAGCAGAAACTAACACAACATTGTACAGCAGCTATACCCCAATTTTTTAAAAAAAGCTGTAATTTAATATTATAATCATTTGTTTAATAAAATTATATTCTCAGGAATATATATATATTTTTTTTTTTTTTTTTTTTTTTTTTTTTTTTTGCGGTACACGGGCCTCTCACTGTTTTGGCCTCTCACGTTGCGGAGCACAGGCTCCGGACGCGCAGGCTCAGCGGCCATGGCTCACGGGCCCAGCAGCTCCGCGGCCCGTGGGATCTTCCCGGACCAGCGAAGTCCACTGCATTGGCAGGCGGACTCTCAAGAATATTTTTATGTCATTATGGTAGATTGTGACTTTTTTGAAGGGTGGTTTTTTTTTTTTTATCGTCTGAAAAACAATTCTCTATGTCCTCAGATACTTAATTTAATTAAAAAAAAAAGACTACTTCACAGTAGTGAAGAAAATGGAGATTCCTGAATGACATTTTCCCTTTAAAAGACATTTTACATTTTAAATAATAATAAAAGGTGATGTAGAAGAAAATGCTTTTCTCTAGGGTACATCAAATACGTATACGCTTACCTAAAATGGTTCCAATTTCTCCACTGCAGCCACCGTAATTCAAGATTATCTGTGGTAAATTTAAACTGCTTGTTCAGCCTTAAAACAAATTTTAATTTACCTGAGGCTTCACACTAGACCCCGTTCACTTTAAATCGGACCCACTTTGACCCCAACTCAGCGCAGTTTTTAAGTCGGATTCAGTCTGACTCCGGAAACGGCGGGGTTTCTCAGTTGACCCAGTCTGACCCCGGAAGCAGTCTGACTTTTTAGTCAGACCCAGTCAGACTCCGGTTGTTTCCGGACCTAGCCCCGCCCGAAAAAGAAGTGAGCAAATGGAGTCTGAAAGCTCATAATGCAAAAGCTGCAGAGCTAAAATCTGGTATCTGAGAGTTATTTATCCACCAGCTCCGAGGCAGCGAGAAAGAGAGGAACTTAAGCGGCTTAAAGGTACCTCAGCCTGGTTGCTCATTGCTCCTGGGGACCCTCAGGGGCCTCCTTTGGTCCCTTCTTTTAAAACCAGAAGTGTTAAGAGATAAACGGAGGTATATTTTAAAATTTAAGAATTTTTTTGAGCGAAAATCTATTTGACTTGGCAGTGCCAAACCTGAAGTGGTTACTAGCACTCCAGCTGACAGGAGCTCCGAGACCGACTTTTATAGAGAGAAGGTAGAAGCAAAGTAAGAAAATTGTTGATTGGCTATAGCTTGTAGCCTCGTTGGCCTTTGGACTTGGTTTTCCTTAGCGTTTTGATGTCTTAACCTTGAGGCATTTACAGGCTTAATTTCGTTTTGGTTACAGTAGGCAGCCAAGGTATTAGAGCCACATCAGTGAATGGTCTCCCTGTTTAATTAATATAACAGAGCAAATTTAACATTAGTTCCCCATCACTGACTTTAAAGCAGGATTCAGATTTTGCTTTATGCAACTCTAGTCTAAATAAATTTATAGCAAACAGCAGAGGTAAAAGCATTTTGAACTTCTGGACATAGGTGATAGTGGCTATATTTTATTTTTGTTTTCTGAATTTGGTCATCTTTCAAGAAAGAAAAAATGAAAACAAAACACCAAAACACAGTACTTTTATTATAATTGTCTTATGTCATAATTGTGACTGTGAGTGAAATTGAAAAAAAATTATTTAAAATTTTACTCTTAACTAGCTCATTTTACAGGAATAGAAAATCTCACCAAATTAATAGAGGGCAAAGGATGAGATATATTTTTTAAACTGGTACTATTAATGTGCCAATATTAGTAATTCAGTTTTTAATAAGAAATTCCATATATAAGCTCTGTATGGTAGCAGTCAAAATGATTCTAATGAAGTAAGCAATGATTCTTCTCAAAAAGTATAACTTACTCCTGACTCATACATATGAATCAGTTGTTATCTTTAATTTTATAATTGCTTTTACATAATAAAACACTATCTTAATATCCATAATGAACACTCGCTGTGACTGTTGAGGGTGACTTTGATTCATATTCATATTTGAAAGTCTTTTGGAGTTATATCTACATATATGTTTCAAACAAACTGCTGTTTCACTGTTGGCCCCATGATGGAAAGGAATGAGACTCTCTTGTTCATCTTTTAAACTATAGAAAAACTAGGAATTCACAAAGTAAAATCTTGTTAACTTCTTGCTAACTTTTATAAATTGAGTGATCAGTTTAGGTATAACAGTTTTTCACCAAAATAGACAGCTTTATAATAAAAGAAAAGGACTGATTCTCTTACATTCATTAAAAGGAAAGAAAAAACATGACTACAGCTGTCTAAGGAATATAATACATAAATGTAGAAACAGTTGTTAAATCACACAGTTACTATCTATTTATATTTTTTCTTTGCTCTCTCTTTTACTTTCTATCATTTCTCTCGATATTGCTATATTTATGTCATAAATTTTTATTAATAGAAAAGACCACTGTTACGAATATTCTATTAATTCATTGAACACTACTTTTTTAGTAAATTATGCATTATATACATCTTACCATAGCATTAATTTTTAATTTTCTTCTTCTTGTTTTTATAAACTATACTTTTAGTCTCTGTATGCCCTAATTGCTTCACCAAACCCTGACTGATAAAGACTAGGATATCTCAAAGTTTTCAGAAACATGATGAATATAATGTCAAATACAAAATAATGATAACTATAATAAATATCTGTCATTATAAAATAATATGACAAATATATAAAATATATGACAGTATGTAAGTATATAAAATATTAACAGTGTATTGCTTATTGCTTTAAGAAAAATTTAAAAATGCATCTATTCAGTCAAACATTATAAACATTTTAGAGCTTTTAAAAATGTGTAGTTAACATTCTTTTATCCCATATCTTTTTACCACATTGTACAGTAGAAGAGGAATCATTTTGGAGAAGGATACAAACCTTTTTGAAATAATGAGTAAATATTCACTTAAGCCATCATAATGAGACTCCTCAGAAGACAGGGTATATAAATGTTGGTGTCCTTAGTATATTATTCATAATCAAAACTGTTAGGGTGGATAATATCATCTAAGTAGAGAGATTAACCTGAAGAGAAATGATGATTTTGGATAAAGTTCTAAAGAATTCTCCCATGTGTAGTTAGGTAAAGGAGGAGGAGTCTTTAAGGAGACAGAGAAGGGAAACCGGTAGGGATAGGAAAAAAATTAGAAAACTGTGGTGTCATAAAAGTCAAGAAAAAACTCAAGAAGGTGGAAATTGAGCAGTAAGACCCCAAATTTACTCAACATTGAAGAAGTTATTATCAACTACCTGGAAAATGGTACAAAACTGAAAACCATGAGGGTTGCAATCAAGTGGACAAAATAGGTACTAAAATAAGGAAATAATATTCTGATAAGTTGATATATTAAAATGTACGGTGCCATTAAAATTGTCACAAGGATGAAATTTTATAAAATTTTTATGTTTAAAATTTTTAAATATTTGGAGAAGATCTAAATCTTCTCTTGAAATCATTCCTTGGGTTTGGTGACATGATGTTGATTGATTATATTCATGAAAATGGTTTCAATAAAATGGTAGGATTTAACTTTCATAGGACAGGGATTGCAGAATGAAAGAATAAATGGGAGATAAGTGTGTAGAACTTACATAAAAAAATTTGTGAAGAGGAGAGGATTAAAAAATAGTATCATCAGTGGTCTGAAATTCCTAATAAGCTTGTAAAACATAGTAAGGATAATAGATTGAGTATATTAAAAGATCATGATACTTGAGATGTCAGAATGAGTGGAGGAGGTGGTCCTCAGAGGCATAGAGATGATGGACTTGAGAATTGGTTATGAATTCTTGTGGAAAAAGAAATTATGGGAGGTTGATTTAGGATCTTGGACAGAGACTATAGGCAAGTGCCAAAGTCTGAAGTGAATGTGTATGTGTGTCGAGGGGGGCGGGGGAAGATATTGGATGGTAGTAGTGGTAATGCAAGAGATTAAAGATAAAACTTGAGCACATAAAAAACAAAAATACTTAGGGGCTTCCCTGGTGGCGCAGTGGTTGAGAGTCCGCCTGCAGATGCAGGGTACATGGGTTCGTGCCCCTGTCCGGGAAGATCCCACATGCCGCGGAGCGGCTGGGCCTGTTAGCCATGGACGCTGAGCCTGCGCGTCTGGCCTGTGCTCCACAATGGGAGAGGCCACAACAGTGAGAGGCCCGAGTACGGCAAATAAATAAATAAATACTTTAGGTAAATATACTTTATTTATTCTCTTGTGATAGTAATATTTTCTAAGTCATTTGCTCTGTATGAGATTTGGCCTTCCTAAAGACAACAGGGCACAGTATTCCATTTTCTCCACAAATAAAAATTATTGCACAGAGATAACAGCCACCAGGAAGACACGTTATAGATCACATGGTGGTTAAAGATTATCTCTGATTCATTGTATGAGTAGTAGATACTTTTTACTAAATTGGGTATTAGACAAAGCCAGAGTTAAGAGTAAATGCTTAGTTGGAAATATATTGCTTCTAAAGAAATATGCTCATTTAATTTTTATCTCTATTTGAGAGGTGTTAGAAAAAGCAACAATTATTTAAAAAACCACCATGGTGTTACCTTTTTATCTCAAAATCATCCTAATTATGGTTCAGATATTGAGCAATATTCAGTGGCTGTCATCACTACACTTTGAGCACTAAGACTGCAGAAGGCAGATAAAAAGCTCATAGTCCTATTAGACACACTGTACAGTTTTATTGCAACATAAATACATTTTGTCATTTCTGATTTTTAAAAAATATCTTATTTTCTTCCCAAACTGACAACCATTAATACATTTTTAAATGAAGAAACATGTTCTACTATTTTATACTATCATTAATTTTTCAAAGAAATGCCAAAGAGTATAATATTGTACACATACATGGTTTACCAACCAGCTTAAAATATAAAGCGCACAACATATTGAAGCTCCTTTAAAACTCCCTAACTCATGTCCTTTCCTCTTCATTCCTCCTTCCACAAAGGATGGTATTATTACATTTTCATATGTGTTCTCAAACTTTTAATACATATGTGTGTATCCACAGACATTTTACATTTTTGCATTGTAGATTTTAAAGTTAAATACTTTATAACAAATAGTTTTGTATAATTTGTTTTTTCAGTTCATTAGTTTATGACATTCATCTGTGTTGATAGTATAACTCAAGTTAATAATTTTCATTAATTATTAGTATTTTGTTATACAGTTTACCCTTGAACAATGCTGGGGTTGGCGCACTGACTCCCCACACAGTTGAAAATCTGCATATAACTTTTGACTCCCCCAAAACTTTACTAATAGCCTACTGTTGACTGAAAGCCTCACTGATAACATAAGCAGTCAATTAACACATATTTTATATGTTATATGTATTATATACTGTATTCTTACACTAAAGTAGGCTAGATAAGAGAAAATGTTATTAAGACAATCATAAGAGAAAATGCATTTATAGTACTGTGTTGTATTTATCGATACCCTAAGTTTACATCATCTGTTTACAAAATGAATTGTCTATCAATACCTATATCAAATTGTCTTATATGATATAAAATATTATATATCTTATATGTATTATTAACACTAGACATCAAAAATGAAAAGATAATGTGAAAAAGAAATTCATATTTATTTACAGGTATAACGATTCATGCATTGATAACAAAGAAGAAGCAATATGCTTTCTTTATGGTCGCCTAGCCTATATGCTAATAAATAAATCATTGAACATGTTTATGCCATACAGTATTAGTCATATTCATAATACAGTCTTGGAAACATTGTTTCATTTCCTTAAAACAAAGTGCTTACTTGCGATGATAGGCTGGTATGTAGTTTCTCCAATTATGAGAGCGGAGCATATGCTACAGTAATATAATTCTTTGAAAACAAAACAAAACAGTAAGAAAACTAAGATATTATTAGTTTTATATTAAATATCACTTACTTTATGCCTGTGTAGGATAGGCTATCCTCTTCAGTACAAGTCTTGTATACAATGTTCTACACGATGAAAACTTAGGTAATGCTGTTGGTGATGATGCAGAGATGTCTGATACATTTTTTGCTGTACAGTTATTAGATCTTCATACAAAGACAAACACATACACAACAGATAGGTTTATTAACTGTGTGGCATTATGATTATTTACTATTTATTATGTGGAAGTGAATCATCATAAACATCTTTATTCCCATTGACTTCATGTTGAGTAGGCTAAGGAGATGGAGGAAGAAGATGGGTTGGTCTTGATGTCTCAGGGCTGGCAGAGGCAGAATTGGTGGAAAAGGTGGAAGGAGAGTCAGGAGAGGCAGACACACTCAGTGTAACTTTATGGAAATACATTGTAATTTCTGTCTGACTTTTTTGGTTTTTTTCATTTTTCTAAAAATATTTCTATAGATACCTATTCCTCTTCCACTGTTCGCTTTACTTTTAGTGCCCATATCATAGAAGGGTCCATGTTATAAAAGAAGTCAAAAACAGTCTGGAAAAGTCAGAACCCTTCTGCAAGATTGTCTAATGTCAATTTGTTTCCTGGCACTGCTTCTTCTACATGTTCTTCCTTCTTGTCTGGCACTGGTTCAGAGCACTCACCACCATCATGTTGTCTTCTGTTAATTTCTCTGTTGTGGTGTCTGTTAGCTTTTGAATTTCTCCAAGATTCTTCACCTCCCACCTTTTTTGCCATGTCCACAATCTCTCTCATGATTTTCTTGATTGGCTTTTTCAGAATTCTGTGAAGCCTGCCCAACATCTAGACAGTTTTCTTTGATAGGAATTTATTGTTTTGGGCTTGATGGCTTTCACGGCTTTTGCTGTAACAACGATGGCATCTTCAATGTTGTACTCTTTCCAGACTTTCATGATGTTCTCTCTATTGGGATTTTTTTCCACAGCATCGACAGTCCTCTCCACAGAATGCTGTGTAATGAGCCTTAAATGTCCTTATGACCCCCTGATCTAGAGGCTGAATTAGCAACGTTGTGTTTGGGGGCAAGTAGACTACTTCAGTGTCCCTGGTGTTGACCTCATGGAGTTCTAGGTGGCCAGGGGCATTGTCCAATATCAAAAGAACTTTAAAAGGCAGTTCCTTACCGGCAAGGTACTTCCTGACTTCAGGGACAAAGTATCAATGGAACCAATCCAGGAAAAGTGTTCTCATTGTCCAGGTCTTCTTGTTGTACAACCAAAAGACTGGCAGCTGGTGTTTTTCTTTTCCCTTCAAGGCTCAGGGTTAGCAGCTTTATATATAAAGGCAGTTCTGATCATAAACCCAATTGCATTTTCACAAAACAGTAGAGTTCGCCTATTCCTTCCTGCCTTAAATCCTGGTGTTTGATTCTCCTCCTTACTAATAAATGTCCTTTATGGCTTTTATTTCATTTTATTTTTCCAGATAGGGCACTTTTGTCTGCATTAAAAACTTGTCGAGGCAGATATTTTTTCTCCTCAATGATTTTCTTAATGTTGTCTGGAAACCTGTCTACTACCTCTTGGTTGGCAGAAACTGCTTCTCCTGTTATCTTGACATTTTTTAAAGCCAAACTTCTTTCTAAAATCATCAAACCATCCTTTGCTGGTTATCCATCTTTTGATCCCTCACCTTGCTTGTGTTTTAAGTTGCCATATAATGACTTCACTTTTTCTCGAATAATATTAGAATCTATAGGTATCCTGCACCCACAGAAAATCTGCACTCAATACAAGAGTAAAAGGTATTTCACAAAAAAGTAGGTTTTCGTGCCTGCTGGTGTACCTGCAGTGACTAGTTCACACATTTCCTTTCCTTTTACAATGGTCCTTATGCTGATTGTTTTTATCTTGAAATGGCAGGCAACTACAGCTGAAAACCTCAATCTTTAGTTCATTTCAAGCAAGTTAACTTCTTCTTGTAACATCATGACTTTTCTCTGCATCTTAGGAGCACTTCCAGCATCACTAATGGCACTTTGTGTGGGTTCCGTGGTGTTATTCAGGATTTACTATATTGCACTAAACATGATGAAAAATACACAAGAATCTTGAGAGATCACTTTTTACTGCAATACGCAGTTTACTGGAGAGGCGAACTGCTCACCTGGAGATGCATCACGCAGTGTTTTAAGCTGACACAGCACTTGAGTTCAGCCCAATAGCAACAGGTGATGGCTTCAAAATTATTACTGTAGTACAGTATGTACTACAGTTAATTTTATACAGTTATGGTGTAATACTGCATTTTTATATTTCTCTTGACTGTGAAAGGTACTATGTATGGTCTGTAAGGATATGCATAAGTTTTGATAAATTTTAACGTTTATAAGGATATGCATAAGTTTTGATAAATTTTAACTTTTATAATAGATTTGTATATATTTTTTGGTAGTAAATGATAAGATAGACTAGTATCTACATATATTTTATTCATTCATGACATACCTAACTTTTTCTTAATTTTAAAAATACTTCTAGGCTACACAGTTTGTGAGTTTTTTCAAATTGTTACAGGCCTCTAAAAACTTTCCAATATATTTATTGAAAAAATATGCATATACTTGGAACCACGAAGTTCAAACGTGTTATTCAAGGATCAACTGTACTGTTCAACCATGATTCCATTATGAATTTTTCTGGCAATGGACATTTGGGTTTCCAATTTTTTCAGTTCTGTAAACAATGTTGCCATAATATTATTATAGGTGCCTACTTCAGCACATCTGCAGATGTACCTGTTAAAAATATATAAAAGGAAAGAATTTCTGCATTGTGGAGAAGATGCAATCATCTTTATTAAAACACCAACATGCCTATTTTTCTTTGGGCTGCTTGCTAATAATAACAATAATAATTTATTATAAATAATATAAATAGAATTTATGAATATAACATGCATTATAGGACCCGTTTGCTCTGCCTTCACCTCCCACAAGCCCCGACCCAGAGTCCTGCTCGGGTCTCTCAGTTCTCTGCGCTCGGCGACCTTGAGCTTATCCGCGCCACCGGCCTTGCAGCACTGTGTTGGTCGGCGGAGTAGGCGGCCATGGGGAGCCTCCGCGGCCTGCGCCTGGTGGCTGCAGATCATTGGCAGACTTCATAACTAGCAACATACGTGCAACAAACCTGGCAGCTGATCTTCACACAGGTTAAGAAACAATAACTTCCCTCTCTAGGAAGATGGCGGAAGAGTAAGACGCGGAGATCGCCTTCCTCCCCACGGATACACCAGAAATACATCCACACGTGGAACAACTTCTACAGAACTCCTACTGAAGGCTGGCAGAAGACCTCAGACCTCCCAAAAGGCAAGAAACTCCCCACGTAACTGGGTAGGGCAAAAGAAAAAACAGAGACAAAAGAATAAGGACGGCACCTGCACCAGTGGGAGGGAGCTGTGAAGGAGGAAAAGTTTCCACACACTAGGAAGCCCCTCCACGGGCGGAGACTGCGGGAGGCAGAGGGGGGAGTTTCGGGACCGCGGAGTAGTGCACAGCGACGGGTGCGGAGGGCAAAGCGGGGAGATTCCTGCACAGACGATCGGTGCTGACCGGCACTCACCAGCCCGAGTGGCTTGTCTGCTCACCCGCTGGGGTGGGCGGGGCTGCGAGCTGAGGCTCCGGTTTTGTTTTTGGACGGAGCTCAGGGAGAGGACTGGGGTTGGCGGCTTGAACATAGCCTGAAGGGGTTAGTGCACCACGACTAGCCGGGAGGGAGTTCGGGGAAAAGCCTGCACCGGCCGAAGAGGCAAGAGACTTTTTCTTCCCTCTTTGTTTCCTGGTGCGCGAGGAGAGGGGTTTAAGAGCGCTGCTTAAAGGAACTCCAGAGACGGGCGCGAGCCGCGGCTAAAAGCGCGAACCCCAGAGACGGGCGCGAGCCGCGGCTGAGGGCGCGAGCCCCCGAGACGGGCACGAGCCGCGGCTGAAAGCGCAAACCCCAGAGACGGGCGCGAGCCGCGGCTAAAACCGCGGACCCCAGAGACGGGCGGGAGACGCTAAGGCTGCTGCTGCCGCCACCAAGGGGCCTGTGTGCGAGCACAGGTCACTCTCCACACCCCTCTTCCGCGGAGCCTGTGCAGCCCGCCACTGCCAGGTTCCCGGGATCCAGGGACAACTTCCCCGGGAGTACGCACGGCGGGTCTCAGGCTGGTGCAACATCACGCCGGCCTCTGCCGCAACGTCACGCTGCCTCTGCAGCCGCAGGCCCGCCCCGCACGTAGTGCCCCTCCTACCCCCATCCCCCAACCCCCGGCCTGAGTGAGCCGGAGGCCCCGAATCAGCGGCTCCTTTAACCCCGTCCTGTCTGAGCGAAAAAACAGACGCCCTCCAGCGACCTACACGCAGAGGCAGGGCCAAATCCAAAGCTGAGCTCCTGTGAGCTGTGAGAACAAAGAAGAGAAAGGGAAATCTCTCCCAGCAGCCACAGAAGCAGCGGATTAAAGCTCCACAATCAACTTGATATACCCTGCATCTGTGGAATACCTGAATAGACAAGGAATGATCCCAAATTGAAGAGGTGGAATTTAGGAGCGAGATCTATGATTTTTTTCCCTTTTCCTCTTTTTGTGAATGTGTACGTGTATGCTTCTGTGTGAGATCCTGTCTGTATACTCTTGCTTCCACCATTTGTCCTAGGGCTCTATCCGTCCATGACTTTTTTTTTAAAAATTCTTTTTCTTAATTAAGTTTAATTGTAATAACTTTATTATACTTTACCTTCGTTCTTTCTTTCTTTCCTTCCTTCCTTCCCTCCTTTAGACAACGAATCACCCCAAATTGAGGAGGTGGTCTCAGGGAGCAGGATTTATGATTTTTCCCCCTTTACCTCTTTTTGTGAAGGTGTATGTGTATGCTTCTGTGTAAGATTTTCTCTGTATAGCTTTGCTTCCAACATTTGTCCTAAGGTTCTATCCGTCCCTTTTTTTTTTTTTTTTCTAAATATTTTTTAATTCAATAACTATATTATACTTTATTTTATTTTTACTGTATCATCTTTCTTTCTGTCTTTTTTCCTTCTTTCCCTCCTTCCTTCCTTCCTCCCTCCCTCCCTCCCTCCCTCCTTTCTTTCCTTCTTTGCTTCTTTCTTCCTTCCTTCCTTTCCTCCTTTCCTTCTTTCTTTACTCATACTTCTACTACTTCTCCCTACTTTTTCTCCCTTTTATTCTGAGCTGTGTGGATGAAAGGCTCTTGGTGCTCCAGCCAGGAGTCAGGGCTCTGCCTCTGAGGTAGGAGAGCCAACTTCAGGACACTGGTCAACAAGAGACCTCCCAGCTCCACATAATATTAAACGGTGGAAATATCCCAGAGACCTCCATCTTAACACCAGCACCCAGCTTCACTCAACGACCAGCAAGCCACAGTGCTGGACAACCTATGCCAAACAACTAGCAAAACAGGAACACAACCCCACCCATTAGCAGAGAGGCTGCCTAAAATCATAATAAGGCCACAGACACCCCAAAACACACCACCAGACGTGAACCTGCCCACTAGAGAGACAAGATCCAGCCTCATCCAGCACAACACAGGCAGTAGTCCCCTCCACCAGGAAGCCTACACAACCCACTGAAACAACCTTAGCCACTGGAGACAGACATCAAAAACAACGGGAACTACGAAAGTGCAGCCTGCAAAAAGGAGACCCCAAACACAGTAAGATAAGCAAAATGAGAAGACAGAAAAACACACAGCAGATGAAGGAGCAAGATAAAAACCCACCAGACCTAACAAATGAAGAGGAAATAGGCAATCTACCTGAAAAAGAATTCAGAATAATGATAGTAAGGATGATCCGAAATCTTGGAAGCAGAATGGACAAAATGCAAGAAACAGTTAACAAGGACCTACAAGAACTAAAGATGAAACAAGCAACGATGAACAATGCAATAAATGAAATTAAAATCACTCTAGATAGGATCAATAGCAGAATAACTGAGGCAGAAGAACGGATAAGTGACCTGGAAGATAAAGTAGTGGAAATAACTACTGCAGAGCAGAATAAAGAAAAAAGAATGAAAAGAACTGAGGACAGTCTCAGAGACCTCTGGGACAACATGAAACGCACCAACATTCGAATTATAGGGGTTCCAGAAGAAGAAGAAAGAAAGAAAGGGACTGAGAAAATATTTGAAGAGATTATAGTTGAAAACTTCCCTAATATGGGAAAGGAAATAGTTAATCAAGTCCAGGAAGCACAGAGGGTCCCATACAGGATAAATACAAGGAGAAACACGCCAAGACACATATTAATCAAACTGTCAAAAATTAAATACAAAGAAAGCATATTAAAAGCAGCAAGGGAAAAACAACAAATAACACACAAGGGAATCCCCATAAGGTTAACAGCTGATCTCTCAGCAGAAACCCTACAAGCCAGAAGGGAGTGGCAGGACATACTGAAAGTGACGAAGGAGAATAGCCTGCAACCAAGACTACTCTACCCAGCAAGGATCTCATTCACATTTGATGGAGAAATTAAAACCTTTACAGACAAGCAAAAGCTGAGAGTTCAGCACCACCAAACCAGCTTTACAACAAATGCTAAAGGAACTTCTCTAGACACGAAACACAAGAGAAGGAAATGACCTATAGTAGCGAACCCAAAACAATATATAAAATGGAAATAGGAACATACATATCGATAATTACCTTAAATGTAAATGGACTAAATGCTCCCACCAAAAGACACAGATTGGCTGAATGGATACAAAAACAAGACCCTTATATATGCTGTCTACAAGAGACCCACTTCAGAACTAGAGGCACATACAGACTGAAAGTAAGGGGATGGAAAAAGATATTCCATGCAAATGGAAACCAAAAGAAAGCTGGAGTAGCAATTCTCATATCAGACAAAATAGACTTTAAAATAAGGACTATTAAAAGGGACAAAGAAGGACACTACATAATGATCAAGGGATCGATCCAAGAAGAAGATATAACAATTGTAAATATTTATGCACCCAACATAGGAGCACCTCAATACATAAGGCAAATACTAACAACCATAAAAGGGGAGATCAACAGTAACACATTCATAGTAGGGGACTTTAACACCCCACTTTCACCCATGGACAGATCATCCAAAATGAAAATAAATAAGGAAACACAAGCTTTAAATGATACATTAAACAAGATGGACTTAATTGATATTTATAGGACACTCCATCCAAAAACAACAGAATACACATTTTTCTCAAGTGCTCATGGAACATTCTTCAGGATAGATCATATCTTGGGTCACAAATCAAGCCTTGGTAAATTTAAGAAAACTGAAATTGTATCAAGTATCTTTTCCGACCACAACGCCATGAGACTAGATATCAATTACAGGAAAAGATCTTTAAAAAATACAAACACATGGAGGCTAAACAATACACTACTTAATAATGAAGTGATCACTGAAGAAATCAAAGAGGAAATAAAAAAATACCTAGAAACAAATGACAATGGAGACACAACGACCCAAAACCTATGGGATGCAGCAAAAGCAGTTCTAAGGGGGAAGTTTATAGCAATACAAGCCCACCTTAAGAAGCAGGAAACATCTCGAATAAACAACCTAACCTTGCACCTCAAGCAATTAGAGAAAGAAGAACAAAAAAACCCCAAAGCTAGCAGAAGGAAAGAAATCATAAAAATCAGATCAGAAATAAATGAAAAAGAAATGAAGGAAACAATAGCAAAGCTCAATAAAACTAAAAGCTGGTTCTTTGAGAAGATAAACAAAATAGATAAACCACTAGCCAGACTCATCAAGAAAAAAAGGGAGAAGACTCAAATCAATAGAATTAGAAATGAAAAAGGAGAAGTAACAACTGACACTGCAGAAATAAAAAAAATCATGAGAGATTACTACAAGCAACTCTATGCCAATAAAATGGACAATCTGGAAGAAATGGACAAATTCTTAGAAATGCACAACCTGCCAAGACTGAATCAGGAAGAAATAGAAAATATGAACAGACCAATCACAAGCACTGAAATTGAAACTGTGATTAAAAACCTTCCAACAAACAAAAGCCCAGGACCAGATGGCTTCACAGGTGAATTCTATCAAACGTTTAGAGAAGAGCTAACACCTATCCTTCTCAAACTCTTCCAAAATATAGCAGAGGGAGGAACACTCCCAAATTCCTTCTACGAAGCCACCATCACCTTGATACCAAAACCAGACAAGGATGTCACAAAGAAAGAAAACTACAGGCCAATATCACTGATGAACATAGATGCAAAAATCCTCAACAAAATACTAGCAAACAGAATCCAACAGCACATTAAAAGGATCATACACCATGATCAAGTGGGGTTTATTCCAGGAATGCAAGGATTCTTCAATATACGCAAATCTATCAATGTGATAAACCATATTAACAAATTGAAGGAGAAAAACCATATGATCATCTCAATAGATGCAGAGAAAGCTTTCGACAAAATTCAACACCCATTTATGATAAAAACCCTCCAGAAAGTAGGCATAGAGGGAACTTTCCTAAACATAATAAAAGCCATATATGACAAGCCCACAGCAAACATCATCCTCAATGGTGAAAAACTGAAAGCATTTCCACTAAGATCAGGAACAAGACAAGGTTGCCCACTCTCACCACTCTTATTCAACATAGTTTTGGAAGTTTTAGCCACAGCAATCAGAGAAGAAAAGGAAATAAAAGGAATCCAAATCGGAAAAGAAGAAGTAAAGCTGTCACTGTTTGCAGATGACATGATACTATACATAGAGAATCCTAAAGATGCTACCAGAAAACTACTAGAGCTAATCAATGAATTTGGTAAAGTAGCAGGATACAATATTAATGCACAGAAATCTCTGGCATTCCTATATACTAATGATGAAAAATCTGAAAGTGAAATCAAGAAAACACTCCCATTTACCATTGCAACAAAAAGAATAAAATATCTAGGAATAAACCTACCTAAGGATACGAAAGACCTGTATGCAGAAAATTATAAGACACTGATGAAAGAAATTAAAGATGATACAAATAGATGGAGAGATATACCATGTTCTTGGATGGGAAGAATCAACATTGTGAAAATGACTCTACTACCCAAAGCAATCTACAGATTCAATGCAATCCCTATCAAACTACCACTGGCATTTTTCACAGAACTAGAACAAAAAATTTCGCAATTTGTATGGAAACACAAAAGACCCCGAATAGCCAAAGCAATCTTGAGAACGAAAAAAGGAGCTGGAGGAATCAGGCTCCCTGACTTCAGACTATATTACAAAGGAACAGTAATCAAGACAGTATGGTACTGGCACAAAAACAGAAAGATAGATCAGTGGAACAGGATAGAAAGCCCAGAGATAAACCCACGCACATATGGACACCTTATCTTTGATAAAGGAGGCAGGAATGTACAGTGGAGAAAGGACAGCCTCTTCAATAAATGGTGCTGGGAAAACTGGACAGGTACATGTAAAAGTATGAGATTAGATCACTCCCTAACACCATACACAAAAATAAGCTCAAAATGGATTAAAGACCTAAATGTAAGGCCAGAAACTATCAAACTCTTAGAAGAAAACATAGGAAGAACACTCTATGACATAAATCACAGCAAGATCCTTTCTGACCCACCTCCTAGAGTAATGGAAATAAAAACAAAAATAAACAAATGGGACCTAATGAAACTTCAAAGCTTTTGCACAGCAAAGGAAACCATAACCAAGACCAAAAGACAACCCTCAGAATGGGAGAAAACATTTGCAAATGAAGCAACTGACAAAGGATTAATCTCCAAAATTTACAAGCAGCTCATGCAGCTCAATAACAAAAAAACAAACAACCCCATCCAAAAATGGGCAGAAGACCTAAATAGACATTTCTCCAAAGAAGATATACAGAATGCCAACAAACACATGAAAGAATGCTCAACATCATTAATCATTAGAGAAATGCAAATCAAAACTACAATGAGATATCATCTCACACCAGTCAGAATGGCCATCATCAAAAAATCAAGAAACAATAAATGCTGGAGAGGGTGTGGAGAAAAGGGGACACTCTTGCACTGCTGGTGGGAATGTGAATTGGTTCAGCCACTGTGGAGAACAGTATGGAGGTTCCTTAAAAAACTACAAATAGAATTACCATATGACCCAGCAATCCCACTACTTGGCATATACCCTGAGAAAACCAAAATTCAAAGAGAGTCATGTACCAAAATGTTCATTGCAGCTCTATTTACAATAGCCAGGACATGGAAACAACCTAAGCGCCCATCATCGGATGAATGGATAAAGAAGATGTGGCACATATACACAATGGAATATTACTCAGCCTTAAAAAGAAATGAAATTGAGCTATTTGTAATGAGATGGATAGACCTAGAGTCTGTCATACAGAGTGAAGTAAGTCAGAAAGAAAAAGACTAATACCATATGCTAACACTTATATATGGAATTTAAGGGAAAAAATGTCATGAAGAACCTAGGGGTAAGATAGGAATAAAGACGCAGACCTACTGGAGAACGGACTTGAGGGTATGGGGAGGGGGAGGGGTGAGTTTTGACAGGGCGAGAGAGAGTCATGGACATATACACACTAACAAACGTAGTAAGGTAGATAGCTGGGGGGAAGCAGCCGCAAGGCACAGGGATATTAGCTCGGTGCTTTGTGACAGCCTGGAAGGGTGGGATGGGGAGAGTGGGAGGGAGGGAGACGCAAGAGGGAAGACATATGGGAACATATGTATATGTATAGCTGATTCACTTTGTTATAAAGCAGAAACTAACACACCATTGTAAAGCAATTATACCCCAATAAAGATGTTTAAAAAAAAAAAAAAAACATGCATTATAATATATATAAATATAAAATAAATATAAAATTATAAAATTATATAAAATATATAATTTTATTATATAAAAATAGGTGTCCATTGATAGATGAATAGAGAAAGATGTGTGTGTGTGTATATATATGAATATATATATGAATATTACTAAGCCATAAAAGGAATGAAATCTTGCCACTTGGAACAACATGAATGGACCTAGACGGTATAATGCTAAGTGAAATAACTCAGACAGAGAAAAATGAATACTGTGTGATTGATTTCACTGATATGTGGGATCTAAGAAAACAAAACAAATGAACAAACATAGCAAGAGAAAAAAACAGACTCATAGATATTGAGAACAAACAGGCAGTAGCCAGAGCTGAGGGGGCTAGGGGGATTGGTGAAATAGGTGAGAAAAAATAAGAAGTACAAACTTCCAGTTACAAAACAAATGAGTCATAGGGATAAAATGTACAGCATGGGGAATAAGTTGAAAGTATTATATAATAATATCATTATTAGTAGCAGCTTGTGGTTTTTTAATAAAGATATTCTGAATACCAAGCCTTTTCATGTATATTGCAAGATTCTTCTCCTAGTTTGTTGCTTGTTTCTCCTTATTTTTTTGTTTTTTATTTATAGAAACAGATTTTTTTCATTTTAACATGGTCATATTTATGTTCTTTTTGAGTCTTCTTTAAATATCCTTTGGAAACTAAAATTTTAAAAATTATACACAAATGTTATATTTTGCTTGATATATTTCACCCTTGAATTTATCTGGAACTAATTTTGAATGGTCTAAAGAATTTGGTTTTTTATAGAGTAAACTAAGCACTTTTTTTTTTTTCAAAAAGCTTGAACTACACCCCCTATCCTGATTGTCAAAACCATCTGTACTATATAGCAAATATTCTTTCCACTTTGAGCCAAATTCTAGGCTTTCTACTTTCATCATTTGGCATCTTTGTTTATCCTAGTGTAATACAACACTTTCCTAATAACTCAAATTCATTAATGTTTTGACATTGACTAAGGTAATAATTATGAACAAGACTATGGAGCTAAAATGTCCAGGTTCAAATTCAGTCTCTACCACTATATAAAAATGGACAAATTATCTATTTTTGCCATGCCTCTGTTTGCTCAGCTACAAAATGGAAATTATATTACTTATATAATTGTCATGGTGATTAAACAATATTTTAAACATAAGCATTTAAAAATAATGTTGGCAGGTAGAAAGTACTATGATGCGGCCCCTCCCACTGCGGAGCACAGGCTCCGGACGCGCAGGCCCAGCGGCCATGGCTCATGGGCCCATCTGCTCCGCGGCATGTGGGATCTTCCTGGACCGGGGCACGAACCCGTGTCCCCTGCATCGGCAGGCGGACTCCCAACCACTGCGCCACCAGGGAAGCCCCATCAATGTTATTTTTCATATAGCAAATCCCTTTACTTCTGCCTCCAAAAATTTTGGTTCATATATACTTCTATATATATGGAATAGACAAGGGCCCTGTTGGGGTCGCAGAACCCCTGGGACAGCATGGGGAGCCTCTGGCCCCTGGCTCCCGGCCCCCCAGACTCCCACCCCATGGCAAGCAGCCATGCCTGGGAGCCCTCAGCTTAGCACTGTTTGGCCACTTCCCTCTCTGCTGGCCCTAGAGCGTGGTGAGCGCAGCGGCCCAGAGCTGCGGGATAGGGCTGGATGTCTCTCTCCGAGGTGTGCTATTGGGAGGGCAGCCTCCCCAAGCTGCAGCACCCCAGGATCCTGTTGCAACCTTGGCAATCGCGTTCGCTGGTCTGGCGTATTCCACATATATTTTAGCATGAGCTTTTTAAGTTTCATGAGTATAACCAGTTGGTATTGTAAATGTAATTACACTAATTTTATAGGTGAATTTGGAGAGAAACGGTGGGTGTATGATACAAAATGTTCCCATATCTTATATGGTACACCTCTCCTTCTTCCCATTCTTTCTCCTCCTTTTTCTCCTCTTTCTTTTTCTTCTCTTCTGTAATGTTTTTTCATAAAATTTTATATTGTTTTTCAAAAATATACTACACAGCTTTGTTAGCTGTAGTCATAAAAATGTAATATTTTTATTTCTTTAAGTCCTATTTTCTTCAATTATGTTGCTTCTATTTTTGTTTCTGGTATATTGGAAAATAATTCATTTTGTATATTGATTTTATAATTTATTGCATATTGACCTAATAAATTCAAACACTTTGTCTAGAAAGTCTATTTAATTTTCTATGGGAATAATGAAAATAGTTGTAAGTGATAAGTTTCTATTTCAATAGTTTATAATTTTTATTTATTTTCCTTATCCTTTTACTTAAGCCTTCAAATAAAATATTCAAAAGCAGTAATGAAAACACTCAACCATGCTTTTTTTTCTTTTAATTTAAAAATAAACTATTGTTTAATGATGGATTTTTGGAAGATATACTTTATTCAATTTGTAAATCTCAGGTTTATTCTTAGTTTGCTAAACTTTCTTCTTTTTCATAAAAATACAATAGGTACTGAATTTTCTAATTGCATTATGATATCTCTTTGAGACATAAATGATTTAAAGTATTACTTTTCTAGATGTTTGCTTTTGAAATTTTTCCTAGCTAACTTATTATATTTTTTAAATTAATGGAATTTTGATCACAAATGTAGTCTATATATTGTCTTTGAAAATTGCTAAGTCTTTCTTCAGTGCTTAGAATGTGGCCTTTTTTTTTTTAATGAGTAGGTTTATGGTTAATTTGTTGGCATCTGTTGAATTCTGCTCATTTTTCTTTATATATTTTAAGACTATAACATTAATTTTTTACATTTGTTAAAAAATCAAGAGAGATTTATTAGAGTTTATCATATGATAATAGAATACATAATACATGCCACAAATTATATATGTTATTATAATATGATGACTCTCTGCTTGAAAGTATATTTTGTCTAACAGTAATCTGGCTATACCATTTGTTTTCATTGCAATTTGATTAGTATAATTTTCTTTTGTGTTTCTAGTTGTGGTCATTTTTTAACATTATGATTATGTTTATAAGTAGTGCAAAGTTTATTTCTGTTTCTTTTTATTTACTCCTATGACTTTTGTCTTTTAACTGGAAAATTTAAGCCATTTACATGTATCACAATTATGAATGCTTTTGACTTGTTGCTAAAATTTTATTGTTCTATTATTTTTGTTAATTTCTTTTGTTGCCTTCTTTGGATTTAATAAATGTTTCCTTTTTTCCCCTCTAATGGTCTTAAAACCTATTTTTAAGTTTTTATGCTTAACATATATATATATGTTTAGTGTATATATATGTTTAGCATATATATATGTTAAGCATAAAACATATATATGTGTTGACATAGTGTATGTGTGTATGCACATACATACACACAGACACATGCACATGCACATACACACATGTACACATTCACCACTACCATTAGTCTTAAGAAGTATATAAGGCTATTAGAACCTTAAAACTTCTCAGAACTAAGAACTGTTTTTGCTTTACATGTTACTGTTGTCTAATATTTTAATTATGACTTATATTTCACTCCCAACATGTATTGGTTATTATTAGTGTTTTATAGTTACTATGTTTAAACTACATACATATTTATCAATTCCTTTGTTCACTATTTCTTCTTTTTTTAATTTTTTTATTGAAGTATAGTTGGTTTACAATGTTTCAGGTGTACAGCAAAGTGACTTAGTTATATACATATGTATCTCTATTCTCTTTCAGATTCTTTTCCAGTCACTATGTCTTCTTATGTTTCATCCCTTCTTTCTTTTCTTTATATTATTTTACTTTATTTCCTAAAGCAAATTCTTTAGACATTTATTTAGTAAGTATTCATAAGTGGTAAACTCTATCAATATTTATCTAAATTCTCTTTATTTTACCTTTTTTATTAAATAAAAATTAAATATCTATAAAATTATGGATGGGAAGTTATATTGGCTCTGTATTATTAAGGGCTTTTCCCCTCTGTTCTTATTATTCTGCTCTTGTCTATATTCTTGTGATTGATAGTCTGCTGTCAGTCTGATCATCATAATTTCTACTTAAAATGCCTTTCTTTTGTGGCTGATTTAAAATCTTCTTTTTAAAGAGGAATTTTTAAAGATGGTGACACAGGAGGTTCCTGTACTCCATTCCTCCCACAAACATTAAACATACAGCCATATATGGAGCACTTCTCTCTGAAAGAAAGCCAGAAACTAACTGAGTGACTTCTACACATTGGATGAACAAGAAAAGACCCATATCAAAAGAGGTAGGAAAGTCTGGGTTTTCCAGAGAAGTAAAGGCTGAAAGAGTTCATCACCACTAGACTGGCCTTATAGGAAATATTAAGGGGTCTTCTTCAAGATGAAGCAAAAGAACACTAATTAGTAAATGGAAAACATATGAAAGAATAAATCTCACTGGTAAAATAATAAATCTCACATAGTTAAATTCAGAGTATTCTAATGCCATAATGGTGATGGGTAAGTCACTTATAAATCTAATAAGAAGTTTAAAAGACAAAAGTAGTAAAAAGAGCTATACAATAATCTGTTAATGCATACACAAAAAGATGTAAATTGTGACACTGAAAGCATAAAACATGGGTGAACAGTGGTAAAAATACAGAACTTCAGTATGCACTTGAAATTAAGTAGTTATCAGATTAAAATAGTCTATTATATTTATAAATAGTTTTATGTAAACTTTATGGTAACCACAAAGCAAAAATCTGTGGTAAATACACAAAAGAAAAAGGGAAAGAAATCCAAGAATGCCACAGATTTGTGATGTGTGATGAAATCATCAAATCACAAAGGAAAAAAATCAAGAAAAGGAGAAAGTAACAAAAGAATTACAAAACAGCCAGAAAACAATTAATAAAATGGCAATAGTACGTCCATACCTACCTATAAACACTTTAAGTAAATGGACTAAATTCTCCAATCAAAAGACATTGAGCCTCCTTCAAGAGAAAATGAAAATCTCAAACACTAACTTTATACTGCAAGGAACTAGTAAAAGAAGGACAAATGAAGCCCAAAATTAGTAGGAGGAAAGAAATTACAAAGATCACAGTGGAAATAAGTTAAAAAGAGACTAAAAAAACAATAGAAAAGATCAATGAAACTAAGAGCTTGTTCTTTGAAAAGATAAACAAAATTGACAAACGTTGGTTAGATTCATGAAGACTAAATGAGAGAGGACTCCAATAAATAAAATCAGAAATGAAAGAGATGTTAAGAACTAAATAGACATTTTTCCAAAGAAGACATTCCAAAGAAAACATACCTGGACAACAGTTACATGAAAAGGTGTTCAATATCACTAATCATCAGGGAAACATAAATCAAAATTACATCATGCCTGTTAAAATGACTATAAAAAACGCAAGAGATAACCAAGTGTCAGCAAGGATGATAAGAGAAGGGAATGCTTGTGCACTGTAGGTGGGAATATAAGTTGGTGCAGCCACTATGGAAAGCATTATGCAGGTTCTTTAAAATTTTTAAATTAGAACTACCTTATGATCTATCAATTCAATTTCTGAAAACAGGATCTTGAGGATATATCTGTATTTCCATCATCTTACAGCATTATTTACAATGACCAAGATATGTAAACAACCTATGTGTTTGTTAAGGGATGGCTAGACAAAAAAGATTTGGTATATATATCCAATGGAATATTATTCAGCCATGAGAAAGAAGGAAACCCTGCCATTTGTGACAACATGGTTGGATCTTGAGTGCATTATGCCACATGAAATAAGTTAGACAATGACAGACAAATACTGTGTTATATCACTTATATGTGGAATATAAAAGCCAAACTCATATAAACAGAGGCTAGCATGGTTACCAGGGATTCGGGGGGTGTGGGAAATTGGAAGATGTTGCTCAAAGAGCAGAAATTTCCAGTTAAAAGATGAATAAGTTCTGGGGTTCTAAAGTACAGCATGGTCATTATAGTTAGTAACACTATTATATACTTGAAATTTGAAAATAAAATACACTTGACCTTTGAGCAGCCTGGGTCTTAGGGGGACCGACCCTCCATGCAGTCAAAATCCATGTAAAACTTAAGTTGGCTCTTCATATACATGGTTACTCTGTATGCATAGTTCCACATGCAGAGATTCAACCAATGTCAGATCATATAGCACTGTAGTATTTACTATGGAAAAAATCTTTGTATGAGTGGACCCATGCAGTTCAAACCTGTGTTGTTCAAGGGGCAACTGTAAAATCTTTTTGTTTTTGGCACCTTAAATGTTTATTTCCATTTATATAAATATTCATTATATATTCTTTGTGCCTTTTAATATCTTGACACATCTTTCATTAACTCTGGAAAATTATCACCTGTTATCTCTCTGAATACTGTCACTTCTCCATTTTCTTGTCTGTTTCTCTAAAACTGCTATTAGCATTCTTAAATCTTTTCTGTCTCCTTTCCATGTTTTCTAATGTTTATTTGCTGTTGATCTTCCATCTGTGTCAATCTACGTAATTTCTTCTGTTTTATTTTGAGCTTACTAAAGTTTTCTTTAGCTGTATTTAAACTGTTTTTCTGATCCAATGACTATATAATTTCAGTAATTGTATTTGTAATTTCAAGATGTTCTATTTGATATTTAAATAATATACTTCATAATTTGGGGGGACTTGTTCTATTTTCTTCCTTTTCATATTTTAACTTTTATCTTTATCCACTAATTTTTAAATATATATTTTATACTTATATTCCAAAATCCTAATCTAAAAATTCTGGGAGTCTAAGTCTTCTCAGTCTTTCACTATACCATATTCATTTTTGTGTTGACTAATTTTATATTGTGTGTTAATATCTGTTAAGCTTTATACATAGGAATTTTGTGCAGTCCTAGTTGAGGGTCATTGTACAAATAAGTTGTCTTTGCTTTCGGTTGGTATCCCAAGGATCTTCAAATCTATAAACTCATGAAAATGTAGATGTTTAGTTACAATTTCATGGGTAGATATTTTACACCTGGAGTTCAGGTTAAACATGATTTTTCTTTTTATATTCCTCTGCTGGCAGTAGATATCTCTCTGCCGGCATTATTCTGACATTTTAGTTCTGACTTCCCACTTTCATGGACCCCCCCAAGGCTTCAAGTCCTCTACTGATGCAGCCATTAATATCCAAATTCTTGAACACAAAGGTTGGGGGAAATTCTGAAGTTAACTACACATTTACTTGTTTTTTTTTTTTTTTTTTTTAATTTATTTATTTATGACTGCATTGGGTCTTTGTTGCTGAGCATGGGCTTTCTCTAGTTGGGGCAAGCGGGGGCTACTCTTCGTTGTGGTAAGCGGGGGCTACTCTTCGTTGCGGTGTGTGGGCTTCTTATTGTGGTGGCTTCTCTTGTTGCGGAGCACAGGCTCCAGGGGCGTGGGCTTCAGTAGTTGTGGCATGTGGGCTCAGTAATCGTGGCTCACAGGCTTAGCGCAGGCTCAGTAGTTGTGGCTCACGGGCTTAGCTGCTCCGTGGCAAGTGGGATCTTCCTGGACCAGGGCTCAAACCCGTGTCCCCTGTACTGGCAGGCAGATTCTTAACCACTGCGCCACCAGGGAAGTCCCTACACATTTACTTCTAATTAACCACTTTAGTCTTGGCTTTCTTTTCATTTTAGTATGTAGAGACTTTCTTTACTTTCTTGTGAGCTAACTCATATAATTTAGGGAATATTTATAATATTTTAAACCAGCATTCCTAAAGTGTCTTTTATGAGGAGGTTATTTGAATTATTTATTCTGTCATATCATTTAACAGTCTCTCTCAATATGTGTGTGTGTGTGTGTGTGTGTGTGTGTGTGTGTGTGTGTAATTGAACATTTTTACTGATCAATAGGACCAGTGTTGACTTAACTGTTGGAAAAAAAATCACCACAGCTCATACATGCTAATATGCTTTATTTGCTGAGAGCACACATAGAAGATATATGTGCTACATACAAGATACACTTTTTTCCCAATTTATGCTTTGCAAAGGACATACAAGTATAATGCCTTCTTCCTTTAAAAATGATTATGCAGGGCTTCCCTGGTGGCGCAGTGGTTACGAGTCTGCCTGTCGGTGCAGGGGACACGGGTTCGTGCCCCGGTCCGGGAAGATACCACATGCCGCGGAGCGGCTGGGCCCGTGAGCCATGGCCGCTGAGCCTGCGCATCCGGAGCCTGTGCTCTGCAACGGGAGAGGCCACAACAGTGAGAGGCCCGCGTACTGCAAAAAAAAAAAAAAAAAGATTATGCAGTAGAAAATTTAGAATTTGTAGTGGCTGAAGTAAGTGAAAAAAGACAAATGGGCTTCAAATGTCATTTTGAATTTTACTTAAGTTATTTTAAAGATTGTGTCAATTTAGGAAAGAGCTCCTCATGGATTCTTAAAGAAGCCTTCGGGAAGTAGGCACTGACTATACACAGAACACCACCTGTAAAACTGAGACAAAAAGATTACCCCATTTCAACTCTAGAAAGAGGAATATTAATAAAAGCCTTTTATGGATAGTACAAAAATGAGCATTTGATCTCTTCTACAATGTCAAAAATCTTTTTTTTAATGGAGAGCATAAACTAAATGAGAGAAAAAATAATATGGCAAAGATTAATATCTTACAATGACTATACAAAATTTCTCTGAGTGCTCCTTTATTTCTTTTCCATTTTCTTTTATTTTATTTCCATTTGCTCCTAAATCACTAATCACCAAATTTTCAAAAGGCACAGTCAATACTGAAGTCATTTACTAACCTGATCATCTGAGTGTCATATGCCACATTACATAACTCTATATGCCAATATATTCAAAATCTTAATGAAACCGAATTAAGCTGTCTGTGCTTTGGCTCTTCAGGTATCTTGTCTCTTTATTATAGAAGTCAATCTCATTTGTTAAGCCCTTTATAAATTTGAACTAAGCCAAGAAATATTTAGCTAAATGTTTTATTGAGATCCTGAGAAAATAAACCAATTCCTTTCTCTATATTCTTAATTTTTTTCCTATTCCCCTCTACCTATTTTTTTGTTCAATTCTGTGTTGTGTAAAATTCAGGTTGGGTTGATTTTTACTATTGTGAGAAATATGTGTACACATGAGTGATAAAATACATGTGTCATTTAAATAATAAGTATTAATGAATATATAACCATCACCTTGCTCAAAAAAAAGATAATATTTCTGGCACCCTTGAAGCTTCTTAATGTTCCTCTCCCAAAATATTTTTTCCTGAAAAAAATTTCACTCTCCTGATCTGTTATAACAATCCTTTGCTTATCTTTTATATTTTACTATGTGTTTACCCATTTATAACTTTGTTTTAGTTTGCCTGGTCTTGAACTCTACATAAATTAACTCATACTATATATAATTGTGTGCCTTCTTTCCTGTGGTAAATATTATGAACTTGTTTTATATTGTTGTACATTGCCTGTTTTAAACAGGGTTCTCCAGAAAGCAAAAACAAGTGTGTGTGTATATATGGGGGGGGGGAGACAGAGAGATGGAGAGAGACAGAGAGAGAGAGAGAGAGATTTATTAGAGGAATTGGCACAGACAAATATGGAGGCTGAGAAGTCCCACAGTGTACAGTCTGCAAGCTGGAGAACCAGGAGAGCAGGTGGTGTAATTCAGTCCAAGTCCAAAGCCAGGGCAGCCAATGGTCTAAGTCCCCGTCTAAATCCAAAGGTCTGAGAACTAGGAATGCTGACTTCAAAGGGCAGAACATAGATGTCCCATTCAACCAGAGAGAAAATTCACACTTCCTCTGCCTTTTGTTCTATTCAGGTCCTCAAAGGGTTGGATAATGTGTACCAGCATTGCTGATCTTTACTCAGTCTACGAATTCAAATGCTAATCTAATTTGCTTCCATGTTCTGGCTATTGTAAATAGTGCTGCAATGAACATTGGGGTGCATGTATATTTTTGAATTTTTTGTTTTTTTAAGGAACCTCTATACTGTTCCCCATAGTGGCTGTACCAATTAACATTCCCACCAACAGTGTAGGAAGATTCCCTTTTCTCCACACCCTCTCCAGCATTTATTGTTTCTAGATTTTTTTGATGATGGCCATTCTGACTGGTGTAAGGTGATACCTCATTGTAGTTTTGATTTGCATTTCTCTAATGATTAGTGATGTTGAGCATCTTTTTATGTGCTTTTTGGCCATCTGTATGTCTTCTTTGGAGAAATGTCTATTTAGGTCTGCCCATTTTTGGATTGGGTTGTTTGTTTTTTTAATATTGAGCTGCATGAGCTATTTATATATTTTGGAGATTAATCCCTTGTTGGTTGCTTCATTTGCAAATATTTTCTCCCATTCTGAGGGTTATCTTTTCCTGCAAAAACTTTTAAGTTTAATTAGATCCCATTTGTTTATTTTGTTTTTATTTTCATTACTCTAGGAGGTGGATCAAAAAAGATCTTACTGCAATTTATGCCAGGGTGTGTTCTGCCTATGTTTTCCTCTAATAGTATTATAGTATCTAGCCTAACATTTAGGTCTTTAATCCATTTTGAGTTTATTTTTCTGTATGGTGTTAGTGGGTGTTCTAATTTCATTCTTTTACATGTAGCTGTCCATTTTTCCCTGCACCACATATTGAAGAGACTGTCTTTTCTTCATTGTATATTCTTGTCTCCTTTGTCATAGATTAGGTGATCATAGGTGCATGGGTTTATCTCTGGATTTTCTATCCTGTTCCATTGATCTATATTTCTGTTTTTGTGCCAGTACCATACTGTTTTGATTAGTGTATGCCCATCAACATAGGAATGGATAAAGAAGATGTGGTACATATATACAATGAAATATTATCCATAAAAAAGAACAAAATAATGCCATTTGCAGCAACATGAATGGACCTAGCGATTGTCGTACTGAGTGAAGTAAGTCAGACAGAGAAGGACAAATATCATTTGATATCGCTTATATGTGGAATAGAGTCACAGATATAGGAAACAAACTTATGGGTACCAGGTAGGAAAGGGAGGGAGAGATAAATTGGGAGATTGGAATTGACATATACACATGACTATATACACTACTATATATAAAATAGATAACTAATAAGGACCTATGTATAGCGTAGGGAACTCTACTCCATACTCTGTAATGAAGAGAATCTAAAAAATAGTGTATATATGTATATGTATAAGTGATTCACTTTACCATATACCTGAAACTAACATAACATTGTAAATCAACTATACTCTAATACAGATTTTTTAAAACTGCTAATCTCTTCCAGAAACACCTCACAGACACACTCAAATAATGTTTTACTAGCATTCTGGGCATCCATTAGCATAGTCAAGTTAACACACAAAATTAACCATCACACAGCCCATTCGTTTTTGTAGAGGTTCAAAACATGTTATCCTGAAAATATGCCACTTTGGCACATTAACTATTTTGAGCTTGAAAGCACTAGAGAAACAGCAGTTGCAGGAAGGGCTCTCTGACCTTTCCTTTTCTACCTAAAAGCAGGTCATAAAATTAACCATGAGAAAGGTGCCCTCACTGTACCAGGAGGAGAACATTCTTATCACTGGAGACTGAGGGGTGGTGTCAAAACCGATCTGTACAAACAAATCTATTAAAATAACCCTTATCTTCTATTAATTTTTGCTATTTATTTCCTATTCACTTTCTCATAATTTACTACCCTTAGCCTGTATATCTTTGTTTTGTCACTTCTCCACAAATGTATCATTTCTTTGTTAAAAATGAATAAGCTCTTGGTCCTAACTGCTTATTCAGGTTTTCGTTTTCCTTACGAAAACTCCTTTGTGCACATAAAAGTATTAAGTTAAATTGGTGTGTTTTTTCCTGTAAATCTGTCTTATTAAAATCTGTTTAATTTTCAGGTTCAGCCATAGAATCTAAGAGAGTGTTTTTCCTCCCCAATATTTTCATACTTTACGGCTTTATATTGCTTGAATAAAAATGTATCCATTCTATGAATGGTGAACATATCCAGTTTCAGACTAGTCTGGAAAAAACTTGTGGAAAACAATCTTGTACATGTCTTCTGGTACACATGAACAAAAGTTTTTCTAGAGTATATATGCATAGAATTGAATTGCTACCTTGTAGAATATGTGTAATTTAAAATTTCCTAAATAGTGTTCCCAAATAGTGTACTAGTTTGCACCCATAGTATCCACATTTTCATCCACACTTAGCATCTTCAGATATGTTTAAATGTTTGTTAATCTGGTAGGTTTTTAATGGAACCTAATTGTGGTTTTAATTTGCATTTCTCTGATTACTAAATGAGTTGAGATTTTTTTCACATGTGTTTGAGGGATTTTGACTTCCTCTTTTTTGTAATACCTAGATTAAAAAATTACATGTAGAAACCACATTCGGTAAAGCATATTCTATCAAGTTAAACATGTCTTTCAAACCTAATCAACCTATAGGGTTTGTTGGCTAATCTGTGCTTCTTGTTAGACTCATATATATACCTGAATGTAGTAGTTAAGACTCCTTTAGAATTCAGAGCATTGAGTTAAGGTTTAGGAAATATGGTGGAGTACAAAAGAAAGAAAATATAATACTTAGATGAGTAAAACTTGTTGATCTCAGAGAGTTTGTTAATAAATTTGAACTGATTTTCTAAAATCTTAATAAAAATATTGAAGATATATAGCATAAGAGACTTATCTAAGTAAATTGAAATTAGTTTATGAAGTTTTCATGGAAAATGTGCATTTTAAGTTAGGTTTGAATCTTCCAGTTAAAAAAAAAAAGGTTTTACTGAGCACTAGCGAAGTACTTGCAACTGTTTGAAGTAGTTGGAAAAAGATAAGTTATGGAAAAGTCTTAATATAATGGTCTAACTATCCACTGTGCTTAAAGGATAAGATTATCACAGATAATTATTGATAATGTAATGATGAAATAATTGTAGAAAATATAAATTAACTTTTTAATACACCCTGTGAGTATTGGAATTCATAAAATGGTCCACCTTTAGATAAGAAAAAAATGAGATGATAGTGTCCTTGTCTTTAAAATGGGTGAGTTGTAGACTGTCATAAGAATCTCAAAATGAGTAAATAGTATGGGTGGATAAAGGTGAGGCAAGGGAGATTTTGGTAGAAGAGAAACATTTATTGAATATTCCTTCAAAGGAAATGCTAAGCTTGACACTCACTGCCCGTACATGTCTTAGTTCTTCTAGTATTTTTTTTTTTTTTTTTTTTTGCTGTATGCAGGCCTCTCACCGCTGTGGCCTCTCCCGCCGCGGAGCACAGGCTCCAGACGCACAGGCCCACCGGCCACGGCTCACGGCTCACAGCCGCTCCACCGCAGGTGGGATCCTCCCGGACCGGGGCACGAACCCGCATCCCCCACATCGGCAGGCGGACCCCCAACCACTGCACCACCAGGGAAGCCCAGTTCTTCTAGTATTTTAAATGATGTCAGTTTTACTTGAAGAGATAGTGGTGTTAGATAAATGTTGGTCTTTAGGGTAGGGTCTGATAATATTATCTCTAATGTCTAAAACTATGTCTACTTTTCATGCTTAAAATAAATGCTTTTATTTCCTTATGTGCACACCATCCATTATGAAGAAAAAAAAACCTGGCAATTATTTATTTAGTTTGTTCAATGCATATAGTCAATTAAAGTAGCAAATTCTGTGGGGCTAGAATTATATGGCATTTCCTCATTTAAAAGAAAAATGACATTGTTACTGTATAAGCAAAAGTTATGGTCTGGTAACCAGAAACTCTCAATTCTCAGTCACTTGTGAGGACAAAGTAGATTGCATTTTAAATTTTTTATTTTCTGGTTGTTTCTCATGCAAAAACACATCCTGATCAGCAGAGCAACTCTATTCATAGAAACTTGAGAGTCACAAGTGGACCTAGGCTGATGGGGCAAACACAGTTTGGAATATAGTTTGTCACTTTGCCAGATGAAAAATAAAGCTCAGGAGATTTGTACAACAAATTAAATATTTTGCCAAGAAGTGTTACAAATCATTTACACACACAATTTGTGGCCAGAACTCCTAAATTTACTCCATGTAACAATAAGGATCAAGGAAGTAAACTATGTGCCTGAAAGGTTGAGCATTAGAAGCAGTGAGCAACACTAAGCTTTGCCCACCTAAAATTACTACATTTTCACTTCACATAACAGAGATCAAATCTTTAATAATGGGTAAACTTTCTGGTTTTTTTCTTTTATTTGTTAAAATTGTATAAGCAATTGAAATTTTTCTGGTTAATTTTCCTTATTATGTGATCAAAAAATTTTTTTATTGGCTTTATCAACTTGGGATTTTTAATTTAGTGTCAATACAAATAATGACCATCATCACTCACAAAAATTATGGTGCCTGTTTGAATGGCACAGTAACAGCACCACCATTAGATGTTACTGCTTCAAAGGTTAATATTTAAACTGAACAGACATCAATTTGATGATCATTTATTATTTTGCTATCAATATTTAGATGAGTTCTCCTTTTAAATACAGTTCACTGATTTTATTCCAGTTAAATATAACAACATCCAGCTCTTATCTACGCAAAATATGTAACTTGGGGGTATGAAAAATATAAATATTAATAAGGGTATTCAACATCCTGAAGAACAATGGAGTCACACATGTACCTGCTAGAACTCATCTGAATCATATGGAAATAAAAAATAGTAATAATTTAGAGGTGATGATTCAGCATTGTTCTCAATGATAATGTGCCTCTGAGAATAAATACTATAAAATCTTAAGTAATCAATCCATATTTTAATGCCTTTGAAAGAAGAGTGGAGATTCTCCAAAGAGTTTCCAGATCACTGAGAAAGAAATGAATAACGTTGTTTGTGCAAGTGGTTGGGAGTTGGAAAATTAAATTGAAGGATTATATTTATTAGAAAGAGACCATTGAGAAACACTGACTAGGAAGGATTTATAAGAATTGATATAACCCTCTACAATGTTGTATACATAAGACAATACATTCCATATTTTGTGGTAGTTTAACAGATGTAAAGCATAATTTTGACAAAATGTCCCTCTTTACCATTTGATTACAGCTTAACTCATGAGGTGTAAATCTACTGTACAAAATATTTCATAGTATAAAATGCATGTGGAAGTCCTGTTAACAATCAGTACATTATTTGTCAGGTATACATGTGAGTCTGTTTAGCCTGTTTTCACTATTATTTTGTATTAATAATTTTGTCTTATGAAAAAAAATTTAAATAAATTAAAAAAAATTTAGAATAGTTTTAGCTTTACAGAAAATTTGCAAAGTTCCTGAATATCCCTCACCTGTCTTACATTGCCATGTTACATTTGTCAATGTAAAAAGTAAATGAAATTATTCTAAAAGACCAAAACTCATTTAAAGATTAAAGAACTACAGAGGTAACTATTTTAAAATATGAATAGAGAGATGAATTATATTACTAGAATCAAGTGTGCTTGAACAAATAAATATAAGCCAGCCAAGAATCACAATTATTTGGTGCTCCTATAAAGCTTTTTATAATCTCTTCATCCAAGGTAATCAGAACATTTATATCTGACTTGAAAGGCAAAGACTGATGGGTATGCCAGGTTAAAGACACACAAGTCAGTTAAGGAGCGCTAGAAATTGATAAGATTTCTTTCATGAGGACTAACATTTTTCAATTCATTTATTCCTATTCTGATTAATTATGACACTATTTTGAGAGGATTCTGGCAGATTTATTGCTAATTAGTTCGGCTATTCATACTTGCTGCCTAGTACAGGATATAGTGACAGCCCTTATGTGGGGTTATATTTATTAGGAGAGTAAAATCAGTGGATTGGGTCCCTGTTTAAATAGATATTTTTAAGGAAAATTTCCTTCATCTAAACATGTATCCTCCTAATAACGAAAGACAATGTGAATTAAGAAAGGTAACTATTTTCATGTTGAGCTTTAACATTTTACATGAATAAAATATTTATCCATTCTTCTCATAGAAATTTTAAAAGCTGTACATTTGTGTCTATCAGTTATACTCTTAAAATTAGTTATACTCTATAAATTTTCATGTAGTATATTTTTAAGTAAAAACAACATTGAAACTTTAGTTTTTTCAGAAAAATGGTAGAAAGAAAAATTTATATTAATATTTGCAGTTAAATCAGGAGAAAGATTTCCTTAATTGAAAGCGATTTTTGAAAAAAAAATGATCACGGTCTTTGTTCAGACCTGTGAGTGTCCTACCCCTGTAACAGCCTGGTCTCCCTGCCGTCAATACCACCCCATGCCAATCCATTTCCCCGTCCTATAAGTTTTATTGCTTTAAATCACTCATCTGATCATACCACATTCAGTAAAATAAATAAATAAATAATATTTTTAAATTAAAAAATTCGTAGCATTCTAACTGCTGAAGAATGGGTTTTTACAGGGCCAAACAGTCTGGGACTCAGGTCTCTCTAGTTGAAAATTAGGGTCCGGTATGCCAATGTATTTGCAGTGCCCTTATTTTCTCATGCCTATTGCCCTTGCATTGGTGTCATCTCAACTTACAATATCTATCTGCTTACTCTTCGTTTTTAAAGATTCTGTTAGTACCTCCTCTGTGAATTCTTCCCCGATTCCCCAGGAGCACCTTCTTGCCTCTTCACTTAGCGCTCAGTTTATTCCTGATTAATGTGCATGCTATTGTTTGGACACTGCTTGTTTAGTCATTCTTCTTTTACTTCAGAATGTGTAAGAAATTTTGCATTTTGCATTCCTCAAGTGAATAGCATAGTCCCTGCCAAAGAGTAAAACACTCAATAAATATTGATAGAGGAAAGAGTAGGAAAATGTATAGTGATTTTAATTTCAGTAAAGAAAATAAATGCCATCAAGAAATACCTAAATAATTTCATCTTGTTTATAGGGTAAGAAATATTTTTCCTCAGTTGTTAAATATGACAGATACTGATATGACATTATTCCTTAAAAAAATTTTTTTTTGCCTGCCAGAACATTGCAAGAGAAAAAGCCTTAGCTATGAGGCTGTGTTTATTTCCTCTTTTTCTCATTTTGGAGGAGTCAGTTAACAACTGGTGCCTACATGCCTAAGAACTGATGTTACCTGGACATCTAACATAATACTATGCCTCTACGTACTAGAAAATACAAAGAAGCAAGAGGATTAACATTTATAACTTTTAAGTTATGAATTTCTAAATAACACTTACTGAATCTAGTTATGTGAAATCCTTTTTTGAGCGTCTATTTTCTTTTCATTTCTCTATTGCTGAAAAATTCTGATTCTTCCCCTCCCCCCAACCACTTTTAGAGAACAAGTAGTCTACTCTTTCAGAGTTAGAAGGATGGTTAGTGTCTCAACTTTGATAGAGAGTGTGACTTCACAAATGTAAATATGCAGTAGAGAAAGAGATCCATCTTAAAAAGAATGTAGCTTTGACTGTTGGCATGTGGAGCTGACTGGAAGAAATTAGAAGAAAAATTAGACTCAGTCATTAAAGAGCCACAGCACCTTGGGTCAAAAGAGAAAGACTATGCAAAACTTAAAATGATATTTGAGTACCTAACATTCTACAAAGTAGAAAAAGGCGGAAGTGAGCATATTCTTCAATACTATCTTCAGATATGGCTCAAGAGAATAATGGAGAAGGAAGTAAATCCCAGAGGGCAGAACCAAGGGCCACGGAGTAAAATAAGCTTTGGGGTTACCTTCAGGGAGTAAAAAAGGTGACTTAAAGGATATTCTCTATCTTCCAAATTTAGCATTGCTGTGGAATAGCAACTGTTTTGTGTCTCCAGTTCGTCTGCTATCTTGAAGGGGTTTTTTGTGTGTGTGATTAATTGGTACATACATACAATGAAATATTACTCAGAATCTAAAAGTTTGTGCTCTAAGTCTATGCATCTGTTTCTGTTTTGTAAATAAGTTCATTTGTATCATTTCTTTTTAGATTCTGCATGTAAGCAATATCATATGATATTTCTCTTTCTGTCTGACTTACTTCACTCAGTATGACAATCTCTAGGTCTCTCCATATTGCTGCAAATGGCATTATTTCATTCTTTTTAATGGCTGAGTAATACATCATTGTATATATGTACCACAGCTTCTTTATCCATTCCTCTATTGATGGACATTTAGGTTGCTTCCATGTCTTGGCTATTGTAAACAGTGCTGGAATGAACATTGGGGTGCATGCATCCTTTCGGATCATGTTTTTCTCCAGATATATGCCCAGGAGTGGGATTGCAGGACTATATGGTAGCTCTATTTTTAGTTTTTTTTTTTTTTTGCGTTACGTGGGCCTCTCACTGTTGTGGCCTTTCCCGTTGCGGAGCACAGGCTCTGGACGCGCAGGCTCAGCGGCCATGGCTCACGGGCCCAGCCGCTCCGCGGCCTGTGGGATCTTCCTGGAGCGGAGCACGAATGTGTGTCCCCTGCATCGGCAGGCAGACTCTCAACCACTGCACCACCAGGGAAGCCCTATTTTTAGTTTTTTTAAGGAAACTTCATACTATTCTCCGTAGTGGCTGTACCAATTTACATTCCCCCCAATAGTGTAGGAGGTTTCCCTTCTCTCCACACCCTCTCCAGCATTTATTGTTTGTGGATTTTTTGATTAAAAAACACATAGCTTTTAGTTCAACAATTCTAACAACTTATCATAAAGATATATATAAGCAAAATGACCTATATATAAAAATGTTCAATACAATATATTTTGTAATAGTAAAAGAATGGAAACAATCTAAATGTCAGCAGGGAAAATAATGATGTATTTATGTAGACATTATAAAGGATTAGTCATTTTTTTCTGAAAATATACTCAAAATATATTGTTATGTTAAAAAAGAAAGTGAAGAATAGTATGTACTTGCTGCCATACAGATCAAATTTGAAAATGTATTTACCTGAATACATATGATGTATAGTTAGGGTGACCACATATTTTAGTTTGCCCCATATATTTCTGATTTTCACCTGTTGTCCTAGCTTAATGAAAACTTGTACATCCTTTTACTCTCACAAAAGTCTCAGTTTGGTCGATAAACTATATGTGTGCCTTAAGTTTAGGTGGTATATGCCTAGAATATTATTTAAGTATGCACAAGAAATACAATTATGGCTGCCACCAGGATTGTTGTGGGTCTAGAATGGAAAAAACAATTTACTCTATATATAGTTTTTTGTAAGTGTATCATAACCATGTACATGGATTGTCAATTCATAAGAGTATAAAAATTTGAAATTGTTAAAATTTATTTCCATAAGATTTTTATAGAATGTGAAATTATTGTGAAATACAGGAAAAATGATTAAAATAGCGACACGAAATTATACTGTCATGTGGAGAGAAAGAAGCAAATAGAATCATCATTAGAGAGTATTTAAATGTACAGTGACCAAGAATTGCATTCTGCTGCTACAATGCCAAATTGTGGAACTAAGGCAGAGTATAATTTTCTCACTGACCTCTTGATGTTTTGCAAAAATAAAATGTGTGAGATAATTAAAATGGCTTCCAGTAATTAAATAGACTCCTAATTTGTAAATAAATCTTGCATATTTTCAGTTCTCACCAGGATATAGTATCTATCTTAACACCATGGAAAAGCTCAGAAGACTTTTTTCCTCAAAATTCAATCTATTTTTTCTTCAGGCCAGAAGGCCTGAAGGCCAGGCCAGAAATCAAGCATTGTAGGACAAGCTTCACTAATTATTTGTTAGAATATAAGCTTCTGGTATGGCAGCAGCTTTTTCTGGCTGGTTCACTGTGATAATAGTGAACCATTAGCTATAATAGTGCCTGGCATAGTATAAGGATACAATAACTACTCGTTGAATAAATGAATAAATGGATTAATTAAGAAAAATTACAATTTGACAGGTATTCCCATACTATAGTTTGGTATATAAATTGGCATAAACTTCTTTCAGGGTGAGGTATTTTAATAGCACAGAGTTAAAAGTATATTTTTTTTTTTTTTTTTTTTTTTTTTTTTTTTTTTTTTTTGCTTTTATTTATTTATTTATGGCTGTGTTGGGTCTTCGTTTCTACACGAAGGCTTTCTCTAGTTGCGGCGAGCGGGGGCCACTCTTCATCGCGGTGCGCGGGCCTCTCACTGTCGCGGCCTCTCTTTTTGTGGAGCACAGGGTCCAGACGCGCAGGCTCAGTAGTTGTGGCTCACGGGCCCGGTTGCTCCGCGGCATGTGGGATCTTCCCAGACCAGGGCTCGAACCTGTGTCCCCTGCATTGGCAGGCAGATTCTCAACCACTGCGCCACCAGGGAAGCCCAAAAGTATATTTTTTGAATGGGCAGTTTTATTTCTAGAAATTTATCTTGGAAGATACTCATACAAAGCACTAGAATTCATACAACATATGTTATATTCTCAATGTGACATTACTGTAAATAGTAAAAATGTCATAAGTATTCATTTATTCATATTTAGGGGAATAAAGTCAATTATTTTCTATTCATAAATGGAATATAATGCAGGTATTGAAAATAAAGTAGATATATATGTACTGAGTTTGAATTGATCTATAAGAAAGAAAAGGCAGGGGAAGGAAGGAAGGGAGGAAGGAAGAAAGAAAGGGAGGGAGGGAGGAAACTACCCACAAAGAATCCCCAGATTGGCAAGGTCAAATATGAAAACTTTTAGTCAGCAATGAAATCAATTAAATGAATATCTTTTATAAATATATTTTTTAAGTTAACTGTAAATTTTACCAAAAATTTCTATAATGTATAAATATAGTATATATGTATATATTTATTTGATCATGGTTTTATTTCCCTGTTACTAAACTCTACAAAAGCTGGTATTCTGATTTTTGTGTTCATTTCTTTACCACTTATTCCAATTCATTGTAGACACTCAACAATTATATGGGTTTTCTTTTTTCTTTTTTTTATTTTTTTTGGTGATGTATATAAAGCTAAGCTATCAAGAGATATCTCAGAAATAAGGTCAAAGATCAGGTATGGAGTAATATCATATATTCTCTGTCATGTGAACTAGATATATTTAAAATAAGAGGGTTGGACAAGTTTCTCCTAATAAGTCTAGAGGCCCAGGAATCAATATTTTGCTGACAGTACTTTGAGCTCCTGCTGCTTTCTTATGTACATATAGAAAGGCACAGGCAGGCTTCACTTCTTTTGTATTTTAATATTTCCTCTGGCAATCTAAGCAGGGTAGCCATCTCCATGCCCTTTGTGTTACAGAATGCTGTTGACTAAAATCATTATGCAGATGTGTGAGTCTGCAAAAATCAGTGTCTAACAGGCATCTCCTGTTCCCCGCCTCCTGCCTCATGAATGTAAAAGAACTTTGATTTGGTTGGACAATGCAACTCGTATTTGCACACTGTGTGTAATTCTCTTTGTTTTGTCTCATTGTGTATCCTTTGGTCAAGCAAAACTATCTGATTTAAACTGCTGATAGTCCACAGTTACTCTGTGGTAATGTAAGGCATGGTTTCATAATGAATTTTCAAATTCAAATGACCATAACCCTAAACTTGGTAGAGATTGTGATTTTTATGACTGATTTTTTTTTTTTTTTTTTCGGTACGCGGGCCTGTCACTGTTGTGGCCTCTCCCGTTGCGGAGCACAGGCTCCGGATGCGCAGGCTCAGCGGCCATGGATCACAGGCCTAGCCGCTGTGCGGCATGTGGGATCTTCCCGGACCGGGGCACGAGCCCGTGTCCCCTGCACTGGCCGGCAGACTCTCAACCACTGCGCCACCAGGGAAGCCCTATGACTGATTTTTAAAACAGTGTTTCTTCGGAAAAAAAGTAATCGCCACTATGGTTTTTGGTGATATTGATAAGTTAGTAAAGATCTTGGAGCAGTTTTAGAAATAAAATGTTATAGAGCTTTTATATGGGATTATTTGTGGAGACTCAATTTCACTTTACTGACATTTACATACAAACAACATTTCCTGGTGTTCTGCTGTTAGAATAACACAGAAGGGAGAGTGACTCAGAGCCTGAAACCAACCAGAAAAAGAGAGCCCTGAGTGCTCATCCCACCTTCTGTGCCAGCACTGCCAGAAGGGCTTCGATGAGTTAACAAATGATAAATTTATGATTGGGTAAAAAGTGACCCACACTACGTTTTTTCTATTATTTTTAAAGCCTAAGAAAACCTATTTAATTGAACTATTCATTTAAAAAAATTTGAACTCTCTGAGTAAGAAGGAAACACAGACTATAATTTAAATATTCCTTGACCTCCTGCGTTCAAGGAGGTTAAAGCAGACTAATATTAAGGTAAAAATCTATTTCCAAATAATTATAGTCCTTGGGCTTGTGAGAGGGTAGTATATTGAAAGGCATTAACTATAATAGATATGTGATAACTGCCATTTGACTGACACTCAGGTACTACTTGAAGGACTTCTCCAAGGACGGAAGATTCTTTCTACCTCATAAAAACCTGGGTGCCCCGAAAGGAGGAAAGAGTAAGTGTTCTTGAGAAGATATTTATTTGAATATGTTTTGAACAGGGAATTATAAGAGAAATAATTATACTATTACAATCAAGTTCATATGATAAAAACAATAATATTTATAGGGCTTTTATAATTTGTCAGACATTTTAAACATATAAAAATTCCTTTAATTCTCCAAAGAACCATGTGATGTAATTTTACAAATAAAGAGACTAGGGCCTAGAAAGGTTAAAAAATTCCCAAAGCTTCTACCTCTAGTAAATGGTAAGGCTCAGATTAAAATACAGGCAATTGGACTGAACATAGTAAGTTATAAAAACTAAAGATAAATTTCTACCGAAAGTATTTTTCTTTTAAAATTTGGAATGTCTAACTGATATGTGAGAATATTGAGTTCCTATTTTACCTCTTTTTAAATAAGTTCTCTCAATTATAAGAGGTGTTTATCTTGGTGATTAGGTTTTATTAATGGCATACAGGTAAAAACAATTCCAAATTATCATATATTTTGCCTCTTAAGAGTTGTGCAATCATTATTAGAGAAGTACAAGAAGCCATTTGATAAACAGAGGCCTTTGTTCATAATATGTTGTACATACAATTTCTCTTAATTTGTCCTTGTGATTCATAAATAAATGAAACATTAGATGTAGGAAAGGCAGATTTTTATGTTTTATATTTAATAAAAACTATTTTAATTACTTAAGAAATGTATCCTGACTGATATACTTAGCATAGTACTTACTATATAGAATTTGTTTAATGAATTAATTTTTAAATTAATCAGTAAATCTAAGATTGACTAGATATAAAAATCACTATATTGTGTTTAAAAGTAAAGCTGTGCTTTGGGACATTATAAGCTGTGGACAACTAGTCCTGATATATTTCATATGAGGTAAAATAAATATTTTCAAGAATTAATTTTTACTCTACATTATGTTTTAAATTTAATCTATGACATTCTCATTTTGCATACTGATTCTGTTTTACATTAACCAGTTATCTGTAACATGGAAATACCTTTGGACTAAGAGAAGCAAAAAGAGTTTGATTCAATCATATGCATTATCATTTCAACAAATATGTGATAAAAAAGTAGGTCTCAAAGTACAATGCTTACCTTTACTAATTCAAAGAATGTATTATTTAGAGTATATATCCTAATGGAAGCTATTTGGGGAGAAATAAGTAGTATATATAGAAAGATAAATGAGACTTTTCAAAGGTTTATGGAAGGTAAAAATGATTTGTGAGATATTAATTCTGGGGAGACACAGACAAGGGAGACAGGTTTCTTGTCCTGAAGGAGTCCATTTTGTTAGAGGGTGACAATCAGTTAAAAGAAAAACAAAGTAGGTTAAAATGACAAGATATTATGACAGTTATGAGAAAGGTAAGTGCCTTCTGTGGTAGGATAAAGAATGGCTCTGTGGACACGAGAAGATCCGTAAAATCAAAGCATCAAAAAGATAATGAGGTAGGATTTAATTGCTGGTACTTTCTTGTGTTTCTTTTGCATATACATAACATACTAAAGAATTTTTACAAGCTGCACGGTTATGAAAGAAAAAAAAAAACCAATGTGAATGTCTAATTGAAGGGGTTTTTAATAAGCTTTGATAATGGTGCTTAATTTCCACCTATATTTACTTGTTTCCTCCTGTAAGAGCCCATGAATTCCCAGTTAGGGCAATGTTTTAGAAACTCAATATATTATGTAATGGACTACAAAGCTATAAATAACATCATAAATAAAACCAATCTAATTATATCACAACAGAGGCTAAGAATCCATTTGTAACCTACCAAAAGATCCAGCTGAAGAGACATATGTTTTCCTTAAAATAATGAAATATAGAATGTGTGAATTTTATTTCACAAGCAAGCCTGAGGTTTTGTGTATGTCAAACTAGGGAGAGGCTATATGTTTTCCGTGAAAGAGAAAAAGGATTACTTTTAATAAAATTAGAAGCAGAAAAGTTTCAAACTTATTTCAGTCATGAGTATGCCATAGCTAAGTTAAAATCCACAGTTTTATATCTGAATTCAAAAAGAGTGTTTCAAATTGGAGGAATTTCAGCTATTTGTTTAAACATGGATGTTAAATCACTCAGATTTTCTTGGATAACAAAATATAATGGAATATACAGATGTTAGTCTGAGAATTTGTAACTATGTCTGTCCTGTTAATAACGGGAATACTTGATGACCTGGATTCCACTCACATGGAAAAATAAAAGAAGCAATGAAAACTAGATTCATTGCTTGCCTACACTTTATGTAAATATGATTCACATTACTCAGAGCTTCAAACTCTATTACAAAGGGAAACTAGGATTTGAAGCTTTCTTGTAAGCAGTAACACAGAGAGCAGGGTTATATCTGGAAGTATTAACCTGTGTGTTTCCTGTGTATTTCTCTTCTTATCTTCCAGCATTTCATTCGAACCCTAAGCCCTTTTCATCCTCTCTTTCATCATACATAGAACTGACAAGTAAATACTTAGAGAAAGCATTGGTGTAAGTGATAAACTGAAAGATTCTACCATGTACTTAGAGAGCAAGTTTTTCTCCACCCAAAGATAATTTTAGGTCTGTGGTAAATGGGAGGGAAGGGGAACTGGTGGCATAGGGGAGATGCAGATTTAAAGGAAGGAGTAGAGAAGCAAGAGCCATTGGCATGAAAAAGAACAGAAGTTCCAGAATATTGTTGATTCCGGATCCTCATCTATTCACAGCCTCTGGACCACTTGCCAGCTAGTAGTTTGAACCATTAAGTTCATCTGAATATGAATAGGTGGTCTTGGGCATTCTGTACTGCAGTAGGACATGAGAAAAACATTTTCCCAGTCCCATTCTATGGAGGAATTGAATAAAACTAGCTTTATTTATTTATAGGATTTATTTATTTATAGGATTTCCCTATAAGTTAGCTCAGTGTTGGGCCCTCTGGAATTTAATACATACCATTGAAATGACTTGTTAGTTCCAAATATGTGTGGGCTTTCATTTTACAAAGTGTTATGTGTATTTTTTATTTATTTTTATTTTTTTATTTTTTGGTTTTTTTTTTTTTGTATTTTTTTTTAATAATTTAGTTTTCTAGATAGCCTGACATAGTACAGTCCTCTAGATGTTCTCCTCAATCCAAAAAAGGGGACAGTTAGTCTCTTTAAAAATAAAATTATTTTTTTCCTGTAAATAAAAATCAGCAAGGGATTCTTAGGTAATATTTTCATGACATTCGCTATTGGTTTGTGACTTTCAGAATGTGAAGTATCAACTTTCAAAAAATCACATGAGAATACTACTTGAAAAGATGAGTTACTTGTTTTTCAGGTACTGTTACTGATACTCAAAGCGGCAGTGTATTTATGTATGTTCAGCTCTTCTTCAGAGTAATGATGCTTATACTATCCTTCAGGGAAGTTAAGTAGGAGAATTTGTAAGTTTTATAATTGACTCTAAATTTCACTTTTAGAAGAATTTTACATTCAGTCATGTTTTATTTAACATCTCAGAATGGCAAGTGGATGAGTATTCCTGTATCACCAAGGTATCAATGAAACATTAATTTATAGCAACATGCAGAGAGGTGGGAAAAAACCTTTGACAGACTTTAGGTAGTAGGAAGTGAAGAATAAATTTTACAAGAATTTAAATATCACACAGAATTTAGTTTGCAGTTATTATCCCAAGATAACTTCAGTATAGGAAAATAACTTTTCCAAGTCTTTCTCTATATAAGAAATCTGGTGTTATATATTGGTAAGATCCTCTGGAAACAATATGCTGCATGGCCCCAAATCAAAATAAATAATCACAGTCTCTGATTGGGTAATCTCACTTATGGAAATTTGATTTAAGGCAACAATTATCAAAAATATAATGCTATACACTCAGAAAAGTTTGGTAAAATTTTAATTCATAAAATTTAAAAAGTGAAAATCTTATGTCTAAGGAGGTTTTAAAGGTTATAATACATCGGCTAAAAGGAATGTTATGTAGATATTAAAAATTATAAATATGAAGGAGAAATGAAAATTTTCATGCAAAAAGCACAGAATTAGACTTTTCAAAATTGGTATTTATAACATGTTACACAAAGTCAAAGTGATATAGAAAGAAAAAGATAGTTATTTGATTAGAGCCGGCAAAACTGTATAGAATGTGAATTGTATTGAATATATTGTACTGTGTTGAATACATATGATTAGGGGTTGAAACAAGTTCATATCAATTTTACCCCTTGACGAAGTAAGTCTAGCGGTAGTGTTAGAATCACATTATTATTCATATCTTATTTTTTCAAAATTACTTTAATGTTTTTGTATTGTTATTGAAAATGTTTTATTTTTAAATAAATAGGAATTTTAAGTTAAATATAATATCAAACCATTATATAAATTAAATATTACAATATTTAACCATTACCTTTATCCTCTATCCATCTAAGAAAGAAAAATCACAATTTTATATATCTGGCTCAACTATTTTTCTTAATTAGGCTAGGCATACAGTAGGAAACTGATAAAGATCTTGTTGACAAATGAAAATCACTAGGAATTAAAATTAGCCTGCTTATGCTAATCAATACTTGGAAGACATTGAGGCATGCACATTCATTAGAAAATCATTACTGCACATAAAAGATGTATTTGAAGCCACACTAATGTAAAACTTTAAAAGATATGTTTAGTGCAAGTCTTAATAGGTGAAGAGTGATAAGGAAGGAGTCATTAGTGCAGTGTTTGTAAAGTGTGGTAAATGGACCATTGCAATTCTCTGTGTTCTGTCATGGTTTTCTGCAGATATAGCTGCTGCTGCTGTTTGTGGTGGCATGAGGAAGGGGAGAGAAGAAAAAATTTTCTTTATGTTTCCCAAATTGGAAATGTGAAATTTATATTCCATTCAGATTTTAATTCAATCTTGTTCTATTCTTAATCTCTACATTGTTAAGGTTTTCCCATGAACTACAGAATCACATTGTTGAGTTTGTCTCTATTATCAGCCTTTGAACAAGGCTCAGTGATTTTGGTCCAAGTGTTTCACATCATTTACTTTTTATTGTTTATGTTTAATAATTTATCATATATCACCTTTTACTGCTATTACTCTAATTAAGATATGAATCAATGGCTAAAAAATAGTTTATTTAAAGTGTGGGGATAAACAAAGTACTGTGAAAAGCACATTCAGAATGATGTATGTAGGAAGTGAGTGCACACATAGAATGTGCAGACCATGTGCTGAGAAAACTCTAATTTCACAGAAGTGGCCATCAAAGGAAATTTTTAAAAATCGGAAGTTTAAGGCTGAATATTTTAAACCGGATGTTACTGGACAATTTCATTGTGTCTTAAAAATGTATCTCAAAGAGTAACGTAAAACCACTAGAGATTTTTCATTTTCTGTGAAACACAAATGACTTCTCTGGAATACAGTTGATATTTATACAACAAACATCAAATTTTTTTCTAATGTATAGATTGACATATTCTATATTTGTAAGGAGGTCTTATTTATTTTTACAATATTATTCCAAGTTATTGCTATTAATTTTGTGATCATGCTTTTTATTGTACAAGTGATTGATTAGTCATTAAATATGAGGAAGAAAACAAATGTACAGAGGCTTCATGTACATTTTTATTCCTTAGAAGGAAAGGAGGTTTAAAAATCACATTTTTGGCAGAAAAATATATAAAACCAATTTGAAGTTTGTTCCAAATAATACACTCATAAAAATACAGAAGTAGCTATTAGAAAATATTTTTTTTCATAAATGCAATATTGATAGTGTTATTAAATCAATGATATATAATGGGAAAAACATTTACTGTATATGAACCTATCATCTATTTATTTCAGATGATTATTATCAGTACACAGTACGTTTACACATGTGTGTGCACACAAAGCATATCTATGTATCATATATATACATATATGCATGTTTCTGTATGTATATCTATATTTGAAGGAGAAGTGCTCTGCTTATTAATGAAATTATATGCATTATAAAGTAAAGGCTTCTCATTTTATAATCTATGCAGTAAATTGGAAGAGGATAAAAAATGAGAGAGTTGTATGAGTAGTAAGAAAGTGTTTAAGTGTATAGGTAGGAATTTTCAGTATTTTCAGTGATTTTGCCTAAGATAACTAAACCCTACCACCCATATCATCTGATAGTTATTACCCTATCAGTCAATTATTTGCCAATTCATGCTAAACTTCTCCAAAAATGGTGATATTTACTCTATTTTCTCACCTGATACTTATTTCTCCTCTACTCCAATTTGACTTCAAGCACAGTATTGCCTCTGAAATAATTCTTGATAAGGGCCATGGGGGGCATGTTTAGCAAACAGGAAGAAGCTGCATTGGAATCTCTGATTAATTTAGTGATGAGTCAGAAAATTTGTGACTAGGAGCCCTTCAACTTATGCAACTGACTTTCATTTCCCCAAAAAATGCTTCCTAAGGAAGTCTTTTAGTTTCATTTTGATGCCTTTCTGACTGCCAGGCCTGCTTTTTCTTTCTTTTTTTTAACAGCTTTATTGGAGTATAATTGCTTTACAATGGTGTGTTAGTTTCTGCTTTATAACAAAGTGAATCAGTTATACATATACATATTTCCCATATCTCTTCCCTCTTGCGTCTCCCTCCCTCCCACCCTCCCTATCCCACCCCTCTAGGTGGTCACAAACCACCTAGCTGATCTCCCTGTGCTATGCGGCTGCTTCCCACTAGCTATCTATTTTATGTTTGGTAGTGTATATATGTCCATGCCACTCTCTCACTTTGTCACAGCTTACCCTTCCCTGCTTTTGATTCAGTATTTAAAGATAAAAGTATATTACCTTAATCATCAGACACAAATGAAGAATGAAAGCAAGGATTCCATTTCTTGTATTTTCCTTTCTAGAAGATCCAGGCAACTGCTAATCATTATGTTTCAAGGAAAGAAAGAAAGAAAGAAAGAGAGAGACAGAGAGAGGAAGAAAAGAAAAGAGAGAGAGAGAAAGAAAAGAAAGGAGGGAGGGAAGAAAGAAAAAAAAGAAAAGGAAGGAAGAAAGAAAGAGAGAAAGAAAGAAAGAACAAAAGGGGGGAGGGAAGGAAGAAAGAGAGAAAGACGGAGGGAGGGAGGGAGGAAGAAGGAAAGAAAAGGAAAAAAAAGGAAAAATAGGCCTAGTTTTATCTGGTTTATTATAACTATCTCTTGATTTGCATCTCATAGTTAACATAGATGTCAGGTAAAGTCTGTTTGGCTTCATATATCTATTATATTATGAACTATCCCTCCTTTATTGGTTAATTTAGAAATTCACTGAAATATCTACAAATGAGGCTGTATATCTCAGTGATAACAGTTCTAAACTGCATTTGGCACGTAATCTGCTTACTATCACTTCTTGGCATAGTAGTAATTTTTTAAAGTGACTTTAATTTCAGAAATGCTCTGTGGGTTCTAAAATTTTAAAAGCACTGGCTACCACCAGCAGAATGGCTTTTGGATAAGTGGATAATTATAACCTTTCTAAGAACTAAATTAATTAGCTGCCCTGCTTTCCTAAGGAGAAAGCTTTGTACTTTGCACATAAGGATCCCTCATGTTGCCACCTTACAATCACACCCACTTCAATCCAACACCACCTTCTTCTTACCTCTAACCCTTGGCAACAACTAATACGTTCTCTCTAAAATTTTGTCTTTTTACAGTACTGTATTAAAGAATAATACAGTATGTATTATTAGAGATTGGCTGTTTTCACTCAGCATAATTCCCCAGGGATTCATCTACTTTGTTGTTGTTTATTTGTTATTATTATTTTTGTTCAGTATTCAATGATCTGTATGAACCATGGTTTAACCATTCACATTTATTCACTATTCATTATTTGTATACAATAATTTCATCAGCAAATAATATGTCATTTTTCCTTTTTTATTATTATACTAATTATTTATTTTTGAATGCTTTAATGCATTGGCCTGAACCTTCAGTATAATATTAGATAGAAGTTTTGAAAGCAAGTATTGTGTAGGTTTTTGGTAGATGCTATATATCAAGGAAGTTCCTTTTTCTTCCTGATATGCAAAGAGGATTTTTTTTAAATCATGATTGCATGCTGAAATGTTTTTAATGCTTTCCTTCATCTATTGGGATGAACATATGATTTTTATCCCTTTTTTGGTTAATATCTTCAATTATGTCTTGCATTCCTGGAATAAGTGTCACTTAGTCATGATGTAATATACTTTCGATATTTCCCAGACTTGATTTTCTGTCTTGTTTTTAGAATTTTTACACTTACATTAATAAAGAGAATTTTGTCATCTTGTAAAATTCTTATTATGATTATTATTAAGGATGTGAAGTCTTATATAGTTGGAAAATATTCCCTCTTTCTTTATTCTCTGGAAAACTTTATGTGAGATTGGTGATATTTCTTTCTTGTATGTTTTGAAGAATTCATCTCCAAAATGATTTAAGCCTGCAGTTTTCTTTGTGTGAAGTTTTTAGTAATGGATTCAGTTTTAAAATAGATGTAGTAGTATTTAGATCTTTTATTTTCCTTTGTGCCTTAAATATTATTGTTGTTATATTTGTTAATTATGCATATATTTAAAAATATAATGCATTGCTATTTCTGGTTTGTACTCTCAGTATGTGTTTATGTGTTTATTTTTACTCTTTTAATTGTTCATCATTTCAACTTGTATATTCAAAAGGGGTCATTATTGGCCTTTGAAGTTCAATATAAATTTTAGAACTTGTTTTGCCCTCTCTTCCTCTCAAAAAGACAAATTTGGCTGGAAATTTTATTGGAGCAGTGTTTACTCTAAAGATCAATTTGGGGGATAATTTATATAATATTCCATGAAATATTTATGTCTCCTTTAGTTTGCAATAGTTTTAGTTTTCATTATACATCTTCTGTATACCATTTATATATTCCTTTCTATGTATTTGATATTATTGATGTTATTGTTCATGGAAATATTTTAAAATTTCATCTTCATTATGTTTCTGCTATTGTACAGGTATGCAAATACTGCACTTTAACCCTGTATAATCTGTTTACTCAGTAAATTCTCTTATGAATTTTAGTAGTTTTTTGTATATTCTTTTGTTTTCTACATATACACGTATGTGGTCTACAGTAGAAGCAGATAACTCACCCTTCCAGCATTGTGTTTCCTTAAGTCCGTCACCCAACTCTACAAGATTATGAACTACATTTTTTTTCTTTCAGGTTATTGCAGTTCATAGGTTTAGCAAGTATTTTACCACTACGTAATGGTGGGTCACTCTGACTCTAGCGTTTTATAAGTTTATTCACTGTACAACACCCTGCCCTAAAGACACTGCTACATATTCAGGGTTCTGTTATTTGAATAACTTTCACCTATGTATCAATTTCTGTATTAGTCATCTGTTGTCACCCTAATACTACATAGCACACACCATAAACATCTCAGCAGCATACCTTAATCAAGATTCCTTTAGGGCTTTTGGGTATGTGTATTGGCTGTGGAATTGGCTAGACTAATTTGAAATACTCCAAATATTCCAATCTCAGGCCCAAGGATATCGGCTACTTCGAATATGTTCTGATCTTGATTAGCGTCAAAAACTCCCCAAAAAGATAACGGAAACTTTCAAAATCTCTTAAGACATTGTCTTGAAACTGTCTCACTGTCACTTCTACCCTAATCCCACAGATCAAAGTAAGTTATATGGTTAAGAACAACAGCAACAGGGATGTGAAGTATATATTCCTCCTGTTCCATACAGCTTCATGATTTGGAAAATGTCTTGAGGAGACTAGCTTTATGTTTGAGATTGGAAAGGTTTCCAAATTCTTTACTAAAGTCTTACAAAACTACCTAAATTTTGGCTGTTGTCTTTTTGCATAGTGGCACTCCTAATGGGTACAACACTGATTCTTAGCTTCCTGCCTATTCCTAGAATCAGTAGATACCCCCAGAGAAAAATCAGCTATAAACAGTCTGCTCCATGGTTCTCCTGGAATCTTATGTCTTCTAACTCTCATTGCTTCAGTAGCTCCCTGATGTCTTTTAACACTTTGTATTTCTTAATCTATATTTTCTATTTGTTTTTGTTTTTTGGCAATAGCTACTCCCTCCCTTCTAGAATTGTTTTTTAAATAAATAAATATTCGTGTTATAATTTAAACTCTTAGAAATCGGATATGCTTGCTTTTTAACCCTATAGATATCATCACTGTTTTGAGGTTTATTGGATCACTTCCATTCTTGTTATTGAGAGACAATTTTCCACAGCATCTCTGCATATCTTGTATAAGCTTTTGTTCCCTACTATCTTTTCAAGAAGGTTTCTATAATGAACAACCTTAGAAAATATAGATAGTCCCCTTCCAGGGCATAGAACAGATTTATCTGCTGTCCAGTAATAAAAATGTCTCCTTCTGGGGAAAATGTTGGGTGGGTTTACTAGCTTCCCAAGATCTGAGTTTCTTAGCTGTGAGGGAGATTCATTGTGTGACTACTGTTCATCTCCATTGGGACTTTTGGGCTGGAGAAATCAAGGTGAACATGAATTTCAAGCTATCGGCTTGAGTATTATGTCTTCTAGCATCCATGAAACTGTGACATGATAAATTGTTAGCTTGTAGGAAGAGTAAAATCACAGACCTCCTCACTGTTCTTGATATCAGTTTTACACTTCATTACATATGGATATGTCTAAATTTTGTATATCTTAAAATTTAAATAAAGGATATCATTTCCAAGACAATATTGCCAGTTTGATGCATGTCTAGTTATATTTTCTTGTTGGTTAAACACACATTACTCTGATTAGAAATGGAGTGAAACAACTTTATATATTTAATGCTTTTATGATTAGTCATCTTTAAATTGTCTGTTTATATATATTTTACCCATTTTCTTTCATTTTACTTTCCTTTTTTAAAGTTTATTTGTAGGAGTTAGTTTTTTGTCCATAGTATTAAAAACTACAAACTATCTTTGTCAGTAATATTTTCTACCAATATCATCTCCCAGCCAATATCTTGCAGTTAACTATTTTATGATTTCCTTTTAAAGAAATGTATATATTGAATTTATCAATTGATTGATTTATCAAATTATAAATTATTATTTATCAGTTTTTAAAATTTATCAGCATATATCTATTTTTATGGTTTGTGCCTTTTATATCATATTTAAGCAACTTGTGCTTAATATGTTGTTTTATATTTTAATTTAAAATATTGAATATTTTATTTTTCAACTAATAATTTTTAAAAAGAAAATTTGTTTTATATCATTTCTTTTCATATTAGTAGTAATTGTGTAATTTTAATCTTTTATGTTTATATTTGGAAAGAATATGAAAATTAAGGAATAAACAATTGAATAGTAAATATTTTTTAAACCACTGCTATTATGAAATAGGTCTCTATAATTATGTAGATTTCTTTCAGTGTTCTCTATTCAATCAGTCTGCCTCCACCAATATACAGCTTCCTAGTTTCTATGACTCTAAAATATGGCTTAATATCTTGTATATTTCTATGGTTAAATATTCCTCTTTTTCTGCTATACTATCTTCTTCATAAATTTATTACCCATGCGTGGCTCTATGATTTATTTTGATTTTTATGATCATCTTGCCAAGATATCAAACACTCTCAGAATCTTAATTAGAAACACATTATATATGTATACACAAAATACATATCTGTGTGTGTATATATATATATATATATATATATATACACACACATATATGTGTAATAAGAGTAAGTTATTGTTAAAATAGTTCTTTCTTCCAGCTATGAACATGGCATATTGCTCTTTTATTATTTTTTAAGTGTTTAATTTCTTTTAATGAAAAAATCACTGTTATTAACTTGTATTCCTGGGGAATCATGAAGGATATTGTTAATATTTGTTTTATTTCTCAAGTATAGCATTGGTTTTCAAATACATATATAAGTGTTTTAATACTTACATATGTCATTCATGCATTTTGTAATATGAAAGAACATACACAAATAGTTAAAGAGGTTGAGAGTGGCAGATAATTTGGTAACCATGATTTTTGTATGTACAAAATCAGTCATTTGAATCATTTGCTCTTTTATAATGGGCATGTGATGTTGCTTTCAGAAAAAAATAATAAAGATTACAGAGAGAAAAAGTTCTTGCAATAAATTCTTAGAATTTTTTCATTAAGTTCTTGCCCATGGAACCCTCTTGCACTGTTGGTGGGAATGTAAATTAATACAGCCATTGTGGAGAACAGTATGGCGGTTCCTTATAAAACTAAAAAGAGAACTACCATATGACCCAGCAATACCACTACTGGGCATATACCCTGAGAAAACCATAATTCGAAAAGAGACCACAATGTACCACAATGTTCATTGCAGGTCTATTTACAATAGCCCAGACATGGAAGCAGCCTAAGTGTCCATTGACAGATGAATGGATAAAGAAGATGTGGTACATACATACAATGGAATATTACTCAGCTATAAAAAGGAACAAAATTGGGTCATTTGTAGTGAGGTGGATGGACCTAGAATGTGTCACACAGAGTGAAGTAAGTCAGAAAGAGTAAAACAAATACCGTATGCTAACACATATATATGGAATCTAAAAACAAAAACGGTTCCGATGAAACTATGGGCACAACAGGAATAAAGACGCAGATGTAGAGAATGGACTTGAGGATATGGGGAGGGGGAAGGGTAAGCTGGGACGAAGTGAGAGAGTGACATGGACATATATACACTGCCAAATGTAAAATAGATAGCTCGTGGGAAGGAGCTGCATAGCACAGGGAGATCAGCTCGCTGCTTTATGACCACCTAGAGGGGTGGGAGAGGGAGGGTGGGAGAGAGGCCAAAGGGGGAGGGATATGGGGATATATGTATATGTATAACTGATTCACTTTGTTATACAGCAGAAACTAACACAACATTGTAAAGCAATTAGACTACAATAAAGATGTTAAAAAAAAAATTCTTACCCATGTTTTAAGTTTAGCCCAAGAACCTTATATTTTATTTGTTACTACCAAAAAATTTTTTAAATCAATTTCCTATTTGCCAATTACTAGTATACAAGTGGACTTTTAATTATGTGAACTCATTGTACATCCAAAACAATGGCTAAACTCTCTAATTTGTTCTAATACATTAAGAAAAAGTTCTGGAATTTTATATAGACAACCACATCACTGCAAATAAAGAAACATGTGTTCCTTCTATTTTATCTATCTATCTATCTAATTTAGTCATTGGCTAGAAGTTCAAATGTAATTTTTGTTTCACTAAATTTGAACATCTTGTTTTCACAATGTCAAGTGAAATGCAATATCTATCTTTTTTTAAAACTGTTTATTTTTTTGGCTGCATTGGGTCTTAGTTGCTGTGTGCGGGCTTTCTCTAGTGTGGTGAACAGGGGCTACTGTTCGTTGTGGTGTGTGGGCTTCTCATTGTGGTGGCTTCTCTTGTGGAGCACGGGCTCTAGGCGCATGGGCTTCAGTAGTTTTGGCACGTGGGCTCAGTAGTTCCGGCTTGTGGGCTGTAGAGCACAGGTTCAGTAGTTGTGGCACATGGGCTTAGTTGCTCTGCGGGATGTGGTATCTTCCCAGACCAGGGCTCGAGCCCATGTCCCCTGCATTGGCAGGCAGCTTTTTAACCACTGCACCACCAGAGAAGTACAATATATTTTTTAAAGAAATATATTTTCTGCAAGCTTTGTCTTGTAGATTGACTTGGTTTCTCTAATGTAAGATATGGGCAATGTTTAATCTGTTTTACTTTTGGATATATATTTAACTGAAAAAGAAATCTAGATTCTCTTGGCTTTTTTTCCCCTCCCTCAGCTTTCTCAGCATATTATCCCCCGTTTTCTGGAAATTATTATTGTTGATGAAAAGTCTAGGATCATTCTCATTGCTTTTCCCTTTGTAGAAAATTTTTTGCTATTTTTTAGGTTTTGCTTTTTGTCTTTACATGTTCTGTCATTTTATCACTTAGTTGAAGGTCCATTGTGCCTCTTATCTAAAGACTCATATCTTTCTGCAACCCTGCAACTGTTTCAGCCATTATCACACTATATATTGTTTTTTCCACTTTTTTCTTTTCTTATGACCTCATTAGATGTACAATGGCCTGTCTTATTTTATATTCCATATCTTTTAACCTCTTTCATGTTTTCCATCACTTTAATTCTATGTTTACATTCTGTTTCCCTTAATTCTACCTTCCATATTTCAAACTCCAATAGCCTAATCTGTTATTTAATCTGTCATATGTTACATTGAATGATTATATTGAATTTTAGTCTATTTGATTTTTCCCAAATATCCACATTTATTCTATGCTTATTTCCTGAGTCCCTAACTATCTTATGTGTTATTTTAAATATACATATTTCATATTTTTCAGATTATCTGAGGCTCTCTGGGTGCATTGGATTTATTTATTTTTATTGAAGTATAGTTGATTTATAATGTGTTAGTTTCAGGTGTAGAGCAAAGTGATTCAGTTATATATGTATAAATATTCTTTTATATATATATTCTTTTTCAGATTATTTTCCCTTATAGGTTATTACAAAATATTGAGTATAGCTCCTTGTTCTATACAGTATAGGTCCTTGTTCGTTATCTATTTTATATATGGTAGTGTGTATATGTTAATCCCGAACTCCTAATTTATCCCTCCCCCCCTTTCCCCTTTGGTAACCATAAGTTTGTTTTCTATGTCTGTGGGTCTATTTCTGTTTTGTATATAAGTTCATTTGTATCATTTTTTTTTCATTTTTTCTTTACATTCCACATATAAGCAGTATCATATGACATTTGTCTTTCTTTGTCTAACTTACTTCACTTAGTATGATAATCTCTAGTTCCATCCATATTGCTGTAAATGGCATTATTTCATTCTTTTATGACTGAATATTTCATTGTATATATGTACCACATCTTCTTTATCCATTCCTCTGTCAGTGGACCTTTAGGTTGCTTCCATGTCTTGGCTATTGTAAATAGTGCTTCAATGAACATTGAGTTGTATGTATCTTTTCAAATTATGGTTTTCTCCAGATACATGCCCAGGGGTGGGATTGCAGGATCATATGGTAGCTCTATTTTTAGCGTTTTAAGGAACCTCCATACTGTTCTCCATAGTGGCTGTACCAATTTACATTTCCACCAACAGTGTAGGAGGGTTCCTCTTTCTCCACACCCTCTCCAGCATTTATTATGTGTAGACTTCTGATGATGGCCATTCTGATTGGTGTGAGTTGATACCTCATTGTAGTTTTGATTGCATTTCTCTAACAAAGAGCGATGTTGAGTATTTTTCCATGTGCCTTTTAGCCATCTGTATGTCTTTGGAGAAATGCCTGTTGGGTACATTGGATTTATAAACTCTCATGTAGAAATTTTCTCATGTAGAAAGTTTCCCCTTGTTTGTTTCATAATTTTTTATTGCAATACCATTTTCAGTGGTGGTATTTTTGTCTGTGGGATTTTGATGTGCTTCAGTTATGAAAGTGGTCTTGCAGAGAAGGGTTTCTGACATTTCTTTGTCGGCCTACATGTGTCTATGAAACTGTTCAATTTTTGTGTTTATTTCTTTGTTTTTTGCTTTCTCACTTTCCAGATATTTAGAGTTCATAAACCACAACCTAGGGTGGCTCAGGCATGGGATTTAAATTTTTCAAAGATGGCTGTTTTTTCCTCCTTTCCCATAGATTTATCAGGCATCCATTTCATTTTGAGCTTTGTGCTGCATAGACACTTCCAATCTCCTTTCACCCACCCAGTGGTTGTGTTTTCTATTCTAGTGTGCTTGTCAGAATCCTAGCCTCAGCAGTTAGGACATATATCTGAGAACAGAATACCATGGACTGTCCCGATATCAATTTGAACTTAATTCTCTGCTTTAATTTCTCAAAACTTACTTGTTTATTTTCAAGTCTAGTTTTATATATATATATATATACATATATATATATATGTATATATATATATTTTTTTAATTGTGTATGGGTGCTAGTGTGATGTTGGGGTGGAAGGGGGAAAAGTACATAGCAGTTTAGTTTTTTATATTGCTAGAAGCCTCCAAAAGTGATTTTTTTATGCAAATCTCTAAATGTCTCATCTACTTGAACAATGTTTTTAAATATTTTAGTGATTATACTTGACTATTATAAATAATAGTCCACTAGAGTAAAGCATTTTGAGAGCAGAAACCAAGGCTCATTTAAATTTTTACCCTAATTATATTTTAAACAAATGTATGGCTAAACAGTATTTGTTGAATTAAAATTTATATAGAATACATGTAGATTTGTTCTGAAATAAAGTGTCCTGAAGAAGGAATATAGATAAAGAAATTTCCTAACATTCTCATAAAAAAATTCTCTACGTCTGTCATAAGTTCCTACTTAATTAAAAGGACCTGAGATACTTTAAAATAAAAACATACCATAAGTGATTATTTGCAAATGTTGAATTTAAGTTTTAATTTGTCTCTTAATTTTCTCTTAAATTTTAAATTCACATAACTTAGTCACTGGAGGCATATATTTCTGAATACTCAGAAGAGAAAACACAAGTTTGTAGCTATAGTTTTTCTTCTTTTTTTAAATAGATATATTTTTTTAAAGATTTTCCATATATAAGGGTGTATATACTTTTTTGGCATTGCAAAATGCCAATAATAGTTTCCCTTACTTAAATAAGAATTGTTTCTCATTTTTATAAAGAAGATAAATTTACATTTATACAGATGTTTTGAGTATTCACTTTTTCTTTAAATATTAAAAATTTACCAGAAACCATAGAAAAGCACTGCTTTGAGGTACCTTTGTTAGGGGCATTTATATAAAATTCATGTAAACACATTTAGCTTAAGATGATTGCTTTCATTTTGAAAAAAAGTAATTTTTCTCTTTTATTATGAAAAACATAATACACACTATATTAAGAGTAATAACAGAGAAGCAAACTCCTGAACAGCAATCGATCAATTTAAGAATTAAGGCTTGCTTTCAAAGCTTCAAGGTGACCACCACTGAATCACATGGGAAGTAACTAATAACATAAATTTTGTATTTATCATCCCTTTGGTATTTTCATAGTACTATCACATTACTAAATAGTCTTCCAAATTGGATGTAAAAGCTGACATTCCCTGCAGCAGTACATGATTATCCTCTTTGCTTGAAATCCTAACCAATCTTTGATATTGTGCAAGGAGTTCTAAGTCCTTAATCAACCTAATTCTTATAGTGTGTGCTATAACTTAAAAGAAGAATTTAACTTGATTCACAATTAAATTCATGGGACTTCCCTGGTGGCGCAGTGGTTAGGAATCCGCCTGCCAATGCAGGGGACACAGGTTTGAGCCCTGTTCCAGGAAGATCCTACATGCCATGAAGCCACTAAGCCTGTGTACCACGACTACTGAGCCTGTGCTCTAGAGCCCATGAGCCACAACTACTGAGCCCGCATGCCACAACTACTGAAGCCTACGTGCCTAGAGCGCAACAAGAGAAGCCACCGCAAAAAGAAGCCTGCGCACCGCAACGAAGAGTAGCCCCTGCTTGCCACAACTAGAGAAAGCCTGCATGCAGTAACAAAGACCCAACACAGCCATAAACAAATAAATAAGTTCATATACTAAATAAAAGAACAAACCAGTAAATATAAAGAAAATTAATAACTAAAATTTCAGGGGATGGTTTATCTCAAGGGCCTTCAGAATGTGTCTGGTCTATTTGGTTTACCATGAATATCCTTCTTTATGATGCCTCCCACCCTTAGATTGCAATACAGATAGAAGTGGATCACTTGCTTGGTAACCAAACTGCAAAATCCTACCTACCCATAATTTAATACTTATATCAGTCTGAAACTGATTACAAGATGTTAAGGACATAAAGTCTATTAAACACCAATTTCTTGCAGCAGTTGGTCACTAATACCTCCTTCTTATTGATCTTATCAACATACACTGTATTATGTGGTTATTTTCCCATGTATTTAGGGGATATTAGGATGCTGTATACCACTTGTAATAAAATCCAAATTGTGTATTATGGCTTACACTACACCTTTATAACCACATTCTCTGAGTTTCAGCCTTGTTTTTTTTCAATTTCTCAAACAAACCATGTTTTTTTGCCTCTTAAATAGCACAGTATGTTCTTACTTTGTAAAAACACCCACCCTCTGAATTATAAATGAGTAAAAAAGTGCATAGTGGTGAATTTTCATTGATATTACCTGTTACATTTGTCATGCTTTGGACTTTACCCCCAGGGAGCTACATATTCCAGGTTCCTCTTATCAATGTCAAAACAGGATCCATGACATCTTTTTGGCACATATTACATCTTCATAACCCAAAGCAGTCTCTTGCAAACTAAATGCATTTTATTTCTCTTTGTTTCCTTCTGTTTATTAAAGAATCGATGCTTTCCTTTACACAGCTTTTTTCATAGTCTGGGTTTCATGTTGGAGTCCTATGCACATAATATTTTTATACCTTCTTGCCCCTTAATAATGGTATTAAAAATCTTATAGTTTATGCAGTTTACCAAATTTTATACCAATGCATTCATATTTTATCTTTTTAAACTTGAAAATAATAGTGGATCTTATCTTGTTATATGCTTATGTTTAATTTCTTTTCAGGATTTCCATATTTCTGCTATATTATTTTCTGGCTTGTGTAAGATTAAATGATGAAATTCTCTTATAATACTAGTTACTTCTTATTAAGTGTTAGCACTGGGTTTGGTGTTCCACAGTTATGATCCCATTCATTCTTCACAACAACACTGTAAGCCAGAAATAATTATTCCCAATTAACACAGAAGGAAATTGACCTCAGAGAGGTTAAGAAATCTATTTAAGTTTGCTAATAAATAAACCTAGTGGATCTGTTGATTCTAAACCAAGATGCTAGCCACTAAATTCTGCATTTCAATCTTTTTAGACCATACCCACATCCACAAAATGTTATTGACACATTTTACTTATAGTTTTGCTTCTACCTGATATTTTCTAGAGTTTCTTTCTCTTTCTACCCCTCTCTCATTATGATATATCCAACATAGAAACCAAACCACTATTCCTTTTTAAATTATATATTAATATGAGAAAAAGATACAGAGTCAGATGGGCAAATAGATGGACAGATGGAGAAGAACTCTGAGTTTGATCTGTTTGTTTTATGATACTGTAATTTTCATAATTTTTTAATTGCTCAGACTTTGAAATTTTTAAAAAATAAAGTGAATAGATATAAGTGAAAGTTCATTAGGAGGTCTTTGTGTTATCCTGGGGGGCACCTACAATGTACCTACCTCTTACTGTTGGCCCAGTGGATTATCAGTTACATATTAAGTATAGATTTTGGCATTTCATACAAGGAAGTGATTGCTAGTAGTCTTTCCACTTTAGGGCTAGTGTTTGGGTCCAGCTTTAATGTCCAGCATCATAGAGTTATGATGAAGGTGTGTTCATGCTAGTCAGGCAGGGAGAATCTCAGTCTCAGTCTCTTTCTCTCTCTCTCTCCCCAACCTCCCTTATTCCTTCCCTCTCTCTGCCCTAGTTTTTGTTTTCTATCCTTGCAACTATATGCACTGCTAATTGGAGGGGTTATATACCTGGCTATCTAATTTAAAAGTGTATCAGTTATTTAGGAAGGTTTTTTTTTCCCCCTAAATTTGAGGGAGTTTTGTCTTGGTTTAGAGGACATTGAATAATGTAATAGAGTGTATCTTCACATTTAGTTTTACAGCAAAAACACACAAAAAATCTCTTACATTAAACTCTGGTAAAATGTGATTAGCTATTAAGGTTTATCCTTTTATCAGACTTTGCCTTATCCAAGAGAGTAAATCTGAAAGGGAAAAGATGATAGAAATTCTTGTTTAGAATCTCCTTCATACAAGAGGGATGCTTAAACTAAATTGTATGTTCTTATTATTCTTGAAACTGGTTGGCATTTGTTGTTCACATAAAATCCAATGCTTTTAAAAGCTCTCAGCAGGCTTTAAGATAACTACCATGGTCTGAGAGTTAACCAAGTTTGGCCACATCATGAGGCCATTTATATTTATAATTGGGAGACATATAGTTTATTTTTGAAGACTCTACCAGTATATACTCACCAGTAACGGTAAGTACTAAGCACCTTCACTGATCTTTATTTCCTTGTGAAATAAATCTCATGCTAGCATAGAGCCAGAAACTTAAGAGCCCTTGGGTAGATCTGTTTCCTCACTAGAGTCTTCATGTTAGGCTTAGACTTAATACAGCTTGGACTTTTAATGTTGTCTTCAGAACTGGTCTCTTTGTTACTAAACATATATGTGCAATTAAAATAATTAGAGAATACTATCTGGGGCAGACATCATAAGTTTGCTCACTTAGCACCCATTCCCTATTCTTTTTCCCTTGCCTAGTTTTACTTCAGTAGAAACATAAAAATCCTTGTCTTCTCTGGCTCTCTTGAAGCTAGAATGACCAATGAGATGTAATAAATTCTCATACCACAGCCTGTTCCACCTTCCTCCTGTATCTGCCCTGAATGCCAGCAAGGTGACTGGAGCTATAGAGCTATTGTGCTTACTAGTAACTTCCAGGGAAGGGCATAGAGAATAACAGATGTCTTGGCTCCACTGAAAACCAGACCAATCTCTTAACTACCTACCTTCAGACTACATATTATATATATATATATATATATATATAAATTAAGCATATTCTCTTAAGCCACTATAAGTGGTTTTCTGAAGTTTAAATTAATTTAAAATAAAAAAATCTAACAGCTAATATATCTAACATAATATGAACTAAGTGATACTGCTTACCTAGTTTATTAAATAATGAAAATACTAGGTCCTTAACCATGAAAGAAAATTGAAGCTAACAGTGAGAAAATTTTCTATAGTCCAGTTTTGAGGTGAGAAAGAAAATCTGGATTCTCAAAACAGTTATTAAAAATAATCATTTTTTAAAAAAGTTTCTCTTTGTCAGTATTAATATGTTGGGCATTTGTTGGTTGGCATCGTATCATTTATCCCACCTCCTTTTCTTCCTAAGAGTACCTGGAATTTCCCACCTGTAATATTTGCAAAGGATGGATTATTCCACCTCCGTTTCTGGGGGTGCACTAAGATTGACTAAATCCAATTAACATGACCCATTTCCCAGACAAGATAATTTTTCCAGATAAGTACATATGAAAATATCAGGGCAAGTAGTGTTGATACATCACAATTACCTGGCTTTGATTTGGCTGTTAGGGAAACAAACTCTCTCTTACCTGCTGTATATGAACATGGGAGCGTTTGGTAGAAGATGCTAGCAGCTAAATTGGGAATACAAAGACAGAGAGGCCATCACGGAATGGAGGCACGGTTAAGGAAAAAGATCTGAAAGGGAATGAACTGTGTCCTGGGTATATTGCTGGGACTCAAGATATCAGCCTATCTTGAAACTAGAACAATCCATACATTGCACAATGAAGTGTTCAAAATTTCCTTTATTTTAAAAGTTTGAATGAGTTGAGTTTCTATTACTTGAAACAGAAAGACTCCTAAAATATACATTATCTGCTTGCTTTGTACAGTATCCAAATAAAGGGGATTATAATAGTTTTTGATATTTTGTCACTATTATAATATTGTGTCCTCTTTCTCACTCTCGCTTTCACTCTCTTTCTTTTGCTACATGTGGCTAAATGAAAGTCCATTCTGTTTTCTTGGCTAATTTTACAGTGTTGTATAGGGAGACAAGCAATAAAATGAGAACTACAATATTACTCTTTAAATTCATTGTCCTGTACCTGTGTTTTTTAATCATTTGAGTCAAGAAATATAGGGAGAGAAAACTTGATCCAGTTTATACTTGAAATTTGGATCAAGCATAGATCAAAATTACTTCAATCCTTGAACCATTCAGTAAAGTCATCTAATAAATTCAGTTTACTTTAAAACTTCAAATGGGAGTTGAAGAAGATGGTTTCCAACTTTCTGACAGTAAGGCCTTGCCTTCCTCACTTCTTTGTACAGGCCTTTCATAGTCTGAGTCCTACATAGTCCCTGAGCCAAGATACAAAGTATTTGAGAACACCCCTCTGCTTTGAAGGTAAAGTGCAAAATTAGTCTTATTGTGGAAAGTCCAATATACATTGCGTGTAAGAATAGTCCAGGGCGTCTCTGTGAGCACTCTCACATAAACTCACTGGACTTGGCAGACTGGTAGTAGTTGTACATGACCAAGTTTTTGATCAGCACTGAATCTGGAGCATATGTTCTCAAAATCAGTTTACTTATCTGATCCCTGAGAATCTGTATTATTCTATGTGGTCACCCTCTCAGAGGGCAGGCTTTTGGTTCTCAAAATTTAGTGTGTGTGAATATCACCCAGGAAAGCTTGTTGAAAATGCAGATTCATCCATGTCAACTTCCCCAGAAGTATCTGCTGAGGTGGTTGGAGAATCACAATTGAGAAATATTAGGATAGACATCCCCAGTTTCCAGATACTAGCTATTTAAAGCTGGATAGACTACCTAAAACCTTTACACTTCAAACACACTTGATTTTAAGCTCTAATAATGCCTGAAGAATCTCATTTCTGCTGTAATATTTCCTTCGAATGAGACGTAATTGGGTAAAGATTCACAAGCAGAACACTTTCCTCTCAGAATAAAGCAAAGTGGACTGCCCTCTCTCTCATGCCATGGAAGCAACTCCTAAAGATGAGAAAAAGAAATATCCTATTTTATCTTCCTAAGAAGCTCGAAGTCTGCTAAAGGAAGTAAAATTTTCAAGTGCCTATAATAAAATGAAGAAATTTATACATTGTAAGAAAGAAAATAGTGCTATGGCAGTTCAAGATAATGGAAAGAATGTTCAACTTAAGGTTGTCTTACAAAATCAATGTTTTACGCAAATGCTTCTCTTTCGGTGGTCTTTTACTTGTTTTTTAATAGCTCTGCTCTAGGAGTCAGGTAATCAGCATGAGGTACCAGTGAGGTATCAATTGCCTAAGAGCAAATTTACAGAGTTTAACACTGTATACATTCTTGAGATCTGAATCTTACAGAAACTTAACATCTACTTCTTGAAAGTGTGGTTAATACTGTATGAATTCACCTTCAAAATTAGCACAACCAAGTGAAAAATATTGAAGAAAGTAACGAATTAGCCAAGGAATTTGTGAATGGTCTAATTCTTATTTGGAGGAACAGTGGCAGAAGAAGGAAAGAAATGGAAACATTTTTGTAAAGTAAACTGAGATGGGCAAATAGATAGGATGGACATGCCATATAACCACATAACTGATGGACCTTTGGACAATGACTCTAGTAATAGAGGTACCATTTAAAAATAAGATGATACAGCATTCTCAAACCCTAACAACCTCAAACTAAAATTGAATAGTCATGTTCAGAGCATTCAGAAGAGTGTATCTGTATGGAGAGAGAGACAGAGACAGAGACAGAGGGTGAGTTTGGTATAGCCAGTAATGGTCTTCTCAGATATACCAATATGATTGAAAACTTTTTGCCTGTAGTGTCATCTTTAAAATTGAAAAATGAAATTTTTAATTTTTCTGTATTGATCCACTTTTTACTGCTTAGCTTTTTAAATAGTTTGTCCTCTGACTCATTGCTTTATTCATTTATTAAATATTGTAATGCAGTTCACTAGACTCTGCCCTATATACAGGGGAATTTAAATCACGGTACCAAGCTTTATAATAAATAGTGCTATATGTTGTAGCAAAGCATTTGAAATACAGTATAATATTAATAGAAGTGGATATATAAATTAGAGTGGTAGCACAATAGAGGAAAAAAGACTGTAGAAAATGGGGAGATAGTAATCCAGCAAATAAAGACTTTGTAGAAGACATCTTAAGTGATTTCTAAGATTTGCCAAAATATATATGGAAATATAGTGATTCCATGTTCTTATACATTTCAAAATAATTACCATGATAAATCTAGTTATGACATGTCACCATGCAAAGGCATTACATAGTTATTGACTATATTCCCCACACTGTACATTTCATACACATGACTAATTTATTTTGCAACTGGAAATGTGTACCTCTTAATCTCCTGCACCTACTTCTTTCCTCCCCCACCCCTTCTCTTCTGGCAACCATCTGTTTGTTCTCTGTATCTATAACTCTGTTTCTGTTTTGTTATTTTTTGTTTGTTTGTTTGCTTTTTAGATTTCATGTATAAGTGAAATCATACAGTATTTGTCATTTTCTGTCTGACTTATTTCACTTAGCATAATACCCTCTAGATCCATACATGTTGTTGGAGATAGCAAGGCTTTACTCTTTTTTATGGCTGAGTAATATTCCATTGTGTATAAATACCACATCTTCTTTATCCATTCATCCATCAGTGGGCACTTAGGTTGCTTCTATATCTTGGCTATTGTAAATAATGCTGCAATGAACATAGGAGTGCATATATCTTTCTGATTAGACTTTTTATTTGCTATGGGTATATACTGGGGGTGGAATTTCTGGTGTCATATGGTAGTTCTATTTTAATTTTCTGAGGAATCTCCATTTGGTTTTTCAAAGTGGGTGTATCAATTTACATGCCCACCAACAGTGCACAGGTGTTCCCTTTTGTCCATATTCTCACCAACACTTGTTATTTGTTGTCTTTTTGATAAGTCCTTCTGGCAGGTATGAGGTGATATCTCATTGTGGTTTTGATTTACCTTTCCCTGATGATTAGTGATGTTGAGCATCTTTTTATGTGCCTGTTGAGTACATTTATGCCTTTGTTCGAAAATGTGTATTCAGATCCTTTGCACATTTTTCAGTCAGGTGGTTTGTTTTCTTTATTTCTTTTTCTTTCTTTCATTCTTTTTTTTTTTTGATGTTGAGTTGTATGAGTCCTTTTATATTTTGGATATTAACCCCTTATCAGTTATATCATTTGAAAATATCTTCCCCATTCAGTAGGTGACCTTTTCATTTTGTTGATAGTTTCCTAACATAGTGTTGTCCATCAATCATACTTCAAAAACAAACAAACTTATAGAAAAAGAGATTAAATGTGTCATTGCCAGAGGCATGGAAGTAGTGGTAATTGAATGAAAATAGTCAAAAGGAAGAAACTTCCAATTATAAGGTAAATAAGTACTAGGAACATAATGTACGACATGATAAATATAATTTAAATTGCTGTATGTTATATATGAAAATTGTTACAAAAGTAAATCCCAAGTTCTCATTTCAAGAAAAATTTTTTTTTCTATTTCTTTAGTTTTGTATCTATATGATATGATGGATGTTCACTAAACTTATGTGATAATCATTTCATGATGTATGTGAATCAAATCTTTATCCTGTACACCTTAAAAATAAAGAGTGTACATATCTTTCAAATATATATAGATTGTACATATCTTTCAAATATATACACACACACACACATACACACACACACACACACACACATAAGAAGACCTAAAAGGAAAAAATGTGTGGAAAGTAATCGTTGTCATGAGAGATTGAGAGATATGTGGACTCAGTATAATGAAGGCAGAAAACCTGAAGTTAAATAAAACAGTATTGTTCTTGAAGTTTCCAAATTATTTGGGTTATAATTGGTTAGGATGGTTTTATTTTCAATTGTTGTATAATTTTGTAGGCTTTGTTATAAATAGGAAATTTGACATATGTCAGTTTTTAAATATTATATTGTGGGTCAATGTTGATTATTCTTTCAGAGGATGCTATTATTCAGAATGGATTATATAAACATTATATCTTAGTTATTAACATATGGTATAAAAATTTGATTATAGCCTTTCAGTAGGAGAAATATATGACAGGGAGATAGAATAGTCTAAAAAAGGGCACACAATGTCAGTTAAATCATAGTAGGTTTGTCCTTTCAAGGAAAATGTTTCTCTCATGACTCAGAGCACATTGTAGCAACATTTCCTTCAAGTCATAGAAGTCAGGGACATATATCCATTAACAGACTTTATGTATTTTTGACATTAGCTTTACAATTTTCTCAAAAATAATGCTAAATTTCTGTGAAATTTTAGCTGAATATCAGTTTTGAAATCAGGACTAAGTGAAGAAACTAAAGAATTGCCACAACTACTAATTACAGAATATATAAAATTTTCTTTACTTCAAATTGTAAGTTCGAGGTAAATATGATTTTATCTTTCATTGATTACATAGAGTAAATTAAAATATTGTGAAATGAATCACAAGGCAGCTGATTTTCCTTTTGTCAATAGCATAAAATGGTGTGATGTTTGTGAAGATGATTTCCCAGATTCTAATGTGGGTATTGTTAAGATGTTTTCACTTGTATGTGAGAATTTTAACAACCATAATGTGACTTCCTCTTCATTGAGAGTTCAAAAATCTATCTTCTTGAACACCTTTAGATTGGAGAAAAAAAAAAAAAAGATTTCAAATAACAAACCTAACTTTGCACATCAAGTAAAGAGAAAAAGAAGAACAAGCAAAGCCCAGAGTTAGCAGAAGAAGGAAATGACCAATATCAGAGCAGAAATAAATGAGATAGAGACCAGAAAACAATAGAAAAGATTAACAAAACTAAGAAACTTAAAAAAAAAAAAGATAAAATTGATGCATCTTAGCTAGGCTAAGAAAACAAGAAAGAACTCACATAAATAAAGTCAGAAAATAAAGAGAAGATACTACAGTTTATACCACAGAAACACAAAGGATCATAACAATTACTATGAACAATAGTATGCCAACAAATTGGATAACTTAGGAGAAATTGGCAAATTCCTAGAATCATACAACTTACTAAGACTGAATCCTGAAGAAATAGAAAATCTGAAAAGACCAATAATGAGTAAGGAGATTGAATCAGTAATCAGAAACTTTCCATAAAGAAAAGCCCAGCACTAGATGGCTTAATTGGTGAATTCTACAAAACATTTAAAGAAAAAACGCCAATCCTTCTCAAACTCTTCCAAAAAATACAGCAGAGAATGCTGCCAATCTAATTTTTTGAGGCCAGCGTATCCCTGATACCAAAGCCATATAAGGACACTAAGAGAAAAGAAAAGGCCAATATCCCTGAATAATGAATAATAGATTCAAATTTTCTCAGAAAACTACAATTCAATAGAACTCTCAAAGAATCATATGCCATTATCAAGTGGTGTTTATCCTTAGTATGCAAGGATGATTCAACATATGCAAATCAATACATGTGTTATGCCATATTAGTAGAATATAATATAAAATTTATATGATCATTTCAATAGGTGCAGAAAAAGCAGTTGAGAAAATTCAACATCTTTTCATATTTAAAAATCTCAACAGAGGTTTATAGAGGGAATGTACCTCAATATAATAAAGGTCATATATTACAAGCCCACAGCTAACATCATACTCAAAGATAAAAGGTTGAAAGTTTTTCCTTTTAAATCAAAAACAAGACAAGGTTGCCCACTATCACCACCCCAACTAAGCATGTTGCTGGAAGTCCTAGCCAGAGCAGTTAAACAAAAGACATCAAAATCAGAAAGGCAGAAGTAAAGTTGTCTGTTTTCTGATGATATGATCTTATATATAAAAAACCATAAAGACGCCACTAAAACTGTTAGAGTTAATAAATGAATTCAGTATAGTTGTAAGATACAAAAATCAATATAAAGACATAAGTTGCATTTTTATACACTAACAATGAAATATCTGAAAAAGAAAACAATGCAATTTGCAATAGCATCAAAAGTAACAAAATAATTAGAAATAAATTTAACCAAAGAGGTGAAAGATCCATACACTGAAAACTATAAGACCTTGAAGACACAAAATAAATGGGAAATTATTTGTGTTCTTGGATTAGAAGAATTAGTATTTTTTAAATGTCCCTACTACCCAAAGTAATCTACAGATTCAGTATAAAATCTGTGAAAATTTCAATGGCATTTTTCACAGAAATAGAAAAAGCAATCCTAAAACTTGTATGGAACTATGATAGTCTCCAAACAGCCAAAGAAGTCCTGAGAGTAAAGAACAAAGCTGGAGGCATCACACTTCCTCATTTCAAACTATATTACAAAACTACATTAATCAAAAGATTATGATATTGGCATAAAAATAGACACACAGACCAATGGAACAGAATCAAGAGCCCAGAAATAAATCCTCACATATACACTCAACTAACATTTGCCAAGGGAGCCAAGAATACTCAATGTGGAAAGAATAGTCTCTTCAATAAATGGTGTTGGGAAAACTGGATAATCATGTGCAGAAGAAAAAATTCGGACCCCTATCTTATACCATTCACAAAAATTAACTTGGAATAGATTAAAGACTTAAACATAAGGCTCCAATCTGAAGAACTTTTGGAAGATTACCATGGGAAAAACCTCCTTTCCATTGGTCTTGGCAACAATTTTTTTGGATATTACACCAAAAGCACAAGCACCAAAGGAAAAAATAAATGAGTGGGACTGAATCAAACTAAAAAAATTGGCAAAGCAAAAGAACAATCAACAAAATGAAAAGGCAACCTATGGAATGAAGTAAAATACTTACAAAACATCTATAAGGGGTTAACATCCAAAATACGTAAGCAGCTCATGCAACCCAATAGCAAAAAAACAGTCTGATTAGAAAATGGGCTGAATAGAATTTTCCAAAGAAGACATGTCAATAGCCAACACGTACATGAAAAGATGCTTAATATCACTAATCATCAGAAACACAATGAGATATCATTTCACATCTGTTAAAATGACTATTTTAAGAAAGACAGGTGCTCAAAAGTGAAGGCGAGGATGTGAAGAAAAGGGAGCCTTTGAGTGCTGTTGGTGGAATTTTAAATTGGTGAAGCCACTATGGAAAACAGTATGGAGGTTCCACAAAAAATTAAAAGTAGAACTACCATATAATCCACCAATCCCATTTCTGGATATATATCCAATGAAAATGAAATCAGAGTCTTGCAGAGATAGCTATACTCTCATATTCATTTCAGCATCATTCACAATAGCAAAGATATGGAAATAACCTAAGTGTTCATCAACGGGTAGATGGATAAAGATGTGTTTACAATGGAATATTATTCCTCCATGAGAAAGAAGGAAATCCTGCCATTTGTGATGACATGGATGGACCTTGAGGCCATTATGTTAAATGAAATAAGTCAGACAGAGAAGGACAAATACTGCATGATCTCACTTGTATGTGAAATCTAAAAAGCTGATTGACAGAAACAGCAAGTAGGCTGGTGGTTGCCAGGGGCTGGGAAATGGGGAAAACAGAAAGATGTTGCTAAAGGGTAAAACCTACTAGTTACAAGATGAATGAGTTCTGGAAATCTGTTGGCATGGTAACTATAGTTAAAAATACTGTATTACAAACTTGAAAGTTGCTAAGAGAACAGACATGTTTTCATCAGACACACACACACACACACACACACACACACGTCATTATGTGAGGTGACAGAGCTGTTAAGTAACTGTATTTTGGTGATTTTTTTTGTTGTCGTTGCTCATTTATTTGTAAGTGATTCTTCCTGCTTTTATAGATGTTAAGGGCATAGGTGGTGAGGATTAAATGAGATAATGTATTGTGTCAGTTTGGGACTGAGGTCAGCTTTAACATTTTACATCATATATGTATATCAAATCATCATGTTGTACACCTTAAACTTATGCAATGTTATATGTCAGTAATATCTCAAACGTGGAAGAAAAGAATATATTGTATATATCTTAACTTGGTATTTTATAAACATAGTTTCATGTACACATTGTAGAAGATACTTATAAAAATAAATATATTCTGTAAAACATTGCCATGATATTAATACCTTTGTATGTTCTTTGAGATCTTACAATTGTTTTTGCTCTGTCACTTTAACTTGCTTTGTCTCCCATATTCTCTATGTTTAATTTAGTTGCACAGGCATTCTGTTTTGTGATGCAGTGTCCCCTATAGCCCTCTTTTTAAAGCAAATATATCATTTTTCCTGTCTTTCAATATCCACATCAATATTTTTCAAATTTAAATGAAAATGCTTTTTACTTTAGAAACACATCTATTTAGACACTCTGATTCTAATTATGCACAAATGATTAGACATTTCTGTCAATATCGTAAAACCTTGAGATATATTTTAATCAATAAATTAGTATTTTTACATCCATTTTCCAAAACTGATTATGTAGTCATTTTGTATATGCATTCATAACTCTTAAGATATATAAACACATGGCAAACTGGGTCATTGTTATTCATCGTATGCATTTACAAGAGACAGTTTTTTTAGCATTGACAATTATCTTAAACTTAACCTCATCATAGTCCCAAATGACTTAGGGTCATGTTAAAATAAACCTCTAAATATAATAGCAGAAAAACTTTCAAATTCTAAATAATTATTTAAAAATTATTTGTGTCTACATCTAGCTAAATATTTGTATTTAAATAACTTAAGATTATGTAATTTGAATACTATATCACATAAAATACACTGAAATATGATTCTAAAAATTATCAGATTCATTTCTTGGTATCTTTTTTAAAAATTAATATTTTCCTACTATTTTAATAAACATCCAGAGGTTTTTCAGTTTTTATCCAAATCAAAATACTTTTAAATACAGCTGAAAAACAAATTAGAAATTCTACTACTCAACTAGTACAGAAATGCCAAGAATACGTAGATGAATTATTGTACTTATTTACTATGTTTAAAACTAAAACAAAAACTGATTTTTATCTTATAAAAGTATAGCAAATTTTGCTTAATAGTCAATTAGTGAAGAAATATTATTTCTTGCATTTCGAGTATTCTAGAGCTAAACATTCTATTCAACTTGTTTTCTAAAGGTAGTCCAAAAAGTTGAATATTTTAATTTTGACTAAAGCATTTCTACAGACTTCATTCTTCATGCACAGTTATTCTTCTATTGTCCTGCAGTCATTTGAAATCACAAGGGCATAGTTCCTATAGCAAGTTAAATTCTGGTAGGACAATCAATACATTTTAGAGCTTATGCAAGATATTAATATACTATATTTTGTTATGCAAGATATTAATATACTATATTTTGAACACTGTCTCCAGCCATTCCTTAAAATAAACATAGAGGAGAATTTTGCCAGTATCTAAAGAAATATCTGTTAAAATGTCAAAAAATATATTTGAACCATCAATTTACTTGAAGATAAGTCTTAGCCTACTCTTTTCCCAAAACAGTGTGGGAGGGAGGGGGTTATAGGTTAAGAACTTATATTGAGTGCTAATGAAAGAATCCATTTTTGTTCTAAAAGCATCTTGACATCACTCTGAGATGTAGTTTCCTATCAGTTTCACTTGAAAGAGGCTATGACTTTGCCTGAATAGAAAACCAAACCAAACCAAAGCATAATCATCTGAAACATAGGTTGTATCAAATAAATAAGTTTTAGACAAATTATAATTTTGGCGGCAGACTGCCTAGGCAAGCTAATTTCAACTTATACTTTTGACCAAACAAAACAATTATATAGGATATAAAATTACCAACATCATTTTAATTACTTTTCCAAAGTTAGAGAATTCCATACTGTTTATGAATTCAGACTATAATGGATCTTCATTTTCTTCTTTAAATTATAACCTTATATGTTGAATATGCTTTATTTAAAAAAAACCTCATGATCTCACCGTTCAAGATACTGGAGAAAAGCAAAATTTACTTTAAGTTAATTTTACTTCTCCTACTTGTATTTACTTAGATGATATAATTTAATTAGTAAAGGAAAGTCTGGTCAACAGGGGCCGGTAGTAAATATGTCTAATACAACTTTAAATGCATTTGGATATGAGGATGAGAATTAATGTAGCAAAGGAGGTGCTAGAAATATCTGCTGTTAATGTGACTGAAATTTGCTCATATAAAGTATTATCACATTTTAGAGACAATACTGATAGAGATTGTTCCATTTTCCTCTTCATGTTTTTCTTGGATATTGATCAGATAGTATCTCAATTCAAAGTGGAAGTATAATGGCAATACAAATAAAATCCTCTTTTCCTTTTCACCATTGCATTACTTCCTTGTGATGTGTGATGTATAGTGTTGAGATTAATATAGTTAATGAGAGATGACAGAAGGCAATGAGATACCAAGTTTTGTAAATGCTAGATGTGAAAAGGAAATTCATACAAGTTGAATTCAAAGGAGGCATCTTTCATTTCAACTTTTGTTTATCCACTAGGAAAGCTACATCCACATATGTCAATAAGTATCCCTATTAGCTGTGTCTTAAAAGTGCATATAAAATATCACTGTATTTCAACAACTGTTGTCACCTGATATTTTTTTAAAGTCACCTAATTAATCCCTATGTCTATACAAGATTTTACTAACACTAATAATTTAGCATTTATATAGGTGCCTATTGGTATATATCACTTGGATAAAATTTAGATTATTCCTTGCAATATTATTTATATGGCGCACAGTATCATTGGACCAATAAACTCATCTATTTTAATATTTTTTTAACATCTTTATTGGCGTATAATTGCTTTACAATGGTGTGTTAGTTTCTACTGTATAACAAAGTGAATCAGCTATACATATACATATATCCCCATATCTCCTTCCTCTTGCGTCTCCCTCCCACCCTCGCTATCCCACCCCTCTAGGTGGTCACAAAGCACCTAGCTGATCTCCCTGTGCTATGTGGCTGCTTCCAACTAGCTATCTATTTTATATTTGGTAGTGTATATATGTCCATGCCACTCTCACTTCGTCCCAGCCTACCCTTCCCCCTCCCCGTGTCCTCAAGTCCATTCTCTACGTCTGTGTCTTTATTCCTGTTGAGCCCCTAGGTTCTTCAGAACCATTTTTTTTTAATGATTCCGTATATATGTGTTAGTATACGGTATTTGTTTGTTTTCTCTTTCTGACTTACTTCATTCTGTACGACAGACTCAAAGTCCATCCACCTCACTACAAATAACTCAATTTCGTTTCTTTTTATGGCTAAGTAATATTACATTGTACGTATGTGCCACATCTTCTTTATCCATTCATCTGTTGATGAACACTTAGGTTGCTTCCATGTCCTGGCTATTGTAAATAGAGCTGCAGTGAACATTGTGGTACATGAGTCTTTTTGAATTATGGTTTTCTCTGGGTATATACCCAGTAGTGGGATTGCTGGGTTATATGGTAGTTCTATTTTTAGTTTTTAAGGAACCTCCATACTGTTCTCCATAGTGGCTGTATCAATTTACATTCCCACCAACAGTGCAAGAGGGTTCCCTTTTCTCCACACCCTCTCCAGCATTTATTGTTTGTAGATTTTTTTGATGATGGCCATTCTGACTGGTGTGAGATGATGCCTCATTGTAGTTTTGATTTGCATTTCTCTAATGATTAGTGATGTTGAGCATCCCTTCGTGTGTTTGTTGACAATCTGTATATATTCTTTGGAGAAATGTCTATTTAGGTCTTCTGCCCATTTTTGGATTGGGTTGTTTAGTTTTTTTGATATTGAGCTGCATGAGCTGCTTGTAAATTTTGGAGATTAACCCTTTGTCAGTTGCTTCATTTGCAAATATTTTCTCCCATTCTGAGAGTTGTCTTTTTGTTATTATGTTTTCTTTGCTGTGCAAAAGCTTTTAAGTTTCATTAGGTCCCATTAGTTTATTTTTGTTTTTACTTCCATTGCTCTAGGAGGTGGGTCAAAAAGGATCTTGATGTGATTTATGTCAAACAGTGTTCTTCCTATGTTTTCCTCTAAGAGTTTTATACTGTCTGGCCTTACATTTAGGTCTTTAATCCATTTTGAGTTTACTTATGTGTATGGTGTTAGGGAGTGTTCTAATTTCATTCTTTTACATGTAGCTGTCCAGTTTTTCCAGCACCACTTATTGAAGGGGCTGTCTTTTGTCCATTGCATATTCTTGCCTGCTTTATCAAAAATAAAGTGACCATATGTGTGTGGGTTTATCTTTGGGCTTTCTATCCTGTTCCATTGATCTATATGTCTGTTTTTGTGCCGGTACTATACTGTCTTGATGACTGTAGGTTTGTAGTATTGTCTGAAGTCAGGGAGCCTGATTCCTCCGGCTCCACTTTTCTTTCTCAAGATTGCTTTGGCTATTCGCGGTCTTTTGTGTTTCCATACAAATTATGAAATTTTTTGTTCTAGTTCAGTAAAAAATGTCATTGGTAGTTTGATAGAGATTGCCTTGAATCTGTAGATTGCTTTGGGTAGTATAGTCATTTTCACAATGTTGATTCTTCCAATCCAAGAACATGGTATACCTCTCCATCTGTTTGTATCATCTTTAATTTCTTTCATCAGTGTCTTATAATTTTCTGCATACAGGTCTTTTGTCTCCTTAGGTAGGTTTATTCCTAGATATTTTATTATTTTTTTGCAATGGTAAATGGGAGTGTTTCCTTAATTTCTCTTTCAGATGGTTCATCATTAATGTATAGGAATGCAAATGATTTCTGTACATTAATTTTGTATCCTGGTACTTTGCCAAATTCGTTGATTAGCTCTTGTAGTTTTCTGGTAGCATCTTTAGGATTCTCTTTGTATAGGATCTACAAACAGCGACAGCTTTACTTCTTCTCTTCTGATTTTGATTCCTTTTATTTCTTTTTCTTCTCTGATTTCTGTAGCTAAAATTTCCAAAACTAGGTTGAATAATAGTGGTGAGAGAGGACAGCTTTGTCTTGTTCCTGATCTTAGAGGAAATGGTTTCAGTTTTTCACCACTGAGAATGATGTTGGCTGTAGGTTTGTCATATATGACTTTTATTATGTTGAGGTAAGTTGCCTCTATGCCTACTTTCTGGAGGGTTTTTATCATAAATTGGTTTGCAGTTTTGTCGAAAGCTTTTTCTGCATCTATTGAGATGATCGTATGGTTTTTCTTCTTCAGCTTGTTAATATGGTTTACCACATTGATTGATTTGCATATATTGAAGAATCCTTGCATTACTGTGATAAACCCCACTTGCTCATGGTGTATGATCTTACTAATGCTGTAGGATTCTGTTTGCTAGTATTTTGTTGAGGATTTTTGCATCTATGTTCATCAGTGATATTGGCCTGTAGTTTTCTTTTTTTTGTGACATCTTCGTCTGGTTTTGATATCAGGGTAATGGTGGCCTCATAGAATCAGTTTGGGAGTGTTCCTCCCCTGCTATATTTTGGAAGACTTTGAGAAGGATGAGTGTTAGCTCTTCTCTAAATGTTTGATAGAATTCACCTGTGAAGCCATCTGGTCCTGGGCTTTTGTTTGTTGGAAGGTTTTTAATCACAGTCTCAATTTCAGTGCTTGTGATTGGTCTGTTTATATTTTCTCTTTCTTCCTGGTTCAGTCTCAGAAGGTTGTAGTTTTCTAAGAATTTGTCCATTTCTTCCAGGTTGTCCATTTTATTGGCATGTAGTTGCTTTTAGTAAACGCTCATGATCCTTTGTATTCCTGTAGTGTCAGTTGTTACCTCTCCTTTTTCATTTGTAATTCTGTTGATTTGAGTCTTCTCCCTTTTTTTCTTGATGAGTGTGGCTAATGGTTTGTGAATTTTGTTTATCTTCCCCAAGAACCAGCTTTTAGTTTTATTGATCTTTACTATTGTTTCCTTCATTTCTTTTTCATTTATTTCTGGTTTGATCTTTATGATTTCTTCCCTTCTGCTAACTTTGAGGTTTCTTTGTTCTTCTTTCTCTAATTGTTTTAGGTGTAAGGTTAGGTTGTTTTTTTGAGATGTTTCTTGTTTCTTGAGGTAGGATTTTATTGCTGTAACCTTCCCTCTTAGAACTGCTTTTGCTGCATCCCATAGGTTTTGGGTTGTCATGTTTTCACTGTCATTTGTTTCTAGGTATTTTTTGATTTCCTCTTTGATTTCTTCAGTGGTCTCTTGGTTATGCAGTAGTGTATTGTTTAGCCTTTATGTGTTTGTATTTTTTACAGATTTTTTCCTGTAACTGATATCTAGTCTCATAGCATTGTGTTCAGAAAAGGTGCTTGATACTATTTCAATTTTCTTAAATTTACCAAGGCTTGATTTTTGACCCAAGATATGATCTATCCTGGAAATATTTTAACATTCTTGACACATTAAACAAATACTACTTTACTTGAGAGTATATTAAATTTATAAATTGGTCTAGAAAATATCTAAATAAATGATACTTGCAATGCAGATCTGGTCTGAAAATAACTACATGTATCAGAAGATTTTTAAAAATGGTAGAAATTGGTTCAATGAAATAACCGCAGTCAGTTGCCAAAGAATTAAATTAGTATTCCCAAATATAAGTAGTGAATCAGATTGAGGCCACATTTGTTACAAGAATAGGAATTTGTGCAAGATCAGGATTTCAGAAAAAAAAAAAAGATTTTTTAAATAGTAATTCTCTGTTCATTTTGACTCTTTGAAGGGTAGCAATGGAAAATAACTAAAACCTTAGATGAGGCGTTAGCTCTGGAGGTTCATTTGATCTAATTGATGGCTCAAGATAATATTTATAAATCTCCCAACAAATGGTTTGGCTTACAGTAGGTCTTTAGTAAGAAATGGTTCCTTTACCTTCTAGGTTTAGGAGACAAAGTAGAAACAGAACCATGTCAGCTGCAATTGTAAATCATAGGTCATGTTTCTACTGTTTTTTTGTTTGTTTGTTTTGTTTTTTTTTTTTTGCGGTACGCGGGCCTCTCACTGTTGTGGCCTCTCCCGTTGCGGAGCACAGGCTCCGGATGCGCAGGCTCAGCAGCCCTGGCTCACGGGCCCAGCCGCTCCGCGGCATGTGGGATCCTCCCAGACCAGGGCACGAACCTGTATCCCCTGCATTGGCAGGCGGACTCCCAACCACTGCGCCACCAGGGAAGCCCTCTACTGTTTTATAATAAGCTTATGAGGACAACAATAACTCTGTAAGTGTTTCCATATTATCTCATTAACTATTTGATGTGCTTTATAAAGTGAAATTTTGTGAAATAGCCAATTTTGCCTTGATTTGGTTGATACTTTACTTTGATTGAGATTGCATTGGATTTCTAGATAAATTTGAGGAAGAATTCATATCTTAATAAGGTTACATCGCTCCTCCATGATTATGGCATATCTATTATATTCACATCATTAAAATTAATTCATTGTTCCTAATTCTAAAGATAAGCTGTATTACTTGAGTTCAATTTTTTGGTGCATTTTTACAAGTTGTGCAATTCCATGGCTCAGTTTATTTCTTCATGACAGAGACATACATTATCGTTATTGATTTTTTTAATCAAGAAAGGATAATATTTAGATACAAAATAGATTTACATAAATAAAAATACCATTAGAGCAAAATCAATTAAAGTATGTGTTGATATTGCAATTTCAATTTCAGGAATTTATCCTAGAGAATGTAAAAATGAGGATCTTCATTTCAGTATTTTTCATATATTAGCAAAAAAAAAAAAGTACCTGGAGACCATCGATCATATTATTCAACATAAGAGAATGGTTTAATAGATTTCAATATATGTATAATCCAGAACATTATGTATTTGATAAAATGAATGATATAGATGTGAATGTACTGACAGGTCATATTGCAGGAAAAATGTAAATGTAAAATGATATCAATTCTTTGATTTCCTAAAAACTATAGGTATATGTCTACATCAATTCTCAATCTTTAATCACCTTCTGAAGCAAAATATCTGAAGAAATATTTTAGTCTTTAATTTGTACAACTATAAACTTATTTTTCTGTTGAGAAGATATTTTGAAATTCTTTTTAAATGAAAAAATGGAGAAATGAGTGGATAATTGTTAGTTGTTGGAGAACTTATAGGTGAATAAATTATATCATTGAGGTAAAAATCTCAAACAAGTGTAATTATGCCAGCTAGAAGAATGTGATTTTACTTTTGATATAATACAAATGCAAACAATGTGAATTTTCCTATTTCTTTACTAAAGGTAACTGATTTTAAAAATTGGATATAAAAATTTTTCTTTGAATATTAGCAGTCTTGAATTCTGTGACAAATAAAGTATTTGAAAATCTGTTAAGAACAATAGAAAATTTAAGGTTTTGCCCTATTTACAATCTAACCGATTAGTCTGCCACATTTTGTTTTTTAAAGTATGCTCCACAGAAGGCACAAGACTCCTAGATAAGAGCAAAGGACTTAACATCACTGCAGTGTCAACATCACATTTTCACTGGTTCGCCTTGCACCTCAAGTCCTATGAGGCAATACAGAGGGGTCCTGATACATGCCTGCACTCAGGTTACATTATAGGACAGAAGCCCTGAGCTTAGGAAATCCAAATACTTTATAATAAGCAACAAGCATGCCTGTTTGCTCTGAAAGGAGACACACTTTTCCAAGTTTGTTTGCTGGATGTGCAGAAATGTGAAAGATCTGTTGAGAATGGTCTCCCAATGATAACCACCCCTTGTTTCTACATCATCCTGGGACTAAATTTTTTTCCATGACTAGAACACCTTTTCAGGCACTCTAATTAACCTGATGGATAGAGACTGGGACAAAATCCATTCAGTTGTCTCATTCAGTGGTAAGACTTCAAGCTGCAGCGGGATGCCAACATGCACTGTCTCAACCATGCCTACAAGTGTCCCATATTGAAATATTCCGTAAACCATCAGGGTCTAACTTAAAATAGCTTGTGGCTTCCTCCATCTAACTGGCATTGCTGTATTGACCTATTCTCTTAGCTAAGGCATTCATCCAGCTACAGCATGAGATAGTAATTGCACAGACTTCATTTTGTCCCCAAAGAGGGCACCTAAGGCATTTCTATCATCCACAACTATCCTTGGTTAGTGTGCTGCATCTGAGTTGAATACCTCTCAGGGCTGAGGTGGCATCATTGATCTCTTTAGCTAAAATAATGGGCACATTTCATGATACCTTTTCTAATTGTACAACTTACACTGTAGAGACAACTGCCTGCACTGTATATACAGATAACAAGTCAGTCCCCTCCCAAAGGCATTCCCCTAAATGACCAAGAGTTACCTAATTTAGGAGAGATCACCTCAGTTGTCTGAGGGCTATGTGTTCTACAGGTGGTGTTTCCTTAAGCAGTTGTAGGTCTGTTATGACTACCATGAAGGGGCACATCACTGTTTCAGGGAGGGATGCAAGTTAATGCCTGGTTTCCACACAAGAAATACAGTTCTAGAGATGTACATTGTGTCCCTGGAAAGTAATTGTTATTTAGAATTGTTGGAGTCTCCCAAATGGGACCTACATTGCGCAGAGGTCGCAGGATGGTGCCTCCAATACCTCCATTGTTCATGGTGCATCTCCCTTTCTGCTAGTAAGTCTTTGAATCCCCATGACTAATTGAGTGTACCCTTTGTTCTTAAGGAAATACCTAAGGGAAGTCATCCCAATCTTTTCTTTGTCCCAACACCCAGGTGGTATTTTCCATGGTCTGAGGTGACATCCAATGGGATGCTTAGCCATGGTATACTACTTTTCTATTTTAGCCTAGCAGATCAGTTACAAACTTAGCATCTTAACGCAATACATGCTTATTATTTCATATGTATGTGAGAAGTCTGGGCACAGATTATCTGGGTTCTCTGATTCAGGCTCTTGATAGGCTGCAAGGCTATCTGGGTCTGTGGTCACATCAGAGGTCTAACTGGGAAAATGTCCACTTTCAGCCTGTTTCTGTTGTTAGAAGAGTTCATTTATTTGTGGCTGTACAACTGAGGTCCTCATTTTTTTATGACTATTGGCTAGGGACAGTTCCTTGCCATATGACACTCTGCATGGGTCCTCTCACATAATAGCTTACTTCGTTAAGCCAACAAAGTGATTTTCTCTCCCATGATAGCAAACCAGTCTTAATATATCAAGTAATGTAATCACAGGAGTGCTAGCCCATCACTATTGGCATATAACATAACTTAATCAAAGGAGAGGCATCCCATATTTTGCCATATATTATTGTTTAGAAGCTAGCCTCAGAACCTATTACATTCAAGGAGGAAGAAATTCACTAACATCAATGGGGAAGGATAGGAGATGCAAGAAGCCAATTTAGATTCTGCCTAACACAGGGGACTGCAGGAATGAGGGTGGGAAAAGAAAATCCAGGGTGTATTTTTATTCAAGCGGAGGATTCCAGGGATGGATATGAAAACAAGAAGATCATGTTATTCTGTATTCCCCCATACTTTCAAGGGTCTAATGTGTTCCCTGTAAAAGTAGTGAGGTGATTATTTTCCCTGCTCTGCAAAATTGTTTTGCCTTCAGGAGCTATACTGTAACTTTTATTCTAATCATATCCTCCTTGTACCCAGAGCTTTCATCTAGAAGAGTCAGGAGCAAGAGACCTATCATGTCCTTTGCATGAGTCTCTGTGGGGGACTTGCCAAGAAATGTACTCAACTCATTACCTCTTTCATTGCCCTCTGATTGTTGCCACAAATGAGAAGATTTGAGTCCTTTCTGAGGACAACAACGTTTGTATGACCAAAGAAGATTACTAAGGTGTTTAAACCAGGGAGAGATGATGGATGTAGAGTCAGAAAACTTTTTGAGCAATATTTGAGGAGGGAATTCCAATGTTCAACAACACCAAATGCCTATGTATCTTAGGTATTGTAAAAGGTCCATTTAAGGACCATCAACCCTTTGCTGAGTGGCTTTTGTAATAAAACTCATACCATTTTCAGACTGCAAATAATCTGGAAAGTAAAAAACATTATGCAAATTAATTTTAAGGGTGCTAGTGGTGTGGATAGCATCAGCTGATTGAGTTGGAAAATCAACACTGTAACCTGGAAAGCTGTAACATAGGGTTCCAGTCTATGATGATGGATGTATTGCTACACCTGGAATGATGATAGATCCGGACAGGCAACAATAGTTAGCAAAATCTTGTTAGTACAGTTTCAATCAACAGTTTGGTTTCAGTCATTCTTATCAGAGAGCAGGCCCTTATTGTGGGCAACAAATAGTGAATGTTTAGTTTTCTAGGGCTGTTATAACAAATTACCACAACTTGATGGTTTCAAACAACAGAAGTGTATCCTCCGACAGATCTAGAGTCCAGAAGTCCAAAGTCAAGATGTCAACAGGACTGGCTCTTTCTGAAGGTTCAGAGGGAAACCGTTCCATACTCCAATACTAGCTTCTGGTGGCTGTCGGCAATTCTTGGTGTTTTGGGGCTTGTAAATGTATTACTTCAGTCTCTGCCTGAGTCTTCACATGACCTTACTCTTTGTGTCTCTTATGTTTTGGTGTGTCTCAAATCTCTCACTCCTTTTTCTTATGAGGAAACAAATTATTAAATTTAGGGCCTACCCTAAATCCAGGATGATCTCGTCTCTAGAACCTTAACTTAATTACATCTGCAATGCAACTATTCTAAATAAAATAACATTCATAGATGCCAGGGGTTAGTATTTGGAATATCTTTATAGAGCCATATTTAACCCACTATAGTGACCCAGATGGTTCAATAAGAAGCCATGATTTGTTTCTACAGTTTGTGGCCCCAAAGAGATTGCTTAACTTGCCAGTTTAGTCTTCATCTAGGGTTAGGTTAGAGGGGGAAGGCGGGAACAAAGGGAACAGAAGGAGACAGTGACTGTGACTTACTAAGCAAGGCTTTGCATTTACTTTCATTTTCAAGCCACATCGTTTTTGGCTCAAAAACAAAAAAAATGTTCTAATGTTTTCTTTCTACTCAAAGCTCTTGAATTGCAAGTTCCTCATCACAGACAATATTTGTTTTGGCTTTGGGACACCTCGGTTTCATTGTCACGGAGCTATGGCCTTTTAGGAAGGACCATGGAGCTTGCTTCCCCATTGTCATATTAATATCCTCTTCTCATTACTCCCTCTCCCTTCAGAGGAGAGTGAACAAAAAACAGGCACCATTTGGACAATTTGTTTTGATGCTGTCTTTCACTGCTCAGTCTCTAAATATTAATTCTTCTCCTGTTAAATAATGGGTAAGTCATTGGGATATACTTCCTCCTAGTTTCCCACTACTAGGGCAAGAACAGGCACTACCAGATCCCAGGGAGTCATCTTGTATTTCCTATCCCAGCCCAAGAGTCCTCATCCTTCCTCTTTCAGAAAGCCATTTCTGTCAACATCACATTCTCATTGCCAAACTGTCAAGAACTATGAAAGGTCTGAGATCATATCCTACTTGCAAGCTAACAGGTGAGCCTGCCACGGTTTCATGGATGCTGACTGAGACTGCTAGACAGAAAGGACTTTATTTCTCACATCACAGCAAGCATTGTGAGAATTAGTGCATTTTTGGCCAGTTGTAGTTACCCCTAAGTTCCATGGGGTGATGCAGATGGGCTCAGACTGGTGGCTACATGTGTATAATTGTCCAAGTGACTGGGCTATAATGATAGTTTCATAACAGATACCCATCTTTTCTAGAGTGAAAAGAAGTGACTTTATTAAGACCACACATACATTATTGATCCACAGGGGGAAATAATTTTGATTTTTAATTAAATAATGTTTATGAGATATAGTATACAAATCTTAACAAAAATCCTTCAGTTTTTAAGTTTATAGTCGCTATGGATTTTGCTGCATAAAGCTTAAAGGTTATAATTTTTTAAATTACCTAATTAGAAGTGAAAAACCAAACAAAACTAAAAGCACATATTTGATAATGTACCAATATACTAACTTAATGCTTCTTTCCTGAATAATGGTATTTTTAACCTCAGTAAAAATGTAAAATTGACTGAAACTCAACTGTAATGCTACCTCTTTGGCAGGTACTTATTTTGGTAGTAGGGCACATATTTCTTAAATTTCTCAATGCAAATGGATCAAGTAGGAAAACTTGCATTTAATATTTACTCATTGGATATGTGTAACGGGAGGCTGTTCAACACAAAGTCTTAAGAGAGAATGTTTGGATCAGGTAAAGATTGGACTAAATGAGCTCTTATATATATATATATATATATATATATATATATATATATATATATGCATACAGTCAACTTTTTTGATTTTATGATTTTAGCAGGAACCTCTTAATGTTTATTTTATTGATAAGGTCCTAGCTAAAAATGCAATAGTATCCAATTTTGAAAATCACCTCACATAATCTAGAACACATGGGACTCCAGTTAATATGGGGGATATCCTTCCTAAAGTTTAAGTTTTAATAAATTAAATTTAAAGATAATAAAATTATAATACATAATCAGAGGAAACATGTATTTAATATACCAGTGATTAATTTTTTTGGAAATTTATTAGGTGAACATGAAACTCAGACCTATTTTTTTTAAACAGACTAAAATATTTCTACAGGAAATTTTTCTTGGTGTTCTCCCTCAAATTTCTTCTTTTCAAGTTTTGCATTTATCCCTCACCTTCCTAACAATGGATGTATGTAATCTCAGATATGGTGTCATAACTTTTATTGTCAATATATAGACTACTTTATTATTTCAAATAAGTGTATGCGTATTTTCAGTAATGAACTAAAGTTTGTATGCTCAGAGAGGGCATTTGTGAAGTGTGTATGCATACATGCACACACCCACACTCTCGTATTTCTTTTTGCGGTACACGGGCCTCTCACTGTTGTGGCCTCTCACTGTTGTGGCCTCTCCCGTTGCGGAGCACAGGCTCCGGACGCGCAGGCTCAGCGGCCACGGCTCACGGGCGCAGCCGCTCCGCGGCATGTGGGATCCTCCCGGACCGGGGCACGAACCCGTGTCCCCTGCATCGGCAGGCGGACTCTCAACCACTGCGCCACCAGGGAAGCCCTCGTATTTCTTTTTGCAGTGTTGTGAATGCCTAGATACACTAGAAACAATGTAGGTTAATGGCAACAACAGTATTGTACCAGCACTGCCTGTCTTTCTGTTTTCAGAAAATTTATTTCTACCAAAGGTCATTCATTCTTTTAGTCATAGGATATTTTTGTTTTTACCTTAGTCAAAAAACATCTTGTTTTAGTACAATATCATTTTCTAAGATAATACATGTTGTGTAGTTCTTCAGTTTTTTTGTTGTTTGTTTTTACTCTTTCTACTAAATGGTAAAGCATAACTTTGTGGATCTTATGTGGATTTCTTCATTTGATGAGATAATGTAATTTTTTGAGATGTCAAACAGACAAATTTCATGACATTTGAGCACACAAATCATTTAGAAAACAATAGACCTTCCCTAGAAATACCTATGCTGCTGTCCATTTTTATCTTCAGGACTTTTTCCCCATTACTATGTGAATATCTTGGTTACCTGAACAACTGTTCTTACAAGTTTCTCACTCCAATTGTATAAAGTAGGCTGTGTGTTAAAGTGTAGGTCACAGTGTTGGTGCTGTGAATATTTATAATATTTTGACATTTAGGAAGAAGATGCCTTTCTGTACTGTTACCCCTAGCAGTGTTTTAGTTGATGTATTTCTAAAAATGGAGCAATTCATTTATATTATGTCACTTCAGACTTAATGGACACACAACCTACCTTTCACAGGCATAAAATTCAGTTGTCTTATTTCTACTGCAAGAATTATGTTTAGAAGCTGTGGAGTCACAACATGCATTAATGTTTTCTGTTTCTATATTTATTTATCCCTGGGTAGCCACATTCACAGAACTGGTAGGGATATCAAGAAGCTGCAGAATCTATATTAGAATGGCATCTTAAATATATGAAACAGTTTTTTCTCTTTGTTAGGATCTCCAGAAACAGAGAATCTCCAAATTATTTTGGAAATTTGCTTAAGTTTCACCAAATATAGTACCAAAAAATTCTTCTTCTGATCTCACATAAATCTTCTATCTGTAGTTTAAATTTTCCTTATATCATTTGAGAAAAATGGGGTTCTTGTCACCTTTCTTGTAATTGAACCAAGAAAGAACAACAGCAATAATATTGCCCATTGGTCTTCTCTTCATTTTTGATGATTGAAGCTGTCTTAAGTCCTTTTGCTATTCTTTCAGTTATAAAATTTGATATTTGATGAGAGTCAGGAATATTCCAAGGAAAATAAGTGGGTTACACAATTATTTTAAAGTCTTGCAGACATTACTATAAAGTTTGTGGATGTTGAATTTAACCAGTGTATGTTCATGCTTTCTAGTTCTTTTAAGGTCAAAGCTGTATTGCCAGGGCTTTATATTTTTACTGAGGTAAAACTTATAAAATGTTAAAATTCATCCATCTTAAATGCACATGTAATGAATTTTGACAAGTTAATATGTCTGTATAAGCAACACTCAATCAAGATAGCAAATATTACCATTACCACAGAAGTTCCCTCAGACCTAATTTCTGTCAACCCTTACCTATTAGGCAACCACTGTTTTGATTTTGAATACTGTAGATTAGTTTATCTGACTTCAAAATTAGTATAAATGGAATCATATAGAATTTCCTTTTTTTTTTTAACTGTATAAACTGCTTTAGAGACTCATCCATGTTGTTGTGTATATCATTAGTTCATTCCTTTTTTTGCTGAATAGCATTCCATTGTGTGAGTGTACTAGTTAATCCATTTTCCTATTGAAAGACATTGTGGTTCTTTAAAGTTTCTGGCTATTATAAATACAACTTCTATAAACATTTTTTTAAAGTCCTTTTTTGTACATATGTTTTCATTTCTCATGGGTAAATAACCACGAGTAAAATTGCTGGGTCACAGATGAGGTATATGTTTAACTTCATAAGGAAACACCAAACAATTCTCCCTTGGTGGTTGTATTGTTTTACATTCTCATCAACAATGAACTGAAGTTCTAACTACTCCATATCCTCATTGATATTTGGTATTGTCAATTTTTATGATTTTAGACAATATTTAGAAAGATTTTATTAGGCATTTCTTTTTTTATATTTAATTTTTTTTTTGTATAAAAGAAAATGATTTGCCACCCTGAGAGCATAAGTTTCTCTTCAATTTTAAACTCTCTTTGTTTATTCAATTACCTTTATACTTCATATAAATTTTAGAATCAGCTTGTTAATTTCAACCCTCCCAAAATCCTGCTGGAATTTTTATTAAAACTGAGGTAGGGCTTCCCTGGTGGCACAGTGGTTGAGAATCTGCCTGCTAATGCAGGGGACATGGGTTCGAGCCCTGATCTGGGAAGATCCCACATGCCGCGGAGCAACTGGGCCCGTGAGCCACAACTACTGAGCCTGCGCGTCTGGAGCCTGTGCTCCGCAACAAGAGAGGCCGCAACAGTGAGAGGACCGCGCACTGCGATGAAGAGTGGCCCCCGTTTGCCGCAACTAGAGAAAGCCCTCACACAGAAACGAAGACCCAACAGAGCAAAAATAAATTAATAAAAAACTCCTACCCCCAACATCTTCTTAAAAAAAAAAAAAAAAAAAAAAAAAACTGAGGTAAATCTATAGAACTCCTTGTGGACTATCTACATATTATAATATTGAGTGCTACATACGTCTACTTAAAAGCCATTAGCCTCACTAAGCAAGATTTTTTTGTTTTAAGAAAGTTTTGTAATCGCTCATTAGATTTATTCTTAATAATTTTTTGATGACAGTGTAAAGGAGTTTTTTAAGCATTTTAAAAAAATGTTCTGCTAGTTTTTAAAATACAATTGACTTTTTACTGATCTTATGTCCTGAACATGCTAAATTCACATTTTTTAAAAGTTTGCATGTTTCATAGAATTTTGAAGGTAGACAGTAATGTCGTCTTCCAGTAAAACCAGTCATACTTTGTCCTTTCTGATATTTTTTAAAATTTATTTTTTCTTTATTAAATGATTTGGAATTCTAATAAAATGTTGAGAAGTACTAAAAGTGAGTATTCTTGCCTTTTTGTGATCTAAGAGGCAAAATGCTCAATATTTCACCACTAAGAATAACGTCAGCTATAGATTTTTCTTAATGAGTTTTGACAGATGGAGGAAAGTCTATTCTATTCTTAGATTTTTGAGAGTTTTTAAAAATCATGAATGGGTATTGATTTTGGTAAAATGCTATTTATACTTTTTATAAATCTATTGAATTTCTTATTTATCATATGATTGCATAGTCTGCCCAATATTATAAAAAAGGGACCTACATAATCATTTTAAGCCTCAAACTCAATCTCCTTGGGTATAATTATTAATTATGACTAATATTCCTGCAAAATTCTTAATCACATTTTGATCTATTTTCTGTTTGAATGCTAAAAATCTCTTTAGTTACTAATAGGAGAGTGAATAATTGGAGTCCTGAAGAATAATAATGGCATTTAAGGGTAAATATCAGCAATGATCCCAAATAACTTATATTTTTAGGTGAGGGAATTGTTATTGTATCGATACACAACTTTCAGTTTCTAAGACAATATTTGAATACAGTTTTCTAATTAAAATATTAATTACATTCTACATGAAAACTTTATATTTTTCCTTTCACAAAATAGCACCTCAATGTGTTTTTTGTTTGTTTGTTTGTTTTTTGCCATGTCACAATCACCATTCGCTAATATGTTATTTTTGCTCTATCTAAAGTACCACACTTTGCAATACAATCATGGGAAATGGTAAGGAGTATTCTTTTAAAAGAATACTATAGCCCATTTACTATGTATTGCAAAAGACCTATGAGCATTCATAAAATCAATAAAACACTTACAGGAGAAAACATTTGCAAGTTATGAATCTGATATTAATGTCCAAATACATAGAGAACTCATACAACTCGATAGCAAAAGGCCAAACAATTTGATTAAAAAATGTGCAGAAGGGGCTTCCCTGGTGGCGCAGTGGTTGAGAGTCCGCCTGCCAATGCAGGGGACACGGGTTTGTGCCCCGGTCCGGGAAGATCCCACATGCCGCGAAGCGGCTGCGCCCATGAGCCATGGCCGCTGAGACTGCGCGTCTGGAGCCTGTGCCCCACAATGGGAGAGGCCACAACAGAGAGAGGCCTGCGTACCACAAAAAAAAAAAAAAAAAAAAAATGTGCAGAGGAGCTGAATAGACATTTGTCCAAAGAAGATATACAAATGACCAACAGGTATATGAATAGGTAGTTAACATCACTGGTCATTAAGGATATATATATATATATATATATATATATATATATATAAACATAAAATGAAATTTTTCAGTCATAAAAAAAGGAAATCCTGGGCTTCCCTGGTGGCGCAGTGGTTGAGAGTCTACCTGCCAATGCAGGGGACACGGGTTCGTGCCCTGGTCTGGGAAGATCCCACATGCCGCGGAGCGGCTGGGCCCGTGAGCCATGGCCACTGAGCCTGCGTGTCTGGAGCCTGTGCTCCGCAACGGGAGAGGCCACAACAGTGAGAGGCCCACATACCGCAAAAAAAAAAAAAAGGAAATCCTGCCATTTGTGACACACCAATGGACCTTGAGGCCATTATGCTAAATGAAATAAGTCAGACTTATTACTGTATGATCTCACTGTATGTAGAATCTAAACAAAACAAAACGGAAGAATCCAAATTCTTAGAAAGAGAGAAAAGACTGATCATTTCCAGAAATGGGGGTTAAGGAGCAGGGGAATGGGTGAAGGTGGTCAAAAGGTACAAACTTCCACTTATAAGGTAGATAAGTCCTGTGGATGTAATGCACAGCATGGTGACTATACTTAATAATACTTTATTGTATATTTGAAAGTTGCTAAGAGTAGATCTTAAAAGTGTTCTCACCGCAAGGGAAAAAATTGTAATTAGGTGAAGTGATGATGTTAAGTAAACTTGTAGTAATCATTTCACAATATATACATATATTAAGTTATTATGCTGTACACCTTAAATGAGTACAATATGTCAATTATACTCAATAAAACTAGAAAATATAAAAAATCCTCATAACACTTGAGTATTTTCAAAAAGGAAAGGTTTTACAGTGTGTGCTTCTGAGTAATCTCTTGATTTTCCATAACTTTAATTGGAATAGTGAATTATTTTTTAAGATTTTCGTTCTTAAAAATATTTATGTACCTGTCTGTATACTTTCAGATGGTGTTGTGCACTGGAAACATTGTCTTACAACAAGATGATTTGCCTTAGTACAAAATGGTTAGCTAAGATTTAAAGCTCTGTCATGTTTATAAAGTTAATCTTGTACAATCTGCCATAGTTTCATTTTTTAAAAATCATATATATAACTCAGGTGTGTGGTAAAAAGCAAACAGCTAGATCTTGGAATGAAGTACTTTGAATCATCATTATATATGTTCTTTTTCTTTTATACTTTGGGCCTGAGACTGTCTTCCTTTGCCCGTTTGCTCAGATATGTTGTGATGCGACAGGTGGCTACCCTGCCTTCCTGTGTTCTATCTGAATTGAAATAAGTGACACTTAGGTACCCGTTGGCTCATCAAGCCCCATATATCTTGGTTGTCAGTTTGAAATGTAGAATGACAATCATTTTAGAGAGACATCACTTCCCTGATCTAGTGACTCCAATGCAATCACAACTTCAGTCACAGCTAAACCAGCTTATTGTTATCACCATACACTTAAGCAGTTTAGTGTTTGTCATTCATAGCCACTCCAGGGAACTGCAGAAATTGTTTCATGATAATTAGTAGTTCTTTGCAGATAAAATGTTTATTAAACTATTTTTGGTCAATTCATGAATAATCTTACATATTTGAAATGTTTCTGTACTGGTTCAATTTGACTATAAAGAAGAAAATCTACTTCTCAGTAATATATGAGGGCAGTGAGGTTGGAAGGCAAAAGAATAAAACTTTATTTTTTTCAAGTTTTCTCTTATGTTTTTTTCTGTAGTGATATCTGATTCTTATTATTGTAATATTGTTGGAAATTTCATTTATGATCTAATTATTTGGTGTCTTAGAATTATCTTTCCTGAAGTGTACCCAATAAATGTCCAGATATCATCTGAAAAGTACATAAGTTTTGCAAATAAAGACAGACCATATATAAATTCTAAATAATTTATTAACATTTTTTACTTGGAAAATAATTGTCTACCAATGACCCACAGTAGCAAATCCCTACCTCATTTCTTAAGTAATTGTTTTTCTCTCAAAAAAGGATCATGTCATAAAATTTAGGGCAGTGGAGATGTATCAAAATATCTCAAATATTGGGTGTGATATAATGTCTTAATAAAATTCAGAGTGATATTGAGTTTGCATTTCTCATGGACTGATCTAAAATTTCACTCTGAGTAGCTGAATAGGAAGTTAAAAATGAATTGAACTGAGAAAATACAATAATCACTACCTGCAACTAAAACCCAAATCTGTGGGGGAGTTTCTGTGACATGCAATACAATATTTGGGAAGACTCTGCAAAGGATATACAAAAAAAATCCATACATAGTTTTTCCTCATTTATTTAAAACATCTTTATTGGAGTATAATTGCTTTACAATGTTGTGTTACTTTCTGCTGTATAACAAAGTGAATCAGCTATATGTACACATATATCCCCATATCCGTCCCTCTTTCACCTCCCTCCCACCCTCCCTATCCCACCCCTCTAGGTGGTCATAAGGCAGCAAGCTGATCTCCTGTGCTATGCAGCTGCTTCCCACGAGCTATCTATTTTATGTTTGGTAGTGTATATATGTCAATGCTACTCTCTCACTTAGTCCCAGCTTGCCCTTCCCCCTCCCTGTGTCCTCAAGTCCATTCTCTACGTCTGTGTCTTTATTCCTGTACTGCCCCTATGTTCTTCAGAACCTTTTTTTTTTTAGATTCCATATATATGTGTTAGCATACGGTATTTGTTTTTCTCTTTCTGACTTACTTAGCTCTGTATGACAGTCTCTAGGTCCATTTTCCTCATTTTATGTATATATAGAAATACCTGATATAAGTGGGAACTTCAATATAGCATAAGAGAAGTGATTACAATATGTATTAAACCATGTTTATAATGAATTACTTTAAAATATGAATAATCAGGGCTTCCCTGGTGGCACAGTGGTTGAGAGTCCGCCTGCCGATGCAGGGGACACAGGTTCATGCCCCAGTCCGGGAAGATCCCACATTCCGCAGAGCAGCTGGGCCCGTGAGCCGTGGCCGCTGAGCCTGTGCGTCCGGAGCCTGTGCTCTGCAATGGGAGAGGCCACAACAGTGAGAGGCCCGCGTACCGCCAAAAAAAAAAAAAAAAGTATGATCTTTCTTAAGAAACCAGTCTTATTTGTTTATGGAATTTGTTAACTAGTTTATATTTAAAATATAAAAACAGACTCCCTCTTGTGAGAGCACCAGAATCACAACTAACTGCTGAACAATCATTGAAAAGAAGACACTGGAACTCACCAAAAAAGATACCCCACATCCAAAGACAAAGGAGAAGCCACACTGAGACAGTAAGAGTGGCACAATCACAATAAAATCCAATCCCATAACTGCTGGGTGGGTGAGTCACAAACTGGAGAACACTTATACCGTAGAAGCCCACCCACTGGAGTGAAGGCTCTGAGCCCCACGTCAGGCTTCCCAACCTGGGGGTCTGGCAATGGGAGGAGGAATTCCTAGAGAATCAGATTTTGAAGGCTAGCAGGATTTGATTGCAGGACTTTGACAGGACTGGGAGAAACAGAGACTCCACTCTTGGAGGGCACACACAAAGAAGTGTGCACATTGGGATCCAAAGGAAAGAGCAGTGACCCCATAGGAGACTGAAATAGACCTACCTGCTAGTGTTAGAGGGTCTCCTGCAGAGGTGGGGGTGGCTGTGTCTCACCATGAGGACAAGGACACTGACAGCAGAAGTTCTGGGAAGTACTCCTTGGCATGAGCCCTCCCAGGGTCCGCCATTAGTCCCACCAAAGAACGTGGGTAGGCCCCAGTATAGCGTCACCTCAGGCCAAACAACCAACATATATACAGTGGAATATTACTCAGCCATAAAAAGGAACGAAATTGGGTCATTTATGGAGATGTGGATGGATCTAGAGACTGTCATACAGAGTGAAGTAAGTCAGAAAGAGAAAAACAAATATCGTATATTAAGGCTATGTGGAGCCTAGTAAAATGGTACAGATGAACCAGTTTTCCAGGCAGAAACTGAGACACAGATGTATAGAACAAACGTGTGGACAACAAGGGGGGAAAATGGTGGTAGTGGGGTGGTGGTGGTGTGATGAATTGGGAGCTTGGCATTGACATATATGCACTAATATGTATAAAATGGATAACTAATAAGAACCTGCTGTTCAAAAAAATAAATAAAATTCAAAAAAATATATATAAAAATATGTCTATTGGATATACTATTAAGATCAGTTTGAATGTACTGAATTGTTATGTGTTAACTCCACAGTAGAGAAGAGACCGTTAATTTAGGCATGGGAAAAAATCATTTAGGAGAATAAAAAGTTAAAATTAAAGTGATTTTTTTTTAACTTGTAAAGAACAAACTAACTGGGAAACTTGAATAAATTTTCTTGGAGTCATGGAGACAACCCCTACCCCAAGTAGAAAGCACAGGAAATTTTCCATGCCCAGTGGACTCTTTTTTCCAAATGCTTTTTTGTTTCCTGCTAATTAATCTTTTACAATGAGTTCTTATTGGCATTCCAAAAGTCATGCATGATGTGACTTCTTTAACCAGGTACTATTACGGTGTGATTGTTAACTTCTTAGAGTTCTGATGATGATAGCTATTTCTTTTGAAGTTTATATGAATATCAATTCTAAATTGTGCAGTTACAAGGTGAAAATTGTTTAACAATTTTAACATGGCAATTCTGCAACCTTAACTTTTGTAATAAATCAAGCTAGTAATTTGGCTACTATCCCATTTGTCCCTCTAGTCATCTATACCATTTTTCTCCACTAGAATACAACTGCTTCCCCCCCTGAGAATATCCAAATTTATGTCCTCCTTGATTTTTTTTTTTTTTTTTTTAACCAACACTTGAGCTCTAAGATAGTGAAATACAAAACGCCACATGTTAACAGCTGGGTGTGTGAGTTCGTTGCATATCTGCTGAAATCACTGAGTTAGATTTGATGATTTCTTGCAAGCACATCTAGAGCAATTTCCCAACACAGAAGCATTCAGTTACAAATCTAAATATAATCAAACACCTAAGTAAAACCAAATTCTGAAGATGTAATTTAGCATGATGTCCATCTTAATAAAAGAGGGAAGCTTGGAGGTGAAATTTTGTTGTTCCATTTTATTTTCACTAAATTATTGCCATTTTCCATTGTCGAAGCCAATGTTCACTTTAAGTTTATACCAGAAGTTTACATTATCATGAACATTTGACAATTTGTAATTGAATGCTTACAGGCTAAAGAGGTTCTGCTCTTTCATTTGATGGATTGTGTCATGCCAGAGTCTGGCAGTGCATTTTATTTGACCTTTCTCCTTAACTCCATTCATCTTAAACCCCTTGTCACATGAGTGATGGGCCATCGTGATGTGATGGAACACAAAACTTCAAAAAGATGTATCACCTTGTCAGATAAATGCAGATCAAAAATCTTTTTAAAAAAAATGTTTAGTGAGTTGGAGGACAACTTAGGCTAAATTAGATTATAATGTTAAAGAGTAGAAGAGTAAACTTTGGAGATCAAAGATTACTGTTGGAATGTCTCTAATAATACAAATGAAAAATCAGAATGATTTGTAGGATCTTTCCTATAAATCAGGAGAAGTAACGACACAAAATTTTCCTAAAAAGGTTATTAGTGAGAGAAAATAATTTAACTAGATGTGTGTGCATAAACACACACACACACACACACGTACACACACACACACCCTAGTTAAACTTTGGGCATTTATTTTAAAAAAACCCAAACTATCTTTATAGGGAGATACACAAAGCTTTGTTCATTTTGGGCCCGTGATACTGTTAGGAACTTGATACCACTGAAGATGGGCAGTTTTGTATTCCTTGAGAAGAAATCATCTATCTTCTCACAGAACAAACATGATTGAGGTGAAGAAAGGGGTAGATTTCCTTATCTTTTGTAGGCCATTCATCTCACACCCAAGACTTTTTATTACAAAGTCCTGAAAGATTCTCTGCTTTGTGTGTTTATACCAATACACAGAGGCCACTCATATCATAAATCAATGAACTAGTTTCTTATTTTGGCAGGATCAGCAGTGATTTAGTGGTGGAATATGAGCACAGAGTAAAGACATTGACCTGACACATTTTTATCCCTTCTCATGTGAGTATATTTTTTCTGTCCGTGGAAGAACAGAAAAATAAGAGAAACAAAATAATCAAGTTAGAAATACTATTGCCCAGGAACAGAAATGGAGAGAAGTAGAGACCTGAGTCCTCTTTAACAAGATACTAGAATTTGGTAATATTGTTTATCTATTATAAGAGTATACAACTATACAAACACATATATATACATATAGATACACACATATATTGGAATTAATATTTTCTTCATTCATGTATTTAGTCATTCTAAGTCACATATTGTGTATTTTTTGAAAAATAAAGCAATCATCAAAGACAACACAAAAAGACTTAACATCTCCAAAGTTTAACATATATGAATTAAATATAAATATATATATTTATATATATGTATATACATAAGTACTCTGGAACAACTAATATATTTATATTTTTCTCTATTATTGTATGATCTGTTTAATTTAGGTCATAAATTTTGTCCAATTCTCTCTTCTTCATAAGGTTGTAAAACCACTGTTATCCAAAGTAAATTAATACAGCGAATTAATTAATACAGCAAATTATTAATACAGTAAATTAATTTCTATTAATATATAAAACAGTATGGAGGTTCCTCAAAAAATGAAACACAACACTACCATATGATTCAACAATTCCATTTCTGGGTATATATCCGAAGGAAACGACATCACTTTTTTTTTTTTTTTTTGCGGTACGTGGGCCTCTCCTGTTGTGGAGCACAGGCTCTGGACGCGCAGGCTCAGCGACCACGGCCCACGGGCCCAGCTGCTCCGTGGCATGTGGGATCCTCCCGGACCGGGGCACGAACCCGCGTCCCCTGCATCGGCAGGCGGACTCTCAACCACTGAGCCGCCAGGGAAGCCGACATCACTATCTTGAAGAGATATCTGCATCCCATTTTCGTTGCAACATTACTCACAATCCGGGGCATGGGAACAATCTAACTGTCCATGGATGGATGAATAAAGAAAATGGTATATATACACAATGGAATATTTTCAGCCATAAAAAAGAAGGAAATCCTGCCATTTGTGATAACATGGATGAAACTGGAGGACGTTATGCTTAGTAAATAACCCAGACACATAAAGACATATATACTTTATGGTCTCACTTATATGTGGAATCTAAAAAAGTCAAACTCATAGAAACAGAGCGCAATGGTGGTTGCCATGGCCTGGGGGATGAAGAAATAGGAAGTTATGATCAAATGGAACAAACTTTCAGTTACAAGATGAATAAATTCTGGGGACCTAATGCACAGTATGGTGATTATAGGTAATAATACTTAATTGTATACTTGAAATTTGGTAGGACAGTAGTAGATCTTAAGTTTTCTCACCACGAAAAGAAATGGTAACTATGTGAGATGATGATATGTTAACTTGATTGTGGTAATCATTTCACAAATATTAAATCATCACATTATACACCTTAAAGTCACATTGTACAACCTAAATATAAACAATTTTTATTGGTCAATTATAACTCAAAAAAGCTGAAAAAATCCAAAGTGGTATAAAAGAATGTTTTCTGGCAGTTGATGTTAGGACACATTGTGCCCTGTCTTTATAATTTCCCTTTCCTTTGCTATTACCTTTTCTTTTTTCAAACAATGTTTCTTGGTATAAATGAATGCCAACAAGAAATGATATTTGATTCAGTTATTATTGTAGGATTTGTGCACCACCTGCAAAATATTTTATATAGTATCTTTATACTCTTTCTGTTTGCCTTTCAAACTTAAGTGAAATGATATAAATGTTACATATATTTAACGGTGATAATTTTTGCTCTAAATTCTGAAAGATAAAATTTTCTACCTTAGTAAGGATTTACTTGCCATGAACATCATTTTTCACTACTACAGTAGATTTGGAAGAGATTAAATTTTAAAATGACCTGCATTGGCAGGCAGATTCTTAACTACTGCACCACCACGGAAGTCCCTATATGTATATTTTCTGTCCTGCTAATTTCTTTTATTCCCATATTCCATATCTTCTCTGTTTACCAACAGTATGTAATTAAAAAACTTTTTCTTCATTCACTGTTTCTCTTTTTTTAAAATTTTCTTTAACATGTTATTTTCCCCATGTCACGTTTTGAACATATTCTAAACTGTTTTCTCCTGCTGATAAATCTCAGCTTAAATACCACTGTCTCTAAAAAACATTCCATGACTACCCTGCTCTACCTAAAATAGTACTAAAATCTCCATGTTATTCTTTCTCAAAATCATTTTGTGTGTATTGGTGTGTGTGCGTTTATTCTCTTATGCTTTAGATTGTAAACTCTGTTAAGGGCTCATAGAGTGTGATTAACACATATGATCTATCTACTAATAAATGAATCATGGAATAAATGGATTGATCTGAGATGTAATATGGTCAGGGTTTTGCATTAAAAATATATATGATTAATTTCTAATATTTGTTATAATGTGTTATTTTTAAAAGACTACTATTAGTACAAGTCCTTATGTCCAGAATCATGCCTATCATTGCCATTATAACTCTGAAGTCACTGGAGTAAAATATTGTTCTAAGCATTTAAATGCTACAATTTGTTTATTAATTTATCACATAACCGAGGGAGGTAGACCTTTAATGATGCACTTACCTGCCCAAATTGAAACTTATAATTATAGATCTCACTAAATCCCTTAATATAGTATATGTGTAATGCATTCACATTTTATATAGTAATTAGACCATAAAATTAATAGGAAAAATGTTATACCTAAGAGCATAAGTCTGTGATTTTATTCTATGACAGAGTCCGAAATCCAGATACATAACTCAGTGGTTGGCTTTGGATATTACCCCATTTAAATTTTTTGGACTTGATCTACTTTTTGTCTTCAATCTTATTTGGATCATAATTTTATAATTCTAGATCACTTTTGCATTGATGCTGATTATTCTCAGGTTACCTTACAGCCATTACTTTTGCATTTAAAATTGACTAATTCTACAAGACAAAGGACAACAGTCTTCTATTGTTTAACACTGAAAAACTTTTCATTCAAATTAACTACTAAATGTATTTTTAAAAAACAGGATTATGAAATGTTTGGAGTAACTGAAGAATTAGTGAATGTACTTTCTGATACCTTGATTTTACAAAGAAACTATTTTTAGATCAATTTTAATATGCCCATTATTAAAGTTTTCAAATTTTACTTTTAGCTTTTATTTCTATATTCTGTATTGTTTCAGGAAAGATGTAAGAAAGATAAGTTTTAAAAAACACTTTCAATGAAGTCCAAATTTGAATTATTTCTGTGCTCTTTGAATATCCACAGATATCTTACTGGATTAAATGAGAATGCCACGTGGAACAGTAAAACAGGGTGGGTTAGTCTGCTAGGGCTGCCATAACAAAATATCACAGACTGGATGACTTAAACAACAGAAATGCATTTTCTCATAGCCCTGGAGACTGGAAGTCCAAGATCAATGTTCTGGTGAAAACTTTCTTCTTGGCTTGCAGATGGCCATCTTCTCACTGTGTCCTCACATGGCCTTTCTGTGAGCATTTACTCATGGTGCCACATCCTTTTTGTTTAAAGACACCAGTCCTATTGGTGTCCTTTATGACCTTGTTTAACCTTAATTACCTCCTTAAAGGTCCTGTCTCCAAATATAGGTACATGGATGTAAGGGCTTCAACACATGGTTTAGGGAGTAATACAATTCAGTCTACTATACTCGTATTCAAAATGTTGACGAACTCATTTTTCATTATTGTTAAAAATAATAAGTGACTGACAACTTATACTAAGCAAACAAGAAGGAAATTTATTCTGATCTTTTCTAATGAAAACTAAAATTAAGTAATACAACTATAATTGAGGAAAGACAACATAATTATTTCATACACGCATACACAAACACACACACACTCTATGTACATATTTAGGAAACATCGTATTTGCAATTCAGATTCAATTTTCCTGCCTCAGTGTTGGATCTAGAATTTCTCTGTAGGTGAGGGTAAGTAAAAATCTTCTGGCCAAAAGTATCTATGTGGTGAATGTGCATGGGAGTGTGTATCTATGTAGAATTGTGCTTGATGAAGAAGTAGTCTAAGGAGCTCACCTTAAAGCTTGGATTTCCTAGCAAGCACACTGATTTTGCTTAAATTTTGTTTATTGGGAGGGAGACTGAGTGTGACTGAACCGTCCAAAATATCTTAGTGCTTCTCCTGATAAAGACTGTCAGCTCATACAGTACTTTTCTCGGTCTTAGCAAAACTTTAAACATCTGTGGAGACCAGAAACTATAGAATGTTCTGAAGTACTCCAGAACTACTTGGGGGCAAGGTGGGGGGAGGAAAACTTAAATTACATTAAAAAAATGAAGGTATTACCACATAAAGTGCTCTATGTCTGTTTCTCTCAATAGATAGATCAATAGAGATTCTGTGTGTGCACGCTCTCTGCTCTCACAGCACTGATATGTTCAATCTGTACTATCAATTTTGCAGTAGATGATTGTTCTCAAACTATTAGCTTTGAACTCCAGAGCTGTCCTCAGCATATGATGATCGAAGCTTCTAAGATTCTTATCTTGCCTTCTTGACAAAATTTTAATTTTTTGCTAAACAGTCCCAGGATGTGCTATACAAGATAAGCCATGGTGTATACCTAATTAAAGTTATGAAAAATGCTACAATGCCTACTTAGAAAAGAATAATTTAATGCCAAAATAATAATATAGATAAAAATATAAGTGATGTAAAAACAGAAAGTGAAGCATACGCACACATATGCAGATACACACATACACACACAGTTTGGGAGTGTGTGTGGATAAGTTTGATTATGCCTTGTCTCTAAAAGTGCATTGAACTCAGATTGCTCAAACTAGGAAAGAAAACCAAGAAATCCTAAGACCAAAATAAATTCTTTCTCTGTGTGTTTTTAAATGTACATACCTTTTCATAAGAATCTGTTCTTTTTCACACACCCTGGTCTGTCATAAGAATTTTTTTCTTGGAAAGTCTACTCTCTTTTCTACTGTTTGACATGTCCATATTTAATATAGCTAAAACTGGCTTTTTAAAATCCCCTCACATAAAATGTACTTCGTGTTAATCTACCTCTTCTCAAGTATCTTTTATTGAACATAAAACTTAATCTTTCCTACTTTCTTCTAAGTTACCTTCCGCTTTTGAAATTCTGTAAGCATAGGAGTTTACATTGGGTCAAGCTATTTGGAGAGTTGAAAATGGTTAGTTATGAATTCAGCATGACCTTTTGAGCTGGATGACACTCTTTTAAGTTGGAAGCTATGTTAAAGAATCCCAATTTTTTTCATCAGTAAAATGGGTATGAGTGCGTTAACCATTGTTTTGGGGGAGATCAGCCTATGGAAAGCACAATATATGACAAATAAACACTCAATACATATTAGACAATATTGCATTGAAAACATACGATTTTATTTGTTTTCAAAAAATTTGCAATGCTACCTATAAATTCTTTCATGATTTTTAATGAAATCTGAATCCTATGAGGTAGAGGGGGGAGAATTTTTTGTATATTCTTTGAATTAAAAGAAGTAATACCAGAATATTAACGCCAAATATTTTGTGTATCAGATTAAAATATAAAAGGAAACTTGTAAACTATTTGTTGGATTAGTGTGACCTGGTAGGATGGGGGTGGGGCAGAAGTGGGGGAAAGGAATAAGCAAAAAAGTAATGCAGATTTTTAATAAAATAGTGATGTATTGCAGCAGCAGTAATGCAACTGTATAATTTTTTTTTTTTAAGTGGTCCAAATAGTTCCATTACCACTGTGAATAAACCATTCACCATTGTGGTTAGAAAAAGTTTATTTTAGCAATTTCCATACTTAAGGGCTTTCACTAAACAATGATTCTATGGTGGTGACTTTTTGGTGTGTCTAATTGTCCACAAAACTTAGCCTGAAACTGGCATTTCATGTCATTAAGAAACAAGTATTCAAAATATATTTATAATAATAATATAATAAAAGATTTACAAGGCTAGTTATTTAAGAAAAATAGTAACATTAAAATGTTAAAGAACTTTATATGTATACACACATGTTAAAATATTGTGGTTAAAAATACAAAAAAAATGTATAAAAATATCATAAAGCATATTGATTGGAAATTACCTTTGCTGTCACAGATTTCTTTTTTAACAATCAGTTTATATCAAGTTTGTTTCAACATTCCTAATGAAGGCAAATGGCACTAGCAAAAGTTAAGAATTTGTCTAATGTTTTCTAAAATATTTAAATATTAGTTAGCATTGCCAAGAAGTAATTGCCCTTTGTACACATTTTATAGATGTGCAAAATTACCAAAGAACCCTGGCTTTTAAATATATATATATTTGAGGCAGAAAGGAAAGATTCTCATTGTAAGGTCATCTGGAGAGTAGTGCTACCCTCAGGACAGCCTGAGTTTTAGCTGGCCTCTGAGAATATTTACAAAAACTGATGAAATTTCATCATTACAGTTCTCTGTGATTGAAGCCAACATATCAAATAAACCTATATTGAACTTTGTGCTGAGGTTATGAGCATGATACAGAGATAATTTGGAATAGGGTAGGAGTATTGTGTTTTGGTCATAATGAGTTTTTGGTCAAAAGAATGTGTGTTTATAAAATAATGGGGCTGATTTTTCTTTCTAGTCTCATAAAACTTTTAAAGCTGCTTATAAAATTAAGATAAAAGTTTCCAATATTTTAAAAGTAGTCAACCTAACACCATATACAAAAATAAACTCAAAATGGATTAAAGACCTAAATGTAAGGCCAGACATTATCAAACTCTGAGAGGAAAGCTTAGGCAGAACACTATGATATAAATCACAGCAAGATCCTTTTTGACCCACCTCCTAGAGAAATGGAAATAAAAACAAAAATAAACAAATGGGACCTAAAGAAACGTAAAAGCTTTTGCACAGCAAAGGAAACCATAAACAAGACTAAAAGACAACCCTCAGAATGGGAGAAAATATTTGCAAATGAAGCAACTGACAAAGGATTAATCTCCAAAATTTACAAGCAGCTCATGCAGCTCAATATCAAAAAAACAAACAACCCAATACAGAAATGGGCAGAAGAATTAAATAGACATTTCTCCAAAGAAGATATACAGATTGCCAATAAACACATGAAAGATGCTCAACATCATTAATCATTAGAGAAATGCGAATCAAAACTATAATGAGATATCATCTCACACTGGTCAGAATGGCCATCATCAAAAAAATCTACAAACAGTAAATGCTGGAGAGGGTGTGGAGAAAAGGGAACCCTCTTGTTGGTGGGAATGTAAATTGGTACAGCCACTATGGAGAACAGTATGGAGGTTCCTTAAAAAACTACAAATAGAACTACCATATGACCCAGCAATCCCACTACTGGGCATATACCCTGAGAAAACCATAATTCAAAAAGAGTCATGTCACAATGTTCATTGCAGCTCTATTTGCAAGAGGCAGGGCATGGAAGCAACCTAAGTGTCCATCAACAGATGAAGGGATAAAGAAGATGTGGCATATATACACAATGGAATATTACTCAGCCATAAAAAGAAACAAAATTGAGTTTTTTGTAATGAGGTGGATGGACCTAGAGTCTGTCATACAGAGTGAAGTAAATCAGAAAGAGAAAAGCAAATACCATATGCTAACACATATGTATGGAATCTTAAAAAAAAAAATGCTCATGAAGAACCTTTGGGCAAGATGGGAATAAGGACACAGACCTGCTAGAGAGAATGGGCTTGAGGATATGGGGAGGGAGCAGGGTAAGCTTGGACAAAGTGAGAGAGTGGCATGGCCATATATACACTACCAAACGTAAAATAGATAGCTAGTGGGAAGCAGCCGCATAGCACAGGGAGATCAGCTCGGTTCTTTGTGACCACCTAGAGGGGTGGGATAGGGAGGGTGGGAGGGAGGGAGACGCAAGAGGGAAGAGATATGGGGACATATGTATATTTATAACTGATTCACTTTGTTATAAAGCAGAAACACACCATTGTAAAACAATTTTACTCCAATAAAGATGTTAAAAATAAATAAATAAATAAAAATAGTCAACGTGATGAAGTAAGCATACATCTATTGTTGACAGCTTTGCAGAGGGCAGTATATAATTGTCATTTTTGATACGCTAATTGGAAAATTAGATTTAATAATGTATAGCCATTTTGTAAACAAAGATATGTTAAAATTTCCTGTCAGTACTATCTTAAATCTTTATACCAATTCTTTATACCAACATATTTAATATTACATGATTTCTTATGGGCAAGAGTTATTAATCATTTTCTATTGAAATGAAAAGGTAACTTAGTCTAGTTACATGTCTCTAGATCATTGAAACATGACAGAAAATATGATTTTCTATTTTCAGCTAAATGCTTCTGCAAAAATATTTTTTATCGGTAACTATATTATGTTTAATCAATCCTTTTATTTTAAGAATAATGAGATTTGTTATTAGTCTTCTCTGGGGAAACAAGTGAGTAGCTTTCAAGCAAATAAATGAATTATCTGTAAAATTGTCATTGACAAAAAAACCCCCTATATTTTATGCACATAAGTAATGAAGGATAAAAATGAAATTGAAAAAGATCTCATATAAGATTATGTTAAAAGTCTGTGCTTGGTCATTGTCTACTATAAGACCCTTATAATACAATCATAAATATTTAAATTATTTGACATTAAATTCTTTTTTTCTTGTTTATTTGATGAAGTTAAGTTAGCTCTATCTATTCCTTTAAGCAGTGAGAGTTTTCTGCAAAACAGTTGCAGCATACCTGAATCTTCTTCAGCCTTCAGAACCAGTAGTCTTCTACATTTTCTGAATGAAAGATGTATATAAATGGTATTGGCATTCATAATACTTGTTAGAGAAAATCACTTCCATGTCCAACTTTCTAAATCAGATCCATCTTTCTAATTCCAAATTTCAGGCATATTTCTTATTGATCATTCTGACATTCATCTTTTCCTCACTTCCTGACCCAGATGTGATCCTCAGTAATCTAGTTTTATTTAAGATCCCAATCCCAATTGTCCTCGATCTTATCAGGGTCCATAATATTTTAAGGTAAATTTCTCATTTATATCTGAAAAACTGCTTGTTCAGTATTTTCAAATGTTTATCATCGCCTGACTAGAGCAGCATATTGATTAAAGGAAGCAAACCATCACTTTGACAACAGGAAACACAGAAAAAAAAACTTTGAAATGCATCTTAATGGCATAGGAGATTTCTAAAGACTACATTTAAAGAAACAAGAGGAGTCAGGAAGTGAGTTAATATTTTCTGTTTACTTGGAAATGTTATCAGAGAGAAAAGTAAAAATACTTTTTAGGATTCAGGAATTGGAACTGGAATATAATGGGATATAAACAGGTAATAGAGTTCTTCATGATTAAGATTAAAACAAGAAAACCTGAAAGGAAAAATCCATACAAGTCTTATAGAAGAAAAAAGAATAAGGTTTTATTGACTTGTGATGATGGTAACATAAGGGTAATATATTCTAACATGGATAGATCTTGACCATAAGACACATAATAAAACAACTCATGTTTATTAAGCTTACTTAAGACCATAGTTCTAAGGGCTTTTCTTACATTAACTCACTTAGTAGTCATAAAAGATCTGTGAGATAAGAGCTAATAGTTTTCCATTTTTATAGATAATAAAACTAATAACATTTCTAAGATCAACGAATCAGTAAATGACTGACCCAGAACTTGAACGTGGCAAGATGGAGTCAAGGTAGCTCTCTTAATCATTATGCAACCGTATTTCGCTTTGATTGAGAAAGAGACAAACGTGTAACCTGGGAAAATCAATGAAGAACGGCAAAGCTATAATTAAATGGTGCAGAGTATTCTACGGCAACTCAGAAAAGGATATCCATCTACATGATCTCAGAACTTACTTTTGAAATTAAGTAAACTTAAAATAAGTGAAAAAAATAATGCAATGGATAGAAGGGAGTAATTGAACTTAAAGTGTTCTAAAGTTCTAAAATTATCTTGGGAGTATAAAAGAAAAACTTAATAACACGTTTTGTTTTAAAGCATCTTTGAATATAATGTTATTATCTACACAATAATCTCTTGAGAATTCATTAAAAGAATAATAAAAAATAGCAAAATAATTATAGTTACTTCAGACATATGGATACCAAGTGGCCAATAAACATCTGAAGATCTATTCAACTTCAGTAGTCACCAAGGAAATGTAATTCTATTGCTAGATACATAGCTGAAAAAAATGTATTTCTCGCTGTGTTTATGTGTCTGTGTGTTTCACCAAAAACACACTTATAAGGATAGCAAAACTCTTCCAATAGCCTAAACTGGAAGTAAGCCAAATGTTCATCTACACTGGGGTAAATAAATGCACTGTGGTGTAATCATACAAAGAAATTATATACAAAAATGAGAGTGAACAATTTGAAGCTGCATGAGTCTCACAAATATAATGATGAGTGAAAGAAGTCAGAAACAATGTATGCTACACAATTTCATTTACATACAGCTCAAATAAAGTAAAAATTTCTGGTGTTAGAAGTCAGGGTAGTAGTTATTTTGTGAGTGGAAACAGTGATGAAAATGGTTTTGCACATAGACTCTGGGGTATGGTTAAAACTTTGTTTCTTGATCTTTGTGCTGGTTACACAACTGTTGCATCTGTGAAAAGCCATTAAACTGTGTACTTGTGAATTGTTATTTATATGAATGTATTTTGTGAATGTTTTATTTCAATTAAATATTTCCATAAAATTAAATTTTATAGATGGAATTAGATATAGCAGAATGTATTCCCGATGTTTTTCCCGATGGCAAAACATGAAATGATATTTAAAAGGATGTTGTTTATTTTTAGTAATACTGTCAACAGGAGATAGTCAATTATCTGTATCAGTTTTATGTGTGTGTATACACACACACACATATACACACACACATTATATACATATATACATCTTTATATATATGAATCTTCAATTCTTTATTTATATGATAGAATTTAAGAGTTCACATTTTAGCATTATGATTATGGGTTGGGAAAGAAAATGAACCTCATAACCAAGCATGGGCAGTGGTGCTAAAATTTTTTGAAAGCTGTGTACATATTTCTTAAATGTTTCATTACAAAAATTGTGTTCATCTAATTGATTGTGAGAGAACAAAACACATTTTTAGCCTTAAATGTTCAAAGCAAATAGCACATACTGCCTTCAAGTAGTAGTGCTGAAATTAAAAATAAATTTCCATCTCATCTTCAGGACAATGAGTCTCACAAAAAGGCCATTTTTCTCTAGTAATATTTACATATTTTATTTTCAGAATAAAAACTCAGAATAAAAATGCAATTTGATTCCTAATGTTTTAAATTGATCCTTAAGCACTAATAATGAGTATGAAAAAAAAGTTACCTTTAGTATGTATTTATTTGCTACATAGGAATAAGTCTTTGTATGTAAAAAATAAAATGAATGAGTAATAAGGAAGCTTCCTGGAATTGAGCATAGTTTCTAAATTCTTTACCTGTATGTGGCACACTTAAACGCAACACTATTTTGAGAATCAGCACGGTTTTAGTTTTCCAAGAATGTTTGCTGTCACCAGAAGTTCTATGACAGTTCTCGGGAACTAAAGTGTATGAATTTGAAAAGCTCCATTCTGTTACCTGAGAATTAAAAGGTATAGATATTGGTTAAAGGAAGGAATTGTACCATAATTCTATAAGCTCTCCTCTCTGATTTTCCCTTCTTATGCTCCCTATGAGCTATATTAGCCAAAAGGAAACTGTGGACCATCTTTTTGTTAGTATTGCCAACTAGAAATATGAAATAAATGATATATAATTTTATTATCATATAATTATTTTGTAAAAAATAAATAATTAGTGATTAAAATCATATATGAAGCAATTCTTCCAAGGATAGGGGAAACATATTGATAAACATGGCTAAGGTAGGCAGAATAATGGCCTTCCAAAGATGAACTTGTAAGTATGTTGCAGTACATGAAAAAGGAAGGTAACCTTCTGGATGGCATTAAGGTTGCTAAACTGCCAGACAGGGTAATTATCCTGGACTGTCTGGAGGGGCGGGGGTAGAATGTAATCACAAGAGTCCTTAAAACTGCCAAAGAGAGGGAGAAGAAGAGAATCAGAGAATAGGCCCTCCAGAAGGGAACATGGCCCTGCCAACACCTTGATTTTAGCTCAGTGAGAACTGTGCTGAACTTCTAACCTACAGAAATATAAGATAATACATTTGTGTTGTTTTAAGTTACTAAATTTGTGGTAATTTGTTATATCAGCAATAAAAAACTAATACAATTCTTATGATCTGTATTTTCCAAGTAGCAAAACAGGGATGTTGTTACAATCAACTAAAACTGCATGGGCATGGACTAGGCACCAAAACAAGTGTTCAGCAGATTGTATAATTCTGGGTAAGGAGTCTCAAACTTATTCCAGTTTATAAAATATAAAACATGCTTCCACCATTTTACACTTCTGTTGGAAAGCAAAAGAATATGCTTCATTGTGCACTGTGGGGGAACTGGCAGAGCAAAGATTGGTTCCAACCAGAGCTCCTAATGCTGTCACTGAGGCCTGAAAAGCACCTGCTTACATTACACATCATCTGCTTTAGTACCTCTGTCTCTGGTTATTGGGCAATGTTTCAAATGTATATTTTGTGCCAATCCAAAGCAGTTCTATCCACATTCCCTGCAGATCAAGGTCTAGGAGCAGAAGGTCATTGTGAACTAGCAATAGCTTAGAGGTATTTTAATGAGAGATAGAAGGAAAAAGATTGAGATACGGAATATGGTTTGAGATGCAATTAGTCCCTGCTATTGCAAATGTAAATGAAGACTCAAGTAAAGGAAAAAGTTAAATTCCCCTTTTGTTGATGCCCATGTATCTCAGGATACAAATAAACAGAGAAAAAGAGTCTATCAGAGTCAAGTATGTTGGAAAACAGCTTAAGTTCACTCCTGCCAAAGTTGGCATCAGATTGAGCTGTCTCTGGTACTCACTTGCTAACAGCTGAAATGTAAACCACAGAGAGAGTAACTTCACACAGAGATACTAAATCTGCAAAAATTGTTCATTCATAAATTGGCAAGAAGTAGATGGAGGAGACAGAGTATATAGACTGAAATTCCAATGTGGGAGTAAATAATTACTGAAATATAATTTTAATGAAAAAATGTATAGATTTGTTCCCAAGTTCTACATTACAAAATATAAAAAAAGAAGAAAGAGATTAGGTTCATTCACATGCAGTGTATGGATCACTTTGAAACAAGGAGTATTAATTTTGCTACGAGAAACCAGAGTATGACGTGGTCACTGGATTAATTGGATCCTTACAAAATAGATCAGGTTGTGTAGTCTTAGTGATTTTTTTCCTCCTCTTTTGCTGTCAGACTAGTGATGCAGAGGTTGACTGTTTTGGATAAAATATCAGAATGGATTCTCTGTATCTGAATTTTTCCAGGTTCAAAACACTAGGGAAGTGAAAGTGACATTTATGTATTTTATAACTTATTTTCACTGTCTCCGATTATTTCAGGTTGAATGGAGTTATGGAAATATGGGACCTTCTGACATCTCATGACTGATGAACTATAGCTCTGATTTTTATGATGATTGATTTTATTTTTCAATTGTTTTGATTTCTGAAAATTTAAGCACCCACTTAGCATGAGATTGATAGTGGTTATTTGTCATGTAGAAAATCTGACTTAGATTTATGGAACTGCTTGACATATTTCTGACCTGTTTGTACATGTGAATCCCTATTATTTTATTCATATATGAATTTGAAATAAAACAAGAATATCTGCTATTAGGTTAGCTTGAGAAGGGCAAGTTCTTATTATTGGCACCACCGATTTTGGTGACAGAAAAGTACTGTAGTTTATTACCTTATTCCCAGAAGAATGTGTGTGTGTGTGTGTGTGTGTGTGTGTGTGTGTGTGTATTTTTTTTCTCCCCTTCAAAATAAGCCCTTACAGCAATATCACATTAATTCAAGAATGACTGTTCTGTGGGTATGAACCACTATCAGATGCTGAAATGTTTTTAAATAGTCATTGCATGTAATAAAAAGAAAGAGTTTATTCTTGGACCCAGCTGGCCAGCAAGCATTTATCTGGGATACTTATACATGTTAGTGTGAGTTCATCAAATCTAAAAGATTTTTCCCTTTCACTTGAAATAATCATAGAAGTTTTGAGTTGGAGTTGACCTAAGACATAACCTTGCTTACCCACCTAAAGTAGAAATTATCAATGTCAGTATCTCTGGCAAGTGGTCATCCATTATATGTTTCATATACTACAAGTGATAAGAAATTCAGTGCTTGAATCAGGTCATTTTATTGTTGAATAGACCAATTTTCTAAAAATATTCTCCTGTATGGTGAGGAATCTGCATCTTCTTAATACATATCCATTGATTCTTTATCTGGCCCCTATAGCTCTAAGAATATTGCAGCTGCTACCGTCTTCCTCTCACCTTTGTCTCAGGTTCTATTACCCTTAATCCTAACACTGCTCTTTAGAAATGTTCTCCAGGGCTGTTGTTCATCATGTTTTGGATACATGCTGATTTTTCAACAGAGTCTTAAAACTTTGGCTTGAGAAGTTTACTGGGTTTCTCCGGTGTAGACTTCAGAGACAGATATTGGCTTTCTGTCTTTTGAATACTATTATTCTGCTGAAGACCATGTTTTTGTTTTTGTTTTTAACGTCTTTATTGCAGTATAATAGCTTTACAATAGTGTGTTAGTTTCTGATTTATAACAAAGTGAATCAGTTATACATAAACATATGTTCCCATATCTCTTCCCTCTTGCATCTCCCTCCCTCCCACCCTCCCTATCCCACCCCTTTAGGTAGTCACAAAGCACTGAGCTGATCTCCCTATGAAATGGGGCTGCTTCCCACTAGCAATCGATTTTACATTTGGTAGTGTATATATGTCCATGCCACTCTCTCACTTTGTCCCAGCTTACCCTTCCCCCTCCCAGTATCCTCAAGTCCATTCTCTAGTAGGTCTGTGTCTTTATTCCCATCTTGCCCCTAGGTTCTTCATGACCATTTTTTTTTTTTTTTTAGATTCCCTATATATGCATTAGCATATGGTATATGTTTTTCTCTTTCTGGCTTACTTCACTCTGTATGACAAATTCTAGGTCCATCCACCTCGATGGCTGAGTAATATTCCGTTGTATATATGTGCCACATCTTCTTTGTCCATTCATTTGTCAGTGGGCACTTAGGTTGTTTCTATGTCCTGGCTATTGTAAATAGAGCTGCAATGAATTTGAAGTACATGACTCTTTTTGAATTATGGTTTTCTCAGGGTATATGCCCAGTAGTGGGATTGCTGGGTCGTATGGTAGTTCTGTTTTTAGTTTTTTAAGGAACCTCCATACTGTTCTTCATAGTGGCTGTATCAATTTACATTCCCACCAACAGTGCAGGAGGGTTCCCTTTTCTCCACACCCTCTCCAGCATTTATAGTTGGTAGATTTTTTGATGATGGCCATTCTGACTGGTGTGAGGTGATACCTCATTGTAGTTTTGATTTGCATTTCTCTAATAATTAGTGTTGTTGAGCATCCTTTCATGTCTTTGTTGGCAATCTGTATATCTTCTTTGGAGAAATGTCTATGTAGGTCTTCTTCCTATTTTTGCATTGGGTTCTTTTATTTATTTATTTTTTTATATTGAGCTGCATGAGCTGCTTGTAAATGTTGGAGATTAATCCTTTTGTCAGTTGCTTCATTTGCAAATATTTTCTCCCATTATGAGGGTTGCCTTTTCGTCTTGTTTATGGTTTCCTTTGCTGTGCAAAAGCTTTTGTGTTTCATTAGGTCCCAGTTGTTTATTTTTGTTTTTATTTCCATTTCTCTAGGAGGTGGGTTGAAAAGGACCTTGCTGTGATTTATGTCATAGAGTGTTCTGCCTATGTTTTCCTCTAAGTATTTTATAGTGTGTGGCCTTACATTTAGGTCTTTAATCCATTTTGAGTTTACTTTTGTGTATGGTGTTAGGGAGTATTCTAATTTCATACTTTTACAGGTAGTTCTCCAGTGTCCCCAGCAGCATTTATGGAAAAGGCTGTCTTTTCTCCATTGTATATTCTTGCCTCCTTTATCAAAAATAAGGTGACCATGTGTGTGTGGGTTTATCTCTGGGCTTTCTATCCTGTTCCATTGATCTATATGTCTATTTTTGTGCCTATACCATACTGTCTTGATGACTGTAGCTTTGTAGTATTGTCTGAAGTCAGGGAGCCTGATTCCTCCAGCTCCATTTTTCTTTCTCAAGATTGCTTTGGCTATTTGGGGTCTTTTGTGTTTCCATACATATTGTGAAATTTTTTGTTCTAGTTCTGTGAAAAATGCCATTGGTAGTTTGATAGGGATTGCACTGAATCTGTGGATTGCTTTGGGTAGTATAGTCATTTTCACAATGTTGATTCTTCCAATCCAAGAACATGGTATATCTCCCCATCTGTTTGTATCATCTTTAATTTCTTTCATCAGTGTCTTATAGTTTTCTGCATACAAGTCTTTTATCTCTCTAGGTAGGTTTATTCGTAGGTTTTTTATTCTTTTTGTTGCAATGGTAAATGGGAGTGTTCCCTTAATTTCTCTTTCAGATTTTTCATCATTAGTGTATAGGAATGCAAGAGATTTCTGTGCATTAATGTTGTATCCTGCTGTTTTGCCAAATTCATTGATTAGCTCTAGTAGTTTTCTGGTAGCATCTTTAGGATTCTCTCTGTACAGTATCATGTCATCTGCAAACAGTGACAGCTTTATGTCTTCTTTTCAGGTTTGGATTCTCTTTATTTTTTTTTTTTTTCCTCTCTGATTGCTGTGGCTAAAAGTTCCAGAACAATGTTGAATAATAGTGGTGAGAGTGGGCAACCTTGTCCTGTTCCTGATCTTAGGTGAAATGGTTTCAGTTTTTTACCATTGAAGAGGATGTTGGCTGTGGGTTTGTCATATATGGCCTTTATTATGTTGAGGTAAGTTGCCTATATGCCTACTTTCCGCAGGTTTTTATCATAACTGGGTGTTGAATTTTGTGAAAAGCTTTTTCTGCATCTATTGAGATGATCATATGGTTTTTCTCCTTCAATTTGTTAATATGGTGTATCCCATTGATTGATTTGCATATATTGAAGAATCCTTGAATTCCTGGGATAAACCCCACTTGATCATGGTGTATGATCCTTTTACTGTGCTGTTAGATTCTGTTTGCTAGTATTTTGTTGAGGATTTTTGCATCTATGTTCATCAGTGATATTGGCCTGTAGTTTTCCGTCTTTGTCACATCTTTGTCTGGTTTTCGTATCAGGGTGACGATGGCCTCATAGCATGAGTTTGGGAGTGTTCCTCTCTCTGCTTTATTCTGGAAGAGTTTGAGAAGGATAGGTGTTAGGTCTTATCTAAATGATAGAATTCACCTGTGAAGCCATCTGGTCCTTGGCTTTTGTTTGTTGGAAGATTTTAAATCACAGTCTCAATTTCAGTGCTTGTGATTGGTCTGTTTATTTTTTCTGTTTCTTCCTGGTTCAGTCTCGGAAGGTTGTGCTTTTCTAAGGAATTGTCCATTTCTTCCAGGTTGTCCATTTTATTGGCATATAGTTGCTTATAGTAATCTCTCATGATCCTTGTATTTCTGCAGTGTCATTGTTAGCTCTCCTTTTTCATTTCTAATTGTATTGATTTGAGTCTTCTCCCTTTTATTCTTGATGAGTCTGGCTAATGGTTTGTCAATTTTGTTTATCTTCTCAAAGACCCAGCTTTTAGTTTTATTCATCTTTGCTATTGTTTCCTTCATTTCTTTTTCATTTATTTCTGATCTGATCTTTATGATTTCTTTCCTTCTGCTAACTTTGGGGTTTTTCGGTTCTCATTTTTCTAATTGCATTAGCTGTAAAGTTAGGTTGTTTATTTGAGATGTTTCTTGTTTCTTAAGGTAATATTTACTGCTATAAACTACCCTCTTAGAAATTCTGCTGCATCCCATAGGTTTTGGGTTGTCGTGTTTTCATTGTCATTTTTTTCTAGGTATTTTTTGATTTCCTCTTTGACTTCTTCAGTGATCTCTTGTTTATTAAGTAGTGTATTGTTTAGCCTCCAAGTGTTTGTAATTTTTACAGATTTTTTTCCTGTAATTGATATCTAGTCTTAGAGCATTCTGTTTGGAAAAGATACTTGATACGATTTCAATTTTCTTAAATTTCCCAAGGCTTGATATGTGACCCAAGATATGATCTATCCTGGAGAATGTTCCATGAGCACTTGAGAAGAATGTGTATTCTGTTGTTTTTGGATAGAGTGTCCTATAAATATCAATTAAGTCCATCTTGTTTACTGTATCATTTAAAGCTTGTGTTTCCTTATTTATTTTCATTTTGGATAATCTGTCCATTGGTGAAAGTGAGATGTTAAAGTCCCCTACCATGAATGTGTTACTGTCGATTTCCCATTTTATGGCTGTTTGCATTTGCCTTATGTATTGAGGTGCTCCTATGTCGGATGCATAAATAACTACAATTTTTATATTTCCTTCTTGGATTGATCCCTTGATCATTATGTAGGGTCCTTCTTTGTCTTTTGTAATAGTCTTTGTTTTAAAGTCTATTTTGTTTGATATGAGAATTGCTACTCCAGCTTTCTTTTGATTTCCATTTGCATGGAATATCTTTTTCCATCCCCTCACTTTCAGTCTGGATGTGTCCCTAGGTCTGAAGTGAGCCTCTTGTAGACAGCATATATACAGTCTTGTTTTTGTATCAATTCAGCCAGTCTATGCCTTTTGGTTGGAGCATTTAATCCATTTACCTTTTAGCTAATTATGGATATGTATGTTCCTATTACCATTTTCTTAATTGTTTTGGGTTTGTTATTTTGTAGGTCTTTTCTTTCTCTTGTGTTTCCTGCCTAGAGTAGTTCCTTTAGCATTTCTTGTAAAGCTGGTTTGATGGTGCTGAATTCTCTTAGGTTTTGCTTGTCTGTAAAAGTTTTAATTTCCCCATCAAATCTGAATGAGATCCTTGCTGGATAGAGTAATCTTGGTTGTAGGTTTTTCTCCTTCATCACTTTAAATATATCCTGCCAGTCCCTTCTGGCTTGCAGAGTTTCTGCTGAAAGACCAGCTGTTACCCTTATGGGGATTCCCTTGTATGTTATGTGCTATTTTTCCCTTGCTGCTTTTAATATTTTTTTTGTATTTAATTTTTGATAGTTTGATTAATATGTGTCTTGGCATGTTTCTCCTTGGAGTTACATGTATGGGACTCTCTGTGCTTTCTGGACCTGATTAACTATTTCTTTTCCCATATTAGGGAAGTTTTCAATTATAATCTCTTCATATATTTTCTCAGTCCCTTTCTTTTTCTCTTCTTCTTCTGGGAACCCTATAATTGAAATGTTGGTGCATTTAACCTAGAGGTCTCTGAGAGTATCCTCAATTCTTTTCATTCTTTTTTCTTTATTCTGCTCTGCCGTAGTTATTTCCACTATTTTATCTTCCAGGTCACTTATCTGTTCTTCTACCTCAGTTATTCTCCTGTTGATTCCTTCTAGAGAATTTTTAATTTCATTTATTGTGTTGTTCATCATTGTTTGTTTCCTCTTTAGTTGTTCTACGTTCTTGTTAGACGTTTCTTGTATTTTCTGTATTCTATTTCCAAGATTTTGGATCCTCTTTACTCTTATTACTCTGAATTCTTTTTCAGGTAGACTGCCTATTTCCTCTTCATTTGGACCAGTGGGTTTTTACCTTGGTCCTTCATCTGTTGTGTGTTTCTCTGTCTTCTTATTTTGCTTAACTTACTGTATTTGGTGTTTCCTTTTTGCAGGCTGCAGGTTCGTATTTCCCGTTGTTTTTGTTGTCTGCCTCCAGTGGCTAAGGATCATTCAGTGTGTTGTGTAGGCTTCCTGGTGGAGGGGACTATTGCCTGTGTTCTAGTGGATGAGGTTGGATCTTGTCTTTCTGGTGGGCAGGCCCGTGTCTGGTGGTGTGTTTTGGGGTGTCTGTGACCTTATTATTGTTTTAGGCAGCCTTCCTGCTAATGGATGGTGTTGTGTGTCTGTTTTGCTAGTTGTTTGGCATAGGGTGTCCAGCACTGGAGCCTGCTGGTCATTGAGTGGAGCTGTGTCTTGGTGTTGAGGTGGAGATCTCTGGGAGATTTTCACCATTTGACATTATGTGGAGCTGGGAGGTCTCTGGTGGACCAGTGTCCTGAACCTGGCTCTCCCACCTCAGAGGCACAGGCCTGACACACTGCCAGGGCACCAAGACCCTGTCATCTACATGGAAAAAGAAAAAAAGGAAAAAAAAAAAAAATATATATATATATATATATATATATCATTGCTCCCAAAGTCCACCACCTCAATTTGGGATGATTCGTTGTCTATTCAGGTATTCCACAAATGCAGGTACATCAAGTTGATTGTGGAGATTTAATCAGCTGCTCCTGAGGCTGTTGGGTGAGTTTTCCCTTTCTCTTCTTTGTTCGCACAGCTCCTAAGGTTCAGCTTTGGATTTGGCCCCGCCTCTGCATGTAGGTTGCATAAGGGCATCTGTTCTTCACTCACGCAGGACGGGGTTAAAGTAGCAGCTGATTAGGGGTCTGTGGCTCACTCAGGCCGTGGGGGAGGGAGGGGTACGGATCTAGGGCAATCCTGCAGCGGCAGAGGCCGGCGTGATGTTGCAATAGCCTGAGGTGCGCCATGTGTTCTCCCAGTGAAGTTGTCCCTGGATCATGGGACCCTGGCAGTGGCCAGCCGCCCAGGCTCCCGGGAGGGGAGGTATGGATAGTGACCTGTGCTTGCACACAGGCTTCTTGGTGGCAGCAGCAGCAGCCTTAGCATCTCATGCCTGTCTCTGGGGTCCACGCTGATAGCCGCGGCTCACGCCCATCTCAGGAGCTTGTTTAGGCGGTGCTCTGAGTCCCCTCTCCTCGCGCACTGTGAAACAAAGAGGCAAGAAAAAGTCTCTTGCCTCTTCGGCAGTTCCCTACTTTTTCCTGGACACACTCCTGGCTAGCTGTGGCGCACTACTCCCCTCCAGGCTGTGTTCACGCAGTCAACCCCAGTCCTCTCCCTGGGATCTGACCTCCGAAGCTGGAGCCTCAGCTTCCAGCCCCCGCCCGCCCCAGCTGGTGAGCAGACAAGCCTCTCGGGCCAGTGAGTGCTGGTTGGCACCGATCCTCTGTGAGGGAATCTCTCTGCTTTGTCCTCTGCACCCCTGTTGTTGCCCTCTCCTTCAAAGCCTTCCCCCCTGCCACCTGCCGTCTTCACCAGTGAAGGGGCTTCTAGTGTGTGGAAACCTTTCCTCCTTCACAGCTCTTTCCCACTGGTGCAGGTCCCGTCCCTATTCTTTTGTCTCTGTTTTTTTCTTTTCTCTTTTGCCCTACCCAGGTACGTGGGGAGTTTCTTGCATTTTGGGAGGTCTGAGGTCTTCGGCCAGCATTCACTAGGTGTTCTCTAGGAGTTGTTCCACATGTAGATGTATTTTTCATGTATTTTGGGGGAGGAAGGTGATCTCCACTCTTACTCTTCCGCCATCTTGAAGGTCTTCTGAAGACCATGTTTTGTATTATTATTTAAATAGTCTTGGGACTCAAAATAGACTTTGGGTTTATTTCATTTAATTTTGTCTGAATTATTATTCAATCAGGCTGCCCTCTGACTCCTGAATCCTCCCTCCCTGTCACCACACCCACACACAAACACACATTATTTGCAGTTGATTTTTTAAACACGAATGCAGCACTTCACATTTTCCTATGTCAGGGCATATTACTGCACTATTTTAGAAATTGTTTTATGCAATGTGGTGGTAGTTATTCCTGTAGTATAGTATAATCTTTTCAAGGCTGGCTTCTGAGTCTTCATTCAAGTCATCTATTAAAAAAAAAAAAGTTTTACAAGAATAAGTCCAAAGACTGGTTTCTGTGGCATATTTTGAGAAGCCTCTTTCCATTAATCATCATACTTAATGTAGTATTTCTTTGACATGATATGAAATTCTTTTGATACTTGAATAACAATTTCTTGAAACAATACATAGTATCAATAAAATTTCTGGGTATTTTCTCATTATACATGTTCTGACTCAAGCATGTTCATACATGTTCAATTTCTTTTAATACATGTTTGTTTCACCAATTTTAGTTTGAAGGAAATTTTATGCCCTGTAATACATCAGCATTATATTAGTTATTCTTACCGTTTAGGGATAATCTCCTTCATTATCTCTCAGCATGTTGAGTAATCATCAACTTATTCTCTACTCTAGATTTCCTAAAGCTGTTATTTTTGGTTAGCAGCATTTTCTAAAAATTTATCTTTGGTGATGGACACTTCTTCCATCTTTTGCACATAGTATTTTCAGATATTGGCTTTCTGCCAGACATATTATTTTCATTCTAGGTGTCTCTTCAGAGTAAAAACATACAAATCTTTAGAAACAGGGAAGTTATAATAAGTAACTAGTTGTTGCCCCATTGCCAATTTTGTAGCCTATTTCAGAAGTCCACAAATACTACCCACCATTTTATATAACCATAACAGGTATGGCCATAAAGTTGGTGCTGTGTCATTTAATTTGCAAACTCAACTATGGATTTATAATTTAAGTTTTCTGGATATTTATTCAGTTGTATATGTTTTTCTTGTCCAATTTTTCTATTAAATCTGTTTGTAATTAAAGGTGTATACATTTTATTAGAAATAATGCAATCAAGAGACCAATTTTAGTATGTGGGAGAACCAATAAAGTCAATTAAAAGTCCAAATGAATACACATGAGGACAAGGCACAATAGGCAAATCAATGGCTTCACAAAGATTTTTGTGTTTAACATTTTCAGGTAATGGAGTGTCTTCTGATTTTATAGGAATGTTTCCCTCAGCAACATTTCTGTTTCTTTATTAAAAGTACAAGTTCTTAAAGCAGAATTTTTTGGCAGGAAAGGACTGTAGATACTTAGTATTTGACTCTTGTTAAACTCTGGAGAATACAGAGATTCAAATATTGCTACTACTTTCTTCATGAGCCCTAAAATATACCTAGATATACATACAAAAAACAAAGCAAAGCAGTATAACTACAGTTGAATTTATATGTAGTAAGAACAATGCTATAACAGTTCTGAAGAATATGATATTTGGATGTTACAAACAAGGAGTTATTTGTGTAACTGTTATGGACTAAATAGTGTTCTCTCAAAAATAACACATTGAAACCCTAACCCCCAATGTGACTGTGCTTGGAGATAGTGCCTCTAGGAAGGTAACTAATGTTTAATAAGGTCATAAGACTGAGAACCTAATCCACTGAGACTGGTGTCCTTATGAAAAAAAGAAAAAGGTTATCAAATTGTTCTCTCTGCACTCACCAAGAAAAGTACATATGAAGGCACTATGAGAAGGCTCCCTTGCAAGAACAGGGGAGAGACTTCACCAGTAACCAGCCTTGCTGGCACCTTGATCGTGGACTTCTAAACTCCAGAATTGTGAGAAAATAAGTTTCTGTTGTTTGAGTAATACAGTATATGGTATTTTGTTACAGCAGCCTGAGCAGACTAATATAGTAGATAAGTATTTTAGTACCAATTTATTGGAAGAAGGCATTCAAACAATATGCATTTTTCCTTTTTATTTATTATTAGCATATTTGCAATATAACAATCAAAATAACTTTTACTTAATTGATATTCAACAAGTAATCCATGTGTGTGTATCTTGATTTCTCTCTTCCCTTACAGAATGATTTAAATTGATGTGTGGACTTGCTTGTTCTCACGTTCAGATAAAATTGAAAGTAGTTTTGCACCCATAAAGACATGAATAAATTGAAGGTTGTCATAAATTGGTTAAAAAAAAAAAAGCTTGGTGATGATCTGTAACTCCAAAACTCCTTCAAAGTGGCTGCAACTATTTTTTCTTTAATATTTTCTATTGCTATGAAGCTTGAGAAGTTAAGACTCTATCAGAGTTAACCAGAGAGGAAAATACTGAGAAGTCAGAAATATATTAAAGAAAATTTTGAAAGTTAAAGAAAAATTATTCAAGAAAAATCTATGAAATTTATCTTACTTTAAGATACAGAAGATTGCATAATTACAGTCTTCTCAATCTTGGGGTCAAATTGGGTTGCAAAATAAAATATATTAATATTAGGGAAGAAGATGGTAAAAAATATGTGGCCTCCTTCATAAACAATAGAGTTTTAAATAAAACATAGTGGGAGGAAATCTGTGCTAATAATATCATCAATGTGACAAAATTTTTCTTTCCCTTAATTATGTTGTATAGACAATGATGAACATAAAGGGGGACAGGCAACATGGCAATATGTGTGGTAATAACTCAGTAACTCTTTGAGCCTGAAGAGATCTTCACCACCACATGTTATAGTAGATATAACTGATGAGCAGCACCGTCCCCAACCCACTGCATCTCCTGCTTCTGCTGATTCAGTGCACTGGGTTTGACTATGGCACACTCTGTGACAGCATACCTCTCTACCACACGAGTCAAGTGGAACTCCCAGTCTTCATTCAAATAAAGCCATTCATGACTATTTCATTTGTAAATCACTTATGATTTTTGTACCTATGATATAACATGTATGTGAAGCTGATGAGTTCATTATAATATATACAAATGAGAATTGAACTGGTTAAATATGGCATCTGAGAATTCAGAATGGCATACATATACCCAAAGTCTTTGAAAAGCATTTCACGTGTATTTTTGCATGTAATCCTCAGGAACTAGGTTTTTCACCAGTTTACAAATAGAAACACTGAGGGAGAGAATGGGTTAGTTACTAGGCAAAACTCACATTTAGGTCTACCTTAAGTCCTAGAGCTTATCCATCACACTAGACTGATTTGGAGAGGGGCAGATGTTAAATATGATAAATACATAAAACTTGTTTAATTAAAATTAGCCAGACCTTCTGTAGAAATTGTATGTTTCTGCTAACAAACCCCAGCTTCTAGTAGCTGGGGTTAATGAATAGGCTGTGTGTGGGTACTTCCACAGTTAGAATGTGATGTGAGAATAAATACTATAAGGAGTAATGATCATGATGAGACATATTGAGAACTTTGGGAAGAAGTGACCTGAGTTTATGAATTCAACCAGTTAGATAAATATAAGGCATATACTGAGGTTTATAGTATGGCTTTGGCTTCTCTGTGATACTTAAAAATGTCCTCGTTCAAGTACACCCTTTGGAAATATATACCAAGAACCCAAATACAAAGCACATACCAAAAACAAAACAAAATAAAACAAAATAGAACCCTGGGATACCAAAGGAAATTTACTGAATACATTATTATTACTATTATTACTGTTATTTATGTCAGGTTTCTTTTTTTGTGGCTGTTCGTTTGTTTTAAAGATAAAATATTGTAATCTGGGGAAAAAATGAGCATACGTTTAATTTAAACCCTATTCAAATCCATGCATATATAAAATAGTGAAAACAGGGTTTCACCTCTACTTATTTCCCGCTACAGAAAATAATTACAAAACTAATAAAACAAAAGTTTGTAAGGTAATTGGAAGGAAGTGAACAGTATAAATTCATTACACTCCAAATTAACATTGTACAGCAGTGTTACATTAGGTAAGATATGTGTAAAAACACTGTTATAACAAAATAAAAGAATCTGAACATAAGTCTAGACAATAGATGGAGTAGAAAATACTTATATGGATTATATCTCAATTTTGGCTTCATGTGGTATAACATGTCTGGGTCAGAGGACAGTGACTTACCTCCCCAAACCTCAAATATCTGAGAAAACATGGTTTAAGAGCAGGAGTGAGAATCTGCTGCCACAGAGCTGAACAAAATGAGAGGATGCTTGTTGTCCTTCATGTCAATGACAACAGGTCTCTGTCAAGAGAGAAGAGTGGATTATGAAGTCTAGGAATCCTACTCTTCACATGAGATCGGGCTACTCTCGACCTTCCTACTCTGGTTCAAGCTGTAATTCTTTTTGTAGCACTCTTTCTTCCTCCCTCAGTTAATCCTGTTCTCTTCTTTTCTCATCAATATTATCCTAAGTCCCTGCTAGGGACTTTTCCAAGTCTTGAAAATATGTTAATGAATTAGATTCCTAAAGAACTATGATTCTAGTGGAAATGAAATAAAAGATAATAGGAGGGGGAAATCACACATTTATGGAAAATTTATTTTGTATGCCTCATTTTGTCTCATCATCACAACAATGAGATTGGTTCTGTCCAACATATGTGGAACCTGGGACTCATAGTTTTTAGAAAGTTGTCAAAGGATTGGAGATAAGTAAGAAAATTGTCTTCGAAATCAGAAAATAAATGCATCAGCAACTTTAATAGTGTGCAGATGTTATTAATGAGGTGTAGAGGAAAGGCACTCAGTGAATTTAGGTATGTCTTTTGGGGATAGGGGAGAACTGAGTGGTCACAAAAGGCTCGGTGGAGAAGGAGATGGGGACTTATATTTAAAGAATAGTAGATTTAAATTGATGGATAATATGGGGAATGGTGATCTGGGCACAGCAAGCTATATTTGCAAACGTATGGTACTATGGGAAAGTATGGGATATTTGGTGAACCATAATTTGTGAAGTATAACTATCACAGGATACATGGTAGGAATGGTAGTCACAGAGTTTGAATAGAATGCAGGAACAAGATGAAGAAAAATCTAGTAACATATGGTACTAAATTTAAACTTTATACTTAAGGCAGTGGTAATCCACATAGAGATTTTTAGCAGAGTAGTTGCACAGATTGCACTTCTAAATTTACTGAGAGATAATGAGGAATGGAGAAAAATAGTATAGGAGAGAAATGATGATATATACTCAAGCAGTGGTAGTGTGAATGGTGGCAGCACTTTGAGAGATAATCCAGAGTAACTAAATTTATGCCCAGCACAGCCCCTTTTACAGTAATAGAAAAATGGCCCTTATAAAACCATGTTTGGTGATTGGTCTCTACATTTATATGTCCCATACATACATATGTGTATTTAATGAGTAAGAGGGAATTTGTTTATCATAGCAGCACATTGCTTTTATTATTTTTTTTTTTTATTTTTTATTTTTTTTGCGGTATGCGGGCCTCTCACTGCTGTGGCCTCTCCCGTTGCGGAGCACAGGCTCAGTGGCCATGGCTCACAGGCCCAGCCGCTCCGCGGCATGTGGGATCCTCCCGGACCGGGGCACGAACCCGCGTCCCCTGCATCAGCAGGCGGACTCTCAACCACTGCGCCACCAGGGAAGCCCAGCACATTGCTTTTAGAATAACATACATTTTCAAAGATTCTGCTAGTAATGCGAAGCATATTAATGCATTACCTGAATGTATTGCTGATTGTATGTGCACCACACTTCCACTTATATTCTTCGTACTTCCCACAGGAATCATGGGCTTCATACTGCACAGGGAAAAATGTTCTGTAAAGTAGACTTCAATGACATTAATTGTATTTTATTTGCATAGTAACTCTGTTACAAATCAATTTTTAAAAGATTAATCTTATTTAATTAAAGCAAATCTAAAGTAAAAAATAGTTATAAGTCATTTACTAGGATATGTTTTTGCCATCATTTAAGAGAAAATTAATTTAACATTCTTAAAATATAATACCACAACAAAACACCACTCCCTATTTCTATTTTGGTTGCATGGACGTTCTCAGTTATTAAAAGAAATTGCTATGTACATTAATTACAAATTTTATCATTAGTTGCATGAAGTTTTTCAGCCCCTGAAAGGGATCCTGGCTGAAATCTGGTTATTATAACATTATATCAATATGCTTCTTCAAATTGCAAAGTGAGGTAGAAACTTACAGGTGCTTTAGTTTAAGAATATATTTCATCCTACTCATTTATTTTCTCTTCTCCTTGGTATTAGTTTGTTTTTTTTTAATAATTTTATTTTTGGCTGCGTTGGGTCTTCTATGCTGCGCAGCTTTCTCTAGTTGCGGCGAGTGGGGACTACTCTTTGTTGCGCTGCGTGGGCTTCTCATTGCGGTGGCTTCTCTTGTTTCGGAGCACAGGCTCTAGGCATGTGGGCTTCAGTAGTTGTGGAACACAGGCTTAGTTGCTCCGTGGCATGTGGGATCTTCCCGGACCAGGGCTCGAACCCGTGTCCCCTGCATTGGCAGGTGGATTCTTAACCACTGCACCACGAGGGAAATCCCAGTATTAGTTTCTTAAGTGCAAAATATCATTTCATTGCATCATTGTATTTTTGAATGTTATTTCCATCAATTTCCCTATATTATTTTCTTCAATATCCTTCAAATATGATTTTTAAAGCAAAAGTCTGTGCTCTTCTAAGCCTTTTATTCTTTGATTTGCCTTCTAAAATTTATTGTTTTGTTTCTCTATGCTATAAACATGCTCAAAACAATCTGTTCTTCTTCTAGTATTTGAATCACTGCCTGATTTTTTTGACATGCACTTTTAATTTAAAGTCCTTGTATTTTCTTTCAATATCATTGCATCACTTGCCTTTTGCCATTTTGGAATTCAGTATACAAAAGGTCCTCTCTATTCCATTTTCATCTATACTTCAGGCCAAGTATGTTCATAATACAGTACATTTCTCTTCCTTTAAAACAAGTAGTCAAACCTATAAAATAGGCCTTATTCTTGTCTTCCCACACCAAAGTTATTGCAGTTTTCTCTTCTAAGTTTTTTTTTTTTAAAGCTAAAAATTACTGAGCCCAGATATAAAGGTCATGGAGCACAGTGTACACAGATACTCAATAACTGTTTCTTGAGTTACACAATATAGAAAGGTGGGGACTGTGAGAAATTTTGACTGAAATCTATAAAGCATGAGCATTATGGACAGGCAAAAGTACAGTTTTTCTCTTTCCTCTTCTGCCAGTGAATAAACTTAGCAATGTACTTTATCATGGTAATCAATACAAATTTTTGCTGAAGATCTTTGATGAGCAGAGTGCTGTTCCAGATCCTTGGAGATGTAAAGAGTTATAAAACACAGGTCCTGCTTTTAAGTATCTTTAATTTAGATGAAGAGTTAATAATTATATGATGCATAAAACATACTTTTTGGATCAAAAAAAAAAAAATGAAGGAATTTCACTTACCATAAGGAACAGATTGATTGGAAGTTAAAATTTCTGATGAGTTCATGCGATGCTTTCACTTGTTTTGTCCTGTTTCTTACTCCTTTTTAGGGAAAATCTTCAGGCTTAGCCATACCCAGACTGGGCAGTAATGTTGTAATGTAGAGAAAGGATATTTCCCTAAATACATGCATGCACACACGCACACACATTAAGTACAACTACAATGTCTTTAAATAAACTCACAGTAACATTCTCTCTGATCAGCAGGAGTAGTTCCATGCAGATAAATAAATTATAAACAATTCTATGAAAGAGAATAAATAGCATTAAAGCACTTCTGTTTATATGAGCATAAGTTGACATCATCTATCTTTACATAGAGTAAATGTGAGATGAATCATATACAAAATAAAATTAAAGTAGCATCTTCATAATACAAAATGCATTCATAAAATATTTTTAAAGGGGTTTACTATAAAAATAAAACTATGAAATGGACTAAAATTGTTGGTAGTTGTTTAGACTATTGATAAATATTTAGAATAATTAACTTGAAAAATGTGTAGTAATTCACACTCTTCATATATAAGAGTTTTACAAATCATTAAAGAGAATGAACATGTTATAGTATTAAACGAAAGAATCAGGAACTCAGTTCTTTAGTAATATCAAATGTTTATATGTTTTTAATTCTCTCTAGCTATCTAAGTACATGTATCCATCATTTAGCTATATATTCATCCATATATATGCATCTGAAGATACGGCTCTATAGTAATTTCTGAAGAAATGTATAGTTCATATTTTCTCTATTTTTTTCATGTGCTTTCTAAACTCTACAAACACAACATTGGCATTATTATAACAATCGGAAAAAGAGAGGCAGTTTTGTGTATAAATTTCCATAGCCTCCTAGAAAACTATTTGTGCCAAAATATTTCTAGAGATGTATTATGGAGTAATGCTCTGTGAGCCTTTTATTTCTGTAACCCTTTCCTAAAGAATCAGTGAGAGACATATCAAAAGTTACTCAGGTCATGGGCACCCCCTCTGCACATGGTGTCCGGCTGTCATCTTGGATTGCAGTGTCTTTTGCCCCACTTCTGCACGTGGCCCACCTGAGCTGAGGTGTTGGTGGCAGCCATTACACACTAGGAACTCCGTTGGAAGAGCTGGGTGCGAGGCCTCAGCATGTGGCCCCCTGTGAGCAAGAGAAACTAAAAACAAAGGAAAAAAAAGCCATCTCAGAGCTGTGACTATTTTCAAGGCTGCTGTTTTTCTCTGTGGAACACTACCTTTGGGGCAAAACAAGGAGGAAACAGGTGATTCTGTGCTTCTCCTTCCAGCACAGAAGGAGAGCCACTACAGGCCAGCTTCTACAACACTGAAGGCACTTCAGCCGTGTGGCTGACGGGGTCGTGGTGCTCTGGCCAGGTGTCAGGCCTGAGCCTCTGAGGTGGGAGAGCTGAGTGAAGGACACTGGACCACCAGAGACCTCCCAGCCCCACGTAATATCAATCGGCAAGAGCTCTCTCAGAGATCTCCATGTCAACACTAGACCCAGCTCCACTCAACAACAAGCAGGCTCCAGTGCTGGACAACCTATGCCAAACAACTAGTAAGACAGGAACACAACCCTAACCATTATCAGAGAGGCTGCCTAAAATCATACTAAGTTCACAGACACCGCAAAACACACCACCGGATGCAGTCCTGCCCACCAGAGAGACAAGATCCAGCCTCATCCACCAGAACACAGGCACCGGTCCCCTCATGAGGAAGGCTACACAACCCACTGAACCAACCTTACCCACTGGGGGCAGACACCAAAAACAATGGGAACTATGAACCTGCAGCCTGTGAATAGGAGATCCCAAGTGCAGTAAGTTAGGCAAAATGAGAGGACAGAGAAATACACAGCAGATGAAGGAGCACAGTAAAAACCCACAAGACCAAACAAATGAAGAGGAAATAGGCAGTCTACCTGAAAAAGAATTCAGAGTAATGAGAGTAAAGATGATCCAAAATCTTGGAAATAGAATGGAGAAAATACAAGAAATATTTCACAAGGACCTAGAACAACTAAAGAGGAAACAAACAATGATGAGCAACACAATAAATGAAATGAAAAATACTCTAGATGGGATCAATAGCAGAATAACTGAGGCAGAAGAACGGATAAGTGACCTGGAAGATAAAATAGTGGAAATAACTACTGCAGAGCAGAATAAAGAAATAAAAGAATTAAGGACATTCTCAGAGACCTCTAGGACAACATTAAACACACCAACATTCAATTGTAGATGTCCCAGAAGAAGAAGAGAAAAAGAAAGGGACTGAGAAAATATTTGAAGAGATTATAGTTGAAAACTTCCCTAATATGGGAAAGGAAATAGTCAATCAAGTCCAGGAAGCACAGAGAGGCCCATACCAGATAAATCCAAAGAGAAACATGCCAACACATATTAATCAAACTATCAAAAATTAAATACAAAAAAAAATATTAAAAGCAGCAAGGGAAAAATAACAAATAACATACAAGGGAATTCCCATAAAGGTAACAGCTGATCTTTCAGCAGAAACTCTGCAAGCCAGAAAGGAGTGGCAGGACATTTAAAGTGATGAAAGGGAAAAACCTACAACCAAGATTATTCTACCCAGCAAGGATCTCATTCAGAGTTGACGGGGAAATTAAAACCTTTACCAAAAAGCAAAAGCTAAGAGAATTCAGCACCACTACACCACCTTTACAACAAATGCTAAAGGACTACTCTAGGCAGGAAAAACAAGAGAAGGAAAAGACCTACAATACCAAAGCAAAAACAATTAAGAAAATGGTAATAGGAACATACATATTGATAATTACCTTAAATGTAAATGGATTAAATGCTCCAACCAAAAGGCATAGACTGGCTGAATCGATACAAAAACAAAATCCATATATATGCTGTCTACAAGAGACCCACTTCAAACCTAGGGACACATACTGACTGAAAGTGAGGGGATGGAATAGATATTCCATGCAAATGGAAATCAAAAGAAAGCTGGAGTAGGAATTCTCATGTCAGATAAATAGACTTTAAAATAAAAACTATTACAAGGGACAAAGAAGGACACTACATAGTGATCAAGGATCAATCAAAGAAGAAGATATAACAATTGTAAGTATTTATGCACCCAACATAGGAGCACCTCAATACATAAGGCAAATGCTAACAGCTATAAAAAGGGAAATCAACAGTAATACAGTAATACTAGGGGACTTTAACGCCTCACTTTCACCAATGGGTATATCAACCAAAATGAATAAAAACTAAGGAAACATAAGTCTTAAATGATACATTAAACAAGATGGACTTAATTGATATTTATAGGACATTCCAACCAAAAACAAGAATACAGTTTCTTCTCAAGTACACACAGAACATTCTCCAGGATAGATCACATCTTGGGTCACAAATCAAGCTTTGGTAAATTTAAGAAAATTGACATCGTGTTAACTATCTTTTCCAACCACAATGCTAAGAGACTAGATATCAATTACAGGAAAAAATCTGTAAAAAATACAAACACATGGAAGATAAACAATATACTACTAAAAAACCAAGCAATCAATGAAGAAATCAAAGAGGAAATCAGAAAATACCTAGAAAAAATTACAATTACAATTACACCAGCCCAGAACCTATGGGATGCAGCAAAAGAAGTTCTAAGAGGGAAGTTTATAGCAATATAATCCTATCTCAAGAAATAAGAAAAATCTCAAATAAGCAACCTAACCTTACACCTAAAGCAATTAGAGAAAGAAAAACAAAAAAACCCTAAAGTTAGCAGAAGGAAAGAAAACATAAAGATCAGATCAAAAGTAAATGAAAATGATGTGAAGGAAATGATAGCAAACATCAATAAAACTAAAAGCTGGTTCTTTGAGAAGACAAACAATATTGATAAACCATTAGCCAGACTCATCAAGAAAAAAAGAGAAAAGCCTCAAGTCAATAGAATTAGAAATGAAAAAGGAGAAGTAATAACTGACACTGAAGAAATACAAAGGATCATGAGAGATTACTACAGGCAACTATATGCCAATAAAATGGACAACCTGGAAGAAATGGACAATTTCTTAGAAAAGCACAACCTTCTGAAATGGAACCAGGAAGAAATAGAAAATATAAACAGACCAATCACAAGCACTGAAATTGAAACTGTGATTAAAACTCTTCCAACAAACTAAAGCCCAGGACCAGATGGCTTCACAGGCGAATTCTATCAAACATTTAGAGAAGAGCTAACACCTTTTCTTCTCAAACTCTTCCAAAATATAGCAGAGGGAGGAACACTCCCAAACTCATTCTACAAGACCACCATCACCCTGGTACCAAAACCAGACAAAGATATTCCGAAAAAAGAAAAGTAAAGACCAATATCACTGATGAACATAGATGCAAAAATCCTTAACAAAATACTAGCAAACAGAATCTAACAGCACACTAAAAGGATCATACACCATGATCAAGTGGGGTTTATGTCATGAATGCAAGGATTCTTCTATATTTGCAAATCAATCAGTGTGATACATCATATTAACTGACTGAAGGATAAAAACAATATGATCATCTCAATAGATGCAGAAAAAGCTTTCAACAAAACTCAACACCCATTTATGATAAAAACCCTCCAGAAAGTAGGCTAGAGTGAACTTACCTAAATATAATTAAGGCCACATATGACAAACCTACAGCCAACATTGTTCTGAATGGTGAAAAACTGAAACCGTTTCCACTAAGATCAGGAACAAGACAAGGTTGCCCACTCTCACTACTATTATTCAGCATAGTTTTGGAAGTTTTAGCTGCATCAATGAGGCAAGAAAAGTAATAAAAGCAATCGATATCAGAAAAGAAGCAAAATTGTCACTGTTTGTAGATGACATGCTACTATACATAGAGAATCCTAAAGATGCTACCAGAAATCTACTAGAGCTAATCAATGAATTTGGAGAAGTAGCAGGATACAAAATTAATGCACAGAAATCTCCTGCATTCCTATACACTAATGATGAAAAATCTGAAAGAGAAATTAAGGAAACACCCATTTACCATTCCAACAAAAAGAATAAAATACCTAGGAATAAACCTACCTAAGAAGACAAAAAACCTGTATGCAGAAAACTATAAGACAGTGATGAAAGAAATTAAAGATGATACAAACAGATGGAGAGGTATACCACGTCATGGATTGGTAGAATCAACATTGTGAAAATAAATGTACTACCCAAAGCAGTCTACAGATTCAATGCAATCCCTATTAAGCTACCAATGGCCTTTTTCACAGAAGTCGAAGAAAAACTTTCACAATTTGTATGGAAACACAAAAGACCCTGAGTAGCCAAAGCAATTTTGAAAAAGAAGCATGGTGCTGGAGGAATCAGACTCCCTGTCTTCAGACTATACTACAAAGCTACAGTCATCAAAACAGTATGGTACTGGCCCAAAAACAGAAATATAGATCAATGGAATAGGATAGAAAGCCCAGAGATAAACCCATGCATACATGGTCACCTTATCTTCAATAAAGGAGGCAAGAATATACAATGGAGAAAGAACAGCCTGTTCAATAAGTGGTGGTGTGCAAACTGACCAACTACATGTAAAAGAATGAAATTAGAACACTCCCTCACACTATACACAAAAATAAACTCAAAATGGATTAAAGACCTAAATGTAAGGCCAGACACTATCAAACTCTTAGAGGAAAACATAGGCCAAACACTCTATGTCATAAATCACAGCAAGATCCTTTTTGACCCACCTCCTAGAGAAATGGAAATAAAAACAAAAATAAACAAATGGGACCTAAGGAAACTTAAAAGCTTTTGCACAGCAAAGGAAAACATAAAGAAGGTGAAAAGACAACCTTCAGAATGGGAGAAAATATTTGCAAGTGAAGCAACTGACAAAGGATAAATCTCCAAAATTTACAAGCAGCTCATGCAGCTCAGTATCAAAAAAACAAACAATCCAATCCAAAAATGGGCAGAAGACCTAAATAGACATTTCTCCAAAGAAGATATACAGATTGCCAACAAACACATGAAAGGGTGCTCAGCATCACTAATCATTAGAGAAATGCAAATCAAAACTACAATGAGGTATCACCTCATACCAGTCAGAATGGCCATCATCAAAAAATCTACAAACAATAAATGTTGGAGAGGGTGTGGAGAAAAGGGAACCCTCTTGCACTGTTGGTGGGAATGTAAATTGATACAGCCACTATGGAGAACAGTATGGAGGTTCCTTAAAAACTAAAAATAGGGGGCTTCCCTGGTGGCGCAGTGGTTGAGAGTCCACCTGCCGATGCAGGGGACATGGGTTCATGCCCCGGTCCGGGAGGATCCCACATGCTGTGGAGCAGCTGGGCCCGTGAGCCATGGCTGCTGGGCCTGCACGTCTGGAGACTTTGCTCCGCAGCGGGAGAGGCCACAACAGTGAGTGGCTCACGTACTGCAAAAAAAAGAAAAAAGAAACTTAAAAAAAAAAAAAACTAAATATAGAACTACCATACGACCCAGTAATCCCACTACTGGGCATATACCCTGAGAAAACCATAATTCAAAAAGAGTCATGTACCACAATGTTCATTGCAGCTCTATTTACAATAGCCAGGACATGGAAGCAACCTAAGTGTCCATCAACAGATGAATGGATATAGAAGACGTGGCACACATATGCAATGGAATATTACTCAGCCATAAAAAGAAACGAAATTGAGTTTTTTGTAGTGAGGTGGATGGACCTAGAGTCTGTCATACAGAGTGAAATAAATCAAAAAGAGAAAAACAAATACCATATGCTAACAGATATATATGGAATCTAAAAAAAAAACAAAACTGGTTCTGAAGAACCTAGGGGCTGGACAGGAATAAAGACATATACGTAGAGAATGGACTTGAGGACACGGGGAGTTGGCAGGGTAAGCTGGGACGAAGTGAGATAGTGTCATGGACATATATACACTACCAAATGTAAAACAGCTAGTTGGAAGCTGCTGCATAGCACAGGGAGATCAGCTCAGTGCTTTGTGACCACCTAGAGGGGCGGGATAGGGAGGCTGGGAGGGAGACGCCAGAGGGAGCAGATATGGGGATATATGTATACGTCTAGCTAAATCACTTTGTTATACAGCAGCAAACTAACACAACAATGTAAAGCAATTATACTCCAGTAAAGATGTTTTAAAAATTGTCCCTTAAAAAAACAGTTATTCATTCAAGTAAATTAATATCAGCATTACTTATAAACATTTGGAAAGAATCTAAATCCGAAGAATTGGAAAATACTTAAGTATTGTTTGAGATAATCATGAGATAGAATATTATGCAACCAGTTACATCATATTGGGAATTAATATTTAATGACTTGGGAGCAAGTTTATAACATGAGTTAATAAATACAAACCCTATATCCAATATAGTGACTTATACAGACATACCTTTAGGTACACATGGGTTTTATATGTTCATAGAATAGTACTAAAATTAAGTACATTAATATAGGAATTTTTCCAGTAGGATTTTAATTTTCTTTGTGATTTTTTATATGTTAAAATATACCACCATGAAATCATATTGCTACTCCAATCAGATAAAAAGATAAATGGTGCAAAAAGTGGGGTTAGGTGTCAATCTCTTTATTAGGTTTTATAGTAATGGATATAAAAAAAGAGATAGGGTATTTTTCTCATTGGGCCTGACATATAATTATGGAAATAATACAGAAAAAAATAGAAAAATGGAAAATGTAGTTAGTCCTCTGTGGGTGTGTGAATTTCTTAACTACTAGAAAACACAGTAAGCAGGCTTCTGTGGTTAGAAGATAGATTCATAATTTAGGAATGAGGAGGTTGGAAGCTACTCAGAACTCATCTGACTTCCAGCAGGACTAGATGAGCACTGATACTGTATTGTTGTGTAGCTAAAAAGTAGCTTGGAGGAAGTTATCCTGAGTAATTTCCACGCGCTGTGTTTATGTTGTGGCCTGCCAGAGAGTTTTTCTGTTAGTACTGTCATGAGTCTTGAGTGCCAGCAGGCTCCCTGGCCTGATGCATGTTCCAAGATGCCATATTCACGGATTAGACACACAGGGCACATATCGAGTTCTGGTGAGCATCTCACTAACTCTGCATCTCAACCTTATATAACTACCAAGGGGTTCAGGAGAGAAAGAAAATAAGCCCTGTTTGTTTCCCTAAATACCCAAAAGAACTTATGCTGCCATATTCTTAAATAATTTCCCTGTTTTTATAGTACAGTTTTGAGATTTAACAAAAGTTAGTGGACAGGAAAAGACAGGAAGTAAGGATCCGTATATTTTCCCCACTTGTCCCAAGTAACAACAGATTCAATCTGGCTCTAATATTATTGTATATTTGGGTGAGAAATCACTGTGTAATTCAAATAATCCTTGACTTAAAATTCTAAAAATCTGAGATGAAATCTAGTTTTCTCATTTCTAGCTACATGACATTATTTATCTTAACATGTCAAGTTATTTAACACTTCAACTTCAGTTTCCTTTTCTGTAAAACAAGGGTATAAAATCTACTTTATAGGTTTGATGTGGGCTTTGAATGAGATTATTATTTTGGAAATGCAATGCAAAACATAAAATAAACATAACATTACTAGTTCTCTATTGCCCTTTCTTTTTTAATTAAGACCTGTGGTCAGTGTAATTAGGGAACTTTGTGTCAGATGTATCTGATCAGTTCCTAGATCAGCCATTTACTAACTGAGCTCTTCTAACCTGTTTCAATTTTTTTCATTTGTAGTATAGAATATTATAATATAAATCGTAGCATGGTTGAAAATATTGAAGTGAGAATAGGGGACATTTTAGGCTCTGTCATTTATTTGCCCGTAATTATCACAACTGTCCCTAAAAAGTTTGTGTTATCAGAGACAGAAAACAAATTTCACACAGTCACACAAAGGTAAAAGGCAGTATTCAACAGCAAGTCTTTCTAGCATCAAAGTCCCTTTCTATTTTTTCACACTGCCACCTATTGTTGAGGCACCTAGAAGCCACCCCAATTTGTGCCTCTCGGTAACTTCATTGCTATGGGTAAGTTTCTCTGGACTTCTCTGTCCTCATCTGTAAAATAAGAAGCTGTATTAAATCATTATTTGCAATCTGGATTCATTTGAGGTCATGGGTTTCTCCAACCTTCTCAGAAACAACTTTGTGGGAAACTGAGGCAAACTGGAAAGTTCTACTTCTTCAACTACTTCAAAAAGACCAGCTTTTCTATTATCTTTTTAAATTTTCTTGTCTACATATTTAAGATCTCATTTGGGCAAAATACTCCGTTGTTAAAAACAAGCTTGAAAACCACAATATTAGATATTCTCTAAGGATCTATTCATTCTAAAGTATTTAATTCTAATTAAATATATTTAAGGGCCTGGATTAGTCATAAGGTCAGAATAAACAATGGATAAGTCAGCAAATGAATATTTAGCCTTAGAAATATTTCCCTGGAATATGTGCTGAATATGAGTAGATGAATAAAGCAAATTTTGGGACAATTTCTTGCATTGCTATTTATGATAAAATTAAGTTCTTTGGTCAAAAAAGTAAAAATGAAGATTAAACTATCTGAGTATGTCTATGAGAGTAACAGACAGCTTATTCAGTGACTATATTAATAAATATATTAGCCAGAAGAAGGGTTAGAATAAACAAGTACAAAACAGATGTTCCAGGAGTACATACAAACCAAGAGAAATGGGATAGAGCCTTAAGAAGCATAATCAAATGTTCACCAAAACCAGTCCTGATCACTCATGGACAGATGTCTGATGTAGCCAGAAGGACAAATATACATCTCTAGAGACCTTGAGAGTTAGAACTAGAATTTGAAGGCTGTAAGCAAAGAGATGGATATTTCATCACATCTTCTGGTTCATTCACTCATTCAGTGATTCACTCAACATACATTTATTAAGAATGATATAGAAAATGAGTAACTGGTGGAAAAGTTTTTGAATAGTCAAATTGACTTTCTGAGACTATAATTTACAATATGAAAGTAATGGTTCTCAGGAAAGGACAGAATTCACCTAAAATAGATTAAAGATAATGTTTGGAGAAAGATTCAATAACGTAATAAGAGAAATTTAAAACAACACTGGTGTGTATGAAGCAGGGAGAGGAGGGCATGTCTAGTAAATCAGTAAAACCAGATGCCATGGGGAAGAAGCTATGTTATTCTTTTATTCTGTCCATCTCCACTACTAATACCATAGGCATATTCTCTACCCTGGAGTTTTAAAATTGCCCTTTTAACTGGCCTCTATGCTTCTATTCAATCCATGACTGTTCCTTGCCCACAAAGCAACCATAATACTCTTTTTAAAACCAAACAGATTATATCTTGCCCCTGCTGTAAATCTCCAATGACATATTATACTACATAGTACATACTATACTACAAAGATCCTCTACAAATAGGCCCTGCTCTCTCCATCCTCACCTTGTGCCATTGTCCCGTGTCCATCAGTACTGACCCAAGGGCTTTTGTTGATTTCTCAAACACCTCAGATCAATCCAACCTTAAGATTTTTGTACCAGCTATTCCAACTGAGTTGAATTCTATTTCCTGTTATCCTTCTATGGAAAGTTCATTCTATGGAGAATTTATTCTAACCTAAGCTTACATATAATTCTCTCAGAATGTATTGCTGACCATCAAATCTTAACTAATCCCTCAGACACTTAGTGTTTAATCACTCTAGCTTTATGCTGGATCTGTGAAATTATAGTTTGTATCTCTCATTCAATCACTATATTCACTATGTCTAGTTGTTACCTGGTACATAGTAGGTTGTCTCTCTCTCTCTCTCTCTCTCTCTCTCTCTCTCTCTCTCTCTATATATATATATATATATATATATATATATATAACATAAAAGCCAATTTGTGAAGGTTATTCCCAGTCCAGAGTAACAGAGTGTCAGAAACAATACCTGTGGTTTAAGATTGCTATTACAGGTTCATAGAATATGTGAAAAAGCAATGCTTATCTAAAAGTTTCATGTAAACTATGTTACCTTACAATTGTTACCGAGACTGGGTGAGAGAGTGCTTTATCTGAGAAACATCAATGAAAGGACATTTCACATTAGATAGAGATCTAATACAGAATTAAGGAAAGGGGAAAAAATGTAATGCATTTACATTACATTGATTACATTGTAATCATATTAGATACATTTTTATTTAGTCATCAAAACAACCCTGGAATATTTTCAAATATTTGTATCCCTGTTTATCAAATACTAGAACTGAGACTCAAAGAAAACAAGGGACAGAACTAATGACATATAGTTAATGATAGAGGTATTATATAATTCATGTTCATCTAATTCAAAATGAATTTCCATCAAACCAGATTAGAAATATCTTTGTAAATGTATTTAAAAAAAAAACAAACCTCTTCCTTAAAATCAAGATCTTAATTAGAAGCCCAGTATGTAAAGGGGCTTTTCCTGTGGCTTCCATGGAGAGCTGAATTTCCCCTTCTGAGCTGCTCACATGTTTCCTTTGTATATTTTCATATGTTCATGCAGCTTTAATCAAATCTTAAAGGCTTAGATGTCAGTCTGTCTTCTAAAAGTCATTCTGCCTCTATGGTCTCTGTAGGTTCTATGTTGATTTATTGGCTTCTCTCAAATTTACTTAGAGGAAGAGCATAGGGACAAGGATATTGTTGAGAAGAAGAGATTTGTTTCGTAGCTGTATTCGCTCATGCTCAGTTGGAATACTTTTAGGTGAGCTGATGGAAGTGGTGCTACATGCCTACTGATTAATTTTGTAGTTAATTTCCAGTTAACATTATAAATATAAAGTAATTACAACCTCCACATGTGGATCAAATAATCACATACATACATACATACATGAATACATACATGCATGCATGCACCAATAGTCCATTCTCCTTTCCCCAATTTAGGTTCCCCAATTATTACCATATTTTTTTTTTGAAATTGCCACTTACTGAATCAAATAGAAAATTGGAGAGTAAGGAATATTTCCCTCCTGTAACAATCAAGAGGAATGCAGGCTGCAGAGAAGCACATGACATGGGCAGGCTGTAGAGAAGCACCTGTCATGCACAAAGTTAGGGTGTAGTTGCCTCTTTATTCCCTGACTAGGGAAATTAAGACATTGGAACCCAGCAGTAACCTGAAAGGTTGTACTGGTAAGAGAATGACAATTCATGTAGAGGGTCATGTGCCAGGCTGAGTTGAATGTCCCTGCTATCATGGTGCAAAGTTTTGTCTCTTCACAGCTATTCTCCTTCTTGTTCACAGACCTTCCAGGCCTCATAATTTTCTGGCCATTTGCTAGCCATGGAGCACCATTTCATGGCTGGCTCTGGAATTCATCATGTCACAGACATAAATCTCAAGGATATACCTTTTCCTTGCCTCTACCTAGGGTTTATATTTTTCCCAATTAAACCCTCCAAATCCCCCCCAAATTATCTGATTATAACCCTTTTCCCAAAAAACAGCTACCTGCATAACTTTCTAACAACAGCACAAGCATCTAGAAAATGTAGAGCTGTCTCTTACATCTTAATTATAACTTATCTCTCAACTGTGACCAATGGGAATTTCTGGTTCTTCTCTCACTTAAGTGTTGGGAAAAACATACTTTCTGGAGAGATACCACAGGGCCCTTTTCCTTTAATAAATTTTTTGTAGTCCTATATAGTTAATTCTAATGCTAAATCCTACCCTATCCCTAAATTCCTTCCTCAGGAGCTGGACAGGGATGCCATCTTTCATCTGGAGCTTCGTGATTCTGCTCCAAGGATAGGTCACCAAAGTGCTCACCCTACACACAGAGCAGCATTTCATTATTTCAGTGCTATTTCTCCCAGGCACTCCAGAATATCTGGAAGTGAGATTCATGCCTAGCAATTTTGCCTTCCCTACTGTTGATAGGACTATAAATTGGTGCCGTTAATTCTTACACATGGACTTTTTTTATCACGGTCCTTCCAATTATAAATGGCAAAAGCAATGATCATCCTTGTACCGTAGTCATTTTTAAATACCATTATACTATACTATTTTACTTTAAAAAATATTTTTAATATTTTATTATACTCAACACATTTTATTACACCATACCATTTTGCCTGTACTTTTTCATCTATTTTCTATCTCATGCATTGTATTGGAAAGTCATTCAGAGAAAGAACAGTTTTTACATTGAACATTGTATATTGATATATCCTAAACACCTTGAATATTTCTGAGCCTCTAGTTTTTCCTCAGAGATTAAAAAAATAATGATTTTTTAAATGAATGGAAGTGCATATATTGATGTTTAGACAACAGTGAATAATAACAATGGCTGACTAGATGGAAACTTATCCTTAAGTTCTGCTGCACACTGAGAGAAGATCCTGAGCTTGCTGCTTTCCTCACTCAGCACAGAGCAGTGATTGCTTTGCCATTATGATTCCAAACAAATTTCAAGAATTCAAGATTGTGTTGTAATAGCAGATATTGATATAGGCATGTAGAAAAATTGTTTCTGTTGGTAGCACTGACCCTCCTTTCTACAAAATAGGGTATAGTTTTCATTGTTTACCAGTTGTTCAGTTTAGTAGGTTCTTCCTTTTGTGTTCCTTAGATTTGGCTAATGCACCATCATCCAGAGGTTAGAGGAAAACCACACCTGGCTATAGCTTGGGAAGTCATGCCTGGATATTTCATATAGATAGGAGATAATAGCTGTTATTTATAAAATGCTTCCTCTGCCCAGAACTAGGAGATTTTGTTTATATGATAAAACACTTTTACTGGTACGGAGACTGAGGGCGAGGGAAGTTAAATAGTATCCAAAGTAGGAAGTTAAATTGTATACAAAGTAGCACAACTGAGACCATGTGAGCTCTCATAGACAGAATAATTAAAAGCTGCAGTTCAAATTCATGTCATTTTCATTTTTTCATAAATTTAATTAATCTATATTAATTTTAGACACTTTAGTTAATCATAAATGTGTAAATAAATTCTGTGAATTCTATAATACTCAAAGCTCAATACTATGCATTTCCCACATTTGTTTTCCATCCAAAGATTTCCTTGACTGATTCTTCGCTACTTTAGTGTTTAAATATTCTTTTTTTACTTGGCTTCCAGTCTGCCCATATACTTTTTTTGTTGAAGTATAGTTGATTTACAATATTATATTTATTTTAGGTGTACAGCATAGTGATTCAGTATTTTTATGTATTATACTCCATTAAATGTTATTACAAGATAATGGCTATAATTCCCTATGCTATACAATATATATTTATTGCTTATCTATTTTATACATAGTAGTTTATATCTCTTAATCTCATACCCATAACTTGCCCCTTCATCCTTCCGTCTCCCCTCTGGTAACCAATAGTTTGTTTTCTATATCTGTGAGTCTGTTTCTGTTTTGCTATATACATTTGTTTGTATTTTTCTTAGATTTCACACATAAATGATATCATACAGTGGTTTTCTTACTCTGTCTGACTTATTTCACTAGTCATAATATTGTCTAGGTCCATCCATGTTGCTGCAAAGACAGAATTTCATTCTTTTTTATGGCTAAGTAATATTCCATTGTATGTATATACCACATCTTCTTTATCCATTCCTCTGTCGATGGACACTTGGATTACTTCTATATCTTGGCTATTGTAAATAGTGTTGCTATGAACATCGGAATGCATGTCTTTTCAAATTAGTGTTTTCATTTTTTTATGGATATATACCCAGGAGTAGAATGCTGGATCATATGGTAGTTCTATTTTTAATTTTTTTAGGAACCTCCATACTGTTTTCCATAGTGCTGCACCAGTTTAGTTTCCTACCAACAGTGTACAAGGGTTCTCTTTTCTACATATCCTCTCCAACGTTTGTTATTTGTAGAATTTTTTTTTTTTTTTTTTTTTTTTTTTGCGGTACGCGGGCCTCTCACTGTTGTGCCTCTTCCCGGACCGGGGCACGAACCCGCGTCCCCTGCATCGGCAGGCAGACTCTCAACCACTGCGCCACCAGGGAAGCCCTATTTGTAGACTTTTTAATGATAGCCATTCTGTCAGGTGTGAGCTGATATCTCACCATTGCTTTGATAAATATTCCTCATTAAGATGGAGGAAATTGTTGTCATCTTAATCATATTGCCTCGAGACTTAAAAAAGCATCTAGAAAGGTATCAGATTGCATGTGTAGAGAGTGATAGTGGATAAACCACACAGATCACTCAGACTTTTATCTAAAGAAGTAACCACCCATTTGGAGAGTACCATGCTGTTACTAATAATGAATAACTATTATTAAATCATAGGGCATGCAAAGATTATAATCAACATTATAAAAAAATTCAAAAGTCAACTGGATAGAAAGATTTCATTTTAATATTGAGTTTTGCTTCTCTGTTTTTCAGTAGAGTCCTCTTTCTAAACCATTGCAGGATGCAAACCAAGATGTCTATTTAAAAACTCATATGCTGTGTTTTGCTTGTTCAAATATAAGTTTTCTGGATATTTTATAGTTGCTATGCCACAGGCTTAACAATAAAAATTTAGTACTGGAAAGAAGTACAAATAGAAAGAGTAAAATTGTCTGTCTTTTCAGAGTATACTAAATTGTTCTTAAGGTAGCTTTCAGACTCTGATGCACTATTTATTTTTAGTCAAGATTATTGAACCATTTAGTAATGAATCCAGTATGTAAGCATACAGATATAGATCAGTATTTCCCAAAGTTCTTTGACCATGAATCAGCTTTATGGTCTAGTAGTTTGAGAAAATACCAGAAGTCCATGAGATATAACATATACTAGGATTAAAAAGGTGACAAAATATAGCTCTGTAAATAAATTAACTGGCGAAATTATAAAAATATGGTCATATGCTTTTTATTATATAAGAAAAAGATAAATAAGAGAATAATATCGACTGTTGTATTAAATATTATATATTATCACTTTGTACAATTTAACAAATTTATACTGAAATTGCATGAGATAAATGATATCATCAAATAGATCAGAGGTCAGCAAATGTTTTCTGAAATGGGCCAGATAGTAAATATAATAAACTCTGGGAGCTATGCAAGTCGCTATCATAACTACTCAACTCTGCCATGTAGGGCAAAAGTAGCCACACACAATATGGAAACAAATCGGTGTAGCTGGATTCTGATAAAATTGCATTTTCAAAAGCAGAAAACAGGCCTTATTTGGCCCAAGGACCATAGCTGGCCAATTCATGGACCTAGATTATTAACTAGGTTGTAGATGATGCAACGGTTAAATACTATATGGTGTCCATACATCAGTGCAAGGAAACAACAAGCAGAGCATTTGTTCAACAAGGAACTAATGGTGCATTCTTTGATACGGTGTATATTTTCTTAAAGGCAGATTAAATACGTAAAAGTTAGAATAATTTTATAGGTATATATGATATTTTACCTGTGACTTAAAATGTATTTTAGCTAAAAACTATAATTATATAGCAATTTACTTCTTTTTTCTTTCTCCCTCCTTCCCTCCCCCTCCCTCCCTTCCATCCTTCTTTCCTCCTTTCTTTTTCCTTTATTTGCATTTATTTTCTTTACTTTCAGTTATTTTTCTTTTTAAAACCTTTTATTAGCATCTTGCAGAATGAAATTATTTTCCAAATACAGTTTAGGAAATTCTTCTTGAGATGAATCAGGACAATAGTGCATCTTGTTTTATATAATCATAGATACGTTTTTTTCTTTTCAGTGGCTGTATTCTACAGATAAATATCTGAATTCCCCATTTGCCATTGCTGACATAAATTATTTCTTAATATATTGGTCAATGTAGCATACTAGTAGAAATAACTCAGTCCTGATATAGAAAACTAAAGTTCTTCAAAAATGTGATATTAAAAAAATTAAAAGATTCAGTTAGTAAAAACAGCAGTTTCTTACAACCAGTAAATAACTACTATCCTTGATCATTTTCTATGTTCTATACGTTCAAAGAAGTTTGGAAAATTTGCCTCTACCGTGTTCTGACACAATACTGGAGTGTAGTCTTGAGCAATCCCAAACTGATTCAACATGTTTGCGATTTAGTGTTATTTGAAGTCCTTTCCTCACCTAGGATTTATCAGTAACAGAACAGCAGCAAGGCAAAAACCCCTTTAGGTGAATCTCCTGTATTTTTACCATTCGGTAAATGAAGCTATTTAGGTTAAGATGTTGGGAAATAGAATACAGGAAACCTCCAGAAACTGGACAGAAAGAAAGAAAACAAAGCAAACAAAACAACTCCATAATAGTCCTTTCATCACCCAGGAAACCAGTCTTTCTTCATGACAAAATACCATAGCATCAAATTAGACTTCTTTTTTATTTGGTTTAGAAAGGAATTGATCAAAGAATTATGAGTCATCTACTCAGTTGTGATGTTTTAACAAAGCAGGGAGACAAATAGAGAACATGTAGTACGGTTATAGCAAAACTAGAAATGCAATCTTTTCCAATGCTTTGTTACTCAAAAAAAGCTCGAAACCATCTAGAGCCAAATTATTTCTTCATTAGACAGAAAATAAAACACTACGAACTTCTGAAGCAAGGAGGTTCATAAAATTAGTAAACAAGTGAGTAAAATAAGTGATTGACCTAAGTGCCAATTTGGGCCTATATTTTGCTTTAATTTAGCACCTTTTTTTTTTCTTTTATATTTACTGGATTATTACTATATTGTATATCTATCTATCTATCTATCTTAGATACACACATCTATATATACATATGCATTTATATATGTGTATGTATGTGTGTGTATATATATATATATATATATATGTATCCTTTAAAAAATAAAAATAATGTGTTTCTTGAATCACTTCTGGAAAGTGATTTTCCCCAGAGTTCTTTCTTCTCCTTCTGAATTATGGATATTTTTAATTCCAATAATCATTCAAGGTGGAAAACTTTAAATCTACTCCTCTTCAAATTCTGTCCTATCCCAACCAATGATACATGGAGCTCTTTCAATGATAGCTCTTATTTTTATTGATCAAAACTTTTTTCTTTCATCCTAACTCTATCTGACTCATTCAGGCTCTCATTATTCCTGTTCTGAACCACTGCAACAGCCTCTCAATTCTGTCTTCTAACTCTGGTTTACCCTTATCTCACTGCAAACAAACATACACAGCTCCAAAGTCATGTTGTTACAATACAGATCTCAACAGGTTAAACCTTTGCTTTAATACTTTAATGTATCTTCAACTCCTTTAGGCAAAAGTCCAAACTGTAGTCACTGTTATACACACAGTGTGTTATTTTATGTTGCTAAGGCTTTTGCAGGCTGTTTGCTGGGTCTACACTGCCAGGTTCCAAAATCTCTCCTTTCTTCAAACTCTCGACATCTTTTCCAGGGAAGTACCTCCTCATCATAAGGCAAGCAGCCAGAAAGTTACCTTTTGGATGAAATTGTACAAGACATGCATTAAGCAATTCCCACTTCTATATGTATACAAATAAAACAATACAATATAGTGTCATCCCAAGAAGGTTATTATATTAGCTCATCAAGGAAAAGGCTAATACTTTATTCATGCCTCAATGCCCAAGACGGTTCACTGACTGCATTAAGGGATCATGAGTGTAGGTATGTATGTAAAAATGAACCATCCACTGGAGACAGCTGCAAATTTATTCTTTTATCCCAGCACTATAGAAAAATTTCAGGAGCTGAAGAGTAACAAAGTAGACACTAACTTTGGTGTCAGACAGCTGTAGGTTTTATACCTGGATCTATCTCTAATTTTGTGATCTTGGTCAAACTACTTAGACTAGGTTTCATTTCCTAATCCATGTACAGGGGATAATAGTACTTACAGATTTGGGTTTCAGACTTATTTGTTACTACCTAATGAGTAATAGCAGTTGTTGCTATTATTACTGTTATTAACTGGATTTCAAAAATTTCTTATGTATAAACATTTGACTACCTTGATATAATTCCCTTCCCCCAAATCTCTATTCAATATCACCCTAGGAGAAGTTCATCAATAACTTCAAGATAATTTTTGTAAATTTATTGTGTTAAGACCTTCATTTTATATTAGAAGTTTATAAATGCCAACTAGATTTAGAACTTAGATCTAAATTTCTTTACTCTTTCAACTGCTTGGGTCTGAAGATATGTATTTCTTATAGAGAGTTTAAACTTTTGAAATTCTCTCATATATAGAAGAATCATTTTAAAAACTCTCCAACTTTGTACTTAGATCATACAGATGCTTTTTAACATTAATTTGAATAGTTCTTTATGTGTTAATTATTTGTGTGTCCAATGACATAGAAAACCTAAAAGAAGTATTATACCTTATATACATTAAAACAATCTCCTAATTGATAGGTAGAAAAAGGAATGACAAATGAAGTTCTAACAAGAATTTTCTGGTATACATGTAACATTTTCTTGTATACCTAAAAGAATTTGAATCTATTGTTGGCTACCAATATTTTTCTATTATTCCCTAATTATTTATGTTTAAAACTTCTGCTTGATGGTATTTCCCTTTAAGTATAGTCTCATGATTGTTCTTATTTATAATTGTGATTATGAATAATTATTTTTCAGAGCTACAAGCTGCAATTTTACTACTACATAGAATATTTAGCATAACAGCTATTAAGTAAGATAGTGTATAGTGTGTCTCAACTGAATTGCTTAAGAAAAGTCACAAAATTTTGTACACAAAAGCAAACATTTAATAAAAGAATATTTCACAAGAAATAGAAATTTTATTAGTGCTTTATCTATTTACTTCCTTAATATTTTAAATATAAATTGAAAAAAACTCTAAAAAAAGAATCTGAATATAATAAATATAATTCATAATTAAAACTGATGTTTGTAGTCGATGTGTGCCAAAGGGTAACCAAAAACATTTGTTGATTCCATACAATTAAAGTCCATTCATGATCTTCAAAAAAATCCCAATTAATTACTAAGTATCCCTTTCACAATATAAAAAACTTGATAGGGCTTTTCTGTATTTGTCTTTTATTTCTTTCCTAAAATATTTATTGTGACTTCGTATAGAAATATCCTATGACCAGGAAAAGAATAACGTTTTTATATGAATAAAATTAATCTTTGGTCTACAAGTAAAAAGTACGTGAAATGAAGAAAGGACAATATTTCTAAATAATTGGAAAAATCATCTTAATAAGCAACTTAAATCATTTTTATACTTATTGTCCAGCTAAAGCCTCTTCTTTCCTTAAGAGTAACATAAATACTTGTTTGATAAAAAGTATGCATTTAGTGGCCATTATATTTAAATTTATATAATTTGAAAACCCCACATGGTTTTCAAGGTTGACTAATCATAAAGTAGATCTAAATTCTTACTTAGAAATAATATGAAGTGTGATTCAATTATTGTACTGTTGCATTTTTCAACATTTTCTTCTCTAGTAGGCTACCATAGCATGTAGGTTTTCATCATTAATAATATGCGTTTTTTTCTACTACACTGTTTTATTGGAGACATTACATATGACATTAGTGAGTAGAAAGGGTACTGAAAAGAATGTTGATAGCTTTAAGCTCTAACAGAAGTTAAATTTATTTGCTCCTTGCTTCAATTTTTTGCAGTATAACTGTCTAATAAAATTATATAATTCACATGTCAATCAAAGTTTACCTTTGTATTAGCAATATGAAATTCACTTTGAATTGCATCCTTATATATTAATGTTAACGTACTATCAGTAAAATTCTTACCTAAATTTTTAAAAGATTATAATAGAAGTTCAATAAAGTGAGAAATTATTCTGTAGCATTCCAGTAGGCAATATCATTGACATATTTAAAGTGGTGATACCTTTAGCATTGCATTCATTTTTAAGAAATTGTATTTTCCAACCATTGTTTAAGGTAAACAGTTGAACAAGCTACAAACATAAAAGATGTCTTCTAAAAAGTGGTTTTATATATGCAGTTTATTAAAAAAATAAAATGATCTTTACTTTAATATAGATTAATTGCATTACCCAGGCCAAATGATATTTTCTCTCAAGGACAAGAGCTTAGTTATGGAGTCCAAGGTTCATTTTTTAGCTAAATGAAAATAAATTGGTGACAACTTAGAGTTAGCATCTAAGAACTCATAGAGGATTACTCTAACTTGAGAAGATTAAAAGTTCTTTAAAGAAAGAGACCTCTCTCAAAAATTCAATCCTGGCACCATTTCTGCCAGTCATACCTGTAAATCACTAGACACACAGACACACACATATTTGGTGTTCAGCCAGCATGCTCCCTTATTACTTCTGATCTGTCTTGTATTCATTATGTTTGCTTTGTGCTTATAGCTTTCTAATCATTAAATGATTTTGCCTAGTATTTGTGTTTATACATACACATATATATGTGTGTCTGAAATAAAGATCACATATTGTGAAAATCTTTCTGAGAATATGCTTAATAATAAATGAGTATTGAAACTCAAATTCTTTCTAAAGTGATATCTATTAGAATGCAATTCTGTATAAAAAGAAGTAATATAAATGTAATAAAAATTACCCTTAAACAGATGTTTAGACCAAAGATTAAACAAGATGTTGAAAGAACATCTTGAGTAAAGACAGAATCTATGTGGGCTGGGGAGAAGAGTCTGGAGAATATGGTATATACAGAAAACTTATTGAGTCATTGGCATATGATGAATGTAAAGAGAAATATTTGGAGGTAACACTAGAGATCTCTAAATGTCAGCTAAAGAGAAGAGGCTGTCTCTGAGAGGCAATGAGAATCATTGAAGATGACTGAGCAGAGGATAGGTATGATCAGATTTATGATTTAGGAAGATTTACATCATCCACACACATAAAGGGTTTAAGTAGAACTTAGAGGTAGGAGACCACATTGTTCTCATTTGGCCTCAGTGTTCATGAAGAAAAAATACGAATAAATTGAGCTCATTTACTCTAATTCCACAGATATGAGTTAGAAAAGTATTTTTCATTCTTGAACACAAATATCATTCTTTTCTCTGACATCATGAATTTACATTTTCTTTGATATATATATGTGAAGAAGGTTGGAATAGTATATTCTAAAAATATGCTTAATTAATAGAATTTAACTTACTCATCTATGAATCTTTTTACCTTACTCTCCATTAGACGAGTTGGATAGATATAAACAGGAAAGAAAGCAAAATTAGTCATTCTTTTCAAATGTAGGATATTGGAATCAGGGTATAGTTGAGTATAAAGGTACATTTTGCTGCTGAAACCAAATAGTTGTTGGTGCCTGGAGATTTCACATTGTGGAAAATGCTATAATTTTTGAATTCAGTAATAAAATATATCAAGAGAAAAATTAATATCTCAAAATATGCTAAGGAATTGCAGACTGTTCTCCCCAAAGAAAGCAAGTGATGTGACAATAAGTTCTTTCTGAAGCAAGAGAAAACTTAAACAAAGGAAAATGTGCTAATTATCTTTATCTGGGAATTTCATCAAAGAATTGGCACGTGGGGGTTTGTTGTTAACATAATTCATTGCTCGTGTCCATGCTGTGCTTGAATTTTCTTCAGTTTCACTCTAATTATTGTTTAAGTAATTATGGTCAGCTATTTTAATGGCTTTGAACCCAAGGAAGAAAAAAATGTAATAGTAGTTGTTTAATAATATCTTCTGGTAATATAAGAAACAACATAGCAAGAAAAGTTTTAATCATAAAGTGCAATCACAGCCCCACTGTCTTCCACTGTGTGTGCTCTCTTGTACCTAACTGGTATTGATGTAATCTATAATAGAAGAGCCAACTCCTCCTGGCACACTATTCTTTAACTATGTACTTCCATCCCGTAAATCTAAAAGCTTTTGAAAAAATTTTTTTAATTTATTTTTTTTCATTTTTGGCTGCCTTGGGTCTGTTGCTGCCTGCAGGCTTTCACTAGGTGTGGCGAGTGGGGGCTATTCTTCATTGCAGTGCTTGGGCTTCTCATGGCGGTGGCTTCTCTTGTTGCAGAGCACGGGCCATAGGTGCAGGCTTCAGCAGTTGTGGCACGTGGGCTCAGTAGTTGTGGCTTGTGGGCTCTAGAGCACAGACTCAGTAATTGTGGCACACAGGCTCAGCTGCTCTGCCACATGTGGGATCTTCCCGGACCTGGGCTTGAACCCATGTCCCCTGCACAGGTAGGCAGATTCTTAACCACTGCGTCACCAGGGAGAGCCCAAGCTTTTGAAATTTGATTTTCAATATTTTTTAGCTTCTTATAAATCTCTCAAATAGAATTTATTATTTCATAGACCTCTGATTAATATTGAGTCATTATAAAGCATTATAGGAGTAATGCTCTTCTGAATTGTGATTCAGATCTTCTTATACAAAGAAAACACCTTCATTGCATTTTTAAAAATTAGAATAGCTCACAGTTTTTTAATTTATTATTTTTAAGGGAATTTATAGATTTTTAGAAAGTCGCCTCTAAGTTGTTTGAAAGAATAATTAACTATAGAAGGTTTGCGATGAACTATGCAAATATGAAGAGCCACTTTTAAAACTGACTTATAAGAAGGATCAAAACAAGCTCGACTTGAGAAAAACAAGCAAAATCTACTTATTGCATGATCAGAAAGTCAGTGCCCAAGTATGGAAGAGAAAGTTTGTTAGTCCTGCACATCATCTTCCATAAAGACTAAGAAATATAAGTAGTAATTCCACGATCCTGTGATTACTTAAGAACAAATGGAAGGTCCTACGTATGAACTGGGAAAATATCTGAGTCATGGGGAGAAATAAATTAAAAAGTTTTTCATTTAAAGGAACCTCAATAAAAATGCAAAAATAAAAGATAATATGCCTCTTTTTACATGGAATTTTAAAAGATTAATGTAGAAACAACCACAGCAGCCATATTCTCAGAGAAGTCACCTTGTTTTCTAGTCATAAGACAACTATATAGCCATATGTTCTATTCCATTATAAAAGTAGTAGTTAAATCTGGCCACACATTAGACATGCCTAGATTTTTAAATATTCAAGTCTGTGCCTCACCTATGGAGATTCTGATGTAATTGTCTTGGAATGGGGCTCAGAGATTGGCAAGTTTTCAGTAGCAACCCACATGATTCTAATTTGCAGAAAGGGTTGGGAATCATTGAATTAAGTGGAGGGAATGGTGATCCTATTAGTTTATTCCATGCTGGGCATTGTGTAAACTCTTTACTTGCATCAACTTATTTAATCCTTCCAGCAATCCTACATTGCAGAAATCACTCCCCTCATTTTGCTGATGGAACAAGTAGAAAAATTAAATAAATTGCCAAAAACAATACAGTTTATAAATTTTGAAATAAAGACTCAAACTAAGGCTGTATGAATTCAAATCCCACACTCATAGCACCTTTACTATCTAGTTTCTACATCTAGGTTGTAATGATAGAGCAGTCCTGGTTTATTTTCTCTGCCCCTTCTGGACCAAAGGTGTCACATGTCATGACTTAGGGGGATTGTCTACAGTTCAGAAATAGGTAAAATGTGAAAAACCTAGAGAAGAATGTATAAACCTTTTGCCTCCAACAGTGTCTGATACATAGACATGTTTTGTGAATTGCAGAATGTATCTAATATTTTTCTTAAAATTATTACAAGTATAAATATTGGAAATTTTGCTTTAAAAGATAGAGTACAGATTCCACTTTAAAAGTTGTAAAATCTGTACAATTCTGGACCTAAACAGATGAAGGTCTTTAGCTATAAATAGGTTGTACTTTCTCCTACTCACCATAGTTCCTGCAGATGCCTATTGTCTCATATGCCAGTGTTTCTCATAGATTAATAATGTTCATGCAGTTAACCTGGGGGTCTCATCAAAATGCAGATTTTGACTTAGCATTACTGGAATGAGGGCAGAGATTCAGCATTTCCAGCAAGTTTTTAGGTTATGCTGATGCTCCTGGTACTCTGACGACAACTTAAGTATCAAGGTTATATACCACCTGTCATATTTACTTATATTACTTGACTTTAATCAATCAATTCATTTTGTGTCTCCCACTATGGCTATCTTTATGTAGTCTCACATTAACTAATTCACTTATGCTTTATTGGATAAAAATAAAAGCATGCGTTTCTAATTTTTTTTTCTTCTTTTCCTAGAAAAGTTGTTTTCTTTCTAAACTTGTCACATGGCACATAAGAAAGAACAAAAGTCCATTATGGATTTAGATTTTTACATTCCCCAGCCCAAATTCCCACGGGTGACATTAAGTGAACCATTTGATGCACACACACACAGTGTATTGCACTGCAAAAGAGAAACTCAAAGTACAGAGAATTCTTTCTAGCAGAGTCTAAATTGACCTACCCCCAGAATAGAGATATCAGGCTGGAGTTTCACAAGGCCTCCAGGGGTTATGCATTCAATTTCAACAAGAGGCCAGTGGCAAGATAATAGCTGCTTTCCAAGTGGTATTCTTGGTAGTCATGCCTGGGAGGCAACAAGTCCTAAACCTCAAGGGTCACCTCCAGGCAGGGGCTGCCTTCTTTTGCCAGAGACCCCAATCATTAAGATTCTCAGGCATGAAGACTTCTAGTTCAAAGGAGTCATTAGGGTTGTGTGGTCCCCCAAATAAAAGCACTTTCTATATCACTTTTCCTGATCAAGAGAATCCCCTCCGCACTTATGGGATAGGAAAGTAAAAGTATGTAAAACATCAACAAACTGAAAATTCAGTCATAGAAGCCACAAAAAAACAGTACACTGAACTGGCCCAAAGGGCCACATCCACTGGTAATATTAGTTTTTCTTTCTTAATATAAACATTTTTCAAATGCTATCAGTTGAATTTGGGTGCCCCCTTTGCCCATGAACCTAAATAGGATGGTGACGTGGGTGCATATATACAACAATGCCATAAAGGTTTGAGTCCCTTCCTTCTTCATGTTTACCTAGACTAATTGGATGAGTGAATATGCCCTTTAGGATTTACAGGAGACAGGAGGACATCAGTCCTACTTTACACCTGTATAGCTCCTGAGTTTGAGGCAAAGAGACTGGAAATGGTCAGGGTGAAATTTGAAAACAGTTCTATTCCAGTAAGCAAGACACATTTGCCTCTGGTTTTTAGGCAGCAAATAGCTCAATTAAATAAAACTTCAGTATTTTCTGTTCACCCCAAATCCCATTCTGGGCAACAACATCTTCATTAATGACAACATCTATTTCAGCTTTGGATACATCTGGATTCGATAGCCACAGCCACATTGCTTTCCATCTATGTCCACATGGTTTATACTCCTTGGCTGATTTGGGTTTGACTAACAGAGAAATGCTTCTTTTTTATGAAGTTCACATGAATCTGATGAATCATCTGCTCCCTTACTAAAATAAGATATAAGTTTTCACCCAGTTTCAATATAAGGGCTAAGAGAGTTTCCAAGGTAGGAGGGATGACCGCAAGAATTATCTAGATTTCTTTGGGCCACTTTTCCATTCTCCCTTGGATAGACCTTATGGACATGGTAAATCCAATCTCGAGCCGTAGTATCCCAAATAATAGTTAGTACTTCATGTATTTTTTCCCATGGAAAATGGTGTGTCACAGGGATGTTTCCCTAAGAGAGTCAAAACTCTCTTATAGCAGCCAGGACATACTTCAAAAAACTCTGAGTCCTTTTAACATTCTCTCTAAATGGAGATAAGTTTGGCATAATAGACTGTAGGGAATCTGGGGTGGGAGTGTGGGGCTCAGCCTTAAGACAACACAAACTTTGCCATTCTTCATTAATAAACAATAAATGCTCTGCCCGCCTTACCCCCCAAGTGAACAAGCCATTGTTCTAAACATTCACCTTCTTTACCCATAGCAGTCGTAAATTTTTCTCTTTTCATACTCAGTGTAGAAAAGCATTTCTGTAACTTTTATCTGAAAGGAGGCAGAACCTGGGAATTTCCTGGTGGTCCAGTGGTTAGGACTTCGTGCTTTCACTGGTGAGGACCCGGATTCGATCTCTGTTTGGGGAACTAAAAATCGCACAAGCCGCACAGCCAAAAAAAAAAAAAAAGGCTGACAGGAAGCAGAACTTTCCACTGCTAATGAAATTTTTGGTTCTAGTAGTTATAGTTGGGTGGGCTGCAGCTGACCACCAGATAACTTACTTACTGGGCAGTGAGTTAGCTTCAAACTAGGGCATTTTCCATGAAGCTATCTTTGAACCTACTTCTGTCTAGTTCGCCTACAACTACCTTCCCAATTCTGGCCCATGAATAGGCAATAAAATGGAAAACCATTTATTTCCTGGTGACCCATACAAATGGATCAACATGTTTGCTACCAATCCTATGGACTTTCCTCAAATCCCATTAACTGGCCCATGAGATCTTCATCCTTCCTCTTCCAGAAATTCTTGTCACTGCACCATCCAATCCTTATCAACAGTCAAGAAGTATGAATTGTCTGAGATTTTGTACTGCCTGTAAGCTAACATTTTCCTCTGTTACAGTCATGTATGCTATCAGAAACAGAACAAAACATGCCTGGGTCAAAAAATGAAAGAACATTATTCACAAGAGTAGCAATAACCAGAGTAGCATCACTTTTACTAAAACCCTGAATCCCTGTCTCCACAGGGCAATGTGAAGAGAGTCAAGTGACACCTGACATACAGTGGGTTTTTTCTGGAGAGTCTCCCTCAGCTGAGGAAATGGGAAATTGTTATAATGGACTATAAACATTCCTGCCCTTTGCTCTAGAGCATAATACTATCTCTATCTTCCAAAGTTGTTTACTGTATATTCTTGAAAGATAATATAGAGCAAAAGCAGTCAGTGCCTTTTGTGTCAGGACATGCAAATATGGGAGAGGCCCATGAAGAAGTATCTCCCTACAGAGGCAAGTCAACTATATCAGTAAACAGTACATAAGAGAGAACCAAAGGCACATGTAAAACTAAAGAAATGTCAGGTGAGATAACACAATTAATATCTCAGGCAAATTTTATTTATAAGCCACATGCCTAAAAGCAAAATATGGAGAGATTGAAAATAACCCTCATCTGTGAGATTTTCTCTTTTCTCAGTTGCCCACTGCTTTTAATGAAGGCCTTGGGAGAGGGAGAGGAAGTCGGGATGCTTGTGGTCAGTCCCAAGTCATGTGTCTGTTGGGTCTACTTCTTTCCCCTGAAGAGCTCTGGGGCAGACCTCATGTTATCATTCCACTCACCCCCATAGTACTGGGCTCAGTCTGCTGTGTTATTGTATCCTGCAATATATTAACAGCAGCAAGGCAAAGAGCAAGGCCTCAACTCAAAAATCTGTTGTAAGACAATTCTCTGGGAATGGCGTCTTACCCTCTTACACCCCGCCTGTCCTCTCCATCCCCACGGAGTTCTTGTAGTGGAGTTCTTGTAGTCTTTATTTTGATTATTCCTGTAAGTCTGTGCACCACAACTACTGAGCCTGCACGCTATAGCCCGCGAGCCACAACTACTGAGCCCGCATGTCACAACTACCGAAGCCCACACGCCTAGAGCCCATGCTCTGCAACAAGAAGCCACCTCAATGAGCAGCCCACGCACTACAATGAAGAGTAGACCCTGCTCGCTGCAACTAGTGAAAGCCCGTGCAGCAACGAAGACCCAATGCAGCCAAAAATAAATAAATAAATTTATTTATTTAAAAAAATCATTTTCCTTCTGTGGCATCTCTAAGATTGGACTAAGGCAAGGAATCAGCCTGACCTTGTGTAGCATCTTGACAGCTAGGGCATCTGTTTTGCTTTTATCTTTTTAGAGTTGTTCGTTTTCTTGTCCATTTTGGCTCAGAACTGATAAACTCATCTTCATTGAGTGATATTGAATGTCTCTCTTTTTACCTACTATGTAATTGGATTTAAAGCTGATCGTGTTAGGCATTAAACAATAAATACATTATTTTTTCTTCTTGCTTTTGTTTTTGTTGCATATTTGTCTCCCCACCCCAAATCTAGTTAATATCTTTTATTCTGTGCCATTTTACTCTGATATAGATATATGCCCCAAAATAAGAAAAACAGTAAAATACAGTCTGGATTGAAGTTCATAATAAAAGGTATTTTTAAAGCAAAGATTATAATTTTTTGACTTTCTGTTTGAATAAAAAAAAAAAAAAAATCCCACCAGGACTCAGAGGCAAAAAATATACAAATCAATTTTCACTGCAAAGTAAAGGAGCTGTTACAGTGGAGGATTACTGGACCGAATGTCAATATTATGACATAGTATGAGTGTGTTTCGTGTTTGGTAATTGCAATCATTGTTGCTTTTGTTGTGGTCATCTATTTACAATGCTCGGTGTCAGTTTATTTATCTCTTGTAAAAATAAAATGCAGTGTGTGTGTGTGTGTGTGTGTGTGTGTGTGAGAGAGAGAGAGAGAGAGAGAGAGAGAAAAATAAATAAATAAATAACCATACGGTATAACCCCTCATTTTGAGGCTAGTAAGAAAATGGATAAACCTGAAAATGCCCATTGTCTAAGATTGTCTCAATGACATTTCATCCAATAAATCCCATACATTCTCACACATGTACTACCCTAAAAAAAAAAAGCAAAGAGATTTTTTAACAGTCAAGAATTTTTTCATCAATAATGTAAGCTGCTTATTTTAAATTGTAGCACTATTACAGATGTGCATGATAAATTTCTCCTGAATGCATGCTATCCCACATATTTGAAACATATGAGTACTATGAATATGATATTGGCTATGAAGTAGCACAGCCCTTATAAAAAAGCTTGGCAAAATATAGACTGTGTTTTATCTACTAGCACATACTATCTCACCATTTAACGAGAAGATTATTATAGAAATAGAAGGAAAGACAACTCCTGACTTGGCTAAATTGTGAATTCACAATCCTCCTTGACTTGCTCTGCTAGGGTCTAAGTTGGACATCCAAGGCTACTCCTTTGCAACTCAGAACCACTCCATCTGGACTTTGCCTGGCAGTTTTACATGCTTGATTTTATGCTTTATTCCTGATTTTATGCTTTTCAATAAAAATCCATTCATTCTTGAATGATCTATCAGCTATTGTCTCAACCATTCTTTTGATCAGAGGTAGTTCTTAAGAAAGTAATTGTTTAAATCAGTGTTTCTTAAAGTGTGGCCCCACTGAAATAAAATTGTCAGGTAAGGTCCAGGAATTTTTTTTTTTTAATTAAACTTCCTAGGTGACTCTAAAGTCCTCAAAGGTTTGGAAAGCACTGCCCTAAACTAGTTTTTCCTAAACTAGAGGAAAAAATAACACTAAAATTATAGGCATCCATTGAAAGGTATAAAGGAAAAACATTTTAGGCAAGCAGGAGGAGGGTGATTTCCTTCCAAACATGCCAATATGTTTATCAACTATGACATCTGGGTATAATGTTTACCAGGAATCAGTTTAAAGTATTTAAATATTCATTATAGGTACTGTGAACTTATGTAATTATTGTATAATTTCTATCTCTTGAATTCATAGGCCACATCACACTTGTTTTGGTATAAAACCACAAATGTATTAGCCCAACTACCCTATACAGTGTAATAGTGAGGGCCATAGGTTTTGGGCCACACTGGGGAATAAGTTTCAACATATGAATTTGGGGGACATAAACATTCAACCTATATCACAACCCCTGTTTTAAGTGAAATTCAGGCCCTTCTCAGAGGAAAATATTTCCCCTCTAGCCTCTGAAACCAATCCTCATTCTGATGCCCTCATAATCCATACTCAAGAGATTGACCCTCTCCACTATTCTATTTTAGCCACTCTTTATTTTGGCCATTTGGGGGATTTTATGACCATACTGAACTTTCTCTGAAGCTATGGTATACAGTCTTTAGAACCGTCCAAATAGTTTAGAGCCCTGTCTGCCAACTCACTACTATGCTATAGAGTACATTTATTTTTTACTGAAAATTTTAAAAAGGGAGATCTTGTTCTGTGTAAAATTCTTTCCGTCAAAGAAGGGTATTCAAGCAGTGTGTACGAGTCTCTTGTCCCTCACACCTCCCCATCCTTTTGTTTTAGACCTGGAAAACAGGTCCCTGTTGTGGGCTCCATGATTCAAAGGTCACCGCATATTACAAGTGTAACAATAGTATTTAGTATATTATACAAATTTAAGAACACATGAGTGCCTTTTCACTCAATTCCAGGGCTAAAAGTTAGCATAGTTCAATTCAGTTGCTTTAGTGACTACTACAACCTTTAATATCCCAGAGAAACATGACTCCACATCTCTTGCCTAATGTCTTTATTTATTTATTTTTAACATCTTTATTGGAGTATAATTGCTTTACAATGGTGTGTTAGTTTCTGCTTTATAACAAAGTGAATCAGCTATACATATATATATACCCATATCCCCTCCCTCTTGAGCCTCCCTCCCATCCTCCCTATCCCTCCCCTGTAGGTCGTTGTAAAGCACTGAACTGATCTCCCTGTGCTATGCAGCTACTTCCCACTATCTATTTTACATTTGGTAGTATATATAAGTCCATGCCACTCTCTCACTTCGTCCCAGCTTACCCTTCCCCCTCCCCATGTCCTCAAGTCCATTCTCTACCTCTGTGTCTTTCTTCAGTCCTGTCCTGCCCCTAGGTTCTTCAGAAGCTTTTATTTTTCTCTTTCTGACTTACTTCACTCTGCATGACAGTCTCTAGGCCCATCCATCTCACTACAAATAATTCAATTTTGTTTCTTTTTTTTTTTTTTTAACAACTTTATTGGGGTATAATTGCTTTACAATGGTGTGTTAGTTTCTGATTTATAACAAAGTGAATCAGCTATACATATACATGTGCTCCCATGTGTCTTCCCTCTTGCGTCTCCCTCCCTCCCACTCTCCCCCTCCCACCCCTCCAGGCTGTCCCAAAGCCCCGAGCTAATATCCCTGTGCCTTGCGGCTGCTTCCCCCTAGCTATCTACCTTACTACGTTTGTTAGTGTGTATATGTCCATGACTCTCTCTCGCCCTGTCAAAACTCACCCTTCCCCCTCCCCATATCCTCAAGTCCGTTCTCCAGTAGGTCTGCGCCTCTATTCCTGTCTTATCCCTAGGTTCTTCATGACATTTTTTCCCCTTAAATTCCATATATATGTGTTAGCATACGGTATTTGTCTTTGTCTTTCTGACTTACTTCACTCTGTATGACAGACTCTAGGTCTATCCATCTCATTACAAGTATCTCAATTTCATTTCTTTTTAAGGCTGAGTAATATTCCATTGTGTATATGTGCCACATCTTCTTTATCCATTCGTCCGATGATGGGCGCTTAGGTTCTTTCCATCTCCGGGCTATTGTAAATAGAGCTGCAATGAACATTTTGGTACATGACTCTTTTTGAATTTTGGTTTTCTCAGGGTATATGCCCAGTAGTGGGATTGCTGGGTCATATGGTAATTCTATTTGTAGTTTTTTAAGGAACCTCCATACTGTTCTCCATAGTGGCTGAACCAATTCACATTCCCACCAGCAGTGTAAGAGTGTCCCCTTTTCTCCACACCCTCTCCAGCATTTATTGTTTCTAGATTTTTTGATGATGGCCATTCTGACTGGTGTGAGATGATATCTGATTGTAGTTTTGATTTGCATTTCTCTAATGATTAATGATGTTGAGCATTCTTTCATGTGTTTGTTGGCATTCTGTATATCTTCTTTGGAGAAATGTCTGTTTAGGTCTTCTGCCCATTTTTGGATGGGGTTGTTTGTTTTTTTGTTATTGAGCTGCATGAGCTGCTTGTAAATTTTGGAGATTAATCCTTTGTCAGTTGCTTCATTTGCAAATGTTTTCTCCCATTCTGAGGGTTGTCTTTTGGTCTTGATTATGGTTTCCTTTGCTGTGCAAAAGCTTTGAAGTTTCATTAGGTCCCATTTGTGTATTTTTGTTTTTATTTCCATTACTCTAGGAGGTGGGTCAGAAAGGATCTTGCTGTGATTTATGTCATAGAGTGTTCTTCCTATGTTTTCCTCTAAGAGTTTGATAGTTTCTGGCCTTACATTTAGGTCTTTAATCCATTTTGAGCTTATTTTTGTGTATGGTGTTAGGGAGTGATCTAATCTCATACTTTTACATGTACCTGTCCAGTTTTCCCAGCACCATTTATTGAAGAGGCTGTCCTTTCTCCACTGTACATTCCTGCCTCCTTTATCAAAGATAAGGTGTCCATATGTGCGTGGGTTTATCTCTGGGCTTTCTATCCTGTTCCACTGATCTATCTTTCTGTTTTTGTGCCAGTACCATACTGTCTTGATTACTGTTGCTTGGTAGTATAGTCTGAAGTCAGGGAGCCTGATTCCTCCAGCTCCTTTTTTCGTTCTCAAGATTGCTTTGGCTATTCGGGGTCTTTTGTGTTTCCATACAAATTGCGAAATTTTTTGTTCTAGTTCTGTGAAAAATGCCAGTGGTAGTTTGATAGGGATTGCATTGAATCTGTAGATTGCTTTGGGTAGTAGAGTCATTTTCACAATGTTGATTCTTCCCATCCAAGAACATGGTATATCTCTCCATCTATTTGTATCATCTTTAATTTCTTTCATCAGTGTCTTATAATTTTCTGCATACAGGTCTTTCGTATCCTTAGGTAGGTTTATTCCTAGATATTTTATTCTTTTTGTTGCAATGGTAAATGGGAGTGTTTTCTTGATTTCACTTTCAGATTTTTCATCATTAGTATATAGGAATGCCAGAGATTTCTGTGCATTAATTTTGTATCCTGCTACTTTACCAAATTCATTGATTAGCTCTAGTAGTTTTCTGGTAGCATCTTTAGGATTCTCTATGTATAGTATCATGTCATCTGCAAACAGTGACAGCTTTACTTCTTCTTTTCCGATGTGGATTCCTTTTATTTCCTTTTCTTCTCTGACTGCTGTGGCTAAAACTTCCAAAACTATGTTGAATAAGAGTGGTGAGAGTGGGCAACCTTGTCTTGTTCCTGATCTTAGTGGAAATGCTTTCAGTTTTTCACCATTGAGGATGATGTTTGCTGTGGGCTTGTCATATATGGCCTTTATTATGTTGAGGAAAGTTCCCTCTATGCCTACTTTCTGGAGGGTTTTTATCATAAATGGGTGTTGAATTTTGTCAAAAGCTTTCTCTGCATCTATTGAGATGATCATATGGTTTTTCTCCTTCAATTTGTTAATATGGTTTATCACATTGATAGATTTGCGTATATTGAAGAATCCTTGCATTCCTGGGATAAACCCCACTTGATCATGGTGTATGATCCTTTTAATGTGCTGTTGGATTCTGTTTGCTAGTATTTTGTTGAGGATTTTTGCATCTATGTTCATCAGTGATATTGGCCTGTAGTTTTCTTTCTTTGTGACATCCTTGTCTGGTTTTGGTATCAAGGTGATGGTGGCCTCGTAGAAGGAATTTGGGAGTGTTCCTCCCTCTGCTATATTTTGGAAGAGTTCGAGAAGGATAGGTGTTAGCTCTTCTCTAAACGTTTGATAGAATTCACCTGTGAAGCCATCTGGTCCTGGGCTTTTGTTTGTTGGAAGATTTTTAATCACAGTTTCAATTTCAGTGCTTGTGATTGGTCTGTTCATATTTTCTATTTCTTCCTGATTCAGTCTTGGCAGGTTGTGCATTTCTAAGAATTTGTCCATTTCTTCCAGATTGTCCATTTTATTGGCATAGAGTTGCTTGTAGTAATCTCTCATGATTTTTTTTATTTCTGCAGTGTCAGTTGTTATTTCTCCTTTCTCATTTCTAAGTCTATTGATTTGAGTCTTCTCCCTTGTTTTCTTGATGAGTCTGGCTAGTGGTTTATCTATTTTGTTTATCTTCTCAAAGAACCAGCTTTTAGTTTTATTGATCTTTGCAATCGTTTCCTTCATTTCTTTTTCATTTATTTCTGATCTGATTTTTATGATTTCTTTCCTTCTGCTAGCTTTGGGGCTTTTTTGTTCTTCTTTCTCTAATTGCTTGAGGTGCAAGGTTAGGTTGTTTATTCGAGATGTTTCCTGCTTCTTAAGGTGGGCTTGTATTGCTATAAACTTCCCCCTTAGAACTGCTTTTGCTGCATCCCATAGGTTTTGGGTCGTTGTGTCTCCATTGTCATTTGTTTCTAGGTATTTTTTTATTTCCTCTTTGATTTCTTCAGTGATCACTTGGTTATTAAGTAGTGTATTGTTTAGCCTCCATGTGTTTGTATATTTTACAGATCTTTTCCTGTAATTGATATCTAGTCTCATGGCGTTGTGGTCAGAAAAGATACTTGATACAATTTCAGTTTTCTTAAATTTACCAAGGCTTGATTTGTGACCCAAGATATGATCTATCCTGGAGAATGTTCCATGAGCACTTGAGAAAAAGGTGTATTCTGTTGTTTTTGGATGGAGTGTCCTATAAATATCAATTAAGTCCATCTTGTTTAATGTATCATTTAAAGCTTGTGTTTCCTTATTTATTTTCATTTTGGATGATCTGTCCATGGGTGAAAGTGGGGTGTTAAAGTCCCCTACTATGAATGTGTTACTGTCGATTTCCCCTTTTATGGCTGTTAGTATTTGCCTTACGTATTGAGGTGCTCCTATGTTGGGTGCATAAATATTTACAATTGTTATATCTTCTTCTTGGATCGATCCCTTGATCATTATGTAGTGTCCTTCTTTATCCCTTTTAATAGTCCTTATTTTAAAGTCTATTTTGTCTGATATGAGAATTGCTACTCCAGCTTTCTTTTGGTTTCCATTTGCATGGAATATCTTTTTCCATCCCCTTACTTTCAGTCTGTATGTGTCTCTAGGTCTGAGGTGGGTCTCTTGTAGACAGCATATATAAGGATCTTATTTTTGTATCCATTCAGCCAATCTGTGTCTTTTGGTGGGAGCATTTAGTCCATTTACATTTAAGGTAATTATTGATATGTATGTTCCTATTCCCATTTTCTATATTGTTTTGGGTTCGTTATTATAGGTCGTTTCCTTCTTTTGCATTTCTTATCTAGAGAAGTTCCTTTAGCATTTGTTGTAAAGCTGGTTTGGTGGTGCTGAACTCTCTCAGCTTTTGCTTGTCTGTAAAGGTTTTAATTTCTCCATCAAATCTGAATGAGATCCTTGCTGGGTAGAGTAGTCTTGGTTGCAGGTTTTTCTCCTTCATCACTTTCAGTATGTCCTACCACTCCCTTCTGGCTTGTAGGGTTTCTGCTGAGAGATCAGCTGTTAACCTTATGGGTATTCCCTTGTGTGTTATTTGTTGTTTTTCCCTTGCTGCTTTTAATATGCTTTCTTTGTATTTAATTTTTGATAGTTTGATTAATATGTGTCTTGGCGTATTTCTCCTTGTATTTATCCTGTATGGGACTCTTTGTGCTTCCTGGACTTGATTAACTATTTCGTTTCCCATATTAGGGAAGTTTTCAACTATAATCTCTTCAAATATTTTCTCAGTCCCTTTCTTTTTTTTTCTTCTTCTGGAACCCCTATAATTCGAATGTTGGTGCGTTTCATGTTGTCCCAGAGGTCTCTGAGACTGTCCTCAGTTCTTTTCATTCTTTTTTCTGCTCTGCAGTAGTTATTTCCACTACTTTATCTTCCAGGTCACTTATCCGTTCTTCTGCCTCAGTTATTCTGCTATTGATCCTATCTAGAGTACTTTTAATTTCATTTATTGCGTTGTTCATCGTTACTTGTTTCATCTTTAGTTCTTGTAGGTCCTTGTTAACTGTTTCTTGCATTTTGTCCATTCTACTTCCAAGATTTCGGATCATCCTTACTATCATTATTCTGAATTCTTTTTCAGGTAGATTGCCTATTTCCTCTTCATTTGTTAGGTCTGGTGGGTTTTTATCTTGCTCCTTCATCTGCTGTGTGTTTTTCTGTCTTCTCATTTTGCTTATCTTACTGTGTTTGGGGTCTCCTTTTTGCAGGCTGCACGTTCGTAGTTCCCGTTGTTTTTGATGTCTGTCTCCAGTGGCTAAGGTTGTTTCAGCGGGTTGTGTAGGCTTCCTGGTGGAGGGGACTAGTGCCTGTGTTGTGCTGGATGAGGCTGGATCATGTCTCTCTAGTGGGCAGGTTCACGTCTGGTGGTGTGTTTTGGGGTGTCTGTGGCCTTGTTATGATTTTAGGCAGCCTCTCTGCTAATGGGTGGGGTTGTGTTCCTGTTTTGCTAGTTGTTTGGCATAGGTTGTCCAGCACTGTGGCTTGCTGGTCGTTGAGTGAAGCTGGGTGCTGGTGTTAAGATGGAGGTCTCTGGGAGATTTCCACCGTTTAATATTATGTGGAGCTGGGAGGTCTCTTGTTGATCAGTGTCCTGAAGTTGGCTCTCCTACCTCAGAGGCAGAGCCCTGCCTCCTGGTCTGGAGCACCAAGAGCCTTTCATCCACACTTTTGGGAGCTCTGAGGTCTTCTGCCAGCCTTCAGTAGGTGTTCTGTAGGAGTTGTTCCACGTGTAGATGTATTTCTGGTGTATCCGTGAGGAGGAAGGCGATCTCCACGTCTTACTCTTCCGCCATCTTCCTGCCGACCCCCTGAAGCTCAGTCGAAAATACTTCCCTGTTGTATAATAATTCTCCTTTGTAGATCAATCTCGGGGCTTCCCTGGTGGTGCGGTGGTTGAGAATCTGCCTGCTAATTCAGGGGACACGGGTTCGAGCCCCGGTGTGGGAGGACGCCACATGCCGCGGAGCAAGTAGGCCCGTGAGCCCCAACCCAATTTTGTTTCTTTTTATGGCTGAGTAATATTCCACTGTATATATGTGCCATATCTTCCTTATCCATTCATCCGTTGATGGGCACGTAGGTTGCTTCCATGTCCTGGCTATTGTAAATAGTGCTGCAATGAACATGTGGTATATGACTCTTTTTGAATTATGGTTTTCTCAGGGTATATGCCCAGTAGTGAAATTGCTGGGTCATTTTCAGTTTTTTTAAGGAACCTCCATACTGTTCTCCATAGTGGCTGTATCAATTTACATTCCCACCACAGTGCAAGAGGGTTCCCTTTTATCCACACCCTCTCCAGCATTTATTGTTTGTAGATTTTTTGATGATGGCCATTCCGACTGGTGTGAGGTGATACCTCATTGTAGTTTTGATTTGCATTTCTCTAATGATTAGTGATGTTGAGCATTCTTTCATGTGTTTGTTAGCTATCTGTATATCTTCTCTGGAGAAATGTCTATTTAGGTCTTCTACCAATTTTTGTATTGGGTTGTTTATTTATTTGATATTGAGCTGCATGAGCTGCTTGTAAATTTTGGAGATTAATCCTTTGTCCAATGATTCATTTGCAAATATTTTCTGCCATTCTGAGGGTCGTCTTTTCATCTTTTTTATGGTTTCCTTTGCTGTGCAAAAGCTTTGAAGTTTCATTAGGTCCCATTTGTTTATTTTTGTTTTAATTTCCATTACTCTAGGAGGTGGATCAAAAAATGTCTTGCTGTGATTTATGTCAAAGAGTGTTCTTCCTATGTTTTCCTCTAAGAGTTTTATAGTGCCCAGTCTTACATTTAGGTCTCTAATCCATTTTGAGTTTATTTTTGTGTATGGTGTTAGGGAGTGTTCTAATTTCATTCTTTTACATGTAGCTGTCCATTTTTCCCGGTACCACTTATTGAAGAGGCTGTCTTTTCTCTATTGCATATTCTTGCCTCCTTTATCAAAAATAAGGTGACCATATGTGTGTGGGTTTATCTCTGGGCTTTCTATCCTGTTCCATTGATTTGTATTTCTGTTTTAGTGCCAGTACTATACTGTCTTGATTACTGTAGCTTTGAAGTATAGTCTGAAGTCCGGGAGCCTGATTCCTCCAGCCTCATTTTTCTTTCTCAAGATTGCTTTGGCTATTCGGGGTCTTTTGTGTTTCCATACAAACTGTGAAATATTTTGTTCTAGTTCTGTGAAAAATGTCATTGGTAGTTTAATAGGGATTGCATTAGTTCTGTAGATTACTTTTGGTAGTACAGTCATTTTCACAATGTTGATTCTTCCAGTCCAAGAACATGGTATATCCTCTCTTGCCTTATGTCTTTAAAACACCAGGTAAATGAAGTATGCCACTATTAATGTTTTTGGTAATAGGCCCTGCTTTGGAGTGAGGGAAGAATTCGAGTAACACAGTGCTTATGGAACAAAAAAGACATTGATAACCTTGTTAATTCTTTTATCTTATACAGCATAAATGTCAATTATTATTATATAGAAAACTATTATTTCCAATTTTCTCAGTAATGTCAGGGTATTCATTTTCTTGTTTATGTTTTTGATTTCCATGTACTAATTTGTGCTCTGGAATTAGCCATTAGTTAGCACAATTTTTATAACATTTACACTAGTTGGCTGAGGATATTAAATAATTCATATTAAATAATTCATATTGAGCTGTATTTGTACATGTGTACGTCCAATTGTCAATGGATGAAATATGACAGCAATTTTTTTTTTTTTTTTTTTGTGGTACGCGGGCCTCTCACTGTTGTGGCCTCTCCCGTTGTGGAGCACAGGCTCTGGATGCGCAGGCTCAGCGGCCATGGCTCACAGGCCCAGCCGCTCCACGGCATGTGGGATCTTCCCAGACCAGGGCACGAACCCGTGTCCCCTGCATTGGCAGGTGGACTGTCAACCACTGCGCCACCAGGGAAGCCTGACAGCAATTATTTACATTAGCAACTGCATAGATATTGAATGTTGAGATTAAAATATTAAACAAAAATAAAATTAAATAAAATATTAAAACAAGGAAAAGTGAGTTAAAGAATTTTTATTTAAAATTTCAATATGCATTCAGTATAATTTGTATTTGCCCTTAAATTTTAATAGATACATTTAAATTGTGAGAATATACCTGTTTTGAAAACATGAAGATATTATTTTTACATTAACATGAGCATTAATTTACATTTATGTAAAATCTCCAAATTTTGAGTGGTTTGAATACAAATACAGTTGTTAAATCCTTTAAGTTATCACTACCGATCAAATGCCATTACATGAAAATCCTGGTCATAACATATTTTTCAAGTTTTTATGGATAACTATCTACTAATTTATCGATTATATATACTTTTTTATTTCCCCTCCAAACATCACTAGCCTATAAGCTCAATACCTAATAATGTGTTATTATTAATTTTCTTTGATATTTTGCTTACTTTTAGGTATAAAAACATAACTTTACACATATTTTTCTATGTTGTAATAAATTATATTTGTCAGGGTTATATTTTATTTAGCAGTTAGCATGATTCATTACTTTTAAATACATGGATTCACAGTACCTAATGTCTCATTTATATTTCTGCCATGTCTACTATGTATGTTAGGGACCTACTCTTCCCCCAGAGCATGTCAAATGGAGACTCAGAAGTGAGAGTGGAGTGTTTATTGATCTAAATTGTACTGTAGTATGTGTATGTGTGTGTGTCAGTGTGTGTGTATGTGTGCTTATCAGGTGTAAGAAGCTTTGCCAGGGATGACAGATGATGGTAATGAGGAGAAAAGAGAGATTGTAAAATAACTTGATTAAATAGCCTAGTTGTAAAATCAAAACAAGCACCATAACAAACACATTTTTTGAACTCACATTGGCAATGTCAGACTGTTTAATAAATTGGGTATATTATCTGGGAATTAATATTGACTTTTCCCCTATATTTAGGATAGTGTTTTAGATATAACTTTTTGTGGTCTTTCAAAATTGTCAAGAAAATATAGTTATAATAGCAAAGCAATCTGATATTGATGGGAAAGAGACTATTTTGCAAATAAAATTTTAGTGTTTTGTGAAGATAGGTTTCCTTTCTTCTCTCGAAGAGTCAACGTTTTTTATCAAATGAAATAGAATGCACTTACATTTCATCTCAGCAAGTTGTGTGCATTGGAACATTAGGGAAAAAAATGAGGGAGCAGTTGAATATAACTTATTTATTAGGATAGAACAGTTATTTACAAGGAAATATTTACGAGAAAAAAAGATAATTACTTATCATTCACTACCAATGGAGTTACCTCTGCTTCCACTGATGGGGAAATGTCATAACTTATGTTTCCTGACATTCACTTCTAACTCTGCCAATCTCTCCCAGACTTCTAAATCTATCTCCAATTTCTCTATTGATTCCTGGGAAATTTCTGATGTGTATGAGGCATATCATGCTAATGTTTGTTAAAGAATAACTCAGGATCTCACCCAAATGCAAATGTGAAGGTTAATAGTCAGTGGGAGTTTAAATCACTTCAGAAATCCTGAATCAGCCCTATGCTGTGTGCTGTTTCTGACAATGCCAGTCTTGGCTGCTCATATTCCATCCAGCCCCAAAATAATACTTTGAGGTTTTCACCAAATAAACAGTAAGCAAATGATCCTCCATAAAATAATTCTTACTTTAATGTGTAACAAGATTTTGATTTTAATCTTACATATATTAAGGAAAAAATATGGCCAATGGATAGAGTATTTAATACCACTTTGTACTTATTAAAGGATCAGTGACTAAATGGTAAAATCAAGAACGTTCAAGTGCATTGTTTGATATTTTTCTCATGTTAAATACATCACAGGAAAAGATTTACTTTCATCATAACTTAGGTTGTATGTTCTTGTAATTAACCACCTTTTGGGAAGTCTCCCACAAATAGAGGAAGTTAGAAGGTACTCGTATAGGATTTCCAGAAGCAGAAGAAATGCTTCAATTTAATCAGAAATACTTTGTCCCCAGTTGCCTGAAAATATGTTACTAGCAAAACTAACTCCAATAATTGTAAATTTTAATATCTTTGGGGATCTGTTTAATAATGAATAAAAACTCATTCTAGGACCATCTCAACTTTCTGGTTTCTCTGAGGCCAGCATTGTCATTAAATCTTAGTAAGAGAAATGTGAAAAATGGCTGTGTATATTCATTTAATTTATTTACATTGTGGCATCATCACTTTTAACTAATGTTATCAAATAGAAACTTACTTTGCTGGAAATTTGAGGGAAGAAATATTTATTCTCAAAAAAACTCCAGGTTGAAAATTTAAATATTAGTGTGGGAATGGACATGGGGAAGGGTTGACTGCATTTTGTGAGCACTAAACTTTATCTGCCATCACTGACAAGGTCAAATAACTCTCTTAGTTGAAAATAGCAAGAAGATAATATTTTGAAAGCTATTCTAACCTGCATTCTTTTACAAGTAGTACACTTTGTTTTATTTTTTAAGCCACATATCTCACCTAGGAGAAATTTTCCTTTATGAATCTAATTAATTGTTGGATGTTACATTGCTACCTTAAGTTCTATCTCATGCACAAATAATTTAACTAATCAAAAGGAAACATTATGGAATGAAGAACTTAATAGTTAGTTGTATCACAAAAGTTTAAATAATTAAACTTTTGTTCCTTATAAGACCAAATATGAGAGAAGAGAATAAAGAGTCAAAAATTTTGAGGGGCTCAATACAGGCATCTGTTAGAAAATTGTGTGTCAAATTGGTACAATTATTATTGTCTTCTTAATATAACCAGAGTGTTATAGTCAATCTTTTATCAATTTGTTTAATAAGCATTTGTGGAACACCAAGCATTTCCTTGGCACTCTGCTGAGGATACTAGGATTAGACAAAACCCCTGTTTTTATGGAATTTTGAGCCTTCTGAGAAAAAAAACATTTAAATCATCTTAGCTCATATTTGGGACAAGAGCAGCAAGGAGAAAAATACAGTGTAAAGTGAATATACTTCACATTGTACCTTACCTACTTGAGGTGTTTAGGAAAGATGTTCCTGAAGCAGAGACCTGAAACTCAGATTTGAAGATGAATTAGTAATTAGGAGAGGACTGCTACAGTAAGGGAGAGAAGAATATTTTAAAGCCCTGAGATTCATACATAGCCAAGAAGACCATAGTAAATGGTTTTGACCTAAGAGTTTTGGGAAGCCATTGAAGAGGATAGACAAGGTTGTTATAGGGTCAGATTTATTTGATTAAAAACTATATACTCTGGACATCTGCATTCAAGAAAAATGAATCTGGATGCAGACCTTACACTCTTCACAGAAATTACTCAAAATGGATCAAAGAGCTAAAAGTAAAACACAAAACTATACAGCTCTAAAGAATAACATAGGAGAAAACCTAGATGACCTTGTGTTTGGTGATGACTTTTTAGATAAAACACCAAAGGCATGATCCTAATCATAAAGCAAAGAATTGATAAACTGAACTTTATTGAAAATAAATTTTTCTTCTCTGTGAAGACACTGTAAGAGGATGAAATGAAAAGCCACAGATGGGGAGAAAATATTTACAAAAAATATATCTGGTAAAGGAATTGTTATAAAAATATACAAAGAACTCTTGAAATTCAACAATAAGAAAACAAATAAGCTGACTAAAGAGTGGGCTGAACACTTTACCAGGTCAGCAAAGAAGAATACACATGTCAAATAAGTACACAAAAAGATGATTCATATGGTACACCAACTGAGAGATGCAAATTAAAACAACAATAGAATACCACGACATACCCATTAGAATGCCTAAAGTCTAGACCATCAACAACACTGAAGAGTGTGGAGCAACAGGAACTCATTCATTGCTATTGGGAATGCAAAATGACACAGCCATTTCTTTACAGGACAGTTTGACTCTTCTTATATGATCCAGCAGTTGTGCTCCTTGGCATTTATCCAAAGGAAATGAAAACTTATGTTCACAAAAAACCTACATCCTAATGTTTAGAGCAGCTTTACTCATAATTGCCAAAACTTGGAAACAAAAAATGTCTTTTAGTAGGTTAACAGGTAAACTCTGGTATATCCAGAACATGAAATATTATTCAACACTCAAAAGAAATGAGTTATCAGGCTATGAAAAGACATGGACGAAACTTAAATGCATATAATGAAATGAAAAGAGGCAACCTGAAAAGTCTACATACTACATGATTCAAACTATATGACATGATGTAAAAGGCAAAACTATGAAGACAATAAAAAGATCAGTTGTTGCCAGGGGTTGTAGATCTGTGGGTGGGAAAGATGAATAGGCAGAACATAGAGGATCTTTAGGATAGTGAAAATACTGTTTGATACTGTTATGTTAGATACATGCCATTATACATTTCCCCAAACCCATAGAATGTACAACACATGGAGTGAAATTTAAGGTAAACTACGGACTTTGGGTAATAATGATGTCAATGTAGGTTTGTCAGTTGTAACAAATGTATTATCACTCTGGTGAGGAACATTGGCAATGGTGGGGTGGGGGGCCATTGAATGTGTACTCCAGGGAGTATATGCAAAATCTCTATACCTTCCCTTCAGTTTTGCTCTGAACATAAAATTTCTCTAAAAAATAAAGTCTATTAAAAAAAAACAAAAAACCTATATGCTTCTGGGTTGTAGAGACTAGACTGCAGAACAAATGTGGGTGTATGGAGACCAGTTACAAACCTACTGCATAGTTCTAACAAGGGGGGACACTATAAAGAGATAGAATTGGTGAGATTAATGTACCTTAGAAAATACAAATTGAAAAGATTTAGTGACTGAGTAGTGAGATTGACACAAGTAAAAGTGTCAAGAATATCTTCCAAGTTATTGTCATGAGCAGTTGCTTCACTGATAGGAATGTCGATTGCTTCTACTCTTTTTTGTAGATTGTCCCATTTTCATCATTAATTATCTTCCTTTTTCTAAAATTTAATGTTTTTTTTAATTCTTGGACCAGGGCTTGATTCTGAGCTCCCTTTTTAACCCTCCCTTCCCTCCCATTTATTTCTCCCCCACCATTCTCTCTTCTTTTCTCCTCTTCTTTTCTCTTCATTTTTTTCTCTTCTCTGTCTTGTCTTCTCTTTTCCTCTCCCCTCTTACCCTCTCCCTCCTTTTACTCAGTATTAATCATCTTTTCTCTTTCCTTGTTTTCTCTATATCACTCTATAAAAGTCCTCATCAAGTGTTATGTTGTCACAGGTTTGTCTTTCTGGAAATAGATGCAGAAATGGAACATGTCGGATATTTATTAGAGACTGGCATTTGTGGATCAGAGGGGAAGAGAGCAGGATTGGGCAGAGTAAGAAGTCAAACTACAGTGTGGGCCAATAAGACCCCTAGGAAACACCTGTGTGTAGAGGACCAGGGTTGTCCCATGGAGGTCAAACTTTTATATCTTCACTGTGGTCAGTTATTGGATGTCTGCTGCTCTGGGGATGTGTGATTTGGGAGAAGGGACTTTCTGTACCTGACGCAGATCCTGAAGGAGCTGACAACTGGAGTCTCTCTGTTGAGAGCACTCCCAGCTGCTGGGTCAACAAGTCCTTCCATGAAGGAGCATCTCAAAGTAAATATCTGTCTGCTATACATGGCTTCCTGATAATGACACAAATATATCTTTACCATGGCTGTTCTCCTAAGCTTCCATACAAACTATTTAATATTTCTATTTTCATGTTTTATGCATTTCAACCATACCATGTAATTCTTCCTCCAGTTTGCTCCTAATGACTTATCCAGCTTCATAAATAGCACCATTATCATTTGTTCAAGCCAATGTCTTGGGCTATTTCATGATTTCTCCCATTCTTTGACTAGACTAAGTCAAATCATAATCAATTTATTTCATTTTTACCTCCAAAATATGCATCAGTCTCCATGTCCACAATGACCATTATTTCAATTCACCATCATTGTCCCTCCCTTAGTCTTTTACAATGGCCTACTAATTTGTCCTCTAGGGTCCATAATTACACACCTCTGACATAAACTCCACACTATGGAGAGAATCATATTTTAATAAAATGAATTGGATCTTTACATACTGCTTATTAAACACTTACGTGGTTTCTCACTATTCTTAAAATAGTATTCTAACTCCTTATTATAACTTCTGTGCCCAACTTGACACCTGGTCCCTTCTTATCTCTAAGACACCATCTCTAACCACATTTTTCTTCTATTATTTTCTTCTAGTCACATTGCCTACTTTTCTCCAATCAAAATTTGAATCTCATATCTACCCCTGTAGATTTGCTTTTAAAGGTTCTTTTGCATGGAATTATCTTTCCTTGGCTCCCTGCATGTATCATTCACATTTCAGTTCAAATACAAACTCTTTAAAGGTGACTTAACTGTACTACATAAACCACATCACCATGTTTATTCACTTCATTGCATATATCACGATCTATATGATCTATATTTATGGTTTTTACTTGTTTATTTATTCGATTCTCCCTTCCTACCCCCAGTAGGAAGATTTTAAAGGCAGAAGATTGTGTGCCTTGTTAATCGTTGTATCACTAATACAAAAAAGATTGCCTATCATATACTAAACATTCAAAATGTATTTTTGCCTCCATTAATGAATTGGCTATGATCACGTTTGCTGAGATAGAAAAGGTTGAGAAGGAGCAGTTTTATGCCTGAAGATGTTGGTTTAAGGTCTAGATATTGGGCATCACAAGTAGATATGTCCGATAGATAACTGAACACATGAGAATGTAACTTAAAAGGAAGATGTGAGCTGAAAATATAAACTAATCATCAGAGAAATGCAAATCAAAACCACAATGAAATGTTACCTCTTACTTGTTAGGATGGCTATTATCAAAACAAACAAACAACAAAAGACAGCAAATGTTGGTGAGAATATGGAGAAATTAGAACCCGTTGCACAGTTTTGGTGGGAATGTAAAATAGTGCAGCCTCTATGTAAAACAGGATGGAGTTTCCTAAAAAAATTAAAAATAGAACTGCCACATGGTCCAGCAATCCCACTTTTGAGTCTTTATTTAAAAGAACTGAAATCAGGTTCTTGAAGAATATTAGCACTTTCGTGTGGCTTACAGCACTTTTCACACAAGCCAACATATGAAAACAAAGTAAATGTTTATCAAAAGATGAATAGATTAAAAAAAAGTGTAGTATACATATGTACAATAATACTATTAGGCCTTAAAGACATAGGAAATTCTATAATATTGGATAACATGGATGAACCTTTAGGGAATTAAGCTAAATTAAATAATCCAGTTACAAAAAGACAAATACTGCATGATTCCAGTTATATGAGGTATCCAAAATAGTCAAATTCATAGACTCAAACTTTGGAATGATGGTTTTCAGGTGCTGGGGGAGAGGAAAATTAATGGGCGTAAAATTTCATTCAGCATGATAAATAAGCTGTAGAGATCTGCTGTTCAACAATATAAATAAAGTCAACTATAAAGTATTGTACAAGTACAAATTTGTTAAGTGGGTAGACCTCATGTTAAGTGTTCTCACCAAGGAAAACCCTGGGGTGCCTTGTATAGATAAAGCTTATGGGTGTCCTGGAAAGATTTTCCTGAAATCTGAAGAATGAGTAAGAATAAATTAGGCAATTGGTGGGGATGAGGTTTTTGGAATACCAGGAACGGCACATGCAAATTCACTGAGATAAACAGAATTTTGACATAGGGCGGAGATGGTACAAAGGCCAGTGTGATTCTATAACAGGGATTGATGAGAATAATGGCAAAAGAATAGACTGTAAATAAAAGCACAGGCTTGATATAAATGCCCTTATGGGTCTGAAGGATTTTATACTTTATCCAAACGTCAATGAGAAACTATTAAACTGTTTTATATAAGTCAGCAATGTGTGTCTCTTTCTTTCTAAAAGGTCCTTATGGCTTTATTATAGAAAGGAAATTGCAAAGATAAATATGGGATGACCTGGTAGATAGTCACCAAAGACCATGCACATGACAGAGTAACTCAGAATAAGGAAGATATATAGAAATGGAAAAGAGAGGTCACATTTGAAAGTATTTGAGGAGATAATTTTTTTTTTTTTTTGCGGTACACGGGCCTCTCACTGTTGTGGCCTCTCCCGTTGCGGAGCACAGGCTCCGGGCGCGCAGGCTCAGCGGCCATGGCTCACGGGCCCAGCCGCTCCACGGCATGTGGGATCTTCCCGGACAGGGTACGAGCCCCCCTGCATCGGCAGGTGGACTCTCAACCACTGCGCCACCAGGGAAGCCCCAAGGAGATAATTTTGAAAGAAATTAGTGATCAACTGTGTAGTGGGTGGGTGTGGAGGAAGTGTCAAGAAATACTCCGATTTTCCATCTCGTTCAGCTGAAATTTCATTTTGTTTTCTGTTTATAATTATACAAGAGTGTAGAGCTGGAAGACATGCCTAAATTTAAAAAAATAGCATCTAGAGGATATAGACATTAATTGAATATGGGCATGAATAAATATTATGGGCTAGAGTAAAGAGCAGGAAGAAGAAAAATTGCTTTGAGTTGTAATAGTTAAAGGTCAGGTAACCAGAGGAGTATCAAAACAAGACTGAAAAGTAGCCAGTACATAAATAGATCAGTGCAACACCATAAAGAAAAATCAAGTTTTCAGAAAGAAGAGATGGTAAGCAGTGTTAACTACAGCTGAGGGTCAAGTAAAATGGTGCATTTGAAAATGTCCATTGGAGTTAGAGACCCTAGGGAAAGTCATTACTATAGAGTGATGAAGGTGAAAGCCATTTTCCTGCAGATTGAATGGAATTGTAGCCCTCTGATTCCTTCAAAACAGAAAATAAAATTATGAATCTATCAAAACATCAGGCTAACATTTTACTTTGTGTGGGTCAGTATCAGTGATGAAATTAGCAACATTAATATGCTAGAGATTTCTAGGCAGATAAAGCTGAATCCGAAGAGGAAATGCAGCATCTTACCAAATAATTCAGATATTTTTGGTTCTAGAGATTTCACTGGCCCAGAAAAAGTGCTGACATTGAAGAACTGAAGGCAGGAGTAAAAGAAGTGAGACAAATGGGGATTCTCTCTCAAGTCCTCTGTTTGAGCTCATTATATCATATGGACATTCTTTTATTTAATTATATTTTCAACACTTTTTCTCCTTTCATGATTTTTTAGGGGAAGCTATCAACAGATTTTAAATTAATGGGTTTGTACAATAAATCACTTCTGTGTGGGAGAGGAAAAAATTATAAGTTTCTGGCTTTGTTATCAAGGGGCTTACATTCGTAGACATGCATACATGGAGCTTTCAAAAATCCTAGGCAAAACAAGAAAGAATATAAACAAATCAATGCTTATGTTAATATTCAATACATTCCTTAAGCCACAGGTCAATGCATGCCATAGGAGTTAAAAAAATGATAGATTTATTCTAGACCTGGCTCTGAGCTTTCTCTGTCATTCCGATGCTGTCATTCCAGCATTTCTTGGAAATCGTCCAGATAAATTGCCATTGATCAGAACATGCACAGAAATGGGCAACATTACCATGTAACATTAAATCAACTTTTGATTAATGTATTCATTTAGTCCAAGGCGTTTCATAAGAGCCGAATTTCTTATGACAAAAAAGTGTTCTCTACTCCACTAATTTAAGACATCTCTTAAAATCTCATTCACAACTTCCAATGTATATTTTCTACATTCAAATTTTTTCTTCCACTTTGATAAACATTTCTATTTTCTGACAGAGCCTTTTTATTTTCTTACCTCTTGTTCTTTTCCTAGTTTGTATGTGCATGTGTGTGTGTATGCTTGACTACATATCAGTTACATTAGGAGTAAAGGTCATACTTTAGTGATAAGTAAATAGAAGAGCCATACATTTGCTAATGTTTGCTGATCAAAACCAAAAAGAAACAAAGAAGATAAAAAGTATATTATGTGTTCTTTTATGTTAAAGCTAGTAAAATTATTATCTGATTAAAGCATACATGATAAAACCTTAAATAGGTCCAGAATCCCATGTCTGAAAATCCTGAGGTTACACATATTTTCAAATTCAGAATTATTCAAATTCTAGAAAGATAATTCATGCATGGACTATATTATATAATATTCCCAGCAAGTTCTAAAGCAACACCCTATATTTACATAAATCAATATTACTGAAGTTAAAGAGTCACCCTACTTAGGACAAAATAATTATTTATTTGTGTTTAGCTAGAGTCAAATCATATAGCAATATGTTGATAAGTGATGTGGGTAAATATATACTGCAAATATCCTAATACTTCTCAATTCAAAGAAAATATTCATATTTCTATCTATTCTCCCTCTCTCCCTTTCTCTCTGTCTCTGTCTCTGTCTCTCTTTCCCCATGTAATTAATATTCATTCTGTCAGGTTGTCTGGAAATCTTAGTGAATGGGTCACTTCAATGTTAACACGTTCATTGTCATCAGGTTGGAGCTAGGTATGTGATGATGGGACAGAAACAGGATTCTCAAGTAATGAGACAGAACTTCGATAGGCTGCTTTTAAAGAGAGGTTTCAGTTTCCCTTTCCTTCCTCTTTAAATAGCCTTCTGTCTAAGCAGTCTATAATCGAGTAAAACTGCCATAACCTTCTGCTGATTGATAAATGGGTCATGATCAAAGAACGAAGTTAGTTGGTCACAATTTTTTACCATATCTTAGGGATTTTTCCACCTGTGTTGATAAACACTACTCTCCTCATGCTCATCATTCAAGCAATTTCTTCATCATCCATGGGATTGCACAATAGGAATATTGCTATAAATGTTCACCATTCATTCTTTCAGTTTTCTCCAAGGATTATGATTTTTGTCCATTATTATCAAATTTGTCAACATATTGATAATTTTCAGCTGCTTCACAATTTGCAGAAAATTTTGCTATAAGTTTTCAGATACTTTGCACAATGATGCTTCTTGAATTCCTGAATATTCATACTTGTCTTTAATGTTTAATTCTTTGTCATATATTCTAGCTTAATAAACAAATCAGCCATATGAGTTTCCTTCTTCACTGTCAAATCTATTTAATCAGTACCAGTCATTATCTTTTTTTGTTTGTATGTTTCATTATAGTGTTTGCCTAGTTTTCATTAGTTCTTGTAACCACTCTCAGGCTCCAGTGTAAAAACTTCAACAATTTATGTTTCTGTTTCTTTAAATCATATTCTAAAGAAAAAGTAATAATGGATTTTCTATATCACATTCCTTATTAAGATACCTCACAAACACACCTTGATGAAGCTTATACAATAACAACATTTGCTGAGATATTGATAGTAAAATTTGTTGTAATTTTCATCTCTTGATATTACTCGTGGAGTTGTATTTAACATTTTTTGGCAACTCCACTATTTAATTTAACACAATGTCACAAAACACAAAACAAAAAATATTGATGAACACAAGTGTGTGACTACTAGAGATACCAACTCTCAACAAGTGCCTCCTATCAGTTCAAATAAGATTTTTGCACAAAATATATTTTATTTCCAAATTTACAGAAAAAAAGAAAAGAAAATTTAGATTTTTGAGCTTTTCAGATTTTGAAATTGCCCTGAAAGATTGTAGATCTATATTGATTTAAGATAGACATTTTAAATATCAGTTACAGGGAAATACCTTTTGATAAATGAATACTCATGATTAATCTAATAATAGATACTAATAAAAGATACATATATTAGTTAACTCACTCCATTATGAAAACTAAAACATTACACATTTACATTCTTGTAGTCCTAAGATTTTCATTGATGATGAATACCTCCCTGTGTATTAGAAATGCTAAGACATTTATATTTTATGTGCTAAAAAATCATCATTGTTAACCTGTATTAAATAATGCATTTAGACTTATAGCCAGCAAGACTTCCAGAAACTCTTCAGAAGATGGTTCATCTCATAGTCACTGACTTTTCTCAACAAGGAAACATTCATTTTTACATGCAAAGTATAACACAAAGAATAAATGGTAGCTAGAGCTACATTACTTTGAATTTTTTTGAGTTTTTTCTGTTTTGAGTACTTTACATGCAATTTTATCACTTTTAACACATTTTAACTTTATTTTTATTTTATTTTATTATGGTTGAAATGGTTTCCATTCATATTCCTAGGAAAACAGTAATTTAGCGTATTATGCCTCATACTTATTTGTTTACTAAACAAATTTTTTTTATTCTATTCCCACCTTGTGGCAGTCACTGTTCTAGGCATTCTGGACCTAGCAGTGAAGGAACCAAACCTCCTGAGTTATGAAGAATTAAATGTGTTAATACAATATGATTCTTAGAAGAGTACCTGGCATATAGTAAGCACTTAATAAATTATAGCCAGTAATAATATTAGAGGTGACTATATTTTATTATTAAGCAGCTCTTCTACTGGCAAATACATGCTATAGATATATACAACAATTATAATATCACTTTATATGGAGATTGATGCTTTGAAGTAAACACAGCAGGTGAAAGGAGTGGGGTGCTCTTTAGTTAGGATAGTGAGAAAAAAACTCCTGTGAGGAGCTGAAATTTGAACTTAAACCTAAATGAAGGGAAATAACTGCAGAAACTCCTGCAGAGTTCTGGGGAAAGAGTATTTCAGGTAGAGTGATATTTAGTGCAATGCCCACAAGGAATGAAAGAGATTGGTATGTTCAGAGGCTTGGAAAAATGTAGCCGGAACATACTACACCAGGAAGAAATAGGTAGGATATGAGGTCAGAGATTTGTAGGTTATTACATGCCATAGAAGGAGACTGAGTTTTATGCTAGTTGCTATGGGAAGCAAGCGGAGGGTCTTAAGAGGAATGTTGTTACCTGATTTGAAGTTAAAACATGATTCTTACTGCCCTTTGCTCACGTGTGCGGGGAAGAAGACCAGTTAGGAATCTAAAACATCAGTCCTAGTTAGACATAACGTTGGTTTGGGCTTGTTAGCAGTGGAGATGATGGAATCAGGCTAGATTATAGATGTAGCACTAATGGGATATGTTCATGAATTAATATAAAAGATGGAAGAAGAAGAGGAATCAAGAATGGGTTTTTTAATTGAACATTTGAATAGATAGGGGTAACTTTATTCTAGAGAATACTGGAGAAGAAACAGATTTGATGTGAATGAGCTTATGTGTTGGAGTGGTGATGGTGGTGTGTGTGTGCAAACATGACTCCAATTTTGCTAACTATTCAAATAACAGAATGTTCTTTAAGTATAAATCTATGTGATAAATTCCCTAGATTATATTGCCAGAGGGGAAAAAAATACAACAGCCTGTTTGCTTTCTTTAATCAGTCACTGATTTATTAGCGTAGAAAATATTTTGTCTTTTAAGTTGGCTATCTGGAAATGAAGAGATAAATTTAATGCTCCATTACAATAAATAATTCCTTCCAGTTATATAGTACATTACTACCATTCTACCTTGTAAATAGATTTTGAACAAACTTTATATTTTAATTGGCTTTCTTCATATGTGTTTTAAGAATACATGTTACTTCAAACTAGTTTGGGGACTCTGTAAATCATAGATGAATAAGTAAATGAGTGAATTAATTAACAAATATCCATTGCTTCAAATTCAGTCCATCAACAAATTTGGATAAATAGCAACACCACATACAAAATTCACTAATTAAAAATGTTAATTGTACCTAGCACTTGATGAAATTAAGCAATGAGTGAAATCTGACCTGTGAATCATAAATTCCTTACCTTCTCTTTCCTGAAGAATTAGCATTTGAGTAATTGAGCATATTTTTCTTACTAAATTGAGAAAAATAGTTGGTAAAATGTAGAAACAGCCACAGTTTGCCTCAGAGCTTGCTCACACTTAATATAAGCAAAGTGGCCAAAAAATTATTTTAATTCATATACAGACCAAAAAAAGCCTTATACACATGGTTTAAGAAGTACTCCTTGAGAATGGTAATTTATATATTCCTTTTCAGTTGTTGAGTAAATGGAGAAACAATGCATGCATTCAGTTTTAGCCTTAAGAGAGATGTATAAAACTTACTTTACTCTGTTATGCTTTCAGAGCAGCTTATAATTCTGGCCCTTAAGAGTGTTACAACCACTGAACTCACTTGCTCTCTGTCACCTCCTGAATAATATCACAGCACCACATTTCAAGGAAAACATCTATTGCTTCTGGCAAATCTCTTCTTTGCAACATGAGAGGACTCTGAAGCCAGGCTGCCTAGCCCAAGGTTCTGTTGCTTGCACACTGGCTGTGTGCTCTTGGACAAGTTGCTTGCCTTCTGAAGCTTCATGTTTTGTTTGCAATCTAGACGTGACGTAGTACTTTTTTCATACAATCATTGATAATAAATAAGCCACTTAATATAATTCTTCAAAAAGAATCAATGCTAAATTAAAGTTAGCACTATCACAGTACCATTTTTTTCTCCTTCTGGACCCAATAGCAGGAATGCTCACAGGAAAAGCAAATGATGGTAATTAATTTAAAGTGATTTTAGTAATTTCTTTTGGAGACTCTGCCTCCAGCAGAGCAGCAGCAAAAAACTCTTGATTTGCACAATCAAGTCAGAAAGTCAAGAGTATTTGGAGGTCTTCTAGAATGTGTCAGGTCCAGGAGTAAGTAAGTGTTAGTTGTGTCTTCTTCATTTAGTTTTACATGAGAGAATATAAAGCAGATGTAAAATATTCTCATTAGCACTGAGAATAAGGTGGAGAATGTTGAGGGATGTGCAACAATCACCAATGGCTTGAATAAATACATTAGCTGTGGATCCAGAAGGATAAATATACATAAATTAAAGAGAGAGGGAAAAGAGTTCAGAACAGAAAGAAGACCAGAGATGGTATATAAATAGCCAACAAGCATATGAAAAGATGTTCAACATCACTAATCACTAGGAAAATGCAAATCAAAACCACAGTGGAATATCACTTCACACCCCTGAGGATGGCTACTATAAAACACACACACATATATACACACACCATCTGAAAATAACAGGTGTTTTTGAGGATGTGGAGAAATTGGAACCTCTCTGCACTGTTGGTCATATTGTAAAATGATGCAACCACTATGGAAAACAGTATGGAAGCTTTTCAAAGAGTGAAAGTAAAACTACCATATGATCCATCCCATTTCTGGGTATATATCCAAAAGAAGTTAAAGTAGGGAAGAGATATTTACACACTCATGTTCATAGCAACACTTCACAATAGCCAAGAGATGGAAGCAACTGAACTGTCCATCCATGGGTGAATGGATAAAGAAAATGTGGCAAACACATATAAGTATGAATAAGCATATTATTCATCCTTATAAAAGAAGAAAATTCTGTCACATGCTACAACATGGATGAACCTTGAGGATATTATGCTAAGTGAAATAAGCCAGTCACAAAAGTACAAATGCTTTTTGATTCCACTTACATGAGGTATATCTAAAGTAGTTAAATTTATAGAAACAGATAATAAAATGCTGTTTATCAGGGGTTCAGAAAAGGGGGTTGCTGTTTAATGTGTATAGAGTTACAGATTTGAAGGGGGAAAAGTTCTGGAAATATTTTACAACAATGTAAACATACTTAACACTACTGAACTGTACATTTACAAATAGTTAAGATGGTAAATTTTATATATGTTTTTACCACAATTAAAAATATATATACAAAAGGTAGAGTGTTGCTATCAGTCCATAGAGGAGTGATGGACTACCTCACCCAATATTTCTTCAGATGTTGAGTTTGATGACACCACACATATATTAGGAGGGTATGAAAAGGTTTATTACTCACATAACAATGAAGCTTTCTGAGGTCAAATAATGGTATGAAAGAACAAGAAGACTGGCTTGGGGTTTCATGGTATCTAGGGAGTGGGGCAGAGTGAGAGTTTCTGCATGTGAGTTGGGGCTTGTGTGGTTTGTATTTTTGTGCAGTACTAAAGGAGGGAGTATCTAAACTTTCTTAACTCATCCAGATGTGGGCAGAATGGGAAGAGGAAATGGTGGGACTTGAAAGCCATAAGTGGTCAAAAAAATGAAGTCAGACTGTTAAAATTCTTGATTGTTACAGACTATTACAATTATGATATTTGGCTGGTGACTGAAATGTGCCATGCTTCATTTAATTATATTTGGGCTTAAGTAAGCTACTGGGGTCCTCTATGATGCTTATAGCCTTGAGGCCATAAGTGAGGTGAATTTTTCATTGAATGCTTTGTTCATAAGCTCCTCATTGTCAGTTTTGTATAGTGCCTTGTACTGTGACGTTTATGTAAAGAAAAATGTGAGACCTTCATTTATAGTGAGGATATATATGAAGTGAGAGATTCCTAGAGTTCTTTACCCCCAAAGAGGAAAAGCTTGGAGAAGGAATTTTTGTTGCTGCTATTGGCCACACAAGACAAGCTGAATCATTGGCAATAGTTTAAGAGTTTGGAAAAGTGTGCAGATGGGGCCAATTGTTGGCCAGGGAATCCAGTGCTAAAATGAGTACCTGAAGTTTAGCCAATTATGCTGACCCTTCAGTCTCATCATGATGAGGCATAGCCTGATTAATGGATGAAAAGCAGCAGATCTCCGAGGAGCTCCATCATGTGTATAGTGGCAACACATCTTAAGTGTAGGAATTCTCTTTGCTGTTCACTGAAGCCAAGATGGCCAGGGCAGGGCTGACCTCATTAGAGAGCATCATGGCATCTGGCAAGGGACTGAAGACAGGAGAAGGGGCCACCCCTTCCTGCAGTCAGGATATGCAAGAAGGCCCAGTCTTGTCTCTATCTTATAGCAAGGAGATCTTGGGGACCATGCCAAGCTTTCAGGTGCTGCAAGGCATAACGGGCAGTTGGGTACCAAGGGTCATAGACTTAGGGCCCATGAGAGCCTCTGTTTCCAGCAGAGTGCAGTAACAGCCTGCAATTTACACTCTAATGATATACAGAATAGGACTGAGGAGAGTTTCTTGTACCAGAGTTTCATGGGCAATTTATGGCTATCATGAGTGGCCCAGAGATTCCAAGATACATAAAATGAAGTTGCTAAAGGCTCAATAGGAAAGGAGTCTCTGGGGGCACTAATGGGAATGCTGTTGTATTGCAGTTTGGACAAATTCTAGAGACTTTGTTGTAGGAGGCTCATTCCAAGTGGGCCAGTTTTCAAGTAACAGCCTGGATAGCGTTAAGTAAAATTTAAGTAAAAAAAATAAGTGAAATTGAGAAATATATTGCCTCCAGAATCCAAAAAGGCCTAAAAGACATTAGACTTGTTTCAACTTTATGGGTGCTGAGAGGGTCAATAACTGTTTCTTGGCAGTGTCAGGGATGGAACAGACTTTAATTATCAAATAATTTTCAAGAATTTAATGAAGGTGACAGGGCCTAGTACTATGTGTGGGGCAAAGACCCATCCCATTTTTGTGAGCTCCTCTGTGCGTATTGGTATGTCCTGAAACGGTGTCAAATGAATCTCCTTGGTAGATGATGTCTTCAGTGTGATATCATACCTGTGTTTTTAGAGAATGTCAGTTGCAGTTAAGATCTTTCCTGCAAATGCTGTATGTGATGCCAGGGTTGTTGAGGTACTGCAAGAATAGCTGAGTAAAAGCATATTGGTGTTCCTTCAAAGAGGAAGGCAAACGGCAACTAAAAGCCTGTTGAAATAGGAACCAAATAGAACATATTAGCCAAATATACATCTGCAATGAATTTAACTGCTGCTAATGGGATGGTGTCAGTAATTTCAGTAACACTGCTATAGAGACACGAATAAAATCACATGAGCTAAGGGTACTTTGAGGAGGGCCTCATTCCCATCTTCTTGTCCCTATACACCCATTATAACTTCTAATTTAGGTTGGGATAAATCTATAACACAGGCAAGGTAGAACCCATTAAATGTAGCACAGATCAAAGTACAAGCTTGCTAGTGGGCAGCAACACAACTCAAAAGCATGCTAACCTGCAAGCATAAGAGTTAGTTGTTAACAAGTCCCAGCAAGAGAAGAAAGATCCCCAGTGAGGGTGATCATTGTCTAGACTCCCTGTTCCCAGTGCCAGTAGTTGTGTCACCTTGCAGAGGCAGAATGGACTCTCACAATCAAAATCTGGTTCAGATGTTGAGATTAATAATGCAACACAAGTACTAAGAGGGCATGAAAAGGTTTACTATTCACAGAACCAGACTTTCTGAAGAGAGCTGGGTAGGCTCATGTGCAGATCCAAGAATGGCATGAGAGAGCAGGGAAAAAAGCCTAGCTCGGGATCTTATGGTGGTAATCACGTGGACTGGAGTTAAGATTCCCACACACAGGCCAATGTTTGTGTAGTTTGAAGTTCCCACAGGCGCCAAAGTAGAAAGCAACTGGGTTTTTTTTTTTTATCAGCTTACCCAGATGTGAGGCAGAAGAGGAAGGGAAAATTGGTGGGGTTTGAAAGCTATTAGCAGTGAAACATCAAAAATGGAGTCAGACTTACAAAGAGCATGAGCAAAGGCACTGAGGTCAGTGAGAACATAAAATTTTGAAGGAACTAAGAGTGTGGCTAAGGAGTAAGAGCAAAATTGTAAATAAAAAGAGAAGACTATATTCTTCTGTGTGTGTGTGTGTGTGTGTGTATATATATATACACACACATCTTTATCCATTCATCTATAAATGGACACAGACTACTGTAAATAATGTTGCTATAAACATTGGGGTACCTGTACCTTTTTGAACTAGTGTTTCAGTTTTCTTCAGTTATATACCCAGGAGTGAAATTGTTGGATGATATGGTAGTTCTATTTTTAATTTTTTGGGGAAACTCCATACTGTTTTCCATAGTGACTGTACCAATTTACAATCCCACCAATAGCCTACTAGTGTTCCCTTTTCTCCACATCCTCATAAACACTTATTATTTCTTGTCTTTTTAAAAAATTTTATTTTTGTATTGAAGTATAGTTGATTTACAATGTTGTGTTAGCTTCAGGTGTACAGCATAGTGATTCAGTTATACATATACATATATTCATTCTTTTCAGATTCTTTTTCCCATATAGGTTATTACAGAATATTGAGTAGCATTCCCTGTGCTATACAGTAGGTCCTTGTTAGTTATCTATTATGTGTATATATAGTACTGTGTGTAAGTTAATCCCAAGGTTCTAATTTATCCCTCCCCTGCAACATGTCCCTTTCAGTCACCATATATATACATTCTTTTTCAGATTCTTTTGCCTTATAGGTTATAACAAAATATTGAGTATAGTCCCCTGTGCTATACAGTAGGTCCTTGTTAGGTATCTATTTTATATATAGTCGTGTGTATCTGCTAATCACAAACTCCTAATTTATCCATCCCTCCCTTTTCCCCTTTGGTAACCATAAGTTTTTGTTTTCTATGTCTGTGGGTCTATTTCTGTTTTGTATATAAGTTCATTTGTATCTTTCTTTTTTTAGATTCCAGAAACAAGTGATATCACATGATGTTTGCCTTTCTCTGTCTGGCTTACTTCACTTAGTATGATCATCTCTAGGTCCACCCACATTGCTGCAAATGGCATTACTTCATTCTTTTTTATGGCTGAGTAATATTCCATTGAATATATATATATCACATTTTTATCCATTCATCTGTTGAGGACATTTAGGTTGTTTTCATGTCTTGGCTGTTGTAAATAGTGCTGATATGAACATTGGGGTGCATGTATCTTTTTGAATTACAGTTTTCTCCAGATATATGCCCAGGAGTGGGATTGCAGGATCATATGGTAGTTCTATTTTTAGTTTTTTAAGGAACCTCCATACTGTTCTCCATAGTGGCTGTACCAATATCTTGTCTTTTAAAATAACCATTCTGACATGTATGAGAGGATATTTCACTGTGGTTTTGATTTGAATTTCCCTGATGATTAGTGGTGAGCATTTTTTCATTTACCTATTGGCCACCTGTATGTATTACTCAGCCACAAAAAATAAAGACATTTTGCTATTTGTGACAACATGGATGGACCTAGAGGGTATTATGCTTAGTGAAAGAGTCAGACAGAGAAAGACAAATGCTATATGTTTTAACTTATGTATGGAATCTAAAAAATAAAACAAATGAATGAATATAACAGAAACAGACTCACGGAGAACAAACTAGTGGTTACCAGTGGGAAGAGGGGTGGCAGGAAGGACAAGATAGGGGAAGAAGATTAAGAGGTACAAAATACTAGGCATAAAATAAATCAGATACAAGGATGCAATGTACAGCACAGTGAATATACCCAATATTTTATAATAACTTTACATGGAGTATAATCTATAAAATATTACAGGGCTTCCCTGGTGGCGCAGTGGTTGAGAATCTGACTGCCAATGCAGGGGACACGGGTTCGAGCCCTGTTCTGGGAAGATCCCACAGGCTGCGGAGCAACTAGGCCCATGAGCCACAACTACTGAGCCTGCTCATCTGGAGCCTGTGCTCCACAACAAGAGAGGCCGCAATAGTGAGAGGCCTGTGCACCGCGATGAAAAGTGGCCCCCGCTTGCCTCAACTAGAGAAAGCCCTGGCACAGAAACAAATACCCAACACAGCCAAAAATAAATAAATAACTTGAAAAAAGGCCACAAGCAAAATTAAAAAAAAAAAAATTACAATGTTACACACTTGAAACTAATATAATGTTGTAAGTCAACTATACTTCAATAAAAAATAAAATAAATCATAAAAATATAAAAGGGAAGATTTAGGTGAAATGGGCTAGTTATTTTATCCCTGTATTTGTAATAAGTATATATTCTTCATGATGAAAATAACTTTGAAAAGTCTGTATCAAAATGCATAAGAAGATATTTTCACTAATATTTAGATATATTTCATACTGGCTCCCTGAAAGTGTGTTCTCTACTCTTCCTAATTTCTGAATAGAAAGCTCCCACAATATCTAGGGCCAAAGGGAAGAGAAAATAAATCTGTTCCAGTCTAATCCAGCTAACTTATTGCTATTTTATTATTTCAAATTTAATTTATTTTTATTTGATTGGTTATAAACATTCTATATGGTATCAAATTAAATAATGCATATCAACAATTGGGATGTATTTTCTTGTAATACACACACACACACAATTCTGAAATTTGCAAAGCAAGATGAACATAGCATTTTTGGTCAATTTAGAAAATTTGTTTTATAGTAATGTCTACCATTTGCCTACATATGGCTTTTCAAATACCTTTTGCATATATTATCACATTTTACCTACAAAATAGTTTTATGAGGACAAATAATATGTTGATCATCTGCATATATATGTGTGTATATACATACATAGGTTCTCTTTATGTTTCAGTTCATATATAAAATCAAAATGTACATTATATTTTGTGCAAAATTAGGCAACCACAAATAAAATCTGTCTTCTAACTTGCAATCTAAATTCTTCTTAACTATGAAACATTTAAATTTAAGAATTAGAAATGTTTATTAGTTTAAATGTACATTATATGAGTCCAGTCAAAAAAATAGAAACCTCATTAGTTATTTTAGCAGAAATAATTTAGAGCAGGAATTTGGTTACAAAGGTGAGAAGACAGAGATAACACACAACAAATAGCAGAGAGCAGCTACGCATCCCAATGAGGAAATGCAAGGCAAATGAGCACTTGAAGGAAGGTCTTTAGCAGACCACCAAGGAGAGGGTACTGCCCATCTGCTACTGATTCCTTTGAGGGGTTGTGGAAAGATTGGTTCTGGAGTGAAGAAAATAATAGAATGGACAGCTGGAAGCAACTGCTTCTGCAGGAATTAAGAACTGTTGGCTAAGTGACTCTACAGGCACCATAGTCAAAGAGGACCAGAAGAGCCCTTCCAGTCTCCTCAAAGGTCTCCTTTGGGCAGAACCTAACAGGGAGTCAGCCTGAAGAAGGGGAAATGTAATATGCACAGCCAGTTCTCAGCCCAGGCATCACACTACTATAGATGGGTGAGTTTGGAACTGAAAGATTCTAGTCTAGTAATTACCTGCACAATGTGGAAAATGAAAATCCATTCAGTGTATATATATTGTGATGACCTTAAATGATAACTAATACGTTTAGGGAACAGTAAGCTATTTTACACTCATGAAGAGAAAACATACAGTAGATATATGTAGAATGAGCTCTTTCCCCCCTGCCCCTTCTCTCTTTTCTTTTTGGGGCTAGAGTAATTATTGATAAACTGTGCCACTGGCACATAATTCAAGAGTGCTCTTTACTGAGTGCTAGACTCTCAGTACTCTATATGCCATTTGTGAAGCCTCCCTTCAGATACTTGTAAATTGGGAATTGTGCAATATTTATTAATTCAACAAGTATATGTGGAACATCTACAATTTTATGTATTATAGATGGGTAAAATAAAGGATTTAGAGATCCTAAGAATAGGATAGGTTTTCAAAAGACCATTTCTCCTGATATATATAAAAATATGAAATCATAATATCTAAAGTTTATAGGTATGCTAAAGTCAAAGTGGATTTTATTATCATATTATGGACAAGCCTAAAATCTGAACTAACCATCTTTCTTTCTCTCTTTTTGTGCTTGCCTCTACTGGCCCCGCTTCATCAGGGATGTAATTGGTCGTATCATTACATGGATTATACAGGCTTGGTGCTAGTGGTCCAGGGGTCAGCAAGACTTAGGGTCTTCGTACTTGTGGAGCTTATACAGGTTGCCAGCTTCCAGAGGGCAATTTGCTGTTCCTGCTAGGTCTAAACAAGCAAAGAAATCTTGCTTTCATTTTATGACCTTGAGAATGTAAGGGGGATATGTGCAGACTATACAGAATATATAGCTGTCTGACTATAAATTAAAGCATAACCCATCAATTTTAGAGATGGTATATTTCAATGTCCTCCTTACTATTTTAAAATATGTAGTTTCAGGTAACAGATGTGAAATATTAATTTATGAAAACCACCTCTATATAGTAGTATGAATTTTGTCTAGAAAAACTGTCTGTGTTAAGTTCAATCTTTTATGAAGTCTTTAAACGATTGTCTACCAGTAGAAACAGGAAGTTCTAGTACTGCCCTTCCATGTAATGGAATCATTGCCTCCCTATTTCTACCACCTATTCTGTGGTAGATATTAATCCATGGTAAATTTGTCCTAATAGAGGTGGTTCTGTCCCTTTCCAACTAAAAAGATGTGACAGGCTGTGAGGATAAAATCAATGTTAATTTTCAGTGAATTGTGTTCATATGAAAGTAACCAAGTTTTCCACATATAAGGAGACAGCAAACCAGAAAGCAAAGGAAAAGGTAAGGCCTCTGCTCAGCTTTTGTATTTGTGTATTTTGTTTCTATTACAAATAACTCCATCTTAATGATCTGTTCTTTAATCTTTCTTTGACTTGCCTCATTATGTATCAATCAATGAATTGAGTAGTGAAAAATTACATCCAACTGACATTTAGAGGATTTGTTTTTACCTATGAAATATACTATATGTATATATATATTTAAAATTTCCTCCTGACCTTCTACCTACTCCTGCTCTTACCCTTTTACTTATCTCTTCTTTATCCTAATATTTGCAAATGCAGTGAAACTTTTGTAGGGATAGTACCCAGGTATCAAAGACTAGTTATGTCTGTAGTCCTTTCTGAATCAGTGTTTTTTTATAGGGATATGTAATAAGCACAGCACTCAGGGTTAATTGTACACAGTCCTCACTTCAGTTAGGAACTCAGAAAACTTTTCCTTCCACAGAAACTATTTTAGAAAGGATCAACAGGTTCCTAAAACCTCCAAGAATACCTTTTTAAACTGATAACATATATAAGTAATTAAGGAAATAATAGTAGAAACATATATAGAAGCAATGGATAAAGTCATTCGGAGTTTAACTTGTGGGCAAAATAATACGCCATCCATAAAAGGAGAGGCACTAGGTGAAGTCACTCTTTGACCTTAGACAACCTACTTGAGACAATTTACTCATCTATAAAATATGGGCAGTATCATCCATTTTATATTATGAGTGAGAACTAAGTGGGACAATATGTAGATGAATAAAGTGCTTAGCACCAGATTTGGCATTAAGTGACCATAAGTTGTTACCATGATGGTGAGGTCAGCAGTTTGCCCTTTCCTCATGTCTTAGGAAATTGGAGAGCAAACTCAGTGAAGAAGCTTCCTTTAGGTTCAGGCCTACAGAGATATGGGTGCTGGTGTGGTAATAAAATTTGGCTGAAGACATAGGATTTGGGAATTTATGGTAAAAAAGAAAGAGCATTGAACTTGGAGCCAGGAAAATTAGACCTAAGTCCTGATGTATGAATTATGCTCTATAAGATTTAGTTCAGTTATTTAATTTGAAAATAAGTGTGATGTTACCCAGAGAAATAGCCTGGTAGAGGGACATCCCTGGAAGTCCAGTGTTTAAGACTCTGTGCTTCCACTGCAGGGGGCATGGGTTTGATCCCTGGTCAGGGAACTAAGGTCCCGCATGCCGCGCGGCCAAAAAAAAAAAGGCTGGTAGATGTGATGCTCAAATTATGCTTGTTAAAATTATGTGAGCTATAAAGCATTGTAGAGTTGCCATACTCTATTCTTCTTATTATTACTACAAGTAATAATCGGAACTTGTTTGTTTTCCCTAGAACTGTCATGACCCAGATGATCAAATAATGATCTCTTTTAAATGATAACATCAAAGTCTTATGATATTTACCCAAATTTTTAGTTTCTAAAACAAGCACAGACTATTCCTCAACTTCTTTGCTTAATCTTATTTTCTTTCTTTTCCTTCCTTCCTTCCTTCCTTCCTTCCTTCCTTCTTCCTTTCTTTATTTCATTTAGGTTTTATAGGTTATTTTCTACTGTAAATAATAAGGTAATAACTGAAATGTGGATTAAAGTAGTAGATATAAATAAGTAAATTTACAGGAAAGCACACATAATGCTTTACTCAGATCATGTAGGGAAAGGCTATAGATAATAACTTGTTTTCAGAGAAGAAAGGACATAAGAAAGATTCATCCACATTCATAAAAGAAGGACTGAGGCTTTTTAAAACAAGACATATCATAGCAGTCATGGTTTGTAAACAGAAGCCACTTTGGAAGGAAAGTTTAAGGCCAGTAGGCTGGAGCTAGGATGCTGCCTTTGAAAGTGGGCTTCTGGGACTGACAATGAGAGATCAGGATGTGGGAAAGGGTGTAGGACTTCCCTAGATAATCCTTTTCTTTTCCTCATCTACCCTGATATTCTAGCAATTTAGAAATTTCCAAAGTAAATGCCCTCTTACTAATTCAGGGGATCTTTCCTATTAACCAATACTTAGAATTTTATTTATTTATTTTTAATAGATCTTTATTGGAGTATAATTGCTTCACAATACTGTGTTAGTTTCTGTTGTACACCAAAGTGAGTCAGCCATATGCATACATATGTCCCCATGTCCACTCCCTCTTGAGCTTCCCTCCCACCTTCCCTATCCCACCCCTTTAGGTCATCACAAAGCACTGAGCTGATCTCCCTGTGCTATGCTGCTGCTTTCCACTAGCTAACTATTTTACATTTGGTAGTGTATTAGATTCAAGTTAGGAAAAGCCATAGGGCTCAACAAATGCCGTTTTTCCAAATTTGTCTGAGCATAAGAGATACTTGGGCACCTCTTCCACGGAGATTCTAATTCAAGATGTCTGTGGTATGCCCTAGGAATTTATATTTTCAACAAATGTCTAGGTGATTCTGTTGATCACGCAGTTGTAAAAATACTCCCGTGTTACTGCCTTGGAGCTAAAATCTTTGAGACTCAGTGTGGCAAACAAATGAATTGTAAGATCCCATAAAATGGAAGGAAACTGAAACCAGTTAAGAATCCAGATCTCCTAACTTTTAAACCAGAGATCTTTTCTCTTCTAATTTAGGGTCTGTCCCATGTGAAACAACATCACATGTACTTGTATTATTTGATATTCACCAGTCTACAGCTCAAAAGGACGATGCATGTCAAAATAGGAATTGTTTTTGTTTCATGTACTCATGAAAAGTAGAACAAGCTACCCAAAATCTTTTCAACAAATTTTTATTTGTGAGGTAAGCTATAATTTGAAACCAGAACTTGGCAAGTTTATAAGAATGGTTATAAACTAAAATAAGCTATTAAGTGGAGTTTTAGAATCCTTTTCCAAAGGGATAGTTTTTTTTCGTTTTTGGTATTTTGGGGTTTTGTTTTGTTTTGTTCTTTCCATGTAGTGGAACCAATAGGCAGTGGAAAAAATGGAAAAGTGGGAATGTACTTTAGCACTGTAATTTTATAATTTACCAACTCTTCCCCTTTTGATTCCAACTTTCCTTCATTCACAAGAAATTATTAATAAATACCTGCATTTGTGTGGGACCTATTGATGAATACAAGGAAATAACATAGATGAAATATCTTAGAAGATTTTAGACTAGACATGTTAGTTACAACCAAAAGTTGTTAAGAAAATGAATGGGAACCTCTTTAAATTTACCCATATTATATCTCATGCTTCTCTCCTTCCCATCAGTAAGCACAATTCAACTAAAAAAAGACAAGGACACTAATAGTACAATGAGAAACACATATAAACAGATAATAAGAGAAAACCATGGTTATAGAAGGAAAAATCCTATTCAAGATTATGAGTAGTTAGAGATATAAAAATAAATCTTTTCATGTAACAGATTTTTTAAAGTTTTTTTTTTAATTAATGATAATTTCAGAATAGTCATTGGGATATACAAAAGGAACCCTCAGACTTTGCTAGGTGGACAGTAAATATTTACAGGAAGGCAATTTGGCAATTTGTAAAAAACCTTAAAAAAGTTAATAGTCTATAACATAGAATTCTACTTTTAGAATATTTTTCTAAGAAAATAATTGGACAAGTTTTCAAGGATATAGTCATTTACTAATTTATTCATTCAACAGATATTGAGTATCTGCTATGTATCAGGCAATGTTCTGGTCACTTGACATATATCTTAAAGAAAAATCAAGTGTAGCTCATGTTTTCAGGATACTTACAGTCTAATAATGGAGTTAACAGTCACAGATAGGTACATGACTACAAATAGAGGAAAGTTCTGTGAAGTTAAAGAACATGGTGTTATCAGACACTTCTCTACTTCCCTTCAGGATTATTTCTCTAAAGAAAGAAATATTTAAGCTAGGATTTAAAGAACAAAATGTGAGTGAACTAAGCAAAGAGAGTTTAGGAGAAGGAGCAGCACATGCAAGGCCCAGGACTGAGGAAAACATGTTTTGTTCGAGAAACGAAAATGTGGTCTGTCTGGAGAAATAGACGGTGATGACAAAAGATGCAGCTGGATGGTAAGCAGAGTAAAATGTTGGCAAACTGTCTTAGATATTGTTTTCTTATCCAAAAACAATAATAATCCATTGAGCAGACTTGATAGCAAGTAATAGAAACCAATTTTTCTCTTGAAAGTATCACTCTAGCTACAGTGTAAAGAACAGATTAGAGAGAGTCAAGGAGAGATTGTAAAAAAACAGTTATTGGGCGAATGCTGTGCTGTGAATTAGAGGTGACTGGCTTATATCAAGGTAGTGCAGATCAGATGGAGAGAAATAGATGAACTCAACCTCTATATAAGATGTAGGATCTTAAGGATATATTGTGGGTTGGATTTGGGGAGAAAGGAGAGGGATTCTTTAAAAGTGACTCCAAGGCTTGCTGAATTAACTGTTAAGACAAAGGGCCCAATCAGAAAAATTAGAGAATCATGGCCGAAGACAGAGTTTTGGTAGATTGCTGGGAAGGGAATGTCAAGAGTTCAATTCTGTAGCTGTTTTGAAGGAGTTGGCTCTGAGAATTCTAAGTGGCCATGTCAGTAATTAACTTGAGTATTCAGGGCTAGAGTTCTAAGGAGAGGTCTTCAATGGAGATATAAATATACATATATTTCCTGAGTATTTGATAGTTATTGAAGTTATAAACACGAATGAGGTTTTCCTGAAAAAATGTAGGATGATGAAAAATAAGAAGAAATGGAGACTTTGGACTTGAGTTTTTTTGCAGACTGACGTAAATAGTAGTGCATGGTTCTGCAGCAGAAACTGAGAATGGCAGTCACACTCTAGAAAGAAAACCAGAAAACACTGGAGATAGAAAGCTAATGGCCAATGGAGGGAGTCTCACTGAGCAAAAAGTAACCGATACTTATAACTAAGTACACAAAAGATGAAGGCAAGGACTGATTGGATTTAGTGAGCTAGAGCAATGACACTAGTTTTCATAGTGTAAAGGAGAGGAGAGCCATGCGGGAATGAATTGAGGAATGAGTAGATGTGTGAAAATGGTGTTTGAAACACTGCTGAAATGGAAAAGAGCTTAGTTTACAGTTGAAACTTGCAGTTAAGGAAGGGGTTTTGGGTTATTGTGGCTGTTTTTGTTTTTTTTTTTCATTCTTTTTCTTTTAAGATGAGAAAGATATGAGATAATTAAATGGAAATAGAGGGAGAAGGAAGCAATGATAATGAGACTTTCTAGGAAAATAAGAGATATAGGCTACGCCATGTCAAATAAATGAGCATCCTTTATGCTAACTTCTAGTATAATGTTCATTAAATTTAGGGGTTTTTTGGTTTTTTAATTCTAGAGGAAACTTAGAAGTTGCCTAAATGTTAAACCAATATGTAGTTCATTAAATAGAATATTGTATAAACATGAAATAAATTATAATTTGGACTTTAAAATTATCTAAATTTTAATTTATTAAACTGGAAATATTTTACCAGTAGTAGAATTGTCCACGAATTTATCTTTTTGCCTTATGTTTAGCAAAGTGTCTTATACATAATGAATTTTTAATAAACATTTACTAAATAACTAAGTAGAGAGATACACTATTTTGAGTAAAAAACCTACTACATAACAGATATACAAAGAATATTGGCATACTGAGAGCATTTCTTCATCTTCTATAAATCAGCTTAATTTTGATTCCAAATTCTCATTTCATAGGGACTTGTGAAAAACCCCCTCTCCATGTCTGGACAAGAATATCAGGGGGGTAACTCTCATCATGTGCAATGTTTATCAATGGGCAACTATGTTCTGACTTCCATGGTCCTTTCCAGTCTGTTATTTTGTATCATTTGTGCAATGAGAATATTAGACTGTGGTGTATAGTGTAGGACCTGACCTTCTAGTGCATCAAGCAGCCTTGCCCACAGAGAATACCTTGACTTCCTGCCAGTGTACTGACAGAGAGCTAACCCAGGCACCATTGGCTTACATCACTCATGCCTATTTCTCCCATCTTCGGAAATGCTGAGTAAGTAAAGCAAGTTCTCTTCTTCATTGTCATTCTCCCCTATGAGCTTGGACTTTTGATAATAAAAGACAGCTCTACAGCAAAACTACCCTGAATCATAAAGCACAGAAAATGCTTTAGGGAAATAGGAAAATGTTAGGACCAAAAAAAGAAATGTCTCAAAAATTATCTGGTCATATATATCAATTCTATGAAAAAGCCATTAGAATGTGAGATAGATAGATAGATAATAGATAGATAGAAAGATAGATAGATAGATAGATGGAAGAATTGACAGAGTCTTTTTGTAGGGAGGTAGTGTGGGTTTATTTTTTTTATTTGTTTTTCTTGACTCATTTTTAAAAATTATTTTAATAATTTATTTTATACTATATTATTTAATAAATGCAATAGAGAAATACTGGAAAAAGAAAAAAAAACCTTAATATTGTGGAAACATAAATGATTTTCCTTTGAAAATAGAGCAAAGCCTAGAGCTGATACATGGCAGAGTCCGCTAACAATGCCAGCTTCTAAATGGCCAGAAATATAGGTGTAAAAAATCCCTGTTCCATGTTGGCTCTTACAAGCTTTATGCAACTCTTGCCTTGGGGATACACTATATTAATTATGTGCTCCACTTTTGAGTATTTTTCTTTCGTATATAGTCATATTGTATGCATTACATACAGAATAATATCATATTTTTTCTTCAGTGGACTCCATCCTGCTTTGCATTTATGTAGTTTTTGGATGTATTATGAAAAGGTCTCCAATTACAGCTGGAGGACAGGGTCTAATAAATCAAAGAGGAGGGAAATTTTATATGGGAAAAGGCACTTTCCATACCTTTGCCATTTCTAAAATATGTCATCCATCCATATAAGCATTTGGTTACAGAAAGGACTTGTACATATTGATATCCCTTTTGAGCATATTCTTTAATTGACTTAGCTTTAGAACATTTGGGCTCTATTCAGACTGCAATACTGTCTATGTTACTTGGTCTTCTAACATTTTCTTTCTTTCACTTCAATTCTCTTAGCACTTTGAGATTAGGAATGAGAATTCTGCTTTCTTCTTTTCCCCTCAAGTAATCATTTGCTATGACTAAATTCCTCTTGGTAATGCTGACAGGCATGTTGCCAATAACAGAGTGTACACTGCTTATTGCTCTTGACCCTGCTCTGCTGGACTCGGGGCTACACACCAAAAAAGCATATTCTGATCTTCTCCATAGAGAAAGTAAAAGTGAAGCATAAACTGATAGCTACCTACTGTTTTTCTGGTTTGATTCTAAGAATTATACATGACCCTTCTTTCATCTTCACTTTGTATAAATTCCCTCTGCTCCTAAGGCCGATGGACTAGGAAGATAGAAGCAAAAAGTAAAGCTGCAAATATTCAAGTCTAAGGACTCTCTCAAAACAAAATCTCACCTTAATGACAGCTGTGCATGCATTTGAGAAACCTATCTTTTGCTACCTTGTGCCTTTTGGGACTTCAGTTCCAGAAAATATTTTACTTGTCGGATATCTGTCCAAACCTTCAGATTAAGGACTTGGGCAGCAGCTACTGGGCACAGAAGCAGAAAAGAGAAGCTAGGACTAGAAGAGATAGGGATTCAATGAAGCTGAGCAAAAAAAGTCTCAGCAGTGGATCCACAATAGACAAAACCAGGTATCCAGAGGCAAATAAAAACTGAAGATCACCATGAAATAGTAGCTTGGAAGTCATACTGGTAAGCAAAAGTTCCAGGCACCTGGATCCTGGGAGTTATTTTAGAGAATATCTCCTACAAAATGTGGAACCCACAACAGTGAAGGGGCAAGAGAAGATTTTAGGCTTTGCTCAGAGCCACTATTCAATAAAAGTGAATCAAAATGTGATCACTTTATTTCATATTTAACTACCTTTCAAGCCTTTTCAAGGAAAAAGTCTCAATTTAAAGCTTTATTTTTCATAACTCTCCACTAATTTCTTTTTTATAAAAAGGAAACCTAGTCTCTGATTCAAAGACTTTAAATAATGTTGTGCTTTTCATCACATTTATTTTGTTTCACTTCCTATTTATGACAAGTTATATTTTCATTTTTTAATAACATAAATTTTCCTTTTAAACATATTTAAAGTTAATTTACTTAAATATAAATGTTAGGTAAATAATAATTTTAATGTAGTAGAGCTGGTACTTAGATATGGCAAAATCCTGAAGATGGCACTCAGAGGACAGACATAATACTGTTTGGAGCAGTATGTTGATACACATACTCTTGCATATACACCAGTTTCCTCCATCAGTTAGAAGCTATGTCTATTTTCATGCAAGACTGAGGATACTGAACACACACTCATACACATACAAATAGATGTTACTGTGAAGGGCATGGGGAGGGGAATCAGCTTCCAACTTTTATTATCCTCTTATCCAAAAAAAGAATTTGAAATGAAAGAATAACTTGGATTTTGGATTTATGACCCAGGAAGAACAACAAACAAATGTGTGTCTACCTTATGTTTGTAACTTCTTTGAATTAACTTTCACACATAAGGGATCCAGTTTCAAATTGTCAGTGGCATTCCCCATGGTTGATGACAATAGCACTGGGTAATCCCAATATTCTGATATCAGTAAGGAATATAAGACTTAAATGCTTCAATTTCACACACTCACACAAAAAGCTTTCTAGTCTGAAAACTCCATGAATATAGCCCATAAGGCAATACTCTTCTATGATACTTGTGAAGCAGAAACAAGTTAGGATACTAGTCAACTGTCACAAATCAGCCTATATTTGAATAATAAGAAAAGACTTGTCTTTTCTTTTCTTTCATATTTGATAACATATTAAACTCTGTATCTAGTAGCCTTGTCAATCTAAGCCCACTGTGTTTTTAACAATATAAATATGCATACAGAAAAGTTCACATATCATAATTCTACAGCTCAAGAAACTTTCACAATCCAAACATGCTCATGAAACAAGCACCTAGATTAAGAAACATGAGGTTACCAAGTATCTCAGGGACTGTCAGCATTATCCTTTGTGGTCACTACAAGTCTGACAAGGATAACCGTTATCCTGATTTAAAATAGTGTAGATTAGTTTTGACACATTTTGTTATTTATATGAATGAGATAATGCAGAATACTGTTTTATGCCTAGTTTCTTACATTCAAAAGTATATTTTTGAGATTCAACATTATGTTTATGAGTGCAATTGTAGATCGCTCATTTTATGCTGTACATTATTTATGAAAAGATGTTCAACCTCACTCAGAACAGAGAATTACAAATTAAAAATACACTGAGATACAGTTTTTATCTAAGATTTACAGAATTAAAAAAGTCAAACAACATGGTCTATTGCTGAGGCGGTGCAATAGGACAATCTCACACTTTTTGGGTTAGAATTCAAATCGATATACTACTTATGAAAAACACACTCATTTACCTTTTGATCCAGCCATCTGACTTCTAGGAATTTACCCTACAGATACACCAATCACAGTTTTTAAAAAAATAAAAATATAGGGCTTCCCTGGTGGCGCAGTGGTTGGGAGTCCGCCTGCCGATGCAGGGGACACGGGTTCGTATCCCGATCCGGGAAGATCCCACATGCCGCGGAGCGGCTGGGCCCGTGAGCCATGGCCGCTGAGCCTGCGCGTCCGGAGCCTGTGCTCCGCAACGGGAGAGGCCACAACAGTGAGAGGCCCATATACCGCAAAAAAAAAAAAAAAAAATAAAAAAATAAAAATATCATGTGATTTAATGTAGCATTATTTGTAACTATGAAATATTGAAAATAATGTTCATACATAAGAGAGTGCTTGAATAAATTATAGCACATTCTCACAAAGGAGAGCTTAATAACTCAAATAATGAGCATTTCTCCCTTCTTCTAGGAGTTTTACAATTTCAGATCTTAACACACACACACAAAGAGAGAGGAACAGGGAAACTTTTGGAGGTGATGATTATATTTGTTACAGTAATGGCAAAAGTGTATATATATGTCCAAATTCAACAAATTCTGTACATTAAGTATATGCAATTTTTTGTATAACAATTATGTACCTTCATAAAGCTGAGAAAAAAAAAAGAAATGAGGCGAAGTGACTCTTCTCTGAGTATATCGTTTAATGATATTTCATATATTTAAAAAAAAGGTATGAGGAGAGTGAAGTAAGTCAGAAAGAGAAAGACAAATACCGTATGCTAACACATATATATGGAATTTAATTTTAAAAAAATGTCATGAAGAACCTAGGGGTAAGACAGGAATAAAGACATAGACCTACTAGAGAATGGACTTGAGGATATGGGGAGGGGGAAGGGTAAGCTGTGACAAAGCGAGAGAGCGGCATGGACATATACACACTACCAAACGTAAGGTAGATAGCTAGTGGGAAGCAGCTGCATAGCACAGGGAGATCAGCTCCGTGCTTTGTGACCACCTAGAGGGGTGGGATAGGGAGGGTGGGAGGGAGGGAGACGCAAGAGGGAAGAGATATGGGAACATATGTATACGTATAACTGATTCACTTTGTTATAAAGCAGAAACTAACACACCATTGTGAAGCAATTATACCCCAATGAAGATGTTAAAAAAAAAAAAAAGTTAAAAAAAAAAAGGTATGAGGGAAAATTGAAATGGAATTGCAACAAAAACAAATTAATCAAATCATATTTCAAATATATATTATAACCCACTCTAAAGGTTGAAGAAAAAACCCAAACAAAATATAAGTCAATATATCAAAAATAGTAAATGATTAATAAATAAACCAATAAGCAAATGAATGAACAAACAAATAGGAAAAATAGGGAAGTTCTTCCTTGTAGTATACGGCTGTAGTAAATGTGGAGATAATGATTAGTTATGATGGCAACAATCATCATACCTGATTCAAGCAGGAATTATAAATAGATGATAAAATAAATAAGAAAGTTTGAGAGTTGGGAGTTACTTATATAGTCTAAAAGTATTTCCATACATGATATTTATTAATTATAAAGGAAAAAATAAAAAGTGTATAGTGAAGAAACTTTGCGGAAAATGACCCTAACCAGGGTATCCAAATTAATATTACAATAATGGGAAAAACAAGCCTCACATTCTACCTGATGCTATGCGCTGGGAAGACAGCAATACCATTCCTGTGATATCCAAAACAACAGTGAAGCTGAAAGTGAGGAAGATTTTACAAAATAATTGTCCTGTACTTTTAAAAAATATCAATATGCTAAAACCCAAGGACTACAAATCTATTTCAGAATCAAGGAGTCTAAAAACATGTGACAACTGGATGCAACACACAACCTGCGATTTTATTTTTTATAAAGGACATCATTGGGAAATGAATGAAATCTGAATTTTGGCTACCAATTAGAGAATTATATCAAATTAATTACCTAAACTTTTATAATTTTACTGTAGTTGTGTAAGAGAATGTCCCTTACCCTTAGAGATGCAAATTGAAGTATTTAGGATAAATGAATATCATGTTTGGAAAATTATTGTCCAAAGATTGTGGGGAAGATATATATATATATATATATATATATATATATATATTAATATAGAGAGAATATAAATTATAAAATATCAACTACCAATATACACATATATATGTATATGTATACATATAGGCATGTGTGTATATATACATACATACATATATTACATATGGGTACATATAATACATATATTACATATAATACATTATATTAAAATTTGGGGTATCTGGGTAGTGAAGGGTATACAGGAATTTTAATAAAGATTATTTGTATTTTTCTTGCAACTTTTTTGTTGGTCTGAAATTATGTCAAAACAAAAAGATAAAAATGAAATTTAAAAAGTACAGGGCCAGCACACTAATTTTAAAAAGTGTCATAGGATCAGGTGCCACACTTTAGTGAAAAAATGAAATTATAGAACCTGAGGCTAGGGATGTAGTAAAGGTAGAGAAAGACAAGTTCTCAGGGATCAGTTGCTACATCAATCAGGCTAATTTTGCCAGGTGACATCTCTTTCAACCCAGACCTTTTAAAATCAATCACGTGGATCCTTGCCAAAATGTGGACTCCTGTGCTTTAAAATTGTGGCCTGGAACTGAAGAACAACAAAAACCCCACACTTCTTTGGAAATGCTAATGAATTTGACAGTTTATCTCTCTCCCTCAGCTTTATCAATGAAAGTGAACATTAGTTAACTGAGGAAGGTGTGTACATTTCTATTTTCAAATATAAATTTCCCTTCAGTAAAATAATCATGGTGCCTTTTATAAAGTTTTTAGTGGCTCTTATATAGTAATGAGGTGTTTAAACTTGCAGGGTGTGCCTGACTTTCACAAATGTTTTAAAATAGGCATAGAAATCTTTTCAATGTGTTTATTTATTTAGTATTTATTCAAGGCTGATATAACCTACAAGCTTAATTATTTAAAATACAAACAGGATTCAATTAACAAATATGCTAATTGTGCTAATTTAGAAATTAAGCTCAATTCAGTTCTTTGGAAAACTTTGAGAAAGAGTGGATTGTAGTCAAATATAAAAGATGTAAATGCACTGGAGTTTCTTTGAAATACTTTTCTTGATTCCAGTATTTCATTGTTAGCATTTGGAATTTGTGTATTTTTTGTAAAATATCAGTGTATTTTGCAAGGTTTAAAAATGTCATTTGATATTATCTTCAGCTTATTTTTTTCAGTGGGGAATATGTGGTAAGATATGGCTTAAATAGCCAAGCTGACCTTTAAATTAAAAAAAAGAATTAAGAAAAGCAAATAGTGTTAGTGTTTTTGTTGATAGACCTCAAAGACAAGTTAAACTTCCTGCTAGCAGCTAGAGGGAAAAACCAAGAAAGGTATTGGCTTATAATTATAACCTTTTCTCAAGAAAGTGTTGACTCTGAAAGCCAGCACCACAAAGCTTCCGCTTATTCATAGCTATTATTTCTTATATCAGTAAATCAATGGTAACAACAAATGATAAACATTACAAACAAAAAATTAAAATTCCTTATTTGGGGGCTACAAATAACCTAGAAAAAAAGACATCATTGACAGGAAATTTCTGATATCTAATCTAATTGGCCATGGCTTAATATAAGACTTCTGGTGAATGTAATCTGAGTGGAGACAATTATATTCAAAAGATTCTTATTAAGTACCTAGTACATGCCAGGCTAATCTGAAAATATTTTACCTAAGACAAATTTTTGAATATTATGTCAGTATCTGAGTGATCTGCTGTGCTGATATTTATAGAGGAGAAGAGTATGTACAGAACACAAAACAAATGATAAAGTTAAAAAAATGACAGGAAGAGGGTATCAGTTGTCAGAAAATACAGATTATTGCACCTTATTCTCTTACTTCTCCTGAATTCTCATAGAAGCTAAAATAATCTTAAATAATTTATTGATTTAAATAAAAATTTGGTAGTCAACAGTGGGTCAATTTCTGAAAGCCTCTTTCTTTACTTTATAAAAATAGGTTTCTCACAGTTTATATGACTCATAAACAGGTGGCCTTCCTTATCCAATTGAGAATATAAGTTTTTTGTCATATTTAAGAGTCTAATATCATAATTTTAATGTTCTGAGGATTAACCTTATATTATGTTATTTCTACAATATATATGCATGTATGCATATTTTCAGTCATTTTTTCCCTCTTAATTTTAATTAAAATAAAGTTCATTAAGACTACACAGAAGCTGAAGACAAAGGAGTCCAGGACAGTGTCTTCCACAAAAGGAACACCTGAAATTTACATGCCAAAACTTCATAAATTTGGTTTGGCTCCTATTTTCATTAAATAAATATTACATTGAAATTTCATTTTATAATGCTTTCCTGTTCTGTTTTAAAATGATATTTTAATTGTTTAGAAAACTAATAGATAAGATTTCATAAAATTGTTATTTAAAAATTTTAAACATAAAGGGAAGAGAGAGAAAAAAACAGAAGAGAGAAAAAAACAGGATTTTTAGTATAGAAAACTAATAATGTTTAAAATTTTTTGATGAGTAAATATGAGAGTAAACTAAGAGAACCTTTGTTTTAAAAGCTAAGTCTTAAGGTGGCTAAAAGAAGCATAATTTCTGTTGATTCTTGTGAAGAGCAGATAAAGCAGAAGAAAATAAGACTCTTCTGCAGGAAAGATGAAGGTAACTCCAGCCACACTGAGTCAGTTAAAGCAAACTTTATGTTGGTTTTTGTTCACAGATGTCATGTCCACTGCATTTTGCCTTTGGTTTCCTTTCATTTGAAACACTGGGAAACCTGAAACTCAAAATCCCTACCCTTTGCTCAGCTCTGTGGGTTTGGAAACTTCTCTAGGGTTTAGTTCATTTTTTCATTCTTACCAACTGGCATAAGAATTAGATACTAAACCCAAATGAAACCACAAAAATTGGTCTCAAAACAGCCCTGGCTATGAAGAGAGAGGAAAATGTTGTTTGTAGGTTCACTGAATGGTTCAGGGTTTTGGAAAGTATTCACCTTATACTTGGCCATTTTTATCTCTATTTTCAACCCCCAACTAAAGAATCTCACAGGATTTAAGGTTTCAGTTTTAGGACAGAAACTTGGATCTTAACTATAGAAACTTTCTTGAATAGATACTCAAAGAAAGAGGGTTGTATATATTTGAATCTTATGAAAAATAAATTTACATCATAAAGTTGCAATGAAAACTTGTAAAGTGCAAACTAACTCCTTATTATGGACCCAGAATGATGGGAATTCACTGACTTACTCACTAGATTATCCAAACATGATGAGCAGTGTACAATATAGGTATTTAGATAGTTAAATAATTTGAGAAGATTAAAATACACTTAGTGTTTTTGCAGTATTTAGTTAAAATTGTAAATATAATAAAAATAAAGATTATTATTGACTGCATAGGAACTAAATTTACAATTATATTGTCAGTAATTCTGAGAATGAACAAAAGTAGACAAAAACAAGTTATGTTTATCTTCTCTACTTTGAAAATATTCTTTTTTCTTTTCTACCATGTCTTATGGAATGATTGTCATCTCTTGTTCTTATATTTGGGTTCCACTAATTGCTTCTCATTTAAAACTGTACAATTTACTTCCTTTAAAAATCAACAACACCAAAACCAAAACTAAAATCGAAACCAAAATACCTTCTATTGACTAGAAGCCTTGTTAGGATAAAACTTGGATTGAATTTGGCTCCCTAATAAACCAATGTGCGTGCGTGCGCACGTGCACACACACACACACATTTGGTAGCTTTACAAAATAGGCATTTATTTATATATTTATTTACGCACACAGGTAACCTGGAGGTAAAAAAGAAAGACAGTTGTTTAGGTAATTAATCAAGGACATAAGTTTCCTCTTGTTTCCTATTCCTTCTCTTGTACTACACAGCTTTTCCTTTACCTCCTAGCATTACAATTTTTTTCTAGGGAAGAAGAGCAGATAACAGTCAACACAAAAGAAAAAAGCTTTCCATTTATCTATCCCCTTTTTATCTTATTGTGGTAAAAAAAACAACTGAGACCTACCTTCTTAACAAATTTTTAATTGTACAATGTAGTATTATTAACTACAGGTCTCTATCCCTTTTAGAAGCTTTCTTAGAACCTCCAGCCAGCAATATCCACTTACTTCATCTTGGTCAGAACTGCATCAAATGACAACTGCCTACAGGAGGGCAGTCTGTGAAGCCAATCATTTTTAACTAGACACAATATCACCATTTAAAAAATACGACTTTTTTTATTAAGGCAGAATGAGAAAACAAATATTGTATGTTGAACCACAGCCAGCATTGTCTATTGAATACAGCTGATTAAAAACAAATCAAAGCAGTAGTGCTTGCCCTATATCTATTTATTATAGATAGATTTGAAGATTAAGGATTATGTAAAATGATAACTGTTGAGAGTTTTCCACAGGTACAGAAAGATAGTCTTCAGATCTAAAAAACACATTGTAACCAAATAGGGTAATGAAACCTATAAACTGGAACTCCAGGAAAAAAAAAGAAAGGAAAAAATATCCTAAAAGCAATGACAGAAGGAAGAGAAAAAATACTTACAAATGAACAATAACTTGATAAGGGCAGACTCCTCTTGTAAGACTAGTGCTCTAAAGGGAATGAAATACTATTTTATTTGTGCTTAGGGAAAACGTCTATCAACGTGGAACACTATTATTCATGAATAAATGTAAAATAAAAACATCTTTAAGACAAATAATTTTATTGTAATGGATACTTACCTGCCACACCAATATCCATTTTACACAATTAGTTCAACAAAGCATAATTCTTTCATTCTCCTTTCCATTATATAGGTGGATTTCAAACGTGCCAATATACTGTAATCACCTAAATGCTTGTGCATTGGATCCATTGACACAGATAAAAATTTAATTCTCTGGGCTTGGGTTCCAGATATTGGTTTATTCTAAAGCCTCCCCAAAGTGATAACAATATGGAATCAATGTGAAAACTACTACAGTAAATGCTTTGACAACCTCAGCTCTAACCAATTTCCAGCTGAGGATTGTTGTCTGGATACTGGATTTTTTTGTTTTATGAGTTAGCTCAGTGAGGTTAAAAAGAAGAACTTAAAATGCATGATTGAGGAGGAAGTCCTTCATTTCTTCTACTTAATATAAACAAAGAAGAAAGATGTCTCAATTGACAATGGCAGTTACCCTAGCAGAGCTGCATGATGGAAAAAAATAAAATTCAAGACCTTGTTAACAAAATAAAGGTACTGACTGCATTATTTTTATACTTGGTTCTATAATATGGTAACTTCCCTTAATAGTTTATTCAGTTTGATTTAGGTCTCAGTAGTTGTTATTTGTTGTTTGTAATTATCCCAACTGATGTGTTCCCAAGTCATAGAACTCTCAGGAAAAAACACACACACAAGCACACACACACAAAAAGAAATATTACATTTCAGACAAAAGAAAATTGAACTCAGAAGGATAGATTGGAATATAAGGAAAACTGATGGGAAAATAAGAAATAAAAATATAGGTAAAACCAAATAAGCGTAGGTGACTAGTTGGGGGATGACAACTAACAAGATATAACTAAAAGAATAAAACCAGAAGATAAAATGAAAGATAAAAAATACAAAAATAAAGTAATAAAGATTTGAATAGCACAGATAATAAGCATGATTTAATGAACATACAGGACTCTGTTCAACAATTAGAGACTACATATTCTTTTTAAGTACACAGGAAACATTTAGTGAAATGGACCATAAAATAGAACAAAATACAACAAAAATACAAAAATACAAAAAATATTATATGAATACAGAAACATAGTTTTAGACATTAAAAAGAAAACCCATGTATTAGAATATGTAAGAAATGTGATTTTTAATTAATAGTCAAAGAAGAATTCATAATTGAAATTATAATACAAAAATACAAAAAATATATGAATGCAGAAGCATAGTTTTAGACATTAAAAAGAAAGCCCATGTATTAGAAAATTTAAGAAATGTGATTTTTAATTAATAGTCAAAGAAGAATTCATAATTGAAATTATAATTATTTTATTTACATATAAACACTAATATATCAAAGCATACAAAATACAAGATATATCAAAAGCAGTACACAGAGAGGCAGTTATAGTCCTAAATGCAATATTTGAAATAAAAAAAAATTAATGACCTAAAATTTCAAATCAAGAAATAGGAAAAAAGAAAAGAGAGGAAAAAAGAGAGAGAAACAAAAGATGATGAAAAATTGGAGAAAAGAAATCATAGCAATTAGAGTAGAAAATACCTAAATATAAAATAAGAACAGGGCTTCCCTGGTGGCGCAGTGGTTGAGAGTCTGCCTGCCGATGCAGGGGACACAGGTTCGTGCCCTGGTCTGGGAGGATCCCGCATGCCGCAGAGCGGCTGGGCCCGTGAGCCATGGCCGCTGAGCCTGCGCGTCTGGAGCCTGTTTCTCCGCAACGGGAGAGGCCACAACAGTGAGAGGCCCACGTACCGCAAAAAAAAAAAAAAAAGAACATATTAGAATGGTTAAACAAAGCCAACCGATAAATCATGGGGGTAGTCCCTCATGATGGAATTAATGGCCTTATAAGGAAAGGAAGAGAGAGAGATTGTTCTTTTTCTCTGTTTGCATCTACAAAATAAAGGTCATGTGATTACATATTGATAAGATAGCCATCTGCAATCCATGAAGAGAGCCCTCACAAGGAATCTACTCAGGTGGCACCTTGATCTTGGACCTCCAGTTTCCAGAACTGTTAAAAATAAGTTTCTGTCATTAAAGCTACCCAGTCTATGTTATCTTGTACTAACAACCTGAACAGACTAGTACAAGTAGGTATTAAATTATATTAGAATAGTATAAGCAACAAACTTCCAATGAAAAGAAAATTTAGATGCAAAACAAATATTCTTGGAAGTATAAAAATTACCAAAATGGAGTCAATTAAAATTTTTACTGACAAAATTAAAGCTCATAATACTCAAATTTTTGTGGGAGAATTCTATCAAAATTTCAAGGAAGACAATTCCTTTCATATGCAGACAGTTTCACAAAGCAGGAAACACAAAACAAGAAGAATCAAAGCATGGCAAGTACAGTAATAAAAAAAAAAAAAAAAAATAGGGCGTAGTGGTTTAGGAACATAAATGTAAAAAAACAGAATAAAATATTAGCCAAATTAATGAAGCTATATCTGAGAGAAAAAAATCACACCAAGTAATTTTCACTGACAGAAAAACATTGGTATTAGATGATCTTTAAAGTAATTAATCTCATTAACTTATTCAGGGTAAAATGGAAATGATTATTCAACAGATGCAGAAGAAGTAAATATTTGCTAAAATTCATATTTTGACAGAAATTTTAGCAAACGCGAAAGAAACTTACTGAATCTATTAAAATTATCCATGTATAACCTACAAAACTTCACAATTAATGATAATATCATTCATTTTAAAGGCAGGAAAAAACACAGAAAAGCGAACTATCATTGCTGCAATTCAGAATATTATATCTGATTTCAGTTAGTAAAACAATGATAGAAATTACATAGAAAAGCCACTTAGAAATTGGAGCAACCACAAAAATATCATGTTTTTGCATATGTCATGATTACATAGAGAATTCAGAATATCCTAAAGGAAAAAAATATATAAAGACAGAGTTCAGCATGATTGTTGGATATATCAAGCAATGGTCAAAACATACCTATAAAAAAAGTAAAAAATGTACTATTTGAGAACCTTATTCATAATATTTAAAAAAAGCCTTAAAGGTATTTCAGAATAGCAATATGTACTAGAACTTTATGGAGAATATCATAACATTTACTTTGGTACTTATACAAATACTAAATAACAAAAAAAATCTTTAAATGGAGGTACAATCTACTGGCATATATGGAGAGACTGAATGTATTAACAATGTCAATTCTTCTCCAGATCAATTTGTAAATTCTTCGCAATTCTAATCAAATTCCCAGTAGGACTTTTTTTTCCAGAACTAGGTAATCTGATCCTGTAGTTCCTTTGGATGAAGAAAAAGTCAAATAGAGACCGAGAATTTTGAAGAGAAAATTGTATTTGTATGGGAGCACAGTGGAGCACTTAGTCTGCCAGATATTTAGACTTAGTATAAAAATTTAGTAACTGCAATCAAATGGTATTTGTAAAGGGATTCTCCTTCTGATAGCTCAGAAGGAGATCCAAATCATATAGAAAATTGATATATGACCGAGATAGCATTGTGTGTTTATGAGGAATGGATAAGATAGTCTAGTCAATAAACACCATTGGTACCTTTGGCTACACATATGAATAAATTGTTTCTATGTTACACAGTACTTCAAAACAAATTCCAGATGAATTAATAAAATAAATGCAGAAAACAAAACTTTAAAACTTTTCGGACACAATGTAGAAGTAAACAGCCAACTATTAGTGCTTAAAATATAAAAGTGTCTCCCATATTACTTAAAAAGAAGATGAACAACCTAATTAAAATCTGAAAATGAATATAAAGAGTTAAAAATCTGAATGATTAATATATGTATATGAAAATATAATTATTTATGAAAAATAATAGTATAATTTATTTTTGTTTAAAGTTGTGTTTCCCAGGTTATGCAGTTTCTGCTAACCTGAAGACCACCCTTTGACTAACAAGATATAAAGAATCTCAACTTGTGCAAAAGGGTGCCTGTAATTCTTGTTGGCAATTGATACATTGGAAGTTTCATAAAAAGTGGATCAGAGAAATGAAGACTTCATAAATTGAAATACTGTTCCACTTTTAAAATGAATTTAACCAAATTTAAATATATCAACCTAAATACATTTGGAAAAAGTAATGTTGATTTTTAAATATCTCAAGAAAATATTTACACTATGATAGCATGTTAAAATAAAACAAATCCTACTGTTGGTATGTGAAAGTGATTATTTACATAATATATAAAATATGAAAATGCATTAAATATTCCAACCTAAATATAAGAGTTTCCTCTTGGATAGGAGGAAAGGATATGGGATAGATGGAGTAGGTTTTATCTATATTTCTCCAGGTATTTAATAATGAGAAGTATAAGACAATTATTACATTTATCAGTTAAAAAATACAGGCATTTAAAAAAATCTAGCTGGTACGTACATGAGTTCATAGCATATTATGTTCTGTATGCATGAAGCATTTCATAATTAAAATAGTTTTAAAATATACTCAACTTATCAATATCAATTTCTCAGTAGAAAAAAATAGACATTTCTTTACCAAAATGATTTTTTAAATGTAATGGCATTTCATTATATATTACCTAATTATCATTCTGTCATCAAATGAAAATCAAATCAAAACCTTTATTTTCTTCCAGTTTTATTGAGGTGTAATTGACATACAGCACAGTATAAGTTTAAGGTGTAGAGCATAATGATATGACTTATGTACATCCTGGAATGATTATTGCGATAAATGTAATGAATAACCATTATATTATATAGATACAATATGAAAGAAATAGAAAAAAATTTTTCCTTGTGATGGGAACTCTTCAGATTTTCTCTCCTAACAGGTTTCATGTATAACATACAACAGTGCTAATTATATTTATCATGCTGTATGTTACATCCCTAGCACTTATTTATCTTACAACTAGAAGTTTATGCCTTTTGACTGCCTTCATCTGGTTCTCCCTTCCTCCACTCCCTGCTCTGGTAACCACAGATATGATCTCTTTTCCTATGAGTTTGTTTGATTGCTTTTGAAGTTTAATTGACCTACAACACTTAGTTCCTGTTATACAACACAGTGATTCGATATTTCTATCATTTTAAAATGATCACCAACGTAAGTCTAGTTGAAATATATCACCAAAATAGACATTACATAGTTAATGTCTATATTCCCCAACAAAATAATATTCTCACGAATAGGCTCAGATTTATAAGATTTACCCCTCAGCTGTGTCAACTTTGCTAGGTAAATATTAATATAAGTATTGCTGTGAGGTGTTCTGTAGTGTGATTAACATCTAGATCACTTGACTTTAAGGAAAGAAGGCTATCCTCAATAATGTGGGTGGGACTTATCCTGTCAGTTAAAAGGACCTTAGAGCAAAACTGAGGTTTCCCTGAGCAAGAAGAAATTCTTCCTAAAGACTGCATGCAGCATTAGCCTCTGCCTCAGAGTTTCTAGCCTCAACTCTGTCCTATGAACTTCTGACTTGCCAGCCCCACAATAATGTAAAACAGTTATCTGAAATAAATTTCTTCATATGTAAATAGTAATGCTTTATCAGCTAATTCCTACAGTGATTCATAAATATTGTATAATTTCAAGTTAGGTTAATTTTAAGCAGTTTTATGTGAGAATATGTATGTATACACATTCACATGTGCATATGTCGATTTTCTTGCTGGAGACTGTTTATTCTGTTCTTTGATTTGTATTCTCTCTACAGCTCCTTTTCTGTAGAAAACTATAGGTTACTGACATAATATCCATCCCTTGCTTCTCTGCAAGCAAAATCACAATTTGTTCATATTTATATCCTTTAGTAAAAGTGACTGTATGCCCAGCTCGGGGGTGAATCTTATAAATCTGAGCCTATTCCTGAAAATATTTCTCTTTCCAGTGACTGATCAAGGGCTGAGCACATGGCTAATTTCTGGGCATTGATACACAATGATAGGTCTATTGGACGTTCTACAGGCAAACTAGAAGAAATAGTCCCTTTTCTCCCTCTGGATATTGTCTTGTCCATATGAAATACGTGGAATTGTTGGAACCATAACTCAACTATGGTAGGAGTTAGCCTGAATTAAACCTTTTGGGATATTTCACATTTCCATACTTTTTTAGCTAATCTAGGCTAGATTTTTCTGTTGCTTGTGGCCAAAGTCACCCTAATTTATATATACTTTTATCTTTTTATTTAGAAATTGTGAAAAAATATGTAACTTGCCAACTACTAAGTCCACTGCATTTCAACTGACAGGGTAGTTTAAGACTTGAACATTAAATGCCAGAATATTATAGTATATTCAGTGAAACCTAATATCTTGGTAGAGCCTCTTCAAAGACCCAGTTTGAGTGAATTCAACTAATGACACTTAATTCCAGATTTTTTTGGCTGGTTTCAGTCAATTGAAAGCATTATTAATGTGGAGTGCAAATGGATATGAATTCAAAAAAGCATTCATTCCAATCCTATTCTCATAATACTGATAGAGTATAGACCAATCTTTGTTAACTACTGAAAATACTTTTCAACCATATCTGATTAATTGTGTAGACTGATAGAAATCTCTATTTGTAGAACAGGATATTGCGTTATCAGATTGCGCACCTTTGGTTCTTTATCCAAATTAGCAGAATTTATAGGGGAATTACCTGAGAGACTATGCCACTAAATAACCATTTATTTTCTTTTATATATTGCCTAAAATAAGAATGTTAACTGTTTTATTTTATTATGGAAAAAGAGTATAATCCAGCCTGTAGTCTCTTTTGCTGTGGAAATGCGCTAATATTAAAATGATAAAAACAAAAACAATAACAAAAACAATTTTAAAAACAATTTAAAAGCTTTTAAAATCTCAATGAGGTGTTTAAAGGTCTAATAACTACATATATATTTCTATTATTTGTACCTGTCTTAATTTACATAATTGCCACACAATTTTAGTTAACTGTATATTTTCAATGGCTAGTATGGAATGGGATCTCTCAACTGTTTGTATTTCATTCTGAGTTGGTATAATATTCTGTATCTCACCTATGAGTTTGCTTTTATTTTTTAGGGTGTTACTTAGATAATAAAAAATAACTTATTTCAATATTCTAATGATCACAGAATGGAATGAGTTCAAGTTCAGGGCTTCCCCACTGTTGGAGTTGCATCATAGGGTATCTGGCTTCTTCACTGGGGATCAACCACATGTCCTTTCTTTCTCATATTGTCTCTTAGGTCATGTTACATAGAGAAGAATCCTGTAATCTCCTGCCTGTGTGGGAGTTGGTGTGGGAAAGTATGGGTCAGTTTTAGCTGGTTCTTGGAATTTGTGGGAGTTGAGTGAGAGAAATGGGCTGGGGTTCTCACCACTCACTTTGTCTATTGTCACCAAATCTTTTCAGAATTCTCCTAGTATCCACCCTCTGATATGCTTCCCATATCTGATAGAATGAGGAAGACCAGTTTCCTGCCTACATAGTCTGGGAAAGGGGACCTAACTTCCCCTCTACTTCCTCTGACACAAACTTCTAGCTAATCTTCCTATGTTAAACCTGTCCCTGTATTCTGGCCTTCAGCAATATCAGGGACCTCAAATTCCTGAGAATGTCTGAGGTTTTGTGACATTAGTTGTCTTCCTTGTTATTAGAATGCCTATATATTTACCCTGTCACAGTCAGACTTAGATGTTCTTCAGTCTGAAATTAGGTTACCAGGTGTCTTTCATTTGTACAACTTCTAATCAACCGTTGTCTAATGTTCTTTTCTCACTGTCTTTGTGGTTTTATAACTTTTTAATCATTTCTGTGTTGTATCAGACAGGAGTAAAAGTAAATGTAATGTGTCAATGTTCCATATTATAAAAACAGATATTCTATAAAATGATATTGTCATATTGGCCAAACACTTACATTTGCATTATATGTTATGCTATACTTAATAATTATTATAGAAAAGAGAGATAAGTAAACTAGATAAAATTTACATCATTTGGCATTTCACAAGGCTAATTTTAGTCATATACTATATTTACCAATTTCCTTTGTGAAGTAAATTTACACTTTTTTAAATTTTAAAAATATTCAATGTATATATTAAAAAATAAAACAATATGACTGATGATATTAATATTGAATAAACATAGTCGGAAGTATTATAAGTGCATTTTGCCCCTCTCTAAAAAATTAGTTTATTTCCCTTTACCATGCACAGGCAATATGTTTTTACACCATATCTGTTTTGAAAACATAAATGCACCTATAAAATCTACACTCTTGTTTTCACCGATTTAGTGATACTTGAGTTACATTATAATGTCTGAAAGCTGGAATATTCTGAAGCTAATGAATATTCACAGGTTTTAATAATAAAGTAAACACCAATTTGACCAGAAGACCAAGAATCTTTGGCATAAAGTGCCCAAGAAAAACTGAGGCTTTGTTGTATCTTGCTTTCTACTAATTTTGAACCAAAGGAATCTATAAGAAAAATCCAAAACAATGCTTCCTTATATCAAAACCAAAATTCTGAATACCCTTTTATGCCTCCTTCACAGTCTAAGTATGTCATAATAATTGCTGGGCATTTTCAGAGCTTTTAAGCATTGTAGTTTTAGTATTAGCCTATGCAACATGATAGACTTGAGTAACCCTGTGTGTGCTAATAGTGGAATTTCTGGCAGCATAATAAACGAAAGCTTGTGATTCGGAACTCCATAGGTTTTTCATAACACATGCAACTGAGAATCATTTTTCAGTTGTTATTGTTCCATGATAATCAGCATTTTTCTTGGATAGTTTTTATTTGGATATTCAACTAAAAGTCTCATATCTAGCTCACTATTCACAGTTTGGACATAGGAAAGAATGACCCTAGGACTATTCGTTGCGATTTAATAACATTAAATATATCGACTGGGTTGAGCCATACTGGATATTATAAACTTTGGTTTTTAAGTCAATTAGATTGCTATGTTTGTGAAGAAACTGTAGTTTGTTAATGTTTATGCAGAGTGGGTTACACTTTAATTCAAATATGTGTGATAAACTGACAGAAGAGGTGGAGAGGAATGGTCTGAAACTTGTGTTTTCCATTATAACATGTTTCTATCCTCAAACCTGAAACAAAACAATAGAGAAGTCAGTGTGTTGTTTATGCCAAACAGCAATTTCCTGGATGGAGGTAGCCTCGTGGGCTTGTACCTGAGAGTCACAGAAAGAGAATTATGAAGAGAAATTCTGCTAAGCTTATATACAAAGAATACCCTAACAGCTGTGGGTAATTTTTACGTCCCTCTCTTTCAGACTACCTGTTTTCTGTTTTCTTCTTAAGAGATCAGGAGCTACACATCCTTGGCCTTACCTTGCAAAAAAATGAGATGTATGTTCAGAGATGTTGAGAGACAGTTTTCCATGGGCCTCTTGCATTTCTGCATGTCTTGTTAGCAGAAGCACTGACTGTATTCTGGAATATTTTTTAAGAATCTGTATGTAGTGAAGAGCCTTGGAAGACAGAGATATTGTCACCTTTCAAAGCAAAGGGCAGGTTTGCTTACATCCTTGGAAGCTAGACAAAATTCCACTCTCTGGATAGTTTGCTTGATATTTTCTGGAGCATAAAACAAGACATGCTTGCTGTCCATAGTAACCCACTGCATGTACAATTTCCCTGGGGAAATTTTCCTTTTACATTTCCCTGGGGAATTTTGGCTTGAGGAAACAGCACAGGAAAATGCTGTTACTCTGACTACTGCTATTACTGTGAGTAATAAAACCATTTTTGTCTCTGACTCAGGTGTCTTACATCTTCCACCAGTGTCTATTAAACTATCCTAGATTAACTGTTGGCTTGCAAGTTGGGTAAAAATTCAGACTCACCACAGTTCTTGACAGAAGGAAACCTTTTATCTTGCTTCAAATTCCCTTACTCATATTTCCCCAATTTCTTGCAAGACATGACTACCTATCTTACTTTCACTTGCTACTTCAGTCCTTCGGAAATATTCAAAGATGTCTTGTTTAACTTATTTTAAGAAATGTATATTGGGGCTTCCCTGGTGGCGCAGTGGTTGAGAGTCCGCCTGCCAATGCAGGCGACACGGGTTCCTGCCCCGGTCCGGGAAGATTCCACATGCCGCAGAGCGGCTGGGCCCGTGAGCCATGGCCGCTGAGCCTGCGGGTCCGGAACCTGTGCTCTGCAACGGGAGAGGCCACAACAGTGAGAGGCCCGCGTACCACAAGAAAAAAAAAAGAAATGTATAATGTCTGAAGATAATTAATCTCTTAATTTAAGACAGACTAACTTTAGAAAAAATAGATTTAGTCAATGAAGTTAAAAATTATATTCATAAACATTGTTTCACCAAAAAATTTGTGCTTGACTCTTCAAGTATGTGAAAACTCAGAATTCATTTCTATATTTTTTTTCTTTGACCTTAAAACCATTGAGGTCAAAAGTGCACTACCACCCAGTGTTAGAATTCACACTTTCTCAGTAGGACCATTTGAGTATGAGAAACTACAGGTCAACCCTATTTCAATATGGTTTGTGTCAGCTCTACAGATCTAGTCAAATTCTATCCTGCCTCAACACTGGAATTCTATTTCGGCTTTATACTTCTAAAGAGACATTCATACCAGTGTGAAATGTTCTTCTTTATGTTTCTAATAGAATTAAAAAGGCACTTAAAAATCTGCTGTGAATGCAAGTGACACTAATTTGATTGCTAATTCTGTTATGTGCTTTGGTGCATATTCATATTTATTACTTGCATTTAATGACTATGGGGGTGGGTGGAAAAGTCACACAAGTCAGTGCTCCTCTCTTGGGAGCCAGTAAATAATCTGATGTCTAGCCTTGGGTATTAATATCTGGCAAATAACTTTGACTTATATTCTAGTTGGAATTTATTATTTTGATATAAATTGTGATATGTTTATTTGATATTATAATAAAATTTTGAGGTTTGGGATATTACATTAAATCTGTCTCATAGAGTCCAACACAACTCTTTTAAGAAACTACAATGTTCCCTTCTGTTGTATAGGCAAGTTTCAAGAAGCATATGTCCGTTTTTATATAGAAAAATAGACCTCATGTTGCCATCAATATTGTCATATATGCTTGTTGAAATAACAAAAATAATCTGGACACTCATTTGTTAGCTTATTGACTTGTGGGCAAATGATATACTACAAAGTTTTTTTTAAATTTTTCAACCATCTGTTTTTGCAAAGTTTTAGGATAATACATTTCTTTGTAGGATTATAATCAATGCTGTATAGTTTCTATATTTTAGAGTTAAGGAAATTAAGGCATAGAGAATGGTGGTTTTTTGGTTCAAAAGGACACTTAACAGGGGATCTAATACTAGAATTCTAATTTAGAGTACTATAGCAATGGCATCAGAATTACCACAGGAAATTTATATATATATATATATATTTACACACACACATTCATATTACTTGGCCTGATTCCAGGAAATTCTGTCATAACAGGCATAATATCAGTGTCAAATGATTCAACCAGATCACAGGAAAAGAAAAAAGGTACCTCAGAAAGAAACAAGCAATGCCGTGGGAAAGTTTTTGAATGAGGTGGGCACTTTGTTGACAGTCATCTTTGTGGGCAATCTAAAAATACACTAGAAAGTTTTCTGAGGATCTAGACACATATTGTATCAGGTTTATATTGATCTGTTTCATTCAATAATTATATTTTGGAGTATATATTGTCTTCTGGACAGAGATATGGTGATGGATATATATAGACTCAATATCTAGTAGGGGAGATTTTTAAAAATAATTATACTAATAATTACATTAACTATAAGAGAGATATTTTGAAGGACAGATGAGAGTATACAGCAAAAGAAGTGGCCTAGTGACAGAGTGTGGCAAAACTTTCTGAGGATATATTGATATTCTAAGGTCTAGAGGGTAAGTGGGAGGGCAAACAAAGTTTTTGAAAAAGTCCCTATGATGAAACTATTCTTGTCACATTCAAGGAACAAGAGTAATTCAAGATGGAAAGAGTGTGAATATGTTATGGCTAAAGATGGGAAAGCACCAACTGGATGAATACCCAGAAAAAAGGGATTGAGAAGAATAACAGAAAAGAACAAATGAATACTGTTTATTTATTTAGAGCATGTGTATTGAATCCTGAGTATGTGCCAGGTACTTTGCTTAATATTCTGGAATATGAAAAAATTTAAACAGTTCACAATCTAATTCAGAAAAGATATGTATCTGAAATAAATTTGTGAACCTGACTATAAGAAACAATTATTGCATATTTGGATTTGATAGTTTGATAAAATATTAAATGGCTTTCAAAGAATATTAAACAATAGGTAGCATATAAAAGGTACTAAAAGTTCAATATGCAAATTTTTCTGGGTGTGTAGAGAGTAGCCTTTTGTTCTTAAGCATTCAGTATCTTTATGTATCAATTAGCATACACTAGCGAAAGAATGGCAAATGCTAGTTAAATAATATGGAGACTTGCTTACATGGAGGGTGGCAAAGAGAGCTTTAGTTAAACATAAATTTCCAGACACTTGTATTGCTAACAGTATAGCTACAGTTAACTGTGTTCAATTATCATTGCAAATTGACAGACAGCACTTGCCAGCCTTCTAATCATTCAATATATTCTTTCATGCTTAAGCACAGCTGACAGTTTAGTTGGGCAGTTAATGTCAAAAATTTCCTCAATTATCTCCACCCATATGGACAGAACAGTTAGATTACAGACAGGAAAAAAAAAATGTTTGCCATCTTTATTTCCATCTATTTTATAAATACTTAAAATGAGTGGTAGATTACCTAGGCTGCTGGCTGGAATTTGGAAATATAAATGAAATTTTCTAACTGGACCTGTGTTCTTTCAAGTGCTAAAGTAGGTACGTTATGGTGAAATTTTTCACATATTGCTCACATCCGTAGGGCTTATTCCCTGGACAGTTTATTAAAGGTCAAGATTATACTTTTGCCAATAAAAACAATAAAAGTACATTTCATGTACTTTGTGGACTCTTACTCCATACTTCATAGACATGACCTGCATAATTCTCTCTGTAGAAAGAGATTATAAAATGACTGTTGCGCAGTTTTTCTTCTTCTTTACTAATCTTTTTTCTTCTCTGCCTTTCTTCATGAGAAACCCATTTATTTATTTTTTAATAAATAAGTCGTTGAAGTTGTTTGACAATGTATTGAATTATCTGACCACCTAGTTTACTAACAGAATTTAATTCAAACTATTGTTTTCAACTTTCCACTGCAGATTAAAGGAACTTCATGAGAGGAGAAATACATTACATTAATAGATCAAAGTTCAGTAGAAAACATAGACCCTCAAAAAATTGGATCTGGCGGAAAAAAAACTTTGAAATCTTACGTTGAGGGCAGGATTATTGTATATTCCTTCAGTTTACAGAGAGCTTGTACTTTCTTTTCTTTGAGGAAATGAGAAGTGGGAGATTCAATAAGGGTTTTAACTTACACCCTCTATCTGGGGATGTGTTCTCCAATAGCTCTCTTGCTATGCAATTTGAGCTTTGCATTGAATGGCCACTTTTGGAATGCAGGTTTCTTTGTACAGCCTTAAAAATGAAGTTTTAATCAGTAACATGACTTTTTAGGTTTGTTTTATCTAAGATACAAACATTACCAAATATGAGTAGAATTTAATTAACTAAAACGTGAAGTAATTACATATGAATTATTTTTCTGCAATTTATCATCTTTCTGCTTTGTTTGTGTGAATACATACTACCTCATGGATTAAATACACTTTCTAACATGCTGGTTCATTTTCCAGGGTTAGAGGTGAATGCTCAATGATTTCCACCAGTTAATGTAAACATTGACCTGACCAAATGCATAGATCACCACGTGCCATTAAATGGCCACAGATTTATTACTCCTGTCGAGGTTTTGCTCCTGGCATCTGATTAAAAGCCATAGGCCAATGTCTGCTTTTATCTACTTTTTTTTTTTAATCTACTTATTTTGATTTCCTCTTTGGATCTCTTCTTTGGCAATGTACTTATGACTCCCTACTGTTTACATGCTTCCTAGCATTTATTATCTTGTTTTTTCTCTCAGTGTGGTACCACAGTCCAACTGCATGATATGCTTCCCTGTACAAGGATAATCCACGTCTTCACCATCACTCAACCATCCTGAACATGGTTTCTATAATGTTATGGTATAATAGAGAGGAAAGCAATCACCAACGACTCTAGGATATTTCAAGTTGGTATAGAATGCTAATAAAATGCACCATATGCTTCTGTGAGCCAGAGTTTTTTCCTGAAATCTATGCAAGACACTAAAGTTTTCATTCAAATGATGATGTCATCTAGCAGAATAGTTTTCTGGAGAAATTAATGGAAAGAGTCCTTATTACTGGGTCATTCAAATCCACATGGGCACTCCTCTAACTAGAGCGTTTATTAAAACAAATGACTTTTGCTTCTTAAGGATCAGGCTGAATTCAGTCCTCCCTTAAATAAAGAGAACAAGATTGATATGCTAAGAAGACAGGATATTTGGGTATAAATGATAGCCTAGTAGTCTAATTTATTAATATTATAATTTTTATTAAAGAGAGAGAAAAAATAGTTGAGAGTGATTGCAAAATAATGGGTAGACATTGTTTCCTTCTATATCCACCAAAAATATTTATTAAATATTTTCTATGTAATGTAACTTTGTGCCATTGATGTAGTTTCTCTTTTTGTGATTGCTAGTGTTTAATCTCTCTATGTTTTTTTATTAAAATATAATTGATTTACAATATTGTATTAGTTTCAGTTATACATCAAGGTGATTCAGTTTTATATGCATATATATTTTTTTCAGGTTATTTCCCATTACAGTGTAGATTTTTACTAGATACTGAATATAGTTCCCTGTGTTGTACAGTTAATCCTTGTTGCTTATCTATTTTATATGTAGTAGTTTGTATCTCTTAATCCCATACTCCTAATTATTCCTTCTCTACCTCCCTTATCCCTTTGGTAAATATGAGTTTGTTTTCTATGTTTGTGACTTTGTTTCTGTTTTGTATAAAGATTCACTTGTGTTATTTTTTAGATTCCACATATAAGTAATATCATATAATATTTGTCTTTCTCTGTCCAACTTACTTCACTTAGTATGATATTCTCTAGGACCATTCATGTTGCTGCAAATGGCAGTATTTCATTCTTTTTTATGGCTGAGTAGTATTCCATTGCATATATATCACGTCTTCATAAACCAATCGTTTATTCATGGGCACTTGGGTTGTTTCCTTGTCTTGGCTATTTTCAATAGTGCTGCTATGAACTTTGCGGATCATGTATCTTTTTGAATTAGAGGTTTTATCTTTTCTGGATATATGCCCAGGACTGGGATTGCTGGAACATATGGTAGCTCTATTTTCAACTTTTTTTAAAGAACCTCCATACAGTTCCATAGTGGCTGACCAATTTACGTTCCTGCCAACAGTGTAGGAAGGTTGCCTTTTCCCCACACCCTCTCCAGCATTTATTATTTGTAGACTTTTGGATGATAGCCATTCTGACCATTATAAGGTGATATTTCATTGTGGTTTTGATTTACATTTCTCTAATAATTAGTATTTAATCAATATATTTTATGATTAGTATCCATATGATATTTCATAAGTCTCAACAATTAAAATAAAATACCATAAAGATAAAATAATTATTTAATATTTACTTACTTTGAATCCATTACAAGAAAATGTATTATGTACCCATGATATGAGAAAAATAGAGAAATATACATTTTAGGTCTGTAACAAATCAGCAATACTTTGAGATCTTCTGTTTGAACAATATTTTGAAATATTTATTCATAGTCTCTTTCAATGAAAATTTGAATTTGCAGTTGCTGGGTAAAAAAGTAGTGTTAAAATTAGTTAGAAAAGAGCATGGTGAAATAAGAAATATATGACATCATATGGAATATGTTCTATGTATAATGACAATATTATGCTATTATTTAACATTATGTGTTAATGTGTATGTTTATATAATTAATAACGTATCCATTTATATAATATAGTCTGAGAAATGGTCCCTTTTCCTTTAGCTATATTCAGTTTTACCTAGTCTTTTCAAAGTATACAAGTCCTAGATAGAAACAATATACTATTTAAAATCAATAAAAGAAAATAGGCTGGTTTTTTGGGGGCATTTTGAGAGATTTACATTTTATTGAAAATTGAAATGACCTCATTATCTCAAATAATAAAACATACTGAGAATAGATGAAATTTCATCTGTCTGAATATATGTATATATATTATATAAATACATATAATCTAGTTATTTTAAAGTCTCATAAACTATGAGTTTCAATGGTATTATTACTCTAAAAAATTTGCCAGTTTTGTTTCTAGATTTATTTTGGGATTTATCCTGTAAGCTTTCCACATTATATATCATTAAACATTAAGAATTTATAATTAATTACCAAGAATATATGCAAGGCAAAAGATTAGTAAGACTGAAAAGCAATAGAGGCATATGATATGCACATAAATGAGAGTATAATTTTATGAGTTGTCATAATACAGGCTTTTATTTTAGTAGAAATATTTCTTGTTTCAAACATTGAGATACTTGTGTACAAGGTCAAAGACTTGTTTATTTTGCCTTGAGTTTAAGAGGTTAATATTTTAAAGCAGCATTCCAGTAGATAAGATTTCCCAGTCACATTTTAATTAATCCACATTCTTCATGGGGTACCCAATTTTCACATCACATACTAATTTCATACTTGAGACAGTCCACTGTAATATCATATGTAAATATGACTGTTATGTCTTAGAGTTCCTGGATAAAAAAGGAGTTGACGTTATTTCTGCCACAACATAACCTTTGATAATTAATTAAATCCTATATAATTATCAAAACCTTTGATAATTAATTAAATCCTCTATTATTGTTATTATATTTGATTTGTTAATGTATTACTTTTCATATTTTTTACCTATAATTGAATACTAGGGCTAAACGACATAAGATTAACAGTAGGTAAATAGGTAGATAGATAATCAGAAAAACAGAAAGACAGATAGATAAATAAGAATGGTAAAAATAATCATTGCCTCTGTCTTTGTGAATACCAGGTGAATGCACTCTGTTTTTTTTTACAAACATAAATAAAATTCCCAGTAACTAGTCCCTGGGCAAAACCTTGCAAAATCTATTAATCAAAATGTACATGTTCTAGGGCTTCCCTGGTGGCTCAGTGGTTTAGAGTCCGCCTGCTGATGCAGGGGACACGGGTTCATGCCCCGGTCCGGGAGGATCCCACATGCCGCAGAGCAGCTGGGCCCGTGAGCCATGGCCGCTGGGCCTGCACGTCCGGAGCCTGTGCTCTGCAACGGGAGAGGCCACAGCAGTGAGAGGCCCACGTGCCGCAAAACAAAAACAAAATGTACATGTTCTAGACTAAGAAACTAAATATTATGTTATTGTAAAACATGAGTATTACTTCAGAGATGAATATTGCATCTCTACAAATATTTTTCCTTTCTGATTGCTTAACATGCAGTGTGGCCAGACAATGAGAAAGGATTTCCTTCTTCTATTTTATCTATAAACTCATTTTTTTTGTAGAGATGTTTTCTTATTTTTTCCTAATAAGCCAGTTACAAGACAGGCACAAACTTCACCTCATTTCAGAAGAACAACTTTAAAAAGGGTGAAATTCAGTGCAGAATGTGATATATGATTCTGAATAACCGTTACACTGGGAAGGGTACTGATGTTAGATTATGCCCTTAACTATGACCTGAGGAGATACAGTGGTAAGGCCACATCTCTGTTGGTAGAAAGTAAAGTTCCAACTCTAAGATGTAGACATATGCACTATGGGAAATAGTACAATCTGGGAAATATCAGATCTTGCATAATTTGGACAGCAAAGAGTCATATATAACATAGGCTTCAAATCTAGTATCATCAACCTAATAATGCTCACAAATGCTAGTTGTGTTCTCATTTTAACAAAGTGTATTAATTTAGAACCATTATCATCAACGTTATTTTATCATCGTAATCATCATTCTATTCATTCTGTGGCAAGAAATTTCTGGAGTAATTTTGGGAACTACATTTTTAATGGTTACCCTGAGCTACTCATGTTCCTTAAAGTAATTTAAGCACTGCTTAACTTAATGCCCATCTTCTAAGTTCCTGCTTCTGTAGCTACCCAGTGTGGACTGGGAAATCAACAGCTAGAAGGATTCTGATGCACACTGTGAATGTTCACTCTTAAAAAATATTGGAATAAGTTGAGAGGCAAGTGTTTTTCTTCCTTTGTGCTCCTAAATTCTGGATAGTAAAATCAAAAACTGCTTCAGTGGGCAAGTGAGGATAATTGGCCTCAGGCCTATAGAGGAGGCTGGAAATGTGTCAGAGATGCTGCAGGCAGAGTTGTGTGCCCATGGCATAACACAGAAGGCACATGCAGTTGCTGTTTCTTGTTAATATCTTCACTGTACCTTCTTCTTTTGAACATTTAAAGAAAATCTTGAAGAAAGATCGATATTAGCTTGGCTTTGTGAAATAGCTTGGGATTGGGACAGAGTAGTAAATGGAAAGTCAAAGTTTGAAACCCATCCACAAATAAAATCTCACAAGTGGACAAAAGGATTAACGAGAGACGAAGCAGTAGTACTACTCTAAGGATAGGATAAATGAGTACTTTGCTGGGATTTTTCTTTGGTTCAGGAGAAAGATAAGAAAAGAAAATTGTAATGAGAATGAATAAAAAAGAGAAGGATGGAGGAAAGCAAACAAAGATGACATAATTTCTGCAAACCATAACCCTAAAGGTAATAACAATTTTGAAGTTTATGTGTACGCTAGTATTTTATGTATGTACAGTTTATACTCTATTTTCATGTGCTTCATATCATTTTATCTTCACAGAACCTTCATGAGATAGGTTTGGCAGGAGTTGCCAAGTTGCCAACTTATTTTTTTAATGAAAAAATAGAAGCCTAAATTATTTCCTCTGATTTCCTTCCCAGTTTTAAAACAGCTTACTTTTGCTGACTAGCTAGAAAATAATAAAGAAAATGTAGCAGGAGTTATACCCCTATATTAAGAATAACACAGCTAAAGCATTGTGAAATCATTGTTTTCACATTTATTTGATCAAAAGACTGAGATATAACATCTAGAAAGTAAAGATCACAGAAAGAAAGATTATTTAGTTTAGCCTAGTCAGCTAAATTGAATAATAATAAAATTTTCATCTTTAAGTCTGTGGATAACAGTTATAGTATCTTGAAAAAGAAAATGGTGATAATATATGCAGTATTTGCTCTAATAATGCTAAATGGGATCTGGGTTTGCAGCATCAAAGTACCTATATCCAAGTTTAGTAATGAACTTCTTCTAGCCCTCAAAACTGTCCTTTTGCTTGCTTGCTACATCCATTCTTTTTCATTTAGCCTTCTTATCACTGGGTAATAAATGATATGAATGTGAACATAAAATTGTCTTAGGCTGTAAAGTCACACCAGATATTTTGTGAACCTAGAAGAAAATTCATATACTACTAAGAGTGTACTGTTCCTTTTCTTTCTATAATGCCACAAATGATTTCAATGAAAATGAGTCATAATACCCAAGAAGAACTAGATATTGAACTTTATAAAAGTACAAGCAGACCTCACTGACAGGCAGTTCATCATGCTTCTACATTTAGGTATTAATTTCAATTTCAATCTTCCTGTAAAACAAAAAGGAAGAATTTTTTATTATGGAGTAATGGCCTTGCTGAAGTGACATAAATTATAGTTGAAAACATTAAAGTTACACACTAAAGGCTATTTCCTACTCCTTTCCACAGTGTATTTCTTTCCAGTAGAGTCTGGATTGTTTCTAAAAATAACCTAGACTTTTACCAAACCAGGCTGTCTACTTTCCACGTAGGATTGCTGCAACATTCTTGGACAAAGAATGTCAGAGATTATTGCTGTGTTATTCTCTCTTACTGATATCACTACCATCTATGAATATGAAAGCTGCTAAAGCCTTAATATGGCAATCAAAGACAAAGTCAAGTCATAGCCAGAATTATGAATTTGACAAATGTAATTTTTGGGTTTTTCTTTTTTCTATTCCAATTGTATTTCTAGATTTTATCTCCATTTATTCACAATTCTTTTAACGCCACTACATACTTTATTGAGTATAAATAATATCATAAATCTATTGTAGTTGCAGGAGTTATAATTCTGAATATTGCAATGTAGTTTTCTTCAAGGAGCTTTTGGTAATATTGAGGGAAAGCAAAAAATTTTTCTACATCTTTTATATCCTTTGAATATTTTTTCCATCCATTGTTTCCCTTTATATTATTAGTTTGCTCATTTTATGATACATAAATAATTTGTGAAAATCATTACTAGCACAAACGTTGCAGTGTTTTTCCTGAGCTTTTTATTATTTTATTTTGTTCAGAGTGAATTTTATTATAGAAATCATAAAAAATTATAAACAAAATGATTGATCTTGAGCTTTATTTAAGGTTTAGAAGTCTTCCCCTCTCTAAGATCAAGTGTGTGTGTGTGTGTGTGTGAATCTATTATATTCCTCTAGTACTTTTAGGTTTTCATTTCTTTAAATTTAGAATATTGATCCATTTGAACTTTTTAAAAATAATAGATAAGAAAATGATGCATTCTCATTTATTTAATAAGTTAGAAAGTCATCACAGCACTATTTAGTAAGCAATACATTTTTTTCTGCACTGTTTGAATTGCAAGTTGAAAATATGCATATCTACTAGCTTTTTTACTCCCCCTCCTTTTCTATGTTGATCTGCTGATCTTTTTGTCTATCCCTTTGACTACACTAAGTCATTTTAGTTAGTGTAGGTTTAATATTGATTTTGGAAAACTATCCAATAAAACTTTCCTACATGATTTCTTCTGGCAATTTTTATACATCTATTTTTCCTCATAGAGCTAAGTTTTTATAATTTACACATTCACATTTACAAACAAAATACTCTTATTTTGTGGGGGAACACTACACACACGTGTTTGCGAAGAGGGAGAATTGACATCTCCATAACATCGATGCTTTTAAGTCCAAAAAAATAATGTTTTTCCACTTATGCAAATCTACATTTGGGTACTTCAGTAGAATATTAAATATTTTATGTAATTCCCTTAGACTTCTAAAAAATTATCAAAACTTTACACATATTAAAAAAAAAAACTTCACACGTATTAGCTTTAAAAAAGTAAGTAACAACAATCACAACAATGACAACAACAAACTGTTAACTTTAGAAATGCAGTAGTCGCTTGCCACAGTCTCATCACAAGTTTCAGGCTCCAAAGGCAAACACTTACAAGTATTTATAAGCATTTTTTCTGTCAGTGTTCTGGTTGTTATCTTCATAATATGTCTGCATTTCTCAACTAATCAAACTTTTAATATTTTATCTTCCAGATACCAAAGTTGGTGGATTATATTAGTAAAATACAGTATCTAATTTCCTCTTACCATTTACATCATCATCTTTATATCAGTTCTTAGCAACTCTATAACTTCTAATAATAGACTTCAAACTTTATTTCTTGTGTTTCAATGAAGAAGTCAGTGCTCCTGTGTTTCTCTTCTTGTCTGCTGCCTCTGAATTTCTCTTAATTATAAAATCACATATTTTATCATAAAATTTATGACATGTTGGTTCTGTTTTGCAATCATTATTAAAACTAGGGCACTTTGTTTAAATATTGATTCAAAACTTCTTTAAAAAAACTAATAGGGAGATTTATAATTTGTAAAAGCTAAAATTCATCTAGAATTGAAAGAGAGAAAATCAGCTCCAACTGAAAAGAGAAAAAGCTTTCCTTCCCATAATTAAGATGGAGAGACAGACAGAGGTAAAGCCAGTTGCAAAGTAAACAGAAAACGTTGTTTCTCCCCAGTTCATGTAGCAGTTATAAAATGCCTTAGCAACATCTTATCAAGTGACTACTGCTTTCTTACCAGTAATGCCCCAGGCATATTTTCATTTATTACTGTAGATACTCAATTGCTACATTGCCCTTAATTTGTGATAGCACCCAATTACTAGTTAATTCTCACTTCTCCTAATCCCACTTTAGGAATAAATTCTCCTTTTAGACCCTCTTCAAACTTTCAACAGAAACACAACTTTGAAGAAATTGTTTTCCTCCTCTTCTAGTTGAGTAGCATTCCCAGGTTCCCTCCTTCCTTTTGTTGAGTGACTTTCTTAGGATTTAATAAATCTGATCTTGTCTGACTACTGGCTAGTTCTTGGTAGTTTTGGGCTGAGTAGACTTTAATGTTTTGGAGATTACACCAAGATTTGTCTGAGACTTAATTGCTGAGGACCAGGACTCTTGACTAGATAACAGTGCATATATATAAGACTGTACCCTCTGGTATGATTAAGTTTGGCATTGAACTTGGGCTCTGATGTGTTCTTTGAGCCTTTCAGTGTCACATTTGTTTCTCAGGATATGTGTTTTTATCATACTTTGGTGTTCTCTTGTGAATTTTGGCTTCTAATCCTCTGATTGCCTGCCTGTTAAACAGTCTATAGGAAAGTTCTGGTGCATCATAATTAGCTTACGTTTAACTGGCCTTGGGAGCTGAGGAGTTCAGACAGTCTCTTCAGCCAGACACTCTGGAAAATTTGCTTTGGGTCACCTTTTATTTTATTTATTTATTTATTTATTTATTTTTTGCAGTATGCAGGCCTCTCACTGTTGTGGCCTCTCCCATTGCGGAGCACAGGCTCTGGACGCGCAGGCTCAGTGGCTATGGCTCACGGGCCTAGCCGCTCCGCAGCATGTGGAATCTTCCCGGACCGGGGTACGAACCCGTGTCCCCTGCATCAGCAGGTGGACTCTCAACCACTGCACCACTAGGGAAGCCCCTGGGTCACCTTTTAAAAACCATATAAGGAGTTCCCTCTGTGCTGCTTTGGTGTCCCTGAAACTTCCCTGTTTAGCTCAGAGTTTTATCAGAACCTTCCTAATGGCATTTTTTAAACTAGATTCTATAGATAGGAAGTTATACAAGAATCATTCTTAACAACTGTGTATTTATCATGGGTCATCTTATTCTCAGCCAGCCCCTTTACTGGGTTGGAAGTCAATCTTTCTCATGTATACATACTACAATGCTAATTTATTTGCTTGTGTCTCTAAATGACACAGTCTAACCAAGGACATTTTGCAATTATTGTGACCACAAGAATTTGGGAAATTTTTAGTACAAGAGTGTCTTATAATAGAAAAGAGAACAAAAATACAATGGAAAATTGTCTGCTTTCTGTAATTAGTATGATAAAGCATCTAAAGTCAATTAAAACTCTAAAACTTCTTCCATAAAAGGTTCCTAGCAAAGGTGTGATGTTAAATTGCTTTCCCCCAAAAGATATGTTCAAGTCCTAACCCCGATACCTGTGAATGTGATCTCATTTGGAAATCGGGTATTTGCAGGTGTAATCAAGTTAAAGTGAGGTGATACTGTGCCCTAAATCCAATGACCACTTTGTTTATAATGGAAGAAGAAGTAGATTTGGATACAGAAACACAGAGGGAAGAGACCACTTGAAGACAGTGGTAATAGCTGGAATAATGCAGCAACAAAGGCAAGGAATCACAAGGATTGCTGGCAACCACTAGAAATTGAAAGAGGCAAAAAAAAAGATTCTTTCCTACAGCCTTTAGACAGAGCATGGCCCTTTTGAAAGCTTGATATTGGAATTCTAGCCTCCAGAACTTTGAGAGAAATGTATGATCTTTTAAGCCATGTGGTTTGTGGTAATTTATTATGGAAGCCCTAGGAAACTAATATAAAAGACAAATGAAAAATGAGAAAAACTTGAGACTGCTTCTTTTGTGAATCTTTGTAAATCCTACTCCTCTTGTCTTTATCCAACTCTTACCTTTCCTGACTCTTCAGCTCCCAAACTTCCAGGGCCATGCCAGTCCCCACAGACCTTCTCCCTTTTTCCCCTTCAACTACACCTGTAAAGCCCAGGCAACCACAATTTATTTTATATTTGTCTAAAGCCAAAACATCTCTCACCTTTTTTTTTTTCTGTTTCTCTATTTTTTTTCTCCTCACTCGAGAAATTTAAACGGTAAATTGATCAGAAAAAAGCAATCATTTTGTCATTATGTGAACACTCTAGGAATATCTATTTCAGATAAACAGTTAAAATGTATAAAAAAAGTTAATTAACTGTTATTCTTTTGCTTTAAGAAATGTGAACAAGTAAATTTAAATAATAGCTTTTGTTGCTATAGTTACAGGATGAGAAGAAAAGGCTTTGGTTCAAGATAAAAGAGGAGCTTTCAAAAATGATTTAAAGATTTTTAAAAATTTAGTTCATGAATATCAGATCTGTATTTTGCATTTTTTGAAGTTTATATAATATTTCTGATAGGTAGGTAAAAGTGTGACCTGAAATGAGTTAGTAATTTTATTGTAAAGATAAGTCTGTATCTATTCTATTTATTATATGAAATAACAATTTTCCTTAAATAAGGCTAAATTTAAACTTCTCATGATTCAAAGTTTCTAAGTACATTATCAACCTTGCTAAAAACTGTTTTAAATTACAAGCTAGAAAATAATACTTAGCTAAGTGATATTACAATGATGGATGTCTTTTTAAAGTTTTTTTTTTATAAAAGCTTTACTGAGGTATAATGGTAAACAATAAACTGCACGTATTTAAAGCATGCAGTTTGGTATGTTTGCACATATGTATACAGCCATGAGCCATCCTACTGTCAAGATAAACAACATATCCATCACCTTCAAAAGTCCTCTTATTCCCTATTGTAATCTATCTCTCCCTCCTTCCTCTCCTTGTCCCAACGCTGTCTCCAGGAAAGACTGATCTACCTGCTTATAGATGTTTGTATTGTCTAGAATTTTATAAAAATGGAATTATACAATATGTACTTTGTTTTGTTTGGATTTTTTTTTTTAGCGGTACGCAGGCCTCTCACTGTTGTGGCCTCTGCCGTTGAGGAGCACAGGCTCCAGACGCGCAGGCTCAGCGGCCATGGCTCACGGGCGCAGCCACTCCGCGGCATGTGGGATCTTCCCGGACCGGGGCACGAACCCGTGTCCCCTGCATCGGCAGGCGGACTCTCAACCACTGTGCCACCAAGGAAGCTCTAGATTATTTTTAACAGTTTTATTGAGGAATACTTAATATACCATAAAATGTACTAATTTTTTAATGTTTCAATGTTTTAGTAAATTTACAGAGTTGTATAATTATTACTACAATCCATCTTTAGAACATTTCCATCATTCCAAAACCAAACCTCATGCCCAATTGAGGCGACTGTCTATTCTCACCCTCGGGCCAGGGAAACTGCAAATCTACTCTTTCTGTCTATAAAATATGCCTTCTCTGAACACTTCATTTAGTAAATGGAATCATACAATATGTGGTCTGTAACGTCTGGCTTCTTTTGCTGACGCTGTTTTAAGGTTCATCCATGTTGTAGCATGTTTCAGTACTTTGTTCTTTCTTCTTAAAATTTCCTTGTCAGGAATTTTGAGACTTTGTTCCCACACATATTTTCACAAATACCTAACATAGAGACTCTCACAACTGCCCTTGAATTTCCTAACTAGTGACTGACTAGCTGCTTCACATATCTTTTACCATGCCACAGCACAACTGGCACATATACCAGTGACTGGAAGGCAGAAGTGTCAAATTCTTCTCCCAGCTCCACCTGGGACTAGAAGGTGTTGGCTGTGAGGAACGTGAAATGGGTTACCCCAGGTCTTCTTTCAGATTTCACCACATGTTGAAGTGGGAACTCGGTTCACTGTACATGTGGTGCACATATTTCTAGACCATGGCAAATGTTAGAAGTTTAAGACAAGGACTTCCAAACCTATTCCATCCTATTTTAATGCTGACTATTATTAATACACATTGTTTTAAATGTAAAAATCTGGATTCTGTGACAAGAGGCATAATCTGAGGCTGTCCTGCACCAAGCATTACATATGATCACCTGAAGCCCAGTGTACTATCTCAAAATATAAGCTGATCCTTGCACTTTTCTTATTAGGCTTATTGTAGTCATTATTGTTGCTACTGTACTTTTTGCACATTCTATAGTGGTTTATAGATTGTTATTAAACATACTAATTCTTGCATATTAATATTACTATATAACAATTACTATATTCTCCCATTTTATCTGAAAAGATTTTTGTTGTCCTCCCTTTGGATTCCATGTACACAATCATATTAGATGCAAGTAATTCATCAATTCAAGGAGGATATGGAGTGAAAATTGGAGACATAGAGGTCTATATTGTTTTACCTAAGAAGAAAAGATAAAAATGGGGAAGGAGGAGGTAAAGGAGAGATGTGGGTAATCTTGGGCAATGTCCTATAATCATGAGCACCAGCTGACAATGCCTGCTGTTTTGTGTCACTATTGTGAGATAATTTTATCCTCATATTTCAAAACAACTCAGGTCTGGTTTATAAAGCCAGTCTAAAAAATATATATATTGTCAAGTGCCAGATAAATAACCAATCAAGTTACTATAATCTATTTCTACCTAATTGTCTAGCAAGAAGAAACAGAAGAAACGAAAGAAATGGGCATCACCTTTGCACCGTTTGTCAATCAAAAATAAAAGGAAATGAGTTGATTGTGGTTAGAAAGCTATCACTGAACATGGGAGCTTCGGGTTAGCATTAAACTTGGGACTGTGCAAATTACTTCTTGCAAGTCACAAAGATATGCTAATGAGTATCATGGTGAGAAACCTCTATTGCTCATCATGTGGCTTCAAAACTAACATTAATCCAGAGGCTGTGTGAATTCTGTTCACTAAACACAAAAGATTTTCTTTCTTTAATTTTTGTCATTTGGTATTTTATATTTGGGACACAGAAACACAGTATGCAGCCATACAAACTATTTTGTATCAGGCAGGGGCTGCAAGAGAAATATGCTGAACAAAGAGACAAGTAGAGTTCAAAGATCTTCCAAACCAATTTTGATATAGGTAACAATTAGAAAGGAAATGCATTGCATGACTCAGATATAATGATAAAAAAGAAATGAATGAAATGCAAATTAATGATTCTAAGATAATTTTCTTCTACCACAAAAACACAGTCTTCTAATTTTCACTCCTTTAAATTGTTAGAATTACAATTAACTGACTATCAAAAACAGGATTCTATCCTCATTTGCGTATTTTAGTAAAAAGTTAACTAAGATATGGATAGTTTTCGTTTTTGAGTGCCATTTGTTATATTCCTCAGTTCAAATATCACCACCTTTATTTCACACTCAAAATATTTTGTTGGATTCTGTAATTTATGGTAATTCTGATTCAAGAAACAATTTAGTTTAATGGGGAGGACAAGAGAAAATCTTACTTTTAAGAACATGGATCTCTCAAAATCAAAAGAAATTTGAAAGGGAATAAAGCTTGTGTTATATATTAATTGCAGGTTTATTTGCAGGAGAATTTGATTGGTCTTTGTTCTCATGCCTCTTATTCATATGACTCAGCATGACCTCACATCTTCCCATGTGAACCGTATTGGCATGATCTATTCTGTGGATTCATCCATCTATGTTTAGCTCCACCTATTCCAATCACTTGTGTCAATAAAATACTACAAAATGTTGTAGCTTGCACACTGTGAGTAGGATGGAAAAATTTTTTTAAGGCATTAAAATTGGGGAAAAAAGGATGGATTTTTCTGATACAGCTTATTTTAAAAATTATATTCTACTTTGCAACCAAATAGCCATCTGTAATTCCCACTTTAGTATAAGCTATTTAAGGACCATAAGTAATTCTACAGTAGGTTCTAATATCCGTTTCTAGGCATTCTTCACTAAGGAACACACAAAAGATTTTAGCTCAACATATCTAAAAATATTTCTCTAATGTATCACTTAATACTTCAGGACACTTATTACAAAGTCCTTAGCCTTCCTACTTGAAAATTCTCAAAGTTCACTTTATAAAATAATTATATCTTTAATTCATTATTTTACTTATTTTTAGATATGCAAGGTGTCAATAATTGCATTCTTATAAACAAAACAATATTAATAAAGCCAAAATTTGCAGTCCACATCACAAAATTTACCCACATATTTCATTTGAGTCAATGAACTTACAGATTTTTTATGCATTTTACATTTACACATGTACATATAGAAGTATGTCTGAGGATACCTATATAATCATTTTATATACATTTATGTTTCTATGATTTTCTTTTATATACAAATTATATGCATTAGAGTTATTCTATATCAGTGCATATTTTTCTGCCTCTTTTTAACTCTTGTACAGGGTTCTATAGTATGACTGCAACATAATCAATCTATCACTTTCCCTGGGGGTACAAATTGAGATTGCTTTATTTTAAATGTTGCTAAAATGAACATCCTTGTGTATGTTTTAGTGATTATTTCTTTGGGAAATATATATATAAATACACATATATAGAGAGAGAGACAGAGACAGAGTCAGTGTGAGAGAGACAGAAAGAGAGAGAGAGAGAAAATTGGAGAATTGTTCACATAAAGATTTATTTTTAATTTGTCTGTATAATATACCACTAAATTCCAGCAATTGCATGCCACAATGTTGTTTCTATTTCTAACTCAGTAGTCTAATTCCCAGCCAGTGATTAGTGATGTTATAATGAGGGTTGAGTTTTCAAGATGAGAAATTTCAGCTGTGCCTATGTAAAAATCGTGATATCATAGCCCATATTTCCCAGACTTAGTAATAGTTACTAAGTAATAGTAACTACACTTAGTAATAGTTGTATTTTTCCAACTATTACAATTTGATTGAAGGAGAATTCAGGTTAAAAGAATCATACATTTTGGAGTCTGACAAGTTCCTAACTACTCCCTGGAACTGGGTGAGGATAGTAGTGCATAAATTCACAGCAATGTTGAAATTTTACTAAGACAGGGATTCATTGAATTGAATAAAAAATACTTATTCTGTATCTTCTTTTAGTTTTATCATTTACTTGACAAAATTACATACCAAAGATTAACATTTAAGATGGGGAATACAAAACCCCTTCAAGACTGACTAATGAAATTGGAAGGTGGTTTAATGGCTTGGAAAGATGAGAAAATATATTAATCTTTTATTTTCTGAAATCACAATTTTCTGAGGTAGATAATAAATGTAGTTTTATTTCCTATTTTTAAACTCACATTCTGATAACCTCCTGGTTAACTTTTGTGTGTCTAACAAAGTCTGTCTCTTCCACTTCACATTGAAATCACTAAATTATGATGATTTCTCTAGAATAGTAATTTCTATATGAATAGAGACTGAAAATATTCAATGATAACAGCAAAATCAGTTTTAGTCTGACTTCCATCTCCTTTAGGTCAGGGGTTCAACAGAAAATGTCAGAGAGGATTCCTCAGAAGATTTGTAAAAAGAAATATGCTTGAGCTTTAGAGACAATATAATCTGGATTTGATTACCACTTCTTACAAACTATGTGATCTTGAATAATTTACTCAACCTCTCTGCGCTTCAATTTTCCTTTCTGAAAACAGAGGATGATAATGCTATTATTTTCAAGGGAGACTAAATAACCTATTTCATCAAGTAGATAGCTTAGCACAGTGCCTGAAATATTGAGCACTAGATGTAAATTCACCTTCCTAACATGAGGAATTATACAATTCCATTCGTATCTAACTATAATAATTAAAAGTTTTCCTAACCAATTCTTATCCTTTTTAACTTGTAATTTTCCTTGTGACACAAATCAGCTTTATCTGTGCATGATAGCAAACTATTAGCAAACTCATGCTTAAACTAATTTGAAAACGACCATCTCAGGATGGTGCTTAGGTGATGGTAGGCCTGCAAAGATGAATGAAGCACAAATTACTCATGGAATCATTGTACTTCTTGGATTCTTTTTGTGTTCTCTAGGAGTTTATGTGATATCAAACATTGAAGTATATACAACTTAAGCACACATAGGTGTGTGTTTGTTTTTAACGTACACAGAGGATCCTTTCACTCCTTACACCTTGTATCAGTTCGACAATTGAAGAAGTTAATCTTACACTTAAATATTTGTTCTGTGGCCTACAAATTAACATAACTTTTTGAAGTTTTCCTTTTCCATTTTTTTTTTTCCTAGATGAGAGGAATGAGAAGGAATTTTTTTTTCCTAGATGAGCAGCTTTGTGTTGCTGCTCCCAAATCTTACTTTCTATCTTTCCTTAAAAATTTGCCTGGACTTCCCTGGTGGCACAAAGGTTAAGAATCTGCCTACCAATGCAGGGGACACGGGTTCGAGCCCTGGTCCGGGAAGATCCCACATGCCGTGGAGCAGCTAAGCCCCTGCGCCACAGCTACTGAGCCTGCGCTCTAGAGTCCGCAAGCCACGACTACTGAGCCTGCGTGCCACAACTACTGAATCCCATGTGCCTAGAGCCCGTGCTCCTCAATAAGAGAAGCCACTGCAATGAGAAGCCCATGCACCACAACGAAGAGTAGCCCCCACTTGCTGCAATAGAGAAAAGCCCACGTGCAGCAATGAAGATCCAACGCAGCCAAAAATAAATAAGTAAATAAATAAATTTTAAAAAATTTACCTGAAAAACGATGTTCTTTTATAAATATGGGTATATGTAGATGTTGCTAAACACAAAATTATGTTTTCTTATGATATTCCAGACATATGGAGTATCAATATCAAATTATATAAAATGATTATGTTTTCATTACAGAAACTCACCTGGTATATTGTCTTTGAAATATATATGTGTATATTTACAAACACACATACACATTTGCCAAAAAATAATATAAATCCTTTGTGGGGATTTTTTGTTGTCGCATGGATGTGTTTGATATCTGCTGAGCTTACCTATTCTCAGATCACTGAGGGAGTCAATACAGATACTGTGAATCAATCTGTGTCTCAGTTGCTGGCAGGTGGAAATGATATCTCTTCTACTTCACTGAACTGTTCACTATGGTTTGAGGACAAATGAAAGAATCAGATTTTCTGTTGGACAATAAACGTTTTCTAAAAACTTGATATGGCCCTTCTTTCGGTATTTGATCTGTACCATATGTAGGTTTTTTGTGATTTTTTATTACATTTTTCCACCAATTCTTTATCTACTAACTTTGGTCCACTTTCTATTCTGAGAGTAATTTATTACTTTTAGAATTATCACTACATTTACTTTTACATTAATTCCCTGTTGCAGATTATTTCTAATTCCTAAACCCTATTCCAGTGTGTTTATGGCTCTAATTTAGTCTATGTAATAGTCAATGTTCTTGTCAGTATTAGACACTTGATTATGTTTTTATTGATATGTCAGAGGTTATTCAACATGCCTGGAGTCATAACAAAGCAGATGTGAATACTGGTATTTAAATGTAGAGCATGTGCATAAATGAGCCTTTTGAGATTCACATGGCAGTTGTACAGTTAAAATAATCTCAAAGTTATGTATTCTACACTTGTAAAGGACCTAAGTGAATAGCTGACTTTATAGTCTGAACCTTATATGATTTTTTTTTTAATTCTCTCAACAAGATATTCTTACACCCATTTTTAGATGAGACCACTGTTAAAGATAGTGAGTACCTTCCTAAAATCATAGTTAAAATTTGTCCACATGTCAAGGTTTTTTTTTTTTTAGTATTTCTCTTACTTTAGTGTCCCTTAATTTTAAAAGTTTAGCACATCTCTCTTGAAAAGGATATGATTGTAATGCTTAGGCTACTGAAGAGAGGTGGACACATAAGAGGCCTACAATTTAAACTAGTTTCAACATTAATTCTGTGATATTACGTTTTTAGTTTTTTTGACACTCGTTTCCTTATCTATAAAATGTAGAAGTTATATTAGATGACTTCTAAGTTCCCACTGGGCTCTGAAATTCTAACTCAGATCAACACTGTATAATTTACTCTTTTTTCAAATTATGATTGCCAAGCTCCAAACCAATCTTTACTCTTCAGGAGTGTCAAGATATGTCATGTATTAAGGCCTTATTTTATAATCACATTCAGGCTCTTATAACATTCTGGTAATCTTTTTACTCTCAAGAAGTCTGAAAAACTATGGATCATTTAGCTAACAGGATTGTCTCTAAACTTTTAGCCACGGTTCCTCAGTGTTGGCACAATCGAAATTTTGTGTTGGATAACTATTATGTTGTGGAGGGCTGTCCTTGACATTTTAGTATGTTTAAAACCATGATTGGTGTAACACTAGATAGGAAGAATACTGTTCTTTAATTGTGACAATCAAATATGACTTTAGACATTCTTAAATATCCCTCTGGTGATAATCATTGATATACTTATAACAATATCAATAAAATAGTGTATTCCAGCTTTCTTACTGCTTCTGTGTTTTAACAAAAATATTTTTTTTTCCTTCTTATGGGTAAATTATAAAACTTGGCCCCAGAACAAATGTAATTCTCCCTAATTTGTAGCCCCATAGAGAATAATTTATGGTGTCTATAGTCATCAGCTTATAAGCTACCAAAGTTGACTTCATGACAATTGGATATACATCTGTTGAAACTCTGAGGATTATTTTTCCTTTATTTATCCTAGGTCCTTCCTAGTCTGGAGTATATCTTAAATTTCTGTACCCAATTAGATCGAATGATGTGGCTCTCTTCTAAAAAGCAAAACAAAAACAAAACTCCAAACCAAAAACCCTGCTAGTATGTCTTTACTTTTAGAGAATGAGAATTCTGAAAAATGTGAACTAACAGCAGTTTTAAGGTTTGTTTTCTTGATTTTTTCCCTCTTTCCACCTCTTTTTTCTCTCTATTTGGGTGTAGTGCCTTAAGTATAGACAATTAGCTGAAATCTTGTGTGTTCCCAAGCTCTGTGGCTTTCCATTAAAAGTTTAATGTTACTTAAGAAAGACTTTTGTAGCTCATTATAAAACCCACTACCTTATTGGGGCTCCCAGGGAGAAACACATTTTTTTGCTATTGTTCCCATTTGTATGATGTATCATGTCTAAGAAATTCATAGCACTTTGCTGTCTTTAAATAAACTGAGTTACGGTTTATGGGGAGAGAGAGAAGAAGGAAAGGAAGAGAAACACACCAACAGGGGTGGGGGGGATAAAAAGACAGAAAACAGAAAAGCTTCGAGAAAAAACAATTCTTTTGGAATATGGGTAGACTCAGAAACAGACCATTTGGCTAATGTTCTACATTGGGCAAACAAACTGTGAAGGGAATTTTTCCCTACAATTGTTTCATTTGGTTTCTTACATACACATAGAAACAAGGAATACCTGCAAACAAAAACAATTCCTGCTTTCCAGACTCCATAGCATCTAAGTTTAATCTTGCCCCTCTTTTCTTAATAGATGGCTAATGCAATCATTTTCTTTCCTTTTTCCTCCCTTCTTCTTTCCTCCAGTCAGGTTCTAGTGGCAAGTTTCTTCTCACACGTACGAAGTCTGGTTAATTTGAGATCAATGCAGATGATGTGGAGAGCCTGACCTTACTCTAATACATAAAAACAAGGCGGGGACGAAAGATTGGGGATGTTTTAGAGATGTCCTCGTCATTCTACCATACATAATACTAAGAAAGAGAAAGTCTGACCCAGAAATCACATTTTTGAATTTTGGGTTCCCACTTTCCTTGTGGTCCCAAACTGATTATTTACTGCTCAGGTGACTAGGGGTTTCATAGTGGTTCCCACAGATTATAGGTATTTTTTCTGGGCCTTTGAAATAAACTTTGAACAAATGTACTTTTCATAGTCAGGAGAATAAAAGCAGTGATATCTCCAACAAATGATTGTAAGAAACCATGTGCCTTTATCATTTAAAATAAGATACTTTGGCATGAGGGTTAGCCCTGAACAGAAAGAGTTGATGCTATAGCAAGATTAATTCTTAGATCTTTTGCTTTTTTACTGACCTAAATTATCAATATACTAGCAAGTAGGAGTACTATAGCATATATTGCTTTGGGGTTTTGCATGTTTGTTTGTTTAACATTCAAGTGAAATAAGTCTCCCTTCTAATGTCACCCTTACTGGCACTGTTCCCAGAGAAGGGAACACTCTGTCATGGCAGAGGTGGAATGGAGAAGTCAGGCTTTCCTCTGACAACAATCTGTCATCATAACCTGGTGACCTAGCAGGCTACATCAGAAGAAGAAACCAAACCAACCAAACAAAGAAACAAAAAAATACAAACAACCCAAAATATAATCATACAGTTGTGTGAGAAGAAACATGGAAAGGACTTTCATTCAGGTCCAGAAGGTCCTGTTAAAAATCTGACCCTTCTCGTGGAAATGTAAGCAGGTCATAAGCTGGTATAGCTTGAATTTCCTTGTCTAAAATGATATTCCAGTCCCTACAACCTTAATTATGTGATCCAGTATAATTATAAAATGTTTAAGTGCTATATAATATAGGATGTAATATCATATATATGTATGTATACATATAATAGAAATATTTTGTAGAGCTCTTTCAAGATGTTTGTATTTTTATCTGCTTTAAAAATTATTTCTTTTATTATTTATTTATTTATGTATTTATTTTATTGAAGTATAGTTGATTTACAATGTTTCAGGTGTACAGCAAAGTGATTCAGTTATATGTTTGTGTATATATATACATATATATTATTTTTTTAACATTTTTTTAGCATCTTTATTGGAGTATAATTGCTTTACAATGGTGTGTTAGTTTCTGCTTCATAACAACGTGAATCAGCTATATATATATACATATATCTCCGTATCTCTTCACTCTTGTGTCTCCCTCCCTCCCACCCTCCCTATCCCACCCCTCTAGTTGGTCACAAAGCACTGAGCTGATCTCCCTGTGCTATGCGGCTGCTTCCCACTAGCTATCTATTTTACATTTGGTAGTCTATATATGTCAATGCTACTCTCTCACTTCGTCTTGGCTTACCCTTCAGATCCTTTTCCATTATAGGTTATTACAAGATATTGAATATATTTCCCTGTGCTATAGAGTAGGTCCTTGTTGTTTATCTATTTTTTATATAGTAGTGGGTATCTTTTAATCCCAAATTCTTAATTTATCCCTCTCCCCCCTTTCCTCTTTGGCAACCATAAGTTTGTTTTCTATGTCTGTTGGTCTATTTCTGTGTTTTAAATAAGTTCATTTGTATCATTTTTTTTTTTAGATTTCACATGTAAGTGATATCATATGATATTTGGCTTTCCCTGTCTGACTTACTTCACATATTCATGTAGGATGATAATCTCTAGGCCCATCTATGTTGCTGCAAATGACATTATTTTGTTCTTTTTTATGGCTGAGTAATATTCCTCTGTGTGTGTGTGTGTGTGTGTGTGTGTGTGTGTGTGTGTGTGTGTGTACATACCACATCTTTATCCATCCATCTGTTGATAGACATTAAGTTTGCTTCCATGTCTTAACTATTGTAAATAGTGCTGCTGTGAACAGTGGAGTGCATTTATCTTTTTGAGTTAGAGTTTTTTCCAGATATATGTGCAGTAGTGGGATTCCTGGATCATATGGTAAATCTATTTTTAGTTCTTTAAGGAACCTCCATACTGTTCTCCACAGTGGCTGCACCAATTCACATTCCCTAAAAATATTTCTTTTAAGTTCAACATTCTGAATGGACTCTTAGGCTGACCTATTTTAACAGTATCAAATTGTTCTAATTGTTTGACATAATGCCAGGTTAGAGATTGATCTGATTTGGGATTAGAAGAGAGGCATTTCAAAATATGCTCAGTACTGCATAAAATCACTGAAAGTGGTTAAAATCATTTCAGAAAACCAAGGTTAATTTGTCCATATTTAAACAAAAATTTGGGACTGCTTTACTTTTATTTTAATACATTTGTTTGTGTATTTCTAGTATTCATATCTTAAACCTTTTAATGTATCTTACAAACTAGTTCATCTTACATGCAGTTTGGAAAGGTAGCTTTACTGCTAATGTCTCCAAATGGTTCTCTCTTCACATTTTGTTTGTATGGTTCCATAACACCTTGGGAAATAACTTAAGCCTCCTTATGCTATTGACTTTCTCTTTTGTGATTTTTAAAAGCATTCTTCCAATTTTCCTTTTTTATTTATTCTCTATGAACTTTGAAGTTCAAGTGTCCATTTTTTATTTTTAGAAGTGATTTTCGATTCTCTGATTTACTAATGTCTCTATAAAATTAATAAATTAACAAAAGTTACACCTGTTTACAACTCTTTAAGAATGGCAAATCATAGATGAGCTTTGCCTTTCTTTAGTAAAATAATTTGATTTTTAAAATGTCTTTCTCTAGTACTTCAAATAAAAATTTCCTATTGGAGGTAAAAGGCATATCATGTCAACAAACTCATTGCACTAACTTATTTGATCCTTATAAGAAGACAACTATTATCCTCATCTTACAAATGAGAAGACTCAGGCACAGTGAGAAGTTAAGTATCTTCCCCAAGATCACACTGTTTTTAACTTGGCAGATTCATGATTTCAATGCAGACAGTCTGACTCCAATACCCATGCTGTTTACTACTATGCTTCTATGCCCAGTAGACAAGTAGCCATTCCACTGTTAACATTTTTGTCCTCTTTCTTATGGGAATACCTCTCTGCAACACTCATTATTTGTGTTTGCCACATTTCCATAGGAGAAAACACTGTATAATGGAAAGAGATCTGTATTATTAGTCTAAAGAACTGTGGTCATTTCAGAAATTTACCTGCGTTATGATATTGGGCAAAAGCAATTAGTCTGCTTCTGTATCAGTAAATAAAGGTAGACCTTACTTGCCCAACTTCTAATAAATTTGTGAGGAAGAAGAAATTACATTATATCTAGGAAAAGTCCATTTTAAATGTTAAATGCTGTTAATATGATACATTATTAAGTCTCTTCTCTTATCACCTACTCTGAATCTATTCTCATCATATCCCTCAACGCTTCTCTTCATTATGGTAGTTCTATAAAACCATAAAAGCCCACATTGTGTGTATTATGTGTGTGTATACATATATACCACATTTTCCTGGAAGTTACTGTATCGCTTTCTTTACCTCCCTATACTTTAGTGCTTGCCAATCTAATTTCTTCACCCCACATTCACCCAAAGCAGGTTGTGCTAAAATCCCAGGTGCTTAAGTCCAATGGGAAATTCTAATTTTTCATTTCTTCAGCAGTTTTGAAGATGTTGATCACTTCTCCTTCTGGAATATTCTATTCAGGAGGTTCCTAAAACAAAAACACCTGGATTTCCTCCTTTCTTTCTGATTGCTGCTTTGTCTTTGTTTGGCATTCATTTTCCTACTTGTCATTAGATTTCTTCGAGATGAAAGCCTAGACACTCTTATTTTCTCAATCTATTTTAACATTGTAACTGATGTCAAACACATACAAAGCTTCAATTTCACTGTATCTACTAATGGATTACAAAAGTTTTATCAAAAGTCTGACCTTTAGTAAGAATTTTATACCCATATTTAATGAGTTCCAGAGGCCTATTTAATTCATCTTTGAAGTTTCAAGCCAACTCATTTCAATATGCATTTACAATCACAAACATGGTCTTATAGACCTTTCTATCTCATGAGTGGTACAATCAAGTCTGTAGCTGTGCAAAACATAAATGTAGACTCTTTTTCTTAATAGTTATTTACTCTCACTCCCTGTATCCAATCCAGTTATCAAGTTCTACTACTTTTTTTTTTTTTTCTGCATATCTCTCAAGTCTAGGAGGAAAACTGTGGGCACTCCCCAATACAAGTCATTTAACTGGTGTTTAGCAGTCACCTCATAACTTGTGTCCACTGTTTCCTGCTATGGTAGATTAGAAACATAGCCACAATAAATTTTTTTATTCATACCCCCTTGCCATGTAATTTTTCTGTGCTCTCTCATTCTAACTCTGGGTTTTGGCATGTGATTTAATTTGGTTACTTCATGTCAACTGAAAAAACACACAACCTGAGAGCTGTGAGTTCAGTTTTTTAATTTTTTCCTTTTCGGTACGCTGGCCTCTCACTGTTGTGGCCTCTCCTGTTGCGGAGCACAGGCTCCGGACACACAGGCTCAGCGGCCATGGCTCACGGGCCCAGCCGCTCCGCGGCATGTGGGATCTTCGTGGACCGGGGCACGAACCTGTGTCCCCTGCATCAGCAGGCGGACTCTCAACCACTGAGCCACCAGGGAAGCCCCTGAGTTCAGTTTTATTGGGGGCTTACTGAGGACTATAGTCTGGAGACAATCTGTCAGATAGCTCTGAGGAACTGCTCTGAAAATTTGGGGGGTGATCAGTATATATATGATTTTGGTGAAGAGGATACGTGCAATCAAGCACACATCTCTGTAGAAGGTTGCTGATAGTCAAGAGGAGCAGATGTCTCCATTAATGATTTTAATGCTTTTCTAGGTATGAGAAGATGCAAGAAATAGGGTTCATAAAATTGTTTCCTGTAAATATCTAACTATCTGATGGTCTGTTCTTGCCAGTTTTTCCCAGAGCACAGAGTGCCTCATTCCTGATCTCCACCCTGAACTTTCAGGGTGTGTTGAAGGTCAGTGAACTGCAGTGGCTAGTTACTTCATTCTTGTAGAACCAGATAGTGAGCAACATTCTTTAGTTGGCATACACAAAGAGAGCCTTGAAAAACACTTGTATAGTCAGGCTTGTCTTTTCTTTATTTTCTTGAGATCCCTTCCATTGACATCATGTGACAAAGCCTTAGCTAGCCTGTTGGATGGTGAATCGTGCATAATTCAATCACTACAGTTAAACCAGCCAACAGACAACCAACCTCTAGAAATAGAGCCATCTAGCTGACTGGCAGATGACTGCACATGCATGAGCAAGCCCAGCTGAGTCCAGTGTAAATTACTGACCCACAGAATTTTGAACTAAATAATGACTGTTTAAGCTATTAAGTTTTTGGTGGTTTCTTGTGCAGCAAAAACTGATACTTCTCTTCTTAGTATTTTTTCCATTCTGCATCTGCAAATATTTTTTTTGTGAAGCAATCAGGTCATGTCATCTGTGTAATTTTTGGATAGCTACCAATGACATCTAGAATACAAACTCAACACCGCAACAAGGAATAAAAATGACCAGCCTACTCTGGCTTCTACCAACATCTATAGTTTAATCTATGATAATCATGATTATGTTTTCCTTTGCTCTCTGTACAAACCACGGTAGTCTTTTTCTTCTTTCATGAAAGTTCCATGCCCTCTACTAACACATGACTTTGCACAGTCTGATTTTTTTGGGCCTAGACTAATATCCCCTCAAATCCTTTTTTGTCTGTTTAGTCATTATGCATTCTTTGTATTTCAGTTTGATCATCACTTTCACAGGGAGGATTAGGTTAACCTCTCTGACAAGGTCAAATCACACTATTGGTTAAACTTTCTTAAAACATACCTGTCTCTATATATAAACCTGTCTCCTGTTCACATTGTGACATTACATTTTTTGATTAATGTCTCTGTTTTTTTAGTAGAACTCTGTTTTTTACAGTGACCTTATCTTTCTCACTTTCTTATTTCCAATGCTTAACATTAGTGTGTAACACATAGTAGACATTCAATAATTGTGGAAAAAATAAATGAGTGAGTCAATTAATGAATTTAGTTGAAATATGTTTAGAATATAATTATTAAATTTGTTGACTATTAGACTAACAATGATTTAGTCTAGTTTTTAGAAGTAAATGATGTTGATTCTGCATCATGTGAACATATAGATAGCCAACGTTTAGTATAGTTAAGAATCAACTGGGTAATACATTAAAATGAAAATACTTGATCCATAGTTCCAGAAAAGGTGGTAAGGAAATTCTGGGATATTTCCCATGAGACTACATTTTTAGTAATCCCCCAATGACTTAAATATACAAATTTAATGAAATTTGCTTTGAGAAATACCAACTATTGAATTTTGTTCACTCACTTTAAACACCAGGCTTTTTAATCTATTCCACTAAGAATATTTCTGGTTACCTATTGAAATGTACTCAGAAAATATAAATTGATTTTAATATTGGTCTAAGGAAGCCATAAATGTGAAAATAAATATGAGCTAAAAAACTATAACAACAGAAACAAAAATATCTATTACTCTTCAGCAACAAAGTCTTTTTGATTATTTTCTGTTTGGATCTGTATATCCTATCTCTTCCTTCTTCCTTTATCATTGGTATTTGACAGCTAATTGAGTACCAAGAGAAGAAAGCCATTTTGTTCCAAGTCACAAAGAATCTACTATTTCTTAAAGAGTATATGTGGATTCATTCTATCTTAGCATTTGAAAGGGATTTTAGGATTGTTTTCTAGTTCACCAGACATATTGTGAGTAAATGTTCCAATAGAATTATTTCTGATCAAGATGGAGCTCTCAGTTGGGAATAATTTAGTCCCTAGTGTCCCCACATTGCAAACTACTCAATCAAAAATGAGAATATTGTTACTACTTTGTTGTTCTTGAATATACAGCCTCAGTTACATTCCCTAGTTTAAAGGTCTCTATAACGTTGCTTGGGGGATATGGACATAGGTGTCACTCTTAAATAATAAAGTGAGAAGAGAGAAATCTAATCTACCATTTTTGGGTCTCTGAAGGAAACAACCAGAAAATCAAGATGGTAAGAATTACTGGGTAACTTCTTCCATTTGCTCATTTGACTCTCTCATGTCTTTTTCATTGTGGTGATTTTAAGCAGTATAGCTAAGGGTGGGAGATTAAGAATGAAATGGCCAGGATATAGACAATGAATTAGGGAACAGATGTTTATAACTTCCACATATTCTTGAGGAGACATATATATACAGAAGTCAAAGACAAGCAAACATACTATTTTTATTATGATGATTTATATGGAAAAATTTCTTTTGTCCCAGAATAGTTGTCTTATTCAGTCTGTTTGCTAATTGAATAGGCCTAGCTCTTAATATTTTACATGCTTCCTGCCCTCCAGCCATCTAGACTCCCTATCCTCTTATAGTTTGGCAAAATGCAACAATAATGATCCCAAACAACTACCACATAAAAAGAGAAATATTTGATATTGATTGCTTTTAATACTTTTAATAAAAGAATACTTTTTGTTCAGGAACACACTTATTGTCAAAGATGGGGCCCAGCATATGGTGGCACTAGTAGTCACTCAGTATATCTTTTCTTGCCTAGGGGCTCCCATTTGATGAGCTGGCATATCTGTGCAAGAATGAAGCCAATCAATGGACTGGGTAGCTGGGGGATCCGCTGGTCAACTCCTTGGCTTATTTAGAGCCCCTTTTCCAATAAAACTGTCTAAGATCATATAATAATTTCTGTAATACTAAAAGACTGTATGACAAATAAGTCCAAACACTTGTTAAATTAAAGCAAATATATTCTTACCACAGTAACCAGCAAGCAAGGATCAAGTAGTATTATCACCTGTTGCCTATACTTTGGACTATAAAATAGTATTGGTTTACCTGCGTACTGGTTATCATCACAAATGAGAGTGGAAAGTAGAAACATGGAATTAAAAACTTCAAATTAAAAAAAGTACTCATGAGTTTATGGTAAAGTTTGTTCATACCTTCTGCTTGAGAATTTAGACAATTGCCTTGATTATGAAGGGACGTGAAACAGGCTGCCTAGGAATTTATAATAGCTGATTCCACCTTCTTTGTGTGTATGTGTTTGCACATGTGTGCACATGTCCATGTACAGATGTATGTGCATGTTTATGTGCATTGCCATATATTGAATTTTTGTAAGGGCCTTGTAAAATATTACAAGTAAAAGTATCTGCTACTTTCTTATCCTTTTTCTTGAGCTCATAACATGATGATGATGAGATATCATTAGTTTCTCCAGTAATGTGAAAGATATATATTGTAGGGGGAAACAATTAGGCTTTTTAAAAATTTAAACCCTTAACTGAATCAATCCAGGCTTCTCATTAACATTTATAAATATTATATTTTGAAAATTATTTTCACTCTTAGTTAGCTTGGCAAATGTCATAACCTGGAATCCAGTTTATGATTGTCCCTGGTGTTCTAGAAACAGTGGATTCAGATGTTTAGGAACATATCAGGTTCTTGCTCAGGATTATCCACCACTTGGCCCCTACTCTTTATATTCAGTGGAAATCATATCCCATATGGCAAGTGGGTTCTTGAGAATTATACATACATGCCCCCCATCCTTTTATTCAAAATTTCATTTTGACTTGCTGTCAAGAACTATGAAGTGCCTAAACAAGTTAGCTTGCCACAGTTTCATAGATGTTGATAGAAGACTCGAGACTTCTGGATCAGAGCCTGAGTTCTACAGGACAGTGTGGGCCAGGCTACATTAGACCTCCATACCCAGTGGGTTATGTTATTATAGAAGAGCCCTGCTCATAGACTGAATTTTTTTTTTGTAATTGACAATAAACATGACTATCATTTGCTTTGGAGGGAGACACTATTTCTATCTTCCAAGACTGTTTGCTATACAAAGATCCTTGAAAAGATAATCTGGAAAAAAAGTCCAATTGGCATTTTACTCACAATAAATGAATAAACGTGAGAGATCCATGAATATCATTTTCCAAAATTTATTTTCTTTATTTTCCCCCTCAAAAACATAATTTGAGTTAGTTTCTTATGTGGGAGCTCTTATAATAGAACTTAGGTTAAAAGTTTCTGAATATGAGTGCTAAGAATCCTTTTTACGGATGTCAGCTCCATTTTGTTTGTTTTTGTAATCACAGCTAACTCTATTGGATTGATTTTCAGCTTGTTGTGAAGATATGGAATGTGTCAGAATAAGTCATCCTTAGAAGATGATAATATAAACCCCATGAGGCAAAATACCCTTATTAGTTTTTAAAACTAATTATATCATTTTCTTATTTCTCAATAAAAGACAGTACTAACTTCTTAGAAATCTTGAATAATCTTGTGCTAGAAAGAAATATTTTCCAAAGTTATCTATCAATGTGCTTGCGTAAGTCATTAGACTCAAACTACTTACTTGGAAATATGAAACCCCCGTTGGGAAACAGTATAGCATGCAAAATAGTAATTGTTCTGAATTAAATTTTAGTGCTTAAACACTATATTATTTGATTGGTGCTTTAGGAAAGAGATGGGGCAATAAGACATTGCTATCATTTGACTTTTATTTAACAAATATTTATTGACAACCTACTATGGAGTGGGCATTGTACATGAAGCTAATGATAAGAGGCAGATTTATTGGGAAGATAAAGAAGCTTAAGTCTCTAGACCTCTCACCTGATTGCGGTGCCTCACCTCTCTAAGACCTTATCCAAGGCTCTGGGAATTGTTCAGCAATGGATTCATGTCATTTTTGTAAATTTTGGTCATGTCATTTTCATAAATTTTGCAGAAATATGACTGAAATCTTTTTCCATTCTGATTTCCACTCAGGAAAGACTGCTGTCTTTTAACCACTCTGATTTTCTGTCCACTATACTTCTCTTTATGAGTAGCATTGGGTTGGCTAGGGATATATGGGGATCTAACTAAGGAAAAAGTTGAAGTGATACACTGTCATTTCTACACAGTTCAGTTTTTGCTAGGTATCCTTGTACAAGAATAGTTTCCTAGGAAAATTCTCCCAACCTGTATCAATTACCCAGAATTCATGCCACAAAGATGTAGTGCCAGAGGCAATATCTTGATATGAATAAATTTGATGGGCAGTGGGAGATAAACATGGTTTTAAATACATGGTGTCAGAAGCTGGTCTGGATTTTTTTCTTTTTTGCATTCTGTGATGTTCTACTAAATGTTTGTATTTATTTTTTTCTATTTTTAAAATTTAAAATGTTTGTGTATATTTTTTACTCCTAATTTTATATTTATTATGTATAAAATGGAATCTGACCTTACTTGGGACACAGTGATGAGCCAAAAAGAGTCATACTTCTTACCTGGAGTCATACTGGAGCTTAGAGTCTCATAGACAACATAGATATTAATAAAATATTCACAAGTTGATTTAAAATTCTAGCAAATATAAATGCCCCAGATGAATGGTCCATTGTACAATGAGCACATGCTTTTTTTGTGTGTGTGTGGTACGCGGGCCTCTCACTATTGTGGCCTCTCCCGTTGCGGAGCACAGGCTCTGGGCACGCAGGCTCAGTGGCCATGGCTCACAGGCCTAGCCGCTCCATGGCATGTGGGATCTTCCCAGACCAGGGCACGAACCCGTGTCCCTTGCATCGGCAGGCAGACTCTCAAGCACTGCGCCACCAGGGAAGCCCAATGAGCACATGCTTTAAGAGAGCCGGCTTTGTCTGGAGGGTGAGATATGTCTTCCATGTGGAATTACTGCTTGAAAAGAGATCTGAATTAGATAGCCATCTGAATTAACAGATGACAGTGGTGTGGGCAAAAAGGTAATTACTTGAGATGAACCAGAGAACCTGTATGAAAACCCTTTGGAAAAAGGAAACACACATTTTTTTGCTTATCTTAAATCTTTCAGAAGAATATCCAGTTTTTAAAATTTTCTTACTGACCGCTAATTGTGTTGTAGCACACAAGAAAACTGCCAAGGTAGTGAGGCCTATCCTGTTTCCTGTGTAAGTAAAAACACTGGCTAGGATAAACTAATTTCCCTTTCTCTCTTCTCTCTCTCTCTTTCTCTCTTCCTTCCTTTCTTTTTTGTTTCTTTCTTATTTTCTGTCTTTCTCTTTCTTTGTGCTTCCTCCCTCTCTCCCTCCCTCCTTTCCTTTCTTCCTCCCTTCCTTTCTTCTTTCCTTCCTTCCTCTTGTATAGAAAATTGTATTGATTTCAAAGAGAATATTAGCCTGTTTAAGAGTTATTTTCTTTAAACCCATTGTATAAATAAAGTCATACATTTAGAAGTTTGTAAGGTCTTTTTGTGGATATGTGTGTATAACGCTTAGTTTTGGCTGGGGACTACATTTTAGTTGAGGTTTAGCTATCCTTAAAATTGATTGTTATTTATTCCCTCTCCATTTCAAAATGTTTTTCTGTAATCACTGAATGCTGTCTGTGTTTCCTTCAATGGCTAATTCAACTGTTAAATGTTTCAAACATTTTTGGAAAGATAGTAGTGTAACAGAAAATGGTGGCTGATAGAGATGTCGTATAGTTGATGTAGTTCTTACTGATAATACATTTCTTATTCTGTGAGGTTCTCTTTTCATGTCTTCATCCACAGTTTCCTCAATATTGTTTTCTGTAAAATAAAAAAATAATAGGTGACAATATGTAGAAAGTTTAGTGGATGCTTTTAGTGCCTCATGCAGATCCCTTTCACCAGACAAATTAATCTATCTGCTGTAAGTTGAGCTGCTACTGGCTCAAAATAGCTTTTCTTTTCCTGTAGAATTACCAAAGGAATTGCTCTAGGCCAAAGGTTCTCAACTTCTAGGGGACATGAGAATATTCTAGAAGGAATGTAAAAACACAGATTCCACTTCCAGATCTTGAGTGAAGAATTAGAATTCACATTTCTACTAAGTTTCCTGTATTGCTGTTGGTGTTGGTCACAAGTACTAGGTTTAAGGAAATTGCTTTCCTGGGTCTCTGCATTCCTGCAAGGGAATGGCGCAAGGGGTGAAAATTTAGGACAATTCTTGGGTGTGATTTTTGCTCAAAAGTCATCCTGTCCTTTGGAGCAGACCAAGGAAAGGCTTTCTCTGGGTCCACAATCTTGCTCAACTCTTTTCCCTTCACTGTATTGCTTTCCAAAACACACTCTCCCTATATATCACGTGCTAGAATCCCAGACTCAGGCTTTGTTTCTAGGAATTGAACCTAAAAAAGACTAAGAGAATTAATTTTCTTCAAAGTAATTAAACAATTTTTATAATCATTAATTGTCTTGATTCCATGTTAGTATCCTTACTTTGATTTGTCAGATTTGTTAAATTGAGGCCAGAGTGTAAATCCACCATTGTTTGGGGATCAGTGCTGAGATCTTGGATTAGCAGATGCTCAGACTTGTTACCAAAAAAACTCAGGCTTGAGCCAGAAAAAACCCTCTGTTCTTGGACTTTATTTCCTCCCTACCTATCCCCTTCTCTTCCCACCTAGGGCTGAAAAAAAGGTAAGTTCTATTGACTGATCTTGTAAGTAAGACAAAATAAAGCTCATATTTTCAAAGTTAATCATCTTGAATAATGAAGATATGATATATAGAATACATATATGTATACTTGATGTTGAATATACCTTCAAGCAGTACACCTAAGAATACAAAAATATAGACTAATTAATAGAGAAAAGAAAAAATATCTTATTTAAATTAGTATACCTGCATTATAATTACTGTGCAAATTATGTACTCTGGGCCAATTTTTATATTTTCTTTTTTGATTTTCAAATATTTACATATTTTATGTAATTTGCTTTTATTCTGGTAATTTTTTGGCAGAAGTAGTATCACACTATTTAACAGATAAGCATTTAGGCTTAATTTAAATAAATTAGCATGGAGTGAGGTCCTCTTGTTCTTGTTTTCAGTCAGCTTCTCAAGGAAAGTGGAGGGAATCATTTTGAGAGATCAATGAGAAATTTCTATTAAATAACTTTAATAAGCATAAGGCTTAGTGAATTATAGGAGAGAAGGACTTGCTTGTGATGTGGTTACATTCCTATCCACTACCATACATACTAGTGGCTTTCACAGCTCTAAAGGAACAGGAAATACACACACACGCAAACACACACACACACACACACACACGCATACACACACATCCCTGTTTTATGTGGTTATATGGCCATATGAGTTACAGATTAAGAAATGCATGTTGTAAAATAAAATATTTTATGATTACATAAATAGTAAATTATGTTGCTAAACTTAATTCACAGTACCATATAGGGAAAATATTCAGAGGAAATATGCATTTAAGTATAATATTGCTATAGAACTGATGAGGAAATATTTAGAGGTGGCAAAAACTGTTATTTATCAATGACTTATTAATTATAGACATTGATCCATTGCTCACATAGGATTTTAATTTAGCAGGATTTTAATTGAAAGTTAAACATCTCAGTGCAACAAGTGAAAAAACTCAAATGGCTTATAGAAAAGAGAAGCAATCTATTCACCAAATATGCCATCAATAGCAGAGGGATTGTGCATGGTTATATTGAGTTTAAATTCTGCATTTGCAAAGGAAGCTGAGTTTTGTTTTTTACTTAACTGCAAACATTACTCCATACATTTTGAATAAAAAAAGGCAGCAGAGACTATTATGATTTGTGTCAGTAAACTAATTTCTTAAGATTTTATTCTTTGAAGGAAATGGGGGATGTTTTCTCTTAGTTTTCTTACTCTCAAATCAGCTTTTCAACCTCTGAGATCAGCCTATGAAATTTCAGATACCAGTTCTAACACATATTAACTCTTCATTTTTTTAATTTTTAAAAACTTTTTTAACATCTTTATTGGAGTATAACTGCTTTACAATGGTGTGTTAGTTTCTGCTTTATAACAAAGTGAATCAGTTATACATATACATATGTTCCCATATCTCTTCTCTTTTGTGTCTCGCTCCCTCCCACCCTCCCTATCCCACCCCTCTAGATGGTCACAAAGCACCGAGCTGATCTCCCTGTTCTATGCGGCTGCTTTCCCCTAGCTATCTATTTTACGTTAGGTAGTGTATATATGTCCATGCCACTCTCTCACTTTGTCACAGCTTACCCTTCCCCCGCTCCATATCCTCAAGTCCATTCTCTAGTAGGTCTGTGTCTTTATTCCCCATATTAACTCTTTAAATATGACTCTGTTACTTTTCTTTACAATGTCTTGGTTTTCTAGACTGTGAAATAGGAAAGAGATTACTGACCTCGATAATTAACTAAATTTATATCTTCAGAGAGTGTTGAACTGTGAGTGCCTGTCACATAGCTCAGCAGATGTACACATGTTTGTTATTATTGCCCCTAAGTACCCATATTCCAGGTCTTTTTATATTTTTGTCTTTTAAATGTCATCAGAAGCACTTATTTCAAATTTAAATACATTTGCTTTTTGAGAGACAGAACCTCTAACTCTTACAAAAATTGTCAAAGAAAACCACATTTCATCTTACAAAAATTGTCAAACAAAACCACATTTCATCTTTTTTTATAACACAGTTTAAAAAAAGAAATACAAAAACATATTTAGGAATTAAAATTACTATACTAGTGTTTTAGACTAAATAAGGGATTGGAAGTACTTATATAAACCGTAAGTCCAATAAAATTTATGGTGACATTATTCTTGTCTACGCTCCTACCCTTCACTCTAATAGTCATTTTAATAGTGGAAATTTTCATGAGTATATATGAAACTTTTGTTAATTTCATAAATTAATTCATTAATAGTAGTAGGTTTATTTTCCGTCCAATGTGAACAAAATTTTTTGTGTGTCTACTGTGTAAACAAAATAGAGCCCTCAGTCTTAGGTCTTAGAGCTAAAATTCTGGTGAGGAGAATACAGACAATAAAAACACTAACAAATAAAATTTTAGTTGTTGCTATGTGCTATAAAATAAAAGAGATGAGCAATGTAATAAAGAATAACATGGGGAAAGAAGTATATGGAGGAATTGCTTTAGCAATGGTGATTGGATAAGGTCTCTCTGGAGACCTGAAAGATGAGAAGAAGCCAGGGTTGTGAAGCTCTAGTAGTAAAAGGACAACCCAAAATGAAAAAATCACAGGATAAAATACCTGAGCATGTTTAAGGGATACACTAAAGGCCAGTGGGAATGAAATGTAATGACTAAGTGGAAGAAAGGAGAGAAATGAGACCAGAGATTCAGGCATCAGTCAGAACACGTAGTAGCTTGCAGAACAGAATATAAGTTGATATATTTATTCTGGTTGCAGTGGGGAGCCACTGGAGAGTTCTAAGAAGAGGAGTATGTTCTGAGATTTATGCTATCCAGAGCTACAAACAGCAGAATATCAGAAATCCTGTGAGAGCCCAGCCTGTAATATATTTATCATTTTAATGGGCACTAATCATATTTTGATGGTATTATACATTCGGAAGTTATCTTGTAAATCATTGGGTTTTTATATCACTAACAACATTTGGACTCAGAGGTACAGGTGTAGGGAATAAAACTTTGGTAGAAGAATCACCCTGCACATCTCTAATCAGCCACTGTTCATAATTAGCTAAGCAACTATTCACATAGATATCTTCATGTTGTTTCTCTCTCTAGGCTTGCCAGTCTCAGTGGAAGCTTGCTGCATTTATTGGGTAGTGAATTAACATCACAGTGCTTCAAGCAACAACATGTTTTTTTTAAATTTCTGTTACAATTTCAGCCCGTCTGCCTTCCATGCTGCAATCCTCTGACACTGGAGCCAACTTACAAACTGAATGCTGAGATAGTTTTGTCAGCTTGACAAATCATTTTATTTTTCTTCCCTTGTTTAGTAGAAATAACAAGATGATTCTCTTTTAGTATAAAAATTTTTTTAAAATATAGCAGAAATTGTACGGAAACTTAATCCTAGAACATTTTATATAGGCAATACTAGATCATCTCCTTTCACAGCAAGAAAAACCATTACTACTTCAAATGTTCTAATTCCTTTAAAGTTTCATTGAATGTACCTTCTGAGAAACATCAATTACAGTAGAAATCAATCATAAAGGGGCCTATTTGATAAGCTTTAACTGTATAACAACAGTCACACACTTACACTGATACTATACAGAGGAAGAAATTGCCATTATAAAAGAAGTGAATGTTCTTAATCCAAGTATCATCCAGAGTCATTTACAGAATAGGGAAAATGACTGGGAAGTGGACTGTTTTGAGCTAACTGAATATAGTAAAATAAAGGGGAGCATTAAAATATATTAAAAAATAGTGAGGTAAATTAAAAATAGGAACAAAGAAATATTTGAACTTTTGAGACCAAACAGGGAGATCTATAATTTAAAAATGGGTATCTAGTAATATTAAGTCATGCAAAGAGAATCTGGCAAAAATAGAAAGTAAGGGAGGGAAGAATAGGTCCTCTGTTCCTCTTATATTGGGAGAAGAGTGGAGCAAAATTCCCTAAAGATATTTTCCCTTTAATAATTATAAATATGATTTTTTTGTTACAAATTCACTTTGTAATCAAAGAAAGAGCAATATTTTTAGATGTCCTCAATCACACACAGAGATAAAAAGTCAGTCATGACATACTACTTCAACAGCTGTATCTCAAGAATAATTAACTTCTGCTTATTTTCTGGTATTAATTCATTTTTGTGTACAGGGACCTAAAACAACAATCCATACTTTATTTTAGATATTTCTAGAATGCAGAAAAGGATGTCTGCCTTTCTGGCATATTTAGAATCAAGAAAAGATGATGTTTCTATAAACCATGCTAAACATATAAACTATAAACTGTATCGTTAACTTAAAATAATGATAACTGATTAAATGCCACTAGGTTTCAGCTTACAAGTGCATGTGACTATTGAATTATAAAAAATAATAGGATTCTGGTTTCTTTTGTGTGTTCAGGTATATTTATCTTATTAACTTCACAAAAGAACTGTATGAAAGTGAGTGACTTTCAGCCCACGTTTTGGCTTTCATACTAGATTTCAAAGTTTTAAAACATTGCACCATTTATTGGCTTAATGATATTTCACTTATTAGACAAGGCTATAGGAAGAACTTTACTTTTCTTAGGCCAAATTTTTGTATGGAAATCAAACTCAGTATGATGTATTAAGTATCTTTCCTTGGGAATGGAACATGTGGATTGGTCCTCTATTTGTTCATGTAGGAGGAAAGCCATGGAAACTATGAGAGTTTATGGAAACTCATAAAATCTATGAGAGTAGGAAATGTCCTAACACTGAGACTTTCTCATTTTCTCATGTTATTCATTCAATACAATCTACTGAACTGAATTTTAGGAAAAATAAAAAGTTTATGCCCCATCCCCCAACCCCCGGCCTGAGTGAGCCGGAGGCCCCGAATCAGCAGCTCCTTTAACCCCGTCCTGTCTGAGCGAAAAAACAGACGCCCTCCAGCGACCTACACGCAGAGGCAGGGCCAAATCCAAAGCTGAGCTCCTGTGAGCTGTGAGAACAAAGAAGAGAAAGGGAAATCTCTCCCAGCAGCCACAGAAGCAGCGGATTAAAGCTCCACAATCAACTTGATATACCCTGCATCTGTGGAATACCTGAATAGACAAGGAATGATCCCAAATTGAACAGGTGGAATTTAGGAGCGAGATCTATGATTTTTTTCCCTTTTCCTCTTTTTGTGAATGTGTACGTGTATGCTTCTGTGTGAGATCCTGTCTGCATACTCTTGCTTCCACCATTTGTCCTAGGGCTCTATCCGTCCATGACTTTTTTTAAAAAATTCTTTTTCTTAATAATTAAGTTTAATTGTAATAACTTTATTATACTTTACCTTCGTTCTTTCTTTCTTTCCTTCCTTCCTTCCCTCCTTTAGACAACGAATCACCCCAAATTGAGGAGGTGGTCTCAGGGAGCAGGATTTATGATTTTTCCCCCTTTACCTCTTTTTGTGAAGGTGTATGTGTATGCTTCTGTGTAAGATTTTCTCTGTATAGCTTTGCTTCCAACATTTGTCCTAAGGTTCTATCCGTCCCTTTTTTTTTTTTTCTAAATATTTTTTAATTCAATAACTATATTATACTTTATTTTATTTTTACTGTATCATCTTTCTTTCTGTCTTTTTTCCTTCTTTCCCTCCTTCCTTCCTTCCTCCCTCCCTCCCTCCCTCCTTTCTTTCCTTCTTTGCTTCTTTCTTCCTTCCTTCCTTTCCTCTTTTCCTTCTTTCTTTACTCATACTTCTACTAATTCTCCCTACTTTTTCTCCCTTTTATTCTGAGCTGTGTGGATGAAAGGCTCTTGGTGCTCCAGCCAGGAGTCAGGGCTCTGCCTCTGAGGTAGGAGAGCCAACTTCAGGACACTGGTCAACAAGAGACCTCCCAGCTCCACATAATATTAAACGGTGGAAATATCCCAGAGACCTCCATCTTAACACCAGCACCCAGCTTCACTCAACGACCAGCAAGCCACAGTGCTGGACAACCTATGCCAAACAACTAGCAAAACAGGAACACAACCCCACCCATTAGCAGAGAGGCTGCCTAAAATCATAATAAGGCCACAGACACCCCAAAACACACCACCAGACGTGAACCTGCCCACTAGAGAGACAAGATCCAGCCTCATCCAGCACAACACAGGCACTAGTCCCCTCCACCAGGAAGCCTACACAACCCACTGAAACAACCTTAGCCACTGGAGACAGACATCAAAAACAACGGGAACTACGAAAGTGCAGCCTGCAAAAAGGAGACCCCAAACACAGTAAGATAAGCAAAATGAGAAGACAGAAAAACACACAGCAGATGAAGGAGCAAGATAAAAACCCACCAGACCTAACAAATGAAGAGGAAATAGGCAATCTACCTGAAAAAGAATTCAGAATAATGATAGTAAGGATGATCCGAAATCTTGGAAGTAGAATGGACAAAATGCAAGAAACAGTTAACAAGGACCTACAAGAACTAAAGATGAAACAAGCAACGATGAACAATGCAATAAATGAAATTAAAATCACTCTAGATAGGATCAATAGCAGAATAACTGAGGCAGAAGAACGGATAAGTGACCTGGAAGATAAAGTAGTGGAAATAACTACTGCAGAGCAGAATAAAGAAAAAAGAATGAAAAGAACTGAGGACAGTCTCAGAGACCTCTGGGACAACATGAAACGCACCAACATTCGAATTATAGGGGTTCCAGAAGAAGAAGAAAGAAAGAAAGGGACTGAGAAAATATTTGAAGAGATTATAGTTGAAAACTTCCCTAATATGGGAAACGAAATAGTTAATCAAGTCCAGGAAGCACAGAGGGTCCCATACAGGATAAATACAAGGAGAAACACGCCAAGACACATATTAATCAAACTGTCAAAAATTAAATACAAAGAAAGCATATTAAAAGCAGCAAGGGAAAAACAACAAATAACACACAAGGGAATCCCCATAAGGTTAACAGCTGATCTCTCAGCAGAAACCCTACAAGCCAGAAGGGAGTGGCAGGACATACTGAAAGTGATGAAGGAGAATAGCCTGCAACCAAGACTACTCTACCCAGCAAGGATCTCATTCACATTTGATGGAGAAATTAAAACCTTTACAGACAAGCAAAAGCTGAGAGAGTTCAGCACCACCAAACCAGCTTTACAACAAATGCTAAAGGAACTTCTCTAGACACGAAACACAAGAGAAGGAAATGACCTATAGTAGCGAACCCAAAACAATATATAAAATGGAAATAGGAACATACATATCGATAATTACCTTAAATGTAAATGGACTAAATGCTCCCACCAAAAGACACAGATTGGCTGAATGGATACAAAAACAAGACCCTTATATATGCTGTCTACAAGAGACCCACTTCAGAACTAGAGACACATACAGACTGAAAGTAAGGGGATGGAAAAAGATATTCCATGCAAATGGAAACCAAAAGAAAGCTGGAGTAGCAATTCTCATATCAGACAAAATAGACTTTAAAATAAGGACTATTAAAAGGGACAAAGAAGGACACTACATAATGATCAAGGGATCGATCCAAGAAGAAGATATAACAATTGTAAATATTTATGCACCCAACATAGGAGCACCTCAATACATAAGGCAAATACTAACAACCATAAAAGGGGAGATCAACAGTAACACATTCATAGTAGGGGACTTTAACACCCCACTTTCACCCATGGACAGACCATCCAAAATGAAAATAAATAAGGAAACACAAGCTTTAAATGATACATTAAACAAGATGGACTTAATTGATATTTATAGGACACTCCATCCAAAAACAACAGAATACACATTTTTCTCAAGTGCTCATGGAACATTCTCCAGGATAGATCATATCTTGGGTCACAAATCAAGCCTTGGTAAATTTAAGAAAACTGAAATTGTATCAAGTATCTTTTCCGACCACAACGCCATGAGACTAGATATCAATTACAGGAAAAGATCTGTAAAAAATACAAACACATGGAGGCTAAACAATACACTACTTAATAATGAAGTGATCACTGAAGAAATCAAAGAGGAAATAAAAAAATACCTAGAAACAAATGACAATGGAGACACAACGACCCAAAACCTATGGGATGCAGCAAAAGCAGTTCTAAGGGGGAAGTTTATAGCAATACAAGCCCACCTTAAGAAGCAGGAAACATCTCGAATAAACAACCTAACCTTGCACCTCAAGCAATTAGAGAAAGAAGAACAAAAAAACCCCAAAGCTAGCAGAAGGAAAGAAATCATAAAAATCAGATCAGAAATAAATGAAAAAGAAATGAAGGAAACAATAGCAAAGATCAATAAAACTAAAAGCTGGTTCTTTGAGAAGATAAACAAAATAGATAAACCACTAGCCAGACTCATCAAGAAAAAAAGGGAGAAGACTCAAATCAATAGAATTAGAAATGAAAAAGGAGAAGTAACAACTGACACTGCAGAAATAAAAAAAATCATGAGCGATTACTACAAGCAACTCTATGCCAATAAAATGGACAATCTGGAAGAAATGGACAAATTCTTAGAAATGCACAACCTGCCAAGACTGAATCAGGAAGAAATAGAAAATATGAACAGACCAATCACAAGCACTGAAATTGAAACTGTGATTAAAAACCTTCCAACAAACAAAAGCCCAGGACCAGATGGCTTCACAGGTGAATTCTATCAAACGTTTAGAGAAGAGCTAACACCTATCCTTCTCAAACTCTTCCAAAATATAGCAGAGGGAGGAACACTCCCAAATTCCTTCTACGAAGCCACCATCACCTTGATACCAAAACCAGACAAGGATGTCACAAAGAAAGAAAACTACAGGCCAATATCACTGATGAACATAGATGCAAAAATCCTCAACAAAATACTAGCAAACAGAATCCAACAGCACATTAAAAGGATCATACACCATGATCAAGTGGGGTTTATTCCAGGAATGCAAGGATTCTTCAATATACGCAAATCTATCAATGTGATAAACCATATTAACAAATTGAAGGAGAGAAACCATATGATCATCTCAATAGATGCAGAGAAAGCTTTCGACAAAATTCAACACCCATTTATGATAAAAACCCTCCAGAAAGTAGGCATAGAGGGAACTTTCCTAAACATAATAAAGGCCATATATGACAAGCCCACAGCAAACATCATCCTCAATGGTGAAAAACTGAAAGCATTTCCACTAAGATCAGGAACAAGACAAGGTTGCCCACTCTCACCACTCTTATTCAACATAGTTTTGGAAGTTTTAGCCACAGCAATCAGAGAAGAAAAGGAAATAAAAGGAATCCAAATCGGAAAAGAAGAAGTAAAGCTGTCACTGTTTGCAGATGACATGATACTATACATAGAGAATCCTAAAGATGCTACCAGAAAACTACTAGAGCTAATCAATGAATTTGGTAAAGTAGCAGGATACAAAATTAATGCACAGAAATCTCTGGCATTCCTATATACTAATGATGAAAAATCTGAAAGTGAAATCAAGAAAACACTCCCATTTACCATTGCAACAAAAAGAATAAAATATCTAGGAATAAACCTACCTAAGGATACGAAAGACCTGTATGCAGAAAATTATAAGACACTGATGAAAGAAATTAAAGATGATACAAATAGATGGAGAGATATACCATGTTCTTGGATGGGAAGAATCAACATTGTGAAAATGACTCTACTACCCAAAGCAATCTACAGATTCAATGCAATCCCTATCAAACTACCACTGGCATTTTTCACAGAACTAGAACAAAAAATTTCGCAATTTGTATGGAAACACAAAAGACCCCGAATAGCCAAAGCAATCTTGAGAACGAAAAAAGGAGCTGGAGGAATCAGGCTCCCTGACTTCAGACTATATTACAAAGGAACAGTAATCAAGACAGTATGGTACTGGCACAAAAACAGAAAGATAGATCAGTGGAACAGGATAGAAAGCCCAGAGATAAACCCACGCACATATGGACACCTTATCTTTGATAAAGGAGGCAGGAATGTACAGTGGAGAAAGGACAGCCTCTTCAATAAATGGTGCTGGGAAAACTGGACAGGTACATGTAAAAGTATGAGATTAGATCACTCCCTAACACCATACACAAAAATAAGCTCAAAATGGATTAAAGACCTAAATGTAAGGCCAGAAACTATCAAACTCTTAGAAGAAAACATAGGAAGAACACTCTATGACATAAATCACAGCAAGATCCTTTCTGACCCACCTCCTAGAGTAATGGAAATAAAAACAAAAATAAACAAATGGGACCTAATGAAACTTCAAAGCTTTTGCACAGCAAAGGAAACCATAACCAAGACCAAAAGACAACCCTCAGAATGGGAGAAAACATTTGCAAATGAAGCAACTGACAAAGGATTAATCTCCAAAATTTACAAGCAGCTCATGCAGCTCAATAACAAAAAAACAAACAACCCCATCCAAAAATGGGCAGAAGACCTAAATAGACATTTCTCCAAAGAAGATATACAGAATGCCAACAAACACATGAAAGAATGCTCAACATCATTAATCATTAGAGAAATGCAAATCAAAACTACAATGAGATATCATCTCACACCAGTCAGAATGGCCATCATCAAAAAATCTAGAAACAATAAATGCTGGAGAGGGTGTGGAGAAAAGGGGACACTCTTGCACTGCTGGTGGGAATGTGAATTGGTTCAGCCACTGTGGAGAACAGTATGGAGGTTCCTTAAAAAACTACAAATAGAATTACCATATGACCCAGCAATCCCACTACTTGGCATATACCCTGAGAAAACCAAAATTCAAAGAGAGTCATGTACCAAAATGTTCATTGCAGCTCTATTTACAATAGCCAGGACATGGAAACAACCTAAGCGCCCATCATCGGACGAATGGATAAAGAAGATGTGGCACATATACACAATGGAATATTACTCAGCCTTAAAAAGAAATGAAATTGAGCTATTTGTAATGAGATGGATAGACCTAGAGTCCTGTCATACAGAGTGAAGTAAGTCAGAAAGAAAAAGACAAATACCGTATGCTAACACATATATATGGAATTTAAGGGAAAAATATGTCATGAAGAACCTAGGGGTAAGATAGGAATAAAGACGCAGGACCTACTGAGAATGGACTTGAGGGTATGGGAGGGGGAGGGTGAGTTTTGACAGGGCGAGAGAGAGTCATGGACATATACACACTAACAAACGTAGTAAGGGTAGATAGCTGGGGGGAAGCAGCCGCAAGGCACAGGGATATTAGCTCGGTGCTTTGTGACAGCCTGGAAGGGTGGGATGGGAGAGTGGGAGGGAGGGAGACGCAAGAGGGAAGACATATGGGAACTATATGTATATGTATAGCTGATTCACTTTGTTATAAAGCAGAAACTAACACACCATTGTAAAGCAATTATACCCCAATAAAGATGTTTAAAAAAAAAAAAAAAAAAAAAAAGTTTATGCCTGGAAGGTTTGTTGTTTAATGCCTACCATTACACAAATATCTGTTCCTACACAGCTGCACATGAGAGAATAATCTTGAAAAACAAAACTAAAGTATAGCTTTGTGCAAAATGCATGTGAGTGAGCTCTTATTGAAATGTATTTTTGGGGTAGAAATTGGTTCTAGGGTTGTATAGGAACTATACTTTGAATAAACTGTTTTTAATAAAGAAAGCAAATGAAAGCATGTATATACTTACAATCAGTGTCATTTGATTAAATATAGCATTGCCTCTTTAACATTTTTCTCTCATCCATGTTTTTATCATTGCTCTTTTACATAGTAACACTGGAGATTTTATATTAATGTATGTTATATGTATATATAACATGATTTAAGATAATCTTGTATTGGTACAATGTTAATAATGTATCCTGAAAATTGGCCATTTTGCCTATCCTTAAAAAAACAAAATGATGGTGTCACTTGTATCAACATTTAGTAATTGTTTTTTTATTTACATCTTTAAAAGGTTGAAAACTCTTAAAAAAGAAAAATATAATGTGCATTATTTTTTGTAATTACACATAGACTTCTTAAGATTGAGATTTAAGTAGCATTATATCACAGACAAATATAACTTTAGAAATGTCTAGTACTTTCAATTATTTGCTAACTTTATGTATTTTAGTTTTATACTTTTCCAGTGTATCTAGGTCATTCCACATTATATAGAATTTTCTAAACTGTGAAATATATTAGCATTTTCTATTCGGTGTATCTGAAACATTTTAATGTAATAAGATAAAAAATGTATCTTAAATCTGGTGCCATAAACTTGTGTATGTCAATTTCCACTACTAGCAGTATGGGAGACAAGACTCCCTGATGATCTCTTGAATTTAACACAGCTAAGCTATGAATAAGAACAATATGCTATAAAATGACCAAGACAATTGGAAAATATTAAACAGGACTGCTTAAAATAAATGCAATAAAAATTGGAAATAAATCACAATGAATTAGTGATTTGATCAAATTGTAGAGGGAATTTGGAGACTAAAGTAAATTATAAAATTAAATTAAATTATTAAATGTGTAGGTAATTCTCAGTAATAATTTACTATTAAAATAACAGTAGTAGTCATGTGTTATTCTAAGTCACTAGTGGACCCTTGACTTACATATATCTCAGTTAGGAAAAAAATACTATCTTCCATAAGTGTTAAACAAATTTGAAATGCTAGTAAATGATTGAGTTTCATAAAAAATCTACTACATGCTTAGTTATTAGTTTTTCAAAGAATTCATGTGACAGTAAAAATTACATATTGGTTATTTTGTCCTTGTTAACATTCAATTAAAAGATTATTTAAGTTGATGTTATTTACCATTTGCCATTATTCATATTTCTTAAGTTTGTGGATTCTTAAAAATATGATGTTATAGTTCCAATTCACCAAATGAACAGATCACTTTAAAAGTATTCATTAAAGCATAAGATGTGTTAATATTATCCATAATCATAGTTTTAAAATATTACACAGAAAAGTATAGAAGCAAATAATAAACTGAACTCAGGAAAAACAGAATGTAAATCTTTACATTCTGGTATAAGGAAATATGTGAAACAAATATTTCTGCACAAGAAATTCAAAAACTGTAAAAAGAGAAAACAATGTATTTTAAAATTTTATGCATTAGACCACCTATCTAGTCACAGTTTCTTTCCTATTTACCCATATATTATACAGTGTTGTCAATACTCATTAAGGTTTCACATCATTTTTGTAGAGAACAAAGTTATGGACACCAAGTGGGGGAAAGGAAGGTGGGATGAATTGGGACACTGAGATTAACATATATACACTAATATGTGTAAAATAGTTAACTAATGACAACCTGCTGTATAGCACAGGGAACTCCACTTCGCTCTACAGTAGAAATTAACACAACATTGTAGAACAACTATAGCCCAATTAAAAAAACTAAAAAAGGTTACACATCATTTTAGAACAAAGCACAGAGATCATTGTTATAATTATTGTTTGTTGTTTGTGTTTTATTGAATAATCATGAAATGTTTTCCAGCACAAAATTGGTAAATTTTTGTCACTAATGGCAGGCAAGAGCCCAAAATTAAAGAAGTATCATTCAGCCTACTAACATGGCATAGTTTGCTAGGAGAGGAAAAAAAAAATGAACTACTGGAAAAACATTATTTAATAGTACAGTTATATCAACAGCACCAAGTCAGTACGCTGACTGCCAAGGGAAAAGTACTCACATGCATTTTGGTACTAAGGGAAGATGTACAATATTTACTTATTGCACTGATAATACAAAAATAAAGTCCATTTCAGTTATTTTAGGTGACCTGTTATATTGTGTGGTAAGGGATAATTTTAATATCCTGTATAGAAAGAACCTATAATTTCCCAGATAAAAATAGTTCTTTTTTAACATTGAGGATAAGATATTCAGCTGTTTTAAAGCACAAATCTGATAGCAATAATTTGAAAAGTAAGAGCTTGAGTCATTCTTTCTTTTTAAAAAACTGTTACTGTGGTTTCTATGCTTAGAAGGTGATGCTTTACATTCTCTGCTCAGCCTCCTTCTACCAAGCCCAAGGGTTATGTCAGGGCTCTAATATACCCTTTTGCCAGGCTCACGGCACTGTCCTAATTGGATTTTAATTTTCTAGTAACCTGCAGCAGTACACTGAGTTCAGTTCATTACAGTCCTGAATAGAGATGCAGACAAAATATTCCCCATGGTTGACCTTGAAAAACTGCTTCTTCTCCTCCTTCCTCTTCTCCTCTCCTTCTTCTTCTCCTTCTCCTTCTTCTTCTCCTCCTCCTCCTTCTTATTCCTTTTTCTTTAATTTTTAAAAGTTGCAGAAGATGCAAAGAAATGTACAGGGAAGACCTGTTCAGCCATCACCCCACCTCCGCCAGTGTTGACATCTTACATGGCTGTAGTAAAATACCAAATCCAGGAAGTTGCCATTACTAAAATCCACAGAGAAGATGCTTCATTTTATAAGATGAAACTAGAACATTCTCTAACACCATATACAGAAATAAACTCAAAATTGATTGAAGACCTAAATGAAAGACTGGACACTATAAATCTCCTAGAGGAAAAACATAGGCAGAACATACTTTGACATAAAATGCAGCAATACTTTTTTGGATCTGTCTCCTAAAGTAAAGGAAATAAAAACAAATAATAAACAAATGAGACATAATTAAACTTAAAAGCTTTTGTCCAGCAAAGGAAATAATTGATGAAATGAAAATACAATCTACTGAATGGGAGAAAATATTTGCAAATGATATGACCTACAAGTGGTTAATATTCAAAATATATAAACAGCTCATACAACTCAACATCTCAAAAAACAAACAACTGATTAAAAAATTGGCAGAAAAACTGAATAGACATTTTCCAAAGAGGAAATGCAAATGGACAACAGACATGTGAAAAAATGCTCAACATCAGTAATCATCAGGGAAATACAAGTCAAAACCATAATGAGATATCTGTCATAATGGCTATCACCAAAATGAACAGAAATAACAAATGTTGGTGAGGATGTGAAGAAAAGGGAACCCTTGTACACTGTTGGGAACCCCCGTACACTGTGGAAAGCAGTATGCTGGTTTCTCAAAGCACTAAAAATAGAACTACCATGTAACCCAGATATTCCACTCCTGGGTATATATTCAAAAGAAACAAAAACACTAATTCAAAAAGATACATGCACCCCAATGTTCATAACAGCATTATTTACAATTGCCAAGATATAGAAGCAACCTCAGTGTCCATCAACAGATGAATAAAGAAGATGGTATATATATACAATGGAATACTACTCAGCCATTAAAAAAATAAATTTTTGTCACTTGCAGCAAAGTGGATGGACTTGGAGGGCATTATGCTTAGTGAAATAAGTCAGACAGAGAAAGACAAATACTGTATGATATCACTTAATATGTAGAATCTAAAAAATACAATGATCTAATAGATATAACGAAAAAGAAGCAGACTCACAGATATAGAGAACAAAGTAGTGGTTACCAGTGGGGAGAGGTGGGGGAGGGCAATAGATGGGTGGAGGAGTGGGAGGCACAAACTTTTGGGAGTAAGATCAGCTCAAGGATGTATTGTACAACATGGGTAATAGAGCCAATATTTTGTAATAACTGTAATTGGAAAGTAACCTTTAAAATACTTTAAAAATAGTCAGTAAAAAGGGATGAAAATTTAAAAAATATATAGGACTGCAAATAAGCTAAGCTTGTTACAGGCATAAACAAAGAGCTGTATCAGTACAGAGGAGAGGTACCTAACCCAGCTTGAGAGGAATTACAAAGAGGATGTTGTTGGAGAGGAGGTAACACTACGACTTAATCTTAGAAGATGAGGAAGCCTTGGGCAGGCAAAAGGACTAGATGTGTGTGTGAGTGTGTGTGTGTTGGGGGCGGTGGTGGCAGAAAGCAGATCAAAGCAAAAGGAGAGCTCTATAAAGGCAAAGGCTCATCATCTTTTGCCTCTAAAAAGAAGAAATTTCTCTCAATTAATAGAAAGTGCAGGACATTTAAAATGAGCTCTTCAGCTCTTGAATATCAAAGTAACACTAAGGTATCAGCAACTCTTAGCTGAGTGAGAAATTTGCTAATAGAACCCCTGCAATAGTGGGAAGGGATAAAAGAGCTTTGATAAGTATAAAAGCACGTGTGAATACAATAGTTTATTATTATTACTACCATATTGCCAAACACCACCGTTCCAGCCCGGAGGCGTCTTCTACAACTCATTCTTTCTTTTTTTAGATAATATATTTGTGATGAATTATTGGGTATATAAAAAAAATTCTAAATATGCCACAGGAATGAGGAGACTCTTTTCACCATTTAAATATAAATAAAGATGGATTAAAGCTTCATTAGACTCTGACTTGCAAATTGAAATCCTCAACACTTAATTTGAATCTAACATACACATTGTGTTAGCATATTACATAAGATTGTTAAAGATTTTCAAGAATAAATATCTCCTTATTTTCTAAGTCCATGTCAAATAATCCAATTCATATGGTAAGGCCACCAAGAACTTGCTACAACTTCCCAACCTCTAACTGTGTGTTGCTTTAAATAATTATAAATAGAGAAAGAAAAAATAAAGATAATTGGATAAAGAATCTGAACTAAAGTTCAATGTCAATCACCAAGACTCATAGAGATCCCTTAGTGTTCATTGGGTAAACCATATAATCCCTCTCAAAGATCTGAAATCATTAGTTTTAATATTATGTTTATTGTCACATGAACAGAAATTATTTTATCCATTTCACTTGAAAACTATTTTTCTATCACTAAAATTCACCTACAGTGAAATTGAACTCCAATTCCATATTGAGAAACACCGTATTGGCCTCAGGTACAAAATTTTGAGAAACCTGATCTAACTGAACTTAGAAAATGGGAAAATATAAATTTGGTGTATAGCACAGTATATTACTAAAAGTGGAATATTCTGATTAATATATTTTCCCTCCCATGACCACCTCATTAGACTTTATCATTGAGGTTAATTTTCTGCTCCAAATCTAGCTGTTATTTTGTGTATAATATGCCTACATACGTATATAGAACACCAAAGAAGTAATTGACTTTCCCAGCTGAAATTTAACTCACATAACGGCTAAGATACAGAATTTCCCAGAAATTTAATTCTTTGCCTGTATCTTTAAAACATACAACTTTATTTAAAGTATAAAGGGATTTTAACTGATCTTATTAATGCACAGTGATGTCAGTGTTCTGGTGAAATAAATATACTTAGTGACTCAATATAATACTTTTATGTAGAAAATAATCATTTGGAAAAGTGGGACAGAGTAGACATAAACATATTATCATTTACTATAATAGGTTTACTGAATTATGTTGTATGAAAATAGCCATGCTTAATTAGCTAAATCTAATATATGAATTTCTAGAAAAAATTACCAAAGGCAATTTTGCTCATATCTATGTTATATTTAGACAAGTCAATTTGTTATTATTTGTTAAAGTATATCTATCTTAAATTAACTATATCATGCCCTAAAGAATTCTTTCTTAGAGTTCCACGAAATAGTACATTCTACTTAGAAGAAAATAATAATAATAATAAACCAAATCAAATCAAATGTGTTTAAATATTGCCTTTCCAATTTCCTCAGTTTTCTCATTTGTAAAATCAAAATAACAATTGTACATATCTCATATAATTTCACAATGTTTAAATATAATAATAAATGCAAATAAGGTAAAACCATATATGGGGCATTTGTGGATATTCTATATTTAGCTAATAGCATTTCAGTATTCAAAGTATGTTTTTTACCATGTATAGATCAATATTTTAAAAGATGCATTGATAAAACATATTGCAGTTTTCAAGAGGATAAGTATATTAATGGCAAAGTAAAGTTCTTTCATTCAATATTTTCCCAATCTGTCTATATACACTTCTTTGTATATATAAAATTTCTGTATATTTTATTCCATCTATTTATTTTGTTAATAGTAATGGGCATATTATGGATAAAATATTTTTAATTAATAAGCTTTGAGAAATGGAGGTTCATATGAGATGGTCATTTCCACACTAAGAATGAAATAACTCAAGCTACAAAATTATGATTTTGCATAATTAATTATAAAATTAATGTCTCTCTTTCACATATACACACAAACACAACTGAAAACAAATACATTCCAGACAATCTCAGGTTCTATTCGGGCGAGAACAGACTCACAACTTATCCCTAGTAGAGATCCTCAGGAGAAGGAAGCCATTAAAGAAGTGGAAGAGACACTACTTGAATTTTAGCACCCATTTAATAGTGGTATGTGGGCTGGTGTGACAGAATAGAATTCAGAACATCCCACAAAAAGTAAATTGCATCTACATGTTCTCCTTGACTTGTTGTTCTTCACTATACATGGTGGTGGTGAAGGAGACAGGAGTACTGAGAGAAATCCCTCAATAGCTCTCTAAATCTTCAGTTATAAAAAGACTCTAGTCATTCAGGGTTAAGGGGACAAAGAGAAACACCTCAGGCACTCTAGGCTTTCACCTTCAAAATGCTGAGGGGTTGGCAAGTGAACTAAGAGATATGCTCCTAGAGAATGTTGTACACCTTAAACTCACACAATATTATGTGTCGATTATATCTCAATAAAACTGGGAGAGAAAAAGTACCCCACACAGCATAGAGCTGGAGCCCTACAGAAGCTAGGAAGGGGTAACTAGATTGGAAAAGATTTACTGAGACACAAAAAACAGAGGGCAGAGCTAGAGTTCAAAGACTTCCACAGAAAGCCAAAAACCTGACAGTGAAGCTATAAAGAAGCATGAGATTTTCCACACATTTGAAAAACAGAAGTTTAATTGTGAAACAAGGAAGATCTTTGGAATCTCCTCTGTGTTCAGATCTCTGGTCTGGGTTCTATCCTCAAAATGTTTAAAAAACAGCTGTGATCTGAACCACATTAAGCCTGCAACAAAACTCAGACCCAGAATAAGTATAGGTTAGATTGACTCAGCCCCACTGTTTTGGGACAACAAGAAAGAGATCTGCTCTTTTCTTGATATTAACATTATTTACTTAAGTCTCCATCATTATTTTATATAAAACTTTCAGTAAAAAATCAAATATGATAAAATACATTTAAAAAATCAAGAAAATATGACCCAAGATCAAGAGAGAAAATGGTCAATAGAAGCAGTCTCAGAAATGATCCAAATATTAGAATTACCAGACAGGGACTTTCAAATAATTTTGTATGAATAATCAAATTATGTATTTGAAAAAGTGCAAAAAACTGTGTAAAGAGATGCAAAATTTAAGCAGAGGTATAGACACTATAAAAATGAACTGAATGGAGTGCTAGAAATTTTTGAATGTAATATCATATAGGAAGAAATCATTTGAAAGGTTAAATTCAGGTTAGACTAACTGAAGAAAAGATGAGAGGCCTTGAAGATGAAATAGAAAAATAGGACAAAATAGTCATGAAAGCAATCCAGAGAGTCTGAGATCCATGGGATAATAACAAACAGTTTAGTATACTACAATTTAAGTCCCAGAGGGAGAAAAGAAAAATATAGGGAAAAGGGCTGAGAACTGTCCAAAACTGAAGGCTGAAAACAGATCTAACAAATTCAATAACTTCCAAGCAGGGTTAATAAAGAGAAAATACACCTAGTCACATTATACTCTAAGTAGTGAAAACTGAAAAGAAAGGGCAGATGTTAAATGGTGCCAAAGAAAACAAATTGTATCATAGGAACAAAATACGAATATTGCTGATTTTCTATTAAAATAAAGTGAAAAATAAGATAATGAAATGACAGTACTAAATGGTTGACTCAAAATAAGTAAATGATTTAAAAAATTGTAAAATTAAAAAAAATTCACAACAGTATCGAATTACTAAATTCTCAAAAACATTACTAAGGTAAGTAAAGAATAACTAAACAAATGGAGAAATATATTATATTCATGGATTGGAAAATTCCACATTTTTCGGATGTAGTTTTCCCTAAGTTGATTATGGATTCTTTGCCATTCCAGCCAATTTATTGAAAACATAGATAAGCTGATTCTAAAATTAACATAATAAAGTGTCTAGAAAAGCCAAAATGGTCTTGCAAAACAAAAACAAGTTGGAAGACATATACTACCTGATTTCAATAATTACTGTAAAGCTACAGCCAATCAAAACATCATATTTGCATAAGGATAGACAAATCAATCAATTGAACAGAATAAAGTTTCAAAATAGACCAACATTTTTATGGCCAATTGATTTTCAGTTAAGGTCCCAAGTCAATACAACAGAGAAGAGAAAGTCTTTTTAACAAAAATTACTGGAAAATTAGATATCAATATGAAAATAAAATAACTTCAACCACTGTCTCATTCCCTATACAAAATTAATTTGAGGTATAGATGGAACCATAGCACCAAGATCCATAAATATCTAGAAAACCAGATTTTTAAAAATCTATGGGAACTTAGCATAGGAAAAGATTTCTTAAACTAGATGCCAAAAGCATGTACTATACCAGGAAAAAATGATAAAATGGACTTTATCAAAATTAAAAATATTTGCTCCCTAAAAATCACCATTAAACGTTGAGTTGGCAGACTACAATTTGGAAAAAAATGTATATGACAAAGAATGTGTCTCTAGAGTATGTATAAAGAACTTGTACAAATAAATAATAAATAAAAAACAATCAATCCATTAAACATGGCCAAAACTTCAATGGACACCTCAAATAAAAGGCACCAAAATTATTATTTTTCAGAAAATTCCCAGTTAAAACACTAAAAATATACTGCTTTATACCAAACAGAGTGGCTAAATTTTCAAATATATATATTGACAACACTAAATATTGGTATGGATGTGAAGCAACTGGAACTCTCATATAGTGTTTGTAGGTATGTAAACTGGTGTAACCTCTTTGGAATAGTGTTTGGCAGTTTCTAATGAAGTTAAAAATATATCAACCCTGTGGCTGAGGAATTATATTGCTAGATATTCACTGCTACCACCTCCAATAAAAATGTGTGTCCACAAAAAGACTCATACAAGAATCTTAATAGCCAACTTACTCATAGTAACCAAAACTGGAAACAACTGACATGTCTATCAACAAGAGAATAGATTAAAATATTGTGGCCTATTCATACAATGTAACACTACTCAGTACTAAAAAATAATAATAATGAACTCCCAATACACGCAATAGCAACACAATTGAATCTCAGAAACTTTGTGTTGAGTGAAACTAGCCAGACACATAAAAGCATGTATTAACTAATTCTATTTATAAAATATAAGAACAGCCAAAATCCATCCATAGCACTAGAAATGAGAGTATAATTTGGGGCAGGGACAGAGAATTTGTAGGAAAAATACATGAAGGAATTTTAGGGGTGATGGAAATTTTGCATCTTGCTTTGGGTGGTGGTTGTATAGCTATGTAAAATTGGCAAAACCGTTAAACTGAATTATTGTTTCTGTGTTATTTTATTTTATGACAATGACACATCCATAAAAAATTATATACAGATCATATTTGGAAATTATACCATGTTAAAGTATATAATGTTTTAAACATACTTTATATAATATCATCAATCTTATGATTTCTTTCTTATATAAACAGTTTCCTCAACCAGGAGAGAAATTTTTCTCTCAGTCTCATGGATATACTAATATTTTAAATTTAACTTACTCTTTACTATTTTTAATTGTTGCAAGAAACAGGAGAGACATGAGTAACTGAAAACTGATGAATTCTTATCACTGTTAACTTAAAAGAGAATAGTAGCGTAAAATGGTAAAGTGGTTTCTTCATATTTAAGCAATTTTTCCCCTTTTGATTTAATATTTTAATAATAAATGTATCAATATTTACATTAGTTGTTTTGTACAAGCTATTTAGCCATATATTTATGATTAAATTATTCTAAACTTTAATGTAAGAAATTTCTAAGGTAAACAGATTACCTTAAGGGAAAGCACTTATTTGTTCATTAAACACACAACTATTGATCACGAGTACTTGCTAGGCCCTTAGGAAACTCATATCATGACAAGACGAAAGAAAGGAAATAACATATTAAGAGATAAACTGTTTTTAATGTTTGTTTTGCTTTATTTTTCTTTTTGTGTATGCTTTTAATCATGTGGATTAAACTAAGGAAGGAGGAGAATGATTAAATTCTACATATAGAATGATAAAATGGAATTCAAAGTACATAGAAAAGAGATTTAGAAAAAACAAATCAGAAGCAAAAAGTTAATAATGTAAGCATATTGTATACTAGCAATATGAAACATTCAAAAGTTTACACCTAAAGTCTTCTCTTTTCTCTGGAAAGTAAGAGGAAGTAAAATCACCTAGTGTAGGAGAGGGACTGTGATAAGAACACCTCTTGTATTTCTTTTCCCTATATACACAGTCAGTTAAAAAGATCAAGGCTTTCTAAAGGAGACACAGACATAAAGCTTTTACTCTTCAATGGCTTATTAAACTGTTTAAGAGTAATACTTTTCCTATGCTTATTTCAGAAATAATTCCAGATAATTATAATTCTTATACAATATTAGTGTAAAAACTGCTAAATAACTTATTTGAGATTTGTAAATCCATAGGCATTTTTCTTAACTATTAATGAGGAAGGGAAAAAAATGGTGGAGTATGAAAATCCTGGGCTTGTCTCCTCTCAGGGCACACCAAAACTACAACTACACATGGAGCAAGTATCTCTGAGAATGACCTGAAGACTAACAGAAAAGATTTTTGATAACTAAGGATATAAAGAAAAGCCACATTGAGACAAGTAGGTGGGGCAGAGACACAGTCTGGCCACGACCCACACACCCAACACAATGACCTACAGGCAGAAGAGATATCACAGCAGCAGAGGTTCTCCCTGAGGAGAAAGGGATCAGCAGGTCCCCAGGCTGAGTTCCCCAGCCTGGGGACCTGCACCAAAAAGACAAGCACACATAATCACTGGCTTTGAGAACCAGTGGGGCTTACCTCCAGAAAGTCTGTAGGAAACCCAAGACTCTGCTTTTAAAGGGTGAGTGCAAAAACTCACTGGCTTGGAGTCCTGGTACAGGGACAGCAGTTTGAAAATCATCTGGGTCATACATAAAGGGGATTCATTGACTAATTTTAGGGCATGCGCTGGAGGGTCAGGGACCTGTTGGAAATTTATTCAGGTAGGGAGGTACTGGTGGGCCACATTTTTTTTTTCTCACCTTCTGCTTAGCTGGCCTAGCCCTGGTGGGTGCCACTTCTGACTCTCTTCATCTAGCTTACCAGCACTGCTTGCCCCATCATGATGCTAACCTGTGGAACTGCCCCAGACACATTCTTACGAAGTGGCCTTCTACAACATGACATCTGGCAGGCAGGCTTAGTTGGCACCAGAGACCTTCCAAAACGGAATCCTGCCCACCCACACCAGCAGGTGGCATCAGCCGGCACAAGGCCAGCCATTCACACTAGTGTACCTGTAGTAATTGCAGCTTAGCCACAACAGAAGGACACATGGATAGCACACCAGGAAAACTCCTGAAGCACCTGGCTTTGATGACCAGGAGGGACTGTGCTACTGGGCCTAACAAGACATTTTCTACATAAAGCCACTCCTTCAAGACTGGGAGATATAGCTGATCTACCTAACACATAAAGACAAAAACAGAGAGTTAGGCAAAAGAGGAGACAAAGGAATATGTTCTGCACCAAAGAACAAGACAGAACTTCAGAAAAAAACTCAATGAACAGAGATAAGCAACCTAGCAGATAAGGAGTTCAAAGTAATGGTCATAAGGATGTTCACCAAACTCGGGAGAAGAATAGAGGAACACAATGAATGTTTAAGAAGAGATAGAAAATATAAAAAATAACTAACCAGAATGGAAGAATACCAGAAATCAAAACTATGGTAGAGAAGATCAACAGCAGATTAGATTATGAAGAAGAAAAAAGTCAGCAATCTGGAAGACAGGGCAGTGAAAATCATCCAATCAGAAAAGCAAAAAGAACTAAAAAAAATAGTTTAAGGGACATCTGAGACAACATCAAGCATACTAACATTCACATTATAGGGGTCACAGAAGGAGAAGAGAGAGATAAAGGACCAGAAAAACTATTTGAAAAACTAATGGCTAAAACTTACCTAACCTAGTGAAAATAACAGACATCCAAGTTCAGGAAGCACAGAGAGTTCAAAACAAGGTGAACTTAAGGAGATCCACACCAAGACACATTATAATAAAAAGGTAAAAGTAAAAGATAAAGAGAAGATCTTAACAGCAGCAAAAGAAAAAAATGTCTTATTTACAAGGAAACCCCATATGGCTATGAGCTGACTTTTCAGCAGAAAGTATATAGGCAAGAAGGGAGTGTAATGACATGTTTTAACTGCTGAAAAGAAAAACTTGCAAAACCGAGAATATTCCTACTGGGCAAATTTATCATTCAGAATTGAAGAAAAGATAGGTTTCCCAGACCAAAAAAAAAAAAAAAAGGAGTTAATCATCATTAAACTCTTAGAAGGAATGTTAAAGGGAATTCTTTTAAACGAAAAAGACAAAGTCATAACTAGGAAGAAAAAAAATTATGAAAGAAAATATTTCATTATACAAGGCAAGCCTATGTTAAAAGTAGTCCATCAACCACCTATAGAGCTAGTATGAAGGTTAAAAGACAAAAGTAGTAAAATTTATCTATATCAATGATAATTAGTCAAGGAACACAAAGGGCCACAGTAAAAATTCAGTGCCTTCAGAATGTGTTCCAACCTAAGTGACCATCAACTTAAAATAGACTGCTATATACATAGGTTGTTATAAAAGAACCTCATGGTAACCACAAACCAAAAACCAATAACTGATCCACAAACAATAAAGAGAAGGGAATACAAAAATAACATAAGGAACGCCATCAAAACACAAGGAAAAAGAATAAGAGAAAAGAAAGGAAAATAAATACAAAACAACCAGAAAACAATAAACAAAATGACAATAAGTACACACCTATTAATAACTACTTTAAATGGAAATGGACTGAAGACTTCAATCAAAGATACAGAGTGAATAACTGGAAAAACTAGGGCTGTCCTTTGGAACAAATTAAAATACCAAGCAATGAAATTCTACATTCTAGAGGCTTGATACTATTTCCTTGATTTTTTTCAGTTAGAATTCCCACAGAATTTTTTTCAAAATGTGTGGCATGTATACAGCAATAGATATACAAAGTAATTTTATGTGGTACATAAAAAAAATCAGGCTAATATGTATTCAAAAATACAATTAACACGTGAATCTGATTTCAAGGACACTATTTTCTAGGATGAAACAAGACTAGATAGTGATAACTGGGATTATTAGATTTAAATGGAAATATCAAGTTAATGATAATAAAATTACTAGGTGATATAAAAAATGAGAAAGTAATAAATAAGAGCACTAAAATAGTGGAACACACTAAATTAGAACATTTCTTAAGGCCTTGCTAACTCCTAAATATTTCTTCTTTTATACTATGTATTGGCTTTTATATTTTTTATATGTGCACCAACAGTATTATTATTTTCGTTTTGTTTTTGTTTTTTCGGTAGGTGGGGCTACTCACTGTTGTGGCCTCCTCCCGTTGCGAGCACAGGCTCCAGATATGCACAGCTCAGTGGCCATGGCTCACGGGACTCAGCCACTCTGTGGCATGTGGGATCTTCCCGAACTGGGGCACGAACCAGTGTCCCCTGCGTTGGCAGGCAGACTCTCACCACTGCACCAACCAGGGAAGCCCCTACCCAGTATTTTATATGTAATTATATGTTTTCTCATCATGAACTGTGTTTCTTTCTTCCCTTCTTTCTTCTCTTTCTTTCTTTTCTTTTCTTTCTTTCTTTCTTTCTTTCTTTCCTCTGTTCTTTCTTCTTTCTTTCTTCTTCTTTCTTTTCTTTCTTTCTTCATCTTTATTGGAGTATAATTGCTTTACAGTGGTGTGTTCGCTTTCTGCTTTATAACAAAGTGAATCACTTTATACATTATACATATGTCCCCATATCTCTTCCCTCTTGCATCTCCCTCCCTCCCACCCTCCCTATCCCACTGCTCCAGGTCGGTCACAAAGCACCGAGCTGGTCTCCCTGTTGCTATGCAGCTGCTTCCACTAGCTATCTATTTTACGTTTGGTAGTGTATATATGTCCATGCCACTCTCTCACTTTGTCCCAGCTTACCCTTCCCCCCTCCCTGTACCCTCAAGTCCCTATCTCTAGTAGGTCTGCATCTTTATTCTGGTCTTCCCCCTAGATTCTTCATGACCTTTTTTTTTTTTTAGATTCCATATATACATGTAGCATACAGTATTTGTTTTTCTCTTTCTGACTTACTTCACTCTGAATGACAGTCTCTAGGTCTAACCACCTCACTACAAATAACTTTAGTTTCGTTCCTATTTGGTGGCCTGAGTAATATTCCATTGTATATAATGTGCCACATCTTCTTTATCCATTCACCTGTTGATGGAGACTTAGGTTGCTTCCATGTCCTAGCTATTGTAAATAGAGCTGCAAAGAAACATTTTGGTACATGACTCTTTTTGAATTATGGTTTTCTCAGGGTATATGCCCAGTAGTGGGATTGCTGGGTTGTATTGTAGTTCTATTTGTACTTTTTTAAGGAACTCGCATACTGTTCTCTACAGTGGTCGTATCAATTTACATTCCCACCAACAGTGCCAGAGGGTTCCCTTTTCTCGACACCCTCTCCAGCATTTATGGTTTGTAGAGTTTTGAATGATTGCCATTCTGACTGGTGTGAGATGATACCTCATTGTAGTTTTGATTTGCATTTCTCTAATGATTAATGATGTTGAGCATTCTTTCATGTGTTTGTTGGCAATCTGCATATCTTCTTTGGAGAAATGTCTATTTAGGTCTTCTTTCCATTTTTGGACTGTGGTTCTTTATCATAAATGGGTGTTGTATTTTGTTGAAAGCTTTCTCTGACATCTATTGAGATGATCATATGGTTTTTCTACCTTTAATTTTTTAATATGGTGTATCACATTGATTGATTTGCATATATTGAAGAATCCTTGCATTCCTTGGATAAACCCCACTTGATCATGGTGCATGACCCTTTTTAATGTGCTGTGGAATTCTGTTTTTGCTGAGGATTTTGCATCTGTGTTCATCAGGGATATTGGCCTGTAGTTTGAGAGGGATAGATGTTATCTCTTCTCTAAAATGTTTGATAGAATTCTACTGTGAAGACATCTGGTCCTGGGCTTTTGTTTGTTGGAAGACTTTTAATCACAGTTTCAGTTTCAGTGCTTGTGATTGGTTGTCCATTATTTTCTGTTTCTTCCTGGTTCAGTCTCAGAAGGTTGTGCATTTCTAAGAATTTGTCCATTTTCTTCCAGGTTGTCCATTTTATTGGCATAGAATTGCTTGTAATAATCTCTCATGATCCTTTGTATTTCTGCAGTATCAGTTGTTACTTCTCCTTTTTCATTTCTAATTCTATTGATTTGAATCTTCTCCCTTTTTTTCTTCATGAGTCTGGCTAATGGTTTATCAATTTTGTTTATCTTCTCAAGGAACCAGCTTTTAGTTTTATTGATCTTTGCTATCGCTTCCTTCATTTCTTTTGCATTCATTTCTGATCTGATCTTTATGATTTCTTTCCTTCTGCTAACTTTGGGGTTTTTTTGTTCTTTCTCTAATTGCTTTAGATGTAAGGTTAGGTTGTTTATTTGAGATGTTTCTTGCTTTCTTAAGGTAGGATTGTATTGCTATAAACTCCCCTCTTAGAACTGCTTTTGCTGCATTCCATAGGTTTTGGGTTGTCATGTTTTCATTGTCATTTGAGTTTACATGTTTTTTTGATTTCCTCTTTGATTTCTTCAGTGATCTCTTGGTTATTAAGTAGTGTGTTGTTTTAACCTCCGTATGTTTTGTATTTCTTACAGATTTTTCCCTGTAATTGATATCTAGTGTCATAGCATTGCATTGGAAAAGATTTTTGATATGATTTCAATTTTCTTAAATTTACCATAGCTTCATTTGTGACCCCAAATATGGTCTATCCTGTAGAATGTTTCATGAGCACTTGAGAAGAATGTGTATTCTGTTGTTTTTGGATAGAGTGTTCTATAAATATCAATTAAGTCCATCTTGTTTACTGTATCATTTAAAGCTTGTGTTTCCTTGTTTATTTTCATTTTGGATAATCTGTCCATTGGTGAAAGTGAGATGTTAAAGTCCCCTACTATGATTGTGATACTGTCAATTTTCCATTTTATGGCTGTTAGTATTTGCCTTATGTATTGAGTTGCTCCTATGTTGGGTGCATAAATATTTACAATTGTTATATCTTCTTCTTGGATTGATCCCTTGCTGATCATGTAGTGTCCTTCTTTGTCTCTTGTAATAGTCTTTGTTTTAAAGTCTGTTTTTTCTGATATGAGAATTGCTACTCCAGCTTTCTTTTGATTTCCATTTGCATGGAATATCTTTTCCATCTCCTCACTTTCAGTCTGTATGTGTCCCTAGGTCTGAGTGGGTCCCTTGTAGACAGCACATATATGGGTCTTTGTTTTTGTGTCCATTCAACCAATCTATGCCTTTGGTTGGAGCATTTAATCGATTTACATTTAAGGTAATTATCAATATATATGTTCCTATTACCATTTTCTTATTTGTTTTGAGTTATTATTGTAGGTCTTTTCTTCTCTTGTGTTTCTTGCCTAGAGGAGTTCCTTTAGCATTTTTTGTAAAGCTGGTTTGGTGGTGCTGAACTCTCTCAGCTTTTGCTTGCCTGTAAAGGTTTTAATTTCTCCATCAAATCTGAATGAGATCCTCACTGGGTAGAGTAATATTGGTTGTAGGTTTTTCTCCTTCCTCACTTTAAATATGTCCCGCCACTCCCTTCTGGCTTGCAGAGTTTCTGCTGAAAGATCAGCTGTTAACCTTATGGGGATTCCCTTGTGTGTTATTTGTTGTTTTTCCCTTGTTGCTTTTAAGATTTGTTCTTTGTATTTAATTTTTGATAGTTTGATTAATATGTTTCTTGGCGTATTTCTTCGTGGATTTATCCTGTATGGGACTCTCTGTGCTTCCTGGACTTGATTAGCTATTTCCTTTCCCATATTAGGGAAGTTTTCAATGATAATCTCTTCAAATATTTTCTCAGTCCCTTTCTTTTTCTCTTCTTCTTGGACCCCTATAATTCAAATGTTGGTGCATTTAATGTTGTCCCAGAGGTCTCTGTGACTGTCCTCAATTCTTTTCATTCTTTTTCTTTATTCTGCTCTGCAGTAGTTATTTCCCACTATTTTATCTTCCAAGTCATTTATCCATTCTTCTGCCTCAGTTATTCTGCTATTCATCCCTTCTAGAGAATTTTTTATTTCATTTATTGTTTTGTTCATCACTGTTTGTTTGCTCTTTAGTTCTTCTTGGTCCTTGTTAAACGTTTCTTGTATTTTCTCCATTGTATTTCCAAGATTTTGGATCATCTTTACTATAATTATTCTGAATTTTTTCTCAGGTATACTGCCAATTTCCTCTTCATTTGTTAGGTCTGGTGGGTTTTTGCCTTGCTCCTTTGTCCTGTGTGTGTTTCTCAGTCTTCTCAGTTTGCTTAACTTACTGTGTTTGGGGTCTCATTTTCACAGCCTGCAGGTTCGTAGTTTCTGTTTGTTTTTGGTGTCTGTCCCCAGTGGCTAAGCTTGGTTCAGTGGGTTGTGTAGGCTTCCCGGTGGAGGGGACTAATGCTGGTGTTCTGGTGGATGAGGCTGGATCTTGTCCTTCTTGTGGGCAGGTCCACATCTGGTGGTGTGTTTTGGGGTGTCTGTGGCCTTTTTATGATTTTAGGCAGCCTCTGTGCTAATGGATGGGGTTTTGTTCCTGTCTTGCTAGTTGTTTGACATAGGGTATCCAGCACTGTAGTTTGCTGTTCCTTGAGTGGAGCTGGGTCTTGGTGTTGAGATGGAGATCTCTGGGAGATTTTCACTTTTTGATATTACGTGGAGCTGGGAGGTCTCTTGTGGACCAGTGTCCTGAACTTGGCTATACCACCTCTGTGGCACAGCACTGACTCCTGGGTGGAGCACCAAGAGCCTGTCCTCCACATGGATCAGAATAAAAGGGAGAAAAAGGAAAGAAAGAAAGAAAGAAGATAAAGTACAATAAAATAAAATAAGATAAAGTTATTTTAAAAAATAATTATTAAGAGAAAAAATTGTTTTAAGTAATGAAAAAAAAAGGGCAGACAGAATCCTAGGACAAATGATAAAAGCAAAGCTATACAGACAAAATCACACACAGAAGCATACATATACACACTCACAAAAAAAGAAAAAGGGAAAAAAATATATATCATTGCTCCCAAAGCCCACCTCCTCAATTTGGGGCGATTCGTAGTCTATTCAGGTATTCCACAGATGCAGGGTACATGAGTTGATTGTGGAGATTTAATTTGCTGCTCCTAAGGCTGGTAGGGAGAAATTTCCCTTTCTCTTCTTTGTTCACTCAGCTCCTGGGGTACAGCTTTGGATTTGGACCCGCCTTTGCCTGTAGGTCGCCTGAGGGCGTCTGTTCGTCACTCAGACAAGACAGGGTTAAAGAAGCAGCTGATTAGGGAGCTCTGGCTTACTCAGGCTGGGGGCAGGGAGGGGCACGGAGTGTGGGGTGAGCCTGCGGTGGCAGAGGCCGGCGTGACGTTGCACCAGCGTGAGGCGTGCCATGTGTTCCCCCAGGGAAGTTGTCCCTGGATCACGGGACCCTGGCAGTGGCAGGCTGCACAGTCTCCCGGGAGGGGAGGTGTGGATAGTGACCTGTGCTTGCACACAGACTTCTTGGTGGCTGCAGTAGCAGCCTTAGCGTCTTATGCCCGTCTCTGGGGTCCGCGCTTTTAGCCGCGGCTCGCGCCTGTCTCTGGAGCTCCTTTAAGCGGCACTCTTAATCCCCTCTCCTCGTGCATCAGGAAACAGAAGCAAGAAAGTCACTTGTCTCTTTGGCAGGTCCAGACTTTTCCCGGACTCCCTCCTGGCTAGCCATGGCGCACTAGCCCCCTTCAGGCTGTGTTCATGCAGCCAACCCCAGTTCTCTCCCTGCAATCCGACCGAAGCCCGAGCCTCAGCTCCCAGCCCCCACTCGTCGGGGTGAGCAGACAAGCCTCACGGGCTGGTGAGTGCTGGTCGGCAGCGATCCTCTGTGTGGGAATCTCTCCACTTTCCCTCAGCACCCCTGTTGCTACGCTCTCCTCCGTGGCTCTGAAGCCTCCCCCCTCCGCCACTGGCAGTCTCCGCCCACGAAGGGGCTTCCTAGTGTGTGGAAACCTTTCCTCCTTCACAGTTCCCTCCCACTGGTGAAGGTCCCATCCCTATTGTTTTGTGCCTGTTTTTCCTTTTTTCTTTTGCCCTACCCAGGTATGTGGGGAGTTTCTTAACTTTAGGAGGTCTGAGATCTTCTGGTAGCGTTCAGTAGGTGTTCTGTAGGAGTTGTCCCACATGTAGATGTATTTCTTATGTATTTGTGGGGAGGAAGGTGATCTCCATGTCTTACTCTTCTGCCATCTTGAAGCTCCTCCTCTATGTATTGGCTTTTAAATGAAGGTTCTCCATTTTACTCTCATATTTTGTCTAATCAGTGTTCATTTCCTCTTCCTGAATATATATTCAGGAAATAGTAATTTATTTCATTCGATTATGTATATTCAAAAAGTTTTAAATTTTTCCACATGCTTTCTTGTTTTGAAAAATATTGAATTTTATTTGCTTTATAAAGGTGTAATTTGATACAATTCATGTCTAAATGGAATGTTATCATATTTCAAGAACTTTTCATATCAAACAACTAAGTGAAAACTATGTTCCCATAGCAATCAAACTTTCAAAATCACAAAGCAGGAACAATATTGTTCAATTTTAAAACCCCACTGGTAAATATTGGTAGAGATTTTCATGGTTTGGAATAATTAAATCATCATGCAAAGTCTTTATGAACCCAGATCCATAAGATATAAACAAAAATGTTGGCAAATATTTTTAACTTTGCATTGTCTTAAAAGTGATTGATGACACATAATAATATTGGCAGGCCTCAAAATTACAAATAAATTATGTTTTTAGCATTCAATTTTAAGTTGATTATTTATAACTCAGAGCACATACCTCAATGGAAAAAATATTAAATTTATTCAGTTCTCAGCTTAGCCTTTAAATGGCTACAAAATATAATGTAGAAAAATGAAATGCTCGTACTTCTGGACTGAATTCTGAATACTAGGATGAGAAAACAATGATATATCAAAAGGAAGAAGCAGAGATTCCTTATTTTTCTGAGAATAGGTTAAATATTAAACAAAGTTGTGGTATTATTTATTATCATTGTTACTAATATCATTGGTATCTATTGTCCATTCCAGTACCCTTTTCTTACCCAGTTTCCTTCCTCTAAAATGTTTTGAGTTGTATCCATCATTAAAGCACCCACCCTGTAACCTCCAGTCAACCCATTCCACTCAGCTGCTCCAAAGTATTTCATAGTTCAAAGTCACTGCCTTACTATATGATCAAAACTCCTGTTAATTAAGGACTGCTGATTTAGCTATATTTTAGGAAGAATATAATATGATTTAACTGTTTCATACTAATATGGGATTATTACCCCTTTAAAGCCTTAAAGTTTAAAAAATGGTATAATCTTAAAATTTATAGTGACTCTATCTAAAGGCAGTCCTCTCTTGAAATTGGCTACTGAATTTATCTCTACCAAGATGATTATTTTCTGGGTTAGTTTGAGCATCATTTGTTGTATCATTCCAGTTTCCTCCATTGTTCCACCTCTGAATTTATAAGACCACCAAAAATTCCAAGTCTTATTTCTCTCCCACAAAAGCTTCTATGGCCAAAGTAGTGAGTTTTGGTGGCTTGGGAAGGATCAGAGGAACAAAGACCAGGGGAAAGGCTACAGGAGAGGTGGCAACAGTCCATAAGTGAAGGATGTTTGCAATAAAGATTATTGTAAGAGGGTGGGTTAGTCAGGGTTCTCCAGAGAAACAGAGCCAATAGGATGTTTTTGTGTGTGTGCTTGTGTGTGGGTTGGGTGTGTGTGTGTATGAGAAAGAGATTTTAAGGTTGGCTTATGCAGTCATAGGGACTGATAAGTCTAAAATCTGAAAGGCAGGCAGGCAAGCTAGATGACCAAGGAAGAATTGATGTCATAGCTGCAGTCTGAAGGCAGTCTATAGGCAGAATTCATTTTTCTTTGAGGAACCTCAACCTTTTCCTCTTAAGGCCTTCAACTGGTTGGATGAGGTTGGAGATTATGGAGGTTAACCTGTTTTACTCAAAACTCTACTAATTTAATGTAAATCTCATTTTAAAAGTACTTTCACAATAATATCTAGACTGGTGCTTGACCAAATATGTAGTCAAGTTGGCACATAAAATTAACCATCACAGACTGCCCACCAGAACTGTAAAGATGATGTTTGTGGTTTAAATATATTTAAATGTAAATATAATTACTTCTATTTTAAAGTAAGCAATGGTATCATTGTATAGGAATATCTATGTATTTAAATTTTGCAAAGTAAAAAAGTAGGAGATAGAAATTTTTAAAATTTAATACTAGTTGTTTTTAATAATAAATTGCCTATATTCTTTATATTTTAATGATTTATGCTATTTAATGATTAAAAACTGTCACCTGTGAAATCAGTAGAGATTATGCTCATTGTTCCTTCAATATATGTGTATGGAATACATATTTTCATAAAAATTAGAATTGAAAATACTTCTTAAAGTGAATCTTGCTATTACTTCATCTAAAGAAATGAATGCAAGAGTAAGGCATGTTTATATTTTGTAACAAGATAAAATTCAAAGCAGTTATGTACATTCTCCAAAAAAATTTAAAAAGAAAAAAAATTGTCATTCTGAGGTGTAAATTCCCACTTTAATTAATTTGGCAGAACATAATTTATACAAGGCATAAACATTTTTTACCTAGAGTATGCAGGTATTACTGTCATTATTACTTCATTTCTCTTTCAACTATAAAAGGCAATATTTTACAGTTTAAAGGACATATAGATTTAAATAAGTTAAATAAACAAGCAAACAGATACTGAAAGCAGTTGTTCACTGACACCATAATAAAAACAAACTCATACACTCATACAATGATAAAAAAAAAGTGACATTTTATGTTTAATGAAGTTCCTTTTTTAACAAATTATAATAAGAGAAGATGCTGATTTTCAAATGAAATACTTTTATCTCTGTATCCATAGCAATATATATCACTCCTTTATGGTTATTATAATGCTGAGCAATGATAAAGTCACATACACACATAATGAATACAAATAAAAGGTAATAGTTAGCTAAATAATGTGTGCCACATAGATGTATGAAACACTAATTTAGAAATTTCTAGCAACCAAAGGGAATATCAATGAGAAATAACCTAGAGCAAGAAAGAATCAGTTTGATGAATTGGGCTATATTAAAGAAGTTCTGAGATTTTTTTCTTTTTTCAACTCCAGCAATAAAATAGACAAAACTTTCATGTGAGAAAGTAATATTTTACTCTTGGAAAATGAAAACTTCGAACCTTTTCCTTAAGGGAAGAACTTTGCATTTAAACCACTGGCTCTTTAGAGACATTTTCAGGATGAAAAAAATCAAAAGATTCATTTTACTTGGAGCATTAAAAAAGATGAAACACATGGGGCTCCTGGTATTCCTCCTATTTAAGTTTAGTGTCACAGTGGTTTGAAAGGGTCTGAACATTTCATTTAAAAAGATATGCCAAGTAATTAAAAATATTGCAGGTACGTTGAACATTTGACCTATTTGCTTATTTTAAGCTCTGCCTCGGGATCACTCCTATTCCACAATGTAGACTATTCCACAGAAGTTATAGGCCATGCATATATTTTAGCATGGTGAATGTTGGTATTAAAAGCCTACAGTCTAACCCATTTGAGGCAGCACTTTATATCAATATAGAAACTTATTGTGAGATTGAGAGTTACTGCAGTATCCTAAGGAGTCAAGAAAAGTCATACTCTAATGCGATGAATACTCAGAAGGAACAACATATAAATGTACCATGTTTTAATCAACATCTCTACATATCAGTATTATAATAAATGTTCTAAAATAATACATTGTCATTTTGATAGTAACATTTGGTCATTTATACTTTAATTCATTCATTTGTGTATTGCTTCATTTATTTAACACATTTATTGAGCATCATTTATGTTTCTATGAATTCTTCTAAATTCTGGGACATAGCTGTGAATAAAACATGTTTCCCCAATCCTCATTTAGTGAAGGGAGATAGAAAACAAACACATAAATAAATAAAATATATGATGTCTTAGGTGACTAACAATAAAACATGATGAGAACAGAGAGTGACGGATGAGAATGGTGAGATATAATTTTGGAAAGCACTGTTACAGAAGGCCTCAGTTAACAACTACCATTTGAGGAAAGATCCAAAAGATGAGAGGAGAACCATGTGTTGATAACGGGGAGGAAAACCTTCCAGGCAGAGCGAGTAGCAAGCACGAAGGCCCTAATATGATTGGCAAATTCTATAAACAGCAAGAGGTTCTATTGCTGGGGTGGAGAAAATCAACAGAAAAGGGGCTAGACATTTTAGGACCTAGTAGGTCACAAGAACTTTGGCTTTTCTTCTGAGATTCTCTACTTATCAGAAGCCACCAAAGGACTTGAGCTAAGAATAACATGATGTGACCTAGGTTTTAATAGCAAATTCTGACTGCTATATCGAGAATTGACTATATGTGGGTGAGGAAGAAAGTGGTTAAAAGACTTTCCCAATAATTCAGGTTAGAAGTGACAGCAGAAGATTAGCTACTGAAACATGTCAGATACTACATGAATTTTGACTATAGAGCAAACAAAATCTAGGCACAAGAGGATTTCTTGCTCTTCCCTCATGGACAGAGGTCTTTTGCTTTTACATAGGGTTGACAGCTAAAAACAAAATTCCCTGTTAAATTTGAATTTCAAAAAAAAACAGTAAGTCGTTTGTAGTATAAGTATGTCTTATAGAATATACTATTAATGCAAGTATGTTTCATGTGGTAAAAAAATATACTAAAAAGTTGTTTTGTGTTTGAAATTTAACTGGAAGTCTTGTATTTTTATTTGCTGAATCCAGCAACCCTAATTCTAACATTTCACCAGCTACAATGGCTCTTTACTTGCATCCTATTGGTGAGAGTGTTCTTATATTTCCTCAGATGCAGATATGTTTTTCTTCTTCCAAACCCAGTCCCCCAGAATCAATAGATTTTTCCTCATCCCTGGGAGATGGAGAGTTTGCTATCCTTTACCAGCAGCCTCAGATTTTTGCTCCAATGAGAGATGGTTCTGAGGGAAATGGGCACGGCTTTCTGTCTTTCTCAAGCAGGAGCTAATAACCTCTGTATCCTGTATCATAGAGAATGGTTCTCTTTGGTTTTCTGCCTTGCCCCCAATCCTTCTTATGAGCACCCTTTGGAGGCCTACAAAGTCATCTTGGGTTTGGAGATCCCAGATTTTCCAAACAAGTGTTCCACATCTGGCCTTTAAGAATCAGTTAATATTTTAGCTAATTTCTTCTTACCCTTTTGTAGAGTAACCAATATTTTCCATGCTTTTCCAAACGTAAAAAACTTTCTATGTGTCATCTCTTCCAGGAGGGTCATGCTTTGGAATTCAATTTATTTGGTTGCCTTGTGGCATCCTATGTCTGATAGTTTCAGAAAAGTTACTTGGATTACTTGGCCTTTTCTCATTGTTAAGCTGGAAGAAATACCGTTAAGTCCCCTACATACAAATGAGTTCCGTTCCGTTCTTAAGTTCAGTTTGTTCCTAAGTTCAACAAAGTTAGCCTAGGTACCCAACTAACACAATTGGCTATATAGTACTGTGCTGTAATAGGTTTATAATATTTTTCACATAAATAATACATAAAAAACAAACAAACAGTACAGTAAAGCACAGCCACTTGTAGAGGATGCACCCACGTGACAATGCATGCCAGACACATGAAGTAACTTACGTGATTGGACGTGTGAACACAAGTTCGCATCTTTGAAAGTTTGCAACTTAAATTTTCATATGTAGGGGAAGTACTGTACTCTCTTGCAGCTCCTACATACTAAGTGGAGTAAGATCATTAAAAACTTAAAAAAAAATTAGACACATTATCACCCTACATTTTCCCTTCTTTTCTGATCTATCATCCAGGAAGACTAGAGACAGTACTTTTGATTTCATTGTAACCACTGAAAACAAATAGGAGGTAGTGCCAATAAAGAGAGCAGAAATTTAGACAATTAAAATTTAGACAAGTAAACAAATAAAAAATAGTGCTCCCTAAGCAAATATTCTGCCTGTGTATTTACTTCATATTTTGCTCCTGTTCAGCCTTATATGGCTGGAAATGCTCATAGAAACATGTGACAGGTATTCACTATAATATGGATATTTAATCTCCCCTAGCTTTTGATCTCTGCCTAGCCATCTGTTTAGTTAACCCATATTAATTCTCTCCCTGTAGAAATATTTTAAATTTGTCTATCCCATCCTAGACCTCTATTTTAATGTCATTTTCAATATCATTCTTCTCTTTCAACAGAAAGTCATCCCATCTAATTCATTGAGGGTGGAGGTCATTTGGCATGAGCTCCCTCAATTTCACCACTCTTCAAATGTAGTTTACTCTTGTATTCACACATCATTGTTTCCTTTTCTTCTGCCTCAAAAAGATTCTTCTTTTCCAAAACCAAAATTATTTCTGTTACCTTGACATGGTCCTAGATTTTACAAATTGATATTCTTATTTGTTTGTGATTGACCTTTCTCCTTATAACTGAATATTCCTAATTCATCCCCCCCATCTTTTAAAACATTGCTGTTATTTATTTTACTTATCCATAAGTTATAATCACCTGTTATATTGTTGGTGTGATTATTTTGAACAAATAGCTCTATTAAATCAATTAAGAATAAGAAAGACAAATGATTTTATTTTACCATTCTTGCAAGGCAGATCTACTGATGACAAATCCCCTCATTTTTTTTATATGAGGACATTTGTATTTGTCTTTCACTTTTGAGAATAATTTGAAAAGATACACATTTCTAGGTTATTGTTGTTGTGCGTTTTTTTTAACACTTTAAATATTTCATTCCACTTTCTTCTTGCTTGTATTGCTTTTGAAGAGAAGTCTGATGTAATTCTAATCTGTGCTCTTCTGAAAGTAAAACATTTTTTTCTTTGACTTCTTTCAAGAGTCTTTTATTTCCTGCAGTTCAAGTATGATATGCCTATGTATAGGTTAATAATATTTACCCTGCTTGCCGTTCTCCAGACTTCTTAGTGTAAGTCATTAATTTTGAAAAGTTATCAGCAATTATTAGTTCAAATATTTATCTTGCTGTTTTTTCTCTCTGTTTTCCTTCTGATATTCCCCCTATGTGCATGTTTCACTTTTTATTATAGTCCCATAGTTTTTGGCTCTTCTGTTCTTTTTTGTTTTCATTTCTTTTTTTTTTTCAGTTTGGGAAATTTCTATTCATATATCTGCAGGCTCACTGATTCTTTCCTCAGCTGTGTCCAATTTAATAATGAATCCATCAAAGGAATTATTTAATTATTTCACTGACTAATTTCTTGCACTTCCTTTTGATTCTTTCTTATGGTTTCCATCTCTTCACTTACATTCCTCATCTGTTCTTTCATGTTGCCAATATTTTTCATTAAAGCCCTCAGCATATTAATCAGAGTTATTTTAAATTCCCTGTCTGATAATTCCAAAATCTCTCCCTTATCTGATTCTAGGTGCTTGTGTTGTCTCTGCAGACGACGACTTTTTCTTGCCTTTTTACCATGTCTTGCAATTTTTTGTTGTAATGTCTTGTAATTTTTTGTTGAAAGTTGTACATGACATAAGAACTGAGGCAAATAGGCCTTCTTTGAGAGGTTATATGTTTATCTGGCTAGGAGTTATGAAGCATTAAATGTTTGCTGTAACTGGAAGGGTCAGAGGCTTCAGTTTCCTATATGCTCTTATTTTTTCCTCCACTGCTGTTTTTGGGTTTTCCTAGAAACTGTCTCTTAAATAGAGTCTGTCTTGAAGCTACCTCAGTTATAATTTACTGTTACTATACTGAACCCCTGGATGTGGTTGTAAGGTATTGGGGGAGAGAACCATTCTATAATTTTTTAATTAATTATCCATTTTGGGAGTCTGCCACTGTCCCTGGGCTGTGACCTTTAGAAACATTTATTAGCCATTTTTTCTTCCCTGTGTGAGACCTAAAGTCTTCTGGAAGCTGGAGTTGTCTAATTCCTCTTCCCCTTGGTTAGATAAGGCTCTGATAAAGTATTTTCCCATGAGGGCAATTTGTTATGGAGAACATAATGGTCATGGCCTATTTCAAAATTGTTATATTCCCTCCCCTCCTCTATCACCAGAAGTAGGAAGTCATTTTTCTCTGACCTTCATCAAGAGAACCTAGTAGGGGTCCTAGAGATAAAACTCATGAACGTTCAGAGGTGCTTCCTGAGTCTGGGCCTCCAAGAGATTTTAACTCTCAAGCCAGCCCACATTCAGCTTCAGTCATTTGCAAATTACTGGTTAAGTGTTCCTATTTATGACTTGTTCCAGTGATTTCTCTTTCCTGGAAGCTGTGATTCTCTATTTGTCTGTGTCTACAGTTTTCAGGACAGTGGTTTGTTATGTGAACTCAATTCTCTGGTGGACCTAACAAGAGTTGTTAGTTATCAATCTGTTTAGTTTGTTTCTTATTATAAGTATGTGAGTGGTGACTTCCAAGATTTTTACACATCAGAGCAAAAACTCGTAATGTCTCTTAGAGTTTTTAAAACCTACTTTTTATACTAGTCTTGAAATGCTTATTAACTGATCCTTATCTAAAATTCACTGCAGAGTACAATATATTTTTATATATGTCACAATTTGTGAGACTTGCCACACACTTGAGTCAATTGCAATATATATAGGGGTATTTTTTCCATCTCCTTATTCCTTAATAGAAAAATTATATAGCTGGGACCATGTTTTATTTGCAGAAACATTTTAATCTGTGTAGTTTTTGCAGCAGATATTTGTAGGAGACATGCTCTAATCATGCATGAATATAAATGTTTAAGCACCAATTTGTTATCTTGAGACTCTATTTTTTCTGTTCAGAGGTAGTTTCAGATATTTAAGTTTTTAAGTCAAAAAAATAATTCAAGCTTTCAGTACTAAATAGATTTTTATTGACATATAGTGTCTGTTGTGTAAATATTTTCTTTAGTTTCTTAACGTCAACATTTAAGGTCAGCAATGTTTGATAGCTATGCTATTTTTCTTACCTTGATCTTTGCCTCTTTTTGAACCAAGCCTACCTTAACAGATAGGATTTTAGAAGATTTCCCCTAGAGACTTCAAGCTATTTAAGCTGCCATCGACTTCTGATTTAGCATTTTTAATAAACTTCCTAGGGCAAAGGATTAATTTCCCTGGACCCTCTTTATCCTTGATGTAAAAGTGTAATGTTTAATCGAGGATGGATCATTGTTCTCCTGCTGTCTTCCCTGTTAGTTTATGAATAAGTTGTTACAAGCTCAGGGAATGGAGGAAAGCCAGGGCGAAATAAAAGTATTCCGAACACTTAAAATTTGTTGCTAAATGAAAACAGCAACTAATACATATGAATGCAGATAGAATTACTTTTACCACATTAAAGTGAACGCATTAAAGAAACATATGTCTACTGATGCAGTTTATAGCCAAGTAGTTGCATTAAATTGCCTATGTGCTTACTGATTCTTATCTAAAACTCATCCAAAAACAGAAGTTCCACTGTCTTAGCAAAACTGTGGTTCACATAGTGACCCAGAAATTTGGAGCTTTAGCATTATTAGGGACACTTGGATTAGTAAGTCAACTCTCAACATTTTCTCATCATTATAATGGGAAGTTAATCTAGGAAAAATATGTGTAATTTTTCCTACTCTCATTACATATATACATATTAATATTCAGAACCCAGTTATGTCAGAACATACCAGATTATTATTTGTGAAATTCTCTAGTCTCAAGCTTGGACCCACATAAAACCCTTTCCAAGAAAATGAGAAACTAGGTGAGAGGTATATATTACCCAGAAAATTGTATAAGAAATTCTGGCAAACAGTGTATTACTTACATATACTCTTTGCTAAAATCGAACTTTCTATCATTGTTTCTTTTTTTTTTTTTAGACTAACCTTCTCTGAGCTTCAGTTTTTTATTTTTTGGTTTTTTAAAAATTTATTTATTTATTTTTGGCTGTGTTGGGTCTTCATTTCTGTGCGAGGGCCTTCTCCAGTTGCGGCAAGCGGGGGCCACTCTTCATCGCGGTGTGTGGACCTCTCACAATCACGGCCTCTCCCGTTGCGGAGCATAGGCTCCAGACGCACAGACTCAGTAGTTGTGACTCACGGGCGCAGTTGCTCCGCGGCATGTGGGATCTTCCCAGACCAGGGCTCGAACTCATGTCCCCTGCATTGGCAGGCAGACTCTCAACCACTGCGCCACCAGGGAAGCCCCATTGTTTCTTTTTTTTTTTTTTTCTTTTGGCCGTGCTTATGTGGCTTGCGGGACCTTAGTTCTCTGACCAGGGATCAAAGCTGGGCCTTGGCAGTGAAAGCACAGAGTCCTAACCACTCGACTGCCAGGGAATTCCCATCATTGTTTCTAATAAGATCTGATATAACTTACTTATGACAAAACATATACATTCTACGTTAAGGCACATAATATGCTGCCACACTGCCATGAGTCAAACACAAGCCAGAGTCATTGACAAGAACTTTCTTAATGTTAATTAAAGATGATATTATCTCTCAAGTGCCATTCTGTTATCCCTTCTTATTGAGGATGACTGTATAATTTATTGTCCAAATGGGACACATTTCAACATAAAAGATGTCACTTAGTGGGCAGGATTTTGCAACAACAAACCTAAATTGTGACTATTCCAGGAAAATCAAGATGCATTTGGTAAAATATCGAACAAATTTCAAACTTATGGTTTGATGACTTATTTTCCTTCTACTGTAAGATAAGCATTCCAAAATTAGCAGTGTTTTCTAAGATAGAATATGTATGCTAGTAAAATAACTATGAAACATTTATAAAAATAAGTAAAAATGAAATCCAACATTTTAAGGTAAGTTTTTAAAATAGTAAAAAGTAATCATTTTTAAAAGAAACGGGTGCTAGATAAAAGGCATTTAAAAAAATATTTGGAAATATATCTAACATTAAGGGGTTTTTTTAGACAAAAACTATATATTTCACATGTAAAAATTCCATCGTCTGCAAACTTTTACACATTAAAAGCTCATATATAGACCCTTAATTTTCCAAAGGAAGAGATTTAATAGGATATAAGTGTATACACTTACACTTTTCTTTTTTATATGTTTCTAATTTAATTTTTGTAATTATTAAACTATTTGTGTAGTTAGAGGGTTACAGGAGAATTCAGTAGAAAATACAGAGAGTTTTCATATACATCCTTACACCATCCCATTTTCCCCATTAATATTTTGCACTACTAGGTTACATTTGTTACATTTAATGAGCAATAACTGATATTAACTAAAGTCAATAATTTACATTAGGGTTCACTCTTGCTGTTGTACGTTCTATTGGTTTTCATAAATGTATGACATGTATTCATCATTCTACTATCATATGGGATAGTTTGACTGCCTTAAAAATCCCCTGTGGAAAATCCATAGGACGTAATTGAACTCAACAACAACATCAATCAACTGTATATAATTGACATCTATAAACTACTTCATCCAACAACAGCAGAATTAACATTTCTCACAGGCTCATTTGGAACATTCACTAAGATAGACCACATTCTGTTACAAAACACACCTTACCATATTTAAAAGAATAAAAATTATACAGTGTGTATTCTCAGACCATAATGGAATCAAACTAGAAATCAGTAACAGAAAGAAAACTGGAAAATTCCAAAATATATGGAGATTGTGTAAAACACTTCTAAATAATACTTGGATTAAAGAAGAAATCTCAAGAAACTGTAATAATATTTTGATTCAAATGAAAATTTGTGGGACAAAGTGAAAATAATATATACAGGGAAATTTATAGCATTGAATGCATATGTTAGAAAAGGAGAAAGATCTAAAATCACCTAAGTTTCTACCTTAGGAAACTTGAAAAAGAAGAGCAAATTAAATCCAAAGTAAGCAGAAGAAAAAAAATAAGAATTAGAATAGAAATCAGTAACAATTGAAAATAGGAAATCAATAGAGAAAATCGACAAAACCGAAAGCTGGTGCTTTGAAAAGATCAATAAAGTTGATAAGTTTCTAGCCAGACTAAGAAAAAAAGACAGAAGACAAAAATTACCAGTATTGGAAATGAAAGAGCGGACATAACCTTTTGAAGAAGAGGTTAAGAGAAATAAGAGGTTAATAAAAAAATACTAGGAAAAACTCTTTGCCTACAAATTTGATAATATAAGTGAAATGGACCAATTTCTTGAAAAATACAATCTACTGAAACTCACTCAATAAGAGATAAAAGGCCTATATTTATTAAAGATATTGTGTCAATAATTAAAAACCTTCTGAAACTGAAAGCAACAGGCCCAGACAGAGCACAGAGGGGTTTTTTTTTGGGGGGGGGGAGAGTGAAAATACTCTATATGATATTATAATTATGGATGTAATTATATAGTTTTTCAAACCCATAAAAAGTATACCACCAATAGTGAGCTCTAAGGTAAACTTTGGATTTTGAGTGATTATGATGTGCCAATGTAGGTCCATCCTTGCTTAAAAATGTTCCATTTTGGTAAGTGCTTTGACAATAGGTAAGGCTATGCATGTGTGCCTTGGCAGGTGGTATATGAAAAATCTCTTTATCTTACTCTCAATTTTGTTATAAACCTATAACTGCTCTAAAAAATTGTCTTCAAATCATCCCCTGTGCTGCATTTATTTATCCTTCCCTACCCCCACTAATGGCAACCACTCACCTTTTTACCATCTTCACAGTTTTGCTTTTTCCAGAATGTGCTATAATTAAAATCATACTAGAAAACAATTTTATATTAGTTTCTTTCACTTAGCAAATACTTTTAAAGTTCCTCCATATCTTATCATTATTTGATAACTCATTTCTTTTTACCCCCCTAATGGCAACCACTCACCCCCACTAATGGCAACCACTCACCTTTTTACCATCTTCACAGTTTTGCTTTTTCCAGAATGTGCTATAATTAAAATCATACTAGAAAACAATTTTATATTAGTTTCTTTTCACTTAGCAAATACTTTTTTTTTTTTTTTTTTTTTTGTGGTATGCGGGCCTCTCACTGCCGCGGCCCCTCCCGTTGCGGAGCACAGGCTCCGGACGCGCAGGCCCAGCGGCCATGACCCACGGGCCCAGCTGCTCCGAGGCATGTGGGATCCTCCCGGACCGGGGCACGAACCCATGTCCCTTGCATCAGCAGGCGGACTCTCAACCACTGCGCCACCAGGGAAGCCCAGCAAATACTTTTAAAGTTCCTCCATATCTTATCATTATTTGATAACTCATTTCTTTTTATCACTAAGTAATATTTCATATTATGAAGGTACCACAGATTGTTTATACATTTATCTATTGATGTATGTCTTAGTTGCTTCCAAGTTTTAGTGATTAGAAAACTTGTGATAAGCATTTGTGTAGACATAAGTTTTCAACTCCTTAGGGTAGATACCAAGCAGTACCACTGGTGGATCACATGGCAAGATTATGTTTAGTTTTGTAAAAAACTGCCAAACTGACTTCCAGAGCAGCTGTACTTTTTTGTATTCCCACAAACACAAATGAGAATTACTTTTGCTCCACAACTTTATAAATAGCAAAGTAAGTAATCTCAATAGATGCAGAAAAAGCATTTGATAAAATTCAACATCCACTCATGATAAAAACTCATACCAAAGTAGGAATAGAGGGAACATATCTTAACATAATAAAAGAAATTTATAACAAACCCACAGCCAAAATAATATTCCATGGTGAGAAGCTGAAAGCCTTCCTACTAAAATCTGGAACAAGACAAGGATGCTTACTCTCACCAGTTTTCTTCAACATAATATTGGAAGGCCGAGCCACAGCAATCAGACAAGAAAAAGAAATAAAAGATATCCAAATTGTAAAGGAAAAGGTAAAAGTGTCAATATATGCAGATGACATGATATTACCTATAGAAAACCCTAAAGACCCCACACAAAAACTATTAGAACTGATAAATAAATTCAGTAAGGTAACAGGATACAAGATCAATATACAGAAATCGGTTGCATTTCTTTACACTAAAAACAAAATATCAGAAAGGGAAAGTAAAAAAAAAAAAACTTTAACAATTGCATAAAAAATAAAATACTTAGGAATAAACCTCACCAAGGTAGTGAAAAACTTACATGCTAAGAACTATAAAACAGTGATAAAGGAAACTGAAGATGACAAAGAAATAGAAAGATATCCCATGCTGTTAGATTGGAAGAATTAATATTGTTAAAATGGCCATAATACCAAAAGCAACCTATAGATTTAATGTATCCCTATCAAATTATCCATGGCATTTTTCACAGAACTAGAACAAACAATCCTAAAATTTATATGGAACCATAAAAGACCAGAATCGTCAAAGAAATCCTGAGGAAGAAGAACAAAGGTGGAGGTATAACCTTCTCAGACTTCAGACAATACTACAAAGCTAAAGTAATCAAAACAGTGTGATATTGGCACAAAAACAGACATATGGATCAATGGAACAGAATAGAGACCAGAAATAAACCCATACAACTACCATCAATTAATCTTTGACAAAGGAGGCAAGAATATACAATGGGAAAAAGACATTCTCTTTGACAAGTGGTGTTGGGAAAGCTGGACAACCACATGTAAATCAATGACATTAGAACACACCCTCTCACCATACACAAAAATAAACTCAAAATGGCTCAAAGAGTTAAATATAAGACATGACACCATAAAACGCCTAGAAAAGAACATAGGCAAAACGTTCTATGACATAAATGGTAGCAATGTTTTCTTAGGTGAGTCTCCCAATGCAATAGAAACAAAAGCAAAAATAAAGAAATGGGACCTAATCAAACTTATAAGCTTTTGCACAGCACCAAACCAACAACAAAACAACAAAGTGAAAAGACAACCTATGGACTGGGAGAAAATATTTGCAAATAATGTGACTGTCAAGGGCTTAACTTCCAAAATATACAAATAGATGTTTCTCCAAAGAAGATATACAGATGGCCAAGAGACATATGAAAAGATGCTAAACATCTCTAATTATTAGAGAAATGCAAATCAAAACTACAATGAGGTATCACCACACACCAGTCAGAATGGCCATCATCAAAATGTCTACAATTAATAAATGTTGGAGAGAGTGTGGAGATAAGGGAACCCTCCTACACTACTGATGGGAATATAAATTGGTGCAGTCACTATGAGAACAGTATGAAAGTTCCTTAAAAAACTAAAAATAGAGTTTCCAGTGTGAGATGGTATCTCACTGTAATTTTGGTTTGCATTTCTCTTGTAATTAGCAATGCTGAGCATATTTTCATGTGCCTTTTGGCCATCTGTATGTCTTGTTTGGAGAAATGTCTATTTAGGTCTTCTGCCCATTTTTCAATTGGGCTGTTTATTTGTTTGTTGTTGAGTTATATGAGCTGTCTGTATATTTTGGAAATTAAGCCCTTGTCAGCTTCATCATTTGCAAATATTTTCTTCCATTCAGCAGGTTGTCTTTAATGTCCATCAACAGAAGAATGGAAAAAGATGTGGTACATATATACAATGAAATACTACTCAGCCATAAAATAGAATGAAATAATGCCATTTGCAGCAACATGAATGGACCTGGAGATTATCATACTAAGTGAAGTTAAGTAAGAAAGAGAAAGACAAATGCCATATGATATCACTTATATGTGGAATCTAAAACATGATACAAATGAACTTATTTTAAAAAAACAGAAACAGCCTCACAGACATAGAAAACAAACTTATGGTTACCAAAGGAGAAAAGGGGTGGGGGAGGGATAAAGTAGGATTTGGGGATTAGCAGATATACACTACTATATATAAAACAGATAAAGAGATCCTACTGTACAACATAGGGAACTATATTCAATACCTTGTAATAAATTATAATGGAAAAGAATATGAAAAAGAATATATATATACATATATATACATATATATATGTATATATATAACTGAATCACTTTGCTCTATATCAGAAACTAACACAACAAGAAAATAAAGTGCTCTTCTCAAATAAAAGGGGAACGGATGCCTGTCAGCTAACAGAGAATGCCCACTAAACTAGTAAAGTAAACCTTATTATTGTTCTGACTCTTATATACACCATTCAATAAACACAGATTGTCTGCAATGTGCAAGACGTATGAGGCATTGGTCAGAGGCAGAGAAAGACACTGCTTTATATATGAGAGTGGCATAAATCCTCCTAAGAAATTATAGCTAGGCTATTCATATTTTATAAAAATTGTATTTTGATATATTTTAAAGTACATGAGTATAGTGATTTTTTTTCCCTAAATACTTTTCTGCAGTCCTGTGATTCATACTGCTTTTCATTCTTAAACCTAGATTTGAATGGCTATTAGTCTATAATCTTAACTAATTGCTTTTCTGGACTTGAAAAGAAATATTTATAAATGCCTAAGAAATCAAAATCCACATGACATCTGTTGCTCACAGCCAGAACATTACTCATTTACTTTTATTGTTCAAAATCATTTACATTTGACATAAGGACAATTAACTACACACACATGAAAGATAATCACATAATTAAATATTATTCCTAGCTCCAGAACACTTTAAAAATATTACTGCAGAAAGTTGGTTCACAGTGGGAGGGCAATTTTAACAAAGTTGTATAAAAGATGATTTTAATTTTTAAAAAATACCTTTTTTTCAGGTGTGAGAATATGCTTAAGGAAGGAAAATAATATTTTCTTAATTCCAACCCCAGCATTTATTTTTAAATCTTATCTCCTATTTTTAAAGAATGTTTCTGAAGGAAAAATCGATTCTTGTTGAACTCCTAAGGTTTGGAGGGATGAGGACAACACGTAAGTTATAGCCATGAATTGTATTTATTCAACCTCTATACTATTGGGAATCTTGGTGTTCTGCTGGGAAACTGACATTCCAATCTAGTTTACAATCTGGCTGTCATAAGAGACTATTTGGAAGAAAATTTTGAGCCTCTTACTCAGGGGACTGTGGATAGGAATGGGAGGGAATGGTAGCAGTGTTTAAGGGGATAGTCCCTGGGGAGGAGACAATTGTCTTGGGAAACATCTGTTCTGGAACAGTCAAGAGCACCTGATTTAGTTTTCTTCTTGCCATCTGAATTATTCTCCATTTTATGTAAAAAAATGTTTTTATCAAAATAATCTTTAAAGAAAGTGACCCCATAGTGTATACTGACAGCATCAGCATTGACTCTTAACACCAGCATTGTCAAATATAAAACATATTCATTGTGACCATCAGAGGGAAAGGGTAGAAGCTCAGCCTACATAATTTAAGTACAATTCTCGATCCAGGGGTAGTCATGTGACAAAATCCAGCAGACAAGAACATCACAAAATACTCACCCAGAGTATTTTGGCTGAGAGAGAGTAATATGATTCAGGCAGTGTCAAACTCTTGGAGCTTTTGCTTGAGTGATTAGGAGAGGAGTGATTAGGAGAGGAGCAGACCTTCTCGGTCTTCTCGATTGGAATTACTGAAGTGACTAGAAAAGCTTAGAGCTCAGGGAATCACCAAGAGGAATCATTTTGCTTAGGAAAGGAGCAAAGCCAAAACAAAAGGGAACAGAGCTGTGAGGCAGAGAAAGATTAATATTTATGAAGTCATTTGAGCTGCTGGATCCAGCCATGGGTGATAATTTTTTTCACTAATTTGTGAGATTCTCTCCTTGACCAAACTGTAGCCAGGTTCCTCTGAGCCCTTTCTGGACTAGGCCTCAATCTTGGCCTATAAAGACTTGAACAAACATGAACAGTTTTTAATAGCCAAGGCCACATTCCTAGGATGACTCTACTTCCCTTAAAGTGTCAGCTGAGAAAACATAAGGTTGCCAACAGAATTTACTGTTTGTACACAAGGTTACCAACAGCTGGAAATAGGGTGCCTGTCTCTCAGTTTCTGTGGGAGGATAGGAGCCTGGTGTAGATAAACACCAGTTAGAAAACCCAGATGTCTTTCACATGGACCAAGGCCTGTCTCTTGTTGATTTTGTAATTTTTTACTTCCCTGATTCCACCAAGCTCTGCTCACCCCACTCCCTATTCCTTCATTCTCCCTTTAAAATCTTCAGTCAACTCATTATATAAGTCAAAGTTGAATTCAGTTCACACTATACTGTTTTTTTCTATTGCAGTAGTATATTACTGATTAAAATCTGTCCTTACTGCTTTAACTTGTGTTTGGCATTGTTTACTTTTCTTTGCTTACAGTAGCCAATAACCTAACATGTAGCAAATTGAGTTTAGTTTCTCCCTCATTTGCAAACAAAAAGAATCATAATTATTTTATTCTGTGCACTACCTAGAGTTTGATTCCCCTTCTCCATGTGCCAATGCTCATATTTCATAAAGATGATCACAAAGATATTATTTTGAGGCAGATCTTCCTCAAAGATTCCTCTTTATCTCTAGGAGGAAACAAGCATGAAACTTGTTTGATAGTTACTCTAATGTAATCTAATCCTTGTTAAAATAGTAAATTCAGTGTTATTTTAACTGTGGAGAAGAGAAGAATCAGATGGGCAAGAAACACAAGTAGAGGAATGACATATAGGCTAGACAGCATGAATTTAAGATATTTAATGGAGACAAAAGAAGTTGGAAAGGCAAATGATAGGAAATATAAAGGAAGATGATTAAGCATTTTTTATATAAGTGGAGAATTAAAGGTTATAATTATTTTTAAATTGAAGTGAAAGTGAGAATGAAGGACTTAGTGAGTGTTATAAGAATGGGAATACACAAACTGTGTGGATAAGAGAAGTGTAGATTCTATTTTGACTCAAGAGACCAGAAGAAGGCTAATGGAAAGTTGGATCTAGTTTATTTAGTAGCTATTCTAACACAAGCTAAAGCAGATGCTCTTTCTCAACTCTGATCATGATTTTAATAGTTTGAAGTTGTAATTTTCTTGCTTGGAGTGAAAGACCACTTAGTTATAACTATTACCAAGGTTGAGATTACTGTTGCAAAATATTTTATTCCTTTGATGTACAGTAGTTAAATGTAGCTTTTGACTGCAGGTACAATAGATAAAAAAAAAAATACTCAGATAATCAATGGCCTGTTCCTACAAATGTATACTGTATCGGCATAGCAAGGAGTCTCTTGTTGCTGTGAAAACTGGATGTTGAAAAAAATAATGATAATTTTCAGAAGATCAATGGTTTCTGAAAGTGAGGAGGGGTTAGTGTAAAATAGGAATGCCTTTTAGAGTCATCACTTTCAAACTCGATTGCGCATTGGAATCAACACGGATGTTTTAAAAAAATCTCTGATGTCTGGTACCCCCTCCAGAGATTCTAATTGTTCTGAAATTAAGGCTATTGGATTTTAAAAGAAAATATCTCCTCAGATGGGTGTAATGTGCATCCAAGGTTGAAAATTACTCTTTTGAGAGCTCAGTTCAGGGGCAGGCTTCTAGGCTTCGGGAGCATTTCTACAGTGGCCTCCAATATAGCTGCTAAACACTCGGGAATTAGAGGTTGAATGATGGTAATAAGCATAGTCTTTTAAAGCTAATAGCTCTCTGATGAGCTAAATTAAACTCTGATGAGTTATTGGAATTTAAGCAATGTTTATAATATTTACATAGCAAAAGTGTGAACAACTTCTTAATGAACTTTGGAGGAAAATATGCAACCATTGCAAGTTATGGGAATACTTGTACACTATTAATTCAATTTAACAAATATTCCTTAATGAAAACTATTTTAAATACATTATACAGCTTAAAGTGTATTTCCAATTCTTAGATGAATTGCTACAATCGGGAAAATTATAATGTATGTTAAGTTGAATCCATTAGTGAATTTTTACAAAAGTACTTGATAGTAATTTTTTTTTTTTAGATTGTCAGCTGGGAATTGTGGCTAGTTATGTTTCCATGATGCAGTTTATAAAATTTTATTTTATTTGTCCTTGTAGACAATTCAAATTACCTGTAAGATATATTTAACTGTTCCAAATTATTCTTTTGAGAATATCTCTATTCCCTGAGAAGAAATACATTTCATTGTCAAACAAATTGTAATTTTGTAAAGCCTTCCAAGAAACACTACCCTAAAATCATCACCTTATCAAATAAGATATTAGGAATATTTTAATAAACATATTATTTATTAACAAGTGCTAGAAAAGAATTATGATTATAAACTAAAGTTAATAATACTTCGTTTGGATAGTTAAACTTTATCACTTAAAAAAATATATAACAGGGCTTCCCTGGTGGCGCAGTGGTTGAGAGTCCGCCTGCCGATGTAGGGGACACGGGTTCGTTCTCCGGTTCGGGAGGATCGCACATGCTGTGAAGCAGCTGGGCCCGTGAGCCATGGCCGCTGAGCCTGCGCGTCCGGAGCCTGTGCTCCACAAAGGGAGAGGCCACACCAGTGAGAGGCCTGCTTACCGCAAAAAAAAAAAAAAAATATATATATATATATAGCAATTTTTAAAATAGTTATGCACACATAAAAATTCATAATGTAGTGATGAATATCTTTTAGTTCAGAATCCTTAGTTGTGGGTAAGGACTAAATTCATGTAAGTAGCATTGCTCACTAAAAGAGTATATGTTGTTTTAATTTTGAAGGACATTACCAAGTTATACTACATAAAGTTTCCAAACCAAAATATGTGAGAGAATATATATAAATTCACCCCCACCTCTTGTTATCATAAACATTAATCTGACAGATATGAATTATACTTTACAAAACTTTCAATGTACTGAATCATAAGTGTGTTGATCATGTTTTCACATATTCCTAAGTTATTTTTCTTTTTGGTAAGCTTGCTGGTTATGACATTTACCAACTTTTTTTGTAATAGGGTATTTTTATTACACTGATTTATGTAAAGGCTTTGCATTTTTTAAAAAAGGGTTTATAGTGGTGCGTGTGTTTGTGTGTGTGTGTGTGTGTGTGTGCGTATGTGCTTGCCTGCATGTTGTAAATATATTTTCCTGATTCATTGTTTGACTTTGGACTCCTTGATATTTTAAGAAATGCAAATTTTAAAGTATTATGTAATCAAATTTATCATTTTTATTGCAGTTCAATTTTATATCTTGTTTAGGAAAGCTTTTCTCATTCTGAGGTTATGATGATAATAATCCCCATGTTTTCATCTAATATTTTCATGGTGTAAAATGACATTTTTTTCTCTTTGTCTTTGAAATATAACAGTTGGTGAGGGAGAGAGAGAGACAGAAAACAAAGTAAAGGTTTATATAACAGCAACTTAAATAAAGACAGAGAATATTTCCAAACCTCATGAATTCTACATTTCTTTTCTAGGTCTGGAGTAACAAATTACCATAAATTTTGGGGCTCATAAAAACAGGGATTTATTCTCTCACAGTTCAAGAGTCCAGAAGTACAAAATCAAGGTGTCAGCTGGGTTGATATTTTTCTTTTTGAAATTTATAGTGATGCTATCTGGGTTTTTATTTTCCTTTGCGATATACTCAGTTCTATTCAACAGATATAAAATTAATCAAAATTACTATTTCTCCATTTTTAAATTTTGGTAATGAATTTATTTAGGAATTGTCCATTTTAATTAAATATTCAAATATATAGTATATATTTTATCATGATATCATCTTATTACCTAATTTTAATGTGAATGGGCTCTGAAGCAGTGTCCCTTTTTTCTTTCTCTTCGAATTACCAACTTTGGGCTTTGTGGATGCTCTCTGTGTTATGCTTATTTTCCTTTTTATTATTTTCTCCTATATTCTTTACTTTTTCCTACCTTTAAGATACTCTGGGTTTAACTTGCTATTCTTGGTCTATTTTTATAAACCATAAAGTGTGTACTAAAATAAATTTCCTCATAAACATGGCTTTATTTTCTTTGCATGTATTTTATATGTAATATTTTCATGATTCTTCAGTCAAAATTACTTTTTAGTTTTTATTGTTTTCTTTGACCATGGGTTATTCAGAGTTTACTTCTTAATTCCCAAACATACAACTTATTTTCATTTTGTTGTTTTTAATTAATTTTTATTAACTGAATTCTAAAATTTACCTTAAGACTCACTTATTTTGTTGTACAGTGTTAAGGGTTTTCATAAATTCATGTCATGTATCCACCATTATGGTAGCATACAGAATTATTTCTCTATCCTAAAAATCCACTGTGTTTCATCAGTTTATCCCTCCTCCACTCTTCCCAGCTGCTGACATTCACTGATCTCTTTTATTGTCTTTATAGTTTTGTCTTTTTGTCATGTCAATATTAGTTGGAATCATATAGTACGTAGCCTTTTCAGACTGGGTTGCTTTTCTTTTCTGTTATCTTCTAGAAGTTTTATATTTTGGGTTTTAAATTTAGGGCTATGATCCATTTTGAGTTCAGCTTTGTCAAAGGTATAAATTCTATGTCTAGATTTTATTTTTTGTTGTTGTATGCAGATGCCCAGCTATTCTAGCACTGTTTGCTAAAAAACTATCTTTTCTTCCATTGAATTCCATTTGCTCCTTTGTCAAAAATCAGGTGTCTGTATATGTGTGGATTCATCTATTTACCCTTGCATGTCTATCAGTTTTCCTCCAATATTTGACACTTTCTTGTTAGGCACAAACACATTAAGGTTTATTGTATCTACTTGGACAATTGACTCCTTTATTATTATTTAATGCCCCTCATCATCCCTGATAAATTTTCTTGCTCTGAAGTCTGTTTTGTCTAAAATTAATTTAGCTACTCCAGCTTTGTTGGATTAGTGTTAGTGTGGTATACCATTCTTCAACCCTTTAATTGTAATCTACCAGGACCCTGCCCCAAGGCTGCACTATTGTTTCTTGACTGCTTCTCCCTTGCTTCTGCATCCCCTTCCTTCCCTGATTAAAAACTGCTTGAATCTGCCCTTTGGAACTCAGGTCATGGAGGCTCAAGCCTGTTTCCTACAAACAGGAAATGGGGGACTCAGAAAGGCTTTTGGGCCCAGGAGCCCCACAGGGTCCTGCTGATTTCAAGCCTTTGGCATATTCATCATAGTTATTTTAAATTCCTTGTCTAATATTTTCAAAATCCCTACCATAGCTGATTCTTTTTTTTTTCTTTTTTTCTTTTTTGCGATACGTGGGCCTCTCACTGTTGTGCCCTCTCCCATTGTGGAGCACAGGCTCTGGACACACAGGCTCAGCAGCCATGGCTCACGGGCCTAGCCGCTCCACGGCATGTGGGATCTTCCCAGACCGGGGGATGAACCCGTGTCCCCTCCATCAGCAGACGGACTCTCAACCACTGTGCCACCAGCGAAGCCCCATAGCTGATTCTTGATGCTTCCTTTGTCTCTTCAGACTGTTTTTCCTACCTTTTAGTATGTCTTGTAATTTTTTGCTGAAAGACAGATATGGTGTATTGAGTAATAAAAAATTAGGTAAATACACATTTAGTGTGAGGTTTCTCTGTTTCCTGGCTAAGGATTTGTGAGATAAAATTTATATTTTATGGCAAGACAAGAAGTTAAACATGAAAATTTTTCTCTGTCCTTTGGCCTCCCCTTTCCCCCCACTGTGCATTTTGTGTATCTGCATTATGCATCAATCAAACCTCCCCATTGGTAGAAATACCTGATCAAACACAATGAGCAACATTTTCCTAAGCATCAATAAGACAGCTCCCTAAAAGATAACATTCCTTCTTGATCTTGTAAGGGGCCACAAAGATACTTATATCTGAGTTGTGTAAACTGTCAATAATACATCATTTAATGTACAGCCCTCTGTCTCAAAAAACTTACATAGCTGTGCTTTGACTTCTATGGACTGTGCAGAGTTTTCTGAGGTGCTCTTCCTGGGTTATAATTCTCAAATTTGCCTTGAATAAAGTTTTCCATTTCTTTTTTAGATTGACTGGTTAATTTTTCATCCACAAGTTAAACTGTGTTTAACGTTTGCTATCACTGTATATGTCAGAGGTTTCAATTTCCTCTAATGTCATTGTTTTGTCTCCCCTGTTGTATTTGGGTTTCCCTAGAAACTCCTTTTTAAATGGAGTATGTGTCATGCTGCTCTCTCAGTTTTAATCCAGTATTTTTATTCTCTTATGCTGTAGTCCTGTTGGTGTGCTTGTAAGGTATACAATAATCTGTATAATCTATAATCTTATGATTACCTTTTTTCTTTTTTTTCTTAGTGAACTAGAATGCTTGGGATGTGACCTTCAAGAACACTTCTTACCTTTTTTTCACTCCACTTTTGTAACAGAAAGAAGGCTGAAGGAGGATGAAGTTGACTAATTGCCCTTCCCTCATATAGGTTAGGGCTCTGGTTAAATAGTTTCCCTTGAGTGTAGGCCTTTGCTATAAAGAAAAAGAATGCTTCCGCCACATTTCACGATGGCTGCTCCCCCCCCCACCATCTCTTTAGCAGCCTCTGCTCCTGTTAAGCTGAGATATCTGTATTCACCTGCCTTTCCAAATTCCACGGCAGTAGTTTGCCCTGCCACTTAACTTCTCTCATGGATCTGAAAAGAGTTATTAGTATTCACTTCTTCAGCCTTTTTCCTGTTGTGAGATTGGGAGTGACAACTTGCAAGCTCTTTATATGCCCAAATGGAAATGATAGCCCAATTTTGTATAAATTGATTTTGGGGTTTAATTTAATTCCTTTATGTTCATGGAAAACAGAAATATTTTTTGGCCCAATATAGTGTCAATTTTGGTAAATATTCCCTATGAATTTGAAAAGAATATGCAGGATACATATTTTTAAAATACTACATACTTTTGGTGTAATATTTTACATATGTCAATATGGCCATGTGTATTGTTCAAATCATTTACATGTTTACTAAAACGTATGTTCTTTACATGAGTGGTTGTTTATTACTATCTTTATAGATTTAGGTCAAAATCTCCACAAATTTTGGATTATCCAGGGCATTTCTTTTTCTACACACAAATAAATCTTTTTTTTTTTTTTTGGCTTCATGCATTTTCAGACTATACAGTATTAGACATCACCTTGGACAGTTATCTCAATTTTCCAGCAAATTGTCATCATTTTGAAATATCTATATCATTGATAGTGTTTCTTTCCTTGAAGTCTATTTGTGTAATATGAATATGGTCTTCAAGCTTTCTTTTGCTAAATGTTGGCATGATCTTTTTCCATTCTTTCATATTTAATCTTTCTGCATATTTATATTTTATCTATGTGTCTCAAAAACATATATACATGAGTTTCATTTTTTGTTTCCAGCACCACAATTTTTTCCTTTTAGTTGAAGCGTATACTTCATTTACATTGGACCTCATTATTAACATATTTAATTTTAAATGTATTATCTTACTGTTTACTTTCTGTTTACACCCATTTTGTTTTCATTTTTGTTTCTTTTTTTTTTGGATTGATGTTAATTTTTAAATGTCTTTTCCCTTTTATTTCTCTAGTTCTCTAGTACAATTCGGAGATTATAACATGCATCCTTGACTTACTAAAGTCTAATATAAGTTTGAACATATTAATACGTATTTATATATTTACCCTACTTGATTTTTCTGCAAGATTAGTGTACTTCTATATTTATAAAGTTCACAACACATAGTTTTTAAAGTTTTGTATATATTAATATTTAGTTATATATACCCACATATTTACTGTCTTTATATGAAACTGAGTCTTTATTTTCATAGCTGAAAGAGTATCCATTTTTATCCTATCAGTGATGAAATTACATGTTTTTGTTTGTCTGAAATTATCTTTTAAAAATATTTTTTAACTGGAAGTTGTTTTCATTTATTTATAGAATATAGAATTTGACACATTCAAGAAACTATTCAATTTTTTTCTGACTCCCATTGTTTTGGTTAAAATGTTTTAAATTGTCTATGTTTAATATTTTTGGTTTAATCTTTGTGGATTTCAAACTTTTTGATGAATATATTTTTCCAGAGATTGGTCAATTATTCCATTTTATTTCACTTTATTTTTTTCTCTGTCACTCTGATATGCCTTCTTTATCATATATTAACTTCTTTATATCATATCATATATCATCTTCTCTAGATACTTGAATATTTTTCTGGATGTTCTTTACTTTTACATTGATTTGCTGTCTATTCATGAATTGGTTTTAATTTGTTTTATGTAATGTATCATTATAATGAATTTAAAGTTTGCATTATTAGTCCTGACACTAGTATTCTTTTAAAACTGTTTCCCAGGCTATTCTTTTATGGTCTCCTTACCATGTGAGTTTTATCATTTTTGCCCATTTGAAAAATCCTGTTGATATTCTTAAAGAGAAAAAATAAAGTTTGTCATATTTTCTAACATTTTGAATTTGTTTTATTTCCTATTAAACATATCCATAACTTTTAAAACAAGGTGTCGTATAACTTCCAATAGTTTCCATTTACTGAAAGACATCTAACTGGGGATTGGTATTCTTCACCAATCTTCCCTGGTCATTATTAAAGCTTAATATATAACTTACCTCAATACTCTACTTTTCAAGTCTTCTGGTGAATTTCTTCCTCACCCATATGAATTGGACACCATGTATTCTTCATCTCATGTTTCTTCATCTTCATGTTTCATTTTGTTGTTCTTTATATTGTTTCTCTTGTTGATGCTGTTGTTGTTTGCTTGTTTGATTATGCAGCTACTGTCTCTTGTTTGTGGATAATAGCACCTGATAGTTCTTGAGAAAAAGTGAATGGTAGTATTTTTTTTTTTTAATATTCAAAATCTGTAAAAAAAAGTTTTATTGTACTCTTAACCTTGATGGATAATTTTCTAAGTGTATCACTCTGGCTAAACATTATTTTTTTCCTTCAGTATTTTCAAAGCATTGCTACCATTTTCTTCTAATTGTTCCTATGTAGGTATTTCTTTTGGTGCCATTCTTTTCACTACAACACATTACTCCTTCCTTAGCCATACTGGTGTCACCAAGCCATACTGTTTTTGGTTCATCCTGTCCAGAGAGCAGTCCCCCAGTTATCTGCTGAATTGAGGGAGGTTTACTGATTTTGGAGGGGATATAGAATCTTATGATCTATGAGTTTTATAAAATCACTTTCAATCAATTATCTGCTCTCAGTCCCACTCTGTACTTTGACTTCAGCAATACCTGGTGTTTTCACTGCCTGGCTTTGTTGCATTGATCAGCTTGTTTCTTGCTGGTATTCTCTCTTGGGTATTTATATTGCAGGCACTAGTTTAATGCCTTTTGTATTATTGACTATCATATTAGAGGGGATCCATGAGAAAGAATTCTGATAACCATGTGGATTCAAACTATTTTAAAATCAGAGATATTTTTTAAACAGCATTATGTATTGTACCTCTGTAGCAAAATACATAATGTCAAAATTTTAGTTTTTGTGTGATTATTTTCCTTTATTTTATTAATGGATCTTCTTCATTTTTCAGGTCTCCATTCAAAGGTCACTTATTCTGTCTTCCCTGCATGTCACCAACCCCATCTCTTGCTATTATAGTGTGCTGTTACACTGGTTTCATAGAACTTATCTAAAGTAATTCATTATATTCCACACATTTCATTTCTTTTATCAATCTTGTTCAACACTATATACCAAACACATTGAAAAGTACCTGTTTAAAGATATACAGTAAGTGCACCATAGATATTTGATGAATGAAAAACTAAATGAATGAGTATGACATTTTGTATATTGAGGATTTTGATTACTGAAAAAATCTAGTAAAAGAACAGCTTATTATCACAAGTCACATTACTTGTATGAACCTTGGCATAGATTAGTCACTTAACAAAATGTTGACTTAATAGAAATGGAAAGAATTTCAATTGTCACTTCAGACGGAATTTTCTGTATAATACACCCATTTTTCTAATAAACAAAGCCCATTTGTATCAGAGTTTGTGGTATGCATTTAGAGTATTAACTATGTGATACTAACCCTTTATATTATTTTTCAAAACACCCCATCTGAGTTTCAATTAGTAAATACTTCCTATTTCAATTAGTAAATATAAAATCCTAAAATATGATCTTGTCACAACTTTAGTTTTTAATGTTATGCTAGTTTTTTGTCTTTTTAAGTATTCTAGGACATGAGTTTTCTGCTGTATGAACCCAGAAGCACAATTCGTTCTTAGATAACCTTTTTCTTCTCTTTAGAAGAATCAGTGTCCTGCTGTTTTATTATTTGCGAACTTTTACACATTATTGTATATTTATTGTTAAAAAATATAACAAAAGAAAGATCACTCAAAGGACTAAAAAAGAAAAATTGAAAGCATATTTCAGTGCTTTCAATGCATTGAAATGCATTGAGTAAAATGCATATTTCATGTCATAGTGGTAAGTGCTGCATTATATTAGCAATTTAGCTATAGGTTCAGTGACTTTTCTGTCCTGTATTGAATTTCTAATATCATAAGAAAGTTACTAATGTGATAAAAGTCTTAAAGTATTACCGACTTTCTATCATGATCTTGAAGTAAATTTTTATAGTATTAGCAAAAACAGAGTTTCAGAATACCATATAAACTGACCAAAATGATAATTAAAAAAAGCTTTAAAAATCAATAATACAGTTTATTCAGCCAGTCTATTTGAAGCTTCTTATATTTCATTTTCAGATCTTTCTCTTTTAGTGGCTCCCGCCCATTGGTAAGAATAGAAGTTGCAAAATCCTAACTTCCTCTGAAACAACATCTAGTTTTCAATAGATTATCTTGCTAAGAGCAGATTCAGAAAATTGCTAGCAGTCTTATTTACAGAAAAGAATGATAAAGTACTTGCAACACAATAAAAGTTACTGCCAGCTTTACAAAATATCCAGCAAAAAATAAAGTCCACTGAGTGGATATGTATGTCTTGTACATATGGAATGTGTCAGTTATGACAGACAGAATGTCATGTATTATTTTATTTTCTATAATATTGAATATGAAAAATTAAAAAATAGGAAAAAATGTTTACTTTTCTCCAGTCCTACGTAGACAAACTAATTGTTATTCTCTACCACCATTCAGTTTTACTAATGTAAATTCATTACAGTTGTTTGTAATAGAAATGTAACATAAATGGGCCACAAAGACAGATTTTAAAAAAGCACACAAAACCAAACTAGTTTTCAGTAGGTTAACTTTTCCTTAGCACGAATCCTGTATTATTTGAAAAAAGGAAATTCTTAAAATGTTCTTGCTTCTTGAGGATTTTTATACTCTCTATTAAAATAGCTACTTTGGTTTACTTACTGATCAATGCTAGTTGTCCAAACACTTTTCTTGTACTCTAGCTGTGTAATTAAATACCAAAAATGTAATTTGGAAGAAAAAATTAAGAGTTATGCATTAGTAACTTTGGAAAAAATTACAAAAATTTAGTTTCATAAATTTGATTCCATAAATTTGGAAAAATATCACAAAAATTATTCATGTTCCTCTGTTTTGTTTCTGTATTAGACCACAAAATAGAAATTGATGATGTTAGTGAAATGACTAAAACTACCCACTATTTTCTGAGTCTCTTGTTATTTTATGTTTCTTTCTCACTACATATAAATCATCAGATTGATTTTTAATCTTTTATGAAATTGATTTTAATTATATTTATTTGTCTTGTATATCCTCTCTTTGTACTATGAATCTTTTAATTTAAAATCTGTATTAGAGCTTCATGGTTTCCTACAATTCTTTAGCGTTTAGTAGTTTGTATTTGGTTGAGAGAAGTAGTGTAGTGAAGAGTGCCAAAATGTGTATTATAGCAAATCTTGAATCAGGAACTTAACACAATCATTCCACCCTTACCATCTCCATGTTCCTTTAAAACTTCATGGAGTACTCACAATGTGCCTATAATCATAGTGCTATGCACACATGTTTTCCTCGCTAGAGTGTAAACCATATGTGGGAATATTCTCTGCAGACCACGACACTTGGAGCATAATCCAACATGACCCAGGAAATATAGAGCCAATTTAAAACACATCTTAAAAGAAAAAATAATCCAATCATCTATTGCATAAGATCATTATTTCTGTCAGTAAACTGTCTTACTGTATTCAGTCTTTCATAATTTTGTTCATAAATTTGTTTATTTGTTCAAATAAAAGTCATAGTGCCACATAGGTATCCTGTTAGAAATATGAAGTTCCAAATAATATCATGGCAATGACTTCCAGCCAAATATCACCTGAAACACACCTATAGATTAAAAAGTCAGATTTATTATTCATTGCAGCAAAGAAGAAGATACTTCTTGGGGGGCTGTAGGAAGTCTCAGTAAGAGCACATCAGATAAATTAAGGGAAGATTTAAGGAAGTGGGGATTTGTTCCCGATTGTATGTTATCAAGAATCCTGGTAAATCTATGGGTATTTTTAAATCTTGAGTATTGGGAGGGAAGACTAGACAGGGGCAAAGGCATAATTTATAAGCAAGCAGCAGTAAGAGATGTTTATTATTTTGTTCCTTGATGATATTCTTGTTTCATTTGTATTCAGACATGATTACATAGTGATATTATTTTTGTTTTGTTTCATCACGGTCAGAGGGATCGGTCTGATGTCGATGTTCTTTCAAATTATTTATGTTCAAGAGGAAAACATTCACACTTAGCTGTGAATGCCATGACAGTTCATAGTAACACCAAAGCCTAGCTGATATTATCAGAATAGCTCCTGGATGTCAGTGATCACTTTTTTCTTTCTCAATAATTAACATATAATTATATGTACTAGCAAACAAAACTTTCATTAAATCTATTTTGGACTTTGTATCATAAAAAAATTACTGGAGATTGCCTTAAACAGTTTTTTGGAATGATTGTTTTTTCTTCAAAGTTATGTATAATACTCAATATTTTTCAAAGTAATGTAATAAATTGATAGAAGTAGAGAATCAAATACAAATTATTATTTTGCCTGGGAACTTACTCACCATATATGTAAAACAAATTAATGATGTTCTCTGTGAGAATTGTGTCATTGTTTCTAGGAAAAAAATGCTAGCATACATAAAAACAGCTTTCCTTGTTCCTGAATGAGGCTGATTTATAGTCTTTAATACTATTCTATGACTTAATGCCAGAGACTTCGGACAGCTTGAGGCTTATTTTGGCTGTTCTTCTAATTGAATATTCCAGAGAATAACCAGTTTTTACCTTCTTCAATGTGTGATCAACTGTAGCCCCTCTCAGAAAAATTGCATTATGGATACAGAAATACATTGTGAGCTTGTAATTGTCAATTTAAGTGTTATTAGTTGTGTTAATTATAGATGAATGATTGACAAATCAAGTTCATAACAGGGGCTCCAGTGTGGAGGCTTGACAGTCTCTGCATGAGTATTCCATCACTGTAGCCCTGTTTTGGAAAAATAGATGAAAGTTTCATGAATGTGAAATTTAAAACCATATTCCTAGAGCTTTTACTGAAGGACCTTTTAACTAATTTAATAAAAATGCTCCTTCTTATGGGCCTGAGGAATAAAGTCTTGGAAATTGATAAGAGACTGCCTAAAGGTAAAAGAAAAGGCTGAGCCGTAGTGAGATTATCATTTCCACAAGTTTAGCTTCAAAACTGCATCAGAGAACCAATAGTAATTTTATTTGCTTTGTAAATCTAGAAAGAAACCTGAGCCATTGTGCAGGGTAGAAGACAACTATTACCATGCAACCCAGGTTCCTTAAAATGTCTGGTTCAATCTCAGCAAGGATGCAGTCTTCCCAGTTATTTTTGTCATTTGTCCTGCCCAGCCTGCACCACCCCTGCCATTGCCAAGTAGGACTGAAACAAAAGTGTTCAGACAGAAGAGAGAATTTACAACTGATATAGAATGGAAAAGTTAATTGGATATTTTCTATGTAAGGGCACTGCTGCAATTGCCAACTGTATTCTGGTCACAGAAGAAGCCATGTGTCTAGGAACATGATGATATAGCCCCTGTTACTGGTCAATTAAGAGATAACAACATTGTGGTAGTAATTTGCCTCTCCATCTGCAGCAATCTGTCAGTGGCTCTAAAAGCCACTTATCCTAGGAAGACAAACCTAAAATAACCTGGAAAATTAAGAATAAAGTATAAACAACAAAGGAAGATTTCAGGCAAGAGTTGCACAGCAACAAAATCAATTTGACATTATTACACATTATTTTGTATGTCCTAAATATTATTTTTATATCATTCTATTATATCATCCTAGACAATTTCTAGAGGAAATTATTAGGTGCCATTTTCTCATATTAATTAATTTACAAAGTAAATTTCTTACTAGTCTAATGACAAAAGAACCAACTAATTTACAAATATTGATCTACTTAAGCCTTTGGGAAGGTACTATGTCTATTTCCATTTTACAGATAAGGAAACTCATCTGTAAGAAGGGTCAGATTACTTGCCAAAGATCACATAACTAGTATTTGAACAAAATCCATATTTATAAGCTACTTTACAATTCAGTAAGAATAGTATAAAAAAATGTAGTCGAGTTAACACAAGATAATTATATAGCTAATCCCCCTAACAAATTTATATATAAATAATAAATTACCAGTTGATACAGGATAATTATGTACTTAATCTCCCTAACAAATGTTCATGTGAATAATATATATTGGAAAGGTAGTCAATCAAAGTGAATTATGGAGGACATTACAAATTTGTCTGTGGTGTTCTTTCATTTATTTGTTTAAGGGTTTAAGGGGTAGTGTTAGTAATAGGTCAACAGGAGGTTAACTAGGAGTAGTGTTTATTAACAGTATGATCATAGCCGTTTCCTATTTTTTAGACTATGATACAGAAATGCCAAATGAAAGAAAAATTACATTAGAGACTTAGTTGAATTCAACATAGTTCCTTTTTGTGGATGCAAAAGAATAGAAGGCTTATCTTCCTCTGCTCTTGATCAACTTAAAAAAATAAACACTTTCTGCTTAAAAAAAAAAAGTTGATTAAAATCAAGACCCTGTATTCTATAAAACATGGTCTTATTTCCTTTATCCTCTCAATATAAACATCCAAGTATGCCATAAATATGAAAACAGTTTTCAGAGTAGAAGTAACTAATCATGATCTTCCTTTTTAAAAATGTCTCTGGATTCGAAAAGAGACTTATTCTTCTTAGGGTTTAGCAAAGTTGTCATACTCATTTTCAACAAAAAATTAAATGCCACTGAGGCTTGAAACCCAAACACTTCTTTGATAAAAAAATTGTTTGAAAAACTGACAACTATAAAAATATAAGCGAGAAAGAACATTTAATACCAAGATCATATAATACTATCAAACTCTTCAACAAAATAACATAGTCTTCTCTTTTGCTATTTTCTACCAGATTTGTACATTTTACATTGCTTTAATGGGTGACAAATGCTTGGTAACTTTCTCTTCAGGAAATCTGTTTTCAATCTTCAGATTTACTTTTGACATTTAAAACTATCATTATAATTCTCACCATTGATGCATATCATAAGTTATACTATTTTATTTACTGTAGCTTCATGCATATGAGAACACACTGTTAAATTTAAAATATCAAGTTTACAATTCTTCCATCTCATCAGGTGAGCTATTTGAAGCAAAACTCCCTGTCAACAATATGTGATACATAAATTTGATGAGAGTATTTTTCAGTTAAGCTACTATTGGATTATAGTTTTCAATTTAACATTTCAAAATATTTGTAATGTTTCCTAAAGTTTCATCAGAGAGATCATTTTGGTTTTCATTTGAGATGGGAAACCTAGTAATTATTTTTGTTTGGAGGTAATTTTTTTTTGAACCAAATGATGGGTCTGCTAATGCTAAAATTTGCCTCTGGAAATGGACACATAAAACTACTTGTATAGCAACAGGAAGAATAGAGTGCTTGATATTAACGGGCTGTGACAGCCATTCTAAAGGGGACTTCTTGTATATAGAAAAAGGAAAAAGGAAAAAAATTATCTTACATTTTGATAGGTGTCTTTTTGGTCAATTCATAATAAATTGTATGTGGTAAATAGTTCATCTGTATTTGCAAAATTAAATTGATACTATTATCTAATCTGCAACCAAAAGCCCCAAACTACTGTGAGTAAGATTTCCAAAATACATAAAGGGCTTCTTTCATTAGATATATCAGACATATTTTTGAACAGACATGTTCAAGATCTTGATATAAGCTATTGTCTGAGGATACTTGGCTAGTCATTCAGACTCTTGGCTTTCTCATATAAGAGTTTGATCTATACTGAAGATTACTCTTGGAAATACTGCTTGAGAAGTAATCTGTCAGTTCTCCCATGTTAGGAAGTGATTAAATCTTAACCTAAAGAATAATAGGTCTCCTAAAATCTAAAACAATACTCAACTGTCTTAATAAAATAATGTAGTAGGAATGACAGATTTTTATCCAACCAAATTCGTTGTTTAAAGTTGTATGTGTATATCATAACAAAACAAAGAGGTATGTGTGTGTGTCTGTGTGTGTGTATTTGCACCTAATCTGTGACCCAAGTAAGCAACTCCTAAGAATGATTTTAAGGAAATAACAATGTGTATTAAGATATGAACTTAAAGAGAAATATCCCACGTAGTTAAATTTATGTTTTCATTTGAAGGGTAGATTACATTTGACTTGCGTAGAACTGAAGGTCAAGTCTGGCACAATCAAATTATTTCATCTTTTAAACTGCATCCAAACATTTAAATTGACTACCTTTTAAAAAAATCACTATGGGTAAGTGGAAAGAATATATTCCTTAAAGAATGGTTTGTGAAATAACAGAGAACATTGACTGCAGCAACAATAGAGCATAATAATGTTCTCATGGGGATAAACACCAAGTTCAATTTCACTGGAAAGTCAAAAATCACAAGGAAAATTAATGTTTTACTATAAAACTTTGACCAAAGTACCTACACTATAAGATTCACACCAGACACATTTGAACAAATGTAGATAAACAGATTTAGTCAGAAAGTCTTTTTTCCCCACCAGAAGGAGACTTGAGGAAGATACCAGGAGGATCTTTTGAAATTTAAGTTTAAAGAAAAAGCTCTTTTTCCCTCAGAAATGGGGCTTTGAACACTGGCAAAAACTGTATTTACTTACTATATTAGTTGAATTATTACTTTATTACATGTACAATATATATGAAAACCTTATTTATACAAAGATTCAGATAATTGTGCAATTTTTCTTCATTTGAATGTAAATATTGCTATTTATATATGTGCGTATCCAACAATATATGTATATGTAGGTAAATGTGTGTGTATAAGTGTTTTTGTGTGTAAGTGTATATATTCCAGTTTCCATGTAGAACCCAGGGTGAGAAATAAAATTTTTTTCTCCCAATAGTGACATACTTGCTACTATTATATAAGAGTTTCCAAATATACTGAGTTTCTTTTTTTGCCATGGACACTTCAATGTTTGCACAAAGAAAAGCTAAAACTTGCTATTTCATTCAACTTTTTAACTTCTGTAAAAGTCCTCAAACAGGATTTTATTTTATTTTTGGGGGGGAGGGGTATTGTCTTCTATCTCTAGAAGTATAATCTATCTCTAGGTGTAAAGTCTTCTATCTCTACGAGTATACTCTTCTATCTCTAGATGTACAGTCTTCTATCTCTAGAAGTATAATCTTCTATCTAGGTGTAAAGTCTTGTATCACTAAGAATATACTCTTCTATCTCTAGGTGTATAGTCTTGTATCTCTAGAAGTATAAACTTCTTTTTTTTTTTTTTTTAACATCTTTATTGGGGTATAATTGCTTTACAATGGTGTGTTAGTTTCTGCTTTATAACAAAGTGAATCAGCTATACATATACATATGCTCCCATGTGTCTTCCCTCTTGCGTCTCCCTCCCTCCCACTCTCCCCATCCCACCCCTCCAGGCTGTCCCAAAGCCCCGAGCTAATATCCCTGTGCCTTGTGGCTGCTTCCCCCTAGCTATCTACCTTACTACGTTAGTTAGTGTGTATATGTCCATGACTCTCTCTCGCCCTGTCAAAACTCACCCTTCCCCCTCCCCATATCCTCAAGTCCGTTCTCCAGTAGGTCTGCGCCTCTATTCCTGTCTTATCCCTAGGTTCTTCATGACATTTTTTCCCCTTAAATTCCATATATATGTGTTAGCATACGGTATTTGTCTTTTTCTTTCTGACTTACTTCACTCTGTATGACAGACTCTAGGTCTATCCATCTCATTACAAATAACTCAATTTCATTTCTTTTTAAGGCTGAGTAATATTCCATTGTGTATATGTGCCACATCTTCTTTATCCATTCGTCCGATGATGGGCGCTTAGGTTCTTTCCATCTCTGGGCTATTGTAAATAGAGCTGCAATGAACATTTTGGTACATGACTCTTTTTGAATTTTGGTTTTCTCAGGGTATATGCCCAGTAGTGGGATTGCTGGGTCATATGGTAATTCTATTTGTAGTTTCTTAAGGAACCTCTATACTGTTCTCCATAGTGGCTGAACCAATTCACATTCCCACCAGCAGTGCAAGAGTGTCCCCTTTTCTCCACACCCTCTCCAGCATTTATTGTTTCTAGATTTTTTGATGATGGCCATTCTGACTGGTGTGAGATGATATCTCATTGTAGTTTTTTTTTTTTTTTTTTTGTGGTGCGCGGGCCTCTCACTGTCGTGGCCTCTCCCGTTGCGGAGCACAGGCTCCGGACGCGCAGGCTCAGTGGCCGTGGCTCACGGGCCCAGCCGCTCCGCGGCATGTGGGATCTTCCCGGACCGGGGCGCGAACCCACGTCCCCTGCATCGGCAGGCGGACTCTCAACCACTGCGCCACCAGGGAAGCCCTCATTGTAGTTTTGATTTGCATTTCTCTAATGATTAATGATGTTGAGCATTCTTTCATGTGTTTGTTGGCATTCTTTATATCTTTGGAGAAATGTCTGTTTAGGTCTTCTGCCCATTTTTGGATGGGGTTGTTTGTTTTTTTGTTATTGAGCTGCATGAGCTGCTTGTAAATTTTGGAGATTAATCCTTTGTCAGTTGCTTCATTTGCAAATGTTTTCTCCCATTCTGAGGGTTGTCTTTTGGTCTTGATTATGGTTTCCTTGCTGTGCAAAAGCTTTGAAGTTTCATTAGGTCCCATTTGTTTATTTTTGTTTTTATTTCCATTACTCTAGGAGGTGGGTCAGAAAGGATCTTGCTGTGATTTATGTCATAGAGTGTTCTTCCTATGTTTTCCGCTAAGAGTTTGATAGTTTCTGGCCTTACATTTAGGTCTTTAATCCATTTTGAGCTTATTTTTGTGTATGGTGTTAGGGAGTGATCTAATCTCATACTTTTAAATGTACCTGTCCAGTTTTCCCAGCACCATTTATTGAAGAGGCTGTCCTTTCTCCACTGTACATTCCTGCCTCCTTTATCAAAGATAAGGTGTCCATATGTGCGTGGGTTTATCTCTGGGCTTTCTATCCTGTTCCACTGATCTATCTTTCTGTTTTTGTGCCAGTACCATACTGTCTTGATTACTGTTGCTTTGTAGTATAGTCTGAAGTCAGGGAGCCTGATTCCTCCAGCTCCTTTTTTCGTTCTCAAGATTGCTTTGGCTATTTGGGGTCTTTTGTGTTTCCATACAAATTGCGAAATTTTTTGTTCTAGTTCTGTGAAAAATGCCAGTGGTAGTTTGATAGGGATTGCATTGAATCTGTAGATTGCTTTGGGTAGTAGAGTCATTTTCACAATGTTGATTCTTCCCATCCAAGAACATGGTATATCTCTCCATCTATTTGTATCATCTTTAATTTCTTTCATCAGTGTCTTATAATTTTCTGCATACAGGTCTTTCGTATCCTTAGGTAGGTTTATTCCTAGATATTTTATTCTTTTTGTTGCAATGGTAAATGGGAGTGTTTTCTTGATTTCACTTTCAGATTTTTCATCATTAGTATATAGGAATGCCAGAGATTTCTGTGCATTAATTTTGTATCCTGCTACTTTACCAAATTCATTGATTAGCTCTAGTAGTTTTCTGGTAGCATCTTTAGGATTCTCTATGTATAGTATCATGTCATCTGCAAACAGTGACAGCTTTACTTCTTCTTTTCCGATTTGGATTCCTTTTATTTCCTTTTCTTCTCTGATTGCTGTGGCTAAAACTTCCAAAACTATGTTGAATAAGAGTGGTGAGAGTGGGCAACCTTGTCTTGTTCCTGATCTTAGTGGAAATGCTTTCAGTTTTTCACCATTGAGGATGATGTTTGCTGTGGGCTTGTCATATATGGCCTTTATTATGTTAAGGAAAGTTCCCTCTATGCCTACTTTCTGGAGGGTTTTTTATCATAAATTGGTGTTGAATTTTGTCGAAAGCTTTCTCTGCATCTATTGAGATGATCATATGGTTTCTCTCCTTCAATTTGTTAATATGGTTTATCACATTGATAGATTTGCGTATATTGAAGAATCCTTGCATTCCTGGAATAAACCCCACTTGATCATGGTGTATGATCCTTTTAATGTGCTGTTGGATTCTGTTTGCTAGTATTTTGTTGAGGATTTTTGCATCTATGTTCATTAGTGATATTGGCCACTAGTTTTCTTTCTTTGTGACATCCTTGTCTGGTTTTGGTATCAAGGTGATGGTGGCCTCGTAGAAGGAATTTGGGAGTGTTCCTCCCTCTGCTATATTTTGGAAGAGTTTGAGAAGGATAGGTGTTAGCTCTTCTCTAAACGTTTGATAGAATTCACCTGTGAAGCCATCTGGTCCTGGGCTTTTGTTTGTTGGAAGATTTTTAATCACAGTTTCAATTTCAGTGCTTGTGATTGGTCTGTTCATATTTTCTATTTCTTCCTGATTCAGTCTTGGCAGGTTGTGCATTTCTAAGAATTTGTCCATTTCTTCCAGATTGTCCATTTTATTGGCATAGAGTTGCTTGTAGTAATCTCTCATGATCTTTTTTATTTCTGCAGTGTCAGTTGTTACTTCTCCTTTTTCATTTCTAATTCTATTGATTTGAGTCTTCTCCCTTTTTTTCTTGATGAGTCTGGCTAGTGGTTTATCTATTTTGTTTATCTTCTCAAAGAACCAGCTTTTAGTTTTATTGAGCTTTGCTATTATTTCCTTCATTTCTTTTTCATTTATTTCTGATCTGATTTTTATGATTTCTTTCCTTCTGCTAGCTTTGGGGCTTTTTAGTTCTTCTTTCTCTAATTGCTTGAGGTGCAAGGTTAGGTTGTTTATTCGAGATGTTTCCTGCCTCTTAAGGTGGGCTTGTATTGCTATAAACTTCCCCCTTAGAACTGCTTTTGCTGCAGCGCATAGGTTTTGGGTCGTTGTGTCTCCATTGTCATTTGTTTCTAGGTATTTTTTGATTTCCTCTTTGATTTCTTCAGTGATCACTTCATTATTAAGTAGTGTATTGTTTAGCCTCCATGTGTTTGTATTTTTCACAGATCTTTTCCTGTAATTGATATCTAGTCTCATGGCGTTGTGGTCAGAAAAGATACTTGATACAATTTCAATTTTCTTAAATTTACCAAGGCTTGATTTTTGACCCAAGAGATGATCTATCCTGGAGAATGTTCCATGAGCACTTGAGAAAAATGTGTATTCTGTTGTTTTTGGATGGAGTGTCCTATAAATATCAATTAAGTCCATCTTGTTTAATGTATCATTTAAAACTTGTGTTTCCTTATTTATTTTCATTTTGGATGATCTGTCCATGGGTGAAAGTGGGGTGTTAAAGTCCCCTACTATGAATGTGTTACTGTTGATCTCCCCTTTTATGGTTGTTAGTATTTGCCTTATGTATTGAGGTGCTCCTATGTTGGGTGCATAAATATTTACAATTGTTATATCTTCTTCTTGGATCGATCCCTTGATCATTATGTAGTGTCCTTCTTTGTCCCTTTTAATAGTCCTTATTTTAAAGTCTATTTTGTCTGATATGAGAATTGCTACTCCAGCTTTCTTTTGGTTTCCATTTGCATGGAATATCTTTTTCCATCCCCTTACTTTCAGTCTGTATGTGTCTCTAGGTCTGAGTTGGGTCTCTTGTAGACAGCATATATAAGGGTCTTGTTTTTGTATCCATTCAGCCAATCTGTGTCTTTTGGTGGGAGCATTTAGTCCATTTACATTTAAGGTAATTATCGATATGTATGTTCCTATTCCCATTTTCTATATTGTTTTGGGTTCGTTATTATAGGTCGTTTCCATCTCTTGCATTTCTTATCTAGAGAAGTTCCTTTAGCATTTGTTGTAAAGCTGATTTGGTGGTGCTGAACTCTCTCAGCTTTTGCTTGTCTGTAAAGGTTTTAATTTCTCCATCAAATCTAAATGAGATCCTTGCTGGGTAGAGTAGTCTTGGTTGCAGGTTTTTCTCCTTCATCACTTTCAGTATGTCCTGCCACTCCCTTCTGGCTTGTAGGGTTTCTGCTGAGAGATCAGCTGTTAACCTTATGAGGATTCCCTTGTGTGTTATTTGTTGTTTTTCCCTTGCTGTTTTTAATATGCTTTCTTTGTATTTAATTTTTGATAGTTTGATTAATATGTGTCTTGGCGTATTTCTCCTTGTATTTATTCTGTATGGGACTCTCTGTGCTTCCTGGACTTGATTAACTATTTCCTTTCCCATATTAGGGAAGTTTTCAACTATAATCTCTTCAAATATTTTCTCAGTCCCTTTCTTTTTTTCTTCTTCTTCTGGAACCCCTATAATTCGAATGTTGGTGCGTTTCATGTTGTCCCAGAGGTCTCTGAGACTGTCCTCTGTTCTTTTCACTCTTTTTTCTTTATTCTGCTCTGCAGTAGTTATTTCCACTACTTTATCTTCCAGGTCACTTATCCGTTCTTCTGCCTCAGTTATTCTGCTATTGATCCTATCTAGAGTACTTTTAATTTCATTTATTGCATTGTTCATCGTTGCTTGTTTCATTTTTAGTTCTTGTAGGTCCTTGTTAACTGTTTCTTGCATTTTGTCCATTCTACTTCCAAGATTTCGGATCATCCTTACTATCATTATTCTGAATTCTTTTTCAGGTAGATTGCCTATTTCCTCTTCATTTGTTAGGTCTGGTGGGTTTTTATCTTGCTCCTTCATCTGCTGTGTGTTTTTCTGTCTTCTCATTTTGCTTATCTTACTGTGTTTGGGGTCTCCTTTTTGCAGGCTGCATGTTCGTAGTTCCCGTTGTTTTTGATGTCTGTCTCCTGTGGCTAAGGTTGTTTCAGTGGGTTGTGTAGGCTTCCTGGTGGAGGGGACTAGTGCCTGTGTTGTGCTGGATGAGGCTGGATCTTGTCTCTCTAGTGGGCAGGTTCACGTCTGGTGGTGTGTTTTGGGGTGTCTGTGGCCTTGTTATGATTTTAGGCAGCCTCTCTGCTAATGGGTGGGGTTGTGTTCCTGTTTTGCTAGTTGTTTGGCATAGGTTGTCCAGCACTGTGGCTTGCTGGTCGTTGAGTGAAGCTGGGTGCTGGTGTTAAGATGGAGGTCTCTGGGAGATTTCCACCGTTTAAAATTATGTGGAGCTGGGAGGTCTCTTATTGACCAGTGTCCTGAAGTTGGCTCTCCTACCTCAGAGGCAGAGCCCTGCCTCCTGGGCTGGAGCACCAAGAGCCTTTCATCCACACGGCTCAGAATAAAAGGGAGAAAAAGTAGAGAGAATTATTAGAAGTATGAGGAAAGAAAGAAGGAAAGGAGGAAAGGAAGGAAGGAAGAAAGAAGCAAGGAAGGAAAGAAAGGAGGGAGGGAGGGAGGAAGGAAGGAAGGAAGGAGGGAAAGAAGGAGAAAATGTAGAGAGTGTTAGTAGAAGTATGAGGAAAGAAAGAGGGAAAGGAGGAAAGGAAGGAAGGAAGAAAGAAGCAAAGAAGGAAAGAAAGGAGGGAGGGAGGGAGGGAGGAAGGAAGGAAGGAAGGAAGGAAAGAAGGAGAAAATGTAGAGAGAATTAGTAGAAGTATGAGGAAAGAAAGAAGGAAAGGAGGAAAGGAAGGAAGGAAGAAAGAAGCAAAGAAGGAAAGAAAGGAGGGAGGGAGGGAGGAAGGAAGGAGGGAAAGAAGGAGAAAATGTAGAGAGAATTAGTAGAAGTATGAGGAAAGACAGAAGGAAAGGAGGAAAGGAAGGAAGGAAGAAAGAAGCAAAGAAGGAAAGGAGGGAGGGAGGGAGGGAGGAAGGAAGGACGGGAGGAGGGAAAGAAGGAAAAAAGACAGAAAGAAAGAAGATACAGTAAAAATAAAATAAAGTATAATATAGTTATTGTACTAAAAAATATTTAGAAAAAAAAAAAAAAGGGACGGATAGAACCCTAGGACAAATGTTGGAAGCAAAGCTATACAGAGAAAATCTTACACAGAAGCATACACATACACGTTCACAAAGAGAGGCAAAGGGGGAAAAATCATAAATCCTGCTCCCAGAGACCACCTCCTCAACCTGGGGTGATTCACTATCTAAAGGAGGGAAGGAAGGAAGGAAAGAAAGAAAGAAAGAACGAAGGTAAAGTACAATAAAGTTATTACAATTAAAATTAATTATTAAGAAAAATAATTTTTAAAAAAAAAAAAACCATGGATGGATAGAGCCCTAGGACAAATGGTGGAAGCAAGAGTATACAGACAAGATCTCACACAGAAGCATACACGCACACATTCACAAAAAGAGGAAAAGGGAAAAAAATCACAGATCTCGCTCCTAAATTCCACCTCTTCAATTTGGGATCACTCCTTGTCTATTCAGGTATTCCACAATGCAGGGCACATCAAGTTGATCGTGGAGCTTCAATCCGCCGCCTCCGCGGCTGCCGGGAGAGACCTCCCCCTCTCCTCCCTGCTCTCACAGCTCACAGGAGCTCAGCTTTGTACCCGGCCCTGCCCCTGCGCGCAGGTCGCTGGAGGGCGTCTGTTTTTTGCTCAGACAGGACGGGGTTAAAGGAGCCGCTGATTCGGGGGCTCCGGCTCACTCAGGCCGGGGGTTGGGGGATGGGGGAAGGAGGGGCACTGCGTGCGGGGCGGGCCTGCGGCGGCAGAGGCGGCGTGACGCTGCAGCAGAGGCCGGCGTGACGTTGCACCAGCCTGAGACCCGCCGTGCGTACTCCCGGGGAAGTTGTCCCTGGATCCCGGGAACCTGGCAGTGATGGCCTGCACAGGCTCCGCGTAAGAGGGGCGCGGAGAGTGACCTGTGCTCACACACAGCTCCCCTGGTGGCGGCAGCAGCAGCCCCAGCGTCTCCTGCCCGTCTCTGGGGTCCGCGGTTTTAGCCGCGGCTCGTGCCCGTCTCTGGGGTTCGTGCTTCCCGCCGCGGCTTGCGCCCGTCTCGGGGGCTCGCGCCCTCAGCCGCGGCTCGCGCCCGTCTCTGGGGTTCGCGCTTTTAGCCGCGGCTCGCGCCCGTCTCTGGAGTTCCTTTAAGCAGCTCTCTTAAACCCCTCTCCTCGCGCACCAGGAAACAAAGAGGGAAGAAAAAGTCTCTTGCCTCTTCGGCCGGTGCAGGCTTTTCCCCGAACTCCCTCCCGGCTAGTCGTGGCGCACCAACCCCTTCAGGCTATGTTCAAGCCGCCAACCCCAGTCCTCTCCCTGCGCTCTGTCCAAAACCGAAACCGAGCCTCAGCTCGCAGCCCCGTCCGCCCCGGCGGGTGAGCAGACAAGCCTCTCGGGTTGGTGAGTGCCGGTCGGCACGGATCGTCTGTGCAGGAATCTCCCCGCTTTGCCCTCCGCACCCGTCGCTGTGCACTACTCCGCGGTCCCGATGCTCCCCCCTCCACCTCCCACAGTCTGCGCCCGCGGAGGGGCTTCCTAGTGTGTGGAAACTTTTCCTCCTTCACAGCTCCCTCCCACTGGTGCAGGTGCCGTCCTTATTCTTTTGTCTCTGTTTTTTCTTTTTTTCTTTTGCCCTACCCAGGTACGTGGGGAGTTTCTTGCCTTTTGGGAGCTCTGAGGTCTTCTGCCAGCCTTCAGTAGGTGTTCTGTAGGAGTTGTTCCACGTGTAGATGTATTTCTGGTGTATCCGTGAGGAAAAAGGCGATCTCCACATCTTACTCTTCCGCCATCTTCCCCCGTCTCCCCTAGAAGTATAAACTTCTATCTCTGGTTTAAAGTCTTCTATCTCTAGGAGTATACTCTTCTATCTCTAGGTGTATTCAAACAGGATTTTAAAAACGTTCCTTTTCTTTCTATTTTACTTCATGTTTTTAATGTGTTTCTTTTGCCTTTTAAATTAATAAATTTCTGTTATTATTTATATTTGCATTGCCTTGATGCTTTTTGGTAGTTTGTTACATTTGATACAGGTATCAGTCAATAAAAAAGTATTTCTTAATTAAAATAAAGTTCATAAAAGTGATTTAAAGAACATGAGAACTAGGTTCAGACTTATACTATTATTAGGAGTTTAGAATATTATGTAATTATCTTAGAAATAGAATATTCAAATATAATATTTGAAATAATGGTAATGAAAACAAAATACAAGAAATAAATGTTATTGTTTTAACATTTTGCAAGAGCTTTAAATCTACCAAAAGCAAGGATATAAGCAACAAAAATGATGAAAACATTTAAAATGAAAAAGCAAACATCTCAGGAACATACATTAAGTTTTTTGTTGAGAGTTCTGTTATTTTTATGCCTTAACATTACTTTCTTACCTTAAACATTATTTTCTTTTTATCGAAGTATACTTGATTTACAGTATCGTGTTAGTTTTAGATGTACAGCACAGTGATTTAGACTCAGATACATATATATATATATATTCTTTTTAAGATTATTTTTCCTTATAGGTTATTATAAAATATTGATTATATTTCCCTGTGCTATACAGTAGGTCATTGTTGGTTATCTATTTTATATATAGTAGTGTACATATTAATCCCAAACTCCTAATATATCCCCTCATCCTTTCCCCTTTGGTAACCATAAGATTGTTTTCTATATCACTGAGTCTCTTTCTGTTTTGTAAGTTCATTTGTATTCTGCTTTTTTTTTTTTTTTTTTAGATTCTGCATGTAAGCGATATCATGATATTTGTCTTACACAGTCTGGTTTACTTCACTTAGTATGATAATCTCTAGATCCATCCATGTTGCTGCAAATGGCATTATTTTGTTCTTTTTTATGGCTAATGTTCCATTGTGTATATGTACCGCATCTTCTTTATCCATTCATTTGTTCTGCCTGCGTTTTCCTCTAGGAGTTTTATAGTATCTGGTCTTACATTTAGATCTTTAATCCATTTCAAGTTTATTTTTGCATATGGTGTTAAAGAATATTCTAATTTCATTTATTTACATGTAGCTCTCCTGTTTGCCCAACACAACTTATTGAAGAGACTATCTTTTCTCCATTGTATAGTCTTGCCTCCTTGTCATAGATTATAGGTGTGTGGGTTTATTTCTGGGCTTTCTATTCTGTTCCATTGCTCTATATGTCTCTTTCTGTGCCAGTACCATACTGTTTTGATTACTGTAGCTTTGTAGTATAGTCTGGAGTCAGGGAGCCTGATTCCTCCAGCTTCATTTTTCTTTCTCAAGGTTGCTTTGGCTATTCAGAGTCTTTTGTGTTTCCATACAAATTAAAAAAATTAAAATTTGTTCTAGTTCTGTGAAAAATGGCATTAGTAATTTGATAGGGATTGCACTGAATCTGTAGATTGCCTTGGGTAGTATAGTCATTTCAACAATATTGATTCCTCCAATCCAAAAATGGTATTCTTTCCATCTGATTGTGTCTTCTTCAATTTCTTTCATTATCATTTTATAGTTTTTGGAATAGTGTTTTGCCTCCTTGGGTAGGCTTATTCTTAGGTATTTTCTTCTTTTTGATGCAATGGTAACTGGGATTGTTTCCTTAATTTCTCTTTCTGATCTTTCTTTGTTAGTGTATAAAAATATAACAGATTTCTGTGCATTAATTTTGTATCCTGCAACTTTACTGAATTCATTGATGAGCTCTAGTAGTTTTCTGGTAGCATCTTTAGGATTTTCTATATATAGTATTGTGTCATCTGAAAACAGTGACAGTTTTACCTCTTCTTTTCCAGTTTGGATTCCTTTTATTTCTTTTTCTTCTCTAATTGCTGTATCTAGAACTTCCAAAATTATGTTGAATAAAAGTGGCAAGAGTGGGCATTCTTATAATTTGCTGATAGTAAAAGAGCAAAGCTGCCTTGATGGGTTGCTGGATTTTGAATGACAGTCTCTCCATCATATTAGTAGTAAATATTATTTTTGTTATTCAATTTTAAATATATACATGGCATATCTTGATTCTTAGGATAACTTGTATAGGAATACTAAATAACTTGAAAGAGTTAAAGACTGTGTTAAAAGACTAAAACTTGTTAGAAAACATTCAGTAGATACATTTAATTTACCCTTGCAGAATCATGTAAATCATTATTTTTAAAGTCAGGTAGTTTGCTTTTACATCATATATGAATGTTTCTCTAAATCGAATGAAGTCTTTGAATTAGACTATGACATTGGAATTTTTGTAGAGTACTTTCTGAGTTGATTTTAAAGTTTTCCTCCTTGATATCATTGACTTAAAATGTTATAACAATGTTAATTAGGATGGTTTTGTACTTTTCATTAAATTCCTTAAACTATATATAAAAAAGTGGGCATTCTTGTCTTGTTTCTGACCTTAGAGGAAATGCTTTCAGCTTTTTACCATTGAGTATGATGTTAGCTGTGTATTTGTCATATATGACCTTTATTATGTAGAGGTAGGTTCCCTCTATGTCCACATTGTGGACAGTTTTTATCATAAATTGGTGTTGAATCTTATCAAAAGGTTTTTCTGCATCTTTTGAGATGATCATATGACTTTTATTCTTCAATTTGTTAATGTGGTGTATTGCACTGATTGATTTGTGGATATTGAAAAATCCTTGCATCCCTGGGGTAAATTCAACTTTATTGATCATGGTGTATGATCCTTTTAATGTATCATTGGATTCAGGTTGCTAGTACTTTGTTGAGGATTTTTGCATCCATGTTCATCAGTGATATTGGCCTGTAATTTTCTTTTCTGTGCATGGAATGTTTGTCTGGTTTTGGTACCAGGTTAAGGGTGGCCTTATAGGATGAGTTTGGAAGTGTTCCTTCCTTTACAATTTTTTGCAGTAGTTTCAAAAGGATAGATGTTATCTCTTCTCTAAATGTTTGGTAGAATTCACCTGTGAAGCCATCCAGTCCTGGACTTTTGTTTCTTGGGAGTTTTTAAATCACAGATTCAATTTCTGTACTTATAACTGGTGTGTTCATATTTTCTATTTCTTCCTCGTTCAGTCTTGGGAGATTATACCTTTCTAAGAATTTGTCCATTTCTTCTAGGTTGTCTATTTTATTGGCATATAATTTCTCATAGTAGTCTTTTATGGACCTTTGTATTTCTGTGGTGTTGGTTGTAACTTCTACTTTTTCATTTCTGATTTTATTGATTTGGGCCCTTTCCCCATTTTTCTTGATGAGTCTGAGTAAAGGTTTATCAATTTTGTTTATCTTTTCAAAGAACCAGTTTTTAGTTGCTCACATATATGTAAACAATTAATGTAGAAAATATCTCTCAGGGGAAGAGCTGTTGCTATATTAACAAAAATTCACCTCATTCCTTATTTTCAATCTTTATAAGTATCCCAGTGTCTGAAATGACAGTAAATATTTTTATTTAAAATTTTACAAAATTTAAAGTATTGAGGGTAGGATCAATATGCTTTTGTTTTTTAGTAGAAAAATACCTGCTGATTTAAACAATTGAAAATATTACATTTTGTTAATCATTTTATAAACATGTCTACATGCCAAATGTGAGAACTTAGTGAAAACAAATAGTTTTAACTATTTAAAATTAATTAGAAAATTTTAAGAAATTACGGCAATGTGTTTTCATGTTATATGATATTTAATAGTGAATTTTAATGAGTTGAATAGTTCATCGATGATTCTTAAAATAGACCTAAGGTGAGATATGCTTATTTGCCTTTTCTATACTGGACTTGTGCAAATTGAACAACTATTAAAAGCATACTATACCAAAGGAAGAGGTGTATTTTATAACAACAAAATAAATGTAGACTCTCTGTAAAGATTTTATTAAGGGAATGAATGAATATGTATGCATATGAGTGTGTGATGTGTATGTGCATGGGGTGTATGTGTATGTATATGTGTGTATATAAAAATTTATATTAAGTAATGGAAGGGAATTTTTCCTTTTTTGAAAAACGTATTTCAATAAAATTTCAGATCTAAATATGTAAATTAGAACAGTAAAATGCTTAGAGGAAATCAACTTCACGGCATTGAAGTAGGCAAATATTTCTTAAATAGGTCCCAAAACTCTAGTTGTAAAAGAAAAAGTATATAGATTGGACTGTAATAAACAAAAGAACTTCTGTTCTTCAAAGTAATCATTATGGGAATGGAAAGGCAACTCAGGAGTGAGGAGAGCTTTCCACAATACATATAACTCACAAAGGATGTAAATCTAGATTATGAAAAGACATCACACAAATCATTAGAAAAAAAACAGTTGAATAGAGCCTGGACTAATGTCATGACTAGACAATTTACAAAAGAAAAATCAAGCTGGCTAATAGATTTATAAGATGCTCATCTTCATCATTCATTATGGAAGTTCCCATTAAAAATACAATGTGGTACCACGACACACTCAACAGAATAAATAAAGTTAAAAGATAGAAAGCATCAAGCATTAGTGAGGCTGTGAAACAAGTTACACCGTACAAGTGCAACTTGGTAAAGTCACTCAGGAAAACTTTATGGAAGTTTCTTATAAATTTGAATATACATGTACCCTATTACGCAGCAATTCAACTTCTAGTTATATTTCAAGCAAAATTGTACCCAAATATTCACCAAAGTCATTGATCAGAATCTTCACAGCAACTTTAATCACAATAGCAAAAATCTGGAAACCAGCAAAGTAACTTATCTCAAGTAGAATGGAATACTACCCAGCGAAGAGAATGAATGATCTAAAACAACAAACCACAATATGAATGAATTTACAAAAGAAGTCAGATACAAGAGAGGATTACTCTATTAAAACAAAGTACAAAAGCAAGCAAAACCAATTTATGGCATTAAAAATAAGGCTAGTGGTGCTGGTCCCGGAAGGGAGGTAAGGGAATCTGAGATGGGTTCTTAATCTCTGTGCTGGTTACAGCTGTTAAGTTTGATTTGCAAAAAATTCATCAGGACTTATGTGTATTTTATTACACATATATTTTACTTCAATAAAAAGTTTAAAATGTATGTCATATACCCTAAATCAATTCCTATTTTCAATAAAGTTTGAGACCTCTTAAAATATAGATGCTCATTTTTTTTCCTTGCTCCCTCCTGTTATTTTCTCTGTAGTCCATATTTTGACCATATTTCTATGTACTCAGGTCCTCCAAATATCATAATGATACAATGTAAAAAGTTCAATCAAGGGCTTCCCTGGTGGCGCAGTGGTTGAGAGTCCGCCTGCCGATGCAGGACACACAGGTTTGTGTCCCGGTCCGGGATGATCCCACATGCCGCGGAGCGGCTGGGCCCGTGAGCCATGGCCGCTGAGCCTGAGCGTCCGGAGCCTGTGTTCTGCAATGGGAGAGGCCACAACAGTGAGAGGTACGGCAAAAAAAAAAAAAAAAAATTCAATCGAGACATGATATTTTTTAATTTGAAGAAGCAAAACTCCTAACGAATGACTCCATATAAGATTCCATCCTATATTGAAGTTAAAGGTTGACTTTTTTACTGGAAGTCAACAACATATGGTGAGAGCCTAGTACATATAAAGTAAATTAAAATAATACAGTTGTGAATGGCAGACTTAAAATTGCTCAAAGGCATTTTCTAGATTAGATCATCAGTTTTAATATGACTCTTTCTGTTTTTGGTTTTTTTTTTTTTTCCTTTCACTTGGGAAATGTGTATTGTTGTGAAACAAATGCTGAGCTCAGGAAATCCCTGCAAGAGCATTGCCTACCTTCTAGCAAATGATTTTTTACACTGTTTTCTGGTCCAGCTATTGTGAAAATATCTAAGTATGTTTTGAATTGCTTAGTATTTTAATTTTTAGAAAAGAGTGTAATTATTCAGTTGGGACATAGAGAAAGTCACAAGCATTCCTATCATATCAATTTATATTTTTCCTTATGTTCTACAAAGTTCCAAATTTTTACATGAGGAAATAGTCTCACCTATATTAATACACAATAGTAAAATACATTAGTTACTGGAGGTGAAAAATTTGCATCCATACTCAGTAACTCAGTGTTCAGAAGATTTTCCTGGCCTCCGCTCTTCTTCCTATCCAGGCCAGTATGATATTGTCTCCATCCTTCCAGTTTGGCCCAGCTTGAATTCGGGAGTTGCTCTTTTTCCAGATATAACCAAACAGGTTAGTTCTGCTTTTGGATTTAAACACTCATGCTCTCTTTGACCTTTGATTAATTCTTGATAACAGCCAGGTGACCTGAGAGGTTAATGTACTGACACAACTGCCTAAATGACACAGAATGCTAGAATCCTAGTGCCCACATCCGTAGCACTTTATTATCACCATCCCCACCCTCACCTGAGTGTTGTCATTCCCACTGGAGATTTACAAGCTGAATAATATGACTTGGTGAAAAATGTCTTCTTACTAGTGAATTAAACCCTGCTTTGAAAGTAATTGGACACTGTGAACATTTAGCTACATTTTGTCTTTTTAAGCATTCATAGAATGTCACTGGAAAGTGCACATTATTTTCTTCCTTTTTTCTTTTTTTGTCTGCTTTAAAATTTCACCCTGTTATATTATGTCCCTGGAAAGAAGTTAACATTTTAACATTTACTGACCACTCTGCTAGATGTGTTTTGTGCCCTTGCCCTGCCTGCCTAAAACTCCCACAACAGCTAGGCTAGAGCCTACAGTAGACTTAAAATGAGGGCACTAATGTGATTTTTTTGCTTACTCTCTTCACCTCGAGACAGTTCTCACCATCCAGAGTAATAAAACAAGTGTGATTCTGGTGCTGGAACATTCAATCCAGCAATTTACAACAGTGTCACCTAAGAAAGCATAACAGCTTGTCTGCGTAAGGCTCTCAGAAGTAGCATTTTCTGAATTTATGTGAGGAGACTCAGATCTAGAAAAAAGAAAAATTTCAGGAATTTCTACCATTCTTTAATCCATTTCTTCTCTTTCAACTATTAGCCTCATTATGTAGCAAAGTTTTGCAGTGGTCTTCTTCAAGTCTTTCTTTGCTTGTTAATACCAGATTTTTGGTCAGAAGCATTACAGCTTGTTAGTTTAACTCTCCCTCCATTTACTCTTTACAATATAAAAAATATAGATGAAGATTCATGCAAGGTGAATTAAATTCATTCTTTTATCTTAATAGTAAATAGTTCACACTCATTTGTAAAAGAATTGCTACTAAGTCTTAATTTGTGGGCAGTGCTTTTTAGTTAACAGTGGGCTTTTACATAAACCCTATTTTCATTTTTAAACCCATAAAAATTCTAGGAACTTTTTTCCAGGGTAGCTGTGATTATTTCTGTTTTCAATGAAAGAAACTGAACATGCTTTCTGATCCTCTCTTGATTCCAGTGGGTGTTATTATTTTTAGTATACCATTACATAGTAATGTCTATAGCTAAATGCCCCATTTTGTGATTTTCTTAAGGGCTTTGATTGGGACTTGTTGGGGGTTAGCATAGGATGTGGCACATAATGTATGTTTGTGAATGAGTTCTAAATATAATAAACAGAGTTGGCTAAGGCACCAGCTACTGAATGGCAGAAATATTATATAAATTTGGTAATCCAACAGTAAGTTTTGAACTCTTCACTAAAATATATTTCCAATTAACCTTATAATTAGGCAATAAGTCAATTAAGTAAGGCCTCTGCATTAAATGACACATGCTATCTACAACCTATAGCCAAGTGACAATAGCAATGAGATAAATATCAGGAGGTTCCATGTAAAAATATATGTTTTGCTTTAATTTTCACTTTCCAATTGAGCAGATCAACCATCCACTTTACCATTAGCATTTGTTAGTGGAAAACACTCCAAACTCTTCCTGTTGTTATTGCCTTTTCAGATTTAAGTTGCATTGTATTTTAACTTCTCAGAAAATATGTCAAGAAAAATTACTGTTTTTATTACCAAAAATGAAAGATGAATACCAGCTGACTTGTAAGAATTTGTGGGTAGAAGTTTGTAAGGATTAAAGGAGAGGCTCAAAATGAATTCAGAAATAAGTACCTTAATAATGACTATTTGTGAAGGTAATTCAGTGGGTAAACTAATTTTCTTCCCCAATAAAGTAAAAAAGAAAGAAAATTAGCTAAAACAATTGTTGACTAGCTTGAGAGAATAAAGTGTTGGTTGAATGTACTTTGAGATTAATGCTGAATTCATAAGAATTACAATTTTTCTCCATTCAAAGCAAGAGTGGTGTCAAAAAGAGTTTTGCTTCTAAGTTCATACATTTTTAGAATAATGTGTTTTAAAACTGAATGTAGTCTGGAAATGTGTTGTAGCATCACATATATGCATTTTATTCTGTAAATCTTTCAATAATTATTTCAGTCAAGACATCTATCTCCTTATCTTTATTTATTTACTTATTTATTTTGCGGTACGTGGGCCTCTCACTGTTGTGGCCTCTCCTGTTGCAGAGCACAGGCTCAGGACGCGCAGACTCAGCGGCCATGGCTCACCAACCTAGCTGCTCCGCGGCGTGTGGGATCTTCCTGGACCAGGGCACGAACCCGTGTTCCCTGCATCGGCAGGCAGACTCTCAACCACTGCGCCACCAGAGCAGCCCTCTCCTTATCTTTAAAAGTAGTGAAATCCACAAGTTATACCATAGAAAGTGCAAATGTGTGGAAACAAAGGATATTCTATTTCAAATATGAATCTAGTATTTTTCATTAGAAGGAGAAATATTGATAGAAGATAGAGACTGGGTGGGAAAGGATATAACTATCTGATCAAGGCTATTTGATCAAGGCTATTTTTCCAACAGTAGGGTTGAAGTGAACCTTACAATGTCATCTGGTCCAGTCCTCTGCCTTGAGGCAGAAGTACATCATCGAAGTAGATGAGAATCAATACTGTTTGTTGAGAACCCCCCCAGAGAAGATCATGCCTAGCTTCCCTCATAACCTTTGAATCTTCTTCTTGTGGCTATTTAAAATGGTTGAAATCCATATGGTTTTCTGAAGCCTTGAGTTTCCTTTAGGAGAAATGAACAAAAAGCTTCTGAAACAAATCAGCCCCCCTTTAAGGAGATCTTTGACCACGGGTCTAGAGATTACTTTAAAGTAGTCAAGTAGGAGAGAACCACATAATTTCAATATTTAAAAAAGCCAAACACTAAATCGTTAGCATACTTAAGTTAAACTGCTCAAATAATGTTACTGTTAAAATGGCATATTCATTTCGTAAGAAAGACCCACTAATGCTTGGTAGAAAAAAAATGTGTTGGTCATAATTGTGTTGGTGTTTTAGGTTGGGGAGGTCTTTTGTTTTTTTATTCTTTTCCCTTATGGTTTATCACAGGATATTCAGTATAGTTCCTTGTGCTGTACATTAGGACCTTGTTGTTTATCCAGTCTAAATGTAATAGTTTGCATCTACCAACCCAAAACTCCCAGTCCATCTTTGAAAGAAAAGAAGTCTACTCCTTCTTTATTTCAGTAAAGCTCTTTTCCATGTGGAGTAGGTCAGAGAAGAAGACTTTTTACACCAGGTAAAACGTTTAAAAATAACAACAAAAATCACAAATAATACATAATTGCTACTTATAAAACTTATTGGTAGAGAACATATTTAAGGAGCTCTTATTCACACTGAGTCCTAATTAATGAAGTAAGTCTGCTATAACACAACCCATAGATTTAGTATGTAGGATACTATAAATGCATTCAAAGTTTACAAATATTTTTACTGCTTGCTTTTGGTATTTTTCATGTTCATTTTATTTAATTTGTAGTATTTTCTATAAACCCCATTTTATTTGGATAATTTTTCCTTTGTTATTTTCATAATGACAGTATTCAAACATATATAAAATAGAGAAAAGAGTATAAAAAACCTCACCATATCCATCATTAACCTCAACAATTATCAACATATATTTATATTTTTATACTTCCTCTTTCTATACAGTATTATATTACAGCAAATAAGAGGTATTTATTATCTTCCCTGTAATACTTTGACAGAATTTTTAAAATAACAATAAGTTTGATTGCTCAAGTTTCAAAATGATCTTTTTCTTTTTTTTTTTTTTGTGGTACGTGGGCCACTAACTGTTGTGGCCTCTCCCGTTGTGGAGCACAGGCTCCGGACACGCAGGCTCAGCGGCCATGGCTCACGAGCCCAGCTGCTCCTCAGCATGTAGGATCTTCCCGGGCCGGGGCACGAACCCGTGTCCCCTGCATCGGCAGGCAGACTCTCAACCACTGAGCCACCAGGGAAGCTCCAAAATGATCTTTTCATGAAAATTGATAATGCCCTAAATAACTCAACTTCATCAAGAAAACATGCTATTCCTTGAACTGACAATGTGATCGTAAGCAAGAAATAAAAATCATCAAGACACTTGGACAGTTCTGAGAGGCAGATATGTCTTGATCATATCCTGTGCAATTAGATTAGGAATGTAGATGGAATTTTGTGGACCATAGATATCTACTAAGCAGGCAGGAATATAATGTAGATGTGTTTCAGGGATTTATTATGTCCACACCACATCAATGTCATTTAGATAAAAATTAATAAGGAATTTGGTAAATACTAGTCTTCACTTATATAAATTTGGAAAATCCTTAGCAATTCATCAACAAGAAATAGAGGAAGAAAATTAACATATTATGGCACAGGGAAATTAAAGCAAAACATCTTTCAGAAACTATCCCAGAGAGAAAACAAAGAATTTAAAAATTTAGAACAATTTGTTTATATAATTAGCTTATACCAAGACAACTAAACAGGAAAAACCAAACCTATAAAACATATTTTGAATATTATAGCCAAAATGAAAATATTTTTAAAAATAGTGATTTTAGAAAACCTCTAGAAAAATATTGAAAACTAAAAATTCTCAATCTTCTTTGAGCATATACTCTAGTGTTCCATTTGTTCCTCTTGTTTTTGCTTTGACACAGCTCAGCCTAGGCAACTGTAACATCTTTCACCACTCCCAGTGATGCTCAAGTATAGTTAAGGAGTTGGCTCCATAAATCCTGGGCTCAGTATAGTGGAATCTCCTTGAGAGGACATAAACCTTAGTATTACGGTATGAAAGTGATGTTTTAATACAAATTTTGAACAAAGTAAAAACAAAACCCAATAAAGACAAATTTCTTAATGTGTCAGGGACATAACATTAACAATATCTAATAATTTTAGTATAATTACACAAACGTGTATTACGAATGACTAGAAATCTAGATTTTTAGTGCAGTGATATTGTAAAGAGAGGTATTTCTATATGCTGCAGCTGGTATCACAAACTATCATACCAGGTGTTCTCAATTCTAATGCTTCAATTGTCTAAAAGATATTATCAATAAAATTATCCATGAATATATGCTAGGTTTTAGGAAAGTGAATTATGCTGTGACCAAGGATCCTTTCCAAAAGGAATTATGAAAAATAATTATGAAATAACCAGTATCTTAAAGTTCGTTGATTTCTGTAAAGCTTTTTATAGCCATCCTTCTCCCCAAACCTACTTTAAGGGAAGTTATAATCTCTTTCAATGAAGTCCTATGTTTTCCTCTAAGAGTTTTATAGTATCCAGTCTCACATTTAGGTCTTTAATCCATTTTGAGATTATTTTTGTGTATGATGTTAAAGAATGTTCTAATTTCATTTTTTTTACATGTAGCTGCCCAGTTTTCTCAGGACCATTTATTGAAGAGACTGTCTTTCCTCCATTGTATAGTCTTGCCTCCTTTGTCTTAGATTAATTAACCATAGGTGTGTGGGTTTATTTCTGGACTTTCTATCCTGTTCCCTTGATCTATATTTCTACTTTTGTGCCAGTACCATACTGTTTTGATGACTATAGCTTTGTAGTATATAGTCTGAAGTCAGGGAACCTGATTCCTCCAGCTCTTTTTTTCTTTCACAAGATTGCTTTGGCTATGAGGTCTTTTGTGTCTCCATACAAATTTTAAGCTTTTTTGTTCTAGTTCTGTGAAAAATGCCATTGGTAATTTCATAGGGATTTCATTGATTCTGTAGATTGCCTTGGGTAGTTTAGTCATTTTGACAATATTGATTCTTCCAATCCAAGAACATGGTATATCTTTCCATCTGTTTGTGTCATCTTCAGTTCCTTTCATCAGCATCTTATAATAGTTTTCGGAGTACAGGTGTTTTACCTCCTTAGGTAGGTTTATTCCTAGGTATTTTATTCTTTTTGATGCAATGGTAAATATTTCTTGAATTTCTCTTTCTGATCTTTCATTGTTAGGGTATAGAAATGCAACAGATTTCTGTGTATTAATTTCGTAATCTGCAACTTTACCAAATTCACTGGTGAGCTCTAGTAGTTTTCTGGTGGCATCTTTAGGATTTTCTTTGTATAGTATCATGTCATATTCAAACAGTGACAGCTTTACTTCTTCTTTTCCAATTTGGATTCACTTTATTTCTTTTTCTTCTCTGATTGCCAGCTAAGACCTCCAAAACTAAATTGAATAATAGTGATGAGAGTGTACATTCTTGTTTTGTTCCTGATCTTAGAGGAAATGCTTTCAGCTTTTCACCATTGAATATGATGTTAGCTGTATGTTTGTTTTATATGGCCTTTATTATGTTGAGCTATATTCCCTCTATGCCCACATTCTATAGAGTTTTTGTCAACAGCTTTTTCTGAATCTACTGAGATGATCATATGGTTTTTATTCTTCAATTTGTTGATGTGGTATATCACACTGATTAATTTGTGGATATGAAAAATCCTTGCATCCCTGGGATAAATCCCACTTGATCATGTTGTATGATCCTTTTAATATATTGTTGGATTTGGATTGGTAGTATTTTGTTGAGGATTTTTGTGTCTATGTTCATCAATGATATTGGCCTTTAATTTTCTTTTTTTGTGGTGTCTTTGTCTGGTTTTGGTATCAGGGTGATTATGGCCTCATAGAATGAGTTTGGGAGTTTTTCTTCCACTGCAATTTTTTGGACAGTTTAAGAAGGATAAGTCTTAATTCTTCTCTAAATGTTTGATAGAATTCGCCTGTGAAGCCATCTGGTCCTGGACTTTTGTTTGTTGGGTGTCTTTTAATCACAGTTTCAATTTCACCACTTGTGATTTTTATGTTCATATCTTCTATTTCTTCCTGGTTTAGTCCTGGGAGATTGTACCTCTCCTAGAATTTGTCGATTTCTTTTAGGTTGTCCATTTTATTGGTGTATAGTTGCTTGTAGTAGTCTCTTATGATCCATTGTATTTCTGTGGTGTCTTTGTAACTTCTCCTTTTTCATTTCTAATTTTATTGATTTGAGTCCTCTCCCTTTGTTTCTGATGAGTCTGGCTAAAAGTTTATCAATTTTGTTTATCTTTCCATAGAACCAGCTTTTATTTTCATTGATCTTTGCTATTGCTTTTCATTTATTTCTATTCATTTATTTCTATTTCATTTATTTCTGATTTTTATGATTCCTTTCCTTCTACTAACTTTAGATTTCGTTTGTTCTTCTTTCTCTACTTGTTTAAGATGTAAGGATAAGTTGTTTATTTGAAATTTTTCTTGTTTCCTGAGGTAAAATTGTGTTGCTATAAACTTCCCTCTTAGAACTTCTTTTGATGCATCCCACTGGTTTTTGATCATTGTGTTCTCATTTTCATTTGTCTCTAGGTAATTTTTGATTTCCTCTTTGATTTCTTCAGTGATCCATTGGTTTTTTAGCAGCATATTGTTTAGCCTCCACATGTTTGCGTTTTTTACAGGTTTTTTTCTTGTAGTTTACTTCTAATCTCATTGTGTTGTGGTCAGAAAAGATGCTTCATATGATTTCAGTTTTCTTAAAGTGAAAGTGAGGCTTGCTTTGTGGCCTGGAATGTGGTCAGTCCCGGACAATATCCATGTGCACATGAGAAGAATTTGTATTCTCCTGCCTTTGGATGGAATGTTGTTTAAATATCAATTAAGTCCATCTGCTCTAATGTGTCATTTAAAGCCTGTGTGTTCATATTGATTTTCTGTCTGGATGATTGTCCATTAATGAAAGCGGGGTGTTAAAGTCCCCCACAATTATTGTGTTACTGTTGATTTCTCCCTTTATGGCTTCTAGTATTTGCCTTATATATTGAGGTGCTCCTATCTTGAGTGCATATATATTTACAATTGGTATATCTTCTTCTTGGATTGATCCCTTGATCATTAGGTAGTGTCCCTCTTTAACTCTTACAACAGACTTTATTTTAAAGTCCACTTTGTCTGATATGAGTATTGCTCCTCCAGCTTTGTTTTCCTTTTTTTTTTAAACATCTTTATTGGAGTATAATTGCTTTACAATGGTGTGTTAGTTTCTGCTTTATAGCAAAGTGAATCAGCTATACATAAATCCCCATATCTCTTCCCTCTTGCATCTCCCTCCCTCCCACCCTCCCTATCCTACCCCTCTAGGTGGACACAGAGCACCAAGCTGATCTCCCTGTGCTATGTGACTGCTTCCCACTAGCTATCTATTTTACATTTGGTAGTGTATATATGTCCGTGCCACTCTCTCACTTTGTCACAGCTTACCCTTTCCCCTCCCCATGTCCTCAAGTCCATTCTCTAGAGGTCTGCCTCTTTATTCCCATCCTGCCCCTAGTTTCTACCTCACCATTTTTTATTTTTTAGATTCCATATATATGTGTTAGCATATGGTATTTGTCTTTCTCTTTCTGACTTACTTCACTGTGTATGACAGACTCTAGGTCCATCCACCTCACTACAAATAATACAATTTTGTTTCTTTTTATGGCTGAGTAATATTCCATTGTATATGTGTGCCATATCTTCTTTATCCATTCATCTGTTGATGGACACTTAGATTGCCTCCATGTCCTGGCTATTGTAAATAAAGCTGTAATGAACATTGTGGTACATGACTCTTTTTGAATTATGGTTTTCTCAGGGCGTATCCCCAGTAGTGGGATTGCTGGGTTGTATGGTAGTTCTACTTTTAGTTTTTTAAGGAACCTCCATACTGTTCTCCATAGTGGCTGTATCAATTTACATTCCCACCAACAGTGCAAGAAGGTTCCTTTTTCTCCACACCCTCTCCAGCATTTATTGTTTGTAGATTTTTTTATGATGGCAATTCTGACTGGTAAGAGATGATATCTCATTGTGGTTTTGATTTGCATTTCTCTAATAATTATTGACGTTGAGCATTCTTTCATGTGTTTGTTGGCAATATGGATATCTTCTTTGGAGAAAGGTCTATCTAGGTCTCATACACATTTTTGGAAAATATTTGAATAGATTATAGTTGAAAACTTAGCTAATATTAGAAAGGAAATAGTTAATCAAGTCCAGGAAGCACAGAGAATGCCATACAGGATGAATCCAAGGAGAAACATGACAAGACACATATTAATCAAGCTATCAAAAATTAAATACAAAGACAACATATTAAAAGCAGCAAGGGAAAAACAAAAAATAACACACAAGGGAATCCCCATAAGGTTAACAGCTGATCTTTCAGCAGATTTCTGCAAGCCAGAAGGGAGAGGCAGGACATATTTAAAGTGAGGAAGGAGAAAAATCTACAACCGAGGTTACTCTACTCACCAAGGATCTCATTCAGATTTGATGGAGAAATTAAAACCTTTACAGACAGGCAAAAGCTAACAGAATTCAGCACCACGAAACCAGTTTTACAACAAATGCTAGAGGAACTTCTCTAGGCAGGAAACACAAGAGAATGAAAGGACATACAATAACAAACACAAAACAATTAAGAAAATGGGAATAGAAACATACATATCGATAATTACCTTAAATGTAAGTGGAATAAATTCTCCAACCAGAAGACATAGACTGGCTGAATGGATACATAAACAAGACCCATATATATGCTGTCTACAAGAGACCCTCTTCAGACCTAGGGACACATACAGACTGAAAGTGAGGGGATGGAAAAAGATATTCCATGCAAATGGAAATCAAAAGAAAGCTGGAATAGCAATTCTCATATCAGACAAAATAAACTTTAAAACAAAGACTATTACAAGAGACAAAGAAGGACACTACATAATGATCAAGGGACCACTCCAAGAAGAAGCTATAACAATTGTAAATAAGCACCCAACATCGAAGCACCTCTATGCCTAAGGCAAATACTAACAGCCATAAAAGGGGAAATCAACTGTAACACAATCACAGTAGGGGACTTTAACACCTCACTTTCACCAATGGGCAGATCATCCAAAATGAAAATAAATAAGGAAATGCAAGCTTTAAATGATACGATACATTAAACAAGATTGACTTAATTGATATTTATAGGACATTCCATACAGAAACAAAAGAATACACATTCTTCTCAAGTGCTCATGGAACATTCTCCAGGATAGATCATATCTTGGGTCACAAATCAAGCCTTGATAGATTTAAGAAAATTGAAATCGTATCAAGTGTCTATTCTGACCACAACGCTATGAGGCTAGATATCAATTACAGGAAAAATCTGTAAAATATACAAGCACACGGAGGCTAAACAATACACTACTTAACAACCAAGAGATAACTGGAAAAAATCAAAGAGGAAATCAAAAAATACCTAGAAACAATGACAATGAAAACACGACAAGCCAAAACCTATGGGATGCAGCAAAAGCAGTTCTAAGAGGGAAGTTTATAGCAATACAATCCTACCTTAAGTAACAAGAAACATCTCAAATAAAGGACCTATCCTTACACATAAAGCAATTAGAGAAAGAGGAACAAAAACCCCCCAAAGTTAGCAGAAGGAAAGAAATCATAAAGATCAAATCAGAAATAAATGAAAAAGAAATGAAGCAAATGATAGCAAAGATCAATAAAGCTAAAGACTGGTTCTTTGAGAAGACAGACAAAATTGATAAACCATTAGCCTTACTCATGAAGAAAAAAAGGGAGAAGACGCAAATCAATAGAATTAGAAATGAAGAAGGAGAAGTAACAACTGACACTGCAGAAATACAAAGGATCATGAGAGATTACTACAAGCAACTCTATGCCAATAAAATGGACAACCTGGAAGAAATGGACAAATTCTTAGAGATACACAACCTTCTGAGACTGAACCAGGAAGAAATAGAAAATATGGACAACCAATCACAAGCACTGAAACTGAAACTGTGATTAAAAGTCTTCCAACAAACAAAAGCGCAGGACCAGATGTCTTCACAGTAGAATTCTATCAAACATTTAGAGAAGAGATAACATCTATCACTCTCAAACTACAGGCCAATATCCCTGATGAACACAGATGCAAAATCCTCAGCAAAATACTAGGAAACAGAATTCCACAGCACATTAAAAGGGTCATGCACCATGATCAAGTGGGGTTTATCCCAGGAATGCAAGGATTCTTTAATATATGCAAATCAACCAATGTGATGCACTGTATTAAAAAATTAAAGGAGAAGAACCATATGATCATCTCAATAGATGCAGAGAAAGTGTTCGACAAAATACAACACCCATTTATGATAAAGAACCCTCCAGAAAGTAGGCATAGAGGGAACTTGCCTCAACATAATAAAGGGCATATATGACAAACCCACAGCCAACATCTTCCTCAATGGTGAAAAAGTGAAATCATTTCCCCTAAGATCAGGAACAAGACAAGGTTGCCCACTCTCACCACTATTTTTCAACATAGTTTTGGAAGTTTTAGCTACAGCAATCAGAGAAGAAAAAGAAATAAAAGGGATCCTAATCAGAAAAGAAGAAGTAAAGCTGTCACTGTTTGCAAATGACATGATACTATACATAGAGAATCCTAAAGATGCTACCAGGAAATGACTAGAGCTAATCAGTGAGTTTGGTAAAGTAGCAGGATACAAAATTAATGCACAGAAATCTCTTGCACTCCTATACACTAATGATGAATAATCTGGAAGTGAAATTAAGAAAACACTCCCATTTACCATTGCAACCAAAAGAATAAAATACCTAGGAATAAACCTACCTAAGGAGACAAACGACCTGTATGTAGAAAATTATAAGACTCTTATGAAAGAAATTTAAGATGATACAAATAGATGGAGAGATACACCATATTCTTGAATTGGAAGAATCAATATTGTGAACATGACTCTACTACCCAAAGCAATCTACAGATTCAATGCAATCCCTATCAAACTACCACTGGCTTTTTTCATAGAACTAGAACAAATAATTCACAATTTGTATGGAAACACAAAAGACCCCAAATAGCCAAATCAATCTTGGGAAAGAAAAACGGAGCTGGAAGAATCAGGTTCCCTGACTTCAGACTATACTACAAAGCTACAGTCATCAAGACAGTATGGTACTGGCACAAAAACAGAAAGATAGATCAATGGAACAGGATAGAAAGCCCAGGGATAAACTCACATACGTATGGTCACCTTATCTTTGATAAAGGAGGCAAGAATATACAGTGGAGAAAGGACAGACTCTTCAATAAGTGGTGCTGGGAAAACTGGACAGGTACATTTAAAAGTATGAAATTAGAACTCTCACTAATACCATACACAAAAATAAACTCAAAATTGATGAAAAACCTAAAAGTAAGGCCAGACAGTATCAAACTCTTAGAGGAAAACATAGGCAGAACACTCTATGACATAAATCACAGCAAGATTCTTTTTCACCCACCTCCTAGAGAAATGGAAATAAAAACAAAAATACTCAAATGGGACCTAATGAAACTTCAAAGCTTTTGCACAGCAAAGGAAACCATAAACAAGACCAAAAGACAATACTCAGAATGGGAGAAAATATTTGCAAATGAAGGAACTGACAAAGGATTAATCTCCGAAATTTACAAGCATCTCATGTAGCTCAATATCAAAAAAACAAAACAAACCAATCCAAGAATGGGCAGAAGACCTAAATAGACATTTCTCCAAAGATATACAGATTGCTAACAAACACATGAAAGAATGCTCAACATTGTTAATCATTAGAGAAAGGCAAATGAAAGCTATGATGAGGTATTACCTCACACCAGTCAGAATGGTCATCATCAAAAAATCTATAAACAATAAAGGCTGGAGAGGGTGTGGAGAAAAGGGATCCCTCTTGCACTCTTGGTGGGAATGTAAATTGATACAGCCACTATGGAGAATAGTATGGAGGTTCCTTTAAAACTACAAATAGATCTACCATACAACCCAGCAATCCCACTACTGGGCATATATCCTGAGAAAACCATAATTCAAAAAGAGTCATGTATCAAAATGTTCATTGCAGCTCTATTTACAATAGCCAGGACATGGAAGCAACCTAAGTGTCCATCAACAGATGAATGGCTAAAGAAGATGTGGCACATATATACAATGGAATATTACTCAGCCATAAAAAGAAATGAAATTGAGTTATTTGTAGTGAGGTGGATGGACCTAGAGTCTCATACAGAGTGAAGTAAGTCAGAAAGAGAAAAATAAATACCGTATTCTAACACATGTATATGGAGTCTAGTAAAAAGAAAAATCGTCATGAAGAACCTAGTGGCAAGATGGGAATAAAGGCAAAGACCTAGTAGAGAATGGACTTGAGGATATATGGGGAGGGGGAAGGGTAAGCTGTGACAAAGTGAGAGAGTGGCATGGATATATATACACTACCAAGTGTAAAATAGATAGCTAGTGGCAAGCAGCCGCATAGCACAGGGAGATCAGCTCGGTGCTTTGTGACCACCTAGAGGGGTGGGATAGGGAGGGTGGGAGGGAGGGAGATGGAAGAGGGAAGAGATATGGGAACATATGTATATGTATAACTGATTCACTTTGTTATAAAACAGAAACTAAAACACCATTGTAAAGCAATTATGCTCCAATAAAGATGTTAAAAACAAAATATAATAAAATATTGAATACATCTTCCTGCTCAGTCCAAAATCTTTTTGTCATGCCGCATTAGAAAATTGATATATTTTATAAATTGGGTTTGATTCTGCCTTTGTTTTGAATTAGTGTTCATAAAATGGATGTTAACATATTTTTTCAGTGGGGAAGTGATGCTAATCATTCATAGAATTTTTGAATATTCCAAAAGTGGTCCAGTGGTTTTAGATGATCCATGAATAAGATTTAGAGTATACACATGCCAGGCAGGTATAAATGCAGAGTTATCACTTTTTCTATTTCTTATTCACTCACATGCATACACACATACACATGTTCTTAAATATTTCGATAAAAGTCTACATCAAGTCCAAGAAATATAAGTATGTAATTCTAATCCTATGATAATAGTTTCTTCTCCAATTAGATAATTTCTCATAGAATGAATGAATCTATGTTTCTATTGTAAATTAATTGCTTGGAAGAATAATGCCTTGTTCAGACTGTGTTTTTACTGACACATATTTCCCTGTAGGTCCGCAAATAGCATGTTTTCAAATTTATTGGTTAAATTTAGTTTGGGTAAAGCTTTGTATTAATGGAGATTTCCTTCCTAAGGTGGGAGTAATCAGTGATGGTAAAACCATTAACATAATGCTTTACATATAATACCTTTTCTTTACATCAAGAAAGATTGAATAATTTGGATGGCTAACATGGTGTAAATTTTGTAGGAATATCCATGAGTGGAGACCACTTTTCCTTGGAGAGAGGCAACTAAATTTTCTTGATATAGATACTATATATTAAAGTTTGTAATCAAAAGTTAATTGACCAAAATATCCCTTTATTATTAAAATGGAAAGTAATATTTTAGTTATAGTTTGTTTCCAACCCTTATGGGCCATATGGATTACTCATTAGCAATTAAACTAAAAAATAACAATCTTTTGAAAGCAGTGTAGAAAATTGGAAGCACAATTATAAAACAAAGGGTGGATTTTATATAATTATATAATCTCTTTCAAATTTCAGGAAGTTGCATTTTTTCTAATTTATGAATAATGGAAGTGACTACTAAGTAAACATGATGTCAGTTGTCACTTACTTCATATGTCCCCAGATGCTGGGCAATGGAATACTTCAGTGTTTGTTGTATAGGCACCCCCTCAAGAAAAAAATTAGAGAGACTCAATCATGGGGAATACTTAGTAGTGTTGCTGATATTCTGCCTCTGTACACTGGAACCAGATTAAATCTCAGAGACAGAGTTTTGGGTGAAGTATAAAGAAATAGCTTTATCACTTTGCCAGGCAAAGGGAGCCACAGTGAGCTAATGCCCTCAAAAGTGTGTCCCAATCTGGAGGGGGTGGTAAGGAGTCTTATAGTAAAGGTTCAAGGAGCAGGGCATGATCAGCTTGTGGTCATTCTTCTGATTAGTTGGTGTTGAGGTAACTGGGAGTCAGCATCATCACCCTTCTGGTTCCAACCAGTTTAGGGTCTATGTTCTTGCTGTCAGCAGTTTTCATCTGATGGGGGTCTGCTTCCTGTAAAACCAACTCAGGAATGTGTGTCAATCGTTTATCTATACCTTTCAGGGTACTGGGAGTTTGGTGTCTTCTATGTGGCAGCTTTATAGTCTAAATTGTTACCAGCCCAACAGCTATTCTTTGTTTTTACATCTTCACATTTCCCAGTCATTAATTCCTGAGTCAGCCTTTTACTTCAAAAGACAAAGACACAGGGACTTGTACATGGTTCTGTAGCTCTGAAGTGGAATCTAAAAATCTGTATACTTTACTCCTACCAGGTCCTCCTTAAAGAAAAAAACAAGGTAAACAGTCCAACAACTCTTTTTAACATATAAGAAACCTAGAACCCCAAGACATTAGGTAAATTCTTCAAGTTCATAAAACTACTGAGGAACAGGATCACAACTAGAAACAATTGATCTTCCGATTCATACTCTTGTTCTGCTCCCCAGTAACAACATATTATCACTATATCTCTTTCAAAGTTAGTATTTATGTTATTTCTAGTGCTTGCATTTTTTCTGTTTATAAAATAAGTATGTCAAAAAGAAAAAAAGAAGTCCCTGGAAGACAAGGACTTTTCTCCCCAGACTTATTGAAATATATAGATGTATAACATTGTATAACTTAAGGTGTACAGGTGATGGTTTGAAATGTATGTATTTTGAAATGATTACCACAATAACTCTACGCGAAACATTCATTATCTCATAGTTGCCATTTTGTGTGTGTGGAGGGGGTGATGAGAATGTTTAAGAGCTACTCTCTTATAAGCTTTCAAGTGAACAACAATAGGGTAATCACCATGCCATACATTATATCCTCAGAACTCATTAATCTTTTAACGAGAAGTTTGTACCCTGTGACCAACACCTCCCCATTTCCCCAGCCCCCAGCTCCTGGCAATCACATATTTACTCTGTTTCTATGACTCTGGCTCTTCTAGATTCCACATAGAAGTAAGATCGTGTAATATTTGCTTCTCTCTGACTTATTTCACTTAGCATAATGCCTTCAAGATTCTTACGTCTTATGAGAAGTGACAGGATTTCCATTTTTATCATTGACTAATATTCCATTGTAAATATATACCACTTTTTAAAAATTTCATCTATCAGTGAACATTTAGGTTTCTCCCATGTCTTGACTATTATGAATAATGCTGCAATGAAAATGAGATGCAAGTATCTCTCTGTGATACTGATTTCTTTTCCTTTGGATATATAACCAGAAGTGAGATTTCTGATCATACGCTAGTCCCAATTTTATCTTTTGAGAAACCTCCATACTGTTTTCCACAGTGGCTACACCAATTTACGTTTCTACCAGCAATACCTAGGTTTCCCTTTTCTGCATATTCTCAACAGCACTTGTTATCTCATGTCTTTTTATTAATAGCCATTCTAACAAGTGTGAGGTGATATCTCATTGTGGTTTTCACTTTCATTTCTCTGGTGATTAGTAATGCTGAGTATCGTTTTCGTGTACCTGTTGGCCACTTGTATGTTTTCTTTGGAAAAATGTCTATTCATGTATTTTGCCTATTTTTAAAATCAGATATATATGTTTTTTCTTCTATTGATTTATGTGAGTTCAACAAGAGTGTATTTTACTCTTCATATCTCTGATACTGAGGAAAACAAGTTAAGTTACATAAATAAATTCATAGATTTTCAATTAAATTAAATTGCTATTTCAAAGATATTACTACAGAAAGAAAATGAGTCCAATACTACTAGAACATGCATTTGGAGTTGGCCTATCAGAATTGTAATGGTTTGTTGCTATGCAGGGTGTGTAGTTACTGACTGTGTTCCTCTCAAGTAAAAAGTACTAATACTTTGAATGGTCTTTGTCCAGTGTTTTGTCCCTTTCCCCATTTCACTGTGTATACTCTTGCAATCTCATCTACTCCCTTAGCAAGTTTAAGTTGACAAAATATCTAGCTGTAACTCTAGGTTAAATATGTCCTAAGCTTTAGACATATACTATAAACCAAATTTTATACAGCTCAGCTTGGAGATCCCAGAGGTGGTTCTAACGCAACCTGTCCAAAACAAAACTCATCATCTTCCTTCTATGAATGGTTTGCTTCTGAATTTTCTATTCCAGTCACTGGTACCATCATCCATCTTGTTGATCAAAACAGAAATATGGTACTTCCAAGAAATGCTATGTACTACCCCAAATATTTCCAGTGAATACCCATATATTATATCGCACCATCCTTAAAGTTCTCCGTTGACCTGATGGCAAATCCAAATTTCAAAACAGGGCTAGTAAGATTCTTTACTAATATCATCTTACCAATTTCTTCAATCCTCTCTTCTCAATATATGCACAAGTGTTTTCCTCTACTCAGAAAACTCTGCCTCCTCTTCCTTCCAGACAATTCATTCCTTCCAGACAATACATAATCCCATGTAACCTTTAGCATTCATACCAGGCAGACTCCCTTTGATGCAAATGTCTGGGTTAGGTATCTATTCAGTACACTGAAAGCATTCTATTGTAATTGGCAGTTTATTGGTCAGGATTCTCATCTGTGCTCAAATAAGTCAGGTTTCATAGAACAGTCTTATTCTAAATGTAATTCATGGCCCATTGCCAGTCTACAAACTCTTACTAATCTGAGATGAAATAGGTAAAGAAATCGAAAGTAAGTGTTTAGAAAGTCTTTTAGCAATTTGTCAGAGTAATCTTATATTTGGTGGATGTAATAATAAAGAATTTGGCCTTGTATTCTATTTCACTTCTCTGGTAATTCATTTTCACTGTGGCATACAAAAATATCAGTCAGTGATAGTTTGGAAATCACTGCAATTGAAACAAGGTCTTTGTGGCCTATGTCTGTTCATTGCAATATTATATCAGCTGAACCCAACACAGAATTTTACTCATTGTAGTTACAATATGTTTGTTGATTTATTATTGAATGAATGAAAATACTAATGAATATAACTATATTCACAAACCTCACTTAAATTTGATAACCAGTGCTTAAATGAAGCAAACACATCAAATCTTGAAAAGCAAGAAATATGAAACATAATACTCATGAAAAAGCATTCACTATATTTGGAGCAGCTAACAACTTTCTCAGTTGCAAATATTACTCTCAAAATATTCATATTAAATAAAACCAGATTTTGAAACACCTCTTTTCACTGAAATGTTATCATTTACAATATTTTTGGTTAACCAGTTTTTATCAGAAATTACAAAATCTTAAGAATGTTAAACATTTTAATTGACAAAAGATATACACTCTGTATATAAAGTGTATATACTGTGCCTTCATATATACTATCCAGATATACACTTTCTTATATCCGCGGGGCAACTAGCCCGTGCACCACAACTACTGAGCCCTTGTGCCTAGACCCCATGCTTCACAGCAAGAGGAGCCACAACAATGAGAAGCCCATATACCACAACGAAGAGTAGCCCCTGCTTGCCACAACTGGAGAAAGCCCAAGTGCAGCAATGAAGATGCAACGCAGCCAAAAGAAAAAAAAAATGTTGGAGGTTTTGAAATTTTTATTTATTTGTTTATTATTTATTTATTTTTTCTGGGTAGTACCGATCTGTGTTTATTCAATAACCTATATCCAGGACACAGTGAATGATTCCACATCAAAGAAGCCATAGGTGTATCCCCCTTTTCAGTGAAAAACCATCCCCTCCCACCCCTAAACAAGAATGAGAAAAGGCACAGTATATACACGATATATCCTATCATGGATAAAGGAAAACTCTATATATGTTTTACAACTTTTGTGAGTCTTTCTCTTCTGAAGTCTTTTTTCTCTAAAATATCCTTTACTCTCTAAACTCTTCCCTTCTCACATCTTTATTTTTTTTTCTTGTCTTAATGAGGAAGGAATTTCTTGAGCAATACTTTAATAAGAAATTAATGAGTGTGTCTATGAGGACAAACAGTTCACAAATCAACTTTTATCTGCTAATACTGTAGTGGATTATGTACTTCTCCATCCAGACCCTGCGTTTAGGACTGAGGCACTCATTTTTAGCTACTGCCAGGATTTTTAGCTATTGATAGTTCACAGCATATTCACTCACTAGAAGTTGGCCTTTGCTGATAAAGGCTGCCTCAGTCAAGGTTATACTCTTTTCCTGGGAGTTTCTCAAATCCAATGACTAGTGATGTGGAGGTACAAACGACCAGTCTCATTGCTTCAATTTGAAACAACTGCAAGTTCCTTCTAGTTCCTTTGCATCTCATGGGATGGACTGAGGTCTTTGTTTTAACTTTATTGCATTTCAATTTCTCCCTCTACTCAAAACTGCTTCTCCTTTCCATACAGGAATAGTTCCTGAGAGCACTCCCTAATAAACCACATAAATGTATATATACATCTCAGATTATATTTTCTAGGGGAAACTGACTTAAGAGAAAGAATAAAACATGTTAGACTGGGATCATATCTTACAGAGGAAGTTAAAAGACATATAAACTGAAATAAGTTTAAAAACATTGTAGAAGTCACAAAGGAGAAGCATATAAACCAGTGGTTCAAATCTATACCCAGCCTACTCACAAAGTATTAAAATGCAAATAGGATCTCTGTGGGTAAAAACACAACAGTGACTATCTGGAACAGTGGTTCTGGAACTTCATTCAATATAAGAATCGTGTTAAAAACTTATAAAAAATTCAGTTGGTTTGAGGCAGGGCCCAGGAATCTGTGTTTACCAAGGAACACAGGGAGATTCTGGGCAGAGAACATATATTAATAGCCTTCCGAGAAGAATTGCTCAGATCAACTTTAGGTGAAATCTATTTATGTGTCTTATTTTTTAAAATAAATTTATTTATTTATTTATTTTTGGCTATGTTGGGTCTTTGCTGGTGTGCGCGGGTGTTCTCTAGATGCAGCGAGTGGGGGCTAAACTTTGTTGCGGTGCATGGGCTTCTCATTGTGGTGGCTTCTCTTGTTGCGGAGCATGGAATCTAGGTGCGGGCATTAATAGTTATGGCACACGGCCTCAGTAGTTGTGGCTTACGGGCTCTGGGACACAGGCTCAGTACTTGCGGCACACGGGCTTAGTTGCTCTGCGGCATGTGGGATCTTCCCGAACCAGCGCTCGAACCCATGTCCTCTGAATTGGCAGGAGGATTCTTAACCACTGCGCCACCAGGGAAGTCACTATTTATGTGTCTTTAGTGCTGAGGTAAAAGAGGAAATAGGTTTAAAAAAAAGAAAGCAAGAAAAGTGCATGAGAGAAAAAAAATTTTGTTAATTTTTTTCAAAGAGATGATATACAACTTTGCATAGCAAAATTTATATTGGCCCAGTTTAAAAAAGAAAGCCTTTTTTTTTTCTTTAATAAGAAGTGAATTAGATTGACTTGTAAAAGTTCACCTCATACTGTAAACTTTTTTAGTATATGTCCGTTGGACTATGTGTAAATCAGTTCTGGAATTTTAGAGTGAGAACAATTATTGTTTTTCTTTGTAAAGAGTGTAGATACTATTAATGTTTGGAGTTTTGACCTCAATGCTTTTCTTAATCTACAAATTTCCCCTTGGTAATCTTAATCACTTCCATGCCTACAACTGTACTTAATCCTAATGACTTCTAATTGCTTGCTTCCAAATCCAGATCTCGTCTTGGAATATCAGATATAAATATGTATTTACCTGCTTTATTTTTCTGATTATCCATAGTCTTTTCAAGTTCAACATATTCATAAGCTTACTTTATTTAGCCACCCAAACTGGACTACATCTTACATTTTACATTTCAGATATTATCTCCACCTACGCAGTTGATCAAGCTTGTCACCAAACCCCCTTCTTCTTCATCAACTATACACAAATTGGTGTTAAATCATTCCTGATGGCTTTATCTTATAAGTATCCCTTTAGTATAATACTTCTCTCTTCCTTGCTGATACTGACTTTGTCCAGGCCTCAGTCATCACTCACCTAGATTCTCACAGTTATTTTCTTGTTTCCCTGCTGCCAGTTTCTCCCTTTTAATGTCTCAAGTGGCCAAGAGAGTTACATTCCTGAAACTTCTGAATATGTCACTTTTTATTTAAGACTTAAGCAAAATTTCTTAACAGCACCTTTGTAACAGCATCTTTGTAAACTTTATTCTACCAACTTATCTTGATTTCTCACAACTGCAGTGCTTTGGCTATGCAATTCTGTCCTACATGGTTAGGTATAAGATTTAATTTAAAATAAAAAATAGAACAGAAAATTTCTAATACTTTATTTGATTGCTTTACATATAATAAATGATTACATATTAACATAAACATGTTAAATGTTTTATGAAAATTAACCATATTTTCAAAAAAGTAATTTATAACAAAAGATAGCATGGAGTTTTACAAATTTCTTCCATGTCTTGTTTTATAGAGAACTGGATTATTCTATTTACTTCTACATTCAACCTATTGGGATGTTTTGTTTTTATTGAGGTATATGGTAAAGATGTAGACTCATATAGATAAATTACTAGAGAAGGAAGAGTGTTTAATAACCTTTCCAGATAATCATGGAAATTCTTCTTTGATATTGTACCCAAATTGTCTAAGTAGTCGTTTCTTAAAGGCTAGTTACAATATGGAATCTGAAAATATGTGAAAGAAATTTCCATACCCTGTTACACTAAAATTCGTTGGCCTATCTTACACTTTGAATATATGTTTAATCCAAAATTATGCATTTGTCCTTCAGAAAATATTGCCTCATTGAGTTACACAACTTTTTCAAATTCTGATGTAATTTATTACAAAACAGTGACACATAAAATTTTTCCAAATATTTTAATATTTTTATGGAGGCTTAAAGTGTATCACTGAGAACAAATTATGTCATTTTGGTTCCCTTCACATGGCTGGCTCACTGTATTGAATCTTCAAGAAATATTTTGCTAAATGCTTAATTCTGAATCATTCTAGTTTATTGATTGGCCACCCTTTTGAGCAAAAATTGTATTTAACAAGAAAAGCAGCTAATTCGGCCTACAACTCAAATTTTCCCCCTTGGATACAACAATCATAATTTGGTATGCAGTGCTTTAACCATACCTCCCAGTTTGTCATGCAGGATACTAAAAACGTGTATTCAAGAATTAAGATTTAATCTGCCTCATTGAAGATAACTCATTTTTAGATACAGTTTTTCTTTTTCTACAAGTACCTGATGGTGAAGAATATGACTGCTAATACAATTTTGTGCCACTACCTCAATTCAGGTAAAGACACCCAGCAATTTTAGTCACTAGTGCCTGAACAAGCTGTATTGAAGCCTGAAGCAAAGTGAAAAAGTTTGTGTGTTTATGAATTTTATGTATGTTTTTATATATTTTAAAGTATTTATATATGTCTTATGCATTCTTAATAATTATTTTTTTCCGGAACATTAATGTAGTTTAAAAATAATGAAACGTTGAAACTCTTCCTAAGACCCCAGTATAAACTCATCATGGCATTGGTGTTTATTTAAATTTTTATTTTTTTGTCACAGATTTTTGTATAATTTTTTATTTTTTAAATATTGCACTAAAATATTATCTGTATGGATCCCTGAGTGTTTTGGTGTTCCCTTAAATTTTGCATCCAAGTAGAGTGCCTCACTTGCCTCACCCTAACCTTTACCCTATTAAACCTCTGTCGCTTTTGTTAACATCAGGGCAAAGCCAACGCAATGAAAAAGACAAATGACATCTTAGTAGTGTATAAACATAGTTTTGACCTTCTAGACCTACTGAAAGTGTCTCAGTAGCTGTCTTTGTGTCACATTTTAAAACTACTGCTTTGGACTTCCCTGGTGGTGAAGTGTTTAAGAATCCACCTGCCAATGTGGGGGACATGGGTTCAATCCCTGGTCCAGGAAGATCCCACATGCCACAGAGTAACTAGGCCCATGCCCCACAACTACTGAGCCTGTACTCTAGAGCCCATGAGCCACAACTACTGAGCCTGCACAACGCAACTACTAAGCCCACATGCCACAACTACTGAAGCTCACATGCTATAGGACCTGCATGCTGCAACTACTGAGCCCATGAGCTGCAACTACTGAAGCCTGCATGCCTAGATCCCATGCTCCACAATGAGAAGCCACTGCAATGAGAAGCCCGTGCACTGCAATGAAGAGTAACCCCCACTCACTGTAACTAGAGAAAGCCCACACACAGCAGTGAAGACCCAATGCAGCCAAAAATAAATTTAAAAAATAAATAAAACCACTGCTTCAAGCTAAAATAATTAAAAAGTTAATTTAAAATAATGTTGCTTCTAATAATTCATTCCCTCTCCATCCTCACACACAAAAGTAAAGCATGTTGACTTTCAAGACTGTCACTATGCAGTATAAGCAAGTATATTAATTCCTTAAAAAGATCCACATGTTTAAGAGAACTGTTACAAGGGACATTAAACAGGAATATTAAACAAGATAGAAGAAACACTCTCAACATGGAAGGAAAAAATCTTTCTGTGTTCATGACTTATAATAAATTAAGTAAAATCTCTAAGTCTGTGCTATTCACATGTAACGCAAGTGAAGGCCTTTCCTACAATGACTTTCTGAATATTGGCCGTGACATAGATAATTACGTGTCAGGTGATTGTGAGGTTGTTCAAACTAACCATCTCTAACTGTTGCTCATTATCATTGTCATTACAGTGAGACATTTATAATTATTTCCAAGATTATAAACTCCTTGAAATTAGGGTCATACTTTTTTTTTTTTTTTGCGGTACGCGGGCCTCTCACTATTGTGGCCTCTCCCGTTGCGGAGCACAGGCTCCGGGCGCGCAGGTTCAGTGGCCATGGCTCACGGGCCCAGCCGCTCCGCGGCACGTGGGATCTTCCCGGACCGGAGCACGAACCCGTGTCCCCTGCATCGGCAGGCGGACTCTCAACCACTGCGCCACCAGGGAAGCCCAGGGTCATACTTTTCACACATTGAGATTCCCTACATCATTAAATGTCATGATCTAAACATAAATGTTTATTAAATTAAATTTCCTGCATAAACTGAAAGCCACTATTATGGATGGTATGATTTTATTTTCAAACCCTCCAAAAATAAAATTTATTAAACTCAAAAAGCAATCTATTTTTCATGTTATAATGGACTCACATGAAATTCTAGAAGGTTGCAAAATTATTTTCAAAAATGATTATGACTAGAATAAAAGCTTTTAGCAAAAACCCACAAATTTATACAGACACTAAACAATCATCCTTAAACTTCACTTTAGTTTATCATCTTTGTATGTGGATAAACTGTATATATTGCCACATTTTCAAAAGAAAAAACTTGTATGAATCAAATTTTAGAAAAGGTAATTATAGATAGCCTTTAAAATTCTGAATTTTCTTAATTACAGATATTTGGTTACTAACCCTTTATTCCTACTAGTAGAGCAAGGAAAGAGTCAATGTGTAATGATAATTCTCTTGCTACACAATAGCTTTGTGTATTACATCAAATTAAGAAGTTGACTTAAGCCACACTGCCAAGTATTTAGAAAAATGACTTTGTCTAATTAAAGTTAAAATACAAGTTGTTATTAAGGTGCATTTTAGGCTGTTTGTTAAGTAAGAAATGTCAGTGAGCAGTAAAGTCAGTGCCAGAGTCTAGGAATCATATGACTATAGCATGTAATATAAACTAGTACGTGCATTCGTTAGGTATCATGAAGTAACACTAATAGAGAGTAGGGATGAACAGTTTTAATTACTCTGTGATTAATGACAATGAAAACAAAATCATGGCTTTATTCTAGGAAATGTTTTCTAATAATTTATTCCATTCAACCTACTTCAGGAGGTAACAATCTTATTGCTGGATGGAAACAGAAAGACTAGGAGCTTCACATAAACTAGAAAGCCCAAGGAATTATAAACTGACACTTTATTCCACAGAGGTTTTTATAGAGACTCACTGCATCGCTTAGTAAGGAAAATTCTTTTTAGCTCACTAAAGGATTTAGAATCAAAAGTTCAAAAACTGAACATTTTTACAATGCTTCTACTTTCTTAAGTACTAAACTTTATGAAACTAAATCAGGGTTAGGATGGAATGAAAGTGTCTCTTTAAGAAGATAAATGCAATCAGTTTAATGAACTCTTCTTGGAGACAAGGATGAGATGGAAGAAATTATTTGTTCATTATGTTAATTAAAATAGAGGATCTAAAGTCTATGAAAACAAAATTGATTAAAGCATATCCAGTTTGTCTACTTAGAATTGTGAAACACAAAATCCATACTTAGCGTGCAAGCCATGGATATAGATTGGAGACTGCACATAATTATTATTTTTTTGCATGTGATGAATATGGTTTTTGGGTTTTACCTACGACTGTTTGAAATATTAAACACATATGGGAAATATAAATTCAAAAAGAGGGAGATCACTGAGCAAGGCAGAAGGAAACTCTTAATGTTACATTGCAATTAAACAGCACATAGACTAAGGCACAGAGAAAAAATTCCTAATGGCCTTCTTTTATGAAACTGCTAAGAAGTCTAGTTGAAATAGTGTTCACAATATATAATGTTGGCTTGACAACAGAGAAAAATGTTTTTCACCAGCTTTTTTCCATTAGCCAGTCAGAGGGAGCTTGCAGGGATATAAGAGTTTAATCATCATTTAACAGCTCCTTTTGATCCACCCCCTATCTTTGGTGAGGACTGGAAAGTGGTCCTCTTGCACTCATAGTTTCAATTGTTAACAAAAATCTTAGTATATGAGTGAATACACATGACATTGAACTCTAAGCTACTGAAAAGAAAATAGTAAGTTTATTTCTGAATGAGGTTAAATGTAGATCAACCTCTTTCCTAAGAGTCAAGAGATCAAATGGACTAAAATTTAGAATTAATTTCAGGCGAAACTTAATATGCTATATTAGAATAAAATGACTGTATTTTCCAAACATTTTATATGATGAAATATATTTCAAATTATAAATAGAGAACTGATGAAAACTCTAGAAATTTTTGCAAACTTTAAAAAAAAAATAGTTTGATGAAAGTGATATGTATTTATTAAGTAAATTGAGTACTCTCCACTGGCATTTTACCAGATCTATTTCATATAACTTACAGAAAGTTTTCTAAGCAGAGCAGATAGAAAACAACTCACATTTCATGCCATTTTATTAAGTTCTTCTTTTAGTCTTAAGACTTTGCTTAACCATGTGTTTCCCTGTGAGGTTTTGGGATTTTTTTTGTTTTTATGTTTTTTTTTCTTGCGGTACGCGGGCCTCTCACTATTTGTGGCCTCTCCCGTTGCGGAGCACAGGCTCTGGACACACAGGCTCAGCGGCCATGGCTCACAGGCCCAGACGCTCCGCGGCACGTGGGATCTTCCCGGACCGGGGCACGAACCCGTGTCCCCTGCATCGGCAGGCGTACTGTCAACTACTGCGCCACCAGGGAAGCCTCCCTGTGAGGTTTTATTCAGAATATATAGACAAAATCAGTTACACTCCATATGAACTTCAAATTCTCTCTCTTTTGATTATAAGCTCTTTGGGAAGACTTGCAATATCTTGGATTCCAAAATAGTAAATGATATTGACAAATGTACCAACAAATAAAAGCACTGTATAAATATCAGTTGGATTTATTTATACCCTTGGACATTATGAATACTATTCTCACTATAGTTTTAACATGATGTGGTATGGTGAATAGAAACATGGAACTCCAAGTTAAAAGACTTCAGTTTGAGTTCTGAAACTAACAATTACAACCTTGGTATTGGACAATGCATTATTATTCTGCTCCTATTTCCTTATCGACAAAATACAAGAATAACCTGACTCTTTCTATGTAACTCATAGTGTTATTTGGGGATGATATAAACCAGAATATAGTGTGATAGCTCCATACACAGGAATCACTTGGCTGCCTACTAAGCAAATAGATTCCAGGGCCCAGAGGTGACTAATATAATTACATCTAGGGGCACCAAGAACCTGATTTTTAACGAATTCCCCTGCTAAAGTTTGATTGAGATTTGTCATATAATTTCTAAGGAATAATATGAAAATTAGTAGTTCTATGTATCATTTATATTTTTGCATTAGTAGAGATCTCTTAGAGTCCTTATTTTTCTTCAGAAAAGTATAACCTACTAAAATAATAGGGCATTACCACTCAGTGCAAAAGGAACCAACTTAAATCTTGATCCCTGGTTAAATAAAGAGTATTTTTCCTCCATTATCATTATTACTGTTTTTCTTATAATTGTCATTCAGCTTTGTCACATGAGGGAAGTATCACACTATGAATCTTAAAATTTTAATTTTAATATTTGAACTCAGTAGCAACTTGGCTTTAGGACAGTTGTTCTCAAAGTGTGGACTCAGAACCAGAAGCAACATTATTACCTGGGAACTTATTAAAATCAGAAAATCTGGTGTGGCACCACCGAGCAAGCTCAGTTTTTATAAGGCTTCAAAGTTCTTGGGATGCGTGCCAAATTATGGGAGCCACTAATGTAGGATAATTGGGCTAAGGGCAAGTGTTGTAGGATAATTTGACTTATCCCTTAGGATATATCCTACATCAAGCCTTGTTGATCTTCAGTGGGAAAATGAAGCACATACTATTTAACACATTTTATTTATCTTTTCGTAATTCAAGATAATTGTGCTAAGACCAGTGCTGTTTTCCGCAACTTATCCTATTGTCAGGCCACTCCATTTATGTCTCCTCAATGCAGCCCAGAGAGTCCTCTAATTCTTATATTTCGGGATTGACTTTAAGACAACTCCTGATAACACTTAAAGATAAATTTTCTGGCAGGAGGTATCCGGTCCTTTTAGAAAAAGGCTTGATCTTTTCTCTTTACCTAATTGTACTGAAGATTAGCTATCTTTTCCCTTCTATTGAGAACAGAGATAAGGGAACTGACTGGAGTTTATTTTCAGCTGGAAGCCTACAGGGGAATGAAAGTTATGCTAATGGTATACTGAGAATTCTGTTCTGACACCGTTTGAGATCTACATCTAAAGCATATAAAACAAATTCTATGTAGCCAATTTTTATCCAGTCTCTTTGTAGTCACAATTTGGGAAAGGTAATATATGAGAAATTAATTTTCTTCAACCTATTTTTACTAGGCTCATGATGGGAAAACTCCTATGCTATTATGAAAATTTGTGAAAGCAAATCATTTGATTTTTTAATATAAGGATGACATATTCTGGGCCAGTGTTTACCAAAGTGTGGTGCTATAACACTGGTTTTATTTAGCACAATGAAAAGACCTCAGCTGAAATGCACAAGTGAGGGGCTGACATTCTGTAAACCTTCCTTTCCTCTTCATTTCCTTTTCCGTCTCTTCTCTTCTGTTCTCCTTCTGCTGTGGTTTTCCTGTCATGAATTCTTTTCTTGACTGGGCCACTGCCACCAAATACCTGGCTATTCTCATCCCTTTTGCCCTCCAAGGTTCTTTCAGGTTGCGTTGACTAGATATTCAGGGGACTTCCCAGTTCTAATCCCTCCCACAAACACCACCAGCAGCTCTGTATACTCCAAGCACATCCGGAATTAAATCTAGAGACACCAGATCCATAAAATATGACACTGCTCTAATGGATATGGCTGACTAGGCCAGGCATCATCCAACGCCAATCCAATTCCCTGTCCTGGGAATTAGAACAAAGATATTCATACCATAGGCTAGTGTATCTATGGAATGGAAGAGATGTAAACTTGGAAGCTGGGCCAGTTGTGTCTTGTTGTGTAAACTGGGAATCATAAAACTTTGCTCCTCAGAGACAGAAAAGTAAAAAAGTACCCAGAGAGTTGCAGAAGATAGAGATGGGGAGAGAGAAACTTGATGCTATTTTAGTCCTGGTTCTAATTTACTGCTGATGTTAGTATTTACTCCTGCACTAGGGTGTGGGAAGTAACAGTTAAACAATGCCTCCTTTTGTAATAAATGAATTCAATGGGATCCTATTTCTTTCAATCAAAAAAACTGAATCAATATAATATTATCTTTGTGTTTCTTATCACAAATGGACAGTTAAACTGGTTTTATAAGCTAAGGTGAGAAACATAAAGAACATGTTGCACACCTCTGTGGTCAAATGAGTTCTGAGTTCAAAACGTTAATAAATAATAAAATTTTAGAACCACAGTCCTTCTTTTGTGAAGGACTGTATTTGTGTTCTTTACTGATATTTTAAAATACTATGGTGCCTGCAATATTTCTTGTTCACTGTGATTTTAAATTATGTTCCTTTGAAAAATAGTTTAGTTTATAGGTTAATTATGCTTTTAGATATTTGTCAAATATTATATCTAAGAGTAAATATACAAGAGGTGCATGATACAGTATACTGCTCTCATATATACATATATATATATATATATATATACATGCATACATATTATTGGGTGGTTTTACTTATTCTGACCCACAAAATATGAGAACCAATTCATTTTATAAATAATGTTAGCATCTTCAAATCTTAACATACTTCTAGATGATCATCTGAAAAAAAATATTATCAGATTCAAGAAGAGAAAAAAAGAACATGTTTTACTTTAGTGTAAACTGAATGGCTCATAAATTTAACATTCAAAATTAAAAATAATAATGTTAAAAAATAAAGAGCAGCAAAGAAATATTATGAATCTTACTACAATTTCCAGAATAAAATAAATTTGTTGTAAGCCCTATAATATAAATGTGAGTGATTTATTAAGGAAATTTACATATAATTTTTGTTCTTAACATAGTTATAGAGCTGAGATTAAATACATAAATATATAACAAAAGAAATTATAATAAAAAAAGATGGAAAGTTTTTTTAGATGCTTATTCCAAGACACTTTCCTAAGTGCACACTTTCCTTCTGAAGTAACACTTTTTATGGTTCTTCCTTCAAATTGCAGTCACTTGATGTATTAAACTAGGCATGCAAATAATGCTATTTATCTGCAACTCATTTCTCAGATTTTTTTGCCATTATATTTAGTCTTGGATTTCTAGATTTTCCATGTGTTTCTGGATAACGGTATTGTTTTAGATAGATTTCTTATAATTTCTACTTAGAAATTTCTAATTGGGAAAGAAGGAGGGAAACTAACATTTATTGATTCCCTACTGAGTGTCAATCAATTTCTATGGATTATTCAGTTATGCTAGCCACACAACACATACTCAGAAATTTACATTTTGAGGTTAAGATTTTCCCCAAGTATCTGAGACTCAGAGCAATTTAGAAACTTGCTGAAGAATTCAGAGTTTTGAGAATTGAAGCCAGAATTTCAATCACAAGCCTACGCTCTTTCTAATACATTTGTCACCTGTTTCAAGTAAACACGAATGTGCTGAGTACATGGAACTAAATTTCACATCACTGAATGAACGGTTTGATATAAACATTTGTTTGATAGTATAAGACTGACTTTTATAGTTTGAAACACTTGTATTTGGCTAAGTCAAAATTTATGCATTTGTTGAAATCAAATGGAGATGTGTAAAAGAAAAGATGGTTCTGCCTTATTAATTCTATGAAAGTAAGTTATAGAACTTTTGATTCCATGAAAAATTGTTGTATAGATTTTTTTTATATGCTTAAGGATATATATTTACTTTTCTTTTACAAAGCATAAGGAATAGGTTTAAAGCGTAAAATGAGCATCTTAACTCATTTATTGTGCCTTTCGGCAGGCATTATATTCTCCTACAGGAGAGTTAAAGTGTTCAACATACATAATCTGCACCTAGAAAAGATAGATGTTGGTATTAACATATATTCCACATTTCACTAATTCAATTATATGAGAGAAAAAATAATCACAATTATAATAAGAAGATCACTAAAATTTGGTTAGATTTACAGTTGAAGGATGTGAAGTACATGTGTGTTTTGTATATTAATAAATAGAAAGTAATGAATTCTACACTCTGGAACAAACATACTTTTACTCAGCACAGGTAACCACAATAGCCAGGGTTTGCTGACATCTAGTTTCTCAACAAAGTCACAAGAAACAAAGATATCCAAAAAAAGCAGTTTTAAGTTAGGAATTTCCTAAGAAAAAGTAATAGCTCTCTTCCAAGACTATATTTGAGTGCTCCCAGAAGACTTGTTTTTGTACTGGGTGCATGCCAGCTGTACCTGCAATTTCTTCCTGTATGCTGAACTGTGACAATGGCGTGGAGTCCAGGAACTCATCATGCCAAGAAAGTTCTGTAGTCCACCGGAGATTGAGGGTCAGTTAGAGATGAATACATATTGGCAAATGTTTTAGAAAAAAAAAATTTAATTATTCTTTAAACTTTCTGATCTAAACAACATCTGGGGAGCTGGGCTACATGATATGGAAGAAAGTGGCTCCCTCCTTGTTAAACTCCAGATAACTGGTACATGAGCCATCGTATGAAAATTTTCTGTTCAAAAACAAACAAGTAAAGGAAGAGGAAAGGAAAGGGAAAGGGAAGGAAAGTAGGAAATAAAGGAGAGAGAAAGAAAGTAAAGAAAGAAGCATATAGGTCATTTGATCAATCCAGAATAACTAGAAAAAATTGTGCCTTGATATATATTGCTAATTTTGATTTCTAGAAGTAGTCCAACAAATCTTTTCTGCTTTGACTTTCAAACAGTTTTTCATCTATTATTATACCTTTGATCCCCCTTCACTTTGATTCTCAGTCTGTGCTGACTTTTTTGTTATAGGCATATATGATTTTGATACAACTTTGTTTCAGATTCTTATTCTTTCTAAATTTTGATGCATTCAGAATCTTGCACCAAACAACTAGAAGTTTTAAGGGACAAAAGTGCCAACGTTTCTTTTCTATACAGTGTCAAAGAGTTATATCCCTGCTGTTACACAGATCACCTGTCTAGGTGTCAGTGAATTTTAGCAAAAGTTACACACCACAAAGTATAGTAATTCACATGAACTTTCCATTTATAACATCTAAAAAATTAGTATACTTAAATCATGCAGTCTTCTAAGGCCTGCTTTAATACAAACGAATGATACTTATGCATCTACAGAGAATAGAAAGTGTTATCATTGATTGGCTTAAGTTACTATAAGAGCAAAAGCAATTTCTTTTGATATATGTGTTGTACCTATTTTTTTTCTGATGAGATACAGATTTTTTTTCTAATTACAATAATTTTAATGACATTCCACATTCATATGTAGTCAAAGCTTTTTTAAAATGTGTATTTTCTACAATGGCTTTTATCAAATACAACACAAGACATGTCTTTCACTCATGTATTTTCTCTTTGCAGTAGTACCGAAAAGTTAAGAAGGAGTAAACAAGATGTTTTTTGGCTTCAGGATCAATACTCTATATTGGAAAACTTCAGAACCCAAAGTGAGTTATTTAAGCATCAGTTTCTCTTTGAAAAATGTTCAACAGTAACAGAAGTCATGAAAGCAATCAGGTTCTATCTCAAGAGGGAGCAGAAGGGCCTTTTGGCATACACAGATAGACAGTCTATAAATGTCGATGCTCAGATTGGAACCTAGATCTATCTGAGTATAAAACTTATACATACTATAAGCAACTGTATTTTGCTGCCTCATAGTAACACATGTTAGCTCTATGGGCCATATTTCCTTGCTTTGGATTCTATATGATTAGTCCTTTTTGTGCATTGCCATTCTCTGGCTTTTGAAAACTGATGCTAACTCAAGAAGTGATGGATCATTTATTTGAGGGGGAGGAAGCAATGTTGTAGAAACATACTGTCAAAATAGTACTACCTAACAATACCACCTCAAAATTCAGTGGCTAAAACAGTAAGCATTTGCAATTTTGCTCACAAGCTTACAGGCTTGCTGGGCCATATTTCTAGTTTGTTCTCACTCATGCTTCTGCAAGTTAGTAATGAAGCTTTGCTGATCTTCCCTAGGCTTTTTCCTGTTTCTGGGGTTTCAGCTGAGACAAATAGATTGACTTGGATCTGCTCCATATATTCTTTCCAGCAGTGTAGGCAGGAGTCCAAGAGAAGTAAAAAGCAATGATGTCATTAGACCAAAATTTGATACTGGAAAATCATCACTTCTGCCATACTCTATTAGCCAAAGCAAGTCAAAGGTTTATCTCAGAGTCACTGTGTAGAGACATAGATTCTTCTTGTGGAATCAACTCAATTATGGATAGTAAGAGACAAGGAGAATTGGACGATTTTTTTCAATCAATCTACCACAAGGAATCCTACATATACTTTAACAGATATAAAAATGTCTACTATAAATGTTCAGTCCTTGTTTATAATCTTTAGTATTCAGTTTTCAGTAGACTAGGAAATTATTTAAAATTAATTCCAGTTATCTCAATAAAAAATTCAACTAAACTTTTTATTATCATTCTTAAAAATAGAAAGTTTGGATGCTAATGTCACAAGGTGAGCAACAGTAAAGTTACATCTCTGTGTTTCAAATCTAACACTGAACCGTCTAACCACTGATATCTTAAAATAGTAAATTCAGCAACTTGGTGTTATGCTTTAGGAATCCCTCTTCTGAACAAACATCAATGTAGAAAAACATTTTTTTTTTTTTAGCTAACAAAATGCCACGTCCATATGTTACCCACTTCCTCATTAGAATTCCTGTTGACATCAACAGGAACAACTTATGTAGCATATGGTCTTAAGAGGTAACTACTTTTATTTGGAATTTTAGCTCCCCCCAAATAAAGGACTTTTAATTATAATATTGCTTTTTCCTTCAGTTATCACTCTTTTAAGGGATCTGAGGTTTATTAGCAAGAATATCATAAGAAATTTTAAAAGCCCACTAATTTAGACAGAAGATAGTTTTGCAGTGCTGATATAATAAAATGATATTAAACAAAAGTAATACTTGATAAAACATTTGTATTATCAAAGTAAAAACAACTTTCTGTAATTTGTTATTCACTTTTAATTCTTTCTTATTTTATTTTTATGCATGTTTGATATCTGAGGAAGAAAAACAGCTGAATAAATGTTCTCAAGTTTTATCTGGAAGTGAAATGGACAAGTAGTAACCTCATAAACAATCTATGATTTATTTTACCAAAATAAATTTTAATGGGCTAATACAATCCAAGAATGTACAAAAAAAATATAGTTAAAGAGCACAAACATTAGAGTCTGACAAAAATAGGTATTAATTCAAATTCGGCAATAAGATCAGCTGAGTAGCTGTAAGTTTTCTCACCAAAGCCACAGTTTTCTTATTGTAATACAGTGATAACAATGGTTCCATATATAGATGACATGAGGATTCAATGGCTTCATGTATAAAGGGGATTTTACATAGTACCTGACAAAATTATTATCCAATGATAAGAAAATATACACTAGGGAAACTGAAGCTTTTGTGTTTCATACTTATTTTTGTGCTTGTTAGTGCTAACCTTCTCATTCACTTTTACTTTCTCCTTCATCTTTTCCTTCTACTTTTCCTCCTCCTCCTTTACCTAGTAGTTCCACTTCTCCTTCTCCTCCTTCTTCTTCTTATTCTCAGTATTCACATTAATATTAGAAATGTAATTACTACAGATGTAATAAAACTAAGTTGATTCACTGCTTATTATTTTATAATATTTTTCCTTCAACTAGATCGGTATTAGAGTACTGTGTAAGATCATAGATCTAGTTAGCATTGCATTTGGTAACTCAAAGTGTTTTATTCTTCCTTTCCTTCATTTTCTGAATTCTGCACATAAAGCTATTCATAAACCATAGGAATCAACTCACTCCAGAAAAATGACATTAATGACCTAGGAAGAAATTCACTATCAGTTTTGCGAATTATAAGAGCCCTTTAGTGAGGTGACTAATTAAGATGACATGTACGGTTGACTTCCTATTAGGTTTTCTTCAGTAAAATATAAGACTGCTAGAAACTAAGTCGTATGTGGTTCATGATAATAGAGAGGGCAGCAAGTGAGTTAATTAAATGTGTAGAGTAACTTTCCTTTCTTCAGAATGAAATCTATATAAAGAAATATAAGAAATAATTTCATTAAATATTTTTTACATTGCTCTTAAAATGATAAATTTATTTAAAATGTATTTTTTAAACTATCACAGGTGAAATGCCTCATAATAATTTAGGAAAAAGAAAAAACTTTCATTATTAGTAGTTGTCAGTTTTCTTTATCAACATATATAATAGAAAAGGAAACAAAGATAAATGCTACATCACATGTTTTGTGGAAACAAATATTCATAAATATAAAATATTTTTATGGACTGAATCCAAATAAATAGATAAATACTAGTCATCTAGTACATAGAAAAAAGTTCAACTCATAAAAATAAATTTCTAATTCTGTTATAATATGATTATTAGAGTATTTAGAGTTCGGCTGAAATTTGAGTTTAGTTAATTGACTATTTTTTCACATCTTTATTGGAGTATAATTGTTTTACAGTAATGTGTTAGTTTCTGCTTTATAACAAAGTAAATCAGCTATACATATACATATATCCCCATATCTCCTCCCTCTTTTGTCTTAGTTAATTGACTTTTTTAAGTCTACTTATGGAAATAGATTTAATAGCAGTTTATCATTCTTCTTTTTTTTTTTTTTTTTTTTTTTTTGCGGTACGCGGGCCTCTCACTGTCGTGGCCTCTCCCGTTGCGGAGCACAGGCTCCGGATGCGCAGGCTCAGCGGCCATGGCTCACGGGCCCAGCCGCTCCGCGGCATGTGGGATCTTCCCGGACCGGGGCATGAACCCGCGTCCCCTGCATCGGCAGGCGGACTCTCAACCACTGCGCCACCAGGGAAGCCCTATCATTCTTCTTTTATGAATATATGCCAATTGGCAATTTATTTCTTACCAATTGGCGAGTTTTGATGTTCACACTGATATTTGGAAGCAGTCATGGTGTGGTATATATTTATGGGCATTTGTATAAGAGGGCAGGGAGTGATGGAGGGGTCAAGTGTATTATGTGCCACTTTGGGATTTAGTTAAACAGATATGAAGTACAGAAATTTAAGATACACATCCTATCAGTACTCTCTCTGCATGCCTAATGAATTAGGATATTCATTTGCATTAGCCTCATAGCACAAAAATAACTTGGGAAACAAAGGCTCCGTATAACTTTCCAAAAATCACCAATATTTTAAGACAGTAAATATTAATTTTATATCATAATGCGAATTTTTCTTCTGGAAGAGTGTGATCAAGAATTCTAGTGGTTCTTTTAAACATACTATTGCTTTTCTCTTTTAAGTTATGACTAAAAGAATTTTAAAATAAATGTCAAGATTTTGTTGTGTTTATCGTGAAGGTTTAAAGTATATAGATGTATATTTATACACCACATAATTACAGATACCCTCCTACAGCTAATCATGCATGCATATCCATTACACTCAAAGCTTCCATTCCTTAATCAAGCATTCTGTGATTATGCAAATTTGGAAGATAATGAGGTGCACCCTATAACAGGCAGCAAATCAGCCTTGTTAAATAAGTCCTGAAAAATGAGAAAATTGACTCTTGGTCTTTAAAATCTTAGGGAACTTTCATAATTAGTGAATTAGTCACATAGAGGAAAGTATCACTTTTTCATATATTAGTTTTCTCTTTGCATTTATTTGGTTGTTGCCTTTCCTCATTGTCAGTGATTAAGTATTCCCCAAATTTCTGGTCACATCCAGCAATCAGAAAAATGATGAAATAGATAAAAGAGGACTTAAATCAAAAAACACACTTGTCATGACCATTGCCTATTGCTGGTTCAGAATTTGTTTTAAAGATTTATTTTGCATGGGTCATTTGCCTAATGAAAGTTGTGATACTTTTAAGAATCAATGTAGAATTTTAGGTTTTGGTACTTTCTCAGCCAGGATATATTTGGCAGCAGAATAAGTAACTGCACTTTTCATACTTTGCTCTTTTTATGCTGTGTTGATTCCTTCCACGTAACTTTGCTTTAATCATTGCAATGGACCACACAATGGTCTTATGCAAGTCGAAGCACATTTTTATTGAAAGTTTTCATTTTTTTTCCCCTTTTTTGGAAAGGAATTTATGACTTAGGAGGAGTTGGAACAAAATGCTAATGTGTTGTATTATCCAGCTATTTCTGTTAATAGGTCTTTGTTAAGGGTGGGTTAGTTAAATACATCTTAAAAAACCAGGAATGCATCATAAACATTATTTTCTGTAAAATATAAGAAGAGTGATTACAGATTATTTAAGGAGGCCAGTAGGTGTTCAACAATTCAGTGCGATTTAGAATTAGTAAGAGACCTCCCCATCCTAGGGTATTTTGTCTAGCTGTATGTAACGGAAATTGAAATGTTAATCACACTTTCAATTAGCATATGAGTAGATAGACCCAATGATCAAACTATGCTTACAATTCCTAATAGTTGTGTATAAAATTGTAAGACATTTGACTTCATTACATGTATATCTAAAACAAACAAAAACAGCACTCTCATTCTTCTTCAAAATAATAAAAAATGAGATAGTGACCTTGCTCTTAAAAGGGGTGGGGGGCGGGCAACGCTGCAGCAGTCCATGAAATCAGTGTTTCAGAAGATAAAATCAGATTGTCTCAAAAGTCTGTTTCAGTGGCTTAAAGATGATTATTGCAAAAAGCTAATATTAGAAGAAACTGTGTGTGTATGTGTGTGTGTTTGTGTGTGTTTTAATGTGAGAGGCATATTCATTTTAGGTGGAATAGAAAGTCAAAAGTATAAGATCAATATTCAAGTGCTAATAGTTGTGGGTTTTATTGGTTAAGTTGCCTTCTTTCAAATATATTACATCTTGTTGATTGTTTGCATCAGATACCTGTATCTGAAGAACCTCATAGTGTTAAAATTCTCACTTTCTTTCTTTTCAAAAGTCTCTGTATCTCTTTGTCATTTGAAAGTTTATGTCTTATAGTCTTTTTGATAACTACTACAATGTTCCATTAAATATTATCATGTGATTATATTTGAAAACTTTTAATCAATATATTTTTATTTTTCCAAATGTTTCTTGCCTTTGAACAATGATATTTCCCTCCCCTTGGGGAAGTAGTGGATAGAACCTAGAGTAAAAGTCAATTAATGAAGTGATGTGTTAGCTTATAGTAGGTACTTGATTTGAAATCAACAGTTTTGAGATGAACACTTCATATAGACATAGACATATTACATTTCCAAAGGCTCAATTGGAATACTCAGCCAGGCTTTACAATGCTAGAGCATAGATCATTGGGGAATAGATCTAATGAAAGTAAACTGTAGAGTAGGGAATGGCACAGGTTAAGCCTGGGAAATGAGGGTCATGGCAACATAAATTCTAGATATGTTGAGAGGAAATTCAATGTCTGATGGCTTGTTCTCTGCCTGCCATTTAGAGACCCAACAAGAGACCATCTTTCATGAAAATGGAGAAGCCACAGGTTAAATCTGGCTTTTTAATAAATATATACTCAAAACAGTCTAAGTTTGTAAGCATAAATGAGTCCATATCTAATAGTAAAGATTATTATAAAATGGCAAATTTAATAGTTTATTATACAGATATTTATTGAGCCTCTACAATGTTATTAGAAACAAAATAATGTCCCTGCTCTCACAGAACTTACTTCTAGAGATAAAGAAGGGCTAAGATTAAGAATTTTCAGATATCAGCAGAATTAGGTGCTTCTCAGCTAAGATGAATTTGTTATAGAAAATAATGTTATAACATTGTTATGAACAAATGATAACATTGTTATAATGTTATATAAATAATGTTATAACATGTATAATATTATAACGTTATAATAATGTTATAATAATGAAAATAATGTTATCATTTCTGTACAGCCTGAGTAGTGAATATACATTTAGAATGTAAAATTAGAACTTAGAATTCTTAGACAGAGTTCAGCCCTTTTAATCTTTTATAAAACTTTTAAACTTTAGAGACAAACTAAGGGGCAAAAGCAGAAACAATTATATTTTTAAAGAATCACTACTACATGTTACTTGTCAGAATCAACATTTTTTTTTTCATTAACAACAGTGATTTTCACATGATCCCAGGTTGTTTCTGCATTCATTGTCTGAAGGTATCAGAGAAACCATATTCTGTTGAAACTTAAGAAAACATCCTTATGTATTACATAGAAAAGAGAAGACTCTATATAGATAGATGATAGATATAAAGATGGATGGGCAAACAGACACATTTTTTTCTTAATGTCCCATCAACAATAAATTCAAACATTTATCTATTTAATTGGTAATAACTCTAACAGTTCCTGGCACCTTGTAGATGCTCATTTTATGTTTTAAATGTATAAAGCTATTCATCAGCAATTATTAGATGTACTTTAGTATTGCTAGGTTTATAATACTTATTCAGTGATTATTGTATATATATGTTTTCATTTTAGCTGCATATTCCCCTGAGGAAATTTAACTAAAGTTAAGCAAATTACCGTTGCTCTACAGAAAAGGTGAAAGGCCTGTTGGTCAGTAGCACTATACACATGGGTACTAGAGTTGGGTCCCTGTTCTATTAAAAAAAAATGAGCTAGTTAGACTACACAGAAACCCAGAAATGGAAGAGAGACACTCTGAGAAAGTGGGGGAAAACCAAAGACACACTTTCCTTTATTTTGCAATTTTTGCCCTGGGTTTGCTTTGTTTTCCAGTTATGATTTATTACTATGGGAGATCCCTGAGCACTTACATGATTTCACATTATCATCTTTCTGCTTTCTGGAAAGATTTAAGTACAATTTGAACAGCTGACATTGACACAAAGCTTTATTTAGCATGGAAGTGCTCCAGGAATTTCAGTTCATACTTGGGAGACTACTTGTCACCTAATGGTATTGTACATGACAGTTCTGAGAAGAAATTTACAATATTTAACCATCTGTAAATATGTATAAACATCAGAGGGAGTGAAGACACACAACAATGCTTTATTTGCCCTTTTTTTCCTTAGACTAAGTGTAAGAAGTTTGTCTTCCTTGTCTCTACCACACAGGAGACCACTGCTGCTAAAGGCCAACACAGTCACCTACACAGTGTTCATCAATGATTTAGCATTTGTCAACTGAAGCCAAGGTAGGAAATGCTTGTTCCAAATAGCAGTAATTTCTGTCTTATCCACCTCCAAGAAGAATATTGACTAAATGCAAGCTTTTATTTTTATCAGAAAAAAGACCTCACCATAAAAAACCGTAACTTGAGCAACTTAGTCCTAAATTGTAGGAAGGGTTGGGAGAGAATTTTTCCAAGGAAAGTTTTTTGTTTTTCTCATTAATAAGTGATTGTATATGAAGAGAAGATAGGAAACAGGGCTGATAACTAGTAAAAGAGCTAGGTAAGCCATTACTCACTTAACTTCCAGTTAGTGTAATATGTAGAACTATAAATAAAACCTATTTTATGACTTTAAAATACCACTAAGAAAATCAGGAAAAGCATGCCATCAGATTTATTTATAATTTTGTGAATAGCTTTGCATGGCCCATCTTTAGGTTTGTGAAAACATCACTTGCATTATTATTATTTATAATGCAAATTTTTTTAAGGAGACTAACTCTGAAAAGACCTTGACTACACTGTGGTGAAATAAAACAATTCAAAGAGATACTATGCTTTACAATATGCACAGGTTATAACATGTTTACAGAGATATTGAAGGCAAATATACAACAATTTCATAAATATACCCAAGTAAAGAAGGAAATATACTTGGATAAAAAAGAATCATACAAAGTCAGAATAAGAATAAACATTTGTTTTGCCCTAACAGCTTCAATAAGAAATCAAAGTGATTTCGAGACAAGCTGGTTGGGCAACAAATTATTTTTATGAATTAAAAACTTAAATATTTGATTTTTTGACATTTATAATGGCATTTAATATTGGCAGGCTAAAGAAGAAAAATCATATGATTATATTAATTGACAGAAAAAGCATTTGACAAATCATCCATTCTAATCCATTACAACACCAGCTAACATCATATGTAGTGGTGAATATCATTCCCCTAGGATTGGAAGCAAGGCTTTTTTCAAAATAGCACTGGAAATTCTAGCCACTGCAACAAGTCAAGAAAATAAATAAAAGCATGTATAATGGAAAAGAAAAAATAAAACTGTCTCTATTTGCAGGTGACATGATTGTATAAGTAGAATAGCCCAAGGAATCTAAAGAAACACTTGGAGAATTAAAAGTGAGCATATTAATATTGGATGATATAATGACTGTAATGAGGAGTCTGACTTTATTTTTGATGTTTGACTGCAGCATCTTTTAAGTCTCATCCCTCCTTTTTCTGTGTGAGCCACATCTGTATAAGCTGATGAGAAAGCCAAGGTGGATTTTCCTTTGGTGCCTGTGGGGAATTCTAACCATGCAAGTCCCTTCCAGTGTTCAGCAATGCTTACCCTGACCCCATCCCCTAATCACAATATAAATGCAGGCCAGTCTTCTTTCCTTGATCTCTCAAGCCATTTTGGACCTACTTGAGATGCCTGGCCTGATCCCCCAGAGTCTTCAGTGATAATAAACCTTTTCATACCCTCTTGGTGTATATTTGATATTGTCAGTCTCAGTAACTGACCCAGACTTTATGTGGGGTTCATCCACTTCTGCAGATGATCATAAAAAGACCAAACATTTAAAAAAATCAATTACATTTTTTATACTAGCAGTGAACATTCCAAAACTAAATTAAAAGCACAAAACCATTCACAACTATGTCAAAGAAAATGAAATACTTAAATATACATTTACAAATCATGTATAGGAAATGTATGTTGAAAATTAGGATAGACCTAAATACATAGGGAGGTATACCATGTTCATGGAGTAGAAGACTCAAGATAGCAAATATGTCATTCAGATCTATAGATTTTAATGCAATTGATATCAAAATTCCTACAAAGTGTTTTATAAATCCAGACAAAATTGTTTTCAAATGTATATAAAAATGTAAAGAAACTAGAATAGCTAAGACACTCTTGACAAAGAATGAAGTGGAATAATCATTCTACTGAATATTAAGTTTTACTATGTAGCTACAGTAATTAAGAGAGTTGCTCTTAGTAAGGTAATAAACACATAGAACAATGGAATCAGATATATAACCATACAAATGTGCCCAACTGATTCTTGACAAGGTACAAAAGAATTCAGTAGAGGAAAGATAACTTATTCAATAGATAGTGCTGGAGAAATTGGTTATCCATAGATAACCAATTTCTCCAGCACTATCTATTGAATAAGTTATATTTTTTATTTAAAAAAATAGGTAAAAAAAACCCTTAAACCTAACTTCATACATTATTAAAAATTAAAAATAAACTTCATACATTATTAAATAATAAACTTCATACATTATTAAAATAATTAACTCAAATGGGATACAGATATAAATGTAAAACATAAAGCTATACAACTTAAAAACAAAAAAGGGAGAACATATCAGGGGACCATGGCTAGGGACAATTCATAGTCTTGGCATGAAAGCACAATCTATAAAAGACAAATATATATTAGTTGCATCTCATCAAAATTAAAAACATTTCCTCTGGAAAGGCCCATGTGAACGTCCTACAGCTTAAGAGAAAAATCAAACAAAAAGCAACAAAAAAAGACGAATAGCTTGATTAAAAATGAACAAAAACTTGAACAGACAATTCTCCAAAGAAGACATACAAAATGGCCAACAGGTCATTGTGAAAGAAATAAAAAGCTGCTCAACATCATTAATTATCATGAAATGCAAATCAAAACTACATTGAGATATCACCTCACACCTGTTAGGATGGCTGTTATCAAAAAACCAAAGCAAACAAGTGTTGGCAAGGATATGGAGAAAGGGGAACCTTTGAACATTGTTTATGGGAACGTAAAATGGCTTAGCAGCTATGGAAAACAGTATGGAACTTCTTCAAAAATTAAAATAGAACCTCTATATGAATCCAACAATCCCATGTCTGGGCATATACACCCAAAGGAATTGAAATGAGGATCTCAAAAAAATATTTTCATTGCATCATTATTCACAATGGCCAAGATATGGCAACTACCTAAGTGTCCATTGCAAGATGAATGGATGAAGAAAATGGTATATACATATGATGGAGTATTATTCAGCTTTAAAAAGGAAGGAAATTCTGCCATTTTTCAACAACATAGATGAATCTAAAGAGATTATACTAAGTAAAAGAAGCTAGTCACAGAAGGGCAAATAGTACATTATCGCAATAATTAAAACTCATAGAAGCAAAGAATACAATAATGGTTGTGAGGTGTTGGGAGTAGGAAAATGGAGAGTTGTTGTTCCATGGATATGTTTTATTTATGCAAATGACTAAGTTTTAGAGATCTGCGATACAATGTAATGCCTATAATTAACAGTACAGAATTGCACACTTTAAAATTTGTTAGGAGGGTGGAGCTCATGTTAAATGTTCTTACCATACACAGGTAAGAGGTGTTGGCTCTGTGTATTACGTTGATTTTGGTGATAGCATCATGAGTGTTTGTACTTGTCCAAACTCATTAAATTTTACACATTAAATATATTAGTTCATTGTAAACAACTATACCTCAGTAGATGCTTTAAAAAAACCAATGTGAGGAAGAAGAAAAGATAAAGTACATTCTGGGGAAAAATATTTATGAACTACATATCTGCCATAGGATTAGTATTTATAATACACAAAGAACTCTAAAAATTCAACAGTGAAAAATAAACAAAAACTCAATTTAGAAATAGACAAAACACATGAACAGACATTTCACTGAAGAAGATATTTAGCATCAGTAGCCACCAGGAAAAGGAAAATTAAAGCTATAATGAGATATCACTACATACTTCCAAGAATAAATTTAAAAAAACAGTGATAAAAACAAACACTCATGAGAACATGGAAAAATTGTATCATTCATACATTGCTTGTGGGAATGAAAATGGTATAGCCAATCTACAAATAGTTTGTCACTTTTTTCCAAAACTAGATATGCAACTGCTATACTACACAACAATTGTCCTCTTCGGTATTCATCCTAGAGAAATAAAATTTTTGTTTACACCAAATCTCATACACAGGTGTTCATAGCAATTTCATTTGTAACAGCCAAGAAACTGTAATATTCCTAGATGTTCTTCAATAGGTGAATGGTTAATCAAACTGTGTATTTGTATGTATATGTACATAAACCACTTAATACAACTCAGCAATAAAAGGAATAAACTAGATATATGTAACAACTTGAATGAATCTCTAGGGAATTATGCTGAGTGAAAAGTACAGAACTCAAAAGATATATAATGTGTGATTCCACTTATATAACATTTTTGAAAGGAAAACTTTTAGAAGTGGAGGACAACTTAGTGGTCTCCAGTGGGTAGGAACAAGCAGGAGGAACATGGGGGTGATTAAAGAAGGGCAGTAGAAGGATCCTTGTGATATTGAAACTGTTTAATGTCTTGCCTGTATAATTTTAGTGTAGAAATAAATACACATACACAAATGAGAAGAAGTAAAACTGGGGGAATCAGAATAAGACTGATGGACTGTACCAAAGTAAATATCCTGGTTTTAATACTATACTATAGTTTTGCAAAATATTACCATTGGGGGGAACTGGATAAATTATACATGGGTTCTCTGTTTCTTATAACTGCACGTGAATTTAAAATCATGTCAGTATGAATTTTAACTTTAAAAAAACATAAAAGTACATCTGAAAACCAAAAAAATTAAAATGCATTTAGTTGTCTTAAAAATCTGTTGATTCAGTATATATAACAAATGTTTCACTATCTCTCATATACGCTTCAGAATATTATTTGTTAAACCATATGTTCTTCAACTATAATTCAATTTTTCCGTAAGAAGTACAAATCATAATGTCTTCAGTAGAAGTAATGTTTTTTCATTACACTTGCTCTTGCATACATTGGATTTAGTGAAAAATATATGCAATTAAGAGCTATGAAATCTGGAAATATAAAAACTAACAATTTCTAAGGGAAAAATAAAAAAATAAAATAACTCCTTTTGGTCACTTTTCAGGTTTTCCAAAACTTATACATATTTTTTTGTAACTCCATTTATGAAGAATATAAGCCAATTAATTTGTGAAATGTTACTAATTTGTTTTTTTTTAATGATGGTTTCTTATGATCTGATTCACATTATACAGTTTTTTTTTTTTTTTTTTTTTAACATCTTTATTGGGGTATAATTGCTTTACAATGGTGTGTTAGTTTCTGCTTTATAACAAAGTGAATCAGCTATACATATACATATGTTCCCATATCTCTTCCCTCTTGCGTCTCCCTCCCTCCCACTCTCCCCATCCCACCCTTCCAGGCTGTCACAAAGCACCGAGCTAATATCCCTGTGCCTTGCGGCTGCTTCCCCCCAGCTATCTACCTTACTACGTTTGTTAGTGTGTATATGTCCATGACTCTCTCTCGCCCTGTCAAAACTCACCCCTCCCCCTCCCCATACCCTCAAGTCCGTTCTCCAGTAGGTCTGCGTCTTATTCCTATCTTACCCCTAGGTTCTTCATGACATTTTTTTCCCTTAAATTCCATATATATGTGTTAGCATACGGTATTTGTCTTTTTCTTTCTGACTTACTTCACTCTGTATGACAGACTCTAGGTCTATCCATCTCATTACAAATAGCTCAATTTCATTTCTTTTTAAGGCTGAGTAATATTCCATTGTGTATATGTGCCACATCTTCTTTATCCATTCGTCCGATGATGGGCGCTTAGGTTGTTTCCATGTCCTGGCTATTGTAAATAGAGCTGCAATGAACATTTTGGTACATGACTCTTTTTGAATTTTGGTTTTTCTCAGGGTATATGCCAAGTAGTGGGATTGCTGGGTCATATGGTAATTCTATTTGTAGTTTTTTAAGGAACCTCCATACTGTTCTCCACAGTGGCTGAACCAATTCACATTCCCACCAGCAGTGCAAGAGTGTCCCCTTTTCTCCACACCCTCTCCAGCATTTATTGTTTCTAGATTTTTTGATGATGGCCATTCTGACTGGTGTGAGATGATATCTCATTGTAGTTTTGATTTGCATTTCTCTAATGATTAATGATGTTGAGCATTCTTTCATGTGTTTGTTGGCATTCTGTATATCTTCTTTGGAGAAATGTCTATTTAGGTCTTCTGCCCATTTTTGGATGGGGTTGTTTGTTTTTTTTGTTATTGAGCTGCATGAGCTGCTTGTAAATTTTGGAGATTAATCCTTTGTCAGTTGCTTCATTTGCAAATGTTTTCTCCCATTCTGAGGGTTGTCTTTTGGTCTTGGTTATGGTTTCCTTTGCTGTGCAAAAGCTTTGAAGTTTCATTAGGTCCCATTTGTGTATTTTTGTTTTTATTTCCATTACTCTAGGAGGTGGGTCAGAAAGGATCTTGCTGTGATTTATGTCATAGAATGTCCTTCCTATGTTTTCTTCTAAGAGTTTGATAGTTTCTGGCCTTACATTTAGGTCTTTAATCCATTTTGAGCTTATTTTGTGTATGGTGTTAGGGAGTGATCTAATCTCATACTTTTACATGTACCTGTCCAGTTTTCCCAGCACCATTTATTGAAGAGGCTGTCCTTTCTCCACTGTACATTCCTGCCTCCTTTATCAAAGATAAGGTGTCCATATGTGCGTGGGTTTATCTCTGGGCTTTCTATCCTGTTCCACTGATCTATCTTTCTGTTTTTGTGCCAGTACCATACTGTCTTGATTACTGTTGCTTTGTAATATAGTCTGAAGTCAGGGAGCCTTATTCCTCCAGCTCCTTTTTTCGTTCTCAAGATTGCTTTGGCTATTCGGGGTCTTTTGTGTTTCCATACAAATTGTGAAATTTTTTGTTCTAGTTCTGTGAAAAATGCCAGTGGTAGTTTGATAGGGATTGCATTGAATCTGTAGATTGCTTTGGGTAGTAGAGTCATTTTCACAATGTTGATTCTTCCCATCCAAGAACATGGTATATCTCTCCATCTATTTGTATCATCTTTAATTTCTTTCATCAGTGTCTTATAATTTTCTGCATACAGGTCTTTCGTATCCTTAGGTAGGTTTATTCCTAGATATTTTATTCTTTTTGTTGCAATGGTAAATGGGAGTGTTTTCTTGATTTCACTTCAGATTTTTCATCATTAGTATATAGGAATGCCAGAGATTTCTGTGCATTAATTTTGTATCCTGCTACTTTACCAAATTCATTGATTAGCTCTAGTAGTTTTCTGGTAGCATCTTTAGGATTCTCTATGTATAGTATCATGTCATCTGCAAACAGTGACAGCTTTACTTCTTCTTTTCCGATTTGGATTCCTTTTATTTCCTTTTCTTCTCTGATTGCTGTGGCTAAAACTTCCAAAACTATGTTGAATAAGAGTGGTGAGAGTGGGCAACCTTGTCTTGTTCCTGATCTTAGTGAAATGCTTTCAGTTTTTCACCATTGAGGATGATGTTTGCTGTGGGCTTGTCATATATGGCCTTTATTATGTTTAGGAAAGTTCCCTCTATGCCTACTTTCTGGAGGGTTTTTATCATAAATGGGTGTTGAATTTTGTCAAAAGCTTTCTCTGCATCTATTGAGATGATCATATGGTTTTTCCCCTTCAATTTGTTAATATGGTTTATCACATTGATAGATTTGCGTATATTGAAGAATCCTTGCATTCCTGGGATAAACCCCACTTGATCATGGTGTATGATCCTTTTAATGTGCTGTTGGATTCTGTTTGCTAGTATTTTGTTGAGGATTTTTGCATCTATGTTCATTAGTGATATTGGCCACTAGTTTTCTTTCTTTGTGACATCCTTGTCTGGTTTTGGTATCAAGGTGATGGTGGCTTCGTAGAAGGAATTTGGGAGTGTTCCTCCCTCTGCTATATTTTGGAAGAGTTTGAGAAGGATAGGTGTTAGCTCTTCTCTAAACGTTTGATAGAATTCACCTGTGAAGCCATCTGGTCCTGGGCTTTTGTTTGTTGGAAGGTTTTTAATCACAGTTTCAATTTCAGTGCTTGTGATTGGTCTGTTCATATTTTCTATTTCTTCCTGATTCAGTCTTGGCAGGTTGTGCATTTCTAAGAATTTGTCCATTTCTTCCAGATTGTCCATTTTATTGGCATAGAGTTGCTTGTAGTAATCTCTCATGATTTTTTTTATTTCTGCAGTGTCAGTTGTTACTTCTCCTTTTTCATTTCTAATTCTATTGATTTGAGTCTTCTCCCTTTTTTTCTTGATGAGTCTGGCTAGTGGTTTATCTATTTTGTTTATCTTCTCAAAGAACCAGCTTTTAGTTTTATTGATCTTTGCTATTGTTTCCTTCATTTCTTTTTCATTTATTTCTGATCTGATTTTTATGATTTCTTTCCTTCTGCTAGCTTTGGGGTTTTTTGTTCTTCTTTCTCTAATTGCTTGAGGTGCAAGGTTAGGTTGTTTATTCGAGATGTTTCCTGCTTCTTAAGGTGGGCTTGTATTGCTATAAACTTCCCCCTTAGAACTGCTTTTGCTGCATCCCATAGGTTTTGGGTCGTTGTGTCTCCATTGTCATTTGTTTCTAGGTATTTTTTTATTTCCTCTTGATTTCTTCAGTGATCACTTCATTATTAAGTAGTGTATTGTTTAGCCTCCATGTGTTTGTATTTTTTAAAGATCTTTTCCTGTAATTGATATCTAGTCTCATGGCGTTGTGGTCGGAAAAGATACTTGATACAATTTCAGTTTTCTTAAATTTACCAAGGCTTGATTTGTGACCCAAGATATGATCTATCCTGGAGAATGTTCCATGAGCACTGAGAAAAATGTGTATTCTGTTGTTTTTGGATGGAGTGTCCTATAAATATCAATTAAGTCCATCTTGTTTAATGTATCATTTAAAGCTTGTGTTTCCTTATTTATTTTCATTTTGGATGATCTGTCCATGGGTGAAAGTGGGGTGTTAAAGTCCCCTACTATGAATGTGTTACTGTTGATCTCCCCCTTTTATGGTTGTTAGTATTTGCCTTATGTATTGAGGTGCTCCTATGTTGGGTGCATAAATATTTACAATTGTTATATCTTCTTCTTGGATCGATCCCTTGATCATTATGTAGTGTCCTTCTTTGTCCCTTTTAATAGTCCTTATTTTAAAGTCTATTTTGTCTGATATGAGAATTGCTACTCCAGCTTTCTTTTGGTTTCCATTTGCATGGAATATCTTTTTCCATCCCCTTACTTTCAGTCTGTATGTGTCTCTAGTTCTGAAGTGGGTCTCTTGTAGACAGCATATATAAGGGTCTTGTTTTTGTATCCATTCAGCCAATCTGTGTCTTTTGGTGGGAGCATTTAGTCCATTTACATTTAAGGTAATTATCGATATGTATGTTCCTATTTCCATTTTATATATTGTTTTGGGTTCGCTACTATAGGTCATTTCCTTCTCTTGTGTTTCGTGTCTAGAGAAGTTCCTTTAGCATTTGTTGTAAAGCTGGTTTGGTGGTGCTGAACTCTCTCAGCTTTTGCTTGTCTGTAAAGGTTTTAATTTCTCCATCAAATGTGAATGAGATCCTTGCTGGGTAGAGTAGTCTTGGTTGCAGGCTATTCTCCTTCATCACTTTCAGTATGTCCTGCCACTCCCTTCTGGCTTGTAGGGTTTCTGCTGAGAGATCAGCTGTTAACCTTATGGGGATTCCCTTGTGTGTTATTTGTTGTTTTCCCTTGCTGCTTTTAATATGCTTTCTTTGTATTTAATTTTTTGACAGTTTGATTAATATGTGTCTGGCGTGTTTCTCCTTGTATTTATCCTGTATGGGACCCTCTGTGCTTCCTGGACTTGATTAACTATTTCGTTTCCCATATTAGGGAAGTTTTCAACTATAATCTCTTCAAATATTTTCTCAGTCCCTTTCTTTCTTTCTTCTTCTTCTGGAACCCCTATAATTCGAATGTTGGTGCGTTTCATGTTGTCCCAGAGGTCTCTGAGACTGTCCTCAGTTCTTTTCATTCTTTTTTCTTTATTCTGCTCTGCAGTAGTTATTTCCACTACTTTATCTTCCAGGTCACTTATCCGTTCTTCTGCCTCAGTTATTCTGCTATTGATCCTATCTAGAGTGATTTTAATTTCATTCATTGCATTGTTCATCGTTGCTTGTTTCGTCTTTAGTTCTTGTAGGTCCTTGTTAACTGTTTCTTGCATTTTGTCCATTCTACTTCCAAGATTTCGGATCATCCTTACTATCATTATTCTGAATTCTTTTTCAGGTAGATTGCCTATTTCCTCTTCATTTGTTAGGTCTGGTGGGTTTTTATCTTGCTCCTTCATCTGCTGTGTGTTTTTCTGTCTTCTCATTTTGCTTATCTTACTGTGTTTGGGGTCTCCTTTTTGCAGGCTGCACTTTCGTAGTTCCCGTTGTTTTTGATGTCTGTCTCCAGTGGCTAAGGTTGTTTCAGTGGGTTGTGTAGGCTTCCTGGTGGAGGGGACTAGTGCCTGTGTTGTGCTGGATGAGGCTGGATCTTGTCTCTCTAGTGGGCAGGTTCACGTCTGGTGGTGTGTTTTGGGGTGTCTGTGGCCTTATTATGATTTTAGGCAGCCTCTCTGCTAATGGGTGGGGTTGTGTTCCTGTTTTGCTAGTTGTTTGGCATAGGTTGTCCAGCACTGTGGCTTGCTGGTCGTTGAGTGAAGCTGGGTGCTGGTGTTAAGATGGAGGTCTCTGGGATATTTCCACCGTTTAATATTATGTGGAGCTGGGAGGTCTCTTGTTGACCAGTGTCCTGAAGTTGGCTCTCCTACCTCAGAGGCAGAGCCCTGACTCCTGGCTGGAGCACCAAGAGCCTTTCATCCACACAGCTCAGAATAAAAGGGAGAAAAAGTAGGGAGAAGTAGTAGAAGTATGAGTAAAGAAAGAAGGAAAGGAGGAAAGGAAGGAAGGAAGAAAGAAGCAAAGAAGGAAAGAAAGGAGGGAGGGAGGGAGGGAGGGAGGAAGGAAGGAAGGAGGGAAAGAAGGAAAAAAGACAGAAAGAAAGATGATACAGTAAAAATAAAATAAAGTATAATATAGTTATTGAATTAAAAAATATTTAGAAAAAAAAAAAGGGACGGATAGAACCTTAGGACAAATGTTGGAAGCAAAGCTATACAGAGAAAATCTTACACAGAAGCATACACATACACCTTCACAAAAAGAGGTAAAGGGGGAAAAATCATAAATCCTGCTCCCTGAGACCACCTCCTCAATTTGGGGTGATTCGTTGTCTAAAGGAGGGAAGGAAGGAAGGAAAGAAAGAAAGAACGAAGGTAAAGTATAATAAAGTTATTACAATTAAACTTAATTATTAAGAAAAAGAATTTTAAAAAAAAGTCATGGACGGATAGAGCCCTAGGACAAATGGTGGAAGCAAGAGTATACAGACAGGATCTCACACAGAAGCATACACGTACACATTCACAAAAAGAGGAAAAGGGAAAAAAATCATAGATCTCGCTCCTAAATTCCACCTCTTCAATTTGGGATCATTCCTTGTCTATTCAGGTATTCCACAGATGCAGGGTATATCAAGTTGATTGTGGAGCTTTAATCCGCTGCTTCTGTGGCTGCTGGGAGAGATTTCCCTTTCTCTTCTTTGTTCTCACAGCTCACAGGAGCTCAGCTTTGGATTTGGCCCTGCCTCTGCGTGTAGGTCGCTGGAGGGCGTCTGTTTTTTTCGCTCAGACAGGACGGGGTTAAAGGAGCCGCTGATTCGGGGGCTCCGGCTCACTCAGGCCGGGGGTTGGGGGATGGGGGAAGGAGGGGCACTGCGTGCGGGGCGGGCCTGCGGCTGCAGAGGCAGCGTGACGTTGCGGCAGAGGCCGGCGTGATGTTGCACCAGCCTGAGACCCGCCGTGTGTACTCCCGGGGAAGTTGTCCCTGGATCCCGGGAACCTGGCAGTGGCGGGCTGCACAGGCTCCGCGGAAGAGGGGTGTGGAGAGTGACCTGTGCTCGCACACAGGCCCCTTGGTGGCGGCAGCAGCAGCCTTAGCGTCTCCCGCCCGTCTCTGGGGTCCGCGGTTTTAGCCGCGGCTCGCGCCCGTCTCTGGGGTTTGCGCTTTCAGCCGCGGCTCGCGCCCGTCTCGGGGGGTTCGCGCTTTTAGCCGCGGCTCGCGCCCGTCTCTGGAGTTCCTTTAAGCAGCGCTCTTAAACCCCTCTCCTCGCGCACCAGGAAACAAAGAGGGAAGAAAAAGTCTCTTGCCTCTTCGGCCGGTGCAGGCTTTTCCCCGAACTCCCTCCCGGCTAGTCGTGGTGCACTAACCCCTTCAGGCTATGTTCAAGCCGCCAACCCCAGTCCTCTCCCTGAGCTCCGTCCAAAACCAAAACCCGAGCCTCAGCTCGCAGCCCCGCCCGCCCCGGCGGGTGAGCAGACAAGCCACTCGGGCTGGTGAGTGCCGGTCAGCACCGATCGTCTGTGCAGGAATCTCTCCGCTTTGCCCTCCGCACCCGTCGCTGTGCACTACTCCGCGGTCCCGAAACTCCCCCCTCTGCCTCCCTCAGTCTCCGCCCGCAGAGGGGCTTCCTAGTGTGTGGAAACTTCCTCCTTCACAGCTCCCTCCCACTGGTGCAGGTGCCGTCCTTATTCTTTTGTCTCTGTTTTTTCTTTTGCCCTACCCAGTTACGTGGGGAGTTTCTTGCCTTTTGGGAGGTCTGAGGTCTTCTGCCAGCCTTCAGTAGGAGTTCTGTAGGAGTTGTTCCACGTGTGGATGTATTTCTGGTGTATCCGTGGGGGGAGGAAGGCGATCTCCGCGTCTTACTCTTCCGCCATCTTCAAGGTCCCCCTCCAGATTATACAGTTTTTGAAGAATATCACAGTCATGATTTTGCCTTCTCAGTGTATTTTATTCAGGAGGCCTATGGTGTTGTTTTGACTCAACACTGATAACGTTGTCTTTGATCACTAGATTCTCCATGATATAATTGTAATATATCCTATTATACATAATAAGTGATTTGTGTAAAGACAGTTTTATACAATATAGATATCTATATTTCACCCCATCCACACTCCATCAGTGATAATTTAATGTCATCCTTAGAAGAGATTTTCCTTCTTTTACTGATCTATATCAGAAAAGAAAATTGTTCCTATCATTATAGAACTTAAATATACATTTTTGTGTGTGTGTATATATATATATATATATGTATATATAATATTTAAAGTTCCAAGTAGAAACTTTTTTTTGTCTGTGTAAATAATTCTGATTTTTATTGCACAGTGATCCGATATTTTTGTGTGAAATTTCTTCTTTATAGAATTTATTGATTTTTCTGTCAGTTAATAAAGGATCAATTGTGAATGTTTTAGTGTATTGGAAAGAGGATTTATTTTCTTGTATTAGGATGTAAAGTTTAATATGTATTCATATGATCCACCTAATTTTTTACACAACCAAAAGTAATATGTTGTGTTTAAAGTCATGTTAATTGTTCCCTTTGGACAAGGGGAAGTAGGTTGTATTGGAGGGGGTATACGGTGAATGCTGGATTGCTAATGCACTATTTCTTGTCCTAGGACATTATCCAGTAAATTTCCATTTGTGCTAACCTATTTGCTTTTTACAATTCTGACTTGTGCATTCTCTAAATTTTCTAAAACTTACTTAAAAAATAATAAGGAATTGTATAAAGTTTTTTGATGTGGGCTCTGGGAAAAAAAAGAGCAACTTTCCTTTAGAATGCACAAGACTGATGTCTGAAGCATAATAGGGCCATGCAAGGTTTTTAGTGTTTGTGTAAAATGTCTGGAAATATATGTAAATATTAGTGTTAAAATTAATTGGAAGTTAATGAAATATTCATCAGGCAACTATATTTTTACTAAGCTTTAAGGCAGCTGGGGTAATTTGCAAAGGGATATGAGAATGAATATGACATTACTTCAAAGTATATACACAGTTTAGTGGAGAAAACAGGAAAGAGAAAAAATTCACTATATCTCTGTGTGGTAAATTTTACTTTGTATGAGCGTACTGTTCAAGTTGTTATGACAACCAGCAAAGGAGGCTGACAGGAAATGCTCAGAAAAAGTTAAAGGAGAGAGCTCAGGGATGAGAATCACAGGAAAAGTGATGAACTAAAATAATACGGAAGGTCATTGGGTATTTTTAGGAAGAACATTTGCAGTGGCTGTTGGGGAAGAAAAAAATACTAAGTTAAGATGGAACATATGCTTTGGTGAGTTTGAACAGAAGAAAGAAATAAGCTGTATTTATAAATTTGTTAAGTATCATAGGAAAGTGAGCTAGTTTGTGGCTTGAGGTGGAGATCCTAGCAGAAAAGAATAAGTTGAAGGAAATTTTTTAAAAGTTTGAATACTTGGACTGCACTATTTCTGGAAAGATTGGACCAAGATTACAGGAAGAATATCTTTTCTTCCAGCATACCAAATGCAGTGAAAAATAGATGCAATTAAATTTAAGAGACTTGAATTAAAATGTATTCTCTGGTATTCTTAATTTTGCTTTTACCTCTGAATTTCTGACCACAATTATTTGTCATTTTCATTCCTCCCACATGCTTACTCTTTCCTCCTCCATTCTCCACCACCTTGCTATCTCCAATTTCTGACTCCTCACTTTTTTGTACTCTATTCTCATCTGACTCTTCTACCCAGCAAGCATCTGGTTAATTACTGTCACTCCCTTTTCAAATTCCACATGGACCTACCTACCTTAAAAATCCTTTCTTTCTTTTCTTTTGTTTTTTTTACCATTGACTTCTCTATTTCTGCATCAGAAAACTTTTAACTACCATGCATGCCTCCTGGGCTGTGAAAGATCCAAGTTAAAATCATGAAAGAAGATGGCTGAAGTAGATTGGAGAGCAGACCATTACTATAAAATCAGGCTCACGTAACAATCAAGACATTAATCAGGCTCACGTAACAATCAAGACATTATCTCAAATGGTGCCAGAAGTTAGAATCAGAAGGAAAATTGTAAACCAGGTGTTAGTAAATATGAATGTATCACCTAAAGGTTATAATCAAAAGGGTTTGAATAGTGTTATCGAGTTATATGAAATTGAGTGGAGGAAGATTTGTTTGTTTGCTAGGAGAGTGTGGAAGTTTAATAATCTGGATAGGCAGTGGGAACGTGGACCTACAGTCTGACTGATGGGGTTGCATGAGAGAAAGAAGAACCTCTTTTTCAGAGAGCTGTAAGAGATACTCTGTTTGTTTGGGGTGGGGATAGCTTTCTGTTAGTGCAAAGAGGGCATGAAAAATAGGGGTGCCCTCACAGTTCTCAATATTTTACCCATAAAACCATTTTTCCAAAACTGGCAGAGATTCTAACAGGCAGGCCAACACTTGTCTTCAACCTCCAGAACAGATGGAAGCTATCAAAGGTTTCAGAAAGAAGCAGGGTGTGGAATCTATGGGAAAAGATTTTCTCTTTGTATTTTCTATCCCAACATTCATCTACAAGGGCATTCTTCTGTATCACTGTACAATCCTGGCCTGTTAAACTCTGTGGCTGGAGGAAAAATTTATTCTTATGAAGGAGAAGGGTACGGTAGAAAGGGAAGAGACAAGAATTCAGACCTTCTTTCCTAGACTATTCTGAGCAAACAGAGTTACAGAAACTTAAAAACAGAATAGAAGATCGTAATGAAACGTTTTAAAATAGGAACTGCTGGAGAAGCAAAGAGAACCTGGCTTATTAAATCCCTGCCTTCCTTTATACTTAGTCCCTTCTCAGAGGCCCCAGTCAAAGCCAGTTGCCTTCGCAGGAGACAATTAGACTCCCTTGCCATGCAGGCTCAAATATGTGTTTTAACATATGGCAGTTTAGATGCAGTTGCTTGTCTCCTTAAATGTCTTTCTAAGACTATTTACTGTATTTATGGCCAGTTTTAATGTGCTGCCATGTTTTCGGTATTGGCTGCCAGATATTATTTTAATACTGGCGTATCTCTTGCAAGGAAGCAACCTGATTCATTATTATTAAGTTATCTTTTTTGGAAGTAAGTTCTGCCTGGCTCAAAGATTATGTAGAAGAAGAATGTCCTTTCACAATCATGGTTGCCTCCTTGACGTTTCTCCTGTTTTCTTTGTAGAGCTTTTCTTCTAAGGTTTTATTACAGCCAGGGTGACAAGTGTTTTGTTGTTGTTGAAGTAAGTTGGCATGTGCTAAATTGCCTCTGACAGAAGAAGAACTCAATCAAAACTGACATTGTCTGTCTAGTGTTTCACTAAAAGCACTCTAGGTTGTGATATGTTTTAATGTTTAGACTTCAGTTCTGCAGTGAACGTTAAATCGACAACTCTGCCTCGCATACCAATTCAGGGAATTAGCACAGAGCTTGGAAACTCTTGAAAATAAGGCGTGACCCTGCTGAAGATAATTCTGGCTTCCAGGCTTTCATGGAGGATATATTAATTCATTAAATTATTCAAGCATGCTGCATACAAATGCTGACAGGCATTCAAAGGTTTGTTGTCTCCTATTAATCACTTTATCATTCATATCATTCTTTCACTAGAGGCATTGGAATACATTTGATTAATATCTTATTTCTATTGTTCTTATGAGCAATGTTCATTGGGTCTGCTCTAGAGAACTTTGTCTCCTTTTAAGTAAATGGGAATAAAACAATAGATAATTACCAAATCTTGGTGTTGTTTTCTGTGACTGCACAGTGTCTCCTGACAACCATGGCTATCACACCTACTTCAGCCTGTGGCTTGGATGGATGATGGTGATACGTGTGTGGTGTCTTATCTTAACCTGACAAGAGATGAAGACTTGCTGAAGATCACTTGACTGAACGGAAATCTTAGTACCTCTGAGTATTCCCTGGCTACTTCATTGTTCTTTCATTTGGTATCCTTTCGCAGGGATCCTATCCATTTGGTCTGAATGTCAGATCAAGAGCAACTCTTTACTTCATCCATTCTACTAAACATAAAGAGAGATGAGGGAAATTTTAGAAGTCTCTTAAAGCTCCAAATATTGAGCTCACTATTGCATATACTCCTTTCTCTAATCTAAACCATTAGGCAATTCTTGATGATTTATACGCCAAATATTTTGCTTCAGTTTTTGAAGCATAAATTATTCTAGAATATGTTTTGAATTGATTTAGGAAAAACCCAAATTTGGATATGTTTCATGTACAAATCTTATAAAACCAGGTTTTTGAACATTATTATTAGTGAATGTTTTAAAGAGAAAAATAATATTTACTATAAAAAAGAAGGTAAGCGGGGCTTCCCTGGTGGCACAGTGGTTGGGAGTCCACCTGCCGATGCAGGGGACACGGATTCGTGCCCCGGTCCGGGAAGATCCCACATGCCGCGGAGCGGCTAGGCCCGTGAGCCATGGCCACTCAGCCTGTGCGTCCGGAGCCTGTGCTCCGCAACGGGAGAGGCCACAACAGTGAGAGGCCCGCGTACCGCAAAAAAAAAGAAGGTAAGCAAACTAAGCCTGAAGAATAATAGAAACAGTAAACACAGAAGCATGCTTCTTGTTCAAAAATATCTATTTTTCAGTTGCTGATTTTTTTGTAGTCCCTAGATTCAGCACCTATTTTTTTAATATGGGTAGTTGCCCCTGACATTTGGGGTCTTGCCTTCTCTCAACTGCCTTGCCCTGCATTCCCTGGGCTGAGCAGCTCACCACAGGAAGCTCCACAGAACATGCTGCTTAGAGCTAACTCCTCAGCATCCATATGGCTTGATCAAGGTCCTTTACAAGCTTGATTGCATGCACTTTGTACCTAGTATTTATTGACCCTGCTGCTTTCCTTCTGTTCACTGCATCGTCCTTATTCATTGTTCGTTTTCTGCCTTCCTCAAATTAATAAATAATCAACCAATTGGGCAGAAGATTGCCCCACAGAAGTCAGTGCCATCTCACTTATCCAGATTTCAGTTTTCTGGCTGTCTTAATTCTATAAAATTTAGATATGAACAACCCCATATGTGTGAAGAAAAAAAGCCATTGAATGAGAGCTTATATTTACAAGTGAGGGCAAGTCAGCAAAGTAGAAAGATGTAAAGATAGTCTCTCAGAAGTATTTCTGCTTTGTGCAAATTGCCTCATTTTTAGCACCCTTCTTCACACTCTTTTGTGTGTATTAGAAGGGAGATGGGGAGAAACAGGAAGGAAAATGGCATTTGGGGAGAGAACATAGCAAAATGGAAAGTTCAGAGGTTTTAAGTGCAGAAAGACAAAGTTTCAAATATTGGCTTTGACACTTATGATATTGGGCAATTTATTTAAACGAGTTTCATTCCCTTCATCTGTTAAATAGAGAAATATCCCTTGCTTTGTTTGTTTAAACTTTTTGTGATTTCATCTGAAGCTTCTGACTCTAAATCTAACCTAGATGATTGCAATTTTTATTTCCTTTTCTTTAATTTTATTAGTCCAGGTTCTCCTGTCTTGAAGAGAACATTTCTCTTTGTTTACTCTGCACCTAGAAGGTGGAAAGAATCCAATAAACATGTGTCATGTGAATCTATGAGTGAATAAGTAATCCATGGTATTCCTTCAGAGAAATACTGAACTTGTGTTAAGGTACTTTCATAAGTCTTAATTTTTTCTAATAAGGCTAGTAATGTAGTTTCCCAAAATTCAGCAAAAATTGGAAAATTAAATTAGAATCGGGCTTGAAGATGGCTAGTTAGGTACATAAACAATAGTAAAACTTACAGCTCACAGGTTGAAGATAGAGAAAAGCTGAAAAACATTTGAGTGTGACCTGTTCTACAGCTCTCCAAGCCATATTGATTCCATTCGCTATTATATTACAGAATAGATTGGCATTCATGTAGATAGATACTTTGAGCTTTAATAGAAAAGTAAAATTATATTAAACTCATGTGTTTTAGAAGGCATAAATGTGTGTAATATGTTTCAGAAATATTTATTAAAATTACTTTCAGTGCTTGAAAGCTTCAGATATCTATAAAATTAACATACGTGTACAGATCATTCCGCTTCATTAGCTATCATCCTCCACCTCCATTTGGCATTTTTCCCCTACCAAAGCATGCTACAGTGATGAATAGACTTTCTAAGGAAGGATCCTTTCAGGAAAGGTAAGAAAACCTACTTTAAAATTAGCAAAGGCCATCCTAGACCTGTTTCAGGTGATCATTCAAACATTTATACTTTACTGTGATGTCAAGGAAATTCCCAGGCCCAGCCTGGCATCAGTGCCATTGTATACATTTCTAATCTGAGCCAGACATCTGTGAGTGAACTCAACAAGCCCCAGGGCAGGAATGCTGGCATTTTTCCACCTGAATGACTGTTTAAGTAAAAGCAGCACAGGGGGAGAAAGACAGGGTAATGTTTTCTTTGTAATTGGTGTTGGCTTGAACCTTTGCAATTTATAAACTGGCTCAAAGGCTGTTCATTTTCAAAAAGACAATGCTTTCATATAATGTATCAATCATCAAAGAGCTGGAAGATACAGTAAAGTTTTAACTATATGAGTAGTCTAAACTTTTCCTTATAGCTTTCCATGCATACTGCAGCTCTATCCTTCCCAAATAGACTACCACATCCTTCACCACACACATACACACACATACCTAAAGTATGTGGCAATTTCCTTGCTCTCTTGGCTTATTTGATAAATGCTTTAAAGTATATTCACATAAAAAGTAAGTCCCAAGTTCCTTTTAGTGGCTCACTGAGTGAAAAAGATTTACAGATGGACTGACGAATATTAAAGAAAAACCAATTATAAAAATCATACATGTATTTTAATATTCTCATGTAAATCAAAATTTAGAAATTTTAAGGAAGTAGAAGGGATTAATACTGTCTACAGTAGAAAGTAAATAGGAAGCTAGTTTCAGTAATAATTTCTGAGAGCAACTTTAATAAATTGCTGTGAATACTGGTACAGGTTATTTAGTGTAGGTGCCAGGAAGAAAAGTCAAGTGGTGGCAAATTGTGGGGATGCAGAGATAGACATACTATACGGGACTTTACTTGGGACTGTATTCTAGCAATGGGACTCTCCTTCTTTACTGCTCTCCCTTTTCTTATGGGGCAAGAATAAAAGCAGCCCCTATTCAGAGAATACATATTTTGGGCTCAAGCATTAGTCAGGCTGAGCCTAGCTGCCAGTTTTGAGGAGATTTTAAGGAATTGCCATCTGCCTGATACTTGCAGACATTAGGAGTCTTCAGCTCCTGTAGGCAAATTGAAGATGGGCAAATCCCTAGCCCTGAGAGGAAGGACAAGTTCTCAGCTCCAATAGGTCATTGCCAGACAACCCGTAATGAATCTCTAAAGTTTCTCATCTGATTTTCATAACTGCTTGTCTACACAAATGTTTATATAACTATTGAATATCAAATTTAAATCAGAGATTTCATTAAAGAAAATATGAATTTGATGGAATTCATTTAGAAAACATAGAATTAAGAGGTTACAATTATTTTTTTCAAGCCCTTCATTTTGCATGTGAAAGAACAGGGTTTAAGGACTTAACTTTATTTGTTGGGATTTCTGACATTTCTTGGTTTGTGCTCTTGGTCCAAACTTATCTTCTCAATAGCTAATCAGTTTTCCTGAAACAAAGTGTGTTGCCCATGTCTCAGGTTTACCAGCTGTAGGTCACCTTTTTTCTTCTAATTTTTACACTTCACTTTTTGTACAAATTCTATAGTGAACCAAGCCCCTACCAGTTTCACTGACACAAATTAACTTCTGTTAACACATTCGCAGTACAAGGAGGTTCAAGAAAGGTTTGTAATTTATGCACACAAATAAGCCTGTCAGCTGAAGTTACCATGTGGCAAGTGCCTTCTTTTTCTCTACTACTTTGACACTTTCTTGTTAATATCTGATCTTGTGAAACTTCACCCTTGGCTTCGCTGAGGATTTGATCCACAGAACAACCTAAGGGCAGTTAAGTTTCCAGTTAATCTAAATATTCCAATCCTAAGGGCAAAATGCATTTCTGTATTTTATGAAAAGGCTAAGAATGACCTCCAACATACCCCCAGAACCTTATAATATAGTGTTTATTTCAGCTCTAAAACAAACAAATAGAAATCAAACCAATCTAAAAAGCCATCAAAGGAGATGACTAAATAAATCATAGTAATATATGTCTATACTGAGGCAAAGCTACTCAAGGAAGTGAGTCTATGGGAAAAAAATTCCCAAGATATTATATTAGATATTAATACATACATGGCTGCAGAATGGTATTTTAACATTAAAATTAATAATGAAATTCTCCCATAAAATACAGTATTTATAATTTGGGTACTTAATGAACCAAATGCATATAACAAAAGGCCACAAAAAATACAAAGCAAATTCAGAAAAGTAGTTCCCTTCCAGGAATAAGGAAGGGATTAGGGCTGGGGATGCTGATCTATAGAACTTTTATGTAATGACTCTTTACACAGGAATTTATTAAAGTATTTTTTTATGTAAATCAATCAACTTTGCTACCTACCTTGCTGAGCCCATAAGAATATAAGAGGATTTATGGGTGGCCAAATGAAAGGGCCAATGCTGTTCAGGAGACTAATGTGTTTTTATTAACAATACCTGTCCTTTATTAAGCCTCCTACTAAGGTCCAGGCACTGTGCCAGGTGCTTTACATGCATTAATGCTAATCTATTTTTTAAGTGAATTGTAATTGACATACAATACTGTATTGGTTTCAGGTATACAACATAGTGACTCAATATTTTTATACACTATAAAATGATCACCACAATAAGTCTAGTTACCATCGGTCACCATACAAAGTTGTTACAATATTACTGACTAAATTCCCTATACTGTACATTATATCCCCATGATGTATTTATATTATAGTTATAAGTTTGTGCCTTTTAATCCTCTTCACAGATTACATCTATCTCCCCATCTCCCTACCCTCTGGCAACCACCATTTTGTTCTCTGTATCTGTGAGTCTGTTTCTGTTTTGTTATGTTTGTTCTTTAGTTTTGCTTTTTAGATTCCAAGTATAAGTGAAATCATATGTTGTTTTTCTCTGACTTATTTCACTTAGTGTATCTCTAGCTGCATCCACATTTTCACAAATGGCGAGATCTCATTCTTCATCATCACTGAGTAATATTTCATCATACCTATATCTATATCTATCTATATCTATATATCTCCCATACCTTCATTATCCATTCATCTATCAATAGACACTTAGGTTGCTTCCATATCTTGGCTATTGTAAATAATGATGCAATGAACAATGGGGTGCATGTATGTTTTCAAATTAATAATTTTGTTTTCTTCAGATACATACACAGAAGTGGAATTGCTGGGTCATACAGTAGTTCTAATTTTAGTTTTTGTTGAGAAAACTTCATACTGTTTTTTACAGGGGCTGCACCAATTTACATTCCCACCAACAGTATGAGTGTTTCCTTTTCTCCACTTCTTCATCAACACTTGTTTCTTGCCATTTGATAAAAATCATTCTGACAGATGTGACATGGTATGGTTTTGATTTGCATTCCCCTGATGATTAGTGATATTGAGCATCTTTTCACATGCCTGTTGGCCACCTCTATACATTCTTTGGAAAAATGGCTATTCAGGTCTTCTGCCCATTTTTCAATAGGGTTGTTTTTATTGTTATTGAATTGTATGAGTTATTATATATTTTGGATAGCAATCCCTTATCAGATATATCATTTGCAAGCATCTTTTCCCATTTACTAGTTTGCCTTCTTGCTTTGTTGGTTGTTTCCTTTGCTGTGCAAAAGCTTTTTAGTATGATGTACTCCCATTTATTTTTGCTTTTGTTGCCCTTGCCTGATAAGACATATCCAAAAAAATATTACGACCAAAGTCAAAGAAATTACTGCCTATGTTTTCTTTTTGGAGTTTTATGATTTCAGGTCTTATATATAAGTCCTTAATCCATTATGAGTTTATTTTTGTATATGGTGTAAGGAAGTGGTCCAGTTTCATTCTTTTGCATGTGGCTGTCCAGTTTTCCTAATACAGTTTATTGAAGAGACTGTCTTTTCCCTGTTGTATATTCTTGTCTCCTTTGTTGTAAGTTAACTCACTATATAAGCATGGGTTTATTTCTGAGCTATCCTGTTCCATTGATCTATATGTCTGTTTTTGTGCCAGTACCATACTGTTTTGATTACTGTAGCTATGAGGTATAGTTTTAAGTCTGGGAGCACAATACTTCCAGCTTTGTTCTTCTTTCTCACGATTGTTTTGGCTCTCCAGAGTCTTTTGTGGCTCTGTAGACATTTCAGAATGATTTGTTCTAGTTCTGTGAAAAATACCATGAATATTTTGATATGGATTGCATTTAACCTGTAGATTGCTTTGGGTAGTAATGAACATTTTAACAATATTGATTCTTTCACTCCATGAACACAGTATACCTTTCCATCTATTTGTGTCATCTTCAATTTTATTCCTCAGTGTCTTATAGTTTTCAGAGTATAGGTCTTTCACTTCCTTGGTTAAATTTATTTCTAGGTACTTTATTCTTTTTGATATGATTTTCAAATGAAATTTTTTTCTGATAGTTTTACTATTAGTATATAAAAAGCAACAGACTTCTGTATATTAATTTTGTGTCCTACAAATTTACTGAATTCATTTATTAGTTGTAATAGTTTTTTGGTGGACTTTGGGGGGTTATCTAAATACAGTATACTGCCATCTGCAAATAGTGACAGTTTCACTTCTTCCTTTTCAGTTGGGATGACTTTATATTTTTTCTTGTCTGATTGCTGTGTCTAGGACTTCCAAAACTATATTGAATAAAAAGTGATGAGAGTGGGCCTTCTTGTCTCACTCCTGATAATAACAGAAAAGCTTTCAGCTTTCATCATTGGGTATGGTGTTAATTGTGGGTTTGTCATATGTGGCCTTTATTATATTGAGGTATGTTTCCTCTATACCCACTTTGTTGAGAGTTTTTATCATAAATGGATGTTTGATTCTTTTCAAATGCTTTTTTTTTTTTTGCATCTGTTGAGATGATCAGATGATTTTTTATTCTTCATGTTGTTAACGTGAGGTATGATGTTGATTGATTTGCAGATTTTAAACCATACTTGCATCCCTGGAATGAATGCCACTTCATTCTGTTGTATACACCTTTTAATGCATTCTTAAATTTGGTTACGCTAATATTTTGTTGAGGATTTTTGCACTTATGTTTATCCATGATATTGGCCTGTTATTTTCTCTTTTTGTGTTGTCTTAGTCTGGTTCTGGTATGAAGGTACTGCTGGCCTTGTAAAATGAGTTTATAAACATTCCTTCCTCTTCAAATTTTTTGGAATAATTTGGGAGGATAGGTATTAGCTCTTCTTGAAATGTTTTGTCAAATTCACCTGTGAAGCTATCTGGACCTGGACTTTTTTTCTGGTCGGGCGGGTGTAGTTTTTTGATTACTGAATCAGTTTTGTTACTAGTGATCAGTTTATTCTTATTTTCTATTTCAGTCTTGGAAGATTGTATAGTTCTAGGACTTTATCCAATTCTTCCAGTTTGTCTAGTTTGTTGGCATATAATTGTTCATAGTATTCTGTTATCATCCTTTGTATTTCTGTGCTGTTGTTTGTAATTTCTTTCTTTCATTGCTGATTTTTAAAAATTTGCATTTTCTCTTTTTTCTTGATGAGTCTGGCTAAAGTTTGTCAATGTCCTCTTTTCAAATGAAACCAACTCTTAGTTTCATTGGTCTTTTCTATTATATTTTAGTCTCTATTTCATTTATTTCCAGTTTAATCTTTGTTATTTCCTTCCTTGTACTAACTTTGGGCTTTACTTTCTCTTCTTCTTCTAGTTCCTTTAAACATAAATTTAGATTATTTCAGATTTTTCTTGTTTCTTGATGGAGGCCTGTATCTCTATGAACTTCCATCTTAGAACTGTTTTTGCTACATCCCATGGATTTTGGAAAGTTTGTGTTTTCACTTTCTTCATCTCCAGGTGTTTTTTGATTTCCTCTTTGATTTCTTCATTGACTCATTCATTCTTTGGTAGTATGTTTTTAGTCTCAATGTGTTTGTGTTTTATGTAGGTTTTTTTTTTTTCTTGCAGTTGGTTTCTAGTCTCATACCATTGTGATTGGAAAAGATGCTTGGCATGATTTCAGTCTTCTTACATTTATTGACACTTTTTTCACCAAACATGTAAGGTAGTCTGGAGAATGTTCCATATGCACTTGAAAAATGTGTATTTTGCTGCTTTGGGATGTTTATATACCTACTAATTTCATCTGGTTTAATGTGTGTTTAAGGTCAGATTTTCCTTATTGATTTTCTGTCTGGATGATCTATCCATTATGTTAATGGGTTATTATAGTCCCCTACTATTATTATATTGCTGTCTATTTTTAAATTTCTCTTTACTATTTGCTTTATATATATAAATGTTTACAAATGTCATATTCTCTGGTTGGATTGACCCCTTTATCATCAGGAATGCCCTTCTTTGTCTTTTGTTACAGTCTATTTTAAGTCTATTTCATCTTATATGAGTATTGCTACCCCAGCTCTCTTTTTTCCATTTGCATGGAGTATCTTTTTCTATCCTTCATTTGCAGTCTACGTGTATCTTTAGATTTAATGCGAGTCTTTGTAGACAGCATATAGATGGGTCTTGTTTTTCTATCCATTCAGCCATCCTATATCTTTTAATTGGAAACATTGAGGATGGAGCAATTAAATTACATTTAAAGTAATGATGGATAGATATGTCCTATTGCCATTCTGTTAATTGTTCTGGTTGTTTTTATAGTTCTCTATCTTTTGTAGAACCAGTCTTCCCTTGATTCCTTCCCTTGTGATTTGTTATGTTTGGATTCCTTGTCTTTATTTTTGTGTGTATTCATTGTAAGTTTTTGTTTGTGGTTACCATGAGGTTCATATATATCAACCTGTATGTTTAGCAGACTATTCTAAGCTGATAGTCACTTAAGGTTGAACACCTTCTAAAAGCACTGCATTTTAGTTCCCCCTCCATCATATGAACACCTCCTAAAAGCACTGCATTTTAATTCCCCCTCCACCATATTTATGTTTTTGATATTATATTTTACATCTTGTCATTTTGTGTATACTTACTGTAGTTATACATTTATACAGGTGGATTAAGTGTGCCCATCCACCACATAGTCAAAAACGTGTGTGTAATTTTACAATTTGCCCTCCAAATCTACAGTTCCCTACCCACAGATTCAACCAACCATGGATTGTGTAGTACTGTAGTGTAACTACTGAAAAAAATCCATGTGTAAGTGGACCTGTGCAGTTCAAACCTGTGTTGTTCAAGGTTCAACTGTAATTGACTGAACTAATTTTATCACAAATCTTCATACTAGCTTTTAAAGTGGCTGATCCACTGCCTCTACTATACACTTGCCTTTACCAGTGAGATTTTTTTCTTTCACATATTTTCTTATTTCTAGTTGTAGCCTTTTTATTCCACTTAAAGAAGTCCTTTTAACATTTCTTGAAAGGCTAGTTTAGTGATGATGAACTCCTTTAGTTTTTGCTTGTCTGAGAAACTCTTCATCTCTTGTTCAATTCTGAGTGATAACCATGTTGGATAGTTTGAGTCTAGATTGTAAGTTTTTCTCTTTCAGCACTTTAAATATATCCTGCCTCTTTCTTCTGGCCCATGAAGTTTCTGTTGAAAAATAAGGCTGATAACCTTTATGGGGTTTCCCTTTTATGTGATTGTTTTTCTCTTGTTCACCTTAAGATTTTCTCTCTTTATCATTTTTTTTTTTTTTTTTTTTTTTTTGTGGTACATGGGCCTCTCACTGTTGTGGCCTCTCCTGTTGCAGAACACAGGCTCCAGACGCACAGGCCCAGCGGCCATGGCTCGTGGGCCTAGCCGCTCCACGGCATGTGGGATCTTCCCAGACCGGGGCATGAACTGGTGTCCCCTGCATTAGCAGGCAGACTCTCAATGACTGTGCCACCAGGGAAGCCCCTCTCTTTATCTTTAACTTCTACCATTTTAACTATAATGTGCCTTACTGTGGATCTCTTTGGATTCATGTTGTTTGGGACTCTTTGATTCTTAGATCTGGATATCTGTTTCTTTCACCAAGCTAGGAAGTTTTCAAGCATTACTTCTTCAAATAATTTTTTCTGTCTCTTTCTCTCTCTCTTTCCTTCCAGGACTCCTATAATGCAAACTTTAATATGCTTGATATTGTCCCAGAGGTCTCTTAAACTATCCTCAATTTTTTTTAAAAATCTTTTTTCTTTTTGCTGTTCTGATTGGGTGATTTCCCACTCTTCCATCTTCAAGATTGCTTATTCATTCTTCTGTATCATTGCTTTATCATATTTTTCATTTCAGTTTTTGTATTTTTAGCTATGAATATTTTCTTCTTGTGTTTTCAAAACCTTTGTTAATGTTTCATTCATTCTTCATTCACTGAGTTCACTCATTCTTCTCCTGAGTTCAATGAGCATTTTATGACCATTGCTTTAACTCTTTATCAGGTAAATTACTCATCTCCATTTCATTAGTCCCCCCCCACCCTGGGTTTTATCTTGTTCTATCATTTGGATGGAACATATTCCTCTGTTTCCTCATTTTGTTTGACTTGCTCTATTTGTTTCTATGAATTAGTCAAAACAACTACCTCTTCTTTTCTTGAAGTAGTGGCCTGGTGTGGGAGAATCCCCTGCATAGACTACATGCACAAGTATGGGCTTGATGTATGGCTGGAGTGAGCATGGGCTGGGAGGAGTATGGAGGGACTCAAACAATGGTGCTCATTGGTTCCTCTGACCCCTAATAGGGTTCCAACCTTTCCCTGCCCATTTGGTAGATGTTTTATGGTTAGTAATTGGATTATCTTCCTGCACAGCTTAGGTGCCCTTTAAACTGCTGTGATTTTGCTTTGTCCCATGGTGTGTGAGTCTGGGCTCACGTCCCTCATTAATATCCCTCCCTACTGCAGGTTGCTATGTTGGGAGTGGGGTTCCACGGATGCCATATCTCCATTTTTCTTACCCATTTCTGCGTGGTCCCTCTATATGCAGAAGCTCTTCAATCAGCCCTCACATCTTCTTTGGGAGGAATTGCTTTATATGTGGGTGTAGATTCAGTGTATCTGTGGGAGGAAGTGGGTTCAGGGTCTTCCTATGATGCAGTCTTGGACCTGCCTCTGAGACTAATTTTTTTTTTATGTGTAACATTAAATTTACTTATTAATTTGCAATTACAAATTATATTCTAAAGCCATTCAAACAAGTAGGCCTTACTGCTTAATATATCTCTTTTCTCCTTAAACCTCCCTTGGGAAGAGTAAGTTGCAATAGCAACTCCAAGGAGTTTCTAATGTGAATACCAGTGTCACCAAGCTCTCTGATCTTTCCCTGTCACCAAGAGGCACTGCTTCATTTGGATATGCCCTCTGTTTCAAAGTGTGCATAGAAAACGTTTTTACTTCATACCTTTAGGTGTTATCTGGAGTAAAATGGGAGTAAAACAATTTCTTGTCTGACCACTTGTTTGAGAACTACAAGTGTTGATGGCCTGAGTAAAAACTAGATTTATTCAGGCATGCTCAGTTTTAAATAGGTTTCGCTTTAGTTTTCACAGAACCACACATTGAATTAGTAACTCCAAAGCTCTTGGTGATGCACCAAGGTAATATTTCCTGTTAAGTTCTATCCTTCTCTCCCTACTTCCAGTATATTTTTCCTTGTTCTGCTTTCTGGTTCTGGGTCTCCCTCACTCTCCAGTTAAAGTCTATTGAGGCAAGAGCCCTGCTGAACAGGATACTAATTTAAAGATCAATTTCTACTTGATGAAAACATTAGTTCACTGTTGTTTGTTTAGTTGGTTTTGCTCTTTTAATGACCCCAAATGAATATAAAAGTTATCTGAAGTTATAGAGTTTAATTTATCTTCAAAGCCCTAAGCAAATAATTCAAACAAAAAGGTTCAAAAATTTCATTACAAGATGTCAAATAAGACTCTGCAGATAAAACCAGTTAAGTTCATGATCGTGTCTTCTCTTATCTTCTCTGGGATTTTTATTCATTAGATTATTTTTCTCTGTACTTCTCCCTTTTGTCTTTCTACAGTGAGTTCTCTCCCTCAACTTCTAAACATTCAGTCTCTCTGTCATTTAAAACTAATGACCTAACTAACAAATAAAATGTGTCTCAGCTATTGTTTACTCTTCATGCTTTGCTCTTGGGGTCCTAATTTCCTTATCTGTCATTCGTTTCACCTCTCAGTCAGTCTAATTTGTTTATGACTCCAACTTCTCTCACTGAGGGAGAGGATTCTTTGGTATTAAGGTAACAAATTGTTCTGAGAGTCTAATCAAAGCTTAAGGTTTAACCCCCGGGGGAAAAATGCAAATACAATATACTCCCCCCAAAATTTGACAGAAGCCTATCTATGTGTCTGTCCTGAATTAGATACTTTGAAAGTAAAATCCATGAATTCAGGACTCACAACTCTCTTTTTCTTTATTATATCCTTAAGACAAACAGTTTCCAGATGCTTGTGAGCATTTAATAAATAAGTGTTACATAACTAAATCAATGCATTAAGTGCCATGGAATATGATGAGTATTTTTCACTATTAAATTATTGAGTAATAACAATAGACCATGCAACACACTAGCCTTTTTATATAAGTTTTATATGTGTAACCCACATGAATTCTGGAATTGATATCAGTCCATTATTACCCAGACAGCATTCAAACCATCCAATTCAAATAACTACAAGAAAAAAGTCATTCCTGTCCTTACTTGAAACACATTAAAAAGAATGCAATTCATAACCCCTAGTAATATTTCTTAGTACCTGAATTTTCATAGGTCAAACTTCTCTGAAACTTTTTATTCACCAATCATATCCTAATTTCTCTCCACCAAAACTGCCTTCACTTTCCTTTCATCTTTTTACCCCTAAGAACTTAATAATTTAGATTGGCTTTGTCTCTTTATCTAATTAATTTTATTTCCCTTCAAGTGTTAATGATTCTTCATTTTTGTGCCTGTCATATTATACTGCATAAAAGTTCAGGATTTGTCTGAAGAAGATCATTTTTCTACAGAAGTTGGAAGAGAGTGGAGGGGATAAGTGAGAGGAGACAGCATTCTATTTCTGAACCCTAAATAACTGTAGGTTTTCTTACTATCTTTCTGTGAGTTACCAGAACAAAATCTCAAAGATATAAAGCTATTTTCCCACAGGCTCACTAGGGGCTAAAACAAGACTCATCCAGATCCATTTGATTCCAAAAAGCATGTTCTTTAGCACCATAATTTACTACTTACTTGAAACTGTATTCATTCATTCAATAAATATTTAGGGTTATCTATTATGTGCCAGGGGTACAGACATTAACAGAAAACTATGTAAAAATTCTTGACCTAATGGATCTAATTTTCAAGTGGAAGGATACAAAATACAGAGTAAAATAAACAAAAATTAAACTGTATAAGATTTATAAGGTGCTACAAACTATAGAACAAAATAAAGGTGTATCTACACAGTGAGAGGTGGTGAAGGGGTTAAAGTTTTAATTAGATCAGTTGTGGTCATCCATATGAGAAGGGGACATTTGAGCAGTGACTTGAAGGAACTGAGGGAGTGAACCAGGAAGATAAATCCATGAGGATCCTTCCAGACAGATGGAATAGTCAGTGCAAAGGCTTTAAGTGGTTCTGGATATTCAGAAAACAACAAAGAGGCTGTCATGGCTAGAGGAGAGTAAGCCAAGAGAAGAATAAGAGAGAGAGATATATGAAATATTTTATGTTTGTGTATTTTTCTCAGTTAATGGCACATTATTTTACTAAGTCCCCCAAAGAGTTGGTGAATCCAAAGGGTTAAATTTCACTACTTTTGGGAAAAGAGAGTTGGTAGATGGTTGGTTGCGGTACTTATTCACATTAGCTATTAATATGACTGTGTATTACTTACTCCTTGAAATTCTGTACTCTTATCTCCCATAAGCATGCATGCTCCTGGATTGTCTCATAGCTCTTGGGATTTGCAACTTATTTCCATCATGAGATCATATTTCTTAACCTAGGTGGTTGGTAATGTCCACTGAAAAAATAAACACATAGAAAAATATCTGGTATCCATGCATTTAGCAACAAAATAGAACATTGTGTTATGTGAACCACTCATCAGAGAATTGATCCATACATTGACTTTGAGCACTTGTCAGAAGTTTTCTTGAGACTGACGTTTAAGACAGTCAGGCTTTCTATATTCTCAAAGTTCTATCCTTGTCAAGAGTTAACTCACCCAAATGGCATTCCTGAGTTAAATTTTCAGTTCCTTGACTTTTCTAATGAGATATTTGTAAGAAGTATCTACCAGAAAAGTGTATTGTATCTCAGAAAATTATAATCATATATTATTCATTAAGTTATTTATTCCCACTTACATGAGGGTCCATTTGACATAGTTTTTCTAGAACTCAGTGCAAGAAAAACATTTGTTTTACAAATTAACTTTCATGCTTTTGTTGTTATTTTCTTAATGAGAACAACCTAAGTCCAACCCCTTTCTCACCTGCCTGTCTCCTATGACACTCAAAACTATATTGAATACTTATTTAAAATATGTGATATACAAGACACTATTACAATCAATCTGTGAAGTGTACAGCGATTGATTAGCTAGTGATACTGTTTTCACAAATCTTGCAGGATTTGTGAAATCCTGCACATTTGATTGGCACATAGGTAAAACTTATGTGTAAACAACAGTGGCATAAGAAGTAAGATAATAACATTAATGAGGTTAAGGAGATAGATTACTTTCAACAGTGGAGAATTATAGCAATCAGCTCTTGAAAGTATGTATCTATCATCTTTTAAAAATGTTTTTCCCTTTAATTATTTTATTCTGTATGTCAAAACTAAGTCATATCCTTTCCACAGATAGTCAAGGAATATATCATCCCTTATAACAATTCCAAATCTTTATGAAACATGACATCACACATCCTGATAATCCTCTATGTATTGTAAAATTGTTCTAGATTGTATACAAACAAAAACAAAATTCTCTGAGAATGATGAAACAAGAAAAAAAAAAAAGATTAAAGGAAGCCGTGAAGATTTCCTGGTAAAAAGCAAAATAACAATTTGTCCTGGATTATATAATTGCCTACCTTTCTGAAGTTAGAGAAATAAACAAGATAAATCATGTGGTAAATTGTTTTCATAGGTCTCTTTGTTTTGCTGTTGATTTTCCATATTATAAATGAGAGAAAGCACTACGTATAAATGAGAGAAATGCACACAATCTGTATGCATTTGACAAGGGAAGAATACGGTGTGGGTGTGTCTTCATGTGTCTGTGTGTTTCTATGAGTCTACTATGTCTACATTGGAATGATATTTACCTTGATTGAAATCTGGAATTTTATCCAAGATTTGATTGGCACATAGGTAAATCTGACTTAGTGCAAAAGAAGTAAAATCAGCAACAAGACAGAGATAATAAAAGCATGATTTAAAAATAAGAGACTGAGTCATAATTAAATATTTTAGAGGAGACAGAAGTAATTATGAGGTTTCAGACCAAACAACTGTCTTCATATCCTGTATGCACAAGATGGAATTTTGGTGATTTCCACACTTAAAATTTAGTTCTTCATCTCTTAAGAGGAAGTATGCATTTTCACATGAGTATCATTTGTTCCATATCATTTCATTTTAAAAAGTATAGTTAGCTGAGCACCACATCAGTTACACAAAACCCCTGTGGAAGTACATTCTCTCACTCTCTATTACAGATAACAGGTAGGTGTTGATGAAATCGTAATTATTGGTCAAAGCCTGACTTAGCTGACTTTCAACGTTATGACATCATCTCTATTTCATGACAAAGGAATTCAAACATCATGGACTAAACTGTTATTATCATTAGATTTATACATAAAAAAGGAAAGCATAGTTGCTAACTATTTCTTAATATATCTAACGACTTTTCTTGGCCCACATTTTCCATTTACCAACACTATGATCAAGACCCAGCTTCCTTTTACAATGTGGAAAGACTGTTAGAATGTCAGGATTTCATAAATGTGATAAGCACTGCTAAAGGAGCCTTAGCTAGCTAATTCATCTCATTTCACAGTTTGGGGAGGGGGCAGGGTGGCTATGTTTAGAAGTCCTTTAAAATAAGGGATCCATAGCAGTCCTTTTGTTCACACAATAAGCTCTCCAAGATGAAAGAGGATCTTACATAAAATACCTTTATGTTCTGAACAGTACATCCTCATTACGTTTTTAGATCTCCATTTCAAAGACTTCAGGCCTACTTTCCTCTCATGAAGTAAGACCTCTCTAAAGAGCATCACAAATGGGCTGTCATGTACTGCACTTACTGGGTCATAAACTGCATATTGGTTGATTAGAGAAAACTAAAAGGCAACATTGGGATTTGCTCCCGTGGAAGTTGGTATTCTTACCACTGACTTTTACCCTTACCTGTCTGTGGCACCTCTCTCAGCTTCCTATCTCATTTCTTTTAGATCAAACTGGTATAAAACATCCCTGTAGGTGGCTTTATTCTCATGGTAAGGCTTGTGAATATGAGTTCTTTGTTTCACAAAAGCCTGACAAATTCAGCTTTCACTCAAGCCTCTGAACACAGTTGTTAACTAACTAAACAAGAATAGTAAAAAGCTGACAGCTGAGAGGCTTTGCATAGATTTTGTCTGCAAGTGGATCATTTCAAAGAATTTGAGCCTGGTGATTTTGACAAACACTCAATTAATTTATGTCATAGATTGTAATCATATCACCTGCAGCTTAACATTCAAAGGTTAAGGAGATTTAGAGCTAGGTCAAATGAACCTGAACAACAAAATTTCTTTATATTAAAAGAGAGCACTTTGAAAATGTCATAACGTAGCCATTTGTTCACTCCCTCTAGAACTTACTAACATCTCAGACACTCCCCTCTACAAACAGCAGTAGCCCCTGTCTCCTCAGATTCTAGCCATTCTTAAAGAAAAGGACAGAGCAAAGTAAAAGTGAGTTGCTGGGTGAGGACAGAGTACAAAAATGTGAGACTTGTGAATGTGGTTTAAATAAAGAATACTGAGAGTGAACATCTAGAAGATACATATGAGAAACCAGGAACAGGTTAGAAAAAATATTTTACCAACACCAAAAATAAAGATTAAAAGGCAAGGCATAAATTTAAATTTCTCTTCCATGAAATCATATTTTTAATAAATGAAGACATATTTTAGGTGTGTGGGTTTGTGTGCATATTTTTCCAGATTACTTATAAATAGTGGGGAAAGGAATGGTATGGGAGCAGGTGGTTGGCAATATTTGGGAAAGGAGTTAAATTTGAAGCAGCTGCTGATAATTTTCCTACAGTATTATTCATCATTTTTAAAAAATTAAAGTGACTGTAATTACCCTGATATGTCACATCATATGTGACTGAAAAGAGGAAACAGTGGAGATGGAGAAAATGTCCATATCCCTGGAGTAGGTGTTCATTACTCTGTAAGCTCCTGAGAAGCTGTTCTCCATGGGATGTTACCCCAATGAATGCAGCTCAGGCAAGCAATAAAATCTAACAGAAGGCCTGTGAGTGCCAGTGGCCACCTGATCAGAGCTCACTTAGTGATTGTCATCACTTTGTAGCAACCATGCAGTTAATACCCAGTGTATTTGACACCTGCTATGTTAAATTAGTACTTGCAGAATTAACACCTGCTGTCAGCCACCCAGCATGAATGTTGCTTTCTTCAGAATAAAGGGGAAATGAATTATTTCCCTAGAAATTTGTGGAAATTATTTTTATGGATGGAGAATTCCTTGGAAAGATCTTGGGACTGGCAGTCAAGATTCTTCATTTTTTTATAGAGTTAGCACAGTTAGTAATTCAGAGTCTCTTTCTGGCTGTCAGAATACAGATCTAAAAGATAAGCTTATTATCATCCCTAGAAATAAACAAGACACTAGCGGTAAACATGTTTTCTAAAGTATGAAAACCTATATAGGTGTGAAGTGGTATGTTAATTGTCCATTAATAATCATAATAAATTTGTCATTTTTAATTCTCATTGATTATTTGTAAATGAGAAAATATCTCTTGCAGTACATTTTCTTATAGTAGGGCACAGTATTTTTTTATTTATATAGAACTCTATACCTATTTATATTTATAGTAAATATAATATTACATAGTATCCTTTTAAAAACATTTTATCTATTATGATTTTTATTAATATTATGTAATTACATATATTATAAAATATATACACATGTGCATATACCGTGGGCAAATTACTTAACTTCTCTAACATCTGTCTCCTTATACACAAAACAATAAAAATAATAGTATTATTACGGAATAATAAATAGGAGGCACCTTAGCACAATGCCTGATATTGAAGGATAACCCTGAACAAACCAACAAGCAAAATAAATAATGTAAAGCAAAACAAAACAAACCCAGAACACCATTATACTGCAAAAACTTCTACTGTGGACCACAGTAATAATAAATGTATAGGACTTGAAACTTACCTTTGATTTGCTTATTCATTTGATTCAGCAAAAATATATTAGATACTGTGGGAAATAATATTAAGTATAACACAGTTTCTGACTTCATGGTATTTAAAATATCATGGGGATAGAAGTTTTATCATTTCTTATAATTCAAAGAAAATTAAGTAAGTACTCTCAAGGAACAAAATAATAAAATAGTAGACATTAGGGAAGTTTCATTTTGAGGAACAATATAGGATATTTATTAAGAACTTGGGATTGAACCAAGAACGTTTCATGACCTCTACCAAGTAACTTAACCTTTCTGTGCCTCAGTCTCTTTATTTATAAATTGGGGGTGTGACCGTATCTATGGCATAAAGTTAGTATAAGGATTGAGTGTTTGGAACAATGATTAGCACATAGTAAACCTTCTAACGGTGTTCATTATGTAATTTTAAAATGGGGAATTCTAGAAAGGGTTTATCAAAAATATTAATCTGGGCTGGGCCTTTGTGAAATTATAGTTAGAATCAATGGTGAAAGCTATTCCATATGGCGAAACAATGTGCACATAAGTAGAAGACTTGGAAATTGCTGATCATCTGTATATTTGTGATAAATCATAATGAGAGATAAAGTGGGGTGGCAGAATGGGGGTATGCCCATAGACCACCTGAAACCCATAATCAGAAGGATGCTTTATAATTCATAGGTGATGACAGCCATTGAAGGTTTTAGAAAAAAAAATGCCTCATTTTCAGAGGGATCAAAAATCAAGGAAAAGTTAGTGTGTGGAAACTGAGTGAGTTTAGGAAAAGAAAGTGTTATAATAAAGACTGTTGGAGAGATAGCCCAGTGATGATATTAGTTCCTGGCCTCATATCAGGATCTAAGTTTCCTTAGTAATTGCTCTTGAGACAATTACATATAAACCAGCCAGCTATTATAACCCAAAACCTGCACTTATTTGTTTTTTCTTGTCTGAGACTCAGGCCATGGTCGTGGCACTGGATACTTCTTGACTGTTGGCTATGTGGAGATCTGTCAGGAACTCACTGGTACTGTGCTTTGAGAGCTGCAAAGAGTATATAAAACTTGAAGAAACAACAATTTTAGAGATTAAATTGTGCAAAACCCATCAGTGTAAGTAGTTCTTACAAATCTTCTTGATTGGATCTCCAAAGACCAAGTGTAAGAACATTCTGTTCTTAAACTAGATCTGCAAGGATGGAGAAAGCACACTTTTGGAATTCAATCAAATCTAATGACTTTAAGGCTGGGATCAATAACAGTTTTTACACCAGGCTTCAGAAATCTAGAATTCAAGACCAGACTGAGCAACTGTTCTTTCATAAAGACTGACTGAAAAAAAAAAAAAAAAAGGATAATAGTTAATGGAGTTAATGTGAATAGAAATGTTCATTCCTTCAGAAAATGACAAAAATTCAGGTCCAAGTTTACTTCAAGAGCCTCTTGAGAGGAACACATTTATAAGATGATCTTAACTCAGTGAAGGAATGAATGATGTTATGAGTACAATACAATAGTGATTATTCACATCTCTCCCATTTTCTGCCTCCTGGATGCAGGTTTTAGTCCCATAGAGAGATAAAACATACATTTTTTTTAAAAATGCAAAGTAATTTTATTAAATTCTTAATGTACACTAGGGCATAGACATTATTGTATTGGGAATCCTCATTTACAGACTACTACACAGCTTGAGCTTCCTGAAATGGTGTTTAAAAATTGCTGTACCAGAGAAAAATTAGAACCCATGTCCCATGCATTGGCAGGTGGACTCCCAACCACTGCGCCACCAGGGAAGCCCAATGGCCCTCTTAAAAACAAAAATGATTAAAGAACCTTATCGTGTCTTTCCTTCCTCATGTTAATATTCATGTAAACACTCCTGTTTTCGCTAACTACTTATGCTGAAAATAATGACAAAGAAGGAATAGGAAAGAAAGGGTAACCCATAGTTCCTTTCCTTTTCAGTCTATCTTTACTCACCAGTAAGCTGAAGGTAGAGAGGATTGGGAGAACATGCATCAGGAGGGGAAATAAAATCAGTTGAGTTTGTTTCTTGTGCTGTTTTCACTATTCTGATAAAAAGAATATATATGTATATGCATGTATGAGCTACAAAATGCAAATTGTATAATTTCAGGGATTCCACATATGAGTTAAATGCTATTATATTTGCATTTAAAACTGCTATTGTGCAATATAAAGTTAATCAGTAAAATTAATGCTAATAATTTAGAAGTTTCATTTTTCTTCTCTCAGAACTATATTACAAAGTAAATTTAAAAACACCTTAAGAAGTTGAAAGAGAGACCGTGGAAGAAAGGAAAAAAGGTTTATCTTGCAAGATCCTTAACAGTGCTTTTCTCCTGTTTTTTCAAACAAGGGGTCCCCACCTTTTCATTTTGCATGGGACACCACGAATTATGTAGACAGCCCTACCTATTCCTTTCTAGCTACCTTACTGTTATGCAAACATACTTGCTCTCTTGCTTTTATTTGAGCGTGTCAGAATTTCTCTCATTTCAAGGCCTTTATAATTTCTGTCTACCTGGCAAGCTCTCCTCCCAAATATACACACCAGGCTTCTCATTTCCTTCACATTATTTCTTCCAATAAAATTTTCCCATTCAAACTCTCCTTGTCCAGGCTGTTTAAAGTGTAATCTCTCTCATCAAGTGAAGTCTCAATTCTTTTTTTTCAGAAATGTATGGTATAGTACATAATTAATTTGCTTGTTGTCTGTCTGTCCCATTTGTTGTGAGAAAGAATAAATTGCTATCTAGAAACAAAAATCTAGGGAGACGCGGGGTAAATTACTCATGATTTTCCCTATAGAAAACATCATTTTAACCACAAGGTAAAATTTTGGCCTCTTTCCTTTGAGTTAATATTCAAAATGTGCTCAAACTTTGTTGTCAGATGAGATCTTAGTCTCAATGTAAAATTTTAATTCTTTGGCAAGAGAATAGATTTATATGTTAGTTATGTCATAAAATTTAATTAAGACATAAAAGTTAAGATTATAGTTTATTTAATTTAAAATCTTTAAACAGTTTAAAGCCTCTAGTCTAACTTTTTATTTTTTACTTGAAATTAGTGAACAGTAAGCATTCCGAATGGCGAATGGCATGTGTTCACTGTAATTTGACAAAGCAGGTGTCAAATATTGTTTACTGGGTCTAACTGCTACTCCTTCTGGAAAGCTCTTTACATTAGGGTTTCTCCTAATTAAAAATATCTAGCCATCACCTTTCAACATTGTTTCAATGGGACAGTGAAACCTTTAGGGAACATGACTTGAGCAATCTTTCAGATAAAGAAAGAAAGGAGGGATATATTGCCATTAATTATTTAGAGATACTGTTTTCCTCTACTGTCAAAATTATAGCTGTATAAGTAACTCCTTCTGGAAAAATTATTGTACAGAGTATGAGATTGGTACAATCTGATAAGTAAATTCAATCCCAAAGATGATGCATAAAGGAGAGCCAAAACTGCAGTGTTAGATTATAAATTCACGTGTCTTGCATTATTCTGTTTCCTATAAAACATCAAATACACACACTAACGTATTTTGAGAATACTCCAAAGAGACACATAAGGTCAAGCTGGTAACTTAATAATAAATTGTATGTTTTAATGACAGAGGTTTTCCTAATGTTCTAACTATAAGATAATACTAACTGCCATGGAACTGACTTGTATGGATCATAGTTCACACTTTCTGCATGATGATTGTGGTATTTTAAAGACTTTATACATACCTTGATTTATATTGCAAGGATAGAATATGGAACTTCATCTTCATAAAATAAAACTTGGTTAATGGTACCACTTTTATAAAGAATGGTGTCACCATGTTAAGGAGGTTTCCTGTTTGTTTTAAGTATCTGAAAGGTATGTTTATATAAAAAGTTTACATATACTTATTAGCCGTAAAGTTTTTATTTTTATCTCATCATATTTGTTTAAACTTTACCCAAACAGTAAAGTGTATTGTGCTGCACTTGCTTAAATATATAAACCTCAATTGTTGAGTTCTATCAATATTAAGAAATGCATATTAGGTTGGATCATAAAAAGTTGAGGTAAACACTGGCTGTTTAATGTTTAACCTAATACATCCCTGCTAAGCTTATCTGAATATTGATTTTCGAGTGAGCTTTTTTGTTTTCTAAACTTTTTCTTGGGGAGCTAGGTACCTGTAGTAACATGCATAGGGAAATGATCTGAATGAATTTTCTAAAGCAAATTGGGTAAAGTTAATAAAAATTATTTTCTTTCAGATCAATTGTTTGAACTATGAAAATGTATTTAGTCAACCTATATTATATTTTTCCATGGCCTTATAAACTTGAGATTTAAGTTTTCTTGTTGTGAGCAGTAGAAGCAGAACTCAAACACACACACAACACATACCTTCAAAACATGCCAATACAATGGTTTAAAGACCTAAATATAAGACATGGCACCATAGAACTCTTAGGAGAGAACATAAGTAGGTAAATAAACATCCCAGCCTTTTGGATGGGTGAAGCAACAACTATACAATCATATACAATTGGTTCCAGAAAACCATAAATCACAAAATCTGTAATGAATAAAACACAGATTATCTAGAATATTTGATATTATTATTGTTATTTGTATTATTTGTAAGGATTAACTAACAGTGAAATTTCTAGACTTTATAAATTTGTATGTTTTAGAGAATAAATAAGAGCACAAGTGAATTGTACATCAAATCCAAATGTAGTTATGATAGATTATTAAAGTGAATCCTTATTGCTAAAATTCCAACCTAAAAAAAATCAAAATAGTAACTTAAGGCTGCATTTACCTTCCATAAATTTATTTCCTTTTAACAAATTCAAAATTAATTTAATAAATGATATAGGAAATTCTACATTAAAAATCACTTTAAGATCCAAAAATCTGTTGAACAGATCAATCAGTAACCATATACTATTCTTTCTAGTAAAATCAGAAAGCACTTCAACACAGTGAAAGTAGTTCAGTATTGAAGTTTATAAGGATGTAATTTCATCTGATTTTATCTTCTTACTGCCCACAATAATAGTCTGGTTATTTTATCCGCTTAAATATTAGAACTACTCACTTGAATCAGCTGATTATAATAAGATTGAGTACTTGATATTTGACATTGAATAGCTAATCCATTTTATTATAAAGATCCTGCCTTAGGTTCCCCTTATAGCTATTAAAATTTAACTTGTCTTATAATTTAGGCAATGAGGGATCTGTTTAATCAGTTGTAATAATTTTAAGTGACTGTGTTTGACATGTAGTACTTTTCTGCTTTCAATTAGTCCCTAATGTAGACAGCCAGATCTGATCATTCAAAAGTGTTTTTTTTTTAACCTGAGTTACCTGCTTTGGTTTACTACACTGCCTGAGTTCATTGAAAAGTTGCCAAATATCTACTTCATGGTGGGCTGGGCAGACAGAGCAATAACATATTTGATATACCAAATGATTTCATGGATAAATATTGTGAAAACAAGACACTTTATTGCCATATTTATCTTCATCCCTCAAACAAAACCTGGCCTCACAAATCTGCTCTCCCATTTTGGTTACCATTGTGATCACTGCCGTTTGCCAAGACCTAAATGATGAGTTGACAATGTACTATAATCATCCAGGTCAATAATTCATAAATTTTTAAAAGGTAACTTAGAGAAATTACCATCTTAGAAATCTATACCTAGCCATTTAGAATAAATTTATTTGTTTAGCTCACATATTTCCTACTTTGAAGACTCAAATATTGTTATTAGATGATCCTTCCAGATTACTTATATGTTTCTATAGATATTTTCTTTATAATGTCACTTTTATTACACTTTTATTATTAATGTTACTTTTATTACATATGCTTCAACTGCTACTACAAATATACTACTTAGTGCTCAGAAATATTTTTTAATGCATGCTACATAATAATTTAGCTTTTTTCCCCCTTCCAGATAAATTAGAATTGCCTTTGCTTCCCTTATTGACTTTTTAATGAAGCTCCTTCATATCTAATATAACTTTATTGGCATTTAGATACTATACATTTACTTTTTTTGTTTTTTTTTTTTGGTTAAATGGTGTATGTCATAATAACGAATTGCTGAAATATACAGGATCAAACTTGTTGGGATGCTAGCTTTCATGACTTTATACTCATTCTCATTTTTATAGAATGAAGATTCAGATGAACTAACTACAGCTAAATTTTGTCATTTCTTTATTTTCTTAAAATAAAACACAATTTGGCACTCCTATGAAGGAGGCTAGAAAGTTGAATCTTACAAGTGTTGCCAAGGCTTTTTTCCCATTTGATGAGAGTATATTGGAATCCTGGGAGGTATGGAATCCAGAAAAACACAGAGTGAAATAATTGTCTTGAGCAGTCAGTCCATACTGATGGTCCTTGACCTTGACCTGTACAATCCTGGCTGATTCCCAAGTCAATAATTCCATTCTCTTTTGCTTTACCATAAAAGTGATCCACTCTCAGCCTTCAGATTTTCTATCCAGGAGTCAGACCACAGTCTGATTTTCTAGCCTGCTATAGGGGATACACATCAAGTTCTGTGAAGAGTTCTCCTAAAGAGAACTTTCCATTAGATTTCAAGTGAGATGTGTGTTCCCTAATTGAGATAGGGGAATGATGAGAGAGTGGAGCTCACCACCTGTTGGCAGCTTTTTTCAATATAATTCTCTACAAATAAACATCTTTGAATCACATTCTTACTACATGTTTTAACGGGAATCTAGCACCTAACTGTGTCTTGGCCTTATTTTGAAAATTTTCAAGCGTGAGTTGTCTTACATCTCACTTGGTATTTGCTAAATATCTCAACTAAAACTCACACTTTAATATTCTGTGCTTCAGTTTCTTCATCTGTAAAAAAGAACTTATTTTTTAAACATCCTATGTGGAAAATGCCTTCTTAGGGTTATTGTGACAAATAAGTTATCTCATGCTTAAATAGAATTTTTTTAAAAATTAGATACTTTTCTCTAAAGCTATGAAGTCTGCCTGCACAGACAGTTAAATGGCTGGGAAGAGAGATTGGACATAGGCAGTTACACTGGCTTATAAGTTTGAAACTCTTCCTATATTTTCTTTCCATCTTTTCAATTATTTTAACTACAGATACTGATCTATATATGTCTTGACACAGATTTTTAAAAGATTTTTATTGGAGTATAGTTGCTTTACAATGTTGTGTTAATTTCTACTGTACAGCAAAGTGAATCAGATATATGTATACATATATCCCATCTTTTTTGGATTTCCTTCCCATTTAGGTCACTGCAGAACATTGAATAGAGTTCCCTGTGCTATACAGTACGTTCTCATTTTTGACACAGATTTCTAACCTGAAGTTAATTTGTAACTATGCCTTAGCACAAAATAGCTAATTTTTGTCTCTGATTTCTTCAGTTTTAATGTTTCAGAACAGAGAATCTGAACACTTGAGCTTTTTATCTGACAAAATTTTAATTAATTGGGATTCATCTATCTTATTATTTCAGACAAATAATTTTATGTGATGTATCAGGCATTGTTAGTTGCCTACATGCTGTTTTATTATTGTTCAAAATAACTGTTGCTTGCTTCTTAGGGAATTACAATTCCCTATATCAATGACACTAGACTAGCTTTAGACAAAAAATGTGAGAAAAAGTGGTATGTCTCACTTAAATGTAATGACAGTAAATTACTAACTTTAGTGTATATTCTGGTTAACATTTTACATAAACACACATACATACACATAAAATCACATGGATTACATAATAAATTTGTTTTCTAAAACAGACTAGCAATTTCTGGATTCAAAAAGAGAAATGAAATCAGTGTATAAAAAACCTCCTTCATACAAAATCTAATGAAATTAAAATATAAAAATGAAAAATAAAAATAGGCCAAAGAAAATTCTCAAACTGAGGAAAAGCAATATTACCATAAAATAAACATGTTCCTTATTGAAAAAAGAGAGACAACTTCAGAAATCAAGATGAGTCTTAAAGCAGGGCTGGGAAAGGAAAGAATTGATGTGGAAAAACTCTCAAAGATATCATTCATACCTTTCATCTGTCTTATGAGTAAGGAAGCCCTCAAAACTGCGATAGAATTATCTCTGAAAACTGCTGATTTACAAGAAAAAAAGAAAAACGGCCATGGATTATTTTTTCTATTTTAATGAGACAGAGGGGAAGAACCAGAAAATAATGATGATTACAGTAACCTATTTATTTAACAAAAGAAAGAGGTAGGTAATTTGTTAACTTTTGAATAGGGTGTAGTCCTTGTCCTCAACCTAACACAAAGAAAAAGGCAGATATGCTACAAAATCATAGCTTTTGTGAATTTATTAGAAAGCTGAAGGGAAAAAAAAAAAAAAAAACCTGAAGAACTAAAATGCAGAGTAACTTGCAAGGATAGAGATGACCTACCACTCTTTTCAACACTGTTGGAATATTGGGCCAAAGTGAAATTCACAATGGATAGGTCTTTGGAAAATATGGATCTCATTAAATTGTTAAGTAACCTTCATTCAGGCTCTGTAATAAACTGTGGTATTTCAATGAACTGTTCAACAATCACATCCTAAAGAAAACCAAATACAGATACAAGTTTAAGAGAAAAGTAAGATAACAGGGAACTATGCAAATAAGAGTAGGTAGCCATAAAGAGAAGCAAGCCAAGTTATTAATGTTTATCATGACTTGATAAAAAGAACCCTAAATTACCTCAGTCACTGAGCAAATCTGCAGCTACTTGTTAGTGATTTCTATGGACCATACCTGAATGAATGGCGATGTCATGTGGTGTGCCAAAATAAAGGGCAGGGCAGGAAAGCAGAAAACACAACCTCTGAGATATGTGAGATCTTCTCTACCTACAAAATAGTGGAGCAGTGAAGTTTCAAGACAACTCAGGAGAGCTAGTTCAGATCAGGCAATGCAGATTTTTTCTGAGAGGCAATCCATGGGTCTTTTGTATTTTTACATATCTTACGATCAGAGGCATTGACAGGCTTTTTCCCTGGATTATCTTTTCAAGAATGTTTTATAACAAAAAGCGTTGGAAAGTAGGGATAGCTGTCTGCCTCTAAACAAGAGGGCCAATATTTTGCTGTCCAGTATAAAAAAGGTAAAATCTCCCTTTGTGGCAAAGGTTCTGAATGTTTGGTTGCAACCGATTATAAAGATTTGGGTTTTTAAGTTCACAGTTGCCATGTGTACCCATTCTGTATGTAGCATCCAGCTGGGTCCACTATCACCTTATTGCCAAAGACTTGGTTGGGAGAAGGATCCAATGTGAACATAAAACTCATACTATCTGCTATCATGTGAGTAATAAAATCTATTGTCTCTGACCCAGGAATCTCCTGTCTTCTGCCAGCACCCATGAAATTATGACATACTAATGTGTTAGCTTGCAAATAGCGACATTTTTCATACTTTTCACAGTTCTTGGTAATTTTCACCAAGTGTGAGGAATAAGCTATTAAAGGCTAGAGACAAGAAAACAGGGATGAGAGGGATTTCACATTGTGCAGAAAGACCAAAATGGTATTGGAGATGAAAGAGAACTTCTGCAAGAGAAGTTCTTGGCAGAAAATCTAATATCCCCAAGAGATCTCTGTCACTGCTGAGACTCCAAGCCCTTTTGAAAGGAAAGTTCTGACTTCACACACAAAATGTTTAAAAGCAAAGTGAAGTTAATCAAGCTAAGACTGCAATAAAGTCCAAATACAGCTGAATTAAACAAAAGAGAAAGTCAATCCCACAAACTACCAGTTCTCCATAATAAGTAGCATGCTCTATTATGGAAATAAATGTTATGAATTTAATTAAGTCACATGGCTAAGAGAAGAAGAATCAATAATGAAAAATCGGAGATGGCATGAAGGTTGGAACTATCAGGAAGATACTTTAACATTGATATTAATGCATAAAGGGCAAATATGGATAATACTCATCTGCTGAAAGAGGATGCACCAAAGAGAGACAAGTAGAAAATATGTACCCAATGAAAAAGAAAGAAATAGAAAATATTAAAAGAGAATTGTTTTGATGGGCTTAATAGTATTTTGATACATTAGATAAACGAATCTGTAGGTATGAACATAGGGTCAATAGAAATTATAAAAATGAACTACCAATAGAAAAGTGTCAAAAACATAAAAATGTCTATTTGAAATATATGGTCAGTAAAAATTGATATAACACATGTACAATTGAGTACTCAAATAACAGGAGATGCAGAAAAAGGAGAAGATATTTTGAAAAAGATCATGGAAAGTATTTTCCAAAACTGTGGAAACATTTCAAGCAGAAAAAAGGACAAACAGACAAGCAACAAACAAATGAACCTCAGGTAACATACGCAGAATAAGTACAAAGAAAGATATACCTAAGCATACCACATCACATTGCCAAGATGAAGAAAACAATTTTTTTTAATATCCACCAGAGAAATGAAATTGACCCTGTTTGTAGATGAGAAGATCTTATATATTGAAAACCCAATAGACTTCACCAAAACAAACAAACAACTACAAAAACATGTGTTGAGCTAATCAAAGAATTCAGTAAATTTGCAGGATACAATATTAACATACAAAAATCATTTGTGTTTTTATACTGTGATAAGCTTCCTGAAAGAGAAATTAAGAAATCCATTAAGATTTATGAAATTAAGAAAATCCCATTTATAATAACATCTAAAACAATAAAACACTTACGAATAAATTTAACCAGGAGGTGAAAGACCTACACGCTGAAAACTATAAGAAACTGTTGAAAGAAATTGAAGACATAAACAGGAAGATATCCTGTGTTCTTGGATTGAAAGGATTAATATTGTTAAAATGTTCATTTTACCCAAAGTGATCTATAGATTCAATGCAATCCCTATTAAAATTCCAATGGGATTTTTCATAGAAATAGAAAAACCATCCTGAAATCTATAAGGAGATACAAAAGACTCCAAATAGCTAAAGCAATCTTGAGCAAGAACAAAGATGGAGACATCATACTTTCCTGATTTCAAATTATATTACAAACTAATAATTATCAAAACACCATGGTACTGGCATAAAAACAGACATTGATCAATGGAATAGAATAAAGAGCACAGAAATAAACCACACATACATAGGCATAGCTTGGAAATATGCTAGTTAGATTCCAGACCACCTCAAAAAAATGAATATTGCAACAAAGAAAGTGACATGACTTTTTCTGGTTTCCCAGTGTGTATAAAAATTATGTCTACACTACACTGTGGTTTACTGTGTGCAATGCATTATGTCTAGAAAAACAATGTGCATACTTCAATTTAAAAATACTTTATTGTTAAAAAATATTAGCCATCATCTGAACCTTCAACAAGTCATAATCTTTTTGCCGGTGGAGGGTCTTGCCTTGATGTTGATGGCTGCTGACTAGTCAGGGTGGTGGTTGCTGAAGGTTGGGTGGCTGTGGCAGTTTCCTAAAATAAGACAACAATGAAGTTCAACATATCTATTGACTCTTTCACTAACAATTTCTCTGTAGCAAGTGATGCTGTTTGATAACATTTTACCCACCATAGAACTTCTTTCAAAAGTGGAATCAATCCCCTCAAACCCTGCTATTGGTTTATCAACTAAGTTTATGTAATATCTGAAATCCTTTATTGTCATTTCAACAATCTTCACAGCATCTTCACCAGAAACCACTTTCTTGCTCATCCATAAGAAGCAACTCTTCACCTTTTAAAGTTTTATCATGAGATTGCAGCAATTCAGTCACATCTTTCAAGCTGTGCTTCTCAATTTTAGTTGTCTCACTTTTTCCACATCTGTCGTTAAAATAGTAACATCAAAGATCACAGACCACAGATCACCATAAAAATATAACAATAATGGAAAAGTTTGAAATACTGCTAGAATTACCCAAATGTGACACACAGACACAAAGTCAGCAAATGCTATTGGAAAAACGGAGCAGATAGAGTTGCTCAAGGCAGGGTTGCCACAAACCTTCAATTTTCAAAAAACCCAGTATCTGTCAAGTGCAATAAAGTGAAGTGCAACAAAGTGAAGTGCAATAAAATAAAGTACGCCTCTACATTTAACTAATCTTTGGCAAGGATGACAAGAAGACACAATGGTAAAAGACTAGTGTCTTCCATAAATGGTGTTGGGAAAAATGGATACCAGCATGCAAAAGAATGAAACCAGATCCCTATCTTACACTGCACACAAAAATTTACTTGAAATGAATTAAAGATCTAAATGTAAGGCCTGAATCATAAAACCATAAGACACCTAGAAGAAAACCTAGGACAAAAACCTCCTAGACATTGATCTTGGCAACTTTTATTGTTTTTTGGATATTACACAAAAAGCGTAGGGAACAAAAGCAAAAACAAACAAGTGGGACTACATTAAGCTTAAAATCTTCTGCACAGCAAAGAAAACCATCAGCAAAATGAAAAGGCAACCTACAGAACAGGAGAAAATACTTGCAAACCACATATCAGATAAGGAGTTAACATCCAAAATATATAAGGAATTCATACAACTGTATAGCAAAGGGAACTTTGTACATAGTTGGTAGGAATGTAAATTGGTATAGTCACTGTGGAAATCAGTATGGAGGTTTGTCAAAAAAGTTAAAAATAGAACTACCATATGATCCAGTAATCCCTCTTATGGATATATACTCAAAAGAAATTAAATCAGTATCTCGAAGAGATATCTTCACTCCCATTATCATTGCAACCTTATTGACAATAGCCAAGATATGGAAACAGCCTATGTTCCCATCAACAGATGAATGGATAAAGAAATTGTGATATAGATATAACATCATTTAGAATATAGCTTATCTGAAGTGACCCAATTAAAATGTTGCACTCTCAGATTACCTTTGATTAGATGTCTTTGCTGTGGAAATCCAGCTACTCTCTGTTATTGTTTCTATTATTCTGAATTCCTAGCCAGACATTTACAATATAAACACCCAAAGAAGATAGATCTGATTGGTTCAGGTGTCAACACCCAATAGTGACCCTATTGATTAAAATGTCAGCATCTCATTATCCTATTGACAGGATTGTTCATTTTTTTTTTCCCTCAAATACATTTACACAGGCAATTGGAACATGTGATACAAAGCATAGTAAACTCTGTGGGGGAAAAAAAAAAAACCTTTCAAAAGAGGGATTGAATGCCAGGTAGTCTAAATTTTCCTAGGCAAAGTTACCTTAATTGGTAGATACCTTGTATGACTTTTACAGATAAGTCTTTCATAAGTTTGCCTGGAATTAAGTGAGCACGTTCAGACTTTGTAAATATCTTACAATTATGAAGTTTTGTTCCTTCTCTTTCCAATCACTTTTTGTCATCCATAGTGAACTGATCAATCTGCACTATCATTAGCAATGTATATATAAATTCCATTTTCACTACAAACTTACCTGCAGTTGAAATTTCCACCTCTTGCTGAATTTGTCATTCTTTATGCACTGATTTGGGATGCTAACATCATTATATAGAAAGTCCTCATATTCGCATGTCTCAGTTTCTGGGATTTCTATTCTGTTTTATTAATCTATTTTTCTAATACTGCTATAGTTGCTGCACAATTGCATATTGTTTTAATACTACGACTTCATAACATAACTTGATATTTTTTAGACTTTGCTCCTTTGTGAAGAGATTCTTAGAATCCCCTGAAATATATTTTCTTCCTCTTCCCAATTAAGTAATTTTGTTCACTAGAAATTATTTGTTTTCATGGACATTCACATGCATTGGCTAAGCTTTCCAAAACACTGTTGAATAACATGGACACCTTGCCTTGTTACTGATTTTAGTTTTATGTTTAGTAAAGTTTCCACATTTAGTATGATTCTAGGTGTAAGATTTTGATAAATATCTTTTGCCAGCTTAAGGAAATACTCCTATTTTTTATTAAAAAAATGTTTTTATTTTTTTGTTTGTTTTTATTTATTTGTTTGTATTTATTTGTTTGTTTATTATTTTATTTGTTTTTATTTCTTTGCTTATTTGTTCATTTTATCATATGTGGGTGTGGACTTTTGTCAAAATGCTTTTTAAATTGTTTGATGGTATGTAAGCAAATGAGAGGGAAAACGATATAAAAGTTGACTTACATTGTCAACTTTTCTAGTGTTGAACCATTTTCATTTATCTGGGATACACTCCCTGGTCATTTGGCATAGTTTCAATTGTGCTTTCTTTTTTTTTTTTCTTTTGGCTTTTGTGTTATTTAAGTTAATAGTTTTAATTAGACCCAATTTTATTTTCCAATATCCTTTTTTCCTGTTATGTAATCAAGGTTTTCTTCACTTGATAAAATACATTAGCTAAATTTTTCTTTTATATATTCCCTGAACCAGTTTATATATTGTAGACAGAGTCCATTTCATGAATGTTTGGCATATTGTGCATGTAAAACATATTAAGCATGGTGAATTTTTGATGTGCAGGATTTTTTAATATTTATTTCATTTCTTTAATCTTTATTGGTTGTGCCATAATTTTAAATATGTATAAATACATTCTACCATATGTACTGTATTTTACTTATAATCATTGCTAAAAAATTTTTTTAGTTTAAAATTTTAAAGATTTGTAAAAATGTTATTCTGAATATTCAGTTAAAATAACTGTTCTATTCAAAATCGTTAATTTAGGATAAATTCCAGGAATTATAAGATGGTTCAAAGACTTTACTATATTTTAGGATTTTCAATTTGTATTACCAAGTTGTCCTCCATAATTTTGCAGTTATGGACACAAAATGCTTTTTGGGTGCCCAGTTTCTGAAGCAACTGAGCTGAAAAAAATCTTAGTTGTTTCCCTTCTTATTCTGTACTGGGATTTAAAAGAGGTCAGCATATTTGAGCAAGTTAGCAACAGCACACGTTTTGACACTAAATACAGAAAGTTAGGATTGTTCAGTGGAGGAATGATCTAATTGAACAAGCAGAAACCAGAGTCATTCTATAGAACTGAAAGCAATGCCTCCTGATCTCTAGTCTGTAGTACACTGTGACTTTGTCTAAAACCCTACAAAAGAGAAAGCATGGGGATATTTAAAGGGCATTATCTTACACATTTAAATAATAGAGATTCTGAGAAGTACTCATGTAGAGCAATTTCAAGGAAGACAAGACTGCCATCTAGTCAAGTAGATAGTATTTTAAGACATGATTTTTAAGATATTGCTAAAAAAGAGGTCTCTATACCATACATTAAATATCAGTTTCATAACATATATTTAGTGTGCTTTCAAAATTAATTGTTTTATATTTAATACTTCTTTTTATTAACCTAAGGAATTTAATCAATATTATGTGTAATTGAATCAATTTATTCATCAAAATCAAGAGTTGGCAAATTATTATCTTTTTCTTCTTTTTTTAAATATTGTATTGGGGCATAGTTGATTTACAATGTTGTGTTAGTTTCAGGTGTACAGCAAGGTGAATCTGTTATACATATGCATATATGCACTCTTTTTTAGATTCTTTTCCCATATAGGCCATTAAAAAGTACTGAGTAGAGTTCCCTGTTCTATTCAGTGGGTCCTTATTAATTTTCTATTTTATATATGAGTGTGTATATGTCAGTCTCAATCTTCCAAGTTATCCCTCCCCAACCCTTATCCCCTGGTAACCATAAGTTTATTTTCTACATCTGTAACTCTATTTCTGTTTTGTAGATAAGTTCATTTGTACCCTTGTGCCTCTTGGGCATCTGTATGTCTTCTTTGGAGAAATGTCTATTTAGATCTTCTGCCCATTTTTTGATTGGGTTGTTTGTTTTTCTGATATTGAGCTGCATGAGCTGCTTGTATATTTTGAAGATTAATCCTTTTTTGGTTGCTTCATTTTCAAATATTTTCTCCCATTCTGAGGGTTGTCTTTTGGTTTTGTTTATGGTTTCCTGGTTGTGCAAAAGCTTTTAAGTTTCATTAGGTCCCATTTATTTATGTTTGGTTTTCGTTACTCTAGGAGGTGGATCAAAAAGATCTTGCCACGATTTATGTCAAAGTGTTCTGCCTATGCTTTCCTTTAAGAGTTTTATAGTATCTGGCCTTACATTTAGGTCTTTAATCCATTTTGAGTTTATTTTTGTGTATGGTGTTAGGGTGTATTCTAATTTCATTCTTTTACATTTAGCTCTCCAATTTTCCCAGCACCACTTATTTAAGAGACTGTCTTTTCTCCAGTGTATATTCTTACCTCCTTTGTCATAGATTAGGTGACCATAGGTTCATGGGCTTTTCTCTGGACTTTCTATCCTGTTCCATTGATCTATATTTCTGGTTTTGTGCCTGTACCATACTGTTTTAATAACTGTAGCTTTGTAGTATAGTCTGAATACAAAGAGCCTGATTCCACCAGCTCCTTTTTTTTCTCAAGATTGTTTTCACTATTCAAGGTCTTTTGTGTTTCCATACAAATTGTAAAATTTCTTGTAATTCCATGAAAAATGCCATTGGTAATTTGATAGGAATTATACTGACTCTGTAGATTGTTTTGGGTAGTGTAGTCATTTTCACAATATTAATTCTTCCAATCCAAGAACATGTTATATCTCTCTATCTGTTTGTGTCATCTTTTATTTTTGCATCAGTATCTTAGTTTTCTGAGTATAGGTCTTTTGCCTCCTTAGGTAGGTTTATTCCTAGGTATTTTATTCTTTTTGATATGATGGTAAATGGGATTGTTTCCTTAATTTCTCTTTCTGATCTTTCATTGTTAGTGTATGGGAATGCAAGAGATTTCTGCATATTAATTTTGTATCCTACAAATTTACCAGATTCATTGATGAGCTCTAGTAGTTTTCCGGTAGCATATTTAGGGTTTTCTATGTATAGTATCATGTCATCTGCAAACAGTTGGGATTCCTTATATTTCTTTTTCTTCTCTGATTGCTGTGGCTAGGACTTCCAAACCTATGTTGAATAATAGTGAAGGGAGTTTACATCCTTGTCTTCTTCTTGATCTTAGAGGAAATGCTTTCAGTTTTTCACCATTGAGAATGACGTTTCCTGTGGGTTTGTCATATATTGCCTTTATTATGTTGGGTAGGTTCCCTCTATGCCCACTTTTTGGAGAGTTTTTTTCATAAATGGGTGTTGAAAGAGATGCAAAAAAAAGCTTTTTTTGCATCTCTTGAGATGATCATACATATTTTATTATTCAATTTGTTGTTGTGGATTGATTTGCAGATGTTGAAAAATCTTTGCATCCCTGGGATAAATCTCACTTCATCATGGTGTATGATCCTTTTAATTTGCTGTTGGGTTCTATTTGCTAGTATTTTGTTGAGGATCTTTGCATCTATGTTCATCAGTGATATTGGCCTGTGGTTTTCTTTCTTTGTGACATCTTTTTCTGGTTTTGGTATCAGGGTAATAGTGGCCTTGTAGAATGAGCTTGGGAGTGTTCCTTCCTCTGCAATTTTTTGGAAGAGTTTCAGAAGGGTAGGTGTTAGCTCTTCCCTAAATGTTTGATAGAATTTGCCTGTGAAGCCATCTGGTCCTGGGCTTTTATTTGTTGGAAGATTTTTAATCACAGTTTCAATTTCATTACTTGTGATTTTTCTGTTCATATTTTCTATTTCTTCCTGGTTCAGTCTTGGAAGCTTATATCTTTCTAAGAATTAATTCATTTCTTCTAGGTTGTCCATTTTATTGGTGTATAGTTTCTTGTGGTAATCTATTATGACCCTCTGTATTTCTGTGGTGTCCATTGTAACGTCTCCTTTTTCATTTCTAGTTTTATTGACTTGAGGCTTCTCCCTTTCTTTCTTGATGTATCTGGCTAAATGTTTATCAATTTTGTTTATCTTCTCAAAGAACCAGCTTTTAGTTTCATTGATCTTTGCTACTGTTTTCTTCATCTCTATTTCATTTATTTCTGCTCTGATTTTTATGACTTCTTTCCTTCTATTAACTTTGGGTTTTATTTGTTCTTCTTTCTCTAGTTGCTTTTAGTGTAAGGATAAGTTGTTTATTTGAGATTTTTCCTGTTTCTTGAGGTAAAATTGTATTGCTATAAACTTCCTTCTTAGTTTGCTGCACCCCATAGATTTTGGATCATTGTGTTTTCATTGTCATTTATTTCTACATATTTTTTTTATTTCCTCTGTGATCCATTGATTGTTCAGTAACATATTCTTTAGCCTCCATATGTTTGTTTTTTTTACAGTTTTTTTTCCTGTAGTTCATTTCTAATCTTGTAGCATTGTGATTGGAAAACATGATTGATATTTTTTCAATTTTTGAAAATTTACTGAATCTTGACATGTAATCTATCCTGGAGAATGTTCCATGAGCACTTGAGAAGGAAGTGTATTATGCTGCTTTCGGATGGAATGTCCTATAAATATCAATTAAGTCTATATGTTCTAATATGCATTTAAAGCTTATGTTTCTTTATTTTCTGTCTGGATGATCTGTCTATTGGTGTAAGTGGGGTGTTAAAATCTCCCACTATTATTGTGTTACTGTCAATTTCCCCTTTTATAGCTGTTAGCGTTTGCCTTATGTATTGAGGTGCTCCTATGTTGTGTGCGTAAATATTTATAATTGTTATATCTTCTTCTTGGATTGATCCCTTGATCATTATGTAATGTCCTTTCTTGTCTGTTGCAAGAGTCTTTATTTTAAAGTCTATTTTGTCTGATATGAGTGTTGTTACTCCAGCTTTCTTTTGATTTCCATTTTGCATGTAATATATTTTTCCATCCCCTCAGTTTCAGTCTCTATGTGTCCCTAGGTCAGAAGTGGGTTTCTTGTAGATAGCATATATATAGGTCTTGTTTTTGTATCCATTCAGCCAATCTATGTCTTTTGGTTGGAACCTTTAATTCATTTATATTTAAGGTAATTATTGATATGTATGTTCCTATTGCCATTTTCTTAATTGTTTTGGGGTTGTTTTTGTAGGTCATTTTTCTTCCCTTCCTCTTTTGTTCTCTTCTCTGCCTAGAGAAGTTTCCTGCCTAGAGAAGTTCCTTTAGCATTTGTTGTAAAGCTTGTTTGGAGGTGCTGTATTCTCTTGGTGCTTGTCTGTAAAGCTTTTGATTTCTCCATCAAATCTGAATGAGATCCTTGCTGGGTAGAATATTCTTGGTTGTAGGTTTTTCCCTTTCATCACTTTAAATATACCATGCCACTCCCTTCTTGCCTGCAGAGTTTCTGCTGAAAAGATCAGCTGAAAACCTTATGAGGATTCCTTTGTATTTTATTTGTTGCTTATTCCTTGCTTCTTTTAATTTTTTTTGTATTTAATTTTTGTTAGCTTCATTAATATGTGTCTCGGTGTGTTTCTCCTTGTGTTTATCCTGTATGGGACTCTCTGCACTTCCCGGACTTGGGTGACTATTTCCTTTCTCATATTAGGCAAGTTTTCAGCTATAATCTCTTCAAATATTTTCTCAGTTCCTTCTCTTTTTTTTCTGGAACCCCTATAATTCAAATGTTGGCACATTTAATATTGTCCCAGAGGTCCCTGAGATTGTCCTCATTTCTTTTAATTCTTCTTTCTTTATTCTGTTCTACAGCAGTGATTTTCACTATTCTATCTTTCAGCTCACTTATCTGTTCTTCTGCTTCAGTTATTCTGCTATTGATTCCTTCTTGTCTTTTTTCATTTCAGTTATTGTATTGTTCATCACTGTTTGTTTGTTCTTTAGTTTCTAGGTCCTTGTTAAACATTTCTTGTATCTTCTCAATCCATGCCTCCTTTCTCTTTCCAAGATCTTGGATCATATTTACTATCATTACTGTGAATTCTTGTTTGGGTAGATTTCCTATCTCCTCTTCATTTTGTTGGTCTTGTAGGTTTTTACCTTGCTCCTTCATCAGCAACATATTTCTCTTTTGCCTCATTTTGTCTCACTTACTGTGTTTGTTGCTTCCTTTTCACAGGCTGCAGGGTCATAGTTCCTCTTGCTTTTGGTTTGTGTGCCCTGGTGGGTGAGGTTGGTCCATGGGCTTGTGTAGGCTTCCTGGTAGGAGGGACTGGTGCCTGCCCTCTGGTGGGTGGAGCTGGGTCTTTTCCCTCTGGTGGGCAGGGCTGTGTCAAATGGTGTGTTTTAGAGTGTCTGTGAGCTTGGTATGACTACGCAGTCTGTCTGCTAATGGGTGGGGCTGTATTCCTGTCTTACTGGATGTTAGGCCTGAGGTGTTCCAGCACTGGAGCTTGCAGCTTATTGGGTGGAGCCGAGCTTTGGTGCTGAGATGGGGACTTTGGGGAAGCTCAAGCTGATTAATATTCCCTGGGCTGGGAATTCCCTGGTGGTCCAGCAGCCAGGACTTGGTGCTCCCACCATGGGGGCTTAGGTTCAACTCCTGGCTGGAGACCAGGACCCTACAAGCTGCATGACATGACCAAAACAAGACAAGCAAACAAACAACCAAGACAAATAATAAAAACAAAACCAAGCCAAAAAAAAGAAAAAAACAATAAACAAGAAAACAAACAAGAAACCCCCAAACCAAATCAAACAATAAAACAAAACTAACAAAAACAAAAAAAGCAAAGAAAACAACAAAAAAGCAAAAAAAAAAAAGAAAAAGAAAAAACAAACAAAAAGCCAAAAACAATAAAAAATTAAACAAAAAATAAAAATAGAAAAATAAATCACAAAAATTTAAAAATAAATATAAAAACAACAACAAACATCTGGGGCCTCTTTTATAAGTGTCCTCACCCCCAAGATGAGCAACAGACAACCCCCACCTCCCCAGGAGGTCCTCCAAGACCTCTAGGTAAGTCTCTGGACCTGCTGTGGGCACTGTGGGGTAGCTCAGACTGTGATCTGACCCAACTCCTATGTGTACGTGCCCACAAAGTCTATAGCTGCTAAAGCTAGACTCATCTCAGTTATGGGAGTATTCCTTGTCCATTAAGATGTTCCTCAGGCACTGGGTTTACCAAGCGGATCACAGGGGTTTAATCCAGGGTTTGTGCAGCTACAAGGAGAGATTTCAGTTCTTATTCCTTAGTTGCACAGCCCCTGGGGCTCAGCTTTGGTTTCAGCCCCACCTCTGTGTGTGGGCCACCCTCAGGCAACTGCTCACCCTCCCCAGGTGAGAGGGGGAGAAGGCAGCAACTGACTGGGCATGCCTGTTCGCTTAGGTGGGAGGGGCAAGAGGCAGCAACCAATTGGGGTGTGCGAGCTGGTTCTGGCAGGAGCCCCTCCCAGTGCCTGCAGAGGCAGAGGTTGGCATGTGGGAAGAGAGGTCATGATGGCAGCCCTGCCCTTCACATGCCACTCAACAATGGCACCTCCCTTCCACGGCAGTCTGTGCTTCCTCCAGGAGCATTCCCAGTTGCAGAGCCCTTCACTCCTGTCCCCTCAGGCTGACTCTACGCAGCCAACAACTGTCCTCTCCCCTGGTCCACTCTCCAAACCCCATACTTAAGCACCCAGCCCTTGCCAACACTGGCAGACACACGTCTCAGGTTGGGGTATGCAAGGCTGTGGCACTGACCTTCCTTATAAGTATCATTCTGTCTTTCCTGCCACAGACTGGCCACTGCACTTTCCTCTGATAGCCCCGAAATCTCCCCTTCTGTTTCAGCTGATCTTGCCACCAGTGAGGGGTCTTCCCTGGGTGCAGTAATCTCTGCTCTCCTTCAGCTGCCCCCCAGGGGTGCAGGTCCCATCCTGTGCCCTCTTTTCTTTTTCTTCTTTTTTTCACTTTCATCCTACCTGGTTATGCAGGGATCTTTTCTTGTTCTTTTAAGTGTCTGTGGTCCTCTGCTAGTGTTCATGAGGTGCTCTGTGTGAATTGTTCCACTTGTAGATGTATTCTTGATGTACTTGTGGGAAGAGGTGAACCCCAGGTATTCCTATTCTGCCATCTTGACCCAAACTCCATCTAAATTATTTTGGCAATTTATTTTTATGAGCTGAATCAGACCCACAGCCTGTTTTTGTACTACCCATTAGCTAAAAATATTTTTTATCTTTGAAAAAAATCAAAAGAAGAATAGTATTTTATGCCATGTAAAATTACATGAAATGCAAATTGTGTCCATAAATGAAGTTTATTGGGACACAGTCACTCATTTGTTTACATACTCTTTATGGTTGTTCTAATGTTATAACAGCAAGATAGGTGGGACAGAGACTATATAGCCCACAAAGCTCAACATATTTACAATTTGACTCTTTACAGAAAAAGTTTGCAAACCCCTGATCAAAACTAAAGACAGAATTTGGACTTCTTTTCATAGTTGGTAAACTGTTTTCCTTTTTGACCTTTCTCTTTTCTTTATCCCAAACTCTGACTTCCTCTTCATAATTTAAATGTCAGTGATATCCCTCATGCTTTATTTTTTTGGCCTGGCAACTCATCAACTAATGTCCAGATATTAGCAGTGAACCACAGAATTCCTTTTATTAATGTTTAAATTAATTCTTTATCTGTTTTAAGAACTTCCACAATATCATTTCATGTATACCATTAATTACCTTTAAGATATATAGCTGTTTTTATAAATAATCATATTCAATATTATTAACTAAGAATATATTTTATGTATTTATATGTATGTATTTCCATATTTATTATTTACTGTTTTTTTTTTTTGCTTCACTCCACTCTCTAACATTCCTTCATTATTATCAGCAGAATGCATCTTTGTGAAGTTTGTTGTTTTGCTTTCTTTGTTTGTTTGTTTAACTTTGCATGTCTGAGAATGAAGTATATGTCTTACAATCAGAAGCAAATGTCTTTTTGGACTGGAAAATATTTTTTAGACCATGCACTTCATTTTTAAGGCTATACTCTGTGTTGCCTTAGGTTGATATAGTTTATAAATTTGAGACAACATAGATTTTTTTTGATTTATTTATTTTTATTTTTTAACATCTTTATTGGAGTATAATTGCTTTACAATGATGTGTTGGTTTCTGATTTATAACAAAGTGAATCAGCTATACATATACATATAGCGCCACATCTCCTTCCTCTTGCATCTCCCTCCCACCCTCCCTACCCCACCCCTCTAGGTGGTCACAAAGTGCCGACCTGATCGCCCTGTGTTATGTGGCTGCTTCCCACTTCTGAAGCCAATGACTTCCCCTTATAATTTTGGATGATTCTTTACTTTTTCTTTAAAAACATAATAGAACAGATGTTGGTAATATTTTCTCTTTGTTCTTTTTATATGGGATAAGTGCAGGTTCCAATTATTTCTAGTCATTTCACTTAAGATTTATAAAACATTTTAAATTTAACCTATATTGATTTTCTTCACTTTGTTCTATGTTCTAGCTCTATGAAAACAATGACTCTAATGTTGAACCACTATGTTCTGTACGCCATGCCTATCTTTCCTCCCAATCTATTTACTATCATATTCATTTTTTTGAATTCTGTGTATTTCTCATTCTATATTTTATTTTAATTCAGTATATGTGTTTTATCAAATGATTGTTTTCATATAGATTCTACCAGTTAACACTTCCAGTGTTATTTTGAATTGTACCATGATCAGAATTTAATTCATTTCATCCTAGTTTCACAGATTCAACACATATTCTTTTAATCCCCTTGAGAAGAGAAAAAAAGTAATTTTATATACTGTATGTGGATTTCCTGTGAAAGATCTATATTGAAAGAATTTTGAGTAACAATATATAGAGATACTTTGTTCTTCAATAACTGTAGAACATTTAAAATGTAAGTATGTCAGTTCAATGTTTATACTTTTAAGTAGCCTCTTTCCTACTACATATTGTCCTGGAAACTCATGGCTGTGGCTTCCTGTGCTGCATTTGCTTTCTATCTTCCATAAAATTCCTCCATGAATGCTTTCTCTGTTTTGTATCACTTTTGTTTCCTCTATAAGTGACTTGAAATTCTATATTTACTAATGATTTCCATCTACTTTTCTTTATTCTCTAGGATCATCTATTTCCCATTTTCTTTCCTAATATTTTCTTGGGATATCATGAGGGAAAATGAACAAATTAGTGCAGATAATTTCTTAGAATAATCAGCAGTTTCAGTGATTCTCTCTTTCATTATAGTTATTTAACTTTAGTGTCTAATACATACGCATATATTTCCCACATATTTTTCTCACAATGATTTGCTAGTCATTAATATCAAAATACTTATAATTCTCAAAAAAGTAATTTTTTTTTTTTTTTGCGGTACAAGGGCCTCTCACTGTTGTGGCCTCTCCTGTTGCAGAGCACAGGCTCCGGACACGCAGGCTTAGCAGCCATGGCTCACGGGCCTAGCTGCTCCGTGGCATGTGGGATCTTCCCGGACCGGGGCACGAATGCGTGTCCCCTGCATTGGCAGGCAGACTCTCAACCACTGCGCCACCAGGGAAGCCCAAAGTAATTGTTTTGATGCTTGTAAATGTAATGTGGTGGGGAAGGGTAACTGTTCACAGTGCTGAAGTCCTTTCTCTGAGCTGATAAATATCTGGAGCTAAACTCTGGTGATCTGGAAAGTCTTCGCACCAACCCCCTTTAACTGCTTTCCTTTTCATCACTTAGCTTGGAGGCCAAAGCCAGTCCTTGATGGAAGCATTTTCTCAGTAGAAACCAGCTGCATACCTTTGATTTGATTTTATTTGAAGTCAGTCCTGGTCTTCTGAAGTCTATCCCATCGACTTTGTTCTGAATTAAATAGTCATCCATTTTGGTTCCAGTGGTAGGGAAGTGATTCAGATCAATTGATATTTTCTTTTAGGATGACCTTGTAAAAATAATAAATGCTGGCAGCTAATGATTTCATTTTGTTTTCATGAGAAAATAGAACCTGGGGTTGCTAGCATTTTTACTTTTCTTTATTGTCCCATAAGTCCTAGTAAACCATTTTTCATTTGTTTTCCTATTTTACTACCTTATAATTATAGCTGATTTTTATTGGGGGGAATATTTTTGTGTCAGAAATTGTGCTGCATTCTTTATACATATTGTCTCATACAATTCACATAAAAGCCTATAAATTATTATTCGTGTATCCACTTCAAAGAGAGAAAACTAAATCTCTTACTGGTTATATAAATTACTCAAGTGGACACAACTGTAAATGGCACACTCAGCAGTCAAATCCAAATCTATGAATATGAGATGCTGTGTTATACAATCTTTTTCACTGTGACAGGAGTAAAGTAGAAAACAGGTACTTTGGCTTAACTTTTGTCCTTCATCTTTTTTCAAAGCCCAGTAAGTTATGATGAACATTCTCACTGTTCATTAATTTTCTTAACTGAGTTATACTTTTAAAATAGAAAATTAATTTATCCTATTTATTCCACTTTAATAATAAAATTCAAGATACTCCTTTTCACTGTAACAAGATATATACTAGATATAATTCTAGAATAACTTTAAAGTCTAATTCTTAGAGCGGGAAAAAACTAAATACGTAAAATATTTTTCTGAAATTCCTTTGTGTGGTCTGGGGTTGGAAGATTACTGACATATGAAATAGTACCATATTTGCATGGCATGACATCTTTGCAAAGAGGGGAGTTATCTGAATACTTTTTATTTCATATTTTCATCTAGATATGACTTATATACATAGATTTTATATTGCAAGAGATTATGGGTAATTATCCTTTTTTGTGTTGATTTTATGTTATGAGAATTTACTTATATTTATTAAGCATGTAAAATATGTATTAAGAAATGAATAATGTAAAAGAAGTTATTGCTAATCACTCCATGTAGAACCATCAATACTTATATGTTGTTACCTTCCAGTCTGTGCAAAAAGGTTTGGAGATAGTTTCATACTTTTCTCCCCATTCCTACAGATTTCTTTGCAACATGAATTTGTCCTTGATGTTAGTGGAACCACTAGCCTTAGATTAGCTCAGTGAGTAAATCCAAAGAGAAATTGGCTTATTTAGCTGTATCTGAATCTAGCATATATAAAAATCCTACTGAAGAGCTAATGCTGTGACAAAGTACCACAAACTGAGTGTCTTAAAACAATAGAAATTTATTGTCTCACAGCTCTAGAGGCTAGAAGTCCAATCAGTGTGTTGGCTCCCTCTATGTTACCTATAGGGAAGAATCCTTCCTTGCCTTTTGTAGCTTCTGATGGTGGCTGTCAGTCCTTGGTGTTCTTTGACTTGCAGCTACATTGTTCCAATCTCTGCCTCCATTGTCACATGGCATTCTCCCTCTATGTTTGTATCGCAAAAAGTAGTAAACATCACCTTGCACCCAGCTTAGTAACTGATGCATAAATTTTCTTTCTAAATTAATATGTATTGATATCAAATTATATCAGAATATCAAAATGATATTCAGAACAGGTAAATAAAGTATCAGAATCTGCAGCACAATAATTGAATAACCATTGCTGATTTTCTGATGACCCTTTTTACTTACTCATTTTTTTCCCTTGAACTTCAAAATTCAGGAATTAATTTAACTAAAGATGTGAAAGAACTGTACTCTGAAAACTTTAAGACATTGAGGAAAGAAACTGATCCAAATGAATGGAAATATATACTGTGCTCATGGATTGGAAGAATTAATATTGCTAAAATGTTCATACCACCTAAATCAATCTACAGATTCAATGCAATTCCTATAAAGATACCCATGGCATTTTCCACAGAACTAGAAAAAATAATTCTAAAATTTGTATGGAACCACAAAAGACCCCAACAGCTAAAGCAATTTTGGGAAATAAGAACAAAGCTGGAGGTATCACTCTCCCTGATTGCAAACCATACTACAAAACTATAGTAGTCAAAACATTGTGACACTGGCACAACAGACCCAATGGAACAGAATGGAGAGCTCAGAAGTAAACCCACACTTGTATGGCATATTAATCTATGACAATGGAGGCAAGAGTATACACTAGGGAAAAGTCTCTTTAATAAATGGTGTTGGAAAAACTAGGCAGCTATACACAAAAGAATAAAACTAGAACACTTTCTTACAACATAGGCAAAAATAAACTCAAAATGAATTAAAGAACTAAATTTAAGACCTGAAACCTTAAAACTCATAGAAGAAAACATAGACAGTAATCTCTTTGACTTTGGTCTTCACAGTATTTTTTTGGACATGTTTCCTCAGGCAAAGGCAACAAATGCACAAATAAACAAAAGGGACTACATCAAACTAAAAAGCTTTTGCACAGTGAAGGAAATCATTATCAGAATGAAAAGGTGATATACTGAATGGGAGAAGACATTTGCTAATGGTACACCTGATAAGGCATTAATATCTAAAATATATAAAGAACTCATACAACTCAATATTAAAAACTTTGATTAAAAATATTTCCTTCAGACCTGGAAGTTCAAGTAGATAATAGAAAGTTGCTTAGTTTTCTATTGTTGTTGATATCATGTAGTATTAGAACAAAGTAGAAAGAACTGAAAAGACATTTTTGCAAAAATGCATACAGATGGCCAATAAGCACTTGAAAAGATGTTCAGTGTTGCTAATCATCAGATAAGTGCAAATCAAAACCACAATGAGATATTACCTCACACCTGTCAGAATGGCTATCATCAAAAAGACAACAAATTACAAGTGTTGTCAAGGATGTGAAGAAAAGGGAACCCTCCTGGACTATTTGGACTACTGCTGGGGAAGTAAATTGGTATACCACTATGAAAAATAGTATTGAGAGTCCTTAAAAAAATTAAAAATAGAACTACCATATGATCTAGAAATTCTACTTCTGAGTTTTTATCTGAGGAAAACACTAATTTGAAAAGTTACAGTCACCCCAATGTTAATTGCAGCATTATTTGCAATAGCCAAGATATGGAAGCAACCTGGGTGTCCATTGACAGATGAATGTACAAAGAGGTTGTATAAGCCTTTTCTAGTTAAACTTAACAAATAAGAAAACTTTATAGCAACTCCTTCCCTCTAGAGATAATTAAAGTTGATCGAATTAGATTGCCTTCACTTACAAGCATCATGTAAATAGAGTTAATTTATTATCATGCCTAATTCACCTATGGGAATTATTATACTGTAATAATGGAATTATTTTTGCAAATCTTACAACAAACTATGTACAGACACCTGATATTTTTGCTTGAAGAATGAATTTTTTCTTTGTTATGAGTTATAAATCATAAATATAGCTCATTATCTGTGACACCATGTAAACCTGGTGTTATGTTCTATTAGAATATTAGAATGTTAGAACTAACAGAACTTGCTGATAGATTGGATATAGAGTATGAAGGAAAAGATGCCAATTGTGAGCCATAAGTTTTTAGTATGTTTTAAGCCATAAGTTTTAGTTTTTAACACTAGGTAAATTATGTGACGTTTATTCAAGTGAGAGATTACAGAAGGCACAGGTATGAATCATAGGGTAGATGTTCATACATTTCATCTCAATTTGCCCAGGAAAGCTCTGTATCCCAGCCACTTTAGCATCATTTTATATTAATTTTTTTAAATAAGGAATATCAGTAGTGTTTTTATTCAAATGGGATTGGATGGGCTTGTCTTCATTGTGTAGTTGCAGCTTCTGCCTTTGTCTTGTCTAATAGTGTGCAAAATGGATGTGCATTTTCCTTGTAGTTATATTAGTTTTTGTTTCACATATTTTGAAGCTGTTAGTTGCATATACATTTATGATTGTTTATTTTCTTGATAAATTGAGCCCTTAGGATTATGAAATGATTTGATTTATCCTTCGTGATATTTTTTGTTCTGAAATATACTCTGATATTAATATCAGACTTTCTTTTGATCAGCTCTCACATGGCATAACTTTACTATTATTTACTTTTAACCTATTTAGATCATAATAGTTAAAGTAGATTTCTTGTAGGCAGCATATTGTTGTGTGCAATTTTAAAAAATCCAATCTGAAAATCTCTGTCTTTGAATTGGTGTGCTTATATCATTTGCATTTACTATAAATATTGATATGGTAAGATGTAGGTCTACCCTTTTATTATTTGTTTTCTGTTTGTATTTTTTCCCTCCACTCTCTGTTTACTTGCCTTTTATTTTTTACTTCTTATGTTTTACTATCTCATTTTAATCTATTTACTGGCTTTTTTGCTATATCACTTTGTTTTAAATTTCTAATAGTAATTTCTAGGGAAAATATACACATACTTTAGTCCACTTAGAGTTAATATATAAAATCATAAGTAAAACATAGAACTTGACTACAACATAAGTCCCTCCCACAACCCATTATTTTATACTTCTCATATACATGATGTCTGCATACATTGAAAATCAGCTACACAATCTTATTTTGTTTTTTATCAACCATACATACTGAGAGAATTTCAAAGATGAATTATAGGCTGTTATATTTACCCAGATATTTACCATTTCTGTTGCTTTCTCATTCCTGAAGTTCCTTGTTTCCCTTTGGAATCATTTCCCTTCAACCTAGAGACCTTCCATTAGCATTTATTTTGAAACAGTTATGCTAGTGATGAATCCTCTTAGTTTTCCTTAATTTTTTAAATTTAGCTTTATATCTAAAGAATACTTGCATTGGATATAAAAATTGGGGTTAACATTTAATCTAATACTTTATAGATATTGTTCCACTGTCTTACGTTTTCTTTTAAAATGTCTGCTATCATTTGAATCATCATTCCTTTATATATAGTATGACATTTCTCTTTTATTGTTTTTTTTCCTTTATATTTTATTTTCTGCAACTTGATCATAATATATTTGGATGGGTTTTTATATTCTTTATTTATTGAAGTTATCCTCTATGGGGTCTGCTGAACTTCTAGAATAATTTAATTTATGCTTTTCATCCAACTTGCAAGATGTTCAGAATTTATTTTTTCAAATATTTTTGATGTGCCAATCATCTTATCCTATCTCTCTGAGATTGCAATGACAAGACCATTAGCTCTTTTGATATTGCCTTACAGGTCTTTGTGAATCTTCTCTTTTTCTTTTTTCAATCTATTCCTCATATTTGTATCAGATTCCCAGGGCTTCTGTAACAAAGTACCACAAACTGTGTGGCTTAAAACAACAGAAATTTATTCCCTCATGATTTTGGAGGCTAGAAGTCTAAAATTAAGATGACAGCACGGTCATGCTCCCTATGAGAATCTGGGTAGCATCCTTCCTTGCTTCTCCATAGCTTCTGGTGGTAGCCATCAATTCTTGGCATTTCTTGATCTGCACACGCATTGCTCTAAACTCTGCCTGTGTCATCACATTGTATTCTTCATGTGTGTGTCTGTCTCCCCTTATAAAAACACTGGTCATATTGGATTAAGGGCCTAACCTATACCAGTTTTGGCTCATCTTAACTAATAATGAGTGTAATGACTCCATTTCCAAATAAGGTCACATTCTAAGGTTCTGGAAAGAACAGAAATTTTAGGGGAACACTGTCTAACCCAGTACAAAATTGTATAACTTCTATTGATCTATTGAAAATTTCACTGGCTCACTGGCTCTTTCTGCTGTCATCTCCATTCTGATACTTAGCCTATTACAGTGGATTTTATATATTTCAGATATTGTAATTTTCAGTTAAAATTTTCAATTGTTCCTTTTCTTTCTAATTTTCCTGCTGAGAATTTTTCATTTTCCATCCATTTTAGCATTATTTAGTTTTATGTTATAAAAAAATGGTTATGATAGCTGAATTGAAGTTTCTTTTTTTTTATAATTCCAACATCTGGGTTATCTCAGATAATCCAGCGTAACTGCTCCAAGAAAAATGCTAAAGGAAGGTCTTCACATTAAAAAGAAATAATATAATCTAGGTATTGGTATCATTTGATTGCCCTTTCTCTTAAGTATTGTTCAGAATTTCCAATTCTTTGTATGTCAGAAATTTTGGATTCTATCCTGGAAGTTTTGCACATTATTTCTTAATCTGACTCCTTTAATAATCCTACAGAAAAAATTATTTCTGTTTTACTTTGTTTTATTAGATGTTATGAATGGAATTGTGTCTCTCAAAATTCATATGTTGAAGTCTTAACTCCCAATGTGACTATATTCTAAGATAGGGTCTTTAAGTAGGTAATTAAAGTTAGGACATAAAAAGTGGAGACCTAATACAATAGTACTGATGTCCTTATAAGAAAGAAAGAGAAACCACAGCTCTCTCTCTCTCCACATACGAAGAAAGGTCATATGAAGACATAGCAAGAAGGTGGCTGTCTGAAAACTTGGAAAAGAGATTTCACCAGAAACTAAGACTTCTGGCATTTTGACCTTCAACTTCTAGCCTCTAGGACTGAAAGAAAATACATTCTTTTTGTTTTAGCCACCCAGTATTGTGATATCTTGCAATAGCAGACTGATAATGCAGTAGGCAATCAACTAGTTTAAAAGTAAGACTAAAAATCTTATCTTGCCTTCTGGGAGTAGTAGCTCCAATGTAAATTTATTTTTCACTTTCTTTGCTGTGTTGTTTGGATCCACCAGCACATGTACCATTCAGAAGATACAGAAGATATTCTGGTATTTGGTCACTGGTTTGTGAGATATTTCAGTTCCTAATGGTTTTATTATGTTTTTAAAAATGTTTTGGTGTCTGTTACACATGTGTACAGCTTGAACATAAATAAACCCAAGACTGATGTCAATTCATATGCAAAATTAGTGAAGGCCTTTATCTTTGGGGCTCATCCCATATTTTCTGAAACCATTTTCTAGTTTCCCTGTCCAAAAAGATCTAATTTTCTTAGAGTTTTATCCTCTTCTACTGTTGTGTATTGCCATTTTCCCATGCCCCAATTTTAAGGACTGTCATATTCCTTGGACAGTGGACCTTCCTTTATTTTCAAAGTCATTAAAGGGGGGGGTGGAGTACTTTTCATTTCCTATCATTATGACCCAATCTCCAGTATCCTTTATCTGCCTGTAAAATTCAAATGATTAAATTGGGTTTATCCTGTTAATCTAGGATAATCTTCCTATTTTAAAGATAGCTGACTGGAAACCTTAATTACATTTGTAAACTTAATTATCTTTTGTCAAGTAAGGGAATATGTTCACAGGTTCCAGGCATTAGGATGTGGACATCTTTAGTGAATTAAATTTGGGGGGAAATAAAAGATCTTAAAATTCATATTCTAGTACTCTAGAAATTTGGGGGGATTTTTTTGGTTTTTTTGAGACCAAAGTCAGGTAGTTCAGTGACTATCCTATACTTTGATCATCTTTTGGCACACCTATGTCCAGGTTGGTGTAGGAAACAGGAAGGGAGTACAAACGTTAGTCAGATCATTTGTGGAGAGGTTCCCATAAGAAGTGGGACCTGTGTTGAGTTTTGAAGGATAAGTTGTAGGAATAAAGATAAATAGAGAAGAAAGTGCACTGAAGTACATTGCAAATGAGATATGACACACAATTTTTGAAATGCAAATGGTTTACTATGGCTATAGAGATGCATGTCTATGAGTATTAATTTGATGACACCAGCAAGCGGTAGATGATCTCATGTTTGAAGGAACATATAAGCTCAATGCAGGAAGGTTACTTGTTTTTTTAAAAGCCACAGGAAACTAAAATTTTATGTTTTATGCAGATCAGTAACTGGATTAGATAAGATCCTCCTTCCATAACTACTACTATTGGTAGCAGTGTGGCAGTTCTAGAAAAAAGCAGGAAAATTAATTTTTTAAATCCATGCAAGAAATGATGTGAGTTTAATGAAGTAGTAGCAGTGGAAATAGAGAGAAGGAAAAAATACTTTTAGGAATTGAGGGTTGATTGAATGTGTGGGATGAGAAAGATAAAAAAGAATAGGATGATTCCTAAATTTATGTCTTTGAAAAATTCAAGGACCTTGATAAAATTCACTCAGGTAAGAGGTATGGAAAGAGGAGAAGAGTGGCATGAACATATAATAATTATGGTTTTAGTATGCAGAGTTTGAGTAGATATGGAATATTCTAGGAGCTATTTACAGTAGGCAGGTGGATATACATCTGTTATGCTCATGAGAGAGTCCTGTACCAGATATAATTTGCTAATTATCATTGTTTTCTGAAGCTTAGAATGTAAGCCTCGTGAGAGGCAGACTGTGTCTGCTTTGTTTACTACTGTATTTCCAGCACCTAGTAAGTTTTCTTCCTCAATTATGCATTCAATAAATGTTTGTTGAACTAATGAATCAGTTTGTATTTGACATTTAGTTATAGGTGTTGATGAGATTACCTAAGTAGATTATATAGAATGAGAAGAGCCGAGGACCAAGAGCAGAGCCATGAGGAAAAGAGACCTTTATGTAATGTCAATTTCATTACAATCAAACTTTGGGAAGGAATAGCCACTGACTTAAATGGAAACCCAGAAAATGAAGTATCCAGAGGCAAAGAAGGAGAGAATTTCATAAAGATCGTGAGAATGATGTCAATGGCTACAGAGAAGTCATGTCAGGAAACAAAATGGGTCTGCTGATCCAAGTGTCAACACAAAGATTGGAGGTGACCACATGATTAGACGAAAGTTAGATCAAAGTATGTTGAATGATGAAGGAGAAAGTGAAACATGTTAACTTACTTGCTGTGAAACAAAGGCAAAATATGAGTTATAGCAAAAACAAGGTATAAAATTAGCCATTGTATACTGAAGGGAATGAGACAATAAAATGGAAAAAAATAGAGGATACAAGAAAAAGCAGGCATAAAAGAAGTAAAAATTTAAGTGCAGATGCTATTTCTATATTTAACAGTGTGTTTCTGAATGCATGCACATTGTTGAATGGGCAGTTATACACAGGAGGATTAAACATATTTTTAGTTAAGAGGGTTTTTGGTCAGTGCCTTGCAATGAATGCTAATGAGGTCTATTGCATACATTGAGACTGATTTTCATTTGTGCATCAACCCTGTTAATAATAGCATCTAATTAAGACATTCATTAAAAGTCTATAATGTTAATTTAATGGGAAGAAATCCAATAGAACGCCATTAGGTTTTCCTTGTTACTTTAAAATTATACAAGTAAAACAAATGCCTTAATTAGTAAAAGAAAGGAATATTATAAAATTTAATTTAGTATTATTTAATGTAGGTAATAGCATTTTCCAGGGCTAATGCTTTATTTTAGTGATGTATAAAATACTAGATATATTTTAAAATATCTAATAATTGATTTAAATATAGGCCAATAAAATAAGTTTCTGTGGAGCATGTGGAAAAATAATATATAAAATAAAATTCTAGAGAAACCTTTATAAAGCCTTTATGGTAGTCCTTATGCAGGTAAAATTCTCATTATTTTGTTTCCTTCTTAACTGGAAGTTCAAGCTGATAATAGAAATTTGCTTAGTTTTCAAAGATTGTTGACATCATGTAGTATTAGAACAAAGAAGAAAGAACAAAGTTAAATTTTGTTGAGATAAAATACTTTTGGTTTTCATGCAGTAGGTACAATCATTATGCTTTTAGTTCTGATTGCAGCGGTGGTTGCATTTTTTCCTTTTAAATTTAATCCTATGATTCTCGTTTTTTACATATTCTCTATTTTTCTTAAGAGGTATTTTGATGATAACATTTTATGATTAATAATGTTAATTATTAATAGTAACATTAATAAAAGTATTCACCTGCAAATTGTCCATAATAAAAGACCTGACACAGTTCTACAACTAAAATTCAAAGCATTTGGAGAAGGCTTACTTCTAATGCACATTAAAAATTATAATACTCCTCAGTAAGTTCAGACGGCTAAAAATTAACCAAAACTAATGAGCTTAGTAACTTGCTTTTTCCTTTTGGATTCAGATGATATAAAAAGTCTTAGGGAAAATAATATCTATTCAAAACCCAAGTAGTTTCTATAATCTGATGACATTCTGGATGTCAGAGAAATATGTCATGTCCCCTGGATTGTCAGTCTGGGAATCTTGACTGGCTTACTATTGAATGGGAATAGCAGTTTCCTTTTAAGTTTGTACCAAAGATTTACCCCAAATAAGCTTCCCCACAGGCAAAGCCTGACATGGGGATTGTTGATCAAGTGCTGTACTGTGGGAGTGAGGGAAGGGAAGTGAGGGAAGCAGGGTCGAGGAAGGAAGGAAGCTTGATGTTTTAGCTGGAGACTAGCTGCAGTTGATCACAAAGGGAAGAGCTGATGTATAAATTGCACCGCTGAGTTAGTACCACGTTGAAGCAAGAGGAGAACTTTTTATTCCTTTCTGTCAGTTAATTGACTCAGGGCTGCCTCAGAGCAGGAGGAGGAAGCCATAAGGCCTCCACATGCAGCCTGTGTGTATCCAAAGTCAGTCACTGGGTGAAAGGGGAACCTGGAGTAATTAGCGAACATTCATAGCAGCTGGTAAAGCATTTCTGGGTGTTTACTTTTTGAATAGTCATTCTCCTTTACTTAGTCAAACGTTCCCTTAGTTCTTGCCTTTACCTAGACTTTCTGATTTATTAGAACTTGTATTTGAGTATCTAAAAGTGCCTGTAGTTGATTTTCAAACTATTACACATAGATATTGTTTTTCCTTTTAATGAAATTAAAAATATGATATAGTCACAGATTGGATCTTTTGTGATTTTTTACCCCCAAATGCCTAATTCAGAGTTTGTTGATCAAAGAAATAAACATGTGAACAGAGACTGAACCACAATTTCTGAGTAAACTATCAGAACATTTTTACAGACTAGAGATAATAAAGCCAAACACGTTGCAATAGCTGTTCCATTTTGTTAAAATTTTACTAAAACACATGCCAAATAGTACAAATGTAGCAGAAGAGCTAAAACAAACATGGAAAGATAAACATATTACAACACATTTTTCCTCCAAATTAATGAAAAATTATATATAAAATAGCTGATTATACTCTAAAATATTTTTCATTTTTACATAAATAGGTGGTATTGTTCCTAGTTCACCACAATTTCTGGAAAGGCTTTCTACAGGAGGGTTTGTGAGACACACTACAACCCCTGCAGCTGTAATTTGTCCTGAGTGTAAAGCTGATATTCTTTAGCTTTATTTTGGAGGGGGTACTCAAGCCTTTGAAGGCAGCCCTAATCTCGATCATTTCCTCAAGGATGTGATATTTTTGTTACTATCTTGGTGGGCAGCTCTGTGTGTGAGAGGGCAGTTTCAGCATGTGTAAGGCAATATGCAAAGTAATTCAGAACCTAACAAATTTATTTAAACGTGTCAATTGAAGCAAACAAACACTAATTACAAAGTCAAACACAGGAACAAGCAATAGCTTAAAGTTAAGGGTGGCTAATGTAGTATTCGTGGAGGAGGTGGGAAATGACAATGGATGTTCAAAGAATAGTAGAAACTGGGCAGAGAGGCGTGGGAAAGTTTTAAAATATGAAGATAAAATAACATATGGGAGCAGAGATGTGAAATGCATGTGTTAGGAGCAGCAGACCAAGTAAGCTGGAATTGGGTGCTGTTGTACAGAAAGAGAAAAATATAACAGTAGGAAGGGAATTGTAAAAGGTCTTGCATCATATGCTCAAGTAATTATTCTTAGAGAGCAAAACTATTTGACAGAACTTTGAAATACAGAATGATGAAAAGAGCTTGACATGTAACGATGGACATGACCACAGTGATACTGAATGGCATGGTGAAAAAATGATATGGAGAGGCAAACAAGAGCAACAATTTTAATGTGGTTCTGAAGTACACCCTAAAAATACAGTAAAGATTTAATTTTATATTTGCAATTGAAAAAATTGCAGATGTTCCAGTCACATTGCACGTTGCATACAGATTTTTTTCATTACAAGCACATCACAGATGTCACTGACAGGCTAAATCCCACCTCTTCCTCCAAGGAAATAAAGAAGAAAGAGTGTACATATGTGCCGATGCATATATTTCTTCTGTTTCTTAGCCAAAAAAACATATGTGCATATATGCTATCGGTAAGGTTTCCATTCTTATTTCAAAGTAATGTTGAGGTCATAAAGGTTATTGCAGTGATAACAAAATGAACCACCTTATATTTAGGATATATGTAAATATATATATATTATTCCATATTTCATGAATCACAGAATCAAAAATTATTATGGTTTAATGCCAGAAAATTGAAAATAGAATTTCATACAATGCCAAAACAGGAAACACAGCAATCATCTGGCTGAATCATAGAGAACGTAGAATAAAGGAGCTTCAATAGGAATTAAATTGTTTTGATTCAAAGTGTCCTTGTATCTATAAGTCTCATTTCCTTGGCACAGGAATGAGATTGTGAATACAAAGGGCAAAGATGGTGTCTTTGCAACCATAGTAGCATGCACTATGTACAGCATTTTCAAATACTGTGTTCTAAATTGAATTATTAATATTTAATTTAAAAAGTCAAAGAAAAGAACAAAAAAAAGTTGCCTGTTACTTACAAATGGGTTGGATTCCTAAAAGTTACATAAACAAGTGACTTAGAGCACCAGATGCGTGTTTCTCATCAAAGCAACAAAAATTGAATATATTCACTTATTCATTTCAACAATTATTTATTGAGTACATACTTAGTCACTCTGCTAAATATTGCTAGTAAAAAATTGAAAAGATATTATTCCTGCTCTTAAAACTGCCCTTTTATATAGCTTAGTGGAGAAGAAAACATGTCAACAAGTCGATCAACACAGCCTGTCAAATTCATAGTATAATAAATGTATGACTGAGGTGCAATGGAACAAGAGAGGCAGGTGCTTTTTAACTACTGAGGCAAATACGTGATTGAACAAAGAGAAAATTGGGAGACACTTAGGCCAGATAAAATGGCCTTATACGTGTAGGAGATTGAGGAGTCACTGAGAAGTTTTATGCGGTGGAGAAATAAGATACCAAATCATCAATGTCCCAATGGAGACAAGACAGAAAGAAGAGAGAATAAAGATGATTTTACAATAGCCAAGGTCAAAAAACGTGAGACTACAAACTAAGGCAGTATCCTGAAGTAAAAAGGAATACTTTGTATTTTTTTTTAAAGAAATTAGATCAATTGGATGTTAAAGGGAGAACATCAAATCCGAGAAAATTCTTAACTTTCTGGGTTAAGTGGCCAGTTGGCTGGATGACAGTGTTTCATGCCAACATATAAGGTTCTACTTCATTCACAATAAAGCCACAGTATTGGGCTTTCATATCCACAATCTGATGTCAGTGCTGTTTCCCTTGGAATGCTGGACTACAGAACCAAGTAGAGATTTCCCTTAATTTCTATGTTCCTGTCTCAATGGTTAAGGAAGCATTATTAAGCTGTGGTGATGAAAGAGACAGAGAGACAGAGAGAAACAGAGAGAGACTTTTATCTTTTCTTCTTTCAGTTCTCTGGGTGGAAAATATTTGAGCTAAAGCACTTTTGCTTCATTTGTTTCTAAAATGCACTTTTTCCTCACCCTGTGTGTGTCATAGAAAGACTTAATCTGCAGAAACTCTTTTGTAACTTATGATTGTGTTCCTACTTTAAGCTATATTACATATATAACAAACTTTTGTTCTATATAAGAACATCTTCAAAGCTTTGAAGTCAATACAAGTTCTCCCAGAGAGAGTGAATATTATATAATCAGATGCTATGGAGGATGGAGTTACTCAAGTTTCTGGCTTCTCTGGATTCACAAGTAGAAGAAGGTGAAACAATGGAAGATGTAATACAGGTTGAGTGGGCTTTATCAAAATTGAACAGGCCAATATACTCCTTTTTAAATTTTTTTTCTTCTTTGTCACTTCATTTTCTCATTTTATTCAGCCAATTCTGTTTTTCTTTGATAAACCTTAGGTTTAGGACATGTTTTAGCACAATCACATCTCATAACAAGTATCAATACCATGAAATGTCTATTTAATGTATTCATAAGAGTCTACATTTTAGTGTCAGATAACAAGTTAATCTTCATATGCAGATAAGAAAGTATTCCAATAAAATCACGGCCAGCAGGACCAACCCTTCTGAGAGCTACTAAGGGTAAAGTGAGAGCACGTAACAGATTAAATGTTTTTAGCAAGGAAAGAAAATGATCTTCCTCCATTTCTCAATTCCTGAGTGTTTCAATGCAGTGGTGTACAACGGTAAATAAAGTGAGGCATAATGGATGTGCAACTTAAGTGAACTGTTATCTTGGCTGACTTGAACCAAGGTCAGTGGAAGAAAAACAAAACAAAACAACAAAAGCAATAACAACCAATAGGTTTATGACCAACTAAGGTATCCTTAATCACAAAGCTATTGTTAATCTTTTCCTATCAATTTTTATCCTTAATTAAACCATATTATATCATATTGCATGAACTCCATCCACATATCTTCCTAATTCTTTTACCCAGATAGAGCTAATTAAACTACGCATTGTTCTACCTCTAATTACTATTTAATTATATTTAGTGGTTTTTCAATCATAAAGCCATCATCATAAGATAGGTGTCATATTTCCAGGATACACAGTTAGTGTATGCATGGATCAGACTAAGCTAGATATGTTGTTATCTTTGGTCAAACTCCTTCTTCTAATACAATAGATTTTCTCCTCTGAATTATTCCAGGATCGTGCTGTTCACGCAACCGAAAAAAAAAAAATAAAGGACATTATTTTATTGTGTTGTAAACCATTTAAATAAGTTCACAGATTTATCCATACTACTGCCAAATGTGTAGCAAAGAATACTATTTCTGCATTTTCCTAAAGTGTTCTAATTTATTTCAGTAGAAAACAATATAAATTTTGATTAACTGCAGTAATTTTAGTTTGATCTTGCAATTTGAGCATTCTTTTTAAGTAACTCTTTCTCTTTTAGACAAATGTCCAGTCTTTAAGAACTCCTCTCTTTTCATCCTCTTCTCCAAGTTTAAGTGCTCCCTTGTGTCCTATTGGTTGAGGGAAGGAAAGTTCCTCTGATTTGGACTTGATAGTATCTACTGTGACTAGTCCTAGTATCTACCGTGACTAGTTTCTTTCCTGAGAATTAGGTCAAAACTAGCTTCCAGTGGTTGAAGCAGAAGAAACTCATAGTTTGCTCTCTCTCTCTCTCTCTCTCTCTGCTTACTACAGTTCTGTAGCCTGTAGTCCTGGGATGGCTTTGGTCCAGCTTTGCTTTTGCTTCTACTACTGGTGCTGTAGATTTCTTTAAGTTCAAATTTAAACTCACATAGTGTCCAGTCCAGGTTGTCTGCTCTTCCACCCTCCATCACACCACCACTTTGTACCTTCTAGTAGAAATTTCCTTCAGGCAAGCTATCTGGTTAGAGCCCCTTAGCTAAATACCACACCTGCCACAGGGGCAATCAGGAACTTTTTGGTCTGCTTATGAGTCAGGAGAGCTAGGGGAAAATAAAAACTCCTAGGCTTTATACACCAATTATTTTACTTTGATGTCCCACCCTGTCTAGTCTGGGGAACCTGTAACATGATCTCTTTCAAGAGTCTCAAACATAAAATTTGAATTCAGATAAAACCCCCATGCCTATTTTTTTTCTTAAATTAACCTAACACACCTTAATCACATTTCACCGAACACCAAAGAGCAGAGATCACTATCACACATGTCTTTCCTCCCCTGTTTTTCTTTCTTTCTTGTATAATCATCCTTGTCAGAAGAGAAATTCTTTTGCTCTTCCTTCCATTTTTAATTGGGATTAATCTATTTTATATCTTCTTCCCTAGGATAGAGGCCCTCATTGCTTATACTGTGGGCACAAAGTCTATCTTTTCTACATTGAGGCTGAAAGTTGATCTGAATCATTCAGTGTTGATAATTGATATGAAAAGAAATTCAGAATCATTTTTCTCTATATAAGCATGGCTTTTAAGCATGTGGTGATGCTGTAAAATAGGATTTTAGGTGTAAGAATTTCTATATTAAAATTTTAGCCATACTAAGGGTATTAAAATCTATTCTGGATCAGAATTTGAATTTTTTTCTTCATTCCTATTAAAATAACTGTAAAGTATCCCCTTTCCCTCTGCCCAAACCATCTCCTCAAACACAGACAAACAAATAAAAACATAGAAACCTCAGATGATTTGATGCCTCAGGCTGGCTGGACAAATAATACATCAGCAAATATTCATTAATATTTCTCAAATTACTGCCCATATTTTACATTATGACACAGTTATATGCTCATATCCATAGTTAATCCAGATTGTTTTTATATTAACATTAAAACAGTAATTTAAATCTGATTCTACTTACCCAGTGAAAGTATTTACTTTACTGTTTCCTTGTGACTCAGGTCTTCCTTACTTATGTGTCCATGTAAGGATTTTGGTTAAGAATCCCCAAAATCTGAGCACAGAGATTTTATGTATGTGCATTTATTAATCATTTTCGGAGGGAAAGAGCAATGTTTTCATCAGTTTCTCACAGGGGACTACGACAAACAAAATATTAAGTATCTTTTCACTGAAGAGAATAGGAAAAAATAAGAAGGTGTAAGAAAGCTAATTAAAATAAGTAACCAAAAACATAGAGAAAATACTCCTTAAAAATTAAATTGACACAGCTGAACTTGTATTGGTGTAAATGATTATTTTTTAGATGCTCTTTAGCACCACATCTTTGTTTTTATTTTTTAACATCTTTATTGGAGTATAAATGCTTCACAATGGCTGTTAGTTTGTGCTTTATAACAAAGTGAATCAGCTATACATATACATATAACCCCATAGCTCCTCCCTCTTGAATCTCCCTCCCACCCTCACTATCCCACCCCTCTAGGTGGTTACAAAGCACCGAGCTGATCTCCCTGTGCTATGCGGCTGCTTCCCACTAGCTATCTTACATTTGGTAACTGTATGTATGTCAATGCCATTGTCTCACTTCATCCCGGTTTACCTCTCCCCCTCCCCATCTCCGCAAGTCCATTTTCTATGTCTACATCCTTATTCCTGTCCTGCCCCTAGGTTCTTCAGAAACTTTTTTTTTTTTTTTACATTCCATATATATGTGTTAGCATATGGTATTTGTTTTTATCTTTCTGATGTACTTCACTCTGTATGATAGAATCTAGGTCCATCCACCTCACTACAAATAACTCAATTTCATTTCTTTTTATGGCTGAGTAATATTGCATTGTATATATGTGCCATATCTTCTTTATCCATTCATCTGTTGATGGACACTTAGGTTGCTTCCATGTGTTGGCTATTGTAAATAGAGCTGCAATGAACATTGTGGTACATGACTCTTTGGATTATGGTTTTCTCAGGGTATATGCCCAGTAGTGGGATTGCTGGGTCATATGGTAGCTCTACGTTTAGTTTTTTAAGGAACCTCCATACTGTTCTCCATAGTGGCTGTATCAATTTACATTCCCACTAACAGTGCAAGAGGGTTCCCTTTCTCCACAGCCTCTTCAGCATTTATTGTTTGTAGATTTTTTGCTGATGGCCATTCTGACGGGTGTGAGATGATATCTCATTGTAGTTTTGACTTGCATTTCTCTAATGATTAGTGATGTTGAGCATTCTTTCATGTGTTTGTTGGCAAGCTGTATATCTTTTTTGGAGAAATGTCTCTTTATCTTCTGCCCATTTTTGGATTAGGTTGTTTGTTTTCTTGATATTGAGCTGCATGAGCTGCTTGTAAATTTTGGAGATTAATCCTTTGTCAGTTGCTTCATTTGCAAATATTGTCTCCCATTGTGAGGGTTGTCTTTTGGTCTTGTTTATGGTTTCCTTTGCTGTGCAAAAGCCTTTAAGTTTTATTAGGTCCCATTTATTTATTTTTGTTTTTATTTCCATTTCCTTAGGAGGTGGGTCAGAAAGGATCTTGCTGTAATTTATGTCACACAGTGTTCTGCCTATGTTTTCCTCTAAGAATTTTATAGTGTCTGGCTTTACATTTAGGCCTTTAATCCATTTTGAGTTTATTTTTGTGTATGGTGTTAGGGAATGTTCTGATTTCATTCCTTTAGAAGTAGCTGCCCAGTTTTCCCAGCACCACTTATTGAAGAGGCTGTCTTTTCTCCATTGTATATCCTTGCCTCCTTTATCAAAAATAAGGTGACCATATGTGCGTGGGTTTATCTCTGGGCTTTCTATCCTGTTCCATTGATCTATTATTCTGTTTTTGTGCCAGTACCATACTGTCTTGATTACTGTAGCTTTGTAGTATAGTCTGAAGTCAGGGATCCTGATTTCTCAGGCTCCATTTTTCTTTCTCAAGATTGCTCTTGCTATTTGAGGTCTTTTGTGTGTCCATACAAATAGTGGAATTTTTTTTTTCTAGTTCTGTGAAAAATGCCGTTGGTGATTTGATAGGGATTGCACTGAATCTGTAGATTGCTTTGGGTTGTACAGTCATTTTCACAATGTGGATTCTTCCAATCCAAGAACATGGTATATCTCTCCATCTGTTTGTATCATCTTTAATTTCTTTCATAAGTGTCTTATAGTTTTCTGCATATAGGTCTTTTGTCTCCTTAGGTAGGTTTATTCCTAGATATTTTATTCTTTTTGTTGCAATGCTAAATGGGGGTGTTTCATAATTTCTCTATCAGATTTTTCATCATTAGTGTATAGGAATGCCAGAGATTTCTGTGCATTAATTTTGTATCCTGCTACTTTACCAAATTCGTTGATTAGCTCTAGTAGTTTTCTGATAGCATCTTTAGGATTCTCTATGTATAGTATCATGTCATCTGCAAACAGTGACAGCTTTACTTCTTCTTTTCCAATTTGGATTCCTTTTATATCTTTTTCTTCTCTGACTGCTGTGGCTAAAACTTCCAAAACTCTGTTGAATAATAGTGGTGAGAGTGGGCAATCTTCTTTTTTTCCTGTTATTAGAGGAAATGGTTTCAGTTTTTCACCATTGAGAATGATGTTGGCTGTGGGCTTATCATATACGGCCTTTATTTGTTGAGGTAAGTTCTCTCTATGCCTACTTTCTGTTTTTTTTTTTTTTTATCATAAATCGGTGTTGAATTTTGTTGAAACCTTTTTCTGCATCTATTGAGATGATCATATGGTTTTATCCTTCTATTTGTTAGTATGGTTTATCACATTTATTGATTTGCATACATTGAAGAATCCTTGCATTCCTAGGATACAACCCACTTGATCATGGTGTATGATTCCTTTAATGTGCTGTTAGATTCTGTTTGCTAGTATTTTGTTGAGGATTTTTGCATCTATGTTCATCAGTGATATTGGCCTGTAGTTTTCTTTCTTTGTGACATCTTTTTCTGATTTTGGTATCAGAGTGATGGTGGCCTTGTAGAATGAGCTAGGGAGTGTTCCTCCCTCCGCTATGTTTTGGAAGAGTTTGAGAAGGATAGGTGTTAGCTCTTCTCTAAATGTTTGATATAATTCACCTGTGAAGCCATCTGGTCCTGGGCTTTTGTTTGTTGGAACATTTTGAATCACAGTCTCAATTTCAGTGTTTGTAATTGGTCTGTTTATAATTTCTATTCCTTCCTAGTTCAGTCTCAGAAGGTTGTGCTTTTCTAAGGATTTGTCCATTTCTTCCAGATTGTCCACTTTATTGGCATATAGTTGCTTGTAGTAATCTCTCATGATCCTTTGTTCTTCTGCACTGTCAGTGTTACATCTCCGTTTTCATTTCTAATTCTATTGATTTGAGTCTTCTCCCTTTTTTTCTTCATGAGTCTGGGTAATGGTTTATCAATTTTGTTTGTCTTCTCAAAGGACCAGCTTTTAGTTTTATTGATCTTTGCTATTGTTTCCTTTTCATTTATTTCTGATCTGATCTTTATGATTTCTTCTGCTAACTTTGGGCTTTTTTTGTTCTTTCTGTAATTGCTTTAAGTGTAAGTTTAGGTTGTTTATTTGAGATTTTTCTTGTTTCTCGAGATAGGATTTTATTGCTACAAGTTTCCCTCTTAAATTTCTTTTGCTGCATCCCATAGGCTTTGGGTTTCCATTATCATTTGTTTCTAGGTGTTTTTTGATTTCTTCTTTGATTTCTTCAGTGATCGCTTGGTTATTAAGTAATGTATTCTTTAGCTTCCACGTGTTTGTACATTTTACAGACTTTTTCCTGTAATTGGTATCTAGTCTCATACCATTGTCATCAGAAAAAGATTCTTTATATGATTTCAATTTTCATAAATTTACCAAGGCTTGATTTGTGAGTGAAGATATGATCTATCCTGGAGAACGTTCCATGAGCACTTGAGAAGGAAGTGTATTCTGTTATTTTTGGAGGGAATGTCCTATAAATATCAATCAATTCTATCTGTTCTAATACGCATTTAAGGCTTATGTTTCTTTATTAATTTTCTGTCTGGATGATCTGTTTATTGGTGTAAGTGGGGTGTTAAAGTCCCCCACTATTATTGTGTTACTGTCGATTTCCCCTTTTATGGCTGTTAGCATTTGCCTTATGTATTGTGGTACCCCTATGTTGGGTGCATAAATATTTGCAATTGTTATATCTTCTTCTTGGGTTGATCCCTTGATCATTATGTAGTATCCTTCCTTTTCTGTTGCAAGAGTCTTTATTTTAAAGTCTATTTTGTCTGATATGAGTATTGTTACTCCAGCTTTCTTTTGATTTCAATTTGCATGGAATATCTTTTTCCATCCCCTCACTTTCAGTCTGTATTTGTCCCTAGGTCTGAAGTGGGTCTCTTGTAGATAGCATATATATAGGTCTTGTTTTTGTATCCATTCAGCCAGTCTACGTCTTTTGGTTGGAGCATTTAATCCATTTACATTTAAGGTAATTATCAATAGGTATGTTCCTATTACCATTTTCTTAATTGTTTTGGGTTTGTTGCTGTAGGTCTTTTCATTCTCTTGTGTTTCCTGCCTAAAGAAGTTCCTTTAGCATTTGTTGTAAAACTATTTTGGTGGTGCTGAATTCTGTTAGCTTTTGTTTGTCTGTAAAGGTTTTAATTTCTCTGTCAAATCTGAATGAGATCCTTGTTGGGTAGAGTAATCTTGATTGTAGGTTTTTCCCTTTCATCACTTTAAATATGTCCTGCCACTCCCTTCTGGCTTGCAGGGTTTCTGCTGAAAGATTGGCTGTTAACCTTATGGGGATTCCCTTGTATGTTATTTGTTGTTTTTCCCTTGCTGCTTTTAATATGTTTTCTTTGTATTTAATTTTTGATAATTTGATTAATATGTGTCTTGGTGTGTTTCTCCTTGGATTTATTCTGTATGGGACTCTCTCCACTTCCTGGACGTGATTGACTATTACCTTTCCCATATTAGGAACGTTTTCAACTATAATTTCTTCAAATATTTTCTCAGTCCTTTTATTTTTCTCTTCTTTTTCTGGGACCCCTATGATTCAAATGTTGGTGTGTTTAATGTTGTCCCAGAGGTCTCTAAGCCTGTCCTCAATTCTTTCATTCCTTTTTCTTTTTTCTGCTCTGCAGTAGTTATTTTCACTATTTTATCTTCCAGGCCACTTGTCCGTTCTTCTGCTCAGTTATTCTGCTATTGATACCTTCTAGAGAATTTTTCATTTCATTTATTGTGTTTTTCATCATTGTTTGTTTGCTCCTTACTTTTAGCTCCTTGTTAAACGTTTCTTGTATTTTCTCCATTCTATTTCCAAGATTTTTGGATCAACTTTACTATCATTATGCTGAATTCTTTTTCAGGTAGACTGCCTATTTCCTCATCATTTGTTTGGTCTGGTGGGTTTTTACCTTGCTCTTTCATCTTCTGTGTGTTTCTCTGTCTTCTCATTTTGATTCACTTACTGTGTTTGGGGTCTCCTTTTAACAGGCTGTGGGTTCGTAGTTCCCATTGTTTTTGGTGTTTGCCTCCAGTGGCTAAGGTTGGTTCAGTGATTTGTGTAGGCTTTCTGGTGGAGGAGACTAGTACCTGTGGTCTGGTGAATGAGGCTGGATCTTGTCTTTCTGGTGTGCAGGACCACGTCCGGTGGTGTGTTTTGGGGTGTCTGTGATCTTATTATGATTTTAGGCAGCCTCTATGCTAATGGGTGACATTGTGTTCCTGTCTTGCTAGTTGTTTGGCATAGAGTGGCCAGCACTGTAGCTTGCTGGTCATTGAATGGAGCTTGGTCTTAGTGTTGAGATGGAAATCTCTGGGAGAGCTTTCACCATTTTTTATTACGTGGAGCCAGGTGGTCTCTGGTGGACCAATGTCCTGAACTCGGGTCTCCCACCTCAGAGGTGCAGGCCTGACACCCAGCCAGAGCACACATGGCTCAGAGGAAAAGGGAGACCAAAAGAAAGAAATAAAGAAAAAAATAAAATAAAGTTATTAAAATAAAAAAAATTAAAAGTAATAAAAAAAGAAAGAAAGAAGGAAAGAAAGAAAGAGAGAGAGAAAGAAGAGAGCAACCAAACCAAAAAACAAATCCACCAATGATAGCAAGTGCTAAAAACTATACTTAAAAAGAAAAAAAAAAAAAAAAAGGAGAGACAGAAGCCTAGGACAAATGGTAAAAGCAGGGGCTTTCCTGGTGGCAAAGTGGTTGAGAGTCCGCCTGCCAATGCAGGGTACACGGGTTCGTGCCCCAGTCTGGGAAGATCCCACATGCCGCGGAGCAGCTGCGCCCGTGAGCCATGGCCACTGAGCCTGCGCATCTGGAGCCTGTGCTCTGCAAAGGGAGAGGCCACAACAGTGAGAGGCCTGCATACCACAAAAAAAAAAAACAAATAAAATAAATGGTAAAAGCAAAGCTATACAGACCCAATCACACAAACAAACATACACATACACACTCACAAAAAGAGAAAAAGGAAAAAAAAATCTATATATTAAAAAAAATAATGAGGAGGAGAGCAGCCAAATCAATAAACAAATCTACCAATGATAATAAATACTAAACTAAGATAAACATAAAGCCAGGAACAAATTAAATGCAGAAAGCAAACCCCAAGTCTGTAGTTGCTCCCAAAGTCCACAGCCTCAATTTTGGGTTGGTTCCTTGTCTATTCAGGTATTCCACAGATGCAGCATTCATCAGATTGATTGTTGAGATTTAATCTGCTGCTCCTGAGGCTGCTGGGAGGGATTTCCCTTTCTCTTCTTTGTTCACACAGCTTCTGGGGTTCAGCTTTGGATATGGTCCCGCCTCTGTGTGTAGGTTGCCTGAGGGTGTCTGTTCTTTGCTCAGATAAGACGGGGTTAAAGTAGCAGCTGATTAGGGGCTCTGGCTCACTCAGATCAGGGGGATGGAGGGGGATGGAATACAGGGCAAGCCTGCAGCAGCCGAGGCCAGCGTGACGTTGCAACAGCTTGAGGCGTGCCATGTGTTCTCCCAGGGAAGTTGTCCTTGGATCACGGGACCCTGGCAGTGGCGGGCTGCACAGTTTCCCAGGAGGGGAGGTGTACATAGTGACCTGTGCTTGCACACAGGCTTCTTGGTGGCTGCAGCAGCAGCCTTAGTGTTTCATGCCTGTCTCTGGGGTCTGCGCTGATAGCCACGGCTTGTGCCTGTCTCTGGAGCTAATTTAGGCTGCACTCTTAATCCCCTCTCCTCACACACCCTGAAACAATGGTCTCTTGCTTCTTAGGCAGTTCCAGACTTTTTCCCGGACTCCGTCCCGGCTAGCTGTAGTGCACTAGCCCCCTTTAGGCTGTGTTCACGTAGCCACCCCCAGTCCTTTTCCTGGGATCTGACCTCCGAAGCCCAAGCCTCAGCTCCCAGCCCCCACGTGCCCCGTGGGTGAGCAGACAAGCCTCTCAGGCTGGTGAGTGCTGGTCAGCACTGATCCTCTGTGTGGGAATCTCTCCGCTTTGCTCTCTGCACCCCTGTTGCTGTGCTCTCCTCTGTGGCTCCAAAGCTTCACCCTGCCCACGCCCCGTCTCCAGCAGTGAAGGGGCTTCCTAGTGTGTGGAAACTTTTCCTCCTTCACAGCTCCCTCCCAGAGGTGCAGGTCCTGTCCCTATTCTTTTGTCTCTTTTTTTTCTTTTTTCTTTTTCCCTACCCAGGGACATGGGGAGTTTCTTGCCTTTTGGAAGGTCTGAGGTCTTCTGCCAGCATTCAGTAGGTGTTCTGTAGAAGTTGTTCCACATGTAGATGTATTTCTGATATGTTTGTTGGGAGGAAGATGATCTCCATATCTTACTCCTCTGCCATCTTGAAGGTCTTCTCCTATCTCCCCATCTTAGAATTTCTCCCCTCTACAAATTTACTGGTCTTCTTACCTCACTTGCTTCCCCCTAGTGTCCATTCATTTCTTTCTCTAATCCACTTCCAATACAGTAGTCAAAGAAATCTAAAATGCAAATTTGGTCGTGTCACTCCTCCATTCAAAGTATTCTGATGTTTTCCCATTGAACTTATTTAAAATATACAGTTCTATAGTACAAGGAACTCTACTCAGTGCACTGTGGTGACCTAAATGGGAAGGAAATCCAAAAGAGAGGGGATATGTGTATATGTATAGCTGATTACAGCAGAAGCTAACACAACATTGTAAAACAACTATACTTCAATAAAAATTAACTATACTTTAATAAAATTTTTTTTAAAGTTACAAATCAAAAAAAAAAAAAAAAGCACAGTCCTTAGCATAGTATTCAAGGTTCTTTATGATCTGGCTACTACTAAATTTTCTGGTCTCATCAAGTGCTATTTTCTGCCCCAAGGTAGACTTCCTTAGATCTCATTAACTTTATACTTTCCTCTAGGATCATTTTACATGTTGTTGCTTCTGCCTAGAACTCTTAGGCTGTCCAGATGTTATTCACCTTTTAGGCCTCATTCTACATGTTACTTTATCAGAGACTGGTTATGTCCTCAACAAAATTTTGATACCATTAAAGCAAGAAATCTCCAAATCTTATTACATCATTATATTCTCAATCCCTTTTTTGGTATTTCACAAATATTTATGTATTAATTGAAGAAGGCAATAAAAAGGATAAAGTGTGAAAGTCAAAGAGTAATGAGAGATATTTGCATTTTAATATAAACAACTGGTTTATCATCATTTTTTTATTATATTTTTACTCTATAGTGCCACAGTCAATTTATTTTGAGTACCATGTTAGTGCCAGTTAGTTATTCTTATTAGTCTGTGTCCCAGAAGATAATGGATAGGCACGACAACAAAAAATGATAAATGATAAAATTATAATAAAATGACTGATTACAAAGGTGTGGGACAATTTAATGGAAATAAAGAATCATGGCATACTCTCAGGGTAACAATAGTCTTGTAACCACACCTACTGATGAAGAAGCAAAAAGGAGCAGGAGTTACCAAAACTTAGGGAAAGCTGGCATTTATTAGGAGAGGGCCATGCAAACAGAACCTACGACCTTAGTGGAGGACTGCAGCTACGGTCAACCCACAGTGGATCAGGTGAGAGAGAACTAAGACAAAACTATCTTGGGCTTCATGCTCCCCCTGCCTTTGGTTCTGCTGGTGCCTCTCATTAGTTATACCCACTCAGAAACCAGAGAGCAAGGGGATCCTACTGATACAGTGTAACAAGCTTCAAAAATCTAGACCACAGTACTTGGTGGAAAACTGTGAAGAGTGAATATGGAGGAGGAAAAGGGTAACTAGGTGAATAGGATCAAAGAGAATGAAGACAGTCTGACTTTGTGGGAATATCTTAACTTGGCTAGCTTGTTAGTTTTCAGTTCCACTTAACAAAAAATCTCAATTAGTGACTTCCATTATTGTTTACTTTCCCAGTTCAATATTTTGCTGCCTCCTCATATTATATACTTGCAGAAAAAAGTGATTATATCTCTTGTTTCTGTATAGCCAAAAGAAATCATTTTAACCTTTAAAAGTAACATTTTATTTCAGTTATCTGGTGTGTGGGTGCGTAGGCATTGATTCTATTGTTAGTATTATCTGACCCTCACACTGATTGATTCATGCATAGTCAATAAATGATTCAGTTATTAAAATGGATGAAAATGCTAACTAATATACTCATTTGATGTTGTTACATATCTCTGTTGCCAAATATGACGCCATCTGTAAGTTGATTATACAGTTTTATAATTAAACAGTTGGATTTTTATTTATAATGCAAGGATTCGAGCCTAGTGAAAGTATAAAGAAGAAAATAATTATATTACATAAAAAGAATAAAATATCTCTACGTTGAAATTAATTTCTTTCAGGCTTTTCTCCATTTACTTAATGTTAATGTTTTCTATATTTATCATTAAAAATCAACAACCATGAACTAACTATAGAATTATTTAAATACATTCTACAAAAATATAATTATACTTGCATTATTCCTGTTTATATCCTTTACTTTATAAATACATTACTCAGTTTTTCTCACCATGCCAGAGAAAAACTATTGTTTTAGTTTTTATTTACATTAGAAATTAAGCATTTTCTGCATTATACTGTATAAAGCAGTACACACAAATTAGCAGATTTGTAAATGGAGCATTTCTAACTTTTTTCTCCTAGGTAGAAATGTGAAGAAATAAAAATTGATACTCCATTCAACAGTTATATTAAAATGTGTAGTACATATTATTTTAGGGTATAACATGATGTTTCATGAATGAATTAGTGGATTTTTTACCTACTGCTTAAAGATGTAACAATACCACATGGGCTTCTACTTGCTGACATTTATTCTAGGCACTATAGAAAACCTGCTGTAGGCAGGTGCTAGCTTATGGAATTAGATGCAAAGTCTAATGAAAGAGTACATATTCTCTTAGAGTATGTTTGCAAAACAGCACAGAGATAAATGATTAAGGAGCAACAGATTGGTCAAAGGAATTGCCAGAGATAAAAAATATTGCATTTCGGGGCTTCCCTGGTGGCACAGTGGTTGAGAGTCTGCCTGCTGATGCAGGGGACACGGGTTCGGGAAGATCCCACATGCCACGGAGCAGCTAGGCCTGTGAGCCATGGCCGCTGAGCCTGTGCGTCCGGAGCCTGTGCTCCGCAACGGGAGAGGCCACAACAGTGACAGGCCCGCGTACCACAAAAAGAAAAAAATAGAAAATATTGCATTTGTTAGATATTGGAGGAAATCCTTGACATTGAAAATCCTTAAACGTATTCACTTGCCTATATTCTTTTTAAATTTCTTGTCTGGAATATTGTATTTGTGTCCTAACAAATTGTTTTCTATTTTGCTGTCCTCCAATATATTTTTTTTTACTGTTTATACAGTGGCTTACTAAAATGCAATAATATGTTATTTCATTGGTAAAAAATGTCATAGTCACTCTCCAGGACCTTCATGATTAAATGTAAACTCATCAAGTTGATAGTAAAGGGATTAGTGTAAACATTATTGCTTGTTATATTGTATACTACTTCAGAAAAATAATGTAATTCCACAAATACATATTTATGGATAAATTATTGATTTGTTAACAGAGGATAAAGAAGGTAAAACAGTTTCCAGTTGATAAACTTGATAGTGATATGCTGAGTGGATTGGAAGAGAAGTGGACCATGTAGTTGACCATATTTGAAGCAACTGCATTAATTAGATTTAGTGTGAATAAAGGTGCATTCTAGGGAGTTGAAAAAATGAAAGGCAGCAACATTTCAAGAAATATTTCAAAGGAAGTATTAAAAAACCTTAGTGTTTAATTGGATAAGAGTGGATCTTTAGAGAGAGATCACTACTTTGTGTTAAGATGAAAAGATTTAGAATGCAGATGGAAGATCTTAGTAATGGAACAACGTGATCAGTCATGTTTTAGAAGCTTTTATTTTGAGGTGAAAATGAGACTTTCAAGTGGAAATTCACCCTGGAAATATAAAATTAGAGCTTGAGGCCAGAGCTAAGAATAAAAAGTCATTAGCATAGAAGTAATAGCTATTCAACTAAAGTAACAAAAGAGGAATATTTCTGTAACACAATAATAAGAGATTCAAAACTGAGAGAGAGGAACTGAGTCAAATCTTCACTCTTTTTCATACTGCCTTTCTTTTGAAGTTTCAAGACCCACATCAAATATAGTGAAATCTTTTACTTTTTCTTCTATTTTTTCACTAAATAATAGATGATAGATGGATAGACAGGTAGATGACAGATAGATAGAAAATAGATAATGGAAAGACAGATGATAGATTTTCTCATTTATGCTCCCATAAAATTTTGTTTCTTCAATTAAATGCTTGTTCACAGTTATATATAAATTTTTGCACATATATCTCTGTTTCTCATCTTAGAGTAAACCCCTTAGAGTAAATCTACTTGAAATTTTACCCTAATTGTAAGCAAACCTGCCACATTTTATGGATGCTGAGCCTTGTCTTACACACCTTTATCCCACTACTCAAGCGCTAACATAGTTCCTTAAACAAGAAAAATACTTTTTTGAATTTGAGTCTACTCATCAATGAATATCAGAATAACTAGACCTGCCCTACACACATACACACACACACACACACACACACACACACACACATTAATATGTTAATTGGAATTTGTGACAAGGTCTCGCTGTGAGTCATGTTCACTCAAAAGTAGCCCATGTTTACAACACTTACAAGATATGTTGCTTTTCTATTTTTTAAATGGCAATGTCTCTTCTTCTGTATTATTAAACCTATACTATATACTTTCTCCTTAACTTCATTGCAGCTGATGAACTTCATCTAAAATAAGACAATTAGACAAAAGCTACCTCATCTTCCCACCAACACATTTGCTAATCCATTTCCCTAATTTCTCACTTTCCTTAAATGAAGCAGATTAAGTACTTCCAACCCTATCTAAGGCTTCAACCCATTCTGGATCTTAACCAATTTCATCTCAAGAACTCTCCCACTCATCAATTTCTTACTCTCTATTGGATCATTCCTATTAGGAAGCATACATGGTATTTCTTTTATTATAGTATTTCTTATATTAAAAATTAATTATCTCCATTGATCCTACATCCTCCTGCAGCTACGACACCATATCTTTACTCCACAACAAATATTCATGAAATAATTGAATAAATTCTTGCCTTTTCTTGCATTCTTCAATTGGATTATATTCCAGTAAACCCATGGCAATTTTTTTAGTAAATTATACAAGTGTCTACTACTCTTTCTTAACCTCTCAGAAGAAATCAATATAATTGACATTTTACCCCTTAAAATTCATTCTTCTTTTGCCTGCGGTGATGCCACACCCTTCTGGATTTCTTTCTAATTAACACTACACACTTGTTTATACTTTGTTGCTTTCTCCTCTCTTGGCTTGATCACTTATTGTCCTAGTGCCCTAGAATCTTTGTCCTATGCCCTCTTCTCATTTTCTTTCTCTGGGATGCCATTTGGTTTGAAGGTATTAAAGAAAATCTATTTCTCATGACTTCCACATGCATCTGAAGCCCTGGGCACACCCATAAAATCCAGACTGGTATCTCTAACTGCCTAACTGACCTGCTTATTAAAATTAGAAATGGTGTATTAAATTGAATATAATCTAATATTTCTTTACATATCCGTTTTCTCCACAGTCTCCCAACTTCAGCAAATGTTACCATCATTCACCAAACTTTTTCAAGGCAGCAGTCTATAAGATATTTCTGATCTTTGGTTTTCCCTAATTCCCTACATTTGATGCAAATCCTATTTTGGAGAATGATTGTTCTCTCAAGATATGAAATAAATCTGTCCAAACTGTTTGTTCTGGTTTATAGATATCACCTACCTCATTCATTTTGCTCTAGTTACACAGCTTCTTTCGGTTTCTCTATTAAACTAAAGTATTTTTTAAGGAACATCTATTCTAGCTGTTCTGTCTGTAATGTTCTTAACCTTGTTATTTGCTTAACTTGCCTTAACTGATATTTAGATATTAAATTAAGGTCTATGTTAACTTAACTAATTTAAATTTAACCAGAAAGAGGTTGACAAAGACTCCATCCTTGATCAAACCTTAGATAGGCTCCTCTGAGCCCTCTTCTCAACTAGTCTTCAACTTGGCATCAGTCCTTGCCTGGCCTGCCTAGACCAGTTTTAACAAGAATCCTACTAAGCCAGTTTAGACAGAATCACTGGACCTTGATATCTGATCATCCTGCCCTGCCTTCAACAAGAATCCTGTCATTTTAGCAATAATCCCCTTACCCTTGATGTCTAGTCTTAGTAATTTCCATCCACTGATCCCTTCACTCTACTCATTGGCTATAAATCTCCAGCTGTCTTTTCTGTATTTGTAACTGAGCCTGGTCTCTCTTCCCTACTGCAATATTCTTTTTAAATAATCTTGAATAAAGTCTTCCTGACTGTTTAAAAAAGTGTCGGAATATTTTTTTCCCTAACAAGGTTTGACTATATTATTCAGTCTAAAGTAGTCACCCACTTACTATCCTTCTTCTTACATTAGTTTATGTCTCTATACAGCACTTACACTGCCAGATAGTTTTAATATTCTTTCCTACATTTGTATTATTTCCTTTATTTCTTCCTTTATTTCTCCCTTTCTTCCTTATTTCATTCTTTTCCTCTTTCTTTTTTTTTTCTTTTACTTTGTTCTCCTTTACCTTTCTTCTTTTTTAGTTGCCTCTACCCACTATAATGGAAGTTTCATGTAAGCAGGCATGTTATCTGTCTTTCAATGACTGTATCCTCAGTGATTGAAGAGCAATTGGCATAGAGCAAGTTTATAAAAACTTATTAAATAACTCATTGAATTATTATAAAAATTTAAGCACATATTAAGGTAGAGATTAAGACAAAAGAGCTAAAATTTAGAACAAAGATAAGAAGATATTTGTCTACAATGGAAAAGTACGACACAGGACATTATAAATGATATGATCCACAAGAGGGGTAGTGTACTGTGGATTTAAGTTAGATATTAAGTGAATAAAAACAAATAAGGTTATGTAAGAAGAAATAGAAATCACTAATTAATTATCACTCTTAAAATTAATCTAACATCTCCCAATACTATTCAAATCATACCTTACATTTAATAACAGTAACAGCAAGACATTAAATATGCTTGATTCTCTTCTCACATCTTACAAAGAGAATTAATACAAGAAATGTTTACTCCAGGGTTTTTAGTATATCTTAAAAATATTCAGTTTATAAAACGATTCTGTTAGCTACTGTTACAGATAAAGTAATATAGAAGGAGTTACCATTGAAACATCAGACGTAAACTCAGTGATATCTGCTTCCTATTGCACCACAAGTCCATAGTTCTCTTTTCAGTTTTTTATGTCTGTGAGTGTAATTTATACATTCTTCAGGCTGGTTAGCTCTGAGAGATTAATTGATATATGGATCTGTTAGGACAATCTGTGTAACAATTTATTGATTTAAAATGAAAGTGTAACTACTGAAAGTACACAAATGTGTCTTATTTACCCCCCAAATAAAATCTACTTAGGAAAGATATTATTTTGAAGCTTTCTCATTAAAGCTAGATTCAGAATAAATGACAAAAGACTACAATAGTCTGATGCATCTAGCTCCATGACAAGCCCCCCAAAACTAAAAAAAATAAAAGAATACTTTTATTGACCACAATGTAATTTTTCAAACATAAAGTTTTTTTTATTTTTAAGTGTGATAAGAGGAAGAACAAATTATCAAGAACATAATATGTAAATTTACACTTGGAAGTCAATCCATGTCTAGGAACTTAAAGTGCAGTTATATTACTGAGTTTGTTTGGTTAAATGTACTGACATCTACACATCTGAATAACTCCTCAAAATAAGATTAATCTTGTAGGGTAAATATGTACTTGAAATGCTCATGTGGCCTAGTCAGAATTAGGTCAGGTTTGAAATACATCTTGTTGGGAATTTGTTTTTCTTAGTCTTAACTATGCCTTTTCAAAAGTAACAAGGAAGGGAAGAGAGTAGACCTCAGATGTCCTATGGAGTTCCAGACAGATTTCCCTGGTGGAGAGAAAGAATAAAAACAGAGTTGTTCAAAGTGATCTTGTTGATTTGCTAAAGTTTAGACTGTGCTGCTGCTGTTGTGCTGATTTGTTTCATTTTAATTCTATAAAACATTTAGTTTCTTTCCTATTTTTAAGACATTCTGAGATCATGTATTTGCCAAGTATAATATCACAAGGTAATGATGTAGGGACCTTTTGTTTCTATTGCTTTAGCAAAATATTTTGTATCTACTTGCTAAAGTAGAAAGTTATATTCAAAATCTTTTTCCAAAGAACTATGACTGATTTGAAAGACTCAAGTTTTTCTTCTTCTGGACAGCAAAATATAAGGCAAAAAGCCCTGATTATTCTTTCTTCTATCATCTGTTCCTTTGCTGCTACAATGAAGCTATCATTTTAAGCAAAGTCATGACAGTAAAGCCAGCAGTCTAACAGCATCATCATTTAAGGTCAGGGTGCATGAAGTCTGTGCCAAGTTTAATGGAGACTTTGATGAGATATAAATCTTTTTAGCAGTATCTTACTGAACTGGTAGACTCCTCAGACAGTCTATCTTCAAGAGTAATTCCCCTAAGGTCTTCCTGAGTGTGGCTAAATTTGAACCAACCACATTTGTGGAAGCATGCAGCAGACCTAGGAGCCTAACAAAACATTGCCATGATTTCCAACAAAACTATGTCATCAATTCTGTTACAATATCTGTTAGTCTGCTATTAATATGTTATTAATTTATTTAAATGCGTTTATTGGGTACTTACTATATTCTACATTGAGGTGTATAGCAGGGTATAAGAAGTCAAGGTACTTTACTTAAGATAAAGAAAAATACATTATTAATGAAATAAGATAATTTAAAATAACATTAAATGTTATGAAGGTAATCACACAGGGTTGACATGGTGAGTAGGGATGACTAAAAGAGGTCATCTACTTTAGATATGTATGATGCAGATAACTTTAGAAAAAGTGACATCTCTGAAGGGGTAACCTTTTATCAGATCTGCACAAGAATTGACCATGTGAAAACTTGGAACCAGAATATTCATGCAAATGGAGTAGCAGGTGAAAGTTCATAATGCAAGAGTGACATGAGAGTTTTATAGATTTGGGGAAAAAAAGGGTTAATCTTACTATACCACAGTATACCAAGGCAAGTGTAACAGGCAAAAAGATCTGACAGGAATTCAGAACCCAAGTTATGTAGCATCAGGCTGATTATGAACTGGAAGTTTATTCTATGTATTCTTCCCCTTGTACATGGTAGGTACTATAAATACTATACTGACATGATCTTATGTAAATGTTTAAGAGACATACTTGTATTTGTCTCTGTTTCATTTCCTCCTTATTTTTTCTATTTCTGTAACCTCCTCAGACCTTGATTAGTGTGTGTGTGTGTGTGTGTGTGTGTGTGTGTGTGTGTGTACGCCCTGGCATATGTGTACACACATATAAAATCAGCCTTGCAATGATCCATGGACCTGTGAAGTCCAGCCATGTTGAACACTCAGGGACTCATCAACTTTTCTTTCGATTACTGATGTGATACATCCCAGATGTTAAGTGAACCCGTTCCCAGATGTCCTCCATATTAAGCAGTCACAGATCTAAAGAATTGTAACTTTGTAAGGTGTGTTTTTAAGATTAGTGAAGTAAATGGAGTGCAGAGAGATTTAGTTAGAAGGTGGGAAACATATGCTTGTTTTAGGGTCATTTTGAATATGTGTGAGGGCAATAGAGCCCCCAAATATATTTTTTGTCTGTTCTCATTGGTGGGGTTGTGTAAGTAGCCATGGGATTTTTCATAGGTTCTTTTTTAAAAAATTTTATTGGAGTATAATTGATTTATAACGTTGTGTTAGTTTCTATTGTTCTTTATTGCCATACAAGTGCAGATTGCCATGTTACAGTAGGGTCTATTTTTTTGTAAGAGTAAATATGTATTTAAAAACCTTCTTTAATCAAATTTATCAATTCTAAGTATGAATCATTCAATTTCACAATCCTCCAAATGCAGTAAATATATGTTTTTATGTGTACGTGCGTACATGTGAATCATTGCTATTCAATTAAATCAAAATAGAAAAATTCAAAGTCCACAAATGTTGCGTTTCATTAGAAGATCAAATGCCTAACGATACCTGCTTAGTTTCTAATGAAAAGTTACAGTGACTCCAAACCTCACTCCCAAATAAGACCCACGGGAGATCTGGACCATCACTTATCCACAGAGTTGATCCTCCCTTAGAGAACCCTAGGCCCTTCTTCTTTACCCACCTCATTCATTAAATTTGGAAAAACACTCAAGGGTACAGTGACAAATAGGGATTACTAACATTGCTAAAACTTTCTCAGTCTGCTTCTCTAGTTCTAGACTTTAGATACACATACAAAATACTGAAGTAAATCTCAGGATTCTTAGGACCATTAATCACCAATGAACCAAATCTTTTATTGAAATCCTTAACAATTTCCAGTAGATCAAAACAAGAGATACTTATTATCAAGCTACAAGTAAGATTTGTAGTTCTTGAGGCAAATAAAGTATAAGTTAATGAAAGTCAAATCATATAAACAATGAAAAGTCAACTTACAAAACACATGTTCCCTTCATTTGACTTTTGGGGCATTCTGATTTTGTTATGAAAATATATGACATGTTGTCTTACTAACAACTTTTAAGCAATTCCAGAATTGTCACTTAAAATACTGTTCAATACAAAATGAATAATTTGATTCACGACAGAGATTTATCTGGAAAGAAAATTCTAATAAATCTTCCACCCCACTGGGATATTTTGACAAATGCAATAACAGAAGCTGTGGTTGGCAGTCTCTACAAGTGATATCTGGGCCTGTCACCATAACTCTGACCATAGGACTTGAATTAGCTTCTACACAGTTTAATAATAAAAGCTTCCATGTTTGACCCTTGAGGAGATACTCGTGAATAGGTGAGCCCTTTTTGGTTATCTGAATTATAAATCATGTTTTAATATGATTATATATTTATATTATATAATTATTATACATTATAATATTATTATAATATTATTTATAATATTAGTTATATTATATATTCCCCTCAGGAATTTATATTATATTATATATTTATATTTATTTCATGATTTTAGGCATTCACATAATTGATACCTCATATCAGTTACATTGTCCTCCTGAGGAAGCATGCTCCCTGAATATAAGCAGTGCAGAATGTCATGAGCTGTTTCAAAAGTGGTTCTGAGTGGAAAGTAAAAGGCGAATACAGTGAGTCTTAACAGTGTTTACCACTCTATCAGCAGAAATGTGAAGCATCTGAAGCTTCTAGTCACTCTGTATTGCCCCATGCCATGTTCAGGGATGCACAATAGAGGAGATATCAGCACCTACAGATCACTGTGAAGTTCAGTGGGCAGTGTTGCTTGCCATAATCTTTACATATTCTACCAGCATTCAGGGAGCAAAGGCCAAGGATGTTAGATACACTGTGGGGAGTGGTCATGCTCCCTACCAACATTCAAGTAGATGCAAAGTCCATATATAACTACAAAGTAATGTTAGCTGAATATTAATATACAGTAAAATTTCCCTGAATACAACTGGCATGTATATTTTAGAAATTTTACATTATGTTTGGAATTTTGCTCATAATTATTCATAACTGAGAAAATTTGGAGTCTTCAGTTTTATAAATTTGTTTCAGTCTGAGCTCATGGTTATTCCACATGTTGGTGCAAATATATGATTCCTTCAGTATATGTTCTAGTGTTGTCCTGTTTAAGTATATACATATTGAAATACACATTATTTCATTTTAACTTTATCTCTTCTGTATGATGAGGAGCATTATATAAATTATTTTGAAATTATGTGAGTACGTTCCTCATTTTGTTTATGAATGTCATTTCACCACAGTAAAGAAGGACTTTCAAACATTTTTTTAAAACAGCATCATTGTGTCTGATAGGGTTGAGAACCAATGTCAACAGAGGTTGTACCGGGAATAGGTACTGCAAAGAGTCATGATTCTTAAGTTGAGTCAGAAGACCTGGATTACAATCTTGTCTCTGTTCTGTGTAAGTTTCTATGTCTCAGGAGAGGTTTGAAGTATTGAGCATACAATTAGTCATCTGTAAAATAAGAATGATTACATAGAGTGTACAGATCTGTAATTTATGAGACTGATATTAAAGCTTACATGTAAAATTTATTTTTTGTAAATTTTGAAGATTGATAGAAATAGAGGCTATTATTATTATTTAATAAATTTGCAAGTGCACTTCTTCCCTTCATGGTTTTATTTGATTTCAAAGATGATTAATCCCTTTTTATCATAGACATTGTGATTAACCACCATAAAGAGAACAGAACTTTCTTCATTCCTTAACAAGCATTTCCAAGCCCAAATTTAGTATAAGGTATTGCTCGAAGTCCAGAGGATGAAAGGAATGAGTATGACAAGTGTGTTTTGTAGTCTACTTTTATCATTATACATAGTTAAATTTAGCATTTATACAAGAATATGCACATATAAATAGGAACTTTCAGTACCTCTTTTAAAGGTGAAATTCTTGATCTTTAATTAATCTACACATTATGGTAAAAATTTAGCTATGCAGATAGATGAAGATAGATTTAGACATAAATGTAGAGACAGATGTAAATAGAGGTAGATAGCTTTATCACATCCTTTAGGAATGACATTACCCTTTAGGCTGAACTGCTTCACATATTCACAAAACAGCATGATCCAAATAAAATGTTACTTAAATATATGAATACAGCTACTTTAAAAAATATGCTTACATTGTACCCATGTAGCCAGAGGCTTTTTATCAATTGATATTCTTGGTTTTAAACAATACAGATTAAAGGACATTAATAATACAAATATCTGAGTGTTTCATAAAACTACTTAGGAAAATCAAAACAAAACAAAACATAAAGGCTTTGTAGAAAATTTGCTGGAATATTTTGGAACTATTTATCTACCCTTTACACAGAATACTTAATGAACATTTCTCATGAATTCTAGAATGATGCTAATAGAATTTCTTCAAAAATCACAATATAAACAATGTTTCAGAAAATCTGTGCTTTGGATTTTGTCAATGAGAATGATCAGAACTGACTGGTGTTACACTGTTTCCATATGAGTTCTAAAGTGGTTATACTCATGTTTCTATTCCATTCTATTCTATTCTATTCTATTCTATTCTATTCTATTCTATTCTATTCTATCCTATTCTATTCTATTAATTTAAATTGCCAATGACTCAGACATATCAGTACAGAAATTCAATTTACCAGAGCACTGCTAGACTTCTTTACACCAATCTGAAATAGTCTTCGCAGTGGAGACATTTTTTTTTCTTTCTCCATATTTTCTGTCTTACCTGTTGAATCCCCACCAGAAAGTACAAACTGAAAATATATGTTATGTCCTTTCTAGTCAATATGGTAGAATTCCATTTTAACATTAAGTTTATGAATTCAGAAAGTATTTATTTGGAACTACTTTATTCAAGACACTTTAAAAACACTGTATGAATTGAATTTTGTCCCCCAGATAAAAACACGTTGAAGTCCTTAACCCCTATATGTGACCTCCGTCCCATCCACCCTAAGCCCATCCCTAATGTATCAATGATCTGTCATTCATATCTAAAATTCTGTCATTTGAAATGCTACTTAGATGAAACCTTACTCAATATAAGTTTTTTGGGAATTGTCATTTTATTTTATTTTATTTTATTTATTTTTTAACTTAGAGTAATCCCCTGAAGATTAATTTTAAGGTATTATGTGGTATATCTAGGTGTATCCACATAGTTCCCTTTTATTACTGAGTAGTATGCTATAACATATATATGTACCACAGTTTAACTATGGACCTGATTAAGGACATTTTGGATGTTCCAGTTTAGGAATATAACAAGTCGAGCTGCTATAAACGTTAGTGTACAGGTATTTGTGTGAACTACCTTTTTCTTTCTCTGAGATAAATACCCAAGTATGCAATTGCTGGATCATGTGATAATTGCCACTCAAGGTCAGCTAATTAGCAACCTTAATTCCACCTACAGCTTTAATTCCTTTATGCTATGTAATCCAACATATTCACAGGTTCTGGGGATTATGATGTGAACATCTTTATGCAGGGGGGGAAGGACACTTTTCTGCTTAACATAATTATTTTAGTTATTCTCAAGTCTGTGCCTTAACATACAAATTTTATAATAAGATTGTTTGTTTCTACAAAAAGTCAATTTGGTAATAACTGACTTATTTACTATGTTGAATTTTTCAATCCGTGAACATGGTCTCTCCATTTACTTGGGTATTTCTAAAATTTCTTTCTTCAGAATTTTGTTAAATAGATACTATACATATTTTAAATAATACCTAGGTTTCATTTACTTGGAGCAATTGTGATAGAATAGTAGTTTTAACTTTGGCTTCCACATGTTCATTGTTAGTATAAGGATATGAAATTAAAAAAAACAATAAACAGCTTTATTGAAATACAACTCACATAAAATTAACACTTCAAAGTGTACAATTCAGTGATTATTAGTATATTCACAGAGTTATGCAAAACAGAGGTAATGGCACTATATAATTTTAGAACACTTTAATCATCCAAAGAGGAACCTCATACCTTTCAGACTTAATCCCCATTCCCATCTCAATCCACTGCTTACGGCAACCTTATTGTATTTTTGTATCTATGGATTTTTCACAATCTGGAAATTTTATATAAAAAGAATTATATAATATGTGGCTTTCTTTGTATTGCTTCTTTCACTTAGCATGGTTACAAGGCTCATCCATGCTGTAGTATGTGTGAGTACTTCATTTCTTTTTTATAGTCAAATAATATTCCATTCAATATACCGCAATTTGTCTATCCATTCATATGCTGATGGATATAGGTTTTCATTGTTTTGCTATTAGGAATAATGCTGCTAGAAACAACTGTGTACAATTTTTTTTAAGTGCATTATCTTTTTTTTTTTAAACATCTTTATTGGGGTATAATTGCTTTACAATAGTGTGTTAGTTTCTGCTTTATAACAAAGTGAATCAGTTATACATATGTTCCCATATGTCTTCCCTCTTGCATCTCCCTCCCTCCCACCCTCCATATCCCACCCCTCCAGGCTGTCACAAAGCACTGAGCCAATATCCCTGTGCCATGTGGCTGCTTCCCACTAGCTATCTACCTTACGTTTGTTAGTGTGTATATGCCCATGACTCTCTCTTGCCCTGTCACAGCTCACCCTTCACCCTCCCCATATCCTCAAGTCCGTTCTCCAGTAGGTCTGCGTCTTTATTCCTGTCTTACCCCTAGGTTCTTCATGACATTTTTTTTTTCTTAAATTCCATATATATGTGTTAGCATACGGTATTTGTCTTTTTCTTTCTGACTTACTTCACTCTGTATGACAGACTCTAGGTCTATCCACCTCGTTACAAATAGCTCAATTTCGTTTCTTTTTATGGCTAATATTCCATTGTATATATGTGCCACATCTTCTTTATCCATTCATCCGATGATGGTCACTTAGGTTGTTTCCATCTCTGGGCTATTGTAAATAGAGCTGCAATGAACATTTTGGTACGTGACTCTTTTTGAATTTTGGTTTTCTCAGGGTATATGCCCAGTAGTGGGATTGCTGGGTCATATGGTAGTTCTATTTGTACTTTTTTAAGGAACCTCTGTACTGTTCTCCATAGTGGATGAACCAATTCACATTTCCACCAACAGTGCAAGAGTGTTCCCTTTTCTGCACACCCTCTCCAGCATTTATTGTTTCTAGATTTTTTGATGATGGCCATTCTGACTGGTGTGAGATGATATCTCATTGTAGTTTTGATTTGCATTTCTCTAATGATTAATGATGTTGAGCATTCTTTCATGTGTTTGTTGGCAGCCTGTATATCTTCTTTGGAGAAATGTCTATTTAGGTCTTCTGCCCATTTTTGGATTGGGTTGTTTGTTTTTTTGTTATTGAGCTGCATGAGCTGCTTGTAAATTTTGGAGATTAATCCTTTGTCAGTTGCTTCATTTGCAAATATTTTCTCCCATTCTGAGTATTGTCTTTTGGTCTTGTTTATGGTTTCCTTTGCTGTGCAAAAGCTTTGAAGTTTCATTAGGTCCCATTTGTGTATTTTTGTTTTTATTTCCATTACTCTAGGAGGTGGGTCAGAAAGGATCTTGCTGTGATTTATGTCATAGAGTGTTCTGCCTATGTTTTCCTCTAAGAGTTTGATAGTTTCTGGCCTTACATTTAGGTCTTTAATCCATTTTGAGCTTATTTTTGCGTATGGTGTTAGGGAGTGATCTAATCTCATACTTTTACATGTATCTGTCCAGTTTTCCCAGCACCACATATTGAAGAGGGTTTCCTTTCTCCACTGTACATTACTGCCACCTTTATCAAAGATAAGGTGTCCATATGTGCATGGCTTTATCTCTGGGCTTTCTATCCTGTTCCATTGATCTATCTGTTTTTGTGCCAGTACCATACTGTCTTGATTACTGTAGCTTTGTAGTATAGTCTGAAGTCAGGGAGCCTGATTCCTCCAGCTCCTTTTTTCGTTCTCAAGATTGCTTTGGCTATTCGGGGTCTTTTGTGTTTCCATACAAATTGCGAAATTTTTTGTTCTAGTTCTGTGAAAAATACCAGTGGTAATTTGATAGGGATTGCATTGAATCTGTGGATTGCTTTGGGTAGTAGAGTCATTTTCACAATGTTGATTCTTCCAATCCAAGAATGTGGTGTATCTTTCTACCTGTATTGTCTTTGATTTCTTTCATCAGTGTCTTATAATTTTCTCCATACAAGTCTTTTGTCTCCTTAGGTAGGTTTATTCCTAGATATTTTATTCTTTTTGTTACAATGGTAAATGGGAGTGTTTTCTTGATTTCACTTTCAGATTTTTCATCATTAGTATATAGGAATGCCAGAGATTTCTGTGCATTAATTTTGTATCCTGCTACTTTATCAAATTCATTGATTAGCTCTAGTCATTTTCTGGTAGCATCTTTAGGAGTCTCTATGTATAGTATCATGTCATCTGCAAACAGTGACAGCTTTACTTCTTCCTTTCCGATTTGGATTCCTTTTATTTCCTTTTCTTCTCTGATTGCTGTGGCTAAAACTTCCAAAACTATGTTGAATAAGAGTGGTGAGAGTGGGCAACCTTGTCCTGTTCCTGATCTTAGTGGAAATGCTTTCAGTTTTTCACCATTGAGGATGATGTTTGCTGTGGGCTTGTCATGTATGGCCTTTATTATGTTGAGGAAAGTTCCCTCTATGCCTACTTTCTGGAGGGTTTTTATCATAAATGGGTGTTGAATTTTGTCAAAAGCTTTCTCTGCATCTATTGAGATGATCATATGGTTTTTCCCCTTCAATTTGTTAATATGGTTTATCACATTGATAGATTTGCGTATATTGAAGAATCCTTGCATTCCTGGAATAAACCCCACTTGATCATGGTGTATGACCCTTTTAATATGCTGTTGGATTCTGTTTGCTAGTATTTTATTGAGGATTTTTGCATCTGTGTTCATCAGTGATATTGGCCTGTAGTTTTCTTTCTTGGTGACATCCTTGTCTGGTTTTGGTATCAAGGTGATGGTGGCCTCATAGAAGGAATTTGGGAGGGTTCCTCCCTCTGCTGTATTTTGGAAGAGTTTGAGAAGGATAGTTGTTAGCTCTTCTCTAAATGTTTGATAGAATTCGCCTGTGAAGCCATCTGGTCCTGGGCTTTTGTTTGTTGGAAGATTTTTAATCACAGTTTCAATTTCAGTGCTTGTGATTGGTCTTTTCATATTTTCTATTTCTTCCTGATTCAGTCTTGGCAGGTTGTGCATTTCTAAGAATTTGTCCATTTCTTCCAGATTGTCCATTTTATTGGCATAGAGTTGCTTGTAGTAATCTCTCATGATCTTTTTTATTTCTGCAGTGTCAGTTGTTACTTCTCCTTTTTCATTTCTAATTCTATTGATTTGAGTCTTCTCCCTTTTTTTCTTGATAAGTCTGGCTAGTGGTTTATCTATTTTGTTTATCTTCTCAAGGAACCAGCTTTTAGTTGTATTGATCTTTGCTATTGTTTCCTTCATTTCTTTTTCATTTATTTCTGATCTGATTTTTATGATTTCTTTCCTTCTGCTAGCTTTGAGGTTTTTTTGTTCTGCTTTCTCTAATTGCTTGAGGTGCAAGTTATGTTGTTTATTCGAGATGTTTCCTGCTTCTTAAGGTGGGCTTGTATTGCTATAAACTTCCCCCTTAGAACTGCTTTTGCTGCATCCCATAGGCTTTGGGTCATTGTGTCTCCATTGTCATTTGTTTCTAGGTATTTTTTTATTTCCTCTTTGATTTCTTCAGTGATCACTTCATTATTAAGTAGTGTATTGTTTAGCCTCCATGTGTTTGTATTTTTTACAGATCTTTTCCTGTAATTGATATCTAGTCTCATGGCATTGTGGTCAGAAACGATACTTGATACAATTTCAATTTTCTTAAATTTACCAAGGCTTGATTTGTGACCCAAGATATGATCTATCCTGGAGAATGTTCCATGAGCACTTGAGAAAAATGTGTATTCTGTTGTTTTTGGATGGAGTGTCCTATAAATATCAATTAAGTCCATCTTGTTTAATGTATCATTTAAAGCTTGTGTTTCCTTATTTATTTTCATTTTGGATGATCTGTCCATGGGTGAAAGTGGGGTGTTAAAGTCCCCTAGTATGAATGTGTTACTGTCGATTTCCCCTTTTATGGCTGTTAGTATTTGCCTTATATATTGAGGTGCTCCTATGTTGGGTGCTTAAATATTTACAATTTGTCTATCCACTCATATGCTGAGGGATATATATTTTCATTGTTTTGCTGTTAGGAATAATGCTGCTAGAAACAACTGTGTACAATTTTTGTCTTAACGTATATTTTCAATTTTCCAGATTATGTATCTAGGTCATATACCTGGGTCATATAGTAACTCAGTGTTTAACTTATTTATTCTTCAATTGAAAATACTATTTCTTTTCTCTAACACAGTGGTTTTGACCTTAGTCAGATGCTTTTACTCAATCCACCAAGATAATACTGTTTTCCCTTTCATTCTTTAATTATGGCTTATTATATTACCTGATTTTTAAAACTTAAATTAACCTTGAAATCTGTGAATAAACCCTGCTTGATCACATGATTCTTTGTGATATATCATTGAATTCCTTTACATGATATCTTCTTAAGCATTTCTATATTTATGCTTATGAATGGTATTGGTCTATAAATGTCTTTTCTAAATTAACTTTTTCAGATTTTTATTTGTGGTGTCTAAAATGAGATTCTTAGTTCTATACTATCTGATAGAGTTTCTGTAATGTTACTGTTATTTTTTCCTTGTGTATTTGTCAGTATGCACTAGTGAAGCCATTGAGTGCTGGGGGTTTCTTGGTGAAAAGATTTTAAATTTATGCACTCAATTTCTTTAATTACTGGATTATTTTGATTTTATATTTCTTATTTCATTTCGGTACACTCTGCTTTACAATTAATTGTCCATCTTTGTTGTCTCATTTATTGAGAAAAATTTCTGATAGTAGCTCTTCTTTACCTTTTTGATATCTGTAGAATCTTTACTTTTGTCCTCTTTTTTATTTCTGATTTTGGGAATTATGATTTCTCTCTTTTTTTCCTGATCAGTCTTACTAGGAGTTATGTATTTTTAAAAGATCTTTCAAAGAAACAACTTTTGTCTTTGGTGTCTTATTATTTTTCTTGTTTCCTTTTTTATTGATTTGCATTCATATTTATTGTTTGCATTTTTCACTTAACATGGGTTTAATTTGCTCTATTTTGAGGGCTGGAATTTAGTTAGAAATCTGCTTAAACTCAGATCACCTCTGCTTTTTAACTCTTTGAAGACAATTTTAATTTCTTCTCTCCAATAAGGCCCTAAGTCTAATACTTCAAGGCTGTTAGATCTCAGCATTGAGTCTGCAAGACCTGGAAATTGTGAGATCACTTGACTACAAGACCTCCAGCATGCTATATATCAAAACTGGACACTTAACAACACAAGGACCTCCTTTTTCCATGGGTCCCAGATTAAGAATACCTGATACACAAATATATTGTAAGTTAAGATAGGATGCAATGTAGGTCCATTAGCATGGGTTTGGTGAAAGAAATCAGTGTCATAATCGAAGCTGTGTTCTTTCTAATTAACTTTTAATTTACTTGTCCTGTCATGTTAGGAATTGGGTAGACAACGAGGCAGTGAAGAGTTAAATTTTCTTGGCAGGACTTAGTAATTATAGATATTGATTACTTTAAAACATCATTGAGCTGACAGGATAAGAAAAGCCCACTTGTCTCACTGTTTGGTCCTTTTATTTCTCACAAGATGGATGAGTTAATAAACAGGGAGCAAGCACTCCCATAAATTCAGCATCTGTAATATTTGTCACCTTTGGAATTACTTGGATGAGAGGAACATCCTTTATGTGAATCATGGGAGAGGACTAGCAGACTTTCCCTAGAATCTGTATTCCACACTGTGATTAATACTATGTTGATGTTAAAAAAGGCAGTATCATTAGGAGAAAATGCAGTGAGCAAGACCTGTGCTTCCTGTAGAATGCATCCCAAATGCTAAGCCTCTTTCTATAGGCTATGGTTTTCTTACTTCTTATTCCTAGTAGCATAGTTTAAAAGAGTAAGAAGTTAAACTACATATTACACACACAGACATAGACAGTTTCTTGAACAAAGGAGCCCAAATAATTGTCTCCAAGTTAGAAATAGAATGAATGGCTATTTATAATGTTAATGTAAAAGGTCGTCTTGTTATATTCCCCCACTTTAAAAAGGAAGAAAGTAAGACTTAAAGAGGAGATATGACTTTTCCAAGGCTCCAGGAATATTCAGTGGCAGAACCCCCTACTTATCCCCATTCAAGTATAGAGAAATTAGGCTTATTTAGTACATCATGAGAGCCTGCTCAGACTTTGGATAGCTTACTTTTACTTTTCTTTTTTATAAAAGTGTGGTATTTGTGAATATCTAAAATCTATTTAGTCTGTGGATGAAGTTCTTTTTTGTAAGTAGGTAAATGTTCATGCTTCTACATGTCTGGAAATTAAAATTTTTATAAATAGATACAGAAAACAGGGTTTGGTTTCTAAAACTTGAGCTCAGTCAATGGAAATCTTAATGTAAACAAAAAATAAATATTGTTCAATTTATATGAGTTATTTTTTAAACAATAGAAGAATCAGGATTTCTTACCTATAATGGTGCCTCTAATAAAGTAAACTGGTCTAATAGATAAAACTATATATATTTTCTTCAATATTTGACATATTATTGACTTCTTATTTACCTGATACATGTATAGATTCTCCTTTTCAAACCAGATCATTGTGAAACCAGATGTCTGGACACACTAAATATGGAGGTTTTTTGTTCCATTTGACTGGTCACTGGCAAAATTCATTCAATAGTCAGTAACCATTACAATAAATGTAAATCTTTATTATCAGAATGAACTTCAGAATAGTGGACATGTAAAATGACAGGAATTTAGTATAGTCTATACTTCTAGTATTTTGTAATTTGAGGTGTTATTATCCTTTTTACTGAGAAGCCCTGAAGATAAACATGTATATTTTAGTACCTGTATAATTCTAAATTAAACTGATCAATATTTGTCACAAAAAGAATCAAATTTAAGTTATCTAGAATGCCTCATCAAATGTAAGAGTTAAAACTCATACTTTATTTAAAGGTAATTTTTTCTTCACCCAGAATCTCTTCCAGCTTGCTTGAGGCTAGAAACATGCAGTAGGTCTAGAAAGGGTGTGATCAGCATCTTTTGTCTTTTTTCTCTGCTCCTCACCACGCTTTCTTTAGTTGATGCTTCTGACTCTTCCAGAATCTCATGTAGGAATTATGTATAGAGAAGAGGTATAGAAAGGGGCAGGGAAATTCTTTCCCAAGCAGCCAAAGAAATATGGGGTTTGGTGAATCTTTAAAGCTAGCCTTTTTATTTTCTATGACCACATTTGTTAATAAGCAAGAAGACTAAAAACAAGGAATCCGGTTTAGTAGGTTGAAAAAATCCACAAAACACAGGTGATTATAGTCTGAACTGACACAGGAGATAGTCACAAGATCAAACTGACAGAAATAAGGGGAAGTATGCATCTCAGGAATCTGGCTTTTTGGACCGAGAGATATCTGGAAGTATAATCTGTGGCATTTATAGAAGAAAAACCTCCTAGATAATGAGGCATTTTCTAAGGTATATTACTTATAATCACTTTTCTGGTGATTCTGACCACCAGAACAATAACCATAGTACATGCTTGAAATCTCCCTAGGCAACATACACTTTTGTTTAAATAGAGAATAAGAGGTTTGTTTTACTAAATAAGAAAGGTGAAATAATAAATATGTGGAACAAATGGACTCATGTTAAAGATAGGGAACTTGGAAGAGTAACTCTATTTTCAATTGTTGGGTGAGGAAATTGTTTCTCTATTTGTATGACCTTGTACATTTTACACTTTCTCTGAGTAACCTCTGCTTCCTGGAGCTCTATTGTTCTCTTCATTGCCATGGAGTTGGACAAGACGAAGACACAGGACAATAATAGGGATGTTACTTATCCTTGGCTCCTTCTAGTGGAAAGGACAACTTCTACACTGAGTCCAAAATGACATTTATTCTCTTATTAGGCAGATAGATGAATGTAGTGTTAACACCCCTTGTACGTTTTCACCAGCATAAACAATCACATTGTAACCAGTTCATGCTCAAACATCTAATGGTCACAAGAAAAGAAGTCGATTCATTTTATATTGCCTGAAGAACTACACATGACCAATGGCTGAAAATTATAGTTAGTTCAGCATAAAGAAGGGCTTTCCAGGTATATAACTAGAAAAATAAAGAATGAAAAGAGCTGTCTTGGAACAAATCTGTTTCTATTAAGTGAGTATGTTCTGCTAGAGACTGGATAAACACTTAAGGTGCTTTATAAGAACAGGTTTTTAAGCCTCCATATTTATGTAAAATCTTTTCAGCTATTCACACATTGGCATGCTATTTCTGCTATAAAAATTTTGCATTTAAAAATAATCAACTTTAGTTTTATTTACTTTAAAAAAATTGGCTTCAACCTAAGTGACCATACTCATGAAATCTAGGCATTTTTATGCTAGTAAGAGCCTTAGTTTTCTATTGCATATTAAAATAAGTTGATAGCTATTAAAGTTTTAAATATCCATCTGTGTGGCTTCTAAATCATCTTACACACCAGTCCTGAAAAACAGTATTCTAGTTTGGAGGAGATAACCATTAAGCCCTTTCCAGCCACAGACTTTCATAGTTTCCTCAATTTTACATTATATATGCATTTTTATTTGTGCATTTTATGTATTCATATTTTCATATTTATGAGCATAATTATGTATGGCATGTGTGATACTGGTGATTAATGTTTAGGTCCGAGCATAGTTGCCACTGTAAGTGTTTGGTAATAAAAACATATCTATTTTTTCTCATATAAACTCATATAAAACTAGCTTGGCAGCACTTCACTGCTTTATAAATTAAATCCAATGGGCATTGCTGCTTTAAGCAATGTCTTCATGCAGTAAGATATATTGTAGTCCAAGTTAGTTAACTTTTAAGAAAATAAATTTACCCACCAATAGTTTCACACGCTTTTTCTTGGTTTATAGGGTCTTTGAAGATCTGCTGTCTCCAACCTTTCCAGCCTTTTCATCTCCCTCTGTCACTTCTACTTTATGTTCCAGATATGCTGGTTTTCTCCAAATTTTTAAATCTTCATTCTGTTTTAATTCCTGTATCTTTCCATTTGCCTGACAACATCTTCCTCACCCTTCCTCACAATTTTCACTCATTCCACAATGGGATATCTCTAGGGGAACTTCTTTGACTGTCTTTTCTAAATGCTCAAGGTATGTATTTTCAAATCTTTCTACTTCCCTCTTCTGTAATAAGTACATTTGTCTATTTCATGGGATTTTTTTTTTTTTTTTTTTTTTTTGTGGTACGTGGGCCTCTCACTGTTGTGGCCTCTACCGTTGCGGAGCACAGGCTCCAGACGCGCAGGCTCAGCGGCCATGGCTCACGGGCCCAGCCGTTCCGCGGCATGTGGGATCTTCCCGGACCGGGGCACGAACCCGTGTCCCCTGCATCGGCAAGCGGACTCTCAACCACTGCGCCACCAGGGAAGCCCTCATGGGATTTTTTTATTGAATTTATTTTGGTATATAATTTTATGAACTTAAACACATGTATAGATTTGCATACCATCATCACAATCAAGATAAAAAATAATTCAGTCCAAAAATCTCCTTCTTGCTGTCTCTATAATCACACTATCCCCAAGCCACTATCTCTTCACAACCACTGATTTTTTACTGCTGTGATTTTGTCTATCTGAAAATGATACATAAATGGGATCATAGAGTATATAAATTTTTGATGCTGCTTTCTTTCACTCAGAATGATATCTTTGTCAGGGTAAATGCCAGTAGTGGGATTTCTGTGTCATATGGTAAAGGCACATGCACCCCAATGTCCATTGCAGCGCTATTTACAATAGCCAGGACATGGAAGCAACCTAAATATCCATCGACAGATGGATGAAGATGTGGTACATATATACAATGGAATGTTACTCAGCCATAAAATGGAACAAAACTGGGTCAGTTGTAGAGACATGGATGGACTTAGAGTCTGTCATACAGAGTGAAGTAAGTCAGAAAGAGAAAAAACAAATATTGTATATTAACGCATATACATGGAATCTAGAAAAATGGTACAGATGAACCTATTTGCAGGGCAGGAATAGGTATGCAGATGTAGAGAACAGACATGTGGACATGGTGGGGGAAAGGGAGGAGTGGGATGAAGTGGGAGATTGGGGTTGACATATCTACACTACCATGTGTAAAACAGATAGCTAGTGGGAACCTGCTGTATCGTGCAGGGAGCTCAGTTCAGTGCTCTCTGTTGACCTAGATGGGTGGGATAGTGGAGAGGGAAGGGAGGTCCAAGACGCTAACACAATGTTGTAAAGCAACTATACTCCAATTTAAAAATATATATATATATATATATTAAAAAAGAATAATGCCTTTGTGATTCATCCATCTTACTGCATGTACCAACAGTTCATTCAATTTTTATTGCTCAGTTGTATTTATAGTATGGTTACACCACAATTTGTTTGTTCATTCACCTATTGAAAGGACAATAGGATTATTTCCAGGTTTTGTGATTATTAATGGAGCTACTATGTTTTGTGTGAACATGAGTTGCTATTGTTTATTTTTCCCTACTGTAAATATCCCGGAGTGTAATTAGTAGCTCATATGGTATGCATACATTTAATGTTATAAGAAACTACCAAATGGTTTTCCAGAGTGGACATACCATGTTGTTTTCCCACTAGCAAGGAATGAGAGTTCCTGTTTTCTGCAACCTCTCAACTCCTTGGTGTTCTCACTATTTTTTAATGCTAGCCATTCTAATAGGTATGCAGTGGTATATCACTGTGAGCTTATTTTACATTTCCCTGATGACTAATGATGTAAAATATCTTTTAATGTGCTGATTTACCATATGTATATCCTATTTGATAAAATATCTGTTCAAGTGTTTGTCCTTTTTAAATTGGGTTGTGTTCTTAATCTTAGTTTTGAGGGTTCTTTAAAATTTTGAATGCAAATTCTTTGCTGGATATATGGTTTACAAATACTTTTCACACTCTGTAGCTTTGTGTTTTTATTTTCTTAGCCATGTCTTTGACAAAGAAAAGCTTTCGAGCATTTAAATAAACTTTTTTACTTTAGAATACTTTCAGATTACAAAAAAATTACGGAGGAAAGTCAGGGAGAATCCCCATATACCCAACACACTATTTCCCTGTAATTAACATTTTACATTTATATGGTGTATCTGTCAAAATTGATGAACAAATAATGACTCATTTTTATTAACTAAAGTCCATGCTTCATTCAGATTTCATTTTTTTTACCTCATGTCCTTTTTCTCTTCCAGGGTCTCAACAAAGATACATTATATTTAGGAACCATTATTCCTTAGGGCTCCTCTTGATTGTGACAGTTTCTTAGACTTTCATTGATTTTGATGTCTTTGACAGTTTTGAGGAGTACTAGTCAGGTACCCTATAGTATGTCCTTCAAATGGGATTCATGTAATGTTTTTATCATGATTATACAGAGATTATTGGCTTTGGGGAGAAAGACTACAGAGGTAGAGTTCTCATCATATCATAAGGAAACATATTATCAACATGAGTTATTACTGTTCATATTAACCTGGACCAACTGGCTAAGGCAGTGTTTGGTTTCTCTCATGAAAAGTTACTCTGCTTCCCCCTTTTCAAACTTTACCTTTGGGAAAATGTCACTATGTAGATCCCACACTTAAGAGGTGGGTATATTTACCCTACCTCCTTGGGGGCAAAATATCAACATAAATTGTTTTAAATTCTCCTGCAAGGAATATATGTCTATTCTCAGTATTTTTATCTGTGTATTTATTTATGTAATTTTGTATTTATATCTGTATAGGCTGTTGGGTATACTTTATTTATCTGGTGATTCAAATTGTTCCAACTTTGACAAATGGGAGCTCTTTCAGTTGGCTCCTGTATTCTTTTGCCAAATATCAATTACTCTGGGATTTAGTAATAATTATAATAATAAAAAATAAAAGTTCTGTCTCACCAGGTACCTTGTCTTTTTACCTAATTATAACACAGTGATCAGTATGTGCTAGGAACTGTGACTATTTGTATACCTTTATTTAGTTTTTATTCCATTTTATAGATGAGGAAAGAACAAAGTAAGGCAGGAAAGGAAAAGAGTGTGGCCCCAATAATAATAAATTTCAAAATCTTAGAAGGTGATTGTATTGGTAGTAGTGAAGTAGTGGCTAGGGTGAAAAGTAAGAGAAGATAGATTTTGACAAGGTGCACAAGAGGTGAGTATGCTCTTCTTGATCAGTGTTTCACATTCAGTTCCTAAATCTATTTAGACTCCCCCATACACTCCTTTCCATTCTGATCATCAGTATTTCTTGCTTGAATTCTCAAAGAGCCCATAACTTGTATTTCTAATTTTAGTCTTGCCTTTCTGAAATCCATTCTCCATCAGAGAATTTTCCAAAGGCACATTTAATTAAGAGAGACAGTTGAGCATTATGAAATATTACAGACTTTGGAGTAATATTGGTATGGGTTTAATATCTTCTTCTACTCCCTCTTTGCTTTAGGCAAATTATTGAACTTCTCTGAGCTTCACCTTTCTTATGTGAAAATATTTACTAAGCATAGGGCCATTGCAAATATCACAAAAAATAGGTAGCATCAATGTCATTACTGAGTGCCTACTGTGGACACACACGAAATTAAGTGTTTGGTGTGTACATCACAATATCCTTACGAGCTGGAGATTACTTGTAGATATTAAAACTGAGACACAAGAATTATGTAATGATTCAAGTTCATAACTAGCATATGATGAAGCAAGGATTTAAACAGGCATTTTAAATTCCAGAATCCATGAGTTTTAAAACCACACTGGCCAATTTCAGACTGAGAAAGTTGTGGAGCTAAGATTGGAATCCAAGTTTTCTAAAATTTCAAACTATGTAATATTATTTTCTAAAAGCAAAATATGTAAAAACCCTAGTACATTGTCCAAAATACACAAAATGTTAATAAATAAAATGGCTCTCTTTATTATTACTTTTATAGCCATTATTACTTGACTTACTGTTTAATATCTTTTGTAGACACTGATCACATACCTTGGCGTGGTAATCAAGAAACCATCATAATCTAGTCTTTGATTTTGTATTGAGACATTCAGATCTATCTTCAGGTTCGCCTTTCTCTGCTACCTCTCTCTGTCCATCTCTCACTCTGTTACAGACACACAGATACAAACGGATACACAAAGATACACACAGAGTTAAGGCAATATATATATATATATATTTTTTTTTTTTTTTTTTTTTTTTTTTTTTTTTTTTGCGGTACGCGGGCCTCTCACTGCTGTGGCCCCTGCCGTTGCGGAGCACAGGCTCCGGACGCGCAGGCTCAGCGGCCATGGCTCACGGGCCCAGCCGCTCCGCGGCATGTGGGATCTTCCCAGACCGGGGCACGAACCCGTGTTCCCTGCATCGGCAGGCGGGCTCTCTCTCAACCACTGCGCCACCGGGGAAGCCCCGTGGCAATATATTTTTTATTCCAAAATTTGGCAGGCTGTTTTATCGCTCTTTTTGTTTATGCTAATTCCTTTGTCTGGAATAACTCATGACCCTTTTCAAGGTTGAATAATGCCTAATGTTCATTTTATATTCTTATGAAATGTTTCTTCCTCCAAGGAATCTTCCCCAACCATCATCTCATACTTTTTCTTCCCATATTCCATTTTCATAGTACACATTACTCTATCTTACATTCTTTAATATGTCAGATCACCCTTTTAAGCAATAAGCTTTTTGAGGTCAAAGATTAAGTTTTACATCTATGCACCTCTATAGTTAAGACAACTACACAGCACATTAAAAACCACAATTATTGATAGCTAGTAAATGAACTGATATAATGACTCATTCTCTAAAATTTTCAGAAAAATATTTTAATCTGAACTTATACAACTGCATTACCAACCCCCCCCAAACCCTTTCCTCCCCATTTTGTAAGGTAGCAGCTAAAAATGCTTCCCTATATCCAGCTCCTCATCAGCTTTTCTAGTTAGAAACATGAATGGCTATACAGAGTTCAGAATATACTGGGAATCATACAAAATTGCAGTGATTCCTTTTTTCTAATACTAAGCAAACCAATGGCTCTGTAAATTCAGCTTAAATTTGAGTATCTCATGGTTTACGAAGGATGTGAGCCAAAAAAAGGTCCACTTTGACTCACCTAAAAAGTATATTTGACTGAAATCTTTGATTTCATGTCTTTGCTTGTAGCAATTTGTGGTAGAAAGAAGATGTGTAGACATGACCACACTATCCATTCTAAATATTGTTCCTTTATCTACTTTTGGCTTGAAATTCAATAAGTAGTTCTTATTTGAACAAGTTAATGCTAATATCTACAGAAAAGATATAGAATTCAAAGGGTGAATAACCTGTTATGAAGTCCTTCATAATTACTTATACGCTGAGTTGGTAAAAAAGTGAAACCAATCCAGGAGATATTAGTCTTTGTAATACAATTAACATCATCCTTTTAAAAGCTTCAGATTTGTCTGAGGAATGCGACAAATATTAGGATAAAAGTATTATTAGAGAAGCTAACAGAGGAATAAGTGTCTAATGAATATGCTAATTGTGTTCCAGTAATTTAGAAATAAAATACTACCCTTTGTACTGGAATTCAAAATAAGGAATTAGCTTTGAAAGTATGCCATCACTAAAACAAATATGTACCATCACTAAATGCCTAGGCTGTGTGATAAAATTCTCTATGGAATAGTGAATGAAAAGTTGAATGATTAAACAAACCTCAATATATCACAGTGGATTAAATCTTCAAGAGTGAATGGGAGGAAAATCCATTTCTTTTTTCAAGTAGAGTGATCAAATATTTGAACATCCCCTCACTTTAGTACATCGTTAAGCCTAAAATTCATAATTCTACTTACTCTCCAGACCTGACCCCAGAATTAAATTGAATGGATTAATCACTATTAAAAATCCAGTTTGGAACTCCTCAGTTGGACAGATTTATGTTCTTTTCTTTTTTCTCTTTTTTATTTCCCCAGTAGAGTTAGGATTGTGTATGAACATGCTGTTGCTTAGTTGAAATAGGGAATTAATTTTATAATTTAAAGGATAACAGCTTCCAAAATTAGTTTAACTGTATGAGAAAATAATTTTCATCAAAAATTTATTTAGTCTTTCAGTCTCTTTAATTAGTTATATAGTGCACATTATTAATATATGTGATATTTACGTTCTCAGATAAAAATCTCATTTTAATATTTTAACAGCTCATTAGAAAAATTACCATTAACGAAATGATTAAACAAATTATTGCAACTTGTTCCACAATTTTATTTAAAAGAAACTTCTCAGTTTAGGTAAATAATTCTATAATAATAGTGTTTGGCCTAATTAAACTGTCTCTTATCATTAATTTTTCCTTGCAAATATGGAACAAAAATTGTACAAAAAAGTACAATTTTTACTTGAAAATTGTTTTAATTTTGAAAATTTTTACTATTATTTATATGAAATCTATTTCCCATATTAAAAACATACAAGTAATTGAAATTGGAATAATTTTTAGTTTAAAATTAGGATATACTTCTAGTATCATTTCTAATTCTTGTTCATAATGAGTAGCTGGTAATGCACAAATTATAATCTATATATATAATCATAAATTTGATTTATTTGACACACTGATACCCAACCTGGCAGAGTAAAGTGGTTTCATGTTAGAACTGAGGATGAATTGGGATGACTTCTGAAACATTTGCATATTTGTTTGAGAATTTTAAAAAATAAAACTTCATAATACATTATGCAAATGCAGATTATGTGTAACATTTACAAATAAACTATAGCATGTTTTCAAGGATTTTCCAGAAAAACAGTTAAATAAGAATGTATTAGGTATGAGACAACATGATACGTGAACATAGTTTTTCTAAAGAGTTGGCTAAAAACTTTAAATTTATACTTGGAATTAGGTATGAATATATGATATTCAGTAAAATAAATCTCTCTAATAGAGAAGTTTAATTTCGGTTAAAAGTACTCAAAAGATTACAAGAAAAAATACTTGCTTTGAATAGACACACACACTGAACATGTTTTCCTCTATAAGATCTAATAAAATACAGAGATTCAAAATTAGATCACTTTATTGTCCTAATGATGATGATACCAAGTCTCCCATATATGTCCTTCCTCTATGGAGTTTCCCTCTGATGACAAGACTAAGAACTTCAGATGTGATTACACCATTGAAGAAGTCACAACAACCACTGATTCACAGAGAGGGAAGTGAAACGTCTGGTCAGACTGCCAAATGTGCTGCTGTCAGGATTACATGAGTTTTCTGCTAGGAGTCTCTTCCCCCAGCCAGGTACTGCTAAATGCAGGAGGTATCTCTATAGACCCTGTCTATTGCAGGAAGTGTTACACTCACTGAGATCTTATCCACCAAAAGAAACCATTATCTTTGATACCTATTCTGGATGACAATTCTAAAGTAACATTTTAAGCTATTAGGATCAGAGGAAGACCTTGCCTTTTCCCCAGTGTTCCTATCAAAATGAGTGTACTATATTGAAACTAGTCAACATTACTGTTCTTTTTCCACAAAGAGTTTTCAGTTTGCATCCACAACTGCCTATCATTTTTACCCAATTGTGTCTGATGCTGAGGAGCCTTGAATGCTGGACTGAGACCTGTCCAGCTGTTGAACTCATGTTACCCTTATTAAGACTTTCTTCTTGGGGCCTTTGGGATTGTCTTCTTTGAAGTATCTTTGCTCAGTGTCACCCCAGACATCAGAAAATTTAAATACTTTTAAACCATAGTCAAAAAGTTAGAGTACTAATATTTTTCTTGTCAGAAGAACACTTGCCTCTACTCATATTATCCTACCCTTTAAATAAAATATTCCAGTGGATATCGGGAAATAGTTGAATGAATTTCCCTTCTTACAGAATAAGGCTCAATTCACTTCCTGAACATAAAATCCTTCCTTCACACTTTTCCTAGAATTGGTGCTCCACTGCCATACTCCACACATATACATCCATAAAAACAAGGAAAAAAAAAAAAAAGGCACAGTAGAGATTCCAATTAGAATAGTGAGGATTCAGTTCTCAGGGACTTTAAACTAAAAATAGGAATGGATGATCATTTTCATTATTCAGTTTTATTGACTATTATAATAATTATAATAATATAAAATAAAAATTTTGTCTCACCATATGCCTTGTTTTTTTAGCTAAATATAACACAGTTATCAGTGTGTACTAGTGACAGAGGTCATTCATATACTTTTACTAGCTTTGGCTCCATTTTATAGAGGAAACATAACAAAGTAAGGCAGGAAAGGAAAATAATCCAGCCCACATAATAATAAATTTCAAAAGCTTAGCAGGCCATTTCATTGGCTGATGAGGAATATAAAATTGGAATTATATGAAGCTTCTTAGTGTTTTAATGTCCATTCTAGGAAACAATTTAAATAAACCAGGGGGAAAAGCACATTAAAAACCTGAGAAGTTCTTCAAAAATACATAACAAACATGGGATGAAGCCAGAGCAATTCCAGGAGGGTACTTATAGAGATAAACACCTACAACAAGAAAAAAATAGGATCACAATCTAACATTACACCTCAGTGAACTAGAAAAGAAAAAGATCAAACAAAGCCCAAAGTTAGGAGAAGGAAGGAAATACTAAAAAACAGAGAGGAAATAAAGAACAAAAAATCAATGGAAAAGATGAATGCAACTAAGGTAGGTTTTTTTTTTAAAAGTTAAACAAAATGAACAATTTTTAGCCAGACTTCCCAAGAAAAAAAGAGAGGTGACTCAAATAAGTAAAATTAGAAATAAAAGAGGAATCATTACAACTTATACCACAGAAATGCAAAGGATTATAAAAGACTACTACAAACAATTACATGCCAACAAATTGTACAAAACAGAAAGTGGATAAATTTCTAGAAATCTACAGTCTACCAGACTGAACCATGAAGAAATGGAAAATCTGAACAGTCTAATAACAACTAAGGAGTTTAAATCAGTAATCAAAAACTCCCAACACATCTATGTCCTGGGAAATCCCAGGACCAAATGGTTTCACTAGTGAATTCTACTGAAATTTAAAGAAAAGTTAGTACCAATCCTTCTCAAAATCTTCCATAAAATATAATAGGAGGGAACTCTTCCAAATTCATTTTACAAAGCTAGTTTATGATGGTACCAAAACCAGACAAGGACAACTAAAAGAAAATTACGGGCCAATATCTTGATTAATATGTATGCCAAAATCCTCAACAAAATCCTAGCAAACTGAATTCAAAGGTACATTAAAAAAAATCATACCCATTGATCAAGTGGGATTTATTGCAGAGATGCCAGGATGGTTCAAATCCACATATCAATCAGTGTGGTACACCACGTTAACAAAATGAAGGATAACAACCATATGATCATCTCAATATATGCAGAAAAAGCATTTGACAAAATTCAACATCCTTTCACTGTAAAACCTCTTAACAAACTGGGCACTGAGTGAACATACCTCAACATAATAAAGTCTATATATGACAAGCCCACCGCTAATATACGCAACAGTGAAAGCTGAAAGCTTTTTATCTTATATCAGGAGCAAGATAAGGATGCTCACTCTCCCTATTTTTATTCAACCAGAACTTACTCAGAGGAAAAGTAAATACAAGACATCCAAACAAGGAAGAAATAAGACTGTCTCTATTTGCAGAAGACATCAAACTGTATTCAGAAAACCCTAAAGTGTCCACAAAAAAACTGTTTGAACTAAATCAACAATTCAGTAAAGTTGCTAGGTACAAAAATCAATACACAAAAATCAGTTGTGTTTTTATACACTAACAATGAACTATCAGAAAGAAGGATTAGAAAAGCAGTCCCATTTACAATTGCATCAAAAAGAATAAAATACTTAGGAATAAATTTAACCAAGAAGGTAAAAGATCTGAGCACTGAAAACTATGAAACACTGATGAAAGAAATTGAAGAAGATACAAATAAATGGAAAGATATCCAATGCTCATGGATTGGAAGAATTAAAATTGTTAATATATAAATACTATCCAAAGTTATCTACAGATTCACTGCAATGTTTATCAAAATTGCAACGACATTTTTAATAGAAATAGAATAAATAATCCTAAAATTTGTATGAAACCACAAAAGGCCCCAAAAAGCCAAAGCAATCTTTAGAAAGAACAAAGCTGGAGACATCACACTTCCTGATTTAAAACTATATTGCAAACCTGTAGTAATCAAAACAGTATGTATTGGCATAAAAACAGATACATAGACCAATGGAACAAAGTACAGAGCCCCAAAACAAACATGTGCATATATGGTCAATTATTTTACGACAAAGAATCCAAGAATATACAATGCAGAAAAAATAGTCTCTTTAATAAAAGTGTTGAGAAAACTGGGCAAGCACATGCAGAAGACTGAAACTGGGCCCTTCTCTTACACCATGCACAAAGATCAATTCGAAATGGATTAAAGACTTAAATGTAGGACCTGAAACTGTAAAATTCCTAGAATAAAACATAGGCAGTAAACTCCTAGACCTCAGTGTCTGCAATGCTTTTTAGGATTTGAGACCAAAAGCAAAAACAAACAAGTGGGTCTACATCAAACTACAAACCTTCTAAAAAGCAAAGAAAGCCACCAAGAAAAGGAAAAGGTAACCTACAGAATGGGAGAAAATATTTGCAAATCATAGGTCTGATAAGGGGTTAATATCCAAAGTATATAAAGAACTCATATCACTCTATAGCAAAACAAAACAAAACAAAAAACCAATTAATCCAATTAAAAAATGGGCAGAGAAACTGAACAGACATTTTTCCAAAGAAGCATAAAGATGGCCAACAGGTACATGGAAAGATGTTCAACTTCACTAATAAACAGGGGAATGAAAATCAAAACTACAATGAGATATCACCTCAGGCCTGTTAGAATGGAAGTCATTAAGAAGACAAGAGTTGGGCTTCCCTGGTGGTGCAGTGATTGAGAGTCTGCCTGCCGATGCAGGGGACACGGGTTTGTGCCCCGGCCACAGCAGTGAGAGGCCCGCGTACCACAAAAAAAAAAGAAGACAAGAGTTAACAAGTGTTAGTGAGGATGTGGACCCTTGTGCATTGTTGATAAGAATGTAAATTGGTGTAGTCACTATGGACAACAGTATGGAGATTCCTCAAAATATTAAAAATAGAACTACCATATGTTCTAGCAATCCCACTTCTGGATATACAGTTGACCATTGAACAATGCTGGAGTTAGTTACATTTGGCCATCACTATCTAAGGTTTGTCATCCAAGCAACCATGGAACCTGTAGTACTGTAGTATGTATTTATTGAAAAAAAATCCACGTTTAAGTGGACCTGTGCAGTTCAAATTCATGTTGTTCAAGGGTCAACTGTATATCCAAAGGAAGTGAAAACAAGATACCAAAGAGATACCTACACTCCCGTGTTCACTTCAGCATTATATACAATTGTCAAGATATGGAAACAACCTAGTCTCCATCAAGGATGAATGGATAAAGAAAATGTGCTATATATATAAACCAAATATTTTTTAGGCATGGCAAACAAAATAAAATCCTGGCATTTGCGGCAGCATTAATGGGCCTTCAGGGCATTATGCTAAGTGAAATAAACCAGACAAGAGAAAGACAAATTGCATGATATCACTTATATGTGGAATCTTTAAAAAATTACACTTATAGAAAAAAATAGTAGAAAATTGGTTGCCAGTGGCTGGGGGAGATAGGTGAGGATGGAAATCAAGAGAGGTTGGTAAAAGGGGAAAAAAAGAGAATACCTTTGATTAATCAAGCATTAATTTTTAAAGTAAATACATGATATTACATTTTATAAACCATACCAAGTTCACTTTATTGATTATATACCTACTTTGCGGTATGGTCAATATATTACTAAAGTGACTTTTAAAAGCATTTAGCAGAAAGGAGAATAAATATGATTTAACACAATTACATTTGAGATACATAGAACAGGTTGGAGGGTGAATTCGTTTTAATAGATAATTAAAATCTATTGTATACTATTAACGTTATTTTACTAGTGGTTAGGATGAAGGGTGGAACAAGCCAAAGGGTACATTTGAAAAATAATCAGATTATGTTTCCTAATATCAGACAAGAGGACATAGATAGATCAGAGAATTTGTTTCTTGCTCTGGCGTTTAAACCCAGCTTTGGCCTTTTAAAATGCTAAAATGTCTGAGTGTTATGTTGACTCAGTTGCTTTGCTGGACTCTGTTGCTTAGAGGGAATAGAAGTCTTAATGGGAAGCTACCAAAGTCATAATTCATAACTCGCTTTTATCAGCAGACTGTCAAGGTGGAAGCATAGGCTTGAAAAGTAAGTGTGTTTTGTCATCATCATAAAAGAAATTTTTAGTTGCTGAACCTGAGGCTTTTGCACCCCACACGTTATATCAAGCAATTTTGTTGGCCTTTTGATCTGTCACAACTAATAATAACTTTTCCTGTTAAGTGGTACTGGTCCAAAACTTTTTGAGGAAATGGTATACAAGGACCACTCTTATTAACAGTTTTATGTTTTCCTGTCAACATCAGTGGGAGATGGGGTAAGCTGTAGTGGAAGTTTGCTATATCAAATATATCACAGACTTGCTAATAAAAAAACATTTCATATACAGTAGCCTGAAGAACTCAGGTAGCAAATAATCATCAGCCTTTTCAGCAGGAATCTAAGTAAAGCAGAGAATACCCCTCTATACCAATATATTACTTTATTTTACTAGAGCAACTTTCAACCATAGCTCTTTTAATGCACTTAGCAGACCATATCTCAAGAAGTTATGATTTCTCCTGCTGTTAATAGTAAATCAAACACTAAATGACATTTGCTAACTCTTTCAAAATAAGGGTGGAAACATTTTTTGGTGTATATGGCCCTGAAGGACATAAAGGGAAAGAGTTCAAAAGAAGTTGGTCTGCCTTTATTCTCAATTCTTTAACTTCCATTCTGGTGGAAGAGAAAAATTGACTTTATGAAATCCCATGAGGCTTTTTGTTAGATGTAGTAGAGGCTTAGCACTGTTATTAAATACAGGAAAACATACTATAGAGATGGGTTAGAAGGACTGATTGGAAAAAGAAATCCTCATCGTCTGTATAATGTACTCTTTAAGCATTCTGTAATTATCTTTTATAGAATTATCACTCATAATTAACATATACACACAAGAATATAAGATTTATGAAAGTGGGAAGAACAACTGTCTGGATTACTGGCGTATTCTTAGTGTTTTGCATAGGGCCAAGTGCATTACAGGAGCTCAAATAATGTTTGTAAAATGTTTGAAAAAATAAGCAACCTATGGCATTCCTTTAAATACTTTTACACTTCCGATTGTATTTCATTTAGCTTAGAACTCATGAATTGGCCTCACCCTCCAGAAGCCATTTTTCTACCTTCCTTTTGTTACAGGAGAAATTCAAGAATCAGTTATTATAGCTACACATCGGGTGGCATCTTTCCTTAACAAAGCAAGATATTGAGATGTCTGATTATAGACTCTTTTCTTGGAAAGGCTGAGTAGAGGCTTTTGTACAGTCTCAAAATTTTTACCAGTCTAGATAATTATCATGTATGTATCTGATTAGTCTACCAATTATGTGTGTGTATTTAAAACAATTGTCTGTTATGAGTGTATTTGACTCTTTCTTGACTAGATTGTAGATATATAGTGGGTGTACTTATTTAGCATATCTAGTTCTGAAAGATTGTATCTTCTTAATTTACTTTCATAAAACAATGATATTAACAGTATTGTATGGACTTATCCTTGCCACTTTTGTTTCTTTAAATCAGTTAATCTTTCTGGTTATTATTCATAGATTCAACCACTGCACCACCAGGGAAGCCCCTTCCTTAATATTTTTGACATGCACTTGTTAATGGCATGTAGACTCAGTAATGATGAAGAAGCCTTGCTACTGATTCATAATAATCATTATAGGTGAAATTGACTTGTCAGAGCTTAATCAACGCTTGTATTTATCATTATTACTAAGTACAGTCTAAACATATCACTCTAAACTCATGTAAAGAAAAAATATAATTTCATAGAACTCCATTCTGAAGCTTTTTCTGAAGCTTCAAAAGAAGACAAACTCAATACAACGGTAGACGTTGCTTCCATCCTTACTCCAGGGCAATGCTGTGTTTGTCTGATACATTTTGTAGACTTAAAAAAGATAGTTTAGGGGCTTCCCTGGTGGCGCAGTGATTGAGAGTCTGCCTGCTGACGCAGGGGACACGGGTTCATGCCCCGGTCCGGGAGGATCCTCCGTGCCGCGGAGCGGCTGGGCCCGTGAGCCATGGCCGCTGAGCCTGCGCGTCCGGAGCCTGTGCTCTGCAATGGAAGAGGCCGAGGCAGCGAGAGGCCCGCGTACGGCAAAAAAAAAAAAAAAAAAAAAAATAGTTTATCCTTGTCATTATCCTTATAGCCATTAACTGTATATATGCAAAATACTATATTAAATATTAACATGTTCTCAGACTGAACGTTCTCATTCAAAAGATTTGAATTATCTGTAGGACAATGAAAACTGGGAAAAATTAAGCAAAAACTTAATTCAAAATTTGTAAATTAATGAACTGTAATTATTTTTAAATTGAACACTGACTTGAATTATAAACCTAAAAATGGTGGATGGAAAAAAACTTCTTTAATTAGAAATCTAAAATGTTTCTGTTTTAAAGGAATATAGTCTTCCAAGAAAAACAACATTTTTAATTGGTTTGAGGTGTGTGTGTGGCAGATGATGTCAATGCTCCACCTGTATGCTTTCAGATCTCTTTACTATTTTCACGCTGTGCTTTCACATCCAACAGCTAACACCTGCAAGAAAAGCTATACATACCTGGGATTTACATCGCCCTGAGAAGAGCTCTAGCAAATGACTCCCTGCACAGAGTTAGAAACTACTCCAGCTTCCTCGCCCCTAGTCCAGACTGCTCTGAGGTAAGACTGTCCAAAATTTTTTGTGGAGTTGAGCCTAAATTGCCCTTCATAGGACTTTGTTTGATGTCCAGTATCTGCTTGGCTTCCTCCTCTTCCTGGTCTCTCTTCCCCACTCCCTACTCTTTTTTTTCCTGGCAACATTTCCTAATAAATTATTTTCATATGGATCCTCATCTTAGAGTCTGCTTCTGGGGAGTCCCTCTTAAGACACAGTATAGTTATTAATGCTGCTTATTAATATTTCTACTCTCTGCCTTCTGGGTACAATGTTGGGCTGTACTTCCTGGCCTCCTTTTGTTGGATGATAGGCCAAGTTACCAGCTCTAGCAGAGGTGCTGTATGCTACTTCTGGGCTGAGCATAACATTCACAGGATGAAACCCTTTAGAGCTTTGTTGTGGTGACAAAGAATGTTCCAATTTGTGGCTGTTCTATCAGCCCAGGACCCAGAATCAGTGTGAGAACGTGGAGAAGAGGCCCAGCCCTGATTCCGTAGTCAAAGTGAGAAATAAACTTCCATTGTGTTAAACCACTGAGAGTTCGAGAGTGTTTGCTGTACTGCAATATACCTAGCATATCCTGAGAGATACAGAGGGTAAAAAAAGAGAAGAACCAAGGATGACTAAGATTTCTGACTTGGGCTATTGGCTATAGATAGTGCTAATATTCTCTGGGGTTGGGAAGAGCAAGGAGGAAGAGCTGGCTTTTTTAACTTATTAATTTATTTAATATTTATTTATTATTGATGTATAACTGACATATAACAATGTCAGTTGTTACATATGCATATATATATTTCCCCATAATTTACTTTCACCCTATCTTTTTATTTATATTTAATATCATTTCTTCTGTAAATAGCATATGATTGGGTTACTTATCTATTTCAACAGTCTTTGCTTTCAATTGGAGTATTTTTACCATTAATAATTTAATTATTGCTATCTTTCAATTGTCAACTATTATTTTACTCTTTTCTCTATTGTACTTATTGCCTGCATTTCCCTGTCCTTCCTTCTCTTCTTATTTTGACTTATTTAAATATTTGAGGAGTTCCATATTTACTTATTTATGGCTTTTAGTGATACCACTTTACCCTTTTTGGTTTTTAGTGGTTTCTCAATCATTGTTTTTATATTGTTTACAAATCTAATAATCTTTATATAAACAGTACAGCAATCACTTTTTTTAGCAATCACTTTTTCTTGCTCTTTGATTATTTTGATTAAAATTGAACTGATTTAATTTTTAGTCCTAGTCACTAACTCAGCTAGTAGGACTGGTTTTATCATCTAGGATGGAGGGTGGGGTCAAAGATCTGGATTGGTATATGATTGTGGTTTGGGAATAGATTTTATGTGAGGACACAGGATACAAAGATCATATGATTTCAGGATAATTTTACGTAGCTAGTGATATTTATGATGATTCTTATTTTCTTAATAACTGCTAATATATTAGTTTCAGGTGTAGACATAATGATTTGATACTTGTATATATTACAAGATGATCACCACAACAAGGCTAGTTAACATCTGTCACCACACTAGTTACAAAATTGTTTTCTTGTGTTGAGAACTTTTAAGATCTACTGTTAGCAACTTTCAAATATGGAGTACAGTATTATTAACTATAGTCATCATGCTATACATTACATCCCCATGACATTTTCTTCTTTTCAACTATACTGGTTATTATAGTTGGAAAATTTACTATAGTGATCTCTAATATATTTTAATAATACAAATTATAATTTTTAACAGAGATGTATGCTTTCCTCACTCTATTTATAATGGGAGTTAATATGACTGAAATTATTTTTAATTTCTAAAATGTGACGATTGACTTTTAAAACAACAGTAAGTCACTTAAATGTCTCAAACTTTTGTTTTTTCCACAGTTCTATTTGTAGTTAAATTTGTAACAAACCACTATCTTTCCCCTCCAAAAACCAGACAGCATTCTGTATGTTTGCCATTGTGTATTGTGCTTATATATATTTTTAAATTTATTTTTGGCTGCGTTTGGTCTTTGTCGCTGCATGCAGCCTTGCTCTAGTTGTCGCGAGCAGGGCTACTCTTCATTGCAGTGTGCGGGCTTCTTATTGCAGTGGCTTCTCTTGTTGCGGAGCACAGGCTCTAGGCGCACGGGCTTCAGTAGTTGTGGCACGTGGTCTCAGTAGTTGTGGCTTGTGGGCTCTAGAGCTCGGGCTCAGTAGTTGTTGAGCATGGGCTTAGTTCCTCCATGGCATGTGGGATGTTCCTGGACCAGGGCTCGAACCTGTGTCCCCTGCATTGGCAGGCAGATTCTTAACCACTGCACCACCAGGGAAGTCGCTGTGCTTATATTCTTGATCTGGCATGTCAAGACTCTGAGTTTGATATAACTTGTATCATGGTAATGCACAGATGATGTGCACAGATCTATCCAAATGAGATCTAGTTTTACTACATAGCGCTTGTGCCATCATGAAACTTTGGGTATGTTTGTGTATGTGTGTGTGAAAGAACAGGAGTGGGAGAGAGATGGTGAATGAGAGTTCATTTATATATTTGTATGCAAGATTTTAATAAGTAATAGGAAAGAAAATGTTGTAAGTCCAAGGAACAATATGACAGTCCCCACTCTATGCTTAAATGTCTGTTCCATAGGGGATACAGAAAGTCTGAGTTCCATAAGTCAAATAAATGCCAAACCACCTGATTGTACACTGGAAGTGATCTGGTACCCAAGGAAAAATGAGAACCCACACAAATTAGTTTCTTTTTTTTTTAAACATCTTTATTAGAGTATAATTGCTTTACAATGGTGTGTCAGTTTCTGCTCTATAAAAAAGTGTATCAGTTATACATACACATATGTCCCCATATCTCTTCCCTCTTGCATATCCTTCCCTCCCACCCTCCCTATCCCACCCCTCTAGGTGGTCACAAAGCACGGAGCTGATCTCCCTGTGCTCTGCAGCTGCTTCCCATTAGCTATCTATTTTACATTTGGTAGTGTATGTATGTCCATGCCACTCTCTCACTTTGTCCCAGCTTACCCTTCCCCCCCCCATATCCTCAAGTCCATTCTCTAGTAGGTCTGCATCTTTATTCCCATCTTGCCCCTAGGTTATTCTGACCATTTTCTTTTTTATTTTTATTTTTTTTAGATTCTGTATATATGTGTTAGCATGCGGTATTTGTTTTCCTCTTTCTGACTCACTTCACTCTGTATGACAGTCTCTAGGTCCATCCACCTCACAACAAATAACTCAGTTTCGTTCCTTTCTATGGCTGAGTAATATTCCATTGTACATATGTGCCACATCTTCTTTATCCATTTATCTTTTCTCCAAAAGGAGCTTATTTCCAACTTCACTCTTATTGGAGGTAATTCTATTTCCATTAAGCCCTCAGTATATGTGTTTGTCAATTTGTGACACCTGTGCAAATTTAATTAAATAATCTTAAATATGTGTACTTAAAAGTCAAATGAAGAAATTAAGATCCAGCTGTTCACCTGCAACTGCTTAATTTATGCTGGCTATTTAATTGAAAGTCAATAACGTGGAAAGGAAAAGCATATTCACTTGACATTATATTAGAAACTGTAAATCATAATCAATTGCATGATTCACAAGTGTATCTATTTACTTGAGCTTAAAATAATAATTTTTTCCTCTTCAAATATGTGTATCAAATGTATATGCCATTTTAAAGTAATATTAAAATTATTTATATTTAATATTAAATATTCTCATACATTTGAAAACAAAAGTAAATTTAAGCTACCAAAGGCTAAACTTATTAATGCCACACATATTTCAGTTTTACTTTAGTTATATTTTATTGTCATGTCATAGAAATATTTTAAAAATCACATTCATTTTTAACATCATATTAAAGAGATAACTACAGTTATGCTTTAAGCACGAGGTATTTTACTTACACCCATATGAACACTCTTTCTATTTAAGCCTTGTGTTTGGTAATCACTCTGTATAATTTAGTTGACTCTTCTTTTTCATATCTATCATTTTTGCATATATTTGTGCTCAATGGAAGGCAGAAGCAATAACATATTTTCATTTATTACAATTTTTAAAAATTATTTTAACTGCAAAGGAGATTTATTTAACTGGGAAGCAGATTCTTACATTTAATTTTGGGGCACTGGAGCCTGAGTGCCTTGAGTTATGATACTTACCCTATATTTACTGTGTGACTTTGAGGAAGTTGCTTAACTTCTCTGTGTCTCATTTCCTCTACTATCAAAATGACATAGCAGCCAGAATATATTATTTTTTTATTTTTATTTAAGGTGATTTTTCTGGAATAATGCAGGAGAAACAAGGTAGTAAATACTTAAAGTTTAAAAAAAGAAACTGGAAGGGTCTTTATCATATATATGAAGCAGAGTAGGGAAATGAAAATCTGTAAGAGGAACCAAGATGTCATTTTTTGTACGGAACATTGAGTAAGAATTTTAACTACCTTAAACATTAGTTTCCTCCATTGTAAATTGGGGATGATTATAATTATTTTTCCTCATAGATTACTTCTATCAGTGAAATATTGCATTTTGGAATTCCTTATAATTTATAAAGTAATATATGCTACTCTTTAATATAGTGTTGTTAATGGTAATCACTGAGACCTGAATGAGTCACATTTCTTTGATAAGCAATCTTTTTCAGGCCTGACAAATTTACCAAATTTACTTAATATAAAATCACAATATCATAGACTTGAGATTCTGTCAAATAACATGTCTACTGTTTGATGAATTTACATACCCACTCAGCACATATAAGAGTGTTACCTACTAACACTATTACAGTCAAGCTGTTATGTCCTGCTATGTTTATTAAATATAAATTTTATCCTCTCACAACTATGGCAATATAGCTACTGTTATAATCATTGGTATCTCAAGTTTCAATTAATCATATATTCTAAAATTTCAAATTGTTTGCTTAGGAAGGGATGTAATTATTCTGAGAATGACAGCTACCAAGTATTGATTTTATATATCACAGTTAATATATTTTTATTACATTCCAATCAATTGTACTATTTGGTTTTGTAAGGCACAAAAACACAGAAAGCATTAGGGCTACATCTTACATTTGCCTTTGAGATTAAGTGGCAGATTTGATGAGTCTAACAACCAGATTTCTCTTCTGGGAGGACACAGGGAGAAATATTGAAAAATACAAAGCAGGAAATACTTTGTGATGTTTTCTAATTTATGCTTTCTTTGAGTTTTCTTTAACACATTTTCCTCTTCACTTTTTAAAGAGGTAGACTTATTTTTGAAAAAAATGATCTTACCATTTGTTTTGAAATTCTAATTTTCTTGATCAATTTTAACATTTTGACTTATTAGCAGAATTAGTAGATTAAATGTCCCTAGCGAAATTAAATTTGTGGTGCACTTTTTCATGGGTGGAATAAATACATTTACTCTAATATCTATATTAGTAAGAGCAATGTGGAGAGTTTCAGGTAAAATGATGGATTGTATGCTGGTATCTACTTTCACAGTATAACAAAATCCTGAAAAAAAAGTTAAGGGGACTATTTTAAGGGCATGAAACTCCAGTGATGGAGAGAACTAGAAGGCAGACAAGAGCAACACATTTGGAAGCTAGAATGCAGATGGAATGGTGGTAAGTGAATTAACAGATGTGAATTGTCAGACCTGAGAAGTCCAAATTCTTAATCACTAGTGGTACAAACTGAGAATCATTCTTTCATTATGGAATTCCTCATAGCCTCAGGAATTGGAGAATCAGATACTGCTGGGAGTTGGGGTGAAAGAGATGGCTACAATGAGGAAGAGCAGTTGTAAGTTGTTTAAGAGGCAGTGGGATAGGTAGAGCTCCTTAACACTACACAGCCTAGTAACAGCCTCTTCTAGAGGGAAATCTGTTCATTTTCTGGAGAGGGTGAAAGAGTGAGACTGGCCTGGGAAACAACGGGTATACTTGGGGACAAGGTTATCACAAAGAAAACCTTAGTGGCGCTGGTGATTAAGTAACAGAATACATAGTTTCTGCTGAAAACCAGGATCTTTTTCAATATTTGACACTCAGTATTCGGACAGTCAGATCTTTTCAAATCAGAAATTAAAAGTGGATCAGTTTGATGTGAAAGTACAAAGAATTTGCTATCAGAGGTTTCATCCTGCAATAAATTTCATAGCTGGTAAGCCCCCAGTCATATGCTGAGAGTTCTCAATCAATCTTTTAAATCCCTACTTACAAGATGACCAGAAAACTGAAGTAAGCCTCTACTGTGAAAGAGAAAGCCTCTACTGTATGAGAGAGAGAGAGAGAGAAAGAGAGAGAGAAACCAATATGGGACCTTTGGTTTCCAGTACAGGTATAAGGAACTTAGAAGTTGCTACTCTGTCCCAAACAAAAGCAACAAGTTGAAGAAACTGAAAAACCAACAATCCTTCTTAGAACTGTCAGAGAAGTGAAGTCACAGGGTAAACTGCTGATGTCAAAATTGGAGAGACAGGTGGATATAGAGAATCATATTATATCAGAGCAGAAACTCACAAGTAGAACCTCTGTGGAAACCAACGATGGAGTAGGAGGCTGTAATTGATGAATTGCTGGAAGTACAATGTGGACAATTCTGAGAGTCAAAATTCTAGGAGGTTGTCATAGGAGGGTCCCAACACTTTTGAAAGTTTGACCTTCTGGAGGGCTACCAGACCCTCCTAGTGATTATCAGAGAAAAATCCCCTTGAGCTTCCAGCAGGCGGTTGGAGCCTAATCTACTTGAAAGAAAGGAAGTACACAACTCTAGCCCCTTCATCCACCCAGTCCTACCGAAGTGGAGGGAAAAAAACCAAAACAGAACATGAGAAGCACTGGTGAAGTTCATGGTCCACAGATGCAGGTTAACCAAAAACTGAGACATACTCATAGGCCAGATAATGCTTTCCCTTTTCCCACAACTTGCCACTACATTATTAAAGGCCTATTTATCACAATTCCTTTTTTTTTTTGTGGTACGCGGGCCTCTCACTGTTGTGGCCTCTCCCGTTGCGGAGCACAGGCTCCGGACACGCAGGCTCCGCGGCCATGGCTCACGGGCCCAGCTGCTCCGCGGCGTGTGGGATCTTTCCGGACAGGGGCACGAACCCATGTCCCCTGCATCGGCAGGCGGACTCTCAACCACTGCACCTCCAGGGAAGCCCTATCACAATTCCTTTTACCCGTAACATTACATTCACCTTTCAACAAAAAATTTCAAAGCATACTGAAAGATAAAAAACAGTTTCACTGCAGTATATGTATGAGAAAAGTATTTTTATAGAATTAATTGCTTCAGTTGGCAATATATAGAGATTCTAATTGCCCTTCTGATTTAACCTTTTCTTTTCTATTATATCCTTTTAATTGATGAAAATATACTAATTAATATATGTTTACTTGACATAGTCACCACACCAGACCACAGGGTTGTTTTGGTGATCAAGATGTGTTTCCACTGGATTTTGTTAATTTTTGATCACACTATCCTAAGGTGGCATGTTTGAGTATTTTTTTTTTAAATTGGGCAGAAATCCCCTTTTCTCTACTTACCATGTTATACTTATCTCCTACTGAAATCTAGGAGCTCAATAACTATGTATTAATTAATTTCAGTTCATGGAACTTGGTACTAACAGTGCTTTGTCATGTCTGTCCAGAGGGGCTAGAGGCATAGGCATCAGGTATTAGAAGAAATAACTTTCTGTTATTTCTTTAAAGTCATATCGATTATCACATATTTTAACAATCTAAAGAATCTCAAAAGAAAACCTTCACACCTCCTTAAAAATTTCCCCATTCTTATATCTCCTCTTTTCCTTGGGCCTGGGATAGTACAAGTATTAAAAAAAAAAAAAAATTCTCCAAAGTAGTGCAGCAAGGTACATTGTAAGTGCCTAGAGGCAGAAAGAAGACAATTCTGTGACACGTACTTAAAACAGCTTGAGATATCAACTGCCCTAAAGAATCTGGTCTCCCCATCCATTCAACAAACATTTGTTTAGTTCCTACTGTGCTCAAGACACTGTGTTAGGTATTGTTCATGAACAATAGATGAATAACACAGATTTTTTGCCCTTAAGGAATTTATTTTATATATAGTAGCAAAACATATAATATAGTAAAGAGTATGCTATAAAATGTTCATAGAAGCTATAATAAGCTAAGATTTTTTAAGCTATTGGATGTATTAGTGTTAGAATATTATCTTCCAAGAAGTTTAAATAAAAATTAAGATGCTATAGGTGCTATAGGTGAAATCAAATTTTGTTGGGGGGAAAACATTAAAATAAGAAGAGACATTGAATTATCACCAGCAGAAGGAATTTGACATTTCTTACGTTTCTAGTGTTGTGTTTTATGTTCAGTTGTGTATAAAACTGCACATTCTGTTCATTCTATTTTTTTTCTCTTTCCCATTCAATTTCTTTTTTTCTCACCATATGCAATGTTAGTATTTTCTTCTCTCATAATTTCAACACAGGAATTCTCAGTTCACCTTTCTGTATTGTAAAGCTCTTAATTATCATTGACTTTCGCATTTCAGTATTTGTAGTAAAATATCATTAATTGTGCCCAATTGGGAAATAAAAGTTAAGTCTGAATTATAGAACATTTAAGAAGAAATGATGCAAAAAAATAAAATAAAATAAAAATAGAAGAAATGACATGAAATAAAATATACATATAATAATCTGCTGACAGCAATTGAGGAATGTGGGAATCAATCACAAATGTGGAGGATAAAATCTGTTTTGAACCTAAAAATGCTCATAGACAAAATTTATTTTATTGCCATATACAATATTTGAATAAAACCACTGCTAAAATGGATTAAAATAATTTTCTGGCTTTTACTTGAAAATAGGCTAAATAGTACCTTGATTTGCACTCTGGAAAGTAATCTTTTGAGGGTGCACATATGTATTTCAGTTAAGCTTACCTTAATTATCATAATTTCCAATTTTTAATTAAACAAGTTTTTATTGTTTAAGGAGTAAATTCATCTCATAAGACAAAGACTATAGCATACAAAGTTCTTGTCCAAAAGAGTAAATAATTTTAATTTTGTAGACACTTGGACCTGATAGTAGATAGTACAATTTAGGATTGATACCACTTGCAATATTTTTGTCTTCTAAGAACACATTTAAAATTGCATTAAAGTTACAAAAATTTTCCAAGTTCATTAAAAAAATAGATAAGTGAACAAAGATGTGGCTTATGTTTATTTACCTATTGATTATCTCTTCATTTACTTTCTTTGGCAATATTTCAAATTTCTGGTTCACTTGCTCACTTCCTGCTGAGTGACTCTAAGTGTAAGCAATTGTAGCTCATGCTGAAATAACAGAAGAATTTACTCAGCAGCAAACACCATACTTTTTGAAACTATTTCTAGGAAACATTTTATTTAAATAGGAATATGGGAGAAAAGTTTAAGGAAGGGTCAGTTTTGTGCAAACACAAATCTACTGAGTTTTGGAAAATAGGAGGGACCATAAAATAATGGGATAGAATTGACAGAAGTGCCACTTAAAGACTGAGCTGAGGCAGTTATTGAAGTAGGATAAAGTCCATAAGAGAGGGTTTTAGAATGGAATGAGGCATCAGTAGTGCAGAATATCTCAGGCACCTAAAAGCTCAATATAAAACCATTTTCCTGGCCAGAGGAATTGTAGAAAAGAAGTCCATAGAGTTTGGGGAGATTTCCCAGTTTTTTTCCATTTTCTTATAGAACTTATCTACAAGGGTAGCTCCAGAAGAATGGAACTGCTTTGCAGCATGGGAAGCTAAATTACCGAGGAAATAAACAGAAAATATATTTATCCAGCAGACAATGTAAGGGGCTCTAAAGGATACAGAGAATGTGGGGCAAATCCTGAAGAGGAGTGAGCAAGAGCAGAGAGCTCCTGAATTGTCTGTAATTGTAAACAAGTCTGGGCTCACCCTGATGGAATTAATGGAACAATTCATTGAAGCACAGCAAAGGATTTGAAAACCAAATTGACATTGGAACCACTGCAGATGCTAGTTAAATTGTAAAATTGATAGACCTCTAACCAGACTAACCATGAAAAGATAAAGAATCCTTTCAACCTAGAATTCTTATTTTTTATATTGAAGTGTAGTTAGCTTACAATAGTATATTAGTTTCAGGTGTACAACACAGTGATTCAGTATTTTTATACACTACACAACACACAAAGTTATTACAATATTATTGACTATATTCCCTGTGCAGTACATTATATCCCTGAGGTTTATTTATTTATAATTGGTAGTTTGTACCTCTCAATCCCCTTCACCCTTTTTATCCATTCTGCACTGCCCCCCTCTGGCGAGTACTATTTTGTTCACTATAACTATTAGCCTGTTTCTGTTTTGTTATATTTGTACATGTTTTATTGGTTCCACTTATAAATGAAAACATACAGTATTTGTCTTTGACTTTTTTCACTTCGCATAATACCCTCTAGGTTCATCCATGTTGTCACAAATGGCAAGATTCCTTTCCTTTTTATGGCTGAGTAATATGGACACTTATGTTGCTTCCATATCTTGACCATTATAAATAATGCTACAGTGAGCATGGGAGTGCATATATCTTTTCAAATTAGTGTTTTCCTGTTCTTCAGGTAAATACACAGGAGAAGAATTTTTGGATAGTATGTTAGTTATATTTTTTTATTTTTTGGGGGGACTCTTCATACTTTTATCCATAGTGGCTGTACCAATTTATTGATACATTCCCACTAACAATGCAGAAGGGTTTCCTTGTCTCCACATCCTTGCTAACACTTCTAATTTGCTATTTTTTGGATGATAGTCACTCTGAAAAGTGTGGTGGTATCTCACTGTGGTTTTGATTTGCATTTCCCTGATGATTAGTCATGTTGTGTATCTTTTCATTTGCCTTTTAGCCGTCTGTATGTCTTCTTTGGGAAAATGCCTATTCAGATCCTCTGTACCACCCCTTTTTTGATGGTAACTGGCCTTATTGTGGTGATAATATCCTAATTAATAAAAATATGAAATTACTATGTTGTACACCTAAAACGAATATAATATTGTATGCTAATTATAACTCAACCTATTTTAAAAACACAGTCGTTTTTTGTATATTGACTTGTTTAAGTTCTTTATATTCTGGTTATCAATACTTTATCAGACAAATGATCTGCAAATATCTTCTCCCATTCAGTAGACTGCCTTTTCATTTTGTTGATGGTTTCCTTAGCTTGCAAAGGCATTTTAGTTTGATGTGGTCCTATTTGTGTATTTTTACTTTTTTACCCTTGCCTGAATAGACAGATCCAAAAACACATTGCTATGACTGATGTCAAAAAGCATACTGCCAATGTTTTCACCTAGGAAATTTATGATTTCAGGTCTTATATTTAAACACTTAATCCATTTTGAGTTTATTTTTGTCTGGTGTGAGAAAAGGGTCTAGTTAATTATTTTACATGCTGCTGTCCAGCATTCTCAACACAACTTATTGAAGAGACTGTCTTTTCTTCTTTGTATATCCTTGCCTCCTTTGTTGTAGATTAGTTGACCATATATATAGGGGTATATTTCTGGGCTTTCTATTCTGTTCCACTGATCTATGTATCTGTTTTTTGTGTCAGCACCATACTGTTTTGATGACTACAGCTTTCTAGTATAGTCTGAAATCAGGGAGCTTGATACCTCCAGCTGTTCTTCTTTCTCAAGATTACTTTGGCTATATACAGTATTTTGTATTTCCATACAAATTTTTGGATTATTTGTTTCAGTTCTCTGAAAAATGCCATTGGTATTTTGAATTTGTAGATTGCTTTGTATGGTATATACATTTCAACAATATTAATTATTCCAATCCATGAGCACAGTATATCTTTCCATTTATGTGTGTTATCTTCAACTTCTTTCTTCAGCGTCTTATAGTTTTCAGAGTACAGGTCTTTCACCTCCTTGGTTAAATTTATTCCTAGGTATTTATTTACTTTAGACATGATTGTAACTGGGATTGTTTTCTTGATTTCTCTTTCTGATAGTTCATTATTAGTTTGTAGAAATGCAACAGCCTTCTGTATATTAATTTTGTATTCTGCAATTTTACTGAACTTATTCCAATAGTTCTAATAGTTTTTGGGGGATAGCCTTTAGGGTTTTCTATATGTAGAGTAATATTTAGAGTGGCAGTTTTACTTCTTCCCTTCCAATTTAGATGCCTTTTATTTCTTTTTTTCTTCTCTGATTGCTGTGGCTAGGACTTCTAATACTATGTTGAATAAAAGTGGCAAAGGTGAGCATTCTTGTCTTGTTCCTGATCTTAGAGGAAAAGCTTTCAGATTTTCACTATTGAGTGTGATAGTAGCTGTGAGTTTTTCATAAGTAGTCTTTACCATGTTGAGGTATGTTCCTTCTATTTGCACTTTGTTGAGAGCTTTTACTATGATTGGATGTTGAATTTTGTCTGATGCCTTTTCTGTGTCTACCAAGATGATCATATGGTTTTAATCCTTCATTTTGTTAATATGACATGTCACATTGACTTGTTTGCAGATATTAAACAATTCTTGCATCCATGGAACAAATCTCATTTGATCATGTTGTATGATCCTTTTAATGTATTGTTGAATATGGTTTGCTAATATTCTGTTGAGGATTTCTGCATCTATGTTCATCAGTGACATTAGTCTGTAATTTTATTTGACAGTATCTTTGTCTTGTTTTGATATAAGGATGATGATGACCTAATAGAATAAGTTTGGAAGTGTTCCATTCTGTTCAATTTTTTGAAAGAGTTTGAGAAGCATAAGTATTAACTCTTTTTTAAATGTATAGTTGAATTCCCTTGCAAAGCCATCTAGTTCTGAAATTTTGTTTGTTGAGAGTTTTTTTTTTTTATTATAGATTCAGTTTCATTACTGTTAATCAGTCTGTTAAGATTTTCTATCTCCTTGATTCAGTCTTGGAAGATTATATGTTTCTAGTAATTTATTCATTTCTTCTACACTGTCCAATTTTGGTATATAATTCTTGTATTCTTTTGTGATTGTTTGTATTTCTGTGTTATTGGGTGTAACTTCTCTTTTATTTCTAATTTTATTTACTTGGGTACTCTCTCTTTTCTTCTTGATGATTCTGGCTAAAGGTTTATCCATTTTTAAAAATCTTTTTAGAAAACCAGCTCTTAGTTTCATTGATCTTTTGTCTTTTTTTAATCAATTTTATTTATTTCTGTTGTGATTTTTTAATTTACTTTCCTCTACTACTTTGTTCATTCTTCTTTTTCTAATTTCTCTAGGTGTAAGTTTAGATTGTTTATTTGATATTTTTCTTGTTTCTTGAGGTAGGCCTGTATCACTAAGAACTTCCCTCTTAGAGCTGTTTTTGGTATGTCCCATAGATTTTGGAAAGTTGTGTTTCTATTTCTAATCATCTCCAGGGGGTTTGCCTGTGCAGTCTTGGCAAGCTGACTAGAGTGCCAGGCACTTTTCAATTTGCTGCCTTTACTTTGGGACTCAGAGCAAGTAAATTTGTGTGTAAGCCCTTTAAAAGCAAACTTGGTTTCCTACAGACCTCCAGCTCTCCAGGTCAAAAGTCTTGCTGTTTTTTAGAACCATTTAAGGGGGCTCATCTTCCTGGTGCCTGTCCCCAGGGCAGGGGCACCCAATGTGGGGTTCAAACCCCTTTCTCCTCAGGGAGGACCTCTGAGTTTGTGATATTCCCTTCCTTTTTTGGGTTGCCTACTTGGGATGTGTGTCCTGACTAAATCATGTCTCTGCTCCTCCTACTCATCTCAATTTTTTTTTTCTATATGTCCTTAATTGTAGAAGAGCTGTTCTACTAGTTTTCAGGTTGGTTTTAGAGAGAGTTGTTCTATATATAGTTTTAGTTTTGATGTATCTGTAGGAGGAGGTGAGTTCAGGATCTTCCTACTCTGTCATCTTGATCCCACCCTCTCTTGACCTAGAATTCTGTGTCCAGTTACAATATCCTTCAAAAATAACAGTGACATAAAGATATTCTTAGATTAAGGAAACATAAGATTATCTGTCAGTGGCAGATTGCACCCCCCAAAAATAATTTAAAGAAAATTTCTTAGGCTAAACAAAAATGATTCCAGAAGAAATCATATAACTTCAGGAATGAAGGACAAGCAAAAGAAATAGTAATTATTTTAGTTAATAAAATAAATACCATATAAAGCATATTCTCTGACCATAATAGAATGCTAGAGATAAATAACAAAAAGATATCTGGAGAAAGACAAATACTGTATGCAAACACATATATATGGAATTTAAGAAAAGAAAAAAATGTCATGAAGAACCTAGGGGTAAGACGGGAATAAAGACACAGACCTACTAGAGAATGGACTTGAGGATATGGGGAGGGGGAAGGGTAAACTGTGACAAGGTGAGAGAGTGGCATGGACATATATACCCTACCAAACGTAAAATAGATAGCTAGTGGGAAGCAGCTGCATAGCACAGGGAGATCAGCTCGGTGCTTTGTGACCACCTAGAGGGGTGGGATAGGGAGGGTGGGAGGGAGGGATATGCAAGAGGGAAGAGATATGGGAACATATGTATATGTATAACTGATTCACTTTGTTATAAAGCAGAAACGAACACACCATTGTAAAGCAATTATACTCCAATAAAGATGTTTAAAAAAAAAAAAAGATATCTGGAAAATCCCCCAAAATCCCCAGAGTTGGAAATGAAACAATACACTTCTAAACAATCTATGAGTGAAGAGGAAGTCTCAGGTATATGAGAAAACATTTTGAATTAAATAAAAATATACTATAGCAATACCTGTTGGGTATAGCTAAAACAGTTCTTAGAGGGAAATTTATAGCATTAAATGCATATATTGGAACAGAATAATTATCTAAAATCCGTAATCTAAGTTTTCACCTTAAGAACTAGAGAGAGAAGGAAAAAATAAACCTACAGCAAACAAAGAATATAATAATAATGATTAGAGCAAAGATCAGTGAAATTAAAAACCAAACAGTAGAGAAAATCAGTAAGCCAAATGTGTTGTCTTTTTAAAGATCAATTAAATTGATAAACCTCTAGTAAGGCTAACAAAGAAAGGAAAGAAGACTCAGTACATGCCCCTCTGATATTAAAATAATACTAGGACAATATTACAAGTGATTATACAGCAGTAAATTTGAAAAAAATAGATGAAATGCACCAATCCCTTAAAACTATCAAAATTTATTCTCAATGAAAAGAGCCACAAGTAGTGCAATGTCTAACAAAGTAAATCTCAGTCTCTGATGGTTTCACTGGTGAATTCTATCAAGCATTTAAGATAGAAGTAATATATTTTCTACATCATGTCTCCAGAAAATTGAATGGGAGAAAATATTTCCCAATTTATCAGTCCAACATCCTGATATCATAGCCAGATAAAGATTACAAGGAAAGAAAAATGCAAATATTCATCCTGAATACACAAAATCCTCAGCTAAATATTAACAAATAAAATCTAGCAATAAAGGGATAATATATTACAGCCAAGTAGATTTTGTTTCAGTAATGAAAGACTAGTTCAACATTTCAAAATCAAACAATGCAATGCACTAACATACTAAAGAAGAAAAGTAGTATAGTAATTTCAAAAGAAATACAAAATACATTTTATAAAATTCAAATGTATTCATTAAAAAAATACTTTCAGCAAAATAAAAATAGAGGAAACTTCTTTAACCATCAAGAATGTGTATACTTCAGGGCTTCCCTGGTGGCACAGTGGTTGAGAGGCTGCCTGCCGAGGCAGGGGGCATGGGTTCATGCCCCGGTCTGGGAAAATCCCACATACCGTGGGGCGGCTGGGGCTGTGAGCCATGGCCGCTGAGCCTGAGCATCCGGAGCCTGTGCTCCACAACGGGAAAGGCCACAACAGTGAGAGGCCCATGTACCACAAAACAAAAACAAAAACCAAACAAAAAAAGAATGTGTACTTCTACAAGGCAAGGACTATGACTTGGTTATTTTTTCACCCATGCTTAGGATAGTCCCTGTTACAAAGGTGAAAAAAGATTTATAAATAAATTATTTATAAACACATAAAGTAAGAGTGCCTGATTTAACATAAACACACACACACACACACACACAAAGTCTGCTTTGTACAAATAGGTTTAATCACTTTATCAAATCTAATGAACATCATCTAGGAGTGAAGACTCAAAATAGGAGGACATAAAATGTGTTTGTGTGTTGTGTGTATGGATTTGTGAAAGTAGGTGTTTATTTGCAAAGCAAGGTTTGATCCGGTAAATAATTTATCTTGAGGAGTTAGATTGTTAAGAAAAAAGGTATTTCTTTACTTTCCCAAACAACATCATGATATCTAAAATTTGTTTTAGGAAGATGATGTGTTTTAATATGCTTGGGTAATTTAAAATGGGTTGGTGAGGGTGCTAAAACCATGAAGCGTTTTATTTCAGACATGATGATATGGGTCTTTATAGTAGTAGATTTGATAAAGATGAATAGATAAGAAAATTATATTAGAAATCTTTGTTTCTTAAAATTTCATGAGGTAAATAAATCAGGCTAAACTTAAATATATGTTTTCAAGAAGCAGTATTAGAAATCACTCAGTTAAAATAATTATTTCGTTTTTTGGTAATAGTTAAATTCAGCTACAGTAACTGAAATTATATTGTAGTTATTTATTCATTCATGTATATTAATTGATACATATACTTATAATACACATTTATATTTACATTCATATTTATCTTATCTAATATCTTCTAGAGAATGCATGGATTAATATCATTTATTAGACCCACATATCCCATATTTTTCCTAATTCGGTACACTGACATTAGAAGATATTCAATACCATCACATAGAAGTACATGATAAATGAATTAGTGATCAAGCAGGGTTACTTGTTGCAAAGAACTAAACAGTCCTGTTTACTCTAGATGTATCTTGTCAGTCAGGATGTATTTCCTAAGCTTACTGCACATTTGACTGGGCATGATTAAGAGAAACATCGGGTTTATAAAAGAATATGCTTAAGGTGAATTCTATTATGGGCCAAAGGTTTTCATCACACTGAGAGAGCAGATGGATAAATGTTTGGTTTATGGTAGATAAACTTCTGAATTAGAGATTTCAGTTCATCTTATCTTCAACTGGATAAAACTCCATATGCTTCAAGGTAATACCCTGATGTAGCTCTACTTAGCCTTGTCTTTCCTGTCCATTATTTAAAATTGTGCTTCACAAGGTAAAGATAGATTTATAATTTATGTTTAAGTTCTGAATGCAGAAGTTGAATCTTTCATATTGTTACTTCATTAGAATTGCTCTTTACATTTATTTTCTCCTTTAATTTATAAGCAGGACAAAACTATGTAGAAAATGAATATATGCATGGCTTTAAGGAAACTATGATAATGTATCAGATTCAGATACTAAAAGGAATATTTTAAGACCACAATTTTTCTGAATTCAAGATCACAGTACTCTCCATACTATTTTTTGGTTTGCTTTTTTGTGACTACACAATTCATTGCACAAAAAGTGAGCTAATATTAAATGAGATGGTGAGAGTCTGGACTGTGTGATGTTCATATGGTTTACACAGCAGAGGCAGCTGTTAGTGCCAATTATGGAGTAATAAGCTTGAGCAGCTGCCAAAAGAATAAAACTAAGTTCGACTTGAAAGCAAGTAAGTCATGCTGCTCGAAAGCTTCTGTCTCCCAGGACACGTGGGTGCCCATTTTTAATATGTAGATAGAAATTGGAGCCAATAAATCAAATGGACAAGGGCATACTGGCATCACTTATGATTATTTTAGCCATAATAAAATTGTACTCTTTGGGCTTCCCTGGTGGCGCAGTTGTTGAGAGTCTGCCTGCCGATGCAGGGGACATGGGTTCGTGCCCCGGGCCGGGAAGATCCCACATGCCGCAGAGCGGCTGGGCCCGTGAGCCATGGCCGCTGAGCCTGCGGGTCCGGAGCCTGTGCTCCGCAACGGGAGAGGCCACAACAGTGATAGGCCCACATACCACAAAAAAAAAAGAAAAGAAAATTGTACTCTTAAATTTGTAAATTTTCAAAAATTCTCTGAACTTTGCAAATGACTATTAAATGTATGATTTAGATCTATAGGCCCATTTTTATCAAATCACCATGCTGAATATACACACAAGAAATAAGCTAAACATACAGATTGCCTCACTTATAATAAAATGTAGCCACTTCGTCAGGGGAATTAAGCAGATGTTTAAAATTTTTCAACAAATTTCAAAAGTGACTTAAGGCAGGAAATGAATAAAATTATATCAAATTTAAGCTCTAGGAAGTGTGTAGACAGACTATAATTATCTATTATTAAGGCAACTGGTGTAAAAGATAGAAAACTTCTATCTAGAAAGAAGGTTTCTTCCACTGGCTGGTCCTTTGGAATTTCAGCAAGATGACAAATGAGGAATCCTTTTATATTCTATCGTCATCCATCTCTTTCAAGCTCTGGTCCTTTCATTCATTAATTTATTTGTATAAATTCAAACTAGTTTTAGATAGTGGAAAAAAATTCAGATAATTAGCCAAGGAATGGAGCCTGATTAATAGTTGGTAGTCTAAAAAATATTTAGCCACTTGTGTCATATATTCCTATCTGTAAGTGATGAAAAATAGTATAAATTCAAAATGTCAAATTCTAGTGGATGTTGTAGGAAGAGTTTTATGTTTTTGTTTTTTTTTAATTAAAGAGGCTCTGTAAGTTTCCACTTCTTCCATTGTTGGGAGAGACAGCAGCCTGATGGCCTTTGAAATGCCCACCACTCCAGAGCTGGACAGCTTTGAGGGCTTGAGGTCTTCACTACTTTAGAATTTTGAAAGTGAAAAAATTTGCTGCAAATACTGAACAGAGCCTTTCCTCAGGGTCTTCCAGAGGATGGAATTTTGGCCGAAGGAGTCCTTCATACTCTATTCTCTGCCCCCTAAACTGAGAAACCCAGACTTCACCACTTAGAAGTCTCCTTAGTCAAGTCTCCCACCTTCTACAGGTACTAATAGCTTATTGACTAGTAAATCCATGGCTAAAGAGTAATTAATCATCATTACTATCTTTCAAGTAACCCAAGGAGATAAAGCAATGAGCAGCCAAAAATATAAATTGATAAATTAATAACAAACCCAAGAAGATCCAATAGCCATGTGAAAAATACAGCCAAAGCATATGGATTAGGCAACTACTAATGAAACAGAACAACTGGGAAGAAATATACACTTAAAAGAATAATAGTAAGATCACTAAAGAAGATTAAAGTGTAGCACAAATACAACTCAAACTGAAGAAACAAGGACAAAAATAATAGCAAGCTAAGATTTGGGAACAAATTTCTTATCAATACCATGCTTCATTGCCTGTTTTCAACTTGGATTCACCAATAGCATCTTCTAAAATTTCTTCTGTGTATAGAAGAGAAGCTGGAAACTATTTTCCAGAATCCCCTTTGCTGTGCAATAACCGGAAGCACATGAGATTTGGAAAGTAGAAGGGGAGAAGCTATGATTTTCCAGAGGTATTTGTATCCTGATGTGAAATTCACTTTGGCTTCCTGGTAGTTTCTTGAGAACCAACTGCTTTGCTGCCACAGACTGAGGTAGTTGAATAGTCTTCTGTATTAGTTTGCTAGGCCTTCTGTAATAAAATACCACCACTGAGTGGCTTAAACAACAGAATTTATTTTTCTCACATTTCTGGAGGCTGGGGGCCCAAGGTCAAGGTACCAGTATGGTTGCTTTCTCCTGAGGCCTCTCTCCTTCACTTGCAGATGGCATCCTTCTTGCTGAGCCCTAGATGAGAATGGAAGCCCCTGCCAACACCTTGATTTCAGCCTAGTGATATCCTGCTAACTCAGACTCCTGACCAGGGAAATTGTGATATAAATTTGTGTTGTTTTAAGCCAATGAGTTTGTGGTAATCTGTTGCATAGTATTAAAAAATAAAACACTTCTTTTCAGACTAGACCATTTGGCAATGTTTAGATATATTTTGGATCATCACAATTTGAGGGAAGGTCCTCGATAGAGGCCAGGAATGCTGCTAAATATCTTACAATGCACAAGGCAGCCCCTCAAAGCACTGGATTATGCAACCCTAAAAATTAGTAGTGCCATGGTTGAGAAACCCTGGACTGAGCTATTTTATTAGAATCATCTTCAACTGGAAGAGGAAAACTGTATTTGAGTTAGAATCTTGAGAATATAAATTTTTTTTTAGGAATAAATTAGGGATTTTCACTAACTGTACACATTGAGGATATCAGAGTATTATAAAATACTACCTAACAGAGACCACTATTTTTAGGGCTTCCAAACTGAATGTGCCACTTCTTACATATAAGAATTAAGTTTTAAATTATATATTGATATTAATAAGAAATTACCACCTATGTGAGAACATCAAGGATCATAGAGGTTTAGAACATATTTCTCAGGATGTATAAAACGTTTGAGTTTTTTTTTTTTCTTTGTTGTTTACTTTCTGGAAATATTCTTATGCATTTTGCATAGTTTCAGTGGAAGCATTTAATTGCTAGAAGTAATTTAATATTTGGCTTCTGCACTCCCTTAACATTCCATTCCCTTTCTCATCAAGAAAGCTTCCTAGGTCCTTGACAGAATACCTGTTTGAAAAATATGATGCATGCCACTGGATTCCAAAGTTTGTAGGTGGCATGAACACACCAAGAAGAGATTATCATACCTTTCATAATTTCAAAGCAAAAGACTCATTAGGAACTTAAAGATTTACATACTAGACAGAAAGACTTGTAATAGTAAATATATAAATAAAAGCTAGAGTTGGTGACGTGCTTGAGCCACTTATATCCCTTGGACATGATAAATTAAACATTAAATAATTTTAGAGTCCATTTTCTTCAGTGCTGTTCTTAAGTTCTTGATACTCAACAAGACTCTTTAGGATTATCACAGTTTCTTTGAGGTGAATTTAAAATAACATAAAAAACACTTGGAAAGCACAAAATTCCTGTAAGTTAATGTCACGTGTCAGTCAATGAGATTCCACAATACAGATCCTCTGTCATTTGGTATGAATTCCAACACTATCTTTCTGACATGAACCATCAGAACAGTTAACAGAAAACAGATAAATGAGTGTGAAGAAGGCATTGTGACAAGACTGCAAAAACATGTTGAATACCAAGGGGATATAAACAATATAGAAAATCTGAACCTAGTTGTTCATGTCTCTGTCTTGATGGAGTATTCACTATCAAATTAGTATTAAAAAATAAGATCTCCCTGTCTTCTCAGTCATATTCTCAAATCTTTCCAAAGACAAATGTCTTGTGTTTTGCAGTTATTCTTTCCTATTTATAATTAGAGTAGCCTGCAAAGAGAATAGAAAGGCAAATAGCAAAGAACTAAGTAAATGTGAAGTTTTTTCCAGAAGTGATTTATCTGATAAGCTCATCTATCTCAAATTTACTAAGAACATAAAGTATCAAAAGATTTACCAGAGCAACCAAAACAAATGTTAGCATATCCATACATGAATAATATGGACAAGCACAAATAGTGTTTATTGTAAGTAAGATCCAGCTCAGAGTGCTGTCCTTGGATACTAACTAATTTAATCCTCATGGCAACTTTGTGAGATAAGCACTATATTTATCCCCATTTGACAAATGAGAGAACAGAAACAGGAAGAGTTTAAATAACTTTTTAGAAGAAGTTCAGCCAGCAAAGGCGTTAGTAAGTATTCAAAATAGAATCCTTACTGTTAACCACTTCAAGTGGTTAATCTCCAAATCTCTATTTATTCTTTACTCAAGCATTTATTTAGTGTTTAATGTTTGCAGTACCCAGAGCTGCTTGGTGTGAATAAAGAGAAATAAGAGAGGTACATAAATCAATAAATCTCATTTAACATGTGTTGTGATATGAACACAAAGAGGGGATTACCACTTGACAAATAACAAAAGGAAAAACAAGAAGGAAGTTAGATTAACAGTAAACGGTTCTATATATTTCAAGTTCACATTGTTGTATAGCCACTTGTACTTATTTACGTTGTCAATTATATTCATAATCATGGCCTCAAGTTGCCAAAGAAGATTTAATATATGTTCACAGAATTTCAGTTAAGAAAGAAGGCAGTATGTTTATAAATGTTTATTCTGGATAGCTTATTTATGTTTTGGAGCAAATACTTACTTTTTTTCCTTATATTTTGGAATTATTTTCTTTATGGTTGCTCCAAGGCTTACCACATACATTTTAGTTTATCAGAATCTACTTCAGATTTATACTAAATTCCACTGAGATGTAGAAATGCTACTCATATATAGCTCTATTCTGTCTTTTTTACTTTTATCCTATTATTATTATAAATATTGCATTTACATATGCTACAAAATTAACAATACACTGCTATGAATTACTTTGCATAATTTCATGTAAATTATAAAAGCTGAGAAGAGAAATGAGAGCAAGTGTATGTTTATAGATTTTATTATATTTACCTTCTTAATTACCATTTACATTTCTCTTCACTTGTTCCTATGGGTTTGAGTCATCATCTTGCTCTTACCCACCTCTTTTGTACTTCTTTGATATACTACATTTCTATATGGTACAGACCAAACAGTACCATTTTATACATGCAATTGCTTTTCAAATCAGTTAAGAGGAAAAAAAGAATAAAAATATGAATCTACATGGTATTTTATAATTATATAGTTACCTTCACCAGTACTCAATTTTTCACATGGATTTGAATTTCTATGTAGATTTCCTTGCTTCCAATATAAAAAACTTCTTTTATTGGTTCTTGCACACTTTCTTTGCAATTACAAGAATCGTCTCAGTTTTTGTTTACCTGGGAATGTCTTTATTTTACCTTCATATTTGAAAGGTAGTTTTGCTCGTTTTAAGATTCTTGGTTGACAGTTGTTATTCTTTGGCACTTTGACTATGCTTTCCCATGCCTTATGACCTCCATTGTTTCTGATTAGAAATCAGGTGTTAATATTATTGTAATTGATGAGTGGTTTTTCTCCTGCTGCTTTCAAAGTTTTATCTTTGTCTTTCAGTATTTTTACTATCATGTATTTGTGTATAGATCTCTTGTATTTATCATATTTGGGATTGGGAGCTTCTTAGGATAAATATTAACCTAACGTATAAGTTAAGATTTTTCAGCAAATTCAGGAATTTTAAACCAATATTTCTTTGAATATTTCTTTTTCAGGTCCTTTCTCTTTCTCCTTTCCTTGTGGTACTTCCATTATGCTATGTTGGTGCACTTAAAGGAATCTCACATTTCTCTGAGTCTCTTAATTTTTCTTCATTATATATTCTCTCTATTCTTCAGGTTGAATAATCTCCATAGAGCTACCTTCAAGTTTGCTGATGCTTTCTTCTAGTTCAATTCTATCATTTTGTTCCTCTAAAGAATTTTGAATGTTAAATATTGTACTTTTCAACTCCAGAATTTTCACTTGCTTTTAAAACTTATCTCTAATTCTTTATTCATATTTTATATTTGATGAAGCATTGTCTTTATACCTTCCTATACTTCTTTAAGCATGGCTTCCTTTAGTTCCTTGAACATATTTATAATGGTTACTTTGAAGCCTGCCTGTTAAATCTGACACAGTTTCTGTTGTCTTGCTTTTGGTGTGTTTGTTTGTTTGCTTTGGTCACAGTTTCTGCTCTTTGCCTGTCTCATGATTTCTTGTTGAAAACAAGACATTTTCAGCAACTCTGGATACTGGTTTCTTTCCTCTCCAGGGCTTGTTTTCTTATTATTTGTTTGTTTATTTGTTTTAGGACTTGGCTATTCTAGTGAAATTAGTTTCTACCATACTGTGCAGCTTTTGGTGTCCTTGGATGGTACAGCCTTGAGCATGCACACAATCACCATGAGATGACAGTGTTATGACCCCAACAGGACTATTCTTAGCTTTCTTTTCTTTGTTCTCTCTGGTAAACTAGATGGTCTATGGTTTAGCTTGTTGTTCTTAATTAAGGTATTCTTTTCAGTGTCCTTACAAGGGAACTTCCCCAAACTTTGTTTCAAATAAAGTCAATAACCTTGGGGATAACTTTACAGCTCTCTATTTTTGTGGATTTCCTCTCCTTTTGGGAAGAATCTCTGAGCCACTACTATGTGCTGGATGTGGCTCTAGCCTCTGGTTCCCCCAGCTTGCCTTGCCAGCATGGAACATCTGCTCAACAAGCAGGCTGGAGTGAAGGCACTTGACTCCAACATTTTTGGATAGCCATGCCTGATGTAGAACCTCTATCCAATGTGTAAGGGATTGGTAGATGAGGGAGCTCCTGACCTATTCGACTTACTAGGCACTTAGCTCCTTCAACTTAGTGTTGAAGGGGATAAAATAAGTTGGTGACCTGACTTTCACAGATATGGCAACTCTTGACTGGGAGATGAGGACCGAAAAATCTCTGTCTTCTTGGCCACACCTACCCAAGTATAGCCTCCATCAAGTTGACCTGGGTGATGGGAGGGGGGAAGAGGGTTGTGATTCAAATGCATAGACTTCCACTGTTCTTGCAGAGTTTTAGGAGATTTTCTTAAATTAGTATTTGTTTCCTTTAATACAGTGCCTTTAGTGTTTCCCTAGGTCAATTTTCAGAAGCTTTATTTATTTGTATCAGTGGTTTTCACCAGATTTGCTCATTTCTCTAGAGAGAAGTTCTGAAGAGCTCTTCATGGCGCCATCGTGTATGTAGAATAAATACTTATTTTTTAAGGATACTTTCAGTTATCTGATTATTTCATTAATATAAATAACAATATCTTTCCTCAGTAATGTGAGATAAATGAGGTATAACCATAAATGCTTAGAATCAATTTAAGAATATTCTAATTCTCTTTCTCTTGGTCAAAAGACAACTTAAAATGAAAGACATAATAACTCTCTAATCCAGTTTGTTTTTGCCACCAATTGGGTTGCATATTTACAGATATCATTTATAAGGTCCACAACACATCCTTGAAAATTCATTACTTGCCTATTATTATAATTTTCACATTACATTGCCTTTTATGCCCAACTGCCTACCCTCACCCCTGCCATCCCACCAGCCCAGAGAGTTAGTTTCTTTCAGAATAATTGGAGGCATTTTAAAATCATCACCAATATCATTATAATAATAATATTTATTATTCTTTTTATCCCCAAAATTTCAAACTCAATTTATTTTTCCCCTGGGTTGAACATCAAGAACGTTGGTCCAATTTGTTTGATAAATGGATTAATAAGTACTGGTTGGGAATTAATTTATTCTATGAACAGTGATAGACACTTGCTTTCTGTCAATTACTATTCTAAGTACAGGAATTGAGGAAACTTAATGGGAGATGAGGTATGATTCCAGCTTTCAATGAGTTTACCATAATGTGGCTGAAGAGAATTTAGATACTACATAAATGGAATATTTTTATTATGAAAAATAAAGCATTTTAAAATTTTATAGTTGGTGTGAAAATGAGTTGGCAGTTTTAATTGGACTGGAAAGCTGCTGGACAGCATCCCAGTGTTGGTATATCTTGACATATGATTTCAGTATTCTCGGCATAGTTGCAAAACACAGGTAGTTTGTGATGAACAACTAGTTCCATTTGACTGATATCTCAGATTTATGGAAGTAGAATGTGAAGGCAATAACTCTAGAGAGTTCTGCAGGGACCAGATTATGGTGAACTCTTCATACTTTGCTAAGGATTCTTTATCTAGCAGGCAACAGGAAGCAACTTCATGAATGGTTTGAAGTTAGGATATAATGGGGATCACATTTTTATTGTTGTTATTAGTTTTAGCAAGATTTATCTGCCAAAGTTTGAAAGAAAAGGCATCTAGACTAGTTAAACGACTAGAGTGACAGTCTATATAAGAGATGTTTGCCTGAAATAAAGCAGCATCAGTGGAGATAGAGCAGGAAGATATAAAAGTTGTTAAAAAGATAGAGAAATAGGGCTGTGTTACCAATTATGTACAGACTGAGAGGAATAAAATATTTGAAGACAAATTCTAGGTTGTATGATTGTGTAACCCCAGTGATGTTGATATAATTGAGTTTTGGAGGAAAATTAATGCTTTCAGTTGTAGACACTGTGGTTTTGATACATCCATGGGACACCAGTTATTCATGCCTGGAAGGCAGTTCAATATATGTTTGAAGTACAGGGGCAAGCTCTGTGCTAGAGATTTTGGTGGAAAATATTCACACATAGAAACTGATGAAGTCATGAAAGTGAAGAAAATCTCAGCCTAAAAATTTGAAGTCTGAATGATAGAACTCTGTGGGAAAGCAACATTTAAGGAAAAGGCAAACGAGAACTCATTTAGGAAAGTAGTCTACCTTTCCTACATTAACAATTATCTGAAGCTTTGGGTTTTTTTTTCCCTTTAATTCCCTAATTTATAAAATGATAATTTAAGGGTAACAGATGTAGCTCCTGGTTTGTTCTAATGTGGAGAACCATGGTGATACATGCTAATGCAAGCAAATAACTCAGAAAACACTTATATGGAAACTATTCAGATTTCATCAGAGAAACAAATTAATATAAGGGATTATTTTTTAAAGTATATGTATTTATCTGATTAAGTAGCTGTTCTAAAAGGCTTACTTGAGTAAATTAACAGATATATCTAATGCATTTGCCAAGAATCCAGTTCAAAATGCCTTAGTAAATTCTCCTAGACAAATTAAAGCATACGTTGATCTTCATTTATGGTCATTTATTAATTCTTTGAAGATTTATATTCTCTTACATTCTTATCAAAGTTTTTATTTGTGGAGATTATGTATTCACGAGATTAGATAAGTCATATGAGGCCATGTATTTAGACAAATAAGCTTTTAAATTTTTTCCAAATAATCATTTTTAGAGAATCTTGTAAACAAAATAATTAAAACATTTTGTCTATAAATTAGGCCCTTGCAGTGTGTGAAGTTCCATTCTTGATAATTTACAGTTCTTTATAATTTACAATACTTTATACTTCTGTGAAAAATCATTTTTTAACTCCTCTAGACTTTGAAATTCATAGAATTCAAGTGTTTTGTCTATGTTCAACCCATACTAAGAGAATAGAGGCGATGTTAACAAGTTGTGTTTAATTCCTAGCCCCGTCTTTTTTTCTGTAGTGTCCTATCATCTTGCTGGGGGGTCTGGTTCTAGATAAGACCAGAAGACACAAAGAGAATGTATGTAAACTTTCCTCAAAAAACAATCCCTTATAATGCTCAAAAAGTTCATTACATATGGTTTTGTATTAATTATATGGTTTCTGAATAACTCCAACATGGCCAAATATTTCTTCACTCTTTGAAGAGCTAGTAGATTAAAATTGGATTTGTTCTTTGAGACTAGAGAGATAAACATGCATACAGATACGCAAATACTTTTAGATATCCATATAGACACACACAGACATACATACACATAAATATAGGCATAGATTTAAACAGTATCTTTGTTATAGTCTTTGCTAAGTAAAAATAATTAAATGCACAGAAGTTTACTCCATTGTACACTCTGCCAGACCCTGCTTTTCCTCTGAAGAACTGAAGTTTATGTATCAAATGTTGTTAAAAGGAAGTAACACTCTGTAAAAAGGCTTTCTAAGTATTACAAAGTAGAAAGTGAATTAGAGCAAGAAATGAGAGATAGAAGAGATTTTTCTTTCAGGCCTGTGCCGAAGTCCCCACTGTTCTTCTAGTGACAATTCTAAGACACTAGTGACATAATCTTGAGGCAGTTATTTTGAAATGATCTATGTTAAAAAGGACACTACCCTTAGTGCATTCATTTTTCATATAAGAGTTTTACTTTCAACAAGAGCATTGGCAATGTTGGATTAGAATAAGTCATGCCCCCAGTTATTCTCTTATATAACTAAATTCAATAGAGCTAGTCACATTAGGGGGAAAGTGTGTGTGTGTGTGTGTGTGTGTGTGTGTGTGTGTATATATATATAGAGAGAGAGATGCTGTAATATATCAAATGTTCCTATATATTTGTAGTGTCTTGCAGCTGTAAAAATATAGGTAAAACTACTTTGTAAATGTTTTGAAATTTTACTTTTGTATGTAGGCTGTACACTAAAAAAAATCATCATTTTTTTAGTTAAAACAGAACTCATGACTGACTAAAGGAAGTGTCACGTTTTGATGAACATTCTGTTTGCACTAAAATACATGATATGATCATGGATGAAAATTTGAGAGAGTTGAACTTTTAACAATAAAATAAATATACTTAAGTTACTGAGACTTAAGCTCCTTCCTTTTTGAGTTGGAAGATTTCCATAACTATGCTTGAATTTGAAGACCTCACAACTAGGAACCTTTTTCTACAGAGACTTTCCCGGAAATTCTACACAGAAGAAAAACATTGCATGCCATATATGGTGATGCAGCATAATTCCTATTTTTGAACCAGATAGATAAAGATAAAATGATGAAATGCAAGTTCCTCTTTGGTATAATTAACAATATGTCAAATAAAACTATTGATATATATGCATCCAATTATCTTTTATGTTGAAAATTATTCTTGCTGGGACAAAGGGGTTTGAAAAACGGGACCTGGCTATAGAGGTTTATGAAAAGGCAACATTTTTACAACTAGTGTTATATCTTTTATCTCACCAACATGAAATGATGAAACTAGGGATTATAGGCTGCTAAAGTTTTCCCAAACAATGGTTAGGACAAGGTAGAGGACAAGGGGCAGTAGTCCTGTGTAGCCAGAGACATTATTTCTTGTTCCCATCCAATGAAGTATACATATTTTTTTGGGGGGAAAATATGACTTCCCTCCCTCACTGTGCATATCATATATTTTTTAAATTACCAGATGAAATAGCAGCATAAATATATCTTGAAAGAGTGCTTTGTTAGAATTCCCTTAAAGACTTTAAAAATCTTTCTTTTATAATTGATACATCATATCTATATTTTCTTTAGATAAATATTCAGTTCAAGAAGACAACTTGATACTTTCCTTTGCACCTAGAAACCCTTTTTCATTTCTTGTCCTTAACTTACCTCTCTTCCTTTCAGTTGTTAAAGTGCTAAAATGATGTCTATAAATTCATCCTCAGGTCTTCATGATTAACACATTCATACCAAATAATGTATGATTCCAGCATTATTGCTTGTAGACTCATTCTACCCTTCCATAGTTTTGGGACCTTTCACTAGTTATTTTCTTAGCTGAAGTTCTTCTACTTTACTTGTCAAGTATTTTATCAAAAGCCACTTCTATTATGAGGATTTCCAGGTTTTTCCAGACAGAACCAGTTGTCTCCTCTTGTGTGGTTCTACAACACTTTACACATGCTGCTATTTTAGCATTTTTATGCTGTGCTGTCATTATGTGTCCAGGTGTGTCTAGAACACCTAAGCACCTAGAATACGCACTCTAATCCAATCACCAAGCTAATTCTGTGTACCAAATAAGCAGTGAAAATGCTCAATGACTGAATGAAAGAGAACAAGGTATATGTAAAGAGATAGGATTGATGTGCTGTGATGAAGATTTGGAGAGCACTAATAAAGGAACTAGTTTTGAGAGGATGAAGCAGGGGAAAATAGAATCTGTCCAGTATTGCCTATTACCCAGATTTTTCTATGGAGAGGAGGCTATTTTAAAACAGAAACCACTATTATCTTCTTACACACATACCTTTACCTTGTGTGATCTTTCTTGAATCTAAGACTATTCAAGGAAATAATATTTTAATCAATCAATAATATGTATAGGAAATTCATTGAGTTAAATAAATATTTTCCCTTAAAGGAAGAAATTTTAAAAAACTAGATTGGAATGAAAGTACATTTCTATGATAATTTCTAAAGACCTATTTTATTAAGAATGATTCATAATTTGGTCCATATATTTAAAAGTGGAATTACAATGGCCTATATATTTTAAAGTCTAAAAATATTGTGCCAAATACATTGCTAACCTAATGGAATATTCAAGAAATGTTAATTTAAATAAAAAGATTTTGAAAAAAATTCAATGACCCCCCAAAAGGCACAAGCTGTGTTTTCCTTCCATTTAGTTATCTAAGCACACCTCATGTATTCTAAACTCTGTATACAATTTGATCTAAGCCTATAATAGAAATAAGAATGCATATAAACAAACTTAATATAATTTGGTAGTTTCAATGCATAAAATCTGGAAAATATGTATTATGTATACATATATATCTAGTTTCTATGGTGACCTGGTCACTTGGAATATAGTTTTGCATGAACAATTGTACACAGTCATCACTTTGAATTTCCTGACCTATCTTTTCTGCTTAAATGCTGCATTAGCAGATTTTAGTAGCTACTGTTTAGCATATCTTGTAAATTGTATTAATGTTGTCTGTCTGGAGCTCAACAGTTACTTCAGAAAAAAAGAGTTGTTTCAGTTTTCTTTGAAAAGTTTTATTTTAGCTTTAAATAAACCTTGAGATTACAGAAAAGTAAAACAATTATGAAAGATGCAGTAAATTATACATTAAAAAAATTACCTATAGCTTTTAAGCTAAAAATAAAGAGAAAACAAGCATTTCTATACAGTATCTATAAAGTTATGGATTAAAAGGCATTTGAAACATTCATTAAAATTAACATGAAATTTCTATAGCTAGCCTAAAGCTACCATATTTATAATGTCAATATAAAGTTTACAATGTCAGAGAAAGAACACTGAGCCAGGCACCTGGGGTCCTAATATCAGGTCTGTTAGTGTCACTTATATTTTATTACACAAGATAATAAACTTTTCAAATTCTCAGTTACCTTGACTATAAGATGATGAGCAATAAAAACATAAAACTTTATTTTCTATCTCTCTAATTCTGTAAGTCTAAAGGTCTATATAAACTTCAAGTGAAAAAAAAAGTTATGTATTATTAAAAATCCTAATGATTGCATGTTTAATAATAGCAAAACTAGATTAAAAATAAATACTCCTAGCAATTGGGGAATGTTAAATGATCTATGACATATGGTGCAATAAATATTTTGTTATAAATATGTGGACTGTGTATATTAAAAGAAATGTTTGTATACAATAGCTTGTTAAAATGCTACAAAAATTGCACTGAAGGCAGTTGTATAAAAAATAAGAGCTCGTATACTAAGGTTCAAAGATGTCAGGTTAAATTAAAATAGTGTGTTAAAATTGTCATTAGCTTTTTGCTGCTGCTGTTATCTGTTCTGTTATACTTAGTTAAATACGTAGTTTTTTAAAAGAAAGATATAACTGATGCTTTTTTGCATTCCTAATATAGCAAGAAATAGAGGCCAAAGAACTTAACATCAAGTCTTAATTGTGAAAAAGAGTACTCTGAGCTGAGTTTACCCTTGACTGGGGTACATGAGTAGGAAATTAAAATATCCTTAAGATCCAGACAAGTTAGTTAATCTCCATAAAGATTGGCTATGTCATATGGAAATGTGGCAAATAACATAAAATGTCCCATAAAATCAAGTTGAAGTTTATCAGTAAATGCATGTGACGTTTTTATCATAAAGCCTAACTAGTAAATACTAAATATTCAATAATATCACACTACAATTTATTAGATGGAAGATAGAGGATATTTGTTCTTGCTTCTAGAGTTGTAAAATACAAAAGTTGTGATATGGTCATCCTAATATTAAAAATATCATGTGTTTCATTCAGTTTTAGTGGGTTTTGCTACATGACCTTATAGAGAAATGGATGAAGTTAAAGGGGGGTCATTTAATGCAGTGTAACACACAATGGATTTTTTTGGCTTGGCTTCTCTGGATATTACCAAGATACATAATGTATTTAAAAAGCAGGGAAATAGGGGCTTCCCTGGTGGCGCAGTGGTTGAGCGTCCGCCTGCTGATGCAGGGTATGCGGGTTCGTTCCCGGTCCCAGATGATCCTGCATGCCGCGGAGCGGCTAGGCCCGAGAGCCATGGCCGCTGAGCCTGCGCGTCCGGAGCCTGTGCTCTGCAACGGGAGAGGCCACAACAGTGAGAGGCCAGCGTACCGCAAAAAAAAAAAAAAAAAAAAAAGCAGGGAAATATGTGAATGCAATATCTGCAACAGTTAGTCTTAAAGAAAGATGCCAGTAACTCTCAGAATTTGAATGATTGCCTTAGGAATACTGGATGAAGTGAAATGGTTATAAATTGCAATAAGGGGACTTAGCAACAAGAATTACTTGACACCAGGACTACATAAAAATGTCATGAATTCATTTAATCCTGAAGTTTTGAAAAGAGTAAATGAAAATATGTTATAAGATTAAGAAAGAGTGACCTAATTTTTTTAATGCATTCATTATTCTGGAATGAGAGTGTTTATGGGTGGATTGGCATAGATGGTTAGGAGAAATAAATGAGCTAAACTAAGAGTATCTACCTATACCTGACATTGAACACCAAGCATCTAATATCTTTATACTTTTGTTATTTAAATCTTAACATAAGGAGTTATGTGTATGTGTGTGTATGTGTTTGTAAAATAGAGTCAATTTATTAATTCGAGGAAATCAGCTACTTTTTAAAGGAGAAATGGAGAGGAGAATAGATAACATTACAATTTACACTTAAAAGTAATCTTTCTGAAAGTATGACTACAATTTGGGCTGCATTAATCATTCTTTGCATAAGAGAAGCAAAGGAAGAAAAACAGACACATTGGAGATACTAAAGTATATGTGATAAGCAGAAAAACAAAAGTGAAGAATTTTGCATCTCTTTCCACATGATGCATTTGACAGAATGACATTATTAAATTTTCATGAGGAAGAAAATTCACAAAGCAATTAGGAAAGACAAGGTATATAAATTAGGTATCTATATATTTTTTTCAAATAGAAGAGATTTAATATTTATTTGCTGGGATTCAAGGAAGAAAGAGGTAGGTTAGGTAGATATTCCTTGTTTTGACTAATATTGGTAGAGCCTTCTGGGGCTCTATGGGTGTCTTCAAATTCAGAAGTTACAAAAATGTCCTACTTCATGTGTAGATAGTCAAAGAAAGTATTGCACAGGTCTACATTCTTGTTGCTAACACTATGTGAGAGTTAAGTGACATTTCAGGTAATTCAAATGGAGGTATGATCCAGCAATCTCAATTCTGGATACATATCCAAAGGAAAAGAAATCAGTATCTTGAAGAGACACCTGCACTCTCATGTTCATTGCAATCTTATTCCCGGTAGCAAAAACATGGAAACAACCTAAGTGTCTATAGATAGATAACTGGATTAAGAACATGTAGTATATATACATAATAGAATATTATACAGCTATAAAAAGAGGAAGCCTTGCCATTTGCAACAACATGAATGAAACTGGAAAAATTATGCTAAGTGAAATAAGCCAGACAAAGACAAATATTGTATGACCTCACTTTTATATGTAGAATCTTTTTTTTTAAGTCAAATTATAGAAATAGTGGTTTCCAGGGGCTAGGGAGTAGGGAAAATGGGGAGATGTTGATCAAGAGTACAAACACTTAGTTATAAGATGAATAAGAAAAAGAAAAGCCCTAAATAAAATCTATGAGAAAAAATAAAAGAAAAAAATAGTGGGTTTTCTTCTTTTTGATTTCATGTAGAGATAATTTTAAGTTGATGGACAATTTTTTTAAACATCTTATTTTTAAAACTTAGTTACCTCATGTGCCACTAACAATATTTACTGTTATAAAAGAGAAAAATAAATGCAGAATATTTGAGTTCCTTTAAGATTCCATGACTTAAGCTTGTATACTAAGAAGATTTAAGAACTTAAAATATGTCTATATTGCTCAGAAACTGCTTGCATTAAAAAAATTTTTTTTACATTTTTATAGAATTTGAAAGGAGAAAATTTCTGGGCACTTTGATGGACTCTGCTTTTTAAAGATTTTTCTAAATGACAATTTTATATTCTCCATTATTAACAAAGAGGTTGCCTTCCTCCTCACTTCTGAGACCTCAGAGTAGGAAAAAAACTTCCTTGGAAAGGAAAGAATCATATATTACAATATTTTATATTATTGATTTATATTTTGGAATTGAGTCTAATGAGGAAAAAATGAATGATTATATGAAGTCACATTTGGAGAATTTTGCATTACAGTATAAATATGAAAGAATTCAGTTTTGACCAATAAAGTTCTTTTGAACTATTCCTTGCTTGAACTAGATGGAAACTGACACTGCAAGAGACAATAATATTAGTGGGGGTAAAGTGGGAGGAACACCTCTTTTCTAAACTTCTGTTGCTAGGATTTTTAGATTTTCTAGTTGTCCTGACCTACATTTTACCACATTTTAAACAGTCTATGTTGTTCTGTTTGTTGTTTTGCTTCTTTTTAAACACCCATACTTGAGAAATAAAAATTGAGAATGTTTATTTCTTCTTTGCTCATGTCTTATTTTAGGCTGAGTAAAAAAGTTACATCAGGCAGTAGTTTTTCCTCAAGGCATTGGGTAATTTTCTGAAGTTTTAGTTTATTCCAGTTATAAAGTCTTGATTTTTTCCAGTCTCCTTTGACCTAAGTTGTAATATTCAAATTATGTTCTATTTGAATGACACTAAACTCCTGAGTGTTTAATTACTCCTGATGTTTAGCTGATATAATTTTTCTTTATATCAAAGAGTTATATGATTTAATTATCAGCATTTATTCCCAAAACTACAACCTAAACAATAGTTCCTAAGTAACTGTATACTTTATAAAGACTGGCATGGCTATCAAAGAATGAACTTAATTAAAAGCAATATCTCAAAGCTGTAATGTAAGTGGGTGGGAAGGGATATAAAAGCCTTTTACAAAAGTTATTATAACAAGCTCATCTCTTTAAATCAAACCAAATAGTTCTCAGCATGAAGCGTTATTAAAAAACATCAGCTCCAAAGACTAATATTCATTGAATATAGGAAACATTCCTTACTCAGATATATTGGTGCATAATCTAACAACCAGAAAAGAAGTCAAATTATATGTCAATTAAAAAATTTTAAAAACATATGAGCAAGTGCTGAAATGCTTGTCTTATGAAATGTTAATCATATCCACCCTTTAGGAATGACAGGACTATGTCATCAGATATTAGTTCTGTTGAAAAATGTCATATCTTAATGTTGGTCAAATGGTTCAGATGAATTAAAACACACAAACACACTATACAAAGTTGAATAATTCACTTGAAATAGCAACACTATATTGGCCTAGTATGATGAGTATGAAATTTTTGCTTCATGTAAGAGTAGAAAGGTATTTAGGGAGCAGCATTGTCCAAAGAGAAGGCATATGATTAAAAATGATTAACCCTTGGGCAGGTGACATCACCTTTAACACTCATCTTTATCCCTCTTTCTCGCATCTGTAAAAAGGGAAAATAGAAATCACCTTTTATAAGAACTAAAAAATGTAAATTGGAAATGCAGAAAATGATATATGACATTTATATATTGTTTAAAAATTGGTAATTGCTTTTACAGCTGTTGTTACTTCCCTTGTAACTGTGGCTACATGGGTTGCTGTTAGTGACGTTGACTGCCACTGTTTTGCACTGGAGGACCATTTCTTTGTAAACTAACATTTCTTTGCAACTAAAATGGATAATAGCTTAAAATTAAAACAGTCAAACATAGTTGTAGGTCTAGCCTTCAGCCCTTCTTTTAAAATGCTTTCTAAAAAATGACATGAAGTTAGTAGGATGGTTTTCATACTTCCTTAACGATCTTCGAGTGCTAAAATTAAACTCATGCAAAGTCTGCTGTGTTAAGATAAATTTTATTCTCAGAATCCATGTAGCTTAAAGATATATTCCAAATTATGACTTTGAGAGATACAGAATAAAGAGTGTAAAATGAACTGCTCTTCCTACTTCTCGATTTTATAAATGAAGAAACAAGATTTAGAGTTTAGTCACTTGAACAAAGTGACTATTTCAAGCCAAAGTTAGAATTAGAACCACTTCCCTACAAGTTGCTTCTCTCAAATAACCCAGTGACTGCCTAATAATATGACATTTTGTTTTCATCCACTTTGTTCCTCATGATTATGCATTGTGTCAGACTATTTCTGATTCATCACTTCCCAATTAAAGAATAAGATAGCTATAACTACTGCATTGAGTAAGAGAGACATCAACCATGTTCCTAGAGCTATTTATCATCAATATCTTTGATGATACAGTGACCCATACTTCCTAGAGATATGACATCCAGATATCCACAACAAACAAAAACATCTCCCTCTAAATCATTGAATCTTTCAATGCTCTCTCCATTCCCAAATTTTAAGATTCTTCCGGCTTTCATAATTCTCAAATCCTTAGCTCATTTCCAACTGAAAATATGATTTGTGTTATTCCACCAGATGAAAAACAAATAATAGTTTAACTTACATTTCTATAAGATATTATCAGTTTTTCAATTGTTTTCAATTGAGAAGAGGGTGTTGAAGAGGACTTCAATCATAAATTAATTTTAACCGTAACTAGTCACTTTACACATTGCTTATTAACAACAAATAAGACCCATAATTTTAAAAAATTATTTTGAGTCATATACTTGCATTGTTAAAAATATAGTATATGTACAAACAAAAGCATTACCTGAAATCTCAACCAAAGAGATATGGTATGTCATTTGTAGAGACCACATTTATGGTATGCCATTTTTAGGCACAATATGGATCAAATAATGTTGATAATTTGTTATATGACCATGCCGTGATTCTCAGTTCATGCCCTCCTTGACTTGTCTAATTTTTTAAAAGTACATAGATAAATAGATGACAGGTAGATAGATGATAGATAGATAGATAGATAGATAGATAGGTAGATAGATAGAGAGATAGATAGGTAGATAGATAGATGGATAATTTTCTTCAGCTTCCTCCAAATTCTTCACTTATTTCAACCACAGAGGTAGAGTTTTTTTGATCTTCTCTTGTCTTTGGACTTGTAGAATTTCATAGTCGTATATAGAATTTCATAGTCGTATATATACTTTGGGCAGATTCTTCTACACTCAATACTTTGAATAAAAACTGTGAAATTTCCTAAATCTTACAATCCAGATAGAAACTTACATTTTTCCACTTTGTTACTGTAAAAAGTAACTATAAACAAAATTCCCACTGACATTAATGAAAAATAATTTTAAAGCTATAGGTTGGGAATTAAAATCAGGAATGAAGTGTAATGGTAGTGGCTAATTAAAATAATCCATATTGATCCAACTAATAGGTTAGAGGTGAAGATTTTGAAAGTTTCATGCCTCTGCATATTTATTTCTAATTCTATAATAATATTAAAATCCATAAAATTCATAGGTTTACCTGAAAATTATATTTCTAACATATATGATATTACACTTAAACAAATATCAGGGTTGACTAGATTATGTTGTGATTAGAACCACAGCATTTCAGTTGTTTAAAAGACCAAAAAGTGATTCCTTGCTTAAACTACATGTCCATCACCAGTCAGCTAGAAGGTTGTTACTCCTATACTTTTCTTCACTCTGGGATCCAAACTGACAGAATGGCCTTTATTTCTTGGGTAGAGCAAAAGAGGGTGGTGAAGCATGTGCTGGCTTTTTAAGCTTCTGTCTGGAAGGGACACACATCATTTCTGTTTATGTTCAATTGACCTTATAAAGTCATATACCCTAACTTCAAATGGGAAAGAGAGATGAATTCTACAATGTGCCTGAAGAAGAGAAAGCCATAATATTTATGTATAGCCATACATGTAGGTAGACAGCATGATATGTTTAATCTGTTTTTCTCATAATTTCATTGTTTTACCCATTGCTATTATTTTTACCTACTCAATCATGGTATTTTTATGAATATATACCATAATTTACCAGATTTCTTAGATTTTTCTCTAAATCTCATTTATATTCTTATAAATTATAAACAATACTGCTGCATACTTTCTCTCATATACATACGATTATATAAAATTATTTTTGGGGCTTCCCTGGTGGCACAGTGGTTGAGAATCCACCTGCCGATGCAGGGGACACGGGTTCATGCCCTGATCCGGGAAGATCCCACATGCCACAGAGCGGCTGGACCTGTGAGCCATGGCCGCTGAGCCCGTGCATCTGGAGCCTGTACTTCACAACGGGAGAGGCCACAACAGTGAGAGGCCGCCGTACCAAAAAATAAATAAATAAATAATTCTTTTAGGCTATATAGTTCTAGACAAATTGCTAAATTAGGGAGTATTATCCAAATCACTCTTCACAGTGAACCAATTCATGTCCTACTGCAAGCAGTATCAATTTTTTAATTTTTTCCTCCAAAAATGACCACTCTGTTTGTGTTATCTTTGTCACTGCAATTTGTAAGAAATGTGATTTCATTTTTTAATATTTATTTTGTTGATTACTTGGAAGGTTTATATGATTAGTTTTGTTTTATTAATTTGGATTTCCTATATTGTGAATTCCCCCAAGTTTAAAAAACTAATTTAAACCAAGAATTAACATAATTTATATTTTCTTGACAGAGATAGGTATATAATAACAAAGTATTGAGTGCAGGCACACCATATTTACTAATTTTTAAATTTAAATAAAATTAAATCACATGAAAGAATATATTTTCTACCCAAAATAATAATTTAAAAAATCACTTTGAAGTAAAGTTCACTTAAAACTTACCATGAAAATTTTACTGCTTCATCATTCCATATAAGTCTAAGCTTACTGAAGAAACTTTAAAATTACAGGTGACCCTTGAAAAACATGGGTTTGAACTGTGTGGGTCCACTTACACATGGATTTTTTTCAATAGTAAATATTTTGGTACTATACAACCCATGGTTGGTTGAATTCATGTAGGAGGAACGACAGGTGTGGAAGAAACATGTACAGTACACGGAGAAACCACATATACAGGTGGCTGACCATAAATTATAAGTCGATTTTTTTTTTTTTTTTTTTTTTGCGGTACACGGGCCTCTCACCGTTGTGGCCTCTCCCGTTGCGGAGCACAGGCTCCGGACGCGCAGGCTCAGCGGCCATAGCTCACGGGCCTAGCTGCTCCGCGGCATGTGGGATCTTCCCGGACCGGGGCACGAACCCGTGTCCCCTGCATCGGTAGGCAGACTCTCAACCACTGCACCACCAGGGAAGCCCCTATAAGTGGATTTCTGACTGAGCAGAGGGTCGGCACCCCAACCCTACTTTTCTTATCTAGATGTGACTACCTGAGGATACATTAGAATGAGGGATACTAATGCAGAAAAAACTGTTTTGTTATACTTACGTGATTCCTTTTGTTTATAATTGTTCAAAATTGTGTACTTTTGTGCTTTTAATCTTTTTGGATTTTTTCAGGGAATCTATTTTAAACAACATAAGAATCAGCTTTTTGCCCCCTGCTACAGAGAGACCTTTGACTCTTAAAGTTTAATCCATCTCCATTTATTGCATCACTGATAGACACCCTCCCATACTATTTTGTTTTTTATTCTTATTTTATAGCTTTCCCTTATAGCCTTTTATTTGAGTGGTTATGGTGGAAATTTGTCTTTTTTTTAATGAGCATAATGGGTATAAGAATTTCTCGATTCTTTCCTCTGTTCTCTGAAAGTTGAAATTGTTATGCAGTTACTTGTTTGAAACTTTAATCTGAAATGTAAACTTCTTAGATTTCTTAGTCATGGAAAGGGAAAAGAATAGAAACAATGAAAATTATAAAAGAATCTATAGTTTCTGCGTATCTACCAAAGTGTCCTGATCTCATGGGTGTTTTCCAGATTTGTAAATTTAACTTGAATGTCTTATCTGACTGACAGGTGCCTTATATCTTTGAGACATTTTCATTTTTGATTCAATAATTATTTTTGAGTTCATTATTGGCTAAGACATTGTGATAGGTAAAAAGACACTGAGATAATGTTAGAGTTATAGAAAGAAGTTTCCTTTGAGAAGCTTGAAAGCATAGTGACACCATAAAAATTCCTAACTTTATGCATTTTGTAAAATTGGTTCTAAAAATTTTTCTGTATATTTCCTGAACTATGTTGAAGTTTAAATAATTTGAAATTGCCCTAAATATTACAAAACAAATAATATATATTGAGTCATTTTCATATGCATGGTCAACATACTAACAAATGTTAGTTGTTCAATAACTTACTTGCCCATAAGGCCTCAGTTCACCATCAAAGCTGAAATTCACAGACCCTTCTTTGAAGCATATGTATATGTGCATATATTTGGGTGCAACCTCAGGAGTATCAAGAACTGGAGTTATAATAACTATTTTCTTAAGAATCATGTACATGCTGAAGATAAAATTACCATGATAAACCACAAAATATCTACATAAAAGGTTTTTAGACCACTATCATGTTGCAAAGCCGCTTCAAAAGGAAAACTGCATAGCCAAAGTGCATTTTGAGCAAGAAATCTACATGATTTTATTATTTTTTCTAAAAATTTTGGAGAGATAAAAGTGTTCTAATACAATTTGGGGCTTTCATCACACTTCATAAAATTTGTTGAAGTGTGTTTAATTACAAAGTACAAAAAATATGCACCATGTTTATAAAAATATTAACAAAACTATTTTACATGTGTAAATTCATTTTGAAACATGATAAGCATAAATATGTGCAAATTAGTGATTTACTTGCTTTTTATGATCATTATGTCTAGCTGAAGACTTGGGTGCATTATGTCAAGCTAAAGACATTTGCTAAAGACTTAGCTACTTGTGTGGTAGAAACCCGTTTTTTTTTTTTCTGTCTCTCCAAGTCTAGAAATGTTATCTATGAAAAACATGAGAAACCACTCAAGATTTACCCATTTGTTTATGCATATTAATGATTTAAAGGAGGAAGTAGACAGTGAGTAAGTGAGATTGGCTCATACAATTAAAGTGGTTTCTACTAGTTAAAATTTTCTTATTTATAAGAGGTTGCAAAAAGTCCAAATAAAGCCAATAGTATACGCCACATAATAATATAAAAAATCCTATTATATATAGATACAGACATGTTGTTAAAAAATAATTTAGTGATTTTTTCCATAATTAGATTCTGATATGTAAAGATCTATTAAAAGAAAAAAAATTTGAAAGGCTTTATGAAATGGGTTATGGATATTATAGATACTTCTTAGAATATAAAAAACAAAACTTGAACTTAATGTAAAAACAAACCAAAGCCAATGTACTGCAGTTAATTTGGTGATTGCAGTGAAGGAATATGTCATAAGGAAAAAGACATCCTGAAAATGTCAGTACTCATAGTACCATTTATAAGAAAGTAAGTATAGAAATATATTAGAGACAGTATTTTCCTATTTTCCAGATACAGGAAATGAAGTGGAAATTGAATGAGTCATGAAAGTTTAAGAAAGATGTGGTAAAAATTGATCCATATTGTTTCGTTACTATTTTAACAAAGTGTGTATAAACAACTTAGAAGAAATTAATATCAAGTGCTTTTGAGCAAATAGAAGGAAAACAGTATTGTGGAAATATATTGCTGTTAGAAGGTTACAGAGCCGAAAACTGTAACTGATTAATAGGACCAATAATAATATTTGTATTGGCGAATGTGAGGAAGTTGGGGCCAGCTCCATGCTAGCTTCAGGGACTTTTCTCTGAATGGCATCCAAAAGCACTTTCTAGCTTGGGGGCCCTGAGTGTGCTTAATTATCTCCGTCTGACCCAGTCACACAGAGTAAAGTCATCAGTCTATCAGATTTGGCTCACTTTCTTCCAGGGAGTTGTAGATGAAGGTCTTCCACCTATTTTTGAACTAACAAAAGCAAATCTTTACTCTTCCAACACACACACACACACACACACACACACACATACCCCAAAGAGGAAAGCATGGTGTGGTAAACTCAGCAGTTTGACCTATACTGACGAGTACATAAAATTTCCTATCCTGACTCTATGGAGACTATGTAGTATAACAGACAAAATATAGAGTGAAGAGTCAGAAAATTGGACTAAAAATCAGTGTCTTCCTTTACTATGTGACTTTGGGCAAATCACTGAACTTCTCACAGCCTTAGTTTTCTCTGTTAAAAACATGGAAACAATCATAATAAAACTCTGCTAGGGTTATAAACCCTAGGTCATTAATAAAAATTAATTATTTTTGTTGAAAAATCTATTCATGATTGAGGAATTCTCTACCACATATGAATATAAGACAACGCTTATTTTGGATCCTTCCTGTCTTTTTTTTCTTTTTCATGTAGTTTCGCTTTTCCTCAATATTAATGCTATTCACCATATGCCAAAGTTCGTACTGCTTCCTGCTCCACCAGTAGATGTGCACATTTATTTCACATTATTTTATTTTGGCTCATTCAAGAAAACTGCTGCCTTAACCAATAAAATAAAGTCAAGTAAATGAAGGCTGTTAATGGGAAAAATGACCCACCAAGAACGATGTTTGACTTGGCCTCATGGTCTCATTTCTCATTCCCAATATTCACTTCCTCCTTACATATTTCCCTCTTTTTACCAAGATGGATTTAGGGATTGCTTGTCCCAACTATAGGTCATGGGAAAGTAAACTACAGGTACATTGTTTTGGTATAGATAGTAAAATGGACAACAAAAAATTGTGCTTTCTTCCATAGTATAGATGAGGCAGCTACCCAAACATCCCTCCTCCTTATGGTTTCCTGGCATCCAGGTGTAGTGATGTGATAGAAAAATCATAAAATGGAAAAAGCCTGGTCTCTAAATAGCCACATAGAGGAAATCTGCCTGCCAACTATAACGTTTATATTGAACTGCTTTAAGAGTTAGAAATAAACTTATATTGTGTTAAGCCACTGAAATTGTGGGGTTTATTTTTTAAACCTACAAATATTACTCTAGCAAATACCCAATTATGCAGATGAAAAACATTTAGACCATGCAAACAGACATTTATAAGTGCTGAGAATAACAGAAAAAAAAAATGAGTGTGAGAATAGACCCTGGTAATCTGAACTCCCACAATTGGATTTTACTAGGAGTTACAGATAGTACACTGCATCCTGTATCTCATTCAGCTTCCATATGAAGGATGCCATCTTAGCACTTTCTATTCAGAGCCAGACATCTACTCTCCAAAAGACAAAACCCAAAAGAGGGAAGGCCAAAGAGAAATGGTTATTTCTTCATCTAGCAATATAAAGCTTACTTTATGCACTTTCATTTTCTTTCTTATTAGCCTCTCCTCAATGTGAATGAAACGAGAGACAATTACCCCTTAAAGGAAATACTAAGCCTACTCACAAGGTTATGTTCTAACCTACAGATAATGATAATTACTATATCAACATCTCTAAAAACTCCAAATTCAAGTAAGGGAAAGGTTTAAAATGTGCAGTGTCAGGAGCATAATTTCATTCCAACTCATTTTCCTTTTATCTTCTAAAATTTTCTGATCCATAAGATGAAAGTCAGAAAACTTTCTGTAAAGGGCCAGATAGCAAATATTTTAGGTTTTGCAGGACATACTTCCTGTCACAACTCTGTCACAACTACTCAATCTTTCCATTGTAGCACCAACACAGCTATATACAATTCATAAACAAATGAGTGTGGCTATGTTCTAAAAAAAATTTATTTACAAAAACAGGCAATGGGGGCTTCCCTGGTGGCGCAGTGGTTGAGAGTCCGCCTGCTGATGCAGGGGACATGGGTTCGTGCCCCGGTCCGGGAAGATCCCGCATGCCGTGGAGCGGCTAGGCCCGTGAGCCATGGACGCTGCGCCTGCGCGTCTGGAGCCTGTGCTCCGCAATGGTAGAGGCCACAACAGTGAGAGGCCCGCGTACCGCAAAAAAAAAATAAAATAAAATAAAACAGGCAATGGGCTGAATTTGGTTCTCAATCATAGTTTACCAACTTCTGATTTAAGAAATTATTATACGCAGTGCTCTAATTTTTAGCTCCTATTCTTTTCCAGTGGCCTCTCTGTAATCACAGATTGATTTCATAAAACTCTAATATCTTTTCAGTGAGACAAATTATTATGAGTGGGTAGGAACTGGTAACTTTTAAAATTATACAACTGCATGGATCAAATGAAATGTTTTAGTAAAATATTTTTTTGAATTCTCTTGTTCTGCCACAGTACCTTGTCATCTAATATTTTAAATCAATGTATAACTAAAAAAAAGGAAAAAAATACTGAAAATAACTCTTGGACACTCTTTTTTAAAGTCATTCTTGGTTTTTGGCCTGATACACATGCAAATTATGAATGTTCATAAATAGTGATGTCCAAGATCTATGGATCTTATGCTACAGACCCTGGCATGGAGTTGGCAGTCTACAGCCTCTTCTAAATGATCCTCACCCAACTCATTTACTGCCCCTAATCAAAAACTGCTCATGACCACCTCATCGTAACAGTGCAGCTGGACCAGAGGTGGACACCTAACCCAAGAATAGCCAGTCAATATATCAGCCAGTCCCACTTGATCTGGTCTGCAAAACTGGTTAAGTTAATCAGACATCCTTTCAGAAATAGAAATTAAGCAGTTAGGAATGGAGTTCAAGGTAAAAATGTTATAAGTATTCATAGAATCCCAAATTTTTGAGAAAACACAAGTTATAATTATGAAGAGGCAAAATTTATGAGTGAACAGAAGCTGTAAATTAAATACATGTCCTCACACAGTGGAGAAAAAGGAGTTGTAGCACGAGAAGAAATAAGTGTGTAGGGAATAGTGCAGGATGTTAATGGTAGACATTAGAGTGAAAACCTATAGCTCTGTTCCAATCCTGTTATTGCCCTTCTTGAAGCTAGGATGTTTGGCTTGCTCTTATAATACATATGAAATTCTGTTTTTCACAAGCAAATGAATTTAATTAGATAAATGACAAGCTATAGATTTCTTTGAAGTATAGGATAAAACAAAACAAATAAAACAAAGAAACAAAAACCTTTGACTGCATCTTTAGAAAAATGAAGTGGAATGGGGAAACTGTCTTTTAAATTAACTAGACAGAAATTATAGTATAGTAAATATAGCAAGTTTTGGTGCCAACCACAATCTTACACTTTTTAACTGTGGGATCTTTAGAAAGTTACTTAACTTCTCTTGCATTTATCAATACTTCAATATCTACCAAATGGAGGTAATGTACCTGTCTCAGAGAGTTAATGTGATGTATAAATGTTATTACGTCTAAAGTGCTTAGAGGAGTTCCTGAGGCATAGTAAGATTTCAGTGAATGCTGTCTTTATTTTTATCTTATCATATGTTATCACATGCTTTAAAATACTTGTCATCTGTACATTTGACCACAAACTGTCCTAATTTCTTTTCATCAGAAGATGATGCTCTTGCATAATAATAGCATAGAGATTGATAATGTGTGTTTGAGTCTATAAAAATTTATTCACATAAAATAAGTTTGTATAGTTTATTTGAGTGTAAATAGAGCCAAGATGCAAATTCTTTGTTTTTCTAGTAGAGTTGACCATGGAAATAGTACTTTTAACTCTCCTTTGTAGAGGAAGTAACTATTAGCTGTAGTTCAAGTCATGAACAGACAGGTTGAATGAAAGAACTGCAGAGTATTATCTTTTAGTCATTTCACTCCATGGAACGAATGAAGTCAAAGGGAACATTTCCACAAAACCTCACTTATTGCGAGGTTTTGAACTAGTCTGGATTAATTCCTTCTAGGAAAGCATAGAACTTGAAAGTTAAAAATTTCCAATTTACTGTTGAGTGTATGGTTGCCATATAGTCCATAATTTAATTTTAAAGGTCTAGAATTTATGAGTCAGAGTTAGTGAATTGGATAGAAGGACAAGAAAGGACAATAAACCAGACTTTATTTTTGGTTAACTTTAATATTTTCCATTAAGAGATTTCTTCTATACATCTCCCATGTTTTTGTTCTTGGACTTTTATTTCTTCAGTTAAGTACATTCAGCAAAGTCACTGGAAGGAAAGCACAACAGTTGTGAATGACTACTCCTGATAAATATCCTCTCCATTTGTACCAGAATCAGAAGGAGGCATTCCTGATCTTTTGGGGTGTTTCATCAGTTTAGGGACATTTTAAAGAAATGAATTATTTGGCACAGTATATAATTTTAGGTTAAAACTCTGGAAAACAAATTTATCATAAAGTTTAAATATGATAAATTAGAGCATACTCAATTTTGAATATATATATATTTATTTTTTTAAATAGATCTTTATTGGGGTATAATTACTTCACAATACTGTTAGTTTCTGTTGTACAACAAAGTGAATCAGCCATATGCATACATATATCCCCATATCCCCTCTCTCTTGAGCCTCCCTCCCACCCTCCCTATCCCACCCCTCTAGGTGGTCACAAAGCACTGAGCTGATTTCCCTGTGCTATACTGCTACTTCCCACTAGCTAACCATTTTACATTTGGTAGTGTATATATGTCGATGCTACTCTCACTTCGCCCCAGCTTCCCCCTACCCTCCCCATGTCCTCATGTCCATTCTCTATGTCTATATCTTTATTCCTGCCCTGCCACTAAGTTCGTTAGTACCATTTTTTTTTTTTTTTTAGATTCCATATATATGCTTTAGCATGCAGTATTTGTTTTTCTCTTTCTGACTTACTTCACTCTGTATGACAGACTCTAGGTCCATCCAGCTAACTACAAAATAACTTGATATTGTTTCTTTTTATGGCTGAGTGATATTCCACTGTATATATGTGCCACATCTTTATCCATTCATCTGTTGATGGACATTTAGGTTGCTTCCATTTCCTGGCTATTGTAAATAGTGCTGCAATGAACATTGTGGTAACGTGTCTCTTTTTGAATTATGGTTTTCTTAGGGTATATGCCCAGTAGTGGGATTGCTGGGTCATATGGTAGTTCTATTTTTAATTTTTTAAGGAACATCCATACTGTTCTCCATAGAGGTTGTATCAATTTACATTCCTACCAACAGTGCAGGAGGGTTCCCTTTTAACCACAACCGTTCCAGGACTTAATGTTTCTAGATTTTTTAATAATGGCCATTCTGACAGGTGTGAGGTGATATCTCATTGTAGTTTTGATTTGCATTTTTCTAATTATTAATGTTGTTGAGCATATTTTCATGTGCCTCTTGGCCATCTGTATGTATCCTTTGGTGAAATGTCCGTTTAGGTCTTCCACCCATTATTTAATTAGATTATTTGTTTTTTTGATATTGAGCTCTATGAGCTGTTTGTATATTTTGGAGGTTAATCCTTTGTGCGTTGTTTCATTTGCAAATATTTTCTCCCATTCTGAGGGTTGTCTTTTTGTCTTGCTTATGGCTTCCTTTGCTGTGCAAAAGCTTTTAAGTTTAATTAGGTCCATTTGTTTATTTTTGTTTTTATTTTCATTACTCTAGGAGGTGGATCAAAAAAGATCTTGCTGTGGCTTATGTCAAAGAGTGTTCTGCCTATGTTTTCCTCTAAGGGTTTTATAATGTCTGGCATTAAATTTAGGTCTCTAATCCATTATGAGTTTATTTTTGTGTATGGTGTTAAGTAGTGTTCTAATTTCATTCTATTACATGTAACTGTTCAGTTTTCCCAGAACCACTTATTGAAGAGGTGGTCTTTTCTCCACTGTATGTTCTTGCCTTCTTTGTTGTAAATTAGGTGACCATATTTGCATGGGTTTATCTCTGGGCTTTGTATCCTGTTCCATTGATCTATATTTCTGTTTTTGTGCCAGTACCATACTGTCTTGATTACTGTAGCTTTGTAGTATACTTTGAAGTCAGGGAGCCTGATTCCTCCAGTTCTGTTTTTCTTTCTCAAGATTGTTTTGGCTGTTCAGGGTCTTCTGTGTTTCCAAACGAATTGTAAAATTTTTTCTTATAATTCTGTGAAAATTGCGATTGGTAATTTGATAGGGATTCCATTGAATCTGTAGATTGCTTTGGATAGTATTGTCATTTTCACAATGTGGATTCTTCCAATCCAAGAACATGGTATATCTCTCCATCTGTTTGTATCATCTTTAACTTATTTCATCAGTGTCTTATAGTTTTCTGCATACAGGTCTTTTGTCTCCTTAGGTAGGTTTGCTCCTAGGTATTTTATTCTTTTTGTCTCGATGGTAAATGGGATTATTTCCTTAATTTCTCTTTTTGATTTTTTATTGTTAGTGTATAGTAATGCAAGACATTTCTGTGCATTAATTTTGTATCCTGCAACCTTACCAAATTCACTGATTACTTCTAGTAATTTTCTGGTGGCATCTTTAGGGTTTTCTGTGTATAGTTTCATGTCATCTGCAGTGACAGTTTTACTTCTTCTTTTCCAATTTGTATTCCTTTCATTTCTTTTTCTTCTCTGATTGCCATGGCTAGGACTTCCAAAACTATGTTGAATAAGAGTGGTGAGAGAAGACATCCTTGTCTTCTTCCTGATCTTAGTGGAAATGCTTTCAGTTTTTCACCATTGAGTATGATGTTTGCTGTGAGTTTGTCATATATGGCCTTTACTATGTTGCGGTAGGTTCCCTCTGTGCCCATTTTCTGGAGAGTAGTTTTTGTCTTAAGTGGGTGTTGAATTTTGTCAAAAGCTTTTTCTGCATCTATTGAGTTGATCATATGATTTTTATTCCTTAATTTGTTAATATGGTGTATCACATTGATTGACTTGCATATATTGAGGAATCCTTGCATCCCTGGGATAAATCCCACTTGATCATGGTGTATGATCCTTTTAATATGTTTTTGGATTCTGTTTGCTAGTATTTTGTTCAGGATTTTTGAATCTGTGTTCATCAGTGATATTGGTCTATAATTTTATTTTTTTGTGATATATTTTTCTGGTCTTGGTATCAGGGTGATGGTGGTTTTGTAGAATGAATTTGGAAGTGTTCCTCCCCCTGAAATTTTTGGAAGAGTTTGAGAAGGATCAGTGTTAGCTCTTCTCTTCTCTATAAATGTATGATAGAATTCTCCTGTGAAGCCATCTGCTCCTGGACTTTTGTTTGTTGGAAGATTTTTAATTACAATTTCAATTTCATTACTTGTGATAGGTCTATTTATATTTTCTGATTCTTCCTGGTTCAGTCTTGGAAAATTGTACCTTTCCAAGAATTTGCCCATTTCTTCATGGTTGTCCATTTTATTGGCATATAGTTGTTTGTAGTAGTCTCTTATAATCCTTTGTATTTCTGCAGTGTCGGTTGTGGTTTCTCCTTTTTCATTTCTAATTTTATTGACTTGTGTCCTCCCCCTTTTTTTCTTGATGAAACTGGCTAAGGGTTTATCAATTTTGTTTATCTTCTCAAAGAACCAGCTGTTAGTTTTATTGATCTTTGCTATTGTTTTATTCATTTCTATTTCATTTATTTCTGCTCTGATCTTTCCTTCTACTGACTTTGGGTTTTCTTTGTCCTTCTTTCTCTAGTCACTTTAGGTGTAGTGTTAGATTGTTTATTTGAGATTTTTCTTGTTTCTTGAGGTGAGATTGAATTGCTATAAACTTCCCTCTTAGAACTGCTTTTGCTGTGTCCCATAGATTTTGGGTCATCCTGTTTTTGTTGTCATTTTTTAATGTATTTTTTAATTTCTTCTTTGCTTTCTTCAGTGATCTCTTACTTATTTAGTAGCACACTGTTTAGCCTCCATGTATTTGTGTTTTTTATAGTCTTTTTCCTGTAATTGATTTCCAATCTCACAGCATTGTTGTCAGAAAAGATGCCTGATACTATTTTAATTTCCTTAAATTTTGCAAGCCTTGATTTGTGACCTAGGATGTGATCTTTCCTGGAGAATGTTCCATGTGCACTTGAGAAAAAAGTGTATTCTGCCACTTTGGGGTGGAATATTCTATAAATATCAATTAAATCTATCTGGTCTATTGTGTCATTTAAAGCTTGTGTTTCCTTATTTATTTTGTTTGAGTGATCTGTCCATTGGTGTAAGTGGGTTGTTAAAGTGCCCCATTATTATTATGTTACTGTCAATTTCCCCTTTCATGGTTGTTAGCGTTTGCCTTATGTATTGAGGTGCTCTTATGTTGGGTGCATAAACATTTATAACTGTTATATCTTCTTCTTGGATTGATCCCTTGATCATTATATAGTGTCCTTCCTTATCCCATGTAACAGTCTTTATTTTATTTATTTATTTATTTATTTATTTTTTGCAGTATGCGGGCCTCTCACCGTTGTGGCCTCTCCCGTTGTGGAGCACAGGCTCCAGATGCACAGGCTCAGCAGCCATGGCTCACAGGCCTAGCTGCTCTGCAGCATGTGGGATCTTCCTGGACTGGGGCACAAACCTGTGTCCCCTGCATTGGCAGGCGAACTCTCAACCACTGTGCCACCAGGGAAGCCCACAGTCTTTATTTTAAAGTCTATTTTATCTGATAAAAATATTGCTACTCCAGCCTTCTTTTGATTTCCATTTGCATGGAATATCTTTTTCCATCCCTTCACCTTCAGTTTGTATGTGTCCCTAGGTCTGAAGTGGGTCTCTTGTAGACAGCATATATATGGGTCTTGTTTTTGCATCTATTCAGCCAGTTTGTGTCTTTTGGGTGGAGCATTTAATCCATTTACATTCAAGGTTATTATCAATATGTATGTTCCTATTACCATTTTCTTAATTGTTTTGGGTTTGTTATTTTATGTCCTTTCCTTCTCTTGTGTTTCCTGCATATAGAAGTTCCTTTAGCATTTGTTGTAGAGCTGGTTTGGTGGTGCTGAATTCTCTTAGCTTTTGCTTGTCTGAAAAGCTTTTGATTTCTCCATGGAATCTGGATGAGATCTTTGCTGGGTAGAGTAATCTTGGTTGTGTTTTTCTCTTTTCATCACTTTAAGTATATCCTGCCACTCCCTTGTGGCCTGCAGAATTTCCACTGAAAAATCAGCTGATAACCTTATGGGGATTTCTTTGTATGTTATTTTTTGTTTTTCCTTTGCTGCTTTTAATATTTTTTCTATGAATTTAATTTTTGTTAGTTTGAGTAATATGTGTCTTGGTATGTTTCTCCTAGGGTTTATCCTGTATGGGACTCTCTGCACTTCCTGGACTTGGGTGACTATTTCCTTTCCTGTGTTAGGGAATTTTTCCACTAAAATTTCTTTTCATATTTTTTCAGACTCTTTCTTTTTCTCTTCTTCTTCTGGGACCACTATAATTTGAATGTTGGTGCATTTAGTGTTGTCCCAGAGGTCTCTGAGTTTGTCTTCAATTCTTTTCATTCTTTTTTCTTTGTTCTGCTCCTTGACAGTTATTTCCACCATTTTGTCTTCCAGCTCACTTATTCGTTCTTCTGCCTCATTCTGTTATTGATTTCTTCTAATGTATTTTTCATTGCAGTTATATTGTTGTTCATCTCTGTTTGTTTGTTCTTTAGTTCTTCTAGATCTTTGTTAAATATTTCTTGTATTTTCTCAATCCATGCCTCCATTCTGTTTCTGAGATTCTGGATCATCCTTACTCTCATTACTCTGAATTCTTTTTCAGGTAGGTTGCCTATTTCCTCTTCATTTATTTGGTTTTGTAGGTTTTTACCTTGCTCCTTCTTCTGTGACATATTTTTTTGCAGTCTCATTTTTTTTTTTTTTTTTTTGATGACTGGAATTGTATTCCTGTCTTACTGGTTGTTTGGTCTGAGGCTTCCATCACTGGAGTTTATAGGCTGTTGGGTAGAACTGGGTCTTGATGCCAAGATGAGGACCTCCAGGAGACCTAACTCCTATGAATATTCCCCAGGATCTGAGGTTCTCTGTTAGTCCAGTGGTTCAGACTCAGAGCTTCAACTGCAGGAGCTTTGGCCCAACCCCTGGCTTGTGAACCGAGATCCTGCAGGTTGTGTGGGGTGGCACAAAAAAAAAAAGAGAACAATAACAAATTAAAAAATATAATTAGGGTAGGAAACTAACCGATATGTTAGAAAGAATATAAAAATAAAAATATAGATGAAACAACAACTGGAAGGTAAAACAGAACCACAGTAGTAAAAAAAGAGGAGGAGAAAAAAAGGGTAGAAAAAATCCTTGGTGGAGGTCGGGGTCTAAGCAGGGGCAGGGTTTGGGCAATGGGCAGGGCCTATGCTTAAGACCCATAGGGCTGGAAAAGGCCCTTGGGTCTGTGGGGGGTAGGGCTTAGACTCAATGGAACAGGAGGGGCCCAGGCGTGCCTTCTGCCTCTGGACTCAGAGGGTGGGGGACCCCACCTGGGAGCTCAGCGGGACCAATGTCCTCTGCTCCTTCTCCTGCTCCTCCGGTCCTGGGGGGTCCCTCCTGCCTGCCTCTTCTGTTCTCCCCTGACCTCCCTCTCAGGGGAGGTCCCAGGATCAGTGCAGCCTGGAGGGGTCCTCTGAGTGTGTAGGACCTGGCCAGAGAGCTGGGCAGACTTCCCCAGTCGATTGGGCAGGGGAAATACTGGGCACGTTCCTCCCAATCCGAGTCCCAGAGGGTCCCTCCAGGCATGGAAACCCCTCCCCCTTCTCACCCACCCCTCAGGGGTGCTGGTCCTGTCCAGCTTCCACTTCTCCTCTCCCCCCATCCCCCCACATCCTACCAGTTTGATTGGGGGTTCCTCCTGTGTCCTTGGGTGCCAAGGTCCCCCACCAGTGTCCAGCAGGTGCCCTAGTTGTGGGGAGACATGAACTCCATGTCTTCCCACACTGCCATCTTGACTCCGCCCCTAAATATATTTTTAAAAGGCTATAGCAATGAACATGTTCCAGGAAAGTTTTCCATTTCCCCTGTTCCTTGATTTTACACTCTTATTGGTTAAATTAATCTTCAAATTATTGATTACCAAGTAACATTGTGAATTGGTCTTCTACAGCATGAATCTAACTACTGTGTTTGTTTTATCATTAATCTTGTTGGTCATTATATCATTTACTGTTCATTATAGCAAGAGATAAATTGCACAAATGCTTAATATTGTTAGTTCAGCTTGGCTGCCTTCTTTAGTGACACTAATTCTACAGAGCAGTTGGGCAAAATCAATGTCTTATGCACCATTTATATTAAATTACACTTGTTATGTGATTGAATCAACACTACACAGAGTTTTCTCAAGTTAATTGATCAACTCCTACAAAACAAATTAATATGATACATCAGTTATGGAATTATCTTCCAGAAAGAACATAATAAACATCAGTGCTGAAAGAAAACCAGTATTCCTCCTGGAATACTGAAATTTGCAGCCCTAACCAAATGGCTGGCTAAAAGTAATAGAAGAGAGAATGCTAATGGAAATCCAAAGGGAGACATTTTTACTTTTCTAGAAGGATTTAAGATATTTATGTCAAGTAATATAATTGCATTTGTTGAAACATTACAGTGTTGTTTGATCCCCCTCCAATCCCCTGCCCCTAATCAGTTAAGAAAAAAATGGTATCTAAAATATCACTTAAAACGTTTCTTTTTTTTTAACTTTTCTAGTTCAAATAGCTATTATTTACCATTATTAGCCATCTTCCTAAAGTTAAATCTTAGTAAATATTTCATGAGCCACCTTCCATGTTTTATATTATATCAATATTAATATTGTTAAAATACATTTCTGAGAACAGCATGTCAAATTTATCCAACTGTGCTAAATACTACTATGTTTTATAATCATTAACATATTCACTAGAGTTCCAATGTGGATTAAAGGTTATTTTAAGAAAATAAAAATATAAATAAATATTATGTCAAGTTTTTGAAATAGTGTAGTCCTTATATTTTTGTAAACTTGAAATTTTGAAATTTTGAGCGAATGCAAAATACACACACACACACATTTGACATTTTAAGCCCCATTTAGATAAGTATTATATAAATAAATTTTAAAAGAACATGTCAATCCTATGTGTTTTTTATATGTGATTTGAAAATATATTTAATACTACAGAAAATATTCTACTTTGTTGAAGTACAATGTTAAGTTTAATCACCTGGGTGTACTTAAAGTAAGAGTAATAAATAAGAGAAGAAATGAAAGTATTTAAAATAAATAAACAGTGGCATCCAGCCAACTACATGGTTCCTCACCAAGGAAATGAATTTAAAATCAGAAGAAAAAATATGTTAGGCTACTTTAGCTATGTTTTGTAAAGATGAGTACATTGAACAGTATTCTGTTTATCTATGTCCAGATAAAGATAGTGTGCCTGACTCTATATATTTATTTAGAGTGTGAGTCTCTCTTTCAGTTCTTTCCTCTACTCAGTGGCATGCCATCTCCTTTCTCTCCCCAAGTGTTCCTTAAGTGTTTAGATATAACCCTTAGAAAAGGATGATAGGCTGACCTTGGTAATGAATTAGTTCTTTCAATCTTTTCTGATTAATATCAAGTTAAAAACTGTATATAAGTTTTCTGAACAAACACAAAGTAACTATATATTCAATATCTTCTTTTTAAAATGAATGACAGATTGTTAATATGTTCCTTCTGTTAATTGGCATCCGTTGAGTGGAAGTATTAATTCCAAGCTATGGTTTTTCTGACTGTATTTTGGAAATTTTACAGAATTAAATTCCCAAGGAACACTAATTAAAATTATTTTAAGTAATTGAGTCATCAAGAAAATATTTTAAAGTTTCTATATTTTAAAAACTAAAAATAAAATATTTTACCATGGTAACATCACATCCTACATATTGTCATGTATCTCAGTAAAAATTGAATGGACAGGGGCTTCCCTGGTGGCGCAGTGGTTGGGAGTCCGCCTGCCGATGCAGGGGACACGGGTTCGTGCCCCGACCCGGGATGATCCCACATGCCGCGGAGCGGCTGGGCCCGTGAGCCATGGCCGCTGGGCCTGCGCGTCCGGAGCCTGTGCTCCGCAACGGGAGAGGCCACAACAGTGAGATGCCCGCGTACCGCAAAAAAAAAAAAAAAAAAAAAAAAATTGAATGGACATAATCCTTGTACCTTTAATTTACATATTCAAACTTCAATTTATTAGGCAAATTATGTTTTGTTTATTTTAAAAGTATGCTTTAAGTTTAATGATGTTATAATCATTTAAATTGTATTTTATGCAATATAAAAATATAGCTAATATATTTATCAAAAGAATTGACCAAAATATATCTATACCTGTAAAATAGTAACTGGTAATTAAAGATATAAATAAGAAATGCTGTCAATGCTATAAAAACATTATGCTAAATTAATGGTACCTTTATATAATTTTGCTATGAAATATTGATATTCTTATTTATGTAGTAATGTTTCCATGGAATTATATAGAATGTTTACTCTTATTCACCATAACAATTAATTGCAGAAGGTTGAGGTACCATGGCACTTTACTTTCACAGTGCCTGTGACCAGTTGTATCTAATTCATAGACATTGTAGGATGATGGAATAAATTAGGTCATTCAGGACCCCAATACTTTTATCCCTGTAGTATTTTCATCATTGTAATTAACTTAACTATATTTCCTAAAAATGGCTTTTTTTCTTTAAGATGGTTAGTGGAAATATGAAGCAAGTATTAATTACATGATAGAGAATGAATCTTATGTGTGTATCTTTATAACATTAAAATTCCAGGTATTGAAAAAACAGAATTGTTTGAATCACCTTTTTTTTTTTAACTTTTGTCTGGATGTTTTTTGCCACATAAACACAATGATTAAGAGACAGCTTTTCTTGTACTTTGGCATATAATTAAGGGTTTTATTTTAGTCTATAAATTGCAAACTCTGAAAATAATTTTGGCTTGAGTAATTAATGTATTATCTTTTTTTGTCCTTGTTATATGAGAAATTTGGCTAAAGGTAGTCTGAGTATGTAGTGACTCCACCATGCTGTCAGAGACCTAGGACCCTTTGATGTTTTAATCACTTATTCCTAACTTGTGACAGTCGACTTGTAGTTCCAAGATGGTTTCTTATTTCTGGGCATTGCATCAATTTTCCTGACAGCAAAAAGGGCAAGGGGAAAATGTCACGCAACTTTGGAGTCAGCCATCCTCCATCCCTTCAATCATATAATTTAAAGAGTTTGTCAAAGGTATAGTCAACAACTTTTTTTTTTCATGGACAGGCATTTTATTTTAAATATAGCAGTGTGCACATGTCAATCCCAAACTCCCAATTTATCCTCCCCACCCTTCTCCCTGGTAACCATAAATTCATTCTCTAAGTCTGTGAGTCTGTTTCTGTTTTGTAAATAAGTTCATTTGTATCATTTTTTTTAGATACCTCATATAAGCGATATCATATATTTGTCTTTGTCTGACTTACTTCACTTACTATGATAGTCTCTAGGTCCATCCGTGTTGCTGCAGATGGCACTATTTCATTCTTGTTAGTGGCTGACAGCTTTCATGTATATCCCATTGATGAGAGCTGTGTTACGTGGGTACTCCGATCTACAAAGGAAAGTGGAAAATACAGGCTTATTACACCTGATGAAATCAGAATTACATTTGTGGGTGAAAAGGAAAAAATGGGTATTGGCTATGGAAATTGCAGTCTTTGCCTCAGTCTGTGGTACAGTTTTACAGAATAAATTTATCATCAGTATTGCTATATAAAATCATTTTCAGGGCACACTCTGTCCAGAAGCCAGAGTAACATCTGAGAGATTTTTGCTTCTGCATAGAAGTATTTAATTAGAGTAGAATCAGTATGGATATTAAGGTCAAGCAGATGAGTTTGATTCCTTACTTTGTCTCTTACTCAGATGTGTTAACTTGGGCAAATGCCCTGACCTGAAGTTGCCTTAATGACCTTATACTGTTATTGAATGAATTAAACTATGAATGTAACGAACATGGCACATCCTTGGTACTCAATACTTGTTAGTTCCCTCCTCCCACCATTCTATCTGATTTTCCTTTCTAGTCTAGATAGGACATTTAAAATCTTTCTTTCCACAAGTCAGTAAGATACTGTTTCCAAAAATGCCATAAGAATGGAAAATATTTCACAGAGATGAACGTTTATGACCTCCACCACCATTATTATTATTATTATTATAAGAATTTTCATCATTATTAATAAATTAACTTTCAATATAGAACCCAGAGCTGTATGTCAGTTTGCCCACTTATCAATACACCATAACTGACAGAGTCTTTCAAAGTCAAAATTAATTTACAAATGTCTTTTTAGATATTTTGCTTTCCCAGGCAACTTTTGTAGTCTTCTGGGTCCCAAATTTCCTGGTAGCTGTTCTTTGTCATTACTGGGGTTTTTATTTGCTTGTCTTTGTCATTATTGTTCTCTTTTTGAAACTTCTGCATACCAAACCTCCACGAAGGCAGCTGTTAAATTGTTAAAAGAGTTTATATCTTTAATAAGTAGATCTTAGGGCAAATTAGTTAGAAAGACTATTACTTAAAAAGGTATAAAATAAAAAAGCTAGACGTATTTGCCTAGTGCCCCTTAATTTTAAGCCTCTCATACATTCTGAACTTCTTGATATGTGTTTAAGTTTTGAAATATTTAATACTCTAAAAATAATTTCTCATGATTGTATTTAAAATTAAGAGGAACAATTTAGACTTTTCCAAGCTTTACAAAATGACATTAAAATATGTATGTTCTATTTTAAACTGAAAAGTAAAACAAAACAAGAAAAAATTTAAAAAACAAATATGAATATTTCTTTTAATCTCAGAACAAATTAGAAAGACTTTATGTCTTATAATAATAATGAATGTGATAAATATTACCAGTAGAATGAAATTATTTTATTAAAAATTAAATATCAAAATATCACTCAGAAAATTTTATTGTAAAATTAAGACATTATTCAATCAGCATAAAAATATCAAACATAAGACATAAAATGCTTTCCTATTTCTTCAATAAAATATATCATTTGATGCTTAATCAAGTAGGGCAAAGGAAGTATTCTGAAATATGTATGATTATATGTTTATATTTCTTGGCTTTTTCTCCCAAAGTTTTCCAAGACTCATTAGAAGTCAGCCATATTTAACACTGAGGTCTCATTCGCTGTTATTCTTCACAAACCCTCTGATATAGGAGGTCTCATCAGCACACCATAAAGATCTTCCTCTTAGAAATTTTTTTTAAGCACTGCTTCCTGTGCTGGTATTATCTCTTAGACAAAGCCTCCCTGAATGCTTCAGTCGTTGGGAATAATTTCCTCAGACTTCATAGGCCATTTTTGGCCCTAACCATTCATATTCCCTGTAGAATTTGCTACCTTATAATGTTTTTCATTGCGTGCCTGTCCCTTCTCTGCAACTAAATCACAAACTCTTACAGGCATATGTAATTTCTTATCTTCAAAAAATGGCACATGATTTATTCATGTTTATTATTCCTGATGATATAAAGAACAATTTCAGCAAAAAACAAAATTGTGAGCAAACTCTGCAAGGGATAGGCAAAACCACACAGGATTGATAATACTTAAATGGTTGATGAAAAATAAAAGAAAAAATCTGATGTTTAAATCAACATTGCTTCAAAGATGGTTCATGTAAGAAAGATAGAGCATAAATACATTATCTCTAGCCATTCATGAAAACAAGGACTTCCTCAGATTCCCTGAGCTCCAAACAAATGAAATGAGACTTAGAATCCAAAACAAACACCAGGCTCCATATCTGCTTAGTTTGGTTTACTTGAAAGACACTCTGTAAAATTATATTTGCTGTGGGCAGATAAGGTGATTCCTCTTCACATGGAAGACCAGCATGCCGAGCCTTGCTTTAGCATAACTTATACAACAGGAAACTCATTGGCTCTGTAAATTCTCATTGATATATTTTTACCCCAGATGTATTGAATTAGCTGAGAGTAGAAAGCAATTCTGCTACATTTCTAGAAACTATCTGATCTTGTCTCATCTTTATCTGACCATAGAGGTGTCTGGAATTAAACAAGTTTAGCTACAGTGTTTGTCATAGTAAAAAAATGAATAGTCTTTTTTGTCTACTCAAAATGTCTACTCAAACAATCTAAACAGAGAAAGCTATCTATAGAATACCAGTATCAAACTTCCTTTACTTTTTTCCTATAATCTAAAAGGAAATAAGTGACAATGATCAGTTGTTTTTCCTTTAAAAGTTGGAACTTTAATAATGGATAAGAATTTTTGTTCATAAAATAGTCCTTTGGGGTTACTTGTAAGACTGATGGGAGATATTCATGGACCAAATGTAGTTGCTTAAGGTTTCTTTGAGAAACCATACATTCCTCTCTAATTAAGTGATATTTATGACAATAGTTTGGTGGAGGAAGGGGAAAGTCCAGTTTTTATCTTTCTGTTGTTATTCCTTCAGTTTTAATTTTGAGCAATTGAGTTAGGCAGTGCTAGGCAACAGGTGAGGTAAGATACTTTCTTTTTGACTTCAGTGTTATTCATGTGGTTTGTTTATCATATATAGAGATGGTTTTCTTTTCATTGGTTTAATATGTTCTAATGTATCTCACATCTTATTTAAATGCATATTTTCTTATGGTGAAATCATATCTGTTATGCTTTTTACTGAAACCATTTTTTTGGAACATATTAAACAATCTGGAGTATGAAAAAATAAGTCTGCTGAAAAAAATCATAGATTTTGTTTTCTTCTTCATCTTGAAATAGAATGCTATAAAAGGATAGAAAAAGAAAGCATAGAAACAGAGTTGCTTATGTGTTCTCCAAAATCAGACTATATTCATTAAATTGTATCTAGAATTCATATGGATATAAAAATTGAAATCTCTTATCACATTGATAATTATTATTTGTTATATGTAGTAATTGGAAAATATTGATCAAAATATCAAATGTCTTCTTTCAGTTCTTCCTTAAACTTTCCATAATATGCCATTTTTCATAAACTGTGTACTGTTTTAACTGCTTACATACTAATAACTAACATGGTGTCAAGTATTAATATAAAGACATACAGTTCTTAAATGGATTGGGTCTTAAAGGCATCATTTTTCTGATGCCTACCCTTTCAATGTTATTTATCCTTCTTCACTTATTTCCTTTACCCATTTCTATATCTGTATCTCTTTAACCATCTTACCACATTCAGCAGGCAATCAGACTTGAGCTTCTTTACTTTTCTCTTCTTTCTATGTACAGTGAGAAACAAGGGAAACCAAGTCTGCATTGCTGAAATTTTATCACATTGATATGTGCCTTATTTCCTGATGTCCAGAAGAAAACCAAACTCTTCGTAATAAAAGTCCTTCAATCTTTTAAATAGCCGTGAAATATTCCTTTTGATTTTGAGTGTTTAAAGTATTAATTCAGATATCTGGTGATGTAACTTTTCTTTCCATAATCCTTTTCTATATCCTGTAAACCTTTTCAATATATAATTTATATATCTTATCCATTCTAAAACAAAACTTCTATTGTTTATTGTAAAATGTATAACCTTTCATTTTCTGTTTTTGCATCTTCTATTACTTAAAAATCAAAAATGCTGATATGGTACTATGTGTCTTTATTTTCCTCATATATATAATTAATATATTAGCATACATTAAATATATATTTGTTTTAATTCTTTTTCCATTTGACCTGTATTCTTGAATATTTCTTTGACATTGTGTCATAGAATCTTATTGAATTTATTTCAACAATCATACTTCTAATTCAGAAGGTCTGTTTCTTATTCTTTTAAAGAGACTTTTCTCTAACATCTTTTTCATCTTCTCAAAATTACACTGAGATTACCTATCATAATGCTTTAAAAATTTTCAAAGATCTCTTGTTTCATCAAGCATTAAAGGGCTTTTTTTCTTATTGCACAGTCTTTCTCCCACATTATATGTGTTTTCCTCCTTAAAGTGTAATGATTCTTGTTGGACCATTAAGAATGTGGGATCTTGCCAGAGTAGTTAAGAACAAAGAATTATATTGATTTTTCTCATTGGCTTGGGTGGATTTCCTCAGCTGTTTTTTGAATTATTTTGTTTCCTATTAGGCCTCCCTCAGGACTGGGAAGCCAACTAGTTGCTCTTGTGGGGATAAGAGTGGAGTGGGGAAGGACTGACCTTGTGTACTGGTGGGTTTCTTTACGTTATGAACAGAAAGGAGGTCAATTCAAGAAAAAATTTCAAAAAGGACTTCAGGTTGATATGGAAAAATATTTGCATTGTGTGTTTTTTTCATAGTAGTAAGAATCTACTGATGACCTAGAAGTGCCTCACTGGAAATGGGCCTATGGTTAATGCATGCTATGGGGAGCCATATAGCAGCTAGTTGCGCTAAAATATATATACTAATAAATATGAAGGTAGAACTTTAAGGAATATCTTAAACATGTCATTTTAATTTCAGTAAGGACTAAAGAATAGGTGGTGAATGAATACAATCAGTGTGTCCATTTGAATCATAACACTCAAACCTCTATTCCATCCTGTTTTTTTGTGCCTGGTGTAATTTGCCTGTTAGTATTACAGATTGTATAGTCATAAAACCCACACTTCATATTTTGTTAACCCAGGTGAAATTGACAAATGTTACTTTGTGCAATCTCTTGACTCTCCTTGTGTATATGTATGGGGCATCAAGGGTAAATCATGGGTTTTGAAATGCCTCACAGAGAGGTGCCCTCGTTAGACATGGAAGAAATCTCCCAAACAAACATTGGTTGCCTAAGTACACTTAATATGGGGATTTTGGTTAATTTCTTCCTGTCTTTGGGGACAGTGGGAAGTGGTTGTAGTAAAAGCTAATCATTCAGCTAATCGTCACTGTCTACTTATATCCACCCAGCACCTTCTTTATAGAACAATAGCTTATCCAGCCTCAAACATCTTTCAGAAGACAAAGTCTTAGAGTCTCTAACACCCTGTAGAACAAATGTTTACTATTAAGTAGCTTTAGTGTCTGGGTTAAGAGGACATGAGCAACACAATTTACCACTCCCTTTTCTCCCCAATTGTCAACTTTAGAATTAAAATGAAATTAGATCATTGCCATTTGATTAATATTTCATAATCAGTGACTCTACAAGTACCCAAGGGAAGAGTGACTTATTTGCATACACAATTTTTAAAATTTTTATCTTAAATGACAGTCTCTCTGTCTGTCCCTTTGTCTCTCTCTATCTCTCTCTTTAGGTTCTATCCTACCAGAGTGGAAGATAATAATATTACTAAGAAAAATGTGCTTCTAGATGTTTTCTTATGCATCCAGGTTTTTAAAATTGGCAAGGCCTGCTGGGGGCCACTGGTCATCTCACATTTGTACTCATACACATACTTGTGGAAAAAGAAAACTATACCATTAAATAAAATAAACACAAGCTTCAACTTTTGTGTGTTTTTCTCTCTTCTCAGATTATCAGAGGCATGTTTTTATTAACAAAACTAACAAAAATTTCTAAATATTCTATGGAATTGATGCCACTTCCTCATTTTCTCTCATTTATTAGTTTTTAAAGAAATAATTCCATGTGGTAAGCTGTATGCTAATGCATGTCATGGTTAGCTTTAGCATTAGTAACTGCTTCTCAATACTTGCTTTTCCTCTTCTCAATTTACGGAGCAAAAGTCCTGATCAAAGTGTACCTAGGGTTAAGATACAGTAATTTCATTTTGAATGATACCTTTTGTTGTAGCAGCTGAGCTCCATTTACTCCTTTGCCTGCCAAAGACGGCATTTTTGTACCCTATACATGGCATACTTTTCTCTTTTTTCTTCACTTACCTTTTTTCTTTTTATGGACTAAATTGGCTCCACATTCTAAGCTTAATGAGTATGTAGAGGTTGGCAGTCAAGAAAGAGTCATTTATCTAGAGGGCTGAGCCAGCTGCAAGGTACAGAGCTTTCATTTCATCTTGAGGAAATAGAACAGAGAAAACCTAATTTTATATTAATCTTCATGTTCACATGGGAAGCATTTTAGGAATCTTTGGAAAATATGGAATAGATTAGGCACACCATTTAAATTACCAGCATACTGCAGTGGTTAACACCTATTATGAAATAGTATCCAAAAAAAGTGAAGGTAGTTTGTTAGAATCTGTATCAAATAGAATATATTAAAGAAATACCACTGTGGAAAGATTCAGTTTGTATGTATTCTTCCTCAACAACTATGCTTTAAAATTTAAATTCGAAAAGGCATTAGGTGAGTAGTTACATAATGATTAGAAATGGGTCTTAAGACTAAGGAAAGCTTATTGAAACAGTCTGTTTAGCTACCATAGTGACTTTTGTTTATTTCTTTCAAAATGATGTTTTATGATAAGTTTTCACTATTATGATTTAAGAGGAAATATTTATATTTTATATATAAAATAAAAACAAATCAAGAGAGTTGTAACCTAAAGGGAATTAAAGTAATTAATGTGACTAATCTAGGAAAAATACATTATCAGAAATAGAAACCAACTCACACAAAACATAATTGACTATAATATTACTTTGCATCCATCTTATATAAAAATGATATAGAGCTATTACCTACACCCAAGCTATATATTTTAAACCCCTTCAAGCTAAGTGCTATTTACAATATCCAAATCACAAGCAGTTACCCCAAACCTCTCTTCTTGCCATGATATTTACATTATGTCCAAATGACTATCTAACCAGTTATTGAAATCTGAAAATAATTTAAATCTGTTTTTAGGGACTTGTGAGACCCTGAAAAATTACATTGGCTATGTTCTCCTTCCTACTTTTTTTACTTCTGTGCATTGCATGTAAGTTAAATTGAACATACAGGAAAGACTCACTTGAAGACCAGTTGGTAAGTCTATGTATCCCTCCCCACCACCAGTACCTTTCAAGATGCTTTCCTAAGTCTGTAGTCAACCATTAGTTCTGTTTCTCCTCCCAGTGTTTTTCTTCAGAAAAATCAGGCAATTTAATTTATCTCACTCATGTCTCTGAGTACTTAAAACTGACATTTTAATTGGTTTCCTAATGAAAAGGCATTTATTGTACGTAGTGTGACCTAAATAACTGCAGTATATACACCATGGTTACTTTTGTTGATGACTAAGGCACTGGTCAACAGGAGAACAATACATTGATCTATTACATGTGCCAGTATTAAAAATGATTATTTTAATCTACTTAACATTGCATCTAAGTCAAATATAGCAAATATTTAGATCATTCCCTCCTCTGATTTGTACCAAGTTAGCAGAACATTCATGCTACTTTTTCAGAATCCTCCTTAACATAATGTTCCCAGCAGCCAATGTTAATTGTTCAAAACTTCTGATGAAATAAAAACTATTTGACATTCCTCCTATAAAGAATGGAGATTAGTGGGGGGATGAATATTTTTTGTTTAATGTAAGGTTAGTAAGTCTGGGCTGCTCTTCATGACTGTATTTTCCAGCTTGCTCTGTATTCCCACTCCTCTCTGCAGAACAGTTGCTCTCACAGTGAACTCACTGAGACTCAGCCACTGTCACTGAGGAGTGGAAATTTAGCTATAGCAGGAATGAAGAAAAACAGCTTTTTAGGACAAATTCAGCTTGCTAGACCTTCAGATTTCTCATCTGTTAAAATAAGTAATCTATGCTTAATATTTAGCGATCATTGAGTTCCCATTTAGGTCTATAGTAGTATCACAACCTAGTGCCAAGGCAGTGGCTCCTGGGAAGCATTATGAATTAAGCTTCAAGTGTTTCACTTTTGAGACTTTAATACTCTGCTATACTTTTTATGGTTTAATAGTATGCAGCTTTCATAGAAACAATTGTGTAGTTATTTAAAACACATCATAATTACCATGATGGTGCCTTTGCTAATGTGATGATCTGTTTGTGGTGAAATAGAGTTTTTTTTACTCCTACACAACTTTCCTGAAAGAAAACTATGCTTGTGGGTGAAATTACACTTTTGCTAATAAAGCGTTATAATAATTTTTGAAATATATGTTCATGTCAAAATCACTTTTTTTACACACAAGCAAAATATAGCAGTGCATTACGACCACAAAACTGATGAATTCAAGGTCCAAAGACCTCTGCTGCTTTCTTGTTTCTTCCATTTTATCTACAAGAAGTAAACTTTTGTTTTTGAATTCTGAAGGTAAAAGGAAGTGGAAAGGATTGTCATTTCATTTTGACTAAATATTTCCTGTTATTTGGATTTCTTCATGGGAAAATATATATGATATGCTATCAAAGAAAAAGTGAAGCATAAAATTTACACCTGTATAAACAAATGCATAGAAAGAAGTCAGAAAGAAAATATATCAGATGTAACAGTAGCTGTCAGTGTAGTTAACATGGGTGATAGGTTTTTTCTTTTCTCTTTTTTATGAATTTTAAATTTGCCTTAACTAATATTTTTAATATGTTTTCAATAACTACAAATGATTAAATGTTATAAATAATGTTTTTTTTTAATAGAAGATGTTGGGGGTAGGAGTTTATCAATTAATTTATTTATTTTTGCTGTGTTGGGTCTTCGTTTCTGTGCGAGGGCCTTCTCTAGTTGTGACAAGCGGGGGCCACTCTTCATCGCGGGGCGTGGGCCTCTCACTATCGCGGTCTCTCTTGTTGCGGAGCACAGGCTCCAGATGCACAGGCTCAGTAGTTGTGGCTCACGGGCCTAGTTGCTCCGCGGCATGTGGGATCCTCCCAGACCAGGGCTCGAACCCGTGTCCCCTGCATTGGCAGGCAGATTCTCAACCACTGCGCCACCAGGGAAGCCCAATATAAATAATGTTTTAATAAATACATTTAAGTGAGTCTTACTGAGAAGGCTGAGGTCTTCTAAAGGAAAGAAAAAATGAACAAGGGGAAAGTTTCTGAGTTCCCTGAGTTTATAACACAGGAGTCCTTTTCGCAGGCATATACAAGGTTCTAGTTAATTACTGTTCCTCCCCATCACTTCATGTATGTGGCACTTTCTTTAAGGCCTTTCTTTCTGCCTAGCCTTTCCCTAACCCTTATTCAGAGACATTTTCTCTTCCTCTCTGCTCCTGTTTCACTCTTGATTTTCTCTTGTGTTTGTTAGCAAAGTCAGCTGCCTTGTGGCTTATTTTTTGTTGGCTTATTAATTACTTCAAAAGAGAAAAAGGTTCTTCCAGTTATTGGGCAAGTTTTATTTCTTTTTTCCATACCTCCAAATTGTTTAATATATTTTTTAATAATTCTCATTTTACTTGAGGGTTCACATCTTCTCACTCACAATATTAAAGAAAGAGAATGAAGAAACCAGCAAAATTGAAAATTTATATTTTCTACTAAATTCACCCTTTGTCATAGGTAATGGAAATTCTAACCACATCCCTTGTTTTCTTTTACTGTATTATCATCATTTTTATTTTCCTTGGGTGGCATATGTGTTACACAACCTGTTTGTCTTGCAGAATTCTCTTTCTAAAATGCCTAGATAGTAATTTAAAATGTTGATAAAAATCACAGCAGTATAAATGCTAATGAATCCTTCCCTCAAAAAGTAGTACTAATAAATATTAGCAATGAATGAAAAACTTGGGCAATACAAGGGGGACTCTCCTGGTTGGTGACTCTAGGTTTATTCAAGCTATGAAAATAAGGAGATTTTATTACCGTGCTCTGACCTTGCTCAGATCAATGATGAAACATTTTACTGCAGAGAATATTAAAATTCTCATGACACAATCACACAACATGTTTAATCTTAGTCAGGAAAGGCAAGTTTTTCAAAAACTTTTACAACTTCCTTAGAAACTGTAGCATTGAAGTCAAATACAACTTAGCCAAATGTATCCCACCCAGTTATTCAAATAAGTGATACCATGTTTTACAACTAATGATATATGGTGCTGGGACCATTGGGAAAAAACCTAGAAGGTCAGAAAGAAGTCATTATTTTTTTTATCTTTGGATTTTTTTAATAACGTGACTGAAATACTTCAGTGTTTGTGACCAATATATAGTGCTACAATCAATGCTTTAATTCCAGTCCTATACATTTTGTAATAATATAGGCATTATTTCATAAACTCATATTTTAATATTTCCATATTGTTACTCTTTATCTTTATTTTCAGTTGGAATTTCCGTAATAGGCATTAAAATGTTTAGACTAATTTTCTTTTTTTTTTAAACAAACTAAAACAAATCCCTCACATTATTTCAATTTCAGCCTGTTTGTACTTAAAATTTTTTTCCCAATCTTTAATTTCATCAGTATTTTTTCAAATTTTTTCTCAGTAGAACAGGGTTTTTACTATCAGTGTAATTTTATGAATATTTTTTAAAATGTAAAAAGTGTATTTGCAATGAAAAATCATAATAATGCAATAGAATGGCTATGACTCAAAACAATGTCATGGAAAAATTATTATTTCTAGTCGAACTTTCTAACTAGTCCGTGTTTGCATGATATATAATTTAATAAGTTTTTTAAACAATTTACTTACAATAAAATTTGCCAGTTCAATGAGTTTATGCAAATGTATAAAGTAATATAACTAACACCATCATCATGATATAGAACTTATATATCATGCCAATTGTTCCCCTGTACCCCCTTATAGTCAAGCCCCATCCTCAACTATTAGTGTCTCGAAAACACTGTTATGCTCTATAATTTTGTCTTATCAAAAATTTCATATAAATAGTATTTAAAAGTATATAATATTGTATCTAGTTTCTTTCACTTAGCTTAATGATTTTGAGATTCATTCAAGTTGTTGTGTGTATCTGTAGTTCCATCTTTTTTATTGCCAAGTAACATTCCATACTGTGGACATTCCAGTTTGTTTTTCTTATTCTCTGATGATCATTTGGATTGTTTCTATTTGGGAGTATTATGAGTAAAACTGCTATGAATAGTTGCATACAAGACTTTTTGTGGACAAATATTTTCACTGACCTTGGGTAAATTAAAAAAAGTGGGATTGCTGAGTTTAGGGGAGGTATATGTTAAAATTTATAGGAGTATGACAAAATATTTTTCAAGTATGTACATTTTTCTTTCCCACTGTCAATTAATGAGGCATTGTCAGTCTTTCTAATTTTACCACTGCTGTGTGTACACTAATATCTTACCACGTTTTAACGTGTTTCCCTAATGACTGATGATATTGAACATCTATATATGTGCTTATTTTTCATTTGTAAATCTTCTTCCAAGAGTTCTAGTCAAGTCCTTTGTCCATGATTTTTTATCAGGGTGATTATCACCTTATTATTGGACTGTAAAATTTTACAGCTCTTTGTATCCTGGATCCATGTCCTTTGTCAGATTTATGTTCTGCAAATACTTTCTTCCAATCAGTTGTTTGAATTTTTAATTTCTTAAAGTTTACTATAAAGTGTGAAATTGTTTTCAATTTAAAAACTCCAATTTGTCATCTAAAATTTTTTTTGTAGTTCATGTTCCTTTTTCTCATCTAAGAAATGTGTTGTTAAACCAAGATATATATCTTCTCCTTTGTTTTATTCTAGAAGTTTTACAGTTTTATCTATAACATTTAAGATCTTACATTTTGAATTAATTTTTGTACATGATCTGTGGTAAGGCCAAGTTTTTGTTGATATGTATCAAATACATATGTGTGTGTGTGTGTGTGTGTATATATATATATATATATATATATATATATATATATATGCATTGGGATATTCAATTGCTCCACTGTAATTTGCTGAACAAGCCATCTTTCCCAAAGTGAATTATTTACAGTGGCATATTTCTCAAAACCAGTTAACTGTATATATGTGTGTCAGTCTATTTCTACAATCGCACTTCTTTCTAAATAATTTTTATATCTATCCTTCTTGCAATACCATACTTTCTTGATTACTGTATCTTTACAGTAACTCCTAAAATCAACACTTGGATTGCTTTTACCCCTTAGCTATTGTGAATAATGCTGTTATTAACATTAGCGTAAATGTACTTATTTAAGTTCCTGTTTTCAATTCTTTTGGTTATATATGCAAAAGTAGAATTACTGAATCACATTGTAATTAAATTTTAATTAATGATTTTATAGTGATTGCATCATTTTACATTCCCACCAACAGTGCCCAAGGGTGCCAGTTTCTCTACATCCTCAACAAGACTTGCTATTTTTGTTGCTATTTTTTTCTAGATAATAGCCATAATAATGATGGGAATATCTCACTGTAGTCTTAATGCATTTCCCTAATGATTAGAGATGTTGAGAATCTTTTCATGCACTTATTGGTTACATGTGTATCTTCTTTGGAGAAATGTCTGCTCATTCCTTTGCACATTTTTAAGTAGGGTTATTTATTTTTATTGTTATTGTTGAGTTGTAGGTGTCCTTTACATATTCTGGATATTAAATCCTTTTCAGATATTTGATTTTCAAATATTTTCTTTCATTTCTTAGGTTGCATTTTTACTCTGTTGATTATGTCCTTTGGATGCACAGAAGTTGTAAATTTTGATATAGTCCAAATTATTTTTTTCTTGGTTGCCTGTGCTTTTGATATCATATGAAGGAAATCATTGCCAAATACAGTGTCATGAAACATTTCCCCTATGATTTCTTACAAGAATGTTATAGTTTTAGCTCTCACATTTAGGTATTTGATCAATTTTGAGCTAATTTGTGTGTGGTATGAGATAAGAGACCACCTCATTCTTTTGCATGTGCATATTAAGTTTTCCCAATACTATTGTTTAAAAATGCTGTCCTTCCTTCATTGAATGATCTTGCTCCCCTTGTTGAAACATTTGACTATATATACACAGGGTTATTTCTGCACTCTTGTTTTATTCTATGGGTCTAAATATGTCTTTATACAAGTACTATACTGTTTTAAATACTCTAACTTTATATTATATTTTTAAATCAGGAAGTGTGAGACCAACTTTGTTATTTTTCAAAATTGCTTTGGCTATCTATAGTACCTTGAGATTCCATTTCAACTTTAGGATGAATTTTTCTACTTCTGCAAAAAACATTATTGGGAGTCTGATAGACATTGAATTGAATCTGTAGATTGGTTTGGGTAATATTTACATCTTAACAATATATTTTGCAATCCATGAACACAGGATGTCTTTCCATTTCTTGAAGTTTTCTTCAATTTTTTTCAACATTTTGTAGTTTTCATTGTAAAAAAATTTGTATATACTTAGTTACATTTATTTTTCAGAATATAAATCTTTTTGATGTTATTGTAAATTGAATTCCTGTCCTGATTTACTTTCCAAATTGTTTCAATGTTAATGTATAAAAATGCAGTTGATTTTTGTGTTAATTTTGTATCCTGCAACTTTGTTGAACTTATTAGTTCTAAGAATTTTTGTTTCATTTTGTTTGTAGTGTGAAATCATTAGGCTTTTCTATATATAAGATCATGTTACCTGAAAACAGAGATACTTTTTCTTCTTCCTTTCCAATTTGAAGGCCTCTTATTTATTTTTCTTGCCCAACTGCTCTGGCTAGAACTTCCAGTTGAATAGAAGTGGTGAAAGCAGGCATTCTTGTTTTGTTTCCAATCTTAGAGGAAAAGCTTTCAGTCTTTCACTATTGAGTGTGATATTAGCTGTGAGCACACTTGTGTTTTAACCTAAAAACATCATTTCCTCTCTCTTAGTTTTTAAATGATTTGGAATTAGTTATTTTTATAACTTGAGTGTCCCTTTAAAATTATTTTCTATTATTTTTAATATATATTTCTGTCAGGAATATGAAGAAAGTTTGAAATATATATTAGATGTATTGGGTTGGCCAAAATGTTCATTCGGTTTTTCATAACATGTTATGGAAAAACCCGAACGAACTTTTTGGCCAACCCAATACTATAATTAAAAGCAACTAAGAAATGTTGAGATTTTAATAAAATTACATTAAAGAACAAATAACTATGTCTAGCTATGTAATTGACAATCTCATTTGTAAAAACCTGGTAAATATCCAAAATCCAATGGTGTACAGCCCATGAATTTGTCCCTTAAGTGGTATTTTGAAACTGACACCATAGTTCTAAATCCCTATACATATTTTTGCCAAATTATAAACTCCAGTTTAGTTATGTTTCTGTTTTGTTGTTTTACAAACTGAAAAATAATAATAACAAAAATAATGCTAACTGGAAGATGCCTTTCACATTATAGCAATTGATTGAAAGCATAGACTATCAGCCACTATTTATTCAAAGTCTACATGTCCACATAAATTGTACTAATTTTCTTCCTTTTAATAAATGGTCACTTTTGTGCTTTCAGATTTCCCAACTTGGCCTGTGAAACTGATATATTCTTGAATGTGTAATGTTCTGAATTTTGAAATGAGACATTCAAAGTAAAATATACTGCATGGGAATTCAGTTCTTGAAGATTTGAACTAAACCTAGTAGTGTTTGCAAGTTTTAAACTCAATGCTATTTTAATTTGACTCAGAAGAAAAGCAAACCTGTAAGCTGTCAAATATTTACATACTTAACTCTACTGCTCTATATTACAGTGATAAAATCATTTTGAGAAGACGTGTGTGGGGAGGCCCAAGGAAAACATTAAACTTCAGTGGAAAATTAAGCCATGTGTTTTATAGCCACAATTGATTATAAACTCCAGAGAATTAAGCTGATGTATTTGGGACTCTCAAGACAGATAAAAACACAATGATGGAGCAGTCAAGTAGGCAGTCATTTTGGAGTTCAGTCATCATTGGTTTCTAAAGTTTTAAATGTAATGGTGAACTCCTGGGTCTCTTCTTTTGTCTGACTTAAACTATACAGTCATTGTCATGTTTTAAAATATTGATTTTGGAGCAATTTCCAGAAATATTCAGAGACAGTGATGCCACATCATCACATAGCACTTATTAGATATTCCCTAGGGGAAATTTAGGTAAATGCAAGAATGTATAAACTCTTAAAAATGAACATTTCCTAGTAAACAGAAATAACTGTATAATCAGTGTTTTTACTATACGTTTATACATTTTCTTAGGCAGTAGATTAAGAAAGTTTAACAGGTAAAATAAGGGCTTCTATTATATTAAGATATTAGAATAGATAGTAAGAAATGTACTTTAGTGATAAAGCCTATTAAGTATTGCATTGGGCAAGTTATCCTAAAATAGTGTATGTTTAGTTAGAGCAAAAGTTCAGGGGAATGGCTTCTGTAGTCATCTTCTTTTCCTTTGGCATAGGTTTTGCTTTGAGCTTTTTCCTTTTATGAATGAGGAACACTCCACATATCAGTAGTTCTGAAGCCAACATAGAATTGGAAATTTACTGTATGGCATACCTTAGAACTCCTTAATTGATTTTAATTACACTGTATCTACATGTTAGTGGACTTGGAGAATGGAGTAAAACCATTACAGTCAGGAAGTATGTTAGATTCCATGTATGAGTTCAATTGTTTTAATCAAGGCACCTTTATATAGAACTGAAAACAGACCTCAGTTACAACCTTATGTGTTTGCCTCAGCATTCTTTTTTTAAACTAAAATGAATAGTATATTTGTGAAAAGTTAAGATTAACAGAAAATCAATGTTTTTTCCATGCAACTGATGCCATCAAGTAAAAATGGATTACTTGCTGATCCTTAAAAATTGAAAATGCAGTTAAGAGTCTAATTAGTCTAATAATAATTAATTACAAATAATTAAAGTCATATTTCCTGATATTTACATTCTGTAGGTAAACTTACTGCTTTTCTTATGTTTCTTCCTTTCTCCCTCCTTCCTTTTCTCCTTCCCTCCTTTCCTCTCTTCCTTCCTCCTTTCTTCTCTTTCTTTAACCCTCCTCCTTTTCTTCCTTCCTTCCTTCATTTCTTCCATTTTTAATTTTTACATTAAAAAAAATAGCAGTTACATATTTAATTAGATTATGACAATCTACCTTAAAATATGTCAGACATCTTCTATAATGGTTTCAGTTTTATATTCAAACATTAAAGTATAAAATAAAATAGCTCTTTATGGTAATGCAGTCTATTATATTAATGTAACAAATATCAAATGTATAATTAATTTGATAGTATTTTTTATTATGAAAACTTTTGACTGAATTTGCCTTATAATATGGCTTTGACTACAATTTTTTAATATATTATCAATAACTCTATGAAACAGTTAAATCATCTGATGGTTTTGTCCCCATCAGTGGCTAAAACCCAGTAAGACAAAACACTATGAAAAGCCATATGGCACATAGAAATACTGGAACTTGAGTCCATATTTGAATACTACTTCCCGTTATTTCTATAGGAATTAACATGATGCATTGAAGTGTTTTCTAAATACGGCTTAGATTTAGGAGATAGTTTTTATTTAATTTCCTTAGCTAAAGTTATCTGGAAACGGCCCAAAACAAGGTTTAAACTGACAGTGTTATCTGGGAGAGCAAATCCAAGGTGAAGAGAACGAGTGGTGAGACAAGGAAGGATGTGAGCTAAAGCAAATTCATGCACAACAGTGCTGGCTACCGCTTTAAGAAAAGTTGGAAAGAGGGAATTCCCTGGCAGTCCAGTGGTTAGGACTCTGCTGTTCCACTGCTGGGGGCCCAGGTTTGATCCCTGGTGGGGAAAATAAGATGCTGCAAGCCATGTGGTGCAGCCAAAAAAAAAAAAAAGAATATCTAGGGTTTTTAATAAAATTTATTAAAATAAAAAAAGAAAAGTTGAAAAGAGACACAGTCTCTTTCTGTGTCTAAGCTGGTACATGTAAGATCTCTGGGCACACATCAAGGGGAGCCATGGCATAGCCATGCTTCCATGAAAGCAAGGAAAGGGAATTTATCTTCTGGGCTCCTTCTGCCTCCCAGTTCCCATTGGTCAAAGTTTGCTTCTCTGGAAATTAGCTCCCCTGCAGGTAAAGGTGTAATCATTTGACCCAGTTTATAAGGCTATGAAAGGCAGATTTTAGGCCCTGTAGTTGGTCTTTCACAGAATTTCAGAGGTAATGCTCATAGCCATAGTCCTTGGTTCTATGGCTGTTCAGCCTGGCTGTGCAATAGGAATAGTGACTAGTTAGCCTCATACAATGGAACCCAAGACATGGATGAGTAAATCACAGGAGGCCAATATAGTGCTAAATGGAGGAGCTATTTTATTCTAATGTCTTTTCTACCCAAAAGATTTTGTACAAGCTTCTTATATTTGTGTCCTTGTTGGTGCCTTCCAGGGTCCATTAGTAAAATCCTGTGTTCTCTCCTACATGTCAAGACCTCAACTCTTCCTCTTCATCTAAAGCCTTGGGTCCCACTATTTCTCTGGAAGTAAATTGTCGGCTTGCTCCTATTCCCACCATTATAGCTTCACAGTCTCAGCACCTCTTCCCTCAGCATTACTACCTTAAAATTTTTAGGTTTGCTTCCCATTCTTCATCTCTTTAAAGTTTTCTTAATCCTCCCATTCCTGGTCCTTCACCTTAGATGCAGTTTACCTCTCTGCTCAAGTTTTTAACTATCAGACCCTCATCTGCTTTCAGCAGATAATCCCATAAAAAAACCCACACCCACCTCTCACAAGGAATCCAGCCCTCTCTGCCCACACTGTACTTTCCATAGCCCGTTCCCTGCGCCTTAGTGCCAACCTTTGTAAATGCACATGTAGAAGCACATGCCTCTCTCTAGGCTCTGCCCCCTTCCAGTTACTCTGTTGTTTTTAGTCCCATATTTTAAATTCCTTATTGCATTGTTTTTCACTTTTTTTTCTGGATTCTCCTTCATTTGCTTATGGAAGGATTGAGGAAAATTTTTTCTTTTTAATTTTCCAAATCTTACTACCTGGACTCCTAATCTCTAAAATAAGTGAAGATACCACTTTTCAGCTCCAATGTGGTGTAAGAGGTATCTCTCTGAAGAATAAAAATTAGAGGGATCTAGAGAATGGAGGACTTGACCTTTCTCTCTCTTCTTGATGATTGTACTCTCTTTCAGGGACGTTTAAATTCCATAGGCTGCAGGAGGAGTTCTGGAGTCCAAGAGTCAAGTGGAAGGTTTTTCCACAGAATTGGTTGGTTTTGAGTTATGGATAAGTCATCTGTCCATGGAATGGGAGTACATTCCAGGAGAGGCTACTGTGACTCTCCATCTAGCAATTGGTAGACATATGAGATATTCAAGTAGTCCAATGTCATGGAAAAACTTAAGTTTGGTATATAATGAATAGCTAAATTTTGGGAACACTGGTAAAGTGGAAATGTCATGAAGTTTGGCGTGAGAAAAAAACCTCAGTTTAGATGCAAGTTGTGTTACTAGCAACAAGGCGTAAATTAATTTGGTTAATTTTTGAATTCATTTTACTGAATTTTAGTTTCCTCGTATTCCAAAAAATGAAAAAATTAATTATGGCACTGTAAGGATAGTGAGGCTATTAGAAGAGGTGAATATTATAAAGCATCTGAAACATAACAAACATTCAATACATAGGTACTCCCTTCTTTCCAGTCCTCTTTCTGCCTTACAAAACACCTTAAAATATGTGTGCAGTATGTAGCTGTCATGAGGAAAGCATTTACTTACTTAGTGAAAGAAAATTTATGGTAGTATTTAAATTGCCTCTGGTGAGGTTTAAGTGGAAAAGTTTAAAGTCAAACCTCTTTTTCTGTTTGTGTGTGTGTGTGTGTGTGTGTGTGTGTAAATAAAACCTCTCTGAGGACAATACATTGTGAGGAAGGGGCATTATGGAAGTCTTCTAGAGGAAAGTGAATAGACGTCTCACAAGCCTGGGATGGAAGCAGACATCTTCAGGCCCTCCAGGAAGCAGAGCCTATATCATGGTCCCTATATCACGATATATAATGGCAACTTGGACAGAGGCAGAACTTTAAGGGAAGCATCTGTGTGGTACAATTATGGAGGTTTGCCAGGACTGTTGCCCACACCCAGTGCACCTTCACTAGCATTAGAAAAGGTACCTTTTCCTCTAGGATGCAATCAAGTACAAGGGCTAGTGGTCTGGCGAGTGGAGGCCTCTGTTCCTCCACGGTCCAATCTGTCTACAAAATGTAGTTACCTAGGAAGGCTTTCCCAAAACGCCAGGCCCACATCTTTCAGAGAATTATTACTGCCACTTTCAGAGGCCACGTGGACTTCAATAATGATCACGTGAGCCTGACTATTATGTATTGGAGACTTTCAGCCCTTTTCCTGATTTTTGATGGTCATAAAGCCACCCTTCCCTCCAGATGCTTGAAAACTTCCTCAAAGTCTGAAACCAAGTGCTGTGTCAATATGGTGGATTGGTTGCTAGGATTCAGACTTAATTTCATGTAAAGGAAATACCATATTGCAAAATTTCTTGCACATCTGAGTTTCTCAGGTTTGATTTATAAAGTTTGTGAATTTAAACTTTCTGGATAATTAAATTGCATCTTGTTTGTATTCTAGAAAGAGTTTAGAAGGAACTGATAAAATATATATTAAATGATTATTTTTCATATAGTTGGACCCATGAGTTTTTAAGCATAAAAGAAGAAACCATTTCATGAAAAAGGACATATTATATAGAAACTAATTCATAGAATGAATATAGAGAGAGTTCACAATGTAAAATTTTATAAAATATATGGATGACTATAAAATTGTCCTTGTTTTCAAAATTGTTTCTAGTTTATTATTCTGTGATGATTTCACTAAAATTAAAATATTTAATCAGTTCACTTGAGAAACAATTAGTCATCTAGAGCAAAGTCTTTACTAAAAAGAATACTATTGAATATATATAATAACGTCAGCCTCTGAACCATTGAATATAATACCCTTGAGTACACAGGCTTTCCTTTATATGGTATTAGATTTTTTTCTCAAATAATCTCCAGTAACTAAGTAGAGTCTGAAATATGAGACAAAAAGATTCAAAAATTTCAGATATCTGTATATAATGTTATGTTCTTATTAAGGAAAAATTTAAGACTTCTTTTAATAGAGTATAACTGTCACCCTTAGCAAAATCATTTCCTATTAATTCTATCTAAATATTAAATCTATTTAAAAAGAAACTGGAAAAAATTGTAATAAAATAGATTTTCAATAAGATAAATCTCTGTTTGATTCCTATATTAGTTGCTTGAAAATTGTTTGATCCTGGGCAATTAACATGTCCAATTATAAGTTATGTCTTCAGTGATATTTTCAACATCATAGTTCTAGTATAAGGACTAAACAAGGTTCATTATTGTATTAATAGTATACTGAGAAATATCCATTTATGCACAGCAAATTGATAAAAGATATCAAAAATTAGTCTTATCTATTCATGAAATTAAATCTCAAGCAAAATTTGTAAGTTTATTTCAATTTGCTATTGCTTTTGAAAATAGAATTTTCATTCTTTTTACTCTGAGACCATCAACCCACCACCATTGGAAATCTAAAGGTTTAAGGACATTGCAACTATTAGTGTTCATCATGGAGAGATCCTGATGAGAATGCAACCAACCTAAAGATAAGCAGCCTAACAAAAGCAGAGAAAGAGATAATGCTGATGCAGTAACTCCACTAACTGTAATCAGCATGTGAAAGCAGGAAAAAATGTATTAAGTACAGTTATATGAATCAATCAACTTTCCTTTCTGCTTAAAAAATTTTGAATTCTGATATTTAATCAGTTATACTAAAATTATATGATTTACTAAGTAAAGACTTTTATTTTCTTATACACTTATTTTCTTTAAACACGTTCAGTTCTATTCCGTGATTGGAATTTTTACACGTGTTTAGAAAAGAGGATATCATCTAAAGTATGGCAGTTAATATTTTGTAGGAGAGGTGTTATATGATAATGACTCAGGATCTACTTGATCAAAACTAATTTTAACGCCAACTACTGACTACATATTAATGAATAAGAGTTATACATTTTTATGGGTTTATTTCTTTGCCTTTCAAAAGGCAAAGGCTTGACATTTATTTGTCTTTCTCTTAGCAACTGGTGTATTCTTAAATCAACGTATTCCTGAAAACATAATTAATAAAAAATATTAAAACTAATGTGGAGAATTTGTCACTGTGTTGAATTTTTAAATTTTTTTTCTGTATTACTTTGAATGAATAAAAACTGAAACAAAATAGGTGTATATGTATAACAATATTGTCATTGATCTAAACAAGGCAGAACAAACTCTTTCCTGTTCAGGTTACTATTGAAACTACAGCAAACAAAATATTTCACAGGGATGTTTTTCACTTAGCTCATTTACACAGGCATATTAGGCCTAATTAGTATTTTTTAGTCTTAAGTTATTCTTAATAACCTGAGGACTATTGCATTAGTGTTACAATAAGTTTATAAGTTTTATAAGAAACTCAAGTTCAAGAAGGGACAATCCCCTAATTTGTATGTGCTAATTAGAAAGATATTAATTCTAATTTTTAAATCAGTAATTTAATATTTTTGGTAAACTAGGACAAGATAGTAATTCTAATTAGTTATACCAAATTGAACCTGTTAAGAAAAATTTGGTTGTAATAAATATCTCTGTGTACTGTTTCGACCTCTGCCTCAGCTATACAATCCGATTTTATTTTAAATGTTTTCTCAGGTACAGAACTCTATGATTAATATCTCTTGCTGTGTTATCTCTGTTGCTAATGAAAAACATTGGGTGTTCTTTCACTTCACAGAATGCAAACACAGACGAAAAAATTTCACAGGTAAACTCCTTATGAACACTTCTAATTGCTTAGGAACAGTGTTTGAAAATCTCAAGTAATTTACCACTATTATAATAAATAGCATAAACTGTAATTTTTCATAGTAATTAACTTGTGTCAGCACCATTATTTTTCATTAATTATAAATGAGATAGAATGAAAGAACACCCACAGGAACAGATGTGCGAAATTGTCTCTTAGGTTCTGTTTTGTTTTTTCCTACTCAATATACTGTTTTGGGTATACTATCAAGCTTGGAGAAAATTCAGATGGTAATGCCTCTTTGGCACAGAAAAGGACAAAGTGTATTTAATTAGATTGTTGCCTGTGAAGTTCAGCATTTTAATAAAAAAATTTGTTATTGACATCCCAGATTAAACTACAGGGGGAAAAAAAGAAAACAGCTTACCTTTGGTAAGTGCAACCAAGATAATCTGAGAAAATATATTTTGATCATCTTTTTCTTATGTTAGAAAAACTATCTATTTTTTCCAGATTTTAAGCCTACAGTGTGTTAATTGAATTCAAATTTAAAAAGAAGAAAAGGAAGGAAGGAAAGAGGAGTAAGAGAGGGTAATTTTTGGGTGGTTGGATGTCTTTGTTTTGTAATTTTACACAACAGCTTTCATGCTGTTTCCAGAGGACAGATACAGGTATGTCTTGGGTATTTTTGTTTTATATACATTTCTTTTAACCTCTTATAAAATATTTAACTGTGTTGTCCTTCTCGATGTTTGTACCTTAGGCTTGTTATAGGCATGAAAGTCCTAAAATCATTGTACTGTAAATTTGCTATGACTTCATTCATTAAGATATAACCTAAATAGCAGAAATCTAGAGATATCATGCTTACTCTTGGATTTTTACAAGTTTTGGTCAGGACTGTCCTCAGAATCATTCATACTGCATGTTGTCCAAGAAGGCTGAGCTGCCAATTTTATCCAGTGTGAGTTCCTCTGGAAAACAAATGTCAGGTGAACAAAAGAGTCCATGGCTAAATACATTTGGGACAAGTTGACAACATTAAACAAGATTTTTTTAACTTCAGGATTTTTCAGGGCTTATGAATTGGTGATGTTTCTGTGACTCTCCAGGAGGAAGGTAGAACAGTCATAGAGCATTCATTGATTCTCAAACATTTTTTGATAGTGTAACCACACTTTCCATAACTCATGAGTCTCACAGTATGTATTAGAAATATGTACCTCTGGCATTCTCTGAAAGAAGTGGTGGTAAAGAAGAGGAAGGATTATTTCTTTTCTGTTATCAAAGGCTATTTATCCCAATGAGATCAAGGATGAGGAGTGCAGAAGTTTGAATGAGGGAAAGTCTGCTCTTTATTTTATCGCGTTTCTTCTCAGCTTTGATCCACATATTTGTCCTTAGCTTATTGAATCCCTCTAGATTTATCCTATGTTTCACATGCTGTTTTACTCTCTAAACCCAATTAATATGTTTCTGCCTTATATCACAATTTTGAACAGAACTTTAATAGAGGAACTTCAAACAGGGTAGTAATAGTGGGCTTTTTCCCACTGGAACTGCTGAATCAAAAACTACTAACCCAGATAAAAAATATATATATTTAATTTTTAGTTAAATATACACTTGCTTACATTTAGGATTATGATGATGATTAAATGAGGTGACATATAATATATGAGTGAGGTTAGCAGAGCTCCTGGGATTCAGTGGCTATTTATCAAGCCTTATTCTATTTCTCCCCAATTTTGTTTGTATTCTAAGGAGTATCCATTATTCTCCTTCAATAATTTTAACTTACAAAAATTGGTTAAATAAATGCAACCAGGTAAAATATTTCCCTTCTTGATTTTAATTATGGACTTTTAATCTTTTAATATCCTACTTCTCAAATGTTTCTGCCAAAGCATCCTTAATGTGAAAGAAAGGAAAAATGTACCTACACAGATATGTGGGCACTTGCTACAGGTGTAGACATTTTCAGAAGTCTCTTCAGTAATTCTAAAACTATGAAAAGAAATTTTAATTCCTAATATACCATGTTACATTTCCTTCAAAATTGCAAGTAAACTTGAAAATAAAAAAATCTATATAATGTTTGTATTACTATAACTTCCATATTAGTTTCCTTGGACTGCTGTAACAAAATACCATGAATTTGGTGAAAAAAGGACATAAGTTTGTTGCCTCACAGTTTTGGAGGTCAGAAGTCTGAAATTAGGGTGTTAGTAAGGCAGCCCCTCCTCTGGTGACAGTAGAGCACTTTCCATTCCTTGCCTCTTCCAGCTTTTGGTGGCTCCAGTCACCCTGGCTCATGGCTACATCACTCGAATCTGCCTCCATGGTCAAACTGCCTCTTCCTCTTTTGTGTATTCTCCTCTCCTGTCTGTCTCAACACTCCTTCTGTCTTTCTGCTGTAAGGACACTTGTCATTGGATTTAGGGTTCCCCGGGATAATCCAGGATTAACACATCTCAGGATCTTCAAATAAACCACATCTGCAAAAGATTCCTTTTCCAACTTACAAGGCATTCATAGATTCCAAGGATTTGCCCTAGATAGCTTTTCGGGCTGCGGGAGGCCTTTCTCAACCAACCACAATTTCCCATAGATATGGGCTCTCAGCGAATTACCCTGAAAATAAGGCTTTCTTGTTAAAACAATTTTTAAGTAAGACCTGATGGGATGACTAACATGGATGCAAAGTAAGAGGAAGAGAAATCTTTATTCAAGATTTGATTCTATGAGGATAAATAGTATGTCTGTAGCATACTCAAAATGGATGGGCAGAGGAAAGGTAGCTCTCCTCTGACCATGCTTCCCATGGTGTAAGTAGGAGATTTATACCCATTTAAGAGATTTATACCTATTTATTTATACTTATTTTACATCTATTTATTTGTACCTATCATTTATTTATACGTATTTACCTATATTTAAGAGAATTGTTTAAGGTCAATGTCACTGTACCACAAGTAACAAGCTAACACCTAGAGATGTCATTTGTACCACCTTCTTTGAAACATCTTACTTTTCTACAAAATGATATTCACACCAAATTTGTTATAAGCTTGTGACAGAAAAGCGACTAGGATATTCTTAAGTGTGCTATTTCTATAAATATATTGGTCTCTGCTATTCAGCATGCCGATATAAAGTGATGAATACCTGCAGGCTAAGTTTTTGGTAAATAAATAGTTAAAATGTAACTTTCTTCTGACATAGAATAGTAATAGGAGTTAGAAGCATATGTACATACATATATATATTATATATATGTATATATAAATAAATATATTTTTATATATAGTTTTATATAATATATATTATATAAATAATTATATATAGTTATGTATATAATTATTTATATTATTTATATAACTATATATAGTTTTATATAATATAATATATAAATAATTATATATTATTTATATAACTATATATATAGTTTTATTTAGCTATGCTTTCTAGAGCCACATTTTTTGGTAAGCTATGATTAACTATTCCTCTTAGGTCAATTAAAAGAAGACTGGCAAAAAGGTTATTTTATAATAAATGCCACATTTCCTTCCATTTAAGTATATTCCTCTGTTGTCTTTCTTATCTCATTTCAACCAGTGTCCCCTTCCTCTCTATTTGCCTCCTTGGCCCCATGATATTTGCTCTTGTTGTTCTTCGTACCTGGAATGTCCTTACTCCAAATATTTGCAGAGTCTGGTCTCTTGTATCCTTTAAGTCTTTGCTCAGATGACACATCTTCAATGATCCCCTATTTAACACTGCAAATTTTCCATCATTGGAACACGTTTTCCCCTTTTATTATATTAATTTTTCTCCTTAGCATTTAATATTTTGCAGTGCGGTACAAAATATAATTTATTGTCCATATCTCTCCACTAAAAGGTCTCCTTTTAGAGGCAAAAGGCTTTTTTGTTTCTTGTTAAGGTCCCTGAAAATTTGTAAACACTTGGAACACACCTAGCTCTTGGTAGGTTCTCAATAAATATACGTTGAATAAATTTACGAAAAATATCTTATTGAGCCCCTTGTTGTGGTGACTGTTAATGCTACTGGTCATACCTTTGCCTTCAACCTCACATTATTCTTCAGTTTCCCCTAGAAATATAGAAATGCTCAATTTGAAATTTTCATCATACATTTTCTATGCTGCTGCTAGCTCAAATAAAATGACATACAACTGAAAAGTTTGTACCATGGGAACCTTGAGACATATTTTAAGTTAACTTGTACATAAACATGCTTAATGTTATTTTGAAACACATTTCAAGATGATACCAACAATGATTAACTGCAATTGAACTTTCAAATCACAAACTTAATTTAAACATCTTTCTTTTGTAGAAAATAATATGGTAACTTCTGCAGGTCCTCAGACACATGAATTAGCTCAGAACTGGTGTGCAATAATCTCACAAAGCCTGGGGTGTTACAGTCCTTAGTCTAGAGTTATTTAGGTAAGTGGTCATAGGTAATTTAGTGATAGAATGAAGGTAAAGTCTCACAGTAGGTACATGCTTGTGGTGTTTTTATAGGTTTCTTCCTTAAAGAAATCAAGAAAATTATTCATTTATGGAATCTGTGACTGAATTAACACACATCTGAAGAATGACAAAGACTGTGTCTGGCTTACTGCTGTCGTTCAGATATCTAGTTATTCATATCTGAAATTTGTACACTTTTATTGTTATCTATTTTTTCTATTGTTTTTTCATATACAGATTATTTAAGATATCAGTGAATTTCTTAGTAATTTAAGTACTGGGAATCCCATAATTAATTAACTATAATCTTCATTAAACAGATCATTCCCAAAGGTCCTATTTCTTTGCCCACCCTAATTCCTGTTATACATTGCCCATCTTAATTCCTGTTATACATTTTGCCTTGTAATTAACTACTACCTCTCATGCTCAGCCTCAGTGGTCTTCTCTCCCCCTTAGAAGGCCATTCAGTTGTTCCTTCTCCCCAGCCTTAAAGGCCCAAAGAAAATTGCAAATTTGGCTTGGTTTGTTTATTTGAATTTTGCCACCTCCCTAGTTATAGTAGATCTCAAGGAAAGGAAGAGAGGAAAGTGTTGTGGGAATACCTCTCAGAAGGATCCAAAGAGGTATGGGTACATGTAAAACTCATGATGAGCTGATTCAACCTCCTCGTCTCTCAAAATCTTTGCATTCTTTTCTTTTAGACCAAGAGATTTATCACGTTCAGTAACACTTAGCATGGATTACTTACAGACCAGTTCTCTTTCATATTATCCAACCCCAAAATCTATTAGAACCTAGACCAGCTGCCTGAATCTCTGCAGAGTGCTCCAGTGTCAATACAGTCAGTTTGGTTCAAACTTTCGGTTCATTCTACATTCTTGGGCACTTTCAAAAGTATATTTCTACAAATATTCTTTCAATTTTTGAGATGCTTTATAGCCAACTTGAGCAGTTTTTTCTGGTTATACCTTTTCTCTTCCTCAAACTTTCTGCATTTTCCCCCACCGCTTCACCATCAGTAATGGCTGAACTTAAATTCTGGCCCCTGGCTAAGAACAAAGGGTGAAGATTCAGGGGGAAGTTGAACTTCCTTTTATAAAAGAGGAGTGGGCTCTGCAAAAAGAATAATGCAATGGGCGGTATTTCAAGGAAGTTTAGTTATTCTTGTTACCCAAATCCTTCAAAGCTTCCTAATATCATTATTACAATGATTAGATTTCCCTAACTTTCTCATTAGAGGCAGAATGAAGTTGTAAATTAAATAGGTGGGCTTATTTGGCAAGTAGATATTTATTTATTTATTTACTTATTTCTGAATATATGTTTGTGTTCTCAATCCTATCACCACAGTGGTTAAATGATTCTTTCAGGGTGGTTACACCTTGGGGCAATGTGTAGATTATGTCTAGGGGATTTGAATTTGTCACATTAAGTTATCCAGTGTTCTGGTGCAGACAAATCATCCAACCTAATGGGCAGTATCAGTGTTATCAGCCTAATTGACAGCATTTGTATTAAATTGGTGGAGAAACAAGTTTCTTATCCTTTCAAGTTTCATTCTCAATCTGCTTACGTGATTTGATGTAAAATATGGCATATTTTACCATAATATGCTAATGGCTGAAAACTTCTCATTCCATATCTTTTATTATTTCTCAATAGCCATCTCTGAATACACCACTTTTCTTGGATCAATCTTAACTACATCTAGTCAGGTACCAACTTTGGTACTAATGAGTATTCTTCGATTGCAATCAATAAAATCTTACTTGATTTATGCAAATAATTTTAAAATTTAAAAAGAATTATGTTTGGGGATGTATACTGGGTAGCTCCCAGAACTGATGTAAAAGGAAAAAATTCTGATTCAGGCGTAAAATGAACCAGAGTAATTCTGGCTACCTTAGCAATAGAAACTTATTGGCAGTGTTTAATGTGTCACTATATGAGTAAGATAGACTCAAAAACTATTGAGATACTGCATTTTGAAACAAAAATCCAATTGCCCAGATCAAGAACAAGCTTATAACACTACTAAAATTACTATTAATTGACTTGGCAGCAATTAACCAAATAAAATAATGATATGGGACAAAAAAATATTCTAAGCATTTTACACATTTTATTTTATATTTAAAATAACCTTAAAAGGTAAGTATTGTTAGTGTCTTTGTGTGAAAGAAGAGGAAATTGGAGCTCAGAGAGTTAGGGTAATTGGCCCAGGTCACAAGCTAGGAAGTAGTAAACAAAGATTCATGCAAAAATGATCTCATTCACCTCTGATTTCACCAGTGTTCTATGTTAGAAATTCATGGACTAGAACTATATTTAGGTTTTTACAACTTTTATTTCTTATTTTATTTTTCTCATTATGCTGGGTAGGATCTTTTACAAAGTTACATATGTCTTTTTGTATCCAGGAGATAGTCAATTCTACAAACACAACACTGTGAATATTATGATTATTAAAGCAACAGATCCAAATTATGTGTACTCATTCTAAGCAAATTCATAGAAACAATTTATTTAATTAATTTCAAGTTAGTGGTTTTATTGTGGATTCTTTGATTATGATTTTTAAGGTTTTCATATTGAGGTTTGAGAATGTTTCCTAAATATTTACTTTTTGCATTTTATTGAGATTTTCTGTGACCTAAATTTTAATAAAAGTATAAATGCCCCAAAGGTATTTCAAAGAAATTTTGAAAACAAAATTTCTCACACTGTATGACAAGTCTTTGTCATGGGTCTATTGAAAAAATTTATATTAATCAGATCCTTTGAAGTTATTTCTTTATTTATTATCTGACAAGTGGAAAAATTCTCCATTCTTACGCAGTAAATTTCTTTTAAATTTTTTGATTTATATATTTTGACACTTTGCTTTTTTACTATACTTGTGATATTTTTCAATATGTCTTGAATTTAATAAGATAACTGTCATTAATCACTCACTTTCCCCAATAAAATCCTGCCTGTCAGTTCTCATTACTATCAAATCTAGTTTCTTTATTTTTGAATTTTCTTGATATAACTTTCTAAAATTGGATTTTTAATTATTTATATATATATATATTATTTTCCTCACTTATTTCCATCACCATGGTTTTTTGAGCTTGCCCTTACGTTTTAAGAGGTGCCAGGGGTATGTTTTTGCACTGAAATATAAAGATGTTTTAAAAAACACTTTTCACAAAAAATAGTTCTTTATCATTACATTATTTACTCATGTGTTTGAACATTTTTGTACATCAATTTATGAATGATTTTTTTCAGTAAAAAAGAACCAAAAAAATTTATATATATATATATATATATATAATATTTATACTATATATATGCTTTTTTAGTACTCAGTTTGAAAGTCCTGGAATATAATATGAAATTTCAAATCATTTACCATACTAGACAAGATGATATGGTTGCTCATACTTATTTGATTTCATTTATATGAAATATATTTCATATATTTATATTTTTTTATATTTCATTTCTATGGGTTTATTTTATTTTAATGCAGAATTCATTTGCTTTTATTGATTTATTTTTGTAGTAGTTTGGGAAGTATTCATCATTTAAAAAATTCTTAGCATTCTATGAAAAGTTTTAATTTAATTATAAAGATTAAAAGTAAAATGATATTTTGCCACATACTACCAACACACATCCTCTTTATAAAATGTGAAAATTAGTAATTTATACCCTCCCCCATTCTACTATATTATGCTGCCCTGCATAATATGCATTTAAGATTCCTCCATTTTTTTTCATGGCTTGATAGCTCATTCCTTTTTAGCACTGAATAATATTCCATTTCTGGATGTACCATACTTTATCCATTCACCTACTGAAGGACACCTTGGTTGCTTCCTTGGCAATTGTGAATAAAACTGCTATAGACATCTGTGTACATATTTCTTTAAGGACATAGATTTTTCACCTCCTTAGGCTAACTAAATTCCAAGGGGGGAGATTGCTGGGTCTTATAGTAAGAGCATGTTTAGTTTTGTAAGACACTACCAAAATGTCTCCCAAAGTGATTTTACCATTTTGCATTCCACCAGCAATGAATGAGAATTCCTATTGCTGCACATTCTTGTCAGCATTCGATGTCCTCCCTGTTTCATATTTTAATAGGTGTGTAGTGATATCTCATTTTAATTTGCATTTCACTGATGACATGAGATATGGGGCATCTTTTTGTATCCTTATTTTGCATCTATATATCTTCTTTGGTGAGGTATCTGTTAAGGTATTTGGCTCATTTTTTAATCAGTCAAGTTTGACTTTTTTCTTTACTTTGAGCAGAGTAAATAAAATTTATTTTGTAAATAATGAGTAATTAACAAGTACTTTAGAAGATAATTAAAGGGACATTCATAGGAGTTGACTGTAAGTCTTAGAGATTTTTCTTTATTTTTTGAGATATAATTGACACATAACTGTGTAAGTTTAAGGTGCAAAATGTGTCAAATTGATATAATTGTATATTACAATATGATAACCACCACAGTGTTAGCTAACACTTCTATCAGGTCACATTATTATTTCTTTCTTATGGTAAGAATATGTAAGATGTAGTCTCTTAACAACTTTGTATATAATACAGTATTTTTGACTAGAATTAGTATGCTGTGCACTAGATCTCTGAAACTTATTCATCTTTTAGGTGCAGGTTTGTATGGTTTAACAGAGTCTCCCCAATTCCACCAATCCCAGCCCAGGTAGCCACCCTTCTGTTCTCTGTTTCTAGGAGTTCAGCATATTTAGATTCCACATACTAATAATACCTTACAGTACTTGTCTTTCTTTCTGGCTTACCTCACTTAGCATAACACCTTCAAGGTCTGTTCATGTTTTGAAAATGGCAGGATTTTCTTCTTTCTCATGGTTGAATATATATATATAACACATCTTTATTCATTCATCTGTTGACAGTCAGTTAGGTTATTAATGTTGCAGTAAACATGGGAGTGCCAATATTTTTTAATATCCTGTTTTCATTTTCTTTGGATGTATACCCAGAATTGGAATTGCTGGATCATATAGTATTACTATTTTCAGTTTTTTGCAGAAACTCCATACTGTTTACCACAGTGGCTGAACCAATTTACATTCCCACCAACACTGCATAAGGCTTCCCCTATCTCCACATCCTAACAACACTTGTTATCTCTTGTCTTCTTGATGAGAGCTATTCTAACAGATATGAGGTGATAACTCATTGTGCTTTTGATTTGTATTTCATTGGTGGTTAGTGACGGTGAGCATCTTTTATTCAGACTGTTTCGTTGTTGTTTTTGTTAAGTTATATGTGTCCCCCTTTGTATATTTTGGGTATGAACCCCTTATCCAATGTATGGTTTACAAATATTATTTCCTATTTTTTAGGTTGTCTTTTCATTTGTTGATGATTTTTTTGTTTGTTCGTTTTTTGCTGTGCAGAAGCTTTTTCATTTAATGTAATCTTACTTGTTGATTTTTGATTTTGTTGCTTATGCTTTCGGTGTCCTATTAAAACAATCATTTTCAACACTAATGTCATGTATTGTCTTTCCTATGTTCTCTTCTAGGAGTTTTATGGTATCAAGACTTATGTTTAAGTCTTTAATTCATTTCAAGTTAATGGAAGTCAGTGGTGTAAGATAGACATTCAATTTCATTTTTCTGCATATGGTTATCCAGTTTTCCTAACATCTTTTGTTGAAGAGACTATTATTTCCCCATTGTGTTGCTGGCTCCTTTGTCGACTATTAGTTGACCATATAAGCAAGAATTTATTTCTAGGCTTCCTATTCTGCTCCAATTGTTTATGTGTCTAATTTTATGCTGGTGCCATACTGCTTTAAATACTATATTTTCAAATATAGTTTGAAACAGGAAGTGTGATGCTTTTAGCTTCATTTTCTTTACTAGTATTACTTTGGTTATTTAGGGTCTTTTGTTCTTCCATACAAACTTTATGATTGCTTTTTTATTTCTGTGAAAAATGCCATTTGAATTTTAGTAGGGATTACATTGAATCTATAAATGGCTTTGGGTAATATGGACATTTTAACAATATCAGTTCTTCTGATAATGAACGTAGGGTATGTTTCCACTGATTAGTGTCTTCTTCACTTTTATTTCATCACAGTCTTACAGTTTTCAGTGTACAGGTCTTTCACTTCCTTGGTTAAATTTTTTCCTAAGTATTTTATTGTTTTTGATGCTATTGAGAGTGGATATTTTCCTTTAATTCTTATTCAGATTTTTTTCATTGTTAGCATATAGAAATACAACTGATTTTTGTATTTTTATTTTATAACCTGCAACTTTACTAAATTCTTTGATTATTTACAAGGATATTTTGATTGAGCCTTTAGAATTTTCTGTATATAAAATGATATCATCTGTAAATAACAATTTTGCTTTGTCTTTCCAATTTAGATATCTTTTATTTCTTTTTCTTGACTACAGCTCTAGCTAGGACTTTCAGTTCTATGGTGAATAAGAGTGGTGAGAGGGGGTTACCCTTGTCCTGTTTTTGATTTTAGAGGAAGAACTTTTAAACTTTCACCATTGAGTATGATATTAGCTGTGGGTTTGTCCTATATGGCCTTTATGGTGTTGAGGCATATTCCTTTTATATCCAATTTGTTGTGGTTTATTATTATGCAAGATGTTGTGTTTGTCACATGCTTTCTATTCATTTATTAGGATGATTATATGACTTTTATCTTTCATTGTCTAATGTGGTATATCACATATATTCATTTGCAGTGTGTTGAACCATCCTTACATCCCAGGGATAAATCTTACTTGATCATTGTGTGTATAATCCTTTTAATGTGCTCTAGAATTTGGTTTGCTAATATTCTGTTGAGAATTTTTGCATCTATATTCAACAGGGATGGTGGACTGTACTTTCCTTTTCCTGTATCCTTATCTGACTTTGGCATCAAGATAATGCTGGCTTCATAAAATGAATTTGGGAGTGTTCTCTCCTCTTCAATTTTTGGAAGCATTTGAGAAGGATTGGAGTTAAATCTTCTTTAAAAGTTGACAGAATTCATCAATGAAACCATCTTATCATAAGCTTTTCTGTGTTGGGAGGTTTTAGATTACTGATTTAATCTCCTTACTCATTATTAGACTATTCAGATTTTCTATTTCTTCATATTCAGTCCTGGTAAGATGTATGTTTCTAGGAATTTATCCATGTCTTATAGGTTATCCCACAGGTTGGCATATAATTCTTAAAAGTAGTCTCTTTTGATCCTGTGTATTTCTGTGGAATCTGTGTAATGTCTCCTCCTTCATTTTTATTGATTTCATTTGAGTCTTCCACTTTTTTTAGATAGTCTAGCTAAAGGTTTGTCAATTTTGTTTATCTTTTCAAAATATTAGCTTTTAATTTCATTGAGCTTATTATTTTTTGAATCTCTCTTTTTCTTTCCTGCTCTGATCTTTGCTACTTCATTCCTTCCACTAACTTTCTGCTTTGTTTGTCCTTTATCTAGTTCATTGTGGTGTAAAGTGAGTTTTTTTAATTGGGCTTTTGTGTTGTTTCTTTTTTCTTCCAGTTTTATTGAGATACAATTGACATACAGCATTGTATAATTTTATGCTGTACAGTATAATGATTTGACTTGCATACATCATGAAATAATTACCACAGTAAGTTTGATGATGGTCCATCATTCTCATATAGATACAGAATTTTAAAAATTAGAAAAAAGAATTCCTTGTGGTAAGAACTCTTAGGATTTACTCTCTTAAAAACTTCTGTACATAACACATAGCAGTTTTTTGTTGTTGTTGTTGTTTTTGTGGTACACAGGCCTCTCACTGCCGTGGCCTCTCCCGTTGTGGAGCACAGGCTCCGGATGCACAGGCTGAGCAGCCATGGCTCATGGGCTCAGCCTCTCCGCGGCATGTGGGATCTTCCCGGACCAGGCCACGAACCCATGTCCCCTGCAATGGCAGGCGGACTCTCAACCACTGCACCACAAGGGAAGCCCCACATAGCAGTTTTAATTGTATTTATCATGTTGTACATTATATTCCTAGCACTTATTTGTCTTATAACTGGAAGATTGTATTTTGACTACCTTCCTCCAATTCCCCCTCCCCACACACCTCGTCTCTTTTAACCACAAATCTGATCTCTTTTTCTATGAGTTTGTTTGTTTTTTAAGTAAAATTGACCTACAATACTGTGTTTGTTCCTGATACACAATATAGTGATTCAATATTTTTATAAGCTTCAAAATCATCATCATGATAACTCCAGTTACCATCTGTCACCATACAAAGATATTACAATATTACTGACATTTTCCACACTGTACATTTCATACCCCTGACATTTATTTTGTACCTGAAAATTTGTACCTCTTGATCTCCTTCACCTATTTCTCTCCTCTTCCCACTCCTTTCCCCTCTGGCAATTACCTGTTTGTTCTTTATGTCTATGGCACTGTTTCTATTTAGCTATATTTGTTAAATTGTTTTGTTTTTTAGATGCCACACATAGGTGAAATCATACAATTTTTGTCTTTCTCTGTCTGACTTATTTCACTTAACATAATATATTTTAGGTCCATCCATGTTGTCACAAATGGCAAGATTTCATTTTTTCTATGGTTGAGAAATATTCCATTGTTATATATATATATATATATATATATATATACACATACATACACACACATATGTCTGTATTCTTTATCCATTTTTTTTATCAATGGGTACTTAGGTTGCTTCCATATCTTGGTTATTATAAATAATGCTGCAATGAACATAGGGGTGCATATATCTTTTCAAATTAGTGTTTTTATTTTCTTCAGATAAATACCCAGAAGTGCAATTACTGGATTATATAGTAGTACTATTTTTAATTTTTGAGGAATCTCCATACTTTTCCATAGTGGCTGCATCAACTTACATTCCCACAAACAGTACACAGGTTTCCCTTTGCTCCATATCTTTGCCAACACTTATCATTTGTTGTATTTTTGATAATAGCCATTCTGATAGATGTAAGGTGGTATCTCATTGTACTTTTGATTTGCATTTCCCTGATGATTAGTGATGCTGAGCATCTTTTCATGTGCCTGCTGGCCATTTGTTTGTCTTCATTGGAAAAAATGTTTTTTCAGATCATCTGCCCATTATGTGTGTGTGTTTTTTTTTTTTTTTCTGATGTTGAGTTGTATGAGTTTATTTGTAGATTTTTTTGATATTAACTATTTATTAGATATATTGTTTGCAATTATCTTCTCCCATTCAGTAGGCAACCATTTTTTGTTATTGGTTGTTTCCTTCACTGTGCAAAAGCTTTTTAGTATTATGTGGTCCCATTTGTTTAGTTTTGACTTTGTTTCCATTGCCTGAGGAGATATCCAAAAATTTACTTGCTAAGACTAATGCCAAAGAAACTGCCTATGTTTTCTTCTAGAAGTTTTATAGTTTCGGGTCTTACATTTAAGTCTTTAATCCACTTTGAGTTTACTTTTGTATATGGTGCAAGAAAGTAGTCCAGATTGATTCTTTTGCATGTAGATGTTCAGTTTCCCCAACACCACTTATTGAAGAGCTGTCTTTACTCCATTGTATATTCTTGCTTCCTTTGTTGTAGATTAATTGCCCACAAAGGTGTGGGTTCATTTCTAGGCTCTCTTTTCTCTTCCATTGGTCTATGTGTCTGTGAGCCAATACAATACCATTTTGATTACTTTAGATTTGTAGTATATTTTGAAATCAGGGAGTATGATACCTCCAACTTTTTCTTCTTTCTCAATATTGTTTTGGCTATTTGGGGCCTCTGGTGTTTCCATACAAATTTTAGAATTATTTGTTAATTCTGTGAAAAATGTCATTGGTATTTTGATAGTGATTGCATTGAATCTGTAGATTGCCTTGGGTAGCATAGCTATTGTAACACTATTATTTCTGCCTAATCCATGAACGTGGTATATCTTTCCATCTGTTTTCGTTATCTTCAATATCTTTCATCAGTATCTTATAGTTTTCTGAGAAAATGTCATTTTACCTCCTTAGTTAGATTTATTCCTAACTCTTTTATTCTTTTTGATGCAATTTGAATTGGAATTGTTTTCTTAATTTCTCTTTTTGATAGTTCATTGTTAGTGTATAGAAATGCAGCAGATGTCTGCTTATTAATTTTGTATCCTGAAATTTTAGTGAATTCATTAATGAGTTCTAGTATTTTTTTGGTGGAGACTTTAGAGTTTTCTATATACAGTATCATGTCATCAGAAAATAGTGACAGTCTTCTTTCTTTCCAATTAGGTGACTTTTATCTCTTTTTCCTGTCTAATTGTTGTTGCTAAGACTTCCAATACAATGTTGAATAAAAGTGGGACAATTAGACATCCTTATCTTGTTCTTTATCTTAGAAGAAATGCTTTCAGTTTTTCACAGTTGAGTATGATATTATTGATAGTTGTGGACTTGCTGTATATGGCCTTTACTATGTTGAGATATGTTTCCTCTATACTCATTTGGTGGTGAGTTTTTTTTAATCATAAATGGCTATTGAATTACCTAAAAAGACTTTTCTGCATCTATTGAGATGATTACGTGATTTTTTATTCTTTAATTTGTTAATGTGGTGTATCACATTGATTGATTTGTTGATATTTAACCGACCTTGAATTCCTGGGATAAATCCCACTTGCTCATGGTATGTAATCCTTTTCATGTATTGTTGAGTTCAGTTTGCTAATATTTTGATGGGGATTTTTGCATGTTTGTTCACCAGTGATTTGGCCAATAATTTTCTTTTTTGTGATATCTGTCTGATTATGGCATCAGGATGATATTGGCCTCATAGATTGACTTTGGGAGCCTTCCTCAGTCTGCAATTTTTTGGAGCAGTTTTAGAAGAATAGATGTGAACTCCTCTCTAAATTGTTGGTAAATTTACCTGTGAAATCATATGGTCCTGAGTTTTGTTTGTTGGAAGTTTTTCTTTTTTTAATTACTGATTCAGTTTCCTTACTGGTAACTGGTCTTTTCATATTTTCTATTTCTTCTGTATTCAGTCTTAGGACATTGTACATTCCTATGAATTTTTCCATTTCTTCTAGGTTTTCCATTTTATTGGCATATAATTGTTATAGCAATCTCTTATGAACCTTTGTATTTCTGTGATGTCAGTTGTAACTCATCCTTTTTTATTTCTGATTTTATTTTGATTCCTTTTTTTTCTTTATGAGTCTGGCTGAAGATTTATCACTTTTATTTATCTTTTCAAAGAACCAGCTCGTAGTTTCATTAATCTTTTTTATTGATTTTTTGGTCTTTATTTCATCTATTTCTCCTCTGATCTTTATGATTTCTTTCTTTCTACTAACTTTTGGTTTTATTTGTTCCTCTTATTGTTTTTCATTTAGGTGTAAGATTAGGTTTTTATTTGAGATTTTTATTTTTTTCTAACATAAGCTTGTGTTTCTACAAACTTCCCTCTTAAAACTGCTTTTCATGCATCCCACAGATGTTGGATTTTTGTGATTCCTTTTACAGTATTTCCCTTTTTTTTTCCACTTTGATTTCTCTGGTGAACATATTGTTTAGCCACCATGTGTTTGTGTTTTCTGCAGTATATTCTTGTAGTTTATCTGTGCTCTCACCTGTGGTCATAAGGTTTGATATAATTTGTTTTCTTAAATTTACAGAGACTTGTTTTGTGGCCTAACATGTGATGTATCTTGGAGAATGTTCTATGTACAGTTGAAAAGAATGGGTATTCTGCTGCTTTTTGATGAAATGTTCTGTATATATCTCTTAATTCCATCTGAACTAATGTGTCATTTAAGGCCAATGTTTCCTTATTGATTTTCTGTCTGAAGGATGGGTCCATTGATGTAAATATGGTGTTAACAAACCTCTACTATTATTTATTATGTTGCAATCATTTTCTCCCTTTATATCTGTTATATTTGGTTTATGTATTTATGTGCTACTATGGTGGGTGCATATATATATTTACAATTGTTATAACTTCTTGTTGGTTTGATCACTTTATCATTATTTAGTGTCTTGGTTTATTTTGTCTGATATAAGTATTGCTACCCTGGTTTTATTTCATTTCAATTTTCATGGAATACCTTCTTCCATCCCCTCACTTTAGCTCTGAAATAAGTCTATGTGTGACTTTAGATCTGAAATGAGTCTGTGTGTGACTTTAGATCTGAAATGAGTCTCTTGTAGGTAGCATATATATAAGACTTGTTTTTTAATCCTTGTTTTCAGCCATTCTACCTTTTGATTGAAGCATTTACTCTATTTATATTCAGAGTAATTATTGATAGAGTATACTTACTACCGTTTTTAAACATTTTAGGGCTGTTTTTGTGATTCTTTTTTGTTCCGTTCTTCTTTTGCTCTCTTCTTTTCTGATTTGGTGACTATATTTAGAGATATACTCAGATTCCTTTTTCTTTTTTGTGTGTGTATCTATTATAGATTTTTGGTTTGTGGTTACAGTGAGGCTTATATATATCAATAATATATCAACATATCAATATACCTGTCTCTCTATATATAGAGAGATGATAATTTTAAGTTGCTGATTTCTTTAGTTTGAACACACTTAACAGCCTTGCATTTTTACTCCCCCCTATGTTTACGGTTTGTGACATCATATATTACAACCTTTTGTTTTGTGTATCACTTGTGGGTATAGATGATTTTGCTACTTTTGTCTTTTAAGCTTTATACTAGCTTTATAAATTGTCAATGTACCTTTACTGTGTATTTGCCTTTACCATTGAGATTTTTCCTTTCATAATTTTTATACTTCTAGTTGTGGCCCTTTCTGTTTTGAGAAGTCCCTTTAACATTTATTATAAAGCTGGTTTCATGTTGAAGTCTTTTAGCTTTAGCTTGTCTTTAAAGCTTTTGATCTATCCTTCAAATCTGAATGATTACCTTGCCGGGTAGAATATTTTGGTTATAGGTTTTCCCCTTTCATCATTTTAAATGCATCATGCCACTCCCTTCTGGCCTGTAGAATTTCTGCTGAAAAGTCAGCTGATAGCCTTTTGAAGTTCCCTTGTATATAAATTGTTGCTTTTCTCTTGCTGCTTTTAATATTTTCTCATCTTTAATTTTTGCCATTTTAATTACAGTGTGTCTTGTTGTGACCCTCTATGAGGTCATCCTGTTTGGGACTCTGTTTCCTGGACTTAGATATCTGTTTCCTTTCCCAGGTTAGGGAAGTTTTCAACTATTAACTCTTCATATATGTTCTGTGCCCCTTACTTTCTTCTCCTCTGGAACCCCTATAAGGCAAACGCTAGTATGCTTAATGTTCTCTCAGAAGTCTCTTAAACTGTCCTCATTTTTTGAAATTATTTTTTCTTGTTTCTGTTTAGCTTAAGTGATTTTTACTCTTGGGTGGGCCAAAAGATTCATTCATTTTTTTCTGTAAGATGGCTCTAGTAGCACTTACTTGTCTTTAACTTCATTTGAAACAATTTTGTTAGATTGTATGTGACAGCTGTCATATCAGTGTGCATTTAAAAAAAGACATCAAAATTGGTGAATTTTTTGTAGCCTTTTTAATATTGAAGATGGAAGAAAAAAAGCAAGATTTTTGGCATATTATGCTTTATTATTTCAAGAAAGCTAAAAATGTAACTGAAACACACAAAAAGCTTTGTGCAGTGTATGGAGAAGGTGCTGTGACTGATCGGACATGTTAAAAGTGGTTTGTGAAGTTTTGTTTTGGTGATTTCTTGCTGGACGATGCTCAACCTTTGGGTAGACCAGTTGAAGTTGATAGTGATCAAATCAAAACAATAATTGAGAACAATCAACGTTATACCAAGTGGGAGATTGCCGACATACTGAAAATATCCAGATCAAGCTTTGAAAATCACTTGCACCAGTTTGGTTACGTGAATCGCTTTGATGTTTGGGTTCCCTGTAAGTTAAGTGAAAAAAACCTTCTTGACCACATTTCCGCATGTGATTCTCTACTGAAACGTAAGGAAAATGTTCCATTTTAAAAACAGATTGTGACAGGTGATGAAAAGTGGATACTGCACAACAATGTGGAAGAGAAGAGATCATGGGGCAAGCAAAATGAACCACCACCAACCACACAAAAGGCTGGTCTTCATCCAAAGAAGGTGATGTTTTGTATATGGTGGGATTGGAAGGGAGTCCTCTATTATGAGCTCCTTCCAGAAAACCAAATGATTAATTCCAACAACTACTGCTCCCATTTAGACCAACTGAAAGTTGCACTCAACAAAAGGCATCCAGAATTAGTCAACAGAAAATGCATAATCTTCTATCAGGATAACCCAAGACTGCATGTTTCTTTGATGACCAGGTAAAAACTGTTACAGCTTGGCTGGGAAGTTCTGATTCATCTGCTATATTCACCCTTTGGATTTCCATTTATTTCAGTTTTTACAAAATTCTCTTCATGGAAAAAATTTCAATTCCCTGAAAGACTGTAAAAGGCACCTGAAACAGTTCTTTGCTCAAAAAGATAAATAGTTTGGGGAAGATGGAATTCTGAAGTTGCCTGAAAAATGGCAGAAGGTAGTGGAACAAAAGGGTGGATATGTTGTTCAATAAAGTTCTTGGTGAAAATGAAAAACGTGTCTTTTATTTTTACTTAAAAAAACAAAGGCAATTTTTGGCCCACCCAATAGTTTATTTTCCAGTATTATGATCTGTTCCTCTGTATCATCTAATCTACTGTTGATCAATTCTAGTATATGTTTTATTTTAGTTATTGTATTCTTTAGTTCTCTTTGGTACTTATTTATATCTTCTAACTCTTTTTTAACTTCTCAGGTTGTTCATCCATTCTTCTCTAATTTCTTTGGGCTTCTTTATGATCATTACTTCAACTCTATCAGATAGATTACTTATCTCCATTTCACTTAATTCTTCTTCTGGGATTTTACATTTTTCCCTTATTTGGAACATATTCCTCATTTTGTGTAATTTGCTGTTTTATTTCCCTATGTTTGGTAAGATGGTAGAACTTTCCTGATCTTGGAGAAGTGGCCTTATGTAGGAGATATCTTATGTGGCCCAGCAGCACATTCCATCTGATCACCAGAGATATATTCTCTAGGGATGGTGCCCTCTATGTGTGTCTTTCTCTTGTGGCAGACTGACTACTGACTACCGTGGGAATACTGGTAGGTGTGGCTGTCCCTGTGCAGTTGGTAGCCAGGCCCTACCTTGTGTGGAGGCTGCTGGCCTTTTGGTGGGTGGAGCCGCCTCATGTGGTGAGTCCCAGGAGTCCCAGGGCATCTGGGTCTATTGCTGGCCCACTGATAGATGGAGCACAGTGCTAGAGTGTCTGTAGTGCCAGGGGTCTTGGAACTTGTGTTGGCCTGCTCTTTGGTGGACTAGGATTGACATGGCTGGGTTCAGGGCCACAGTGATCCCAAGACTAGTGTCTGCCCTCTGGTGGGTGAGACCAGTTTCTGGGGCTAGTGTTAGCCCACTGGTGGGTGGGGCCAAGTTCTGGGCCCTCTAGTAGGCATGGCTAGCTGCTTGGCCTGAGGTGTCCTGATATTGGTGCTGACAAGCTGGTGGGTAGTGCCATGTCTCAGTGCTAATAAGCCAGAGAGAGGATTCGAAAATGACATTTGCTGGCACTAGTGTCCTCATGGTAGAACAAGGCCACAAAATGGCTGCTACCAGCACCTGCACCCCCAAGGTGAGTCCCAGCTGCCTCCTGCCTCTCCAGGACACTCTCCAAGTTCAGCAACTGGGTCTGACCTAGGCTCCTTTCAAATTACTGCTTCTGCCATGAGTCTCAGAGCATGTGAGATTTTGTATGTACCCTTTTACAGTGAAGCCTCTATTTCCCACAGCCCTCAGGCTCTCCCCAAAGTAAGTCCCACTGGCTTTCAAACCAAATATTCTAGGGGATTGACTTCCCAGTGCAGGATGCCTGGCCTGGGAGCCTGATGTGGGTTGTAGACCCCTTGCTCCCTGAGGAGGATCTCTGCAATTGTAATTATCCTCCCATATGGGTTGCCTACTCAGGGGATGCCTACCACATCTCTGCCCCTCCTACTTGTCTCATTGTGGTTCCTTCTTTATATCTTTAGTTGTAGACGATCTTCTCTACTGGTCTTGAGGTCGTTCTCATCAATAGTCACTCTGTAAATAGTTGTAATTTTCATTTGCCCATGGTAAGCTCAAGGTCTTTCTACTCCACCATCTTGGCCACTCCTTCCTCCTCTGTTGTTCTTAATGTGTTTCTTAATGCAGGCACCCATCCATATGAACTTCCCTCTTAGAACCGCTTTTGCAGCATCCCCTATGTTTTGATATGTGTGCTTCCATTTTTGTTTGTTTCAAGATATTTCTTGATCTCCCTTTGATTTCTTCTTTGACCCATTGGTTGTTCAAGAGCGTGTTATTTACTCTCCACATATTTGCCAATTTCCAGATTTCTGTTACTGATTTCTAGTGTTATATCATTGTGGTCAGAAAAGATGCTCGGTATGATTTGAATCTTAAATTTGCTTAGACTTCTTTTATGGTCTATCATATGATCTATCTTGAAGCATATTCTATGTATACTTGAGAATAATCTGTATTCCTCTGCTATCAACTGGAATGTTTTATAAACTTATTTGTATCAATTTGATCCAGTGTTTTGTTCAAGTCCAATGTTTCCTTATTGATTTTCTATTTATTATCTCTCTGGATTATCTATTGTTGTGGAGAGTGAGATATTGAAGTCTCCTGTTATATTTGTAATATTACCTATTTCTCCCTTCAGACCTGTTAGTATTTGCTTAATATATTTAGGTACCTGAATGTTTCATATATATATATATATGATTGTTGTATCTTCTTGATGAATCAATCCATTTATCATGGTACAATGACCTTATTTGTCTCTTGTTTTAATTTTTGGCATAAAGTCTACTTTGTCTGATATAAGTATGTAGCTACCACTGCTTTCTTTTGTTTTACATTTGCATAGATTATCTTTTTTCATCTGTAAAATAATAGAAAAAAAATCTATTTGTCTTTGCCCCTGGTTCCTAACAGAGAGCTCCTGAAAACCATGTAATTAACTGAGTGATACGAGTGTCTTTTATTCTAATGAGGCAAATCTGGATGAGCTCTTAGATGGCTCCTGGATGAGAACTGATCCATCCAGGATCCATCCATATCAAGCCATGTTTAGATGCTTAGAATTTTCAACTCTTCCTCCCATTTTTTGAGAAAGTAGAAAGGCTGAAAATGAGTCAGTGATCAATCATGCCTATGTGATGAAGCCTCCATAAAAATCCCAATAGTATCAGTTCAGAAAGCTTCCAGGTTAGTTAAGACATCCATATACTGGGAGGGTAACACATTCCAACTCCATGGGAGCAGAAACTCCTGCATTTGAGACCCTTCCCACCCTTCCACTATGTATCTCTTCATCTGACTACTCACCCATATCCTTCATCATATCCTTTCATAATCTGGTAAATATAATTGTTTCCCTAGGTTCTGTGAGCCACTGTAGCAAATTAATCTAATCCAAAGTGAGAGGAAGTAATGGAAACCTCCAATATGTAGCCAAGTCAGACAGAAGTTGTGGGTAAACTGGGAACCTACTACTTGCGATTGACACCTAAAGTGGGAGGGGGGTGGCATTATCATTGGGCTTAGTCCTTCTGTCTCTGGGATCTGATGTTATCTCTAGGTAAACAGTGTCAGAAATGAGTAAATTGAAGGGCATCCAGCTAGTGCAGAGAATTGCTTTGTGGGGAAAGTCTCAACATATCTGGGGTCAAAAGTTTTGTGAGTGTGGCAGTGTTCTGTGTAAAAGTAAAGACTATATACAGGAGGAGAGCTGTGGGTTTTCCCAGTACACCATCTCTTCACTTTGAGCCACAGACTCTGCCCTGATTTTCTGAGCAGATACCCTGTTTACCAGAGTTCTGTCTTGCTATTGCACTCAGGAGGATTCACAAGGAGCCAGCCACATGGTAGACAGAGGTGTGGGTGTAGCACTGGAGTGTTGAGAATGCCCACAGATCCTTGAGTGAGTTTCTCCCAGCAGCTTTGTGCAGGCTTCTGCTGGAGTTCTGAATAATATTCTGGGTACTGCTGGAAAGAAACAAGTTTCCCCAGCAGCATTTCCCCAGTGAGTTAGGTACTCACTCACGACTCTCCTTTCCTTTGCAGGAGATGTTGATGCTGGCTAGTTCAGCTCTGTGTTGTGCTTCCTTACAAGAGGGGCAGTGCTGGCAAAACTACTCTTACCCTCTCCAAGGCATACAAACTCATTTTTATTTTTCCAATGGAGAGCTGAATCTTTCATTGGGACAGGTAGACTTCTACAAAGTCTTTCTTATCTTCACCCAAACCAGCATTTTCCAGGTTTTCCCCAACCTTGGCGAAGCGGGATGGGGCTGGTGTGTTGGCTTCTGCTGACCCATACTGAAGTCTATCTACCTAATACCCAATGTATAGGTCAGCAAGACTTCTAGATCTTTTGGCATATGGTGCTGGATTCTATAGCTCCCAGTGGTACTTTAGTTGATGGATGCTGATTTTTAGTTGTTAAAAGTGTGGACAGAAAGAAGGGACATTACACTGCCATGATGCTGACAGCACCCTGGTTGGTTGTTTTCTTATTGTTGAGTTTTAAGAGTTATTTGTATATCTTTGATATCAGTTTTTATCAGAGATATCATTTGCAAATACTTTCTCACAGTCTGTGATTTATCTTTTCATTCTCTTCACATTGCCTTCTGCAGATCAGAGTTTCTAATATTAATTATTTATTTCTTGGATAATGCCTTTGTTTTATCTGAAAAGTTATCATCATACCCAAGATCATCTAGGTTTTTTCTGATGTTATCATTTTACATTTTAAAGGATTAAAAAATGTGATAGATACTATATGTGGCCTATAATGTCTAGAATATTTATAGCATAGCCCTTTACAGAAAAGGTTTACTGAACCTTGAATTACTCAAAAATAATATTTAAGTGAAATTTTCTGATGTACATAGTTAAGATTCAAAGGAAATGCATAGCTTTGTATTTTTATATCAAAGAATCTTTACATCCTAGGTAAAAACATATAAAATAACATCAGTAAGTAAATAAAACATATTAAAGGAAAATATGACATATAACATGTATTTTCAGATTAATGACCTTGTTGAGTTCAACCAGTAGTAGGAGTATGTATGTGTGTGGTTAATAACTGAGAAATATTAACTATAATACAAAACTTTATAGAAATTACTATATAGAAATCCATGCTTTTTAAAATTTATGAGTATTCTGTGGAACATTTTATAAATGTCATTTAGAATATCTACATGGATTTCACTATAAGACTTCTGTCTGAAAGACTGCTAAAAATAAAATACTTCTCTTTTTTTATTCTTTGTTAAAAAGGATAATAATTGGTTTAAGCATTTTCCCAAGATTTACATATGGAAGTTTTTGAAACTTAAAGAATCAATTAAAATAAATTTTTCTCCAGTTGTCCACTTTTCTTTCATAATATATCCCTTCCTCTAGCAGTAGCAGATTTAAGATGTTAGGGATTTAACAGCATGTTCTCTGCATAGGTTATAGTACTCTACAGAGAGCACAGGTATTAAGGGGCACATTGGTCAAGCCAGTGAATTTAATGTAATTATCAGAAAAGGATCTACCTCCTGTATGTACCTGAACTCTCACATTATCTGAATTCTTTTTATTGTATATAATATATATATTGGTAGCTGTAAATTTCTTAGATCAAATGGTTAAAATTTATACTTATTAAATTACAGTCTTCCTCATAATTTATCCATTGAGCTTTAGTTTTAAAGGGATGATAGAAGTTTTTTTTTTCATTGAATACCAATATACAATATAAGCATCATTTAGAGTAAGATGGCTCTAGGGTAATTCAAATTGAGAGTTCTTGTTCAATATGAGAGAGCTACAGGAGATAATAATTTGATGTCCTTTTATGTTTCTCCTCCTTTCCCATGTCTGCTTTAGTACCAATATTTACCTGAGGAGCATGGTATATGATTTATGGTCTAACACCTTTAGGAATTTTAGGAAACAATGTCTTCAAGGAGCTCATAATGAGGAAATGAGAATTGATGAGAAAGATTAACTTGAAAATTCATACAAGTTTAAAGCAGCTTATTGACTACTATATGAGAAACGGAGTAGATATTTGCTATGTGAACCTAAAAGGCTGATTAGCCAAACTTATTCTGGAATTGAAGGGAAGTTCCATTGAAGACATAAGAGAGGAGTAGAGTTTTAAAGGGCAGACAGAAATTTGCAAGGGTAAAAACATGGGTAACTCCATCTTGGGAACAATATGAAAGGCTTGTCTATTTGGAGAATGATGAGAATTAGAGTAATAATGACAATAAGGTCTGAAACACAGCAACTGGAAAAGAAACTATGAGAAGCCTGCCATGTTTTTTTTTATAGACTAAAATCTTCCAGCAGAGTTTTGTTTTGTTTATAATCATTGAACTGATATAATATACTGTCAGTAAGGAAGACGATCTGGAATAGGATGATTAGGGAGAAATATTTCAGTAGTGTAAAAGGCAATTGAAGGAGTCCTTAACTCCTTAAGAAGCGTTGGGATGGTTAGGTATAGAGTTTACATTTAACATTAAAGATGTTAGGAAATGAGAGAGAAGGAGAAGTCTAAGTTTAACACTAAAAATTATACAAGTAGATTAGAAGATAATTCAATTAACAAGTCTAAAGAAATAGTAAGTAGAGAATTTTTTTTTTTTTTTTTTTTGGCGGTATGCAGGCCTCTCACTGTTGTGGCCTCTCCCATTGCGGAGCACAGGCTCCGGACGCACAGGCCCAGCAGCCATGGCTCACGGGCCCAGCTGCTCCATGGCATGTAGGATCTTCCCGGACTGGGGCACGAGCCCGCGTCCCCTTCATCGGCAGGCGGACTCTCAACCACTGCGCCACCAGGGAAGCCCAAGAATGCATTTTTGAAGATAGGTTATAAATTGAGTTTTGTACTTGCTAAGAATGAGATTGTGCAGTGTTTTCAGGTTGCCCGGGTGGTTATGTTAAAGGGCAAGAATTATGAGTTTGGGACTTTGAAGACAAGCATAAAATAAAGACGTGGTTCTAAATTTCATAGACCTAAAAAAAAAATCTGGTGAAATCTATGGACCTTTATCTCAATGAGCATACACACTCATACATACACACCAAAAGTTTCATACCATTCCAGTGATATCTGATCATATGTGAAATAAGATCCATCGGATTACCAAAGGAAATATTTTAAGTTAAAAAAGAACACAATCTTAAATGGAACTTGAATCAAATATAGGATGGACCTCATGAGGTGGAAAGAGAGCAAAGAAAACAACAAAAAGAAAGGATAAATAGGTAGAACTTAGTAAGAGTGGTACTGAAGAAAACAAAAAAGGCAAGAGTTTTAAATATTAGTGAGAAGTTCACCATTGCCAAATGCTATTCTGTAATCAAAGGTGAGAATTTAAAATGAGTCACTTTGCTGTACAGTATAAATTAACACAACATTGTAAATCAACTATATTTCCATAAAATTTAAAAAATAAAATAAATAGGGTATGGGGTTATCAATTGTAATATTGTTAGTAATCTTAGTTTGGATAAAGTCTTTTGATTTGGTAGGAGAAGAAAACAAACTATAATGGAATGAAGCATGTATTTCTATCACAAAAGTTAAAAGATACTAATTGAATCTGTCCTCTTGTATTTGATACTTGAGTACTGTTAATGTACCATATTGTACTGTTAATATTATAATTCCTATTGAGTAGCAGGCATTACAATTTTGGACTAAACTCCCATAGCTTCCTTTGTAGTGAAACTGTCCCATTCATGGTTTCTGTAAAAGTAAACAATAATACACCAGGTGACCTCATCTTGGTCATAACTGACTGGAAGATTATCCCAGAATCTGAAGCCTAAGTATTCTTTGCTACTGCATTTGGTCAATAAATTGCCTTATTACTTAAATTATGTTAAGGGATTTCTCTGTGCTTTGAAACTGAAGAAAAAACAATATCAAAATGCCTGGTCTTGAAGGCCCCTGTATACTCCCCCAGAAATTCCACAATAAACTGCTGGGAGGAAAATAAGGAAAAAAATAAAAATTATAGGACTCTACACTCAACAATGAATGGATATCTGACATAATCAATCCCCATTTTCATTAATAGTGAATCCCACACTGCCCTGGCTTTAGAAATGGTTGACTCCTACCCACATCTCTGATTGAAGAGAAATTCAATAGATCTAGTGAATAAATAACTTGTCTACTGTTAAATTCATTTGTTATACTTAACCATTTTCTTAACCACTTCCTTTATTTCTATTCAAAAAAGTTTGCACTTAGAAGTGCTCCATTTTCCTTTTTGTTTTATTCACTTACAGTTCAGCTTATTTTAATTATTTTTAAAACTGTTTAGATATGCATTACTTCTTATTCTCTTACTTCCCTTCCCTTTCAACTCTTCTCTAGTTATTCCAAGAAGATCTTTGTCTACCTCTCCTATTTTTCTCCTTTTATCTTTATTCCACTTGTGAGTCAAAGAACGACCCCCCTTTAAGGATAATAAACATTAAGGAAAGCTAATGGGAAACATATATCAAGGAAAATAAAAGTCCTATATTTCAAGTGAATTTAGTCTTCAAGCAAAACATGTCACATTAAACTTGATAGACTTTGAAATTTCTTAGAATTTCCCATATGAATCTCCACAAACTTCTATGTACCTCTTTTATTATCCTTTAATGAAATATTTTATCCTCCAAGAACTATAATTCATAGCAAATTTTTAAATTCTCATTCAAAATTTCTCCTTAGTATCATAATATTTTATCCATTGAATTACATTGAAAACATATCAGTTTTAGAAGCAACATGGGATAAAATTGGTATTTGTTTACTATACTCTGAAACATAATCAGTATTCAAAATATTGCTTCTGTGAGTAATCCTTTTGACTTTTTAAAAAATATCTTTTTTAAAATTAGAATCTTCCATTGTTATGAAGCATTGAATAAATTAACAAGAAATGGAAATAAGAGTTTAAAAACAATCTTCAAAATAGGTCAATGAAAAAAAAAAAGATACCTGAAATTATATGAACTCACAATTTCCATTAGTAGATCTTTTCTTGGATAATCACCAGTTGGTTCATCATAGTTAACGTTTTACCAGCAATGAGCAAGTTTCCCCCATGATTAGAAGCATCTAAATCTGAGTAGCACTCTGGCATAACTCTAAATTATATGCCATTTATTTAGCAGTTACTGTGTAATTAGTGTGTCTTAATTTGAGCATTAAAAATGTATTGAGTTCTAGCATTTATAATTACAAGATCAATTTGTAGTTAACTGATTTCATTGCTAAGATTTTATATCTGGAATATTTCTATGCACTTTCAAAATTGCCACCGTAGAGAATTTTGTGTTGCAGAGTACTTCAGTAAATCATTTGTATTTTATAGTTTAATATTAAATTAATATTAAAACATTTAAACTACAAAACTCATGAAAGAACTAATCATACACTAGAAAGAAACTACTACATAAGCAATCATATATATGTTCATACATTTATGTATATACATATATCCACACATATACACACAAGCACACATATACACATATTGTCATAACAGGTTAAAATATCTGTTTAAGAAGAATAAAGCCTTTGTTATAGCTTAATTTGTATTCTTCCAAAACCAGGCATTTTGACCTAGTATGACTTTTTAGAAAAATCTTGTATTATGAACTCAGTAAGCAATGTTCTGAAAATACTCTTATGTATTTTCTCCTATGTTGTATATCTGTACTGGCAGAAACATTTAATCTCAAACTATGTAATTTCTTATGCCACTTAAACTTCAACATGACACGTGCTTCACTTTCTCCCAGAATCAAGCATAAACATGATTGACTTAGTAGATTGTGTCATGATATTGACACGTTTATTCTTTGACTAAAGTTGATAAACTGAGTTTTCCAAGGGGGATAAAAAAGTTTCAAAATTCCATTGCTTGGAGTTGCAGAACATTACAGAGCTATTTAAGAGCATACATCTGGAGCACAGCACAATCTGCTATAAGAAAGCATAATTAGATACTTAGTTTGGCGTGCAAAATTTTGCATGAATGACCCGGTTAATTTCCCCCCCCCCCCAAAAAAAGAAATCAAAGCCTCATCTTAAAAATGCAGCTTCAGCAAAGTTGACATACACTGTGTTTGGGATTTTAAATGAAGCACTGTGTTACCAGTTCGGGCATTAAAGAAGAAAGGATACAAGAACAGAAAACAAAAATTGGAAAAGGAAACAAAGATTTAACTGGAGAGCTTGAGAACAAAATAAAAACAATAAATATATCTATGGAAAAATAAAATATTTAACATTTACCACCAAAGGTATATGTTTGGAAATTAATTTGGAAATTTATATAATTAATATATAACTTTGGAAATTAATATACTTCAATATGATTGATATACTTTACTAATATACAAGTATAATTAATATATACATTAATATAGTGTGAAATCTGAGGAAGATATTACAAATATGTATATTTCCCACAGCACTAGTGGTGGTATATATTTAAGTCATGGGCCAGTTGCTTTGTCTGCAGAGAGATCCTTCACTTAGTTTCACTCACCTTTTCTGGGAAATGCTATTAATTGTTATTCTACCCTAAGAAGCAGCCATTTACTATGAAATTTATTTATTTATTTTTTTGCGGTACGCGGGCCTCACACTGGTGTGGCCTCTCCTGTTGCGGAGCACAGGCTCCGGACGCTCAGGCTCAGCGGCCATTGTTCACGGGCCCAGCTGCTCCGCAGCATGTGGGGTCTTCCCGGACCGGGGCACGAACCCGTGTCCCCTGCATCGGCAGGCGGACTCTCAACCACTGTGACACCAGGGAAGCCCGAAATGATATATTTTTCCTGGAATTGTTCCAAGGTGGACACCTGTCACAATCTGGTCTATCCTATTCCCAGTTCTAAGAGTTTTTAAAAAATGGAATGGAGAGAAAGAAAAAATGAGATACACAGGGAGGAAGAAGAGGTAACAGGGAAAAAGGGAAGGAGGAAGGGAGAGCAGAAACAAGAGGGAAGAAGAGAGACAGAGAGCCCTAGATACATGGAGAGATGGATCAAAAAAGAGAAGTCTGTCTTTAGTGCCAACAGTACAACATAAGGTGCCTCAGTGACTAATCTGCCAGCTGTACTAAAAAATAGAGGACACTTTCTGCAACATGAGTGAAGAATGAAGCAGAAATGCATAGACAAAAAAAAAAAAGGAAGAAATACTATCTTGATGAAATTTGATTACCTGGTTCCCAGTAGATTCTAATATGAATTATATTTTTGCTTTGGGTTCTTTGAGACATACTAAAATCTTTTCTACTCAAGATGGTTGAACGGGCTTCTGTTACCTGCAGTGCAAAGAATCCTCATTTGTGAAATAGAATTAGTTGAGAGAAGAGTGATAATTATAGAAAATGTTTTTTTAATGTAAAGTAATTTAGGCTTAAGGTTATAGTGAATAAAGCAACAATGAATTAGAAAGCACCAAATAGTTATGGTTTAAATATACTCATGTAAATATTTCATATTAAGAAAAATTTTACCTGTGGAAGAAAACTATAGGCTAAGTCAAAAGCCTGGAGCAGACAATTATGTATTACAATCCAAAAATGTTGTGAATTTATGGTTGTTCATCTATCTATCACTACAGAGAACTCTTGTAAATAGAGTTGTTGCAAATTATGGCCTGTCAAGAACTGGATTAGTGAGATTCAGCATTTTTCAATCCATTTTCTCATAATGACATCCCATCCACTTCCAATTGCAATGTGTAAGCGCTATCTATACTTGTTTTATATTAGTGGTATGGCACAATTTCATGTTGCAATAAAATTCTTTATTGATAACTTCTCCCAAAGAACTTTTTTTTTTTTTTTTGGCGGTACACGGGCTTCGCACTGTTGTGGCCTCTCCCGTTGTGGAGTACAGGCTCTGGACGCGCAGGCTCAGTGGCCATGGCTCATGGGCCTAGCCGCTCCGTGGCATGTGGGATCTTCCCGGACCGGGGCATGAACCAGTGTCCGCTGCATCGGCAGGCGGACTCTCAACCACTGCACCACCAGGGAAGCCCCCAAAGAGCTTTTGAATAAGAAACATTTTGATTAATAAGAGCCAAGGTCTCTGTTAAACGTCCCTATTAATAATACGCTGGAGGTGCTTTAAAGATGAATGTCAGTAGCCCTTTGGTCAACACCTCATCTTACAAATATCTGTGCCTGAACACACATAAAGACACACAAACATCAGCCAAGCACCAAGCCAGTTGTCAAATACCTGTCCTTAGTCACTGAAAAACAATGAAAAGATAGAGATGCAGTTTTTAAGGAATATACAACTTGTTATACGATGAAGAAATCAGTAAACTACTGACTGGCAATTATTAGAATATATCAGAGAAGCAATAAGAATGGCTCTTTTATTTTTGCTATGTTTTTGAGCGTGGTTGAATAGGTAAGAAAAAGGACACCTATTTTAATCTTTGTGTTTGCTTTAAGAGTTGAGAAGGAAAAGCTGTCTAAAAGTGAAATATTATTACTTCTATTATTTCTGTAATTTAGGAGGAAAGAGCAACAATCTACTCCCACATACCTCAATTATTCCCCTTTTCTTTCAGCATCCATATTTCTTATTTAGGTTAAATTTATAAAAGGCTGCAGAGAATTAATTGATCATTAAATGAATCTAAGTAATTTTTAATCAGTAAATGTAAATTCATTATCTCTAATGCCTAGTCTCCTGGCTTCAATATAAAGAATCCATCTTTATTAGAAATATGTTTTAAAGTGAACTTTATACTCTACCAACGTCATTACTACTGCATCAAATCAAATGTAAAAATATTTTCTCTCTCTTACTAGTTTCCCCTCACTTTTTTTCCTTTCCATAAGTGTGAACATTACTGCATACTAGGGACACCTCCATTCTTTTTTGTATGCTTTCCCCAAAGAGTTTATGTTACACCAAGCTTGAACTACCATATCAGTACAAATGACACAGATCTACATCTGGAACATTCTCCTACTTTTACATTTCATTGTAAAATTAGGGATATTCGACTTTGGGAATTACACAACTATAAAACACTTTAGAGAATGTATGCTTTAGTTCTTTTATATTATACAAGAGTAAATTATAATAAAATAACTTACATGATGTGATAAATGAGAAGTGGAAATCTGTGCTTCTGTTATGTCACTCATTTTAAAATTGGACAGTAAGTTACACAAAATAATAAAGTAATCCTCCTGAGTATCATATATTTACAAGCAAAGAGATTAAATATCTTTTAAATTTTTAAAATCAATGTCACCTTTTAATTCACTCTTAGTAGTCTAAGATTTATACAATTTTTTTGTTGCTTGGAAATTATTTGAATATATAGAAATTTTCTGACTAGTGCAATGGAAACCCATAGTTGGAAGTTAACCTGAAATTAGAAATAAAAATCAGACTACTTAAATCTATGGTAATATCTGCTAAAATCTGAAGAAAGGGTGAAATGAGTGGAATAATTAACATGGTACTTCCCATAAAATTCCAGGCTGAGAAAACTGCAGGGATGTATACAAGCTAAAATTTAATTCTTTCAACATATAAATTATTTTTCACATAGCCAGAATATCACTAATACCAAAATCTTACAAAAATTATTAAAGTAGTAAAAATTAAATCTAATTTATTGAGGTTAACTTTATAAAATACTAACAAATATAATTCAGCAATATTTTACAGACAAGCGAATTTATCCCAGACAGGCAAGAATAGATTATTTCTTCTAAATCCATGAATGCAGTTCAACTTATTAGCGTAGAAAATGGGCAAACACAGTACAAAGACAGTTCACAAAAGAAAACAACAACAATTATGGGGGGGGGGAGGGAGAGAGATTCAGTAGACCTCTCTAGAAATCAATAAAATACATACTTAATAAAATAACATTTCACCTTCAATTAATTGCAGACTAAAATTATAATTAGTGACATTGAAAGCTCAGATAAACAGATACTTTATTTTCTTTTTTAGAGCTATTTTTCTATATATATTTTTAATGAGTATTTTTTCTATTCATTTATTTTTTATTGAAGGATAGTTGATTTACAAAGTTGTGCCAATCTCTGCTGTACAGCAAAGTGACTCAGTTATACACATAGAGACATTCTTTTTTTATATTCTTTTCCATTATGGTTTATCCCAGGAGATTGGATATAGTTCCCTGTGCTATATGTTAGGACCTTTTCATTTATCCATTCTAAATGTAATAGCTTGCAACTACCAACCTCAATTTCCCAGTCCATTCCTCTCCCTCCTCCACCCCCCCTTGGCAACCACAAGTCTGTTCTCTATGTCCATGAGTCTGTTTCTGTTTTGTAGATAGGTTCATTTGTGCCATATTTTAGATTCCACATATAAGTAATATATGGTATTTGTCTTTCTCTTTCTGACCTCACTTAGTTTGATCATCTTTAGTTGCTTCCATGTTGCTGTAGATGGCATTATTTTGTTCTTTTTTATGGCTGAGTAGTATTCCATTGTACATATGTACCACATTTTCTTTATCCATTCATCTGTCAATGGACATTTAGACTGTTTCCATGTTTTGGCTATTGTGAATAGTGCTGCTATGAACATAGGGGTGCATGTATCTTTTTGAATTATAGTTTTGTCTGGGTATATTCCCAGGAGTGGGATTGCTGGATCATATGGTAATTCTATTTTTAGTTTTCTGAGGAACCTTATACTCTTCCACAGTGGCTGTACCAACTTACATTCCCACCAACAGTGTAGGAGGGTTCCTTTTTCTCCATACCCTCTCTAGCATTTGTTATTAGTAGACTTTTTAATGATGGCCATTCTGACTGGTGTGAGGTGGTAGCTCATTGTAGTTTTGATTTGTATTTTTAATGACTGTATTTTTAATTTACAAATTCTACTGCTAGAAATGTATCTTATGGAAGTAACTATTGATATACTCAAATATTTAAGCCCAATAATATTTAAATCATTTAAAAATCATACAATAGAACATTGGTTAAATTGGTGAAATAAAATTGATAGCATACTTTATATAATTTAATGATGCTGTTTAAGAATAATGCACTAATCATTACAATGTATTCAGTGAAAAATAAAATTAACTTATAAAGCCATATGCTTCCGTGTCTCCAAGTTATAGAGCTATATAATCCTTCATGCACGCACACACACACACACACACACACACACACACACACACATACAAATGTTGGGGAAAAATTAAACATATGTGCATTATTCTGAGAAGTTTGTAAATTTCAACAGATTTTTAAAGGCAGTTATAATTTCCCAAACTTTAAAGAACATTATATGATAATCTGGATCGTCTTGCAATTTAGAGAATACTGGTAATTTTAAATTTCTTTTTATTGGATATCCAGTTAATTTTATAAATTAAATTAAATTCTTAATTTAAAATTAAGAATATATTATAATTATTAAAAGATGGCTTACAGAAACAATCCATGCTTATTGGTACCAAATAGCACTAAAGATAAACTTTAGACTAATGCTAGAGCCTATTGTAAATGTTCCTTAACTATACAATCTTTTTTGTATTTACAAGTAACATTTTCAAAATTCATTAAAAGCTTATTAAAACACATTTACTGATCCTTTTCTTATGGATTTTCTTGGAGGTACCCCAGATTGTGTTCTGATAATGATTAACATAAACTAGTGGTACATGATAGATTGTACAATTTGTTTTAGCCCAGTTCCCCTGAGAAGCCAACACCAATACATGATTAAATATGTTAGAATTTCATTAAAGGAAATGGCTATGTGAGAGAAAATAAAAAGGGAGCTGGACAGGCTGAGAGTGCAATGAAAGTCTGACCCTAAGTGCCAGAGAAGAAGAGAAAGTTGAGTGGAAACATCCTAGACTGTTGTGAAGTCTAATGCATTTTGGCAAACCCACTGGGAAGTCTTCAAGTCAAAGTGGGTCATTAGAGAAATTTGCTTGTACCTGAACCAGGTCTGCCCTAGTACCTCAATTGCACTGAGTCTTGGTTGGGAGAGACCATGGAATATGTCTACTTGCAAAACTGTGGTGATGGATTTCAAAGTGCAGCAGCTGGGCCATCCACTAATTATATTATCAAGGCTGCCACAATTAGTATATCTTAAAACTTACTTTTAAATTATTAATATAACATTATATATTTATTTCCATTAAGTTTTCTATATTTATTTTACATAATTATTTTTTTCTATATATTTATGCATTGATATATATCTAAATATACACATATATAAATAAATTCATGCATAATATGCATGTACAAAACATAGAAACATAATTATATACATAGAAATATATACATTGATATTAAAAAATATATATATAGAACATTTACTTAATTTCTGTCTGAAATCTTAAAAGAGCAGTATATCATTATCTATGACTAATTACAGGTTTCGGGATATAAAAACATTTTATATACTGTGTAAAATTCAAAATAGCTAAAATGGTTATTATTTCACATACTTTAGAAATTAAGTTTCTACTGAGAAAATAACTGATTATAAAGATCAGTTGTATAAGAAATAGAAAAGGGGAGGTGGACAAGATGATGGAGTAGGCAGACCTTGTACTTACCTTCCCCCATGGACACAACAAAATTACAACTACTTAGAGAGCAATAATCTATGAAAATTACCTAAAGACTAACAGAAAAGAATTCTACAGCTAAGCACAACATAAAGAAGGGACCACAAGGAGAGTAGGAGGGGTGAAGATATGGTCTAGTCCGGACCCATACCCTTGGGTCAGTGGCTCAGAACCTGGAAGAATATCACAGTCATAGAAGCCTCCCACCAAGGAGTGAGGGGGTCCAAGCCCCACATCCAGCTCCCCAACCTGGGTAAATGTTGCACTGGGAAAAGAAGCCCTAGAATATCTGGCTTTGAAAACCAGTGGGGTTTATGTTCAGGAGAGCCAGAGGGCTGTAGGAAACAGAAGGGTGCACATTACTCTGAAACACTCCAGCACAGAGTCAATAACTTGAAAGACGTCTAGGTCAGTCCCACTTACTGATCTTGGAGAGTCTCCCATGGAAAAAGGAGATAACTGAAAATTTCCCTGAGGATGGATACAGGCAGAAGTCCATATTCTGGAGCTTGTTCTACTGTGATAACACTGGCACTGAGAAGCACCACTTGGAAATCCTTCTTCTAGCCTATTAGCCTTGGGGGCTTGTTGTTCACCATTGGGCTGGCAACAGCCACAATCCCCAGAAAGCAGTGAAGACAGCTGTGAGTGTCCCAGCCCCACTCTCAAGGGGGCTCACACCAGCCCTGACCCACCAGTCCATGCAGACAGTACGTGGGCATATGGCCCTGTCCTCCAGTGGATGGGCACCAGCCCCAAGCCTCCACAGGCTGCATAGAGAGCCATGTGGAGACCTGGTCCTACCCACCAGTGAGCCAGTAGCAGCCCCACAGCTCCTGTGCTGTGTAACCAACTGCATGGGAAACATTCCCCACCCTCCAGTGGGCTCACAGTCACCACCCAAGGGACAGCCTTGCAACCAACTGGATCTGGGCCCAGACCTGCTAATAGCACTCCCACAATAGTTAACCCTGCCACAACATAATGGTGCATGTAAGCTGCATAGGGGGCATACCTAGAGAATACAGCTCTGGTGAACAGAGGGTATACTATTGAGCCCTATAGGATGTCTCCTACATCAGGCCATTTCTCTAAGATCAGGAAATATAACCAACTGACCTAACACATAGAAATAAACACAGAACATTAGGCAAAATGAGAAAACAGAGGGATGTGTTCCAAACTAAGAAGCAAGGCAAAATTTCAGATAAAGAACTAAATGAAGTGGAGATAAGCAATCTACCTGATAAAAAGTTAAAGATAATGATCATAAAGATGTCCACTGAACTTGAGAGAACAATGGATGAATACTATGAGAATTTCAACAAAGAGAAAATTTGAAGTAGAACCAAACAGAGCTGAAGAATAAAATAATTAAAATAAAAATACACTAGGAGGAATTAATAGGTTAGCTCTCACAGAGGAGCAAATCAGAGACCTGGAAGAGAGAGTAGTTGAAATCACCTAAGCTGAACAGAAAAAAAGAAAATAATAATTTTAAAAAGTAAGAATAGTTTAAGATTCATCTGGACATTAATGGTACTAACATTCACATTACAGGAGTCCCAGAAGGAAAAGAAAGAGAGAAAGTGACAGAGAAATTATTTGAAGAAATAATAATGGAAAGTTTCCCTAACCTGATGAAAGAAACAGATATCTAGGTCCAGGAAGAACAGAGTCCCAAAAAAATGAACCTGAAGAGGTTCACACCAAGACACATTGTAATAAAAATAGAAAAAATTAAAGATAAAGAATCTAAATGTAGCAAGCAAAACTAGTTACATAAAAGAGAACTTTCAGCTGACTTCTCAGTGGAAACTTAGCAGGGCAAAAGGGAGTGGCACAATACATACAAAGTAATGAAAGAAAAAACTTATGACCAAGAATGCACTACCTGGCAAGGTTATTATTCAGATCTGAAAGAAACATAAAGAGTTTTAAAGACAAATAAAAGCTGGAAGAGTTCATCACCACTAAACCAACTTTACAAGAAATGATAAAGGATCTTTTCTAAGGAGAACAGAAGAAAAGAAAAAAATACAACTAGAAATATAAAAGTTATGAAAGGAAAATTCTTATTGGTAAAGGCAAACATACAGTAAAGGCAGTAGATGTAAATCTAATAGGAGGATTAAAAGACAAATGTAGTAAAATCATCTATATCCAAAATAAGTAGTTAAGAGACACAAAACAAAAAGATGTAAAATATGACATCAAAAATATTAAATGTGGGAGGAGTAAAATATAGTGTTGTTAGAACACATTCAAACTTAAGAGATCATCAACTTAAAGTAATCACACATATATAAGATGCTACATCTAAATTTAATGTTAACCCCAAACCAAAAATCTATAATAGATACTCAGACTAAAAAGAGAAAGGAATTCAAACATAACATTAAAAATACTCATCAGATCACAAGGGAGAGAGCAAAAAAAGAAGAAAGAAACAAAAAAGAACTGCAAAAGCAACCAGAAAACGAGTAACACAATGGCAATAATTACACACCTATCAGTAATTACTTTTAATGTAAATGGACTAAATGCCCCAATCTAAAAACATAGAGGGACTAACTGGATACAAAAATAAGACCCATATATATGCTGCCTACAAAAGACTTACTTTAGATATAAAGATATACAGATTGAAAGTGAAGAGAAGGAAAAGGATATTCCATGCAAATGGAAATGAAAAGAAAACAATACTTATATCAGACAACATAGACTTTAACAAAGGCTGTAACAAGAGACAAAGGACATTACATAATGATGGAGGGATCAATCCAACAAGAATTAAATATATGTACCTTACGTGTAGAACTACCTAACTATGTAAAGAAAATAATAACACAAATAAAGGGAGAAGTAGATGGCAATAAATAATAGTAATCCCACACTTACATCAATGGATAGATCATCAGAGCAGAAAATTAATATGGAAACATCGACCTTAAATGACACATTAGACCAGATACACTTAATTGATAGATACAGAACATCCCACCCAAGAAAGCAAAATACACATTCTTTCAAGTGCACTTGGGATATTCTTCATAATAGATAACATGTTATGCCACAAAAAGTCTTAATATATTTAGGATTGAAATCACATTAAGCATCTTTTCCAACCATAATGTTATGAGACCAGAAGTCAACTACAAGAAAAAAAAAAAACTACAAAAAAACACAAACATGTGGAGGCTAAACAACATGCTACTAAACAATCAATGGATCACTGAAGAAATCAAAGGGAGAATTTAAAAATATGGAGACAAATGAAAATGTAAAAGAAATCCAGATTCTATTGGATACAGCAAAAGCAGTTCTAAGAGGGAAGTTTATAGCCATACAAGGCTACCTCAGGAAACAAGAAAAATCTAAAACAACCTAAATTTACATTTAATGGGACTAGGAAAAGAAGAATAAATAGAATCTAAAGTTAGTAGATGAAAGATAATAAAGATCAGAGTAGAAATAAATGAAATAGAGACAAAAAATAGAAAATATCAAAGAAACTAAGTTGCTTCTTTGAAAAAAAATAAACAAGATTGATAAACCTTTAGTCAGACTCATCAGAAAAGATGAGAGAGCCCAAATTACTAAAATCAGAAATGAAAGAAAAGTTACAATCAACACTGCAGAAATATGAAGGATCATGATAGATTACTAAAACAACTATATTATATGCTAATAAAATGGAAACCTAGAAGAAATGGATGAATTCCTAGAAAGATGCAATCTGCTAGGACTGAATTGGGAAAAAATAGAAAATATGAACAGACTGATTACCAGGAAATAAATTGAATCAGTGATAAAACAAACTCCAAACAAACAAAAGTCCAGGACCAGATAGCTTTACAGTGAATTCTGCAGAACATTTAACGAAGAGTTAAAACCTATCCTTCTCAAGATATTCCAAAAATTGAAGAAGAAACACTTCCTAACTCATTTCACAAGACCAAAAAACTATCCCTGATGGTATAGATGCAAAAATCTTCAACAAAATATTAGCAAACCAAATTCAACAATATATTAAAAGAATAATACATCAAGAACAAGTGGGATTTATTCAAGAGATGCAAGGATGTTTCCCAATATCTGCAGATGATGTGATAGGCCATTTTAACAAAATGAAGGTAAAAAACAATATGATCAACTCAGTAGATACAGGAAAACCATTTTCTGAAATTCAGCATCTAATTATGATTTAAAATAAAAACAAACTCTAAACAAAGTAGGTATAGAAGGAACGTACCATCATACTAAATGGTGAAAAACTGCAAGCATTTTCTCTAAGACTATGAATAAGACAAGGATGCCCACTGTTGCCACTTTTATTCAACATAGTTTTGGAAGTCCTAGCCACACAAGGATCAGACAAGAAAAAGAGATAAAGGTCATCCAAATTGGAAAGGAAGAAGTAAAACTGTCACTATTTGCAGATGATATCACACTATATACAGAAAACTCTAAAGACTCCACTGAAAACTAATAGAACTAATAAATGAATCACTCAAGTTGCAGGATGCAAAATTAATATATAGAGATGTTGAATTTCTATACATTAAAAACTATGAAAAATAGAAATGAAGAAAACAATTCTACTTACAGTTACATTAAAGAGAATAAAATGCCTGGGAATAAGTTTAATAAAGGAGATAAAGACTTGTACTCTAAAAGCTGTAGGACATTGGTGAAAGTAATTGAAGATGACACAAATAAATGGAAATACATACCATGCTCATGGATTTGAAGATTAATATTATTAAAATGTCCATACTGTCCAAAGCAATCTGCAGATAAAATTCAATTACTATCGGGCTTCCATGGTGGCGCAGTGGTTGAGAGTCCATCTGCCAATTCGGGGGACATGGGTTCGTGCCCCGGTCTGGGAGGATCCCACATGCTGTGGAGTGGCTGGGCCCGTGGGCCATGGCCGCTGAGCCTGCGCATCCGGAGCCTGTGCTCTGCAGTGGGAGGGGCCACGGCGGTGAGAGGCCCACGTACTGCAAAAAAAAAAAAAAAATTCAATTACTATCAAAATACCCATGGCCTTTTTCATAGAATTAGAATAAATAATTCTAAAATTTGTATGTAATAAAAACACCAAATAGCCAAAGTAATCTTGAGAAAGAAGAATAAACCTGGAGGTCCTGCACTCTCTGATTTCAAACTATACTACAAAGCTACAGTAATCAAGACAGTATGGTACTGGCACAGAAACAGGTGCATAGGTAAATGGAACAGAATGGACAGACCAGAAATAAATCCATGTATATATGGTCAATTAATCTATGACAAAGGAGGCATGAATATATAATGGAGAAAAGATAGCATCTTCAATAAATGGTGTCGGGAAAACCAGACAGCTGCATGTAGAAGAGCTGAATTGGACTGTTTTCTCACACCATATACAAAATAAACTCAAAATGGATTAAAGACTTAAACATGACACCTGAAAATATAAATAGTCCTAGAAGAAAACATAGACAGTAAGCTTTTTTACATGGGACTTAGCAGTATTTTGTGGTCTGTTTCCTCAGGCTAGGACAACAAAAACAAAAGTAAACAAATGGGACCACATCAAACTAAAAGCTTTTGAACAGCAAAGGAAATTATTAATGAAATGAAAAGGCAGCCTACTGAATGGGAGAAGATATTTGCCAACAGTGTATCCGATAAGTGGTAAATATCCAAAATATACAAAGAACTCACCCAACTCAACATAAAAAATAATCCCAATTTAAAAATGGGCAATGGGTCTGAATAGACATTTTTCATAAGAAGATATACAGATGGCCAACAGAAACATTAAAAAATACTCAACATCAGTAATCATCAGGGAAATGTAAATCAAAACCACTATGAGATACTGTCTCACATCTGTCAGAATAGCTATCATCATAACGACAAAAAATATCAAGCACTGGTCAAGATGGGGAGAAAAGGTGGGACTGTAAATTGGTGGAGCCCATATGTAAAATGGTATAGATGTGCCTGAAAAAATTAAAAATAGAACTACCATATGATTCAACAATTTCACATGTGTGTATTTATACAAAGAAAAAGGAAACATTTATTTGAAAAGAACATGCACATCAGTGCTCACTGCAGCATTATTTTCTGTAGCCAAGATGTGGAAGCAACCTAAGTGTCTATTGATAAGTGAACGAATATAGATGATGTGGTACATATATATGCCATGGAATATTACTCTGTCATAAAAAATGAAATCCTGCCATTTGAAACAATGTGGATGGCTCTAGAGGGTATCATGCTAAGTGAAGTAAGTCAGGCAGAGAAATACAAGGCCATATAATCTCCCTTATATGTGGAACCTAAAAAGCAAAACAAAACAGAAACAGATTCATAGATAAAGAGATCAAAGTGTGATTGCCAGAGGAGAGGAGGGTGGGGGAGCAAAATAGGTGAAGGTGATTAAGAGGTATAAACTACCAGTTAGAAAATAAATAATCCACAATGTTACAATATACAGCATAAGACATATGGTCAATAATGCCGTAATAACTGTGTATGGGGACAGATGGTTCCTAGCCTTATCAAGGTGATCATTTCATAATTCATGCAATCAGTATGTAGTACACCTGAAAGTAACATAATATTGTACATTAACTATAGTTCAACTTTAAAAAAAGAATAGAAAAAATATTTCCATGTTAGTAGTATATTTCAAAGAGAAGTCATTAATTACTAAAAAATATTTAGTGCCATGTAAGTCCATACATTACAAGTTTCTAATTATTCTTTTTCTAGTTTTGGTATTTCTTTTGCAAGAAATGTACCCATTGCAATTAACCAAATATATTAACATATAAATTTTATAGTGTTATATTTTAAATCTCCATTGTAACAGTAATTTTATCTTCATTTGTTCTGCACTATTTCATCTTCAGTCTTGTCAAAACAACACGAAACCTTAAACAGTCTTCAACTAAATTTACTCTTTTTTTAATCTTTGCTATTGTTTTTGTTTTTTCTGTTATTGATTTCTATCCTTATAGCCTCTCTTGTTTCTTTGATTTTATTCTGTTCTTTTTCCAGTTTCTTTAGGTGTCTCAATTCTTTTTTTTTCTTGTGTTCTGGTACATTGAAATCTAAGTCTTCTAAATATTAATTAACATTTGCAGTTTTTATGTGATCACTTTATGTTTGCATGTTCAGAGGCTAGAGTGATAACATAAAAAATGTGTCTAGCTGAATATTGGGGAACATGTTTTAGTCTTTTAAATGGATAGAAAATAGAACATGGACCATTGAAGGATTTTAGGTGCCTCTTACTGACCCCTCTCAACTTGTATGCAGCAAATTAGAGAAGGTGTATGACTGTTATGGTAATTGGTACTATATAGTTTTCATCATCATTGATGCAATTGAGAGGTCAGTCTTTCCAGAGTGGATGCCAAGGATAATTAAATTTAGTAAGGAGAGGTTTTTTTTTAGCATGCTCAGCATATACAAACTAGTCAATGTGTTCAAACTATTCCATATTTTCAAAGTGTTCAGATATGTTTTGTTACAGAAATCATGAAAATGGAAAAACTCCTCAAGCTAGAATAAAGAAATATCCAGTTAATGAATTTGAAGCATTCATATTTGGGTCTGGATCTATATTACATTGTCATAGAACCAAAACCCATTTCTTTTTTGTAACCTAACATTCTTATTTAGGTGGGAAATGCAAATGTCTAAAATTAAGAGTTTATAGACTCAGCTTGTGGGAATGGTACTGACTCAAAAACAACTCAGAAATAATTTATTTATAGTAGTTTTTTTCTTAAAACTTGTTTCTTGACCTTCCTGTTCCTTCTCATCTTGTGCTTTAAGGAATCAATGCAACTGCAGCATGTGGTTGCCTGGATACGTGTGCAGACACTGCCTGATGAAAGTGTAATGTAACAGCTTGATTTGTCATCAAAATGGAGAAATCTTGAGGGAAAAGTGATTTGGTGAGTGGCAACTAGAATTTGAAAAAGCTGATTTTCCTGTAAGTTATCAAAACAAAATTTGTAGGAAGTTGGTACCAGGCATATGTGTTTGCTATCTGTATACTAAAATAAAGTTGCATAGATATATATTCTAATGTGAAAATCACATGAGAAGAAATAACAATTTATAATTGATATTTGTTAATAAGTTTGTGTTTCCTATATAGAATCAGCAGATAATAAAATTGCATTATTTTTGGGATTAGCTTGTCATACCTGCTTAGTCTTACCATTTAAATACTGCAGTAACAATTGACTTATTTTTATTTTTAATTGAGGTAACATTGGTTTTAAACATTATGTGTTTCATGTGTACAATATTATATTTCTACTTCTATATACACTACAGTGTGCTCACCAGCAAAAATTTAGCTTCCATACCTGTTTTTCATAGTTAATAAATATTACCCTTATAGAATTTCCAGAAGAATCTTAAATAAGCTATGATCACTGAGTTTACCATTTTTTACTTCCACATTTCCAAAACAGACATCATTTTGAAAAAGTACTTACTAAAGAGAGTCTCTAAATGGATTTCAGCATTGTGACCCTGTGACTATGTTGTTTGAAGTGTCTACTAGTTAGAGTTCTCTGAGAGATGGCATTCTCTGCAGTCCTAAAAGATATTCAGAGTTGCATAATATTTATCTATGTAAGCAAGATATTTCTAGAAATTTTAATTTATTTTTACAGCATTAACACTATACATAAAGTATGTATATAATAAGCTAAATGCCAATATTTTCTCATTATAACTTGATTAATTTTCTTTCATAGAATCCTTCTTAATTTTATGATTATATATAGTTTTTTTTTTTTAACTATTAACATTTAAGAGAATGAAAGTGGTTAAAGATGATTGATAAAGAGAACTAAAAATGAAGGGGAAAAGAGATTCAACTTTTTAGTGTACTAGATTAAAATTTTAAAGGAGATGTGAAGTTACTTATGGGTCATTTACTGTTTAAAAATTGCAGACCTTCTGTAAATTAAATTTTCTCCGTGTTCCACCTTACCATGTTTTTAAAAAGGGCAAATATACATATCTAACCTTTTCTAAGTTAGAAAAACTCTTAAAGGAATTTCAAGTTGCAAGGAATTTCTGTGTCAAAATCTTATATAACATATAGACATTTAATTGAGGATATTAATTTCTGTACTTAAGATGCTGATACATAGCCATTTAACATTCATGTCATTGACAGATATTTATTTCACCATTGCAAGGTATAACATATAAAGATTTAATTATGGATATTCATTTCCATCTTTTAGCCTTGACGTATACCCGTTTAACTATCACATCACAGGTACATATTTTTTTCACCATTGCAAGCTGTGAAATGTTAAAATTAAACTGCAAATATCCATTGCCTTGTTGTAGTTCCATGCACATAAAAACCAGTCACCAGACTGTAGACAGATATCTTACTGTCAAATACTTGTAATAAAATGGTATTTTCAGTCATTAGTAAATGAAAATTTAATCTTTTAAAGGATAACTATAACTATAAATTTAGATGTGGCCAATTATTGAACAACAAATAATATGAAACAGAAATCATTTAATAGAACTTCAAAATTAAAGCTTTGATTTTTGTAAAAATGAAGGATGTGTGTTAAACAATGTCAAACAATAGAAAAACGCCCATAAACTTAAAAATTCACACAAAAATCCTAATAATTGAAGACAGTCTCCGACAAGATCCATTTGTGTTATAGAGAGTATCTCTCTACTGTATATAAAGAGATAAAAAGGTAGAGATAGATGGGAGGTAGGTAGATAAAGGTAGACAAAAAATACTGCTTTAGAAAAACATGATTAAAATGCCATTGCATTTTAACAAAGAAAATGAAGCCAAAGACAAAGTGGAGAAATTAATGAATTTCAGATAAAGCTTGTTTTATCACAGAGATATGTTACTAAAAAATTGTTTTAAATTTAGAAATATAAACAGAACTGTATAGCTGCACATTGGATCAAAAGAGAGAACATTATAAATACTGCTACCTGAGTCTTACCCTCAAAGGTTCTGAATTAATTGGCCGCAGAGGATGTGGCTGTATTATCAGGAGTTTTACATATGATTACAGTGTAAAGTCAGAGTTGAGAAACACGGCTCTAAAGCAAGGAAAGTTATCGTGAAAATCTTATGTTATGTAAAATTATAAAAAGTTGTAAATTTTGTAAGGTTAAATATCCTTTAACAGTATGAAAGTACACAATGATAAAAATGAAAAGAAATTAGCAGACTTAAAATTCTATTATTACTCGCTCACCTCCCTATTTTTTCCTTTTTTATTACTTTAACATGGAGGAAAGAAACATATTTTATATAATCAAATAATTGTCACTTGTTGAATTGGTTCAATGGCCACAGATACCTCTTCTCTCTCTTTTTTATTGAATATAGTTGACTTACAATAGTATATTAGTTTCAACTATAGAGCATACCAATTCAAACTTTTTATGGCTTATACTTCATTTAAAGTTATTATAAAATATGGGGTATAATCCTTGTGCTGTATATTGAAACCTTGTATCTAATTTGTTATATACATAGAAGTTGTACTTCTTAATCCCCTAACCCTATCTTGCCCATCCCCTTCATCTCCCTTCCCACAGGTAACCCCTAGTTTGTTCTCTGCATTTGTGAGGCTCTTTCTGTTTGGGATACTCATTTAAAATTTTTTTTAGATTCCACAAGTAAGTGAAAACATACATATTTGCCTTTCTCTGTCTGACTGATTCCACTAAGCATAATACGCTCCATATCCATCCATGTTGTTGCAAAGGGCAAAATTTCATTTTTTAATGACCGAGTAATATTCCAGTTTAGATATATACCACATCTTCTTTATTCATTCTGCTGATGGATACTTAGATTGCTTCTGTTCTGTTTTTAGTTTTTTGAGAAACCTCTATACTGTTTTCCATAGAGTCTGCACCAATTTACATTATATCCAACAGTGTACTAGTGTTCCCTTTAATCTGCCTCTTCACCAACATTTGTTGTCTTTTAGATGATAGCCATTCTGACAGTTGTGAGATGATATCTTATTGTGGTTTTGATTTGAGTTTCCCTGGTAATAAGTGATGTTGGGCACCTTTCAATGCACCTGTTTGATATCTGTATGTCTTCTTTGGAAGAATGCGTATTCAGGACTTTTGCCCATTTTTTTATTTTTAAAGATTTTATTGAAGTATAGTTGATTTACAATGTTGTGTTAATTTCTGTACAGCAAGTGACTCAGTTATATATATATTTTCTTTTTCATATTCTGGTTTGTCACGGGATATTGAATATAGTTCCCTGTGCTATACAGTAGGACCTTTGTGTTTATCCATCCTTTATATAGTAGTTTGCCTCTGCTAATCCCAAACTCCCATTCCTTCCCTCCCCTACCCCACCACCACCCGCTTGGCAAGTCGGTTCTCTGTCTATGATTCTGTTTTTTTTCATAGATATGTTGATTTGTTAAATCAGGATGTTTGTTCCTTTGATATTGTGTTGCATGCGAGGTATATTAATCACTTATAAGACATATCTTTTGCAAATGTTTTCTCCCATTCAGTAGGTTGTCTTTTCTTTTTCTGATGGCTACATTTGCTATGTAAAAGTTTTTAATATAATTCAGTCCCCTTTGTTTATTTTTGCTTTTGCTCCCTTTTCCTGAGAAGACAGATCCAAAAAGTATTGCTAAGCCTTCTATAAAAAGTGTATTGCCTATGTAATATTTTTTTCAAGGAGTTTTATGATGTCCAGTCTTTTTTTTTTTTACGTCTTTATTGGAGTATAATTGCTTTACAATGGTGTGTTAGTTTCTGCTTTATAACAAAGTGAATCAGTTATACATATGTTCCCATATCTTTTCCCTCTTGCCTCTCCCTCCCTCCCACCCTCCCTATCCCACCCCTGCAGGCATTCACAAAGCACCGAGCTGATCTCCCTGTGCTATGCAGCTGCTTCCCACTAGCTATCTACCTTACGTTTGGTAGTGTATATATGTCCATGCCTCTCTCTCGCTTTGTCACAGCTTACACTTAGCCCTCCCCATATCCTCAAGTCCATTCTCTAGGAGGTCTGTGTCTTTATTCCTGTCTTACCCCTAGGTTCTTCATGACATTTTTTTCCCCTTAAATTCCATATATGTGTGTTAGCATACGGTATTTGTCTTTCTCTTTCTTACTTCGCTCTGTATGACAGACTCTAGGTCTATCCACCTCATTACAAATAGCTCAATTTCGTTTCTTTTTATAGCTGAGTAATATTCCATTGTATATATGTGCCACATCTTCTTTATCCATTCATCCAATGATGGACACTTAGGTTGTTTGCATCTCTGGGCTATTGTAAATAGAGCTGCAATGAACATTTTGGTACATGACTCTTTTTGAATTGTGGTTTTCTCAGGGTATATACCCAGTAGTGGGATTACTGGGTCATATGGTAGTTCTATTTGTAGTTTTTTAAGGAACCTCCATACTGTTCTCCATAGTGGCTGAACCAATTCACACTCCCACCAACAGTGCAAGAGGGTTCCCTTTTCTGCACACCCTCTCCAGCATTTATTGTTTCTAGATTTTTTGATGATGGCCATTCTGACTGGTGTGAGATGATATCTCATTGTAGTTTTGATTTGCATTTCTCTAATGATTAATGATGTTGAGCATTCTTTCATGTGTTTGTTGGCAGTGCATTTCTCTAATGATTAATGATGTTGAGCATTCTTTCATGTGTTTGTTGGCAGCCTGTATATCTTCTTTGGAGAAATGTCTATTTAGGTCTTCTGCCCATTTTTGGATTGGGTTGTTTGTTTTTTTGTTATTGAGCTGCATGAGCTGCTTGTAAATTTTGGAGATTAATCCTTTGTCAGTTGCTTCATTTGCAAATATTTTCTCCCATTCTGAGTATTGTCTTTTGGTCTTGTTTATGGTTTCCTTTGCTGTGCAAAAGCTTTGAAGTTTCGTTATGTCCCATTTGTGTATTTTTGTTTTTATTTCCATTTCTCTAGGAGGTGGGTCAAAAAGGATCTTGCTGTGATTTATGTCATAGAGTGTTCTGCCTATGTTTTCCTCTAAGAGTTTGATAGTTTCTGGCCTTATATTTAGGTCTTTTATCCATTTTGAGCTTATTTTTGTGTATGGTGTTTCTGGCCTTATATTTAGGTCTTTTATCCATTTTGAGCTTATTTTTGTGTATGGTGTTAGGAAGTGATCTAATACTTTTACATGTACGTGTCCAGTTGTCCCAGCACCACTTATTGAAGAGACTGTCCTTTCTCCACTGTATATTCCTGCCTCCTTTATCAAAGATAAGGTGACCATATGTGTGTGGGTTTATCTCTGGGCTTTCTATCCTGTTCCATTGATCTATCTTTCTTTTTTTGTGCCAGTACCATACTGTCTTGATTACTATTGCTTTGTAGTATAGTCTGAAGTCAGGGAGCCTGATTCCTCCAGCTCCATTTTGTGTTCTCAAGATTGCTTTGGCTATTGGGGTCTTTTGTGTTTCCATACAAATTGTGAAGTTTTTTGTTCTAGTTCTGTGAAAAATGCCAGTGGTAGTTTGATAGGGATTGCATTGAATCTGTGGATTGCTTTGGTTAGTAGAGGCATTTTCACAATGTTGATTCTTCCAATCCAAGAACATGGTATATCTCTACATATATTTGTATCATCTTTAATTTCTTTCATCAGTGTCTTATAATTTTCGGCATACAGGTCTTTTGTCTCCTTAGGTAGGTTTATTCCTAGATATATTATTCTTTTTGCTGCAGTGGTAAATGGGAGTGTTTTCTTGATTTCACTTTAAGATTTTTCATCCTTAGTGTATAGGAATGCCAGAGATTTCTGTGCATTAATTTTGTATCCTGCTACTTTAAAAAATTCATTGATTAGCTCTAGTAGTTTTCTGGTAGCATCTTTAGGATACTCTATGTATAGTATCATGTCATCTGTAAACAGTGACAGCTTTATTCTTCTTTTCCGATTTGGATTCCTTTTATTTCCTTTTCTTCTCTGATTGCTGTGGCTAAAACTTCCAAAACTCTGTTGAATAAGAGTGGTGAGATTGGGCAACTTTGTCCTTGTCTTGTTCCTGATCTTAGTGGAAATACTTTCAGTTTTTCACCATTGAGGACGATGTTGGCTGTGGGTTTGTCATATATGGCCTTTATTATGTTGAGGAAAGTTCCCTCTATGCCTACTTTCTGCAGGGCTTTTATCATAAATCGGTGTTGAATTTTCTCTAAAGATTTCTCTGCATCTATTGAGATGATCATATGGTTTTTCTCCTTCAGTTTGTTAATATGGTTTATCACATTGATTGATCTGCATCTATTGAAGAATCCTTGCATTCCTGGAATAAACCCCACTTGATCATGGTGTATGATCTGTTTAATGTGCTGTTGGATTCTGTTTGCTAGTATTTTGTTGAGGATTTTTGCATCTGTGTTCATCAGTGATATTGGCCTGTAGTTTTCTTTCTTGGTGACATCCTTGTCTGATTTTGGTATCAGGGTGATGGTGGCCTCATAGAATGAGTTTGGGAGTGTTCCTCCCTCTGCTATATTTTGGAAGATTTTGAGAAGGATAGGTGTTAGCTCTTCTGTAAATGTTTGATAGAATTTGCCTGTGAAGCCATCTGGTCCTGGGTTTTTGTTTGTTGGAAGATTTTTAATCACAGTTTCAATTTCAGTGCTTGTGATTGGTCTGTTCATATATTCTATTTCTTCCTGATTCAGTCTTGGCAGGTTGTGTATTTCTAAGAATTTGTCCATTTCTTCCAGGTTGTCCATTTTATTGTCATAGAGTTGCTTGTAGTAATCTCTCATGATCTTTTGTATTTCTGCAGTATCAGTTGTTACTTCTCCTTTTTCATTTCTAATTTTATTGATTTGAGTCTTCTCCCTTTTTTTCTAGATGAGTGTGGCTAATGGTTTATCAATTTTGTTTATCTTCTCAAAGAACCAGCTTTTAGTTTTATTGATCTTTGCTATCGTTTCCTTCATTTCTTTTTTTATTTCTGATCTGATATTTATGATTTCTTTCCTTCTGCTAACTTGGGGTATTTTTTGTTCTTGTTTCTCTAATTGCTTTAGGTGCAAGGTTAGGTTGTTTATTCGAGATGTTTCCTGTTTCTTAAGGTAGGATTGTATTGCTATAAACTTGCCTCTTAGAACTGATTTTGCTGCATCTCATAGACCTTGGGTCATCATGTCTCCATTGTCATTTGTTTCTAGGTATTTTTTATTTCCTCTTTGATTTCTTCAGTGATCACTTCATTATTAAGTAGTGTATTGTTTAGCCTCCATGTGTTTGTAGTTTTTACAGATCATTTCCTGTGATTGATATCTAGTCTCATAGCGTTGTGGTCGGAAAAGATACTTGAAACTATTTCAATTTTCTTAAATTTACCAAGGCTTGTCTTGTGACCCAAGATATGATCTATCCTGGAGAATATTCCATGAGCACTTGAGAAAAATCTGTATTCTCTTGCTTTTGGATGAAATGTCCTATAAATATCAATTAAGTCCATCTTGTTTAATGTATCATTTAAAGCTTGTGCTTCCTTATTATCTTCATTTGGATGATCTGTCCATTGGTGAGAAGTGGGGTGTTAAAGTCCCCTACTATGAATGTGTTACTGTCGATTTACCCCTTTTATGGCTGTTAGTATTTGCCTTATGTATTGAGGTGCTCCTATGTTGCGTGCATAAATATTTACAATTGTTATATCTTCTTGGATCGATCCCTTGAACATTATGTAGTGTCCTTCTTTGTCTCTTCTAATAGTCTTTATTTTAAAGTCTATTTCTTATGATATGAGAATTGCTACTCTAGCTTTCTTTTGGCTTCCGTTTGCATGGAATATCTTTTTCCATCCCCTTACTTTCAGTCTGTGTGTGTCTCTAGGTCTGAAGTGGGTCTCTTGTAGACAGCAAATATATGGGTCTTGTTTTTGTATCCATTCAGCCAATCTGTGTCTTTTGGTGGGAGCATTTAGTCCAATTACATTAAAGGTAATTATTGATATGTATGTTCGTATTCCCATTTTCTTAATTGTTTTGGTTTCGTTATTGTAGGTCTTTTCCTTCTCTTGTGTTTCTTGCCTAAGAGACGTTCCTTTAGCATTTGTTGTAAAGCCGGTTTGGTGGTGCTGAACTCTCTCAGCTTTTGCTTGTCTGTAAAGGTTTTAATTTCTCCATCACATCTGAATGAGATCCTTGCTGGGTAGAGTAATCTTGGTTGCAGGTTTTTCTCCTTCATCACTTTAAATATGTCCTGCCTCTCCCTTCTGGCTTGCAGAGTTTCTGCTGAAAGGTCAGCTGTTAGCCTATGGGGATTCCCTTATGTGTTATTGTTGTTTTTCCCTTGCTGCTTTTGATATGTTTTCTTTGTATTTAATTTTTGACAATTTGATTAATATGTGTCTTGGCATATTTTCTCCTTGGATTTATCCTGCATGGGACTCTCTGTGCTTCCTGGACTTTGTTAACTATTTCCTTTCCCATATTCGGGAATTGTTCAACTATAATCTCTTCAATATTTTCTCAGTCCCTTTCTTTTTCTCTTCTTCTTCTGGAACCCCTATAATTCGAATGTTGGTGCATTTAATGTTGTCCAAAAAGTCTCTGATACTGTCCTCAGTTCTTTTCATTCTTTTTTCTTTATTCTGCTCTGCAGTAGTTATTTCCACTATTTTATCTTCCAGGTCACTTATCCGTTCTTCTGCCTCAGTTAGTCTGCTATTGATCCCATCTAGAGTATTTTTCATTTCATTTATTGTGTTGCTCATCGTTGTTTGTTTCATCTTTATTTCTTCTAGGTCCTTGTTAAATGTTTATTGCATTTTGTCTATTCTATTTCCAAGATTTTGGATCATCTTTACTATCATTATTCTGAATTCTTTTTCAGGTAGACTGCCTATTTCCTCTTCATTTGTTAGGTCTGTGGGTTTTTATCTTGTTCCTTCATCTGCTGCGTGTTTTTTTTGTCTTCTCATTTTGCTTTATCTTACTGTGTTTGGGGGTCTCCTTTTTGCAGGCTGCAGGTTCGTAATTCCCATTGTTTTTGGTGTCTGTCCCCAGTGACTAAGGTTGGTTTCGGTGGGTTGTGTAGGCTTACTGGTGGAGGAGACTAGTGCCTGTGTTCTGGTGGATGAGGCTGGATCTTGTCTTTCTGGGTGGCAGGTCATGTCTGGTGGTGTGTTTTGGGGGTGTCTGTGGACTTATTATGATTTTAGGCAGCCTCTCTGCTAATGGGTGGGGTTGTGTTCCTGTCTTGGTAGTTGTTTGGCATAGGATGTCTAGCACTGTAGCTTGCTGGTCGTTGAGTGAAGCTGGCTGCTTGTGTTGAGATGGAGATCTCTGGGAGACTTTTGCTGTTTGATATTATGAGGAGCTGGGAGGTCTCTTGTGGTCCAGTGTCCTGAAGTTGGCTCTCCCACCTCTGAGGCACAGCACTGACTCCTGGCTGCAGCACCAAGAGCCTTTCATCCACACGGCTCAGAATAAAAGGGAGAAAAAGTAGAAAGAAAGAATTAGTAGAAGAAGAAGGAAAGAAAGAAACAAGGAAAGAAAGAAAGAAAGGAGGGAAGGAAGGAAGAAGGGGGGAAGGGAGAAAGAAAGAAAGGAAAAGAAAAAAGGAATGAAGGAAGAAAGAAAGAAAGAAAGAAGGTAAAGTAAGATAAAATAAAGTTATTAAAATAAAAAATAATTATTGAGAAAAAAATTTAAAAAAAAAAAGGACAGATAGAACCCTAGGACAAATGGTGGGAGCAAAGCTATACAGACAAAATCTCATACAGAAGCATACACATACACACTCACAAAAAGAAGAAAAGGGGAAAAAATCATAAATCTTGCTCTCAAAGTCCACCTCCTCAATTTGGGATGATTCGTTGTCTAAAGGAGGGAAGGAAGGAAGGAAGGAAAGAAAGAAAGAAAGAAAGAAAGAAGAAAGGAAGGGAGGAAGGGGGGAAGGGAGAAAGATAGAAAGGAAGGAAGAAAGAAAGAAAAGAAAGAAAGAAAGAAGGTAAAATAAAATAAAGTTATTAAAATAAAAAATAATTATTGAGAAAAAAATTTAAAAAAAAAAAACGGATGGATAGAACGCTAGAACAAATGGTGGAAGCAAAGATATACAGACAAAATCTCACACAGAAGCATACACATACACACTCACAAAAAGAGGAAAAGGGGAAAAAATAATAAATCTTGCTCTCAAAGTCCACGTCCTCAATTTGGGATGATTCGTAGTCTATTCATGTATTCCACAGATGCAGGGTACATCAAGTTGATTGTGGAGCTCTAATCCGCTGCTTCTGAGGCTGCTGGGAGAGATATCCCTTTCTCTTCTTTGTTCTCACAGCTCCCAGGGGCTCAGCTTTGGATTTGGCCCCACCTCTGCGTGTAGGTCACTGGAGGGCATCTGTTCTTCGCTCAGACAGGACGGGGTTAAAGGAGCCACTGATTCGGGGGCTCTGGCTCACTCAGGCCGGGGGGAGACCGGGGTACGGAGTGTGGGGCGAGCCTGTGGTGGCAGAGGCCGGCGTGACGTTGCACCAGCCTGAGGCATGCTGTGCATTCTCCCGGGGGAGTTGTCCCTGGATCCCAGAACCCTGGGAGTGGCGGGCTGCACAGGCTCCCTGGAAGGTGGGTGTGGATAGTGACCTGTGCTCGCACACAGCCTTCTTGGTGGCGGCAGCAGCAGCCTTAGCGTCTCATGCCTATCTCTGGGGTCCGCAGTTTTAGTCGCAGCTTGCGCCCGTCTCTGGAGCTCCTTTAAGCAGTGCTCTTAATCCCCTCTCCTCGCGCACCAGGAAACAAAGAGGGAAGAAAATGTCTCTTGCCTATTTGGCAGGTCCAGACTTTTCCCCGGACTCCCTCCTGGCTAGCCGTGGTGCACAGCCCCCTGCAGGCTGTGTTCACGCTGCCAACCCCAGTCCTCTTCCGGCGCTCCAGCCAAAGCCCAAGCCTCAAATCCCAGCCCCGCCTGCCCCAGCGGGTGAGCAGACAAGCCTCTCGGGCTGGTGAGTGCCGGTTGGCCCTGAGCCTCTGTGTGGGAATCTCCCCGCTTTGCCCTCCGCACCCCTGTTGCTTCACTCTCCTTCGCGGCTCCAAAGCTTTCTCCCTCCACCACCCACAGTCTCCGCCCACGAAGTGGCTTCCTAGTGTGTGGAAACCTTTCCTCCTTCACAGCTCCCTCACACTGGTGCAGGTCCCGTCCCTATCATTTTGTCTCTGTTTATTCTTTTTTCTTTTTCCTACCCAGGTACGTGGGGCGTTTCTTGCCTTTTGGGTGGTCTGAGGTCTTCTGCCACCATTCAGTAAGTGTTCTGTAGGAGTTGTTCCACGTGTAGATGTATTTCTGGTGTATCTATGGGGAGGAAGGTGATCTCCATGTCTTACTCTTCTGCCATCTTCCTGGAAGCCCCTCCAGTCTTATATTTAGGACTTTAATCCATTTTGAATTTATTTATTATTTTTTTTGTGGTACGCAGGCCTCTCACTGTTGTGGCCTCTCCCATTGCGGAGCACAGGCTCTGGACATGCAGGCTCAGCGGCCATGGCTCACAGGCCCAGCCACTCTGCGGCATGTGGGGTCTTCCCGGACTGGAGCACAAACCCATGTCCCCTGCATCCACAGGCAGACTCTCAACCACTGCGCCACCAGGGAAGCCCTTGAATTTATTTTTGTATATGGTATGAGAAAATGTTCTAACTTAATTCTTTACATACGGTTGTGTGGTTTTCCCCACACAACTTATTGAATCGAGTGTCTTTTCCCCATTGTATGTTTTTGCCTGTTTTGTCATAGATTAATTGGCCATTATGTGAGGGTTTGTTTCTGGCATCTCTATTATGTTCCATTGATCCAAGTGTCTGTTTTTGTGTCAATATCATGATGTTTTAATGACTGTATATTTGTAGTGTAGTCTGAACTCAGGGACACTGATACCTCCAACCTCGTTCTTTTTTCTCAGGATTTCATTAGTTATTTGGGGACTTTCTTTTTTTCTTAAGATTTCATTAGCTATTTGTGGTTCCATATAAATTTTAGGATTATTTGTTCTAGTTTCATGAAAAATCTCATGGGTATTTTGATAGGAATTGAATTAAATCTGTAGATTGCTTTGGGTAGTATGGACATTTTAACAATATTAATACTTCTAATCAATTAACATGGGGTATCTTTTCATTTCTTTGTATCATTTTCAATTTCCTTCATCAATATCTTATAGTTTTCAGGAGTATAGCTTGTTGCCCTCCTTGGTTAAGTTTATTCCTAGGTATTTCATTCTTTTGGTGTGATTTTAAACAGGATTGTTTTCTTGCTTTCTCTTTCTGATAGTTCATTATTAGTGTATAGAAAAGCAACAGGTTTCTGTGTATTAACCTTGTGTCCTGCAAATTTACTGATTCATTTATTAGTTCTAATAGTTTTCTGTGGAGACTTTAAGGTTTTTTATGCACAGTATCACGTCATCTGCAGACACAGTTTTATGTCTTCCCTTCCAATTTAGTTTATATTGCTATAAATTTCCCTGTGAGAACTGGCTTTACTATATCCCATAGATTTTGGAAAGTTGTGTAGCCATTTGTATATGTACCAAGGTATTTTATAATTTCCTCTTTGATTTCTTCATTGACCCATTGGTTTCTTAGTATCATGTTGTTTAGTCTCCACATGTTTGTGTTTTCTCCATTTTTCTTCTTGTAGTTGATTTTTAGTTTCATACAATTGTGGTCAGAAAAGATCTTGATTTAACTTTAATCCTCTTAAATTTGTTTAGACATTTTTTTATGGCCTAACGTGATCTATTCTAGAGAAAGTCTCATGTGCACTTGAAAAGAATGGGTATTCTGGCTGTTTTAGTATGCAAACCTGTAGCTATCAATTAAATCCAACTGGCTAATGGGTCATTTAAGGCCACTATTTCCTTATTAAATTTCTGTCTGGATGAACTGTCCTTTGATGTAAATGGGGCACTAAAATGCCCTATAATTAATTATTGTATTATTATCAATTTGTCCCTATATATCTAATAATATTAGCTTTCTATATTTAGGTTCTTCCACTACTAGGTATATACCCAAAGGAATTGAAAACTTATGTCCGTTACAACAAACAAATAAAAAAACAAACTTGCACATGAATGTTCATAGCAGCATTATTCATGATAACTAAAAAGTAGAAACTACTCACATGTTTACCATCAAGTGATCCATAAATAACAAAATGTGATATATCCCTTCAATGGAATATTTGCCAGTCATAAAGGTGAATGAAGTACTAATGCATGTCCCAACATGGGTGACTATTATGCTAACTGAAGTAGTCAGACACAAAAGGCCATATGTTTTATGATTCCATTTATATGAAATGTTCAGAATAGGCAAATTCATAGAGACACAGAGCAAATTAATGGTTGCTAGGAGCTGGAGAAAGGAGATAATTGGGAATGACTGCCAAAGGATATAGATTTTTTGTTTGGAAGATAGAAGTGTTCTGGAATTAGATAGTGAGGATGGTTGTACAACCCTGCAAATATACTAAAGATCATTAGACTGTACACTTTAAAAGGGTGAATTTTGTGGCATGTGAATTATATCTCAAAACAAGTAATGAAATGGTGCACCTAGATAAAATCATCAATGACTCTTAAAACTACTAAGTGAAAGGTTGATGAGGAATTTATAATAAATACATGGATCTGTCTGACAGGCAGTGAACTTTGTTCAAAATTGGACTGTTACTCATTAAGTGCCTCCTCATATTATACAGTGGGAAGAACACACACCGGTTAAGAAGTATTCTTTCCAAAAAATTGAACTTGAATTTATAAAGGCTGTAACTACTAGTTTGCAGGAAACATGAAGGATAGAGAAACATGTTAAATTATACCACAAGAATATGAGAAATCAAATCAAGAAGGTGGGAATTTCTATAAGAAAGCAACTCAGGGGCTTCCCTGGTGGTGCAGTGGTTGAGAGTCCGCCTGCCGATGCATGGGACACGGGTTCGTGCCCTGGTCCAGGAAGATCCCACATGCCGCGGAGCGGCTGGGTCTGTGAGCCATGGCCGCTGAGCCTGCGCTTCCAGAGCCTGTGCTCCACAACGGGAGAGGCCACAACAGTGAGAGGCCCGCATACTGCAAAAAAAAAAAAAAAAAAAAGAAAAGAAAAAGCAGCTCAGTTTCTTTAATAAACAAGTGGTTTGAAGATAAATGGAGGGAATGGTAATGCAGATCGAAGGAGACCTAAGACATAAGCAACATAAACATTTGAACAAGAAAAAAGATATTTTTTCCAACAATTTAGGAAAATGTACACATTGGATATTAGAAGATGTTAAGAAATTATTATACCTCTTAAAGTTAAAAATAATTCCTTAATATCATCTAATACTAAATCTGTGTAACTTTGCATAGATTATTGACTCCGGGTGATAACTGGAACTTGGGATTCATAGTACTACTTCTTCCCCTTTTGTGTGTGTTTGAAAATTTCCATAATACAAAATTTTTTAAAAAGTAAGCCTAACATTCAGTGGCAATGGGTCAGTATTAATAAGTTCATCTAACTGATCTCAGATTGTTTAGCTGGAGAAGGCAATGTTGAGTCAATGGGAAGTTCTTGGGCCTTGGAATTAGAAATACTTTGGTTTGAATATGGCTCTGCTACTTATAAGCACTATTACCTTGGGCAAGTAATATACTTTTCTGAATCAGTTTTCCAATCTATGAACAAGGATTATATCACCTACTTAAGAAAGTTTTGGAGGAACATGTGAGATGTGTTTGGCATAGAATAAATGCTCTATAAATGTCAACTATCTTAAAACCTGACTCTAAAAGTAATCTCTATTGAATAAGATTCCTAAATAAAAGTTATATATTTTTTCAATTTAAGTTAATTCTCATTAAAGGCCAATCAATAGTGACTCCCTAACTCCCCATGCATCTCCATAATGTATTAGGGAAACCAAAATAATCAACTCATAATATGTGAAAGTAAATTAATTTATGACAGTTTCTGATTTTGTAAAGTGGCTGCCTGATAAAAGATATGCCTACTTTGAACAAAATCATTAATAGTAAAACTACCAAGAAGCTTACTTCTGAAGAAAGAAACCACCTATTTTATGATATTGGAGGGGGAATAAATAAAAGCCAAACTACTGTAGCCATTAACAGTAAATTCACGGCACATTTTTGAAACTGTCTTTCTGCATGAGATTATCCATCTTTAAGCTAAATTCAAGATACTATACCTAAATTTTGATAAGCATTCTTACTTTACTTTAGTTTCCTTGTCCCCAAATTTGAAACATTTATCACATCATTTTGAAGAGCCAGGAGCTATTCAGATAGCTTATATTTCAAAAGTACTAATCACTTTCATATGTATAGATTGTGTTCCTCATTGTAGAAGATAAAGAAAAGGAACATGATCCCAAAATTTAAATTGTGTAGTCTTCTCTTCCTTATGGCACGCTATTACCTTTGTCAATGATGGTCACTCTATTTTCTTCATAATCAATAACATATATAATTTTATATTCTCTGGGTCCTTATAGTTCTGTTTCCATTTATTTTTATCTAATATAAAACTGGAATATATTCCATATGGAAAAAAACAGTCTTTGACAATCTTCTATGTACATATTTTCTTTATCTTTATGTATTTGAAACGTCAGCTCATTAACTGGGGAAGCTAAATTGATTTAAGCATTTTATTAGTCCTTATTCTGACCCTGAAATTACTTAGTAATATAACATTAAACATATTTAAATTTAATATAGTCTATATTAAATATAGATTTTTCTGTTTATTTTTAAATTAATAGGAGCAAATAGTAAAAAATGGAAATGGAATAAAATAATTTAGACTGAAACAAAAAAAATAGAATGAAAGCTATGCTTCCCTTACCAACTTACCAATCTTTTCAACCAGAAATGTGTATTCTATTTTAAAACAAAATACTCTACATATTATTGTGCCACTTGCTTTCCAGTTACCAACATATTTTAGTGATATTTCCAAATCAGGGGAGATAGTTGTGAATCATTTACTTTAAAGACTACACAGTATGGGGCTTCCCTGGTGGTGCAGTGGTTGAGACTCCGCCTGCCGATGCAGGGGACATGGACGGGTTCGTGCTCCGGTCCGGGAAGATCCCACATGCCACAGAACGGCTAGGCCCATGAGCCATGGCCGCTGAGCCTGCGCATCCGGAGCCTGTGCTCTGCAATGGGAGAGGCCACAACAGTGAGAGGCCCACGTACTGCAAAAAGACTACACAATATTCCAATTTAAAACTGTACTATGATTAATTTAATTAGCCCTATTTAGATAGATTTATTTTTATTACATTTTGATGATATTGAAAACAATGCTATGATAAATATCCTTCCATTTGTATCATGGCAAAGTACTACATCTTCTTAGAGTGTTGGATTACTAGTGTAACTGGTACATTTATGTCCAAATCAGCTTCCAAAATGTTTGCCCTAGTTGACAGTGACGACATAAAGGATACCTGTGACTACTTTCTCAAATCCTGTGGTTTTACCAAATGTATGCAAGTTTTATTTTACTCCAATAGGTAAAACATAAGAGTTTGCAGTTTTATTCCTCATATTTTTCAGGTTATGACTTGAATGAAGCACAACATTTTCAAATATTTGGAAGACCTTTATTTTTATTTTGTTTAATTTTGTTTTATTTTGTATTTTTTGTGTCATGCCTATTAGCATCTTTTCCCCATTTTTTCCTTTTGGTTATTTTTTATGATGGATTTATATAGCAACAAAATTAAGGAGATTAGTCTTTTGTCTCTAGGAGATATTGCAATTATTTCCTCCAGATTGTCATGTCAGTATTGAATTTATTTATGATATTTCTTTCATATCTGGAATCTATTTCTGTTTTTAAAAGTATTTTCTATTTGGTTGTGTCCAAGTTTTTTTTTTTTTTTTTTCTAATTTGTTAAAACTATTAGGTTCTATGTAGAATAAATGACCTTTCTCTTTAATGATTATTTTAAAAATTAAAAGTTCTGATAGATTTAATCCTTTTACTTTTATGGCTTCATTTAAAAATTTTTCCCAAATGTTTCTCATTACAAAAATATTTTAAAATGCTGCCATATTAATTATAGAAATTTTCTGTCTTTTTTTTAAATAAACAGCTTCCAAAGGACTAAGTATTTTCTGTAAATTACATTACTAAACATGTTTATGTCTATTTCAATATTCTCCATGTTGTTCCATTTAGCTATATGTCTATTTTGCAAAGATACTTAACAGTTTTAATTCCCAACACTTTATAATAGTTTTTTTTTTTTGTGGTTTTTTTTTTTTTTTTTTTTTTTTTTTTTTTTTTGGCGTATGCAGGCCTCTCACTGTTGTGGCCTCTCCCGTTGGGGAGCACAGGCTCCGGACGCGCAGGCTCAGCAGCCATGGCTCACGGGCCCAGCCGCTCCGCGGCATGTGGGATCTTCCCGGACCGGGTCACGAACCCACGTCCCCTGCATCAGCAGGCGGACTCTCAACCACTGCGCCACCAGGGAAGCCCTATAATAGTTTTTAGTATCAGCTAATGCTGGTGTGTTTGCACTGCCTTTTTTTTTGCATAATTAACTTGGCTTTTCTCTTATGCATATATTTTCAGGTGACCTAAAGCAAGAGTCTGTAAACTTGAGGGCAAAACTTGGAAAATAATCTACCAAGGCAGCCCAGGTTTCAGGAACAAAATTCCAGACAGAAGAAAGCACATTCAGATGATTCTCAAATTCATACCTGCTTTAAATATTGAGGCATTTTATGATTTGAATATGGCTTAGGCCAAAGGCTGAGCATATGAAAAGAAAGTAGAGGTTGCTAAGAGGTAAATACTCAAGTAAAAGCTTTTGGGAGCCTCATGAGGCTGGGGAGAGAAATATTTAAGTGGGAATTCATTTCAGGGGGAAACAAAGCAAAACAAAACAAAACAAAAAACAAACAAAACAGAAAAACCCCTGGCAGCTACAGACTTTCTATTGGTAGGATGAGCCACTTTCAGCAAAAGGCTTCAGCTTCAGATGCTACTGACTAGCAAGGGTAAATGTGGTTACAAGTGAGTGGCCCAACTGTTCTTTCTCCTACCCTCATCTTTCAAAGCAACTCTATTTGTGGTGTTTTGCCAGAATGTTCTTTACTCCCTTTTCACTGCACTGAACTACTTAGTAATAAAAGGAAATTTTAATTGATCAGCGGTGAGTTCCTCCAAATTGATCCCACCAACACTATATTTTGCATATATTTTTTGTTGTTCATGTCACGGAGTTGGCACTCTTCCCTTATTTCATACTGATGCTGTTTTTTCCCCGTTTGTCTTTATCTTCTGTTGATTCATTAGGGTTGGGATAGGTTTGTGGGAGCTATTATTTACCTCCATCTTTTCTACATACTATCATCAAATTATTTGTAGAATATTTCTCATAATGTCTAAAATGATTCTTAAATTTGAATTTTCTACTTCATTTTACTAAAACAATCTTTTTATTTTTATAAGTACAATTTTAGAGAAAAAGTGATAGCAATTAAGAAATTATTTGGATTTTTTCTTTTATGTAATTATGTAGCAGCTATTAAAGGTAAATTTTCTATTATGTGTCAAAAACTGTGAAGGGTCTAAGTTTTTGCCCTACTTGCAAGGTTACAAGTTAGCCTTCCACACTTTTGTGGATGCTGACAGAAGACATAAGGTACCTGGTTCAGAGACAATAGATATTTTGACTAATGATACAGCATGACATATCAGCATCAGATTTATGTTGGTTCTTCTTGCTCCTCAACCTCTCTAAAGGCAATGAAGAGAAGTCAAGTAGATGCTGCACACACAGTGGGTTTGTGCCACAGATAGAGAATCTTAAGCCTAGGAAATCCTAATCTTCTCCCATAAGGGACAAGCACACTTGCCCTTTGTCTCAGAGGGAGATTTTATCTCTAACTTCCAAGGCTGTTCATTATGTACACACCTTAGTAAATATAGTCCAAACAAAAGGAGATATTAGTATCTTCTTATTCATAAGATATGCAGGAACATGAATGAACCATAAATTATCTCCCAACACTAAACAAAACCAAAAAATGAACACACACACACCTGTTTAAGGGTATCAGAAAGTTATCATGCCAGACAGGGCTTGGAAAACAAGATCCCCTTACTTGGGTGTTGGGGGAAAGTTTAAGGAGAGGTTAGGCTATAGGCTGGCCATACAATTTAATTCTTCTCAACTGTTGCAAATTGATAAGAATTAGAGATATCTACACAATAGCTAGGAAAGCACAAGTAGTAAACAAAAGTATATGTGAAAGTACTTTCCTCTAACCTGATTTTTCACTAATATGATCAGTTCACCATAAACTGGGAGAATTTTGCATAATCAGAAATTGATCCTCTGCCCATTCATTTTTTTCACATATCCCTCCCCTATCTGGAAAAATGATGATCGGCCAACCTGGAAAGCATATTTACTGGGAAGGCTATGATGTAATGCCGTATAATGTAGACAGAAACAAACAAAAAAAAGTGAATTCAAAAGGAACTTTCTATTAGAAAGAAGCTCAAAAGAAAACAAAATCAAGTGGAGTAAATAACCCATGCTAGTGCTTCCCATGGCTCCAATGACTATATCACTTTCCTTTTGATTCTAAAATAGTGAGTACAATACATCTACATCAGCTTTAGGTAGTAAAGAAGGTCCTTTAACAATGTCCAGGTTAGTCATAAAAATAAACTAAAAGATTCAACCTTCGTTATTCTATGGCCAATTAAAAGGCTGAAAAAGTTAGGTACAGCATGAAATCCTTGATAATAATTTAGAACATAAAAGATGAACATTACATATAAGAAAAAAGAAAGATAAATTATTTTAGAAAGACATTACATCCTCCTCTTTTTTTGACATCAAGAAAAAAAAAACAACGGCTCTGAAACAATGGACAAAAGGCTATGAGATTGTAGAACAAAAAAGGGAAATGGTGGGATTAATGACAAATATTATAAGGTGTTGATTCTATACAAGAATTTTAATTGACACTAGAATATGCAGAGTAATAATGACTACATCAAGTGGTTTAATTGGTGATATGAAGCTTAGAAAGTTTTTTACCCAGTCCAGATATAGAGAACCAAAAGATTAATGCAATTACTGTGATGAGAGTAGATAGACAAAAAAATGTTAGTGTACATAAATAAAAGAACAGAAATATAACAATAAATGCTAATTAAAAATATGATGGACTTAACCTACCTGATATGAAGTAATACACGGCTCTTTATAAGGAAAAATCATCATCAGGAACCTGGTACCTGAGGTCATATTCAGGCATGTTTACCTATTGGGTGAACTTTGATCCAAATGACTTGAGCTCTCCCATGCCACTATTTTTTTCACCTGAAAATAAAGGTACTATTATTTACCTTCCACACTTGTTAGGATGATTAATAGAGAAATAGTCTTTAGTGCTAAACACATAGAAAAGCTCATTAAGTAAGCTGCCATTATTATTGGGAAAAATGAAGAAATATTACCATTGTGTAGATAGGCATGGTAAATTATTTTAATTTAATGCAATCTGTATGAAACAAAGAGCTAAATTACAAAGCAAATATATAACTCTAATGTAGATTCCTCCTAGTAAATATTAGATATCAGAGTGAAATAAAATAATATCCATAGAGTTTGAGGGTTATCAGTGGTTATAAAATAATGCTGTACAAACTAATATGTAATTTATGTATGAATATAATACAAATACATACTCAGAGTTCTTTTTTTAATCGTGTACTTTCCCTAAATGGGTGCAAGGGATATGACTTGCTAAAGAACATGTTCAAACTTTTATGAAATAATCTAAATAAAGGACTCAGAATTATTTTAAAAATCATTAGAAATATTAATCAGCCAATCTGTAATGAAATAAAGATTAATAGATCTTTAAGATTGAAAACCCTACTCAAATGCTCTCATATTACAAATTACTCAATATAAGCAAAGATTAGCCAGGAAAATATAAACGTAAAATAAGCAGATATTTTAATATCGATATAGAATACACAGTAGAATGTAATAGCATCGTTGTAAATAAATGGTGTTGTTTTATTGAAGAAGTGTTCAATCTGTAATGGAAAAATTTATCCAGTCGCAAGTTATACAAAACATATTGCTAATTACAATGAAAATGTAAAAGAAAAATATAGTTGAATTTTCTAAACATCTTTTGCATTTTGGACATAGATTCAGGAATAAATAAAATCATAGATAATATAAACATTTCAATTAAAGGATTGATGTCAAATTTCATATCTTATGAATAACTATTAAAACCCATAGAATAGTTATAAATGTTACTATGTATCAGAAAATTATGTGGCGGTAATTTTAATGTGTTTGATGTGGATATGGGCAAAAGGGTAATCATATTCTACTAATGAATGTGTGAATCGATAAAATTTTGTGGGGGACAAATAGGATCATAGTAATATATGTATATGTATAAATGTATATATTTACCTATGTCAGAGTTATTTTCAAAGTATGCACCATTTGACCAGACAATATTATCTTTAGGAGTCCACCCTTAATGTAAAAACTGAAAATTACATAAAAACTTCAATACAAGGATAATTATCACTACAAATTTATAATAGCAACAAATTATAAGCAATCTATGTCCACCTATATGGTATTTCTTGAATAACTCTCATGCACTTTTATAATGCAACCCAGGTAAAGAACATAAATAGTCAATACATATTTGAACATGTAGAAGAGAAATTATCTATCATTGGTACCTTTATTTTTTATTTTTAAAATTGTTCTAAAATTCAATAGCTTATAACAGAGATGAAACGTTAAAATAAGCAGTTATTTCAGGTATATTGGAATATAGCATTTTCATGTATCACTCGTGAAAAATGGTTTCAACCTTATTGCAATTGACTATAAGTATTTATACTGCAGATATTTTGTCTGAGCACTCCAGTTCTTAAAACTTTTTCTCAGAATGATATTTGAATAAATTTGCACAGACAAACATACAAGGTTGCCCTTTGAGTATTGTCTAATAATTTAAAATAGAAGCATCTTATAGGACTATCATATAAGTTTTTGTTTAATATTAGTTTACATCCTAAACTTTAAAAAGTATGATGCATTTTAAAATTCACACCTATATAGATCCATCTGAATTAATATGTATTTAAGCTTCAAATTCATACAAATTTAGCTGCATATTTAGTCAATAAATGAAAAACATGTTGGTAAACAGTATGAACAGCAGCATATATTAAGAGAGAAGGAGAAGGAGAAAGAAAGTGAGGAAGAGGAAGGAAGGAGAGAAGGAAAGAAGGGAAGCAGGCAGGCAGGAAGGGAGAAATTAGTAAGACTGTGTAGCAAAACATTAATGATGTTTACCTTTGATATTAGGACTTGGGGAAATTTTTCCTTTCCATCTAAAGTGAAAAATGGAAGAGATTTATAAATATTGCCCTAGAGAAATATTCAGAATAAATAGTTACATTTTTTAAGTGCAGGAAAGATAGCAGACCTATGTGTATGTGCATTTATATATATATGCATGTATGGAAATATACATATGTGAACGTATGTATATACATGTCTATCTATGTATCTACTTTATCTATATGTAATAGTTATGAGGCTTTACCACAAATGTTGAAAGTAATAAATCTTGGAATAAGACACTTTTGATTTTGTTTATTTTTCTGAGATTACATTATTAATTCATTACTTATTTTCTTTTTCACTTTTTATGAAATATTATTTTTAATTTAAACAATTTTAAAGGGAAAATAAAAATCATCTTGGTATGACTTCAAAAAATATTGTATATTTTTATTATTTTCTTATTGTTAGATGTACAATAATAAGAAAATATCTTTGTCATATAACAAATTAAGGTGGTATGAACTGTTTTAGAAATGTATTATCTAGAGTAGAAATATGTTTCAACATAAAAGTTTTGCCCGAGGAGTTTATTTTGTTTTGATACATTTTCTTAGTTCTCAATAGAATATAATATTTATATTATAAAGAATAGAAGGAATATCACTGCAGCAATAGGATAATATATAAGATGTATTTTCTCTTATTCCCCTTTTTCCAGGCATTAATATTTTTAATATTGCTAATAATTCAAGTTTTAAAATGATGCCACCAACTCCAAAGGTAATAATTAAAATAAAAGATGAATCTGAAAGGAACTGGATGTGTAGAAAATCCTTGTAAGTCACTACCATATATTTAATACCATTTGTTCCATTAAGCCTCATGATCTTGAACATACATGTGAACAAAATTTTATTAGAAAAAAGTTACCTCTCCTGAGTGTAGTTACATTAGCTCTTCTGTAGCTTCTAGTCATGTGCATATATGAAAAATTTTGTTATGAAAGGGAAACACCCAAAACAGTAACCTGTGGTGATAATACATTTCATGGGGTGGTATTATAGTGATTTATAATTATGAGCAAATCATGACTTTCCATATCCTATGAATGAAGAAACCAAAGTATGGTGAATTTGGGCACTTTCCCCCAAAATTCCACAAAAAGGCATGCCTATCTCTAGCTACATCATCATCATCATTATAATACATTTATTTTTTTAATGTACTTTATGGGAAATCATGTCTTGTATATGAGCTTATATGTAAATTTAAGAAAGGAAATGTAAGCCAAATAAGATATAATTATTAAGCTGAGATAGGATACTGGTTGTTAAAATAGATATGTAAATATGTTATAACTTCCTATCCAAATGTCCAAATTTAGTCACTGAAAAGCACTGCAACCATGAAACTCCCCCTGGCCCTCATAAGAAGAAAGAAGCTTGAAATGAAAATATGGGCATAGAAGCCATTTAAATGCAAATGTAAAATGAGCCAAAATAACAATATCAGTTTACATAATTATAAAATAGAATTTGAGAAGAAAAGGAGCAAAAAGGGCTATTTGAGGATAATAGAAAGCTCTCTTTAATTTTAAAGTCATGTCATAGTAGTTTTATAGTTTAAACTCCTGCTTTGGCACAAGTAATAGTGTATCCTTGCCCAATTATTAGTCCCTTTGACGTAAGTTTTTTTTTTTAATCTATAACAAGTAAGTATCATAGCTCCCTCCTCACTATAAACTTGAGAGGATTAAATTTTTGTTAGTTAATCTGACAAAAATCTCACAGAATGGCAGTTAACACATATTAAGCAGTTAATAAATTTTCTACCATAATAATTATCGTGTTTTACATATTATACATAATAATAAATATTTTAATATCATATTATATATTGGAAAATAATAGATATTATTGGTAATATATCAAATAAATTCTTTTATTAAAAAAACTTACATGAAATATCACAAGCCTAATGTGTGTTAAACAAGGCACCAGTAGAATATTTAATGTAAAAATTCTAGAAGTAGACAAAAACCTCATTTTCTATGCATATTTATGTTTATACTTTGTAACTATCTTATTATCCTATAAACAGAGAAAAAAATCTGTTGCTGAACATTCACAAAAGTTACATTGAAATATAGGTGCAAAAATTCTCAACAACTCTTATCAAATAGAATCTAACTGTGTATAAAAAGAATTATACACCAAGTGGGATTTATCCCAGATATACGAGGCTTATTCAACATTCAAAAATCAATTACTGTAATCCATCACATCAACAGACTAAAAAGAAAATCACATTTTTATATCAATATGTGCAGAAAAAGTGTTTGACAAAATTCAACACCCATTCATGATGAAAACTCTCAGTAAACTATAAATAGAAGAAAATTTCCTACAGAAAACCTACAGCCAAAATTATTCTTAATGGTGAGAACCTTGCAGCTTTCCTATTAAGATCAGGTACAAGACATCCTTGCATGTCACTACTCTTACCACTGCTTTTCAATATTGTACTGGAAGTTTCAGCTAATGCAACAAGAGAGGAAAGGAAACTAAAAGGTATACAGATTGGGAAGGAAGACATGAAGCTGTCATTGTTCATAGGTGACATAATCATCTATGTAGAAAGTCCAAAAGAATCAACCACAAAACCTCCTGGAACTAATAAGTTTTGTAGCAGGATTGCAAGATATAAGATTAATAGGCAAAAGTCAATTATCTTCCTATATATCAGCAATGAACAACTAGAATTTGAAATTAAAAACACAATAATATTTACATTACCACCTTCAAAAATAAATATTTCAGTGTAAATCTAACAAAATTTGTTTAGGATCTATAGGAAGAAAACTACAAAGCTCTGATAAATTAAATCAAATAACTGAATAGATGGAGAGATATTTCATATTCATGGATAAGAGGACTCAATATTGTCAAGATATTAATTCTTCTCAACTTGATCAGTAGATTCAATGCAATTTCAATTCAATGGAATTTCAAAATTCCAGCAAGTTATTTTGTGAATATCTGTTTACAAACTGATCCTACAGTTTATGAGAGGCAAAGACCCAGTATAGCCAGCTCAGTATTGGAGGAGAAGAACGAAGTTGGATGACGACACTACCTTACTTCAAGACTTACTATAAAGCAAAAACAATCAATACAGTGTGGTATTAGTGAAAGAATAGACAAGTAGATGTGTAGAACAAAACAGAGAGCTCAGAAATAGACCCTCATAAACATAGTCAGCTGATCTTTGACAAAACCCCATTGCAAAGATATTGCATTATTATTGACTGTATTCCCCTGTACATTTCATCCACATGACTCATTTATTTTATAACTGGAAGTTTGTACCTCTTAATTTTCCTCACCTATTTCACTCATCCCACAACCTCCCTTCCCTCTGGCAACAACCTGTTTGTTTTTTTCGCCTATGACCCTGTTTCTTTTTGTGTTTGTTCATATGTTTTGTTTTTTAGATTCCACATAAGTGAAATCATATGGTATTTGTCTTTGTCTGATTTATTTCACTTAGCATAATATCCTCTAGGTACATGCATGTTGTCTCAAGTGGTAGGATTTCCTTCCTTCTCATGGATGAATAATATTGCAAGTATCCAGTGGAATATTATTTCACATTTTTATCCATTCTTCGGCCATGACTGTTCATCTGGATTATATTGATATTAATATAAAATAATTTGACAATAATGAGAGGAAAAATTAATAGAAAAGGCTTTAGGTCTAGATATAAATTTTGATATAAAATTATACTAAATAATTACAATTTATCTTATTCATAATGTGTTTACAAGGAAATACACTTGAAAATTTGACAGTGGGGGTGAGTTTTGTATATCAGAAAATAAAATAAATAAAATGCAATTATTTTTACTTTACAAAACAAGTATCAATAGATTCATTCTATATAGAACACATATTTATTGGGTGTTTTTAGTCAAATAAAAAAACCGCTTTTTTACACAGATATGCTAGTTTTGAGACCACCATTTGTTTATGATTGCATTAATATTTCTTCTTCCAGTATTTTTACACCATCCTCTTGGTTCAGAAATTTTTTTCCCTAGCAGTGGTTGTTTGCTTTAAACTCCTTGAATGTGACAATTATTTCTTTGATGTATTGCTGAAAATAAATCATCCAGAATGTATTTAGATAGACAGTGAAAATATAGCTTATCTGATAAAATTGCTCCAATTTTCTTCATGAGTTGAAGAAACAAGGAGAAAACAAAACAAAATTTTCAGTAAGGTATTCTTGGGTTAATCTCTTACCTCTTTAGATTACTTAATGTGTCTTGGTTACGTGATCAGTTTTTGAGATATTCTGTACAAAATCTTTCTCTTATCCAAAATAGTACCTGTGTTCGTAGGGATAGTGGCCAATTTCAAGCTACCAATATGAGCTCACTGAACAAGGAGTTAGAAAGACATACATACAGTTAGCTCCAACCTAGTAGAATGTACATGACAGAGCAGAATAGGTTTTGTTCAGAATCATAAGCTGAACACTTAAAGTAATTCACTCTCTTTTGGAAATATTCTTGGACTTTCAGACCTCATCCCATTCCCTGCTCTTCCCCTAGTTGATAGCTAAGTGGGTAAAGGGAGGCTTACCAATCTCCTTTCTCAATCCCCGAATTTATTGCCTAGTGATGAGGATGGAAGACAGAGAACAACAAGATTTAGTTTAATTTATTAATGTCAATCTATACTCAGAATGTGAATATTTAAATAAAAAATACTTTTTTTTTCCCCAAATGCCTTGGTTTTCATATCCATGAGTGTCCTGCTTCTGGCTGCCGTAGTCACAATAAGGCCCCTCGATCAAAAGGTCATTCTTTATTCTGATGGCATTCATATTATAAGTTTTTATTCTGTTTAAGTAGTTAGTTTGAATACTAGGGGATAAATCGGCACTGAGATTGAGATGTACATCATGAAATCTGTCTCTCTTCAGGCTTGGTCAAGGTCTACGCAACTCTGGCCAGTTGGCTCTTTTTTACATCTTACTGACACTATGGACACTTCTGCGTCTTGATCATGTTCTCTATCCAGCCGCTGAGAAAGTCTGTGTCCCTGAAGTCCCTTCTGTGGAGTCACCATGATTCTTGCTGTATCAGAACCCATGGAGGACTTCTCTCAATTTGGTGTCACACTATGTAGAAATGAAGGTTAGTTCAGAGCCCTATCTCTTCATGATCTTGCTGTCAAGGTTGCATTTACTCTGGGTCTGCTCCCTTGATGAGGACTCTACCCTTCTGCTAATCTTTCCCCAGGATCTCAATCAGAAGGTGGAGCAAATAACTCCTCCATTATAAGCTTTTGAAGCTCAGAAATATTGTGACCATGACACAAAACTTGCTATATTCCTTTCTTATCTCTATCTTCTTTCCTTACAGAAAACACTGAGAATGAGAAGGAAATCTTGCTTTTATTTTTTTTCCACCTTGTATGCATGATTCTTTCTAAGTTTTATTGAGATATAATTCATGTAATATAGAATTTCACATAAATTCACCATTTTAAATGCTATAATTAACTACATTCACAAGGTTGTGCAATCATCACCACTGTGCTATTCCAGAATATTTTTATTACCCAAAAAGAAACACCATAACTGTTATCAGTCATGCCTTCCAGTCCCTGGGAACTACTCTACTTTCTGTCTCTATGGTCTTATCTATTCTGGACATTTTATATAAATAGGATCATACAAAACATGGCCTTTGTGTCAGGTTTCTTTCACTTAGCATAATTTTTTTCAAAGTTTATCCATGTTTCACACCCATTAGGATGGCTATAATGAAAACAATGAAAAATACCAAATGTTCAGGAAGATAACTGGGTGCCTCATACTTTGCTGGTGTGAATATAAAATGGTGCAACTACTGTGGAAAATAGTTTGATAGTTCTTCAAAAAGGTAAACATACAGTTATCATACCACCCACTCTTGGGTATGTACCCAAGAGAATTGAAAACATTTTACACAAAAACTTGCACATGAATATTCACAGCAGCATTATTCATAAGAGCAAAGAGTGGAAACAACCTAAATGTCCATTATCTGATGAGTGGATGAAAAAAAATGTGGTATAGCCATACAATGGGATATTATTGAGCCATAAAAATGGAATTTAAACATATGTTTTCAAAAATATTATGTCCTATTTCTGTCAGTATTTTTGTTTTCTCCCTTTCCTAAAAGAAATAATGATAGGATATAGATAGGTAGACACATATTGTATTACTAACAAGATATATATAATCAGAGAATATTTTTGAAAATATTAAATCCTGATAGCTGACAGGCTAATATGACAGTGAGATATGTAAATATTTCAATAGTATATGAGAAATAGTTCTGTATATGAGAGTGGTGTATCAGGCAATATGCTGTCTAAAAGGTGACCTTAATTTAACTTGATAATGCATAATTATTTATCAGGGGACAAGCAGGAAAGAGGCTGGCATTCCATGCAATGAGGAAGAACACTTGTGAAGAAACTGAGGCATAAAATAGTTTGTAGCTGAGTTATGGGAAATAACAATAGACAGTGTTCAAGGACAAATCCAATATGGTCTTGACTAAGATAGGGAATGTAGGTTTTATTGTACAAACACATGTACAAATGAAAAATTGTGTATGGGAAAAGAAGCATGGAAGAGAGAAAGGAGTCCACTAAAGAGGCCATTTATATATTAAGTTAAAGATGGGTGAGGCATCTAGATAGAGAGCACTCAATACTAAAGTTAAGAAAAATGATCTGGACTCTAGACACAGATTTAGGATTCAGTCATTATTTATTAATTATTGGAGAAATTGTAGCAGAATGCAAATATATTACTTTGCTTTATATTATATTGAGATCCACATATACACACACTCACGGTACTCGGTTTTATGGATATTCAGCTTGAATCATTTAGAATTTCAGTGTGTAGAGGAGGAATTTAGAGTCAACATATCTAATGAACACTTAAATATTCATAGAAATTTTCCCACTGGAATATTTTAAAGCAAATTGAAATTTCAATATTATTGAAATGAAAATGTAATACATAAGATTATAAGCATTTTGTGTTATTTAAAATATAAAGTGCTTATGTGAGTTTTACGTTAGCTCAAGACTCGTATTATTTTGTTAATGATAGCATCAGGTCCTAGAAGTACTATTTGTGTAGTGTCATTCTATAGAAACAATGATTGCTCTGAAAATTTTAGCTAGAATCATCCTATTTTGATCTATATTTTTGTTACCCTTGGGCCTAGAGTTTAAATCTGCTGAATTGCAGTTATCCCCTTTCATTGTGGATACTTAACAATTTGGGCCAGCATTTATATACTTTTAATGCCTTGCCACAGTTAATTTGCATGTCTATTTAATATTCCATATTAACTCTTTTGTTTATTTATTTATTTTGCGGTACGTGGGCCTCTCACTGTTGTGGCCTCTCCCATGCGGAGCACAGGCTCTGGACGCGCAGGCTCAGTGGCCATGGCTCACAGGCCTAGCCGCTCTGCGGCATGAGGGATCTTCCCGGACTGGGGCATGAACTCGTGTCCCCTGCATCGGCAGGCGGACTCTCAACCACTGTGCCACCAGGGAAGCCCCATATTAACTCTTTTGGATGTGTGGAATTCTCCTGAAATAATTCATTGATGTATAGTTCATTAGCATTCACTAGGAAGCTCCTGCTCTGAACAGATTTTAAGGAAGATAATTACTAGTACTGAAAGATGGCTTTTGGTGTATTTTCTATATTAGGAAATATGCTTTACATTAACAACTCATCAAATATGCATAATACCTTATTAAGACCATTATCATTATTTACTGAACAAATATATGGAGTTGACTCTCTTTGAGTGGTACAATATACACATATTAAAGGTATAATGCTTAAGTCCATTGATACCACATTGCAGTTAACTGTTTAACTTTATAAAGTGGTTGTGTAAATGATTCTGCTGATTGGGTTTTAAAGACTGTAGAAGGGAATTAGGGGAATAATATAAGAAAAAGACTAATGACCTCATTAAAAACTGTTTTGCAGAAACTACATGCACTATAATGCACACAGTAGCAACAATTAGTCAAGCAAATAGGCAATGAGTTCTGATTCTCTTACCTCACCAGTAAATTCTGCCAGTACATAATTTGTGAGGCATAACATTACTTGATAATGACTCTATGATACAGTTCAGATAGATTTTTTACAAGGAGAACCAATAACTTTAGAAAACATTTAGAAAGTTTTACTTAGATTACTAATATGATTAAGTGTGGGGGGAAAAGACAGTTATAATTTCTTTAAACCTTTGTCTTACCAGAATAATGATTTTTTATTAAATAAATCCATAGTGATTTCTACCCTAAAGAATAGTTTGTTAAAAACAAGACAACAGGCCCCAAATGAAGTCACTTATGGTAAGCCCCATGTCACCAAACCAAGACTTAATTACAGTTTTGGTCTCTTCCAGAGATGGAATCTTAAACTAGTCAATCAGGAATCAGTAAGGTAGCCCTAGTAAGGTAGTCTGCCCAATAGACCTCATGCCATCCCCTAAAGGAAGTGACCTTGCCACAGCCAATCCACTTTTTCTAGTATAACTTCCTTGTTCCCACTTCCTTCTGCCCTTAAAAGTCTTTCATTTTGTACAGCTCTTTGGAGCTCATTTCTATCTGCTAGATGGAATGCTACCGGATTCATGAATTTTTGAATAAAGCCAATAAGATCTTTATAATTTACTCAGTTGAATTTTGTTTTTTAACACGTTTAATAATTTTCCAGTGATTTTACTGTGATGGTTGTACGTGTATTTTTACTTAGTTTTAATAACCACAAATGTATTTCTAAGTATTATTGCTAAAGAAAAGAACATCTACAGCGAGCAAGGCATGACAAAACTAGCTTCAATTTTGAGCAGATTATACTTTGTAGTTGCATAATGCAATTTTAAATAGATTTTTTCCACCTGAGTACACTGCACTGCACACTATGTTACTGTGAAGGATTAGTATACACTTCTGTGGTCTTGTGGACTCTCCTTTGCCTGAGTGGTGATAGAGGATCTTAGGTTTCCTCAGGCTTACTTGCTTCCAGATAGAGCTTTGACTTAAGATCCTCGGGAGTAATTTTAGATGGAGCCAGAGAAAGGAAGTGAGAACTCGAGAACTCAATGGTGTGAATTATGGTTTATCTTTGCACTTGAATTTCTTGTCTCTTACTGGTGTGAATTATAACTTTACTACCAGTTACATGTAGAGTTGGAGGCTGTGTGTGTGATGAATATATACATAAGTCTTTAAGTGCTTTTAACTCTGCTAATCTAACTAAAAATTCATTGCTGTCCTTTTTAAAAAACTCATCTGTATTTCTACCTATACATTCAGCAGAAAAATCATTTTGTATAGACTACCCTTTTTTTCTGTATGTGTTTTTACAGACTTAATTGGAGTTCAAAGATTCCAATATGAAATATTATCTTAGCCATAAATCTTATAGTCTTTTTTGCAGCTTTACATTTTGAAATTTTATTCTTAAGTTTATCTAGTAATAATTGGTGTTTCCTTCATTCAGTTCCCTGGAAAATATTCAGTGAAGCAAATTTCAATTTTACAATATACTAGCCTTAATGGGGTAATTTTTAGACATCCAGGGAAAATTACACATTTCCTTGATTTTATTTATACAGTTTTTATGATTCATGCACAGATTTATTTATTTTACAATTGTTTATTTGACTCAATCTATACTCACTGATGGGCTGATATTATGGAAACCATAGAGACAGCTAGGCATAATCCTTCCCCTCAGCAGCATGGAATTTTCTTTCACTCACTTAAAAGGAAAACTAAGGAATTCAATCATCTTTAACACAGGCCAAATACTTCCTTTTTTCAGGAAGTATTTTTCAGGAAATAAATTACCTGATGTTGCTTATCTAAATCTTTAGAGAATATTAATATCAGTCAGTTACTCATTTGGCACATATTTATTGACACTCACCATGTTTCGGCACTTTTCTAAGATAAAGTAAAACAATGGTAAATAATAAAAGCTCCATTCCCTACAGATGTTTCATTAGGATCTAAGACAGGAAAAAAAGATAAGAGACAGCTAAAATATTGTGTGATGGGTTTAAAGGAAGTAGATAATATGGGATAACATTGAAGGAGCCTCTAATCTAGGCTAGACTTTGTCTAAACTAGATTGGGTTTTGGATGCTATCCTAGAATAAATGACACCTAAGAGGAGACCGGTATTTCAAACACTTAGTGGATGGGCTCAGAGAAAGAGGACAAGTATTCTAGAGAGAAGAAAAAGTATGTACCATAAACCTGGATAAAGCAGTGACATTTTTAAGTAACTGATAAATGTTAAATATGGAAAATGGGATGATAGTGATAAGAGTGGAAAGGTAAATAGGAGGCAGATCATACCATATTTGGATGTCAGCAGATGAGTGATGGGGAGCCAGTGAACTGCTTTTTAAATAAACAGCAATTCAATCAAATGGATGTTTTTGGAAGCATCACTCTGTACACAGTATGGAAATTGAATTGGAGGGGTAAAGTGTTTATTAGAGGAAAACTGTTGAAGTGATTCAAGTGAAGGATGTCAGTCATCTAAACAGAGTTGTTGAAAATTGGAGAACCATTTAGCAAAAGAAATTTACAGGACTTGTTACTGAAGGGATAGGAGAGATGTAAATCAAACATGACTGCCAGCATTTTGTGTGTTTTTTGTTTTTTAGGTGGATGGGATTGCCATCATTCTGCCTATGAAACACATTAGGAGGAGCAGAATTTTTTTGAGAAGATAGTGAGTTTTCTTTCAGATCAATTAAGTTTCAGGTGGTCATGGGGCATCCAAATGAAGATGTTTAAAAGTTTAGCTGGAAATGTATAGGCAAAATGTACTGATCAAGGGCTTAGATGAAATTTGCCAAGGAGAGTCTAAATCAAAAGAGAAAAGAAAGGTGTGAGAAGAAAAAGCCAAGAAGGACAGAAAGAAGGAGCTGCGAAAGAAATGTGAACTGAACCAGGAAAGTCAGATACAGTTAAGAGAATACTCCAGTAAGGGGAGTTGTCAATGCTATTGGGAATTCAAGAAAGATAACAATTGAAGTGACCACTGGAGTTAGTAATAACAAAATTATTTTTACCTTACAAAAATGTTTTTAAGGGTTATGTTAGGTATGGTAGCCAAATTCTAAAGTGTGGTTCAGAGAGCGGGTGGTGAGCAGGTAGAAAAAGCAAATTTAAATTAACACAACACTACCTGAAAGTTTGTCTGATTAGAGAACTGGCAATACAAGAAACAGTAAGAGTAAATAGAATCACAGGGAGCAATTAGCTTCATGTTAACCCTCCTTCTACTCAATTTCTTTTTTCTCTAGCTATCTTTTCAGGACGTATTATCTTTACATATCCTCCAACTAAATATTATAAGTAGTAGATCTTCTTTGCCTCCAAGTAGTCTGAAATACAGATGCAACCAGATATATATTAAATAATAATCAAGTAGGGTTAATACCATCAATGTTTAGAATACTACTTCAGCCACTGTCATTGCTGAATGGGAATGACAAAGCATCCAGACATAATTTAAAGCACTATTTTACTTTAAAAATCTAACTGGCTTGTGTATCCCAGAGCTCTATTCTACCACACAAAGGCACTTCCTTAATACCTTTGCCTTTAGAGAGTGACCTGAATGCTTTCTAGACATGTGGAAAATGCCCCCTATGAATACCCACATCTCCAATTTCATTCTCCCACTCTTCTTGGGTCACTCTCCCTTAAACAGTTGTCCTCCCCTGATTACTGATGGTTTCAGCCATCCATCCCTTCTAGAGATGCCCTAACTCTCCCTACAGAATGATGAAGTTCCCTTTTCTCAGTTCTTTCTTCTGTCTTATAATACCCTAGTCTTTGGTACCTGCTAATTCCAACCAGTTCCTTTTGGCACCTTAAATAAAAGGAAAACAGTGCTCACATAACACTGAAAATGGCTTTCCATGCAAATATTGAATTCTGGCTCTTCCATGGGAGAGAGAACAAGCTGGGGACTTCCATGTCCTAGAGAGAATGTTTTTTCTCCATTTCTTTCGTGAAATAAAGTATAGGTTAACATCATTATGAAACATGGCTTTTCATTTAAAGGAGAAATGCAGAAAATGTTTCTATATCATTATAGAAAAAAATGCATGAGGTAAAAGACCTTACACTACCTCTCATTTATAGCTTTGTAATCTAGGTCACGTTACTTAAAGTCTCTAATAATCAATTATTTTGATCAGTAAAATAGGGACAACAATAATGTTTACCCTCTAAGACAGTGGTGAGAATGAAGAAAGATAATGTAAAAAATTCCTGGTGTGTGGTAAACTCTCAATAAATGTTATCCATTATTATTAATGACTTTCACTTTTAGCAAGTAATAGTCTTACTTTCTAATCTTATAATGCAAAAAAGGACCTTTACCACATTTTCACCTAAACTAAGCTTTCAAGCTTCTTTAGGTCAGAAATGGTCAAATATTGATGATTTCATATTGTTTAATCTAATATTATCCAGAAATGAATGATGCCACATGTTTGACTATGAGATGGCAGTAGGAAGTATTTTGAAGGACTCTGTTCCCTTTTCCTACTGTACTTAGAGTGCAAGAGAACTTCTTTTATAAAAGAAGGACAGAAAAATATATTTGCTAGTGTGATGAGGTTTAAAATATGATTTCTTTACAATTTAAAAATTGTGTTTATGATTTTATTTGGATTTGAATTTGTTATAAAATTAAGCATTAGTAAAATTCTTTGTATAAAGCTTTATTTCTTGGGCACATCTTTCATGATTTAAACACCATTGTTAGTTGATGTTAATGAATTTTCTAAAGATCAATTTAACATTTCTTGAGCATGTGGTCATTTTAGTTACACTAAGCCTCATTTTAATAGTGCCCCAGATGGAACTCCCTTTTTTAAGCATTGGCTTGCAATAAATATTAAACTGAGTAATTGTAGACAATTGTAGACAATTCTAATTGTTCTCTCTGACTATAGAATAAGGAAGCACTCAGTTGCACATAACACTTTAGTTATAATTTAATGGAAAATGTAATTTTCAATACATATTTCTCTGTGGTCACAAGGAAGCAAAATGGGAAATAAATGTTCTCTATTCAACAATTAAAGTTTTAAATATGATTTCCAGTAATTAATTTGAAATCCCCAGTTGATATACCTCAGGAAACAAGTGCACTTCTTAAGCTGTCTTTTCCTATAGTCCATGACTTTCTGTTCAGGAAACAAACTAGTGTTTAAAAATGCCAAGTAAATTTTTAGCCCGAATTTACTCTTCTTGGGATGGGAGAACACACAGGAGTAGGACCCTAGAATTAAAGTTCAAACTCAAGTAGACAGTGTATGATATTATCTAACAGAATAATATCAGGCAGAAAATTCTAGGATTCATCTGTTAAGAATAAGACAGCGTAGTTTTAAAAAAGGGGGGGGGGGACCTCTTTCAGCTGCTGCTTCTGCTCCCTTCTTGCCCTTCAGCTAGTTACTTTCCCTTGGGCCCTTTTTTTCTCAGTTAACTTTTCTTTTTTCTTTTTTTTTTCACTTTTTAAAGTCTTTATTGAATTTGTTACAATATTGCTTCTGTTTTATGTTTTGTTTTTTTGTCTCTGAGGCATGTGGGATCTTATTCCCCAACCAGGGATTGAACCATCACCCCCTGCACTAGAAGGTGAAGTCTCAACCACTGGACTGCCAGGGAAGTCCCCTCAGTTAACATGAAAGAATTTGTAGTGCTCCTTTCAATCTTCATGCTTCTATAAAGGAGGGATTCTTATAATGAATACATATTCTGCTGTTAAATTTCTAAATAATGTACTGCAGATTTATTGAGTGCCAATTAGATACAGGGAAATGTTATGTTAACACATAGAGAAGAGTATTGTGGAAGAATGGTAATGAAAGAACGAATGTAACATTTTTTCTCAGATGACAATTCAAAACTTTGTGTTATTTAGTACAAGTGCAGGATGACATGTCTTATAAGAAATTTGAATGCATTATTTTCGATAAAAGCACATATCTGCCTCTTATTTGGCAACTTGTTAGAAAGAAAGATATTAAAAGAAGAAAAGGAAGGAAGGAAGGAAGGGAGGGAGGGATGAATCAAGCAAGCTAGCTTTGAGAGTGTGGCAAAATAATGCCTCACTGCATAAAAATATGGACTAAAAGTTGGAGTATTAATAGAGAGTTGGGAGAAGCTTCATTCCTGTCAGCTAGCTGCAAGGGCAGAAAGGTCTCAGATGTGTCTAACTCTCAGTGGATAAATCAACCCCAATTTTAAAAAGGATTTTTTTAACTTTAAAAGGTCTATTTCTATGCCACAATAAATGGTTTGGGGATTATCTAACACTTTGGATTATCTGCACCATTAGTGAGGATAATAAAGAGCTGACTGCATTTTCCACTGAAATAGCATGGTCTATTACGCTCATGAATAGTCTGAGAATGAAGCATTGGAAAGTCTTTCTTGGTGTGTTTATGCACAACAGTTTAATTGACTGCAGCGTGCTTGATGGGATTTTTAGGTAGTTTACAATTGATGGTACATCCATCACTTATTCAGTGATTATTTTCAAAATTATCAAAACTGATTATAGTAGATAAGTATATAGATATGGTCTCAAGAAGCTTTTAATTTCTATTCTTAAAAACAATGAAGTATTGCTTCACAAGTGTCTTGTCCTGGGTTTCTCTGTTTCAGTTTTCTTGACTGAAACATTTTTGCCCTGCTCCCTTTTTCGATGGCATAGAAAGGAATTATCAAATACTAATAATTTTCAGGAAATGTATTTCAAGTAATGTAAAGGAAACCAATCTCAGTTACCAGAGTTTAAAACTCTGATAGACTGGCAGAAATTCATTTTACCTAAAAATATTCCAAGCATTTCTGCTTATGGAAATCATAAAAAATGAGTTTTTTTCCCCCTAAACATTACCACATGTCTGGGACTTAAATATCCCTATCAAACTTATGATAAAGATAAAATTCCTTTGTGTTCCTCCCCAAAGCTATTTTTGTTATTTTTCCATGGTCCACAAATAATAGTGATGCTGGAGAAAATGGCATTCTTCACTCACTAAATCAAGCATGAATTTGCAATGGCATTTCATGCAGTGTCTGGCATAGATCATATTACTCCTTCTAATTTAAAGTTTTAAAACTAACTGTACAGTGTATTATTTCTTTAAAAGAAAATAACCCAAGTACTAGGACTCTTGAATGGTAACATTAACTGCACCATTTACCTCACAATGACAATACTTAATTAGAAATAGACTTTAGTGCATTCTTCTGCATTTATTCATTTATAGGGAAATAATAAAAAGAAAATTTTGATACTGCTAGTATGAGAGGTTTATATAAATGGCTTTAGGTGAAATTTTCCCATATAACAAAGTTCATTCATTCATTTATTCTCCAGTGTTTTGTCTTTGTTGTTCATAATATCTCAAGCTCTGTTATAATTGGTAAGGAGATGTTTTAGAAAAGGCAAAAAAAAAAAACTTTCCTTCTCATAGAACTTACATTCTAGTGGAGTAGATAAGCAGTACACAATAAACTACTCTGCTCTGACTTGAACAAAGTACCACAATTTAGAGTGGCAAATCTTGCTTCCTGAGTGGCAGCCAGATGATGCAACCCAGGAGAGTGGGAGGAGTTAACCCTCTGATGAACTTTATTCAGGGTGAATTGAAGATGGTAAAGAAATAGACAGATAATATTTCTCCTTTCCATTTATTATTACCAAAGAGAGGAAAATTATCTTCAGGTTGAGGGTGAAAAAAATTTTCGATGAACAAAAGCCAAGGGAATTTACTATCAACAAAGTCTGACTAAAGAAATTTCCAATACATGAACAACAGAAGAAAAAAAAAGTTTAACCTAAGGATTAATCTTAAAAAAATATAAAAGCTTTTTATGATGAACAACCTCTTGCTATTCTAAAACAGAAAAAAAATTATCACAACAAACTCTTATGTACTTATCATTGTTTCAGCAAGGATCAAAGAAAGCATGGCTGATCTTTAACTTATTTTCTGTCGAAAAAGAAGTCCCCTATTTAATTAATTTGAATTGAATCCTAGCATCTATGTCATTTAATCCAAAAATATTTTAAGATATAGGAATTCTTTAAAATAAACCATCAGTATATTATTTTAAAATAGAATAAATCAGTATCAGTAAAATAGAATAAATTGAGTATCAGTAAATACTCAATGTGTCCAAATTCCCTTGATTAAGTGATACTTCTTAACATTTTATCTGTTCGAATAAATATTCAAGCAAGGCTTATGCATTGCAACTGGTTTATATATCTATTACACTTCTTGTAAGTTATTGGTTTTAAGCTATAGGTTCTCTCTCTCTCTTTGTGTTAGAATTTACTTGTTGAATAAATGAAGCCATATGTTTCACAGAATTTCCAAGGATTAGGTTTTGCTAATTATATTCCCATGGTGCCATTTAACATATCTAATAGATTTTTTCTGTAAATTCCATACTTTGGTAGACAAACCTTAGGACAAATAATTTCAAAGGGCTGTTCTAATTTCAAAAGGTGGTCTCATTTTTGTGATCTTAGCAAACAATGAATATTATTGTTTAGATCCATTTTTTAACTAGGGATTTTTGCAAAAATGAATTCTGAAATTCATTTTTGTTATATACAAAATTACTTTATAAAGAGAAATGATTTGGTATCATCAACTATTTGGTTACTCTAAGGTACTCTTTTATAGGAAAGGCAGAAAAAATATCAGTTTTCAAAATAAAGAGTTAAAAAATTAGTATTCTCCTATGGTGATTTTTTTTTCTTTTAGTATCACTAGAAACTCATGAATTAACACAAATTTGAATCTTTTAGATGTATTGAATTGTTATTCTTATTGATGATAAAATTGTCTTATCTTTGCTCAAAGTGTAGGGTCACCTCATTTTGTTTCCTGAGTTCTGATATAATTTAGTACTCTTTAAGTGTTTTTGTACTTTCTGGTATGACAAGAGATTTCAGGATTAACTTTTACCTTTTCTGTACCATATCTTTAATCAGCTTTTTATCCCCCCAAGAATCACTTGTTCAGAGTAAGTATGGATTTATTTCGGATTTATTAGTATAAATATATATGCTAAAATTTTAAGTACTCACTATAAGAAAAGAAGTAGAATATATCCTATGCAAACTGGTAGAAAACTATGAAATAAGAAAAAAAATAGTTAATTCAAAATACAGTAGAAACTTTAAAATGAAACAGAAAACATGAAACAAAGAGACAAAATAACATATAAGCAACAAATTTAAATTTGTGAGTAATGACAATTACCTTAAATGATATAAAATAGCTGGTAAAAAACCCCAAAAATCTTGAAATTGGGTTTTAAAAATCTAGCCTTTTGTTCTTTGCAAGAGACATCTAACATCTAAGAACACTGAATGTTGTTAAAGGGATATAAAGAGAGACAACTGGGTAATACTAGCAAAATGAAAGTTGTGTATATATTACTATTTGTGACAAGATAGATATTAATGCAAAAACACTTTCCCAGAGGTAACAATAGCCACAATATAAAGATAAACACTTAAACTTAGAAAGAAAGTATAAAATCCTTAAATTTATAGATACCCAACAGCATAACCTCAAAATGCAGAAATCAAGAATTTGATATTTATAATGAAAATTCAGTAAATCATAATCATATGTGAAGGTTTTAACTTCTCTCCAAGTAAACAACACATTAAGAGAAAAAACATCACTAAGGCAAGAGAAGATAAACACATTAACAAAAAGAACACTGTGCCCAAATGGAGGAAATACTTTAATATTTTGGGTACAATATTACCCCCTTTATGCATTTTATACAAATGTACAAAATTACTAATTCCAAATAATTTTACAATGACAATGAAACATTTAATAAAGGGACAATTTAATTCTTCCATAAAATCTTCCAGAATATATAAAAATATTTTTATGAGATTAAAATAGCTTTGAAACCAAACAGAGTCCAGAAATTAATAGTACAAGACATCTAGAGTGACATATCTAGTTGTTAAATTTTGAGGGGAAATAATGTGTCTATCAAGGTAGCTTTTGTGTGTTTCCTCTTCTTCTTTCAAATAAGTCAGCCAGCAGGTAGTATACATTCTCCTCCTTCTTTCTTACTTTGTAGGGGTAGACTCTACTGATGATTTAGGAAATAAAATCAGAACAGTGTTATAAAGGAAATCTATTTGGAAGTGCAAAATATAGACTCTTTTGGAGTGAACAATACATGAGTTTACACTTTAAACTGTAAACTTTTGGAAGTATTTTGTAGTCATGAGAGAGACTTGTATGGTTGTGCTATTTGTCTCCACTATTAGAATCTGGACATGTAGCCTTAGGCATTAAATGTCAGCTAAGCAGCATTTTAAAATTGGCAATCAGTACATTGAATGGCATACTTGGCTATAGGCTAGTAGCTGTTTCAGTTAGTTGCATGTATCACATATTTAGTTCTGAACTCAAAAGAGGTGAAGATATCATTTAAGCAAACCAGGAAAGATAAAGAGGCTATTTGAGCAATTAGTAGAGGTCTTGATCTTCATATGGAGACCTCAAAGACACATGCTTCTCATTGCAGAATGAGTATATGTCAGTCACCTGGGCCTCAGAAAAGGTGTGGTCCATGGAGGCCATCTTAGCCAAATGGAGGAGAGTTTTCTGGAATGCTGATGTGGAATAGCACAGGTGCAGCTATGCCTGCAATCACAAGTCTGGCAGAGATGGTATCATATCTTTTTAAGTATTGTTGAACAGAACAATATTTGTGACTCTAAAACTGAAGACAGCTGGGTTTTTCCTGTACTAATAGTACTAGTGTAGTTTTAGCTTTGAACTTTCAGTGACTGATAGGCAGAGCTCCCATCTTATGTTTTATTGTATAGGTTAGATAGAACACAAAGACAATTCATATAAGACCTGGTAACCAAGACCTTCACCACTCCATCATCAAGCAATGAGACCTTCAGGGGACTTCCCTGGTGGTCCAGTGGTTAAGACTTCACCTTCCAATGCAGGGGATACAGGTTCGATCCCTGGTCAGGGAGCTAAGACCCCACATGCCTGGCAGCCAAAAAACCAAAACATAAAACAGAAGCAATATTGTAACAAATCCAATAAAGGTTTTGAAAATGGTCCACGTCAAAAAAAATATTAAAAAAAAAAACCAATGAGACCTTCAGAAAAATGTTTTTGGAGCATCTTCTCCAGAGACTAAAGTTTGACTTGTTTTCTAAAACATGGTGAATATGGGGCCAATAACCTGATTTCTGCTTATTTTGGGTGCATTATTATCTCTTTCGACTCTATAAAAAGCAAAGCACAGAGATATCAAGTTCTAGGTACAATAGAGCAGCTTAAGAAAAAACAGATAAAGTACAAATCCAAGTATGTGTGTGTTTACCAATATTAATTCATAATTTTAATATTAATACAATTAATACTACCTTTAATAACTAAATTTATAGTCATGTTTTATGCATAATTATATGATATTAACATATATGAACTTGTGTAATCCTCCAAATAAGCCTGAAAGATAGATAGTATCCTTGCCATCACTATTTATAGATATGCAAACTGAAGCACAGAGAAGTTAAATAACTTGCTGGACAGTATAAGTGATGAGATTGAAATGGGATTTAATCTATAGTCTATGCTCTTAACCAAAACAGTATGCTAAGTTTGTTACTGTAATGAAATAAAGACTGTTTTATTTTCTTGAAGTAGACAGCTCCTGATATATAAATTGTAAAATAAATAATTAAGAATATTCAGAAAGGCTCTGAAAAAAGTGAGTAAAGAGAATGGAATAGCCTTCCCTAAACATGTGATAAATCTTCAAGAATTGAAATTTGAATTTGGCACATGAAAAGACAGAAAAAAATTGAACAGAATAGAAAATCCAGAAACAGACCCAATTATACATAGTGTTTTATTATGCAATAAAGTTCTATCTCAAGTCTACAGTGTAAAATTGGACTTTTTGAATAAATGATATTTAGACATCTGGTTAGTCATATGGAAAAGATAAATTTTGTTTCCTACTTCACCAAATTGTACATTAGGATAAATTCCAAATGGATTAAAACTTAAATTAAAAATATGAAATCATGAAAGTACCAGAAGTAAATGTGGGTACATATTTTGGGGGAGAAAAGAACAAAAAATTTGGAACACTATAAGCATTTTAAAAATGCAACACAAAACCTGGAAGTCATAAGTTAAAGAATGATAAAGTTTACCACACTAAAAATCTAAAAAGCAAAATACTATAAGCAAATGAAAATAGTAATGATATATTGGCAAAATATATTGGCAGCTCATCACAGACAAAAGGGCTAATGCCTTAATATACACAAGATTACAGGAAATTAATGAGACACTCAAAACACAATGAAAAAAAAGAAAGAAATGACATACATGGGCATTACTCAGAGAAAGAAAGATAAATGGTTCTAAAACATATAAAATATGCTCACACTCACTCATAATTAGAGAAATGCAAATTAAACTATCAATACATTGAGATGCCATCTTCATCTAATAGATTGAAAGAAATACCAACTTTGAACAATATACTAGTTGGCAAGATTGTGGAGATGCTGCCTTTCTCACTAATTTTGGGGGTGAGTATAAAATGCTATAATGCATATGCAGCATATTTTGGAAAAATATATCAAAATATTAAAAAGGCATTTGTTTACCCACTTGACAAAACAATCTCACTTTTGGGAATTTATTGTTCCAATATATCTGCCAGCTTACAAAATAACATTCAATACTATTTGTGAAGATTTATAATTACAAATTATTGAAAACAGTAGTCCATCATTTTTATCATTTCCATCAAGAGGGCACAATTTCTTTAAAATATTTATCACATACAAAATAAAATACTATGTAGCTACAATGCTTCATCAGATTTCCTAGTTCTAAACCAAATGATATTAAAATTAAAGAATAATAAAATTTAGCAAAGATCTGAATGGCCATCTATTCTAAAAGCAGGTGGGAAAATGATCAGAAATAATTATCATAGAATTTGAACAATTATGTATTAACTAAATCATTCCTTAGGCATAAAACAATTGTAGAGACTGTTCTTTTAAGTCAATGGCAAGCCACTTCTCTGATTCACTAAGGTAACTTTACTACTTAGTTTTTTACCTAAATTGTGAAGATAAGCCCTACTTTATTTTGGAATTGAGAAAGACTTAGTGTTGAACACATCACTTACTCTAATGAAATACAGCTAAGTTTTCATTTGGCATACCCATGTAAGATAAATATTTTCTTGTGTTATGATTGACATTTGATTTTGATTAATCACATCTCTTGCCTAACATGTATTATTGCCCTAACCTAAAGACAGAAAATACTGTATTTTTGCATTCTTTTGTTTTGTTTTGTTTTCCTGCAATTAGGCTTTATTACCACGAGGTGGTGATGAAAATTCCTTCTATCCTTCCACTTCAAGTTTTTTTGTAATAGAATGGTGAAGTTTTTACCATCTCGTTACATCATTTAAAAATGCAACCTCTTTTAATGAGGACCAAACACTCAAATGTTACAACTTACCTCCGCTAAAATGTATAGTATTTTTCCAGTTTTACTGAGGAAATAATTGGCATATATCATTGCATAAGTTTAAGGCATATAGCATGATGGTTTGATTTATGTATATTATGAAATGTTTGGCTAAAATCCATCTTCTCATATAGATACAAAAGGAAGAAAAAAAGAAAAAAGAACAAAGGTAAATAATTTTCTCCTTGTAATGAGAACTCATAGGATTTATTCTCTTAAATTTCCTATATATAATGCAGCAATATTAACTATAGTCATCATGTTATATAATACATTACATCCCTAGTCCTTGTTTATCTTGTAAATGGAAATTTATTCCTTTTGACCACCTTCCTCCAATATCCCCTTACACCATCCTCTGTATCTGGTAACCACAAGCATGATCTCTTTTTCTATGAGTTCAGTTTGTTTGTTTTATTTTCTGGTTTTTAATTTTTTGTCTTTTTTTAATTCCGCATACAAGTGAAATCATACAGTATTTTGTTTTGTTTTGTTTTGTTTTGTTTGTAGTACGCGGACCTCTCACTGTTGTGGCCTCTCCTGTTGCGGAGCATAGGCTCCGGATGCACAGGATCAGCAGCCATGGCTTACAGGCCTAGCCACTCCGTGGCATGTGAGATCTACCCGGACTGGGGCACAAACCCATGTCCCCTGCATCAGCAGGCGGACTCTCAACCACTGTGCCACCAGGGAAGCCCCCATACAGTATTTTTATATCTCTGTCTGACTTATTTCACTTAGCACAATGCATTCAAGGTTCATCCATATTTTTGGAAATGATAGGATTTTCTCATTTTTTATGGCTGAATAATATTCCATTGCATACCACAATTCTAATTTCATTCATCCATCCATAGACACTTAGGTTGTTCCATGTCTTGGCTGTTGTCAATTTTGCTGCTATCTTTTTGAGCTAGCATTTTCATTTCCTTTGGTATTACTCCCACGAGTGGAATTGCTGAATTGTATGGTAGTTCTATTTTAAATTTTGTGCAGATCCTCCATACTGTTTTCCATAGTGGCTGTACTGGTTTGTAATCCCACCAGCAGTGCACAGGGTTTCCTTTTCTCCACATATATGCTGGCATTTGTTATCTCTTGTATTTTTGATGATGGTCCTTCTAACTGGAATAAGGTAATATCACTTGTGGTTTTTATTTGCATTTCCCTGATTATGATGAGCACCTTTTCATGTGCCTGTTGGTTCATCTGTCCATTTTTTAGTTAGATTATTTGTTGTTGATGATGTTGTTTGTTTTTGTTTTGCTATACAAGTTGTAGGAGTTCTTTATATATTTTGGATATTAACCCCTTAGCAGATATATGGCTTGCAAATATTTTTTCCCATTCTGTAGGTTTTCTTTTCACTTTGTTAATGGTTTCTTTTGTTGTACAGAAGCTTTATAGTTTGATGTAGTCCCACTTGTCTATATTTATTTTGTTGCTTGTGCTTTAGGTGTCATAGCCAAAGAAATCATTACCAAAACCCATGTCAAGAAGCTTTATTCCTATGTTTTCTTCTAGGAGTTTCATGGTCTTACATAAGTCTTTAATCGATTTTGAGTTAATTTTTGTGAATAGTATAAGATATGTGTCCAGTTTCATTCCTTTATATGTGATTATCTAATTATCCCAGCACCATTTATTGAAGAGACTGCCCTTTCTCCACTGAGTATTCTTGGCTACCTTGTCAAATATCAGTTGCCTGTATATGCTTGGTATTATTTATGGGCTCTTGATTCTGTTACATTGGTCTATTTGTCTGTTTTTACACCAGTGTCATACTATTTTGATGACTATGTATAACATGAAATCAGAAAGTGTGATGCCTCCTGCTTTGTTCTTCTTTCTCAGGATTTCTTTAGCTATTCATGGTCTTTTGTGGTTCCATATAAATTTTAAGAATGGCTTTTTCTACTTCTTTAAAAAATAGCATTGGAATCTTGATAAAATTGCATTGAATCTATAGATAGCTTTTGGTAGTAGACATTTTAACAAATAATTCTTCCAACCCATGAACACAGGTTACTTTTTTGTTTATCTGCACTTTCTTTGATTTCTCTCATTAATGTCTTGTAGTTTTCAGAGTAGAGAATTTTACATCCTTAGTTAAATTTATTACTAAGTATTATATTGATTTTGATTTTTTTAAATGGGATCTTTTTTACATTCATTTTTAAACAATGTATTGGATATTTTATTTGGGATATATTTTGATTAGAAATTATGCCCTGTAATTTTCAGTGTATTTTTGCCAACATCAATTAAGTGCATGTATGTGAGAACTTCTGCCTATTGTTGAAGAAGTTCAGTACAACTGTTTTGTTAATAATGCAACTAAGCACTCCAATCAAGAATTTGGATTGGGCTTCCCTGGTGGCGCAGTGGTTGGGAGTCCGCCTGCCGGTGCGGGGGACGCGGGTTCGTGCCCCGGTCTGGGAGGATCCCACATGCCGCGGAGCGGCTGGGCCCGTGAGCCATGGCCGCTGAGCCTGCGCGTCCGGAGCCTGTCCTCCGCAACGGGAGAGGCCACAGCAGTGAGAGGCCCGCGTAACGCATAAAAAAAAAAAAAAAAAAGAATTTGGATTGATAGTCACATTTTATACCTAAACATGAGCCTGGTATCTTCTTATTTTGTTTATAGAATGTAATACAAAAGGTTATGTATCAAGTTATGGCTGTGAAAGGGAATGAATTTAGTCTGTCTTATTAATGTCACAGCTGCAATGCTGAGAGCAGTCAGCATCTGCTTCTTGGCAATCACATCAGTTCTTTCTTTCTTACTATACAAGTTCAAATGGTAGTCACTTTGAAATTCTAGAATAAAATGCTGATAGACAGGGGGCCTTGTCATCACCCTGGATAATCACCTGCCTCTTAGTATTTGCCACTTAATTAAAACAGCAACTGAAATAATGAAAGGAGGGTGCTGAAAATGTACACTAGGAAACAAATGCTGCAGAGCAGTTCTGGTTCCTGTGGTTAGCCAAGCATTATTATTTATTAATTTACGGATTGCAGTGCCCATATATCAGAGTACTTTATGACAACAGAATCAACAATATAGCCTTGAAAACAATAAAAATCCAAGAAGGTATGCTCTCCTCAAACAAAGAATAGCAGTAATGCACTTTTGATTTGATAGAGAGAAAACTCTAGACACTCTGAGCTTCTTGACAAATACCACATCCAGAATTTTAAATTCTCAGGGAAATTAAATTGCTTTGGATGACCTTTGATCAATTTCAAAAGAGGAAAATTGTAATGCTTTAAGCCAAAGTCCATTTTGGATTAGCACAGTTTATTTTAAACCTTAATGTTTATATTTCCTTATCAGTTTTATAAATATGTCTGATATTTCTATCAGCTTTCTGTAAATGTACCTGTCATTTTTGTCCACATTAAATAAATAAAATATACTTATTTTTTCAACTCAGAGTAAATTTTATTATCTTTAAATATGAGATAAATTGTATCTTTTGATTTTTCTTTTAAAACATTCTGTATGTATGTAGAGCCTAAGAAAAATAAAAGTGGAAGGAAAGTCATTCTGTTTAAAAAAGCCTAACTAAATCACTGAAAAATAAATAGATTTAATATAAAGTTTATTTAACTCTATACAGTAGCTGTAGCTGAATACATTCCATTCTTTTTGTGATATATTGGGGAAAGTACTGACTGTTGTCTCCTCAAAGGCTATTCATGGTGTCATGATATATCTTTACTCCTATGGCCTCTAAAAATGCAACCCAGAAAACAAATGATTTAATAATCCAAAAGGGAAAAGTAAAAGAAAAGCTATGTTTACTGCCATTGAATATAAAAGTACTATTTCACAGAATAGATTTAAGTGAGAAGTCTATTCAAATTTTATTTCAATGTTTCCCTCCGTGAAATTATTAAGATTGACACAAAAAAATTCCTTTATATCAAAAGTTAGAGAGGAGGCAATGTCAAGGAGAAGATGGGGATGTGGGAAAATCAAAAATGAAAGAACATAGGATTCAGTATACTAAAATACCAATACCAGTATTGATATTAATTAATAAATATACTTTTGGGAAAGTTGGTTCAAGATTTTTTTTGAGGCATCTTCTTTTTGAACAACCTCGAATCATCAAATATGTCACCTTCATAAGCATTAAAATCAAAGTTTGTCTTCAAATACATGGACAGTATATATACCCCTGTTTAACTTTAGGTTTTCTGCACATGCAAAAGGATATTTTATGAATAAATTGAAGGTTGAATAAATAAATTGAATAAATTGCAAACAGTAGCAGTATACATTATTTTTGGTTTTAATTTCATTGTCAACTTTATTTTAGTCTGATCTAAAAAATTTAGTTATAAAATAAAAACATGTGATTTGTGTTTTAATTTGACTTGGAATTTGGTAATAAACAAAATTCTCCTCAAAAAATTAATTCCATTTCTTTTAACAAATATTTATTGCTTTTCTCCAATGTTTAAGCCACACTGCTAGAACTGGGGCAACAAAAAGTCAGATTTGGCCATCGACCATTACCCTGAAGCTCATTAGAAAGGTAAAATAACAGTTATGAAATGATATAATCAGTAGAATTTTAGTCTGTCTGCTTCCAATGGCATAATCGATCGAGATAATTGGACAGTCGCTACTTCTGGTAATGACATTCATCTAGTGGGAGGAAATGCCCATAGCAAGAAGTTAAATCACCTGGAACCAAGTCCTCTGAGGGGATTGGAAAGTAGACTTCTAAGGCAAGCCCATTTGAAATAGGAAATAGCAATTTTACATGTGACTGAAGAAGGAAAAATGTTTATCTACCTGAACTAAAAGTTAAAAATGAAGATAATTTCACCTATGGTCAAATTCAGGAAAGTAGAAGGGTCATATGGATTTGTTTAAAAAGCATTGAATTATTCTTGGAGCTTATTGTTCAGGGGCAAGAAAAGGTGGGGCAAGAAAAGGTAATGTCCTGGGAACCAGCAGAATAGACATATGTGTGAATCATGCATTTGCTATCAGTGTAACTCTGAGCAAGCCTCTTAGATAAGTGATGATCACTTACCTTAACTGTAAAATCATAGTTTTGAAATAAATGATCCCTCAAAGTCCATTTTCACTCCCCCAAAAATCTATTATTAAGATCGCAGTAAACCCCCCTCCAGAAAAATTAATTAAAAAAAATTTGGTATCCACAAACATTCAGAAAAAGAACTTAATGAATAAAAGTTATATTACAAATAATTTTTATGCAAATGATTCCAATGCATAGTTATTTGGAACATTTTATAATGGAAATAAAATACTCATGTTGTAGTAGGACATTGAATTAATAGATTTTCATACATCCATATCATGGGAATATTATGCAGATATCTAAATTACATTTTTCAAAATATTTAAGTACAAGGTAAATTTCTGTGATATAAAACGTTTGATCAAATATGTATTTAACTTGTATTTTTTGTTAATACCAGATGATCTTAATTTAATTAAATAACTATATATACATAGTTATAACTTTAGCTAGATATATGCATGCACACATAGACATATATTTGTATCAGTATAAATATACATAGCTAAACCCATACATACCTTCCCACAAAATAAATCCAAGATAACAACATAAAAAAACGTTAATTATGTTTATCTTTAAAGAAATCATAGGTATATATCCTTCACTGCAGTATTCTGTATTATTAATTTTTCTACAATAAGTCTATACTGGTATTAATTTTAGATAGAAAATTATAATTAATATATTTAGTCAACATTTAATGTTTTGAACATTTACTCTGTGCAGACATTATGTGAGGGGTTTTATATGCATGCTTTCACAACTAACTGTGAAATATAAACTATTTTATATCACATTTTACAGCAAAATAAAATGAGGATTAAGGAGATAGCATTTACATGGAATAAAAGATATCTTTTTAGAAAGTTGGGTGAAGTTTCAATGCAAAGTATTGGTGTATAACAAAAAGTAGAGTAAAATATTAATCAAGGCATCGAGTTTCTACTATTTCCGTAAAAGTCATTCCTTTTTTAAAAGTCAATTTTGTTATAATAAGAACAAAGCTCTTCATGAGTCAACTGCAAGATGGTGTAAAAAATAATTTCTAATCAATATAGGACAGGGAACATTAGAGGGAATAAAATGATCATTTGTAAAAGAAAGAATGGCAGTTGAGGTCCATTTTTTGTGTTACTGTATATGACGGATGAGTTAATTCTTCTGACTAATGAACCGAGTCTTTCTCTTGGCCAGAACTAATGAAGTAGGATGTTTTGCAGACTCAATATTGTAAGGTAACCACTCCTCTGAAATAGACATGGGCCTTGATGACAGCAGTCATATGTTAAATAATGATCATGGTGAAACCTTCCCTGAAGTCACTCATCTTTTTCTTATTTTTTCTTAACAGTGTTTGAAAGATCATGGAGGGAGGATATTAATGGAATATAACTAGGAGAAAACAAGGGATTACATAGTTTCAGAAACATACGAGATTTCTTTATCACTTGGGGGATCATAATTAAAATTAGGAATGCAGCTTGGCAATATTATTTATATAATTTCACTCTTCACTCATCAGCTTTTGTTCAATCTTTACTTTTGTCATCTCAAGTACATGCATAATCCAATGATGATAATATATGGTATGCTCTTCTATATAAAGGAGAAAGTAGAGTTGTAGAGTAATCCCCAAAGATAAAGAAGTCCCTGAGAAATATGGAACAGGAAGTGTTATCAGGACATCTGATGAATGCGACACTATTTGAATCTTAAACATGATTTGCAAACTATTCTTAACACTCACAGGGGATATTTCAACATCAAAGACACCTGGACAACGAATATCACTTTTTTTAGTATTGTGTTTGATTATCCATGCACAATCCATCAACTAAAGGAATAGCCAAAAGAGGATGAGCAATGCTACCATGCTATAAAACATTTCTTGACTTACTATTGCTTATTTATACTGTCCAAGGTTTCAGAAAAATGGTTCAGCTTTAAATTGTGTCAGATTCCAAAAGACCTCCTATATATTTGCATTTGGCACTGTATGGCAGCTGATCAAAAAAAGAAAAAAAAAATCAAAAAGAATTTAGCACATACAGTGCAGCCCAGTGAAGTGTTTAGAACAAGATTCTCAGTATTATTTTTTCAGCATATGCAAATATCTGTCCCCCAGCTAAAAAGATAAAAATTTACTTAACGAACATACAGAACTTGTTGTGTGCTTGGCATTCTTCTTAATTTTCATAAGCAATAACCCATGTAATCCTCATAAAAACTCTTTAAGAATTGCTCAGTTATTATGTCCATTTTAAAGATGGGTAAATAAGATACCAACAAAGCTTTAGAAATTAGCCAAGTTACACAGCTGGAAGTGGCTGAACAGGGTTACAAACTATGCAGTAATGGCTTCAAAGTCATCGGTTTTAACCATTAGGCTTTGGTCTGTGTCCTTGTGGGTGTAATATCCTAATCAAATAAAGCACTAGCAGAACCACCAGGGTTTCAACCCCAGTTCTACTATTTACTAGCAAACACTGGATAAGTTACCTTAGCTTCTATTAGTCCCAGTTTCTGTATGTATAAAATGGAGATCATAGCATTGATCTAATTTAACTGTTATGTAAATAAATGGGATAATATAGGGACCCTGTTTACTGTTTCCTCCTTTTTCTCCAGTTTTGGAAGAAATTGAAGAAAGGATAATGGAAAAACAAATCTTGTCATCTAGATCCTTTCTACCCCATGTCTCGACCTGCCATTGCTCTTTTTCATTAAGATTATCAGATGTTTTCCTTAATTGGATAGCTCTTAAAACAGTAAGCTTGTGTATTTTTCAGAGAGTTGACAGAATAGCATCTTTTTAGTTACTATGACATGGAGTCATTGCAATAAATAAGAATCTATGCAGAAAACTATTACTCTGGGATCACTACACAAGAGCGAGACTAGCTGGGATTTAAGATACATTTACTAACCCATGTTAAAACTCTGGCACCTGATTCCTACATACTTTTTGGATGTCCTCGAAGAAAAACTGAGAAACCACACTGTACATTTTTTCTTTGGACAATCTCCCCCCACTTATATACAAAACAGAATAACTAAGATGATCAAGGCAGTAATTTTCCTGCCCTCCCAGATCTGTCAGGAAGCTCTCAGCTAAGCCATTTCTAGACAAATAAGGGAAGAGCATTTTGACTTTCTACATTCTTGCCAGTTGTCTTTCACATTTTAGTTTCATCTCAAGACTTCCTATTTTCTTAGCAATCACTGAATCTCTCTCATTACTGAGCAAAGTCCAGAGATTGCTGTCTTACTTTCGTTGTTTATCTATCTTATATTGGGCTTTCTGGGCCAATTATCACTTAATTGATAATACATTCTCTACTGTTGATTTAACATTATGCCTTTTAATAAACTAGTCCCTTCAAAATGCTTTTTCTTTTAAGAAAAATATGTTGCACTAACTTATCTCAATTTTAACGGGGAATTTTAATAATTTATCTCATACTTACAGGAAAGATAGTCTTCTTTATGTGTTCTCTCTCCAGCTTGTTATGTTTCCTATCACTCCTCATCTATTTTATAGATGCATTTTCTTCATTATTTCTTAAAGGGAATACATTCTTGGTCTCTAACTGATGACATATTTAGAAAATTTATGCTGTTGTTTGTTTTATTCACTTGTGTATTTCTTCATGCTCAGTTGGTAGTTTTAAAAAATTATATTCTTGCATTCACCAATTCTATTGTATAATATCCTGTTTCAAGCAACACTAACTCAGCTGATTTATGAATTTCAAAAGCCTTGTCCTTTTCCTGATTATTCTCCTTTTCCTGATTATTCTTCAGGTAAACCACATCTGTATACAGATTGCCTGAACTCTTTGTACACTTGCATTTCCTCTCTTTGTCACTTTCACTTATAACAATAGCACATATATTTCTTTCCTTAATATATATATATGTATTTCAAATTCATAATTGTTTTTAATCTCAGAATTTATATTTGATTACCACTGTGGTTCTTAAAATTAATAACTTAAAGTAATAAAATTCTCCATCATTTTTAGATAGGCCTAACTTGCATTTATTTTATACTGTGAGTTTTATAGCATTTTTCACTACCTTCCATTTGAAATAGTTACATATAAAATTTCATAAAGTAAAATTCAAAAATAGCATGAAATCAAATGTAATGCAATTGGCACCTGACATCTGAATCTCCAGCTGGTTAGATATATACACTCATTCTGAGTGTTTCTCTGGAGAAGGTCAAGTATATGTGATTTGCCCCATCAGTGATTTAACCACAATTCTTTAATTAATCATGTTTTACACTGATGTTAATATGTGAATTTCCTATCTTAAAAAAATAATATTGGTAACAATAGTGGTTTAAAATTCAAATATATTGTTTTGCTGTTATACTGTATGACTTTCTTTGATGACTTCATTATTTATTCATTGAAAGAAGTAGCACAGTTGTAAAAATAGTCTCTCTGGGACAACTGTGAAGTTTCTGTTAAAATGGAGGAAATAAGTGTGTTTAATTGATCAGTGAATTTATGTCCACTCATCTTCTGTGAAGAATGATGTCTCTGGTAAGGGGAAAAGCAAAAGACAACAACCAGCACAAAAGCAATTTGTGTACTTCTGTGATTCAGTTTACCTCACTGTAATATAGGTATTTCTTTCTTAGACGCTGAGCTTATATTAATTACTGTGGTCTCTTAGATATGCTTGTTTCTTTGATGAGTAGCTGCTTTGTAGAAAATCCTTATTTTATTCTTGAACAAACAAACCCTACACTAGACAAACCCAATCATACATTGATTTGTACTTTCCCTTAGTAGGCTTTAATTCTCTTTCCACCAGGGGCTTTAAGAGACAGCTAGGTATGCTTCAGGTATTTTTTACCTTATCCACCCTTAAATTAATGAGCATGTCTTCTTTAAAAGTCTATAGTAACTTTTACTCTTATTAATACATCTCTTCTCATCTATTCTGGAATTTGGGAGATGTGATTGCAAAAACAAACTCGGCATCAAATTAATCATGACAGTAAACATTTTGATCACTTTATGTCAAGTCTCTAAGTACAGGTGTTACATATGTGATCAAAATTAAACGTATCTGTTCTTCCAGAATGGAAGCTTTTGAATATGGACTTTTTTAGTTGTCTTTGTCCTCAATGAAGTTCCCATTTCTGTAGTTATTAGAATAGAAAAGAATCCATTGGTAATAAAATCATTTTCTTGTGAAGTTATTAGTGGATATATAATCTGAATTAATCATTTTTATAACTCCTATTTTCCTAGTATCTCTACATTGTTGCAAGCAATAGTATAGGAATTTCTGGAATTCATATTCCCTGAAAACATTAAACAGATTAGAAGAATATAAAAATCTATAGGATTATAACTTGGAATATTGAGTGACAGGTAGAGGTGATGAAGTAACAGGGTGGTAAGCAAAACACAAAGAAAATACTGTTCTATTTAATAAGTAATTTACAGCAAGAGTAGTAATTTATAGATGTAATTTTTCATCATCACTAGGATGAACCAACTATTTCAACTAGAGAAAATCACCTGAGTAATTTTTTTGAAGTTTATGAAATCAGAGAATGAAGTGAATTTGAAAGAAAAAGATTACCTTTTGGGATGGGAAAACTATAGTTCTTCACCTATTTTTGTACAGCCTGTAGGTTAAGAATGATATTTGCATTTGTAAATAGTTTAAAAGAAGAAAATTTTGTTACCTATCTGTGTAAATTAATGAAATTTAAATCAATTGATCATATATGTTTGGGTTTGTTTCTGGACTCTGAATTCTATTCTGTTGGTCCATATGTGTATGCTTATACTAATACCACACTGTTTTGATTACTACAGCTTAATAGTAAGTTTTGAAATTGGGTGTGTGAATCTTCCTATATATATTTTCTTTTTTCAATATTGTTTTGGCTATCTGGGGCTGCTTTTGTTCTATATGAATGTGAGGATTGACTTTTTGATTTCTGGTATAGTTTGCTAGTGCTAGGGTGGGCAATAGGGGTGAAATAAGGATGGGATTTTGTGTTTTCATCTAAATATTCTATTGCCACTTCTTCAACCCTATTCGCCACCAACTTATAAATATGAACACTCATAAACTGCTTCTTCTGAACCTAAGCTTGTACATCTAGTTTTTAAATATGTAATATCCAACCAGTGGGGAGAGAGAAGCAGGAAGGGGCAATATAGGAATAGGAGATTAAAAGAGGGTTATTATGGGAGTCTATGAAATCATGTGTGTGAAACTTGAAAATTGTAAAGCACTATAGAATTTAAAGAATCTTTCATTCAATTTAAAAGAAAAATACTTGCCTAGAGAATCTGATGGAGTTTGAATTTCTGTTTTGAACAACATAGTGTTGGAAGGATCATCTCTCTCCCCTGTATGAGGTGTCAGTAAAAATGAATTTCCTCGTATCTCCCTCTCTCTCTCCTCATTGTCACACATAGTGCTTAGCATTGTACCCTCTGAATGGGTGAAGTGGAAGGGGAGCTGATAGTGTGCAGGAGAGAGGATTAGGAATGTTGTTTCTCAGTTAGACAATAGTTCCCATAACCGGGAGACAATCTTTAAAATCTTATACTTTTATTTAAGTACTGACAGTGACTATGACAGAAAATGTTCCTTCCTTTGAGATAGTTTGTTCAATTTTGATTCAGAGAGAGAAGAACATGATAGACTTCTTTAGGAAAGGGCTTATGCCTTGATGATAAAATTAGTGAGAAGTTTCCACACATGTGCTATGGTTTCCAGATGCTTTTCCTTTGCAATGTAGGTGACAGCATTTTATTTTTATAAAAAAATATTTTTATGATTATATTCATGGGAAGGTTGAGAATGTTATACCATGTGTGCTTACACTGCTGACATACTAAATAAAAAGTACATAAATGTTTTGTTTCTCAGGACAGAAAGCAACATGTGAAACATGAACATTACTATTAAACTAGTTGTTAGACATAAGAATGTTAACATGATTGAATAAAATACATAATTTAATTAATTTTGACTATATGTAGGGCAATTTCCAGTACTATGGTTATGTAGAATAATCAATTTGTTAGCAATATGTTCTATGTTGAATTATAACATTTTAGTCTGTTTAAAATTACAAATCTTTTTAAATAAAGATATCACTGGGCTTTAGAAATATCTTTTTTTTAATTTAATTTTATTTATTTTTTATACAGCAGGTTCCTACTAGTTATCCATTTTATACATATTAGTGTGTATATGTCAATCCCAATCTCCCAGTTCATCACACCACCGGCCCCCCCAACCAATTTCTCCCCTTGGTGTCCATACGTTTGTTCTATAAATCTGTGTCTCAATTTCTGCCCTGCAGAATGGTTCATCTGTACCATTTTTTTAGGTTCCACATATATGTGTTAATATAAGATATTTGTTTTTCTCTTTCTGACTTCATTCTGTATGACAGTCTCTAGATCCATCCACATCTCTACAAATGACTCCATTTTTTTTTCCTTTTTATGGCTGAGTAATATTCCATTGTATATATGTACCACCTTTTCTATATGCATTGGTCTGTCAGTGGGCATTTAGGTTGCTTCCATGTCCTGGCTATTGTAAATACTGCTGCAATGAATATTGGGGTGCATGTGTCTTTTTGAATTATGGTTTTCTCAGGGTATATGCCCATTAGTGGGATTGCTGGGTCATATGGTAATTCCATTTTTAGTTTTTAAGGAACCTCCATACTGTTCTCCATAGTGGCTGTATCAATTTACATTCCCACCAACAGTGCAAGAGGGTTCCCTTTTCTCCACACCCTCTCCAGCATTTGTTGTTCGTGGATTTTCTGATGATGCCCATTCTAACTGGTGTAAGGTGATACCTCATTGTTGTCTTCATTTGCATTTCTCTAATAATTAGTGACGTTGAGCAGCTTTTCATGTGCTTCTTGGCCATCTGTATGTCTTCTTTGGAGAAATGTCTATTTAGGTCTTTTGCCCATTTTTGGATTGGGTTGTTTGTTTTATTAATATTGAGCTGCATGAGCTGTTTATATATTTTGGAGATTAATCCTTTGTTGACTCGTTTGGAAATATTTTCTCCCACTCTGAGGGTGGTCTTTTCGTCTTGTTTGGAGTTTCCTTTGCTTTGCAAAAGCTTTTAAGTTTCATTAGGTCCCATTTGTTTATTTCTGTTTTTATTTCCATTACTCTAGGAGGTGGATCAAAAAAGATCTTGCTGTGATTTGTGTCAAAGAATGTTCTTCCTATGTTTTCCTCTAAGAGTTTTATATTGTCTGGGCTTATATTTATGTTTCTAATCCATTTTGAGTTTATTTTTGTGTATGGTGTTAGGGAGTGTTCTAATTTCATTCTTTTATATGTAGTTGTCCAGTTTTCCCAGCACCACTTATTGAAGAGACTGTCTTTTCTCCATTGTATATCCTTGCCTCTTTTGTCACAGATTAGTTGATCATAGGTGTGTGGGTTTATCTCTGGGCTTTCTATCCTGTTCCATTGATCTATATTTCTGTTTTTGTGCCAGTACCATATTGTCTTGATTACTGTAGCTTTGTAGTATAGTCTAAAGTCAGGGAGTCTGATTCCTCCATCTCCGTTTTATCCCCTCAAGACTGCTTTTGCTATTCGGGGGCTTTTGTGTCTCCATACAAATTTTAAGATTTTTTGTTCTAGTTCTGTAACAAAAGCCATTGGTAATTTGATAGGGATTGCATTGAATCTGTCGATTGCTTTGGGTGGTATAGTCGTTTTCACAATATTGATTATTCCAATACAAGAATATGGTATACCTCTCCATCTGTTTGTATCATCTTTAATTTCTTTCACCAGTGTCTTGTAGTTTTCTGCATACAGGTCTTTTATCTCCCTATGTAGATTTATTCCTAGGTATATTATTCTTTTTGTTGCAATGGTAAATGGGAGTGTTTCCTTAATTTCTCTTTCAGATTTTTCATCAGTGTATAAGAATGCAAGAGATTTCTGTGCATTAATTTTGTAACCTGCAACTTTACCAAATTCATTCATTAGCTCTAGTGGTTTTCTGGTGGCATCTTTAGGATTCTCTATGTATAGTATTTTGTTATCTGCAAAGAGTGACAGTTTTACTTCTTCTTTTCCAATTCGTATTCCTTTTATTTCTTTTTCTTCTCTGATTGCTATGGCTAGGACTTCCAAAACTATGTTGAATAATAGTGGTGAGAGTGGACATCCTTGTCTTGTTCCTGATCTTAGAGGAAATGCTTTCCAATTTTTACCACTGAGAATGATGTTTGCTGTGGGTTTGTCATATATGGCCTTCATTATGTTAAGGTAGTTTCCCTGTATGCCCACTTTCTGGAGAGTTTTTATCATAAATTGGTGTTGAATTTTGTGGAAAGTTTTTTCTGCATCTATTGGAATGATCATATATTTTTTCTTCTTCAATTTGTTAATATGGTTTATCACATTGTTTCATTTGCATATATTGAAGAATCCTTGCATCCCTGGGATAAATGTTACTTGATCATGGTGTATGATGCTTTTAATGTGCTGTTGGATTCTGTTTGCTAGTATTTTGTTGAGGATTTTTGCATCTATATTCATCGGTTGTATTGGCCTGTAATTTTCTTTGTTTGTAGTATCTTTGTCTGCTTTTGGTATCAGGGTGATTATGGCCTCACAGAATGAGTTTGAGAGTGTTCCTTCCTCTGCTATTTTTTTGGAAGAGTTTGAGAAGGATAGGTGTTAGTTCTTTTCTAAATGTATGGTAGAATTCACCTGTGAATCCATCTGGTCCTGGACTTTCGTTTGTTGGAAGATTTTTAGTCACAGTTTCGATTTCACTACTTGTGATTGGTCTGTTCATATTTTCTATTTTTTCCTGGTTCAGTCTTGGAAGGCTATACCTTTCTAAGAATTTGTCCATTTCTTCCAGATTGTCCATTTTTTTGGCATAGGGTTGCTTGTAGTAGTCTCTTAAGATGCTTTGTATTTCTTCAGTGTCTGTTGTAACTTCTCCTTTTTCATTTCTAATTTTATTGATTTGAGTCCTCCCCCTTTTTTTCCTGTTGAGTTTGGGTAATGGTTTATCAATTTTGTTTATCTTCTCAAAGGACCAGCTTTTAGTTTTTTTGATCTTTGTTATTGCCTTTGTTTCTATTTCATTTATTTCTGATCTGATCTTTATGATTTCTTTCCTTCTACTAACTGGGTTTTGTTTGTGCTTCTTTCTCTAGTTCCTTTAGGTGTAAGGTTAGATTGTTTTTTTGAAATTTTTCTTGTTTCTTGAGGTAGGATTTTATTGCTATAAAATTCCCTCTTAGAACTGCTTTTGCTGCATCCCATAGGTTTTGGATTGTCATGTTCATTGTCATTTGCCTCTAGGTAGTTTTTGATTTCCTCAGTGATCTCTTGATTATTTAGTAATGTGTTGTTTAGCCTCCATGTGTTTGTGTTTTTTATGCTTTTTCCCCTGTGATTGATTTCTGATCTCATAGTGTTGTGGTCAGAAAAGATGCTTGATATGATTTCAGTTTTCTTAAATTTACTGAGGCTTGATCTGTGACCCAAGATGTGATCTATCCTGGAGAATGTTCCATGCGCACTTGAAAAGAAAGTGTAATATGCTGTTTCTGATGGAATGTCCTATAAATATCAATTAAATCTGTCTGGTCTATTGTGTCATTTAAAGCTTGTGTTTCCTTATTAATTTTGTCTAGATGATCTGTCCATTGGTGTAAATGTGTTGTTAAAGTCCCCCACTGTTATTGTGTTACTGCCGATTTCCTCTTTTATAGCTGTTAGCAGTTGCCTTATATATTGGGGTGCTACTGTGTTAGGTGCATATATATTTATAATTGTTATATCTTCTTGGATTGATCCCTTGATCATTATGTAGTGTCCTTCCTTGTCTCTTGTAACATTCTTTATGGTAAACTCTATTTTATCTGATATGAGTATTGCTACTCCAGCTTTCTTTTGATTTCCATTTGCATGAAATATCTGTTTTCATCCCTTCACTTTCAGTCTGTATGTGCCCCTAGGTCTGAAGTTGGTCTCTTGTAGACAGCATATATATGGGTCTTGTTTTTTGTATCCATTCAGCAAGCCTGTGTGTTTTGGTTGGAGCATTTAATCCATTCATATTTAAGGTAATTATCGATATGTATGTTCCTATGACCATTTTCTTAATTGTTTTGGGTTTGTTTTTGTAGGTCCTTTTCTTGTCTTGTGTTTCCCACTTAAAGAAGTTCCTTTAGCATTTGTTGTAGCGCTGGTTTGGTGGTGCTGAATTCTCTTAACTTTTGCTTGTCTGTAAAGCTTTTGATTTCTCCATTGAATCTGAATGAGATCCTTGCTGGGTAGGGTAATATTGTTTGTAGGTTCTTCCCTTTCATCACTTTAAATATGTCATGCCACTCCCTTCTGGCTTGTAGAGTTTCTGCTGGTTAAGCAGCTCTTAACCTTATTGGAGTTCCCTTGTATGTTATTTGTCATTTTTCCCTTGCTGCTTTCAATAAATTTCTTTGTCTTTAATTTTTGCCAGTTTGATTACTATGTGTCTCAGCATGTTTCTCCTTGGGTTTATCCTGTGTGGGACTCTCTGAGCTTCCTGGATTTAGGTGGCTATTTCCTTTCCCATGTTAGGGAAGTTTTCAACTATAATCTCTTCAAATATTTTCTCGGGTGCTTTCTCTCTCTCTTCTCCTTCTAGTACCTCTATAATGCAAATGTTGTTGCATTAATGTTGACACAGAGGTGTCTTAAGCTGTCTTCATTTCTTTTCATTCTTTTTTCTTTATTCTGTTCTGCAGCAGTGAATTCCACCATTCTGTCTTCCAGGTCACTTATCTGTTCTTCTGCCTCAGTTATTCTGCTATTGATTCCTTCTATTGTAGTTTTCATTTCAGTTATTGTATTGTTTATCTCTGTTTGTTTGTTCTTTAATTCTTCTAGGTCTTTGTTAACATTTCTTCCGTCTTCTCGATCTTTGCCTTCACTCTTTTTCCAAGGTCCTGGATCATCTTCACTATCATTAATCTGAATTCTTTTTCTGGAATGTTGCCTATCTCCACTTCATTTAGTTGTTTTTCTGGGGTTTTATCTTGTTCCTTCATCTGGTACATAGCCCTCTGCCTTTTCATTTTGTCTATCTTTCTGTGTATGTGTTTTTTGTTTCACAGGCTGCAGGATTGTAATTCTTCTTGCTTCTGCTGTCTGTCCTCTGGTGGATGAGGCTCTCTAAGAGGCTTGTGCAAGTTTCCTGATGGAAGGGACTGCAGTTTGTTAGAGCTCCCTTGAGACAACCCAACACTGGAGCCTACCGGGGCTCATTGGTGGGGCTAATGGCAGACTCTGGGAGGCCTCATGATAAGGAGTACTTCCTAGAACTTCTGCTGCCAGTGTTCTTGTCCTCACAGTGAGACACAGCCACCCCCCACCTCTGCAGGAGACCTTCCAACACTAGCAGGTAGGTCTGGTTCAGTCTCCTAAGAGGTCACTGCTCCTTCCCCTGTGTCACAATGTGCACACTACTTTTTGTGTGCCCTCCAATAGTGGAGTCTCTGTTTCCCCCTGTCCTGTTGAAGTCCTGCAATCAAATCCCAGTAACCTTCAAAGTCTGCTTCTCTAGGAATGTCTCCTCCTGTTGCTGGACCCCCTTGTTGGTAAGCCTGATGTAAGGCTCAGAACCTTCACTCCAGTGGGTGGACTTCTGTGGTATAAATATTCTCCAGTTTGTGAGTCACCCACCCAGCAGTTATGGGATTTGATTTTATTGTGATTGTGCCCCTCCTACCATGTAATTGTGGCTTCTCCTTTGTCTTTGGATATGGGGTATCTTTTGTGGTGAGTTCCAGTGTCTTCCTGTCAATGATTGTTCAGTAGTTAGTTGTGATTCTTGTGCTTTTCATAAGAGGGTGTCTATTTCAAACCTTCTGCTGCACTTTCTCATCTTCCATTTTCTTTGGCTTTACTCTCTGATGATAACTTCACTTCCAAATGACATCTGGGGCTAGGAAATCCAAAATCTGTAAGGCAGGTCAGCATGCTCTAGAAATTTCTTATCTTGAGTAAATTCTTAAAGGAAAAGAAGGAAGATTATTTCTTTTATTTCATTTCAAATAATTAGCTGTTTAAGAAGCTGAAATGAGAGTAGGTATAAAGAAAGACAAGAGTTTGCTTATATATTACTGAGAAAAATATCGATTTAAAAGTACACGTTAGAGAGGTCATGAAATGATGGTTTGGAAGATTATGTTCTTGCTTTTCTTATTGACACAGATAAGAAGTATAATCAAAGATAAAGTCATCATATCCGAACAATTAGATAAGATTATTCTATCATTCAGAAGCCCTGTTTTTTATCCATAGCTCAAATTATAAGTAATTTTCTTCTTTAATTATATTGAAAAAATAATTTTATATGGATGTTACAAATTTGCTTTACTCCATTTAAAATTTAGATACTTTAATTCATCTGTGTAGTGATTGCATATTATTGAAATGTCCAGCATCAGCTTTTGATCTGAAAATGTTGTCAAGTATTATGTGCTCCTATTCTCTGTGTGAATATAAGTAAAAAATAGAATAAACCTAGGCATGAAATTCTTATCCCTCTAAGGAACCCCCCCACATTGATGTTGCCTCTTGCATATGTCTCTTTTAAATAGGAAATTTTATTATATATTAATATAATAATATTATATTGTATTATTCTTATTACATTTTATTATATTTTACAATGAAGGGAATAGTTGGCAAACAAATGATGGCTAAGGACAAATCATAAATCTTATACCATCGTTTTGATTAAAATACAATCTGTTTAGATAATGTATAATGTTTTTCTTCAACCCCCACCCCCAGAGCTGAGAAGGGTGAGAAAGTTGAAAAATGGGCACAGATGTAGAGTTTTCCGTGAATACTGCTACTAGACAGTTGATAAATCCCCAGACAAAAACCTGGAATTGTATGTAACTAATAGCCAGACTTTCTCTCATGCATTTACATTTGTACATTCTTTATCCATTAGATAATCCAGAGACTGCTTAGTTAATTTTTTTTTTTTTTTTTTTTTTTTTTTTGCGATATGCGGGCCTCTCACTGCTGTGGCCTCTCCCGTTGTGGAGCACAGGCTCCGGACGCGCAGGCTCAGCGGCCATGGCTCACGGGCCCAGCCGCTGCCGCGGCATGTGGGATCTTCCCGGACCGGGACACGAACCCATGTCCCCTGCATCGGCAGGCGGACTCCCAACCACTGCGCCACCAGGGAAGCCCTCCTTAGTTAATTTTGATTATCTATATAATTGTCAATATAGCAACAACTCCAGATGAGAACAAAAGGAAAGAAATGGGGGGCATTTGGGCCTATCTATAATCATGACAATTGTCATGGGAAACATGGAGGTAAAAATTTTGAAGAAGATAGAATCATACCCAATGAACACACGGGTATAAGTCTGAAAATTTCACTAGCAAAAGCTCTTACCAAGATTTGTCTTCTTTACCTGATCTACTGTTTGGCTCTTTAAAAATTGAAGTTGTACATAAAGAAAATTTGAATTCATTATTTCCTAGGAATCTGAAATGCAACTACCTGAGTAGTTAGGAATTAGTCTATAAGGACCGTATTTTTCTTTGTGTGTTGGGAGAGGCATTTTCAACTATTAGAATAACTGAGTAACCATGCTATGTACCATTCTTTGAATTTCTCAAGACCCAAGTCATACCAGTCATACCTCTTGCTCTTTGATACTAATATTTACACTGCAAATGTATAAATCAAAGTGCAGTTAAGCAAAAATTTTATCACATAGAAAAACAGCTCTCATATCAGAGAAATTTGGATTGTTTTAGAGAATTGTGCCTTGTCATATAATGTGACTTGCATATAATTCACAGTTTAATTCAGGATTAAGTCATATTTTCCTGTTATTTACAATTCTCCATTCTTGAATATGGTACATGTTTCCATTTTTCAACGTCTTATTTTACATCCTGAATGAAAGTTTTATAATTTTCTTAAAAAATAAATATTGTACACATATGCATCCTAGGTATATTTTAATTTATATTGATATTTTACATGGTATTTTAAAAATTATGTTTGCTACTTTATGTTTCTAGTACATGTAATGCTATTGAATTCTGTGAATTCTGGAATTCTATTCATTAGTTTGCTTACTTTTTTTTTTTTTTATTTTTGGTTTATTTAGGTATTTGATCACTGAATAATGAAAACTTGTTTTTTAACCTTTAAATTTTTGTTTCTTCCTGTATTATTTTACTACCCATGATTCTTACATATACTGAATAGAAATATCAGCAAATGTGAATTTATATCTTGTTAACTTCTTTAAGGGAATTCTGTTTTACTGTTAAATATGATGCTTGGATAGATTTTAGAAAATAACTGTTATCTTTTTAAAGAAGTTCTCTTGTGGTTTTAGTGTACTAATACACATTGTCATGAAAAAGTATTTGGATTTAATAAATGTTCACATCTTTTGGAAGTTTTTTAAACTAATTGGTTGACATAATTACTCACAAATTTAAGTTTTCCATTTTAAGTCATTTATGCAATCATGGGATCAATTCTACTTGTTCTTAATAGCTCTCATTTTTCTTTTTTTACCATATTTTTCTCATTGATGATAGCATGACCAGGAAGGATGACTTTATATTCTTTCATTTGAAATGATCTCCCATAAACCCAAAGAGCACTTTCTTATGTTAAATATCTGGATTTTTCATGATCAACTCTAAATATATAAATCAACAGGAAAAATTGTGTGAAAAATCCTATGTTGATTTTTGTCTTTCTGGGGATTCTGCCATTCTTTTTCAGGGAACTTGTTCAGTAAAGGCCCAGATAGTGAATATTTTAAACTTTGAGGCCCATACAATCCCTGTCTCAATTTCTTAAGTCAATTGTTACAGTAGAAAAGCAGACATAAACAGTATATGAAATTAGTATGGCTGTGTTCCAGTAAAACCTTATTATGGATACTGAAGCAATCATTGGCAGAATTGAAGACAGAAATAGACCATTCTACAAAAACAGTTGTAGATTTCAATACCACACTTTCAGTAATAAATAGAACATTTACACAGAACATCAAAAGGAAAATGGGGACTTGATCAACACTATAAACCACCTATACCTAATAGACACACAGAATGCTCCACACAGCAACAGAAAAATATATATTCATCTCAAGTACACATGCAACATTTTCCAGGACAGACCATATGTTAGGCAATAAAACAATTCTCAGTATATTTTAAAAGATTGAAATCATACTAAGCATGTTTTAGGACCACAGTGGAATGAAAGTAGAAATTAATAGCAGAAGGAAAACTGGAAAATATGTGATAATTAAACAACATTGTTTTAAAAATTATGGGTCAAAGAAGAAATCACTAGAGAACTTTAGAAAATATTTTGAGATGCAAGAAAATAAAATCATAACACACCAAAATTTATAGGATGCAACAAAAGCAGTGTTCAGAGAAAAATGTATAGCTGTAAATGCCTACATTAAAAAAGAAGAGGGCTTCTCTGGTGGTGCAGTGGTTGATAGTCCACCTGCCGATGCAGGGGACACGGGTTCGTGCCCTGGTCTGGGAAGATCCCACATGCCGTGGAGAGGCTGGGCCCATGAGCCATGGCCACTGAGCCTGCGTGTCCAGAGCCTGTGCTCCACAATGGGAGAGGTCACAACAGTGAGAGGCCCACGTACAGCAAAAAAAAAAAAAAGGAAGAAGAAATATTTCAAACCAGTAACCTATTTTTTTTTTAAGGGACTAGAAAAATAATAGCAAAGTAAACACAAAGCAAGGGAAAGAAGGGGATAATAAAGATCAGATAAACAAATTGAAAATAGAAAAACAATGGAAATAAACCATGAAACCAAATGTTGGGTTTTTTTTTCAAAAGTTAAACAAAATTGATAAAATCTTAGTAAAACTAGATTAAAAAGAGAGAGAATGTATAATAACTAAAATTGGAAACTAATACAGAAGTATTACTATGACCCTATAAAAACTAAAAGGATTATAAGAGAATACTATGACAAAATTTTTATAAAAATAGATAATCTAGATGATAGAAAAATTCTTAGAAACATACAAATTACCAAATCGGACTCAAATAGAAAATCTAAACACATCTATAACCAGTAAAGAGATCAAGAAATTTAAAATCTCCAAACAAAGAAAAGTCTGAGACTAGATGGCTTCACTGAATGGTAAATTCTACCAAACTACAAAGAATTAACCCCAGTTCTACTCAAACTCTTTCCAAAAAATAAAAGAGGTGGGAACACTCCTAACACATTCTATGAGGCCAGAATTACTCAGATACACAAAGTAATAAAATTACAATCATTACTTCTTGTTAATATAAATACAAGTCCCAACAAAATAATAGCAAATCAAATTGAACAGTACATTGAAAAAGTGATACAACCTAAACAAGTATAATTTATCCCAGGAACACAAGGGCTGTTCAACATAAGAAATCCAATCAATGTAACACACCACATTAATAGAAAAAGGGAAAATTCACATGATTATCTCAACAAATGAAGAAAAAGGATTTTTCAAAATTCATTTATTATAAAAAAACATTCAACAAACTAAGAATAGATCGAGCTTCCTTAACATGATAAAGAGCACTTATCAAAAACCCACAGTTGACATCACATTTATGAGAAACTGAACTCTTTCCCCATAACATCATGAAAAAGAAAAGGATGGCCACTTGTACTGGAAGTTCTAGCAAAAGCAAATAGTCAAGTAAAAGAAATGAGGTCCACAGTGGAAAGAGAAAAATAAAGTTATTTTTATTCTTAAGATGACATAATTCTATATACAGAAAATCTTATAGAACATCTCACCCCACACCGACCAACACACACCGAAACATATACAAAAACTACTAAGCTAATAATCAGATTCTGCAAAGTTGCAGGGTCAGTTGTTTTCCTCTACACTGTCAATGAAATACTGAAAAGGAAATAAAGATTAAAAATTTAATTTATAATAGCATCCCAAAGAATACACTGCTTAGGAATAAATTTAACCAAGGAGGTAAGATGCTTGTACACTGAAAGCTATAAATCATTGTTGAAAGCAGTCCATGTTGAAAGACATCCCATGTTCATGGAATAGAAGTCTTAATATTATTTAGATGGCAATATACCCCAAACTACCTACAGATTCAATGCAATCTCTATCAAAATTCCAATGGTGTATTTTGCAAAAATTGAAAAGCTGGATACTTGCATTCATATGAAACTACAAGGGACCTTGGGTAACCAAAATAATATTGACATAAAACACAGTCAGATGACCCACACTTTCTGATGTCAAAACTTATTGCAAAGCTACTGTAATGAAAGCAGTGTGGTATTGTTGTTGGCATACATAAAGACTAGTAGAATAAAATTGAGAGTCCAGAAATACATCTATGGTCCATTGAATTTTGACAAGAGAACCAAGATCATTTACTAGGGGAAGGAATTGTCTCTTCAACAAAAAATAGTGCTGTAATAAGTGAATAATCATAAAAAAGAAAAAAAAAGGACCTTAGTCTCACTCCATAGGAAAAACTCAAAATGAATCACAACAAAAATATGAGTTAAAATTATAACAAACTATTAGAAGAAACTAGAGATAAATTTTATCACTGAGAATCTGGCAATGAGTTTTTAGATTTGACACCAAAACCACAAAGAACCAAAGAAAAAATAAATTTTACTTCATAAAAACCAAAATTTTTGTACATCGAAGGACATTATGAAGAAAGTGAAAACATAACTGACAGAATGGGAGAAACTATTTTCAAATTGTATGTCTGATAAAAGTTTAGTATCCAGACTATACAAAGAACTCTTACAGCTCGTCAAAAAAAGACAACCCTATTAAACAATGTATAAAAGACCTGGACAGATATTTCTCCAAAGAAGATACATATATGGCCCAGAGCATGAAAAAATGTTTAAGATCATTGGGTATTATGGAAATGCAAATCAAAACCACAATGAGATATCACTTTACACCCTCTGGGATGGCTTTAATCAAAAAGTGAAAATAACAAGCATTGGCAAAGATGTAGAGGAATAGCAATCCCAGTACATAGCTAGTGAGATTGTAAAATGGAGCATCCACTGTGGAAAACATTTTAGTAGCTTCTCAAAAAGTTAAGCATAGAAATAGCATATGACATAGCAATCCCACTCCAAGATTTAGACCCAAGAGAAATGAAAATATATGTCCACACTGAAACCTGTACTGGAACGTTCATAGCAGGATTATTGATGGTAATCAAAAGGTAGAGAAAATATTCATCAGTTGATGGCTGAATAAATACATTGTGATATACATCTGTGTTGTTCAGACAATGGCATATTATTCAGCCATCACAAGGAACAAAGTATTGACACATGCTACAATGAGGATGAAACATGAAAGCATTTTGTTAAGTAAAGGAATCCAGACACAAAAGGTCACAACTTGTATTATTCTTTTATGTAATATATTCAGAATAGGCAAATCCATAGAGACTGAAAGCAGATTAGAGATTACCAGGGGATGGGTGGAAAGAGAAATGAGAAGTGATTACTTAATATGTACAGGGTGTTTTACTGAGGTGATGAAAAGTTTTGAAACTAGACAATGTTGTGAATATACTAAATACCACTGAAATGTACAATTTGAAATGGTTAATTTTATGTTTTATAAGTTTTATTTTTAAATTTTATATCGGAGTATAGTTGATTAACAATGCTGTATTAGTATCAGGGGTACAGTAGAGTGATTCAGTTATACATATACTGTATCTATTCTTTTCAAATTCTTTTACCAGTTAGGTTATTACAGAGTATTGAGCAGAGCTCCCTGTTCTATACAGTAGGTCCTTGTTGGTTATCTATTTTAAATATAGCAGTGTTTACATTTCAATTCCAAACTCCCAATCTATCCTCCTGGCCCTTCCCCCAGTAACCATAAATTCTCAAAGTGTGTGAGTCTCTTTCTATTTTGTAAATAAGTTCATTGTATTATTTTTTTTAGATTCCACATGTAAGCAATATCATATGATATTTGTCTTTCTCTGTCTGACTTACTTCACTTAGTATGATAACCTCCAGTTCCATCCATGTTGCTGTAAATGGCATTATTTCATCATTTTTAATGGCTGAGTAATATTCCATTGTATATATGTACCACATCTTCTTTATCCATCTTCTTTATCGGTCTCATTGTTTGCAAATATTTCCCCCCATTCTGTGGGTTGTCTTTTCATTTTGTTTATGGTTTCCTTTGCTGTGCAAAGGTTTTGAGTTTAATTAGGTCCCATTTTCAAATTTTTGTTTTTATTTCCATTACTCTAGGAGATGGATTGAAACACATATTGCTGAGATTTATGTCAAAGAGTGTTCTGCCTATATTTTCCTTTAAGAGTTCTGTACTATTCAGTCTTACATTTAGGTCTTTAATCCATTTTCAGTTTATTTTTGTGTATGGTAGCAAAGAATGTTCTAATTTCATTATTTTTATATGTAGCTCTTCAGTTTTCCCAGCACCAATTATTGAAGAGACAGTCTTTTCTCCATTGTATATTCTTGCCTCCTTTGTCATAGATTAATGGACCATAGGTGCGTAGGTTTATTTATGGGCTTTGTATCCTCTTCCATTGATCTATATGTCTGTTTTTGTGCCAGTGCCATACTGTTTTGATGACTGTAGCTTTGTAGCATAGTCTGAAGTTAGGGAGCCTGATTCTTCTAGCTCTGGTTTTCTTTCTCAAGATTTCTTTGGCTATTCAGGGTCTTTTGTGTCTCCAAATTTTTAATTTTTGGCTCTAGTTCTGTGAAAAATGTCATTGGTAAGTTGATAGGGATTGCACTGAATCTTAGACTTCCTTGGGTAGTAGTATAGTCGTTTTGAAAATATTGATTATTCCAATCCAAGAACATGGTATATCTTTTCATATGTTTGTATCATCTTCGATTTCTTTGATTGGTGGCTTATAATGGGTTGGCCAAAAAGTTCGTTCATGTTTTCTGTAATATCTTATGGAAAAACCTGAATGAAAATTTTGGCCAATCCAGTAGTTTTCTGAGTATAGGTCTTTTGCCTCCTTAGGTAGGTTTATTCCTAAGTATGTTATTCTTTTTGATGCAATGATAAATGTGATTGTTTCTTGAACTTCTCTTTCTGATCTTTCATTGTTAGTGTATAGAAATGCAACAGATTTCTGTGTATTTATTTTTTATCCTACAACTTTACTGAATTCATTGATTAGCTCTAGTAGCTTTCTGATAGCATCTTTAGGATTTTCTATGTATAGTATCATATCATCTGCAAACAGTGACAGTTTTACTTCTTTTCCAATTTGGTTTCCCTTTATTTATTTATTTTTTCTTCTCTGATTGCCATGGCTAGGACTTCCAAAACTATGTTTACTTTAATAAAAAATTACTAATGAAAATAAAAAGATTAATCTAAATATGTGAGAACAAGTTGTACATAAAAAGAATATTAATATTTCATGTAAAATCAAATGCAACAATATATAGTATTCATAATATTAATAGCAGGTGAAATAGAATTGGGGGAAAAGAATCATTAGAATGATAAATAAGGATACAGTACTCATCACAGTTTTGAACTCATGCCTCAAATGACCCACTATCAAAATATATCACCAGTTATAAAGGGAAATAACAATAAGTATACAGTTTAGTACAATATAAGAGAATATTAAGCTCATACAAGTCAAGTCAATTGTAGAATATTTTTAAAATGCAAATGAATAAATTTACTTAATTCTAACTTGTCAGGAGCTAATTATTTAAGGAAAAAAGTGAAGGAAAAACATGATCTCAAAAAACATCTGGACAGGGGGCTTCCCTGGTGGCGCAGTGGTTGAGAGTCCGCCTGCCGATGCAGGGGACACGGGTTCGTGCCCCGGTCCGGGAAGATCCCACATGACGCGGAGCGGCTGGGCCCATGAGCCATGGCCGCTGAGCCTGCGCGTCCGGAGCCTGTGCTCCGCAACGGGAGAGGCCACAACAGTGAGAGGCCCGCGTACCCGCAAAAAAAAAAAAAAAAAAAAAAAAAAATCTGGACACACATAAATTAGTAAATTATTTAAAACTTTAAATGACATTTTATTGTTATATTATTTTAAATATATACAATTAGGTATACTCTTTATTTTATGAGAGACATTTAATGCTAATACTAAAACCTGACACAGATTCCTGACATAGAAAATAAATCTATAGGCAAATCTTACATACCAATAGATGCAAGAAAATTTAATGCAAAAGTATCCTATAATTTATGTAAGGACTTTTATAGTCATGCAAGGAATAGCATTAAGTCATAAATTAGATTAATGAATTCAATCTATAAGTTAAATAAAATTCAGCAAAAATGTATACTATCCTATATACACTATGAGCCAATATGAGGCTGTGACTTTTTGGACACTTTTCAAAAAGTTAAGTATAATTTTATGATTATTTTCATATAATTTATCTACATATGTTATTAGTAATATTCCATAAAATAATTGCTTTTATTTTACTGTTTTTAATTTATTATTACTTGAGTATTAATACTATTACCTTTTTAATACTTGTTGTGTCTGGTCAATTTACTGAACAGTCAATACATCCTATGATGTTTGTAATTTAATCATTTCATTTTTTATTGTTGTTCAATTGTATCACCAAGACAGAATGATATGTCTGTATTCTTGCAATGATTAAATGCTATAATTCTATTTCCTTATTACTAAATTGTCTATATTTGCAGGGTAATTTTATGTAATGTTGAGATAATATGAATTACAATGCTTGGTGATTATGTGAATGCCTCTAATGTTTCACTATTTAGTTATTAATTTGAGAGGGACATACTTCTTTTCTCAGTTTATCAGTACTCTGTGCAGGAGTTTATTCAATAACCATTCAGAACATTCTAAATTAATTTTGTGCTTTATTGAACTTTATGGAAATTGTAGTGGTAGAAATATGTATGTGATTTTAAAAAATATGCTACCTGCTGCATAAAACAAACCCCAACATTTCAGTTGATTTATACAATAGAGGTTTATATTTCACTCTTGCAGTAATTAAATATGGTTTTCCTTGTTCAGCACGAAGTTTTTCTCCATATGGTAAATCATGGATCCAGTATCCTTGCACTGTATGCTTTTACCATTTATTAGGACCTCTTAAAAGGAGTTTGCTTTAGTGCCACTGAAAGTGCTACTTTGGTGCTCCTGAAAGTGTGCTTTAGTGCTACTTGTCATTTCCACTCTAATGCTTTCCCAGGGAACTAGTTACATAGTCTGACCTACATTCAAAGGAGATAGGAATGGGGTAGGACTGGAAAATGCTCTCCCTGGATGGACAGCATCTTTTAAGCAGCAACTCTTTTTATAAATGTTGGAACATGAATAATTAACAGTTAATGCTACAAGAGTGACTACCTATAATTGCTAAGACTACTTATTTTAGCATCACTCATTTCTACCTTAATCTCTTTTTTAAAAAAGAACATAATGCAGTGGTACTAGAATATAATATTTATAACCACAATTTGTCTACTCTTTCTGTACTGATAATATTTTGTGAGGTTTTCAGTGCCAGAGCAAGGACAAAACTATTAAAGATATAATAAATATTTTAGTGTATATTAAATGCAAAGATCTTGATAAAACATATATTTAGTTATTGAGTGACACGTTATTCATTTTATATAAACTGACTGCATGTTTATAAATCATTATACTCAGATTCAAAAAGTATTAAGATTTTTATATAAAAAAAATCAATACCTATTTCTTTAAACCAAAGTTTTGAATGAGTAAAATCACTTAGTATCATTTCAATTGCTTTCTCTGTTGTAATATACTAGGTAGACTGTCCATGTGTATTTGCACATAATGAACTAAATAATTTCAGACAGGTCTGTGAGTCTATCTTGAAGACAGAGGTAAAAGTGAAGCAGTTAGACTGGTTGATTTACCTTTGAATATTTAAGACCCACCACAATGATATTTAAACAATGTAGTAGTCTTCAAACTTGTGACAAAATCACCTGACAGGCCTATCAACAAGAAGTGGTCTGAAAAATATAGACTTCAGTGAGATTTATAAATAGAAAGTTTACTTTTTTTTTAATATCCCAAAGGACAAATTTGCCTAGGGTATTATATGACTGAAATGGTGATCCATTTAAGATCTTGATCTTGAATTATTGTTTGTAGCTGGTTGTAAGAGCAAATTACTTTCACAAGAGTGAGCATGAAGATTGAAAAAAACACAGTATGGCAGTTTTGCTAATAATTACAACCCTAAGCTACTTGATAGATGAGTATTGGTAATTAAACCATTGGATGTAATGGGGACCTATATGATTCACTTCTCAAGAAAAAAAAGGGACATGAAATAACAAATTAATGTGATACTTAAGTGACCACTCTATGTTCACACATTTTCCAGCATTAGAGGGAAACCGAAATAAATACTCCAATCTCTTTTTTGGTTTAAAGCAATTGGAAAGGATATTAATGGGGTCTAATATCAATGTTGACAGCAGAGAATAGAGAAATGAAAGGCTGTAGTAATGAAGTCATCATAAAGAGGGATGGAAAAACTAGGCAGGTAAAATTTGAGAAGAAAAGAGGAACTATATGGATTTCACTTTTTCAAAGATGTAAATGAAGGAATAATTATAGTGTGTTGCCAGATTCTCTCCTTATTCACTCTTCTCCCTTTCTTCCTCCTTCCCCCTCTCTCTTTCTTCTTTCCTTCCTTCCAGCTATTGCATATAATATTAAAAGGATTATTATTTTTTTCATTTATTTGGATAGTCTATGGAAAATACTTATTAGGCAGGACACCTTTCACTACAGAGAAGCTTAAGAAACAATAGAACGACTGTGACATACAGGATGCATTGAAGGAAGCAAGGGCCCAGAGTTAGGGATATAAACTGTGGTTGGAGAAAGTCACAACTAGGGATAAATTTTGTCTTGGTTCCCCTTCCCTTTCCCTATGTGGATTTTCCCTCCCATTTTTTCTTCTCATTTAATTTCAGGCTTTTAGTATTTTTAAGATGAGTGTAGGTACATCTACATAAAGAAATGTAATATGAAAAATATAAAAAAGTGGAAATAATAAAATCCACTCAACTCAGAGTACTGAGTTCTAACTGTGCTAGAGCAGTTCCTGAAGATCACATAATACTTTTCTATTTCCCCTTATGTAGTCAGAATATAAAACTGATCCAAATTATATTGTTGCTTTTTTTTTTTTTTTTTTGCGGTACGTGGGCCTCTCATTGCTATGGTCTCTCCCGTTGTGGAGCACAGACTCCGGACACGCAGGCTCAGCAGCCATGGCTCACGGGCCCATCCGCTCCGCGGCATGTGGGATCTTCCCGGACCGGGGAACGAACCCGTGTCCCCTGCATCGGCAGGCGGACTCTCAACCACTGCACCACCAGGGAAGCCCAGCTTATTTTTTGTTTGTTTGTTTAAAGAAAGCATCTTCGGTAACAGTGGAACTTAGAACACTTCTTAGAACACTTAAAATGAATCATGAAGTCCTGCAACAAAAACTGAAAGTGAAAAAATATCTTACCAAATTATAAGAATAATTGTACTTTCACTCAATATTCACAAATACGAGTATAAAACTTCTATTACCTAGACTCTGTGTCTTTAATTAATCCTGTTTCATTAACTCCAGTGAACTCTTGTAAGAGTAGAATGCAAAGTAATGTTTCTGAAAGTGTTCATTCTGATGCCCAGGCTCCAGCAATTTTTTTTTTTTTTAAATTAATTTATTTATTTATGGCTGTGTTGGGTCTTCGTTTCTGTGCGCGGGCTTTCTCTAGTTGTAGCGAGCGGGGGCCACTCTTCATCGCGGTGCGCGGGCCTCTCATTGTCGCGGCCTCTCTTGTCGCAGAGCACAGGCTCCAGATGCGCAGGCTCAGTAGTTGTGGCTCACGGGCCCAGTTGCTCCGCGGCATGTGGGATCCTCCCAGAACAGGGCTCGAACCCGTTTCCCCTGCATTGGCAGGCAGACTCTCAACCACTGCGCCACCAGGGAAGCCCCTCCAGCAATTTTTATCAAGCCTAACAACTCATCAGAGTCTTGAAGATATCTCTGTGGAATTTTACACCACAGATGCATTGTGCTTTTTGGATCAGTTATCTGTATCACTTGCATGCTATCCCAATAACTAATCCTGAAATTTGAGTAATTTTACACAATTCTTTTAACCAAGATTATTGAAAAATATTGTGTACAGACATCCTCAGTTCTTTGTCTCATTCAACCTAATTTTCTATTTCTTTACTATATTAAAGTATCAATCCAGGTAACCGAAATGAATATTCCATTTTGATCTAAAGACTTATGAATAGGCAGAAGACTAGACAAGTTGTCAAAGTCCCTTCCTGTCTAGAGAATTGGCATTTGGAAATATAAATAAGTAAATCTTTCTTCTAGTTTACATGTTGGATAGTAATTTTATTGTGTCATTTTTCTGAGACCATGACACATTTATTTGCATTTTTAATGTTCTTTCATTGTTTTATTTAAAGATTTTATTGATGTGGACCATTTTTAAAGTCTTTATTGAATTGGTTACAATATTGCTTCTGTTTTATGTTTTGGATTTTTGGCCACGAGGCTTGTGGGATCTTAGCTCCCCGACCAGGGATTGAACCCGCACCCCCTGCACTGGAAGGCAAAGTCTTAACCACTGGACAGGGAAGTCCCTCTCTCATTGTTTAACTTTTTCCTCCTACGTATTACAGGTAATACTAAGGTGTCTCAGAATACAATACACTGTTTCCTCTTAGAACCTCCTCTTTTATCACTCCAGTATTTGATTCCTATAAAATTTGCATTTATTTGAAAATCTTTGGTGTAAAAAAACTTTAGTATCTGAAAGCCGTTTTGCTAGCTTATGACAAGTCTTCAAGTTCAGGCTTATCATTTCTCTATTCATTTTTTTCAGTAGGGTAGAATCAGGATTTGGGGCAAATACATTTAAAATTTCCAAGTACTATGCATTTATTTTTCAATTACAAGAGCTCCTTGTTTTCTGCTTTTAATTTTAAATAAAAATTGTATATGTAAGTTGTACAACATGCTGGTTTGATATATTTATAGTTAAATGATTACCACAGTTAAGATAATTGACGTATCATCTCCTCACATAGTTACCATTTTGTGTGTTTGTGACAAGTCCACTTGAAATGTCCACTTCTGAGCATATTTTCAGTATTCAGTACAGTATTTTTAAGTACAGTCATGTCTGTACATTAGCTCTTTAGATTTATCCATCCTCCATAACTGCAAATATTTACCATTTGAGCAACATATCCACATTTCCCCCATGCTCCTAGTCCCTGGTAACCACTGTTCTACTATCTGCTTTTATGAATTCATCCTTCTTTTTAGATTTCACATATAATTGAGATCATACAGTATGTGTCTTTCTCTGTCTGATGTCTTTCACTTAGAATAATGTCCTCCAGTTTCATCCATGTTGTCACAAATGGTAGAATTTCCTTCTTTCCATGGCTGAATCATATTTCATTGATGGAGAAGATATTGGAAATGATACATCTGATAAAGAGTTAATATCCAATATATGCAAAGAACTCACAATTCAACATCAAGAAACCAAATGACCCAATTAAAAAATGGGCAGAGGACCTAAATAGACCATTTTCCAAAGAAGACATACAAATGACCAATAGCCATATGAGAAGATGCTCAATGGCACTAAGCATCAGGGAAATGCAAATTTTTATTATATCTGTTTTACGTCAAGTGTAAATCCCCCATGGATATGACACTATATTAGCTGATTCTTCCTTACAATCCAATGTGCTCCACTAATTAGTAAGAAGCATGATTCGATTTAGAGTAGCAAATCAGAGTTCACATTTCTGGTTTTTACTTCTAATGTGTGACTTGAAAAAAAAAACAACCTTCTTCATCTTACATCAATATTTCCTATTATAGATTTTGAGAATACTAAATATTTTTTTACCTTGGTATCACAACAATTATTACATTTTCAGACTCCAGTGAAGAAGTACCGCGTATGAGTAATCAGATAGCCACTGTTACAAAGAATGATGCTTAGAAGTTGAACTTTCTTTCTGACACTCATAATCCCACACTATTCCTTCAATTCACATTACTTTCTACTAAAAAGAGCTTCTTAGAATTACTTTTACTGCTTCCTATATTACTTAGTAACTAACTTTGTTTCTTTATCAATTCAGTTAAACAAAAAGTATTGTGTCCCTAATGTATCCAATACAGTGTTGGATATTTGGGATACAAAAATGAAGAAGTTGAACAAGAATGATAGATTAGAAACAAAATTCAGCCATAAGCTATCCCACTTCTTCCATTCCTTTGCCTATCTCTTATCTTGACTCTGCATCCTCCAATAAATAGTAATAAATCAATCTTCCCTGCAGTCAAAAAATTTTTGCTAAAATTTTGACTAGTTCAAATTACTTTCAGGATAAATTCCAAGTTTCTAGGCATAACTATATAGGGCTCTTGAGGGCACAGCCCCTGTTTCTGTCTCCATCTTCATCCCCTCATATTTCACACTTCACAAATTCCATGCTAAAATACAAAATGCTTATAATTTCCTGTTCACTTTGTCCTGTTTTGTGCCTCTCTCCTCATTTTCTCTCTCCCCAAGAAACTCACTTTCCACCATTTTTAGTATTACTATTCTTCCTACAGTTCAGAAGACTTCTTCTTCAGGCGTCCTTTGTTAAATATCAGATTCAGACAGTAATTTTTGCATGTGGTCTCACATCACTAGTGCATCTATCTATCTTAACATTAATATATATATAGAAAGTGTCCATTGGTGTGTCTGCCTACTGCTCTAAACTTAAACTCCTGAAGGGCTGGAATCATTTATTCTTCATTTTGTTCACTCCTTTCCTCTAGCTCAGTGGTCGGCAAACTGTGTTTTTAAAGGGATAAGCAGTATGCAGCATTTTAGGATTTGTGGCCATAGGATCTCTATAACAGCTACTCAGTTCTGCTGTTGTAGCATCATAGCAGCCATAGGCAACAAGTAAATAAACAAACATGGTTATATCCAATAAAAATTTTACTCACTAAAACAAGCTTTCTGGCCTTAGCATTCTGACCCTTGCTATAGCATTGTGCTAATAATATAGTGCCAAATAAATGAATAAGTTCCTGACTTATTCCTGTGCTTGAATTCTAACTGGGTAAAGTGCCAAGTACTTGGTTCCCTCTGGAAGAGCCCTGTTGCCTCTATCGCCAGCACCCTACATTGACAGTCACTTATCAATGCCTGTATATCTTCTCTGTGCCAAGGACTCAAGAAAAGATGACTCAAACATGGGCTTTTTCTCTCCTAAGGCCATGTGTGTCAGGGAGAATTACAATCAGGTGCAACTATGGAAAAACAAATCAGGTGCAACTAATGTAAAAACATACTCCATTGACTTAAACAATCAAGAAGTTTTTTTCTCTCATATATCAATAATATCAAAGTATAGCATTTGTGACAGCTTAATTATGCCTCTAAGGACTCAAATTCTTCTTTATCCAGTTGTATTCTCTTTGCATAAGGTCTTTGTCCTCATGTTCACAAGATAGATGCTGACAATCCATGCATTATACCCATTTTTCAGGTAGGAGGAAGGGAGAAGGAGACTAGAACACCTGCTTATTTCCATGTGTGTAATGGTCTATATTGCATGACTTTTCCTAACTACAATGCAGATTGGGAAATAGTAGTAACACTGTTGCAATTTTTATAATAGAAGACATCTGGGACCTAGGACTGAATGGATATTGAGTGAATTTTCCTAAAGTATATGCTACATCATGCTACCTCTATGTATTTTTCTGCAAAGTAGGGTGTTTTATTACACTTGAAATTGGCGTAAAATCCCCGGCCTTGGCCAAATAATTTTCATAATTCCTTTAATATCATGAGATTTCATTTAAATTTAATGTTAAATTAGGTCTATTTTGTCACCATGTAAATTTAATATTAAATTAGGACTATTGTGTGTGTAAATTATCATTTTGTTTATCTAGCCCTCACTCTCACTTAACGTCTTTACTATGAGAACTCTTGACATGGAAATAATTTCCTCCTATTCTCCCTAAATGTTAGTACTTTTTTTTGTTATAAATTTGTACATGGAAAAAATTATAACATATGGTCTAGAATTTGATATTTTACGAGCAATTTATATTTTCAAAGTACTTTAAAAATCATGTATCCGTTAAACTTATTTGAATATTATATTGACCTACTTTTTCTTTCATTATGAATAAAAGGCTTTTAGTAGAGAACAACAGTAATCTAATGTTATAGTTAAGGAGATGAAGTATTTCACATTCATTTTTCCATAATGAAATCTCTAAGCCTTCACATCTAAAAATGCATACTTGAAGAAAATAATTTGGTTGTAATTTCACATTTCATAGACATATTGCATTAGACCTGTCATTAAAGAATTATCTGCTTTGTGGTAATAATTGTTATTAATTATCAATATTTCAAAATAATGAGAATACAGTGATGAAATATATGTCATCACATAACCCTCCATTGAAAAATAACATGGTAGGGAGAAAGTAGAAAAAGCTAAAAGGCAAAGGGAAATTTGATTCCCTCTTAGAACTAGAACACCATCTCTTCTATGACTCTGCACAGGTATTTTAAGATTTCTGCCTTAGTGGTTTTATTTTGCTCTTTAGGGTTGTATGTATAAATAACCTACTGTTTAGAAAGGACTTATATGAAGACTGAAATACAAATGCTAAGTAATATAACTTTACTTTCAAAAAGGTTATCAACGGGGCTTCCCTGGTGACACAGTGGTTGAGAGTCCGCCTGCCGATGCAGGGGACACGGGTATGTGCCCCGGTCTGGGAAGATCCCACATGCCGCAGAGCGACTGGGCTTGTGAGCCATGGCCACTGAGCCTGCGCGTATTTAACTATGAAACTATGTATTCAAGAGATACTGCTGTTTTCAAATTGTTATAGCAACAAAGATAGCATTATTTATTATAGTCTGGTTAAACTTCTAACTCTACAAAGACTATAGGAATATATATATTTAGAGTTCCCTTCCTTCAGTGGTAAGATATTAAAAGAAGATTTCCTGTTTTGAATCTCTCCTCTCTTGTTCTTTTCAGTTTACCTTTTGTTATAGAATTAACCTGTGACACCCCAAAATTGAGCTCTTGCCTAAATGAAAATTAATCCCTAAGTCTCAGGCTGTTCTTTTAGTTATTACAATCAACTTTGATATTAACAAGAGAATAAATATTGAAGTAAGACTTATTAGGCTTGAAATCAACCTCCACTACTTTTATCTCTTTTTATATCTTAGTTTTACACTTATAGAAAAATTTTACAAATAGCAGAGTCCCATATTCACTTCACCTGATTCCCCTTTATGTTAGCATGGTAACAAAACATGGTTTTGTGGCAAAACCATGGTACAATTATACAAACTAAGAAATTAACACGTATACAATTAAATATAATAACTGTATGTATACTAACCCATGTATTCACACACTCTTATATTTATTTCTGAATCTATCCACCCATATATATTTTACAACCATAAGTTCCCATTGATACTTCCATTAAATGCAACATTACAGCACTCATTCTCACCTTCCTCCTTTCCTTATTTGTCACTTCTTTCTCTTACAGTAAGCAATTGACTCATGATCTAAGATACATTTACTTAGATGTTCAACTGTAGTATACATTTAACAGAGTTTCAGAATTCTAATACTTACTCTAATGAAAAAATATATACTCATCCTTAAACCACTCTTACTAGAGCATTTTAGTAGGTTAGTTCATTTACTTTAGGAATTATGACTTCAAAACAATAACAAAGCACTCATTAAATGTATAGAAAAAGTTTTTTGTCATTATTTCTTTGTTTTGCTGTTTCCAAATAATGCATTCTATTTTCATGGCTAGATTTTCATGTAAAGCTAATGGTATTCCTATGTGCCACAGATTTTGATTTAAGTGCAATCTCTCCCCTATAGGTTTTTCCAGCAGAGAAAGGAAATGGGTCTCAAGCATCTCATTGCATGACTCCTCTGCACACGCCGACTTAGCTACCATGTCTGGACAAGTGAGTACACCTTTAGACTCAAGCACAATGGCATATAGATGTACAAATTACTGTCATTATTATAATTGCACTACTATGCCCTATTGAATGCAGTGAATTACCATTACATTATGAAAGTTATCTTAGAAAGTGTGTGAATAATATATTACATTTTTACAGAATAAATGAAAATGGAAGGAATGGCAATATTAAATTAAAAATGCAGTGAATGCATATATTTTATTATACACTAATATTCAGATAAATGCTGACAAGTTTATTGATTTTTTTGCTCATTTTGCTTATAAAGGTCAATTTTATGCCAGTTTCTAAAAAAGAATAGTTGTTGACACTTTCTAGGCAAAACATAGATTAGTGAAAATTCCTCATTCTCACAATGTCTTTATAGCACATTATTTTTATCTTTTACCTTTAACTAGCCTGAAAGTCTAGTTTTCAGCCATATTTTTGTTTGGTTGAAATTGCAGTTCTCTCAAGACAAGGGTATGTAAAAACAAGAAAATGGATATAGTGAGAGAAAGGCATAGATTCTCAAGCATAATTAAAATGAGGTTGCAGGAATTAGAGACCAATTATATATAGAAATAAGAACTTTGTTGTTTCCTCTGATAATATTTTGCTTTATTATTTTTGTACTCCAATAAGTTTTAAGCACCATTACCAGTTATATCTCTTAAAACTGATAAAACAACAGAGGATAATTTACTGATCATTCAACTCTGACACAGAAAATAGTTCCTGAGACTCTCAAGAACTAGAATGAAAATATTAAGAAATTCTATTTGTCAATTAAGTTTCAGTTTCAATCATTTGTGAAGAAATACAGAAATCATTATTTTCTAAACCATAAAAATGATAAAATGAGGGTAATATTAACCTAGTATATTTGGTTATTTAAAGTCTTTCAATAAATTATTGTTTAGAGAGTCAATTTTTCCAGTTAATAAAATATATATATTTTATTACTTAAACTTTTATTGATTCTTATAATTTTGAATTGAAATCATCCTAAAATAGTTTAACCTAAATATCTTACAAATTCAAAGAGAGAATATTAAACACAATCTCAACCTATCCCTCCTAATTCATTTAAAACTGTTTAAGTACATACTCTGTGGTACTTATTTTGGTAAACATTCTAGAGAGGTGGTGGGGGTGAATTAGGGAGTTTTCCCAGTCTAGAGTGTGGAATCCAGACACATGCCTCCAAAGCGATTCTAAGCAACACCAGTCTATCAAGAAGCTTGAGCAGTTAGAGGTAATGCCTTTGCTGGCACATTCAGCAGGTGGTAAAGTCTGTTAGCAAAGGTCATCACATTCACGGAAAAGACTGACGAGTACAGTTTTCTGGTAACTGACTATACTGCTGAACTGAATGAATAAGCATTTTCAGAACTCTAATGGAAAGCTGATGAACTCATAAAAGTGGTAACAAAAGATCAAGATGAAAAAAAAGTTAATTACATGGGACTGAGTGACCTGATGAGGATGATTATAATTTTTGTGACTTTCTGTTTGAATTACTCCCCTCCCCCCCAAAAAAAGTTATCATATGCAAAGCTACCAGCTTAAGCAGACAATGCCAAAGGGGACGGTGGACAAAACTATACAGACACCATCCATGCCTGAAGGTACACTGAGGCCCTTTGAAGCTAAAGGGTTTATGACAGGGAAGGTAACTCAGAACTGGCCAAAACCAAGAGGATGATTTCAAGTGGGTTTTAGGGGACAGCTGTGGAAGTCAGAAACAGTACATATGAGGCTGAAGACAAACATAGGATGATAATAATAAAGAAGATTTGCTTGTGTCTCAGAATCTAAGGAAAGAAGAACGTTTTTCAAACAGGCAATATCTAGTTTATACAGTTCCTATTTTTGTTCTTGATATTTCATTAAAAATACTAATATTATTATTTTCTAGTATTTATATAGTGTCTGCTCCGTACCAGACACTGTTCTAAGAGCTCTGTAACTCACACTGGCGGCAATTCTCTAGAAAATTAATAATAGTATCCTATCTTGTGGAGGGAAAAGATACATAAGAGGACTGAGTAATTTGCAAAGGTCACATTTGAACTGGGATTCAAACCCGCGTTGTCTGACTCCAGTCTTTTCTCTTTCTCCCTGTGACATACTACTTCTCAAATATTTAATCAAATGTTACCCTTTTCTCTCTAAGGGAAAGATGGCCTTAACTTAATGCTGTTCCGTCTATCAAAAGTGCTAAAAAGGTTAGTTTTGGTGTACTGACATTATGAAGGATTTGTTCAATAACTGAAATCTTTGTTAGGAGAAGTTTGCCAAAATACTATTTTTAAAAGATAAATATGGATTTTTATTTATGATAGGGTCTTTCTTTTTTCCCTCCATCTTCACTTGCTTCCTTTTTTTCTTTCTTCTTCAGATAAACTTTGGTTTTGGTTTTAATTATCTTTGTGATATTCTGAAAATAATATTAATGTACGAAAATTAAAATATGTCAATAATATAGTCATTCATTAAATTTATCACCACTAGATGTCTCCAAAAAGTTTGTGTGTGACAAATTTAAAATTCTGATCCATCTACCAATAAACTCTCAAAGTCAGAATAGCAGATATCTGAAAACTACTTCAGTTTGTTTCAGGGATGAAACTGGAAGAGTTTGCTGAGCTCTTGATTGAGCTCACTTAGGTGATTCTTTCCACAACATTGGTCGTAATTTCTACCTTTATTGTGATCTATCTAAATATCAATTTAAATTTATTTCTCTTCTGAGTTTTCTGCATTTTGCTATTCTTTGTGTGTGTGTGTATAGCGCTTAAAATTGTCTCTTGTAAGGATTAGCATATACTACATGACTATCCAAATATTAAGTCAGTTTGGAATTTATCATGTTTAATCATTGAATTCCTGATTTTTAATTGAGACTAAGTATTTTCTGCTGAATTCATTCATTCTTATTTTCAGCCAAGCTCATGCCTAAGTCTTTGTCCATATGATTTGCTAATGACCTAGGCAATTCAGTAAAAATGATTATAGTTCTATATCATAGTTCACACTTAAAATTTCTTCCTCTCTGCTTGTTGTAGACTAAATATTCCTAAAATCTTTTCTACCCTATTGATTCTTCCCCACATAGAAGTAGCAAAGACATGGGGAAAAAGACCTTCTAACAGGGCTGAGACATTTTGATCCACTTCAGCTCTGCTCTGCCTCACCTCATGATTTAGAAAAATCAATGGCATATCAGCTTAGTAGTCACTGATCCATGAGGTAATTGCACCTTCTAATATCTTCAACTTACAGCTTCTGAAATGGGCAAAGCCAGTGACCAGAGGATGAAACACATTGTTTTTGTTTTTTTTTTCAATTTTGTGATCAAATTGAGAAAATAGTCATCTCAGTCTGTATTTCTGAAGGAAAAATAACATTGCCTCAGAGGTGTAAATATACTATTAAACACGCTTTTATCATATTAAGTTTATTATTTTCCCAAATAACTGGCTTTATTATGCTATAGATTATATTTACCCGCAAAACGTGTGTGCAGTTTTCTAACCTAATTCATTATAAAAAGCGTTCTAGATTTCAGTATGGAGAACTTGGCACTTAATTTTGTTGTTAAATATGGTGGGAAATTATCCCCACTGCTTTTGTTATGCTGCTTAGAGACATCTTAACTAACTAGATAAGAATTCATCTTTAGGAAAGAGATGTGGGCTTAAGTAAATACTAAACAAATTGAGTATTAACTCACAGGGAGAAAGTAAGATTGATGATCTGACAAAATATTAATTAAAAGAAGGAACATTGCCAAGCTTTTCTTGTATAATTCAATTCCACATAATTCAAAGGCAAAATTAATTTACTGTTTCTTATTTGACAACAAAGAAAGAGCTTTATAATGATTATTTTTTTTAAATGTGTGCTCACATGACATGGTAAAACTCCATAATCAAAAACATAGTTGTTTAACATCAGAGGTTTGCATTTAAATTCCAGAATTCCACAGAGACAATAAAGCACTTCTTTGAAACAAAATGAGTTTGCACTTATTTCTGAAGGTTTTTAGGCATATGCAAACATCAAATACCAATTTTGGTATTAATTAAAGGAAATAATCCTAAAACATTTTGCAATTTTTACTTTGAGCAGTTGCCAGTTCGCACAGTCCAACATATGCTGAATATTTTATATACAAGTGATTTATTATAAAATTTACCAATGATGGCTAATACTCTTTTATTTTATTTATTTATTTGTTTGTTTGTTTGTTTTTTGTGGTACATGGGCCTCTCACTGTTGTGGCCTCTCCCGCTGCAGAGCACAGGCTCCGGACGCGCAGGTTCAGCGACTATGGCTCACAGACCCAGCCGCTCCGCGGCATGTGGGATCTTCCCAGATCGGGGCACGAACCCGTGTCCCCTGCATCGGCAGGCAGACTCTCAACCACTGTGCCACCAGGGAAGCCCTAATACTCTATTTTAAAGTTTACTTGCCCAAATATGAGCATTTTTAAAGATTAAATGTTGTTATGTATTATAAAATGGAGTGTGCTTACTAATTTAATCCTGAGAAGCCCCTTTAAACATATTTCGTATCACTATCATTTTCAAAAATGTAATTTCAAATAATTTTCCTTTCTGTTAAAGACCACACAATTATTGCTTGAAAATATGTAATTCTTCTGTTTAATGAGGTAGAGCAAAATAAATTTTTATTCCAAATGTATACTTAAATGTCTAGCATTGGGCTTCCCTGGTGGCACAGTGGTTGAGAGTCCGCCTGCTGATGTAGGAGACACGGGTTCGTGCCCTGGTCCGGGAAGATCCCACATGCCGCAGAGCGGCTGGGCCCGTGAGCCATGGCCGCTGAGCCTGCGCGTCCGGAGCCTGTGCTCCGCAGTGGGAGAGGCCACAACAGTGAGAGGCCCGCGTACATTAAAAAAGAAAAAAAATTGTCTAGCATTAAGGTGATGCCAAAGTGAATACCCTCAGAATTCTAAATATATAGAAACTTTGTAATTGAAGTCTGAATTTTCAACAATAATTGATTCTGAGGTACTGGTTGTATTGGTTATGTAGCATTGATGTTGCTTAGAAGATGTAACATCATGGCAAAACTTTGAACTTAAAATTTTCTACCCTGGAAATATTGTTCCTTAAAAGAGAATGTTAGAACAGAAAAGGGACTTTGAAAACAAATTCTTTGGCTCTTCTAGAAATCAGAGCTAGGACATAAACTTAGGTTTGATTACTTTATTAGGTAGTACAATACCAGGGAAGCAGAATAAGAGAGGAGTGAAGGAAAGATAAAGGAAGTCAATAAGAGACTGTGGTACTAAGCTGCTACTTGTTGGAACCAAATTCAAATGATGGTGTGCTCTCAGGAGACTCTTCTGAAAGTCTACAGAATTCCTGGTCCCAAGGAAGACCTACATTAAATTTCAGATATTATTTTAGGTTACTTAAACATCATCTGTCTATTTCCTCTGTAAGAATCTTCCAAACTCTAAGTCATTCACATAATCTTAAAATTATTTAGTATCAATAAAATATAATAATTCATCAAAACTGATAAAATTGTATTTAGTAAGTTTCTTTTGATTTTATGTAATTGCCCTTTAACTGAGACATGTTTTAATGCACTTTTCAAATATGTCTTGAAGTGTCTTATTGACTAAACATTATATGAAACAGACTGATGCTCCACAAAGATAATTAATGACAAAATGGCAGTGTGTTCATTTTATAGAACTAAAGATACCAAACTAAGCTCCTCAAAGAGAACAATGATTAAAGGAAACTGTATTATTTATTTTATTCTCCTCTCCAATTTGCTAAAAGTTTCATTTTAAACTGAGGATTTCAAAGTGCCTCTGTTTAAAAAAAACAAACAAAACAACAAAATTCAATCAGATACAGGCTGCTGTCTTAGCAAGTTCCCTAATGCTTAGTTTCCAGCATGCTAAAGGGATAAAAATCATTGATACAGCTCAAACCTATCACACTATTTGTTTAATCTGGCAGTATAGCTATTTAGAACTGGAGCGAAGGAGATACTTTAGTTTGGACATTACCTGAAAATTGAGAAAACCATTTTTTAATAACACAAGCCTATTGTACTGACAGTAATAATACAAGTTTTGATGACAAATTGTCTAAATTTGAGAATGATATTTAAAAGTTACAGGCTTAGTTCTTTTTATAAAATGTGTAAACAAATGAAATATATTTATGGGTCTGTTGAAAGTCTAAAATTGAAAGCACTCAAAATATGTTAAGCAATCTGAATTATAACTCATTTTATAAACCTATAGTGCTTAAGGGGAAAAAAATGTACCTGGATTCACAGCTAACATGAGATTTGCAATACAAAATAAGTGAACAAGGAAACCAGTGACATAAGCCCTAGGGTAATGCTACTTGCTGGAATAAAAGAATACCACATGATAATAATTCCAGAGAAGGACTTTGCAACTACACAGAAAGTACATTTAAAATATGTATATAACTTATAGTAATGCTGTCACTTCACACAGAAACTTTTATAGGCATACTTTCAAGATATTGCAGGTTCGGTTCCAGATCACCACAATAAAGCAAGTCACACAAATTTTTTGGTGTTCCAGTGAATAAAAAAATTATGTTTACACTATACCATAGTCTATTAAGTATGCAATAGCATTATATCTAAAACACAATGTACATACCTTAATTTAAATCTACAAAAACAAAAGAAAATTACAATAGTAACATCAGTGATCACTGATCATAGATCACCATAACAAATACATGAAATATTGCAAGAATTACCAAAATGTAACAGAGACACCAAGTGAGCTGATGCTGTTGGAAAAATGGTGCTAATAGACTTGCTTGACACAGGGTTGCCACAAACCTTCAATTTGCTGAACTTATTTACAAAACAGAAATAGAGTCGCAGATGTAGAAAACAATCTTATGGTTACCAAGGGGGAAAGGGGGGTAGGGATAAATTGGGAGATTGGGATTTACATATACACACTACTATATATAAAATAGATAACTAGTAAGGACCTACTGTATAACACAGGGAACTCTACTCAATACTCTGTAATGGACTATATGGGAAAAAAATCTAAAAAAGAGTGGATATATGTATATGTATAACTGATTCACTGTGCTGTACAGCAGAAGGTAACCAACACTGTAAATCAACTATACTCCAATAAAAAATTTTTAAAAAAGCAAACAAAAAAACCCCCTTCAATTTGTAAAAAAAAACACAATATTTACTAAAAGTAATAAAGTGAAGCGCAATAAAACAAGGTTTGCCTGTAATCAGGTTTGGTACATTTCAAGTGTCATAACAGTATAAGAAAAACAAAGATGTTCATCATTTAAATGATTTAACTGCTCTTCATTTTGAATAAAATGAGCTTGAGAATTTTCTAGCTCCATGATTTCTCACACCTAAAATATAACCATTGGGTATTTGCTCTTAATTACCAGCTCTACTACAATCACATTTCTCATTAGTTGGGAAATTAATCTTATCAAATCAGTATTAGAGTCAATGACATTTAATCCTGCTAGGAATTTGGCTTTTTGAATTTGTTTTCAAAACGTGATGCCCTTCTTAAATATGTGCTTACATTTATGTTGGCACTAATGTTATCATAAACTATTTTGCACTTCATATATTGCTAAAGAGTATGTTTGGTTAATTAAAGATTTTATTGAGTACTGAAGGATACAGTACTAGACTAATAAATGATGCAAACAAATAAAAAAAACTGTATAAACGCCCTGTATTGTGTCCATGCCACTTCCTCAACAGCAGGGGAAAAAAAAAATAATTATTGCATCCTTTTTTCTCAGTGATTGCTCAATGACCTTGTTTAGCAGTCTCAAGAGTAATGCAGCAATATATTATCAATTTTAAAAATTCATATTTGTATCTTATATTTTGATAATAAATATTCTTTTTATTCATGCCTGTGACCAGATTCATTCTTTCCACAATATTCTCCATGATAATAATGGTAGAATATGATATATTATGTATACAACATTCATTAGCTCATTTAAATAAAACATTCAATAACATTTTGTGTAGCATTTATTCCACTGAAGAGTTTATATTAAAGTACTGATTTCATGTAAACTTAAATTAAGCATTATTAAGACATATTATCATTAAGAAATGTATCAACAATAGTTCGAGAAAAGTATTTGTAAGCAAAACTTTCAAGCTGCCTGTTGTATAGGTGGTCAGTTTAGCATAATGAGCCCAACTGAAAGTGACAATCAAGTCTTTATTTACTTACTGTGACAGAGCAGGCAAGAGGCAAAAGAGAAAGCTGCCACATTCCCAGTGTTCCCACAGAATGGTACATGCCAGTGATCAGATGACATGCAGTGTAGGTTACAGATGGGGGAAAGATGCTTCAGTCAAGGCCCCCTAATACAGAGGTTTCTGCAAAGTTATAGCCAAAAATGAGCTCTCCAATAGGAGGTGCCTGGGGTGAGAATTCAGATATGCCCATGAGCATGGCTAGCCTAGGAGTGCTGAGCTCTTGACTGCAACTCCCTCTTGAAAACGGCGTACACTTACTGTGCAACAAGTCTGGTGAGGTGAAGGCAGTTTCCTCTCATGAGACCTGCCAGGAAAGCCCTAAAATTGCCTATAGTTCAGCCTGAAAGATGAATTTTGGCCTAGAGATGGACTTCTTAAAAACAAGTTTATTTTTTTTAATGACAAAAAGCATAAACCAGTTCATTTATATTACGAACACTTTAAAAGCTAAAGTAATAAACTTTTATGTTAATATTAAACTATATTTGTTTCCAATAACTTCACAATGTGTAATCCATCTTAAACATCTGGCTTAGAAGGAATGTTATTTGTTTACCATTTCTATTGTTCAGAAATTTTTCACCTTGTAAGTGACAAATTCATGAGGAAAATCCAGGAACTCACTTCCCTAGCTTTCTTGTAGTTATCATGTAAGCATATGACTTAAACTCCTCCAACTTAGATTCGTATTTTACTGAAGTGAAAAACAAAGATCCACTTTTGGTTATTATAGACAGATACACTGAGAAAACTCTCTTTCTCCAATTATCTGAAATGTTGGATAAAAATATGAAAACCATAAATTTAAAATGCATTGTTGACTAGACAAGAAAATAAGAGGACCTCAAAAGCCAAAAATGAATTAATAGTTGAAAAGTTAAGAGAGAAAGAAAGAGGTCGGGGGGAGAGGGAGGAAAGAAGGAAGAAAAAAAAAAGGAAGATTTAAACCAGTTTTAGCTCTTTGGATAACTGCTGAAGTTAGTTTCTCTCTGTCTCTCTCTCCTTCTCTCTTTCTCATTTCTTTATTTTTGTATATGTTAGTTGTTCACAATCTCAGCATTGTTATATGATACACTGGTCTTACCCTTGTGTCACTGTCATGTCTCTCATTTTAATATAGTGCTTTTAGTCTTAAAGTTTACTTTGTCTGACATTAGTATATCTACTCCAGCTCTTCTTTGTTTAGTGTTTGCATTGTAGACAATATCATTTAAAATTGTATTGACAAACATCAAATATTTTGGAATAAATCTTACATAAAATTTATAAGACTTCCACAAGAAAACTAAAAAAGCATTGCTCCGGGAAATTGAAGAAGACCTAAATAAATGGAGGACTATATCATATTCATGAAATGTCAGATTCCATATTATAAAGATGACAATCCTCTTTACATTAATATATTATATGTATATGTAATGTGTAATTTCAACATACAGATGGTTCCCAACTTAAGATGGTTCAGCTTATGAGTTTTTTACTTTACCATGGTGTAAAAGCGATACACATTTATTAGAAACTGTACTTTGAATTTTGATCTTTTCCCAGGCTATCATTATTAGGTGTGATACTCTCTTGTGATGCTGGGCAGTGACAGCAGCCACAGCTCCTAGTCAGCCCCGCCATCACGCAGATAAATACTCCATACACCTACAACCAATCTGTACCCATACAACCATTCTGTCTTTCACTTTCAGTACAGAATTCAATAAATTACATGAGATATTCAACACTTTATTATAAAATGGGCTTTGTGTTAGATGATTTGCCCAACTGCAGTTTAATGTAAGTGTTCTGAGCACATTTAAGGTAGGCTAAGCTAAGCTATGCTATTCAGCAGGTTAGGTGTGTTAAGTTAATTTTGATTTACAATACTTTCAACTTACCACGAGTTTTGAGACCTACCCATTGTAAGTCAAAGAAGATCTGTAATCCCTTTCTTTTTCTTTTGCGGTAACTGTTTATTAGATTAGTAACTTTACATAGCCATGCAAAGACTCCAAAATAGTCAAGGGAATCTTTAAGAAAAAGAACAAAGTTGGAGGACTTACACCACCATAGAGTAAGACATATTATAAAACTATAGTAATGAGAGCAGTGTGGCAATTACCTAATTTATTTAATCAAATGGAATATATTAGTATTCCAAACATAGTTGCATGTAAATTTGACTGGCACAAAACATTAAAGCTATGATATGACTTACTTTTTCCTAAGTTTATGTAATTTGTTCTTAGCAAATGAGAAAGTAGTTTATTGGTATGCTTTAACTGTTTTAAATATTGGTCTTGGGACAGTTTTATAAAACTACATGTGTTTTGCTTTATCAGACATTCTCCTTAGAAAATAAAATAATCATAATCAAAATATGAAAAATAACTTAATAAACATGTAGTGAACAGATAATATACCATTAACAAGGAATATATATCAGGAAGAGTAATGGTTCCTCAGCAAATAAATTGTTACCGTAATTCCCAAGTTAAGTTGATTAGTGGAAAGTGCCATGATGCATCAGTATATGTTCCACAAAGCATTTGGTAAAATCCCATAGCCAATTATGTTTTTAAAAAAACACTCAATAACATCAGAATAATTCCTTAATTCAGTAAAGAGTACTTTACAGAAACCTAGAATCGACAAGGGTGCATGGAATTCAGTGCACATTATCTGTGACTTATAAACTGTATATCCCTCTCTAAAAAGAGGGTGTTCTATGTATGCTTACCTAGAAGAATCAATGAGGGTTACGAGCCTGGCACATCAAACTGTCTGCCAACATTATCTTTAACAGTGCCCAATTTTTTTATTAATCCTTTCACTAATTTATTATCATTAATTCATTGAATACTCATTAAGGACCTACTTTTTGCAATGTATTGCATTAAGTATGGGTGCAGATAAAAGACATGTCAGATACAGAACTTGCTTTCTGATAGCTCTTAAAAGTGTTTTACCTATATATTTGTGTTTCCTAAGTACGTGTTTATGTGTACATTATCTGTATTCATATGCATCTTTGTCAGGTGGATTGGCTTGATAATTTTGATGCTCATGCATAAGTGTGTGTGTGTCTTTGTATGTGTGTGTATATAGTAGATGGGGGGGCAGTGGTAATCATTTAATTGAATTGACATAGAAATCTAAAATTAAAACAACCCATCTAAAACTATAAATGTAAATGTTTATTTTTAAAAAGTTTACTGAATATTCTTATATGTTTATAGCTAATGAAATTGACTGGGGAATATATGAATATATATTGTAAAACACAGTAAGTGTGTAAACTTTATTTTGATAAATTTTATTTGAAACAGACATTTGGCTTCTGAAGTTGCATAAGATAATTCAATATTTTCTCATTATGACAACAAGGATAATATGTATGTTAAGTTTAATGGTACTTTCAGAATGCATAAAGTACAAAATTTCTTAGGATTGTATGCCTATAATTATTACTTTATCAATCTGTCCCTTTGGATGAATATTTTAACTTAATTTTGACCAAATTAAATGCCAGAAATAATATATTCTATTTCATGTTACTACCTACTAAAATCATAATGCTGATTTATTGCTGTGATCTCCTATTTAAGGCATGAACAAGACCTATTAAACTCTCATTCCAGATGGGAAATTTTTATTATTAACAGATGCATTCTAACTGGGGAGTCTCATGCTGCTATGAAATATGCTTCTTCATGATGCATTTATTCACTACGTGTATATAGGGACCAAGAGGTTGTTCAGCTCTGGGTCCAGGCTGTATTCTTGGCTCCTGTTTTCATCAGCTCCCAAAGTGATTCTGCCCCCCTCCTCCCCAGTGACCTGCCCATTGTTATATTTCTTCCTGTGTAAACACTGTGTTACCAGTGCAGATGAGCACACTCTCCTCCTCTCTAATTTGCTCCAATAAAATCCCCATTTTTCACAAACAGGAGGACATTCATTTTTCCTGCCTCATTTTTCAAGTACCAAATCATGGCATTTCAAATTTTAAGTAAACAAAAAGTCCAATTTTTCATAGTGACTGCAACAGTGTTGATGTATGAACCTGAAACACCAAATGACTTACTCCTGATGATATTTGAAGAAGCCCCTTATATTTTTAAAACATGCCAAAATGATTTGTTTTGGCATTGCATTATAGCCTTTGTTTATGTAAGTTCTTAATAGGCTATGTTTCATTATCCAGGGTGTAGGTTTTTGTTATAAATTAGATCCCATCTGCTAAAATCTCATTAGAGGTTCAAAGGACAGATAATGCCATGGACTTCTTACTTAAATAAATCTAATAAGCTTAGAAGTATCCTGGTTGACTTACTGTAATCTTGGAAGCAGTAGAAACAATGACAAACATGAAACTTCTATTTTTATTTTAACTGTTAGAGTGAACTGCAGTGCAAGTATGTCTAGACAGTCTCCAAGATGGACAGAGCCTGTTTTTTTGTCTGGATACCCTGAAAGAGAAAAATAAGTGTCACAGCAACTGCCTTTTCATTTTTGTTCCAGTCCCAGAACCATAAGGATGTGTTTTGAGAAGAAAGCACTTGTAGCCAACATAATGCTACACCTGTCCCCTGCACTGCCTGGTGTGAGTGGACAGTGATAAATGAAAAGGGCTGTGAGAAGCGAGTGTTCACTTTAGGTTTGAGGTTTCTATCTTTCAAGATTGATTTGCTAGGAACCCACAGCTTAAAGGGTGCCAAAAAGTACTCATTATTGTTTTTTCCCATGACTGTAGGGGAGTAGAGTGATATAGTTCAGTGGTTACAAGGTTAAGATCTAGAGTTAGAATGCAAAATTTTGAATCCTCCTTTAGTCTTGTTTATCCTTTGGAGAGGGGCAACTCTTTAGTTCTAATTTTATGTTTTGTATCAATGTGTAATTGAAATAAAATAACTGTACATCTTTAAAGAAAGCCATTTCTTGTGCTCTGACATGTATAGCCACCTGTGAATCCATAACAAGCAAGATAGTGAACATATTCATTACACCCAAAAGTTTCCTTTTGTTGGTTTGTAGTTCCTCACTGCTTCCCATCTCTGCCTTTATTCCCTTGTCCCAAGAAACCACTGATGTGCTTTCTGTTACTATAAATTAGTCTGTATTTTCTGAAATTTTATAAAAATGAAATTATACAAAAATTCAAAAGACATACAGAAGAGATATATATATACTTGACTGGGGGGAGTCTCTGGCTTCTTTCACTAAGCATAATTATTTCAAGAATTATTCATTTGCATGTATTAATTGTTTATTGTTGAATAGGATTCCATTGTATGGGTTTGGCACAATGGGTTTCTTCCCCAGTTGACAGACATTGGATTGTGTCAAGTTTTTAGCAATTTTACAAATGAAGCTAGTATGAATATTCCTGGACAAGACTTTTCAATAAAATACACTTGTTAAATTGAAAGATAGTTCATTTACAATGTTATATTAGTTTTAGGTGTACAGTATAGTGATTCAATATTTTTATAGATTATATTTCATTTAAAGATATTACAAAATAATAGCTATATTTCCCTGTGCTGTAAAATATATCATTGTTGCTTATCTATTTTATTCATAGTGGTTAGTATCTCTTAATCACATAGCCCTATCCTGCCCCTCCCCTTTCTGTCTCTTCAGTGGTATCTACTAGTTTGTTCTCTGTATCTGTGAGTCTGTTTTATTATACACTCATTTGTGTTATTTTTTAGATTCCACATGTAAGTGATAACATTGAATATTTGTCTTTCTCTGTCTGACTTATTTCACTAAGCATAATACCCTCTAGGTCCATCCACACTGTTGCAAATGACAGAATTTCCTTTTTTATTGTTGAGTAATATTCTATTGTGTGTATATATATATATATATATATATATATATATAAATATATTTTATTTATTTATAGTTATATATTTATATAAATTATATATTTATTATATATATAAATATATACATATATATAGTATATGGTATATATAGTATAGTTGCTTCCATATCTTGGCTATTGTAAATAATGCTGCTATGAACACTGGGGCACATGTAGGTTTCTGAGTTAGTGTTTTCTGGTTTTTTGGATATATACCCAGAAGCGGAATTGCTGGATCATATGGTAGTTCTATTTTTAGTTTTTTGAGGAACCTCCATACTATTTTCTATAGTGGCTGAACCAATTTACATTGACACCAACAGTTTGTGAGAATTCCCTTTTCTCCACATCCTTGACAACATTTGTTATTTGTAAACCTTTTGATGATAGCCATTCTGACAAGTATGACATGATATCTCAATGTGGTTTTGATTTGTACTTCCCTGTTGATTAGTGATGTTGAGCATTTTTTCATGTGCCTGTTGGATATCTTTATTTCTTCTTTGGGAAATTGTCTATTCAGGACTTCTGCCCCTTTTAAAATCAGGTTGTTTGTTCCTTTGATATTGAGTTGTATGAGCTGTTTATGTATTTTGGATATTTTACCCCTTATCAGTCATGTCATTTGCAAATACTTTCTCCCATTCAGTAGGTTATCTTTTCGGTTTGTTGACAGTTTTCTTTGCTGTGAAAAGGCTTTTAAGTTTAATTAGGCCCCATTTGTTTATTTTTGCTTTTACTTCTTTTGCCTTAGGAAACAGATATACAAAAATATTGCTATTATTTACATAAAGAGTGTTCTGCCTATGTTCTTTTCTAGGAGTTTTATGGTTTCAGGTCTTCCATTTAGATCTTTAATATCTTTTGAGTTTATTTTTATATATGGTGTGTGGAAATGTTCTAATCTCATGCTTTTACATGTATGTGTCCAGTTTTCCCAGCACCATTTATTGAAGGGAAAATTGTTTCTCTATTGTATATTCTTCCTTCTGTGTTATATTAATTGACCATAGGCAAATGAGTTTATTTCTGGGCTTTCTATTCTATCCCATTGATCTGTATGTTTGTTTTTGTGCCAATACCATGCTGTTTTGATTACTATAGCTTTGTAGTATAGTCTGAAGTCCAGGAACATGATCCTTTAGTTTTGTTTTTCTTTCTCAATATTGCTTTGGCAATTTGGGGTCTTTTGTGGCTCCATCTAAATTTTAGGATATTTTGTTCTAGTTCTGTGATAAATGTTGTGGGTATTTTGATAGAGATTGCATTAAATCTGTAGATTGCTTTGGGTAGTATGGACATTTTAACAATATTAATTCTTCCAAGAACACAGGATATCTTTTCATTTCTTTGTACCATCTTCAGTTTCTTTCATCAATGTTTAATAGTTTTCAGAATATAGGTCTTTCACCTTTTTGGTTAATTTTTCCTTGGTACTTTATTCTTTTTGATGCAATTTTAAATGGGATTTTTTGCTTTCTCTCTCTGCTATTTCATTATTAGTGTATAGAAAAGCAACAGGTTTATGTATTTAAATATTACTCTTGTATCCTGAACTTTACTGAATTCATTATTAGCTCCAATAGCTTTTTGGTGGACAATTTTGTGTTTTCTATATGTATTATCATGTCATATCTGGCTCAAGCTGGGGCACACAGTGGGCTGTTATGAGAAACCAGGCAACCACTGGCACAGTCCTCAATCTGCTGTCTTCTCCCTGTCTCAAGAGTAAGCCAGCATTTGCACACTCCTTGTGAGCAAAGTCCAGGGTTCCCACAGCCTTCCTGTTAGTCCGATTAGCCTTCCAACCAGCCAAGGGGCTTGTCTGCCCTGTGTCAGACCCCAGGACTGGGGTGCCCAATATGTGGCTCAAATAACTTACTCCCCAGGGTAGATCTCCACTCATGTATTCTCTCTTTTCCTTTGAGTTCCCTCCCAGCAGAACAGGTCCTGACTTGATCACTTCTTTTCCCTTCCTACCTGATTCCATGTGAATCTTTCTTACAGCCTTGGTTATACAGAAGTCTTTTGGCCAGTTTCCAATTAAATTTCAGTGAGAATTGTTCCACATGTAGATGTATTTTTGACATGTTCATTAGGAGAGTTGAGTTCCACATCTTCCTTCTACACCATTTTGATCCAAAGTTAATATACATTTTTTTTAATGTTGGTTAAATATCTAGGATTTAGAGTGGCTGGGTTATATGCTAAGTGTATGCTTAACTTCTTTAGAAACTACTAAAATGTCTTCCTAAGAAGTTATAATATTTTACATCCTCACCATAAAAGTCTGAGAGTTCCAGTTCCTCCACTTCCTTGCCAACACTAGTATTGTAGGCTATTTAATTGTAGTAATTCTAGCATATATTCCAATGTGATGTTAATGTGCATTTCCCTAGGGTCTAGTGAAGTGGAACATCTTTTCATGGGTTTGTCTGTATCTGCATGTCTTCTTTGGTGAAGTGTCTATTCTAATCTTTTGTTTATTTCTTATTAGGTTGTGAATGTTCTTATTAGGTTTCAATATATATTGTAGATGTAAATCCATTATCAGATATATGCTTAGCAAATGTTTCCTTTAACATTTTGAAAGAATTTAAAATTTTTTCATATATCACAATTCATTTTTTAATGGATTCTGGTTTTAAAATAATATCTAAGGGTGTTTTTCAATGATAATTTTAAAATTTTGATAAATTACAATTTGTCATTTTTTATGGATCCTGTTTTTAAAATCATATCTAAGAAGGGTTTGCCTAACCCAAACTTCTAGAATAGTATAGACCTAGGTTTACATTTATGTCTTTTTGAGTAAATATTTGTATATGGTGTCAGAATTGATTTAAGTTCATTATTTGCATATGGATATTCAGTTGCTACGGTTTGATTTGTTGAAAGACTATTCTCCACTGAATTACCTTCACAATTTTGTCAAAAGTAATATTCTGACAATTGTCATGTCACATATGTATGGGTTTACTTCTGAAGTCTACATTTAGGTAAACTGATATAAGTTTACCCTTTATGACAGTATAGTACTTCAGAATAGATTGTATAGCAAGTAAAGTTTTATAATGTGGCTTCATACTAAGTCTTAAAATCATTATTAGTAATCCCAGTTTATTCTTATTCTTTAAAGTTGTTTCAGCTTTGTTAGGTCTTTTGCATTTCTACATGAATTTTTACTTGGAAATTTTCTTTAAAAAATTGCTGAGATTTTGACTGGGATTATATAGAATCTATAGAATAATTTTTGGAGAATTGATGCCTTAAAAATATTAAATTTTCAGGCTCATAAAGCAGATATAACTTTATTTAGGTCTTTTATTCTTCAGCAATGTTTTACAGTTTTCTGTGAACAGCTTTTTTTTAAAAATTTAATTAATTATTTATTTATGGCTGTGTTGGGTCTTCGTTTCTGTGCAAGGGCTTTCTCTAGTTGCGGCAAGTGGGGGCCACTCTTCATTGTAGTGTGCGGGCCTCTCACTATCGTGGCCTTTCTTATTGTGGAGCACAGGCTTCAGACACACAGGCTCAGTAATTGTGGCTCACAGGCCTAGTTGCTCCACGGTATGTGGGATCTTCCCAGACCAGGGCTCAAACCCATGTCCCCTGCATTGGCAGGCAGATTCTCAACCACTGCACCACCAGGGAAGCCCCGTGAACAGCTTTTGTACATTTTTTGTCATATCTGTCTCTACTTCATAATTTTGTTGCTATTACAAATGAAATTGACTTTTTTATTTTATCCAATTATTCTTTGCTTAGAATATATAAATTTTGTATCCTAAAACCTTGCTGAAAGGGACATATACCTCTTGTGCCCATGGCCTCTGGCTTCCCTGTGCATTTGGCTCCTCCAGGGCTCCCACAGTCCAAGCAGTCATACCTCCTCTGCACCCTGTCCTCACTGTGGCAGACTCAATAACTCCAAGGCAGCCTCAGGACCAGACTCCTGTGGATGGGCAACACACAGAGGTGGGGATAAAACCAAAGCTGAACCCCAGAGATGGGGAGACTAAGGAAGAGGATCGAAAATCTTTCCATCAGCTGTACAAACTGTAGATTAAATCCCCACCATCACCTAGGTAGACCCTGCATCTATGGAATATCTGAGTAGACAAGGAGTGTTCCCACAAATGAAAACGGTCTAGCTCTGGCAGCTGTGGACTTTGGGGGCAGCACACGCAGGAATTTGCCCAGATCAGAGTCTCAGTGGTCCCCACAGGGTCCACAGCAGGTCCAGAGACCAGCCCAGAGACAGATGAGAGCCTCTTGGGGAGGCAGAGGTGGGTTGTGGCTCACGGCATGTGCAAGGACACTTACAGAAGAGAGCCCAGGGAAACATAATTATTACTATTAATTTTATTATATTTTGATTTATTCTATTGTTGGTTCTGGCTTTTGTTTCTTTGTTTTTTTCTTGATTTGTTTGTTTGTTGTTTTAGTCTTTTTTATTTTTATTATTTTTTATTTAGTCTTTTGGTATCTCTGTGTTTTATAATATTTTTTTATTTTCATTTTTTTATATTCTTCTATTTTTACTTTACTTTTCTGTTGTTCTGTGTTCTTTTCCCTTATTTTTTCTTCTCTTTTTTTTTTTTTTTTTTTTTGCAGTACACGGGTCTCTCACTGTTGTGGCCTCTCCCATTGTGGAGCACAGGCTCCAGACGTGCAGGCTCAGCAGCTATGGCTCACAGGCCCAGCCGCTCTGTGGCATGTGGGATCTTCCTGGACCTGGGCATGAACCCATGTCCCCTGCATCGGCAGGCAGAATCTCAACCACTGCGCCACCAGGGAAGCCCTCTTCTTCTTTTTTTAAAAATATATTTTTAACTTTTTTTAATATTTCTATTTCTACTTTGCTTTTCTGGGGTCCTGGGTTTTTTTCCCTTTTTATTTTATTTTATTATTATTATTAATCATTTTTATTGATTTTTCTGTTTCCATGCTTTATTCTTCAGTTGGCACACTGCTTTGGTTTTGCTTTTAGGTCAAGTGTTTTTGTTAGTCTTAATCCTACTTGTTTGATTTCGTTTTTGACTTATTCTCTTTCTCTGGTTCTTCTCTTGCTTTTTGTTTTATTTGGTTCTGTTTTTGTTTTTATTCATGTGTGTGTGTTTCCTTGTTTCTGTTTTTGTTTTCTTGATTCTGTTTTTACTGTTTCTCTAAGGTTTTATTTGTCTTTTTTTGCTTTAATATATTTTCTATATTTTTTAATATTTCTATTTATATATTGCTTTTTCTTTGATGTCTTCTTTCCCTTTCTCTTTTTTTTAATCATTTTTGTCAGTTTCTTATGTTCTTTGCTTCCTTCTTCAGTTGGCACTCTGCTTTGGTGTTGTTTTTTGGTTTTGTGGTTTTGTCAGTTTTCTTTTTAATTGTTTGATTTCATTCTTGGGTTCTTTGGGTTGTCTAGTTGTTCTCTTGCTTTTTTTTTTTTTTTTTTTTTTTTTGCGGTACGTGGGGCCGCTCACTGTTGTGGCCGTCTCCCGTTGTGGAGCACAGGCTCCGGAAGCGCAGGCACAGCGGCCATGGCTTATGGGCCCAGCCGCTCTGCGGCATGTGGGATCTTCCCGGACCGGGGCACGAACCCGTGTCCCCTGCATTGGCAGGCGGACTCTCAACCACTATGCCACCAGGGAAGCCCGTTCTCTTGCTTTTTGATTTATTTGGTTCTCTTTCTGTTTCTTGTGTGTGTGTGTCCTTGTTTCTGTTTTTGCTTGTTTGATTTTACTTTTTACCACTTGTCTGGGGTTTTGTTAGTTTTTTTTTTTTTTTAATCCCAATAATTGCCAGGAAAAGCGACTTAAAGGGGACTTGGTTCCTCACTTGGAAGTCAGGCCTGAGGCTCTGGGGTGGGTGAGAGTCCAAGGCGCTGGATCACTGGAGAATTGCTGACCCCAGGGAAGATTAGTTGCTGAGAACTCTCACAGAGGTCTCTATCTGAATACAAGACCTGGCTCCACCCAACGGCCAGGAGCTCTCAGCTCTGGATGCCTCACGCTAAACAACAAACAAGACAGGAACACAAAACCACCTATCAGCACACAGACTACCTAAAGTCATTCTAAGCTCACAGACACACCAAAACACCTCACCTGACATGGCCCTGCTCATCAGAGGCAAAAAACTCAGCTCCACCCACCAGAACACAGGCACCAGTCCCTCCCATCAGGAGGCCTATGCAAACCACTGGACCAACATCACCACCGGAGACAGAGCACAAAAGCAAGATATACTATGACCATGAAGGCTGGGGAAAGACCTCAAATACTGTAAATTAGGCAAAATGAGAAGATAGAGAAATAACTTACAGGCAAAGGAGCAAGATAAAAAACCCACAAGACCAAATATGAAGAGGAAACAGGCAAACTACCTGAAAAATAATTCAAAGTAATGATAGTAAGGATCCAAAATCTTGTAAACAGAATAGAGAAAATATAAGGAAGCTTTAACAAGGATGTAGAAGAACTGAAGAGCAAACAAACAGTAATGAACAACAAAATAACTGAAATTAAAAATACTATAGAAGGAATCAATAGCAGAATAACTGAGGCAGAAGAACAGATAAGTGAGCTGGAAGATAGAATGGTGGGAATAACTGCTGCAGAGCGAATAAAGAAAAAAGAATGAAAAGAATATGAGGACAGTCTCAGAGACCTCTGGGAAAACATTAAGTACACCAACATTCAAATTATAGGCATCCCAGAAGAAGAAGAAAAAAAGAGAGGGTCTGAAAAAATATTTGAAGATATTATAGTCAAAAACTTACCCAAAATGCAAAAGGAAATAGTAAAACAGTCCAGGAAACACAGAGAGTCTCATACAGAGTACACTCAAGGAGAAACACACCAAGACACATATTAATCAAATTAACAAAAAATGAAACACAAAGAAAAAATATTAAAATCAGCAAGGGGAAAAGCAACAATAACATACAAAGAAATCCCCATAAGGTTAACAGCTGATCTTTCAGCAGAAACACTACAAGCCAGAAAAGAGTGGCAAGGTATATTTAAAGTGATGAAAGGGAAAAATGTACAACCAAAATTACGGGTACCCAGCAAGGAACTCATTCAGATTTGACAGACAAAACAAAAAGGTTTACAGAGAAGACGAAAGTTAAGAGAATTCAGCACCACCAAACCAGCTTTACAACAAATGCTAAAGGAACTTCTCTAGGTGGGAAAACACAAGAGAAGGGAAAATCCTACAATAACCAACCCAAACAATTAAGAAAATGGTAGTAGGAACATACATATTGATAACTACCTTAAATGTAAATGGATTAAATGCTCCAAACAAAAGACACAGACCGCTGAAATGGATAAAATAAACAAGACCCATAAATATGCTGTCTACAAGAGACCCACTTCAGACCTATGGATACATACAGACTGAAAGTAGGGAGTGGAAAAAGATATTCCATGCAAATGGGAATCAAAAGAAAGCTGGAGCAGCAATACTCATATCAGACAAAATAGACTTTAAAATAAGGGCTATTACAAGAGACAAGGAAGGACACTAAATAATGGTCAAGGGATCAATACAAGAAGAAGATATAACAATTGTAAATATCTATGCACCCAACATAGGATCACCTCAATACATAAGGCAAATGCTAACAGTCATAAAAGGGGAAATCAGCAGTAACACAATAATAGTAGATGACTTTAACACCACACTTACAACAATGGACAGATCATCCAAACAGAAAAAAAATAAGGAAACACACCTGTAAATGACACAGTAGACCAAGGGACTTAACTGATATTTACAGGCCATTCCGTCCAAAAACAACAGGATAAAATTTCCTCTCAAGTGAACACAGAACATTCTCCAGGATAGATCATATCTTGGGTCACAAATGAAGCCTCAATTAATTTAAGAAAATTGTAATCGTATCAAGCATCTTTTCTGACCACAATGCTATGAGACTAGATATCAATTACAGGAAAAAATATGTAAAAATTAAAAACACATGGAGGCTAAACAATACACTAGTAAATAACCAAGAGATCACTGAAGAAATAAAAGAGGGAATCAAAAAATACCTAGAAACGAATGACAATGAAAACACAATGACTCAAAATCTATGGGATGCAACAGAAGCAGTTCTAAGAGGGAAGTTAATAGCAATACAATCTGACCTCAAGAAAAAGAAAAATCTCAAATAAACAACTTAACCTCACACCTAAAGCAATTAGAGACAGAACAACAACAAAAAAAACCCAATGTTAGCATGTGGAAAGAAATCATAAAGATCAGATCAGAAATAAATGAAAAAGCAATGAAGAAAACAATAGCAAAAATCAATAAAAATAAAAGCTTGCTCTTTGAGTAGATAAACAAAATTGATAAACCATTATCCAGGCTCATCAGGTAAAAGAGGGAGAAGACTCAAATCAACAGAGTTACAAATGAAAAAAGAGAAGTAACAATTGGCACTGCAGAAATACAAAGGATCATTGGAGACTACTACAAGTAACTATATGCCAATACAGTATAAAACCTGGAAAAAATGGACAAATTCTTAGAAAAATACAACCTTCCAAGACTGAACAAGGAAGAAATAGAAAATATGAACAGACCAGTCACAAGCACTGAAATTGATACTGTGAATAAAAATCTTCCAACAAACAAAAGCCCAGGGCCAGATGGTTGCACAGGCAAATCCTTCCAAACATTTAGAGAAGAGCTAACACTTATACTTCTCAAACTCTTTCAAAATATAGCAGAAGGAGGAACACTCCCAATCTGATTGTATGAGGCCACCATTACCCTGATACCAAACCCAGATGAAGATGTCATAAAAAGAGAAAATTACAAACCAATATCACTGATGAACATAGATGCAAAAATCCTGAACAAAATACTAGCAAAAAGAATCCAACAGCACTGAAAAGGATCATACACCATGATCAAGTGATGTTTATCCCAGGAATGCAAGGATTCTTCAATATACACAAATCAATCAATGTGATACACCATATTAACAAACTGAAGAATAAAGACCATATGATCACCTCAATAGATGCAGAAAAGATTTTGACAAATTTAACAGCCATTTATCATAAAAGCTCTCAAGAAAGTGGGAATAGAGGGAACCTACCTCAACATAATAAAGGCCATATATGACAAACACACAGCCAACGTCATTCTTAATGGTGATAAACTGAAAGCAGCTCCTCTAAGATCAGGAACAAGACAAGGTTGCCCACTCTCACAGCTATTATTCAACATAGTTTTAGAAGTTTTAGCCAGGGCAATAAGAGAAGAAAAGGAAATAAAAGGAAACCAAATTGTAAAAGAAGAAGTAAAACTGTCACTGTTGATGACATGATCTCTACACAGAAAATCCTAAAGATAACACCAGAAAAGTGCTAGAATTAATCCATAAATTTGGTAAAGTAGCAGGATATAAAATTAATGCATAGAAATCTCTTGCATTCCTATACACTAACAACAAAAATTCAGAAAGAGATATTAAGGAAACACTCCCATTTACCATTGCAAGAAAAAAGAATAAAATACCTAGGAATAAACCTACCTAAGGAGGCAAAAGACCTGTATGCAGAACACTATAAGACACTGATGAAGGAAATCAAAGACAACACAAACAGTTAGAAAGATATACCATTTTTTTGGATTGGAAGAATCAACCCAAAGCAATCTACAAATTTAATGCAATCCCTATCAAATTACCAATGGTATTTTTCACAGAACTAGAACAAGAAATTTTACAATTTGTATGGAAATACAAAAGGCACTGAATAGCCAAAGCAATCTTGAGGCAGAAAAACAGAACAGGAGGAATCAGGCTCCCTAACTTCAGACTATACTACAAAGCTACAGTAATCAAGAGAGTATGGTACTGACACAAAAACAGAAATATAGATCAATGGAATAGGATAGAAAGCCCAGAAATAAACCCATGCACATATGGTTACTTTATCTTTGACAAAGGAGGCAAGAATATACAATGGAGAAAAGACAGCCTCTTCAATAAGTGATGCTGGGAAAACTGGATAGCTACATGTAAAAGAATGAAATTGGAACACTCCCTAACACCATACACAAAAATAAACTCAAAATGGATTAAAGACCTAAATGTAAGGCCAGACACTGTCAAACTCTTAGAGGAAAATATAGGCAGAACACTCTGACATAAATCACAGCAAGATCCATTTTGACCCACTTCGTAGAGTAATGGAAATAAAAACAAAGTAACAAATGGGATTTAATGAAACTTAAAATCCTTTGCACAAGAAAGGAAACCATAAACAAGATGAATAGACACCCCTCAGAATAGGAGAAAGTATTTGCAAATGAAGCAACTGACAAAGGATTAATCTCCAAAATATACAAGCAGCTCATGCAACTCAATATCAAAAAAACAAAGAATCCAATCCAAAAATGGGTGGAAGACCTAAATAGACATTTCTCCAAAGAAGACATACAGATGGCCAATAAACACATGAAAAGATGCTCAACGTCACAAATCATTAGAGAAATGCAAATCAAAACTACAATGAGATATCATCTCACACCAGTCAGAATGACCATCAACAAAAAATCTAGAAAACAATAAATGCTGGAGAGGGGTGTGGAGAAAAGGGAACTCTCCTACACTGTTGGTGGGAAAGTAAATTGTTACAGCCACTATGGAGAAATGCTATGGAAGTTCCTTAAAAAACTACAAATAGAACTATCATATGACTCAGCAATCCCACTACTGGGCATATACCCTGAGAAAACCATAATTCAGCAAGAGACATGTACCACAATGTTCATTGCAGCACTATTTACAATAGCCAAGACGTAGAAACAAGCTAAATGTCCATCAACAGATGAATGGATAAAGAAGATGTGGTACCTATATACAATGGAATATTACTCAACCATAAAAGGGAACAAACTGAGTATTTGTAGGAAGGTGGATGGACCTAGAGGTTGTCATCCAGAGTGAAGTAAGTCAGAAAGAGAAAAACAAATATCATATGCTAACTCATACATATGGCATCTAAAAAACGGTATTGATGAACCTAGTGACAGGGCAGGAATAAAGATGCAGACATAGAGAACGGACTTGAGGATACAGCGCTGGAAGGGAAAGCTAGGACGAAGTGAGAGAGTAGCACTGACATATATGCACTACCAAATGTAAAATAGATGGCTAGTGGGAAGCTGCTGCATAGCACAGGGTGATCAGCTTAATGCTTTGTGAGGACCTAGAGGGGTGGATAGGGAGGGTGGAAGGGAGGCTCAAGAGGGAGGAGATAGGGGATATATGTATACATATAGCTGATTCACTTTGTTGTACAGTAGAGACTAATACAGCATTGTAAAGCAATTATACTCCAATAAAGATATTAAAAAGAAAACCCTTGCTAAAGTCACATATCAGTTCTGGTAGCTTTTTCTAGACTATCAGATTTTCTACATAGATGATCATATTATCTGTACATAAAGACAATTTCACTTTTCTCTTCCAATATATATGTCTTTTATTTATTTTACTTGCTTTTTAACTTTTCTGTCATCCTTCTCAAACTCTTAGAACAATGTTAAACAGAAGTGGCAAGAATGGTTAGTTATACCTTATTCCTGATATTAGAGGGAAATCATTCAAAGTTCCACAATTAAGTACAATATTAGGTGAACGTTTTTTCACTGATAAATTGCATAGATGAATTTATCACATTAAGAAAGTTTCCTTCTGTTTCTAGTTTTCTGATAGTTTTATCATGAATGATTGTTAGATTTTTTCAAATGGTTTCTCTGGGTCTATTGAAATTATGATATATATTGTATTGGCCAAAAAGTTTGTTCAGGTTTTTCTGTTAGATGTTATGGAAAAACCCAAATGAACTTTATGGCCAACCCTGTATGTATGTGTGTGTGTGTGTGTATATATATATATATATATATATATATATAAAATTTAAATCTATTAATATAATAAATTACTTTAATTTCTTTTTCTAATGTTCACCAACTTAAAGTCCAGAGATAAACTCCAGTATGTCATGATGCTTTACCCTGGATTTGAGGTGCTAACATTTGTTTAGGGTTTTTGCCTCTAATATCATGAGCGATATTTGTAGGGTTATTGTTTTGTTTTGTTTTGTTTTCCTTCTGTAATGTGTTTGCATGATTTTGATATTAAGATAATGTTGGTTTCAGAGAATTATTTAACTTTCTGAAAGAGCTTGAGCAGAATTGTTTTTTATTTTGTTTTTTTAGTTTTCTTCCTTAAATGTCTGTTAGAAATTACCAGTGGATCCATTTGAACCTGTAAGGTGTTTTGTTGTTGTTGTTGTTTGTTTGTTTTTGTGGGATGGTTTCTATCTACAAATTCAATTTCTTTAAATTCCATAGTATTATTCATGGAATAATATAATATGTATTGTTGAGTGAGTTTTGATAGCTTATTTCAAAGAATTTTGCCATTTCATCTATAATATTAAATTTATTAGCATAAAGTTGATCATAATATTTCCTTATTATCCTTTTAATATGTGTATCTGTATAGTGATGTCAACATTCTCATTCTGGATTTTGTTAATATTTTTACTCTCTTACTTTTTCCTGATGAGTTTGACTAAGGTTGCCAAATACTTTGTTCAAAGAATCAAACAGTAAATATTATAGGCTGTAGCCCACATCAGATCTCTGTTGCTTCTGCGTCTTCTTAAAAAAAACACCTAACATAAAGATTTCCATCTTAAAAAACTTTTAAGTATATATCTATAGTATAATATTATTAATGTATGCACATTGTTTTACAGCAGATATCTAGTACTTTTTCATCTTTCATAACTAAATCGCTATGCACAATGAATAGCAACTCTCCATTTCCTCTCCTCCAGCCCTTGGGAAGTCACCATTTTACTTACTGCTTGGTAGATTCAAAACCATCCAGATTAATAATTACATTAAAAATATATGGTCGGGCTTACCTGGTGGCACAGTGGTTGAGAGTCCGCCTGCCGATGCAGGGGACACGGGTTCATGCCCCGGTCCGGGAAGATCCCACAGACTGCGGAGCTGCTAGGCCCGTGAGACATGGCCACTGAGCCTGCGCGTCCGGAGCCTGTGCTCCGCAATGGGAGAGGCCACAACAGTCAGAGGCCTGTGTATTGCAAAAAAAAAAAATATATATATATATATATATATATATATATATATATATATATATAGTCAAAACATTCTAATTAAAAGGCCAAGTGTGTCAGAGTAGATATAAAAGCAAGACAACTATATGCTATTTACAAGAAATCCACTTGAAATATAAAAACAAAAATAGATTTAAAGTAAAAAAATGATATCCAGTTGAACCTTGAATGACATGGGTTTGAACTGCAAGGTTCTACATATATGAGGATTTTTTCAATAGATGCATAGTACAGTACTAGACTGTCCACATTGGTTGAAACTGTGATTTAAAAACTTCCAACAAATAAAAGTCCAGGGTCAGATGGCTTCACAGGTAAATTCTCTCAAACACTTAGAGAACAGTTAACACCTATCCTTCTGAAACTCTTCCAAAAAATTGCAGGGGAAGGAACACACCCAAGCTCATTCAACAAGGCCACCATTACCCTGATACCAAAATCAGACGAAGATACGACAGAAAAAGAAATTTACAAGCCAATATTACTGATAAACATATATGCAAAAATTCGCAACAAAATACTATCAAACTGAATCTAACAACACATTGAAAGGATCAGATACCATGATCAAGTGGGACTTATCCCAGGAATGCAAGGATTCTTCAATATATGCAAATCAATCAATGTGATACACCACATTAAGAAACTGAAGAATATAAACCATATGATCATCTCAATAGATGCAGAAAAAGCTTTTGACAAAATTGAACACCATTTATGATAAAAATTCTCCAGAAAATGAGCATAGAGGGAACCTACCTCAACATAATAAGGGCCATACACGACAAACCCACTGAAATGACGTTTTTCTGAAGAAAACATACAAATGCCCAACATATATAAGAAAAGATATTCAGCATCACTAATTATCAGGGAAATGCATATCCAAGTCACAATGAGACATTGTATTGCTTCTGTTTAAAACAGCCATTATCAAAAAAAGTAGAAAACATAACAAAAACTGGTCAGGATGTGGAGAAATTGAAATTTTGTGCACTATTTGTGGGAATATAAAATGGTGCAACCATTATGGAAAACAGTATGGAGGTTCCTCAGTAGAACACCAATAGGATCTAGCAATCCTATGTCTGAATATTTATCCAAAAGAGTTGAAAACAAGACCTTAAAGAGATATTAGCACTCCCATGTTCATTGCAACATTGTCCACAGTTGCCACGAGGTAGAAAAGACACCTAAAACTCCATTAATAGATAAATGGACAAATAGTGGTACATACATACAGTGGAATGTATTTTAGCCTTAAAAAATAAATTAATTGTTTTTGTTATTTAACAGCACTTTTTAAAAATTCATAACATATAGGCCACACATAAACAGGCTAAGGGCCAAATTCAGCCCACTGCCATTATCTGCCCAGCTAGTGGGCTCACCTTGTTGATTTTCTCAAAGTTTCACCTTTTGCTTCATTGGTTTTTCTCTATCATTTCTCTCTTTTCCCATCCATTGATAGTGACTCTTGATCTTTCATATTTCTTTCTCCAATTATTTTCTGTTTAATTTTCTTGCCACTTTTCTAGTTTCTTAATGTAGAAGCTGAGCTTATTTCTAGTAAAGTTTTATTAACATAATATTTCTCCTAAGTACTGCTTTATTGGCACCCCACAAATTTGATATGCTTTGGAAAATGGTCTACTTTCCTAAATGTTCTATATGTACTTGAAAGAATGTATATTCTGCTATCCTGTGGAGTGGTTTATAAATTAGGTCATGTTGGTTGATATCATTGCTGAAGTCTTCTGTATCCCTACTGGCTTTCCTTACTTGTTCTGTCAATTGCTAATTATCCAAGTGTACTTACAGATTTGTCTATTATTTCTTACAGTTCTATCAGTTTTTGTTTTACATATTCTGAAATCTGTTATTATGTGCATAATTTTAAGATTGTACATCCTATTGATAAATTGATCCCTTTGCCATTGTGACATGACCTTGTTTATCCCTTGTAAAAATCTTTACCCCAAAATATACTTTGTATGATATATACTTTCTCTCCGTATACATGTTTCAATATACCCTTTCCAGCTTTCCTTTGACTAGTGTTGTACAGTTGATCCTTGAACAACATGGGGGTTAGGGAGATCAACCCTCCACGCAAGTGAAAATCCTCGTGTGAATTTACAGTGGGTTCCTCCGTATCTGCAGTTCTTCATCAGTGGATTCAACCAACTGCAGACAGTATAGCACTGTAGTATGTATTTATTGAAAAAAATCCTCATATAAGTATAGCCTTGCAGTTCAAACCCATGTTGTTCAAGGGTCAACTGTATATCATCTTCCATCCTTTTACTTTAAATTTATTTATGTTTTTATATTTCAAGTGGAGTTCTTGTAAATAGCACATAGTTGTCTTCCTTTTTTCTACTCTGACACACTTGGCCTTTTAATTAGAATGTTTTGACCATTCATTTTTAATGTGATTATTAATCTGGATGGTTTTGATTTTTTTAATTGTCCCTTTTGTATTATGCTCCCTTTTCTCTCTTTTCCTGCCTACTTATATATTGAGCATTTTTATGAGCTTACTCACTATAACTATTTATTTTATTTTAGTGGTTACTTGGGCTTATATTATATATCTTTAACCTCACTGTTTACCTTCAAGTGATATTATACCATTTCATGTTAAGTATGGAAATCTTAAAATATACTCTCATTTCTCAACTTACTGACTTTCAAGTGTTCTCTCATATATTTTACTTATACAATTTTCAAACTCTCACAATAGCATTATTTTTGTTTCAACAGTCAGTTACCTTTTAAAGAGATTTATATAATTTTTAAAAATTCAAGTATTTACAATGTGGTTTATATTCTCGTGTTCTTCATGGCTTTTTGTATACCCACATTTCCATCCAGTATTATTTTGCTTCTACCTGAAGGGCTTCCTTTAAGTTTTTAACAGTGCAGATCTGCTTGTAATGAGTACTCTCAGGCAGGTCTAGTAGTCCCAAGGTTGTTTACTTTGAAGAAATTTTAAATGGTATTGTATTTTTAACTTCAGTAGCCACGTGATTATTGTTAGTATGTAGTAATACAATTTATTCTTCTATGATAATCTTGTATCCTAGATTTTAATAAATTCACTTATTAATTCTTAGAAAAAAATATATATTTCTAGGGATTTTCTATATGGACACCTGCAAAGTATGCCATCTTCCTTTCCTATCTGGATGCCTCTTATTTCTTCTTCTTGCCTCATTGTTCAGTTGAGAAATTCCACTACTGTGTTGGAAAGGGTGATAAGAGAGGACATCTTTGCCTTGTTCCCAATCTTGAGAAAACATTCATCCTTTCATCATTAAGTATGATGTTAGCTGTAGAGATTTCTTGACATTTATTTTATCAGATAGAAGAAGTTCTCCATTCCTAGTGTGTTGAGAGTTTTTGTTCTGAATGGTATTGGATTTTATCAAATGCTTTTTTTGCATCAACTGATCATATTTGTATGTCAATTGATTATTTTCTCTTTTAGCCTGTTGCTATTGTGGATATTATTGATATTATAGATTAATTGCCAATTGTTAGACCAGTCTTGCATACCTGGAATAAATTCCACTTGTCTTGTGGTAAAATTAATCATTTTTATGCATTCTTGGATTTTATTTCCTAATATTTTATTGAAGATTCTTATATCTAAGTTCCTAAGAGATACTTGTCTGGAGTTTTCTTTTCTTCTACTATTTTTGTTGAACTTTCTTATATTTTAAAAGATATTTAAGCTTGGTATAGAATTCTAGGTTGATAGATTTTGTTTGTTTCTTTTGTTGTTTGTTTTCAGTAGTTTGAAGATGTTGCTCTGCACTCTTTTTGTTTTCATTATTTCTGATGAAAAATCTGTCATCATTACCTTTGTTAGTGCATATGCAACTTTTGCTCTCTCTGCATACACTTAAGATTGTGTTCGTATTTCTGCTTTTGAACAATTTAATTATGATATGCTTTGGTTTAGTGTTTTCATGTTTATTGTGCTGGGTTCATTTACCTTGAATCTGTAGGTTTATTTTTTTCAGCAAATTTGGAAAATTGCAACATTTAGTTTTCAAATATGTTTCCTTCTCACCCTTCTCTCTCTTCTTTTTTGGGGAACTCCAATTATATTAGACTGTTCACTGATGCTCTGTTTATTTTTTTAAATTATTTTTCCTCTGTGTTTCATACTGTGTAGTTTATCCTACTATGGGTTCAAGTTCCTTTATTCTGTCATGTCTAATTTGCTACTAGTTATATTCAATGTATGTTTCATCTCAGACATTGTACTTTTTATTTCTTAAAGTTCAGTTTGGAACTTTTTATATCTTCCTTATCTCTACTTAACTGTAAACAGGTTTAATATGGTTGTGATAACTGGGTTTATTATGTTTTCTCGTTGTAACATCTGTGCTAATATTCTGGATCTATTACAATTGATTGATTTTTCTCCTCATAATGAGTCATATCTACTGCTTCTTCATATGCCTGGTAATATTTTATTGACTGTGAGACATTATGAATTTTACCTTGCTGGATCCTGAATATCTCTGTATTCCTATAAACGTTTTTTGAACTTTCTTGAGCGACACAGTTAAGTTACTTGGCAACAGTGACACACTTGGGTTTTGATTTTTAAGTTTTGTTTAGTAGCGTCAAAGTAGCATTTATTTTCCCTACTGTTGCAAAATGCTTCTGAGTAGTTTCCTTGAATTATGAGTTTTCTATTCTGGCTGGAAAATAACACCAGCTATAATTCGCTCTAATTCATTTGATGGTGTTTCCCCAGCCTTAGTTTCTTCACACACATATACTGATCAGGACTCTCATGGACACATTTTGCAGACTTTCAGGGTTATGGCTACATGTAACTCTCTTCTCTCTGCTTCTCTGTCCTTCAAATATTAGGTGTCTTGGTCTTCCTGGATTCAAACCCTGTCTTCTCTTGGCAGTTCTGTGCCCTACCTGGGCTCCCCTTCCTGTATCACATTTGGTATATTCTTTAAAGGTCATAATCTGTGCAATTTTAGCAGTCACATCATGTGTCTTCCATCTTTCAGAGATCACTGTTTTGCCTGATGTCTACTGTCTTCCAAAGCATTGTTTCATATATTTTGTCTGGTTTTTTGTTGTTTCACAAAAGAGGTTAAATGCATTCCCTGTTATTCCATTTCCTGAGGCAGAAGTTCTTCTCCTCCTAATAGCGATGTGACCTTGTGCAAGGATACCACTTTCAGGTTAATATTAGTTCCTGTTTCACAGATATTATGAAACAAGAAAGAATATTATATATTAAATCTGTGTTACATAGGGCGTGGGACAAAATAGACTTGGTACTTATTATTTAATTATATCATAAATTTCTGAAAAGTGTTAGCATTTCCTTTTACAAAATTATTACAGTAAAAGTCAAAATTAACAATTTTTCAGAAGAATTATAATAACCTAAGCATCTGATGCTCTCAACTAAAAAAGTTGGTGAGTGTTTTTAAAAAGACTATGTTGGGGGCTTCCCTGGTGGCACAGTGGTTGAGAGTCCGCCTGCCGATGCAGGGGACCCGGGTTTGTCCCGAGCCTGTGCTCCACAACAGGAGAGGCCACAACAGTGAGAGACAAAAAAAAAAAAAAAAAAGACTATGTTGGAAGGCAAGTAAGTAAAGTAAATAAAACTATTGGAGGGTAATAAATATTATATAAGCTTAAAATGTTCATAATTGTTGAGTCAGAAATTCTAATTTCAGGACACTTTCCTAAAGAAATGATCAAAAATGAAAAAAAAGGTATGTGTGAAGATGACAGATATATTGCCATTTTTAATATGGTGTTTCTACTTTTCACTGTGTCTAAAGTAGGAGTCTGTGTAAATAAATCTTGGCTCAGTACATATGTAAAATACAAAATAGCTATTAAAAATCGTATTAAGAGACATGCAATTTCAGCTTATTATATACTAAGTGAAAGTTACAAGTGTTAAATTAAATATTTTACCATTTAAATATGGTAAAATTTTTCATTGTATGCATTGAATTTTGGGGGGAGTTACATGCTAAAATAGTAAGTATACCTGAATGGTTGAATTATACTTAGTTTGCTTTTCCTTCATTGTAGTCTATATTTTGCAAAATTTCACTAATCCGTACATGTTATTTTTATAGTCAAAAACTGAAAGTTAGATTTTATGTCAATGTTACTATGAAAAAATAGAACATCAAAGTTTTTAATGAAAGTATTCTAACATTCTATTTTATTTGTTAATAAATCTCTACTCAAGGATATATCACTAAGATGCTTTTATGCTAATAAATTTATATTTTATAAGTATCAAGAGTTCCCTATAAAGAGAGGCAACTAGTTAAAGTATCTAGGACAAATGGGCAAGTAGTTTTTCATTCTTCATTTAAAAAGGCATCAAAATTTGTTACCAATAATGGAGCAAATTCTTCAATATGAAGCAAATAATCTATTGGTGTTTTAACAGAAATACTAAAGCTTGTTGTCACATGACTGGTAATAGCAACATCCTGTAGAGTGGAAAGGCATAACATCCAGTTGCAGACCTGGCTCTCATCTCCTGAGTGACCGGAGCATTTTGCTTACCTTTACTCTGTCTCTGCCTCCTCATTTGTACATTGGGATATAATGTCCACATTCTAGTTGTCTGGTTGTGGTGTAGATTAAACTAACGTAGCAAACATTTGACTTTGAGAATATACTCAATTCATAGTAGGTATTATTAATAAGGGTCCAAACTGTCACTCTCATTTTTTTGAGTCAATATTTTTCAGACATTTGTATCAGAGTTCCCAGAGAAAAAGAACCAATTATATATATATATATATATATATATATATATTTATATATGTATGTGCTATGCTTGTATATATACATACATATGTATGTGTATATGTAGACATATATGTGCTTGTGTATATATACATAGAGAGAGAGAGAGAGAAAGAGAGAGATTTATCATGAAGAATTGTTTCACTTAATTGTGGGGGATAGACAATACAATCTGAAATCTGTATGACATGCTGGCAGGCTGGAAACTCAGACAGGATTTTATGATGCTGTCTTGAGAAAGAATTTCTTCCTCTTCAGGAAGCTCTTAAGAACAAACTGATTGGATTCAACTAATTGGATGAGGCCCACCCACATAACTGAGGGTAATCCCTTTTACTTAAACTCAATGGACTATGGTTGTTAAACATATGCCCAAAATACCTTCACAGCAACACCTATATTGGTGTTTGATAATAACTGGGTGCTATAGCCTAGACAAACTGACGCATAAGTTTAATCATCCCACCATTCCTCATGAAGTCATAGTAATTTCTGGAGGCTCTTTGGAGATTGGAAAAGATAGTTTCTGTAGCATCTCTTTTAAAAAATGAACACTTATTGTAAGTTGTATTAGTTCAAACTTCTATTTTAATTTTTCGTTTAAAAAAGTTTTTAGGATCTAAAAAGTAGTTAGAAAAATAGATTGATTTTTTTGTGTGAAATGACTTGGTTAAATATAACAATAATATTAAGTTAGAAAGTATTAATCTTATTTCTAAACATACAAAGTAAAATAAACATTAATTTTATTAATATTAGCTGACTTTTTGAATTCTTATCATATGGTGGGCTGTGTGATAATATTTATGAAAAAGACTTAGAGCAACTTGTAACTTGTGCAAAAAATGATACAGCTTCTACATGTGATATTTCCAGGTTTTATCCATGCTTGTCCCACTGTGGTAGATTGTATTTTCCAAAGATGGGCATTATAATAGTGCTAGTCTCAGATGTTTTCATGAATATTGGCACTCCTCCATAAAGAGAAGATTGTCTGAATCTAGGTGAACATGTGATTTGCTTGTAACTAGTAGAATGCTTCTGAAATGATGCTGCATGACTTTGTATACAAAGTCATAAAAGGCAATGTAACATCTTCTACCTTGCTCATTGAAATATTCATTCTTACATCTTCTGTTGTCATATAAGCAGTATGACTACCCTGATACTGTTATGCAGTGAAGGAGCTCTAATTATCACGTGTTGAGATCCATATGGAGATACCCTAGAATAGTGACGATAGAGATCTCCAACCCTCCTAATGCATAAGACAGTTTGACTGCAAACATCTGAGATACTTGAACCAGAACTACACAAATGAGTCCTATTAAGAACTATGAAGACACACTATATCTATCTTCCAAGGCTCATTGCTATACAAACATCCTCAAAAAAAAAAAAAAAAAACCAGTATGTAGCAAATTTGTCAATGCCTCTTGCTTAGAAGATGTGTAGAAGTGCAACAGACGTGGAAAATTGTCTCCCAACAAATGCTTCCAAACTTCTGACCCACAGACACTGTAAGAGATAATAAAATCAAATAAAATGTTGCCTAAAGCCATTAAGTTTGGGCTAATTTTTAGGCTACAGCAATAATGGAAATACCACCTTTAGATATAGATGTCTTAACAACTATAATTAATATGATACATTTATCAAAATATAAGCTATCAACGCACACCAAGAACCTGAAAGAATATAACAAAAAAAGTCAACTTTTGAGGGGAAGATGGAACTAAAAAGGTTTAAAAATTATTCAGAACCCAAGGCATATTCAAAATAGAATAGAGGTTCTAAAGGAGAATCCATTTCTTGCCTCTTTCAGAGTCCAGTGACTGCTACATTACTTAGTTTGTGGCCCTATCGTTAGCATCTCTGACTCTGCATTAAATAACCTTTTCCTTTTGTAGTAATCTTCCTCTGTCCTTTTCTCATAGGGACATTGGTAATGACATTTAGGGCCCACCTGTATAATCCAGGATAATCTCCCCATTTCAAGATCCTTCACCTAATTGTATCTGTGTAGACCCCTTTTCAATATAATGTAACATTTACAGATTCAAGGGATTAAGATCTGATATATTTGGGACCCATTATTCCACTTACTGCATACAGTTATATTTGTCAGTTATTGCAATGAAAGTGCTGCAAAACAGAACCAAAATCTCAGCTAATATGTTTCAGACCATTCCATCTGGGTTCAGCTGGGTTAGGCTGACACTGGATTTATTGCCTTCAGGTATGCTCTGTTTGTCTACATAACAAATGGTAAGAACTCCAAGGCCAGTCCTCTTTCCTAGCACAATTACAAAAGAATCGCTTGTGTCCGTACCCATGAAGGATACTTTTCAGTAGAAGCTGAACTAGAGAAAGAATGTATAGAAATAGCATGTTGGTGTCTCCAATGAAAAACCCAGCTGTTCAACGAATTATTGCATGTTAAGCCCACCAGTCAATATACACTATCCACTCAAAGTTTCTAATATTTTCCAACTTTACTTTAAAAAATGAATATACACAGCAATGTAACAAATGTACCACTCTGGTACAGTACATTGTTGGTAGGGAAGGTCGTGCATGTGTGGAGACAGGGGACATAAGGGAACTCTATACTTTCTGTTCAATTTTGCTGTGAATCTAAAACCACTCTAAAAATAGTTTATTAATTAAAAGAAGGAGTAGGCCCCCAAGAACTTCTAGTCATTTGAATAAAGACTTAAGGCAAGAGAGACATTAAGAAAAAAAGATCAGATAAAATAAAGACAACTTAAAAAACTATAATATACTCAAAGAGATTTTTTAAAAGATCCTATATTCATGAAAATATAAATGTTATTTTTAACAAGGAACACTAGAAAGAAATAGGAAGCTCATGGAAATTTAAAATAGTATAGTTAAGTTTGATAAAAATCAATCAAGTTTTAGAAGATAAAGTAAAATAAAATTTTTGCAAAGTAGAAGATAAAGACAAGGTCAATTTACAAAAATAAATATTCACTACAATATTTCTATAAAGAGAGACTAGTAAAGAAAATCTAGCAAATGAAACTGGTAAAGAGGACAATAAAGGACATTATTCTTTTTAGATTGAAAAGACCTATCAAGTGCCTCACAAAACAAATAGAAAAATAAAATGTCCTAGTGGACTTACTGAGTGCAACCCCAAGAATAGAGAGGTTAGAAAAGAATAGGTCTTGAGAATCTTTGAAAGAGAGGGAAGAATAGTCTTAGATAACATGTCTAAATCTTTCTGAAGGGTTAGATGTTTCTTCCTGTGAAGGATTTGTCCCTTGAACTTAAATTAGAACATGTTGTTACAAAGAAATAGAACTTCTAATATCCAGGATCCAAAAGACAAGGCAGCAGCAAACCATGCTCTAATAAGTAGAAGTAGTAAGTACTCTCTGGAGATAAGGATATTGGGGTGTTTATTTCATGTTTTAATCATTAATTAACAATAGTTATTAATCTTCTTTGAGGTACCAGTCACTGTGCTAGGATGCTTTGTTGCACTTTCAAAAACAATTTAAGTGTCCAAAAATACTGCTGCATTTTTTTTTTTAACTCTAATGGACAAAGTTTAGTGGTGATTTGCTTTCTGAGAAAATGAAGGGCAGCTATGTAGTTTTGTTTTTCAGCAGGCCTCTGTTATCCACCAAAAGAAAAGTAGCATACTGTGAATGAAAGCTTTACATGAAGGCTTCAGATCATTAATATTACATTTTTAGTACAGCTTTTAATGTAAGATGTTATTATTATTATTATTAGTGCTAGGAAGATAGGCAGTAGAAGAGAGTAATAGAGTGAGATTTATTGAAGTTGAAAGCTATAATAATATTACTTTTACTAGTTTACTTTCTTGTAATGAATGATTCAGAAAGAAAATCAGCCTTTTGGACTCTAATTTTAGTTAATGCAAATGCATGGCCAGATTTCTTCTCAGAAACCTAGCACAGATTCTATTGAAGGCATGTAAAAGTTAGTGGGGATGTACACATTTGGATTCTGAGGTCATAATTTTGTTCCAAAATAAACTATAGGCAGAGATTTTTTTTTCCATCTACAGAATGTAAAAAGTAAAGGGAGAGAATGAGAGATAAAAGTAAGAAAATAACATGAATTTAACTGGGGAAAAATCATCCCTTAGTCTTTCAAAAACAATAGATTCTGGAATTCCACATCAGTGTTGAATCCATAAATAATACTCTATATCACAGACTGAAGAGCATTTGTTTACTGGAATCATTGAATATATTCTCTTGAAAGAAGGAGCAGGAAATGTAATGGAACAAAGTTTCTTAATAATGCAATTTCCATTTCAGCCATTAGATTTACTATTTTCTCAACATCTCTCAGATTCTGTCATGTATGTAAAAGAGCTGTCTTCAGTACACTGAAAAACAAGGGATATTTATACAATAAAATAAATAATACAAATCACAGGAGAAAGGATCTTGTGACACATGAAAATTCTGATTTTATAAAATCCTAAAGTTATACACACATTGTAAACTATGCATATTTTCTCTTATTCTTTGGGAAAAGAGTCTTTTTAGAAAAAGATTTTCTGTACCTTTTTATTTAGGAATTGAGTACAAAGTTATAAGGAAAACATATGATGTTCTATTTATACACATTTTCTTTAGATTCTTAGTGTTCTGTATAGAGTTGGGAATAACATGTTTTTTTTATTATTGAGGTAACATTGGTTTATAACATTCTGTAAGTTTCCTACATATGACATTATAATTCAAATTCTGAATTCACTACAGTATACTGAACCAAAAGTCTAATTCCATCCATCACTGTACAGTTGGTCCCCTTTACCCATTTCATGCAACCCCCACCCTTTCCCCTCTGGTAACCACCAGTCTTTTCTCTGTATTTATGTGTTTGTTTTGTTGTGTTTGTTTATTTTGTTTCTTTAAAATATTTCACATATGATTGAAATCATATGGTATTTATCTCTCTCTGACTTATTTCACTACATGTCCATCCATGTAGTCACAGATGGCAAGATTTCATCTTTTTTATGGTTGAATAGTATTCCATTGTATATATGTACCACATCTTTATCCATTCATCCATCAGTGGGCACTCATGTTGTTTCCATATCTTGGCTATTGTAAATAATACTCTGATGAACAGAGGATGCACATGTATTTTCTAATTAGAATTTTCCTATTCTTGGAATAAATACCAGGAAGTGGAATCACTGGATGATGTAGTAATTCTATTCTTAACTTTTTGAGCAATCTCCATACTGTTTTCCATATTACCTGCACCAATTTACATACCCATCAACAACGTATAAGGCTTCCCTTTTCTCCTATATCCTCTTCAACACTTGTTAATAGTTGATTTATATATTTGGTGCTCCTATTTTATGTGCATATATATTAAATAAGTGCTATGTCTTCTTGATGAATTGTCCCCTTTGTCATTATATAATGTTCATCTTTGTCTCTTGTTACTTTTTTTGGCTTAAGGTCTATTTTTTTTCTGATATGAGTATGGTTACACCTACTTTCTTTCAGTTGCCATTTGCTTGGAGTATCATTTTTCCTTCCTTCACTTTGAGCCTATGTTTACTTTTAAAGGTGAAATGAGTCTCCTAAAGCCAGTATAAATTTGGGTCCTGTATTTTAATCCATCTAGCCACTTTGTGTCTTTTGACTGGTGAATTCAATCCATTTAAATTGGGGGTGATTATTGATCAATGAGGACATAGTTGCCATTTTATCTTTTGTTTTCTTCATGCTCTAAATATCTTCACTGCTTCTTTTTCCTTGTGTTACTGTCTGCCATTTTGATTTTGTAATTTTCTATGTTTTTTTCTCAGTTTCCTCTTTTTTATTTTTCATGTCTCTGCTCTAGATTTGTGTTTTGTGGTTACCATGAGGTAAAATGTCTCATAGATAAAATAGCCTTTTTTTCTGCTGATAGCATCTTATCTGAATTTGCCTATATGAGTTCTATCCTTTTCCTCTTCCCCTTTTATATTTTTGTTGTCTCAAAGTACCATTTTCTAAGTTGTGAGTTTGTTACCAAATTGAAGTAGCTATAGCTATTTTTACTGCTTTTTTACCTTTAAAGTTTATGCTATAATTGTTTAATAACCTATTCGGATATAGAATCACAATTTTCTTATTCTACCAATCACCTTACTCAAAGTTTTGTGTACTTTTGCCTTTTTTTTTTTTCAGGTAGAAGAGCTCCTTTCAACATTTCTTGTGAGGCAGGTGTTGATAAACTCCCGAGTTCATAGTGTTGATGAACTCCCTCAGCTTTTGTTTGTCTTTATATTTCTCCTTTATATCTGAAGGATAACTTTGCTGAATAGAGTATTCTTGGCTGACAATATTTATCTTTCAAAATTTTAGTTATGTCATTCCACTCTCTCCTGGCTTATAGAGTTTCTCCTGAGAAATCCGCTGATAGCTTAATTGGGGTTCCATTTTATGTTGCTGTCCTTTTTTTTTTTTTTTTTTTTTTAAGGTACTCAGGCCTCTCACTGTTGTGGCCTCTCCTGTTGCGGAGCACAGGCTCTGGACGTGCAGGCTCAGCGGCCATGGCTCACGGGTGCAGCCACTCCACAGCATGTGGGATCTTCCCGGACCGGGGCATGAACCTGTGTCCCCTGCATCGGCAGGCGGATTCTCAACCACTGCGTCACCAGGGAAGCCCTGTTGCTGTCTTTTTTCTCCTGGATGCCTTTAAATTTCTTTCTTTATCATTGACTTTTTACAATTTTAATATAAAGTTTCTTGGAGGTATTTTTGCATTGAGATAATTAGATGTTCTCTTGGCTTCATGGATTTGTATGTCTAGTTCTTCCTCCAGGTTTGGGAAGTTCTCATCTATGATTTGTTTAACTCTGCTCCAGTTTCTCTCCCTTCTCCTTCTTGGATACCAATTATCCTTATGTTACTTTTCCCAATGGAGTAGGATAGTTCTTGTACTCTTCATTTTTGTTTATTCTTTAATCTTAGTTCTCGCTCCTCTTCTACCTGAATCATTTCCAGATTTCTATCTTTGAGCTTGCCAATTCTCTCTTCTATATGGTCTGCTCTATCCCAATGCTTTTTATTGCATTCTTCACCTTATATATTGAGCTCTTAAGCTTCAGAATTTCTGTTTGGTTCATTTTGGCGTTTTAATTTCTTTGATAAAATATTCTTTCTGTTCATTAATTTTATTCCTGAGCTCATTGAAATGCCTTTCTCTGTTTTCTTGTAGCTCATTGAGTTTCTTCATAAAAGTAATTTTGAGCTCTCTATCAGTTAGATTGCAATCTTCCATGATTTTAAGTTTGGTTTCTAGAGAATTGTCATTTTCTTTGTGTGATACCACGTTACCATGGTTTTTTATGGTGTTTTACAAGTTGTTCCTCTGCTGGCACATTTGAAGTAGCAAACACCTTTCCTATTTAGGTAAAGGTTTTTTTTTACCATTTCTGACAATTCAAAAAGTTAGTAATTAGGGTCCTTTTTTTGTTTTTCAGTAGGTGGGACTATAGCTCAAGTTACAGGTTTCTCTTATCTGAGCTGCCTCTGGCTATATTTGAGAATTGGCACTTTTTACCCTACACTACCTGTGCCAGACCTATCACTGGTGCCCTCCTTGTTGCTGCTTGTGCCTCCAGGGTCACTGGTGCCTTGCTGCTGCTGGTGTTGCTGCTGTTGCTGGCATTGCCACTGGGGGCATGTGCCTCCACCGAGTCTAGGGTTACCTGGCTCATGGGTGGTGGTCGGGGTAGGGGTGAGTGGAGAGTCATGGGTGTGGGGGTTTGCTGTGTTCACAGTTGTCAGATGCATGGGGGTCACTGACATTGCAGTGTGGGTGGGGCTGGAGTCACAGGCCTAGCCATGGTTGGAGAGACTGGGGTCATGGGGTGTGTCACCACTGCTGCCCAGTTCCCTGTGACCATGGGTTCCTGCTATGGCTAGGAGCCTAGAGTTGTGTTTGCCATCTCCCCTGCTGCTACCAGGATCTCTGGGATTCAGTGCTCAGGGACCACAATCAGGGGGCTGGGATCACAAGCACCACCTCTGCTATTCCCTTGGTTGTGTCTCCTCTACATGTTCCAATCCACTCACCTTCAGATGTACAGATGTGTGTCTCTCTCTGGTGTCCTGATGTGTTGGGCAGAGGAAACATTGTTGAGTTATGGATGTTTTATTAGCTGTACATCGAAGGGGAGAGACAAAGGAAGTGTCTCATACTGTCATGATTCTGACATCACCCCCACTCCTGCCACTGCAGGGATAATATCTTAAAAATTATTAGCCAGAATTAAACATACATAATTTTGCTTTAAAAATGAGTTTTAGAAAGCATGTAAGGCTTCAAATATATTTTTACATCCACCAAATTTGTGAGGAATAAAATAATTTCAAATGGAGATGGTATATTACCAAATATATACCTTTTTAAATCTTACTTACCTAATAATCTGAGCTGAATTCTAGCAATTTACATTGATATATCAAAACAGCTATTAGTCTCAACAAAATGAAAAAAGAAACTACTACTGAATGAGAGAAAATATTTGCAAACAGTATGACTGATAAGGAGTAAATATCTAAAATATATAAGTGGCTCATGCAACTCAATATCAGAAAAACAAAGGACCCAAATTAAAAATGGGCAGAAGACCTAGACAGACATATTTCCAAACAAGACATACAGATGGCTAACAGGCACATGAAAAAATGCTCAATATTGCTAATTATTAGAGAAATGCAAATCAGAGCCATGAGATATCAACCCGCACCTGTCAGAATGGCTATTATAAAAAAGTCTACAAATGACAACTGTTGGCAAGGATGTGGAGTAAAGGGAACCCTAATACATTGTTGATGGGACTATAATTGGTGCACCCACTATGGAAAACAGTATGGAGGTTCCTCAAAATATTAAAAATAGAACTACCATGTGAACCAGCACTCCTACTTCTGGGTATATATCTGAAAAACCCCCCCACTAATTCTAAAAGATAGATGCACCGCAATGTTCATAGCAGCATTATTTACAATAGCCAAGATATGGAAGAAACCCAAGGTTCCGTTAATAGATGTATGGATAAAGAAGATGTGGCATGTATATACAATATACATAATATACTATATATCCAATTATACCATATATTAATTATAATATAATTATATTGTATATAATTATATAATGAATTTAATTGTAATTCTACTATATATAAATTTTATACTTATATTTATACAGTATATACAATGGAATATTACTCAGCCATAAAAAAAGAATGAAATTCTGCCATTTGAAAAAACATGGTTGGACCTAGAGAGTGCTATGCTTACTGACATGTCAGACAGAGAAAGACAAATACTGTATGTTATCACTTACACATGGAATCTAAAAAAATAACAATAATGAATGTATATGACACAACCAAAACAGGCTAACAGATATAAAAAACAAACTAGTGGATACCAGTGGGAAGAAGAAAGGGGGAAGGGCAAGATAGTGGTATGGGATTAAGAGATACAAACTACTATGGACAAAATAGGTAAGCAACAAAGATATATTGTACAGCACAGGGAAATATAGCCATTATTTTATAAGAACTTTTTTTTTTTTTTTTTTTTTTTTTTTTTGGTGGTACGCGGGCCTCTCACTGTTGTGGCCTCTCCCATTGCGGAGCACAGGCTCCGGACGTGCAGGCTCAGCGGCCATGGCTCACGGGCCTAGCTGCTCCGCGGCATGTGGGATCTTCCCGGACCGGGGCATGAACCCGCGTCCCCTGCATCGGCAGGCGGATTCTCAACCACTGCGCCACCAGGGAAGCCCTATAAGAACTTTAAGAGGAGTATGATCTATAAAAATATTGAATCACTATGCTGTACACCTGGAACTAATATAATATTGTAACTCAACTATACTGCATTAAAAAATAACTATTAGTCTATTAATTAATTTATTCAATAATCATTAAAAACAAACTTTGTTTACTAGCCTGGGTATTGGATAAAATATGGTCTCTTATTTTCAAAAACTTATCACCTAACAGAAAAGACAGAAAGCTATATTTCAAGTTGACAATCACTATGCTAATTATAGTCTTGTATTCATAAGAAAGATGAGACATATGAGAATAAACACTGATAACTACTTGAGGTATTTATTGTTCTGTCACCTAAAATCAAAGAGATTACTTTTAATCAGTTTTTACTGATTGCTAATTTTCTCATCTAAACAGGAGTTTCAGCAAGTAAAGGAGGAGAAAAATACAAATGAGGTCATCTCTTATTAAAATCAATTCTAAAAACTATTTCTCTAGAAACCAAAACTTCATTGCAATTGGATAATTTTGTATATTTTTCACTAGTTTTTTAATGTCTTTATCAAAATCATGCTGCTGTTTGATTTCTCAACGCGGGGCCTTATTTCTAATGCTGAGTTTATACCTAGGTTGCATTGGAAAATAATGTTATAATTTTTCAAGAAACAGATTATTTAAAACATATTAAAATGCCAAGAATTTTTCTTCCTCTTTTCCCTCCACTTACTCTTTCCATTACCACACCCTTTATTTTTTTCCTTCTCATTCTTCTTACTCTTCCTTTTTCTTATTTTCCCTTTACAGAGGCAAAGTGTACACAAAAGAGACAAAAAGTGATAAAAAATTGGAGAGTTAATTCACTAGGAAAACGTAGGTGATCTAAAATTGCTGCTGTAAAGATCATTTTCCCCCAAATACTAAACAGCTGCTTTTCTGTGATGACTAGAGATGAAAGATATTTTCACTGATATTTTACAAAACCACTGAAGTACATATTTTGAAAGCTGATTGAGTGTTAGAAAGTAGTCCTTCATTTTACAGATGAGAAATGAGAAGCTCAATAAATATAAGTGATTTTCTCAATTTCAAAATGAATCCCAATGCTTCAGAGTTCACCTCTAAAAGTTAAGCCTTTTTATTAAAGACAAGGTACAAGGTGAGGATCAAGTGGTAGATGGCAAGTCCAGAATAGACCATTAGAATAGCCACATTCTGATAACTAAACATTTATTTAAATATTCATTTTGTGGGTATCTATATAGCTATACATAAAAAGTAAAATAGCTAAATAATTGAAACCACATTTTAAACCAGTTGGAACTGTAGAAGCAAAACATTAATATGATCAGGTAAATTTTGTTTCTATTTGAGTTGCAAGCACTTCTCGTTCAATAATCTTATATGTTATAAATCTGTGTTGGGATGAAGATATTTTGTGAACTTGATCAATTTTATGTTTTAGACAATTGAAAAATCTAATCCCAAACCTGATCATTTTCCTTTACACCTTCTCTCTAGGGAAATGTTTGTGGGAGCTGCTTTCCTGTTTAAAACAAAAACAAACACATAAACAAACTAAACTAAAAGTATTTATTTTCATTTTCAACAGACGCTTATTTTTTTAACTTCCAGATGGGTCACCTCTATTTCACCTAGTTTCCTTGCAACTCTCTTTCTTATAAGGTAGTTTTTTTTTTTACTGTACTTCAATATGGGTGTTTTTATAAGATTGAAAATAAGTAAGTGATCAGACAGGTGAGTAAGAGAAATTTGCCAGAATGGGCTTCAGAAGTGTGACTTACTCAGGACATAACTGAAACCTTATCCATTCCCCAGTCCTATTGTCATGGAGACCCTAAAGGCAAGCAATATCTTTTCACAGTTGTTAATCCAGACTTTAGAAATAGGTTGAAAAATGCATATGACATGTCATCTCAGAATGAGAGATGGAACTTGAAGAAACACACAGGCAAGATTCCTACAGAGATGTGAGGCTTCCCTGGTGGCGCAGTGGTTGAGAGTCCGCCTGCTGATGCAGGGGACACGGGTTCGTGCCCCGGTCCGGGAAGATCCCACATGCCGCGGAGCGGCTGGGCCCCTGAGCCATGGCCGCTGAGCCTGCGCATCCGGAGCCTGTGCTCCGCAACGGGAGAGGCCACAACAGTGAGGGGCCCGCGTACCTCAAAAAAAAAAAAAAAAGACTCCTACAGAGATGAGCATCTCATGGCAGGTTGGCTAACATGACCTCAGCCCAGTTGGTACCTCCGTTGTTTAATTCTCACTAGTATCAGACATTATGACCTCAGCTCTGCATGCTGAAAAGACGGTGTGTGATTAATACAACAAATTCATCCCTTTCTTAAAGAAATTTTCTCCCTTTTCTTCTGGTTTGATTATATGCATATACACATTGCTGGTTTCCATTTTGGAAAATGAAAGTTTTAATGTATTCTGTAGAATAAGAGCTTTTAAAATGCAGACAGGAGAGGTATATGCTTTGTACTTTTCTTTCAACTATAAAAATATATCTTTCTATGTAAGGACAGATCCAAGTTTTGGGTCCTAAAAGTCATACAGTTTGACCACCTTCTTTTAGGAAAAAAAGACAGATGCTACAAGTATGTAATTGCATAGGAAACAATATTTATTTAGACTGGGAAAAGGTGAGCCTTAAAAGGAGTTTATGAATGGGAGAAGCCAGAAAGTTAAGTTTTCATGAGCTTCCTAGTAAATACACCTCTATTTAGCTGATAAGTATACCTTTTAAAATCTTAAAAGTATTAGTGTCCTTAAAATTATTCATTTTATACTGCCCTCTGAGATGTCAGAGAGCCTAAATAGCTTTATTAATTCCCACATGTTTTCCATGATAGAAAATACTTAAGGTAGTAATGAATGCAAACCAGAAATGAAAAAGTTCTAATGTACTTATTTTGTCAGATTTTTGTCTGGAAAGTGTAGACAATTGTGCTAATAATTTTCCAACATATAAACTTCATTTTTAGAATAAGTAGAAATTTAAAAATTATTCTTCTCCTTAGATATGTAGGTTTATCTCACAGTTGTTAGCTGAGCAAAGTAAAGGATGCCTGCTTTTGTTGAAAAAGAAATCTGGAATACTTGACAGTTTCATGCTGTGCAAATCTGAAAAGTATCATCAAGAATTTTCCTTTGAGTGCTGAAACATATTATTCCCAAATTTTGAATTAAAAGTGTTATTTACTTTGAAATTTTAGTTGTAGAGAAATAAATTGTGCAACCAAGTCTCTATATTATAAGAATTGTCTATACCACCACAAATCCCAATTTTCCCTATTAAAAAGGCAAAGGAATTATTAATGTTGAAAAAGCAAATACTCTTTTAAGGATGGAGGGATTGTTTTTTAAGCTATAGCCTTCTTCTTTGTTGACTTTTCTCACTTCCCTGAAAGTAAATTATAAAATATTTCACATCAGTTTAAAAGATATAAATATAACTAAAATATTATCACAGTGTATACATTTTAGGTATTAAAAATTGTTCCCACATAGTTTTTAGATGTTTGTGTGGCAGGATATTTTTTCTTCACCAAATGTGTTCAAATAAACACCTGCATCATAATTACTGGATTGCTTGTTATACTCGTGGTGCCAAAGTCTGCTTCCAAACCAGTGAACTAGAACCTTTAGGGGTAGGTCGCATATCTACACTTTTTTAAACAAGATGTTCAGGGAATTCTTTTGCACACTGACGTTCATGAACCACCATTAAAACTATAATCCTCTTACATTTTATTAGTAAACACTTAAAAATAATTATTTAACTATTTCTTACGTTTGGCTATAGATAATGAAATGTGACAGTAACCTTAGTTTAAAAAAAGAAATAAATCTTTACCAAAGTGCTAAAGATGTTAGCCAGGCCCCATCTTTATATTCTAATAGAGTCTTTAGAGAATTTTAAGATTCTTTATCACTTATATATTTGGATATAGAATCCAACAATCACTTAAACTTACTTTTTCAAGTGTTGTGACTGATATTTACTTAATATTGATTACTCAAAAATTATGAAGATCCCATAATTCCTATTTTAGAAAGTATGATTAAATTAATAGTATTACCATAGGAGAGTCAGTATCAGGATTTCTAGACAAAGCAGATGTAAGGCATAATATTTGACAAAATCTGCCAAGTGTTGATAACAAATTTAGTTATGTAATTTAGGAGAAAATTAAGTTTTGATTTAGTTTATATGAACCATTAGTTTACCCAATGATAATCCACAAAAGTATGTGTTAGAGTGCTATTTTAAAACTCTCTAGGCAAGTTCAAAGCTACCTGCAAATAATATATGATTCATAGAATTCAAGCAGAAATATATTTTCTTACTCATCCACATATTAGTAATCTAACCATCATTTCTGTTTCCATTTCTTCCTTGGCACTATTCGAGTAAATGTAGATCAAAGATAAAAGTTACCTAGATGTTATTCAATCACAAATATACATAGATCTAAAACATGAAGAGATCAGTGACCTCCTGGTGGGTCTGTGGTTCACATCTCAAGAGTAAGAAGCAGCACTGAATGTATTTTGACAGTTTTAGGCCAGTGTATTCTGTCCTATTGCAGACCCTGGACACCCTTCCTTGGCCAGAGTGACTGCTTCTAAAAGTAATTTTGGATTGAATTAGAGCTTTCTAAGACAGACAAAACATACTTTACAGTAGGCAAATTGAATTTCTCTGGTTCAGTGACTTGCTGTGCCATGGCGCCTCTCAAGAAGATTTTCACATTATTGAGAGCTGGTAGATTTCCTTGTTAAATAGCCATAGGCAGCTCACACATACTATGCAGCCGATTCTTTGCCTGCCATTTCTCTCAGAAATATTTCTATTTTTCTTTCACACATATACAAAACTATTTCAATGAAGCATACAAAGAGATGACATAAGTTATTGTCTCTGTCTTTGAAAAGAGTACATTTCAAGTGGTTACTAATTCATGAAGAGGTCTCGAAGGAAAGGTTTAGCTCAGTACCTGGCACTGTGGAAATTCAAAGTAAATTTAACGGAGTGAAATGGAAGGAATATTTATTTATCTCTCACACAGCTATGAATGGAGAATTGGAAATATTTGCAATGTTTTGATTAGGAATACTATGTGGTACCAGCCATTGGAGAGATCTATTTGTCCTACAGTTTGCAAAGAAATGAGCTTCATCTTTTTAATTTTCCCTTTTGGAACATTCCTAAAAGTTATAGGCTGATAACTTATAGCGAAGATTTTACTTTCTAAATATTTTTGTTCAAATGAAACCAGACCTTTATGTTGAGGGTTCAAAATGTACAGGTATAAATAAAGAACACTTTGCTGCATTAGTATCAGAAGAATTGGCAGCACTTATAAGAAATAACTCCACATGTTTCAAGTTTCATTTTCTACTCAAAAATATTTTTATGATTAAAATAATTCATCATACAGGAAACAATTGTTTTCATAGACAGGACAATCATTTTTATTCATTCTTAAGTTGTTGTTGATATTGTCTTTACTGCCGAAGCACATCATCTTGTTGGTGATTTTGCAGTCACATTACCCCAGGAAAAATATGCCTATATATTTTTCTAAATGGCATGAAGTGCCACAGTCCAATTTATACCACTTTATCCTACACAAAATGTCATTTTATACATCTCAGGTAAAATTTCATGCTTGGAAAAAAGTGTCAGGGTCATTAGGCAATGAGGAACATTCATTTTGACATAGGGGAGAAGATTGTATTTAACCAGAGTATGCAAAATTCTCTGTGGTGATTCTTCACTCAGAGGTCCCTTGGGCTTAGAGCCCTAGGAACAGATGTGTTCTCAAGCCTGGTATAAAGAGAACAGAGCCATGGGTGGAAACACCTCCCTCTATCAGTGAGGAAGCTTCTGCCAGGAGCAGCTTTCTCACCAGGAGGACCCTAGAACCATTGCCAAATTAGAATCTGCCTGGAGAGAAGTCACTGGGCATAAAATCTCCAGTGATTTGGTGCTTGTTCATTGAGCAGATCAGAAAGCATATGTGAAGAATTCACAGAAGGGCTTGTGTGCGTGTGCCTCAGCCATTGGGGGCGAGGGGGAGGATGTTATTGGCTTTCCTCCTGAAAGCACTTTCTCAGGGTCTGCTTTACTGTTCAAAACCTCTGGCAAAACTTGGGTATCTAGACATGGAGGGTGGGAAGGTTGATACTGTGCACTTTTTATTTCTGTTTGCCTCAATAGTTTTGTTTGTTTTTGTTTTACAGGGCAGGAGTAAGAAAACCATCTGGTTTCTATTTTTCTTTTCTTTTTTCTTCTAAAAGTATAAATAAGACCTTAAGAAGAAATTTGAGTGCAGATTGTAATAATGATTAATATGTGTAGCAAGATTTTAAAAGTGTTCTGTAAATAAAAGCATTAAATAAGATTTATTATAGATATGTTTTAACACTCACTTTAAAGAGTAAGTAATGGAACATTCAGGAGTTTGCCCTAAATTCTAAAGACTTTGGTGTACTGCAGAATTAAAAGTGACACAAGGAACTTGAAAGTAATAAATGTATTGATAGACTATCCTACACAGTGCTGTGAATACACATTAGCAACCTGGCTTGTTAGCATCTTAGATGATACTCTGTTCAGAAAGAATGGCTTGAGCATTTTATTTTGTTTTGTTTCAGCAGCTTTGAGATCCCATGCATTGGCCAATTTAACAGCAAAAGCTACATTTTTACTGCTTTGTATATGAATCAGTTATTTAACATTCCTGGTGAAAATGTCACAGCAACACCTCCATTTTAATGGGACAGTGCAAAGATACCCTGGAGAATCAATTACAATGAAGGCCTATGAAAGCTGTTTTGCTTTTCATTATTTTATGGGGCTGGAAGTACAGTTGATGAGGTAATGAGATTTGAAACTTTTCCAATACTTCTCAAGGAAAATAGAATAAAATTCAGTTGGATCCAGAAGGATTACTGAAGAGTTACTAAGTTGAAAATGTTGGTCTCTATAACTCAGAAGGCCTAGAAGCAGACTCCTGTTCTGCCATATTAACAAAACAATGTGGAACACCTCAGGTGATGGTAATGATGCATTGACTAAATTAGTAGTTAAGTTCTGCAAGTTTGTCTTCAGAAAAGGAATTAATAAATAAAATAGTGAGTGACCTCAATTTCAGAAGTACACACAAAGGAAATTTTTATCAGAGCTAGTCTAAAGAAAGTGAGCAAATAGAAAGAAATTTTAAAATTATCTGCTCAGTGTTACTAATCAGAAATCTTCAGTCTGTAGTTAAGAATCCTATTTTAATATCCCTTAGTTGGGATGTATCCCTAAGTAAGTGACTAAGGCAGTGCAACTGTAAAGTTATCACTGGGACTATTCCTGAAAATGTTTCCACTAAATGCAGGTAAGAAAAGAATGAGATAAAAAGTGTTTTTTGAATCAATTTTGCAAGACCAAATGCAAGAGAGCTCCTTTTTAGTCATGTCTTAATTTACGTGTCTCCCAGAAATCCTTCTTCTAACCCCTGCTATTTAATTGCATATAAATAATTTCTGCTCCTGAACCACACTTTAAACGTTCTTGACTTGGTGCTGTTCCTCTGCCCAAGAGTAGAGTTCCTTTCCTTTATTTCCACTTGCCCAACACATGCCCAGCTTTCAAGTTTCAGTACTTGTTTTTGCTTAAAGGGTCCCTAATCCTCCAAGCTGGAAGTAATTGGCAAAGGCCACCATCAATGCTGTAATAGCAATTTGTAAAGCTCTCAAAATACTTAGTACTTTCTGTTTTGTGTTATAGATATGTTTATATCTCTCCTGAATTCTACTAGACTCTAAGATCCTTGAGGATAAAGATCCCATTGTGGGCTTCCCTGGTGGCGCAGTGGTTGAGGGTCCGCCTGCCAATGCAGGGGACGTGGGTTCGTGCCCCGGTCCGGGAAGATCCCACATGCCCCGCGGAGCGGCTGGGCCCGTGAGCCATGGCCGCTGAGCCTGTGCGTCCGGAGCTTGTGCTCCGCAGCGGGAGAGGCCACGGCAGTGAGAGGCCCGCATAAAGCAAAAAAAAAAAAAAAAAAAAAAAAAAAAAAAAAGATCCCATTGTATAGCTCATAATATATAACATAATACCTTAAACTTAGTCGACACTTAGTGTAAGTTTGCATTGAGTAACTAGATTAATGGTACATTGAAAACTGTATTAAAAAAACATTGCTCCATTTCAATTTACATATTTAAGGAAACTTTCTTCAGAAAACACAAAATTTAGAGAAGTTTTAATTAGTGGCTAAAGCATATGTAGAAACATTTAAATTGCAGAACTTTTTCCTTAAAAATCTGTCTGGTCTCACAACATTGTAAAGCAACTATACTCCAATAAAAATTAATTTTAAAAAATCTGGTCAGATGAATGAAAGTATGTATATCAAGTATAAAGTACTAAATAATGCAATTCCTTTTTGGCAAAATGCACATTCTTCATTGATATGAGAAAAAATATTGTGTAAATTGAGTCACAAATGTTAACATTTAATTTTTATCATGCTTTCTGGAAATAAAATGAAAAGTAAAATGATACAAATAAAAGTAACCAATAATCCAAAATCTGACGAATTAACAAATCTAGGATTCATTAATAAATTCTTAGCATAGTTGAGAGCCACATTTGGATGGTGGCTGGAATTAGACATGATATGTACCATTTATATAACACTGAACAAGAAGGTTATTTCTGTAAGACTCAGAGAAGGTGATATGATGCCTCTCGATTTTCAAAAACTGTATTGGAACTATAATTCCATATTTTTGTAATTTGATTTATAGATTACTTTGTAATACACCATTTATATCTGTGTGGTATTTCATTGTACAAATTCTGTGTGGTATTTCATTGTACAAATTCTTCATCATTTATGACAAATCCCTAGGTACTGGACATTGAGTATGTGCATATATAGTATGTAGGAATATACTTCAGGTAGGCTGAAGCCCAAGGTTCTTAGGGGCTAGAGCACAAAGAAGACTTACCCTAAGAGACTGACCTTCACTTTAGCCTCACATAAGCACTCAGGAATGTTTGTTTCGTTACCACTTACTTGAAGCAACAGGCTGGCACAAACATATCCAAAGACTCCAGAACCTTCTGATGAATATGGATCACTTCCCACTGCTCCCCTGACCCCTACATACAAGTCATGCTTCTTGAAAAGATCTGAAAGAGTGTATCGGCTGCAGCAGGACAGAGCTGTGGCAACATGAAAGAGAAAGGAGACTTTCTTCCAGCCATGGAGGACAATGTCCTTGAGTCTCTTGCTTTGTACAATTATCTTCATGATTACATTTATACATATATGCATATATTCTTGTATATTTATACACACACACAAGTATATTTATACACACACCCATGTATATTTATACACACACCCACATATATTTACACACAAAGGTATATAGTAAAACTTTATCCATATTTTCCATTATATATATGGTACTATCATTCTTTTGATTTATTTTTCTACATTCTCTTAATTATTTCATTGGAATAGATTCCTAGATTTGAAGTAGGGATGTAGATAGGGGGTGGGTGAAAGGGCATGTATGCATTGTTTTTGTTCTATATATCTTAGCTTTGGTTTATGATTTTATTAAGTATGCCTTCTATAATTTTTTAAACACAGTCTGAATAAAACTATTTTTCTCTGTATTTTTGGATTTATGTTTTCCTATTCCTTACTCTTGTGAATTTGTATCTTCTCTCTCTTCTTATTTGAGTATGCCAAAAATGTTTCAAATAATTTTTTTTTCAATACACAAACTATATATTATGTGGGATAAGCTCTATAGCTCACTGGTGGACTTGTTGGCATTTTCCTGGAGATATGTCAGCGGCTAATTACTTTTCTGGTTTTACAGAGATGACCTCAAGAATGTTCTTCGATCAGGCTATATTTTTCCCAAGAGTCTGAAGCTAATGGATCAGAACATTCTTCCTCCTTGAGAGAGGATGTAGTGCCCCTAGGGGTTAGTATTTAAAAATCTAACCCTCTGGAGTCTTGGTGAGTCTTTGCTGTGTCATTCTATAAATATAGTTGTCTATAGTCATTTGTAAAGCTACTCTTTAATTGTTTTCTGATGCAGTGATTCCTAAATTCATCTCAATTATTTCCTGCATTTTATTCATTTTAGACTTATTGTACTATTATTTTTCTAGCTTTTTGTCCAGTAGATTACTTTATCTTTTTAACTTGGCTTATTCAATGCAAGTAGATTAGTTATAAAATTTCCCCTATTTTACTAATTTTGTATTTAACATTCTTTCCCCCCCATCTTTCTAGAGTTTTATTTGCTCTAATCACTACCCTCCACCCCATCTCTTTCTCTCTCCTCACCAGTTTCTCTTGCTGTTTTCCATTAAAAGCAAAATCAGAATTCTCTCTTCCATGAGCTCTTGTGTTTTAAGATTTCTGTGCCCTTGTTCCTGCAGTCTCAGCACTTACGACTGGGTTTGGTAATGCGAATTAGCAAGACATTGTTGCTACCATCTGGGACTCAATATCTAGTGTGGGGGAGACATGTAAACAGAGAACAAATACTCTAGTGTACAATGCAGTGTATTCATAAAAATTAAGAACCAAAACGTGCACTAGCTCCCCTTCTGTGCCTATTAGACTTGCAGAGTTCTTTTTTTTTAAATTATTTTTCATTGAGGTAACATTGTTTTATAAAATTATGTTTCCTGTGTACAATATTACATTTCTACTTCTGTATATACTACAGCATGCTCACCACCAAAAATTTCGTTTCCATTTGGTACCATAAAGTTGATTCCAATTACCCATTTTGCTCTCCCCTCCTTTCTTCTCTGGTAACCACTACTCTCTTCTTTGCATCTGTGTGTTTATTTTTGTTTGATTTCATTTGTTCACTTATTCTTGTTTGTTTTTTTATATTCCACATATGAGTGAAATCACAAGATATTCGTCTTTCTCTGTATGACTTATTTCACTTAGCGTAATACTCTCAAGATCCATCCATCTTGTCCCAAATGGCAACATTTCCTCTTTTTTTTTAATGGCTGAGTAGTTTTAACATTTCTGTTTTCATCATTTTCTAAATAGTTTTTAACTACCATTTGATTTTTTCCTTGACACAGGCAATTAACTGAGTTGTTTTCAAAGATTTCCCGTGGTTTGCTTATCCTTTTATGTTAATACTTAACATAATTACATTGTAGTCAGATAATGTTGTGTGTAATATTCCTTTTTAATATCTTGAGGTAGCATTGAACTTAATACACTACCAGTTTTTTTTTTTTTAACACTCCACAGACATTTTGAAATAATGCATTCTGTTTTCTCTGTATGGAATGAAGGATCTCTAATCCTCACAAATTGGTATTATTAATGCTAGTCTATGGATAGGCAACTGAGACTCACACACTTTGAACTTCCTGAAGTGAACACTGGTTATGTTTGACATAATTGGGACTAGATTCCCTGCTTGACTCCAGTGGTCTGTTATCATTACTATTTTATAGGATCTTCCTTTGGGGCCCAGGAGTTTACAATACATAAAGCACTTAAAGTGGATGGAAGAGAGACACATAGATCATTGCAATACAGTGTCAGGATGTATGAAAGAAACTAAAGAAAATTATTCCAAAACATTGGTACTATTATTATGAAGCAAGGGCTCACTGCCTGGTGTGCTTAGCAGCCAATACAACGGCACTGGCTTTTGAGAGAAGAAAGAGCTTTATTGAGAGGTTGACTGGCAAAGAGATAGGAGGCAGAACTCAAATCTGTCTCTGTGCTTCAGGTTTCAAGGCAAATGTAAGGAGTTAGGGAAATTTCAAACTTGGAACTGATTGATTGGTCTTGAATCAGTCCATATAAGCTACTCATGCTGCTGGAAGGCAGATTTTCCTCATTGAAAGACTTCTCATTTTACAAAGGGCTCCAGCGGCAACATTTCTCTTCTGAGTTAATGAAGATTCTTGGTTCCAGGATTACCTTGGAGACATGGATTCCTGTCGTGCACATGTGCAGTACTGTCTATAAAATATCTCAAGGTTTGTTTAATCAGCAGCCGATTTAAGGAGGCAAAGCAGTTTAAGCTGGTGCTGTTTCAATTTGATTAATCAACAAGCTATTTAAGGAGCCAAAATCAGTTTAAGCTGGTCAGTGTTTTTTCATGCTATTTCACATTATCCATGTGAATGTCAGAAGGGAAAGAACTGAGCTCTTCTGAAGGTAAGGAACTCTAAAAGAGAGAAAACAGAGTAGAGCCCTGGCTTTTCATATCTATCTTACTTCCTGTGTGTTTGAGGAAATGGTGATATATGGAAGGAGACAACAATCTAGAAAAACAAAAAAGCCATTGAGTACTGGGGGGAAAAAGTCTGTGGCATCCAGGTTATCTTCTAAAATACTTAAATATCTTCATCTTAGAGATAGTCAAAAGTAGCAGTGAGAAATTGAAATGTGTTTAATTGTAGAACACTTTATTATAAATATATATTTTTGTTTTAATAAAGTTATTTTGAAGAGGAATTTTACTTTGTATTTTTATCTTGCTTTTTGCCCCCAAAATGGGTTTTTATTTATTTATTTTTGTTTTATTTTTTGACCACAGAGATTTTTAGGTCACATGGATTATATGAAGGTGAGGAAGAATTCTGAATACATAAATGTGAAAATAATTAACTTGAAGAGTAAACACATGGGCATACTAAAAAAGAAGTTAAATGATAAAAATGGCATATAATGAGCAATAACAGGACAATTTTTTGCACCCTCACAATTTCTAATTGCTTATGTATAAGACTGTATTTAGAATTTTGTATCTTTAAATATCAACAAGCCTATCCATTGTGGTGGACTATTATGCTTGTGGAAGGTGGACAAAATAGCTTCTCCTAAACAAAACAAAATCAAGCACTATGAGTGAGGGAGGAATGTGGGCAAAGGGCATCATGAATACCAGTGTAAAAGATAAGAAAGCAGAGAGCACCATTTAATTCACAGAGGACTTCTCTCTGCAGGGCTGCCAGGATCCCACACAATTCTGCTTATTCACTTCTTGGCTGGTACCCAGTTTGTTGGTTTGCGGACCATAGGGAATTTTGAAGGCCAGGAGCACCTACACCAATGAGGACTGTCCTACGTGATACAGGTCAGTGTTATTCTATGCATCTATTGTTAGTAACTTGGAAAATGCTTTATACCTCCATTGCTAATAATCAGTACCAAAGCTGCCCTCTAACATAGGATATCTTGTCCGATAGAATATGACTGGTTAGAGGAAACAGGAAGCACTTCCAAGAACAGCAGGAGTCTTCATACTCACCAGACATTAATTTATCTAGCGATCGCTGATAGCCCTTGCCATTTTTTTTTTTTTTTTTTTTTGCAACTGAACACCTTTCTGGGATAACTGTTGCAACCTAGATCTAGAGTCTTCCTGACCCCTTTAATTCTCTGACTTTAGAAAATTCATTAATAATGAATAGTGAATAAATTTTTGAGTTAACATCAATATACATAGTGTTGCAATCCTGAATGCGTTAACTGAAGTATATTTCTGCCTCCCTGTATTTTGGTATGCCTGAATAGAGGAAGAGATTCTTCTTGGCTTAGAAATGAATTTATCACATAGCTTTGTTTGTATTCTACTATAATGGCTATTAGTTCCTAGATTGCTGTTTCCCTGATGTTACAGGAGCTGGGGCTGTAGATGTATATACTGAAGAAATCCCTAGAGCCATATGTATTCTTGTGTTATGATAATGTTACCATTAGTCTTGATTGTTTTTGACAATGGTTACAGAATTGCCCAAAGCAAGAAGTTTAGTTTTGCTCACATTTTCCCCCTTAATTTGGAAGAGTGTTTTTATTTCACTTGTATTTGAAATGAGTTCCTGTGCTGTTATTATGGCATTTTATGTGGCTTGTCATTGTAGTAATCAGTTTTACATTTTCTTCATGCCAGTTCAACATTCTGCTCTTGACGAGCACTTTGTCATATTTACTAGGGTTCTCGTCATACATAGGAAAACGCTTCCTCTATTTGTCTCCTAAATTTTCTTTTTCCCTTGTTAGTAATTTTGCTATCTCTATATCAGTGTTCTGGCTGGTTGCAATTACAAGTTTTCCCAGCTGGGAGCTTGTAGCATTTTCTCAAGTCTCTGCAACATGCTGATTTATTCTGATGTGAGTTTCAATTGTTTCACCTCTGTTTTATGCATTTTTACCATGCTTTGTTGAAAAGGAATTGTCAAAATTTGAAGGGGTAGAAGTCTGAGAGGTTTTTTGTTGTTGTTTGGTTGGCTTTTTTTTTTTTTTTTTTTTTTTGGTGTATTTCAACTGAGACAAACTTTGTATTGCTTAGGTATCTTCCCAGTGAGATGAATTCTTTTAGGCTGAGGTCTTGGAATTGCTGCCTAGAGATTTGTATTCAAGTTTAATCTATAAAAATGTCAAACACAAAAAATGATTAGTTTTAAATTTTGGATGAGAAACTAATTGACCCTGGCCATTGCAACAAAAATTTAAAAATTCTTACTTGATATTCAGTAATTGTGAAGATCTGTGTTTTGTGTGTGTGTGTGTGTGTGTGTATGCACGTGCACATGTGTGGGTATGTGTTCTTCACTGAATCAGTATTAATAATTTTCACAGATTGCTACCGTGTACTGGTCTGGTTTTTTCAAAAATAATTCTGTTGACAGTGGAGGTGTTCCTCTAGTAGAATGATTTTCAAACTGCAAATCAGAATCACCTGAATGGCTGGTTAAAGCACAGAGATTTTGAGTTAAGGGGTCTGGGGTAAATTTACACTTTTAATAAGTTTCCAGGTAATGCCAATGTTGCTGGTCAGGGGAGCAAACCTCTCTAAGTGATGGGGCATTTGATTCTAATGGGTCCTAAGTTTCTAAGTCAATACTTTTCATATTTTTTAGAGCATGTCAACTAAAAAAAATACACAATGTGAGAGTTGTGAGTTAAGTTTTCTTTGGGGCAAAATGAAGATTATAGCCTGGGAGACAGCATCTCAGATAGCTCTGAGGTACCAGCTCCAAAGAGGTAGGGGGAGAGGTCAGTATTATATATGATTTTAGTGAAGAGGGTATATGCAGTCAAGCACACATTTTGGCAGAGGCTTGAGGCTAGTTATGAGGAGCACTTATCACTGTTAATAACTTTAGTGCTTTTCTAGATATGAGAAGATGCAAAAATTTGGGCTCGTAAAATCTCCTGAAAATATCTGTTTGAAGGCCTATTCTGCCAGTTTTTCCCAGAGCACAGAGTGCCTCATTCCTGATCTCTACCCTGAACTTTTTTCAGGGTGTGTTGAAGGTAGACAGCTGCAGTTGCTAGTGACTTAATCCTTGTAGAGGCAGATAGCAAGCACCAATTTTTAGTTGGCAAATATTATTTGAATGCTCCTTTAGGCATGATGGCAACCTTGGGAAGGACAGTAACGGCCATTACTCATAAATTAAAAATCCTCTAAGAGTCCAAAATTCTAAATTACACACACACACTCCTATGAAAAGTTTATATATTTGGATGAGTTGTTGATTTGATTTTAAAATGTCTTTCTGATATAGCATATGTTGAAAAACATATAGCATATGTTTGAAAACGGTACTTCAAAAACCTTATATAAGAAAGCAAACACACAACAGTGGAAGGAAACTTTAAGTAATAGCCCAATTTGAAATAACACTGAGGCAAGTTTGATTTTCTAATCAATGTCACTTTTATTTTTCATGTTACTATAAATTGATTGATAATCCAGTTATAAATAGTTTTCAGATCTGGTTAGGAAAAGTCAAATGATAAAAAGGTGTTCTATATGAGTATATTTTGCAAACTAAAGAGTTAGAGAAGTAAAGGCAAAATCCTAGATTAATAAGAGATCTGCAATTAATCATTTTATCTAAGAAATTTAGACTAGTTTAAATCAGCCATTAAAATGTTGACATGAAATATAGGAACTGAAAAACAGTTATAAACACTGTATTCATAACAGTATTATATTGGCTTCAAATAACCTGTATTTTGATGATAATAGAAGCAAAATCTTGGGGATGCTGTGAAAATGGCATGAAAAGTCTGGAAACAATATTTACTAACAGAAGAGCATTAATTTTGTTTTCTGGTTTGGGTTGTTTCATACATCTCAAAAGTTGGCGTACAAAGTTTTTGTTAAAACTGTTCCTAATACCATTCTGTTTTCAATTCCTTATCTAATTTCATTTTAATGGCTTAACTGAGATAAAATTGACCTACAATAAACATACATATTTAAGGTGTACAGTTTGATTAGTTTTGATACATGTATGTCTGTGAAATTGACAAAACAATCACTGTAATTAACATAATCATCATCACCCAAAGTTTATCCTGTCCCCTTGTAATCCTTCCTTCTCACCTTCCCTAACACTCTTTCCTGTCCCAGGAAACCACAGATCTGCTTTCTGACAGTATATGTTAAATTAAAATTTTAGGAAATGTCATCTAATAATATCATATAGTATGTACACTTTTTTCTGGATTTTTTAAATTCAGTTATTTGGAGCTTCATTGATGCTGTAACACTTATTCAGAAGCTCATTTAGTGCACCTTCCTATTCTCGCATCCTCCTCACCATTGAGCATAGAGGGGGAAAAAGAAAGTAGTACTTGTCTGCTATACAAATCAATTTTTCAGATGTATCTACAAAAGTAATATAACAGAAGCTGATTTAAAACATCTTGGGCTTCCCTGGTGGCGCAGTGGCTGAGAGTCCGCCTGCCGATGCAGGTCACGTTCGTGCCCCGGTTTGGGAAGATCCCACAGGCTGCAGAACGGCTAGGCCTGTGAGCCATGGCCGCTGAGCCGGCGCGTCCGGAGCCTGTGCTCCGCAACGGGAGAGGCCACAACAGTGAGAGGCCCGCGTACCGTAAAACCTTACGCGTACCGCTTCCTTAGGTCTTTGCTAAGAAAGAACTCTGACAAGGAACATTAAAACCATGGCAGAGTTAGAGGAGGAATACCAGAAAATTCTGGTTGAGTTTCAGAGATGGAATAGAAACCCCTGGGACGGCTCTATACACAATCCTAAATCATGCTTGTGTTCAGTGGCCCAAGGTATTGTTTTAAAAAGTAAGATAAAAGTCCATCTAATATCTGGGTCAATATGTAGCTAAAGAGCTCTGTCTATTGTAAATTAAAACCGAATATCTCTATTTTAAAAATTAAAGTTTATTTTTCAATTAAGTTAAACATTTTCATAGAATTTTGCTCTTGTATGTTTGCATTATTTTATGCATACAACTTTGTTTTTAGAAAACCATTTCATATGTATCACTGGTTAGTCCTAGTGAGAAAATAATCAATTGTATAGGTTAAATAATTTGTGGAGGAAGAGGAAACAATTGATTCTGTGATTTTATATTTAGCTCATTGAGCTATGCATTTTCAATTTTACTACATGTCTAGTGAGCACTTATGGTAAGCACTGAGAACCAACATTCTTTATTCTAAGTCTATCCCTATCTATCAATCCATCAATCAATCAACTTACCTATCAACTATCTATCATTTATCTATCATCTATTATTTCTATCATTTTTTCCTAAATGATAGGTTACTCATTTATTCCATTAGGAAAGTTTTAAAGCTTTTTAAGTTTTGGAATCAATCCCCTCTTTAATCCCCAGGTATTGTACTTTATTCCTGAAAGGCTCTAGGACAAACCTAAATCAAATAAGTAAAAAAGGATAGATTATTTCCTGATTTCCTGTTGAAACAGTTTGTTAAAGCCTGGGGATAGAACAGCTGAATCACGTAACTCTGAAGGGAGGAGGGAACATTCACATTATATTTTGTGAGTTATGTGTCTAATTATATCCAAGAGTTTGACAGTGCACTACATGTGTGTGTCTCTGTAACAACCCTGCCTGAATTTTTATTCAGAACCACAATGTCAGGTTTTACTTGTATTACTATCAGCAGTCATTATATACTCTGACATGTTTAATCCAAATGACTCACTACTTCTCACAATCGAAGAGTAACAGAACAATATGAAACATCATAAAACATAACATCATCTCTTCCTATTTCATTACATATTCTCCTTGTAACAGGTTGGCCAAAACATCCCTTCAATACGATTAGATAAGTGAAGAAATTGTATTAGATTCAGTTCCCTGAAAGACCATCTGCAGTAAATACAGCAGTGGGTTTCAATTTAAATTAAAATTGATTGTATGCTTATTGGTTCTTCTAAGCTTTGGAACTGGAAAATTAAAAATTCACACATAGCAATTTTGATTTGCTTCTGAGAGAAAGTTCTTGATTTAGACACTCAGCAGGCTGCCAATAGGTAAATATAATACTGAGGAAAATATAAAAGTATTTATTTGGGAGGCTATAGTAATTTTATGGATAGAACTGAAAGCAGAGGGCTTTTTAAATAATTATATCATAAACTACTAGTTGTTGTTAGTGTTCAATGCATCATAGAAGAGTTAGCATACCTCCCACTTTCCTCACAATTGCCCCAGTTTACATTCGTTATCCCAGTGTAATTTTCCCAGGCTCCAAATTATCCAAGTTGAGTGATAATTTACATCATTATTTTACATATTAGAAACTATTCATAGGAGCAGCCCAGTAAAAGAGCCTCAACAACTTGAAGCTGGGTTATTACTCATTTTTTCAAAGGTAAGTTTTTTCAGTGGTATGCTAGGATGAAACACCCTGAAATTTAAATCATATATTGTAGAATTGTATTTGGATTTCATAAAGACAGGTTTCCAAATAGTATTTAATACTCTGAAGTTCAGTGATTCTCCAATAATTACAGTTTTGATCTAATTGTAAATTTATGTGGATAATGAATGAAAGTAAAAGTGTCTTCAAATTCAAATCTGTCCACTTTTTCTGACCACATGTTTAAAACTAGGTTTTTGAAGATCTGTTCTATATATATACATATATATATGTGTATATATATATGTGTATATATGTATATATATATATACGTACACATATTTAAATATATATATATCAATATATATTTTTTAAGGGTTTAAAAATGGATAGGAAGAAAAGTGAGAAGGAAAATAAGAGCTCTATCTGAGAGTAATGGGCAATTAATTAGAAGCCAAAGATTAGAATTAGGAATACTAAAATTTAAAAAGTAAGTACCACATCTAGTCCATCTAGAGAAGTCTAGAGGAACTTTATCAATGTATTTCATAATTCTGAAAAGTAACAATAAAAGCTAATACTTACTGGGTACTTATATGCCAGGAACTGTTTTAAATCTCACCAGAAAATTTAGTAGGTACCTTTATTGCTTTCACATTACAGATGATGAAACTGAGGGACTGATAGATTTATTGTTACTAGAGGTAATGCTTTTAGAAAGCAGTGGAGCAAGGTCTGGAATCCGCATGGTCTGACTTCAGAGGCTGCATTTGAACCACTACCCTGTACTCAAAAAAAAAAAAAACTGTCATGCCTTTTATAGGCTAATGAAAACCTAGAGATGTCAAAATTGACAATTATATAACTTTTATAATGTCAATTATATAGAGTCCATAAACCTTTCCATAATTTGGTGTGTATATCAGCATCAGATTCATTGGTGTATATTTACCAAATTTATCTTTTTCTCTTAAAAATCACAATGTTAACCCACATTCTGACATGAAATACCTCACCTATTCTTCATGATTTCTCAGAAATTATAGATAATGATTTATAAGTCATATTTAAAAGTTTCACTAAATAGAGACTTCCCTGGTGGTGCAGTTTTTAAAAGTCCACCTGCCAGTGCAGGGGACACAGGTTGGAGTCCTGGTCAGGGAACTAGATCCCACATACGTGCCACAAGCCACAACTAAGGAGCCCTTGAGCCACAACTAAGGAGCCCGCCTGCCACAACTAAGACCTGGTGCAACCAAATAAATAAAGATTTTTAAAAAAATAGTTTCACTAAATAATACCAAGTAAGTTCTTATTGTGTCAGTGCTATTACCAGTGCTTGACATGTATTGTATCATTCATTCTCACCAGAATCTCAAGAAGAGGTTACTATAGTTATCCTAATATTTACAGGTAAATCACTTGTGGTTTCTGGGATTCATGGAGAATTTCTAGATTCTTATTTTTGTAACTGACATGAATGTTAAAACTCTTTAAAAAATTTATCTCACTTAAACACCAAAAGAAACCCATGATTTAGATAGTATTATTATGTTGTTTTGCACAGCATATATAAAATATGGACACACGGAGAAGTGCAATATTTAAATTTTCAACTACCGTGAATATCTTTCCTCTGTTTCTAATATTAATTCCATAATTTAAAGTAAGACAACTATTACCATTGTCATAAATAACCAACACATGATATCAATTGAATCACCTTATTCTAATTTATATCATTTAATAGCATTATAACATTAGTCTTAAGCACCAATCTAATCTACGCCTTCTTTTCTGTTATCTTCCTTTAATATAAACTTAAAAACTTACTTTATTTTCTTTCAACATTTATTTTGCCCCACAGAAATCACCATATTCTAGGCTTTATTTTTTTCTTCAGTCTTAATAATTGATATCACTTCTATGTTTCTCTGTTGTTAAAAACAATAATATTAGTAAGAGAAATGTCTTCTTTAATACCCACTCTAAGTCTGGTGCTCACAAGAAATGAAATGAAATAATCAAGTTACCGAGGCTGACAGGATGAAAGAGGTCACAATCCCTTATTTCAGGCATCCAGATATGTATGCCCCCTACTGGAGCCAAAGGTGCCTTCTTTAACCTATCTTACATTGTGATTCACTTAATCTTCACAACAGTCTTGTGTACTATTAAACTCTCAACGGATTGAATGAGAAAACGGATGCTTTGAGAATAAGTAGCTTGCATAAGCCCATGCAATTATGTGTATAGAGATCCAGGATTCAAATCCACCTTTGCTGATTTCTAGAACCTGTACTCCACTGATATCACCATACTGACCATCCCTGCCCTGCCCGTTGCTCTCCTCTGCCTTTTTCCCTTAAGACCTTGCTTTGTCTATCTTTCTCATATTCTAGACAAGAGGAGTAAAGTAACCTATACCAGAGGGAACAAAAGGTTGAGAACACAAGCTCCATGTCTGTACCTTCCTCTCCCCCAAAATCTTTTCTGAAAGGGAAATTTCTGAAGGCTAAGTATGACTTCAATTCAATGTCAGAAAGTTTTATTATTGTAGAGTATGAAGGGCCTATAAGAGTTAATTTTATAGATGGAAAAAATGAGACAAAGCAGAGGCAGGATTTGCCTCAAAATCACACATCTAGTAAAGGATAGAATTGAGTAGAGGACCTTGGTCTTCTGGGTCTTGTATTCACACTATTGTTTCCCAGATTATGGGGATATTGGATGAGTTACAGTTCTCAAGGTGATTTTAGCTGTACATGGCAACAGCATTAGATTGGAGTAAATCACATACTGAGAAAGTTATTCCCATTTCAATTCTTTACGATCCTTCAGTGAAAAAGTTTCAGTTTAATGCTAGTATGTCTTTTAACCCCACTTAAACGTTCCTCAACCCTTGCTTTCTGGTATTGAAAACATATAGTAAATTGTACAACAAATATCTTTGTCTTTCTCTTTGAAAAACAAAATATCATGTTGATGCATATGGCATTCATTCATTATTTCTGTATATTAGTCTACTTGTCCATTGCTCTATTAATAGGCATTTCCTTGTCACCACGTTATTTTATTTTTTTAATATTGCAAGCAAAGCTACTTTGGATAGTAATGTTCATGATGAATTTTGTACAGGTGCACAAGTTACTGTAACTTTGTGAAAATAAGAGAGTAATTACCAAGAAAGTCTTATGTTTATACATTTACTATGATTATGCTAATTTTTCCCCAAAGTTGTGATCCCAGTTTTATACTCCAACAGCATAAAATGAGTATTGTTAATCCTTGTTATGGTCATACTTTTTAATTTTTTTAGTCTGAAGTAGTAAGTAATTGTGTCTTTAGTTTGGATTTCTCTAATATTAGCAAATTTAAGCATCTTTAATATGTTTATCTGTCATTTGCATTTTCTCTTGTGTTAATGGCATTTTCTTATGCTTTACCTGCATCCCATAAATATCTTACTTTAGATATTTATGTCCTTATGACTTGTAGATTTTCTTTTTTATATTCTAGATATAAATTCCTTGTTGGTTTTATATGTTTCAGCTATATTCTTCCAGCACTGTACTAATTTTCTTGACTTTACATATAGTTCTTTTAGATAAACAAAGTTATTCATTTTAGTGTAGTCAAGTTTATATATAATTTTTTAATTTCAAGAATATTACTTCTTAGTTAAGACATACTCATTTATTAAAATCTGAAATGTATTCTACCTTCTATTCAAAACTGATGTAATCTCTTATTAAACATATGGAGTTTTAAAAAATAAATTTATTTATTTATTTATGGCTGTATTGGGTCTTCATTGAGGTGCATGAGCTTCTCATTGTGGTGGCTTCTCTTGTTGCAGAGTGTGGGCTTTAGGTGCACGGGCTTCAGTAGTTGTAGCACATGGGCTCAGTAGTTGTGGTGCATGGGCTTAGTTGCTCCATGGCATGTGGGAATCTTCCTGGACCAGGGATAGAACTCGTGTCCCCTGCATTGGCAGGCAGATTCTTAACCACTGCACCACCAGAGAAGTCCCACATATGGAGTTGTACTGATAATTGTATCATCTGGAAATAATCATTTAATTTTACTGAAAAATGATTCATGGTTCTGCATGTAAGGAGCTCAGAGTGCATCACTCCACCCTAATAACAAGTAAAGAGCTGAACAGACTGAAATATCAAAGACTCTTCTTATATCTGTAATAGAGGGCAAACCTCTGCCCCCAAAATTGAGGAGACAGATAGCCAATACAGGGAGTCACAGGTTGCTGGAGCCAATTAACCTGGGAAACAGTGTAGGGGTACAAAAACCTGAACTGTAATTGACATTAATTTGGAATCTGGACATTGTTGGTTTATGGGAATAAACATTTATTAACTAAACTACATACATAGTTTTTTTTACATGAACTTTATCAAAATGTGAAATAATTTAATTAATGAAAACAAAACTTTATTTATAAGAAATATGGTAAGCCTTCCCCTAGTGTTTCTTTAAACTGAGCAAACTATCTCAAAGTGATATTTACAAAGCTATAGACATTTTAAATTTAGTTTTCCTTTAAAATCTTTTCAACATGTTAGAGAAAGCACAAAGTTGAAATTATTTAAATGTGATATTTTATGACAAAGTGTATTTTTAAAAATTTACTATACTTCTCTTTTAATTTTTTCTTATATCTTAGCTCTTTGTTAGAGGACAAAGTCCAAATAACTCCTTTCCTTTAGCCATTCTTTTCCTGCTTAAGATAGAGACTGGAAATATTCCATGAAAAGTGTCTGCAGCTGTGCCTGAGGAGGTCTGGGACTTGCTCAAACCTCTGCTTTCCAAGTGATGTTGAGCACCTTTTTCGTGATTATATGCCATTCCTATATCTATATCTTATTTTGTGACACATTTATTCAAATCTTTTGCTCAATAAATATGTCTTATCTGGTTGCTTTTATTACTGTGGAATTATAAAAGGTCTTTATATATCCTAGATGCATGTCCTTTATCATATACATATGCATATATAGTGCAAATATTTTCTTCCAGTGGTTTGCCTTTTTATTTTCCTAAGAGTGTATTTCAGAAAGCATTTTTATGGTACTAAAGGCAAATTTATCATTTTATTCTTATTGTGACTTATTTAAGAAATTTATGCCTAATTCAAGATCATAAAGAATTTCTTATTTTTTTTCAAAAGTTCTATACACATATACACAAGTTCTGTACATTCTGTATACAGGTGCTTACATTTAGGTTTATGATGCACTTCATGTTATTTTGGGATTTCAGTTAGTAATGTTAGAAGTTAGAAGTTCACATTTTTGTTTGTTTGTATATGCATATCTAATTGTTCTAGTATAATTCATTGAAAAAACCATCTTTTACCCAATGAATTACCTTGGGACCTTTTTGAAAAATCAATTGACCATATATGTGTTCATCTATTTCTGGACTCCCTAATCTATTCCAGTGATCTATGTGTTCATCCTTATACAATACTACACTCTCTAAATTTTTGTGGCTTTATTGTAAGTCTTGATAACAGATAGTATGAATCATCTATCTATCTTCCTTTCCAAAGTTGTTTGGCTCTCTGAGATCCTCTGTCTTTTCATAAAAATTTTAGAAGCAGTTTGTCAATTTTATAGAAAAGAGCCTGCTGGGATTTTGATTGAAATTTCATCCTGTCTGATCTATGAGCATAATATTTCTCTCCATTTATTTGGGTCCTCTATAATATTTCTGAGCAATATTTTATAGTCTTCAATATACAGGTTATATTCATATTTCATTACATTCATCCCTAAGTACTTTGTGTTTTTGATGCTCTTATAAACGCTCCTTTTAAAATTTCGATTTCCAAGTATTCATTTCTAGAAATGGAAATACAGTTAATCTTTGCACATTGGCTGTGAATCCTGCAACTTTGCTAAATGCACTTCTAAGTTACAGTAGTTTTTCTAGATTCTTTAGGACTTTCTAAATAGGTGATCATGTTGTTGGAAAGTCAACAATGTGTATTTCTTCTGCACAATCTGTATGCATTTGTTTATTTCTTATCTATTGTACTGACTAGTACCTCCATTACAAGATGAGTAGAAATAGTGAGAGCAAGCTTCCTACTCTCATTCCTGAGTGTATAGAAAAGTGTACAGTCTATCATTTTTTAAAGTTAAGGTTAAATGTAGGCTTTACAAAGATGCCTTTTATCAATTTGAGTCGTTTTCTTCTAAATTATGGAGATTTTGAAAAATCATTAATGGTCACTGAATTTTGTTGAAGGTTTTTTTTCTTATTTATTAAAAATTGTCATATGAATTCTCTTATTTAATCCATTTATATAATAATTTAATTGTTTTTCATATGTCAATGACAATTTTCCAACCTAAGATGAACCTTAATTGCTGATGGGATATTATCTGTCTAGTGTGTTGTGGGATTAAGGACATTTGCCCAGAGGGATATTAGTCAATAGTTGTATTTTCTTGTAATGTCTTTGAAAGGTTTTGTTGTCAGGATAATGCTGGCATCATCAAAGTATTTTTTAGTGATCCTCTTTTATTCTATGGTCGAGTTTGTATAGAATTGGAATTCTTCTTTCTTAAATGTTTGATAAATTTGTACTATGAGGCAACTGGACATAAATAGTGTTGTTGTTTTAATAGGAAAGTTTCAGTTCCTTTAACAGATACAGGCCCATTCTCGTTGTCTATTAGTTTTTTAATGAATGTTGGCAATTTGTATTTTTCTTTAAAGATCTCAAATATATAGCCAATAATTTTTCATAATATTGACTTAGTATTCTAATGTCTATAGGCTTTGTAATTCTCTTATTCTTTTCTGACATTGGTAAGTTTTGTTCTCTCTTTTGTTTCATGATCAGTTTTCATGATGGAATTTATTAATTTTATTTGTCCTTTGAAAGAAGCTATTTTTGGTTTTATTGTTTTTCTCTATTTTTATTGTTTTTTATTTTCTTTAGTTTTCTCTATTCTCTCTATATATTTGTATATATTATATATAATTTAATATATACTTACTTTATAAATATATGTAAGCTTAATATTTTTCTTAATTTCTAATTTCTTTAAATAAAAATTTGAGCATTTATTTGAATTCTTTCCTTTTTCTAACATAAGCATTTTATGTTATAATGTCATTCTAAGCATGACTTTAATGGCATTTCCCAAATTTTGACGTTATATTTTCAGTTTTCAGTTCAATTGTTTAAAAACAATTTTTCTTGCGATGTTATTTGACTCATGGCTTATTAAAATGTATAGTTTATTTCCAAATATATGGACAATTTTCAGATATCTTTCCACAATTGATTTTCAGTTTAATTCCATTGTGGCCAAAGAATAGACGTATTTTTCCAAGTTTGAAACTTACTGAAGTTTTTTTATGTAAAATATTGTCTGTCTTAGAGAGTGATCTGTGTGTCATTGAAAAGAATGTATATTTTGTTATTTTCATGAGTGTTTTGTAAGTATCAATTAGTTGAAGTTAGTTGATAAAGTTCTTCAAGTCTTCTATATTCTTACTGATTTTCTACTTGTTATAATAATTATTCATACTGCAGTGCAGCAAAATCCAAGTATACCTGTAAATTTGTCTCTTTCATTTCTATCAGATTTTGCATATTGAAATTATTTATTTCCCAAAATATTTAAGATTGTTATGTCCTCTTAATGAATAGAATGGATTATTGCTATGCAATTCCTTCTTTATCCTGGTAATATTTCTTTTTCTGACTTTTACATTGTCTTTTATTAAAAAGTCACCTCAGCATTCTTTGGACTAGTATTTGTATTATGTATTTTTATTCTATTCTTTTATTTTTCAAGCACTTTTCAGGTAACAGATATTTTAATGTCTGTTTTAAATATGCCTTTCTATTGTCTTTTGGTTTGAATATTTTCTGACATTATGTACTTGGATCCATTTCTGGGTTATATATTTTGTTCCCAGTGGTCTTGTGGCTATTCATGTGCCAATACTACACTATTTTAATTATAGAAGCTTAGTATGTTTTAAAAGTTGGCAGGGATAGTCTTTATTATTATTTTTTCTTTATTTATAGTGGTTTCCCCCTACCTCCACTCTACTCCCAGTAATTCCTTGGCCATTCTTTTTTTTTGGCCATTTTTATATGTTTGTCTACCATATGAATTTTACAATCAATATGTCTAACTCCATAACAAAGTGTGGTAGTTTCTTTACTAGAATGATATTAAATTTACAAATTAACTCAAGGAGAACTGGCATCTTTATAATGTTGAACCATCCTATCCAAGAACAGGACATGTCTTTTCATTTGTCTAAGACTTTAGAGAGTTTTAAACTTTTAAAGTTTCCCTACATAGGTTTTACACATTTCTTATTAAAGGTTAAGAATTTTTTTGTGTGTAGTATTCGTTTAAATGGTATTTTTCATACACTTAGATTCTTTGATAGTTTATTGTTTAATATAAGAAAGCTATTGGTATTTGTTGACTTTATATGTTGGAACTTTACTGAATTATTTTATTGATTGAGCTAATTCTTTCATTGATGTCCTATATATTTCTAGGTATATTATCATATCATGTATAAATAAAGATAATTTTTCTTCTGTGTTACAAATTTGTATGCCTTAGATTGATTTCTTTCACCAAATTGGATTAGCTAATAACTCTAGTACAGTATTTGATAGTAACACAGTTAAGTGTGCATTCTTGCCTTGTCTCCCTGATCTTAGTGGATATATTTCTTGTTTCCCATTGTGTGGAAGTTTAAATATGTATTTGTATAAATTTAATATATTTAACAAGTATATTTACATATTATATTTATTTATATTTTTATATTTGCATTTATATATTAATTTAAGAAATTATCACTCAATTTCTCTCCTAATATCCAAATGGCTGTTGAATTTTTTTTGAAGGCTTAGCATCTATGGAGGTAACCATATAATATAGATGAAACTTGTTTTTTACATTTATTAACATTGTAATGATATGAATAAATTAGTCTTGGAATAAAATCCACTTGGTCATATCATATTCTATTTTTAATGTATTGTTAGATTCTCTTTGCTGATTTTTTTTTTTTTTTTTTTGCGGTACGCGGGCCTCTCACTGCTGTGGCCTCTCCGGCTGCGGAGCACAGGCTCCGGACGCGCAGGCCCAGTGGCCATGGGCCACGGGCCCAGCTGCTCCGTGGCACGTGGGATCCTCCCGGACTGGGGCACGAACCCACGCCCCCTGCATTGGCAGGCGGACTCCCAACCACTGCGCCACCAGGGAAGCCCTGCTTATATTTTGTGTAATATTTTTGAATCAGTATTATTGAGTGATTTATATCTGTGTTTTTCTTTTTTCTCCTTTCTTTAGCAGATTTAGGTATAATGCTATTCCTATTTTATAAAAGTATTTAGGATGGTTTCTTTCATTTTCAGTGCTATGGAATAATTTATAGTACATTGGGACAGTACCATATTTGTAGACTTGGTAGAATCCCTGTTGAAAATATTTGAACCTGGTTGTTTTTTGTAGGGCAGTTTCTTCATACTTTCTCCATTGATAGTATAGGAGTTTCTCTGTTTAAGATGTCTAAATTTACCAGGATCAGTATGGTTATCTGTGTTTCTCTAGGAAAGTGTTCAGTTCCTAAATGTTTTCAAATGTATTTGCCTAGTTTTCTGCAGATTAACTTTTCTGATTTCGTCTGTTTTAGTGATTATTTGTGCCTGATAATTCTTATTTAGATCCAAATTTTTATCTTATATTATTTCTCTTCTACCTGAAGACATTCTCTTAAAAATTTCTTGTAGTGCATTTCTGCCAGTAATGAAGACTTTCGGCTCTTACATGTATCAAAACCTTTAATTTGCTTTTTTGAACTATTAACTATTTGTAATTATAAAATAGAAAAATAGGATAATTTCTTTTTATTTTGCCTTTTCAGTTTATGAAAGATATTTTATCTTCCAGATCATATTGTATTTGATGAGAATGCTATTGTTATTATAATCTGTGTTCCTTTGTCATTTTTCTATGGCTGCTTTTAAAGTAATCTCTTATTGGTTTTTAATAATTTGATTGTATTGTAATTTGGGGTAACTTTCTGTTTGTACTACTTGGTGTTTGTTTAGCATCTTGAATCTGTGAAATAATAGTTTTTATTAAATTCAGAAATTTTTTTACTATTATTTCTTCAAATATTATATTCAACAACTTCTTCTGCCCATTCTTTGTTTTTAGGTCTTTATTCACAGATTTGTTAGACTTTTTGATATTTTTAAGTCTTTTCTCTATATATTGAATATGATTCTTTTTGGATAGTTTATACCACCATGTCTTCAAGTACACTTATCTTTTCTTATCTGTACTGTCTAATCAGCTGTTAATCCCAGTTTGTGCATTTTTTTCCTTAATATATTTTAATTTTTGTCTCTACAAGTCTTATGGTCTTCAAGAAATAGTTCCATTTTATATTTTCTATTTCCTATTTTTTTTCGACACCTTTTCCTGGAATATGGTAAGGCATTTTACTTTGCACCTCTTCACATTTCTTCAACATGAGGCTTTTTTTTCTTTCAAAAACATATTTGATCTTTGATTCTTATTTAGCTTTCCAAGTTCCTGTGCAGTCTTCCAAGATGCTTAGAATTATTTGTTTAGATTCTTGTTGCCTAACTTACTTGCCTATCAGTTTTTTTCTCTCTTCACACTCCCCCTATAATCTTTTTACTTTCTTCTCTGTGATTCATGACACATTTCCAGGTTTGTTCTCCAAATTATGGAGAACATAACTTCTCCAAAACTTCTATAATGTCAATGTTACTCCTTATTGCCTTTTATTTAACTTTATTATTGTAATTTAAGTTTACTTTTTGTATTTTATTCAGTTTATTTCTATTATAATTAATTTTCTTAGGTTGCAAGACACTGTATGTAGTTTGGTTAGAGTAATTTAAATTTCCACCCACCTTATGCTTTATGTGCTCTTACTATAGAAACTGGATAAGTTAGATTAATCTGTTTTCTTTGTAGCTAGATGTGACCATAGGGTACAATTTTAACCAGTGGGGTGATGACAGAAGTCTATTGTTGCTTCTCGATGTGCAAGGGAAAGTGAATTTGCATCAATCAGGGTGAGAAATTAATCAGGAAACAAAACTTACGGCACATATTTTAAAACATATAGAGAAGTAAAATTAATTTATTAACTAGATATAAGTCTTTGTTAACTGGTCATCAAAAAAAGAAAAAAGCCAAAATGTTTTCATGGAGGTATTAGCCTAAAGCAAGTAGCTACCATCCCTATGGGTGAGGAAGTAAAGGGAATAACCTTGAAAAGCTGAAATTCAGCCTACTTGGGTGATTCTGTTGTCTCTAAGGGGACACAGGGAAGTTGGTTCTGTTTGTAAAGACAGAGTCTGCTCTCTTCACCCACTGCTACAGGAACAAATGGCTACTCTCAGATTAAGAATAATAATAATTTTAAAAGATCTGTAGTAATGCTGAGAGGAAAGAGAAAATCTCTTCTTTCTCAGCCATTCAATCTCTCTTTAATGCCCTCATTGGTAGATTATGATAGGGAACCAGTTGACAAATTAGAAATATGTTTTGCAGAGTTCTGGTCCAGCATCACAATGCTGACTAGATAAGTGAAGTTTTGGAGGTGTGAAAAAAAAAAAACACCTTATTTTACTGGCACATCAGTAAAAATTATTGAAAATGGCAGGGTGCCTTTTCTCATCCAGATCTAAAATGCAGAGCAAGTTTCTATGTAGTAACTAAATCTATATCTATATACGTACACATCTATACATCTATCAATCTTAATTTCAAAGCAAAAACATGTAGTTAATATTTTTATATGAATTGGAAATAAAATAATACTTTTTTTTCTCATAGAATTTCAGTATAATATTGTTGATTTGTATGACAGTATTTACTGACTTTGCCAGTTAATTTTTATGGCAGGTACTTTCTTTAAATTGAGTAAACTAAATCTGCAGAACTGAAGTTAGTTTTAATATAGGTATACACACACACATGTTTACAACATTTTCTAAATATATCAGGGTAAAAAAGTTGCCTTTAAGTGAAAGAGTAATAGAATCAATATATACTTGTTAAAAGCTTTTTTTGTTTGTTTCCATAAACTGAGAAAATTAATGAATACAATGACTGGTAATAAATTGTTCTGAAAATCAGTTTTCTTCCAATGGTTTAACTTTAACAGAATTGAAAGAGGATCTAATTGAGTTTGCAGCAGATATATTTGAGACTATTTTTTGGTCAGATATGTCACTATGTGAATTTTGGGCTCTAACTTATTATGGCTTTAAAGAATTTTATGGCAAAGATTTTTTTTATTCCACAAAACCACAATTTCCATCTAGTTATTATTGTACAAAAATTCTTAGAACTTATACTTGTCACATGAAAAATTAAGGATCAAAAAATGGACTCTCATGGTGGTGCCCAACTCTGCTTGATGGTCAGTTTTATGTGTCCACTTGTTTAGGCTAGTCTCCTGTTATTCAAAAGCTAATTTGGGTTTTGCTGTGAAAGTGTTTTATAGATGTGTTTAAGGTCTATAATCAGTTAACCTTAAGTATGGGAAATTATCTAGATAGTCTGGGTGGACCTGATTCAATCAACTAAAAGGCTTTAAGAACAGAGCTGAGGGCCTCTCTGAAGAAAATTTGCCCAGGATAGCAGCTTCAGCTCCTGTCTGAGTCCCAGGCTGTCTTTCGTGAGAGCCGGCCTTTCAGAATGGAATTCCCACTTGCCTAGTCAGTCCCCAGGATCCTGAAACCAATTCCTTGCATTTAGTCTCAATATATGTTGTCTGTTGTGCTTGTTTCTCTGGTTGAACACTAACTAACACATCCTGTCTCCTTCGAAAAAGAAGTGATTTTACCCATGGATATAGAAATTCACTGAAAAAAAATAGCCACTTTTATCTCATTAAGAATTATTTTCCAATTAAGAAGTTACCATTATTTCAAAAATGTATAATGTGTTTTTTATTATTATATTTTAATACTTATAAATATGACTAATAAACAAGACATTTTTACATTTGTTCAAGTTATAGGGAACATTAAAAAATTCAATATAAAAATACTTTATACGTATTTATCTATTAATACAACAGATAAAGAAGCAAAGATCATGAAAACACAACTTGCCAAAAATGAAATTAAATATGAGAATAAACTACCTTTTGAACTAAAACTAAAGATGCACAAATCAGTGCAATACATATATAGTATTTATATATATTAAATTGATAAAAATATTTCCATTTCTGCAAAGTATGATAGTGAGGTATAAGTATAATGGGCCTAGATAGGCTAATGGTATTTAGACATGTATTTCAATGGCCTAAAAAAACTCTGACCCTGCCAACACCTTGATCTTGCATGTCAGGCCTCCAGAACTGTGAGACAACAAATTTCTATCGTTTAATTTACCCAGTTTGTGGTACTTTGTGGTGGCACCTCTATCAAACTTATAAACCAATGAATGTGAAATGTTTATATTTTTTTGTGGATGGTTAGCAATGTATGGTTTACTCTAATTCCTGATTTTTGTTCAAATAGTAAAAAACTTTGATTACTTATTTATAATACTAATTAAAAACTGTTTATTAAGCAAAAACCATACTATTTTATATTTCAATACACAAGATACTGAACATAAAATTTAATACTGCAATATTTCAAATTCAGAATTGTTTACTGATAACCACATTGTCATGGATCAATTCAGAACACCAATAAATGGTCTTCCTATATTTTGTAATTGTTATTACTTGCACACTGAGATGCAGAAGTAATCAGAAAAACAGTAGGCAAATTATGAATGATTGTGGTGTACTTAATCAATGAGTGAGAATAATTTGAATCTTTTGGAGTAGAAAACTGAATACATCTCTGGAGGAGACTAAGAGATATAGTTTAGGAAAAAATGTGAAAAGAATTCCTGTTTCAGGCGTTTGGAAACTAACTGCTTGGAGTCAGGCAAAGGTAAAGTGAATGGTTAATATCACACAGTTTGTGTGGAGTGCTTACAACTTAAAATCTAAAGTTCAAATTTAGTATCAAATATATATAGTCATACTAAAATGCTGATGAGATGAAAATAATGCAATCAGCCTGTATTATCATAAAATATATTTGTTTAATTTAAAGGGAGGATACCATACTTAAATGTGTATATGAAGGCATTGCAGCTTAAATTAATGAAATAACTATAGACAGATAATTTAGCACCTATATTTGATGAAGAATTGATGAAGTGTTATGGTAAATTACAGGTAAGAATTTAAGAAAATACTTAGCAATGTATTTGGAGGTAATGAAAATAGATGTGTAAATTTTAATTATATAAAGAAATAACATTTAACATGAAGTTAAGCTTCTTAGCTATATTATACATTATTATAATAGACAATTTTTGTTCATATTCCTGTTGATTTGCATAACAGCATTTTCTTCAAGTTTGGAGCCAAATGAAATCCAAACATCTGTCTTATGGCAAAATTTGGTCTTACTGTGATTCCAACCAAACCACAAAGTTTCTGTTGATTTTTGCACCTAACCACAAAAGAGTTTTGAAAATGTCATGTTCTATTGTAACTTGAACTAAGTTTATTCAAAAGGTGTATGAACTTTGGCCTAAATTTTTTCCAGTTTGAGAATGGATTTTATATGGTACATTGCAAATCAAACAAGAATCCTTGTTCAAGACTCTCCATTATGCCTTCTTCTCATGAAAGTTTAGCATAGGGTTAAAAATTGGAAGAAAGGGACAAATGTAACAGACATGACCTATCATCTTCATCTCCAGTAAGTGACGTATTTCTCTTAGGTCAGAGCTCAGATGTCACCATTCATCATATAGTTATAGAGGCTATACCTTAAAAAAGTGCAGAAAATGACTCATGAGACTTCTACTGGCATGAGCATAAAAATAACCTACTCTCTAGAGTGGCAAAACAGTTGGGATTTTTAGCTTCCACTTCCAACTTTAAAGAGGAATACAAAAGAGTTGAATGCGGAAATTTACATAAATTTTAAAAATCAGTATGTTTTTAAAAACATTAATAGTGCCACGAGAAGGAAAAATAAACAAAAAAAAAAAAGGCTAAAATTATGGCCCTTCAAGAATTCCAGTATCTTAAAGCAAATGCAAGTCTGAATGTAAAATAAACATCCATCCTTTCACTCTTCTTTTGTTACAATAGTAATCTCCTGACACACAGTAAGGAATATACACTTGTTAAAAGTGGTTATATATTAGGCCTCTCACTCAACCTCATTACCATTAAATGGCTTTTGCTGATGTTCCATTCTAAAAAAGAAAATAGGAGTTAATTAAGGCAACAGATTCAAAACACCCCTGTTTTGTTTCCATGATGCCTCTTTTAATTAGTGAGACATTACATTTACCATTGTGTACCCATTTTACTTCAAAATTACTCTGAATTTTATTTTTTAATTTTTTTTGATTATTTGCCCATGCATTTGTTCAATTTTTTTAACCTTTGAAGACCATAACAATTCTCTACCTTTTGTTAAGAAATACTATTTAAACATACTATTAGATAAGAAATTAATTTTATTTTTGTTTTACATTCTTCTCTCAAAAGTGAAATACAGAATCTTATTTTTAATTATATTAAATGATATTGAGAATTTTCTTTGGGGAGTGTAGAGTATGCAAAAGCAATTTATTGCAAAATCTTGTGTTAATACAAACACATTCATACAGTCACAAGTGCTCTGGTTAAAATTAGCATATAATGATTATATCATGTCTTATGATTCATAGCTTTCCTATAGTTAATGATGAAATCATAAGGCTTAAAAGAAACAATTTTTGGAGAAATCAATCATCCTTAATCCAATGTGTTTTTATATCTTCTAGTTTGTAGTCTAATATACCTACAAAAAGCATCTTACTAGCTTCACTTCCTTTATTGTAATAATAATAATCTATATGTGTATGAATTATTATTAGACCATTAATCATACATAACTGTTTTATTTAATTCTTATAATAAACATGTTATAAGTGTTGTTATTTCCCTTTTTAAGGGGAGAACTGAAACATAAGGTAGTTAATTAATGGCCCCTTCTATGCCCTCCTCCTTCTATGACATTTTTAAATTCATGCATTCATCATTTGTTCAACAAAAATTGCTGAAGTATTTAGTATCTGCCAACCATTATTCTAAGTGTTTGGCATTTACGTCTGAATCATGTAGGTGTTCTTTCTGAAATGGAAAGGAGGTGAATGTGCTTGATAAAATGGAAAAGATCCTTGGTATTATAGTGCATTAAACAGTAAATTTATTTATTTCTGTCTGTGTTGGGTCTTCGTTGTTGCATGCAGGCTTTCTCTAGTTGCGGTGAGTGGCAACTACTCTTTGTTGTGGTGCATGGGCTTCTCATTGCAGTGGCTTCTCTTGTTGCGGAGCAAGGGTTCTAGTTGCCTGGGCTTGCGGAGCAAGGGTTCTAGTTGCCTGGGCTTCAGTAGTTGTGGTGTACGAGCTCAGTGGTTGTGGTTTGCAGCCTCTAAAGCTCAGGCTCAGTAGCTGTAGCACGCGGGTTTAGTTGTTCTATGGCATGTGGGATCTTCCCAGACCAGGGATCAAACCTGTGTCCCCTGCATTGGCAGGCGTGTTCTTATCCGCTGTGCCACCAGGGAAGTCCCATATAGTAGTTTTATACTCATATTTAATTTGCATAGTACTCATGAAACAACTGAGGGAAAGTAAGAGTGAAGAGCAGAGGTTCTGTAGTGAAACCTTCTGGGTTGAAATCTCAGTCATTCTTTCAGTGATTTTGGATTCTGAGTCTCATTTTTGCCATGTTTCAAGAGCGAATAATGATAGTAGGTTTTATGAGGCTGAAAATTGCTTGACTATGCCTGGCTTTTCCTACACATTGGGAAAACCTGTACCTCATCCGCAAAAGAGACATTCTCCTTCCGTATTCCCTAATATATTAAATACGGCCTTCTTTATCCAGTTACTCAAGCTACATTGAACGTTTTCAGCCAACTTTTCTCTCAGTCCTGCATTAAGCAGTCAGTCATCAAGTCTGGCCAATCCTACTTTCTATATTTCTCTTAAATAGAGTCTTTACTTTATTTTCTCATGGCCATTGACTTAATATAGATCCTTGCCACTTTTAATTGGACAATTTATTTAAATTAACCAATCAATAAACATTTATTTAACATCAACTAAAAAACTTAGTCTCTAGGATTATATGGGAAAGGAAGAATTTGAAGCTACCATTTCTACTCTCTTGGAGCTTAACATAAAGTTGGAGAAACTTTATACAAATGTTTGAAGTTGCAAATAATAGTGTTTTAAAAATAATCTTCAATGTATTGCTGCATTAGATTTCACAAGACATGTATGATTAATTGACAAATAGACAACACAGACCATAATTAACACAGGAGTCTTGAAAATCAGAGATAACCATTGATTAAAGGATTTTAGGAGGGCTTACAAGTTAGTAGAGATCCGATTTAGTTATATTTTGATCAGCCAAGAAAGGTGAGCATGTTATTACTAATTGTAGAACTAAACGAATTAAAGTAGCATTGCTTGATGTATTTAAAATTTACATCTTTTTGAGATCCTCTTCCTTCAACCCTAGGCAATGAGGGCTTCATTTCTTTGGCTTTGGTATTTTTTGTGTCCTCTGAAGCAGTTTCCAGGAAATACCCACAGTTTTGGCAGCTGGCATGATGCATAGCCCTCAAAGTCTAGCTTAATCCATTGTACAGGATAATGGACTATACCAGAAGTTATTTGAAATCATCTATCTGTTTGTCCCCTGTGTAAACATATGTTTCAAATAACTGAGTTTAATAAGATTTGAAATATATATTTTGTGCACCTGATAAGTTAATTAAATAAAATTTGAAACTAAAAAATATATATATACTGATGCTGGAGAACAGAACACTAGACTGTCTTGATTGCTAATTAGTTCTGTGACTGAGTGAAACTGGGGAGCCAGCTCAGAAGTGTTATCTCACGGAGGTCTTTCCTATCACTTCCAAGGCACTGTTGGCCATTCCCCCTTACACGGTACACTATACCTAGAATATACCTAGTTTTCAGTCTTGACACTAAATAGTATGCCTACCTTCCCAATTTAAAAAGAAGGTGTATAAAGTCAGTAGCACGTTTGTATTGTTTTCTTTCAGTTTTATTGAGATATAGTTGACATACAGCACTGTATAAGTTTAAGGTGTACAGCATAATGATTCGACTTACATACATCATGAAATGATTCTCACAGTAAGTTTAGTGAACATCCATGATCTCACATAGATACAAAAATAGAAAAATTTATTTCCTTGTGATGAGAAAAACTCTTAGGATTTACTCTTAACTTTCATATATAACATACAGCAGTGTTAATTATATTTATCATGCTGTACATTACATCCCTAGTTATATATAAGATAAATAACTTATATTTATCTTATAACTATAAGTTTGTACCTTTTGACTACCTGTTGGTTTTAATTTAGCACCAGGTAGCATGCATTAGTAATCACTCAGTAAGAGACTTTGACCACATAACTTTACATTGTTCATCACTCATATTTGCTTTATCTAGATGACAATATAGCAAAAAATTGCCTTTCTTTTTTTTTACTGGACTGATTTTTTTTTTTTTTTACTGAATTGAATTGATGTGTGTGTATTTACTAGATATAGCTCTATTTTGAGTAATAGCTATACTAAGTTGGTTTCAACTGATAGCTGTTTTCCATGTCCTATCAGTATTTTGATTGATTTTTACAATACTTGGGTTCTTTAAATTTGCTTGAACGCAATTCTTTCTCTACACACATCAAAGAACACACACAAAGAGCTAGCCTTAGTTCCTTTTAGTGAAAAAATATATTTAGAACTATGATCTGAATGCTAGGTATCCCTATTTCTTTTACTGGGGCAGTGCTTCTATTACTTCTCAGTCTACAGAGCTAGTAAATAAATGCACACACAAAAAAATATACACATATATACATCTATATTTATTCATTTATCTATCATTCTGTTTAAAATAGATCTTACATAAAATTAACAAATTTATTGAAATATACAACAAACTGAAGCTTTGAGAAGAAGAAATTGAAAAGCTGGATAGTTACAAATCTATTAAAGAATATGCATTTATTATAAAAAATTTTCTATAAAGAGAACTCTAGATACAAATAGCATTCTTGGTGAAAGCTTCTTAAAATGTAATGAAAATAACTCAACTTAATCTTAAACTCTTTCAAATATAAAAGAATGGGACATTTTCCAATTTGCTTTTCAAGGCCAGAATAACCTTTATTTTATACTATAAAAGACCTAACAAAAAAAGATCAAGAATGCTGATAAACTTAAATAGTAATAAAGTTAATAAAAGGAAAAGTTAAAATTTTGTACCTAAGTATATTATCAAATCAAGTTTTATATATATTATATGTATGTAATATATATATTATATATATATAAAAAACTCAGAGTTCTCAAGAAGCACAAAATTACATGTAAAATCTATGCTCATGGCTATTTTTTATAGAAATTCGAATTGGATTTTAGCCAACATGCTTGTTTTATTTATACAGCTCTGTTCCTTCAATATTGTTTGTCTTTCTGATTTTATGCCTTAAATAATTAAAATATATATTATTTTCAAAATGTCTATTTTTTCATTATTTAGTGTGTCAGTTAACTTTTTTGTTAAATTTGTTGATTCTCCCTCAAAGTAATGCTTTTGTTGGATGTCTACCGTTGTATTTCCTCTCTGTTGAAGTCCAGTGTGCTCTGGGCTCTGAAGATGTTGCTAGGTAACAGTTTTGAATTGGTTGGTACTTCTCTGGTTTCAGAATCTTTTTTTGTTTCTGGAACTTGGGAGTTTCTCCTTTTGTCTATTGAGATCTGTTTTCTATCTATCCATCCATCCATCCATCTATCAATAGATAGCCTCAGTATTTCTAAATAATTGTATCAGAAAGGGACTCATCTTTACTAGCCCAGCATACAATTTTGCATTTTCAATTTTGAAATTATAATTAGAATTTTAGAACCCATAAATTCTAGATACTATTCTAAGCATATTGTTCCTACTGATTTAATGTGACAAAAGTCCTACTTATGAGATACTTACCAATATTATCTCATATTTTAAAAAATTTCCTCCTTTGCTCAATAAGGAATCTGAAGCAAAGAGGGGTTTGATAACTTGTCCCATATAACATTACGTATTAGAAGCAGAGACAGAATTTTGGACTTACATATTCAGATTATAGAGCTTATACCATTAATATACCATACCTGTTTTCTAATTTTTTTTTAAACTTTCTTCCCTTCAATTAGATTAACTGATTCTTATGGATAGAATTTTAATTGGAATTTTAAAATACACGTTACGTTTAAAAGAACTGAAATTTGAAATTTTCACTTTGTCTTCTCGGATTTCTAGGAAGTAGTTGGTGATAGATTTTGAATATTTTTCTTTATGTAAAGTAGTATGATTATCACCATCTTGGTGTTACAAAGTTCAGATTTTGTTGCCAAATAATTCTATTTGTTATTTGCCCCAATTTTCAAATGAACAAAAATTTATTTCATCTTCTTTCTTACAATGACACCTATTTCCTCCTTCACTGGACAGCTCTGACCACTATCTCTCACACAAGTAAGACTGTCTTACATCTGTTGATATTTTTTTTAAATGTCTGAAGAGGAAAGCCTGTACTTAGCACTTTCTCATATATGTCTACCTTAAATACTTTAAGTTAGCAAGTAGGTTAAAAACTCAGTTCCTTTATGGTTGCTGATTTAACAATCATATGTGCTAGATAGAAATGATATAGGGTAAGATAAAGGAAATATATGGCTATTTGGGTGGGGATGGACATATTTAAAGGAGGTAAGAATACAGAAATACTGAGTGAGTTCAATTCCTTGGAAGTTTTTTTTTTTTTCCTATGAAAAGGTGCAAAGAGAGAAGTTGAGTGATATATAAGTTCAAGTGATTTCCTTCACATATTACTTTTTTTCAAGTTAGGGTTGTTAAAGAGGAGAAGGGACAATCATTGGGTGGTAATCTTTGACTGTTAAAAATCTTCTGGCTGTTAAAGGAGATGTAAATCTATGCGGTGGAAAAACACTGAACAATATGTCCAGAGTCCTAAACGTAGTTCTGGATCTTCTACAGATTAGCAGTGTTACCTTGGACTAATTATGACCTATGTAATTCTCAATTTCTTCATCTGTGACATCAGAAAATATTTTGTACCTGCATAGATACTTGTTGTAAGATTAAAATGTGTTTAATGATGAAAACACATTTTCAAAACCAGTAGAACCTATACAAATATAAAGATTTCACCACTTTATGCAAAAACAAAAGAAAAAGTAAAACTACTTGATATAATTAATAATGCATCAAATAAAACCATAATATGCAATAGAATGTGCTTATTGAAGTTTTTAAAATATAATTCATTATCTTATTTTAGTATAGAAAAACGCAAAAATTATATAATAATAAGGGCAATGCTATCAGCTCTTAGCCCATCTTCATTGTATCTCCATGTTGATGTATCTCCATGTTTGTCCAAGAAATTGGACAAAATACTGATTTAGCAACTATAATCTCTCTTAGATATGAAACATCAGAGATTCATAGTAGTTAAAATAGTTGAGAAAAGTGTAATGAATTGTGTTATTATATTTTTATACTAGGATAGAAAGGGTACTATTATTTTGATATTCAAGCAAACAACTTTCTAGGTTACAAGTGTGCTTTATGAAAACCTGATGTTATATTTTGCCTAAGTTTTTAAATGGCTTGCCATCCCTTTAAAGTGAATAAATTGCAAAGCATTTTAGAGAAAATGATACGAAGTACTTTTGGTAAAGCTGACTCTAGCAAAAATAAATGACGACAGCAATCCATAGATTTGGAAATGTCTAAATATTTAACTATGTCTTTCAATATTGTTTAGTATTTTCTAGATGTAGGCATCATCTAGAAAATTGTAGTAACCAAGAGCTTCTCAAATTTTGTTGTGGGGTTATTAGTTCTTGAGCTTATCAAATTCAATCACATATGTTAATGAGAATTTCCCAAACAAAAAGTAAAGAGACAATATTTTTCTCTCTTTTTCCAATTTCAGATTACTGTCCTTTCCCATTTAATTCTGGACATAGAGCACTGGTTTGGGATGAGTGGGAAAGGACATTTTTCATATTTCCAAACTCTTTGGGAATATTTTTTTTGTATCCATACAGAAAAAGGGCACAAATGTTCTTCCTCCATGAATTTATTCAAATGTCACCATTCTTTTCTTACTAATTTATAAAATCTTATTATTTTACAGTTTTTAAAGATGTGGGGTTAAGCCATACATTTTGCATATCTGTAAGGACAATATATCAACTCGCCTTTGGCATTGCTTTTCTCTCTCTTGCTATCAGTCTGCCCCCCCCCCCACTTTACTCTTTCTAAGATTTCTAAGATTCCTCCATAGTAGTGATAATAGCTGCAAAGTTTTCCCTTCAGAGACTCTATAATCAACACCCTTCCTCACTGCTCATTGAACAAGAAAAAGGGAAAAGTAAAGGACCTATTACAAGAAGAGATTTTAGGCCTCTAATGTAAGTCATGCAGTTGTGTATTTTTTTTAAGTACTTTGAAATCATTGATTGAACTGTTATAGTTCTAATCATGTATATGACAGAGTATTTTGTTTCATTCTTCTACACAAAAATTAGGTAGCCCAAGCTATACCTCAGGTTTTTACTCTGTCAGAATTTTCAGAATCTATTACGTCTGTATTCACTGGTTTAAGGATAATACATTGGTCTCTATGGCCTGCTAGTCATCAAATTTTTCTTTTTTTATTTCTGTCACACTTCTTCTGAGATACTAGATATTATATATTTGTTTAAATACAGTTTTGGAGAAATAGAATATCTGTTTGATGGAACTAAGAGACAGCTGTTAAATGTTTCCTCTCAAATAACTACTCTAACTTCTTTACTTAGTACTCAAAATTTTATACATGGAATACAACAGAATTTATTAAGGGTCAAGTTTGTGATTATAAAAAAAATTTCCCAATTGAAGGATATTAAGTGTCTAACATAAACATGGAAGGTTTACATCTTTTATCTGCCATTAGTTTTTCTGCTGGTATAAATGGAAGTATGTTTTTCTTTAAATTCATGAATGTACTTGGCAAGGAAGGAGTTAAAGTGTCTGACCTGAGATCCATTTATTCACTTTACCAGCATACAACCCCAGGGGAAAAGAAAAGAAAAGATGGCAGGTGACCTGGCCTAATCTCCTTGTCAACTGGACTTCCGGGTAAATAGACTAATGATATTTGCTAGGAGGAAGAGGCCTTATCTATAGAACCCCTTAGCAGAATGTCCCCAGCTGAAGTATTACTTATAGTAAATAAAATTGCAATCACAAGATTTATGAGGACTCATTCCTGGAGAATATCATCTAAGTCATACAACTCTGTGGGAATAAAATAGAGATGCTATTTAACTTATATGCCTCCTGCTGTGTTAGGCAAAGCCACAAAAACTCCTTTGGAAACCTCATCTGTTATTCTGGGTGAAAGAGTGTGTCTAATACTGGAAGAAAGGATCTAGTTGGGTTGCCAGATTTAGCAAATACAAATAGAGATGCCCAGTTAAATTTGAATTGGAGAAAAACAGTGAAATCTGTGTGTTTGAAAGTATGTCCCATGCAGTATTTGGGAGTTATTTATACTAAAAAATGTGTTTGTGTCTCTGCAACTTAAAACATGGGATGCCCAGTTTAATTTAATTTGTAACCCCATTCTGGAGAAACAGTTGGGATGTCTCAGACATTTAATGTTTATCTTCTTTATCTTTGTTCCTGAATTACCTACACATTTTTGAAATCATTAGTAAGTTTGATTCTGGGTGACATCTCTGATTCATGTCTTATTTGACAATTTGATCCTGTGTATAAGCACAGCAGAATATATATACAGATACATATAAATCAGTTTTACTCAGTGCATCACTACTATTTTTTTTTTTTTTTTTTTTTTGGCGTACGCGGGCCTCTCACTGTTGTGGCCTCTCCCATTGTGGAGCACAGGCTCTGGACGCACAGGCTCAGTGGCCGCGGCTCACAGGCCCAGCCGCTCTGCGGCATGTGGGATCCCTCCGGACCGGGGCACGAACCCATGTCCCCTGCACCGGCAGGCGGACTCTCAACCATTGCGCCACCAGGGAAGCCCCCCATCACTACTATTTTAAATTTGCTGACGTAATTGTTCATGAACCACTAACACATTACTCTGCTTACATATCAACCAGGAGCCATACTTGTGCTTATGTTCCTGCTACACAGATTTACAAAACTTGCATCCATATCGACTCACATGTTATTTTCACTTACGGAAATAAAAATATGTCCACATAGAAAAATATTATCTAACACTTAGAGAAAAATATGAATGCATATTTCTTCACTGTCACACTGGAATATTATTATCATTATTAACATCTTCATTGAAGTGTAATTTCTTAACAATGGTGTGTTAGTTTCTGCTTTATAATAAAGTGAATCACCTATGCATACACATATATCCCCATATCTCCTCCCTCTTGCGTTTCCCTCCCACCCTCCCTATCCCACCCCTCTAAGTGGTCACAAAACACCCAGCTGATCTCCCTGTGCTATGTGGCCGCTTCCCACTAGCTATCTATTTTACATTCGGTAGTGTATATAAGTCCATGCTACTCTCTCACTTCGTCCCAGCTTACCATTCCCCCCTCCCCGTGTCCTTAAGTCCATTGTCTACATCTGCGTCTTTATTCCTGTCCTGCCCTGAGGTTCTTCATAACCATTTTTTTTTCTTAGGTTGCGTATATATGTGTTACCATATGGTATTTTTCTCTTTCTGACTTACTTCACTCTGTATGGCAGTCTCTGGATCCATCCATGCCTCTACAAATGACTCAATTTCGTTCCCTTTTATGGCTGAGTAATATTCCATTGTATATAAGTACCACATCTTCTTTATCCATTCATCTGTCAATGGGTATTTAGTTGCTTTCATGACCTGGCTATTGTAAGTAGTGCTGCAATGAACATTGGGGTGCATGTGTCCTTTTGAATTACGGTTTTTTCTGGGTATATGCCCAGTAGAGGGATTGCTGGGTCATATGGTAATTCTACTTTAAGCTTTTTAAGAAACTTCCATTATGTTCTCCATAGTGGCTGTATCAATTTACATTCCCACCAAGAGTGCAAGATGGTTCCCTTTTCTCCACACGCTCTGCAGCGTTTGTTGTTTGTAGATTTTTTGATGATGCCCATTCTAACTGGTGTGAGGTGACATCTCATTGTAGTTTTGATTTTCATTTCTCTAATAATTAGTGATGTTGAGCACCTTTTTGTGTGCTTCTTAGCCATCTGTATGTCTTTGGAGAAATGTCTGTTTAGGTCTTCTGCCCATTCTTGCATTGGGTTGTTTTAATATTGAGCTGTATGTGCTATTTATATATTTTGGAGATTAATCTTTTGTCTGTTGATTTGTTTGCAAATATTTTCTTCCATTCTGAGGGTTGTCTTTTCGTCTTGTTTGGAGTTTCCTTTGCTGTGCAAAAGCTTTTAAGTTTCCTTAGGTCCCATTTGTTTATTTTTGTTTTTATTTCCGTTACCCTAGGAGGTGGATCAAAAAAGATCTTGTTATGATTTATGTCAAAGAGTGTTCTTCCTATGTTTTCCCCTAAGAGTTTTATAGTGTCCGGTCTTAGATTTAGGTCTCTAATCCATTTTGAGTTTATTTCTGTGTTAGGGAGTGTTCTAATTTCATTCATTTACATGTAGCTGTCCACTTTTCCCAGCACCACTTACTGAAGAGACTGTCTTTTCTCCATTGTATATCCTTGCCTCCTTTGTTATAGATTAGTTGACCATAGGTGTGTGGGTTTATCTCTGGGCTTTCTGTCCTATTCCATTGATGTATATTTCTGTTTTTGTGCCAGTACCATATTGTCTTGATTACTGTAGCTGTGTAGAGTAGTCTGAAGTCAGTGAGTCTGATTCCTCCAGCTCCGTTTTTTTCCCTCAAGACCGCCTTGTCTATTTGGGGTCTTTTGTGTCTCCATACAAATTTTAAGACTTTTTGTTCTAGTTCTGTGAAAAATACCATTGGTAATTTGACAGGGATTGCATTGAATCTGTAGATTGCTTTGGGTAGTATAATCATTTTCACAATTTTGATTCTTCCAATCCAAGAACATGATATATCTCTCCATCTGTTGGTATCATCTTTAATTTCTTTCAGAAATGTCTTATAGTTTTCTGCATACAGATCTTCTGTCTCCTTAGGTAGGTTTATTCCTAGGTATTTGATTCTTTTTGTTGCAGTGGTAAATGGGAGTGTTTCCTTAATTACTCTTTCAGATTTGTCATCATTAGTGTATAGGAATGCAAGAGATTTCTGTGCATTAATTTTGTATCCTGATACTTTAACAAATTCATTGATTAGCTCTTGTAGTTCTCTGGTAGAGTCCTTAGGATTCTCTATGTATAGTATCATGTCATCTGAAAACAGTGATAGCATTACTTCTTCTTTTCCAATTTGGATTCTTCATTTCTTTTTCTTTTCTGATTGCTGTGGCTAACACTTCCAAACCTTGTTGAATAATAGTGGTGAGAGTGGGCAACCTTGTCTTGTTCCTGATCTTAGTGGAGATGGTTTCAGTTTTTCACCATTGAGAACAATGTTGGCTGTGGGTTTGTCATATATGGCCTTTATTATGTTGAGGTAAGTTCCCTCTATGCCTACTTTCTGGATGGTTTTTATCATAAATCGTTGTTGAATTTTGTCAAAAGCTTTTTCTGCATCTGTTGAGATGATCATATGGTTTTTATCCTTCAATTTGTTAATATGGTTTATCACATTGATTGATTTGCGTATATTGAAGAATCCTTGCATTCCTGGGATAAACCGCACTTGACCCTGGTGTATGATCCTTTAAATGTGCTGTTGGATTCTGTTTGCTAGTATTCTGTTGAGGATTTTTACATCTGTGTTCAACAGTGATATTGGCCTATAGTTTTCTTTCTTTGTGACATCTTTGCTTTTGGTGTCAGGGTGGTAGTGGCCTCATAAAATGAGTTTGGGAATGTTCTTCCCTCTGCTATATTATGGAAGAGTTTGAGAGGATACGTGTTAGCTCTTCTCTAAATGTTTGATAGAATTCACCTGTGAAGCCATCTGGTCCTGGGCTTTTGTTTGTTGGAAGATTTTTAATCCCAGTCTCAATTTCAGTGCTTGTGATTGGTCTGTTTACATTTTCTCTTTCTTATTGGTTCAGTCTTGGAAAGTTGTGCATTTCTAAGAATTTCTCCATTTCTTTCAGGTTGTCCATTTTATTGGCATATAGCTGCTTGTAGTAATTTCATATGATCCTTTGTATTTCTGCAGTGTCAGTTATTACTTTGCCTTTTACATTTGTAGTTATATTGATTTGAGTCTTCTCCCTTTATTTCTTGATGAGTCTGGCTAATGGTTTACAAATTTTGTTTATCTTCTCAAAGAACCAGCTTTTAGTTTTATTGATCTTTGCTATTGTTTCCTTCATTTCTTTTTCACTTATTTCTGATCTGATCTTTAGGATTTCGATTTCTTTCCTTCTGCTAACTTTGGGGTTTTTTTCTTCTTTCTCTAATTGCCTTAGGTGTAAGGTTAGGTTTTTTATTTGAGATGTTTCTTGTTTCTTGAGGTAGGATTGTATTGCTCTAAACTTTCCTCTTAGAACTGCTTTTGCTGTATCCCATAAGTTTTGGGTCGTCGTGTTTTCATTATCACTTGTTTCTAGATATTTCTTGGTTTCCTCTTTGATTTCTTCAGTGATCTCTTGGTTATTAAGTAGTGTATTGTTTAGCCTCCATGTGTTTGTATTTTTTTACAGTTTTTTTTCCTGTATTTGATATCTAGTCTCATAGCATTGTGCTCGGTAAAGATACTCGATATGATTTCAATTTTCTTAAATTTACCAAGGCTTGATTTGTGACCCCAAGATATGATCTATCCTGGAGAATGTTCCATGAGCACTTGAGAAGAATGTGTATTCTGTTGTTTTTGGATGGAGTGTCCTATAAATATCAATTAAGTCCATCTTGTTTAATGTATCATTTAAAGCTTGTGTTTCCTTATTTATTTTCATTTTGGATGATCTGTCCATTGGTGAAAGTGGGGTGTTAAAGTCCCCCACTATGATTGTGTTACTGTCGATTTCCCCTTTTATGGCTGTTAATATTTGCCTTATGTATTGAGGTGCTCCTATGTTGGGTGCATAAATATTTATAATTGTTATATCTTCTTGGATTGATCCCTTGATCATTATGTAGTGTCTTTCTTTGTCTCTTGTGATAGTCTTTATTTTAATGTATATTTTGAATGATATGAGAATTGCAACTCCAGCTTTCTTTTGATATCCATTTGCATGGAATATCTTTTTCCATCCCCTCACTTTCAGTGTGTATATGTCCCTAGGTCTAAAGTGGGTCTGTTGTAGACAGCATATATACAGGTCTTGTTTTTATATCCATTCAGCCAGTCTATGTCTTTTGGTTGGAGCATTTAATCCATTTACATTTAAGGTAATTATCGATATGTATATTCCTATTCCCATTTTCTTAATTGTTTTGGGTTTGTTATTGTAACTCTTTTCCTTGTCTTATGTTTCCTGCTTAGAGAAGTTCCTTTAGCATTTGTTGTAAAGCTGGTTTGGTGATGCTGAATTCTCTTAGGTTTTGCTTGTCTGTAAAGGTTTTCATTTCTCCATTGAATCTAATTGAGATCCTTGCTGGGTAGAGTAATCTTGGTTGTACATTTTTCCCTTTCATCACTTTAAATATGTCCTGCCACTCCCTTCTGTCTTGCAGAGTTTCTGCTGAAAGATCAGCTGTTAACCTTATGGGGATTCTCTTGTATGTTATTTTTCCCTTGTTGCTTTTAATATTTTTTCTTTGTATTGAATTTTTGTTAGTTTAATTCATATGTGTCTTGGCATGTTTCTCCTTGTATAGTTCCTGTATGGGACTGTCTGTGCTTCCTGGACTTGATTAACTATTTCCTTTCTCATATTAGGGAAGTTTTCAACTATAATCTCTTCAAATATTTTCTCAGTCCCTTTCTTTTTCTCCTCTTCTTCTGGGACCCCTATCATTCAAATGCTGGTGTGTTTAATATTGCCCCAGAGGTATCTGAGACTGTCCTCAATTCTTTTCATTCTTTTTTCTTTATTCTGCTCTGCAGTAGTTATTTCCACTATTTTATCTTCCAGGTTACTTATCCATTCTTCTGCCTTAGTTATTCTGTTATTGATTCCTTCTAGAGAATTGTTAGTTTCATTTATTATGTTGTTCATCACTGTTTGTTTGCTCTTTCGTTCTTCTAGGTCCTTGTTAAACTTTTCTTGGTTTTTTTTCCATTCTGTTGCCAAGATTTTGCATCATCTTTACTATCATTATTCTGAATTATTTTTCAGGTAGACTGCCTATTTCCACTTCATTCGTTTGGTGAGGTGGGTTTTTACCTTGCTCCTTCATCTGCTGTGTGTTTCTCTGTCTTCTCATTTTGCTTAACTTACTGTGTTTGGGGTCTCCTTTTTGTAGGCTGCAGGTTTGTAGTTCCCGTTTTTTCTGGTGTCTTCCCCCAGTGGCTAAGGTATGTTCAGTGGGTTGTGTAGGCTTCCTGGTGGAGGGGACTAGTGCCTGTGTTCTGGTGGATGAGGCTGGATCTTGTCTTTCAGGTGGGCAGGACTGAGTCCAGTGGTGTGTTTTGGAGTGTCTGTGAACTTATTATGATTTTAGGCAGCCTCTCTTCTAATGGGTGGGGTTGTGTTCCCATCTTGCTAGTTGTTTGGCATAAGGTATCCAGCACTGCAGCTTGCTGGTTGTGGAGTGAAGCTGGATGTTGTCATTGAGATGGAGATCTCTGGGATAGCTTTCACTGTTTGATATTATGTGGAGCTGGGCAGTCTGTGGTGTACCAGTGTCCTGAACTCGGCCTTCCCACCTCAGAGGCATGGGCCTGACACCTGGTTAGAGCACCAAGACCCTGTCAGCCACACACCTCAGAAAAAAAACGGGAAAAGAAAGCAAGCAAGAAAGAAAAAATTAAAATAAAGTTATTAAAATAAAAAATAATTATTAAAAATTAAAAAGTAATAAAAAAAAGAAAAAAGGAAAGAAAGAAGAGAGCAACCAAACCAAAAAAGAAATCCACCAATGGTAACAAGTGCTAAAAACTATACTAAAAAAAAAAAAAAAAATGGACAGACAGGACCCTAGGACAAATGGTAAAACGAAGCTATACAGACAAAATCACACAAAGAAGCATACTCATACACACTCACAAAAAGAGAAAAAGAAAAAAAAATATACATATCGTCGCTCCCAAAGTCTACCATCTCAATTTTGGGATGGTTCGTTGTCTGTTCAGATATTCCATTGATGCAGGGTACATCAAGCTGATTGTGAAGTTCTCATTCCTCGCTCCTGAGGCTGCTGGGAGAGATTTCCCTTCCTCTTCTTTGCTCACACAGCTCCTGGGGTTCAGCTTTGGATTTGGCCCTGCCTCTGCATGTAGGTCGCCTGAGGGCATCTGTTCTTCGTTCAGACAGGATGGGGTTAAAGGAGCCGCTGATTCATGGGCTCTGGCTCACTCAGACCGGGGGCAGGGAGGGGTACAGAGTTTGGGGTGAGCCTGCAGTGGCAGAGGCTGGCCTGATGTTACAACAGCCTGAGCGCGCCATGTGTTCTCCCAGGGAAGTTGTCCCTGGATCACGGGATCCTGGCAGTGGCGGGCTGCACAGGTTCTCAGGAGGGGAGGTATGGATAGTGACCTGTGCTCGCACACAGGCTTCTTGGTGGATGCAGCAGCAGCCTTAGCGTCTCATGCTCATCTCTGGTGTCAGTGCTGATTGCCGCTGCTCGGGCCCATCTCCAGTGCTCGTTTAGGCAGTGCTCTGAATCCCTTCTCCTCGCACCCTGAAACAATGGTCTCTTGCCTCTTAGGCAGGTCCAGACTTTTTTCCAGACTCCCTCCTGGCTAGCTGTGGCTCACACGCCGCCAACCCCAGTCCTCTCCCTGCGATCCGACCTCCAAAGCGCGAGCCTCAGCTCCCAGCCCCCGCCCGCCCCGGCGGGTGAGCAGACAAGCCTCTCGGGCTGGTGAGTGCTGGTCGGCACCCATCCTGTGTGCGGGAATCTCTCTGCTTTGCCCTCTGCACCCCTGTTGCTGCGTTCTCCTCCGTGGCGCCGAAGCTGCCCCCCTGCCACCCCCTGTCTCCGCCAGTGAAGGGGCTTCCTAGTGTGTGGAAACTTTTCCTCCTTCACAGCTCCCTCCCACTGGTGTAGGGCCCATCCCTATTCTTTTGTCTCTGTTTATTCTTTTTTCTTTTGCCCTACCCAGGTATATGGGGAGTTTCTTGCCTTTTGGGAAGTCTGAGGTCTTCTGCCAGCATTCAGTATTTGTTCTGTAGGAATTGTTCCACATGTAGATATATTTCTGATGTATTTGTGGGGGGGAAGGTGATCTCAACGTCTTACTCCTCCACCGTCTTGAAGGTCCCCTCCTGGAATATTATTTCATAGATACACCAAGGGGTTATCTAACTATCTACATGAAAGTATGTTTGACTTCCTACTTATACTTGAATAGAACCCAGACCCTATGGAGTTTCATGTTAACTTGTAGATGTTTTCCTGTAGAAATGAAACTAATTTCTGTCTTATAGAAAAGGCAATCTTAAACTCTGTGTTATTACTGTCCTGTAGGAGAATAACTTGTTTTGTATTTGACCTAGACATCTTATAACTGCATTGTTTCTTTCAGGTGCGTATATACTCACTCTCTCAAGTTCTCCTTTGAACCAGCTTTATCATCCTGCCTTTTCTTTTATCAGTGTGATAAATAACACATTGACACAAGTTCATTCTATGTTTGTATGAAAATCACATTCTAAACTTTTTTGAAAATAATACTTTGACATATCTGAAACTAAAGAGATTATAGTTTGTTGGGGAGACTTACAACTAAATAGATTAATTGTAATATTATGTTCTTCTGGCGTTACTAGTTTATGTACTTCTTTCATTAGACAAGATGTTTGAGGACAGTGACTGCATTCAATTGTTTTTGCATTTAGGAAGTGACTGATCAAATCCAGCCAGTTAAACTTATCGTTCAGTGTGGTGTAGATGGTAGATGATTAATAAGTCAGTCTTCAGTTGAAATATTTGGTGGTTAAATGACATGTTCCTCAACATACTGTATACAGCTAAAAGAGAACTGTAACACCAATAAATTCTGATAGCATCCAAAGATGCTCTGAGATGTGATATGTTAGATCAGTTCTTTAAAAAGGAAGAATGAATAATGACCTGTCTTTTTGTCTCAGACTACCTCTGTCCTACATATCTTTGATTTTACCTTCTAGATCTACTCCTCACACTTCATTCTAGCCTTTGTCCCTTAAGGCTGACCTGTATAGAATTCTTCAACCAGTTCACTTGCCCTCTGGATTTAGTTTGCTCTCAGCAAATGCTGGAAGGAACCGAGAAAGAAACCCTTTGCACTACCAGTGGCAGTAGGTCACGACATTATTCTTACGTGTATTAGAGTTAGTTCAGCACAGAACTGCCATTATATAAGATGATTTAGAAAACATCTTAATTCCTTTAATGTCATATAATTAACTGATTGATTTATACCCTATTCTTTTCCAGAAGGATATCAGATTTTGTACTTAAGAAACATTAAAAAATTACAAAATTATGCAATATAAAAGAGGTGTATGAAAGAAAAGATAAAAATTAGAGTGAGGGAAAGTGATGTGAGTTTTGGGATAAAGATAAAGTACATATCATGATGATCTTCACCTATACAATTTTGGGGAGTCACAAAATTGTGTAAAAAAAATCTTGAAGAGGAAAATTGTATCCATTGCAATTCATTGTGTCTAAATATTCCTTGAAGAAATTCAACTGCTCATAGGACAAGAAATTAATAGAAAAATTTTCTCTAAAGCCTTCATCACAATCTGTAATGTTAGATAACACATATAACAAATCATTTTATATAAGTACAAGTTTAATAATGCTTTTGTTTTATAAGGGCTTTATTTTGTTTTGCTTTTGTGGTAGGTGCTTTTTGTTTGTTTATAACAATAGTACCGTTATAAGATGGACAATTTATATACAAGTGCAATCCCTTTGTAAGTACAAACATTTTGAGAGAAAGACTGAAGGTGAGAGAAGGAAGTGTAATAGAATGCAATTTGTCACCAAGGGAATATTTTAGAATAGGCGAACTGAATTTAACTGGATTTTAGGTAACTCTTGAGCTATGCTAAGCATAAGATTTAACTCTGTCAAATGCCTCACTCACCAAAGTTGCAGTTTGCCAGTTGAGAAGAGACTCTCAGGTATAGAGTACTACAGTCACTGTGGGAGAAGAGTGAAGATCTTTTTTGAGGAGGTTCAGAGGCTAATGATGACTTGTGCCTGCAGAGAACTCCTTCTCAGTCTGCCCTGAACTGAGTGCTGGCAAGGCCATGTTTCCTCTTAGAAAATTATTTTAAAACAACTTCACCACACAGTCAAATGGATAAGAAGGGCAGAAAAGTTTGACCCTTAGAGCCAAGAAGTTGTAACTTTGTAATTTGAACCTAGCTCTATCAAACTACTCACCCTCTGCTTTTTCTAACACATCATTAATAACCTTTATTATTAGCTATTAGCATTAATATTAATATGAACATTATTATTGCTAAGGCATGCTTGTAAATACTGATGTTTCAAATAATGATGTGACAAACTTAATAAATAATGATGCTTTTCAATATTGCTCCAAAATGAAGTGGCTCTTGAAAATTAGATGTTTTCACATTCTCTACTAAGTGTCCAACTTCTCATTAAGAATGAAAATGTGTTTCACATATGCTGGTCTTTGACCTTTCTATTTGTAGAGGATTTTACACTTATGATTTCATTACATTCTCCAAATCCCTGGCAATGTTTGGCAAAATTTACAAAATTGTAACATGATCAGCTTGCCTTAAGGCCACCCAGCAAGTCAAGAGCAGTCAAATAAGGGCAAGACCCCAGGAATTGTGACTCTCTTTTTTTCCTACATTGTATAACAATATTTACATATCAAAAATGTACTTTTCCTTAGAAATATATTTCATATATATATATATGGATAAGCTTGTATTACTAAGAAATTATATGAAGAAAATTTGAGAAAGTAAAACAAGTTTATAATGCTATAGACTCTGTTACTAAATATTTTAGCTATTAGTACCAGTAAAGTAGAATTTTTTGACTCACAGTTACAAACTGAAACTCATGATTGATAAGCAGCTGCCAGAAATACTCAGCTATAGAGGACATATTTTACAACTTTTCCACTAAAAGTAATCTTTAGTACATATCTTCTTAAATGAATATTTACTTTTTCTGAAAATTACCCTGAAAAAGCTGAGGCTTATTAAATTAACTCTATAATTCATATGAGATTATTTGCATAACCATTGCAATGAAGCTTTCATTCCTCATGCTAAATCCATTCCAGAGATAATAGTAGAATAAAATCATAGAGCTTTACAAGCAAAGAGCCCATAGAGGTAATTGCTGTCCTTGCTTTGTATGGAAAGAAGTTGAGGTCAAAAAGATTAACTGACTTGTTCAAGGTCACACAACTAATGGGTGAGTAGAATTTAGAGATCCTGACACACACTCCATAATGTTGTGTTTCTGATCTATTTAATAGCTTTCTGTGCAAGAGCAGTAAATAGCTTAATCACTTGATCACAAGGGTACATTGATTTGACAAGTCAAATATGGCACAGCTTAAAAGGTTCATTTTATGAAAGATGTTTACCTTATCCTTGTTTACACAACAAGGAACTTTGAGGAGTTAATTTCAAAACTGTAAGCTGCATGAATCAACTCTGATGAAAAATATAGAAAACCAAAACAACTTCTAAATATTCTAAGTAGATAAACTTAATAATATAATTTAGAAACATGCCATATTATATTTGCAGCCCAATGAAAGCGAAGTTGATTTGAAATTTTTTTTAACAGCTTTATTGGAGTATAATTGTTTTACAATACTGTGTTAGTTTCTGCTATATAACAAAGTGAATCAGCTATACGTATGAATATATCCCCATGACCCCTCCCTCTTTCATCTCCCTCCCACCCACCATATCCCACCCCCGTAGCTGGACACAAAGCACCGAGCTGATCTCCCTGTGCTATGTGGTTGCTTCCACTAGCTATCTATTTTACATTTGGTACTGTATATGTGTCCATGCCACTCTCTCACTTCGTCCCAGGTTGCCCTTCCCCCTCCCCATGTCCTCAAGTCCATTCTCTACGTCTGCGTCTTTATTCCTGTCCTGCCCCTAGGTTCTTCAGAACCTTTTTTTCTTTTTTTAGATTCCATATATATGTGTTAGCATACAGTATTTGTTTTTCTCTTTCTGACTGACTGCACTCTGTATGACAGTCTCTAGGTCCATCCACCTCACTACAAATAACTCAATTTCGTTTCACTTTATGGCTGAGTAATATTCCATTGTATATATGTGCCACATCTTCTTTATCCGTTCATCTGTTGATGGACACTTAGTTCAAAATTCTTAATGTCAAATCAGCTTACCAAAAAAATCAAGAAAGTAGAAAATCCAAAAGTTTTTATCCAACTAACAACAACAAAAAACCCCCACTGTTGTCACTCTAAATGAAATTATATTTTTTTCAACTCTTTTTTTCAAGGAGAGTAGGCAGGGAATAAAGTGAAAGATATTTGATCTAGGGTAAAAGACAAATATTCTCATTTTACAAAGAGAGAAGTCAAGGAGTGCTGTCTATAGTTGATAGAAAAGGAAATAAAAGTTTAGATTATTATTCCATGTCAGATATTTGATCTATGGAACTAAATAGAATGATAAAAATATATAAATGAAAAGGACAGTTCAAGTGTGTAGTTAAGACAAATTCTCTTGCGCTACAGTATGTATTCAGAACAGCTAATGTTTAAACTTCATAAATTAATAAAGAAAAGCATAGTATATTGTTAGAAATAAAAATTGGCCACCAACAAAAGAAAAAACACTTTAAAATAGTTGCTAATAAGAATATGCTGGGGAATGGGCAAAATAGTTTTCCATTATATCCTTTTATTTTGTAAATCATATCTATATGTTAATAAGTTTAAGTTTGGTTGTGAGTTCTCCATTAAAATAATAATTATACAATCACTAGCTGTGACTTGTTGTTACTAAGATAGTATCTAATCTGTCACGAAATTTCACTAAAACTAATTAAAAGTATAAATATATGACCATTTCAAACGACATCCAGCTAATATATTGCTGCAAAAATAGCCTGGGCCTTGGCATAAACTTTATTGTGGAATTGATAGTCTTTAGTAATATTTCAAATTAAGTCAAATAGTTCACAGAGTACCATGGTTATTGGGAGCAAACAGCTTAAGTGCAAACTTAGTGGATGTTTGACTATATTGTTGAATTAAATTCCACTCTGCATTCTGTTAGAAAAGTCTTTCAGAATTGAAAGACAACATATTTCAAATCTAGTTGTAGACTATGCCTATATTTAAAGTTGATAAAAATGTTAGACATATTGGGAAAATAGTTTTATGTACTCTAATAATTATAATCTTATAAATCTTTATTAGTCCCTCATTGGGAATATTTAGTATTAGGAATGATATTTTTAGACCAATGAAAACAAATGAGAACCATATATTCTAAGCAATTAAAATTAACCACGTATTATTTTAACATTATTAATGGTATAATATGTCAGTATGCTATAGTCAGCATATTTAATGTATTTTTGAAAGGTAGGTATAGTTCAGTTTTGATTAACGGTTTTAGTAATGATAATATAAAGTGGTAGAATACATTTTAAGCCAGATTTTAAAATCAGAAATGATACCACATTATAAAACTATCTTAGATTATTGGAGAATTCAAACAATGCATGTGGATTATTTTGTACTGTAGGTAATATAATATTCATACAAATATTTACATGGGAGGTACAAGTTATTACTTGAGCATCAGATACATTTCCTAAGCTGTGTTGGTTGTAAGAAATCTTAAATTTAATCTCAGCCAGCAAGTTATGCAACTGTTGGTGAGTCAGTAATTTCTCTGAGCTACAGGTTCTCATGAAGCTCACATTGCGAAATTCTAAAGAATGAATTATTTTTACCTTTTTAAGTTATCTCTTAGAAATCTTGTTATCCTTCAACTTACAAATACAAGCAACTAAATTACAAAAGTAAAACAAATGATTATGTAATATTAGTTCTACTTTAGTGAAGATGACAGTAGGTTAAAGGATTCTCTAAAAAATTACAAGGGCTAAGTGAGCAGAAACATACTTTGAGTTGAGTAGGAAGAATGTGAAACAGTAACAGTTAGTGGGCTTTGTTGAGCTACAGAGAGCATTTTTCATCAAAAACGGCAGTCACCACATAGATTAACACATTGATTTTAATGTTTACATTACTTTCTCTTAGAATATTTCCCTTTTTCTTTTTTATTTTATTTTTTTTATTTTTTTTGCGGTACGTGGGCCTCTCACTGTTGTGGCCTCTCCCGTTGCGGAGCACAGGCTTCGGATGCGCACGCTCAGCGGCCATGGCTCACCGGCCTAGCCGCTCCGCGGCATGTGGGATCTTCCCGGACCGGGGCACGAACCTGTGTCCCCTGCATCGGCAGGCGGACTCTCAACCACTGCACCACAGGGGAAGCCCAAAATATTTCCTTTTAATATTAAAATTAAAATAAGTTATTTTTTAAAACATATTTAATGATTTGTCTTGCCTTAAATTAAGGTAATATGTGATTGAGGCCCATTACCAGATTCTTGAATTTATAACTGCATTTTATTCCAAAGACTTTCACATACATTAGCTTTTAGCATGATCAGAAACCATATCATCTTTGAATCCTAAGGGAACAGAAAATTAAGTATAAAGTTGGTGAGGTAAATATGTTTTTAAAGTAGTTCTATAGGGCAAATGAAGAGTGGTAATGTAGCATAATGGAGTATGGAAGCTTTCCTGTAGTTCCATTTGAATATATTTGAAGTAGGAAAAATGAATGTATCCTACAATTTCTCATATTAAGGAATAAAAATGTAATATTTATAATGTTATTCAAATTTCCAAAAGCTAAGTTACTATAATCACACATACACACACACACACACACACACACACACACACACACACACACACACACATACTCATGCTAAATCTAAACATTAAACTAAGTTTGTAATGAGAAAATTTTGCTGGAAGCCACAAATGTCTTGGCCTCTGATATTGATAGACCCCTGTGGGTAGTGTGTGTATGTGTGTGTGTGTGTGTGTGTGTGTGTGTGTGTGTTTATGTATATGTGGGCGGGGTAGGGTGTGGTTGTGACCCACTGTTATACCTAGTGCCTACAATATTGACTAATACATGATATGTTCTCAAGAAATATTTGTTTAATAATTAAATTATGTTGATGGGTCCTTCCTGGAACATTTTTCACAAATGAGGTTTCGTCTCCCATACAAGCATACATGTAAAATAGCAATATTAAAGAAATTGTTTAGAATTGTAGTAGAAAAACTGCTCCCAGAAGCATAAGCACTGTGGTAGGGCAACAGCAGAAAAGATGGTCTCATAGGCCATCTGCACAGAAGGATCTGAAGGTGAAAGGAGTACACTATTTATATAAAAAGAATGAACCAAACAGGTCATGTGAATTATCTACACTAGAGAAATAGAACAGCTTTTCTATCAGTGAGCTTACTGTGCCTTCTATGTTTGTTTTGAACTAAAAGATTGAAAGAGTGCTGTGTTATTCAGGTTCAAACCCTTCACTGACCTCTCAACTTTTACAAGATGCCTTAACAACTTTAGACTTTTTGTTATTGGTTCAAATATAAAATGTTATGCGTGTGCACAGGGTTTGTCCCCTCAGTTGCATATAAATTGAAGCAAAACTAAATTCAATTTAATTTTCCTCTGGCACAGTGGGTGATCATTGAGAATGACCATCTGCAGTTCAAAGAAACTAAACTATGCTGTCTTTCTGTATAAAAATGTTTCTAGCCATATGTCTTCTATATGATGAACTTGTACCATGATTAAGTTATATTTCTTCTTACTCCTAGTAGGATAAGGATTAACTTCAGTATGATTTTGATATTCATGAATGAAAATGTATATTTTCAGTACGATTTTTCAAATAAGATTGCAACATATCTTAACTCCTGCAAAGCTAGTGGTGTCCACATTTCCACAGCTTTTATTGTAGTTGTTAAAAATGCTAAATCCTTTCTTATCTACATTTTATAGTATTAAAATAGCCTCAATTTATCAGTTTTATTCTAAACTCTGAAAAAGTAAAAATATTTTTAGTTAATAAAACAAGTTCACTGTCTAATTTACAAAAATCCATATTTCTCTATATAGAGTCCATAGTGTAAAATGTGTCTCTTGATTTCTCATCATTTCCTACTTTTGTCCCATACAGTGGATAATTGCCATATCACTTATCACAAAACAGGCATAGCAGTCATTAGAAAAAAGTTTGAGTTCTAACTCAGGGAGTACAGAAATTACATTCTGTTACTTGCTATGTCAAACACCCAACTCATAGACCCTTAGATCTGGCCAGAGACCTTGCATAGCATTTTGGATCAACTCACCATTTACATATTATGAATTTACCAAACCAATTCCTGGCTCATTTTATGAGGCCAGCATTAGCTTGATAGCAGTGCCAGACAGAGATTACAGGAAAATAAAACTATGGACCAATATTGCTCATAAGTATGAACACAAAAATCTTTTATCCATATTAGTAAGTACAATTCAGAAGTGTATTAAAAAGATACTGGGTTGGCCAAAAAATTCGTTTGGGTTTTTCTGTTACATCTTATGGAAAAACCTGAAAAACTTTTTGGCCAACTCAATAATAAACCTTGACAATATGGAAGTTATTCCAGGAATGCAAAATTAATTTGACATTTAAAAACCAGTCATTATAAATCAGCCTATTAGGCTAAAAGTTAATGATTAGCTGCATAGATGAAGACAGATATTTGATGAAATTCAACATATGTGCATTATACAAACTTTCAGCATCTAGTAATGGAAGAAAACCTTCTCAACCTAATAAAGGTAATTTATGGGAAATATACTTATTGATACATCATACCTAATGGTGAGAGACTGAATACTTCTCCCCTAAAATCTCAAGACAATGATGTTCACTTTCATTGCTTCTATTTAACAATGGACTGGAGGTCCTAGCTGGTGAAATAATGTAAGAAAAACAAATAAAATAATAAAGGTTGAAAATAAGAGCTAACACTGTGATTATGTGTGTGTGTGTGTGTGTGTGTGTGTGTGTGTATGTGTGTGTGTGTGTCAGAAAGAGGGAGAAACACAACATGAACAACTACATAAAAAACCCTAAATAATCTGGGGGAAAAACACAACTCACATACACTAATAAATAGGCTCATGCAGGTTTCAGAATAAAAGATCAATAAAAAGTCGAATGCGTTCTAGTTATTAGCAATAATAATTAAAAGCAGTAGAAAAAAAACAATATTATTGATAATGGTGTTAATAAAATAGACTTAGATATAAATCTAAAGAAAATATGCAAAAGAATTGTATGCTTAAAATATAAAACATTGATGAAATCATAGTGAATCCAAACAAATAGATATTTACTGAGTTTATGGAGTTGAAAATTCAATGCAATTACACTTAAAATATCAGCAGGGTTGTTGTAGACATTGATAAGCCAATTTGAAATTTTATATGGGAGTGTAGAGGAGCTACATTAACCAAACAATTTTTTAAAAACTTACTATAAACTGCAATAATCAAGTTAGCAGAGACTTAGCAAATAAATAGACATCTAGATCAATAAAACAGAATACAGTGTCCAGGAATAAATCTATATAAACATTTTTTTTTACAAAGAGAAGGATGCTAGGAAAAATCTTTTCTACAAGCAAATGATGCTGGATCAATTAAATATTCATATGAAAGTATACCTCAACTCATATGTTACCTCATATATAAAATTCAATTTCAGATGGATAATCGACCTAACCATGAAACTTAAAACTATAAAGTTTCTTTAAGAAAATATGGAAGAAAATCTTCGTAACATTTGATTAGGAATTGATTTCTTCCATATGAAACAAATAGCATAAAAAATTTTTAAAAAGTAATCAAATGGACTATGTCAAAATTTAATACTTCTCTTCTAAAAACATCAAGAAAATGAAAAGGCAAGTCATAGACTTGGAGAAAATAATTGCTAAATATATTTTTGAAAAAGAAATTTTATCCAGAATATATGCAGAACATTTACGACTTAATTAAAAAGTAATCCAAATAAAAATGAAGATATCTGAATAGACAAAGAAGAGATGATTGGCAAATAAGAATGTAAAAGTTGTTCATCATGAGTTATTTGGAAAATGCAAACTAAAACTATTGTGAGATATTATGCTATACCTATTAGAATGGCTAATATTCAAAAAACGGAAAGTGTAAAATTTGGCAAGGATTCAGATCAGCTAGAAATATTGTTCATTGCTAATGGAAATGCAAAATGGGGCAACCATTATGGAAGAGAGCATGGCAGTATCTATCAGCTTACGCATATCAGAAGATCCTAAATTCCTACTTCTAGTTATTTACCTAATAGAAAGGAAAACATGTTCACACAAAGGCTTGTATGTGAATGTTTATAACAGCTTTATTGACAATAATCCTAGACCAAAAAAAACTCAGATGTTCATTAATTTCGTATTGGATTAAAAACATTGCAGTCACTGCATACTCATTACAAGTGAGAAATTGAAAAGTAATAATGCTTTACTGGCATAAGCAACAACAGTGCTGAATATCAAAAACATGCTAAGTTAAATAAGCTAGACAGAAAAGTCTACACATTGCAGTTACATGACTTTCTAGAGAAGGCAAATTGTAGGGACAGAAATCAGTCAGTGATTGCCAGGTCCTGGCTGAGGCAATGATGGGGAGTTGATTGCAAAGTGGTGTTTGGGATGATGAAAATGTATGTCTCAATTGGGGTGGTGGTTATACCACTGTATAAATTTGTTGAAACAAATTGTAGTATACACCAATAGATAGTGAGTTTTATTGTGTGTAAGTTAAACCTCATGAAACCTTAGAAAAAGTAAATGGAGTCTCCTTAGAGATGTAAAAGTCATACATATTACTGAATAATCCTATGGAAAGTTGGAAGTATTAGAGAGAGAGTCTGTGACAGAAGTTGGATTCTCTTCATCAGCAATCGACTTCTTCTATAATTAGCATGACTAAGAGACCTTTTAATTTTGACCTTGAGCATGAATATTACACTTACTTAAATTAGAATAATTAATTTATATATAAAGAAGTAGAAAATAATATTCTCTTCCTAGATTCAAGGAATGTAGCATAGATAGCTCAAAGAAACATATTTTCTTTTTGTTATTTACTTTGTTTTAATGATAAAATTAATATTAGTTAAAAATTAAACAATATAAATTAAAAATGAAATACTCCCCAATATCCCTTTACTACAGTCCTTCTACCACTGCTTCTTAAAGGTATTTGTTGTGGAGACATGTAAACAGCAATTTTGGACATCTAACTCCATGTCTGCTCTCTACAGATATAATATGTTAGGTGTACCTTGTAAAGTCAACTATGTTAAATGTACTGTGTTCAGATTGAGTTGGTATCCTTGTTAAATGCACCTACACCTATCAAACCTGGAGGGACAAAGAGTGGCTTGACAAAGTTAGGCATCCATCTCTCTGACCACTTAGAGTTCATATGGGCTTTGAGGCTCTCCAGATGTTAAACACTTCTTCCATGCCCATTGGTCACTCTTCTGTACCTACCTCCTTCAAATCAAGTAGACTATTGACCCTGCGTATTTGAGCTTAATTTATTGTATGTAATCCAGAAACCTAACATTACTTGTATATTAAAATAATAGCCCTCAGAGTTAACCATAGTTAATTAGACTTCAAGATATTTGGGGGAACAAACAACTATTAAGAAATCTGAAATATTTGAATAAAATTGAACTAAAGGTAAATTTTAATCTGGTATGTCTGGAAACAAATCACTGGCCCACACATTGAAATGCTAATGAAAACCAAAACATTTTCAAAAGGTCTTTTAATATTGAGGAAGTGATTTTTCTATATGTATAGAGATTTTGTTCATGCCTAACAATTGTAATTACTCATCTAAACTTTCATTTATCTTAAACAGTTTGAACTTGACCACAGTATTTTGCCAAAACAATTATTTTCTAAACATAATGAAATAATATGTATTTGACTCCAAAATATGGACTATTTTAAATAATTTTATGCATTAGATATATGGAAACTTCATATATCTAGATATTTAATGCACTTCTAAATTAGATATTTCATAATTTATTTATTTATGAGAAATTTATTTTGAGAAATCCTTTATTATGAGAAATCGTTTATTTTGAGAAATCGTTTATTATGAGAAATCCTTTCTGTTTATGACAGAGTATTGATATTTTACTTTAATTATAGTTTGATTTTTCTCTTCACTATGAGTAACACTTCAGCAATGCTGTACCAAGTAGTATTTCATCTGATGTATGAGAAATTAATATATTCACTTCCAGATGTGTATGTATGGAGATGCCTTATTTTTCACTCAGACTTCTGGAAGTATGGCCTCACTCTCTCATTATACCCGGAAAAGCCATCCAGGTCACAAGCTGACATGCAGTTGTAGCTGTTTCACAGCCTTCTTGGCTCTAGGAAGGTTCAACGGCTTTCTTTGCTTAACCTGAATCCATCACCAGGCCCGATCTCTTTCTAACACCCCACATAGCCATTTTACTCTACTGTTCCCACACTATTTGTAGTGAGACAGGTTATCTTGAATTTGTCAATTCCCAGAATCCCACACAAAGTGTGGGCACAAGTCTTTTCTCCTAGAGTCTTAAATTTATTTGGAGATCCTACCGCCTCAACTTCAAATTTGGAACAGAGTACAGAGAAGCATGCAGGTCCATGGGTGGGTAGGTGTCCAACATTCTTGGGGCATTCCCTTCAAACCTCTCCTTTAAAGAGTAGTGGTAGTGGCAGGGGGGTTGTGAAGTAACTGCTTATGCCTGATCTTGTCTTCCCTGCATATTTTATTTTTATTTTATTTTATTTAAGCTATCTCTTTTGTGGAGAAAGTCTATTTTTCAAACATAAAGCTGTGACTTTGGCATTTTGATCCAATATTTACCCTAAGACCACTTCCTTCCCTCAGGTAATGCCATGGTCATATGTCATAAGCCAAAATAAGGAAATAAAAGAGTTAATATGGAAATTGGGAAGGAAATTAATACAACTGGCATTTGTTAGTACTTCACAAATTGTCCTACCATGCATTATTCTTTTCTTAGACATTTCTGTGGAAGTCATTATTGAGACTTTCCACTTCATGTTTTAGGTCAAACATCCTTCTTAGTGTAGCCTTATTCATTACACATAACACTTTTATTAAGCCATGAAGCTAAAATTATAACATGTCATTAATATGATAATGCTTCTTGAAAATGTAATGAGACTCTAAATACATACTGAAATAATATTTTCATTTTATTTGAAGAAAGCCTTAATCTAGCACTCTACAGTGTGAAGGATTTAAATCACACATATATGTAAGAAGTGGTAAAATATTAAAATATTGAACACTGTTCTGTAAATTATTTGGGCATGATTATTTTTATGTCAAACATGCAAAAGTGCCTCATGTTGTACTTGAGTTCACTCTACAGAAGACTTTTTATCTCCCAGTAGGTTCATTGATGGATTGGCACTGAGAATTAAAGAAAAAGGTGAAAAAGGCAAATTTCAGAAAAATAATACTTTTTTTGGTTAAATAATTATTAAATCACTAGGGATGAGATTAGCTAACAGCATGAAACTTTCCAGAAGAAGCGTGCCTAAAATGGATTTGGAAACATTCAAGGTGCCTCCCTGGATGCTATTATGAAGTAGTCAGATTAAAATGTATTAAAAAACAATTTGTCAGATATGTTATTAAATAACACATTATGTAGCATGATTTTGTGATGACAGATGCAACAGTCTCTAAGCTATTGAAGCTGTAGGGAGAACTGATGATTTCTAGATCAATAAGCTTTTTTAGATAAAGGAAACTGAATCATCATTAACTACCTTAAAAGCTTAGAAAAAGAGGAAACTAAGAGGATCTCAGCATAATAGGATAAATGGTAAATAATTGTAACTATAACATTATAAAATCACCACATTTTTCTCTAGTCAATCATCAGGTGAGTAGAATCAGGATAGATTTTTGAAAATTTTTCCATTTATTCTTTTAGAATTACTCCTTTCAGTAGGTGTTTACTGTATCATTTTACTTTTCACATTGGATCTTGGTTCGAAGGTAATGAGTCAGAAACTGGGGAAAACAAAAAAAAATAAGAATTAATAGTTTGGGTGACATCTTTCCACATTATTCCAAGATTTTATTGACATGAAACATTTTTTTTTTCCTATTTAGATTGCTCTATTTTGTCAGCATTTGGGAGATGTAATAAAATTTTTTGGATATACCAACTTACTGTGCTAGAAAAATCAAATTTTAACATTAAGACTCAACCTTAAATAGACTGAAGAGCAATTTTTAAAATCTGTTCACAGTATATTTTTGGATTCATACTACCTTAAGGTGTATGAACTATAATAGATTGCTAAATTACTTAAAGTAATGTCAGTCACTTAGTTTAATTGGTATTGTTGTTACTTAAGAGAGACTTGTCTTATAAGAATGTCTATCTATATAAAAACCTCTGCAACAACTGTACACATTTATATCTGTCTATATATAGACATACATATATATGTATATGTATGTCTATATATATATCTGTGTGTGTATAACATAGGTAAAAATTGGAACAAAGAGACAAATGGTTGGAAAGATAATTTATCTTTCTTTTTAGAGTGTTTATTTAAAATTCACTTTGTAGTCAAGCCACATAAGAGACTTTGATTTGAAAAGGTTTCCTTTTGAAGGTGACAAGTTAGCTTTCACTAAAACATTAATCCTCTGGCTATTTATCAGAAATGAAAGACTGTAAGGACATTGGAGACTAGAAATGTTATACTCAGAGAATAAAGAAAATCCTAGTACTTCTTGACCTTAAGGATTTTTTCACATTACACAAAGTCATTTAGAAAGTATATATTTGGAATTAAAATGGAAGTGTGAGCCTTCAATCATTTATAATGAATAGATTACAGAAAACTATCATTTAGTGGATTTCTCTTTAAATGTTTTTTAAAGCTCAAGAAACTGCACACACACACACAAGATAAGTGCAAAGAACAGCTTTAATAGCTATGACAAAAGAAAAGATGATTTAAAAGGTTTTAGTCATTATTTCTTTTTGATATCACTAAGTTAGTCCCTGGGGCAAAATAAAGAGAATAAGCATAGAACACAGAAGAGATGCTCTCCTGGGAAAGCCAGTCAAGGACGTTAAGAATAGATGAGTGTACAGCAGTAGTCAGATATGTTTCACAAATCTTGAGTCCTCCCTATTTATGTGCCCAGAACTATAAGAGATTTCAAGAGAACAGACAAAATGTCATATCAGGAAGTCAGTATATTCATGAGGAAATAAAATCGTCCCTATGAAACAGATTTTCAAAATTGTTGCTTTTAGGTTTTTGAAAGTGGAGATTGTCAAATTCAGCTGTATCATCTACTATGTCTGCTAGTGAGAATGCTGAAATCCAGAATGGTGCATTATACAAGGTAACACAGATGCAAATGGAAGCGGCTGCTATGTTGTGGAAGAGGTACTGGCCACACAGTAAACTGAACTGAATATTAATTCACTAAATTAGCCTTATTAAATAAAATACTTTTCTCACCTTTCATTTTTGTAGTTGTGAAATTAAAATGGTTGGACTAAAAGGTAACAATTAAAAGGAATAAACAAAACATGTATCAACATGTCAAATCTTGAGAAAAAAGTTTTCAAAACAGCACACACAATCCCCCAACCCCCGGCCTGAGTGAGCCGGAGGCCCCGAATCAGCGGCTCCTTTAACCCCGTCCTGTCTGAGCGAAAAAACAGACGCCCTCCAGCGACCTACACGCAGAGGCAGGGCCAAATCCAAAGCTGAGCTCCTGTGAGCTGTGAGAACAGAGAAGAGAAAGGGAAATCTCTCCCAGCAGCCACAGAAGCAGCGGATTAAAGCTCCACAATCAACTTGATATACCCTGCATCTGTGGAATACCTGAATAGACAAGGAATGATCCCAAATTGATGAGGTGGAATTTAGGAGCGAGATCTATGATTTTTTTCCCTTTTCCTCTTTTTGTGAATGTGTACGTGTATGCTTCTGTGTGAGATCTGGTCTGTATACTCTTGCTTCCACCATTTGTCCTAGGGCTCTATCCGTCCGTGACTTTTTTTTAAAAATTCTTTTTCTTAATAATTAAGTTTAATTGTAATAACTTTATTATACTTTACCTTCGTTCTTTCTTTCTTTCCTTCCTTCCTTCCCTCCTTTAGACAACGAATCACCCCAAATTGAGGAGGTGGTCTCAGGGAGCAGGATTTATGATTTTTCCCCCTTTACCTCTTTTTGTGAAGGTGTATGTGTATGCTTCTGTGTAAGATTTTCTCTGTATAGCTTTGCTTCCAACATTTGTCCTAAGGTTCTATCCGTCCCCCTTTTTTTTTTTTCTCTAAATATTTTTTAATTCAATAACTATATTATACTTTATTTTATTTTTACTGTATCATCTTTCTTTCTGTCTTTTTTCCTTCTTTCCCTCCTTCCTTCCTTCCTCCCTCCCTCCCTCCCTCCCTCCTTTCTTTCCTTCTTTGCTTCTTCCTTCCTTCCTTTCCTCTTTTCCTTCTTTCTTTACTCATACTTCTACTAATTCTCCCTACTTTTTCTCCCTTTTATTCTGAGCTGTGTGGATGAAAGGCTCTTGGTGCTCCAGCCAGGAGTCAGGGCTCTGCCTCTGAGGTAGGAGAGCCAACTTCAGGACACTGGTCAACAAGAGACCTCCCAGCTCCACATAATATTAAACGGAGGAAATATCCCAGAGACCTCCATCTTAACACCAGCACCCAGCTTCACTCAACGACCAGCAAGCCACAGTGCTGGACAACCTATGCCAAACAACTAGCAAAACAGGAACACAACCCCACCCATTAGCAGAGAGGCTGCCTAAAATCATAATAAGGCCACAGACACCCCAAAACACACCACCAGACGTGAACCTGCCCACTAGAGAGACAAGAACCAGCCTCATCCAGCACAACACAGGCACTAGTCCCCTCCACTAGGAAGCCTACACAACCCACTGAAACAACCTTAGCCACTGGAGACAGACATCAAAAACAACGGGAACTACGAAAGTGCAGCCTGCAAAAAGGAGACCCCAAACACAGTAAGATAAGCAAAATGAGAAGACAGAAAAACACACAGCAGATGAAGGAGCAAGATAAAACCCCACCAGACCTAACAAATGAAGAGGAAATAGGCAATCTACCTGAAAAAGAATTCAGAATAATGATAGTAAGGATGATCCGAAATCTTGGAAGTAGAATGGACAAAATGCAAGAAACAGTTAACAAGGACCTACAAGAACTAAAGATGAAACAAGCAACGATGAACAATGCAATAAATGAAATTAAAATCACTCTAGATAGGATCAATAGCAGAATAACTGAGGCAGAAGAACGGATAAGTGACCTGGAAGATAAAGTAGTGGAAATAACTACTGCAGAGCAGAATAAAGAAAAAAGAATGAAAAGAACTGAGGACAGTCTCAGAGACCTCTGGGACAACATGAAACGCACCAACATTCGAATTATAGGGGTTCCAGAAGAAGAAGAAAGAAAGAAAGGGACTGAGAAAATATTTGAAGAGATTATAGTTGAAAACTTCCCTAATATGGGAAAGGAAATAGTTAATCAAGTCCAGGAAGCACAGCGGGTCCCATACAGGATAAATACAAGGAGAAACACGCCAAGACACATATTAATCAAACTGTCAAAAATTAAATACAAAGAAAGCATATTAAAAGCAGCAAGGGAAAAACAACAAATAACACACAAGGGAATCCCCATAAGGTTAACAGCTGATCTCTCAGCAGAAACCCTACAAGCCAGAAGGGAGTGGCAGGACATACTGAAAGTGATGAAGGAGAATAGCCTGCAACCAAGACTACTCTACCCAGCAAGGATCTCATTCACATTTGATGGAGAAATTAAAACCTTTACAGACAAGCAAAAGCTGAGAGAGTTCAGCACCACCAAACCAGCTTTACAACAAATGCTAAAGGAACTTCTCTAGACACGAAACACAAGAGAAGGAAATGACCTATAGTAGCGAACCCAAAACAATATATAAAATGGAAATAGGAACATACATATCGATAATTACCTTAAATGTAAATGGACTAAATGCTCCCACCAAGAGACACAGATTGGCTGAATGGATACAAAAACAAGACCCTTATATATGCTGTCTACAAGAGACCCACTTCAGAACTAGAGACACATACAGACTGAAAGTAAGGGGATGGAAAAAGATATTCCATGCAAATGGAAACCAAAAGAAAGCTGGAGTAGCAATTCTCATATCAGACAAAATAGACTTTAAAATAAGGACTATTAAAAGGGACAAAGAAGGACACTACATAATGATCAAGGGATCGATCCAAGAAGAAGATATAACAATTGTAAATATTTATGCACCCAACATAGGAGCACCTCAATACATAAGGCAAATACTAACAACCATAAAAGGGGAGATCAACAGTAACACATTCATAGTAGGGGACTTTAACACCCCACTTTCACCCATGGACAGATCATCCAAAATGAAAATAAATAAGGAAACACAAGCTTTAAATGATACATTAAACAAGATGGACTTAATTGATATTTATAGGACACTCCATCCAAAAACAACAGAATACACATTTTTCTCAAGTGCTCATGGAACATTCTCCAGGATAGATCATATCTTGGGTCACAAATCAAGCCTTGGTAAATTTAAGAAAACTGAAATTGTATCAAGTATCTTTTCCGACCACAACGCCATGAGACTAGATATCAATTACAGGAAAAGATCTGTAAAAAATACAAACACATGGAGGCTAAACAATACACTACTTAATAATGAAGTGATCACTGAAGAAATCAAAGAGGAAATAAAAAAATACCTAGAAACAAATGACAATGGAGACACAATGACCCAAAACCTATGGGATGCAGCAAAAGCAGTTCTAAGGGGGAAGTTTATAGCAATACAAGCCCACCTTAAGAGGCAGGAAACATCTCGAATAAACAACCTAACCTTGCACCTCAAGCAATTAGAGAAAGAAGAACAAAAAAACCCCAAAGCTAGCAGAAGGAAAGAAATCATAAAAATCAGATCAGAAATAAATGAAAAAGAAATGAAGGAAACAATAGCAAAGATCAATAAAACTAAAAGCTGGTTCTTTGAGAAGATAAACAAAATAGATAAACCACTAGCCAGACTCATCAAGAAAAAAAGGGAGAAGACTCAAATCAATAGAATTAGAAATGAAAAAGGAGAAGTAACAACTGACACTGCAGAAATAAAAAAAATCATGAGAGATTACTGCAAGCAACTCTATGCCAATAAAATGGACAATCTGGAAGAAATGGACAAATTCTTAGAAATGCACAACCTGCCAAGACTGAATCAGGAAGAAATAGAAAATATGAACAGACCAATCACAAGCACTGAAATTGAAACTGTGATTAAAAACCTTCCAACAAACAAAAGCCCAGGACCAGATGGCTTCACAGGTGAATTCTATCAAACGTTTAGAGAAGAGCTAACACCTATCCTTCTCAAACTCTTCCAAAATATAGCAGAGGGAGGAACACTCCCAAATTCCTTCTACGAAGCCACCATCACCTTGATACCAAAACCAGACAAGGATGTCACAAAGAAAGAAAACTACAGGCCAATATCACTGATGAACATAGATGCAAAAATCCTCAACAAAATACTAGCAAACAGAATCCAACAGCACATTAAAAGGATCATACACCATGATCAAGTGGGGTTTATTCCAGGAATGCAAGGATTCTTCAATATACGCAAATCTATCAATGTGATACACCATATTAACAAATTGAAGGAGAAAAACCATATGATCATCTCAATAGATGCAGAGAAAGCTTTCGACAAAATTCAACACCCATTTATGATAAAAACCCTCCAGAAAGTAGGCATAGAGGGAACTTTCCTAAACATAATAAAAGCCATATATGACAAGCCCACAGCAAACATCATCCTCAATGGTGAAAAACTGAAAGCATTTCCACTAAGATCAGGAACAAGACAAGGTTGCCCACTCTCACCACTCTTATTCAACATAGTTTTGGAAGTTTTAGCCACAGCAATCAGAGAAGAAAAGGAAATAAAAGGAATCCAAATCGGAAAAGAAGAAGTAAAGCTGTCACTGTTTGCAGATGACATGATACTATACATAGAGAATCCTAAAGATGCTACCAGAAAACTACTAGAGCTAATCAATGAATTTGGTAAAGTAGCAGGATACAAAATTAATGCACAGAAATCTCTGGCATTCCTATATACTAATGATGAAAAATCTGAAAGTGAAATCAAGAAAACACTCCCATTTACCATTGCAACAAAAAGAATAAAATATCTAGGAATAAACCTACCTAAGGATACGAAAGACCTGTATGCAGAAAATTATAAGACACTGATGAAAGAAATTAAAGATGATACAAATAGATGGAGAGATATACCATGTTCTTGGATGGGAAGAATCAACATTGTGAAAATGACTCTACTACCCAAAGCAATCTACAGATTCAATGCAATCCCTATCAAACTACCACTGGCATTTTTCACAGAACTAGAACAAAAAATTTCGCAATTTGTATGGAAACACAAAAGACCCCGAATAGCCAAAGCAATCTTGAGAACGAAAAAAGGAGCTGGAGGAATAAGGCTCCCTGACTTCAGACTATATTACAAAGCAACAGTAATCAAGACAGTATGGTACTGGCACAAAAACAGAAAGATAGATCAGTGGAACAGGATAGAAAGCCCAGAGATAAACCCACGCACATATGGACACCTTATCTTTGATAAAGGAGGCAGGAATGTACAGTGGAGAAAGGACAGCCTCTTCAATAAATGGTGCTGGGAAAACTGGACAGGTACATGTAAAAGTATGAGATTAGATCACTCCCTAACACCATACACAAAAATAAGCTCAAAATGGATTAAAGACCTAAATGTAAGGCCAGAAACTATCAAACTCTTAGAAGAAAACATAGGAAGAACACTCTATGACATAAATCACAGCAAGATCCTTTCTGACCCACCTCCTAGAGTAATGGAAATAAAAACAAAAATAAACAAATGGGACCTAATGAAACTTAAAAGCTTTTGCACAGCAAAGGAAACCATAACCAAGACCAAAAGACAACCCTCAGAATGGGAGAAAACATTTGCAAATGAAGCAACTGACAAAGGATTAATCTCCAAAATTTACAAGCAGCTCATGCAGCTCAATAACAAAAAAACAAACAACCCCATCCAAAAATGGGCAGAAGACCTAAATAGACATTTCTCCAAAGAAGATTTACAGAATGCCAACAAACACATGAAAGAATGCTCAACATCATTAATCATTAGAGAAATGCAAATCAAAACTACAATGAGATATCATCTCACACCAGTCAGAATGGCCATCATCAAAAAATCTAGAAACAATAAATGCTGGAGAGGGTGTGGAGAAAAGGGGACACTCTTGCACTGCTGGTGGGAATGTGAATTGGTTCAGCCACTGTGGAGAACAGTATGGAGGTTCCTTAAAAAACTACAAATAGAATTACCATATGACCCAGCAATCCCACTACTTGGCATATACCCTGAGAAAACCAAAATTCAAAAAGAGTCATGTACCAAAATGTTCATTGCAGCTCTATTTACAATAGCCAGGACATGGAAACAACCTAAGCGCCCATCATCGGATGAATGGATAAAGAAGATGTGGCACATATACACAATGGAATATTACTCAGCCTTAAAAAGAAATGAAATTGAGCTATTTGTAATGAGATGGATAGACCTAGAGTCTGTCATACAGAGTGAAGTAAGTCAGAAAGAAAAAGACAAATACCGTATGCTAACACATATATATGGAATTTAAGGGAAAAAAATGTCATGAAGAACCTAGGGGTAAGATAGGAATAAAGACGCAGACCTACTGGAGAACGGACTTGAGGGTATGGGGAGGGGGAGGGGTGAGTTTTGACAGGGCGAGAGAGAGTCATGGACATATACACACTAACAAACGTAGTAAGGGTAGATAGCTGGGGGGAAGCAGCCGCAAGGCACAGGGATATTAGCTCGGTGCTTTGTGACAGCCTGGAAGGGTGGGATGGGGAGAGTGGGAGGGAGGGAGACGCAAGAGGGAAGACATATGGGAACATATGTATATGTATAGCTGATTCACTTTGTTATAAAGCGGAAACTAGCACACCATTGTAAAGCAATTATACCCCAATAAAGATGTTTAAAAAAAAAAAAAAAAAAAAAACAGCACACACAGTCTAATAGTATTTATTTACATTTAAAACCCTCAACACATTATTATATGTTTATGGATAGACATATGAATGTAAAAATTAAAAATTAAATAGATGAATATACATCAAACTCATGCTAGTGGTTGCTTCTGAGATAAGGATAAGAGAAATGTGATTGGAGTATGTGGTCAAGAGAAACTTCACCAATATCTAGGCTTCTGTTTTTCTAACTATAAAGTGTGTATAATGATAGTAGGTACCTCATAAGGTTGCTGTGAGTATTAAATGAGCTAACATAGTAAAGTGTTATAGTAATATATATTTCAATAGCCAGCTATTTTCCAATAAAATATATATTATAGTTATCTTGAAAGAAAATTCTCCACTTCTATAATTTTAATGAATTATGTTTATTTGAAATATGATTTTTAAATTCACTACTTCACTCTTCCATCCTCTTATATTTTAACTATACTTGCTCAGTTTTATGTTTATAACAGATATATTGATTAGAAGTAGGTGAAAATATATACTCTAAAGAAGCTTATTTCAATGTTGTAATAATTTCAAATCGTAGTCTATCAGTAAATAAATGAAAATATTATTTGCATTTCCTAGTTATAATTTAGAGATGTGTTTAATCAAATGAAAGCATTTTCACGTTAATTTTTAAGATTAAGTTTAAGACTAATCAAGCAATGGTATCTTGATTCCTCAACAAGTGATATTATGGACTCCAGAGCAATTATTTAAATGTGGCACACAAATTAGCAGTAGTTTAAATAATATATGCACCATTGCACATAGTGAAAAAGCAATAATTTTACTTTATAACTCCAAGGAATTGAATTTTAATGATCACTAAACTTTTAAGCAATTATTGTCTCATAATAAAAGATCGAGTATTTTTCCTGTTATTGATTTGAACAATAGTAGAGATTTTCTGGTTTTAGTCAAATTTTATATATAAAAGAGTGGTTCTGGATCTCAGCTTTTTGTACAAATTTAGAAACATAAAAAATACTTAAATTTTTCTATAATCCTCATTGCTGTGATTCATTAATTTAAAGGACCATGTGGTCCCTGTAGGCAGAGATAATTTATCCTGTATCCCTAATATAGGGATGTGTCTTGGCACACTGAAAGCACTAAACAAAAGTCTGTTATATTTTAATTAATGAAAAAAATTAATTGCTTTATATATGTGTAGATTTGATCTATATCTCTGAATTGTTCTTGCTTTAAATGGAGAATTTAAAAGGAGAGAGAAAACACCTCTCCACATTTAAAAAGGGGGCAAAAGAAATGATGGAATTGGACAATCAGATCCACGTTTGATCCAATTATATTCTACTATTCTCTGCATAAATCCTGAAATTTTTTTTATAGTTGGCAACATATGAAACACGGGTGACAGAAAAGAAATGGAAGATGATATTCTGTTTCTGGTTAATATGAGCCCTTCTTATTTTAGATATTCATGTATGTGGAAATTTAAATATTTATTGCTTGTAGAATAAAACCCAAGCTACTCAAACTATGCCAAAGTTCACAGTAATTAACATCATGGACCCCATATCTTTTAAACAAGAAGAACATATTATTTGACTTAGATTAGTCATACAAGACAAACTTTTTAAATGCAATATATTTTATATACGTGGTAGACCAACAGAGAACCATCTTCCCCCAAACCCCTACTTACCCCTGGATGCACTGAAATATTGCTCTTATCGCAAAAAATTCTCCAATTTATAAGAAATCAAATCTCATTGTCTCTCTAGAAAGAATAAATGTTGTCTAGAAAAAATAACTCTATAATCTCAATTATAGAGGAGAAACCTCCTTTTTTAGAAAGTCCCTGTCCTGTTGATTCTTAGAAACATGAAAATGCCTCCAAATGGTTTTTAGAACAGCAAGGATTGGGTCTGTGAGCAGAAACCACATACGTTTTTCATCTTTTTGGCAATAAAATAAATAACATATGTGTCTAGAGGGAAAAAAAAACTAAATATACTTGCAAATCTAATTTTAGTACCATGTTTGCTATATATTCATGGTGGGATTGGTCAGTGTTTCCCCAGAGACAACGGAGACTGTGTCATTTCCACGAATCATGGCTTAATTTGGGAAGTATCAGAAAACTTTGACTTACTAAATATAGAGCTGTCACACCTGGACCATCTATTTATATAACTGAATCACTTTGCTGTACACTTGAAACTAACACAACATTGTAAATTAACTACAACTTCAATTTAAAAATGGATAAAAAATAATAATAATATAGAAAAATACATACAATGCTAACACCAATAATAGCAGCTGAAGTGGCTATATTAATAAGAGACAAGGTAGAATTTAAAGTAAGAAATATTATCAGGGATGAAGACAATTTTATAATAAAGCAATTTGTCAAGTTGCCATAATAATCCTATCAAGAGAGGTATTATAATCATAATAAACATAATAAGAGAACTTCAGGATATATGAAGCAAACAATAAATAAAGCTAAAAGGAGAAATAGAAAAAGACACAATTATAGTTAAAGATTTCAAACCTCCTCTCTCAAAAAATGATGATAATTAATAGAAAGTAACTTAAAAAAAGAAAATTATAAACCACCCTAACCTAATTGACATTTATAGAAAACCCAACCCAACAGTAGTTCTCTTCAAGTACACATGGAATCCATACCAACGATAAACATTATTCTTTGACAAAAACAAAACAAAAAACTACCATGGCTCAATAGGTTTAAATGAAATAAAATGCATACAGATTGGAAAGGAAGAAAAAAACTCTCTTATAGAGTTCATGATCGTCTACGTAGAAAATCCTATGGAATCTACTCCAGCAAAAAAAAAAACTACCAGAACTAATAACTGAAACACTATATCAATATACAAAACCCCCCCAATTTTTCATATATTAGCATCGAACAATCAAAAAGTAAAATCATAAGTACAATATTATTTAAAATACCATCAAAATATAAAATAAGGGATAAATTGAATAATAGATGTACGAGATCCACACAGTGAAAATCACAAAGTATTCCTAAGAGAGATTGAAGAACTAAAATGGAGAGAGATACTGTATCAACATGTTATGCAAGAATTAAAATCTGAGTAGGGCTTCCCTGCTGGCGCAGTGGTTAAGAATCCATCTGCCAATGCAGGGGACACAGGTTTGATCCCTGGTCCAGGAAGATCCCACATGCCACGGAACAACTAAGCCCGTGAGCCATACTACTGAGCCTGTGCTCTAGAGCCCGCTAACCACAACAACTGAAGCCCATGCGCCTAGCCACAACTACCGAAGCCACCGCTCACTGCAATTAGAGAAAGCCCATGAATAGCAACGAAGACCCAACGCAGCCTAAAATAAATAAATTTATTAAAAAAAAAATCTGAGTAAATGTGATTAATTATACCTCAATAAAGTTTATTTTTATTGAGATATAATTTAGATACTTTAACATAACCCTTTTCAAGTGCAACTCAGTGATTTTTTTTGCTATATTTAGAGAGGTTGTAAAACCATCACCATTTTCTAATTCAAAAATATTTTCATCACCCTAAAAAGAAATCACAACCTATTAGCCATTCTCTCATTCTCCCCTCTCTCCAGTCTCTGAAAATTAATAATAAACTTCCTGTCTCCAGAGAGCTGCTTATTCTGGACATTTCATATATTAATACATGGAATCATATAATATGTGGCCTTTTGCATCTGGCTACTTTTACTTGTCATAATTACAGTGTTCATCTATTTTTTTTTTTTGGACTTGAAGATGTATATTTAATCATGGATGCTGAGCACATGATACAGTGATATTAAAATATTCAAAGTTTCAAATCAGCTCAATGCTGGGGCTGTATGTTCTAAATCTAAATGAAAACATTAAATACATGCCCAGACCTATATTATTCTTCTAGTTCAAATACCATAAATCTTGAAGAATTGAAATGTAAACAGTAAAGTTTATTTTTACAGTGCTATACACTTCCTCCAGATTCACAACTAGTAATCCATCACTGAATCATTCCCAGACTCTCCTTTTGACTTCTGGGTTCCTCTGGAACAGTCAGAACAGTAGCTCTGCCAGATCCTTGAAGACCTTAGAGGCAGATCAACCCCCCAATTTCAGGCAGGTGTCTCTTAGAAAGTCCCAGTGGCTCAGTGGAAAAGTTCCAGATTTGCAATCAGATGACTTGTTTGAGATGTGCTTCAGTCAGCTATGGGCTAGAAAGCCTTCGAAAAGCTACATAATCTCTCAGAACCTCAATTTATTCATCTGTAAAATGGAAAAGTTAGAAAGTCACTCTTTCTTTGCCAGGAGTATTTTATGCATACTTATAATAATAATTGTTTTATACTTTTGGATAGTTTTTGCTATATGTTCATTGTAGAAATTTTTGCAAATACAGAATAATATTATATCAGAGAAAAATATCACCCTTAACACCATCCCCAAAGACAATACTGTTAATAAGTTGAACATTTTCTTCCTGACAAATTTTTTTTCATATCTGTATATATAGTTAAGAACACATATGTACAGGTTTATATAATTTAACATTGTACTGTTAACATTTTACCACATTATTTGAAATTATTTATAGATTCTTTAAGTGATTAAATAATATTACTTTGAAATGATGTACCATACTTTATTTAAAATCTCCTAGTATTTATAGTTGAGATGGTTCTAAATTGTCATCATTTTAAATAGCATGACAGTGAATTATCACATCATTTTGTAACTACAGAAGCATCACCCTTCTAAATTTTTTTTTTTACATCTTTATTGGAGTATAATTGCTTTACAATGGTGTGTTAGTTTCTGCTTTATAGCAAAGTGAATCAGTTATACATATACATATGTTCCCATATCTCTTCCCTCTTGCATCTCCCTCCCTCCCACCCTCCCTATCCCACTCCTCTAGGTGGTCACAAAGCACCAAGCTGATCTCCCTGTGCTATGCGGCTGCTTCCCACTAGCTATCTATTTTACGTTTGGTAGTGTATATATGTCCATGCCACTCTCTCGCTTTGTCACAGTTTACCCCTCCCCCTCCCCATATCCTCAAGTCCATTCTCTAGTGGGTCTGTGTCCTTATTCCTGTCTTACCCCTAGGTTCTTCATGACATTTTTTTCCCTTAAATTCCATATATATGTGTTAGCATATGGTATTTGTCTTTCTCTTTCTGACTTACTTCACTCTGTATGACAGACTCTAGGTCCATCCACGTCATTACAAATAGCTCAATTTCGTTTCTTTTTATAGCTGAGTAATATTCCATTGTATATATGTGCCACATCTTCTTTATCCATTCATCCGATGATGGACACTTAGGTTGTTTCCATCTCCGGGCTATTGTAGAGCTGCAATGAACATTTTGGTACATGACTCTTTTTGAATTATGGTTTTCTCAGGATCTATGCCCAGTAGTGGGATTGCTGGGTCATATGGTAGTTCTATTTCTGGCTTTTTAAGGAACCTCCATACTGTTCTCCATAGTGGCTGTATCAATTCACATTCCCACCAGCAGTGCAAGAGTGTTCCCTTTTCTCCACACCCTCTCCAGCATTTATTGTTTCTAGATTTTTTGATAATGGCCATTCTGACTGATGTGTGATGATACCTCATTGTAGTTTTGATTTGCATTTCTCTAATGATTTGCATTTCTCCAAATGATTTGCATTTCTCTAAATTTTTAAGTATCAATGAAACCTTACTGATTTCTCTAAATTCAGTGCCCAGTATGGTACCTGGAATAAAACAAGACCTCTAAAAACATGTGTTGAATAAATGAATAAGTGAATGAGTGAGGAAACACCAGTGAGTGTCCATTCTTCTATGACACTGCCTTCTCAGGGAGCGAGGGGCAAGTTCTCTAGCCAGACAAGACAGGAATAGGGTAGTGGTGGGATTCTCTTTCAAGGGAAATGGTTACCATCCTCCTCTCAAGTCCACCTCCTATACTTCTTTTTTTTTTTCCCACATGAAAACACTATTACCATATTAAATAACAAGTTTATCCTTTCTTTTTAATCCCCACCCACCCACCCCCACTTTCTCCCCTTGGTGTCCATGTTTGTTCTCTACATCTGTGTCTCTATTTCTGCCCTGCAAACTGGTTCATCTGTACCATTTTTCTAGATTCCACATATATGCGTTAATATACGATATTTGTTTTTCTCTTTCTGACTTACTTCACTCTGTATGACAGTCTCTAGGTCCATCCACGTCTCTAAAAATGACCCAATTTCATTCCTTTTTATGGCTGAGTAATATCATCTATGTTTTAGCATGTATTTTATTCCCTTCATAGCTAAATAATACTGCATTATATGGACATACTACGATTTTGTTTATCCAGTTATCAGCTGATGGATGTTTGAGTTGCTTTCACTTTGGGCTATTATATGAATATTGCTTTGCATATTTGTGTGCAAATTTTGTTATGAACATATGTTTTCAATTCTTGTGGGAAGGAAAGGAATTTCTGCATATGATAACTATGTTTAAAATTCAATCTATTTACTTGATATAGGTACACTATACTTGTTATTATTCTGTTCATGTCATTTCTTCTTGAGTTGGGTTTGGTAGTATGCATTTTTAGAGTAATTTGTCCATTTCATCCAGGTTATCTAATTGTTTGCCTTGCGATTGTTCTTAGTATTCCCTTATAATCTATTTTATTTTTGTAGGGTTGTATTCCTTCTTGCATTCCTGAGTTTAGTACCTTGAGTTTGTCTTGTTCTCTTGTGCGATCAAGCTAACAGTTTGTCAATTTTTTTCAACTTTTCAAAGAATAAAAATTTTGTTGATTTTCTTTATTGCTTTTGTATTTTTATCATTTATTTCTGCTCTAATCTTTTAACATTGCTTATGCTTGATTTTCGTTTAGCTTGCTCTTATTTTCTAGTTTCTTGGTTGAAAAGTTAGGTTATTGATTTGCTCATTTTTCTCTTTTGAATAAGGCACTTATAGCTATACAGTTCCCTCTAAATGTTACATTGCTTTAGTTTCATTCCATAAATTTTGGAATGTTTTATTAATCTCAAAGTATTTTTAAATTCCATTCTGATATTTTTGTGCATTGCTAAATTTATGTGTTTCCTGTTTAAATTCCACATATTTGTAAATTTCTCAAGTTGCCTTCTGTTAATGACTTCTGATTTAATACTGTTTTCATCAGAGGAGATATCTTGTATTATTTCATCATTTAAAATGTATTGAGATTTATTTTGTTAATGGCTGCCCTGTAGATTACAATTAACATCATAATATATAACAATTAGGTTAATTCCAACTTAATTCCAATAATATACAAAATATTTTCCCTGCATAGCTCTGTTTGCACCTTCTCCTTTATACTACTGCTATCATAAAAATTACATCATTATACATTGCATACCCTAAAATATAGAATTATAAGTATTGCTTTAGGCAATTGTCTTTTAAATGATATAGGAGGAAAAGAGTGTTACAAACAAAAAACATTTGTATCTTTTATTTTTATCAATGTAGTTATCTTTACTGGTTCTTTTTATTTCTTCATATAGTTTCAAGTTTAGTATTCACTAAACTGTAGTGAATTCAGGATTCACTGTTTAGTATTCTTTCATTTCAATCTGAAGGACAGTATTTGCTGAGAAGCTCTTTGTTCATGTTGGGAGCACACCTTCAACCTCACCAAGTCTGTTGACATCTGTGTCTTAGCCCTCACTTCCTGCATGTGAGAGCCTCAAGATTAGCCAGAGGTGAGAGTTTAGGGCATCCTCAGGTCTTTCTTGAGCATACACACCACCCTGGGTGTGTGCAGCCCCATATGCATGTGAGTGGCCTTCCAGGCTCCCAGGGATATGTCAGATTTTTCCAAAGCATCCTATCTCATTCCCCAGGTTTTCATTTGAAGATTTTATTTAGCCTGTTTTTTTGCTTCAACTGCCATCCAGTGCCTCAAGTAACTCCAAAATGAAATAACTCCCTCTGTTTTCAACAACACCCAAAGGGAAAATGCTTTTCCTCTCACACCTTCTTTTTCAGAACTCCTTTATTCCTTTGTGAAACCTTCATGACTCTCACCTATTCCTCTTTATGACACTTCACTGCCCAAGAGATCCCTGGTGGAGAGAACTTCTATGGGTGTGATCTGTCTTCCATGAAGCACCAGGCTTACACATGTCTCTTTCGGCAACTTCACTCCTCTCCGTACCTTGGACCTCAAAGAATTAGTACCTGACATGACTTTGTGGCAAGAAATTTTTGGTTTTCCCCAGATATTATCCCACTTCATTTTCAGCAACTTGTCTCCATTTCTTATGTCCCAGTCAGGGATGGATTTTCTTGGGAAAATTTTAAATTTTAAAAATCATTTGTATGGTCTTCCTCAGGGTTATTTACTTCTTATAAGATTGACTTTAAAATGAGGCAAATCAGAGTTCCAAAACAATTCAAAGGAAATTTTCTATTTATTGTTGCCAAAATTGATGTATGTTCTCTTTTGACAGGAAAATATTCTCAGAATCCCCAAGCCAAAGTCAATTTTAGTGGCCAGTGTACTTATATTCTCTGCATTCAGTTCTCTGCCATCATTAAGTAATTTCAATAGTAGCACAAACTCTTCCTTCATTTATAACTAAAAAAAAAAAAGATTTTGGTTTTATTGTATCTTCATCTTTCAAATAGTCTTTGGAAATAAGATACATTATACAACAAACACCATGTAGCATTTCTCTTTTTTAAGCAGATATGTCTCAAGCACCTACTATATATTAAATGCTTATTTAGGTACTAGAGATGAAGAAACAAATGGTAGTTTTTAAGAAATACATTTTATGGTTTGAATTTTAAAATACACATTGAGATTTCAGAAATGGAATCAAAAAGAGCTGGAGCAGTCTGGAAAAACAACATGAGTGAGTGAGAGAAGGAAATGAACTGAGCATTAAAGAAAAAGTAGGATTTAAGAAAACAGAGGGAATTCAGAAGAGTAATCATGCCCCAGAGTCAAATCATGAAGTCAGTCAAATAAATCCCAGACTACCAAGCCTGACAGACCCAATGTTTCTTTTTAAAGTAAATGTTAAGAATGTGTAACTGCTGCTTCAGGCTGGCTATAAGGCTTTGTGGACTGGTATTCTATCATCTTTCTGAAATGGATGGTAAATTGCCCAACATAAAAGTCTTTTCTTGATCAAAAAGAAAAGAAGAATCCTTTCCTCTTCTCTCAAATGTATTCTGCCTTCCACAGCTGGCTGGATGAGTTTTTCCAGGTGTTTTATAAATACTTATCCCATTCCCTGTCCCCGACTCCCAGGTCTCTAAGTACTCCAGAAAATATTTCATTAACTGGAGTGCTTTGAGAAAAAAATATTTCTACCAAATCCAAAAAGGTTTTTAAAAAGGAAAACTCAGTCCTGCTCTGGCCCATAAGATGATAGCGAATGTGACGTAAGCAGAAGCTTGAGAAATGCTTGCAGAGAGGCTGGTTCTTATCTTGCTCCTCCCTTTTTCAGGAGAACCTGCTCAATGTAGTCTGTTGGAAGATAAGAGATGCGAAAGAGCTGACCTGCCCCAATCAACCCAGCTGAGACCATCTTAGATGAGCAGATCACCAGTCAAACCCCAGGTATATGTAAGTGAGCCCTGTCAATATTAGCATTGCTAACTGGGAACACTCTTCAGAGAGCAACCTACCTCAGAGAGGCTTGAGCAATAACAGCCAAGCCCCATGTAAAGCAGTGGCAACCACAAGACCTGCCGGACTTCAGTGTTTATTGTTATGTGCCTCTGAGTTGTGGGTGGTATGTCAGGCAATGCTACTGTGTCAAGAGATAACTGATATACTCAGCTCATGACTAAAGGTACAGCCTTTCTATGTTCAGGAAAGGAAATGCCTTTTAGTCATTTCCTCAGGGTAGCTTGATTAAGCAAAAACTAGATCTTTCTGCTTGCTCAAAGCTGCTGCTCCCCTGTGACCCACTAACAGAAGCATTTTTCTCACCTGACCAGGGGAAAAGGTCCAGGAATTTCCCTGAAAGTAGCAGGATTCCTCCTGAAATTAGCAGGCAGCCAAAAGATACGGCAAATTTTCTTGAGCAGGAACTGATTATTACTGATTTGCTGAGGTTTGATCGTCTGTTTGCTTTCGTTGTTGTTGTCATTTCCTTCTTTTCAAATTGAAATGAAAGGAGGAAATAAAATTACTGTCACCTCTCTGTTTAATTTGAAGAAATAGTAGAACTCACCATTTTAAATACTGGAATAAAATGTTTTGTTTTCTTAAGCCTGGCATAATTCACTCATTCATGATATTTGGTAGGATCCTAAAGGCATGTGAACTTTTAAAATATATTCATCAGAACTATCATGGAATGTCCACCATGTGTAATCACATTTTTATGATGGTGAAGTAGTAGGACAATTGCCTAGATTTTTCCACTTTTTACAATCTTGGAATCAAATTCTGTGTGTGTGTACAGGTACAAGTTATGCTCAGTTTTACAAATTAGTACAAACTAAACTTCCACCAAGAGGAAGGAGGTAGAGAAGGGATAGAATTTCCTACCATTAGGTAGAAATATTCTAAGTGGTCTGTTCATCCTGGTAAAGCTTTCATTGAAACCTTTTCTGTTACTCTTTTCTGTCTTCTAAATCTACTCTCCACACTTCTTCATGTTTCTCTCTACCAGAGGCCATTCTGTCCTGACTACATCAGTGTATCTAGTGCTTTCAGGTATTCAGCCAATAGGGTAGCTCTGGCAGGAGATCATAAAGAATGGTACTTATAACCCACACCCTCTCTGTAAGATTTCCTTGGGTTGCCAAAGGTCACTTATCTCTCAAGCTAGAAGACCCTATTCTACTTTTTCTGATCCTGGTTTCTGGTAACACACGCCTTACCTATATCCATTAGGGCATCAGGGCGGTGAACTCCTGGCCGCTGAACCATTCCTTGCTTCTCCTTACCCCACATCTTTGCAAATTATTGTAAATAAAGCCTTCTAGAATTGTAAGCATCCTATATTGCCATCTGTTTCCTGTGGGAACACTAACAGGTAAACTCTTTAATCACATTCCTCAAAATTTTCTTTTTTCATGAAGCAGTTAACTTTTTGCAAGAGGTATGAATGTGTGTCTGAGATCTTGGGTAGATTAGAACTTGCTTGGCTATCAGAAGGGCATGTTGCAAGAAGAAAATAGAAAAAATGTCTATATTACCATCCTGTGACTCACAGTAGAGAAAACAAACTTTACTGCCCAATATGCTATGGTATTGAAGTTACAGTAGATAAAATGAAAGGCCGAACCATGTTCTTACTGTATAATCTTGCTGTTAACCTAAGTCTCAGTTTTTCCATTTTGAGATAAGCATTTGACTACTCTCTCTGTTCACCTTCAGCAGGATTATTGAGAGAATCAAATGAGGTAACAAAGATATTTCTGTTAGAGGAGAAATTCAATTAAGCAGAAAGTTTTCTAAGACTAATTTCACTAAAGGCATCTAATGTCTGCAACATCATATTTTGGTAAATCCAGGTCAATTCCATGAGTAAATATATAGAAGTCATCTAGATATTGTTTAAAGCTGCTCACTGATTGTTTCATGGAACTAAATATCTGGAAGGCACTTTGATTATTTATCTATCACTCACCTATTTATCTATCTATTTCTCCAGATTATTCAAGTAAACATAGCACATAGCATGGAGCATTATGTGTGGTCTATTGGTTATCATCCACTGCCAATGAAACCTTAAAAAGCAAGTCTTGCGCTACTGTTCTTGCTTGGTACAGTGTTTGAGTCAGTGATTCTTATCATGTCTGAAGAAACACCACCCATCAGGGGTCACATTTACATGCCCTGTTGAAAAAGAACTTTAGCTGAATGTGTTCTAATAGTTCAGATCCTGCTGTGAAACATATGTGAAGAGACATTAACCACCTACATGTGTTAGGAATGTAAGAAACAGAAAAACTGTGCAGTTTTACAAACTGGCAAAATAATTGAAACTTAATGAGGAGGTTCTCTGGGCAGAAAATGAGCTCTTGTTGCAGTGTCACTGAGTTTCCACTTTGTATCTGGTAGCTGGAAAAATGAATGAATAAGACTATAAAGAGCAGTCTAAATCCCACTGAGCCCATTTTTTTCTCAACCCTGATTACCTTCTAGGTGTTCTTTTTGCCACTTAGGTATTCAAAACAATTTTTTTGCTTGACTGATTTGGATTTTTTTAAAGTTTTTAAAAAGGCAAAGGAGAGAAACTTTCTTCTAGTGTTAAAAGAAGCCTAGTGTTTAGAAATTCCTGCTAATCCTGACTCAATTTTAGTGACACAGTTATGATTCTAAATCTGTTGAATTTGAACTACTAGGCTCATCATTGTAACCTTCAAAAACAATCCGCCTTTTTAGATAACATTTTTCTTCCACTAAGAAACCAAAAGATTTAGCTCTTTATTTCTCCAGAGAAAAAAAAGGCTGTCTTTGGTTCTTTGTATCATGCTGTCCAGTCATCCAGGGTGTGTAGACTGTCTCCAGGCTCCCCAGGGTCCTCCACTCCTCAGAGCTCTCCTCCAGCCGTGAATTTTCTGGTTACCACGTGTTAAGTCTTCTTTCTAAGAAAAATTTTTGTAAAATTTAGTTACCCAACATTTTCTCTCATTTCTCATTTAGATAAAATTCCTTATTCCAGCTATAAACATATCTTATCATTTACCATAGTAATGCAAGTATTATATTAATGGAAGAATCTCAAGTTTATGTCCATTTGACTAGTATGCTTTTAAAAATTATTATTTTCCTACTTTCTGGTCTTATCTTTGAGATCTCCCTGATCTTGTTGGATTTTGCAACTTCCGGTGTTATAAGTATAGTATAGTTCTCTCTTTTAATGGGCTAACATGCTGCCTCTAACCCCAAATTTCCAGAATTGGTAAATTGTAACTGTTGGAGAAAGTGATCGGGGTCATGCTTTATTTCAGATTACGTAAAGTGGAGCAACAGAAACTCTTAAAGCACTCCAAATGGAATGTAAAATTATATAGTCATTTTGGATATCAGATTGCCTAGTTTTTTAATGATGTTAAGTGTACACATACTATATGAACCAGCCATTTGACTCTTAGGCATTTACTGAAGAGAAATGAAAGTATATGTTAGTACAAAATTGTACATGCATGTTATAGAAGCTATATTTGAAATCAGCAAAACGTTAATTAGAAACATTAATTGTTCAGAAATAGATGAATGGATAAAAACATCATGGTACATCTATACAAAAGAATACTACTCAGCAATAGAAAGAATGAACTATTGATACATACAACATATATAAATCTCAAAAAAATGATGCTGAGTGAAGAAATCAGAGAAAATGGTGCTTATATGATCTCATATATTTATATTTCTAGAAAATGAAAACTAATATATCATACAGAAAATAGATCCTTGCTTACCTGGGGTTGTGGCCGGATGTGGTTTAGTTGAAGAGATTATAAAGGGAATCAAGGAAACTTTTGGGAGAGATGTTTATGTTTATTGTCTTGATAGGAGTGATGGTTTCACAGTTGAATACATAAGTCAAAACTTGAAATTTTATATGCTTTACACTGTATATTTCATTACATATCCTCTATACTTCGACAAATCTATTACAAAAAGCAATACAAAGAAAACAAAATGGAATTCATACTTGGAAATATTAAGTTGTTGAAAGATTATGTTTTCAGAACTTGGCAAGCTTTTTGTGGAAAGGTACTTAAAAACCTGAGAAAAATGGAAGAAACAAACATTTTCAAATTAATGGTTACAAAACAATGCACATTCCAGATATATTTCTGTTTATTCATAACATAATATCAATTTCAATGTGATTAGGGTAATAGTAGGTTGCTGTTGTCTCACACAACCGAAGGTTGTCTCCTTAATATCTTTAGGGAGGGTCTGTTCCTTCCTAGGCACTAAAAAGATAACCTGTTGAAGACATCACTCAAAAAAGTTTAGTGGGATTGAGGTAGGGTGAATGGAGGAGCTGTGATTAGATTTTCTCATGTCATAACCCTGCCCTCTCAGATCCCAGAAATTTTATTCATCCAAATCAGGAAGTCGTCCCCTTACTGGACTAGACAGTTTGTCTGGAAATTGCAGACACTCATCTTTCCATAAGCCACCTCCGTGAATGAGCAGTGACGGTGGGCTGGGATTCCGAACCAATTGGACACTCAATATTTTTAACATGTAGGCAGATACTAGCCAAGTATGTTGTGAATATTTATTAATATTTTAATAAGAGTTTAAACTGAACCCTATGATAGACTTCTCTTTTTGGTGTCTTAAAATTTCCTTTTAATTGGAATTAAAATAATGCTTTAACCCAAAGTAAAAGAGCACACTTAACTTTGGGCTGTTGTAAAATTAACCAGATAATAGTATTTTTTGCTACACAGACTTCCTCAGAGGAAATTAGGGACAAATAGATTTTGCTCCAGTTACTTTTGTGTATCAGATAGAGGAGGTTTTGTTTACTCTGCAGAAAGCAGAGTTATTAAGCAAAAGATATGAGGCATTGTTCTTAAATTTCAAAATGAGTTACTAGCAAACCCATAGCTGTAATATAGCTTTCTGTGTCTAACCAGGAATGTTGCCAGTGGTCTTTTATGATGTTATTGACTTGAACTGTGGACTGGACTGCTCAGCTGCAACTTCTGAGAAGTTCCTGGCTGAAATTTAAAGGAATTACCACAACTTAATAACAGTACCACATTTATTTAGAAAATCCAGGGCACAAAATCAGATCATCTAAAAATTACTATAGTTAGAGAAATAAGAGAGAGAGAGCATTGGAATTTTAAAAAGTAATCATTATATACTTAGAATCTTCGTAGACTTAAAATAACTATAAATAGCACTCAATAAGAAAAGAGACTCATTCTCATGTTTTTATAGTTATTAATACTAACACTGGAATGTATCTTTATTATCACTAATTCCAGGGGTTTTATTTCCAGAAATTATACAAATAACAACTACCAAACTAGTTCAAACATCTAAAATTTCAATATGAAGAAAAAAGGTCCCAAGAGTTGAGTTGGCCAATGTCACAGACCTAGACTATTCTTGACTATAGGTTCTCTGGCTCCTAGGTCATGCCTCTTTTACAACACACTCTAAATATTTACTCTTATTTGTTAGCACATGTGAGCAAATGGTAGTTTGTGCCCCAATCAAAAATTAACTTGAAGCTTGCTGCATTTCTTTCAAGACAGTCTTCAGCAGTTCCTTGACCTTTTAGGCAATAGTGCTTGGAAAAATAGGAGTTTCAGGATTTCTGTAAGCTCAAAATTTTGAACTCATGGTGTCTTAAGGACTTGAAGACTGTTTCATATATTTTCTTACTTCCTCAATCCCCTGACATCAGCCTAGTCTCCTCACTCTCAGCTGGTGACCTTGCTTTCTACTTTCCTGAAGAAATTAAGCAATAGAGAACTCCGTCCACAGCTATCCATCTCCTGGCACCTGTAACCACATACTCCTGCACATAATGATGCCCAGAGACAGCACTTACAGTTGTGTTGGTTGCTTACCACATTTTGACAACTCAAAGCCATCACTACTCAATTCTATCCTCTCCTTCGCATATCATTTTTCTTCTCTACCTAATCATTTTTATCTAGTGCATTATGCCACTTTTTTTTTCTATCTGAAAACAAAACATTTCATTGATCCCACTTCCCTGCCAGTTACTGCCCTATTTCTTTGCTATCCTTTGCAACATATTTCCTCAGACTTCTGTTATGCCAAGATTTTAGGTTATTTTCTCCCAACAACAAATTTATTTCCATTCCAAAGAGTCTTCTGTCCAAAATATGACTCTCATGTCAACATGACTAACCATCTCCTCAGTGGTAAATCCTTTGGCCATTATACAGTTTTAATCTTTCAGAAACCATCAGCAGCTTTTTATCCAGTTGATTACTTCTCTCTCCTTAATATATATACCAGTCAGAATAAGCTGGGCTATGGAACAGTAAAAAAAAACCAAACCCCAAGGCACACTGTGTTAAAAATCATCCATGTCTTTCCTTCATTCGATACATTTATCCCAGGTGGCTTGATGTCTCCTCTCTCCCGGGCCTTCACTTGGCAACGAACACTGATGGAGCAACCACCCTTTGGAAAAAGAGCTACTAAATGCTTAAGTCAAGAAATGCCACAGCTCATTGCCCAGGCCTCCCATGGCCTCACCCACCCTTCTCTCACAACCATTATCCAATCTGTCAACAACATTTTTCTCATCTACAAATATACCAGCATCTGGTCACTTCTCTCTGTCTTTACTGCTAACATCCAAGCCAACATAATTTCTTTCTTGAATTATGGTAATGTGTTCATAACAAAAAGGTCTTCTTAATTGCACCCCAAGAGTTTATTTTCAACACAGTAGCCTGAGAGATTCTCTTATGCAATAAAATGTTAAGCAACACTATTATGTAACCTTAAAAAGAAGAAAATTCTGACGCATGCTACAACATGGATGAATCTTGAAAACATTATGCTAAGAGAAATTAGCCAGTTGCCAAAGTACAAATATTGTATGATTTCACTTACATAAGGTACAGAGGATAGTCAAATTTGTAAAGACAGAAAGTGGAATGGTAATTTCCAGGGACTGAGGGCATACAGAGAGTGGGGAGTTATTGATTAATGGGCAGTTTCTATTTGGGAAGATGAAAAGCATTCTGGAGAGCGATGGTGTTGATGGTGGCACAACAATGTGAATGTACTCAGTGCTACTGAACTGTACACTTTAATATGCTTAAAATGGTAACATTTATAAGTGACATCATGTCACTCTACTGCATTCTTTTCTGAAGATTCCCAATTTCACTTAGAGAAACATATCAAAATGTTTACCTTGGCCTACATGGCCATGCATTTTCTATCTGCTTCCAATAACCTCTGTGATTACCTCACCTACTATCTTTCCCTCGCTTACTTTGTTCCAGCTATACTGGCCTTTCTATAAAACTAACACCTTATGCTCTTTGCTCTAGCTATGACTAATTTTCTCTCCACCTTGTAATCTTAGGTAAATCCTATCTACTCAAAGAGTTACCTAAATCACCCCGTGAAATGTCATAGCATCCAGACTTCTACTCACCATTAACTTACTATACATTTTGTGTAGTACCTAACATTTTCTAAAATATCATGTAATTTGCTTAGTTAGTATGTTTGTTTATTACTCACTGCCTCCACCTGCTAGAATGTAAGTTCCCTAGGGAAAAAACCTTGCTGTTTAGCTTGTTGTTATATTAAAAGTGCAATGGACAGTGTAAGACTCATAGAAGGTGCTTAATAAATATTGTTGAATGTTGAATATATAGATGCCATTTTGCTACCCCAAACCAATATTCATATTTGACCTATGGGCTTTCTAATCTCAATAATCCTTAAAAGATGTATTTTCTCTCTTTTTCTAGATAATTTTGATAGACCATAGTTATTTCAGTTTTCTTCCAGGCCCTCATATTCACACCAAGTAGTTGACAATTATTTGAGTTAGACTTTGCTTTTATTGTTCAATTGCTTGCTTTTTATTAGTGTATCTGCAAGAATGAGAACAGTAATCGAAAAGAGTTAACTTTTACAATGCTTTCTTTTTTTCTTTTTTGCTCTTATTAATTGTTCTGAGAGTTATAAATTATTTTAGAGACAGCTATTCTTTATTTGTGGGGGATTTAACATTACTAGTAGAAATAGTATATGACTATCATCTGAAATTTTATTCTTCAATTCATTCCAATTAGATGTGTCATCAGTATTTGGTAACAACGCCAGGCACAAATTTTCATCATGTGTTTGAAGTTTGAATATGAATATCATGGACATTTAAAGTTAAAACAGAGAATTAATCATTAGAAACAACAGTAATAGTTTTCCATTTAAGGCTCTCCAACTGTTTTAGAGACATAGACTTTTTATGATTCAAAAATAATATATAAATTATCCTTCATGATTTAACATTTAAGACATTCTGTAAGAAAACTCATTGTTCTACCAAGTGAGGTAAGTGCAATAATAATTCTACCTTGGATTTGGTGGCCATTTTAAGATTGTTGATAAAAAACAACAGCAACAAATATATGCCTATACATCAAGCATAAAAATCAATTAAAAAGTATTTGTTGAATGTTTTCAGTGTGTCCAACTCTATACACAAAACTGTATACAGAATACTCATTTGATTCTGTTTTGTATTTTTTGAATTATTTCATCTAAATAATTCCACAAATCCACTTGAACACCTGAAATTTGTATATAGACAGACTTTTTACACAATAAAGTCAGATTAAATGTTAAAGATTTGGCCTTGCAATTATTTTTGCACTTTGCAATAATGGGCTTTTGAGCAGTGGTTTACCCATTTAACTTCCTACTCCCTGCCCCATACATGGGCAAGTGTTGGCTCCCCTGCATGCTATCGCAATCATTTCCTTTGAGTAACCACAGGAGTAATTACTTGCAGCCCCTACATTTGTACCAGCAATCAATTTAGATTCCACAGAAAAAATTCTTATCTGAATTATACCAATTAATGATACTGTGCTGTAGCTTAAAAAATAATGCAGTCAGCTATATTTGAAAGCCCTGAATATTTTACAACATGCAAACATATACATGGTCCAATTCTCCAAATTCCATTCTTTCTATCATCCTTTTTCAAAATAAAGCCCATGATTTGAATGGAGGACTAGTGTTGGCAGTAGCTTTCTCTACCATTCTGATGATTCCAGGGCAAAGTCTCATACTTTTGAGTATCAAACTCAAGGTTTATACTTTCAGTTTGTTTGTTTACTTGGTGGTATGCTAGCAAATGTTTAACAATGGCTTCTTCAAAAAGTATATATATGTAACTGTGTAACCAAGTTTATTGGGACTTTTATAATGGATGTGTAGCACATAGTTAAGAAATAATTATAATATGTATTCTTATAAATTCTGTATAGTCAGTTGATTCGCACAAAAGCTCTCACTGATTTTTTCCAATTTTTGTAAACATATGAAACATGATTACACTGTTTAATGAGTGTAGTTCTAACATGAATAATGGTTGATATTTTGTTTACATTAATATCTAAGAAAATGACCAACTGTATGTTGGAACTTCACTTGTTCTTTGATGACATGAGACATTTCTGCTGAGTCAGAGAATCAATTTTGAGTACTGGAAGAATATTTCCTGAATTTATTATGCCTTTTACAATGTAATAGCTATATACAAGGCAAACTTGTGTTTAATCTGCATTATTAACATTTTCTCTATCTCTTTCTTAAGCGTGGATATTCAAAAAAGTGATAAATGAAACCTTGATTTGTAGCATTTCTTATTCCCATTATAAAATCCACTAACTGTGGCCAATTTCAAGATACTGATTTGACATCATTGAACAAAACTTTCCACCTTACAGATAGGATACACACATTATGCTATCTATTAGATCATCAGACTCCCATCTTTAAAATTCTACTTGACTATTTCAGAGTTTTTTCACAGTCTCAGCGACATTTGAAATTTTACCTTAGTCCACTAATGAAAATTCTAATTAGCTTATTCCCCTGCATTTTCCAATCTTTAACATACCACTCATTGAGATTTGCTAAAGGTGGTAATGCTATCCAGCTGGTCTCAGTGGGTTTCCTAGAACAGTATAATAAGCATGCTTTAATATTCAGGGTGTGTAGGTCGTTTAGGCCCATAATTGTTTTTAATGGGCTTTTCTCTTCAAAATCATAGTTGGCTACTAAACGCAGCAAACCAGAGTGAGGCCAATGAAAATCAGTGGATTTATAGGTTTACAATAAATGAAACTTGATTAAATATAAATAATCACTAGAATTTCTTTTTAAATATTGCAGCATACTATATAACATTTACTATCCTACATATCTTTCAGTAATGGTTTGGAATACTGTCTAACAATAACTGCCAGAATAATGCAACAATAAAATGCTCTTTTGTTTAATGATTCATTTAGGCAAAGGATTGTTTACACACACAAAGTGACTTCTGTTTAAAGCAGTCAATAAGGAAGGCTTTTCTATTTATGACAGGAATGATCTGGCTTGTGCTTGGCTGGTACTTGCTGTGTATTTCATGCACTTTGATAATCAGCTTCCCAGGAAACCCAATCTGGTTTGGCATACATAGAAAATAAGCATGTTGAAGCAACTCTTTAAGAATTTTCAAGAAAATTAACTGGTAAAATGGAAAACAAATTACTTTAGGGTTAAATTAGGAGAAGTTTTGTCTTTTTTTTTTAAATTTAATGCATATATCTTAATACTGGGTATGTTCATTTGTCTGTATGGAAATAAAATGTAAACTTAGGACTTTTGGGGTGAGGTAAATAAGGAGGGAAATCATTGAAAAGCTCAAAAATTTGAGATGGGGAATCAATATTTTAGAAGTCCAAAGCTTGGCATTTACTATGATCACGTTACTCCTCCTTTCCTTTACAAATCTTTACCTTGGGTATGTAAGGAGAAATGCTGCCAGGTTTTGAGAAGGTTCAATGATAATCTGAAACTAAGTTTAATGTGTCTGAATTCATTTAAAATGAATCTGCTTTTCTAAGGATGTTTTTCCTAAAACTCTAAGCCTGTCTGTATTTTAAGAGGAAAATCCTTGCATGTGTTTCTAATTCTTTTATAAACATGCTATTAAAGTATACTATTGCAAAGTCCAGTAGATAGCCAAAAAGTGTGTAAACTCTTTTTCCTTAGAAACAAAAAGGTTTTCGGGCCAAGAATAAAGAAATGTGATTCCAAAATATTTGGATAGTTACAAAAAGAAAAAAAAACTACATTCAATCTGTTCAGACTTTTTATTATACATCTTACTTTGCCCTTTCCAGCTATTTCTTTTGACTTCTCTGTATTTATTCTTTCTTTCTTTTTTTCTTTATTTTTTTGCTGTACGCGGGCCTCTCACTGTTGTGGCCTCTCCCGTTGCGGAGCACAGGCTCCGGACGAACAGGCCCAGCGGCCATGGCTCACGGGCCCAGCCACTCCACGGCATGTGAGATCTTCTGGACCGCGGCACGAACCCACGTCCCCTGCATCGGCAGGCGGACTCTCAACCACTGCGCCACCAGGGAAGCCCTGTATTTATCCTTTAAATACTTCTTCTTAAACTTCTTTTAAAAAAAGCAGTTGCCTCTTTCAGTGTTTTTTTAAAACAAATGCTATGTAACCAACTTGATCAGGAGAAGCAGAAAACTATAGGAAAAATAATACTACAATCACAGAGCTCATTATATATTTAGGTCATAATTTTAAAAAGGAAATACAGAGACAACACTATTTGAACTTAAAGTACAGAATGAATATTTGTGTAAAGTTATGTTATGTCTAAAATGTTACTTCAGTAATTAAGATGAAATGTTTTGTGAAAAAGGGTATATTTTTCCTTAATGAAACTGAATTTGTTTCTTTAGCAGTCTGATGACATTAAATAAGTTTGTCTTTTACTTTTTTGTCATTCTCTGAATAGTACCCATTTGAGACCCAGAATGTTTCTGTTGGCTACTTGTGTGATGTGAATTAATCAGTTACTTGTCATACCTTTCCTTTGCTCTTTGCTGCCAATTGCTGAACATGGAAACAATAGTGGATGTGAAACTTTTCAGGAACACAGAAGCCAGGACCATATCTATGTGTCCTACGGACCTCAGCCATGAAGAGACAGAAATAATCAATGCAGTTTTCCAAGGCTATCAGCTTGATTTACTCAGAAGCACCACTGATGAATAAACTAGGTGGTGATCTGTCTGTGAACTGCACTGACCATTCAGTTTCTCCAGCGTCCCTTAAGCTAGTTACAGACCTGTGTCTATGATGCAAAGTCAAATGGACAGTTGAGGCAATTATCTGAACAAGTCTGGTGAAAAGAAAACTTGTTACTAAGGAAAAAGTGAGTTGGCGGCGGTGGGGGGGGGGGGGGCGTGCCTTAGTTATCCGTATTGAACTTCTGTGTTGATCACATTCATGAGACAATTGCTTGACTCACCACTTCATTTTGCTTGGGTAGACACGGGCTAAGATAATTGAAAGCAATTAAACAGCAATATCCGGGGAACCATAAGTGACAGCTTAGGTCAGATACTGTGGTGCAGGGTAGCTTCATCAACAAGTATTTATCACACCCCTACTGTGCTGAACACTGGGAAGATTACCAGTTAAACAGAAAAGAAAATTACTATCCACAAACTAATGGAAACAAGACATGTATCCCTGAAAAAATTACGTGGAGTGGGAGCCAATTCAACTGTGAGTTTCAAAATAAAAGAGCTGTGTTTTAAGTAATATGTTGGTCTCTTTCCAAGGCCTAGTGGAATTCACAAAGCTCACAGTTGGACATCAAGTTGGATTTCTAAAAAGGCATGCCATTATTTGAGGAAGAGTGGGGAGATTTCTACTGAAATCTTTGAATGAATGAAACAAAATCACCCTGGCCATCCTTCTTTAGAAGACAAATATATCTGGGAGGAGTCAAACACTTAAGTGTACTAAATCCCTGGACATTTCCTTAAGGAAAGTGAGTTGTTGCTTTCCTCCAGGGTGGCAGGTGAGAACAGCAGCATAAGACCACTGGGTGCCTGTGGGAAATAACTGAATGGGAAGAAAGGATAAGTAAAGACAGAAAATAGATTCTGCACCTACGTAGCAATTTTGCCTTGAGCCAGCTAAGTAGACTAGAAGGCCCTTTAGGACCAAATGATTATTGCAGTGAAAGTGACAGCAAGGTTAACCAATCTTCACCTAGAATACTGAGGCAAGACTTAACCAATACATGTTTATCTGAACATTTTCTTTTTTAATAGGAACAATATTATTGGTAGGTCTATCGTAACTTTGTCTAAAACCACATTTGTCTCTTGGAATACACACACACACACACACGCACACACACACTACCCGAGTCCTATATTATTGCAGAAAGGATTCATTCATTTTTATCATGTAGCTTTTTTAACTGTTTAGAATCCTAAATAAGATGCCTTTCTCTTTGTAATTTTAATGAATCTATGCAGACATATATAAGTAAGTATGTAAGATAAAACTATTATATTTAATCATAGTATTGTGATATTAATAGAATGTTAAAATATAAATAGTTTCTGGACTAAATTACTTTGCCATCACATAACAATTGAGATTTCACTTAAAAAATAAAATGAGTTATATTTAAATCAGCAATTAATATTAAGACAAATAACATGCAAAATAAATGTGGATACTTTGTGGTAATCTTTGAATGATTTTTAAAGAGGAGATCAGTTTGTCATTAGACTCAAACCCTCCAATGACACCTATCTTTTCATGTTCATCTTTTTCACTGAAGTTTAGGACTGGTGCTGGAAAGGACAGTGACAGAAACATGTTCTAGTTTTCTTGGAAGCTACTTGTGCCAGTTTTACACCCACCCCCAGTACACACGCACACACTTGCTTAGTGTGTGCACTCATCACTCACTCCCGCAAACAGACTCACTCCTATTTAGAGCAATCACAAAATACTAGAATTCAGAGGCAACTTACAATAAACTAATTTCCTGCTTCAGACTTTCCTTATTAAGAAATTAATCTATTCCATTTGTCTCTCTGATTTAATCTATGACATCAATCAAATGAAAGATTTGTACAAATATACATAGAGGCTAGTGATTCTACTCAGCTGTTAAGATAAAACAATTGTTACCCTTTACCATAATTGTATTTCACCCTGAATCAACCTAAATTATAAATGAGAAACTGGAAAAGTTACAACTGGCTTTCCTTGCTCATTCAGCTGTTACTCTTCTAAAAGATCTGAACCTTCCCGCAAATCCTCAGAGACAATACAATTCTCTATTTTAATGAATTCACTTGCACCCCACTGAGAATTAATTGCTTTGGATGCAACCCAATGGTCTGACATGCTGAGAGGCCCACTGGTAGTTGTGTTTTGTTTGTTTGTTTTCCTAATAAAGAGCTCTAAGGAATTAACCAACCTCCTGACCAGGTATAATATCTACTTCTATTATCCCTTTCTACCTCTGTCTCTCTGCTCTGCCTTTATTTACACACACACACACACACACACACACACACACACACACACATACACACGAGAGGATTGTGAGAACCCTGGTATTATTGACAAAACAAATTCTTTGTTGTACAAATACCACTGGGGGTGTTTGTGGTATGTAAATCTACAGGTCAACACTCTACGGTCACTCTGTGTTTGTGAAGAAAACCAGCAACAAATTGTTCTTTGTGAGGATTTCTTGGGTGTTAAAACCTACAACAAAAATAGAATTTGCTATGCTTGTATATGATAGAATGTGCCATTCTGTGATTCCAATATGGGGCTATAATCTCTAATTGAATTACTTCACTAATTCATTAATCCAACAGATATTTATACAGCAGCTATTGTATGTCAGTATTTGCCCCCAAATTCGAAGCTGTAATGGGAGGTTTGCTCCAGCAGGATAGTACATAGTAGTGCATAGAGCTATTCAGATACACAGGTAACTCAGATGACACACAGGACCTGGAGTATAGACTGCAAGAAACAGAACTAAAATATTGGTTGAATTCTATGCAAATACTACTTAAAAAAATTATTATCTATACTTCCTAAGTCCCTTAAGTGTCTTAACAAAGAGGACAGACACAGCAGAACTATTGAAGCAAAGTTAATGTATGTAAGGCACAGATAAAAAATAGGGAGCAATCAGAAAGAGATATAACTGAAATAGGGCTCTAAGTTATAGTCTTGGCATTTCACCATAAAATTCACATCTCCGTTCTTTGCAGCCCAGCCAGAAAAGGAAGAAAAGGAATGACTTGACAAATTATTGTCATGGAATTAAGAAAAGCAAAATAGTTTATCATAAATAATAGTTTTCTATTATGGAATTCTAAAAGATATTTATCACATAGCTTTTTAGTAAAGAACTTTAAAAGATAAAAAGACCCAATACGTTCCTAATGAGAATAATGCATTCTTAAATTCTCAATGCATTCTTAAAATGCATTGTATGCATTTTGTATGTTGTATGATTGTCCCATCTTACTGCCTGAGTGGTTTCAGCCTGAGGTATGGGAAGAGGGAATTCAGGTAGGATATGCCAGAATTGAGGGGATAGATCTGGGAATCTAGGGAGGTCAAGGTGGCTAGAGTAGTCGGGACTAAATTCTGGAGAGGAGAGTGCTAGAGAGAGAGAGAGAGAGAGAGGAGAGAGAGAGAGAGAGAGAGAGGGAGGGAGGGAGGGAGTGAGGGAGGAGAGAGGGAGGGAGGGAGAGGGGGAGGGGGAAGGGGAGAAGGAGAGAGGAAGAGGGAGAGCGAGAGAGGGAGGGAGGGAGAGAGGGAGGGAGGGAGGGAGAGAGAGAGAGAGATCCAAAGATCAGAGGACAGACTCTGTCAAACCTTCAGGCCTTCAGATAACTACTGATCAGGACCACAGGAGGCAAATACCTGAGGTTGGGGAGTCACTTGAAAAGATTTAAAAGAAAAATGCTCACGTCTCATACAGGGCAAGGTAGAATGTGTCTTTGGAACAGCAGAGGTAAATAAAATACTCATATTTTCTAGTCCATCAGGTAGAGCATTCTGAATAGCTTTGTTAGAGTAGTGGGGCAAACTTGACCCAAACTAAATACTGTTCTGGTCCTGACTTAAAAGTCTTATATCAAGAACCAAAAGGATCGGGTTTCCCTGGTGGCGCAGTGGTTGAGAGTCCACCTGCCAATGCAGGGGACACAGGTTCATGCCCTGGTCCAGAGGATCCCACATGCCGCGGAGCGGCTGGGCCCGTGAGCCATGGCTGCTGAGCCTGTGCATCCGGTGCCTGTGCTCTGCAACGTGAGAGGCCACAGCAGTGAGAGTCCCACGTACTGCAAAAAAAAAAAAAAAAAAAAAAAAAAAAAAAAACCAAAAGGATCAAATTGTTTTAGGTAACATGACTGCTTTTCTGATTAAAGCTCATGAATATTTATAGGAACATACCCAGCAAGGTAAAGTTTTAATATCTGACATTTGATAAAAAAAAAAAAAATTAACAGGTATGCAAACTGTGGTGGTAAATCAGACTTCAATTGTGGAAAAAGGTTCATAGGAGCCAAAATAACAATGCTTGAGCATTTCAAGTTTATTTCAAGAAAAGTATAGAATACAACAAGAACATTAAAATGATTACACATCACAGCTAAAAACTGGTTCCCAACAGTTGTTCAGAAGCAAGATCCAGTTGTCCTTCCCCTACAAAGGGGTATAGAATATGTTTTCTCTCTCTGTGGGAACCACCACCATGTTCACAGGACACCTCAGATCCAAGGAGCTCAAAATAAAATGTTAGCTTGGACTTCACACACCCTCCTGGCCACATTCTTGCTATGTGACCAGTTTTGACGCTCTGAGGATCTTGCCAAAACCAAACACAAACCATCAACCATGATTTTATCAGCAAACAATGCTGCCATGCTGGTTAAGAGACAAACAAACAAGCAAAACCACTCTGAATCTTGAGTCTGACCTAGAGGTATAAAACAATACCATTAATCAGTACATTTCATGCCCTGTCCTGGAATTACTGTTAGACCAATACACTTCTTCAGGCTGTTTCCAGGTCTTCTAGAGTAAACTACGTTAACACTTCAGTCATGCAAAGAAAGGAAATCACTATTGATAATGAGAAGGAAAATCAATCAGTATGAAAATGACTCAAATCAAAGTTCTGATGATGAAAACTGCAAAGCTTAGATTAAAAATATACTGGATGGGTTTACTAATAGAATAGATATTACAGATGAAAAGATTGGTAAATTTAAAGACCTAGTAATAAAAATGATCTAAAACTAAACACATAGAAGAAAAAACAAAAACAACTCAGAATAATCAATGGATAAAACAGTTGGGTATTCATGGACCCTCATCTAAATCTCATACCATGTACAAAATGTAACCCAAAATAAATCACAGATTTAAACATAAAATATGTAACTATAAAACTTTTAGAAGAAAACATAGGAGAACATTTTTAAGACCTGGGGCTTGGTGAGGAATGTTTGGACATGAAGTAAAACTTAATGCATATAAGAAAAAGTCAATAAACTGGACTTCATTAATATTAAAAAAGTTTGCTCTGGAAATACCTTGTTATGGGGATAGAAAGACAAGATACAGATTTTGATAAAACATTTGCAAACTACAAATATAACAAAAGAAACATGTAGAATATATCATCTGGAATATATCTAGACTCATCTAGAGCATACAAGAAATTCTTGAAATTCAACAGTGAAAAACCCAAACAGTTCAATTATGAAACGGGCAAAAGGCATTAGGAAAATGCAAATTAAGACCACAATGAGATACCACTGCATATCTATTAGTATAGCTTGAAATAAAAAAATGGTGACAATAGCAAACATTGGTGAGAATGTGGAGAAATTGGATCACTCATATATTGCTGGTGGGGATGTAAAATGTTACAGTCACACTGGAAAAAATTTTGGTAGTTTCTTAAAAACTAAATAAATACATACTTACCACATGACCCAGGAATTGCACTCCTAGGCATTTATCCCATAGAAATGAGGGCTATATCCACTCAAAAACCTATCCCCAGTTGTTCAGGATAGCAGATTTATTCATAATAGTGCTAAACTGGAAACGAACAAAAACAATGTCCTACAATAAGTGATTGGTCAAACAATCTGACACATCCACTAATGTCTCATCTCTTCCATTCCAAAGACCTTTCTATCATATCCTGCGATACCAATATTATTGGGGAAAAGACTGTTGATTTGAAAAAATATGAAATCTTCTTTGAAAATGCCAGCTACATGATTTATCTCTAATTTGGGAGAAATAACCATGTTATAAATAGAACAGATGACAAGAAGCACAGATGTTGGTAAATATACAGACCTGTGGCTAGAAGACCTGTGTTCATTACATGGTTCTGCTATGAGCTTAGCTGTACAAATTGCTTAATCTCTCCCAGATTCATATTCCTCACCTAGAAGATGGTAATAAGGACAGCTCCTGGAAAGGTTTTTGTGAAATGAAACCAGAGTAAATTGCCTACTATACAAGCATTTAATTAAGATTTTTTTCCTACCCAAACATGTATTTTTTAAAATTTTATTTATTTTATTATTATTATTATTTTTGGCTGTGTTGGGTCTTCGTTGCTGTATGTGGGCTTTTCTCTAGTTGTGGTGAGCAGGGGCTACTCTTTGTTGCGGTGCGCAGCCTTCTCATTGCGGTGGCTTCTCTTGTTGTGGAGCATGGGCTCTAGGCGCGAGAGCTTCAGTAGTTGTGGCACGTGGGCTCAGTAGTTGTGGCTTGTGGGCTGTAGAGCGCAGGCTCAGTAGTTGGGGTGCACGGGCTTAGTTGCTCCACAGCATGTGGGATCCTCCTGGACCAGGGCTCGAACCTGTGTCCCCTGCATTAGCAGGCAGATTCTTAACCACTGCACCACCAGGGAAGCCCAAAACATGTATTCTTTTTATGGATGTTATGTAATGCATAGTTCAGAGCACAAAGTCAGATTTAAAAGAAACTTGGGTTTCTTTGTGTGAATTTGGGATATTTACTTTGAGCCTCAATATTTTCATCTCTGGAAAAAAGTAATACTATTGCACCACAAAGTTTTGTACTCAGTTAATGATAAGGTAATATATGCATACTTTAAACACTGGATCTTCAATGTCTTTACCAAGTCTATTTACTTAGATATGTGGCAGTTTGGATTAAAAGTCAATTGATCTTTGTTGTTTTTGGATTAGAAATAATGACTTCATCAAATTCTAAGCAGTGTAAAGGAATTGGAATCACTAGAAGTGGGAAATAATTTTCATTTCTTGAATCGAGATAAGAAACAATCTTAGTCTAGGTGAAATCTAGATCTAACTATCTCCAAGATTTACACTCTCAATTTGTATTTGACATATGTATGTAAATAAACATAACTCTTGTGTGAAGATTCTGAAGACACCTGTCCTGAAGTTATAAATCATAGGGAAATAATTCATGATCCAGGGCTTCTAAAATACATTCTAAGGAAAGTACTGGAAGCCTTAGCACAGTATTTACATTTTCTAAAATTGCTATCAATTAAGTTTTCTCTGAGTAATAGAATTAAAGAAAATTAGAATTAAATATGAAAGCCATCCAAGTATCCACTTGTATCTTGACAGAGGCAAAAGTGATTTTTCAATGAGTTAACATAAATATAAAATACTATATAATATGTGTATATATGTATATTCTTTAGTCCTAATTGAGATTGATCATCTTTACCTCCATTAGCATTATGTTACTGAGTTGTTGCATGAAAGACAAAATTAATAAAGGGAAAAACATAAAGGGATTATTTTTCAAATATACTCCTCCAGTATACAAATAACATTAAAGAGAAGAAAACCATTTTTAAATTGTTTTATGTAACTAGATTTTCATACTGAGAAATTCCATGTTGAAAGTTTTAATGCCTGTGTGGAATGTTAAAGTCCCCAGATCAGAGAAAGCACAATAGTTTTTCTCTTTATTAATTCAATATTTATATTTCTATAGTTGCTTTTAAAATAACCTAAACAGGATAGGGTTCATTTGTTTCCCATATTTATATTCTCATTTTTTTGAATTGGAAGAATCTATACACTTCTTCAGTTGGTCCATCTGAATAAGGGAAGATAACATGACAAAGAAGCAAAAATATCAGAAAAAATATAGTAAAATTTTATGTTGAGTTTAAACTAAAAGTAACACTACATTTTTAATCTCTGACAAAGATGGAGTGACTTTATTTATTTATTTTTTTTTGCGGTACACGGGCCTCTCACTGTTGTGGCCTCTCCCGTTGTGGAGCACAGGCTCCGGACACGCAGGCTCATCGGCCATGGCTCACGGGCCCAGCCGCTCCGTGGCATGTGGGATCTTCCCGGACAGGGGCACGAACCCGTGTCCCCTGCATCCGCAGGCAGGCTCTCAACCACTGCGCCACCAGGGAAGACCTGGAGTGACTTTTGAAAAGTAAAATTAACCCTATTTAAAATTTGGATTTTTTTGTTTGTTTGTTTTTTGGTTTTCAGCTCTTTTTAAAGAGTAAATTCAATTTAAGTGTATTATTCATGTTACTTATAAAGAACTTATAAAGATGATATTACATCATCTTTACATCGTGTTACTTATAAAGATGATATTACAACATTTAATTAAAGTGTTTATTTCAACAGTTTTATTGCTGAAATCATGTTTGGATATCAAGACCCTCAAGGGGACCTTCTGTTTTGTAACTTTCTGTTTCACCATAGCTTGATGTAGCTACAGTATCAGGAATGCTTCCCACGCATAGGAAAATCTCAGTACGCTTGCTTGGTGGTATGGGAGACAGTGAGGGGGATATATACACACATGCACACATGCATATACATACACATAAAACTGTTGTCATGTCCAACAATCTAAAATGAATTGAAATAAAAGCATAAAGTGTCTATTCAGCATCTAAAATAGAAATGCAATTGATAAGCATACTAAAGATTCATTCTCATTTCAAAATTCATAACAGCAGCTTTTGGAAGTTAATATATAGGAAATTAAGAAAGATCATGGCAAAGGATGATGAGAATTCTTTTTATTGGGGGAACAAGGAAAGACCAGTTCTTAAAGAGGTTCATAGACAACATATTTATTAAAATCTTCCCAGTACTTAGAGGCGGTTTTTGGTTAATATCATGAACATATAACTATAAGGAAATAAGACAAATATTGCAAGTACGTCAACATGAATTTTTAATGATTTCAGACTGTATATGTTATGTTTCTATTAATGTTATCAGGCATAACCATCTTCGAGTTATAAATTCTATTTCTTTTTGAAATAAACCCCAGATATTCTCATGCAATATCGACTATAAGACAAATTTCTGTGATTTCCCAGCAATGCAAAAATAAAGTGACACAAAGTGTCGTTTATTGCCTGAGCACTGAAATAGCTCCAGTTTCTTCAAGTTAATGAGGGAAATAAAAACTCTAGAGGCATGGAAAGGAGATGTGGTAGATTCATTATTGATCTCCACTCTTTAATCCCCCTGGAATCTACAACTTTCGTCCTGTTATTACTTTGCACTAAAGCGTGGGTTTAATTTCCCACTCTTTGACTTTGGTCTGGCCATGTGACGTGCATCAGCAGACAGTTCTGATAATAAGATTTAAAACATCATACACATTTCTGCATGCTCTCTTGCAGCTCCACCATTATTATAAAAATAACATGTTCCAGTGACACAGCCTGCTAGTCCAAAAAGGAAGAGAAATGTGGGAAGCAGAGCTGCCATAGCCTATCCACCAAACTTCCCAAGACGAGAGCTTTGCACCAAATCCAGCACAAAACAGACAAACCCAGTAGACTTGCATATATGCAAAAATAAATACTTTAGTTGCTATATCCACAAAGATTTTGTGGTTGTTTTTAAGTGACATTATTTTGACAGACTTAATTGGCACAACAAACTAAATGCAAAAGATGAAAAGTTCACAGGCATGTAGTTAAAGAAGGAGGGAAGCCAAAACAGAGCCGAAGTTAGATACAAGAGCCTATGTCTTGATAGAGGAGGGGAGTGGCATTCCTCCCCTGATGTAATGGTCCCAAAAGAGTAATTTCTCTATGGCTAGTAAAACATTTTATACAAAGGTATCATGGGAAATGATTAATGTCAGTGATTATATTGGCAGATACACATGGGGAAGATTCTCCAAGAGTAACGTTTGTATATGAGCTTGTCCCATGTACCAAGGTAGAGAACACCACTCCCCACCTCAAAACATCTCAAATTCACACCTTTGTTATTAAAACCTGGCTATGCCTTTGTGTTGAAACGAAGATTTACAAGAATCACTCAATAAATTAATCCAAAGGGCTGTTTTTAATGTAAAGAAAGCTGATATAAATATAGTCCTATTAGAGAAGATCAATTTTAATGCAATTAATAAAGGATATACATAATGATAAATGGTCAGTCATCTAGAATTATTTAACAGGTATGTGTGTGTATTTAATAACATGCCTTCAATACGTAAAAAGCAGAAATTGACATAACTAAAAAGAGTTTAGAAAGACAATGCATACTCACGAAAGTAGATATGAGTACATACTCTCTTGGGCTCGAGAGATCTTGGGACCTGGATTTAGTAATCTAGCAGAAACATAGATATGAATATATTAAGAGGTAGACAGAGGATTCTATATGTATCCCTTCCTTTTAAAATATAATACTTTGCATAGAATTACCACCATGGAGGAATCACTGGATTAAAAAATTTATTAGTTATTAAGTGATACACAATGCTTAACTCTCTTCAACACAGAATTGAAAACCTTAAGTGTCACCTCAACTATCTCATACATCCAGTCTTTTCTGTCAGTATCTTTTCATAGATGAAGCAAATAATAGCATTGGAAAACAATCACAGGTTAACTTTTGACTTCTTGGACAACATGGTAACTGAAGTAGGTTTGATTACAGGAATATAATTCTATTATTGGATTTTTTTTGAATATTTACCAAGATGAGTGAGTCAATGTCATATATCGGGTTATTCAATGTGGGATAATAGACTTTCTTTGTGGAAAAGTAAGAGTGGCAAAACAGAGAGCAAGAAGTATTTTTTAATAGTATCAATCTTACAGAACTGAAGACATTGAAAATTGTGTGCTTTGTCTGTTTTTTTTGTTTTGTTTTGTTTTTCGGTACACGGGCCTCTCACTGTTGTGGCCTCTCCCGCTGCGGAGCACAGGCTCCGGACGCGCAGGCTCAGCAGCCATGGCTCACGGGCCCAGACGCTCCACGACATGTGGGATCCTCCCAGACCGGGGCATGAACCCGTGTCCCCTACATCGGCAGGCGGACTCTCAACCACTGCGCCACCAGGGAAGCCCCATTTGGTTATTTTAGGATCAAAACACTTGCATCATGTAGTAATGTGTTACATCATGTGACGTATTTATTTTACAGTCATAGAGATAATGTAGCTTAATATTATTTTGGTTATGAAAGTCAAAGTTGCAAAATAATTTGATTTCTCATGTTAATGAAACAGAGCGTATCTCAGGCTCTGTCCAAACAAGGGAAGTTGCTACATCTCCCCACCTGCCAAGTCTATGCTCATGGACATTTAAAAATGGCACCTTCTGTAAAGAACAATTTAATCTATATGCTAATAGCTAAATTGTCTTATATTTAAGCAAGTTACGTTGCGTCTGTTCTTTTAAATTTAAAATCACTTATTTAGGGCTTCCCTAGTGGCGCAGTGGTTGAGAGTCCGTCTGCCGATGCAGGGGACGCGAGTTCGTGCTCCGGTCCGGGAAGATGGGAAGATCCCACATGCCGCGGAACGGCTGGGCCCGTGAGCCATGGCCCCTGGGCCTGCGCGTCCGGAGCCTGTGCTCCAACGCGGGAGAGGCCGCAGCGGTGACAGGCCCGCGTACTGCAAAAAAAAAAAATAAATAAATAATAAAAAATAGGGCTTCCCTGATGGTGCAGTGGTTGAGAGTCTGCCTGCTGATGCAGGGGACATGGTTTCGTGCCCCGGTCCGGGAGGATCCCACATGCCGCGGAGCGGCTGGGCCCGTGAGCCATGGCTGCTGAGCCGGCGCATCCGGAGCTGTGCTCCACAACGGGAGGGGCCCCAACAGTGAGAGGCCCGCATACCGCAAAAAAAATAAAAAATAAAAAAATAAAATAAAATAAAAAATAAATTATTCAACTGAAGAGAAAGTTACACGAAAAGTTAGGTACTAGTATCGCGCAGTAAAGCTGTATAGAAAAATATGGCAATATGGTAGTAAAAATTATGAATAAACATTTTTCTAAACTATAAAATCTTATGGCTCATTTTCCGCTTCTCTAATTTGCAAATATATACCCATAATATTTTCTATAGGTGCCTAATAATTACCTAAAGTGACAAGTTCATATTTCTGAGAACTTTCACAGGAACTGAAAGGCAATAGAATTATGTTTACACACTTCTTTATAGTAATAAGAACCATATATATGATAGGAAGGCTGTATGATATTTGACTATACAAACTTTCTGAAGGAGGCATCATCTTACATAGGGAGGGCAGAAACCACTGCAAATGACTTTACTCTGGTGCTTGGCAAAACCAGTTATTTTTCTGGATTCCAAAGATTAACATGGTTTATCTTATAAACTCCTTTACCCCCACGCACTGCCACAATTTAGCATCCATGTATGGGTAAGCATGGGCTATGTGAATGGAGACGTTATCTAAGCATAACATGCAGTATAATTGTGGATTTAGCTTTTCAATTGAATTGCTTTAAGCAATGTTAAAAAAAGATATTATTCTCTAACAAAGGAGTAATTTGCATTAGCAATATGTTTGGTTTTTGATGTTTCTCTGATTTTTACAGGTTTATTTCATTTAATGGAGATTCATGCAATTATGAAAATGTTATTTTTCAAGTACTTATCAGTACCAGACAGTATGGCTAGTTTCAGCCTAGGGCCATTATCAGTTAATTTGGCATCTATCTAGTAGATTGGTTCCCAAATCACCAGGCTTTTGAGGCTAAATAGCATTTATTTCATGAGTTGTTCACAAGTGCTCATCTGCATGTATGAAATTTCCCCTCTGATTCTGGTTTCTGAATGTGCATGTTAAGTAAAATTATAGGGCTGAGTCTGTTTAATGTTGCAGGTTCTGACTAACTTATTGTTTTCTGAACTCATTTAAAAAAATTTTAACTCCCCCAATTACTGCTTAATTATTTTGTAAGGATTCATATCTCTGACTCACTGCACTGTGCCTCGGTTGTGAAGCCTGCACCATGAATGAAAATGTAGGGATATTCTACTAAAAATTCTAGTTCATTTACACACAAACCCACATGTAAGGAAATAAAAGCAAAACAAAATAAAACAAAAGACCACCAGCAGTTGGTTTCTACAAGTTAAGAAAATTTATATATAGTTTAGCTGTCACTTTATATGATATGCTGAAACCCAGAGAACAGAGAGGTCTAAAAACAGAAGTACCACATATACATTCATATATTTATATACTATACTTTTCAAATTGTAAGTGCAGCAACTGAATTCACTCTAAGATTGTATATAATATTTTGTTCTTTAGCCACACCTTGGCAAAGCACATTAATAATTCATGGTAATCTAAAAAAATATGATACATGTTGCTTTTAATGGTAATAAAGCTATTTAATATGTGTATGCATTTGTGTATGTTCATGGTTCTTAATATTTAATGAAAAGTCAATTTGAGGTGTTCTCATTAGTTTACTAGTTTTTGTTTGTTCATCATAATTGTATAACCTGTAACATTGCTTTCTTTATATCAGTTTCACCCAAAGCAGTGGAAAATTTACTTAAGCAACACTGCCACCTTCATATATTATTCTTCATTTTTGTTACATACACAAGTATAGTTTCTACAAAATATAGTTTTCAAACTTATCAGTATTTTCCAAAAAGTCATAATGATTATGGAATGTACTTTTAATCAAAACACAATAAAGCAACACAAAAATTCTTCCACTTTGCCAGTAACCAGAGAAAAATTACTTTGAGTTTGATTCATCTTTTTATTCAGATTTTTAATAGATTTAAGGTGATTTGTCCATTTATTCTGCTTATTGACCATTGTAGTCAAAAGTGAGTATTTTTAGAATATTGAACAAGGGAGTATAGAGGTACTTAGTATGGTATAGTGGATCTTGAGAGAACTAACTTAACTACCTTGGAGTCTAACCATTTGCTTTGGCATTATTAGCTGAGGCTCAAAGTATACTAAGCCACTAAGTATACTTAGTAACTAACAATTAGGTGAAGAATTCATTTTGATTTTGGCACACAATGGGAGTGCAAGCACTTCCTTACTGGATCCAACTGAACTGGTTATCTACTGGTACACACAAGTACAGTCATTGCGGTTGTTGTGTTGTGTATACTCAGCATCATTTCTGATCGGCAAGGTCCTGTGCTACAGTGACTATAGATCCACTGTTCATGCACTTTTAATATTCTCATTAAAAAGTGTTTTTAAGTGTTTCAATTCACATTTGTTTCGTATTTAATATACTGTTTTTTGTACTATCTTGAAGAATATAGTACATCTATATGACAGAATTTCCAAGTTTTTGATTCATTCATATACCCATTGATTGATCGAACTTTTACTAGGCAGCTATTACACTGAACAATAGACACTCTCAGCTGGACAGTGGACACTTACAGACTAGTCGAAGACAGAGACATAAGCAAATTTATTAAATGCAAAAATATGTGATAATAAATTATACACACTGCTCTATTGGCATATTGGAGTTTTTTTGTACTAACATCACTACAAATATTGGGTGAACTATTATATTTTCAAGGTTACATAATCCCTTCGCAGTTAATAACTTTCAAAGTTTACTGCCTATTTTGTGAAGTGTATCTTCCTTTTATTTGTATTATATTTACTATTCATTATTTTGAACAGGTTCACACACAATTCAAAGTTTAAATAATTTATTGTATCTATTCACTAATTCAATTCTAGGTAGGGTAATAATAATTGTAGTTTCATTCAATGCATTACTGTTAACCACTTGTTTTAAAGTTGATTTGCTTCATTCCCTGATATTTGTGGATTATCTCAAGATCTTACAGTCTATTACTATTCATTTGGTATTGCACTGATCCAAAAACCTGAGGATCAACAGCCACTTCAGTATTTTGTTTGTGCCCATCTTTTTCAGTGTCGTGTATATTAGTTTTGTGTGTGTGTGTGTGTGTATACAATTGTACTATAATCTTTTCCAGAACAACCCACCATTTTATGCTTAGGAAGTTTCTTTTGTATCTTACGTATAAAAAGACCCTTTCTTCCATGGTTATTGTTATTATCAATATTATTATTATATCTAAACCAGTCTTCTCTTCATAATATTTCCTCTCCATTTCCCCACCTTGCCCTGGTGATTTAATTTTACTAAACTAATTAACCTTGCTGTAAGTTTTTCTCCATGTATCTAGCCCTCCTAAGTATAAGAGATTAGTTTCGAGTCACATATTTTTCTTTACAGAAATGAGGTTTCCTCTCATAAGTGTGCAGATCACAGCTATAACATATAGATGGTGTATGTAAACCGATCTCTCTGTGTCACTTAAAATATACAAATTCAATGGGTAGCTAATACTTAAAGACCTGATACATATAAGGAGTTACAGAAGCTGGTGCTGTATCATGAAAGGGGTACCGATACACTGTTATTGGGTTTTAAAAGAATAAAAAAAAAATAATAGTTTTTCCTTAGTAGGAACAGATAGGAAAAGTTAAATTATAAAGGCAACATTAACAATGTACTTTGAAAGTTGACTACTTGACATTCAGAGACCCTCAAAGACCAGATAAAAGAGAACAGCACAAAGACACTGGGGTATTATGCAGAGTGGCATTCTAAAGTATGGGGAAAATTCATTTTGGGCAGAGTGTAAAGTAAGACAAAACTTTCCATTGGAAACTAGGTAGAAGGTTAATTTGGGGGCATATTGCAGAAAATCTTTTATGTAAGGGTAACAGGATTTTAATTTTTTATCTGGTCAATTGGAAACCAATGAAAAATTGGAATCATAATAATAAAGCATTGTAAATCATATGTATTTTATAAATTTATACTAAAATATGATTTTATAAAAGGAAATAAAATACTAAGTATTTCTTACATAATTACATGTATGAAGTCATATCTAAACATGAAGTCATATCTAAATATGTAGCAGTATTCTGAGACCAAACAAAAATAGAGACAATGGATATGCATGGCCAAGACTTAATAGCAGAAGAAAAAAATGCATTGTCTTAAAATATTATGCACAAAACCAAGAAAATAGCAGTTGTTTGACTATTTTATACAATGTAGTGGGATACCACAGAGCACAGGGGACAAATAGACAATTATAAATATACAAGATAAAAAGATGGAAAGATAGATGTTAGAGATTTCATGAAGAGATTCTGATGTGTTAAATAGTGAGTCTAGTTAGAGTTGGAAGGTGTAACAGGAGACTGAACTTCATTTCATATTTTGACTTGCTCATTGAGTGAATTCAAGTAGTTCTGACTTAGAATGAAAACTGCCAGTTGAAAACCTTCCAAGATGTCTGTAGCTTCCCAACTCTGGATTCACTCAGAAGCAATAGCGGGGGCAATCTCATTGTATGAGAAAACAGAAGATAGACAGATGGTACCAAGATAACAAGAAATTCTTCATTATTCACTGAAGTTTGTAGTAATTATGCTTAAAGAGAGAGGCTTTTATTCTACAGAATCACCTTTCTTGGCGTAGCCCTGTCCTTTTCTTAGATCTAAGGCCCTTGAGACTAACAAGAGACGGATGTGCTTCCATTTTGAAACTTCACTGATGTTCATTCTGCTTAGAAGTTTTATAGAGTCTGAGAAATCTTATTTCTTACAATCTGACTTACTTTAACATATATCATTTTATTTCATCTACATTTGACAGAAGTTTTTTTTTTAAGTGTTCATTCCTTAATTGGCATAAAGCCCAAATACGTTTTATGAAAAATGATACAGAGGCTCTTCAGAGTTTTTAATTAGGTCAAGTCAATTTTCTTTTCTTCTTAAGCCAAGGGCATCATTATTAGAAAATGCCTAATGTGACACAGGATTTCAAAAGCAGCACAATCGATGGCTTTTCCGTTGTCAGGGAATAATAGAGCTGAAGCTTAATTACGTTTCAAAAATGAACAGCAAAAAATCTCGAGGTACAGTAGCCTTTTATCACAGTTTTTCTGAAACCAAAATTTATAAAAGTAGAGATAAAAAATTGTTGATTTTCTCTAAATGTTTCGTATATATTGTAGACTCATCAGTCTTTTGCTGAGAAGGACTATAATGTTGTGATAGTTCAATGCTGTGAAGTCATTATGGCTTCAAATAGGTAGATGTTATTTGATTTTAAATAACAGTTTTTTCTGTTTCTTTATACACATAGAAAGCTCAGTTCACCTAAAACATTTTATTGCACTTTGTGCATTCCTTTTACTGCAGAAAACTTAAAACAATGTACTATAAAATCTTCTATGTGCGTTAACTGGATTCAACCACAGTTTAAAAAAAAAGGCTATACCTGGCTAAAATTCAGTTCACTTAAGATAATTTTATAAATTGATCTAACTTAAAGCTCTAGTGATAAACTGCTGCCTTTTAATATTTGTAGTATTACTACTAGTAAAATCCTATATAGAAATCCTCTTAGTGTTTAAATGCACTCTCACCTACAGTATCTCACTTGCTACGTATATAACAGATTTTAGAGCCAGTGTAGTTATTCCTATTGTGTAGATAAGGGAATTGAAGCCAACAATATTGAATGCCTTGCCCATAATTATACAACATGATTAGTAAGACTGTGTCTTTTTGTGTGTATGTGTGTGCTTAATAGGGGAGATGAGAGAGGTGCCTTAATAATTGATCTCAGTTATACTCCAATAAAGATGTTAAAAAAAAAAAAAAAGAATTGAACTCAGTCCCTGAGATACCAGCCTGTGGACATTTCAATCCAGATAGAATTTAGTGGCACCTTGGGGGGAAATGAAAACAAAAAAAACCAAAAAAACCCAGAGGAGACTCTGTCTCTGATCTAAAGGGAGAGACCTGCTCAGAACTTCCTATAAAGAACAGAGACAAGCCTACCTGCTAAATAGTGCCACAGCTAGAGCTGATTCTTCCAAATGGTGGTGTTTCTCAAGGTACAGAGGTAAACCAGGAGTTTGTACTTCTGCTTTATTGCAAAGATTTAAGTGTGGCTACTTAAAAAAAAAATAAAGAGACTTGGGTGAGCATCAGACTCTACCTGCTTTGCCATCCAACTTACTTCTTCTTCCCCTATTGTTTCCTTCTGACCCTTTTCAATTTCTCTAGCTTTTCTAGAAACACAGGCAGCAGAGATCCCCTTCCTTACATTATTAGAATCATAAAGTAATGTCTTAAAAATGGATTATAGTTTTCCAAAGGAAAGCTGTTAAAATTAAAATCATTTTCCTTAAGATTTTGAAATAATTATGTTTTTATGTTATTTTTTTAAGTTGACCCAAATCTTTTAATACATTTATAAAAGTATTATTTTCTATTTTTTAAATTTTTTTATTTTATATTGGAGTATAGTTGATTAACAATGTTGTGATAGTTTCAGGTGTAAAGCAAGGTGATTCAGTTATACATATACATGTATCTATTCTTTTTCAAATTCTTTTCCCATTTAGGTTATTACAGAATATTAAGCAGAGTTTTCTGTGATGTACAGTAGGGCTTTGTTGGTTATCAATTTCAAATATAGCAGTGTGAACATGTAAATCCCAAACTCCCAATCTATCCCTCTTCTCCACCCTTCCCGCGGTAGCTATAAGTTTGTTTTCTAAGTCTCTGAATCTGTTTCTGTTTTGTAAATATGTTTCTTTGTACCATTTTTTTTTTAGTTTCCACCTATAAGCAATATCATATGACATTTATCTTTCTCTGTCTGACTTACTTCACTTAGTATGATCATCTCTGGGTGTGTCCATAATAATTTTAAATGTTAATGATTCAAGTTCAGAAAAATAGGCATATATACACACTTACTTTGAAGGATCCAAAATAAAATTGCTTACTTATTTTTACAATATATTTTATATGGTCCTACCTATGCAATTATTTAAAAATTAATTACACAAAATTCAGAGAAATAAGCAAAAATGTCTGCATAGAAATTGCAATCCTTAACATCTATGTTTATGGAAAAGACCTGTCAAACCAATGATCATAAGATACAATCAGAAATATTTTAGTCTCACATTGCCCTTTATAAAGCTAAATGTATCCTTCATCTTAAATCATAACATGTGTAGGCCTCTTGTGTTTTTTTATCGCTCTAAGGTAATATAAATTTCTATGGTCACTTTAAGAAGCAAAATTGTCCCAATTCAATAAAAATGCTTAGCGTCACGTAGTAACCAGAATTTAAAACTAATTTAACGTTAAATCATCTTGTCTTCCCCAGATGAAGCTAAATATTGGCTGAAATCTCTCTTGCAAGAGCTTCTTTGATCAGAATCACTTCACTCTTAAATGACCCCAGGCTGCAAGTCCTTCTGTGGGTTCCATATCTTGTCCCACAAGTTGTACATACTTAGCACATCATCAGAGACGTGTGCAGTCATTTCCTAAATAAGCCTCTCCTTTTCTGTTACTCTGGTGCTTTAGCCAGTCTCTCCTCTTTTAGTTTGCTTAAATGTGGTCACACCTCAGAGTACTGTGTCCACTAACTGCAGCGAACACATATCTAGTTCCCATAGAAACCCCACTCTGAGGTGAAGGGCAGCCAGCTCCCTTCCACTCTCCAAAGCAATCCACAAAACTTTCCCAACAAACTTTCCTCAAAACCCCAAAGCTCTCCAGTCTCTCAAAAATCCTATCCGTATATTTTCTCCATGTTAGTGAGTTGCTTTAAGAGGTTTATGACCACTTGCTACAAAATCTTTCATTGTGGACTGTTTCATCAGTCACTTTGGAATGTAGTAGCACCTGTTGCTTCCATGACTCAACTGAAACTGGGTTGGAAGAATTCCATGTTAACTTGATATGCACATATATACAAATAGAATTACAGGAAATATGTTTAAAATAGATTGCAGCATCTATTGAATTATAAATAAAACATATAAAAAGGCAACATTTAAATGTTAAAAAAAAAGAAATGTTATAGACTCACCCTGTATAGCTCCTATATTTTCAAGAACCCTTTTTTTTAGTTTTTTCTTTTGTGAAACTTCTTCAAATTTTACTTTCATCACTTTTGCTTCTCAGAAATAATGCTTTATTATTTTTTCAACTTTGATTTATGAAAATTTTCCAATATAGAAAATCAGAATGTTAGTGTGTTTGCGTATGTGTATCTTCTAGAGTCAAGAGTTGTTACTATTTTGCCATATTTGCTTTAATCTCTCTATTGTTATTTTTTCTGAATCATTAGAAAGTAAGTTGCAGATCTCTACCAGACCCAGGTTATGGAACATCCCAGAACTTCTCACCCTGTCTTTCTCAGGCCTCAGCTTTTTGCTGTGTTTCCCAATCAGAACAGCTGTAGCAAAAGACAATGCCATTTCTGGTTGTAAAATTGTGGACACTGGCGCTACCATAGACCTAAGAGCCCCGTGCATAGTACCTGTGTGGCAAAGCTCCTATGCTTGCTCCATGGCCAGATTGGACTGCAAAGACTCTGGCTTCACCAGATGCTGCCTGTTGGTCAGGTGATACAACCTGGAAGTTAGGTGGAGTTCGGACTGGTACGATTGACTTTGATAATGAGACACGGGGCTGGGAGGTAAAATCAACTGATAATTTGTTTTTCTCCCCCTCTTTCTCTGTTCCCAGACTATTTCAAGAGGCAGTAGATTTGCACAGGGTCTCTGGAGGAGACCAGTGAAGCCAAACAACCATTTGTAAGACTGTGTTCAGTTCAATAATGCAGCCCCTCCTAACAACTGTCCCTCTTGTCTTGCCTCACCTTCCTGTTTCTTTTAACCCTGCTTCTCTGAAATTGCACCTCCTGCCTCCATGAAGTGTTAGCACATATACTTTTTACCCAGGCTTTATTTTCCAGGGAGTTAAGAATTGGTACAATTGGCACCAGCAATGGCGCTTTAAAGTAGACCCCTGGGGGCCGGATTTTGGAGTTGGATTGCTTTCCAGTCTGAAAGCAATAGAAACCACATTGCTATTGGTGAAGGAATGGTGATAATCCCTTGTATGTGGTGACATCATGGTGGTGTAGATGTTAAAAACATGTAGTGAGAGATCAAGTGCCTGCTACACATGACTGACTGTTCTGACACAATTATAACTACAAAGATATTACTGTGGCTTGACTGTTTCTGAAGGCAGCGAAAGTCCGGATAAGACTGACAGATGAATGGTGGCGGATGGATTGTCAACTTAAAGGCAGATGGTGAAAACCAGAGGGCTTCTATGGCAGGTTTAACGGAGACTCATCTTCCTCTGGTCTTGGATCAGTTTCTGCTCTTGGTGTACTTCTTGGCCCTAACAGAGTCTGAGCAACTAAACTTGAGACATCAAGGGACTGTGGGGAAGAGCAGCCAATGATGACCTGACAGATATCAGATCAACTGAGTCACACATTTTGCAAGAGCAAAAGCAGCAACAATCCACTGAAAAATAGAAATGGTAGATGAGGAGGTCTCAGGCTCAAACCTTTCCAGATGGCATGAAAAAATTAAGTGAATCAGTGGTCTGCTTTCCCTTGTCACTTACTTATCTTGCTTCCTGAACACACACTGGTCTCCTAGTACATTCTCTATGATCAACTCTAGAGGATGAAAGGACTTAGGTATGGCTTACAGATGAACAAATGTGATATGTCAGCACTAGCCAGAAACAAGACTGCTGCTGTATTACAGCTCCTCTCACAGATTGTCATGAAGGACGACAGCAAGAGAAAATGATTCAGGGTGCAGACTCAGAGTGGTACACTTGATTGACCATTTAATGAGAGAAAGAGGTGGCCTGAGATAGAAATAAGAACTGACTCCTCGGCTGTAATACATGATTGGGACACTGGTCAAAAGCCTGGGAAAACAACTCCAAGTGGTCAGGAAATGCTCTATGAGACATATATATGTGAATGGACTTGGGAATGGGGAATACCTACACAGATAATTGTCTCACCTTACTGACTACCAGAGAGCATTTACTCAAGTAGGATCTTGCAAACAGGATGACACATCCTATAGAGGTCAAACATCCTCCTCCCTTGACTACCCAATGCATTCATGGACACAGAGGGAGCCTTCTCTAAGCAAGGTGGAGATAAGTTGCTTCCACTACTGAATATCAAAATGTCTAGCATCAGAAGCTCACCTTGCATCCCTGATGATTTCTCAGCAAAACCAGCTACCCAAATTGGGGCATGACAGTTACTTTGAATTCCGTCCAGTCTGGAGGGGACAGCAGTGCCTCCTTATTGAAATGAACATATACTCCAGATTTGGGCTTTCCTTCTCTGACTTTGAAACTTTAAGTGTCACCACCATTTGAGGGCTTATAGAATGACAGACACATCCATATTGTATCCTACAGAGCGTTGCTTCAGATAAAAGGGCTTGTTCATGGTCAAGAAAATATAACAATTGGCTTATAATCATGGAATTTACTGATTTTACCATTTTATTCCAAATCCCAGAAACTGCTGGCTTGAAAAAAGTGCAAAATAGCCTGTTGGTTGTAAAGCTAAGGTACTAATCTCAGGCAACACTTTGCACATTTTGGGTGTAGTCTTATAGGCTGTGATATAGGCACTTAATAAATGGGAAATGTACAGTGATGTGTCCTCAAGAGCTGGAATACATTAGTTCAAGAATCCAGAGGTAGAAATAGGATTGTTCCCTTTTATCACCACTCCCTTTACTTGTTGCTTCTCTTCCTTGAAAAGCAGTCTCTGCTGGGTTAGAAGTCCTGATACACAGGTTGGAAAGTGTGCCAAGAGACACAGCAAGAATTACACTAATTGGAAAGTTTCATTACTAACTGACCATTTATGAATTTTTTGTCCTATTGAATTATTAGACAATGACAAGAGTACTGTTATTGCCGAGGAAAATCAACCTTGATTATCTTGAAAAGTTGGTTGTCACTGAAAATCCGATCAGGGAAGAGTATGCTTTTGAATCCAATGGATTTACTTGGATTACAGCCAGTGATAGATCTAAATGGGAAATTACAAAAACTATGGATCAACTGAGATGAGGTAATTAATGGTTTAGAATACCATTCTTTCATTGGGAAAGAAACTCTGGAACAATTTACCAGGCAAGTAACCTAGAATATCTGAAGAGCTGGCCAAGTGTGATGAAAATCTAGAATGAGAGATGCAGATAGGAAATGAAAAATATCAATTTTGACCCAGAACTAGCTGCACATGAGGGCAATAACTTGGTTTGCTAACAGCCCTTATCCAATCTCATATTCAGAGATTGCAGCTACCCCTCCCTTGAAAAATTGGACAGCATCTCTATTCTTAGAAGAGTGAGAGGATCTTTATCTCATATGATATATGGATACAGTAAAATGGTGCATGTGGCTCTCAGAGGCACAAACAGTGAGCCATACCATGCTACTAGAATTGTGTACTACTTCAGATCTGCTTGGCGTCTCCCACTATCAGCCCAGCACGGCTGCTTGTCTTGCTTCCTGGCCAGAGTGGAGTTTACAAGTTTCATCACTATTTCAGTGATATTAAAGTACCAACCTATGTTTTTGACATTGCTTGTAACACAGACCAAAGAATCCCATGTATGTCATCTACAGACTGGAGAAACCCATGACCAGACCCTGGCTGGACTGTATGCACTAGGAATTTTGCTTCACCATGGGTTCTCTGGTGGGACCAAGAGACACAACCTTATTGGTCAGGAGAGAACTTTCTGTTGGATAGACTTTGACCAATAAGAAATAAAAGATGGGAAGAAGTAACAGATGAATATCTTGCCATCTCATGCTTAAAGGTACCGTTCAAAGAAACAGTAACTTCATACAGTCTCTGGAGATCAACCAGTTGTGGTTTGTTCTTTTGTCTTGTTTTGTTTTGTTGCAAAGCTATGTCTCAGATATTTAATTCACTTCCTTTTTGCCTGTCCTCTGTGCCTCACTTCCATTTCCTGTCATGTTTTCTTCCCTGGGATTACACTCCAATAAAGCTTTAGCTCATCTGTATTTGTCTCAGCCCCTGTTTTCTAGGTAACATGAACTAAAACAAGATGTCGTGATTCCTCAGCATTCATCTTTAAAAATAAAGACATTCTTCTGCATAACCACTATACCATTATCACAGCAAGGAAAATTAATAACAATTCCATGATATAATTACATTATCTCCTAGAATATCTTTCCTAGCTATTCATTTCGAAACATATAGAACCAATATTCACACACTGCATTTGTTGTTGTCCCTATTTAAATTTTTTTACTCTAAAACACTCCCTTCCCCTTTTTCATGACATTGATTTTTTTTTTTTTTTTTTTTTTGCAGTACACGGGCCTCTCACTGTTGTGGTCTCTCCCGTTGCGGAGCACAGGCTCCGGACACACAGGCTTAGCGGCCATGGCTCGCGGGCCCAGCTGCTCCGCGGCATGTAGGATCTTCCCGGACCGGGGCATGAACCCGTGCCCCCTGCATTGGCAGGCAGACTCTGAACTACTGCGCCACCAGGGAAGCCCTCATGACATTGATTTTTGAAGTGTTCAGGCTAGTATTTTTGAATATTTCCCCACAGTGTTATTTACTTTGTGCTACTGTCTTCTTTTGACTAAAGCAAGCTGAATAGGTAAGGGGTTTCCAAAATACCAGAATATTCAGATCCTTATTCCGATATAACAGTATCCACTGCCTAATTTTCCACAAACCACTCAGTAAATTTATTTAGAGATGGACCTTTAATTCTTGCCTCCTGTTACTAGGCTTACTTTCAGGAATTTCACAATTCTTTATAAGGTAATTATTTCTCTTTTACTCTGTCATATTTGTCACTCCTTTTATAAAGATGTTTAATCTGGAGCACTTCCTAGTCTTCTGTGGCAAATTTACTGTCTTTTTCACAGTACTAAACTCAAGCTATGTTATACGCAGTAGCTTTTTAAATTGCATGATCTATTTATTGGTTAATATACTTTTATCTTTCTCCTATATTGCAGAAGTTCATTGAAAACTCTTTTATATTGAGAGATCAACTTCTATTCTCTCCATACCTTAATTTCAATTAATCTACTGCCGTCTAATGAGCTCTCAAAAAGGAAAGGTTAAAAATATCATTTATAAAAACGTGACCAGAAAGTTGTGTATCTCACATCTGCTTGCATCCTTTGGCATACACTTAGTCAGTGGTCACACATAGCTACAGCAGACCTTGGGAAGGGCATTCTCCAGCTGGATAACACTGTGCAAGAAAAGCCAGATTGCTCTATTGCAAGATGGAAGGATGAATCATGGAATAATTAGCACTCTCAGTAACACAGTTCCTCCTAAATTTCAGAGAACTTCATGGCATGTTTAGGGATTATAAAAAGAGGTTATCATCTCAGTTTTGTGTATGCTGATTGTCCTAAACTGTGATCATTTATTTGTTCTATTACATTCTTTATAAGTATTTAAATCATGTCATCTTTTATTTCTTACTTCACATTGAATATTTCAAAATTTTATTGCAGAAGTGAATAGTGCTACTATGGGCTGAATTATATTCCTCTCCCCCAAATTTCTCATGTTGAAGTCCTAATCCCCAATACTCAGAATGTGACTGTGTTTGGAGATATGGTCCTTAAAAAGGAAATTAAATTAAAATGAAGGCATACTCACATGGGCCATAATCCAACATGACTGGTGTCCTTATAAGAAGAGATTAAGACATAGGCACACAGATAGAAGACCATGTAAAGACACAGGGAGAAGACAGGCATCTACTGGCCAAGGAGAGAAGCTTAGATGAAACCAACCCTGTAACACCTTGATCTCAGACTTCTAGTCTCCAGAACTGTGAGAAAAAAAATTCGGTTGTTTAAGTCAGCAGTCTGTGATACTTTGTTTTGGCAGCCCTAGCAAACTGGTACAAATGCTTTCTGCTTTCTCTTCTGAGATTGTGTCAAATATCCTATGCATTTTTCAATCAACCATACTGTGTGTATTATCTTCCTATAAATGTGTACAGTCTTGTGGTTTAGAAATTCAGCTCAGTTCACTATGGAGAAATGAAACAGTGATTTCTCTTGCCTCTGCTAAAATGCTCAGATACTATCATAGGGACATCTAATACAAAAGATATTTTGATTCCTTCTTGGCCTGCCAGCTCTTTCATTCTGCATGCTTGTGTTTATATTCCAAAGTATTTGTTCTAGTTTTCAGAATTTTGACAGTTAAATTTTGTTGTGTTTTGGTGAGGGTCCTCCTGCTGGTTCATAGCTGATTCCATACTCACATGGTGGAAGGGGTTAGATTTCTGTGGAACCTCTTTTTTTTTTGCAGTACGCAGACCTCTCACTGTTGTGGCCTCTCCGTTGGCTCCGGACAACGCAGGCTCAGCGGCCATGGCTCATGGGCCCAGCCGCTCTGCAGCATGTGGGATCTTCCTGGACTGGGGCACGAACCCGTGTCCCCTGCATCGGCAGGTGGACTCTCAACCACTGCGCCACCAGGGAAGCCCCTGGAACCTCCTTTTTAAGGGCACTGATCTCATTCATTAGGGCTCTACCCTCGTGACCTAAGCATGTTCCAAATGTCCCACCAACTATACCATTATGTTGGGAGTTAGGATTTCAACATATGAATTTGGGGAGACACAAACATTCAGACCAGAGCAATTATTATGCTTATATTTTACATGATAGAAGCAGGGACTTACTGTAGAATTCAACAATAAATAAGCTACATGTAGCATTTAAAATGCAACTTTATTGCATCATAATCTTTATGTAAAATTATTAGATATTAGATATCATAATTAATCTCAAATATTAAGTTGAATTTAGTCTTGCCCTCCTAGAAATTTGATATGAATGGGACATGATGGAGTAGGTACTGTGTCTTTCAAATTTCTCCAGAGAGTGAACTAATACTTTTTTTTCCCTACAGGAAACAGAGATGTTTAAAATCATTCTACTGACCTTAGAATTACACTTACACAGGTGTGTTTAATAAATGTTTTTCTGTTGTCACTACTGATGATAGTGTTTCTCCCAGTGCAAGTCATTTTTTACAGTAAGGGCTGACCCAACCTCCTTTCTCTTTATCACGTTCCACCTCCACAGCTTATTCAAAGTTACAGACAGTACTTCTCAGTTTCTGGTGAAAGCAGCTCCACCAGGACACAGTACATCCTGTTAAATCACTCTTTCTCAGTCATTGCTTCTGCAGGCTTCCTGCTCCCCAAGTGTTTGCAATTCCACTAAAATGACATAGAAAGCCTTGTCATGTGATCAGCATGGAATCTTTACAAAAGGATCTTCAAACACCCTTCATAGGCTCCTCTTAACTAGTAAAGGGCAACATCTTCACTGCATATCTTGCCTCAGGTTGTACTCAGATGTTGGTGAAATATATTTTGAAAGAGAATTCTTGAGTTGTGATGAAAACCAGATTTTGACCCTGTTTGTGTGAGTAGGTGATTTTCTCTTTGTTATTACTTAAAGGCAGAGTATTTGGAAGTATTTTGGTCAATAGAGCAAGTCTAGAATATCTGAGAGGAATTGCACACATTTTTTCATAGATTAGATAAGAAATAAATGCAAGCACTCATACTTTCACCCAACTCACATGATTTTATACTGGTATTTAAAACATAAAAATAATTGTCAAAATTACACAGAAAAGGATCATATTTTGTTGGTAACTTTAAGAACTGCAAAACTTGAATTGGGAATATTGGTAGAAATAACAACCATGATTCCTGGCAGTAAGTCTAATTACTGAAATTTAAAATGGACAAGTATCTAAACAGTGATAGAAATCTTCATTGCAAAATTTGTAATAAAGTTGTCCTTATTAACTCATTATATTAATATAAAAGGAAACTAGAAAAAGGGAAATGTTTTTACTGTGTGGTTTATAAGTGTCTATAAATTAAAGAGATTTAATTTGACTTGAAAAATGTTTTCTAAATAAACTGAAAATTCTGATTAAAATATTTTTACTAACAAGAGACAAAATGGCCTTAAAGTCAAACTGGAAAGATCAAAATATTCATCACATAAAAGTAAAAGTTAAAATTATCTTGTATCTCCAGCTCCATATGTGTAATAAAGTTGGAGGATGATTACCTAAATCAGAATGTGTGCAGATTAGCTTTATTATGGTAAAAGAAAGAAACTGAAACTCCTGGCTCTTCTATGTGATTAGCTTTCAATCAGTTGTGTAGTTTATGGCAAATCACATTACTACGTTTGTCACAGGTTACTAATCTTTTAAATGACATTGTTACTAAATCTTTTAGTTAGCTTTATTTCCATTCAGTCGTGAATTTCATTTGTCCTTCACTTTGGTTTTACTTGCCCCTCTCTTGAGCTGCATCATTCATGTATTCTGTACAGTTGAAGGATCTTAGATGATATGATTTCATGAGGGGGGATACTGCCTGAGATAAGGTAAAGAACTGGAAGATTGAAACCTCAGACATTGAGGGGCAGAAAGTAGGAGTAACTGAGCCTTGAGGAAGCTCTTATGAGTTAAGTCTCTTTTAGAAGGTGCCATCCTAAGTAAAAATATTTTATTGTAAAATCAAAAGCCTTTCAAAATAACATTTTTGTGTTCCTGTGATCACCTGTTCATCATAAGTTATAAGAAACTATATGTATATGTATACACATTTTATGTCTACTTTTTAATATCTACTTAAAATAAGGCCAAGTACCATTTTGAGTCCTTTCCATGTATTAAGAAGTATATTAGATGTTTTTATATAAATAATACAGTTAAGAAAAGAGATAAATTGGGAGTTTGGGATTACTATATCCACATTACTATATATGCAATAGGTAAACAAAAAGGACCTAATGTATAGCACAGGGAACTATACTCAATATCTTGTAATAACCTATAATGAAAAAAATCTCTCTATATGTATAACTGAATCACTTTGCTGTATATTTGAAACTAACACAACATTTTATTTTTTTTTTGTTTTTTGTTTTTTTTTTGCGGTATGTGGGACTCTCACTCTTGTGGCTTCTCTCGTTACGCAGCACAGGCTCCGGACACACAGGCTCAGCGGCCATGGCTCACGGGCCCAGCCACTCCACGGCATGTGGGATCTTCCCAGACCGGGGCACGAACCCATGTCCCCTGCATCAGCAGGCGGACTCTCAACCACTGCATCACCAGGGAAGCCCATAACACAACATTTTAAATTAACTATATTTCAATTTAAAAAAGAGAAAAAGAAAGGAACTTTCCCCAACTTATTTGCCACTTTTTAAATTGCTGATATGGAAAATGTTCAATGAAATTTTAAAAATTTCTATTGTTGTAAAATACAAATAACATAAAATTTACTATCTTAACTAATGTTAAGTGTACAGTTTAGCACTGTTAAGTAAACTCACATTTTTGTGCAACAAATCCTCAGAATGCTTCATCTTGCAAAACTGAAACTCTGTATCTATTAAACAAGTCTCTATTCCCCTTTCCTCCAGGCCACTGGCAATCACCATTCTACTTTCTGTCCCTATGAACTTGACTATTCTGTGTACCTATATCTAGGTATCAAGAGAACCTATACTTAGATATCAAGTGGAATCTTACTGTATTCGTGTGTGTGTGTGTGTGTGTGTGTGTGTGTGTGTGTGTGTGATTGGCTTATTTTCACTTAGCATAGTGTCCTTAAGTTTCATCCATGTTGTAGAACATATCAGAAAGCTTATGTCAAAATATTCTTCCTTTTTGAGGCTGAATAACTTTCCAGTGTATATATATACCACATTTTATTTATCCATTAATACACTGATGGATATTTAGGTAGCTTCTACCTTTTGGCTATTTGTAAACAATACTGCTATGAATATGGGTATACAAATATCTCTTCAAAACCCTGCTTTCAATTCTTCTGAAGGTGGAATTTCTGGATCATATGGTAATCCATTTTTAAATATTTTGAAGAACCACCATACAGTTTTCCATAATGGTAGCATCATTCTACACTCCTAAAAACAGTGCGGAAGAGTTCTAATTTCCCCAAATCCATACCAACCTTTGTTATTTTCTGGAGTTTGTTGTTGTTTGTTTCTGCTTATTTTTGGTTTTTTGCATTGTTACTGTCCTAATGGGGGAAGGGTGGCATTTCATTGTGGTATTTCATTGCAGTCAATGATTAGTGATGTTGAACATCTTTTCATTTGCTTATTAGCTATTTTTATATCTCCTTTGAAAAAATATCTATTCAAGTTTGTTGCCCAGTTTTTAGTCAGGTTGTTTTGTTTTTGTTGTTGAATTGTAGGAATTATTTATATAGTCTTTATATTATCCTTATCAGATGTACAGTTTGGAAACTTTTTCTCCCGTCCATAGATTGCCTTTTCACTCTGTTGACTGTGTCCCTGGATGCATAGTAATTTTAAACTTTGATATCGTCCAATTTCATCTATTTTACTAAACTGTCTTAAGAATTTTGAATTATTAGAGTTGTGATAGAAGCTCTAGACTTATTCTTACTACCAAGGTATTCAATAAGAACAAAGGCTGATTCAATGAGAGCATTTGTGTTATAAATATAGCAGTTAATTTGAAGATATATGTGTCTAGAACATGAGCTCAAAGAAATCTGGACCATTCATAGATACTAATAGATACAAATCATAGATACAAATTCATAAATAGATACAAATCATTAGATTTCATAGATACAAATCATTCATAGATACAGGTCATTGGTTAGTTGAGTAAATTGTTGAATAGCAGGAAGGTGAGACTATTTTAATCAATATTCGGCATTTGCTTCTCCTATACATTTACATGTTGATGTTATCAGATTACCTTGCCTGTTTATTTGGCCTGCTACTATAGTAGTTAGTTGGCATGTTGTGGTTTGTAAACTGGATTAGATTTTCCCAGATATGGGCCAGGGCAGCATGACATCAGCTCATTAAAATTTTCAGTCAGACTAAATCTAAGTTTACACATTTTTCCATTCAGGTTAATCATCTGACTATTGGGAAATTTTGCTAACTTTGACTAATAAAATAAAAATGTACTTGCTAAAACACTGGTTTACTTACTGCTACATGATATAGTGTCCTTTAAAATATTTTGTTCACTAAATATTTAAATGAATTATAATGCCTTAAAGAACATTGGTACCTTGTCTTTGTCAGAGTTAATAGTCAACAGAGAGATCCTTGGGTTAAATGAAGACTAATGTTCAAATAAATGAAGTGTAATGTAACAATTTTTCATGCTGTTAATTATTTCCATAGCAATTTCAGATACTGAAATGTGACAATTTAGACCTAGAGTGTTCAAGGTTTTCTGTTAATACCCGTGACAATCACTAGTCTGACTTGTAATGACATCCTGCAGACCTTTTAGTATGAGCTGTAAATCATTGCATAAGGCTCATTTACTCAAATGACCTTTTTTATATGATACTTTCATTTTTTTCTTCTAACAATCATAAAGTGAAATTCTGTACTAAACTGCTTAAATAATATTTTACTAGTCCAACAGCATTTCAATTATTTTATAAATTCACATAAGAAAAATGTTAAAATGTTTGAGATTCAAGGCAAAATATCACAAAGTATTGTTATTTGCAATTAAGGAGGGAGAAGATTGAAATGAAATGAAAATAGGACAGTTAGTATTGATTTAGTATTTTCTCCCATTAGGCTGGTACTAACACTAAATAAACTGCTGATGAAGTGTCATTGTTTAGAATATAATTAATAACAAATAGTCCTGTTCTCTATATCAGTAAATCAGGTTAACTAGCATAGCTTTGGGAGATGGAAAACAAACAACTCTTAAAAACAAACATAGTTTTAATGAACTGTACTGAATAGGGCAATCAAATCTTTCTATCAAATGTAATCCAACTCTACTTGGGTGTAAAACATCTGAGCATAATTGATGAAAACATGGTAAATCTTAAGATACAATTTGATACTTGAATGAAAAAAACAGCATATTTTAAAGGAAATTATATAAATATAATTTATATTACATAATATATATTATATTACTTATATATATATATATATAACCAAATAGCTGAGAAAACATTAAATGTGTTGTGTTGATCTGGGTCCTCCGAGGAGTAGACACTGAGATGAGAATAAATGTTCAAAAATTTATTAGTAGAAATGCTTATAAGAGAAAATGGAAGTAGACAGCTGAGGCTGCGAGAGATGTCAGATGCAAGTATGACCTAGAGTGAGGGAAAGAGAAGGAAGAAAGGAAGATTGGGGGAAGCATTGTAGACTAGTGCAAATCTGAGAAATGTACAGCAAAATTGTTAGGAAGAACTCAAGCCAAAGTTACACATCAGTGGATCCCTGTGTCGGCCAGGAATGGGCCTGCCTTAGTATCCCCGCCACATTCAATCACTAGCTGAGTGCAGTCCATAGGAAGCACGGTCTTGGTAGAACTATAGCAACGGATTTCAGGGTGCAGCAGCTGGGACCCTCAGTCAGTTATGCTTCCTTGTGGTAGGAAATCTCAAATGTATCTTCAGAGCAAACATTTAAAAATAGGGTACTGATTAAATAAATGATCTATAATCCATATAAAGGACCAATCGTAGTAATTTTTTTAAAAATTGGGTAAATCTGTACATATTATGGATAAAACCAACATTTTTTTTAGTAAGAGAAACAGGTTTCAGGAAAGAATTTAGAATGTTATCCCACTTGTACAAAGATAACACCTCTTTAAATATATCTGTCCATATACTTATATATGCATAAATGGTTTCTGGAAGATCAAATATAAAGTCAATGACATTGGTATTTCTAAGGGAATGGAGAGTGAGGATTGGAACTTGCACATGCTTGTGAGAATGCATGTTTTTAGTCTAATCTGGCTCCTCCCATCTTTAAAGAATGCATACTGTACTTACTATAGCAACTAATATAATTGACTTTATTCTTTTGATGTTTCCTACTGTTTATTATGTGTTTAACTTTGTTATTTTATAATTTCTCTTCTTTGTTTTTGCTAGTGTGAACAAAATGCTGTTATAGTATCTTAATTCTAAACTTACCTATTTTACTTATTCAGTCAATTAACGATTATCTCCCTTTCCTCAGGACACATGAGAAAACTTTTTAAAAATTATACAACAATAGAAAATATTTCATGTCAATCAAGCTGCTGTGATCTACCTCTGATTTTTTTTTTTAGTTCTCTCAAATATAATGACACATTTGAATACTTAAAGTCCCCAACTGCATTATTTTCCCCTATTAGCAAATGAAACTTTTGGAGCTCTTTTCCTTTCCTCTCCCTCCATATGTACAATTTCTTGTGTCGTCTAATATAAATATTTTACTTCCAAAATATTATTAAAATTTTCCTTATATCATTACTCTTCTATTTCAAGAATCCTTATGAAATACTTATGCAATACATCCCCATACTTTTTCATTATCTAAAGGTATATAGCATTTCATTGTATTATAATTGTAAGACCCAACGTTAAGTACATTATTTATTTCCTCTGGAAAGGAATAAAACCTTTCTCATAAAATTATAACACAGTCCTCCCATTCACTAGATTTGTTTTAATTTTGTAAACCCTGAGAGAGCATTTTTAAAACTATTTAATTAAAACTATTTTAATATATCACTCCTTAATATATCAAAAAATTTATAAGCTTGATTTAAGGTGTTACTAAAAATTCTTCATTTTCTAAGTCAATTGCTGTTAATACCTTCATGGGTTGTTTAAGTTTTCCCACAAGATGTCATCATCCTCTGTGGGATTAAGAGAACTGGTGATGCAGACATCTCAAAAGAGGAGTCTATGCTTGTATTCGGTGTGATGGTAGTTTCCTGTCACATCAAAGTCTGCTCTTCAGTCTTCATATTTTTCTAGCTGCAGATTTGGAAAGGATTCAGACAGTCTCTTTGATTCCACATCAACTGAAGGTGTTTAGAAATCTTCATGCACAATTATTACACACTTCTCCCGGGTAGTCCACAATCTCAGTGGGCCAAATTTGATCTAGGATCCACTTTGTTCTGATTCTTAACACAGGACTGTCAGCCTTGGGATCACAGGCTCTCATCTAACAGAGGAAAATAATACTGCACCAGCTTTCTTCTTCAGGTTTCAGTCTGAGTTCTCACTTGCCTATTGGAACCAGATGTTAATTGGCTCAGGAAAGGCATCTCAGGACTTGGAAGTAAAAATGAATGAGATGCATTAAGGTTGTCATTTTCCTGGAGTCCTTTGTATATTTACATATTTATATTTTATATATTCTTTAGCTTATATATCCTTTAGCGTACTTTTATTATGTCCTTTTATTGTGCTGGTTTTAATTCCTTATTCGCTTCTCAAGCATTTATTCTTCATGTAAATAAGAATATTTTTACATTTTAATGAAATATAAAGATCCCATTCAAATCTCACTCAGTTATTGAGCTTCAGTATGTCCTATAAATGCTATAGAGATTCCCTTGATATTTATGAGCTATTTTGTGTGACTGTGACGAGCCAATCTTCTACCCCAGATACAATCAAAAGCAGCAAGCAGAGCTCTGAACAGAACTCACCCAAAAACTCCCCCACCTCCACTGCAGGCCCTTCTCTTGCCAACACGGATTCAAAAATCCTTCAGAATAAACATATTTTAATAATACTTTGCATTTTATATATCTTTACCATCTAAAAATCACACTTATAAAGCACAAGCTACTCTCCCTCTCTTCTCTCATTCTTTTCTCCAGTCAAAAAACTTCCAATCATTCAACCATGCTTGTCAAGCACACAATTGATATCAAGTTTAGAAAAATGCTTTTACTTTTGCAAATAATGGAAGTTCTTTCAGCCTATTTAGCAAGGTAACAATTGAGTCTATTACCTAAAGTATACCTGCTATACGATTCACTTCTTTGAAATAAACTTCCCAGTTTCAACTCACTGATATTTTCCTTGCAGTACAATTTCTACATAATTTCCTCCTTTCCTTTCAAACTGTGCTATTGTTGCTCCTGTTTACAAAAGCTGGAGTGACTTTACAGTTTTGTTGGTTTGTTTGTTTTATTTAAATCCCGAACGTTGGTTTGCAGAGCATTTTTTCCCTTTAGAGTCCTGTTTTCTTCAGTTATCAAGAAGATATTTTTCAGTTATTTTGTAGAGGAATTTTCATATTTTCTCCATTACCACTTCTGAATTTTAAGCTATAAAGACATTGTGGTTTTAAATCAATTAACTCTCGATTTCTGTGAAGAAAATCACCTCTGCCTTTCTTTTTACCAAGTGCTGTTTCTTTCGTCTTTTCCCACTCTTGTGTTATATAATTCTAGTAAATTCAAGCCCTCTGAATCTTGAAATACAAAGTTGAATAAATTGTAACTTATTCATCTAGAATAATCCTATCTGTTAGGACAGGAGATATGTAAAAACGTTATAAAGCCATGTGATGTCCTTCAATTGGTGCACTTACCAAAATCACAGGATAAACAAGGAAAAGATGATAAATGCCTGGAGTGGAGGGGGGATGGGGAACTATCATAGGGAAGGAGTTACTGGGAGTTTGGGATTGACATGTACACACTGCTATATTTAAAATAGATAACCAACAAGGACCTACTGTACAGCACAGGGAACTCTGCTTGGTATTCTGTAATAACCTAAATGGGAAAAGAATTTTAAAAAGAATAGATACATGTATATGTATAACTGAATCATTTTGCTGTACACATGAAACTAACACAACACTGTTAATCAACTATACTCCAATATAAAATATAAAATTTAAAAAATAAAAGTACTTTTTAATATGTAAAAAAGGAATAAATAGCATAGAGTCTGATATAGATATAGGCTAAAAAACAGAACTAACTTCAAATGTATAGTTGCTTTAAAGGTCTAATGACTATTAACTAAAAAGGAAGAGGGGGGAATAATAAACAAAAACCAGAATGCTTATTCATGAGGTACTTTCATTCCCTAGTCTCTGAGGAAAAAAACATTAGAATGATAAAAAGGAAAAAATAATAAATGTTAAGTGGGAGGATATTTACCTTTCCCACTGATGTTACTATTTTTTAAAATGTTTTCTAAACATTTCTGTAGAAATATTTTCAGAATCAATTTTTGAACATAATGAGGAAACTGCACTCAGTATTCGATCAACTTGCCTTTTTACTTCTAAAAGTGTTACATAAGTTGATATATTTATTCACTAAACAGTGTTCTAAATAAAATATGACTATTTTAAGAATTCATATCTAAAAGCTAAAAATGTTTCACCATTGAAAACAAGCCAAAATTTCAGAAAGTTCTGAAGAAAGTCTCCAGTGAGGAGTTTTAAAAGACGGGTAGGACAAGATTTTAAGACTGGAATCATGTTAGACTGGCGGGATCTTGCACACGTTTGGAAGGATTTGCTATTTTCTAAAAGTATACACTTCATAACCTAGCAACTCACTTCATTATTTTAGAGCTCATTTGCCATCACAAAAGAAACAGAGTTTGATTAAAGAACTATTGATACATGTGGAATTTTCCCAAAAAATCTAGGGTGCTTAAATTCCAGTAGATCAGAGAATCACTAGTAGATTTTTTAAATGTCAGTTTCCTAAATTTTCTCTGTGCACTCCTCTTTGAATTGTAGCTGTTTGCCTATCCTTTAATGCTACCCTAGAAATCTGTTTTTATTTATTGAGTAATAATAATTTTGAGTGCCTTATACTTTAACAACACACTAAAGTTGAGGTCTTTGCATCTTATTGACATTGATTGCTTGAGGCCTTGATACAGATAAACCATGATCCTGTTGGTAGCTTACTACCTGAAGTCCTTTGATTAAAGTAATAGCCATATTCTAAATTCCACTCTATCAAAAAATACATGTTTTATTAATGATCCAGATTACTTTCTACTACACAAATTCAATTTTTTGCTACTCCTAATAAAAGTAATATATTTACTGAAGATAAACTAACATCTACATATGTACCATTTATTGACTAACTAGCAAAGATGTTGCTATTTTGTCTGTAATTTGAGCAGTTTGACTCCTATATCTGCTATAACTCTCTTCTGGTATATGGTGATAGAGGGGTGTAGAAAAGCAAGGAGAATCCATCTTAATACCTCTGCATTTTGATATCTTCAGCAAGCTACCTGTTGCCCACACTCATGTCTGTCTTTGATCAGAAGAAGTTTCATTTTTCCCTCTTCTGGTTTCTGCATCAACTACCATTTCCTGGACACGAAGCACATGAAAATCTGAAAAGATGATCTTTATGTAAAGTTTTTCATAATTATATCGAGACTATGTTGGAGAATAAAAGTTGAAATAAAGATACACAGACGCATTTATACACAGACTCACACAATGACTCACACTCATATCCCACAGGCTTTATTTTACCCAATTTAACTAACTTTGATCTTTGTTGTCTTATGAAAGTTTGAGACCTCTCTGGCCAAATTACCAATGATTCCTACATGTTCTCTATATGAGATTGGTTTACAAAAAGACTACTTCATCTGGACCTGAATTTCTTATCTTTATTACTCTAAATGAGAATCTAAATTCTTATCTATTTTGTATTATAAAACAAAAAAGCACCTTTCAATTAATTTGATGTCCAAGGACATTGGTGCTAATAACTCCTTTCACTTTCCTAACCACATCCTTCCCTGGGTAAGTAGGAACAGGGTGGGGCATGAGCAATGGCAGGGCTGTAGTTCTTCCCCAGGTCTTTTTGGTGGCTATCTGTTTTCAGAATAGCAGTATACCCTGTACTCTTTAATAGTGTAGTATAACAATAGTGAATTAGATCATCGTGCAATGTAGTTTTATTATGGTCTTATGTTTTAATTTCACTTACCCTCATAAGGAAAAATGTAATATATGAGGAACTGACCAGGTTTTTTTTTCAGTTTATTATTATTAATATAATTTTTAAAGGCTACTTTCCATTTACAGTTATTACAAAATATTGGCTACATTCCCTGTGTTGTGCAATACATCCTTAAGTCTATCTTATACTCAATAGTTTGTACCTCCCACTCCCCTGCCCCTAGATTGCCCCCCCCACCCCTAGATTGCCACCTCTGCGCTGGTAACCAATAGTTTGTTCTCTATATCTGTGAGTCTGCTTTTTAATTTTTTGTTATGTTCACCAGTTTGTTGTATATTTTAAATTCCACATATAAGTGATATTACAGTGATATCATACAGTGTTTGTCTTTCTCTGTTTGACTTATTTCACTTAGCATAATGTTCTCCAAGTCCATTCCTGTTGCTGCAAATGGCAAAATTCCATTCTTTATATGGCTGAGTAGTATTCCATTGTATATATACCACCTCTTCTTTATCCATTCATCTGCTGATGGATACTTAGGTTGCTTCCATATTTTGGCAATTGTAAATAATGCTGCTATGAACATTGGGGTGCATTTATCTTTCTGAGTCAGTGTTTTTGGTGTTTTTTTTGGATATAAACCCAGGAGTGAGAATTGCTGGGTTATATGGTAGTTCTATTTTTAGTTTTTTGAGAAACTGCCATACAGTTTTACACAATGCCTGCACCAACTTACATTCCCACCAACATGTACAAGGGTTCCCTTTTCTCCACATACTCACCAACATTTATTTGTGTTCTTTTTGATGATTGCCATTCTGAGAGGTGTGAGGTGATATTTCACTGTGGTTTTGATTTGCATTTCCCTGATGATTAGCAATATTGAGCATCCTTGCATGTGCCTGTTGGCCATGTGCATTTCCTCTTTGGAAAAATGTCTGCCCTGGGTCTTGGAGTGTGTGAGATTTTGTATGTGCCCTTTAAAAGAGGCATCTCCATTTCCTACAGCTCCCTGCTTCTCCCAAAATCAAACACTGTTGGTCTTCAAAGCCAAACATTCTAGGGGTTCTTCTTCCTGGTGAAGGATCCCTGGGATGGGTAGCCCATTGAAGGACTAGGACCCCCTTGCTCCTTGGGGAGAACCTCTGCAATTGTGATTATCCTCCCATTTGTGGGTCACCTACCTGGGATGTGGGTCTTTTTTTTTTTTAACATAATGTCTTTTTTTAACATTTTATTTTATATTGGAGTATAGTTCATTAACAATATTGTGTTAGTTTCATGTGTACAGCAAAGTGATTCAGTTATACATATACATGTATCTTTCTTCTTTTTTCAAATTCTTTTCCCATTTAGGTGGTTACATAATTTTGAGCAGAGTTTCCTGTGCTATATAGTAGGTTATTTTTGGAGGTTGGAGGTTTTGTTTAGGTTTTTGTTTTGGGTTTGGGTTTTTGTTTTAGCAGTACCCTCAATAACTACACTTAAATTAAAAGTGTTGCTTGATATTACAGTTCAGTGTTTCCTCTGATCTACATCTGATATTTGCTAGCTCTTAGAGCTGCTTTTACTAGTGCCTTACACACTCTCCTCTCAGTCCTCATTATCAACTGGATTTTGACTCTTCACATTAAGGACCTTTCCATAATTCTACCACAGCAGGGTTTTTGTTTATTTTTATGCTATATCTGAAGTTATTAATACACACTTCGATTAAGTAATATTAACAGCATGGTCAGTTGGTTTTCAGTTCTCACTGTTTTTGTTGGTTAATTATTCTTTGTTTTAGGAAGTTTGCTGTAAAATAGAGTAGTCCTTATAAATAGAGTTATTATCTCTTTTGTTTAATTCAATCCAGTTTATATATGGAATTCGTTCCATGGTTTGAAGGTATTTTTGAACTTTCTCTGATCATTTTTGAAGATCTCAAAATCCCTGTTGTCAGATTCCTTAAACCTTGTCCATATTTTTGGAGCTACAAAAATTGACCTTAGGCTTTCATTTTTCTTTCAAAATTTACTAACTTCTTGATAGCCTCACTTTTACCCTGTTGATAACTGTTTGCAAATCTATAATTTAGGGAAACTATGTATCTCTCTGCCTCTCCTTTTCTCATGGAATAGAAAAGTTCCAAATAGTATAAGTATATACTCAGTTGAAAAAGTGTCAATTTTCATCAGTACTTTTCCTAGTAGCCAATAGCTATTAGTATACTATACACTTATTTTAAAACCCCATATTAACTAAAAAACGGAGAAATACTATATGTTTTCCTTATAAATATGTATATTAATTGTGATGTGAAAGTAGGACTTTGCTGAGCCCTTTCTTCTTAAGATGACTACACCATAGCTTTCATTTAATATGAGAAAATGATACATACAGCAGGCAAGATTTATAACTTACAAAGAAGTAAAACAACAGTTCTCTTTTCTTATTTTAAAATTATTTTAAAAAGAATTAACAAAAATATCAAACATTGAAATAATAACTAGGGATAAGTTAGATACACCTACATTATCACAAATAATTCAAGGGGAAAATAACATGGTTTTGAGTAAAATGTTAATTGTTTTTACTTCATGACAACAATTAAATACATTTGAAAAATCAGCCCCAAACCAGACAAAGATACTACAAAAAAAGAAAATTACAGACCAATATCACTGATGAATATAGATGCAAAAATCCTCAAAAATACTAGCAAACAGAATCCAACAACACATTAAAAGGATCATAAACCATGATCAAGTGGGATTTATCCCAGGGATGCAAGGATTCTTCAGTATACACAAATCAATCAATGTGATACACCATATTAACAAATTGAAGAATAAAAACCATATGATCATCTAATAGATGTAGAAAAAGCTTTTGACCAAATTCACCGATTTATGATAAAAATTCTCCAGAAAGTGGGCATAGAGGCAACCTACCTCAACATAATAAAGGCCATATATGACAAACCCACAGCATCATTCTCAATGGTGAAAAACTGAAAGCATTTCCTCTAAGATCAGGAACAGGACAGGGATGTCCACTCTTGCCACTATTATTCAACATAGTTTTGGAAGTCCAACCATGGCAATCAAAGAAGAAAAAAGAAATAAAAGGAATACAAATTGGAAAAGAAGTAAAATTGTCACTGTTTGCAGATGACATGATACCATACATAGAGAATGCTAAAGATGCCGCCAGAATATTACTACACCTGATCAATGAATTTGGTAAATTTGCAGGTTAGAGAATTAATGCACAGAAATCTCTTGCATTCCTATACACTAATGATGAAAGATCAGAAATATGTATTAAGGAAACAATCCCAATCACCACTGCAACAAAAAGAACAAAATACCTAGGAATAAACCTAGCTAAGGAAGTAAAAGACCTGTACTCAGAAAACTATAAGACACTGATGAAAGAAATCAAAGATGACACAAACAGATGGAGAGATATACCATGATTTGGATTGGAAGAAGCAATATTATGAAAATGACTATACTTCCCAAAGCAATCTACAGATTCAATGCACATCCCTATCAAATTACCAATGGCAGTTTTACAGAACTTGAACAAAAAAATCTTAAAGTTTGTATGGAGATAAAAAAGACCATGAATAGCCAAAGCAGTCTTGAGGGGAAAAAAATGGAGTTGAAGGAATCAGGCTTCCTGACTTCAGACTGTGTTACAAAGCTACAGTAATCAAGACAATATGGTACTATCAAAAAATATATATATAGATCAATGGAAAAGGATAGAAAGCCCAGAGACAAACCCACACACCTATGGTCAACTAATTTATGACAAAGGAGGCAAGGACATAAAATGAAGAAAAAAACAGTCTGTTCGATAAGTGTGCTGGGAAAACTGGACAGCTACAATGTAAAGGATGAAATTAGAACATTCCCTAACATCATACACAAAAATAACTCAAAATGGATTAGAGACCTAAATGTAAGGACCGGACACTCTAAAACTCATAGAGGAAAACATAGGAAGAACTCTTTGACATAAATCACAGCAAGATCTTTTTGATCCACCTCCTAGAGTAATGCAAATAAAAACAAAAATAAACAAATGGACCTAATGAAAATTAAAAGCTTTTGCAAAGCAAAGGAAACTCCAAACAAGATGGTAAAGACAACCCTCAGAATGGGTAGAAAATTTTGCAAATGAATCAACAAAGGATTAATCTCCAAAATATATAAACAGCTCATACAGCTCATTATTTAAAAAACAACCCAATCCAAAAATGGGCAGAGGACCTAAATAGACATTTCTCCAAAGAAGACATATAGATGGCCATGAAGCACATGAAAAGCTGCTCAACATCATTAATTATTAGAGAAATGTAAATGAAAGCTACAGTGAGGTGTCACCTCACACCAGTTAGAATGGGCATCATCAGAAAACCTACAAACAATAAATGCTGGAGAGGGTGTGAAGAAAAGTGAACCCTCTTGCACTGTTTGTAGGAATGTAAATTAGTACAGCCACTATGGAGAACAGTATGGAGTTTCTTTAAAAAACTGAAAATAGAATTGCCGTATGACCCAGCAATCCCACCACTGGGCATATACCCAGAGAAATCCATAATTCAAAAAGACACATGCACCCCAATGTTCATTGCAGCACTATTTACAATAGCCAGGTCATGGAAGCTACCTAAATGCCCATTGACGGATGAATGGATAAAGAAGATGTGGTACATATATACAGTGGAATATTACTCAGACCATAAAAGGAATGAAATTGGATCATTTGTAGAGATGTAGTTGGATCTAGAGACTGTCATACAGAGTGAAGTAAGTCAAAAAAGAAAAACAAATATCATATACTAATGCTTATTCATGGAACCTAGAAAAATGGTACAGATGAACAGGTTTGCAGGGCAGAAATTGAGACACAGGTGTAGAGAACAAACATATGGACACCAAGAGGGGAAAGTGACAGAGGGGGTGGTGGTGGCAGGATGAAATGGAAGATTGGGATTGACATATATACACTAATATGTATAAAATAGATAACTAATAAGAACCTGCCATATAAAAAAATAAAATTCAAAATTGAAAAAGAAAAGAAAAAACAAATAAAAATCACCAAAAAAGCCAATATTGTCTTTGTAAAACAGATTTGTACAAAGGACTAAAATTACTCAAAAGATATAAACCAGAGAATCATTTTATTTCTAAGGATTCAGATAGAATGATTAAAGGAGACTTTAATTTTAAAGTTATATTTACAAGACAATCAGCATTACTTGCATTTTTAAAAAATTGTATACTTGTTAAAAACTGAAATAAATACACTAATCAGTTTCTAGCGTTTGGATTATTTTTCACTGTTATTTCATTCCTGACATTTTTTGTATTTTTTAAATATCAAAAGTAAAGTAAAATTAGCATAAATGTTATATTTAAAATCCATGATCCTTTTTTTTTTTAATTGAGCAGGGTTGATTTGCAACGCTGTGCCAATCTCTGCTGTACAGTAAAGTGACTCAGACATATATACATTCTTTAAAATTTTTTTTTTCCATTATAGTTTATCCCAGGAGACTGGATATAATTCCCTTTGCTATACAGTAGGGCCTTGCTGTTTACCCATTCTAAATGTAATAGTTTGCATCTACCAACCAGTAAAGTCCTTAATCGATGTCTAAACAGAAGCAAAATTGAAGCTTATGTTTTTATTTAAATTAAAATTTGAATGTGCAATTAAGATGAGCATTAAATGCAAAAGTGCAGGTACATAAAGTTAAAATTTGAAAACATAAACAATGTAAATTGACATGAGTTAGGTTCTACATTGAAATACACGAGTACATAGTACATGGAGGTAAGTGATAAAGGTTTGCTAAAGGAAACCAGATCCTTAAGGTAGCTTTTTAGAAATGAGTAAATTCAAAAGAAATTATAACAAATTTAACTGAAAGGTTAATTAGTGCAAATAAAACAAAATCTTAGTGTATTCCTATGCAGTGCATGGAAGGAATGTGTGTGTTTACATGTGTGTTATAACTCTGAAATTTAACCCACTCTTTTGCAAGTCATCAATTTCCTTCTTTGCTGCTGTAAGTTATTACTGAACTTTTATTAAAATACCTGAAATCTTGAATAACTATTGGTAAATTTATCTTTGTAGACAATTCTGTCTTTATATTCACTGGTATGATTGAGTTCTAGTTGCAACATTGCATTTGTATGTGGAAAAGGCTGAATAAGTGCCACCATATTACAGGTTTCCCTTGTTATCCAAAAGTAGGGCATTCCTCTCAAACCTATTGTAAGCTGAAAGGGTGTAAGGTGAAGAAGCAATTACCTTAGGACACATCTTGCTAATGGATGTACAAAATAAATCAAGTTAAAGCACAGATCCTCAGAAACACAGTTCAAAGCTATGGCTGCTCAATGCTGAGGTGCTTAATGTAGTTCCCAGGAAAAGCTTGGCCCTGCACTCTCACTGCTGGAGTTGAGTGCTGCCCCTATAATGGCTCACTGCAAAACAAACATTTAACGTGACTTTCACTTTTTGCCATTTTTGTAAAAATGAAAATCCTCTTTGGATTTTTTTTTTGGTTAATGAAAACGGGTACTAATGTAGGTCTTTCATAAAAGCTAAGTGGCATAAAGTGAACTTTCAAAAAGCACGTGGTACCTGTTTATTTAAGTCCATAAAAATATACCTACCTCTTGTAGAACCAGACAAAAATTATATCAGGAAAAAAATCAGTGAAATTATCAACTTCCTTTATAGGTGGAAAACCATGAGTGGCTTTTAGCAAATGGTAATTTCAACTTCATGTTTTTACCATGCCTGTGTCAAAAGGCTTTTAAGCCTGATCGTCCAATGAATCATAAAAAAACCCAAATAGTCATAAGAGAACAGTGCTTGTGTATTATATGTTTCCAATTCATCACTGAAACTAAACCTGAAAATTTGATTTATTCTTCTTGAATTTCTTGGGAAATATATAGAAAGTGGGTGTAGATAGAAATCCCAGATCTTTGCAATTTTTGAACATGAGGTTAATGAGAGTCTTCTAAGAGATATAATTTGGTTTAATTTTAGATAAATCTTTACAAAATTAGATCAAAATGGAATCTTGTATTTTGCCAATAACATAACGTACTTAAATTAGAAACCTAATGATTCAGGTTTGCAAATACCCACTTGTCAAAATGAGTAATAATTTGTTTTCAGAGTCATAAGGAAAGCTAACTTTATCTTAGTATATCTGTAAGTTAAATAAATATACACTAAAAACACTAAGGAAACACTTAATGGAGCCTATAGATGGTAAACCTACAAACATTAACAAAGAAACCATATGTAAATTACATAAACCTATTTACCTTGATTTTTTCCTAAATACAATCAGGTTCTGCACTTAAAATTATCCCCTTTTATATAGCTTCAAACATGATTTAATTTCCATCATTATGTGCTACCTGTGAAAGTGTGCCACTTTAGTGGAGTTCACAAGTCTGGCTGGTGCTTGCATTATCTTCTGTTAGTTTGGAATAAATTTTTCTGTTTGGTTTTGGTTTAAAAAAAATAATTGGGGGTAAATTACATAGTTATGTTTGTCAAGACAAGTATTGCCATTTACTGTTAGAAAAGTAAGCATAACATGAGCAGAGTGTTTTGCACATATGTTTTAGCGTATTCAAATATAATCTCCAAGGTTTCCCATTTTACACATGGGAAAACAAAAACAGATTTCAGTGATTTGCCTAAGGTCATGCAATAAATCAATGATAGTGTACAAGTCAAAAATTATCCCTCTGGAAGTTTAAAACGAGATTCATTAGTAATGAAAGCAAAGGACACAAGAAGAGGTGAATAAATATTAAAAATTATAATTGTGAGTTGGTAAGGTTTTATAAGATGGGAAGAGGAATTTGAAACTTGCTTTAAATGTATTTAGTGTCGAGTATAAATAGCATATCAGTAATAGAAACATTTCAGCAGTAACTGTATAATGAGTATAGAGCTTTAGAAATCAGACTAGAGGAAAATTGTGGGTGGCATGGACTTTTCTTTCAAAAAGGAGATATGGAGAAAATACTCCAAAGGATTAAAATGAATAGAATATTGCAAAAGTGTTTCAGAAAACACAGACAACATTTTCTAAAATTATTTTTCAGGCTTGATTTATGCTATTTAGACAATTACTTCTTAAAATTTCAGTTTCATAAATTTTGTATCTAACTTGTCAATAATAAATCTGGAAATGTCTCACAATACTCAATAATATGTATTTTTTCTATAATGTAATTTATTTCAAAGTAAAATGCTTACAGGAAATAATACAGAGTTCTTACATTAGTATTTACCAGGAGGTGAAAATAATTGAAAGAAAAGTGATTCATAGTATGGGACAAACATTTTTGTCCAAAGGAAGCCAAAAGTTTATTTGTGAATCTTTAATATTTATTTATGTGGTTTTTATGTCATTGAAAATGCAGTCACTTAGCCTAATGAGTGAGCCATTCAGCTTTCTCAATTTCCGTGAGAATGAGAAAAATGTATCCTGCTATACCAATTCTTAATAAGCCCTTAAAAATCATGATATAGTTTCATAAGAAGTACTCAGCAGTAACTGTAGTTTTCCATAGAATGCTCATACCTCTTTTTCAAGTATGAAAGACTAAAAGGGGATTTTTATCCCATGGTAGGTAAGTTAATATATGACACATTCAAAGTACATGTTGATAATGAGCTTGAATGTTTCCTGAGACAATTTGTACCTTCTTAAATTATACATCTTCAGAAAATTACCAGTTTTGTTATGTTGCAAGATTGTTTCCTAAGAATAATATGTATTATATTCTAGTGGATCATATGTATCTTTTGAAAATATTGTTTCCAAAAGTAGCTTTTTTAGACTAATTTTTTAATGCAAAATACAACTCTTTTTTGCTCATTAAATGGCAAAATTCTAATTGCCAGGACCAAAGGTTAATCTCATACCAGCACACAAGACGCTTAGAGTTTAAATATTTTTATTGTTATATTATTATTGAAAAATAACATGGAAAACTAAAATGAATGAATAAATTGCTCTAGTGATGCAAATAATTTCTCACTAAGTTTTTTGCTTTACTGTTGTTTATTTAGTTCTAAAGTTACTAATTAGTAAATGTGGATTTAATGATATTTCAAAATGCTTAATTTAGATAAATAAATAGTTTTCCTTGAGAATATCTAAACTCTTACACAGGACATTTTTACTGCTTTAACCCATTACTTATATTTTATGCAGAAAATTTTCCTATTTTCCTATTGCTATTAAATGTAAATTCTCAGTACAGTTTTATTTTGGAATGGAAATTATATGCCTGTAGTAATTTTCATTAAGTCATATGATTAGGTGCTATCTATGCCGACATAAAGATACATGACTATAGAGACTCTTGGAGTGCTGAACCCTGAATTATAGAACATTTTATCCCCTAGAACTTGACAACTCTTCCAGTGGCTGACTCCTTCTTGGCTTCCTTGAGGTCTCAGTTTAAGTACTGTCTTCTCATTTAAGGTCTTCCTCAACCCTTCAAAATAAATCCAAGCCACTGTCTTGTTATAATTTCATTCTACTGTTATTTTCCTTCATAGAACTTACAACCCATATACTTATTGTGTATGAATATAGTTTTTACTATCATTCAATAAGTTTCTATTTTATCATTGGACACCTTATGGCTAGTACAACTCTCCATATATATTTTGAATTAAAAATTAATAAATGAGCATAAATTCTTTCTCACATTTATAGGGTTACATAATATTGTGTTTGAAAAGGATATGTGCAAGAGGTCTTGTATATGATGGTTGATTCTGCTCTAAAACATCTCTGACAAAGATGTGGTCAACTAGTCTCTGTTTGAAAACCTCCTGTGATTAGATATATATTAAACCTGGCTGCTCCCATTTCATTATAACACAGATTTCACAGTGTAGTCATTCCTATTTCAAGCTTAATCCGTCTCCATTGAATGTCCACACATTTGCCTCAATTTTATGCTTTTAACTATACAGAAAAAAAGCATTCTGTCTTCCACATGAAAACTTTCAAATACAGTATTTGAAGCCTTCTATATTTCCCCCAAGTATAATTATATCTAGACATAACATTGGCATTTTCTTCAATCAGAATTGGTTCCATGATCTTCCATATCCAGGTTACTTTTATTTAATGAGTTCTACTTTGACTGAATTCCTCTTAGTAAACTGAGGCTTCTGAGGATAGCAATCATATGTTGACTGAACAGTACAGTATTGTAGAAAAGATAAGTGTAGTAGACACTTGTGATGCACCAGCCATATCCCCTCAGCCTATCTGATTTAGTACAGCTGTGGTGAAAAACCCCTGATTCTCTTTTCAGTATGCCACACTAAATAAATATAGTAGGGTATTTCTGTTTTGCTTCCTCAGAGGATCAAGGCCAACCAGCTATGTGCAAGCATAACCCAGAAGTTCAGAGGAGTAAATCAACATGGAATGAGGGTGCATGGATCAATGCTGCATTCTCCCCTTTCTCTGATACAAGAATTCTGAGGATTCTCTAGTTGCCCATCATTGTAACAAGCTCATTACCAGAATTTGATTGGTGTGTTTCCTCTATCTTGTTCTCAATTTCCTCATTATTTTTCTTTTGCTACTGAATTTATGAATGATCTGCCAAATAAACAATGGCGTCCAAGTCCTTGTTTCATGGTCTGCTTTCAAAGGAATATAAGAACTATGCAATTCTAAATAACTATACTTGTGTTATTATAACTTGATATATTCTGATATTTTTTGTGAAAGCAAAAAAATATTGAAATACCATTGACTATCTTAAAATATTTATTTATTTTTCATATGCTCTATTCAGTTATAAACTAAAGTTTTTTTTAATTTACATTTTTTTAATGCAAAGACTATATTTTTATATTTATCTCTTTCAAATACCTTATTGTTGGCTCAAGCCCAATTCAATAACATGTCAACATGTTTTAAGGCATGTGACATATCTTTCTGCCTTTGTGTACAACTCAGATGATCTAAGCGCTGCTATTATAGTTTTCAAAACTGATGAAATGAAGCATTAAAGACAAAATAATCAAGGACAGAAAATGTTTTCTACCCTCAGTTGTGGTGGTTCTAAATTTAATCCACTCACTGTGCTTCTAATGTCTTTCTGGAATAATTTTTAAAAATCTTTACCTATATTTCCTTTTGTTTCAAAAATCAAAAAGTATAAATATTAAGTATTATCTAATCTTTTATTTAAAATCAGTATCATGATACAATATAGATATATAACTTTTCTATTATAGGTTACTACAAGATATTGAATATAGTTCCCTGTGTTATACAGTAAATCCTTGTTGTTTAACTATTTTATATATAGTGATGTGCATCTGTTAATCCCAAACTCCTTATTTATCCCGCCCACTTTTCCCCTTTGTGACCATAAGTTTGTTTTGTATGTCTGTGAGTCTGTTTCTGTTTTGAAAATAAGTTCATTTGTATTATTTTTTATATTTCACACATAAGTGATATCATATGATATTTGTTTTTCTCTGTCTTCACTTAGTATAATAATCTCTAGGTCCATTCATGTGGCTGCAAATGGCAATATTTCATTACTTTTTATGGCTGAGTAGTATTCCATTGTATATATATACCACATCTTCTTTTTCCATTCGTCTGTTGATGAACATTTAGGTGGCTACCATGTCTTGGCTATTGTAAATAGTGCTACTATGAACATTGGGATGCATGTATCTTTTTGAATTAGAGTTTTCTTTTCCAGATATATGCCCAGGAGTGGGATTCCTGGATCATATGTTAATGCTATTTTTAGTTTTTAAAGGAAACTCCATACTGTTTCCATGCTGTCTGCAGCAATTTGCATTCCCAAAAACAGTGTAGGAGAGTTCCCTTTTCTCCACATACTCCTTAACATTTATTATTTGTAGAATTTTGGATGATGGCCATTCTGACCATCATCAGTCAGAGTGTGAGGTGATACCTTATTGTAGTTTTGATTTGCATTTCTCTAATAATGAAATATATTGAGCATCTTTACATGTGCCCATTGGCCATCTGCATGTCTTCTTTGGAGCAATGTCTCTTTAGGTCTTCTGCCCATTTTTTGATTGGGTTTTTGGTTTTTCTGATATTGAGTTGTATGAGCTCTTTGTATATTTTGGAAATTAAGCCCTTGTCAGTTGCATCATTTGCAAATATTTTCTCCCAGTCTGTAGATTGACTTTTGTTTAATTTATGGTTTCCTTCCTTTGATGTGCAAAAGCTTATAAGTTTGATTAGGTCCTAATTGTTTAGTTTTGCTTTTATTTAATTTGCCTTGGGAGACTGACCTAAGAAAATACTGCTATAATTTATGTCAGAGAATGTTTTGCCTATGTTCTCTTCTAGGAGTTTTATGGTATAATGTCTTATATTTAAGTCTTCAAGCCATCATGAGTTTATTTTTGTGTATGGTGTGAGGGAGTGTTCTAACTTCACTGATTTACATGAGGCTGTCCAGCTTTCCCAGCACCACTTGCGGAAGAGACTGTCTTTTCTCCATTGTTTATTCTTGCCTCCTTTTTCAAAGATTAATTGACTGTAGGTGTGTGGGTTTATTTCTGAGTTCTCTATTCTGTTCCATTGATCTATATGTCTGTTTTTCTACCAATACCACACTGTTTTGATTACTGTAGCTTTGTAGTATTGTCTGAAGTCTTGGGGTAGTCTTGCCTCCAGCTTTACTCTTTTTCCTCAAGACTGCTTGGTAATCCTGGGTCTTTTGTGGTTCCATATAAATTTTAGGATTATTTGTTCCAGTTCTGTGAAAAAGATCATGGGGAATTTGATAGGGATCGCATTAAATCGGTAGATTACTTTAAGTATTAAGTCCATTTTAACAATATTAATTCTTCCAATTCGAGAGCATGGGATATCTTTCCATTTCTTTGAATCATCTTCAATTTCCTTTATCAATATTTTATTAACACAGTAGTTATACTCAGAATTACATTTTTAAATCAAATAATTTTTTTTAGCATTCCTTGTTTGATATTTCACTCTGCTGAAGGGGAAACTATAGATTGCCTACTAAAACATCCAATTCAAAGAAGATATTACAAAGTAACAGGGATTGTATATTAAATATTCCCTTTTTAAAAAAATATATAGTTTCTGCAGCAATATCCATAAAAATGATTTTTGGAAACAAATTTTAAAAGGAACTCTTGTTTAACAGTGCAATCTTTCAACAAAACAGAAGTAGACTCACAGATATAGAGAACAAACTAGTGGTTACTGCATGGGAGAGGGGAAGGAGAAGGGGAAAAATAGGTGAAGGGGATTAAGAGCTCAAACTACCATTTTTAAAGTAAGTAAGTCACAGGAATGTAATGTGTAGCACAGGGAATATAGTCAATATTTTATAATAGCTTTGGTGTGTAATCTTTAAAAACATTGATTCATACAGTTTTACACCTGAAATTAATATCATAAGCCAACTATACTGCAATATTTCCACTAGTGACTTAGGTCTAATTAAGAAGTTATTTATTCTTTTCCATATCTATCAACATAACCAGGAAGAAGTATGAATGTATTTGCTAATCATTTCTCTCAAATTATTTCTATGGCTGGTACCTTCTAGTCCTAGATCATTTCCCAACATTTATTCATTCAAGTAATACATGATGAAAAATTTGAACACAAGTTGTACTGACCATGTGTGAATATATTATACATTAAATTAGTAGATCAAATAAACAGCATACAGATTTTTTATTAATTGCTAGATATCACCAAATTGCCTTCTGTTGAGTTTTCAAACCTAGTATTCTGCCATCAAAGCATACCAGTTTATTAGTGTCTTTACAATAAATTATTTACCTAGGGCTCACAATATCTATTCTTAATGTATCTAAGCCTACTTTGATTCAATATGGTGCCATTCACATATCATATTTCACAGTACATCTCCCTTCACAATGAATACTTCTTACTTCATACCAACACATTACACTTTCACATTACAATTCATGCTTCCAAATTCTAGCATCAAAATTCTATTTTTCTAATTACAATAACCATAAAATATATAATTTAATTTACTTTCCACTAGCATGCTTTGAACTATTGGTGTTATATTTTATGCACACACATATACTCAGAAAATATTTCTTATGTTATCCCTTTCCCATACTGATTAGTGTTTTCATCTAGTGTTATTTCCCTTCAGCCAGAAGGAAATCTTTTGTTATCTCCTGTGGATCAGGTTTGCTAAAGACAAATTCTTGCAGTTTTTCTTTATATTCAAATGTCTTTCATCAAATTCATCAAATTTCACTCTCATTTGTGAAGAAAATTTTCACTGTGTATGAAATTCTAGGTTAATATTTACAGTTCAAGAATGCCATTCCATTGCCTTTTGTTCTCTGTTGTTTCTATCAAGAAATCAGCCATAATCTGTTTTGGTGATCTTTACATGAAAATATCCCTGATTGCATTCCAATTTTATACTTTCTTTTATATCAGTTTTCAGCAGTTAAATTCTGATGTACTTAGGTGTAACTTTCTTTGTGTTTATCCTCTTGGATTTCACTGAGCTTTTCATATTGTATGTTGATAATCTTTTAAAGTCACATTTGAAAAAAATGTCCAGTTTTTCTTCACAGGTCTTATACTGTAATTCTTTTCTCAAATTCCCTGAGTCTCTTTCATTTTTATTTTCATGTGCTTTTACTTTAAATTAGTTAATGGTCTATTGTTAAAAAAAAAAACAAAACTGATTTTTTTTTTTCTGTTTTTCCAAGGTATTTTTTTTAAAATTAATTATTTATTTATTTTTGGCTGCGTGGATCTTTGTTGCGTGGGCGGGGCCTTTCTCTAGTTGTGGCAAGCGAGGACTATTCTTCGTTGTGGTGTGTGGAGCTTCTCATTATGGTGGCTTCTCTTGTTGTGGATCATGGGCTCTAGGTGCACAGGCCTCAGTAGTTGTGGCACATGAACTCAGTAGGTGTGGCCTCTCAGGCTGTAGAGTGCAGGCTCAGTAGTTTTAGCACAGGGACTTAGTTGCTCTATGGCATGTGAGATCTCCCAGACCAGGGCTCAAACCCGTGTCCCCTGCATTGGCAGGCAGATAGATTCTTAACCACTGCACCACCAGGGAAGCCCCCAACCTGCTTTTAAAGGTCATCCAATGATATTTTAAATTGCATACATATTATTTATCTTTTCCATAAATTCTAATGTATTCTCTATAGTTTCCATTTCTTTCTCTGCTAACATTTGGTTTCTGATCATTCCTTACCATCCACAATTTCCTCTAATTCTTTGCACACATACCTTTTACTTCTTGTAATATATTTATAATATCTGCTTTCAAAATTTTACTCACTGAATCTAAAATTTGGGTCATCTTATGTTGAGCTTCTTATGAATGTCTTTTATTTTTCTATGTGTTAAAATCCACTTATTTATTTTCACTTCTTATAACGGGACATCATGAGTAATAGATTGAAGAGGATCTTGATTTTGCTATGTTCCTCTAAAAAGTTAGTTTTTGTTCTAGTATGCACTTAATTGCAGATTGATCACATTTCAACCTGTTTAGCCTTCATTTTATGCTAATGTAGAGTAGATTTTATAAGCACAAGGATTTTCCTAAGCCCCTCTAATTTACTGGGACTCAAACTCCAAACTCTAATTTTAGGTTTTGTTTGGAGGAATCTAGAGTAGAATACTTCTAAGGAATAGCTTTCCTTGTGTCTCCACTTAGTTTTAACAAGGTAGTAATAAAGACAGTGCACAATAATTAAACTAGTTTCTAGTATCTCTCTCACTGCTTCACATCTGGTATTTCTATTCTGTTCTCAAACCCATCAAAGCTGCTCTCTGGTAAACCTCAGGTAGTTGCCCTAAGAAATAGGTGGCCCAGTCTTCATTCAAGGACTGCTGAGGATCTTCACCTAACTGTTGCTACACACACACACACACTCCCACACCCACACACACACAAACACACACAAACCCACAACCAAACACTACAAAGCTCTCTTCAGTACATCACTGTGTTCTATTTGGCATCCAGCCCACTTCATTATATTTGGAAAATTGTCCCAGTCAGAGAATTGGGGAATTATGGGACTCATCTCATAAGATTTCCTTTTCTTGGTGATTATAGTCTTGCATTGCTTGATGTCCAAATCCTGAAAGCAGTTACCGAATATATACTATTCAGTTTTATTGTTTACTGTAGGAGCACCAGCTGAATACTAGTTATTCATTCATAGCTAGAATTCAGGATAAAGTATTAATTTACACAAATAGGGATTTTTAAAGAATGTGTTGGGGACTTCCCTGGTGGTGCAGTCGTTAAGAATCTGCCTGCCAATGCAGGGGACACGGGTTTGAGCTCTAGTCCAGGAAAATCCCACATTCCACGGAGCAACTAAGCCCGTGTGCCACAAGTACTGAGCCTGCACTCTAGATCCCATGAGCCACAACTACTGAGCCCCTGTGTCCCAACTACTGAAGCCTGCATACCTTGAGCCCATGCTCCACAAGAGAATCCACTGCAATGAGAAGCCCATGCACTGCAGAGAATAGCCCTCGCTTGCCACAACTAGAGGAAGCCCATGCACAGCAACAAAGACCCAACATAGCCAAAAATAAATAAATTTATAAAAAAAAAAAAAGAATGTGTTTATGCATCCATTTTGAATTCTATCCTTTGGTTTTAAAAGCATAACAATAGCATTCATTAAAAATACTTAGTGAAGCAAACAAAACAATTAGTAGTAGATTTTAATTCTCATTATCCATGACACATGAAGTTAAAAAATATTCATGAAAATAAAGCATATTTCAATGACATAAGTTACATAAATAACATATAAGTTGTGTTAATTGATAGTGAATTCTAAAACAGACTTCTTTTTAAAATATATACATGTAACATTTACATAAAATTGAATATATGTTAGTCTTAAACATTTATAATTTTCTCAAGGTAGAATACAGGACTTATATGTAAATTTTCTGATCACATGGTCTTAAACTAGAAATTCATAAGAAACATATCAAAAGGCTCTACCACATGGAATGTGATATTAGTATTTAATAAACTATTGAATCAAAAAGCAGATATAATCAGAAATGGAATGTAATGGTTATTAAAACTTTATTATACTTTACTTTATATAATTAGCTTATTATTCAGATAAATAAATACGACCTAAATACTTGTCAGTTTCTGCAATACTGCTTTCAACAGTATAGCATGCTTGGGGTTCTATAAATACCTTATTTCCACAGATTTATTATTTTACCTGTGATAATTTAAAATTATTTGATTGTATCTATTATGTTATTTACTTTATCATTTATGGCTTCTGCGTTTCTTTCTGGTTTTTTTTTTTTTGTGTGTTTCTTTAAATTTTGCTATCATGTTATGTGATTATTTCGTATTTTTTCTTCAATTTTTTAGATTAAGCTCAGCCAGCTCACATTTTCTCTCCTTATGTTTTCTTACCACCTCTTTCTTAAGCTCTTGTAACTCCAATTATGTCTCTGATTTTCTTGGTAGAAACAATTTCTTGAACAAGATTTTTTTTAAAAGAATTGGAATGCTAACAGTTTTCATTTATGCTGCTGTAACAGTTTTCTGGTGAGTATTTTTATTTGCCATTTTGTTTTTCTATGCTTTTTTTGAATATACTATTATGTTATCTTTGCATGTATTCTGTATGGTGCCTTTGATGATTCATTATTGAAGGAGCTATGTTCCCTTGACAATTCTCTTGTCAGCAGATTAGTATAAAGGAAGCACCGAGGCCCTGTGGTAGGCTTTCAGTTGATCTAGGTTTTTTGTGTGTGAATTTATTTAGCTTATATTTTTTACCAGTAAATAGAAATAGGTAGCTATGAGCTGTGATCAAATTAGTATGTATCTTTTCTCACTTGTAGGCACAGAGGGAGAGGAAGTGAGAGAGACAGAGACAGGGAGACAGAGAGAGACTTCTTTCTGGAAATCCTCACCTGTCTGATTCCTCTTTAAGTCCAGGTTTCTCTGTTCTTCATTTCTAATTTGAGCCCTGGAAGCTCCTGCTGCCAGCTGGTGCATCCCATTTCGATTGTTGTAGGTAAACAATTTAGGTTTTACTTCTTAGAATATGCCCTTTATCCTAGATAAATGAAACTGGTTGACTCTTTCCTGAGATTTTCAGTGATATTACCTCCTCTAAAGACTTCCTGCTCTGTCTCCATACTTTTGAAAGCTGTTCTACGTATGTTAAGTTTTAGTGTTTCAAGTTTTAAGAGGTTTGTTGAAGAGTTTGTATGTTTCTCATTCCCCTTGTTCTTTACTGATTTCTATGAGGGAATTGTCTTCTGCTGTACTCAATCTGGCAGGCATGCTCTAGTGACTTACACATGTAATGGATAATTTTGTATTATAGTAGTATGTTTTAAAAATAAATAATGCAGTATGCATTATCCTAATGATGTAAATCTGTGAAGAAACTTCATCAAGGTAATCCTCTCATCATACGGGGACGTTAGACCCTAATCTTCTCATTTCAATGTTCATACTTTGTTTAAAATCTTTGATTTTTTAATCTAGTTTCCTTTATTACATTATTATTTTAAAGTTATTTATCTATCTTTGTAAAAGTTCATGTTGACATTTCCCTTATGTTTTCTAGCCATACTGAGAAAACAAATTTGTAGCTTTTACACATGAACAACACCGAGTTGACTCTGAAAGCTTTTTTCCCCCCGTATCACTAAAGTCAAAAAGTTGTCTGATAGTTAAGCTAGCATTGATTTCTTTTTGTTTTTTCATAATGTGTGATAAGCTCCCTTTTTTTAATATTAAAGATTTTGTTTATTTTTGTAAAATTCCTTTCATTATTATTTAATTAATGTACACTCATCGATAATCAGAAAAAAAGAAGAGATTCATAACACAGTAATAAAAGCAACAAAACCATATTAAAAGTATCCATGCTCTTACAATGTACATACCAACAATTTTAAAATTAAAATTTTGAAAAGTGAAAAAAGGGCATTAGGACAATCAAAGGGATAAATTACCAATAATTTCCAAGACAGCAACTGAAGTTATTCATAACCAAACTGTCACTTTGACAAGATCATCTTTGTCTGTGCTCACGTTTGGCAGTGCCGTACAAGCACAGCGCCTCCTGGTGCACTGACAGAACAGGCCACCAAGAAAGTTCCAGGTTCCTCTCCCTATAAATGCACTGCATTCTTAGTCTAGTTAACTTTTTTTCCCTCTCTTTTGTCTCCTGACCTTTGTTTTTGTAAGTGCTATTGCTATTACTCTTTAAAACCTAGCTCACATATCTCTTTTTAAGACGTTGCTATCTGCCGTTAGGCTGTTTTTGCTAAATCCTTTCTCTTTTCCTGAAATTATCATACTGCAAAATGATTTATTTTACTTGTGTATGATTCTTCAGAGGATAGTATATTCTATTTTTGTATTTAAAGATCTGAGTATATTTTCTGGAACCTAGAAATCACTCAATAAATAGTTGAAAAATTGATCATGTGACAGAATTACACCAATTGTTGATCTGCTATCTGAAAGAATAGGTTATCTTCTATGATAAGTTATCTAAGAGTTGAGAATGTTTTAAGATGTTTCTAAAATAATCAATTTACATTGGGTTTCTGTCTTTTAGGGCACACACCCATGTAAACTAAACATGTCATAGAGTTTATTTAATCTCATCATTATTTCTTAATATCTGTCTGAATTTTAATATGATATGTATTCTTTTCTCCCCTAGTTTTTGACCAAAATAATGAAAATTGAATTGCCTTGTGGTACATTATACATAGTATTATATTATACAAATACATTAAAAGTAAATTATAAGTCAAAAGGAATTAGCTGAGTACTTAAATCACTGCTGTAGATGCTTTCATATACTTTATTTCATTGAATTCCATCTGACCCTAATTTAATCTCTGACAGGTATTAAAATATATATTTTTTTAGGGCTTCCCTGGTGGCACAGTGGTTGAGAGTCTGCCTGCTGATGCAGGGGGCGCAGGTTCGTGCCCCGGTCTGGGAAGATCCCACGTGCTGCGGAGCGGCTGGGCCCATGAGCTATGGCCACTGAGCCTGCGCGTCCAGAGCCTGTGCTCTGCAACGGGAGAGGCCACAACAGTGAGAGGCCCGTGTACCACAAAAAAAAAAAAAAAAAAAAGTATATATATATTTTTAAAACATCTTTATTGGAGTATAATTGCTTTACAATGTTGTGTTAGTCTATGCTGTGTAACAAAGTGAATCAGCTATACATATACAAAAAACCAACACATAATAATTATTAAAAATATGGACTGCAATGAACAAGAAAATGGAAGATAAAAACCCCAATAAATAACACCATCCATGGACAGCTGCTCTTTATGATTGGTGGATTTTCTACTAGCTTTTCTCCTTTAAATAAAAATAATTTAATACTTATAAAAGTAAGATAATATAGTATTTAAAATGTGTAATGATTTTCCCCATAATGTTACATAGAAGTGTTTTATTTGTATTTTGGATTGAATGTTGTGTGGTTCTTGCCCCACAAATTCACACAGTGAAGCATTAACACTGAGAGCTATATTTGGAAATGGGGCGTCTTATGAAGTAGTTAAGGTTAAATGGGGTCATAAGGGCAGGACTCTGATCTTATAGGAATGGTGTCCTTATACTAAGAGATATCAGAGAGCTTTCTCTCACTCTCTCTCTCTGAGAATGCGTGAAGAGGCCATATGAGCACACAGCGAGATGGTGATTGCCTCTCCAGGTCAAGAGAAATGGCCTCAGAGCCAAACCTGTCTTGCCACCCTTGATTTTGTACTTGCCAGACTTCAGAACTGTGAGAAATAAATTTCTGTTCTTATAGCCACCCGGCCTGTGGTATTTTATTATGGCATCTGGAGCAGACTGACATCACATCATACAATATACTGTTAAACATAAGTTAATTAGCTTTATGCTATTTCATCTTATAGATGTGTTATATTTTATTTTATTATAAATTTATTTGTTTTTATATTTGGTTGTGTTGGGTCTTCATTGCTGGGCTTTCTCTAGTTGCGGCAAGTGGGGGCTACTCTGTGGTGCACGGGCTTCTCATTGCGGTGGCTTTTTCTGGTGCAGAGCACAGGCTCTAGGCGCGCAGGCTTCAGTAGTTGTGGCACGCAGGCTCAGTAGCTGTGGCTGGCGGGGTCTAGAGCACAGGCTCAGTAGTTGTGGCACACGGGCTTAGTTGCTCCAGGGCATGTGGAATCTTCTCGGACCAGGGCTCGAACCCATGTTCCCTGCATTGGCAGGCAGATTCTTAACCACTGAGCCACCAGGGAAGCCCAGATGTGATATATTTTAAATTATCATTTCCCTAGTACATAATTTCTGAATTTTAAATATTTGAAAATTTCCTGTAATAATACCCCATATATAACTTTTTTAACCTCATCTTAAGATAGATCCCTAGAGAAGGAAATACTTGGTCAAAGAATGTAAACATTCTAAGGAATTTGATACACATTGCGTTGGATGAAGATTCAAAATGATCTTTTCAAATATAACTTAATACTTTACCAGTTTAATACACAGAGAAAGCCACAAGCTAAACTTTAAATGGCAGTGTCCTTGGTAAATGAAACATTGGCTGCTGTTGTGTTCATTGTACAAAACAATCTTTTCCAAAGCAGTTTTACCTGTCTTTGAGTTGGCCTAGACATGCATTCAACCAGACATTTTTTTTTCTTGTTTTGCAGTCAAACACTGGTTGAGAATTTCCTCACCATTATTTTGGCTTTTAGCAATTTGCAAATTATTGTGTCTTCATCAAATACCTTCATTGTAAAAATACCAAACAAGAACCAAGAAACGGTCATGGAAATAATGTCCATATTTTATCCAACTCTAAGTTAAACAACTGTCTGTGCCTCAGTCTTTCAGTTTTTCCAGAGATCCTTTGAACACATTAAAATTCTTTAGTTGAGGATTCCAAAAAAGGCATTTCTGGGGTCAGATTAGTTACTTTTCTTGGAATCAAAATATATTCAGCCATTGCTACAGTGAGAATTCATCTAATTCTCTCCATTACCAAGATCTTCCCATGTAAAAGACATCTAGATACAATTACAAAGGAATTTGAAATTGCCAAGCTGTATACCTGCAAGTATATACACAGCTCTATATAGTTATATATAACTATGTATAAATATACAGTTTATAATTTTATTTTTATTGTATTGTTCTCAGCCAAGACTTGTCTCTTTTAAGATGTATAAAATATTGTTCAGTCACTGACAGAGGAATAGTCATTACTATTAGTTTTTAACCAAAAAAAAAAAAACCACCAAAAACCTATGTTGAGTCTTAGTTACATATCCACAACTCTAAAATTCATATTTAACATAAATATGCTGTACAAGTTTTAGATTGATTGCTGATGTTTCCTATTCATTTTCTGGATCCAACTGGAGCTTAAAAAAAGCTAACCAGTTATATTGGAATAATTAACTTTCTCCACAGCAAGTAGTCCATTCTCTATAATGAGAATGTCATATTAATATAAGCTAATATAGGTTTTCCTGCTTACACAGAGGGCACATTTTATAGTAATGTATATCACACAAAAAATATTTCTCTTTTCACATTAGATTGTCTAACATGGAAAATCAAGATTCAAGATATTTTCTTAAATATCTGAGGAAAATTGAGATCCAGAAAAATCACTATATTTTTCCTATGCCTTCATTATACCTAATATTTATTATTAGTTCTTATTGGGGGGGATATTTTTATACGTATGTAAGTTTGAGAAACAAAGCTGCATATACTGCAGCTTGATTGATATTTCCACTGTTATGATTTCTTACTAAAATGCAATAGTAAGCACTGACATTGTTAGGTAATCTGTAATGTTTATACATTACAACATTATTATAAATTACATTTTTATAGAAATTTTAACTTTACATTACAAAAATTTTAGATTCAAATGAGACTTCTAACCCAGAAGTTATTTTGGTTTTATTTTATATTTTGTTTAAGCAAAGAGTGAGCTACTTTTAAAAGCTACATGTGTTTGATTTTACATTTAGAATTTTGGGGACTTAAGCACCATAAGTGTAGGAAGGTTGGTGCTACAGGCCCTGAACATTTTCCCAGCACATATGCATTGAAGGATGAGGGCATATGTGGGACTCAGTGTACTCGCTACCCCAGATCGGGGCTCTTGCCTGGCTTTCCAACTGGGGCTGTACTAGCAACAATTTGCATATGGCCCCACTATGGTCATGGAGCCAGGTCACTGCTACCTGCTACTGGCTCTGATATAGACACAGAGATTACCTACAGTGACAGTTTTTATGTCACTTGTGAGTGTAAATTGATAGTGCCTTGCTTCAGTTCTCTGTGTAGGCACTTTTCTCCTAATCTAAGTCTTCCCGGTTACCACTGAATTTCTAAAAAGTGAAACATCTGCTCAGACCCCCAGCATGTGCAACCAAGAAAGTAGAAGAATTTGAAGGTTTTGAGGCAAACTTTAGCCACTAGAAATGAAAGTCTGTAGAAGTCTATAGATAAATTATTTTTCATCTTGTCACCTCCTCTATGATTTTTATACACTACCTAATAGCTTCATAAACCCTCCATAAAAGTCTCCATTGAGACCTTAATAGTCAGCCTGCTGTGATGCTCTAACCATCTTGGTAATATACTTACTTGTATTTGTTCTCCCTTCTTCCTTTACTCACTTTCCTTTTTCTACACTCTGCTTCCCTGGAAGTATGCTGCCTGATAATCTGTTGTCACACAAGCATTTCCTTAGGCTCTGCTTTCTAAGAAATTCAAACTAAGATAGGGAGATGGGAAGCAGAATGAAATTGAATGCAGATATTTTTTCTGATCAATCATATTAAAGGGCAAGTTGTAGACCTTAGCTGATTTTATGTATGGAAAACATAAAACACAGGTGAGCATTAAAATAGTTCTGCCACATTTAAGAATGCCTTTATTATTGGTATGTGTCAGAGAAGAGATGATAATTAATAAGTGGACTCTGATACCAAATGTTGTCAAATGTACCTTCCCTATGAAACGTTACTTAGGTATTGAAAATTTACATATTAATAGGTTTCTAAAATTTTCCAGTCATTTTTCTCCTAATATAAATTCATTCATTCACTTAACTAATATTTAATGAGTACCTATTATACAACTGTGTGGAACTTACTATGTATTCTAGCCACCAATGTGCAAGACATATCCTTGTTTTTGTGTAGCAAACATCCTAACAAGATGAAAAAGAAAACATGGAATGTTGTAGATGATAAGCAATAATAAGAAAAATAAAGCAGGATAAGGGTTTTGAGAAGAAAAGAGAAAAAGTAGGCAAGGCCTTGGTGGTGAGACCTCTGAGAGAACCTCTGTTAGTAGCCCAGTAGATCTGTCATTGGTGGACACAATGATGCGAGTGAGTACAGACATTTTATAATTATAATAAAAGAAATTTAGAAGATACTATATGGAGTAGAAGGAATTGGGACTCTTCCTTTGACTGTAATAAAACTAACAATTATTTATAGCTTTAATATTGTTCTTGATTCTTAACTTGAATAAAGATATAAAATGAAAATTTATTGAGCGCTCATAAAACATGCCAGGCCCTCTTCTAAGCACTCAACATGTATTTGATCATTTAACCTTCCCTGGAACCCTGTATCTAGATAGGTGCTGTTATTATCAACACTGTGCAGATGAGAAAACTGAGGTTTTGGAAACTTAAGTAACTACCCTAAAGCCAGTAAGATAGCTATTGCATAAAGGAACCAGAATTCTGAGCAGAGGCTAGATACCTAACCACTATCTAATGCCTTATAAAGTTCTTTTCCTTTAGAAAACGTCTGGTTGATGTTCTGTTGCAATTTCAAAGGCAAAGAAAAAAAAGTAGTGAGAGAGAAGTAATTGTCCTAATTTTATTCTGAGAATTTGTCAAGGCATAGGGAAAAGGAAAACAAAATAAGTTCATATGTTTAGACTGAATAAAATCAACTTTGATCATCTGAATCAAAACTGGGGAGCTTTACAATTGTGTTGGGACTTCAAATCTCAACTAACTTCTATAGCCTGTTTACATTTCTATTGCTCCAGCAATCATCTTAATGTGAGAAATATCTGGAAATACATTTAATGGATCTTAATTAAAGCAAAGTTTCATTAGGAAAATATCATCAAAAATGTTTGATCTGTATTCATGTTTATTTTCCTTAATTATAAAATATCAATTTCACAGTTTAGAATAATAAAGGTTTGACAACAAATTGTTCTAAATAAAAATAAGTTTAGAAGATTGTTTTTAAAAACAATTTTCAAAACAAATAAAAATGTTTATATTTCAAAACCTCTCAGCAGAATAGTATCTTGAGTAGATAATGTAACCTTTGATGAATATTAAGTACAACCCATTTCTTACGTGAAGCTTTGTACAGTAAGCACATTCTTAATTTTTTTGAAAAACATAATTGAATTGAAAAATTAGAAGTGAATACTTATTTTGTCCTATTGTTAAACTGAATTGAGGTAGACATACCTTAATTAACCTCTGTGTAGTAGTTTCTTTTAGTTAGCAGGTCAACTATTTTCTCATTAATGCATTTTAATTCAAATGAAATTTGAATTGAATGCACTGTTGAAAATATATTATGCATTAGCAGAGAAGAAGTCATCTTTCTCTATATTCTCAAAATAATATTTCCTCCAGCCAAAGGGAGAATTTTTTAAAATTTCCTCTCTTCCTTAGTCATCCTCACACAATCATACTACAGAGAGTTTCTTATGACATTACTTTAAATGAAATTGCAAAAAATGTATTTTATTATTAGGTCACTAATTGCAGATCTTTTGTTATTTCCACAGGATACAGCAAAAGGCAGGAAAATGTAACTGTCAGTATTTTAATGTTTCTATGTTTTTCTTAAAGATTTAAATATATTATTCTTCAGAAATTATAAAGCAGTCTATTTGTTCTAAAAGTGAAGGCTTTATTTAAAAGTCATAATTTAAGTGAGCCTACAAATTATTGCAAGTGAAATTTTAAAAAAAATCTATCTTCCGATCTATCTAGTAAAATGATATCCCCATTATTCAAGGGGCAGATATTCTTTCTTTTTTTTTTTCTTTATTGGAGTATAATTGCTTTACAGTGGTGTGTTAGTTTCTGCTTTATAACAAATTGAATCAGTTATATATATACATATGTTCCCATATCTCTTCCCACTTGCATCTCCCTCCCTCCCACCCTCGGTATCCCACCCCTCTAGGTGGTCACAAAGCACCAAGCTGATCTCCCTGTGCTACACGGCTGCTTCCCACTAGCTATCTATTTTACGTTTGGTAGTGTATATATGTCCATGTCACTCTCTCACTTTGTCACAGCTTACCCTTCCCCCTCCCCATATCCTCAAGTCCATTCTCTAGTAGGTCTGTGGTTTTATTCCTGTCTTACCCCTAGGTTCTTCATGACATTTTTTTTTTTTTCTTAAATTCCATATATATGTGTTAGCATACGGTATTTGTCTTTCTCTTTCTGACTTACTTCACTCTGTATGACAGACTCTAGGTCTATCCGCCTCCTTACAAATAGCTCAATTTCGTTTCTTTTTATGGCTGAGTAATATTCCATGGTATATATATGCCACATCTTCTTTATCCATTCATCTGATGATGGACACTTAAGTTGCTTCCATCTCCGGGCTATTGTAAATAGAGCTGCAATGAACATTTTGATACATGCCTCTTTTTGAATTATGGTTTTCTCAGGATCTATGCCCAGTAGTGGGATTGCTGGGTCATATGGTAGTTCTATTTGTAGCTTTTTAAGGAACCTCCACACTGTTCTCCATAGTGGCTGTACCAATTCACATTTCCACCAGCAGTGCAAGAGTGTTCCCTTTTCTCCACACCCTCTCCAGCATTTATTGTTTCTAGATTTTTTGATGATGGCCATTCTGACTGGTGTGAGAAGATATCTCATTGTAGTTTTGATTTGCATTTCTCAAATGATTACTGATGTTGAGCATTCTTTCATGTGTTTGTTGGCAGTCTGTATATCTTCTTTGGAAGAATGTCTATTTAGGTCTTCTGCCCATTTTTGGATTGGGTTGTTTGTATTTTTGTTATTGACCTGCATGAGCTGCTTATAAATTTTGGAGATTAATCCTTTGTCAGTTGCTTCATTTGCAAATATTTTCTCCCATTCTGAGGGTTGTCTTTTGGTCTTGTTTATGGTTTCCTTTGCTGTGCAAAAGCTTTGAAGTTTCATTAGGCCCCATTTGAGTATTTTTGTTTTTATTTCCATTTCTGTAGGAGGTGGGTCAAAAGGATCTTGCTGTGCTTTACATCATAGAGTGTTCTGCCTATGTTTTCCTCTAATAGTTTGATAGTTTCTGGCCTTATATTTAGGTCTTTAATCCATTTTGAGCTTATTTTTGTGTATGGTGTTAGGGAGTGATCTAAGCTCATACTTTTACATGTACCTGTCCAGTTGTCACAGCACCACTTATTGACGAGGCTGTCCTTTCTCCACTGTACATTCCTGCTTCCTTTATCAAAGATTAGGTGACCATATGTGCATGGGTTTATCTCTGGGCTTTCTATCCTGTTCCATTGATCTTTCTGTTTTTGTGCCAGTACCATACTGTCTTGATCACTGTAGCTTTGTAGTATAGTCTGAAGTAAGGAAGCCTGATTCCTCCAGCTCCGATTTTCATTCTCAAGATTGCTTTGGCTATTCAGGGTCTTTTGTGTTTCCATAAAAATTGTGAAATTTTTTGTTCTAGTTCTGTGAAAAATGCCAGTGATAGTTAGATAGGGATTGCACTGAATCTGTAGATTGCTTTGGGTAGTAGAGTCATTTCCACAATGTTGATTCTTCCAATCCAAGAACATGGTATATCTCTCCATCTATGTGTATCATCTTTAATTTCTTTCATCCGTATCTTACAATTTTTTGCATACAGGTCTTTTGTCTCCTTAGGTAGGTTTATTCCTAGATATTTTATTCTTTTTGTTGCAGTGGAAAATGGGAGTGTTTTCTTGATTACACTTTCAGATTTTTCATCCTTAGTGTATAGGAATGCCAGAGATTTCTGTGCATTAATTTTGTATCCTGCTACTTTACCAAATTCATTGATTAGCTCTAATAGTTTTCTGGTAGCATCTTTTGGATTCTCTATGTATAGTATCATGTCATCTGCAAATAGTGACAGCTTTACTTCTTCTTTTCCAATTTGGATTCCTTTTATTTCCTTTTCTTCTCTGATTGCTGTGGCTAAAACTTCCAAAACTCTGTTGAATAAGAGTGGTGAGAGTAGGCAACCTTGTCTTTTTCCTGATCTTAGTGGAAATGCTTTCAGTTTTTCACCAATGAGGACAATGTGGGCTGTGGGTTTGTCATATATGGCCTTTATTATGTTGAGGAAAGTTCCCTCTATGCCAACTTTCTGCAGGGTTTTTATCATAAATGGGCATTGAATTTTGTCAGAAACTTTCTCTGCATCTATTGAGATGATCATATGGTTTTTCTCCTTCAATTTGTTAATTTGGTGTATCACATTGATTTGATTTGCGTATATTGAAGAATCCTTGCATTCCTGGAATAAACCCCACTTGATCATAGTGTATGATCCGTTTAATGTGCTGTTGGATTCTGTTTGCTAGTATTTTGTTGAGGAATTTTGCATCTGTGTTCATCAGTGATATTGGTCTGTAGTTTTCTTTCTTTGTGACATCCTTGTCTGGTTTTGGTATCAGGGTGATGGTGGCCTCATATAATGAGTTTGGGAGTGTTCCTCCCTCTGATATTTTTTGGAAGAGTTTGAGAAGGATAGGTGTTAGCTCTTCTCTAAATGTTTGATAGAATTCGCCTGTGAAGCCATCTGGTCCTGGGCTTTTGTTTGTTGGAATATTTTTAATCACAGTTTCAATTTCAGTGCTTGTAATTGGTCTGTTCATATTTTCTATTTCTTCCTGATTCAGTCTTGGCAGGTTGGGCATTTCTAAGAATGTGTCCATTTCTTCCAGGTTGTCCATTTTATTGGCATAGAGTTGCTTGTAGTTATCTCTCATGATCTTTTGTATTTCTGCAGTGTCAGTTGTTACTTTTCCTTTTTCATTCCTAATTCTATTGATTTGAGTCTTCTCCCTTTTTTTCTTGATGAGTCTGGCTAATGGTTTATCAATTTTGTTTATCTTCTCAAAGAACCAGCTTTTAGTTTTATTCATCTTTGCTATTGTTTCCTTCATTTCTTTTTCATTTATTTCTGATCTGATTTTTATGATTTCTTTCCTTCTGCTAACTTTGGGGTTTTTTTTTTGTTCTTTTCTCTGATTGGTTTAGATGCAAGGTTAGGTTGTTTATTTGAGATGTTTCCTGTTTCTTAAGGTAGGATTGTATTGCTATAAACTTCCCTCATAGAACTGCTTTTGCTGCATCCCATAGGTTTTGGATCGACGTGTCTCCATTGTCATTTGTTTCTAGGTATTTTTAAATTTCCTGTTTGATTTCTTCAGTGATCAATTCGTTATTAAGTAGTGTATTGTTTAGCCTCCATGTGTTTGTTTTCTTAACACATCTTTTCCTGTAATTGATATCTAATCTCATAGCGTTCTGGTCAGAAAAGATACTTGCTACAATTTCAATTTTCTTAAATTTACCAAGGCTTGCTTTGTGACCCAAGATATGACCTATCCTGGACAATGTTCCATGAGCACTTGAGAAAAATGTGTATTCTGTTTTTTTGGATGGACTGTCCTATAAGTATCAATTAAGTCCATCTTGTTTAATGTATCATTTAAAGCTTGTTTTTCCTTATTACTTTCATTTTGGATGATATGTCCATTGGTGAAACTGGGTCGTTAAAGTCCCCTACTATGAATGTGTTACTGTTGATTCCCCGCCCCCCCTTTTTTGTTTTTTGCAGTACACGGGCCTCTCACCGCTGTGACCTCTCCCTCTGTGGAGCACAGGCTCTGGACACGCAGGCACAGTGGGCATTGTCACAGACCCAGCTGTCCCGTGGCACGCGGGACCCTCCCGGATTGGGGCTCAAACCCATGTCCCCTGCATCAGCAGGCGGACTCTCAACAACTGCACCACCAGGGAAGCCCCCATTTCCCCTTTTATGGCTGTTAGTATTTGCCTTATGTATTGAAGTGCTCCTATGTTGGGTGCATACATATTTACAATTGTTATATCTTCTTCTTGGATCAATCCCTTGATCATTATGTAGGGTCCTGTTTTGTCTCTTCTAATAGAATTTATTTTAAAGTCTATTTTGTATGATATGAGAATTGCTACTCCAGCTTTCTTTTGGTTTCCATTTGCATGGAATATCTTCTTCCGTCCCCTTACTTTCAGTCTGTATGTGTCTCTAGGTCTGAAGTGGGTCTCTTGTAAACAGCACATATATGGGTCTTGTTTGTGTATCCATTCAGCCAATCTGTGTCTTTTGGTGGGAGCATTTAGTCCATTTACATTTAAGGTAATTATTGATATGTAAGTGCCTATTCCCATTTTCTTAATTGTTTTGGGTTCGTTATTGTAGGTATTTTCCTTCTCTTGTGTTTCTTGCCAGAGAAGTCCCTTTAGCATTTGTTGTAAAGCTAGTTTGGTGGTGCTGAACCCTCTCAGCTTTTGCTTGTCTGTAAAGGTTTTAATTTCTCCATCAAACTTGAATGAGATACTTGCTGGGTAGAGTAATCTTGGTTTCAGGTTTTTCTCCTTCATCACTTTAAATATGCCCTGCCAGTCCCTTCTGGCTTGCTTTGTTTCTGCTGAAAGATCAGCTGTTAGCCTTATGGGGATTCCCTTGTGTGTTTTTTGTTGTTTTTCCCTTGCTGCTTTTAATATGTTTTCTTTGTATTTATTTTTGACAGTTTGATTAATATGTGTCTTGGAGTATTTATCCTTGGATTTATCCTGTATGGGACTCTCTGTGCTTCCTGGACTTGGTTAACTATTTCCTTTCTCATATTAGGGAAAATTTTAACTATAATCTCTTCAAATATTTTCTCAGTCCCTTTCTTTTTCTCTTCTTCTTCTGGAACCTCTATAATTCAAACGTTAGTGCATTTAATGTTGTCCCAGAGGTCTCTGAGACTGTCTTCCGTTCTTTTCATTCTTTTTCTTTATTCTGCTCTGCAGTAGTTATTTCCTCTATTTTATCTTCCAGGTCACTTATCCATTCTTCTGCCTCAGTTATTCTGCTATTGATCCCTTCTAGAGTACTTTTAATTTCATTTATTGTGTTGTTCATCATTGCTTGTTTCATCTTTAGTTCTTCTAGGTCCTTGTTAAATGTTTCTTGTATTTTCTGTATTCTATTTCCAAGATTATGGATCATCTTTACTATCATTATTCTGAATTCTTTTTCAGGTAGTCTGCCTATTTCCTCTTCATTTGTTAGGTCTGGTGGGCTTTTATCTTGTTTCTTCATCTGCAGTGTGTTTTCCTGTCTTCTCATTTTGCTCATCTTACTGTGTTTGGGGTCTCCTTTTTGCAGCAGGTTCATAGTTCCTGTTGTTTTTGGTGTCTGTCTCCAGTGGCTAAAGTTGGTTCAGTGGGTTGGGTAGGCTTCCTGGTGGAGGGGACTAGTGCCTGTGTTCTAGTGGATGAGGCCGGATCTTGTCTTTCTGGTTGGCAGGTCCACGTCTGGTGGTGTGTTTTGGGGTGCCTGTGGACTTATTATGATTTTTGGCAGCCTCTCTGCTAAAGGGTGGGGTTGTGTTCCTGTCTTGTGAGTTGTTTGGCATAGGATGTCCATCACTGTAGCTTGCTGGTCGTTGAGTGAAGCTGGGTGCTGGTTTTGAGATGGAGATCTCTGGGAGATTTTCACCATTTGATATTATGTGGAGCTGGGAGGTCTCTTGTGGACCAGTGTCCTGAAGTTGGCTCTCCCACCTCAGAGGCACAGCACTGACTCCTGGCTGCAGCACCAAGAGCCTTTCATCCACATGCCTCTGAATAAAAGGGAGAAAAAGTAGAAAGAAAGAAAGAAAGAAAGAAAGAAAGAAAGAAAGAAAGAAAGAAAGAAAAAGAAAGAAAGAGAAAGAAAGGATGGAAGGAAGGGAGGAAGGAAGGAAGAAGGTAAGAAAGAAAGAAAGAAAGGAGGGAGGGAGGAAGGAGGGAAGGAAGGAAAGAAAGAAAGAAGATAAAATAAAATAAGATAAAATAAAATAAAGTTATTAAAATAAAAAATAATTATTAAGAAAAAAAAATTTTAAAGAAAAAAAAAAAGCAGGGCAGATAGAACCCTAGGACAAATGGTGGAAGCAAAGCTATACAGACAAAATCTCACACAGAAGAATACACATACACACTCACAAAAAGAGGAAAAGGGGAAAAAATCATAAATCTTGCTCTCAAAGTCCACCTCCTCAATTTGGGATGATTCATTGTCTATTCATGTATTCCATAGATGCAGGGTACATCAAGTTGATTGTGGAGCTTTAATCCGCTGCTTCTGAGGATGCTGGGAGGGATTTCCCTTTCTCTTCTTTGTTCTCACAGCTTCCGGGGCTCAGCTTTGGATTTGGCCCCGCCTCTGCATCTCAGTTGCTGGAGGGTGACTGTTCTTCACTCAGACAGAACGGGGTTAAAGGAGCAGCTGCTTCGGGGACTCTGGCTCACTCAGGCCAGGGGGAGGGAGGGGTACGGAGTGCAGGGCGAGCCTGCGGCGGCAGAGGCTGCCATGACATTGCACCAGCCTGAGGCACACTCTGCGTTCTCCTGGGGCAGTTGTCCCTGGATCCCGGGACCCTGGCAGTGGCGGGCTGCACAGGCTCCCCAGAACGGGGGTGTGGATAGTGACCTGTGCTCGCACACAGGCTTCTTGGTGGCTGCAGCAGCAGCCTTAGCGTCTCATGCCCATCTCTGGGGTCTGCGCTTTTAGCCGCGGCTCGCGCCAGTCTCTGGCACTCCTTTAAGCAGCGCTCTTAATCCCCTCTCCTCACACACCAGGAAACAAAGAGGGAAGAAAAAGTCTCTTGCCTCTTCAGCAGGTCCAGGCTTTTCCCCAGACTCCCGGCTAGCCATGGCGCGCTAACCCTCTGCAGGCTGTGTTCACGCCGCCAACCCCAGTCCTCTCCCGGAGCTCCGACCGAAGCCTGAGCCTCAGCTCGCAGCCCCGCCCGCCCCGGCGGGTGAGCAGACAAGCCTCTCCGGCTGGTGAGTGCCGGTCGGCACTGATCCTCTGTGCGGGAATCTCTCCACTTTGCCCTCCGCACCCCTGTTGCTGTGCTCTCCTCCACGGCTCCAAAGCTTCCCCCTCCGCCACCCGCAGTCTCCGCCCGCCAAGGGGCTTCCTAGTATGTGGAAACCTTTCCTCCTTCACAGCTCTCTCCCACTGGTGCACGTCCCATCCCTATCTTTTTGTCTCTGTTTGTTCTTTTTTCTTTTGCCCTACCCAGGTACATGGGGACTTTCTTGTCTTTTCGGAGGTCTGAGGTCTTCTGTCAGCGTTCAGTAAGTGTTATGTAGGAGTTATTCCACGTGTAGATGTATTTGTGATGTATCTGTGGGGAGGAAGGTGATTTCCGCATTTTACTCTTCCGCCATCTTCCCCTCGTCTCCCAAGGGGCAGATTTTCAGTAAGCAATGTGTTTTGAAATATAGCTTTTGTGCTTAAGTTTCATATTTGACATTCTATTTTAAAGCAATATCCAGAAATACACACAAAGTTTCTCAGAGAAGCAAATTTACCTTCAGGTTCACTAGGAAAACCTATGTAAAATGGACAGCTATTTTTACAGACCTTTGGCATTCTTCATTCATAGGTAAATAATTGCAAATCAACTAAGTGGACTTGAAGAATTAAAATTGCTGTTATGATCCTAAACTTTAGTCAACCATAGAAATTTAGAATACTATTCTAGAAACACTGAATAATATAATAAAAATTTTTATAAAAAGTTTATGTAAAATACAAATTTCTGTTGTCTAGAATATCAGTATTTTTTCAAATGGTGCCAGATAACTAAAATACCTCTACATATTTAAGTATATTCTAAGACAGAATACTTAGTGCAAAATGTTATAAGTTCATCTAGCTTTGTATAGAATTTGGTGACATGAGTTTTTCAATGCCCCATGACCTGGATGAAAACAACTCTGCTTAGTATGTTAGTTTGTTTTAACCAAAACTTTCTTAAACTTGCTGAAAGTGTGTTAATTTTTGGAATGTTCCCTTAGAATTAGGATGTCTATTGGGCTGACCAGAACTTTCTATCTCAATCAATCTGACAATATACATAGACTCAGCCAACTTATAGGTATTTTGTTTAATTTTAAAAAAATTATCCTGAGACTGCTGTGGTTTTTACAGTAAATGAAATGAAAATACAGTGATATGTGAGACAATGTAATTTAAAATTTAGTCCTTTGTGATATAGAGGAAAAACAAGTTGTCAGTGAGTTTCATGTGTATTTTCCTTCCCCAGAATTATGTGTGATTCTACAATTCATAAAAAGTGTTTTTAGGGGAGGAATAATAATGCCTACAATGTGATCTCCATGTCCTCTCTGGGATAGTTTTAGGAGACTGTACATTTTACTTTACTAAGGTTGTATAGCAAGAGAGTACTTAGAAACTCTCATGTCTCCTGAAGCTGAAAGAATAGTGTATGTGCATATAAAACAATATTTACTTACAGTGCTGGGAGGTCTATAAATATCACTTGTTAGGATGGCTGATTAGGTGGTCTCACCTGCACTTTCTCTGGCTCTATGTATTTGTAGCTTTTTTTTTGGCCTAAGTTATTTTGTCTTTTGATTCCATCTCCTTCAGAGGCTTTCCATAGTATGACTGCTCAGCACTTAAGGTTACCTCAGTGATAGGAAAGAGTTAATGTGATTGCATCCATGTTTAAATTACTTCCAGAGAATAACTCCAGCTTTGGAAAGACTAAACCCAACTTTGGAGATGCTAGAACCCAAGATGTAGGGTGAAGTTTTGAACTATTAAAAAGTAATGAACAATTGGATATTACCTTGATAAAAAAGAATAAGGAAGATTTTCCAAATCCTAGTTACCCTCACAGTGTCCTATTACTCTAGTTTGAAATGACACTATTATAGAACTCATTCCCCATGAATGAAAGAATTATCCCTTATTAAAATGTAAATGCCCCGGAAAAGACAGTACAAGAATTGATCAATCATTTATACCTTAATGAGAAATAGTCACTCAAACCCTTTCCAGCACTACAGTTATCTGAAATTGAGCATTGATAGGCTGGAGATGAGGCAGAAGCACTTTGGGAACCAGGAGTAAGGAGGAAAAAAATAAAAGGGAAATGAGAGAATGCTGAGAATAAATGGCATGATTTACAATGTTACAATACATTGAATCACAGTTGACAAACAATATTGGACATAGTGTGCTGAGCTCATAAAAGGACTGCTATTGGAAAACCTTTTCAGTGGCATACTTGCACTTGAGGAAAAACATTTTATTCTCTCTGTCCTCTTCTTGCCTAGAGGACTACCATTCATGTGAAGGGTGCTGACATACACTCCCATATGGGCATGGATCTGTTATTTATGCAGTCAGTTTAGGTGTACCTGCTTTGAGAATACAAATATAAACACATCTTCTGAACTTATCAGCGTAACACAAGAGACAATAGTCTTTCACTTTTAAATGTGCCCTGTATATGAATTAAATAGAATGTTTTTTAGATCATGCAAAATGTCTGTGGTTTACAAATATTTGGTGTAAATGTAAATTTTTGGAAAAATGTCTATTTAGTAGGGCAACACACTTTCCAATCTTCTGCGTTTATAATCTTTCTTATGTAAATTGCATGATACCGTGCTTTGCATATCACTTCATATAGTTTATCAGTCTATCATTGTCATCATCATCATTATTATTATTTGTGTGTGTGTGTGCGTCCAGAGTTATATAGGAAAGTCACACATGAGCAAACAGGTGGTTCTCTGGCTTCAAGGACAATTCTTGAAGGTACTTTAAGAAGAATTCTCTCTCTTCTTTTCAGGATAATCTGTTATATTCCCACACAATCATGAAAGGCAGACTAAGATAATTATATTACGATTATTAAATATATATATATACAATATCATATGCAACATTATGCATTGTATATATTGTATGTGAATCTATATAATCTATATTATATATGAACACATATGTTACTGGATTGACACCAGCCATAACAAATTACAATAAAATGAATACATATATGAGAATATTATTAAGAAAACTCTCTTAAGTTCTGAGGCTTCAGAAAACATGATTTTGATATTATAATAATAAAGTTCATAATAAAATCATCTAATGATTTAATTTGAGGCAATTCAATTAGTTCATTTTCACCCACAAATACTTTAAAAAGTTTATAATTAGTGTGACTACCAGAATGGCAATGCATATCTGGTTGTGTACTTGAATGTTCATGAGTAAGATCTTATCTTTATTTTTGTCATATCTTTATTAAAGCTATTTTCAAATAGAGTTTTGTATTAACTGTGGTCATTTATTAACCCAACTAAGCAATATTCTTATAGGTATTTTGTTATAATTTTCTGATTAGCCATTTGTTGGATTGTTAGTCATTTTGTAATCTTCTTTACATTTTGTTTTTGACTCTGTATTATTTTTATTTAGCTTATTCTTGGGGTAAAACTGTAAGATAATAGGGCTCATGAGCAAATTAAGTATATTTATCTGATGGTGAGAAATCATCTATTATCCCTGTCAATAATTATACAAAATTTTAAAAACTCATCAGTTAGCTCTGTAATGTCAAACCAGATTTAAATTAAGAGTAGAGAGAAGTAATACATTAATTATATGCTCATATTCTTCTGTTTCTTTCGTAAATCTGTCATCTATTGTTTTACTCTATTACTCAGAAACAAGAAACACCATCATGAATTTATGCTTTTTATTAAAGATAAAATTTCATGTAACTGTAAATCTGAAAATCTCACTATACAAAGTTCTTACTGATGTAATTTGGAGCTTTATCTCCAAAAAAAATTGTAGTTTTATTCATAACTGAAAACAATCAAAGAAAACCTGAAAAGACAAATCACAACTGTCCAAATTTTACAGAATTTTTCTCTTTTCAACAGTCATCATCAAAACTATGAAGTAAATTGCTTTTGAATACTTCTGTACCAGATGTCAGCCACCTTGCTTATCACTGAACAAGCCACATTTTAACTAAACAGCTCAGCATCGCATTGAGGGATGTGGTTGCTGATTGAACACAGGTGTAATGGTTGATATACTGTCACACAGTCTGACATTAACCTAAGATCTTTGTTGAAATAGCTATTACTGATGGCACAAAATGTAATTGCTAATTTTCTGCCTGAGTGGTTACATATTTTCTCTAAATCTTAAGAGTTATTCATCCTTTTCCCACTGCCCATTCCTCAGAGTTTAAGGCAGATGTGTCAGTGGTCCATGGACCAGTAATTGAACCTGTCACTTGCAATCTACTGATTTCATTCTTCAGAAATGTGACTACTGTTTTATTCACTCTCCTGCTTATTTTTCTCTGGTATCAAATGTCTTACTTGAACCTAAGCTAACCAATATTCATAGTTTACCTTTAAGGGACTTTTTGGTCACCAAGCAAAGGGATTGTGGATGACTCAAATCTGACTGTATTTTAGTATTTCCAGTTTTAGATGCCTGGCCTTCAAATGAATTGTTTTTTTTATGAGCTTAATTCTAATCAATCAATCAATTGTACTGTGGGTATAGAAGTTGTGGAGTTATAGTGGAGAAAGGGCTAGGAAGCTGAGATAGATTTACCATTCCTATATGAATGAAAACCTTCTTAGAATGACTTACCATAACTCAGTCTACTTATACATCTTTCCAGAATTTTACTGAGTGCTAGTGCTTAGTGACTAAAGATCAACCAGTGGTTAGTTGGGTTGACAATAAATATGCCAAAATAAATTTAGTCATAATACATTTTCTACCTTAAATTTTAGTTTCTACTAAAATAATTAAGTCATGGTCCACAGTAAAATAAAAGGGAGATAATATACAGCAAGCTTATGCTTAAATAGAGGATTTTCCATAAACAGAAATTGTGGGTTTTGTCAAAATCCTTTCAAAATTAACTCAGACTCAGAAGAACTATATGTTTCATAACACCTTACTTTAAATACTTATTTTATTTGCCAAAGATAGGAAAAATTTTCCTAAAGCTATGCCTGACTAATGAATAGACATGACTGTAAAGCTATTGGTTGAAATTTTAGATGGTGGATCTTGTCTCTTTAAGTGAAAAAATTTTTGATAAAATGATCAGTTTGGCTTAGTGGAAAGAAAAACAGACTCTGGTTTAAAATTCTGCCTTTACTGTTTCGTTACCTAGGGTATATCACCTTCATCTTAGTGTCTCTATCTTTAAAAGGGATAAAATAATCCTTGTTTTATGAGTTGACGTCAGTATTAGAAATATATGGATAAATTACCTCAGGCAGCATCTGTCACATAACAGAGACTTGACACTATTGTCATGGGATCTGCTCTGAATCCTGAAGTTCTAGTAATAATGAGACAATTTACTAATGGAAGAGTTAGCTACCAGCATTAGGATCAAGGAGAATCCTTTCAAGGTGAGATGAAAAAAGAAATGCAGAGCTCTGGGATGTAATTTTGATTGAGGAAATATAAGGCCAGGTATGCTTCTTATTGTGGTTTCAGTCATCTGGGGCTGCTTGACCGTGGAAGGAGGTAGTGTGCATATACATGAGAGGTGCACTAAAATGCAATGTTTAGTGCATATGTTAAGATGCTCATTGACTGATTTTATACAAATGCTACATTATGAAGCAGAATTATTATTTGGTGCCACAGTAATGGGGAAAGTGGCGTGCCTTAAGTTATAATCCACTTTAGTTTTTCAAAGTTGCATATTTATAAGATAAAATTTCTAAGTTAAAACTATAACTAATTTGCTTCAATTGAGTTTTCTTTGTATGTGATTTATGAAGCATTTTAATCTGCCCTCTAGATGTCATGTTCCAGGTTATAGAAGCAAAGGACGTACAATGGATGGGTACACTTTGAAAAAGGATGGGCATTAAAGAACCCAGTCTGAGGGATGGAATATGTTTAAAATTGAAATTAAGAAGTAGAAATCATGAGCATTTGGGAAAGATAAGTTACAGAGCAAGCAAGCTGCAGGAACAGGGGTGTAATGCAGTTTTCTTTTGTTTGGAAATGCTGTCTTGACCCAGTTTTTAGGTCCTGGTTGGAGGCTGGTCAGTTTCCCTTTGTGAGCAGCTGAGTAAATCCACATCCCAACCACTTCCCTTCTCACACTCTCTTTTCTAGGACCGCTCTCTTTTCTCTTGTCTAAATATCAGACAAGGTGGGACAGTTCCTCCCTAACTCTTGGTCATTCAAATTAGCCAGTCCACAGGGAGTCTGCTAGAGCTAGCTTACTCCACCTGGCTTGCCATACAGAAGCTGCCCCCTTTAACTCCAGCTTGCTATTACTCTGTCCTCAGGTGCAGCCCTCTGTGTGGCTCTGACTGGCAGCCTTCTCTTGTTTGGAGCTTTGCCTTTCATCTACCTGAATGGCATTGTGTTGTGTTCTGCCATCAAAAGAATCTTTAAGTCATATAAAATAAGGAATGTCAGGTAATAATGTGAGAGATAACAGATATCAAAGGTCAAGATGTCAAGAATGCATCAGTTAAAACAAGAGCAAAGGAAAAAAATTTTCAGAGTTTGATTTCCAGGAGAAGGTATGGTTTTACTTAGGTTGATCATGCCATAGAGTTTTATTTCTTTGCTTAGTAAAGAACTCATGATTCAAACTGCCAAACATTTACATCTTATAAAATGAGTCATATTTTATGGCAAGACAAGAAAAATTTAAACATAAAAATTTGTTCTTTGCCCTTTGGCCTCCTCTCTCCCCACATTGTGCATTGTGTGTATCTGCATTATGCGTCGACGAAACCTCCCCTATCAGCAAAAATATCTGTAAAGAACAACATTCTCCTAGCATCAATAAGATAACTCCTTAAAATTGAATCTGGTTAAAATGGACTGAGGACTCAGACTGGATTGTGTAAACTGTCAAAAATACATCGTTTAATATATAGCCCTCTATCTCAAAAATTTATATAACTGTGCCTTGACTTCTGATGCAAGGAACACTTCTCAGAGCTTTCTGAGATGCTCTTCCCAGGATATAATCCTCAAATTTGGCTCGAATAAAATTTTCCATTGCTTTCTTGGATTTACTGATGAATTTTTAGTCTACAGTCTCATCTCAGAAACTGCCAACATAATCCACTCACTGGCTGAAGGCAAAAAATAGGCATTTTTTTCTTAAGAGCATACTTAATATAGAATAAACTGGGCATGTAGAAAGTGTACAATTTGACAAGTTTTGGCATATGGGTATACCTTCAAAATCACCACCACAACCAAGATAATAAATACATGCATCACCCCAAAAGCCTCCTCATTCCCCCTTCAGAGTCTCTCTCCCACTCTTTTTTCAACCTTTCTCCCCCCAACCCTAATCCCTGCCTCCAGGCAACCTCTGAACTACTTCTGTCACTATAAATTGATTTGCATTTTCTAGAATCTTACATAAATAATACAGTATAAACTTTTATGTTGGACATCATTTATACAATATTATTATTTTAAAATGTATGCATATTGTTGCATGCATCAATTGTTCATATTTTGTTTTGATGAGTAGTAGTATTTTATGCGGCATAGCACAATTTTTTATACATTCACTTTATGATGAATATTTAAGTTGTTTAGAATTTGGGGTTACTACCAAAAAAAAGCTGCTGTGAACATTTGTGTATACATCTTTGTATGGACATAAATTTTCATTCTTTCATTTTAGGGTTAATACTTTTAGAGTAAAATAGTTGGAGCATATGAAAGCTGTATTTTCAAATTTTTAAGAAACTGTAAAACTCTTTTCCAAAGTGGTTCTAACATTTTACATTCCTACCAGCAGTCTTATGAGGTCCTGTTCTTCTACATCCTTGTCTGCACTTGATATGGTCAGGCTTTTTAATATAAGCCAATTTTATAAATATATAGTGGTATCTCATCATGGTTTTATTATGCATTTTCTTAATGACTAAGGATGTTTAGCAGTTACATATGCATATTTGTGATTCGTACATATTCTTTGTTGAAGTTAGGAATTCACTAATAAATAAATTATGCCCAATTTATTTATTGAGTTTCTTGTTTTCTTATTGTTTAGTTTTGATTGTGTTTATTTCAATATAAATCTCTTATCAAGTATATCATTTGCAAGTACTTTGTCTTTTCCTCTTTCAATGAAGTCTTTTGAAGAACAGACATTTTAAATTTTGATGAAGTCCAAGGCAGTGTTCTTGATTCTTCTGGGAGTTCTACCTCTAAATTTATCTCTAAAATGTTCACTTTATGTTCCTATTACTACCGTACTTTTTGTAGCAGCTCTCATGCCTTTTCTTTACGATCACCATGTCCTCTTAAGTCTTTGCTTCCATATTTTACTCTCCATCATAGACACAGTACTTTATCCAACTACTTTAAAAAATATAGTACAGATATTAATACTTCCCTGCTTAAGAATTTTTCAATAGTTTCCAATTGGGTTTTTAAAAGTTACAAGTATTTTTACACAGCCTATAATATATGTCCTTCATGGTCTGGCCCCTGCCTGACTCTTACATTTTATTTTGTGCCATAGTCTCTCTTGATCATTATATTTCATCAATAACACCCTCCTTTTTATCCATCTGACAAATACAGTTATTTTCTACTTGGGGGCTTTGCTCTTACACATTTCTTTGCCTGGGATTTGTTTGACTACTTGATTTGTCTGCTATCACTAACTGCAAAATGAAAGCTTCTTGGTAGCATGGCTTAAGTTTAAATTCTATGCTTCTTTGTTCCTCTCTTCCTAGACTTGTGACTGGGATAAAGTGAGCATTCATAAACAGTTGCTGAAAAAATATACAAATTTGTAAGTATACAAATTGTTTTGACAATTCTATACATCATTAATCCAGACATTAATATAATAATTTAATTTTCTTTTTATTATTGATGACCATCTTAGAGGATGTTATCATTACCATCAACAATGTGTACTTATTGAATAGATGAGATTGTGAGCAATACCACAGTTTTAACGAGCAAGGATTGATTGGATTCTTGTAGAAAACAAAAGTAAAGACACATAAAGACTAGCACTAATGCAACTAAAATACGAATCAGGTTCTGGTCCATACAAATCAGATTTGGTCCATTCTCCATTTGTCCCTTCAAATCGTCAATCCACATTCTTGGCAACGTTCTGTTCCCTGGAGACTATCACATGCATCAGCTGTTCTTTTTTCCTCTTGGACATTATGCTTTGCAGGAAAATGGAGGTTGGATAGAAAGTCCTTTGGATCATTTTTTCCCCCTTTATAGATACTTCCTCCTCAAACCCCTCAGACCTAGGATTGGTAAAGGTCTGCTATTTCTAGCTTCATACCTTGTTGGTTCCTCTTAACCCTGCTTACAACTTTAAATAGTCCCTTCTTTTAAACTCTCTTTGATCCTCCTTTTGAATATATTATCTATTTTTCTCTCAGACCTTGGTTTACATAAGATTTTTCAGTTACTAGAAATATAGTGATTCTTTGTTTTAGTTCCAGGTATGGAAAATGCTATTTTGGGGCTGCTCAATCAACACAAACAAGGGACCATAAAAGCTATGCTAAGTATTTCCACAATTTTTAAAACATACTTATTAGACAGATTTCCTTCACTGTTGGATTTTATTTCATATATTTTTCCAAATGTGTGACAAGAATTGGAAATAGGAGGGAAACATTTTACTAGGTACCTATTTTAAAAAGTGAATTTGTTTGTATGTAAGCTGCATAAAAGTAAACTTTTACATAAGATTTATACAAGGTTGAATTACTCAGAATAGTAATGGAAGTTTCTTTTTTTGTATCAAGAGTTCTTGCTGATATAATGATGAGAGTGAGGAAGATATTTGTGTCTTACTATCTAGGACATATTCTTACCTAAGGTGAGAAAAGCTAATATCTGAAGGAAGCTGAAGAAAAAGATGATAGAATCTATGAGAAAATGTTCTAAGGTTGCATATCTCAACTGTCATGACTGCCACTTAGTATGTTCTTAGCGCATCCTTTTCATAATATTAACTCAAAAAATGAAGGTAAAAGATCCAAATGGAATGATCTACATTTAAAAATGACTAATAAACAAGAATGATCCAAACAGAATTCACAGAGATTATAAATTCCGTTCCACACACATACACACACACAAAATAAAAGGAACATAGCATGGAGAAGAGAGTTGAAAATATACATAAAATACACCCTTAAACAAAGACATTTCAAAATATTTCTATTTTCTAAACACATAGAACACAACATGAACTCTAAAAAATTGATAAAAGTATATCACAAGAAATCAAGAATTGAAAAATAATGAGGTAAAGGGATTAGTAGTTACAATGAATATTATAACAAACACTTTTTGTAAGTAAGAACCCTGTTGGAAACAATGGAATGTAAAATATATCCTATTGAAAATGAAATTGGTGACAAGAAGACCAGCTTGAGAAAAAATAACTCAAACAAATCAAGTATAAAGGAACAAAGACAAATAAGTAACTCTTGTTAATGATAACTAAGAATGTAAAATATAAAGAAATAATTGATGTCACTGAGAAGAAAAGAAAATATATGAAGCAAATGAAAATTTTTCTAAAATACAATGAAAGAGATAACTATTTAAAGATAGAATAGATGAAAACTTTTATAAGTGAAGACTTAAATCTACAGAATGCAAGAACTTTTGTGGTATAAATGTAGATCTAACATAGTTCTATGTATAGATAGAGGTAAAATTTTAGATATATAGATATATATTGTAAAAAAATATCCAGCAAGAGAGAAAAACATTGAATAATAGTTTATCTGAAATGTAATATACATATATATGAGTCAAAAACCTTAGAAGGACAAAAATTAAGCTCTTCTTAATTTCTTTTTTGCCGTAGTCATTGTCAGAGTACATGCTAGTAAAAACACAGTGCTTAGGAGAAACATGAAAGTCATGGTTCTTGAAAGTTATAACCAATGAAGTTGCTATTCAATGTAATAAATTTAAAACAAATGACATAATATTTATAAAAGCCATTTGAACATTAGCAGCTACTTATATTCAAATTAGAGCTCATATAATATATTATCCATTTGTCCTCCTTGAAAATGTATTTGATGATGAAATCCAGCTGTGGTAGGCTGATAAATGCTCCCAAAGATTTGTCTGTTTCCTAATTCCTGAAGACTATAAATATCACCTTATGGGTGTGTGTGTGGGGGGGGGAACATCTATGCAAATGTGATTAAATTAAAGATCTTGAATTAAGAAGAAAAACCTGAATTATCTGGATGAACCTAAATGTCATCCTTACAAAAAAGATGCAGAGGGAGAACACACACACACACACACACACACACACACACACACACACGGAATAAAGCAATGTGAAGATGTAGTTGAGTGACACCTGGGGTGGTGGCTCCACTCTCCAGAACCAAGAAGGTCATTTTGGCCCAGGTCCTTGATTCTGTGCCCTCAGTGTCATTCTTCTTTTATTTCATCCCATCTCTGCTCCTTTCAATGAGCTGGCAGTGTTTCTGCTGATACAAAATTCTCAAAAACCTTGGTCATTCCTTGTTTGTATTCTGTAGGTATTGTGGAAATCCACACCATTAGATACAAGGATTTTCCACAGATTCTTCCTGGACAAACACATCTCTATTCCTGGCTTCTGCTGAGGTGGACAATTGAATCCATAAGTTACACACAATCTCTTTTTCAAATGTTTGTTCAGTCACAGACTTAAGGCTATCTCTAGATCAAGGTATTCCAAATAGGCTGATAATTTTATAAATCATCAAGTACAGACTCTGTTGCCTAGCAGTTTCTTCTTCAATTTATATTTCCTCTCACATTTTTCTATAAGCAGCAAGGGGAAATCAGGCCATGCCTTCCACACTTTGCTTGGAAATCCCCTCAGGAAAATATCCAAGTTCATCAGTTACAAATTCTACTTTTTACAAAACAGTAGAACATAATTCATCCAAGTTCTCTGCCACTATAACAAGGATCATCTTCTCTCCAGTCTCCAATCACATGTTCTTCATTTCCATCTGAGATCTCATCAGAAGAACTTTTAATATTCATTTTTCTAAGAACTCATCTAAGAACTTAAAATATTTATTTTTCTATGATTCTGTTCACTATCATATATGTATTTTCTAAGATGATAGAAGCTTCCTCTATAGCCTTCTTTTTCTCCTGAGACTGCTAGAATCATTGTTGACATCCAAATTTCTATGAACAGTCTTCTCAAGGCTATCTAGGTTTTTTCCTATTATGCACCTCAAAACCCTTCCATTCATTACAGTTACCCAAATCCAAAACCACTTCCACATTTTCAAGTATTTGTATAGCTGCAACCTACTTTCAGTATCAAAATCTGTATTAATTTCTTAGGGCTGCCATAACAAAGTACCATAAACTGGGTGACCCAATACAATGGGAATTTATTCTCTGACTGTCCTAGAGGCTAGAAGATATCAAAAAGTTGGCAAGGCCACACTCTCTCAAAATCTCTAGGAGAGAACCCTTTCTATGCCTGTGTCTTAGCTTCTGGTATTGCCAGAAATCCTTGGCATTCCTTGACTTGTAGTGTGTAATTTCAATCTCTGACTCTGTCATCACATGGTGTTCTCTCCCTGTATCTTCACATTGTCTTCTTATAAAGACACCAGTCATAGTGGACTAAGGGTCTACTCTACTCCAGTATAACCTTACCTTAACTAATTACATCTGCAGTGGCTCTATCTTCAAATAAGTCCCCATTCTGTTTTACTTAAGATTAACACTTCAACATGTCTTGTTTGGGGACACAGTTAAACCCATAAAAAGTACTGAAGCATGTGACAACATGGATGAACTTCAAAAAAGTTATGTCAATGAAGAAAGCCAGACAAAAAAGTTCACATACAATATTCATATCATATTAAATATCCAGAATAAGTAACTCCATAGAGATAGAAAATATATTGGTGGTTGCCACAGACTGGGGGAATGAGGGAATAGGAGATAGCTCTTTAATTGGTATGTGGTTTCTTTTTAGAATGATGTAAATATTTTGGAACTTATATTAGTCCACTCAGGCTGCCATAACAAAATACCACAGACTGGGTGGCTTGAACAATAGAAATTTATTTCTCACAGTTCTAGAGGCTGGAGGTCCAAGATCAAGATGCAGGCAAGTGTTGGTGTCTAGTGAGATTCTTCTCCTTGGCTTGCAGATGACCACCTTCTCTCTCTGTCTTCACATGGCCTTTTCTCTGTGCATGCACACTCCTGGTATAACTTTTTTCATAAGGACACCAGTCCTATTGGATTTGGGCCACACCCTATGACCTCATTTAGCCTTGAATATCTCCTTAAATGCTCTGTCTCCAAATACAGTCACATTGAGATTTATGGCTCCAACATATGAATTTGGTGGGACAATTCAGTCTATAACAGAACTAGATAGAATGGTAGTTGCACAACAGTGTGAATAAACTAAATGCCACTTTGGTGTTCACTTTAGAATGGTTAATATTATATGAATATTGCCTCAATAAAAAAACTTAAAAGCACATTTAACTCATAACCTCTTCCATGCCCTATATATAACTCTATTCACAGTTAAATTATGTTCAAGTATAACAAAGACTTGGTTGTATACTTTCAATTTATTAAAATAAATATAATGAATTTTATTCCATAAAATATTTAATAGCAGCATCTAAATTAAATTCATATGAGATTTCATTTTAGGGACTGAAGAAAGTTTAACCTCAAATTGAAATACTGATCTATCAATGCTTAAACTAATATGCTCTTTGGTTTTGAAAACTACTATTCGAAAATAATTATTTGAAAGTAATTATATCCTAATTATTTATGTGGCAAGCCACCATTACTGCTTTTCATCAATTATTTGTTTAATTGTGTATCAATTGTTTATTAAAATAGGGTCAGTTATAAAATCTCACACAATTCAAGTAACTAATTTTCTCTTAATATTTGGTCAAGTTTAAAGGTCAGTATTAAAAAATGAGTTTTCAATAGCAATCATTATGTATTCAGATCTTAACTATTATTAAGTAAGGAGTGACAAATTTAATTGAGATTATGACGGGTATATAACCATCTCTATCATTCAAGAATGTTCCCTTTATCTCCTCATATAATCCATAACATTGTATCATATATAGTTATGTCTGATAAACATCCTGCTGTTTTTGAGTACTTATTTATGTAACCCAAAGGTAAAATAGGGCTAATATTCCTTCTGTTTTAATGAATATGTATATTTTTTAACTTTACAGTCCAATTGTGTTGAAAGTAATGAACTCTTTCCGAAAGTGACAATTCAAACTAAATTATTGAATTGATCAACAGCACTACTTAAATTAACTATTATTGTCCCATTCCTGGAAATACTGAAAACATGCAGGTTTCAGCCTCCTTTCTTTACCCACAATAGTAACTCAAAGTTCTGAGGAAATATATAATTAACAGAGATTAATATTACAGAAAACATTAGTTTTCTGTGTCTTTGATAGGCACAGGGCATTCCCAGGGGAAATTTCAGTATTCAAAAATAATTCTGGGTCATTCATAACAGCCAAAGATAAAATGGGAAGACATAGTCCCTTGATTCTAACCAGAGTCCTTTCTGTATATGCTAAATTGCAGATGAGGTATATAGCAGTTGGTCAGCCTTGAATGTGCCGTTTCTAATACTTTCTAAATGCCTGCAAGGCACAATCTCACTGTCAATGCCCCAAACCAGTTCTGACACACAGGAAAAATCTAGTCTGAAAAGGAAAGAAAGAGGAGGGAGGGAGGGAGGAAGAGAGGGAGGGAAGGAGGGAGGAGAGGACAAAAAAGGCAAAAAGCAGGAAGGATGAAAAATGTAGGATCAGTCTGTTAGGTTTACCTCCAGAATACCTGACTGTTCTTTTGTCATCTTTTAGTCTGTCTTCTCTCATATCTCAGCTGCTGAACTATGAAAAATATTTCCATAATTAGAATAGCACTTTTTTTCCAACAGAAAACAAATTAATCCTGCAACACTTATCTGATTTTTAACAAAATTCACCTGGAGGTAAGAAAAAAGGATAATAACAAAATCAATTCCACTTACCTCACTATATATTTTGATTTAAAGAGTGACTATTATCCTTTTGAATGCCTACATTCATTTCTTTCACATTTTCTTATGCTGTTAGATATGACATACATTTTAATCAACAGTTCTCAGATTCTCAAAGTCCCACATGACTGGATCATAACCAAAGATAAAACAGACAACCAAGGATTCAACCTCCATGCTTGAGACCTCTGCTCTTAACCTTAACTAACACAGAAGACTATGTACCCAAGTTCATCTTCATAATTTACCTCTATCCGCTGAAGCTAAGAGCAAAGTACTTATCTGAGATTAGCAGAACCTCCTTGACAAAAGAAGCCTTAGCAGTTGTCTTGGGCAGCTACTCTGGGATCCTCAATCACTGTTACAGCATGCTTTTTTCCTTGCCTCCCTACAGAATTCCATCATTTTTGATTTTTCTAAAGAAAAATTATTTCACTGTATTTACAAAGAAAAGATCAACCTGGTTTTGTAGTCCAGGCAAAATAAGTCTACATCAGACTTAACGAGTATGCCATAATTTCTAATTAAAGAAAGCTCAAGCTTTATGTAGTCATATCTTTGGTGCTTTAAGAAATCTTAGAGATTATCTACTGCGTTGTTTAAAAAGTCTAGTACCATGAAAAACTTTATTAACTGATATAATTGAATTACAGGGGTCACAAACACAGTTGCCAGACAATATCATAAGTGAATGAGTCTGGACAAATACTATACATTTAGGAGTGCTAAGAACTCTGGTGAACATGAAAGTTTATTCTTATTCTCTGTATTTTCTTTCTAAAAGTTGCTAATATTCAGCCCCATCTGAATGTTGTCATGCTGGATGTGGACTCAGTATTGCAAATCAACATTTTTTTAAGAAAAAATGAATATATTAAATTTATATTAAATACAAGCAAAAATATCCTTAAAAACATAACCTGGAGGCAGATCCAACCAATTGATTATTGTGTTGTGAGCTCTATTTATTAGATGCCCAGCCAAAAAAGGATCCCATGATTAAATATGCTATTGAAATTTTGGCATAAACAGTGTAAAAATGATTTCTTGGTCCCAAGACTTCAGAGTCTATAATATTTAAATGGAATTGTGAATTCTAAAAAAGAATATGATGTGTAGAAGATTTCAAGAGGCTAACATTTGTGAGCCCATTTTAGAACCGTCAAGCTTAGTTCAACATTTATGGATTGGCTGCTAGAGTTATTTTCCAGTTTTACAAACAGATTTTTAAAAGTGCTTGAGGAGCTTGCAGGCAAATAGGAGGAACATATGTCTAATGGGGTCTCAATATAATCTAATAAATGTTAAAAAATTATGTACTCTCCTAAGAAAGCAACATATTCTTCCTTGGAGGCTGGCTACCTTCTTGTGAGTATTAATCCATAAGTAAATCATGGCCTAGTCCTATTGAACATTCAACTCATGTAAAGAAATCCCCATATTCTGTTTTCAAGCTCACCAAATATTATTCTTATGAAATTTCTTTGTCAAGAGAAATAGCAAGTTAAATACCAGTTTAACTAGCAGTTGTGACTCTCATTGTAAATTAATATGTGAGTATACTGTTTTAAATATTAGTCTTTTGTGACTTTGCCAGAATATGTTAGTGTACTCAATTCTAATCTATCTATAATAAACAAATTAAATTTATAGGGCAATTCTGGGAACCAAAGCCTAAATGATAATTAACTGATGATGTTAAATTTCAGTTTATGGTCAACTGCCTATCTAGCTAGACAGACAACATTACCCAGGTTTTTATGGACTCCTTGTGTTAGCCACTTTTGAAATACGTTTTAAAGCAAAATACCAGGATAAAGTACAAATAGAAATTTGGAATATTCTGAACACATTGTAGTTATTTATTGTAGCACCATGTATGAAAATTTATAAATTCTTGGAAGATTTGTAATGATAACATAAATTAGAACTTCCAAATAATAAATTTAAAATGATTGTAAAGTGAAAAAAAATTAACACATTTTATTTTATTGAACATTCAAGCAATTGATATTATACAGAACTAAGATGTTCTTAACAGTAATAAAAAAATAAAAATACAGAAAATGTTATTTTAGTTTTCCAGTTTGGCTGTATAAAAATGGAAATAAATTTTATATAATTAAAATTAACTTCATAGAGTTAATGAATAAATACCAAATTTCTTCTTATCTTTACCAGTAAAAATTACAGAAGTATTACAAATGGTTTTAAATATTAAATATTTTGCATAAAGAGGTATACTCTGATTAACATAGAATAATGAACAATTATATGTGTCTCTTGGAACTCAGCCTTCCAGTATCACCCATAATTAATTGCGAGGTAAGTATTACAGCTTAATCTTAATGTATTTTGTGTGAGTTTATTAGATTTTATGGACTTCTATAAAATGTATAACAAAAATTTATTCATTTGCAAAGAAATTATTAAATGGTCATTATATGCAAGGGTTGGTATTAGGAATTAAGAAAACAAAAACAAAAGCAAATTTAAAAGTAAAAAACAGACAAGAAAAGAATAAAAAGCAGATGATCCCTCAATGAAAACAGATAAAATTTCATACAAATAGTCGACAGATAAGAAAGATTCCCGCTATTATTCAAGAATAGGTTGAAATATAAAATTGGCAACAGTTAGGTCCAAGGGAAGCAGTGACAGTTAAGGGTAAACCATGTTCAATGTTTAAGCAAATTAGGAGATATGGAAGGCTTTTAAATGGGAAAGAACTAATGAAATCACTGCTTCCAGCACAGTGAGTGAAATATATGCGGCTGACTAAAGTAAAATGAATCATGTGTCCGGTTATTTCACTAATTCAGTTCTGAAGCTCATAAATTTTGTGAATTACAGGATTATAGTACACTAGTGTGCAAAATACTACCTGTAGAACAGATTTGGTCTGCCAATTGTCTTGTAAATAAAGTTTTATTGGAACACATCATAGACTTTGTTTATGTATTGTTTATGGCTATTTTCGTACCACAAGAGCAGAGTTGAATAGGTGAGACAGAGATCATATCGCTCACAAACCTAAATTATTTACTTTCTTGCTCTGTCTAGAATATGTTTGCTGACGCTTGCTGTAGTTGATAACTACAGTTATATATATGATTGATGAGATTATTTAAGGAGAATGTATGAGATCTGAAGAGCACTTGGAGTTGATCTCCAAGACGTTCCTAAATTAAAATGGCAAAGAAAAAACGTAACCAGAAGATAGAATGAAAAAGGGAGTCAAATATCTAGTAAGAAAAGTAGAAGTATGGTGCTATAGGAGGCAAGAATTTATAGTGACTTATGGAAGAAGAATGGTTAACAGTGCCAAATACTAAGTTCAAGTGAGGTGTAAAGTGAGAACTAGGAAAGAGTGATTGGTGTCTTAGATAAGAGTAGTTTCTATAGACTAAGAAACTAAGAAATGTGTAGTGCATGAAGAATAAAGGGAAGGTTGGAAAATAGAGAAAACCTGTACAAATATCTTTGAGGAGTATGTAGGATTAAAGGACGTTTTTGTAATATTTATTTTTATGCCAGAAACTAATGACAACTATGAGAGAGAGAGAGGAAAGGATTGAAAATTTAATAGTTTGATAAACCCTTTTGAATATGTGAAGGAATGGTATTCAGGAGACATGTTTTATGGAAATAGAGGTGTGTTCCTTTGTATCTAGAGCATTTGGTAATATCTCCTCTGACAATTTTCTCATTCTTAGAAGGAAGTGTTAAGAAGGAAAGTCCTCCTTAAGACTGAAGGATGAGGCAAAAGAATTGGCATTCAAAGCTGTGAGAAAAACTTTTGATATACTGATGGGTAGAATGTGAATGAGAACAAACCATGAAAATGAAGACTAATTAGCAGCACTGAGGACTCGACTGAAGTTGAAGTCCCTGGATTCATAAAGACATTGTATACTTTCTTCTCTGTTTCTTTCATTAGTTTTCTGCAACCTGGATATAGGTATGGCTGCAGCATGGAGCCATTCATCCATGACTGGGATAAATTCTACTGTGTCACATGTTCTATGTTAGACATAGATATAATTTGGAAAAACCTCAAAATTTTAAGTCAAGGGTCATGTAGGAAGATGGGCATGTGTAACCTTTCCATCAACCTAAGTAGATTGTTCTAGAACCCATTCACTAGACAAGCACAGTTGATTTCCATGACAGGATAGTGACCCTGAGTCACTCGCATGTTTTCACTCTTTTAATGATGTCACCATGAGCAGTCCTGGCCCTAACATTTGCTGGGTTTTGAACAAGTATACTGGCAGAAGCCTATATATAATCCATGCTGTTTGTTGGCTATGTTCACTGGCTATTGAAGGAGAACCATTAGTGTTGAGACCAGGAAATACACATTAAAAATATCTCTGTACACAAAAATAGACACTGCACTCCTGATAGCAAAGCACTCTTATATACATTAAAATACAAAAAATTCTCTTGAGTTTCCGTGGTTTAGGCAGAGATTATCAGACCAGACCTTAGACACTGAAACAGACTAGAGCATATTACGAGGAGATTCTGACTTATTTACATTTAGTTTCCTAGTCACTGGCATTTTAATTCAACAATACTCAACTGTAACTAGGATTTATGTTGTTGTGCATGTTTCTGATGCTTTGAGGCAAAATGTAGCATTAAGAAAACTGAAAAGTTTATATAAAACATTTTTTCTCAGGTTAAGTCTATTAGATCATTGCCATGATTACTGCAGGATAGTAAAGCTGAAGCTGTGTTACTTTGAGCCACATTATTTTAGTATACATTTTGCATGCAACCTATTTATAGGCTCTAGATATGCAAAATCTTTAAAGGAAATTACATGTCTATGCTATTAATTTCAGCCTAATTTTCTCTCTTAAATTATGTTTTCTTTTAATAAAATGAACCAAAGTGTCAGGTTGCCTAGAGTTTGCCTTAATTGGTGGTCATAGGGTCAGTTGTTATTTTTGTAATTTGTCATCAGCGACAAAGTAAAATTCAAAGAATATATTTGGAACACCAAGAGAAAGAGAATTAAAACATGTAAAAAGGAGGATGGTTTATTAAAATTCTAGACATTTATTTTAGATTTAAGCATATAATCTATGCTTTTTCCTTGTTTATACCTAGGTGGGTAAGTGTAAATTTATATTTATTTTAAGGTAATTTTTCTATGAAATGCTGGTATTATACATTTGCTGATCTACCTAGAAATATTAACTCCTATATTATTAATTACACTGGTACCAATATCAATACTGGGGAACAGTGAGGTTAAATTGACAGACCGGTGTCAAGAGAAAAATTGTTAATAAAATTCACCCTTTCTGATCCTGTTCTAGGATCCCGTATCACACCTCACTCTCTAGATTCTTCATGGTTAGACACACATTATATTCAATCATTTGAAATTGTTCCATTTTGAAGTTAAGGGATGTGGAAGTACCAACAGACATTTTCATCATTCATAGGGACAACACAAACACTGAATGATAAACAATTGGATAATGTCTCAAAATATTCTGATTTTTACAAACACTATTATGACATGAAATGAATATTTAAAATTATGTTCCTAAAAACTTTTATGCTTTCATTTTAGACTACACTTGTAATTCAGCAGGAAAGTCTAAAATAACTGTGAACAGAAACATTATTTTCAGGTGAACATAGGCCTACTTGAGTGTTCTAATTTTACCTTATATATGACAGAAAAATCAGATGCTGTAATCCCATCACCAGGTAAATTGCATCTAAGTTTTAAACAGAAAGTTAGGGAGTTATTATAAATGACATCTAAATTAAATTTCAGGTTGTCTATTTTATCATTTGCAAAATAAATCAGAGTAAGCTAGTAAGATTTTTAAAAGACTTGATTGGTATGATGGTTTTGCTTTTTATTTCAGTGGTTGACTGTTTTTCAGATTCATTCAAGGGAATTGAGTTTCTCAGTCCAATATGGATGGGAAAAATTGATCTCCAACAAGTACGTGTGGATACTGGGTATTACATTCTGAAAGTATTTCCACAGGTATTATTAATAGTCACTACTCCAAAGGCCCTGAGTGCATCACTCCTGCCCATTTTTCCCAGGACCTCCCCAAATTCCATCAAATAGAGGGGTCTTACAGGACTTTGACTTGCAGATGCCTTATATGACTGACTCTGTAACCATATTTTGTCCCTCATCCATCTGACAGGTGAGTCTCCCTTTCCTAAGTTTATAAGCATCCCCCACTCTGGGGTTGGGGACTGAATGTTAACTGGTATTGCGTATTGAATAAGGGCAAAGTGGCCCTTAGTAAATTAAACAAAGTTTAGCTTCCCTGAGACTAACATGGGAAGTTTGGGATTTGGGAAATTTGAGCCCTATTCTCATGGTAAAACTATGTGTCTTGGGTAAGGAGGCTGTATATATATAGCAGAATACCTCCCTGTCCAAACTTAGAATGAGGGAGTGAAGATACCCTTCAAAAGGGACCACAAAATCTTAGACAAAGAATCTCAATAGTTAAGAAAAAACTGAATATAAGAATGACCTTCCCAAATTTCTCTAGTCTGGACTAGACTTCAGAGTCCAAAGGTCTCCCAAATATTAACAGATATTGAACATCTTTCCACCCTGTAAATGAGAGATCAGGCTTAGATTGATTTTTATGTGGGAAATACCTATTTTTTACATCAAGGGATATTGAACAAATTTATAAGATTGTTTTGTTCTGATTTTAAAAATTGCATATGCTCATTATCAAAAATTTGGAAAACTCCAAAAATTAAGACTAGAACAACAAAAATAGACTGGTAGGTTATTAGAGACAGGTGTTAGTTATTCCACACACACCCCCATGTGGACATGTAATTTTTTCATCTTCATTTTGATTCTTAGTATGTTTCTTTGCATTTTTCTTTCCCTTGAGATTTTAGTTATATAGGTAGGAAGAAGAAACTGACTCATGAGTATTCAGATGTCATTTCACTGTACAGTCTTTTGAATGTATATTTATTTTGTTAATTGATATGTTCATATTTCTGTAACCTTGTTTAATGCTTTTTCCATATTTCCATTATTTTCTCTCAGTCTCTTTTTCCTCTCTTTTGCTTGCTTTCATCTTTTTTAGAGAATAGGAAGTGTAAATCCTGTGGATTTTTGCGTATGAAATAGTGCCTTACTATTTCTTTATTTGTTTAATGTTTAAAGTGTGTCCAAACTCTATATATGCAAAGGCAATATTATATCTGTATTTTTAACTAATCACTTTTCCAGTTTTATTTATATCATAAATCAAGATGAAGGGTGTATTATTATTAAAACTTTTAAAATATATTCTCTTTGCAATTATATATAAAACAGATTTTGGTACTTCATTACAACCGATTTTAATATTCATTAAAATGAATATTAATGAATTCATTGTTTCCATAACTGTGTACCACTAATTTTATTAACTTTAATACTGAACTATATAAATACTTGTAATAAATTTAATAAATGTAAAAATAAAGTTTTCTATAAATTAAAATCACAAGCTTTTCACTAGAAAAGCAATGTTATTCTTTATGTTTCATTTTGTTTTGAGAGCCTACTAAATGCCAGGCACTGTTTTATTTATTTTTATGTTTTAAATTTTTTATTGAGACATAATTGACATATTAATTTTAGGGGTACAACAATGATTTGATATTTGTATAATTAGCAAAATAACCACCATATTAATTCTAGTTAATATCCAATACCATGCATAGTTGCCAAATTTTCTTTTCTTTGTGATGAGAACTTCTAAGATTTAGGAACTCTTAGGAACTTTCAAATATGGAATACAGTATTATAAACTTTAATAACTATGCTGTACATTACATTCCCGTGACTTATTTATTTTATAACTGGAAGTTTGTACCTTTTGATCCCCTTCACCCATTTTGCTCAGCCCCCACCCCCACCCCTGAACTCATTTTTTTTTCATTTTTTTCTTTTATAAGTAAATTCATACAGTATTTGTCTTTCTCAGTCTGACTTATTTTACTTAACATAATGCTCTCCAGGTCCATCTTTTTTGTTGCACATGGCAAGATTTCATTCTTTTTTATGGCTGAATAATATTGCATCATGTGTACATACCACTTTTTATTTATCCATTCATCTGTAAATGGACAGTTAGGTTGTTCCATATCTTAGCTGTTGTAAACAACGCTGTGATGAACATAGCAGTGAATATATCTTTAGGAGTTAGTCTTTTTGTTTTCTTCACATAAATACCTAGAGGAGGAAATACTGGATCAAAACGTAGTTTTGTTTTTAATTTTTTGAGGAACCTCCATTCTGATTTTCATAGTGGCTGCACCAATTTACATACCTACCAACAGTGCACAAGGGTTTCCTTTCCTCCACATTCTAATAGATGTGAAGTGATATCTCATTGAGGGTTTGATTTGCATTTCCCTGATGATTAGAGATGTTGAGCATATTTTTTTGTACCTGTTGGCCATCTGTATGTTTTCTTTGGAAAAATGTCTATTGGGATCCCCTGCCCATTTTTAAATCAGATTGTTTATTCTTTTGATATTAAGCTGTATGTGTTCTTTATATATTTTAGATATTTACTCCTTATCAGATATATGATTTGCAAATGTTTTCTTTCATTCAATAGGTTGCATTTTCATTTTGTTGATGGCTTCCTCTGCTGTGAAGAAGTTTGTTAGTTTGATGTAGTCCCACTCGTTTATTTTTGCTTTTGTTGCTTTTGCTTTTGTCAAATCTGAAAAATCATATTCAAGACTGATATCAAGGAGCTTACCACCTATGTCTTCTTCTTGGAGTTTTATGGTTTCTTCTATGAGTTTTATGGCTTCAGGTGTTATATTCAAGTCTTTAATCCATTTTGGGCTAATTTTTGTGTATGGTTTATGGTAGTGGTATAGTTTCATTCTTTTGCATGGGGCTGTCCATTTTTCCCAACACCATTTATTGAAAAGACTGTTCTTTCCACATTGTATATTTTTGGCTACTTTGTCATAAATTAGTTGATCATATATTTGTGAATTTATTTCTGGGTTCTCTATTATTTTCCACTGACCTATGTGTCTGTTTTTTATGGCAATACCATACTGCTTTGGGCAATGTTATCATTCTTGTGTTTAAATATTTTATAAAGTTTGCAATTTAAGAAACTTAGTATCCTATCTGAAATGCTGTTCTCTCTCTTCCTTCTCTTGTCTACATTTCATTTTTAAATAAATTTACTAATACCAACACAAATTCTTTGAAAATACTGACATTACCAATTATGAATAACAATTTACTTAGCTTTCTTTCTTCTTTCTTTCTTTCTTTCTTTCTTTCTTTCTTTCTTTCTTTCTTTCTTTCATTTAGATGTTTTTCCAACATGTAGGAACATTATAGAATATAAATCCCTTTCACTGTCTTGAAACGACTTTTTAAATGATTTATAGGATGAAGTTATTGAACCAAAAAAGTGTATCTAGTTCAAGATTCTTGATATACATGTCTAATTGCTTTCCAGAAAGTTATGTTTTAGAATCCCAGTATCTGTATGTAAGAATATGTGTTTCATCATGCCTTCATAAAAGCAACAACAAAAAAAGAGCCCTAAAAAATTATCTTCATTTTGCCTTACTTTTGAATGATTTTAATACTAGCAGGTTGAATATTTCATGTTTGCTAGCAATTTGTGTTTCTGTTCAGATTATCATCTGGCCACGGTCTTTGCCTGTTTTTGTATGACAAAATCTTATATTGATTTTTTAGAGTTTAAAAAATACAAGTTAAGGGGCTTCCCTGGTAGCACAGTGGTTGAGAGTCCGCCTGCGGATGCAGGGGACACGGGTTTGTGCCCTGGTCTGGGAAGATCCCACATGCCGCAGAGCGGCTGGGCCCGTGAACCATGGCCACTGAGCCTGTGTGTCTGGAGCCTGTGCTCCGCAACGGGAGAGGCCACAACAGTGAGAGGCCCGTGTACCACAAAAAAAAACCAAAAAACAACAAAAAAAAACAAGTTAAGGATAAAAACACTTTTTGGGGACCAATACATGTGATTTTTAAAATCTGATCTTGCACATTATGGGACATGATGTAATTTCATGTGTTCTGTGAATAATTTAAAGTATGGATAGAGATAAAAATTCTTTCTTCTTGCCTGTTCACCTCCTAAATGGCAGTACTTCTGCATCATTCCTTGGAAGGTAGATAGTCCACCGAAAACAGGAAGATTTGTATTGATATTTCTAGTTTCAAAGGTATTTAAATTTCCATCTTATTATCTTTTTAATAAGCTTTTCAATGGGAAGTGAAAGAATCTATCACCAAAATCTTACCTGAAATTTTATTTACTTCATTTAAATAATATGTGGTAGAGATATGTGAAAAGGAAATTCTAAAGTATATCAGAGATTAAATATGTTATCAAGTGCTGGCAAACCAAAAATAAATTTTAAAAAGTAGTCTTAATATTCATTTATTTTTTTGATGATTCAGATAGAAGATATATTTTGGAAACTATTATATCTTAATTACTAATAATTTTAATTAAAATATAAACAATTCTATACTTGTGGATTATTATTTAAAATTAAGTGGCTATAATAGAAGATATTTAACTGCTATTATTTCTATATAGCCAAAATATACACAACTCTACAGGTTATATGTATCTGAATGTTGATAACTTTTTACAATTATTAGTTAAATTAAGTTAAATGACTGGCTTTAAAATTTTATAATTTAACTTTTAATAATCTACTTAAGAAAAATATGAAATTTTTCCAAATAATGTGTGTTTTGAATTTTGTAAAGGTTCTATTCTATTCATGTTAAAATATGATGCTGTTAGAACATATGTCTTTAATTCACATTTTATGAAATCTTGATATGCTTCCAAATTTCTCCATGTATTGCATACAACATTACTAAGAAGCATTGATACACAGTGCCTCCATTCACTTAATAAATATTTATTAGGGAGCTTTTATTATGCATACTATCTTTTTTCAATTTTATATATTCAAATAATGGTGGATCTTTAGAATTCAAAACTGTCTAATTTATAATTTATGGTATCATTTTACAGTATGTACACATACACACATATTAATTTATTTTAAAATTAGTCTGTGGCAGTATGTTTCTACTATCAGTAACTAGGATACATTGAGAAAAATGGAACCATTATTAACTAAAACTCAGGAGACCCTTTCCAGACCTTCTACTCAATAGCTGTGACCTTGATTTCTCACTAACCATTCAGAAATTCTATATGCTTAATCTTGGGGGCCACATTTTTCTCTTTTAAAATATGAAAGTTTTAGGTTAAGTAATCTACAAAGTATCTGAACCTTTTATTACCTTTTGTCTGCATGAATAATTTGTAGTCAAAGCCAGCAGGGATCACTGTGAATCTTATTCCCTTTGATCAGATAAAAAGTACATTTTTTAGCTACAGAAATGGAACCAAATCAATGTCTACCATCTCCATAGATGTTTCTAGACACAAAATCACAGAGTATAGATAAAACACAACTCTTCTTCTGCCCTCGTAAGTAGGAGAGAAGAAAAAGGAGAAAAACAGGGATTCTTAAAGAGTGAGAAATAAGGGCATTGTTATCATTTCAAGCAGGATTATTTCCTCAAAGAGTCAGAGAAGTTGACTAGAAGTAGAAAGTCTAGAAAACAAGCCTTCTGACTTCTAGTTAGATATTGGCCCACTTTGTAGTATAACAATTTACTGAGTATAAACATATTTTTATAGTCTAAATTTAAAAATGATTACTCAAGCTTTCTTCCTTTTATGCTAGGGTGAGGTCTCGAAGACAGTGAATTTATTGTAAATGTTTACAGAGTCTTTTTTTTTCCAGTGAGACCCAGACAAGTCACCTGAGTACTTTGGCTGGATTAATGCTTTCAAGAATTAGGGAGTTGAGACAGAAAAAGTGAAGTGATTCGGACGGATACATAATGCTTAGTAAATATTTTTAAACTATTAATAATAAATGATTATCAAAATAAAAAAATTCAGAATTAACTTAATTGAAAGTTTATTTGTGTTGTAGAAATAATATGTGTCAGAACTTTATTCAAACCTAGGCGTTCAGACTCAAGAACCTATATCCTTAACACTGCATTAAGTTGGGTTCAATGATAGGTATCCCTCATAATAGTAGTTATTTTTATCATTATTTTTATCATCATGATGACTGTTAGATATGTCAGAAACACCTGAGACTGTATCATATCTCTGAGTTTACTGTAGTCTCAAATTCCTAGACCTCTTTCCTTGCATATCTCCATGCATATCTACTTTACATTAAGATTTTCATTGATTGAACTACAGAAAGAGGATTCTTTTTGTCCCTGACTTATTCCCTGGAACTTCTACTTTTATTTCCTTTTTATTCTTACATGACAAATGTACTGCATGTTCAACTAGTGACTTATCAAAAGCTGTGTCCTTCAACACCAGTGATCCAGAAAATGTCTTACTTAAGAGGTAGCTGTATAATTCATTTATTTATTTTATTTTTTCTATTTGTATATTATTTTGGATTTTTAGCATAACATACATCTGCAAATAAAAACAGTATTATCAGTTCCTTTTCATTGCTTATATTTTTATTTTCTTTTGGTTGCTTGGTTGATTGACTACCTTACATCATAGAACTCTAGTACACTGTTGAATAGAAAGGGTTGATAGCTGGCATCCTTCTCTTGTTCCTAACTTCAGGGAAAAGCTTTTAGTATTTCCCCATTAAACAGGATGTTTGCTATCATTTTATCAGATTAAAGAAGTTTTCTTTGTTTTTAGTTTTCTAATTTTTACAATAAATAAATTTTGAATTTGAAAAAAAAGAGGTAGCTATAAATTTATTTCCTTGCTTTTTATTGAAAAAATGTGTTTTCATTCTTGTTAGTTTTTCTATTTAACTGAATTCTATAATACTTATAGGGTAAAAATTGGTTTTTATTTTAGATACATCACATTCTCTCTATCATTAAAATGTGAATTATTTTGATAATTTCTATTGCTATTTTCTGGCTCACAGACTTGTTATTCTTCATACATGTCATTTAATTGACAGGTAAAAATCAGCATAATGAACTCAGATTGTCGTTTGAATTTTCACTCTGGTTACATATTAGGAAGCTGATATTATCTGCCTTACTGTACCTAAGCCCTAGTTTCCTCACCTATAAAATGATAATAATGATACTTTCCTTACAATGGCATAAAAATAAATAGACAATATAAAAAAGTGAATTTTTTGGTTATTTTTGACAGACAGTACTTAGTAAATATTGGTTTCTTACTATTAATAATAAGTGATTAGCAAAATAAAGACATTTCAAAATTAATTTAATTGAAAGGTTATTAATACTGCCAGATGTGAAAGCAATTTTATAAAGTATTATTTATTCCTGGGAAAATAAGGGATCCTCTTTAATCTCTACATACACCATTATTGCAGTGAGATCTCTTTATAAGTGACTTTTTACTAGCAGCAGTTTTGGTGAAGCTTTTCTTGACTCTAATTTTCTCTGAAAGATTCATGTGTTTTTTTTAAAGTTCCCGTGAACAAGTTTGCAACTGAAATTGAAAATTTGCCTGACCATATGTCATTTTAGATTTAGTTCCAGAAGAGGATAAGATAATCAGGATGAATAAGGAGTTGGCTACTGAAATGTCTGACCATAAACAAATGTGAGAATATAAAAAAAAAAACTAATAAGCTGCATTAAAGTGCATGATTAGGCTTTGCAGCAAAATTTGAGACTTTCTTGAAATGGTTTCTAATTTCATTAGTGCACTTCGTTAACTTAAAGCCATTTTTAAAGATGTAAATTTCAGCTTCCAAGTCAACCTAAATATTTGTTACAAAAAAGAGAACTCTAGTTCAAGGCAAGATTGTACCTTTAACCTCATCAACCTTTTTTTGTATAGGATGCCACTAGCCTTAAACTATATGTAGAAAAAATATTGATGCAATCTTTACTGCATCTAACATGTTCTGCCTTGTAATATCATAGTTATTTTTGTACATGCATTATTTCTCCAACTATCTAGCATGGCATTTTAAATATATTAATCATTATTATAAATAGCTGTATATTCTCCTCATGTGCATAAGAATGTAAATAAGGAGTGAAATTCTGAATAAGCCTTACATTTGGAAGAAAAAGACTCAAAATAAATGTCATTATTCTTTGGCAGAATAACTATAAATTCAGCTTCATATATAAGACATTGGATTATTTAGTTCATTTGTATTTATATTTTAATTAATCATCTTATAACAGGTTTTTAATTTGATATACATGTCTCAAGATTCTTTTTTCCTGTTTCAGAATTAATCAATTATTTTTTATTTGTAATGTTTCCCTCCATGTTTTCAAATTGGTTTTAGTGGTTAACTTAGAGATTATATATGCATCCTTGCATTATGACAGTTATACAAATATTGAGAGTAATACAAGTGTAATGCAGGTACTTTTTTTTTTTTGCCTTTATTCTCATGGATTCTACTCAATTCTGTTGTTTCATTCTTGCCATGAATTTTAACTTACGTATATTTGAGGCCATGTAAAACACTACTGTTATTATTTTAAACAGTCAGTATCCATTTATATTTACCCATGTATTTAAGCTTTACAATACTCTTTATGCACTTTATACAGTCCTTTATGCACTTTCATATTTTTATCTGGAATCATTTTACCTCTGCTGAAGAATGTGCTTAAATTTTGTTTCAACACTTTAAAGATGCCAATCCACTGTTTTCTGATTTCTTCCATATTATTTCTCCAATGAAGGTTTTTTCCTGACTGTTTTCAAGACTTTTCTCTTTGTTTTTGGTTCTTGGCTGTTATTCCAAAGTGACTAATGCTTGATTTTACAAGATGAATACATAGATATAAGATCCATGCAAAGTGCAAATTAGGTCATTGGATTTGAATGTAATAGAATACAAAAAATTGGGTAATACTCGTTCACATTCCATATTATGACTATCCTTATAAAACTAACACTTGTCAATTTTTTATTTACTAAGGAAAAATATCCCCATTTATCTGAAAAGATTATTCTTATCCAATTCTCCTGCATTTTCTTACAACAAAATTGTTTAAGCCCAGATTTTATTCATATACTTCTACCAAAATAATATAACAAATTGATTTTGGAAGCAGATATGATAATCCAGGTATCTTCTAATAAACCAGATATGAAAGATATTTACAAAAATGTGAAGCAATTAAGCAATAATTATATTTTGTTTTGGAAAATATAGTTATAATTTGTAAATATATGTTCTGTTACATTAGCATAATGAATATATTGGTATTTTTTAAATGAATGTGTATTTTGAATATTTCTGCCTTAATTTCTTAATACATTAAACATGTATACATATGCAATTCATGCAAAAAAAGCGCACTATGGGGACTTCAATATTTTTAAGAACGTAAGGTTTGAAAAATACTCTTTTAGATGTGCCTGCATGTGGTCTTCTTTGTATTTATCTTGATTGGTATCCACAGAGTTTCTTGATATTATTCATCTATTTTGGGAACTTCTCAGGCATTACCTATTCTAATATTGTTCTGCTCAATTCTGTTTTATCTTTTTCTGTGATTCCAATTAAACTTGTTAGACCTTTTACTCTGATCTACATGTCTTCTATGGTCTTTGCTATTTATTACTTTTTCTCTGTCTCTGCTTCAGTTTGTAATTTTTTAATTGACTTATCTTCCATTTCAGTAAAATATTGTTGGCTGTATATTCTATTTTTATATCCATCTACTGAGTTCATAATCTGATGCATTATATTATTTACTTTTATAATTTCCATTTGAAACCTTTTCTTATATGAAGACATTCCTTTTTTACACAGTATGGTTAACTAAACTCTTGCATATTGGAACTGTGTCTTTGCATTGCCCAACTCTCTAGTCACTGGAACTGTGCAAAACAAGGACACATGTTTCAGTTAGTACAGTGATGCAAAGTGAGGACTCTTCGTTTTCCAATATCTCTGATATTTTATATATTTTCCTTTGTTTTCTTGAACACATTAATTATATTTATTTAAAATTTATTCCTTGTTAACTCTTAATTACAAGTAATACTGAGAATGTTATCATGTGATGAGATAATGAGTTGCTCCACAAGGTAAATTTACTACATCACTGCTTAATTCAGTTGATTTTTTTTTAAGATCAAGAATTTCAGTGACAGATGCAGCATATTAATTTACTCTGCAAGCAGCTCTTTATCTTCTTGACCTTACTGATATTTGTTACAAGTCATGATACCATTTCATGTATGGTATAAAAACCTTATAAGATTCTCCCATCCTGACCTTTGTGCTATAGTTATCATTCACTTTACTTCTACATATTTTATAAACCTCATAATGCACAGTTATTATTTTTACTTTTAACAGTAAATTAACTATAATATGATGTAAATAATAACAATGAACATATTTTGTGTTTTTCCAGGTTGTTTCCAATTTAAGTATAATTTATTTTGCCTAAAGAGCTTTAGTCAGCCTTCCTTATAATTCAAGTCTTCTGGTAATTAACTAAGCAACTTTTGTGTATCTGAAAGCTTTCAATTTACCTTCAGTTTGAAAGATATTTTCACTTTTTCTAGAATTTTAAGTCTATAGTTTCTTTCTTTCTTTCTTTCTTTTGAAGATATTTATCCACTGTATTTTGGTTTATGATTTTTCCAACAAAATTCTGCTGTCATGCTTTCCTTAGTTCCTCTGTAAATAAGTATCATTTTCTGTGGATGCTTTTAGGATTTTACTCTTTTTCATTGGTTTTAAATAATTTGATTATGAAACACCTTGTTTAATTCTTTTCACATTTAATATGCTGTTTCATTGAGTTTCTTAGTTCTATGGATTTACAATTTGCATCAATTTTTTTTCAAAAACAAGTTTTTAAGAAATAAACAACTTTTATATTTCAAAATTGTTTTTTCAAAGTTTTTATAACTCTTCTTTCCTCAGGGACTCCAATTACGTGTATATTATCCCACTATAAACAAGTCAATTTTTCTTTTTTATCCCAAGTTTCATTTGGATAGTTTCTATTGCTATGTCTTCATCCTCATTAATTTTGTCTCACTCTTAATTCTTTCCTTAAAAGTCTCAAATGTTGTAGTCCTCATCTCTAAAATTTTGATTTGGGTCTTTTTTATGTCTTCTATGTCTTTAACATATTCAACCTTTCCTTTAGCTTTTTGAATTTGTAGAATGAGGTTATAATAACTGTTTGACTCTCCCTGTCTACTATTTCTATGCTCTGTGAAATTTCTGGGATTATTTTAATTGATTTATTTTTCTCATTATGAGTCAGCTTTTGCTATTGCCTTACAAGCCTGGCAATTTTTGATTACATATCAGATATTTTAATTTAATATCTGATATCTAATTTAATTAGCTCCCATTATTGGGAGCTAAATGTTTTTGTATTCTTATGCATATTCTTGTGCTTTATTCTGGGAAACTGAAATTTTTGTAATCCTGCAATTCCTATACTTTAATTTTTGTGTCTACTTTTAAGTTTCTTAGGTAGAAACAAAGCAACATTTCTTCTAGGAATATTTTCTCTCACTATTGAGGCATAATCTTCTGAGTACTCTACACCAGAGGTCCCCAACCCCTAGGCCATGAATCAGTACCAGTCGATGGCCTGTTAGGAACTGGGTTGCACAGCAGGAAGTGAGTGGTGGGCAAGTGAGTGAGGCTTCATCTCTGTTTACAGCCACTCCCCATTGCTCACATTACCACCTGAGCTCTGCTTCCTGTCAGATCAGTGGTGACATTAGATTCTCATAGAAGTATGAACCCAACCATGAACTGCACAAGTGAGGGATCTAGGCTGCATGCTCCTTATGAGAATCTAATGCCTGATGATACGAGGAGCTGAAGCTGTGATGCTAGCACTGGGGAGCAGTTGCAAATACAGTTTATCACTACCAGAGAGGTTTGACTGCACAGAGACCATAATAAATCAATTGGGAAACAAGCTCAGGGCTCCTACTGAATCTACATTATGATAAGTTGTATAATTATTTCATTATATATTACAATGTAATAATAATAGAAATAAAGTGCACAATAAATGTACACAATAAATGTAATGTGCACAATAAAGTGCACAATAAAGTGCACAATAAATGTAATGTGCTTGAAGCACAAAACTAATGTGCTTGAAGCATTCCAAAACTATCCCACTCCCCCTGGTCCATGGAAAAACTGTCTTCCACAAAACCGATCTCTGGTGACAAAAAGATTGGGGACCACTGCTCTACATAGCTCCATATAAATTTTGAGGTTCTCCACTATGGTCTTTGGGAAAAGGAACTATTCCTGATTCTGTGTGAGACCGGAATTGTTCCCTCTAATCATTCAGGTGGTTCTTTACTCAGTGATGTCTAGTTTCCTCTATGCACTAATATTATGTCTGATGCCATGAGGAAGACTTTCATGAGATGTTGGGAGTTCTCATTCTGTTCAACTCCCTTCTCTTTCATACATGTCCTGTGAACTTGTACCACTGTGGCCTCTGGGACTCACAGCTACATCTCCTTAACTCTAGAGATCATGGAGATTCCAGAATCCTGGAAATAGAATGGAGAAAATACAAGAAATGTTTAACAAGGAATTAGAAGAACTAAAGAGCAAACAAATAGTGATGAACAACACAATAAATGAAAATTAAAAATTCTCTAGAAGGAATCAACAGCAGAGTAACTGAGGCAGAAGAACGGATAAGTAATCTGGAAGATAAAATAGTGGAAATAACTACCACAGAACAGAATAAAGAAAAAAAAAATGAAAAGAATCAAGGACAGTCTCGGAGAACTCTGGGAAAACATTAAACATTTGAACCAAGATTCAAATTATAGGGGTCTCAGAAGAAAAAGAGAAAAAGAAAGGGACTGAGAAAATATTTGAAGAGATTATAGTTGAAAACTTCCCTAATATGGGAAAGGAAGTAGTTAATCAACTGCAGGAAGGACAGAGAGTCCCATAGAGGATAAATCCAAGGAGAAACATGCCAAGGTATATATTAATCAAACTATCAAAAATTAAATACAAAGAAAAAATATTAAAAGCAGCAAGGGAAAAACAAGTAACATACAAGGGAAACCCATATGGTTAACAGCTGATCTTTCAGCAGAAACTCTGCAAGCCAGAAGGGAGTGGCAGGACACATTTAAAGTGATGAAAGGGAAAAACCTACAACCAAGATTACTCTACCCAACAAGGATCTCATTCAGATTCAATGGAGAAATTAAAAGCTTTACAGACAAGCAAAAGCTAAGAGAATTCAGCACCACCAAACCAGCTTTACAATAAATGCTAAAGGAAATTCTCGAGGCAGGAAACACAAGAGAAGGAAAAGTCCTACAATAACAAACCCAAAACAATTAAGAAAATGGTAATAGGAACATACATATTGAAAACTACCTTAAATGTAAATAGATTAAATGCTCCAACCAAAACACATAGACTGGCTAAATGGATTCAAAAACAAGACCCGTATATATACTGTCTACAAGAGACCCACTTCAGACCTAGGGACACATACAGACTAAAAGTGAAGGGATGGAAAAAGATATTCCATGCAAATGGAAATCAAAAGAAAGCTGGAGTAGCAATTCTCATATCTGACAAAATAGACTTTAAAATGAAGACTATTACAAGAGACAAAGAAGGACACTGTATAATGATCAAGGGATCACTCCATGAAGAAGATACAATTGTAAATATTCAGGCCCCCAACATAGGAGCACCTCAACACATAAATCAAATGCTAACAGCCATAAAAGGGGAAATCAACAGTAACACGATCATAGTAGAGGATGATAACACCCCACTTTCACCAATGGACAGATCATCCAAAACGAAAATAAATAAGGAAACACAAGCTTTAAATGATACATTAAACAAGATGGACTTAATTGATACTTATAGGACATTCCATCCAAAAACAACAGAATACACTTTCTTCTCAAGTGCTCATGGAATATTCTCCAGGATAGATCATACCTTGGGTCACAAATCAAGCCTTGGTAAATTTAAGAAAATTGAAATCATATCAAGAATCTTTTCTGATCACAATACTGTGAGACTAGATATCAATTACAGTAAAAAATATGTAAAAAATACAGACACATGGAGGCTAAACAATACACTACTAAATAACCAAGAGATCACTGAAGAACTCAAAGAGGAAATCAAAAAATTCCTGGAAACAAATGACGTGAAAACATGATGACCCAAAGCCTATGGGATGCAGCAAAAGCAGTTCTAAGAGGGAAGTTTATAGCAATACAATCCTACCTGAAGAAACGAGAAATATCTCAAATAAACAACCTAACATGACACCTAAAGCAATTAGAAAAAGAAGAACAAAAAAACCCCAAAGTTAGCAGAAGGAAAGAAATCATAAAGATCAGATCAGAAATAAATGAAAAAGAAATGAAGGAAACGATAGCAAAGATCAATAGAACTAAAAGCTGGTTCTTTGAGAAGTTAAACAAAATTGATAAACCATTAGCCAGACTCATCAAGAAAAAAAGGGAGAAGACTCAACACAATTAGAAATGAAAAAGGAGAAGTAACAACTGACACTGCAGAAATACAAAGGATCATGAGAGATTACTATAAGCAACTGTATGCTGATAAAAGGGACAACTTGGAAGAAATGGACAAATTCTTAGAAAAGCACAACCTTCTGAGACTGAACCAAGGAGAAATAGAAAATATAAACAGACCAATCACAAACACGGAAATTGAGATTGTGATTAAAAATCTTCCGACAAACAAAAACCCAGGACCAGATGGGTTCACAGGCTAATTCTATGAAACATTTAGAGAAGAGCTAAAACTTATCCTTCTCAAAATCTTCCAAAATATAGCAGAGGGAGGAACACTCCCAAACTCATTCTACAAGGCCAACATCACCCTGATACCAGAACTAAAAAAAAATGTTACAAAAAAGGAAAACTGTAGGCCAGTATCACTGATGAACATAGGTGCAAAAATCCTCAAGAAAATACTAGCATACAGAATCCAGCAGCACATTAAAAGGATCATACACCATGAATAAGTGGGGTTTATCCAAGGAATGCAAGGATTCTTCAATATAAGCAAATCAAACAATGTGATAAACCATATTAACAAACAGAAGGAGAAAAACCATATGATCATCTCAGTAGATGCAGAAAAAGCTTTTGACAAAATTCAACAATTTATGATAAAAACCCTGCAGAAAGTAGGCATAGAGGAAATTTACATCAGCATAATAAAGGCCATATATGACAAACCCACAGCCAACATTGTTCTCAATGGTGAAAAACTGAAACCATTTCCTCTAAGATCAGGAACAAGACAAGGTTGTCCACCCTCACCACTATTAGTAACATAGTTTTGGAAGTTTTAGCCACAGCAATCAGAGAAGAAAATGAAATAAAAGGAATCCAAATCAGAAAAGAAGAAGTAGAGCTGTCACTGTTTGCAGATGACATGATACTATACATAGAGAATCCTAAAGATTTCACCAGAAAACTACTAGAGCTAATCAATGAATTTGGTAAAGTATTAGGATACAAAATTAATGCACAGAAATATCTTGCATTCCTATACAGTAATGATGAAAAATCTGAAAGGGAAATTAAGGAAACACTCCTATGTACCATTGCAACAAAAAGAATAAAATATCTCGGGATAAATCTACCTATGGAGACAAAAGACCTGTATGCAGAAAACTATAAGACACTGATGAAAGAAATTAAAGATGATACAAACAGATGGAGCGATATATCATGTTCTTGGAATGGAAGAATCAACATTGTGAGAATGACTATACTACCCAAAGCAATCTACAAATTCAATGCAATCTCTATCAAACTACCAATCACATTTTTCACAGAACTAGAACAAAATATTTCACAATTTGTACAGAGACACAAAAGACCCCGAATTGCCAAAGCAATCTTGAGAAAGAAAACCGAAGCTGGAGGAATCAGGCTCCCTGACTTCAGAGTATGCTACATAGCTATGGTAATCAAGACAGTATGGTACTGGCACAAAAACAGAAATATAGATCAATGGAATAGGATACAAAGCCCAGAGATAAACCCACACACATATGGTCACCTTAGTTTTGATAAAGGAGGCAAGAATATACGATGGAGAAAAGACAGCCTCTTCAATAAGTGGTGCTGGGAAAACTGGACAGCTACAGGTAAAAGACTGAAATTAGAACACTTCCTAACACCATACAGAAAAATAAACTCAAAATGGATTAAAACCTAAATGTAAGGCCAGACACTAAAACTCTGAGAGGAAAACATAGGCAGAACACTCTATGACATAAATCACAGCAAGATCCTTTCTGACCCACCTCCTACAGTAAGAAAATAAAAACAATAATAAACAAATGGTACTTAATGAAACTTAAAAGCTTTTGCACAACAAAGGAAAACATAAACAAGATGGAAAGACAATCCTCAGAATGGGATGAAATATTTGCAAATGAAGCAACTGACAAAGGATTTATCTCCAAAATTTCAAGCAGCTCATGCAGGTCAGTATCAAAAAAACCAAAAAACCAAATCCATAAATGGGCACAAGACCTAAGTATACATTTCTCCAAAGAAGATATACAGATTGCCAACAAACACATGAAAGGATGCTCAACATCACTATTCATTATATAAATGCAAATCAAAACTACAATGAGGTATCACCTCACGCTGGTTAGAATGGCCATCCTCATAAAATCTACAAGCAATAAATGCTGGAGAGGGTGTGGAGAAAAGAGAACCCTCTTGCACTGTTGGTGGGAATGTAAATTGATACAGCCACTATGGAGAACAGTATGGAGGTTCCTTAAAACACTTAAAATAAAACTACCATATGAACCAGCAATCCCACTACTGGGCATATACCCTGAGAAAACCATAATTGAAAAAGAGTCATGTACCACAATGTTCATTGCAGCTCTATTTACAATAGCCAGGACACGGAAGCAACCTAAATGTCCATTGCCAGATGAATGGATAAAGAAGATGTGGCACATATATACAATGGAATATTACTCAGCCATAAAAAGAAACAAAATTGAGTTATTTGTAGTGAGGTGGATGAGCCTAGAGTCTGTCATACAGAGTGAAGTAAGTCAGAAAGAGAAAAACAAATACTGTATTCTAACACATATATATATGGAATCTAAAAAAGAAAAAATGGTTCTGAAGATCCTAGGGGCAGGACAGGAATAAAGACACAGACGTAGAGAATACACTTGAGGACATGGGGAGGGGAAAGGGTAAGCTGGGACAAAGTGAGAGAGTGGCATGGACATATATACACTACCAATTATAAAATAGACAGCTAGTGGGAAGCAACAGCATAACACAGGGAGATCAGCTCAGTGCTTTGTGTCCACATAGAAGGATGGGATTCAGAGGGTGGGAGGGAGATGCAAGAGGGAGGGATATGGGGTTATATGTATACGTATAGCTTATTCACTTTGTTATACAGCAGAAACTAACACACCATGGTAAACAATTATATTCCAATAAAGATGTTAAAATAAAAAAGAATTTTGTTTATGGTAATTTCATGTAAATAAATGATGAAACCTAATGACAATCTATGCTCCTATGTGTTTACTGTATATATTACTTTCCATGAGGCAATTTTAAAATTCTTGTCTTGCATTATATATATAAGAAACGTGTAATCATTATGGTTATCAACTGAAAACACATCCATCAGTAACAACTAGAAATTATTTGTTCACTGAGTAGTAGCAGCTATTAAATAAAAACTGAAACAACAAGCACAAAAAGGCTAAGGGTATTAAAAAGACTCTGGGTGGGTAAAGATGCTTTTATTCATTAGAAATTGAGATGTGAAAATAGCAACCTAAGAGGAAGATTTGGATAATATCCTTAAGGTTGAACACAATATAAGTTTAAAGCTTATATTATATATAAGCTTATATATAAGAGCAAGTTTTCATTTGCTCCTCATGCAGCTATGAGTAAAAACTTAAGAAAAAAATGGTGGAAAAAACCAAAAGAGACTATATATATATATATGTTTACTCACAGACCATTAGTCCTTATTTATCTTTTGAAATGTGAAAATAGAAGGGTTTCTGGAAGATCAGCATATACTTTCAGTATTTTGAGCTAATAAACATCTGAAAACCAAGTCATTTTCAATATACACAAGAAATACAGTGAGTAATATTTTCCTTGCATATCAGTCATAGTGTATTTACATCTTTAACATTGCCCGAAAGATAAATGAACCTAAGTTCATTAAAAAATAGCTTATATAAAGATAACAATATTTTAAACTTGTGGCCAATCACTATTCTAGTTTTATACATTTAAAGGAACTCCATTAGCACAATAGTAACTTATTAAACAAATGGGCCTTGAATATAAACAGTAGTTTTGACTAATTTTATAGAAAAACCTACATCTCATAATAGAAAAAAAATTAATCCTTTTAGAACATTCTTTGAGCAATTAGCTTTATCATTCAACATTGTTTAAAACAATCCCTGGTCTTTACAAATTTATGCAAAATACATTCTATGTACATCTGACTTAAAAATAACCATTTTTAGAAAGAATATTTAAGAAGATATAATGGGTTACTATGGTTATTAGCTTAAGAAAGATAATTTGCCCCCTCCCTATTTTACTTTGCTGTTTCCACAATCTGTGGGAATTAGAGTCTAAACTAATTGAATAAGTGAATATAAATAACAACGAATCAAACCCAGTATCAACCCCAGGATAGACAGGAAGGGCACACCAAGAGATGATGCAAGGTATCAATTCCCTTTCCTCGAAAAACAGTTTTAAAAGGATAGAGTCCAGTTGATGCAAATGAACAGCAAATATATCACCCTTGCAGTTGTTTCCTCCTTCTCTAGACATTGACAATTACCTTTTCTGCAACAATGTATTATTTTTGTTTTATTATTTGAAGTACTTCTTAAACTTCCCACTTTTTCTCCTTTTCTGTAAATTGTAATAGTGTATCATCTCTGTATTACTTTAATGATCTATTGAATCAACATTTGTCCATATCAATCAATCTATTCAATGATACTTGAGTACTTTAAGTAAAATCATATCTCCATGATATCCTCTTCAAAAATCTACAGTGGTCATTTTCTAGCCTATCGAATCTTGACTTCTGTGTAGGAACCTCAAATTTAAAAAAAATTTCCTTTGACTTATTTGGACCCATTTTCCAATGATTGTATTTTTATTCACAGCAAAAGATATAATTGTTTTTTAAAGAATTTTTTTTAACTAAAATTATTATTATTTTGCGGTACGCAGGCCTCTCACCGCTGTGGCCTCTCCTGTTGCGGAGCACAGGCTCTGGACGCGCAGGCTCAGCGACCATGGCTCACGGGCCCAGTTCTCCGTGGCATGTGGGATCTTCCCGGACCGGGGCACAAACCCGTGTCCCCTGCATCGGCAGGCAGACTCTCAACCACTGTGCCACCAGGGAAGCCCAATTATTTTTATTTTTTAATGTATCACAGGAGCATTAACTGAAAGCTTTATTGTTGCCCTGAATATATATGTAGACATCAGATGCTTAAGGATAATGCTTTAGGCCTTTTTGAAATTACTATGAGAACAGGTATAAACTAAGCATAGAAGGTTAAGATAACAGTTAATAAAATCCAATTTTGTCATAAGTATTGGTATTAATTACAATTTGGAAAATGTCCCTACTTGTCCTGACACTGTATCTGTGATCTGTTATTGCTAACACTTTAAAGAATGGATTCACTGGATTAAATGTGATAGATTTTTTTAAACTGAGGGCCACGGCAAGCATTATTAGATTTGATGTATCGAAGTATGGAAAGTAGTAATATTGTTTAAAATTTTTTGATGATGGCCTGTCAATTTATTGCCACTGCAAAAAGATCACTAAAGTGATATGAGAGATAGGAAATGTTAGAATCTTATGGATGATATACTCATTAATAAAATGTGATCTATTGAACATTGCAGGGTCATGATATGAGAGAAAAATATTGGTAGATCTATCAAGGAAGACAACAAGGTTTTAGTCATGAGCAATTAAGTAGGGTCTTGTAAATTTTTCGGCAGTGCAGAAGTGACAGTAAGAGATTGAGGAACACCTAGATGTTAAAATTGACTAGCTCATAGGATATCCAAGAGCAGAAGGTCAACAAGCAAGGAGACAACTAGGTTTGCCAAACATTACTAATGTGAGATACAAATTTGAAAAAAAAAATCATTTGAAGTCAAGTCACAAGTTATAAAGAAGGGTGCAATTCATAATTATGTGCATGGGAAAATTTCCAGGATTTTGTATAATGTGATTAAAGGAGGTTAAAGACTAGTTCAGTATTATTCTGTTGACGTAAAGCCAGGGTCCAAACCTAAATTACCTGTATTTATATTATGCTAGATATTAAAGAAGAAAAAGTATGGAATTGTTAGCTATCGTTTACTCTGTTAGCTATCATTTACTCTGTGTTTAATGTTAAAGGATATTTAAATATAAAAGTCCACACAAGAAAAAAAAAATCTTGATCCAAGTCTTTAATTATTATTCTCTAGACTCTCTTAATTAAAAAAAAGAAAAGATAGTCTAAATTTATTTTTTTGATTGAGAATTAATATAGTGTATTTATTCTAGGGATTTTTAAATTAAAAGGATCTACTTAATAATAAAATACTATGAGAACCACTGATTTCAAATTCATCTTATTTGAATTTGGTAAGTTAAAAATGGTATATTTCTTTGTTTCTCAAAACTTTAAGTTTTAGATTGGAAATTTAACTGTATAGAATTATTAAGTAATGCCACAGTTATATTCCCTGCTTTGTGAGGTAAAATGCCTGTGATAGCTTCATAGGCAGCCAATGTTTTGTCTCTGATCCCTCTACTCTCTCTATTCTAAGTTTAAAGAGAATGGTTTCTCTTAGTGATCTGTTTGCTTCCTTACTGTGTTCTATTTCTACTGCTCTAATGCAGTTTACTGGCATTATGGTATTCAAAGAGTTATACGGATTTTAAAAATACTTTTTTCAGATATTAAACAGTGAACAGTATATAAACATTAGTAAGTTAAATGCAAATTATGTTGTTAGAACCTAGAGTTCCTTAAGTCAGCCTGCCTCCTCTCTGAGAAGTGATGTTTCTTTACCAAGTTGTATATCTAATCTGTCTCTCTTGTTCTTGATGATGCTAAGCATTTATCTGATTCTCTTGGAAGAATCCATTATGTTGGCAGTTAAGCACAATATCAAGTAAACATTTACCACACTAAGTATCTGGGCCACTCTAGCTCTTAGGCATTTTTCTCATATAAATGTTTAAATTTCCTCAAGACTACACAGACACTTTCCTCTGTCCTTACTCCACTAAATTTCTAAGCTAAAATTTGGTTAACTATCTTCTTTCTCCCATAGCGTCTGAGATAAAGGCTTTCATTTGTTTAATAGCTGTCTCACAGTATTTCTTAGGTTCATCACATGCAAATTTGTGCACAATCACTGGAGGTGTAAAGGATAACTCTTTGGCAAGACAGAATATGGAAAATATAATTTCGATTTTGTTGCAAGATGTGATTTCATCACATGCTATTACATTAAGAAAAATATAAAATATTATAATTTTTTATTTCTTAAAACAATATAGATGAACTTATTTGAAAAGCAGAAATAGAGACACAGACATAGAGAACGAACGTAGGGATACCGGGGGGGGGCGGGGAAGGGGGGTGGGATGAAATGGGAGAATGGGGTTGACATATATACACTACTATGTATAAAATAGATAACTAATGAGAAACTACTGTATAGCACAGGGGACTCTACTCAATGCTCCATGGTGACCTAAATGGGAAGGAAATCTAAAAAAGAGGGGATATATATATATACACATATAGCTGATTCACTTTGCTGTACAGCAGAAACTAACACAAAATTGTAAAACAACTATACTCCAATAAAAATTAATTTAAAAAATATGTTTATTTCAGATTGGTGAACTGATTCACACCCTTTTTCTTTTTCAAAAATGGTTTACCCAAAAGACACTTATTTTGTTAATCCATATATTTTATTATCAAAAACTTATCATATCCATATAAGCCACACACCCAGAGCTTGATCCTCCAATAAATTTGCACAGGAAAATAAAAACACCTGATGCTAATTAACTAGGTAAAGAGGATTAAACAGTGTTAAGAAATAACCTTGGCTTTAATCAGTAGTAAATTTATTTAAAATGTTAAGAAAATGGAAGAAAAATGATAAAATCATTTTTGCTAAAAGGGGTATTAAGAAAAATGTTTTGATTCTTTAAATTCTATGGGCAATATGCTTACTGGTGGTCATTTAATTACTGGGTAGGAGAAGCTGAGAAAATGACCCCCAGCAGGAGTACAGAGTTTTCATTACTCATATAGAGTAGAAACCTTAGCTTAGGCTTTTAAGATATATTCCTGCAGATCTGGTAAGCTGTGCAAGTATGACTTACATTGCTCTGGTACACAGTCAAATGCTAAGCAAGTACATTATTGCATACAGAGGAAACTTGTGTTGTCCAGAGAAGAAGACAAGCAGTTGTAGATCCTGCCATATGAAAGGAAGTTTCCTGAGTATTTTATGAGTGACAAAAATAACATTGGGTAATCATCCACATTTATTTTTGAGTCCAAAAGATTCATTGGTAAACACTCTTAATTTCTACAGAAATCATACATTGCTACAAGGCATGTCACAATGACATAACACTTCTGCGGAAGCCAGAAGCATAGACTGAGGTAACTTACAGAAACAGCAAGAATTATAGTATAACCTTAGTCCATCTGGGCTTATGAGATAGTTTTAAGTTTCATTAAGGTTTTATTGGAAGTATGACAACTGTCCCAGTCTATTTTCAGAAGCTTGTCTGTCCAGTTGCTCATGAATTTTATCAGGACAAAAGTGCAGATAGTGTTCAAAATGACTAAAGGCTATTATTATTTTGTAGAAGATTGTAAATACCAAAAGTGACAGCTTTCTGCCATGTCTATTGAACTAAACTTTATCTTCTTCCAATGGAATGCAATGCATTGTACCTCATTTACACATATTTATGTATTTATTCAAATATTTCTAATTTTTCTTATGATGCTTTCTCCCCAACCACCTTCACAATTATTTACTTTCTCATGCCCACAATCCATAATAATAATTTTGATCATGAATTTGATCACTACCAAAGTCCATAGAACTGATAATATCTTGTAATCTAAGCATGACAGAAATATTTCTGTACCATCAAAAAGAAATAGTGGCTTTGTTCTGATGGCTAAGCAAAAATTTAGAATTTATTTTTAATGTAGGTCCAAAACTGAGTTTGATTTTTGAAAAATTATTGAATATTAATAGTTCAGTTTTTTCACATTTAAAATCAAAACAATTTTTTTGTGCTCAAATGACTTTAACTGGTGATGAACTTGAAAAAGCAAAGAAGAATTTTCTGATAAGAAGATGATAGATAACTTGGTTTTAGAGAAAAACTTCATGGCCATGTGAAATAATAGTTTCTTCATTTTCTGACATTATTATTGCTTTATGTAATTTTTTAGCAATAAAAATGCTGCTTTGATTTTGACATTTTGAAATAGTTTAACAAAGTTTACTAAGGTTTAATACTTAGTCCTTTGTCAAGATATAGTACATACAAATTTAACAAAATTTTTCAGTTTGAAAACCATGCAGAAGTAAAAAGCCATTTCTAGAATAGGAAAAAATTTCACTTTGTATGATGAATGTAATACTATGATTTGGGGCTCAACTTGGATTCTATGATAGGAAACATAACTACATTAGCAATACTAGTTACTGCTTAACCAGTAAAACAAAAGGAAACACTACAATATTATAACATTCTACAAGCATTATATAAAATTCTGGTACACATTTGTGACATTTTAGTAGACATCCTAATATTCTGTTATTGCTTTAATAGCTCACAGCCTGTGTCCTATTACTGACTTCCATGAACAGTGTGAGACAACTGGATTTTTGCAACGCAGTTGTAGATCAAAGTGGTTTATCATATAAATTGCTATCCATAGGAGTAGATAATTCTGATGAGATTTACTTCATTTACTTTTAAGAAATAAAAAAGTATCCCTAGATTTCACAGAGCATAATTAAAATACTAATTGAAATACTGTGCTATATGTGTTCTGCATATCATCTCATTTTTCAGAGTTCTGCCAGTATTTTACACATATCTTGCAAGCATATAATAATAGCAAGCAATGCCTTTGTGATCTTTTTATCCAATGTTGTAGGCCAGATGTTTGGAATTTACCCTCTTTCTATTATAAAATTAATTAAAAGTAAGTGAATGTAGAGTTTGTTTATTATGAAAATTGATAAAGGCATTAGCAAAAATTTGACAGAGATATTAGAATCCATAATGAAGCTTTTCTATGTGGTTTTATAGGTAGAATCAACTGTACCTAAATATTAACTCTTTCTTTCTGGCACCTTTCACTGTTTTAATCTTAAAATACACACAGTAGTTTCTGATTGTGTGAATTAATTCAAATTGACATTAACCGAAGATTAGCTTAGACAGTGAAATAATCAAATTTTTATAATTTTTGTTTTTAAACTTTAGTTTTCTGTCAGAAGAAAATGAAGAAAATAAATCTAAGATATAATGTTTGTAAAGAAATTTAACCCAGTCCAAATTGGTAAACTATTTTAAAGCATATACAATATATACTGCTAGCCCTTTTTATAGTTGTAGTCAGTAATGTAACTTTAGATTCCACTTATCATAATAAGTTGCAATTTTATACTATAAATCAAAGAAGAATATTCTGTCTGTTGCACCAAGAAAATAAAAGATTTATTTGGCTAGTAAAAGAATCTCCTGAATTTGCTATCAACCAAATTTGTGATATTTTATTATAAATGTTATGAAATTAAAGGGAACAGAAAATTATTAGTCCAATAAATAAGGATATGGTTTATCCTTATTTAAAGTTTTTACCTCATTCAGGACATGACATTATATATTACAAAATGTGTAGTTGGTTTTCAGGTTTGTGTTGAGGATTAAACAAAAACTGCACAGTATATAAAGTACATAAGTACTTATGTGGATAAAACATGTCCTTACTCATATTTCTACATTTTCTTTTTCTTTGTTTACTTGTTTTATTTTGTTTTCATACTATGAAAATGGTCATACATTTGTATTCTCTAAACTGATGTTAGCACACATCTTTTTCCCCCTAAAAGTTTTCCCCACAAAATAGAATATGTTTTTCATTAGACCAATTGTGGATTAGTAGTTTTCAGAAGAATTAGATGAATTTTAATGTGCATATAGTTTTCTTTGTAATTTATAAATGAACATTTCACATTCATCAACCTTCCATATTCACCTAACATAAACCATATTACCAATTTTCAGTATTTTAATCTTCTGATATAGTATTAAAATATAGAAGATACAAGCAGTAAATCTTAATGTTTTATTTTCAAAATATGTTCCACTTTTGCATTTGAATTTATTCTCAGTCTACTTAAAAGAAAATGTTAAAGCTCATGAGAGGATAGCTGTTATTTTCAGCTCCTCCTCAAACCATCCTTGCAGCCAATTGAAAACCAGGATGGAGGAAATTAGCTGAATTTGATATAGTTCAGCTGAAGCTGAATTTTCCTTTATCTAATCTTAAGGGGATCAATAGAAGCAAATTCTTTTCCCTTAAACTTACGGACTTAAAACAACTTTGAAAAGCTAATAAATGACTAAGCAAAATGGGTTTTATTCAATAACCATGAAAGAAAATGTACCAAAATGATTCTCTATAGTTAATATTTGAATAAATAATATATTCAAGACATTTTTATTAAAATATTTTGTTAAACTTCTCATTTTAAGATCAGATGAAAGATATGCCTCTTGAAGGACTTTTACTTCGATGAACAATCTTATACTTCCACATTTACATAACATTGAAAATAAAATACATTAAATACATGGGGCACTAATTTTTATTAAAGAAGCAACAAGAATCAAAATATTTCTTTAAAATGTGACCAATCTAATTTAAAATAAGATAAATGGAAATTCAATCTATCTATGCAGTAAGCAGAATAATGCCCCTTGCCTCACAGATATCCATATTCTAATCTTCAGAATCTGAATATATTGTTTCATGACAAAGGGGAATTAAGGTTGCAGATAGAATTAAGCTTACTACTCAGCTGACTTTAAGATAGGCAGATTACCCAGGATTATCCAGATGGATCAAATTTAATTGCAAGAGTATTTAAAGGTAGAAAAGAGAGGCAGGAGAGTGAGTCAAAGGAAGATGTGAGTGTTGAAGAAAGGCACGCCGAGATGTAACTGTTGTTACTCAAGATGGAAGAAAGGGGCCATGCATTAAGGACTGGGGGCATCATCTCAAAGCTGGAAAGGACAAAGAAACAGATTATGCCCTAGAGACTCAAGAAGGGAATGTAACTCTTCTGACACCCTGATCTTCTTTTAGCCCAGTGAGACCCAGGCTGGACTGCTGAACTACAGAACTGTAAGTTGTTTTTCATTGTTTTTAATCCACTCAGCTTTTGGAAATTTGTTAAAACATCAATAGAAAACTAATGCAATACATCATACTTTTCGTATCAGAGCGAAAGGGCAAAATACACACACAGCATATGGGTTTACAAGGTGTGTGTGTGTGTGTGTGTGTGTATATGTATGTGTGTGTGTGTGAAGTTGACTTTAGTTGAGTCAATTTTACAATACTATCCCAAATTTCAAATATGCCTTTTGTCTTTATAATCCCATTTCTGGAAGCTTATTCTAAAGTTGTATTTACATGTATGGAAAATATGTGCACAAAAATGTTGATTTAAGACAATTTTTTAACTTAAAAATTTGAAATAATGAAATACAAATCAATAAATAATCGCTTCCTATGCCTCTGTGTTTGTGTGGGTGTTGCTTTCATAGACTGTAATAGCTATAGCTTCAAAGAAAGACATCTTGGCAGATGGAGACAACTGAGGGTTAATTACTTTCAAGAATAAATTTTTGCAAATTTGAATATTGTACCATGTGCATAAACAACTTATTAGAAATGGGTTGGTGAATTTAAAACTGAATGATATCACCTCATAAATTTCAGGGCTAATGGATGGTGATTTTTTAAAAAGGTTATAGAGGTTTGGGTGAGAGTTGGAAAATCTAGTCTTCTAATTCTGGCCCACATTTTGTTGGGGTTAAAGAGTTTTTGCTGACATCCTCACAGATTTTTCTTGAATCATGATAGATGAAATTGCAACAGTTTTCTTTGTCATAAGGTTAAGCGAAAAAACAAAATGAGTAAACAGCAAATAGAAGACTTTGTAGAACAGCAGATAACAATCTTGTTTAAAACATAAATAAGTCACTGGTAATTGAGCCCTTCAATAGGTAAGGTTTCAGGTGTATCAAGGTAAGCAATTAGACTAAAGATGCCCTTCTATAAAGGGCCTGTGCTGAGAATGACGTGATTCTTCTCACCTGGGACTTGCAAAGGAACTGATCATATGTGTAGCTGACTTTGAAGTGTGCTGTAGGTATGATGAGAAAAACCATCCATTTGTAATTGCTACTTTTAAAGGCAGGTGGGAGGAATGGGAACTCTCCCAAAAATCAGTTACACTTTTAAGAGAGCTGTGTTGGACTACTCCTATGGCATTTCTCCAGTGAAGAAAGTTGTAACAAATAACCTCAGATAATTCCTAAAGTCAGCAATCCAAAGAATGTTTATCAGGTTGAAAACTTGAGAGAGTTCTTTCAGTCTTGGTTCCAAATCCCCTAGGAAAAGAATATGGTGATGGCCATATGGGCCTCCTAGGAAATGTTTATCATGTGTTGCATAAGAACCCTATGGGTCATAGGTCTGCTGCTATACATAGAGTGGAGAGGTACCACTGGGTCAAGACAAAGTACAGTGGCTGGACACTTGGTGGGATAGAGCTCAGACGAGCAGCTGTATTTTCTCTAAAATGAAAATGAGTCTAAGATTGAGAAGCTCAAGAAACAGAAAAAATAACCACAACATGGAATAGGGTGCATGATGGTAAATCCTCTCATACAGATCATAACTGTCTTAATCTTAGTTCTTATTTAATTTTATATGAATTTTTGCATAATACTAATCAATGTACCCAACAAGGTAATAGAATAAAGATATTGAATTAGATGAATTATGAAAAGTAACAGTTTAAAGAAATGTACTATTTTAATTTTAAATACAGTATAAAGTGCTTATATAGTATGAAGTCCTTAGAATCAGTTAGAAATGTTTGGACAATGCATAAACATCCTATATATTTCAAATTAACAATGATTGAAATTCATTAATACAAATATATCTAGTAAGTCAAAGTGCTTTTATAGCTCTTAAAATTTTTGCCATGGTTACAAAAGATATGATTGCATATTGCTCTGAAAAATAGAATAGCACAACAAACAAAATCAATGTAAAATTATATATATATATGATCTTGTATGTAAGCTTGATTCTGGAAAAAACTTTTTCTGAAAACTAAAGAGAACATTTTTTTAAAGCCATAAACTTTTCATAAAGAGAGAGCTGAACTCCTTCCTCATCTATGCAGCCTCGGTGCTTTCAAAAAAGCAATTTTATGTGTGTCACAAGGTCAACTGTGGACTGTAAAGTAGTAAATCCACATATTTCCAGCATAGTTTCATGGCAGAATTACATGCTTTCATAGGAGAAAAAGCAATGAAAAGGAGAAATGGCATCTGCTCAGCTTTAGGCCTGATTAGGGAAATTAGTTCCATCAACATATGTAAATGCCGATTACTTACCTAACAGAATCTTAGAGCAGTAAGGAAGTATAAATGTTAGCTTGTCTCGGTAGCATAAATGAAGCATAAATGTTAACTTGTCTCAGTAGTCTGGGCTTGGATACTATTCTCCTAAGTGGTTTACTCAAAATCAACGAACTACAGACAAAACTGAAACTTGAATATATGTTTTGTTATTTCTTAATGGACTAAGCATCTCTAATATTTGCCTGCTCAGTACCAACTTGTTTGAGGAACTGTCCCTATTCTACACGTGTTTCTGATTTTCTACCAATCAGAACCTCAGATGCAAACAATCGTCTTAGGACTTAAGTTTTCACTTGGGGCATTTTTCTTTAGGGAAATTTTCTCAGTAGTGATTTATTGGGACAGTAGTCTATTTGAACTTAATCGTGTTATGCAGCATCTTGAAGAAACTTCTCATGAGTCACAGCTATTGAAAACTGAGTCGACATCTTTGCCATTTTTTCTTGGTTTTGGGGTGAAATCTGAGTATAATCATTAAGGTTGAAATCAGGTATAGATTTTTCATAAATGCCTTTTGTCAGGTTGAGGAAACTCACTATTCCTGTTTTGCCTAGTGCTGTTTGTTGACTTTTGCTAAAAACCTTTTTTCTGCACATTTTGAGATAGTCATATGGTTTTCAAGAATTTTTGTGTGTTCATGGAGGATATTTGTCTATAGTTTGTCAGGTTTTGGTATCAGGATAATTCTGGTCTTACAGAAGTATTAGAAAATGTTTGCTTTATTTGATTTCCTGAAAAAGTTTGTTTGAATTTACTTCTCTAAATGTTTTGTAGAATGCATGGTGATTCTTCACTGCATGGTTCACTTTCCAGTTTCTTTAAGTGTCAGCCCCCTAGCTTTTTAAATTGTCCTCAGTGGAAAAAGTAGTCTGAGTTACCTGGTCATCTGTTACAAAAGCACAAAAGAACTTGGTAGTGGCTCTTCTTTCTTGGTTGGAGATGCTGATGAAAGAAGTCAAATTGAAATTGACTCATCTCAGTACCTATAAAGGGAAGCAGAAATGCACAATATCCTCTTAGCTTTACCCCTAAAATGTGTCTAATTACCTGGATAAGTCAAGTGAAGGAGAAATATTCAAAATACTAAAGCACTGATTAATGATTACTAGAAATGCATAATATCACAGACATTTTAATCCATCAGTCATGGTAAAGACATGTAAGACAGGCGATTATATAAATCGTGTCCTCTCTTTGCCCTTGGTTTTTCTAATGTAACCCTGAATTTATCTCATGCTTTTTTCTTCGTACTTGCAACACTTCTGTTCTATATACTGTTGCTACACAACATATTTTGGTGCTGTAAAACATTTTTATTATACTCATGGATTTTTTAAGGTCATCTATTGCATATAGCACATAGGAATGTCTTCTCTTAGATATACAATGTTTGGAACTTCAACTGGAAATAATCAATAGGCAACTTATTTTGCTCATCTCAAGATACTGAAAACCTGCCTTTGTGGAACTTGGGCTCCAATTCGTCCCAGATCATTCGGGGAAAATATGTATTGAAGAGTCATAGGCAGTTCAAGGCCATGAAGAGTCATGGCCTTTGTGATCAGACAATGATTTTCAAAAGGCTAATCCAGTGATGCACTTAATTAAAACCTTCAGTATAAATGGCACTTTAATTTTAAGTTTTCAAGTTTTATATCATTGATCCATTGCCTTCCCCTTTAGAGGAGAGAAGTGCATTACCCTATAAACTCCATTACACAGTTTTGTGAACGAGGAGTATCACTGATGGGCCACTGGTTTTTGTCATCTCACCATTGCTAGGAAGGTGTTGAAACAACTATTCCAAAAGTAATCTGAGTATATTTAATGTGGTCTTGAAGACTGAATGCTAAAACTCTTTAGCTAAAAAGTCTTAAAGAAACTTAACTGCTTATGCAGGGAATATTTTGTGATTACAGAGCCTTTGATAATCTACCAGGAGTTTATATTACTTCATGCATTTCGATAAAGCATAACTTTATTAAGGTTTGTTAGTGTGATTTTCTTTTTAGTAAGTATATGTCTTAGTCAATCCAAAATTTTCTCTAAACAAATACCATTATAGTCATATTCAGTGACAAATATCTGTGTTTGTCTTTTCTGCATTTTGAAACAGAATAATTTTATGATAAACATATTCAGTTAATGGATACTTCATTACTTCTACACATTGTAAATGCAAGTCTTGATAGGTTTCTATACTTTGACAGGCAAATTTCATTGCTTAGCATAGCTCAAGTTACTATTAAAATATAAATCTATAATATATATCTAGATACTTTTCAGAGAATATAACTTCAAATTTTCTATGTTATGCTTCTCAAAATGTCAAGATACAGAAGTCTACATAACCCTTCCTTAGAGATGTTGAAGAAACCATGTAATTTCCATTTGGAGATGATTCACAGTGCAGCTACAGAGAAAAGTCATATCCTTTATTGACTCTTTTGACTATGACTAATAGAGTAAGAAGAAATTTGATGAAAGGGACCTATAAATTTGATTACCTAAAATAGAAGAGTATTTCAGTTTGCATCTTTAAACATTTGTAGGAGTTGTTCAAAATTTCAGTCATTTTTCAGATTTTTGCATTATATTTATCTTATAAGCCCCTCTATATTAGAAAATTTAGTTGGCTATAATTTGAGAGACAGTAAAATAGAGTAAAATCCTTTAAGTTAATACATTAAAAGTCATACCTTGACACATAGTATATGCTTTGAGAAGCAATACTTGGACTACCCAAGCCTTTGCTCAAGATTTCCAAAATTATAGTTACAAGTACTTAAAAAGTAGTATTTGGACATGCCTTCCCTATTATGCAATTAATCTCCTCTTTGACAAGAGGCCTCTCAGGGATCATTCATAGATTTAACCATTAAGCCCAAAGAGGCCTACTGAGGACCATCACTTTTTAGTTGGTCATCCTGCTTTGTAACAACAGCTCTGTCATGTGGCCAGAATGAAATATGATTTTAGGTATGGGTTAGATAGGAGGGAGAAAGGAGTATGAATGTCTTGCAATGAAGTTTAGCCTAATGAACTTTAGTAAAAATGGGGGCTTTACATATGTTTCCTTGCTCAGTGGAGATGTCAGCTTTTGGCTGTGAGCTCACAACATATTTCCAAAATTATTATTGTGATGTTGTTATTCTTTGTGAATATTGATAGTCCTGAAGATCCTAGAGTCAGGGAGTAGGGGATATGAGTAAAGGCAAGACTCAGGTATTCATGGCTCCCTAAAAATATTAATTATGTAAAACTTTTTAATATTTTACTTTTAGATTATTTATATTTTTATATGGGTATCTAGATTAGTGTCTTTTTTTCCACTTCGTAAAAGGTGTAGTGAAGTGAAAACTGAATAGATTCTCTCAACCTCTAATTTTTCAGGCCAGATGAACTAGAGTTTATATCTAACTAGTACTATTAACCAGGAGGAAAAAAGGATCCAGAAACACAAAGTATGAAAGGAGAGGTAAAAGATGTGGAGTTATACATCCCCCAAATCCAAAATTCCCTAACATGTTGAATAGAAAAGCTTATGAAGAATATACCCAAGCTGTTGCCAATTGTTACCTCTTATGAGGAAACTTAAATTAAGGGTTGGTGATTAAGGGTTTATGGCAGTGTTTTGTTTTGTTTTTCATCTTTTGCTGTTAGAATACCTTTACAGTGAAAATATGTGTATTCCTCCTGAGTTTAAAAAAAATGTAAAATATGAAATATAAATGTCTAGGAAAATAACAGCAATCATAACTATGAAAAGGATAGTGATCAGGATATTTTACCTTCTTTAATTTTATACCCTTTTGTGTTTAATTTCTTTTTACAGCTAGAATGTGTTCATACATGTTTGCAGCACTTAATTTTTAATTCTTTTCCACTTGACATTGACAACTCAAGTTTCTTTCCTTCCATCTCTTCCTGTTTTTTTCTGTTTCCTTTCTGTTCACCTGTTAGCTTAGTCCTCCACTGTTACCCATCTCATGGATTAATAATGCCAGTTGATGCTTAGATGTGAGTTATATCTTAAGAGTATGGTAGAAAACAGTGGAGTAAGCTATTAGCCTGTAAAATTGTGTTCGACACACAGCCTTATGGAAGGTATCCATCTCATTCCTGAATTGGCTTATATTCTTGTTCCCAGAAAATTGCCTGTGAAAGATTTATATTCATCAGACCACCTTATATCTTAATGAGGCAATGTTGGCAGGTGTTAAGAATATTGTGTTTAGAATACACAATATAAAAAGTTTGCTTATAGATATTACATAGGCCTCAAATTTTCCACATTTTTTGCTAAGATGTTTCTAGCATTTAGGACATTAGTTTAGCAGAAATAAACATAGCAGCTTAATGTGTATTTATACATTGGGAGATGACAAGTCAACAGTGCAACTTTCCACTTTTCTCAGGCACAATTAGGAATTCTCACATCTAAAAACATATCTGAGTAACTATTATAAATGGAAGAAAAGTCCATCTTTCTTAATAATTAACAATTTAACAAGAATGGTTTTTTGTATTTACCCTGTGAAAATACATTCTGAATGCAAATAGAATCATAAATTTTGTTAGACATTTTACTTGCTGCTTCTGTTTGAAAATAACTGCACAAATGAGCTCATCAAGAGACCATTCTTCTTATTCAGATTTCAGCTAAACTGTCAACGCTTTAGAGAATTCTTCAAGAAACTAGGTAAAACATCTCTCTCTTCTCCCTCCCCAACCAAGATACTATTTATCACATTATCCCCTAAATCCTTAAAAACTCTAACCACTATTCCATTATCTCCTTAAAATAATACTTAAGCACCATAATAGTAAACAAAAATAACCTCTTTGTTTATTCCTGCATCTCCATTATCTATAATGATATCTAATATCAAGTAACTACCCTATAAATATTTTTGAATGAATACATTTTAATTATTGAATAAATACCAGCAAATGAGTAACAAATCTAATATTATTCTACTGGTGTATCGTGCCTTCACCTTTTCTAGATTGTTTGATCAGAAAGAGAAGGGTAGGATTTCTTCCAATGCCAATGGAGATGATCCATGTTACGACTATTGCTGCGAATTTTCTCAGCCATATGGTTGGCAAATTCTGGCTTCCATAATCTTGCAAGTGCTGCTGGTCTATGTCTTTCTAAAATTATGCTCATCCGGCTCCCTGCCTGGTCTATAGCAGTTGTTCAGGAAGGAAATTTCTGCATCCAGTTAACCCACACTGATAAAACATAGAAAACAGGTAAAAAATTTTCAGTATCTCAAGTAGCCACTGTTTATTTCAAGCAACTAACTTTTAAACTTCTAAACTCTCGATGACAAACACATTTTCTATTCTGATAATTATTAGCCACAACATACATTTCTTTATATGCCACACTGAGCAAGAATGTTGGACCAAGAAATTTTCTAAATATTTTCTTACTGAGATACTTCTCATGAAGATCACATAGTAAATAAATAGTATGATAAATAGACACAGGTATGCATGAAAATATAGAAACAGAGGTAGACAGCATATTAATTTTTAAGAAGCATAAACTAAAAGAGTAGGGCTCAAAAACAGTATTCATACAAAAAGGAACAGAAATTGAAACATAACAGTGGATAGCACATGGGCTTGCTTGCCGTAGGTGTGAAATAGGCAGTGGCAGCTGAAAGTTCTGTTCCTGATAAATGGAACTAGAAATGCTGCACATGATATGGGAAACTAACTCTAATCTTATTGCTTGAACCCTGTGTCCAATCAAGGTATATATCAATGAGTGAAAAACTACAGTTGATTTGACTTCAATTAAATTCTTAAAATTTTAAGATAATTATAGATTCAGCTACAGTTCTAAGAAATAATAGAGAACACATATATTCTTCCCCCAACGAGACTATCTTGCAAAATTGTAATGTAATATTACAACCAGGATGTTGGCATTAACATAATTAGAATATAAAATATATCTATGACTCCAAGGATCCCTTATGTTGTTCTTTTACAGCCACATCAGGCAAGCACTAAGCTGTTCTCTATCTCTACAATTTTGTCAGTTCAACAGATTAAAAAAAATATATGCTATCTAATATTTTAGGATTTACTTTTTCACACAGTGTAATTCTCTGGAGAGTCATCTTATTTTTTGTGCATATCAATAATCTATTCCTTTTTATTGCTGAAAAGTATGTAAGGGATGGATGTACCAGTTTGGTTAACCATTCATTCATTCATTGGAAGGCATCTGTGTGGTTTGCAGTTTGGGGACATAAATAAATCTGCAAAAAAAAAAAAAAAAAAAACTTGGGTACAGGTTTAATTACTAAAGTAATTCTTCATTTCTTGGGGATAAGTGCCAAGGAGTGCATTGATTGTTTCTGGAATCTAGACACTAAATGACCCTAAAACTCAGTCAAAATCTTTTCCAGAGAGGATCTACCATTTTACCTTCCCACCAGCAGTATAGAATGATCTGTTTTTTCCATACCCTTGGTAGCACCTGGTGTTTACACTTTTTAAATTTTTAAAAATATTTTAGCCATTCAGTTAGGTATATACTGCTATCTCATTGTGGTATTTTAAATTGCATTTCCCTAATGACTATGATGTTGAAGATCTTTTCATGTGCTTATTTGTCATCTATATATCCTCTTCAGTCAAAAATCTCTTCATATATTCTGCCCATTTTTAATTGGAGTTCTTCTTTTATTAAGTTTTATTGATACATTATTCACATAGTCTAGATACTAGTCTTTGTCAAATACATAGTTTGAAATGTTTTCTCCCATTTTGTAGCTGCTTTTTTTTTTTCAATTCATCAGTTTTTCCTTTTATATCTTGCACTTTGGTGCCAAATCTAAGACCTTTTTGCCTAGCCCTAGATCTCAAATATTTCCCATTTTTGCATGAAAATGAAGTAGTCTTATGTTTTACATCTTGGTCCATGAACAATTTTGTGTAACTTTTGTAAGGTGAGACTTAGGTTATGGTTCTTTTTTTTTTTTTAACCTGTGGAGGTACAATTCCTCCAGCACCTTTTACTTTTGAGACTATCTTTCGTCTGTTGAATTGCTTTTATGTAGTTGGGCATATTTGTTTCAGTGTCTCTCTAGGCTTTTTATTTAATTCCATTGGTCTACATCTACCTCTCCATCAATTTCACACAATCTTGATTATTATGAACATATGTCTTCAATTTGCATAGATCTGTATGAGCTATTCTAGTGCTGTTTGCTATTCCATGTAATTTTGGAATAATCTTGTCTATGTCTGTAAAAATAAAATTGTGATTTTGAGAGCAGTTACTCTAAAACTTTATTACATTGGAGAAAATTGACAATTTTAAAATTAAGTTTTCCCATCCATGAAAATAGTGTGCCTTTTAATTTAGATCTTTGGACTTACTCATCAGTGTCATGATTTTTCAGCATACAATTCCTGTACATGTTTTTTATATTCACACCAAAGTATTTCATAGGCATATGCAATAATAATGTATTTAATTTTGGTGTACTTGTGGTTATTGCTAGTGTTTCAAAATAATTTTTTTGTATATCATGTATTCTGTGATCTGAATGGAATTGCTAATTAGTTACAAATGTATATTCCTTGATTTTCTATGTAGACAATCATGTCATCTGAAAATAGGGCCAGGTTAATTTTTTCTTTTCTAATCTATGTGCCTTTTATCTCCCCTATTATGCTTCATTATACTCTCTAGAACTTCCAGCAGTATGTTGAATAAGAGGGCTGAGAGTGGACATCTTTGTTAATATGTTGGGTTATACTGATTTTCAAATATTGTACCAGTCTTGCATTTCTAGTATAAACCCCACTTGATCATGGTATAGAATCCTCTTTATATATTGCTGAATTTTACTTGATACTATCTTGCTAAGGACTTTTGTGCCTATTTGATTGTGGATATAAGCCTGTATTGTTCCTTTTTGTTCTGTCTTTGATTTGGAATCGAGAAAATAATACGGTCCAAAAGTAAATTGGAAGTGTTTTCTCCTTTTATTTTCTACAAGGTAATATAGAGAATTGATGCTAATTCACTGAACATTTGGTAGAATTCTTCAGTGAAATTATGTCGGTTTGGGAATTTATTTGTGGGAGCTTTTAAATTATGAATTCAAATTCTTTAGTTAAAGGCTAATCACATTATCTGATTTGTATTAAATATGTTCTGGTAATTTTATATTTTTCCAGGAAGTGGTTCATTGCATTTAAGTTATCAGATTTAGGTGTGTAAAATTGTTGATAATATTCCCTATTATACTTTTGCTGTTTATATTTCAGACCTGATACTGGTAATTTGTGTCTTTGTCAGTCTTGGTAGCATTTTATCAATTTCATTGTTATTTCTGAGGACCAATTTTTTGCTTTGTTGAGTTTTCTAAATCTGTTCTCTTTTAAATTCCATTTCTGTTACTTTATTTTCTTCCTTTTATGTTATATATTTATTTTGGTCTTTTTAATCTATATTGTTGATGTGGAACTTGAGAATAATATTGTAAGACCTTTCTCCTGGTCTAATATATCCTTTTACATATGATCAATTGCAAAAGATGCAATAAAATAGCAGAAAAAACACAAAATTCATGTGAGAAATCATATGGTAGATATAACAACCCCTTATAGAAATTTAAGTGAACAAAATATGTGTAAATGAATAAGATTATCTTAAAAGATTTTTAAAATATGCTGTTTACAAAAAACATACCTTTAAATATAAGAATATAGAACATTGAAAATAAAATATAGAAAACATGTATCATGTAAAATCAAGATAAAATCGATTAAAAAATATATAGACATTGTCCTTTATGATGTGATTATAGTGATACTTTACCTCAATGGTTTACCTACCAAAAAATAAATAACTTCATTCTAATCATGAGGAAAACATCAGACATATTCAAATGGAGGAAACCTACAAAATCATTACACAGTACACCCCAAAATTGTCAAGGTCATCAAAAACAATGAAAGCCTAAGAAACTATCAGTCAAGAGGGAACTAAGGAGATAAAATGGCTAAATGTAATTTAATTCCTGGATGGGATCATGAAATAAAAAGGATACTAGGTAAAACTAAGGACACCTAAATAAAATATGGAAATTACTTAATAATAGGTCAATATTGGTTCATAAGTTATAATAAAACTACCATACTAATTAGTGTAAGATGCTAATAATAGGGGGAGCTTAGTGTAGAATTTATGGACACTCTAAAGATGTATACAACATGGTTAACAGGTAATCCTTATTAACAATGATAAAACATGATTGTAATGTTGAAAAACTACTTTTTTAAAAAAGTGTACAGGAGACATATCATTATAGTGTGTCTTAACAGACTCCCCTCAAAATAATTATGAATATAGTTTGAGATCACAGTGGAATATAACTAGAAATGTTCAAATTCCTAAAAATTTGGAAAGTGAATATTGTACAAAAAGATATCCTTTATATGAAAGAAATTACAATGTAAATTAGAAAATATTTTAACTGAAGGTATATTAATATGCCATAAAACTTTGTAGAATTCAACTTAAGATATGCTTATAGTGCAATTTACAGTCTCAAATGTGTATATTTGAAAGGAAAAAGGCTGATTATCAATGATCTAATTAAATAAAAATATAGAGGAAATAATGAAAATAAGAATAAGAAATTAGTGAAATAGAAAACAAATGAACAATAAGGAAATTAACAAGCCAAAAGTTGATTTTTGGAAATATGTTGAATGATGGAGGGATAGAGAGAAAACAGATTACCAATATCAGTGATTTATAACAATGTAGCTTATTTGGTGTCAATTTAGCTTTTCAATTTTAGCTTTTAGGAATAATTCTGTTCCTACACACCTCTGCCCACTCATTTATGCTGATGTTGTCATAAACTGCATCTTTAATTTTAATGAATGTTTCTTTTAAATCATGTAGGAAATACAAAGTAGAGTTACAAACCAAAAATGCAAAAATACTTGGTTTTATTTTTGCCTATGTATTTACCTTTACCAGTACATTTATTTCTTTATGCAGCTTTGAGTTTTTGTCTAGTGTCTCTTCATTTTAACTCCAAAATTGCCCTTTAATATTTATAGTAGGGAAAGTCCAATGTTAACAAACAAAAGCAAAGGGAGTTTATCTGGGAATGTCTTATTTTATCCCTCATTTTGAAGGATCTGCCACAAATAGAAATCTTCACTGGCAATTTTTTTCATTCTTAGTACTTACAAGATGCTCTTTGTCTTTGACCTTTAGCAATTTGCCAATATCATTATTTGGTGTGGATCTTTTTGTGTTTTCATCCTACATGGAGTTTTTTGAATAGCTGATTTGTGTCGATTCATGCCTGCCATCAAACTTTGGACTCTTGGGCCATTTCTACAAATACTCTCTCAGTTTCTTTCTCTCAGTCTTATCCTTCTGGGACTCTCATCATGTATGTTGGTCCTCTTGGTCATTTTCCAAGGATCCCTTAGGCTCTGTTCTCTGTTCACTTTTCTTTTCCTTTTTTTTTTTTCTCTTTCTGTTCTACAGACTAGATAATCTCAATTGTCCTATATTCAAGTTTACTGATTCTTTCTCATGCCTATTTAAATCTACAGTTGAACTCTTTAGTGAAATTTTCATTTCAATTATTGTACTTTTTAACTCCAGAATTTCCATATGGTTCCTTTTCATAATGTTTATCTCTTGATTGATATTCTCATTTTGTACAAAAATTATTTTCCTGGTTTCCTTTCATTATTTCTCAATGGTTTCCTTTAGCTCTTGAGACTATTTTAAATAGTTGATGTAAAGTTTTTGCCTGGTAAGTTCAATGTCTAAACTAACCTCTGGGATAGTTTTTGTAAAACTTGTTCCCTATTTTTTAAAGGGGGGTGTACTGCTATGATTCTTTGAATTTGTTTTTTGTTTTTGAAAAATGGATATTTTCATATTACATAACTAAATCAGGTTTTTGCCATTCTAACTAATAAGTTAACAAGATCTATAGAGACTACAATTGAAGTCATTTAACTAGAAATATACAACTAAAGAATCACATTTAACAAATGGTGCAGTTTATAATAACATCAATACATTTAAATGCCTAGGAATAAAGCTAACAAATGATATGCATGCTCTCTGTCCCAAACTATAAAACAGTATCATAACTCTCACCACTGTAAGTCAACATCGTTTTGGAAGTTTTAGCCACAGAAATCAGAGAAGAAAAATAAATAAAAGAAATCCAAATTGGAAAAGAAGTAAAACTGTCACTGTTTGCAGATGACATGATACGATACATAGAGAATCCTAAAGATGCTACCAGAAAACTTCTAGAGCTAATCAATGAATTTGGTAAAGTAGCAGGATACAAAATGTACAGAAATCTCTTGCATTCCTATACACTAATGGTGAAAAATCTGAAAGAGAAATTAAGGAAACACTCTCATTTACCACTGCAACAGAAAGAATAAAATATCTAGGAAAAAACCTACCTAAGGAGACAAAAGACCTGTATGTAGAAAATTATAAGACACTGATGAAAGAAATTAAAGATGATACCAACAGATGGAGTGATATTCCATGTTCTTAGATTGGAAGAATCAACATTGTGAAAATGACTATACTACCCAAAGCAATCTACCAATTCAGTGCAATCACTATCAAACTACCAAAGGCATTTTTCACAGAACTAGAACAAAAAATTTCCCAATTTGTATGGAAACACAAAAGAGCCCAAATAGCCAAAGCAATCTTGAGAAAGAAAACCAGAGCTGAAGAAATCAGGCTCCCAGACTTCAGACTATACTACAAAGCTACAGTAATCAAGACAGTATGGTACTGGCACAAAAACATATATTATAGACCAATGGAACAGGATAGAAAACCCAGAGATAAACCCACGCACATATGATCACCTCATTTTTGATAAAGGAGGCAAGACTATACAATGGAGAAAAGACAGCCTCTTCAGTAAGTGGTGCTGGGAAAACTGGACAGCTACATGTAAAAGACTGAAATTAGAACACTCCCTAACACCATACACAAAAATAAACTCAAAATGGATTAAAGACCTAAATATAAGGCCAGACACTATCAAATTCTTAGAGGAAAACATAGGCAGAACACTCTATGACATAAATCACAGTAATATCCTTTTTGACCCACCTCCTAGAGAAATTGAAATAAAAACAAAAATAAACAAATGGGACCTAATGAAACTTCAAAGCTTTTGCACAGCAAAGGAAACTATAAACAAGACCAAAAGACAACCCTCAGAATGGGAGAAAATATTTTCAAAGAAGCAACTGACAAAGGATTAATCTCCATAACATATCAGCAGCCCATGCAGCTCAATAACAAAAAAACAAACAACCCAATCAAAAAATGGCCAGAAGACTTAAATAGACATTTCTCCAAAGAAGATATACAGATGGTGAACAAACACACGAAAGGATGCTCAACATCACTAATCATTAGAGAAACGGAAATCAAAACTACAATGAGGTATCACTTCACACCGGTCAGAATGACCATGATCAAAAAAATCTAGAAACAATAAATGCTGGAGAGAGTGTGGAGAAAAGGGAACAATAAATGCTGGAGAGAGTGTGGAGAAAAGGGAACACTCTTGCACTTTTGGTGGGAATGTAAGTTGATACAGCCACTATGGAGAACAGTATGGAGTTTCCTTACAAAACTAAAACTAGAACTACCATACGACCCAGCAATCCCACTATTGGGCATATACCCTGAGAATAACATAATTCAAAAAGTCATATACCACAATGTTCATTGCAGCTCTATTTACAATAGCCAGGACATGGAAGCAACCTAAGTGTCCATCAACAGATTAATGGATAAAGAAGATGTGGCACATACATACAGTGGAATATTACTCAGCCGTTAAAAGAAATGAAATTGAGTTATTTGTAGTGAGGTGGATGGACCTAGAGATTGTCATACAGAGTGAAGTAAGTCAGAAAGAGAAAAACAAATACTGTATGCTAACACATATATATGGAATCTAAAAAAAGAAAAAATGGTTCTGAAGAACCTAGGGGCAGGACAGGAATAAAGATGCAGACATAGGTAATGGACTTGATGACACGGGGAGGGGGAAGGGTAAGCTGGGACGGAGCGGGAGTGTGACATGGACATACATACACTACCAAATATAAAATAGATAGCTAATGGGAAGCAGCCACTTAGCACAGGGAGATCAGCTAGGTGCTCTGTGACCACCTAGAGGGGTGGGATAGGGAGGGTGGGAGGGAGATGCAAGAGGGAGGAGATATGGGGATATCTGTATATGTATAGCTTATTCACTTTGTTATAAAGCCGAAACTAACACACCATTGTAAAGCAATTATACTCCAATAAAGATGTTAAAGAAATGAATAAATCAGTATCATATAATTTTTTTAAATAAATGAGTAGACGACTACACCATTTTCTTACATTCAAGTTAATCCCAATCACAGCCAAGTATTTTGTTTGTTTACTTAAAAGAAACAAAATAACACCACTTCAAATTTGACAAAAAAGGATCTGAAGAGTCATATATCTTCTATATGATAAAACTAATTAATTCTCAAAGTCCCCACAAAGAAATCTAGGAATAAAGTTTCCTGGGTTTGACCATTTGGTTTTATCCTTATCAATCCTCATTAAAGGAATGTTAACGATAAAAATTATAAAATAATTAAAACTTAATTATAAAATAAGACTGTGATATTAACACAATAGCAAATCAGTGAAAACAGAACAGTGTCCAATAACAAACCCATACATGCATGCAAACTCACAAATTATAACCAACGTGACATTGCAGTACTGTAGCAATAGGATGGCTTTTTCAAAAAATGGTGTTTAGTGGATTATATATCCAGATGAGAAAATGTAACCCTTGAGCTCTACATTTTTCATACTGTGTTCTGAAAAGAGAAAGTTTTTATATTTATGATATTAAAGTGTCAGTGTTAAAGTTTGCTTGTCTGAGTAGCTGAAAAAGAAAGGGAAAACTTTTATGCTTTATCTTAGTGTTTTTCTGTACCTATTATCCAATTGGGACTAAAGAACAATCACAGGAGGAATAAATACAGTAAGACCCCTACATACAAACGAGTTCCATTCTGAGAGTGATTTCATAAGTCCAACAAAGTTAGCCTAGGTACCCAACTAAAACAATCGACTATATAGTACTGTACTGTATTAAGTTTGTAATTCTCTTCACACAAATAATACATAAAAAACAAGCAAACACAAAAAAAGAAAACATTTTTAATCTTACAGTACAGTACCTTGAAAAGTAGTACAGTACAATAGCTGGCATACAGGGGCTGACATCGAGTGAACAGGCAAGAAGAGTTACTGACTGGAGGAGGGAGAGGAGGTGGGAGATGGTAGAGCTGAAGGATCGTCAGCAGTAGGTGACAGAGGGCAATCTGCAATTTCACTCACCCTTAACGCTGATGACGCAGGTTCTGATTCCTTGCTAGATTCAATTCTGTCTACCCTCTTGAAAAAAATGATCCAGTGATGTCTGGGTACCAGCTACATCACCACTGCTTTTATGCTTGCTTCCGGACATCCTGGGCTTGAAATAAAGATACTGCACTACTGTGCTCTATACAGTACTGAACGGTAAAGTACACAAAAGCACAGCCACTTATAGAGGATGCACACATGTTACGATGTACGGCAGGCACGTGAACTAATGTGATTGGACATGCGAATTCACGTTTGCATCTTTGAAAGTTGCAACTTGAAGGTTCGTATGTAGGGGACTTACTGTAAATGACTAAATGGGTCAATATTCAAAACTGTAGCATTAAGTTAATGTTGTCTTTCCAAAATGAGCTTCATGCACTGAGTTCCAAAAGAATGCATGTAGAAATATATTCACACTCTGGTGGCATCTTATATATGAATCAGATTTAACAACTTATTTAACTTTCAAAACTGTTAAGATGAACTTTGTAATAGTACTTTCAACATAGCTGTAGAAACAAAGAGCTTCAAAAAGTACCAGTCATTCTCTGCCCAATATACCATTTAATTTTAGCTGTGCATATTCAGAATTAAACAGTGAATACTAAAAGAAGGGGTCATTTTGATTCCTGTGCTTTTCATAGTTCACTCTTTCCTCTAGGTTCCCTTTGTGGTACATTCCACTGTCTTCCTAATGTGGTTCAAAATGATGTAAAAAAGAAGCTACTGCTTCAGGAAGAATCTAGAGGAGGAATAGTCCATGTCATCTAATTGCATTATTTGGTGTGGACTTACTTGTCCATAGGCTTTTCGTTTAAGTTGGTTTTGAGATGTGTGAAAAAATATTGAAGATGAAAATCTCTTTCTCATGACCTAACTTGATTTCCAACTATCACTTCTTCAAAATAGAGTATATAAAAAGATTCTACTAATATCTCTTCTATTTAATTATGGTAAATTTTCTTAAGGAACAGAATGTATGATTTAGTCCTCTCTGTTTTAATGGAAATATATCAAATGTCTAATTGATCTAGCAGAAATATGTTGGTGCTTTTTAAGTATTGATAACACTCTCTCCTGGCTCAATGCTGAAGCACACTTTAAAATGTTTCTGATGTTTAGTCATCAACAGGGGAATTAATTTGGGAGGGAAAAAGGAGAATAAACTCTATAAGTCTGTACTCACTTGGATGAATAGTAACAATAATGAAACAGGCAATATATTTTAGTGCAGTTATTTAACCTTAGGTTGTAATATTGATTACTGTTTTTCTTTTAACAATGCCACATATGTGCATGCAACATATTTGCCAACAAATTTGTGAAAATTAATTTCTTACAAATAAATGCTCTAAAGTTTTGATGGACAAAATATTTAAATTTGAAGATAAGTTTTGCGTTTGTATCAATATGATAATTTTATACTTTATTGTCAGAGAAATTTAGAAATTTTATCCTTGCCCATTTCAATCACAGAAAATCATGTTCTAATTTTAAAATTTACTAAAATAATTTTCAATTTTAATTTAGTCATGTTATTCAGTGAAAAAGAATATCACTTAGTTCAGGCCTATAGAGTTAATAACTTTCATGAGTCATTTATATTTTATGAAGCAGTCCAAGGCTGTGCATGGCAATCTGTGGAAACAGAGTTAGCATATCATCTGGATTTAATGTTGAAGGGACTTTATTTCCTTTCTTTTGAAATACCTGCTGTTTGACAAGCTTTGAGGAATGTAATCATTATATACATTATGTAGCTATCTATTTCCATTGCCATAGGTGTGATGTGAAAATTTAAATAACTGAATAAAACTTTCAAGGCCGCACTAAACGTTAATATATTGCTAGTAGAGGAGGAGGAGGGGTACTTGAGCTTAGATCGGAGTGATACATAATCTACCAGTAAGTGTGAGTTTCCCCAAACATTATTTTTTATGAATAAAAATATGTATAAACTGATACTTAGAAAAGGTGAGTAAACTATCATCCAGTCAGAGGGTAATGATCACCCTGATCCTGGATAGGTAACTTAAACTGTGGTCCAAATAAAGTTCAAGCAAAGCTTCGAGGAACGTTTCCTTTAACTTACCCAGGAAAAATCTGATTGTCAAGCATCAATTATCCTTTTATTTTTTTAATGTTTTTAAATATAAATAAGGGATAATATATCTTTTAATCCTTGCTTTGATGGCAAAAAATATGTGTACACATTTCATCTTTCCAGAATTAAGGCAATGTTGAGGTTAGCTACTCATGTTTTTCTTTATTACACTCCTTTATGAGTAGCAGCCTGCATTATTGCTTATGGAGTTAATGATCTCAAAGTCATTTGGAGGAATTTTAAAACACAGAATGAAGCCCATTAGAGCTCAGTAGCTGTTCATTTTACACAACAATATAAGTACTGATGTTCCTAATTGCGTAGACTATCTATATAGCATAACATAGAAGACATCAAACTAGAGGCACAAAAGCATAATTATACTACCTAATTATATTTTTCTCTCTTCCTGAATTTAGTTTCTGTAGTCCCTTTAAGGTATATAATGAGTGTAACTGAGTTATTAGAAAGATACAATAATATAGTATCTTGATAAGACTCTTTTTCCTTTCCTTTTGCTTTTATAGTGATTAAACTGTGGATAGAAAACCCTTTAAGAATAGTCTATTAAATGAATGATTTTTATGTTGGGGTTTTTTGATAGATAATTACACTTTTCCTTTTTAAACACTGCCACAGTAAAGGAATTTTCATTTTAGGCATGTTTGATAATCAATGAACTATTAATTGCACCACTTCATATTTTTTCTTCAGTGCCACTTGGCTTGTTATACACTAAATCAGTAACTTATTGACATCAACATGTTTCACTTCTCATTTCAAAGTAGATTTTAAATGAATTATTTTTCTTTATTCCTTGAGATGAATAAATTAGTAGGTGAATTATTTTTTTTCTTACATTTGCTTTTATGTTAAAATCCTCTTCTTGAATTTAGCGTATTGGGAAAATGTATGTCTCAGTTATATTAAGCCTCAAAATAACAAATATCATCAATCCTATTCTAATTTAAAGCATTCATGTTTAACTTAGTGTATATTAAATTCTTTCAGACCTTTTATATTGGCTATCTGAGTTATGCTTTCCAGAATTTATATTTAAAATCTTTTATTTGAAATGTTAAATTTAGCACCTGTAAAATATAATATAAGGAGGCATTTGGGTAAAGCACTAGAAATCATTGCTATTTATTTAACCCTCTCTTCTAAATAATAAACATCAGGTGCTTGGTGAAATGTGTTTTTTAGATGTTCTGAGGTTTATACCCCTTTGTTCAACGTCAGTGAATGACATTTATTTTCAGGTTTTGCAGAACAGTTTATGGTGCCAGTAAAACTACATATGCTGAATAATGAAATCATTTTTTGGTGCTTGATGGGAGTATAGTATCTGTTGACATCTGAATTCTACTTGTATTATCAAAGTATCTAATAGACAATCAAACACATCTTGATAAAATCAGTTTTTAGTCAACTGATCTTCTTAAAGATGAAAAGGACATCTCTGACAATGATAATGCATATTGTATCAACTCCTATGTTTTTACCAAAAATGTTAGCTTAAGATCTACTTAGAAGCTGTAAACTTCTGAAATGTACAAATAAATTAGAAAGCAGAATTACCTAATGACTATTGAGGTTTAACCCATACACTAATTAAATGAGGGAAGCAAGAAGGTATACATATTTTGTAACAATTTTTTCTATGGTTTTAGAACTATGGGGAATAAGTGAAGCACATAGATAATGGAACTTGTATGTATGTGAACTTTCCATGGTACGTGATATCATTGATTTATGATTTTTATATTTTTCTTTTCTACATTTACATCAAATCAAATTTTTTGAATTTTAAAATGTAATGTATTTTTAAAGTAAAATGTTTTATAATATTAGTTATAGGCTTACATTTTACATTCCATTTGTAATTTTCTAATTGGAAATCAATAGAAATAGAAATATTTTCTCAGGAATTTGGGATCTAAATAGATAAATGTGAGTAATACATATGTATTATTACTAATTTGGCATATTTGATTGAGTCAAGAATAATTAAAAATAATTAACAAAGGTAACTGACTACTGATCTTTATAGCTATCTGTATTTCATTAAATCTAAAATTACATCTGTTATAAAATTCATCATCATCTTAGGTGTCACCAAAGAAGAAAAAACTAGAGTAAAACTGCTGATCAAACTAGAGTATGATGATTTCTTACCACATCAATGGTAAGGTCAATCTACATTTCAGAGAAAAGCAAATGTGGAAAAATAGGCATCTTTGAATCAAAGAAATTAACTGAAAACAAGTTAAGGGATTTTCTAAATTTCATGAAGAAATTGTAGGCTTGCTGTTTTTATCTGGGGGAAAAGTCATATATTTTTATCATGTCTCTGACATAAAAGGAAAAGTAAAGGTCACTAGAATGCTCAGAGATACCCTGCTTTTTCATTTTCCCTTGGATCTTTTATTGTTTTTGTGTGTTCAATCTCCATTCCTTTTACCTGTATCTCTGATTTTCACCTGTCTATGTAATACATGTATATATCTTTAGAACTCTCCTCTAAAATATAAAGACCAGTTATAATGTTTTATCTTCTTTCCTTCTCAGAAATTAAGTATTTTACACTTAATCATTTGTTCCTTCTGATACCTTTTTCTCCTTTGAATTTTTTGACAGCTTTTTTCTTTACCTCCCTGATTCCCCCTTTAGAGTCATTTAGCCAATAATTTTGTTTTTTGTTTTTTTTCCCTCTTAATTGCTTTATTTGCTCTCATCACTTCAACAATAGTCTGCACTGGAAATGCCTAAATCTGCATTTCATTCCCAGACCCTATTTCCTCATTTTTCAAAATCTCTGTTCAGATACCCAGATATCTTATATTTAATACAAGGGAAAAAATACATATTTTCCCTCCTTTGGAGCTTGTCCAGTCTTTCAAGGTGGAAATCTTGGAATGATGTTCAATTCATTCTTCTGCACCACCACTTACATTCATTTGTAGTGGATTCTATTTCATAATTATTTAAAACCTATCCCTTCCTCTAAATCCCTAATATAACTTATTAATATTCAAATCCTGTCGTTCCTCCACCTAGACCTGTATAAACAAAACAACAAAAAAGTTACTATTTCTTCATCAGAGAGCTCTTTTTGCCTATGCCAGATTTCATGTATCTTCTGCATTTTCCATCTTTCTCTCTCTCAAGAATTTGTTGTGATATCTTCCACATCACTGAGCTCCTCTGCCTCTTCTGCTTTTAAACCCATTCATTTAATTTTTACTTCAATGTATTTTAGTATTTCATATATTCAGTTTCTAGAGTTAATAGAAATTGTGTGTCTGGTGTTTTGGCTGGCTCTAGGTTTTAGAGTCTAGTTTCCTCCTGTGCTTGTTTTTGACCATTTGCTGAACATAATATTTGAAATATAATATATTTATATAGATACTTTGAAGAATGCAGTAAAGTTATTTCCATTCAAAGGGGATTTATATTTGCTTCTGTGAGGCATCTGGTGCCTTTTTCAATTAAAGATCACATTAAGCCATTTTCAAGATTTGAATTTTTTGGTATTACCTAGGGAATTTGAACTGGGTTATGATTTTGCATGGGTCAGCTCTACCCTGAAGTTGCTACATTTGACCTTGTGTGTTTGAGGGAAAAGGTCTTATCTTTTATTCATCCCTTTGAATGTAAGCTGAGCTTTGATATTTTTTTGTTCTAGAACTCCTTCAAAATAAGTTTGTAATATGTGGAGAAGAGAAATGCTCTTATGGCGAGAATGGTTCTCATGCCTGTCTGTATCTGGATTCTTGTTTCACTGAATATTAGGACTTGACAGCTTTTTCATGCTTCTGTGATTTAAAGAAAGACAAAAACACACTTTATCATTGTGTAGTATATTCAGCAGAAAGAGTAACACAAGTAATCTAGCCCACCAGAAACAGGAAACTGCTCATACTGTTACAGTACTCTGTTTCTATATTGATACTCTTTCTAGAACATAAATTGTTTAAGAATAAAATGCTTTGTCCTTTTTCATGCCTGCTTATCCCACTGAACCCAGATGAATGCTTCTAATAAGGTAATAGACAAATTATCTCTATACCTCATTTAATGAACTTTGGAATCAAATACCACATGGTCATTAGATTTGTTATGACATATACTACATGCTGTGTTGGATATAATACTTAACCTAAGTCTCAGCTTATTCATCTATAAAATGGTATAACAGTGACAATCTATACTAAAATGAGACCCTGCAAGTAGTTAGTATTACTAAGAGTAAAGCACACAGATAAATGTTTTACCTGCATTATCAAATTTAATTAGACACAGCCCTTAGTGTAGGTATAATTATGTTCCCCATTATAGACCTTAGGAAATCGAGTCTGAATGTAATTTGCTTGCCCAAGGTGCCACAGCTTGTAAGTAGCAGAACATGGAACAACAACCCAGATATGCCTCATTCTACAGTCAGTACTTTGAGCTGGACTCAGTATGTAATAGAAGGTCTTATTTATATTTGTATGAATGTATTATTTAATAGTTATTTTTATTGAAATTTTTTTCATGCATCTGCTGTGCATTGGAAAATAATTCACATCACACATTTAGATTTGACTAAATAGTTTTAGTCCAAAATATTTTACCTTTTCTATGAAGAAAATCAGGTAACAAGATCATTCCTGACTTTATTCTCCACTTTCATGTCCTCATTTCTAATATATATCCCCTTATTCTTTGGATTTAACAGTATTTCATGTTATCTCCTCTTGTTTCTTTGCAGTCATTCCCTGGTGATCTCATTTACTAAGTGCGTTCTTTAGCAGTTTTCATATTCCTAAAATTGAAAAGAAGTTACAATGCATATTTTAGACCTATTTGTATATAAATCATAGCAATTGTCAATTTATTTTCTAAGCTTTCCACCCTAAATAAACTTTCTCTATTATGGAATAACCACCAGATAATGAATATCATTAAAGTAAATAAGGATGATTCATAAATGTGAATGACTAATATGAGAAATTATCTAAAAGAACATGTCATGTCTATCTGCTCTAGGGAGAAAAAAAGTCAATTACATTATTTAAGGATATTATTAACCATAAGAAGAATCTGAATCTAGATTGCCATATAATGTAACAAACTTGTGTTTGCAGAGCTATTTAAAAGTAACATTTTCTAACTGAAAATTTCATTTTTTTCAAAATAGCTTCTACATAGATGAAGAAACTAAATCATTTCAGTAACTGACTGTAACTGACTGTGTTTGCATAGATGATTATTTTACCCAAACCTAGTAAAATCACATTATTTAATATATAAATAATACGTTCAGAAAAGCATTGAGGTAGAAGTGAGATATACCAGCCTAGTAATGGGAATATTAAAAGAAAGAATTAAATTTCACATTGCAAGAAAGATGTACAGTAGTAGAAGCATTGCAGAAACCCTGGATAGCCTCATTTGTCATAAGCAGAAGTGACAAAAGGGACCAAAATTTAAATGGCATCTTAAAATACTGTTGGCAAAACTGTCTCAGGCTTGTATATCTCCCTGCTTCCCCATATCACATTCACAGATCAGTTGTTTACCACCAATTTGAAGCTGGAGAATAAGTCCTGAAAGAAGACTACACTTGGTTAGGTGAGTCTGAGGCTTCCCGAAAAAGACTTTGCAACAGAGTAGAGCATTCTTGTATTGGTATGGCTAATGGTAGTTGAGAGTGGAGTTGACATAACTTCATGATTGTTCTGCTTAAGCACACAGAGAAAGCTGCCAGTAGATATAGCCACCCCTCAAAAAAGTAGACCTTTCAGTATCTTTATACGTTAGAGAGGAAATTAAGTAACATTAAACTGCTTTGATTCAAAACATCAAGCAAAACAATCAAGGATCTCAAGGCAAATGAGAAAAACCATCAACACTAAAAGAGGGTGCATGTATACTAATAGAACAGCTCATCATAGAGAAAACACATAATTCGGAACAGAAGAAAACTTTGAAAATCACATACTTAGTGTGTTGTGACATTCAAGAAAATAAGCATCCATAAAAGAGGCTACTATGATAGTAAGTGTAATTGGGAAAAAATATGCCTAAGGAAAAATTCACTAGACAGGGAGTAAGACAATAAATATCTCAGAATATAGAGAAAATAAACACTTTATAGTTATGGTGTTAAGGGCTATGAGGAATGAGGAAGATGAGATTTGATTTAAAAATCATATATATGCTATATTAATCCACATAGACCAAAGTGTATTTGATAAGCATACCAAATAGGAAGATTAGAGGAAACAAAGGAAAAGAAATAACATATCTCAGACCAAAAAAATATTCAGTTATGTTATTGTTGTGGGAGAATTATTAAACACACAACTCTGATATTTAGAGAATTTTGTGAGATTTCTGGATACCAAGTTTAAATAAAAACTCAGTTTCTGTGGAGTATAAGTTTGTTAGTAATTAAGATAAGAATCAAAATAATAACACTATCAGCATCACTGACACTGGAACACAATAAAACAAAGTCTTCACATATCAGGGATATTGTCAATATCACCTATGGATACAGACATAAAATTTAGAGGTTTGGGGGTAAGCAAATTAAATTAAAGGAATAGTCCAAAATTGATACGTGAAGACAACTTTAAGAAGAGTACAGAATAAGAGATGCCTTAGTAAATCTCCTTGATAGCCTGATTATCCTGTGTTGAACAATGGTATCCACCTGAATTTGATATTTGCCATTTTGTATCATAATATTATTCTGAAAAACAAGAAGAAGGTACGACATTGAGGTTGAGAGAGTGGATACAGACAGGAATATTTAATAAAGCCTGTACTGATGACTTGGAATCTAAGGCACCTGATGATTTCTGTACTTTTTTTCTCATTTCCGGATTAAGTAGAAGCATCTATGCATGCTGAACCACAGCTTATTCTATTTTAGTGGCTGTTAGTGATCGCACTGGTCAAATCCATCATGTACAACAACCTAAAACAGGCTAGTTTTACTTCATTTATAGAAAAGAAAAACACAAACTTTTCTGGTAAGTCCATTCAACATAAATTCATGATTCAATATAAATTAACATCAACAAAATTAGCAAAAATCAGACGTTGACCTCTGCTTTGCTTCTTAATTATAAAATTAACTCTTGGGGTGGGGGTACATTTTTCATTGCTCATGTCAATATATTCAGTCCTTGAATCACTGAAGTTAACTTGGTCCACTGAAGTTTATTTATGTTTACTGCATGATCAGATTGTGGGCCCCAATCTATAACATCAAATTACTTAAATAAGAATTTTGGGAAGGTTTGTGCAATCTGCGAACGATTCTTACATATAAACTGTCAAAATGAAGTATCAAAGTGGGCTTCCATCCTGAAAAGTGCTTTACTCTGAGGTGGGGGTAAGAGGGAATAGGAATGCATGTAGAAGTTGAGTGAATTTTTAGGTCATATACGTGAGAATATACAATGCTAACAAACTTGATTTGGGGAAGAGGTATCATTACAGTTTGATGAGACCAAGTCAGACTTCACAATGAAAAGATTTTATAGGTATGAAGGGACAGAAAACCCTCATAAATTGTTATCCATCTTGGACTTGGTCCACTTGGACATTATAAAGATAGATAGGAAGTGTGATTTTATTTACATCAATTACAAAATAATAAATGATCTAATGATGAAAATCATCTAAAATTCAAGCTTAAACAAAAATAAAAATATTTTTTCTTTTCACCATTAGCACAAAAATTTTATAATATTTTGGTACAGGTGTAACATTTTTGTAAGCCAATAAGCCAGGCATAATTAATTTTTAATGAGTGTTAGTAAAAGCTGCCGAGTGGTATACTATGTGTAATAATATGTGGTAGGGAAATAGGGGGACACAATGAAAGCATAAAGTGACAAGGTCCTTACTCTTCAATCAGTTCTTATGACTTCTATATTCCTTAGACACCTGGTACAAAATATAAAAAACAATTATACTGTAGCTTTCTAAGTTTTGGGATCAGGAAGTATGAGTTCTTCAGCTTTGTTGTCCAAGATTGTTTTGGCTATTCAGGGTCTCTTGGAAATTCCATATGAATTTTAGATGGGTTTTTCAATGTTGGAACAAAACTTCATTGGTATTTTGATAGAGATTTCTTTTAATTTGTACTATTTGGGTAGTATTGACATCTTAACAATATTAAGTTTTCCAGTTCATGAACATGGGATGTATTTCCATTTATTTATGTCTTAATTTCTTTTCAGCAACGTTTTGTAGTTTTCATGGTACAAATCTTTGACTCCTTTGGTTAAGTTAATTCTTAAGTATTTTATTCTCTTTGATGTTACTGTAAATGGAATTATTTCCTTAATTTCTTTTTTAAGGTTGTTCATAGTGTATAGAAATGCAAAATAACTTTGACTGCTAACCTTGTATCCTACTATTTTTCTGGATTTATTATTTCTAACTTTTTTGTGGAATTTTTAGGATTTTCTACTTACAAGATCTGTGAACAGAGATAGTTCTACTACTACTTTCCAATTTGGATGCCTTTTCTTCCCTTTTTTGCATAATTGTTTTGGGTAGTATATCCAGTACCATGTTCAAAAGAAATGACAAAAGCAGGCATTCTTGCCTTATTCCTAATCTTAGAGTGACAGTTTTCAGTCTTTCACAGTTGAGTGTGATAGATTCAAAACAGTGTGGTACTGGCAAGAAGACAAATATATAGACAAATAAAATAGAATACAGAGCCCAGAGATAAATGCTTACATATATGAATAAATGATTTTTGACAAGGATGCCAAAATAGGTAAAAGTCTTTTCAACAAATTGTAATGGGAAAACTGGATATCCACATGTGAAAGAATGAAATCAGACCCTTACTTAGCACTAAAATTAAAAGATTAACTCAAAATGTACCAAAGACATGAATGTGTAGCTGATACTGTAAGACTCCTAAGAGAAAACAGAGACAAATCTTCATGATGGAAATTCAGAAGCATTTTAATTCTTTAATCTTGGAACATCTATAATTTAATTATATTTTCACATGTTGGCATCAACCAAGTTAATCAAAATAAAGTATTGAATTGCATGGGGAAAATGAAGAATATAAGACTGTTAGAATCAAAAATTGCTATATGTTTTTCTCAGTTCATTTGGTCAAGATGTTTGTACTTAAGAGTATGCCAAAAGATATTTTTCCAACATTTTAGTATGTACATTGAAGATACAGCTGTTAGCTTGTAAATAAAACTTTGCAAAAAACTCTTTATGATATTAGAATACTAGCATCATGAAACTAATTCACACTGATTTTTTTAAAATAAAGAATTAAGACCTATTTTAAAAATTTCTCTCTTTTCAATACCTTTATTTACTAATCCACCAAAGACTTTGTTGTTTTGTCTGGTCTACCACATTCCTCTGCCCTTTATTTTCCACTCCACTGTCCTTAGGCAGACTTTCCTGTTCCACTGTGCTGAACATGTCTCATATACACTTTCCCTTACAATGCATAATCTGGACTGTGTCATGTCAGGGATGGAAAAGTGCTTTAGCCATATTTAACACTTGGTTCCCTACTGACATTTAGTGAAACTTATTTTGATGATTTTTTGTGTTTTTAAGCTCTTGGATAGATTTATTAAAATGTTTTATGCAATTTAATAGAATAACTTGTTCAGATATAAAAGGAGACTTTAGAGATTATATATTATAAACATCGATGAAATGTGAAAATTTCAAAATTATTTACTTAATGATTTCTATAGTGAATGTTATAATAAATACATTTTATACATAATATAAATTCACGATTGAAATGTAGGCTTAGAAATACCTTTATAAATCTACAAAACAAAACCGCTCATTTTATGGAAGTAAAGTTCCACATATACCTAAATCAAGGCAAATAACATGGGCAGGTGTAGAATGAGGTCTTTCTTCTAACTCATAACAGCAACTCTCATCCACTAATTTGCCAGATGAAGTACTATACAATGTAAATTCTAAATATGGTTTACCTGAGTATAAAATAATGTCTCTCATTGACCTGTTATTCACTAAAATATTTTGAATATGTTTCCTGATAAGAGCAAATATATTTTGGCTAATTACAAAAGTATATACTAGGTCTATACGATGTTGCTACACATTTGTTTCTTTATATAGTTGTCCAAAGATGTTCAAAATGTGTGCTAAATTCCTTCAGTATGATACCACAGAGTAACTGTTAAAATTGTGTTTGAAGTTAGAAAGATTCTCTATAATGTGATATGGAGAATACTTGAATGACAACATATTTATTTGGTTCCTCTCTCCCATGCCCCTCCCCATACATACACATACACAAAAGTACACTACAGTGTGGGAAGGAAATTGAGAGATAGAGGAGAAAGAAACTGAACTTATTGCTGGTACCAAGATTTTGATATATCAAAATACTCTACCTTTATTTGACGTGTTCTGATTGTCACAATTAAAGTGCCAAATATCTAATCATAGACACGTAGCTCACCCTAAACATTTATACAACATTAAAGTTAAGTCCACTTTAGACCTAGCTTTGTGGCTAAATTTTAATATGACTATGAGCATGTAATATTGATATATGTCCATTTCCTTAAGTGTGAGAACAACATTTTCCCTTGTTTTCTTTCTAAATTCATTCAACTTGTTTCTTTTTTAAAAAATATGATATGGGCAGGGATTCTGTGGCTGCTATCAACCTCAAAACATCACTATCAATTAGTGATATGTGCTTGGCTGTTAAAAGAGATGAGATACATATGATGTCTTGTTAATTCCAACTAGATAGATATTCATCTTAATTCTTATTTATTTTTAAACATAAAACATTCATTTAAAAACAAAACTATTGGGCTTCCCTGGTGGCGCAGTGGTTGAGAGTCTGCCTGCCAATGCAGGGGACGTGGGTTCGTGCCCCGGTCCGGGAAGATCCCATATGCCGCGGAGCGGCTGGGCCCCTGAGCCATGGCCGCTGAGCCTGCGCGTCCAGAGCCTGTGCTCCGCAATGGGAGAGGCCACAACAGTGAGAGGCCCGCGTACCGCAAAAAAAAAAAAAAACAAAACTATTACTAGATCTAAACTGCATTTGGGGAGCCCATATTAATGGATTTAATTTATTGCTCACTCATTCAATAAATATTATGTTTCTAATTCTAGGGCTTGTTATTTCCACTACTACTCTTACAATTTTTGTAGGTCTGTCATGGTTCCCCCAATTTCAAATACGTAAAACACTCAAGATCTTAATCATACTTTAAAATAATAAATTCCTTTACCCTTCCTACAGACATGAAGCAGAATTTATTTTTGCCAGCTTAATTGTCATAGTTAGCAAGGAATAAGGGCTCAAAGACAGAAGAGTAAGTAATAGGAAATGCTTACATCATTTTGTGCCCAAATATTTTAAGTGTAAGTTAAAAGAAATTGTGCTCCTAACACGTTGTTTATTCCTTATTACTGACTCTGAGTTTGATAACATTCCTTTTATCTTTTTGTCTCCTTCCGGGTTTTTTACTTCAATTTAACATACTTAGAAATTACCTTGTCTTGCAAACTACTTTGTGCTCTTGAAAGGTTTTGAAAAACTTAGTGGTTTCCTATTGTTCTTAATTGCTTGAAATGCAGGAAAATGAGTAAAAGAAATCTTAGTTCCCTTTGAGATGATTCCCTTTCCATTTAGAGATCTTTGCAGAAATTGTGCCGTTTTTCTGCCTATTTATATGATTGTATTTATTATCATCTAATGTTCAAGTGACTGCTTAGACAATGATAAACTAATAGACTATAATCCAAGAATAAAACTACCTGGTTTTCTTCAGAACAAAATGAATATGCATATATATATGTATTACAATAGACAGATATATAAATACATGCATCATATAAAAAATGCACATAAACATATACATATATAGTATCAAAATCAGAATTATTAGTGTATTTTTCAAAGATTCTTTTCACAATGCAGTGGCCTTTGCATTATTCTTTCAGATAGACAACACAGTCAGCATTCCTGGCATAGACTCTCAACCCTGGTGTAGACTCTCAACCCTAGAGAACTTTGCAAAAATTTCTCTATTACTTTGAAAGAATGGAAGCCATTGGATTACAATTAAATTTAGGTAGAAATTGAAAGATGATATTTCAAGTTCTCAATATCAAACTTTAGAGCCTAAATATGATAATCAAACACTGAATTAGATTTTCTGTTAGATTGGTATATATGTTAGTAGAAAATCAGGTTGACATTTTATCAGTAGCTGCTCATCTCATCAGAACTATTTTACTCTACATTGCCTACATTCATCTTGCTCTCCTTCCAAGGGAGATCACACTATAGAAAACTAATATTTATGTTAGAATTGGCAACATACTTAAGGTAAAGAAAATGCACCCTGAAGGTTAGCAAATGTTTTTGGATAAAAGAATGTTCCAAGTAGTACCTTTAGTTATCAGAGCAATGTCATATGATTGTATATTATTTAGAATTCATTGATACTAATATTCTCCTCAACAAAGATTTCTTATTGAATTTTTGTACTTCAATATTTTTCCCATTACTGTATAAATCTTTATTTGATCTATGTTTATATTTCATATATCAAAATATCTGTGACAATATGAATTAGTTTATTAAGATAGAGGAAATGCATAAGATTCAGTATTCTGCAGGCATAATTTACTTAAAAAATTTCTCATTAATTTGAATTCAGTCAGTAACACGTATCAGATAAATCTACAATTATTTTTTAGATATTCATGTTAGATTTACTATATTCCCTTGTTTCTCTGCAACCCATCTCACCATATATCTTTCTCTTGAGTTAATCACCAGTATTTTCTCTTTCAGATTTTAGTAGTATAGCCACATATTCAATCACCTCCTTAGGGAATTTTGTTCAACTGAAATGGCTTACTGGATCCTATATTCTTGGATAGACTCTACTGCTGAGTATCTTAATTTATTCAGACATTTTAAAATGGAAATAGCCATGATAACCTTCGAATTCATATTTTCATCAAGACTGATTTTAGTTGGTGCTTGTCTAGCAAGGGCTTTTCTTTTTTCTTTTTCTTTTCTTTTTTTTTTTTTTTTTACAGGTTGTTGGTGACTAACAGCATGTTCTGTCTATACTGCTTGTTCCTTAATTTGTGGACCCGATTTATTCTCCAGTTGTTTGCTGATATCAAGTTTTCTGCTTCCCCTTTTTCCTCCCTTTCCTTCTCTTCCTTTTCTTTCCTTGTTCTCTTCCTCTTTCTCCTCTTCAACCCCTTTTTTTCTAATTCTTCGTTAAACACAGATGGATGTAACTTACCCATACTATTAATAGTCAACTTTCCAGGCTTTTTACCTAGGCTGCATGATTATTAGGTATATGGCCTGTCTTAAATGTTATCCCAGGTAACATTTCACTGATAATCCTCTTTCAAAGCTCCAATCCATTTCTCTAGAGCTTGTCACCCATCCCCAAGCCACTGTCATGTATTTTAAGTTTGGGTTATGCAAACTCCTTAATGTGAGCAAGGTCAGTCAGGAAAGACTAAGCCCTGCAGCAATAACAAATAATTTCAACTTCTCAGTGGCACAGCCCAACAGCATTTTCTTTCCTACTCATGCAACTTAGTCATTATGGGATAGCAGGGGACCTCTGCTCATTGTAGTCACTGCAGAAGACCCAGGCTGAATAAAATTCTTTCTTAACACATGCTGCCATAGACCACCACAGCAGGGTGAAGATAGTCGGGATCTATTTCACACTGGCTCTAAACTTTATGCAACAAAGTGAGACTCCCTACTTCTCACATTTTATTGACCAAGGTAAGTAAGAGCCTAACTTTGAAAAGCTCAGGGAAGCATAATCCTTTTTGAATTGTTCTAATTATCTTGTTCATTTTTATACTATCAAAATTTCTCATTTGCTCTTTTTCTTTTACTAAAATACTATTGTTTGAACACATATCATAGTAATTTAAACCCATATTTCATTGTTGTCACAAAAATAATTTTTGAAAATCTTGTATATAGTTGGTATGTAGCTCTAAATAAATATACACCAAATTTATGAAGTTTACCAATATTTATTGATCACTTATATAGTGAGAGCCCTATACTAGTACTTAGAACAACTCTGTAATAGAGGTATATTACAACTGATATGGAACAAATATTTTTAGCCATGTGGTGCTTCACTTTGTTAATAGCCACAACCATGTCCATGTAATTTTACTGCTAGTTGTTAATAGTTTCCTACTTATTAGATTATGTCTATAATCAAAAGTGGAGCCAGCTAATGATCTTACCTCCTTTACCTAATCTTTGAAATGCATAATTGTAACTATAAATTAAAAGCATAGAAGACTCTATATTTAGAAAAATACTATCTCACTATAGGACATTAAACTAAAATCTGGTAGTCTGTTACCTCTTTAAATAAAATATCTCAATGAGAGTAAATAACAGGTACTGATGATACGGAGAATATTGTTTTGCAGTATTACTAAAAAGCATTATTTTTTGTTGCCCAAACTTTACAGAACACCAACTGCCTGCAATTCTGTCCTTTAATTGCCTGAGAATTATGTGTTCTGAATGTGTGGTAGTTTATGAATATGTTCATGATAGTTTAACATATATGTAATATAATATGTATTGTGTATGAGAGAGAAAATGAATTCACTTTAGAGTCTTACTATGATTTGATTATATTTGGAAGCTATAAATTGAAACAAAAATGCTGGATTTTTGTAGTTTATAATAACTGAATAATTCTTAAAGAACTTTGTTTTCTCAATTCTGAGCCTTACACAGAAAATCAAACTGTTCATGGTAGTGAAGAAATACTTGTAATCAGCTGTAAAATTAGTTTGTGATATTTCTTCTTAAGGCCAGTTTCTTAGAATATAAATATCCATGCATGCACTGGCTTGGGATCAAATACTACAGCATAGTATCAAAGGTAACTAAAAAACTATGTTAAGAATATTAATCATCTAGGAATAAGTCCTACTAAAAGTTACCAGGCTCTAGTTACATAATGAAACCAAGAAATGATCATTTATTAACCCTTTTCTTCTCCCCCATTATTTCATGATACTTGATTTGTTGTCATAGTTTTAGTAGTAATTTGTACAGTTACACAGTAAGTGGACCATGCTTTGAATTCAGCCCAATCTCATAAATATACATTGATCAGTAAAGCTATATAAGGCATAGTTCTTATCTGGTTTCTGAAACTAGACTTTCGATGTTACCCTGAGACTTGTGGTCAGGGTGAGAGACCAGGAAGTACATGCACATTTTGTTAGTTGAATTTTTACCTTAGAAATGAATTACAATGGGAAAATTGCCTTTCACTACACTATTTAATGGGGTTCATCTCATGCAGAGAATCTGGAAGATCACAAGTTATATGATATATCAAAGAAATAACTAACAAAACCACTTTCTGGTCTCCACATAAGTGTGTGCAAAAGAGAGTAGAATGATACTTGCTGGAAAATTTCCCTAAATCCTTCTTCATAATCATAATGTACAATAAAGTTAACAAAATCAAGAACAATAATTTAAATTATGTGTTGATAATCAACTATAAAGTTTATATATTTTCTTATATTAAGATCAGGAAAGTACTATTATAGATGTTTTTATAACACTCTAAGAATTATGTCATTGTAGGGAAATTAATGAATTTTTAAAACATTGGTAAATAAAATTTATATTTGTAGTTATATATCTTATTCACTAACATATGCAAAAAGTCTGTCTTTGCTTCATTTTGAGGTAATCATCCTTGACTATAGCCCTCAAAGAGGTTTTTTCAAAATATGTATTTGATTTATGCATATACTGCCTTGTTACTTAATAAGTCAGATACATTAGATACATTAAACAACAAGAACATTCTATTCACTTGTTTTAACAGGCTAACAAATTATTAAGTGTAGTATTTTAGGTGATACAGAACAAAGAGCACAACGAAATAATTTGGTGTCTTCAAGTTTAGGAAAATTTAAATCAGTGTTTCTTGACTGATACATTTGAATTTTATAAAAATAAAAATACAGTGATAGACTTGAAATAGGTATCAGTAACTTTGACAATAGGTGTTTTAGGACCATTCTGTATGATTAAGCTGCCATCGTTGCCTCAGATAATATGTACAAGTGTTACCAGAATTGGCTTGATGAAGACCAGACTGCAATTGAGCAATACAGTTAAAACATGATATAAAAAGGCAGAAGATAGGGGGAAGCAGCCGCATAGCACAGGGAGATCAGCTCGGTGCTTCGTGACCACCTAGAGGGGTGGGATAGGGAGTGTGGGAGGGAGGGAGATGCAAGAGGGAAGAGATATGAGGACATATGTATATGTATAACTGTTTCACTTTGTTATAAAGGAGAAACTAACACACCATTGTAAATCAATTGTGCTCCAATAAAGATGTTAAAAAAAAAGGCAGAAGTGTACATAACTAAAAGTACATATAGTAAGAGTAATGAAAATAGCCATAACCTTACAGCATCAGAATACAAGTATTCCAAGTGAGATATTATTAAATTCCATTGGGAAACTTCCATGGTATTCATAAGGATAGATTGTGAAGCTTAAGAATTTTTTTATGTGTTAAATTTTCAAAGACAGGGAAACTTTATTAAAACTATCCTATATTTCATATTTAGAAATTGAGCATGGCATTAGTAGATCAAATTCTACATCAACTTCACTGCCACCTGTACACCTATACTGGTACAGAATTTTAGGTTTAAACCTATAATGAATGGAAGGTTCTGAACCAGTTCATCAGGATACCCTTATTTAACATTAAATCAATATATTATGATCATTAGGTGTGAGAAAAAGGAGACCAATATTCAGTTTGCATATCTATCCAAGGTCTATACTTAGCTTATCTATGATTAAGGTGTATAATGAAAAGTTGTCCAATTGTTAAGAGATGAAATAAATTGGGAAAATGCACTGTGTGTAAAAAACACTACAACCAGTAAATGTGCCTGAGTTCAGATCCCAGCTCTGTTACTTAGTAGCTGTGTGACCTTGGGATAGCTAGCTAACCTCTCTATGCTAGAATAACCTGACCTGTAAATGGAAATAATAGCCACACCTAACTCATAAAGTAGTTAAGTGGATAAAGTGAGTTCATATTTGTAAAGCATGTATAGCAATTTTTGATACATTGAATAGAAAGAAATCCAAAACCAAACTTTAACATAGCATAGTAAAGTAGATTAGAAGTTGTAGAGTTCCTAGGTACTGTCCCTTGACCTGCCAGTGACAAGCTGAAGCACTTTTAATGGGTTGATACGTCATCTTATAATGAGTGAAAATGTTCTCTTGCCTTTCTTTTGCATAAAGGTGGTCAAAAAGGTTTGTAGGTTTTGCTTGCTAATTTGCTGAGGGCACCTTCTTTGGAAAAATTAAGAACCACCTGACATCCATCACCAGGGGGAACTAAGACTTTGAGACCACCTGCTACTTACTTTGACACATCAATGCCAACCTTTCGGAAAGTGTCTAAGCCATAGGGGGTAATGACCAGGTGTGCTGGCATATTTTGCCACTTCATTTCTGTGTTCAATCTGATTAAAGTGCAAGCAGACTATTTTAGTTTTTGCTAAATGAATTTCTTATACTAGGTTACACTGGTTTTTCTTGGAGAGAAGTTTTTTAAAAGAGTTTGATTGGAGAACAATTTTCAGATATTCTTGCTTTTTGTTTTAATTTTAGAGCTTTGCTTTTAACTAGTAACTGACCTTCTATCTTGGCACTCCCTCTAGTATAATGCTTACCACTTAATATTTTAATTGTCTCTGTAATTTTAAATTCAATTCCTTAAAGGTAAGGGCCATATTATTCTTTATATCTGTTTTGAATAGCCCCATAAACATGGCATAGGTGGAATATACTCCTGCCAGTCTGATAGAGGACAGAAAAATTAACTACTAGACCCACCATCAAAAATCAAGTTTATTGACAGAGGTCTAGTCCTACGGTGATTAACGATTTAATGATAATAATGAGACCCCATATCCAAATAGAATGCCCTTAGACTGAAAAGCAAGTATACTCTATGTTCCCCTATATCGAAGTTAAGAGTTAGGTATTAGGTTTTCAAAGAGAAGAATAGAAAAAAACACTGTGATTTGGGGATAAACATCTTTTGAGGGTTTCTCTTCAAATAAGGCATCTAATGATATTTTTCTTATTTTCCATGGGTGATTGAGACCATAGGCAAATGAAATCAGACAGACCTCTGCCTTCCAAAGGAACAAAGCTACTCAATTGAATATTGGCCCTAGTAACAAGTTCTGATAATAATCTCACATTTTATTTCATCCTTTTGAACTTTTTCTGACCATTTCTTTGTCTTTATTTTTTATACAATTTTAAAGGTTACTTTACATTTACGGTTATTACAAAATATTGGCTGTATTCCCTGTGTTGTACAATACATTCTTGAGCCCATCTTATACCCAATAGTTTGTGACTCCCACTCTTCCCATGCCTATATTTCTCCTCTCCCCCACGCCCCACTGAAAACCATTAGTTCTCTACATCTGTGAGTCTGCTTCTTTTTTGTTATATTTACTACTTTGTTGTATTTTTTAGATTCCACATATAAATGATATCATACAGTGTTTTTGAACGTTTTGGTTCAGTTCTCTGGTTTATATTTTTTCTCTTAGCTACCTTACCCTTATTTTTTTAAATAAAAATTCTGACTAACTCGTTTTCTAAATGATTGTAATTAAAAGTAATGACACTAATAACAGACTATAAATCAAGATAATTTTCTGGATTTGAGAGTTGAATAATCCTACAATATGCCTACTTCATCACTAAATATTTACTGGATTCAAAGACAAGTCTCTTAATTTACTTATTCAATTACTAAAAGATATTAATTGTTGGATTCAATTAGGAGAGTGATGCCTGAATTTCTACATTAGTTCCAAGGTTCCTGTAAAGAAAGACTAGAATATATTTTTAACATATATTTTGTGAAATTATATCTAATTTAAAATAATACCACTTAATATGCTCTCCTCAATATCTGATCCAGCACTGAACTCCATTACTCTCTTTATTTGAGAGATTTTGCTGATGAACATTATTTAATCTATTGAATCCTGCTAATTCTTTTTTCACTCATCTTGAGATTTATCTTATTCACTTGTGTATATTTATATGAGCTTATACTTTCTTCTTGTCAATTCTCTGGCATTTGTATTATTTATTTTGTCTCTAAGATCTGTCCAAATTCTTAGTATAATGTCTTCAAAGAGAATAATTCATGTTTGATTTTAAAAATTTAAATGTATTAAAAGTGAAAATATTTCCATTCAGTGATGAAAATAATCACCCCAGTTTTACAGTTAAGACACTAAAAGAAGTAGCAATCCTTGAAAAAATTTCAAGTATCAAAAACTTGCTGAAACCTAAGATATATATTATATATAATGTATATAAAATATATCATGTTATCAGATATAGCATTTTATTAATAAGATTTCATATTTTTCATTTGTAAATTTAAATAATGTTGCTACCAAGTGTAGAGATCAGAAATCATTTAGAATTTAGTAGAGACAGCAAGCATTTCACATTGTGACATAATGCCAAATATTCATACTCCTTACATGAAGGAAAAATAAATATATAAAAAATAAATACAAAAAATATTTTATTGAGATGATTAATTGCATGTGTTTCATGCTCCTTTCTCTCAAGTATAATTCTCAGAGGGAAATCTTATTATTTCTCACATAATAATTTTAAAATATAATAACAATAAATATATTTTGCATGATAAGCAAAAGAGAATGCAAAACAGTTCACATTTCTCTCATTTGAAATCTGGAGTGGAAGATAAAGGTCTTTATTCTTAAGATCTATCCCAGTGCCTGAAACAATTGAAATCCTTAAGAAATATATGTAAAATGGATTTTTAAAATAATAATTTAAGGAACTAGTTAACAAATCATTTATGAACTCAATTTCTTAATTCAACACTAAACATATAAAAGTCAGTCTTTTGGGGGTACCTACTTCTTTTTCTCTCATCCTTTATTATAAAGAATTCAATATATATCAGTACAACTTTCCAGAGGCCAGGTAAAAATGTATATAAAATTTCATTTTCATCCAGCAGCTAGAGTTGTGGCTGTTGCAATCAAAATGTAACATTTTTTGCTTTTTCTAGAAACCAATATGTGTAAGGACTATAACTGAATATTTTAGAGCATGTTGTTTTTTAGGTCTTACATATTTCACAAAATATATAAATTGTCAATACAAATGTCTGTACTTCTGAAGTTTTAAACTTTATAATCAGAAAACATTTTTATCTGAGGAGATTGCATTTAAAGTGGTAGAAAATTGTTTTATGATTCCCAAATGTTTTTAAACAAATACTTGGTGAGTAAAGAAGCCATCAAATAGCTCAATTAAAATAATTAGTGGATTTAATCAATGGATTCACAAACTAAACAAAGTTGTTAGCAATACCATCATCCAGTGAAATACATTTATTTAAATATTTGATTAGTGTTTAACAGTTCATTATGTGCTTTAGCAATATTGAAATAATGTGCTTAATAGTCTAGAATATAGCCTTGGGGCATAGTATACTATATTAAACTCTTAGTGGAGATGAACTTAGGATATTGCAACTCTGCTTCAAATTGGAAGCTTAAGGAAAATTAATGAGGGACTTAGAGATATTAAGAGGAGAATAAATAAATAGTCACTCTGTGAATAAAAACTCATCCACTGGGTGAGCTCCTGGTTAATTTCTGGTCCTTGTACCCATTGTATAATTAGAACATCTTTGTAGAATGTAGAAATATATTGGCATACATATTGTCTCACTCAAAGCAATTTAAAATTACTCTGAGAAAATATTTCCATGAATAATTTAGTAGTAACAACTTTTTTTTAATAGAGATAATATTATCTTAAATATCCATGTAACTCATTTCCATTTCACATGGTTGTTTTGGAGATTATTTCTGATTATTCCATTTTGTCATGTGGCATGTGCCAATGAAATGTGACTACTTTATTACTCCTGGGTCCTCAGTGCCTAAGATAGTTTGTTTGTACATATATATAAAGAAATCAATAAATGTATTTTAAGTAAATAATATTTAAACAGACAAATCTACGACATCAGGCCAGGATGATATGGCTGTATGAAAAACAAGTATCATAACCTTTCAATAATATGAGATATTGAGACTATTGATATTTTAGTATTAATCCATTAATCCTCTCCTTTTCACTATTCCTGTGTACATAAAGAGACAGCCCTATTCACTTCCAAATGATCAACATCCTCATTGTGAGGAAGAACAAACAAAAAACAAAACAAAAACAACAAAGGTAAAACATGATAGAGACCCGAAGAAGCTTTCTTCAGAACCCAGAGCTACTGAGAAGTAAGTCATTTAAAATGAGTAATTATTATTTTGACTTGCAAGGTCAAAATATACACTGAGAATTGATTTGATTGCAGATTGAAGATGTATAAGAAAATGCAAGAATAAGTGTAATATACATATAAATGTTCAAAGTAAAAACTAATGAAAGAAGCCACCAGCTGAAAGTTGTTTTAAATTACGATTTTGTATTTGCCTTTTATATAGGTATTTCTATTTTAAATCAGGAAACTTGTTCACTTTTTCCAATTACTTATACTAGGCATGTCCTTTCTTCTTTTTCCTTTTCCTTTTTAAAAAGATTAACACACTTGTTTAAAAAATGTTAAATAATGAACAATTTAATTTTTTAAGCATCATTTTTTTTTGTTCCTGTCCTCCGCATTTTCTCCTATACCTATCCTCAGAAGCACCATTTTGGTAATTTAGTTATTTTCAATGATATTTACACTTCTACATGTTGTGAAATAATAAGCACCTCTACAGCTACCTTCTCATTCATTAATTTTGGACTTAACATATTGACTTCAATTTTGGTATGTCAGGATATGAAACTAGTGAGGTAAATTGTTATTAAATGTAATACTCTTGCAAATACATATGAGTATTGTAGTTGACCCTGGAACAACATCAGGCAGTTGAAAATTCACCTATAGGGCTTTCCTGGTGGCGCAGTGGTTGAGAGTCTGCCTGCTGATGCAGGGGACACGGGTTCGTGCCCCGGTCCGGGAGGATCCCACATGCCGCGGAGCGGCTGGGCCCGTGAGCCATGGCCACTGAGCCTGCACGTCTGGAGCCTGTGCTCTGCAACGGGAGAGGCCACAACGGTGAGAGGCCCACATACCGCCAAAAAAAAAAAAAAAAAAAAAAAAAATTCACCTATAATTTTACAGTCGGCCCTTCCTATCTGTGTTTTACACCTGCAGATTCAACCAATCATGGATTACTTGTCCAGTAGTATGTGTCTATTGAAAAAAGAAATCTGTGTATTAGTGAATCCTGGCTATTCAAACCCGTGTTTTTGAGAGTCAACTGTACAATGTATCATGGTTATGTTTTCAGTACTATTTTACAAAACCTTATATTTTGAAATCATAGATATACTTACACTGGAAGTTGCAAAGATAGTACAAAGAGGTTCCCTTGAACTCTTAACCCAGTTTCCCCCAAAGTTACATCATACATATTTAGAGTGCAATATTGGAACCAGAAAAGTGAAATTGATAGAACGTGGGTTACATGTCTTTTATTACAATGCATAGCTTCCTATAACACCATTGCAATCAAAATACAGCACTCGTCCATGATCCGAGTTCTCCCTATATTGTCACACCAACTTTTCCATATACCTAACTCCTGGCAATCATTATTAATCTGTTTTCCACCTCTATAATTATGTCATTTGGGAATGTTATATAAATAGAAACATATAGTATGAAAACTTCTGAGATTTTTTTTTTTTAACTCAGAAAAATGCTATTGATGTCACCCAAGCTGTTATGTGTAGCAATGGTTTATCCTTTTCATTGTTGAGTAGTGTTCCATGGTATGGATGTACAACTGGTAACCGTTAGCCTATTGAGAGATATTTTGATTGCTTCCAGTATGGGCTATTACAAATCAAACTGTTATAAACAATCAAGTAAATATTCCTGTGTGGACATAAGCCATCACTTCTCTAGTCTACGATTGTAATAGCTGGCATTTATGTTGTGTCCTTTTAGTTTTTAAAGGTATTGCCAAACTGTTTTCCAAAGTGGCTGTATCATTAAACATATTCACCACTTACCATGATCTATAAGGGATCCCTCTTCTTTACACCATTGCCAATATTTGGTATTGTCACTACATTTTTTTTTTAATTTCAGCTCTTCTAATGGGTGCATAGTGATATTTCATCATGGTCTTAATTTGTATTTCCCTAATGACTAGAGATGTCAAACCTATTTTCACATGCTTATTTTCTACTAATGTATCCTCTTCAGTGAAATGTCTCCTCCTGTATTTTGCCAATTTTCTAATTGTTTTTCTAATGTTTTATATATATATTATGAGTCCTTTGTCATTTAGTTGGCAAATCTTTTTTCCCAGTCTGTAGCTTGTCTCTTAATAGCATATTTCAGAGAGAAAAAAGTTTTCATCATGATGTTTAGTTTATCAATTTGTTATTTTATGGATTGCACTTTTGGTATCATGTGTAAGAATTATTCACCATGCTCTAGTTCAAAGATATTTGCCTGTATTATCTTCTAAAAGTTTCACAGTTTCACATTTAAATCATTTTCAGTTAATTTTTGAATAGGCTGTGAGGTTTACATTGGGATTTGTATTTTTGCTTATGGATATCCAGTTGCTTCAGTACTATTTTTTTTTCAGTACCATTTTTTGAAAAAATATTAGCTTCCTCCATTGAATTATTTTTGTACATTTGTCAAATAATAGTTGGGTTTAATTCTGGGTCCACTGTTCTGTTCTATGTTTCTATTCCTTCATAATATCACATAATATTAATGAGTGATATATATCTTATGTCTTGAAATTAAGTAGAGTGATCACGCCCACTTTATTCTTCTTCAGAACTGTTTTAGCTATTCTAGGGCTTGTGTCGTTCCACATAAATTTCAGAATAATCTCATCTAGTTATAAAAAATATTTTGGGGATTTTGATTAAAATTACCTTAAATTACATTAAAATTACCTTAAATCAATTTGAAAAGAAATGATGTCTTTACTATGTTAAATTGTCTAAGGGATGAATATGTTATGTCACTCATTTAGGACTACTTTGATTTCTTTCACCACTGTTTTATAGTTTTCAGCATAGTAGTGCTATACAGGGTTCTTTGATTTGCACCCAAGAATTACATTTTTTTGAATGTAAATATTATTGTAAGTTTCATTTTAATGTCTTTGTATTCATTGTTAGTATATAGAAATGCAATTGGTATGTGTATGATAGCAATGGTGAGAGCAGACATATTTGCTATGGTTCTAATCTCATAGGTAAAGCATTTAGTCTCTCCTCATTAGTTACGATTATAGCTGTATATATTTTATAGATGTTACTTATCAAATTGGGGATGTTTCCTTCTATTTTTCTGAGTGTTTAATCACAAATTGGTATTGAATTTATCAAATGATCTCTATCAGTTCGTATGATCATGTGGTTTTTATTTATAGACTTTTAATATGATGAAATATATTGATTTTTCAATTATTAAACTAGCTTTAAGTCCCTGGAATGTACCTCAGTTGGTCATAGTATACAGTTCTTTTTTTTTTTTTTTGCCATATGCGGGCCTCTCACTGCTGTGGCCTCTCCCGTTGCGGAGCACAGGCTCCGGACGCGCAGGCTCAGCGGCCATGGCTCACGGGCCGAGCCGCTCCGTGGCATGTGGGATCCTCCTGGACCGGGGCACGAACCCATGTCCCCTGCATTGGCAGGCGGACTCTCAACCACTGTGCCACCAGGGAAGCCCCTACAGTTCTTTATAGATATTGCTGGATTCTCTATGCTATTATTTCGTTAAGGATATTTGTGTCTATATTCATGAGAGAGATTGACCTGTAGTTTTCTATTTTTGTACTATCTTTGTCTGGTTTAGGTAACAGGGTAATACTAGCTTCACAAAATGAATTGGGAACTATTCTCTCCTCAGTTTTCTGTAAGAGATAGAGTAGAATTAGTAGAAATTATTGAGTAGAATTAGTAGAAATTATTCCTTAAGTGTTTGTAAAATTCTCCCTGGAAACCATCTTGGCTTGGAGATTACTTCATTAATTTTAATGAATGAGTTAAGATCATAGTCTTCATCTAAAATGCTTCTTAAAATGTTTTTTTACCCAAACATTTCTATAATTATACCAAGTTAAAGTTCAGAATGAACTACCACAAGAGAAAAATGAGAGAAAACTATGAAACTTCTGAGTTAGGTGATATTTCTTTTCAATAGGTGGGATAATACAATAACCTTATCCCAACCTCTGTCTTCTCATATAAATATTGCCCCCATAGGAATCTACAGTCATAATTCATTTTTTAAAAAAATAAACTATATTTTTGGAGAAATTTTAGGTTTATAGAAAAATTGGACAGAAAATAGAGTTCCCATATACCCCTCCATACATGGTTTGCCTTATTAAAGTCCATGGTTTACTTTAGGGTCCACTCCTTGTGTTGCACAGGTCTTGAACAAATGCAAAATGTTGTGCATATATATTATTATAGTATATCATATAGAATAGTTTCATTACCTAAATATCACTTGTGCTCTACGTATTCATTTCTCCCTCCCTCTCCCTGAATCCCTGGCAACCACTGATCTTGCATTAGTTGTTTTAGTGAGTTAATTGCTACAAAAACTCTGAAGTTATTATTAATGTTATTACAACCATTATCCTCATTTAATAGATAAGAAAACTTGCTGAAGGTCATGCTGCTAATAAGTAGTAGAGTCAAGATTTAAAAGCAGAAAAATGTGACTATGGGACTCAAACTCTCAATCACTGTTGTACTGCATTATTAGCCACATGAATTAAAGTCCCAAGAGACAAATAATTTTTTAAAATTTGCTAGAATATTTTATTATCTCTTGGTTTCAATAATGACAGCTCAAGTGGAAGAGTGGAATGGAGTAGGTAAAGAATGGAATAGAATGAAAGGATTAAAATCTTTATCAATTTTAGTGTATACATATTCCCACAGCCCAGGGTCACTGACTAAAATAAAAGGAGCCAATAACATGGATTGTACAATGATTTCCTCCCCCCACGCCTTGCCATCACTCATATTTATGGCTATAGGTGTCAAAGGCTAAAATGTTCTATTGTGTCCATGTTTTTATCTCCCCTGTTGTCTTTGGGTTTCCCTAGGGTTTACTTCTTAAATAGGTTATGAGCCTTATAGTTCTTTGAGCTGTAATCCACTGATATTTTACAGGAGTCTGATTGATATATGGGAAAGGTGCAATTAATACAGTGTCTAGATAATTTTGAGCACTCAAAAATCTATTGTTAATGGTCATTTTGAGAGGAGAATAATTTCCTTACAGAGTGTATAGCATATATTTGAAAAATTCTTGAATACCAAAAATTTCTCATCAATGAAAAGAAAATAGTGAGTCATTACTGCCTGTTCTGTATCTACATAACCCTATATGTTCAAAATTTTCAAAAGGAAATGCTTTTAGATCTACTTTCAGAAGAATAGAGGCTATAAACAAATTGCTCTGACCAGATTCTTCACACTAACTTATAAACTTAGAGGTGCAAAGGAAGAGAATTGCATTTTAATGGTCAAAGTATTGTCACTCTAGATCTTTTTTATGCAAAGATCTCTTCACATAGTGCTAACAGTAAATGTACAGCCACATGGGTACTACCATGGTCCTGAGTGCTTGACAATTCCCAATCTCCTGTTCTTAGTGTGAGCACCTGTGTGTCTGAATTCCCACCAGCAGTGCACAAGGTTTCCTTTCTTTCCACATCCTCACCAACACTATTTTTTGTTGTAGTTTTAATAGCCGTTCTAACAGTTGTGAAGTGGTATCTCATGGTTTTGATTTGAATTTTCCTGATGAGTAGTTATGTTGAGCACCTTTACAAGTACCTGCTTACCATCTTCTTTAGAAATGAAGTATGTCTTCTTTGGAAAAAATGTCTACTCAGATCCTGTACCCATTTTTAAATCAGATTGTTTTTGTTTTATTGAGTTGTATAAGTTCTTGGTATATTTTGAATATTAACCCTTTATCAGAAATGTGATTTGCAAATATTTTCTCACATTCAGTAGGTTGCCTTTTCATTTGTAGATGGTTTCCTTTGTTCTGCAGAAGCTTTTTAGTTTGATATAGTCCAACTTGTTTGATTTTGTTGTTGCTTTTGCTCTTGGTGTCAAATACAAAAAATTATTGTGAAGACCATTGTCAAGGAGCTTTCCACCTATGTTTTCTTCTAGGTGTTTTATGGTTTCAGGTCTTACATTCAAGTCTTTAATCAGTTTTGACTTAATATTTGTGTGTGATATAAGACAGTGTTCAAGTTTCATTTTTTTGCATGTGACTGTGCAGTTTCCCCAACACCATTTTTTGAAATAACTGCCCTTTCCACATTGTATATTCTTAGCTCCATTATCATAAATTAATGGAACGTATATATGTGGGTTTATTTCTGGGATTCTATTCTGTTCCATTAATCTGTGTCTCTTTTTATTTCAATACCATGCTATTATGATTACTGTAGAATTGTATACACTTTGAAGTCAGGGGGCATGATGTCTCTAGTTTTGTTCTTCTTTCTCAAAATTGCTTTGGCAATTTGAGGTCTTTCGTGGTTCTATAAAATTTTATGGGGCTTCCCTGGTGGCACAGTGGTTGAGAGTCCGCCTGCCGATGCAGGGGACACGGGTTCGTGCCCCAGTCTGGGAAGATTCCACATGCCGCGGAGCGGCTGGGCCCGTGAGCCATGGCCGCTGAGCCTGCGTGTCTGGAGCCTGTGCTCCACAACAGGAGAGGCCACAACAGTGAGAGGTCCACGTAACACAAAAAAAAAAATTTTTAAATTATGATTTTTCTATTTCTGTGAAAAATGCCAGCAGAATTTCGATAGGGATTACATTAAAGCTGTAGATTGCTTTAGATAACATGGACATTTTAACAATATTAAATCTTCCAATCCAGGAGCTTGAAATATGTTTCCATTTATTTGTGTCCTCTTCAATTTCTTTCATCAATGTCTTAAAGTTTTCAGTGTACAAGTCTTTTACCTCCTTGGTTAAATTTATTCAGAGATACTTTATTTTTCATGCTATTGTGAATGGGATTGTTTCATTCATCTCTCTTTTGTTTATTATTACTGTAGAGAAATGCAACAGTTTTTTGTATATTGATTTTTTATTCCTGCAAGTGTACTGATTTACTTGTTCTAATAGTTTTTTTGTGGTGGAATCTTAGGGTTTTCTAGATAGAATATCATGTCGTCTGATAATAGTAAAGAGTTGCACTTCTCCCTTTCCAATTTGGAAGACTTCTATTTCTTATTCTTGAATAATTGCTCTAAATAAGACTGCCAATACTATGCTGAGCAAAAGTGCTGTGAGTGGGCCTCCTTATCTTGTTCCTGATCTTGGAGGAAAAGTTGTCTGCTTTTCAACATGAAATATGATGTTGGATTTGGACTTGTCATATATGGCCTTACTATGTTGAAGTATGTTCCCAATAGACCAGCATCAATTATTGCATAAAGAATATTGGCCTGTAATTTTCTTTTCTTGTGGTATTCTGGCTGGTTTTAGTGTCAGAGGAATGCTCTCTTTGTAAATTAAGTTTGAAAGTGTTCCCTCATCTTCTATTTTTTTTGGAAGAGCTTAAGAAGGATTGGTATTAATTCTTCTTTAAATATTTGGTAGAATTCATCAGTAAAGCTGTCTGATCCTAGACTTTTTTGTTGTTATTAGGAGGATTTGATTACTCAGTCTATTTACTAGTAAGTACTTGGCTCATATATTCCATTTCTTCTATTTTTTCAAGTCTTTGTAGGTAATATGTTTCTAGGAATTTATCCATTTTTTCTAGATTGTCTAATTTGTTGACAGATAAATTTTTCATAGTAGTCTCTTAAATTTCTTTGTATTTCTGTAATATCAGTTGTGACACCTCTTGATTTCTGATTTTCCTCTTTTTTCTTGGTGGGTCTAGCTAAATTTTTGTCAGTTTTCTTTATTTTTTTTTAAAGAACCAGCTCTTTGATTCATTGATCTTTTCTCTGGACATTTTAGTTGCAATTTCACTGATTCCCCTGAGATCTTAGTTATTTACTTCCTTCTACTAACTTCGGACTTCATTTGTTCTTCTTTTTTTAGTACCTGGATGTGTAAAGTTAGGTTGTTTATTTTAAATCTTGTTTTTTGCTGTAGATATTTATCATTAAGACCTTTCCTCTTCAAACTCCTCTTGTTGCATCCCATAAGTTTTGATAGGTTGTATTTCTATTTTCGTTTGTCTCAAGGCACTTTTTAATTTCTCTTTTGTTTATTCTTTGACCCATACGGTGTTCAGTAGCATGTTGTTGAATCTCCACATACTTGTGAATTTTCCAGTTTTGTTCTTGTAAATAATTGATTTCTTGTTTCATACTATTGTGGTTGGAAAAAATGCTTGATATAATTTTAGTGTTCTTAAATTTATTAAGACTTGGTTTTTGGCCTATTATATGATCTACAATATCATGGAAAATATTCAATATGCACTTGAGAAGAAGGTATATTCTCTTGCTATTGGATGGAATGCTCTGTATACATTTATTAAGTTTATTTGATCCAGTGGTTTCTTTTTTTTTTTTTTTTTTTTTGTGCTGTACACGGGCCCCTCACTGTTGTGGCCTCTCCCGTTGCAGAGCACAGGTTCTGGATGCGCAGGCTCAGCGGCCATGGCTCACGGGCCCAGCCACTCCACGGCATGTGGGCTCTTCCCAGACTGGGGCACGAACCCATGTCCCCTGCCTCGGCAGGCAGACTCACAACCACTGTGCCACCAGGGAAGCCCCAATGTTTTCTTAAGGTGGATGCTACTATTTATTTTCTTTCATTTTTTTTTTAAGCTGAGGTATTGTTAATGTACAATATTATATTAGTTTCAGGTGTGCAATATAGTGATCCACAATTTTTAAAGGTTATATTCCTCTTATAGTTATTATAAAATATTGACTTTATTCCTTGTGTAGTATTACATATCTTTGTAACTTAATTATTTTACACATAGTAGTTTGTACTTCTTAATTCCCTACCCCTATTTTGCTCCCTTCCTTCTCCCCCTCTCTACTGGTAACTACTAATTTGTTCTCAATATCTGTGAGTCTGTTTTTATTATTGTTGTTTTTATATTCACTAATGTATTTTATTTTTTAGATTCCACATATAAGTGATACCATACAGTATTTGTCCTTCTCTGTCTTGCTTCACTAAGCATAGTACCCTCCAAGTCATCCACGTTGTTACAAATTGCAAAATGTCACTCTTCCTCATGGCTAAGTAGTATTTCATCATATTAAATAATTAAATATATAATTATATATAAATATGTAATTATATATAAATATAATATATAAATATATAATTAAATATTTAAATAATTAAAATGTATTTAATTATTTTTAAACTCTTCATCAATACTTTTAATAACACAAAACAGGTTTTATGGCTTAATGTCTCCCTGAATTTTTTTTTACCAGGTTTATTGAGAAATAATTGATATATATCACTGTATAAGTTTAAGGTGTACAGCATGATAGATTAATTTATATATATTGTGCAATAATTACCACAACAGTTTTAGTTAACATCCATTAACTCCTACAGATAGAATTTAAAAAATATTCTCCTGAAAATGAGAGCTGTTGGGATCTATACTCTTAACAACTCTATGGTGTATCATACAACAGTGTTAATTGTAGTAATCATGTTTTACATTACATCCCTAGTACTTATAACTGGAAGTTTCTACATTTTGACCACCTTCTTCAAATTCCCCTCTCCCTCCAACCCCCACCTATAGTAACCACAAATCAGCTTTCTTTTTCTATGAGTTTGGTGGGTGGTTTTTGTTTTTAGATTCCACATAAAAGTAAGATCATACAGTATTTGTTCTTCTCTGATGTATTTCTCTTAGCATAATGCTTTCAAGGTTCATCCATGTTCTAACAAATGGTAGGATTTCCTAGGTTTTTATGGCTAAATAATATTCCTTTGTATATGTGTGTATGTATATGTATGCGTATATATGTGTGTGTGTATGTATATATATGTGTGTGTGTGTATACCAATTTTATGCATTCATCCATCAATGTACAGTGAGGTTTTTTCCATATCTTGGCTATTGTAAATAATGCTGCAGTGAACACGAGGGTATATATATCATTCTGGATTAGTGTCTTTGTTCAGAAAATTCCCCAGAAGAGGAATTGCTGAATCATATGGTAATTCTATTTTTAGTTTTTTGAAGTACCTCCATATTGTGTCGCATTGTGGCTGTATCAATTTACAAGCCCACCAGCAGTGCACAAGGGTTCCCTTTTCTCCATATCCATACCAGTATTTGCTTTTTGGGTCTTTCTGATGTTGACTGTTCTAAGAAGCATGAAGTGATAACTCATTGTGGTTTTAATTTGCATTTCCCCAATGACTAGTGGTGCTGAGCATATTTTTATGCACTTGTTGGCCATTTGTATATTTTCTTTGTAAAAATGTGTGTTCAAATTTTTTCATATTAATTGGATTATCTGGGTTTTATGTGCCATTAAGTTGTATGAGTTCTTTATGTATTTTGAATATTAAACATTTAACAGATACATGGTTTGCAAATATTTTTTTTCCCGTTTCATAGGTTGTCCTTTCATTTATTGGTTTATTTGGCTGTGCTGAAGCTTTTTAGTAATTTATTTTTACAACCTTTTTAACTCAGTTTCTTTTTTCAGTTCCTTAAAGGATAGATTTTGGTTGTTTATTTGGCACTTTCTTGCTTGATGTTGGCATTTTTTTGCTACGAACCTCCCTCTTAGAACACCTTTTTGCTGCATCCCATAAATTCTTGTATGTTGTGTTTCTATTTTCATTTGTCTCAAGAGAGTATTTTAATTTGCCTTTTAATTTCTTCATCAATCCATTGGTTGTTCAAGAATCTGTTGTTTAATTTTCATGTATTCATGAATTTTCCAATTTTTCTGTTACTGATTTCTAGTTTTATGTTATTGTGGTAAGAGAAAATACTTGGTATGATTTTGTTGACCTAAACAATAGACTGCCACATATTTTCCCAACAAAGATGTTTTTTGGGGATCAGTAGATAATTGCAATTTGAGATCTGCTACCATGGAGAGCCACTTGCAAATTTCTGGCACAGCAAGGAAAGGAGAACACTTACAGAGGATAAAATGAAGTTAGGAGGGCTGTAGTAAACAAAGAGTTCATGACTCTCGATTGACTGTGTCCTTGCCAGGAGAGAAGAGGTGTCTTCTCCCTTTTGGGCTCTGCTTTCATTGCAGAGCATGAAGCACCCCCTTCTGGTCTCCAACTGTATTTAATTGAGGTTTCTGTTATTCATTTTTTACAGTTTCAGCCTTCTTGAATTTACTAATTCTTGTTTTGTGGTGTAACATATAGTCTGACCTAGAAAATGCTGCCTGTGAACTTGAGAAAAATGTGTATTCTGCTGTTCTTAGATAGGATGTTCTGTGTATGGCTGTTAAGTCATTTTGGTCTATAGTGTTGTTTATATCTGCTCTTTCCTTATTGATATTCCTGTCTGGATCAATCTATCCATTGTTGACAGTGGGGTATTAAAGTCCCCAACTATTATCATATTGCTGTTTATTTTTCCTTTTAGCTATGATAATTTTGCTTTATAAATTTAGCTGCTCCAATATTGGCTGCATAAATATTTATAATTGTAATGTTGTCCTGGTGAATTGATCTCTTTATCATCATATAATGACTTTGTTTCTTTTTTACATTTTTTTTTTTTTTTTTTTTTTTTTTTTTTTGCGGTACGTGGACCTCTCACCACTGTGGCCTCTCCCATTGTGGAGCACAGGCTCTGGACGTGCAGGCTTAGTGACCATGGCTCACGGGCCCAGCTGCTCTGCGGCACACAGGATCCTCCCAGACCAGGGCACAAACCCGCGTCCCCTGCATCGGCAGGCAGACTCTCAACCACTGCACCACCAGGGAAGCCCTTACCATTTTTTATTCAATTCTATATTGCCTGATGTGAGTATAGCTACCCATGCTTTTTTTTTTTTTTTTTTTTTTTTTTGTGGTTACCACTTACTTAAAATGTCTTTTTCTATTTTTTTTACTCTTGGTCTATTTGTGTCTTTAAGGATAAAGTGACTCTCCTGTAGGCAGTGTATTGCTGGATCTTGTTTTGTATTTCTTCAGGCATTCTATACTGTTGATTGTATTATTTAATCTATTTACATTTAAAGAAATTATTGATAAGTAAGAACTAACTGTTGACATTTTGTTCATTGTTTTCTTGTTGTTTTGTAGATCCACTGTTCCTTGTCTCTTATCCTGCTGTCTTTTTTCATGTTTTGATGTGTTTTGGCATCAGTACACTTTGACCTCTTTACTGTGTTCTTTTGTGTAATTGCTACAGTGTTTTCTATTGTAGTTACTGTGGTGCTTATATAAAATATCTTAAAATTATAATATTTTAAGTTGATAACAACTTAAGTTTAATAGAATTTCTAAATTTTGCATTTTACTTCTCCTTCCACTCACATTTGGGTTGCTGCTCTAACAAGTTACATATTTTTATACTGTATAGCCAATAACAGGTTATTGTAGCTATGGCTATTTTTATGCATTCTTTTCTTTTTGAATTTTAGAGTTGTAAATGAATTATGTACCACTATCACCAAAGTATAGAATCTAACTTTGACTGATTTACCATTATCAGTGAGTTTTACACTACCTTTTAATGTTTTTAAGATGTTAGTTAGTGTCCTTTTACTTCCACTGAAAGAACTCTCTTTTGCATTCCTTGTTAGGTGGTCTAGTGGTAATGAACGACCTCAGCTTTGTTTGTTTGGGAAAGTCTTTATCTCTCCTTTTATGAAGGACAGTTTTACCTAGAATAGAGGTGACAATTTTTTCTTTTAATATTTTGAAAATGTCATACCATTCTTTTCTTCCTTGAAAAGTTTCTGTTGAGAAATCTGTCAGTGGTCTTATGAAGCTTCCTATGTCATGACTCTTATCTTGCTGCTTTAAAAATTATTTCTTTGTCTTTGACTTTTGAAAATTTAATTTTAATGTTTCCTGGTATGACACCATTCAAGTTCAAGCTGTTTCATGTCCTTTTTGCCTCATGGATCTGGATGTTTATTTCTCTCTTTGTTCAGGAGGTTTTCAACCATTATTGCTTTAAATATACATTCTGTCTATTTATCTTCTTCTGATTTCTTTGCATTGTATCCCATAAGTCCCCTAGGCTTTCTTTGTTCTTTTTCATTCTTAATTTTATTTGTGATCCTCTTGGATAATATCTAATGTCCTATCTTCCAGGTCCCTGATTCTTTCTTCTGCATGATTGGGTCTGCTTTTGAAAGTCTCTGTTGAATTCTTCAGTTCAATTATTGTAATTTGTAACTCTAGGATGTTTCTTTGTTTGTTTTTTGATAATTTCTATTGCAATGTTGAACTTCTAGTTTTGTTCATGCATTTTTTCCCCTAATTTTGTTTAGTTACCTGCCTCTGTATTCTTGGTGTTCACTGAACTTCTCTAAGGTGATTACTCTGAATTCTTTGTCTGAAGACAAAGTTCATAGGTCTCCATTTCTTTAGGATGAGTTATTAGAGCTTTATTATTTTCCTTTGTTGATGTCATATTTACCTGGTTCTTTGTGATCCTTGATTCCCTATCTGCTCACCTGAGTAATTGGGTTCCTCTTCCAGACTTCACAGGTTTGCTTTGGTAGAGGCCATCTTCACCCATCAGCTCAGTTTCGGTTTCTGGGCATGTCTGTTGGTAATGTCCAGATCCCACCTGCCCAAGGACACTACCAACAGACACATCCAGACACCCAAACTGAATTTTTATCAACAGTCTTTTTGATATTTATATCCTCAAACCCATTAAATTTTTTTCTCTGAACCTTGAAGCAAAAGTCTCAGTCAATAATGTTGTCTAAAATGTCCAGAATGACCATCTGTTTGTTAATACCTTCTGAATATTCTTAATGTTTTCAGGATTTAAAATGAAGTTTTTATATTATGATAGTCTTTCTATTGATTTAAAATTGACAAGCAGATAGTAAATATATTTCTAAGAATCTGAATTAACAGGTTAAAATTTTAAAAAGCACTAAAGTTTTGTGGCATCTTTTGTTTTTTAGAATTTAGGTTTATTTTTATTCAGCAAATTTATTTTCTAAAATCACATTTCAGAAAGCTAGAGCTTTGAATGACATGTCCAACTCAAATCACTTCTCAAACTTGAATTAGAGTTTTACCAGTTTGTTGGCATTCTATTCTCACCATCATGGTCTACTGTTTTCTTTTCCAAAGTTTGACAATAAGATGCAAAAAAGTGTCATGCTATCAAATGTGAAGTAGATATTTTCCCCCTGAGGAATAACTTTCTACAACAGGTCAAACAGTTGTCTGAAAAACATTTAAATTTATGAACTCTTCATACATTTACATGACAATGGGTCACAATGTAAATTCATGTATCCTTGTTATGTAAATTGAGAATAAGTAGCAAGATATAACTAAAATTGTATCTCAAAAATGACATTTAAAACCTAGAGTGTTTTTTTCTTTGTTCTTGCTGTTACTCTTAGTCTGCACTTAAAATAATAACTGTTAAAAAGTTTAGGACACCAACACTGTATTCAAAAAGGAAACTAAATTCATGCAGAAACAGAATTGTACTCTGTCAAGCATTAAACCTAATCAGTTCCCTCAGTAATGAATCTATAAATTCTAAGGATAAAGATAGCATTGTGTAGGAAAAAAGGAAATGGATTAGAATCTCTTAGGAGATAAATTTGACAATACCTGGATGAGTACTTTAAAAAATCCTTTTGGTTCATCTTTCCTTTATTTAAAAAAAGGAATCAAATTATGTTATTTGTTAGGTCCTTGAAAAGATTATTATATTCAGTCTGGCTCTGTATCAAATAACTTGTAGAGGTTTTAAAAATAGAAATGTGTATGCCTCTCCAGAAAAATGGGAATTGTAGTGATGGGATATAGGCATCATATTTCTAATAAATTATGTATACGTATATAAATAAAATATATATCTGATGGATAGTTATATCTATATATATTTATTGTAAAGGTGTTGTTTAATCAATTTAGCTATTAATAGTTTTCAGTTTATTTTTACAAGAAACTACCTTTAGAGGCGCTTCTGAGGTGTTTCCTTGCTTATAATCAAATATGTCCAATATGTGATTCCCCCACATAACCAAATGTTTATTGACAAATAGTCACAAGAACAGTTTACATTATATATGGTCAATGACATACCATCTATCTGCATTTAAACACTCTGCAATAAAGGTACATTGAAATAAGAAGCAAAAATATATCAACAGCATGACTGACAAAACTTGTAGTTTAAGAATGTTATAAAATCTTTTATGTTCCACTGGAGAATGTAGTAATGAAAAGAAGACTGGGCATAGAATGAGACTCAAAATGTTAAGCTGTTGGCCTACCAGTCACTTGAAAAAATTACAGACAAAGGTAAATACATCTGTAAAATATATATTTTATGAAAGCCAGTTATTTCAAGATGGAATATAAAATCAACAGTATTTATGCTAATAAATAATCTGTGTAGCAGTGGTCTTGTGGTATTTAGATCTGTTATAGAGACTCATGATTATGGTTTCTTTAGTGCTAAAAACCACCCATTTTTTATTTTAATGAGTTGCATACTTCAATCATCTACTTTAGGATGTAAATTGAGACTAATGCACACAGACTTCCACCACTGGCTATTAATGAAGCAACAAGAAATAAATTAATCCTCCCCCATATACTACTGTAAAACCTGGGTAAAAGAAAACAAGTTTTCAAACTGAGCATTGAAGAACTTTGATCCCTGTCAGAAGTGAAACAAACAAGATGTACCCTACAATAACCCTGGAATTCTGCATGGAGATAATTTGTGACTATGATAAGAAGGAGTAAAAGAAATAATAAGCCTGAAAGTCTGGCTGGTTTAGGGAAATTGGATTTTGGAGATGGTGAAGGCTGAGGAAGCTGGAAGTTTTGAGTCATTTCTCATGAGAGGTAGGAGTTATGCAGAAGAAGAAATCCCAAGGATTCTATATAGCAGTTGTTTGAATCTTTCCTAACTACTAGGTTAGTCATGCTATGGTGAAGCTTCACAGTACAGACCTTAAAAGGATGGCAGATTTTTAGGTGAGCAATTTCCAAAACTCACACACATCAGGTAGCTAGTAAATTCTGACTATCTAGAGTGAAAAGTCCTTGTTGAACACATTAGTTATTCAGTGGAGGTTTCAGAGGAGTTATGCCTTAGTTGAAAATTTGAATTATTAATGAAATGATGGAATAAGGAATTATAGGGACCAACTCAACTTCTTGCTGGAACGAAGTCCAATAATCTTTAAAGAATAACCACAAAATAGAGACAATGAACAACACAATATCCATAATGTCTGGCAACACATTGTCTAGCATATAGTAAAAATTACTAGATTTTCCAAGGAGCAGGAATATGTGACCTAAAAAAGGCAAAACTCAATTAATAAAAGCAGACCCAGAAATGACAGAAGTTATAGAATTATCAGACAAGGACCTTAAAATAGAAACTATAAAATATTCAATTATTTGCAGGAAAGATTAAACATAAGACAGAAAATTAAGGTATAAGATATAACCAACTGAAATCTCAAGCTATTAATTTAAATATATCAAATTATAAATTCACTGGATAGGATTAACAGATTTTGCACCACAGTAGCAAATATTTCTAAAATGAATATGTAATAATAGAATCTTTCCTAATGAAAGCATTGAGAGAAAAAAATCTTTAACAAACTCACTGCATACAGAACAATTCAAGCTGTCTACTGTGTGTAATCAGAGTCCCAGAGGAAGGAACTATAGAAAAATATTTGAATAAATAGTGACAAAATGTTTTCCATGTTTGCTTACAAGTTAAAATACTAAAAATTCAAGAATATTATAGGAGCTACTCAAAAGAAGGAAAAAGATGAAACTAAGATATACCATAATCAAACGGGTTTAAACATGTGACAAAGAAAATCTTAAAAGTGCAACAATGAGGAACACAGATAGGCAAAAACAGCTGATTTCTCTGAAACTATGCAAGCATAAAGACAATAACTTCTTTAACGTATTAAGGTGTTGTGGGTGGAAGGGAGGGCATGAACTTAAAATTCTATACCCAGAAAAGGTACTTTTCAAAAATGAATGTGAGAGACTTCCCTAGTAGTGCAGTGGTTAAGAATCCACCTGCCAATGCAGGGGACATGGGTTCAATCCCTGGTCCAGGAAGATCCCACATGCCACAGAGCAACTAAACCTGTGCACCACAACTACTGAGCCTGTGCTATGGAGCCTGCGTGTCACAACTACTAAAGCCCACAGACCTAGATCCCATGCTCCACAACAAGAGAAGCCACTGCAACGAGAAGCCTGCACACTGCAATTAAGAGTAGCCCCCACTCTCCACAAGTAGAGGAAGCCCACTCACAGCAACAAAGACCCAGTGCAGCCAAACATAAATAATAAATTAATTAATTTTAAAAAATGAATGTGAAACAGAGACACCCAGCAGAGCTGCAGGTAGAAATTAGGGTACATGAAGAGATAAAATGAAGACTGTTAGGGATCATAAATATATGGTAAATGTAAATTATATATTTCTATTTTATTTCATAAAACCTAATTGACTGTCAAAAGAAAAAATATTAATGATATACAGTGAGATTTCTAACGTGTAGTAAATCAAATCTTGACAATACTGTAAAGGTAAGTACATAGAACATTATTGTAAGTTTCTAATATTATGTGTAAAGTAATATATGTCAAGGAAGAATTTTATGAAAAAATGCATTATAAAACTGATCACAAAAAATAAGTAATGATAACAGTTTACTTATTCAAAAAATTTAAGAGAACAAAGGAAAAATAGAAAGCATACAGCAATATAATAGACTTAAATCCTATCAAGTCCAAACTTGTGTTAATTACAAATGATCCAATTAACCATTAACCCTACAAGTAAAAGACAAAGATTGTCATACTACATAAAAAAGGAAGCCATGACTATTTGTGGTCCTCAAAAAAAAAAAAATTAATTACTTAAAAAAATAAATTACATGTATAGATAGTTTAATATAGAAGGAAATAAATATATGCATCCTGAAAGCATTAAGCATATGAAAGCTTTAACAACTATAATATCATACAAACTGGACTTCAGAACAAGGAATGTTACTAGGGAAAGTTTATGATAATTGGATTTGATTCATCAAGAAGACATAACTGTTTTAAATATCTGTGAATCAACCAACAGTTTTATAACACATGACAGAAAATTTGACAGAAAAGAAGAAACAGAAAACACTTCTCTCCTGGAAATTGAGGAGTACATAGAAAATCATGATGGGTTAGGAAGACTACAACATTAGTGACCAACTTACCCTATTTGACACTTGTAGATCAATGCTCCCAACAACAAAACAGGATACACATCTTTTCAAGGACATATGCTTCAAAGTATTTTATATTTCTGGTAATTTCTATTTGTCCATAAGATATTAGATTTGTTACTCAATTTTCAAGTATTTGTGGATTTTTCTGATACTTTTATATTTATTTCTAATTTAATTTCATATGGTTAGAACATATACTCTGCATAATTGAAATTTGTGTTATGTCACAGCATATGGTCTATGTTGGTGCTTGTAACCTGTGATGGGCAAGGATTTAATTGCAAAGGTCACAAGGGAGCTTTCTTAGGCTTATTAAAATGGTTTTAATTATATTGGTAGTTATACAAATGTGTACATATAATCAAACTCATCAAATTATAATAACAGTGGATGCATTTAATTGTATAAATTATACCTCAATAATTCAGTAAAGGAAAACAAGATACATACATTTTCCACCATCAATTTTATTTTAGTTTAGAGACATGAAATGTCTGTGAGGCATGTTAGCAAAACATACACTCCCAAATTTGTCACTAAACATGAACAGTAGTAAATACATTTAAGAATATGGAAAGAAGTACACTTTCATAACTCATCAGGGAATGAAAATTAAGACTGTAGAGAATAATTATACCCACTAGAATTGCAAAAATAGGCAAAATGTTTGATCATTTTGAGTGTTGTTGAGGAATTAGAGCACCAGAAACAATTACTATAGGAAGGTAAACAGCCTCTTTTAATGTACATTCTCACATTATCTGGTTGAACACGCACAAACTGCCAGTTATCCAACTTTCAGATATATATACCAGGGATGTGTACAAAAATGTGCTCAAAAACATAACTTGTAATAACAAAACACTGGAACAGAGATCAATCCAAAAATGTATTCAACAGACAATGGATAGTTATACTGTCATATATTTACACACAAAAAAATATGATTCAAGAATAAAAATAAACTTCAACTGAATTAACATGAAATTTAGAGGCAAATGTGACTCAAAAAAGTGTTGCAAAAGAGTTAACATATGACTTTCATAAATCATATGAAAAATGATTTTATCGTTTTTATTATCTGTATTCTAAAACACAGTCAATAAAAATATCTATATGTTTAAAAACCAAGATCTTGTAAAGATTATAGGTTAAGCTTAATACATAGCCAAGGTTGAAAATTATTTTTCTAGAATTAACAGGTAATATTTTTTAAAATTCTGTAATTCCTTACCATCATATTTTCCTTGGAAAATTCAATTTTGAAGTTTTGTTTGTTAATTTTCTTACACATTTCAGAAAGTGACTAGTGTTATAAAATTAATAAATGGACTTGGGCAACATGGATATCTATCTAAGAATAGGAAGGAGAGTAGCAATTAATGTTACTTTGCAGGAAAGAAAAGCAATTTTCCATTCTTAAGAACATAGAAGTAGGTGAATATTTTCCAAAGAATTAAATATGGCACTCAAAGCCATGATCAATCATAATCTCTTTATTTCGTTTTAGATATTTTCATTTCTATTGGAGTATAGTTGATTTACAGTGTTGTGCTACTTTCTGCTAAACAGCAAAGTGAATCAGTTATATGTAAACATATATCCAGTCTTTTTTAGATTATTTTCCCATATAGGTCATTACAGAGTATTGAGGAGAGTTCCTTGTGCTATACAGTAGTTCCTTATTAGTTATCTATTTTATATATAGTAGTGTATATATGTCAATCCCCAATCCCCCAAAATATCCCTCCTCCCCTTGCCCCCCTGGTAACCATAAGATTGTTTTCTTCATCTGTGACTCTATTTCTGTTTTGTAAATAAGTTCATTTGTACCCGTTTTTTTTAGATTCTACATATAAGCAATATCATATAATATTTGTCCTTCTCTGTCCAACTTACTTCATTCAGTATGACAATCTCTAGGTCCATCCATGTTGCTGCAAATGGCATTATTTCATTCTTTTTATAATGGCATAGTATTCCTTTGTGTGTGTATATATATATATGTATATTATACGTATATACACATATATATGTGTATATATATATACACATATATATGTGTATATATATATATATATATATATATATACACACACACACCCCATCTTCTTTATCCATTCCTCTGTCGATGGACACTTAAGATGCTTCCATGTCTTGGTTATTTTTTAATAGTGCTGCAATGAATGTCGGTGTGCGTGTATCTTTTCAAATTAGAGTTTTCATGATTTTTAGATATATGCCCAGGAGTGGGATTGTTGGATCATATGGTAGCTCTATTTATAGTTTTTTAAGGAACCCCTCCATACTGTTCTCCATAGTGGCTGTACCAACTTACATTCCCACCAACAGTGTAGGAGGGTTCCCTTTTCTCCACATCCTCTCCAGCATTTATTTGTAGGTTTTTTTTGATGATGGCCATTCTGACTGGTGTGAGGTGATACCTCACTGTAGTTTTGATTAGCATTTCTCTGATAATTAGTGATGAGCATTTTTCATGTGCCTCCTGGTCATCTGTATGTCTTCTTCGGAGATGTATTTAGATCTTCTGCCCATTTTTCAATTGGATTTTTTTTTTTTTTTTGATACTGAGCTACATGATCTGTTTGTATATTTTGGAGATTAATCCCTTGTCAGTTGATTCAGTTGCAAATATTTTCTCCCATTCTGTGGGCTGTCTTTTTGTTTTGTTTATGGTTTCCCTTGCTGTGCAAAAGCTTTTAAGTTTAACTAGGTAGCATTTGTTTATTTTTGTTATTTTCATTACTCAAGGAGGTGGATCAAAAAAGATCTTGCTGCTATTTATGTCAGAGAATGTTCTGCCTATGTTTCCCTCTAAGAGTCTTATAGTATCTCATCTTATATTTAGGCCTTTAATCCATTTTGATTTTATTTTTTTTGTATATGGTGTTAGTGAGTGTTCCAATTTCATTCTTTTAAGGGTAGCTATCTACTTTTCCCAGCACCACTTACTGAATAGACTGTCTTTTCTCCATTGTATAATACAGTCTTGCCTCCTTTGTCATAGATTAGTTGAACACAGGTGCGTGGCATAATCTCTTTAATATAAAGATCCCACCCATCAAATTCTTTTCAAGTATCTAAACTTTGGATCATCTCGTGTCAGGACACTGCTGGGACTAGAAGTTGGCAGGAAAAAGCTGTCTGTCCAGGAAACAACCCCTGGTGTGCAGGAGGCAATTGAAACTGAATTCTATTCTACTTGAAATCAAATTTGCTAAACCTCAATGTCTTTTAAAGAATTGTGTACACCCTAATTAGTAAAATCTAATCATTAGAATGTCTTTGACTCATAAAAAATTGACTATGGAAGATTTATCACATGTCCTTTTGTTGTTGATCATTGTTCACATTACTGTAGTGTCTGACAGGACTCTAATGGTGTCATAAATTCCTGAAAGAATTAATGAACTCTCATGTCTAGCTTACTATCATATCTTGCTTAATATTTGGTTAAAAAAAGCATACTCTAGTAGATTGTCCATTTAGTTCCATAAAAATAACTAAATGCTTAAAGAACACTATTTCACACCTGTAATATGCCTTACTTTATAATTCATATCTTTTAACATGCTTAGAATATAGCTTTAGGCTTTGCTGAAACACTTTTAAAAATCTTCAGTAGCTAATGATATTAAATGTGCATTTGTGTCAAACAGAAAATTTCATTTTATTTTCCTTGTAAAATATTGTGTTAGCAATACTGAATTATGGTAATTATCTTGGCCAGTCTTAAGATTTTCTCATAACTGCACATGTAAACAAACTAAGAATGACATTTTTTTCTATATACTCTAAGAAACAAGTATTTTTCTGATATATAAAACATTTCTAACTCAATATAATCCTTCCAGAATGAAGCAATTATTACCACTAATACCATCATGAAGTAGTATTGAAACTCCTTTTGAGGAAACTAAATGTACGAACTTGAGTACTTATCCACTTGATTACTCAGATTGACTATTCTTAGGCCAATTGCCAAGAAAGGAATTGTAAAGCCAAATGTTAAATTTGAATCATAATCATAAAAGGAAGAGGTGCCCTGCTATCCAGTTACCCAGAGGGCAGTGTGAGTACACTGCTGTTTTATGGAGACCTTTAAATGTTCTGAAGATCCTTTCCAACTTCGTAATTATTTAATCAATTCCTAATAAGTAAAATATTTAACTAGTAGAGCCAATGGCATAGAATAGTTTAAGCTATCATTAGCATATTTTCCTTGGTATGAAAGAAAAATTTAGGAGTACGTTTTGAGGAAAAGTCAGAGCAAATGCTATCACCCAAAGATAAAGAAGGAATCCAGAAGCTTGGATAGAATTTTAGCAAAGACTTTACAGACAGTATTTACTTATAATGCATATTGAAATGCATTATTTGATGTACATTGATCCTTGCTCATAACAGTATCTCCTTATTTATTTTAAAAAGAACAACCATTCCTTTGTAATTCATAGTTAATGCAACACAGGGTTAATGAGCAATAATTTAGAATCACTGTTATGTAACTGAGAAAATATAAGTATCTCTCAGCTCTCCAAGACATCATAATATTTTCAATTCTACACTTAAATGACCTCACCCAAAGTGCTTTCCAAATGTGCCTATCCTGTTGGTCTGAATTGCAGGAATACCAATAAATGCTCTTTTCCTGTATATAATTTATTTTAAGCAGAGGAACTATTATAGCTGCCATCTGTTTTGGCTACTTCTCATCTTTTTTTGGCATATGAACAATGGTTTAGTGAACAAGTGAATCATGGAGTTATTTAATACTCTAGACAGTGCTATAAAAACACTATCACAGTGAAAATATACACAAATTATGGTTCAACAACATTTATTGGGGACCAAAGCTGCAATGGATGTTATCTTTCTCTTCTATTTGACACTCTTATTTTATTAATTCTGACCAGATAAATTGAAGTTTTTACAGTAAATTTTCTCCAAGAAATTGCCTGGTATTTAAACCTTTTAGAATTAAATCAAGGAAAAGAGGGAGGAAAAAATGTAACTTCTTTTGAAAAGGGTTCATAAAGCATAACTACATTATACTAAATGAAAAGATACCATCAGAACTCACAGTACTTTGATGGATTAAATTCTAAATTTGTTTATATTTATTTAAATTTTAGAAAAAATTTCCTTTCATCATAATTAAAAAATTAACTAATAATATGGTATTTGTTTCTTGTGGCTGCTATAATAAATTATCAAAAAACTGAGTGGCTTAAAACAAAAATTTATTTTTTCCTCCCAGTTTTGGAGGCCAGAAACCAAGGTGTCGTCAGGGCCATGATACTTCTCAAAGTTCAAGAGGAGATCCCATTCCTTGCCTCATTTAAATTATGGTGGCTGTCACATTCATTAGTTTGTGGCTGCATTAATCCAATCTCTGCCACTCTCTTCACAGGACCTTCTCTTCTGTCTGAGTCTTTTCCTCACCTGTCTCTTAAAAGGGTACTTTTAATTGAGTTTAGGGTTCATCCAGGAAGATTTCATCTCAAGATCCTTAGCGAAATTATCTGCAAAGACCCTTTTTACAAATAAGGTAATATTAACAGGTTTCAGGGATGAAGATGTGGGCATTTCTTTTGGGGGGTCACCATTCAAACTACTATAGATAGTATCTGCCAAAACTTAAATATCAGAATAGCATATGATAAACTCTCTAAGTTTAGGAGTCTAGTTTATGAAGAAGTAACAGAAAAGAGGAAAAAAGACCATTTCTTATAGCATGCGAACACTCCATAGGGTCCATCTTCAATGCTCTTCCCTATAAATCATTGTTTCTGATATTCAAATCTTTATCTCTGTTTGATACTATTTGCTACTGCCCAAAGGTATGATATATCCTTATCTCACACCACTTTCTCCTCAACTGAAAGGGGTTGATCAAGTGTACCACTTGAGTCTTACCAACTGGGGGATTTCCCCCTAATGCTGTTTTTTTGTTTGTTTATTTGTTTTCTTTTTAAGGGCTGCACTTGATTAGAACTGCTGTGCCAAAGCTGTGCTTGGTGCTTGTTCATGTACCCATAGACCTAGTCAAGCATTTTTAAAAATTCTAATTGCTGTCCATAGGGAACTTCCCGTGTTGCTATGGCTGTAGTTGAGGGAAAAGTCTATTGATGCCTTTCTAAAGTTCAAATTTAGGAATAAAAGGAACCAAAAGTTTTATTGTTTGGGCCTAATTATGAAGTTTGTGCTGGAATATTTGGTGAAATTAAAGCCATTTTTTTAAAAGCAGCAAACATAATTTAATGATACAAATAATATCCTGGCAGGGTTTTTTTTTTTTTTTTTTTGCTTTCATGTCCTTTAAATAGTGCAAAAAATGGAAGAGAAGGAAACATACTGCAATTTATAATTTAATACGTTTGACCAAGAATCAATGGTAGACTTATGGAAGTAATTTACAGCTGGATTTGGAATTCTCCACCCTTATTTCTGGGGATATTTGGATGCATGGATTTAACTCTTAGCTAAGATAAGGGTATTGGAGTTGATGATGTGCTACTTCAAGTCCAAAACTCACCTGGTAACCCCAAGGGATAACTGGTTTATTGATGGTTTCTGGGTGGAAAACATGATTAGAAGGCAGTAAGATCATGCTGGGAATATCTGCCTTGAGCAGGTTACTAGAAGACCTTGCCATCTAATCTTTTTTATATTTCATAATTTTTGTGACCTGTTGAAGAAATCTGTTGCCTTCCAAGATTGTAAAGATACTCTTCTATGTTTTCATATAGAAGATGTATTGTTTTACTTTTGAAATGCATATCACTTCATCTGGAATTCATTTTTGTGTAGTGTGAAATAAAGGCAAAGTTTCCCATATGGATACCAAATTTTTGCAGAAATCTTTATTGTAAAGCCTACCTGTTCTGCAAAGCACTATAGGGTCACTGTTTAATAAGTCCAGTGAAATATATCTGTGGGACTGTTTCTGCACTCTTTATTGTATTCCATTATTCTGTTTTATTTTCATTCACAGTATCTTAATTAATGTAACTTTATAATAGATCAGTAAGTAGTGAAAGTTTCCAGCTCTTTTTAAAATCAATAATGTCTAGATTTTTCCTATATTATTGCATTGCCACGTATACTTTTTAAGTTGACATATAATTGACATGTAACATTGTTAGTTTCAGGTGTACAACAAAATGATACAATATTTGTGTATATTGTCACATAATCACAAAAATCTAGTTAACATCCATCATCATGCATAGTTATAAATTTTTTTCTTGTAATAAGAACTAAGGTCTTTCAAATACCTAATACAGTATTAACTATAGCTACATGGTATACATTATATTCCCATGACATTTATTTTACAACTGGAAGTTTTGTCTTTTAACCATTTTTATTCATTTTGCCCACCCCCACTCTCCCACGCCCTCACCCCCCAACCCCGGCAACCATCAATCTGTTCTCTGTATCTGTGAAAACATTTTTTGTTTGTTCTGTACATTCCACAAGTAAGTGGAATCACTTAGAATTTGTCTTTTTCTATGACTTAACTCACTTACCATAATGCCCCCAAGTTCCTTTCATTTTGTCACAAATCACAAGATTTATTTAAATCACTGAATAATATTCCTGTGTGTGGGATATATAAAGATACCAAATTTTTAAGTATATTCATCCATCAGTGGACACTTAGGTTTCTTCCATGTTTTGGCAATTGTAAATAATGCTGCAATGAACATGTGGGTGCATATATCTTTTCAAGTTAGTATTTTTATTTTCTTTGGATAAAACCCAGAAGTGAAGTTGCTGGATCATATGGTAGTTCTACTTTTAGGTTTTTTTTTTTTTTTCTTTGCGGTACGCAGGCCTCTCACTGTTGTGGCCTCTCCCGTTGTGGAGCACAGGCTCCAGAAGCGCAGGCTCAATGGCCATGGCTCACGGGCCTAGCCACTCCGCAGCATGTGGGATCTTCCCAGACCGGGGCACGAACCCGTGTCCCCTGCATCGGCAGGTGGACTCTCAACCACTGCGCCACCAGGGAAGCCCTACTTTTAGTTTTTTTGAGGAACTTCCATACTGCTTTTCATAGTGGCTGCACCAATGTACATTCCCACTAAGAGTGCAAAGGGTTCCCTTTTCTCCATATCTTCACCAATGCTTGTTACCTCATATTTTTGATAATAGACATGAAGTGATATCTCATCGCAATTTTGATTTGTATTTTCCTGATGAATAGTGATGTTGAGCACTTTTTCATATACCTGTTGGCTATCTGTATGACTTCTTTGGGAAAATGTCCTTTAAGTTTGTCTTCCCATTGTTACTCAGATTATTTTTGTGCTATTGACTTGTATGGCTTAATATATTTTGGATATTAACCCCTTATTAGAAATGTATTTTCTTCTAGGAGTTTTATCATTTCAGGTCTTAGACTCAATTATTTAATCCATTTGAGTTATTTTTGTGTACGGTGTAAGATAGTAGTCCAGTTTCATTCTTTCACATGTTACTGTTATTTTATGTATGCCTCATGTAATCACAAAGCAATAACCTATAGAAGAAGCATGAAAGATATAGGAGTATAAGCATAACACTTCAGTAAGCTATCATATTACAAAGGAAGAGAGCAAGAAGAAAGGAACAGAGAAATTATGAAGCAACCAGAAACAATTAAAAAATAGCAATAATTATGTACCTGTCAATAAACTTTAATGTAAATGGACTAAATTCAATCAAAATACATAGACCCATCTGTATGCTGCCATCAATAAACTCATTTCAGATGTTGAATGTTGTCACATGCTTTTTCTGAGTCTTTTGAGATAATATGATTTTTTTTTATCCTTAATTTTGTTAACATTGTATATCACATTGATTTGTGGACATTGAACCATCCTTGCATCCATGGAATAAATTCTTCTTGATCATGGTGTATAATCCTTTTAATGTATTTTTGAATTCAGTTTGCCAGTATGGTATTGAGGATTTTTGCATCTATGTTCAACAAGGATTTTGGCCTGTGATTTTCTTATCTTGTGTTGTTCTTGTCTGGTTTTGGTATCAGGGTAATCATGACCTCATAAAGTGAGCTTGGAAGTGTTTCCTAATTTATTTTTGGAAGAGTTTGAGAAGGATTGGTATTAATTCTTCTTTGAATATTTGGTAGAATTCACCAGTAAAGTCATCTAGTCATGGACTTTTTGTTGTTGTTCTTTTTTTTTTTTTTTTTTTTTTTTTTTTTTTTGCGGTACGTGGGCCCTCTCACTGCTGTGACCTCTCCCGTTGCGGAGTACAGGCTCCGGACACGCAGGCTCAGCGGCCATGGCTCATGAGCCCAGCCGCTCCATGGCATGTGGGATCTTCCTGGACTGGGACACGAACCCGTGTCCCCTGCATTGGCAGGCGGACTCTCAACCACTGCGCCACCAGGGAAGCCCTGTTGTTGTTCTTGTTGGGAGGTTTTTTGATTACTGATTACCTCCTTACTAGTGATTGGTCTGTTCAAATATTCTCTTCATGTTTCAGTTTTGGTAAGTTGAATGTTTCTAGGAATTTATACATTTCTTCTAGGTTATCTAATTTGTTGGTGGATAAATTTTCATAGTAGTCTCTTATATTCCTTTGTATTTCTGTGGTATCAGTTGTAACATCTCCTCTTTCATTTCTGATTTGTTTATTTGAGTCCTCTCTTTTCTTTGTGTATCTAGCTAAAGGTTTGTTAATTTTGTTTATTTTTTAAAGAACCAGATCTTAGTTTCATTGATCTTTTCTATTAACGTTTTAGTCTGTATTTCATTGATTCCATTCTGATCTTCATATTTTACTTACTTCTACCAATTTTAGAGTTCATTTGTTGTTCTTTCTCTATTTCCTTGATATGTAAAGTTAGGTTGTTTATTTTAGATCTTTGTTTCTTGGTGCAGACATTTATCCCTATGAACTTTCCTCTTCAAACTGCTCTTGCTACATCCCATAAGGTTAGGTAGGTTGTATTTCCATTTTCATTTGTCTCAAGGTAATTTTGTATTTCTCTTTTAGTTTCTTTGAGCCATTGTGTGTATGATAGCATGCAGTTCAGTCTCCATATATTTGTGAATTTTCCGGTTTTCTTTATTTTATACAGTGGGTGGTCAAAAAAATGATTGATATGATTTCATCTTCTTAAGTGTATTAAGACTTCTTTTCTGACCAACATATGACCAGTCCTGGGAATACTTCATATGTGCTTGAGTAGAATATGTATTCTGTTGCATTTTGGTAGAATGTTATATATATATTTCTGTTAAATCCACCTGTACTACCACGTTGTTTAAAGTCAATGTTTCCTTACTGATTTTCTGTATAGGTCCTCTATCCACTGATGTTAATGGGGAATAAAAGCCCCCTACTATTATTGTATTGCTGTCTACTTCATCCTTTACATATGTTCATACTTTGTATGTCTAGGTATTTCTATACTGAGTGCATCAATACTTAAACAATGTTATATTCTCTAGTTTGATTGACCCCTTTATCATTATGTGATGACCTTTGTCTCTTATGAGAGTCTTTGTTTAAACTTTATTTTGTCTGGTATATCTACCCCAACTTTCTTTTGGTTTCTGTTTGTATGGAATACCCTTTTCTATCCCTTCACTGTCAGTCTATGTTTGTCCTTATATCTGAAGTGAATTTCTTGTAGGCAGCAAACAGATGAGTCTAGTCTTTTGATTGGAGAATTTAGTCCATTTACATTGAAGTTTATTGATAGGTATGTTACTATTGTCATTTTGTTGTTTTGTGTTGTTTTATAATTCCTCTGTTTCTTTTTTCTCTTTCTTTGTGATTTGATTATTTTCTTAATTGGTATTCATAGACTCCATCTTTTGTGTGTCCTCTCTAGATTTTTGCTTTGTGGTTAACAAGAGGCTTTCATAAAATAACTTACTTTATAGCAATCTATTTTAAGTTGCTAACAACTTAAGTTTGAACGTATTCTAAAACCCAGCATTTTTAGAATTGCCATATCTTTAAAACCAGCTTGTCAGAATCTTTCTTATAAACAACATGTTATTTTGATTTTAAGGAGACAACTCTATACAGAATTAATATCTTTATAATATTGAGTCTTTCAATCCATTAACATTCCCTATCCCTCCATTTATCTAGTTCTCTTTTTTTGGGGGGGTACCAAATTACTTTATTTGAAGGAATGGTACTAAGGAAAGGACTTATAGATGTTTTGGTACAACTTACAGAAAAGGTAAAGGTAACCCAAACATGCATGCACTGCCTTGGTGACCAGGGAAGTCACCCCTGTGGCTACAGGAAGCCAGCCTGAGGCTTAGCTCTCATTATCACTATTTCCCAGGGTGTGCTTATCAAAGAGATACTGTGCCATGCCAGATTCGGGGGCCCCATCATGCGCAAGTTGGTTACATGGTCACCCAATTCTTTAATGGATTTCATCTGATCATTCAGATAATGAGTCTCAATGAAATCACACAAATGGGGGTCATTTTCTCAGTGGCCAGTTTGTGCAGTACCAGTAGTGACTGACTCACACTTTTTTCAAGTGTAGCACACATTCCATTGTATTCAGCTCATTCTTCCAGTCATCACAGTCTGGTTTCTTGATATCCTGAAGGAAGATTCAGCCACCCTGTTGGTTCTGCAGCTTCATCAATTTCTCAGCATGTTCCCTCTCCTCACAAGATTGGTGAAGAAAGTATTTGGCAAAGTTCTTCAAAGCCACATCATTGAGGTCAAAATAGTACGACATGGACAGGTAGACATAGGAGATGTAGAGCTCCAGGTTGATCTGGCGGTTGATGGTGTTCTCCGAGTCCTGGTGGTAGTTCTGGCACACCTGCGAGGGGGACACGGTCGTCATGGCGGGCGGCTGTGGTGAAGTGGTGGCAGTGGCTGCATGGCGCTATAATGACAGCGGGGACCTTGGGGCAGTCAGAGGGCACTGTGAGGTGGTGGCGAGGGCTGGCTCTGAGCGTCTGGCCAGAGCGGGGGACGAGCGCTGGGTTCCATCCAAGCACTGTTGAAGCAGGAAACCATGGCTACTCTCCACGAGGACTGTCTAGTTCTCTTTTTAATACTTCTTAACTTAGAATAACTACAAAACATTGTTCTGTACATCATGTTTTCTTAGCTTGATATTTTATTTTTGTATGCTATTAAATGGTATCATTTTATATCCAAAACTTTTGTAGTTATATAGAAGTATAAACATATCTAGATAGCTAACAAGATAAGTATATAGATAAGCATACATATAAATACTTGTATACACCAAGCTTTTTTATTTACAAAATTGTCATTTATAAACAGCAAATTATTATTTTTTTCTTGCCTTGTTTTACTGACAATATATCCAACACAATCTTGGTGTGTTTTATTGAGTATACCTTTTTTATTCTGGATTTCAGAAAGATTTCAGTACTTTATTCTTTACTGAATCTGTTTTTGCTCTTGTTTTTGTTTGTTTTTTAAGTGAACATTCTTTATGAGATTAAGATAAATCTTCCAAATTTTCTTAGCATCTTTGAATGTTTGTGAATTATATTAAATGATATTTTTGCAACTACATATACACTTTTCAATAGATACCATATGTATGTTTTTCTACCTTATTAATATGGTGAATTACATCGCTTGATGTTTCTGTATTGTGTTTCTTGGAAGCAAATTATGTTGAGATATATTTATTTTAGTTAAGTAGATAGATGATAGGTGGGTAGATAAAGATAGATTTGATATGTTAATATTTTGTTTTGAAATTTTACATCTATATTTATGTGAAAGGTTAGCCTATAATTTTCTTATTTTGTAATATCATTGTCCAGTAACTAAGTTATATTGTACACATAGAAAACTTTGCTGAGTAGTTTGTGTATAATCAGTATTATTTCTTCCTTAACTGTCTGGAAATTATGTAGGTGACACCAACTTGACCTGGTAAATCTCATTGAGTAAATTTTGGTACACATTCTGATATATTTATTAAATATAGTAATATTCTGTTTGTCAGTTTTGGTAAATTGTGTTTTCCTAAAATATTGTTAAATTCATCTGAAATACAAAATATTTGGTGTAAAGTTTATCATAATTTTTATTTTCCTTTTTATTAATGCCCATAAAATTAGTAGTTTTCATGCATGTTTTCTCTTTTTTGCTTGATTAATTTTGTTTTTTGGTTTATAAATTAGCTTTTAAGAATAACTAAAGTGCCTTTGTTGATTTTCTTTATGGTATGCTTATTTTTTTTATTTCATTGAATCCTACTTCCACATTTTTATTGTTCTTTTTTAATTAAAATAAAGATGAAAGTCAATGAGAATACGATAAATCAACTTGGAAGAATGCTGTGAAACAAAACTAAACATTTATGTAATGAATATGAATCATTTGACTTACTTTCTAATTTTAGTTCAGATGTAGTATTGTTTTCACAAGTTTACAAATGATAAGAATTAGAAAGAGAAAACTTAAGTAAATTAACTGTAGGTTGCAGAGATAGGGTTGGAGGTGAAACTAGCATTTAAATCAAGGTTTTCCAGAATTGAAAGTCCATTATTGTCTCATATTACTATACTGCTCTGGCAAATGTTTTGTGAAGTTACACTTATAGATCTTGAATAGGTGTCCAGAGTTTGTCTACCATCTATCATTTGACGCTTTGCTTTCAATAGCTAAAATTTCACACCTTATCCTCCTCACATATTTTTTGTATATTGCAATATTCCTTCTTTTTCCTTTTCCTCCTTTTTCTCACACAATTTTATTTTTATTTCCTTCCTTAGTTTTCAGCCAAATGTGTAACTCCAGACTATAAATGCATAGCAATAAGATAGAATATATTTTGAAAACCATTCTTCCATTTCTTCTTTTTTTTTTTTAATGCACCTGGATTAGCTTAGCCAAAGTTTGTGGGTTTATTTGCTCAATTAATGGTCGCTGACTGATGGACTGTCTGAAAAACACCCTATTGTTCCTAAATTAGTTGTAGCAAATAAATATGTTTCTCAGTCATTATTTGGAAAACATCTGCATTGGTAAGCAGCTTTTGCTACAGTAACAGATTCTTGACTCTAAATGACCTAAATAAGTGAGTATATTTTTATATAACAAGTTTGAGGGCTTCTAGTATTGGTTTAGTGGTTTAAAGATGTCAAAGACAATATCTCTTTGATTCCCTTGACTTTTCTCCCATGTCTGCAAGGTGGCTGCTCAAGAGCCAAGTCTTTTGTTAACATTCAAAACAAGAAGGCAAAGGCAAAATCAGATGTGAAGGGAGTGGTAGATGGTAGTTACAGTTGTCACTGACTTATGAAATAGTTAGCTAAGGAATAGGTCAGGAAGGGATTAGAGACCCTGCAAGGAGAGGAAATATGGGACAACTATTGGAAGGAATGAGTCTTGGGGTAGAAAATAAATGATTAGTAGAAATTCTAAACAATGGTCAGGGTCTGTGAATTCTTGCTTTTATTCTGGATTGTTACAGGTTTATGAGAAAAACAAAGAAAGTTTATTAAAAACATGCATGGAGGATTACAAAGTCAATAATGTAACTTAGGACTCTTGTTTATAACTGATATAAACCCAAATCAAAAATCAAATAAATAAGTAAAGCAATCTCTGGCTTTCATAACAGAACATTTCAGTAGTAGAACTATTTCCAAGCATAAATTATCTCATGTACTCTAGATTACATGAGAGGTATATTTGTAACTCAGTGCTGATTTCTCCATGTTGACTTCATTTTAGGAGGGTTACTCCTGGGTGAGACAAAATGGCTTGATTCTACTGATTAGGCAAACCTAGACGAAAAGAGAGTGCTTCATTCACTATAGTTTCAATCCAGGTGTTGGGATTTGAGTTTCTCCTGATTTGGTCTTATTCAGAGCAAATAATCAACTTTATAATCAACTTTAAATCATTTATTGTGGCCAGGAACATCCAGAGGTGTGGTCACCCATCTACAATTATAAAGACTGAGATTGGGAATAATTACTTTCCCACAAGGAATTCAATGGAAATTGATGTTAAAATAATAGATACTTATGGCCAAGTGAACTGGTTCAAGTTAAGTTGTCTGTAAAGTGTGGAAATTTAAAAATCACCATGGTTTGGTTTTGGGGTCCTAAGAACTTGTATAAGTAAAGAAGAGGGTTTTTTTTGTGCAGATTTGCTTCAATGAGAACTATTAGAGTAGATATCCAAAGATAATAATAGAGCAGAAAAATCCAGATGAGAAAACCTAATGGGAAGTAATAGAAAAAATTGGGTAGGGTACAGATGCTGAAGGTGTAATTTCACAAAGAGTGCAAATTAATGGTAAATTGAGAGAGAGGAAAATAAAACCTTAGAGATATAGATTAAGACAGTGTGTTCAAAGGGAATAGAAATTTTTAAAGATGCCAAGTGAACTAGGACAGTGGCTGGTACCAGACAAATATTTGTTGAATCTATGCAGGTAAAATACAACATTATAAAATCCACGGATAATTGTGTTAGCAGTTAAGTACTTTGAAAAGATGATGTATTCAAACAATAATAGATCATAGTTTCAGTGTATTTGACAGGTGAAGAAAGGAGCTTCTACCTAAATTCATGGCTGCTACTGGAGTTAAATAAGGAAAGCATAAGGAGATGAATATGAAAACTAACAGCAAAATTTCTTCAGAATGGTCAAAACCAAGGTCACTTTGTAAAAAATGGATTTTCTGGAAAAATGGAAGTTGGCAATATCCCTTAATACTCTCATTGAAAGAAAATCTCAATTTTATTAGAGTAATGGTAGGTAATAGAACATGACTTCCCTCTTTTCCCATTTATTAATGAATTAGAATGTGCAAAACCCTGGTAATAATTGACATAAAAAGGCTCATAAGCATCATTAATGTCTTCCTTACCAGCATTTTAATTTTACAAAACCGGCATTTTTGTTAAAATTATAGTACATTAAAAGGAGTTTTATCCTACTATTTGCTAAAGAGGTATGATGACAGTTTTTAAAAAGATAAGCATGGGTGGTGGAGAAGGCAGTTCAGAATTTGGCCTACACCATGTGAGAATTTTTTCTTAGACTAAAGATGTAAAATGAGATCAACTAAATATTTTTGGCTTGAAAAAAACATTATAATTTTCAAGTTTTATATATTTAATTTCCAAGGATTTTTATTTGAAACTTTGAATAGTTAAAATCATTGAAAAAAAAAAGCATGAATCAAAATCTAAAATGTAGGATAGGCTTTGAAACATTGGAGAAAGTGCTAAATTTGGCAAATATGCAAATATGTTTCTGGCAATAATAACATATAGCTTTGTCATCTACTGCTTGATCCTCCAGTGGATAATTAAGTTCCCTCTCCAAACAATTTGTCCTAAGTGTACACAATAATATCACTAATTAAAATGTCCCATTAATGTCTTCATTCTATTTCATAGCTCAGTTAATTTTCTAGGCAGGTGAACTAATACATGCCTATTAGCTTACATTTTGAATCATATCCAATGGTAATTCATAATCATTCTATGCCATTTCCAGTTTTGAACTAACTCCATATGCTGAAGACTTAAAAATACTCTCCCACTCTTTGCTTCTTTTTTATTACAAATTTTGTAACTTTGCCAGATACAGTCTTAGGTGCTTAGATCTTATGACAGCTTTTATTTATATATACTTAGATTAGAAAATACTGTATCTTCCATTCCAAATGTCTTCAGTTCATGTATATTATGAAATGAATTTACAGACATTTTATTCAGTTATTTGAATTTTATGTAAGGTTAATTTAACCTGCTAGTATCTATGACTGAAAAAAAAAAATGATGGCAAGTCTATAGGGTACTGGATTCACAAGATCTAATCTGTGGGGTAGGAAAAAGAAGGGGAAGATGACCACTGACAGGTAACAAAGAAGGCCTGAGATAAACTATATTCAGGTTTGTCTTGCCCTTAACTTGTCTCCCACTGATAGATTTAAGCCTTATATGCATGCCAATATATTACTAATTTAAAATTTTTTCTAATAACTTGCTTTTAAATTAAAAAATTTTAAGGTCTTAAGAGATATTAGTATAATTTGGGGGGAATATCTAGCCTTCTACAAGACAGTAAATACTGAGTCATTAACTTCCATGTGGGGACTGGTTATGGACTTTAGTAACAATGATTCTGAGATGAGGGAGGCATACGATGCTCTTGACTTGTACCAAAGTGTTTTACATAACTTAATGCACTTCAGACTCATCAGACTAATTGTCATTGAATTTCCTTGATTTTTATTCATTTTTCAAAAATAAGTGATAGTGGGCTCCCCTGGTGGCGCAGTGGTTGAAAGTCCGCCTGCCGATGTCGGGGACACGGGTTCGTGCCCTGGTCTGGGAAGATCCCACATGCTGCGGAGCAGCTGGGCCCGTGAGCCATGGCCGCTGAGCCTGCGCGTCCAGAGCCTGTGCTCCGCAACGGAAGAGGCCACAACAGTGAGAGGCCAACGTAACGCAAAAAATAAATAAATAAATAAATAAATAAATAAATGATAGTTTTGGAATGCATGATCTGGTATTCATCCCTTTCAACTATAATCCCAAATACTAATGGGAGATTGACAACCCCTAACTAAAAGTGTGGAACTTGTAATGGCAGTCCTTTCTCTCTTGACATTGACTTCTGTAGGACTGGGAACACACACACTGGTTCAGGGATGACAGGGAATAAATTTGTTAGTGAGACTAGAAAAGAAATTTACCAGATACCTCTGGGAAGTAAGGATTTTTTTTTTTTTTAAACACTCTCCCACTAGACACATATTATGGTTATAATGCATATTTCTTTATTCCCGACATAGTATCTCATTGTTTGTTGGAGGGTGAGACTATTCTAAAATAAAGTATACAAAAAATAATTATACACGTCAGTGTTAGCTATCCAGTTAAAATTCCTATGTGTATTTAATCTTTCACTTGCTGAATAGAATGCAATCACAGACTATCCCTTACACCTTGAATCTATGTGACATCATTGGAATTTGTTGAATAGTTCCAACTGAAAATAAAATGTTAGAGCATATCTGAATAGTGAGTAATCAACTTTTGGAACTTTGCTGCATATTTCAATTATGAAATTGAAATGCATACCCAGTACTTATTTTAGTAAAATGATTGTAAACCACATGTCCCATTCAGACAAAATCTCCTTTTCCTCTCAAAATTGTCCCCACAAAGCTCCTCAAATAGCAAGAATTAAAGGTCTATGAAATTTGCTTATGAACACATGGCTGCAGTTGGGGTCTTTTGTTGTTTCTCTGTATTTTTCTTCCTGATTGAAAGAAATGAAAGAAAAGTTTTAACATATAAAGCAACATAACAGTTTTATTCTGAGTACATTATCAATGTATTTTAAAATAAATGTAACTCAATATTAACTTGCCCCATCAAGAGAAGTTCAGTAGGTCTTTAAATATAAGGTAATGTAAAGAAAAAAGTTTGTAGAAAATATAATTAAAGTGGGTTAACAATAATCTCAATAAGGCAGCTAACGATTTTTTTTTAGCTTTGCTCAACTGACATTTGGTGGTGTTAACAGTATAAAATTAATATCCTCAAATCAAAATACATTTTTATTAAAAATCATTAGATACATCAGATAGTAAATATATCAATTTGGTCTGATGCTGTCTCATAGCTTTTCATTTGAGATTTGTAGAGGAAATTACAGACCTATGATAAAATCATATCAGATATAACAGCCACGTATTTGAAATATCCTCAAAAAAAAAAGAAAAGTTGCTATTTTCAAACAGTTTTATAATTGACACCTGCTCAATAGGGCTGTCTTCTCCAAAGTATACATCTCACCTCAACAGTCAGTAGGGAATGCCCTGCCTTTTAATCATTTCCAGAAGTGCTTCAACACTATGGGAATGATACTGCTGTGTCATTCCACATTGATTTAATTGGTGACATGTTCCTGGAAGTCACTTCATGGTACGCTATTATATAAAAAATGAAGGGAAATTACTGCAGAAGAGGGGGAAAAATAGCATATGGTACTGGATAACAGTGATCATTTCAAATATTATAAAGCGTGTCACTTAATCTATTTCTGCCTCAATGTAACCTCCCTCCTCTGTATCAATAGTATTAAGGTATATCAGCTACTATGAAGAAGCGCTTACCTTCTAAGAATTGTATCTTAAATATAACATTAACGAAGTATGAATTGCTCTCCTGAAGCTGAAAAACTATGTTTTATGGCTTTAATAAACATCATTATGTCCATACATTATTCACATTCATGCAAGTGAGTGTGTGCACACATATCCCTCACGCCTGCGTGCACCCACATAAACACACACACACAAAGGGAGTAAATGTATGATAGTTGTTGAAATTGCTTTACTAAATGTTCTGTTCTAAAAAGTGAAAACTGCCTGGATTATTTTAATTAATGTAGGCTTTAAGCATTTAATCCTGGTTTCCTTGAAATGCTTTTGGTAGGGGCAATGTTTAAAAAGTTGTCTGTAACTTATGAATGTAAAGAAAATCTTAACATGAATTTGGGAAAGTCCAGTGCTGAGATGATGACTTTATTATATTCACTATTTCAAGTTTCAAAGCTAATCTAATGGAAGTACACATAAAATCAGTTTAAACAGTTTTTGAATAGACTATAAGGCATTTATTTTTAGAAGTTTTATGCAATGTAGATTTTTAGTATTTCTAATTCCTGGTATTATGTTTGTATTGTGTGAATTAGTATTAACACATTTTTCTGTAAGGTGCATTTTGTACAGAAAAAAAATTCTTGTCTTCAAATGTCTATCAAAGTGTCTGTACCCTGAATATTTTCAGATCTCCCTTGTTTCAGCAGTTTCCTGATGCAGGAAGGAGTTTCTTAGCGTTTTTGCCAAATAATCTGAATAATTTGTTCATGTACATAGTTACCTCCTAAAAGGGATTTGAGACATGCTCCTTATAACATCAAAATGTTGTTTTTCTCCTACATTTTTACCACACTCTCCCAAAATTCTGAGACACCAGTTCCAATAAGTGGTTTTTTGTTTGAGAGCTGGTCATCTGCTTCCCTGTAGGAGTCATCTGGACTTGTTTAATCATGACATATTTCTAGCATCACCAGAGATAGAATTCTGTCTTAGTATTCTCAAATAACTAGATTCTAACCCTCTGATTATTTCACATATCCCCAAATCTGACTTATATCCCATCTCATTCCCAATCCACAAATCCTTTCAATGTGCCTCTGGAACTCCTGGACTGTCATCAAGGTATGTCTTAAATCCTCAACTTTCTCTGAATCATCCCTTTAACTTCTTTTTCTAATATGACCTTGGCTCTCTTCTGAGGTCACTAATTCCACTATGCCCTTGAGATGGGTAATCTTTCCGCTTTAGAGTAGGTGATTCTTTTTACTCTTAACGGCTGCTTTCAGATTATAAGACCTCTATGCCCTCGCACTACACACATACACGCACACACTCTCTCAGCTCCACTGAAGTTCACATGATCAGACCGTACCCCTATTATCACTCTTTGTGCAGTCTTTCTGGTCAGTTCTCCTTGTTCATGGATAATTTTAGTATCTGCTTTACTGACACCTACTCTATCACTGTCCTGGTCAACATTCTTCAAAACTGCATTACATTTGAATAATCCATCCAGCATCCTGTCAATTTGGTTCCTTGTCTTCACTTTTATTGATTTTTTCCTCCATCTTACACTCCTAATATGATACCCTAAAACTTGTCATTATAATAAATGCAACACATTCCAAATCTCCATTTCAATTACCTTATCCTTAGAGCACTACCTGCAATATTTAAAACTTATTCTTTCTAGAACTGAAGTTAATTAATAATCCTATTCTCCTAGGTGACTATTTTGCAGGTTATTTTTTATCTCCTTAAACTTCCAAAATCCACCTTCTTCTCAACCGGTAATCTTCCTCTGTCAGTGCCCTGAAGCCAACAATCTCTAGGGATATTTGGTATTTTTGTAATTTGTACAGTTATCAAAATTTGTCTGTGCTTAAACAAGATTATGAGGTGGTATTTGTTTGTTTTTGTCTTAGTCTCACTTCATCATAGTCCTAGAGTGATATTCCCACCCACACATGTCCTTAAATCGTTTAGAATAATTATAGGTAACTGTACGTATGAGATAATAAATTTACTCTGAAAACTTGGCATTTGAAAAAAATTGACAGTATGACTACCAGGGGTGGCATTTCCTTGGTAACATCACCACAAGTAAAAGTTTATCCAATTTTGAGCTAACATCCACATTTTTTTAGTAATCTCAATTGTAAATACCCATGTAATATAAATTTTGATTTTTCAAGAAATTATGCTTTTGACATTAATTGGACCTTACTGCATAGATATGCATACAGTTTTATCTAAGTTCTGAGATTAGAGTTGTACAACTAAGACAACTCAGTACTCTATATTGAAGTGGAATCAGGGTGAGGTATTATTTTGGAGTAAGAATTGATTTTGTTTTGAAATGCTCACCTGATCCTACACTCAGTGGTAATTATCTTGATTTATGTTCTCAGAAATATACCTAAAGACTCAATTCCTTTTTAATTTCACTGACTTTTTTTTTTCTTTATCAAGGTATAATTTACATACAATAAAATCTACTTCTTTTAAGTGTAAAGTTTAAACTTTGGTAATTGAATACAGTTGTATAACTTCCACCACAATCAGGATATAGAAAATGCCCACCACCAGTGTGACCTTTTCTAATATTATTCTGTGAGATTACTTATGTTCAATAAGAGAACATCTTGACCTAACTGTGACTGCGAGGCCAGCTTCTAATAACACTGAATACTTGCTGTTAGTGTTAGCTGATTCAGAATATCAGGGATTCTTTTCTCTTTCACATTTCTCCCTTAAATAAGAACAAAGTGTTAAACAAGATAACTTCTACATCTTCCCAGTACCAAATATACATATTTTCAGCTAGTTTCTCCTACATATATAAAATGTCATTATTCCTATACAAGGCAAACCTTTCTCCCTATGTATTGGATTCTATCCCATATCACTAAATCAAGGAACTTCCTTCTACAATTTTATTTTCTCGCTTCTTTTTAAAATATCTTTTATTTTTTATTGAGGTATAGTTGATGTAACATTATAACTAGTTTCAGGTGCACAAACACTTTGATTTGATATCTTTATATACTGCAAGTTTATACCACAATATCACAAAATCATCACAATAAATATCTGTCACCATACAAAGATACAAAGTTTCTTATGATGAGAACTTTTAAGAACTCTTAACACCTTTCAAAGATGCAATACAATGTTTTTAACTATAGTCACCATTCTGTAAATTATATCTCCATGACTTATTTTATAACTGGAAGTTTACCTCTTGACCCTCTTAAAACATTTTTCCCACCTCCCATTCCCCTTCCCTCTAGCAATTACCAATTTGTTCTCTGTATTTTTTAGTTGACTTTTTGTTCATTTGTTTTTTTGGATTATGCATATAGGTGAAATCATACAGTATTTTTCTATCTATGTCTGACTTATTTCACTTAGCCTAATAGCTTCAAGATCCATCCATGTTGCCGCAGATAGCAGGATTTCATTCCTTTTTATACAGTTGAGTAGTTTTCTATTGTATATATTTACCACGTATTTTTTATCCATCATCTATCAATGGACACTAAGGTTGCTTCCATATCTTGGCTTTTGTAAATAACATTGAAACAAAGGGGTGCATATATCTTTGCAAATTACTGTTTTCATTTTCTTCAGATAAATACCAGGAGTGGAATTGCTGTATTGTAAGGTAGTTTTTATTTTTAATTTTCTGAGGAAATGTCATACTGTTCTCCATGGTGGCTGCACTAATTTATATTCCCACCAACAGTGCAGGAGGTTCCCTTTTCTCCACATCCTTGCCAACACTTGTTTGTTTTTGTCTTTTTGATGATAGCCATTCTACAGGTGTGAGGTGATATCTCATTGTGGTTTTGATTTGCATTTCACTGATGATTAGTGATATTGAGCATTATTTCATGTGTCTATTGACCATCTGTATATTTATTTTGGAAAAAAGTCTTCTCATCTCTGCCTTCTAAAACATTTTCTTCTCTACACTGTATCATTCCTATGAGCAGACAAATATTTCGTATTATCTCCCACTTTAAAAATAAAGGTAAAAGAACAGCTTTCCCTTGATCTTCATTCTCCTCCAGCTTTTACCGCTTTTTTAATATACTTCTCTCATTTCAAATGAGATTGCTTAACTACTGTACATATTCAGAGTCATGGCTTCCTCTCCTCCTGTTCTCCTTAAATCTCATCTAATTGTCCCCAGCATTTGCCAGCAGCAGCTACAGTCAAGGTTACTAATTTCTCCATATTGTCCAAACTATGGGTTAGTTCTCAGCCCTAATTTTTTCTGAAGATCAGGCAACATTTGACATGATTGCTTCCTGATTTTTGAAACATCGTTTTTATTAAATTTGCAATAGCAATATCTTTGTTTTCTTCTCAGTCCTTCTGAATCTCCTTTGATAGAACTTTTCTTCTTGCTGCTATGCATTTTGAAGAGTAACCTCAGATTGTGTCCTGTCACAAATTTCCTTCTCTTTTTATGGTTATTCCTTTGGGTGATCATATGACCTATAGAGAAATAATTATTTCCATCCCAGACTTTCCCTTGAATTTTAGACATTTATATCCACCCAGCATATAAAATGTGGCCTGCCTCAAGCTATTTTCTTCACTCTTCTGTAGTCTACTATCTGATATCTGTTAGTATCCTAGGAATCTGTCTAAACTAGTCACCATTCCTGCCTGGTGTGATACAAACTATATTTCACAGATTCTCTTTCCAGTGGCTTTCTGTTAGTTTCTGCTAATATAAGACTGTGGCAGGAGATTGGAAGCTGGTAAAATTATAAAATACTTTTTATGGCTTCTGAGTGTCTCTAACAATGGTTGTCCCAGCTGTGCTAGTGGGGATGGTGGTAGTGAAAAAAACTTGAGAAGCAGTAATAACAGCAACAGTGGAGACAGCGACAGGAATGTGGTAACAGTACTTAAGGCAGTAGTAGCATTTGCAAAAACAAGGAATGTGAGTGAGCCCCTGGCTTCCTGCTTAACCAATTCAAACACAGCAAGCAGAAGCTTCAACTGGGAGAACAATCCCAGGCTTGGAGTGACACCATTCTCCCTGTGCTTCTCCAGCTCTAAGGGTAATAGTGTCTTCCTGCAATTGTTCATTATTTGCTAACCTCACCTATCTCTTTTTGTTCCTTCAGTTCTTCAAACTTTTGAAAACAAAATTCTCTAAATTACCTCCATTTGTATTTCTTGAGTGTTTGTTTTCATGATTGAAGACTGACTGATATAATATTTGAGCCAGAAGGGCTCTGAGGAAACAGATCTTTTGGGATTAGTTAGCTAACATAATTTCTTTAAAAAAGTGATTACATCCTTATCAGTGGAAAATAAACTGGAAGATAAATTGATATTACTCAGAGATAGATGCAGTGACTGAAAACTTTGGTCTTCCTTGTTTGGAAGAGTGAAATATCTTCCTGTGGATGAAGGATAGTTACATCCTATTAGGAAGAAGCATGGTTATTCTCTTTGACTGAATAACCAACATAGTGGACAGTGCCAAATAATGTCTTGTCTCTTAGTACAACACCCATCCTTCCATACTTCATTTTTACCTTCAAGTTAGAAAATGTAAATTACGTTTCCTAATCCATTTTGCCAGCTGACTTCCCCATTGCACTCCTCTAATGGAAGACACAGGCAAAGGATCTGAATACAGGAAGAAGGGAAAAAACAAGCCATTCTAAACTGCCAACTAGTCTTTCAGTAGTTAAAAATTATGGGTCAGGAAGCGATTGTTTAAACTGTCATAACAAGGAACTCCAACATCTCACTGGTATATTTATTGCTCACACTACATGTCCACCACTGGGATAATCTGGGGATTCTGTTTCATGTCAATCTAAACCAGAGATGCAAAGGTATAGAGCATCCACAATTGGAACATTGTTAGCTGCTGTTGGCAGAGATAAAGAGCTTCTTTTCACATTTTTTTAGCTTAAGAATGTCACTTGGCCACACCTATCTCCAAAATTGTCATGAATCTGGAGATAATTTGTGAACAATATTAATAAGCACTACACTAACCTTCTACCATAAGAATATGTACTTCCCACACCTTTGTAAAAAAAAAAAAATTGCCAGCATTAAAATCTCTATTAAAAAAAAAGAAAAGAAATACAAATTCTAGGGTATTTTCAGTTTTTGTACTTATCTTTAATGGAAACATCATCTTAAAGCAGTTTTTTCCTCCCATGTTCCTCATTGAAATAATTGGTACTCCATAAACTCAAGTTTTTTAAGCAAAAAAGTTTTGGATTCCTTTCTTTGTCTTACATCACATATCCAGTATATCAGAAATTCTGGCCACCTCCAACTTTGAGATGTTTACCAAACAAGAATATTTCCAGCACTTCCACTGCCACCACATTGGTCCAAGCCACCATCACTTTTTGTCCCAGTTACTATAAAAACTTCCTAACTGATCTCTCTGCTTTCACTCCTTTTCTACAACAGGACTGTTGGCCCTTTTGGTATGTAAAGTCAGTTTGTTGCTCCCTTCACCAAATTCATGTGATGGCATCTTATCAATTGTGAAGTAAAATATCAGAGCTGCTATCTACCATGCTCTACAAAATCTGATCCTTAACCACTTGATAGCTATGGCAGTGATGGATACAGTTTTATTGGTATAGGTCAAGTAGGTAAACAGATAGATACATATGTAGATAAAATGAAGTAATATTATTAGTCAGAATCCTTAGTGTATGCAAAAAGCATTGACTGTTTAGAGACTTTTAATTATTATTCAAAGAAAAGCATATGACATTTGGTAACACTTTATCACTTGATTTACTGCTCCTATTAGACCTTGGATATTCCACCGGAACAGCGAAAACACTTTTCTAAGTTTGCAACTTGTGAATAAATGATAAAGAGATTAAATGAATTGATAGAAGTGGAATAAGGTTGCAATTCATAGAAGGGTAATGACTTTGACTTAGGGCTTTACAGGGATATTATTAGTTACATGTCAATATCAAATCTTAGCCATGAATATACATTCTTAAATTCCTCCTAAAAATGAGACTTTTAAAATGAAAATATTGAACAAAATTCTTATCTTTATAATACATGAATATTATAAAGTTTTCTTGATCCCTTGATTTGTTTGATAAATGTGCTATTGAAGATCTTCAGAGTCAAATTCATTGTTTGAAGGTTTTTTCCTTAAGATTTGTTAAAAAGGTTTTTATGTTATCTCTATAAATAGTTCCTATTTATATTTAAATGCAACAGTATTCAAAATTGCCATTAATATTCCAACCAATCAATAGAACTATTTATGAAATTTCATCTTTATAGGAATATGTATACAATTAACTATAATAAAATTATTGAGCTTGTGTAAATTTTTTCATCCACCATAATTTCAGTATTTCATAAAATTATTTAATTCTAAAATAAACCAGAAAGAAAAATTGTACAGCCTATCCAGAATTATAACACACAATAGAAAAATAATAAAATTTAGAAATAATAAAATAATATGTAAAATTACTTTTGCCTAATCACACTTACTACATTAGGGATTTTATCAGGGTAAGGGACATGAGGCAAAAATTTAAGAATCTTGTACTTCGGAAAACCTGTGATAAAGAATAGCTAGTGAGCATATCAGGGAAAGATCTGGGTAATGAGAGGGAAAAAAATGCCTATCCTACCATTGAACAACACAGAAAAATGTACACATAAATACAATTTATCAGTTTGTACTGATATTTCCAGTGTATAAATGTTAGTTAGAGATATGAATCTCAGGTCCCATCCCAGACCTATTGCACAGAATTTACAATTTGGGGAGGCTATTTTATGTTCATTAAAATTTGAGAAGCAACTGGTCTAATAAACTACTGAGAACTAGTTTGGATTGAATGGAGTGTCTACCATATTGGAGATGCTTTTCTTCGTTTCTACCTTCCTTCCATCTATCAAACAGCTTCCAGCTGTTCCATTGAACACAAGATATGTGGTTATTAATGAGCATTCTTGACATTTTTCTAAACACTGAGGCTTGGATTTCTATGGTAGTAGAGAAAACCAACAAAAGAGAGGTTAACTGAAAGCTTAACCCCAAGTATTATATGCTTTGACAAAGGAATAAATTCATCTGGCCTTACATAGTAAAGGGAACACCAACATATTTTTATGGACCACCGCTGATGTTTCATACAGTGGTTCTCAGATAGTCTGATGGTATTCCAAAGAATATAGTAAGCAAAGCAATTCTCATATATTTTTGAAATTTTTAAATGAAGGATTATGTTGGTCAAAACATTTTTGCTTATTTAACAAAATTCTTAAACATTGTACAGGAGATATAATGACTGGGTGATTTCTTCTTTACTATCATGAATGGTTCATTTTGTTTAACATTTTATGTCTATAAATAAGTTATTTGTTAAATTTTCAGTTTATCATTTCACTTGCATTATCATCCAATAAGCAAAATAGATCAAAGTTTAAATGGCTGAGAATTCTTTATTGGAATGGAAGTATAGTTGTTAAAACAGCAATCTAAATATTATAACAAAATTAGTTAAATGGCATTATTGAATTCTTTTTATTTTAATTGGGGTGTAGGTTTTACAATGTTGTGTTACTTTCTACTGTACGGTGAAGTGGAGTTCCCTGTGCTATATAACAGGTTCTCATTAGTTATCTATTTTATACATATTAGTGTATATATGTCCATCCCAATCTCCCAATTCATCCCACCCCATTATTCAGCCATAAAAAGGAACGAAATTGGGTCATTTGTAGAGATGTGAATGGACCTACAGACTGTCATACAGAGTGAAGTAAGTCAGAAAGAGGAAAACAAATATCATATATTAACACATATATGTGGAATCTAGAAAAATGGTACAGATGAAGCAGCAATATTGAATTCTATACAATATTAACAGCATAAAATATGGAATAAGCAATACTATCCCAACTCTCTAATGGTTTTCTTTTTAATGGGATAAAAACATTCTTTTGCAGAATATGAATTCATTCTTGTCATATAGAATATTTTATGTCATATTTTACATCTTCATGTTTAGTCTTTTACTGGTTATTGTAGTCCTATTGATTTTATACTATTTTTTGTCTTTTAATCTTTGTAATAGTTTATTTAAGTGTTGATTCTCAGCTTTTGTTACATATTTGCCTTTACTATACTGGAGGTTTTTCCTTCCTACAGACTTTACTTCTTCTTATGGCCTTTTCTTTTTCACTTAGAGAAGACCCTTTAACATTTCTTTTAGGGTATGTTTGGTATTTTTTTTTAATTGAAGCATAACTCATTTACAATGTTATGTTAGTTTCAGGTATACAGAACAGTGATTCCGTTTATATATATATAATCTTTTTCAGATTCTTTTTACTCTTATAGGTTATTACAAAGTACTGAGTAAGATATGTTTAGTATTGATGAACTCTTTTAGTTTTTGCTTGTCTAAGAAATTCTTATCTCTCCTTAAATTCGAGACTATAATCTTGCTGGGTAGAGTATCCTACATTACAGGTTTTTCCTCTGAGCACTTTGAATACATCATGCCACTCCCTTCTGGCCTGCAAAGCTTCTGCAGAAAAATCAGCTGATTGCCTTATGGGAGTCCCATTATATATGATTCTTTGTTTTTCTCTTGCTACCTTTAGAATCCTCTCTTCACCTCTAACTTTTGCAATTTAATTATGATATGTCCTGTTTGGGTTCATCTTGTTTGGGGCCTTCTGTGCTTACTGTACCTGGATATCTGTTTCCTTCTCTAGGTTTGGGAAATTGTCAGCCATAATTTCATCAAATACATTTTTGAACCCCTTCTTTCTCTTCTTTTTCTGGGGCCCCTATAATGCAAATGTTGAATACACTTGATGTTGTCCCAGAGGTACCCTATACTGTTCTCATTTTTTAAAATTTGTTTTCCTTTGGCTGTTCTAATTGTAATGATTTCCATTATTCTGTCTTCCAGATTGCTTATGTGTTATTCTCTATCAACTGGTCTGCTGTTCTTTCATTTCACTGTTTTTTTTTTTTTAATTTCAGTTATTGTATTCTTCAGGTCTGACTGGTTATTTTTATATTTTATAGTTCCTTGTTAAAATTATCAGTCTTTCATCTATTCTTTCCCTAATTCAGTTAGCATTCTTTATTACTAATGGCTTTGAATTCTTTATTTGGTAAATTGTTTATTTCTGTTTCATTTTTTTTCAGAAGTTTTCTCTTGTGAGAACGAATTCCTCTATCCTCTCATTTTGCTGAACTTTCTCTGTCTGTATGAAATTAGGGTGAAAGAGTTACCTGTGGTGACCTTGAAAAGATGTTCTTTTGTGGAAGAGTCCCTATGCAGTCTGTGTGTGCCCAATGGCTTTGGTGGGAGAGCTAGATTTGACCTGAACCCAAGTCATGTCTTTGCTCCGGGTGTGCTGTCAGCTATCACCTTAGTAGAGGGTGGGGCTGGAAATGGAAGGGCTAGGTCTGGAGTCAGGGGTGAGACAAGGCTTCCCCTCTGCCCAGTGGCTGTCCACTGCCCTATCAGGGGGGTATGGTATTCCCAGGTTAATGGAACAGAAGTCCTGAGAGTCAAGACTGAGCTGCTTCCATTAACTTTAATGGGTGCTCTCACCCTCCCAGCACTGGCACCCTCACCTCAGAGGGGAGCAATGCTGCAGCAAGAGGGGTTGACATGGGCACTCAGCATGGGTCAGTGCAAAAGGCTGTGGTGGTCCAGCCTGGGTCCAAAGGCCTAGACTGCTTCTGACATGCTGCCTGTGTAAGTGCTAGTAATGACTGCCCCTGCCCTGCTCAGACACCACTTTGGTTAATGAGCCTCTTTTGTCCCTCAGAACTGAGCTCTCCCCTTGAGCCTCTGCTAACCCTTACCCTGGTGTGGGGCTTCACAGCAGGGCATGTAGAGCTTGTGTAGGCTTTTGGCATGTATCATGGCACAGGCCTTGCTGGTCTAGCCATAGAGGTCAGAGATGCTTGTGATGAGCTGCCTGTGTAAGTTCCAGTAATGGCTGCCTCCCGGCTTCTCAAATGCCTCTTCAGGTCCTAGCCACCTCAGGGTCTTTCAGCCAAGCCTTCACTCCAGTGTGGAGCTGTGTCGAAAAGCAAGCAGAAATGGAGCATTTGCTTGGCTCAGGCTGGGGAGTGGGAGACCACACAGCCCTCCAGCACTTTTCAATCCACCCTTTCTGACCTGTTTCTTCTGCAGGAGGCAAGCATACATGTAATCCTCATGTACAGAGTACCGGCTTCCCACAAGCACTCCTGTTAGTCGCACCAGCCCTCCAGCCAGCCAAGGGGGCTCATCTTCCCTGTGTCAGACATAAGGGCTGGCATAGCCAATATGTAGTTCAAACTGCTCAGCCCTCAGAGAGGATCTCTGCCTGGGGAATCTCCCTTTTCCTCTGAGCCCTCTCATAGGGTCACAAGTCCAGACCTGATGGCTTGACTTCCCTTCTTACCCAATTTCCTGTGGATATTTCTTATAGCCTTGGTTGTAGTCTTTCTGCCAGTTTCCAGTTATTTTTCAGTGAAAATTATTCCACAGATAGATGTTATTTGATGTGTTCGTGGTGGGAGGTGAGTTCCCCTACATCCTCCTACTCTGCCATCTTGATCTCCTCAGGTTACTAGTTTGTCTTTTTTGTTTTGTTGGTTTTTTTTTGCGGTAACGCGGGTCTCTCACTGTTGTGGCCTCTCCCGCCGCGGAGCACAGGCTCCAGACACAACAGGCTCAGTGGCACATGGCTCACGGGCCCAGCTGCTCCGCGTCATGTGGGATCTTCCCGGACCTGGGCATGAACCCGTGTGCCTGCATCAGCAGGCGGACTCTCAACCACTGTGGCACACCAGGGAAGTCCTATTATGTCTTAATGTTTAAGTGACATAGAAATGTTAACCAAGTCTAAATGTTGTTAATTTTAAAAATATTTTTCTTCTTGAGAAAAATGTTATTTTTAACGTTTGCTTTCAAAAATAAGCACAAAGCTTGACTTTTCATTAATTACTGTCTTTTAAATCTTACTTCCCCTCCCTCCCCCCCCCGCTGGAAAGTATTTTTATATGAATCGGAATTTTTTCCCTTGAATCCTTATTTTTAACTCCCAATATGCTAGATAAAAGAGAAAACCCCTTGATAGCAGACACTCTGTTTACACAAATGCCTGTTTTGGATAATTATTTGTATCAGAATCCTCAGTTTCTCTAAACAGTGATTAGGAAAAATCCCAGCTGCACAGTGAGTACAGGATTTTATTTTAAGGTTTTTCAATGATACTGGGACATATATACTTCAACATAAGAATTAGATGGTCCAAAATACAGAAGTGTATTATCTTAAAATGTATGTGGCACTTAACTATTCTATGAGATTTCATTTGCATTAGGTGAGTGCCATAGGTAAACAACATTTAATAATAATAATAATGTTCCATTATAGTATCAGACTCCCAGGTGAAGATGTATCAAATGTTAAGTTTATCACATAAAAGTCCTAGGCATTATTTGCATAATTACAGTGAAGTAAATGGAGATAAACCCTCTATCTATGGTTTCAGTGAATCATTGTGTAGTGAAACTGGACATAGATTGTTACTATGCAAATAAATGTGAGAAATAAATTGTACTTCTACGGAGAATCTCCAAGAGACCTGTCTTCTTTCAGTCTCAAATGAGTCCTATAAATTTCCCTAGAATATCTAAAATCAATCCCAGGAAATATTTGAAATAAGTTTCACTTATATAAAAATTAATGATCATATTAGAACTTATCTTAAAACAATATATCAGAGGGCAAAACATGAAGGAGAAAAGGGAAATGATGTTAATTGGGTTCCTAAAATATATTAGACAATTACATATTATTTGATTCTTACAAGTAACACTTAGAGTTTAGTATTTATATCACTGTTTCACAAATGAAACAATGGAGACTCAGGCTGATTTTAAAACACACCTAAATAAATATCGATAGTTATGCGTAAATTTAGTATATGTACCCTGACATTTTGTTAATCTGCTTTATTAAGGAATGGAGAAGATGTTGAGAAAAGTGAGCTGTGTTAATTACAAACACTAACTCATAGATGTTCCTTGGATTATTCTAGTTACCAAAGTCAGTTTGCTAGTAAAAATTTTTTAAATATTAAAAAAATTAAAGTTTTAAACTGAATTTAAATATGTTTAATGATCCATTAATTATATTACTTTTCGTATAGTTTATTTTAAATTTTTATTGTTTGCTTCAATGATTGTTTTTAGGATCAGATAGCAATTCTCTTTTTCTCATGATATACTTGCTTATAAAACTCAAATGCATGGCTATCTATATATGCACTGTTCTCCTTTCCTCTTTATTTCTTGTTGTACTCTACATTTATTTTTTGTCTATTTTTATCTCTCTTACTTTCTATTCTTCTTTCCACTCCTCTGTAATATTCAATCTTAAATAAGAAATACTGTTATTTTTTTCCTATTCATCTTATAACTGAAACTTTGTACCTTTGGACTGCCTTCATCTAACTTACCCTCCTCTGACCTCTTTTTCTATGAGTTTGTTTCTGGGTTTGTTTTTGAAATATAATTGACCTATAACACTATATTAATTCCTAAACCATGATAGGTCTAGTTGTTATCTATCACCATATGAAGATATTACATAATTATTAACTATATCCCCCTTACTGTACCTTTATACCTGTGACTCATTTATTTTGTAACTGAAAGTTTATCCTTCCCTCACATATTCCTCTCCTCTACCAATCCATTCCCTATGGCAGCTGCCTGTTTGTTCTCTGTGTTTATGTCTGTTTTTATTTAGTTATGCATGTTTCATTTGTTTTGTTTTTATATTCCATGTATAAGTGAAATGACACAGTAGTTGTCTTTCTCTATCTGACTTATTTCACTTAACGTAATACCCTCTAGATCCACCTTGTTATTGCAAATGGCTAAATTTCATCCTTTTTATGACAAATATTTCATTGTACATGTTATACATACCACATTTTTATCCATTCATCTATCAATGGGCATGTAGGCTGCTTCCATATCTGGGCTCTTGTAAATAATGCTGCAATTAACATAGGGATGCATATATCTTTTTGAATTAATGTTTACATTTTCTTTGAATAAATACCCAGGAGTGGAATTGCTGGATTGCATGGTAGTTGTATTTTTAATTTTTTGAGCCATCACCATACTGTTTTCCTTAGTGGCTGCACCAATTTACATTCCCACCAACAGTGCATGAGGATTCTCTTTTCTCCACATCCTTGCCAACACTTTTTACTTGTTGTATTTCTGACAGTAGACATTCTGACATGTGTAAGGTGATATCTCATTGTGGTTTTGAGTTGTATTTCCCTGATGGTGAGTGATGTTGGGCATCTTTTCATGTGCCTGTTGGCTATCAGTATGTCTTCATTTGGAAACATATCTAGTTGGGTCATCTGTCCATTTTTTAATTGAGTTGTTTGTTTTTATGTTGAGTTGTATGAGTTCTTTGTATATTTTGGATATTAACCCCTTGTTGGACATATCGTTTGCAAATATCTTCTCCCATTCACAAGGTGGGCTTTTTGTTCTGTTGATTGTTTCCTTAGCTGTACCAAAGCTTTTTAGTTTGCCCTAGCTTTTCTGCTTGTTTTCAAGTCTTTCTCATCAATAGTTGCTCTATAAATAGTTGTAATTTTGGTGTGCCCATGAGAGGAGGTGAGCTCAGAGTCTTCCTTCTCCATCATCTTGACCATTTTTCATATTCACCAATTTGTCCAAGCTCCTGTACTAGGTGCTTCACTCTTTGGCTCATGGCCTCATTTTTCCTTCTTCAAAGACAACAACAAAGCTGAAATCTATCCATGTTGCCATTTCTCTGGTTCTCAATGCTGTTTTTTATACTTAATATATAAATATATATAATATAATCTTGCTCTCCCCCTCTCATTTTATTGCTTACTTTCTCTGGCATCTTTATTCCTAATTATGAAGACTTGATTTCTCTGATCAACAGGCATATGAGTCAAATATGACTCTCCTGGCTCCCAGTCTACCATGATTGACCAATGAAATCACCATAAACTGACTATGATTTTGATGTTTCACTTCCAGATTCCCTAGATAATCTGATTGCTGCATTCATTGCTGCATTTCTTTTTTTCATCAGTCTCATCCCTTATGAAATCACATATGTCTTGGGTAAAAGACTGGTAGAGTGTGGCTTTAAACTTCTGCCTGCCTATCAAATTTTATTCCTTGTTATACCTTCACCTGTATTGCCGAATGTCTGACTATAGGGAGACACTCTAATAAGTGAGCCTCCAAGACTCAGCTAATCATCACCTTTGTTATTACTGCTGTTTTTCCACTACTCTCACTCTATATGGGCAATTGAGTGGAGTAGAATACGTTTGTTGTTGTTGTTTTTTAAGCATAGGACATGCATTAAGTCTTCAATATATGTTTTGGATGAATAACCAGAGAAAGCGTTATTTGTCGTATACAGTAGACATAAAATTTATTTTGGTTGGTAAGGCAAGAATTTCAAACATGATAGTTTTCCATTTCTTTGTAGCTGAAGAAAAAAATGCAAATAATGGCAAAAGTTTGCATTAACAATTTGAAAAAACTACAGTCCCTCAGTGGTCAAAATTTTGTTTAGAAATGATAGCACAAGGACCATTCCAACTTTATAATATTTTGACATTTAACTTGGAATTACTACATGTGATCAATATACAGTATTGTTTTCCATTTATATTCAATAATGAAATGAATTTATTATAATAATGTAACAGTTGCAAGTAACTACTAGGTAACAGCATCTAAATACTGGACTCTTTTAAAAAATATTATTTAAATAAATTGCAACAGACATTAGACGAGGACATTATAAAATATCATATATAATCATGATATTAAGTCATTGCGTATCCATTAAAAATATATTAAAATGTTTATAGAAAGCCTATGAGATAATGAACATATAATTGAAAAGAGATGTGTTCCCTCTTCTCTTTCAGCCTTCTGTAAAGCAGCAGATCTAGTGCCCACTTTCCCATATTACCTTGTCATGATTAAGCATCTATATCCTAAATCACAGCAAGACATTTTTTTTACTGTAAGGAATCTCCTTATTATGGAGAGTAACTTTATATTTCCAGTCATGCTATCATTACTAAACAATCTAAAGTTTAGTATGAAAATCATATAGTTTCTTTTTCTAAGTTCATAGCTTGCAAACTTGATATATGCATTTATTATATATTAGATTATATGTATGCTTGTGTATATTATAAAATAATAAATGTACAGTAAAATATGTAAAATTTACTTTGAATTTTTCTTAGGCTTTGGTTATTAATACTTCAGCTTCTTTAAGAGTATGTTTTTATAAGATATGAAAGAGCAACATTTTAAGATTTATTGTAATTCTTGCATTCCCCAGGGATCAACTATTTACTGTAAGAAAAAACATGTTCGGTTTTGCTATCAATACTTAGAAAACATGAGTTATCTTACTAACCCAAACAAGTAAGCTCATATTTTCTTTTTAAGTACCCTAAAACTATATAAACTTATCTATATGGTTGCACAATTTTCTTTGGTGTTTCAGTTTATAAATTCAAGTCCCAAATTAGGAGTTGTCAAATGCTGACACAGCAGCTAAGAGAAATGACTTTCCATGGAAGGTGTTCACATTTTGAAAGGAAAGTAAAACCAAGGTTTCTTACTCTATGGTCCTTGGAGAATATCCAGATAAAACTCTCATGGCATTTTTTAAAAACAATGAGAATAACCCCATCTTTATGTGAACTGTGGTAATTTTTCTTACTCCAACAGTTCAAAATTCTAATGGTTTATGTGAAATATATATAACTATATATTAGCTATACTATTAGCCCAGTAAATTGTGAACTGCAAACTATTCAGTGCCCAATTTATAATATAGCCTCAATGTTCTTACAATATATATTTAGCCTAATTTTTTAAATCTTTGCAGTTGAAAATCTTTCCAAAATGCACTAGTTTACTTTTCTGCCTTGGATAGAAACAAAGAATTTCAAATTATTGGAGTTTTCTCTTAGTAGTTTTGGTATCTAGAGTGTTGAGTAATACCATTACCAGTATGAGAAACCTTTGTGTATATATAGGTGACGTAGAGAATTGGTTTAAATGTATATCATGGAAGTTCCATTTTAAATTAAGTCCTTAATTATTTGTGTGTGAATTTGTCACTTACTTTTCGCTTATAAAAAGAGGTTAGAAAATTTTATTAATGAAATAGTGTAATTAGATAGTCCTCAGTCAGTTGATGATTTATTCTATTGAGAAGTATACTCTTTATTACTTTTATAGAGTAAAGCAAAAGTAATTCATGAAATAACTTCTGGCTAAAAAAGAAAATGTCCTTTGTCCCATCCTTCAGGAAATACTGGAAAAGATCCATTTAATCAGCATTTCAAGATACACAAAAGTGTCCATGTATTGTCCCAGATTCTCAATGTAAATTCCAAAGGTGGTTAACATTTTTATAAGAAAAAGGTAGATATCGGTATGGAAAGAGTATGGAATTTGGAATCTGAGAGCCCCGAATTTGAATTCTGGTTGCTCAAGTGACAAGCTCCTTGGCCTTGCCAAGTTTAACTACTCGCTAAAGCTAAGTTACCTCTTCTGCTAAATAGAGATGATAACATTAGAATTGTTAAGACTAACTAACATAAACTTCTTAAAAACAATATGTACTCAAGAAATACAAATTCCCTAATCTTGCCCATATATAATAATATGCTTTTCCATGACTAGGTCCACGGCTAAAATTGTCCAGATAAAGGTAAAATGTGTAATAGCATATTGTAATATTTAGATATGAATAAAAACAATTTTCCTCTAAAAGAGATATTAAGCTTTAGTACAGATTCTGTTAAAATATATATTTTTATATTCTAATACTAGAGATTCTTATTCATTTACTTTGATGTGAGAATCTGAGAAATAACATTTTTAGTCTTAATTGATTGTGATGCTGGTTTCCTGGGAAATCAGATTTTGATCAGCACTACTAAGAGCTGATCAGTTCACAATAGGAAATACCTGTATACTTATGACAGCAAAATAAAATGAAGAAATATGGAATTTTCCACTATTAATTAGTTATATTGAACAATTTTAACTAAATAGTTATATTGTCCCAAACACCAATCAATGAAAATGTATTTAATAAACTTGGCATATGATAGTTTTGAGTGAAAATAACGAGATAATATAAAATTCATGTCTAAATAAGGGGAAAAAACATAAATTTTTCTGGAGTTGAGCCAGGAAGACTTATTCAGTAAGTGACATTCCAGAGGAGTTTATGTTGTGAGAAAGTTTCACTGTGCATAACCCTTTTACAGACCTTAGATTCTAGGGTGCTGAATCTCCTATATAATTGAGCAAATGACACATTATTGAGAATGAAATGGAGTGGAGATAATCCCTTTTCCTTTTCTGGATAACATGGGGAAAAAGTACAATACTGATATTAGTAATGAAGTTTATTATTGCCACATATTTATACTGTTGACACAACTTATTGAATTGAGCATTTATATTTAAGTGTATTTCTACTTTTACTGTTGAGAATGACTTCTTTTTCAAATTACACTTACTACCATTACCTTCTTTTCCTGGAGGAGCATATAATGTATTTTAATGTCATTGGACAACGAATTAGGATGAGACATGAATGACTTTTAAGTTCAAACTTTTATGTTTGGAGAAGCAACAATTGAAATAAACCAGTGTAGCTTTGCACATATATGAAGTTGTTCACTTTCTTTCTAAAGGTTGTTTGCTGTCTCTAATAGTACAGTCGACTGTTGTATAATTACCCTAATGCTATTTTATGAAATGAATAATGAAGATGAAAGGCAGTGTATATAGCATTATCTTTCTGTTAGTCTTTTACAGTTTTTAGAATGCAAAATGAAGGTAATATTAGTAGTAACTGACACTCCATGTAGCTTGTTTATGCTATTAACAATTACTTTGAACTCCCCTGTATAAGTAATAAACACATTTACCAAAATTTTTTAAATTAAAAACTAGGGTGTCATTTGCTAACTAAATATAAATTTAGGAATTCTTTTCACACCACATATTCTTGATTATAATCAGGTCAGTTTTATTCCTTACTTTCTTAAGATTTACTTGAGTATTTATCAAAAGATAATTTTTCCATCACCATGAATAGGTAAATGTTTAAGAAGGGATTTCATCACAATCAGAGATTCCTCTCAGAAATATTGTAAATTAATGTGTCTGAGAGGCATATGGTAAAAATAATGCTTCAAAATCAGTTGATAACAAAGTATTTCTGGTAAAGAAAAATTGATATAAAGAATGACTTGACTCTTAACTGTATTAAAAATTATCAGTTCTATTTTCCATGCACGTTTTAACTTGTATAAAAAATAAAATGCATGCTTAAAATACACTTATTAACAATGGTCCATATTATATTTTATAATCCCCGAAAGAGATGTAAAATTTTAAAGCACAGACAAAAGTTAAACTCTCAAAAAATTGATACAATATTTTAAATGAATTTAAAATAAGAAATATTTCTAAGTCTACAAAATAACTACAGGGAGTTCTGTTTTTAAATAAATAAAGGTGATTTTTGCCTTCAGGAGATAAGTGTGGACATTTGAGGATTAAAAAGAAAATACCCAACTTGCAAACTGTTCTATTCATAACAAGTTTCCTTTTTTTTTATTTTTGCTTTTATTATACACTGAGCTGTTGTCCTAAAAATTTTAGCCTCAAGCTTAATAGATAATAAATATGTAAATGAATAATATTAGATGAAAAGGATGGATGTAATTTATAAAATGACCTATGTAGTTCAAAAGCCTGTTAACACACAATGAACTGAATTCCTGAGTTTCTAGAGGAATAACAATAAAGGAAGACTTTTTTAATATTATTTTTAAATTATATAAATTGGATTTATGTTTTATCATCTTTGTATAAAAATAAAGAATAGCACAATCATACTTCTTTTTTAAATTTAACTATAGTTGATTTAAAATATTGTGTTAGTTTCAGGTGTATGCCAAAGTGATTCAGTTTTATATATTTATATATATATTTATATATATGTATATACTCTTTTTCAGATTCTTTCATATTTCTTTTTGACAACTCTATATATAAGTGGAACTTTGCAAAGTCTCCCAATCTTTAAAATAAATGCTATCAGGAAAATAGTAATGATAATTTATACCAACCTTTTATTAAATGTTAACTAAGTGGAAGGTTATTTATTAAAAATTTTATAGATATATATCACTTGCTCCTCATAACATATTTATCATATTTATGTCATTTTGTAGACATAGCCAAGTTTCAAAGAGGTTAATTAACTTGCTCAAAGTCATGCATTTGGCTGAGTAGTTTTATGATGACTTCAAAGTTGTTTAATCACATTCTACTAGCTTGAAATACATTCTACTAGCTTCCACATGCTGATGTTTCTTTAAATAAATTCAGGTGTATCATTAAAAACATTAATAGTCCCTTTCTTTACTTGATTAGAAAGTTTCATCAGTAAATTTACCTGTTGTTACCTCTCATCTGACAATGCTGTATTTTAAGTGCAAAATGCCTTAGTGCTTTCTAATTCTACTATGTGAATAATTTGGTCTACCACCTTTATTTAAAGTTTAACCTTATAGGGTACACTCAGCTGGAATTCCAGTGCTAGGATTAGAATAGTCCTTCAGTGAACATGTTATTATAGGTTTGTGTTCATAAAGTTAAATTAGCTCACTAGAGGAGGTTCTCTACAGGTGCATTGAGCAAGGTCTAGTTTTTCAGTAGCTACTTGGAGGTAGTTGCTTAGAAAATCAAATCAGATTCACAGGTTATGAAACAGTCTCACACAACTGGTTTTGTTTGGGATTATCCAGCTCTTTGCTTCCCATGAAGATGGCAAGTAATTTTTTCAATGTATTATTTTTAGCAGTTCTATTGAAGTATACTTTACATACAATACAGTGCAAATATTTAAAATATATAAGTTGATAGGTTTTAGTATATATTTACAACTGTGAAACCATCACCACAATCAAGATAATGAACATATCCATAATTTCTCCAAGTTTCCTCATGCTTTTTGTAATCCCTCCCTCCCTGCTACTTTACACCCCAACTCTCCACATTCACAGGCATCTGCTGATCTGCTTTCTGTACTTTAAGATAGTTTGTATTTTCTAGTGTTTTTTATAAATGGAATAATACAGTGTATATTCTTTTCTCTGGCTTCTTTAACTCAACAGAATGATTTTAAGGTTAATCCATACTGTGTATATTAGTATTGCCCAGTAGTTTGCCACTGTATGGATATACCAGAATTTGCTACCTATATGTTCACCTACTGATGAACATTTGGATTGTTTCCAGTTTGGAACCATTATTAATAAAGCTGTTATGCACACATGTTGTGTGTATGTCTTTCCATGGATGTATTCTTTCTGTTCTTTTGGAAAATACATAAAAGTCAAGTGGCTGATCATATGGTAGGTGTACATTTAACTTTTTAGAGAAATTGCCAATCTTCAAATTGTGCCGTTTTGCATTTCCAGTAGCAGTGATACATTCAGATTTTAAATTTTGGCTATTTTTATCATTGTGTAGGAGTGTCCTATTTTGCTTTTAATTTGCATACCCCTAATAACTAATGAAGTTGAGTGTTATTTCCTGTGAGTTTATGCTATCTGTATATCTATTTTGGTGAAGTGTTGGTTCAGATGTTTGCCCACTTTAATTAGGTTGTTTTCTTATTCGGAATTTTGAGTTCTTTATACATTCTAGATAACAACTTCTTTAATGAGATATATGCATTGTACATATTTTATCCCACTGTATGACTTTTCTTTTCATTTTCTAATAGTGTGTTTCAAACAGCCGAATGTTTTAATCTTTATTATGTCTAATACTTTTTTTAAAAGGATTGTGCTTTTGGTGTCATATCTAAGTTTTCGCCTATCCTAAGTTCCCAAATATATCTCCTATCTTTTCTTCTTGAAGTTTTATAGTTTAGGTTTAGATCTATGGCATTTCTTGAGGTGTATATGTATAGTATATGAAATATGGATCAAAGTCTGTTATTTTCCATATGAATATCCAGTTGTTTCAGTACAGATTTATTTTAAAAGACTATCCTGTTTTTCATTTTTGTCAAAAATTAGTTGTCCACATATGTGTGTGTCTATTTCTGGACTCTGTTCTACTCTATTGATCTCTTTGTCTGTTTTGATGCCCATAACACACTGACTTGAGTAATGTACTTTCATGTGTGTGTGTGTGTGTATATACACACACACACAGACACATTATTTTTTTTTTTTTTTTTTTTTTTTTTTTTTTTTGCGGTACGCGGGCCTCTCACTGTTGTGGCCTCTCCCGTTGCGGAGAACAGGCCCTGGACGCCAGGCTCAGCGGCCATGGCTCACGGGCCCAGCTGCTCCGCAGCATGTGGGATCTTCCCGGACCGGGGCACGAACCTGTGTCCCCTGCATCGGCAGGCGGACTTTCAACCACTGCGCCACCAGGGAAGCCCAGACACATTATTTTTTAATTCAGGTGTTAGCCTTCCAACTTTTTTCTTGTTTTAGGTTGTTGTGAGTCTTGTATTTCCTTTTCATTTTCATACTAGTTTTAGAATCAGCTTGACAATTACTATAAACAGTTGGCTGATTTTTTTGTTGTATTTGCATTGAATTCATAGACCAATTGATGGAAAATTAACAATTTAAAATTGTTAAGTCTTCCAGCTTCTTAACAAGGAAAATGACTCCATTTATTTCTATCGCTTCTAATTTATCTCAGCAGAGTTGTGTGCTTTTTACTGTACAGGTCTTACATAAATCTTTTATCAAATTTACCCCTAATGGTTTCATATATTTGATTGTTATAAATTATGTTTTTAATTTAAATTTCCAATTGCTTATTCCTAGTTCATAGGAATATAGTTGATACTTGTATGGCTGTTATCTCACAACTTTGGTAAGCATACTTACTGGTAGTAGCTTTTGTGTAGATTCCATTAGATTTTCTACATAGATGATGATGTCATCTGTGAATAAAGGCAGTTTTACTTTCTGTGCAATTTGATGTCTTTATTTTTGACCATATTGCACTGGCTGCAACCTTCCATACAGCGTTTAATAGAAGTATTAAGAGTTAATAGCCATTTGCTTTTGGTAGTGTTGTTCTTGAACTTTAGAGCTAAAACATTCAATCTTTCTCTTGAATAGTATGTTAGTTGTAGCTTTTTTGTAGATGGACTTATTTAGGTTGAGGAATTTTCCTTCTATTTCTAGTTTGCTGAGAATTTTTCTGTCCATTTTCTTAGATGTTCGATTTTGTCACTTGCTCTTTTTCTGTCTATTGAGATCATCATATGGTTTTTATTCTTTTGTGTGTTCATATGATGGATTTAATTGTAATTTTTCTAATGTTTAGCCCACCTTTATTCCTGGGATAAACTCCATATTTTATCTTTTAAATGTTTTGTTTCATATTTGTTTGGCTTAGTATGAGGCAGCTGATGGCTCTAAAGAATTGTTGGGGATTAATATTTTCCTCCTCTCCAATTTCTGGATAAATTTTAGGATGTAATAGTTCTCCATATATGTTTGGTATAATTCACCAGTGTAGCAATATGGGCTTAAAGTTCTCTTTGAAGGAAAGTTTATAAAAAGCATTTCCCTTAGTAAAAATCAACTCTTCAGTGTGTTATTTCTTCATGAGCAATCTTTGGTAATTCATGTCTTTCAAGGAATTAGTCGTTTCCTTATAAATCATCAAATTTAGTGGTAGAACACTGTTTTAATATTACCTTCTTAGTACTTTGATATAATCTTTTCTATTCATGTAATTAACAGTTTCTCTTATCTATTTTTTCCTCATCAGTCTTGCTAGAAGTGTATCATTTTATTGATCTTCTTAAAGAACCTGATATTGACTTTACTTATTTTCTCTTTTCCATGTCTATTTTAATGACTTGTGCTATCATTTTTATTTCCTTCCACTTATTTTGGGCTTAATTTGCCCTTCCTTTTCTAGTTTTCTAAGGTTGAAGCAAAGGTTGTTAATCTGAGATCTTTCTTCTTTACTAGAATGGATTTTTAATGTGATAAATATCCTCTTAAGTGTTGCTTTAGTGGCATCCTGTAAATTTTGATATCTTTTATTTTCATTCAGTTAAAAAAAAACTTTGTAATATCCTTTATCTTTTTTGAATCATGGTTTATTTTAAAGTGTGTTGTATAGTTTTTAGATGCTTGGTGATTTTTTATAGCTCTCTGTTATTGATTACTACGTGAATTACACGGAAGTTACAGAAAATCTTTGAGTATTTTAAATCATTTTGAAACTATTGAGTATTTTTAAACCTGTAGTATTTTCTACCTTGGAAAATGTTTTGTGTGCACTTAGAAAGAATATCTTCTATAGTAGTTTAGTGGTGTATTCTAAGATGTCAATTATATCATTTTGCTTCGTAGTGTTTTTCAGCTCTTTTATTCTTGCTGATTTTCTATCTGTCCTACCAATTGATAGAGGGGTATTGACATCATCAACAAAATTGTCTATTTTTCTTCGAGTTCTATCAGTTTTTGATTTTGAATCTGTTATGAGGTTCATGAGTTTTAGGGTTTATATATCCTCTTGAAGAATTGACCTTTTTATCATTATAAAATAAACTTTTGTATCCCTGGAAATAATCTTTGCTCTGAAATCAACTTTACCTAATTTATAATATAACCACTCCAGCTTTCCAGCTTCCTTTGACTATTGTTAGCAACAAATATCTTTTCTCAACATTTCACTTTTAACCTATTTGTTTCTTTATATTGAAGTATGTTTTTCATGAGAAACGTATGATTAGGTCTTGTTTTCTAATCCAAACTGACAATATTTGACTCTTAATTGATATTTTTAGTTCATTTAAATTAATGTGATCATTGATATGATCAGGTTTAGGTTTATCATCTTGCTCTTTTTGAAACATATCCCATCGGTTCTCTTTATTCCTGCCATCTTTTGTGTTTTATGATTCAGTTTTGGCTCCTTTGTTGACTTATTAAGCTATAATTGTTTTGTTACGTTAGTTCTACTTTAGGATTTACAATATATATTTTTAACTATTCACAATTTGTTTTCAAGTCATATTATCCGTTTCACCTTTAGTATAGGCATCATACAGTATTATATTGGTGATTCCATTTCTCTCTTCCAACCATTGTAATAATGTTTTCATGTATTTTACTTACTCATATGTTATAAACCCCACAGTAATTATTACCTTTTTAAAGGAAGTTATTTTTAAAAGCCAATAAATAAAACATTTATTTACTCACGTATTTACTATTTCTGGTACTCTTCATTCTTTGAGTTGATCCATATTTCCATCTGCTGTCATTTTTCTTTCTGCCTGAAAGATTTTGTTCAACACTTCTTGAAGTATGAGTTTGATGGTAATGAATTTTTCAACTTTTGTATGTCTGAAAAGGTTTTATTTCATCTCATTTTTGGAAGATTTCATTGGGCGTAGCGTTCATGATTGACATTGTTTTTCTTTTTGCTGTTCTTTAATGATGTTGCAACTGCAGTCTTCTGGCTTACAGTTTCCAATGTAAGGATTCTGTGGCATCCTTACTTTGGTTTCTTGAATATACTATGCTTTTTTTCTTTGGATGCTCTTATAATGTTATGTTTGTCATGTTTAGGTGATTTGGTTATAATGCACATTGGTGTAGTTTTCATCATGTTGCTTGCATTTCTTTGATCTATAGGTTTATATTTTCCATCAAATTGGTAATAATTTTGGCCATATTTTTTTTCAATTTTTTTTTCCTGTGATCCTCTTTCTCTCCTTTAGGTTCTCCAGTTACAAATATATTAGACCCTAAGTCATTTAATGTTTTCCATGGCCCATTAATGATTTTTAATTTCACATCCTTTTCTGTCTTCATTGTAAAATTTGTAGTACCCTATCTTTAAGTTCAATAAGTTTTTCTTCTAGAATGTCTAATCTACTGTTAATCACATCTAGTATATTTTTCATCAGACATTATAATTTTAATCTTTGGATGTTTAACTTAGACCTTTTAAAACATTTTTTCATGTCTTTATACAAAGTTTTTGAATATATAAATGAATTTCAATAACTATTTTAATGTCCTTATCTGTTGAACATCTGCTTAAAATTCTGGGTGAGTTTCACTTGGTTGATTTTCCTTCACAATAACGGTCAAATGTTTTTTTAATTCTTTGCTTCCCTGGCAATCTTTTATCAGATGTTGTACTTCGTGAATTTACCTTTTTCTTTCCTGGATTTTTTTTCTCTATAGATTTTTCATGGGTTTTGTTCTGTTCTGAGATGTAGTTAAATTTCCTGAAAACTTTTTAATGTTTTTGATTCTGGGGGACAGTACCAAAGTAGTGTTTATCCTAGCATTTTGGCACAAGCTCCTTTTGTGTACTTCGTTCACTGTGTCATGCATTATGAGGCTTTCTAGTCTTTCTAATGGGAACAGGCCATATTCTCAGTCCTGTTAAGCACTGGACAATCTTACCTTTAATACTCGCAAACATTTAATTACCTGTCCTTGGGTACTTTTCTTTCATATATTCAACAATCAGTACTCTGTCAAATAGTTGAGAGAAATCCTTTATATTTATCTAGATTTCTCTATCTGCACAGAACTTTATTCTCCTCTACTTTGTTCTGCAAACTCTTTGCTTTCACTAGAATCTCCACTCCATGTTTCATTTCAGAGATTCTTCCCAGGTTCATATGAGTTTCCTGTTTCTATATCTGGAAATTCTCTCAGAGCAGTTGGTTGGAGAGATCATAGTACTCACCTCATTTCCTTTTCACCTTTCAATGATCATTCTCCTTTTTTGTCTTAAATTTTTGGCTGTTTCCAATGGGATGGTGAATCCTGTACCACTTACTGCATTTTGGCTGGAAGCAAAACTACTCAGTGAGTTACTGAGAAACTGATTTGGTTATAAGAGCTATATTATTAAAAATATTCCTCTTTGGTAAAACATACAGAAATATTGACACAGTGATATTATTTTAGAATGTTTCTAAAAGCCCCCAAAATATTGTGTTGTGGTCCTTAGTTTGGATTTAGTCACAATCTTTTTTATACAACATTGCTAACATTCTGATTTGCTTCTCACAACTTTGTACAGTATTTATGAGAGGTAAAATTTTGGCTCATAAACTTCAACTATTTGGAACTATTTATCTATGAAACCCACTGTCACTCATATATCAGAAAAGAAACCCAGAACTCTGGCATGATAAACACGTGTGAAAAGTCCTGACACTTGACAAATCATGTGATTTCTCTGAGTTTGTATTCTCATATAAAAAATAAGTGTAAGATCTAAAATACTATGACTACTAGAATAGACTCTTGTACAAAAGCTCTGTTACAAAAACTTTATGAGTGAGATATACTGAGAAAGAGAGAGAACTGGAATAGTACAATATTTAAGGATGAAGGATGATAGGACTCACATTAACACTGAGGGTTCACCTTGAAGCTCAGCTACTTTCAATACACAAAATCATCTCAGTCTTGAAACATATAGAAATAAACCAAAAAATGAGAACAACAATAAAAAGAAAATAAATCTTGAAAAAAGTTAGTTGTATATGTACAACTTTTGTTTTAAATTTAATCATTAACCATAAGGACTGAACATATTATATAATAATACACTTAAAAAATATTTTCATATGTTGTGGGTGTGTCAATATAAGAACAAAGTACTTGTGAACTACCTTAAGTTTTCTAGCTTAAGTACTATATTTAATTTTGGTTTTATTGATAAGTAAACAAAGAGGGAAGTACATATTTATTTTATTTAAATAAAATCAAGTTATATAAGAGATATTTATTCCCTGATACGAAAAATTGATAGGAATTTATTTACATGAAATATGTGTGTTATATATATATATATATATATAATTTGAAATAATTGATGTAATATATATAATTCAAAACTTATAGACAATAGAATTAACTTTGCAATCTCAACAAAAAGAATGGCTTTCATTCATCCATTTTTTTTTCTTAAAGTGCAATGTTCCTTGTATCCTCTTTCATATTTTTTTGATTTTCAAGTTACAGAAGAAGTTTTCTTTATCAAATTAATAAAAACTGTGACAGATAATCACAGCTTCCATTGTTAAAGGAGTAGAAAAATTAAGTAAGAATAAATTGATAAAATATATTTCAAAGGACTATCCATTTCATTATATTTTAATGAACTTAGTCATTTAAAAATCCTTCCAGAATTCTAGATGTTCTTTCTGAAATATGGTAGGTACTGAAGAAATTTTAGCCTAATTTTGTTCCTTCATTCTGCTCTTTGAGCCTGGAGATCTAAACTATCTACAAAGGCATTTTGGGGCTTAGGCTGCTACAGGCTGGGGCAGCCAATTGGCAAAACTGTGATCTCAGTTGGAAAAATATGAGGGTCTCGGAGGCAAATTCTAATGATCTGTGTTCATGTTTCCTTTCCCTATGGTTAAAAAACTCAGAATTTTTTTAGTCTAAAATTGAATACATTGTGATAACTATTTAATTTGCATTTATAGGAATTTCCATGTTAAGCTCAATATCAAAATTCTTAGAATGTATTTTGTTTTGAATTTAGGAGATATCCTTATTATGTAATCATAACATTTTAAAATTTAATTTTATTTATTTTTTTATACAGCAGGTTCTTACTAGTCATCCATTTTATACAAATCAGTGTATACATTTCAATCCCAGTCTCCCAATTCATCATACCACCACCCCCACCCCTGCTGCTTTACCCCCTTGGTGTCCCTACATTTGTTCTCTACATCTGTATCTCAGTTTCTGCCCTGCAAACCGGTTCATCTGTACCATTTTTCTAGGTTCCACACATATGCGTTATTATGATATTTGTTTTTCTCTTTTGACTTACTTCACTCTGTATGACACTCTCTAGATCCATCCACGTCTCCACAAATGACCCAGTTTCATTCCTTTTTATGGCTGAGTAATATTCCATTGTATATATGTACCACATCTTCTTTATCCATTTGTCTGTCGATGGGCATTTAGGTTGCTTCCATGACCTGACTATTGTAAATAGTGTTGCAATGAACATTGGGTTGCATGTGTCTTTTTGAATTATGGTTCTCTCTGGGTATATGCCCAGTAGTGGGATTGCTGGGTTGTATGGCAGTTCTATTTTTAGTTTTTTAAGGAACCTCCATACTGTTCTCCATAGTGGCTGTATCAATTTACATTCCCACCAACAGTGCAATAGGGTTCCTTTTTCCACACCCTCTCCAGCATTTGTTGTTTGTAGATTTTCTGATGATGCCCTATCTAATTTGTGTGAGGTGATACCTCACTGTAGTTTTCATTGGCATTTCTCTAGTAATTAGTGATGTTGAACAGTTTTTCATGTACTTCTTGGCCATCTGTATATCTTCTTTGGAGAAATGTCTATTTAGGTCTTCTACCCATTTTTGGATTGGGTTGTTTGTTTCTTTAATATTGAGCTGCATGAGCTGTTTATATACTTGGAGATTAATCCTTTCTCAGTTGATTCATTTGCAAATATTTTCTCTCATTCTGAGGGCTGTCCTTTTCATCTTGTTTATGGTTTCTTTTGCTGTGCAAAAGTTTTAAGTTTCATTAGGTCCCATTTGTTTGTTTTTATTTCTAATACTCTAGGAGGTGGATCAAAAAAGATCTTGCTGTGATTTATGTCAAAGAGTGTTCCTCCTATGTTTCCTCTAAGAGTTTTACAGTGTCCAGTCTTACATTTAAGTCTCTAATCCATTTTGAGTTTATTTTGTGTATGGTGTTAGGGAGTTTTCTAATTTCATTCTTTTATATGTAGCTGTCCAGTTTCCCAGCACCACTTATTGAAGAGGCTGTCTTTTCTCCAGTGTATATCCTTGCCTCCTTAATCATAGATTAGTTAACCATAGGTGCATGGTTTTATCTCTGGGCTTTCTATCTTGTTCCACTGATCTATATTTCTGTTTTTGTGCCAGTACCATATTGTCCTGATTACTGTAGCTTTGTAGTATAGTCTGAAGTCAGGGAGTCTGATTCCTCCAGCTCCGCTTTTTCCCCTCAAGACTGCTTTGGCTATTTGGGGTCTTTTTTTCTCTCCATAACAAATTTTAAGATTTTTTGTTCTACTTCCATAAAAAATGCCATTGGTAATTTGATAGGGATTGCATTGAATCTGTAGATTGCTTTGGGTAGTATAGTCATTTTCACAATATTGATTCTTCCAATTCATGAACATGGTATATCTTTCCATCTGTTAGTATCATATTTAATTTCTTTCATCAGTGTCTTATAGTTTTTCTGCATACAGTTCTTTTGTCTCCCTAGGTAGGTTTATTCCTAGGTGTTTTATCCATTTTGTTGCAGTGGTAAATGGGAGTGTTTCCTTAATTTCTCTTTTAGATTTTCATCATTAGTATATAGGATGCAAGAGATTACTGTGCATTAATTTTGTATGCTGCAACTTTATCAGATTCATTGATTAGTTCTAGTAGTTTTCTGGTGGCATCTTAGGATTCTCTATGTATAGTATCATGTCATCTGCAAACAGTGACAGTTTTACTTCTTCTTTCCAATTTGTATTCCTTTTATTTCTTTTCTTCTCTGATTGCCATGGCTAGAACTTCCAAAACTATGTTGAATCATAGTGGTGACAGTGGGCATCCATTGTCTTGTTCGTGATCTTAGAGGAAATGCTTTCAAGTTTTTTGCCATTGAAAATGATGTTTGCTGTGGGTTTGTTGTATATGTCCTTTATCATGTTGAGGTAGGTTCTCTTTATGCCCACTTTCTGGAGAGTTTTTATCATAAATTGGTGTTGAATTTTGTCAAAAGCTTTCCTGCATCTATTGAGATGATCATATGGTTTTTCTTCTTCAATTTGTTAATATGGTGTATCACATTGATTGATTTGCATATATTGAAGAATCCTTGCATCCCTGGGATAAATCCCACTTGATCATGGTGTATGATCTTTTTAATGTGTTGTTGGATTGTATTTGCTAGTATTTTGTTGAGGATTTTTGCATCTATATTCATCAGTGATATTGGTCTGTAATTTTCTTTTTTTGTAGTATCTTTGGTTTTGGTATCAGGGTATGTTGGCCTCATAGTATGAGTTTGGGAGTGTTCCTTCCTCTGCAGTTTTTTGGAAGAGTTTGAGAAGGATGGGTGTTAGCTCTTCTCTAAATGTTTGATAAAATTCACCTGCAAGGCCATATCGTCATGTGCTTTTGTTTGTTGGAAGATTTTTAATCACAGTTTCAATTTCATTACATGTGATTGGTTTGTTCATATTTTCTATTTCTTCTTGGTTCTGTATTGGAAGGTTATATACCTCTGTAAGAATTGGTCCATTTCTTCCAAGTTGTCCATTTTATTGGCATAGTGTTCCTTGCAGTAGTCTCTTAGGATGCTTTGTATTTCTGTGGTGTCTGTTGTAACGTCTCCTTTTTTATTTCTAATTTTAATTGATTTGAGTCCTCTCTCTCTTTTTCTTTTTCTGTTTTTGTTTGTTTTTTTGGTTTTTTGGGGGTGTTTTTGTGGTACGTGGACCTCTCACTGTTGTGGCCTCTCCCGTTGTGGAGCACAGGCTCCAGACGCACAGGCTCAGCGGCCATGGCTCATGGGTCCAGCTACTCCACAGCATGTGGGATCTTCCCGGACTGGGGCACAAACCTGTGTCCTCTGCATCGGCAGGCAGGCTCTCAACAACTGCGCCACCAGGGAACTTGTCCCTCTTTTTCTTGATGAGTCTGGCTAATGGTTTATCAATTTTGTTTATGTTCTGAAAGAACTAGCTTTTAGTTTTATTGATCTTTGCTATTGTTTTCTTTGTTTCTATTTCATTTATTTCTGCTCTGATCTTTATGATTTCTTCTGCTAACTTTGGGTTTTGTTTGTTCTTTCTCTAGTTCCTTTAGGTGTAAGGTTAGACTGTTTATTTGAGATTTTTCTTGTTTCTTGAGGTAGACTTGTATTGCTATAAACCTCCCTCTTAGAACTGCTTCTGCTGCATCCCATAGGTTTTGGACTGTCGTGTTTACATCGTCATTTGTCTCTAGGTAATTTTTGATTTCCTCTTTGATTCCTTCAGTGATCTCTTGGTTATTTAATAATGTATTGTTTACCCTCCATGTGTTTTTCTTTTTTACATTTTTTTCCCAGTAATTGATTTCTAATCTCATAGTGTTGTGGTCAGAAAAGATGCTTGATATGATTTCAATTTTCTTATATTTACTGAGGCTTGATTTGTGACCCAAAATGTGATCTATCCTAGAAAATGTTCTGTGCGCACTTGAGAAGAAATTGTAATATGCAGTTTTTGGATGGAATGTCCTATAAATATCCATTAAATCTATCTGGTCTATTGTGTCAGTTAAAGCTTGTGTTTCCCTTATTAATTTTCTGTTTGGATGATCTGTCCATTAGTGTAATTGTGGTGTTAAAGTCCCTCCACTATTTTTGTGTTACTGTCGATTTCCTCTTTTATAGCTCTTAGAAGTTGTGTTATGTATTGAGGTGCTCCTATGTTGGGTGCATATATATTTATAATTGTTATATCTTCTTCTTGGATTGATCCCTTGATCATTATGTCATGTCTTTCCTTGACTCTTGTAACATTCTTTATTTTAAAGTCTATTTTATCTGATATGAGTATTGCTACTCCAACTTACTTTTGATTTCCATTTGCATGGAATATCTTTTTCCATCCCCTCACTTTCACTCTGGAAGTGTCCCTAGGTCTGAAACGGGTTTCTTGTAGAGAGCATATATATGGGTCTTGTTTTTGTATCCATTCAGCAAGCCTGTGTCTTTTGGTTGGTGCATTTAATCCATTCACGTTTATGGTGATTATTGATTTGTATGTTCCTATGACTATTTTCTTAATTGTTATGTGTTTGTTTTTATAGGTCCTTTTCTTCTCTTGTGTTTCTCACTTAGAGAAATTCCTTTAGCATTTGTTGTAGAGCTGGTTTGGTGGTGCCAAATTCTCTTAGTTTCTACTTGTCTGTAAAGCTTTTGATTTCTCCGTCGAATCTGAATGAGATCCTTGCGGATAGTGTAATCTTGGTTGTAGGTTCTTCCCTTTCATCACTTTAAGTATATCATGTCACTCCCTTCTGGCCTGTAGAGTTTCTGCTGAGAAATCAGCTGTTAACATTATGGGAGTTCCCTTGTATGTTATTTGTCATTTTTCCCTTGTTCCTTTCAATAATTTTTCTTTGTCTTTAATTTTTGCCAGTTTGATTACTATGTGTCTCATTGTGTTTCTCCTTGGACTTATACTGTATGGGACTCTCTGCACTTCCTGGACTTGGGTGGCTATTTCCTTTCCCATGTTAGGGAAGTTTTCGACTATAATCTCTTCAAATATTTTCTCTGGTCCTTTCTCTCTCTCTTCTCGTTCTGGGACCCCTATAATGTGAATGTTGTTGCGTTTAATGTTGTCCCAGAGGTCTCTTAGTCTGTCTTCATTTCTTTTGATTCTTTTTTCTTTATTCCGTTCTGCAGCAGTGAATTACACCATTCTGTCTTCCAGGTCACTTATCCGTTCTTCTGCCTCAGTTATTCTGCTATTGATTCCTTCTAGTGTATTTTTCATTTCAGTTATTGTATTGGTCATCTCTGTTTGTTCTTTAGTTCTTCTAGGTCTTTGTTAAACATTTCTTCCATCTTTTCGATCTTTGCTTCCATTCTATTTCCAAATTCCTGGATCATCTTCACTATCATTATTCTGAACTCTTTTTCTGGAAGGTTGCTTATCTCCACTTTATTTAGTTGTTTTTCATGGGTTTCACCTTGTTCCTTCATCTGGTACAAAGCCCTCTGCCTTTTCATCTTGTCTATCTTTCTGTGAATGTGTTTTTTTTTTCCCCATGGGCTGCCAGATTGCAGTTTTTCTTCCTTCTGCTGTCTGCCCTCTCAACAAGTTTTTATATATTCCTATGGTACAGATGAGTTTATATGAATATAAGATTTAAGCTTTACTTGAAGTTCAAATTTGAGTTTAATTTTTAAAAAGGAATTGATAGTAGTGGCAGTGGTTTTAGTTTTTTTAAAACTAAAATTACGTTTTCTAATTCTTTGACTTGGTCTTAATAGTGTGTTATGCAACTTACAACTGTGTCATTAAAGCTTTAAAACTTTGTCACTAAAATAAAACATCATGTTAAAGTTTAGTTCATCCTGGAAAATGTAAGGATGGGGCCAAGCTTGTAAAAGATGGTGCACCAAAGTTGGTAGAAAATTATTTTCTCTGTTTTGTAATTGAAGAAAAATAGCCAGTATGGCAAGTATTCGTTTGTATCCCTCTCTTAAGTTATTTCAGTATATGTCTTTTGGTTGGACAATATCAACTTTTTGTTTTCTCTGAACATCTACCGTTTGATAAAACAAGCTATATGTGGAAAAATTCCAACTCCTCAAGACTACTCAAAACATCCATGTGTGACAGCACTGCATTTTGTAGCAGTGTGGTTTATTTTGTACAAGGAATACTGACATTTTAAGTGAGGAAACATCAAGGAATGGGATGAGAAATACTAGGAACTTTTGAGGTTGGATCTCATCTGCAGTTTCAAAACATCATTATTTCAGCCATATCCATTTTCTCACATCTTTAAAATATACAAAACTACAGAGAGCAAAGGATAAAAGTTAAGTCGTGCAGACCCTGATTCTGGGATACCTAGTAAGTAGCAATGCTGTAACAAAAAAATAAAGTTTCAGTACCTTTTTCCCCAGGGTGCCTAGGGTCTCTGGAGAAGGTGAAGGTCAACACTTAGCTGGCAACTGAATTTATTTTCTCCTTTCTATTCTTTAGCACAACTTACTAGTTGTACTTAAATCTAGCAGATTGTATTGTCCTTGAAAGAAAAACAAATACTGTAGTTTTTTTCACATGCATACAAAAAGGTATATGCAGTGTTTATTGGTTAAATAAATATGTGGTATTTGAAATTCATATGGGGTCTTCTAATCTGAGATTTGTTTAATAATTCAAAGTAAACCAGTGATAAAGAGAGCAATGCATTGGGTGAATTGCTTATTAATTTTGTTAATAGAATTTAATGAAGGGATTTGATTGTCTAATATATAATGTGTTTTTTAATGAAAGTGGTTTTATCTGAGTAACTAAAATTTGAGTTTTCTATCACAATATGATGGATTATTTATCTTCAGATTGTGTACCAAATTATAAATCCTGTTTCTATGCTTTGAACAGCTAAATTAGAAATATGGTATGGCTCTAGGGAAGTAAAAATTAGAAATTGGTGCAAATAGAAAATAATTGATACAGATCTCAGTCCTCAGTGACCCTGGTAGCTTCATTACCACCATACTGAAAGTGATGAGTCAGAAATGTATCTATCCCTACCATTTCTATAGCCATTGGTTGACTTGGGATTTTTAAGTTAGAAATATTATTTTACATATTTTGGCAATTAGGTACAATTTTCCTCTTGAACACGTTTTGTAGGGCGCGGCCGGATAGCCATTACGCATGCACTAAGTATGCCGCTAGGGCGTATGCACCTAATATGCTAATCAGGTTTTGAAGCAGTGGCCTATCCAAAGTCCGGCTTGCGAAATGCGATAACCATACGGACGAATCAGGGACTTACACGAGTCCTTAAGCCCTTATATAAGCAGACAGGCTCGAGCGTACGGGGTCTTCCTTCCATCCGCCCGAAACCAAGCTGTACTCCAATAAAGTGTGATGCGAGAAGAATCTAGCGTGTGGTGATTCGTCATTCTGCTGGTCAGAAGCGGCTCGCCGCAAGTGGTGCCGAAACCCGGGAATCTGCGCGCCCCGCATGGAGGACCGATTCAGAACTCGACACACGGAGTGAACCGCCGTTAAGTAGTCCAGTTTAGGTATGTTTTTTGCTGCAATAGAGCCCGAGATTTTTATTTTCGCTTTCGTTCTCGTCGTAGCTGTCGCACTTTTTGTCTGCGTGTGGCTACGGTGCCATCAGCCCGACCGAGTGTGTCTCCCCTGGCCATTAGATAGGTCAGAGATCTTCCCGCTTTAGCAAGTTGTTCATATATGAGAGTGAACTATGGGGAATAGTTCATCCGCGGAACCAACCGTTGGATTCCATGAGCCCATCCAAGCCCTTCTGAACGATCGAGGACTTAAGATTTCACATAAAACTATTAGTAAACTGTTGCAGGATATTGATGGTGCCGCCCCATGGTTTGCGGTGTCTGGAAGCCTGACTGTTCCATCTTGGGAAAAACTGGGGAAGGACTTGGCTGATCATCACAAAATGGGGGAGCTCTCTCGAGGCACGTTTCCGTTATGGAGAATGATACATTCGTGCTTAAGAGAAGGGAAATGCGAAGATATTGTACAGATGGGCCGTAAAGCTCTTAGCATACATCAAGATAGTGCATCAGAAAGTGAAAATATAGGGACTACGGTAGATAGGCCTAAGAATCCTAGGAAAAAGAGAGAAAAACAAATAGAAAAATCGGATGCAACGCCAGGATTGTATCCACTTTTAGATGAATTTAAAGCGCTTTATTTGTCTCAAGATGAGTTGAATCCCAAGGAGGAGGCGGATCTGGAAGAAGCAGCTGCCGAATATGAAAGAGGACGATATGGCAGTTCCCCATGTGCTCGTCCGCCATTTTGTGCCTCTGCGGGTGCTCGTCCGCCATTTTGTGCTTCTGCTAAATCAAAAGCTTTAACATGTACTCAGACTTCCGCTTTTATTGCTAGCGCCCCCCCGGCGTTGCGGTTCGGGAACCGCCAAAGTGTACATTCATACCCAGAGAAGTCTGGTCTCAGGATCAAGATCCGATTTGGGTCCCGACAAGGTTAACAAGAGTCGTGGAAGATAATCCCAAGAACGATGTGGAGCGCTCAAGGAGTGACGCTGGGCTGGATACTGTTGATGAGCTTCCCCCTGCTCAAGGCGGAGATCAAGACGTTTTGGGGAATTAGCCGAACCTGGCCAGTCCCCATCCCCATTCATTCTCAAAGTACCATTCTCCCAGTATTGTATTCCACTAGCTGTGAGATGAATACGGCTTGTGCTAGGCCACTAAGCACAGATTGGATGCTCTGAATAAGAGCAAGCAGATTGGAGAATTCCTAAAGGGAAATTGGTCCCGCGAGGCGGAGAAGATGATATTTAAGCAGAAGTTGAATATCCTGCAGCTGAATGCAACCAGAGTGGATCCAGTGACTCTTGGAGAATTTACCGCATGGCTAGCTAGAGCATTTTCCTTTTTTAAGGAATGGGTGGGTGTGGGAGTGTTCGCAGCCTGCTGTTTGTTTGGGATAGTGTTGTGTCTCTGGTTGGTCTGTCGTATTCGCATTCGAACCCGGCGAGATAGGATAATGCTCACTCAGGCGCTTGTGGCCATCAGTGAAGGCGAGTCCCCCGCAGCCTGGCTCTCCACCCTAAAAAACATATGATCGCCCTTGCACAGAGGGGCCTTGCCGCCATTGCACCTCTATAGGGGATCGGCCCTAGGGGCTGCCTCTGCACGGAGAGGTCTCGTTACCATTGCACCTCCATGAGGAGCCCATGCCACGTGAAGACAGCCCTTGCACCCTGCAGTTCGATTGCGAGCATTGCACGCAGGAGGGTGTCTGCGAATGCAAGCGGAAACTACCGGTACACCGTGTACATACCCCGGTATGAGCACTGGTACAGGTCAATGTCCGCTGCAATGGTCGAAAAGAAAAAAGGGGGAGATGTAGGGCGCGGCCGGATAGCCATTACACATGCACTAAGTATGCCGCTAGGGCGTATGCACCTAATATGCTAATCAGGTTTTGAAGCAGTGGCCTATCCAAAGTCCGGCTTGCGAAATGCGATAACCATACGGACGAATCAGGGACTTACACGAGTCCTTAAGCCCTTATATAAGCAGACAGGCTCGAGCGTACGGGGTCTTCCTTCCATCCGCCCGAAACCAAGCTGTACTCCAATAAAGTGTGATGCGAGAAGAATCTAGCGTGTGGTGATTCGTCATTCTGCTGGTCAGAAGCGGCTCGCCGCAACGTTTCTTCAAATATTATTTTTTTTTTGTTTTATGGATAAAAAGAGACTTTAAAACTTAACATCTAAAATTTTTCCTGCTGAAAATTTCAGTTCTTGAAGGTAATAATATCTGCAGTTAGAACATATAGCCATCAATTGCACTGCTGATGATCAGTGTTGCTTATTTTCTTAATTAGTAAAGTAATGGATTCAGATATGTGATAAGTGATTTAGTTATGAAAATAATCAAGAAATGAAGTGGTTAATATGCATCATAAATATATTAGAGATGAGTCAAATCTGCTGTGATAATTGTTCCACCCATTTTGCAATTACTTTGGTCCTTGTTTTTCTAGATAAAAAAATGTCCTAGTGCTTTCATATGCAAAGGATCCCAGCTGACCCAAGGGAGCTTTTGCTGCCTTGATTCAGGTGGCCACAAGCTATGCTGTAGGTCAAAGCTTCTCAATATGTGTTGAATGACCAGTTCATATTTTATTTTTTTAATATCCAATTCATTGGGAACTGAAAGGAGGTTTTTAGTGTAATTTAATAAAGCAGAGAATATTCACTTCAGTTTTTGTTCAAAAATAACTCAGTAATGTTACGCATTTCATGCCTATCTTCAATCTTTCTGCAGTCACTAAACTTTATAGTTAAATTCTTTCAGTGAAATAATTTTGATATTGTATTATTTTTACTTTTTTGTTTTGTTTTGTTTTTTTTACATATGGCAAACTTACCTTAAAGCATCAGTGTTGTAAAATGTTCCTAGCACATAATTTTTTCCACTTGTGACATTGACAGCCCACTAACTGGACTATAACTTGTTCCATAAGACAAGCTCACTGATCCCATTTTAGGTTGTTGCATCAATGTCAAATTGCTATAAAAGTTTCTAAATACTTACTTTCAATTTCTGTACTTATGTCGTCATGGACCAAAAACAAACAATTCATGATCCCTAGCAACAATCCTGAATGACACTTTGTATAGAACCATTCTAGGTAGCAACAGCTTGTAAAAGATTTGTATAAACTTCAGGGGAACCACAAGTTTTAAAGTAGTATCACTATTCTGTGATCAATACAGATAGGTTCTTATGATCTTAGAATGTCTCAACAAAATTAATTGATGTATATCTCTTTTTATGTGGATATTTAAAATAATTAATATGCTTGTTAATTTATCTAATCTAGGTTGAATTCACACCAGTGCTGCTCTCACAAGATGCTACTCTAAGTATGTCTGAGTTTAGTAACTCCATTTGCTAAGGCAAAAATAAATAATGATAGGGTTGTGCTATTATTTGTCTTTCAGTCTTTATCATCCCTCTTCAGCAAGGAGGGAGGACAGGCATTAAGAAAGAAATCAATTAAAATTATTAAGTTTATATTAATTAAAATAATACATCAAAATAATGGGCATCAAAAGAACGAACTCTGACTTTACCATGTTTGAGCTCCCTTTTATATGAAGACAAGTAGGATAGTTGAGAAGATGAAATAAGGATCCATGGATGCTTGTTTTGTTAATGTTGGTTGCAAGAATCTCAGGAGGTTGACAGACATGTGAAGCACACGAGATACTGTCAGTTATGCAAGATAAGCACACATCTTTTACTTAAAATGCCCATCCTAATGAATCTTGTTCCTTAATCTCTAAAAAAAATAAATCTTCACCCCAGAAGCTTTTCAAGGTGAAGTACTTTTTTGCCCCAGTTACTTCCCTGGATGTGGCTCTGTTCAGTTACATCCCATTAGCGAGAGGTGGAGGTTGGTGATTTACTATAAGTTAGCCTCCAAAACTGCCCTGCCACATTTTGTTTTTAGGTTGCAAATCTGTAAAATATTTAGAGTTCTTAATTATGTGTCTGAATGCACATTATCAAACTATTATATTTTATTTTCACTAAAAAACACATATACTCATGATAGAAAGTGTAAGTATATATTACATATGTAAACACATATCTTTATATCTATATCTAGATATATATAGATATACACATGGACACAGTTGTAGATATAGATAAAAGTAAATATAGATGGACAGATAAAAATACTGATAAATATGAATGTAGATATTTAACCTGATAAATTTCTCCACCATAGTGAAATAAACTATCATTTTGATTAATAATGTATATCACAACCAGTTGGGAAGTATGTCATGTATGATAAGTGAGAAAACACGAAGAATTAAATTTTGAAATCAGACTCACTCAAGTAAATGATTTTACCATGTATCAAGGATATAAGTAACTACAAATCATTAGTGAAGCAGGGAGAAAACAAGGACCACCAACCATAGCTCTTCAGGTCCTTCTTACCTACATCCAAATGTATTATGGCCAAAATTTTTGTGATAGTTCTCTAACATATGAATCTACCTTACTTAAGATGAAAGAGCTATTTTGATCATGCAACATCTGTATTTTATAAGCATATAGTCACATACCTTTTAGGACACTTTCCAGAGAACCATGCTCTATAAATCTTCACATTCCAGGTTACCATAAGCAATCTTAGGCAAATTAGGTACATCCTACTAAAAGCATTCCACAGAAAAACCTCTCCTACTAGTAAATAGCATTAGTGTGTTTTTCAGTAGACCTATCATCTTGTACAGATCTGTAAGAATGTTATGTCATCCTCTTTCTTTCCCAGATGGAAATCCCCAGTAATGGAAAAGAAGGGTTTGTAGACCTCTCGTGTGACTATTTCCTTCTCATTGAGAAAGAAAGAAAAAAAATTGAACAGATTATATGAACTTTAGAAGATGTTCTGTGAATGTCACTTAAATCTATTTGGAAGAGGTATGGAAATGACTGAATTGACTAACTGAACAACTTTCATTTCTGTTGCTCATAGAAAGAATTTATTCTCACACACACACAACATCCCACTATACCATTTTCAAATCATCTAAGATGAACACATGAGAATCTCAAAGGATGTAAAATCAATCTAATAAAGGTCTTTCAGGATGCATGTGAATAAATTAGTGAACTAATATAAAAATTGAATATCTTGATTTTAACTGATGAAAGGTGAAATTTTAAATGTACTAATCTTGAATTAGTAGAGAATAATAGTGAAATTTACACATGGGTACTTAATTTGAAAGAAGTTTTAAAATAAATTTTTATTAAAATATTTGTAATTTTAATGAGTATATACTACATAGAATATTGAGAAATATCAAAAGGTTATGGCATTACATATATACTATTCTTTATACTTGATTTAAATTCTATAGAGAGCTGATGAATGTTTAATGTTTAACGTTTCTTAAAATCATTTGCTGTAAAACTCTTTTCCTTAAGATCTGATTAGAAATTCATCTGCTTCACAGTTACCTGGGGTCAAGTAATAGATGCATATATAGATGCAATAGTTCCAGATATATCAAATTAAATGTCTCTTGTTGGACTTAGAAAACCTGCATTTTAGCAAGCTTCAAATGTACTTTTATTTTTTGCAGTACAAAGCATGAGGATCATAGAGTCTAATAATGGGCATAATATCATGATATTATAAGCTAATAATAGTCCAGTCCTGAGAATTGAATGAGATAATCTATGTAAGTTGCTTATCATAGCACCTGGCCATTAGACGGTACTCAAAAAAATATGTTCCTATATAGTGTTCTTAAAAGTATTAAAATTATCCTGAAAAAATTTTAAGATAAAAATAAGCAATTTAACTGAAGAGTCAGGCATAAAGCTTATGTTTTATCCAAGTAAAATTAATAGAATAATCATATAATTCTTTAATTGTGGAGATGGGCAAGCTTAAACTGCAAACCCATTTTAAAAAAAATGCTTCAAAATGTAGAGCTGAAAGATTAAGTATAACAGAAGGCATTAGTAGGAAACATTTTTTAAGTAAAAATAAGTATAATCCTTGTTCAAGCATTTGATTAGCCTAAAACTTGTTACTAGAACATTTTAAGAACTAGGAAACAACAGGAAAAGGTACACAAAGAAACAAAAGTGATGAAGATAACGGTTTCAAATGACAAAAATCTCACAAGATTAAGACCATACAGCCAGGAAAGATGAAAACAAAGTGGGCATATAGTTTAAGATGTACTGTTTAGGCAAAAGAGTCTTATTACCAAGAAATAACCAGAATAGTGAAAAAGAGCATTATTTGTTGAAGTAGAAACACAACTTTAGAACAAACAAAATAAGCCCAGCAGGGATAAATATATAAAATACATATTTTCTATGTTAAAATGTCAAAATATAAAATCATTTGAATGGAATTTTGTTAAATTAGTGGATTGTAGAATGTAGGGAGGAATTTAAAGATATTTACTATATGTCAAATTCTGAATAGGTCAGTATAACATAGGATGAAGGGAGGGAGGGAAGGATGGACAGATGGATGGATGGATGAATAGATAAGAAAATAAAGTGACTTTAAATGGCACACTGTTATCCTAAAAGGGAAATATCAGTGAACTGGCAATAGCGTAAGTTTGAAGCAATCTGTATTGTCATGTTACCTTAAAAATATGTGTTTGAATCAAAATTCTAAGCCCTTATTTTCTTTAACTTAATAAGCTATAGTTTTGTAATCAAATAAGAATTTTCCAGTCAATTATTGATATTTTTCCATATGGTTAGTGACCAAGAGGGTCTGGTCTTAGCATTCCCTTCAACTGGGCTAAATGTTAGGCAGGTTTCTTCTTGACTCCAGACCCCTGACCTTTCTTTTCTTTGAGCATTTACTTTAGGGAATTTGCAATTGTAAATTCTTTCCCTGCTCCTTTGACATGTAAATCTCCAGTCTCTTGCCAGTTTTAAAACTCAAGAATGTCTTTCTCAAAGACCTGGGATCCACCTCTTTGAAATATAATCATCAGGAAAGACAGAGCCTCTGTTTCCTAGTCTCTGTGGGAGGGTAAGGCCCTAATTCAATAGAAGTCTATTAGAAAATACAGATCTCTTGATCACAGTGATGAACCTCCCCACAATGTCCTCTAGTCCTCTCCACTAAAGCACTTAAAAACTCTCCTATCTCTTATTTCACTGGAATTGAGTTCAGTCTCTCTCTCCTATGGATTAGATAAATAAACTGACATTGGATATTAGCATAACAATTAGATATGTTATTATTTGATTGTTTGGCATCAGGTACTAGTTAAACTATCTAGTTAATCCTAAACTAATAAAAAAGTTTCTCTAAAAAATAAAAAAAAGAAATATGGCCAGTGTCATTTATATATTGCCTATGTTTACAAGAGTTTGTATTAAACTGTGTAATGTTGTCAAATGAGTGCAAAATTATCTTGTTTATTTTAAATGCTCACCACTTGAAACACATAGTTAGGAGTATGTTACCTTTATCTTTCAGTAGGAATAATCTAACATTTGGACTCAATTACTATTTTTATCCTCCAACAGAAAGATATATATAATCTTGAGTTCTGTGTAATTAGTATCAGAGGACCCCCAGATTATTTCAGGTGAAGGAAAGGAAAAAATTGCAGCTTTGTACCTGATTTTTTTACTTTTGGAAAACTTTGAAATGTTCTAAAATCTGTAGTGTAGCACATATCATTCTCTGATACCTGGAGCTATTAGATAAAATGATTAAACTCCCATCAATCACTCCCTGTGGCCGCAATAACAATGTTAGTGGAAAAGAGCATTGTTACAAGATTAGTGCCTCCTGCTTTGAGAATAAGCATCTCAGCTTTACCTCATTTATTTTTCATAACTTCCTTGCCTTTGACTCAGCACTTAGGAAGCAGTAGGAGACTATTTTTTCTGATGATGTTCAATGTCATTTAAGTATCATATTTAGGGGTAATAAAAGTACATACTAATTGAGAGTCATATTTAAGATGCTAAAATACTAAAGTATGTAAAGAGCTTAACCAATTAGAAACAGTTTGGGACATTATGAAATGGATTTTGATTAATCACTGTTACTTATGCATTTGATGATTACTCTTAAATCCATAGAAGGCCTCTTAATCATAAACTATGTCCAGATTTAGTTTACTTCCTGGTGTCAGCTCCTGGGGAATATCCAACAATCTCCGTGTTATCTCATATATTTTAACATAGAGCCATGGCACTCTGGGCAATATATAAGGAAGTAAAGACACAAAGATCATGTAAGACTTTTTAAAGGTGAATCTGCTGGCAAATATTATTGAATATTCTGTATTAGTCAGGACTACTCAGAAAACAAATTTCCCAGGTACATCTACCAGAAAACAATTGAACCCAGGGATTTGGATACTTATCTAATCTTTGGAAGGGATAGATAAATACAAGTTAGTACATTGCTATTAGGTCTTTGGATTTTAGACCTCGCCACTACTACTGCCAAAGAGCCGGAGAAGGTCAGGTTTGCACATGCCACACTCATAACTGGTGACCGGCAATAGATGTGCAGGTCAGTTCTGGCTATCACTCACTTCTCTCAGAGAATTTCTGTCTTCCTTTAGCATCTGAAAATGCTATCAGCCATCCCATTGTCTGATTTTCACACAAGTGCATCTAATTGGTAAATCTTAATTTACATGCAGTATCTTAGCTACAAATTAAGGTGGAATTAAAAAAAAAAACCCTATTGTCTTTGAATAGAAGGAGAGTAGAATGAAGCTGGGGAAGGCAATCCAAGTACTTTGCACACGAACCTACTAAGGCATGCAGAAAGCTTTCCTGTCTGTTGTAAGAATGCAGAGGTGGAGAAAATGAACCTTTCATTCCAGTGTTTTCTTACCTCAAGACAACTTTTCACGATCTCAGCTTCCTGATTGGGATTGTTTGCTCTATTTCCATTAAAAGAAAATCTTCCACAGAATCAGAAGCTCTGAAAATTAGGGCAATAGTATCAAAACTAATAACCTCATGAAATATTGATGGAAAACACAGGATTCAAAACTAGAAGGCTTAGGTTTCATCTGGACTTTGCATTGACTTGTTGTTTGAGTTAGGCAGGTAACTGAGCCTCTTTAGACCAAAATTTCCCTTAATTGAACTCATATTACTGTCACCTACTAGGTTCTACTAAGACCTGGAAGAGTGTGGAGAGGTTAAAACCTTGTATGATTCTCCACTCTTAAAGACATTTTTATCTAGGGGGCAACACAGAATATGTAATCAATGATTATATCAATGGAAATATAAGCTGGTAAGCATGACAAATGCAGGCTGAGATTTTGGGAAGGCTTTAAAATGGGGGTTGCATTTTGTATATGGTCACAAAGACATTTGAGAGAGAACTCACTGTATAGGCAGGTAAGAAAGCCAGTAAAATACAACAGCATGAAAAGTTCCTTCTGCTTTTGAACAGTTTCCTTCTATTCCCTAAACACCAAATATGGGAAAATTTTACTTATTATTTAATTCTCATGATAAGAATATTTCTACAATGAGGCTTTCCTTGATGTCCAAAACTAGTTTACATTTCCATGTTAAAAGTTTTGGAACATCGTGTTCTTCCTTTCCTTTTTTCAAACTCTCATATTTATGTATGTTTTAGTGTCTGATTTATTTATTAGATCTTAAGCTCTTTGAAGGCATGGATGTGGTTTAATCTTACTGGATCCCCAGCCCCCAAACAGCATGGCATGCTTCATACTCTGCACTTAAGAAATACTTAATTAAATATATGAAGAGGTAAATGAGTTTTTTTCTGGATGGCAAGATAATAGAGAACAGACTGGTAAGCTGGTAGCAGGAAATATAAAAAAATAGGTGGGTTACAGAAATGTTATAAAGCAACTTGTGAAATTAGTTAAGGACTTTAGACTTTATTTAATATGCAAAGGAGGACTTGTAAGACTTTTAAGCAGTAGGAAGTGATTCTATATGATATATATTATAACTAGGTAGCTGGTGAGAAATATATTGATTTATTAACTTCTATGTTCAAATCGAGGGAAATGACCTTTATAGATTGTTGGCAGTTTCAGCATCTGGAGGAAGAGAATAAATTACTTCTGGAAGGGAATTCCTGGGTTTTGGGAAAAAAAATTACCATGGTGGGCCTTTTTTTAGACTAATTTAAAGCAAGTGCCTGCCTATTATTCTTGGAGAAAACTGAGATGTCACTATAAATCTGAATTCAGAAGCTGAAGATTGAGAGATATGACTGTGTTTTGTTGAGAAACATATACTAAATTTGTCTTAAGCAGTCTGTGCCCTTGAAGAATTAGAGATGCATTTTTCATAACTATGCATTAGATCAGATATTACTTAAAATGTGACTGATGTAACTGAATCTATTTAATATGTAAAAATCTGGACTTTGGGAATTGCACTGTTGATTATTCTGATTATTTTGTTCTGGTCTCTTGAAGTCAACCACCTTTTGGGTGTGGGATATTTCTTCTGGAGAACACAAGTGTCCTCACTTGAGGCCCTTCTGCTATGGAATCTGAACACTTTAAGTGAGAAAGAGAGGATGCTTTTGCTTTTGAGGTCTGAATAATTTGGAAGCTAGGTCTCTGAAAGTAAAGATATAGAAATTGTTATTGGCTTCCTGTTATATAGGAATCTAACTTGATTTAGGAAGAAGCCCTGAGGTTCACTTATTAGGACTTGTTAACACAAGGGGTCCCTGAACACAGTGTCAGCTGCAGTTCATTATTGACTACAGTCTTGGTCTCTGCTGGGCCTTCGGGAAATAAATGAAGTGGCTTGGGTCCACACTTGGACTAGAAACAAGGTCCAGTGACTTGATGAGATGGGCTGAGGTTGTCAGAAGTAATAGTGATATAAGTTTGGGTCTGCAAATAATGGAAACATATCAGAGGAACTACCAGAAATTAATTATGAAAGGAGAGGAACCTCGAAGAACAAATGCATCTTCTGCCAATAAAGGCACATAGGCACAGAACGTTTATGGCTTCATCATGCTTATCTCCAACCACTGCTCACATGTTGCTTTGTCTTTAATCCCTACTAACAAATGTGTATAGCCATGCATCTAATAATCCATCAGTATAGTTGTACTTTTATTTGAGATTCGGGAATGGTGGGTGTTCTAATCAAGCTACTTGGCAATGATGGAATTCAATCCCCCACTTGATACATAAACACTGGAGATAGAGACATGAACAGGGAGATGATTGTGTAATCTTCAACAAGCCTTCTTTACAATGAAATGCAGAAAATAAAGAAGAAAACACAACACAATTTCAAATGGTGGTAAAGTCTATGAATTAGAATGAAACAGAATGAGGGCCATAAAATGGATAGAGGTCTTCAATACAGAAAATTCAGGAACACTCTTCTTCTGAGGAGCCATAAGAAGAAGTTTGGGTTGTATTTTAAATGTGAAGACAGTGTTTCAAATGGATTTGAAACGAGAATGAAGTAACATTTATCAAAAGTTCTTTCAGGCTGTTGTGTGATAAATACATTGTAGAACACAGGTGGAAATTCAGAATCAGTTTGGACACTGCTGCAGTAGATTAGGTAAGAATTGTTGTTGACTCCTGCAGAATGTTAGCCATAATGGTAGTGAAGGATGGTAGAATTTGAGAATTATTTTGAAATTAGGATCTGTATTCACACACATATACATTTTGAGCCAAAGTGGTTGAATTCATATATTATTTACCTTTCCTTTTTAAACCACAAGCACTTGGATAGCAATCAATTAATTCATGCATCTTTATTAAACTCATATAATTCAGGAGGCATTCTTTTTAGCTTTTAATATTTTTTCCTCTTTATAACTTCTTTGCAAGCTATTCTTCTTTATTTATTAAATGCCTATGTTACTTATGGTTTTGTTTTCACCCCACATCCTCTTCTAACTGGAAGTAATCTTGAAAAGCCTTATATAGATCAATAAATTCAATAACCACCAAGTGCCTAAAGCTTCTAAAACCTACGTGTTCTGCCCAGTTTTCTTTTCTGCATTCTATATGCCTACATCCAAATACCTATTAATATTTTGCATTTTGTACTGGCTATTCTCTATTTGTCACTACAAATCCAGTCCCCATTCTTTTCCATCATATCTGTGACCTGGGAAGCGGTACTCTGTGGAGTACTGGGCTCCCTTGCCTCCTGACTTTCTGATGGATTTGGCCAGTGAGAAGCATTGTGAGAGATTGAAAAAGACAGGAGAGAGAGATCAGGGTATCATTTCTGCAAAGCTGTCAGGTTATTTATTACTCCCTGCTGTGAAGAGGTTTGCAGTAGCTGAATTCATTAATTTCATGGCTCCTGTGAGGCAGCATCACTTCTGGGACTGTATCTCCAACTGAATGCCAATAAAGTCTTCTTTCCTTTGGCCTTTAGGTCCATGAGATGATAACGACTTCCTGTACTTCCTAACCCCTGGGTGATTTACTTTCACTCGTAGTCCCATTAATCTTGCCCATTTCTTTCTTAAAAATCCCTTAATTAAATATTTTAATTACTCCTTAGAGAAAGCGTCAACACACTTTCTTTAAAGGGCCAGATAGCAAATATTTCAGACTTTGCAAGCCAAGAGTCAAAATTGAGTATATTTTTATATCAAAACTACACTTTATTTTTGACTGTTCAAAATATAATAACTGAATATGTTTTTTTAATAATTGTCTAGTAATGAGAAGAGTGGGATTAGTTTTTGGGGGGCAGGGGATAACATATTGCTTAACTGGATTTTATGGTTAGTGTTCCCTATCATCAAATTAAATAGAAATGTTCATCTATAAAAACCACTCTTAGCTCATGGTTTATAAAAAATAGGCAGCAGGCCTGATTTGGCAACTGGGCCATAGTTTGCTAACCCCTTCCTTAGAGTGTGCCATAGTTTACTGCTTGGGACCTGAGTAATAAACATCAGGATGCCCAACAGACACCTCAAACTTGTACATCCTTTCATAGCCATTCTCTTGATAACCAATAACAACATTTATATCATTCCAGCCAAAATGTTTTCTTCATATGTTCTCCTTTCTCCAGTATATTCTATTTAAAATACAAATTGTGTCCTCACTCTAGTCCTTTAATTTCCTCTCAGCTGCTCACAGTGTTCAGAAAGAAAAGCTTCTCCAGCTTATGCCTTCATTGCTCTTCAACATGCACACTGTGCTCTAGTTATATGGATCATTTGCAATTCCTTGATGTGACTGCCTTCCTTCTTTTACCAAACTCCTGAATCATCTGTTGGCCCTTTCATTCTTCCTTCCCTGGCTAATACTTCATGAAGCTTTTTGAAGTTACTTCTTCCATAGGCTGAATTTGATAACATTAAAAAAGTCTCTTTATACATGTGTATACCTCCATCATAGGATAATAGGACTATATTGCAAATGGTGACCAATGTGTAATATCCTCCTGCTATAGATTCCCCAACAACTAGGACAACTCCAGACACATAGTGGGGCCATAATACACGTTTATAGAATTAATAAGTGAATGAATAAAATCAATGATTTGCTAGGCTAGATCTCAACAATCCACAAAGGCAATGCTGTAATTTAAAAAAATATAAAATATTTGTACTCTATCTCAGAATTCGATATACCATGTTAATATAGACTGACTGATTTCCTACAAACCCAGAACAGATTACTGCACACACAAAGAAAAATGATGCAATAAGGGTAAGAGATTATCTAAAAGATCATATTTTCAGCCGTTTAAAAGAGGTCAGTCAGACATGTAAGTTTGGAATTATCCCTTCTGTGAAAGCTACTTTGATCCTAAATAACTTTTGCTGACCATTCAACATAACAGTGGTTCAGAGCCTGTCCTTAGGAGTTAGAAGTGTCCTGGTCCCATCCCATCTGATCCTTATCTGCTCTGTGACCTTGAGCAAATTTCTCAGTCTTCTACTCTCCTCTCTTCTTTCAACTATGGAATGAGAATAAAAATAGATATTGTTTAACAGGATAAGACCCTTAGCACTTTAACTGGTACAACTTAATCCCCCAATATATTCATTTTTAATTATTGTATCAGTATTCCTGGCATTAATATAACCAAGCACCTACTGAGTAAGAGGAACTAAGCTCTGGAAATATAGAAGTAATACTCACTTCAGTGTGTTAGAAAAGAAATCTAAATAAATAAATAAGAGCAAATCAGGGTGAAAGCTATAAAATAAGCAGGTAAAAGGGGGCACAACAGAAAAATTGTCAATGTGAAATAGAATTTTGAAAAGGATCTTGAAGGATATGAGTTCAGATGGAAACAATATTTCAGGCAATAGCATGATATGTAAAAAGGCCATACATTTATAAAAGCCTGGTAAAGAAAAGTAAAAGTTAAGAAATAAAAAGTGATCGAAGGTTAGAGTACAAAAGTAAAATTCTACTTGGACATCAAGTGGGGTTTACTTTATCTAGGATGTCTCCTCTTACTGTGAGACTGGCTTAGGCCCCCAAGCACTACCTTATGTTTATCTTTACTGTCAAACATTTCATACCATATTGAAATTACCAATGAACTCAAGAACAGGAACTTGGGTTCTTTTCAGTGCTGTATCCTCAAAACCCAGCTAGGTGATCAATAAACACTGAAATTGGTGCCAGGCAACTCAAAAGGAGAGTTGCTGTAAAAGACCTAGTAAGAAATAACATTCAGGTAGGGAGAAAGGTCTTCATATGTAACTCTTTTTTTTTTTTTTTTTTTTTTTTTTTGCTGTACGTGGGCCTCTCAATGTTGTGGCCTCTCCAGCTGCAGAGCATAGGCTCTGGACGCACGGGCCCAGCGGCCATGGCTCACGGGCCCAGCCGCTCCGTGGCATGTGGGATCCTCCCGGACCGGGGCACGAACCCTCATCCCCTGCATTGGCAGGCAGACTCTCAACCACTGCACCACCAGGGAAGCCCTGTAACTCATTTTTGAAGCAGATTCCAACAGCATTATTATATTGTATGAGTTAGACTAAAAGGAGGAATTAATGATTACTTTAATTCAGGGGTTAAAATAAATGACTACAAGAGCCTTGGAGGTAATGTGCCTTAAAGTAAGATACTGAATTTTTTTGGTTTCTGTCAATCTGAAAATGACTATGGGTGAATTTATGCCAAGTAGTTAGTCTGGAGGTGGGAAAGTGTTCAAATTTGGATGTTATTTACTTAATAGGATAAATCATATTAGAATTCATGATATTTCCCAGGAAGTGTATAATGAGAATTTAAAAAATGCTGGATCCTCTGAGAATACAGATATTTAAAGAATGGGTTGCAGAAGGAACGTGGGGAAAGGGCTAAAGTTGTTGAAAATCTTTTTTATTCCAGTGATACTGAAATAATTAAGCTATATCATCAGATAACAAAATTCTACATATTATTGTAAAGATGATGAAATTCAGAGTTAGAAAAGGTTAAATAACTTACCCCAAGGGGATGGCTTATCCCTGAGTCAAAAGATAGACTCTATGAACCTGAAACTATGTTTTTCACTCTACCGTGCTGCCCATGGGTTTCTCCTGCTATAAAATGAAGAAGTTGTTGTCAGACACTTTCTAGGGACACTACATAACATTTTATAATTGCAAGTAAAGAACCTCTTATTTATATATTTATTACTGTGTCAAATAATGTTCTAAAAGGTTTGTATATATTAATCCTTATTTAATTCTCACAACAAGCCTATAAGATAATTGATACTGTAAGATAATTTTTTCCACTTAAAATTTGCCAGAACTGAGGCATGAAGATATTTGGTGACTTGACCAAGGCCATATAGGCAGGAGCAAGCAGTGCAGCTGTAGAGCCTGTGCTCTTAACTGATAAGCTTTATTGCTGCTCTGTTTTGGCAACCCTTACTGCAGAATTGTGCAAATTCTTCATCTTACAAATTCATGAATACAGTAGGAAGTTAATCTTGGAAGAAAAAATTTCTAGACCTTTGAAAAAATAGAAAATAAGAGCTGGAAAGTGTGAGATGTGACTTAAAAGCCCTATAGATGTCCCTAGATTTGTCGTCATCAAAAGGGAGGCTGTCAATACCTTGCCATGCTCTCAGATTATAGTTATTATATATATATTATATATATATGTTATATATAATATATATAGGCAATTCAAAAGCTTTATTTTCTGGTATTTTGTGTGTTTATGTTCTTCATAAATATTTTGAAATAGTTTATTTCAATTGAATAATAATTCAGAAAAATTTTGTGTATGGAATCGTTAAAGAAGCTCTGACTGTTCTTAATAACATAGGTACTTTAATGAAGTTAAAAGGGTAAATGAACAAAGTGGCCTTGAAGGTTGATAACCATGTGTGCATTATATGAAGTACATTGTGTAATGGATAAAAAGATTTTTACTTTGAGCAATTACTATCAGTGTGAGAATTCTATATATGAGCAAATATTTCAATCAAATTTTTCATAACCATAATAATCTAAATACAGTTCTTCGTGACAAATATATAGTTTACCACAGTTAGTAATTTATCACAGTGTAGCAAAATTTGAAGATTATATACAGCTTTTACAAGTTAATTATGAAGTATTTGATATGTAAGTTATAGAAACAATACAACAGGAAATGATGACTCTATTCTCTGAATCAAAAATACACAATATCAAAAAGGATCCTATAAATTTTTTCTACCTGAAATATAAATAACTGTTATACCTTCATCAAATTTCTGAGGAAGACTTGCATTTTTATATTGGAAAAAAATGAACTCTACCTCACTGAAACCTGAGTATATAGGCATATAAGTTGAGAATATCAAGTACTGTGAAGTAAGGTGCACATCTAGGAAACAGGTACTTATTAGTCACTTTTTCTGTTATCATGAGATTAGATGCATGAGATGGAAGAAGACTATCCAAACTGCCACTTGGAACTGTGCTGACCTACTTTTTCTTAGAAGCAACATCAAATATGGAAGAACAGCATAAAGAACAGTATTTATAACATTTGTTAAAATATCTTCAATAGAATATCTACTTTTAGATAATGTCTTATATGTGGGATATAAATAAATATGGCAAAGGTATATCCCCTACACTCTAAGATTTTCTTATAAGGGAGAGAGACTTGGAAGAGTAGAAGGATTTATGCATGAGTGAAAGGAATCTTTCCTACTGAGAGGAAGGATTGAAAAGTTTAATTTGGGGGATGGGGGAGCGTATAAGTTTTCGATTACTAAATAACAGTTTACCACAAATTTAGCAGCTTAAACAATACCCAATATCCATTTATTTATATCACAGTTCTGTAAGTCTAAAGTCTTGTTGGAGTTGGCTGGTTTCTTTGCTTAGGGTCTCTAAAGACCAGAATCAAGATGTTGGCCTAGATGGGTTCTTATTTGGAGATCCTTGGGAGAAATTCTCTTCCAGACTTATCCATGTTGTTGGCAAGATTTTTCTTTGCAGCTGTAGGACGGAGAATTCTGTTTCCTTGCTGGCTGTTAGCCAGGGACCTCTCAGCAAATAGAGCCTGCCCACCTTCCTTAGCATGTGGCCCTTTCATTTTTATGTCTAGAAAATGTGGCTGAGATGCTTCTCTTGCCTCAAATCCTTCTGATTTCCTCTTCTTGGTACTAACTGGAGAAAATTCAGTGCTTTCAAAGGGGCTTGTGTGATTAGATCAGTCTCACTTAGATAACATCCCTATGTTAAGGTCAACTACATTATAAAAACATGTTATTAAGGGAGTGATATATCATTTATTCACATGTATCTGAGATTAAGGTGTGGAATCCTAAGAGGACCTTTTTTTTTTCTGAAGACTTCTGCCAACCGCAGGACCTGTTGGAAGAGTCCTCAAATGATGTAATGTATTAGCTGACCAAAGAAGGAAGACAGGCCTTCAAGAGGTCATTGTATGGGAAAGTATTTTGGATTAAGGAAAAAGCTCAGAAATGCCTAGATCTGAGAATGTACAAAGTGTATTTAGAAAATAAGTATTGCAATGTGACATAGAACGTACATATTGTAGCAAGAAACAGGATGAGGGGATAAAAGGTTATAAGGGATCAGGGTTTTGAGTGCTTCTGTGAGCTTCCAAAACTTTGTTCACTATTTGGTATGAAATAAGATAAAATATGTCAATATTTGCAGATACTTGTTTTTATCTGGAGTAATTGAATGAATGAATATATTTCCTTCCATGAACTGCTTAGTATTTATCTTTTTTCTTGAATTAAACCCTAAGTTTAGATATTAGCACATGAGGGCAAAATGTCACATATACCTATTAAAAAACAAGAAGCAAGAGTCTCTTAAATATTTTGCTTGGAACTTCTAGATTAACAGACTTAATGATAACATTAGCCTATACCATTCACTAATAGTGAAAAAAGATACGATACTTCAAAAATAATTTCCTTTATTTCAAATTCCTTTCCTACATCACAGATGTTGCCTTTTCTCAAAAGATATTTTAAACTAGACAATTCAATTTCTTCAGGGATTGATTTATAGAAAACTAATTTCTCTGCTTCTTCTCTATGACACAAACTGAAAACAAAAAGAGAAATGAGGAGCTTTTTGATGAAAAAGAAATGTTATACAGTGCTACTATGATATATATAAAGATGTGCTACCAGAAGAGAGGGGAACACCTGAACAGGCTGAACCAAAACTACTGAAACAGGAATGGCAGGAAGAACAGGTGACAGGAGACACATGAAGAACACACACAAAAACTTTGGTTAAAGAAGAGATGAAAATTATCTTCAAAAATTTCCCCAAGAATTTAGAGGAATTTTTGGAAAAATCAGTAAAAAATTAGAAAAAAATATTATTAAATGAGCTATCGGTGGTGCTCAAAATGAATGGGAGGGGCTTCCCTGGTGGTGCAGTGGTTGAGAGTCCACCTGCCGATGCAGGGGACACGGGTTCGTGCCCCGGTCCGGGAAGATCCTACATGCGGTGGAGCGGCTGGGCCCGTGAGCCATGGCTGCTGAGCCTGGGCATCCGGAGCCTGTGCTCCGCAACGGGAGAGGCCACAACAGTGAGAGGCCCGCGTACCGCAAAAAAAAAAAAAAAAAAAAAAAAAAAAAACAGTATTAAGAAACTAAAATATATAATTCAAGAAAATTTATTGAAAGAAAATGAGTGATCCCATCTATTGAATCAGATATAATTCTAGAAATATGAATGCAATTAATCAAAGTGATGGCCTTGTGGATTTGCATTTTTTTTCAACAAAATGAATCAATTATATATGTACATATGTTCCCATATATCTTCCCTCTTGCATCTCCCTCCCTCCCACCCTCCCTATCCCACCCCTCCAGGCGGTCACAAAGCACGGAGCTGATCTCCCTGTGCTATGCAGCTGCTTCCCACTAGCTATCTACCTTACGTTTGGTAGTGTATATATGTCCATGCCTCTCTCTCGCTTTGTCACAGCTTACCCTTCCCCCTCCCCATATCCTCAAGTCCATTCTTTAGTAGGTCTGTGTCTTTATTCCTGTCTTACCCCTAGGTTCTTCATGACATTTTTTTTTCTTAAATTCCATAAATATGTGTTAGCATACGGTATTTGTCTCTCTCTTTCTGACTTACTTCACTCTGTATGACAGGCTCTAGGTCTATCCATCTCATTACAAATAGCTCAATTTCATTTCTTTTTATGGTTGAGTAATATTCCATTGTATATATGTGCCACATCTTCTTTATCCATTCATCTGATGATGGACACTTAGGTTGTTTCCATCTCTGGGCTATTGTAAATAGAGCTACAATGAACATTTTGGTACATGACTCTTTTTGAATTATGGTTTTCTCAGGGTATATGCCCAGTAGTGGGATTGCTGGGTCATATGGTAGTTCTATTTGTAGTTTTTTAAGAAACCTCCATACTGTTCTCCACAGTGGCTGTACCAATTTACATTCCCACCAACAGCGCAAGAGTGTTCCCTTTTCTCCACACCCTCTCCAGCATTTATTGTTTCTAGACTTTTTGATGATGGCCATTTTGACTGGTGTGAGATGATATCTCATTGTAGTTTTGATTTGCATTTCTCTAATGATTAGTGATGCTGAGCATTCTTTCATGTGTTTGTTGGCAGTCTGTATATCTTCTTTGGAGAACTGTCTATTTAGGTCTTCTGCCCATATTTGGATTAGGTTGCATCATTTTAAACGTAAAGAATATATTCTGCAATTAAGTAAAATACAAAATTAAGAACAAAGGAAAAACAGACTAGTTATAAAACTTTTCCTCGTTGAGATATAAATATAAAAATATGACTAATTTTCATCAGTAACTGGTAAAGTAAAGTGAGGAACTGTAGAGCAAGAGACAGAGAAAATTACATGTATATGCTACTAGTTAATTAATCAAAACCAAACACAAATAAGAGACAACTATTGCAATGAAAGTTAAAGGCTGCAGGAGTGGTAAATGATAGATAGATAGATGATAGAGAGAAAATGTACATTATTAGAGTCAGTAAAAATTGTTGGCATTTATTGAATATTTAAATGTCATAGTCAATTTTCAGTGCTTACATGTGTGTGACTGTGTGTGTGTGTACATAATATCATTTAATTTTTACATCTCTCAAGAGGTAGTTATTATCACCTTTTGAATATGATGAGAATGAGACAAATATACTTAGGAAACCAACCCAGTACTCCACAGCTTGTAAGTGGTGGCTCTAGAGGTGAGGTACCAGGCAGCCGAGCTCTGTGAACTGGTGCTCTGAACCATTACAAACTGGTGGTCTTAACAAGTGTAAACTGGTTCTTAATGGGTGCAAACTTCATCTGAGGAAAGGTAGTTAAAATTACAATTTTAATAGCTGTTTATTGGCCACAGTCAAATCTCTGAAACATAACAGATAGTCTTAAAAGAAATTTATACATGGGAATACCTTAATATATGACAATCCAATAATAACTAAGGAATAAATTAATGATCTTCAACTTCTAACCACTGCCAAACCCACATTCACAAATCTCAGAGGCTCACAGATTAGATTATAACAACTTGTAAATATTTAAATAGTCTTATGACCAGAGAGAGTTTTCAAAGTATTCAAATGAAAAGGCAAACAATTTTACAAAGAAAAGATCAAGAGAATAAATTCTTCAAAATTTAAAAACATTTTTGCCAAACACCATAAAAAGGTACAGTATCAATTTTAAAAAAGTCTAAGTGAATATTGAATATCCATAATCTGTGAAGAGCTTTTAAAATTAAAAAAACAAGTTGCAATAATTGTAATTTTTCTTAGGAAATGATCAGAATTGAAGGCAGTTTTAAAAATATATGATGTTTATTTTTGAAACTACACATTCACAAATATGGTCAAATAAATGATGATGTGTGTCCAATGGCATATTGTGCTGTCCTAAAAACCATCATTCAAGTAATTTTCCATGAAAGGGTAAAATTCATTGTTTCCTGGTTAAAATGAAAAATGTATGATATATAACTGTATATATGAGTCCAGTCTTTAAAGTAATATTTATGTAGTAGATTCATGCCAGATATATGCACATATTGATATATTGCCAGCGGCTTCATGATTTTGCCACTTTGACAGTGAAGGATCTTAAAACCTAGGGCCCAGAGACTTTGTAAGGGCCATTTCATTTTACACATGACTGGGCTCTTCCTGCTCTAATTCTGAGAAATAGTGTTGAGGATTTTTCATTCCAGATATACTTGTTTCTGTTGTTATTTGATGCCTTACTGGACAACCAACAGGAGGCAACACTAAGTTTACTTCTTTTGGGGGGATCATAGCTGACTACATAATATGTGAGGCCCAGTACAAAATAAAAATGTGGGTTCCATTATTCAAAAAACAGGAAAGCTGTGTCAGTAAAGGTACTAATAAATACATAGAGAGAGAGAGCATGAGCATGTGTGTGTGTGTGTGCGTGAGAGAGAGAGTTCAGACACATAAGTTAAATGATGCTTTTTATGTTTTATCTGTAATTTCTAGGTGTTTGTAGGAGGATACTTTTTCCACAGAATACTTCCAACTACCATACTATTCTTGACAAAAAAATACTTAGTCTCGATCTAAGATAGATATGGAAAACTTTATTTGAGCCAAATTGAGGATTATAACCTGGGAACAGCTTCTCAGAAAGCTGACATATCATTGACAGTTTACACAATCCAGAGCTACATGTACAAAGTGAGTAGTGAGTCATGGGTCATCGTGGCCCCTTACAAGATTAAGAAGAAAGGTTATCTCTTAAGAAGTTATCTTGTTGAGGCTAGGAGAATGTTGCTCTTTATAGTTGAGCAGGAATTTCTGCCCATGGGGAGGTTTGGTCGATGCATGATGCAGATACACAAGCACAGTAGAAGAGAGAGGGAAAAAATGTTAATGTTCAAATTTTCTTTGACTTGCCTTAGAATACAAATTTTTATTTCATCACTATTCTAATATTTTTTTAAAAGCTATTTGATTTTGTTGATCCTTTCTCCTACTTACTTTATGTTTACTTTATTTATGGCATAGTTTCTTGAGTGGAATCCTTAGATCTTTTATCTTCAGTCATTTTATGTATTGTTTTAAAAAATAAATTCCTACCTTGTATGAGGAGACATAAGCCTTTTGTTTCCTATAGACTGCATTGTCCTGTGACCGCCCTGAGTGTGTTAACTCAGCAGGCTGAGCTGTTCAGGAGGAACCACCAGCTTTCTGATCTCCAGCAGACAGGTAGTAGTAGGCTACTTCTTCTACATGATCGACTTGATTGCCTGGCGTTCTTCTGGTTGTTAAAGTACCCTACCCCTCAGCCAGTTTCTGATGCAATCATTACAAGTTCTCATGGTTACATAGTAAGTTAGGCACAGTTGTCCACCTCCTAACTTCACTGAAATTATGTAAAATGTTACTTGGGTGGGTTCCCTCTCTTGAGCACTTATGTTTGCTTCTGAGTTTTGTCTCCACCATCTGGAATAATAGAGTAAAAATTTTGCTATAATTGTCACTTCAGTTTTATCCCTAAATTTTGATATGTGATACTTCTATTGTTTTGTCATCCCTATATTTCATAATGATTTTCTGTATAACACATTGTTTGTTTAGACTTATGTCTTCACTTGTAAATATCTAAAATATCTCCCTTTCTATTTTCATTTTTACTCTCTAATTTCATTTTATTTTGTTTAATCCATTCATATTTATTTTTATTATGTTTTGAAATATTTCTAATATGTTTTATCTGTGTATCATTTTTTAATGTTTGCTTCTCCCACTTTCTACTTTCATGACTTCCTGATTTATTTGTATTTGTTCATTTGTGTATGCATTTTTATTGATTCTTTAATTGTGCTTTAGAATTTTGACAGGCTTATGGTAGAATGAGAGTAATAATTGATCATTAAATCATACATCGTTGAAAAGAATATGAAATAATTAGGCATATAATGGTTTTTACATACAGTAAATGTAGAATATGCAAAATATAACTAAATTTGGAAGAAAATATTTGACAGAACACTAAAATTAATTAACATAAAAATTGGGTGAAAATGTCTTTTTTGGAGATAGATTCTAGTCTTTTGTGGTTTACTCTATTTTAACTTGTGGTCTTCTAGCTTCAACTGCTTTTGATAAAAAAATTACCATGGTAATTATTTGAAATAAGATCAAGTCATGTAGTAAACATATTGTGAATTAAATAGAGGTTAATCAGTTGTAAACATTCATAGCACAATATATTGAGAAAGGAAAAAGAGCAGAATTATAATTAAATTTGAGCGAGACTGTTTCATTTTTATTTTAACAGTCATTTCAATTATGTTCCAACTAAAGTGGTTGTTTTGATAATTCATTTTTAAAAATCTCATTTTAAATAATTTTTAAAATCCTATTTGGCCATAAAGAAATTACCAGGGATGCATTTACTTGATTGCATTATTGCAGAGATTGCATTATTTGAGGGACTTAACATAGCTTTTGAAAGAAAATGTAAACATTGACATTTCTCTAAATGTTCAGTTATAATGTTACAAATATAGTAGGGCTGAAATTTAATAATTTTTAAAGAAAATGATCACACCAAAACTTAGCATGCAGGTACAAGTGACAATAAAGAAAGAAAAATCCTATTTTTAAATCATATTAGACAGACAATAATACAGTCTGACATAATTTGCAGTTGAATAAAATTAATGTATTCACTAACCAGTTTTTATCAGCAGCACATTAAATGTAGTATAAAGCATGTAAAAATTTAGCAAATCCAAAAAGTAAAATTTCTATAGAGCTTTCATTGATAAAATGGAAATTCAATGAATGTTTTATTATCTATTTTCTACAAAGTATATTTAATACTTCTCTGTGGGAAATATAACAATTAATAAGGTATAATTACTGTCCATCAGTAATTTAAAGTTAAATGTGACAGAAAACTGAATTATAGAATATCACAATTTTAAATTAATATTATATATGTTACAGAGCATACGCTGTATAATTGTGTTATGTGCTTTATATATATAATGTATAATATTTGTTTTAAATTTGTGATAATTTTATAGTCAAGTTTTTCTGTCTCAGATTTTAAATTATCGGGGTTAGTGCCTGGAGGTGCATATGTGGGGAGCTTCAGATGTGGTGCTAATATTCAGTTTGGTTAATTTCTTGATCAGCTTAATGGGTAGATGGATGTATTCAGTTAGTAAAAATTCATTAAGCTGTGCATTCCTGATTTGTGCACTTTTATGAGTGTATATTTTATTTCAAAAATACTTTACTTTAAAAAATACATTTATATTACTGAAAGAGATTCAAAAGTTTGAATGTTCCACTAAAACTTGTTTGAAACTGTCCCAAATACCAGCTGGACAGGTAGAGGAAAAGCTTCATTTCTGTGGGTTTGTTGCCTAGTATAGCAATTTATGATATTCCTGGCCAAAGACTGGGGTCATCAGAGAAAATTGTATATTGTAGTCCATTAAAAGTAAAGTGAAACATTTAATTTTTCACCTTGAAACCAGAAGTTCTCACATAGTATTTTTGATTTTTAAGTATTTGGATGGGTAACGTAATTAAAAAGATGTATTGTTTCTTCATGGTTTTAGTTGCATTCTCTCTAATTGTGTCCACATTATGTGCCCAACTTTACCCTCTTATAAAATTATGTTGTGGACCATTCAGAAATAAAATTCAGGCATAATCTAAACATAGACATTTTCCTCATTGGGTAGAGTGATTGTTTGCTACTAACATAAATCTAAGTGAGAAAAGCTTGACTCATCCATTATAAAGGAAAATCACAGCACAATATCTTTCATTATCTTTTTCCAGATCTTTCTCTTTACTTATATTTTGCTGTTTCTTAATCTATCCTTTGAGGTTAGAGGAATTCCAGTAATGACAGATGTCAGTTCTCTTTTATCACTGTTTTCTCTCAGGGTCTTTGAACAGTGAAACACTCCCTTGTCACATGTGAATCAGCAAATATCAGATGAATTAAATGATAAATAGGTCATGTAGAAATTCTAAAAAGTGATGTGTTAGTATAAACTCATCCACCAGGGACGGAATTCGGCCTATTAGGGTGGTTAGGATTTTGGTAGACAGAGAAAAATAGAAGATGCTTTCAAGGGAACTGTCAACTTTAGCAGAAGCTGAAAATTTCAAAATATCACCAGTATTCCTAGTTTCACAAAATCTAGGGACCATTGTCATCATCTGCCATATCTGAGATTTTTGATTAACTATATTAATTTCCTCTTTTATAATTTTGAAACAGGCAGAGACAACATGGAAAGTGAGGCCCACAGGCTGTGGGAAACTACTTCGGCTACCTTTATTGATTGGCCAAAAAGTTCATTCAGGTTTTTCCATTAAGATATTAACAATTTGGCCAACCCAATATTTATTATAGTGAAAACTTGTATTTTTTAAAAGATGCATTATTTATGTTCATATACACCACACTACCCACTTATACCACACATATTCATTAAATGAATAAACTGACTGAATCTTGTAATATCTTATAAATTCCCAAGTAATGTTAATAGACCTTAACTCAGCATTTAGGATTTGGGTTTTTTTTTTCTGTTTTTTTTCTTCTTTTTTTAAAATTTTATTTATTTTTGGCTACGTTGGGTCTTTGTTGCTGCCTCAGGGTTTCTCTAGTTGCAGCGAGCAGGGGCTACTTTTCGTTGTCGTGCGTGGGCTTCTCATTTCAGTGGCATCTCTTGCGGAGCACAGGCTCTAGGCATTCGGGCTTCAGTAGTTGCCACAGGCTCAGTAGTCGTGGTGCATAGGCTTAGTTGCTCTGCGGCATGTGGGATCTTCCCGGACCAGGGCTCGAACGCATGTCCCCTGCATTGGCAGGCGGATTCTTCAACCACAGCACCACCAGGGAAGTCCTAGGATTTGTTTTAACTTGATGGTAATCGATGAATTGTAGTGCAAAAGCAAGCAATGTATCTTGAAGTAGAGCAGACTTGGATTTAAAGAGCAGCTAATAGCTATTTTTCTAATTTGTAGAGTAAAATTGTGTAGATATTTAGGTTAGAAGCTTTACATTTAACAACAAATGACTTTGTTGCTTTGGCACTCACTGCATAAGCTATTGCATAAGGAATTTCAGAAAAAGGGGTGTCTTAATTATACCAAAAAAAAGTATGTATAAATATAATAGTAAGACTTTTTCCATTAGTCTGTTTGAAGAGCTAATCTGCCTGAAGAAGCAATTAAAATGCTTTCATTTTAAGTGTATATTAAATAAATCAAATATGATGTTGTAAACATTCATTATAGATTTATTTTGATATTTGTTCTGCATAAATTACAGATATATGCATAATTTTATCTTTAAACATCTAATAACATTTGATTATCAGGGCACACAACCATGCACTGTAAGTGTTGATGTTTAGCTAATAAAATGACTGTTTCATTGCCTGATTTATAAATAAACCAAAGAGATCCATTAGCAAAGCTATTCTTTTTTTTTTTTTTTTTTTTTTTTTGCGGTACGCGGGCCTCTCACTGTTGTGGCCTCTCCTGTTGCGGAGCACAGGCTCCGGACGCTCAGGCTCAGTGGCCATGACTCACGGGCCCAGCTGCTCCGCGGCATGTGGGATCGTCCCGGACTGAGGCACGAACCCGCGTCCCCTGCATCGACAGGTGGACTCTCAACCACTGCGCCAACAGGGAAGCCCAGCAAAGCTATTCTTTAACTTCTTTTGCCTGCAAATATCTTTTTTTAGATTCATTACATTTAGAATTTATATTACTGATTTGTTGATAATTCCCATCAGTATCACAATTTTTCCATCCATCAGTATGATTGTATTTTTAGATATTTGGATTGCATGAGAGACTAATTTATTTTACTTTTCTTAATTTTGGCCATATTTATTCAAACTGCCAGAGCGATATTCTCTAGGTGTTCCAACTCAAAGCCAGGGGTTACTTGGGCACTCAGTCTTAGTATGTGATCTAATTTCAAAACGGATGGTATGTGCAGTATATCTTATTGGCACTTTTCTGGCCAATAAGATAGGTAGGAAAGTCTGCTGAGGTGGTGCAGTGTAAAGATGATACCTCACACTGGGAAAGACTTTAAACCCTGCCTCTTCTCTATTACTACATGTGCTAGAATAAGGATGTGGTATTTGGACCCAAAGTGGCAATATAGTAACCATCAGGGGGAAAAAGGTGATTTAAAAAAATTGTAGATGTAATTGCAATGACATAATATTATTGAGTTATTAAAACAACCTGAAACTGCCTAACTCTAGCTTTTCTTATAGAAAATACATAATCATTTCATTGCTTAGGCCAGTGCTAGTGAGATGATTCTGTGATTTGCAGCTGGATGCATCCTAATTGCTGTAAATTTTTTGGTAATCTATACATAACTATCCACATCAGTTTTTATTTTCTCCTTTAATAATTAACTTTTGGGAAGATTTTAATAAAATTTTACATAGATAAGAAGTTATTGTTTGACGTGAAAGCACCAATAAATGTACCACTGAGTTTTCTGTAATAGCTTGATAATTCTTTCTGCCCCCATTAAGCAGCAGAAATACTATTTTCCTCCTGATAACCAGGATAAGTAACACTTGTGAGCATAGTAACTCCTTTCTTTGACTCCTGGACTACTGGTATGAGGAGCACAAGATGGGAGATGGCATTACATTTAAGTATAGTGAAACCCCCTACCATGGTTTCTGATAGAAGCATTATTCCTCTCTGGGAACTAGGAACTGTAGTTCATCAGAGATAAAAATTATGGGGAAGGGAAGCTTACATTTCTCAGGTGAATCACAGGGAAGAATGATGAGCAGGGAATCTTCTCCATCCACTCCTTTGTTGAAGACACAGCATTACACTGATCAGGGATATAACACCAATTCATTAGTTTAAAATATATACCATGTCTAGAAGGATAACACGCCAATCCCACAGTGCTTCCAGTGGAACCATCCACAGGGTCATCCTCTCAAGGAACAAGCTGTTGTACTTTCCAACTCCTACCACCAAGAAAGAGGCACATGACTTGGCAGGTCAGCTTGAGTTTTGGAGATGGTGTCCACCACAAAGGGAAACATTACTTAAGCTTATTCACTGGGTAATTTGGAAGGCTATCAGACTTGAGCAACATCCAGATCAAAAGATGGCATTTAAAAATGTATATGCTCTGATATAACGTAGCATGCTACTTAGGCCGTATGATCGAAACAAATCTGTGGTTTTAGAGGACTCAGTGGTAGAAAATATGCTGTGTGGAGTTTCTGCCAAGTTCTTTACACTAATAATATTTACATTATCTCTGATAGTTAAGTGCAGTCAACAGGTCTCTGCTATTCCAGAACTCTGTCTTTGCCACTGACACCATCAAGTCAAGTTCCACAGCAGATATCCCTATAATTAGCCCTGGCCTACAGAGGAACACCACTGTTGAGCTTCTTAGTGATAATAATGCTCCCTTCACTAGTGTGTTTCTTATTGTTTTGGTGAAACACACACAATGAGTTGGGTTTTCTAGTCTTACATAATAAATCTGTCCTAGTGTACTTGTATCTCAGAGTATGTTCCTCAATACTTTGTCAAGGCAGTGGCAGAATCTTTACTTTATTAACTATGGACCATCATTGTACCCACATGTTCCTACCAGGATTTTAAATACTGAAGAAGGAGAAAGGCCTCCACTGTCACTAAATTCTTGCTTATCCAGCCTTATATTCCATCCTTGTGCTCCTCTACATTCAAAATCATTTTCCCATGAATGTTACTCTAGTACCTTCCAGTACTTATTAGTCATTATTTCAGTGCCTTTCATGATTAAGCTCTTACTTCCTGGATCAGACACAATACTTCTCCAGTTATTCCATGTTGAAATTTGGCCCTAGTTATTTATCTAGAAACAATTAGGGGTAGTGATTTCAGACCTTGAATAGAGTGAGTATTACCTTGCAAGACATCATGTAAAGTCTTTGCATGGTCATAGTCAAGGGCAGGCCTCTTGATGACTTTTGTAAGCTCAGAGGTTCCAGGGAAATCTGGTGGCTCAAAGTTCTCAAGTATTTCAGTGTAGGTATCCTTACTTCAGATCTCAGGGTCCTATTCCATCCATATCCTTGTCCTTAATTTAGTCTCAGAGGCTTGCCAGTGCTCTATATTCAGCCTTATTTGTAGCATTTTTTTCTTATAATCAGGGCTTAAGCATGAATTTGAGCACAGACTTGCCTTTTGATGCCAGAGATCAAGGTCCCTTTACAATGTGATAGAGGCTCTTCTGTAACTTTTGTACCAAGCTGACTGGCCTGAGCTTGTTTTCTTCCACCCTCGCTTCAGTGATACTTAATAACAAATAACCAACTCCACATTCCTTATAATTACTGCTACCTCCGTATCTCTCCATTGTTAGAGATATTACATAAGTCACAGATCTCCTTCCACATCTGTTATATCCCAATTCATCACATGTGAGAGTTGCGGTAATTGTGATGATTCAGCTCACCAAGAGTTATCACCACCCACTTAGCACCAGCAATGTAATCCTTGTTGCCATTTGGACAACAAAAATTCAATTTCCAAATTATATCCTGAAAAACTGCTTCAAAAATTCATGGCTGTTAATACCTGTCTTAGTTTGGATTTTGCTAGAAGCAGACACTTGGACAAGTAAGATTTAATGAAAGCAGTTTTAATGGGATATCATTCTAAAAAAGTGTTATGGGAAGGAGGAAGGAAAACAGGAAAGGAAAGGCAGGTGATAAAGTGTATCTTATCCAACTGTCATTGTGGGCAGCGTTAACTTAACCCAGTGAAGAACTCAGAGTTAATAAAAAAAACATGAGCTTCAGGGTAAACTCAGTAGAGCAGCAAGAAAGCTAGGATAAAATCCTATCAAGCATGGATCAAAGTCTGCTCTTCAGGGCTTATATTTTTATCGCACTTCCAGTTTACCATGTGCACAGTCAGGGAGGTCTCCAGAAGCTGATAAAAAGCTTTCAGGAAAAGAGAGATGCTGGTAGTGAAAGTGTGGCTAATGCACTGAAATGGTAAGACACAAGAGGAGTGGGGAGGACACCATAAGTATCTGTTACAGTTATTGTCCTATCTGAATCTTTTCAGGTATTCCTCTATTTCTTTTTCATTTTATTTGTTTTCTCATTCTATACTCCATATTACCTCCTGAATTTTTATGGGGTCTATTCTCTCTCATGCTCTTATAATTTAATTTTTATTTCTGAAATAACTTTCCCTTCAATCTCTTTCCTAAAATGGTACAATTCATGTTTCACATCCTCTGTTTACTACACACCACTTCTTGTTGTTTGCCTGAGTTCCTGTATTTGCTTTGAGTTGTTTCATTGTAACTGTAATTTCTTCAATAATTTTTCAAATTCATGTTGGATTGTCGTGACATAATATTCCTGTATTTCAGGATGAATTTCATCTGTTTTTGTTTATTCTACTGGGAGGAGTTGATGCTTGTTTTTTAATTCTTTTATATTTATGCTGCAATTTCATTTTGGATTATTAATACTTGAAGAAGGTGTACTTTTGTACCATTTATTAGCAGAACAATCACATATTTCCTGCCACCTAGTTTCAATTAATATATAGGTTGGGTTTTTTTTGTTTGTTTTTTCTATTCAACTTGTTTTTCAATATGCCTTATAGGAATTGAAGTAGTTGTAATTGAATTGAAGAACTTGTAATCAATCTAAAAACCATTTTAATGAATTTATTTTTCATTTTCATAATTTGTATTTAATGTTCTTAAACATTTTTTCAGACACTCTTTGTCTTGCCTCTTGGTCTAAAAAATTTTTTTCCTGATATAATTGTAGATTCACACACAGTTGTAAGAAATAATATAGAGAAACTCCGTGTATACTTTACCCAGTTCCCAGCTGTGGTAACATCTTCCATTGGTATCGTACAATATTATAATCCATATGTATCACAAAAGGACATTAATAAAATCCATCAATCTTATTCAGACTTAATTAGCTTTACATACTCTGTGTGTGTATTTAGTTATATGCAATTTCATAATGTAGATTTCTGTCACAACTGCCACAGTTAAGATATAGAACAGTTCAATCAATCAATCCCCTTGTGCTACTAACTTTGCCATAGCCATCTCCCTTCATCCCCCCTCCCTAACCTCGGAACCAACTAATTTGTTCTCTGTCTCTATAATTTGTCATTTCATGATTGTTATATGAATGGAATTGTACAGCATTTCACCTTTAGATTGGCTTTTATCACTAAGCATAATTAAATTGAGATCCATCAAAACCGTAGTGGATATTGATAGCTGTTTCTTTTTATTGCTGAATGGCATTCTATGGTACTGATGGTTTAACACAATTTGTTAAACAATTGATTTCATCCTTTATGTTTTGAAATATCACAGCATATTTATTTTGGGTTAATTTCATACTATATTATTTTTAAGTATCAGAGTATAAATTCTACACTTCATTCCATCTTCTAAACTCTCTCTCAAAGGGGATTACCAACTCATGAAGTTTTTAAACTCTAGCCATGAACTTTTTCTTTTAAGCTAAGTAAACAAACTTCATAGGTGTGTGAGCAACTTATAACAACAAAATAATCCTAATTTCTCCTTCCCATACCTTGTCTCATTGCTGTCATTTATTTCACTTTTATATAAGCATATGTGTGTATGTGTGTGTGTATATATATGGTATTTACTTAAACATACATAATTGAATACATTTTTGATACTATTATTTTGAACAAACATATGTTAGAAAAATTAAGAATAGAAAATAAAAGTTTTTATTTTACCTTCACTTATTCTTTCTTCAATACTCTTCACTTTTTATGTAGATCTGAGTTTCTAACCTATATTATTTGTCTTTTCTGTAATGAACTTCTTGTAACATTTCTTGCAAGGCAGGTGGCAACAAATTCCCTCTATTTTTATCTGAGAAAGTCTTTATTTCTCCTTCACTTTTGAGAGACAATTTTGCAGAGTAAAAAATTCTAGATTGGCTTTTTGTCTCTCTCTCTCTCCAGTTTTAATATTTCACCCCACTCTCTCTGGCCTACATAGGTTTTGAGAAGTCAGATGTAATTCTTATCCTTTTTTTCTTTTTATACATAAGGTGTTGTTATTGTTGCTACAGTTGTTGTTTTTTCTCTGACTTTTTTCAGGATTTTTTAATCTTAGATTTTCTGTAGTTTGATAATGATATGCCAAGAGATAGATTTATCTTTAGCACTTATCCCACTCGGTGTTCTCTGAGCTTCCTGGGTCTGTGGTTTGGTCTCTGACATTAATTTGGTTAAATCCTCAGTCGTTGTTGTTTTAGATATTTCTTCTATTCCTTTCTCTCTTCTCCTTCTTTTATTACCATTAATGTGTATTTTATACCATTTATAGTTGTCCCCCCATCCTTGCATACTCTCTTCTATTTTTGTTGTTGTTTTTCCAGTCTTGTTCTCTTTGCTTTTCAGTATTGGAGGCTTCTATTGATATATTCTAGCTCAGAAATTATTTATTCAGCCATGTCCAGTCTGCTAATAAGCTCATCAAAGGCATTTTTAATTTATGTTACAGTGTTTTTGATCTCCAGCATTTCATTTTGGTTCTTTTTTATGATTTCCATTTCTCTATTTATACTGCCCATCTGTTTTTACATGCTGTCTACTTTATCCACTAGAGTGCTTAGCATATTGAGCATGGTTGTTTTAAATTCCCAGTGAGATAATTCCAACATTGTTGCCATGTCTGGTTCTTAAGCTTGTCCTGTCTCTTCAAATTGTGTTTGTTACCTTTTGCCTTATAATTTTTTCTTGATAGGTAGGTATGATGCAATAGGTAAAAGCATCTGTTGTAAATAGACCTTTAGTACTGTGGTGGTAAAGTGGTGGAGGGAAGGGAAGTGTTCTGTAGCTCTACAGTTAGGTCTTTGGTAGCCTATGCCCTTGGACTGTGAACTTCACAAGTGCTCAGTTTTCCCTCCTCCCCCTTTAATTGGACAAAATGACTGGAATGGACTAGAATTGGGTATTTCCCTTTTCTCACATGGACAGCTAAGAGCTGGCTGGAGTTGGGTATTTCCCTTCTCCTAGATCAGTTAGAGTTTTCTAAAACCCCAGCAGGTTAGGCTCTGGTTAGATAGTTTTTCCTGAGTACAGGCCTTATTAAGAAGAAACAGTGCTCTGGAATATTTCGAAATGCTTCCTTTTCCTCTCTCCCTGCTGGGAGCATAAAGAGATTTTTCTCCAATGTTTACTGTGAAAACCTAGTCCAGTTCCTGGAGGTAAAACTCACAAAAGCATGAAAAGTATGGGTACCACCCCCCCCCACCCTGAATGAATCCCAGTGGAGTTTTTAACTCTCTGACTTTTCACACTGAGCCTCCAGTAATTCACCAGTTACAGTTCAGGTTTTCCTTCCCTGGCACTGATTTCTGTTTACGAGTCTCTGTCCTGGTAAGTCCTGACTCCCTGTGTTCGCCTGTCTCTGCAGTCTTAGGGGCAGCTGTTTGCTCTGTGTCCTCCCCTCTCTTATGAATCCAAGAAAAGTTGCTGACTTTTTAGTTTGTTCAGTTTTTTACTTGTAGTTGGGATGGAGTGGTGACTTCCTAGCCCCTTACCTGGGAACCAGACCCAGCTTGTTTTATTAAAGTGTTGGTTACTATGGCATATCCAAATGCTTTGGGCTTTGGAGGCATACTTGCATGGTAATTTTCATGTTTGTCATGCACAGTCCTCTGGATATCAACTGCTTCATTTCTGTTAGCTTCTTATTTTTAAGGTTTTTGTACTACTTTAATAAGACAAATGTTTATTGAATGCATGCGTGTTGTGCAGCCTCAGGTTCAGAATTTATTTGGATTATTGTTTGATCATAGCTACACCTAAGCAGAGAGGAAACTCTTTTTCTTTTCTTAAGCCAGTGGGAAGATACTTTTCAGCCCAAAGTTTCATAGAAAGGGAAAATTCTTGTGTCCTCACATTGGTTAAACTAGGTAATGGATCTCCAACTCTCATCCATGTACAGAGAAAGAAACTATGTTGAAGACTTAAACAAATCCAGAAAATCTACATGTTTTCTCTTAAACTTACTTTCTGTTAAAGAGACACATTTTGTATGTAAATAGCCATTTTGTATGTATGTAAATATATACATTTTGTGTATAAACAGCCATGTACAGGTAAGCAGTTTGTGCTCTAAGTAAAATGTAAAGAACTATACAAAGTTAGAGGTAGGAACATATGAAAAGAAAAACACTGTGTTAGCACCGAACAAATCAGGGTGAGAGATGTGGGTCACTGCCACTGTGTCCTCTTTATTAATCCTAATATCACCATTCCTCCCAAAGCTACTCGCAGGTAGTATGAAGTAATCACTAATTATCCTCAAAACATAGGTAGAAAAAAAAAACCCTGCTTTGCTAAGCTGAACAATTTATCATTTTCTATATGCGAACATTTTTCTATTTGATTATGCTGCTAGAGAGCACAGCATGAGCAAAAGAGAGATGGCACATGTTTTTGGAAATTGAGGTTGAGACCAGATTATAAGATCTGATCCTAAGGAGTAAGAGTTTAGTTCGTTAGGCAATGGGGCATCATTGATTTTTTTTTTTTTTTTCCTGAACCAGGGATTAATGTGATCTAATTGTACTTCAGGAAGAAGGCTTAGGAAGAACTGTAGAATTGATTAGAGAAAAGTAACTGAAAGCTAAGTAGTTTTGTATATTCTTAAGTGTAAAATGTACAGTTCTAATGATGAGATGCAGTTAAATATAAACATAAAGTTAAATTTAGATTAAATATATTTCAACTAGATGATACATAAATATATATCCAATGACACATGAGCATTTGGTTTAAGGCAGTTTTCCGTGATTAATCCTTCCCATCTTTCTTATGATGTCAGTCCAGGCCTTCCTCTGATGTTTACTCTGTGAAAGATCTTGCAGTGATAATTATTTCATTGAAATATTTTTAATTTGAGGTATTTATAATAATCTGTTATGATAATTATTGTGCTCTTCGAGCATTTCTTTTAAAACTGAAATCCTATTTAACTTATAAGAATGTTACAGTTTTGATAGAAAATATTTTCTCTTTTCATCTGAAATTCTCCACAATCATTTCTGAAAACAACCATATAATGGAATGGTTGCTAACTTGAATGAGTTTAGGAACAATTTTTGACTCAGTAAATAAAACATTTAAGTGATCAGAGTATTCATGGATATGAAAAATCTTTCTTCCCTTGTAAGATTTTGTGAACACTCACAAAATGAAATGGATAATATATAGTTAGTTATCTCTACATTAAGGAAAAAAATAATTATTTAGTCTTGATTGAATTCAGAAATTCAGTTACCAAGCAGTTAAATGTAGGGACAAATTATTTGTACATAGAACTTTAAGTCAAAATCAACAAACTCCTATTTTAATTAGAAATCTTTCCGTGGTAGTGTGCTTCTTTCACCCTGCCAGAAAATATCTTCAGTCTTTCGTGGTGTGGTATTTCTCTTATTTCTCTTTTCACACAACATTTGTGTTACCCTCGTGGTCAGATATATTTTTACTGAAAGTAGGAAGAGCCTCAGTTTCATACTTCTACCAATTCTTTTGCTTAATATTGTATTTGATTATAACTACTTTGGAGCTACTTCTCTTAGAATAGGAGGAGGTATTTGGATTGTCCCAGTAAGTGACAACAGTCAGATGTAATTTGTTTTCTGTCCTGGCTATCACAGCTCTCAATATTTCTGAATTTTCTTTTATCTGTTAAACAGTATAATCTTTTATCATGGATTCTCTGTCTTCAAAGATCGAAACATATTTGGTATTAGCATAAAATTTGGGGGGAAAGACTAACTTGAAATGCATATTGCCGAGAATGTTGGAGTAGAAAATGTATTCAGTCAACATCTGAGAGTTCATAATGGGCATAAGAGGCTATGAAATCCTGAATAAGGACAAAATGAGACCTCAGAAAACAATAGCTGAAGTGCGGGTACCATCATTCTTTCCTGACTTTCCAATGGGTAAATTTGCCAAATGCTTCAGACTGCATCAAATATACTATAGTTGTTCATGGGGAAAGGGGGTAAGTTATATGAGTGGATGGAAAAATGCATAACATGAATACATTTACAAGATAATTAATCAAAGAACACAGTCCATGGGTAAAAAATAGAGCATGAAAGTTAGAGCACAGTATCAGAGAAGATAAATTACCAGGAAACAGTGAGTTTAGGTAATTCGTTTTCCACATTTGATTCTTAGGCCTAGGTAAGAATGGTATAGCTGCAAATGTATCTGTTGAGAAGGGGCGTTTGTCACATAAACATATAGTACATGTAGTATATTCTAATGATATAGTTCTATCTTGAAGCATTAAATATAGGAATATGTTCTTGCAGGGTAGGAAGTAGAAAGTGGAGATAGAAGTTCATGTGGAAAATGTGTCGCAACATTTCTTTTATGTGTATTTGAAACATTTTGTTTAGGTTCTGGTGTGTTGTAAGTGCTTACTAATTATTTGTCAATGCAATGGATGAAGGTCTAAGACCTAAATTTCCTATTGTGCTCCATAGTGGTAATTGCTTGAAAGCTGTAGTCAGACTACATAAAATATAGTAGGACTAGGGAAATTTTATAATTCTTTCAGAATTTAGCCTGGTCCATGGCTCAGCCTGGTTCATGGCCATTTTCTTAATGGTTATTGCAGCTTGAGCTTTACAATGGCCTTTATAGCCCCTACTAATAGCAATATTTTCCCTTTTATATTTGTCAATTATTAACTTTCTATCTGTAACTCTTATTATATTCATTCAGTGTATCTTTCTTTCTTTTTTTTAATACATGGTGTTCCCATATATCACATTATTTATTCAGTCAACATGATATTAAACATGTAATATACATTAATAAACTATGATAAAAATAGCATTGGCATTTTTCTGCAGAACTGATGGGCTAATTATTCAGGTAAATATCACAACTTACCCTTATTTGTTCATGGAAATGGGTTATTTTCCAGGAACATTTGATGAAAAATTTCCATTCAACATTATGTTTTAATACATAGTAAAATCTCACTTATTTATCAGTTAAGTAGATTATGCACATTCAAGACTATGTCATCTATATTTAAGCATTATATTTTATTATATTTCTTAAATTTGATGCCAGAGCTTACTCATTTTTATCTCAAATGCTTTTTTGTCACAGGAACACCATTCACTAGTGTTATACTTTATAAACATCACAATTTGTAAGACACACACACAGAAAATATATATGTGTGTGTGTGTGTGTGTATATATATATATATGATTGCTTAATACATTCATGAAGCTTTGTAGCAGGTGAATAATTACTTACATAAACTGACTTTAGTGGCTACCATAAAACAGTCTAGTTATTGCATTCTTAAAGTGACTGTAATTAATGTAATCTCCAAAGCTGTAAAATATTATTTCAGGTTGCAGATTATCTGTAACATTTGTTGCACAAGATGGTAGTTTAATGTGCAGTCAGGGTTATAATTCACTGTTAATCTTTCAATACTGAACATTTAAAGTGCCAGTTCTTAATAAATTACTGCTGTAGTATCATAGGTTTGAACTCAACTTCAGGTAAAAACGAGCAGTTAAATGTGCAGCAAAACTGAAACATTAGGAAAAATGCTAATCTTAAAATGAATGTTAATATTTGTATCTGTTAATATCTATAATATTTCATAAGCAAGAAATCTGAACACTGGATAAGAATTTAGAGTATTTGATAGCTTGTCTTTACTGCTTATTGCAAAAGCTTTGCCATCCTATGAAATAACAAAAAGCTATATATGAACTGGCACAAAATAGTCAAAGAAAACATGATCTATGAAATATATGTTAGAAAATTATTTATTTTAGAAATATTCTTATTCGGCAGGTACAAAAATTGTCAATTTCAGTTGTATATATTGAATAGTTTGGGCCTTTAACCTTGTGGTGACAAAAATGTGCAGGTGTGGAGTGGGTCAATAACTAAATAAAAAATCTATATAGTGTTATTTTTGTATCAAAAGTTGTCTTAGCCACCAGTGCACCTTGTTTTTGAGACACTGTTAAGTATGCTTAAAGGATTTGAAACTCCAAAAACTTTTATTAAAGTGTAGACTACAGTAAATGTGTTATTAAAAAGTAAAGAACAGGCTTCTTTCAATAAAACTGCCCTTGGAACTGAAAGACTCTTTAGAAACAAACTATAGTTCATCCTCTGAGACTATTTTATTTTTATTACTTACTCTTAGTTTTTGCTTAGTTTCTTACACTATTTTAAACAGTATATTTTTAAACTACTTAATTATGACATAAAAACTTTTTATCTTCCCTTAAATTTGGACCCTCTTTGATCAAATAAACACAAAGATCATTCTGCTATTATGGATTCCTACTATTAAAATCTATAAATAAATTAGAATATCAATAAAATATGTTTATAATATGTATAAAATTCCACTGAAGTATATAAGTAAAAACAGTTCTTGTAAAGGAAGATAAAGGAATGAAGTAGAAATACTAGTGTGTGGGCCTCTTCTAAACCCTTCCTTACCCTTCCAAGTTCTCTGTATTCATAAATCAGGGGTATTGACACCTGACTGAAGTAAGGAAGAATATACATCGTGTTCAGAAGACAGGCTATAAGATAGCAATGAAATGATTTCTAGATTAAAAGTGGAAATATTGTTTACATCCAAAGAAATTATCATTTTTCCAAATTATCAATTCTGTCAGGTTTTTAAAATAGATGTAGAAACAATAAGAGTTAAAATTTGGAGAGTTGTTGGTATAATTTAGACTTTGGAGGAAGAAAGAGGAGGACTTACGGTGAAGAAGGCATTTTCTTGACTTAAATTTACTGTGAATACAGTTTGACCACATTGACCGAAGTATATTTAATTGTATTTAACTCATTTAACTGGTAACGGTATGAAACTTTCTAAATACAACACACATTTCTCTCTGAATAGCATGTTATATGTTAAATCAGACACTGTAAACTATTCCTGAGCAATAACTTTAAGAATTACAAATTATTTTCTAGGGATAGTCTGGGAATTGATACAAAAGCCTGAATTCTATATTCTCTCTCTCTCTCTCACTCTCTCACACACACACACAGACACACACACACACACTCTAATATATTTCTTTTTATACTACCGTATTTATATAATAGAAGTGTCTGTAATTACCTTTACTGTAGATATATATGCCTTTATGTCTTATATATGCTGGCATGATTAGATTATTTTATAATTTAATTTACTTATTCTGCTTCCAGTGTTTCTTATATTTTGAGGGTCATTTCATACAGAAATGTGTTTGCACCTTAAAATTTCCCTCTATATTTATTTGGTTTTGATAGATTTCACTAAAAGGATGCTTATTATGAAAATCTTGCATAATAACACTGATGAACCATGAAATATGAATGTAAAAACTATGGATGTATAAAAGGTGACTTTAATCTCAGATACTAGAATGAATAAAATTGTCTTGTAAAATTTTCATGAAGTCATATAGGATTAAGTATAAAATTTTAAAGCCTTCAGAAGGTAAGCGTGATGTTCTTTATATTCACAGCCCTAAGTCAATCTTTTATGAATTCGTTTTTAAACTCAAGCATCTTTAATTTTTATAATTTTTACCTCTGAAAGATCTTAAAATAATCTATTCAGTTTTACCAGATCTCTAGATATACATAGATCAATTGAAGAAAACATGTTTAATAGTTAAATAAAAGCTTTGTCACTTTATTTTAAAATGAAATTCTTGTCATAGTTTAGGTGACCATAGGTGCATGGTGCTGGGAAAACTGGACAGCTACGTGTAAAGGAATGAAATTAGAACACTCCCTATCACCATGCACAAAAATAAACTCAAAATAGATTAAAGACCTAAATGTAAGGCCAGACACTATAAAACTCTTAGAGGAAAACATAGGCAGAACACACTTTGACATAAATTGCAGCAATATCTTTTTTGATCTACCTCCTAGAGTAACGAAAATAAAAACAAAAATAAACAAATGGGACCTAATTAAACTTAAAATCTTTTGCAGAGCAAAGGAAACCATAAACAAGACCAAAAGACAACCCTCACAATGGGACACAATATTTGCAAATGAAGCAACTGACAAGGGATTAATCTCCAAAATATACAAACAGCTCATGCAGCTTAATATCAAAAAAACAAGCAACCCTATCAAAAATTGAGCAGAAGATCTAAATAGACATTTCTCCAAAGAAGACATACAGATGGCTAGAAAACTAATGAAAAGATGCTCAACATCACGAATTATCAGAGAAACGCAAATCAAAACTACAGTGAGGTATCACCTCACACCAGTCAGAATGGCCATCATCAAAAAAATCTACAAACAATGCTGGAGAGGGTGTGGCAAAAAGGGAACCCTTCTACACTGTTGGTGGAAATGTAAACTGGTACAGCCACTGTGGAGAGAACAGTATGGAGATTCCTTAAAAAACTAAAAATAGAGCTACCATATCATCCAGCAATCCCACTCCCAGGCATATACCCAGTGAAAACCATAATTCAGAAAGATAAATGCACCCCAATGTTCATTGCAGCACTATTTACGATAGCCAGACATGGAAGCAACCTAGATGTCTATCAACAGAGGCATGGATAAAGAAGATGTGGTACATATACGCAAGGAATATTACTCAGCCATAAAAAAGAAAAAATATGCCATTTGCAACAATGAGAATGGACATAGACATTGTCATATTGAGTGAAGTAAGTCAGACAGAGAAAGACAAATATTATATGATATTGCTTATATGTGGAATCTAAAAAAGGGTACAAATGAACCTATCTACAAAACAGAAATAGAGTTACAGATGTAAAAAACAAACTTAGGGTTACCAGGGGGTAACAGGGGGTGGGATAAATTTGAAGAGTGGGATTGACATATACACACTACTATATATAAAATAGATAACTAATAAGGACCCACTGTATAGCACAGTGAACTCTACTCAATACTCTGTAATGGCCTATATGGGAAAAGAATCTAAAAAAGAGTGGATATATGTTCATGAATAACTGATTCGCTTTGCTGTATACTGAAACTAACACAACATTGTAAATCAACTATACTCCAATAAAAATTAATAAAATAAAATAAAATTCTTATGTATTTCCAGGATACCATCAAAAGTGTTGCTCAGGAATTCTAAAGAGGCATTTGGGGGAAAAAGAAAATGAAAGCATTCAACTTGAGTCCACTTAATTAAGTGTTCATTTTCTTGATTTCCTACTCCTCTTACCAATATTACTTCAGATTTTCTTTCTATTGTAAGCAGATTACAAAGCATGAGGTAAAATAAAGAATATAAGGAGATATTAAATCCTATTCCAGTTCTGCCACTGTTAGCTGTGAAGTCTTACATATATCAGACAAGCTCTCTTGGATGCATTTTCCCCATAATTAAATGAAAGTGTTGGACTAGTTGAATACTGTATTTTATATATATCAGCTGTAGGGATGAATAAAATTTGAAAAACTGGAAGGCTCAGTGTGTTTCTGCACGTAAATGCACGTTTTTACATTTTGAATAATCATCATGTGTGTAAGAGTGGCACTCAACCAAATATTAATTTTCAACATTATATTAATTTATTTCTACTTCATGTATTATGTTAATACGTCAGGCTTTGTATTATGTAAAAGTATCAATATAATATAAAATAACATGTTATTACTTATGCAGGTAAAATTTCTGCTATGTATATGACATAAATTTGCTAGTAAAGGATGAATATATTAATACTTTATGGGAGTACCAGTATAAAATTAAAAAGGCATGAGGTTAGATATCCCCCTTTATCCTTAATAGGTGAATATTTCTGCTAAAGAATACTTTTTAGGAAATAAAACTTAGGCAAGTTCCGTAAAAGCAAAGGTTATGATTTCATTATGTTATTTAAAATATCTGTGTAGAACATTTCTACCAAAAATTTAAAAAACGTATAAATTTGAAAAAATATTATCAGTCCACCTAAACAGTACAGGTTAACGCCATTACCATATTAGTGCATTTTACTCATTCATGTGACTAATGATCTAAAACAATAGGAAATTTAGGGAAGAATAGAGAAGTCACAAAAAGAAATACAGATAAGCAATAGACGCGTAGAAATATCTTTATTTTCTTTAGATTAAAAAAACAAAGTTAGGGATATATTTTTGTCTTGCGAGCTTATAAACATTAAGAGACTGGTGATGACTACTGTTTGTGGGTATGTGAGGAAATAGACGCTAGAGGGAGATTTGTCCATGGTTGTCAAAAAGTCTTTAAGTGAATATCTTGGGATGTAGCAATTACATTTTTAGGTTTTTCTCCTACAGAAAAACTACACGAGTGAAAAATAATGAATAAAAAAGATTTCATAGCCTCAGTGCAGCATCTTTTTCTCAAGCTGTCACAAGATCTTAACCACACCACTGTCATCCTTCATATTGTCCTACCTGCTGACCATCGTGGTTCCTAACAAAGTTTGACCAAAGGCTAGATATATCTCAATAGATCTTAAAATTATAATCAAATCTAATTGCAAAGTTAATCTGACTAATATTTAATGATATGCATGGCTATTATTGATGCTGTATAAGTAAAACTGGCCAAGTATTCATTTAAATCACTATAACTAGTATTATGCTTAGAAATTAAATCAAATCTCAGCTCAATTCAAGAAATATTGAGTTTATGCTGTATGAAAATAGCTATTCTGTGGTTACTATATCATGGGAAATGACTTTCATCTATTTTATGGGACTTGTTCTGTCCTTTACTGCACGCATACATATTTATGTTTATCTTAACCATTCCAGGAAAACTACAATTTACAGCTAGAATTGTTTATGTGTGCCAATATAAATTTTTATGATATATTTTAAAATATACAGTTATGAATATGAATGTTATTGATAATATTAAAATTATTTTATTCTGAGATCTCTCTTTCTCCCTCCCCCACAATTCACTCAAATTGATTCCAGTATATAAGAGATATTATATTTCCTCACTGAATTAATATTAAAAATCTATGAAGTTGGTAATGCTTTTCTAAAAAATTCTGTCATATTCCTTCAAAGTAATAACATTATAGAAATAATCTTGCATGTATGTTTTCAGAATGACGTTTTAAAAAATATTTTATTGAAGTATAGTTGATTTACAATGCTGTGTTAATTTCTACTGTAGAGCAAAGTGATTCAGTTATACATATATATGCATTGTTATTCTTTTCCATTATGGTTTATCACAGGATATTGAATGTAGTTCCTTGTGCTATATAGTAGGACCTTGTTTGTCTATTCTATATATATTTCTTTTTACATATAAATATATATATATATTTTTTTTACATCTGCTGGTCCCAAACTCCCAGTCCATTGCTCCCCACTTGGCAAACAAAAGTCTCATCTCTATGTCTGTGAGTCTGTTTCTATTTCATAGATAAGTTCAATTGTGTCATGCAGAATATGACATTTTTTGATATTTGATACTTCTGTTTCAAAAAATAGATAAAATAACTGAATAAATTTAATACATATTTAAATATTCTCTAAATAAAATAGATTTATAGAGACTTGTGTTTCATTCTGTATCAATGAGTTCGACCAAAGGAACACGAGTTTTACCAACATTATATTTATATACATTTAAACACTAATAGATAAATATTGCTTTCTAAAACAACATATGTATTATCTTTCCTGTAACTGTCATTTCAAAAGTAAGCATTTTGAAGAGCCGTAAACATAGACATGTTTACAGTATCACCATTAAAGGAAATTTGGCAAGATATTGTCAACAGAATAAATACTAATTAGTCAAAAATAAATTGAAAAGGATGAACAGTGAGGTATTTTTAAGGTTTTAGTGTAAATTTTTAAATGTTATTTTCCTTGTTTTTTTGCAAAACGGATGTCTAAGAGAAAGAATTGACTAATGAAAGCAATTTGAATCTATAAAATATGTAACTGATGTAAAAGTAAGTACTATTTTGGACTTATAACCTGGAAAACATGGGAAATATGGGTTAAGAGGATTTTCATATGGCAAATCATTAATAATGATAATACTTTATAATTTCAATAAGTAGAACTAAAAACTCATCAGTATAAAATAACATACATCATGTGCACTTATTTTAAATAGGAGTTTTAAAACAAGCAAGTAAAAGACAGTGGAAATTTGTGACTGGAGTTAATAAATACATGATATTTAAATTTTCTGGGATGTAAATGATTCAAGGAAAATTCCCTTTAGGTTTTCATTGAATGAGAATTCTTTATGTTATTACTGAGCAGTAACACAATTAGAGCATTTCTAAGATGTTCTTAAGATGATCTTGATAAATCTCTATATATTAGGACTAAGGAATTTCACTGTGAATTGAAACAGAATCTGTGAATCTGGAGCAAAATATTAGGTAGGACAGTATAGAAGTGCTTCACACACATACTAACTATGCCCATCTTCTTAGTAGCAGTTATCCTGCTGTTTCCAGGACTTTCCACTTATTACATAGAATCACCAAGAATTCTTAATTTTCATACGATTTTGCTCAAAAATAACTTATTTCACCCCTAATTCCAGTATAGTGTAATTATGACTATAATTATCAATATTGGTCCGTGGTTTGAAGCATTATTGTACATTACATTTTGGAGGTGCTTTTTTTTTTTTAACAGAGTTTTGCCATTTCAATTCACTCTAATGAAGCTAAAAATGGAACAAAGTTGCTACATATCATGGTTCCAACTTGACCGTTAATGACAATTTCAGTTTTTCACTGGATTGTGGGCATTAATCAATTACCATTATGACAAAATTTGTTGAGGGAATAAAAATATATGTTGTCTGGATATACAACAGTTGGAATATAACTATAATTATGTCTTAGGAATAATTTATTAACTGCTATCATACCAATAAAACTTAGAGTAACTGAATGACAATAAAAAATACGAGTGTTCATTATGTGTTTTTTTTAAATAAAACATGATTCAACACCAAATGTCAAAACAGATTTGATTACAATCACACACGATTTTTATCTTACACTTGGAAAAGGAGATGCAAATTGTTTCCCTCTGTTTCCATTTTGACAAATGCTATTAATTGTTACAAAGAAAAAATATAAAAAATACCATAAATTACCAATGATTATTTTTGAAGTAAACTGTTTCCTTTTTCATTTTATTGAAGTATAGTTTATTTACAATGTTATATTAATTTTGGGTGTACAACATAGTGATTCAATATTTTTAGAGATTATACTCCATTTAAAGTTATTACAAAATCAGGCCTATATTTCCCTAAGCTGTACAATATAACCTTGTTGCTTACTTATTTTATACATTTTACATTTGAGATTTCATCTTCAACCTACTGTTATTTAGGAGTATGTTATTTAATATTCAGATATTTGGGAAGTTTCCAGCTATCTTTCTGTTACTGATTTCTAGTTGCCTTAATACATTTGAGCTGCTATAACAAAATACTAGAGTCTGGGTAGTTTATAAACAACAGAAATTTACTTCTAACAAATCTGGAAGATGAGAAGTCCAAGATCATGGTACTAGCAGTTTTAGTGTGATGGCTGGTGACAGCTTACTTTCTAGTTCATAGACAGTGCCTGCATGTTGTGTCCTTACATGGTGGAAGGGGCTAGGGATTGCTGCGGGATCTCTTTTATAAGAACACTAATCCCATTCTTGAAGGTTCTACCCTCAATCACCTAAGGTCTTCCCAAAGGCCCCACCTCCTAATATTGTCACTTTGGACATTAAGATTTCAACATAAGTATTTTGGTGGAAAACAGACATTTAGACCATTGCACTAGTTTAATTATCATGTCTGAGAATATTTTTTAAATGACTTAGTATTTTCAGAAACTTAAAAAAATATATTTTGTGGCCCAGAGTGTGGTTCATGCTGGTGAATATTGAATGAGAGCTTGAGAAGACTATGTATTCACAGGTTGTTGTAGTATTGTATAAATATCACTTACATTAAATAGATGGTTAATGCTATTTGGGTTAACAGTATCCTTTCAGATTTTCTGCCTGCTTTATCTAACAGTAATGGAGAGGTATTGAAGTCTCCTACAATAGTAGAGGATTTCTATTTCTCCTTTCAGTTCTATCAGTTTTTGACTCTCATCACTTAATGCTCCCCTTTATTCCTGATAATTTTCCTTGTTTTGTTGTCTTCTTTGTGTAAAATTCATATATAGCTATGCTAGCTTGCTTTTGATTAGTGTTAGCATAATATATATTTTATAGTTCTTTTAGCTTTTTTGATTCTTTAATAGGGGTTTCTTATAGACAGCATATAGTTGAGTGTAGTTTGCAAAACTTCAACAAAAAAGGCTTCAGAACAAGGAAAATTATCAGGAATTAAAAGGAATATTAAATAATAAGATTTAGAAGTGGATAGAACTGAAAAGAGAAATCTATTATTATTGTTGGAGCCACGTAACCCCACTTTCAGGCTTCCTTGTTTCTTTTTTCTTTTGACGTCTTCCTCCTGAAAGAGAGGCAGCATCTTACAGTTTAATTCAACTGTAATCCACTATTATCCTGAAACTCTTTTCATTTGTTTTTTAGTCATTAGGTAAAGGAAGTATTCTATAATCTTATGTTTAAACCCCAAGAATTTTAGTGGGTCTCTGTCTGGGCTGTGTCCACCACAAGTGCTACTGCAGTGGCAGAGCTCTTTTTTCCTGTTAGATAAGGTAGGAAGCTAAGACCTGCTGGTGTGGAAGGAATGTCCTTCTCTAGCTGGAGTAAGTTTCTAGTAAAGTCTTTTACCATGGAGAGTAGGACTTTGGTATGGAGAACATTCTAGGTATATTTCACAATGATTATTATTCCCTTACCTCTGCCAGAGTTGTGAGAGGATCTTTCTTGGAACTTCACTGTAGAACCTAGTTGTTTTCCTAGAGTTAAACCCATTAAAAATGTGGACCCTACTCCCCAGACTTTAGCATTCATAGTTTATCACTCTTGACCTCATGCACAATCAGTCTCCAGCAATTCATAAAAGTTACCATTCAAGTGTTACTACCAGTTCATGGCTCCTGTACCTTCTTGCCATGTAAGCTGATCTCAGCTATGACTCTGTATTAGCCTGTCTCTAGATTTGAGGGTGAGTGTCTTGCAACCTCAGTTCTCTGACAGTTACAAGAAAAATAATTTATTTTTGGTCTGTTCAGCTTTTTCTCCTTGCAAGGTTGAGAATGACAGCTTCTAAGCTCTTTATATGTTGGGGCCAAAACCAAAAATTATGAATATCATTATTTGTTGATTAAAATGTACTAATTTTGGACATTGAGAAATCTCTCAGAGCAACCTCCATTTTCTTTAGGTGTTGTTGTTGCTATTATTATTATTATTAAACATTTACTTTCTGGCAATACAAGAGGCCCTAGTCTCATCTTGTTTTTTCCCTGCCCCTGTAGTTCAGTCTTCCTCTGTCCAGTCCTGCTTTTCTCACACCTGACTAGTGGTACCTTTTAGAGTACGTCTGTATAAAGCTCCTGCACCCAAATCTCAGAACCTCAGAGTCTCTTTTCAAAGAACCCAACCTCTGAAAAGGTTATGTCCTCATAATGCACCATGTGATGAAACAATGGAAGAATAATAAAATAGTTTAAAAGTTTTACTGTGCCATTAGGATTTGGCTGGCATATATATTTACTTTTTACATTTAATACTTCCAATAAGCCCGTGAAGCTAATTTTTGAAATAGACATCCATCCTAATTATGCCATCATTCAAATTGTATCTATTTTGAACTTTGATTCTAGTCAGGCTGTTGATTAAAGTACTTTCAAATAAATAAATAAAAGATACTAGGGCTTCCCTGGTGGCACAGTGGTTGACAGCCCGCTTGCCGATGCAGGGGACATGTGTTCATGCCCGGGTCTGGGAAGATCCCACATGCCGCGGAGCGGCTGGGCCCATGACCCATGGCCGCTGAGCCTGCGCGTCCGGGGCATGTGCTCCGCAACGGGAAAGGCCACAACAGTGAGAGGCCCGCGTACCGAAAAAAAAAAAAAAAAAGATACTATCAATATTTAAAAGGTACTTGCAAATAAACAATGCATCTGAAATTAATTTTCCTGACTTAGAAACAAAAACACTGAAGTTTACAAAAAGCCTACAAAAAGTGTTATGTCCTAGAGATTGCCATAAGTACCTTTATTCCATTTGCCATAGGTTAAAGGGGAAGATAATTCTTTTAATTAGTTTTTCTTTTATATATTCTCATAATAGCAAATACAGATAATAAAGAGGAAGAAAGCTAAAATAGTTAAATCACTGAAATATTACCACATTTAATGTTTTTGTATATCTCTTTTGTCTTTTGCTTTAGTTTTGATTGAGCTATGATTATATTACCTATATAAATTAACACATCTCTATACCTAATAATCCAATACTTTTATATATCATCAAGTTATGAAAAACGTTGATTACAGAAGTAAAAATTATTCTGAAATATTTTAATGAATATATAATATTCTATTGAATGTATGCTTCATAGTTTATTTCCCTAATGTTATTTTATGTTGTTTTGAATATTCCCTATTATGGAAGTAGTATAATATTTACTTATTACATGATGCTTTCATAATATTTAATAAAATTTTGGTATTGTGTCTGTAAAATAGAACTATAAGTGAAATAGTATACAGACATTTTTTCATCTTGAAATATATTACAAAAGTTTTATCAAATATATTTTAAATCATTTAAAGTACTACCTAAAATAGATGATACCTATTTTATCATGTCCTTGCCAGCATTATATATTCAATATAGGCTAATTTTAATAATGAAAATTGAAGTTGAGGGACAGTCCACTGAATTTAAATATTAATCATTGTATATAATCTGTATGTGTTCTGAAATAGTTACACAGCTTAAATTATACAAAATAGATTAGAAAAGGCAAAATAGGCAGCTTGAAAAATGTTAGGATGTAGGTAAACAATGATGGTTTGTCTAGGTAGTGGAAAAGAAAATGGAAATATATACAAAATTTTAGGTATATTTTTGAGAAGGAATTAACAATTTTATGTGAGAAAACTAGAGTGGAATTGCTAGGAAACTGTAGACTTCAAACTTACTTTTAGAAAATGAGCCAGAATCTGAAGATACATTTTGAGCCTGTGTCCCCACAATTTCATTTTAGGCACATATGCACATACTCCAAGTCTGAAAGAAGTGTGAATGTGGTGTGAATGCTTGAAAGTACATGAGTGTCTATATGTGGGATTTGCATGTGTGTATATGTGAGTGACTGTGTATGTGGGGTAGGTGCATATGTGCATCTCTGTGTGGGAGTATGTGTATATATAAAAAGAAGTTGAGGGAGCTGGAGGTGTACATTTATATGAATATTTTTGTGTGTGAGTGTGGGTACGTTTATGTATACATGCATGTGAGTATGTGTGCGTGAGGAATGCACGCGTGTCAATTTGGGTGAGGGAATACAAGTGTATAAGTGAGTGCATGTGTGAGGGTGTGGTATGCACACATTTATATGAGCATCTTTTGGTAGTGTCTGTGAGTGTGTATTTACAGAGATATTCATATGCTTATATGTGAGTATACGTTTATGTGGGGAAGTGCATGTGTGTATGGGAATGTGTATGTGAGATGTGCACATCTGTGTATGTAGGTGAATTCACATATCTGTTTGAGAGTGTGCTATGTGTGTCTTCTGAAGGAATATTTACTCCCGTTTTGGGCATGTCAAGCACTGGAGACTGAGTTGAGATAATCAAATATCAGGGGAAAAATTAGGATTTGGTACTATCACAGATGCAAAGAGAGGAAAATATTTAATAGAAATAGAATCATCAGTAGAATCATCTGAGATACAGAATAAGGTGAAGTAAAAGAATGATTATTGGATTGAGCAATGTGGAATCATTGGTGACCTGAGCCAGATCAGTTTGAATCGGGGTATAACCCAGACTGGAAGATATCAAACAATAGTTAGAAATTCAAGAAGAGGTGGTGGTATATACAGATTATTTTTTCAAGATCTGTGGTTATGAAGGGGAGCAGAGATATGAGGCTCTAGTTGGATGGTGTTATAGGCAAATACGGGTTCAGGAGTTTTGTTTTGATTTTTGGTGTTATAGGCAAATAGGAGGGGTTGGGGGGGTTGTTTTTAGGATATAAAACAGTACATGTTTTTATATTGATAGGAACAATCCATCAAAGATGGAGAAAGAAGGACATCCAAAGGATAAAATGAGGAGGATGGGATGCAGTGGACAATTGAGATTTTGGTGTTGAGAGGAGTAGGAACATTTCTTCTTTTCAAATAGGAGGGATAAAAGGAAGAGGTGCTTCCTGAACAGGTAGATTTTAATGAGTAGTGAAGGGAAGGGAAGAGCCCTCCAGTCTGATGGCTTCTATTTTATCAATAAATTATCAATAATAGATAATAACTTGTGTGAGAATAGCTTTTGCCAAAAATATTATGAAACAAAAGACAAATATGATTGATTTGCAGGGAAGTTTTGAGTGTCAGTTTGACCCTAATGGTCTTGAACATTTTTTGGACACTAATATGAATGTATGATTCTCAGAAGCAATGCTCACCCATTCAGAGATGAGCATGGAAAATGTAATATACTGAGCTCATCATGATTTTGGATTTATTAGGTAATTACAACTGTAGGAAACAAAGACTAAGGTTTTGAGCTGGTTGCAAAGATGATTTATAATAGTAATTCATTGAATATAAGATAGAAAATGAGAACATGATGAGAAAAAGATAGAAAAAATATTTTGAGGTAACTGGATTGAGTTGTATAACTGCATTTTATACATTTTACATTTCGTACCTCCTTCAGTGAAGCCTGTGGTGATTCAAAAACAAGTGGGAGAAAAGATAGGATATTTCATTTGTTGTTACCACAATGAATATCTTAATTCCTACTATTTACCAATTATTATTCTAGGTACTAGAGAAACACAGTGTAAAAAAAAAGAATAAAGAAAATATCCTTCACCCCCTGGAACTTAAATCCTAGTGCCAGTGGCAGATAGTAAACAAACTCATGTATAATATGTTAGCAAGCAGTAAATGCTATAAATAAAATAAAACAAACACAGCTAAAGATTGAAGTGTATATTCTTAAAATTGGTTTGTTTAGACCAAGCTTATCTGAAAAGGTGACATTTAAAAAGTGATTTGAGGGACTTCCTGGTGGAACAGTGGTTAGGTGGCTCCCTGGTGGATTTCCCTGGTGGAGCAATGTCAGGGGATATAGGTTCGAGCCCTGGTCTAGAAGATCCCACATGCGTACATGTCGCGGAACAATTAAGCCCGTGTGCCACAGTTACTTGAGCCCACGTGCCACAACTACTCAAGCTCGGGCGCCTAGAGCCCATGCTCTACAACAAGAGAAACCACCACAGTGAGAAGCACGTGCACCACAACGAAGAGTAGCCCTTGCTCGCCACAACTAGAGAGAGCCCGCGTACAGCAACAATGACCCAATGCAGCCAATAAATAATTTATAAAAAATTTAAAAAATAAACATGTCTCTTTAAAATAAAAAGTGATTCAAAGAAGTAAAAAAGAATAAGCTGTAAGAATACTTGAGAAAGTATATTTAGACAGAGGGAATAGCAAGTTAAATCTCCTTAGTTTGTGGCACACTTGACAGGTTTGAAAAAGAGCAAGCCATTGTAGCTGGAGAATACGGCATCTAATTTTTAGAGACAACCAAGGACTTATGATGGAAACTTTAGATTTCATTATCAGAGTGGTGGAAACTTATTGAAATGCCCTGAACAGAGGAATGGCATAATCTGATTGACAATAAAACCACTACTGTGTTTTTGGTGGCCAATAGGAAGAGAAGGATGGAAGGCTATGGAAACATTCCATTTGAGACATATGTGGAATAATGTTAGTGATGATGGAGAATGGTTGTAACCAGTTGATGTTCCTTATAAATGTAACCATACATTTACCAGGTGACCCAGCCATTGCAATCCTAGGTATTTATTCAACAAAAGTGAAAACGTGCATTACCCTGAAAAGAAAAGCTGAAAATATTGTTTGCTGAAGCAAGTAAGACTCATTATTGTCTGGTACAGGTTTACTGTGCAAAGCATAGATCTCTTCTAATATAAGGTTTTAAGAGCCTTTGAATTTAGCAATTGATACACTTTCAATGCAGGAGTATTTCTGAAAGGGATTGGTTAAATCTTAAAGGTAGAAAGAAGTGCTTCCATTGTTGCAGAGCTGACAGTGGATTTTTTTTTTTTTTTGAGAGAGTGGGTACTTTTAATTCTCACTTAGGATTTTGTCATAAAAATTTTGATGCAGAGGTAATAGCTTAAGTTCTGTGATAGTTCTGCCAGGTGTGGTAACAACATGAAGAATTGGGAAGATAAGTATGGACTATCCCTTTGAGTTTATAATATGGGAAGAAACAAAAATTTAAAACAAGTGTGAAAAGGAGAGTGGGAAAAAAAGAGATAATGGAAAAAACTGATTCCTCTAAGAGCTGGGACAACATCTCTTAGACAACAATAAGTATACATAAAGGAATACAACCTGGGAGAGAGTGTACACTTTTTTTTCCCTAAGAAAAAAAATAAATGGATATGTGGAAAAACATAAGAATCATTGAGAGAGAGGGAATGTGGTGCATTACACATTTTCTCAGCAAGTTAAATTTCTGAAACTGAAGAGTGTTGGGAGTTGTGTTGGGTTTTAATGGAGAGCTGTGAGAAAATTAAAGATGATAAGCCTAATTTAGAAACTTTAGGATTTGGAGGGCATCTGTCTGTAGCTGATCAAATTCTGTTTTAAAATATAATTTTTAAAATATAATATATGCTACTTTCTTCTAAATTATTATTTCATGGCCCTCTGGGTATTTAACCTTGTAAATCTTATTCATTTTCAAAATTTGCCATTGACCTACTTCTCCTACAGGCTCTATTTTAATGTATTTATGATCATATTTATATTTTACATGTTGCTAATTGGTCTTGTATTACCTTGAGCAGGAATGTCATTTATCTTTGCTGGACTTTAATGCAATCTTAGGTAGCCTGTAAAGACTCTGTGAAGACACTTCAGGGAAAAAAAAAGAGATTTTAAGAAGGAACACATTAAGCCTTTGTATCTCATTTCATTTCAAAAACAAAGTAAAAAATGGGTAGCAGTCCTAGGTGGGTGTCTAATTATTTTTGCTTCAAGAGTATGAACTGTTACAAGTACTTTTGTCTTTAAAATGAAAGAGAATATATAATAAAAGAGCTAGTGACTCAGTATCATCTTAGTGCTTTCAGATTTTCAAAAATTTATTTTAAAATAGTTACTCAATAAATTGTCAGTCACCCATTTTTTTTCTGCCAGGAAAGAAGAAATCATTCACTTGATTTCCTACTGACTTGATCATGGAAGATTAAGCTATCAGAGAAAGGGAAGGAAACAGTTTAGGAAAAAGGAAGTAAAGATGTATATGCATATATTCTCTAGTGCTTATTTTTTTTAAAAAGTCCTGTGTGTGAAATATCAATATCCATAACATGGAAGGTAATATCCACATGTAAAATATTACAAAAACTTCCTACATGGTTTAGAGACATATATGCTTTTGAATATTAATTTGCTGTACTTTAGTTTCTTCACTAAAAGTTATATGCATCCTAGATTCTTAAGAATAGACAATCATGACAGTTTGAAGCAAAAATCTAATCTAGAACATTTTTTTCTCTAACTCCCTTACATATGAAAAAATTATGGAGAATAATGGGGAATTAAAAAGTAAATATGGACTTTTGAGAAATATGTGATTTTATAGTCACTTTTCTTCTTGAGTATCTCAGGTTATTGCTGAAGGTTAGGGCCACTGAAGCCTAGCTTAATCCAGATTTTTTGAGGCACTAGAGTGCTCTAAATTCAGACAAATAAACCAAACAGCAAACATACACACAGAAACAAACAAAACAGTGTCAGCAGTATGAGCCTTCCTTCATTTAATGGATGTTTATTGGACATCTATATGTCGAGCATTGGACTATATGTAGATTTATATGACATGGTATGGTATTTTAAATGAGAAAATTTTCAAATTAATGAATGAACCAATTACTTTGTGTTAAATCTTACAATTTCATATAGAGTATACATTTTAAAAACTATAATAGAATATTGTTTATAAAATCCTTTACAAAATATTATGTGAGAATACCTTTAAAAAGGAGAAAGGGAAGATCCCAACTTGGGAGTGAGAGTATTGCAAGGGGACCCTAGAGGAAAATGTTAAATCACAACTAGGTTTGCAGTCTTTACCCCTTAGGATTTTGATTGAAAGGCTTCATAAGTATCCTTCCTTGCCAAATAATAACAAAGGGTTACGGGTGAAAAAATTTCCAGCTTCACCTTTTTTTGAACCAGATAGGATTTTCATACATGGTTGTTTGTAATATGGAGTAGATTTGGGGGGTGGCAAGATAAGGGAGAAGCTTAATTTCCTTTTCCTTTATATAGTATATAGTACAGTATACTCTTGATACAGTATATTTTACATCATGATTATGTGAATTTTCTAATAAAAATATTATTTTTAAAAGTTTGAAACATTCAGAATGTGAGTACAGGTATTTAATGATAAATGATAAAGTAATGCAAATATTTTGGAATTACTTCTATTTTATGAAAGGAAAACTAATTTAAGTTCTGAAAGATAAAACTAGCATATGAACTTACTAATTTTGAGAAAACCTACTAACAATGAGAAAGCTTAGTACAACTAAAACATATTCACATTTGGTCTTCTGTTTTCTGTTGTAAGAAATCCCACATGCTTTGTATTGTTATTAGATTTCTGTAGTATCCAGAATTCAATTCCTGAAACTTGCTTGCCTAAGCTTGCCACTATTCTTTATGAACCTGGCATCACTCTCGAGAAACACCGATGTTCCAGATTTCATTATTCTTTGAGATGGAAGAAAGACTTGTATTATTTGTAAATGGGTTTTCTCTCCTCATAGATAGATAGATAGATAGATAGATAGATAGATAGATAGATAGATATAGATAGATAGATGTTATAGATATAGATATAATCTTTATAATACATACAATCTTTATTTTAAATATATATATAAAACCTTTGTCCAGCTTCCTGATCTGTATATTTCTCTGATTACAAAAATGTAAATATCTTTAATTTGACAAGTAGTGTATCTAATTCTTAAAAAAAATTAGCAACTGGGTCTCTTTGATTTATATATAAACTGAAAAAATATAGAAAATTCCCCAGTTATTGTCAGCAGTCTTTATTTTCTTTATATATCAAAAATGACCATATTTTGTCTCTATTGTTTTATAAGTCACATATTTATAAGTCCTTGGTATATTCATTTCATATCCCAAGATCTTTTATTGGTTTTCCACAGTTTGTAGAATCTCAATTAAAAATTGTAGTTTATCTAGCTCCACCTTGTATTGTTAATTAAATTTAGTTTCTGTGTGTTTTATTTCCATAACTCAATTTTAACTATTTGAAGGTTCTCATATTGAGTCTAAAATTAAAGTTAAAATGTCTAGAAGAATTGTCTCTGTGTAAGACACAACTAATATTTTGAGAGATTAGATAAATGGAGAGAGTATTATACTTACCAATTAAAACATTTTGCCTCAAATTTTATTCTACCAAAAAAAAAATCCTTAGCAGGCATAATAGGTACAACTTCTGTTTTTGATTAAAGAAATCTAGCTTTGAATCCTAGATCTATAAAACAATGGTGCCTCAACAAAGTGGTTTAAAAAATAAATACATATACATAGACAAATATTATGCATCCAAGAAAAAATAATACGACATCCTTTAATTTTAAAGCGATTTTCTGATTATTGATTGACTACTTGGAATATAAATTATGTTTAGAAGGGACCTGAAAAGATAGTTGAGCTCCCAGATGTAATTATCCTTAAGATTTTTTTTTTTTTTTTTATGTTTGGCTGCATTGGGTCTTCGTTGCTGAGCGCGGGCTTTCTCTAGTTGCAGAGAGTGGGGGCTACTCTTCGTTACGGTGTGCGGGCTTCTCAATATGGGGGCTTCTCCCGTTGCAGAGCACAGTCTCTAGGCACGTGGACTTCAGTAGTTGTGGCTCATGGGCTCAGTAGTTGTGGTGCACAGGCTTAGTTTCTCCGCGGCATGTGGGATCCTCCCGGACCAGGGCTCAAACCTATGTCCCTTGCATTGGCAGGCGGACTCCCAACCACTGCACCACCATGGAAGCCCTTAAGATATTTTTATATTGTCATTATAAACCATTAGAATTATTTGTTTGATTAAATACTAAAAACTCTTCTCCCCAACTGCCTGGTCATTACATAATGCATCATTATAATAGAGAAGAGTAATACTGTAATACAGCATGTAACATGATTCTATGATGGCTTAAGAACACTTTTTTTCCCCTGAATCTCTTGTCACATTTAATAGAGTATATGATAAAAGAAAGATATAATCTAATCCCAAATTTCTGGCACAAAATTTTGGGTCTGATACTGTATGGAAATCAGATAAAATTGAATCTCTACTTGAATGTTTCTATTATGCATTTAAGACAGAAATGGCAACTTACATATTTGGTTGGTATAGACTATTTCTTTTTTATCCGAGAGATTTGATTTGTTTAAAAGTGGAGATTTTCATCTGTAGATTACAGCAGAATATTCCTTTACCAATTAAACTTCTTTTCTGTTTTATAAGAGGTAGACTTTTGTTTTAGGAAATACATCATAGTTTCCAACTCTTGTTAAGAAGAATTTTTCATTGTTTCATTTATTAACCTACATGAGCATCTGTTTTAATGAAACATATTTTTTTATTAAGTTGAATAAAATTTTGAAAAAATATGTAATGTGCGAATGGAAAAATTTATTTCAGGAGAATAGTCTGCTTAAAAATATTTTAATGGTTTCTGCCTCTTCCAAAACAATTTTATTTTAAAAAATATTTTCCTTTTGAAGTAATAATTTGTTTAAATATATTAAACTGATTGAATAATATTAACTATTTCTTGACATTTTTCATGGGTATTCTATAATTTTTTTAAATGCTGAAGTTGTGGTTTTTTGAGAAGATAAATTATTTTAATTCGTTTGTTTGATCCTTTTTTTGGGAGGGGAGAGGAGCAGGGAGGGTAGGCAGGTAATATTTAACGAGCACATTTTACCAAAACTAAAGGTTAATGGCACAGAAGCTGATGTCCAAAGCATAGTTTACTTTCTCATTTTCACTCTGCTCTTGTGTGATTTAGAAGGAAGCACTTGAGTTTCACAGAGAAAAAGAGGTAGTTAATGAAGAAAGACAGAGGCTTCATTCTGTGAAATGAGCAAAGTTTGGTACTCTTCTGCTTATTTCAGTTCCTAGCAAGTTACAAGAAGATAGCTACTCTTGTTTTTTGATGAGGAACTTCAGCTTCCCACAGTGACCCAAGTTGGAAAAATCCCTCTTTATATTACTCATTTAAATTTTTTGCATTTCTTTATGATGAAAATACTTAAGTTTTACTCTCTTAGCAGTTTTCATTTATGCAGTACAATATTATCAACTGTAGTTTTACCAAACTCTCCCTATTTCCACCATCCCCCAGCCCCTGGCAACAACCATTCTACTCTCTGTTTCTAAGGTTTCATTTTTTAAAATTCCACATATAAGTGATTTCATGCAGTATTTATCATTCCTTGTCTGGCTTTCCTCACTTAGCATAATGCCCTCCAGTTTCATCCATGTTGTTGCAAAAGACAGGATTTTCTTCTTTTTTAAAACTGATAATACTCCTTAGTGTGTGTGTGTGTGTGTGTGTGTGTGTGTGTGTATAAGTCTGTATACATATCACATTTTCATTATCCATTCATCTCTTGGCAGACACCTAGATGGTTTACATACCTTGGGTATTGTGAATGGTGCTGCAATGAATATGGCAGTAGTACAGATGTCTCTTAGGGATACTGTGCTCGTTTCCTTTGGATATATACCCAGAATTGGGCTTGCTGAATCGTATGGAAGTTCTGTTTTTTAATTTCTTGAGGAAATTCTATACCGTTTTCCATAATGGCTGTACAAGTTTAGATTCCCACTAACAGTATACAAGGGTTCCTTTTACTTTATATCCTTACAATCATTTGTTATCTCATCTGTTTTATAATAGCTATCCTAACAGATACGAGGTGAAGCTTCACTGTAGCTTTGATTTGCATTTCCCTGATGATTAGTGATGTTGAGCACCTTTTCATGTACTTGTTGACCATTTGTATACCTTCTTTGGAAAAATGTCTATTTAGGTCCTATACCCATTTTCAATTGGGTTATTCTACTATATTTAATCATATAAGTTCCTTCTACATTTGGGGTTTTCTGCTTCTAGTTTTATTGAGAATCTAATTGACAAACAGCACTGCATAAGTTTAAGGTGTACAGCATAATAATTTGACTTACATACACCATGACATGATAACCACCATAAGTTTAGTGAACATCCATCATCTAATTTATTTTGTAACTCAAAGTTTGTACCTCTTAATCAACCTCACCTATTTCTGTCATCCCCCTTCCCACTTCCCCTCTGGCAAGCACCTCTTTGTTCTCTATATCTGTGACTCTGTTTCTGTTTTGTTATGTTTGTTCATTTCTTTTGTTTTTGATATTCCACATATAAGTAAAATCATATGATATTTATCTTTCTCTCTCTGGCTTATTTGACTTAGCATAATACACCCTCTAAGTCCATCCTTCTCGCAAATGGCAAGATTTCATTCATTTTATGGTTAAGTAATATTTCACCATATATATGTGTGTGTGTGTGTCTGTGTACATACACACACCCCCCACATCTTCTTTATTCTTTCGTCTGTCTGTGGACATTTAAATTGCTTCCATTATCTTCACTATTGTAAATAATCTTGCAATTTACACAGTTGCTGTTCTAAGTGCTGGAGCTGTACAGTGAACAACACAGAATGTCTATCTCATGGAGTTTATTTTCTGGGAAGAGAGAGACAGCTGCACCTTCCAGTGACCAGTTTCTGTGCTCTGTACTACTACATTCTGATTCTCTTCTTCTGATAATATTGCTGGAAGTATGGGAGGTCTTTGTGGAAATTCTGGATTAAATTCATAAGAAAGTTACATGCTATCCCCACACTTACACACTTGTAAACAGGCATATTAAGCTATATGTTTGTGTATGTGTATGTGCCACACATTCTTCTTAGCTAAGTAACCTGGTTCAAGTTACAACTCTGGGTGGGCCTCAATTTCTCATCTGAAAAATGGGAATTATCCTAGTACCAACCTTACCTTGTAGGGACTAAACGCATGTACATAATTCAGCATAGTGTCTGGCACAAACTAAGAGCTTAACAAATGATGGATAATATTTATTATTATTATTCTTACTAATATGTATATATTTATGCACATGTGCTTAATATTCCTCAATAGAATAAAATAAATAATTGTGGATCTCATAAATAAATAAAAGGGATGCATATACCTTTTCAAATTACTGTTTTTGTTTTCTTCAGATATATATCCAGGATGAAATTGATGGATTGTACAGTAATTCTATTTTTAATTTTCTAAGGAAATGCCATACTGTTTTTCATAGTGACTGCACAAATTTATATTCCCACCAACAGTGTAAGAGGGTTCCCTTTTCCTCACATCTATGCTAACGCTTGTTATTTCTTATCTTTTCGATAATAGCCATTCTGACTGGTATGAGATAATACCTCATTTTGGTTTTGATTTGCATTTCCCTGATGATTAGTGATGTTGAGCATTTTTTCATGGGTCTGTTGGCCACCTGTATATCTTCTTTGGAAAAAATGTCTGTTCAGATCCCCTGCCCATGTTTTCTTTTTTTTTTTTTTTCCTGCCCATGTTTTAATCAGGTTGTCTGTTGTTTCTGATGTTGAGTTGTATGAGTTCATTGTATATTTTAGATATTAACCCTTTACCAGGTATATCATTTGCAAATATCTTTCCCCACTAAGTAGGCAGCATTTTCATTTTGTTGATAGTTTCCTTCACTGTGTGAAAGTGTTTTAGTTTGATGTAATTTCAGTCATTTATTTTTGAAATTGTTTGTCTTGCCTGAGGAGACATATCCAGAAAAATATTTCTGAGATCAGTGTCAAAGAGTATAGTGCCTATGTTTTCTTCCAGGAGTCTTGTGGTTTCAGGTCTTTTATTTAAGTTTGTAATCCATTTTGAGTTTATTTTTATGTGTGGTTTGAGAAAGTAGTCCCATTTAATTATTTTGCATGTAGCTGTCCAGTTTCCCTAGCACCATTTGTTGAAGATACTATCATTTCCCCATTGTATGTTGTTGACCTCTTTGTCATCGATCAATTGACCATGTACATGTAGGTTCATTTCTGGGCTCTGTATCCTGTTCCATTGATCTGTGTGTTTGTTTTTGTGTCAGTACTATACTATTTTGGCTACTGTAGCTTTGTAGTGTAGTTTGAAATGAGGGTGCATGAAAACTCCAGATTTGGTCTTTTTTCTCAAGTTTATTTTGGCAGTCTGGGGTCTTTTGTGTTTCCATACAAATTTTAGAATTATTTGTTCTAGTCCTGTGGAAAATGCCATTTGTATTTTAATGGGGATTGCATTGAATCTGTAGATTGTCTTGGAGAGTATGGTCATTTTAACAGTGATGATTTTTCCAATCCATGAGCATGGTATAGCTTTTCATTTGTTTGTGTTGTCTTCAATTTCTTTCATCAGTGTCTTAAAGTTTTCTGAGTGAAGGTCTTTTACCTACTTAGTTAGATTTATTCCTAGACATTTTATTCTTTTCGATGTGATTGTAAGTGGGATTGTTTTCTTAATTTCTCTTTTAAATAGTGTGGTGTGAGTATATAGAAATGTAACAGACTTCTATATATTAATTTTGTATCCTGCAATTTTTCAAATTCATTGTTGAGTTCTAATAATATTTTGATGGCCTCTTTAGGATTTTCTACATATGGTATAATGTCATATGCAAACTGGTGGTTTTACTTCTTTCTTTCCAATGTGGATTCCTTTTTTTCTTATCTAACTGCTGTGGCTAGGACTCCTAGTACTATGTTAAAGTAGTGAAAGTGGGCATCTTTGTCTGGTTTGATTTTACAGGAAATGTTTTCAGCTTTTCACCAGTAAATGTGATGTTAGCTGTGGGCTTGTCATATATGGCCTTCATAATGTTGGTTATCTTCCCTTTGTACCCACTTTATGGAAAATTTTTATCATAAATTGTTCTTGAATTTTCTCAAAAGCTTTTTATGCAACTGTTCAGAGTATCATGGGATTTTAATTTTTCAATTTGTTAATGTGGTTTGTCACATTGAGTGGTTTTTGAATACTGAAAGCTACTTGAATCTTTGGGATAAATCCCATTTTATTGTGGTGTATGATCCTTTCAATGTATTATTGGATTTGGCTTGCCAATATTTTGTTGAGGATAATTGTATCTCTGTTCATCAGTGATTTGTTCCATAATTTTCTTCTTTTGTGGTGACTTTTCCTGGTTTAGGATCTGGGTGATACTGGATACATAGAATGAATTTGGAATTGTTGCTTTCTCTGCTGTTTTCCGGAATAACTTGAGAATGATGTGTTAACTCTTCTTTAAATAATTTGTAGAATTCATCTGTGAAGACAACTGGTCCTGGACTTTTGTTTGTTGGGAGTTTTTCTTAATTACTTATGTAATTTTACTACAGGTAATTGGTCTGTTCATATTTTCTATTTTTTCCTGATTCATTGTGGGAGACTGTACATTTCTAGGAATTTGTCCATTTCTTCTAAGTTGTCCGTTTTATTGACATATGATTGTTCATAATAGTCTCTTATGATCCTTTGTATTTCTATGATATCAGTGATAAGTTCTTTTTCATTTCTGATTTTATTTATTAGGGCCCTCTCTCTTTTTCTTGATGAGTCTGGCTAAAGCTTTATCAGTTTTGCTGGTCTTTTTAAAGAGTCAGATCTTAGTTTCATTGATATTTTCTATTGTTTTCTTACCCTTCATTTCAATTATTTCTGTTCTGATATTTATTTCTTTATTTCTACTAACTTTAGGTTTTTTTCATTTTTCTTTTTCTCATTCTTTTAGGTATAGGTTTAGCTGTTAACTTGAGATTTTTCTTGTTTCCTGAAGTAGGCTTGTATTTCTATTAACTTCCCTCTAAGAACTGCATTTGCAGAGTTCCATAGATTTTTGGATTGTTGTGTTATTTTTTATTTCCTTTTTGATTTCTTCAAGAAACCACTAGTTGTTTAGTATTGTAATGTTTAGACTTTACATGTTTGTGTGTTTTGCTGTTTATTTCTTGTAGTCAATTTCTAGTCTTAGAGTGTTATGGTCAGAAAAGGTGATTGGTATGACTTCAGTCTTCATAAAGTTTATTGAGACTTCTTTTGTGGCCTTGCATATGATTTCCCCTGGAGAATGTTCGATGTGTACATTGAAAAGAATGTGTATTCTACTGTTTTGGAATGAAATGTTATATATGTATAAAAGTCCATCTTATCTAATATGTCATTTAAGGTCAATGCTTCCTTATTTTCTGTCTGGATGATCTGTCCATTGATGTAAATGGGGTGTTAAAGTTTCCTATTACTGTCTTACTGTCAATTTTTCTCTTTACGTTTGTTAATATTTGTTTTATGTATTTAGGTACTCCTATGTTGGATGCATTTACAGTTATTAAATCTCCTTGTTAGATTAATCCCTTTATCATTATGTAATGACCTTTGGCTCTTGTTACATTCTTTGTTTTAAAGTTTATTTTTTCTGAAAAAAGTATTGCTGCTCTGGCTTTAATTTTATTTACATGGAATACCTTTTACCATCCCCTCACTTTCAGTCTATATGTGTCTTTAGACCTAAAGTGAGTGTCTTGTCGGCAGCATATATATGGGTCTTGTGTTTTTGTTTGTTTTGTTTTAGCCACTCTATCTCTTGACTGGAGATTTAGTCCATTTACATTTAACGTTATTATTGATAGTTATGTACTTATTTCCATTTTGTAAGTTGATTTCTGGTTGTTTTTGCTCATTTCTGATTCTTTCTTCTTTAGTTCTCTTCCCTTGTGATTTGATGACAATTTTTAGTGTTATGCTTGGATTCCTTTTTTTTTTTTTTCTTGTATGTGTATCTGTTATAGATTTTTGGTTTGTGGTTACCATGAGGTTTATATATAGTAACCATATATATGCAATTATTTTAAGTTGATGATCTCTTAAGTTGGAACACATTTAACAACCCTGCATTTTTAATTCCCCTGTTCCATGTTTAATGTTTTTGACATCATATTTTATATATTTTTGTATTGTGTATCCCTTTACTACTTACTGTGGAAATAGATGATTTTACTTCTTTTGTCTTTTAACCTTCCTACCAGCTTTATAATTAGTTGATCTACTACCTTTACTGTATATTTGCCTTTACCAATAATATTTTTCCTTTTGTAATGATCATATTTCTTTTTTTTTTTTTCTTCTTACGCATATTCCTTTAGCATTTATTATAAAGCCAGCTTAGGGGTGCTAAACTCTTAGTTTTGCTTGTATGTAAAACTCTTTATCTCTCTTTTAAATATGAATGATAATCTTGCCAGGTTTAATTATTCTTGGCTGTATTTTTTTTTTTCTTTTTTTTTTCATCATGTTAAATACATCATGACACTGCCTCTGGTCTGCAGAGTTTCTGCTTAAAAGTCAGCTCATAGTCTTACAGGAATTCCCATGTATATGATTAGTTGCTTTTCCCTTGCTGGTTTTAATAGTCTCTCTTTATCTTTAATTTTTGCCATTTTAATTACAGTGTTTCTTGGTGTGGACCTCTTTGGGTTGATCTTGTTTGGGACTCTGTTCTTCCTGAGGTCTGTTTCCTTTCTCAGGTTAGGGAAGTTTTCAGCAATTTATGTTTTCAAAGATGTTCTCTGCCCCCTTTCTCTCTCTTCTCCTTCTTGGACCCCTATAATGTGAATGTTAGTACTTGATGTTGTCCTAGAGTTCTCTTAAACTGTCCTCATTTTTGAATTATTTTTCTTTTTTCTGTTTAGCTCAAATGATTTCCACAACACTGTCTCCCAGTTTGCTGATTTGTTCCTCTGTGTCATCAAATATACTGTTGATTACTCGGGAATATTTTTTATTTCAGTTATTGTGTTCTTCAGCTCTGTTTGTTACTTCTTTATATTTTCTAACTCTTTGTTAAACTCTCACTATATTCATCCATTCTTCTGAGTTCATTGAGCATCTTTTTGATCATTACCTTGAACTCTATTGGGTAGATTGCTTATCTCACTTCTCTTAACTGTTCTTCTGGGGTTTTATCTATTTTCTTCATCTCAAAAACATTCTATGTTGCCTCATTTTTGCCCAATTCTGTTGTTATTTCTGTGTATCATGTAGGTCAGTTAAATTTCTTGATCTTGGATAAGCGGTTTTATATAGGAGACATCATGTGGGATCAGCAACACACTCCCCTCTGTTCACTAGAGCTATATGCTTTAGGAGTGCCCTTTTTACAAGCTGTGTGTGCCCTTGTTGTGGTGAAAACAACTACTGTAGAAGAGCTGGGAAGTGTGGCTGGTACCTGGCCCAGTTGATTGCTAGTTCCTGTCTCATGTAGAGGCTGCTTGCTGCAAGTGGGTGGGGCCATGTCCATGACTAATAATGTAGAAGGAGGACTCCAAAATGGTGCTTGACAGCACCAGTGTCCTCATAGTAGAATGAGCTCCCACAAACGGCTGCCACAAGCATCTATATCCCCAGAATGATTCCACCTGCCTCCTGCCTCTCCAAGAGGCTCTCAAGATCAGCAAGTGTGTCTGACCCAGGCTCCTTTCAAATTATTGCTTCTGCCCTGGGTCTTAGAGTGTGTGAGATTTTGTGTGAACCTTTAAGAACAGAGTCTCCATCTCCTACAGCCCTATGGTTCTACTGAATGCAAGCACCACTGATTTTCAAAGCCAACATTCTGAAGGCTTATCAGATATCTAATTTACAAATATGTTCCCTCATTCCATAAGTTGCCTCTTATGTTGTTAACGATTTCTTTGCTGTGTAGAAGGATTTTATTTTGATATAATCCCACTTGTTTATCTTCTTTGTGTTGACTTTTCTTTGGTGTAAAATATTAAAATCCTTGCAAAGGAGAATGTCACAGAAGTTACCCTCCATGTTTTCTTTGAGGGGTTTTATTTATGGCTTCATGTTTTACATTCAAGCCTTTAATCCATGTTGAGTTGATTTTCATATGTGGGGTAAGATAGGAGACTGGTTTCATTCTCTGCATGTGGTTATCTAGTTTTTCCAGCACCACTTAATAAAGAGACTATCATTTTCCTATTATATATTTTGGCTCCTTTATCTAAAATTAATTAAACATATTTGCATGGGTTTATTTCTGAGCTCTTTATTCTGTTCCATTGTCCTATACGTCTGTTTTTTGTCAATACCATGCTCTTTTGATTACTATTACTTTGTAATACAGTTTGAAATCAGGAAATGTGATGCCTCCAGCTTTGTTCTTCATTCTCAGGATTCCTTTGGTATTCAGGGTTCTTTGTATTTCACATTAATTCTAGAATTAGTATTTCTTTTCTGTGAAAAATGACTTTGGAATTTTGATAGACATTGTATTTAATCTGTAGGTCACTTTTGGTAGTATGGACTTTTAAACAATATTAATTCTTTCAATCCCTGAACATAAGATACTTTTCCATTTATATGTATCTTCTTCAATGTCTTTCATCAATGTTTTGTAGTTTTCAATATATAGATCTTTAACCTCCTTGGTTAAATTTATTTCTAAGGATTTTATTTTTTGAAGCTATTAATGGGATTGTTTTCACAATTTCGTTTTTTGGATAGTTTATTTTTAGTGAACAGAGACACCTGATTTTTGTAAGTTGATTTTGTATCCTGCAACTTTACTGAATTCATTTATTAGTTCTAACAGGTTTTTGATGGAATCTAGTTTTCTATGTAAAAGACCATGTCATATGCAAACAGAGAGTTTTGCTTTTTCCTTTCCAATTTGGGTGCCTTTTGTTTCTTTCTTACCTGTATGCTTGACTAAGACTTCCAGTACTATGTTGATTAAAAGCTGTAAGAGTGGGCATCCTTGTCTTGTTCCTGATTATAAAAAAAAAAAAATAGCATTCACTTTTCACTGTTGTGTATGATGTTAACTGTAGGATTATCATATATGTCCTTTATTATGTTGAGCTATGTTCCCTCTGTACTCACTTTAAGAGTTTTTGTAATGAAAGCCTGTTGAAGTTTTGTCAAAAGTTTTTTTCTGCATTTAGCCAGGTAATATTATTTTCCTTCATTTTGTTAAAGTGTGTGTCATACTATTGATTTGTGGATGGTGAACCATCTTTACATCCCTGAAATAAACCCCACTTGATCATAGTGTATGATCCTTTTAATTTATTATTTGGTTTGCTAATATCTTGTTGTAGATTTTTACATCAATGTTCATCTGGAATATTGGCTTGTAATTTGTGTCTTGTATTATCCTCATCTGGTTTTGGCATCAGTGTAATGCTGGCCTCATAAAATGAGTTTGGAAGTGTTCCCACTTATTCTATTTTTTTTTGAAGAGTGTGAGAAGGATTGGTATCAGTTCTTTAAATATTCAGTAACACTCACTAGTGAGGCCATCTGCTCATGGACTTTTCTTTGTTGGGAAGTTTTTGATTACCGATTCAGTCTGTTTACTCATTATTGGTCTGTTCAAATTTTCTATTTCTTCATCATTTAGTCTCAATAGGTTGTACATTTCTAGGAATTTACCCAGTTCTTCTAAGCTCTCCAATCTTCAGGCAAGTAATTGTTCATAGTGGTCTCTTAGGAACTTTTGTATTTCTGTGGTTATATTTATAATGTCTCCTCTTTGATTTACAGTTTTAGTTACTTGAGTCTTCTCTATTTTTTCCTGGTAAATCTAGCTAAAGATTTGCCTATTGTAATTATCTTTAAAAAAAAAAAAACCCAACTCTCAGTTTTGTTAATCTTTTCTATTGATTTTCTTGTATCCATTTCATTTCTCATTTTGCTCTGATCTTTATTATTTCCTCCTTCTTACTTTGGGCTTAGAATGTTCTTCTCTTTCTAGTTCTTAAACAACAAGTTAGGTTGTTTATTTGAGACCTTTCTTTTTTTCTTTCCTCTTAGAACTACTTTTGCTACATCACATAATTTTTGGTATGTTGTATTTCCATTTTCATTTGTCTAAAGATATTTTTAGATTTCTCCTCTTTTCTTTCTTTGACCCATTAGTTGTTTAGGAACATGTTGTTTAATATCCACATTCTGTAAATTTTCTGGTTACCATTTTGTATTTCACTTCTAGTTTCATACCATGAACATGTGGCCAGAAAAGATGCTTGATATGATTTCAATGTTCTTAAATTTGCTGACTTGTTTTGTGGCCTAACATATCATCCTGCTACATATATGCTTAAGAGATTTTGTTTTCTGCTTCTGTTGGATGGAATATTCTGTATATGTTTTTTAGATTTATTTGGTCCAAAGTATAGTGAAAATTTAGACCAGTATAAACAATTAGGTCCAGTATTTCCTTATTGATTTTTTTTTTATCTGAGTGATCTATCCATTGTTGAAATTGTGGTATTGAAGTCCCCTACTATTACTATATTGCAGTTTATTTCTTTCTTCAGAACTCTTAATAATAGCTTTATATATTTATGTGTCTGGATGTTGTGTGCATAAGTATTTACAACTGTTATATCCTCTTCATGAATTTACCCCTTTATCATTAAATAATTACTTTCTCTGTCTCTTATTACACTCTTTGTTTTTTTTTTTTCTGATATAAGTATAGCTACCCATGATTTCTTTTAATTTCCACTTGCATGGCATATATTTTTCTATTCCTTCACTTTTCTTTTTTTGCAGAACACAACCTTTTTTATTGAAGTATAGTTGACTTATAATATTGTGTTTTTCTTAGGTGGACAACATAGTGATTCAGTGTTTTTGAAAGTTGTATTCCATTATAGGTTATTACAAGATAATGGGAACAATTCCCTGTGCTATATTGTAAATTCTTGCTGCTTATCTATTTTATATATAGAGTTTGTATCTGTTAATCCCATACTCCTCATTTGTCCTTCCCCTGTTCCTTCTCTCCTTTGCTAACCACAAGTGTGTTTTCTAGGTGTTTTAGTCTCTTTCTGTTTCATATATACATTTGTATTATTTTTTAGATTCCACATGTAAGTAATATTATACAGTATTTGTCTTTCTCTGCCTGACTTATTTCACTAAGCATAATATTCTCTAGGTCCATCCATGTTGCTGCAAATGGCAGTATTCCACTCTTCTCTGTGGCTGAGTAGTATTCCATTTTATACATACACCTCATCTTGTTTTTTACCAGATTAAATCCTCTTTATTATAATTATTATAATTTTTCTTTCTCTGTCATAATTCTTGATTATACTTACAACATTTTCATCACTAGGTTCAAAAGGATCTGTGTGTTTTTCTTGTTTAACATCAGTAACTAAATAGCAAGACTTTGGACAAACATTTAAGACAAATTCCTGTCATAAAACACAAGAAATATCAATCTCTATTTTCAAATTTCAAGTAAATATTATTCCGAAAGTGGTCCTAGATAACACTTTTTTTAAACTTATTATTTTATATTGAACAATAGTTGATAATGTTGCATTAGTTTCAGGTGTACAGCCAAGTAATTCAGTTATACATGTATCTATTCTTTTTCAAATTCTTTCATTTAGATTGTTACATAATACTGAGCAGAGTTCCCTATGCTATACAGTAGATCCTTGTTTGGTTATCCATTTAAAATACAGCAGTGTGTACATGTGAATCCCAAACTCCCTAACTATCCCTCCCCTCAAACTTCCCCCCTGGTAACCATAAATTAGTTCTCTAAGTGTGTAAGTCTGTTTCTGTTTTGTAAATAAATTCATTTGTATTTCTTTTTTTTTTTTTTTTAGAATCCACATATAAGCAATATCATACAGTATTTCTCTTTCTCTGTTGGACTTATTTCACTCAGTATGACAATCTCTAGGTCCATCCATGTTGCTGAAAATGGCATTATTTTGTTCATTTTTTATAGTTAGTAGTCCATTGTATATATGTACCACATCTTCTTTATCCATTCTTCTGTCAATGGACATTTAGGTTGCTTCCATGTCTTGGCTATTTTAAACAGCTCTGCAATGAACATTGGGGTGCAAGTATCCTTTCAGATCATGTTTTTCTCTGGGTATATGCCCGGGAGTGGGATTGAAGCATCATATGATAGCTCTGTTTTTAAGTATCTTAAGGAATCTCCATACTGTTTTCCATAGTGGCTGCACCAATTTACATTCCCACCAGCAGTGCAAGAGGGTTCCCCTTTCTCCACATCCTCTCCAGCATTTATTGTTTGTGGACAATTTGATGATAGCCATTCTGACTGGTGTGAGGTGATATCTCACTGTAGTTTTGATTTGCATTTCTCTGATAATTAGCGATGTTGAACATCTTTTCATGAACCTCTCGGCCGTCTGTATGTCTTCTTTGAAGATATGTCTATTTAGGCCTTCTGCCCGTTTTTTGTTGGGTTGTTTGTTTTGATGATATTAAGCCTCATGAGTTGTTTGTAAATTTTGGAGGTTAATCCCTTGTCAGTCAAATCATTTGCAAATATTTTGTCCTGTTCTGTTCATTGTCTTTTTGTTTTGTTTATGATTTCCTTTGCTGTGAAAAACCTTTTGAGTTTAATTAAATCCCATTTGTTTATTTTGTTTTTATTTCCATTATTCTGGGAGATGGATTGAAAAAGATATTGCTATGATTTATGTCCGAGAGTGTTCTGCCTACATTTTCCTCTAAGAGTTTTATAGTGTCTGTTCCCACCTTTATGTCCTTAATGCATTTTGAGTTTATTTTTGTGTATAGTGTTAATTAATGTTCTAATTTCATTTTTTTACACACAACTGTCAAGTTTTCCCAGCACCGTTTATTGAAGATGCTGTCTTTTCTCCATTGTATAGTCTTGCCTTCTTTGCCATAGATTAGTTGACCACAGATGCATGGTTTTATTTCTGGTTTTTCTGGCCTGTTCCATTGATCTATATTTCTATTTTTGTGCCACTACCATACTGTTTTGATGACTATAGCTTTGTAGTATATTCTGCAGACAGGGTGTCTGATTCTTCCAGCTCCATTTTTCTTTCTAAAGATTGCTGTGGCTATTCAGGGTCTCTTATGTCTCCATACAAATTTTAAGATATTTTTTTCTAGTTCTGTGAGAAATGCCATTGGTAATTTTATAGGGATTGTATTGAATCTGTAGATTGCATCGGGTAGTATAGTCATTTAGACAATATTGATTCTTCCAATCCAAGAAAATCATATATCTTTCCATCTGTTTGTGTCATCTTTGATTTCTTTCATCAGCATTTTATAGTTTTTGGAGTACAGTTCTTTTGTCTCCTAAGGTAGGTTATTTGTATATATTTTATGCTTTTTGATATGATGGTAAATGGAATTGTTTCTTTAATTTCTCTTTCTGATCTTTTGTTGTTAGTGTATAGAAATGCAACAGATTTCTGTGTATTAATTTTGTAACCTGCAACTTTACCAAATACATTGATGAGCTCTAGTAGTCTTGTGGTAGTGTCTTTAGGATTCTCTATGTATAGTATCATGTTATCTGCATACAGTGACAGTTTTACTTCTTCTTTTCCAATTTGGATTCATTTTATTTCTTTTTCTTCTCTGATTGCCATGGTTAGGGCTTCAACAACTATGTTGAATAAAAGTGGCAAGAGTGGACATCCTTGTCTTTTTCCCAATCTTAGAGGAAATGCTTTTAGTTTTCACCATTGAGTTTGATGTTAGCTGTAAGTTTGCTATATATGGCCTTTATTATGTTGAGGTATGGTCCCTCTATGCCCACTTTCTGGAAATTTTTATCAAAATGGGTGTTGAATTTTGTCAAAAGGTTTTTTTTTCTTCTGTTGAGATGATCATATGGTTTTTTTTCTTCATTTTTTTGATGTGGTGTATCACACTGATTGACATGTGGATATTGAAAAATTCTTGCATCCCTGGGATAAATTCCACTTGATCATGGTGTATGATACTTTTAATGTATTGTTGGATTTGGATTGCTAGTATCTTGTGAAGATTTTTGCGTGTATGTTCATCAGTGATATTGGCCTGTAATTTTCTTTTGTGGTATCTTTGTCTGGTTTTGGTATCAGAGTGATGGTGGCCTCATGGAATGAGTTTGGGAGTTTTCCTTCTTCTGAAATTTATTGGAACAGTTTCAGAAGGATATGTGTTAGCTCTTCTCTAAAAGTTTGATAGAATTCACCTGTGAAGCCATTTGGTCCTTACATTTGTTTGTTGGGAATTTTTAAATTTCAATTTCATTACTTATGATTCATCTGTTCATATTTTCTATTTCTTCCAGGTTCAGTCATGGGAATTTTTCCATTTCTTCCAGGTTGTCCATTTTATTGGCTTCCAGTTGCTTGTAGAAGTATCTTATGATCCTTTGTATTACTGTGGTGTCAGTTGTAACTTCTCCTTTTTCATTTCTAATTTTATTGATTTGAGTCCTCTTCCTTTTTTTCTTGATGAGTCTGGCTAAAGGTTTATCAATTTTGTTTATCTTGTCAAAGTACCAGCCTTTAGTTTCATTAATGTTTGCTATTGTTTTCTTCCTCTCTATTTCATTTATTTCTGCTGTGATCTTTATAAATTGTTTCCTTCTACTAACTTTGGGTTTTGTTTGTTTTTCTTTCTGTAGTTGCTTTAGGTGTAAGGTTAGGTTTTTTATTTGAGATGTTCTTGTCTCCTGAGTTAAGAATTTTTTGCTATAAACTTTCCTCTTAGAATTGCTTTTGCTACATCCCATAGGTTTTTGGTCATTTTGCTTTTGTTTCCATTTGTCTCTAGGTGTTTTTTTGATTTCCTCTTTGATTTCTCCCATGATCCATTTCTTGTTTAGTAGCATACCGTATAGCCATCATGTGTTTGTGGTTTTTACAGTTTTTTTTCTTGTAGTTCATTTCTAATCTATGGTGTAGTGGTTGGAAAAGATGCTTGATATGATTTATGTTTTCTCAAATTTACCGAGGCTTGCTTTGTGGCCAAGTATGTGATCAATCCTGGAGAACTTAATTGATACACATAGAACATTCCATCCAAAAGCAGCAGAATACACATTCTTCTCATGTGCACATGGAATGTTCTATATGTATCAATTAAGTCCATCTGGTCTAATGTGTCATTTAAGGCCTGTGTTTCCTTATTGATTTTCTGTCTGGCTGATCTGTCCATTGATAAAAGTGGGGTGGTAAAGTTCCCCACTATTATTGTGTTATTGTTGATTTCTCCCTTTATGGCTGTTAGTACTTGCCTTATATACTGAGGCGCTCCTATGTTGGGTGCATATATATTTACAGTTGTCATATCTTCTTTTTGGATTGATCCCTTCATGATTATGTAGTGTCCTTCTTTGTCTCTTATAACAGTCTTTATTTTAAAGTCTATTTTGTCTGATATGTGTGTTGCTACTTTAGCTTTCTTTTTATTTCCATTAGCATGGAATACCTTCTTCCATCCCTTCACTTTCAGTCTGTATGTGTCCCTAGGTCTGAAGTGGGTCTCTTGTAGACAGCATATATATGGGTCTTGTTTTTGTGTCTATTCAGCCAGTCTATGTCTTTTGGCTGGAGCATTTAATCACTTTATATTTAAGGTAATTATCGATATGTATGTTCTTATTGTCATTTTTAAATTGTTTGGGGTTTGTTTTTATAGGTCTTTTTTCTTGCCTTCCTCTCTTGTTCCCTTCTCTTGTGGTTTGATGACCATCTTTAGTGTTGTATTTGGTTTGCTTTTTCTTTTTGTGTGTGTGTATCTATTGTAGTTCTTCGGTTTGCTGTTCCCATGAGGTTTTGATATAGCAGTCTATATATGTACAGTGTTGTTTTAAGTTGCTGGTCTCTTTCCTGACTAGAGAAGCTCCTTTAGCATTTGTTGCAAAGCTAGTCTGGTGGTGCTGAATTGTCTTAGCTTTTGTTTGTTTGTGAAGCTTTTGCTTCTTCTGTCAAAACTGAATGAAAGCCTTGCTGTGTTGAGTATTCTTAGTTGTAGATTCTTCCCTTGCATCACTTTAAATATATTGTGCCACTCGCTTCTGGCCTGAAGAGTTTCAGCTGAGAAATCAGCTGATAACCTTTTAGGAGTTCCCTTCTATGTTGTCATTTTTCCCTTGTTGCTTTTAATTATTATTGTGTTTAATTTTTTTCAGTTTGATTATTATGTGTCTCAGCATATTCCTCCTTGGGTTTATCCTGTATGGGACTTCTGTGCTTCCTAGACTTGGGTGACTGTTTCTTTCCCATGTTAGGGAAATGTTCAACAATTATCTCTTCAAATATTTTTTCAGGTCCTTTCTCTCTCTCTTCTCCTTCTGAGACCCCTATAATGTGATTGTTGGTGCATTTAATATTGTCCCAAGGTCACTTAGACTGTCCTCATTTTTTTTCATTCTTTTTTCTTTATTATGTTCCATGGCAATGATGTCCACCATTCTGTCTTCCAGGTCACTTATCTGTTCTTCTGCTTCAGTTATTCTACTATTGATTCCTTCTAGTGTATTTTTTCATTTCAGTTGTATTGTTCATCTGTGTCTGTTTGTTCTTTAGTTCTTCTAAGTCTTTCATAAACATTTCTTGAACCTTCACAGTCCTTTCCTCCATTCTTTTTCCAAGATCCTAGGTCATCTTCACTATCATTATTCTCAATTCTTTTTCTGGAAGGTTGCCTATCTCTACTTCACTTAGTTGTTTTTCTGGCATTTTATCTTGTTCCTTCATCTGGCATATATTCCTTTGCTATTTCACTTTGTCTAACTTTCTGTGATTGTGGTTTCCACTCTGCAGGCTGCAGGATTCTAGTTCTGCTTGCTTCTGCAGTCTGCCCTCTGGTGGATGAAGCTATCTATCAGGATTTTGCAAGCTTCTTGATAGGAGGGACTGGTGGTGGGTGGAGCTGAGTCTTGTCCATCTTGTGGGCAGGGCCATGTTCAGTAAAACTTTAATCTGCTTGTCCATTGATGGATGGGGTTGTGTTCCCACCCTGGTATTAGTTTGACCTGAGGTGACCCAGCACAGGAGCCTACAGACTGTTTGGTGGGGTTAATGATGGCCTCCAGGAGGGCTCATGCCAGTGAGTACTTCCCAGTACTGCTGCTACCAGTGTTTTTGTCTCCACAGTGAACCACAACCAAACCCTGCCTCTGTAGGAGACCCTCCAGTAGTAGCAGGTAGGTCTGGCCCAGTCTGTTAATGAGGTCACTTCATTATTCCCCTGGGTCCTGGTGCACACGAGACTTTGTATGCACCCTCCAAGAGTAGAGTTTCTGTTTCCCCCAGTCCTGTGGAAATCCTGAGATCAAAGCCCTCTGGCCTTCAAGGACAGATTCTCTGGGACTCCTCCTTCCATTGCCAGACACCCAGTCTGGGAAGCCTGATGGGTGGGGCTTAGAACTTTCACTCCTGTAGGATAACTTCTGTGGTATAATTGTTTTCCAGTTTGTGTGTCGCCCACCTGGCTGGTATGGAATTTTATTTTGTTGTGACTGCGCCCCTTCTACCATCTTGTTGTGGCTTCTTCTTTGTATTTGGATGTAGGGTATCTTTTTTTTGGTAGGTTTCAGCAATTTTTAGTCAATGGTTGTTCAGCAGCTAGTTGTGATTTTTGTGTTTTCATAAGAAGGGGGTGAGCTCTCATCCTTCTACTCCTCTATTCCTTCACTTTCAATTTCTGTGTCCTTAAGCTAAGATGAATCTCTTATAGGCAGAATATAGTTGATAATCCATTCAGCCACTCTATGTCTTTTGAGTGGAGAATTTAGTTTATTTGTATTTAAAGTAATTATTGATAGGTATAGATTTACTATTACCATTTGTTAATTTTTCCCTGGATGTTTTCTACTTCTATTCTTCCTCCCTTGCTCTATTCCTTTGTGATTTGATAGATTTTTGAAGCATTATGCTTTAATTCCTTTATTTTTATCTTTTAGGTGTCTAATATAGATTTTTGCTTTGTGATTACTATGAAACTTAAAATAGTCTATTTTAAGTTGATAACAGTTTAACTTTGAATACCTACAAAAGTGCTACATTTTTACACCTTGCTCCTACATTTTGTTTTTGTTATCAACATTTACATCTTTTTATACTGTATAATCATTAACAAATAATTGATGTTATAGCTATTTTTTATACTTTTGTCTTTTAACCTTTTACTAGAGTTATAAGTGATATAGCCACCATCACTGCAATTTTTGAATTTCTGAATCTAACTATATCTTTACCAGTGAGTTTTCCACTTTCATATTGTAAGGTTGGATCTTAACAAACAGCACCACAAAACAGAGGAAATCTTCAAGTGAGCTTTATTAGGGAGTGCTCCCAGGCGAGGTTCACTGGTCCGAGAGAAGGGGGCCAGAGAAGTCGCACCCAGGCGAGGGTTGGGCAAGATTTTATACGGGAAGAAGGGAAAGGGGTGTGGTGAATCTGGGAGGGCACAGGGTATTCCTTATTTGGTGGTCTTTTTGGGTATCCTGGGGGACCGTTAGTCCCGCCCCTTGAAAGGCGGGAAGGCTGGGCTGGGTTCAAAGTCCCCAGGTCAGTTCCTGGAACTGGGTGGTCCAGAATGTCTCCAGGGCAGTTACTGGAACTGGGTGGTCCAGAGAATTTCAATCTGATGCAACCTGTGAATCTGATTGTGTTCCCCTGCCTTGGGCCAGTTGGTCTTACACATATGTTTTCATGTTAAGAATTAGTGTCCTTTAATTTCTGCTTGAAGAACTCCCATTAACATTACTTGCAAAGCTGGTCTGTTGGTGATGAACTCTTTCAGCTTTTGTCTGTCTGGAAAACTCTTTATCTCTCCTTCAAGTCTTAAAGGTTACCTTTGCTGGGTAGAGTATTCTTGGTTGGTCAATTTTTGTTTCAAAACTTTGGATTTATCATTCCACTCCCTTCTGTCCTGCAAAGTTTTTGCTGAAAAATCATCCTTCCCTTGTATGTAACAAATTGTTTTTCTCTTGATGCTTCTAAGATTCTGTGTCTTTAATTTTTTTTTATTTATTTTTATTAATTTATTTTTTAACATCTTTATTGGAGTATAATTGCTTTACAATGGTGTGTTAGTTTTTGCTTTATAACAAAGTGAATAGGGAGGTTATGTCTTTAACTTTTGACAATTTTAATTATAATATCTTCGTGTGGGCTTTATTGGATTCATCTTAGGTGGGCCTTTTCTGTATTGGATGTCTGTTTTTTGTTTGTTTGTTTTTTCCTCCAGGTTAGGGAAATTTTCAGCCATTAGTTCTTTGAATAGTTTTCTGCCCCATTATCTCTCTCCTCCTCCTCCTAGAAACCCTATAATGTGCATATTGGTCTTGTTTGTGGTATGCCATATGCCCTTTATGCTATCTTCACTCTTTTTCATTCTTTTTTCTTTCCCTCTTCTGACTGGATGACCTCCACTGCCCTGTTTTGAGTTAAATGATCTTTTCTTCCTCTTGATCTAGTCTGTTGTTGAATCCACTATTGGATTTTTCAGTTCAGTTATATTCTTCAGCTCTGTGATTTCTTTGGTTTCTTTTATATTTTCTATCTCTGTTGAAATTTTCACTTTGTTCATTCATTGTTTACCTGACCACGGTGAGCATCTTTATGACCGTTAATTTGAACTCTCTTCATGTAAATCACTTAATCTCCAATTCATTAAGGTTAGTTCCTATAGATTTATTTTGTGCCTTATATTCCCCAGTTCCTTCATTTTCCTTGACTCTCTGTGTAGGCTTCTGTGCATTAGATAAGGCAGCCCCCATTCCCAGTCTTGACAGACTGGTATCTTATAGGATATGAAACTTGTTAGTTAACCCAGTTCAAACTCCTAGTTGTTTCTCAAGCCTTTTTGATTTTCCAAGCCTCTACCCTTGTTCTTAGTGGCTCCCAGTAGTTGAAGTGTGTCAAGATCTGTCAGTATCCCAAAGGGGAGGGTTGCAATCAGCACCTAGATGCAGATTGATTAGAACTTGAATCATTAAGTTTGGAAACTATATAATTAAGCCCTTTCTAGGGAGAAACTGGGATATGGGAGTTTTGCCTGCTATTTCCGTGCTAGTTCCTGGTGTATAGCTATGGGAGGTACTGCATACCTGTTAACAACTGCTTCTTTGTTTGATAATGCCCTGTGAGACTTGTGAATGTAAGCCTCATTGCCTTTCAGAGCGAGGTGATTTTGAAGTTTTAGCTTTTATTGGCAACTGTAAATGTTGAAGTGCTAGATGTGTGGACAAGCTTCTTCCAGGGAAACACTGGTAACTTGGTTTTATTGTTCATGTGAGCCAGAGAGAGAGAAGGCAGAGGAAGTGCCCAGAAGCTCTCTAGGACTCCAGGGAGAATTGCAGTCAGCCTGTGGAAGCCGGACTCTCAGGCAGCAACTTATAAAGCATGCAGTCAAACCCCTTCCAGGAAAAAATGGGGGATGGGCATTTTTGTCTTCTCCCTCTGACCTGAGCTCAAGTGAGAGAGCCATGGTGAGTACTCATCTATCCATTAAGAGCGGCTTCTGTGGGACTCAGAATATAAGCCCTGTTGGCTTTTAGAGCCTGGTGTTTTGGGATCCCACTTCTCTGGTGGAAGTCTTAAAAGTTGGGGTACATGATGTGTGGTCCAAGCCTTTCACTCCTCTGGGATAAACTGGGAGTTAGAGTGTCCCTCCTGATTTAATGGTATTGTGCCAGGGTTAGGGTTTATTGTCAGAGTGTGTCTCAGCCTTTCCCACCCATTTCAATGTGATATTTTCTCATTTACCCAGGGTGGGGGAGATACTCAGCTAATTTTTGGGCTTTCTCTCAGAAGGAATTGCTCTGTTTGTACCTGTATATTTGGTGTGTCCATGGGAAGAGGGAAGTTCAGAAGCCTCCTTTGTATCCATCTTGTCCTTCCATTAGAATTCTTATTTGTTTATTACTTGATGTTGATTAGTTGTCGTGATGGAATGTTTGTAAATAAACCTACTTTCATATATTTAAGTGACTAACAACTTATGGCACATAGTGTATACAGCCAACTGTGTGCTGGACATTGGAGATAGGGAAATATGAAACAAGGTCCTTGACCTCAAGTAATTATTAGGAGCTATATACATAGATTTGCAATATATCATAATTAATGTTACAGTAGAACAAAGCCTAAGAATGCACAAAGATGATATTCCTAACTGTGAAAAGGGGTAGGAGGCACCACAGAAATCTTTATGGAGAAAATAACATTTGACCTCACTTGGGAAATGCACTCGGTGAACTCTAAGGAATTGTAGACAACATAGTGGGTACAAAGCATAGAACTGAAAAAAAGGATGGAACACAGAGAACAGAAATATTTCAAGACTGGAGCATTGCATGTATATTGGAGAGTGATGGGGAATGGACAGAAAAGGTAAGAGTCCTATAATGATGTCTATGTTGTACTGAAGAGTTCCTACTTTAGCACAGAGGCAATGTGGGATTATGAAAGTACTTTAACCTTGTGGCAATGCCACCCTTTTCTATCCCCAGTTCAATAAAAGCAGTAGGCTTTCCTGATTGCCAGGTCAATTCTCAGATGCTGTCAAGAGAGCAAATTCACTTTTCTCCCTGTATCCTCTTTTAAGAGTCAGTCCTTGTTGAAATAACAGGAAATAGAGGAGGCAAAGCAAGCTCTAATTCTCTCAATGATTTACACTGATCTAGGACAGGATGAGTGGCAGAAGCAAGCCTATAGTTCTGCACACCTTCTCAAACATGCATGCTTCAATGTACATTTTTATAGGAAACCAAAAAATAATTATCTCTTTTGACTCCACCCATGTTTCCTTATAGTGCTTCCCACTCATAAAATAATCTTTAAAATCAGTTTCAGGCATACTGGTATGTTAGTGAGAATAGTCATTTTAGGGAAGGCAATGTTATCCATGTAAAACAAATAAATAAATAATACTAGTTGCTACTTGTGATTATGATTTACACAGAGAGGGAAAAGATGAAGATAGGTAGAACAAGGCATTAGCTTGGGAACAATATACAGAAGAGTCAAGAAAAAAAATTGATGAAGTGACTTGTATGGAAGAGAAAGATACCAAATTTCTCAGACATAGGTAAAAACTAGATAAAGAATATTAATAAAATTTGGTGTTTAAATGTTAATATTTTCTGAATAAGCAGTAATTTATTTCTTCTTTGGAAAATTTAGAAAGTATTTTATAGCATCATAAAACTCACTTATCATCTATAGAAAACCTTGTGAATACTTGATAAATTTCTCCTTAATTTTTTTCTAATCCTCTATTTTAAAACTTGTTTTCTATATCTGAGATGATTTTTTAAAGTTGTAAACCATGTACATTAATGAGAGCAGGTCTCTCTTTTTTCAGTTCTTGCTTATCAATGGGAATGTCTAAAGCCGTGGAAGTGACCTTGGCCAAACACTGAGAATGAAACTTCTGGAATGTTCATATAGTCACTGATGAGGGTGTTTTTCTGTATATCTGAAGCAGTGAACCAGGATGTACAAGGCTCTCAGCATTGTTGAAAGTATGCAAAAAGATTCATAATAGGCAACTGGTGCCTGATTTGGCATCCACACATAGCCATGTGACCAGCTCTCTTTTAAAACTCTGCACTCTAAGAACCAAGCAGGCTTCCCCAGTGGAATGATTTGCAACTGAAGGGAAAAGTGAATCCATGTAAACCATGCAAAGAAGAAGCTTGTGCCTAGCCTCTCAAATGTTCACCTAATGTGTATATTTATTATGAACTGAATTGTGCATCCCCACAGTTCATATGTTGAAGTCCTAACCCTCAATACCCCAGAATGTGACTGTATTTGCAGACAGAGCCTTTAAAGATGTCATTAACATTAAATTAGATTATAAGAATGGACCCTAATTCAATAAGACCAATGTAAGGACATAAGAAGTAGAATAGACACCAGGGTTGTGTGCACACAGAGAAAAAGCCACATGAATACATCCAGAGAATACAGCCATTGGCAAGGCAAGGAAAGAGATTTCAGGAAAAACAAATTTTTCCTGCACTTTGATCTTGGACTTCCTACTTCCAGAACTGTGAGAAAATACATTTCTATAGTTTGTCACCTAGTCTATGATGTTTTGTTTTGGCAGCCATAGAAACATAATACAATATTATTCTTTTTTTTAATATTTAGTATTTTTGTTTTTACAATATTATTCTTGCTATTGCTTCATTGTATCCTTTGTAATGAACTTTACATGAATATAACTTGTTGTTGAGCTGCCTGAGTCCTTAAAGTGAGTCACTTAAACTAGTGGGAGTGATGGGATCCTGAGTAGTATATTTTCCACTTTTTTTGTAATAAGCCTTTTGGTACATTATGTATATGTTTTCATTATATTCGATCATACGGCTGTGACAAAATACATTTAACTCTTCTCCTGTTCATGAAATTTAAAAATTTATCCTGTCTTTTACCATGGTAAATGACACTCTGAATAGATTTAGAAATGTCTTAATTCACATTTTTGATTATTTTCTTAAGGTACGGTTCTAGATTTTTATTCTACGGATCAAAGAATACACATATATTAAGGATCTTGGAACACATAGAGTTTCTTATCTATTGTTAATTAACAGGTGTATCAGTAATAAATGATCATGTTACCCTCTGTACATTGACTACTAACAAGGTTAGACCCTTATTTTTGAACCAGTACCAGCAAGTATGTAGTAGTACCTTTTTTTTACTAACCAAATATCTGTTCTTTGATCCATCACATTTTTCTATCATTTTCCTTTTGTCTCATTTTAAAATATTTAATTTTGGGCTTCCCTGGTGGCACAGTGGTTGAGGGTCTGCCTGCCAATGCAGGGGACACAGGTTCGTGCCCCTGTCCGGGAAGATCCCACATGCTGTGGAGCGGCTAGGCCCGTGAGCCATGGGCGCTGAGCCTACATGTCCAGAGCCTGTGCTCTGCAACGGGAGAGGCCACACAACAGTGAGAGGCCCGCATACCACACACACACACTATATATATATATATATATATATATATAATTTTGCTGTATTGTAGACAGCTTTTTATGCTAAAATGTATATTTTATTGAAAAACTATTTTGAATGCATAAATATATCAGTTTTGCTAAATTCTGTTCCATAAATATTACATAAATTTGCATTGCCAGATGTTCCATTTACAGGGATTTTTTTTCTCAATGCCTTTTCCCTAAACTCCTTCCTTATTTTTCATTGTGATTATTTGCCTCTTTGCTGTTCCTTGATTTTAAATTCCACTTGATATATCTGAAGTCTTTCAAAAATCCTCTGCATCCAAACATCACATGACATTGTAGCTGTACTATTTCCTCCAATCTTTTACTTTCTAGGAACTTTCAATTTTATATTTCTCTATCTAGTCTCATTCTATTCTTCATAAATACTAATATCAGTTTTACTCAGTAGGTAGGTAAGTAGATATACAGATAAATATTGAGACTTGGACAAAAGAAAGAAAGAGACTCAGTATAATATGTGATGGACATAGCCTTTAATTAAATATTTAACTCCCTTTTTAGATTCTGTGTTTACATATATGTCAAAATATTTTTATATATCAAAAATATTCCTAATTTTTCACAGAAAGTACACATGGAAAAGCATGTCACTTTTAAAAAATCAACATCCTTATATTATGATTAAAAGTCATTAAAGAGAAAAAAATTACTGCAAACAAGGAAACATTTTAGTTGTCACAGTTTTATAACTAAACACATTAAACTGTTTCTTTCCCACTTTTAATTTATAATTGTTTATGAATATAGACTTAGTGAACATTTGTTCTATGTAAAAATGTACCTTTCGTTTTTCCTGTAACATTTTAAAATACAAACTCCCATCTTCAGTGTACTGTTAAGATCATTTGACCTGGATACTACAAACATCTAAATCAAAGCCTCAGTCTTTTTAGACACAATAATAAATATGATGAAATCAGAAAAGAAACATTGTAAAACAAAAGTTAAATTAATATTGTTAGGTCACAGAAATGTATCTTCAAATCTTTTTGTGGGTATATGAAAGAAGGAAAACCAATTTTTTTTAATCAATTGCATTAAAACAACCAAATTAAAAATGTCAGAAATGAATGCTTGGCTTCCATTAAATTAGCTCTCTTTTTATCTATATAGCAAATAGAAAACAGAAACTTAGTTATTATTAGATATTGAAACCATTAGCATTTATGGCAAAATTTATTTTTAAAATCTATTACATTTTTAGGATTTAGTATTTATTTATAACTATTAATATTGAATTACTAAAGTGAAGCCAATAATAAAACAATCCACCTAAAATAAAAAAGAGGTATTGATTATTTCCAGAACTTAGAGGTTTGATATATTTGAGTCAACTTATGAAGTGTCATTATTCTTTTTTTCATCCTTTCTGGCTATATATCAAAACTGTGGCATTTTCTACATTTTGCCATGATATCTCTTTAACAGACTTGGGATAATTTAGGGGTATTGTAGAAGCATAATTGAAGACAGTATATTTTATTTTCTGTATATATGAAGAGCAAATGCTTTAGTAAATTTATACTTTCAACTAAAACATATTTAGATTACTTAAATACTAAATAAAATAGATATAAAATAACTTCTAAATTTAAAGTAGGCTCTGGGTTGCAATAGTAAAAGTTTATTTTTATTCCCTCTATGAATTTATTCAACAACTATTTATTGTCCATGATATTTGAGCAATACTTTAGATCCTAAATATAAATAGGTGAATTAAAAATACAGTCTTCAACTTAGAGAGCTATCATTGCTGGTGAAAGTTGAATCATTGCCTTCTTCATGTATAGTATCTGTCAACTTCTACTCATGATCCCTCTTTTTGTCTTTCTCTCTCACTTTTACCTGCACAAATATCCTAGTTGGCAAAATTTCATAAAAAAGCATGAGACTAATTTTTAAAGAGAAATGTAGGCAATGTTTGCAATGAAAAGTATAATTAAATGACTTTGAAGCCATTTATATTGATTAAACTACACAGGTCCATTATTAATCAACTAGTTGCTGTTTATTGGAACATTATATCTCCTAGGGATAAAAATCTCTGCATTATTACTGAGTTGAAATATAAAGAGTTGAAATTTTGGCATTTTGCCTATAATCTACAAACTATCAGTAGTTGTGACCATGATTATCTTCCACATTTAAGAAAAGTTAATGCAGAACAAATTTTTACATTTTTACTCAGGGAAATATTTGGCAGCTGATGAGAAGAATGTATAAGTGAGGAATCAGATATAAAGTTGAATGCTTCAGAAGATCAGGTCATTATAGCCAAAATAAAATTAAAAGAAGAAAGATGTAGTTATTTAACTTCCTTTGAGAAAATAGTCACCTTCTGTTGTTATTGTGTTCCTGCTTCTAAACGTGTATATTAATTACACCAACTCTTTGAATGATATTCCCTAGTGATTATCTACTTTTCAACACTGGCAAAAATTGGTAATGTGTGTTCACATATTATCTGTATACTCTTCGTGTGAAGGTATCAAAGATGTCTTGATGTGTACTTGATCTCATTGTACTTATATGAGTTAGATTCTTTTCTACCATAAATTACAAATAGAGTCTTCCTAGTACCCAACGATTTTTTTCTGTTGGTTCTACCACCACATTTGTACAAAAATCTGTGTTAGAGTTCTCCAGAGAAACAGAAATAATGAGATGTGTGTATATATGTATGTATGCGTGTGTGTGTGTGTGTGTGTGTGTGTGTGTGTGTGTGTGTATAGTGGGCTTATATATTTGTGGGGGTTGGCAAGTCTAAAATTTTCAGGGCCAACTGGCAGGCTAGAGCTCCAGGGGAGAGTTGATGTTGTAGCTCAGCCCCAGTGGCAGAATTCCTTCTTTCTCAGAAGAGGTCACTCTTTGTTCTATTAAAGTCATCAACTGATTGGATGAGGCCTACCCCCATTATAGAGGATAATCTGCTTTACTCAAAGTGTTTTGATTTAAATGTTAATCTCATTTAAAAAATATCTTCAGAGTGGCACTTAGACTGGTTTTTGACCTAATATCAGGGTATGGTGGCCTGGCCAAGTTGACACACACATACTCACAGTGGCTGAGCAATCTCCTAACTTCTGGTTTTCAAATGCAAAGGGAGAAATGAAAACCATTTTGGTGAAGTAATTATATTCATTCAGTAAGCTTTCTTTGTTAGGAGAGAGAATGAGCCATCAGTTTCTTTAGTTAGAATACTCATGGAGAAAATATTTGCAACAATGAAAGAAACACAAAAATATACAATTTATTTTTTCTTCATGGATTTATTACTAACAATTCATCACTTACTCATAACTCAGAAAGATGTTAGCCAAAATTCACATTTTTAGAGTGTATTTCCCAGGCTACAGTCTTAACTTACATGGTTTTGCTTATCTATTAACACTAAAATATCCATTGGGCCTAGAATGGTGTGACAAACAGTAAATACTTTTAATTTGTTTTAAGAACAAAAGTAGGAACTAATCAAAGTATAAGTAAATGAATGCAGCACTATTCAAGCATACATTCTTGTTTTGAGTCCCCACAGTGTTATATAATTATGGAAATTAGTAATCTGCTGTCCATCACTTTCTCTCATATTTTCAAGTTTTATATTAATTGCTATACCACTTCTGTATACTTAGAGTATATCTTATTTGATTAATTTTCTCCAAATTCTTGTTCCTTTTGTTCCATTTTCCCAGATAAGAAAAATGAACATTTCCTGATGCTTTTCAAGTAAAACCTACTACCTCAATTGATTCTAAAATGCACTTTATATAAACGGAAACAAATGGAGTAGTTAAGCAAAAACATGGGCCCCTTCTTTAAGTATACAGTAGATATTTTAACAGCTTTCAAATACTCAGTTATTGTGTTAACTGTGACTTGTGGCCAGAGAAAAAAGAAATGCGAACAAACATCTAGTCTGATGAAAGCTATTTCTATTCATTAAGAAATCCTCTGAAATGTTTTTCCCTGAGACTAGTGTACTCCTGACCGTACGGCTAACAAATTGTATATTCCTTACCATTTATTTTCATGAACTTAATTGACTATTTTAGGAAAGAAATGGCCCTTTATGATAACAACAAGATAAAAGCTGGTAATTGACTAAAATGCTTGAGTACAGATAGCTAAAACCACTTTCGACTAATGGAGACCTGAATGAAAGGCCTGAAAGTTTCAGCCAATTGCAGAGAAGGTTACAAGATTTTTGAATCTTACGAAAAAATGTTTTGATGATGCATCAACTTGAAAGAGGTATGAAAGAAAAGAGAAAAGATCATATCAAAAATTGTTTTGTAGAGCAACTGATTATCATGCACCATGCATGATGTATTATGGAAAATTGATATTATTTTAAAAGATTTTTTTCAGTATTATTATGCTGTCAACACAAGGTTATTTCATGTAAATAAGGCCAAGAGGATTTATTAATATTTTCAGAACATGGTAAAAACAATATTCTATTAAACACAGGATTGATAATCTAAATTAAACAATTACAGATTTTTTAAACAGTCATAAATTATTCAAGATTTTATATTTATTGGCTCAAAAGTAATAGATAACTCTAAATTTAACTTAAGTCATTTTATCTATATAAAATAATTTTAAAATACCCAAATTTCTGTGCATGTCATTACTTTACATGATTTAATTTACTTATATTAATATATTTATATCTAAACATATTATGGCTAATATAGTCTCTCACTAAGCATAATATATTTTTAATGGTTTATAGCTATTGATGGTTTTATTTTCTGTCTATTCTTTTAACAAGGACCTTATCTTTTTACTGTTTTCATAAATTGAGGGAGTACCCTCAGAGTCCTGCTACAAAAATCACTCAAAGGTACACATTAATTCATACTTCTGCTAATTGTTTTAAATGAACACTCTTAATGGATCATAAGAAATTGTAATATTTGATTTGTTTTGCTCATCTTTGTTTCTTATTTTTAAAAAATTTTAAGTGAGGGTATGTTGCTTTATTAACAACAAAAAAAGGATTTTAAAAAATGTATATGATTGTGAAGAAAGTTCTAGGAAAAGGTGTAGCAATAGAAAATAAAATATTAAATGTCTGTTGATTTAATGCATCCTTAAAATTGTAGATAAAAAACTGCTTTTTGTAACTAATTGGATGTTCCTTCTCTAGACCCTGAGGATATAATTCATATACCAAAAAGGTAGAAAGCACTGAATACTTTATCATTATCTATGAACTTATTTTCCTTTCAACTTTGGCAAATTAGACTAAAGAATCTACATCCAATAAAAACATATGCTCCCCTTTACTCTTTTTAAAAACAGATCACTACGAAGACACAGACTTCCTGTTTTCTTGAAATTTGCCATTTTCCTGTTAATTATAAAATCCAGTGGATTTTTTAACCCCACTTTAAGACAATTTTATAGCACTTTATACTACTGATCATACAACTTTTGTAGATTATCCTCTTCTGGCAGTTAGGAATAATCTTATTGTTACACAATTTCAATGACCTTTTCTTTATTGTGTTTTCACAGTAGGTATAGGTAATGCTTTCACTTCTTCCTTGATAGTGATTAATGCATAAGTTCCCTTATGTCCAGATAATCTGTTTCTTTCTTTTATATTTTTTTTTTGTCTTTTCTATCGGAGAGCTTATTGACTCTGTGTTTCAACTGTTACCTTAAAGTGAATGATTCTCCTTTTATACCACAAGCCTCCCAAGTTCTATTTCAGTTGCCTACTAAAAAACCCCACAAATGCGTATTTTCATTTTCACAAGTAGTCTACAAAAACAACCTCATATTTTCCCTTTCAAAACAACTCAGTGATTCTATTAATCATCCATGAAATCTGATTTATCTTCAATTCTTGAGCCCCAATATTTTTTGCTCATTTAAAATAAATTTCATCAGTAAGATGCCACATCTCTCCTTTCAAGTATTAGTCTTTTTGACAAGTGTTAGTTCCACCCTACACCCTCTACTCTTTTTCCCATGTTTTCTCCAGTGAGGAAACAGCTTGAGAAAGATAAAACTCATTTAAAATTACTGTATATGTAGTTTCTAATACATTATCTATGATAAATGTGAAATTTGATAGGGCAAGTATTAAGATGTCTTAAATACATGGCTGTAAATATTATAAAATTAATAAAGCTATGGAAATAGTAAGGTTATGAGATGATAAGAACATGAACTAGGTGGATAACAATACGAGGAAGAAGAATTTAATTTAAAGAAATTAAGAAGACAGAATTAGTAGAGTTATTTTACTGAGTTTAATAAAGTGCCTCAAAGGAAGTTGTATCTGAAATTTTCTTATGCCTATGGATAAATCAAAATAGAGTTTCAAAAAATTGTTTGGCCCATAGGAAGGCAGGAAAAATAAAGAAATAAAATACAGAAAGAACAAACAGAAAATGAAAACCAGACTTAAGCTCAAATAGATCAATGTTACATTAAGTACCAATGGTCACAATACAATTAAAAGACAGATAATGGCAGAGGAGATCCAAAAAACATGTCTCAAAAATATGCTGTCCATAGGAAAATCACTTCAAGTATAATGATATAGATAGGATTAAAAAATATATCATACAAATATTAAATCAATCAGAAGAGGCTCTATTCATATCAGGTGAGGTAGACTTCAGAACTGAGACTTAGGGACATTATATAATAAAAAATATTTAAAGAAGAATAATTCTAATTCTACATAATCTCTTCCAGAAAATTCAAGAGGGGGAAGAGATTCATTTTTTTTGTTAGTATTACTCTGTACCAAAACCAGACAAAAATAGAACAAAAAGAGAAAATCACAGATTTATCTCTCTTGAATATAGATCAATATCTCACATGTAAAAATCTTTAATGGGAAATAACAATTAATAATTATATAGCATAATTGAGTAGGGTTTGTTTCAGTGATGCAAGTCTGGTTAAATATTCAAGAATCAGTTAATATAACCCACCATATTAACAGGATAAAGAAGCAAACTCATATGATCATATCAGCCGATGGAGTAAAAACAATGCAGAAAAAACAAAATTCACCACCCACACATGTAAAAACCTTCAGAAAAATAGGAAACGGGGGAGGCATTCTCAATGTGATAAGTAGCAACTACAGCACACCTACAGTTAAACTTAAACTTAGTGATAAAAGACTGAATGCTTTCCCACTAAGGTCAGTCCTAAGACAAGGGGGGCTGCCATTATCACTCTTATTTAGTGTAGTTCATTAAGGCAAGAATCAGAAACAAAAAGCATGCAGATTGAAAAGAAATAAATAATACTGTCCTTATTTGCAGATGGTATATTTGTCTAAACAAAATCACACAGAATCTATAAAAACAAACTCCTATAATTAACAAGTGAATTCAGCAAAGTTATTGGTTTCAAGATAAACCTAGAAAAATTAATTTCATTCAATATACTACCAATGAATATGTGGGCACTGAAATACCATGTATAATCCTAAAAAGTAAAATAAATAGATGTATATCTAACAAAACTGGTACAGGACATGTATGCTGAAAACTACACATGATGACAAAAGAAATCAAAGTATATCTAAATAAATGGAGAGATATATATACCATGTTCATAGATTAGAAAACTCAACATAGTAAAGATGTCAACTTACCCATTGTTATATATGTTTAACAGAATTCCTATAAATATTTCAGCAAGACATTTTGGAGCTATAGACAAAATTATTCTAAAATTTGTATGAAACGTCAAAGAAACTAAAATATTTAAATCAATTTTGAAATAGAAGTATAAAGTTAGAGGAATCAGTCTACCCAGTTTTAAAGGATTATTATATAGCTAAAGTAATAAAGAATGTGTAGTATTGGTGGAATTATAGAAACACAGATCAATAGTACAGAATAGAAAACCCAGAAATAGACACCCACCAATATTCCCAATTGATTTTTTGGACACAGGATAAAAGGCAATTTAATGGAGGAAACAGCCTTTCCAATAAATGTTGAGGGAACAATTGGACATCCATAGGCAAAAAAAAATGACCCTCAACCTGTCTCACACATTATAAAACACTTAAAATAGCCATGTACTTAAATGTCACATAGTTTTACATTTTGAAAAAATTAACAAAACCTTGGGATCTAGGACCGGGCAAAGAATACTTAAAATTGACCACTAAAGCACAATCCATAAAAGGAAAAATTGGACTTCATCGAAATTAAGAACTTTTATTCTGTAAAAGAACCTGATAAGTGATTGAAATTTTTATCTACAGACTTGGAGAAACCATATGCAAACCACATATACAACAAAGGACTAGATCTAGAATATGTAAAGAACTCTCAAACACAACATTTTTTTAAAAAAAACATAGAAAATCGGCAAAAGACACAAATAAACATTTTACAGCAGGGGATTTACAGATGACAAGTAAGCGCATGAAAGATTTTCAACATCCTTAGCTATTAGTGAATACAGATTAAATCCACAGTAAGATACACACCTATCATAATAGCTAACTAAAAAGTAGTGATAACACCAAATGCTGATGAAGGAACTGGATCACTCATACATGGGTGTTAAGGGTATAAAATGGTATAGTCATGTAGAAGTCAGTTTGGAGGTTTCTTAAAACACTAAATATGTTTAACTGCTATATAACCCAGAAATTGCACTCAGAGAAATGAAGAGATATGTTCACATAAACATCTATACATGTAAATTTATAGCTGCTTTATTTATAATAGTTAAAAACAGGAAATAATCCAGATATCTTTCAATAGATGAATAGTGAAGTAACCTGTGGTACATCCATACAATGGAATATTACTCAGTAATGAAAAGGAACAAACTGTTGAAATATGCAATAAACTGAGTACATTTTTAGAAAATTATACTGAATGAAATCCCAATAGTTTATATCCTGTATGATTCCATTTATATAACATTTAAAAAATGACAACACTGTGGAAATAGGGAGCAGATAAGTGGTTGCCCAGGGTTAATGAAGCTTGGAACCTGGAATTAAGTATTTGTGATTATAAAAATGCAACCTAATTGGTCCTTGGCATGATGGCAATCTTCTGTATCTTCACTCTATTAAGATTCATATCCTGGTTATTATATTGTACTATAGTTTTGCAAGATGCTACCATTGGAGAAAAATGGGTAAGTATACATATGATCTCTCTGTATTATTTCTTCCTTTTTTTAAATTTTAATTTTATTGGAGTGTAGTTGATTTACAATGTTGTGTTAATTTCAGGTATACAGCAAAGTGATTCAGTTATACATATACATATATTCATTCTTTTTTAGATTCTTTTCTCATATAGGTTATCACAAAATATTGAGTAGAGTTCCCTGTGCTATACAGTATGTCCTTGTTTCTTATCTATCTTATATATAGTATTTATTATCTATGGAGCTGCCTCACAAGATCCTGGATTAGATTTAACCTACTAGGGAAAAATATACAATCATTTTTTGCATTGTACTATCTTTGCTTTATATGGGGAATTATGCAAAGACTTTTAATTATTGAGAAGGATAATTAATTAACCTCAGGAAAAAAAATTGTTTCATGGCTATCCATTGATTTTGGTACTGCTTTTATTCATGCATGTAGGAAGGGGCATAATCATCAGCTTTATCCCTCATAACAAACATTTCAAATCAAAATTTCAATATGTGATTTATAATATGTTCCTGCAGTACTAGTATCCCACCATGGTTAAAAATCATCTTTATGAAACTATTTCAACATACCTGACTTAATTTCAGCATTGAACAAAATTTTTGTCATTGTTTAGACTTCACTTAAGCTGTATTTGATTATTATAATATATAATATGAAATATTGGAAATTCAACAAATTTAGTACTCAAACAACAATGTTCAAGTTTACCTTCCCAAGTACCAAAAAATAAAATGAGGAAAATAATACATTTCCTAATTATCTAACAAAGTGATTATGAGAAATCAGTTGGAAAACAAGTGAGAGGACAATTTATAAAAGTATAACAAGCTAAAAAATAGCCTCTTTCCTATCATTCTTGTAAATATCAATTTGTTGCAATCTAAGTATAGTAGGAAATGTTATTCTTCCTCAGCTAAATGGAATGGTAACATTCTCTAGGCTTTTGTCAGGACTACTTTGCTTTCTTACTTTGTTTTGCTTCCCTCAGTAATCATCACACCTTAAGATTCCAGTGCCCACTATAAGTTGATGACCATTAAGCCTGTATCACTGCATAAGACTTTTTCACTAATGTTTTGAAAATATACACAGTTTCCTTCATATATGTGCATTTGATAGACTCAGTCATCTCCAAAATTGTGCACTTATCTTTCTTTTCAAATTCTATTCCTTTTCTGGCTCTATATCTCATTTAATGACATCATCCACCACTTTGTTTAGCTAGATACTTGGGAATCATCTTTGAGTTTTCTCTCTTCCTTAATTCCTACAATCTATCAATAACTGTCACTAAATTTCATTAATCTCTCTTAAATATATTACCTTTAGCCATTGACTTTTCTCTGTCCCTGCCATTTTGGTTCAGATGCTCATTCTTTATCATCTAGACTCTTGCAATAGTCTGCTGCATTTCCTCTGTGAGCTCAATCTCAAACCCCTACTTAAAATGCATAAAAAGTTCTACCCTGACCAAAGTTTAACGTTCAACATTAGGGAGAATGCAGGGTCCTTTCTAACCTTTATTACTCTATCCTCAACACAAGTTTTCATCTCAGTTGAATCAACACTTATTTTGTACTTCTATGGTTTCAGAGTCACTTCTACAGACACTCTCTCTCACACCCATATATCAGTGATAAGACCTCACTACTTTGTGCCCTTGATTAACTCTGTTTATCTTTCAGAATTCATCAGAAGCATTACTTCCTAAGGTATACCTTTCCTAATACTTTCACAATAAATTAGGTGTCTCCTTATTTTATGCTCCATTCACATTCTCACTTATCACATATACTTGCACAGTATTTAAAATGTTTACTTGGTTGCCTCACACTTCAATCAGACTGTGGCAAGGATTGTGTTTTATTCACAACTTTATTTCAAATCCTTGCAGATTGTTTACCACAACTAAGAGTTCAATAATTGTTGAATGAATAAATGAATGAAGGCACAGATAAATTAATTTGATTGTAAAACTATCTAAAGTGTCTGCTTATATAGCCTTCTTGATTTTGAAGAACATAAAAAGATATTTTGCAAATATCTGAACCAAAGCCCACTTCATACTTTTCTTTTTCTTAGAAAAAGGAGTTTAGTTCACAAAGTGTATATGTGAAATCAGTTTTGAGCAGTATCTCTTTCCAGTGAACAGTGCAGTATATCATGTGAAGGCATTTTCAGTCATCTCGCTGTCCCCTTAACCCTCACTGCCACCCTTAACCTGAGTAGCTATGAACTTAGAAAGTCTGGCTTTTTCTCCTTAAAGAGGATTGACGTGTAAGAATCAAATATTTTCTCAAGGTTGGAGGTGAACACTTTATTCATCAAGCAATTTAACAGATTCTTTTTCCAACTTACTTCCAAGTGCCTATCTGCAACAAATGTTCTTAGAAATGATGTTCAAAATGAACTTCAATGGTTCACTTTTGATTCATTTTCAGTCCTCCTTCTAGGTAAGGATTTATTGACTTGGTGTGTTAGTTCCGGTGCTCTGCAATGCAGACCCCAAAATGGGATAGGATAATGTACATCTGTGAAGAATAAAGGGGCAGGGGATCAGGAGTAGCCAAAGAGAGCCCATTGACTGTAAGCAGGTCTGACACCTGTGAGAGAAGAGGGTAGGGAGAGGTGGATTACACAGGTGGAATCAGACTCCTGTACAGCTCTATGAAAATTTCAACTAGTCTGATGGGAAGTCCTTAAGCCAAAGGTTCTTATTAGAGTACGAATATCCCCACCATGTATAGACATTAGCAAGTGGAAATACAGCCTCAGTGCAGGCATGGTTGTGGATTCTCACAGGTGGCAGCTGAGGCTGTCAGTTGAATATGCTCTGTAGCAGGGTAACTGAGAACCCTATTTTCCTGGTGTCACACTTAGGTCTGAGCAGGGTATACAGAATTATGCCTTTATGGATAATTTTAACTATTATTATATTTTTTATCATTCAGAAAAATAAAGCTACTTCTAATCATTGAGAGATTTAAGTCATATCGGGTTATCAAGCATAGTGTGGGAGAGCACCACACTTAGAAGAACAGAACCAACGTTTTCCTTCAGGTTTCACTACCACTTTTAACAAAATATGATCTATAAGTATTTGTCTGAAATATCCCTGTGTATATTTTAGAGGATTTGGAATAATCTGTCATAATATCTCAAAAGTCATTTGCTCTTATATTATCATTTAATTCCTTCAATTAAAACAAAACTAACAATTGTTCATTTAAATGACCCCAAATCCCTAATTTATTAAGATCTTTCAAAGATAATAGACCTTGTTAATATTTTGAAGTAACTAAATCCCATGAAATACTTATTATATAAATTAAAGTAATGTACGCTGCTCGGAATCACTGTAGTAATAAATAGAGCTTAGATTTTAGAGTCAGAATTGAATTGGACCCCTGGTGCTTCTTTGAAGTAATTGAACATCACTGAATTTGTTTCATTGTCTATTAAACAGGAAAAAAAATAAGAGAAACTTTGTAAGGTTTTGAGGATCATCTGAGATAAATTTTGTAAAGAATTTATTGTAGTGTTGAGCATATAATAGATACTGAAAAAAGTGTACACTTGAGAGTCCAAGTATGGTCATCAGTCTTATTAAGGAAATTTATTAATTTATAAGTTAATATTTGTAGAAGATAATACATCTAAAAATAGTCACCATTTTAATTTATTAAGCATTTCTAATCTATTTTCTTAATTGCCTAATGGGGATATTAATATTACATAATTTACAGATTGCTGTGAGGATTACATATGAAAGTGAATATCAACTGAATTACCCATGCATGTATGTATGTATCTACTAAATGCCTATCAAGTTTATAGTATGAAACAAGTATTCAAAAGTATTAGCTATGGTCATCCTTATTGTTCTCATTTTAATAATTCTCATCTTTCTCTTCTGTCATCATCAAACATTTCATCAAGTTCCATGAGGGACAACTTTGTATTTTGTAGCAAAACCTCTATGAGGTAGAAAAGGTTCATTAATATTTGTTTTATGGATGGCACTGGCCCTGAGAAAAAATATAACTATTAGGAGTTATGAGGATGTGCAATCATTTAAAAAGGTGTATTAGGAAGTAAAACAGAAGGCAACTGCTTTCCAGTTCTTTTGATTTTTTCCCCTTTTCATTATGTTTTTTTTTAATGTAGTGTTAGTTTCAGGTGTACAGCAGAGTGATTCAGTTATACACACATACATATCTTCTTTTTCAGATTCTTTTCTCTTATAAGTTATCACAAACTATTGGGTATAGTTCTTTTTGCTATACAGCAGGTCCTTGTTGGTTATCTATTTTATATACAGTAGTATGTAAATGTTAATCCCAACCTCCTAATTTATCTATTCCACTCCCTTTCCCCTTTGGTAACAATGTTTGTTTTCTATGTCTGTGAGGCTCTTTCTGTTTTGTAAAAAAAAGTTCATTTGTATCTTTTTTTAAATATTTCACATATAAGTGATATCATATATTTGTCTTTCACTGTCTGACTTACTTCACTTAGTATGATAATCTCTAGGTCCATCCATGTTGCTGCAAATGGCATTATTCATTCCTTTTTATGGCTAAGTAATATTCCATTACACACACACACACACACACACACAAACACACACACACACACCACGTCTTCTTTATCCATTCATCTGTCGTGGACATTTAGGTTGCTTCCATGTCTTGGCTATTGTAAATAGTGCTGCAATGAACATAGAGGTGCACATATTATTTTCTAATTATAGTTTTCTCTGGATATATGCCCAGGAGTGGAATTGCAGGATCATATGGTAACTCTATTTTTAGGTTTTTAAGGAAGCTCCATACCATTCCCCATAGTGACAATACCAATTTACATTCCACTCAACAATGTAGGAGGGTTCTTTTTTTTCTCCACACCCTCTCCAGCATTTTTTATCTTTAGACATTTTTTTTTTTTTTTTTTTTTGGGTCTGTGCCGTGTAGCATATGGGGATCTTAGTTCCCTGACCAGGGATCGAATCTGTGCCCCCTGCAGTGGAAGTATAGAGTCCTAACCACTGGACTGCCAGAGAAGTCCCTATCTGTAGACTTTTTGATGATGGCCATTCTGACTAGTGTGAGGTGATACCTCATTGTAGTTTTGATTTGCATTTCCCTAATAATTAGTGATGTTGAGAATTTTTTCATGTGCCTGTTGGCAAACTGTATGTCTTCTTTGGAGAAATGTCTATTTAGATCTTCTGCCCATTTTTTGATTGGGTTGTTTGTTTTTTGATATTGACCTGTATGAGGTGTTTATATATTTTGGAAACTAATCTCTTGCCAGTTGCATTGCTTGCAAATATTTTCCCCATTCTGTAGGTTGCCTTTTCGTTTTGTTTATGGTTTCCTTTCCCGTGCAAAAGCTTTTAAGTTTAATTTGGTCCCATTTGTTTATTTTTATTTCCATTTCTTTTTTTTTTTTTGACTTTTATTTTATTTATTTTTTTATACAGCGGGTTCTTATTTGTTATACATTTTATATATATTAGTGTATATATGTCAATCCAATTTCTTTGGAGGCAGATCCAAAAAGATATTGCTGTGACTTATGTCAGTGTTCTGCCTATGATTTACTCTAGGAGTTTTATAGTATCCAGTGTTACATTTAGGTCTTTAATCCATTTTGAGTTTATTTTTGTGTCTGGTATTACAAAATGTTCTAATTTCATTCTTTTACATGTAGCTGACCAGTTTTCCCAGCACCACTTATTGAAGAGACTGTCTTTTCTGCAATGTATATTCTTGCCTCCATTGTCATAGATTAATTGACCACAGGTGTGTTGGTTTATTTCTGGGCTTTCTCTCCTCTTCCATCAATCTATGTCTGTTTTTTGTGCCAGTACAATACTGTTTTGATGACTGTGGCTTTGTAGCATAGTCTAAAGTCAGGGAGCCTGATTACTCTAGCTGTTTTTCTTTCTAAGATTGTTTGTCTATTCAGGGTCTTTTGTGTTTCCATACAAATTTAAAATTTTTTGTTGTAGTACTGTGAAAAATGGCATTGGTGGTTTGATAGGGATTATATTGAATCTGTAGATTGCCTTGGGTACTATGGTCATTATAACAATATTAATTCTTCCAATCCAAGAACATTGTATATCTTTCCATCTGTTTGTTTCATCTTCAATATCTTTTATGTGTCAGTTTTCAGAGTACAGGTCTTTTGCCTTCTTAGGTTGGTTTATTCCTAGGTATTTTATTCTTTTTGATGTAATGGTATATGGGATTGTTTCCTGAATTTCTCTTTCTGATCTTTTGTTGTCAGTGTATAGAAATTCAACACATTTCTGTATATTAACTTGTATCCTGCAATGTTACTGAATTCACTGCTGAGCTCTAGTAGTTTTCTGATAGCATCTTTAGGATTTTCTATGTATAGTATCATGTCATCTGTAAGTAGTGATAGTTTTACTTCTTTTCCCGTATGGATCCCTTTTCATTATGTGTAATGAAAAAGCTAATTAAAATAATATAACACAAGTTGAAAACAAAAAATACCAAATGGAATTTGAAGACAGACCTAAGTGAAGTCTTGAAATGTTGCACTTATTGCTAGTTTAGTGTACTGTCAGTTTTTCTTTACTTCACAAGGAGTAATAGCATAAGAAAAATGTATTCAATTTAAGCTGCATTGAGAGAACAAAGTAATGTATTATTAATTAGAGGTAGCTTGAGAGAAATTCAAGTATTTAAAGCAGTGAAGTTTAAATGAACAGAATGTAAAAACTCTTAATGTGTTTTATTTATTTTTTAAAATTAATTCATTCATTTTTGGTTGTGTTTGGTCTTCATTGCTGTGCGCAGGCTGTCTCTAGTTGTGGTGAATGGGGGCTACTCTTTGATGCAGTGTGTGGGCTTCTCATTGTGGTGGCTTCTCTTGTTGTGGAGCATGGGCTCTAGGCATGCGGGCTCAGTAGTTGTGGCACACAGGCTTAGTTGCTCCACTGCATGTGTGATCTTTCTGGACTAGGGATTGATCCCATGTCCCCTGCATTGGCAGGTGGATTCTTAACCACTGCGTCACCAGGGAAGTCCCCCCAAATGAGCTTTAAAAGGCACAGCCCCCTATGTACATTTGATATAATTACTGCGAATTTTAATATATTATAGAAATAGTTATTACTTGTAGTACTGTTCATAAGTAGGAAGGTATGTGACCTAAAGTTGTATTCAAATTTTCTCTTTCTTGACATCTTGATCTCTTATTTGTGATGGTAATAGTATGACAAGACAGAGGAAAATGTTCATGTCCTGGAATGCCCTGAGTAAAAACATTTCAGTGCAAAGGAAACGTCCATAAAATCTGCTGTACACATCACTTTTGTCTGTTGAAAGATATTTTGCTCTTATCTGATTGTAATGAAACAGAAACAACAAACAGAAGCAATTTTTTATGAGTTTAGGATTACAGAATTTAGTATAAGAGATGGGCATAGTGTGTGTGTGGATTCAATATTTTATTTGCTGTTATAATTTAAGTGGAACTATTTTCTCAAGATCAGTTGTTGTTAACAATGATACTTATGTCTTTTCATGTGACTGTAATAAACTAATCCAATTCTCCAAGCCAAGTACAATGGTCATTTAGCAGTGAATATGCAGTTTTATCTTAATTCATTGTAAAACCTATATAAATTGGTTTTGATACTGTACTCTTATGTTACTTTCAAGGAATTTGTTTCCTCTATTAAATAAAGACTTGTGTTTTTCTGTTTCCAAGAAATAGACTACTAGAGTTCTCTGTTTTCTTTCTGCATTCTCTCCTAGGTTGTGGATATAGGCATTGTTTTGCTTTGGTATCCATTGTTCCATCAGTTACACTGTTGATGTCCAGACTCATTGTCATTAAAACCCTTACAAGTAAATACATTTGATTTATACTAAATAAAGCTTGTACTCCCTTCTTACTACAACGTTCATAATCAAAATTGTAAAATATTATATATATATATATATATATATATATATACACATAGTAAATTCTAATTCAATTTTCTGAAAACTTATAGATAATATATTTAAACTACAGTGTAGTGTCACTGAACAGGTAGTTAAGATAAACATATAGAAGAAAACCTTTGCTCATTTCAAACTTCAACTTTACTACTCTCATCTACATCTATTAACTCAGCTTATGGAACTAAGGCCTGGTAGTGTGAGGTTTTTTCCTTTTTTTAGTTCAGCTTTTAAAAATGCAAGTATAGCTGATTTACAATATTATGTTAGTTTTAGGTGTACAACATGGTGATGCAGTATTTTTAGAGATTGTACTCCATTTAAAGTTATTACAAAACAATTGATATATTTCCCTATGCTGTACAATATGTCCTTGTTGCTTATTTATTTTATACATAGTAGTTTGTATATCTTAATCTCCTACCCTTACCTCACCCCTCTCCACTTCCCTCTCTCCACTGGTAGCCACTAGTTCATTCTCTATATTGGTTAGTCTGTTACTGTTTAGTGATATACATTTGTGTTTTTTTTTTTTTAATTCTACTTATAGGTGATAATATAGAATACTTGTCTTTCTCTGTCAGACTTATTTCACTAAGCATAATGCTCTCTAGGTCCATCCAGTTATTGCAAATGGAAGAATTTCATTATTTTTTTATGGCTGAGGAATATTCCATTGTATATATACTCCATATCATTTTTGCCCATTAATCTGTTGATGAGCATGTACATGGCTTCCATATCTTAGCTATTATAAATAATGCTGCTGTGAATATTAAGGTATGCATATCTTCATATCTTTTAGAATTACTGTTTTTGCTTTCTTCGGCTATATGGCCAGAAGCCTAATTTCTGGATCATATGGTAGTTCTATTTTTTAGTTTTTTGAGGAACCTAATTTACAATCCAACCAAGAGTGTACTAGTGTTCCCTTTTTTCCACATCCTACACAATATTTGTTATTTATAGACTTTTTCATGATAATATTTTGAAAGGTATGAGGTGATATCTCATTGTGGTTTTGATTTGTATTTCTTTGATGTTAAGGAATGTTGAGCATTTGTTCATGTGCCTGCTGGCCATCTGCATAATTACTTGTGAAAAATGACTATTCAGGTCTTCTGCCCATTTTTTTATTGGGTCCTCTTTTGATATTGAATTGAATGAGCTGATTATACATTTTGGATATTAACTCTCATCAGTCATATCTTTGCAAATATTTTCTCCCAGTCCATAGGTTGTCTTTTCATTTTTGTTGATGGTTCTCTTTGTTGTGCAAAAGCTTTTAAGTTTAATTAAACACCATTTGTTTATTTTTTGCTTTTATTTATTTTGCCTTAGGAGGCAGACTAAAACAATATTGCTACAATTTATGTCAAAGAGTGTCCTGCCTATGTTCACTTCTAGGAGCTTCATAGTTTCTGGTCTTACATTTAGGGTTTTAATCCATTTTGAATTTATTTTTCATATATTTATGAGGAAATATTAAAATCACATGGACCTGTCCAGTTTTCCAAGCACTACTTACTGAAGAGAATGTCTTTTCTCCATTATATGTTATTGCCTCTTTTGTCGTAGATTAATTGACCGTAGTGTGTGGGTTTATTTCTGGGTTCTCTATTCTGTTTAATTTATCTGTATGTTTATTTTGGTGCCAGTACCATGCTGTTTTGATTGCTATAGCTTTGTATTATAGTCTGAAGTCAGGGAGCTTGATACCTCAAGCTTTGTTGTTTTTTCACAAGATTGCCTTGACCATTAGGGGTCTTCCGTGGTTCTCTATAAATTTTAGGATTACTGGTTCTAATTCTGTGAAAAAAATGTCCTAGGTATTGTGGTAAGGGTTACAGTGAATCTGTAGATCACTTTCAGTAGTATGGACATTTCGACAATATTAACTCTTCCAATCCCAGATCATGGGATATTTTTCCATTTCTTTGTAATATTTTCAACTTCCTTCATCTGTGTTTTATAGTTTTCACATTATAAGTCTTTCACCTCCTTGGTTAAGTTTACTCCTTGGTATTTTATTCTTCTTGATGTAATTGTAAATGAGATGGTTTCCTTAATTTCTCTTTCTGATAGTTCATTAATAATGTATAAAAAAGCAACAGATATCTGTACATTAATCTCATTAATTAAAATCTGCAACTTTATTGAATTCATTTACTAGTTCTAATAGTTCTGGAGACTGTAGGGTTTTTTACATATAGTATAATGTCATCTGCAAATAAGGACAGTTTTACTTCTTCCCTTCCAATTTGAATGTCTTTTATTTCTTTTCCTTGTCTGATTGCTGGGGCTAGGTCTTCCAATACTATCTTAAATAGAAGTGGTAAGAGTGGGCATCCTTGTCTTGTTTCTGATTTTAGAGGAAAAGCCTCTCAGTTTATCACCATTGGGTATAATATTAGCTGTGGGTTTGTCACAAATGTTCATTATATTGAGATATGTTCCCTCTATATTCACTTTGATGAGAGTTTTTATCATGAATAGATATTGAATTTTGTCAGATCCTTTTTCTGCATCTGTTGAGATGATCATGTGATTTTTGGTATCAGTTGTTATTGTTCATCCTTCATTTTTATTTTTTATTTGGGTCCTCTCTCTTTTCTTCTTGATGAGCCTGGCTAAAGGTTTATTAATTTTTGTTCATCTTTTCATAGAAGCAGCTTTTAGTTTCATTGATCTTTTCTATTGTTTTTTGTTTGTTTTTTGGTCTATGTATTATTTATTTACTCTCTGATCTTTATTATTTCCTTTCTTCTGCTGACTTTGGGCTTTGTTTTGCTTTTTCTAATTCCTTTAGTTGAAAGGTTGGGTCATTTATTTGAGATTTTTGTTTCGTGAGGTATGCTTGTATCACATAAACTTCCCTCTTAGAACTGCTTTTTCTGCATCTCATACATATTGGAAAGTTCGTATTTCCATTTTCATTTGTCTTGAGGCATTTTCTGACTTCCTGTTTGATTTCTTCATTGACCCAGTGATTTTTTAGTAGCATGTTTTTTAGTCTCCATGCATTTGTGCTTTTCCCATTTTTCTTCCCATAATAGATTTCTAGTTTCATACCACTGTGGCCTGAAAAATGTTTTATATAATTTCTATCTTCTTAAATTTGATGAGATTTGTTTTGTGGCCTAGCATGTGATCTTTCCTGGAGAATGTGCTATGTGAACTTGAAAAGAATGTGCATTCTGCTGTTTTGTGATAGAATGTCTTGTAGATATCTATTAAGTCCAACAGGTTTGTTGTGTCATTTAAGACCACTGTTGCTTTATTGATTTTCTGTCTGTATGTTCTGTCCATTGGTGTAAGTGGGGTGTTAAAGTTACCTACTATTATTGTACAGTTGTCAGTTTCTCCCTTTATATCTGTTAGTATTTGCTTTATATATTTAGGTGGTCCTTTATTAGATGCATATATGTTAACAAGTTTAATATCCTCTTTATTGATCCCTTTATCACTATATAATGCCCTTCTTTGTCTTTTGTTATAGACTTTGTTTTAAAGTCTGTATGTCTGATATGAGTTCTGCTACACCTGCCTTCTTGTTTCCATTTGCATGAAATATCTTTTTCCATCCCCTCACTTTCAGTCTGTGTGTGTCTTTAGCTGATAAGTGAGTCTCTTGTAGGCAGAATATTGAAGGGTCTTGTTTTCTTATGCAATCAGTCACCTTTTGATTGAAGCATTTGGTCTATCAACATTTAAAATAATTATTGATAGGTTTGTACAATTGCCATTTTATATCCTGTTTTCCAATTGTTTTTTTTTCTTTTTAGTTCTTCCCTGTTCATTTTTTCTTCTTTTAGTTTCTTTCCTTGTACTTTGATAATTTTCTTTAGTGGTATACTTTTGTTTCTTTCTCTCTTATTTTTGTGTGTCTATTATAGGTTTTTGATTTGTGATTACCATGGGGATCATATATTTTGACCTATAACTGTATCTATTTATTTTAAATAGGTTGTCCTTTAAGTTCAAACATGTTCTAAAATAACTACAGTTTTACTCCCTTCTCCCACACTTTCTGTTTTTGATGTCATATTTTACATCTTCATCTATATCCCTTTACTGATTATTGTAGTTGTAATTTATTTTACATTTTTTTGTATTTAATCTTTATATTAGCTTATTTAAGTTGTTAATCTCCAGCCTTTAATACAGACTTGTCTTTAATAATGGGATTTTCTTCTTTTCTATGGATACTTAGTTCTTGTTACAGTCTTTTATTTTCTACTTCGAGAAGACTCTAACATTTTTTTAGGGTCTGGTTAGTACTGATAAACTGTTTTAGTTTTTCATTGTCTGAGAAGTTCTTTATCTCTCCTTTAATTATAAATAATGATCTTGCTGGCTAGAATAACCTAGGTTGCAGGTTTTTCCCTTTCAGCACTTTAAATATATCATGCCACTCCTTTATGATCTTCCAAGTGTTTGTAAGAAAATCAGCTGATAGCCTTATGGGGGTTCCCTTTTATATGACTATTTTTATTTTTCTGCCTTTAGAATTCTCTCTTTAACTTTTGCCATTTTTGTTATGGTATGACTTGATGTGGATCTATTTGGCTCATCTTGTTTGGGGCCCTGAACTTGGATATCTGTTTCCTTCTTCAAGATTGAGAATTTTTCAGCTGTAATTTCATTAAATACATTTTTGACCCCTTCTCTCTCTCTTGTTTCCTTCTGGAACTGCTGCAATGCGAATATTGATATGCCTGATGTTGTACCAGACATCCTTTAAATTATTATCATTTTTTAAATTTGTTTTTCTTTTTGTCATTCTGATTGGGTGATTTCCATTATTCTGTCTTCCAGATCATTTATGCATCCTTCTGTAATACCTGGTCCACTGTTCATTTCTTCTATTGTGTTTTATTTATTTATTTTTTCAGTTATTGTATTCTTCAGTTCTGACTGGACTTTTTCATATTTTCTAGTTTCTTATTATAATTTTCACTGTGTTCCTCTATTCTTTCCCATAATTCAGTTAGTGTTCTTACTAATAATTCTTTGAATTATTTATCTATGAAGTTATTTATTTCTCTTTCACTATTTGTTTTTAAAGGGTTTTCTCTTGCTCTTCAGTTGATACAAATTCTTCTGTCTTCTCATTTTTGCTTATCTTTTTATATCTCTATGAAATTAGGTGAAACAGTTACCTATGGAAGTCTTATTTTTTTTTGGCAGTATGTGGGCCTCTCACTGTTGTGGCCTCTCCCATTGTGGAGCATAGGTTCCGGATGCACAGGCTCACTGGCCATTGCTCACGGGCCTAGCCTCTCCATGGCATGTGGGATTTTCCCGGACCAGGGCACGAACCCATGTCCCCTGCATCGGCAAGTGGACTCTAAACCACTCCACCACCAGGGAAGCCCCCTATGGCAGTCTTGAAGAGGCACCCTTATGTGGCAGTATTCCTATACAGTATCTGTGTGCCCAGTGGCTTTAGCGGGAGAACTGGTTTTGACATGAACACAAAGCATGCCTTCCCTCAGTGTTTGCTGGCAGCTATCACCTTGGTAGGGGGTGGGGCTGGAGATGCAGGGGCTAGGTCTGGAGCCAGGTGTGAGGTGGGGTTTCGCCTCTGCCCAATGTCCATCATCACCCTGTCAGGAGCAGTGTCAAGTCCCAAACTGCTGGAGCAGAAGCCTTGAGAGTCCAGTCTGAACTGACTCAATTCTCTTTAAATGTGTGCTCTTCCTTATCCCAGTACCAGGACCCTCAGTCTCAGAGGGGAGCAGTGCTGGAGCAAGAGTGGGTGGTGTGGGTATTCACTGAAAGTCAGCACCTGAAGGTCAGTGGCAATCTGGCCACTGTCAGAGATCCAGACTGCTTCTGATATACTGTGTAATCACCAGTAATATCTTCCCCTTCCAGAATTAAAATTATTTAAAATATTTGGTTTACTGCATTCTCTCATACTTTTGCATTTATTATGAAAACTATTAAATAGAGCCCAATTTGCATCAACTTTTCATTTTTTTTTTTTGTTTGTTTTAAGGCCCCATGTTGCTTTTTTACAATTTTTTACTTTATCTTTAACAATAGAGATTATGGTGCTTTTGGCTTTATTCTGTCCAGTATCTGGAAGAGCACAGAACTCTTCTTAATCACATAAGTGCAATGTTTCTCAAATGACTGACTCTTTCTTAAAAGTCATATTTAGATATGAGACTTTTAAGCTTCAGTTGTTTTGAGAGTTGTCATATTTTCCTCTGATTATAACAGCAGTCAAATCCCATATATATATATATATATATATATATATATATTTTTTTTTTTGCCTAGTTTTTTTTGCCTAGTTCTGCACCTCTCCTTCCCACTGCTAGTTTCTTGCAAAAAAATATTTATTTGGCACTTAATCTAGCCAAGCATTGCATTTGGCACTGGGGATGCATAGTTCAAAAAAGACACAATTGCCATATTTAAGGTGCTTTACCTAAGCAGAGAGGTTAAGATTGATATGCTCCTCTTGTTACTTTAAGGGCTAGACATTTCTGTGAATATATCAGAAATGAATATGTGAAAATTTATTTCCACTACCAGCTTCTTGCACAATTTCCCCACTTGTCTTAGATTATAACTTTGCTTCCATGTAATCATAAACAAATTTTGAGAGAGGGAGATAAACTATACTTTCTGTAAATTCTTCTAGCATCCTTGGATGAAATCTTTTGTGGATTAAATATTGCTTCATACTTTATGAATATTCAATGAAAACAGTTACTCTCAGTTTGACTTTGGAAGAGCTTTGAATTCATTGGAATATGTAGGTTTGAAAAATGTGAGGGTTATTATTGGTGAAATTTTTACAAGGACATTCTTATTTAATTCCAGATTTTGAATTAAAAGCACTTTCAGAATCACCATTAAGAAAAGTTATGTTGCATTTATGGAGCATAGGTTGTTTTAGATATATCAGCTCATTGTTTTCCTACATCAACCATGGAGTGAGAAGACAGTATACTGTAAAGTGTTGCTTTCCCCAGTTTACTGTGCAGAGGAATCACTGGGGATCCGTTTAAAATGCGGATTCTAGATCAATAGGGGTCTGAGCTCTAGACAGCTTTTCTACATGTCTAACAAGCTTCCCAGTTATGCTGATTTTGTTTCTCCAGGGACCATAGTTTGAAGAGCAAAGCTGTAAATAAACCCATTAAACACAATCTGGAAATATAAACTTTAGCCTCACCTCTCATTGTTCAGTTGATGACCTAAAGCAAATTACTTTACCTCTGGGCTGAGTCTTTTCATCAATAAAGAAAAGATATTTGAGTTTTATTATTTTTCATAATCAAGAAGCTACTGATCACTGATGTAGAGATATTTCTCAAATTCACGAGTAGTGACTACTCTTGTTTTCTGACTTTAGGTGTTCTAATGGCAAGTTGAAGCTTTCACTTTATCATACAAGCAATGGAACCTGAACCCATTTATATAGAGCATCATAGCTAAAAATAAGAGAAATCTTTCAGAGCTAGTTTACAAGATACCTTGAGAAATTTTAGTAAATTGGATGGTTATTAAAATAATGGATTTTATATTTTTCATGCTATACCAATAGTTTTCTATTTTATTCATTTCCACTATTCATTACTTTTATACCATAGCCCTTTTTTCTACTTTTAAACAACCCTTGACCAAGTGATAGCAGCACCTTTAAGCAAAGCTATTTTTCACAGCAGTCTTACATAAATGCCAGCTGTGATTTCATTTATACTGAATCACTGTAATTCCTGAAACAATTTATGAAGTCGTTTATGCAACCCTGACTTCAACTTATATTCTCATGAAATCAAGGTATGTGGAGACCATACTCATCTATTTTTCTATGGTTCATTTTTGTAACTAAGGTTTGGCTTGCAGATGTAAATTTATTGGCATGTCTTCCTTGACTAATAGAAGCATCCTTCTAAAGCAAAGTGTGGAGAAAAATCTAAATATGCTTACATGCAGGTGTATTGTTTACCTCACTGTAGTTACTGCCTCTTCCAGTCTACATGATAGTGTTTTTGCATGGATAAACAGGTGCACATGAGCATAGGGCCAAGTCTACCCCCAAACACAAGTGACCAGTGTGTTTCTGCATATTTAGGCCAACTGGTGGTTTTTTTATTGACTGCAGATGGTTACTGACTATGCAGTAAAAAGCTTCCAGTTGACTGATTACATTCTTAAATAACCCTAAAGTTTCTTTTGCTCATGGCTGGGAGCTCCAATTGGTACTCAAATGTAAAAGGATAAATGTGAGCCCACATGAAGGCCTTACAACCCAGATGTGCCCTTGAAGCCAATAGAGATTTCAAGCCTCATTTACAGCCTCAGGCTCATCTTGATATTTTAAGAACCCAAAGAAATGAGCCAGTTTCAACTCTACTCATCTTTCCCTGAGGTCTTCACAGGTTTATAAACATTGCTTCCTGGGGCCCAGCTGAAGGCATTAAAGGAGACCCAGAGTCAAAATATATATGTAAATTTTTCACGTTTGGAACATTTCTAATAATAGTCCTGGCTGTGAAGGTGCTTCAAAAAATGCAGCAAATGTGTTTTAGGTGTCAACAATGTTTACTAATCAACTGAATGTGGGAAGCCACACAGACATACACATATACACACATGCACACCTGCACACACAGTAATGTATGTTTTACCCTCCATTGTTCTATAATCATGTTGAGAGTCCATATGAATAAATATAGAGTGAGGAAGAATGTGATTGGAACTATAAGAAGGATGATAAAAAATGCTATTAAAAAATCTGAAAAAGAGTGGGCAATACTCTTCTTGCTGTGGGGAGAGATAAAGGAGTAGAGGAAAAAGGTCCTGGCCTTTCCTCAGGTATAATTTTTTTTTCTTTTTTTTTTTGCTGTAATGTATGCATTTTATTTATTTTTAATTTTTTTAAATCTTTATTGGAGTACAATTGCTTTACAATAGTGTGTTAGTTTCTGCTTTATAACAAAGTGAATCAGTTATACATATGTTCCCATATCTCTTCCCTCTTGTATCTCCCTCCCTCCCACACTCCATATCCCACCCCTCTAGGTGGTCACAAAGCACGGAGCTGATCTCCCTGTGCTGTGCGGCTGCTTCCCACTTGCCATCAATTTTACATTTGGTAGTGTATATATGTCCATGCCACTCTCTCACTTTGTCACAGCTTAACCTTCCCCCTCCCCATATCCTCAAGTCCATTCTCTAGTAGGTCTGTGTCTTTATTCCCGTCTTACCCCTAGGTTCTTTATGACATTTTTTTTCTTAGATTCCATACATATGTGTTAGCATATGGTATTTGTCTTTCTCTTTCTTACGTACTTCACTCTGTATGACAGACTCTAGGTCCATCCACCTCACTACAAATAACTCAATTTGGTTTCTATTTATGGCTGAGTAATATTCCGTTGTATATATGTGCCACATCTTCTTTATCCATTCATCCAATGATGGACACTTAGGTTGCTTCCATCTCCTGGCTATTGTAAATAGAGCTGCAATTAACATTTCGGTACATGACTCTTTTTGAATTATGGTTTTCTCAGGGTGTATGCCCAGTAGTGGGATTGCTGGGTCATATGGTAGTTCTATTTGTAGTTTTTTAAGAAACCTCCATACTGTTCTCCATGGTGGTTGTACAATTCACATTCCCACCAAGAGTGCAAGAGTGTTCCCTTTTCTCCACACCCTCTCCAGCGTTTATTGTTTCTAGATTTTTTGATGATGGCCATTCTGATTCGTGTGAGGTGATACCTCATTGTAGTTTTGATTTGCATTTCTCTAATGATTAATGATGTTGAGCATTCTTTCATGTGTTTGTTGGCAATCTGTATATGTTCTTTGGAGAAATGTCTATTTAGGTCTTCTGCCCGTTTTTGGATTGGGTTGTTTTTTTTTTGTTATTAAGCTGCATGAGCTGCTTGTAAATTTTGGAGATTAATCCTTTGTCAGTGGCTTCATTTGGAAATATTTTCTCCCATTCTGAGGGTTGTCTTTTCATCTTGTTTATGGTTTCCTTTACTGTGCAAAAGCTTTTAAGTTTCATTAGGTCCTGTTTATTTTTTATTTTTATTTTTTGTGGTACACGGGCCCCTCACTGTCGTGGCCTATCCCATTGTGGAGCACAGGCTCCAGAACTGCAGGCCCAGCGGCCATGGCCCACGGGCCCAGCCGCTCCACAGCATGTAGGATCCTCCTGGACTGGGACACGAACCCATGTCCCCTGCATCGGCAGGCGGACTCTCAACCACTGTGCCACCAGGAAAGCCCCTATTTTTGTTTTCATTTCCATCTCTCTAGGAGGTGGATCAAAAAGGACCTTGCTGTGATTTATGTCATAGAGTGTTCTGCCTATGTTTTCCTCTAAGAGTTTGACAGTTTCTGGCCTTACATTTAGGTCTTTAATCCATTTTGAGCTTATTTTTGTGTATGGTGTTAGGGAGTGATCTAATCTCATACTTTTATATGTACTTGTCCAGTTTTCCCACCACTTATTGAGAGACTGTCCTTTCTCCACTGTACATTCCTGCCTCATTTATCACAGATAAGGTGACCATATGTGTGTGGATTTATCTCTGGGCTTTCTATCCTGCTCCATTGGTCTATCTTTCTGTTTTTGTGCCAGTACCATACTGTCTTGATTACTGTAGCTTTGTAGTATAGTCTGAAGTCAGGGAGCCTGATTCCTCCAGCTCCGATTTTCGTTCTCAAGATTGCTTTGGCTATTCGGGGTCCTTTGTGTTTCCATACAAATTGTGAAATTTTTTGTTATAGTTCTGTGAAAAATGCCAGTGGTAGTTTGATAGGGATTGCATTGAATCTGTAGATTGCTTTGGGTAGTAGAGTCATTTTCACTATGTTGATTCTTCCAATCCAAGAACATGGTATATATCTCCATCTATGTGTATCATCTTTAATTTCTTTCATCAGTGTCTTATAATTTTCTGCATACAGGTCTTTTGTCTCCTTAGGTAGGTTTCTTCCTAGATATTTTGTTCTTATTTTTGCAATGGTAAATGGGAGTGTTTTCTTCACTTTCAGACTTTTCATCATTAATGTATAGGAATGCCAGAGATTTCTATGCATTAATTTTGTATCCTGCTACTTTACCAAATTCATTGATTAGCTCTAGTAGTTTTCTGGTAGCATCTTTAGGATTCTCAATGTATAGTATCATGTCATCTGCAAACAGTGACAACTTTACCTCTTCTTTTCTAATTTGGATTCCTTTTATTTCCTTTTCTTCTCTGATTGCTGTGGCTAAAACTTCCAAAACTATGTTGAATAAGAGTGGTGAGAGTGGGCAACCTTTTCTTGTTCCTGATCTTAGTGGAAATGCTTTCAGATTTTCACCATTGAGGACAATGTTGGCTGTGGGTTTGTCATATATGGCCTTTATTATGTTGAGGAAAGTTCCCTCTATGCATACTTTCTGCAGGTTTTTTTTTTAATCATAAATGGGTGTTGAATTTTGTCAGAAACTTTCTCTTCATCTATTGAGATGATCATATGGTTTTTCTCCTTCAATTTGTTAATATGGTGTATCACATTGATTTGATTTGCGTATATTGAAGAATCCTTGCATTCCTGGAATACACCCCACTTGATCATGGTATATGTTCCTTTTAATGTACTGTTGGATTCTGTTTGCTAGTATTTTGTTGAGGATTTTTGCATCTATATTCATCAGTGATATTGGCCTGTAGTTTTCTTTCGTTGTGATATCCTTGTCTGGTTTTGGTATCAGGGTGATGGTGGCCTCATAGAATGAGTTTGGGAGTGTTCCTCCCTCTGATGTATTTTGGAAGAGCTTGAGAAGGATAGGTGTTAGCTCTTCTCTAAATTTTTGATACAATTTGCCTGTGAAGCCATCCGGTCCTGGGCTTTGTTGGAAGATTTTTAATCACAGTTTCAATTTCAGTGCTTGTGATTGGTTTGTTCATAGTTTCTGTTTCTTCCTGATTCAGTCTTGGCAGGTTGTGCATTTGTAAGAATGTGTCCATTTCTTCCAGGTTGTCCGTTTTATTGGCATAGAGTTGCTTGCAGTAATACTCTCTCATGATCTTTTGTATTTCTGCAGTGTCAGTTGTTACTTCTCCTTTTTCATTTCTAATTCTATGATTTGAGTCTTCTCCTTTTTTTTCTTGTTGAGTCTGGCTAGTGGTTTATCTATTTTGTTTATCTTCTCAAGGAACCAGCTTTTAGTTTTATTGATCTTTGCTATCATTTCCTTCATTTCTTTTTCATTTATTTCTGATCTGATTTTTATGATTTCTTTCCTTCTGCTAGCTTTGGGGTTTTTTTGTTCTTCTTTCTCTAACTGCTTTAGGTGCAAGGTTAGGTTGTTTATTCGAGATGTTTCCTGTTTCTTAAGGTAGGATTGTATTGCTATAAACTTCCCTCTTAGAACTGCTTTTGCTGCATCCCATAGGTTTTGGATCGTGTCTCCATTGTCATTTGTTTCTAGGTATTTTTCGATTTCCTCTTTGATTTCTTCAGTGGTCACTTCGTTATTAAGTAGTATATTGTTTAGCCTCCATGTGTTTGTATTTTTTACAGATCTTTTCCTGTAATTTATATGTAGTCTTATAGCATTGTGGTCGGAAAAGATGCTTGATACAATTTCATTTTTCTTAAATTTATCAAGGCTTGATTTGTGACCCAAGATATGGTGTATCCTGGTGAATGTTCCATGAGCAGTTGAGAAAAATGTGTATTCTGTTGTTTTTGGATGGAATGTCCTATAAATATCAATTAAGTCCATCTTGTTTAATGTGTCACTTAAAGCTTGTGTTTCCTTATTTATTTTCATTTTGGATGATCTGTCCATTGGTGAAAGTGGGGTGTTAAAGTCCCCTACTATGAATGTGTTACTGTCGATTTCCCCTTTTATGGCTGTTAGTATTTGCCTTATGTAATGAGGTGTTCCTATGTTGGGTGCATAAATATTTACAATTGTTATATCTTCTTCTTGGATCGATCCCTTGATCATTATGTAGTGTCCTTGTATCTTCTAATAGTCTTTATTTTAAAGTCCATTTTGTCTGATATGAGAATTGCTACTCCAGCTTTCTTTTGGTTTCCATTTGCATGGAATATCTTTTTCCATCCCCTCACTTTCTGTCTGTATGTGTCCCTAGGTGTGAAGTGGGTCTCTTTTAGACAGCATATATATGGGTCTTGTTTTTGTATCCATTCAGCCGGTCTGTGTCTTTTGGTGGGAGCATTTAATCCATTTACATTTAAGGTAATTATCGATATGTATATTCCTATTCCCATTTTCTTAATTGTTTTGGGTTCGTTATTGTAGGTCTTTTCCTTCTCTTGTGTTTCTTGCCTAGAGAAGTTCTGTTCACATTTGTTGTAAAGCTTGTTTGGTGGTGCTGAACTCTCTCAGCTTTTGCTTGTCTGTAAAGGTTTTAATTTCTCCATCAAATATGAATGAGGTCCTTGCTGGGTAGAGTAATCTTGTTTGCAGGTTTTTCTCCTTCATCACTTTAAATATGTCCTGCCTGTCCCTTCTGGCTTGCAGAGTTTCTGCTGAAAGCTCATCTGTTAACCTTAGTGGGTATTCCCTTGTGTGCTTTTTGTTGTTTTTCCCTTGCTGCTTTTAATACGTTTTCTTTGTGTTTAATTTTTGACAGTTTAATTAATATGTGTCTTGGCCTGTTTCTCCTTGGATTTATCCTATATGGGACTCTCTGTGCTTCCTGGACTTGATTAACTTTTTCCTTTCCCAAGTTAGGGAAGTTTTCAACTATAATCTCTTCAAATATTTTCTCAGTCCCTTTCTTTTTCTCTTCTTTTTCTGGAACCCCTATAATTCGAATGTTGGTCTGTTTACTGTTGTCCCAGAGGTCTCTGAGACTGTCCTTGGTTCTTTTCATTCTTTTTTCTTTATTCTGCTCTGCAGTAGTTATTTCCAATATTTTATTCTCCAGGTCACTTATCCGTTCTTCTGCCTCAGTTATTCTGCTATTGGTCCCTTCTAGAGTATTTTTAATTTCGTTTATTGTATTGTTCATCATTGCTTGTTTCATCTTTAGTTCTTCTAGGTCCTTGTTAAATGTTTCTTGCATTTTGTCTATTCTATTTCCAAGATTTGGGATATCTTTACTACCATTATTCTGAATTCTTTTTCAGGTAGACTGCCTATTTCCTCTTCATTTTTTAGGTCTGGTGGGTTTTTATCTTACTCCTTCATCAGCTGTTTGTTTTTCTGTCTTCTCATATTGCTTATCTTACTGTGTTTGGGGTCTCCTTTTTGCAGGCTGTAGGTTCGTAGTTCCTGTTGTTTTTGGTGTCTGTCCCCAGTGGCTAAATTTGGTTCAGTGGGTTGTGTAGGCTTCCTGATGGAGGGGACTAGTGCCTGTGTTCTGGTGGATGAGGCTGGATCTTGTCTTTCTGGTGGGCAGGTCCACGTCTGGTGGTGTGTTTTGGGGTGTCTGTGTCCTTATTAGTATTTTAGGCAGCCTCTCTGCTAATGGGCAGGATTGTGTTCCTCTCTTGCTAGTTGTTTGGCATAGGGTGTCCAGCACTGTAGCTTTCTGGTCATTGAGTGAAGCTGGGTGTTGGTGTTGAGATGGAGATCTCTGGGAGATTTTCACCATTTGGTATTACCTTGAGCTGGGAGGTCTCTTGTGGACTATTGTCCTGAAGTTGGCTCTCCCACCTCAGAGCACTGACTCCTGGCTGCAGCATAAAGAGCTTTCATCCACATGGCTCAGAATAAAAGGGAGAAAAAGTAGAAAGAAAGAAAAGAAAAGAAACAAAGAAAGAAAAAGGAAGGAAGGAAGGAGATAAAATAAAATAAAGTAAGATAAAATAAAGTTATTAAAATATAAAATAATTATTAAGAAAAAACTTTTTTTTTTTTTTTTTTTTTTTTTTAAACATCTTTATTGGGGTATAATTGCTTTACAATGGTGTGTTAGTTTCTGCTTTACAACAAAGTGAATCAGCTATACATATACATATGTTCCCATATGTCTTCACTCTTGCATCTCCCTCCCTCCCACTCTCCCCATCCCACCCTTCCAGGCTGTCACAAAGCACCGAGCTAATATCCCTGTGCCTTGCGGCTGCTTCCCCCCAGCTATCTACCTTACTACGTTTGTTAGTGTGTATATGTCCATGACTCTCTCTCGCCCTGTCAAAACTCACCCTTCCCCCTCCCCATATCCTTAAGTCCGTTCTCCAGTAGGTCTGCGTCTTTATTCCTATCTTACCCCTAGGTTCTTCATGACATTTTTTTCCCTTAAATTCCATATATATGTGTTAGCATACGGTATTTGTCTTTTTCTTTCTGACTTACTTCACTCTGTATGACAGATTCTAGGTCTATCCATCTCATTACAAATAGCTCAATTTCATTTCTTTTTAAGGCTGAGTAATATTCCATTGTGTATATGTGCCACATCTTCTTTATCCATTCATCCGATGATGGGCGCTTAGGTTGTTTCCATGTCCTGGCTATTGTAAATAGAGCTGCAATGAACATTTTGGTACATGACTCTCTTTGAATTTTGGTTTTCTCAGGGTATATTCCAAGTAGTGGGATTGCTGGGTCATATGGTAATTCTATTTGTAGTTTTTTAAGGAACCTCCATACTGTTCTCCACAGTGGCTGAACCAATTCACATTCCCACCAGCAGTGCAAGAGTGTCCCCTTTTCTCCACACCCTCTCCAGCATTTATTGTTTATAGATTTTTTGATGATGGCCATTCTGACTGGTGTGAGATGATATCTCATTGTAGTTTTGATTTGCATTTCTCTAATGATTAATGATGTTGAGCATTCTTTCATGTGTTTGTTGGCATTCTGTATATCTTCTTTGGAGAAATGTCTATTTAGGTCTTCTGCCCATTTTTGGATGGGGTTGTTTGTTTTTTTGTTATTGAGCTGCATGAGCTGCTTGTAAATTTTGGAGATTAATCCTTTGTCAGTTGCTTCATTTGCAAATGTTTTCTCCCATTCTGAGGGTTGTCTTTTGGTCTTGGTTATGGTTTCCTTTGCTGTGCAAAAGCTTTGAAGTTTCATTAGGTCCCATTTGTTTATTTTTGTTTTTATTTCCATTACTCTAGGAGGTGGGTCAGAAAGGATCTTGCTGTGATTTATGTCATAGAGTGTTCTTCCTATGTTTTCTTCTAAGAGTTTGATAGTTTCTGGCCTTACATTTAGGTCTTTAATCCATTTTGAGCTTATTTTTGTGTATGGTGTTAGGGAGTGATCTAATCTCATACTTTTACATGTACCTGTCCAGTTTTCCCAGCACCATTTATTGAAGAGGCTGTCCTTTCTCCACTGTACATTCCTGCCTCCTTTATCAAAGATAAGGTGTCCATATGTGCGTGGGTTTATCTCTGGGCTTTCTATCCTGTTCCACTGATCTATCTTTCTGTTTTTGTGCCAGTACCATACTGTCTTGATTACTGTTGCTTTGTAATATAGTCTGAAGTCAGGGAGCCTGATTCCTCCAGCTCCTTTTTTCGTTCTAAAGATTGCTTTGGCTATTCGGGGTCTTTTGTGTTTCCATACAAATTGCGAAATTTTTTGTTCTAGTTCTGTGAAAAATGCCAGTGGTAGTTTGATAGGGATTGCATTGAATCTGTAGATTGCTTTGGGTAGTAGAGTCATTTTCACAATGTTGATTCTTCCCATCCAAGAACATGGTATATCTCTCCATCTATTTGTATCATCTTTAATTTCTTTCATCAGTGTCTTATAATTTTCTGCATACAGGTCTTTCGTATCCTTAGGTAGGTTTATTCCTAGATATTTTATTCTTTTTGTTGCAATGGTAAATGGGAGTGTTTTCTTGATTTCACTTTCAGATTTTTCATCATTAGTATATAGGAATGCCAGAGATTTCTGTGCATTAATTTTGTATCCTGCTACTTTACCAAATTCATTGATTAGCTCTAGTAGTTTTCTGGTAGCATCTTTAGGATTCTCTATGTATAGTATCATGTCATCTGCAAACAGTGACAGCTTTACTTCTTCTTTTCCGATTTGGATTCCTTTTATTTCCTTTTCTTCTCTGATTGCTGTGGCTAAAACTTCCAAAACTATGTTGAATAAGAGTGGTGAGAGTGGGCAACCTTGTCTTGTTCCTGATCTTAGTGGAAATGCTTTCAGTTTTTCACCATTGAGGATGATGTTTGCTGTGGGCTTGTCATATATTGCTTTTATTATGTTTAGGAAAGTTCCCTCTATACCTACTTTCTGGAGGGTTTTTATCATAAATGGGTGTTGAATTTTGTTGAAAGCTTTCTCTGCATCTATTGAGATGATCATATGGTTTTTCTCCTTCAATTTGTTAATATGGTTTATCACATTGATAGATTTGCGTATATTGAAGAATCCTTGCATTCCTGGAATAAACCCCACTTGATCATGGTGTATGATCCTTTTAATGTGCTGTTGGATTCTGTTTGCTAGTATTTTGTTGAGGATTTTTGCATCTATGTTCATCAGTGATATTGGCCTGTAGTTTTCTTTCTTTGTGACATCCTTGTCTGGTTTTGGTATCAAGGTGATGGTGGCTTCGTAGAAGGAATTTGGGAGTGTTCCTCCCTCTGCTATATTTTGGAAGAGTTTGAGAAGGATAGGTGTTAGCTCTTCTCTAAACGTTTGATAGAATTCACCTGTGAAGCCATCTGGTCCTGGGCTTTTGTTTGTTGGAAGGTTTTTAATCACAGTTTCAATTTCAGTGCTTGTGATTGGTCTGTTCATATTTTCTATTTCTTCCTGATTCAGTCTTGGCAGGTTGTGCATTTCTAAGAATTTGTCCATTTCTTCCAGATTGTCCATTTTATTGGCATAGAGTTGCTTGTAGTAATCTCTCATGATTTTTTTTATTTCTGCAGTGTCAGTTGTTACTTCTCCTTTTTCATTTCTAATTCTATTGATTTGAGTCTTCTCCCTTTTTTTCTTGATGAGTCTGGCTAGTGGTTTATCTATTTTGTTTATCTTCTCAAAGAACCAGCTTTTAGTTTTATTGATCTTTGCTATTGTTTCCTTCATTTCTTTTTCATTTATTTCTGATCTGATTTTTATGATTTCTTTCCTTCTGCTAGTTTTGGGTTTTTTTTGTTCTTCTTTCTCTAATTGCTTGAGGTGCAAGGTTAGGTTGTTTATTCGAGATGTTTCCTGCTTCTTAAGGTGGGCTTGTATTGCTATAAACTTCCCCCTTAGAACTGCTTTTGCTGCATCCCATAGGTTTTGGGTCGTTGTGTCTCCATTGTCATTTGTTTCTAGGTATTTTTTTATTTCCTCTTTGATTTCTTCAGTGATCACTTCATTATTAAGTAGTGTATTGTTTAGCCTCCATGTGTTTGTATTTTTTACAGATCTTTTCCTGTAATTGATATCTAGTCTCATGGCGTTGTGGTCGGAAAAGATACTTGATACAATTTCAGTTTTCTTAAATTTACCAAGGCTTGATTTGTGACCCAAGATATGATCTATCCTGGAGAATGTTCCATGAGCACTTGAGAAAAATGTGTATTCTGTTGTTTTTGGATGGAGTGTCCTATAAATATCAATTAAGTCCATCTTGTTTAATGTATCATTTAAAGCTTGTGTTTCCTTATTTATTTTCATTTTGGATGATCTGTCCATGGGTGAAAGTGGGGTGTTAAAGTCCCCTACTATGAATGTGTTACTGTTGATCTCCCCTTTTATGGTTGTTAGTATTTGCCTTATGTATTGAGGTGCTCCTATGTTGGGTGCATAAATATTTACAATTGTTATATCTTCTTCTTGGATCGATCCCTTGATCATTATGTAGTGTCCTTCTTTGTCCCTTTTAATAGTCCTTATTTTAAAGTCTATTTTGTCTGATATGAGAATTGCTACTCCAGCTTTCTTTTGGTTTCCATTTGCATGGAATATCTTTTTCCATCCCCTTACTTTCAGTCTGTATGTGTCTCTAGGTCTGAAGTGGGTCTCTTGTAGACAGCATATATAAGGGTCTTGTTTTTGTATCCATTCAGCCAATCTGTGTCTTTTGGTGGGAGCATTTAGTCCATTTACATTTAAGGTAATTATTGATATGTATGTTCCTATTTCCATTTTATATATTGTTTTGGGTTCGCTACTATAGGTCATTTCCTACTCTTGTGTTTCGTGTCTAGAGAAGTTCCTTTAGCATTTGTTGTAAAGCTGGTTTGGTGGTGCTGAACTCTCTCAGCTTTTGCTTGTCTGTAAAGGTTTTAATTTCTCCATCAAATGTGAATGAGATCCTTGCTGGGTAGAGTAGTCTTGGTTTCAGGCTATTCTCCTTCATCACTTTCAGTATGTCCTGCCACTCCCTTCTGGCTTGTAGGGTTTCTGCTGAGAGATCAGCTGTTAACCTTATGGGGATTCCCTTGTGTGTTATTTGTTGTTTTTGCCTTGCTGCTTTTAATATGCTTTCTTTGTATTTAATTTTTGACAGTTTGATTAATATGTGTCTTGGCGTGTTTCTCCTTGTATTTATCCTGTATGGGACCCTCTGTGCTTCCTGGACTTGATTAACTATTTCCTTTCCCATATTAGGGAAGTTTTCAACTATAATCTCTTCAAATATTTTCTCAGTCCCTTTCTTTCTTTCTTCTTCTTCTGGAACCCCTATAATTCGAATGTTGGTGCGTTTCATGTTGTCCCAGAGGTCTCTGAGACTGTCCTCAGTTCTTTTCATTCTTTTTTCTTTATTCTGCTCTGCAGTAGTTATTTCCACTACTTTATCTTCCAGGTCACTTATCCGTTCTTCTGCCTCAGTTATTCTGCTATTGATCCTATCTAGAGTGATTTTAATTTCATTTATTGCATTGTTCATCGTTGCTTGTTTCATCTTTAGTTCTTGTAGGTCCTTGTTAACTGTTTCTTGCATTTTGTCCATTCTACTTCCAAGATTTCGGATCATCCTTACTATCATTATTCTGAATTCTTTTTCAGGTAGATTGCCTATTTCCTCTTCATTTGTTAGGTCTGGTGGGTTTTTATCTTGCTCCTTCATCTGCTGTGTGTTTTTCTGTCTTCTCATTTTGCTTATCTTACTGTGTTTGGGGTCTCCTTTTTGCAGGCTGCAGGTTCGTAGTTCCCGTTGTTTTTGATGTCTGTCTCCAGTGGCTAAGGTTGTTTCAGTGGGTTGTGTAGGCTTCCTGGTGGAGGGGACTAGTGCCTGTGTTGTGCTGGATGAGGCTGGATCTTGTCTCTCTAGTGGGCAGGTTCACGTCTGGTGGTGTGTTTTGGGGTGTCTGTGGCCTTATTATGATTTTAGGCAGCCTCTCTGCTAATGGGTGGGGTTGTGTTCCTGTTTTGCTAGTTGTTTGGCATAGGTTGTCCAGCACTATGGCTTGCTGGTCGTTGAGTGAAGCTGGGTGCTGGTGTTAAGATGGAGGTCTCTGGGATATTTCCACCGTTTAATATTATGTGGAGCTGGGAGGTCTCTTGTTGACCAGTGTCCTGAAGTTGGCTCTCCTACCTCAGAGGCAGAGCCCTGACTCCTGGCTGGAGCACCAAGAGCCTTTCATCCACACAGCTCAGAATAAAAGGGAGAAAAAGTAGGGAGAATTAGTAGAAGTATGAGTAAAGAAAGAGGGAAAGGAGGAAAGGAAGGAAGGAAGAAAGAAGCAAAGAAGGAAAGAAAGGAGGGAGGGAGGGAGGGAGGGAGGAAGGAAGGAAGGAGGGAAAGAAGGAAAAAAAGACAGAAAGAAAGATGATACAGTAAAAATAAAGTAAAGTATAATATAGTTATTGAATTAAAAAATATTTAGAAAAAAAAAAAAAAGGGACGGATAGAACCTTAGGACAAATGTTGGAAGCAAAGCTATACAGAGAAAATCTTACACAGAAGCATACACATACACCTTCACAAAAAGAGGTAAAGGGGGAAAAATCATAAATCCTGCTCCCTGAGACCACCTCCTCAATTTGGGGTGATTCGTTGTCTAAAGGAGGGAGGGAAGGAAGGAAAGAAAGAAAGAACGAAGGTAAAGTATAATAAAGTTATTACAATTAAACTTAATTATTAAGAAAAAGAATTTTTAAAAAAAAGTCATGGACGGATATAGCCCTAGGACACATGGTGGAAGCTAGAGTATACAGACTAGATGTCACACAGAAGCATACACGTACACATTCACAAAAAGAGGAAAAGGGAAAAAAATCATAGATCTCGCTCCTAAATTCCACCTCTTCAATTTGGGATCATTCCTTGTCTATTCAGGTATTCCACAGATGCAGGGTATATCAAGTTGATTGTGGAGCTTTAATCCGCTGCTTCTGTGGCTGCTGGGAGAGATTTCCCTTTCTCTTCTTTGTTCTCACAGCTCACAGGAGCTCAGCTTTGGATTTGGCCCTGCCTCTTGCGTGTAGGTCGCTGGAGGGCGTCTGTTTTTTCGCTCAGACAGGACGGGGTTAAAGGAGCCGCTGATTCGGGGCCTCCGGCTCACTCAGGCCGGGGGTTGGGGGATGGGGGAAGGAGGGGCACTGCGTGCGGGGCCGGCCTGCGGCGGCAGAGGCAGCGTGACGTTGCGGCAGAGGCCGGCGTGACGTTGCACCAGCCTGAGGCCCGCCGTGCGCTGTCCCGGGGACGTTGTCCCTGGATCCCGGGAACCTGGCAGTGGCGGGCTGCACAGGCTCCGCGGAAGAGGGGTGTGGAGAGTGACCTGTGCTCGCACACAGGCCCCTTGGTGGCGGCAGCAGCAGCCTTAGCGTCTCCCGCCCGTCTCTGGGGTCCGCGGTTGTAGCCGCGGCTCGCGCCCGTCTCTGGGGTTTGCGCTTTCAGCCGCGGCTCGCGCCCGTCTCGGGGGCTCGCGCCCTCAGCCGCGGCTCGCGCCCGTCTCTGGGGTTCGCGCTTTTAGCCGCGGCTCGCGCCCGTCTCTGGAGTTCCTTTAAGCAGCGCTCTTAAACCCCTCTCCTCGCGCACCAGGAAACAAAGAGGGAAGAAAAAGTCTCTTGCCTCTTCGGCCGGTGCAGGCTTTTCCCCGAACTCCCTCCCGGCTAGTCGTGGTGCACTAACCCCTTCAGGCTATGTTCAAGCCGCCAACCCCAGTCCTCTCCCTGAGCTCCGTCCAAAACCAAAACCCGAGCCTCAGCTCGCAGCCCCGCCCGCCCCGGTGGGTGAGCAGCAAGCCTCTCGGGTTGGTGAGTGCTGGTCGGCACCGATCGTCTGTGCAGGAATCTCCCCGCTTTGCCCTCCGCACCCGTCGCTGTGCACTACTCCGCGGTCCCGAAACTCCCCCCTCTGCCTCCCGCAGTCTCCGCCCGCGGAGGGGCTTCCTAGTGTGTGGAAACTTTTCCTCCTTCACAGCTCCCTCCCACTGGTGCAGGTGCCGTCCTTATTCTTTTGTCTCTGTTTTTTCTTTTGCCCTACCCAGTTACGTGGGGAGTTTCTTGCCTTTTGGGAGGTCTGAGGTCTTCTGCCAGCCTTCAGTAGGAGTTCTGTAGGAGTTGTTCCACGTGTGGATGTATTTCTGGTGTATCCGTGGGGAGGAAGGCGATCTCCGCGTCTTACTCTTCCGCCATCTTCAAGGTCCCCCCTATTTTTAGTGTTTTAAGGAACCTCCATACTGTTCTCCATAGTGGCTGTCGAAAAAACTTTTTTTAAGAAGTAAAAAAAAAAAAAAAAGGATGGGCAGAACCCTAGGACAAATGCTGAAAGCAGAGCTATACAGAAAAAAAATCTCACACAGAAGCATATACATACACACTCACAAAAAGAGGAAAAGAGGAAAAAATTATAAATCTTGCTCTCAGCGTCCACCTCCTCAATATGGGATGATTCGTTGTCTATTCAGGTATTCCACTGATGCAGGGTACATCAAGTTGATTGTGGAGATTTAATCCTCTGCTCCTGAGGCTGCTGGGGGAAATTTCCCTTTCTCTTCTTGTTTGCAAAGCTCCCAGTGCTCAGTTTTGGATTTTGCCCCGCCTCTGCATGTAGGTTGCCTGAGGGTTTTTCACTCAAACAGGATGGGGTTAAAGGAGCAGCTGACTCGGGGGCTCTGGCTCACTCAGGCCGGGGGGGAGGGAGAGGCACGGATGCGGGGCGAGCCTGCGGTGACAGAGGCCAGCGTGACGTTGCAGCAGCCTGAGGCACGCAGTCTCCTGGGGAAGTTGTCCCTGGATCACGGGACCCTGGCAGTGGTGGGCTGCACAGGCTCCTGGGAGGGGAGGTGCGGAGAGTGACCTGTGCTCGTACACAGGCTTCTTGGTGGCGGCAGCAGCAGCAGCCTTATCGTCTCACGCCCGTCTCTGGGGTCCGCGCTTTTAGCCGCAGCTCGAGCCTGTCTCTGGAGTTCCTTTAAGCAGCGCTCTTAATCCCCTCTCCTCACACACCAGTAATCAAAGAGGGAAGAAAAAGTCTCTTACCTTTTCGGCAGGTCCAGACTTTTCCCAGACTCCCTCCTGGCTAGCCGTGGTGCACTAACCCCTTCAGGCTGTGTTCATGCTGCTAGTCCTCTCCCTGTGATCCAACTGATCCAACCGAAGCCCGAGCCTCAGCTCCCAGACCCGCCCACCCCAGCGGGTGAGCAGACAAGCCTCTCGGGCTGGTGAGTGCCGGTAGGCACCAATCCTGTGTGTGGGAATCTCTCCGCTTTGCCCTCCGCACCCCTGTTGCTGCGCTCTCCTCCGTGGCTCCGAAGCTTCCCGCCTCCGCCACCCTCAGTCTCTGCCTGTGAAGGGGCTTCCTAGTGTGTGGAAACCTTTCCTCCTTCGCAGCTCCCTCCCACTGGTGCAGGTCCCGTCCCTACTGTTTTGTCTCTGTTTATTGTTTTTTCTTTTGCCCTACCCAGGTACGTGGGGAGTTTCTTGCCTTTTGGGAGGTCTCAGGTCTTCTGCCAGCGTTCAGTGGGTGTTCTGTAGGAGTTGTTCCATGTATAGATGTATTTCTGATGTATCTGTGGGGAGGAAGTTGATCTCCGAGTCTTAGTCTTCCGCCGTCTTCCTCCTTTCCCCTCAGGTATAATTTTTGATAGCAAACTTGGAACACTCTGGAACAGGTTAGTTATGTAAAATGGCCACTATATCTGGGAATACATGATTTGGTTTCCAGGTCAAATTTGCCAATATATGATCAAATAAGATGTTGGCTGATTCATTCCCCTACCCACGTTGGGCAGCTATATCTTCATGTGTAAAATGAAGAGCTTGGATTTCATGATCTCTGAACTTCCTTGTATCCCCTAAAATTCTGTAACAATTTTAAAAGCACTTGAGAGGAATTGTAAGCATTGTTACTCTCCTTCTTCTCAAACCTCCACTTTCTGTGCACAATCCCTACTTTATGTTTGTAACATTATATCATTAATTGACAGATATGTATTATTTATTTTATGTACTTCCCAGCCACTAGAATGTAAGTTGCATAAGAACAGAACTTTATTTGATTACTGTTACATCCTCAGTGTCTGGCATGTAGTACACATTCAGTAAATATTTCTTTAATGAATGATTGAATGAATCAGTAAACATCTTCCAATGCAATGATTTAAAAAAAAAAAAACCAAAATAATATATATGTGAAAGCTAACAGCCTCATTCTGTTTTATCCTGAAACACTTTTTCAAAGTAAAAAACCTGTTATTATATATTGATCATTTGAATTGTATCTAGTTAAAAGGAATACATACTTTAGAGTCCAAAAAGTCAAATAATAATTCAGTGTGCAGCAAACAATACATATGGCCTTTTCAGTGCTGCAACTTCTATCTTCTTGATACGTTGACAGAATGAGATTGATAGGGAGCAAAATGATCATTCATATTAAAATAAGTCCAGAAATTCCCTGTTGGTCTAGTGGTTAGGATTCCATGCTTTCACTGCTGGGGCCTGGGTTCAGTCCCTAGCTGAGGAACTGAGATCCTGCAAGATGCATGGTGAGTCCAAAGTAAAAAAATAAAATAAAATAAAATAGTCCTTGTTTTCAAATAACACGCTGGAGTAGATTTTTTTTTCTCAGCTTGCCAGAGATATACTATATGGTTAAAGCAATAAATATCTTTGTAATGATAAAATCATAATTTTATAAGATAAAATGTTTAGTAGTGGAATAGTGAAAATAAGCCTAAAAATGCTATAAAACATTAAACAATTTTTTAATTGAAGAAAAAAGTGTTATAGTCTACTGGTCTTTTACAGAATGAATTCTAGATAAAGGAACAGTGGTCAGGAATATTTAAAGACCTAGAAATATAAATACCTATAAATGGGTTAAGTGACAAAGAATATAAAAATAAAGATCTGATATCAAAAGAGTAATGTTAGAACATTAACTATAAAATACTACATGTAAAATAATAAAGTAAACTGAATATAAAACAAATTTTAATATAGAAATTAAAATATACTCCCTGATAGGCTTTTAGAAATTATTATATTTTTTTATATCTTCTAGAAAGAGTAAAAAAATAAAATATCAAAAAACCTTTAAAAATTCATTTAAAATCTTTTAGCTAAAGCCCTTTTGACATATAAATTTTTTCCACCGAATTTGAATTAGTGTTTTAGAGTGGGCTTCAGTTGTTATTACATGTATTGAGATTAGCTAATGAAATTAGCTAGTGAAATTCTTGACAACTTGCTTAATCAGATACTAATTAAAATCATATGCTAAATTCCTAACCACAGCAAGCATATAAATATAATGACAGATATCATTGGCTTCAAAATACAGCTTTCTAAGATATAAAAGCTTTCGGATAATACGTAACAAAAAGGGAAATTAAGACCCATTAGACATATGGTATGCCTGAGTCAGAACAGAATTATGTTAAATATCCAGAAGCAAGCCATAAAAAGAAATACATTTGTTTAAAGAAAATCAATATCTCAGTGACTGATGGAATGCATAGGTAAACTTGATTTTCTAGCAGTTATTTCTAACAACATATGGGACAGAATATGTAAATATGAAATAGTTTTAATTTACTTTCTGTCTAATACACCAATTACCTTCATGTACCTTAGGCACTGAATTTCTAAATGTTATATATATATACATATATTAATTACATTTATGTTAACTCGGTGTGGCAGTTTCTAACATAGCCCCCTCTGCTCTCCACTTCCTGTTACTAACAGTCTTGGGATGTGGGATTTCTGACTTGCTTCTAGCTAACACAATACTGCAAAGTTGATAGGATGTCACTCTGTCATTACTTTACATAAGCAAGTCACCTTAGTGGGGAGACCCACATGGCAAGGAACTAAAGGCTGCCTCCAGCCAACAGCCAGCAAGGAACTAAAGCCCTCACTCTAACAGCCAATGAAGAACTGAATTCTGACAACCACATAAACTTGGAAATAGATCCTTCCCTAGCTGTTAGCCCTGAATCCTTAGTTGCATTCTTGTCAGAGAGTCTGAAGCAGAAGACTCAGCTGAGCTGTGTCCGGACAGAAGTAGAACCACAGAAACTGTGAAATAACAAATATGTGTTGTCTTAAGCTGTTAAATTTGTGGTAATTTGTTATGCAGCATTAGAAAACTAATACATAGACTATTAATGAAGATTTACTTAAAATGAAGTATCAATAATGACTTTATTTCACAAATGTTAGAATAAGACAGCACTAGAAATGCTAAAGATGTCATAATATTGCTATTTTCTTTCATTTTACTTAATTTAGGTTTATTGACATATAAATTAAATACAAAATATCCACCTTTTTTAGATGTACAGATTGATGAGTTTTGACTATATGGACAGTTGAGTAACCACAAAACATTTGAGATAAAAATAAGTTGGGGATGATGGAAATATTTTATAATACCTGGCTATTTTCTTTGTTAGTACAGTACTTTCTTTATCCTAAGTGAAATCAGAACCTCTGCTTTATTTCTATCTCCATATTCAATAATTAGGAAAATATATAAAAAACAAATAAGTAGTGCAATGTAATAAAAATTTAGTTTAATAAGGGGCATTGTAAACTTTCCTAAATTTGATAAATTCGCTTAAAATTAGCCAGAAGTCTGGGGTCTTTGGAGACAATACATTTCAAGATACCACCTAGAAAGCAAAACACCACCCAAAGTAAGACAGTGTTAAAAAGTGAAGTTGGACTAAAACCATTTATGTAGAAAAGCTATATCCCTTCCCATAACACACACAAACACGCACATAGACACAGACACAAAACTATGCACATTTCTATAAAATAATAAAGTTGATATTCATTTGTAGAATCTGTCATTAATACATGAGCCATAAAGACGCTTGCACTGAGGAGGCAAAACGCTTTTGCTATACTGAAACAGATGTATCTGCTGTGTAGTGATTAAAAAAAATAAAATTGTTAGAAATCCGTTGTGATTACTGGACTTCCTGAACATATTTGTTTGCTCCCTTACAAGGATATGTTTTGTTTGTTTTTTGTTGTTGTTGTTTGAGTTTTTCTCTCCAGGTAAAAAAGAAATGCCAGATTATATATGCATTGGATGTATGAATTTTTCCCTTCAGATGTTTGAGCATGATTTTGTTGAATTATATCTGTAATCAGAATTGTGGTTTTGTAACAAAGAATTTGCTGCTCCTAGGGCAAATTTGGGCTCTGAACTTTTATTATGCAATATTGGGGGATCCATATAATAGTATACTTGGTCAGTCAAGCAAGTGTGTTTGTAAGTTCCATGACCAGTTACCAATATGAAATTTAATGTGTCATTCTAATAAAATAATTTACAATAAATTGAGAAAAGTATTTTTAAAAATAGGGGCAAATATTTGAATAATTATAGAGAGAACCAATATAGAAATGGCTCATAAATATTATGCTATACAGTTGACTGAATTGAGCAAAAAGATGCAAAGGAATGCATCTTTTTGTTCAATTCAGTCAACTGCATTGCTCTCAAACTACAGGAATCTCATACTAAATGCAACTCAATCTTTTTTGCCTTGAAAGAATGTGAGCTTGAATTACCTGCTTTGTGATTGCGTTCTGTGATTTCTGAGAGTACAGGTGATGCCAAAATCACTGAGTAGACTTCTGTAACTTTCAACTTTATCAGAAGGAAGCAGAGTAGATTATACTGGAAAATATACAGAAGCAAGAATAAGGGAAGCGGTGGTATTGTGAAATTTAGAGAAGAATTTCATAGATATAGTGCTAGATATAGAATTTCATAGATATAGGCTTCCATTTGTTCTTGCAGTATGCATGTCATCAGCTTCTACAACTAGTTTATCTTAGGTATAGGAATCTGAAAGAGTTATAAAGCATCCATTTATGTGAAAAACCTTTAAAAACAAAAAAAGCATGGCTCTTATCTACCCATCAATGTTTATTGAGCTTTATCATTGAAAATGAGGATGTACTTAGCTTGTGTTGTCTGGGAAGTAGTGAATTAGAACAGAGAAAAATGACTATTTTACCATTGAAGTAAAATATTCTATTTCTTTTCTTTAAAATTATTTTTCTTTCCTTTGAAGAAAGGGAATCATGACAGTGAACAAAAGAATTATCAATATTTTTTAAGCACATTAAAAAGCTGCTTAAAACAATTTGTAATAGCAAATGTTTTATAACCATAGTTTCCTTTTATTTTCCTGAATAAGAAACATCAACGGTAATAATAGTGATAGCTAAGTAATGACAAAAATAACTAACATTTATTGTTCTAGATATCGTGTGAAGTAACTTTTAATCCTTATTAGGTGCATTTTTATTTCCATTTTGTGGATGAGGAATCTGAAGCACAGAGAGGTTATATAACTGGCCAGTGATTCTATGGGCAGTAATCACAGTAATTGTGACCAGTGGGATTCAAGAGCAAGCAGACTAGCTCTAGAGCCAATACCCTTAATCTTGATAAAATTTGAATGATTATACAAATAATTACTTCAAAATAACTCAATGGGGCTGCTAGTTTATTTTACAAAGTAATTTTTATATAGAAAAACATACTTCTGGGCTTCCCTGGTGGCACAGTGGTTGAGAGTCCGCCTGCCGATGCAGGGGACAAGGGTTCGTGCCCCGGTCCGGGAAGATCCCACATGCCGCGGAGCGGCTGGGCCCGTGAGCCATGGCCGCTGAGCCTGCGTGTCCGGAGCCTGTGCTCTGTCCGCAATGGCAGAGGCCACAACAGTGAGAGGCCCGCGTACCGCAAAAAAACCATAAAAAACCATACTTCCTAGTAAGCTTTTTACAACTTAGGCTTCAATCTTCATGAGTCAACTAAATTGATTAAAATGTCAGTATTACACTTGATTAAATATCTACATTCCTCTAAGTTTAACCTCTAACTTTATCAAAGAACATTCACATTTTCTTAATAAGGTATATCACTTTTTGATAATTGTTTCTATCTTGAGGCTATAAAATTATTATGGCTTTTATGGCTTTATTAAAACCTGTGATTAGGAAAGCCAAAGTATTTTGAAACATCCCATTTGTATTATTAGCAAAACTCACTAAAACATAAGATGGCATTTATGTCTGGTTAAACAAATTGACGATGAAACTATAGAATACTGACCAGTCCTCTTCTCGAGTCCTTACAATGCTGTGTTGAGGGTCTGAGTGCCAAAATGTTAAGCCAGGCAATTGACAATTTAAAATTATATGCTGATTCCTTTCGTGAATATTTGCAACTTCCACTGCCAATTTTAATTTACTCCACTGAGCAATTCTCCCATTAAAAACTCAATAATTGTTAGACCACTGCAATAAAACCTTCAAACATTTTGCCTCCAAACACAATATTTGTTTCAAATAAACTTTTGGTACAGAAGCCATATTAATTTATGTGCTATAAAATGTTAGGCAAGTAATTAGAATCATTTTTTAACTCCCTGTGAACTTCCAATAGCATAAGCAAAGAGGAAAAAACAACAATTAATTAAACAGATGTAAGATGAGGCTGCTATATATTGAATTTATATAAAACATGCATATATATGTATTTAATTTGCCAAAGAAAAGGCATTTTGTTGACCCAGACTTCATTAACTTGTGTGCGTACGTATATAGACATACATATATACTTTCATACACATACAAGTTAATGTAGTCTGGGTCAACAAAATGCCTTTTCTTTGGTAAAGTTACCAAAATATAGGATATGACAAAAAATAACCAAAAGATGTATATTCTGGCTACAATAATACTGCCATGTCATGTAATTTTCATTTCCTTGCAAGAAGGTTACAGCAATGTATCACAGTCCAAAAAGAAAGAATAGTAACTCACTCCATTTTCCTTACTCCCATTTTCAGCCAACTCTTTAGTGGAAAGATGTGAATGTTCTTAAATATAACTAGTATTCAACTTTTCTAATTTTTTTATTGGCTTTCCTGCAGGTTTTAGAATACATTCTTGGTGAATAAGATACTAACTTTTATATTTACAAGAGCAGTGTTAATTACATATTGAATTGAAACTTAGTGATACATGATTGAGATTAAAAAAAAAAGTCATTTTTCTCTGGGCTTTTTTCAGTTTCCAAGTCATGTCTTCCATCACTGGTTGATTTTTCTAATTTTCTAGTATACCATTTTTTAAAAAATGTCCTCTATATTTCCATCTTTTTTCCTACAGGATTATATTGAATTATTTCTATTTGTTAGTTTTGTGCTTTTCTCTCTTTTTTATTTTTGTTTTTCTTTTTTATATCAGTGATGGAAATATTTGAAGAAAGATTTCTCTGAATCACCCTTTTGGTTTGAGTATATTAGAAAATGATTGAAAATATCAGTAACAAAGAAGTCAAATAACTTATACACTTAATAATTTTCCATTTAGAATTTAAGTGTATTGTTAGTCACTTCTGCAGGCTTTCCCATTGTCCCTTTCATTCTCCTTTGGGAATTTTCTTAACCCTGATTCTTCTTTCCTATTGAGTGGGAGGAAAATCACAGACTATAGATTCACTACAAATAGAGATTGTTGATTTGAGAGTTTTCTTCCTTATACTCATGCATGGTGCTTTCCTTATATCCATAATGACACATTTGCCCAATCTCAACCTGTCCACCATTTATTGTCTGTGATAATATTCTAAAAGGACCTTAAAAATTCTTTGAGATGATTTGAGAGTATTGGCTTATTATTATGAAGTTTTACATATCAACTTGAGTATTATATTATACTCTTCCCTCATCTTTGATATCAGTGGCAAATAGACCCTAGAGCTTTTCTCAAGTTTTCTGACCTATTCGATCAAAATTTATTATATTAATACTTCAATCACCCCCGTAGGGCAGGAGTTCAGAACATCAAGTATAATCTCCTCTTTATGATATACATTTTTACCATTTCCTAGTAATATTTGCTAAAGGAATTTTTTTTCTGCCTGTCATTAATTCAACTGCATCTACCACCATTAAAATCCTACCACCAAGGAATTCACATAAAAGGAAACTATTATGTATCAATATAGACACGTTTCTTTTTCCATGACAGATTAAGTGAGGCCTTCATGTGTGTGAAAAGAGTAAACACCATTTAATTAAATGAAGCAGTTATAAAGCATATGGACATATGAAGTGAAGTGAAGGAAAATAAAAGTAATCTATTAATGTCTCCAAAACCAGTGGTGTAAGGTAAATTTTAGACTTGAAAATATTTGTATGCCTCATACATGCTATGCTGTGCTCCATGCATATTATTATGCATGTGAATTATTTAAAAGATTTATAATATATCTCATGAATTTTTCAGGCCAAATTTCAGTTAAATTCAATGTGATATCAGCAGAAATGATCAGCTATATATAACAAGTAATTTTTGAAGTCTGTGGAGAAGGCAAAATATATGAATACATATACAGAGAGAGATTTACATTTTTAATCAACTGAAATTAGAATAGTTCTAGTGCATACCTATACTTTTATTATTGTCTCCAAATTACTAAAATACCAACTGATCTTGCTTTTTTGCTATTGACTTCATTTTTCATTACACATCAGCTGATGTTCTAGTCTTCCGTCAAATGGAACAGATTACTTCTGATACACAGATAGGGTATAGAGTGGTGCTTCAGCTTGAGATAATCCACAAACAAAACATGTCTTCTTTAACTGCTAGACTCAACACTCCATAAATTAACTTACTTACAGTTCTATGGCAGCAGTCACTTCCTAAACGTAGTCTATAAACTCCTCCATATCTTCACAATCCTTCACAAACTCTGAATTTGTTCCCAACCAAAGCCAGCATTACCTTTTCAAAACAAAGATAATGTCCATCTCATGCTTCAGTACCTTCCAATTGTTCCTACTTAAGATTCATGATATCTGTCTGTCTTCTTTTCCTTTATTGATATTCTGGTTAGATCTTCTCACTTAAATGATTGCTTCATCACCTAAAGATAAAGTCTGCCTTACTACACTGTAGTTGGTATCAACCTCGGTGAATTCAAAGCTCCATGTAGACAAATATAGCTATATCCTATACAGTTGATTTCTTTGATCCTCAGATTCTTCAGTTTCCATGGCCTTATCTGAATATTAGCATCACTGACAACTGTTCTAGTCTGATATATTAAACTCGAACATCTTATTATCTAAGTACAATATGCATCTAAGTCTCATTCTTTGTTTCCATTGTACCCTACTTACTAACCTTATTAAATGTCATTCATTTTTGAGGCCCTTAAATTTCTCCTAATATGTCAATCAACACCATGTGTAAAAAAAATAGTTTGTGACTGTTTATTAAGAGGCAAGTTCAGGTCACTTGTATGTTGTTATTTCTGATACACTTGGACATTTTCTATGTCATTTTGTGTTTTCTTTGTATATCATTTTAGGTTTTATTTCCCCCAATCTTGCTTTCCTGTGGATGCATCAGGTTTTCTTCATTACTCTTCTTTTTAAAAACACTGTATTTTGAATTTTATTTGTTCCTTATAAATTACTAATATGCATACTATGACAAATTGAAAGTTAATCAACACACTTATCTTCTGAAGAATACAGGAACCATAACATGATTTATCTGAGATCTTCTCATTTGGTGTTTAGTATTATTTTTTTTTATAGTATGTTGTTTCTGACCTGACTAATTTTTAAGTTCTCTGAAATTTTTCAGCAAATGAGTAATAAAGTAGCTAATATATTTACTAATTCCTTAATTTACCATTTCTTTTCCTTGTATATGACTTCTTCTTTTTGTTTTCTGTGAAATTCATTATAGTAATTTTTTCTTTATGAAATTCTGAATGTAATCTAAAAGCTCTTTGTGTTCTTATTTTTGCATGATAATCTAGGTGGACATAGAAGTCTTGTGACAGATATTCCCTCAGCTATTTGAACTTGTTAATCACTTGTCTTCAGGCATCTATTCTTATTAATGAGAAGTATTGTCAGTCTAATGAGATAGTGAAGTACTTTTGATTTCTCTAAATTAAATTTAATGTTCTACATTCTCTCTATGATGTATATAGGTAAGGATTAGATTTTTATAATGTTTGAAGATTGGCGTACAGTCAGTGTAAGGATTCAGTATTCTCTCTGAACCTAGAAAACACTCAATATTATCTTACAATATTGCTTACACTTCCTTTCTTTTTCCCTCTCTGGATATTCTCAGTATATCCTTAGCATTTTTAACATCTCTTCCGTATTTTCCACCTTTCAAGATTACTATATATATTGCATGGGTTATTACTGCAAATCTTTTATATAATTCTATATATTTTAAAAGCTATTTAAAAATTTAATTACCATATTTTTAATTTTAGAAATTATACTGAGTTATTTCTCAAATATTTTTATACTATCTATGAATGAATAAATAGCGTTTATCATTCTATGCCTTTAAATATTTTTGGCCATTTTTTATAGTACTTTTATAATCTACTTTAGTTTCCTGTTATTTATTCTCCGGTACTGCTAAATCTCCTGTTTATAGCAATTGACTCTCCCTCATGGTAGTTTATTTCCTTATGAAGTGGCTTGTTAAAATTTTGGCTCATCTTTGAGGAGCGGTACTTTTTGTACCCACCCCTGTAGAGAGTTCCATAAGACTTGGTTCTAAAAACATTTCCTTCAAAATCATTTTGCCACTCTGGCTTATATTATTCCAAGATAGCAACTGAATGTGAACATGTTGCAGGTCATTATCTTATTTTGGTGTTGGTTCCTACTCCCAAGTTGCAATGCAATTCTAGATCTCACATCCATGTGTGACAGAGACTCTGAATTCCTATTTCTCATGACTAAGTCTCCTCCCATGACTTCTAGTGTGGATCAGATAGTCTTAGTTTTCTAGTCTTTGAGCAAAGCAGGCCTTCTTCTAGCTGCCTGCTTCTACAAAGCCTAATGCTATATCTTCTCTTCCAGGTAGCATTTAAAACCCTACTCTGTGGGTTTCTAATCATATCTCCATAGACCACAAAAGTTTAACATATACATATGATTCTGGTTTTTTGTTTCACTTGGTTTCCAGCATCAACGGTTTCTTTCACCTCTTTAAAATGTGATTTTATTTGCTTTTATGTTTTACGTCATGTTGACTGGTATTTTTCTTATACTAAATTGGCTACTAGAAATTACAACTGGAAACAAATATGCAATCATTATTTTGTGTTATAAAAAAGGAATGAAGCAATTATTTAGACTGGCATCTTTCCCTGAATGGATGTCTACTTATGCACTCTACTGACTGATCTATCCCAGGGACTTATTATTTGAACTTGGAAAAAAGAGTATCATTGAAAAAAGGAATACAGATATGGGAAAGCCACAGAACAGCCAGCATGACACTTGCTTAGGATGTTAAGAATAAAGGAAATGTCTGATGGGTCAAGTGAACCCTGTGAAGACAGCCCACTTTGAAATCACTGAAGATTCACCATTTGGGAGGCTGACTGCTAAGCAAAGATGCAGTGGTGTAGATAGTTGTGTAACTGAAGAGACCATGCTGGATTACATTTCTTACCTTGGGAAATTATGCAGAAGGTCCTTTCCCTGCAGGGTTCCCTCAAGTATTCACACATGTCATCCATTTGATAAACAACTCTCTGTTCCCTGTCTCACAGAGAACACACATACTCTGTCTTAACCAAAGGAGAAATAGAAGCAAACAGAGATCTACAATAGTGGGTAAATACATAAGCATCAGGTACTTGCCTCTCAGATCTATTCCTCCTTCCCACATGAACTCACCAGAGGAGTGGAAACCAGAAAAAGAAAAGGAGGAGGGGGAAGAGGAAGAGTTGGAGGGGGAGTCATTTCAGGAAAAGAATACAGTCTACATTTTCTCCCCTAGTCCCTCCTGCTAAAGTCTAGCCAGTGCTGATGGGAGGGGGCAAAGCTAATATTAAGTGAACATGGAGTAGATTCTTTAATTTGACTAGGCTTTTACATACTTGAACATGAACACAAAGTAATGGAAACTGTACAAAATGTAGTTAAGGGAAAGAAAAAGGAGATTCAAGGAAGCATGAGAGAAGACAATGATTGGAGAAAAAAATTAAAATCAATTCATATTGATGAATTGTGCAATAAAGTAGTTACTTTTTTTTTTTTTTTTTTTAACAGAGAGTGAGGCTTGTCTTTGTCAGCTCAGCTCTCCTTATTGATGGCATGTCATTTATTTTATAAATGAAATCATCTTCAGTGTGGTGAGAAAAGCATTTTACAGATTTTTCTAGTCAAAATGTTGATTTATATTAAGGATTACATTTTTGAAACTCATTGGAAGTTAAAAATATTGAACTTTTAAAGGAAAGAAAATGTATGATTAAGCATTTATTACCAGGAGTCAATGAGCGTTCTTAAGTTATAAGAACTGCCCTCAGACACATGGGGTGTTCTGCCAGTTTGACCACTAAGCTCACATTTTCACACTGAGATGATTCCTCATCCACCCTATTCTTTTCTTCCAGTAGACTTTAGCATTGGGCCATTTGTCTTTCTAACTGCCTCATGCCAATATTCTGCATGATTTCTGTCCACAAATCCCTATTTTTTCTTTTCAGCTTTCTCCAGATACGAGCACATTAATTTATTTTTTTTAAATGTTTAGTGTGGAATGTAATAGTAGGACCTATGTATAGAGACAGAAATAAACAAAAGTGACAATAAGAAAATTATAGACACTGCTAAACATATGAGAAATGTAGCTTATTAAAATGAAAATAATGTTGTATTAGATTAAGAACATGTGATTTGTATCCTCATTTCCTATTACTAATAGGAAGTGCTGTGGAAGAACCTAAAATTAAATCATAGCTCCATATTGCCTAGTTAGAAGTAGCATTAGACAAATCACCATACTTTTGAATCATGTATTGACTTGTAGTGAAGAGTAGAATATATGCTTGTGTGGTGGGGGAGGGGAGGGAGAAGAGAGGGGAGGGATTAGGGAGGGGAGTATGCAGTGTGTGTTTATATTATATAGGTAGGTATTTAGATGGTGCTTTAAGTGATAGGCAGATGTACAATAACGGATAGTTTGTTTTCTACCGACACTTTTTGAGTGTCGACTCCTCCCTTTGAGTCAAGAAGCAAGAAATTCAGAAAACCAACACAAAAAATAGGGCAGATTTTTGGCAACAAGATGAGCTCTTTTGGAGCCACATATCCTCTAGCAGGCAAAATAAACAGGCAAGCAAGAAAACTAATTTTCTTGGAATAATAGGTTATGAAAATTTTCCCTCTTCATGGAAGAGGTAGACCAGCACTGGCACTACAATCCCAAGTGATAAACATTCAAGCCAGATATGAAAATAGGTTTTCTCAATATACTATTCTAGATTTTTCCATAATGGGACCAGAAGGATTATCACTTGTATATTAAAGGTCCTGATGATCTTTCTCAACACATTCAACCAATGTTTATTAAGCACTTACTGTGTACATTGATTTAAATTGTTCCTGAACTGTCTAGGCATCATATCCTGAGCATTCACTATTTACTATTGTATCTGTTTCTTCCCTTGAGTATTTTTATCTGAATGTATTTTTCAACCTGATTTTACATGTCTTCCTTAGTTACATAACCTTGAGCTTTATCATCATAAATCACATCAGGGCCTCGTCTCAATAGTCACAATATTATCATGGGCTATAGATTTCTTTATGCTGGATATGACAACTTCACATTTCTCTGCTCAACCTCACTGATATTATTCCTATTGATTTTTTTAAGTTTCATAACTTGTTAACCCTCATGCACAATTTTTTTTACCAATTTGAATAACATGTATAAAATTTTTGCAGAGTAAAAATGACTAACTTGCAGAGTAGAATGGAGTCTAATCCAAAGTTAAATTAACCTTTTATAACCTCCTAACCAATAGTTCCTCCCTTTTTCCCAGATCCTATTTTGTCATCTGTTACTCGGCAATTCTCACTGACCCAAGGAAGCTCTTCCAAGACTTTCACTTCAGATGAACTATTTAGCAAAAATAGCCTGAAAATTTTTTTCACATGGAGAATTATTTTCTCACGATACTGAATCATCCGAGAGCAGAGACTCTCAAGGATAGACGTGGATATTAAGGGAACAGATAGATAGATGATTTAAAGGATGACAGAATCTTCTAATCTGCCTAGAAATTAGCAAGGCCATGGTAACTAAGAAATATTTGCTTTTATCAAACAGTGGAGGATTTAGATGACACACCTAGGACTTTGTACACCTAGATCACTTCCATTTTGATTATAGCACTATACCTCCTAAATCATTCCAATTAATTCACACCCAGGGCCTGACATTTTCATCATACATGGATTTAGATCTTTAGAAAATTATTGTTGAAATGTAACCATGTTAATTAGGAGGGAATTTAAATTATTGATAATATCTTAGACACTAGCATATTATTAAGATAATTTAAATTACACGTCAAACTGCAGTAATGTGTTCTTAAAATTGGAAATTAAAGTTTAAAAGTTGTGATATTGACACCCACTGGTGAGATAAATAACTTGACTTGGGAAGGTATGGAAATGATGAGAATGGGATTTACCCAGGTTGTACTTTGGAATGGTACCTCATTGAGGGGCAAGTCTTATATTCCTGGAGGTGGAGGGGAGTAAGGGGAATGGTGTCTGGTCTTAAGGAGATGTGCCAAAACATGGAAAGAGAGGCAGGAATCAAAAATTAATATAATTTAATTTATGTATTTTTTTCTAGGTCCTGTACCTGGTCTGGGCCTCTTTCTTTATTGTTACTATTTTAAACTAGCTCAGGATCCACTGGATTTGATCAGATCTGCTTCCTTTCTTGGTCTATACTCTTGCCTCCATTATCTGCGGTCATGAAGCTTATAGCTTTGATTTCTGAAAGCTCTCCATGTCCCTTGGTCTCTCTTTGTCTTTACTTCCTCTTCTGTGTCTCTGTCTCTCTGTCTTTTATCTCTCTCCCTGTATCTCTCTCTCTCTCTTTCTCCACACACACACACACACACACACACACACACACACACACGCACACACACACACACACAGAGTACAAAGTACAGGTGAATCTCAATGGACAGTGCAGTGCCATAGGGTTACTAAGAATGGGCACTTTTGATATCTCAAGCCTGAAAAGAGTTAGGAGACAGCAATAGTTATTTGTGCCTAAAGAGAGGGAGTTGAGTCAGGGCCACCCTTTAGATAAAAGTAGACAGTTTGTAGTAACCTTTCACAGAAGAAGTCAAGGGAATGATTACTTTGATCTTACTTTCTATCTAACTCTCATTTCCTGCCTGTGTTCCCCATTGACTAGTCCCCATCCCCCAGAAATGATAGAGCAACAGACCCCAGTGATATAGCTCATAGAGTCACAAAGCAGGTAGAGGATCTTAGAAGGAGATCTAGAGGAGCAAATGGAAGGCATTGGGTACAGTGTAAATTTACTTGAATGAATGAGTATCATCAGCAGCTTTTTCATATTATTCAGACAATTTATTGACCACATTCAAAATAAAATTATGATAGGCTTATCTTTTATTATAATTATTCAACATATTTGTTCATCATATTTGTTCACAAATATGAATTACTGGGCATGAATATACAGAGTATATATTCAGTGGTAAACTGATAAACCTCACACAATAGAGGAAAATAACACCACGCAAAAAAAAAAAAAAAAGTAGCCTTTTCATTGCTTCAAAGACACTTTTGGGAATTCTTCAGAAGAAATTATACAAAGCTATCTAGCTAATCCAAGAGATCAGATGATCAAAAGAGCAGAACACCTAAATTATCTCCTTGTTCAAACTATGTTAAATATTTTAATAGCATGTTAAATGAAAAAAAAATTAGAGAATGTGAAATAAATATTTAATTTTACACAAAAGATAAATTTATATCTTCATCCTTATTCTGTTTCCCATCAGGTGCTGCACTCTAAGTAAATTAGCCATAAGTCAAAGATTAAAAGTAAAACAACCAAATAAACAACTTGATTTAAACTTCATTATTTTTCTGGTATTATATGTGATAAGTTTCCAAGATTCATGTTCACTTAAAGTTTAGACTATATATTTCTCTAGTGTCAAGAGAAGCATATTCATAGATCTTAATTATTGTACTATGACTATGTAAGTTATTAACATTTGAAGATGGGTGAATGTATATAATGCGAACACTATATATAATTTTTGAAACACTTCTTTCAACCTAAAATTATTTTAAAATAAAAAGCTAACAATCAACAACTACCAGAACCAACTGCCTTAATACTGAATTACCTTTGTTTATATGTAAGTTAAAAGCACTATTTGCAAAAGTACAAATGTTCTGACTAAAATACCTTCATTTTGGGAAAGAGTAAATAGAAAAGTAGCAGTTATGAATTCATTTAAAAAAAGTCCTCTTGCAAGAGTATTTACTCTAAAAGCCTAGAAAAATGAGAACAAAAAAATATTGAACTAACCACTTACAAATTTCAAAAATATTGCTGCCTATCTGATATGAAGTTCTAGGGTTTAATTTTGCTAGTCTTTTGAAAAGAGAAATGTTCATGTCAGATTTTGAGATGGAATTTTTCTTGCATGAGACTAAACAATGGAATTATATTGAAAACCCTGTTTTAGGAAACAATTTTAATAATAATTGACCATGAAATATAATAAAGCAAAAACATCAATCTTGTTGTCATTGACTTAAATGACGCCCATCAAAGAATCATTTTTTTTGACAGCAGAGTGAAAATGTAAATTGTGTATTTATACCCACTATATTTTTTTAGAGTAAAAAATCCTTCAATTCATCCCTTTCCTTAACTCAGAACAATGAATCACTTAGAAAGTTATAGTGAAAAGAGCATGCTAATTCCAGTTCTTCTACTATTAACATTTTTAACCTGAAGCAGGTAGTTTAACAATTAAAAGACTGTGTCATTCTTTTAAAATTAAAGTAATAAGGTTAAAATTCATTATAGAATTATTGAGTAACATAAAGGAAAAATATATGAAAGCTAGTTATAAAATAACATATCAATACTAATGTTAAAATTACTGCTTATACTTCTATAATGATTTGGAAGAATAAGAGCAATAATATTTATGCCAACTAACATGGTGCAGATGGAAAAAATTTATTGTTCCTTGAACTTGTGCCCCTCTGACAAGTTTCAGGATTAGCTTGGAGATGTGTAACCAATACATTTGTGAAATATTCACCTCAAAAGTCCAGGTAAAATTGACCTCAAAGTTTAGCTCCATGATCTGGCAAAGTCCAAAGCACTCTCCTCAGTATTTTCAAATTCCCAAGGCCATGTTTTCAAGCTACTGTCTGCTCATGGCATCTGTGTTCTCACAGGCTGACTATCTTTTGCCTACATCCACCTAGAAGCAAAATTTCCTTCTGCTGTTCTTTGACATACAACACACATATACATACACTCCAATCATATCAAGTATTCTGATATAGAATAAAATGAGTCTTTATAGATTACATTCATGATTCATACTGCACACAGCTGGTAACTTCCTCTCTCTACTCCCTTATCTTTTTTTTTTTTTTTTTTTTTTTTTGCCTAGATTCCTTTCTCTCAAGGACCAACATATTTTTGGTTATGGTCAGACTCTGAAAACTCAGGGTTTTCATATTCAATATTACATATATATAAACATTTATATATATATATTACATTTATGTATAATAATTATATAAAGCAGTATATGTATATATACACACTTATGTATGCATATATATTTATGTATTCATATTTTAATATATATTTATGTATGCATACATATATACACACACTCACATGCAGTTTTTTTCCTTAGATGAATTATGGTGCCAGTGGTTGAGGTAAAATATCTTCTTGATATAATCATCCAAGTTTTCGTGGTGAGTTGGCCACCTGATGATTATTTAGCTCCATTGGAGAAGCCCAGATACTATCTTAAATTTAATTCAGATATGAATTCTTTCAAAAATATTTTATAAATTATCACTGGCTATAGTAGAATATCTTTTCTTATCTCATTTTGGGTATCAATTTTCTAAGTATCGTAAAATGGTGAATAACTAGAAATATCAACAAAAAATTCTCTTTTATGAGTGGTGGAGGGTGATCTTTAGTTTTACTTGACTGTAAAATGCCATTTTTGTCATTCAAGTTTCAGATGTCTCCAACCCATTATAGTATTTTATATCCACATATTTTTGTGTGTATGTTCAACATTGTACCTGTGGCTTTCAAGTAAAATTCAGTTAGGAAAACAAAAGCCATGTAGGTATTCCAAAGAGGAAGCATTTTTTTAAAATATCAAGAATAGAGTCTTCCTAAAGATGCCACCAGAAAACTACTAGAGCTAATCAATGAATTTGGTAAAGTTGCAGGATACAAAATTAATGCACAGAAATCTCTGGCATTCCTATACACTAATGATGAAAAATCTGAAAGAGAAATTAAGGAAACACTCCCATTTACCATCGAGACAAAAAGAATAAAATACCTAGGAATAAACCTACCTAGGGAGACAAAAGACCTGTATGCAGAAAACTATAAGATACTGATGAAAGAAATTAAAGATGATACCAACAGATGGAGAGATATACCATATTCTTGGATTGGAAGAATCAATATTGTGAAAATGACTATATTACCCAAAGCAATCTACAGATTCAATGCAATCCCTATCAAATTACCAATGGTATTTTTTACAGAACTAGAACAAAAAGCCTTAAAATTTGTATGGAGACACAAAAGACCCCAAATATCAAAAGCAGTCTTGAGAGAAAAAAGCGGAGCTGGAGGAATCAGACTCCCTGACTTCAGACTATACTATAAAGTTATAGTAATCAAGACAATATGGTACTGGCACAAAAACAGAAATATAGATCAATGGAACAAGACAGAAAGTACAGTGATAAACCCACACACATATGGTCACCTTAGTTTTGATAAAGGAGGCAGGAATATATGATGGAGAAAAGACAGCCTCTTCAATAAGTGGTGCTAGGAAAACTGGACAGCTACATGTAAAAGAATGAAATTAGAATACTCCCTAATATCATACACAAAAATAAACTCAAAATGGATTAGAGACCTAAATGTAAGACCCAACACTATAAAACTCTTAGAGGAAAACATAAGAAGAACACTCTTTGCCACAAATGACATCAAGATCCTTTTTGATCCCCCTCCTAGAGTAATGGAAATAAAAAGAAAAATAAACAAATGGGACCTAATGAAACTTCAAAGCTTTTGCACAGCAAAGGAAACCATAAGCAAGATTAAAAGACAACCCTCAGAATGGAGAAAATATTTGCAAATGAATCAACAGACAAAGGATTAATCTCCAAAATATATAAACAGCTCATGAAGCTCAATATTAAATAAAAAACCCAATCCAAAAAGGCAGAAGACCTAAATAGACATTTCTCCAAAGAAGACATACAGATGGCCAAGAAGCACACAAAAAGCTGCTCAACATCACTAATTATTAGAGAAATGCAAATCAAAACTACAATGAGGTGTCACCTCACACCAGTTAGAATGGGCATCATCAGAAAATCTACAAACAACAAATGCTGGAGAGGGTGTGGAGAAAAGGGAACCCTCTTGCACTGTTGGTGTGAATGTAAATTGATACAGCCACTATGGAGAACAGTATGGAAGTTCCTTAAAACACTAAAAATAGAATTACCATATGATCCAGCAATCCCACTCTTGGGCATATATGCAGAGAAAACCATAATTCAGAAAGACACATGCACCCCAATGTTCTTTGCAGCACTATTTACAATAGCCAGGTCATGGAAGCAGCCTAAATGCCCATTGACAGGCGAATGGATAAAGAAGTTGTGGTACACATATACAATGGAATATTACTCAGTCATAAAAAGGAACGAAATTGGGTCATTTGTTGAGACTTGGATGGATCTACAGACTGTCATACAGAGTGAAGTTAAGTCAGAAAGGGAAAAAAAAATATCGTATATTAACGCATATATGTGGAACCTAGAAAAATGGTACAGATGAACTGGTTTGCAGGGCAGAAATTGAGACACAGATGTAGAGAACAAACCTATGGACACCGAGCAGGGAAAGCAGCAGGGGAGATGGGGGTGTGTGATGAACTGGGCGATTGGGATTGACATGTATACACTGATGTGTATAAAATTGATGACTAATAAGAACCTGCTGTATATATTAAAAAAAAAATAGAGTCTTAAAACATATGGACATGGTTAGGAAAGTAACTGTCAGGGAATCCACCATTGAGTGTTCAAGAAATCAGGAAAGCTGTATGTAGGTTTGTCAAGAAATTAAAAATAGAACTACCATATGATCCAACAATCTCATTTCTGGATATATATCCAAAGGAAACTAAACTATTATCTTGAAGAGATATCTGAAGTCCCATATTCATTGCAGCATTATTCATAGTAGCCAAGTTATGGAAACTGTCAATGGATACACACACACATACACACACACACACACACACACACACACACACACACAGAGGAATATAATTCTGCCTTAAAAAGGAAGGAAACCATGTTATTTGCGATAACATAAATGAAGCTGGAGGACATTGTGTTAGGTGGAATAAGTCAGACAATGACAAATACTGTATGGTATCATTTATATTTGGAATCTGAAAAAAACCCCATCAAACTCATAGAAACAGAGTAGAATGGTACTTGCCACAGAGTGGTGGGTGATGAAAAGAAGGAGAGGTTGGTAAAAGTGTTCAACCAGCAGTTATAAGATGAGTAAGGTCTGAGGATCTAATGTATACCATTTGAGACTATGGTTGATGACACTGTATTGTATGACTGAAATTTGTTGAAAGAGAGTAGAACTTAAATGTTTCAACAAAAAGGAAAAAAGAACAAGTGAGGTGATGAATGTTGTTTAACTGGATGGGGAAAATCCTTTCACAATATATACATATATCAAATCATCACATGGAACAGTTTAAATATATTGCATTTTCAATTATACCTCAATAAAGCTGAATAAAAAAGAAATTTTGCAAAGTTAGTAAGTGGTGGAGCTGGGTTTCAAACCTAGGTAGCCTGGATCCAGAATCTACACTTTAAACCACTAATCCTTACTGACAGAAACTGTTCTCTCAAATTGCATCTTAATGGCTTTACAACTTATTATGCTTATAGAATAAAGTAAGGCCGTTAATTAAATTCCAGGCTGCCGCAGAAACATATAGCTTAGGGACATCCCTTCTTCTGTGGGTTCCAAAGCAATGAAAGGATTGTTTGAGCTGCAACAGTTTGTAAATATTGTGTCATGTGGAACTTATCTGAGTCAGCTCCCCATATGCTTACATAAGCTGCTATAAATGAGCAATTTAACAAACTTCATGAACACTGCAGAGACATTAAGCTCTTCTTGAGATAAAAAAGAATAGAATTCTTCAAATCCTTAATGACTACAAGGCATGTTTGACCCATGCTGATACAGGGTCCTCCCAAAAGTGATGTAAATATACCCTTTTCTTAATGCATGAATCTATTTAATATATATTTTGAACATTTAAAGCTACACAACACATATTAGAAAAAAGCAATCAATATTTGAATCATCTAACAGATAAAGTGCAACAAAGGCAAAGGAGCCACATGTGTTTCAAGAAGAGAAAAACAGTAGGGAAGCCCACTGCACATTGAAACTAGTGATATTTCAAAAGCTGATTTTTAATTGTATATAATTCATTGATTGTTAGTTGGCATGGAGTTTCAAATGATCAGATTTTGGGGAAAATAATTATATAAAAAGGTTTTGTTATTATAAACTAAATTTCATAATTGTGTTATTTTTTCTTGCCTCTGTTTTATTTTGGTCATGTTGCCAATTAACATAAGGAGTTACTTTCTTCTATTAGTAAAATCGATGCTTCGGTAGAGACATGCCAAATGTATATTTTAGAATGTTATAACAGGTAGAGAAATAACCCTGTGTTTCATTATTTTTAATCTTTTATTATTATTCATACATTTGGCAAGTTTAAAGTACTGCCTTTTTACAGTTTCCCTAGTTTAAATTTCCAGTCATTAATGGAAATACTAAAACAAAATATGATGATAAAAATAGTTCTTAAATAATTCCTGAGAGAGCTCCTAAGACTGACTTTATCTATTCCTTGCAGGCACAACCTTAACATATCATAAGATGTGAACTCTATTTAGCTGACACTTTGGTGGTGTAAGTGTTTTTCACAAGTAATCAGCCTCTGAATAATCAAAGGTGTGTACCATCCATCAGCTTTAAGGAAACATTAAAATACTTTAATGGAACTTAGGGTAATTAGAAAGTCTCTTATGCAGTTCATCTACTATCAAGAACATTTTCAGGATTAATAATAGTGGAGTGAGTTTTCCAACAAGGAATGGGCCCTTACTTTACTTCTGCAATCTCATTTGTAAAACTAGAATTGTTTTATGTGTTTCAAGGGGATGTTGGGTATAATTTATGATTAAACTGTTATAAAGTATTAATAGTTCCTTTGCTGAAATTATGTTTGTTCTCCTTAAGGACCGATCATAACAGAGAAAATGAAAAATAATACAGTTTTTCAAAGATTCAACATTATATTCGAAGGAATATAGTGACTCAGAGAAGATATTTTACCCTAGAGATTGATATTTATCTAATAATGCCCTAAAGACTACTGGGATAAGGTTAAATTTACTGTGACTTAACAGACAGGTTATGTATAATAATTTAACAAAATTAAGTTATATAACTGATATTTAACATTATTTTTGTAACTACATGAAAATCAACCACTTCTTCAACAATGAATATTAAGTCAGCTGAAAAGCAGGAGAATTATTACATGACTTATTGTTGATCCAGTTGTATTGACAGTATCTCAGCAATTGCTTTTCTACTGAATATCTAATCTTTATTTCTCACTTATAGAACCTCTATTATATTTTGGGTGACAACATACGTACATAAAAAAACTAAATTTCCCAGCCTGACTTGTCCCCAGTGAGATGATAGAAGTTTGTGAAAATTATTCTGCTAGGACTATGCCCTTTTGCCCTTCTATCCTCTCCTATCTGAGGTTTGGAATTGGTGGTCTGGTAGTTAAGTTGAGTTGACCTCTGTTCTCCAAGATGGTGGAGCAGAGGGAGGGAAGGAGTCTAGGCCTCTGAATAAGCATGGAGCTTCCTACAAATCCAGGACTTCTCACCTCAAGTTATTTTATGTGAGAGAGAAATAAATATCTGTCTTGTTTAAGCAATTTTATATTTCTACTGAATACAAATTATGAAATAATATGACTTAAGAAAGTTAAATATATGGTAAACAACAATTTTAACAAAGGAAAGATATAATATTTAAATGGTAAAATAAGTAAATTAATAATTTAAAATAATAATAATAATACATTTAAAAATAAAAATGACAAAATAACAAAAAATAACATAATCTTAAATGCAACATAACGCACTAAAAAAAAATTTGTGTGTTCTGGATAACAAAATCCTGGGTTTTAAACCCAGTTCCACCACTTATTAGCTGTTCAAACTTGGGCAGTTTATTTTACCCTGTACTTCAATTTCTTAACTTGTAAAATGAGGATAAACACTGCCAATTCAATTAGATACATATAAAATCCTCAGAAAACTATATGACCCTTAGTAAGCATCCAATGATAAGTTTCATTTATAGAATGAAGTTAAATTGCAAAATTATGTTATATTTTTATTTTAATGTCTCATTTTAACTAAAAGTTATTTTCTTAATCTTATTTTAGTATTTTATGTTGGGCTGTTGTAATTTTTTACATTGTTTTTATTCTTGGTTTAAAAATAGTAGCCAAGAAATGTCTTAAGATAGAAGTGTCTTCCAAAACAAAGAATAGATCATTTCTCTATTATAGTTGATCACTAATAATATTTTAAAATATTATCATTGAAAATATTAGTTTAAATCTTTTCTGGTCTTGTGCATTTGAATTCTTAGGTAGGCATACAGAGGTAGTGTATGACAGGGATTCTTAGGGAATGGTAGGAGAAGATCTGCACGAGCTTGTAAAGGAAACTCACCAAAGAATTTTGAGGAAGTAGGTGATAATTAAAGGGAATGTGATCCATTTTAACATGTTTCAGTGAAAGTGGCAAGACCTTCAGCAGTATGGGAATATACATTCTGGAGCACTTGCCTATAGTTGTGGAGAATGGCACACTCAAGGGACATGTAAGCCATTAGAAATTTAAGTCTGGGATTCAATGTAGAAGACATTTGGGATTTAATGCCACTGGAATTGATGAAAGAGAATAGAAAAATGAAAGAGCTTTTAGTCTCCCTAGTGGAGCCCCAAGCCATTCCACATATCAGTTTTATGGAATGCTGCCTAAAACAATCAATCATGTGAGAAAGTATATATTATAAAGGAAGCTCAGAAAAGAGAAAAGTTTAAGAACAATGGAATGGCCACCTGGGACAAACCGTCTCTCTCCTTCCTCCCTCCCCCTCTCCCCCTCTTCCACTCTTCCTCTCCCCAACCCTCACCCCCTTCTCTGACTAAATTGGTAGGAGTGAAGGTTCCAGTGAATTTGGCAATGTGAGGTCTTTGTGACCTTGGCAAGAGCAATTTCATCAAAGTTTGAGAGGAAGCTAGGTAGATTGTTGGAGTGGCTTGAAGAGCAAATGGGAAGTGAAGTGTTGGATCCACAAAGTGCAGACAATACTTTTGAACAGCTTTGCTGTGGAGAGGGTGGCAGAGGACATAGGGCAACAATGCAGTGTAAACATATTAAGGGTAACAGAACATATCATTATGCTGATCTGAATGAAAGGAGAGAAAAACTTCAATGAACAACAGAGGATAAGATAGATGAGGAATAGTGGAGTAATATACTTACTCATCCTGTACTTTGATGGGTAGAGAAAATAGTTTCTTTGTCTCTAACTGACCTGATTTCTTAAGGTCCTGTTGTTCTGTGTAGCTGATGCACTTTTTCCAATTAAAATTGTTTTTCATTCTTTTTAGGTTTAAACAATGTCTTTTCAGTTTAAAACTTCTGTCAGTTTAATAGTGAACTTTCTGTCAAAGTTGGTTTAGGCTCCTTTCTGTCAAAGTCAGTTAGGTTTATATATCAGATTTTGTATTATTTTTTTTTTCCACTAAAGTGGTACCTGAATATGAGGAAGAGGGACAGGCTTACCATGTTTTCAAGAAGAGATGAGAGAGGGAACCAGGTTTCCCCATACCCATCTGCATTTTACTTAACTCTGTTACTGGTGTCCATTCAGATGTGACTGGTCTCATCACTAGACCAGTTGGCCTGAACAATTTATCTGGCCTCAGTGTCCCCGTCTGTGGCATTTTCTTTTTCCGATTAGCATGCATGTTCGCCAGCAAGCTTGATATGCTGGTGTCCATTCACTGCAGCACACAGGATATTCATAGTACCCCGAACAAGACATCACATTGGGAGTCAAGAATACTGACTTAATCACCATCCTTCTACCACTGGTGCTTTCTTATTTCTTACACATAACATGGGACATTAAGCCAAGCCTATATTTCAAATTCTCCTAAGCTCATATCTTTCTCAAGTTAAGTCCAAGAAAGAAAGCCTAAAGTCCTCAATTTCTCCATTTATGTCCAAATATATCTAAAGTACTTTTCTTATCTATCAGTGTTAGGCCCTGTTAACAGACTTCCTAATTTCCTCTCTCACCGTTTTTCTTCTCAGTCTTTCAGGAATAGGAGGAACCATATTAAGGATTTTAGTATGCCTTATGTCATATATACCTACCTTAAGTCTGTATGCCTCATGACCTAGATCATAGAAGCTTTCCTTGCCATTTCCACTACAAGGACTAGAAGAGCTAAATGTTTATTTTCTTAGCCATCCTGTCTGTTAGGAGTAAACATGTGACTGAACACTAACCAAAGGCCTGGATGTGGAAACCTGCTGAAGCCACTTATTTATAAAAGACAAAACGGGTTGATGCTGTCACCTTCCTTCCCACAGCCTTTTTCATGCTTGGAATTTAGGAGGAAAAAAATCCAGGGATGACCATGGGGAAAAGAGAGTGAATCATGGATACATAAGTTCTGCAAAATGTTTGAATTTATTTATGTGAAGAACACAGGCCAACCCTTTCCTATCCACAAACTATTTAGTATCTGAGGAAAAAAAAACCCTTCAAATTTGTACTGTTTGGAGTATTTTCATGCTTATACCCAAAAGCATTTCTGACTGATGTGCTCTGCTTTCTGTCTGTGTAAAATGCTCTTTCCTCCTTCTGTCATGTCCTTAAGGTCCCTAGTTTAATATCCCTCCTCAGAGCAGAAGATATAAAGCAGGTCCCAAGATTATGCTTATTATAAAACCCTATATTTTATGATAAAGATTATTATAAATTTTCAGTCAAAACATTATCTACCTAGGGCTATCCTACGTAAGAGAATTACTGTAACATAGATTTTCAATAACTGGAATACACCCTGGAATTTTGGAGACTTCAAAATGCAAATTTCTATCATTTAAAGACTTTTCTTTTTCAAAAAGAAAATACATTGTTTGGGGTATTATTCTTTTGTTGTTATTGTAGTTGCTTCTAACCAGGTATTAGAAGTTATAGTAGTGGGCAAGGGGATGGTGACCAAAGCTGAGAAGGAACAGATACAGGTGCCAGAATGCTGGTGAGGCACATTTGGTGGCTCTGGGATGTGCTGCCCTTCATGAGACTTGCAGATCAAGAACAGAAAACTTGCTTCTAAGTAGCATTTCATAATAAAATATGCAGTTAATTTTGGTGATAAATCACACATAAATGCAAATGACAAATAGGTTAATGACTTAGATCTACTTTATTTGTGTATGAATTTTTTACTTCAGTAATTTTTTTTCATCCAAATAGTATTAAGAAAGCCATTTTTGTCAACAAATATATCAACCTTAAAGCAATAGTTACCTACCATTTTTTTTTTTTTTTTTTGGTGCTACACGGGCCTCTCACTGTTGTGGCCTCTCCCGTTACAGAGCACAGGCTCTGGACACGCAGGCTCAGCGGCCATGGCTCACAGGCCCAGACCCTCCACGGCATGTGGGATCCTCCCAGACCGGGGCACGAACCTGTGTCCCCTGCATCGGCAGACGGACTCTCAACCACTGCACCACCAGGGAGGCCCTTACCTACCATTGATAGCCATTCATTAATTTGGATGTTTGGAAGAGCGATCCTGGCAGGCAAGCTCACTGTGATCTGTGACAGGGATGAGAGGATGGTGGGCTTAGGGACACTTTTAATCTTGGGTAATTTCATTCGATCTGTGTACTACATTGTCGTGTTCAGTGTCAATTATTTTTTTTCAGTGTCAATTTTAATGAGTGAATGTCTCTGTCTCTAGCATGCTCATACCACTTCATGAAGTGCTGCCAAACTGGCTACCTGGCTTTATCACAGTAACTCAGGGAGTTTTACAACAATATATATGTTTTACACTACTCCCAGATGGACTGACTCAGCAGGTCTTCAGGGCAGTGTTAGAATATATATGTGCTCACTCTCTCCCCCTACTTCTCTTTCCTCTTCTCCCACCCTCCCAAGGATGAGAGTTCTGATTCTCAGCTCAGGTGATATATACATGGGACTCATTGTTCAGGAAATGCACCTCTCAGGTTACTCTGAAGTGCAACTGCAACATGAGATGTCTGTAAATAACTTATCTATGTTGCCTTTCAAAGACTATAGCCCAACTCTGACCCCCACATTAAATCAAAGCTACTCAATGTACAAGAAGGAGCTGCTCTCACTGACGACCACTTTTGAGGCTACAAGGTACTCAGCACTTTGAAGCTTGGGCTCTCTGATCCATATGTATGCAATTTTTTCCCACCTATTATTTTTCAACCATGTTGCTCAGTTCTGGAAAAAAAGTAAAAGCAAGAAGAGAAATTCCCTAATTGTATTATGTTTGAATCTTGAGTTGATAGAAAGATTTGGGTTGTAAAGAGCCCAGAATTTTTGAGAAGGTGATAAATAGCTGATCTCTGGAAAGTCATATAACATAGTGGAAAAAGAGAGCATTTTCCCCCTGTTCTAGAGTATCCACTGCAGAGAAAGCAGTTTGTAAAATCTTCCCTCTTTAAGGCCTCCTGGGTCACATTCTCTTACAATACTGGCTTCAAACCATGTTTTACTTTTGTAAGGTCCTTGTAAAGTGTGTGAGGCATTCTTTTACTTCATGACTGCCCACCCTCTACTGCTTTTCTACCTTAATCATATTGGAAATTAATTCTAGTGATTAGCTGCTTGTTTTTTGTTTCATTTTGTTTATTTGACAAATAAATCATCACCACCCTTTACTTTGGTAACAAAGGGATGCTTTTCTCAGAGGGGAAACAATTACATGCAGTTTGCGTGAAATTGATCCCCCTCCACAAGCCAGGGATGTGGGAAGGAGACCTGGGCTCAGCTAAATAGAATACTCTAGATAATTGTTTCATCCAGGTGACTGGTTCGGTGTTGGGCCCATGATCCAACACATGTCCATCATGGCTTGCAATGAAAATTTTTTTCCTAGAATTCTAAGGACAGGCTGTTTCTAGCCAGTTCAAAGCTGGGGGTCTGGAGGCTGATAGAGAGAGTATATTTCCTGCTACAGGGAATCTTACTGTCTAATCAACAAAGAAAGAGGAATCCCCTGGATTTCTAGTTACATGAGTTAATAATTCCCTTTTAAATGTTTACACAAGCTGATTTGAAATGTTTCTATCATCTGCCAAAAAAGCAGTCTTAACACACTCATTTTTTCAAAGCCAAAACACATAAAATGAACCAACTGACATTTTTAAAATAAATGCATGTGTTTCCCATATTCAAAAGTTCATACACTATACCATATGACATGTCTGTCCTGAATTTTATTATATAAAAATATTGTTTTCATTTTATTTCACATCCCATCTTGTCCCAATTTAATAAGGATATAGACAGGAGAGTGCTAAAAATTAACTTCATAATGATACTGGTTTTGTGTAACAGTTTACCTAATGAGTAAGGCAAGTCTTAGGTTTTAACATTTGACTCAAAGTTTGTATAAATAAAATATGAATAATTTTCTATTAAAATTATGATTTGCATTTGTTTATATTTAAGCTTCTATGAAATGTCTCTCTGTATTCCAAGAAAATATTCAGTTATTTATTCTTATTTTGCCTGTTCACTGTGTACTCTATCATCTAAATAATTCATTAAAATGTTGAATCAGACTTTCCCAATACTTATTCATCTTTGTTTCTTATCTCTAAGCTAGTTTCCTACCTATGACAAGCCAGTAACCTTCCATTTTACAGTTCCTGTAAAGTTTTTTGTACCTTTAGGTATGAAAACCCGTTCAAGGCATTTCAAAAGTTTAAAGAGATTATATTCACTATTTTCCTCATTATCCAAGAATATTTATCCTGCAAAGAATGCCAATAGATTTGTCAGGCACAATTTTCTCTTGACAGGAGCTGTGCTATTATTATTATTGACTGAGGTATCTGAAATTCTTGCTAAGGTTTCTACAATTATTAATAGTTTTGCCTCCCCTCCCCCACCTTTTATTCCTCTGGAAAACATTCATATTTAACATAAAAGGAGCCATCTTCCATTTTAAAGCTTGATTTTTGTTAGACAGTAGTATAATTAATACAAGGCACTCACATGTTATTTCTACTAACATATTGGTTATCCCCTACGTATGGACCGAATGTTTGTACTCCCCTCTCACATTAATATGTTGAAGCTCTACCCTCCCAGTGCAACTGTTTTAGAAGATAGGGCCTTCATGGAAGTAATTAAGGTTAAATGTAGTCATAAGGGTAGGATCCTAACCCCAGAGAATAAGAAGAATAGGAGAGACCAGAACTCAGTCACTCTGTGTGTGCACACACTAAGGAAAGGCCATGTGAGCACCAGTGAGAAGGCAGTGGTCTACTACAGAGCCCTCACCAGAAACCAACTATGCTGACAACCTAATCTCGGATTTTCAGGCTCCAGGACCATGAGAAAGTAAGTTTCTGTTGTTCAAGTCATGCATTCTATGATATTTTGTTGTGACAGCCTGAGCAGACTAAGATACCATGTTTATGAAACAAACATAGCATGCAGGAGTGAGCAATATCTTTTCCAGGTCTAGGGTTTATTCTGCAGACCACTTTTTCTAGTGAACTTTTTGTTGTTGTTGCTATTGTTGACGTTTTCTGATGTATCTCATTTTTTTCTGTTCCTCTGATCTCATACATACTTACTCATTGGGGAAATAAAGCTAGAAATAGAGGTGAAAGTGTAGCATTTTTTTATAAAATAAAATTGTATCCTCAACCTTGTTAGAGTGTATGGTTAATTTTGATTGATTCAGGAAGTATTTATTGAGTATCTGTTAAGTGCTGGGATCCTGCCAAGCAACTTGGGATAAATAAGTGACTAAAACTAAGACTCCTATCATTGTCGAACTTTCATTTCAGTGGGAGTGGGAGTGTGTAACCACATAGGACACATGATAAAAAATATAAGTGAATCAAATCGTATTTAAGAGAGTGATATATGGTATGGGAAAAAAATGAGGACATAAAATCTTGGGTGCACATTGGCAGTATTATCAAGGAAAGAAGGTAATAGAAGTTGAGGTCAAAGAGATATTAGTGGCAAAGTCTTTACAAGGCAAGATTTCTTAACCGTGGCATGGAATAAAACACAGAGAGTATTCATGAATTTTGATGGGAAACGTTTTTTTCAACCTTACTCTGGTGGGCTGAAGGGGGGAATCCCCCAAGATATCCACATCCTAATCCTCATAACTTACATGGATGTATTATCTTAAAACATAACAGGTACTTTGCAAATGTTATTAAGACCTGTATGCAGAAAATTATAAGGATCTTGACATGGGGATTATCCTTAATTATCTGGTGAGCTCAATGTAATCACAGGGATCTATATAAGAGGAAGCCAGAAGGATCAGAGTTAGAGAAAGAAAATTAAAGGACAGGAGCAGAAATAGGAGTGATATGCTCTGAAGATGAAGGAAGGGGCCACTAGCCAAGGAATGTAGGTGGTCTCTAGAAGCTGAAAAGGCAAGGAAACATTCTCCTCTAGGGCCTCCAGAAGAAGCAAAGCCCTGCCAACACCTTGATTTTAGCACAGTGAAAATGATTTCAGACTTCTCACTTCCAGAACTGTAAGATAATAAATGTGTGTTGTGTTAAGCTACTTAATGTGTGGTAATTTGTTAGAGCAACAATAGGAAATAAACCTATCTAGGAATAAACCTACCTAAGGAGACGAAAGACCTGTATGCAGAAAATTATAAGACACTGATGAAAGAAATTAAAGATAGGTTTATTCCTAGATATTTTATTCTTTTTGTTGCAATGGTAAATGGGAGTGTTTTCTTGATTTCACTTTCAGATTTTACATCATCAGTGTATAGGAATGCCAGAGATTTCTGTGCATTAATTTTGTATCCTGCTACTTTACCAAATTCATTGATTAGCTCTAGTAGTTTTCTGGTAGCATCTTTACAATTCTCTATGTACAGTATCATGTCATCTGCAAACAGTGACAGCTTTACCTCTTCTTTTCTAATTTGGATTCCTTTTATTTCTTTTTCTTCTCTGATTGCTGTGGCTAAAACTTCCAAAACTATGTTGAATAAGAGTGGTGAGAGTAGGCAACCTTGTCTTGTTCCTGATCTTAGTGGAAATGGTTTTAGTTTTTCATCATTGAGGACGATGTTGGCTGTGGGTTTGTCATATATGGCCTTTATTATGTTGAGGAAAGTTCCCTCTATGCCTACTTTCTGCAGGGATTTTTTTATCATAAATGGGTGTTGAATTTTGTCAAAAACTTTCTCTGCATCTATTGAGATGATCATATGGTTTTTCTCCTTCAATTTGTTAATATGGTGTATCACGTTGATTGATTTGCGTATATTGAAGAATCCTTGCATTCCTGGAATAAACCCCACTTGATCATGGTATATGATCCATTTAATGTGCTGTTGGATTCTGTTTGCTAGTATTTTGTTGAGGATTTTTGCATCTATGTTCATCAGTGATATTGGCCTGTAGTTTTCTTTGTGACATCCTTGTCTGGTTTTGGTATCAGGGTGATGGTGGCCTCGTAGAATGAGTTTGGAAGTGTTCCTCCCTCTGCTATATTTTGGGAGAGTTTGAGAAGGATAGGTGTTAGCTCTTCTCTAAATGTTTGATAGAATTCGCCTGTGAAGCCATCTGGTCCTAAGCTTTTGTTTGTTGGAAGATTTTTAATCACAGTTTCAATTTCAGTGCTTGTGATTGGTCTGCTCATATTTTCTATTTCTTCCTGATTCAGTCTTGGCAGGCTGTGCATTTCTAAGAATTTGTCCATTTCTTCCAGGTTGTCCATTTTATTGGCATAGAGTTGCTTGTAGTAATCTCTCATGATCTTTTGTATTTCTGCAGTGTCAGTTGTTACTTCTCCTTTTTCATTTCTAATTCTATTGATTTGAGTCTTCTCCCTTTTTCTCTTGATGAGTCTGGCTAATGGTTTAGCAATTTTGTTTATCTTCTCAAAGAACCGGCTTTTAGTTTTATTGATCTTTGCTATCATTTCCTTCATTTCTTTTTCATTTATTTCTGATGTGATCTTTAGGATTTCTTTCCTTCTGCTAACTTTGGGGTTTTTTTGTTCGTCTTTCTCTAATTGCTTTAGGTGCAAGGTTAGGTTGTTTATTCGAGATGTTTCCTGTTTCTTAAGGTAAGTTTCTTAAGGTAAGTATTAAGGTAAAGTATTGCTATATACTCTTCTCTTAGAACTGCTTTTCTGCATCCCATAGATTTTGGGTTGTTGTGTCTCCAAGGTCATTTGGTTCTAGGTATTTTTTGATTTCCTCTTTGATTTCTTCAGTGATCACTTCATTATTAAGTAGTGTATTGTTTAGCCTCCATGTGTGTGTATTTTTTACAGATCTTTTCCTGTAATTGATATCTAGTCTCATTGCATTGTGGTTGGAAAAGACACTTGATACAATTTCAATTTTCTTAAATTTACCAAGGCTTGATTTGTGACCCAAGATATGATCTATCCTGGAGAATGTTCCATGAGCACTTGAGAAAAATGTGTATTCTGTTGTTTTTGGATGGAATGTCCTATAAATATCAATTAAGTCCATCTTGTTTAATGTATCATTTAAAGCTTGTGTTTCCTTATTTATTTTCATTTTGGATGATCTCTCCATTGGTGAAAGTGGGGTGTTAAAACCCCTACTATGAATATGTTACTGTCTATTTCCCCTATTATGGCTGTTAGTGTTTGCCTTATGTATTGAGGTGCTCCTATGTTTGGTGAACAAATATTTACAATTGTTATATCTTCTTGGATCGATCTCTTGATCATTATGTAGTGTCCTTCTTTGTCTAATAGTCTTTATTTTTAAGTGTATTTTGTCTGATATGAGAATTGCTACTCCAGCTTTCTTTTGGTTTCCATTTGCATGAAATATATTTTTCCATCCCCTCACTTTCAGTCTTTATGTGTCTCTAGGTCTGAAGTGGGTCTCTTGTAGACAGCAAATATATGCGTCTTGTTTTTGTATCCATTCAGCCAATCCGTATCTTTTGGTGGGAGCATTAAGTCCATTTACATTTAAGGTAATTATTGATATGTATGTTCCTATTCCCATTTTCTTAATTGTTATTGTAGGTCTTTTCCTTCTCTTGTGTTTCTTGCCTAGAGAAGTTCCTTTAGCAGTTGTTGTAGAACTGGTTTGGTGGTGCTGAACTCTCTCAGCTTTTGCTTGTCTGTAAAGGTTTTAATTTCTCCATCAAATCTGAATGAGATCCTTGCTGGGTAATCTTGGTTGCAGGTTTTTCTCCTTCATCACTTTAAATATGTCCTGCCAGTCCCTTCTGGCTTGCAGAGTTTCTGCTGAAAGATCAGCTGTTAACCTTATGGGGATTCCCTTGTGTGTTATTTTTCCCTTGCTGCTTTTAATATGTTTTCTTTGTATTTAATTTTTGACAGTTTGATTAATATGTGTCTTGGTGTATTTCTCCTTGGATTTATCCTGTATGGGACTCTCTATGCTTCCTGGACTTGATTAACTATTTCCTTTCCCATATTAGGGAAGTTTTCAACTATAATCTCTTCAAATATTTTCTCAGTCCCTTTCTTTTCCTCTTCTTCTTCTGTAACCCCTATAATTCGAATGTTGGTGCGTTTAATGTTGTCCCAGAGGTCTCTAAGCCTGTCCTCAGTTCTCTTCATTCTTTTTTCTTTATTCTGCTCTGCAGTAGTTATTTCCAGTATTTTATCCTCCAGGTCACTTATCCGTTCTTCTGCCTCAGTTATTCTGCTATCGATCCCATCTAGAGTACTTTTAATTTCATTTATTGTGTTGTTCATCATTGTTTGTTTCATCTTTATTTCTTCTAGGTCCTTGTTAAATGTTTCTTGCATTTTGTCTATTTCCAAGATTTTGGATCATCTTTACTATCATTATTCTGAATTCTTTTTCAGGTAGACTGCCTATTTCCTCTTCATTTTTTAGGTCTGGTGGGTTTTTATCTTGCTCCTTCATCTGTTGTGTGTTTTTCTGTCGTCTTATCTTGCTTATCTTACTGTGTTTAGGGTCTCCTTTTTGCAGGCTGCAGGTTTGTAGTTCCCGTTGTTTTTGGTGTCTGTCCCCAGTGGCTAAGGTTGGTTCAGTGGGTTGTGTAGGCTTCCTGGTGGAGGGGACTAGTGCCTGTGTTCTGGTGGATGAGGCTGGATCTTGTCTTTCTGGTGGGCAGGTCCACATCTGGTGCTGTGTTTGGGGGTGTCTGTGAACTTATTATGATTTTAGGCAGCCTTTCTGCTAATGGGTGGGGCTGTGTTCCTGTCTTGCTAGTTGTTTGGCATAGGATGTCCAGCACTGTAGCTTGCTGGTCGCTGAGTGAAGTTGGGCGCTAGTGTTGACATGGAGATCTGTGGGAGATTTTCGCCATTTGATATTATGTGGAGCTGGGAGGTCTCTTGTGGACAAGTGTCCTGAAGTTGGCTCTCCCACCTCAGAGACACAGCACTGACTCCTGGCTGCAGCACCAAGAGCCTTTCATCCACAGGGCTCCTTAATTTGTGATGATTCGTCGGCTATTCATGTATGCCACAGATGCAGGCTACATTAAGTTGATTGCGGAGCTTTAATCTGTTGCTTCTGAGGCTGCTCGGAGAGATTTCCCTTTCTCTTCTTTGTTCTCACAGCTCCCAGGGGCTCAGCTTTGGATTTGGCTCCGCCTCTGCGTGTAGGTCGCTGGAGGGCGTCTGTTCTTCCGCCCAGAGAGGACGGGGTTAAAGGAGCTGCTGATTCGGGGCCTCTGGTGCACTCAGGCCTGGGGGAGAGAGGTGCACGGAGTGCGGGGCGGCGTGACGTTGCACCAGCCTGAGGCACGCCGTGTGTTCTCCCGGGTGAGTTTTCCCTGGATCCCGGGACCCTGGCAGTGGCAGGCTGCACAGGATCCCCGGAAGGGGGTTGTGGATAGTGACCTGTGCTCACACACAGGCTTCTTGGTGGTGGCAGCAGCAGCCTTAGTGTCTCATGCCTGTCTCTGGGGTCCGCGCTTTTAGCCGGGGCTCGCGCCTGTCTCTGGAGCTCCTTTAAGCAGCATTCTTAATCCCCTCTCCTCGGGCACCAGGAAACAAAGAGGCAAGAAAAAGTCTCTTGCCTCTTCGGCAGCTCGAGACCTTTTCCCGGACTCCCTCCAGGCTAGCTGTGGTGCACCAACCCCTTCAGGCTGTGTTCACGCCAACCCCAGACCTCTCCCTGCGCTCTGACCAAAGCCGGAGCCTCAGCTCGCAGGCACCGCCCGCCCCGGCGGGTGAGCAGACAAGCCTCTTGGGCTGGTGAGTGCCGTTCGGCCCTGAACTTCTGTGCGGGAATCTCTCCGCTTTGCCTTCTGCACCCCTGTTGCTGTGCTCTCCTCCGCGGCTCCGAAGCTTTCCCCCTCCGCCACCTGCAGTCTCCGCCCGCGAAGGGGCTTCCTAGTGTGTGGAAACGTTTCCTCCTTCACAGCTCCCTCCCACTGGTGCATGTCCCGTCCCTATCCTTTTTTCTCTGTTTATTCTTTTTTGTTTTGCCCTACCCAGGTACGTGGGGGGGTTTCTTGCCTTTTGGGAGGTCTGAGGTCTTCTGCCAGCATTCAGTAGGTGTTCTATAGGAGTTATTCCACTTGTAGGTGTATTTCTGGTGTATCTGTGGGGAGGAAAGTGATCTCCGCGTCTTACTCTTCCGCCATCTTCCCGGAAGCCTCACTGCCTTTAATTTTTTTCATCATTGTTTTATAGTTTTCAGTGTACAAGTCCTTCACTTCCTTAGTTTATTCCTAAGTATTTTATTCTTTTTGATACTATCATAAATGGGATTGTTGTTCCAATTTCCTTTTCGGATAGTTTGTTATTAGTACATATGTTAATGTATTTTTATACATATGTTTATATATTATATATTATAAATAATAGTGTGTATATATATTATATATACTGAATATATATTATATACCATATATAATATATGGTACGTACATTTTATACCTACTGTATATATACACACATATATACAGTGTGTGTGTGTGTGTGTGTGTGTGTGTGTGTATTAGTCTAGCCCCCCAGAGACCAGTATATGCTGGGCCCCATTAGCTCTATGAGACAGGTGAAATAGAATCCAGTACCTCAGGTAGTACTCAGACAAATAGGAGCATTAGATGTGCAGTTCAACATCTTTTTGTTCAGAGAGAAGCTGGGAGCTGAGGGTTTCCTCCCAATCATATGGCACTATGCCAGGGTGTGGATTTGGTGAACAAGTGTCTCCATTTTGCCTACTCTTTTCATTGTTGCTGGTTTCACATTCTCCTGGAGTATAGGAGCCTCTTGGTTAGTTTCTGCATATCTCGCCAAGGGAACTGATCTGTGTGTTGCTTTTGAATTGGTGTGTCGGGGATGTTGGGGGGAGGAGAGAGTCCAGGCTTTCCTATTCCAGCATATTGATAAAGTCACTCCTCTGCAGTTTTAAATAATATGGTCAGGGCAGATCCCGCCAAGGTGACCTTTGAGTAAACACCTGAAAGAGGTATTCAAATATACAAATAAAATAGCATTCTGTTCAAAATATGATGTCAGGTATTACATATTAAATATATGTGAGAAAACATGTGGTTTGCTCCCAAAACACCATTTTTATCTAAATACAATTGTTACAAATATGTTAGTTTCCTACAGTTGGTAAATACAGTTAGGGAATGTACTTTTCAATGATATTATGATTTCATTTAAGTACAACAGCTATTTATTTGCTGTTCAGGGAATGATCACTTAATATATAGAACCATTCTTTAGACTGTACATGCCATGACCTACTCGGGGATTTAAGTGTGCTCTTGAAAACTGTAAACTATGATTCAGTGAATGACTCTGGTGCCCAGCTAAAACCACTTTAATTTCAGTGATGGACTTTCTTGAACTTTCTATCCCCAACTACCTTTGCAAGAATGGAAAGGTTATAAAGTTAAAATCAGTCAGTGCTGGAATGGACTATTTAACTCTTCTGTATTCCTTCAAATAATGTTTTTCAAACACCTGGGCAGCATTTCATGCTTAAAATCATAGTGATTCAATAAGGACAAAAGCAAATATTAATTCATTTAAAAAAAAGAGGTGTTGCATTTTAGATGTGATGCAAACATTGCCCAACACGTTTATTTTCTGTGTAGTATGGTTTGATTTCCATCAATATCTAAAAACATTTTTATGTGGGTCTTTTTTAGATAAAGATACAACAATTCCCTCTAAGGAGAAGGGAAGGAAATTAGAAAGTAAAAGAAGACAAAAAACTTTCAGTTACAGTGTTCTGCTCCATACAGAGAGCAATGTCTTTAATTACCAATCAGTGTTTTTGAATTAAATCTTATCAAGTGAAACTAAATCTAAACTACATCTCATCAGAAATTAGTACAGTCTTAATGAGAAGTGCAATTTAATAATTACAATTTAACCAATCGTGGAAGTTAATTGCAAAAATGCTATCTAATTGAGATCCTAAGAACTTAAAATAGTATATAGTGTAATTCTAAGGGTCTTATGTGCTGATACTCATGGTAAAATTTTTAATAGATTAGGTTCAATGGTGAGATGAAATGTAATAGTTGTATACAACCTTATATAATACTTGTATATAATAGCCTTTTGCTGACCAAAAAAAATCCATACATCTTTCCTTTTCTCTGTTTTTGTATATTGTACATTACCAAGATTTGAATGGATTTTATTGAAATATCATTAAGTTCTTAATGATATAGTGAAAAATTAGTTCCTTTGCAAGTTAACCTTCCATTAATCTATTACTTGAGATACCATTTGTGTCATTTTATTGGCAAATAAACTTATCCCTGCTTCTAGAAGTGAAAATAGGTTCTACAGTACCTAACTAGAAAGAACATAAAAATCGAAATATATGTATTATAAACTTTACCAAGTTGTTCAGCATCCAGCAGAATATCAGCTTAGAGCAATTACCCATTAAATACTTGCTGATCATCTGATTCTACATGTTCAGAGAGCCTCAGAGATATGGTAAAGAGATATAAACTACTGTATCTTGAACCAAATGGATGAAAGCTGATATATAATTCTCTGATACTGTTATGATTGCATCCTTCACAGTAGCTTTCCATGGTATTAAAATAATTATTCTATGCAGAGATAGACATGAAATATAGATACCTAAATACTTGTATCACATTATTCTAGTGTTAAAACATTCAATCGCTGTAAGTATTTACAAAGTCAGAAAGAATACAAATATAGATCTGACAAGTTTTAGTTTCTAGATCCTTGAGAATGCTACAGCTAGATTTCAAGAACTCAATTCTAATATCTCCCTCCTGCTTTCCCTTTGCTTGATTTTCTCCAATATGTCTTCAACTTAAGAAGCATAATGGTCCATGTCATATCTGAAGATATAAATAGTATCTAGAGGCAGGTATACCTTGCTAGGCATTTGAGAGCAAGAAAATACAGCATCTCTCCTTTTTTGGTGCTCAGAAACTTCATGACGTAACGCATCACATTGGTTATTTGGCAAGTCAGAAAACAAGTACAATACAACATGGATACCAAAAGGTTATTATTTTAGCCATTTTGAATAGAACTATTATAATATAAATGTTTCAACCATGTTAAATTCTCTGAATATAATTTAACTAAGATTTACTCACGTAACTCAACATAGTCTCTGTGAACATTGGTTGTGTTTAACATGATGACATTCCTTAATTATGAAGACATACTTTTGTTTTGAAACATTCATTGTAAATTTCTGCTCCATAGTCCTGAAGCTTTCAAGGAAGCACCGTACAATGAACCTCTTAGGAAGTGCTGAAATAAACAGTGACTTTTAATCAAATTATCACAAAATCTGTACGCCACTGTTTTTACAGTGCCTGTCTTATGTTAATGCATATATAAATCAGCTGGGATCTTGTTAAATGCTGTTAAATGATTCTGGTTTAGGAAATTTGAGCTATGGACTGGGATTCTGCATTTCAAACTTTTAGTTGATGTTACACCACTGGTACAGGACCACAATTTATGCAGCGAGATTTTACCAAAACACGGTACACCCATTACAACAATTAAAACATGTGATCCTTGCAGAATTAGGTGTAATATTTCTACTACTGAAAAGAAAGGAGCCTTCCCATGGACTAGACATCACATAAGGTAACAAAATTATCATATGTTGTGAATATGATTCATTATTTCTGCTCCAGATAAAGTCATAAGAATAGGCTTCTACCCCTTTGAAGTGGCCTTCTGGTTGTGGCCTTCTGTCTGTCACAAGCTGTCACTCCTAAAATGAATGTTCTAGATCTGTTCAGTTTTTCTAAAAAATGATCTCACCAACTATGGTCTCAATATAAGTACTACTTAAAGGCTAGTTAATATAATTACCCTGAAAATACATAGGGAATATAAAACACTTTGGCTCTTGGTGTTATAAACTTCTGCTTTGATTAATTGGGACCTGTACTTTCCCCTGATGTTAACAAGGTCCCCCAAAATACCTGTTCAATAAATACCCAGACTGTCATGTTCTGGCATCTCCCCACTCGAAGCAGTATTTCTTTTTTACTGTTTCTTCTAATTTTTCAGCTGCCAAGTCTTACAACTGTCAATTTGCCTGCTTCTTACAAAATTATCCCCTTCTAATTTGTTGTTGTGGCTTAAGAAACCAAATGAACAGTCTCATTAGATTCATGTCTAAAATAAGAAAAAATAGACTGTGAATAAGGAGGAACTTTAGGGTGTTTTATGAATAACATGTAAGGGCTTTTAGTGATTTCATTTCCTACTTCCTTTCTAGTTCATGAGAGACTTTTCTTATCTCTGGGTTTTCATCTAAATTCCAGATATTTAATGATAGATAAGTGATATCTAGAAAAATTGTCTTACTGGCTTTAAAGCAATAATAATTAGCATTACTTGGCAAGAAATCCAAGTTAATTAAAATAACAGAAGTGTATTTTATTCCTGGATCCAATGATTGTTAGTTTAGTTTCTTTACTCAGCATACAAACTTTTACAAGCAATTCCATCTTACATTGTTGGAAAACTAAAAAAGAGTTTTAAAGTCTTCAGATAAAAAGCAGTTGGGGATTCCAGAGCTCATCTGTATTTTAATTTTTCTTTTGGATCAAATAGCCTTTCACTGAATTGTGGTTAGTCTATTCACAGAGATCTGTATCAATAGTCATGTCAATATAAATGAAGCCAAAACATAATGAAAAATAAATTTCCATCAATTTGTTTTATTGTTTGGCTAAGATCTAGAAACACTATTTCCATTGTTGTTATAGCATTCTTATTCCAGGCAAATTAAATCAACCTCATCTCATGTTCATGTTAACAATTCACCCGCAGTGTATAAATTCAAAGTGTAATTTGGCTCAATACAAGGATAATGGTGGACATATAATCTAAAAAATAATATTCTTGTAGACTGAGGATGTGTGCACGCCTCTCCAGCACTAGCCAGATCTCTCCCCCTATAGCACTGATGAAAAGAACTCGCAGTGGCTTGGCAGACCCAACACTTGTGGGAAAGATTTAAACAGCCTTGGCAGGCTGATCATCCAAAGCCTTAGCATACTTAACCATAATCCAGATGTTACCACAGTTAATTCTGGGCTCTAAATGTCCGGACATTACTTGTTAAGTTTTTTCCAATCTACATAGCCCTTTGTTCTCTGTTTGTTTGTTTACTGTTTTGATTCTTTCCTTCCTTTCTACCTACCTGCTCTCCAGCTATGTCATATATTATGCAAGGCACTGGTGATATTGTGATATTTGTGCCTTTTACATGTCCTCAAAAAATCCAAAATCTTAATGCCAAGGTCATTTGATAAATACGATCATAGATTTATTACTAGACTCCTGTGTAGTTTTTCTCAGCATATTTTTAAGATTCTATTGTCTTAAATTTTATTTTTATTAACCTTCCTCTCTCTCTCTCTCTCTCTCTCTCTCTCTCGTCACTTGTGATGTGATGGGCTGCAACCCTAGTTTGCCTTTCTTTCTTTATCATACAGATTACAATACCACCTGTCTCATAGAGTTGTCATGAGGATTAAATGGGAAAAACATATAAGGTGCTTTGATCATTACCTGGCATGTAATAAGAGCTCAATACATTTAGCTAAATAATTATCAGTACTAACATCATTATAATTAGCACACCTAAATTTTCTCTGCAATTAAAAATCATAGGAGCATTGGCCATTAAAGGGAGCACACATGAGACATCACTGAGCCTGGTGTTATGCTTATAAGACACTGCATTAAATAAACACAAAGAGGTTTATTCCCCTTTTAACTCCCTTTTGAGTATTTGGATTATGTTTAGGAAATAGATAATTTGAGTCAAGCTGTCTTTGACATTGCTCTAACAGGAACTAATCTTTTCTCCAAAGAAAGATCAAACAACAGAATGAGTCTTGCCTGTGCAAGACTATCCAGCTCTATTTTAATTACAATTTTATGACTACCTTCTATTAATAAAATGTAATACTGGCTTTCATTGATGGTAGAATATTATAGTTTCCATTTATGGTAGAATATTACAGGCATATATGTAATTCAAATGAGTCAATTAAACTATTAAGTAAATAAGATAACAAAACATTTGTGGATGTCTCAATAATTATAAGGGCAGCACATGAGTAACTCAAGTTTGGGAAACACCAATATAGTCCAACATCTTTATTTTACACAAGGGAAATCTGAGTCCTTGAAAGCAGATGTGGCTTACCCAAGATTAGGATCCAGGCCTACTCACTTTAAAAACTTACTGATGTGCATCAATATCATACCAGGTTTTATTATAGAGAATAATGTTCCATGGGTTCTCATTTTAACCCTATTAGACAATTTAGATTTGTATAGAGCAGGAACTTTTATCATTATATAGGTCTCATGTGCCTACTTTCCAGAAAGGACCCAATAATATTTTACCTGATATCAAAAGGAAGAAGAGAAAAATGGCTAACAAGATAAAAATTTTTAAAGAGATGAATTTAAGAATTCTTAAACCTAGATTACTTTTAACCTGAGGTATGATATAGAAATGTAGTGTTCATTAACATACTGGACTATAAAACTGATTGTCACTGATGGAGCTATTATATTTGAAACTTGTTCTATGTAGCACATACAATATACTTCAAAATATTAAAGGAAAGGGGTTTTCTGGAAATTATTTAGAGAAATGGTATGTATCTCAAACTTCACTAGCTAAAATATCATGAATATATTATCAAAACTGAAACCTGAAAATTTTGCTCACATTAAAAAAATCAAATTCAATATTAAATTGCCTGCTAAATTATAGCCTAGAAGCTGAGGGTCAATCTGATAACTGATGATTTGGTGTTAAGAAGGCAAAGAATTTCTTTAGAAAGAAAGAACTAAATCCTCTCAACCTTAGTAATTTTGAAGCACAGTTTTACAACTGTTCAAAATAAAATTGAAGGAAAATAAGAAAGTGTTGAAAAACTGATTTTCTGAAATTGTGAATAAATTTAAAAACTTTCCACAATTTTTCAATATTAAGATAGAGGATTAATTAATCAGCATTGATGTAAGAATATCTGCATGTTGTGAAACTTTGAAATATGTCTTTGTGAGGGCATCATGTATGAATTAGTTTATAATAATACCATTTTTTTTTTGACTGCTTACTTGGCAGTCACTGGGCTTAACTGTTTGAAATGTCTCATGTAATTATTGCAATATTGCAGTTATTGCAGAATGAATATTGTAATACTCATAGTGTTTCTCATACAGGAGAAAACCAAAGTATAGACTGGTTAAAACTTAATCAGAATTTGAACCCAGGTTTGACTCCAAAGCCATGAATCTCAACTGCACTCATTTTTTGCTGACTTACATTTATATTCATGGTTTACATCTTATCCTTATCCTAAAGATAAATTTCTTAAATCTTTTGGCTTTAACTCAAGACTAAAACAACTTTGACATGTTTTAAAATAATATTTTATTCCTTGTAATTGGAAAAGTAGCTGTAAAATGCATTTGTACTTTTATGATTGATTATCTTAGATTTAAAGGTAGTTATTCATACTATGTTGCCTTTTTTTTCTTCTTTTTTTTTTTAATCCTTGACTTGTTTTGAGTTTCTATTTTAAGCAGTTTTAGGGAGGAGACAGTCATGTGCTCAGCACATTCAGGGGAGAAAGATCAAGATGGTGGGAGGGTACTGAAGCAGCTTTTACACTGAATGGTTAGTGAAACTGAGTTAGTTTGCCTGGAATAAAACAAAAATGGGGAGATGATAAAAGCAAAAGAGATGACTACTGTCTTTAAAAACACTGCACTTCATAACATTCACAAAGAATCTTCATATAAATGAACTCAATCTTCAAAACAACTACAGGAGTTATAAAAGGACAGGTATTGTCATTCCAGTATTATAATGGAAGCAACTAAGGTCAAAAGAGTGCTGGTCCTTTCGCAATATGACACAATTAGCAAAGTGGCAAATTCTACATTTGAACTGAGATTTTCTGACTCCAGATTCTACATGTATGTGTGTGCCTGTGTGTGTGTGTGTGTGTGTATAATACCACAGATGCCCCTATTAAAAAAATGTGGGATTGTGGGTAAAGAGGGTCTTTCTAATGATGACTGTTTCCTAAAGATAAAATGTATTTTCCCAGAAATAAAAGGTTTTTGTAATTCTAGTTGTTTAATTATAAGTTTGATAAGCCCTTGGAAGAGCTATCTTAAAAAAAGAATAAAATAACAAATGACTATAATACTAGGTAACTAGTACCTTCTGCTCAATCGTGGAATTCAATAATTATATGAGATTTCATCATATTTCTTGTTTTTGATTATGAAATATTTAAAATATATGCAGAATGATAGAAAATAGTACAACAAATAACTACTTACCCAACAACCAAGTTAATAACTTACCATTTTATTCAGATCATTTTTTAAATTAATTAATTTATTTTTGGTTATGTTGGGTCTTCATTGCTGAGCGTGAGCTTTTTCTCCAGTTGCGGCGAGTGGGGGCTACTCTTAGTCACGGTGCGGAGGCTTCTCATTGCGGTGACTTCTCTTGTTGCGGAGCATGGGCTCTAGGCGTGCGGGCTTCAGTACTTGCGGCACGTGGGCTCTAGAGTGCAGGCTCAGTAGTTGTGACGCACGGACCTAGTTGCTCCGCGGCATGTGGGATCTTCCTGGACCAGGGCTCGAACCCGTGTCCCCTGCATTAGCAGGAAGATTCTGAGCCACCAGGGAAGCCCTACTCAGATCATTTTTAAAGAGATAAAGCGTTACAGATAGTATTGAAGAGCCTCACTTAAAATTTCCCTTGATCCCATTCCCTTTCATCTCTCCTTCCCTCCCCAAAGCATTAGCATATACTATGGATCCACTTCATTTCATATATGCGTATATATGTATGTGCCTGTGTGTGTATATATATACACACATATGTATATATGTATGTGTGTATATATATATACATATATATATATATATATATATATATATATACACACACACACACACAAACAAAATTATCAACATGGGTTGTCAAATTATCAACATGGGTTGTCAAAAAACTGTGATGAGTCTGAAATATCACTCTACTTGCATGCTAACAAGTTAGCCTGCCACATTTCATGGATGCTAGTAGAAGATAAATCATCCTGGATCAAAGAAAAAGGACTTTATTATTTGAGGCAATAATAGTAGATAGAATAATAGCATTTTTATGCAGTGTTTTCCCAAATCCTGAAATTCCCAAATCCTGTAATTGAAAGAAGGCCCCTGCACTTACAGGGGATACTATTACAGGAGAGGAAACTTGAACTCAGAGATTCCAAAGATTTTATAATGGACAATATATATATAATGCACACGTCTGCCCTTTGTACCAGAGTGAGACTTTGCCTATATCTCTGAAGGATGTTCCCTATAAAAGGAATCCTTGAAAAGACAGTCCTGTATAGTTTGGGATGATTTATATAACAGCATTGTTTTTGCTCTATTTTTTATCATATTGTGCATGGGGAGAAAATATTTTAAGATCTGAGACATAGACTTGGCCATCACTTTTGAGTTATCCTTTTCATGTAAGAAATTTTTAAATTCTATTTGCTTCAAATTATTATATGTACCTTAGTTCCTGAATCTTGTAATGTCATATGCATGCATAGGAGGTATATTTCTGCAAGAGTTCTTCAATGTTACAGCAAGTATAGTGACTTAAGTATGTAGTAGTTAGCCTTTTCGATAGGATTTTAAATTTGCTAAGAAACAGGATGGATTATTATCTCTAAAAGAAAGTGCTGTCATAATTGCAATAAACTGAAATTTTATTATTATGCCATTCTCCTAAGTATATTCAAATACTTATTTAGTATACTGAAGAGTGCAATTATGATTTCTCATTTTTATCCTAAATTGGCATTGGACTGTGCAATATGAGCCAAAAAGGAAAAAGAGAATATTTGTAAACAATATTTAATGTGTTACTGAAGAAATGAAATGAAATGTGATATGCATATTTTCTTCCATATTGCTTGGGAAATTTGTTCCCCTTAAGAGATTAATGGTTTTACAAGTAAGAAAACACAATCATTTTGGGAACTTAGCTTGATATAATCAAAGCTGGACAAGTGTCACACTTCCTTCTGGTCTGGGAATACCCAAGATGCTGAAATTGGAATTCATGAAAGAACCACCTCTGGGAGAAGCCCCGTCTGTTCTTTTCATCTTATTTAGGAAAGTAAAGAAAAACAGCATCTTCCAGGAAGATAGTATTCAAGTATAACTCCAAACAGCCAGAAGAGAAATAACCAGACATCTGCACGTTACTAGATGATCAGAGAACATTCTGAGATAAACTCAAAATTTTATCTGACCTTAATTCAGGGAATTACTCAGAAAGAATATGTTCCTTCCTGTAAGGTTTTAATACTAATAAGACCACATTGTACAAATCCACACACACCATAAGGAATTCCTGTGGATATTTAAATTTTTCAGTAATATATTTATATACGGTTCAAGAAAGGTGTTTAGTAAAAGTAATTGGTCATAAAACTCATTAGAAAGTCTTCATCTATAGAATTAGTATTTTGGCTCTTTGAATATAGTAATGCACAATTGTATTTGTTCAATTCAAGTTGTAATAATTGTTTAAAGTAATTAAATATCTGCTAGGAGTGGCATGGTCCTAAGCACCCTACTTGTGTTGTCTCCTTTGTTTTTATTAACAGTATCATAAATATGTACACTACTTACTTACAAAAAATTTCAATTATGGACGCTTGTATCCATCTTCTCTAACATCTTCATCATCTAAGATATAATCGTGTTCTGCTTAGACTAGCTTATTAGGTTATTTTCTAGACCAAATGACATTCCTGGACTAATTTTCTCAAATTGAATATAAAGAAATGGACTAGGTTATTTCTAAGGTCCTCCTTGTTTTAATTCTCTGTTGGGGAGAAACAATTTTTGAGCAGAAAGTAGAGTGGAAAAGCCAGGGGTTTGGCTCTGCCATTTACCTCTGTGTTGTTGATCAAACTGCCTCTTGTCTCTCAGCCTCAGTGTCCTAATTTGCAAATAATGAATATGAATATTGTGGAGAAGGTTAAATGTGATTATGCATATACAGTATTTAGCCTACTTTCTGGCATGTGTAGTAAAGCCCAATAAATTGGTAGCTATTTTAATTAGTATCATTATTAGATAATTGTGAGACACAGTAGGCAGGGGCTAGGTTTGCCAGGATATTTGGACATAATTCTTTGGGAAATGTGCAGGTTTTAACAGATTTAAGAAAGGGAGTGACATGTTCACATTTGCATTTTATAAACATCACTGGGATAATATTAGGGAGGCCAAATGAAAAAGCTACATTGGAAATTTTTTCCCTCATTAACTGTTTTGAAAAGTATCCCAGATTCTATACTTTGGCTTATGTTGATCTCATCTTTGATTACAGATTGACCAGTTATAACCAATCATCATATCCCATCCTCCTGGACTGTATTACTTTATAAGTAGGCACATGGCCCAATTCAGAGCAGCCAAATAATGGAAACTATATTCTGGGCCTTGTCCTATTTAATGTGTGTGTGTGTGTGTGTGTGTGTGTGTGTGTGTGTGTTTCTTTTTCTTACGGGAGTATACTGTAGAAGTTTATTGCTTCAGAAACTCCTGACAGCCATCTTGTAACAAACAAAAAAAAAGGAAAAAAATAGTGCTAAGAATGGAATCAACACCACCCAAAATGAGGAAGGCCTGGACCAATGAAGTAGCAGTAGATATGGCTTAATGTTTTGTCATGAAGATTAGAGAACACAGTGATGTGGACTTAATGGTATTTGGTTCATTTGAAGAAGAAGATGGTTTGAAAAGAAAGAGTAGATAACTATCCCTACTTTTCTAGCTTGTGCAGCTATATGGATGACAGTAACATTTGCTGAGGTAGGGAATACTGAAGGAGCATTGGATAACAGTTAGATATAGGTAGGTAGGTAGGTAGATTCATGTTAGAATACTCTATCCATCAGGTTTCAATTCAGGAAATAGAAAAGAAAAACAACTCCCAGTCACTCATATAAAAAGGAATGTAATTCAGAGTTAGATGCTTACCAAGTCATGGAAAGGGCTACAGATGCCTACAGTCAATGTATATCATATTCTGTTGATTACAAGGCCATTATCCTGTAATAGATCTAGAGATCAGGAAGCTACAACCTCTACTTCCAATCTTCACATCCATGCAGACTGTCACCATGTGCTAGTGGTATCCAGTGCTACAAACACTCACTTTTGTCTCACCTGGATTGTCAGAAAGTGTGGCAGAAGGAAGGCAGTCTTTACCTCATCTATATCTACCAAATATCAAATCAAGACCTCTCATTGGCAGAATCAAAATCAATTCTAGAAACTTATTTGCAAAAATTTTATAGTCTCTGTGTTATAGGCAGAAACATAGACTTAAGATAGACACTTATGTGCCAAGAGATCATCTCCAGTTAAAGCACTCATGGGTCTTTAGATACAAATGATTAGTAAACAACTAGATAAACAGGTCTGAAACCTGTGTGTACAGGTCTCAGAATGCAAACAATTTGTAAGATGGATGAGAAGAGATGAACTGTTTTTCTGAATTGTTAAAAACCTAACCAACCTCTTCAGACTAAGGATTTTAGGCTAAATTTCAAAGAAAAAGCCATCTCCCTGGATACAAAGCCATGTGTTTGCTTCCCACAAGGGGACAAGTTGTCCTGATGGGAGTTGGATGTTTTAATCCAAGGTCCGTGTTGTGAGGTCCCATAGGGTCTTCAGGCAGTCATCAAATTGTAAGAATCATGTCTGTGCATGCATGTGTGCTTTTTCTTCTGGGGAGATAATAGCTTTAATCAGAATAGTTAACACAGCAAAAGGTAAGACCCATTGTTTGGAATTTCTGCCAACCCAACACAAGAGATACTGCTAATAAACTACCCTCAAATTGGGTCAGAAGAGGGCTCTTCAAGTCACTGACTATAAATAGAAAGCTCACTCTATGCAGACCAACTGTAAAGCACACTTACTTTGTCCATGAGGAAAGCAACAGTGAGGTCAGAACTTTTGCCTCAACACAATTTCTATCAACAGGAAATTGGATCACCCTCACAAGATCGGATCTGAGAAGGGCCTCATACTAATGGAGCTTATTCTAGGAATCAAGAATGACAAGGGGGATATTATGAGTCATTGAAATCTTCAAGCCTTTATGCTACTTCCATAAAAGTTAATCCCATTTGACTGTTTCTTAATTCAAATGCCAACTTTGTCAGTGAGAATAGACTCTTGATTACCTCATGTTTCCCACCAAGCAATAGGAGTTTGATACCCTCAGAAAGGTAACCTAACACTGAGTACTTGTGTTCTCTCTGGGCCAAGAGCTAGGAGTTAATATAGCACAACCTACCTGATAAAGTTTCTTTATCTTGGCATCAAAAATTGGGGATTAATTATGACTGTAACTATAATCAATGTGTATATACTCACACCTAGGTCCATAAAAAATGAAAGAAAATGAAGAACATTTTAGGGTCCAAAATATTTGGTAACAAAAATATACAGGTTCCAAGATATGTAAAGCGGTATAAATATCGTGTGATTGAGTTTAATTTTTAGAATGAGTTGAATAAGACCGAGAAGGACAGAGAGAATGGAATGAGCTAAGGCAGAGAGGTGAGAAAGAGCTTGCAAAAGGAAAGAGACAAAGTTCAGTAAAAGGACATGGTTTATATTTACAGTAATAATTATACCTTATTAGCAGGAATGCTTCCCAACAGAGACATGTGAAAACACATTTACTGTTCTTTATGAAGTCAGTTGCCCTGTCTCTTCTCCAAAATGCTATTGAGAAGCAGTCATCCTGAAATATAATCAATATAAAATATGATATAGTGTGGGAAATTATGGCATGTCATAAAAGAATATTGAAATTTTTAAAAAGGAGAAGTAGTGATAAATGCTAAAAGGTGATGAAGGTCACAAAATGGAGCACTCTGTGAAACATTTCTCCAGAATTAGAATAAGTGGGAAAACAAATACACTGTCATGGTGTCTTTAGTGCATGTTAGAGGAGAATAATTTTCGTATTGATAAATGCAAATTTTCCTCTTGTCCTGTTGAGCATGTAGAGAAGGATGACTGAGGAAGCTACCATGCTTTCTTGCAATACATTGTAGGATCATTTAACTCTAATAACAGATTCACCAAGTGAAAAAAAAAAGTTTTGATTTTTAAAGTGATTTTCAAGTTGCTTTCCCATCTGGGAAGATAATATGGTGAGCAACTAATATATGTATTCTGGCCTGCTTAACAATAACCTTTTTGTGTGAATCAATTAGTGTTCTGTCATAAACGAAATTACATGTATGCATGGGTTGCAAAACCCAAGTTTCCCAGAGTTTCATGAGCTCAGTAGAAGCTGATTATAAAAGGTGAGGGTCTTGCATATGTGGTAAACATATTAAGGTGCAGGAATTGTTTAATTTCATTGTATACACTAGAGTTACTAACTTACTATAAACAATTTTCAAGAAAATGAATCTGTCTCATTGGGACTTTAATGAAATAAATATAAGCTTTCCTTTTTTACTGTAAATAGCATAGATAAGACCATAATGCTTAAAATTAGTGGGAAAATGTTGTAGTATTTAACCAGTAAAGAAAAATAATCAGTGTCTGCAAAGTTACAGTATATTGATCTGCTTTAAATCACTCTTTATCTTAAATAGTGCAGTTTATATACTTCACTTAACAAAAATACAAACCTGATGTACATATCTACAGGTTAATTGAACAACTGTAGAAATTCTTTAAGCTTGTTTGAATTTGAATTTGTCATGTGTGATGTATTATTTTTGCTTACTTTAAGGTAGTGGGTATACTTGGCAGGACTCAGAATGACTGATGACTCACAGTATAAAGATTTTCCTGACACAGAGTGGTTGTACAGGAACACGACTGAGAAGTAAACAGTTGAGGTGGAAATAAGTAAGCCTTCAGCTGAAAATGTGCATTATGCAATACCAATTCCATGAGCTGACTATAAACAGACACCAATATCAGGTTTCTAGTGCTTTCTGGCTTAGGGTTCATTTTCTGCAAAGAAATGAAATTCATTCTGAATTGTCCCCAGAAATTAATCTTCTGCTATGTGTTAAATCATATGTATGAACTACGCACAGGAAGCTGATGCAATAGTTTGTACCTTGAAGTCAGAAAATTTACCAATGTGCATGCTTTTTATAGTCGGTTAAACAGAGAGCAGGCCTTTGGCTCCACATAAGATATACATTAATAGCCTACCCTGAACGTTATGCATTCTTTACCTCCCTTTTATTCTCTGTTCACAGTCATCATTTTATTCATCTAACTGTTCCCATCCCCAATATTTGTGCTACAGGTTGGGTCTCCAGGAAAGCCAGCTTTGCAATCATTTGAGTGGTGATCTAATCCTCTTGCTTAGAGGGCTCACAAAACTGGATCAATAGTCCATTTCTTTCTGACATGGTCATACAGCCCTACTGCCCCTTTGCTCTGTATGGGGGAAATGCTATAAGTTGTTATCATTTTTCCTTTTCAAGGTAACAACTCCAAGTTTAGTAGAGATTCTTCGTATTTCTATTTTTATAGTCTTAGTTCTAGTTTTCTTTGGGGGCTCAGGAGTGTTGAGGAAAGCGATGCTGTAGTTGTCATCCTAGCCGCTGGTCTTAAGATTTATTTTACTTCAATTTCCACAGTGTACTGTCCTCCAGTTCTGATCCACATTCTGTACAAATTTTCATTCTGTCAGTGTCTCATCTCTCATCTTTCCATTAAATATATCTGTAACTCTCTCTACACTCCTGCTGTATGTCCTTTGTCACTGCCTATGTGTAGGAGCAAATGAAATCAGTGCTTTATCACCAGAGGAGGTTGTTTGGGGTAAGGGTTTATGATCTGGAGAATCTACTAGAGAGGAATAATTTATTCTTCAAAATTTCCCCCTTCCCATTAAGAATAACTATTGGATAAATTCCTGATTTCACAGTTTTATTTCTATTTTTCATCAAAAGACTGTCAAATCGGAAGAATTACAATATTGTGAGACGGAAAGAGATATTGGCTTATAGATCATGTCAGATTAACATTCTTGGAGAGCAGCAGCTGCGTCTACTCACTACTTTTCATAGCCAAAGATAGAAAAGATTTGTAACATCTTCTCCATACACAGGCTAGATACAGGTCAAATGAAGATACCTCACTTTATTTTAGGAAAGAAGAGTATAGTAAACAGAAAATCAATAATTTTACATTTTAAAGCTCCAGTCAACAATGATCTATAATTTTTAAAGCAGTCATGATCTAAAAATAGCTCATTCCTTTCTAAAATGATGATGTGCCGCCCAAAATGGGTAGATTCTAAATGCTTTACATGTATTCATCTATTTAGCTGCTTTATAAGTATCGACAGGTAGGCTGATATTTGCTCGACTCTCCTTACCTCACAAGGTGAGAGATCACAAATAGAACTTTAAGAAATCACTAAACGATCTCTAGACCTACTGAAACATGACTACCAAACATGTGAAAAAGAAACAACCAAGTAGAAAACTCATAACAATCTGTTTTACTTTTTTAAACTCCTTCATTCTTTAAATTCCCCCCAAGCCTGACCTACTGCTTTTACAAGCTCATGTTTTTTCTCTAGCTTCAAAGGTTAGCAAAGGCAGTGACAATGAAAAAAAATATGTATTTGTTTCTATAGCATACTATATATATAGTATATATTTTTTATGTCAGGTATTCAATTAACTATTTTAGTTATATTCTCTTCGCTATAGACTATTCATCTCCACAATAACCAAATCTATAAAGTAGATATTATTATCCCCATTTCATAAATAAGGAAATTTAAGCTTATACAATTTAAATATCTTGTGCAAAAACACACTTTGAGTTAGGGGCCAGGTCAGAATTTCAATCCATGATTGCTTGACTCCAAAGCACTTATTCTTTTCATCATACAATCATGTCTCTTATTCCACTTGGGAGGTTTCATTATTTGAGATCTGGTTAAGAGCATTTACTAATGGTTTACAAGGTATATTTGAAACATCAGAAAAAGTATAGTCTTATTTTAAAATAATGGTTATGTTTTACATTTTTAAAAGTAAGACATGAGGATTGTAGAATTTAAAAATAATAATAATAAAACTAGGAGCACTTTACCTGGACTTGGTGATTGAGAACCAACACAGTGTATCTATTGCAGTTATTTCTTGATCACTTTTCACTGATTCTGCAGGATTTCTTCTTAAAATCCCTTGTTCAAGTGAAATCTGCTATGCAGAGTATGTGTCAAAAAGTTGGTGGTTTAGCTTTTCACTCTACTGAATTGGGTCTGAATTATCTCCTACTCTCATTGTCTGTCTCCGTGAGCAAGCAGCAAGATTATTCCCACAGAATAAAAATGATCAGTAATTTTTTTTTTTTTTTTTTTTTGCGGTACGCGGACCTCTCACTGTTGTGGCCTCTCCCGTTGTGGAGCACAGGCTCCGGACGCGCAGGCTCAGCGGCCATGGCTCACGGGCCCAGCCGCTCCGCGGCATGTGGGATCTTCCCGGACTGGGTCACGAACCCGTGTCCCCTGCATTGGCGGACGGACTCTCAACCACTGCGCCACCAGGGAAGCCCGGTCTGTAATTTTTATTTACCTGGAAATGATTTCTGAGAGGCCAGGAACTCTTGAGTGCACTGATCCCAGTACTCACCCTGCCTCTGCACTCTCTATAGCAGCTCTGATATCCAAACATACTAGATCTCTTACCATCCATTGCCTTCTGTCTCAGGTCTTCTTGCAATAGGGAGTTAGAATCTTTTGATTGCATATGGCATGAAAGATGCTGAGAAGAATGGAGGTAAATTAAATAATATTGTCTAGTCAGAATTTTTTTCTCTTTGTGTATTTGGTCTCAAGTATGGGCAGATAGGAGACTGAGAAGTTTTTTAATACATTGTTAGGGTCCCTACTCTTTGATAACCTGTGTCAACATTTTTCCTATCTTCTTCCTGAATGGCTGTGTAGTTCTCAGTAAATGTTGGCTAACTGTTACACTAATGATCCATGGCAATGTGAGATAATTTATCAGACTTAGCATAATTAGAAATAATTATTTGCAGAAGTTGACAAAGTATTGATTACTGTGTTCATCGTGTCTATGATCCCATCTTTCCTGATGGAAGATAAGAAAGCCTTAGAAGGCATAACTAACTTTTACCACAATTGGGAGAACTTCCAAGGTATTTATTTTTATACATCCTTTCTTAATATATTATTGCTCCTTCACCAAAAGGAAGAATCTGTATTTTTAGTTAAATTTGTTTATATATAAAATGCTGTATCTACTGAGTTGCTAAATATTTAAATGTATCAATTATGTGCCTCAGGGCTTTTGTAAGGATTGTAATTTATAAATGTAATTAATGAAGAAGTTACTAAGACTCCACTGAATTTACAAAACATACTATAGGGCATTTGTAAACCCATTTGGAGTAGAATATAAATAATTTAAACAGTTACACTTGTCAGTAAATGAGCAAAGTCTATTTTGATGTAATGGTCTTGTTTACTCACTAATTTGATGGAGCTACTATTTTCCCATAGATTTTCCATCAAGGAAAATGAAGGCATATCTATATATATTAGGCATATGTAAAACATATATTATAGGTTTTATTTACACCACATAATGGAAGGATGTCTCAGTAAACTGCATCTCTTCTGCAGATAAGTCACATAGCATTGAGCTAATTCATGGTGAGGGGAGGTGGCAAGCAGGGGTTATTCCAGTTTGACAATATAGATTTTTTTCAGAGTCTAGTCTAAAGCGTTATGTTTAATATTTTCACCTAATTCATTTTTATCTTCTTTGAAATATTTATAACCCAAATTGTGAAAAAAAGTAAATTTGTTAAATCAATAAAATGATTACTTTTCTCCAAATAGTTACAAACTTAACATATCATATTCTGTTATCATCGTCTTTCAGGGTAAAATCTGATATTTCTGGGAAACATGATGGTAAAGCCTTCCTGTGCAGATTATCTCTACAGTAAAAGCCTTTAATTGACTGCTAACTAGCTTACTAGGATGAGAATGCTAAGGTGCCTTCTTTACACTGCCCATTTTCTTACTCCTCATGTGTATAAAAGCTGCTTTCAGTCTCACTAGAAAAGCAAGAAAAGAAATTATGGACTCATATGTTGTACAGCAGGGTGAACTGCATGTATTCAACTTATTCCAGCCATAGAAAGGTTTCAAAGCTGCCTTCTCTTTCCAATCAGATATTTTGCTGCTTGACATCGCTGATTTTTACAACCCTCTATAAATTACTTCATTTACTAACATAGGAGGATATAAAACACCTTGGAAATCTGCCTCCAATTTTCATCAGGTTGAGATTCCTTTATACATACACAGACACACTGGCACACACACACTGGCACGCACTCAGGCAGGCATACTAATGATTTTAAAATATAGTCATGATTATTTAAATTGCAAAATCAATCAATAGAAAAACTAAAAAAAAATCTTCTGGGAGAAGAAGGAAGGGAGGAAAGAGAATTGCTATATATGTGTAACATCCTCAGCTTCACACAGGAGAAATTCATTTGACAGCCTCTGTAAGTTTATACCTTACAACAGTGTCTGGGGCACAATAAGTGCCACCAGATGAAAACCAGGGAATACTAAATAGTTGTCTTTTGGTCTAGGATCTGAGGTTCACACTGAATAGGAATAGACTCTGCTTTCACCATCTCTGCAGTTTCTGTAAACTCTGTAATTTTCATCTTTGAATAATTTGCAAAATTTGGATCAAAGATTATTATATCCATATTAAAATTTAATTATCAAGGAATATATTTATAAACACGTTGATAGATTATGTCACCCCATCTATTGATCCACAGATATGAGTAATTTTTATAAATAACCAAAGAAAATTTAAAATAATCATCTCGGATTTCGATGTAACTACACACAAGTGTATGTAAAATTTCTGATGAATTTAATTATTATTTTTTTAATTTAATTATTATATTTATTGTTGCTTCATGACTTGAGTAAAATTTTTGGTTCTCTGGCTTAGAAAATAACACCAAGATATAATCATGTTCTCTTGCTTTTGGTAATAATAGGCATCTCAAAACTATATAATTTTTATATATGACATTAATTTTATTTCAGAGCACACACTACAAATACTGGGTACCAATACCACATATAATTGAAAAGTACATGTCTTTGTGTCCATAAATTAAGGAATTATCAAACAAATTATCTATCATTTAATGGCCTTAAATCATGTGTATGCCATCAAAAAATAATTGAAAATTTACACATTGTTTTATATTGCATAGACCAAAATGAAACCCTAGTTGTATTACACAGTTTAATTTTGTAATGTTAATTTGAAAAGTTTTCTTTATGTTTAATTTTGTAAACAGATTTTTAAAAATTATTTGATGAGGGGGCACAATATGATTCTGTCTTACCTTCTCCTTTTAACTGTTCCTCTTTTACCTGTTTCTTTTCCCTAATCCTTGTTCCTCTTTTTACAAGTTTCTTTTTCATTCCTAGTAGCGGAAAATAAAATATATATGCATACACATACATACACATATATACAAATATACATATATACATGTAAATATACATATAGAGAGAAAGTTAAGAGTGTTGTCATGCAAGCAAATAAAGGTTCAGGAATTAATTGAAAACATTTGATAAGAGTATTAATCTTTTAATTCTAAAGAAATCTAATCTATGACACATGTACATAGAGTTATGCATATAAAAGTAGAAAATAAATTGTGATGTGGTAGAAATGGTCAGTGTATTTTTTTTTTTGGCAAGTCATTTTCATATTCAAACTTGGTTGAAACTAAATTAACCATGAAGATGGTTTGTTACATTTGGTAGTGGCAAATGGCACTGAGTAGCTCAGCAACATCAGAATTCTGACATATTCATCCATGAAATTTTTATAAACTAGGTTTTGATTAATGTATATTTATATCTGTGATTATAAATATAATATTAAATTAATCACTGCATCTGTCCCAAATTTTACTGTATAGTAAAAATTACCCTAATGATATTAATTGAGGAAAATGAATATCAGAAAAAAAAAATCAAGGAAAAAGTTCCTTAACATTTACCATATATGTACATATATATGAGTATACATGTTTATATGTATATGTACATGCATATGTGTATGAATATTAATTTTCAACATAAAATAAAAACTTTAATAGTATTGGTTTGGGTTCACCTGGTCCATGACTTGCCATTTTATGGAATACATGAAATCACAAAACTCACATGCAGAATTAAAAATATTTATTATGAGACCAGGCCTTTCTTATGTGAGTGAATTATGAGAAATTATACATTAAACTTAGAATGAATAGAACTATTAGAAAAATAATAAGGGTAGTTTAAGTGAAATACTTTTTGTTCCTTATACATTTACCAATTGAAAATTATATATTTGGTTTAAAATTCATTTTCACTATATAAAGTTGTTTTAGATGATAATCTGAATGTATTTAGCTGCTTATTTGGGGAAGCCTAATAATTAAGTCATTAGGGTATTTAATGAATATTGTACTCCACCTTCAGAGATTGCCTTTCTGACCTTCTTATGTTTGAATACGGCCATGTGACTAGTTCTGGACCAAGAGTTGTAGGTAATCGTTGTATGTGTTACTCGTAGGCCTACAGTTTAATTTGCTAGTGTAAGACACTCCAGAGGGCTCTATTTTTTCTCTGACATGATTATGGATAATATTTGAAATGTAAGTTGCCCTATCAGTTTGATTTCCTGAACAAATATAATTATCAGAGACTTCACCAATGACTCATGATGGACATATAGGCTGAGTAAGAAATAAATACTCTCATTCTAAGGTAGTGAAATTTGGGGCTTGGTTACTGATGCAGCATAATCTAGCCTAACCACTTTATAAATCACTTTCTATTATAGATTTTGACAACATTGAGAATGAACACAATGAGGCAATGGATGGTATTATACTTAAAGACAAAAAGTTGGATTTTAGAAAGATGATTGAACGTAAAATTAGAAGAAAATTTCCTACATTTTTCCTTTCGCATTATTGCACTTACTCTGTAGGACCTCCAGGTTTACTAAGAAATGCAATTGTGGCTTTCCTTTACAGGTCAGGTTTGGCAGTAGGAAAAGTGGTCGTAGAGATGGGCTCATTAGTATCCACATGAATGATCTGATCCTGGAGTAATTGAGAGTCCAGCCAAAAGCCAGTAGGCTTCAATTTACCATAATGACCTACAAAATTGAAGGGACAGCCAATGGGGCTTGATCTACAGGGACTTGTAAAGATGGTTAATAAACTATGGTACCACTAGGGATAAGATACACAGGTAGCCAACAAGGGTGTCTATTAACATATATAGCTGGAAATTATAAGTGAAAAAACAGGAGATTGATGGCAATTACCATAATAAAAAGTCACAATTTCTTGCTCAGTTCCCAGATCCAAAGAGATAGCCATGTCCCAAAGAGGAAGGACTCTGTAATACTATGGCAAGGATCTACTGTAATAATTCACACAGTTGGGTTTTTGATGTTGTTGTTCTTTGTTTGTTTTTTAATGAACTTATGCCCATTCACTCAAGTGACTGAATATTGTAGAAGAAGAAGGGTGAATACTCAGACATTACAAGGACTATTGGCCCCAGGATCTGAGTTGACGTTAATCCTTGGAGATCTAAAGCATCATCTTTATACCCCAGTTAGAGTGGCTTGCAAGGGTCGGGTGTTCAGTCAAGGGATCATATTCTACCTAAACTAAATATACTAACAATGGGCAATGAACAGTCAAAACAACAAACATATACCTTTCCAAAACCTCCCGCCAGATGTACTGATCCTTGTGTATTATACATCTTGGCTCCTAGCACCACGATTTGCCAGTTGCCCAAACCAGGACCTCTGAGTGTCATCCTTAACTCCCCACTAACTCTTACGCTCAATCAGTCATTCACATCTTTTGATTCTACTGGTTTTTTGTGCCTTAAACTGATCAAACCTGTATCATTTCCTGTTCAGCCTCCTTCCAATCTCAGGTTTCCAAAATATATTCCAAAGACATGATGGATAAATTTATCTAAAATAAATTTAGACACCTCTCTTCCCTGCCAAAAATCTTTCAGTGGTTCCAATAGCACTTAGGACAAATTCCAAACTCCTTACTTTTGCATATAAAGACATTCATAGACTGGCCCCCACCTAACTTTCAAACTTCATCTCTCAACACCCTGACTCTCTCCTAAAAACTACAGCTCCCATCTATAAACCCATGCTCCCACCATGTTAAAACGCTTAAGTTCCTCATCTTCCTCTGGGAAGCTTTCCATAATCCTGACAGCTAGATTAACTGCAGTCATATGTACCCTCATATCATTCAAGGCTTATCCTATCTGAGCAGTCATTATGCTTAAGCATTAGTATATTTATTTTTCTCTCCCATTAAACTATTTTATTTATCTAGTACCTAGTATTTTCCCAGATACCCATATGTTAAATATCCCGCAGATGGTTTTTAAATGAAACTGTATTTCAGAACATTCTAAAATCCTTGAAAGAAAGACAAAGTTAACTTTCAGAGATTTATTGCCTCACATTACTTCAAATGGAGGATATATCACATGCAAATAAATCAGGATTCGTAATTTAAGTGTAATTTAACTGTAAACAAGGAATTAATAGAAATAATGATCTCATTTAAAGCAGTAAGTGATTTTTCTTCCATATTTATTCCAGACTGTAGAAATAAATGTTTAAAATATAACATCTGAATGAAGTCAAGAGTAGTAGAGTCCTTGACCAAAACAAATGTACTGTTTGTATGTGTTTTATGTTGGGTTATCAGGCTTACACATAGTCTTCATATTAAATATCAGCACTGTACTTTAGTTTGCCAACCCATATAGAATCCACAACATTTGAGAACTGAGAGGGGTAACTCTATCCCACAAAATGCTCAGCTATTTAATTAACATGAAACTGGTAATTCTAGACTCAGAACTATGCATACAGCGAACACTCCTGTCTTAGACATTTAGGAAACCCCCCCTCTGAGTATAATATCTTTATTCTCTCTCCTATGTCCTTCATGTATACCAAATTTTTTTTTTTTGGCTGCATTAGGTCTTCGTTGCTGCATGTGGGCTTTTCTTTAGTTGCATCAAGCGGGGGCTACTCTTCATTGCAGTGCACGGGCTTCTCATTGCGGTGGCTTCTCTTGTTGCAGAGTACGGGCTCTAGGCACGCGGGCTTCAGTAGTTGTGGCTCATGGGCTCTAAAGAGCAGGCTCAGTAGTTGTGGCACATGGGCTTAGTTTCTCTGGGGCATGTGGGATCTTCCCCGAACAGGGCTCGAACCCCTGTCCCCTGCATTGGCAGGCGGATTCTTAACCTCTGTGCCACCAGGGAAGCCCTCATGTATACCAATTTTTTTTTATTCTCCTACCAAGGATATACACTTCCTCTGAGGTTGCTGGGTTGTTCTTTGTGCAATTCCATCCAGTTTCACAGCTGAATGAGGCTACATGGTGAGACATTTCAATTCATGAGTGTGGAGGAGGGAGGGAAGAAAGAGACCTTGGCAATTTTGGGGGGAAAAGAATCTTTAAAAAAAATTATATCTTTCTTCATGTCATTCCTCTTAGAATCTCTTCTGTTACTTTTTTTTTTTTTTTTGCTGTACGCAGGCCTCTCACTGTTGTGGCCTCTCCCGTTGTGGAGCACAGGCTCCGGACATGCAGGCTCAGTGGCCATGGCTCACAAGCCTAGCCGCTCCGCGGCATGTGGGATCTTCCCAGACCCCGGGCACAAACCCGTGTCCCCTGCATCGGCAGGCGGACTCTCAACCACTGCGCTGCCAGGGAAGTCCTTTTAAGTGTTACTTTAAAGAATGGAATGTATGCTGGGTGGACAGCAAGTCATGTCCACCACACTTAGTAGGCATAACTAGAAATTAGGGAGTCAGAATTCGGTACTATTTCAACTTTTTTACTCAGTAGCTGTGAGGTTTAATGTGAGTTACTTGGGTTTCTTAAGCTTCAGTTTCCTCATATGTAAAATTAGTATCAATATAATGCTACGTACTCCATCATTTTTTTAATTAGAAATATATATATTATCTATATAATGCACTTAATTTAGTGTCTGACAGAGTAAAAGGCAAAGAATGTAACATCTGTTATGATTAATACACTTTCCTCTCTTCTAGACCCTGAAAAACTGGGCTCTAGCCAACAGTGTTTGTACTTCAGGACATCCCTCTACTAAAATACCTGCTAGTTGTCATCCATTTTTGGGTAACTTTGTAATAACAAAAGTCATAGTATGTTCTGGATTCTGCCACTGCTATCTGTTGTAATCTAGGATACATTATTGGTGTGCGTTGCTAGTGCCATTGATGCTGCTCTTAAAGGACAGATTTAGGGCTTCCCTGATGGCACAGTGGTTGAGAGTCCGCCTGCCGATGCAGGGGACATGGGTTCGTGCCCCGGTCCGGGAAGATCCCACATGCCGCGGAGCAGCTGGGCCCGTGAGCCATGGCCGCTGAGCCTGCGCGTCCGGAGCCTGTGCTCCGCAACAGGAGAGGCCACAACAGTGAGAGGCCTGCGTACCAAAAAAAAAAAAAAAAGACAGATATAGATAAGTGTATTACTTGGTATCACACCTGGAGGATGATTCCCTCTTTAAATTGTGTCTGTGTTGGTGAGGGCAGGGAGTTAATCTGAATGTAGAATTGGACATAAGGACAAAATAGAGTCTCTGAAAAATAAAATACTTGAAAAGTCATGGAGAAGAGACTTGGAACAAATATCTCCTTATGCAGAAGTATTATTTGCAACACATAGAAGGAATAGTTTTAAAAATGCATGATATCACTACAGGTGATATAACAAAGTGTACTGGAAATTGTTTAGTCAACTTGATCATTATATTCAGCAAAAGTATCAGATTGAGAACCCAAAATAATTTTTCTGTAATTTTTTATTCCAAATAATATAATCAGTTAGATCATATTAATCCTATATTTTCAGTGATCTACTTCATTTTCATTGTTTACATATGTAGTAACATTTAACACTTTTAGGTTATTTGGGAAGGTAATGGTAGAACCACTAAGATTTCATTGTTTTCTCCACAAAATAACAAATCATTTTTTAATCTTTCTTTCCTAAATTGCCTGTTCAAGTTTAGTTTATGCTGAGTTTGTGTAAAGAATGATTGTCCTAACCCTTGAGGGGCACAGGAAGCCTGAGAAGGATCTGGATAGATGCCTGTCCAGATATTTCACTAAATTCTCCTGACACTTAAAGAGATCCAGGGCAATACTCTAAGGAGGGAAGAGTGTCCATTAGGGTTTGCCACTTGGTCAGTCACTGGTCCTGCCTTAAGTTTTATTTTAGGACTGTTTCAGTTAGAGAGGAAAAGGAAGAGGAGAACACAAAACTGTAATACTGTTGTACTCTGAAATCCTTTAAAGTTCAGAAAGATGCCTTCTAAAGATTGATGGCATTTGCATTTATCAGTGGTTAATTTGGAGAAACAGATCAAAGTTGGCTGCTGTTATTTCCAATATGATGTAAACCTTTACTAATGCCCAAAAGGTTTGGGAAGAAGCATTAAGTGCACATCAATAACATAACTCCTATAAGATGCTCATAGGACACCCAGAGTCTTATATGTAATGCAATTTTTTAGTTTTCCCATCCAGTCCATAAGAAAATCACCTTGGATAGGTATCATTAATTTTTCTCTCTCTGAGATCTTTTAAGCTCTTGTGTTCTCCAGAAAACCCTCTGTCTTTTTCTACCCCTCCTTCCTCTCCCAGGGCCTACAGTATAGACAACATCACATCTTTAAGTCTCTATGACTTGTTGGATGAGACTTGAGGAATTTAGAATCTTCAGATTAAAACATCTATAAGCAAATATTTGTATTTTAATATCAATAAATTTTCAGAGCATAACTTTGATTAATTATTTTAACAGAATATCTGTCTCTTTACCTGTCTTATGAAAGACGTCTTTTCCATATATAGTAAATGAACAGAAAGGAGAAAAAAAAAGAAACAGATGGCAGGAAAAAATCTTGTATTACCTACATATATATTCTCTTCTCTTTGTGACCCTCAAAGTTAATTATTTCTCCCTAAATGCATTTGCAAAACCAATTTATTTGAGAAACCTTGATAAAAGACCTTACAAATGATATGTTCTGGTGACTGACTCTTAACTTTTCTACCCCTTACTCACAGTATTGATAATTTTGATGGATAAAAATGTGCTAGATAGAGGTCAAATTTAGGTGGCTCAAGCCTATAAAAAGAAGCCTAATTTCATTTTTGAGTAGATGGAATGGCCTGAGTGGCCTTAAAAGTCATTGCAGTTTTATATGAGGCTTGGCAATTTCCCAGTCCTCTGATAGGGACTCATGCATAGGCATAGAGTACAAAGGCCCCATGCAGGTTGAGATGATCTCAGTATTTATGTTTTGGCACCAACAGTCCATGAAAAATAAATGACTTATCCTAGCAGGTCCTTCATATTTTTAAGAAGTCATTTCCCTTTAGCTCTATTTCAGGTTAAGAGCTATTCAGTTCTTTAGTGTACTTAGATGCTTGCATTTAAGTTAATTTCTGCATCGTTAATTCACTATGTCTGCCTCTTTTGTTTTAAATTACTATATATGTGGATATCAATGTTTATTTCATTAGGAGGTTAAAAAAATTTTCCCTAGAAATTACTCTCTGAGTAGGGCCACTCATTCCTCTTCTTGATTAGAGCTGGTTACGCATGATAGCTTTTACAAAATTCTCAAGTCTATCAGAAGTCTGGAGTTACCAAAACCAAATATTTTTCTTATTTTTTTTGCCTTTCTATTTTGATTTCATATAGTCAAATCCAAATTGTAAAGCTATGCCTGTCCACATGCACTGTCTATTCTGCTCTTCTTCTGTTGTTTTTCTTCCCCTCAGACACATTATACTTTTCAAACTAAATTGATTTCATTAACTTCCATCCTTCCACAAACATAAATTGCTACTCTCTCCCAATTCATACAGAGCCACACAAAACCTACAAATATGAGATAGTTGGTTGACTATTTTGAGGCTTTCCCAGTCATTCACACTACTGAAATATCCATTCAATCTGCAAATGATATTTAGTGAGGAACTACTAAAATTGAAATACTTCTAAGAATTTAGAGGAGCAAAAAGAAAACACACAGGTACACACATAAATATAAATGGCCACTTCATTCTCCTCAAGAAGCTTGCAACTAAGTAGGATGGATAAGGTAAACATAAAAGATATAAAGAATAATGTGTGCAGTTTTCGGGGGGGGGTTGTTTTCTTAAGGTATCATAGAAAATCTACTAAAACACTGCTGTACTCAGTGTTGTCTTCAAACCAAGAGTGTGGGTATCCCTTGGTAACTGGTTAGAAATGAAGAATCTCAAGGTCTACCTCAAACCTAGTTAATCAATATTTGCATTTTAACAATATCCACGGTTAAATACTATGCACATTAAGTTTGAGAAGATCTGTGCTGGAGCTATCAGGTTCTAAGAGAAGATCAAAAGCTTATGTGTGGAAATGAAAGTGTTGGAGCTGGATCTTAAACATAGCAATGAAGAGGGCAGAAGCAAAATATCAAAGTCATGTCAATTGTACAAAGAAAGGCACTGTCCAGTCTATAGCTTACTCAATTTGGATGGGTTATGCATAGGCCGTATGGAATGATACCAGAATGATAAGCTTGTCCTTAATATTTGATCAAGTCAGATAATGACATATGACTGCAGAAAGCTGTGGGTAGTATTATTTTTTTTTCCCCCCAGGAAGTTGGATGCCAGAGAAGGAGTGATACTATCCCTAAATTTAGTAATGAGGTAGAGACTTAATAATTGGAAAGTCTGCAGTTATAAACAGAGACTGTCTTAGCCCATTCTGGCTATCACAAATACCATGAACTGGGTAGCTTATAAACAGCAGAAATTTACTTCCCACATTTCTGGAGGCTCAGAAGTCCAAGGTGAAGGCTCTGACACGGTCACATTCTGGTGAGAGTCCTCTTCCTGGTTCATAGCCAGTGGCTTGTTGCTTTCGTCCACCATGTAAGGGACTTCTGTGGGGTCTGTTTTATAAAAACACTGATCCCATTCATGAGGGCTCCACCCTCATGACCTAATCACCTCCTGAAGGTCTCACCTCCCAATACCATAATCTTAGGGGGATGACTTCAACATAGTAATTTTGGGAAGATACAAACGTTCAGGCTGTAGCAGATAAACTCAGAAATATTAACCAGATCCATTCTCTATTTGTGGTCCTATTAGTTCTTAGATTGGTAGGTGTGAAAATCATGAATTTTATATTTGAGAAATGGTGGCCCCTGAGTTTCTTTTCATCTGCCATTATTAAGATAGAAGAATTTTCTTCTTCCTCTGTAGTATTATATACTAAGAATCTGGATTTTTGTCAGAAGCTTTCTTTTTGGCTACTGTACCAGAGAAAATGGTGCTGTGGGAAATTAAAAGTCTTCAATTAATGTAAAAAAGGATGTCTTAGCTTCTAAACTGTGTGAGTTGATGGAGGGAGCTATGAGAAAATGCTCATATCATTAATTTTATATAAAAATTTGGGTTTCTAATAAGCCACACATATAATGCTTTCCATATTCATGTGTCAGTATAATCCTCATATATATATGCATATATATATTGAGTTGGCCAAAAAGTTCATTTGAGTTTTTCGTAAGATGTTATGGAAATACCTGAATGAATTTTTTGGCCAGCCCAATATATGTATATATATTTTAAAGGAACAAAGTAAAGACCAGCTTTTGAACTGAAAAGTTTTTATTTTCAAAGTTGAAAAAACTTTACATATATCTTCAACTAATAAGTACTGATCCAGGTCCTACCTGAGGAAAATGTTATGTCACTGATACAAAGTAGTCACCAAAAGACATGCACATTTCCTTTTTGGTTTTTTTGCACAAACTTTTTTTATTATATAAGTTTCAGATGTATGCACATTTCCTTTTTAGTCTAACAATTTGGATAATAATAATGAATATGTCACTGTGTCTAGCAAGATGTATTTTGCTCATCTGTTTGATCTGGATTTTGATCTAAATACACGTCTAGGAGTGAAATTAACAATCATATTTCATGGATCAAGATCCTCCCTAAGAAACTATACAAAACAAGGATGCTACTAGAAAAGCTGCTATCTCCCTCACTCAATTCTAAATTCAATCCAAAACATTTGCTAAGCACATAAATGATGTGAGTATTGGTCTAAGTAATTAAGGTGTCAAAATTAATAATACAGTGGCTCAAGAAACTATGAAAGGAAACAAGTATATTCAATAGTTATTATACAAATATGGCTACTACAAATACTTTTACAGTGAAATTATGAGTTTACTTAGAGAAAACAGAAAATTCTTCACAGAGGTGCTATTTAATGAGTATTTTGAAGGTTTGGTAGGATATGAAAAGTCAGAAAAGTGTTGTTGAACCTAAGTTCATGTGCCTGATGCACGGTGAGGCCAAACAAACCAAACGATGGCATTTGGAGCACAGAAAGGTTTATTGAAAGGGCCAAGCAAAGAGAACAGGAAGCTTATGCTCAAAAGACCCTAACTCCTTGATGGTTTTCAGGGAAGAACTTTTAAAGGCAAAATTTGGGGTAAGGGTTGCAGGGTGTGTGACTTTCTTCTGATTGGTTGGTGGTGTGGTAAGAGAGCAGTATTTCAGGAATCTTGTGCAAGCCATCCTTCACCTGGGTGGGAACCTTAGTTCCTGTAGAAGAGCTCAGATACATAGTTTGTATATCCTTTGAGGAGGAACTAGGACTCTGCTTTATTGCTGCACTCTTGTTTCTTGACTGCTTTTCTTTTGCTTCTGCACTCCCTCACTTCCCTAATTAGTAACTGTTTGAATCTGCCCTTTGGAACTCAGGGAAGGTCTAGGAGGCTGAAGTCTTTTTCCTACAATCTAGAAATAGGGCACATGGAAAGGCTTTTGTATCAAAGAGTACCCCACAGCTTTCAAAAGAGGGGAAACGACTTTTCAATTCTGTTCAATAAGTTGACCATAGCCCAAGAGCTATAAGCAGTCATGACACATTCAGGAAATAGCAAAATTCTGATGCTGCTGATGAAAATGTTGTGTTAAGAGGAGTGTTGGGAAAAAAAAGGGGAGAAAAAAATGTGCTGAAAATGGGTGAATGGGTTTAGGGAGTGTGACACTGTGATTTATAATAAGAAATATATATTTGGTCTTTGTACCTGATGTAAAGCTCCTAAAAGCCTTGACAAGTCCTAAGTGATAACAGCAATAAAGGTGAAAGGATAGTCTTTTTTTATTCATAACAAGATCCTTTCAACCACACCTGAGTTTATGTTAGTGAAGTGACTTTGGAAAGCCCCAGGGATGGGAGCTTATTGCCAGGGGAAGTAACTGTGTAATTAGAGAGTTGGAACTTCCAGCCCTATCTCCTAATTCCAAGGAGGGAAGAGGGGCTAGAGGTTGAATAAATCACCAATGACAGTGATTTAATCAATCATGCCCAGGTAATGAAGCCTCCATGAAAATCACTAACGAAAGGGGTTCAAAGAACTCCAGGTTGCTGAACACAGGGAAGTGCTGGGAGAGCAGCGTACCTGGAGAGAGTTTGGAAGCTCAGCAGCCCTTGCCACATATTCTGCCTCATGCTTCTCTTCTATCTGGCTATTCCTGAGTTGTATCCTTTTTAAATAAACTGCTAATCTAGTAAGTAAACCATTTTCCTGAGTTCTGTGAGCTGCCCTAGGAAATTATTGAACCTAATGAGGGATTTGTAGAAACTTCTAATTTATAGCCAGTTAGTCAGAAGCACAGGTGACAACCCAGGCTTGCAATTCATGTCTGAAGTGGGGAACAGTCTTAACTAACTCCAACAGTTAGTGTCCAAAGTGAGTTACATTATAGGACACCTAGTTGAGGTATTCCAAAAGTTGGAGAATTGCTTGGTGTGGAAAACGCCACCTATCTGGTTTTGTTACCCAGAAACTGGGTTCACCTCTTGGTGGGTGTCAAGCCAATAGACACAACCAAGCCACAGATCAGGAGAAGGAAGGATTTATTACTTGCAGTAAGTAAGGAGAACACCAGGAATCTCTCCCAAAGCAGTGTCTCAGCATCAACAAAATTGGGGAAGTTTTAAGCTAATGATAAATGCTTATTCATGAGGGGGCTTGAGCAGGGGAGAATTCAGCATAGAATCAAGGGTTGACAGAGTTCAGGCTTTGGTTGATTGAAGTCAGGAGGGTCAACATCATAATTCCATCCTCCGCCTGGATGGGGGCCTTAGTTCCTGCAGAACTCAAAGACGTATTATTATGTATATCCCTTGAGAAACCAGGACACTGCCTCAAGACTGCACTGTTGTTTCCTGACTGCTCCTCCCTTGTTTCTGTATTCCCTCCCTTAAGATAAGTAATTACTGAGGCCTGTTCAAGGACAAACATGTGGCCAAGCTTAGATCACAAAATGGCTTAGGCCAAAATGGCTTATTTTATGCCAAAAAAAAAGAGAAGCCCAGTCTAGTTCTTTTCGTCTGGGGACCCCTTACTCTGCCTACAGTTTCAGAAGTAAAGTGTCAGAAATATTGAGTGTGGTAGTTATAGGAAGCAGAGTAGGAAATAGAGTTTTTCCTTTTGGGGAGAAAAGTCCTGCAAATAAGCAACTATGTCAAATGCTACTGTGATAGTTGAGACAGGATATCTTAAAGAACTACTTTATTTAAAGGGGTTCAATAGAGAATGGAGAAGAGAAATTAGAGACAGTGAGTTTAAACATTTTTTTCCCAAAGAGTATAGCTGTAAAGGGAAAGAGAAAAACAGAGTGATAGTGTCACCCCGAAACTGGGGCTGCCTTTTGGTGAGTGTTGAGCCAAAAGACACTACCAAGCCAAAGATCAGGAGAAGGAAGGATTTACTACTTGCAGCAAGCAAGCAGGTGGGTCATAATAGGAAGACCTGCTGGAAGTGGAAATTCTCTTAATTGCTTCAGTTTTCTCTCTGAATTAGAATAAAATAGTGTCAATGAGGATGGGGAAGGAGACTGTAGCTTTTAGAGATGACCAGAAAATATGAAATCCTATTTCACAGAAGAGACAATGGACTAAGCATCAAAATCCTCTTTTGGTGATTAATTACTGATTTAAAATGAGACTAGTAACATGATTGTGCGTTATTTTGGGGAAAAGTTTAGCTGACTGAAAAAAGAATGGGGTAAGTCATTAGATATAACTAGGTTGTGTGGCAGAAACAAATAGTGCAAAAGGATAAAGAAGCAAGGGAGTGAAGAGCATATGCAGTAGAATGTTCAAAACGATTGACAACAGAATAACAGCTAAAAGGGAGTAAAGTTCATGGGGAGGGGGATGAGAGGTGAATAAAAAGTGTTTGCATTACTGGATTTAAACTTCCATTGAATTAAAGATTTGCTGTCAATGGAGTAATAGAGTGTGATTTGGGAAAGTTTTGATTTGATAATGGACTGACTGAGGTAGGATTGAGGGCAAGGTCTTTGGATGAAATTAGATCATATGACAGAAAGGATATTGCAAGTATCATTTACATGGATATCAAGAATAATAACTGGAGTATTGTTGGAGAGGGAGATAGGGACTCAGTAAATAAAATATTCAAGAAAGGAGGAGGAGAGATTGGGTGAGTTGTAGATGATTACAGGGAGTAGTCAGAGAAAGTAGAATGCTTATGACTGAAATTGCAACTAAAAAAAGACTACAAAGGAAATACTCACAGAAGAGTCTACAGATTAAGAAGGCTTCTGTTAGGAATCTTAAATTTAACCTAGCACAATGAAAGTTAAGGAAATGGAGAGGTGTGACAGATAGGGTCAGAAGGAAGAGTATGTATAGGATCATATGAGGACTATAGTCCAACAAGTAAAGTATGGCCTGTGATCCTGACTTTCTTGCAGTACAGGGCAAGGAAGAATGACAGATTAAATCCTGAGGTCCCAAGGCTGCAGATGTTGAGGGATGGCACTGTTGGAGAAGTCTTGTTAAAATGGAGGATGAGTTCTGGAGCCCCCACCTAATATTGCAGATTGAAATTTAGATTCCAATAGAATTCCAATATTCTTACTTCTAAAATCAGTTCAAAAGAACACAGTGGTTTTAGAATCAAAAGCACTTTTTTAAGTTTAAGAAAATATAGAAAAAATATCTCTACAACCTGAAAGTAGGCAAAGATTATTTAAACAGTCACAAATTATAAAATGAAAAACTGAACACATGAGTCTACCTTACTCTTCAAAATTCAGTATTTCAACAGGCAAAATGACAGTTTGCTGACTGGGAGAAGACATTTTCAATACTTACAACCAGTGAAGGTTTCACATCTATAGTATTTAAAGAATTCCTACAAAGGTATAAGGAAATTATAAATGATCCTGTAAAAAATATAAAATAGGCAATATTATTAAGAAAGTATCTGAGAAAAAAAATGCTCAACCTCTTTGGAAAATAAAAATAAAACCACAAGGAATGAGAGACCATCTTACATCCCAAATCCTCAGTTTGAGTAAATATATGTTTCACAAAACTGAATGTTGTGAAGATTTGAACCAAGCATAAATCTTATTATGGTAAAAATAAAACTGGTACAATTACTTTCAAAATATACCTACACTATCTAGTAAAGTTAAAGGTCCTGGTTCCCATGACTCTGAAATTCTAGTCTAGATATGTCATTTTGAGAAACTTTGACTTATCCACAGAAAGAGAAGTAAAGAATGCTCATGGCAGCATTGTTTATGAGAGCAAGAGTTCTTGGAGTCCCTCCAAATTGGTTCATTTCCAGAGGGCCCTTGAATATCAGTGTTCCAAAATCTCTTCTAAAAAAAGTTTGCTTATTTCTCCTGGTGTAAAGAAGAAAAAGACCTTTCTCAGTCTAATCTCAATCAGGCCATCCAACAATCTCAGCCTACTCTATCTGAAGCTACTCAATATGTCAACATTCACATCCTCAACTGTTAATCCCACATCGATTCCAACCTCAAAGATGCTCCCATTTCCCTGTGTTCCCTCTCCTTATCACACTGCTCCTCCAAACATGTTCCTGTCTCCTCCGTCACCATGTCCTAACCCTCTTTGTATTTACACACCCCTCCCCAAACCTGTTCTTATTTTTTCCACTCCCGAATTTCCTAAAATTACTTAAGGCTTTGGTTTTGCTCCCCTAGTATTCAGATTCAGGGGGAGGGAAGTTAAATGACTCAGTCACCTTCTCCTGTAGTTATGTTTAAGCCTTGGTCTGTATCTGACTTACATGCCCTGACCCACAAAAAACAACAGCAATAAAAAAAACAAACAAAAAAGAGGATTCCCTACAAGATTGGGAGTTGAGACAACATCTTCATCAAAATGTTTCATACAAATTCTAAAATACAAACCCATAGGACAATCATCTCCTGAATGGCACACAGTGAGACATATTTTATTTATGGCAAATGTGCCTATTAGTATCTGCCTGCTAACTGGATTGGATACTGTTATCTAGCTATTCTAATTAGCCCTTATCAAATCTTTAACTAGACTATCTTCTTTTCTCACTTTACTGTATGAACTCTGATTTAAATTTTTCAGACACTAGGTGAAGAAAAAGGTCTGTAACAAGGTTTTACAGCTACAAGCTTAGGTGTAAAATTCTAGCACTAAAAGGAGTCTATGAATGTCCTTTCTCACAGAGTACCCACAAAAACTTGGAACAAGAAGCTAAGAAATTTGAATAAAGCTAAAATGTTTGACTCTCACAGTAGATCATTTATGGGTAATCTTTGTGCCTGTTGCTGCTGACATATGGACCCCAAAGGAAGTTCACTGGAACTACTGCAATTCACATGCTCTGCTCTAGGAAATAACCAGGACTCTTGACTATTTTACCAAACCAACAAACATCATCACCAGAGAACTACAGGTACTCCAGTGAAGGGTCCTCTACAATCATATAACATTGAACATGATTCTGGTTTCCCAAGGATACACTTGTGCAGTGGTCACAGTGACTGCTGTGTATATGATCCCTGAAAACTCTGTTGTCTGTGCCACCACTGAAAATATGTAGACCATAAAACAGGAAATTTGTTGAAACAGGACTACTCTCCTCATTCTGCTATCTAAGGACACTTTGAGTCCAATGTTCTGAATCCCCTGAATTTATCCCCTTCAAACCTCTAATCTTGTTTTTACTCTCATAATCAGATTTTAACGCTCATTAATTTTCTTATATATTCTTTTGTATGTGAGTGTGCGTGTTGAACGATGTGCTTCAACTCCCCTGCCCCCGACCCCACCAGCTTTATTGAGGTATAATTGGCAAAGAAAACTAAGATATGCAAAATGTACAATGTGATGGCCTGGCAACCACTTTTCTACCCTCTGTTTGTTTCTATGAATTTGACTATTTTTTTTTTATATTTCACAAATAAGTGGTACCATGTGGTATTTGTCTTCCTCCATTTGACTTATTTCACTTTGCATAATGGCTTTCAGGTTCATTCTTGACCATGTTGTCACAAATAACAGGATTTACTTTTTTTTTTTTAAGGCTGAATAGTGTTCCATACTGTGTGTGTGTGTGTGTGTGTATGATGATTTTTTATCCTTCCATCTATTGATGGAAACCTGCATTGGTTCCATACTGTGGCTATTGTGAATAACGGGAGTACAGATATCTCTTCAAGATAATGATTTCATGTCTTTTGGTTATATACTTAGAAGTAGAATTGCTGGATCATCTGAGAGTTGAATTTTTAAGTTTTGAGGAACCACCATAGTATATTCCATAGTGCTACATTCCCACCAACAGTGTACAAGTATTCCTTTTTCTCCACATTCTCACCAGCATTTGTTATCTCTTGTCCTTTTGATAACAGACATCCTAACAGATGTGAGGTGATAGCTCACTGTGGTTTTGATTTGCATTTCCCTGATGATTAGTGATGTTGAACACCCTTTCAAGTACCTGTTTATCATTTGTATGTTTTCTTTGGAAAAAAAATGTCTATTTAGGTCCTTTGATCATTTTTTTATTAGGATTGTTTTATCAGTTGTTGAGTTACATGAGTTCCTCATATATTTTGGATATCATCCCATTGTCTAGTATGTGGTTTGCAAGTATTATCTTTTATCCCATAGGGTGCTTTTTCATTTTGTTGATGGTTTCCTTTACTCTGCAGGAGATTTTTAGTCTGAGGTAGTCCTCCTTGTTTATTTTTGCTTTTGTTGCCTTTGCTTTGGGTGTCAAATCCAAAATATCATTGCCAAGACCAAAGTCAAGGAGATTACCTCCTGTTTTCTTCCAGAAATTTTATGGTTTCAGGTCTTATATTTAAGTCTAATACATTTCAAGTTAATTTTTGTGATTGGTGTAAGATAGTGGTCCAATTTAATGCATTTGCATATGAGTTTCCAGTTATTCCAGTACTATTTATTGAAGAGACTCCCGATTCCTCATTGTATATTCTTGGCTCCTTTGTTGAAATGAATTGACCATGTATGTGTGAGTTTATTTCTGGACTATTTCTCTGAAAAATACCATTGGGATTTTGATAGGGATTGCATTAAATTTGTAGATTGCTTTGGGTAATATAGACATTTTAACAATATTAATTCCTCCAGTAAATGAACATGGAATACCTTTCTATTTATTTGAGTCCTCCTCAGTTTCTTTCATTAATGATTCATAGTTTTCGCATACTGATTTCTCACCTTCTTGGTTAAATTTACACCTAAGAACTTTATTCTTTTTCATATTATTGTAAATGGGATTATTTTCCTAATTTATAATTTATTTTTGCATAGTTTGTTGTTAGTGTATAAGAATACCACTGATATTTTTATATTGATTTTATATACAGCAACTTTACTGAAATTGTTGATTAGTCCTAACAGTTTTTTGGTGGAGATTTAAGGGTTTTCTATATATAATACTATGTTACCTGCAAATGGAGACAATTTATTCTTCCTTTCTGATTCAGTTCCCTTTTATTTATTTTTCTTTCCTAATTGCTCTGGCTAGGAATTCCAGCACTATGTTGAATAAAAGTGATGAAGGTGGACATCCTTGTCTTGTTCCTGATCTTAGAGGAAAAGCTTTCAGCATTTCACCATTGACTGTGATGTTAGTTGTGGGTTTGTCACAGATGGTGTTTATTATGTTGAGGTACATTCCCTCCATGCCCAGTTTGTGTAGAGTTCTTACCACAAAAGATGTTGAATTTTGTGAAATGCTTCCTCTGCACCAATTGAAATGACCATTAGTTTTTATTATTTATTTTCTTAATGTTGTCTGTCACATTTATAATGTGTGATGTTGAATCATAATGCACCCCAGAAATAAATCCCATTTGATCAAGGTGCATGATCCTTTAATGTAGTGTTAAATTTAGTGCATTAATATTTTGTTGAGAATCTTTACATCTATATCGATTAGGGATGTTAACCTGAAATTTTCTTTTCTTGTTGTCCTTATCTGGCCTCATAAAATGAGTTTGGAAGTATTCTTCCCTCTTCTATTTTCTGGAAGGGTCTGAGAAGGATTGGTATTAATATTCTTTAAATGTTTGGTAGAATTTACCAGTAAAACCCTCTAGTCCTGGACTTTTATTTATTGGGAAGTTTTGATTACTGAATCAGTCTTCTTACTCGTAATTATTCTGTTCAGATTTTCTATTTCTTCATGAGTTAGACTTGGTGGGTTTTCTGTTTCTAGGAATTTATGCATTTCTTCTATGTTGTGCACTTTGTTGATGTATAATTTTTATAGTACTCTTTTACAGTTGTAATGGTGTCAGTTGTAATGTTTCCTCTTTCATTTATGATTTTATCTATTTTAGTCTTCATTTCTTTTTTCTTAGTAAGTCTAGGTAACATTATGTCAATTTTGCTTATCTTTTCAAAAAAAATAACTCTTAGTTTCATTGATCTGTTCTCTTTTTTTTAAGTTTCTATTTCTCACTAATCTTTCTTATTTACTTCCTTCTGCTAACTTTAGACTTAATTTGCTCTTCTTTTTCTAGTGTCTTGAGGAGTAGGATAGCTGGTAGGATAGCTTGTTCTAATTACTTCTTTGGTGCTTGCTTTGGCAGCACTTATACTAAAAATTGGAATGATACAGAGAAGATCAGCATGGCCCCTGCGCAAGGATGACACTCAAATTTGTGAAGCATTCCATAGTTTTTACTTATACAGTGTTATATGTCAATTATATCTCAATAAAACTGGAATAAGAAAAAAATAAAATTAAGAAAAAGAATTGCTTCTTTGTTTGCTACAGTCCTATAGGATTGGGACTGACAAATGGAAGCCCCTTTGGCTATCAGAGCCAGACATTTGGGAACCTTTCCCTTGGCAGCAGCTGTAAAACCTGCAGTGCTGAGATGTTTGTAAAAGCTCCTTCCAGGAATTTTCTTGAGCAGGTTGGAGGGAGAAGGCAGAAGTGGTCTCTATCAGCAGCCCTGGTCTCTGGGTAGACTCACAGTCAGTCCCTAGAGCCTGCCATTTTGATGTGGATATTTTCCTTTTTGTCTAATGTGTAGGAATCACTCAGCTATTTTCTGGATGTTTTTCAAAGAGAATTGCTCCATGTGTAGCTGTTCATTAAGTGTGTTCATGGCAGGAGGGGATCTCAGGAGCCTCCTAAGTGCCATCTTGCTTTGACTCTTTCTTTAGTACATTCTTAGGCATAGTTTTTGTCAAGTCTCTTAGATGTTCCATGATTTCTTAGACAGTCCTAAACCGTGCTCAACAGATGATACAACTAGTCCTTCAAGGCCAGCAAGAAAGTGAAGACCAGCCCATCCTTCAAACTATAAACCTCAAAAATGACTCTTATTCCATCTCTAATAATATTTAAAGACAGACACCATCCATCTAAAATAATGAAAAGGCTGATCAGTTGTGCAAAATTGCCGGTTACTCACTCATGTGGCCCAGCCAAAGTTTAATTAGGCTTTGACCCTCCCCACAATCCTATGAACTTTAAAGACTCCCATTTTTAAGGAATTACTAAGAGGCAGTACATACTGCCTTAAAAGCTCACTCTGAAAAAAAAAAAAAAAGCTCACTCTGATAATTAGCTGGCCACAGTAAGAAACAATGCCTGTTAAATCACCCCAGCCATGCTGTCTGCTCATCCCCACCTGCTTGAGTGATTTCCCCTCAAAGTTCTTGCTGATCTTGCTTACTCCTTCCTATACAAGAAAAGCTTTTTTTTTTTTTTTTGCTGTTTGATTTTGAGATGCTTGCAGATCTCAAGGTCTAAGTGTTCTTCCTGTTACAATAGTCTTTTCAAATAGTTTTTCTTTAGCCAAGTTCAGATTTGACTTTATTTAACAATATATTTAAAAAAATTATACAAAATAAAACAAAAAACTCTGTTATACTGTTTGTTTCATACCCACTGATTATAAATCCTGCATATATACATTTTTTTTTTTAAGTTTTGGACCTTTATTTTTAAGGTTAAACCTTTTTTTTTAACTTATTTATTTTATTTATTTATTTGTGGCTGTGTTGGGTCTTTATTGCTGCGTGCAGGCTTTCTCTAGTTGCAGTGAGCGGGGGCTACTCTTCATTGCAGTGCGCGGGCTTCTCACTGTGGTGGCTTCTCTTGTTGCGGAGCACGGGCTCTAGGCATGCAGGCTCAGTGGTTGTGGCTTGCAGGCTCTAGAGAGCAGGCTCAGTAGTTGTGGCACATGGGTTTAGTTGCTCCAAGGCATGTGGGATCTTCCTAGACCAGGGCTTGAACCTGTGTGCCCTGCATTGGCAGGCGGATTCTTAACCACTGTGCCACCAGGGAAGCCCTATACATTTTTATTTCATGTAAAATTCCATGGGAATGATAACCACCTTATTAAGTTAGTAGACTGTATTCATAGGAGCTATGTAGAGAGCCTCAGCGTTTGGTAGCACTTCAGTTCGTAAGCTGGATTGGGGGTACATAAGTGTTAATTTAATATTTATATTGTATTGTATCTAAAATTCTTCAATTCCTTTTTAAGACAGATCATAAAGAAGGGAACCACGTAACAATAGTAGAAGTGATAACAAGAGAAGAAGCAGGGCTGATCTTGGCATTTAATAGTTTTACATATTTGTTTTATTAGCAAGAGTTAAAAAAAAAATGAAAACTAAGATGGTGATTTTCAAACTATTTGCAATCAAAAGCTTGGGTACTGAGTTATCTCTTGGCATAGAGTTTACAAGTATAGGATTTGGAGTCAAATAGTCTAGGATTAAATTTGCTGTTGACATCTTCTATTTGTCACCTTCAGAAACTGACACAACCCTTTGAGCCTCTGATCCCTCATCTGTGAGATGTGACATAAGCACTACCTCTTTGGGCTATTATGTGGTAAAATAGAGATAACTAGGTGCCTAAAATGTTAAAGGTTATTCTTTAAATAAAAGATTATGACAAAAAATTCATAATAATCTGTCTTCCACATGATTTCTACAGCCGGACTCAGGACCACAACAGAGCCCGAGATTGCAGATTTGAAGAAATTCAGTCTCCTGAATTTGAGGGGAAAACAGGATTTAAGAGATCTTCTTTGAAGGTAAGAGACTTGCATTATAGTTCCAGCCCTGACACTAATAAGGTATGTTACCTTTTCCTCTAAAAAACATATTGTTGAGCATATATTAGTAATATACCACAGCAAATGATGAATGCTGAGGATAGGCTGTTATACATGATAAATTTCTTCCCTTTTAGAGCTTACATTTCCTCATCTATAAAAGTTAAGAGTGGCTTAAGTTAAATAATATGTTTCTTTTATTAAAGCTCTCAAAATTTCTAAACAACAAATGCCTTGCCAGAAGTGATCTTGGGTTTTTGGTTAACACTCAGCTACCATAAAGGAAGAACAGTCAACTATATGTACCTAAGGCATAAGTCTGCACCTGGGCCTAAGGCAAGGATATTTGATAATGTATCTTGATTATCTAAAAGGAGGAAAATAAGCAACTGGGGCAAAGGTTGGGTTGGGGATATGGAGGAGACTGAAGAACACTATGTATTAGCATCTCAATACTATCCACAGTAACCCTAAAATATTTTCGAAATGGGTCTACTTCTTATCATTTTTGCTTCTGCAGTCCTTGTCGCAACTTCTCTTCTGTCTTGCCTGTACTACTATGAAGGCTTATTGATTTCATTGATTAATCTCTGAGCTACCATTTTGCCTTGTCAATGAAAAATTAATCACTCCATCTAAGAAATAAATGAAAGTTTTTATTCAAACTGATATAACGTTGGAAGAGCATCTCAGAAAGCTCCAAGAACTGTTTCACCCATTAGAAGTCAAGGCACAGTTGTATAAGTTTTTTTGAGACAGGACTGTATATCAAATGATGTATTATTGACAGTTTACATAATACAGATCTAAGCCATCATTGTAATGGGTCATGTGACCCCTTACAAGATCAAGAAGGAATGATATGTTTTAAGGAGTTGTTGATGCTAGGAGAATGTTGTTCTTTATGGTCCAGCAGGTAGGGAAGGTTTGGTCGATGCATAATGCAGATACACAATACACAGTGTGGGGAGAGAGGAGGTCAAAGGTCAGAGGAGAATTTTTATGTTGAAATTTTTCTTGTCTTGCCATAAAATATGAATTTTATTTCACAGCCTCAACTCCTACAGTACATTTTATTTTATTTATTGTTTTTATAAATTTATTTATTCTATTTTTGGCTGCATTGGGTCTTTGTTGCTGTCCGCGGGCTTTCTGTAGTTGCAGCAAGCGGAGGCTACTCTTCGTTGCAGTGTGCGAAGAATGGCCAGAATAGTATTTTTAAAATAATCATATCCTGTGGTTTCCTACTTAAAATCTGGAAATGGTTTGCCAGTGCAATTATAATAAGAAACAAACCCCCATTCTGGCATGCTCAGCCTTTTATGATGTGTCCTTGGCCTGTGCATCTCACTTCTGGCCCCTTTCTCCCTTCCCTCATTTCCCTGATACCTCACCAGCACAATTTTTCTCTTTCTATTCTTAGACGCCACTGATTTCATTTCTTTCTTTGGATCTAGGAACAGTCTAGTTTGAAAAAATTTATTATAAGCTCTTTTAGCGAATTGTTAGTTGGTTGTCTCCTTTTAATGGCTTAGATAGCAGCTTAAACTTTGCTTTCCTTATGCTGCAATGTAAAGTAGCTTCTTGGTCAAGAATTCAAAACCCTGTAATAGTACACTTTAGGCAGATGTTTAGTCAGGTTCTCCAGAGAAACAGAACCAACAGGATAGATGTACATGCAGATGTAAATGTAGAAATAGAGGTAGAGCTAGAGCTAGAGGTTAGAGATACAGATAGAGATTATATTTATTATAGGAATTGGCTCAGACTGTTATGGAGGCCAAGAAGTCCCATGATCTGCCATGATCTCCAGTGCAAGCTGGAGAACCCAGAAAACCAGTGATGTAGGAAATTCAGTCTGTGTAGGAAGGCCTGAGGACTAGGGGCCACTGGTATAAGTCCCAGAGTCCAAAGTTCAAAGAACCCAGAGCTCCAATGTTTGAGGGAAGGAGAAGATGGATGTCCAGGCTCAGGAAGAGAAAGATAATTTGCCCTTATTCTATTTTTTTGTTCTATTTGGGCCCTCAGTGATTGCATGGTGCCCACCCATATTGGTGAGTGCACATCTACTTTATTCATTCAACTAATTCAAATGTTAATCTCTTTTGAAAACACCAGCTATCTGGGCATTCCTTAGCCCAGTCAGGTTAACACATAAAACTAATCATCACTTTATTTTATTTATCTATCATTTGTTCCCACTACATACACATATAATACATAATGAAAATGTAAATTCTTTATTTTATTTTAATTTTATTGGAGTATAGTTGAATTACAATGTTGTGTTAGTTTCAGGTGTACAACAAAGTGATTCAGTTATGCATATATTCATTCTTTTCCAGATTCTTTTCTCATATAGGTTAGTAAAAAATATTGAGTAGAGTTCCATATCCTATACAGTAGGTCCTTGTTGGTTATCTATCTTACATATAGTTGTATGTGTATGTTCATCCCAAACTCCTGATTTATACCTCCCCCACCATGATTCCCCTTTCGTAAGCATAAGTTTGTTTTCAATACCTGTAAGTCTATTTCCGTTTTGTACATAAGTTTATTTGTATCATTTTTTAAAAATTAGATTCCACGTATGAGTGATATCATATATTGGTCTTTCTCTGTCTGACTTACTTCACTTAGTATGATAATCTCCAAGTCCATCCATGTTGCTGCAAATGGCATTATTTCATTCTTTTTTATGGCTGAGTAATATTCCACTGTGTGTATGTACCACATCTTCTTTATCCATTCCTCAGTCAGTGGATATTTAAGTTGCTTCCATGTCTTGGCTATTGTAAATAGTGTTGTAATGAACATTGGGGTGCATGTGTCTTTTCAGATTATGTTCTTCTCTAGATATATGCCTAGGAATGGGATTGCAGGATCATATGATAGTTCTACTTTTAGTTTCTTAAGAAACCTCCATACTGTTCTCCATAGTGGTTGTACCAATTTATATTCCCACCAACAGTGTAGGAGGGTTCCCTTTTCCCCACACCCTCTCCAGCATTCATTGTTTGTAGACTTTTTGATGGTGCCTATTCTGACCAGTGTGAAGTGATACCTCATTGTAGTTTTGATTTGCATTTCTCTGATAATTAGTGATGTTGGGCATCTTTTCATGTGCTTTTTGGCCATCAGTATGTCTTCTTTGGAGAAATGTCTATTTAGATCTTCTGCCCATTGTTTGATTGGGTTGTTTGTTTTTTTGACATAGAGCTGCATGAGTTGTTTGTATATTTTGGAGATTAATCCGTTGTCGGTCACCTCATTTGCAAATATTTTCTCCCATTCTGTGGGCTGTCTTTTCATTTCACTTATGGTTTCCTCTTTTGTGCAGAAGCTTTTAAGTCTAATTAGGTTCTGTTTGTTTTTATTTTCATTACTCTAGGAGGTGGATCAAAAAAGATATAGCTGTGATTTATGTCAGAGTGTTCTGCCTATGTTTTCCTCTCAGTTTTATAGTATCTAGTCTTACATTTAGGTCTTTGATTGATTTTTGTGTATGGTGTTAGGGAATGTTCTAGTTTCATTCTTTTACATGTAGCTGTCAAGTTTTCCCAGTACCACTCATTGAAGATACTGTCTTTTCTCCAATGTATATTCTTGCCTCCTTTGTCATAGATTAATTGACCATAGGTGTCTGGGTTTATTTCTGGTCTTTCTATCCTGATCCATTGATATATATGTCTGTTTTTGTGCCAGTTCCATACTATTTTGAAGACTATAGCTTTGTAGTATAGTCTGAAGTCAGGGAGTCTGATTCCTCCAGCTCAATTTTTTTTTCTCAGAATTGCTTTGGCCATTTGGGGTCTTTGTGTTATCATATAAACTTAAGAGTTTTTGTTCTAGTTCTGTGAAAAATGCCATTAGTTATTTGATAGGGATTGCATCAGATCTGTAGATTGCCTTGGGTAGTATAGTCATTTTGACACTATTGATTCTTCTAATCCAAAACGTGGTATATTTTTCATCTGTTTGTGTCATCTTTGAGTTCTTTCATCAGTGTCTTACAGTTTTCAGAGTACAGGTTTTTTGTCTCCTTAGGTAGGTTTATTCCTATGTATTTTATTCTTTTTGATGCAGTATTTTATTTTATTTTGTATGTATTTTATTCTTCTTAATTTCTCTTTCTGATCTTTCATTGTTAGCATATAGGAATGTAAGAGATTTCTGTGTATTAATTCGTATCCCGCAACTTTACCGAATTCACTGATGAGCTCTTCTGGCAGCATCCTTCGTATTTTCTATGTATAGTGTCATGTCATCTGCAAACAGTAACAGTTTTACTTCTTCTTCCCCAATTTGAATTACTCTTATTTTTTCTTCTTCTCTGATTGCTGAAAAATGTAAATTTTGTGACATCAGTGTCTCATTAGATTTATTTACTGATGTATCCCAAATGTCTAGTACCACTTCTCATAAATAGCAAGTTCTCAATGAATATTTACAGTTAAAATGTATAGAAGGGTAAGTGAAGATAAAGGGATGGAATGTAAAATCTCCATATTACATATATATCCACATTACATATATAGTGTCACATTTTCATATTTTCAGGAGATTGAAATATATGTATTTATATATAATACAATATTGTATAACCCAGTATCACTGGAATTGTATCCATTTTTTTTTAACTTGAAATACACTTTTTAATGTCCTTGGGCAAAAATAAAGTGTCCATGCCTAAAAGTAAGATGCTTTTAATCTGTAATATTTATAGATGAGCTCTGATACATATTAAAACCACAGATGATGTTATTCTTCACCAAATCACACACAGATTTTAAAGATCACTATTAAAAAGTGATAAAGAAACCATCTAATTTGAATTTCTAAAAAGTTCAAATGAAGTGCTCCAAAAATAATACAGGAGAGATAATATTATTTTAAAGGATTTCCCTCTTTTTAATTTAATACCATTAATCAATTTTAAAAAATACATACTTTCAAAAATAATAAAAACATCTTTGTATAATTTTCCAGTGTATTCAAGTGTCTGTTTATGAATTCAGGACCATAGGTGTGCATGAAATAATTTTTGACAAAATAGTTTTTTAAAAAAGAGAAAATCCTCAATCACTCATTATGCAAGTGAACTTTTACTATACAAAAAATGCACATACAAACACACATAAAGTGAATTTGTAAAATTTTATTTTTTATAATGTAAAATTTAATAAATCCTTATTTATATGAAAACTTTTTTCTAGATTTTTTTAGATATTTGAGTTAATTTATTATAAAATATTGTTTCCTCTTGAATGAAAATTAGAAAAGACAATAAATATAAATAGTATCTCTCCACATTTACGCTTCTAAATCTTAAATATTTAACTATGTTTCACAATATTTGAGGAATAAAAGAACTATAAAACTGAAAATCAAATTGCAGTATAAATTAAGAAATTGTTATAAAATAAAGCCATATTGTTATTGAAAAAGTTTACCTTCTTCCCAACCCAAAGCAAACTGAACTAAATTTAGCAGTATAATATGATGTTGTTTTTAGTTTACTTATGCTTTATGGTAAACATTTCCAATAAACCATATGGTTATACAATATTTGTTTCCTAGGCAGTGCCTATTGTGCAAAACTGGTTTATCCTTTTAATTGAATTTATTCATCATTCTAATCAAATAGTATGTCAATTCAATACACAGATAAATCAATCCAAAACTGATTTAGAGAAGTATCTGGTCCATTTTATTCCAGGAGTTCTATTAAAGAAATAAACATGTTTTCATGATTTAGAGTGTAGAATTCTAGGACAAAAAGAAAATGTATCTATTCTAACTACTATATTTTTTTCAAAACAATATGTGCCCAATATTTATCATAAAATGAATCTGTTTACAGTATAAATTGGTTCTCTGGTATATGGCTTGTTAATAAAAATTTAAGGCAGAAATTTTCCCAAGGCAGAACAATTCTGTTTGTTTCTAGAAAAAAAAATAAAGTCTTTTCTTTAGAGTTTTTATTTTATTTAGCTATATTATTTCCCTCATCTCTCCATTTTTTTCTTCTTAGTTTTTCTTAGAAATGGAAACAGCTGAATACAGACTCTAATAGTGTTTTCAGTACCATTAAAATTAAAACTACAATGATCTGAAGATTTTTACAGAGCAGGACCATAGATATTTGGGAATTGGCTCATCACTCATTTCTTCTATTGGCCAGTTCCTCAGTGGTTTAAATTGACATCCTCCAGTGGTTCAGAGCCCCTGATACTGCACAGCACAACACTGAATGAGCATAAATTGAAAACCTCACTTGACTTCACAGTTTAATAGATATAAAAATATTATAATTGTAGCCACAGAGTTGGTTTATTACCTTGTTCAATTGTTTTGTCTACAAGAAGGCAACTGTTTTGATGAATGACAATGAGGCAGGTTCTGGTGCATAAAAATTAGGTATTCATGTTCACACTTAGGTTCATTGTTAAAGACCGAATAGCCAAGTGAACTATGAATGCATAGACTATAAGTTGGAGAAGAAAATCAATTAATAAATGGAATAGATCAGGTGTTAGAGGAGTCATTTCAACTCTTTCCAGTCAATTCGCATGTCATTAATATTCTGTTATTTTCATGCACTACATGCCTATCATATCTTAGGAAGGATCTTACTTTTTCCAAATTCATGATATCACAAATACTTAAACTTGGAGATGAAAAATTGGGACAGATGGTCATTCAATCAGTATGCAAAATAAGAAAATTTCAATGTAATAACAGCAAGAGTACCTGCCAATAACTCATATTCTAGCTTTCACTAAGTTGACTGGATACAAAGAATAATAAAACGTTAATTGCACTATAATACCAATTATACTAATTAAAACAAAATGGCAATATTAGCAACAAATAACAAAAACAACAAGGAAATATACCCTGAATCTAATATTAAGCATGCTGATAAATGTTATTTTCAAAAGGTTGTAAAATATGAAGGTATTTTGAGTGATGATGTGTGAAATGGAGGCTTGGAGGTGATGCTGTCCTTATTCCCTTTTAGAAACCTGAATGATTTCATATCTTCTGGACTGAGCTAATGCCACAATTCAGGCCTAGTGAATTTCATGAATGCCAAGTCAGTAAACAGTGTTTCCAACATGTTGCTCCTTATGTCCAAAGGGCATAAATATGGATTAACGTATGTCCCACCAAATAACATGAGATGGTCCTCTTGAGCAGAAGGTTGAAAACGTTTCCCAAATGTATAGATTACTCTTTTCATGAATAGTATTTTATAAATATATATATTTTTTATTCCTCCTGAGGTAACACCAACATAAAAGCAGTATTAAGCACAGTAAAAGTGTAACAGGCCAAAAGAGTTAAAAATAACATTTAGTGATTTCTTTCAACAATAGATATCAAACTAATGAACAGGATTAGTTAAAGGTAAGTACCTAGAAAATACCTCAAAACACGTTAATGATACATTATTATAAAGTTTGTGGGAAGTATATTTATGATTTCATCTCATTTTTAACTCTACCAAAGCATTAAGAACTTTAAAGTAGTATAGTTTATAAATGAATTAAATAAGAAAATATAAATTAAAAAGAAGGAGAAGAAAAATTATCTGAATAGACTATAAGGCTGACTTTGGTTTTATTCTCATGTTAGTAGGAAGAGATGAATATTTGCCAACTGGACAGTAAGTTAAGTGAATCCCCAGGCCATCTAAAGGCCTTGGGAATTAAGAACCATTGAAATGTCTATAGCAATGACCATAAAATAATAACATATTTACTGTTTTATCTCAATAAAATAGTATATGGTCTAATGTTTGTGGATAACCCTATATCTATTCTTTATAGTGTCTTGATTTGAGTGGATCTATAAAAATATTTTTAAATAGTTATTAAAACAACATTGTTTTATCATAGACTCATTGCCTTACTTCAAAATTAATACAGGATGCTTTTATTATTGCCCATTATCTTCACAAAGAAATACTGCAAGAGATAAATATTTAAGTTTTAGATAGACGAATTACAGCATATGAAGTAGACATTTATTCCCTTTCTTCTTCTTTTTAGTAGTATCTTAATTTTCATTCAGTTATCCTAACTTATTCTGAATGCTCTATGTGTTCAGTGTAAGCTGATTTCATCAAGGTATCAAGAATGGGCTGGATTTATTTTTTTAATTTTTTTAAACATCTTTATTGGAGTATAATTGCTTTACAATGGTATGTTAGTTTCTGCTGTATAACATAAATGCTGGAGAGGGTGTGGATAAACCTCAGAGGGTGTGGGAACCCTCTTGCACTGTTGGTGGGAATATAAATTGATACAGCCACTATGGAGAACTGTATGGAGGTTCCTTAGAAAACTAACAATGGATTTATTTTTAAAGTAACCATTCCACCTTATTACTTTATGCAGGAACACAAGCCAAGCCAATGAATGCATGGTATACTTCTGGCCAAAGTTAGATATCAAAGACAGTGATAGCAATTATACATCACAATTAAACCTCATTTAAAAAGAAGTTTGGTGATTCTGGCAGGGAAAAAAAAAATGTTTCCTTGCTTTTCAAATAAAGCTACTTGAAAAGATAGCCTAGGGACTCCCCTAGTAGTCCAGTGGTTCGCCTGGACTTCGCCTTCCAGTGCAGGGGGTGTCAATGTCAATTCAATCCCTAAGATTCCACATGCCTCGTGGTCAAAAAGCCAAAACATAAAACAGATGCAATATTGTAACAAATTCAATAAAGACTTTAAAAATGATCCACATCAAAAAAAGAAAAAGATAGCCTAAGTTAGAAGCCCCCACCCCATTCCAGAAAATGAAGCATTAAAAATAATTGCAGATGATAGGGAGAACCCACTTATTAAACATACCTTGAGCCAGATCTTTTTCTAGAGTTTAAGTAATAGGAGCCTAAGGAAGTACTTGTTTCTTAAGTCTTTTGGTGCTTGAAACCAATAGCATTCTAAGTGATTTTATGTGTTTATGAATTGATCCTTTTTATACTTTTGATAAGTGATTAACAGTGCTTAATCTACTTTCTTACAATTGTTTCCCACTCATAGTAGAGTTAGTTTGTATAAAATAACCTGCTTATTGGTTAAAAGACTTGACAGAATGTTGTAGTTGGAACTCTTTGCTATAATGTTAGAAGTATATAGAAATTAACTCTAACGGGTCACTTGATGTATATGTGGAAATAGGGCTATAAAAATAAATTTGTGGATTAAAAGTTAATTCCTGATTTGTTAAATGTTAAAACTTTAAGGAAAAGGTACTGATGGGGAAAGGGATATCATACCACATATATTTTTTTAGAACAGAAATCCACAAATTGCCATAAGACTAATCTTTGCCAACCTTCATATTCCCATCAGAACACTCTTTGGGAATATTGTAAGACCACCGAATCACTCAGGACAATTATACTACAATAACACAATTCCAAAACATCAGAGACTTACAACAACAAAATTTCATATTTTGCTAATGCTATGTGTCCATCATGGATGGCTGTGGCTCTGCTCAGTATCATCTTGATACTGACCACAGGCTGACTTATCAGCCTATCCCAAAAATTATAGTGTTTTAGCAGAAGTAAAAGGAATCTGGACAGGCAAGGGTGACACTTAAAAGATTCTCTTAAGGAGTGGCAGTTCACTTTTGCCCACATTTCATTTCCCAAAGAAATTCATATGACTACTCCTGAGTTAAGCAGGATGGGAATATCAAATTCCATCAGTATCAAATCTTCCTGCAAGAACTGGCAGCGAGGGAGGCATAAGTCACATGCCCAGGCCTAAAATCAGAGGATCACAGATGTGTGATCCTCCTACAAGAAGAATTGAATATATATATAATTAATCACACAGTCTACCACAACCACAGCCATCCTTGTAACACTTAGCCTTGCCACTTCTATCAGCCTTAGGGATATTAGAATTAATCTCATTGTCCATTTCCTCCATTTGAGCCACAATATGCAGTCTAGATACCCTCAGTCACCCACCATCCTGTGGACTCTGACTTCCACATAGCTCTGTGAATTCGGTGTGTTCCCTTTTCTGACATGATTTATCAACTTGAGAAACCCTTCCTCTGATTCCTTTCGAACTTATATTCTTTCCAAACACATTTCCTTATATTTAGAAACAAGTCTCTAAATGTCTCTTTCTATTTCTTGTTCTACTTGAAACCTGGCTCTCTCTTGAGGACGCTGTTTCCCCTGCTTCCCTTCCAACTAGTTAATATTTTTTCTCCCATATCATCTTACCATTGGGATTTTCAGATAGGGTACCTTTCCTCCTTGTTCTATATTTGTATATCCAGACCATTTTACTCACTTTTGTGTAAACACCTTCCTACCCCCAGTGTTGAAGTGTATAACACTGGCTACTATGTTTCAGTCATTTCCTACCCCCAGGTACTCTACTGATAGCTTGAAGATTTTAGTCCTTTCTGTATTGTCAGTATCTCCAAAATTACTCCAGTCATATTTAGTTTAATTTTTATATTCAGTGACATATTTCCCATACTCTATTCTCTCAGTTACTCAAACACTAGTTCAGATGCTGTTGTGAAGGGATTTTGCAGATGTAATTAAGGTCTCAAATCAGTTGAAATTAGATAAAGTCACTATCCTAGGTGGACCTGACTTAATTAGGTGAGCACTTAAAAGGGCCTGGGCTTTTCCTGATAAAAGAGATTTGAAATGTGAGAGGGATTTGATATGAGGGATATTTTCCATTGCTGGCTTTGAAGATGAAGGGAGTCACATGGAACGAATGCAGTCAGCCTCTATGAGCTAAGAGCAGCCCCTAGATGACAGCAGAAATGAATATGGGGACCTCAGTCCTATAACCACACAGGAATAAATTTTGCCAACATCCTGTATGTGCTTGTATGTGGATTCTTGCCTGGAGCTTGGCCAGCACCTTGATACCTGTCCTGTGATACCCTGAGCAGAGAACCAAGTCATGCCATATTTGAACTTCTGACCTACAGAATTGTGAACTAGTAAGTGGGTGTTGCATGCCATCAAGTTTGTCGTCATTTGTTATGTAACTGTGGTATACAAAAACAATAATAATTCAGTGCCTTCACATATCACTGAGTCAAACCCAGTCTTTCTTAAGAACCTGCAATTTCCTCCATGACCTGTCCCCTCATTCCTAAAGGTCTCATACATAGAAGGCTCACAACTTTCATCCCTCCTCATGTGCTCTCCAACCCACACTGACTTCTTGCCATTCCTTGAAGTTCCATGAATGTGCAAGTATGTTTCAAACCCAGACTTTTTCATTTGTCCTTCTCACTTCCTAGAGTGTTCTTTATGAAAGAGCTGCGTGGTTTTCTCCTTCACAAGCAGTAGGTCTTTTCTCAAATGTAACTTCTCAATGAGAACTTTACTACACTTTCGTGTGAAATTACAACTCCTTTCCCACCTGCAACACTCTGCATCCCACTTCACCGCCCTACTTTTTTTATATAATAGTTATAAACTACAGTTGACCCTTGAGCAACAGAGGTTTGAACTGTGCAGGTGGGTTTTTTTTTTTTTCTTTTCAGTAAATACCTATTACAGCACTGCATGATCTGAGTTTGGTTGAATGTATTGATAAGGAACTGAGGGTATGGAAGCCCGACTGCAAAGTTATACACGGATTTCTGACTGCCTGGAGGGCCGGCATCCCTAACTCCTATGTTGTTCAAGGGTCAACTGTATAGTATATTATGGTGAGAACTCGTTTACCTAGTTTATTTTTAATCTTTAGGCACTATAAAAATACTTTCCTGCTTCATCAGAGAAGGGACTTTTTTTCTATGTTAAGTGATGTGTCACTAATTCTTGTAAGAATATCTAGCATATAGAAAGCATTCAAAGCATATTTGCATTAAAAATGGAAAAAATATATCTTACCTTTTTCTATTCTGAATCTTGGTAATCTTAGGGATAGTAGAATGTTAAAGAGAGATTGTGGCTATGATAACTGGATTTGGAATCTACCTTTTAGAATTTCACTGCCAGATTTTAGACCCACTCAATGTTTGGGGTATAGTGAACCTTCAATAAGAAAGCTTATAAACAAGTTATCATAATTACTGCTAATAAGTACCAGAATGAATAAAGATGCACAAATAAGTTTCAGAATTATGTAGATAAATTCTCTTTCTATGAATACCATCATAATTAGTTGTTCCACATCCTTAAAATATTTTAACTCTAATCAAGGAGCAACATAGGTTGAACAATTCCAGAGCACTGACATTCAAATACAGTATGAAACTTGAAATTCATTACAACCAAAGTTGATCTGTGGCACAAATTCTATCTCTTTTGCATTTACTTTACTGCCTAGCTACTTAGCTTTATGGTAGATAAAAAAAAGAAAAAAAATCTAAGGAACCATTGCATGCATAGATCAGTTTTTCATCTGTTTCCCACTTCTGCCAACCTCTTACACTCATATTTATATATAGTTGTTTCATATGTGTGTATATATATATATATATATATACACACACACACACACACACATACATGTTTTCCTTAAACACACACACATATGTGTTTTCCTTAAAGATAATTTAAGGCTCCTTCCTTTTTTAATATTTTTGAGCTAACCATGTTTCCCCCTTACACATAAACTGCCCTCTTTAATATGAACTATTGCATAATCCTGCTTGTGTCAGGCTTTCCTAAAAATTACCATTTTAACCAAGCTTTAAGAAAGATGCCAACTCCTAAAATTATATATATATATGTGTATATACAATATAAATATATACAATTTAGGCATGTAACAAGAATAAACAGGAACTTATTTACCTTCAATTCATGTAATAAATATAATGTGATTTTATTACTATGATTATTGAAACACTATTCACAGCTATTCAAAATATCTTTAAAAATTACCTTCTGCTTAACTTGTGTTTATGCTCACATGTTTGTCTGATATGTAAAACTGGATAAATTGACATATATTGCTCTTTTCAATTGTCCATGCTTTTAAAATCTCCTTGGATATAGCAAATCAACATTAATCTGTATCTGATTCTTTATGTATATCTCTGATTCCTTTTTTTCATGCCCTATCTCAAAAGTGTTCTTCTTCAACTTGTAATACGTGCCATAGGAAAACACCTGGAATTGAAGATACGTATTCTGATCTTATATGTGGAGCAACCAAATTTCTGCTAGTCCCAGCAATTTTCAAATTGCTGGCAGAATGAATAACTGATATTCACTTCATCATGCCAGAAGGTGCCATACAAACCTGTTGTAGTTAGCTGCAAACACATACATAGAAGGCACACTGAGACTCAGTTGGTTACAGTGTAATAGAGAAAAAAAAAGGAAGATTCATTCACATATAGCAAAACAATGACTTGAAAACTAAGATATCTCTGTTCTAGTTCTGGTTTTCCTTCATTCTATTAACTCTAGAACCATGCTTTAACATCTTAATGAAATCAGGAGATTAGACTGTCGGAGGTTTTAAGTTGGCAACTTATGTTTTTGTTTTGTTTAGTATAAAATTAAGTATTGTTTTTACAATAGTCTGGATTTATAGCTTTTTTTGAAAAACATCAGCAGGTGGTGACACATGACATATCCTGGCATGCATGACAACAGTGTTTGCTCTCAGAGGGCCACTCTCTCCAGTTGCCACCATCCTCATTCTGAGTGAAGTACAGGGCCCACTTCACTCATTTTTGTTACTTGCTTGTCTCTGTATATACTTGTGTTTGCAACACATAGACTAAATGATCTCTTTAGTCCCTTCCTGATGGGATAGTTATGATTTTTTGATGGCATTTTGTGTGTGCGTGTGTGATAATCATGCAATGACCTCCTACATCAGCAGATCACAGCTGGTATATATCCCTCCCCAGGCTGAAACTTTTGTAGTCACTACTGGGCACCCCCTTAAGCAGAAGGAAATGTGTTCAGAGGATTTGGATATTTTATTGGGACTAGGCAAAAGGTAGTTTGATTCTGGTAATGAATGTGTTCTGACATGAGGTCCTCAGTTAATGGATACAGGTGCCAGAGGGGCCAAAGGGTAAAGGGGAGCATAATATTCATCCCAAACAATATCTGAATGTAGAAAATAAGATGAGGGAACATTCAAGCAAGCGCAGGAGGCATTCTACTGTGATGGAGGCTTCAGCTCTTCAGCTGAGTTCCTCAAGCCAGCCTAGCATCTGGCAGGAATGTTAAGTCATAGGGTTAAACTGTTATGTGTTGCTTGATTGAAAATGTAATGTAATGTTAGTTTTTAAAATGCTAATAAAAACTGTAATTTAGCCTCTGAGATTTATGCAAAATTACTGGCCCTTTCCTTTTAGTTTGTAAAGAGGTAGGGGTTGAGGTTATCTAATTCAGTATTTGATATGTGTTCAGGGTTATGTTGATGAGGAAATCCCAAAGATGATAAAAATAGGAAATAAAATAGTGCATCATCATTTTAAAATATTCTTTATCCCCTCAGTTAATGCACATATTCAAATTGGGAAGCAGAAAATATGGTAGCTCCATTTCACAGGAAGAAACCATGGCACAAAGTGTTATTTTAGTTACAAATACAAACTTTTTTCCAAATCTCTAAAATGATATTACTAATGGCATCTACTGTCATTTTCCATATAGCTATCAGACTATTTAAACACTTAATTCAGATTATATCACCTCCCTGAATAAAATCTTATTCTCAATGTGTTCAGAATTAAATCTGAAGCCCCTTATCATGAGTTAAAAGCCTTTGGGTATTTTTCAGTGGGGAAAGGTATGATGGTGGTTCTGTTGCCATTTTGAGTAGAAAGGTTCTGCACGGTGAGGGGCATTCCCTTGCACTGCAGAATGGTTACCATCACAAGTCCCTGGGCATTAAATGCCAGCAGACCTCCACCCCCATACATTTCTAAATGTCACCAAAGTAGATGATACTGCACACCACTCATCAAAAACTACTGAGAGGAGGGGGAGGACTAATCCCTGTCAATCTCTCTGACTGCATCTCGTTTATTCTCTGCCTTGCTTTCTGACTTCAGCTTTTGTTTTTTTTTTCATTCCTTAAACACACCAAGTGTTTCATGGGATGAGAGTTTGCATTGCTTTTGATATGGCAGGCTCATTTTCATCCTTCAAGTCTAAGCTAAAATTCCATTTTTTTCGGAGTAGTCTTCACTGATCTTCCTTTCTAAGCTTACTCAACTCATCCTCGACCCTTACAGTAAAATCACTTTATTTTTTCCACTGTCTTTTACACAATCAAAAGCACATGTCTATTTGTTTACATGCTCCCTGCATTAGTATGAAAGCTGCCTGTGAGCAAGGACCTTTTTATTTCTATAACATATCACCTGGAATGCAGTAAGCTCTCTTTCTCTCCTCTTCCTTTTTTCTCTTTCCCTTTCTTTACACACACACCCACCCACCCACACACACACAAATGCACACCTCTTTATTTTTTAAAATTTATATTTAAAACAAAAGCAATGTCATCAGTGCAGAAAAACTTCCTGAATACCCTACCCCCATTTTAAAGAAATGGTGTATATTTATAGTTTACTTTATAAAGAAACAGATGCTTAAAATTAAAATTCAGGTGAGATTCATAATCTAACATACTAGAGCAGTGACTCGGGTATTAGCTGTGGGGATACCTGGCTCCTTTTTGTGTAAATAAGATTCATTCAAGTTTCATAAGACTTGTGAGGCCATATTATTATATAAAATACAGTTGTCACGTGATTTTTTGGAATAACAGTGACTACAAATACAGAGCCAGAGTCCAGTAGCTACTTCAGTGCTAGGCCTCCACGTGACAGGAATACAAATTCTTTTATACCAACATGTCCAACTTGCTCCACTGTGGTGACTTTTCCTCCTACCATCCTATGGGAATTTAGAAATTTCCATAAGTAACTCCTCAGCCATGTGATAGTTTTACATATTAAGGATGAGCCATATGTCAGTGCTTTAAAAATATAACTGTTTAGGTAATTGTGGGTTACTTCCTGGGGATCTGTTGAAGGTATATAAATTAGCTTAACCAATTCACAGTTTTCTCTAGTGCCGGCAGTTTATTTCCCTGCCCTCCTGATATGCTGTGAGGTAGGTTGAAAATCCTTAAGATACTTAAGAGCTCTTGATTTGTAAGTTATATCTACTTTTCTAATAGAGCTTAGAGAATAGAAGAAAATAATTCCCCCAAAACTTCATAACCACTAATATAAATTTTAGATTTTTTTTTTTGACTTAAACGACAAAGATTTATTTTCTCACAGTTCTGGAGGCTGGGAACGTCAAGGTGCTGGCAGATTCAGCATCTGGAGAGAGCTCATTTCCTGGTTCATAGATGTGTTTTCTTGGTTAAACAAGTAAGAGTGAGATTTCTGGAAATTTTAGAATTTTAACAGCAAAATTTAACTTAGTTATTAAGAATCATGTTCTTAAAATGGTTGTGTTTTCAGGTAGTGGCACCAACCCACAATTCTCTATTTTAATACACGTTGCTCTTGGATAACATTTTTTAAAATTTTGATAGGTTTATGAAACATTTCCAAATATATTGCCTCATTTAATTCTCACAACTCAAAGTACAGGTATCATTAAATGCATTTTCCCCATAGTTCTTATTAGGGCAGGATCAGAATCAGACTGGAAGCTAATTCTTTGACCTCAAGTTCCTCTTGCTTCAAGTAACCAGGACAGATGATTCTTTAAATAAAATTACATCTAAATGTTTAATCCAAGGTTAAAATTGTCAAAATCTTTTAGCTTTCCTAACAGATGAAATAAAAATGAGTAATAAGTAAGGGTGACCATTTGTCACATTTTGCCTGGGATGTTCCTGTTTATGCCTATCTGTCCTGTTGTCCCAAGGAGACCTGATTGGTATATTATCTGCCCCACCCTCTTTCACTTTCAAATGTATTCTAGCTTGGACCATATACTCTATGAAACCTACTATTATATAGTGAAATACCTGCTGAGAGAAAAAGAGGTCATTTATGAAAAGAAAATGATATAAGGTGGAATACAAGAAAGCCATAGAAGAAATGGAGACTATTTACAGATTCTATCTAAGAAAGTTCAAGTTAAACCATATTCGGAAAGCCCTAGTTTACACAACTGGTGTACATCTGGCAGATAATCCATTCAGGTAGTGATCAGAGCAGCACTGTAGGTCAATGTTTACTCAAGGCTCTATTGCTTTCAAGCGATGTGTTAGAAAGCTTACTCCCTTCAACTCCCATCCTCTTCTCTCAGCCCTTTGTTCTAAACAAACCTGCTTGTCAGAAAATTGAAGTCAAAACCATCAGGGTCAGGCAAAGGGGATTTTGCCACTGCTTAGAACTTGAGTAAGAATTCCAAAGACTGGGCTGGACTCCAGAAATCTGTTGTGGGATGATCACAGAATGGGCTGTCAGCTCATCTTTGTTCTCTGCTCCTAAAGCAGAATTGATGGCAGTGCTTTGCAGTTGCTTTTCAAGGATAAAAAGAAGATATGGGATAGGAAAAGAGGTAGAGACCATATGGAGATTTCCTTCCATTGTACAAGGAGCCTAGGGGTGCCCATTCTTTCTTCAGAGCATTCACACAGCTGGTAAAAATTAAGTGACGGTTTTCCAACTATCATATCCGACCCCTACCTTGGTTCACTGAAGTGAACCAAAGGGGGCATATTCCACACTGGCATATTGTTCTTTGCCAGAGATGTAAGTGAGCAAATTAAAATGGACAACTTTCAAAAACTTCAGAGGCTAAGGAAGTGATGTAAAATAGTCCACGGATATCGAAGACCTGAGGATGGCAAGAACCACGTTGTGGTTGAAAGAAACACTTATAAACCAATGTCACAGCAGCTCAAGGCTTAACAGCTTCTATCAAAATTGTGTATATAAAAGCAAAGCTCAGGGTAAATCCTAGATAACATTAGAGTGCAGGTGAAATTGTCACTCCTTTTTACTGTGTTTTCTCTCCAGGATCTATTCTTTTCTTTTCTTACCTTTATATAGTCTGTTCCTTTTTCCTGGGATGAATTTAGAACCCTTAACTCATATTTCCCACTGTTTATACCACATCTAATCACCATTAGAACCATTTCCCAAATGCAGTACCCTCTGAATCAAGTAAATTCATTACCAATAAGATGGAACAATCAAGAAAAATGTGCACACTACATTCCTGATTGGGTGCTTTGTGTTTCATGCCAATTCTATTAGTTTTTCTCAAAACAACGTTTAAGTATCATTATTCCCAATTTATAGATGAACTACCCATTCTCAGAGAGGTTTAATAATTTACAAAGGTCATGTGAGAACTGACTTAGCACCACCATTTAAGTTTATCTTGCCCACTGTCTTCATCAAGATAAGTTTTTCATATCTCTAGCCTTTTTAATTTAGATAACTGGTAAGAAACAAATCTAAAATTCTAATTTGTTTTAAATCAGGAGTATGTGTTTAACCTAATTTGTTCTATATATTGTAATAGTTAACTCCTAAAAGAAAATAAAATTCAATAAAGTTCACTCATTATATCAAAATAATAGGAGACATTTTCGGGGTAGGAAGATTTGAGGTTTCTAAAACTTTCTTGATTTCTGAGTTTCTTTCTCTATCTAAACACATTATAGGTGAGTGAAGTGTTTGAGGTTTTTTTTCTTCTTCTTTTTTTTTTTTTTTTTTTTTGCGGTGCGTGGGCCTCTCACTTGTGGCCTCTCCCGTTGCGGAGCATAGGCTCCGGACGCGCAGGCTCAGCGGCCATGGCTCACGCGCCCAGCCGCTCCGCGGCATATGGGATCTTCCCAGACCGGGGCACGAACCCGTGTCCCCTGCATCGGCAGGCGGACTCCCAACCACTGTGCCACCAGGGAAGCCCGTGTTTGAGGTTTTTAAAAGATGTTGATACATCATGGAATTTATTGTCCAAAAAAATTAAAAGGGGGAAAGTTCTGCCTGATCTTGACTTTAAAGATTGAAAATATTCAAGTTAAATTCATGACTATAAAGTAATAAACTCCCTCTAAAATAGACAAAAACTATTAATTCTTTAGTGTGCAACAGTGAACTAGCATACCACAATGTAATTTTATTTTGCACCTATTATTTTAAAATGCAAAACTTTAAAGAGTCTTTACCATGAAATGCTTCACACCTTGTCTGAGCTCTGAGAAAAGACTACTCCCACTGGGGAAGACATTTTTGCTGTACTTCTTTCTTTAATGCTGTCACGCATGATCAGAGATAAGAAAAATGTATTTACCACATTATATGCTCTCCATTATGGTAGAACTTTTCTATTTGAAAAGTATTGAGCACCTGTGACTTTAACCACAGTCCAGAAACTGTACTTTTCAAAACCATCTTTGTTACCTGGTTGGAAAGGGTATAGTCCTTGTTGTTTGCTTTTTATGTAACACTTGCACATAGTCTTTGAATTTCACTTTGAGAATTGATTTTTTTTATACCAAACCATTTATATCTCTGAGATAACACTGAGAAAGGGAGAGAAAAAAAAATATATATATATATTTTTTTTTTACCAAAACTAAGCTAATAAATGTGAAATCCTCTCTCCACACTCAAGATATCAAGGTAAGGAGGATACATTTGAAAAATTGCTCTAATATGTCAGAAAATATAAAAATCAATAAGCTATAAAAGCTAAAAAGCTTCTTCAATTTTGTCCCTTATTGCTCAGTGTAGGTGGCCAGGTCCTGGAGAACAATCCAAGGTTGCAGAAAAGCCATTATATATCTAGTTGTGTATTTCAGACAATATGTGAAGCTCTGCCAAGAAGGGACAAGTATGTATCTGCCAAAGAATAGGGAGGTCTGAATGGCCTCTAAGTTCCTGTTTGTTTGATTGAGAGCTAGAAAGTGTGCTTGAGGAATCAGGCAGTGGAAACTGTGTTTTTCTGTCACTTTTGTGTGAAAATAAAACAGGTCCGGAGAGCATTTCCCTCTTCCTTTTCTTCCTCTGTTATTTTTCAGGCGTAGGAGGGTGCTTAATGTCAGGGACATTACTATCAGACTGGGAAGGCAATGAAACGCAGCAGAATAATCTTCTTGCCAGAAAAATTTTAAACTGTATAATACTTTTCCTAGAACATGTATAGGGCATGCACATGTGAACAGCCCCAGTCAACAAGGAATATGGCTAAACAAAGTTGTTTTAGGCCACTGGTCTCTAAATGGTTTTCATCATGCATCACTATTACAACAGTATTTCTGAATAAATGTCATCAACATCTATTTTTAAATAAATGCATAATATGTACTAATAAATGATGCATGTTGTACATCATATTTAACAAATGTAAATGTAAAGGATTAGATAAAACATGTATACACACAAAAGTTCTTCTGTCACCACAAATCATCTTGAATACGGCCTTGGATGTTAGAAACACAGCTTAGAGGTCTCTGTTCTGGTTTGCTATAAGGCTGCAGCCTTTTTACACTAATGTCCAACAAAGTCCTTCTCCTCCCTGCCTTTATTTTTTCCTTAAATGGAACTTAAGTACAGTATATAATTACAGTGTAAGATCCTTACATTCAAGAAGAATCATTCTACACTATTTTTACAAGATCTTAACAAAATCTTAAGTTTTTAAATATAATTCCAGCATTTTGGTAGAATATGGTCAACTAACTGTCAGCATCCATTCCCATCTCTGGTGTGCTTTCCTGTACTCTTGAGGTTGGAAATCTATATTCCCTAAAGTCCCTTTCAGCTAGGGTTCTGAATACAAATTAGGTTTCAACAAATAGATGTACTCCACAAGAATCACAGCAAAGAGATAAGGCAGATGCTATCTCACTGATGATTTGGGTTATCTCCTAGCAAGTATAACTGTGAACATGTGATATTTTTTCTGCAACTGCCTTCTAGCACCCAGCCACAAGCTTCATGGGTGTTGAGAGACAGTGGCCATGGTTGTAGGGATCACTTCCTAGAGAACAGCTATAATGGTATTTTCTTGAACTAAATTACTCTAGTGGTAGTTTCTTGCTTTCCTGTCTTTCTGACAGTGACAGAATCAGTAACTCTCCTCGTGGCTCAGTTCTGGGGCTTCTGAGAATCTTTGTCTCCTGGGGCCTAACATAAAGTTCACTCTTGTGGTCCTTCTAATGTGTCTGTATACTCTTAATTAACTCTATTAAATCACTTTCTGCTTAAAATGTTGGTGTAATTTCAGACCCGTCCTGTCTGCATGAATAACAGACATGCTCAGGGGACCTACACGCAGAGTCAGACCCAGATCCAAAGCTGAACCCCAGGAGCTGGGCAAACAAAGAATAGAAAGGGAAATCTCTCTCAGCAGCCACAGGAGCAGTGGATTAAATCTCAGTCAAATTAATGTATCCTGCATTTATGGAAAACCTGAATAGACAATAGTTCAAGAAATTTCAGTTTCTTGAACTCAAACCTGGCAAAAATAAGCATAAGATATGCACATGACAAGTTGAAAAACACAAAGTAGCCCTGAGATGAGTTTTCTAGGTAGACCATCAGCTTTGTCAACAAAAGCCTCAATTCAAGAGTGATTTAAATTAGTACTTTAGTACTAATTTTACCAATTAGTAAAATTACTGATTACTATTTGTCATGTAACTTTAAGGTTGATTATGAATATTTGAAATTTGATGTTGAATGCCTAAATCTCAAGAGACTACTATAATTGTTTAGATTTAAATTTGAAATCTCTCACCATCTCAATAAAGGAAACAATGTAATCATATAAGCACTAAGACAAACATACTCATATTAAATTTTAGTTGCTATTTTATCATGTTAAATTATATACCAAAACACAATAATATTTAATACTGGAAAAGTCACTTGGTCTGAAAATATAGGAGAATGTCAGGTAAGGAAATGCTAAGTTGATCTCTCACCAAGGTTTACTGATTTCCATTCATTTTCAATTTCCAGCCAAGCACTCTAATCTTCACTGTGAAAAATAATCATGTACATCTTTGTAGTCTAAATTCACAAGTATAGATTATAGAATCATATAGAATCAAATGTTAAGTACTTCTATACATCTGGATAACTCAGTCTTTAAGGAATTTGTGTAAAATCTGTGATTTAAAAAGAAATGTAGGGGCTTCCTTGGTGGTGCAGTGGTTGAGAGTCCGCCTGCTGATGCAGGGGACACGGGTTCGTGCCCCGGTCCGGGAAGATCCCGCATGCCGCGGAGCGGCTGGGCCCGTGAGCCATGGCCACTGAGGCTGCGCTCCGCAATGGGAGAGACCTCAACAGTGAGAGGCCCGCGTACCGCAAAAAAAAAAAAAAAAAAAAAAAGAAATGTAGAGTACATTGAATGGTTAGAAGTTGTACAGTTAAATTTATCTTTTGAATTTAGATAACTGAGCATCCAAATGTATCTTTTCCACTTTTTAGCATGAAAATAAAATGTTTCCATTTTTGTTAAATTTACATATGTGTGTTTATGCCACAGTTGAAGAAAGAGGTTTAGTTAGATGCTTAAGTAAACAATAACTACAGTTACTTTATGTAACATATATAGTAAATAATGTTAGAGAAATCTGCGGAGTTCATAAAATATTTTGCACAGCAATGAGAGAATCAAATATTCATTTTGAAGTTATGTATGATATTTCTGCTGCCTCCAATTACTAGAAAGATAGAAAGGAAGAAAACATAAACCTGGAGGCCAATAACATTAACTTTGTTTAATGAACACAAAGGGTTGAAAGAATAAGGAGTGTAAACTTTTTCAATAAATGGAAGACTTAGAAGTACATTCATTATAGAATCTGACGTATTTATATGTATATGCATAATTATAAACATAAATACATGTGATTTCTCTTAGTTTTTATATGTACTAAAGTGTCTTCGTAGGTTGTTACCGTTGTTATAATTCAAATATTACATATTATCTGGGACTTGCCTAGCCATTTTTATGCATTACTCTAGAGGCTAATATTAATATAATTATTAAAGACACAAAACACATTCATGGGCACACACACTCACACACAAAGTCCTATCATCAAAATAGTTGAAAAGTTGGGCCAAGCTTCACTAACTAAGTCAGGCTAGAGAGTACATCACACTGATCATAAGAAGACTTCATAAAAGAATCCTCTTTAGATATTTTACTCTTTTCTTAAAAGTTTCACACCTTTCAGAATCTCCTACATCTATTTTTTCTAACACCTTCTCTCCAACGCCTTATTTACTGCTGTTTTTGCTCACTTTTCTTAACTTTCCTTAGGCCTTGTTTAATCCATCCCCATGTGCACAGTTTAGCCTCTTGACTTCTCCAGTTCTTCTTCCACTACTTCCCTTAACACAGCCTCAAAAATCCAAGTCATCTCACTTGACAAAATGGAGAGGTGATTGCAAATACCAATGGCTTCCAATGTTTTCCTTGTCACACATAGTGGCTGCTCAATAATCTCATAGAATTAATTGGTTTTGTTAAAGACAATTCACATAGATTAATGCTATGTAAGCCATTGGAGAACAGACAAAATGAGCAGTTAAAGTGAGTATGTAATGTTTACAGCCATTTAATAGTTTCAATTTTGAAATAGGTATTTCCTCTAAGCATGAATTAGCATTATGTATTACCGCTGTATGCATATCTGCTAACAGTGGGTCTGATATGGGACAATATAAGCTATGAGGAAAAATAGTCAAAAGCTTGGATAACTACAGAATTAATCTTGTGTTATACTTTTAAATTCATCAAAGGAAAAAATAGCAGAAGAGGTGGTGCTAGTATGAATGAGTAAAGTTATTCTAAAAAATTGATTAGGTACATGTAATCAGTAGCATAAAATGTAAACTTTGAGGTAAAATAGAGCAAAAATATTAATTAGGCATCATTTCGTTAAGCTTGCAGAATCTTGTAGTAACATCTATTTTCCTGTTCTTCCATCAAGGTTATCAATGATACCATTTACTACACTTTGCCTTTGTAAAAATGAATGAATGACAGAGAGGTGGTGAAATCCACAGTAAAATTGTTTCCAGGGCCAGAATCCTCAATACAGTAGCCACCAGTGCACTAAATTGTAAGCTCAAAAATAAGTTCTTATGCCATAATAGAAATATTTAATTAAATATTAATTACCAAAATATGCTAACAAACTTTTAAAAGACACTATTTTCACCAAGACTTAGAGAAGTTAAAATAGATGGGTAGATTCTAAAGACACCTGCACCCAGTTCTATATGTGCTTTTAAAGTTGAGGTTCTCCTTAAACTCCAACGAGCAACTCATCCTCCTTCTTTATTTTGAAGAAATTGTTATCTAATGGCTTAGCATAAAACAATGATAAATACCTCTAAACTCTCACACTCAGTTTTCTGATCCTGCTTTTTATGCAGGCCCCTCAAGGAAGATGCTGGTTCTTTTCTTAGTCAGCACAGGATCATGGAAGAGGCAATGTGGTTTTAGATCCAGTTCTACAGTGTAATAAATGACTTTAAGCAAATTACTTCTCTGAACATAAATCTCCCTATTTAAAACATGATGATAATAATGTCTTTCTTAAAGAGACTTGGGGGGATTAAAAGAAATATATGAAAAATGTGCCAAAATATCTAATGTAGAATCGATGGGTCTATATTTAATATTCTATTCCTCTTCCTTCCATAATAAAGACAATAAAATAAATTTTAAAAATAGCTACCAGTATACATTGCTAACATATATCTGCAATTTGTTCAAGTCGTCCTTTTCCAATTAAGAGGAAATTACTATAAAATTCAGAGTTTCTATGACCTGTGATTTTAACAAAAAGAATGGCTAGGGTAGGAGCCAACTACTTGTGCTACCACCTTTTACTGAACCCTGATAACCCATGTCCCTCTGCAAGATATCTACTGCATATTCTTTCATGGGCTAAGTTCTCTTTCTTCAAAACTAGAGCTGAAAGAAGGTACTGTAGTGCTGTTTCTCCATAAAATACAACATAAAGACTTGACTGATTATAGTTATTGTTCAGACATGGTTATTTCTGGTGCTAGGCCTCAGCCTTATTTCAAACATTCGTACTCAGTTTGTCACGGTCTGTTATTGCTGCTTCCTCTGTCCATCTTTCAGATTTAATGCCTTATCTCCATTTCAGACTACCAGTTTAATTAACTTCACTTCTGTTAACTATCTAATGATTTTATTCATTTATTCAACATATGTTTACTGAATAGTTGTGACATTCCAGAGACTGCATTGGGTTCCAGGGATTTAGGAATGAGTAAGAAAATAAGTCTAAAGGCTTAATGAACATCCCTGAAAGGACGATTGAGTCAGGAAACATAGGCCACTGCTGTGTGAGGGAGGTCAAAGCCTGCATCAGTTCTGAGAGCAATGGTTTGGAAGTTTGGTAAAGAACCACAGAGATTTCCAAGATTGTTAGAAGAGCCTCTTAATGGAAAGGAGGCACAAATATATTTTTAAAAACAGATTGACAGATACTGTAGATGGCTCAAATAGAACTGAAAACAATGATATTGGAGTTGTATCAGTCTACCATTCCAAGTATTTTTGCAGTTTTTCCAAAAGTCATTGCTTTCTTAGTGCAGGAAAATAGATAACAAATTGCAGTATTTAACCAACGTTGTGGGTTGGATGATAGATAGAGTGGAAGGATACAAGGGCTGTAATTTTGAGACTATTAATCAGATAGTAGGCCAACTCATCATCAGTCTGAGTAGGAAATTAGACTAAAATGATCACGTTTTCTCGTAGAAAATTGTGGATAAAAGCACAGCATATCTTGATGGATTATAAACTAAATAAAGGAATGATATTTGTTAACAATGAAGGTTTTGGTCACAAAGTGTGGTACTAGAGTATAAATGTTAAAAGTAATAAATTACACCTGGGTGATAATGAAGTTGAGAATGCGGCTATGTGTTGGGATTCATGATTTGTGGTGGCACTTTCTGATCTTCTTCACTAATAACTGCATCATAACTTGATTACATTTCTACTTCTCCATGAACATTCCACTCCTTAATGTTAGATCCTGACCGTATAAGTATGATATTATTTTACATATGCTGATTTTACATATGCTGGCACTTTCCGGATAGTGTAATTACCTATGCCTTCCTCTTCAATTATGTATTTAATCAACCAACACTTAGTATCACTGTGATAGTCACTTGCAGAAGAAAGATGAATACAAAAAATCAACCTTCAATGAGTTCATGACCTAGTGTGGAATGGAATTAGTTACTAGGCTCTCTGAGTCTCAATTACCTTATTTGTAAAATCAGCATTATAGGACTGTTGTAAGGAGCTGTATAAATGAGCTGTTGTAAATGAGCTGATCAATAAAAAGCGCTTGGTATATTGTACACATGTCATAGTAGTTAAAGTTAGCATTCCTGGCATGAGACTGGCAGGGGCCAATGTGCAGAAGCAGCTGAGTAGATGATGTGTTCAGAGCATGGCAGAAAGCCTGATGTTGCTACAGCATAAGACAAACTTATTATATAAACTCATTTTAATATCAGTGTAACAAAAGTAACGGGTAAAATAAATATGCTTTGATGAATTTTACGAAGCATTCCAAAGCTAAACCAAAATTACTTTTAGATTTTGACTTTATTAGTCATGGTTCCTTTCCAATAATTTAGGTAAATAAGAGCTGATCATGTGTATACACCTGGGGTGTGTATATGTGTGTGTATGTGTTAAAAAAAGAGAAAAAAATTATAAAACAATTAAATCACAGGGAAGAAAGAATAGCTACTTGAAGATAAATTCTTTTCCTTTTTTGGTACACACATAAACTTATGTTGGAGAATCTGTCCACTTGCTGCTCTAGAAGTCAATTTCCCCAAACAAAGCCCCCTACTAGAGTCTAGTCTATCACTGTCATCCCTCTGATCAGAATGATGAGGAATCCTTATTCCTTAAAGGAAAAGATCCAACTTTTGAAACGGACTTTTCAAACTCTTCTTAGTCTAGATGCAATTTACCTACCACCATGCCCCCAAAAGACAGTCATTTCCTGTGAGACTCACATGCCCTGTTAAATCCTGATTTTTTAGATTTACTTCTGTGCTGCACTTTCTGGAATGCTTGCCACTGTACTTTTTTTTTTTTTTTTTTTTGTGGTACACGGGCCTCTCACTGTTGTGGCCTCTCCTGTTGCGGAGCACAGGCTCCGGACGCACAGGCCCAGCGGCCATGGCTTATGGGCCCAGCTGCTCCGCGGCACGTGGGATCCTCCCGGACCGGGGCACGAACCCGTGTCTCCTGCATCGGCAGGCAGACTCTCAACCACTGCGCCACCAGGGAAGCCCGCCACTGTACTTTTTATCCATCAAGTCCTTCTTTCTTTTTTCTTAATTTATTTTTTTAATTGAATTATAGTTGATTTACAATGTGTTATTTTCAAATGTACAGCAAATTGATTCAGTTATATATATATGTGTATATATATACACATATATATATAATCTGAAAAAGAATATATATGCATAAAGTACATACACATTCTTTTACAGATTCTTTCCCCCTTTCATTTTTTTCTTAAAAATTCAATTTAACTCTTGAATTTTATATAAGCCCTTTCTTAAACACCCAAGGCTTCTATATTATCATTAAAAAAAATGATTATCCTTTCAATAATCATACTGTCCACAGCACTCTACCATTTAATATTTTTGTAAACATCTTATATCCCCAGTCAAGACCATAAATTCCTCTAAGTCAAATATTCCATTTTATATAATTTACACTTTCAACATTTATGGTATCTGCTAGATACTCAATAACTATTTAGTAAATTTAAAGGTCATTTTTAGGCAAAACTGTTATGAGTGCAAGTATAGAATTTTTTTTTTATTTATGAGGAGCAAATAACTGAGAAACACAACCTTAACTCCGTCCTTTCTCTGAATCTTCAAATGGTTTATGCAGGATGTGGGAATACATCATGGCACAATTTATAGAAACAGATCACAATTTACAGCTATGCAGAGCCTCATTCCTGTAACTGGTTTTTGGAGAATATGAACACTGTCAGTAAATGGCTAAGAAAACTAGATTAAAAGAGTTATATAATTTAAATGACTATGTTACATCCTGGCTATTATTTTTGAAAGGGTTAGGCCTTTCATTGAATATTACCATTGAACTTTGTATTGCTTTTCCTTATTTGTGGAAATGAGGTAAGTATAAAAGCAATATGTATATTTACTCTAAAATTGTCTCTTGATGTGAGAACTCAATACTTCATGGCAATTCAAGCTATTAGTTCACCAGTACTAAAAGCCAAATTTCTCCTATTAATATATGTGATAGGTATATAAAGGGTAATTCATTTGTTAGAAAGCTGAAGCAAATTTCATCCTTTCCTATTGGTATATTGCAAATACTACAAGCATAAAATCAGATAGCTTTTGTCTGACCTCAGATATTTGTCATGCCATATACCCAGAAATGTTAATTTTCAAAGAAAATTTGAAATTGTATTATTTGCTGTTACTTTATACCTCTATTTAAAAAATAATTTAATTGATTAAGTATAATTTATAATGAGTTCTACACACACACATTCACAGTTTATTCTGAATTATCTGCATTAATGGAAAAGAGCCATGTCTGAATATCTAAAAATAATTTATATTTGGCTTCAGAATATGCTCTAAGTTTAACAGAGAAGATTTCACTTACTAATTATGGTATACTAACACTAATATTAAAATAAGTTTATATTCCCTAGATGCACATTCATGGAACATATTGTATGTCAAAATACATGACTCACACTGTGAAAACAGAAATAAAATCAGTTTAGTGGCAATACAGATTTTTTCCCCTCACATTTAGATATACATGTCCATAAAAAATAATGTATGCTAGGACATTTAACAAATGCACAAAACTTGATTTCTTATCTAGTTAAATAATAATGACAGTTAACTTTTTTTTTGTTTTTAAAATTAACTATATATAAGTAACTTAAGCTTTTGTTGATAGATTACCTATTATAGAGAAACCAGAAAATAGAGACACTGATGTAAGTGACCAACAAATATTGGATAAAATATTTTGAGATTCTAAGAAAAAAATAAACATATGCTAATTTTATGGGTTTTATACATTTTTTTCAGAGAGATTCAGATGCTTTTCCCTATTTTTTTTTTAAGATTTATTCATTATTTATTTTATTTTATTTTTGGCTGTGTTGGGTCTTAGTTGCGGCACACAGGATCTTTGTTGAGGCACGCAGGACCTTTCATTGCAGCACATGAGCTTCTCTCTAGTTGTGGCATGTGGGTTTTCTCTTCTCTAGTTGTGGCACGCAGGTTCCAGGGTGCGTGGGCTCTGTTGTTGTGGCACGCGGGCTCTAGTTGAGGAACGTGAGCTCAGTAGTTGTGGCATGTGGGCTTAGCTGCCCCGTGGCATGTGGGATCTTATTTCCCTGACGAGGGATTGAACCCCCGTCCCCTGCATTGTAAGGTGGATTCTTTTCCACTGGACCACCAGGGAAGTCCCTCCTTATTCTTAATGTAAAGAAAGAGTGAAATTTCTTACTTATTTTGAGGGCGAAAAATTTGGTATAATATGCTTCAGGTAAAGTTAGAAATTCTGCAAGATAGATTATTCTCTAAAAACATATGCTTTTCTTTTCCAGTATATGTAGCTGAAAGCCCTAATCCAGTAGTGGTCCTGGCAAGAGTGCCTTATAATATTTATAATTATTTAATGAGGCAGGGGCAGAATACCTGGGTTTGCTGTAGTAATCCTTTTCTTTCTCAGATTGTTATTTGAGACAGCAATGATTTTTCTTAGTTGAGCAAAATCTATACATAAAATATTAATAGGATTGGCATTTTTTAATAGGCAATCATTTTTAAAGATGTTTCCACATATACTCTTTTTCCAATATCAAATATAACATCCATACACTGTTTCACATATTTCTTTGAGGCCATGTGGGGGTTAATAATATCCAAAGAAAACTACCACCATATGAAAGTGATTACATAGTTAATTCAGATATAAGCATTAATTAAATTGTTTAAAAGATCATGCCTTCCTACAAATTAAATTTATAAGTTGTCAAATATTCAATTACCTTTTAAAATATGTTGCAGAATTAAGTAATGTAGCTGGATTTTTTCACTTCTTAAACAGCTACGTTTATATCATACAGCTATATCTCTGAGTTCTTGCTCAGAATGATGGAAACAAGCCAGACTTGAGTTGAATTGTTCTGATGTAAATGATGCTCAGGGTGACCTGAAGGTGCACTGTAGAGCTGAGCAGCCAAATGCCTACTCATATCCAATTATTCATATACCTGCTTGCAATTTCAGAGTCTCAATAGCATATTTAAAATAGAAATTTAGAGCTGAAATGCCTTTCCAAAAAAAGAAACCTTGCCATTAGCAACTCTTTACAATCTTTCCTGTTTCTCATTTCCATGTAAAAAAAGGATGGAACAAAGGAAGAACTAACAATAATAACAAAAGCATGATGGAAAAAAAACAGTATTTTGAGTATTCCTCAACTGTTTTAAATACTTGGATATAAAGGTTTTGAATGAAATAGATCCACTCAGAGTATGTCTCCATTGAAGGCATGACCTCCAGGCAAGAGACCTTATTAGTCAAGATGGCAGGAAGATTACATTGAGTCTAAAAGACATTCTTTGTAGTATATAAATACAGGCATATTAAAAACAATAGTTGTTCCATCACTGAAATATTGGTGTTAAACACGTTTTTTTGAAGATAATTCCTTTTCCTTTTGTTTAGAGCAAGTATGTTCATTAACAGCTAAATGGGCCCAAAGACTAGTCTTTGTCTTTGTTCCAATTATCCAGTTGTAAATGACCTTTTAAAAGTACCCAACTCATTTTTGTCATAAGGCGATGAACTACAGGTAGGAGTAGCTGCCAACTTAGAAACATTTCACAGTGATCTTCATACATAGCCAGGTGAACAAAACTAAAACTCTGCATTTAAAATAAATCCTAAATTTAGTCTTAAATTATTGCAATTTGCTCCAAAATTTTAACAAACAAAATACACAATGTATTGTCTCTCACTTTACTCAGACTCTGACAGTTGAGTTCAACTGGCATTATGTATAATAAAAATTTGGATGAGAACAAAACAAAGAAAACAAAAAGAAATGAAATTAAGAGATAAATTATTCCAGACCTGTAAGCATGAGTATTTATCAAATGAAAGTCATTGCATCCAAATAAGAACACACATCTGAGCTCCAGCACCATCACAGCATATATGGAAGGTATTGGATTTCTCTGGGAAATAAATTTTAAAGTAACCATGAATTAACTTTAAATTTTCTAGTGAACAAACAAAGAAACTGTATATTAAACAGTGTGATGATCATGCATAATCTGGTTTGTAAGAAAATTCTGTGGAAATGTTTTAAGTGTTGTCATAATTTTGTAGCATCATTGGGAGATTTTGTTAAATCAATAATATTCTGGCTTTGTAATACATAGTAACAGTATTTTTAATCTAATTTCTCTCTTTTAACATCAATAATATAGTAGGAAAATATGAGAGTGCACATCAATTGGTAAAGAAAAAATCATGAAAATCAAAGATTTAAAGACAACTCTTAGATAACTTGTCAAATTTTATTTTATGTATTTATTATTATGCATACCATACTTTCCTATGCAAACAAAGCAAAGTTGAGGTACCATATGATTCAGCAATCCCACTCCTGGGCATATATCCAGAAAAGACAAAAACTCTAATTGGAAGAGATATATGCACCACAATGTTCATAGCAGCACTATTTACAATACCAAGAAATGGAGACAACCTAAATGTCCATTGACAGATGAATGGATAAAGAAGATGTGGTGTATATATATGTATGTGTGTGTGTGTATACACACACACACACACACACACAATTTACAGAACAGAAATAGACAACAGACTTAGAAAACAAACTTATGGTTACCAAAGGGGAACGTGGGGGGAGGGATAAATTAGGAATTTGAGATTAGCAGATACATACTACTGTATATAAAATAGATAGAGAGGGGACCTTGAAGATGGCGGAAGAGTAAGACGCGGAGATCGCCTTCCTCCCCACGGATACACCAGAAATACATCCACACGTGGAACAACTCCTACAGAACTCCTACTGAAGGCTGGCAGAAGACCTCAGACCTCCCAAAAGGCAAGAAACTCCCCACGTAACTGGGTAGGGCAAAAGAAAAAACAGAGACAAAAGAATAAGGACGGCACCTGCACCAGTGGGAGGGAGCTGTGAAGGAGGAAAAGTTTCCACACACTAGGAAGCCCCTCCGCGGGCGGAGACTGCGGGAGGCAGAGGGGGGAGTTTCGGGACCGCGGAGTAGTGCACAGCGACGGGTGCGGAGGGCAAAGCGGGGAGATTCCTGCACAGACGATCGGTGCCGACCAGCACTCACCAATCCGAGAGGCTTGTCTGCTCACCCGCCGGGGCGGGCGGGGCTGCGAGCTGAGGCTCGGGTTTTGGTTTTGGACAGAGCTCAGGGAGAGGACTGGGGTTGGCGGCTTGAACATAGCCTGAAGGGGTTAGTGCACCACGACTAGCCGGGAGGGAGTTCGGGGAAAAGCCTGCACCAGCCGAAGAGGCAAGAGACTTTTTCTTCCCTCTTTGTTTCCTGGTGCGCGAGGAGAGGGGTTTAAGAGCGCTGCTTAAAGGATCTCCAAAGACGGGCGCGAGCCGCGGCTAAAAGCGCGAACCCCAGAGACGGGCGCGAGCCGCGGCTGAGGGCGCGAGCCCCCGAGACGGGCGCGAGCCGCGGCTGAAAGCGCAAACCCCAGAGACGGGCGCGAGCCGCGGCTAAAACCGCGGACCCAAGAGCCGGGCGGGAGACGCTAAGGCTGCTGCTGCCGCCACCAAGGGGCCTGTGTGCGAGCACAGGTCACTCTCCACACCCCTCTTCCGCGGAGCCTGTGCAGCCCGCCACTGCCAGGTTCCCGGGATCCAGGGACAACTTCCCCGGGACAACGCACGGCGGGCCTCAGGCTGGTGCAACGTCACGCCGGCCTCTGCCGCAACGTCACGCTGCCTCTGCCGCCGCAGGCTGGCCCAGCACGCAGTGCCCCTCCTTCCCCCATCCCCCAACCCCCGGCCTGAGTGAGCCGGAGGCCCCGAATCAGCGGCTCCTTTAACCCCGTCCTGTCTGAGCGAAAAAACAGACGCCCTCCAGCGACCTACACGCAGAGGCAGGGCCAAATCCAAAGCTGAGCTCCTGTGAGCTGTGAGAACAAAGAAGAGAAAGGGAAATCTCTCCCAGCAGCCACAGAAGCAGCGGATTAAAGCTCCACAATCAACTTGATATACCCTGCATCTGTGGAATACCTGAATAGACAAGGAATGATCCCAAATTGAAGAGGTGGAATTTAGGAGCGAGATCTATGATTTTTTTCCCTTCTCCTCTTTTTGTGAATGTGTACGTGTATGCTTCTGTGTGAGATCTTGTCTGTATACTCTTGCTTCCACCATTTGTCCTAGGGCTCTATCCGTCCATGACTTTTTTTTAAAAATTCTTTTTCTTAATAATTAAGTTTAATTGTAATAACTTTATTATACTTTACCTTCGTTCTTTCTTTCTTTCCTTCCTTCCCTCCCTCCTTTAGACAACGAATCACCCCAAATTGAGGAGGTGGTCTCAGGGAGCAGGATTTATGATTTTTCCCCCTTTACCTCTTTTTGTGAAGGTGTATGTGTATGCTTCTGTGTAAGATTTTCTCTGTATAGCTTTGCTTCCAACATTTGTCCTAAGGTTCTATCCGTCCCTTTTTTTTTTTCTAAATATTTTTTAATTCAATAACTATATTATACTTTATTTTATTTTTACTGTATCATCTTTCTTTCTGTCTTTTTTCCTTCTTTCCCTCCTTCCTTCCTTCCTCCCTCCCTCCCTCCCTCCTTTCTTTCCTTCTTTGCTTCTTTCTTCCTTCCTTCCTTTCCTCCTTTCCTTCTTTCTTTACTCATACTTCTACTAATTCTCCCTACTTTTTCTCCCTTTTATTCTGAGCTGTGTGGATGAAAGGCTCTTGGTGCTCCAGCCAGGAGTCAGGGCTCTGCCTCTGAGGTAGGAGAGCCAACTTCAGGACACTGGTCAACAAGAGACCTCCCAGCTCCACATAATATTAAACGGTGGAAATATCCCAGAGACCTCCATCTTAACACCAGCACCCAGCTTCACTCAACGACCAGCAAGCCACAGTGCTGGACAACCTATGCCAAAACAACTAGCAAAACAGGAACACAACCCCACCCATTAGCAGAGAGGCTGCCTAAAATCATAATAAGGCCACAGACACCCCAAAACACACCACCAGACGTGAACCTGCCCACTAGAGAGACAAGATCCAGCCTCATCCAGCACAACACAGGCACTAGTCCCCTCCACCAGGAAGCCTACACAACCCACTGAAACAACCTTAGCCACTGGAGACAGACATCAAAAACAACGGGAACTACGAACCTGCAGCCTGCAAAAAGGAGACCCCAAACACAGTAAGATAAGCAAAATGAGAAGACAGAAAAACACACAGCAGATGAAGGAGCAAGATAAAAACCCACCAGACCTAACAAATGAAGAGGAAATAGGCAATCTACCTGAAAAAGAATTCAGAATAATGATAGTAAGGATGATCCGAAATCTTGGAAGTAGAATGGACAAAATGCAAGAAACAGTTAACAAGGACCTACAAGAACTAAAGATGAAACAAGCAATGATGAACAATGCAATAAATGAAATTAAAATCACTCTAGATAGGATCAATAGCAGAATAACTGAGGCAGAAGAATGGATAAGTGACCTGGAAGATAAAGTAGTGGAAATAACTACTGCAGAGCAGAATAAAGAAAAAAGAATGAAAAGAACTGAGGACAGTCTCAGAGACCTCTGGGACAACATGAAACGCACCAATATTCGAATTATAGGGGTTCCAGAAGAAGAAGAAAGAAAGAAAGGGACTGAGAAAATATTTGAAGAGATTATAGTTGAAAACTTCCCTAATATGGGAAAGGAAATAGTTAATCAAGTCCAGGAAGCACAGAGGGTCCCATACAGGATAAATACAAGGAGAAACACGCCAAGACACATATTAATCAAACTGTCAAGAATTAAATATAAAGAAAGCATATTAAAAGCAGCAAGGGAAAAACAACAAATAACACACAAGGGAATCCCCATAAGGTTAACAGCTGATCTCTCAGCAGAAACCCTACAAGCCAGAAGGGAGTGGCAGGACATACTGAAAGTGATGAAGGAGAAAAGCCTGCAACCAAGACTACTCTATCCAGCAAGGATCTCATTCACATTTGATGGAGAAATTAAAACCTTTACAGACAAGCAAAAGCTGAGAGAGTTCAGCACCACCAAACCAACTTTACAACAAATGCTAAAGGAACTTCTCTAGACACGAAACACAAGAGAAGGAAATGACCTATAGTAGCGAACCCAAAACAATATATAAAATGGAAATAGGAACATACATATCGATAATTACCTTAAATGTAAATGGACTAAATGCTCCCACCAAAAGACACAGATTGGCTGAATGGATACAAAAACAAGACCCTTATATATGCTGTCTACAAGAGACCCACTTCAGAACTAGAGACACATACAGACTGAAAGTAAGGGGATGGAAAAAGATATTCCATGCAAATGGAAACCAAAAGAAAGCTGGAGTAGCAATTCTCATATCAGACAAAATAGACTTTAAAATAAGGACTATTAAAAGGGACAAAGAAGGACACTACATAATGATCAAGGGATCGATCCAAGAAGAAGATATAACAATTGTAAATATTTATGCACCCAACATAGGAGCACCTCAATACATAAGGCAAATACTAACAACCATAAAAGGGGAGATCAACAGTAACACATTCATAGTAGGGGACTTTAACACCCCACTTTCACCCATGGACAGATCATCCAAAATGAAAATAAATAAGGAAACACAAGCTTTAAATGATACATTAAACAAGATGGACTTAATTGATATTTATAGGACACTCCATCCAAAAACAACAGAATACACATTTTTCTCAAGTGCTCATGGAACATTCTCCAGGATAGATCATATCTTGGGTCACAAATCAAGCCTTGGTAAATTTAAGAAAACTGAAATTGTATCAAGTATCTTTTCTGACCACAACGCCATGAGACTAGATATCAATTACAGGAAAAGATCTGTAAAAAATACAAACACATGGAGGCTAAACAATACACTACTTAATAATGAAGTGATCACTGAAGAAATCAAAGAGGAAATAAACAAATACCTAGAAACAAATGACAATGGAGACACAACGACCCAAAACCTATGGGATGCAGCAAAAGCAGTTCTAAGGGGGAAGTTTATAGCAATACAAGCCCACCTTAAGAAGCAGGAAACATCTCGAATAAACAACCTAACCTTGCACCTCAAGCAATTAGAGAAAGAAGAACAAAAAAACCCCAAAGCTAGCAGAAGGAAAGAAATCATAAAAATCAGATCAGAAATAAATGAAAAAGAAATGAAGGAAACAATAGCAAAGATCAATAAAACTAAAAGCTGGTTCTTTGAGAAGATAAACAAAATAGATAAACCACTAGCCAGACTCATCAAGAAAAAAAGGGAGAAGACTCAAATCAATAGAATTAGAAATGAAAAAGGGGAAGTAACAACTGACACTGCAGACATAAAAAAAATCATGAGAGATTACTACAAGCAACTCTATGCCAATAAAATGGACAATCTGGAAGAAATGGACAAATTCTTAGAAATGCACAACCTGCCAAGACTGAATCAGGAAGAAATAGAAAATATGAACAGACCAATCACAAGCACTGAAATTGAAACTGTGATTAAAAATCTTCCAACAAACAAAAGCCCAGGACCAGATGGCTTCACAGGTGAATTCTATCAAACGTTTAGAGAAGAGCTAACACCTATCCTTCTCAAACTCTTCCAAAATATAGCAGAGGGAGGAACACTCCCAAATTCCTTCTACGAAGCCACCATCACCTTGATACCAAAACCAGACAAGGATGTCACAAAGAAAGAAAACTACAGGCCAATATCACTGATGAACATAGATGCAAAAATCCTCAACAAAATACTAGCAAACAGAATCCAACAGCACATTAAAAGGATCATACACCATGATCAAGTGGGGTTTATTCCAGGAATGCAAGGATTCTTCAATATACGCAAATCTATCAATGTGATAAACCATATTAACAAATTGAAGGAGAAAAACCATATGATCATCTCAATAGATGCAGAGAAAGCTTTCGACAAAATTCAACACCCATTTATGATAAAAACCCTCCAGAAAGTAGGCATAGAGGGAACTTTCCTAAACATAATAAAAGCCATATATGACAAGCCCACAGCAAACATCATCCTCAATGGTGAAAAACTGAAAGCATTTCCACTAAGATCAGGAACAAGACAAGGTTGCCCACTCTCACCACTCTTATTCAACATAGTTTTGGAAGTTTTAGCCACAGCAATCAGAGAAGAAAAGGAAATAAAAGGAATCCACATCGGAAAAGAAGAAGTAAAGCTGTCACTGTTTGCAGATGACATGATACTATACATAGAGAATCCTAAAGATGCTACCAGGAAACTACTAGAGCTAATCAATGAATTTGGTAAAGTAGCAGGATACAAAATTAATGCACAGAAATCTCTGGCATTCCTATATACTAATGATGAAAAATCTGAAAGTGAAATCAAGAAAACACTCCCATTTACCATTGCAACAAAAAGAATAAAATATCTAGGAATAAACCTACCTAAGGATACGAAAGACCTGTATGCAGAAAATTATAAGACACTGATGAAAGAAATTAAAGATGATACAAATAGATGGAGAGATATACCATGTTCTTGGATGGGAAGAATCAACATTGTGAAAATGACTCTACTACCCAAAGCAATCTACAGATTCAATGCAATCCCTATCAAACTACCACTGGCATTTTTCACAGAACTAGAACAAAAAATTTCGCAATTTGTATGGAAACACAAAAGACCCCGAATAGCCAAAGCAATCTTGAGAACGAAAAAAGGAGCTGGAGGAATAAGGCTCCCTGACTTTAGACTATATTACAAAGCAACAGTAATCAAGACAGTATGGTACTGGCACAAAAACAGAAAGATAGATCAGTGGAACAGTATAGAAAGCCCAGAGATAAACCCACGCACATATGGACACCTTATCTTTGATAAAGGAGGCAGGAATGTACAGTGGAGAAAGGACAGCCTCTTCAATAAATGGTGCTGGGAAAACTGGACAGGTACATGTAAAAGTATGAGATTAGATCACTCCCTAACACCATACACAAAAATAAGCTCAAAATGGATTAAAGACCTAAATGTAAGGCCAGAAACTATCAAACTCTTAGAAGAAAACATAGGAAGAACACTCTATGACATAAATCACAGCAAGATCCTTTCTGACCCACCTCCTAGAGTAATGGAAATAAAAACAAAAATAAACAAATGGGACCTAATGAAACTTCAAAGCTTTTGCACAGCAAAGGAAACCATAACCAAGACCAAAAGACAACCCTCAGAATGGGAGAAAACATTTGCAAATGAAGCAACTGACAAAGGATTAATCTCCAAAATTTACAAGCAGCTCATGCAGCTCAATAACAAAAAAACAAACAACCCCATCCAAAAATGGGCAGAAGACCTAAATAGACATTTCTCCAAAGAAGATATACAGAATGCCAACAAACACATGAAAGAATGCTCAACATCATTAATCATTAGAGAAATGCAAATCAAAACTACAATGAGATATCATCTCACACCAGTCAGAATGGCCATCATCAAAAAATCTAGAAACAATAAATGCTGGAGAGGGTGTGGAGAAAAGGGGACACTCTTGCACTGCTGGTGGGAATGTGAATTGGTTCAGCCACTGTGGAGAACAGTATGGAGGTTCCTTAAAAAACTACAAATAGAATTACCATATGACCCAGCAATCCCACTACTTGGCATATACCCTGAGAAAACCAAAATTCAAAAAGAGTCATGTACCAAAATGTTCATTGCAGCTCTATTTACAATAGCCAGGACATGGAAACAACCTAAGCGCCCATCATTGGATGAATGGATAAAGAAGATGTGGCACATATACACAATGGAATATTACTCAGCCTTAAAAAGAAATGAAATTGAGCTATTTGTAATGAGATGGATAGACCTAGAGTCTGTCATACAGAGTGAAGTAAGTCAGAAAGAAAAAGACAAATACTGTATGCTAACACATATATATGGAATTTAAGGGAAAAAAATGTCATGAAGAACCTAGGGGTAAGATAGGAATAAAGACTCAGACCTACTGGAGAACGGACTTGAGGATATGGGGAGGGGGAAGGGTGAGTTTTGACAGGGCGAGAGAGAGTCATGGACATATACACACTAACAAACGTAGTAAGGTAGATAGCTGGGGGGAAGCAGCCGCAAGGCACAGGGATATTAGCTCGGTGCTTTGTGACAGCCTGGAAGTGTGGGATGGGGAGAGTGGGAGGGAGGGAGACGCAAGAGGGAAGACATATGGGAACATATGTATATGTATAGCTGATTCACTTTGTTATAAAGCAGAAACTAACACACCATTGTAAAGCAATTATACCCCAATAAAGATGTTTAAAAAAAAAAAAATAGATAAACAACAGGGACCTACTATATAGGTATAAAGCATAGGGAACTATATTCAATAATTTTTAATATCCTATAATGGAAAAGAATCTGAAAAAGAGTATATACATATATATATAAAACATATAGTATATATATATATATAAAACATAGAGTATATATATATATATATATATATATAAACATAAACAATTAAAAAAAACAATAACTGGGACCTCTGATACTTTCTCCAAAAGATTATCCAACAAAGCTTTCACTTCAGAGTATTGCTGTGAGATATCCATAACATATTGTCTTGCATAGAATCCATCAATAATATTTTTAAGTTAAATTTAACTCTAAGTTTATTTTATTATTACTAGGAATACTTTAGTTTCCCAATTATTATTTTTGTTGATAATTTTATACAGGTGAATGTTTCTCTTACTAAATAAATAACCCTATCTCTCCCCAGATTCACTTTTCTGATTCTCTTGAACTTTACATAACTTATATAAAGGCAACAAATTATTTTTCAAAAAAGATGAAACTTCTTGCTGTATAGAAATCTACGGGACTCAAATTACTAGATGTAAACCTGGCTAAAATTTCACCAAGAGAATTGTTATTACAATTTACTAGAAGAAGGCAAATGGAAATGAGACCCAAAATCCAAGTATTTCACAATCCTTCCAGGACAATGACTTTGGATTTATACTTAACTCAAAGCCCAAATACCTAGTAAATGCTCTTCAGTACTGTTATCATGGGTTCAGCAAAGAGCAGTACCTCATTCTTTCTCATCTTCTATGATCTGAGCTCCTTCAAGCTCCCTCCCACTTTCTAATTTTCTAAAAGTAGAAAAGTCTTCACAGTTCATTGCTTTTCTTCTCTACCATACACAGCTTTGAGAAGGCAATATTCATGTTTACATTTTTAGAACATAGTCATTTTAGAGTGGAAGTATTTTTAAACCAGTTAAATACAGTATTTTAAAACCAATTAGAAGAATAAGGAGAAGTAAATCTGCATTTATAGTGTCTATTATAATTACATAATTTCTTTTACTGGAGATCTTTGTTTTTTCTCGTGGATTTGAATTAATATCTGGTGTCGCTTCCTTTATGCTTGAATAATTTGCTTTAGTATTTCTTGTGAGGCAGGCAGATTTCATGCCAATGGAATATCTCAGTCTTGTTTATATAGGAATGTTTAGTTGTTTGTTTGAAAGATAGCTCTGCTGAATATAGGATTCTTGGTAAATCATTTTCTTTCTTTCAGCATTTTGAATATGTCATCCCATGGATTTCTTGGTCTCCTTTGTTTCAGATAAAAAGTTATTTGTTAATTTTTTCATGGTTCCCTTGTATGTGTTGAGTCATTTTTCTCTTGCTGCCTTCAAATTTTTCTCTTATCTTTGGCTTTCAACATTTTGAGTATGATGTATTTGTGTTTAGATCTCTTTGTGTTTATATGCTTCTTGAGTTTTATTGAACTTCTCAGATGTGTAAATTAATGCTTTTCATCAAATTTAGGGCATTTTCAACCATATATCTTCAAATATTTTCCTACTCCTTTCTCTCCTCCCTCTTTCTGATATTCCCATTACATGCATGTTGATATGTTTAGTGGTATTTCACATTTCTCTGAAACTGTTCATTTTGACTTTTTCTTGCTTAGGATACACTATCTCTACTAATCTACTTTTAACTCAAATCTGTTCTGCAACTCAAATATACTGCTGAACTCCTTTAATGAACTTTTAATTTTGGTCATTGTAGTTTTCACTTCCTGAATTGCCTTAAAAAACAAAACAAACAATAAAAAGGTCTGTCCCTTTATTTGTAGTCCCTTTTTATGAGCCATTATTATTATACCTTCCTTTAATTTTTAAAAAAAGGTTTATTTTAGTTCTTTGAAGTATTTTTCTGCCAGGTCCAACATCTGGGCAAAAACTAACCCCTCAAAGATAGTTTCTATTGCCTTTAAAATTTTTCTTGTGTACAGGTCACCTTTTTTGGTTTAGTTGCATATCTCCTGTTTTTTTGTTGAAAATTTGACATTTTAGATAATATATTGTAGCATTTTTGGATACTGAACACCCCTCCCCCCTTTTCTTGGGGCTTGTTTTTGCTTTTGTTTACTGGTCTCTATTTAATGACTTGGTTAAACAAATTCTTTGCAGTCTTTTTCCCCCACATTATGCAACCTCTAATGGCCCTGCTCAGAATTTATTTCCTTATTTTTATCCAAACCTGGCTTCCCAGTGTCCATATTTCAACATCTGTGCTTAAGCCACCTTAGGCAGTTATGTGTTCACCCTTAACTGTTGGATGTATGTGTAGCTTGTAGAATGTTTCCACAGTTCATGGAGTTTACATTCTTTTCTCCCAGGTTTAGCCAGAGACAAGTAGCTCAGTGATTGTCTCTTCAGGCACTCATACGAGTATGCCCAAGAAAATGTAACTCTTAGGCATGTAAACAGTCTTTCAGACCCCCAGTAATTAGTGTGATTTTATTTCTTAAGTCTGGATTCCTAGCATTTGTCCTGGGTCAGAGTAACTTAGTGTTCACATAGTATTTGGTGAGAGGCTAGTGAGTGCCTAAGCCCACTGAGCTCCTTGTGTTTTGTTGTTGGATCTGTGAGTGGCTTGGGGAAATACTTTCCTGTCTTCTTATTGTGGGAACTCTGATTGCTCCTGAAGGGGTGCAGTATCGATTATATACACAATTTTCCAGACCCACCAGGGAATAGTATGATACCAGAAAGGCTCTTTTTGGCTGCCTGTTTTCCTGGCTCTCTCTAGCTAGTCTGCCGTTTTGCTTGTTTCTACATTAACAATAACACTACCAGTCCCTCTTAATTGCTCACCAATTTTTTTTTTTTAAACACCATTAGGCATGGACTTCTTTCAGGCTCTATTCCAAATAGTCAGTTTTCTCAAACAAAGTTATAGATCTTTCTATCCATTATATCCTGCCTCTTCCCCTGAGCAGAACTTCTACTCTACTCCATTGAATCTGTTAGTAGGGGAGGGTAGTGGCCCGCTTTTCCTTGAGTGACACGACTGCTCTAAGAATGGGCACTGAGGTGGTGGGCTCAGGGGAAGCAACATAGGATAGTCTCTGGTCTTCTTGGCTTGCCCCTCCTGGCATGGATCCTCCATTCTACGAGAAAGCTGTTTTGGATGTGATCAGGGCCCCAGTGTTCTTGGATCCCTTATCCTAGGAATAGGAGCTAGGTGGGGGAAGAGGGCCCCAGTGTTTTCAGTTATGCCTGCCCATAATAGCACTTCTACAACACAGGACTGGGGAAGACAAAAGATACTGGTGGCCTACCCCTCCTAGGATACAAGATGTAGCCCTAGACTAGGAGCTGGCAGGAGAGGGATTCCTGTCTTCATGGTCAAATCTGCCTGGAGAAGAGCACCAAGAATAGAATGTCTGTCAGTTAGTTGGGGAGGGCATGCTGTGGGAGAAGGTCATGACTCAAATGATGTAGACTGTTGCCATTCTTAATGAAATTTAGTCAGTTTTCTTGAATAAATGTCCATTTGCTGTATGTCCTTAGGAAAATTTCCAGTTTTTTTTTTTAATGATTTTCACCAGATAAATGATTGTTTTGCTGGAAAGAGTATCCATCAATTTGCTCACACCACTATTCTAGAATATTTACAACATCCATCTGAGGTCATACTGTTGTAATTCCAAGTTTCAGGTGAAAAACTTAGGCTTGGAGAGAATACATAATTTGCTCACTGTTGAATTTCCTTAGTGCAATTCTCTGACCTATAGTATTGGATTTAACATATACTTCAGAAAAAAGTGGATGAATGAAAAAATATATCTGGGCATTCTCCTGGAATTAGAAGCTTTACGTAATTAGAATCTAATATTCTTAAGTGTTTTATAGAAAAATTAGATCAAATACATGTAAATGTCATGAGTTGAGTCACACTACCATAATAATAAGCCTGAGATTAGTGAACAGTTTGGGTCTTGTTGGTCCTATCTTTTAGAATACAGAGTCTTTCTTTCTTTTTTTTTTTTTTTAATATATTTTATTTTTGGCTGTGTTGGGTCTTCGTTTCTGTGCGAGGGTTTTCTCTAGTTGCGGCGAGTGGGGGCCACTCTTCATCGCGGTGCGCGGGCCTCTCACTATCGCGGCCTCTCTTGTTGGGGAGCACGGGCTCCAGACGCGCAGGCTCAGTAGCTGTGGAGCACGGGCCTAGCTGCTCCGCAGCATGTGGGATCTTCCCAGATCAGGACTCGAACCCGTGTCCCCTGCATTAGCAGGCAGATTCTCAACCACTGCGCCACCAGGGAAGCCCTAGAATACAGAGTCTTTCACTCAAGAAGTTGAAAGTGAATCATCATGAGGTTTATTGAAATTATTACTACAACGTCCTTGTAAGAACCCTCCTTTGTGTAACAAAACTAGGAGAGACACATATTGAGAGATAATTGCATTGACTGTTAAACCTTTATGTGATACACATCCTTCATGCATGAGTACATTGAGTGACCTGGGATTTAAGTGGAATTCAGTGTCTGGGGCAGATGTGCTTCTCAGAGCTGAGCATCTCTCTTGACTCTGAACTTTGCCAGATGACCTCTGCTTTGGGAATAAGGTAAAGTGCTGACGGGCTCTGTATGCAAAAAACCACTGCCATTGATCAATGATTGGGTGCTTTCTCCAAGATATATGTTGTCAGTCATGTTGCTTCTATGGGATCATTCAGGAAGACATTCATGTTGTGGGAAAATCAAAATTGTATAGAAATTCAGTAACACTAACTTAAATGAGTTGTTATATCAGGCCTCATGTACTTAAAATTTAAGAAGAATGACTTTATAATGTACTTAAAAGGAAAATTTCCTAGTGGAAATCCTAGGAGGTGGATTTTGTTTGGCTTTTAACAATTTGGACATGCAGATTTTCTGATTGAAATTTGCAATATATTTCCTCTCCTTCTTTCCTTTCCTTATGTAACTATAGCTTAAACAAGTTACAATGTTTTGAAGAACAAAAGTAATAAAATTGGAAATATTGAGTTGGTTAATTTGGACAATCTTAAAAAGCTATAAGCCAAAGTACTGTTTTGTTGTGATTGTCAGTTTTAATTGATGCAGTGATTTAATCCTTCATCATGGGCTATGCTAGAAAGAGTATTGGACATCTGGGTTTGCTTTCTACTTCTGCCACTTAAAAGATCTATGATGTTGAACACCTACTTTGCAATCTCTGATTAGCAGGTTTTTCATTAAAACTTCCTTAATAATGTCTGCTCCATGAGATTTTTGTAAACATTGACTAAGATGACTATGTAAAAATATTCCTTTGTTCACAGTAGTGCTAAATGAATACAGCATGCACACACATATACACATATACAAATATTTTCTGTCTTACTTTTCATGTAATGGAGTAGAGATTTGATTAAGTGAACATACTCAGTTTGTTGATTCTTAAATGAAACTATATATAACTAAATACAACTATATAAAATATACAATTTACATATATAGTTTATCAATATGTTTTATATATGTATGTGTGTAGATATATAAAATGTCATATATATAAACATGTGTCAGTTCAAGAAAAAATATTAGAGAAAGGACTGTTCAGTGGTCTGGGGCCACTGAATATCCATATACAAAAAAAAAAATCTTTGATCTATACTTCACATCATATACAAAAATAAACTCAAAATGATTTATAATACTAAAAGTAAAACCTAAACTGTAAAACTTCTAGAAGAAAACCTTTGTAATCTAGTAGTAGGCATCAATTTCTTACATATGACATCAGAAGCACAATCCATAAAAGAAGTTTACAAATTGGTTTTCATCTAAATAAAGTGTATGTTGTCCCCCCACCCACACACAAAAAAACATATAATTGATTATAATCAATATATTATTATAATATAATATATTATAATCAATATACTATAATCAATATAATATACATATTTTAAAAACAAAAGTTCACATGTTTCATAATATCATTGCAGAATGCAATTATTTTCCCTTATCCAGTAACATGTGTAATGTAATGTAATTTACCTTTATGATAAATATTGTGTTTTTAACCCCACCACAGAAAAGCAAATCTGTTATGTGGCTTTTATGAGTTTCTTGGAATGTGTAGAAATGTATTTTTCTCCCCTCCTTTTTAATACTTCCTTTATAAAGTGATATACTGATTTCACTGGGGGACTTGAAAGGTACTTCCACTCCCCTCTAAGAAAATGATGAGTGATGGAATTAGAAGTTAATTGGAGAGGCTATGCAGAAATCAGAAAGTGGTCTTTGTATGTTTGAGATCTGGGTTGCGTAGAGGTAGCTTAAATCTACAACTGAGAGAGTTAATGAGCTCAGCCATGGCAAGTCATAAGTTTAGAAGTAACAGAGAAGTGTGTGGATCTGGGCTCATGATATAACAAAAATCTGAAGCCAGAAGAATGCCCGTTGCACAGTCTGACAGTGACCCTGGAGGAGGCAAATCCAATGAAGTGGAAAAAGGATGACTTTGAGGAGACCCCTCAAATGGAGCTTGCCAGAAAGGATCTATCTCAGTAGTGCATTTGACGAACAGCCAGCAAGTCAGGTGGATTATCAGTGCTCCTGTGTTAATCCTTCAGTTACAGTATGAAATAGTTCATCTGCATTTTTTAGAAGCTGTCTTCCAATTAAGATATGATTTAGAAAAACAATGCCCTGTATACTCTTAACTCCAAATTACTCTGAGAAACCAATACTAAAAAAAAAAAAAAAAAAAAAAAGCAAGGAATACTGGCTACAACAAGTTACTTTCACCAGGAGAAAGAGCTTAAGTACCAATATTATGGAGATGGTCTAAAACAAATTAATGCAGCCTCAGCTGTATAAAGAGCAGAGGAAGCCCTCTGTTAAATATAAGTTAAATTCCAAGAATAATACATTTCACAAGAAAGAGAAAGCAATGAAAGCATCTCAAGCTAAAAAAGAGCTTTATGTTTGTTTGAAGAAAAAGTAAAACAAATCACATTCGTTTATTTTAACAAGACACAAAGAATTATTAACCTTGGTATTTTGTTTTAGAGACTACTCATTGTAATGATAGACATTTAACAACTAAACTTACATGACTTTGTGTTAGACTTTATGAATTCACAAAGTAATAATAGCTAACTGTTCTCAACAAACTTATCATAGAGGTTTGGAGGGGTGAAAGAAAGATCACTAGCAAATAAAATAAATAGCAATAGGTATCAAAGAGATATATGCATACTGTTATATCACTTTAATTTTTTAGAATGTTAATAATTTTAAAAATCATAGAAATATGTGCTGCTTATGATGGATAACAGAAACTTTACAAATTTCAATTGTTTTACAAGCCCTCTATGTAATTTCCTTCTGATTCTCTGATCCTACCAACTATACTCATCAAAAGTCCTTATGTGAAACACTGGGACAGGTTTTATCACTAATCAAGGTCAGCGTAAGGAATACTAGGTACATAACTTTATGACAAACCTTAATATAAACATGATTTTTTAAAAATTTATTAATTTCTCAAAATATTTACCTAGTGCCTACTGTGAGTTTAAGAACATTATTGGAAATAGAGATAAAACAGTGAAAAGATATAAATCTTTGCCATGGAAAGCTGATACTTTAGTGAAGAAGACATAATAAACAAATAAATTTATAAACAAGTAAACTTATACTATTATATGACACAGTAACAAATTAGGTGAAGCAAAGTTAAGCTTCTTATGCTCAAAATTAAGAGTAAGAGGTAAAGATTGAGGGAGGAAGGGGTATTTTGGATAAGTGACCAAAGAAGATCTCTCCAAAGAGTCTTCATTAAATAGAGACCAGAAAGGATTGAAGGATTGAGGAGCATATTGGGTGGAAGCATACCACTAATAATGCTGTCTAATTTGAGAGCATGCTTGAAACATTTGAAGAAAAAGAGGCCAGAAAAGCTAAAACAGTGAGAATAAAAGGAAACGAGTTTTCTAGGAAATCAAAAAATGTGGAGTTCTAGGCCATGGAAAAGACCCTGAGTGATATTTTAAAAGTAATTAGATAACTGTTGTACACAGGTATGACATGATGTAATTCATTATTATTACTTCTTAAGTACTGTAGCTCTGGTGTAGAGAATACCATGCAGAGGCAGAAGCAAAAATGGAAGCAGAGAAAGCAGTTAGTAGGCAATTGCAGTAGTCCAGATGAAAGATGATTGAAGTAAAAGTGAGGAAACATGATTAGCTCTGAAAGTAATCAATAGAATTTGTAAATGTTGGAGATGTGGTATATGAAGGAAGCCGGGGGCATTAAAAGATAACTCCAAGGTTCTTGACCAATAAAATAAAATAAATGTTGGAGATATTTACTAAGATGGAGACCAATAGGAACATGGGTTTTGGTAATGTCTGAAACTCCTATATTTGTATACAGGAAATAAGCAATTAAATCGGTATTAGATAATATGAGCTAGGTTTCTCACAGTTGGGGTGGGAAGCTAATATAATCCATGTGTTAATGGATTAGAGTTGGATAAATCTTTATGTCTTAATACAGACATAAATGGTTATAAAAATGTTTATAGATATTTAGCTTAATACAGATATAGATGGTTATGTAGAAATATTTATAGATAATGTGTATATACAATGGTTAGGATATGGCATGTATATTTTCTTGCTCTGGCAGCTGCTATAACAAAATAATAGACTGAGTAGCTTATACACAGCAGATGTTTATTTCTCTGGAGGCTGGGAAGCCAGGATTGGGGAGCTTGTAGATTAAGTGTTTGGTTCGTGTCTGCTTCCTAGATGGCAGTCTTTTCACTGTAACCTCACATGGTGGAAGGAAGGGACAAGGGAGTTTTCTCAAGCCACTTTTTTTTTTTTTTTTTCGGTACGTGGGCCTCTCACTGTTGTGGCCTCTCCCGTTGCAGAACGCAGGCTCTGGAAGCGCAGGCTCAGCAGCCTTGACTAACGGGCCCAGCCACTCCGCAGCATGTGGGATCTTCCCAGACCGGGGCACGAACCCGTGTCCCCTGCATCGGCAGGCAGCCTCTCAACCACTGTGCCACCAGGGAAGCCCTCAAGCCACTTTTATAAGAACACTACTTCCATTCATGAGGGTTCCACTCTCATGTTCTAAGCACCTCTCAAAGGCTTCAAATCCCAGTACCATTACATTGGACATTAGGTTTCAACATATGAATTTTGGGGGGACACAGACATTCAGTCCATAGTAGGCAATAACAACTGAGTTGAGAGAACAAAACCAAGTTTGTTTTTCGACACTCCACATGCGGTGGTCACTCGGTATCTGTGGAGGATTTGTTCTAGGACCCCTGCAGATACCAAAATCTGAGGATGTTCAAGTCCCGTATATAAAGTGACATAGTATTTATGTATAGCCTATTCAAATCCTCCCATATACTTTAAATCAACTTTAGATTACTTATAATACCTAATACAATGTAAATGCTATGTAAACATTTGTCAACATGCAGTAGCTTCAAGTTTTGCTTTTTGGAACTTTATGGAATTTTTAAAAAATATTTTCAAATCTGCGGTTGGTTGAATCCTCAGATGCCAAACCTGGGAATACAGGGGGCATACAGTTCTGTGTGTGGGAATGGTTTCTATTCACCACTGGTTTTTTTTTGAGGTACGCGGGCCTCTCACTGGTGTGGCTACTCCCGGTGCGGAGCACAGGCTCCGGATGCACAAGCTCAGCGGCCATGGCTCACGGGCCCAGCTGCTCCGCGGCATGTGGGATCTTCCCAGATCGGGGCCCGAACCCGTGTCCCCTGCATCAGCAGGTGGACTCTCAACCACTGCACCACCAGGGAAGCCCTCACCATTGTTTTTAAGAGCTTCCCCCAAGGGAGACTATAATGTGCAAGAAGACAATTTGCAACTGTTGCGAATGTATTTCTCCAATCCATTGTGAACAAGGACTAAGTTCTTTTCTCTCCTATGTGTTAGTTTTAAGGAATGTGACCCTTCTCCCCATGAACCCAAACATAAGATAAGGGGAAGGCAGTGATGTAACTGATCTAAGTAACATGAAAATCTCAATCAACTGTTGATGTATTTTATTTTGCTTGAGTCCAGATATTAATACAGATGTATGACTTTCATATTATACTTGATGAAATTATACTCACCTGATCTTATGACTATTTCCAATAACAACTACGTCATAATGGGAAATTCAAGTCACATAGTCACTTGGTGTTCCATAGCGAGGAGCTAACTCTCTACTAAAGCCCTAGGGCCAGTAGCATGCCAGGAGTACCACTCCCTCCTGCCCCAAGTGGAAAATGGTTTCAGCTACAAAGACATTACTGCTCCACAATAGTAAGGGCTTTGTCTGAATATTACAACATCCTTATCAACCAGCTATAGCTCCAGCACCACTGATGTGCTGGGTTCAACAGGCCAAACAGTCAAGCAGAATGCTCTGTATCATGAACATTTTAGAGCCTTTTCCAGCTCTGAGGTGTGAGTTGTATGCCCAAGTGTTGTGCGTACTACATATACCTCTTGCTTTGTGATGTGAGATGCAGGGCGGTGTGAGATTTGCTTTGTGGTATGAGATTGCTCTTTACCTTAGAGAAGTTGTCCTTGGGGTTTATTTTTGACGTATGTCCTCTGATAGACATGTGGCATTTTAAGGCAGTTAGAGTACTTGCCACTTCACTGCATTCACTTTATTCTCCTAGTTTTATGGTTGAAGCTCTTAGATATTCTTCAAACCCATTTTTTGGTAATATACCATAAAGTATGATGTTAGCTGTAATTTTTTTGTTAATGATCTTTATCAAGAAAGGAAATTGTTCCCATTTTACTATGTTTTTATCCCAGTGCTTGTTAGATTTTCACTAATGCATTTTTTGGCATCTGTTTAAATAATCATGCTTTTATCCTGTGTTCTTTAAATATAGTAGGCTAGGGTAGAATTTCTAATTTTTACCTACTCTTGATTCCTAAAATAAATCAAATTCAATCCTTGTTGATTACGCTAAACTTGATGTATTCAATTTGCTAAAAAAATTTTTTTAATCTATGTTCATTAGAAAGATTGGCCATATTATTTTTTTCTGAATATTATTCTGGCTTCATGAATTGAATGGGAAAGTCTTTTTTATACCATTGTAATTTATGAAGAAATATTAATAACATTGGTAATCTTTCTTCTTTAATGTTGAGAACAATGCACTAATGGAGCCAACCGAGACAGATTTCTTAATGAGAAATTTAAAAAATAATTATGCAAATTATTTCTTGATTAGATACATGATTAATCTGATTTTATTATCTATTATTTTGGATTTAATTTTGGTAAGTCTATTTTTCTAAGAATCCATCTATTTCACCTCAATTTTTAAATTATTGTCATAAAGTGATTCCGAGATCTTGAGTCTTTTTAATTTCTGAAAGATTTATAGTGGTGTCTTTTGTTTATAATTTCTAATGTTGTTGAGATTTACCTTTTGACTCCCTATTTTACATCATTCTTCTATTATGTAGTTGCTTTCTATTCTAATTTTTATTATTTCTTTTGCTTTAAATTTTTCCTTTTGCTCTTAATACACATTTTCTTTTCTGACTTGTCGAGAAGGATGCATAAATCATTGATTTGACCTTTTTCTTAATTTCCAATATGAACTACAATTTTTATTTTATTTTCCAGATTTATTGATGTGTAACTGACAAATAGAAATTGTATATATTTAAAGTGTACAATTTGATGTTTTCATATATGTATACAGTGCAAGGATTACCACAATCAAACTAATGAACATATCTATCACCTTACATAGTTACCATCTTGTGTGTGTGGTGAGAACACAATATTTATTCTCCTTGTATAAAAAAATCACCTCAAAAAGACCTATGTATAAGATCTGAAACTAAAATTCCTAGAATAAAACATAGGGATAAAGCTTTTTGACATTGGAATAAGCAATTACTTTTTGGGTATGACTTCAAAAGTAAAGGCACTAAAGAAAAAATAGACAAATGGTATATATCAAACTAAAAAGCTCCCACACAGCAAAGGAAACAATCAACAGTATGAAAGGTAACTTATAAAATAGGAGAAAATATTTGCAAATCATATATCAGATAAGGGGTTAATATCCAAAATATATAAGGAATTCAGACAGCTCAACAAAAAAAGAATAAATACTTGATTAAAAAATGGACAAAGAGATAGACATTTTTCCAGAGAAGACATGCAAATGGCCAAAGAGTCTATGAAAAGATGCTCAACATCACAAATTATCAAGGAAATGCAACTCAAAATCACAATGAGGTATCACCTCACATCTGTTAGAATGGCTACTATCAAAAAGACAAAAGATAGCAAGTGTTGGTGAGGATGTGGAGAAAAGGGAACCCCTGTACATTATTGGTGGAAATGTCAACTTGTACACTCACTGTGGAAAACAGTATGGAGGTTCCTCAAAAAATTAAAAATAGAACTACCATATGATCCAGAAATTCCACTTCTGGGTATATATCCAAAGTAAGTGAAATTAGTATTTCTAACAGAGATCTATGCTTCCATGTTCACAGCAGCATTATTCACAGTAGCCAAGATATAAAAACAGCCCAAGTGTCTGTTGAGAGCTGAATGATAAAGTAAGTATGATACATATTTTTAAGGCAATATTATTCAGCCTTAAAAAAGAAAGAGATCCTGTCATTTGTGACAACATGGATGAAACTGGAGGACACTATGCTAAGTGAAATAAGCCAGGCACAAAAAACAAATACTGCACCATCTCACTTATATGGGGAATCTGAAAAAGTCAGTCAAACTCATAAATGCAGACAGAAGACTGATGGATGCCAGAGCCTGAGAGGTGGGAAAAATGGGGGAGGTATTGGTTAAAAGTTACAAAAGTTCAGTTATGCAGGGACGAAGGTCTTCTTCTCTCCACCATCCCCTTGCCTGAGCCTTTTCTTCGTGCTGATATTTTCTCTATTTAGAACACTTTCCTCCTTATTTTCTTATTACTGACTCTTCATATTATTGAGATCCCAGCATATATCACCTGAATGGTTTTCCCTATCATTTTTATTTAAAATATCTCTTTCCTCCACTTGCCAACCTGTCACCTTCATCCCTTTACTTGACTCTACATTATTTTCTTCATAGTTTATGCCACTATTGGAAAATTATTAAATGTATGTGTTTTGACTGTGTGTGTGTATATGTGTGTATGTGTCTATGTGTGGATATGTGTGTGTCTGTGTTTTAACTTCTTACTACGTTTCTCCCCTACTACAATGTAAGATGCATAATGGCAAGAATTTTGCATGTCTTTTTTACTTCTTTATTACCAGAGCCAAGAAAAGAGCCTGGACATATAAAGACAGTAAAAGCTGTGGCACTATATACAAATGAGATATACAGAGTTTAATTATTATCATTGAAATAGCTACGAGTCATATGCCACCATATGCCAATAATAAAGTAATTCAGAATCAATTAGTAGATAGATTCATTAAATCAAAGAAAGTGTTGAGTCAATTTGTCTGGGATGGGTTGAGTTTACAAACATGAATGAGATCTAACAATCAAGTAATAGTTAACTTTAATTTATGGATGTGGGTTAAGAGACCAAAACCTTTGTTAAATAAAATCTCCATTTTAGTGACTATAAGAGAGCCTCAAGCAATCTCTACCCAAATTCACCTTTCCAGCCCAGATCTCTGGTTGATATGCAACTCAGCCAGGGGAAAGTATAACAACAATTTTTTTGAGACGTTATCATCAAGTGTTGGGATTGTGTAATTATTTGCTAATGACTAAGGAAAGTTTAGAATTAAATAGAAAGATGAAATAAATGCATAAGCCTTTGGCATTCATATTTAAAGTTTATGATTACATTTTGTATATTTATTATTTTTGGACTCAATTGTTCAATTTATCAGGGAAAATTTTTATTCCATTTTAAAATATGTAAATAAGTAATTGCCTTAGTCTTTGAGTTTAAGTAATTTTACTTGAAATTCACAAAAACAATTACAGTTCACTATATTTAAGCTTGATTCATTAGCATCTATGAATTTGGGCATATACCCAGAGAAACCTATAATTCAAAAAGACACGTGCACCTCAGTGTTCATTGCAGCACTATTTACAATAGCCAGGTCATGGAAGCAACCTAAATGCCCATCCACAGACGAATGGATAAAGAAGATGTGGTACATATATACAATGGAATATTACTAAGCCATAAAAAGGAATGAAATTGGGTCATTTGTAGAGACATGGATGGACCTAGAGACTGTCATACAGAGTGAAGTAAGTCAGAAAGAGAAAAATATCATATATTAATGCATATATGTGGAATCTAGAAAAATGGTACAGATGAATCTGTTTGCAAGGCAGAAATAGAGACACAGATGTTGAGAACAAATGTATGAACACCAAGGGGGGAAGTGGGGGTGGGGTGGTGTTGGGATGAATTGGGAGATTGGGATTGACAAATATACATTAATAGGTATAAAATAGATAACTAATAAGAACCTGCTGTATAAAAATAAATTAATTAATCAAATTTTTAAAAAGAATCTATGAATTACTTAATTGCTTGAGAGAGTTCATTTGGTTATTCAGACAATTTAAGGACTTAAAAAGAATATAAATTATTAAAACTATAAATGCTGATAGCATGTAAACATGTAAGTCACAATAGTATAAAAGCCTTTTTAACAATGATAAATTGTGCTAAATTGCTAGAGATATTAATAAGATTTGTTGATTGAATTTAAATGTTCAATCTCTTTTTCATATATTGAATCAACAAATTGAATATCAATTTTAAAAATTAGGTTGCTACAAATCAGTTTCTCTGTTTACAAAAAGCATCATCAAAATACACCATAGAACTTACCTTGAAAATGTATATTTATTTCTCAAGAAATATTTGTCGAATAAATTGAGAATGAATAGTTGGTGTTTTAGTTCTTTTAGGATAGTTCCTTTACTTAATCTGCAGAATCATCCATGATATGTGTTAAATACAGATTTTCAGAGGTTCCCTCATCTGGAGCTACTGATCTTGGTTGAGTCCAGAAATCTGTTTTTCACAATGCCTCTTTGATTCTCACAGTAGGCAAATTTGTGATACACCATCCTAAGGCATGCTCCTAATTTGCTTCCTAGACAGTTTAGGTCTAAAGTCTTTTGACTAATTCCCATGTCCTATGCCACCAAACTTCATGACACAAACCATTCCTCTGCATAAATATGTATAATGCTATTTGATACTCTGCCTTGCTGGCTGGGACCTTCTACATCTACAGAGGCATGTCATCTCTCTACGTTCCAAGTCACCCTAAGTTAAATTCACTCACATATTTGTCCTTATTTTCACTTGGTTTTTCATAAATTAAAAGCAGAATTCAGTCATTTTTACACTAAAAATAAGAATAACTTTTGTTATTCATGTCATCTCCTGCTTGAGGACAGAAAGATCAAGAAAGCAGTGTCTTGTAGGATCACTGTAGCTGCAAATTTGCAGCACCGTAATTATCCAGCATATGCTAACAAACTGTTCAGCTCATCCAGGCACAGTCAGTCAGCAAGTAAGGAAGCAGAGAGGAGGAAGATAATAAATGGTAATCATTTCTGTATTTTTTTCCCCTTCCCTTCAAATGCCATTGTCATCTCACTTATGGAAGAAAAACAAAAAGCAATTTAGAAAGTTATCAAAATAAAAAGGAGAAAAGTATTATTTAGAGACAAGAAATATTCATGTGAGTTGAAGGGAAGGTTTGCTTTCTTCAAAATTGAATGAGTACACTTTTGCAACAAGAAAGGATAACAGCATGTTGTTATAATGACAGTGGTCATTGCAACGGAAATCCAAATGTATTGTACAATGAATTGAATTATGCTGTATGTATCAGCAGGAGATAAGCAGACAAACTGGATTAGAGATTATAGTGATAGACAGTCTGGTCCACAGTATTTTAGATTTTGAACGTAACCAGTTAAAAATGAATACTCCAGTATTCTAAATATGTTATTAACTGGTAATAATTTCTATACTAATATGGCTGATCATAATACACATTAACTATCTAGTATACTTTTCTAGTGTACAGTTTTGTAGGTGTCATTGTTTATAGCAAGGCTAAAATGAACTCAAAGTCACTTCATTTCATATTCATTTGCATATATATGTATATTTTCAGGCATGAGCTTAATTTGAATAAAAACATGTATTCAAAGTAATTTAAAGTTGACATCCTAATCAAAATACTCAAACATATATTCAAACTGCAAAATTTAATTTTGTAATATCCTTATGTCTCCTAGGAATAATAAGGTGAATTCAAATGGATGCCCTTAGATACTTGGATATTTTGAAATTTGGGGGTTAAATGGAATTGTCTTAGCTAAAATATTTGAGGAAAAGGTGACTATTTTCTTCAGAGTTTTTTTTTTTTCAGGTGTTTTTGCTCATAATTCATGGTGAACAGCAGATCTTATTTACATTTGGGGAGGTTATCAAATCTTAGTTTATTCATATTAACATTTACTTTATCGTGATAAACTTAGAATCACTCTGCTGTCATCATATTTCTAATTTCTACTTTAATGGCAGGAGTCATGGAAGTAGGCAGCAGTATAACCAAAGAAAATCTGACCCAACTTTTGGGCATAACCTTGGTGTTTAGATCTCACTTGCTTTCTTTTATTTACTTTACCAAGTTATTTGACTCCTCAGAATAAGCATCATACTAAAGTATATCGATCTGGATAATGTTCTGTATACAGTTTTCCAGATGCCCTGGTCATATATAGTTACCTCCAGGCCTAATGGGTAACTAGTTCTCTAAAGTGATAAGTACTTTTCAGCAAACATTTCATGATTGATCACAACTCAGGACTGATCACAATTCAGCATGTTTACCTCTTAGAGAGTCCTCAGCAAGGTATAAGCCAATCAGACAGGAATTTCTTTTACACTGTTAAAATGATCACACGTGGTCTATTCTCTCTCCCTGTAGGTGAAACTCTGCAGATAAGAGTCTGCAATTTTCTTCCTTAAAGCTATAAGAGTGCCTATTTGTTGGACTTTTCTGTAATTTTGTCCCAAACACCTGTATTATTTCCTTATATGCCCCTGCTCCTATTGAAGTGTGCATACAAGTATTCCACCCTTATAATTATCTATTTCTGTCCCTAACATCTTGTACTTATGAGCCCTGGATTCCTTGGAGACATGAGTTTTATTTTTATTTTTAATAAAAGGTTTATTCTAGATTAGCTTTAGATTTAGATAAAAGTTAAGGCAGTAACATACGCTCCACAGTTTCTCCTTTACTAACATTTTATGTTACTATGGTATATTTCTCACAATTAATAAACAAATATTGAAACATTATTAACAAAAGTTCATAATTTATCCAGAGTTCTCTGCTTTTTATCTAATGTCCTTTTTCTGTTCCAGAATCCCATCCAGAGAACATTACATTTACTCCTCATGACTCATTAGGTTCCTCTTAATATAACAGTTTCTTAGACCTCCCTTGTTTTCAGTGACCTCGACAGTTTTGCAGCATACTGTTCAGTTAATTTGTAGAATGTCCTTTAATTGGGATTTGTCTAATATTCTCAAGATTAGACTCTGATTATGGGTTTTTTTAAAGGAAGAACACTGGTAAAATGGTATTGTTACATCATGGCAAGGGTGCATAATAACAGCATGACTTACTGCTGTTGGTATTAACCTTGCTCATTTGGCTGAGGTAGTGTTTGTCAGGATTCTCCACTGTAAGTTATTCTTGTTTTGCTTTTTTCCATACTGTACTCTTTGGAGGGAAGTGACTATGTGCAGCTCACTTAAAGTGTGAGGACTTATGCTCCATCTTCTTGAAGGATGTGTGGAAATTAAACAACACACTTGTAAATAACCCATAGGTCAAAAAAGAAATCTCAAAAAGTTAAGAAATATAGTACTTGAACTAAATAAAAATGAAAACACAGCTTATATCAAAATTTGAGAGCTGCATCAAAAGCAGTATATAGCATTGAATATATATAAGAAAAGAGGAAAGATCTAAAATCAATAATCAAAGTTTCCACCACAGAGAACTAGAAAAAGAAGCAAACTAAATCCCAAGTAATCAGATGAAAATAAATAAAAAGAATTAGAACAGAAATGAATATAAATAAAAATAATTAGAAATGAAATTGAAATCAGGAACAAAATAGAGAAAATCCATGAAGCTAAAAGCTGTTTTAAAAAAAGAAAGATCAATAAAATTGATAAGCCTTAGCCAGCCTAACTAAGAAAAAGACAGAAAGGTCACAAATTATTAATATAAGAAATGAAAGGGGTCCATCACTACAGATCCTATGGGCATATAAAGGAATATTATGAACAACTCTGTGTCCACAAATTTAAGAACCTAGGTGAAATGGACCAATTCCTTGAAAGTCAAAAGCTCCCAAAACTCACATAAGAAGAAAGAGACAATCTGAATAGGCCTATGTCTATTAAAGAAACTGGATAACCTTGGGCATAGTGATGAATTTTTAGATACAACATCAAAGGCACAATCCATGAAAGAAACAGTTGATAAGCTGAACTTCATTAATATGAAAAACTTTTCCTCTGCAGAAGATTCTAACAAAAGAATAAGAAGATAAGCCACAGACTGGGAGAAAATATTTGCAAAAGACACATCTGATAAAGGACTTTTATGAAAATATACAAAGAACTCTTAAAATTCAACAATAAGAAAATAAACAAAGTGATTAATAAATGGCCAAGAACCTGAAAAGACATTTCACCAAAGAAGATATACAGATGGCAAATAAACATATGAAAAGATGTTCAGCATCATAAGTCATCAGAGAAATGCAAATTAAAACAACAATAAGATACAGCTATATACTTATCAGAATGGCCAAAATCCAGAACACTGACATCAAATTCTAGCAAGGATGTGCCAAGGATATGGAGTAACAGGAACTCTCATTCATTGCTGGTGGGAATGAAGAAGGTACAGCCACTTTGGAAGGCAATTTGGCTGTTCTTAATCTTAAATCTAAACATACTCTTATCATGTGGTCCAGCAATCATGCTTCTTGGTATTTATCAAAAGAGTTGAAAACTTACGTCAACATAAAACCTGCACATGGATGTATAGAAGATTTATATATAATTGGCCAAACTTGGAAGCAATGAAGATATTCTTCAGTAGGTGAGAAGATAAATAAACTGTAGTACTTCCAGACAATGGAGTATTATTCAGTGCTAAAAATAAATGAACTATCAAGCCATGAAAAGACAGGGAGGGAACCTAAATGCATGTTGCTCTGTGAAAGAAACCAATCTGTAAAGACTACATACTATGTGATTCCAACTATATGACATTCCAGAAAAGGCAAAATTATGGAGATAGTAAAATATCAATAGGGTGGGGATGATTAGGGTGTAGTGCAGAGGATTTTTCGGGCATTGAAAATACCATGTATGATACTGTAATGGTGGATTCATGTCATTATAGATTTGTCCAAACCCATAGAATGTACAACACCAAGAGTGAACCCTAATGTAAACTTTGGATGATTATGATGTGTCAGTTAGGTTTATCAATTATAACAAATGTACCATTCTGGCAGGGGATGTTGATAATGAAGGAGGCTATCCATGGGTGTGGGCAGGGGTATATGGGAAATTCAGGATTTTCCTCTCAATTTTGCTGTGAACCTGATAGTGCTTTAAAAAAAAGTCTTAAAATATCTATTTGGTTCTTTTAAAGTCTTTGCTGAGACCTTTTATCTTCCCGTTTGTTTCAAATGTCCTTGTAATTGCTTGTTGCAGCATTTTATGATGGTGATTTAAAATCCTCATCAGATAATTCTAATACCTGTAGCATTCAATGTTGGCATCTGTTGATTTTTTTTTTTTCATTCAACTTCAGATTTTCCTGATTTTTGCAGCAGGGGAAAGGAATAGACACCAATTATTTGCTACCAAGTAGAATTAAGTCCAGCTTTCCCATTCAGCCTGTGTTGACACCTAGTGGGGAAGATTCTTCTGGTCTCTCAGGGGAAGGACGGGAATCAAGGCTACCCAATACGACATCCATTTGTACTGCATTGACTGGGAGGGCAACTCCTTCTTGGCCTCCATGGTCATAGCCTCCATGGTCATATGATAAGGCAGAGTACTGACTCCACCATATCTCTTCTGAAACTTTCTCCACATAGAGGGTAAGGAAGCTATTTTACCTCCACGTAGAGGTAGAAATTCAGACTCCCTTTGAGGTCACTGACAGGGGCCAGTGGGTTATGGCTCAGTACTGCTGGGCAGTGATGAAAGCCCCTGTTCCACATTGTGCCTTGTTAGATACTACATCAGCAGGGGTCAGTGTGGGATCAGGTCTCCTCATTACAACCTTATGCCCTTGGAAGTCTGGGCAGCTGTCAATGGTGGAGGTTGGACAGCACTTTTTTTGTAGAGTAGAGTGGTCATTGTCTAAATGATTTCTATATTGCTAGCTGTCCCTTTTGGGGTTTGTTGTTTTGAGAGAGTAGTTTTTGAGTTCTTTGAGTTTTTAAGTGGTTCTATGATTATAAAGACTTTTCTTTACTTACCAGACTCTAGTTCATATTTTAATATATAAAAAAAGAATCACAATCTAAAACATGGGACATTTTAAGGAGAAAATGTGCTTTAACCAACTGCAAGAAGGTGCATAGTAGACCAGAATAACATATTTATAGTAGCTACATTACTAGCTAAATTCAGGGTCACTTATGAATTACTGGAGAGTCAGGTGATATAATAAGAAAAATTGGAAATTTCATAACCCTATGTTTGAACTCTAGAAAACATGAGACAAAAAAATCAGATTCTAGTGATAATGATTCTCCAAATGAATGCTTAAATGGTAAAAATATTATTTTCTCTTTTTGTTCAAAAGAAAAAGAAAAGAATCAGGTAAGACAAAGAGCTGAAATTTTGAAAGGAAATAGTTGAATAGTGACAAGTAAACATGTGAATTTTATATGTACATATATTGAGGATATATATAAATAAATATGTATATACATACATACACACACATATATACACATACACGCATGCACACACGAGATTTTAGAATCTCAGAACCTTGTATCTTAATTATTGAAAATATGTTTGTAATGCTGTTTTTGTTAAAAAAAAAAAAAAAACAATAGCAATGGTTTCACCTCTGGAAAAAAATACCTTCTTTAGTAAACCTGAACTTAAAACAATTTCAATGAATATGAAATCTCCATATATTTACAATTTGATGATATTGGGTTTATTAACCAAAATCCAACTCCAATGTTCGGCATTGAAACCACACACACAAGCACACATACACATGTACAGAATGTCTATACAACACTTTTTTTGCTGGTTAAAAACAAAAAGAAAAACACATTTGGTTTATCAATAGTAAAATTTGGGGGTTTTATTCAGCTAGTATTTACTGAATGTCTACTATGCGGCAGGTGCTGTTTAGGATGTCTCAAGGCATACAGTGTACAAAATAAATCAAAACTCTTTCCCTTACAGAGATCACATCCCAGTGGATGAAAACACAGCATAAATAAATACATAGGAAAATATAAACTATGTCAATGGTGACAAATGCTAGGGAGTGACAGTGCTCCGTAAAAGGGATGGCTATTGCCATAGACTAAAATTGTGTACCCCAAATTTCATATGTTGAGACCTATTCCCCAATGTGATGGTATTTGAAGGTGGAGCCTTTGGAAAATGATTAGGTCATAAGGACAGGACTCTGAATGGGATTAGTGCTCTTATAAAATAGACCCCAGGGAGAGAGCACCCTCTCTCCTTCCAACAACTAAGGACACACCAAGAAGATGACCATATATTAACCAGGAAGTGGACCCTCACCAGATACAGCCCCTTGATCTTACACTTTTCAGCCTCCAGAACTGTAAGGAACAAATGTCTATCGTTTATAAATCACCCAGTCTATGGTATTCTGTTATAGCAGCCTGAACATACTAAGACAGCTATGTATACTGGGGAAGCAAGAAACTTTAGTAATATGAATCATCACTGGAATAGTTCAAGAAGAAAGCTTGGTAATATTCATGTTCATTAAACCTGAATGTTGTGAGACATAACATGGATCTTGGTGTCCTGCAATGATTATTAGGATATATTTGTTAATCTATTAGTTACAAATATTCAGTAATTTTTATAAGCAACCAAATATTTATGGATCAACTAATGTGATCTTTTTTGATTTTCAACCCACTTTAGAGGACTTCAACTTTTGCATAAGGAGAAATTTGAGAGATTGGATATTTAAGACATGAGATTACTTCAGTTGGAAATGAGGAATATCAAATAATATATTATTAATCAAATATAACTAAGTGAATTCCCATATAGGAAATATTAATATCACCTTATAGCAATTATAGGAAAAGAGTTTAAGGAAATTGGAAAACTCTAGCTAAGAAGTAACTTGCAGTTTCTTAAAGACAGTTTTGTCAAAAAAGGTTGGAGTTTACTCTCCACATGTCAGGATGCTCCTTAGGTCAATATGCATTGACCTAAGGATCCTCTCAGATGGTTTCAAACTGAATGGAAAGAAACACAGTAATTATCTGCATTTAATGTAATATAATGAAGTGGAAACCTCAAGTCCTACACATAATGATGTTGCAGAAGGAGAACCTTAGGTACATCATGGTTTAGAAATTTGCTAGATTTCATCTTAAGTTAAATATAAAAGTAAACCTCTAAGTTTCAAGGGTAAAGGATTGATTTGCTATAGTTGACATTATTTATGTGTCAAAACATCTTAAATTTTAGAATTTAAGAATGCTGCATTTTTATTAAATTTGAATTTAAAACAATTCAATAATAAGAAATCTCAAAACTATGTATTCAATATTGCTGATGAAAATTCATAACCTGACAGTTATTATATATTCAGCACTTAAATTTTGACAAGTTCCTTCAGGTTCTAAATGGATTTATAAAGCTTTATGTCAAAATTTTAATTGTAAAAGTCATATAAACCGAAATGATTGTTTAAAGATGCTTTCCTCTGATAAAATTTGTAATTTTGTCCTGATAAGAAAGGTAATAATCATGATGAGAAGGATGATAAAATGATATTGAATTTTTAAATTAAATTTTTATTTTCTATTAGAGTATAGTGGATCTACAATGTTGTGTTAGTTTTAGGGGTACAGCAAAGTGATTGTTATACATGTGCATATATCCATTCTTTTTCAGATTCTTTTCCCATGTAGGTTATTACAGGTTATTGAGTAGAGTTCCCTGTGCTATACAATAGGTCCTTATTGATTATGTGTTTTATATATAGTACTGTGCATATGTTAATCCCAAACTCCTAACTTATCCCTCCCCCCACCTTTCCCCTTTGGTAACCATAAGTTTTCAAAGTCTGTGAGTCTGTTTCTGCTTTGTAAATAACTTAATTTGTACAATTTTTTAAGATTCTTCATATAAGCAGTGTCATATTTGTCTTCTCTGTCTGACTTTACTTCATTTAGTATGGTAATCTCTCGGTCCATCCATGTTACTCCAAATGGCATTAATTCAATATTTTTTATGGTAATATTCCATTGTATATATGCACCACATCTTCTTTATCTGTTCCTCTGTCAATGGACATTTTAGGTTATTTCCGTGTCTTGGCTATTGTAAATAGTGCTGCAATGAATGGGGTGCATGTATCTTTTCAAATTATGGTTTCATCCAGATATATGCCCAGGAGTGGGATTGCTGGATCATACGGTAGTTCTATAGTTCTATTTTTAGTCTTTTAAGAAACCTCCATACTGTTCTCCATAATAGTTATACCAATTTACATTCCCACCAATAGCATAGGAGGGTTACCTTTTCTCCACACCCTCTCCAGTATTTATTGTTTGTAGACTTTTTGATGATGGCCATTCTGACTGGTGTGAGGTGGTACTTCATTGTCGTTTTAATTTGTCTTTCTCTAATAATTAGTGACGTTAAGAATCTTTTCATGTGCTTTTTGGCCTTCTGTACTTCTTTGGAGAAATGTCTATTTAGATCTTCTGCTCATTTTTTTGATTGGGTTGTTTCCTTTTTCAATATTGGGCAGCATGAGCTGTGTGTATATTTGGGAGATTAATCCCTTGTCAGTTGCTTCGTTTGCAAATATTTTCTCCCATTCTGTGGATTATCTTTCGTTTTGTTTATGGTTTCCATTGCTGTGCAAAAGCGTTTAAGTTTAATTAGGTCCCACTTGTTGATTTTTGTTTTTTTCATTACTCGAAGAGGTGGATCCAAGAAAGATACTGCTGCGATTTTTGTCAGTGTGTTCTGCCTATGTTTTCCTCTCAGAGTTTTATAGTATCTGGTCTTACATTTAGGACTTTAATCCATTTTTAGTTTATTTTTGTGTATGGCATTAGAGAATGTTCTAGGTTCATTCTTTTACATGTAGCTGTCAAGTTTTCTCACTACCACTTATTGAAGAGACTGTCTTTTCTCCATTGTATAGTCTTGCCTCCTTTGTCATAAATTAATTGACCACAGGTGTGTTGGTTTATTTCTGGGCTTTCTCTCCTGTTCCATTGATCTATATGTCTGTTTTTGTGCTAGTATCATACTGTTTTGATGACTGTAGCTTTGTCCTGTAGCCTGAAGCCAGGGAACATGATTCCTCCAGCCTCATTTTTCTTTCTTAGGATTGCTTTGGCTATTCGTAGTCTTTTGTTTCCATACATATTTTAAGATTTTTTGTTCTAGTTCTATGAAAAATGCCATTGGTAACTTGATAGGGATTGCATTGAATCTGTAGATTGCCTTGGGTAGTATAGTCATTTTGACAACATCAATTCTTCCAATCCAAGAACATGGTATATTTTTCCATCTGTTTGTATCCTCTTCAATTTCTTTCATCAGTGTCTTATACTTTTCAGAGTACAGGTCCTTTGTCTCCTTAGGTAGGTTTATTCCTAGGTATTTTATTCTTTTTGAGGTGATGATAAATAGAATTGTTTCCTTAATTTCTCTTTCTGATCTTTCATTGTTAGTGAATAGAAATGCAAGAGATTTCTATGTATTAATTTTGTACCCTGCAACCTTACTGAATTCATTGATGAGCTCTAGTAGTTTTCTGGTAGCATCTTTAGGATTTTCTATGTATAGTATGTCATCTGCAAACAGTGACAGTTTTACTTCTTTTCAAATTTGGATTTCTATTATTTCTTTTTCTTTGTTGATTGCCATGCTTAGGACTTCCAAACTATGTTGGATAAAAGTGGCGAGAGTGGACATCCTTGTTTTGTTCTTGATCATAGAGGAAATGCTTTCAGCTTTTCACCATTGAGTATGATGTTAGCTGTAAGTTTATCATCTATGGCCTTTATTATGTTGATGTATGTTCCCTCTATGCCCACTTTCTGGAGAGTTTTTATCAAAATGATAATTTTTAATATTTAATGACAATGCTAAAACAGGCACTGTACTAAATGCTTTGTGGATAATCTTAATTACAATTTACAGATTCATCTGGGTGGTTGCTCAGAATCACACCTAGTAATGGATAGGAGCAATACTCTAACTCTAGACTAGCCCTGAAGTGGGTGTACTTAATCCCTATTACCCTATCTTGAATCAGGATCTGATTATTTTTTTAAATCATCGTGGTTATGGATAAAATAAACAAAATATGTTCCCCCAAATCATAGAATAATTGTACCATGTGATGTTTTTAACATCTAGAAGAGGTAAAATTACTATAAACATAAGAAAAGAATCATTTAGCTTACTGTTGAAAAAAATAAGACTTTGGCTAATAGTTTGACAAAGTGGTTGGGGGAAATTTACAAATACCTTAACCATAATATATTTACTAAAATTGGTTAGGATCTCTATAGATTTTGCTATACCTGTGGAGAACATCAATTACTATCTTATTTTTATCATCCCTTCAAGCCACTCACAGATATTAGATTCTAAAAAATTGAAAGACTGTGCCCAATACTTACAACATGATAATTTTTATTCTTAAAACTAGTATTTATCCCATAGTAGGTTTTTAATTCTTAATTTTTATCACTTGTGTAATAACTCTAGGGAAGTATGCAGGCTTCACATCTCGCCATATACATTAATACTGTCCGGTTCAGCCTCCGCATTCATGCATAGCACCTGCAGCTTTGCCCAGTTGACTTTCAACTGTGGCTCCAGGAACACATGTATAAGATTTATCTTAGATTGAGCGTGTTTACTAATAGGAAGTGAAATGATGAAGCTTTTTCTACAAGGGAAAATAAAGCAAGTTGTATTTTTTTAGTTGTCCTCATATATAATCTCGAATCCTGTACCTGTAGCTGACTTCAAGATCAATTAAAATTCTAAATGTCAAAGGAAGAACAAAAGATAATATATTTTATATTTTGAAAAATAAGTTCTGGAAAGGAACTTTGCATCAGCTTTCAAATTTTTATTTAAGAATTATTTGAGTAGCATTGTACCTAATCATTGCCAAGACACCATCATGGACAGAGTTGTCTGTAGACCATCAAGCTGGTGAGGGTTACCAGGTTCTGGGTGGGATAGGCTCTTGCAGGTACAGTGCACACACATGCATATGGAGTTCAGGTAGGTCACCAGCTGCTCCATCAACTACAATGTGAAAGGCCCTGTATGGAGGGCGATGTGATCATACTGTTGGAATCAGAGCAAGAGGCTCAGAGACCACGTTGATCCTGCTGAGCCCTGGATGTCTGGGTCAAGCACTTAGCCCATGTTTAGGATCTGCAAGAGTTACAAAGTATCTAGAATTAATGTTAAAAGATAAAAATAAAAAACAGGGCTTCCCTGGTGGCGCAGTGGTTGAGAGTCCGCCTGCAGATGCAGGGGACACGGGTTCGTGCCCCGGTCCGGGAGGATCCCACATGCCATGGAGCAGCTGGGCCCATGAGCCATGGCCGCTGGGCCTGTGCGTCCAGAGCCTGTGCTCTGCAGCGGGAGGGGCCACAGCGGTGAGAGGCCCGTGTACCGCAAAAAATTAAAAAAAAAAAACAGAAAAAACAAAGAAGTATTTGAATAAAATAAACACCTATATTTTGAAATAAACCATTTCCCAGAATGGATAGCATATTTTTAAGGATAATTTTATGTCCATTCACATCCTAATGGGCAGTCAATAGATGGACAAAGAGAAAGAGGCTAAATATAACTTATTCAGTTAGTCCCAAAATGAAAAATAATATTGACAAATAATAACTGTATAAAGTTTAGTTCTTTGCAAAGTCATTCACCTCACATAGAAAAATGCACACATGCATGTACACACACACACACACACACACACACACACACACACACACACCCCTAGACTACTATACTTGCAATAGTATCTGAACTAATGCTGAGAACAAATACTTTCTACATACTATACTTCTGATGATTCTGATAGCAGACAAAGAAAACAAACGTTTCATCTAAAAATCCATCTGGCCCTAAGTCAGTGATGTACCTTCCAGTTTCTCCCCTTACCTCTAATACCTTACCACATCCAAAGAGTGAAAGATGGGGGGTTATCAGTACTCTAATCTATTACTTTTAAGTGGGTAATATCAAACTCTTAAAATCAGAAAAATTGAACATTATAAATGTGGGCTTCCAGCTTCTTCTCTGAAGCTTTGTTTTATCCTATATAGTTAACTCTATATGATATTGAGCATAAAGCTAGCTGCTAAATCTACTGAACGTGTAATGATATTAAATAGACATCATGGTCCAATTTCTATTCAGATTTCAGGATAAATTTAGCTTATGCCATCATAAAGACGTCAAACATCCATTTTCATAAATAGAATACATGGATGGCGCCAATTAAAACAAAATGATAATTACAGTTAAAGAAATGGAAACTATAGTATCACAAAGTCACAGCCAATAACTGAGCATTTTAGATGGAATCAAAGTCAATACAAAAACGAATTGATCAAGTCTGCATAATTAAAGATTTTTCTTTGCACAAATGAATAAACAATGACTAAGCTTTAGAAATGATAGTCCTGAAGCAAGAAGCATATATCTCTGCACAATTTCTCATTGTACAGTATGGAATTCATTAAAAAGAGACTAAAAGAACCATGATTGTTCATGATTGTATTTAGATAGTTGGATTCAGTGAATTATTTTAAATCATTACCTAGACATCTATATTTGGAGAAATCAAGATAATAGTCTTTATTAAGGATACATTTCTCAAATAGATTCTTTGGTAAGCAGAATTCTAGATGGTCCCCAAGGTTCACACACACTGTGATACATATCTTCTACAATCTCTCTCCTCAATTGTGGGAAGGGCCTTTGAATATGATGAGATAAATTCTAGTCATTATGGTATATGACAAAAAATTTTTTCAGATGTAATTAAAGCTACTAATCAGTTGTCTTTGGCTTAATTAAATGGGAGATTTCCCTGTGAGGGCTTGACCTAATCAAGTGCACTCTGTAAAAGAAAGACTGTGACCTACATGTAGGTCAGATATGTTCTCTGGCTGGCCTTGACAATATAAGCTGCCGAGTGACAGTGTTTATGCAGAGGCCAAAGGGCAAGGACCTGATGGGCACCTTTAGAGCTAAGAGTAGTCTCCAACTAGCAGCTGGTAAGAAAATGGAACCTCAGTCATACAGCCACAAGGAAATGAATTCTGCTAACAACCCCTTGGGTTTGGAAGAGGGCCCTGAGCATCAAAAAAGGATGCTGCATGTCAACCACTTTCATTGTAATTTTTTGAGACCCTGAGAAAAGGACCCAATGAAGCTATGCCCAGATTCCTACCCCACAGAAACTGTGAGGCAATACATGTATATTGCTTTATATTGTTTAGTTTTGGGTAGTTTTTGTAGTCATAAAAAACTAATACAGACTCTAACCCTAAGAATAATCTCCAGCTCCTACCTATAGAAACAGCCTAAGCATTCCCCATTATTTTTATGATAATAAACAAATTTTTAATTTTTTATAATAGTCATATTAATCAATTTCTTCTCTATTATTTTATGATATTTCTTAATCATGTTTCTTAATTTCTCATTTTTCAAAAATATACATTTTTTGTCAAGAATATAATTAATCAAGAATCCCCTACATATTCCTATCTGAGGGAAAAATATTCTCTATTCATTCAGATACAGGTATAATTTGAATAAATCCCTACTTTTTACTTTCAAACAGGCCCACTCTATTGATATTTCACTCATTAATGCATATCTAGTTGTGAAAACTTAACACCCAGAGTTGAAAAAGTAAATGTTTTATAGTGCATGTAGCAGCTAAATTTACAAAGTACATTAATGCAATACACAAAGAGTTGTAGAAACATGCAAGTCATGTACAAGCATAACTACTTGAGGAAGGAAATCATTGCTGAGATGAGTTTTAGTTTGCTGTGTTTGTAAATGAGACACAATAAAAGTAACATTTTTTAGGAAAAGCAAAACATATTGTTATCTCTGATATTCATCACATTTGCTTATAAAGGTTACTTGTCCAACATTTATGAATGTGCTAACCAGGGAGTTATTGATACTACTTGTAAAACACTCTTAAATATACTCTCAGGGATACCTAGATTGTTAACTCCTCACAAAGGGCTTAAGTCTCTTCGTAGACTGTAGTTATTGTTTTCCCTCCTCAGAAATAATTAACTCTTGATTCAAAATGTTTATCCATAAGGATAGATAATTAGAATAAGACTATAACATTTATTTTATCTATTTTTACATTTTTCACATTGTGGGAAATCATAACACTTCAAACTAAATAATCATTCTTCATATGCTTGCACTCTGTATGACTAGAAAGGGGTTTGATTTCCTGCCCCTGACTCCCTGCTGATAAATCTTCCCAAACAACTTTTACAATTTATTAAGCTTCCACAATGGGTAAGCCCATTGTTCACATTTATCTTGTATTTCTTACAGTAACTCTAAAGGTAGGTTTCAACCCCAAATCTAAAGGCTAAAGTTTAGCAACATACCCTGAGGTCATAGCCATTGAAGCAGAGAAGAGATGCTAACCATCTATCTGACTCTGAAGCCATTTTTCTTTCCCAATTCAATGCCACTCCATCTTGTCTATGTCTATTTTTTCAGTAGCAGCTAAATAAATTGGTTTCCCCTCTTTGATTTCCTCAGAGTTCATCCTAAGGCTCATGGCCCCTAATCACCCAATTCCGAAGCCACAGTTAATGAGAAGAAAAAACAAGATGGAGAAAAATAAAGAACCATGTTCTTCCTTTTATAGGCTTTCACTGTGAAGCTGGTAAAAAGACTGACTAGGGAGGCATGCTTAGAGATTTTATTCTTCTATAGGACTGAGCAATCTTATTACTGAATCACTGAGACTAAAAGTGATTTGTGGACTGTTTATGATATATAATGTCAAGTAAAATTATGATCCTGTTAGAATTTTCATCCGGATCAGGGAAGTTTACACTCAATCAACAAAGCTTAGGAGGACAGTGGAAGATGATAAGTTGGCCTTGCTCCAAACTAAAATTTGAACATCTTCTTACCTATGCCTGTTTGCTTTCCATGCCACTCTATAATCTTGCTCAAATAGATTTAGCCTCTATAATTAACTATTTTGGTGACAGAAAAATCAGTGCAAACTGGCTTAAGCAACCCAGGGAATATATTGACTCAATAAGCACAAATGAAAATGATGGCATTGGTTCCTGGTTTATTTCTACCTTCTTCAGTGTGTTCACTTAATTCTGTGGCTGCACATAAGAGCAAGGTATGTGTGTACAACAGATATCCCCTTGTTAAAGTCCCGTGGAAGGAGATATTGTCTTGAGGTGGTTTGAAAAAGCCTTGAGAGTCACTTTTATCAGATTAGTTTAGCTTGTGTTCACCCCTAAATGCATTATGTGGCCAGGAAATCTTGTTCGGGGGTGGACCTGGTTTACATATTCCAGGTTGCTAGAGGTAGAACCTCAGTTTCAGGCCACGTAGACTGAGAATGGGGAAAGGATGGAAGACCAAATGAAAAGCAGGGCCCATCTCAGGAAGAAAAAGGAATAGATGGTGGGAAAGCAAATAACTGTCCAATGAGAACAGTTTTTATGCAAGTTCTGTTCTAGCAGGATTTATTTCTGAACTTTCCAATAATTATACCAGATTTTAAGAACCAGATTCTTTCTGCTGTGTAACTCCAGTCTTCATACTTCTTTTCATATTAGCTTTTTACATCTTTCACTGTTATCTACCAACTGCAGGTGTTCAGCCCTGGGTTATAATAAGCCTTGTTCAGTGACTTTTCCAGAAGCTTGATGACAGTCTTTCTCCCTTGGCCTATTGTCAAAGGTGGATTCAAGCATTGCTTATAAATGTTTCGAGAAGTTAGATGAAATGTCTAAATCAGCCAAATGAACAGTTAAATACGATTTGCAGTCTGTGTAGACTTTGTTTGATGCTACATTACTGAGATTTTCTCAGAAAGACTCCAGAACTACAATTTTTTTAGAATTTCTTTGTGAAAACACTGAGTTTAAAAAGCTGAACTGCACTGCAGTGATGAAGCCATATAATGACCTTCAATTCCATAGCCATTTGCTTCCACTTGTTCATTTAAATTTGTGGTAGAAATCTAAGTGTTTAGCTTAATTGCCCTACTATGAAATACAGAGAGTTATGAAAAGATGTTAACAGCCTGTCCCCATGCCATCATTGAAAAGGCTCGTTGGGTATTCAATAATAGGAAAGAAAAAAAGCATAAGTATAAAGAGGCAAAATTTATTTAGATCAACATGGCAAAGGTTTCTAGGGTACAAAGGAAAATTAAATCAAACAGTGGGTTTCTTTTCAATTGAGTCCTTTAAGGAAGCAGGCAAGATGTTATGTTCTTTATTTGTCAGACAAGTGACAAGGTTAATCAGTGCTAATTGCCCAAGATTGGCCTCTCAGTTACATCAGTTAACTAAAGTACACTCTCATATATACTGACCGAACCCTTCTGTGTGGTGGGTAGGCAGAGAAAAGAAAGGCATATATAGTAAGACCCTCTTCTAGTTGGAAAAAGAAATCAATACTGATTTATTTGTAGCAGAATTGAGCCATTTCGTCTGCAGTCTTTTTATCTGCAAAGGCCCCCTGGCCAACAGTGTGGGAAAACATTCATGGAACGAATGCATTTAGCAAGAGTAATCATCATCATCGTGAAGTGCTTATCAGAAATGAAGACAAAATGCAATTAGGCTAGATTTACAGTTGGACCAATAATTACCACTCAGATGTTTCAGCTGAATGGAAAATACATGATTCCAAACCATGACATTTGTGTTCGATTGCTTTCTCCTCCTTTCTCTTGTGATCTCTAACCCTCCTCCATTTTCTTTTCTTTTTTTTTATTTATAAAATATGTCAATCATGATGTAGCACAGCTGAATAATTGTCATAGAGTCAAATGCTTGCAGATGGTTAATGGAAACAGAAAATTAAATGAACAGCAGTAAAGAAACTCATACAAAATTAAAGAACTCTATTGCAAATTTAAAGGGTCATTTGGTTTCATCAGAAATCAAATAATATGAATATGTTATCCTCTGCATGAAAGAGACTATGTTAAATTGTTTTGAGAGCTGAAAACTGAGCAATCAATGGTGTGCTAATGAAATTTGTGAAAAAATCATGCACTATTGAAATATGCTGTAAATTGTCATTTATTCCCTACAGAAGAAGGTCTACTTTGGGGGATCGATTTTTTTGAGCTATTGTTTACTTAAATTATTGAACTGATGATGGGACTTGAAACAAGTTAAGACTGTTACTAGAAAGAAATGAGAGTAGGATTAAACTTAAGCAGACGTCTCTGAGTTGCAAAAAAAAAAAAAAAAAAAAAATACAACCCACCAAACTAGTTACTCTTTCAAAAGTGTCTTGTCTGAGATTTTTTCCTCATATGATAGAAACCCAGCAATTCATAACACATTCATGATATGTCCAAAGAACAGAATCAATGGCCCCATTGACCTGCCAGGACTTAAAACGGTTTAGGCCAACTAAGCTGTCATCTTCCTGGCATTTTTCAAATATATAACTGATAAAACTTTTGTGAAAAGAAAAGCTGTCTTTCTGGTGAAGCATTAGATATAATGTTGTATGGTGTCGTTCAGAAGTGGATTTCAGTTACAGATTCTTTAAGAATAGATTTCAAGATTACAAAGAATTACATTCTTTATTCACTCCTTTTTATTTTTCATTATCCTCTCCATTTTCTGGGAAACCTAGAAGTCAATATGAAATGTCTTTTGTCCATGATAGAAATGATTTTCGTGTTTGATGGTTGCTCATATCAAAGGGAAAGAAAAATAAAGACATATAATTGAGTCTTCATTGAAAATAACTCAGGCATTTGTGACATTGCCTTGAATGGCTATCTAATAGCTGAATATTTTTAATGACTAACAAAGTCTTAGAGGGTGTTTGAAAGTGAGTCAGTTTTTCACACACATAAAAAACAGGTCTACAAAATAAATATTCCTAAAAGAACAGCTTTAAAAAGGTTAAAATAAAATATGTTATAAAAAATAAATCCCTTAAGATGCTTCATAGTCTTTTCAAGTGCAAAACAAAATGTATCTTACCTTGCACTAATGAGAAAGAAATATTATAAATATATATATTTTTTTCTTTTCAATTATACTTCATGCTTTAAACCATTAAAACTATCTTTGATCTTTTTTTTTCTGCTCTCACACTTCTGAGTTGTCAGTAGCTTGTATAAAATTGATTGTATCAATATAAAATTGATACAGAGATGAAAATATTGATTCAACTTTTCATTTAAGTACAAAATACCTTATTTTAAATAATACCTGACAAAGGTAACATTTAGTTGCTTCTTATTTTATGTTAAAGTAAAGTGAGAACAAAAATAGCTCAACAATTTGAATAGTTTATATGAATAAGTTATAATGAAATGTCCAATTTTATTGAGTTGAAACATTTTTCTGTACATTTTCAAATGTTACTCCAATTTAAAGGACTTTATGCCTTTTTTCTAACTAAAGCTCTTTAATACGCCTTTTTTACATAAGAGTGATATTGTTGTCATTTTAAATCCAGCCATCTAAATAGCAAATGTAGAAGCATTATCTAGACAGTATACAACAATAGCACTCTTTGAAGATTCATCACTAAAAAATAATTATCTGTAGAAGAAATCTGTAGCAGAGACATAGCTATTAATCCCACTTAATATCATCATTCTTCAGTTTTTCTTATAAGTTAAAAATTTACCTTTTTTTCTTTTCAAATAAAATGTAAGAGATTTTCATGCCAGAAGAAAACATCTTTATTTTGTTGTTTTAAATTGCAATTTCTCCAAATATCCCAACTCTATTAAAGGCCTGTATTAAATACTTCTGTTCAGTACAAAGTACATTTCATACACATACAGTACAGTGCATGGGTGTGCCTGAAACATTATACATCTTGATAAATAAATTCCATTTTTGATAAGTATATTTCCTTAAATTAATACATATCACAGCTGCAAACCTGAGGAGAAAATACAAAACATTTATACTACTATTTCGAGTGCTCTTCTGGGTTCAGGATGGCACTAGAAGTTAGGGAAGATGTTTTTTTAACAGTTTGAGATTCCGTGGATGAGACAAGTCTAACAACCATGAAATAAGTACAAAAATAAGTATAAGTACATTGTAATTTTAAAGAGCTGTCAAGGTCAAAAAAAGTTGCAGAAAGACGACAGTGGGAGGCATGTTACACTGCTCAGGTCCACCTTCAGAATTAGGGCACTCATTATCCCAGTTGGCGGGAGTGTTTGCCACTGACAGCTCACAGCTGAGTCCCTCCCTTAGAATTGCCCTTCAGCACCTAAGGGAACTGCCTCACAAACTTGTCTGCCTTCACCTCAGGCTGCATCTGGTGATTAATGTGGGTAAAAGGTGTCAGCACCCTTGTCTCGCTTCCAGGCATTGTTCAAAGGCCACCACAGTTTCAGTGTTCCCCATGAGATCAGAAAAAGCCATTGTTATTACTTCCTTAAGTTGCCCAATACTACGTTCCTCATTTAGTCATTGTGGGTCACTTGAGAGTAAGCCTTAATAAACTTCTTGCACAGAGATCTTAGTCTCAGAGTCTCATAGCCAGTAACCCAATCTAAGTGTGAGACCTTAATTTGAACTTGAGTGATTGGCAGCTTTTGGATGATTAGAGAAATGAAGGGAAACCATCTTAGCCTGGTGTGGCATGGAATACACAAACCAAGGTGAGAAAGTGGAAGTGGCTTGTTAACGTTTGTAAGATGGTGAAGAGACTCTGGTTTGATCATCTGAGGGATTTTCAGGGAATTATTTGAAATGAGAATGTACAAGACAGATGGCAGTAGAATGTGAAAAGTATTAAAAGACATGTAAAAGATTTGGATTTTATTGAGTAGATGTTTGCAAGTCAATCTAAGACTTGAATAAAAATGTAATGTTTAAGAAAGCTTGATATGACAAGGATATGCAGTATGGAATAGAATCAGGAATAACACCACAAATTCATGTCTTAGAGAATGAAGGCCTGTGTAGGTGACAACAGAAAAGGATTTCTTCTCTCTCTTTCTCTCTCTCTCTCTTTCTGGTGTGTTCTGTGTTGAGAAAAAAAACCTCACATATACATTTTTTTAAAGATTGTATTAAATCTTTGATCAGGACATCATCACATCATCTCTTGCTGAGTTAGGTTATATTCACAAGTGTATTTTCGCAAAAAATACGTCAATAATCTTGGTATATATTTTTTAAATTTTTATACAATTTTTAAAGGTTACTTCCCATATAAAGTTATAACAAAATATTGGCTGTTCCCCGTGTTGTACAATACACCCTTGAGCCTATCTTATACACAATACTTTGCATATTTACTCCTTGCATATTTAGAATGCCCTTCTGCTGACTTTTTTTTTAAATTGAGGTATAGCTAAAGTACAATATTATGTAAGTTTCAATTGTACAACATAGTGACTCACAATTTTTAAAGGTTATATTCCATTTATAGTTATAAAATATTGGCTATATTCTCTGTGTTGTACTATATAACCTAGTAGCTTATTTATTTTATCCTTAGTAGTTTGTACCTCTTAATAACCTACCACTGTCTTTCCCCCTTCACTCTCCCCACTGGTAACAACTAGTTTGTTCTCTATATCTTTGAGTATGTTTCTTTTCTGTTATAGTCACTAGGTTGTTTTATTTTTTTAGATTCCATATATAAGTGATATCATATTGTATTTTCTTTCTCTGTCTGACTTATTTCACTTAGCATAATATGCTCCAAGTCCATCCATGTTGTTGTAAATGGCAAAATATTCTTTTTATGGCTAGGTAGTATTCCATTGTACATATAAACCACATCTTCTTTATCCAATCATCTGTTGATGGACACTTAGGTTGCCTCCATATCTTGGCAGTTGTAAATAATGCTGCTATTAAAATTGAGGCTCACATATTTTTTCAAATTCGTGTTTTCTTCCTTTTTTTTTTTCTGGATAAATACCCAGGAGTGGAATTGCTGGGTCACATGATAGTTCTATTTTTATTTTCTTGAGACACCTCCACTATTTTCCATAGTGGCTGCACCAGTTTACCTTCCCACTAACAGTGTACCAGGGTTCCCTTTTCTCCACATCTTCATCTACTTTTTTTATTTCTGGACTGTTTGATGATAGCCATTCTGACAGGTGTGAGGTGATACCTCATTATGGTTTTAACTTACATTTCTCTGATGATTAACAATGCTGATCATCTTGTCATGTGCCTGTTGGCCATCAGTATGTCTTCTTTGGAAAAATGTCTGTTGACTTCCGCCCATTTTTTTAATTGTGTTGTTTGGGGTTTTTTGATGTTGATTTGTATGAGCTGTTTGTATATTCTGGATATTAACCCTTTATTGGTCATATCATGAGCAAATATTTTCTCCCATTCAGTAGGTTTTCTTTTTTGTGGATAGTCTCCTTTGCTGTGCAAAGTTATTTAAATTTAATTAGGTCCCATTTGTTTATTTTGCTTTGATTTCCTTTGCTTTAGGAGATAGCTCCAAAAAAATATTGCTACAATTGATGTCCAAGCATGTTCTCCCTATGATTTTTTCTAGATTTAGGGTTTCCTGTCTTAAATTTAGGTTTTTAATTCATTTTGAGATTATTTTTGTATATGGTGTTAGAGAATGTTCTAATTTCACTCATACATGTAGCTGTCCAGTTTTCCTAGCACCATTTATTATTGAGACTGTCTTTTCTCCATTGTATATTCTTGGCCTCCTTTGTCATAAATTAATTGGCCATAAGTGGGTGGGCTTTCTATTCTGTTCCACCGATCTACGTGTCTATTTTTGTGCCAGTACCATATTGTTCTGATTACTATAGCTTTGTACAGCCTGAAGTCAGGAAGCATGATTCCTCTAGTTTTCTTGCTTGATATTATTTCAATTTTCTTAAATTTACCAAGGCTTATTTTGTGGCCTAGCATGTGATATCTTGGAGAATGTTCCATGTGCACTTGAAAAGAATGTGGATTCTATGCCTTTGAATGAAATGTTTTATATATATATATATATATATATATATATATATATATATATATATATATATATATATGAGGTCATTTGGTATAATGTGTCATTACGTCAGTGTTTTATTGATTTTCTGTCTGGATGATCTGTTCATTGATGTAGATGGGGTGTTAAACTCCCCTGCTATTATTGTGTCACTGTCGTTTTCTCCCTTTATGTCTGTTAACATTTGCTTTATATATTTAGGTACTCCTATGTTGGGTGAATATATATTTACAATTGTTATATCTTCTTGGATTGATCCCTGGATCATTAAGTAATGTCCTTCTTTCCTCTTGTAGCAGACTTTATTTTAAAGTCTATTTTGTCTGATACAAATACCGATACCCTGGCTTTCTTTTCATTTTCATTTTCATGGAATACCTTTTTCCATTCTCTGACTTTCTGTCTGTGTGTGTATTTAGATCTGAAGTGAGTCTCTTATAAGTAGAATATATAAGGGTCTTCTTTTTGTATCCATTTAGCCACACTATGTCTTTTGATAGGAGCATTTAGACCATTTACATTTAAAGTAATTATTGCAATGTATGTTCCTGTTACTATTTTGTTTATTGTTTTGGGGCTGTTTTGCAGATCTTTTTTATGCCTTTCTACTTCTTTTGTTCTCTTGTGATTTGATGATTATCTTTAATGTTATATTTAGATTCCTTTTTCTTTTGTGTGAGTGTATCTATTATAGGTTTTTGGTTTGTGGCTACCTCTCTCTCTCTCTCTCTCTCTCTCTATATATATATATATATATATATATATATATATATATATATATGTTTTATGTTGCTGATCTCTTAATTTCAAATGCATTTTAAAATGCATTTGTATTCTCCTCCCCTTATGATTACTGTTTTTGATATCATGTTTTATATCTAACTATTTTCCATACCCCTTAACTGCTTATTGTGGATACAGATGATTTTATTACTTTTGTCTCTTAACCTTCCCACTAGCTTTGTGCATAGATGATTTTCTACCCTTATATGTTTGCCTTTCCTGATGAGATTTTTCCTTTCATTATTTTCATGTTTCTCATTGTGTCCTTTAAATGTGTTGTGCTACTCCTTTCTAGCCTGCAGGGTTTCTGCTGAAAAGTCAGCTGATAGCCATATGGAGTTCCTTATTGCTCTCCCCTTGCTGCTTTTAATATTCTCTCTTTATTTTTATTTTTGCATTTTAATTACAATTTGTCTTGGTGTATTCTTCTTTGGGTTAATCCTGTATGGGACTCTCTGTATTTCCTGGACTTGGATGACTGTTTTCTCCCCCAGATTAGGGAAGATTGCAGCTATTATGTCTTCAGTTATATTCTCAGCCCCTTTCTCTCTATCTCTGCTCCTTTGGGATCCCTATAATGAAAAAATTAGTGTGGTTAATGTTGTTCCAGAGGCATCTAAAACTGTCCTCATTTCTTTTCAACATTTTTCCTTTTTTCTGCTCAGCATCAGTGAACTCTGTTCCATTACTCTGTTCCAGTTCACTGATATGTTCCTCTGTGTTATTTAGTCTATTGATTCTTATAGTGCATTTGTTTTATTTCTGTTATTGTATTCTTCATCTCTGTTTGATTGTTCTATATATTTTCTATCTCTTTGTTAAAAATTTCTAACTTCTCATTCTCTGCATCCATTCTTCTCCCAAGTTATTTAATATCTTTACAATCACTACCCTGAACTCTTTCAAAGTTAGATTACCTGTCTCTATTTCACTTAGTTCTTCTTGGGTTTTGTCTTGTCCCTTCCTCTGTCCCCACATTTTGCCTAACTTGCTGGGTTTTTTGGTTTTTTTGTGTTTTGTTTTTTATTGAAGTGTAGTTGATTTAAAAGTTTGTTTTAATTTCTGCTATACACCAAAGTGATTCAGTTATAAATCTATCTATCATCTATCTAACTATCTATCTATCTATCTATCCTTTTTCAGCTTATTTTCCACTACAGGTTACTACAAGATATTGAATATAGCTCCCTGTGCTATACAGTGGATCCTTGTTGTTTACCTGTTTTATATATAGTACTCTGTATCTGTTAATGCCAAATTACAAATTTGTCCCCCCACCCTTTATACTCTGGTAACCATAAGTTTTTCCTATGTCTGTGAGGCTATTTCTGTTTTATAAATAAGTTCATTTGTAACATTTTTTTAAGATTCCACATTTGTAACATTTTTTTAAGATTTTTAAGATAAGTGATATCATATGATATTTCTTTGTCTGACTTGCTTCACATAGTTTGATAATCTTTAGGTCCAGTCATGTTGCTGTAAATGGAAGTATTTCATTCTTTTTTATGGCTGAATAATATTCCAACATATATATCATGTCTTCTTTGTCCATTCTTCTGTCGATGGACATTTAGGTTGTTTCCATGTCTTGGCTATTGTGAATAGTATTGCTATGAACATAGGAGCACATGCATTTTTTTTTTTTTTTGTGATACGCAGGCCTCTCACTGTTGTGGCCTCTCCCGTTGCAGAGCACAGGCTCCGGACGCACAGGCTCAGTGGCCATGGCTCACAGGCCCAGCTGTGAGCCCAGCCACAGCATGTGGGATCTTCCCAGACCGGGGCACGAACCCATGTCCCCTGCATCAGCAGGTGGACTCTCAACCACTGCGCCCCACATGCACTTTTTGAATTATAGTTTTGTCCAGATATATTCCCAGGAGTTGGTATACTGGAGCATATGTCAACTCTATGTTTAGTTTTTTAAGGAAGCGCCACACTGCTTTCCATAGTGGCTGCACCAATTTACATTCTCACCAAAAGTGTAGGAGGGTTCCTTTTTCTTCACACCCTCCCCAGTATTTGTTATTTGTAGATTTTTAATTATGGCCATTCTGAGCAGTATAAGGTAATACCTCATGGTAGTTTTGGTTTGCATTTCTCTAATAATTAGGGATACTGAGCATCTTTCCTTGTGCCTCTTAGCCATCTTTATGTCCTCTTTGGAGAAATGTCTATTTAGGTCTTCTGCCCACTTTTGTATTGGGTTGTTTCTTTTTTGTTGTTGAGTTGTATGAGCTGTTTGTATATTTTGAAAATTAAGCCCTTGTTGGTCACATCATTTGCAAATATTTTCTCCCAGTCTGTAGTTTATCTTTTTGTTTTGTTTATGGTTTATTTTGCTGTACTAAAGCTTGTAAGTTTGATTAGGTCCCATTTTTTATTTTTTTCTTTTATTTCTATTGCCTTGGGAGACTGACCTAGGAGAACATCAGTACGATTTATGTCAGAGAATTTTTTGCCTATGTTCTCTTCGAGGCATGTTATGGTATCTTGTCTTATATTTAAATCTTTATGCCATTTTTAGTTTATTTTTGTGTATGTTGTGAGAGTGTCTTCTAACTTTATGATTTACATGTGGCTGTCCAACATTCTCAGCACCATTGCTGAAGAGATTGTCTTTTTTCCATTGTATATTTTTGCCACCTTTGTCAAAGACTAATTGACTATAGTTGTGTGGATTTATTTCTGGGCTCTCTATTCTGTCCCATTGATTCATATGGTTTTGGTGTGTGTGTGTGTGTGCGTGTGTGCGCCAATACCATGCTTTTTTAAATTACTGTAGCTTTGTAGTATTTTCTGAAGTCTGAAAGGGTTATGCCTCCTGTTTTGTTCTTTTTCCTTAAGATTGCTTTGGCAATTCTGGGTCTTTTATGGTTCCATATAAATTTTAGGATTATTTGTTCTAGTTTTGAGAAAAAAGGTCATGGGTAATTTGATAGGGATTGTGTTAAATCTGTACATTGCTTTGGGTAGTATGGCCATTTTAACAATATTAATTCTTCCAATCCAAGAGCCTGGGATATCTTTTCATTTCTTTGAATCGTCTTTAATTTCCTTTATTAATGTTTTATAGTTCTCAGCATATAAGTCTTTCACTTCCTGGTCAGGTTTATTTCTAAATATCTTTTGGATGCATTTTTAACAGGGATTGTTTTTTAAATTCCCTTTCTGATATTTCATTGTTAGTGTAAAGAAATGCAACCAATTTCTGTATGTTAATCTTGTATCCTGCTACATTGCTAAATACATTTTCTATATATAGTATCATGTCATCTGCATTTAATAACAATTTTAGCTCCTCGTTCCAATTTGGATAACCCTTATTTCTTTTTATTGTCTGATTGCTGTGTCTAGGACTCCAGTACTATGCTGAAAAGAAGTGGTGAGATTGTGCATTCTTGTCTTATTCCAGATTTTAATGGGAAGGCTTTCAGCCTTTCACTGTTGCTTATTATATTGGTTGTGGTTATGATCTATTTTACGTGTTGTTGGATTTGGTTTGCTAATATTTTGTTCAGAATTTTTGCATCTATATGCATCAAAGATATTGGTCTCTAATTTTCTTTTTTGGCAGTGTCTTTGTCTGGTTCTGGTATCAGGGTTATGGTGGCTTCATAGAATGTCTTTGGGAATATTCCCTCCTCTTCAATCTTTTAGAAGAGTTTGAGAAGGATCAGTGTTAGTTTTCTATTGTTTTTTAAAAGTATCTATTTCATTTATTTCTTCTCCATTCTTGATTATGTCCTTCCATCTGCTGACTTTAGGTTTTGTTTGTTCTTCTTTTTCTAAGTCTTTTAGGTGGTAGGTTAGGTTGTTTGAGATTTATCTCATTTTTAAGGAAGGCCTGTATCGCTATGAACATTCCTATAAGAACAGCTTTTTAGTTTAGTCTCCGTGTAATCATTTTTTTCTCATTTATTTTCCTGTGGTTGATTTCTAGTTTCATGATGTTATGGTCAGAGAAGATGCTTGAAATAATATCTATACTCTAAAATAAAATTTGTTGAGGTTTGTTTTGTGCCTTAGTATGTGGTCAATCCTAGAGAATGTTCCATGTGCACTAAAAAGGAATGTTTATTCTGTTTTCTTTGGGTATAATGTCCTGAAAATATCAAACTGTTCTACTGCATCATTTATGATTTATGTTGCCTTATTGATTTTCTGTCTAGAAGATCTACTCATTGATGTGAGTAGGGTGTTAAAAGTCTCCTACTATTACTGTATTCCCAACAGTTTCTCCCTTTATGTCTGTTAGTATTTGTTTTATGTATTTGGGTGCTCTTATATTGGGTGCACATATGTTGACGAGTGTAATATCCTCTTCTTGTATTGATCTTTTTATCATGATATAGTGTCCTTAATGATCCTTCTTTATGGCCTTTGTTTTAAAATCTATTTTGTTAGATACGAGTATTGCGATTCCTGCTTTCTTGTCATTTCCGTTTGCGTGAAAAATCTTTATCCATCCCCTCACTTTCAACCTATGTGTGTCTTTTACCCTAATGTGGGCCTCTTGTAGTCATATTTTAGGCTCTTGTTTTGTTTTTTCTTAAATCCAGTCTGCACTCTATGTCTGTTGATTGGAGCATTTAGTCCATTGACATTTAAGGTAATTATTGATAAATATGTATTTATTGCCACCTTAAACCTTGTTTTCCCATTGGTTTTGTATTTCTTCTTTGTTATTTTCTTTTTGTTTTTCTGGTTTGATGGTTTCCTTTTATATGCTTGTGTTCTCTTCTTTTGGGTTTTTGTGAATCTATTGTACGTATTTGATTACTGGTTACCCTGTTTTTCAAGTATGTTAACCCCTTCCTGTATCTACTTGCTTTAGACTGATAGTCACAGAGGCTCCAACACATTCTAAAAAACAAAAAAATCTACAATTTTCTTACTCTTCTCCCCCACATTTTATGATTTTGATGTCCTCTTTTACCTTCATGTTCATCCTTTTTCTGTTCCTTGTGTTTATCATCACTTTCACAAAATTTTTTTTGAGTTTTTAATCTGTATACGACTTATTTAAATGATTTACTTTCCAATTGTGATTTTCTCTTCCCTATAGATTCTTGCTTCCTTTCTATTTCGAGAAGACCTTTCAATATTTATTTTACGATAGGTTTAGACTTGCTGTTTTCTTTTAGTTTTTGCTTGTCTGAGTAATTCTTAATCACTATATCTATTCTAAATAATAATCTTATTGTGTAGAGTATCCTAGGTGGCAGCTTTTTCTCTTTCAGGACTTTGAATATATCTTGTCACTCCCTTCTGGCCTGCAAAGTTTCTGCAGAGAAGTCATCTGCTAACCTTATGGGATTTCCGTTGTAATTAACTCTTTATCTTGCTGCCTTTAGATTCTTCTTTTTATCTTTAACTTTTGCCATTTTAATTACAATACGTCTTGGTGTAGGACTGTTTGGGTTCACCTTGTTTGGGACCCTCTGTGCTTCCTGTACTTAGATATCTGTTTCCTTCTTTAGGTTTCAGAAGGTTTCTGCCATAATTTCTTCAAATATATTTTCAATCCTCTTTTTCTGTTCCTTCTGGAATCCCTGTTATACATAGATTGGCACACTTTATATTATCTCATAGGTCTCTTATATTGCTTTTTAATGTGTGTGGTTTTCTCTCTGGTGTTTTGATTGGCTGATTTCCATTATTATATCTTCCAGATCACTTATTCATTATTCTGAATTATTCAATCTGCTGTTCATTGATTTTAGCTCAGCTTTTGTCTCAGCAAATGAGTTTCTGAACTTTTCTTGGCTCTTCTTTTTAATTTCTAGTTCCTTTTTACAGTAATCTGTATTTCTATTGATAGCCTTTCTTATTTCCTTCAGTATTTTCATTATCTCCTTTTTGCCCTCAGTATCTATTAGACTGTAGAGGTCTGTTTCATTTTTTGTTCTTTCAGAGGAATTCTCTTGATCTTTTAATTGAGAGTGGTTCCTCTACGTCTTCATTTTACTAATATTTCTCTCACTCTATGAGTTCAGGAGAAACAATTATCTATTGTGGTCTTGGAGGGCTATTTTTATGTGGGCAAAACCCTATGTATCCAGCATGGGTTTAATATTTTGGTGTGAAGGCTGTTTTTTCTGTGGATGCTTGCTGCCTCTTTCCTTAGTGTGTGCTGGCCATTGTGGCCTTGATAAGGGGTGTGACTGGTGTTGTGGTGACCAGAGCCTGCACTAGATGGTTAGCAGGGCCTCCCCTTTGTTCTGTGGTTATCATAGCTGCATGAGCTGTTTGTTTGTAAATTTTGGAGATTAATCCCTTATTGGTCACATCATTTGCAAATATTTTTTCCCATTCTGTGGGTTGTCTTGTAGTTTTGTTTATGGTTTCCTCTGCTGTGCAAAAGATTTTGAGTTTAATTAGGCTCCATTTGTTTATTTATGTTTTTATTTCCATTAGGAGACAGATCAAAAAAGATATTGCTGAGATTTATATCAAAGAGTGTTCTGCCTGTGATTTCCTCTAGGAGTATTATAGTATCCTGTCTTACTTTTAGGTCTTTAACTAATTTTGAGTTTACTTTTGTGTATGGTGTTAAAGAATGTTCTGATCTCATTTTTTTTTACATATAGCTGACCAGTTTTCCCAGCACCATTTATTGAAGAGACTGTCTTCTCTCCATTGTATATTCTTGACTCCTTTCTCATAGATTAGGTGACCATAGGTTTATGGGTTTATTTCTGGGATTCCTACAGATTGCATTGAATCTGTAGATTGCCTTGTGTAGTATAGTCATTTTGACAACATTGATTCTTCAATCTAAGTATATGGTAAATCTTTCCATCTATTTGTGTCATCTTCAGTTTCTTTCATCGTGTCTTATATGTTTCAGAGTACAGGTCTTTTGCTTCCTTAGGTAGGTTTATTCCTAGGTATTTAATTCTTTTTGCTGCGATAGTAAATGGGATCATTTTCTAAATTTCTCTTTCTGATCTTTTGTTAATGTATAGAAATGCAACATATTTCTGTGTATTTATTTTGTATCCTGACACTTTACCTAATTCATTGATGAGCACTAATAGTTTTCTGGTAGCATCATTAGGATATTCTATGTATAGTAATGTGTCATCTGCAAAGAGTGACACTTACTTCTTTTCCAATTTTGATTCCTTTTATTTCCTTTTCTTCTCTGACTGCTGTGGCTAGGACCTCCAAAACTATGTTGAATAAAATTGGTAGAGTGGACATCCTTATCATGTTCCTGATCTTAGAGGAAATGCTTTCAGTTTTTCACCATTGAGAATGATGTTAGCTGTATGTTTGTCCTACATGGCCTTTATTATGTTGAGGTAGGTTCCCTCTCTACCCACTTTCTGGAGAGTTTTTATCATAAGTGGGGGTTGAATGTTGTCAATAGCTTTTTCTGCATCTATTGAGATGATCATATGATTTTTATTCTTCAGTTTGTTGATGTGGTGTATTACACTGATTGATTTGCAGATATTGAAGTATCCTTGCATCCCTGGGATAAATCCCACTTGATCATGGTGTATGATCCTTTTAATGTATTTTTGGATTTGGATTGCTAGTATTTTGTTGAGGATTTTTGCATCTATATTCATCAGTGATATTGGCCTGTATAATTTTCTTTTTTTGTGGAATCTTTGTCTGGTTTTGGTATCATGGTAATGGTGGCCTCATAGAATGAGCTTGGGAACGTTCCTTCCTCTGCAAATTTTTGGAACGTTTTCCAAAGGATAGGTGTTAACTCTTCGCTAAATGTTTGATAGAATTCACCTGTGAAGCAAGCTGGTCATGAACTTTTCTTTGTTGGGAGTTTTTTAATCACAGTTTCCATTTCAGTACTTGTGATTGGTTGGTTGATATTTTCTATTTCTTCAAGGTTCAGTCTTGGACAATTGAACCTTTCTAAGAATTTGTCCATTTCTTCTAGGTTGTCCATTTCATTGGCGTATAGTTGCTTGTAGTAGTCTCTTATGATCCTTTGTATTTCTGTGATGTCAGTTGTAATTTCTCCTTTTTCATTTCTAATTTTATTGATTTGAGTCCTTTCCTCCTTTTTCTTGATGAGTGTGGCTAAAGTTTATAAATTTTGTTTGTCTTTTCAGAGAACCAGATTTTAGATTCATTGATCTTTTCTACTGTTTTCTTCATCTCTATTTCATTTATTTCTGCTCTGATCTTTATGATTTCTTTCCTTCTACTAACTTTGGGTTTTGTTTGTTCTTCTTTCTCTAGTTGCTTTAGGTGTGAGGTTAGGTTGTCTATTTGAGACATTTCTTGTTTCCTGATGTAAGATTGATTGTTTTGCTATAAATTTCTCTCTTAGAACTGCTTTTGCTATGTCCCATAGGTTTTGGAGTGGCATACTTTCGTTTTCATTTGTCTCTAGGTATTTTTTGATTTCCTATTTGATTTCTTCAGTGATCCATTGTTTGTTTAGCCTCCAAGTGTTTGTGCTTGGAAAGGATGCTTGATATGATTTAAATTTTCTTAAATTTACTGAGGCTTGCTGTGTGATCAGTCTTGGGGAATGTTCCATGTGCACTTGAGAAGAATGTGTATTGTGCTGCTTTTGGATGGAATGCTCTGTAAATAACAATTAAGTCCATTTGGTGTAATGTGTCATTTAAGGCCTTTGTTTCCTTATTGATTTTCTATCTGGATGATCTATCCATTGATGAAAGTGGGGTGTTAAAGTCTCCCACTATTATTGTGTTCCTGTTGATTTCTCCTTTTATGGCTGCTAGCATTTGCCTTATGTATTGAGGTGCTCCTATATTGGGTGCATATATATATTACAAGTGTTACATATTCTTCTTGGATTGATCCCTTGATCATTATGTAGTGTCCTTCTTTGTCTCTTGTAACATTCTTTATTTTAAAGTCTATTTTATCTGATATAAGTATCGCTACTCCAGCTTTCTTTTGATTTCCATTTGCATGGAATACCTTGATCCATCCCCTCGCTTTCAGTCTGTATGTGTCCTTAGATCTGAAGTGGGTCTCCTTTAGACAGCATATATATGGGTTTTGTTTTTGTATTGATTCAGCCAGTCTATGTCTTTTGTCTTCCTTTTTGTGTGTGTATCTATTGTAGATTTTTGGTTACCATGAGATTTTGATACAGCAGTTCATAGATAAACAAGATTGTTTTAAGTTTCTGGTCTTTTAACTTTCAATATCCTGAATTTGTGCTCTCCTCTTCTCACAATTGCTGGTTTTGATATCATATTTGTGTGCAGATGATTTCCTACCTTTACTGTATGTTTGCCTTTACCAGTGAGCTTTTCTATTTGTAATTTTCTTGTTTCTAGTGTGGCCTTTTCTTTTCTGCCTAGAGAAGTTCCTTTTGCATTTGTTGCAATGTTGGTCTGGTGGTGGTGAATTCTCTTAGATTTTGCTGGACTGTAAAGCTTTCGATTTCTCTGTCAAATCTGAATGAGAGCCTTGCTGGTTAGAGTATTCTTGGTTGTAGTTTTTTCCCTTTCATCACTTTAAATATATCCTGCCATTTCCTTCTGGCCTGCAGAATTTCTGCTGAAAAAATCATCTGATAACCTTATGGGAGTTCCCTTGTACATTATTTGTTGCTTTTTCCTTGATGCTTTTAATATTTTTTCTTTGTTTTTGTCAACTTGATTACTATGTCTGTCAGAGTATTCCTCCTTGGGCTTATCCTGCCTGGGACTCTCTGAGCTTCCTGGACTTGGATGCCTGTTTCCTTTCACATTTTAGGGAAGTTTTCAGCTATTATCTCTTCAAATGTTTGCTCAGCCCCTTTCTCTTCTCCTTCTGGGACCCCTATAATATGAATGTTGGTGCATTTCATGTTGTCTCAGAGGTCTCTTAGACTGTCCTCATTTCTTTCCATTATTTTTTCTTTATTCTTCTCTGCAGCAGTGATTTCCACCATTCTGTCTTCCAGATCACTTACTTATGCGTTCCTCTGCCTCAATTTTTCTACTATTGATTCCTTCTGGTGTATTTTTCATTTTAATTATTGTATTCATACCTGTTTGTTTGTTCTTCTAGGTCTTAAACATTTCTTATAGCTTCTCTATCCGTGTCTCCATTCTTTTTCTGAGATCTTGGATCATCTTTACTATCATTACTCTGAATTCTTTTTCAGGTAGATTGCCTATCTCTACTTCACTTAGCTATCCTTCTGGGGTTTTATCTTGTTTCTTCATTGGGCACATATGCCATCTCAATTTGTATAATTTTCTGTGATTTCCATTCTGCAGGTTGCAGGGTTGTAGTTCTTCTAGCTTCTGCTGTCTGCCCCCTGGTGGATGAGGCTGTCTGTGAAGCTTGTTCAGGCTTCCTGGTGGGAGGGACTGGTACCCACCTCTGGTGGGTGGAGCTGGGTCTTGTCCCTCTGATGGGCAGGGCTGTGTGTGTGGGATGTGTTTATTATCAGGCAGCTGTTTATTTAGAAAGACTTTAAGCAGCCTGTCTGCTGATTGGTGAGGCCCTGTTACCACCCTGTTGACACTTTGGCCTGAGGCTTCCCAGCCCTGGAGCCTAAAGGCTACTGGGTGGGGCCAGGTTTTAGTGAGAAAATGGCAGCCTCCCTCCAAGAAAGAGGGCCCATGCCAGTAAACACTCACCAGAGCCACTGCTGACAGTGTCTCTGTCCCCACAGCTGGTGCCATCCCCCACCTCCACAGGGGACCCTCCAGTCCTAGCAGGTAAGTCCAGCCCAGTCTCTTAGGAGGTCACTGCTTTTTATCCCTGGGTCCTGGTGCATATGAGACACTGTGTGCAGCCTCCAAGAGTGAAGTTTCTTTTTCCCCCAGACCTGTGGAATTCCTGCAGTGAAACCCCACTGGCTTTCAAAGCCAGACTCTCTGGGGGCTTCTCCTCCAGTTGCCACACTCCCAGGCTAGGGAGCCAATATGAGGCTCAGAACTTCACTCTTGCAGGAGAACTTCTGTGGTATAATTATTTTACAGTTTGTAGATCACCCACCCAGCATGTATGGGATTTGATTTTATTGTGCCCCTCCTACCATCTCATCGTGGCTTCTTTGTCTTTGTCTTTGGATATAGGGTATCTATCTTTTTTGGTAGGTCCTGGCATTTTTTTTTTTATTGGTGTTCAGCAGTTAGTTGTGATTTTGGTGTTTCTGTAAGAAGGAGTGAGTTCATGTCCTTCTACTCCACCATTTGTCCTCAGTCCCACTGTGCCATCTTGTACAGTCCCAGCCTCATATATATTTTCTAAGGAAGCACTGTGAAGATGTGAATAGGTCCTGTATGACTTTGCTGTTATGAATTGTTTTGCTGGATCTGTCAACAGAGATAAATTGCTTGGTATATTTTTTCTTTGATTACATATTTTCTATTCTATTTCTGTTAACTGAGAGGTAATTGTTTTTCTTTTATCACCCTGAAATTTGTGTTCAAATCATCTCCCCAGGGCTTCCCTGGTGGCGCAGTGGTTGAGAGTCCGCCTGCCGATGCAGGGGACGTGGGTTCGTGCCCCGGTCTGGGAAGATCCCACGTGCCGCGGAGCGGCTGGGCCCGCGAGCCATGGCCGCTGGGCCTGCGCGTCCGGAGCCTGTCCTCCGCAACGGGAGAGGCCACAACAGTGAGAGGCCCGCGTAACGCATTAAAAAAAAAAAAAAATCACCTCCCCAGGATCCAAGTTGAATGAAAAAATGCACAGCTGAAATAGTATCTTATTTGAGGTATCGTGAAGAAGTAACTCAGTTACAGAAAATTCACTAAGTGCTCACCACAAATCTTGTCCCCCAGGAATACTTTCAATATTGCTCTTTCCCACTAAAAGAGGGAATCCTTGAATATGACAAAAATCTTTCACCCTTCAGTGAGTTAGCAATTATATCAATATATTATCATTAATATCCAAAGAAAAACCCAATCCAAGTGAGGCAAGCACCCTGGCCCTTCCCATTCCACATCACAACTTGGTGCAGGATCTGGGCCAGCCATGTCCTGAGAAAAAAACTTCCCCTAGCTATGCAGAGACAACCTTGGGGCCTGGGGTGTGATTCTGGTGAAGCAGCAGCAGCCATTGCCAGTGCTTTCTTAAGCTGTGCCTCAGAAACCACCATAACCAGCAGGCCATGGCTGGTCCTGCTCTCAGCTCCACCTACTCCACACCACAGTCTGGCACTGGATCTGGGGCAGACAGGTCCTGGTGGAAGAGTGGATCTAGGGACACAGAGAAGGCTCAGAGGCCTGGGGTGTGGGTGGGGTAGCAGCAGCCCAGATCTCTGAAGTCTGCACAGTTGCTTCAGTTCCCAGAGCCACAAGGGCCTGATCCCCACCCAGCCTAGCAAATGTTCCAGCCTGACCACTCCATGACACAGCCTTGCATTAGATCTGGAATGAACACAACAGTGGAAGGGACACAACCTTGGGCTGTGCCTCAGTGGAGCTGTGGCTTCCTACATAGGCAGCTCATCAGACCTCTGCGAGCACACAAGCCTCACTTACTTCAGTAGTCCCGTTCTTTGGGGCAAAACACACACTCAAAGGGAAAAGAGACTTCTTGGGCCTGACCCTCTGGGTTATTCCTCCAGCAATTTGAAAGCAGACCTTACCCCTGAGAGGGCAGCACAGCTACAGAACAGAAAAGGAGTCCTGCCTCACACCCTATGCAGGCTTTAGATCCTCCATCAACCACATTCCCTACCAAGGTGACAGTGGCCAGTACACATTGAGGAAAGCTGTGGCTGGTGTCCACATCAAAACCAGACCTTGCACAAAGATATTGGACACACAATGTGCATAGGAATACTTCCACACAAAAATTCCTCTTCAAAACCACAATAGATAACTATTTCTCCTAAATTCATAGAGAAAGTTAAGTAAAATGAAAAAGCAGAGGAAGTACTCCAAATAAAAGGGCAAGAGAAATCCCTTGAAAGAACAAATAATGAATCAGAGATCATTAGTCTACCACACACAGAATTTAAAAAGGTGGTAGTAAAAATGCTAACTGAATTAAGAAATATTATCAATATAAACACAGATCATTTTAAAAAGGAACTAGAAAATAAAAGATGACCCAAACAAAAAAAGATAATTGAATTTGACATAAAAAGCAATCTAGAAACAATTAATAGCTGACTAAATGACACAGAAGAATGAATGAGTGGTCTGGAATATAGAATAATAGAAATAACCCAATCAGGACAACAGACAGAAAAGCAAATTTTAAAAAATGGAAGCAACATATGAGCTCTATGAGATAATATAAAATGCCAAGTTATGCATAATAGGGATTCCAGATGGAAAAGAAAGAAATGGGGATGGAAAATGTATCTGAAGAAATTATGGCTAAAAACTTCCCAAATCCAAAGAAGGAAACAGATATCCAGGGACAGGAAGCACAGAAGGTCCCCAACAGGATAAACCCAAATAGATCCACACCAAGTCATATTATAATAAAAATGGCGAAAGGTAAAGATAGAGAATTCTAAAGGCAGTAAGAGAAAAACAAAGAGTCATATACAAGGGAATTCTCATAAGACTATCAACTGATTTCTCTGCAGAAACTTTGCAGGCCAGATGGGAATGGCACAATATAGTCAAAGCCTGAAAGGGAAAAACCTGAGACCTCAGATACTCTACCCAGCACGATTATCATATATAGTAGAAGAAGAGAGAAAGAATTTCTCAAACAAGCAAAAACTGAAAGTATTCAGCAATACTAAACCTACCCTAAAAGAAATTATGAAGGGTCTTCTCTAAGTGGAAAAAAAAGCAAGAATCTACAGAAAAGGGAAAATCCCAGTAGGACATGAGAATATATAGTAAGGATTGAAGCTCTCTTAAATAAGCCGGCACACAGATTTTTAAAAAATTGTAATATCAACTAAAACTGCAATAAACAGTAAAAGGATAAGCATGAAGATGTAAAATAGGACATAGAAAACACAAAATGTAGAGAAGGGGAGTAAAAAATTATAGACCATTTAGAATGTGTCTGAACTTCAATGATTATCAATTTAAAGCAAGTAGATATAATCATGGGTCAAAATACATGAACCCCATGGTAACCAAAAATCAAAAAGCCACAAAAGATCCACAAAAATCAAAGGAAAGGAACTCAAATATACTACAAAAGAAAATCATCAAACCATAAAAGGAAAAACAAAAAGAAGGGAAATGAACAAAGAACTACATAAACAACTGGAAAGCAGGGAATAAAATGACAATAAGGGGCTTCCCTGGTGGCACAGTGGTTGAGAGTCCGCCTGCCAATGCAGGGGACATGGGATCGTGCCCCGGTCCAGGAAGATCCCAGATGCTGTGGAGTGGCTCGGCCCATGAGCCATGGCCGCTGAGCCTGCGCATCTGGAGCCTGTGCTCTGTGACGGGAGAGGCCACAACAGTGAGTGGCCTGCGTACGGCAAAAAAAAAAAAAAAAGACAATAAGTACATACCTATCAATGTCAATGGACTGAATGCTACAATCAAAAGACTTAGGGTGGCTTACTGGATTAAAAAAATAAGACCTTCAACATGCTGCCTACAAGAGACTCACTTCAGGGTGAAAGACACACACACACTGAAAGTGAAGGGATGGAAAAAGATATTTCATGCAAATAGAAACTACAAGAAAGTGGAGGTAGTACTACTCATATCAGACAAAATAGACTTTAAAACAAAGTCTGTAAAGAAAGGTAAAGAAGGGTACTATATAATGATAATGATAAAATCAATACCAAAAGAGGATATTACAACCACTAACATATATGCACCAATACAGAAGTACCTAAAAATATAAAGCAATACTAAGAAGCATAAAGGGAGGAACTGACAATAATCCAATAATAGGAGATTTTAACACCCCACATATATCAATGGACACATCATTCAGACAGAAAATCAACAAGCTAACAGAGGTCTTAAATAACACAATAGACCAGTTGGCCTTAATAGATATTTATAGGACACTACAACCAAAAAAAGCAGAATATACATTTTTTTCAAGTGCACATGGAACGTGCTGCAGGATAAACCAAATACTAGGTAAAAAAACAAGCCTCAATAAATTTAAGAGGATAGAAATTATATCAAGCATCTTCTTTGACCACATGATACAATATTAGAAATCAACTACGGAAAGTAAACCAGGAAAAGAACAAACACATTGTATCTCATAAGAGGATATTATGAATAGTCATATGCCAACAAGTTGGACAACCTAGAAGAAATAGACAAAATTCTAGAAACATATAGCCTGCCAAGACTGAGTCAAGAAGAGACAATTTGAATAGACTGATCACTAGAAGTGAAATAGAATCTGTAATTAAAATAAAACTCTCTACGGGCTTCCCTGGTGGCGCAGTGGTTGAGAGTCCGCCTGCCGATGCAGGGGACATGGGTTCGTGCCCCGGTCTGGGAAGATCCCACATGCCACGGAGCAGCTGGGCCCGTGAGCCATGGCTGCTGAGCCTGTGCGTCTGGAGCCTGTGCTCCACAACGGGAAAGGCTACAACAGTGAGAGGCCCACGTACCACAAAATAAATAAATAAATAAAACTCTCTACAAATAAAAGTCCAGGACCAGAGGGCTTTACAGGGGAATCTGACCAATGATATAAAGAATATGAGGACTTTAGATGCAAAAGTTCTCAATAAAATATTAGCAAACCGAACCCAATATATAAAAAGTATCATACAACATGATCAACTTGGATTCATTTCAGGGTCGCAAGGATAGTTTAGCATGTGCAAATCATCAGTGTGACACACCACATTAACAAAAGAAAAACCACATGATCATCTTAAGATGCAAGAAGAACATTTGACAAAATTCAGCATCCTTTCAAAGTGGGTATAGAGGAAACATATCTCAACATAATAAAGGCCATTTACGACCAACCCACAACCCACATAAGACTCAAATATGAGAAGCTAGAAGCCTTTCTGCTAAATTCAGGAAAAAGACAATAATTCCCACTCTCTCTGCTTCTATTTAACATAGTATTGGAATTCCTAGCCACATCAATCAGACAATAAAAAGAAATAAAAGTATCCAAATTGGAAGGTAAGAGGTAAAACTGTCATTATTGGCAGATGACGTGATACTCTATATAGAGAACCCTAAAGACTCCACCCAAAAACTATTAGAACTAATAAATGAATTCAGCAAAGTTCCAGGATACAAGGTTAATATACAGAAATCCATTGCATTTCTATACACTAATAATGGAATATCAGAAAGTAAAAAAAAAAAAAAAAAAAAATCCCATTTAAAATCACATTAAAAAATACCTAGGAATAAGCTTAACCAAGGAGGTGAAAGACCTATATGCTGAAAACTGTAAAATATTGATAAAGGTAATTGAAGATGACTCAAAGAAATGGAAAGATATCCTGTGTTCTCCTAGAAGAGAACACAGGCAAAACATTCTGACATAAATTGTAGCAATATTTTCTTAGATCAGTCTCCCAGGGCAAAAGAAATAAAAGCAAAAATAAACAAATGAAACCTAATTAAACTTAAAAGATTTTGCAAATCAAAGGAAACCATCAACAAAATGAAAAGAAAACCTATCAAATGGGAGAAAATATTTGCAAACAATGTGACAAGAAGTTACTATCCAAAATATACAAAGAGCTTATATAAAGCAATATTTTAAAGAAACAATCCAATCCAAAAAATGGGCAGGAGACATGAATAGATATTTTTCCAATAAATGCATACAGATGGCTAACAGGCATGTGAAAAGATGCTCCACATCGTAATTCATTAGAGAATGAAAATCAAAACCACATTGCAGTGGTTTCACCTCACACCTCTCAGAATGACTATCATCAAAATGTCTATAAATAGCAAATGTCAGAACAGATGTGGAGGAAAGGGAACACTCATACACTCTGGGTGGGAATGTAAATTGGTACATGGAAAACAGTATGGAGTTTCCTTAAAAGACTAAAAATAGAAGTACCATATGATCCAGCAATTCCACTCCTGGGTATATATCCAGCAAAAACAAAAACACTAATTTGAAAAGATACTTGTATCCCAATGTTCATAGCAGCAATATTTACAATACTTAAGATATGGAAACAACCTAAGTGCCCATCAACAGATGACTGAATTAAGACAATGTGTATATTCTACAATTAAATATTATTCAGCTATAAAAAGGTGAAGTATTGCCATTTGCAGCAATGTGGATGGACCTAGAGAATATTATGCTAAGTAAAATAAGTCAAAGACATACTATATATTGCTTATATGTGGAATCTAAAAAATAATACAAATGATTCTATATACAAAATGGAAAGACTCGTAGACATAGAAAACAAACTTATGGTTGCCAAAGGGGAAAGGGAGTGGGGGAGGGATAAATTAGGAGTATGGGATTAACAGATACAAACCACTATACATAAAATAGATAAGCACCAAGGATTTACTGTACAATACAGGGAACTATATTCAATATCTTGTAATGAACTATAATTGAAAATAATGTGAAATATATATATATATAAAACGGAATCACTGCTGTACACCTGAAACTATCACAATAATGTAAACCAACTATACTTCAATAAAAAATAAAGTGCTAGTTATATCCTCATCTATTGAAAATGTACTGTGTGTCAGATATGACACTAAAAGCTGACTTACTCTCAGTCTTCGTAGTTTTAATAGTCTAGTGTAGCACAAAGCTATTGACAAATAATAGTTAATCTGGAAGTGAGCGCATCTCTGATGAAGAAGTAGCAGATACCTGAAGAAATATTGAGTTGAACTAAAAACATTTCTTGCAGAAGAAACAGTGTGCACAAAACTGTCTAGCTGGGAGGAAACAGGTGAGGCTGTGTAATGGGGAAAATTGCTAGGAATGCCCTTACGTCCTAAAAACTGCAATTTGCTCAAAGTAACTTAGATCCAGACTTTATTTATTTCTATTTGGCATGATTCCTTTATTTTTTTCTGATAATTTTTTTAAGTTAGTATGGATTCTCAAACAGCATTGCTCTAATGGTTTCTCACAGATTACACTGAAACTTATTTGTAAAACAATCTGTTATATCTCAATTTTAAGGGATTTCTGGATCTTGAGATTCTGAGACTATGACTTATTCCAATGTTATTGTAATCTGAAAGAAGGTACTGATAATCTTATAGATAATGAACTCTGAACTTCAAAATATATATTATTTCAATGTCCAATAAAGAGGCATAATTTCTTACAGTATTTCTATATTTAGTTAAATAATGTATATATTTTCAGAATGCTTTTCCACAAAATTAGGTTTTCTGTAGTTGTATGCTCAGATTTTATATTGCAAGAAACTTTATTAGACTATAAAACTTTCAACTAGAAGAGCATTAAAAAATCTTAACAGAATGCAAATGGAAAAAAACCATCTTTTGTGACAGCAAAAACATAGATTTTTCACAAGAACACCTTTGTTATTGATTCTTGAAAGCAAAAATCATTTCCACAATAGGGAGATCCTATCAGCTATAGCACTTAACATCTTCCTTTCCTTCTCGTTGTCAGAGTCTATCAGAATAGTTTAATATGAGGAGCAAAGATCTCAAAGAGAAAAAAAAAGAAAGAAAACTGAAATTGCTGGAACTAGTTAAACATTTTTTTTTAATGATGTTCAATACTGCCTCAAGCTTTTTTTTCTCATTTATTCTCAAATTACTACATAAGAATGCATTTGACATTTTCACACCATCTTTCCCTCAAAGATATATTTTAAGTTGTTAAAGAAAAAGGCAAGTGAATATAAGCATTCTAAGAACAGAGGCCTTTAAAAACGTCACTGACACTGTTATAAAACTGTAGTATAATATTATGCAGAGGGAATCAGGAATCAGTATGGTTTGGAGGAAATATTTTTAGAGGAGGGAATGAAAACAAGATAGAAATGAAATATTGAGATGGAGGAGGGATAACTGGATAGAAAAAAATATATTTTATAAAGGAGGTAAAGAAATGGTGATACCAAAGAAATAAAAATTTCTTCCTATATCAAAACTAGAGAATATACTGCATATTGTCTTTGGGTTGTAAGAACTGACTAAAGGTATTTGAAAGTTGACAGCTGTGGAGGGCTGTAGAACTCAGGAAGGCCAGGAGAAGAAGTGAGAGTGCTGTGAGCATTGATAAGCTTTCCACTTGGTGAAAAAAATGGGGCCCCTATCTCTAGGTAACAAAAGATGGCAACAACAGGAGGTTGGGGACATTGCACCATGTTAAGAGAGAAAGTAGGATTACCTAGAATGTCGTTATCAAATTCAAAGTAAACATATAATTGTGTTAACTGAATTATGACTACTTGTGATACACATATACGACAGATGGTAACTACCTGGGTTAGATTAGAAGTTTACAATTTATGAGAAACACTGGGATCCTCACAGTGTGAAAGTCTCATTTATGTTTTGTCCCTCTTGCCAGCTATAGAAACAGTAAAAGGAAATAGCACATGATTTGGAGTAAAATAGAACAAGGTGAAAATCTTACTTCTACATCCTACCTGTGCAAATCATAAAATCTCTCAATTTCCTCATCTCTAATATGGAAACATGTATCCTCATACAAACTAGCTCATAGGTCACGAACGGGAAAGAGCTAGGAAGAATATCACTCATATTAAATGTTAACTATATCTTTCCTTCCTTTTCTATTCCTTTCCATTTCCATGGCCTCATTTAGATTCTCATCTCTTCACCTTTAGATTACAGCAAGTTATATCGTCCATGCTTCCTGGTTATCTCTCTGAACAATTATATATCTGTGTCCATCACTAGTATGTGTGAAATGAATCTTTCATTCTCAGCCCACTAAGCTATGACTTCCCCAGTGAATTAAACTACTTGGTATAGCTAACATGGCCTTCTTTAAACTTGTTTCCTACATTCCCACTCATTTTTATCTCCAGTTGTTAACTCACATGAATCCTAGCCAACTCTCTCTGTTATTCACATTATCTTTACCATCTCCCCTATAATTTCACATTTTCAAAAATTCTGAGGTTCAATTCAAGGTCTAGCTCTTCCTTGAAACTATATATTTGTGTATTTAGCACAAAATTATTTCCTAGAACTTTGATCTCTTATTACATTTATTCCCAGAACACTGTAAACAAGTCTTTCCACATTTAAAAGACTTGGGGCAGTTTGTTCCCACAAATAGATGATAAGTTCCCAGAAGCATGGATGTTTTTTACTATTTTTGTATCCATTGTAGAGCCTAGCAGAATTCTGAGTGCATGATCATTAATTAAATAAATACTTAAAGATAGGTTATATCTGAAGGTTACAGGTAGCTTTCTAAATATTAAAACTGGACTGCCCTTGAAAGGCTGTTCAGCAGAAGGTACTGATTAAAATAGTCTGTTCATTTACAAGAGGAGGTTTCCAGCTGATAGATTTTATTGCCTGTTATTTAGACAATCCAAACACTGTAACAGGGAGTATCTTGTAAACAAAATTTGCCTTGACTATTGAGCATAACCAGCTTTAACTGCTACTTTCAATCTCCCCTAAAGGCTTAGAGGGAAATGAAATGTGAAGTGTTTAGCAGGGAGATGGACCAAAAATCAAGTTACAGCAGAAAATAACTTGAGTAAAAAACAGAGAAACACAGAAATTGTGCATGTTATAGGAATGATCTGCCCTATATTTCTTCATATTTTTCATTCATTCATGTTTTTGTACTGTACATATTACATCTTCACTCTTCCAATACTCACATGTCTAACTTGCTGTAAATCTTGTCTTCAAAGAGAGGTTTATACACTTTAGTCTTCCATTGATTTATCTATTTCTAGCTCCTATCATTTGGATAATTGAAAGCTGCCCACCTCCTTCCTTTGTCCCACCATCCAATTTAATCATGAGTTTTAATCATAATTTATGGGGTTGAGATTAAACCAAAAAAAAAAAAAGGACTTTGTCATTTATGTCTTGTAGATCACCTAGAATTTTATAATAATAGAATTACAGAGTTAGAACTTTAGAAATAATCTTGTTGAAAATTTTGGATAATTATATTTGCTCCTTGGTCTTTATGATGATTGATAAAAATATGAAAGTCACTTGGAATTACAAATATAAGAAATCTTATAAATGAATTCTTAAAAAATGAAATACTCTGGTTCCTCAAAATGTTAAGCATAGAATTAACATAGCACCCATCAATTCCAGTCCTAGGTATATACCCAAAAGAACTGAAAACAGGTATTCAAGTAAATATTTGTATACATATATTCATGTCCCAAAGGTGGAAGCAACTTAAATGTCCATTAATAGATGAATGGATAAACAAAATGAGGTATATACAACGGAATAGTATTCAGTCATCAAAAAGGAACGAAGTACTGATGCAGGTAACAATGTGGATAAAGCTGAACCTTGAAAATATTATGCTGAGTGAAAGAAGCCAGACATAAAGCTTACATATTCTGCAATTCCATTTACATGAAATATCCAGAGGAGGTAAATCCATAGAGGAGGAAAGCAGATTAGTAGTTGCAAGAGGTTGGTGGTAGATAAACATGGTACCCTGCTTACAGAGACTCCTCTGTGGATAATAAAGTATTTTAGAGCTAGATAGAGATGATGGAACAACATTGTGAATGTACTACATTGCATACTTTAAAAGGGTAAACTTTATGTTATATGAATTTTACCTCAGTTGAAAAGAAAAGAAAAGAAAAAAATCCCAGAGGTTGAAATGTTTCTATCATACAGCTCATGTTGCAACTGACAGCATAATCTAGTTTAAATCCTCTAATTTTTGGTTGTACCCTCACCACTTTCTCTTCACAATCCATATTAATTTCACTAATATCATATTTAGCAATTCAGAGATCTATCCGACATAAATATCTGCTTTTGTTTTAAAGTATGTCCATGTTAATTGGTTGATTTTAAAAAAGAAACAGTGCACATGACTTTAAAATAAAGATTATAACTCTCCTGTGGTTTACATTTGAATGTCATTTGTGTTGCATTTGCACAGCCTTTGTGCAAAAAGCTGCATGCTTCAGTTTGTATTCAGCAATATCCACCACTTTAAATTGTTGGCAGGGAGTAGCTATTTAGCAATAGTCATTTTGTACAGTTTATAATGTAACGATTATAATCCAACCCAAAGTACAGAATACTATATTGCCAAGAATGGGACTGGACTAACATTTCTCTTTAATGGATAAGTACATTCTATTTTAAAATTCAGGAAAAAAAAATTTTAAGTAAGCAGCAGTCCGGACTTCCCTGGCAGTCCAGTGGTTAAGACTCCAAGCTTCCACTGCAGGGGACGCAGGTTCCACCCATGCCGGGGAACCAAGATCCCACATATGCTGCACGGCATGGCCAAAAAAGGCAGCAGTCATGGAGGGTCAGAGTTGGCAAAAATCTGTTATAGACGAGCTCAGGCATTACTTTTTGACTGTTCAAGCAACTAGTGAATCACCTATGACAAGTCTAATTAAAATAATCTCATCTCTGTAACTGGGATACTAAGCAGATGGTAGAAATAAAGATGTGCTGAACTAGCCATAAATAACTGAGATAGGAAAATGTACAAGGGGAAGTGCAAGCTAGTCCCAGCAGTTCGTGTGAGCACATATAGTCTCCCAATATGGTGGCATATGCCTTTAGCATTGTACCTTTGCAAATATACATTGTGAGATATATGACATTATCCTTGGAAGCTGAGACTTTTAGATGCTATAAAGATAATCCATAAAATGTAGCTAAGGTTTATGACATAATAATCTATTGAGGAATGATATAAAAATGAAAGCATATAAATGTGAAATAGACAATTGGAAGGCAACATAAGGGTTCATAGTGCCTATGAGCCATGAATTGATAGTAGTAATTTGATTATATAATTTCTCATCATGAAGCTAATACTCATTTTCATTGTGAAATCTGTTTCTCTTCCTCTGCAGAGGCTTCCAACAGAATGGAGTTTAACTATGATGGGGTTTAAAATGTTAAAGGGGAAAATGAGCCTTTACAAGTCTGTCTAAACCATACAATAGTCAGGAAACTGCACAACACAAACACATGACGTTGTGTTCACAAAGCATACATTCCCAGAGCAGGTTCCTTGACCTACACTATTACCCATGACACTCAACCAAACAGCACTTCAAGGGCTCACTTAGGAGAAGTGGGTGAAATAGACCTAGGAATTCTGGGGTGTAAATAAACAATGCAGGCAACCTATTTTCTCTGTTCTACTTTCTCAGCATGCATCACAAATAATAGTGAAGTTTGAATATTAAACAAGAGATGTCATCTGCTCAAGAGTCTCCTGGCAGTCTGATCTAAATGTAGTGCTGGCTTTGGTGTAATATAAAAGCAGCAATGAGAAGTCATCAGATATCAGAAGGATAATATTCAATGTTTTTCCTCCTCTTTAAAAATACTTTCTGGATGAACACACAGTCTAGAAGGGGCAGCAGCAATCTAAAGTGAAGAGAGACCAAACTTTAAGTGAACTATAGGAAAGGGCACCACCTCTTCTACATGATGCTTACCAATACCACCACTGGGACCACCTCTGAATTTTCTCACCTTCATTTCCCTTGAACCTTTATCATTATTTCCAGTATCATACTATCAGTGTTTGCATCCCATAATTAAAACAGCTTGAATCTATAAGAACTTGAGTTACCAAAGAAATGAAAAAGAAAATAAAATGCAATGATGAACAGTGGCATGAAATTAGCTCATAATCTGCTTGCCCCAAATGGCAATGTTCTAAAGTGACGTGAGGTTCTTTAACATCTGCTGATTTATGAATACACTTCTTTTTCTTTTAAAAATCATACAATATTTCTGTTCTTTTTTATTGTGATACTTACCTTCTCTGTTGACTCTAGACTTTTAAAAGTACTTCCTGTACTTGGGTTGTTACTATTTAAGAACTATCTGATAGTTGGCATACATGTTTATTTGATTACCTGCAAGCTCATTAGTGAGTACTTTTGGTTAAGGTATGTTTGATTCCTGTTCCGATTAAAAATAAGTAGAGAACATCTGAGGTTTGATTTGGGGAACTGAGCTAATGCCTGGGTATAATGAGTGGAAGAATGGGATTTTACTAAAAATATTTAAGAATTACTGCAGAAGATTGGAAATAAAAGTTGCTTAAAAATTTGAAGTACCATGAAAACACAGCGAGTTAGGAAACAAATAATGACTCTAGAATAAAACAATGATTCCAGAATGATTATTAAAAAATTCATTTCAAAATTATTTCTAAATAACTCTTAGATTTTCAACTAGAATTATTTTTTAGCTTTTTTTCTCTCTTGGTTTTTACAGTCCTCTTGGGTTTTGATGCTGCTTTTAGAGAAAATGTTCTTAATTTTAACTCAGCTGGGTATGCTCTCCCAATATATATTTCACAGACTGTGGAATTATTTACTACCTTTCTTAAGGCAATATAGTTTAAAGAAAGCTTTAAGTCCCTATTTTCCCTTCTAATAAATGCAGCTCTGTGAAAACTGGTTAATATAAAGAGATTCTTAAGTGGGGTGGAGGGAGGAACAATGCAATTATTGGAAATGATAAAAGTTTCTAAAAGTGAAAATAGAAAATGGACCAACAATGAAATGTAATTTTGCTTTCGTGAAGGCTTAAAGAATGATTGCCTTTATGAGGAATGATAAAATTTTTAGAGGCAGGAATGTAGAGTTCTATAGAGGAAGACTTATCCTTTCTGTTAAGACTAAAAATGATAGTTCTACTTAAATCTCTTTTGGCACTAGAAAAATCTTGTGAAATTGAGTTTCATATTCCATTGACGTGTCAAGATATCTTATTCACCGGAGAAACAGTTTCCCCTAAAAATATGACTTGTTCTGCACCATCACAGGGCTTAATTTAAACATAGCTCCTCTACTTTCAAGGAGCATCATGCTTGTATCAGCTCCATCAGGGTTACAAGGCAAGTGGAGAATTGAGGCCATTAATTTTAAGGCCATTGAGTTGAAAAGTCTAGTTTTTAGAAGCGGACTTAAAACATCTTGTATGGGTTATATTTATTGGCTTGGTGCCACAGCATAATTAAATCTATGGAAAAACTATTTTAAGTCTGAATTTATGATTAAATCAGTAAGCTTAACTTGTCATTTATTTACAGAAAGATGTCATAAGAGGGCAGTATTAGAAAAGCAGAGGTCATTTAAAAATGCATCTAAAGGTCACTAGTTCGAAACTCTTTCTTTCACATAATAAGGGTGAGTACAGTCTGTTTTAAACAGTGATAGAGGAAAAATGAATATATAAATAAATATTTAAAAATGCAGACAAGGGAAAAACAAGCCTCTAATGAAAGATAACACTTTGCTTTAAAAGAACTGAGCTAGTTTCTCTCTATGGAAATCTCACATGCAATTAGAGGAAATTAAAGATCCAAATCAACAATATTGAACCACAGCAACTTTCAAAAGGGGTAGCACAAATGCACTTTCAGGAAATATTTTAATAAGTGATTCACTTGGGTGACTTTGTCTCAAAGATGTAGGTGGAAAATTAAGCTGATTATACTCTGACAATTATAGTAGCCAGGAAAATGTTACTGCATTCTTCAGTTTATGCTACTAAAGAATAGCCAGAAGGTAATATGAATAATCAGCAAGATGGTAGTAAAGGAGAAACTGCTAATGGACTTTCTGTTGTAGGAAAAATTACACGGGGTTAATACCTTTTTAATTGAAATGTGAAGCCATCTATTTTCAGATCAGCAATCCCAATGATTGCCAGGTTGGTCTATAGATCTTTCTTACTTGGAGAAGTATCCTTCTCATCTCTTACTAGCCTGAATGCTGTGGAAAAGGATGTCCATCTTGAGAAAGAAGTAACATTCTTTCTTCTAAGATACTGATTTTCTTTATTCAAAACTATTTGTTAAGCATTTACTTTACCAACAAATGTTCCAGCCACTGGCAACAAGCATGACTTTACACATTTCTCTCCCTATGGGGAAATGTTGCTTATGCAGTTTGTCCTCTGCTAGATGTATGAGCATTTTTATTTCTCTACTAGAATTGTTGGAGTGAGCAACATGGGTCCAGCTCGTTTACACTCTGGACCTTGGCTATTAATTTAGTGTTTCTGAACCTGCTTGCTTTCATGCTAGTATTTCTTCTCAAGACCAAAGGGATACTAATTAACAATGTTGAAACAAAAAAATCAAGAATCAATTAAAATTCTTTTACCCTTAACTCTGCTGAAGGTCATCCTGGCATTTCTTGAGACATCAACCCATTAATTAGTCAGTATAATCCACTCATGTTTTTAAATACTGGATAACATGTTTAGCAACAAGAAACCTAAGAAGCTTGTTAGTAGTCTTCTCCCCATCACCTTCAGGGTATCATTAGTAGACAGTACCATCCTTTCAAACTAGCCATTTGCCTAAAAGTGATAAGGTATAATTATGACAATTCTGATAGGGTTTGTGCTCTCAAATTCTTTAAACACTACTGGAGTAAATGTAATCCTTTATCAAACCCAATACTTGTTAGCCACTCATGTGTTGCAAATAACTGCAAAAGAACTGTTATTTTAGAGTCTGAAGTGTGAACTGGAGTTAAAAGCACTTCCCATTATTTGGAGGTGAAATCTATTATAATCAAGATGTACTCTCCTTGGATTAGTCCAACTCTATCAGGATAGAATTTTGACCAAGATTTTTTGGTCACTTTTCATGGAAAACTAGGAGATTTTGGTGATTATACACATGCTAAAAAAATAGGTAATTTTATATAAAGAATTTGAGTATGAGCTAAATCCTCTATTTCTTCCTCATGCTATATGCCAGTTGAAAACCTGTTTCACATCTTTACTCTGGGACTCAGTCTAATAAAACAGTTTCCATCCAGAATATTGTCAATCATTATGTCACAGGACAGAAATATTTCAAAGCAAGATCTGGCATTTAAAAATATTCTGCTTCAAACTTGCACACACCAAACCAAGTCTACTGGCCATGACTGGCTTCAGCAGGGTGGGGATATAGAATTGTCCCACAGCAGGAATGCCACAGAAAAGGCAACATGAATATTTAATGCACAACATTTACATTTATCTTGATGGTAAACCGTTGAAAATTAAATATCATCATGTCATGTGATATTTTATAGCCAGTCTTATATTGGGTTGGCCAAACAGTTCGTTCGGGTTTTCCATGTTACAGAAAAACCTGAACGAACTTTTTTGGCCAACCTCAATATTTTACATGTCAGTGGTGAAAAGAGAAATTTATATTAATTTTAAAGTGGTAATGGAATAGAAGACAAAAAATATGCTTAGCGTCATGTATCATCTTGGCAAATCCCTGAATATTGCTAAAAAATACATTATGAAATACTGTAGTAATAGTTATGCTTGTAAAGGTGGAAAAAGAGCTCTGTATAAATGTATTAGCAACAGGAAGCTTTGAAAAATCTTGTTTTGACATTGAAAAAACTAAGTTATATATCACTGTGCCTTATCTTCAGTGAGGTAAATCCAGGAGCAATGATATGACATCTAAACTGGTGACACTGGATGATACTTTTCCACATTTTTTCTTTCCCCAAAAAACTCATATAGCCTGTGTGACTCTATCTAAAGCCATTCGATCATCTATTTATTACATGAACATGATTCTCTGTAGTTTGCATCATACTTGAAAGCCCTAGAATTCAGAAAAAAAGAAAATGAAGAAATAACAAGGAATTCTAAACTGAAGTATTTTCTATGGAAAGAACTTTAATAAGTGATGGTAATGATCCATTACTAGCCTAATGTGCTTTCAGTGAGGAAATAAAAAATCACATTCTCTGAGTAAGTACAGTGCTTTTGTGCACCTCTCCTTCCAGGTGGATATAGTCATGTGCCATGGCACAAGGCTTGGACACCACAGTGTGGACTAGATTTCAGTTTCCCTAACTCTCTTCGGCTAGACAACAATGAGAAATTCAAAAGCTATTCAAGTGTCGGTGGTTTGATGATTGAGCACCTATTGTAGTTTAGTTAAAATAAGGTCTTGATGAATTTGGCAAGACCCAGTTGCACAAAGAGTTTGCTCCAGAACAAGTTTGGGGTATAGGTATTGCTCAAGTGCTTATTTCACATTTTATTTCCACTCCCTGTGATGACCTGGCCTCTAGCTAAGTCTCTGGCTTATTCTCCTCCACTGTTCACCCCCATCAAAAGTTACATTCCAATGATACTTGCTGTATTTGTACTTTCTGAGTCATAAATTTGCTTCAGATGTCCATGCCTTTCAAATATTGGCCCTTCACTTTAACAGTTTCCCATCCCACCTTTACACCTGACATAGCTCCTAAAAATACAGCTTGCAATTTCATGTTTTCTATGGCAGCCAGGATAATTCACCATAGAGATGTCCTGCCATAGGAAGCATTGATGGGTGGCCCTGCTACTTCTACCAAAATATTTAATAAAAGGCCACACTTTTATTAAATGGGCTAATAAATGGGCTACTCCTGGCATGGATACAAAGGCAGGTCCACTCCTGCAAAATACAAGACTCACCTGACAGATGACTTTGGTTCGTGGACTTTCCATTGGTGTGACCAAATCTTTCATAGAACAGTCTGAGACTGTTCCTACCCAACACTATCTCCTTATTACTCTCCTTCTCAGGAGTCAGATTGTGTCATGCTTCCTCTTACTCCCTCCCCTTTTTCTCTTATATGTATTTCCCCAATAAATGTCTTGCACAAATAAGCCCACTTTGGTATCTTTTCTCTAAGGATCCGAACTAACACAAATTTTACTGTAAGAGGTCAAAAAAATTAGGTGGCAAGATTAGGATTAGAGTCAGGCTCAATCACTACCCCACAGGTCTTCATCATCCTAGGTGATACATGAGGCATAGAGAGCATGTAGTACAATAGAGTCGGCTAATTGCTAATGATTTCACCACTTCTGACCTGGAAATACATTCCAGGGGAAGGAAATGCCTTTTTAAGTGCAATGATTCAGGCATTTGAAAAATATGAGGGTAGTGGGCAGCATCAAAAAAGACAGGGGGCTTCTACGTTATATTGGGGCTCTGCAGAGAAACTGAGGGGTATAAACAAGCAGTTAACAGCTAAATATGAGTTCCAGAGGATCTCTCTGGTAGTGTAAAAGGAAATCCTTATCTCCTAGAGTGGAAGCACAGACACAGCAGTAAATCAATGACTTGATAATTATAGGTGCAAAACTCCAGACACTTCTGAAGACTCCTTCAATGCAGATCTTTTGTGCTAAGATCAAAACCTTTTTCTGGGGCCCTGAAACATGAATTGGGGACATCTGGAAGGATGTCCATGTAGATGATGATTCTGTAGATCTCTGAATTGGCAGAGCTTGGAGAGGAGCCCCATCCTTGACCAGTAAGATCTAGTTATTCCAGTCTGCTCTAGGATACAACACAGTCCTCCTCCCCATGAGGCAACAAGTGCTCCCCTCAGCAGTTGCCCCCACTGCTTCTCCTGACTACTAGGCTGATAACTAGGGTTAAATCCTACTGTCATGTAGATAATGACCTGCTGGGTCTAATGTGAAGAGAGAGATACAGTACACTATGAAATTGGAAAAATTAGGAGCAGCTACATACAATAACTGGGATGTACTACTGTGGCTGGATTTTGAGAGTACTTGATCAGAAGAATGAAATGCAAGACCAGAAAGGCAAGAATTCATTGACATGGAGAGCCCTAACCAACTTGGGTTTAAAAGCTTGGCAAGGATCCCAGGCAATGGGCAAACTCTCTTCTAGGGCTGCTCTTACTAACCCAGAGAAAGGGATGGCTAATATTAAGTAGAATGGAAATATCTGACTTTCCCTGGAAGAAAGTAGAGGAAGGAATAAAGAAGCTGAGGCAAGTAGGTATGTTGGAATGTACCTATTATGTGAGGTAAGAAGACCTACCACTTGGTTATGTTCCATAGGAGGGCCCAGAGATCACACTATTCATCAAGGCCATCAGCATGTGCTGATGATAGGTGCACAGGCTCACTAAAAGGTTTGGTGGTAGTTCTCCTCTGTAAGCAAGGACTGACAGTAGGAAGAGTTGTCTCAGAACTGGGCTATATATATCTGTGAGATGATGGTGCCGTAAAATAGTAGAGGTACTTGAAAACCAGAAGCCATAGGGCAGAAATTACTGTACTGACTGGCAAGGTCAAATAGACCATGAAGGGAGCTTGACCCACAGAGAGTTATGGAGACGATTAATAGAGCAACAAGACTCTAGGACAAAATAGATGGGTAGATGACATGGTTGCTAGTTGATATCTACAAACCTGTCCCCCAAAAAGCAAGAATGAAGACAGGGGTTTGGAGACGTCACCTCAATAATCTCAGTTTTCAGAACTGTGCCAATTTTTAGTTTTGGAAGACATTGACTGAAAAAGTGGTTAGTTCCCTCAGGGGAGGTACCATGCAATATGACAGAACATTATAGGTTGAAGAAAGGGAAATACCCACACATGTGAAGATAATTGGGCACAGAATCTGAGTGTGAGTTGACATTGATAACTGAAGACCCAAAGTGTCATCATTGTCCCTGTTTGAAAGTGGAGGCTTGGGCATGGCAGAAAATAAAGGGAGTACTGACTAAAATCTAAATCACAGTGGGCCTACTCTGTCCATGTATTTATCCAATGGTTGTTTCTTCAGTCCCCAAACATAAATTTGGACTTTATTTGGGAATTAGAGTAATAGTCACATATGGTTCTTGGCCTGTGGTGTAAGATCCATGACAGTGGGGAAGGTCAAGTCTCGACTTCTTAAAATCCCATCCTTCCTCCAGGTAAGATAGTAAATAAAAAACAATATCACTTTTCAGTGGTGTGTTGGAGATTATTGCTGCTACTAAAGATCTAAAGGTTACAGAGGTGGTCCGTATCTCATCTCCATTTAATTCACTGGCCTGCCCCTGCAGAAACCTAGATAGACTTAGAGACAGACTATAGAATCCTACAGACTTAACCAAGTAGCAGCTCGAGTTATGGCTGCCTTGCTGGGTGAAGGATCATTGCTAGAACAGTTTAACAAGGTCTCAGATACATGGTATTTAGCCACTGATTTGGAGAATGAGCACCTTTCCATTCAGATAATAAGAAACAGTTCACATTCTTATATGAAAGTAAAGAATATTCATTTGAAGTTTTGCTTTATGAACACTTTAATGCTTTCTCCCCTCTGTCATAACCTCTGTTATATGGTCTAAATTGAACTGCCTGGCAATCCCATGGATTATCATTCTGATTCATCACATCAGCAACATTATGCTGACTATACAGCATGAGCAAGAGGCTACTTCACTGGCAGCCTTGGTAAGATATATGTTTCACATAATAAATGTTGGAGAGGGAGTAGAGAAAAGGGAACCCTACTACACTGTTAGTGGGTATGTATATTGGTACAACCACTGTGGAGAGCAGTATGGAGGTTCATTAAAAAACTAAAAATAGAACTACCATATGATCCAGCAATCCCACTCCTGGGCATATATCCAGAGAAAACTGTAATTTGAAAATATACATGCACCCAGTGTTCATTGCAGCACTATTTACAATAGCCAACACATGGAAGCAACCTAAAAATCCATCAACAGAGGAATGGATTATGAAGATGTGGTACATATATACAGTGGAATATTACTCCGCCATAAAAAAGAATGAAATGCCATTTGCAGCAACATGGATGGACTTAGAGATTATCATACTAAGTAAGTCAGACAGGGAAAGACACATCATACTAAGTAAGTCAGGGAAAGACACATATCATATGATATCACTTTTATGTGGAATCTAAAAAAATAATAATACAAATGAACTTATTTACAAAACAGAAACAGACTCAGACTTCAAAAACAAACTTACAAAGGATAGGTGTTAGCTATTCTCTAGATATTTGATAGAATTGGCCTGTGCAGAGAGAGGAACACTTCCAAACTCATTCTATGAGGCCACCATCACCCTGATACCAAAACCAGACAAAGATGTCACAAAGAAAGAAAACTACAGGCCAATATCACTGATGAACATAGACACAAAAATTCTCAACAAATTACTAGCAAACAGAATCCAACAGCACATTAAAAGGATCATACACCATAATCAAGTGGGGTTTATCCCCAGAATGCAAGGATTCTTCAATATATGGAAATCAATCAATGTGATACACCATATTAACAAACTGAAGGATATAAACCATATGATCATCTCAATAGATGCAGAAAAAGCTTTCAACAAAATTCAACACCCATTTATGATAAAAACTCTCCAGAAAGTAGACATAGAGGGAAACTACCTCAACATAATACAGGCCATATATGACAAACCCAGAGCCAACATCATTCCCACTATTATTCCACATAGTTTTGGAAGTTTTAGCCACAGCAATCAGAGAAGAAAAAGAAATAAAAGGAATACAAACTGGAAAAGAAGAAGTAAAACTGTCACTGTTTGCAGATGACAGGATACTATATAGAGAGAGTCCTAAAGATGCTACCAGAAAACTACTAGAGCTAATCAATGAATTTGGTAAAGTAGCAGGATACAAAATTAATGCACAGAAATCTCTTGCATTCCTATACACTAATGATGAAAAATCTGAAAGTGAAATTAAGGAAACACTCCCATTTACCATTGCAACAAAAAGAATAAAACACCTAGGAATAAACCTACCTAAGGAGACAAAAGACCTGTATGCAGAAAACTATAAGACACTGATGAAAGAAATTAAAGGTGATACAAACAGATGGAGAACTATACCATGCTCTTGGATATGAAGAATCAACATTGTGAAAATGACTATACTAGCCAAAGCAATCTACAGATTCAATGTTATCCATATCAAACTACCACTGGCATTTTTCACAGAACTAGAACAAAAAATTTCACAATTTGTATGGAAACACAGAAGACCCCGAATAGCCAAAGCAATCTTAAGAAAGAAAAATGGAACTGGATGAATCAGGCTCCCTGAATTCAGACTATACTACAAAACTACAGCAATCAAGACAGTACAGTGCTGGCACAAAAACAGAAATATAGATCAATGGAACAGGATAGAAAGCCCAGAGATAAACCCATGCACATATGGTCACCTTATCTTTCATAAAGGAGGCAAGAATATACAGTGGAGAAAAGACAACTTCTTCAATAAGTGTGCTGGGAAAACTGGACAGCTACATGTAAAAGAATGAAATTAGAACACTCCCTAACACCATACACAAAAATAAACTCAAAATGGATTAAAGACCTAAATGTAAGGCCAGATACTATAAAACTCTTAGAGGAAAGCATAGGCAGAACACTCTATGACATTAATCACAGCAAGATCCTTTTTGACCCACCTCCTAGAGAAATGGAAATAAAAACGAAAATAAATAAATGGGACCTAAGGAACCTTACAAGCTTTTGCACAGCAAAGGAAACCATGAACAAGACAAAAACACAGCCCTCAGAATGGGAGAAAATATTTGCAAATGAAGCAACTGACAAAGGAGTAGTCTCCAAAATATACAAGAATCTCATGCAGCTCAGTATCAAAAAAACAAACAACCCAATCCAAAAATGGGCAGAAGACCTAAATAGACATTTCTCCAAAGAAGATATACAGATTACCAATAAACATATGAAAGGATGCTCAACATCACTAATCATCACTCAACATCACTAATCATTAGAGAAATGCAAGTCAAAACTACAATGAGGTATCACCTCACACCGGTCAGAATGGCCATCATCAAAAAATCTACAAACGATAAATGCTGGAGAGGGTGTGGAAAAAAGGGAATGCTCTTGCACTGTCGGTGGGAATGTAAATTGATACAGCCACTATGGAGGTTCCTTAAAAAACTAGAAGTAGAACTACCATATGACCCAGCAATCCCACTACTGTGCATATACCTTGAGAAAACCATAAGTCAAAAAGAGTCATGTACCACAATGTTCATTGCAGCACTATTTACAATAGCCAGGACAGGGAAGCAACCTAAGTGTCCATCGACAGATGAATGGATAAAGAAGATGTGCTACATATATAGAATGGAATATTACTCAGCCATAAAAAGAAATGAAATTGAGTTGTTTATAGTGAGGTGGATGGACCTAGAGTCTGTCATACAGAGTGAAGTCAGTCAGAAAGAGAAAAACAAATACCGTATGCTAACACATATATATGGAATCTAGAGATTGGACTTGAGGACATGGGGAGGGGGTAGGGTAAGCTGGGACGAAGTGAGAGAGTACACTACCAAATGTAAAATAGGTAGCTAGTGGGAAGCAGCTGCATTGCACAGGGACATCAGCTCGGTGCTTTGTGGCCACATAGAGGGGTGGGATATGGAGGGTGGGAGGGAGGTGCAGGAGGGTGGGGATATATGTATACATATAGCTGATTCACTTTGCTATACAGCAGAAACTAACACAACATTGTAAAGCAATTACACTCCAATAAAGATGTTAAGAAAAAACAAAACAAAACAAAAACAAACCTAGGAATACCAAAGGGGAAACATGGCGGGGAGGGATAAATTAGGAGTTTGGAATTAACATATACACACTACTATATATAAAATAGATAATCAACAAGGACCTACTGTATAGCACAGAGAACTCTACTCAATATTCTGTTAATGGCCTATATGGGAAAAGAATCTGAAGAAGAATGGCTACATGTTTATGTACAACTGAATCACCTTGCTGTATCCCTGAAACTAACACAACACTGTAAATCAACTGTACTCCAATATAAAATAAAAATTTAATTTAAAAGAAAGACATGTTTCATGTGATGGGCAGGAAACTCTACAAAGATTCAGGAATAAGCAACTCAGTGACATTATCAGGGTTCAGTGTTCAGGAGTATATTAAGAACCATCCCCAAAGTGAAAGGAAAATTGATGTATTTTGTATTCTTTACCACAAACAAGGAAGCACAGTGCCTGCTAAACACCTTTGGAATCTATGGAAATATATTCTATGCCTTGGAATGTTGCCATGGCCCATGTATCAGATGACGTAAACAGCTAGCCGCCAGCTTTTACAAAGGCCAAAAGGAGGGAAGGAACTATTGCTGCAGCTGATCTCAAGACCTCAAATCTCACCAATAACCATCACCTTGGGAGGGAGCTATAGTTCACTCCACTAACCTTCTATATTTCCCCCTCAGCAAGTGAGGTCCCTGAGAACCAAGGAGAATGTGCTCCCTAAAGCTGAATTCAGAAGTAGATATTTGTGGAACAAGTAGCAGACTATGGCAGACAAAAACATTCTCTTAAGATCTCTTGATGCAGAGAACATAAGTGATGGACAGGTAAAGCTGCTTTGCTCTGAGTTCATCGCTACATATATGCTGTGTCCATGATTTTCAATGGTTGCTCCCAGCCAACTACTGAACATAGAGAGGTATCAGGAAGACCAGTTTCTACAAAATGCAGGACTCCTCTGACAGACTATGTTGGCTCAAGGACTCCACATCATCCTGGCCAAAACTTTCTTAAAGCTTTGCTACAATCTTACATCTTCCTATGCATCCTTCCTTCCTTCTCTCTATCACAGTGGTCATATTTTTGTCATGCTATGACAGGTCATCCCGCCTCCTCCAGCTTCCTCCATTTTCCCCCTCATAAGCATTTTTTTCCAATAAATCTTGCACTTCTATATCTGTTTTGTCATCTGCTTCTCTGAGGACCTGAACTAATATTTATTCCAATAGGCATGAAACTGAAATGTTATTCCAAAATCCATTCTCTAGGTAGTCATAGTCTTCCTGGACTAGTGATTTAATAAATACACTTTAAAATTATATCAAGTAAACTTTTTTCTTTAAGGCATTCACATGGTAAAAATTGATGGATATTGTCCATTTCCTGAGAAGCCAAAGTTTCTCTCTGATGACAAGCCACTTTTTTTCCATACTTACACACATAACCCAGATAGTGATTTCCTATCCTTCCATCTCATTATACATATATACATGTGCAATCCATAGTTTTGTGTAAGCTTAAATATATCTTAATATTCCCAGATTAGGAGGAGGGAACGAGTTGAGAACAGAAATCTGAGTATGCTTGTATAATTCAAAGTTCCCTAGGATCTACCCACTTCTATGAAAAATGCCACTTTAATGGTGATATTTCTAATTTCAATGAGTTATTGATTTCAGAGTCCTTTCCAGGAGTCACTGTTCTTCCAGCATTACAAATGTGTGCTATATTATGCATAATGCAAACACTGGGTAATAACTGGAGAAGGAGGGAGAATATTTTCTGTGGAAGTTGTTTTGTCTTTGTTATCGTTTGCTTCTCTTCATTAGTAGGCTATGAACAGAACCTGTGTATAATGTCCCTCCACCAGGCTAAAGCTGGGTTAGGCTCAGACTAACATGATCTATGTGTATTAGTGCGACCATCATGTCTTATCACATAATAAAGTATATAAAATTTTTCCACCTACCTAAACATAGTTCTTTTCCAGATTAGTTTCTAATATTATTATCATGGGTTGGTTTTTTCAGGTCTTTATATTAGTTTAGAGAGTTTACTCACAAAGTAGATATCTTCATTTTCTGCTTCTAGATCTCACCTGAACTTTCATTCTAAAAAGAAAAAAAAGATAATAATTAAGTTCATGAACTGTGCTAGGTGGAATTGTTTCTCAAAAATGTCTATACTTTAATCCTTGAACCTCATGACTATGTTGTGTTACACTGCAAAGGAATTTGAAGATGCAAATTAAGGTAATGAATTTTAAAATAGAAAGATTATCCTAGATTATCTGGATGGGCCCATTCTAATCACATGAGCCTTTTAAGGCAGAAAATGTTCTGTTACAAGGACCAGAGAGAGGCCTCTAGGAGAAACAGGGACCTACAACTTCAAAGTCCTACAACTTCAAAGAACTGGATTCTGCCAACAATTCAAGAGGCTCCTGCTGAGAGCGCAGCCATATATCATCTTGATTTTGGTCTTATTAAACCAGGAGGAGAGGAACCAATGAGGCCAACAAGACTATGACCTATAAATTTGTATTGTTTTAAACTACTCAGTTGTTTGTAATAATTTGTTATGGCAACAATAGAAAACTAATACATGAACGATCCATAATCACTTTTTTGCCCACCTCAGGAAAATTTAATCATCTGTTACTCCATGCAACCTGTGTATTGTCTTCATACACTTTTTCTTTTATTAGACTTTATAACTTTTTTAAAATGCCCATCTTTCTTCTTAACTAGTCTATGAGATCCCTGAGTGTCTCATTTATCTTTAAATTTCTGGTGTTTACTATAGTAGTTGAACTTTTGAAATAAATAAGGTGTACAATATTTAGTACTGGCACAGGTAGTACAATATTTCACCCATGTATAAGTGGTTTAAATACATCATAAGTGATGAAAGTGTAACTGACTTTCCTTATCTACTTATTGCTATATATTCTGCCTTAGCTTTAAGTGAGTTAGTGAAATATTTTTAATTCAAATAATATTGGTTTTTCCATATAAACTCCAAAGTGCCCAGAAAACCTTTAGTAGAAATCTACTTACATATTTCTTAGAAAAATACCTTAGATACTGAGTCATAAAAGGCTTTTATGCCTATTTCTCCTTGGAATGATGAAAAACTGTTTTTCTATAGAATATTCATATTTTATATTCAAACACAGCTTTCAACAATATCAGTTGTGTGGTTATTTAATTGTAAAGAACATTTCACAATGGCTTTCATAGCTAATAATGTGATTGTATTGTACAGAGTTGATATCATCATTAATCATCGCTGAAATCCCCAAACAAATCAGGACTTCCATCTTGCCCTCTCAATACTCTTACAAATAACATATTTTCCATCAGCTTTCCCTCAACATTCTGCATCTGATGCCTGGATTTTGTTAATATGTATAATATATATAACCTAAGTAATATGACTTCTACATCATTTATTTATATATAATGCCTAGCTCCACGCTTGGCAAGATCAAATAATAAATGATAGTCAATATTGTGGCTTCTATATTTTATTGTTAAGTAATAATGTTTTTAAATTTTCACGTGATTCTTTTATAGAGAATTTATACTCTGGATATTTGACTCTGAGGAGAAAGCGAATGTAATTATCTGAAAACATGTTTGGATATGTGTCTCCCTTATTTATTTTTACGTAAGAAATTACTTCAGAAGATGATGAATTAAAACAACAATCTTCCTAATATAGCTCCCTTATCTGTGGGACAGAGATTCTGGCAGGGCTTGGATGAGTGATTCTTCGGTCCTGTGTGATGTACAGGAGTCACTTGGTGGTATTTAGCTGACAGATAAGCCATCCTGTACCCAATGGACTAGCCTAACTCACATGTCTACTGCTTTGGCAGGGATCTGACTGGAATCTGACCTCAGCTAGTGCTGTTGACTTGAGTGCCTATTGTAAATTTCTTCAGCATGGTGGTCATAAGTAATCAGATTTCTTAGATTGTGACTCTGATACCAAGGGCAAATGTTAGCAAACAAAGGAGAAACTGCATGGCCTCTTGAAAACTAATATTGAAATTATCATGGTGTACTTCAATTGTAAACTATGGGTTGATTCAGTCACAAGCTCACTTCGATTCAAAATGAGGAGTTATTTATGGGAAGAGCTTCAAAAAATTGTAATCATAGTTTAAAACTCACATAATTACAGTTTGGGGAACACTCTCCTATCTCGCAATTTACTGTTACTATTACTTATATTAATCTATTACTTAATTACTATTACTAATAAAAACAGTATTTCAAGTAAACCAGAAACTGTGTAACATCTGTGGTATGTAGTAAAAAATAAAAACAAAGTGGAACTTTCTTCAGTCATTTCAGATGCTTAAATTGGATCTGTCTAAAGGCATAATTGAATATCATCATGTATTCATATATGTCATCATATAAACTTTTACATTAAAATTTCTTTCAAAATAAACTACTAAAATATATAGAACAGTTTTGTTACTATAAATAATGTTCTTTTCCCATCTGGACTGAGAGTCAGTTGTATATTATATGAACTAATATTACAGGTGAAAGGAAAAATTTTTATAACACTATAAGTTTATTTAGTCTTCATCTTAAGGGGAAAAGTAACAATGCACATGCCACATGACTGGATCCCACAAAAGTAAGGCTCTCTACTTTTAGGAGAAAAATATGATTGACAATATTTTATCATATAAATTCCAAAATTGTAGAATGAACAGCACCAGTGATTTCCAAGGCAGTCATTTTATGTACAGTATATTTGGAAGTTCTGAGTGGGACCTCATATTCTATCATTTTCTAAACATTTTAGAATGAAATTGATCTCTGCTTTAGATTATTCAGATTTTAGATTATGTAGATTTTTCAGACAGTACCTATCCTTGTCGACAGAAAACAAATTGTGCTGGGTGGCAATGAAAAAAAGAGGGATGGAATTAACAGTCCTCCAAAAATATAGTCCTTTATTACTACAAAACTAATCCTGGTTAACTCCATTCTGAAACACAGCAGAAAACAACTAAACACACACACACACACACACACACACACACACACACACACACAAAACACAGGAGTGTATTAATCCCTATTGCTGTAAAATGAACTAACATTTAATAATTTCAAGTCCACGTTTTGAATAGCATCAAGAAATATAAGTGTCAAGCTTATATTTTTGTTCTCTGAAATTTTCTCTGAGGTAGTAATTTTTCCCTGCTGCACACCACATAAACTAAATACAATATTTGTGGCATATAAGAGAAACAAGTAGCATGCACACATGTTGGCATGCATATATGTACAAAGATTTTCTATATCTATCTCCAAGGTCTAGAATGAGTATATTCTGCTATGCTTTCTTTTAATCTCCCTATTTCTTCTCTGACAGTAATGCAAACTATTACTTTAAGATACCCTTTACAGCCTTTAATAACCTTTAATATCATATATATTCAATTGAATATCTATTTATGTAAGCAACAAGAATATGCTTTCACATATTAATGTTATAAAATAAAAATAATAATAATTAGAGTATAATAATGTATCTGGGGCAGGTGTTAAGATAGTAAAACTAGGAGGGGATCAAGATGGTGGGGGAGTAGGACATGGAGCCCACCTTCTCCCACAAATACATCTATATGTGGAATGATTCTCACAGAACATCTACTGAACACAGGCAGAAGGACTCAGATTTCCAAAAGGGCAAGAAAATCTCCACAAAACTGGGTAGGACAAAAGAAAAAAGAAAAGAAAAAAAGAGAGAAAGAAATCAGGACAGAAACTGTGCCCCTGGGAGGAAGCTGCGAAAAAGGAAAGTTTTCTGCACCCTAGGAAATTCCGACACTGGAGGGGAGATCAGCCAGGACAGAGGGGGAGCTTCAGGGCCTCAGAGGAGAGTGCAGCAGCTGGTTTACAGAGGGCAAAGTAGAGAGAGACCTGTATAGATGGTCAGTGCTGCTGCCCAACAACCCTAACCTGAGATGCTTGTCCACTGGTTTGGGAGGGGGCTGGGTAGTGAGGCTCTGGCTTCAGAAGTCCGACCAGGGGAGAGGATTGGGATTGGCTGCATGGAGACAGCCTCAGGGGTCTGAGGTGTGGTGTGCCACAACTGAGGGTGTATGGGAAGAAGGCTGAGACTGTCAGAGAGGCAGGGCACCATTGCTGGGGGTGGTGTGAAGAGAGGAGGGGGAGACGGCCGTCAGAGCTTCTTTCTCCATGCACTCTCAGGCAGCAGGTCACTGCCTGCATGAGCTCCAAGTGTGGGCACTAGTGGGCACAAGCCGCTGCTGCCATCTTGGACTCCAGAGGTGGGTGTGGACCACTGCTACAGCTGAGAGTCCCATGAGCAGGAGCCAATCACTGCCCCTGTCTTCCCGGCAGTGTGTGCAACCTACCGACGCCACCACCACTGCTGAGAGTCCCAAGACCAGGTGCCAATTGCTATGCCCACCTCCCCAGGAACATGTGTAGCCCGTGCACCTGAACATCCCCTATCAAGGGGATAACAGTCAGCACATGCTGAGGAAGGAGACAGCAAACATCCAAACTAAAAGCAGCCCTCACTCCAAAAAATATTAAACCCACACAAGCTACACAGGGACACTCCCACATATAAACAGCCCTCTAAGACTACAGTAGATAATTGATCTCCTAAACTCACAGAATAAGAGAAATACAAGAAAAATGAAGAAGCAGAGGAACCACTCCTGGTTAAAAGACCATGAGTATTCCCCTGAAGAAACAAAGAATGAAACAGACCTCTTCAGTCTAATAGACACTGAGTTCAAAAAGAAGGTAATGAAAATACTGAAGGAATTAAGAAAGGCTATTGCAGAAATGCAGATTACTATGAAAAGGAACTATAAACTATAAGGAGCCAAGAAAACTTAGAAAATTCATTTATTGAGACAAAAGCTGAGCTAAAGTCAATGAATAGCAGAATGAATAATGCAGAGGAAAGAATAAGTGATCTGGAAGATAGGCTAATGGTAATTACCCAATCAGAACAGCAGACAGAAAGCCAAATTAAAAAAAAGGAAAATGAAAGCAATGTAAGAGAACTATGGGATAATATAAAGCATGCCAATCTATGTATAATGGGGATTCCAGAGGAGAAGAGAAAAGAGGATTGAAAATGCATTTGAAGAAATTATGGCTGAAACCTTCCCAAACCTAAAGAAGGACACAGATATTCAGGTACAGGATGCACAAAGGGTTCCAAACAAGATGAACCCCAAAAGACCTACACCAAGACATAATAAAAATGGCAAAATTTAAAGATAAAGAGAGGATTCTAAAGGCAGCAAGAGAAAAACAAAGAGGTAATTACAAGGGAACTCCCCCCATAGGTCTATCAGCTGATTTCTCTACAGAAACGCTGCAGGCCAGAAGGGAGTGGCAAAATATATTCAAAGTTTTGAAAGGGAAACATCTGCAACGTAAACTACTCTATGCAGGAAGATTATAATTTAGAAAAGTAGGAGAGATAAAGAATTTCTCAGACAACTAAGAATACAGCAATACTAAACCTATCCTAAAAGAAATATTGAAAGGTCTTCTCTAAATAGAAAAGAAGCAAGAGGATGTAGGAAAAGAGGAAATCACAATTGTAAAGTAAATAACTTAAATAAGTCAGTATACAGATCAAAAAGGAAAACAAAACCTATTTGTGAAAGCAATGATAAACACAAGGAAGAGCAAAAGGATAAACATGAAGATGTAAAAGAGGACATCAAAATCATAAAATGTAAGGAAGGAGGGTAAGAAAATTTTACCAATAAATTCAAAAAAACAAAAAGAACACAAGCATAAAATAAAAGGGCATCATCAAAGCACAAAAAGAAAAAGGAACAAAGAAGAAATATAGAATCAACTGGAAAACAAGGTTTAAAATGTCAACAAACACATATCTATCAATAATTACCTTAAGTGGCAATGGATTAAATGCTACAGTCAAAAAACTTAGAGTGGCAGACTGGATTAAAAAAAAAGAAGAGCCTGCAATATGGTGACTACAAGAGGCTCACTTTAGAGTAAAAGACACATAGATTGAAAGTGAGGGGATGGAAAAAGATATTTCATGCAAACGGAAATGACAAGAAAGTGGGAGTCACAATACTCATATCTGACAAAATAGACTTTAAAACAAAGGCCATAAAGATAGTTAAAGAAGAACACTATATAACGATAAAAGGATCAATACAAGAAGAGGATATTACACCCTTCAGCATGTATGCACCCAATACAGGAACACCCAAATATATGAAACAAATACTAACAGACACAAAGGGAGAAATTGATGGGAATGCAATAATAGTAGGAGACTTTAACACCCCACTCACATCAATGGACAGATCTTCTAGACAGAAAATCAATAAGGCAACATAGATCCTAAATGATACAGTAGAACAGTTAGACTTAATTGACATTTTCAGGACATTACATCCAAAGAAAACAGAATTACACATTCTCTTCAAGTGCACATGGAACATTCTCTAGGACTGACCACATACTAGGGCACAAAACAAACCATAACAAATTTAAGAGTACAGAAATTATTTCAAGCATCTTCTCTGACCATAATGTCATGAAACTAGAAATCAACCACATGAAAAGAAATGAGAAAAAAACGATTGCATGGAGACTAAACAACGTGCTACTAAAAACCCAATGGGTCAACAAGGAAATCAAAAAGAAACTTAAAAAATTTGAGACAAATGACAATAAAACCACAACCATACAAAATCTATGGAATGCAGCAAAAGCAGTTCTTACAGGGAAGTTCATAGCAATACAGGCCTTCCTCAAAAAACATGAAAATAATCAAATAAACAACCTAACCTACCACTTATAAGACTTAGAAAAAGAAGAATAAAAAAAATCTAAAGTCAGCATATGGAAGGAAATAATCAAGGACAGAGAGGAAATAAATAAAACAGACATTTAAAAAACAATAGAAAAATCAATAAAACCAAGTTTGACAAACCTCTGGCCAGGCTTACCAAGAAGAATCTTTGACAAAGGAGGCAAGAATATACAATGGTAATAAGACAGTCTCTTCAACAAGTGGTGCTGGGAAAGTTGGCCAGTTGCATGTAAATCAATGAAGTTAGAACACACCCTCACAACATACACAAAAATAAACTCGAAATGGCTTAAAGACTTAAACTAAGACAAGACACCATAAAACTCTTAGAAGAGAACATAGTCAAAACATTCTCTGACATAAGTAGTATCAATGTTTTCTTAGGTTAGTCTTCCAAGACAATAGAAATAAAAACAAAAATAAACAAATGGGACCTAATCAAACTTACAAGTTTTTACACAGCAAAGGAAACCATAAACAAAATAAAAGACAACCTACAGACTGGAAGAAAATATTTGCAAATGATGGGACCAACAAGGGCTTAATTTCCAAAACATACAAACAGCTTATACAACTCAACAACAAAAAAACAAACAAACCTAACCATAAATGGGCAGAAGACCTAAACAGACATTTCTCCAAAGAAGAAATACAGATGGCCAATAGGCAAATGAAAAGAGTCTCAACATTGCTAATTATAAGAGAAATGCAAATCAAAACTACAATGAGGTACTACCTCACACCAGTCAGAATGGCCATAATTAAAAAGTCTACAAATAAAAAATGCTGTAAAGGCTGTGGAGAAAAGGGAACCCTCCTATACTGTTTGTGGGGATGTAAGTTGGTACAGCCACTGTGGAAAACAGTATGGAGGTTCCGCAGAAAACTAAAAATAGAATTACTATATGATCCAGCAATTCCATTCCTGGGCATATATCCAAACAGAACTATAATTCAAAAAGATACATGTACTCCTATATTCATAGTAGTACTATTCACAATAGCCAAGACATGGAAACAACCTAAATGTCCATCAACAGATGAATGGATAAAGATGTGGTACATATATACAATGGAATACTACTCAGCCATAAAAAAGGAATGAAAATAATGTCATTTACAGCAACATGGATGGAGCTAGAGATGAGCATACTAAGTGAATTAAGTCAGTAAGAGAAAGATAAATACCATATGATATCACTTATATGATAAAATATGACACAAATGAACCTATCAATGAAAGAGAAACAGAAACTGGACATAGAGAACAGACTGGTGGTTGCCAAGGGAGAGGGGTTTGGGGAGTGATGGAGTGGGAGGTTGGGATTAGCATATGTAAGCTTTTATACACAGAATGGATAAAAAACAAGGTTCTACTGTATAGCACAGTGAACTATATTCAATATCCTATGATAAACCATACTGGAAAAGAATATTAAAAAAGTATGTGTGTGTATACATATATAGACCTGGACCCCACAAACCTGTATTCTTTGCAAGCATGTAAGAGTGTTTATGTGATTATCATATCATTAATATTTATCATAAATTTGAAAGCAGATCTCAGAATTGTAAAATGTAAATCAAAACCAAGTCAATCAAACTACCAAGAATGAAACATCTGTTATAAAGAAATAGTTAACAAGCTTCCAATTAAATACTCAAAGATTTCCTTCTAGAAAGGAGAAGGATAAGGGAATTAAATTTATCAAACTGAACTTATTTTTCTTGTGCATGATTTAGGGTTTTTAAAAATAAAAGACTTAAATATATGTAATAGTATGGTACAAAATGTTATCAAATTATTGATATATATGACAAATTAAAATTGGAAGTTACCTTTCAGATAAAAAAGTAAAATCAGGCCATCTTGAATATATTTATACATTTATTGTATGGATTTTGTTTTTCTTTAGTTTTAAAATTGGCAGATATATTATCACCATATTTAACAGTTTAAGAAATAAAATTTGTAATTATGATTTTGTTCCTTTCAATGATCTCACTCACTATGTTAAGCAGGAATTGTTACCTTGATTTATGTTCAAGTTATATTTTAAAATATTTAAAATCTTTTCAGATATAAGGTAATGGAATATTAATGGAAGACAATTTTTTTCTGTACATCCTTTACAAACAAATCCAAATTTGAGTCTTAATTCTCCCATAAATAGTGACATTGGACAGTCTATTTAACTTCTTTGACTTTCAGTTTCCATCTCTTTCAAAAGAGGATAGTAATAGGAAACACCTTAAAATGTTTTTACAAGGATTCAGTAAGTGCATATGATTATTTATGAAAATACACTTATGCCATGTAATATGAGGCAAAATAACCCAGCTCTGAGAATCAGAAATGTCTGGACCATATCTCTGGAGGGTTCTATTGCAACAACTTACCTAACATTATATTAATCTATCAGAAATTATGAGTGACCTTGAATTTCTAATACTTTTCTGTAGCTAATCAGAATCAGGAGGGAAAAATGAAGCCTCATGGCTGTACTCAGAGACTGACAAAAAATAACTGAGCTCAGGATAGATACCAGGGTATATGTGGGGAAAAATGTGGGACAAGTATTCTTAAGCCTCTCAAAGCAGGATTCCAGTGAGCAAGTTTCCAGTGAGAGCAAATTAGCAGGTTTCCCATCTCCAGTCATCGATCTCTTCTCCTCCATCATCACCCCCTCCCTTAAATACAACAAATTTAATATAACTAATTTCTCAAGTTGGAGTTTTGTGCCATAATTTGCTTTTAGTATGCCATGATTTCTCACAAATGAAATTGCTGTGATCAGCCAGATACATAGTACTTGTGGTTTTTATGTCCACATGGAGAGATCTACATGGAGAAAACATCATCCTATAATAATTTCCGTTTATAAACCAGAATGTCAACGTGTCAGTCTGAAAAAAAGCTGAGAAGTGCATTCTTCTCTGATTCCAATGGGCAGATGTCCTGGAATGGGAGGAAATTAAAATAATGCTGACACGGGGCTTCCCTGGTGGCACAGTGGTTGAGAATCTGCCTGCTAATGTAGTGGACACGGGTTCGAGCCCTGGTCTGGGAGGATCCCACATGCCGCGGAGCAACTAGGCCTGTGAGCCACAACTGCTGAGCCTGCGCGTCTGGAGCCTGTGCTCCACAACAAGAGAGGCCGCGATAGTGAGAGGCCCACTCACCGCAATGAAGAGGGGCCCCCACTTGCCACAACTAGAGAAAGCCCTCGCACAGAAACGAAGACCCAACACAGCAAAAATAAATAAATTAATAATTAAAAAAAAATAATGCTGACACGCTCAGTCATCTTGACAATGCTCAATTCCTGCAACTCTAGTTTTTAGGAGAAACTTTGATAGAAATAGCTAAGGTAACCATGACAGCACCTCCATGGTGCAGGGGAAACACCTAACTCAGTAGAAGCATAGGAAAAATAGGAAGGATTTGTGAATAGGAAGAACTGTGTTAGAACGATTGTCTGAAACTTCAAAATAGGCAGACGATATTACTGAGTGTTCTTTCAGTGTGGTTCTGAGCTTGAGTCTTTGATTTATTTTATATTGACTGGACTATTTTACAACTGTGTAGGAGCAGAGTTTAATATAGAGATTTTTTTGTCCAGAAGAGGTGCAACTAATTTCTTTGGGTGGAAAAGCTAACCCCAAGGGTAGGACATTAAGTAGTTTTGTATCTAACCCAACAATTATATACTAGCAGTCCTTTATTAAATTACCCATAAATACCCATTTCCTCAAAGGTTCTTTGAATTTTTAAAAAATGTGTATCTTACCAGTTCTCTTATTAAAAGTAATGCAGAGAATGAAACTTAGACCTGTTCATTTTATATTTGCATGAATAGGACCTTTCTGAAAACTCTACTTTAACTACGTCTCTCTTGGCAAAGGACCAAAAAGACCTAGTGGACAAATGTGAGATAACTTACATTATTCATCACATGAGTATTCAAGAAGAAAGAGTTCTTATTTGTTAATCAGCTCCTGGCCACTCCACTATTGTGGAGAGTCCAGGTTACTGTCAAACAAGAAAATTGGAAGAAGCAAGAGGGGCTAAATTAATGCACATTAAAAAAGAGCTGAGCCAGACAGCTGACAGGTGAAATGACAGAGAGCCTCATGAGCTGCATTCTTGTGGGAGAGTATTTATTTCTTTATTGGAATTGTTGAAGATGCTGTGGAGTAGTTGTGATGAGACAAAAATATAAAAATTGACGTTAAGAACTAAAAGAGAATGTTAGGGAATTGTGCATAATGAAAATATATCTTTTAAATTTTTGTGAAAAACTAAACACATAAAGACATATCTTTTGCTTTCTATTGTTTCTTTGAATATGTTAAAGCAAGTGCTCAGACAGAATATTTGTGAGTATGTGTCCAAAGTTTTATTTTAAATTTACTGTTAGGGAAATATGCTTCTGAGAAAGCCATTTCAAATACTTATACTTAATAGAGCATTTTATAGGAAAAAAGTAACTAAATTGATAACATAGGTGCAGGAAGGAAAGAACTTGCTAAAGACTGTCAGGTTAGTGATTAGACTGGTTAAAGTACCTTGCCACTTTAAATATTTGGTTTGAGGTTATTAGGCTGGGCACAAAGTGACAGCTGACCAGGTTATAATCTAACCTTTCAGAAATTTCTCTTCATTACATCTATCAATAAAGTTGACCTCAAGTTATCTTCCAGAAAGTAACTCAAATATATTTTTCTCAAAGATGATTGATAACATGATATTGGCCTTTTCTCAGATTTGGAAAAAAAATATTTTAATGTGATTACTTGATGGGCTTTATATGTGTAAAATGTAGGCAAAGTGCTTAGTATACTTCCTGACAGTAAAGACTTAAAAAAGAAAAAAAATCTTAGTTCTTCCCTAAGAACCAAACATGAGTACTAAGAGTGACACAAAATGAATACAAACAACAAATTTTTGAAATTACATGAAAAAAAAATTGCACACCATTGCACACATACACATGTATTGTACAATCTACACATTCATCATTAATTCTAAAGTGAAATGGACAGCTATTGGGTGAGAAATAATTCTTTTAATTCCTCTTTTATTCATTTCAGGGGCACCCTGGGCAGTAGGCAGTATTTATTTCTTGGAGCAATAGTTCCCCTGAGACTTTCCTAAACTGATTCCTTCCCTGTTCCATATGGAATGCCCTCCATTCCTTCTTCAGTTCACTGTTTCTCATTTCCCAAATTCTATAGTTTTCAACACCCGATTTCAAATGCTGGAGCCTCAGTTAAGTGCTCTCTGATCCTCCAGCCTGAAGCATTTCTCCCTCCTCTGATGTTCGTAGTTATGTTTTATATTTTTCTTAAGGCAAGTGTCACTTGCAACCATCTATTAAGTATATTTACATCTTTCTTCCCTATTGAAGCTTAACCTCCTTTTATACAGCCACATTTCATCCTCTAAACAATTGCATTTTAATTTTGCTTGGTTGCCTGAATCAATACTTTACATCCACGTGGTGTAATTAAGATTTTGCAGAACATGAAAGGCAATCAGACTTCCACTGTGCACAGCTAAGGATGATGGGTGATGTTGGTCATCCATCTCCACCACAAAAGTGGCAATCATAGCTATGTCTGTTCTTCTTTCTCAATTACAGGAGGATATAGCCCCAGAAAGCTAAAGGTGACTGCAGAAGGATGGTAGCAGTTGGGTGTTACCTGCAGTCCTAAAAATTCTTGATAGGAATTCCTTTAACACAGGTCAAAGGACTGAAAGCTCATTCCCTTCTACAATCACATGCCCCTGAAGCAACTACAGCTTTTCAAGCAAGCACCTTTTTTTTTTTCTTGCTGACAGATACGCTCCGCATAGAGTTTTAGACACTCAGGACAGAAGCACTGTCTATGCCTCATTACCATTTAAATAGGCTGATCAGTGAGAATTAGCATGTAATTTGAATTACAACACCCACCTCCTGCTTCTTAGAGCCTGGGTCATCCAGCCTCTTTAAATAACTGCTACATTTTCCAGTGAGGATTCCTCCCTCTTTTCAAATCTGAAAACAGGTGTATGCCTGTTCTTTAATGCAAGAACTTTAATGGAGCGACTGATCCCGGTTCTGCCTACTCTTCACCTGCATTCAGTAAAACCTGTTATCCTGTTAGAACACCAAATAGTAGCCACCTTAGCCAATTCGTACAATGAATATTTTGATTCAATGTCACCCTTAGTTTTAAGTCTATAATTTCACACTAATTTAACCAGTAAACAATGTTATCAATATGGGTCAGTGGACACACTACGCTGAACGTGGATTCAGGGACTATGATGGCTACTCACTAGCGGTAAGAAACTTATACAAAAATACAGAAAAAATTTAAAAAGAACTGAAAGCCACTAATCCACCAAGTAAAGACCCTTCATTTGCCTGTCTTGCCTATGTCATAGGCCTTATGAAAATTAATTATGTGATAATATAAGTGAAAGAACTTTATACATATTACAATGCCATACAAATGTACAACTGTATTGCTATTACTCCATTTACACAGATATATGGATATGACCTAATAAACTCTCGTGGCAGGATTATTTTACAAGTTGACACATTTAATCATCATTTATAGAGGCAACCACTTCATATTTTCCTGTTTATATAGTTAAGATAGTGAAGAAACACTTTCTTGGATCGAGTTGTGATTGCCAGTCACTGGTACGTACTCTGGAACTATAAGCAGTTTCCAGCTGAGAGCACACAGATTATTATTTAATGTTAAGGTGATATAAAATTCTCTCCTGTATACTTAGCAGTAATTCTGTTAGATCTCAAGTTACTTTCCAACTCTAGGGATTCGTAATTTTGATTTAACAGGTAAAAGAATGATAGTATTATGCAGTAGTACACAATTCTCTATGGTTTGGGACTCTAAATATTTCTATAGCTACATACCAGTGCTGCATTTTGGGTTCTATCACACTATTTTCATCTAAAAGTGAAATTTATTGTTGAATTTTCTCTCTTCCCCAAATATTCCAAGTTTCCTTGATACTTTCTCATTTGTTACGGTATCTTCAGTACTATCTTAGTCCCTGGATCACAGCAGTAAGTATATATGTGTTGGATGAATGAACAATGGTTGACTCAACTCTTAACTTGAATAGCTTTTAATTCCCTGTTGAACTCCATCAGCTACCAAAGCTACTTAAAATAAACACACTATAGACATAAAACCTGAGGTTGTTTCGAAAAGATAGCCGCAGGGAAAGTTCTATAGCCTACTTTTCCACCCAGGTTACTATCTGTAGACATCTCCCATATAGAAACAAGTGAATAAATAAATAAATACATGAAAATAGCATGGCCAGGAGACAAACTACAGAGGATTCTAATGATGTCCCAAAATGGCATAATGCTCTTTAAAGCCACTTTTAATGGTGATGGGACCTTGGAATCCATAGATCTCTTATTTAGAAATGTGTGGGTCCTTAAGTATATATCTATAGGGAATTTTTTAAAACTTTTATTTTTAAATAATTATAGACTCACAGGAAGTATATATAAGGTATTATATAAAGTCAGTTTTGCCATAAAATACTTTATTTTTATGTTTCTACTCTCATTAAGAAAACAGTGCACTATTTATCTTCTCTAGTAATCTTGTGTTTCCAAGGACTTGAGGTAATGATCTTATGTGATCATTCAAGGAAGTAAGAAAACAGCAAAAACAAAACTAAGAAGGAATTAGGAAAATCCTTCTATATTTTTCCACTAAGACTTGTTCTGTTTTGCGGATATACCCAGCATATTTAGCTAAGTAAGAGTATGAGCCACTTTTCTAACTTTATTATTTTCTATATGCTCCAAATTGAATTGTTTACTATTTCTTGTACATGCCCTGAGGTCTCTGCCATGGTTCCATGCTTAGGCTGAAATCATTTTCTAGAATTTTCTTCTTGTCCTTCAGAATTTCCTGTAAATCCTATCTAACCGGTTAAAAGATAAACTGAGGCATGTTAAAAATTTTGAGTTTATTTGAGCAAAATCAATTTGGAAGGGTACTCTGACAACAGGAGCTAGGGGAAAGACTTTTAAAGAGAAAAAAGTAAGGACGTTTTTGATTGACTATAACTTAGAGCTTAGTTGGCTGTTTGATTGGCTGTCCGTAAATTTTGATTTCATAACCTTGAGGCATTTACAGAGTTAGATTTTGGTTTGCTTACATAGGCCACCATAGCATTAGAACCACATTAATCTAATGGCATCCTTGTTTAATTAACTTAACAAATCTTAGAAAACAAATTTAAGCATCATAGGCTCATTGTGGCCTTCTCTAATCCCATCAGCTAGATGAACTTTCTTGTCTTCTGAATTCCCCCTTTTGTAAAATTATAGTCTTCTTGGGGCTCAGGTCACTTTCTGTCTCATGTAAGACCTATTTATAAGTGTCATTATCTTCTCTTTTGGCCATCATCTCCCTGAGGGCAGGGTATATCACTTAGTCACCTTTATATTTCCCAGCTTCTAGTTGACAATTATTTTTGAAAGAATTAAGGAGAATTTAAATTTATGTCCCAAAATAGCTAACTTTATTTCCCAACCTTTATGCCAAACACTCAAAACTTGAGAGAGGGATAGAGACAAAGAAAGAGAGACTGAGAGAGAAAGAGAATCTTATACTATGCCTTTGACTTCGCTCAATTTAAGTGTTTTATGTTGTGTTGTGCTAGAAATAAAGTTCATGCCAGTAGGTTCGGTGTTCTAAATTCTCAGAAATAATTGTTATCCTCAGAAACTAACATATATAAGGTCAGAATGGTAAAGTTATTCTTGTTAGAAATCACATTTAAGTTAAAGTTGTTTATTATGAATGTAGCCTGTATACTCAAAATGCTGAATATAGTACTTAGCTGGAGTTCTAACCCAATTTATTACTTTACCAGCACTCACTCTGGAAGTAGCGTAGTATTTGGTTCTGTCAGAACCAAAACTAAAATTTGTTACTTTTTTTTAACACAATCCTAAACACAGTCACTATTTTCATAGTTTTTATTAACCCTATTTCTATAGAACACAGGAAATTTTACAGTAAATTATTAACAAATGATATCAAATAAGTTATTAATTTAAAAATTTGTGAAAAATTACTCCTAATGGTGAATGGAAGAAAATTCAGGGAGGACAAACTGATGTACCCAAAGTTTTGTTTTTTTGTTCTTTTGTCTTCTAAAATGTAAACCATTTTCTTGCTATTTATAGCTAAAGTTTTTTAAAAGAATAATGTTTAGAAATTATTAATATGATTCAAGCTCATTTTTTTAGTAAAATACACTTTTTGTAATTTTGGGAGGGGGTTAATGCCAATAAAGATCTGCTGTTCTATTGTGAGTGTATAATGTTGCATTTCCAAAATTATTCCATTGATTTATCAGTGAGAATTTATGTAAATTTATATGGACTATAGTATATTTAAGAGAAAGTATGATTTATTAATTTAAAGCTAATTTTGAATTAAGTTTTAATTTTGAAATCACTGGAAGGCATAGGATAATATCAGGATGAGTTAAAAACAAAGACAATTACATTAATAAAAATAATTCTCTTATTTACAAATGTCACCAAGTCAAATGAAAATATGCCTCCACTAACCTATGGATTCTTTTTCTCTATCAGTATCTTGGAGTCTTTAACTATCACTGAGTCAGTGATTTAACAACACACCATCATGGACTCAGCAGGTTGATAGTACAATGTCTTACCTTAGTTTTTTTAATCTATATTTAAAAAAAATTAACTATCTGTGTTTTTCTCAAGTATTCAAATTCTCTTTTAAAATAAAAAATGCAGCTATTTCTAAATATAACATAATAACTTAATAATAAATATGTTTCATCTTTATTTTTAATACAACACACAATAATGTTTTGCCATTGAATACCAACATTTCAGTTGAGGCTTCAGTCAAACAATGGCCCTCAGATCAAAAGAAAGCAGCTCTAATATGTTTGATTCTGAAGCAAAGCCTTATATAATAATGAGTAAAGTGGTATTTTTTTAAGGCTTTCTTTTTAGAGCAATTTAAGATTAACAGCAGAATTGAGGGGGTGGGTACAGAGATTTCCTATATACCCCCTCCAACCACATGTGTGTAGCCTATTGCATTATCAATTTCCCCCACCAGAGTGGTACATTTGTTACAATTAACAAGCCTACATTGACACATCATAATCACCCAAAGTCCATAGCTTACATTAAGGTTCACTCTTGGTGTTGCACATTCTATGGGTTTGGACAAATGTATAGTGACATAAATTCATCATTACAGTTATCATCCAGAGTATTTTCACTGCAATAAAAATCCTTTGTGTTCCATGTAGTAATCCCTTTCACCCCAGTTCTCGATGATCTTTTTATTGTCTCCATAGTTTTGCCTTAACCATACCATATAGTTGGAATCATATAGTATATAGACTTTTCAGGTTGGCTTCTTTCACTTAGTAATATGCATTTAAGATTCCTTCATGTCTTTTCATGGCCTGATAGGTCACTTCTTCTTAGTGCTGAATGATATCCCATTACCTAGATGTACCACGGTTTATTTATCCATTCACCTATCAAAGGTCATCTTGGTTGCTTCCAAAATTTGGCAATTATTTATAAAGCTGCTATAAACATCTGTGTTCAGGTTATGGTATGGACATGTTTTCAACTCTTTGGGGAGAATACCAAGGAGTATGGTAAGAGTATGCTCAGTTTTGTAAAAAAACCTCCAAACTTACCTCCAAAATGGTGTACCATTTCACATTCCCACCAGCATTTGTTGTCAGTATTCTGGATTTTGGCCATTCTAATAGTACACAGTAGTGATATTGTTGTTTAAATCTGCATTTCCCTGTAGAGCATCTTCTCATATTCTTATTTTCCATCTGTATATCTTCTTTAGGTGAGGCATCTATTAAGGCCTTTGGCCCATTTTTAATTGTATTGTTTGCTTTCTTATGGTTGAGTTTTAAGAGTTCTTTGTAAATTTTGCATACCAGTTCTATATCATATGTTTCTTTTGCAAATATCTTCTCCCAATTTGTGGGTTATCTTGTCATTCTCTTGACAATATCTTTTACATAGCAAAATTCAACTTAGTGTTTTCGTTTGTTTTGTTTTGTTTTGTTTTGGTACGTGGGCCTCTCACTGTTGTGGCCTCTCTCGTCGCGGAGCACAGGCTCTGGACACACAGGCTCAGCGGCCATGGCTCACGGGCCCAGCCGCTCCGCGGCATGTGGGATCTTCCCAAACCGGGGCACGAACCCGTGTCCCCTGCATTAGCAGGCGGTCTCTCAACCACTGCGCCACCAGGGAAGCCCTGAGTTAGTATATTTTAAGTTGAAGTTCAACTTAGTATATCTTTCATGGACTGTGCTTTTGGTGGTGTATCTGAAGAGTCATCATCAGACCCAAGGTTTTCTCTTATGTTATCCTCCAGGAGTTTTATAGTTTTGTGTTTTACTTGTATGTCTGTGATCCATTTTGAGTGAATTTTTGTGAAGGTGTAAGATCTGTATCTAGATTCTTTTCCTTTTTTGGGGGGGTGGGGAATGGATATGTTTCAACTCTACTTATTGAAAAGATCATCTTTTCTCTATTTGAAATGGAAATATTCACCAAAGCAGTATCATGAAGAATAATTTCACCACCCTAAAAGTCCCCTGTGTTTTACCTATTCAGTAGCCTACCCCTCCTCTTGATCCTTTGGCAACCACTGGTTGTTTTACCATCCTGTTAGTTTTGACTTTCCTAGAATGTCATATAAGTGGAATGATACAGTATGCAGCCTTGTCTGAGTCTTTCACTTAGTAATATGCATTTAAGTTTCCTCCAAGTCTTTCATGGCTTAATTACTCATTTTCAAAAATTGCTGAATGATACTTCATTGCATTGGTATATCACAGTTTGTCCATTTACCTATTGATGAATATCCTGGTTGCTTCCAGTTCTTAGTGATTATTTAGAAAGTTGATATAAACACTTGATATAAACATTATTTATAAAGTTGAAATAAACAGGGTTTTTCCTGGATGTAATAGCCATACATCTTTCTGAAAACAGAATATGGGCGATTGAATTGTATTCCTAATTATTAAATGTGCTTTAGAGAGGGCATATAAATGTAATATTTTAAATATTGTGCTATTTTTTTACATAAATATGTAATTCTATACTGCATCTTTCAAAATGATTATATTTATAGAAAATAAGAAATTTTATAGATGAGAAATTATTACTATTTCATAATCATTTCAATATAAATTTTACCAACTGTATTTGTTTTAGAAATTTAAAAAATGTCATTTTAATAATACCTGTTCTTTTAAAGATATCTCTTGGGAGGCAGAATTATATATGATTGAATTTATTATGATGGACTCAAGGAAAATGATTAGGTCAGGCTTGCCTTAGGGCTGCCAGCATCAAATACATGAAGTTATTATAAGCAAGGTCTACAAAAAGTCATAAAGTAACAGACTTGAGAAAAATGAAAGAGCCTGTGAAAGATACTGTATATTTGTTCACTGGGAAGAGGTTGGGGAATGATCACTGACCTCTAAGTAACAGAGAATGGAGCTCATCTTTCACTTCTGAATGAGCTCCTTGCTGTAATTGATGGCATTTCCCGAAATGGCTGTGATCATTAGGGCTCCAGTGACTGAATTAAACGAAAATGAAGGATGCAGATGGCTGTACTAAAGCACGGAAAATGCATTTCTTCCTGGTGACAGGTACAACTGATCATTTTACAAGGAAGTACCTCACTGAAAGTGTTTCAGCTGTGTAATTCTCAGGGAAAACGAAGAGTAATGTAAAAATTGGACAAGATGAAACTATCTGTTTCATTCCCGATATTGACTACACAAGTCACTTTCAATAAATCAGCTGCTTATTGTATATAAGACAGCAGTTTGTTAATATTATGAAGGTGCTATAAAATGTTCTCCTTGGTTAGGCAATCTTTGAGCATCATATGATAAAACAAGTTTTACTTAAAATTTTTTCTATTTGTTTTCCAGTTATCAATGTTTGAACTACTAGGCATGATTATTTAGAAATAGGCTTGATGATCTAAAACAGTCAAGGGTCAGCAAACTTTTTCTGTAAAGGGCCAGATATTATATATTTTAGAGCTTTCTGGCCCATATTGTCACTGTAATAGCTACTTAACTCTACTATTGTCGGGGGAAGCATCCATAGACAGCGGTAAAAGAAGAGATATAACTATGTTCCAATAAAACTTTATTTACAAAACAAAAGCACAGCTGGATTTGGCCCTCAGGCTATAATTTGTGGATCTCTAATCTAGGATATTGGATGATATTGTGAATAAGAACAATGAGGAAGCTTAATAGCTTGCTACAATAAAAGAAATGAAATGCTAAAGTTAAATACTCTCATTTCTTCTATGGGAAATGAGAGTATGAGCATTTATCCCATTTAAATAAATACAGAATACTGTTTTAAAAGAAACACACATCAATGACATCCTGCATTTTTCAGCCATTAAGAGAAAGAAAAATCACTTTATAATAACTATCATGCACATGGAGAGGCTTAGTGGACATTTTTACTGGATATTTTGAGTGCTGTTGCAATCTTTGTTTTTGACTTCTAGCCTTCTACATATTATTGTTAAAGCACTTAATTATTTATTTAAAATCATTTGTAAAGACAAATAATTTTTAAGTCTCAAGGGTTCTCCATAAAATCAAGTAAGGGGTTTCCAAATCATTGTATCAAAGTGCTTTTAATAATAAATTGTTTTAAATATTTAAGAGATTTTTGTAAAACATTGAAATTACTAAGTTTCATGGAGTCATCACTTCAGTTTATATTTTAAGTGCTGTGGCTATGTTTCAAACTTCAAAAGAAAAAAAGAACTCCTAAACTAAAGGGACTCAACAGGACAAAGGCTTTGGGAACATTTAAAATTTTCAGTATATAGAAACACTTGTTTTGTGGCAATTATTTGTAATTATTTCAAATACAACTAAACGGTTACTTGGTTTTGGCCAGAAAGTAAGTTTATTATCCTGTAGCCTAACATTTTGTCCAGCATTCCTGGAGCCAATTAGGGCCTTGAAAATCCATTCAGTCAAAATATTCCCAGTAATTAGTAATTACTTCACTGAAGACATCTACCTTAGACTTACGTTTTTGGAACTACAGAAATGAGGCACTGTATTACCATGATTTCCAATTCAATCTCTGTTCCATTCTTTTCTTCTATGACAAATCTATAAATCACAAGGTACTGCATAGGACCTTTAATCATTTTTTTAAATTAGAAAAAATTTTATGTATTCATACCCTGAAGAGAAGATTTCTCAAAGTCAGAATTGATCATTTTATTCTTCCTAGATGCTGCTTGTCACTTCCACAATTTCCCCTTTCCCCTTTCAATGTGACTTAGAAGTGCTCCTCTGGATTTGTCAAATTCAAGGATGCTCATGAACTGTCTCCTTAGAACTCAGCCTCTACTTAGAAGAAGTGCTCCTCTGGATTTGTCAAATTCAAGGATGCTCATGAACTGTCTCCTTAGAACTCAGCCTCTTGAAAGTTCTTCAATTCTTCCCCAAGGCTGAAGTGTTAACAGCTGACTTTTGCTTTGATTATATCTTTCCTTATCTTTTAGGAATCCCTTTGTTCCCATTCAGTTGAAATTCGGAAAAAAAAAGAAAAAAGAAAAAAATGCTGAGTTCTCCCCTGGCAAGGGATGGAAGGACAGTATAGCACTTTCAAGCTAGAAAACTTTTCTTGGGCCAAAGGGTTAAAACATTTTCTCAAGAAGATTGCTGGGAATGTATAAAATGCTATTTAAAAGTATTTATGAAGTACTCACTTGTCAAAAAAGTAATCATAAATACTGATTTGGGAAACATAAAGAATAAAGGGCTGGTTTTAATCTGTTTTTAATATTAGAAGCTCCCAATAACCACTGGTGTTTACTTTCCAAGAAGGGTATTTAATTACTTATATGGGTTCAAAGTGAATAGATCATAATTTAATCTTTTGAAATTATTATTTAATCTTAACATAAAAATACCCTTTATGTAAATCAGGCAGGAATTTGTGAATGAATGAATCATCTTGTAAAATATTTTTAAGACCACAAAAATGATGTTAAGTCTTATGGATTAGCTCAACTATGAAGGGCTTCTTTAGCATATATTCTCTCTACTAATCTCAAATGCACAATGCACAGAGCCTAGCCATATACATTCTGTCTTTGTAGACCACAGAACACTTCTATTAAAGGTCCAAGGACTAGTAGTAAAAAAATATATGGACAAAACACAATTTTTCTCATTACAAAAACTTTATGTGTTAATTATAGAAAAGACACAAAGAACATCATAAATTTTAGATGCCATTATTGTTATACAGTGTAACACATTAATTGTAAAAGATGATAGAACTAAGTCCTGTACGAATCAAAAAAATCATTTAGGGATGTATTTTATCTATACATCTATATCTAGATTAATGAAATTCTATGGAATCATGACTGGAAATAAGTAGGAGAGTTTATGAGTTCAAAGGGTGGTTAAGAGGAGAAAATAAAATTCTTCTATAAGTGTACATATATGTTTTTGTGTGAGTGTGTGTCTGTACAAACATGCAGAGTCTTTAGGAGAGTGAGAAAAAAATAAGGGCTTAAAAAAAAAGGAATCAAGAGCGACTTCGATAACAATTCTAGAAAAGCATTCAAGAAACTATGGTTCACAAGCTAAATTCAGCCTGATATGTGTTTTTGTATACCTAATTGCTACAAATGGTTTCTACATTTTTAAATGGTCAAAAAAAAAAGCAAAAAATATTTTGTAGCACATGAAAATTATATGAAATTCAAATTTCTGTGTTCACAAATAAAAGTTTAAATTTCATTAATAAAAAGTGTAAAAACTTGTCTTTTTTTTTATATAAGCCCCTACTTAACATACTTGATTTTGCCTCTTGACTGTCCAAGCCTAAAATACTTACTATGTGCCCATTACAAAAAAGAGTTTACTCTTTCCTGCTTTTGAGCATATCTGCTAGGATATTCTTCATAAGTTTGTTCTCTGACTTCATAGAAAATTGAAGCTATTTATTCTTTCACACCTGTATTGTCTAGGGAAACAATTATAATAAAAGTCAGATAAACTTTTCTTTCAAAATTCTGGGCTTTTAAAACTATTAATACATATAGAATATTTTCTTTGAGAGTAAATCTCAAGTTAGAGCTATTCAAAAATATGTTAAAAATAGAAACATAAGCCAAAAAATTTGATCCATTATGAAAATGTTGCAGTAGAAAAATTGGGTAAATTTCTTTACTTCTACATAACAGTGTTCTCAGTACCTGGATAATCCCATATCTTGCAACTTCCTGGGAGTCATCTAGACATAAAATTTAAAGAAAAATGGAACTGAACACCTATGGCAGCAGAATTTTAAGATGTCCCCTAAATCCCCCTTCCCCATGTACATGCTCTGTATAATCCCATCTTCTTTAGTGTGGGACAGACCAGTGAATATAATAGGATTTCACACTAGTGATTATGTTATGTTTGTAACACAGTGGATTTTAAGAAAGGAAGATTATCTGGGTGACTTAACCACATGAGCATTTGAAATCTGGGTGTCAAGTCAGATGGAGAGGAAGTCAGAGATTCAAAGCAACAAAAGGTAGGCTATGGGAGTTGAGAATGGTCCCCAGTCAACAGCCAATAAGAAAAGCATCACATCAGTCCTATAACCTCAAGGAACTGAATTCTGCCAATAACCTGAATGAGCTATGAAGAGGACCCCAAACCTTAAATGACAATGCAGCCCTGGTTGACACATTGATTTTAACATTGTGAGACCATAAGCAAAGCAACTGTGTTGTGACATACTGATGACACACAGAAACAGTGGAAGAATACATTTGTAAAAAAAAAAATTATAAACAGAAAAGCTCAATTAAATGGAGCTGGGAAACCCAAAAGCCCCATGAAAGCAGGGTTCTCATGCCCTGGGAGGATAGCAGAGCCCTATAGGAAGAAGAAACACTCCTCCTCTTTCCTGGCAGGCCTGAGCCAATGAAAAACCATGAGTCTTTGTTTATTTAGTTTACTCTTTGTAGCCCCCTAAACTTACATTTCCTCCCTATAAAAGGATTCTCCTTCACTTGCCATGAAGGGACTGGCACGTGGCTCACTATGGTTGCAGACCAAGAACTGCAATTCTCTACTAATCCTGAATGAACCCACTTTTGCTAAAGAAATATCTGACAGTCTATTTGTTTCAGGTCAGCATGTTTGTATTGTTTCAAGCTGCTTAATTTGGTAAGGTGTTATACAGCAATAGAAAACTAACACACATTCATTTCAAAGGGAAATAGCATCCTTTGTCCTCTTTCTTGAGATTCTTAGGAAGCTTAGGTTTTACCATCTCTGGTTCTGTTGTCCTCTTGAAACCGAATGTTAATTTCCCAGTATGTTTATGATCCTTTACTTCTGTTCCTTTCTTACGCTTAGTTAGATACCATAGCTATGACACTTTCATTTATGGAATCATTTGAAGTAATTGGAGGGGCAAGGGAAAGCAAGCATGTCACCAAAACAAGGTAAAGTGAGTAGTAAATATTCCTCCAATAATTATCTTTTGATTCTATGATTATGAGGGAATTTGGCATGTTTTCTACTTGTATTCCATTCTCTTATCACTAGACTCTCTCCTTGATTAATTTGCACCATATCCCCCAATTCCTGATCATATATTATGAAGAACAGTTAGTCTAATCTTTGTTCCTTCAAGTTCTTTCCAGAGGCCTCTTTTTCATAATCAAATATGCACATATCTGCTTGTCTCAAAAGAAGAATGTTCTTCCCTAAAAGGAACCACTTTGTTGACTGATATATTTACTATTTGGCGGTTGTGGGAGGAGGCACCATATTTTAAGACTGCAATATGTAAATACAATATGAATGCAAGGTAGCTAAATGCACAATAGGTTTGTGGGATAGTAGGATAAATTAAGAATTACATATGAGCTTTGCAAAGAAAATTTAAAAATTGCTATAATCTTCTCTAGTGGTCTTTTCACTATTAAAAGAAAAATATATTCAAAATTTAAACATGGAGTTGGCCTGATTTCCTACCAATTTGGTATAAATTATCAAGTGGCTAGATATATATTATACCCCAAGAGATTTGTTGTATCAGTGAGTGATGTTCTAAATGTTGGCCTATAAAATTTTAGGGGATAACTTCAGAGAAGCTTACAATATTTTAATTTCACCTCAATTAGAGGCTGCCTGTCTGCATTTCACCTCTGTTTTTTCATCTCTTTCTTCTTTTCTATACTTTGTATTCTCTATTTCAGCAAAAAATAGCATATTTCTTCTTCACTTTCTGGGAAATTCCATCCAACTCAACCAACTTACATTTTTTTCCAAGTAAGAAGGGCTCTTTATTGCTCTTTATCAGTACCAAATGATGCGGCTCCTCTTTTATATTTCTACAAAATTGTTTAAAAGATTACAACAAATGGGTATTTTCTTTAAATTTCTTCAGTGCTAGTCATTTCAATCATTTCAATCAATTATAAGCTGTTAGTATACAGATGAAACTAGTTTTGTGTGCAACAATTAGACAGCCATTGCCTTCTCTACTGCTTTTTTCTCTTTGAAGAACCATGTATTCCAGGTCAGAATATGTTGCCTCCTGTATGTCAAATTTTTTAGAGTAAAAAAAACCTCAGAGATGACCTCATTCAATTTATTCACTAGGTAGATATAGACACTAAGGTTTTAACTGAGTTTAACTCACCTGCCAAATAATGTGTATTTTACATTTTCCTTCTGGTGCAAAGTAGCAGACTCAGAAATGGCTTCAGTTCTAGGTTTTAATTTTTTTGTACTACTTTAAAAATTTTTATAAACATGTTTTTTTGTCCTGTCCTCTTCAGCTTGATAATTACTGCTAGATTCACTTTATAGTATCACTCTGCATACCTTCCAGAGTGACAAGTATGTATCTTCATAGTAACGGCTCAGTTGATCAACTGATCAATTGATAGACCTAAAATGATCTAATAAAAGGTACTTTATGTATCCTCTATTAGTGATAATGTACTAAGGTAGATATCAATAACATTTCTGTAAAGCCTTTTTCATTCCCCTCAGACTCATTTAACTACTCCATTTTTTATATTTCTATTGTATCTTGCCTTGCTCTATTTTATATTTATCTTGAGTTGAAAATTATCATTTACTTAAATAAAATACTATATGATTCTAAATCAATGTCATTGCCTAGTATTACCACAACATGTGTGTTTAATTCAAGATATGCTTTTTTTTGAGTGGACAAATAAGAGGCATCTTCCTGAAAGACTGTGTGTACTTGGCAGAGCTCCTGTTTTCTAGTTATGTATGCTACCAGGGTTTATGCCCTCTCTTTCACATTACATAGAGAGCATATTCATAAATTCCATAGAACTATAAAGCAATCATTTTTATGACTACCATTAACACTATATTTTTTCTGTTAGTTTTCCATTATAGTCATTTGATCAAATTAATGTTGAGTAGCTGATATGCAACTTATGAGTTTATAAACCTCCCTACACAGAGGTTTCACTACAGTAGACAAAGTAACATTTATGAAATCATCATGCACATGAATATACTCTTTCTAAAGATTTTGTATGTTTTATACCTAATAATCTATTAGTTTAAGAAATTATATTTATACATTTTTTTCTGTATAATTGTTCACTAAGGATATCCTCACAATAATTCCAAATTTTCTCTTTTATATAATGCAGAATAATCCAGAGGGTTGAAATACTCAATTTAACATTATACTTTAATTACTTAGAAATGCAGCCTTAACTCTTCACAAATTTTCATGTGGACATTTAGATGGAACTCCATAGTGTGGCTGAGCTAGCATCTTTTCTGGATGTTAAATTATACATTTTGCTTTGTGTCACCAAGTTGATGTAATAGCTGCACTTGAAAAACAATGTAACTGGGCATAAAATAATGAAATTGTGTACCCTGAGCTATTTTTAAAAGAAAATGTCCAAATTTTAAACTTGTGTTTTTTGGTAAACACAGTGCTTTTTTTTTTTTTCTTTTACTTGGGTGGCAAATTTTTTTAATCCATTAAACTTTTATAAAGATAATGTGATGCCTATCTCCCTAGGAAAAATGGATTAGCTAAATATTCTTTCTAAATGTTTTGTCAGTTCCCCAATGTGTCTAAAATTTCTATCATATGCCATTCAGAAAGATGTAGCAGCATTGACAGAGAGGATAAATGATACAAATAAGAGTGACGGAAATATCATTTTGAAATCTTCTACTCTTTATTCTGTTTGTACTTGAACATTTGTTAGATGTTAAGTATCATGCAGCTTCCACTCCAGTGGATGATTTCAAAACAATATTTCCTTTTCAATACAGAATTTCCTTATTTTCCCAAGTACCAAGTAAAAAGTTTGAACAGAGCTCTGAAAAGGGGAATAAATGAGAAAAGTCTGTCAAAATGACAACCCAAAAGAGGGAGGAGAAACAAACTTTCAAGGAAGGAACAGATACTAAAGGAATAAAGATATTCTTTGGAGTTCCTCAGTATTTTATTAAAAACAGCTGTAATGATTTTCTCTTGTTGGCCTACATTTATTTTAAATGAGAAAAGAGGGGCAGCATTGTTTGTACATAAACTATTGATGAGAAATCATAAATTAGCATTAAACATACTGATTGTGAGAGTGCTTGTGGATTTTATTGAAGTGCCTCTGCAAATTACATTGAAAACCACTGTTTTCCTCATTACCTCAACTAGACATTTAAAGTGAAGGGGGGGGCCTCCTGGGACCTTGAAAAACAACTATGAAAATTTGCATTTTAGCATGGTAATTATTTACCTGTACTCAAATAATGGAAGTATTTTAATCTTGTTAAGATGAACTGCTGTTTTCATACTATATTTTTTTAAAAAAATTCTTCTTTAAAAAGTTTATTTTAAAAAGTCAATATTCTAATATGCTACATGAAAGAAGAATCAATTATTGGACAATTCCTATCTCACTCTTCAGAAATTTTTGTTTTAAGTATTGTACCCTCTTTATTCTTTTTTTATTAATTTTTATTGGAGAATGGTTGCTTAAATTTGTAGTTACACTCACTTGCCATATTAGTCTAGAAAATAACAGTGATGACATTTTTAATGAGGTATGTGCAATTTGCATAAAGTGAAAGGCACACATGTTAAGTGTAAAGTTCCACGAATATTCACAGTTTCATACACTGGAACAATATAACACAAACATCTGTCTAAGTATAAAACATTTTCTTCAGCAAGATACGTTATAACACTTCCCAGTCAATTTATAATCCCTGTCACCAGAGAACCATGGTTCTGGCTTCATTTACCATTCAACAGCTTTGATTGTTCTAGAACATCATAAACTGAATAATATACTATGTATTCTTTTCAGTCAGGCTTCTTTCAGTTAGCACTATGTTTTTTCAGATCCATTCATGTTGTGTGTATTAGTAGTTTATTCCTTTTTATTGGTGAGAATTATTCTATTGAATTTTTTACCCATTTTGGTATAGATAAGCATTTAGCTTGTTCCCAGTTTTTAACTATTATGAATAAAGCTGCTATGAATCCTCATGTTCAAGTTTTATGTGTGTATATTTTCCATTCTCTTCTTATTCATCCTTTCCAATAGCGTGAGCATGGTCTGATAGATGCACTGAATCAACGTGCTGCCCTATGGTACGTCTAGATGGTCCAATCTTTTTGAACTATACTATAACAAAGGGTATGAAAATTAACATAGCTCTGGGCAAAACTACAAATGTATATATTTTGTGATTCCAGTTGAATGTGTACTATTTTGATTTATTTTCTCATTGGCTTAGAAAAGAAAATATTCACCACAGCAATGAATCTATACCTCGTACCTAGGTGGACATTAGTTTTCTCTAACCAAGACGCTAAATTAGGCACAGCAGCCTTAATTAGGTCTGCATTTTGGGTGAGTTTGAGGTTGTCTCTGGTCATCATTGACTTGTTCCAAATCTTGATAAGAAAGTTTTCAGTCTCCTACCATTCAGTAGTGTTTTATATAGCCCTTACCATATTGAGAAAGTTTTCTTTGATTCCAGCTAATGATTTTTTTTTATCAATGGGTGTTGAATGCTGTCAATCTTTATTTTCCCAGCATTGTTTAAGATATGATTCATGCTGCTTTATCTAATTAATATAGAGAATTAAATTGATAAGATATGTACGTTAAACCAAACTTTCATTTTGGGGATAAATTCCTCTTAGACATGATTGTCTGTTCTTTTTCTATATTGTTGGATTTAATTTGCTCTTTTGTTGAGGAATATTATTTCTATGTTCTATCTTCTTTCTATTACAGCTATTATACTTTGTGTCCTGTTTAATCTTTGTCTATCTATGAATATTTTATCCTATGCTTTCTTCAAGAAATTTTACACTTTAACTTTTATAGTAGCATATATGATCCATTTCAGTTTTAAGTACAGTGTGCAGTCTGAGTAAAGTTCTTTTCCTTTTTTTTTAGTACAGGCATCCAGTTGTTACTGTATCATTTAAGACTATCTAATACCCATGAATTATTTTGACATGCATGTTGAAAATAAATTTATTATGTGTGTTTGTGTGTGTTTTTTGACTATGTCTTCTATTTATCTATATTATATCACATTGTTATGATTTTATAACCTTATATTAAGCATTTGAAATCAGGTAATATAAGACTTCCAAATTTATCTCTTTCAAATTTGTTTAAGCTGTTACATGTTCTATGACTTTTTCCATATAAATTTAAGCTGCAGCATGTCAATCTCTCAAACATGCTTCCTAGAATTTTGATTTACTGAATTAAATCTATAGATAAGTTTCAGGAGAACTGATATCTCTATAATACAATTTGCAAAAACTGAATTTCTGGTGTGTGTGTGTGTGTGTTTTGGTAGATTCATTAAATGTCCTATATATATGATCATGCTGTCTACAAATATTTTACCATTGAATTTTCATAGGGCTTATGTTTCTTGTATTTTCATGTTGCAGTACAATATTGAATAGAAGTATGAGAGCCCGTGAAAGAGACCTTAAGGTTACAAGAATATAGAGTGATGGACTACATCAGTTCCTCCACCCTGTTCTGTTTCACTCACTATCTTATTGCAACCAAATGAGACAGAAATGTCCAGCTGATATCTTTCTGAATTTTTGATTCAGATAAACTGTAAAAGATAAAAAATGTTATTTAAAGCATTTGAGTTTTGAGATGATCTGTTACACACTAATAGTTAGAGTGGAACCAAAACATTATTCCTAGAAGTGGAATGCTGTCTTAACAAATATCTAAACTTTTTGGTATAGGTTCTGGAGTCAAGAAGCAGGCAAAACTAAGAATGACCTTGAGATACTCAAAATTAACTAATAAAGGGTCTCAAAGAGAGACTGCAAATGACCCTGAAGAAGATTGTCAGTGAGGGCTTAAAGGAACGCAAGGAAAATATTGAAGTTTGTGAACACTGTCAACTGCAATAAATGCAGAAATTTGAAAATGCAATGAAACTTGATGATTTGGCTGAGAATATTTCTAGGCAGGAAATCAAAGGTTCCAAGGTAGCCTCTTCTTACTCCATAGATAAAATTTGAGAGGAAAAAAATGAGCTAAAGAATAAACTTTTGGGCTTCCTGGTGGCGCAGTAGTTGAGAGTCCGCCTGCCGATGCAGGGGACATGGGTTCATGCCCCGGTCCGGGAGGATCCCACGTGCTGCGGAGCGGCTGGGCCCGTGAGCCATGGCCACTGGGCCTGTGCGTCCGGAGCCTGTGCTCTGCAACGGGAGAGGCCAGGGCAGTGAGAGGCCTGAGCGCCGCAAAAAAAAAAAAAAAAGAATAAACTTTTAAGTTAAAAAAGTCATTATTTCCTGTATTTGAAAATAAAACTGTTTTCAATCTCTATATCTACATCTAGAAAAACAAACAAGAACAACAAAAAAAACCAAATAATTCTCACATTAGTAAATGCTTTAGGGGAAATCTTTAAATCCAGTTTGTGCCTGTAAGTACTCGTAGAGAATTAGTGTCTTATAAACACTTTTCAAATAGACAAACAAACATTTTCTAAGCATCTAAGAAATGCCTTATAGACCCCATATGTAAAACAACAGGTACTTTTAAGAATCTAATTGTGGATCCTACAGCAGACTCTTAGCCCAAAGTAGAGAGGAACTTATCTGAAGATACTTGTTATGTGTGCCTTTTTAATAGAGTGGATTATATATCAACACTTAAGAAATCCACATAATTTTTAAAAGGATTATACCAACTTAGATTGAAAGTGACAGAGTGAAAAATGAAAAGAGGTCTTTGGATCCTCAAATTACTATAGGAAGGAAGCAAGTTGGGAAAACTACATGAGTGCAAACACTATATTTGTTATGCAGATGTAGATAACAAGTACTCTTAATCAGTTAAATTTTTAGTTCAAATATTTTGTTTTTATTTTTATCAGCTTTAGTTGATCCTTTTTATAAAGTCCATTTCTCTAATCATTATGCTCATGTTTTTCTTTATATCCCTGAGTATGTTTATAATAGCTATTTTAATGTTTTGTGTCCTATTTCCATCATTTCTGTATCAGTTTCTATGGACTGATTTTTCTTCTGGTTATGAGTTACATTTTTATACCTCTTTGTATATTTAATAATTTTTATTGGGTATTGGACAAGGCAAGTTTTATTTTTGAGGTTTGCTTTTTGCCTTTTGAAGGCTTGAAGTTTGTTTTGACCAGCAGTTAATTTATTTGTAGATTAAGTTGTGAACCTTCAGAGGTCCCTCTTGAATAACCAGGTGCTTTGTAACTTCTATGCACTCTGGAAAATCAGAATTTAAACACTTCTTACCCATATATGTAATAATATAGGAATTATTCAGCACCACTCTTCCCACCCCAAAAGTGGTTTTCTTCCCAGTCCCTAGTAGTTTCACTCTATCCAGCTCATGCATTATATTTAACAAAAGATTCAAGGGAAGCTTTAGGAATATGTATGGAACTCTTATGCCCAGCTATCTTCTATCTTGTACCTTGCCACTCAAATTCCAGTCCCCTTTATGTGTGTGAACATAAAAGGCTGCTATAGTCTATTTCTGTTACCCCTTCCTTCATCACAATTTGTAAGTTGCCTCCAGAAGGAAGGTGGGCTTATTTTAGGACTCAGGTTATTTTTTTTCTCTTAGGAGTCACAGTGCTGTGATGCCTATTTTCCAATGTCTGAAAATATAAGTTTCATATATTTTGTACCATTTTCTCATTCTTTATTGCAGGAGGTCTAGTTACTCCATCATAGTTGGAAGTGACAGTCTAAAATCTCTGTGATCCTAATTTTAAATGTATGTCTATAATATTCCATTTTTCCCCCTCCATAACATGTTCTAATTTATTTTTTGTAAGATATCTTCCAATGTGGTAAATCAGTCTGGTCTTCCTTCTAGTCTATCTAGTGTTTTCTTTAAAGGCCACATTTTTCAAGTTTAGTGTTTCTATTTTATTCTTGGCTTTCCAAGAATTGTAAAGTCCCCTTGTTATTTTATAGATTCTATTTATTTTTCTTTCTAAGTTTTAATCATAATGTTATCATCATCTTTACATTTTCAGCTATTTTCTTTTTGTTTTGTTGTCTGCTATTAGTGGATTCTCACGTGTTCTGTAATTTTTGCCTATGGCTATCAAATCAGTAGTTTTCTTCCATGAAAATCTCAATTATAACTGTGTCCTAGTTTAAGCAGCTGTCCTTATGGAAGATTTTGAGTTTGTTTTAGTCAGGGTCATGTGGACTGGTTAAAGACCAGTTTTATCTTAGTTTCTCAGTTTGGGTTTAATTTTCTATATATTTAATTTGATTTGGGGCCCAATACTTCTATATGCATAATGCCTAGTTTTCTAACATCTTTCAAAGTTATTTTTTTTCAGCCAAGCCTTGGGACTGATAACTTGCTTTTGGCTGTGCCTATTCTGTGTCCATGCCTGCAGGGGCATAGTTTTTATTCCTTTATTTGATATGACAGCTTTTACCAGGGTCTCTTTTTTTTTTTTTTTTTTCCTGCGGTACACGGGCCTCTCACTGTTGTGGCCTCTCCTGTTACGGAGCCCAGGTCCGGACGCGCAGGCTCAGCGGCCATGGCTCACGGGCCCAGCCGCTCTGCGGCACGTGGGATCTTCCCGGACTGGGATACGAACCCATGTCCCCTGCATCGGCAGGCAGACTCTCAACCACTGCACCACCAGGGAAGCCCAGGGTCTCTCTTTTGTTCAGTCTCTCAGATTTATGCAAATAAAGAGACAAGTCTGCCTTTTCATTTTCAACATAGGTGCTTAAACGCCAAATTGTATTGTCCATGTCTAATATATTTAATGAGGTGTTTGTGTGTTAGAATCAAGAAGAAGGTCTTGTCATGTAAATTTAATCTGACATCTTGAGTAAAAGATATGAATTTGATATCTCTACTCTTCTTTGTCAAATCAACTTACATTTGTGATTTCTGCTGGATAATCAACCAAATATGATTTTCTTTGCTTATGTAGGTAATTTGATATTTTATATTAGTAATATACTAAAATATATTCTTGTTTATGATTTTGGAATTGCTCTATTTAAAAACATTTTGCTCTTTTATTGTATACTAGAAATTATCCTAGGTCTTGATATATATTATTTAAATGCCCTCATATTTCTGGAAAATTCTATGAATTCTGTTAAGATTTTCAAAAGCCTTAAAAGAGATGACACAAATTATATAATGGACTATAATATTTATGGATGATATAATATAATTTATGAGTTTTGTTTCAAAATAATATAGTAGAAGTTGGTGAAGTATAGATTTAAGAAGATTGCCATGAACTGGTCATTCCTGAGACTGGATAATGGCTACCTAGGGGTTTACTTTAATATTATCTGTACTTTTTAAAGGGTAACAGTTTTCCTTTAAAAGAATGTTTGAAAAATAAATATTATACACTATGAACAAGTGGGATTTATCCAAGGGATGCAAGGATGGTTCAATATCCACAAATCAACCAATGAGATACACCACATCAACCAACTGAAGAATAAAAGCTGTATGATCATCTCAATCAAAGCAGAAAAAGCTTTTGACAAAATTCAACATGCATTTATAATAAAAAATCTCCACAAAGTGGGGATAGAGGGAAATACCTCAAAATAAAAGCATATATGACAAGCTCACACCTAACATACTCAACTGTGAAAAGCTGAAAGCATTTCCTCTAAGATCAGGAGCAAGACAAGGATTCCCACTCTCACTATTTTAATTCAACATAGTATTGGGAATCAGCCATAGAAATCAGACAAGAAAAAGAAATAAAAGGAATCCAAATTGGAAAGAAGAAATAAAATTGCCCCTGTTTACAGATGACATGATACTATAAATAGAAAATCCTAAAGATGCCACCAAAAAACTACTAGAGATCATCAATGAATTCAGCAAAGTTGCAGGATACAAAATTAATATATAGAAATCCTTTGCATTTGTATACACTAAAAACAAACTGTCAGAAAGAGACATTAAGAAAACAGGAAAATGGGGGGACCTTGAAGATGGCGGAAGAGTAAGACGCTGAGATCGCCTTCCTCCCCACGGATACACCAGAAATACATCCACACGTGGAACAACTCCTACAGAACTCCTACTGAAGGCTGGCAGAAGACCTCAGACCTCCCAAAAGGCAAGAAACTCCCCACGTAACTGGGTAGGGCAAAAGAAAAAACAGAGACAAAAGAATAAGGACGGCACCTGCACCAGTGGGAGGGAGCTGTGAAGGAGGAAAAGTTTCCACACACTAGGAAGCCCCTCCGCGGGCGGAGACTGCGGGAGGCAGAGGGGGGAGTTTCGGGACCGCGGAGTAGTGCACAGCGACGGGTGCGGAGGGCAAAGCGGGGAGATTCCTGCACAGACTATCGGTGCTGACCGGCACTCACCAGCCCAAGTGGCTTGTCTGCTCACCCGCCGGGGCGGGCGGGGCTGCGAGGTGAGGCTCGGGTTTTGGTTTTGGACGGAGCTCAGGGAGAGGACTGGGGTTGGCGGCTTGAACATAGCCTGAAGGGGTTAGTGCACCACGACTAGCCGGGAGGGAGTTCGGGGAAAAGCCTGCACCGGCCGAAGAGGCAAGAGACTTTTTCTTCCCTCTTTGTTTCCTGGTGCGCGAGGAGAGGGGTTTAAGAGCGCTGCTTAAAGGAACTCCAGAGACGGGCGCGAGCCGCGGCTAAAAGCGCGAACCCCAGAGACGGGCGCGAGCCGCGGCTGAGGGCGCGAGCCCCCGAGACGGGCGCGAGCCGCGGCTGAAAGCGCAAACCCCAGAGACGGGCGCGAGCCGCGGCTAAAACCGCGGACCCCAGAGACGGGCGGGAGACGCTAAGGCTGCTGCTGCCGCCACCAAGGGGCCTGTGTGCGAGCACAGGTCACTCTCCACACCCCTCTTCCGCGGAACCTGTGCAGCCCGCCACTGCCAGGTTCCCGGGATCCAGGGACAACTTCCCCGGGAGTACGCACGGCGGGTCTCAGGCTGGTGCAACATCACGCCGGCCTCTGCCGCAACGTCACGCTGCCTCTGCAGCCGCAGGCCCGCCCCGCACGTAGTGCCCCTCCTACCCCCATCCCCCAACCCCCGGCCTGAGTGAGCCGGAGGCCCCGAATCGGCGGCTCCTTTAACCCCGTCCTGTCTGAGCGGAAAAAAAAGACGCCCTCCAGCGACCTACACGCAGAGGCAGGGCCAAATCCAAAGCTGAGCTCCTGTGAGCTGTGAGAACAAAGAAGAGAAAGGGAAATCTCTCCCAGCAGCCACAGAAGCAGCGGATTAAAGCTCCACAATCAACTTGATATACCCTGCATCTGTGGAATACCTGAATAGACAAGGAATGATCCCAAATTGAAGAGGTGGAATTTAGGAGCGAGATCTATGATTTTTTTCCCTTTTCCTCTTTTTGTGAATGTGTACATGTATGCTTCTGTGTGAGATCCTGTCTGTATACTCTTGCTTCCACCATTTGTCCTAGGGCTCTATCCGTCCATGACTTTTTTTAAAAAATTCTTTTTCTTAATAATTAAGTATAATTGTAATAACTTTATTATAATTTACCTTCGTTCTTTCTTTCTTTCCTTCCTTCCTTCCTTCCCTCCTTTAGACAACGAATCACCCCAAATTGAGGAGGTGGTCTCAGGGAGCAGGATTTATGATTTTTCCCCCTTTACCTCTTTTTGTGAAGGTGTATGTGTATGCTTCTGTGTAAGATTTTCTCTGTATAGCTTTGCTTCCAACATTTGTCCTAAGGTTCTATCCGTCCCTTTTTTTTTTTTTCTAAATATTTTTTAATTCAATAACTATATTATACTTTATTTTATTTTTACTGTATCATCTTTCTTTCTGTCTTTTTTTCCTTCTTTCCCTCCTTCCTTCCTTCCTCCCTCCCTCCCTCCCTCCCTCCTTTCTTTCCTTCTTTGCTTCTTTCTTCCTTCCTTCCTTTCCTCCTTTCCTTCTTTCTTTACTCATACTTCTACTAATTCTCCCTACTTTTTCTCCCTTTTATTCTGAGCTGTGTGGATGAAAGGCTCTTGGTGCTCCAGCCAGGAGTCAGGGCTCTGCCTCTGAGGTAGGAGAGCCAACTTCAGGACACTGCTCAACAAGAGACCTCCCAGCTCCACATAATATTAAACGGTGGAAATATCCCAGAGACCTCCATCTTAACACCAGCACCCAGCTTCACTCAACGACCCGCAAGCCACAGTGCTGGACAACCTATGCCAAACAACTAGCAAAACAGGAACACAACCCCACCCATTAGCAGAGAGGCTGCCTAAAATCATAATAAGGCCACAGACACCCCAAAACACACCACCAGACGTGAACCTGCCCACTAGAGAGACAAGATCCAGCCTCATCCAGCACAACACAGGCACTAGTCCCCTCCACCAGGAAGCCTACACAACCCACTGAAACAACCTTAGCCACTGGAGACAGACATCAAAAACAACGGGAACTACGAACCTGCAGCCTGCAAAAAGGAGACCCCAAACACAGTAAGATAAGCAAAATGAGAAGACAGAAAAACACACAGCAGATGAAGGAGCAAGATAAAAACCCACCAGACCTAACAAATGAAGAGGAAATAGGCAATCTACCTGAAAAAGAATTCAGAATAATGATAGTAAGGATGATCCGAAATCTTGGAAGTAGAATGGACAAAATGCAAGAAACAGTTAACAAGGACCTACAAGAACTAAAGATGAAACAAGCAACGATGAACAATGCAATAAATGAAATTAAAATCACTCTAGATAGGATCAATAGCAGAATAACTGAGGCAGAAGAACGGATAAGTGACCTGGAAGATAAAGTAGTGGAAATAACTACTGCAGAGCAGAATAAAGAAAAAAGAATGAAAAGAACTGAGGACAGTCTCAGAGACCTCTGGGACAACATGAAACGCACCAACATTCGAATTATAGGGGTTCCAGAAGAAGAAGAAAGAAAGAAAGGGACTGAGAAAATATTTGAAGAGATTATAGTTGAAAACTTCCCTAATATGGGAAAGGAAATAGTTAATCAAGTCCAGGAAGCACAGAGGGTCCCATACAGGATAAATACAAGGAGAAACACGCCAAGACACATATTAATCAAACTGTCAAAAATTAAATACAAAGAAAGCATATTAAAAGCAGCAAGGGAAAAACAACAAATAACACACAAGGGAATCCCCATAAGGTTAACAGCTGATCTCTCAGCAGAAACCCTACAAGCCAGAAGGGAGTGGCAGGACATACTGAAAGTGATGAAGGAGAATAGCCTGCAACCAAGACTACTCTACCCAGCAAGGATCTCATTCACATTTGATGGAGAAATTAAAACCTTTACAGACAAGCAAAAGCTGAGAGAGTTCAGCACCACCAAACCAGCTTTACAACAAATGCTAAAGGAACTTCTCTAGACACGAAACACAAGAGAAGGAAATGACCTATAGTAGCGAACCCAAAACAATATATAAAATGGAAATAGGAACATACATATCGATAATTACCTTAAATGTAAATGGACTAAATGCTCCCACCAAAAGACACAGATTGGCTGAATGGATACAAAAACAAGACCCTTATATATGCTGTCTACAAGAGACCCACTTCAGACCTAGAGACACATACAGACTGAAAGTAAGGGGATGGAAAAAGATATTCCATGCAAATGGAAACCAAAAGAAAGCTGGAGTAGCAATTCTCATATCAGACAAAATAGACTTTAAAATAAGGACTATTAAAAGGGACAAAGAAGGACACTACATAATGATCAAGGGATCGATCCAAGAAGAAGATATAACAATTGTAAATATTTATGCACCCAACATAGGAGCACCTCAATACATAAGGCAAATACTAACAACCATAAAAGGGGAGATCAACAGTAACACATTCATAGTAGGGGACTTTAACACCCCACTTTCACCCATGGACAGATCATCCAAAATGAAAATAAATAAGGAAACACAAGCTTTAAATGATACATTAAACAAGATGGACTTAATTGATATTTATAGGACACTCCATCCAAAAACAACAGAATACACATTTTTCTCAAGTGCTCATGGAACATTCTCCAGGATAGATCATATCTTGGGTCACAAATCAAGCCTAGGTAAATTTAAGAAAACTGAAATTGTATCAAGTATCTTTTCCGACCACAACGCCATGAGACTAGATATCAATTACAGGAAAAGATCTGTAAAAAATACAAACACATGGAGGCTAAACAATACACTACTTAATAATGAAGTGATCACTGAAGAAATCAAAGAGGAAATAAACAAATACCTAGAAACAAATGACAATGGAGACACAACGACCCAAAACCTATGGGATGCAGCAAAAGCAGTTCTAAGGGGGAAGTTTATAGCAATACAAGCCCACCTTAAGAAGCAGGAAACATCTCGAATAAACAACCTAACCTTGCACCTCAAGCAATTAGAGAAAGAAGAACAAAAAAACCCCAAAGCTAGCAGAAGGAAAGAAATCATAAAAATCAGATCAGAAATAAATGAAAAAGAAATGAAGGAGACGATAGCAAAGATCAATAAAACTAAAAGCTGGTTCTTTGAGAAGATAAACAAAATAGATAAACCACTAGCCAGACTCATCAAGAAAAAAAGGGAGAAGACTCAAATCAATAGAATTAGAAATGAAAAAGGAGAAGTAACAACTGACACTGCAGAAATAAAAAAAATCATGAGAGATTACTACAAGCAACTCTATGCCAATAAAATGGACAATCTGGAAGAAATGGACAAATTCTTAGAAATGCACAACCTGCCAAGACTGAATCAGGAAGAAAGAGAAAATATGAACAGACCAATCACAAGCACTGAAATTGAAACTGTGATTAAAAACCTTCCAACAAACAAAAGCCCAGGACCAGATGGCTTCACAGGTGAATTCTATCAAACGTTTAGAGAAGAGCTAACACCTATCCTTCTCAAACTCTTCCAAAATATAGCAGAGGGAGGAACACTCCCAAATTCCTTCTACGAAGCCACCATCACCTTGATACCAAAACCAGACAAGGATGTCACAAAGAAAGAAAACTACAGGCCAATATCACTGATGAACATAGATGCAAAAATCCTCAACAAAATACTAGCAAACAGAATCCAACAGTACATTAAAAGGATCATACACCATGATCAAGTGGGGTTTATTCCAGGAATGCAAGGATTCTTCAATATACGCAAATCTATCAATGTGATAAACCATATTAACAAATTGAAGGAGAAAAACCATATGATCATCTCAATAGATGCAGAGAAAGCTTTCGACAAAATTCAACACCCATTTATGATAAAAACCCTCCAGAAAGTAGGCATAGAGGGAACTTTCCTAAACATAATAAAAGCCATATATGACAAGCCCACAGCAAACATCATCCTCAATGGTGAAAAACTGAAAGCATTTCCACTAAGATCAGGAACAAGACAAGGTTGCCCACTCTCACCACTCTTATTCAACATAGTTTTGGAAGCTTTAGCCACAGCAATCAGAGAAGAAAAGGAAATAAAAGGAATCCAAATCGGAAAAGAAGAAGTAAAGCTGTCACTGTTTGCAGATGACATGATACTATACATAGAGAATCCTAAAGATGCTACCAGGAAACTACTAGAGCTAATCAATGAATTTGGTAAAGTAGCAGGATACAAAATTAATGCACAGAAATCTCTGGCATTCCTATATACTAATGATGAAAAATCTGAAAGTGAAATCAAGAAAACACTCCCATTTACCATTGCAACAAAAAGAATAAAATATCTAGGAATAAACCTACCTAAGGATACGAAAGACCTGTATGCAGAAAATTATAAGACACTGATGAAAGAAATTAAAGATGATACAAATAGATGGAGAGATATACCATGTTCTTGGATGGGAAGAATCAACATTGTGAAAATGACTCTACTACCCAAAGCAATCTACAGATTCAATGCAATCCCTATCAAACTACCACTGGCATTTTTCACAGAACTAGAACAAAAAATTTTGCAATTTGTATGGAAACACAAAAGACCCCGAATAGCCAAAGCAATCTTGAGAACGAAAAAAGGAGCTGGAGGAATAAGGCTCCCTGACTTCAGACTATATTACAAAGCAACAGTAATCAAGACAGTATGGTACTGGCACAAAAACAGAAAGATAGATCAGTGGAACAGGATAGAAAGCCCAGAGATAAACCCACGCACATATGGACACCTTATCTTTGATAAAGGAGGCAGGAATGTACAGTGGAGAAAGGACAGCCTCTTCAATAAATGGTGCTGGGAAAACTGGACAGGTACATGTAAAAGTATGAGATTAGATCACTCCCTAACACCATACACAAAAATAAGCTCAAAATGGATTAAAGACCTAAATGTAAGGCCAGAAACTATCAAACTCTTAGAAGAAAACATAGGAAGAACACTCTATGACATAAATCACAGCAAGATCCTTTCTGACCCACCTCCTAGAGTAATGGAAATAAAAACAAAAATAAACAAATGGGACCTAATGAAACTTAAAAGCTTTTGCACAGCAAAGGAAACCATAACCAAGACCAAAAGACAACCCTCAGAATGGGAGAAAACATTTGCAAATGAAGCAACTGACAAAGGATTAATCTCCAATATTTACAAGCAGCTCATGCAGCTCAATAACAAAAAAACAAACAACCCCATCCAAAAATGGGCAGAATACCTAAATAGACATTTCTTCAAAGAAGATATACAGAATGCCAACAAACACATGAAAGAATGCTCAACATCATTAATCATTAGAGAAATGCAAATCAAAACTACAATGAGATATCATCTCACACCAGTCAGAATGGCCATCATCAAAAAATCTAGAAACAATAAATGCTGAAGAGGGTGTGGAGAAAAGGGGACACTCTTGCACTGCTGGTGGGAATGTGAATTGGTTCAGCCACTGTGGAGAACAGTATGGAGGTTCCTTAAAAAACTACAAATAGAATTACCATATGACCCAGCAATCCCACTACTTGGCATATACCCTGAGAAAACCAAAATTCAAAAAGAGTCATGTACCAAAATGTTCATTGCAGCTGTATTTACAATAGCCAGGACATGGAAACAACCTAAGCGCCCATCATCGGATGAATGGATAAAGAAGATGTGGCACATATACACAATGGAATATTACTCAGCCTTAAAAAGAAATGAATTTGAGCTATTTGTAATGAGATGGATAGACCTAGAGTCTGTCATACAGAGTGAAGTAAGTCAGAAAGAAAAAGACAAATACCGTATGCTAACACATATATATGGAATTTAAGGGAAAAAAATGTCATGAAGAACCTAGGGGTAAGATAGGAATAAAGACGCAGACCTACTGGAGAACGGACTTGAGGGTATGGGGATGGGGAGGGGTGAGTTTTGACAGGGCGAGAGAGAGTCATGGACATATACACACTAACAAACGTAGTAAGGTAGATAGCTGGGGGGAAGCAGCCGCAAGGCACAGGGATATTAGCTCGGTGCTTTGTGACAGCCTGGAAGGGTGGGATGGGGAGAGTGGGAGGGAGGGAGACGCAAGAGGGAAGACATATGGGAACATATGTATATGTATAGCTGATTCACTTTGTTATAAAGCAGAAACTAACACACCATTGTAAAGCAATTATACCCCAATAAAGATGTTTAAAAAAAAAAAAAAAAAAAAGAAAACAATCCCATGTATAATCACACCAAGAAGAAAAAAACATGTAGGAATACATCTAACTAAGTAGGTAAAAGACCTGTACTTGGAAAACTGATGAAAGAAATTGAAGACAACACAGAGAGATGAAATGATATACCATGTTTATGGATTGGAAGAATATTGTTTTAAAATGACCACATTACCGAAGACAATCTATAGACTCAATGCAATCCCTATCAAAATAACAATGGAATTTTTCACAGAACTAGAACCCATAATTTTCAAATTTGTGTGGAAACACAAAATACCACAAACAGCAAAAAAAAAAAAAAAAACCTGAGAAAGATGAACAAATCTGGATGTATCATACTCCCTGATTTCAAATATACTACAGAACTACAGTCATCAAAACAGTATGGTACTGACACAAAAACAGAACATAGATCAGTGGAACAGAATAGAAACCCCAGAAATGAACCCACACTTACATGGTAAATTAATCTGTGACAAAGGAGGCAAGATTATTCAATGTGGAAAAGACAGCCTTTTCAGTAAACGGTGTTGAGAAAACTGGAGAGCCGCATGCAAAATAATCAAACTGGACTACTGTCTCACACCATGCACAAAATAAACTCAAAATGGATTAAAGTCTTTAACCTAAGACCCAAAACCATAAAACTCTTAGAAGTAAACATAGTCAGTACGCTCTTTGACATCAGTCTTAGTAATAATTTTTTGGATATGTCTCCTTAGGCAACAGAAACAAAAGCAAAAATAAACAACTGGGACTACATCTAACTAAAAATCTTTTGCACAGCAAAGGAAACTAGCAACAAAATGAAAAGGTCACCTACTGAATGGGAGAACATATTTGTAAATGATATATCCGATAAGTGGTTAATATCCAAAATATACAAAGAACTCATACAACTCAACATAAAAAAAAATATTTTAAATGGCAGAGGATCTGAATAGACATTTTTTCCAAAGAAGATAGGCAGATGGCTAACAGGCACATGAAAAGATGCTCAACATCATTAATTATCAGGAAAATGCAAATCAAAACTAAAATAAAATATCATCTCACACCTGTTAGAATGGCTATTATCAAAAAGACAACAAATAGCCAGTGTTGATGAGGATGTGAAGAAAAAGAAACTCTCATGCACTGTTGGTAGGAATGTAAATTGGTGCAGTCACTATGGAAAACAGTATGGAGATGCCTCAAAAATTAAGAATAGAACTACCATATGATCCAGCAATTTCACTCCTGGGTATACATCCAAGAAAACAAAAACCCCAATTTGAAAAGATATATAAACTCCTGTGTTTATTGCAACATTATTTACAATAGCTAAGATACAAAAGCAACCCAAGTATCCATCAATAGATGAATTGATAGAGCTGTGTTATATATACATACAATGGAATATTACTCAGCCATAAAAAGAATGAAATCTTGACATTAATGACAACATGGGTGGACCTAGAGGGTATTATGCTATGTGAAATAAGCGAGACAGAGACAGACAAATACTGTATGATTTCACTTATATGTGAAATCTAAGAAAGAAAACAAGTGAACAAACAAGAGTTACAGGTACAGAGAACAAACAGGTAGCTGCCAGAGGGGCAGGGGCTGGGGGAAAGAAAGAAGTAGATGAAAGGGATTGAGAGGTACAAACTTCCAGTTTCAAAATAAATGAGTCACGGGTATGAAATGTACAGTGTGGATAATATAGTCAACAATTCTGTAATATCTTTGTATGGTGACACATAGTAACTAGGCTTTTAGTTGTGATCATTTTGAACTGCATAAAAAATACTAAACATATGTCGTATAACAGGAATTAGCATAGTGTTGTAGGTCAATTATGCTTCAAAAACAAACTTACAAACAAACTCATAGAAAAAGAGATCAGATCTGTGGTTACCAGAGGCGTGGGGTTGAGGAGAGGGGAAATTGGGTAAAGGCAGTCAAAAGGTACAAACCCCCAGTTAAAACATAAGTAAGTGCTGGGGTGTGATATACAGCATGATAAATGTAATTAATACTGCTATATGCTATATATGAAAGTTGTCAAGAGAATAAATCCTAAGAGTTCTTATCACAAGAAAAAGATTTTTTTCTATTTTTAATTTTTGTATCTATATGAGATGATGGATGCTCATTAAACATAATGTGATAATCATTTCATGATGCATGTAAGTCAAATCATTAAGCTGTACACTTTAAACCTATACAGTGATATATGTCAATTATATCTCAACACAACTGGAAGAAAATACATAATAAATAAATATATCTTCAAATAATTTTTCAAGTATTTAAGGAATCATTAAATTATGGTATTCTAATAAATTCCTTTATGACAGGTAAAGATATGTACTTTGTATTTCAAAATATAAACTCACTTTTTATTGTTATATTTGTGCTACTTAAAGCAGAAAATTTCAAAATTGCATCTAAATACAAAGAAAACCTATTGAAAAGCTAATAAATCCTAAGAAGGAGCTGCATTAGCATTACACAATGGGGCCTTGTTATCAATTCCATTTATTGTTAATTACACACTCACAAGTGGAGCAATGTTCTACTTGAAGCTTAATTTGAAGACAAAACAGCAAATTTCTAAGGCCTCTATTTTTTTTGTATGTAGTTAGTTTCCCAATGCGAAATTTGAAAGAGTGCACAGAATATTTTATTGTTGGAAACTAATTTCCTTAGGAATATATCCTTTTTGAAAGAACAATCTAGGAAAATAATTGGGGCAAAGAAAAATGTGTGTGGGATACACGTGAACACTTTCTCAAATACTAACCTTCTATAACCTCATTTTGAACTAGGAAGAAAGCATATTTTATTCTTGTTCTCCTAAGATTCACTAACTTAACCTGAGAGTAAGCTAAACTAGAGTTGAAAGAATCCTGCCTTCTCTAAAGCAGGCTGTTGCACCCAGGGGAGTTTTTATGCCCCTTGTGGTTGAAGACACTTTTAACCCACTGTGGAACCAGCTTGAGTTATTGAAGACGACTCTGGACCTTAGCTATTGTTAAGGTCTGTTCAGGCCTGTTCCTCAAAACGTCTAGTGCAATCTAAAGAACATGAAGCCTCGCTTCTTTTCTTTGATAGAGTATATTTCTACTACATAAAATACATCTCTGTGTACTGAGAGGAGGAGTTCCCCTATATGTACGTCTCACTAGTCTCTATACCTTGCTCCCAAAAGTCTTCTTTCTACATAGAAGAGGAGGAAGCAGTCAATTACCTTTCTTTTAATGATAACCTTTATCAACTTGCATTTTGGAAACTAATAAACAGTACACCTTTGGATATTAAAATACCTCTTATATCTGACTGGAGATAAGATATGGCCTACTATATTCCTGGAGTGGAGCCACTTAGCCTGAAGGTAATACATACTATTTTTCATTTCTTTCTGATAAGAAGCAATCAATTCTCTTTGATTTATAGTTCTCATAAATAAGGTAATATATTTCATGATTAATTTTAGTTCTAAACCATTTGCATATTGAATAAGAGATTCAGAAATGACTCTGAGAAAATAACTATGTACCTTTATTTACATTTAATAATCAATATGATTTATGCAGTCAATACACTTTTTATCATGGCTCTCATTTTAAATGAGTCTCATGAAATATACTGACCATTTTATGCTACCTTTTAATATTTTAAATGTAAAGGCAATATAGAGCTTTGTTTCTGCCTATGCCCTACTTCAAGACCCTACTTCCTACTTCAGCCACTGTAGGGTCAACCAGATGAACAAAGACTTTAATTTTGCTTAAATGCAACCTTTGCAATTCATGATGCCTATAGGAAATTACTGGGACTCATTCACAAACAACCCAAACTTCAGGACATTAATGCCCTTGGAACTATCCTTGGCCAATGAGGAGAGGGAGACAGTGCACAAAATTCTTCCCTCTTTGTCCCAGGGGATAGAAGATCAAAAGGTACTGCCATATCAATGCCAGCCACCTGTTTGGGCAGCTAACACAATAATGCATTATATTGGCTTTTCCTCCTTTCATAGTGCCCCAACCCCAAAACATTTCAAATTTGTGCTCCCTGAGATAACATTCCCAAATAAACCTTTGTCTCAGGCATGTGTCCTTTTGAGTCTTTTCCTAAGTTCACTTAGTATATTGCTTTTGAAATTCATTTATGTCACTGTGTGAATTTTATGTTGAATGTTGTATATACATACAGTGTTTATCATTAAGCAGTTGAAGGACATTTAGGTTGTTTTCAGGTTTTGGTGAATATAAATAAAATGACTATAAACATTTGTATGCAGGCATTTGTGTAAACATATGTCTTAATTTCTTTTGCATCTAGTATACACTTTATTAGAATTCTAGCTGCTTTGCCTACTTGCCAGCACTTGTTCTTGTCAGATCTTTCTTCATTTGTTTCTTTTTTTGGCCATTTGATTAGATATGTTGTAGTATTTCACTGTGGTTTTAATTTGCATTTGCCTAATGACTAATGGTAGTGAGCATCTTTACATGTTCTTATTTTAAATCCATATCTCTTCTGTAGCAAATCATCTTTTCACATATTTTACCCATATTTACTGGGTTATTCTTTCCCATTTAGTAATTTTTTAGATTTCTTTGTATATTCTCCTTATTGGTACTTTATTAAATGTGTTTTGCAAATGTTTTCTCTGAGACTATGGTTTGCCTTTTTTTTTTTTTAATGCTGTTGTGCAAAAAGCAGAAGGTTATATGTGCCCTATCTAAAAAATAATTGACTATATCAATATCATACAGATTTCCTCCTATGCTTTCTTCTAGAAAGAAGTTTTAAATTTTACTTTTATATTTACATTATTGTCCTTGCACATGGATGTGTAATTGTTTCAACACCACTAAATCAATGAAGAAAATATTTATTTACTGAATTACATTTCCAACTTTTTCAAAACTATTTGCTCATATTCATGTGGGATTACTTCTGTCATTTTATTCTGTTCCATTATTATGTGACTATTATTTTATCAATACCCTACTATATGATTACTGTAGCTTTTACAGAAAATCTTGAAATCTGGAAATGTGAGTCCCCTAATTTTGCTTTGAGTTTTCAAAATTGTTTTGGTAATTTTTTCATCATCTGCTTTTCCATATAAGTTTAGAATCAGCTTATAGATTTCCTCAAAGATATAATCAGCTTACAGGATTTTCTTTGGCGTTGTGTTCAATCTATAGATCAATCTGAGAAGAACTTACATCTTGACAATTTTGAGTCTTCCAATCAATGAATGTGATATATCTTTCCATTTACTTAGGTCTTCTTTGATACTTATCAACAATATAGTATATTTTTTATTACACAAATTGTGCCCATGTTCTTTGTTTTAAAAATATTTACCCCTATTTCATATTTTAGTGGTATTATAAGTGGTATTCTTTTTTAAATTTCAACATCTATTGCTTATTGCTACTATAAGACAACTGATTTTAGTGTGCTGACTTTATTTTCTGTAACCAATTAAATTCACTTATTTTAATAGGTTCTTTGGGATTCTCTACGTAGACAATCATGGCCTCTATGAATAAAGACTGTTTTCTTCTTTTCCAATCTATATGCCTTGTATCTCTTTTCTTCTTATTGCACTGGTATGTATATTATAGGATAGGAGTAGTATGAGTAGAAATTCTTGTTTTGGACCTAACCATAGAGGGAAACCACTTAGTCCTTAACAACAACGTATGATGTTAGCTCTAGTTATTAATAGATACTCTTTATTCATGAGGTAAGGTTAGTCATAGTTTGTGAAGTAATTTTGTCATAAATTGATGTTGAATTTTGTAATGTTTTTCAGGTATTTATTGAATGTATAACTTTTTTCTCTTTTAAAATTTTGGTTTGAATGAATTACTGTATCAGTCAAGGTTCTTCAGAGAAATAGAAGCTGTAGAAGATGTAGATATAAATAGAGATACAGGTAAAGATACAGACATAGATAGAGAGAAAGATTGATTTATAAATTTATTATTAAGAAATTGGTTCACTGACTCACATATATGGAGCTGAAAAAGTCCCACAGTCTTCTGTCTGCAAACTGGAGACCCAGGAAAGCCAGCCATGTAGTTCACTCTAAGTCTGAAAGCCTGAGGACCAGGGGAGCTAATGTTGTAATCCCCAGATACAAGGCAGAAGCAGACTGATATTCTAGCTCAGCAGTTCAAGTTAGAGAATACATTCTCCCTTCCTCTACCATTCTACCGTTCTATGCAGTCCCTCAATGGATTAGATGATGCCCAACCACAATGGGGAGGACAATCTGCTGATTCAAATGATAATCTCATCTGGAAACACTGTCACTCCCAGAATAAATCTCACTTGCTCATGATATATTATCCTGCTTATACATTTTAAATTTGGTTTACTAACATTTCTAAGGATTGCTATACTCATGTTGATGAGGGATATTGATCTGTAATTTTCTTTTCTTATAATATCATCTGTTTTTGGTATCACTGTAATACTTGCCTAAGCACAAGAATTGGAAGGTACAGCCTCTTCCATTTTCTGGAAGTTTTTTTCTTTTTTTTAAGAATTGATATTTCTTCCACAATATTTTGTATAATTCATTAATAAAGACATATGAATCATTAGTTTTCCCTTTGGGAAAGTTTTAACTATGAATACAATTTCTTCGTAGACATAGGACTATTTGAGTTCTTCATTTCTTCTTGAGTAAGCTTTGGTCATTTGTGTCTATTAACATTTTTTTCGGTCTGCCATCAAACTTATTGGCATAAACCACTAAGTTTTAGGATGGTTTGTTACACAAGAAGAACTAATTGATACAGTCATTCATTTATTCATTAATTAATAAATGTATCTTTCAATATAGACTTAAAATGCCAATAATATTTTTTAGATTCAGTCACATACTTTGAATATGATGATATAACTGAACTGTAGGGAATCAGAAACTAGTATAGAAGAAAATTATGCTATAATATTTAGAGCTTAGTGTGATAAGCATTATCTTATTCAGATTTATTAGGCATTCACTATGAAAGTAGAAAGAACTTTCTACTTTTATACTAAGTACTACTTACTATGTCGTGCTATGTGGCACTTCCTATATGCTACTATGTAAGTAAGTAGCACTCTTCAAATCAAAAGACATATTTAAATTTTTTTATACTATAAATATATGAAATTCATAGACCTCATCAACAGATCTAATTACTTTCTCTGGTTTATTCAACTCTAGCTACACTAATCTCTTTACCAGTTATACTTCATGCCTTCCATATTCCCACCTTTGGAGTCTTTGTAACCACAGATTCCTCTACTTAAAAAATCTCATTTAGACTAATCCTTAGATGTTACCTCCACAGAAAGGCGTTCCTTAGCCACCTGTTAAAATTACAATTCTCTCTCCTGTTCTGTGCACTTACCCTGTGTAATTTTCTCACAGCATTATATGACAATATGCCATATACAGTTGACCCTTGAACACTATGGGTTTGAACTACATAGGTCCACTTACATAAAGTTTTTTTTAAATAAATACGTACTATAGTACTACACAGTCTGTGGCTGGTTGAATTCAGGGATGTTCAACCACACATAATGAGGGCCAAATATAATGTTATACCCAATTTTCAACTCAGTGGGGGTTGGTGTCCCTAAAACCTGCATTGTTCAAGGGTCAATTCTATTTGTTTATTTGCTGTCTTGTAACCTCCTTTTAGTTAAAAGCTCAATGAAAGCAGGGACTTTATTCTGCTTTGTTTTGCTTACTGCTTTATCTACAGTGGCTATATAAGAACTTAGAACATCATAGGCATGCAATAAATATTATGGAACAAAGAAATGAAGGAATGCCCATTATATTAGGAGCTATAATTTTTTCTTTTTTTTTGCAGTATGCGGGCCTCTCACTGCTGTGGCCTCTCCCGTTGCGGAGCACAGGCTCCAGACACGCAGGCCCAGTGGCCATGGCCCATGGACCCAGCTGCTCCACGGCATGCGGGATCCTCCTGGACCGGGGCATGAACCCGCGTCCCCTGCATCGGCAGGCGGACTCTCAACACTGCGCCACCAGGGAAGCCCGGAGCTATAATTTTTTATAACAAGTAGAATACTCATTTATAGTTGAAAAATCTGGCTTTGATTCTGTGAACTCCTACTACTAAATTTAAGCACATTACATAATTTTTCTGTTTTTATTTTATTAACCTCTTAATTTAAATGTTCAACTCTGCCATCATGTACATTAATTTCTTTTGCCTGAAATGTTTAAGTGTTCCAGTCCACTAATCACTCTCTTTCATTACTAATAAAATTCTTGTTCATTATGCTACATACTTCTTTATTTACTATACTAAACGGTCATTTGAAATTTATTTAATTTTTTTATATTTGTGTTTTCTCCAGAGTAGAGTGACCAAATTGAGGGGAATCAGCTCTATTTTTTAATTAGCTAGATTAAGTCAATGGCTCAACTTCTTTATCCTCAGACCATCATTGATGAAGATATGTCAGACATCTTATTGGGATCTGACATTTTGTGGTTGTGGATTGAAGGTTCTCCCTTTTATTTACTGGGTAAGAGTACATAGATGCTTGAAAAACTTTCAATCGGCTCTTTACCACAGTTCCATGTAATTTATCTAACATACAAAGGCCAAAAGTCAACTATTTTGTCTGTAGTCTACCTAAAATTGCCACACTGACTAGAACTTCCAGGCATTCCCCTTGGATTTTCCTTCAACTGTCAAAATTTGACTGACCCAGACCAGCTATCTTCACATATAACCCATTCTTTACCACTTTCCAAGTGTCATGGTCCCTTACATCTCCTTGTGAATCATAAGATTTCCTCATCTTCCTCTTTTGTCTCAGAAATTTTCAAACCTCTAACACTAACAATTATGTTGCTTTCTTTTCTCTAGGGTATGGAGAGGGATAGGAGAACTTCAGGCCTCAAAGATGGATCAGGAAAGGAGATCCACCACAGTGATGTGGATGTAGGAACATCCTTGTCTTCTTTCTTGATACTGGGTAAAACAAACAAAACTTAAAAACTAATATTTTTTGTCATTAAGTTACAAATGTCAACATTCACAAAATATTTATAGTCTCATTTGGTGGAAGAGTATTATTTCCCTGTCCTTAAATTTCATTTAAAAGTCTTTTTATTTGCCCCTTTCCAATGTTGACAGGGAAAGTAGATGAAACTTGAAGACAAGAACTATATACTTTATTTGATAACTATAACTTTGTCAGATAATGTGTCCTATGTAGAATAAATTCTTGTTATTGTTGAAGAAATAATTAAAAGAATGAAGTTTATTTCTAAAGCTAGCTATTTTTTATTTAGATAGGTTTAATATTGTTCCTTTTTATAATTCTAGTTTCAGTTTTTTTCCCTATTTTATTCAAACTTCATAAAATCCATTCATAGCCTCCCTCCATCTTACTCCCATCTCCACAGTGAAAAAATAGAACTTTTAAACTTTATATTTCAATATACACTTAATCTTATTTAACAGTGTCTTTTAAAAGGCTGTCATTTCTCTTATTTCTGATAGACTTTTCTTGTGAATTCATCTGTGTAATGTGTCACACTTTAGAAACCACTTTACACATTCTAATTGGATCTAACACAGCAGCCTTGAGGAAGACAGAATAGTACTATCCTCCTCATCTTACCGTTGCTGAATAAGAGAAGTTAAAAAAAAAAAGAAAAAAATATATATCTTAGTTCACAGACTGGGGTGGGAGAGAGAAGTAAGATCTTCTGCCCTATTTTTCAGTGCTATCTCTATTATATCAAGAAGCCACTCAGGAATAATACAGCAAGCTTTTCCAGTACTGCATGGTCAGCAATTATGTAAAAGAAGCCACTCACTTAAGACTACACACTCTAGGGTTTTGTATGAAATTTATATGAAATTCTAGAAAAGGCAAAACCATAGTTTGCTTTCTGGCAGATCAATGATTGTACAGAAGCAAGGGTGGGGGCAGGGATTGACTGCTAAGGAACACAAGGGGGCTTTTGTGGTGATGGGAGTGTTCTAAACCTTGACTGTGGTGGTAGTTAAATGACTGTTGCCCCTGGTCTATCGAACTGCACACTTAAAATGAAGGACACTCTTACTTCTGTATTAGTAACATAAATATATAAATTTGTTTTTCAAAATTTATTTCTCAGCATGCTTAATCAATTGACGTCTTTTATGTTTTGCCTTTAAATGCCTTGGTAACTGGTTCAGGTTGAGCACGTTGTTAAAAATGCAAAGCCATTTGTTTTTCTCCCATCTGACCTGATACACTAATCAGTAGGGCACTGTTGTGTTATTTAGAACAAGGAATGAGGTCAAATTTCTCCCTAGTGAAGAATAAATAGCAAATGTACTTCAAAAAGTACTTGGCATTTAATGCCTAATCCTTAAGATTACTTAATGTTTAAAAAAAATGGCCAAGACATGGTACTTTATTACAAAACAATTTGACCAACATTTTTTGGTTAACAATTTTTATGTATAATGAGCCACATGCATTTTAAAATACAAAAGCATGAGCTCATTGGATAGTGGGTTGAAACAATATAAGTAAAAAAGATTTTAAAAGTAGATAAAGTATACAGAAGCTTAGGTTCTTTCTCTTGTTACTTCTCTTAGTCTTGTAAATAGCTTGAAACAATGATTTTTCCCTCACCCATTAATATTTTTTCTGTGATACTAGTGCTGGTACTTCATAAAAATATTATGTAAAAATATAAATATATAAAAGAGAAAAAGTAACATAATGAAACTACATGGATCCAATATCCAGTATTAACACAATCATTTTTTCTCTAAGTCTATACCTGATCTCCATCCCACACACCACCTTAGATATTTTTTCAGTCAAATCCTAGATATCACTTATGCATCCATAGATCCTTTAGTATGTATGTATTTAAGATACTTTAAAACTCATTACTCCTATGTTTTTATTATTCCTAAGGTAATTAATTATAATTCTTTTAATGTTATGAAATACACAATATTCAAATTTCCTCCAATACCTTATAGTATTTTAAATTTACAGTCACTTTGTTTGTATCAGAAAACAAAGTACATACTGCATTTTATTGGTATAGTTTAAATTGCTTTTAATTTATAAGCTTCCCATCTTTTTTTCTTATAATTTATTCAATAAAGAAAGAAAGGGTATTGATTATATAATAATTTTGCACCTTTTAGATTTTGCTTATTGTATTTTTTGTATCACTTAAGATGGTCTGCATACTACTTTATTTCCTATAAAATAAACTTACATTTTAGAAAGCTGATAAATTTTGTTCTATTTTTTGATAATACTACTTAATAGGAGTTGTGAGCTTCCTACTATAACACATCAAGAGGTACATTATGTCTAGTTTTCATTCTTATTGTTTTTATTAAGACTGATCTAACCAGCTACATTTTCCTTTTTTCTTTACTATCAATATGAACTCAGAATGATACATATATATATATATATATATATATATATATATATATATTTTTTTTTAGATGTTGGGGGTAGGAGTTTATTAATTAATTAATTTTTGCTGTGTTGAGTCTTCGTTTCTGTGCGAGGGCTTTCTCTAGTTGTGGCAAGCGGGGGCCACTCTTCATCAGGGTGCGCGGGCCTCTCACTGTCGCGGCCTCTCTTGTTGCGGAGCACAGGCTCCAGATGCGCAGGCTCAGTAATTGTGGCTCACGGGCCTAGTTGCTCCGCGGCATGTGGGATCCTCCCAGATCAGGGCTCAAACCCGTGTCCCCTGCATTAGCAGGCAGATTCTCAACCACTGCACCATCAGGGAAGCCCACTAATATTTTTACTAAAATTAAAATTACTGAGAAAATTTTAAATTTCCTTGTCTTTTTATTTATCATATTATTTTAATTTTTTCATTTCTATTTTCATGTCTATTTATTTATTTCTATTGTGGTAGAATATACATAACATTTTAATCATTTTTAAGTGTACAGAAAAATATAGAATCTTTCATTAATTTTTCATATCATCCTTGCATAGGATCCAAGTTAACCTTCTCTATATCATTCCAATTTTAGTATGTGTGTTGCTGAAGTGACACTTTGCATTTCTTCTTATCTTTAGAGTAAAAGATATTAAGGATATATCTGAATATCTGGCTTGGTTTATATCACAAATATATTGCATCTTAAAATTCTATTAATGAATAGATCTTACATCATTTAAACCTTTTTCATTGAAAATAGGTTTCACTGTTTTGTCATTTGCCTATTTGTTGATTATAATGTTTATCAGTCATGTATATTTTTTGGACAAGTTACATAACTAATATTAATTTTATCCTTTATTGATTCTATTTCATTAGTCACATTTAGGACTTTTCCCTTCTTTCAAGTTTATAGGTGCATTCACAAATATTTTTTTCTAATACTTGCAGTGTGAAGTTATCTTCTTGTCTTTTCTTTATATAGCTATGACATTATTCCAACACTATTAATAATACATAATATTTTTGCTCACTGATTTCTGATGCTATATTTATAATATATGAAGTTTTTCTTTGCAAATATATCTATTTTCAGATTTTCTATTCTGGTCCACTCATATTCTGATATCTTACTCTCTTAATTATAGAGGACTCAAATACATTTCATATGGGGTGGGGGTTAGAACACCCTTTTCATGGTTTACTGGTTTCTCTATTGTTTCTTGTCTGTCCTTTCACATAAATGTTATAATTAACTTTTGTAGCTCAAGAAAATAAAAAGATGGTGTTTTTATTGCAATCATATTAACTTTACAAATCAAATATTTTTACTGATATTCACATACACGATTCGTTTTGTAGGTTCCTTTAGAGCAGTTTTTATCAGATTTTGCAACATTATACTCACCTTATAACAAGAATTTGGAAGTTGTCTCCCCCTTTGTTTATGCTTTAAAATAGTTTAAGTAGTATTGGGATTATCTTTAAGTTGTTTAAAGCAATTCATTTGTGAAAGTATTTTGAGCTTAGGTCAATTTTTATCATAATATGTCTTGATTTTGGCTGCTTGTGAAAACTTTCTCTGAGACATGCTATTCCCTTGCAAAATGAAGATATAATTCTTAACTTATTTCAGAAAATTAACTAACATTTTTTAATATTTATTTTTTGTCCTTGCTTTTTTTTCATATGTATATATGTATATACAGATAGATACATAGGTAGGTAGGTAGATAGATAGATATACATATACATATGAACTACTTTCTCTACTTTTTCTATCACTTTCTTCCTCACCCAGAACTACTGGAGATGAAAGGCCTAAAAATTATGACATTGTTGAAAAAAATTAAAGAAGACATAAAGAAGACATAAAGAAATGAAAAGATAGTCTATGCTCATCAACTGGAAGAATTAACACTGTTAAAATGCCCATATTACTTAAAGCAATCTACAGATTCAATGCAATCCTTGTAAAAATCACAATGATATTTTTCACAGAAATAGAACAAAAAAAAATTCTAAAATTTGTATGGAACCACAAAAGACCCCAAATACCCAAGGCAATTCTGATAAAAAAATAACAAAGCTGGAGGTATCACACTCCCTGATTCAAATTACAGTACAAAGCTATAGTAATCAAAACAGCATGGCAGCAGCAGCAAAAGACTGACAGATCAATGGAACAGACTTTAGAGCCCATAAATAAACCCACACATATATAAACAACTAATTTAACACAGAGAAGCCAAGAACATACAATGGAGAAAGGAAAGTCTGTTCAATAAATGGTATTGGGAAAACTCAACAGCCACATGGGAAAGAATGAAACTAGACCACTATCTTACACCATACACAAAAATTAACTCAAAATGGATTAAAGACTTGAATGTAAGACATAAAACTTCTAGAAGAAAACATAAGCAGTACATTGTTTGACATCAGTCTTAGCAATATCTTTTTCGTTCCGTTTCCTCAGGCAAGGGAAATAAAAGGAAAAATAAACAAATGGGACTACATCAAACTAAAAAGTTTCTGTACATCAAAGAAAATTATAAACAAATGAAAAGGCAGAACCAGGAGGGGAGGAGGGTGGTAGTGGGAGGAATAGGTAACAGGGGTTAACTGTATATTGAGGGATAGAAACTAGATTTTTGGTGATGAGTATGCTGTAGAGTGTATATACAGAAGTTGAATTATAATGTTGTATATATGAACCTTATATAATGTCATAAACCAATGTACCTCAATAAAACAATTAATTAATTAAAAAAATAAAGAAGCATCAAATGGATCTCATGGATGTGATTGAAAGCAGATCAAACATAGGATAGGGTATATATTGAATTCAGAAATACACCATTAGAAAAGACATGCAAATTAAAACAAAGAGTGAACAAAGAAGACAAGCACAGCAAAACAAAACATAAAGGATACATGGAAATTGGTCAAAAAAGAGTCCCAGAAGGAGAAGACAGAGAGTTAAGATAGAAACAAAACTTGAACAACTAATGGCTGATAATTTCCCATATTAGTTGGAAGATATTGCCAGCTAATCCAAGTGGGATAAATACAAGGAAAAACATACCTAGATGTAATATAATCAAATTGTTGAAAATCAAAGATGAAGTGATAATATTAAAAGCAGCTGGGAAAAAAGCTATCTGACACTTACTGGGAAAAATATATATAATTGGTAGTTAAGCTGTTAGTAGAAAATGGAAGTTAGGCAAAGATAGAAAGATATCTAAACTAAATCCAGTTAGTATGGGAGCCTGGCAAATATATTTTGCTGGATAGCTTTCCTCTTGTCCTCTCCCCCATATGGAGTAACTCAAGGAAAGTTCAGGAACCACATGGGAGAACAAAAAGATAAATTATTTGTACTGTGGGAAATAAGAATATTGACAGGTGAAATAGTTGCCTTAGGGACATATTCAGTGTTAGATTTTGGTGATACATCTCAGTGGAGATTTGAAGTAAGAAGGTGGATATGTGAGTTTAGATTACAGAGGAAATTCTTAGAATTCACACACAATATAATATCTTCTAAGAATAGGATGTAATAAAATATCTCAGATTGAGATAATTGCAAGATTGAAATTAAGAATAGTTTTAAAACTTATAAAATATTTTTTGCCTGATATTCGTACACTAAATTTTATATTCTAATTTGTGATAAATATTCTAGAATCCAGGAACATGGATTCCATGATTAAATTATAGCATCAAAAAACTGCATACACTGACACTGTCATATTCCCCAAGATTATTCCTATCCTGCCCATGATTAATTTTACTGAACTGTATAAATTTGAGAAAGCAAATCTAACCTAATTAAGTTATTAAAAAAATCATGTATACCATGTATAGTTTTATTGATAATATTATTTTCTAGATCACCCACTATTCTATTTCATCAGCTCTCTTAGGATAAATTTCCCTTGTGATCAAAGTGCAAATTTCTGTGTTCTCCTTTAGTAATTTGTTGCCTTAAATTTTACAAACTCTGAATCAAGTGACAATGTTTTCTCATTAGGTTTAGAAGTAAATATGTTGCCTATCTCTTGCAGGCAGACTGGACGTCTCAGCAGGTATTCTGTGCATTAAATTCATACTCAATTTGAATTTCTCTTTTTGCTGCCTCTATTGGGTTGATTTGTGTCCGATTTCAGACTTGGTCTCCAGAACTGTGAGATCATCGATTTCTGTTGTTTTAGGTCATCCAGCTTACAGTACTTTTTTATTGTAGCCCTAGGAAAATAATACACTGCCTTTATACTCAATTCCTTCACTTATTTTTATGTTTTGTGTTCATTCATTGTACAATATATATTTTAATCGAATTCCCCTTTTAATGAAATGAGGCAGAACTCTTTTGTCTTTCCATTCACCATCCATCCTATACTATAAAAACTTAAGATGTGAGTCATACTTCCAAGTAGCTTCCTATCTTATGGATGTTTTAAGACTTAATGCCCATGAACATTAATGAAAAACATAAAATAATAGAAACCTAAATTATAAATTACTTGGAGCAAACAACACCACTATAAGAATTTAGAGCTAGGATTAATATGTGTAGGCCAAAGTAAACAATAAATATTAAAAGTGTCAATAAGTCAGGATTTAAGCTGAAGCTTAAGGAGTGGTTAGGAAGGATTTCAGCTGGTAAGAGGAGGGGATGTTATTTCAGGAAGGAAGCAACTTGAGCAAGGTTAGGGTGATAGGCAAGTTCATGGTGTAAATAAATGATGATGCCGACTCTAGAGAAAGCTCCACAGTTGGGAATGGAAAACAATCTTGTCTAAGTGGGAGATAGAAAACTTGCAGGGACTATGAAGAAGGAAAAACATGAACAGAGAAGTTTAAATCCATTTAGGAAGGCAACTGGGAGCTGTTATAGGTTTTTTGAACACTAGTAGAATAAAAGGACCTAAGGGATATTAATCCAGAGATAGTGTGCAAGATAAATTTGAGTCATGGAAAGAAAAAAGAGTCACGTAAGAGTCAAGAGAACAGAGCCTGAGAGTTATTTTTAAAAACTGGTTAAAGAATACAGACCTCTGGTATTCAGTGACTAAATAAATGCTACTGACTTGGGAAGATCAGTTAAATTTTCTGAGTTTTTCTTGAAATTCTAATTTCTCTATTACTACTTAATTTCTCTCTTTCATTGTGACTGGATTTGAGCCATTGGCATCTATTTCAGGGATCTTTTCATTGTTAATAAAAGATTTTTGCCTAACCTTGGAAGACCTCGTATAAACTTTTATTTTTAAAAGCACTTAACATCCATGGTGTATATTTATAATGCTCACTACTAAGGCTCAGTTTTGAAAGAAGGCCAAGTTTGAAATTTTCAGCTATGTTATCTTAATTTCCAAGCTGTGTTAATTTTGCTGACTGTAGAATATTCCTTTCCACCTCATTATTGTCTCTTTTCTTGAGACTACTCTAGCTAGCATGTGTGTCTGAAATAGGTGAACTCTACTTTCTTGATACTTTTTCCTTTGCATTTTACCTTCCTCATTCAATCTTTCTCTTTTAGAACACGTAGCCTCTTTTATACACAGATTTCAAGGGGACTTCTCATGGCATAATTGATTTTGAGGACTCTTTGGCCTGATAATTCTGTTTGGATTGAAATTTATGCAAGTAATTCAAGACATCACTCAAATTGCAATATCATCAGTATTATATGGCTTTTTTTTTTTTTTTTTTTTTTTTTTGAGCAGCAACACTGAAAATCCATTAGGTTCATTTTAAGAAAAAAAATGGGTTTTTGTAGACATTCTCATTTTTTGAATATAAAACATTTCTTTTTCACAAAATATATGTTTCTAATGAACAGTCCTTTGAGCTATTTATGCAAATTTACTCCAAGGAAAAGAAGCAGGCAGAGTTGAAATTGAAAAACGCTGAATATCCTATGTTCATTTGAGGGTCACTCAAGTATGCAGAAGGAAAAAGATTGATCAGGATTCAGAAAAATGGGATGATTGAAGATTGAAAAAAACATATTCTACAACTAAAAACATTTCGGAGATGGTTTGTTTTAAGATATAAAGTTCTGATAAGTCTTTGAATCAGAGCCAACTGGGCATCTGTTCCTTTCAAAAATCTCCATTTGCTGCTGAAAAACCAGGCTAAATAGTTACATGACAACCTGTATTACATTTTGAAACTTAAATTCTTGGGTTAGTAATTTTGCACTAGTCATGTATTATCCTTGTTAGAAATAGTATAAATACTTTGATGGTACTATTTTTTAAAAAAGTACATCCTGTAACTAACTTTTAGCTGTATCAGTTGTATGAATATGAACTGGAATTAATATAACAATATAAACAAACAAATTGTGTATTTTTAAAATTATATATTTTTTACTTACCACCTCTGTAATAAGAAACAAAATTTCATTCTCTAGCAGGAGTCTTGCTTTATTATTTTGTCATGAAAAGTGTATGTAAAAAACCCACTCATATGATAAATATCTATTGTTTTTATATTTGCTAACATCATCTATTTTACATTATAAATTATATGATGTTATAATTTGAAATTTCCTTTAGAGGATATAAACTCTTGAGAGCAGAAGTTATAAAACCTTTAATAGGCAGTAGGATCTAACACAATTTTACTTAGTGATCTATACATGGTAAGCACTTAAAACATTTATTGATAAGTGAATGCATGAATTATTAATGTTGCTTACCAATCCTTTTTTATTCTTGTGTTTGTTTCAACAGAGGGACATTCATCTCTAGATGTTTAATTTCAATGAGTATGTCTTTATCCCTGGACTTTAAAAAATTAAACCCAATTTAAAATTCTTCTACATTAGAATAAATGGATTATTTCATATAAATATTCTTAAATATGTTTTCCTAGGTTTTCCATTCCAGAGTGCATTCCAAAATTCTTGTGAAGAGCTGTGATTGCTTTATAATCACTTTACTCATTCAGTTTTTGATCAGCAATATTTGCATTTTTCTTTTAAAGAAAATAAACAATTTCAATAGGCTTGTGATTCCAAATCATTGTGAAAGAGATTTTTGAAGGCTGATATATCCTTATGATAACCTGATGGTATTTGGGTTTTTTTTTTTGGTCATGCTGCATGGCTTTTGGGATCTTAGTTGCCCAACCAGGGATTGAACCTGGACCCTTGGCAGAGAAAGCATGGAGTCTTAACCACTGGACTGCCAGGGTATTCCCACCTGACGGTATTTTGGATGACTCTATCTTGATTTACAACTTATGAACATTAAGGGCATGTATAAGGTGGAAAAGGACTTTCACTCGATTTCTTGTCATAGTGATCACTGAGTAGTATTTAGCAAATTCATATACCAGTATTTATGCAAAATACCAATTTAAAATAGTAGTTCTTAATGGGGGGTGGAGGGCACACATCACCAGAACCTGAGGGACTTTTTGAAAATATAATGAACTCCACTAGAAGACATTCTTATAAAGTTCAGAACTGGAAATTTTACCCACGGGATTACTATGCAAAGCCCTGTTATAATTACTGGATTGTAGGCATATGATGCTCATACTAGAAAGACAAATTTTTATTCCAGCTAAGTTGGACACTTACGTAGGTTCATATAATATCATTCCCTTGTTTGTGGTTTGATACTATAGAAGTCAGGCCAATAAGCTAAATAATCAATATATCTTGATGATGCTGATAGTATTATTTTTCCAGGCTGGGTGTGGTTTTATTAATGACAAGCAAAAAAAAGCCAAAATTCGTAAATATTAGGAATATTTTATAAATATACATATGTAAAAATATACATATGTATTTTATAAATATACATATGTATTTGTACATACATACAAATTCAGTTTACATATCTTTAAACTGAATTCTAGACAATTAACTAATACTCTGAAAGGCTGCCAAAGCCATAACCACTTCCAAGTAGGTAAGTCCTTACAAAAACAGTTATGCTTAGTGAAGACTGTACTAGGCTTTGTACAGCAAATTGCAACTAGCTTTGCACAGCGCAACCACTAGGCTTTTAGACTTGATTCCAAGGCTGCCATCCTTAGGCTAGACACAAAATCCAGCATCCCATATAGGGGTTAATGTGAAGTCTCAACAGTAACATATACTACTAGACAGGTACTAGCCAATGTAGATGTCACCAATGACATCTCCCCTATTATGGCTCAAACCTGAGACAGACAGAACAGGGACAGAGGCAGGGAGAATGGTACAGATATCAAGAGATATAAACAAACAGGACTAAAAATAATGAAGGGACAGATTCCAGTATTTGCAATTCCAGTGTGCAAAACGCACAAGCCACTCCTACATTGCTATATACTATCTCCTAATTTAGAACTTCTCTACCTTTTCCACCATGAGACTCCATGCATATACTCATATCACAGGCAAAAAAGAAATATAATTCTTTGGCATGTGTTAGATTATAAAAAATGATAGTACATAAAATAAGTTGTATGACTCCAGTTAGGAAAATGATAATTTTTGCCACATATAAATACCCATGAGAAAGATGATGCCTCCTGCTGAATAGGACCTTAATATTCCCCTCAGCTTCACTAAATTTTTTTTTTTTTTTTTTTTGCAGTACGCAGGCCTCTCACTGTTGTGGCCTCTCCCATTGCTGAGCACAGGCTCCAGACGCGCATGCTCAGCGGCCATGGCTCACAGGCCCAGCCGCTCCGCAGCATGTGGGATCTTCCCAGACCGGGGCATGAACCCGTGTCCCCTGCATCGGCAGGTGGACTCTCAACCACTGCGCCACCAGGGAAACCCTTCACTAAATTTTATACAGGTTTCTTCATGACTTTAGGCTCCTGACCTCCCTTTTCCTAGAATATTTACTTTAGAAATCTTGTAATTGTAAATTCTTTCTTTAACTCTTTGAGATGTAAATCTTTTGAAAGTTTCTTGCCAGGTTTACAACCCAGGAAAGTCTTTTTCAAGTATCATGAAGTATCCTTTTGAAATGTAATCATCAGGGAAGATAGAGGCCCTGCTTCCAAGTTTCTGTGGGAGAGTAAAAGTCTAACCTTGGGTTGACCTTGCTGCAAGTTCTGAAACTACCTCCTGTCGTGAAGATAGGAGGAAATTTACTTTTCCTCTGCGTATGACCAATTAGCAAACACAGGTGACCTATGATTCCTCCCATCCCAGCTCTTAAAAATTTACCAGTCCTCTTGTTTTTTGTTTTTTTCACCAAAGTTTAGTTCAGACTATGTTCTAGACTCTTTCCTTATTGCGATAGTCTTGAATAAAGTCTTCATTGCCTGTTTAACTTTATCAGGTACAATTTTTGCTTTTTATAAGGCTGTGTACAGTAGAAACCATAAAATGAAAGATGTCAAGACTACATTAAAGTCATAGATTATTAGTAGAAAATAGGGAGAAGTAAGATGATATGACCAGGAAAGTTCAAATCATAAGGAAAGTTGATTGGGGAGGGAGAAAGTGGTCTTGAGGCAGGAGATAGATGCACCCCAGGAGGAACAGTTTCTTGCCTGTGGACAGAAACTCTATAATAGCAGAAACTCCATAAAAGCAGGATGATGGAGGAGGCTGGGCCCTGCCCAGACAAGAGATAAAAGACCACATACTCCTCATTCTCGAAGTCAAGGAGACCTCCCCAACTACACATGTGCAGAAAGGTTCCTTGGAGGTCAAAAAGGAAGGGGTCACCAGCTCATAGTAAGTGATGTCAACTACCCATAGGCCTCTTCACTAGAAGCCATCTTGGCTAAGAGATGCACAGGCATACAGGGGAGGACCCTGAGATATACCAGGACTCAGAATCAGGCAAAGCAAGATGATTGGTCAAACCCAGAAGAAATGTCCCATAAAAGTGATTCAAACTGCCATGACAGCGCGACTCTCTCTCTGAGCCCACCCATGTGTCTATCCACACATACTCTACCCTTACTGCTCTCACTGCTGCTGCCTGACCTCAATCTCTGGCTGGAAACCGAACCCTGCTTCAAGCCACTGCAGGCCGAGGCCACCAGAGATCAGTCTCTGCTTCTGAGGTGGCAAGTTATCATTTTTCTAGAGCTGCACTAAATAACAGTGAAGTCATTCCTGAGCTCCTTACGGCAATTTTTTATGATTTGTTGTGCTAGATTTCAAAGATTATTTATCTCTACTATCTTTATTCCTCCCTCAGATTGATTAGCATCAAGTCCCAGAATTCTCCTTCCACAATGTGAATGAAAGTTCTCGTTTGGGCAAACTGTTCAGCATTTTCAAGGGATGGAGATTATTTAAAAAGACAGTAATTGCCAGACACATAGACACTGTAATGAAATTTAGAGGCTACAGCCACAGCAGTCTCTCTATCCCTCCTTCTCTCTCTCTCAATTTCTATTATTGGGCAAACACACTTTCTCAGACTTCCTGTTTATTTGCCTTATCCTGTTTCCTCTGTGATGGGGAGGGCTTTTGTTCTTATAGTGTTTATAACTTTTGAGCTAGAACGAAAAGAAACTCCTTAGACCCCCTAGACTAGAAAGAAAAAGCATATCTTCATATTGTCCTGACCAAAGAGGACAAATGAAGTTTGGGGCATATTCCCATAAGATAATAATAATGAATATTTTGATCACTTTTGACTTTCTAAAGCTTTTATTTCCTCACCAATACTAATTTTTCATATTTTCTTACCAGAAAGCAAATATCTCCAACTGCAAAACAAAACACATACACACACACCATGACAACAATTAATAAGTAAAATAAAAATTGTTTTGAGGCACAGATGCTGAAACATTCAATACTGAATGTAGTTACATTGAACCAGGAATCAAAAGAACTGGATGACTATCTTTAGTGTTATGCTTAAATTCTATACCGGCCAATGTCACTAATGAACACAGATGCAAAAATCCTCAACAAACTATAAGCAAACCAAATTCAACAATAGAGGATATATACCATGATCAATTGGGACTTATCCCAGTGATGCAAAGATGGTTCAATATCCACAAATCAATCAATGTGGTATACCACATTTATAAATTAAAGAATAAAAATCATACAATCATCTCAATAGATGCAGAAAAAGCTTTTGCCAAAATTCAACATCCATTTATAATAAAAACTCTCAACAAAGTAGGTATAGAAGGAACATACTTCAACATAATAAAGGCCATATATGATAAGCCCATGGTTAACATCACACTTGATGGTGAAAAGCTGAAAGCATTTCCTTTAAAATCAGGAACAAGACAAGAATGCCCACTCACCACTTTTATTCAACATAGTATTGGAAGTCCTAGTGACAGCAATAAAAAATAAAAAGAATTGGAAAGGAAAAAGTAAGACTGTCACTCTTTGCAGATGAAACAATACTATATATAGAAAATCCTAAAGATGTCAACAAAAACTATTAGAACTCATCAATGAATTCATTAAAGTTAGAGGATAGAAAATCAATATACAGAAAATGAGTCACAGGTATGAAATATGTAGTGTGGGGAATATAGTCAATAATTATGTAATATCTTTAGTGACATAATAACTAGACATTGTGGTGATTATTATAAACTGTAAAGAAATACTGAGTCACTCTGTGTGTTACAGGAACTAACATAGTGTTATAGGTCAATTACATTTTAAAAACAAATAAACTCATTAACAAACTCATTAAAAAGAGATCTATTTTGTGGTTACCAGAGACAGGAGGTAAGGAGGGGGGAACTGAATGAAGACAGTCAAAAAGTACAAATTTCCAGTTAAAATATAAGTACTAGGAGTGTAATGTACAACTTGACAAATGTAAATAACACTGCTATATGTTATATATGAAAGTTGTTATGAGAGTATATCATGAGTTCTCATCCAAGGAAAAATCTTTTTTTTCATTTCCTTAATTTCATATCTATATGAGATGATGGATGTTCACTAAAATTACTGTGATAATCATTTCATGATCTATGTAAGTCAAGTCATTATGCTGTACATCTTAAATTTATACCATGCTGTATGTCAATTATATCTCAATAAAACTGGAAGAAAAAAAAAACACAAAAGAGAAAATAAAAAATATATCAAAAACAAGCATCTAAAAATAATCTAAAAACACTTTTATGTAGAATACTTAATAGGGCCTTGTATTTCCATATGTCAGCTATGCAGTTAAATCTTAAAGCATTTACTATTACCCTGTGATTTTAAGGCAAGATCAACAAAATAGAATGCAGAGACATGAGATAAATGAAATTCCAAAATGGATTTAGTAGTTGAATATCAAATCACTTCAAATTGGCAGGGGAACCCACTTCATCTGGGTTGTTTTAATACATGAGGTTCAGCCTTATGACTCATGATAGACATAGAAACAAAAAAGATAGATATATATCTACTTCACTCCTTACACAGTATGAAATGCTAGGTGGATAATAATTCAAAAATTTAAAAGGAAACCATAAAAGTACTAGAAAAAAATATTGGAGAATCTAATTTTATATCTATTAAGAATAGGGAAACACTTTTGAAACAAGCCCAAACAAACCTTGAAATGATAAAAGAAAAAAAAAATAAAGCAATTAAAAACATAATAAATAGGAATTTTCTAGATAGAAACAAATCTCATAAAAATATGCAAGAAATTGACAAACTGGGAAAATATTTCAATCATCTATTTCAAATAAAGACATACTTTCTCAGAAATCAATAAATAAACTACCAAACATTCAATGGTGAAACGGACAAGAACATGCAGTTCATAGAAAAGTAAAAGGCTATGCATTAAAAACATACAAACTCTTCAAACACAAACGTAATTAAAACCTAACACCACAAAATAGAGTTTCACCAATCAAGGCAACACTCATAAATTTAGTAATATGCAATGCCACTAATTTTATGGAGAAAAAGTCATTCAAAAAGTGTTGATAAAATAAGTATCCACATTTAAAATGCACATACTTTCTTGATTTACTCTACAGATACACTAATGTGTCAGTACAGAAATATAAGAATAGAGGTGATAATTACGGTACTTACAGAAAAAGAGGAAACTAAAAAATATCTATCAATAGGTACTACTTAAATAATCCATGATACCCTAATAGAACTAGGCAAAATATTAGACAGACATTTTGACTACTTTTGAAGAGTAAGGTGAAACAACATTAAGAATATGAATAGGGGGGACCTTGAAGATGGCGGAAGAGTAAGACGCGGAGATCGCCTTCCTCCCCACGGATACACCAGAAATACATCCACACGTGGAACAACTCCTACAGAACTCCTACTGAAGGCTGGCAGAAGACCTCAGACCTCCCAAAAGGCAAGAAACTCCCCACGTAACTGGGTAGGGCAAAAGAAAAAACAGAGACAAAAGAATAAGGACGGCACCTGCACCAGTGGGAGGGAGCTGTGAAGGAGGAAAAGTTTCCACACACTAGGAAGCCCCTCCGCGGGCGGAGACTGCGGGAGGCAGAGGGGGGAGTTTCGGGACCGCGGAGTAGTGCACAGCGACGGGTGCGGAGGGCAAAGCGGGGAGATTCCTGCACAGACGATCGGTGCCGACCGGCACTCACCAGCCCGAGTGGCTTGTCTGCTCACCCGCCGGGGCGGGCGGGGCTGCGAGCTGAGGCTCGGGTTTTGGTTTTGGACGGAGCTCAGGGAGAGGACTGGGGTTGGCGGCTTGAACATAGCCTGAAGGGGTTAGTGCACCACGACTAGCCGGGAGGGAGTTCGGGGAAAAGCCTGCACCGGCCGAAGAGGCAAGAGACTTTTTCTTCCCTCTTTGTTTCCTGGTGCGCGAGGAGAGGGGTTTAAGAGCGCTGCTTAAAGGAACTCCAGAGACGGGCGCGAGCCGCGGCTAAAAGCGCGAACCCCAGAGACGGGCGCGAGCCGCGGCTGAGGGCGCGAGCCCCCGAGACGGGCGCGAGCCGCGGCTGAAAGCGCAAACCCCAGAGACGGGCGCGAGCCCCCGAGACGGGCGCGAGCCGCGGCTGAAAGCACAAACCCCAGAGACGGGCGCGAGCCGCGGCTAAAACCGCGGACCCCAGAGACGGGCGCGAGACGCTAAGGCTGCTGCTGCCGCCACCAAGGGGCCTGTGTGCGAGCACAGGTCACTCTCCACACCCCGCTTCCGCGGAGCCTGTGCAGCCCGCCACTGCCAGGTTCCCGGGATCCAGGGACAACTTCCCCGGGACAGCGCACGGCGGGCCTCAGGCTGGTGCAACGTCACGCCGGCCTCTGCCACAACGTCACGCTGCCTCTGCCGCCCGCAGGCCGGCCCCGCACGCAGTGCCCCTCCTTCCCCCATCCCCCAACCCCCGGCCTGAGTGAGCCGGAGGCCCCGAATCAGCGGCTCCTTTAACCCCGTCCTGTCTGAGCGAAAAAACAGACGCCCTCCAGCGACCTACACGCAGAGGCAGGGCCAAATCCAAAGCTGAGCTCCTGTGAGCTGTGAAAACAAAGAAGAGAAAGGGAAATCTCTCCCAGCAGCCACAGAAGCAGCGGATTAAAGCTCCACAATCAACTTGATATACCCTGCATCTGTGGAATACCTGAATAGACAAGGAATGATCCCAAATTGAAGAGGGGGAATTTAGGAGCGAAATCTATGATTTTTTTCCCTTTTCCTCTTTTTGTGAAGGTGTACGTGTATGCTCCTGTGTGACATCTAGTCTGTATACTCTAGCTTCCACCATTTGTCCTAGGGCTCTATCCGTCCATGACCTTTTTTTAAAAATTCTTTTTCTTAATAATTAAGTTTAATTGTAATAACTTTATTATACTTTACCTTCGTTCTTTCTTTCTTTCCTTCCTTCCCTCCCTCCTTTAGACAACGAATCACCCCAAATTGAGGAGGTGGTATCAGGGAGCAGGATTTATGATTTTTCCCCCTTTACCTCTTTTTGTGAAGGTGTATGTGTATGCTTCTGTGTAAGATTTTCTCTGTATAGCTTTGCTTCCAACATTTGTCCTAAGGTTCTATCCGTCCCTTTTTTTTTCTAAATATTTTTTAATTCAATAACTATATTATACTTTATTTTATTTTTACTGTATCATCTTTCTTTCTGTCTTTTTTTCCTTCTTTCCCTCCTTCCTTCCTTCCTCCCTCCCTCCTTTCTTTCCTTCTTTGCTTCTTTCTTCCTTCCTTCCTTTCCTCCTTTCCTTCTTTCTTTCCTCATACTTCTACTAATTCTCTCTACTTTTTCTCCCTTTTATTCTGAGCCGTGTGGATGAAAGGCTCTTGGTGCTCCAGCCAGGAGTCAGGGCTCTGCCTCTGAGGTAGGAGAGCCAACTTCAGGTCACTAGTCAACAAGAGACCTCCCAGCTCCACATAATATTAAACAGCGGAAATCTCCCAGAGACCTCCATCTTAACACCAGCACCCAGCTTCACTCAACGACCAGCAAGCCACAGTGCTGGACAACCTATGCCAAACAACTAGCAAAACAGGAACACAACCCCACCCATTAGCAGAGAGGCTGCCTAAAATCATAATAAGGCCACAGACACCCCAAAACACACCACCAGACGTGAACCTGCCCACTAGAGAGACAAGATCCAGCCTCATCCAGCACAACACAGGCACTAGTCCCCTCCACCAGGAAGCCTACACAACCCACTGAAACAACCTTAGCCACTGGAGACAGACATCAAAAACAACGGGAACTACGAACCTGCAGCCTGCAAAAAGGAGACCCCAAACACAGTAAGATAAGCAAAATGAGAAGACAGAAAAACACACAGCAGATGAAGGAGCAAGATAAAAACCCACCAGACCTAACAAATGAAGAGGAAATAGGCAATCTACCTGAAAAAGAATTCAGAATAATGATAGTAAGGATGATCCGAAATCTTGGAAGTAGAATGGACAAAATGCAAGAAACAGTTAACAAGGACCTACAAGAACTAAAGATGAAACAAGCAACGATGAACAATGCAATAAATGAAATTAAAATCACTCTAGATAGGATCAATAGCAGAATAACTGAGGCAGAAGAACGGATAAGTGACCTGGAAGATAAAGTAGTGGAAATAACTACTGCAGAGCAGAATAAAGAAAAAAGAATGAAAAGAACTGAGGACAGTCTCAGAGACCTCTGGGACAACATGAAACGCACCAACATTCGAATTATAGGGGTTCCAGAAGAAGAAGAAAGAAAGAAAGGGACTGAGAAAATATTTGAAGAGATTATAGTTGAAAACTTCCCTAATATGGGAAAGGAAATAGTTAATCAAGTCCAGGAAGCACAGAGGGTCCCATACAGGATAAATACAAGGAGAAACACGCCAAGACACATATTAATCAAACTGTCAAAAATTAAATACAAAGAAAGCATATTAAAAGCAGCAAGGGAAAAACAACAAATAACACACAAGGGAATCCCCATAAGGTTAACAGCTGATCTCTCAGCAGAAACCCTACAAGCCAGAAGGGAGTGGCAGGACATACTGAAAGTGCTGAAGGAGAATAGCCTGAAACCAAGACTACTCTACCCAGCAAGGATCTCATTCACATTTGATGGAGAAATTAAAACCTTTACAGACAAGCAAAAGCTGAGAGAGTTCAGCACCACCAAACCAGCTTTACAACAAATGCTAAAGGAACTTCTCTAGACACGAAACACAAGAGAAGGAAATGACCTATAGTAGCGAACCCAAAACAATATATAAAATGGAAATAGGAACATACATATCAATAATTACCTTAAATGTAAATGGACTAAATGCTCCCACCAAAAGACACAGATTGGCTGAATGGATACAAAAACAAGACCCTTATATATGCTGTCTACAAGAGACCCACTTCAGACCTAGAGACACATACAGACTGAAAGTAAGGGGATGGAAAAAGATATTCCATGCAAATGGAAACCAAAAGAAAGCTGGAGTAGCAATTCTCATATCAGACAAAATAGACTTTAAAATAAGGACTATTAAAAGGGACAAAGAAGGACACTACATAATGATCAAGGGATCGATCCAAGAAGAAGATATAACAATTGTAAATATTTATGCACCCAACATAGGAGCACCTCAATACATAAGGCAAATACTAACAACCATAAAAGGGGAGATCAACAGTAACACATTCATAGTAGGGGACTTTAACACCCCACTTTCACCCATGGACAGATCATCCAAAATGAAAATAAATAAGGAAACACAAGCTTTAAATGAAAAATTAAACAAGATGGACTTAATTGATATTTATAGGACACTCCATCCAAAAACAACAGAATACACATTTTTCTCAAGTGCTCATGGAACATTCTCCAGGATAGATCATATCTTGGGTCACAAATCAAGCCTTGGTAAATTTAAGAAAACTGAAATTGTATCAAGTATCTTTTCCGACCACAACGCCATGAGACTAGATATCAATTACAGGAAAAGATCTGTAAAAAATACAAACACATGGAGGCTAAACAATACACTACTTAATAATGAAGTGATCACTGAAGAAATCAAAGAGGAAATAAACAAATACCTAGAAACAAATGACAATGGAGACACAACGACCCAAAACCTATGGGATGCAGCAAAAGCAGTTCTAAGGGGGAAGTTTATAGCAATACAAGCCCACCTTAAGAAGCAGGAAACATCTCGAATAAACAACCTAACCTTGCACCTCAAGCAATTAGAGAAAGAAGAACAAAAAAACCCCAAAGCTAGCAGAAGGAAAGAAATCATAAAAATCAGATCAGAAATAAATGAAAAAGAAATGAAGGAAACAATAGCAAAGATCAATAAAACTAAAAGCTGGTTCTTTGAGAAGATAAACAAAATAGATAAACCACTAGCCAGACTCATCAAGAAAAAAAGGGAGAAGACTCAAATCAATAGAATTAGAAATGAAAAAGGAGAAGTAACAACTGACACTGCAGAAATAAAAAAAATCATGAGAGATTACTACAAGCGACTCTATGCCAATAAAATGGACAATCTGGAAGAAATGGACAAATTCTTAGAAATGCACAACCTGCCAAGACTGAATCAGGAAGAAATAGAAAATATGAACAGACCAATCACAAGCACTGAAAGTGAAACTGTGATTAAAAACCTTCCAACAAACAAAAGCCCAGGACCAGATGGCTTCACAGGTGAATTCTATCAAACGTTTAGAGAAGAGCTAACACCTATCCTTCTCAAACTCTTCCAAAATATAGCAGAGGGAGGAACACTCCCAAATTCCTTCTACGAAGCCACCATCACCTTGATACCAAAACCAGACAAGGATGTCACAAAGAAAGAAAACTACAGGCCAATATCACTGATGAACATAGATGCAAAAATCCTCAACAAAATACTAGCAAACAGAATCCAACAGCACATTAAAAGGATCATACACCATGATCAAGTGGGGTTTATTCCAGGAATGCAAGGATTCTTCAATATACGCAAATCTATCAATGTGATAAACTATATTAACAAATTGAAGGAGAAAAACCATATGATCATCTCAATAGATGCAGAGAAAGCTTTCGACAAAATTCAACACCCATTTATGATAAAAACCCTCCAGAAAGTAGGCATAGAGGGAACTTTCCTAAACATAATAAAAGCCATATATGACAAGCCCACAGCAAACATCATCCTCAATGGTGAAAAACTGAAAGCATTTCCACTAAGATCAGGAACAAGACAAGGTTGCCCACTCTCACCACTCCTATTCAACATAGTTTTGGAAGTTTTAGCCACAGCAATCAGAGAAGAAAAGGAAATAAAAGGAATCCACATCGGAAAAGAAGAAGTAAAGCTGTCACTGTTTGCAGATGACATGATACTATACATAGAGAATCCTAAAGATGCTACCAGGAAACTACTAGAGCTAATCAATGAATTTGGTAAAGTAGCAGGATACAAAATTAATGCACAGAAATCTCTGGCATTCCTATATACTAATGATGAAAAATCTGAAAGTGAAATCAAGAAAACACTCCCATTTACCATTGCAACAAAAAGAATAAAATATCTAGGAATAAACCTACCTAAGGATACGAAAGACCTGTATGCAGAAAATTATAAGACACTGATGAAAGAAATTAAAGATGATACAAATAGATGGAGAGATATACCATGTTCTTGGATGGGAAGAATCAACATTGTGAAAATGACTCTACTACCCAAAGCAATCTACAGATTCAATGCAATCCCTATCAAACTACCACTGGCATTTTTCACAGAACTAGAACAAAAAATTTCGCAATTTGTATGGAAACACAAAAGACCCCGAATAGCCAAAGCAATCTTGAGAACGAAAAAAGGAGCTGGAGGAATAAGGCTCCCTGACTTCAGACTATATTACAAAGCAACAGTAATCAAGACAGTATGGTACTGGCACAAAAACAGAAAGATAGATCAGTGGAACAGGATAGAAAGCCCAGAGATAAACCCACGCACATATGGACACCTTATCTTTGATAAAGGAGGCAGGAATGTACAGTGGAGAAAGGACAGCCTCTTCAATAAATGGTGCTGGGAAAACTGGACAGGTACATGTAAAAGTATGAGATTAGATCACTCCCTAACACCATACACAAAAATAAGCTCAAAATGGATTAAAGACCTAAATGTAAGGCCAGAAACTATCAAACTCTTAGAAGAAAACATAGGAAGAACACTCTATGACATAAATCACAGCAAGATCCTTTCTGACCCACCTCCTAGAGTAATGGAAATAAAAACAAAAATAAACAAATGGGACCTAATGAAACTTCAAAGCTTTTGCACAGCAAAGGAAACCATAACCAAGACCAAAAGACAACCCTCAGAATGGGAGAAAACATTTGCAAATGAAGCAACTGACAAAGGATTAATCTCCAAAATTTACAAGCAGCTCATGCAGCTCAATAACAAAAAAACAAACAACCCCATCCAAAAATGGGCAGAAGACCTAAATAGACATTTCTTCAAAGAAGATATACAGAATGCCAACAAACACATGAAAGAATGCTCAACATCATTAATCATTAGAGAAATGCAAATCAAAACTACAATGAGATATCATCTCACACCAGTCAGAATGGCCATCATCAAAAAATCAAGAAACAATAAATGCTGGAGAGGGTGTGGAGAAAAGGGGACACTCTTGCACTGCTGGTGGGAATGTGAATTGGTTCAGCCACTGTGGAGAACAGTATGGAGGTTCCTTAAAAAACTACAAATAGAATTACCATATGACCCAGCAATCCCACTACTTGGCATATACCCTGAGAAAACCAAAATTCAAAGAGAGTCATGTACCAAAATGTTCATTGCAGCTCTATTTACAATAGCCAGGACATGGAAACAACCTAAGCGCCCATCATCGGATGAATGGATAAAGAAGATGTGGCACATATACACAATGGAATATTACTCAGCCTTAAAAAGAAATGAAATTGAGCTATTTGTAATGAGATGGATAGACCTAGAATCTGTCATACAGAGTGAAGTAAGTCAGAAAGAAAAAGACAAATACCGTATGCTAACACATATATATGGAATTTAAGGGAAAAAAATGTCATGAAGAACCTAGGGGTAAGATAGGAATAAAGACGCAGACCTACTGGAGAACGGACTTAAGGATATGGGGAGGGGGAAGGGTGAGTTTTGACAGGGCGAGAGAGAGTCATGGACATATACACACTAACAAACGTAGTAAGGTAGATAGCTGGGGGGAAGCAGCCACAAGGCACAGGGATATTAGCTCGGTGCTTTGTGACAGCCTGGAAGGGTGGGATGGGGAGAGTGGGAGGGAGGGAGACGCAAGAGGGAAGACATATGGGAACATATGTATATGTATAGCTGATTCACTTTGTTGTAAAGCAGAAACTAACACACCATTGTAAAGCAATTATACCCCAATAAAGATGTTTAAAAAAAAAAAAAAAAAGAATATGAATAATCTGTAAGATATGAATATTCAAAAAGAAATAGTGGAAGAGAGTACCTTTTACTTCTACATGTCCTCTTTGTGTAAAAAATATAAGTAAATGCATGTTAGTTTTCATATATAAAGAATATTTCTGGGGACTTCCCTGGTGGCGCAGTGGTTGAGAGTCCGCCAGCTGATGCAGGGGACACGAGTTCATGCCTCGGTTTGGGAGGATCCCACAAGCTGCGGAGCGGCTGGGCCCATGAGCCATGGCCGCTGAGCCTGTGCACCCGGAGCCTGTGCTCCGCAATGGGAGAGGCCACAACAGTGAGGGGCCCGTGTACCCAAAAAAAAAAAAAAAGAATATTTGTGAAAAAAGGATATTTATGGAAGTATATTTAACTATTATCAGCATTTATTTTTGGGAAAATGTTATTAAGAATGTAAATGTTGGAGCTAGAATCCCCAAAACCCTTGCTTTTAATATTCATTTAACCTCTATTCTAGATCCAATTTTAATATTTTTTCTAATGAATTTTTGTTTGTCTAGGAAAGAGGACTACATTATTTATATTGGGGTTAGTATATTATTATAATACAGTTTGAAATCTTGTATTATAGAATTATTTTAAAGCAATTGAGTTTCTTGCAGAATTCATTTTTTAATGTTGTTTTTTCCTATTAACTGTTAGCAATAGGTGATTGCATACAGTAAAATTTATCACAGTGATTTTCTACATGGACTGGAAATACAACTTAATACAATCAAAAGAGTGTTGAAGAGATATAAATTACTGGAGATGAGGTGGGATCAGAGGATAAGAAGGTCCAGTTATAGACCTTCACCTATGCAAGGCCCTGCACTAGCACTGAGTATGCATTAAAGCCCAGATAGCTAAGGTCTTGGCCTTGACTCTAAAATCTAGACTGAGAGTGTAAAATACACCAGAAAGTAAATAAAGCAAAAAATATAATTTCATATTTTATAACAGTGCTTAGAAATAAGCTTGGGGAAGAGCTGTTTCAGATAGGATACAAAGAAAATAATTCTTTGAGGCGATGACATTTCAACAAAATCTTTAATAAAGTGCTAGTGAGCTAAACAAATTATGAGTAAAAATATTCCAGATGGAATTTGAAATGGCACATTTAAGGTGCAGCCATAAAACCATGTGTCTCTTGGGGAGTGAGCAAAGTCAAGAGTTGAAAAAGGTTAAGCCAGAAAACCAAGCAGAGAGCAGATTTTGTAAAGCCTTGCCATCCACTGGATGGTACTGAGAACAGGAAGGACAAAATATGGTTCATGTCTTGCAAAGATTACTTCACCTGCTCTACTGTATGGGTTTGGAGGGTGTTGGCAAGAGTGCAGGGGCATGGGAACTAGACTATTGCTGCAGTCTCAGCTAAAGAAGATGGTAGCTAGTTTGGGCTAAGGAAGTAGTGGTGGATTTATTGATAAGTTGTTTAGATTCTGATTTTGGAACTTAGGCCAAAAGGGCTTGAAGGTGGATGAGATATGAAGTATAGGCAGAGAGAGGGATCCACCATGATACCCATATTTTACTGCTGAAAACTGTGTAAATTGTGGTATCCTTTATTAAGATGGAGAATTCTCTGTGAGAATTAGGTTTTTCAAGAGTGCTCACAAAGTAAGATTCTGTTTTCAAACATATGAAATTTGAGATACCTGCTAGTCAAGGTGTTAAAGAGTCAGTTCAATATGAGTCTGGAGCTCATGGGAAGCATAAGGCTGGATATATGAATTTTGGAGTAATCAGTGTATAGTTAACTATTTAAGGTCAGAGGATGAGTTCACCTGCAGAGTGACCATAGATGAAGAGGAAAAGAAGGCCGAGTTTTGATCCTGGAATGTATATTTTATATAAACGAGTGTAACTCTTTATTTTTTGCTGGGTAGTCAAATGAAGAATGTTGACAATGCATTGTATAGCCAAGGAGAGTAGCAATGTTAAATTCAGTGACTGTCTTTGGCATAACATGAGACAGGTATTGGCTAGGAAGAATCTAGGCAATAGAAAGGAATGAGTTATTCATTTTTTGATTATGAGAAGCTATATACAGTTGGAATTCTAGAAATAAAAATAAAACTCTGGGAAAACAGGCACGACCCCCTAATTCATTCAGAGACTAAGATGACTTTCCCAAGTTGACTCCTGAGCTAAAACTTAAAACATGAAAAGGAGTCCTATTGGTGAAAAGGTACTAAACAAGGAAGAAATTCTAGGCCCAAGATACCACATGAGTAAAGACACAGGTGAAGGCATCATTAAAAGTACAGGCACTTTAGTTTTCTATTTTTAAAAGATAAATGGGAAATTGGTACAGTGTGAAGGAAGGCTGAAGTGTTAAGAAATTGGCAGTTTATGAGAGAAATCTACTCAGAAGAGGTGGGAATATAAACGTATTGTAGAAAAAGTTTTGTTTTGTTCTGTTTTGGTTTAACAAATAAGGTTTGTGATCTCATTGAGGCTTCTTTGTAAAAAGGAGATTTGAAAGGCTGCAATCTAAAGTTACAGAGAACAGTTCAAATTGTTGTAATAAGGCAAAAGATTATAATGGACACATGTAGTGGTTTGCATAGGTCTTAATTGGAGGATTCACTGAGTCTTGCCCAATATATACACCTATGCTAACTCAGATTCTAATCAAGTCATAGATCATTTGTCACCCAGAGATGTATCTGGTAACTAATACTAATTTAGCCCTTTCCCTAACATCCTGATGTAACCTTGGTTCAATTTTTATCATCATGAATTCATTTGGCCTGTTCTTGAACTTCATATAAATGGAATCAGTCTGTTCTCTTCTGGAACAGGTTTCTTTATTTAACATAATGTCTATGCAATCCATCCATGTTGAATGTATCAGTTTGTTCCTTTCTATTGTTGAGTAGCAGTTTATATATTATATAATAATATGCTCTATATAATAATATAATGTATATATGTATAATCACAACTTGTTTATTCATTTCCCTGTTGATGGAAAGTTGGGATATTTCTAATTAGGGGCTATTAATGTTTAAGATGCTGTGGATTTTCTTGCATAATAATTTTGTGGATTTTTAAATTCCTTTGGGTTAAATACCTAGGAATATAATTGCTATGTCAGAGGGTAAGTGTATAATTATAAGAAACAGCAAAACAAATTTACAAAATAGCAGTACAATTCCACATTCTCACAAGTAAACTATGAGAAATGTAATTGCTTTGTAATCTTGCAACAAGTTTTGTGAGTCTTCTTAATTTTAGCCATTCTATGAAGTCTGAAATGGTAGTGTGTTATAATTTGCATTTCTTCCATAACTAATGATGTGGAATGCATGTTATGTGCTTGTGACCATTCTAATGTCCAATTGTTTGACTGGTTTCTTAAGTCTTTTACCTGCCTTTAATTTGTTGCTGTTGGTGGTTTTTAAATTTGTTTTAGTTTTTGTTCCTTTAATTATTGAGTTATCATTCTTTAAATATTTCCACATGTATATATTTCAAATATTTTCTCCTGTTTTATGTCTTTTGTATTCATTTTATGAACTGGGTCTTCAGAAAATAATTTAATCTTAAATCTATTTTACTTTTCTTGTTTCCCTTTTATGGCTAGTGCTTTCTGGGGCCTATCTAAAAAATCTTTGCTTGGTAAAGGTCATGATGATATTCTCCTAAGTTTTCTTCAAGAAGACGTATAGTTTCTGTTTTTGCATTTATATCTAATCCATCCCAAATTAGTTTTTGTGTATAGTGTGAAGTAGGATTAAAAATATTTGTATATGTATATAGCCATTTTATATTTTCCTGATTAAACTAATAAAAATATATAGTCATCATGAATCTTATGCATATGAAAGTATAGCTTTAAAATTTTTCAACATAAAAAAAACTGTACATACTTAATATATACAAGTTGATGAGTTTAGAAATAATTATACACTGGCAAAACCATTACCAAAATCTACACCATAAACATATTCATCACCTCCCAAAGTTTCCTCCTGCCCTCTTATTTTTTAATATTATTATTATCATTATTATTATTTTGTGATAAGAACATTTAACGTAAGAGTTGCACTTTTAGCAAATTTTTAATTACACAATATAATATTATTAAATGTAGGCACTATGCTGTACAGATCTCAAGGATTTATTCATTTTGTATAACTGAATATGTACTCTTCAGCTAATACCGCCCTGTTTTCCCCTCCTCCAGTCACTGACAACCACTATTCCACTCTTTGCTTCTATGAGTTTGACTATTTTAGTTTCCACCTATCAGTGGTATTATGTAGTATTTGTCCATTTGTGTCTGGCCTATTTCACTTAGCCTAATGTTCTCCAGGTTCATCCAGGTTGCTGAAAAATGGATTTTTTAATAAAGGATATCCTATTGCTCCAGAAACATTTAATGAAAAATCTTTAGCTTTTCCATTGAAAAAACAAAAATCAATTGACTGCTTCCATGATTCATCCCTCCTCCAAAAGAAGAAAAAAATCAACTGTAAAATTGATTGACTGTAAAAAAAAATCCTACTGTAATTCCAGTCTCTTTATTCAGCTCTTCATATACAGGTGAGTCTTGTTATGTGTGACAGTCAAGTTCTACAGTCACTATGACCACTGAATTGGCAAAAACTGAACAGTTACTCTTAGGGGAAATAGGGGTTAGGTTCTTATAAGCCTCTGGTCACAACATTTCATCAATAGATCAATACCTAACTTTATTATACATGTGTTTCTGTTTAGAACACCTTATTTAATATATACTGTTGTTTCATTAACGTTGAACTCATGGTCAATAGCACTATAACTCATAACTGAATGAAGCTTATCTAACACACTTATTTTTTTCATATTTTTTTCATAAGGCACATGACAGCCTTCTTGGGGTTAGAAATCTAGACACTTACTTCAGCACTATGCTTAGGGATCATTATAAGCAGCAAAATCAACAACTAAAAGTAAAAAAATGTGAAAAGTGTGACATTAAATGGACTGCAAGGAGGATGCCTATTTATAGACTAAGTTTAAATGAGGCAGAGTGTCGTCTTATTGGATCTCAGCTGAGAACGTCTACATCAGGTGACAAATGTTTCACTGCTCTGTGCATGTCTGAGAACGTAAAGCAAGTATTGATTTGGGGGTTACAAATATATATTAGTGAGTGGTTGAATTCACAAACAGAGAATCCTCTCCTAAGCCCAGGGTCTTTCCCCAGACCCACTCCTGCAGAAAGGAGAGGCAACGCCCAGCCCTGGCCAAAGCCTTAGCACCCCAGCTGGACCAGGATGCTTCACAACCCAAATTACTCTGGGCAACAGTAATATGTTCAATAGAGCTGCAACCACCCAGAAACAGTACCTGCAGGCAACCAAGAGGCAACCCAGGCAGGCAAGCACTTGCCCTTTGCTTTGAATATAATGTATTAAGTCACACGTTTACATAAATTAAATTTTAGTAGTAGGTATATTTAAAATTGGTGAACACAATTCCTGAAAATTAAGTAATCAGCTTTTAATTAAACACATTAATGTGTGATTCTTTATCTCTAATTTTTGTTCTAAATTCAATCTTGTAGGAATTAAGATCATGACCTTTTGCTTTTTTTTGCTTGTATCTACCTCATAAAACTTAGTCTATTATTTTATTTGTGTTTTTTCTAAATTAAGTGCTTATAAGTGTGACATGCACAAAGCGCAGAGTAGGATTTTGTATTATGAAAGATAGTGTAGCTCATTAGGTAAGACATTGGACTCTGATTACAAATATACTATATCAGTTTTTTAAAAAAAAATGTTTTGTTGTAAAGATCAATCTTAAAATGAGATCAAATTCAATTTTATTCTATTTTATTTCCATAATCTCTAAGATTAGAAGGTTATTTTGTTAAAAAGATTTGTATATCTAAAACATATTAGAAATCTTAAACTTCAGTATAATGTATTAAAATGGTATCAATTAGGTAGACCCAAAAAGTGATATATTAAGTTCATGTACGTACAAATATTCACATTTAATGAAAAACAGTAAAACTGAACACTGAAAAAAATTGAATTCATGCATTCCAGTATTAAAAATAAAAGACTCTGGACTTTGTAGAAATAATGCCTGTTTATATGCTGCTTATTTGCTACCAGTTTGCCTCTTTTTTTGCCACTCATTTGCTATGTGACTTTGTGCAATTTGCTTAAGCTCACTGTGCCTCAGAGTCTTCAACTATAAAAGTAGGAATAAAATATCACGTTATAAAAGTTTTTTTCTTTGATTGCTTGTTTTTTGTTTGTTTACTTGTTTTCATTTTTAAAAATGAGGCTCAAATGAAGTAAAGCACTTAAAATAGTACGTGTCACATTTTTAGTACTATGGAAGTTTTAAGTTTTATTATCCAATGTGAATTTTTTCTTTCAGTAGCTTTATAGTCTGTATTCATTATTGATAGGTCAGCTACCTGTGTTCTTTGTCCTATCACATTTTGTTGTGCTTTACATTTTCATGGCACCAAAAATATTTACTGGTGTGTTTTCCTATGAGTGCATGCATATATACATATTCTTTTGATAATCTAAATGTTCATATTTATTGCCTGTATTTATCTCTACAACCATAGCTTTGTACATCTGACTCCTATATTGCTTTTTCAGTATCTATTAAATCTTTTCTAATAGCAAAAATGAAAATTAACATCTCTCACCTTTTCTCTCCTTCTTCCCTGATGCTATTTAGATGATTATATTATTTTAAAACATATTTTTATTATCAAATATATTTAAAGCTCCATTATTTATCTTTAACACATTATTTATCTCTAACCGTCATCTGTATTAGAAAAGATAATCAGTATACTAATTCATAACTTCTCTTCCCTTTCCTCTTCCAATTTAGTTAAATATGCAAATTTTGCATTGCTGTAAGAACTTATACTAACTACTCACATTTTTTAGCCTTAGTTTTTAGATAACATACAATCCATGTTTACCTCAAATTATTTAAAGCTTTTACATTTTTCATTATTTAAATTTTTAAAGAAGGTCTCATGGTAGCAGTTATTGTTGATTTCTAGTAAGTTCAAAAATATTTTTTGGCATTACATTAGAACTAAAGATGGTTTGGGCATAAAATACTTGGGGGTATGCTTTCTCTTTTGAAAATATTTAAGGAATTGCTCCACTATATTCAATCAATGAATGTAGATATAAAGTAATATAAGCCAGCCTGTTCTTTTCCTTTTTATGTAACCTGGCTTTCCTGCTTGTTTAACCAAATAAGTGACTTCTTTGAAATTAAGTAATTTTAGGGTGTGTATGCTAGTACTGACTATCTGAGCCAAATTTACTTGGGCCATAGTATGTCCTTTTAATCTGCAAATCCAAATCATCTTTTCTTTTGGAGAATATTTCCTTGAATTATATTTATTAACTTCTGCTTAATTATTTTAATTTCTTCTTTGGGAAAATCAACAATAAGCATCTTGGATCAATCAATGTATTCAACAGCTGCCATTCTCTCTTTGATATTTTTGAACTCTTTATGCATTACGATTTAATTTTGCTCTCTTTCTTCATTTTTGTCATCTATCATCTAAATCCTTACTTCATTTTCAGTTTTATTTTTTTCTGGGTCTTTCAAATATACCTTTACATAATTCTAAAAAGAGTTTTATTTTATGCTTTTCCTTTTTTCCTAATCTTTCTGAGTCCTTATGTTTGTTTGACAGTCTTTTTTATAAATTATATTGCTTCAAATTTTATTTTAGACTCATATTAATGTGAGTGATGAGAATTCATCTTTCATGTATTTCTTTCCTGTTTCCTTTCCTGTACTTTTAGGAAATATCCTGTGCTGTTTCCCTTTTGGTTACTTATCTGAATAAGGTGCCCTTTCTCCAATGAGATCCATTTGTATCTGATACATAAAGTCAAGAACATACCTTTATTCCTAAGCAGCAAATGTGTTTTTTGTTTGTTTGTTTTTGTGTTTAATACTTACTTCTCCCCATCAATAGATACAGACAGATACAAAGCAGTATTGATCACATGTCTTACATCCTCACTCACACTACTCTTATAGCCACAAGGTTATTTTGATTAATGTGTATGTGGCCTGAGTGATTTCCCCATTTAACTTCTCCATGCATATTTTTTCAATATTTTTCAAGTTCAAGTTCCAGGGAATATTGTCAATGTTACAAATCAATGTTTTGGTTATCCCTCATCTTGGTGAAATTTTACTTTGTCAGTTTTCAGATTTTTCTGAGAACTGCAACCAAAAGGAAAATCCATTCTTTCCTACTGAAACTACCACTCTTGGGAAAGTTCCATCTATTTGGTTATTTGTTTACTTGTTATTTCTTTGAAAATGGAGGTAGTTTTTGGATCTTATTCTCTCTGTTGCTTTGGGTTGTCCCCAAGATAAATAGGAGAAAGTGCTAACTATAAGCTTCCAAATTTATATCAGTTGTTAAGCTACTGTTTCTAAGCCCCCCACTTCATTCATTTACACTCTGTTTTGTGATGTTGTGTTATTGCTGGAACTCTATAACCTAATTTTCTTTGCACTAGCTGGCCTGCTAGTAGATTCTTCCAATAGGGACTTCTAGAGGTTGACTCAGAGCCAGAAGTAGAAAGAAGAGACTTACTTCTTACTGTTTCCTTGTATCCAATTGGCTTCACCCTCATCAATAGAATGTCATCCTCAGAAAAAGCAATTGGTTCTAATCTTCTGCTATCTGGGTCAGCTTAGTTGCACCCTCCCCCCAGAGGTCTAATCTCTAGGTTTTGTAGTTAGTATTCTCTTCTAAGTTCCAGGGGTGCTGGAAACAACTGGTCACTGGCCTCCTCTTAGAGACCTGAGTAAGCTCCAATGTGCTCTTTCTCCATGTTTCTAAGCTATGATAATTCCCACATATTATTTTCCTAACCCCATGGGTTTTAGCTGCCTCCAGAATTTTCTATTGTTATGTTTCAACAATGTTCCTGTTTGCTTTTTCTGGTCTTACAGCCAATACTTTTTCAACTAATTCTCTAAATTATGTTCCCCGTTAAGCTACCTCACATGGTTTCTAATTTGCTGAGAAGAATTTGATTGACACAATCTTTAAAACATGTCTCTCCTTGGTTTACAAAAATAGAATTGACAGTTATGTTTCCCATTAACTGTCCATAATGGATAACCATGGAGGTAAATACAAAAAATTCTTGCTTCTAGATCACTTAGAGGCCTTTATCGTCTTTACGGAACAGAGATCAAACTGGTTCTATAAAGGTTCCTATCCCTTGTACAGACTAAAATACTCCATCTGAAATTAAATAGTAGGCCACAAGAGTCTGCCCTGGGAGTGTTACATATAATGTTATCTCATGTATCACCCATGTGATACCTCTCTTTGGTCAACACTGGATTAAAACGATGATACATCCAGTGAAGCTTTCCTTTACTACAATATCAGATCATTTCTTTAAAAAAGAGCAGTTTTAACTTTGAATTTCTAAGACTAAAATGATGCTGTCCTCCCCATTTCCCACAATCTGAATTTTGCCAACACTATTTCCTTGTTCTCAGCTCCTTTCTTAGGCTTATACTTTGTTCTTGGACTTCAATTCTACCTTAACATTTCAGATGAGACTCAATAACTTCTCACCATAATTTAAAAAAATCTTATTCTGCATTTTATAAGTTTATATCAGCATGTATAAACAAATTATCAACCAGCATTTATCTAATAAGCCTTAAATTTAAAGACTTTGTTTACTGAGCACCTATGTATCAGGTGCTATTCCCTGTAGTAGAAATAAAACAGTGAACAAAACAAAATAAAATCCACAATCTCATGAGTTACATAGCAGTAATGGAGTGAAGTGCTTCAAAATTAAGTCAACTACCATGCATGTGATGTTCCACTAAAGAGAATCGCTGAGCTAACTAATCTGAGATTACTTAATTTTTGATGTCTTCATTCAGTGAAGTAGATTCACAATCTATCTGGATAGTTTAGTATAACATATGTCCAAAACTGAATTTATATTGACAAATCCTACTTTTATTGCATCAACTATAAACTCTTAAAATTGTTGATCAGTATATTTAATAAGATGAAAACATTTATACAAGTTTTTTTTTTTCAAAACTAAAAGTAAATTACACTGTGATTTCCACATAGGGCAGAGCCACTTCTGATGGATCAATCCTGACATCAGATGTGACAAGAAGATACATGTTTAAAGTCTCACTGCAAAATCATGATTTTGGTGGGTAGTAAATAGAAAAAAAAGTTTCCTAACATCACAGAATGTTTTAGATAAACTGTTAAGGAATGGTAAAAAACCAATAAATTTAGTGGAAAAAAAAACTATAAACCAGATTTTTTAAATCTCCATGGCAAAATGAAACTGAAATGATTTTTTTTAGAATTTTCAATAAGGTATTTTAAAATTATGGTTTTTATAAAAGGTTGTTTATTTTAAAGCATCTGTAAATGTTATGGTTTCTAATTAATGAAGACTTTGAATAATATTTAGAGTATACCACCTTCTCATCTCAGCTGATTGCCATGCATCCTGTCTGAACACACACTGACTTGACAGTTACACACTGACCACAAGTTCAGATTTATGAGGAGGCAACAATCCAGCTCTGTTTGTTTGCCTTTGGTTCAGCAGTCTGTTCCTGTGGTGATTTCCACATGGCATACATGTAAGAAGGTCACAGTCATCTTGGTCCAGGGATTTGGAATCTAAATTACTTATTAGAAAAAACAAATCCATGGTCTTTAGAAGAATATGAGACATAGCATTATTGGAGGGTGTTGTCCTAAAATAGTCAAACTCTTACTCTGAGTCAAACGAAAGGCTTTAATCATTGTGGTGAATATATACAAAAAACAGAAGCTTGCCTATAGGTGTCACTGATATGGGTATACATTAAAACTTAGGCACTCAGAAAGACACTATACTTCAAAAAATATTTTAAAATATGTAAATGACTAAGATTACAGGCAAATGAAATTAATTACATTATTAGAAAAGAAAAAAGCATGTGTATTCGAATATATATATAAAAATCATGTATTTATTTTATACTAAAATGTGAACGTATTCAATATAAAGAATGCGGCAGTTATAGATGACTTGAGATGGGAAGCTCATCCACAGCATCTGAACCATCTGCCAGTCATTCAGTACCTCAGGTTGCCAGTCGTATTTGGGACTTGCCAAGGAGCCAGATGCGCTCATGGCTTTCCATTGTATAGTAATGTCTCTCCAAAGAAAAAATTAGTAAAAATGCAAGAATAATGTTATTTTTGCTATCTATATATCTTAAATATTTTTGGTTTCTGTGGTTTTTAACCTGATATAAATGAAAAAATACTTGAATACAAAATACTTTTTTAGAAATTAAACATATGCATTCCAAAATTGAATCTGTTATACGTCCTTCAACCACTAGGAGTAAATGGGTGAAGGAAAATGACCTAGGATCCCAATACAGTTCATGTGTCTACATTCTTGAAAGATTCTAAGGCTGGCTGAGAGGAGGCCACATGTTATCAGAGGTGAAGGGTAACAGCACCATGTATTCAGTACCAATTTCATAAATATTTATTTTTGAATGAGTCAATAAATGGTATTAAGAGAGATGATATATACAATTAGTATTTGAACTATTCTCTACCACAGAAAGGGACATCAGAATGGAAACTGGGCTCCTGATGTTTTCCAGGATATAAAAATGTTGAAGTTAGTTGTTGGTGTAGGAGTATGTGTAAGGAGACACTTAAGGCCAGGTAGAACATCCTGGCAGGACTTAAGGTGTTGTGTTAGAGAGGCATTTTATAACCACTGACCAGCCAACTAGTTCCATTTTCTGAAGCATTTCATACAAAATCTGGATGAATGCTAGATATTTTGGTTCCTTACTAACTTTAATGTCTGCTTTCTACTATCCTCCAAGCCAGCTTAACCTAGGGAGGTGGAGACATCCCTTCTTTGTCCTACAAACAGTAGTCTCTCTCTGTCTCTGGCTTCGTCCCTGTCTTATACACAGACACATACACACCCCTCTGTTATCCTAGTCGACTTACTCTTACTTCAGTTTTAGCCCTGTATTAATCAAGTTTCAGGAAGAAGTTAGTGAGAATAGATTTACATATTTACAAAGAGTCACGTATTTTAAGAAGTATCATGAATTTGGGAATTCAACTGATAATACCCTTCAACCAAATCACCACCATCATTGTCATCACCAAGAACAACAACTCACATGAAAGTTTTGGTAAAAAATTAGTTGGACTTTTTAACTTAAAAGACTACAGAGATGTCCCTTATATTTGGGGAAATATAACAATCATAAGTTTCAGCACAAGAGAAGAAAGGAGGAAGGCGTCCCCAAAGCATAATTTGAATTTCTTGTGAATGTGTCAGATGGGTGATCTGAGTATAAGACCAGTAGGTATGCATCTCTGTTAATAAATAATAGCCACTTTTCTTGCTTTTTACTAACACGTATATGCTTGTATTTTCACGTTGTTGCAGTCTTTTACTCAAATTGTAATTGAAGTACAAAGAAAAACATTGCTGCTTATATTTGAGCATTTCAGTCCTCTCTCCTACTTATTTATTACTGGATTTCATACCATGGTATAGTCTAAGAATGATACACCAATACAAGGGGAAAAAAGAATTTTCACTGAACGCTATGAATACTCAGTGTGACATGTCTGGGTGTAGTAAGTGCCCATAAATATTAGAAGCTGTTATTGATTCATATATAAGCGAGAGGTATCATGGCACTTCAGAGGGCATATAATCAATCCATAGTCTAATAATTCTGGTTACCAATTCTGGGCATGGAAGTTTCATTAAAAATCTCTGGGCCTCATTTTCTCCCATAAATAAAACAAAGATTAACAATAACTCGTGTAAGATTAATCAAAGATTGAACTTTAAGAATATATTTTAAAATATTTTAGAAACAATATGCAGCTTATAAATACAACTTATAACTAAAAAGACACAGCTTCTCCTTGACTCACTTTGCTCATCTGTAAAGCAGATATGAAAAACCCCTAACTCTTTGACTTATATCTTATATTCTTTCAAGATTAAATGTTTTTCTTTTTCTCAATTATGAAAGTCATATAATTTTTGAAAAATATAAATAATATAGCAACACAAAATAAAACTTATGTTTATATCATCCCGGACTAAACACTGAGCCATTCTATTTTCTTTTTTTTTAACTTCTTTATTGGAGTAGAATTGCTTTAAAATGGTGTGTTAGTTTCTGCTTTAAAACAAAGTGAATCAGCTATACATATACATATCTCCACATATCTCTTCCCTCTTGTGTCTCCCTCCCTCCCACCTTCCCTATCCCACACCTCTAGGTGGTCACAAAGCACCAAGGTGATCTCCCTGTGCTATGCAGATGCTTCCCACTAGCTATCGATTTTACATTTGGTAGTGTATATATGTCCATGCCACGCTCTCACTTTGTCCCAGCTTACCCTTCCCCCTCCCTGTGTCCTCAAGTCCATTTTCTAGTAGGTCTGTGTCTTTATTACCGTCCTGCCCCTAGGTTCTTCATGACCATTTTTTTTTTTTAAGATTCCATATATATGTGTTAGCATACAGTATTTGTTTTTCTCTTTCTGACTTACTTCACTCTGTATGACAGACTCTAGGTCCATCCACCTCATTACAAATAACTCAATTTCGTTTCCTTTTATGGCTGAGTAATATTCCATTGTATATATGTGCCACATCTTCTTTATCCATTCATCTGTCGATGGACACTTTGGTTGCTTCCATGTCCTGGCTATTGTAAATAGAGCTGCAATGAACATTGTGGTACATGACTCTTTTTGAATTACGGTTTTCTCAGGGTATATGCCCAGTAGTGGGATTGCTGGGTCATATGGTAGTTCTATTTTTAGTTTTTTAAGGAACCTCCATACTGTTCTCCATAGTGGGTGTATCAATTTACATTCCCACCAACAGTGCAAGAGAGTTCCCTTTTCTCCACACCCTCTCCAGCATTTATTGTTTGTAGATTTTTTGATGATGGCCATTCTGACCGGTGTGAGGTGATACCTCGTTGTACTTTTGATTTGCATTTCTCTAATGATTAATGATGTTGAGCATTCTTTTGTGTGTTTGTTGGCAATCTGTATATCTTCTTTGGAGAAATGTCTATTTAGGTCTTCTGCCCATTTTTGGATTGGGTTATTTTTCTGATACTGACATGCATGAGCTGCTTATAAATTTTGGAGATTAATCCTTTGTCAGTTGCTTCATTTGCAAATATTTTCTCCCATTCTGAGGGTTGTGTTTTCATTTTGTTTATGGTTTCCTTTGCTGTGTAGGAGCTTTTAAGTTTCATTAGGTCCCATTTTTTAATTTTTGCTTTTATTTCGATTTCTCCAGGATGTGGGTCAAAAAGGATCTTGCTGTGATTTATGTCATAAAGTGTTCTGCCTCTGCTTTCCTCTAAAAGTTTTACAGTGTCTGACCTTACATTTAGGTCTTTAATCCATTTGGAGTTTATTTTTGTGTATGGTGTTAGGGAGTGTTCTAATTTCATTCTTTTACATGTAGTTGTCCAGTTTTCCCAGCACTACTTATTGAAGAGGTTGTCTTTTCTCCATTGTATATTCTAGCCTCCTTTATCAAAAATAAGGTGACCATATGTGCATGGGTTTATCTCTGGGCTTTCTATCCTGTTCCATTGATCTATATTTCTGTTTTTGTGCCAGCACCATACTGTCTTGATTACTGTAGCTTTGTAGCATAGTCTGAAGTCAGGGAGCCCGATTCCTCCAGCTCCGTTTTTCTTTTTCAAGTTTGCTTTGGCTATTCGGGGTCTTTTGTAAGCACTGAACCATTCTAGTAAGCATATTGCTAGGTTTCTCTCCCTGTGCCTGGTAGACTGAATTACTGTTCCTGAATATTACCTATCTTCCTGCCTGTATAAGTCAAGTTGCCTTGTCATTTGTGCTCTTCCTGTGGGAAAGTATAGATCCTTGCTTACTGACATTATGCTGGTCCATGTGACTTGCTTTGGTCCATGGCATGTGAAAGGACATCAAAGTCTCATATAGGGGCTGCTCTTTCAGCCTGGGTCCCTGAGTCCTGGACTGAGGAGAAAATGGAATGGAGCCTGTGAGCTGCAGAAATCCACGATGGCCCCCCAAGTCCTCTATCCCCTGACGTTGCTCTCATGGTTGTGTTTTAGTACAAGGCAAAAGGGATTTTGAGGATGTAATTAAGATTTCTAACCAACTGACTTTAAGATAGGGAGGTTATCCAGGTGGGTTTAACCTAATTACATGAGTGTTTAACAGCAGAGACATTTTTTCTGACACAGTAAATGAAGGAATCTGAGATACTGAAAACAAAAGAGAAATTCATTGCAAGGAAGATTCTCTAATGCTGAGATGAAGTAGGCCACAGAGGAAGGACCTGAGAGCAGCCTCTAGGAGGCGAATGGTCCCTGACACTTTGCAAGAAAATGGCTGAGAGCCTGCAAGAAAAAGGGGGCTTCAATTCTCTGAGCATAAGCAAAAAGTGAATATTAAGAAACCATTTAAATGTGAGGATTATTTTGTTACTTCCAAGCCCTAATTAATACACTATCTTCGCACATACACATGCATATATTCACACACTGAGGGCTTCAGTGGAATTATATAAATGGCATCATATTAAAATCACTTCTTTGTAACTTAGTCATTTACTCAATAATTCAGTGGAAATTTTTCAAACCTATAAAAATGGATTCACGATACTACTTGTAATGGCTGTGTAGTTTTCCATTGTATGGATGCACAATATACTACTTCCTTTAAACAAGCACTGCAGGTTTAAACAAACCTGATTTAAGAAACTTTCAGGTTATACAAATGATTTTTTAAAAATCCTTCAACATCCTTTTGTATAGCTAACATTTTCATACTCTGCCTTCCAGAAGGATTTTACTAATTTATAGCCTTTATCATTTTATTTTAATAATTTGTAATCTTTTAAATGTATAATTGCTACTATTTTCCCAATTTTACTACTGCTATATATGTATACACACACACACACACACACACACACACATCCTTTCATACAGTTTTAAATGTTATGAATCCAAACGTTTCTTGGTATCTTTTATTTTTGTGTTTTGACTCTAGTGTCCATTCTCTTAATTTATTAAGAAAAAATATAAATTTCAAGTTAGAAATGATGACATATAAGCAAACATTCTTTCCTGTACCTTCCACATTTTCTGTTGGTATTTCAAACAGCACTTGGAAAGTCCAAATTTTAAAGCCAGAGCAGCTGTTCAGCAAAATGTTCACACAAGACAGCAGGCTAGTATGCTCTCAATAGGTTTGTGTAACAAATAACTGCAAAGTTATCCCTGCATAACTGAGAAGTTCATGGCCAACTACAAAGTTTACATGTGTAATTTAGGTCTAACACTGGAAAAGATAGCTTGGAATGTGCATACCTGGTGTATATAAAGAGACATTGAAGGAAGCAATGAAGAGTTAAGAACAGTTTTCATCTAGATAAGGTATTGGCTTGAGTTCAGCATCATTAATTACCATTTTCCTCAGTAAATTCCTTACAATTCTTTTGAGGCAAATATCATCTTCTCTATTCAAATCTTCTGAGCCTGATTACAGTGAATATAACTGTCTTTCTCTTCTGTATAATTGGTGTCTGTGTATCATGATGTTGTTTGTACACCATGGAAATTTTTGAAGTACTTGGGGTCCTTTCATAATGAAACACAGTGCCTACCCTGAAGATAACAATGTTAAAATGACAAAATGGTGAGATAAGTTATTTGTTTTCTATCTGACTGAAGACTTTTAATTTAATTGATAATTTATTCATGGTAGTAACTATATTTCAAATGCTTTCATCTGAACAAACAAAAGTTGCTTTTGAAAAAATCTAATCTTTAAAGCATTTAGGGCTTCCCTGGTGGCACAGTGGTTAAGAATCCGCCTTCCAATGCAGGGGACACGGGTTTGAGCCCTGGTCCGTAGAGATCCCACATGCCGTGGAGCAACTAAGCCTGTACTCCACAACTACTGAGCCTGCGCTCTAGAGCCCGTGTGCCACAACTACTGAAGTCCGCGCACCTAGAGCCCCTGCTCCGCAACAGGAGAAGCCACTGCAATGAGAAGCCCGCACACTGCAAAGACGAGGAGCCCCCGCTCCCGGCAACTAGAGAAAGCCTGCGCACAGCAACAAAGACCCAACGCAGCCAAAAATTAAATAAATTTATGGAAAAAAAAACCATTTAACACACATGAAAATTCTGTATTCTTGGCCAAACTAAGTAGCTTTAGTTGTATTTCCTGTTATACTGGAAGTAAAGTGCCTTTGCCAAGGAAGACTAATAATATATATAATTCCAGCACTACCTGCATTGTTTGCTTGACTGCTTTTAGCAGTAGGAATTTGAAACCCAAAGGCAGTAAGTAAATGGAATAATAAACTTTGTACTTCATGGTATGAGGAAAAATAATTATATGTTAGGACCTAAATTTCAATGGCATATTTTATTTTTATTATTGTGGCTTTGAAAAAATTTCTTACAAGTATGAAAATTTATAGGACCTTCCTGTAGAACCTATTAAAATGTACTAGTTCATGGATATTTTCACTTTAAAACCAAATACACAGAGAACTCAACTTGTAGTGATTCACCCAAAAAGCACTCTAACTGCATCAAACATATTATTCTTTGTGATACAAAGGGAGCCAGAACATAACATATTACCCAACAAACTCTGAGAAAATAAAGGATACATAATCTACAAGTGGATGATAATTTTATATTTTTAAAAAAAATCAAGGGCCCATCTCCACAAAGTTCTCCTCAAAGCTATCTGTTTAAGTTTCACCAAGAAGTCCTTTAGAATTCCATAACCTTCATGATAAAATACCTCATCTTCTGATTTGTTCTAGTTCGTAAGAGTAAGTATTTTAAAAAGACCTTTAAGTGAAAAATTGGAGTCTATCATATTAAGTATTATTTATTTGAATAATGATTGTTATTTTTCTCATGAGGAAAAGAGACTGAGATCTAACATGGTTAGTAACACCCAGCCTCTTGATTTCTGTATTTTTGTCTAATCCCTGGCCTAGTAATTGCTGCTGGGTCCTTGAAGTTACTTTCTTCAAAGAAAATTTGTCCTCTAAATCTCTTCCCCTACCTTGGTGATACTAGATAGATATGACTGCTATTTAATTATATAAATAAGTAAATGATGAGTTCTGCTAAATTTTTTTTAAAAGGTTGGGAATAAGGTACTTGTTATGAATACAGATTCAGTGATTTCACTTTGGTTAGGTCTTAATCTGTTTTGGACTTTGAATACTTTTTCTAGAGATGTAGCTCCTAATGAAGAGCATCTGCTCTCCTTCCAAAGCACTGTAAAGATAAAACCATGAACAACATTTACTTTTAAACAACCCCCATGCAAGTAGTATAGAAAAGACATATAGTTTATGCATGACTTTGGAAAAATATAATTAATATTTAGTGAGTGTCTATTATGTATCATGTATTGAAATCACAAGAGAAAAAGTAATGAGCAAACCATTCACTATTTTATGGAAGCTTACCATGTATTTGGGAAAACAGACTTTACAATGTAATTTCAAACTGCTTAATAAATGATGCCGTAAGTAGTGGTAAATATAGAGTGATAGGGGAACCACAAGAAAGAGCACTAAACCCATTATTAATTGTTGTTCGGGGTTGTGCCATTATGAATTGCTGATGGAGGTTGTGGGCAGTGAAATCATCACAGCTGAAGAGATACTTATTTGAATGATGAGCCTATTTTAAACAGGTTACAGGAGTGCAGGGGGCAGGTGGGGTGGGTGTTGGATAGCGAGAAGGAGAGCTCCAGGAAGTACAAACGGTAAACAAAGGCTTAGAGCTCAAGTTCTAGAGAACATGGCAAACTGTGGAATTGAAAGTCTTCAATGTGCCTTATTTTCTGTTATCACATCTTAAAACTAAGTTTCTATTATTTAATAGCTTCCATTATACTTCATTATTTTATTTTTGTTTTGTCTTGCTTTTTAGTTTTGTATTCTTATATTCCCCATATCATCTGGCTATTCCCTAGCCTACTTCACAGCCAGAAAATGTAGGTATGATATAGGAAAGATAGGCATTATGCAACCATGAGCTCTAACACTTGATCCTTTTAAATGAGAATAATCTACCAACATGTTAATGTTTTTAATGAGAAAATATGCACTGAGTTTCATCCAAGAGACTACTAATCTTTTGGAATATATCCTTTCACAAGTAGCATTGAAAATCAAATCAGTAAGAAACTTGCCATGATTTGAATCTTTCCCATAATTTATGGTAAGTTATTTTTGAATCTCTATTCAGAAAAACAAAAGAAGTAATTTGTGCTAATTTCCTTTCTCTAATTAAAGGGCATACTCAAAGGCACACCAGAAGGTTTTCGTATCTGTTATACATAGCATCTTGCCTATTGGAAACAAAAGAGATCTTCAATAAATGCTGATTGTGTGACTGAATATGTATCCTAGAAATAATTCAGGAACCAAATATCTCTTTACAAACTCACCCAAGGTACAGATTATAAAATTTTGATTGAAATTGAAGTTGTATTGAACAGTGCTTTGTTTTTCCACATTTCTTTACATGCACTTACTGTGCTACCACGACTGATACTTTGAGAAGCCACTTTTGTTCCTAAGGATAGAAGACCTTTATTTAATACAGGTGGAACAGTAATTATGATCAATGTAAATTTCCAAGCACAGATTGCACAAGCTGTTGGTGCTGGCAGTGTACTTTGTGTGTATTGATATCCACATGCCAAATACTACATCTATTAGCCCAGAGACATCAGTGGGATTGGACACAAGCTGAACACCGCATACTGAAAATAAACAGGAACTCAGTGTCTTAACTCAAGATGAAAAATCAGTATGAAAAATTAAATGAATGAGATTGAAAAAAAAAGACTGATAAAGTTTGCAGGAATTTAAATTTCTAAATTTAAACTTCTCTAGAAATTCAAAATCACTACCACTTCACTATATATTTTGCTTCAATTTTTGTTCTCACTTTCTGTAAATTTCACAGTATCTTTGGAGATACTAAATTTTGGAGTAATGTAAGAAAGGATTCCTGTGGGATAACTAAAACAATTGGTATGAAATATTTGATACATAAAACATATGAAAATGTGGGTAATATATATAAAATACACATATATGTTATGTTATAAAGCTTAATAATGAAATGAATGTTGGTAAACCTGTGCATCAACGTATGTGTCAATATTGCAAATACCATTAGAGCTGCCTCATGCTCCCCAGGACCCCACATATACTCTGCAGATTCTTTTGTTATATCTGTTGGAAACTAACTTTCAAAAATATGTGGCTTGATTTCAACTTTCTTTATGGTGTCTACTGATGAATATGAATCTTAAATTTTGTTAATTTATTTATAGTTTTTCAATAAAATTTTCATTTTTCAATAAAATAAACTATTTCCTAACATGAAGATTAAAAATATTCTCCTGTATTTCTAGAAAAGGTTAAATATTTCATTTTTTGCATTGAAATATTTAGTCCATATTAAACTAATTTTTGTGGATGGTTGATGTATGGATTACATTTCAATTGTTTTGTTCCATTTAGCTATACCATTGTCTCAACATCATTATTGTTAACTTCCTTAAAAAAAAAAACAAAAACAAAAAAACCCTGTTTGGTTTAGCTGTAAATGTATTGATTCAATAGATTAATCTTTATGGTGTTGACTATACCTGTCTTTGAAAGGGTATATTGCTTCATTTATTTAGATCTTTTAATATCTTTCAGTATGTTTCACATTTTATCTTTAAAGTTCTTGCACATCTTTTTATTACTTCGATATCTCAGTTTTGTTATTCTTGTTAAACATTGTTTTTAAAAGTTTTATAACTATTTTATAAATAGAAGTACAGTTCATTGTTTATACCAATATCTGCAACTTCACTAACTTCTTACACAACTTTAATAATGATAATTTGTCTATAGATATATTTGGGAAGACTTTATAGAAATATCCATAAAATTCATGGATAATAAGAGTTTCTTTTTCCTCTCAAAGTTCTTTTTTCTTGCACCATCTATGGCTTTTAGTACCTCTTGATATAGAACCTGTTATAATAATCTTCTTTGTCTTGCTGCTGATCTAAAAAAAATACTTTTAGCATTTTGCCAGAGGAAATTATATTTACTGAGTATTTTGATAGACAGGGTTTAGGAAGTTAAGTTTCTTCCCATCTCCAATTTGCTAGATGATTATATATCAATTAGTCATAAATTTTATCATGTGCTTTTTCTGATTCTATTGAGATGATAACATGGATTTTTCTTTTATAACCTGTTACTGAGATGGATTATATTTATGGATTTTATAATGTGAAACCACTCTTTCGTTCCTAGGATATATTCCTAATTTTTTTATATGTTGCTGCTAGCATTTTGTTTTTGATTTTTGAATCTCTTCAAGGTCCTTGTTTGATTTTGATATCAAGGTTTGATTATGATAATAGGACTTATTAAATAAGTTGCCCCCTCACCCTTTATTCTATTCTGTTTAAGAACTTGCTGGAGGTTGTCATTATAAATTACTTAAACTTTTGCTTGAACTTACCAGTAAAACTATCTGGGCCTGGTGTTTTCTTCATAAGAAACTTTAAATCACAGATTCAGTTTATATAGTGATTATAGATAATTTACCTTTCCTTTTTATTCTTGATTTAGTTCTATTAAATTATTTATTTCAAGGTATTTGCCCACTTAATTCTAACATTTTATTCTTTACTGGCACTGAGGTTTTCATAATAGTCTCGTTAACTTTTAACCCATGTTGTTTCCTTAGTATGTTCTCTTTTCAATTTCAAATATTATTTTTGTGTGCTATTTCTCTCCCTCTTTTTGTCAGTCACATCAGAAATGTTTTTCTCTTTTTATTAGTCTTTTTGCCAGAGCCAACTTTCAGGCTTTGTTGAAACTCTGTACTGCATTTTTAAGGAGTCAAATTGTGGTGATATTCTCCTAAGGGAATCTGAGGTTTCTCTTCCAGAATCTAGAGAAAGCTACTAATTTGAACCTACTCTAACTCTCCTTAATGTTTGTAGATTTGTGGGCAATTTCTGAGTCAGGCTTCTGTCTGTCTAGTGGAGAATATCAATATCAGGCTGAGTTTCTCCATTTCCAGTCTGACATTGCCAATTTTCATGAATGCAACCTTGTTTCTGTGTGCACTAGTTTTCAAGTGTCAGTTTTACCCCACTGGCTTATTTCTATTTTTATTTGTCGTTGGACATTTCTTTTGTTTACAACAGTGTTTTAAGTGTATTTGTTGTAAATTATCTAGGATCAAGTTGTATTGTAGTAAGAAATCCCTTCAGAGTATCTTTCTGTCATACTGCTGGAAATGGAATTCCCCTTTGAGATATTTTCAAAGGTTTAGGTATTTCAGATAACCTTTACTTAAATATTTGATCTTAGGGAATGTGTGTCCTTTGAAGTCTGCTCTTCAAACCTTTAGGTAAATTAGGAAAGTAATTTAAGATTCAACAATTGAAGCCTTAGCTGTTATTCTTCGAAAATATGAAAATAAATTCCTCTATGCTATGAGAAATCTCTTTCCAATACTAATATCTTATCAACTATTTCATATCATATTTTAGCTCTCTTGGTATTACTGAAAATGGAAAATGAACACTTATTGAGCCCTTGCATTATGCCAGATATTTTATTAGTTGTTTTTCATTTGCCAGCTCAATAAATCCTCAGACTAATTTTATGACTCTGTTATGGCCATTTTTATTTTCAAGAAAAAGAGAGACAAAGAAACTTGCACAGGCTAACAGTAGTTTAAGGATTCAAATTGAGGTCTCTTTTATCAAAAGTTATTCTACAATATAGTAGTACCACCTACCTCTATTTTATAGGTGTGGAAATTGAGGCTTACAAAGTCTAAGAAGAACTTATCTAAATAAAAGTGAAACATGTGTCTCTTTGATTTCAAAGTCCATGCATTTTACATTTTGTTCTGTAAATGCATCATTACCATACCATAAAATATAGGATGCCACTTCAAGTCTCACATATTCTTAAACCATCAGGAGTCTAACAGCAGCAAGTTTTTGTTTTTGTTTTTGTTTTTGTTTTTGTGGTACGCGGGCCTCTCACTGTTGTGGCCTCTCCCGTTGCGGAGCACAGGCTCCGGACGCACAGGCTCAGCGGCCATGGCTCAGGGGACCAGCCGCTCCGCGGCATGTGGGATCCTCCCGGACCGGGGCACGAACCCGCGTCTCCTGCATCGGCAGGCAGACTCTCAACCACTGCGCCACCAGGGAAGCCCAGCAGCATGTTTTTATCATCACTCCTTTAAGTCATGTATTAGTGCAGATATCGATATAATGATATATCTAATTTTATAATTAACATACAATAAAACACATCCATTTAAATTGTTCAATTTCATGAACTTTGACAGAAATAGACAGCCATGAATTCACAGCCACAATTATAGTACTGAAGAGGTTGTATTTTAATTCCTGAACATTACTATCACTCCCAAAAGGTTACTCTGGCCCAGTTGCAGTTCATCTCTCCATCTGCCCAAGATTCTGCCGCTACTGATATGTTTTTTGTTACTTTAGAGTAGTATCTATTTTCCAGATTTTTTATACAAATAGAATCGTACAGTATGTGCTCAATGTATCTGACTTCATTCATCACAGTGATTTTGAGGTTCATTCATGTTGTGTATATCAGTATTTCATTCCTCTTAGATGGCTAGTATCCTGTTACACCATATTTTTTTTCTCTATTTTCCTTTTGATGAACATTTGGGTTGCTTAGAACTTTGGGGTATTGCAATTAAAACTGCTATAGGGACTTCCCTGGTGGTCCAGTGGTAAAGAATCTGCCTTCCAATGCAGGGGACGCGGGCTCAATCCCTGGTTGGGGAACTAAGATCCTGCATGACGCTGGGTAGCTAAGCCTGCACGCCACAACTTCTGAGCTCACGCGCCTCAGCTAGAGAGCACAAACCCCCTGGAGCCTGCATGCCACAACTAGAGAAGAAAACACCCGCATGCCACAACTAGAGAGAAGCCCATGTACTGCAACAAAAGATCCTACATGCCGCAGCTAAGACCCGACACAGCCAAAAAAAAAAAAGAAAAAAAACTGCTATAAGTATTGATATATAAATATTTGGTGTCATATATACTTTTATTAACCTTGAAAAAATACTTAGAGTTGATGGCTAGTGTATGTGGAAGGTATATATCTATCTAAATATATATAGCTCTATCTATCTATCTATATAAAGAAATTGCCGGTTTTCCAAAGTGGTAATTATATTTTACATTCTAACCAGTAATTTTTGAGGTTTCTTATTATTCCAAGAGCTGTCCAATACTTAGCATTTTCATACATTTTAAAAAATGTAGACATTTTAGCTTGCGTGCATGTGTGTGTGTGTGTGTATGTGCACATACATGCACCATCATAAAGAATTATCTCATGTGGTTCAAACTGGCAATTAATTGATGACTAATGATGTGGAGCAACTATTTATGTGACCATTGGTCATTTATATACCTTCTTTTGGTAAGTGGCATTCAAGGGTTTTGTCCACTTTTCAAAATTGGCTTATTAGTCTTCCTATTGTGTTTTAAGAACCCATTGTAATTCCAGTTATGAGTCCTTTACCTAATATATGAATAGTGAGTTTTTTCTATCTGTAGTTTGACTTTTCATTTTCTTAATGGTGTCTTTTGTTGAGCAAAAGTTTTTCATTTTGATGAAGTCCAAATTATCAATTTTCTTCTTTTATTGTGCATTTACTGTGTGCTATGTAAAAATACTTGCCAATCCAAAGGTCACGCAGGTTGTCTCCTGTTTTCTTCTGTAAGTTTAACAATTTTAGCCTTTATATTTAAGTCTATGATCCATTCTCTTTTCAGATAAGAGTAGAAATTGAAATTTTTCTATACAGATATCCAGTGAGTCTAATAAAAATTCATATAAAGACTTCCTTTTCATCAATGATCTTGACATCTCTAAAAAATCAAATATATATGTATTTATATATGCAGATGTATTTCTAGACAATCTATTATTTTCAACTGATTTATATGCCTAAGCTTCCACCAATCACATTGTCTTGAATAAGGCTCTTACTCGTACTTCATAAAATCAAGTATCCTGAGTTCCCAGATTTGTTCTTTTTTAAAATTTCTTTGGCGATTATTTGTGTGACTTTCCATACAAATTTTAGAATAGATTGTCAATTTGTTTTTTTAAATCTGGCATCATTTTGACAGTTGTTATATGCAAATCTACAAGTCAATTTAGGTACAGTTGATGTATTACTGATATTCAATTTTCCAGTCCATGAATATATTTTTCTATTTATTTTTATTTTCTTTAAAAACATACAGCAATGCTTTTTGGTGTTCCATACAATACCGTGCACATCTTTAAAACATGTATATTTTTGACACTATTGTAAATAGAATTCTTAGAAATTTCATTTTTCAACTTTTGCTACTCTGGATTTTATAGATTAACCATATGTTCAATGGCTTTCCTAATTCACTTATTCATGAAGTCGTTTTGTAGATTTCTTTGGATTTTCTACTTAAAATGTGATGTACGTAATATTTTTATTTTTCTTTGGTTTATTTCAAAATTGATTTTCTCTTTATTTTTGTTTTTTCAGTACTTTAACTTTGATGTACTTAGGTATGAATTTCTTTGTATTTATCCTGTTTGGCTTTGCAGTTTCTTGAATGTATAAAATACATCTTTCACCAAATTTTATTAGTATTTAGCCTTCATTTTGTCAAATATTTTTTACCACAATATTGATATCTATGTTAACATATGTTAGACTTTTTGTTAATGTCACACAAGTCCTTAAAGCTCTGCTTATTTTACCTAATTCTTTTTCCTGCTATTCCTCTGATTTGATAATTTTTATTGATCTGATTCAAATGTATGACTCTTCCATTATGTTCTTACACCCTTAAGTTCTTCCAGATAATTTTTATTTAGGATTTTGTGTTTCTCATTTCTAGAATTTCCATTTAAAAAAATACATTTCCTGTATCTCTATCTTTACATTCATTACAAGTATATTTCTTCTTTACTTCATTTGATGTAGGTGTAAAAGCTATCTTTTCTTATAATTACAGCATCTTGGTGTATTCAATTTTGGTCTCTGTTAATTGCATTTTAGCAAGCAATTAATTTACTTTGATCCAAATTACCAACTTAGTCACAACTCCAGTGGGAATCAACTCAGATCTCAGTTCAGTTCTTTTGACTTAGCCACACTCTGTTTCGGTACACACGATTCATGGGTCAGAACAATTTGGGTAAAAGTTATACAGAGAATTTGGGATTTATCTTCTCTGCCTCTCTCTTTTCAATGATGCCCCCCAACGCCCTCCTTTTATAGCTGCTATGATTTGACTCAGTTCCTTTCCAGTATGTTTCTTCAGGCCAGAAAGATGGTATGTCTTCTATCGGAGTTTCAAACCCTCTGCACTATGCTTCAATTGCCATCAAGCTAAAGCTGTAAAAATCTTACCGCATGCTATTCTCTTTAAAGTTTTAACTCTCCCCCAAAATTTATCTGCTTTTGTTCTTTATCTAGAACTCTTTCGGAGTGTTTGGGGATGGGGGTGGGGGTAACTGATGTTAGTTTCTTTAGTATTTTGTGCAATGTTTGTAGTTGCTATAAATATGATGGTAAATTACTACTTTACCTCACCACACCTAATGCAGAACACCTCTCATACTTTTGTTTCTTAAAGCTGAGTATATCTCTCACATTTTTAATTCTTTTCTCCTATCTTTCAGTACAGAAGAGGTTGTATTTTAATTCTGCTAATTCACATTTGCTTTCGGAGACATGAAGTAGCCATTAAAATTTGCATTCTTTACAGTATAAAAGGATTGCTATGATCTTAATCAGGTAATAATTGTTCCTGTCTAAACATTTTGAAATAATTTGGAATTAAGCATTTTTAAGGATAAAGTAAATTAGCTCAAGCTTTCCAAATTATACTCCTTTTACATATATATATATATATGCATATAGAAGGTTATTAAATGAAACTTTTCTAATTGTATAAAAATTTGAGTTAAAGCTTAAAGGAACTTAAACATGACAAATACACCAATTTGCAAAGACAGTGATTAAATTCAACATTGCTAAGGTTGAAAAAGCAGCATATAATACCAGAGTTGTAAACTTTAGCCTATCAGCTAATTGCAAGTTATTTGGGAGAGAGAAATCTAAAGACTGCTTAAGTAGTGAATTTTTATTTAAAAATAGTTTTCAGAGCACTCTGAGTTTTCTCTTACTTACTTGTAGGGGAGCATAGGAGTAGAGGTACTTCTCACTCAATGCCAACTGTGGAAAGTATTTAGAAAACTGCTTTTAGGAAAAGTGTGTACTTTCAAGGAGAAGAAGGTATTATTATAACGGGACGCTTGCTGATGGGCAAAATCCATGGGCTTGCCCTTTACTGCTTCAGGGCCATGCATGGGGAGAGATCTCCTCAGTGAATTTGTGCTATTCCATAGAATTTAAAGGACCAAATCAATTTCTGACTCTGTAACCCCAATTTCCAAGAATTACCTAGGCAGAGTTCAAAAATACTATAAATGTATTTCCCAAATAAAATTCCTCTTCCACTTTTTATTCTGTTTTGAGAAGGTCTATTTTTCTATTATTCCCTTTTGTTAATCATGTGAAATAAATATTCAACTTTCTTGCAATACTTTTGTTTAAGTTACGAACAAAGGTATATTAGAATCTCCCACTATAGATTTTCCTTTTTCTCATATGTCATTTATAGAAATATATAGGTATTGATGCTATGTTAGATATAAACACATTGAGATTTGTTATATTTTATAACACAATTATAAAATACATTACATTTCCTCCATTTTACTCCCTTTTTGCACTTTGTGCTGTACTTGTTGTAAATTTATAAATTCCACAAGATTTTTACTTTATAAAGTCAACATTCATTAAGAATTAGTAACCCACCTATTCTTTCCTTCCTGTATCTCCATGTTTTCATCTGAGACCATTTTTCTTCTGCCCATAGAAGTCATTTAGTGTGGATCTGTTGACAAGTATTCTCTTTTATCTTTACTTGTTTGCTCTAAACTCTGTTGTATTTTCATCACTGCAGGAAATTTTCACTAGATATAGAATTTTCAACTAGCAGCCATTTCTTTTATTCCATTACATTTCATTCCACTTTTCTCTAGTTTCTATTTAACTGTGTTGAATAGTCAGCTTAGCCTCCTTGTTTCCTGTTTGAAGTTGTCATGTCTTTTAATTTTTTCTGGTTCTTTCAAAATTTTTTTGATTGTATTTTAAGAAACTTAACCATCAATGGTAATCATGTTTCCTTTGAATTCATTCTGCTTGGAATTGTAGTGTTTCTTAAATCTGTTGTTTGAGTTATGTGCATCAGTTTTGGAAAATTATTCACCTCTATTTCTTGAAGTATCAGTTCTGCTTCATTCTCTCCTTCTGGGACACTGATTGAAGAAAAGTTAGATATTTTCACTGAATACTATGTTTATCTCTGGTAATTCTGAGTGATTTCTACCTTTTTTCTCTCCATGTATCAGTCTGAATATTTTATTCAGTTTTCCAGTTAACTGATCTTTTGTTATCTGTACCTGTTTTGCTGTTAAGATAATACATTGATTACTTATACTCAGTTATCATAATTGTTTTAGGATTATTTTTATAGTTTTCTGTTGTTTGATAAAATTCTCCATATTATTCTTCAATTTTTTGAATCATTAATCACATCCACATCTAATAACACCTCTGGACCTCCTGTGGGTCTATTTCTAGTATCTCTATTATCCATTCTGTGAGTCATTAGTTTTCTTTTTGCACATTTGGTGGTTTATATTTGAGCTCCTACAGTTTATATGAAAACTTGAAGAGATGATTTTAGTAGTATCTTCCTTTAGGAAGAATTTACTTTTGTTCTGGCCAAGCAGAGCAGTTTGCCTTCATTTGATCAGATGTTGAGCTGATTTGAAGCTGGACATCAGTCTTTGAGAAGAGCTGTCTAATTCAATTTCATCCTTACAGAGTACAGCACTTCAGGGATTACATGTGAAATCCTGGGCTTTGGACCAATGTTCCTCCTTCATGCAGGGCCATAAATTTGAAAATTTATATCCTGGCCTGTTAAGAATGTCAGAAACTCTGCTCTAATTAAAGTTCCTGAGTAGCCACTTTCTGCTTGGCTTTAGTCTTTCAATTGCTTCCTTGAACTTGGCAGATGCCAAGTGTGACTTAAAAATGTTAACTCACCTTTCTTCCCTGTAGTACACTAGGCCCTCAAGTTCATGCTGTATTTTAGCTCCTTCATTTTTTCTGTTTGATTTTTTAAAAATTTATTCAAATCTAACTTTTTTTGTTGATGGTCTGTGCTATCAACAAAAAACAAACAGGGCTTCCCTAGTGGCGCAGTGGTTGAGAGTCTGCCTGCCGATGCAGGGGACATGGGTTCGTGCCCTGGTCCAGGAAGATCCCACATGCCGCGGAGCAGCTGGGCCCGTAAGCCGTGGTCACTGAACCTGCGCGTCCGGAGCCTGTGCTCCGCAACGGGAGAGGGCACAACAGTGAGAGGCCCGTCTACCGCAAAACAAACAAACAAACAGAAAAACATTGGTCTAGAAATAGCCAGTCCTCCTTTGCTAGATGTGGAATTCCTATTTTCCTTCTATGATGTTCAGTTCATATTAAACTATTCAAAACCAAAATTCAAATACATATTAACCTATTTTAATGATATGTTTTTGAATTATTTTCATTAGCAAACCAATGTCATTTTGTGGTTATACATTGACTTATCATTGACTGGTTAATAAATTCTGGAATCAGGAAAAATCAAAGCTAGCTTAAATACTATGAGAATTAGAAATAGAATCTTTTCTCTTTTACCTACTTAATAGATATAATTTTAGTACATGCTCTGCCACTCAATGTGTGGTATTTTGCAAATTACTTTACCTCTCCAGGTCTCAGTATTCTGAGATAAAGGAAATGAGTTCAACCAAATGATCTTTAAAAGACCTTCCATAACTAAAATTCTGTGATTTAATAACCATAAATTAAACTTGAATCTTTGATGATTAAAGTTTAATTTGAATCTTGAAATCCATGAGATTTTTGTAGTTTCTAAACTTAGAAAAAAATAATATTCTTCCTCATCCCTAGTGCTACAGTATGTCCCACATGAGCTGGACAAGTTTTAATGCAATAATTACTTTTTGAATAATTAATTGCCAAGAAACATTGAAGAGGGATAAAAATATCAGGGAACACATTCTACCACATATACATATTATAAAGATTAATAATTATAATGGTAGGGTGTTAATATAAGAATACAGATATTAATAAATTAAGCAGAATGGAGAACACAGATTTATATAAACATGAAAGGCTTAATTAATAGAGTGAGATTTAGCATTGTATATTAGTGGGGGAACATGGGCTAGTCAAAAAATGGGGTTGAAACAGTTAACTATCTATATAGAAAAGGAAAACAATCCCCACTTCACAATGTACACAATTAAGATTGAGTAATGATCCATATGTAAAAAATCACACTTTTCATTACAACAGGGTTGCAAGATAATCTTAAACTTGAAATGAAATTTTCAAGCCATAAGAAAAATAATTTGTAATAAAGGGTGTGGGAGATGGAGACATTTTCATGATTAAGATTTAGGACTCTAAGATTTAGAACTCTTATCACACTCATGTCTGATGTCAGAGACATGTCATCATGCCACATTCTAGCTATATAAATTAAGAATGATTACTTAAAAGTTTAATCATCATCTTCCTCAAGTGTAAAAGTGAATAATAGGATCTATTTTTTGAGAAATACAGTGAGAATTAAATAGGATAATACCAAAATACTTAAGGTATTGCCAGAAAAAAAGTAGTACACAATTACTGTTAGTAACTGTCCTTGAAAAGTCTCACATTATCTGTGTTGAGATTGACAGTACTTGGAGAAGAAATGAAAACTTGGAAAGACATATTAATTTTGGAAAGTTTGTACGTTCATATAGCATAAGCCAAGCACTCCTATATACCGAAGATACAAAAGGGACAATTCATGGCAATCGTCCTTCAGTTACTCCAGTCTAGTAATCTTTTTGAAGAACCAGAAAGGGATGACAAGCAGCTCTTGAAAGGATTGACAAGTGGGGTTGAAGGCTCACACTGCCTAGGTTGGAGACCATGACATATAATGACAGCAACTGACCTGCTGCTTAATTTTATTTATTACAGCTTAGCATCACAAATATACGAACAGAGAAAGTAGAGTCTTTACTGTTCTAAACTTAAAGGTCTATAGTATTAATGTAACAAAAGGACCACTTTTTTATAGTTCTTATTAGGTTAGCTAAGAGATCTTGATATCCAAGACCTATAGAAAGAAAACTAAAGCCATTCAAGACAATGTAATAAGAAAAGGATGGAAGAACTCAATATTCAATGACTTATAATGACCTATAATTTGCAATAAGAAAGTAAGAGAGTGAAGAGAATATAAGGTTAAGGCACAAAATTATTTACTAGGGTATAAGGTTGTAGAACTAAGATACTTCCATGTACAGGCAAACCTAAGAATTAACCATGGGAAGGATTTACTGAAGAAGAGTGGGCATGACAGTTGAGCAGAAGTTCCTGAAAATCTCTGTATCTCAGATAGCAAGAAAAATGCATTTATTAAACATGGGCATATGGAAATTGTTGATGTTGACTTAAATTTATTTTCTTTTCTACCACCAATATATGGGATGCTAGGCCTATATTGTAGACTTTAGTATTATTGCAATTGCAAATATCCACATGAACTGCCCTCTACAAGCTAGCTTGTTAACATTCAAGGGATTCTAAACCTGTGAAGATAATCACACAGATAAGTCTAGAGAAACAAAACCCTATGAGCTTCCCTGAACAAATACCCACATGGAAGTTTCCATTTCCAAGCTAAAGATATTACTTAGAATTCAATTACTTTTATTCCAACTCAGACTGCAAAGCTACATTTCACCTTTTTTTTTAAGATATTTAAAAATTTCATTTTATTTTTATACAGCAGTTTGTTATTAGTTATCTATTTTAAACATATTAGTGTGTATATGTCAATCCCAATCTCCCAATTCATCCCACCACCATCACCCCCCACCGCTGCTTTCCCCGTTGGTGTCCATACGTTTGTTCTCTACATCTGTGTCTCTCGTTCTGCCTTGCAAACCAGTTCATCTGTACCATTTTTCTAGATTCCACATATATGCGTTAATATACAATATTTGTTTTTCTCTTTCTGACATACTTTATTCGGTATGACACTCTCTAGGTCCATCCAGGTCTCTAAAAGTAACCCAATTTCGTTCCTTTTTATGGCTGAGTAATATTCAATTGTATATATGTACCACATCTTCTTTATCCATTCATCTGTCGATGGGCATTTAGGTTGCTTCTATGACCTGCCTATTGTAAATAGTGCTTCAGTGAACACTGTGGTGCATGTGTCTTTTTGAATTATGGTTTTCTGTGGATATATGCCCAGAAGTGGGATTGCTGGGTCTTGTGGTAGTTCTATTTTTAGTTTTTTAAGGAACCTTCATACTGTTCTCCATAGTGGGTGTATCAATTTACATTCCCACCAACACTGCAAGAGGGTTCCCTTTTCTCCACACCCTCTCCAGCATTTGTTGTTTGTAGATTTTCTGATGATGCCCATTCTATCCAGTGTGAGGTGATACCTCGTTGTAGTTTTAATTTGCATTTCTCTAATAATTAGTGATGTTGAGTAGCTTTTCATGTGCCTCTTGGCCATCTGTATGTCTTCTTTGGAGAAATGTCTATTCAAGTCTGCCCATTTATTAATTGGGTGTTTTTTTTTTTAATATTGAGCTGCATGAGCTGTTTATGTATTTTGGAGATTAATCCTTGTCCATTGATGCATTTGCAAATATTTTCTCCCATTCTGAGGGTTGTCGTTTCATCTTGTTTATAGTTTCCTTTGCTGTGCAAAAGCTTTTAAGTTTCATTAGATCCCATTTGTTTATTTCTGGTTTTATTTCCATTATTCTAGGAGGTGGGTCAAAAAAGATCTTGCTGTGATTTATGCCAAAGAGTGTTCTTCCTATGTTTTTCTCTAAGAGTATTATAGTGTCCAGTTTAGATTTAGGTCTTTAGTCCATTTTGAGTTTATTTTTGTGTATGGTGTTAGGGAGTGTTCTAATTTCATTCTTTTACATGTAGCTGTCCAGTTTTCCCAGCACCACTTATTGAAGAGACTGTCTTTTCTCCATTGTAGATCCTTGCCTCCTTTGTCATAGATTAGTTGACCATAGGTGTGTGGGTTTATCTCTGGGCTTTCTGTCCTGTTCCATTGATCTATATTTCTGTTTTTGTGCCAGTACCATATTGTCTTGATTACTGTAGCTTTGTAGTATAGTCTGAAGTCAGGGAGTCTGATTCCTCCAGCTCTGTTTTCTTCCCTCAAGATTGCTTTGACTATTGAGGGTCTTTTGTGTCTCCATACAAATTTTAAGATTTTTTGTTCTAGCTCTGTAAAAAATATTATTGGTAATTTGACAGAGATTGCACTGAATCTGTAGATCGCTTTGGGTAGTATCATCATTTTCACAATACTGATTCTTCCAATCCAAGAACATGGTATATCTCTCCATTTGTTTGTGTCACCTTTGATTTCCTTCATCAGTGTCTTATAGTTTTCTGCATACGGGTCTTTTGCCTCCTTAGGTAGGTTTATTCCTAGGTATTTCATTCTTTTTGTTGTAATGGTAAATAGGAGGGTTTCCTTAATATCTCTTTCGGATATTTTTATCATTAGTGTATAGGAATGCAAGAGATTTCTGTGCATTAATTTTGTATCCTGCTACTTTACCAAATTCATTGATTAGCTCTAGTAGCTTCCTGGTGGCATCTTTAGGATTCTCTGTGTATAGTATGATGTCATCTGCAAACAGTGACAGTTTTACATCTTCTTTTCTGATTTTTATTACTTTTTTTCTTTTTCTTCTCTGATTGCTGTGGCTAGGACTTCCAAAACTATGTTGAATAATAGTGGCAAGAGTGGACATCCTTGTCTTGTTCCTGATCTTAGAGAAAATGCTTTCAGTTTTTCATCATTGAGAATGATGTTTGCTGTGGGTTTGTCGTATATGGCCTTTATTATGTTGAGGTAGGCTCCCTCTATGTCCATTTTATGGAGAGTTTTTATCATAAATGAGTGTTGATTTTTGTCAAATGCTATTTCTGCAGCTATTGAGATGATCATATGGCTTTTATTCTTCAATGTGATAATATGGTGTACCACATTAATTGATTTGTGTATATTAAACAATCTTTGCATCCCTGGGATAAATCCCATTTGATCATGTTGTGTGATCCTTTTAATGTGTGGTTGGATTCTGTTTGCTAGTATTTTGTTGATGATTCTTGCATCTATATTCATCAGTGATACTGGTCTGTACTTTTCCTTTTTTTTTTTTTTGTAGTATCTTTGTCTGATTTGGTATCAGGATGATGGTGGTCTCGTAGAATGAGTTTGGGAGTGTTCCTTCCTCTGCAATTTTCTGGAAGAGTTTGAGAAGAATGGGTGTTAGCTCTTCTCTAAATGTTTGATAGAATTCACCTGTGAAGCCATCTGGTCCTGGACTTTTGCTTGTTGGAAGATTTTTAATCACAGTTTCAATTTCATTACTTGTAATTGGTCTGTTCACATTTTCTATTTCTTCCTAGTTCAGTCTGGAAAGGTTATACCTTTCTAAGAATTTGTCCATTTCTTCCGGGTCGTCCACTTTATTTGCATAGAGTCACTTGTAGTAGTCTCTTATGAGGCTTTGTATTTCTGCAGTGTCCATTGTAACTTCTCCTTTTTCATTTCTAATTTTATTGGTTTGAGTCCTCTCCCTTCTTTCCTTGATGAGTCTGGCTAAAGGTTTACCAATTTTGTTTATCTTCTCAAAGAACAAGCTTTTAGTTTTATTGATCTTTGCTATTCTTTTCTTTGTTTCTATTTCATTTATTTCTGCTCTGATGTTTATGATTTCTCTCCTTTTACTAACTTTGGGTTTTGTTTGTTCTTCTTTCTCTAGTTCCTTTAGGTGTAAGGTTAGATTTGTTTTTTGAGATTTTTCTTGTTTCTTGAGGTAGGATTGTATTGCTATAAACTTCTCTCTTAGAACTCTTTTTGCTGCATCCCATAGGTTTTGGATCATTGTGTTTTCATTGTCATTTGTCTCTAGGTATTTGTTTTTTTCCTCTTTGATTTCTTCAATGATTTCTTGTTTATTTAGTAACATATTGATTAGTCTCCATGTGTTTGTGTCTTTTACATTTCTTCCATGTAATGGATTTCAAATCTTATAGTGTTGCGGTTGGAAAAGATGTTTGATATGTTTTCAATTGTCTTAAATTTACCAAGGCTTGGTTGTGAACAAAGATGTGATCTATCCTGGAGAATGTTCCATGTGCACTTGAGAAGAAAGTGTAATCTGCTGTTTTCTGATGGAGTGTCCTATAACTATCAATTAAAGCTATCTGGTCTATTGTGTCATTTAAAGCTTTTGTTTCCTTATTAATTTTCTCTCTGGATGATCTGTCCATTGGTGTAAGTGAGGTCTTAAGGTCCTCCACTTTATTTATTTTATTATTGCATCCCTATTGATTTCCTCTTTTATAGCTGTTAGCATTTGCCTTATGTATTGAAGTGCTTCTATGTTGGGTGCATATATATTTATAATTGTTATATCATCTTCTTGGATTGATCCCTTGATCATTATGTAGTGTACTTCCTTGTCTCTTGTAACATTCTTTATTTTAAAGTCTGTTTCATCTGATATGAAAATTGCTGCTCCAGCTTTCTTTTGATTTCCATTTGCATGGAATATCTTTTTCCATCCCATCACTTTCAGTCTGTATGTGTCCCTAGGTCTGAAGTGGGTCTCTTGTAGGCAGCATATATATGGGTCTTGGTTTTGTATCCATTCAGTGAGCCTGTGTGTTTTGGTTGGAGCATTTAATCCATTCACATTTAAGGTAATTATTGATATGTATGTTCCTATTACCATTTTCTTAACTGTTTTGGGTTTGTTTTTGTAAGTCCTTTTCTTCTCTTGTGTTTCCCACTTAGAGAAGTTCCTTTAGCATTTGTTGTAGAGCTGGTTTGGTGGTGCTGAATTCTCTTAGCTTTTGCTTGTCTCTAAAGCTTTTGATTTCTCCATCAAATCAGAATGAGATCCTTGCCGGGTACAGTAATCCTGGTTGTAGGTTCTTACCTTTCATCACTTTAAATATATCATGCCACTCCCTTCTGGCTTGGAGAATTTCTGCTGAGAAATCAGCTCTTAACCTTATGGGAGTTCCCTTGTATATTATGTGTCATTTTTCCCTTGCTGCTTTAAATAATTTTTCTTTGTCTTTAATTTTTGTCAATTTGATTACTATGTATCTCAGTGTGTTTCTCCTTGGATTTATCCTGCCTGGGACTCTCTGTGCCTTCTGGATTTGGGTGGCTATTTCCTTTCCCATGTTAGGGAAGTTTTCAACTATAACCTCTTCAAATATTTTCTCGGGTCCTTTCTCTCTCTTTTCTCCTTCTGGGACCACTATAATTCTAATGTTGGTGTGTTTAATGTTGTCCCAGTGGTCTCACAGGCTGTCTTCATTTCTTTTCATTCTTTTTTCCTTATTCTGTTCCACAGCAGTAATTTCCACCATTCTGTCTTCCAGGTCACTTATCCATTCTTCTGCCTCAGTTATTTTGCTTTTGATTCCTTCTAGTGTATTTTTCATTTCAGTTCTTGTATCGTTCAACTCTTTTTGTTTGTTCTTTAATTCTTCTAGGTCTTTGTTAAACATTTCTTGCATCTTTTCTATCTTTGCCTCCATTCTTTTTCTGAGGTCTTGGATCATCTTCACTATCATTATTCTGAATTCTTTTTCTGGAAGGTTGCCTATCTCCACTTCATTTCGTTGTTTTTCTGGGTTTTACCTTGTTCCTTCATCTGCTACATAGTCCTCTGCCTTTTCATTTTGTCTATCTTTCAGTGAATGTGGTTTTTGTTTCATAGACTTCAGGACTGTAGTTCTTCTTGCTTCTTCTCTGCCTTTTTTTTCTTAATGAGAAACTGAAAATATCAACTGATGACAGTTTGTATAGCAAAAGGATATAAGGTATAAGTGACTAAAATATTAATCATGCCAAGTGCTTTAGCTTCACCATTTTTTTTAATGGAGCTCTATTTTAGCCCTAAAAGGACAAAAATTTGAAAATATTTTTATTTTAATCACTTTTTTGTTAAAATGAAAATATGCAAAAGATAATTTGTTTCTGAATTTTGCCTTTGAAATTAAGAGTGCTTTTCATGGAAGAATTATTTTTGTTTCTTTTCATGTTTTCTTGAATGTCTTAAAGATGATTCCTAATGAATTGCCAGATGTAGATTTGAGACTAAAATTTATAGACCAGTTATTCATTCCAGTCAAATGCTATAGACAAGAACAGCAACAAATCAAAGTTAATTTGTAATTGAAACTATTACTAAAAGCAATTTAGTTTTAAAGAATCTTGGTATGTTCAAAAGATGAATTATTTGGTGCAGCTTTGTTATTTAAAATTATTTTTAACCATTTAATAGAAGAGAAGTTTAAACTTAGGAAGACCAGCGAGGAGTGGTATCTACTTCATTTTATTTTTAAAACTCAGAAATAAAATATCTTTTGAAGATAAGTTAAAATATATTTCAGAGCATCGTAACATATTTAGGTAAAGTTTTAAGGGGATTGTTATATTACAAATGGTAATATAATGCAGTGGAAAACTTACCAATACAATAAGTAAATTTATGTAGTTGCCATTACACTTTAATTTGCTCCCTCTAAATTACCTAGCAATTTGTCTTTTGCTTTATTTTCTGTGTTTCATGAGTTGGTTCCAAGATATATAAGAATAAGAAAGTGAGTAAATTGAGCTCATAGTTTTGCTAATAATTTTATGCTTTCCTTATACACAATCCCACCCATTACTGAATTCACATCCTTTGCAGTACAAGAGCTGCATTTGATTCTATGTAATTTCAGTGCATGGTTAGGGAGAGAAAACTTTCTATACTAATGTTAGTCTGGGCAACAGTTTATTTCTGCTTTTTCAGAAATGTAAAATACAGTGGCCTAAGTTAATATCTCTAAAATAAGGGCTCATTTACATGGAACTTGCATATAACCAGTTTCTCCCTCAAGGGAGTCTCACTTTAGTACCTGGTTTTATACAGGCCTCCACTGCTTTTCTTGTATTGACACTCTGCTCTACTTGTCCTGCAGTAGAAGGAAGCAAGAGTAGCTTCTTCTTATTAAAATTTCAAGTTAATAGTTGAAGATAGAGATATTCTGGAGCAAAAATGCATTGGTAAAAAGAAAAATATTCTTGATTACTGAAACGCTTGATCATTTTGACTAACGCTATCTATACTTGTATTCAGTAGGTTCTAAGGAAATTTCTCAATAGAAGTACATATCTAACATGTATGAAAGTGTTTCTGTGTTTTCATATAAAACCATTAAGTTTGAGAATAACAGAAGAAATGAAGCTAAAAATTTTATCAAAAGCAATATTGCAGTTTTTATCTGTAAGTCCTCAGATATATTGAAGGCCACGATTTTAATGGAAATTTCATGAAGTAGAAAGTGAAAAAGAGTTGAGAAGTACAATGATGATAGATATAAAACAATGACAAGCAAATTGGTTGGTTAATTAAAGAATCTGTGTTTGCAGATAATATTTGGCATGTCAAAGACAATGTCAGGATTAGAGATTAGAAATCTAAATATCCATCACCATAGGTTGAAATTATAGTCAAGATAAAAAAGGAAGAAGAAAAAAGAAATGCAAGACAAAGAGGCAAGAATATATAAGACTGGATCTCTAAATGTCAGATTTAGTACACAAAGAGAAAGTAAGTCAGTGGACAAAATTCAAGCCCTGATATTTGTTCCAAAACATGGTTTTTGAATATTTAACTAAATGGACAGATGGAACAGGATATAGAAGATTTACTTTTAATTATATAGTGCACTGGTTCTTCATCTTTGTTATATATTTTAATAACCTGGGTAGTTTTAAAATTCCTGATGCCCAGGTTATATGCCACATCATTGAAATTATATGGTTTTAGGGTGGGAAATAAGCAACAATAATTCCAATTAGCAGTAAAGTTTGGGAAATGCCATATATTCATATTTATGTATGAGCCCGATTTATTTATTAAATAGTTACTAGAAATTTTCAATTTTCTTTTTGCATAGGGAAAAGAGTCACAAATTTAATCAAGTTTTTTAAGTTTCTAAAAAAATATATGTTTCAACATGCAAAGGGCAATAATATTATGATTGCTTTCATTTTATGTGAATTTCATTCAGATTCTGTGTTCTAAGAATATCTCAAGATTATGATTAATTGGTAATATACCATTATGGGGGGAAAATTGAATATAAATACTTCCTTCTTTGAAGACATTTACCTTGAGTACCTATTTGCTTTAAATTTCCTTGAAAGTAAAATGATTTTTTGACAAAACAATCTACTTTTTTTTTTGCGGTACGCGGGCCCCTTACCACCGCAGCCTCTCCTATTGCGGAGCACAGGTTCCGGACGTGCAGGCCTAGCAGCCATGGCTCACGGGCCCAGCCACTCCACAGCACATGGGATCCCCCCCGCACTGGGGCACAAACCCATGTCCCCTGAATTGGCAGGCAGACTCCCAACCACTGTGCCACCAGGGAAGCCCTACATTTTTATTATATGGAATTTGCAATCGTAACTGTGCAGAGAATTAGTGTGTTGCAATGAAAATGTAAGGTCCTTATAGTATATTTTTCCAATAATACAACAAATGACTATATGCTTGGATCTAAAATCTAAGGTACTTTGGGAATACATTTCCACCCTAGTTAAAATAAATAGCCTATAAGTGGTAAATTAGGATTCTGTAAATTTTACATATACTATAAAAAATTTCTCAGAAAAAAACTGTATTTATCTTTATGGCACGTATTTTATTTTTTCACTTTTTTTTTTTTTGTTTCTGCTTTGATAATAATAGGGTTAAGCTTATTTTAACTAAATACCTCTTTTGGCACCTTCTTAGTTTACACTTAATGGGTATTTTATGTTTAACAACTGATTCTCAGTATACATTTAGCTACGTTTTTTTTCTTTCTTCAGATTGATATCAGTTGATATAAACTGATTTCAAATACACAAAAATGATATTGGCTATCTAAACAGGGTGACAATATGGAGGCAGTCCCACTGTCAGTGGTGTTCCTTTTTACTCTCAAAAGTGTCCCAGTTCAGATGATAAGTTGTACTGTCCTTCTGTATCTAAAAAGCTGCCACTTCTGATAAGACTTCTCTAAACATTTAAAGTTACAATGTGATTTTTTTTCAACAACAACAAAAAAAGCACCAGGACATTAATCATCATCTACCAGGATTCGGGAAGAACTCTTCACTTCATGTCTAGCATGAGCAGAACCTTGGCTTTATGTTAAACATGACCATCCTAATTATTTCCTCTGTAATTTATAGAAGTTAACTGGCTTTCTTTTAACCAACTCAACATCTTGTGTCTCTCTTGTAATTTAATCAATGTCTACCTTTCAAAAGTTGACTCCCTACATTTATAATTTAGTTTCTAGAACTCTATAAGCTTTGAGAATAGCCATGAGCTTACTCATCTTTGAGTTACTCTCTACCCCAGTCATGGTTCTTTCTTTATTTTTTCTTTTTTTTCTTAATTTATTTATTTTTGGCTGTACTGGGTCTTTGTTGCTGTGCGCGGGCTTTCCCTAGTTGCGGTGAGCGGGAGCTACTCTTTGTTGTGGTGCGCGGGCTTCTCACTGCGGTGGCTTCTCTTGTTGTGCAGCATGGGCTCTAGGTGTGCTGGCTTCAGCAGTTGTGGCACACGGGCTTCAGTAGTTGTAGCTCGGGGGCTCTAGAGCGCAAGCTCAGTAGTTGTGGCACACGGGCTTAGTTGCTCCGCGGCATGTGGGATCTTCCCATACCAGGGCTCGAACCCATGTCCCCTGCATTGGCAGGTGGATTCTTAACCACTGCACCACCAGAGAAGTCCCAGTACTTCTTTCTTTTAATTCTACCCTATTGGAAGAAAGTAACTTTTTCTTTCTTTTTTTTTTTTTTTTTTTGCGCTACGCGGGCCTCTCACTGTTGTGGCCTTGCCCGTCGCAGAGCACAGGCTCCGGACGCGCAGGCTCAGCGGCCATGGCTCACAGGCCCAGCCGCTCCCAGCGGTATGTGGGATCTTCCCAGACCGGGGCACGAACCCATGTCCCCTGCATCGGCAGGCGGACTCTCAACCACTGCTCCACCAGGGAAGCCCTTTTCTTTCTTTTAAAGGAGAGAGGAAGAAAGGAGGAAAGAAAAAATAAAGGCTGCCTTACTACACCAAATTATTAATATGGAATTATAGTGGTAAATGCCTGAATACATAGATTAGGACCAGTGTATTGAGTGCACTGAAATATGGCAGAGGAGTAGTATAAGAAAAGTGTTGCTTTGGGAATAGCATTATGACAATAATAAAAAAGGGACATTAACACAACAAGGAGATTAATTTTTCCAGTTTTCTTCCTTAACACTGCCTCTTTCAACACCGATCCTACTTCTTTTCATCCTCCTCTTTATCTTCCTTTCCCTCTTCTTCTTCTTCTTTTTTTTCTGCCCTTCGTTATTCTTAGCCCTTAGTGATGTTGGAATCTTAGGGGCAAATCGAGTTTAGAAATAAATGGGAATCATTATTGCCAAGCAAGAATATATATTTTCCCTCTCTGTGCTCTAAACTGGAAACTAAAATAGCAGGGACTGGTAGAGATTACATATAATCACTTCCAGAAATAATGAAAGGAATAATTAAATAAAATGACTAGGAATTGGTGTCATGGGAGAAAATGCACACAAGCCCTTTAAAATTCACAGTAAATTCAATTACATAGTAAAGCAAGTGACTTGTTAGAGGACTTCATTTTAAATATCTTATCATATTGCTAAATGGTCATAGTATACCTTTTAAAGTACCTCAGCAAAGAAAAGTCCTGGATATTTGAAAAAACTGCTGAATTCACTAATGAATGGAAAGAATAGTCCTTGTTATGACATTTGTTCTTCTCCCCTATAATATGTCTCAGAAAGTCTTGGTGGTAGTCAATTATCAATTATTTCCTTCAAGTATAATACCAGCCACCTAAGGGTAATTTGTAGCCTATTTTGTAGCAGAGGTCTAATTTCTTGCTTCAGGGTGTCCCTGCCTTGATCTATGTGTCATTTAATGCTCTCTGAACATCAGATTATTTTCAATAGTCTATACAAAGAGTAAGATAAATTGAAGACTTTTAAAGTTTAGAACTTACATTTGTATAGAACTTTATAACCTCAGAGTCTTAGCAATCAACCTCAGTTTCGGATGCTTTAGTCCCTCACAGACAGCCTTTTTAGAAAACAGTCTGGGAAGAATTACCACAGCAGAACAGAGAGTTATGCTCCAGTCTCTCATTTGCATGTTAATACCCAGAATACTCTTGAAGTTTATTCAGGCTGGCTGTTTTATAGCAGAAATGCCATCTGAACTCTAAGAATAAACTAAAAAGACTTGGGGGGACCGATGAGCCCACTGAGTTCTTTTTTTATAAGTGTAAGTAATTATAAAAAGTTCACCCTTCTCTAAGGAATACAAAATACAGGCCCTCTTTTAATATGCAAATACAAGAACCCAACATCAACACTGTGTTAACTCCTAATCTTTTTTAAAAAAATCTTTAATTTTGTGATCCCATTTCTCTGCCAGACTGCATTAGATTCATTGTTCATAAATCAGCCCTGGATTTTCTGAGGCAGAAAGGCCAGGCAGGCAGCCTAATACTGCCTTATTCTCAGTCAGAGAGATCTGTAGACTGTTTCCAGAGGGAGATAAAAAAATAACAAAATGGAAGAAAGCAAAATCTAATACATAGCTAATTATATGCGAGTGATACAAAATTTGGGAAAGATTTGTTCTCTTATTTTCTTAGTTTGTTCAGATGCCTTTGACATGAGAGTCTCAACTGTACAGCATGAATGATCTATTTTGAGAAAACAGACAAATGGAAAAGTGCATATTGTATTTGGTAAAACATTTGATGCCTTTAAAAGTTACAGCACCTTTCAGCCAACCATCATGTTTTCTATCTGATAATAACTTGTTCCAAGTTGAATCACCATGGTTGGCTGCACCCTATCATAACTTCGGATTAGGAAAGTGGAACTTAGAAGTTTGTGAAGTATTTCTTGATTATATACATGTTAACTCCTGATTGAAATAGGCTGCAGCAAAACACTCAGTTTATCCCAATATACAGCAAAAGCACTGAACTGTGGTTCAACAAATTGACCTTCAGAGATTATTATGACCTTCAAATTGTCACTAACATCAGTGATGCATTTTTCTTGTTTTATTTTTTCAATGGAATTTGATGGTAAACTTCTGGGAATGAGGGGAATTACATCAATTTCTTTGATAATCTGTAAAGCATAGGAATAAGTGATATGTGTAGACATTTTAGCTAACTGAAAAAATGTAATATTTCAATTTCAGTGTTAATTTTTATTTGAAAGAATATATGGCTGCCTTCCTAGAATGTTAAATTCTATTGAAAGGAACAGGGTCTGCTGCTGAGCATACATAAATATTTAGTCCTTTTTGTTTTATTTTGTTTTTGGTAAACATTCTATTGAGTCTATTTGTGGAGCATTTTATAATAACTAAATATTGTAATACTTCAAGTTTTGGCATTTCATACTAAGGTCATGTTGACTTTAAACATGCTGAAATGATTTACAGTCCAAAGCAGGCAGCAGTTTTCTCAATGACACTGATACTAAACTCACATTCTTAAAATTTACAACTTGAAGGTGAAATGTAGCTACAAAGAATGACAGTTATGGCCATTATCTCCTGGGTTTTGTACTAATCTGAGAAGTGAAAAAGACACTTTTGCCACTTCAAGTAGTTAGATATCACAAAGAGCATGTGTCTGAAGTGTTTGTTAGCATGCATGTAGATGCTCAAGGAATCCAGTTGTGGTCAGATAGAAAATACGTGGATATGAGTGAGGGCTGCAAAGACCTAATTATGTGGTATTTTTTAAATGAGGTACTAAATTTTGTGAATTTTTTGTCAGTACAATTTAAAATTTTGGAGGAGAAATTTACATATTCCTTAAAAAAGTAAAATCTTTTGAATATAGGATGAAAGTTTTGGAAAAGAGGTAAGATGACTTAAAGAGTTCACATTTCAAATAAAGAAGACATACAGGGCTTCCCTGTTGGTGCAGTGGTTGAGAGACTGCCTGCCGATGCAGGGGACATGGGTTCATGCCCTGGTCCGGGAAGATCCCACATGCCGTGGAGCGGCTGGGCCCGTGAGCCATGGCCGCTGAGCCTGCGCGTCCGGAGCCTGTGCTCCGCAACGGGAGAGGCCACAACAGTGAGAGGCCCGCGTACCGCAAAAAAAAAAAAAAAAAAAAAAAAAAAGACATACAGATGTCCAAGAAGCATATGAAAATATGTCCAACATCACCAATTATTCAGACATACAAATCAAAACTACAATGAGATATCACCTCACATCAGTCAGAATGGCCACCATCAAAAAGTCTACAGGGCTTCCCTGGTGGCGCAGTGGTTGAAGGCCGCCTGCCGATGCAGGGGGCACGGGTTCGTGCCCTGGTCTGGGAAGATCCCACATGCCGCAGAGTGGCTAGGTCCGTGAGCTATGGCCACTGAGCCTGTGCGTCCGGGGCCTGAGCTCCGCAACGGGAGAGGCCACAACAGTGAGAGGCCTGCGTACCGCAAAAAAAAAAGAAAAAAATGTCTACAAACAGTAAACGTAGAAGAGGGTGTAGAGAAAAGGGAGCCCTCCTACACTATTGGTGGGAATGTAAATTGGTACAGCCACTATGGAGAACAGTATGGAGGTTCCTTAAGAAATTAAAAATAAAGCTACCATATGATCCAGCAATCTCACTCATGGTCATATATCTGTAGAAAAACATGGTTCGAGAGGATACGTGCATGCCAGTGTTCATTGCAGCACTGTTTACAATAGGCAAGACATGGAAGCAACCTAAATATCGATTGACAGATGAATGGATAAAGAAGATATGGTACCTGTATACAGTAGAATATTACTCAACCATTAAAAAGAATGCAATAATGCCATTTGCAGCAACATGGATGGACGTAAGTGAAGTAAGTCAGAGAGAGAAAGACAAATATCATATGATATTGTTTATATGCGGAACCTAAAAAAAAATGATACAAACAAACTTATTTACAAAACAGAAACAGACTCACAGACTTAGAGAACAAACTTATGGTTACCGGGGTTGGGGGGAAGGAGGGATAGATTGGGAGTTTGGGATTGACATGTACACATTGCTATATTTAAAATAGGTAACCAACAAGGACCTGCCGTATAGCACAGGGAACTCTGCTCAATACTCTGTAATAACCTAAATAGGAAACAATTTGAAAAAGAATAGATACATGTATATGTATAACTGAGTCACTTTGCTATGTATACCTGAAACTAACTAACACAACATTGTTAACCAACTGTACTCCAATATAAAATAATTTTTTTTTAAAAAAAGCATACAGCAGACACCTAAGTCTTCCTTAACTTGATTCCAGCTGTAAGGAACACAGAAAGGCCAGGTCTTGCGGCTCCCCTACCCCTGCCCCTTCAATCAGCACGACCCTTATGTGTTTAATATATTTGAGGTCCCATGGTCATTTCCTAAGAAATGGTTACATGGTTAAAAAAAACAATCCCTTCTAGGACTGTAAGTGAATTAGAGTTATTGTTGGCCTCTCCCTATTGATAGAAATTTCTCCATAGCAGGCAGCTTTCATTCCATTATTAGGCAGTTCTAGATGATATAAATTTCATTCTAATACTGACCTCAAATTTTACCTTATTTAATTGCTATTTATTTATTCATGGTTTTTTTCAATTTGTAACAATTCAGAAGAAATATAATCTCTGTTATGTTAGAAATCTTCAAACGTTTAAAAAATATTTCAACATCACCAGTATTTGATCAATTTCAAATATCATGTCTTCTATTTCAAAATCATAAGAACTACAGAAAAATATCGTGGTTTTTTTTGTTCATTTATGACCACAGTTGTTGGCAAATTATTTATATGTATTGTTATTGAATGTTTGGAGACATTATTTAGCATGTGAAGATGTTTATTTTATCATTGACTAGACGCCACGCTGCTATGCTTTGTTGAATCCATCTATATCATCCTATATTCTGCTAACTTTTGCTTCAGGTATTGGTTATGCTTAAGACATCCCATTTACTTATGATCTTTATAATGTATAAGTTGGGTAAAATAAAGCCTTCCAGATCAAATTAAATAATCAGATTCCATTAAATTATAACAGTTTCACACTGAGCTCAGTGTCAATAGCTATGGGATAAAGATTTTTTATGCAGTTCTTAAAGAGTACTCTTAAACTATGTGATAGCTGTTTTTCTCTTAATTGAACAGTAAACGGGGTTTAAAGTGTGCTCATAGGATGACTAGAGTATACTGACTTAATATCTTAAGGATTAGATAATATTCTTCCTTTTGCCCTAATTATATATTTTATAATTCCATGATCTACATGGATCACCACTCATTTATTCAACATACAATACTGGAGAACCTGTATTTTTCAAATGTTATGTCAAACACTAGTAATACAAAAGAGTTAGGGATGCACTCTCTACTTTTAAGGAGATAATAGTCTAGTGGGAAGAGAAATAAAATAAATAATTAAAATTCAATGTTTCAAGACTATAGAAGAGGTATACCTAAAAATGAGCAAACTAATCTTTCTGGTGATATTCAGAAAAGCTAAAAAGGAAGTAATAGTTGAACCAACTATTGAACACAGTAGGACTCAACCATATACTCTTTTTAAGAGGAGAACTTTAAATATATAATTAAAGGCAGTTTAAAAGTATAAGGATGGGCAAATAATGGTATATCATGCAAAAGCTAATCATAAGAAAACCTATGCTGGCTCCATTAAGACAGAATATTCTTCAAGATAAGAAGTATTGTCAGAGATAAAGAGGGCAGTTTTAATAGCAAAACAATTAACTGCTTAAGGAGAAATAATAATCCTATATGTGTATGCTCCAATAACAGAACTTCAAATCACATAAGGAAAAAAAATAACTAGAGGGAGAAACGCAAATCCACAATATAGCTAGAGATTGTGACACTCCATTCTCAGTATTCAATAGAATGAATACTTTTCAACCAAAATTAACTTTTTCAACCAAATTAACTTGACATTTGTAGCTCACTACATCCAACAACTGCAGAACATACACTCTTTTCAAGTAGAAGTGAAACATTTTCCAAAATACACCCTTAAACAAGCTCGATAAATTTTCAAATAATTGAAATCATATGAAGTATTTTCTTTGACAACAAATAGATTAAAAATCAATATCAAAAATAAACAGAATATTCATTCTTTAGAAGTGAATCAGCCCACTTCTACATAGCCCATGTATTAAAGTATGAATGGCAAGTAGTCAGAAAATATTTTGAACTGAATAAAAATGAAAAAAATAGTAAATTTTTTTGGAATGTAGCTAAAGCATTACTTAGAGGAAATTTTAAGCATTAAAATGTCTATATTAGAAAAGAAAAAAATTTAAATTGATGATTTAATCATTCACTTTGAGAGTCCCCAAATACAGACTAAATAAACCCAATGTGGATAGAAAGAATATAATAAATGTAAGAGCAGAAGCTAATAAAATAGATAATTCAAAAGCAATAGAAAAGTTTACTAAACTTAAATTATTTGTTTGAAATTTTTATAAAATTAATAAAACCTTAGCAAAACCAATAGAAAAAAAAAGAGAAAATATAAACCATCAACATTAGTAAAGAAGATAGAACATCTTACAGATCCTAGGCGCATGAAAAGGACAGTAAGAGAATATTCCAAACAGCTTAATGCATAATACCAATAAATTTGAACACACAGATAAAATGGAAAAATTCCTTGAAAAATAGCTTACCAAACTTGTTTCAAGAAGCAGATCTGAATAACTCTGGATCTGTAAAAGAAATTAGAGTTGTAATTTAAAGTCTTCCTCAAAATATAACTCTAGGCATATAATTTTACTTGTAGATTCTCTCAAGCATTAAGGAGGGAAATACTGTCAGGCTTAAAGAAATATTTCCAGAAAATAAAGGAGCAATAAATACTTTTCAACTCATTTTAAGTGGCCAGAAGGGTACAAAGACCCCAGAAGAATAATTCAAGGTAAGAAAAATTAAAGACCAATATTCTCATAAACATAGACTAAAAATTATTATGTAAAATTTGCAAGTAAAATACAGCAATATTCAAAGTTCTTAATATATCCTGATCAAGTGTGTTTTATCCCAGGAATCTTTATTTAATCATTGAAGGAACATTAAGTGATTATTTACTAAATGCAGGAAAATCACCTAGCAAAATCAATACACATTCATAAAGAAATTTCTCAGTGAGTAGGAATAGAACTTTCTCAATTTAAGAAAGGGCATCGGGGGACCTTGAAGATGGCGGAAGAGTAAGACGCGGAGATTGCCTTCCTCCCCACAGATACACCAGAAATACATCTACACGTGGAACAACTCCTACAGAACACCTACTGAAGGCTGGCAGAAGACCTCAGACCTCCCAAAAGGCAAGAAACTCCCCACGTACCTGGGTAGGGCAAAAGAAAAAAAGAAAAAACAGAGACAAAAGAATAAGGACGGCACCTGCACCAGTGGGAGGGAGCTGTGAAGGAGGAAAAGTTTCCACACACTAGGAAGCCCCTCCGCGGGTGGAGACTGTGGGAGACGGAGGGGGGAGCTTCGGGACCGCGGAGTGGTGCACAGCGACGGGTGCGGAGGGCAAAGCGGGGAGATTCCTGCACAGACGATCGGTGCCGACTGGCACTCACCAACCCGAGAGGCTTGTCTGCTCACCCGCCGGGGCGGGCGGGGCTGCGAGCTGAGGCTCGGGTTTCGGTTTTGGACGGAGCACAGGGAGAGGACTGGGGATGGCGGCTTGAACATAGCCTGAAGGGGTTAGTGCACCACAGCTAGCCAGGAGGGAGTTCGGGGGAAAAGCCTGCACCTGCCGAAGAGGCAAGAGACTTTTTCTTCCCTCTTTGTTTCCTGGTGCGCGAGGAGAGGGGTTTAAGAGCGCTGCTTAAAGGAACTCCAGAGACGGGCGCTAGCCGCGGCTAAAAGCGCGAACCCCAGAGACGGGCGCGAGCCGCGGCTAAAACCGCGGACCCCAGAGACGGGCGGGAGACGCTAATGCTGCTGCTCCCGCCACCAAGGGAGCTGTGTGCGAGCACAGGTCACTCTCCACACCCTTCTTCCGCGGAGCCTGTGCAGCCCGCCACTGCCAAGTTCCTGGGATCCAGGGACAACTTCCCCGGGAGTACGCACGGCGGGCCTCAGGCTGGTGCAACGTCACGCCGGCCTCTGCCGCAACGTCACGCCGCCTCTGCTGCTGCAGGCCCGCCCTGCACGCAGTGCCCCTCCTTCCCCCATCCCCCAACCCCCGGCCTGAGTGAGCCGGAGGCCCCGAATCAGCGGCTCCTTTAACCCCGTCCTGTCTGAGCAAAAAACAGACGCCCTCCAGTGACCTACACGCAGAGGCAGGGCCAAATCCAAAGCTGAGCTCCTGTGGGCTGTGAGAACAAAGAAGAGAAAGGGAAATCTCTCCCAGCAGCCACAGAAGCAGCGGATTAAAGCTCCACAATCAACTTGATATACCCTGCACCTGTGGAATACCTGAATAGACAAGGAATGATCCCAAATTGAAGAGGTGGAATTTAGGAGCGAGATCTATGATTTCTTTCCCTTTTCCTCTTTTTGTGAATGTGTACGTGTATGCTTCTGTGTGAGATCTTGTCTGTATACTCTTGCTTCCACCATTTGTCCTAGGGCTCTATCCGTCCATGGTTTTTTTAAAAAATTTTTTTCTTAATAATTAATTTTAATTGTAATAACTTTATTATACTTTACCTTCGTTCTTTCTTTCTTTCTTTCCTTCCTTCTTTCCCTCCTTTAGACAACGAATCACCCCAAATTGAGGAGGTGGTCTCTGAGAGCAAGATTTATGATTTTTCCCCCTTTACCTTTTTTTGTGAAGGTGTATGTGTATGCTTCTGTGTAAGATTTTCTCTGTATAGCTTTGCTTCCAACATTTGTCCTAAGGTTCTATCCATCCCTTTTATTTTTTCTAAATATTTTTAAATTCAATAACTATATTATACTTTATTTTATTTTTACCGTATCTTCTTTCTTTCTGTCTTTTTTCCTTCTTTCCCTCCTTCCTTCCTTCCTTCCTCCCTCCCTCCCTCCTTTCTTTCCTTCTTTGCTTCTTTCTTCCTTCCTTCCTTTCCTCCTTTCCTTCTTTCTTTCCTCATACTTCTACTAATTTGCTCTACTTTTTCTCCCTTTTATTCTGAGCCGTGTGGATGAAAGGCTCTTGGTGCTCCAGCCCAGGAGTCAGGGCTCTGCCTCTGAGGTAGGAGAGCCAACTTCAGGACACTGGTCAACAAGAGACCTCCCAGCTCCACATAATATTAAACGGTGGAAATCTCCCAGAGACCTCCATCTTAACACCAGCACCCAGCTTCACTCAACGACCCGCAAGCCACAGTGCTGGACAACCTATGCCAAAACAACTAGCAAAACAGGAACACAACCCCACCCATTAGCAGAGAGGCTGCCTAAAATCATAATAAGGCCACAGACACCCCAAAACACACCACCAGACGTGAACCTGCCCACTAGAGAGACAAGATCCAGCCTCATCCAGCACAACACAGGCACTAGTCCCCTCCACCAGGAAGCCTACACAACCCACTGAAACAACCTTAGCCACTGGACACAGACATCAAAAACAACGGGAACTACGAACGTGCAGCCTGCAAAAAGGAGACCCCAAACACAGTAAGATAAGCAAAATGAGAAGACATAAAAACACACAGCAGATGAAGGAGCAAGATAAAAACCCACCAGACCTAACAAATGAAGAGGAAATAGGCAATCTACCTGAAAAAGAATTCAGAATAATGATAGACGAATGATCCGAAATCTTGGAAGTAGAATGGACAAAATGCAAGAAACAGTTAACAAGGACCTAGAAGAAATAAAGATGAAACAAGCAACGATGAACAACGCAATAAATGAAATTAAAAGTACTCTAGATAGGATCAATAGCAGAATAACTGAGGCAGAAGAACGGATAAGTGACCTGGAAGATAAAGTAGTGGAAATAACTACTGCAGAGCAGAATAAAGAAAAAAGAATGAAAAGAACTGAGGACAGTTTCAGAGACCTCTGTGACAACATTAAACGCACCAACATTCGAATTATAGGGGTTCCAGAAAAAGAAGAGAAAAAGAAAGGGACTGAGAAAATATTTGAAGAGATTATAGTTGAAAACTTCCCTAATATGGGAAAGGAAATAGTTAATCAAGTCCAGGAAGCACAGAGAGTCCCATACAGGATAAATACAAGGAGAAATACGCCAAGACACATATTAATCAAACTGTCAAAAATTAAATACAAAGAAAGCATATTAAAAGCAGCAAGGGAAAAACAACAAATAACACACAAGGGAATTCCCATAAGGTTAACAGCTGATCTCACAGCAGAAACCCTACAAGCCAGAAGGGAGTGGCAGGACATACTGAAAGTGATGAAGGAGAAAAACCTGCAACCAAGACTACTCTACCCAGCAAGGATCTCATTCAGATTTGATGGAGAAATTAAAACCTTTACAGACAAGCAAAAGCTGAGAGAGTTCAGCACCACCAAACCAGCTTTATAACAAATGCTAAAGGAACTTCTCTAGACAAGAAACACAAGAGAAGGAAATGACCTATAATAACGAACACCAAAAAATATAGAAAATGGGAATAGGAACATACATATCGATAATTACCTTAAATGTAAATGGACTAAATGCTCCCACCAAAAGACACAGATTGGCTGAATGGATACAAAAACAAGACCCTTATATATGCTGTCTACAAGAGACCCACTTCAGACCTAGAGACACGTACAGACTGAAAGTAAGGGGATGGAAAAAGATATTCCATGCAAATGGAAACCAAAAGAAAGCTGGAGTAGCAATTCTCATATCAGACAAAATAGACTTTAAAATAAGGACTATTAAAAGGGACAAAGAAGGACACTACATAATGATCAAGGGATCGATCCAAGAAGAAGATATAACAATTGTAAATATTTATGCACCCAACATAGGAGCACCTCAATACATAAGGCAAATACTAACAGCCATAAAAGGGGAGATCGACAGTAACACATTCATAGTAGGGGACTTTAACACCCCACTTTCACCCATGGACAGATCATCCAAAATGAAAATAAATAAGGAAACACAAGCTTTAAATGATACATTAAACAAGATGGACTTAATTGATATTTATAGGACACTCCATCCAAAAACAACAGAATACATATTTTTCTCAAGTGCTCATGGAACATTCTCCAGGATAGATCATATCTTGGGTCACAAATCAAGCCTTGGTAAATTTAAGAAAACTGAAATTGTATCAAGTATCTTTTCTGACCACAACGCCATGAGACTAGATATCAATTACAGGAAAAGATCTGTAAAAAATACAAACACATGGAGGCTAAACAATACATTACTTAATAATGAAGTGATCACTGAAGAAATCAAAGAGGAAATAAAAAAATACCTAGAAACAAATGACAATGGAGACACAACGACCCAAAACCTATGGGATGCAGCAAAAGCAGTTCTAAGGGGGAAGTTTATAGCAATACAAGCCCACCTTAAGAAGCAGGAAACATCTCGAATAAACAACCTAACCTTGCACCTCAAGCAATTAGAGAAAGAAGAACAAAAAAGCCCCAAAGCTAGCAGAAGGAAAGAAATCATAAAAATCAGATCAGAAATAAATGAAAAAGAAATGAAGGAAACGATAGCAAAGATCAATAAAACTAAAAGCTGGTTCTTTGAGAAGATAAACAAAATAGATAAACCACTAGCCAGACTCATCAAGAAAAAAAGGGAGAAGACTCAAATCAATAGAATTAGAAATGAAAAAGGAGAAGTAACAACTGACACTGCAGAAATAAAAAAAATCATGAGAGATTACTACAAGCAACTCTATGCCAATAAAATGGACAATCTGGAAGAAATGGACAAATTCTTAGAAATGCACAACCTGCCAAGACTGAATCAGGAAGAAATAGAAAATATGAACAGACCAATCACAAGCACTGAAATTGAAACTGTGATTAAAAACCTTCCAACAAACAAAAGCCCAGGACCAGATGGCTTCACAGGTGAATTCTATCAAACGTTTAGAGAAGAGCTAACACCTATCCTTCTCAAACTCTTCCAAAATATAGCAGAGGGAGGAACACTCCCAAATTCCTTCTACGAAGCCACCATCACCTTGATACCAAAACCAGACAAGGATGTCACAAAGAAAGAAAACTACAGGCCAATATCACTGATGAACATAGATGCAAAAATCCTCAACAAAATACTAGCAAACAGAATCCAACAGCACATTAAAAGGGTCATACACCATGATCAAGTGGGGTTTATTCCAGGAATGCAAGGATTCTTCAATATACGCAAATCTATCAATGTGATAAACTATATTAACAAATTGAAGGAGAAAAACCATATGATCATCTCAATAGATGCAGAGAAAGCTTTCGACAAAATTCAACACCCATTTATGATAAAAACCCTCCAGAAAGTAGGCATAGAGGGAACTTTCCTAAACATAATAAAAGCCATATATGACAAGCCCACAGCAAACATCATCCTCAATGGTGAAAAACTGAAAGCATTTCCACTAAAATCAGGAACAAGACAAGGTTGCCCACTCTCACCACTCTTATTCAACATAGTTTTGGAAGTTTTAGCCACAGCAATCAGAGAAGAAAAGGAAATAAAAGGAATCCAAATTGGAAAAGAAGAAGTAAAGCTGTCACTGTTTGCAGATGACATGATACTATACATAGAGAATCCTAAAGATGCTACCAGAAAACTACTAGAGCTAATCAATGAATTTGGTAAAGTAGCAGGATACAAAATTAATGCACAGAAATCTCTGGCATTCCTATATACTAATGATGAAAAATCTGAAAGTGAAATCAAGAAAACACTCCCATTTACCATTGCAACAAAAAGAATAAAATATCTAGGAATAAACCTACCTAAGGAGAAGAAAGACCGGTATGCAGAAAATTATAAGACACTGATGAAAGAAATTAAAGATGATACAAATAGATGGAGAGATATACCATGTTCTTGGATGGGAAGAATCAACATTGTGAAAATGACTCTACTACCCAAAGCAATCTACAGATTCAATGCAATCCCTATCAAACTACCACTGGCATTTTTCACAGAACTAGAACAAAAAATTTCGCAATTTGTATGGAAACACAAAAGACCCCGAATAGCCAAAGCAATCTTTAGAACGAAAAAAGGAGCTGGAGGAATAAGGCTCCCTGACTTCAGACTATATTACAAAGCAACAGTAATCAAGACAGTATGGTACTGGCACAAAAACAGAAAGATAGATCAGTGGAACAGGATAGAAAGCCCAGAGATAAACCCACGCACATATGGACACCTTATCTTTGATAAAGGAGGCAGGAATGTACAGTGGAGAAAGGACAGCCTCTTCAATAAATGGTGCTGGGAAAACTGGACAGGTACATGTAAAAGTATGAGATTAGATCACTCCCTAACACCATACACAAAAATAAGCTCAAAATGGATTAAAGACCTAAATGTAAGGCCAGAAACTATCAAACTCTTAGAAGAAAACATAGGAAGAACACTCTATGACATAAATCACAGCAAGATCCTTTCTGACCCACCTCCTAGAGTAATGGAAATAAAAACAAAAATAAACAAATGGGACCTAATGAAACTTCAAAGCTTTTGCACAGCAAAGGAAACCATAACCAAGACCAAAAGACAACCCTCAGAATGGGAGAAAACATTTGCAAATGAAGCAACTGACAAAGGATTAATCTCCAAAATTTACAAGCAGCTCATGCAGCTCAATAACAAAAATACAAACAACCCCATCCAAAAATGGGCAGAAGACCTAAATAGACATTTCTCCAAAGAAGATATACAGAATGCCAACAAACACATGAAAGAATGCTCAACATCATTAATCATTAGAGAAATGCAAATCAAAACTACAATGAGATATCATCTCACACCAGTCAGAATGGCCATCATCAAAAAATCAAGAAACAATAAATGCTGGAGAGGGTGTGGAGAAAAGGGGACACTCTTGCACTGCTGGTGGGAATGTGAATTGGTTCAGCCACTGTGGAGAACAGTATGGAGGTTCCTTAAAAAACTACAAATAGAATTACCATATGACCCAGCAATCCCACTACTTGGCATATACCCTGAGAAAACCAAAATTCAAAGAGAGTCATGTACCAAAATGTTCATTGCAGCTCTATTTACAATAGCCAGGACATGGAAACAACCTAAGCGCCCATCATCGGATGAATGGATAAAGAAGATGTGGCACATATACACAATGGAATATTACTCAGCCTTAAAAAGAAATGAAATTGAGCTATTTGTAATGAGATGGATAGACCTAGAATCTGTCATACAGAGTGAAGTAAGTCAGAAAGAAAAAGACAAATACCGTATGCTAACACATATATATGGAATTTAAGGGAAAAAAATGTCATGAAGAACCTAGGGGTAAGATAGGAATAAAGACGCAGACCTACTGGAGAACGGACTTAAGGATATGGGGAGGTGGAAGGGTGAGTTTTGACAGGGCGAGAGAGAGTCATGGACATATACACACTAACAAACGTAGTAAGGTAGATAGCTGGGGGGAAGCAGCCGCAAGGCACAGGGATATTAGCTCGGTGCTTTGTGACAGCCTGGAAGGGTGGGATGGGGAGAGTGGGAGGGAGGGAGACGCAAGAGGGAAGACATATGGGAACATATGTATATGTATAGCTGATTCACTTTGTTGTAAATCAGAAACTAACACACCATTGTAAAGCAATTATACCCCAATAAAGATGTTTAAAAAAAAAAAAAAAAAACGGGAACTACGAACGTGCAGCCTGCAAAAAGGAGACCCCAAACACAGTAAGATAAGCAAAATGAGAAGACATAAAAACACACAGCAGATGAAGGAGCAAGATAAAAACCCACCAGACCTAACAAATGAAGAGGAAATAGGCAATCTACCTGAAAAAGAATTCAGAATAATGATAGACGAATGATCCGAAATCTTGGAAGTAGAATGGACAAAATGCAAGAAACAGTTAACAAGGACCTAGAAGAAATAAAGATGAAACAAGCAACGATGAACAACGCAATAAATGAAATTAAAAGTACTCTAGATAGGATCAATAGCAGAATAACTGAGGCAGAAGAACGGATAAGTGACCTGGAAGATAAAGTAGTGGAAATAACTACTGCAGAGCAGAATAAAGAAAAAAGAATGAAAAGAACTGAGGACAGTTTCAGAGACCTCTGTGACAACATTAAACGCACCAACATTCGAATTATAGGGGTTCCAGAAAAAGAAGAGAAAAAGAAAGGGACTGAGAAAATATTTGAAGAGATTATAGTTGAAAACTTCCCTAATATGGGAAAGGAAATAGTTAATCAAGTCCAGGAAGCACAGAGAGTCCCATACAGGATAAATACAAGGAGAAATACGCCAAGACACATATTAATCAAACTGTCAAAAATTAAATACAAAGAAAGCATATTAAAAGCAGCAAGGGAAAAACAACAAATAACACACAAGGGAATTCCCATAAGGTTAACAGCTGATCTCACAGCAGAAACCCTACAAGCCAGAAGGGAGTGGCAGGACATACTGAAAGTGATGAAGGAGAAAAACCTGCAACCAAGACTACTCTACCCAGCAAGGATCTCATTCAGATTTGATGGAGAAATTAAAACCTTTACAGACAAGCAAAAGCTGAGAGAGTTCAGCACCACCAAACCAGCTTTATAACAAATGCTAAAGGAACTTCTCTAGACAAGAAACACAAGAGAAGGAAATGACCTATAATAACGAACACCAAAAAATATAGAAAATGGGAATAGGAACATACATATCGATAATTACCTTAAATGTAAATGGACTAAATGCTCCCACCAAAAGACACAGATTGGCTGAATGGATACAAAAACAAGACCCTTATATATGCTGTCTACAAGAGACCCACTTCAGACCTAGAGACACGTACAGACTGAAAGTAAGGGGATGGAAAAAGATATTCCATGCAAATGGAAACCAAAAGAAAGCTGGAGTAGCAATTCTCATATCAGACAAAATAGACTTTAAAATAAGGACTATTAAAAGGGACAAAGAAGGACACTACATAATGATCAAGGGATCGATCCAAGAAGAAGATATAACAATTGTAAATATTTATGCACCCAACATAGGAGCACCTCAATACATAAGGCAAATACTAACAGCCATAAAAGGGGAGATCGACAGTAACACATTCATAGTAGGGGACTTTAACACCCCACTTTCACCCATGGACAGATCATCCAAAATGAAAATAAATAAGGAAACACAAGCTTTAAATGATACATTAAACAAGATGGACTTAATTGATATTTATAGGACACTCCATCCAAAAACAACAGAATACATATTTTTCTCAAGTGCTCATGGAACATTCTCCAGGATAGATCATATCTTGGGTCACAAATCAAGCCTTGGTAAATTTAAGAAAACTGAAATTGTATCAAGTATCTTTTCTGACCACAACGCCATGAGACTAGATATCAATTACAGGAAAAGATCTGTAAAAAATACAAACACATGGAGGCTAAACAATACATTACTTAATAATGAAGTGATCACTGAAGAAATCAAAGAGGAAATAAAAAAATACCTAGAAACAAATGACAATGGAGACACAACGACCCAAAACCTATGGGATGCAGCAAAAGCAGTTCTAAGGGGGAAGTTTATAGCAATACAAGCCCACCTTAAGAAGCAGGAAACATCTCGAATAAACAACCTAACCTTGCACCTCAAGCAATTAGAGAAAGAAGAACAAAAAAGCCCCAAAGCTAGCAGAAGGAAAGAAATCATAAAAATCAGATCAGAAATAAATGAAAAAGAAATGAAGGAGTCGATAGCAAAGATCAATAAAACTAAAAGCTGGTTCTTTGAGAAGATAAACAAAATAGATAAACCACTAGCCAGACTCATCAAGAAAAAAAGGGAGAAGACTCAAATCAATAGAATTAGAAATGAAAAAGGAGAAGTAACAACTGACACTGCAGAAATAAAAAAAATCATGAGAGATTACTACAAGCAACTCTATACCAATAAAATGGACAATCTGGAAGAAATGGACAAATTCTTAGAAATGCACAACCTGCCAAGACTGAATCAGGAAGAAATAGAAAATATGAACAGACCAATCACAAGCACTGAAATTGAAACTGTGATTAAAAATCTTCCAACAAACAAAAGCCCAGGACCAGATGGCTTCAGAGATGAATTCTATCAAACGTTTAGAGAAGCGCTAACACCTATCCTTCTCGAATTCTTCCAAAATATAGCAGAGGGAGGAACACTCCCAAATGCCTTCTACGAGGCCACCATCACCTTGATACCAAAACCAGACAAGGATGTCACAAAGAAAGAAAACTACAGGCCAATATCACTGATGAACATAGATGCAAAAATCCTCAACAAAATACTAGCAAACAGAATCCAACAGTACATTAAAAGGATCATACACCATGATCAAGTGGGGTTTATTCCAGGAATGCAAGGATTCTTCAATATATGCAAATCTATCAATGTGATAAACCATATTAACAAATTGAAGGAGAAAAACCATATGATCATCTCAATAGATTCAGAGAAAGCTTTCGACAAAATTCAACACCCATTTATGATAAAAACCCTCCAGAAAGTAGGCATAGAGGGAACTTTCCTCAACATAATAAAGGCCATATATGACAAGCCCACAGCAAACATCATCCTCAATGGTGAAAAACTGAAAGCATTTCCACTAAGATCAGGAACAAGACAAGGTTGCCCACTTTCACCACTCTTATTCAACATAGTTTTGGAAGTTTTAGCCACAGCAATCAGAGAAGAAAGGAAATAAAAGGAATCCATATCGGAAAAGAAGAAGTAAAGCTGTCACTGTTTGCAGATGACATGATACTATACATAGAGAATCCTAAAGATGCTACCAGAAAACTACTAGAGCTAATCAATGAATTTGGTAAAGTAGCAGGATACAAAATTAATGCACAGAAATCTCTGGCATTCCTATATACTAATGATGAAAAATCTGAAAGTGAAATCAAGAAAACACTCCCATTTACCATTGCAACAAAAAGAATAAAATATCTAGGAATAAACCTACCTAAGGAGAAGAAAGACCGGTATGCAGAAAATTATAAGACACTGATGAAAGAAATTAAAGATGATACAAATAGATGGAGAGATATACCATGTTCTTGGATGGGAAGAATCAACATTGTGAAAATGACTCTACTACCCAAAGCAATCTACAGATTCAATGCAATCCCTATCAAACTACCAATGGTATTTTTCACAGAAGCAGAAAAAAATTCACAATTTGTATGGAAACACAGAAGACCCCGAATAGCCAAAGCAATCTTGAGAACGAAAAAAGGAGCTGGAGGAATCAGGCTCCCTGACTTCAGACTATACTACAAAGCAACAGTAATCAAGACAGTATGGTACTGGCACAAAAACAGAAAGATAGATCAGTGGAACAGGATAGAAAGCCCAGAGATAAACCCACGCACATATGGACACCTTATCTTTGATAAAGGTGGCAGGAATGTACAGTGGAGAAAGGACAGCCTCTTCAATAAATGGTGCTGGGAAAACTGGACAGGTACATGTAAAAGTATGAGATTAGATCAGTCCCTAACACCATACACAAAAATAAGCTCAAAATGGATTAAAGACCTAAATGTAAGGCCAGAAACTATCAAACTCTTAGAGGAAAACATAGGAAGAACACTCTATGACATAAATCACAGCAAGATCCCTTCTGACCCACCTCCTAGAGTAATGGAAATAAAAACAAAAATAAACAAATGGGACGTAATGAAACTTCAAAGCTTTTGCACAGCAAAGGAAACCATAATCAAGACCAAAAGACAACCCTCAGAATGGGAGAAAACATTTGCAAATGAAGCAACTGACAAAGGATTAATCTCCAAAATTTACAAGCAGCTCATGCAGCTCAATAACAAAAAAACAAAAAACCCCATCCAAAAATGGGCAGAAGACCTAAATAGATATTTCTCCAAAGAAGATATACAGAATGCCAACAAACACATGAAAGAATGCTCAACATCATTAATCATTAGAGAAATGCAAATCAAAACTACAATGAGATATCATCTCACACCAGTCAGAATGGCCATCATCAAAAAGTCTAGAAACAATAAATGCTAGAGAGGGTGTGGAGAAAAGGGGACACTCTTGCACTGCTGGTGGGAATGTGAATTGGTTCAGCCACTATGGAGAACAGTATGGAGGTTCCTTAAAAAACTAAAAATAGAATTACCATATGACCCAGCAATCCCACTACTGGGCATATACCCTCAGAAAACCAAAATTCAAATAGAGTCATGTACCAAAATGTTCATTGCAGCCCTATTTACAATAGCCCGGAGATGGAAACAACCAAAGCGCCCATCATCAGATGAATGGATAAAGAAGATGTGGCACATATACACAATGGAATATTACTCAGCCTTAAAAAGAAATGAAATTGAGCTATTTGTAATGAGATGGATGGACCTAGAGTCTGTCATACAGAGTGAAGTAAGTCAGAAAGAAAAAGACAAATACCGTATGCTAACACATATATATGGAATTTAAGGGAATAAAATGTCATGAAGAACCTAGGGGTAAGACAGGAATAAAGACGCAGACCTACTGGAGAACGGACTTAAGGATATGGGGAGGGGGAAGGGTGAGTTTTGACAGGGCGAGAGAGAGTCATGGACATATACACACTAACAAACGTAGTAAGGTAGATAGCTAGGGGGAAGCAGCCGCAAGGCACAGGGATATTAGCTCGGTGCTTTGTGACAGCCTGGAGGGGTGGGATGGGGAGAGTGGGAGGGAGGGAGACGCAAGAGGGAAGACATATGGGAACATATGTATATGTATAGCTGATTCACTTTGTTATAAAGCAGAAACTAACACACCATTGTAAAGCAATTATACCCCTATAAAGATGTTTATAAAAAAAAAAAGAAAGGGCATCTATAAAAGCAGACAAAACAAAAAATAAATAATGACTCACATCATTCTTCAGGATGAATTATTGGAGCATTTCCTTTAAGATCAAGAGAAAGGGAAGAATGTCCTCTCTCACCACTTACACTCCATATACTGTTGAAGTGCAAAGTTCCAAACAGCCTAAAAATACAAGTAAAAGTAATCAGAAGCACAAATATTGAACAAAAAGAGGTAACCTGTATTTATGTGCAGACAATATGAGTGTGTACATAGAAAATTCAAAAATATCTAACACACAAACATTAAAACTAAGACTTAAATTTAACAAGGTTGCAAAATACAAGTCCAATATAAAAAAATAAGGGCAGCTGACCCTTGAATAACATGGGTTTGAACTGAGGAGGTTCACTTACACATTTTTAAATAAATATATTGAAAAAATTTTGGAGCTTGAGAACAATTTGAGAAAAACTCATAGACAAACTACATCAGCTAGAAATATCCAAAAAATTAAGAAAAAGTTAGGTATGCCATGATTACATAAAATATATGTAGATACTAATTTATCCTTATATAGGCATAAGGTGAGTGATATTTAAAATTAATAATGTGTTCGTTTTCTTTCTGTTTTACAACTTTGCTTTCAAAGAATTACATTACCAAACAGTACCCTCTAGTTTCTCTCCCTCTACCCACCTTCCCTCCCCACCTCCCTCTCCCTCCTATACTCCTTCTCTCTCTCTCTCTCTCTCTCTCAATTGAAGAAACTGTATCAGCCTATCATCACAGGTGTTTTTGGTTTTTTACTGTAAACAATATTTCTAATACTCTATTATGAATATGACTGTAGTACTGTATGCCATAAAAATTTTATACTGATTCATTCATTAGTGTATAGGCTAGGCTACTGTAAAGCAATCACACTGCTGCTTCTTCATTATCAATGCATGAACTGTTATACCTGTAATTAAATATGAATTTCTGTTTCACATTATCTTTTCATTTTTGATATCAAGTGTTAGTAATACGTATAACATCTACAGTGTTTTGTATCATATAAGACAATATGGTTGTAGGCACTGACAAATGATTCACCTTGTAAACAGATGACATAAATTGATGGTATTGGTAAATACAATTCAATATTATAAATGTACTTTATCTTCCTTACAGTTTTCTACTGGCACTCTTTTTTCCTGTAGCAATAAAGTTAATTTAAAACTACTGTCATGACATGCAAAGGACCAAGAGTACCTAAAACTAGCTTAGAAAAGAATAAGGTTAGAAGACTTATCTGACTTCCTTGCAAGGTTTTCTGTAAAACAATTAATGTAGTTTGGATCAATGTAAGGATAGAAAAGTCAATTATGAGGACATGAGAGAAAGATCAGAAATAATCATATGGCCGATTCTCTGCAAATGCTAAAACTATTCATTGGGAGTAATAGTCTTTTGAAGAAATGCTGCGAAAATATTTAAATAGCTGTGTGGAAAGAGAAATAAACCTCAACCTATATGTCACATCAAACATAAAAATTTATTCAAGTAGTATTCTAGACCTAAAAAGAGGAGGTGATATATAAAGTTTCTAATGGGAATCATGTGAGAATATTTTCACGGCCTTGATATAGGCAATATTTTCTTATTCAAGATACACAAACAGAATACCAGTAATCATATAAAATGAAAACTTCTGCTCATCAAAAACAGCATTCAAAAACTGAACTCAGAATATATAAGTAATACATATATCAGACAAACTGTATCTAGAATATATAATAAATTCCCATAACAGAATAATAATTATAATAATAGGGCAAATCTAAAAAATAGGCAAAAGACTTGTTCTGTTGCATTACAAGAGAAGATATAAGACTGATAAGATCATGAAAAAGTATGCAATATTACTAGTGATCAGAAAAATGTAAATTAAACCCAAAATTCGGTACCATTTCACACTCACAAAAGGGCTAATATTATAAAACTTACAATGTTGACAAAAAGATGTATGTTGGCAAGGATGTGGAGCAACTGGAAACCTAATATATTGTAGGAGACAGTGTAAAATAGCAGAATCCCATTTTTTAAAAAATTAGCATTTACCAACTGACAAGTCCATTCCTAGTATTTTTTACAAGAAAAATGAAAATTTATGTACACAAAAGGCCTCTACAATATTTTGTATAACAACATGGTTCATAATAGTCACACAACTAAAAGCAACCCAAATGTCCACCAAGAGCAGAATGGATAAGCAAATTTTGGTATATTCATAGAATGCAATAATCATCAGCTAAAAGAACAGCCTACTTATCCTCTCAACATGAATAAATCTCAAAACATCATGTTGAGTAAAAGAAGCCAGACAACAAAAATATATATTTTATATGAATGAATTATTTGAAAGTCAAGATCAAGCTAACTTTATCATGGTAGAAATCCTGACAGTGGTTGAATTGGGGGTTGAAAAGAGGATTGATTGAAAATGTGAACAAAGGAATTATCTGAGATGATGGAAATGTTTTATATATTGATTAGATAGTGTGTTATAAAGAGGAATACATTTGTCAAAACCCATCAAACTGCATATTCGTTATCTGTCCATTTAACTGTATTTAACATATTCTTCAATAAATTAGGCAGATCTAAATTGATGTTTCTCCAAAGAAAACATACAGATAGCCAAGAAGCACATGAAAAAATGCTCAACATTGCTAATTATTAAGAAATGCACATCAAAACTGCAATGAGATATCACCTCACACTAGTCAGAATGGCCACCATCAAAAAGTCTACAAACAATAAATGCTGGAGAGGGTGTAGAGAAAAAAGAATCCTCCTACACTGTTGGTGGGAATGTAAATTGGTACAGCCTCTATGGAGAATAGTATGGAGGCTCCTTAAGAAATTAAAAATAAAGTTACCATATGATTCATCAATCTCACTCCTGGACATATATCTGGAGAAAAACATGGTTTGAAAGGATACATATATCCCAATGTTCACTGCAGCACTATTTAAAATAGCCAAGACATGGAAGCACCCTAAATTTCCATTGACAGATGAATGGATAAAGAAGATGTGGTACATATATACAATGCAATATTACTCAGCCATTCAAATGAATGAAATAATGCCATTTACGGCAACATGGATGGACCTGGAGATTATCATAGTAAGTGAAGTAAGTTAGACAGAGAAAGACAAATATCATATGATATGGCTTATACGGGGAATCTAAAAAAAATTATACAAATGAGCTTATTTACAAAACAGAAATAGACTCACAGACTTAGAGGACAAACTTATGGTTACTGGGGGAGGGGGAAGTGGGAGGAGGGATATATCAGGAGAATGGTATTGACATGTACACACTGCTGTATTTAAAACAGATAACCAACAAGGACCTACTGTATAGCACAGGGAACTCTGCTCAATACTCTGTAAAAACCTAAATGGGAAAGAATTTGAAAAAGAATACATACATGTACATGTATAAATAAATCGCTTTGCTGTATACCTAAAACTAACACAACATTATTAATCAACTATACTCCAATATAAAATAAAAATTAAAAAAAGAATAAAGTAAAAATAAGAAAAAAATAGTGAAATTACAATTGTAGCAATACATATTTATACATAACAATATTTTTATATATTGCTATATATATTTATATAGCAATATATAGAAATAACATTGAGTATTAAAAGGAAAATTTTTTAATGTGTAGACTGCTACAATATTTGTCTTTTTTCCTAAAAAATTGGACATAATGTGTAATTTTGAACATTGTTAAAATTAGAAAAAGAAAATATGTGGTAAAAACCTTAAGAATAATTACTGAGGTTTGAAGGAATTGATATTCTTTCTCATCTACTTCATAATTTGGACCCAATTAAATGATCAATGTATACATCCAGGAAACAAATCAAAACATTTCTTCTGTTACTTATGAAGCTAGATTTGAGAATGTAAATTAGGTTAATGACAACAGTGGACCCTGGAATACTTCACCCTAAATTAAATGACTATGTTTACCTAGTTACTGTCATGGCTAGTCAGGCACATGCCCTCATCTCAAGAGCAAGGCATTTCCCCCTAAAATGACTGAATAGTCAACAGAAGATGAGCATGCAGGATGTCTTCAGGAAGGAAGTTTTTCAAAAGAGAGAAGATGGAAGGAAGGAAGTGAGGAGGTGGGGGGTGAGGGAGGAAAGGAAAGAGGGAGGAAGGGAGGGAAAAGAAGGGAGGGTGAGAGGCTCAGTGTGGCTCAGCTTAACCAAAAGATTTATGAAAACTATCACAACTTATAGCCTGTAGAAGTCAAATTAAATGTGCTTCTTTTGCCAGCAAATTGTTTCAAAATAAATTAAATATGAACGTCTTTAGGTTGGCTCCACACGCTCCAGTTTACCATAAGCACCACACTCCCTGTTTTCTGATTCTGGATTTAAATCACATTTATTTTACCTGTCCAGCATCTATAGGCACTGAATGTGTTATCTTGAGATACCAGATAGTTATTATTCAAATAAATAAGTCTGGACCTGTTGATAATAAATGAAACACGACATATAAGAAGTAAAAGAGATATTGATGAGATTCAGATTTAAAGGTAAGATTTTGGATGTTTTCTTTCTGTCTGCATAATTAAAATTATCCCTGTTTCACATGCCCTATACCATCTGCTGAACATTCTTTTTGTCATTCATTTCTCTACACCTATTTTTATTGGTCACTAATAACAGAAAGCCTTTTCCATTCTAGAAGATGGCCTTGCCCCACATCTAAATAATAGGTGACAAGCACACAACTAAAACAGATTTTGACAGTTGTAATCTGGATGTTCCACACTGGTTTATAGTGGCTAGTAAATGAGCATTGAAATCCATCTTAAAAAGACTATTGAAGGTGATACCTGTTATTTGAGGGAAGTTTCAGAATCTGAGTTATATCTAGAAATGATTCCTGAAAACAGTTATATTGTGGTCCTGGCACTTCAGTCCTCTGTAGTTTCAGTTTCTCTTACCCTATGTTGTGTTAGTCAGACAGACTCTTTTGATGCTTTGAAAGAGTCTGTGATTTGTGAGTCTTTTCTCCCTTCAGGCCGCCAGTATATTTTATTTAAACAGTGGGCCTAAGTATGGTGCTGATTCCTTTGTAAACTGGAGGAAAGCCTCTGGGTTAAAATAATCTAGTGAATCAGTGCCTATTCAAGCTCTATTTTTATGCCCCACAACTTTAACATTAGCTTTGATCTCTATAACCATTTTATGTACTTCTTCACATTATTTAACTTCCTTTTCATTTAATATGGAAAAGAATCTTCACAATTACTTACCATAGCAACCACTGTAGAAGTAGATTCAAATGCCAAGACTGGCACAGAGTTCACAGTTGATATAATCATGCCAAACAGTTTGCAACATGACCCTGTGTACTTATTTTAAGGCTTTTGTATCCTGATGAGAACAGTGAATGTACTAGGAGTAGGATTGGTTTTTAATCAGCACATACAAATATCACCGTCATCATAATCGACAGCAATAACAACGAAAACTTTCTTGAGTGCTTCTATATAGCCCCCAATGCTACACTTCATGGAATACCTGATTCCATATTAAATGTGGAATATTGGTTGCATAATGATGAAAAATGTTACTGATGCATACATCACGCACACGTGTACACCCACAACTGGATGGTGTATGAAATACACAAAGGAGAAAAATATATATAGTGTACATATATACACAAGACTATTTTCAAAATTATAAACAGATCACTTTAGAAGGAACATGATTAAAATTTTTTATTACCTAAGTGAATAAGTGACAACATATATTATTCCTATACATATATGTACGTGTGTTAATATACTATACTTTTCAATTTCTTTTTCCTATTTGCTAGAATCCTTTACTTAATTTATATTGCTTTTGAAATCTTATATTTTTCCGTAAAGACTTCATGTAGCTAATTAGAAAAAAGGTGATTATGTCTCCTGGTCCTAACTTGCTTCAAGATGCAACTAATTTTACTCCTTCCCTTTTCCTACCCTTCACTGAAACACACACACACATATGATAATGTATGTATCTGATTTATCTCTATCTCTGCCTATGTGTAGATCAGGTTTTGCCCTAGGCCCTGAAAAAGCAACAATTAGGAAGAGAAATATGGTCTCTATTCTCATGAAACTTGAAATATTTTAGGGGGGAGAAACCCTAGACAATTATATAATTAACAGATTTTTTAATTGTGATAGTTGCAGTTCTCACTATCACCCAACTGGATGTCTATTCATTTGCTTTGGGATAAATTAAACTATTTAATTAATTTCTCTTATTCCAAAATTTACATTTTTTTCTACTAATATTGACATTTGATAAGTTGAAAAAGAAGTAGTACAATATCATTTGATGAAAGGCATGGGTGGAACTTTTCTATATACTTGTTTGATATCAAATAGTGATGTTAATGATAAATTTCAAAGAGAATGATACCAATGATAATTTTCTTAGAAGTATTCCTAGTTTTAAAAGACTGTAGGAACCATGAGGTATAAGTTTTGGAGTCTCGGTCATAAAGTTAATGGTGACAATTTGCTAAGGAGATTATTTTCTTAATCAAAAATGATACAAAAGGAGCTGTTATGTTAAAAAAAACTATATTGCATACACTTAAAAAATTAAGTTAATTAAGGACAAAACCCAATGATCTTGAAGCTCCTAATTTTCAGATAATTGGAAAATTATTATAATGATTTTTTTAAATGCAAAAATCAAATGAATAAAAATACCTAAAATGCAGAGAGAGAGATCAGGATGGTAGAGTAAGAGGATGTGGAACTCACCTCCCCCCATGAACATATCAAAAATACATCTATATGTGGCACATATATACAATGGAATATTACTCAGCCATAAAAAGAAATGACATTGAGTTATTTGTAGTGAGGTGGATGGACTAAGAGTCTGTTATACAGAATGAAGTAAGTCAGAAAGAGAAAAAAAATACTGTATGCTAACACATATATATAGAATCTTATAAAAAAAAGAAGTTCTGAAGAACCTAGGGGCAGGACAGGAATAAAGACACAGATGTAGAGAATGGACTTGAGGATACGGGGTGGGGAAGGGTAAGCTGGGATGAAGTGAGAGAGCGGCATGGACATATATACACTACCAAATGTAAGATAGATAGCTAGTGGGAAGCAGCCACATAGCACAGGGAGATCAGCTCGGTGCTTTGTGACCACCTAGAGGTGTGGGATGGGGAGGGTGGGAAGGAGACACAAGAGGGAAGAGATATGGGGATGTGTGTATATGTATAGCTGATTCACTTTGTTTTTAAAGCAGAGACTAACACACCATTGTAAAGCAATTATACTCCAATAAAGATGTTAAAAAATACACCTATATGTGGAACAATTCTCATGGAAAACTAATTGGAAACTGGTAGAAGCACTACTGTACAATCAAGGCTATCAGAAAGATACACATGTAATTGGGTGGAATGGGAAGAAAAGCTTCGGGTCAGGACCTATGCCCCTGGAAGGACAAAGAAAAGGGAGATCACTCAGGTGGACACTGGCCCTGGGGAGTGAGTGGGTCAAACCACAGACTGCTCATCTTAGCCCTGGGGTCCTAGGCAGAGTAGACAAGCCCCCTTGGTTGCTTGGACAAACACTGGAACAGATAGTAAGGCTGGAGAAGTCTAGATTGTACTCATGAGGAGTGTGCATGTGCTGGCTTGCCCCCAGGCAGGGTGTAGAGTGGTCTGCCTTAACGGCTGCTACCTCCCAGAATGCCCCAGTCTGACCAGTCTGAGATGAGCAAACGCCCCAGCCCTGCTCGCTCCATGTCACAGCTTGGCACTGTATCCAGGGTGGCCAAGACTTAGAAAAAGACTCCACCTAGGGATGCATAGGCAACTTGGGGGTCTGGGGCATAGCCCAGATGGGGCAGGAGTGGCCAATGTGGGCACTTACTCAAGCAGAGCCACGGAAGCAGCCCAGACTTCTGATGGCAGCAGGGCCACCAGAATTCCTATGACCACCCCACTGCATATCCCAGCCCAAGTCAACACTCCAACACCACTCACTCCACACCACAGCTTATAAAGAGGACTAGGATGGTCACAACTGGGGAAAATAGATGATCGTGGGCTATGTTTGAATGGAACTGCAGACACCTATGCTGGCAGACCATTGGACCTCTGGAAGTACACATGCCCTACTTGCTTCAGGACTCCCCTTCCTTTGGGGAAATGTCCTGGTACGAGAAGAAGGAAAAACACAAATTTAAAGGGAACAAAGCTAGCTCAAGCCCAACCCTCAGGGATTTCTGCTCTAGCCATTTGTGATCAGACCCTTCCGCTGACAGGGTGGTGATTGGCACTGCACAGAGAGGAAGTCCTGCCTTACACCTTGCACAGGCTCTGGCTTCTCCATCACCAGCACCACCCCCTACCAAAGTAATACTTGCCAGCACATTCTGAGGAAAGAAGTGACTGGCAAATCCAGCCCTCCACCAAAGGCACTGAGCATACAAAGTCTACATAGGGATGCTCCCACATAAGAACACCCTTCCAAGACCACAATAGGTAACAGTTTCACCTAAATTCATAAAGACAGAGAAAGTTAAGTAAAATGAAAAGGAAAAGAAACTACACTCAACTGAAAGAGCAACAGAAAACCAATGAAAAATTAATGAAACAGAAATTTAAAATTCACCAGATAATGAATTCAAAACATTGGTGATAAAAATTCCCTAACTGAATTAAAGAAGAGAATTGATCAAAACACAGTTCATTTAAACAAGGAACTAGAAAATATAAAAAAGACCCAATCAAAAACAGTTAATTTAATATTTGGGATTAAAAAACACTCTAGAAGCAGTGAATAATAGACTAAATGACACAGAAGAATGCATAAGTGACATCCTGTGCTCTTGGATTAGAAGAATTAATGTTGTTAAAATGTTCATACTACTCAAAGTAAGCTACAGATTTAATGCAGTTCCTACCAAATAAACCATGACATTTTTCACAGAGCTAGAACAAATAATTGTATAATTCATATAAAACCACAAAAGACAACAAATTGCCAAAGCAATCTTGAGAAAAAAAGACAAAGCTGGAGATAGTACCCTCCCAGACTTCAGACTATTCTACAAAGCTACAGTAATCAAAATAGCATAGTGCTGGCACAGAAACTGACAAATAGATCAATGAAACAGAATAGAGAGCTCAGAAACAAATCCGTGCACCTATGGTGAATTAATCTATGACAAAGGAGCCAAGAATATACAATGGAGAAAAGACAGTCTCTTTAACAAGTGGTGCTGGGAAAACTGGACAGCCAAATGTAAAACAATGAGGTTAGAACATTCTGTCACACCATATAAAAAAATAAACTCAAAGTGGTTTAAAGTCCTGAATGTAAGATGGAAACCTTAGGCTCCTATAAGAGAGCATAGGCAGAATACTCTTTGATCCAAAAAAAATTGTTATGATTTATGTCAGTCTCCTAAGAAAAAGAAATAAAAGTAAAAATAAACAAGCAGGACATAACTAAACTTAGAAGTTATGCACAGTATAGGAAACCATCAACAAAATGAAAAGACAACCTATGGAATGGGAGAAAATTTTGCAAATGATGTGACCAACAAGGAGTTAATATCCAAAATATACAAACAGCTCATAAAACTCGATATAAAGAAAAATCAAAAAGTGGACAGAAGACTTGAATAGACATTTTTCCAAAGAAAATATACAGATGGCTAACAGGCTAATGAAAAGATGTTCAACATGGCTAATTATTAGAGAAATGCAAATCAAAACAACGACACATCGCTTCACACGTCAGAATGGCTATCATCAAAATGTCTACAAATAACAAATGTTGGAGAGGATGTGGATAAAAGGAAACCCTTGTACACTTTTGGTGGGAATGTAAATTGGTGCAGCCACCATGGAAAACTGTATGGAGTTTGCTTAAAAAACAAAAAATGGAACAAACATACAATCCAGCCATTTTACTACTGGGTATGTATTTGGATATAACAAGAACACTAATTTGAAAAGATACATGCACCCCAATGTTCATAGCAGCACTGTTTACAATAGCCAAGTGGTCATCAACAGATGAATGAATAAAGAATATGTTGTATATATATATATATACAATAGAATATTACTCAGCTGTAAAATCAGAATGACAATCTGCCATTTTCAGCAATGTGGATGGACCTAGAGAACATTATGCTCAGTATAATCAACTCAGAGAAAGACGAATACTGTATGAAATCACTTATATGTGGAATCTAAAAAAAAAAATACAAATGAATGTATATGCGAAACAGAAACAGACTCACAGTAATAGAAAACAAACTTGTGCTTACCAAAGGGGAGAGGGAAGGAGGGAGGGACAAATTAGGGGTATATGGGATTAACAGATACAAACTACTATGTATAAAATAGACAAGCAGCAAGCCTATATTGTATAGCACAGGTAATTATAGCCATTATCTTGTAATAACCTATAATGGAGTATAATCTGAAAAAATACTGAATCACTATGCTGTACACCTGAAACTAATACAATATTGTAAATCAACTATCTTTCAATAAAAAATACATAAAAAGCAATAAATTATTGAATAAAAGCAACCATGCTTTTAGCATGTGATGTTAATGAAAAAGAAAAAAGATATATTTAAGTAAGTCCTTGAAAGCTTGATTAGAAGGAGGAAAATTGAAGGCATGGAAGTAATATGTGAAAGATGGACAGAGGGATAGTGTTTGTTCACTTTTTTAGCTTTCCATTTAAAAGTAAGAAGGTGATGATGCTATTTCTAAGAAAATATCCCTTTCCCTTAAAAAAAAAAAGTAATAGCTAGATACTGACATTAAAGGCATGTGTGTGGGTGTGTATAGAGAGGAGGTTTCCAACCATAAGGTTGTGGTGTGGTTGAATACCTGTTATTTCCCTTATGCTGATGAGAAAGTCTCTTAAAACAGATACAGTGTCTATTGAAATAATGATATTATGTCTCACAATGTCCCTAAATATAGGGCAAGAGACTCACACAGCACATTTCCCCCTGAGTCTACCTAATTTAAGTAGAGGCTTTGCCTATAGAATAAATAGAGGTGAAAAAATAAAGCATTTTTCCTCAAGTTTAAATGCGCATTTTAGTCAGTTTATATTCAAAGAAAATCTGTCTTTATTTATGCTAGGTTATTCAGAGTTTTCTTTTAATGACCTAAACATTTGTGTAATACTAATTTCATATAAGTCTGCTAAAAAGAATAACACAACATGACTTGTACACAGTACCCTTATTCAGAATATGATTAACTCCACTATGCAAGTTGACAAATTACAAGAATCACAAGATCCAAGAAAGCATTTTGTGCATTTCCTTAGTTTGGAAACACACACACAGACACAGATATCATTTATTACCATCTCTTCTTCTGGACCCCAATGCTCTATTGCTTTCTATTATATTCCAATTCTTAAATATGACATTTACATTTTAGGTCAGTCTATAGAGATAATAAGAATCAAAGTGGAATTTGAACCTCACACACACACAAAAAATTGGCTTTGTTTTACAAAATCTTTGACTTATCAAAACAGAGTTGTCAGTCAACTTTGAAGAGGTCATTTAAATTAAAACGGTTCCTTAATTACTTGAAGTTCCTTAAATACTGGAAACACAGAAAAGAAAAGATAATTAGGGCTTATTTGAAGCTGAATGTCTTATTAAGTTCAATGGTACTTTTAGAAAGCATCGCTATAAGGAAGTTCCCCAAGATGCAGACCCTCAAGTTAAAGATCAGCATGGAGAAGTTTTATTAAGAAGTGTTGTTGAGATCACCCTCTGTGGAAGAAAAAGAAACAGGATTGGCCAGAGGGAGAAGTAGGGCAGTTATGCAGTCTCAATGAAGGTCTTAGATGACAATAAAAGCAAATTCGACCTTAGTATGGACTACTGGAATTATTCCATGGCAGTCATTAGATGTGAGATAATCTGAGATGGGAATATCACTTTGGGAAAGGAAATTCTTTTCATCCAAGAGAGTTGTAGAGAATTTTGACAGATAAGGGCTATTCCCAACTTCAATCCTGAAGATGGATCTGGGTGGCTCATCAGTGTTGACTATAGTTTTCTCTTTGAACAGCTCACCAGCTCCTTCAGAATTCTAACTAAGCAAACTTACAAGTGAAAGGTTAGCAGGAAAAAATATAACTACATTGTCACACAGATGATCTTAGGGTCAAAAATCACACTATCATTCCTCTAACATCCATTTTATATTCTACTCACATTTTGTCAGTACCTCTGTTAGTTTGAGTGTCATGATCCAGACCCTTACCTCTAAGGGATCTGAGCTCCTGATCACCATGCTCTTCTTAGTCTGTAACTACTGCATGTGCCTATTTACCACCAATATTGAGCAAGGGAGTAGTACCGGGTGCCCACATGGATCATCTGTGTGTCTAACATCTTCCTTCCTTCCTCCGTGTGTAACAGCAGCCGTTACTGCCATTCCGTTTGATGTTAACAGTAAGTTACCCAATGTCAAGATGGCAAACCTCTTTCCTGCCAATTAATTCCATAACTATAAAAGCCTCAGCTACCCAGGTGGCAATCATAACTTATAGCTCAATGACATTTCCCTGACAAGAAACATTCCCCGCTTTGAGAATCAAGATCTCTAATACCAAAGAGCTCAGAGCTATAGGGAAGCAAACATTCTTCCAATGGGTCATTGAAAGTTACATAAGTTGGGCCACCCCTGCTTCCATCACTTAGCTCCCAGTCCTGTTTTCTTCCTGTTGGAGACAGAATACCACATAAAAGTTGTTGACTTAAAGTGTACACTGGAAGGTGATTTTTCACCTTCTCAAAATATTGTACCTGAGCTATCGCCTAAGCTGTGCCTTCAACAGACTGTTCGATTGCTCTACATATGGAAGCTCTTGGATATTACAGTATTCTAAATAACTGAATACTGTAATTTTCCCACTTCCTTAACTCTTTTGTTATGAAGAAGGTCTATTGGTCTTATGCAATGCCATATTTGTGGATCAAATATGCACCTTCAGACAGTTGGTGTTGGCGGATACCCCTTGCAAATTAAAGGCAAATCCATACCTGGAATGAGTACCTACTCCTGTCAAAATGAATCACTTCCCCTTCATGTGGAAAGTGTCCAATATAATCTACTTGCCAGTAAATGGATAGTTGGTCTTCTTTTTGTATGGTACCATGCTAGGAACTCAGCTTTTGTATCTCTTACTGGACAGTGGGACATTTGGCTGTAGCAGTAGCTACGTCTGCCCTGGCAAGTAGGAGCCCATGCTTTTGGACCTATGTATAGCCACTACTTTTGCCTCATAGCAACTGTGTTCATGCACCCAATGTGCCAACGCTGAGGTGGCCTACTGATACTGACTATTGGAACCATTTGTCTACTCTATTATTTAGTGTCTCTTCTGTGGCAGATATTCTCAGATGTGTGTTAACATGTAGTAAAAATATTTTCACTATAAGAACACCTTTTCATATATCAATCTACATGTCTTTATCCCAGAGTTTACTTTCTCTGATCTTTTCTATATTTCTCCTTCCAGTCACCTGACCAGGCAATCAAGCTATTTACTACTCATGAGTGTGTGTATATTTTAACTTCAGGTCACTCTCCCCTCTACATGGGTACAACACTTAAAGCTCAGTTTGAGAATTTCCCACAAACCACTAACTTTCGAGGCCATCTCTTGGTGGGGCTGTATTATGGCCACTGTCCTTTATTGGCTTCAACTTCCTAAACGAATCCATCTGTGAACCAAATTTAGGTGTTGCCTCCCTATCAGCTGGTCATAAGGGACCAATCTCTTGTATTCATAGACATGGATTTAATAGGCAGGCACTGAGGCAATAGTAGATGATATGGGAGTCTGGGATATTTGTTCATGCAGCTTATTTTTGTCTTCTGGCTCTGCTCAAGCTTGATCCTTATGTAATTTCTAATTTATGGCTGCTTGCTGCTGAACCTGTCCAACTTTATGACTATGAATATACAAGTCTGTTAGAAATAGGCTCAAAACAGGCAGTTCTGGCTACACAGTTACTTGGTGTGACTGTGGTAACTAAGTCTATCTTTATCAGGACTTTGTAGCCTGCCAGTGGCTATTTTTTCCCCCAAATGTTTATAATCATTTACTAAAGATGACCTGCTTTTATTTCAGAACTTTAAGGATATGTACTATGATTCTCTCATTGGGGCTTGCCATAAATTACTCCTCATATATTTTTCCAATGTTGAAACATTTGAAAGCATACGGTTTGCTGGATCACATGGCAAGCTGCTGAGCCACTTGTACTGTAGTTTGGACCTGTTATAGAGTAATTTCCTCTTTAAGCCTGAAATCTGGAAGTCTTTTGTGTCATCTGGTTTATGGGTTAGAACAGCATTCTCAGGTTGAATCCAAAGAGTTCTAACAGACATTGTACATATTTTTTATGGAGGGAGAGTTGAAATGAAACAATATATCCTTTATTTTGGAAGGATAATCAAGCATACCCAGACTCCTGGACCCTACCATAATCAAATGATATAACAGATACTTAAAACATCATAAGATTTACCTATCACTTCCTGGAGTATATATGTTTTACCAAGTACTCAAAGGTATGAGTCACTTTTTGCTCATCCTGTGAAATTTGTAGTTGTGAATATAATGGCTCAGTTTAACAGCCTGTAGGATACCAAGCTGATACAAGTCTCTCTGGAAGATGTATTTGTAAAGAATGTGAGAGGTCAGTTCCAAGACTGTAAATATATAATATGTTCCATTCCAACTGAATTTGAAATGTTTTTGATCATCGTTTCCGATAAAGATGGAAAACAATACATTTTCCAGATCAGTAGCTGAATATCATGTATCTGAGGTCATGGCAATTCTTTTCTAGCAAAAATACCAAAAGGGGAACAGCTGCAATTGCTGTTATGATTTTGTTGATTTTTCCATAATCCATTTCCATTCTCCAGATCCATTTGGTTTTTGAAAGGGACAGAGGAATTAAATGACAGGATCACTATCCCAGCATCCTTTAGATTTTTAAGGGTAGCACTAATTTCTGTCCTTGCTCCCAGGATTTTATGCTGCTTTTTATTTTCTATTTTGGCCCAGAGAGAACTTTCAGAGTTTTCCAACTGACTTTCCCTATAATGAAAGTTCTTAACCACTGCCCCTGAACCTCCCCCCTCAAATATATATAACTACCAAGTAGGTGTGATCCAATTATACATTTGGATAAATGTATAAATAATATTTTTACACATTTTAGGACTAGGAAAGTGCCTATTCTGTATGCCCACAAATCTAATGTGAGCTGGAGCTGAACCACAACTCCATTTATTACCTTGCTCCCATATGAGTATTCTTTATTAGGGAACCAATATGATGCTTCAGATCCCCAGCTAACACTATCAACTAGGAACCCATATCAAACAGTCCTAAAAATTGCAGGTTCCTTTTTACCAAGCATACTGTTATCTGCATAAATAGTTATTATGTATACTTCTCATTGTATTTGAGGGTTCTTCAGTCTATTGTTTCCACATTTGAAAACTGTATTACATTCAGAATCTCAAAAAGGGATTATGATAATTTTCTTTTTTTAAAAAAAACTATTATAGATACACAGGAATTTGCAAAAGTAATACAGGGAGGTCCAATCTACATTTACCCTAGTTTTCTTCAGTGGTTACATCTTACATAAGTATAGTACTATATCAAACTGAGTAGTTTTTTGGGAACAATGTGTTATTATAGTTCTTTTTTTTTGTCATGTGTGTAGATTTGTGTAACTGCAACTACAATCAAGACATAGAATCATTCTATAACCAAAAGATCTCCCTCATGCTACCCCTTTATAGTTACACCTCCCCTTTTTCTCAATATTCAAACCTTTGAAATCCACTAATCTGTTTTCTATCTTCATAATTTTACCATTTAAAGAATATTATATAAATGGAATCATACAAAATGTGACCTTTTGAGATTGGCTTTTTTCACTTAGCATAATGTTCTTAAGTCATAGTTAAGTTGTTGTGTATATCAGTAGGTCACCCTTTTTATTATTGAATTGCATTCCATGGCATGGCCGTAACACGGTACAACATTTACTTATTGAAAGACATTTTGGTGTTTCCTGTTTTTGGTTATTACAAAGAAAGCTGTTATAAACAGTTGTGTACAGATGTTGTATGGACATAATTTTCATTTCTCTGGGATAAACACTAAGAGTAAAATGCAGGATTTTATGGAAAATTTATGTTTCTTTGCTTATAAAACCACTAAGCTATTTTTCCCATGGTGGCTGTACCATTTTATATTGCCACCAACTATGTACAAGAGTTGTATAAGAGATCCAGCTTTCCACATCCTTATCAGTATTTAGTATTGTCACATTTCACTCCCCCTTCTCCTTCTTTCTCTCTCTCTCTTTCTCTCTCTCTGCTATTCAATGAGTGTATAGTGATTTCTCATTGTAATCTTAATTTGCAGCTCCCTAATAGCTAGTGATATTGAAAATCTTTTTATGTGCTTATATGCCATCTGTATACTCTCTTTGGATTTTCTTTAACTGTTAAAATTTTGAGATTTATATATTCTAGATACAAGTGTTTTGTCAGATATATGGTTTGCGAGTACTTTCTCCGGGTCTACAGCTTGTTTTGTCAGCTTCTTAACAGTCTTTTGCAGATCAAAAGTTTTTTATTTTGATGAAACCAAATGTATCATTTTTATTTTTATGGAGTATGTTTTGGTGTCTAGTTTAAGAACACTTTCAAAGCTCTAGACCTGGAGATTTAAAAGTTATAGTTTTACATCTTACTTTTAGTCAATAGTACATTTCAAGGTTGTTTTAAAGTGTGAAGTTTCAGTGGAAGTTTTTTTGGTTTTGTTCTTTTTTTGTTGTTGTCCTACAAATACCCAATTATTGAAATAATAATTTTTGAAAAGATTATCTTTTCTCCACTGTAGTGTTTGCCCCTGTATCATAAATCAGTTGGCTATATTTCTGTGAGGATAACCTAAGTTCTCTTTTTTGTTCCATAGATCTAGATGTCTAGCCCTAGATAAACAGTTGTCAAATTGACTTTTCCAAAACTAAAACATAACTAAAGGCTTACAATGACCCCCACTAATATATATTCAAGAAAAACTATTAAACCTTTGCAAAAACAGTTTGTGGTATTTTGACTTACTGTACCCCTGCTCCAACCTTCTCTAAGCTCATGGTAATTTTGAAAACCAGCACTATGCAACCAATTAAGGGGGTTGGAACTCTTCAAAAAGGCCTATCCCAGGACACTGACATTATTTAAACTCTCTCACATCTCCTTACAAAAGCCCCATTTGAAGAATACTGTTATTATTTTTTAAATTTTTATTGGAGTATAGTTGCTTTGCAATGTTGTGTAGTTTCTGCTGTACAGCAAAGTGAATCAGTTATATGTATACATATATCCCCTCCTTTTTAGATTTCCTTCCCATTTAGGTCACCACAGAGCACTGAGTGGAGGTCCCTGTGCTATACAGTAGGTTCTTGTTAGTTACCTACTTTATACATAGTAGTGTATATATGTCAGTCCCAATCTCCCAATTCACCCCACCCCCATTCACCCCCTTGGTATACATAAGTTTGTTCTCTACATCTGTGTCTCTATTTCTGCTTTGCAAATAGGCCCATCTGTACCATTTTTCTAGTTCCACATATAAGTGCTATTATATGATATTTGTTTTTCTCCTTCTGACTTACTTCACTCTGTATAACAGTCTCTAGATCTATCCATGTCTCTGCAGATGGCACTATTTAGTCCCTTTTTATGCCTGAGTAATATTCCATTGTATATGTGTGCCACATCTTCTTTAGCCATTCCCCTGTCAATAGGCATTTAAGTTGCTTCCATGTCCTGAATATTGTAAACAGTGCTGCAATGAACACTGGGGTGCATGTATATTTTTGAATTATGGTTTTCTCCAGGTATATGCCCAGGAGTGGGACTGCTGGGTCATATGGTAGTTCTATTTTCAGTTTTTTAAGGAACCTCCATATTGTTCTCCATAGTGGCTGTATCAAGTTATATTCCCACCAACTTACTGTAGGAGGGTTCCCTTTTCTCCACACCCTCTCCAGAATTTATTGTTTGTAGATTTTTTGATGATGGCCATTCTGACCGGTGGGAGGTAATACCTCATCATAGTTTTGATTTGCATTTCTCTAATGATTAGTGATGTTGATTAGCCTTTCATGTGCTTTTTAGCCATCTGTATGTCTTCTTTGGAAAAATATCTACTTAGGTCTTCTGCTTATTTTTTCTTTTTTTTTTTTCTTTTTTCAAACTGATAGAGTTTTTTCTACAAGAAAAATCCCTATCTCTAGGGTATTTGTAACAAACAATTTGGGATAATTTTTTAACATTGCGGCTACCTGAAGCTGCATTACATCTGGGACATACAAGTGCCTTGAAAAAACTTAAAATTAATATCTGGGTAATGAGATGTACATAAGTGGCTTAGAATTGTGGTGGAACATTCAGGGAAATCTTGAAAACTGTGCAAAAGTACATGATCGTGCACAAGTCCAGAAAAGGCATGGTAGAGCATCATTCACTCACCACTGACTGACCTTGAGGCAGAGTTGTAATCTTCTTAAGCATTGAATGTATCCCCAATAAACATACAGAGCTCCTCAGCAAAGAATAGAAGGACTATTGGTTCAAGTCATTTAAAGAAATCTCTGACTAATCAAAATCAATGGCCACATACTACAGTAAATCTACTTTATAACATTAGTCCAGAACAATACTAAATAATACTAAATAAGCGAACAAGAAAAACCAATAACAAGAACAACAACAAAATCTGTCCAAAGAGGGATGGAGCATCTGATTTCCAGAGTTGTCACATTATGTCATCAAAAATATCCAGTTTTCAACCAGACATTATGAAATACACAGAGAAAGAGTTAAGTATGATGCATACACATAAAATCAAACTAGTCAATAGAAACTGTCTCATAGGGGGCATAGAGACTTTAAAAAAACTAACATAAATACGTTCAAGTAACTAAAGAATAACATGAAAGGAACTAAAGTATAAAAATAATATAAAAGAGAGTATGAATAAAAAGATATAAATTATATTAAAAACAAAATGTAAACTCTGGAGTTGAAAAATACAACAACCAAATGGAAAATTTACTAAAGAGCAAAACTAAACTCTAAGAAGAATCAACAAACTTGAATATAAATCCATTGAGATTATCCAGTTTGAGAATCAGAATAAAAATAAGGTGAAGAAAAAGTTATAGAACCTCAGAGACCTGTGGATTCCATTAAATATGCTAAACTAAGTATAACAGTAGCCCCAGAAGGAGAGGAGAAAAAAGGGACTGGGAATATGTTTGAAGAGATAATAACTGAAATGTCCCAGGTTTGATGAAATATTAATCTATACATCTAAATTACTCAACAAACTCCAAGCAGGATAAACTAAGAGATCCACAGTGACTTCTGGTTTCAGTTCCTTATATAAGGAGCTTGGAAGTCACCATTCCATCCCAGTAACAAGTAAAAGCTGAACAAACTGAAAAGTCAACTCTTCTTGGATCTATAAGAGAGAGGGAGACACAGGGCAAACCACTGCCCTAAGACTGGAGAGAAGGACCGGAAAATACAGAGAGCCTTGGTTTATTGGAGCTGAGCTTTACCAGCAGAAACAAACATAGGAACCAGAGCCAGAGTAGGAAAATCTGAATTGTTATTGATAACTTGCTGGAGTATCAGTGTGTAGAAATCTGAGGTTTAAAAAGTTCTCTGGGACCCCACAATGTTGTGAGATTTATCTCCAGGAATTTGACCAAATTCCCACGGTAAATATTGAAGAAAACTCTCCTGCTTCTGGCAGGGGGAGGGGAAAAGGAACCATTTTGAAATATGCCAGAGTGCTCTGCTCTTAACAAGGCCTGCCCTCAGGGGAAATAGTTAATCACAGTCTATCATGTCAGGGTATTATCAGAGCCAAAATGACCTGAGGAAGGGAAATACTTCACTCCAGCAACTCTAGCCAGCCTGTGCTACCTAAGAGGGGAGGAAAAAAGTGAGAAATACTTGAGAAGTTCATTTCAGAGGCATACGCTTATGAACTTTACATGTTCACAAGTCCAGAGGCATAGGCTCACTAAAAAACTGAGACCTAATCATAGGACTACAAGCATACCTCCACTCTCCTCACACCTCACTGCCACATTACTAAAGGCCTATTTACATCAGTTCCTTTTACCCAGTAGAGCTGTACCCAGTACAGCAAGTAATAAAGAGTTCCAAAGCATACCAAAAGCAAAAAAAAAAAAAAAAAAAAAAACCCACATTTTGGGGAGACAGTGCAAGCATTGGAACCAGACACAGCAGTGATGTTGGAATTATCAGACAAGGAACTTAAAAACAGCTATGATGAATATGTTAAGTACTCCAACGGATAAAACAGAGAACATGAAAGAAGAGGTAGGCAATGTAAGTAGAAAGATGGAAATCCAAAGAAAGAACCAGAAAGGAATGCTAGATATAAAACATCATAATAGATATTAAGAATCTCTCTGATGAGTTTATAAGTAGACTGGACATGGCTGAGGAAATAATTTCTGAGGTAGAAGATAGATATATCAACAGAATCCTCAAAAACTGAGAAGAAAAAAGAAAAAGCCAGGGGAAAAAAAGCAGAACAGAATAGCCAAAGACTGTGTGGCAATTACAAAAGGTTTAATAAGCAGGTAACAGGAAAACCAGAGGTGAAGACAAAAACAAAGGAACAGAAAAAATATTTGAAACAATAATGACTGAGGACTTTCCTCAAATTAACGTCAGACACAGTAAGCTCAGAAATATCAAGAAGGGTAAATGCCAAAACACCTACACTGAGAGATGTCATGTTCAACAGACAGATGTCAAAACATTCATTAAGTGAAAAATGCCAATCTAAAAGTCTATATACTGTGTGATACCAAATATCACATTCTGGAATAGGCAAAACTATGGAGATAATAAATAGATCAGTGGTTTCCAGTGCTGGTGGTGTGGAGGGATAAATAGGCAAAGCAAAGAGAACTTCTGGGCAGTGAAAATACCCTTTATGATATTATAATAATGGATACGTCATTAGACATTTGTTCAAACTTGTAGAATGTACAACATCAAGAGTGAACCCTAGGGCTTCCCTGGTGGCACAGTGGTTGAGAGTCCGCCTGCCAATGCAGGGGACACGGGTTCGTGACCTGGTTCGGGAAGATCCCACGAGCCGTGGAGTGGCTGGGCCCGTGAGCCATGGCCGCTGAGCCTGTGCGTCCGGAGCCTGTGCTCCGCAACGGGAGAGGCCACAACAATGAGGGGCCCGCGTACCGCAAAAAAAAAAAAAAAAAAAAAGAGTGAACCCTGAGGTAAACTAAGGATTTTTGTGACTATGATATGTCAATATAGATTCAACTTTGGTAAAAAAAAAAAAAAAAAAAAAAGAGGTACAATTCTGCTTATTATGGGGAAGGCTATATATTTGTGGGGGTTGGGGGTATTATGAAATCTCTGTACCTCCCTCTGAATTTTATTATAAACATAAAACTACTCTAAAAAACCCAAGTCTTAAAAAAGAGAGGCCCACACTAAACATAAATACAGCATGGACAAACTGCCTAAAACCAATCAAAGAGAACCTGTGGAGAACATTAAGAGAAAAATACTCATCACACACAAGGAATCATTAAAAATTAAAAACTCTTTTCTTCAGAAACCATGGAGACCTGAAGGTACAAACCATAATTAGAAGATTGGAACTTGGAGTTCCACCCCCTGATTTCTAGGAAGTAGAAAGGGACTGGAGGTTGAACCAATCACCAATATCTGATGATTTAACCAATCGTGTTTATGTAACGAAGCTTCCATAAAAACCCAAAAGGACAGGGTTCAAAGAGCTTCTGGGTTGTGACCACGTGGAGATTTGGGGAGAGTGGCATACCCGGAGAGGGCATGGAAGCTTCCCACCCTTTCCCTACTTTACTCTATGCATCTCTTCCATCTGGCTGTTCCTGAGTTACATCCTTTTATAATAAACCTGTAATCTAGGAAGTAAAATGTTTCTCTGAGTTCTGTGAGCTGCTATAGCAAATTAGTCAAACCCAAGGAGAGAACTGTGGAAACCTCCAATCTATAGCCAGTTGGTCTGAAGCACAGCTGATAACCTAGGCTTGCACTGGCATCTGAAGTGGGGAGGCGGGCGGCCTTGAAGGACTGAACCCTTAACTTGTAGAATCTGATGCTATCTCTTGGGCAGACAGTGTCTGAATTGAGCTGTTGGCTGGTATGGGAAATGCTCTCACCCCATCCCACTTTGGAATTGGTCCCAGAATATTGACTTGGGCTTAGAATCCTCTTAGAAATAACATAGAACAGAAATTAATAAAATAGGGAATAATAAAGTAATAGAGAAAAACAACAAAAGCAAAAGTTGGTTCTTGGAAATAACTGACAAATGGACAAACCTTTAGCTACACTAACCAAGAAAAAAAAATAGAATACTCAAGTTACTTAAATCAGGAACACAGGGAAGATATTAGTTTCAAACTTTCATTAACATAAAAGGATTATACATTAACAGTATGAACAATGAATTAGATAACTTTGATGAAATGAATAAATTTCTAGAAACATAACTGTAACTGACTTAAGAAGATATAGACAATCTGAATGTATCTATATCAAGTAGAGATTGAATTAGTAATTGAAAACCTCCCCACAAAGAAGAGTCCAGCCCCAAATAGCTTCACTGTTGAATTCCATTAAACATTTAAATAATAGTCAATACCAATTTTCAGAAGCTTTTCCCAAAAAATAGAAGATAAGGAAACATTCCTTAAATCATTCTATGAGGCAAGTATTACCCTGATACAAAAAACAAAGAGGGCTTCCCTGGTGGCGCAGTGGTTGAGAGTCCGCCTGCCGATGCAGGGGACACGGGTTCATGCCCTGGTCCGGGAAGATCCCACATGCCGCGGAGTGGCTGGGCCCGTGAGCCATGGCCGCCAAGCCTGCGCATCCAGAGCCTGTGCTCCACAACAGGAGAGGCCACAGCAGTGAGAGGTCCGCGTACCGCAAAAAAAAAAAAACAAAAAACAAAGAAAGACACCACAAGAAAAGAAAACTACAGACCAATATCCCGCTGGAATATAGATGCAAAACACTTCAAAAATATTAGCAGATCAAGTCTAGCAACACATAGAAAATACACACCATGAGTAAAGGAAATTTATCACAGGCATGCAGGCTTTGTCCTACACCTGTAAATCAATCAATAGACCATATAAATGAGATAAAGAAGAAAAAAAACATGACTGCCTATAGATTTAGAAAAAACATTCAGAGAATAACAACATCCATTCATGATAAAAAATAATCAACAAATGTGCAATGTAAGGGAGTATACTCAAACTGAAAAATGTCTTCTGCTAAACCCCTACAGTGAACATCACACTTAATTGGAAAGGTTTAAAAATTTTCTCTTTAAGATCCGTAAGAAGATAAGGATATTCATTCTTGCCACTTCTCTTCAATATTACAGGAGGTTCTAGCCTGGGCAATTAAGTAAGAAAAAGAAATAGAAAGTATTCAGACTAGAAAGAAAGTAAATTTATCCCTATTTGTAGATGGCATGATTTTGCACATGGAAATTCCTAAGACTCCACTGAAAACTCTTAGAACTTACACGCAGATTCACCAAAGCTGCAAGATATGCAATCAATACTAAAAATTTAATTGAAATGCTACATACTATCAATGAAAAATCCAAAAATGAAATGAGAAAACAATCCTATTTACAACAGCATCAACAAATATAAAATACTTAGGAAGAAATTAACAAAATATGTGCCAGACTTGTTCACTGGTAACTTCATAACATTTTTGAAAGAAGTTTAAGAGGATCTAAGTAAATATAAAAATAGCCACCTCATGACCCAGAAGACTTAAAATTGTTAAGGTGTTAATATACTCCCCAAATTCATTTACAGATTCAGTTCAATCCTTATCCAAAATTCCAGCTTCATGTTTGTTCTGTGGAAATTGACCCTAAATTTCATATTAAATGCCAGGGGCCAGAGTAGCTAAAATAATCCTTTAGCTAAATTATTTTAGTAGCTAAAATAATTACTACAAAGATATAGTAATCAAGGCAAGGTGGTACTGGCATAAGTATAGGCATCTAGATAAATTACACAGAGTTGAGAGTCCCCAAAGAAACCCTCACATCTTTGGTCAGTTGATATCAACAATGGTTTCAAGACAATTTAATGAGGACGTAATAGTTCTCTAACAAATGGGGCTGGGACAACTGGATAGTCACATGAAAGAATAAATTAAATGGACTCCTTCCTTACACCACACACAAAAATTAACTCAAAATAGCTTATAGGTCCAAACGTAAGAGCTAAATGTCTAAAGTTTTTCGAAGAAAACATATGAGTAAATTTATGACTTTGCATTAGGCAATGGCTTCTTAGATATGACACCAAAATCATAAAAGACAAAAAGAAAAAAATAAACTGGACTTAATCAAAATTAAAATCTTTTGTGCTTCTAACTATACCATCAAGAAAGTGAAAGCCAGCCCATGGTATCAGAGAAAACATCTGCAAAATCTTGTAGCTGATAAGGCACGTATATACAAAATATACAGAAATATTTATAATTCAATAATAAAAAGATAAATATTCCTATGAAAAGCAGGTAACACATTTGAATAGACTTTTATCCAAAGTAGATACAAATATGGCCAATAAGCACATGAAAAAAAAAGATCAACATGAGGTAAATGCAAATCAAAACCATCAAATACCACTTCATACCCTCTAGAATGACTACAATAGAAAAGACAGGCAGTAAAATATGTTAGAAATGGAGAAACTGAAACACTTTTACATTAATGCTGACAATGTAAATTAGTGATATGGAAAACAGTTTTGGTGGTTCCTCACAGAAGTACTACATGATCCAGAAATTCCACTCCGAGGTATACACCCAAGAGAAATGAAAACAGGTATTCAAAAAAACTTGTACACAAGTGTTCAAAGCACCATTATTATTTTTTAATTTAACATTTTTATTGGAGTATAATTGCTTTACAATGTTGTGTTAGTTTCTGCTGTATAAAAAAGTGAATCAGCTATACGTATACATATATCCCCATATACCCTCCCTCTTGCATCTCCCTCCCACACTCCCTATCCCACCCCTCTAGGTGGCCACAAACCACCGAGCTGATCTCCCTGGGCTATGTGGCTGCTTTCAGCTAGCTATCTATTTTACATTTGGTAGTGTATATATGTCCATGCTACTCTCTCACTTCGTCCCAGCTTACCCTTCCCCCTCTCCATGTCCTCAATTCCATTCTCTACATCTGAGTCTTTATTACTACCCTGCCCATAGGTTCTGTATATAGATCTTCTTAGATTCCATGTATATGTGTTAGCATATGGTATTTGTTTTTCTCTTTCTGACTCACTTCACTCTGTATGACAGACTCTAGGTCCATCCACCTCACTACAAATAACTCAATTTCGTTTCCTGTAATATTCCATTGTATATATGTGTCACATCTTCTTTACCCATTCATCTGTTGATGGATACTTAGGTTGCTTCCATGTCCTGGCTATTGTAAATAGTGCTGCAATGAACACTGTGGTACATGTCTCTTTTTGAATTATGGTTTTCTCAGGGTATAAGCCCAGTAGTGGGATTGTGGGTCATATGGTAGTTCTATTTTTAGTTTTTTAAGGAACCTCCATACTGTTCTCCATAGTGGCTGTAACAATTTATATTCCCACCAACAGTGAAAGAGGATTCCCTTTTCTCCACACCCTCTCCAGCATTTATTGTTTGTAGAGTTTTTGACGATGGCCATTCTGACCAGCGTGAGGTGATACTTCATTGTGGCTTTGATTTGCATTTCTCTAATGATTAGTGATGTGGAGCATCCTTTAATGTATTTGTTGGCAATCTGTATACCTTTTTGGAGAAATGCCTATTTAGGTTTTCTGCTCATTTTTGGATTGGGCGGTTTGTTTTCTGATATTGAGCTGCATGAGCTGCTTGTATATTTTGGAGATTAATCCTTTGTCCACTGATTCGTTTGCAAATCTTTTCTCCCATTCTGAGGGCTGTCTTTTTGTCTTATGGTTTCCTTTACTGTGCCAAAGCTTTAAAGTTTCCTTAGGTCCCATTTGTTTACTTTTGTTTCTATTTCCATTACTTTAGGAGGTGGGTCAAAAAGGATCTTGCTGTGATTTATGTCAAAGAGTGTTCGTCCTATGTTTTCCTCTAGGAGTTTGATAGTGTCTGGCCTTATATTTAGGCCCTTAATCCATTTTGAGTTTATTTTTGTGTATGGTGTTAGGAAGTGTTCTAATTTCATTCTTTTACATGTAGCTGTCCAGTTTTCCCAGCACCACTTACTGAAGAGGCTGTCTTTTCTCCCTTGTATATTCTTGCCTCCTTTGACAAAGATAAGTTGACCATAGGTGTGTCGGTTTATCTCTGGGCTTTCTATCCTGTTCCATTGATCTATATTTCTGTTTTTGTGACAGTATCATACTGTCTTGATTACTTTACCTTTGTAGTATAGTTTGAAGTCAGAGAGCCTGATTCTTCCAGCTCCATTTTTCTTTCTCAAGATTGCTTTGCCTATTCGAGGTCTTTTGTGTTTCCATAAAAATTGTGAAATTTTTTGTTCTAGTTCTGTGAAAAATGCCAGTGGTAGCTTGATAGGGATTGCATTGAATCTGTAGATTGCTTTGGGTAGTAGAGTCATTTTCACAATGTTGATTCTTCCAATCCAAAAACATGGTAGAGCTCTCCATCTGTTTGTATCATCTTTGATTTCTTTCATCAGTGTCTTAAAGTTTTCTGCATACAGGTCTTTTGCCTCCCTATGCAGGTTTATTCCAAGGTATTTTATTCTTTTTGTTGCAGTGGTAAATGGGAGTGTTTCCTTAATTTCTCTTTCAGATTTTTCGTTGTTAGTGTATAGGAATGCAAGAGATTTCTCTGCATTAATTTGGTGTCCTGCTACTTTACAAATTCATCAATTAGCTCTAGTAGTTTTCTTGCAGCATCTTTAGCATTTTTAATGTAGAGAATCATGTCCTCTGCAAACAGTGACAGTTTTACTTCTTTTCCAATCTGTATTCCTTTTATTTCTTTTTCTTCTTTGATTGCTGTGGCTAAAACTTCTAAAACTATCTTGAAAAATAGTGGTGAGAGTGGGCAGCCTTCTCTTGTTCCTGATCTTAGAGGAAATGGTTTCAGTTTTTCATCATTGAGAACAATGTTGGCTGTGGGTTTGTCACATATGGCCTTTATTATGTTGAGGTTAGTTCCCTCTATGGCTACTTTCTGGAGAGTTTTTATCTTAAATGAGTGTTGAATTTTGTCAAAAGCTTTTTCTGCATCTACTGATATTATCATACGGTTTTTATCCTTCAGTTTGTTATATGGTATATCACATTGACTGATTTGGGTATACTGAAGAATCCTTGCATTCCTATGATAAACCCCACTTGATCATGGTGTATGATCCTTTTAATGTGCTGTTGGATTCTGTTTGCTAATAGTTCACTGAGGATTTTTGCATCTATGTTAATCAGTGATATTGGCCTGTAGTTTTCTTTTTCTGTGACATCTTTGTCTGTTTTTTGTATCAGGGTGATGTTGGTCTCATAGAATGAGTTTGGGAGTGTTCCACCCTTTGCTATATTTTGCAAGAGTTTTAGAATGGTAGGTGTTAGCACTTCTCTAAATGTTTGATAGAATTCACATGTGAAGCCATCTAGTCCTGGGCTTTTTTTTTGTTGGAAGATTTTAAATCACAGTTTCAACTTCAGTGCTTGTGATTGGTCTGTTTATATTTTCCATTTCTTCCTGGTTCAGCCTCAGAAGGTTGTGCTTTTCTAAGAATTTGTCCATTTCTTCCAGATTGTCCATTTTATTGGCATACAGTTGCTTGTAGTAATCTCTCAGCATCCTTTATATTTCTGCAGTATCAGTTGTTACTTCTTTTTCATTACTAATTCTGTTGATTTGAGTCTTCCCCCTTTTTTTCTTGATGAGTCTGGCTAGTAGTTTATCGATTTAGTTTATCTTCTCAAAGGATTAGCTTTTAGTTTTATTGATCTTTGCTACTGTTTTCTCCATTTCTTTTTCATTTCTTTCTGATCTGATCTTTATGAATTCTTTCCTTCTGCTAACTTTGGGGCTTTTTGTTTGTTTGTTTTTCTTCCTCTAATTGCTTTAGGTGTAAGGTTAGGTTGTTTATTTGAGATTTTTCTTGAGGTAGGATGTTATGTCTAAAATCTTCTGTCTTAGAACTGCTTTTGCTGCATCCCAGAGGTTTTGGGTTGTCATGTTTTCATTGTCATTTGTTTCTAGGTATTTTTTGATTTCCTCTTTGATTTCTTCAGTGATCTCTTTGTTGTTTAGTAATGTATTGTTTAGCCTCCATGTGTTTGTATTTTTTACAGGTCTTTTTCCCTGTAATTGATATGTAGTCTCATAGTGTTGTGATCAGAAAAGATACTTGATACAATTTCAATTTTCTTAAATTTATCAAGGCTTGATTTTTGACCCAAGATATGATCTATCCTGGAGAATGTTCCATAAGCACTTGAGAAGAAAGTGTTTTCTGTTGATTTTGTATGGAATATCCTGTAGATATCAATTAAATCCATCTTGTTTAATGTATCACTTAAAGCTTGTGTTTCCTTATTTATTTTCATTTTGGAATATCTGTCCATTGGTGAAAGTGGGGTGTTAAAGTCCCCTACTATGATTGTGTTACTGTCAATTTCCCCTTTTATGGCTGTTAGCATTTGCCTTATGTATTGAGGTGCTCCTATGTTGGGTGCATAAATATTTACAGTTGTTATATCTTTTTCTTGGATCGATCTCTTGATCATTATGTAGTGTCCTTCTTTGTCTCTTGTAATAGTCTTTATTTTAAAGTCTATTTTGTCTGATATGAGAATTGCAACTCCAGCTTTCTTTTGATTTCCATTTGCATGGAATATCTTTTTCCATCCCCTCACTTTCAGTCACTTTCAGTCTGTATGTGTTCTTTGATCTGAAATGGGTGTAGATAGCATATATACATGTCTTGTTTTTGTATCCATTCAGCCAGTCTGTGTCTTTTGATTGGAGCATTTAATCCATTTACATTTAAGGTAATTATCAATACATATGTTCCTATTAACATTTTCTTAATTGTTTTGAGTTTGTTTTTGTAGGTCTTTTCCTTCTCTTGTATTTCCTGCCTAGTGAAGTTCCTTTAGCATTTGTTGTAAAGCTGGTTTGGTGGTGCTGAACTCTCTCAGCTTTTGCTTGTCTGTAAAGGTTTTAATTTCTCCATCGAATCTGAATGAGATCCTTGCTGGGTGAAGTAATCTTGGTTGTAGGTTTTTCCCTTTCACCACTTTAAATATGTCCTGCCACTCCCATCTGGCCTGCGGGGTTTCTGCTGAAAGATCAACTGTTAACTTTATGGGGATTCCCTTGTATGTTATTTGTTGCTTTTCCCTTCCTCTTTTAATATTTTCTCTTTGTATTTAATTTTTGTGTGTGTGTGTGTATTTAATTTTTGATAGTTTGATTTATATGTCTTGGCATGTTTCTCCTTGTATTTATCCTGTATGGGACTCTCTGTGCTTCCTGGACTTGACTATTTCTTCTCCCATGTTAGGGAAGTTTTCAACTATAATCTCGTCAAATATTTTCTCAGACCCTTTTTCTCTTCTTCTTCTGGGACCCCTATAATTCGAATGTTGGTGTGATTAATGTTGTCCCAGTGGTCTCTGAGGCTCTCCTCAATTCTTTACATTCTTTTTTTCTTTATTCTGCTCTGTGGTAGTTATTTCCAGTATTTTATCTTCCAGGTCACTTATCCATTCTTCTGCCTCAGTTATTCTGCTATTGATTCCTTCTGGAGAATTTTTAATTTCATTTATTGTGTTGTTCATCACTGTTTGTTTGCTCTTTAGTTCTTCTAGATCCTTAGTAAGCATTTCTTGTATTTTCTCCATTCTATTTCCAAGATTTTAGATCATCTTTACTATCATTCCTCTGAATTCTTTTCAAGTAGACTGCCTATTTCCTTTTCATTTGTTTGGTTTGGTGGGTTTTTACCTTGCTCCTTCATCTGCTGCATATTTCTCTGTCTTCTCATTTTCCTTAACTTACTGTGTTTGGAGTCTCCTTTTCACAGGCTGCAGGTTTGTAGTTCCCATTGTTTTTGGTGTCTGTTCCCAGAGGGTAAGGTTGGTTTAGTGGCTTGTGTAGGTTTCCTGGTGAAGGGGACTGGTGCCTGTGTTCTGGTGGGTGGGACTGGATCTTGTCTTTCTGGTGGCAGGGCCATGTCTGGTGGTGTATTTTTGGGTGAACTGTGTACTTAGTATGATTTTAGACAGCCTCTCTGCTAATCAGTGGGGTTGTGTTCCTGTGTTGCTAGTTGTTTGGCACGGGACATCTAGCACTGGAGCTTGCTTGCCATTGTGTGGAGCTGGCTCTTAGCATTGAGACAGAGATCTCTGAGAGATCTCTTGTCAATTGATAGTTTGTGGGGCCAGGAGGTCTCCAGTGGACCAATGTCCTGAACTTGGCTCTCTCACCTCAGAGGCACAGGCCTGACACCCGGCCAGAGTACCAAGACACTGTCAGCCACACAGCTCAGAAGAAAAGGGAGAAAAAAAGAAATAAAAAAATAAATAAAATTATTAAAATAAAAAATTTTAAAGGTAACAATAATAAAAAAATAGAAGAGAGCAACCAAAGCAATAAACAAATCCATCAATGATAACAATCACTAGAAACTATACTAACATAAACATAAAAATCAGAAACATGTCAGTTGCAGACAGCAAACCCCAAGTCTAGAGTTGCTCCCAAATTCTACTGCCTCAATTTTGGGATGATTCATTGTCTATTCAGGTATTCCACAGATGCAGGGTACATCAAGTTGCTTGTGGGGATTCAATCCACTGCTTCTGAGGCTGCTGGGAGAAATTTCCCTTGCTTTTCTTTTTTCACAAAGCTCCTGGTGTTCAGCTTTGGTTTTGGCCCTACCTCTGTGTGTAGGTCAACCTCTGTAATCTGTTCCTCACCCAGACAGGAGGGAGTTAAAGCAGCAGTTGATTAGGGGGCTCTTGCTCACTCATGCCAGGGGTAGAGAGGGGTACGGTAGTGATAATTGGAATGCGGGGCGAGCCTGCAGTGGCAGAGGCCAGCACAATGTGTGGCTGCAGCAGCAGCATTAGCATTTCATGCGCATCTCTGGGGTCTGAGCTGATAGCCATGGCTTGCGCTCACCTCTGGAACTCATTTAGGCAGTGATCTGCCTTCTGTGGGCAGACAGGGAAGGAATGCCCTCTCCTCGTGCCCCCGAAACACTGGTCTCTTGCCTCTTAGGCAGGCCCAGACTTTTCCCCAGACTCCCTCCCGGCTAGCTGTGGTGCACTAGGCCCTTTTAGGCTGGGTTCATGCAGCCAACTCCAGTCCTCTCCCTGGGATCTGACCTCTGAGGCCCAAGCCTCAGCTCCCAGCCCCCACCTGCCCTGGCGGGTAAGCCGACAAGCCTCTCAGGCTGGTGTGTGCTGGTCGGCACCGATCCTCTGTGCAGGAATCTCTCTGATTTGCCCTCTGCACTCCTGTTGCTGCGCTCTCCTCCATGGCTCTGAAGCTTCCCCCCTGCCCAACACCCCCGTCTCCACCAGTGAAGGGGCTTCCTGATGTGTGGAAACTTTTCCTCCTTCACAGCTCACTCCCAGAGGTACAGGTCCTATCTATATTCTTTCATCTCTGTTTTTTCTTTTTTCTTTTGCCCTACCCAGGTACGTGGGGATTTTCTTGCCTTTTGGGAAGTCTGAGGTCTTCTGTCAGCGTTCAGTAAGTGTTTTGTAGCAGATGTTTCTCATGTAGATGTATTTTTGATTTATTTGTGGAGAGGAAAGTGATCTCCACATCTTACTCCTCCACCATCTTGAAGGTCCCCCCAGCATTATTCTTAATAGTTAAACAGAGAGAACAACCTAAATCTCCATCAACTGATAAATTAATAAAATGTGATATATATATGCAATGTAATATTACTTGGCTATGAAAAGGGAAGCATTAATACATGGTATATAACATGTATGAACCTCAAAAATGTTATAAATGAAAGAAACAATAACAAAAGACTATTTGTTCACATTTCCATTTATATGAAATGGCCAAAATAGGTGAATATATAGTGGCAGAAAGTATATATGTGTTTACTTAGGGTGAGGAGGTGGGGTGGGTGGAGAATGACTTCTAATGTGTATAGTATTTTATCATGGCATGATGAAAACTTTCTAAAATTGTATTCTGGTGATGATTTCATAACTCTGTGAACATAGGAAAAACTTTAAATGGATTAATTGTTAGCAAGTTAACTATATCTCAATAAACTGTTTACATAAAAAACACAGTAAACCTACTTTTCTTTATGATGACTTCCCTGAGTCACCAGAGTTAGCTGGCCTCTCTGTTGTTAGAGTGTGTTGTCTATGTTGCTATTCTATCATTTTTTTTATATTGAATCTAAATTATTTATTTATATAACTGTCTCCTTCTAAAACTGTAAGATTCCTGTAAGTCAGGGCTTTTCATGAGTTCTTCTCTGTACTTTTATCTTAAGCACTATACCTGGAACATAAAAGAATAAAGGACTAGCTTCTTCAATATTTCTTGAAAATGTAATATTGTCCTTGCATTTTCTCTATGAATTTCTATTCTGACATATTATCTGTAGGACAAAATTATTTGAAGGGCTTAAAGAGTCACATGATACTCATTATTCTAGAATACTGAATCCAACCTGTGCATGTGTGTGTGAAATTGTCATTGCACATGTGGATTGTTTCCACAAAGTTCCTACATGTAATTATTGAAATCTGAAAAAAAGTTGAAGAAATGTAAAACTAGGCAGCTTAAGTGAGAAAATTGTACATTATATGATAGAAACATCAATTATATGGACCCAGGAGTGATTTTCATCTAATTTAATAGAAAAGTACTAATTAGAATAAAAGAGAACAGTATGCCATAGGTCTCCAATGAAAATTTAATTTCCTGTGGTGACTAGTACATCTCCCTAAGCATGAGCCTTTATGAGTCAAAGTTAAGAAATTTATATTTGTTTTCCAATATATGAATGGTGTCATTAGAATAAAGTGTAATTTTGAGTGGTTATTCTGTTTTCTATACAGAAGTGTCAATGACCTATAGTCTGTGTTGGTATCAATGATCTTCCTGTTTCCTTTAAGTGTTAGAGAATCTCAGTATCTTTTCAGGGCCTGAAGAATCAATCTCCATTTTCTCTTTGCCTGTGATTACAATGATTGTGTAATACAAAGCCATTTTTATGATTAGATAGTGACCTGAGGTTATATCATAGTGGAATAGATTCTATAGTTAAGCACTTCTTGCAAATGATCCAGAGATAGTTGTATTTCCATAAACAAATTATTTTCCTCTTATCCTAATTTTTATTTTATCACCACAGAATGCTGGATGATAATATTATTTTGTTTCTAATGTATTAAATTCCCATTCTTTGGAAATTTCCTTAGTTTAATAATTTTGATCTTCATGTTTAAATATCTAAATAAATTTGCCTTTGTTCCCTAAACTGTTTCTCTTGTTTGTACCTGTTTCCTCATACAGTCATTCATTTTGCACCCAAGGTCAGAAAACTTGAACTCAATTTTCATTCTGACCTCTAGTCTCCCCTCCCATGTACAATTCTATATCTACCCATCATTACCTCTGGAATATTGCCCAGAATTGTCCTATTTCCATCTTGTGTCTGTTCATTTTTTTTCTACTAAGCACTTTTTTCCTCTGCTATTTCACTTCTCTAGTTTATGATCTTCCTAAATCCACTCCACTATCAGAGACCATAGAGGAGCAGGTATCTTCTTTATCATTTTATTTGAAGAAAGTAATTGTTAGCACTTTTTTAAAGACACAATGAACAAAGAGTATATTTTCCTCAATAGATTTTGAAAATAAGATAAGAACTTTATTGTAAGAATAAAGAGGAATGGGAAGACATAGAATAAGGAAAACAAAGAAAGTAAGATGAAAAATACAATTTGGTGAGAACAGGATACTTGAATAACAGAAAAAAAAAAGGAACGCATAGTGTAGCATATGAGGGAAAAAAGTAAATACATGAAAATGCAGGGCAGACACTAAATAATTGTACAAGGGGTGGGAAAAAAAAGTCCAAAAATCAATAAGAACAGGAAGTGAATAGACATGGGAAAGTTTGGAAAAGGAGATTCTGCTTTTAAAACACATAGTGAAGGCTTTGATTGTTCACTCTGTGAACTCATCAAGAGAGTGCCCCCAAAGCCTTTGGGTATAAAATGCCTTTAGTAGATGGAGTGGAACCAAGCAGCTCGATGTCTGGAGAATGGGCTGCCTGCACTCTGTGCTTTGGCCCCCATAGCCACCGCACAGCACACTATTCATAAGTGGTCCCAGTGTTCCCTGCCTCTGAGAAATTCAACGTCTAAGCTTTAGTTAAGAATGAAAAGCCATTATAAATTTTTGTCTCCATGCATATGGATAAGCTTTGGTAATAATGTGTGTCAAAAAAACACTACATGGTAGAACCTAATAGAAACTTTCACATGGTATTGTTTCCACCATGCATAATTCATAGGGACGAAATTAGAAGAAAGGAGGCAGACATTGACTTCCTTAAGTTTTTGTTTTAGATTTTTTTCTGACTTTTAATTGATTCATTTGGAGAAAAATATGTTTCTCTTGTGCTTTATTGATACTGTTTTGCAGTGAGCTTTAAGTGTCATCCAGGTTTTCTTGCTCAATCTAAAATCATATTTTATATGTTAATTTTACCCTTCATTGTTCGTTTTATGATTTGTTTTTAATCATCATCTTTTAGAAAATTTCATTCCGGATTCAAGAATCATTATCCTTCGGTGATTCTACAATATAATGAAGCATATTTGCAACACAATATTTTTCTTAAATCCATGGATATTATCATCATATGTATTTTCAAAGTCTCCTGGAATGTCTTCATGTAACTGGATTAAATATAGTTTAATTAAATTAAGTAAATTAAATTACTCATTACCAGTAATAAATTTAAGCTTTAGAAAGCATTTGAATTGGAAAAGAATTAGAATACCTGGCTTAACAGCTCTAGTGTAGTGTGAAGTTAATTTGCATTATACATATCTTACCTCTTTTCAATAAATGTGTAGATGGAAGACAGAGAAACTCTGAAAACCACTCTTAAAATTTATTAATTATAAAAGGCATTTTCCATGGAGAGCAACTGATCTAAAACATTATTACTTATTGAGGAAAAAATGTTCAATTATATAATAACATTAAATAATGAATCATGAAATATCTAAAAATATTATTTTCTTAGCAATCATATACATTTCATTATAACCCAATATAACCACTAGAACTACTGTTGCTAATCCTAATGAATTTATTCTGAGAGGTTTAATTTAGGTAATTTGTTAAAGGTGGGAAGGAATGAATGAAGGCAGTAAAGCCAGAATTAAAATTATCATTTGATCCATTTCACCTGATATTTTTGCTACTGTTAATTTCTAACACCAACATGATTTTTTATCTTGTTTTCTTGGCAAGTAGTTATTTATTTATTTATTTATTTATTTATTTATTTATTTATTTATTGCAGGGCAAATAGACTCCACCAACAACTTCTTAAGAAATGTTACATTTTTTCTAGAATAAAGACATGCAAAAATATGTAAATGATTATCTTGACTTAATTGTATGAATGTAGGTAATGTAGTGTTAGATAATGCAATTTTTTTTCTTACATGATACTGGTAGCATACAAATTCTAAAGACTGAATATATGCTTATCTGTCCTAGTATGCTATCACTTTATCTTAATTGATCAGCTGGTCTAAAACACCCAGTAGATGATATCTATAAGCTGTGAAAGATCAAATATTTAAAAAGATAATGAACTAAAAATGCTGCCCCCAGAAAGTCTTAGACTTTATTTCAGAAAAATGAGGCATTTAAAAGTCTTTGATAGATGCTTGTACCATGGAGAGTAATCAAAAATGAGATTATATAAAGAGAGGCAAATTGAAACTTCTTAATAAAAAAAGAGGAAGAAACCAACATGCACGTGTATGCGCACACACACATACGCACACACACACGCTGCAACCATAAAGGGACATGGAAAGAAGGAGAGGGTATAACAGCTTTTCATGAGAAATGTGTCACAAAATCAGAACATGTGGAAGTACTTAATAGAGCCAACTTTTTTCCCCATAAATGGAGAATCACTCAATAAAGTACTCAGAATCCCTTACTGAAGTACCATTTAGGGGTATTAAACCCATGCTTCTGGCATCAGTAAAGCATGGGAATGCAAAACTGAGAGAAATTCAGCTTTGATACATTATCTATATTGTTCCAAATACAATATGTATAAGGTAGTAATCTTAATTTCAGCATACATATAAGAAAGTTTTGTATTTTCTAATACAGAGATGAGAGGAGAAAAATGGAGCATCATTACCTGTTTAGCTCTTAAGGCCTTTAAGTGTCTTATTTTATTTACAATTCCATTCAATGCTGTGGATTAAATATCTACTCTGGAATTTTAGAAAACTCATTTATATAAATGGTATTAAATGTTAGAAGAGATGCATTAAAATAATTTAATATTATATTACCTGAGCTAATTTAGCTATGTAAATATAATGTGTCTTCAAGTCATTTTATATATGCATAATTAGTCTTAAAACTATAAAGTGTTAATAAATTTTATTTTTAATAACGTTGCACACCATTTATTTTAAATCTATTGCCTTATATATTACCAAAGTAAAATCTCATTTTAATATGGCACATGGAGCTACTAGAAATTATCCAGACATCTAAAGTTAAAACTACTCTTCAAGAATGAAACTAGCCTATATCAATATGTTAGTGATAAAGTCAGAAATCTGGCTAAAATAAATGGGGGGGGACCATAAGTTCAGTCATTGAACCAATATTATTTAAACACCTACACTTTACTGGCACATTTCCAAGCATATAACAGGAATGAACACCCAATATCAATTAAGGGAAACTGACTATACTCTTCAGGCTCTTTCAAGTCATAAAGATTCTGTTTAAATCATGAATTTAACTTAAAAAATCTGATGTCTTAGTATGTACATGAAAGTTATTATTTTACAAGATAGAACACATTATCAAAGTAAGAAGATTTGCACATGATTTATAAAAGTCTAGAATTCTAATCAGAAAAAATTGGTTGTGTGTCCATCACTGACCAAGGTAGAAAGTGACCAGACTTGTGAAAATAAGTCTCTAGGCTATATAGGAGATCTATCAGTATAAAGGAGATGGATACAACCAATGTTCATGGCTTGATGGTATTAATCATAAAGATTGTACAACTTAGCTCCAACCCTTGTTATGATTTTCTATTATGAAACAATATTCTGATTTTAATTTCACTTCCCATATAACTTTGGCTAGAGGGAGTGATTGTGAGCCTAAGTATCATGTTATATGACCTACTTTAATGCACTGGCATTCTGATTTTAATGTATTAGTTTCTGAGAGCTTGTTTAATATAACTTTCCCCCCAAGTGATTAATCTACCATTACACAAATGTTGACAAATGAGATTTCTAAATCTACAACCAGACAGGCCCTGTTTTTTCAAGGCAATGCTATACTATAGGACTTTAGAAATGCCCAGTTTGATTCCAAACTCATTGTACAAAGTCTCTATACACTGTAAAAAAAATCCACTTTCACATTCACAATAACCAGAAAAAAATTTAGAAGCACTAGAATATTAGACAATGTCTAGCTTATTCCTTTTTTTTTCTTGATAAAGTAGAGCAAAGAAAAAACAACCTACATAGTGTGTCAGCAGAAAACAGACAAAAGAGGCAGAAGTTGCCTTCTGGCTTAGTCACACCTTCCAAATCTCACCTGAGTGCTTGTAACTGGCAGAAGTTAATGCATATCTAAGACTCTAACTGCACAAGATTCTGGGAAGCATAGTCTGTAGCTTTCAGACTCTGCAGAGGAGAAGTATAAGAGAAGAAATGTAGAATGCAGTTTGAGTTATGCCATATGACACAGTAATTTTTGTTAATGTTCTAGAGAAATATTTTTATATTTTTCCATGTAAGATGTGTGAGGATGTTTATTAAGGAATTATTTGCAATAGCAGTAAGTTAGAACATAGATCTAAGTCCCATCAATAGAAGAAAAGGGAAGCGATATATGGTGAATACATAACATAGATGACTATGCAGTATTAGGAAGCTACAAACTAGATATACATACCTCAAGAAAGATAGACATAAAATATTGTTGAGATAAAGAAAGGACTACATGAGATACCTTTCAAAAATAGCACTTATAGAAATCTGAAAAACTATAAACAGTATGTATTTTATGATATGCATGATTTAATAAAATACTTGCATATATATTCAAGTGTATTTATCAAATATCAAATATATTAGTGTAGACACATATAGGAATGATGCTTATTAAAAATGTCAACCTGGAAACCATAGAGAGAAGGGGATTTTGGTACATATCATTCCTATCTCCTCCTCTGTGACAGACAGGAGATGTTACTTAAACCATGCAATCCAAAACAGTCCATCCTCTGCCAATTTAGCATCCAGGCACACCCCCTTTTAATCATATCTAATCTTTAAAGAAAAGGCAGCACTATTCCTATTATGATTCAACTATTCTTAGTAAAACAAAAGACCTACCTTCTTTTTCCCCAAATGCATCTTTATTGATCTCTGAGTTCTAAATCACAGTCCCTCTTCATATTTTAACATATACGGTTTACCCACTATTACTTCAACTCGATATTAGGTAGGAGGGTAATAAGGAAGGGAAAAATCATTTGATTATTTACCAATACATACTTGTCAGGTAAGCAAGAAAATATTCATGGCTATTGTAGTACTAGACTCTGCAATATGTGATTGTGTTTAGATTTATATTTTCCCCTTTTAACCATCCATTCCATGTTCTCATTGCTCTCAGCATCTGTGTTTATCATTATTATCTACCTAGAGGGGTACCCAGACGGGTCTGCATCAATAGGCCCTGCCTCTATTGGGTCCCAAAATGTCTACACAAATATTATCCTACTTGTATGTGGACAGGATATTCTCTGGGGTGTCTTTTAGTATTGTACTTTCCTATCAAATTAAAATTAACATAAAACCACAGTCTATGCTATAACTGGCCGAATTCTTTATAGGATTCTATTCTCCAAGTGGACTAGCTAGCTACTATTGCTTGGAAAATTTTGTCATATAAAAAGTTCAGCACTGATCTTTACTACTGGCAGTTTTTGTTTTTGTTGTTTACTTGTTAAACTCCCTAATAGTTGCAGCCAGCATATCCTTGGTGAGAATAAGAACATACTGGTGTGATCACATATAACATTAACCTTTGCTACAATGACAGCTTATTCATAAGCCAGTTATTCAAGAACTGGATGGTGGAGGAAGAAACTGACTGATATCCACAGAAGATGTTATTTTTGTCCATCTGATTATTACAAACTTCCTCGGCAATGGATTTCTTCTGGTGAATGTTTCCATGAGACATGGATATAATTATACTCTATTTTTCAAGAGACCATGTGCATATTTTTAACCCAGATCTCTAATTTTTCAATTATTCTCCTTGAAGTCCCTGACCAATCAGCCAAACTACTATCAACTTCTCACAAATCAGCATAGATCCACATCTCTGAGCACTTCTCCTCCAAGCAAAATTAATGACCAGATGCAATGCCTTAATTCCTTTTCACTGGGAATACATTCCTTCCCTACTGAGAAGTTATACTTCTTCAGCAATCATCTCTTGAATGTTGCCAAAACACCCTGTGGAATAATCTGAAAACTACTCCAAGTATTGTCTTTCCACTTATTGTCTTTGTCCACTGGAGAAAGGTAATCACTCACATGGCTATAGGTGGGGGGTTGGGGAAGCAGAAGTGAGTGAGGGAAATTTGAGCCATATCTCATGCAAACTACTTGTGACTCTAGAATCTGTTCTAAAGTTATCTTAATTACTCTCACATGGTATTTATATACGTTTTTGCATGCCCAACTTTATGATTTGGTGGGTCAGACAATGTGAAGAGCATCTCGGGATGCACAATACCATGATGTTTGTTGGTGAAGGATTCCAATTATATTTTGGGACTGTTAACAAAAAGAAAAGAGTGAAGAGGGCATAAATTTTCCCAAAACTCTAAGAAAGTACATGTTAATTTTCATATTGGAGAATCTAGACGTCTCATACATCATCTCTATCAGTCATAAACATTTCAAGTACGACTGGCTTTGCAAGATCACATGACCAAGTGACAGAGGATCGTTTGTGGCAGTGTAGACTTCCATTAATGCCATTTCTTTCTCCTATAAAGTTGCTCAGTAAATGAACTAGAGCACACACTCACATGTGTGGTACAAGTAGCTTCTAGAATTCAAAACAACTCACCAAGTATCATTTCCCTTTTTTATTTTTAGAGCGTACAAGTTGCAACATATTTGCCTTTAATTGTCATGTAATCTCAACATGATGTGGACCACTAGACTGTTATAAATTTAGCTGAGGTGATAAGCCCTTAAATCTTGGGAGATTATATTGCCTACCCTTTGGCACACATAAATAGTAACAAGGTTTCTAAGGTATTTTATTTTTCTTGCTCACCAAGCCCATTCAGCATGAGGTCATCAATACAGTGGATCAGAGTAAGACTCTGAGTAATGGAAAGGTAATCAATGTCTGTAACAACTAGATCATGACAGATGTGGGGCAGTAACATAGCTCTGCTCTAAGATTAATGAAAAAACACAAAAAAGACAGCATACTCAAGATTAATAGAAGAATACCAAGTACTATTAGAGGTATTAATTTACTCCTGTAAAGAAACCACATCTGGAATACAGATGCAATTGGAAGAAGTTTCTGAAACCCTACTTTAATTCTTCAGGATATGTTCTTCTTTTGCTCTGGCCAAATAGGTGTTTGACCGAGAATGTGGATGTAATATCTACCCTTGCATCTTTTAGGTGTTTGATTGTGACATTACTCTCTGCAGTTCTTCCAGGATGTGGTATTATTTTTGGTATACTGTTTTGGTAGGAAGAGGGAGTTCCAGGGAATAGAGCTTAGCGTTTTTCATCCCCACAGTCCACACTTCATTTATCATGGAACTAATGTGGGAATTATGACAGTTGTAGAATTTATTTGTTCATATTGTGCATCTAAGAACTGGATAAAAAACACAGAGTAACTTATGTGACCTATCAGGCACACTATAAAATTGACCAAGACAAAATCTCAATTTGTTACATCACTACCAATAGCCCCTACTTTTACTGGTGGGCCAGAGCAGTGTTTCTGGTTCCAAGGAATTAACTTCGGTTCAGAGTCAGTGCCAAGCAATCCCTGAAAAGTTTTTGATTTTTCCTTTCTCCCAAATAAATTCATCCTGGAAAATGGGTTCATATTCCCTTGAGGAAGACTGGGAGTGTTACACTGTGTTCATTGCTGAAGTGGTCCTTGTGCCTTTCATGGTAATCTGGGTTAGAACTGGCAAATGAAGTACAGGTCCATGACTGTCTCACTCCAGTGTCAAAGAGGCCATTACTAACTTCAAATCTAATCAGAATAGAAAGCCAATTATAGATTTTCATTTTTGAAGATTGTTTTCCCTTGAATAATTTCTGGTAGCTAGAGATGTATATCAGTCTGTGTTCATTTAAAAGACTTTCTATTAATTAGAAATGCCAATTTTTTTTTTTTTTGCGGTTCGCGGGCCTCTCACTGTTGTGGCCTCTCCTGTTGTGGAGCATGGGCTCTGGACGCGCAGGCTAAGCAGCCATGGCTCACGGGCCCAGCCGCCCTGCAGTATGTGAGATCTTCCCGGACTGGGGCATGAACCCGTGTCTCCTGCCTCGGCAGGCGGACTCTCAACCACTGCACCACCAGGGAAGCCCTAGAAATGCCAAATATTTTAATACATGGGAATAAGTACTTATTGTCATTGAGAAAGCTGGGGGAGTGAAGGTTAGAAAGGAATCTTAGCTTGTTAGTGAACATCTCAATGCTAATAAGCTTTGACAAAAATAACAGTCTACAGCAGAAAAGTAGGTGGTTCACAAGGGTTCAACCTGAAGAAGCAAGTATCTTGAGTCATCCCATAAGTATGGCTGCCACAACCGCTGGAAAACAATGGGTTTTTCTTGGAAGATTTTAAGCTCAACCCATAAAGGGAAGGAAGTTATGGGAAATGTGGCTCCCAACACTTCTGTAATTGAGAGAAGCCCTTAAAAGTTGGTAGTGATGATGCTGGGTTAGTAAGCAACAATTCAGTATAAATATAAAATATTGTCCAGAGGACTTTATAATCTGTTTGAATATATGGGATGATGATTTTCCATGTTTGGATATATTTGTTTCTGCTTAGAACTGATCACCTCATACAATTACCAATGGATTCTGAATTCCTCTAGAATATGCACTTTAAGAGAAGGACCTTTTGTTTTATTTATTGATTTACTTTATAACACAAGTGCCTATTATATAGTAGTTCAGAGATAGATAGATATAGATAGATAGATAGATAGAATCATATACATGAAATTATATCTATGTAAAATTCTGATAGTCTGAATATATTTCTTTATATGAAGTTTACATTTATCTTTGTAACACTATTCTTTCATTTCTAGATCTAAGCCTTGGCCACATACAAGGTAAGTCCAATCACTTTTCATGATGTCATCCTTTTAAATATTTAAAGACAATCTTCTTGGATCTAGTTCACTGCAGGCTAAATATCTCAGTTCTGTGGAAACATATCTCACATGATATGATTCCAAATGACCATTCTAATGATTTTTCCTTTAAATAAGCCAAAGTTTGCCAATATCTCTCTTAAATTTTTATAAATCAGGGTGTCTAGAACTAAAGGGGTTAGTTCCAAATTGTTTCAAGAACTAAAAGGATTAGTTCCAAATTTTTTCAAGCAGAGTATTGTTATTATTAACTACATACATACATACATACACACACACACACACACACACACACACACACACGGGCAACCACTTCATACAGCTGTTTAGTACTGAACATACTGTCATGTAAAACCCACATGTGTTTCAGAAATGTTGCGCATAAGCCACACACACCTCTTTCTGTTGATTTGCTTTGACTTTAATATTTCAAATATATAAGAATTAATTAATCCCTATTAAAACATTTACTTCTAAAAATGTGGCAGTGAGTTTTAAGCTAAATTTTCTTCACAATCCATTGCAGCATTCAGATTTCCTTAGCCATCTAGGTTCTTGGTTGCAACAACGAGAGAAGTCGGTTATCAGCATTCATACCCATGATAACAAATGAAACAATGGCTGACCCTGTCTATTTTGAAGAATAATTATGCACAATATGGTTCTCTCAACAGTAGAGGAAGCTCAGGGAAAATGAACTTAAAATTAACAGGACAACAAAGGAGCTTCAGAGCAAATAAATTAGGCTTTATCAAATGAAGTTATGAAAAGAAAAAGAGAAAAAAATCTTGTATATTAAATTAAATTTTACAGAAGCTAGAACAAGCAATTATTTTGACTAAAATAATAGGTTGGGACTGTGAAGCACTTTTTTGGGGGAATCTTGTTGTGAAAGAAATCCATAGTCTAAGCAAGACAGTTTTGTGATAAAATATCCACCTTATGTTACAACTATTTATAAATATTTATATCTCTTTTAATGAAGTATGGGCAATGTTCTCTTTCAAACAAGATGTCTATTTTCCATTGTTTTAAAAGATTTTTTTAAAGCACACCTAATTGTACTTGTTATAATAAAAGTTTTCTTTTAGTCAACAGAAAGGCCAAACTTTAATTTCCATTGAGAATATTGCAATTGACAATGAAGTATTTGGTGAACACACTCATCACATGGCAATACTCAATTGTCTCATATATGGGTCTTTGGTGTACCATGAAGATAAACAACCAAAAAAGTTATAAGAAAGAGAATGGCCTGAGTGTAAGGCTGGCTAAAAGAAATGTTCAAAGACTATAGGTTGGTGATTTATTGTTTTAATAGCACTTGATGATTTGTCAGACTCTTTTAAAGGGCACTTCTCTTCTTTCTTAGAATATGGCAGGTTGCAACCATAAAATTTCATGCTTCCAAAATGCACAGAATTCCCACTGATACCCCTGATCTAATAGAAGGTTTCCAGAGAAAGAGAGTTTTATATTCTATGGCCTGTTTATACCCCAATGTCCATACCTCCACAGAATAACCTATTCATAATATCACTGTTAGTTTTTAGCTAAACTTCTCAAAGCTCATAGGATAACTGAGTTAAATAAGGCCTCCCTAGAAGCAGCAAATATGACGGCAATGACATTTTCAACCTGAGAGATGAACTGGTTGTATTACAAATAGCATTCTCCTATAATTAACACTCTCATTACATGTTTTACTGCATATTTTTATACTGTACATTTCATAGAATATTTTTCAAATAAGTTATTATATTCCTTTCCATAAAGCACTATTATAAAGTTAAATCTCTATACTTAAATATTTTGGATGTATTGCCCTGTCTTGTTATTTTTGTTTTTCTCATTATGTCCCTAATGCAAGAGAAGTATAATAAATTTTTTAAAAACCTGTGTATAAATAAAAAAGTACTACTAAGGAAAGGTTGAATGATATATTGTAATTCTTTGTAATAATGTATTGTAATTGCAAATTTTATATCTACACATGTACAAACATAAATGAAAAAGATGATATACTACTGTATTTCACATTCCATAATTATCTATTAAGATAAAATTAATACATTTTTGGTAAATTGGAAATGACTGTTGTAAAAATTAAAACATAGAGCCAGACATCCAGTTTCTGGCTCTGCATGTAAGGGGCTTGGAAGTCACCACTCTTTCCTAACAAGTCAAAGGCTAAAAAGACAAAGGGTAAACCACTGGTCCCAGGATAGGAGAGACAAACAGACAAATACAGTGAGCTATGGTTTACCTGAGCAGAGACTCAAAAGAGGCATCCACCTCAGGAACCAGTGCCGGAGTAGAAAAACTTGAACTGTATTGGAAGAGTTGCTGGAGGTTAAGTGTGAACAACACAGAAAGTTGAAAACTCCAGATGACACAGTCATAAGTGGGCCCCCACAATATTGTGAGATTTACCTCCAGGAGTTCAACCAGGTAGGTTCTCAAAGTAAATATTAGAGAAAAATCCCCTGAGGCTTTGAGCAAGAGGAGAGGAAAATGAACAATTTTGAAATACTACTAAGCACTTTGTTCTTCTTAACAAGACCCACCCTCAGGGGAAACTGACTAACCAGACCTTAACCTGCTGGGGTAGTAGCAGAGCCTAACAGCTGAAAAAAAGGAAATAACCAACTCCAGCTGGCTCTAGCTCTCCTCGTGGGAGAAGGGAAATACCTAACTGCAGCTCATTCTAGCCATCCTGTTCTGCCTAAGAGGGGAGAAAAGAAACTGAGAAACTCTCATGAAGTTCACAAGTCCAGAGGCATAGACTCACTAAAAAACTGAGACCTAATTGTAGGACTATAGAACACATCCCCTCTGCCCACACCTCACTTACCACATTATTAACGCCTATTTACAGCAGTAGATTTTACCCAGTACATCATGTCTGGTATCAAGAGAAACTTACAAGGCATACCAAAAGACAAAAAGCACAATTTGAAGAAACAGAGCAAGCATCAGAAACAGATATGGCAGGGATGTTAGAATTATCAGACTGGGAATTTAAAACAACTACAAAGAACATGCTAAGGGCTCTAATGGTTAAAGTAGAGAGTATGCAAGAACAGAAGGGTAAGGTAAGCAGGGAGATGGAAATCCTAAGAAAGAACCAAAAAGAAATGATAGAGATCAAAATCACTGTAATAGAAATTAAGAGTGACTTTAATACTCTTTTTAGTAGAATGGACATGGCAGAGGAAAGAATCTCTGAGCTAGAGAATATATTAATAGAATATCCCCAAACTAGAAGGCAAAGAAAATAAAGACCAAAAAAAAACAGAACAGAATATCTAAGAACTATGGAATGAAAGATATAACATACATGTAAAGAGAATACCAGAAGAAGAAGAGAAAGAGAAATGGAAGAAATTTTTGAAATAGAAATGGCTGAGAACATCCCCAAATTAATGTCACACACCAAACCACAAATTCAGTAAGCTCAGAGAATGTCAAGAAGGATAAATGCCAAAACAACTACACCTAGAGAAATTATTTTCAAACCACAGAAAATCAAAGATAAAAAAATAATAATAAAAAAAAAAAAAATCCTGAAAAAAAGCCAGAGGAGAAAAACAGCTTATCAAAGAACAAAGATAAGAATCACATGAGACTTCTCAGAAACCATGTAACCATGTAAGAAGTGAGTGGAGTAAAATACAAAGTGTTGAGGAAAAACAACAACAAAACACCAACCTAGAATTTTCTACCCTGCAAAATTTTGCTTCAAAAGTGAAGGAGAGGGCTTCCCTGGTGGCGCAGTGGTTGAGAGTCCACCTGCCAATGCAGGGGACACGGGTTCGTGTCCCGGTCCAGGAAGATCCCACATGCCGCAGAGCGGCTGGGCCCGTGGGCCATGGCCTCTGGGCCTGCACGTCCAGAGCCTGTGCTCCACAACGGAAGAGGCCGCAGCAGTGAGAGGCCCACGTACTGAAAAACAAAAGGGAAAAAAAAAAAAAGTGAAGGAGAAATAAAGATATTCTCAGACACAAAAACTGAGGGACTCTGCTTCCCATAGACCTGCTTTGCAATAAGTATTAAAAGAAGTTCTTTAGAGGGAAGGATATAATACAGGTCATAAACTCAGATCTACATAAAGAAAGGAAAAGATTTGAAAAATGAATACTTTCATTATTAACCATTTCAGGCAAATCCTGATAGAATTGCAAAGAGAAATAGATGAATCTGCTATCATTGTTAGAGACATCAGTATCCCTCTATCAGAAATGAGAGCAGATCCAGCAGGCAAAAAATCAGTAAGGACTTAGTTGAATTCAACACCATTAATCAACTGGATATAATGAATATTTATAGACCACTTTATCCAACAACAGCAGAATACACACTCATCTCAAGCACACATGGAATGTTTCCAAAGACAGACCACATTCATGAAACATACTCTAACAAATTTAAAAGAATGGTAATACAATATCTGCTCTCAGAACACAATGGGATTAAATAGGAAGTCAGTAACAGAAGGATAACTATAAAGTCCCAGACAACATAGAGATTAAATCAAACACTTCTAAATAACACATGGATGGGTCAAAGTAGAAATCTCAAGAGAAATATAGAAATATTTTTTTAGCTAACAGTTTTCCTTTTTTTTTAAATTGAAGTATAATTGCTTTACAGTATTGTGTTGGTTTCTGCTGTACAACAAAGTGAATAAGCCATATGTATACCTATATCCCCTCCCTCTTGAACCTCCCTCTCACACCAGCCGCACCCCCCCCCAACATCCCACCCATCTAGGTCATCACAGAGCACAGAGCTGAGCTTCCTGTGTTGTACAGCAGGTTCCCACTAGCTATCTATTTTAAATATGGTAGTGTATATATGTCAGTCCTAATCTCCCAATTCATCCCACCCTCCCCTTCCCCTCCTGTGTCCACATACCCATTCTCTAAGTCTGAATCTTGAAACTAATACATAGAGGGAAATTATTGAATTGAATGTATATGAGAAAATAAAAAAGATCTAAAATCAATCATCTGAGTTTCCACCTTAGGAAACTAGTAAAAGAAAATAACTTTTATCTCTAAATAGATAAATGGAGCTGACTATGGGCATGAATTCCGAACGTTTTAAAACTCAAAAAAGTGTTACAGATGTGGTATATGCAATGTATATGTTCATAGAGCATGCATGTGCATGTATATATATGCATATATACAATTGATTATAAAATACATAACAAATATTTTGAAATAATAAATTTCAAAAGGCAAGAGCCAAATGATAGAAACAAATTTTAAAAGGTGTTAAATTTAAAAAACATATCTGTGCTCTTCCAAAATATAGCAGAGGGAGGAACACTCCCAAATTCATTCTACGAGGCCACCATCACCCTGATACCAAAACCAGACACAGATGTCACAAAGAAAGAAAACTACAGGCCAATATCACTGATGAACATAGATGCAAAAATCCTCAACAAAATACTAGCAAACAGAATCCAACAGTACATTAAAAGGATCATACACCATGATCAAGTAGGGTTTATCCCAGGAATGCAAGGATTCTTCAATATACGCAAATCAATCAATGTGACACACCATAATAAATTGAAGGAGAAAAACCATATGATCATCTCAATAGATTCAGAGAAAGCATTCGACAAAATTCAACACTCATTTATGATAAAAACCCTGCAGAAAGTAGGCACAGCGGGAACTTGCCTCAACATAAAAAAGCCATATATGACAAACCCACAGCCAACATTGTCCTCAATGGTGAAAATCTGAAACCATTTCCACTAAGATCAGGAACAAGACAAGGTTGCCACTCTCACCAATATTATTTAACATAGTTTTGGTAGTTTTATCCACAGCAATCAGAGAAGAAAAAGAAATAAAAGGAATCCAAATCGGAAAAGAAGAAGTAAAGCTGTCACTGTTTGCAGATGACATGATACTATACATAGAGAATCCTAAAGATGCTACCAGAAAACTACAAAAGCTAATCAATGAATTCAGTAAAGTAGCAGGATACAAAATTAATGCACAGAAATCTCTTGCATTCCTATACACTAATGATGAAAAATCTGAAAGTGAAATTAATAAAACACTCCCATTTACCATTGCAACAAAAAGAATAAAATATCTAGGAATAAACCTACCTAAGGAGGCAAAAGACCTGTATGCAGAAAATTATAAGACACTGATGAAAGAAATTAAAGATGATACCAACAGATGGAGAGATATACCATGTTCTTGGATTGGAAGAATCAACATTGTGAAAATGACTCTACTACCCAAAGCAATCTACAGATTCAATGCAACCCCTATCAAACCACCACTGGCATTTTTCATAGAGCTAGAACAAAAAATTTCACAATTTGTATGGAAACACAGAAGACCCCGAATAGCGAAAGCAATCTTGAGAACGAAAAATGGAGCTGGAGGAATCAGGCTCTCTGACTTCAAGCTATACTACAGAGATAAAGTAATCAAGACAGTATGGTACTGGCACAAAAACAGAAATACAGATCAATGGAACAGGATAGAAAGCCCAGAGATAAACCCAGGCACATATGGTCACCTTATCTTTGATAAAGGAGGCAAGAATATACAGTGGAGAAAAGACAGCCTCTTCAATAAGTGGTGCTGGGAAAACTGGACAGCTACATGTAAAAGAATGCAATTAGAACACTCCTTAACACCACACACAAAAATAAACTCAAAATGGATTAAAGACCTAAATGTAAGGCCAGACACTATCAAACTCTTAGAGGAAATCATAGGCAGAGCACTCTATGACATAAATCACAGCAAGATCCTTTTTGACCCACCTCCTAGAGTAATAGAAATAGAAACAGAAACAAAAATAAACAAATGGGCCCTAATGAAAACTTAAAAGCTTTTGCACAGCAAAGGAAACCATAAACAAGACAAAAAGACAACCCTCAGAATGGGAGAAAATATTTGCAAATGAAGCAACTGACAAAGGATTAATCTCTAAAATTTACAAGCAGCTCATGCAGCTCAATATCAAAGAAAAACAACCCAATCCAAAAATGGGCAGAAGACCTAAACAGACATTTCTCCAATGAAGATATACAGATTGCCAACAAACACATGAAAGAATCTCAACATGATTAATCATTAGAGAAATGCAAATCAAAACTACAATGAGATATCATCTCACACCAGTCAGAACTGCCATCATCAGAAAATCTAGAAACAATAAATGCTGGAGAGGGTGTGGAAAAAGGAAACCCTCTTGCACTGTTGGTGGGAATGTAAATTGATGCAGCCATTATGGAGAACAGTATGGAGTTCCTTAAAAAACTAAAAATAGAACTGCCATACGACCCAGCATTCCCACTACTGGGTATATACCCTGAGAAAACCATAAGTCAAAAAGGGTCATGTACCAAAATGTTCATTGCAGCTCTATTTACAATAGCCAGGACATGGAAGCAACCTAAGTGTTCATCAACAGATGAATGGATAAAGAAGATGTGGCACATATATACAATGGAATATTACTCAGCCACAAAAAGAAATGAAATTGAGTTATTTGTAGTGAGGTGGATGGACCTAGAGTCTGTCACTACAAAGTGAAGTAAGTCAGAAAGAGAAAAACAAATACTGTATGCTAACACATATATATGGAATCTAAAAAAAAAAAAAAAAGTGGTCATGAAGAACCTAGGGGCAAGACTGGAATCAAGACACAGACCTACTAGAGAATGGAGTTGAGGATATGGGGAGGGGGAAGGGTAAGTTGGAATAAAGTGAGAGAGTGGCATGGACATATATACACTACCAAACGTAAAATAGCTAGCTAGTGGGAAGCAGCCGCACAGCTAAGGGAGATCAGCGCAGTGCTTTGTGACCACCTACAGGGGTGGGATGGGGAGGGTGGGAGGGAGGGAGACGCAAGAGGGAAGAGATATGGGGACATATGTATATGTATAACTGATTCACTTTGTTATAAAGCAGAAACTAACACACCATTGTAAAGCAATTATATGCCAATAAAGATGTTAAAAAGAATGACAAACTAGTTGGATTCCACAACTAGTTGAATCAGGGTGAAACTGAAATAAACATAAGAGAAAAGTAAAACTGAATTCCTGCCTTTGCTGAAAAACTTATGAAAATGAAAATTCTTTTTTTTTTTTTTTTTTTTGCGTTACGCGGGCCTCTCACTGTTGTGGCCTCTCCCGTTGCGGAGCACAGCCTCCGGACGCGCAGGCTCAGCGGCCATGGCTCACGGGCCCAGCCGCTCCGCGGCACGTGGGATCTTCCCGGACCGGGGCACGAACCCGTGTCCCCTGCATCGGCAGGCGGACTCTCAACCACTGCGCCACCAGGGAAGCCCTGAAAATTCATTTTTAAGATTAGAAATGTATATTCAAATCTATCTCTGGTATGTCTATTTTAGTTTCGTTTTATTGTTTGTATTATTAATGTAGTTTAAATAAAATGAAAATTACTTGTTTTGGAAGAATACTAATTTTTAATTCATAGTCTGCCAATACTTAATTACACTGATTAATGTATTTCTTTTTTTAGCTTAGTCTCATCTTTGCCATGATTTTTATCCAATTAAAAGAAGCATGTGATAAACTAATTTTTATCAGTAACTAATCTAAACAAGTCAACTAGGTTAGCTGTGCATAAGCTGTAGATAAGGTTTTAATTCATGCACTGCCTATCCTCTGCTGAGTATACACTATAAAACCATAGTTTACATGGGCAAGCACTATTCAGGACGTGTTTTTCATCATATGAGCATAAGTGTTAAAAATATGGAACCTATTTGCTGCTCATTAGAGCAGGGTTTTGAGTCTTCTTTACTCCACAAATCAAAGGCAACATAAACCTGTCTTGAGTAGTTTTGCAACCTACTTTACAGTGTTTATGACATTTCCTTTGCTTATGAAACAGAATTTTTGGCTAAACTAATGCTTCACATTTACATAACCTGACTAATTGTATATCACGTGCACCTTACCCTTTCAAGGTTTTACATATTTCTAAGAAAGTACAGACAGCTAAGAATAGCAATGGTAATCATCCTGTATTAATTTCTTCCTGTACAACAGGCTTTATTTACTTGATATATGTGGAAATGCACTGAGGCTCAAGTATGTGAAATAGTAATTTACAAGATTACAAATGAAGTTTCCAAATGATTGTGAATGTATCCTGGCAAATATATTCTATTTAGCCAACATAATATTTGATAAAACAATAATTGTAAGCATTTAAATTAGGATGTGAGTTTGTATCTTTACAAAATTGTCAGATCTGCCAGGACTGGGTCCTCATTCTTGCAAAGGACTGCAGAATATCTACTTATTTAGATGTTCCCATACAATCTGTTTTCATCATTGTGCCGGCATCCTGGTCCTCACAGATGTTTGTAACTGTTAAACCAGGACAAGAATCTAGATTTCCTACCATATCACCACTCTTGTTATCACAACATGCTGCCTCATGTTGTGCAGCCTGGCCATGCTCTTTGGAAAGGTAATAGGAAGCCCACAAGAAGAAGAATGCTCAGTCTCCAAAGGAGCTCATGTCATTCAATTGCTATTAGAACTATTCCTTTTGTCCTTCCGCTTCTTCATATAGTCCTTCCTTTTTTGTACTCTAATAAGGTATTTATTTATACTCTTCAACTTGCCAGGTAACAAATGTTTTTGCTAGTTTATATTGAAAGGTATTGAACATGGAGAATTACCAATTTGCCAGGTTATATAAGGACTGGAAAGAAGACTCTAGGCTCTGCCTTCAGTATTGACTCCAAGAACCATACACCAGAACTTGTCCTTAAGGGAGCCGCTCTATCTAATACAATTAGAAATTGAAGAATCAGGAATTTGGTGATCCAGCTATTAGTTTCCAAACCACATTGTCCCTGCGATACCTGGGGACCAGGAAACTACCTCCCAAACTGTTGAATCCAGTAACACACTACTTCAGCCACAATCCTTACCAGCAAAAAGAATATCCTATGCCATGAAAGAAATTATTAGCACAAGAATTGGCTCAAGAATAGGAATATTCCCCACCTCAGAAATTCCCTCCAAATCTCCTGCTACATGTTTGCTTAATGCGAAGCTGAGCCACGATCCAAATCCAAGCTGCAAAGAAATCTGGGGAATGTATTCTTTAGAGTTCTGACGTCCAGCACGCAGTGAGTTTTTACTACTTCAAGTTCCTTCCACTGCAGTGGCCTCTACATCATCTAGGAGCTTATTAGAAATGCAGAACCTCAAGTTCCATCCCAATACTATTGAGTCACGATCTGAACTTTAACAAGATTCCCATTAGATTCTTAAGCATATTGAGATTGAGAAAGAATGTAGTAAGTCATTCTACAAACGGGTTTGAAAGGATAGAGTGACTCAATCAGCCATATCTACCACACATGCCTACAGACCACTGATGTCACATACATGAAAATTTTGCTGATTTTTTTCTTAACACCTTAAGTTATTTCGATATTCTTTTATCTTTCTAATTATCAGTATAATTTTATGGGTCAGGACTCTATAAATTTCTCACTACAGAAGCCCAATATAATAGGGTTCAAGCAAAAAGACACTAAGTGTGCAACCTAGCTGCAAACATAAAAAAACTGGCAAATGACATCATCAGAAACCAGTCCCTTTTTGTATCTTAGTTGTACTTTCCTGTGTTTTGCTTTTATTCTCAGATAGTTTACTGGTAATTGATTGAATAGTTGCCAGAAGCTCCAGCTTGAAAATCCCAGGGGAGAAAGATTTTGCTTTCAGAAATTTAAAGTAAAACGTATAGGGCCAATGTTATTTGCATTTGGTGGACTGAATTTAAGTCACATGCCCATCTCTGAAACAATCTCGGAGGCCAGGAGGATGTAATATTCATGCCTGCTCATAGAGTGAGCAGCTAGTGCCAACCACATCTAAAGAGAATTGCTGATCAAGAGGAAAAGGTGGTTCTACAATGGGAAATCTTGGTGCTAGTTTCAGAAAATAATTTGCTGAGCAGTTAAAAAAATAATAATAATAAATGCCCACTACATTATTTCACAGTAATTACTTATGACTATTTACTAGTTATTATGCTTTCTCTCCCTTTGACAAAAAAAAATCATAGATTTAGGTTGGACTGTGTGTAGTTATCACTCTGGAGAATTTTGCATAGACGTAGATTCAGGCAGCAATGTGAGTTTTTTTTAAGTTTAGTTTTATATTTCTATATATGTGAGTTTCTTTTATTCCTTAAAAATGACACATGCATAAGCAATTTCAGGGAGTCAAATATTGACTTAACATGGCAAAATAAATCCTTTCAATGCAGTATTGCCTCTACTATGTCGGATAAGAATGTTGAACATATGCCTTTGTAGTAAAATAATTGAAAACATTTTTGTACCCTTTGAATCTAAGTCAAAAATATACCAATTTTCACTTTCCCAAGGATTTAATTCAAGCTTAAAAGTTATTTTCTCCTCTGTATCAAATGCTGGTCAGTTTCTTACTTATGGGAAATCATGAAAAACATAAATTGAAGAAGGAATTGTAAATATTGACTCTAAGTCCATAAAATGTTCAACACTCCAGAAAATCATTTTTGTCCATATTAAAAAATAACCTCTATTGCATTATCTTCAGTATATAGCCCTTCTAAAGAAGTGTTATACTATTCTTCAGTGGACTGAGTTCCTTAATGACAGAGTAAATATAGGATTTTCCTAGAATTTAGCCTGTAGTTATACAAGTATATTTATATCCTACTATATTCTGAGTAAACAACATTTAGGTACCCTTAAGGCATTTTCAAGGCTCATTTTGTAAACCTATTATAATACCACTGTGTAAAGAAATCTAAATCTGAAGCTTCAGTAGACTTGTTATTGAAAAACTAATTCACAGATCTACCTACAACTTGTTAGGATGATTAAACAAATAAGACTAGTCAACAAAATGTCTAGAGGAGAACAGATGTGAACAATGTTTTGTACTGAACAGTCATTTCAAAAGCCAATTTCATTCTAAAGGCATCTCCACAATTTGAGCTAGAGAAACCACCACACAGTGACTTGAGCCCTGACAATTTGGGAGCAGCATTTTTGTGAAGAAAGTTTGATGATTCACAATAGTTTGCATCAGCCATAAAGGGATAGTTAAGGGTTTGCAATTCAATTAAATATATCCACAGGGATGTATTTATGGACATTTCTCTCTCTTAGGAAATCAAGCTTGCTTTTGAGACTAGTGATTATTGTGCTTTGTCATTGATGTTTTAGATTTGTAAATCAAAACTTTGTAATATTTTGATGGCTGCTAATCATAGCTATAGCAGCTATCCTAAGATGGGGTTGCCCTAGAAACACTTTCTGTACCTGAACTTATACTTGAATTGAGATGGTGGAGGAGTAGACCTAGTGTTATTGCTTTGAGATGGCAGAAAGGTTACACTTAGCAACCAGGGACTCCCTAGAGAAAGACAACTTGAAAGTCATGTTGTTCTATCTCTTAGGGTATGTGTGGTATTAGGTGCCCACCATCCTGTCCTTACATGAAGTTGGCAGAAGTGACTAGACATTTTTCTCTGGTACTCTTTCCCACATAAATGTTCTTTGCTTACTCTTTCAAGCCAATGGGATGTGTTTTCTGACGTTGAGACATCACTCTCCTCCCTCTATCTCTGCTACCTTCTGGAATCTTTTTCCCAAAACTCAAAGAAACTCATCTAATTTAAATTACATCTTCTCAGTGTTGTTATTAATGATTAGAGGCCATGTGTTCCCCAGTTTCAGAACAGAAAGCTTCTAAACTGCAAGCTACCTTAATGCTGAACTTGCTTTCATTATTAAGATCTATAAATGTTCAACAATGTGCCAAAACTCCATCAGCTGTCAGCAGAATCATGAACAGCCAAAGATATGACTTTCTATTTCCCACACATAACAGGTACAGAATCTTTTCCACAAAGGCACAGGTAAAATTAATTCACAAATTTATGGAATGTTTCCATATCTTTGTTACATAATTCAAGGATTTGATTGTAAGAATGGAATTTCAGACAAGGCTAAAAAACAGCTCTAAGACCTGGAAGGCTATTTGGGATTATATTAAAATAGGTAATAAGTTGATATAATGTAAAAATATACTTCACACAGTGTCTTAAACACAGAAAATACTCTATAAATGATAATTTCATCATATTATTATTTATACTCATTATTAAGTTGTCATACCCTAAAATTACTCCAAACAATGTTTGGACCTATATTTCATCATGTTTTGTTTGCATAGTAAATTACCAGTTAAAAATTAGTCTTTATGAGATTATCCACTTAAATTCCTGTAGTCTTGAAAATGTTAGTCACAAATGGTAGAACTAAGATAAATATGTTATTTTCAAAATTAAGCAGATGACACTTTGATTGGAATAATTTTTAAACACCTGAAAAACACTGATTCTCAAAGTAAATTATATACTGTAATTACCTAAGTAAGCAAACGGTTTGGGTCCCTAACCCTGCATTATATTATTGTGTCCACAGTTCTACATAATTTTATTCTATCATTTAATTACTTTTTGAGTATTTAAGTCCTTAATCATGTGAAACAAAACTACATCTGGCAATTTTACTACTGTTTTCTCAATAAGTTCTCTGTGATGAGAGAAGGACATTCAGGAACATAGTCAAAATGACCTAGATTAAGGAAAATCACTGTCACCTATTCCAACTGATAAAGGTCATCTCCTTTGATGCAGAGGCCAGATTCCAAGGAGAACAATTTTCCGTCACTTTGGTGGTAACTGACTTTAAAAATGTCCTTAATTCCCCCACCCTTCTTGCAATAACCCCTGAATTACAGCAGTAGTAGTGTTACTGAACCAGAAATAAATTTGGCCATGTGCAGAAAGCCAATCTACTGATACAGGGTTGTGGTGAAATAAAGTGCAGCTTTTAATTTAAGGCCAAGTAAGGCATATGGGCAGCTAATGCTCAAAAGACCCAACCACCCCAGTGGATTTCAGGGAAGGGTTTTTAAAGGCAAGGTGAGAGAGAGTTGCAGGGTGCATGCTTAGCTTGTGCACAGTTCTCTGATTGGTTGATGGTGAGGTAACAGGATGATGTCATAAGGGTTAACATCATCAGTCCTCAGGCTCTAGCCAGTTCGAGGGCTATGTGCTCATGGTCATCATGCAGTTAGCTTCTTCTGTCTGGTGGGGGCTTTAGTACTTATAAAATAACTCAGGAATGTGTGTCAGACACTGTTATCTATGTCCTTCAGGGAAGAACTAAAGACTCTGTGACTGTGCTATAAGGCTAATTTATTGTTTAAATTGGTACTAGTTGTTCTGGCCCAATTGCTGTTTTTTTTGTTACTACATGTTTACATTCTTTCAATTATTGACTCTTGAGACATCCTTTTGTGACTCAGGGGAGGCCTGGGAGACTAAAGCTTTTCTACAAACAAAAGACAGGAGGAGAACATGGTGGCCTGCAAGAGGAGTGGCCAAGGATACACTGAAGGGATTATATCATGGAAGAAATGGCAATAGGTTACTCTGAAACCTTAGCCAAAACTTGAAAGGGTTTGTGCCATAAGTGTCCAGGAGGCTCCTTAGCACAGGTTCAGTGTAGAGAAGATTATTCATTTATTCTGTCATTCAACAACTCTTTACTGACCATGCATCACTAGTCAGGTGTGGTTCTACTTCTGAAGATATAACATCATACTGCTGTTAAAAATATAGGTTGATCAAATGTTTAATGTACAAGCTGCTAAAATACTACAAATTAACAGTCATGAGCAGCCCACATGCCTTCCAAAAACATACTGTATCAATACTGTTCTGGGTTGAATTGCTCATTTGGCCTGACCTGCTCTGTTCTTGTTGAAGATGATTTGAAAGCTACACCTAGAGGGTCAGAGCTTTCCTCTGACTTAGCTCTCTATTCCCAGAGCCAAACTCAAATCTTGGCACACAAAAGGAGCTCAATAAATGTGACTTTTTGTTCATTCTAGTTGGGCTAGAATGAATTTTTCTAGCCCAACTAAGTTAACCAATTCTCTCTGAGATCTTGAAGAAATAATGTCGCTTCCTAGCCTTGGTTTCTCCATCTAACGGGTGGTTGTAGGTCTGTTTTGCTGTGGGTTTTTTTCTTTTTCTTTTCCTTTTTTGAAGAATAAATAAACTACGTAATGGAAATTAGTACAATTCCTGAAATACAGTAGGCACACAGAAAGAATCAACTATTATCTTTAGAAAAAATTTTACAACTACTTTTAAAATTAGTAATAGTTCTTATATCAAAGGATGATTATACAGATGAAATGAAATTGCTTTTAAACCCTAAACAATGATTGATTATTCTGAGGCAAGTTGAGTCATGAATCAATGTTTAAGAACCCTGGCTTTTAGGTATGTTGTTGGTACTCTAAAAGATTCCACTCAATTGAATTCTTCCCATGGAATCTAAAACATTACAGATAAGGAGGCCTTTGAATGGGCTCAGTAATTCTGTCAGATGACTAAGGAACCATCTGGTGCCTGGCATCTATGATTGACATGGTAGCAAATACAATCCACCATCATGACGGCCTCGGCGTAGTTTCCAGTTGATATATATTGTCAATTTAAAATTTTATGGTTAAAAGAAAATTAACCTCATTCTTTATCAATATGTTTTTTCAGTTGTAAGAAAATAAGAGGATGGGCCAGTGATAGATTTAGCACTTTTAAAATTTGTAAAGAAAGAAATATATTGACTAAATATTATTTAGAAATACTCATAGACCATGTAAAATTTTGTCAGGATGGAAGGTAAGTCAATTATACAACTTAGTAAAATGTATAAAAATCATTGTAACTACATTTTATACACTACTTAATATATTCCAGGCACACTATAAATCATTTAAACTGTATTATATTGTTTGACCATTTAGACAACATTAGTTACAATATATTATTATCTATATTCTATAGATAAAAAACAAGAACTTTAAAAATATTTAAATTAAAAAATATTCCTTAAGATCACATACATGGTTAGTAAATGATGGATATGAAATTTTAAAAAAAAGGTATCAGTGATGTTCAGATCTTAACTATGACCCTACATTGGTTCAAAACAATAAATATGCTTAAATATGTTATTAAAAAACTATTTATAAGTAATCATTATTTTTTTTTCTTTTTAAGAATCTGTTCACAAAACTCTTAAGATATGGTAACCTGTGAAATGGCTATATCACCAACATATACACCTTTTAATTTGTGAATTCATTGATTTGTCAGGTTTATCTTTTTTTCAATGTATTTCTGTCATTTATTGTCAAACTTTCTAACTCATGAAAACAACACGACAGTTCTGACAGGCATCTGTTTACTTCTCAGTTTGTTTCCTTGCTCTGATTCACTGGTCTGAAGAATTCTGGATTTAAGAAGCTAAGGGGGCAAATGTGAACAGCACACTAAACTCCCCATCTTGTTAGAACTCTTTTCATTATACACTCTTAGTGGCATTTTCAGGACGTAAATGAACTTATCCCAGAGTCACTGCCTTTTAAGGCTTACAGTGGGGGAGAGTGATTGTTACTGTATGTTGAGTACATCCAAGAGTAGATGAGCAATCAATGAGTTATCTTCAGTGCACAATATTATCTCATTCATTAGGCCCATGAAATAAAATAGAGAAAAACAAAAATAGCTGATGCAGAAGAGAGAGCAATGCAAATTATATTAAAAAAATTATGTACAAGTAACAACAATAACTTTTATAAATTAGAAGTTTCTGAGAAGTAACTTCATCTTTTCTAATATCACTATTTCATATATTCCCAACAGAGTGATACATTTTGATTAAAAGGATAAAAATAATTGAATTTAATGTTAAGTGTTTTTCACTTAACTCTTAAGGGGAAAAATAACATCAATACTGACTGGTATCATGGAACCTTATATAAAGATTAGTGAGATGTCTAGGCATTAGAGCCCATCCACCATCACCTGCATTTTTTATAACTAAGTAGGGTCTATTTTGTGAAAGCTGATGCTTAGAAAGAGTAATGACTCAATTCTTTTTACCCTACTATATTTACAGAATTTAAAATTTTTCCAGGTTTAAGCTGGAAAATTTTTTAAGCAAAAAACTGAGGTTCTATGAGATAAGATGACTTGCTTAATTCATTGGGGCAATACATCTCCTTAAAATCAGGTCTTCTACCTCCTATGTTAGCATTTCCCAAATGATGATCCATAAAAATGTATCATGCTAAGTGCTCTAAGAAGAAAGTGTTCTATGGAAATATAAATAAGGGCAAGTATTTCAATTCACAACTTTCATCTGAAATTACCAAACACGATATATATTTATTAACTATATAGATGAACTATTTTTAAGAGGTAAGATGTTCCAATAGTATAAATATCAAAATATGTAAAAACATAACAGTAAAAATCTCCCTTATACTCTGAACTCCTCTATCTGTTCAGTTACTGACTTTCCTCTCCATGCTCAACCATAGGTGCTACTGTTGTTAGTTTCTTAGGTATTCTCCCAGAATGCCTATACATAAAGCAAATATGAATATTTTTATTATAACTTTTTTAGACAATCAGTGGCACACAATTCAGATGTTGCACACTTCTCTTGTCACTAAACAATATATCAATATATGATAGAATATTCCATAAAAGTACACAGAAAGCTTGCTCATTCTTTTATACAGCTATGTTATGTTCTCTATCATGGAAGTACTGGACGTTTGTGTTATTTCCAATCTGTTGTTAATACATATAATGGACCATAAAAAGCTTTGTATACTTCATCATTTGGTACATGTATGTGTATGTCTAAATTAAATGTCTAGAAATAGGATATCTGGGTTAAATGTTTATGCATTTGTGATTAGAGGTTGTCCTAAAAATGTGTGAATGTATCTCTTTCTCCACAGTGTCTCCTAAATGGATACAATTTAGGATTTTCTAATCCTGTTATTTTTTTAAAAGGGAAATATATTTGAGCATTGTTTCAATATGCTTTTCTCTTACTAGTTTTAACTTTAAGCAACTTGCCATATATTTAAGAATCATTTTTCTTTCTATTTCTGTGAACTTCCTAGTCAGAGGTTATACTTATTTTTCCATTGAGTTATTAATCATTTTGTTATAAATGTGTAGGAGCTCTTTACATATTCAAGGGGATATCATTTTGTATTTAGCAGCATTTGGAAATGCCTTTCCCAGTTTGTCACTGGGTTTTGAATTTAGTTATACAGTTTTGTTATGCAAGCTTTTTCAATGTAGTCACACTTATCATTTTTTAATGGATACTGGATTTGGAAACATAATTAGAAAGGGAATTGTTATTAGATTAAACCTTTGATCCATTTGAAATTTGCCTTGGCCTATAATGTGATCCATATATTAACCTTAATTTTTTGTCCAGATGTCTATCCATTTGTAAGAGCACAATATAAGAAATAGTTCATCTTTTCCTACTGATCTGAGATGCCATGTCAATTATGTGCTAAACTATCTTGTGTGATTGGGTTTATTCATGGTCTTTATTTTGTTTCTTTGGCCTCTCTGTAAGCTTATGAGACAGTACTACACTTATTTAATTACTACAAATTCATATAAAACATTGATGAAAGAAACCAAGGAAGACACAAATAAATGGAAAGATAACTCTGTGCTCATGTATTGGAAGAATTAATATTGTTAAAACATCCATACTACCCAAAGTGATCCACAAATTAAATGCAATCCTTGTCAAAATTCCAATGCCATTTTTAACAAAAATAGAAAAGGCAGTCTTAAAATTCATATGGAACCACGAAAGATCCCAAATATTCAAACAAAGCTAGAGGCATCATCTGATTTCAAAATATACCACAAAGCTACAGCAATCAAAACAGCATGGTACTGGCATAAAAAGAGACACATAGACTAAAAGGAACAGAACAAAGAGACCAGAAATAAATATGGTCAACTGATCCGTGACAAAGAATACAAAATGGGGGGAGGACAGTGCCTTCAATAAATGGTAATGGGATAACTCATATCTATATGCAAAAGAAAGAAATTGGTCCTTTTCTCACACCCATGGAGATTCCTCAAAATATTACAAATAGAACTACCATGTGACCCAGCAATCCCACTTCTGGGTATATATCCAAAAGAAGTGAAACCAGTGACTCAAAGAGGTATCAGCACTGCCATGTTCATAGCAGAATTATTCACAATACCCAAGATATGGAATTAACCTAGCTGTCCACTGACAAATGAATGGATAAAAATAATATGGTATATACACGCAGTGGAATAATATTTAGCCAGAAAGAAGGAAATCCTGTCATTTGTGACAACATGGATGAACTTGAAGAACATTATGCTGAGTGAAACAAACCAGGCACAGCAAGTCAACTGCTGCATGATATCACTTACATGTGAAATCTAAAAACCTCAAAACCATTGGAACAGAAATTGGAATGGTGGTTGCTAGGGGTTGGGGGCTAGAGGAAATGAGGAAATGTTGGCCAAAGGGAACAAGGTTTCAGATATTCAGGATGAATCAATTTTGAAGATCTAATGTCCAGCATGGTAACTATAGTTAATAATACAACATTGGACCCTGGAAAATTGCTTAGAAATTAGATACTGTGTACTAAACACACACACACACACACACACACACACACACACACACACACAAACTATGTGAGATGATGAATGTATTAATTAGCTTGACTGTGGTAATCACTTTAGTGTACACATATATCAAAACATCAGGCTGTACACTGTAAATTCATACAAATTTTATTTGTCATTTATTATAGCTCAAGAAAGCTGGAAAAAAGTAAAAAAGAAAAAAATTAATTACAATGTTTTATAACATGAAAGGGTGTGTATGTACACATGGTTTTCTTTTCTTTTTCAAAATTTTCCTAACCATTCCCTTTTGGCTGTTTAATCCTATAAATTTTAGAATTAGTTTGGTTAATAAAAATTTTTTTTCTTAAATAGCCTGCTGGTATTTGGTATTTTCATTGGCACCACATTAAATTTATGAATGAACTTAAAAAATTATATTTCTTTCAATGTATCTTATTTAATGTGTCCTATTAATAAATATGTTGTATCTTTCTTTTTGTTCAAGGCTTTTTTTGTGCTGGCATTTATTGTTTAAAAGTTTGTTTTCTATAAGTCCTGCACATTTCACATTGCGCACATTCCAGAAATATCTATCATGCTGATATTTCAAACTGGATAATTTCTTCCAGTACATTATACACGAAACTTGTTAATTTAAATACAGTGATTTTTGTACTTCAATGTCTTATAATATTCTTTTAAACTTGTATTCATTTTTTAACTTAGTTATCTTGGGTTTTCCATGTATACAATTGTATCATCTACAAATGTACATAAATTTATTAACTAGTTAATTTTTTTCTTCTAAGTTTTTAAAAATTTTGTTGATTAGTACCAAATTAAATATTTAATAATAGCAATATGAGTGGACATTTGTCATTCATTTTTTACATTAATGGAAGTATCTCTAAATGTTTCCCCATCAAGCATCATGGTGGTTTTCGGGCTGAGACTGATATATTTTATAAAGTGAAAGAGTATCTATAGATCTAAGTTTTGTTTACTGTTTTCATCCAAAATATTAAATTTTCAGTTCCTATACAGATGTAATTTTTCTTATAAATATTAATATTTTAAATTATATTAATATTTAAACATACTTGAATTCCTGGAATAAATAATTTATTTGTTTATGAGGACTCTTTTTGATAAGCCGTCAGTTTCTCTATATCAACATTATATTAAGAATTTTCATATAACTAACTGTAAATAAAATGGCTACATCATTTGACTTTTTGGTACAATTATAGTGAGGATTTTCTATCAAGTTATACTCATTTGTACAGAATTTAGAAATACTTCTTTTCTGTAATAGTTTGTGTCTTGTGTAAGCTCTCAGTTGATACAATAATGCAATTTACTACAATATTACATCATTTTTGGTTTACTACAGGTGTTTACTATACTTTAATTGGCAATCAAAATGCTTGAGGTTTCCAATAAAGCTTCCAATGAAGTTCAAATCTTTTTTGAAATTATGAAATGTATTTTGAAAGTATGAAATGTATACATATGTGTATATATATACACACACATATATAATGCCACTGACAAGAATTTATTCTTCCATTAAATAAGACTACAGCACTCTAGAGAGAGGAGGAGACAAGATGGTGGAGTAGAAGGATGTTAGCTCACCAAACTCTTCTTACAGAAACACCAAAATCACAACTAACTGCTGAACAATCACTGACAAAATGTTGGAACCTACCAGAAAAGATACCCTACCTCCAAAGACAAAGAAAAAGCCACAATGAGATGGCAGAAGGGAGAAATGACAATAAAATCAAACCGCATACACACCAGGTGGGCAACCCACAAACTGGAAAACAATTATACTATAGAAGTTTTCCCACTGGAGTGAAAATTCTGAGCCCTATGTCAGGCTCCCCAGCCTGGGGGTCTGGCAATGGGAGGAGGAACCTGCAGAGAATCTGGCTTTGAAGACCAGTGGGGTTTGACTACAGGAATTCCACAGGGCTGGGGAACACCAAAACTCCACTGTTGGAGGGTGCACACAGGGTCTCAAGCACACCAGAACCCAGAGGAAAAAGTGGTGACCTCATAAGAGACTGGGCCAGACTTACCTGCTGGTATTGGAGGGTCTCCTGTGGAGGCAGGGGTGGAGCTGTGGCTCACTGCAGGGACAAGGACACTGGCAGCAGCAGTTTTGGTGAGTACTCATTGGCATAAGCCTTCTTGGAGACAACCATTTTCTCAACAAGACCTGGCCCCACTCAACAGCCTGTAGGCTCAATTTCTGGGACACCTCAGGCCAACCAACCAACAGGGCAGGAATGCAGCCCCAGCCATCAGCAGACAGGCTGCTTAAAGTCTTCCTGATAAACACACCCCCTGACATGGTCCTGCCCAGCACAAGGACAAGACCCAGCTCTATCCACCAGTGGGCACTACCAGTGCCTCCCACCAGGAAGCCTGCACAGGCCTCTTAGACAGTCTCATCCACGAGTGGGCAGACAGCAGAAGCAAGAAGAACTACAACCCTGGAGCCTTCAGAATGTAAACCACAATCACAGAAAATTAGACAAAAGGAGACTGCAAAGGAATATGTCCCAGATGAAGGAACAAGATAAATCCCCAGAAGAACAACTAAGTGAAGTGGAGATGGGCAATCTGCCTGAAAAAGAATTCAGAGTAATGATGGTAAAGATGATCCAAAATCTTGGAAAAAGAATGGAGGTACAGATCAAGAAGATACAAGAAATGTTTAACAAAGACCTAGAAGAGCTAAGGAAAATACAGAGATAGTAAAATAAGTGACATGAAAAATACACTAGAAGGAATCAATAGCAGAATAACTAAGGCAGAAGAATGGATAAGTGAACTGGAAGACAGAATGGTGGACATCACTGCCATGGAACAGAATAAAGAAAAAAGAAAGAAAAGAAATGAGGAGAGTCTAAGAGACCTCTGGGACAACATTAAATGCACCAATATTCACATTATAGGGGTCCCAGAAGGAGAAGAGAGAGAGAAAGGATCCGAGAAAATATTTGAAGATATTATAGCTGAAAATATCCCTAACGTGGGAAAGGAAACAATCACCCAAGTCCAGGAAGCACAGAGAGCTTCAGGCAGAATAAACCCAAGGAGGAACACACTGAGACACATAGTAATCAAACTGACAAAGACAAAGAAAAAATATTAAAAGCAACAAGGGAAAAGCAACAAATTACATACAAGGGAACTCCCATAAGGTTATCAGCAGATTTTTCAGAAGAAATTCTGCAGGTCAGAAGGGAATGGCATGATACATTTAAAGTGATGAAAGAGAAAAATGTACAACCAAGAATATTCGACCCAACAAGGCTTTCATTCAGATTTGACAGAGAAATCAAAAGCTTTACAGACAAGCAAAATCTAAGAGAATTCAGTACCACCAGACCAGCACTGCAATAAATGCAAAAGGAAGTTCTCTAGGTGGAAAAGAAAAGGTCACAACTAGAAACAAGAAAATTATGGATGGAAAAGCTCACTGGTAAAGACATAAAATAAGGTAGGAAATCATCTGCACACAAATATGATATCAAAACCAGCAATTGTGAGAAGAGGAGAGCACAAATGGAGGACATTGGAAATTAAAAGACCAGCAACTTAAAACAATCTTGTTTACTATATCAAAAACTCATGGTAACCACAAACCAAAAATCTACAAGAGGTGCACACTCAAAAAAGAAATAGGAATCCAAACACAACACTCAAGTTAGTCATCAAACCACATAAGAGAACAGAAGAGGAAGGGAAGAAAAAAACACCTACAAAAACAAATACAGAACACTTAACAAAATGGCAATAAGAACATACATATCGATATTTACCTTAAACAAAAACAGATTAAATGCTCCAACCAAAAGACATAGCCTGGCTGAATCAATACGAAAACAAAACACATATATATGCTGTCTAAAGGACACCCACTTCAGATCTAAGGACACATACAGACAGAAAGTGAGGGAATGGAGCAAGGTATTCCATGCAAATGGAAATCAAAAGAAAACTGGAGTAGCAGTACTCATATGAGAAAAAATGGACTTTAAAATAAACTGTTACAAGAGACAAAGAAGGGCACTATATAATGATCCAGGGATCGATCCAAGAAGAAGATATAACAATTGTAAATATAAATGCACCCAACATAGGAGTGCCTCAATATATAAGGCAAATACTAACAGCCATAAAGGGAGAAATCGGCAGTAACACAATAATGATGAGGGATTTTAACAACCCACTTTTACTGATGGATCATCCAGACAGAAAATCAGTAAGGAAACACAGGCCTTAAATGACACATTAGACCATATGGCCTTAATTGATATTTATAGAGCATTCTATCCAAAAGCAGCACAATACACATTCTTCTCAAGTGCACGTGGAACATTCCCCAGAATTGATCACATGCTGGGCCACAAAGAAGCCCTGGTAAATTTAAGAAAATTGAAATCATACCAAACATCTTTTCCTACCACAATGCTTGGAGATTAGAAATCAACTATGAGAGAAAAACTATAAAACACACAAACCTATGGAGGCTAAACAATATGTTACTAAACAACCAATGGATCACTGAAGAAATCAAACAGGAAAACAAAAAATGCCTAGAGACAAATGAAAATAAAAGCATGATGATCTAAAACCTATGGCAGGCAGCAAAAGCAGTTCTAAGAGGGAAGTCCATACCGATAAAGTCTTACCTCAGAAAACAAGAAAAATTTCAAATAAACAACCTAATATTACACCTAAACCAACTAGTGAAAGAAGAACAAACAAAACCCAAAGTTAGTAGAAGGAAAGAAATCATAAATATCAGTGCAGAAATAAATGAAATAGGGACAAAGAAAACAACAGAAAAAAAATCAATGAAACTAAAAGCTGGTTCTTTGAAAAGATAAACAAAAGATAAACCTTTAAGCCAGACTCATCAAGAAAAAGAGGGAGAGGGCTCAAATCAGTAAAATTAGAAATGAAAAGGGAGAAGTTACAACCAACACCACAAAAGCACAAAGGATAAGAGACTATTACAAGCAACTATACGCCAATAAAATGGACAATCCAGAAGAAATGGACAACTTCTTAGAAAAGTACAATCTCCCAAAACTGAACCAGGAAGAAACAGAAAATATCAACAGACCAGTCACAAGTACTGAAATTGAAACTGTGATTTTAAAACTCCCAACAAACAGAAGTCTAGGACCAAATGGCTTCACAGAAGAATTCTATCAAATATTTAGAGAAGAGCTAACACCTATCCTTCTCAAACTCTTCCAAAATATAGCAGAGGGAGTAACACTCCCAAACTCATTCTACAGGACCACCATCACCCTGATACCAAAACCAGACAATGATGTGACAAAAAAAGAAAACTACAGGTCAATATCACTGATGAACATAGATGTAAAAATCCTCAACAATATACTAGCAAAAGACTCCAACGGTACATTAAATGGATCATACACCATGATCAAGTGGGGTTCATCCCAAGGATTCTTCAATATCTACAAATCAATCAGTATGATATACCACATTAACAAACTGAAGAATAAAAACCATATGATCATCTCAATAGATGCAGAAAAAGCTTTTGACAAAATTCAACACTCATTTATGATAAAAAAAACTCTCCAGAAAGTGGGTGCAGAGTGAACATACCTCAACATAATAAAGGCCATATATGACAAACCTACAGCTAACATCATAATCAATGGTGAAAAGCTGAAAGCATTTCCTCTAAGATCAGGAACAAGACAAGGATGTCCACTCTCACCACTTTTATTCAACATAGTGGTGAAGTCCTAGCCATGCAACCAGAGAAGAAAAAGAAATCCAAATTGGAAAAAAAGAAGTAAAACTGTCACTGTTTGTAGATAACATGATACTATACATAGAAAATTATAAAGTGCTACCAGAAAACTACTAGAGCTCATCAATGAATGTGGTAAAGTTGCAGGATTCAAAACAAATACACAGAAATCTGTTGCATTTCTATACACTAACAATGAAAGATTAGAAAGGGAAATTAAAGAAACAATCTCACTTACCATCACATCAAAAAGAATAATATACCTAGGAATAAACCTACCTAAGGAGGCAAAAGACCTGTACTCCAAAAACTCTAAGACACTGAAGAAAGAAACTGAAGATGACACAAACAGATGGAAAAATATATCATACCATGTTCTTGGATTGGAATAATAAATATTGTCAAAATAACTATACTATCCAAGGCAACCTACAGATTCAATACAATCCCTATCAAATTACCAATGGCATTTTTCACAGAACCAGAACAAAAATATCTTAAAATTTGTATGGAGACACAAAAGACCCCAAATAGCCAAAACAATCTTGAGAAAGAAAAACAGAGCTGGAGGAATCAGGCTCTCTGATTCAGCCTATAGTACAGAGCTACAGTAATAAAAACAACATGGTACTGGCACAAAAACAGAAATGTAGATCAATGGAACAGGAAAGAAAACCAGAGATAAACCCATGCACTTATTGTCAACTAATCTATGACAAAGTGGCAAGAATATACAATGGAGACAAAGTCTCTTCAATAAGTGGTGCTGGGGAAACTGGACAGCTACATGTAAAAAAATGAAATTAGAACACTCTTAGAGGAAAACATAGGCAGAACACTCTTTGACGTGAATCACAGCAATATTTTTTGGGATCCACCTCCTAGCGTAATGGAAATAAAAATGAGAATAAACAAATGCGGGCTTCCCTGGTGGCACAGTGGTCGAGAGTCTGCCTGCCAATGCAGGGGACACGGGTTCGTGCCCTGGTCTGGGAAGATCCCACATGCCATGAAGCGGCTAGGCCCGTGAGCCGTGGCTGCTGAGCCTGTGTGTCTGGAGCCTGGGCTTCGCAACAGAAGAGGCCACAACAGTGAGAAGCCCGCGTACCACAAAAAAAAAATAAATAAATAAAAATAAATGGGATCCAATTAAACTCAAAAGCTTTTTCACAGCAAAGAAAACCATAAACAAAACAAAAAGACAACCCTCAGAATGGGAGAAAATATTTTCAAATGATGCGATGAACAGTGATTAATCTCTAAAATTTACAAACAACTCATGCAGCTCAATATCAAAAAAACAAAAAAAAACAAACAAAACATGGGCAGAAGACCTGAATAGACATTTTTCCGAAGAAGACATACAGATGGCCAAGAGGCACGTGAAAAAATGCTCAACATCACTAATTATCAGAGAAATGCAGATTAAGACTACAATGAGATATCACCCCACACCAGTCAGAATGGCCATCATCAAAAAGTCTACAAACGATAAATGTTGAAGAGGGTGTGGAGAAAAGGAAAGCCTCTACACTGTTGATGGCAGTGTAAATTGGTACAACCACTATGGAGAACAATATGGAGATTCCTTAGAAAACTAAAAATAGAATTACCATATGATCCAGCAATCCTACTCCTGGACATATATCTGAAGAAAACCATGGTTCAAAAAGATACATGCCCTACAATGTTCATCGAAACACTGTTTACAGTAGCCAAGACATGGAAACAACTTAAATGTCCATCGACAGATGAATGGATAAGAAGATGTGGTACATATATACAATGGAATATTATTCGGCCATTAAAAAAATGAAATAATGCCATTTGCAGCAACATGGATGGACCTGGAGATTATCATACTAAGTGAAGTCAGACAGAGAAAGACAAATATCATAATATGGTTTATATGCGGAACCTAAAAAAATATGATGCAAACAAACTTATTTACAAAACAGAAACAGACTCACAGACTTAGAGAACAAACTTATGGTTACCAGGGGCAAGGAGGGATAGATTGGGAGTTTGGGACTGACATGTACACACTGCTATATTTAAAATAGATAACCAACAAGGACCTACTGTATAGCACAGGGAACTCTGCTCAATACTCTGTAATAACCTAAATGGGCAAAGAATTTGAAAGAGAACAGATACCTGTATATGTATAACTGAATCACTCTGCTGTACATCTGAAACTAACACAACATTAGTGATCAACTATGCTCCAATATAAAATAAAAATTAAAAAAAATAATTACAGCACTCTGAATTATGTATTTAGGGCTGCAATGCCATCCAAGATTTATGCTACTTAGGATTTTTTTTTCCTTACAAAAATAAGACTCTTATGAAAAGAAAAAAAAAGTTTCTCAAGGAAAAATAATTTAAAGCTCTTTGAAATAATTACACTTCATTTACATTTGAAAATTTAGAAAGCAAACGTTATCCCTTTATACAGATAGATGCCACAGAATGTGTTAATCTGTACAGGCTTCTCCTTATACAACATGCACACACACACGCGTGTGTGTGTGTGAAACAAAGTTTTTCAAACAAACAAACTCTTCGTTTTTATATATAACTTTTAAGTTTGCCTTTGGGGTTTTCAAGTTAGTCCTTCTATAAGCAATTGATTCTAATATTTCCTTTGACAGAAATCCCCAAATTGACCAAGTACTAGAAAATGCTATTGAACAGTGAGTTATTGACCTGGCAATAGATTGATTTCTTTGGGCATGGTGTGGTAAATACTAATTCGGTGACTATAAGTGATTTTTTGTACTCTATACAGACAATTTCCTTTGATACAAGTTTTTATCAAAGGAGGAATGGGAGTAACTGTAGACTAAAAATGTGATGCATACAAATCAGAATATGCTTTGCTTATTTCTACATAAAAGCATGCTTTGGTAATGAGGAATAAAAACCTCTGTTCTGTGTTATTTTATGGAGCTGCTTCTGGCCATGCAAGTGTCCAAAAATGAGAAACACATCTAACCCACTATGTCTCTGGCAAGGAAAATAGAGATCATTGGAGTCAGGAGCAGGTCACTGAGAAGAAATCAATCCATTTGGTGGGGGGGTGGGGATGGGATAACTCTACTGGTATGTCCAGGCACTTATATTTTAGCAAGAAACTGATACCAATGAAAATACTATTGTTACAATGCCTGGCAAAATCCTACATTGAAAATTTTATTGATGGGGGAGTAGATGGAGCTCTTTCCTGACCTATTCCATTTTTTTAAAATCAGTAATTGTGTTGAATCTCAAAGGGGATAGATCAGGATAAATGGGATTATAGATGAGCGTTTTGAATATTTCAAAACAAGGAAGCAAGCAATACTCTCATACATGCTGACATAATGTAACTGACTCTACATCTTTGTAAAGCACTCTCTACATTACCTATAACCATTTCATGGACATATTCTTTGACTCAGAAAATGTACTTATTAGAATATATACTGCAGGGCTTCCCTGGTGGTGCAGTGGTTGAGAGTCTGCCTGCCGATGCAGGGGTACACGGGTTCGTGCCCCGGTCCGGGAGGATCCCGCGTGCCGCGGAGCGGCTGGGCCCGTGAGCCATGGCCGCTGAGCCTGCACGTCCGGAGCCTGTGCACTGCAATGGGAGACACCACAACAGTGAGAGGCCCGCATACCCAAAAAAAAAAATTGAAAAAAGAATATATACTGCAGATGCAATTACACATTCATGAAGAAGTAAGCTTAAGAACATTCGTTCCAGCATTTTTATAATAGCAAAAGATTAGAAAACCCTAAATGTTATTTAGTAAAGCTGAATAAATTATGGTAATTCATAAAAGAGAATACTATCATGTGGCCATGGCAGGGGTGGGAGGGCCCGCGGGGGGCGGAAGAGACAGCTCTGTATGCACTGAATAGGACAAACTTGAAGATATTTCATTAAATTGAAATAAGGAGGAGAAAAGTGAATTTAATATAGCACCAGTTGTGTAAAAACCACAAAATGTGACCGATATAAACATATTTATATATAGGTATAGTATATTTCTTCAAGGAATCTGAAAGAACTTCTAGCAGTCCTCTGGTCAGAGTAACTGGTAAACTAACTAGCAAGAGAGGGAGAGACAGGAAGGAACTAGGTGAGTGGAACACATTTAGAGGGAACTCCTAAGCATCAAGTCCTATTTGCCGGGTGAGAACTGAGATGTTGGTGCTCTGCGTAAATACCCAGAGAAGAGAACCTTTAGTCAGGCATCTACTTTTAGTTTACATTGGCCTTAATAGACATACATTTAGTCTGATTTCCTTCTCTTTTCAGCAGGATTATAAATATCCCCTTAAAGTATATCTGCTCAACTATCTTTTATATTAAGAAGGAAAAGTTGTCCAATCAGTTTTTCTTCAACAGTGTTGCCTGTGTTTACTGCAATCTTGCTGGGTGAGTGTCTCAATATGACAGAACACACATCTGGTATCTGGTGTGACGCTTATTCACTGACAGAAGTTGAGAAGAAAAGCGTTTTATGGTTTCTGTTGCCACTGGACCCATCCTGAGGATTCAACATGACAATTAACGTTCGTGTTCTCTGAAAACAAATACCGTATATTAACGCATATATATGGAATCTAGAAAAATGGTACTGATGAACCTATTTGCAGGGCAGGAATAGAGACTCAGACATACAGAACGGACTTGTGGACACAGGGGTGGGAAGGGGAGGGTAGGACGAATTGAGAGAGTAGCACTGACATATATACACCTCCATGTGTAAAATAGATAGTGGGAAGCTGCTGCATAGCACAGGGAGATCAGCTCAGTGCTCTGTGATGATCTAGCGGGGTGAGATGGGGTGGGGAGGGAGGCTCAAGAGGGAGGGGATATATGTATACATGTAGCTGATTCACTTCGTTGTATGGCAGAAACTAACACAACATCGTAAAGTAATTATACTCCGATTAAAAAAACAAACAAACTTAGTGTTCATTGGCTATTGATTTGTCTCCTCAAAATTGACCAGATTGATATTCAAAGAAAATAAGTTTCTCAAGGGTGATGTACATTAGGATTACTTTATAAATGTAATTATCTAACTTTATTGAATTTGTCACTAGACCCACCATTGGCTCCTTTGATAAGATCCAACACTGGAAATCCCCTCCTTTTCAAAAGCTGTTTCCCTGACACACAAAACCGATTTGCATGATTGGCCCAAACTCCGAAGTGGTATTTGCTTCAATTTCTAGGTGGATGGACAGTTTGAATACTCAGTATCTCTTTCAACAGGATTCCCTTCATTTTCCCCATAGATATAGCATGTGTTTTCATTAGCCAGTTTTCTGTTGATCTCCCACCCAGTTCTTTGATCTAAAACATCCACAGGCTTTTCAAAATCTAGGGAATGGCTAAATGCAGTACACACTGGACTGGATGGACTGAGCCTACCATCGGAACTCAGAGATGCTTAGATGTAGCATACATGTCCAGACCTACTTGTGTGGGTTGGCTGTGGTCCTACCGACAGTTCAATTTTCAGAGACTTCACACTGTTATTTTGGTCTCATTGGTTTATGTGGTACTGCTGGTGTTCCCACTGTTCCATGCTGGTGCTGCCTTAGGAAGGAGAAACAGTTTCCCCAGTTCTGGCCATCTGATGTATCTTGGTGGAGGATGGGAGTCTCTGGCCCACTAAGATGAAGAAAGTTGCCTGGCTGTATGCTTATTGTGGTAGGATCATCTCTGTCACTTGGAGATGGAGAGTGGTCCTTGTACTACTTTTTGTGTTGTGATGTGATCTCCCTATGAGTACACCGACCCCATCTTATCCCCTCCCCATCAGCTTCCCTGGTGTCTCTAGACAAGGTAAAGAAACCTCAGGACAGGCACCAGCAAGGAAAGAGAGTCCATATTGCTAGTGGAACTCCAGATCAATCTCCTGTGCTAGTTCTGTCAGGTCCAACCTGGTGTTTAAGGCACGGTTCCCATTCATACAGGAGAGGAAAGGGCCTACCTGGAATGCTTTCTGTTCCTAGTTTGAGTTTGGGAAACACACAGTCTTGGTCACCTTTGTCTTTTAATAGGAGGATGTAAAATACCTTGGTGCTGTGTTCCTCTAATCCTGGGACCCCAAACCAGTTTGTTTTCTTCCTAATACCTTTTAGGATCTCCTTTTGTTGTCTCTCTCACTATTTCCAAGGGTTTTAGTTGCATTTAGCAGTGAAGACCAGGGGAGAAATGGGTCTCTGTCAAATTGTCCTACAATAGAGGTTTCAGTTTATGTTAAGCCCCACAGTAAGTTTTATAGTTTCTTCCTATAGATGCTCCTGAGATTCCTCCCCTGGAATATAATTGCATGGAGCATTAAAAATAAATTTCCAAAGATATTGGATATTATAGTATTATTGACATTGTCTATAAAAGACCATATTCTAGGAAAATCTAGAAAATTCAAGGTTATAGCCTGGTGAAGGTAAACGGAGATACATATGGAACGGCATCTCTGATTACCATCAAGAGAACAGCTTGGGTTTCTTAACTCCCGTAAGTTAAGATATACCTGTTTATCCTAAACCACTGAGGCAGTTTCCTGATAAGATGAATAGTATTTCCCTGAATATTTACATCACTGTAGTAAAGCTGAGTATAACATATTTAAATTGTTAATCATACTTAGATAATCTTTTAACTTTTATGTTTTAATCCTTAAGAATCATAATTTCTTAATATTTAACCCAAATCCTAATCCCTTAATGAAAAGGTAGCTTTCCTATGTAGACATTTCCTCTATCAAGTAGAAAAGTCAATAAAGTAGGTAGCAATTAACTACCAAAAGTGTTCATTTTATTATGAGCTCTATTCAGAGAGCTACATACCCAAAGGAAATAAAAATAGGCAAAAGGTATGCTTTGTTTCAAAATGTTTATCTTAGAGGCAGCTAAAAATGTTGCACTAATTTGCAAATGAGTCAGGGTTTTTTTTCATAGTCAGCTTTTCACCCTGTCATTTTTACCTACTTCAAGCAGAAGGTGCTAGTATTGTCTTACATAACACACCAGAAAGTTTAAGATAAATGTGATAGAGAGGTGCAGAGGAGGCTGACATAGTTTCCAAAAGAAGAAACTATAGAGACTGGCTTCCATGTGGAGTTACTGAAATAAAGATACTAGGTGTGATAATAAAAAAATATTGCAAACATGTCAAGAAAATTTTAGTAGTCTTTTCACACCTGAAACTAGATTATTATAAAATTGAATTTAGGAAACATGAATATTTAAAAGAACTTAAAAGGTAACCCTGTAAAATGGTCTAAATCAAATTTTGAAAATTTCATGCAATCTCTTCATAATTAAATAACTCAATGCCTGCATATTCTATATTTATCTTTAAGTTCCCTATTTCTAGTCAGCTTTAACTTGGCATGTTCCATCATCATGGCTAGTTCAAAGGTTTACCTCACAAGACCCAGGAAAGAAGAAGTAAATTCATATTTAATGCTCATCTACTATGTATCAGAGATTGAACTCATTATTTTTCCTCCTCCTCCACTTTCTCCTCCGTTTTTATTATTCTTCTTCACACTTTACAGATAACAATGAATCTCAGAGAAGTTAAATCATTACCCATTGACGTCACAACTAAAAGTAGAGAATTTCTGATGAAAATTTAGTTTTGTCTATTTCAAGATCATGCTTTCTATTTTTTTATGAAACCATAATACTTTCCATTATATTTGACTCCAAATCACATCATTAACTATTTTCTTGGTCCTCAAAAAAATGTTCTGGCCCTATCAACTGTTAAGTAATAATTAAGTATTTGGGGAATTTCCCTCTTTATAAGTGGTATGTATTTGTGATAGAGTCTAAGATTAGTATATAGTTGTTTTCCATTTAGTTATTCATTTAACAAACATCTACTCTATTCCTTCTAAATCAGAGACATCATGTTTGGGGTATAATGGGAAATACATGTTAGCCCCGTCCCAACAGATTTCATTATGTAATATCAAAAATAAATTTATCAACAAATAATATTATCAAAGAAGAGTGCTAATTAAGAGGTAACAAATGTTACTTGAGTACCAAGAAAAAAAATTTTTTTTCTGCATATGTATATGATATCATGGGTAAGGTAACATTTGGGTTGAGCTTTGAAAGTTGAATATGCCTAAAATTTAGGAAAGGTGTGATCCCGGCAGATGAGGAACACAAGCAAAGACACCAAAAGTTAAATTACATGTTCCAGACATGGCAAGTGGAAGCATGAGGGAAAGTGAAAGAGGAGAGAGGGGGGAGATAAGTCATGGACTCAGTATAAAGGGTTTTGCGTGTCCAATAATTTATGATGACTTTAGAGGAAAGTCTTTAAAGGATTTTAAGCAGAAGAATATTCATAATCATATGCATGGCTCCCTACGTTACACATAGTGACTCATCCTAGATATTATAATAATTGCATCATTACATTACAATGTATTAATGCTTATGATGAGTTAGCAAATGTTTTCCTTTAGAAAATAAATTAGTGAGGTGTAAGGCTATCCCTTTAAATCCTTCTCACTCACTCATGCTCTCAGATATGCTTTCTTATGTACGAGAAAGGATTAGTGTTAACTAGGTGTTGCACACGACTAGCAGTGTATTTTATCAAATCAACATCTATTATTTGGGATCCGACACAATGTGTCTCATACGTACATGACAAAAATATTATTGTGTGAAAAAGAAAAATATAAGGACTAGTCCAGTAGGAGAGTGAAGATGTGAAACAGTAGGGCATGCCCTACCCTGCCTCCATTCTGGTTAAAAATAGAATCTGGTATCACTTATATGTGAAATCTAAAGAAAAAAGGTACAAATGAACTTATTTACAAAACAGAAATAGAGTTGCAGATGTAAAACACAAACTTATAGCTACCGGGGGGAAAGGGCTGGGAGGAGGAATAAATTGGGAGATTGGGATTGACATATACATGCTACTATATATAAAATGGATAACAATAAGAACCTATTGGGCCTCCCTGGTGGTGCAGTGGTTGAGAGTCCGCCTGCCAATGCAGGGGACCCAGGTTAAAGCCCTGGTCCGGGAAGATCCCACATGCCACGGAGCAATGGAGCCCATGCACCACAACTACTGAGCCTGCGCTCTGGAGCCACGGGCCACAACTACTGAATCCCACGCACGTAGAGCCGAAGCTCCGCAGCAAGAGAAGCCACCGCAATTAGAAGCCCGCACACTGCAGCGAAGACCCAATGCAGCCTAAATAAATAAATAAAAAGAACCTATTGTATAGCACAGGGAACTCTACTCAATATTCTGTAATGACATATATGGGAAAAGAATCTAAAAAAGAGTGGATAGATGTATGTGTATAACTGATTCACTTTGCTGTACAGCAGAAACTAACACAACATTGTAAATCAACTATATTCCAATAAAAAAATTTTAAAAATAGGTTCTTGGACCCATATCAGTCAACTAATGGTGTGAAAAGTGTCACTTGGATCTGTCTGAGATGATGTTAGACAAAATAAGTTCAAAATATTTTACTGAGCCCAGACAAAGTGGAACCCCTTATAAGCCCTCTCCCCCAAATCTACAACTATTTAAAACTACATTTTATATGACTGGAAGATCCTTTCTGTCTCTGAGCATGTATACAGCTGCTCTGTCATGGCCTGGATCTGTTTTACAGAATAAACCATGGTGTTACTTGAAGGGGCTATTTTCTTCTATTTTAAATCCATGTATATTTTACTACCATTTTTACAAGTAAATAACTAGTAATCAGCAGGTAACACTTTGGAAATAAGCTGTAAGATCCATAGGATGCATTACAGAAATCAATTTTCTGATACAGTAAATAACTGGCTGTCTATGGCACATTGATCTCCGGAAAGTTTCTCAAGAAAAATGGGGAAGTTATTTACATTAGTGCTGATGCTGTGTAAATAAAGGCATTCATTTTGGAGCAATGAGGTGGAATAAATATTTAAAGGATAAGCTGTTTTTTACTTTGATAAATAGGATTGAATCATGGATGATTAGAGTTGAGTGGGACCATGTTGATCACGCGAGCAGTCTTTCAACTCATAGGAGTAAACATTGAGGTAAAAAGTATAGTAAAATGGTTGGGAGCATGAACTGTGAACCCAGACTATCAGACTATTTTGATTTTATTCCAAACTGAATATCTGTACAGCACTGAGCAAGTGACTCAATGTCAATTTCTTTTCTTTATAGTGGGGATCATTAATACAAGTGGGGATCATTAATACAATTATTAAAGCAATTTCAGGGTTGCCAGATAAAATATAGGATACCAAATTACCTTTGAAATCAGATAGACAATATTTTTTTTTAGAATAAGTATGTCCCAAATATTGCATGAGACATACATATAATGAAAAAATGTTTATCTAAAATTCAGATTGAATTGGACATTCACTATTTTTATTTGCTATATCTGGCAACCCGTGATGATTTTGTGCATCAATGCATACAAAGTCCTCATGGAAAAGTGTTAGGAATGCAACAATGGTGAATTTAATGAATGCTACATGTATTATTTTTCTAGTTTTGTATCTGTTAAGATGAGGAGTAGGTTATAGTCTAGATTCACTGCTTTCCACAAGCCCACATTGCTATTTTATTACCTCTTTTATCAATATCTTCTACCTACATTAAAATAGAGGATAAATTTCCATGCACACAGAAACTTTCCCTGACCAGTAATCTGTATGAGTCTAGAAAGAGTAGAGACATTTTCATGTCAAACAGACTTCAACAGAATAATTAGATAAAAGTGATCTACACCAACACACCCACAAAAATTGAAAGTGTTTCAAATCCTGGGAATGACTGTTGGTTTATCTGCTTTTAGAAGGTTATTGCCTGAGATTGTTCATGCCATAGTGATTACTCCCCCATTTATTAGTGTGAGTTAACAAAACATGATTACATGAAATGTCCCCCAGGAGCAATTATATCCTATTTCCTCATTTTAGAGCATTATCCTCAATTACCAGTGCTTCAGTCCTTCCAGCATTATTGCATCTAGTAGATTAACTACATAGAACTAGTATTGTGGTGTAATAATAGTACTTCCTGTTTGTCCCTAAAAGGGCAATTTAATAGGCAATCTGAGATAGAAAAAAAAAAAAGTGAATTGGGATAACATATCAAAATACCTAGGATTGGAGATATAAGTATAGATTATTGGAATGAGAAAAATGTGAGTAGAGAGGATGGTAAAAGAGAAATTGTTGGGAAGAGTGGGGGGAGAGAGAGATGTGTGCTCTACTCTCCACCCCGCCCTAGTCTCCAGATGGCCACGGGAAAATGGCCTTGTGCAAGTCTCAAGGAAGAAGACCTATGCTTGCCGGGGAAAACACTGCTCTTCTCAGTCTTATCATGGCATGAATTGAAGTTCCGGGAAACCTTGTGTCTGAGGAAGACATAGGAGTCCTGGCTTATGTGTTAATACCATGAACTCACTCACTTATGCTGCACATGTTGTTGGGGGTCAGCGAGAACCTGTGGTGTTTAATTTCACCCGTCTAAGGTACCCTGGGTACTTTAAATTAGGGAGCAAAGTGCTAACTTTTGTGCAGTGGCTGGAGTTTAGTAAGTGGTCCGTATATATTAGGTCCCTTTCCTTTTCCTTTAGTTTCCATTATGGAGAGGAAATACGTGGAAAACACGGTCCTATTACATTAAATTTTTATAATATTCATGAAATATTCAATGAAGGGCTTCCCTGGTGGCGCAGTGGTTGAGGGTCCGCCTGCCGATGAAGGGGACGCAGGTTCGTGCCCCAGTCTGGGAAGATCCCACATGCCTCGGAGCGGCTGGGCCCGTGAGCCATGGCCGCTGAGCCTGCGCGTCCGGAGCCTGTGCTCCGCAACAGGAGAGGCCACGACAGTGAGAGGCCCGCATACCGCAAAAAAAAAAAAAAATTCAGTGAACAGGTATCATATTCTGACTATTGACTATGTTTTTGTATACATTATTTCTCATCATTACCACAAAATCCTTCTAATAGATACCGTTTCTCCTATTTCCAAATGAGAAAATCAAGAATCAGCAATATAACTAACCCAGGCCAATATCGTCCACTAAAGAAATAGCAAAGTCAGATTCAAACTCAGGACTTCACTTCAAAGCCCATCCTTTTCCACTCTACAATCCACTACTATTCTTATTTTGCCTAAATGTTTTAAACTTTTAAAAAATTGCCTTAAATTGATACGTGACTCAGAGAAAAGGAAGATTTTGATAATTCTTATAAAAGGCAAAACAAATACTTGTACACTGAGTTTTTTATTCCATAACTCATGGATTTTCAATTGCATGCACATCATACTTCCCATGATATTGGATATCTTAATACCTGGGTTGGCCTCACAGAAAGCCAATGAAAAGACAAAATAATAGCTAAGTGGCCATAGCAATAATTGATTACACTGAATTAAAGCAACCAAGTTACATGTTAAATACGTAATACATATGTATCACGGATTTCATACTAACAGTCATACTGAGTCCTCATGTACTTCTAAATAAAATCTAGCTAACAATATAAAAAATAGGAAGAAAAAAGCAAGTGTTTTTATTGGACTATCTATTTGATGAAGTCCTGGAATTTACATGTAAAAATTAATAGCAATTTTTTGCCCTTTTTACAGGTTTAACAATTTTTTTAAAAAACTTGTAATTTTGCTATAACACAAAATACGTGGATGTTTATTTTAGCAACATTGAAAATATGATTAACTTAAATTTATCAACTAAACTTTTTGCATTAATCCTATCATTCATACAATGAATGTATAATTAGAATTCAAAATACTGAAAAGGCAAAGTCATCAAATAAATCAAATAAATTTAAAGCATAGAAATATATGGGACTATTTCTGAACAAACTACTCACATACTCTGAGTTGAATAGTAATACCAAATGGCTAGTTGCACTGATCATTTCTTTTCTATAAAACTGACTATTTTATTGTCCTCAAATAATGGCATATGTATTATGGTGCAGGTACAGTCCTATCTCACTTAACTCTAAAATTGCACAGAATACTGATAATGAATGATTTGTTATAAGATAGGAGATACTAATGCGATTTGATTAATTTACTTAACTAAGAGTCTCACATATAAGGAGGAAAAAGCTGACATAATATTTGCTGTTACTTTCATGATGGAAGTTGTTTTTAAAATTAAGACTTTGATTCACTGACTGATAAAGAAATGATCATATACTGGTCTTTGAAATGTTTTATTGTGTGAAACTTTCTGCAAATGCTAATTAAATGGTTAAGCATTGCAAGAGTGCTTGGGCAGTTCCCATTACACCAATACATCTAGTCCTACCAGCACTCACAGCTACCTTATTCCCTCAAATCTGAGAGTATGAAATCTGACTGTCTCTTCCTGGGGAAAGTGTTCCACTGAAAGATGCATCAGTGAAAAAGAAGTCACAATAACAATCTCCCAAGGGGGTTGTCTTTATTCCTTCAAAACTAGAAGGGGCTTCCCTGGTGGCGCAGTGGTTGAGAGTCCACCTGCCGATGCAGGGGACACGGGTTCGTGCTCTGGTCTGGGAAGATCCCACATGCTGCAGAGCGGCTGGGCCCGTGAGCCATGGCCGGTGAGCCTGCGCGTCCGGAGCCTGTGCTCCACAACGGGAGAGGCCACAACAGTGAGAGGCCCGCGTACCGCCAAAAAAGAAAAACAACAAAAAACAAACAAACAAACAAAAACTAGAAGAGAATGCATGAAAGAAATGTTAACAAGCAAGACAAAGATGCTATAAATATAGTCACAGATCAATAATCCCTCACAGCAAAAGGAATAAGCGTGAAACGTCAAACATACAAACACACACACAGAGAATAAAACATTTCTATGAAAAGGTGAAGGACATACCAACCTTATTTTCATGAGATTTCTGTCCACTACACAGAATAAAGCACATACACCATTAGGTGGCTGCTCCTGTCCAGTTGGGCTGGTGCATGTGGTAGGAAAGTTTTCCATTGGGATTTTTCTACACTATTTGACATGTGCTTTCCTGAATCCCATTTCCCAGCAATATTAAGTACTTTTAATTTAATGTAGGGAATTGTAGGAAATGATTCAGGGGCTGGCACAGAATTATTTTGTCCTTCATTTCTTTGTTAGTATTATATTTGGCGTATGTCAATGAGGAAAAAAATGCCAAGAGCCTATTTAGCTGTGAGTAATTCCATTACTGAGGTATTGAAATTTTCTGACTCCTTTTCTTTCCTTTTCATCTTCTAAACTTTTGATATTTTTGGGAAAAAAAATCTTCAGGAATAAATTTACCTGAATAAGCTACAATCTGGGAACAACTTAACCTATAAAATAGTTTTTATGTACTTGGTGCCATCTTACTACTTCTTCCAAGAACTAAAAAATATTAATGCTGTTCCTTTCTATGTAACAATTCAATGATAAAATAACAGTGAATAAATATATGGGAGAACACATATTTCTTTTCTTTTTTTTTTTGCGGTACATAGGCCTCTCACTGTTGTGGCCTCTCCTATTGTGGAGCACAGGCTCCGGACGCGCAGGCTCACCGGCCATGGCTCACGGGCCCAGCCACTCCGCGGCACGTGGGATCCTCCTGGACCGGGGCACGAACCCGTGTCCCCTGCATCGGCAGGCAGACTCTCAACCACTGCGCCACCAGAGAAACCCCATATTTCTATTTTTATTAATACTTTTTAAAGTTTTATTCTGCTTTTAATTGTCAAACAAAACATGATAAGGTATGAAGGTAAAATAACTTAAGAGGTTTGGGTACATTTATTTTGTGAACTCAGTTTGGCCTGATGGTGCCCTGACCTGTGAAGAAGGAATCCTATCATGGGAGCTCAAGCCCTGATTTAAACATACTTCCATGAGTCTAAGAAATTGTCAGAGATTAGCGGGCATCCATACTTCCTGTTATCACCAGCCTCCACTCACCTCCATCAGTATTTAAGAGATTTCTTACCTTTACACTTTTCCTTTCTAGGGTAACCCTGTATCCTGTCACCAGAGAAATAGAAAAGAAGTAGGTGTCAACAGTGCTATTTCGATAGAGACAAGGAAGCACTGAATAGACTCCCTTGCTTCATCCCTTGTCTCAGGTTGTGAATTTTTGGAGAGATGAGTGGATATGACTTCTACTGAGTGCTCCTACATAAAGTTTTACAAAATGCTTTTGCCTGTTTTGCCCTCCATACTTTTAATTCTAAAATTGTTGCTATTTTTTGTTTGTTTGTTCTTATTAGAGGTCACCTGTTATATTTAATGTTTTTCATTGTGTTCTGCACTAACTTCAAAACAGATGTGTTGGAAATTTCTAAGAGTATAAAGAAACTCTGAAAACATGCTGAACTAATAATAAAATATGAGCAAATGATAGTATTTTCCATATCAACAAACCCCTATATTCAGTTGCCACTTGTAGCTATTTGCTGTCCTATAACTTGCCCCAGTAAGCTAATGTCTGAGTTTCGTTTTTCTAGCAGTTGTATTTCAGCTGCAAGCAGCACATTTAGGACTCTGGACACCGAATAAGATTCAGAGATCTCAGGTTCGAAGCCCAATTTGTTCTACACTTAGAAAGATAACTTCAGGCTACAGATGTATCCATTAATAAGTGGGAAAGAAGGTGAAGATAACCACATACATGTAAGTGCCATTTATGCTCAAGGTTCTGTATATATTCTCCCTTCCTTCGCTCCCTCCCTTCTTCTCTCCTTCTTTCCTTCCTTTCCTTTCTTCCTTCTTTCCCTCCTTTTTGCCTTCCCTCTAGATATATAGATATAGATATAACATTAAAAATTTTAAAAACCCTGTGGAATATGCATTCTTGACCTGTTTTGTAAATTAGATTGTGAGCCACTAAAATCAAGGCCCATGCCCCAATTATTTACAATATGTAATATATATAGCCCAGTACTTAGTACACAGTAAGTGCTCAGTAACACTTGCTTATAAAAATAAAATAAAATATAATGAAGGAATGAATGAGAATTTATCCAAAGGTTAGCACTTGACCTAGATTTTGATACTATTAACATCAACTCCTTTATCCTGACAGTCCTAGCCTTATTCAGACATTATTTTCATGTTGGGTCAATCTGGAATCAAGCTTTCCTTATAATTTCCTTAATGTTAAAACTTTATAACCTACATGTACACAATTGTATCATATCAAGTTGTCCATATCTACTGAAAGAATGACATTTCAGTAAAGGTTAAGATATATTGAAATAACATTAATGACAAATCACTTCCATGGACTTCTGAATATACAGCTTCTACAAAAGCTAAGCATTCAGATTTCTGAATGACACTTTAGAAGAAGTAAACAAATTTCCTATAATACTGCAATCACGGAAGTACTATTTCATCTTTTAGCTCCTCTACTTCTTAAATGTATGTATGTACGTATGTGTGTGTGTGTGTGTGTGTATGTATATATATAAATATATATATATATATATATGGTTTGTATTTTGAGAAATAATGTCTTAAAAATCTTTAAGTACCTTTTCAGAAAAATTTCATATAGTAATCATAGACTTAAGGTAATTGATCCTTTTAACTTATTACCTTAACAGAAGTCATCTATTCTGTTTTGATTGTCACTAGTTTAGTTGGCTGAGTAAATAAAAAAATAAAACAAAACAAAGCAAAAACATAGGTTAAATTAGGAAAGTTTTTTTTCTAATTACACAATAACTGTACATTAAACTAGAAATATAAAAGCATATTTAGTAACTATTTTTTAGTAAGGATATATGCATAGATGCTTACTAGAAATCACCTACTGGATGCCAGAATTCCATTCAGAATCGATATTGGTCAATATGTTTTTAGACAGAAGAGGGAGATTACTAACATATGTCAGCAAAGCATAGAGCAAAAAAGAGAGATTGCATTATATTAATGACTAAGTACATTTTAACACTAGGCAATTTTGAATTTGTTACCGTATAATTTCTGGCATGAAGTGTTTCAACATTAAAACTCTAAAATGCTGTGGCCAAAGAATATGCTTATTGGTACAACATATTAAGTAAGATGACAGCTATGATTTTTGCCAAATGGATGAACCATCTGTGGCTCCTACTTCTTCTGAAATGTACTTCCCCCACAATTTCCCTCCTAATTACAGCAAGAGGGGAGTGAGGAGGAAGACAAAATAAAAGCTACCCAGTGCTGCATAACACCCAGAGATAGCACAATTCTGTAGCAGATATTGTTGACTATATTGGACACAGAGGATCTATATAACTTCTAGGAAATTAAAAAATACAAACAATAGATTTTTTTTTTTGCTTTACTTGTGTGAAACTTTTACAACCATGAACCTACTTCTCTGCAAAGCAGAAAGTCACCTCCAGATAAAACATTAGCAGGCCCCAAACAGCATGCAACACAGAAGATGTTAAGTTAAACCTATGCCAGGAGGAGGGAAATTTAGACAGAACAAAACAAAAACAATTTTCTTAAAATAAAAACAGGTGGAACAATGGAAGTTTCACAGTGGAACCCCATTGGTCTATATCTGTAGTTTCTGATATAAATAAATATATATTATATAAAAATAAATATATATACATGTGTGTATATATTATATATATGTAAATATACACATATATAATGTGTATATATTTAAGTCTCCTGGCTTGTAAATTATATATAATTCTCATTGTTTTAAATGTGTTTGGTTATTTTCAGTTAATCCACTTGTAGCTTTACAAGGCATTAAGTTAGAGAAGCTCCTAGTAATTAAAAATGAGGTTTTCAGTTCAGCACCCCAACATCCAGGTGGTGCCCAGAGGGACATTAAAGGTTGTGGGGAGGGATTGGGAAACAAGCATTCCACAAAGCTTATCAAAATATGGATGGGAAACACATGTTCTCCAACTTTTGCCTATTTTAAGATACTTCATATAAGTCAAGCTTTACCAATAAATAAACCTCACACTCTTCATTATTTTATTTTGAGAAACAATGAGAGTCACCCTGCTGATATTAGGGCAGTTATGAAAAAACAACTTCACTTTCGCTCTTGTGACTATTCCACCAATCATAGAGGGCTTCTCAAAACACAATTTTACTAATATAGTCCTAAAGAGACTTAATGTTTTTCTTTTTTTAGAATATCTGGTTCCTTTTGTTTGTACCTTATTTATGAGATATATGTCCTATAATGAGGTATATGTCCTAGCTTTTCTCCCAGAAGAAAACTGCATGTGTGTATACAGTGAATTTTTTTATAATAATATTTTGAGTAGGTAATGTTTTCTAACTTGACCTATACCTTAATATCTTTTATGGTGATTCTTATTTGAAATATTTCCCGCAATAATGCTAAACATTAACATGGGCCACAATAATGCAGTTTTGTACAAAAAAACAGAAAGGTACGTTTTAAAAAGTAGGAGGTGAATGACAAGTGTTTTCAATGGATTCTGTAGGCCTGATCTACAAAGCTATACTGAATAGAAGCACAATAATAAGCCAAAAGGAATTTAGAGGAGTCTCTACATTTGCATTGTGATCTATGAAATATCAGTGTTTGTCCATTATCATATGCATGCCTATGACAAGCAAAACTGCCATTTTCAGGTCTCTAATGCTGGTGGAAATGGGCAGATACTCGAAAGGAAATGAAAATGAACAAATATATGGTTTGACCACAGATTCTTTAGTAAAGATTATCCATGTAATTTGTATTAATCATTTGAATTCAGTTTAGAAAGTCAATTTTTATTTTCTCTCCACTGACTTAGATGACCTTAATGTTCCCCTCAGCTTGACTAAACTTTATACTGGTTTCTTCTTTACTCTAGACCCCTGATCTCCCAATTCTTAGACTGTTTACCTTAGAAACACTGTAACTGTAGATTCTTTCCCTGCCCCTTTGAGATGCAAATCTTTTTAACAGTTCCTTGCCAGTATTCTTTGAGTAAGGCCAGTTAACCTTCTCCATCCCAGTTCTTGAAAATTCTCCAGCATTCCCCCCGATACCCTCCAGTGGAGTAGAGCTCAGACTAGTTCTGGCCTGTCTCCCCTCCTGCAATATTCTTGAATAAAATCTTCCTTGTCTGTTTAATTTTACCATCACTGTGCCTAGACCAAAGCAGACCTTCAGAAATTATTTGCTGGGAGAAAGATTAAATGCTTTTAGGCATGGCCAATTTTGTAACATGATAACCAAGGTGAATCATGTCAAATGAATTCCTCATGTGTGTTAAATTAATAGTAAAATTTAGGACAAGGTATTCATTGGCCTGGACTTAAGATTTTTAATAGAAGACTGAGTTTTCAATAATTTTGTTTACAATTTAATACAAACTGTAAAGTGTTTAATGAATCTGATTCCAGCACTAAACATTTTATACACTGAATTAAAAATAAAGTGTCTCAGCTCCTCCTTGTTCATTCTTATGATTTCCAGTTACTGCAATTCTTATGCTTTATTTGGTATAGTATGTGCTCTCATTCATGAACACTTAAGGACACCCCGTCCATTTCTCTTCATAAGCATAAAATGTGAAAACAAATCGTTAGACTACTCCATCCTGAGTAGATTGAACACAAAGTACTTCTGTACATGCATCCAAAAGTCTTCCAGCTCAGAACAAAAAGGTAGATCTGAGCAGCTGCTTTGTAAAAGCCTTCTACTTCAGTGGTCTCTTTGTGTTCAACTCTTTACCAAAGAATAAATTCACTTAAAATAGTTCACAACAAATAGAATCAAGAGAAGGGTTTACCCTAGAAAGTCCAAAGCAATACATGTGATTTCTTTTATTACTATGAAGCAAGACATCCATAATTCTCCTGAAAACACTTTTTGTAAATATGCCTGTTTCTTCATGGTAGTACTGCTTTACTTGTATATTTATTTGATTGTAATTTAACTAATGGATATGTTCATGACTATCTCTGGCTCTGGACTTTCTCTGATTGGGCTGGAACAGAGTTTTACCTCATGTTGAGAAATAACTGGCAACAGAAATGAACTTGAAACAAAAATTTAAAAAAAAAACACTTTTTAGGTCAATATATGGCAAATGTTTTCTCATGAGAGATGAGAAGTCACTGAAACACTTTCACTTCCTTTCCTTTAGAATAAGTGCTTTTGTGAGAATTTGTCATCATTTTTGTCTTAATTACACAGGAATTTTAACCTTTATTTTGTGTCTTTAAAATTTGAATGAATCTTCATTTATACTGACAGATAACTAGTGTAGTACGGACAAAATACCCTTTCAGCCAAGGCAGTATTCTCCTTTGAGAATTCTGTTGTTTAGAAACACACTTTACTAGACACAGTGCTTATACAAGGTACAATCTTATGTTCCTTCTGAAAAGCAGAGTTTGAGTAAGATTGGGAGAATGGATATGCATAATATAGAAAAGTATTTCAGCTCTCCAGGCAAAGATTATTACAATGTCAACTGATTTTGCCTCTTCTGACTGAGCTTCCACATGTGGGAAAGATGTCTGTGTGTAAGAATCAGGTAGAAAGAAAAGTGACTAATAAGGAACATTTGTGGAAATCCAGGGCTGTTGATTCTAAAGCAATGGTGTACTATTATTTTTACCTGTTTTTTTCTTCCCGCCTCTTCAGTTAAAATTTTCTTCAATACCATACTCTGGTATTTAGGAAAATAAACAGGGAGTTCTGTTTACAGTTGGGCTGAATTGTTTAGAGAGAGTGGTAACATGTTATCTGAGGCTTGTATAACTCAGAATTAAAGGTGCTAAGCTAGACCATGATAGATTTTGAACAGAAAGATACTCCCTGGGGATTTGCAGAATGCATGGGGAAAGCACTGAACTTCCACTTTTCCTGCAAGGAGAGATGTTGGACACTAGTAAGTGGCTACTTAATGGAGTGGCAGCCCTGTCTGTAGCCAGAAAGAACATGAGAACATGACAACTATAAAATTTTTAAATGGTGTGTTAGGGTCTTCCCTGGTGGCGCAGTGGTTGAGAGTCCACCTGCTGATGCAGGGGACACAGGTTTGTGCCCCGGTCCAGGAAGATCCCACATGCCACGGAGTGGCTAGGCCCTGGGGCCATGGCCACTGAGCCTGCACATCCGGAGCCTGTGCTCCGCAACGGGAAAGGCCACAACAGTGAGAGGTCTGCGTACCGCAAAAAAAAAAAAAAAAAAAAAAAAAATGGTGTGTTAGTGTGTAAAAATATTAATTGAAAGTGCTTCATTTTGTCCTCACCTTATGTAAAGCAGGTAGTATCATAATCACCTGTTCATTAACCACAATTTACAAAAATTGAAGCACTAAGAGAGAAAAGTAGATAAGGGGGAAAAACCACAAAGAATATGGCTGGAATGGAGCCTATATGAAGGCCAATAACTCTAGGAGTCTAAAAAAATCAAAAGCTAAAAATTCCATCCCTGAAAGGAGGAAACATTCATCACACCTAGACACTGCTACTCACTTGTCCTAGCCACAAGACTGTTCATTACAATTAACCTTAACTACTGTTCCTCATGAATTTAGAAAGCTTTGCAGATCAGCCTGGTATGTTGATTTTCAATCACAAGAGTTTTGCTAATCTTTTTGTTCAGATTTTGTTTGTTGGAAAGTCAACCACCACACTGGTGGCAGAGGCCCCAGAGAATATTGATCGGCATGACATCTCCCAGAGACTGTCATTTTGGCATCAAGACCTGGCACTACTCAACAGCCTACAGGCTCCAGTGCTGGAACACCTCAGGCAAAACAACCAGCAGGATAGGAACTCAGACCTCCCCCCAGTCATCAGACAGGGTGCCTAAAGCCATACTGAGCTCACAGCCACATATAAACACACCCCTTCACACCATGCCACCTGAGGGACAAGACCCAGCTCTACCCACCAGTGGGCAAACACCAGTCCCTCCCACCAGGAAGCCTCCACAAGCCACAAGACCAACCTCAACCACCAGAGGGTAGACACCAGAAGCAAGAGGAGCTATGATCCTCCAGCCAGCAGAAAGGAGTCCACAAACACAAATGGTTAGGCAAAATGAGATGGCAGAGAAATATGTTTCAGAGAAGGAACAAGATAAAAACCCATAAGAACAGCTAAACAAAGAGGAGATAGGTAACCTACCTGAAAAAGAATTTAGAGTAATGATAGTAAAGATGATCCAAGATCTTGGGAAAAGAATGGAGGCACAGACCAAGAAGATACAAAAGATGTTTAACAAAGAGCTAGAAGATTTAAAGAACAAACAAACAGAGATGAATAATACAATAACTGGAATGAAAAATAGACTAGAAGGAATCAGTAGCAGAATAACTGAGGCAGAAGAACAGAGAAGTGACCTGGAAAACCGAATGATGGAAATCACTACCACAGAAAAGAACAAAGAGAAAAGAATGAAAAGAAATGAGGACAGTCTCAGAGACCTCTGGGACAACATTAAACACACCAACATTCACATTATAGGGGTTCCAGAGGGAGAAGAGAGAGAGAAAAGGCCCAAGAAAATATTTAAAGTGATTATAGCAGAAAACTCCCTAACATGAGAAAGGAAACACTCATTCAAGCCCAGGAAGTGCAGAGGCCCATACAACAAACCCAAAGTGGAACATGCCGAGACAAATATAAATCAAACTGACAAAAATTAAAAACAAAGAAAAAATATTAAAAGTAACAAGGGAAAAGTAACAAGTAACATACAAGGGAACCTCCCATAAGGTTATCAGCTGATTTTTCAGAGGAAACCCTGCAGGCCAAAAGGGAGTGGCATGATATATTTAACATATTAACCCCATTAACAATCTGAAGAATAAAAAACATATGATCATCGCAATAGATGCAGAAAAAGCTTTTGACAATATTCAACACCAATTTATGATAAAAGCTCTCCAGAAAGTGGAAATAGAGGGAACTTACTTCAGTGTAATGAAGGCCATGTATGACAATTTCATAGCTAACATCATTCTCAACAGTGAAAAGCTGAAAGTTTTCCTTCTAAGATCATGAACAAGGCAAGGATGTCCACTGTAACCACTTTTATTCAATATAGTTTTTGAAGTCCTAGCCATGCAACCAGACAAGAAAAAGAAATAAAAGTAATCCAAATTGGAAAAAAAAAGAAGTAAAACTGTCACTGTTTGCAGATGACATGATACTATACATAGAAAATCCTAAAGATGCCACTGAAAACTACTAGAGCTCATCAGTGAATTTGGTAAAGCTGCAGTATACAAAATTAATACAGAGAAACTTCTTGAATTCCTATACGCTAACAACAAAAGATCAAAAAGAGAAATTAAGGAAACAGTCCCATTTACCATTGTATCAAAAAGAATAAATTACCTAGGAATAAACCTATCTAAGGAGGCAAAAGACCTCTACTCTGAAAACTCTAAGAAGCTGATGTAAGAAATAGGAGATGACACAAACAGATGGAATGACATACCATGTTCTTGGATTGGAAGGATTAATATTGTCAAGAGGACTATACTACCCAAGGCAATCTACAGATTCAGTGCAATCCCTATCAAATTACCAAAGACATTCTTCACAGAATTAGAACAAAAAATTCTAAAATTCTCATGGAAACACAAAAGAACCTGAATAGCCAAAGCAATCCTGAGAAAGAAAAACAGAGCTGGAGGAATCAGACTCCCTGAATTCAGCCTATAGTACAAAGCTACAGTAATCAAAACAGTATGGTACTGGTACAAAAGCAGAAATACAGATCAATGGAACAGGATAGAAAGCACAGAAATAAACTCACTCACATATGGTCAATTAATCTACGACAAAGAAGCAAGAATATACAATGGAGAAAAGTCTCTTCAATAAGTGGTGCTGAAAAAATTGGACAGCTATAAGTAAAAGAAATTAGAACACTCTCTAACACCATATCTAAAAATAAACTCAAAAATCAATGAAAGACATAAATGTAAGACTGGATACTATAAAACTGTGAGAGGAAAACATAGTCAGAACACTCTTTGACATGAATCGCAGCAATATTTATTTTGGATCCACTTCCTAGTGTAATGAAAATAAAAACAAAAGAAAACAAATGGGACTAATTAGATTTAAAGGTTTCTGCACAGCAAAAGAAACCATAAATAAAACAAAAAGACAAAACACAAAATGGGAGAAAATATTTGCAAATGAAGCAACCAAAAAGGGATTAATCTCCAAAATACACAAACAGCTCATGCAGCTCTATGTCAAAAAAAAACACAACCCAATCAAACAATGGGCAGACCTAAATAGACATTTCTCCAAAGAAGACATACAGGTGGCCACAAAGCATATGAAAAGATGCTCAATGTCACTAATTATCAGAGAAATGCAAATCAAAACTACAGTGAGGTATCACCTCACAACAGTCAGAATGGCCATCATCAAAAAGTCTACCAACAAGAAATACTGGAGAGGGTGCGGAGAAAAAGAAACCCTCCTACACTGTTGGTGGGAATGTAAATTGGTACAACCATTATGGAGAACAGTATTGAGGTTCCTTAGAAAACTGAAAATAGAACTACCATATGATCCAGCAATTCCATTCCTGGACATATATCCGGAGAAGACCATAATCCAAAAGGATACATGCACCCCTATGTTCATTACAGCACTATTTACAATAGCCAAGACATGGAAGCAACCTAAATGTCTGTCAACAGAGGAATGAATAAAGAAGATATGGAACATATATACAGTGGAATATTACTTGGCCATAAAAAAGAATGAAATAATGTCATTTGCAGCAACACGGATGGACCTAGAAATTATCATACTAAGTGAAGTAAGTCAGACAGAGAAAGACAAATATCATATGATATCACTCATATGTGGAATCTAGTTTTTTAAAAAAGAAAACAAACAAATGAACTTATTTACAAAACAGAAACAGACATACAGATATTGAAAACAAACATGTTTACCAAAGGGGAAATGTGGGTGGGGGGAGGTAAGTTAGAAGTTTGGGATGAACATACACACACTACTATATACAAGTAGTGTATATAACCAACAGGGACCTACTATATAGCACAGGAACTCTACTCAATATTCTGTGATAACCTATATGAGAAAAGAATCTGAAAAAGAATGTTTATATGTATATATATAACTGAAACACTTTGCTGTACACCTGAAACACAGCATTGTAAATCAACTAACTCCAATAAATAAATAAATAAATAAATAAATAAAAAGAGTATATGTTCAAAAAAAAAAAAAAGTCAACCGTAGATATGGAAAGTCCTTGAGAGCTAATCAGCACAACCCAGAACTCACTAATTAATCATTCAAAGTTGTTTTGCAGTTAGGACTTAAGGCAAAGACAGGGAAGCACTCACTCAGTGAGTGCATAAAAATTCTGTCAGTGCAAATAAAGATCCCTAAAAGTGTGCTGGGATTTGAACTTAAGTCTTAGATGATTTTTTCTATTTTGATTATACTAATGGTAGCAGAATGAAGGACAGCATATATTTAACTCCAGCATATTTATATTTTCGTTAGCTCTCTTAATTGGTGTGATATTAATTATGTGTTATCAACATGAAGATTCAACATATTTTAATATTCCAGATTTAGAATTTTTTAACCAATACTGGTTTTTGCACTGGAAGAATACATACATATTTCATCTAACTTTCTAAAACCTGATTCCATGTAAATACATGCTAGAAACACACCATTGCTCTCATGTATGTTGGAATACTGCCCTTTGACTTATCCTAGAAATCATTAAGTAGTCATTATTATACAAATACTTATAGTTACTATCAATAATTTTCTGCATATCCATGCCTCTGACATGCTTTAAATTGTTTTTTAATTTGGCTAAATGTGTTTCCTTTTATATTTTCCAGACTATTTATATGCACAGCAAGTTTTAAATACAGGCACCCAACAAAAATATTGCTAAAAGAGGGAAGATAAACCAAGGAATAAGATATTCTTAAATTATTTGGACCCAGAATAATCAAAGGTCTTCTGTGATACTCTAGCCTACCTTTAAAAGATCTGCGGAGGGCTTCCCTGGTGGCGCAGTGGTTCAGAGTCCGCCTGCCGATGCAGGGAACACGGGTTCATGCCCCAGTCCGGGAAGAGTCCACATGCCGTGGAGCAGCTAGGCCCGTGAGACATGGCCGCTGAGCCTGTGCGTCCGGAGCAAGATCTGCAGAAAAGAATTCATATCTTCAAAAGATAATCCATTATAGTATTATAACCCCTCACTCTTGATTATGAACACAAGTAAAATTATTATTTTATTTATTTATTTATTTATTTATTTGCGGTACGCAGGCCTCTCACTGTTGTGGCCTCTCCCGTTGCAGAGCACAGGCTCCGGACGCGCAGGCTCAGCGGCCATGGCTCATGGGCCCAGCCGCTCTGCGGCATGTGGGATCTTCCCAGACTGGGGCACGAACCCGTGTTCCCTGCATCGGCAGGTGGACTCTCAATCACTGCGCCACCAGGGAAGCCCAAGTAGAATTATTTTGTAAATGATTACTCTTTTATCCATGAAGCATCTCTTTTTCATTTGACAAATAATTAGTGAGCTTCTTCTATATGTCAGGTGTTATACCCCCACTGACTTTATATTTTAGTAGAAAATATAGAAAAAAAAATCAAGTAAACAGGAATATACATAATATTAAAATAATTGAGTGATACCTGGAGGAAAGGGAAGTGTTAAATGGGTTCATTTGTTTTTCTTGCTTAGGTTGGGATGAGCTAGAAAGATAGAACTAATAGAACTTGGCACCCAATCAGATATTTTGGCAACATTTATCTCATCAACTGCTGTATAATTGAACAGAGTATAAATGTGATATGATTTCATTATGTAATTCCTGAAAGTGATGTCTCAGGGATCACATTCTCCCTCTGTCTCTTTGCACGTATCACTGCAAAATTATTAAGTGACTTAGGGCATTACCATATCACAATGTAATCCATATTATGGTGTCTTATAAATTGACTTATTGTTAAGTTCAACAATGGGAAATTTGAATCAGCATGCTAGGAAATTCAGATGATTTGAAGGCAGAGGTCTTGAATTGGAGTCAGTTATTTTCTTGTACACAATTTGGAACAAGTCACTTCACCTCTTACATCTCTCCTTAAAATAGAGAATAGTACAAATGTCTACTTTAATGACATGATTTACTTGAAAGCACTGTATAAAGTGTAAAGTGATGAAGATTTTATTATGATTATTACCAAATTTACATAATAACTATGACTAGGGTACCCTTTCTTAACTCAGTATGAAAATAAATATTTTGGTATTATGTAAAATTTCATGGAGAAGCATATGGAGAGAATTTTAAGGAAGGATCATGCTACAGAACGTGAAGACCTACACAGTTATAGTTTATTCATATTTTTTCTGGGATACTCTTTGGAATGCTTATAAAGGAGATAGAAGAAACTTCATTTCAAATATTTAAGAATGTTGGGAATGTATAAGTGGTGTATTAAAAATAAAATCCTGTATAAAGACTTTAAGATGAAAATGCTGTTTTAAGTAATTTAAAATGTCAGGCCATGTAAAGGACAAGAATAGACTGAATATATTAGCATGTTAACACTTTTTGGAGTATGAAAAAAGTGTTTGAAATTTATTAATTGGTGGCACATATCTGAAAATACTGGAAGGACACATAGGCTAAAAATGTTGATAATATTTAAGTTTAGTGTACTTCACAACTCTTAAGATAGGTTGCATGTACATGGAAAGCAAGGAATGTCATAACTGAGATCAAAGTGAACTATGTTTATATTAATTTAATTTTTGACACAGTGTTTGAATATAACAAACTGTTTGAGAGCAAAAACTGGTATTTGCACAGTATTTTAATGGACAGTTGAATTAAAAGAAGTCATTACCTGTGTGGGAGTTTTGGCCGTAGTTGTTCCAAAAATTAGAAAATGTAAAGTGTCTTGAAAGAACCCAGAATACTTTTTTTGTTTTAGACAAAATTGGGCACTTGTCCAGAAAAATAGTTGTTCATAGATACACAGATGTGAGCTTCACACTTTCATTCCTTAGCAATTAATGTTATAAAATAATTTAGGTTTGCTCAGCAGGGTTTATAACAGGATATTATCTCTGAGAGTTGGTGTCATCTTTCAAACAACCTAAAATTAGGTTGATATGGGTAGATCCACAGAGCTCAAGGAGAAGAGCTATGTGTATATAATGTTACCTGAGGGCAGATATGGAAAATCCCAAATGAGCCAGAAATAGGACTAGGGATAAAGTAAGTAGAGAATCCCTGACTACATAATATATTTGATAAAAACTCATGGGACAGACAATGAAAAAACTTTTTTTTTTAAGCCAGGAAACAAGGATCATTGCTTCATATTGAGCATTGTAAAAATTATTAAACAGAAACCTCAATAAAAATAGAGAAAGAGGCCAGAATGAGGAGTTTTCATGTCCTACGATGTTAGCAGAGCCCAGCAAGAAGGAAAACTTCCTCTTCTTGCCTGGCAAGAGCTCAGCCAATGAGAGACTGGCACAACTCAGTCAGAAAAGTCACTACACTTTGAACTCTCAATTCCTCCAAGGAACTCTCTGTCTACTAGAACCCTTCCAACTACCCTTTCCCCTCTATAAAGGAGTTTTCTCTATTTTTGTAAGAGATGTGCACATGGCTTGCCATGGATGCAGACCCCGAATTACAATTCTATGCTGATCTCAAATAGACCCATTTTTGCTGGGGAAATAACCGACAGCCTATTTGTCTTAGGTCAACAGCATAAATTTGTATTGATACCTGTGTCTCCATGCTTTGTGTGAAGTGACCCTGATCTCTCCAGTCACTACTGATTGGATCAGGAATTTGCAACTGACACAAAGTCAGCCATTTAGATGCTGGATTCAGCACCTATGATAAGTTTGAAGATTTACTAACTCCTAAGAGTTCATGAATAAAGGGGCATGGACTTGGATATAAGCCGTAAAGAAGTTTGGCTTAGGGGCCTGGTGGTCTCTCTCAGTGATCTCATGATCCTGACCTCCACCAAAGACGTGAAAGAAAAATAGCAAAGAAAAGGAATGCTACCAAGCACCTAAGACTAAATGGGAAAATAAAGAAGTTTAACTTTTAACTTTAAAGCTTTGTGTAATGTTCCACAGTGTTGCCTTTAATATGATAATATCCCACATCATTACAGATCCAAATAGAAAACGAGGAGGTTTATACAAAGAAAAGAAGAATAACAATTTAAGTTTGATTGTTCCCTATTTAAAAGAGATTCAAGAAAATCATCTTTAAATAAACATTTGACTATTTAACTGTGCATTTCTCTAATCCTTATTTTGTTTGGAATAAAGTTTACAATTGATAAATCTCTAATTGTTAAATATATTGAGCAAAAATGGTTGGGAAAGTGTCTGGATAATTTGGATTCATTGTTCATTACAATTCTGTGCTTTGAACTAAAAAAACAATCTAAAATTGTCATACTTGCTTTGCTAACTACACTAGGGGAGTTTATACATCATTTCCAAATAATAGTTTTTTAAAAAAATCATTACTGAAAAAGAAAGACTACTTCATGGCACCTTAGAATTCATCAATACATAGCCTCTGAAACCTTGTAGACAAAAATGCACATCAAATCACATCTTACTATCTGGTTTCCAAAGGACCTGAATAAATACAATATTTTGATTCTCCTAGTTTTTAACATGTTCAATCTCTGGAAGTATGTCTTTAAAAATATACTTTCTGGGCTTCCCTCGTTGCGCAGTGGTTAAGAATCCGACTGCCAATGCAGAAGACATGGATTCGAGCCCTGGTCTGGGAAGATCCCACATGCTGCGGAGCAACTAAACCTGTGTGCCACAACTTCTGAGCCTGAGCTCTAGAGCCCACGAGCCACAACTACTGAAGCCCGTGCGTCTAGAGCCCATGCTCCGCAACAAGAGAAGCCACCGCAATGAGAAGCCCACACACCGCAATGAAGAGTAGCCCCCGCTCACCGCAAGTAAAGAAAGCCCATTCAGCAACGAAGACCCAACACGGCCAAAAATAAATAAATAAAAATAAAGTTCCCTTTAAAAGAAAAAAATATATACTTCGCTTTCAAATCTACTGCCTGAAATATCCATCACACCCAGTGTCAGACTTTGTCTAAAATTCCCCATTTACCTTTCGGAAATTTTCTATAATTTTAAATGTAAGATATTTACTCAAAGCGTATTATTTTAAAAATGATACACATATTCTAGGTAATTTATATAATTATAGACAAAAGATAAGTTCTATGTCAATGCTCATAATTGTTCACTTGGCCATTCCTTACTTTGAGATTCTGGCAGTCCCTAAGCTTATATAATAAACAACTATAGTTTTCATCAGTTCTGTGACCAACCAATGCTATAGGTCACCTCAGGTTCAATGTCTCCTTCCACAATAGTACTGCCCCTTCCTGTTTACTGCTGGTACATACACATGCTTCTCAATCCAATTTCTTCTCCACACTTTCCTAAGATCTTCAGCTTGCCCGTCGTGAGATTTAATGCCATATTTATTTTGGTATCACCTACCATCTACCACTTTCTCACCCCTCACTCATGTAGTTCCTCTGTACCTGTAGATAAAACAGTAACTTATTTACTATTTGATGCTTGGTTAGTTAATTTTAAGATAATATATCACATTATGCTTAAGGACATGAGCTTTATAATAAAAAAAAATCTGCATTCGGGATCTGTCTCTCACTTTTTAGCTGTATGATATGGGGGAAAGTAAGCCTGTTTCCTGTGTAAGCCTGTTTTTTCTGAGGTAAAAATGGGACTGAAGTATTAGCTATTTCTTAAAGTCGTGAGGATTTAAGATGATACCTATAAAGGATTTAATGTGTAAGTGGGACAAAATGAACTTTTATTTATATACAATTGTAGTACCCTTGCTCTGGTTATGCTAAATTATGGTTTACTTCCAGGACTGCTAGTTTAATAATTTAATTACTGCTTCAGTCAGGGTATGCCAAATTATGCTGCAGTAATAAATAACTTCAAAAAGCTCAAGGGATTAAAAAACAAGATTTTTTTATCGGACATGTTTATGTCCATTTCAGGCCAGCAGGGCTCTGCTTTGTGTCATCATGTTCTCATTTTGGGCCTATTACACAGTTGCCTAATACACAGTATCTAGAACATGCAGCTCACCACTACAGAAGGAAGAACAATATACGCTGTAAGTGCACTGGCACATCAAATTTCCTGCTTAAAAATGACATGTTTCACTCCTGGAGCGAAGCTCCATATCATTGGCTGGAGCAAGTCGCAGAGCCACATGTAAAGGTAGGGGGGAAGTTCAAACCTACCCTTTACCTAGGAAGAGAGAGGAGAGGAGATAGTTCACAGATAGGGCTAATACCTACCACGGTTATTATGGCTCATTTCTCCCAGTTACTATATTAAGAAAAAGTTTAAAAACTCATAATTTAAAAGGTATTAGTGGTCACAAGGAGCACTTTTTTCTCAGAAAGCGAAACTCTTTTACTAGCTTTACTTTGAAACAGTCCTGAAAGAAAAGGAGTCATGCTGCACAGTGAGACAGATATGATTCCCAGACCTTCCAGAAGACAGTAAGAAGGACTTGTTAAAGCTCACAGTTTGATTCAAGGATCTTCCTGGTTGTGGTTGTGTACCAGAGTCACCTGTGGAGTTGTGTTTTGTTTCATTTTGTCTTTAAGGTACACATATCTAGGCTTCACAGGATAACCAATAAAAAAATAATATCAAAATGGTTTATCTGGGTTGGCAAGGAGTAAAAGTACTGCCTTATTCTAAGGTAGGAATCAATTCAGTTTATTTGATTGTTAATTTTTATGAGATTCTTGGACATAGGCAAACGAAACATATGAATGAAAAATACAGGAGATGGAATGATCCTAAAATTACAAGTGCATCTCACACATGTGCACACACACACACAAATATATGTGTATATACTCCTCACATGTATATAAAATATATATAAAATTTAAATCTAATATAAACATACTCCTTTAGATATAACATAATTTATGTATACTAATTATAAAATTTGGAGAAGAAGATGTAGAAATGGGACTAAAATATTATGTATTTCTTAATCATCTTTTTCAAAAAAGGTACACATTTTTCTACATCAGCATTTTGGAGGCTTTTAGCACATACCAATTGAATATGTTTTCATGATTTATATATTTACATGACTTAGGATAAATCTTTCATGATCTAGGAAGGTCATCCACCCCAGCACTTATAATCTTACTCTGTGTGAACATAACAATATACTTTTTTAATCTGTGCTTTCAAGCATTGTTAGTTTCTTGTAAGATTCAGCGTGCCAGATTATCAGAATCAGGAATGATGAATAATCATCCTTACCAGATTTTTCAAAGACATATTCAGGTAGATAAAGATCGAATGAGTAATGGGCAAAAGAAAATCTACATTTCGGTAGTAGTCAAAACAAGTAGTAGCCGAACTTGGGTCTTCCAAACCAAAATATTAGTTGGAATTTATTGATTACATTGATAGTCAGAGACTGCTGTAAGAACTATGTGTTGTTCCAGTTGGGTAATTGTACAACACACCCAAGAGAAATAGTAAATTCCTAAAACTATATGTAAAGTCCTAAGAAGCATACCTGAATCTATAAAGGTCAGATCTAATTATTATAAGTAGTACTAATATATAATCTGTATCAGGAGATTTTGGCTTGAAAATTGAACTATAAGACTGGCAGTACCATGCATTATAAACACACAGCTAAAATTAAAGACAATCTGAAACTTTATATGATTCATAATTCTATGTAATTCAAAATAATCATTATCCATAATTCAAAATAATCATAATCCATAATTCAAAATAATCTTTCAAGATGTGATATTTTATAACGTTAACAAACAAACTCAGTCTCAGAGAAATTACCTAACTTTTATACAGTTTTCAGCTGGGAAGTGGCGAGGCCAGGATCTGATCCTAGGTTTGTCTGTCATCAAAGTTGCTTCTTCTTACGCTAACTCAACAAATACATGGAGACACTAGCCCAATGCTACCTGTGCCCAGTAAATTATCACTTGCATGCCCAAAACATGGCACAGTGACTTGCTTATGGTAAGGTGAATGTTTATTGTGGTGATTTATAAAAAGAAAGAGATAATGTCATTGCTTCCCACAACTTCACCCTACCCTCACAAAACTGCCAACTTCTACTTAGGGCAGAGTTAACAATGCAGCCCAGTGATTCATTTCTGATAAAAATACTACACACATCTTTTTTAAAAATTCTGTCCCATGAATACCTACATTCTTGGGCTACCTGGTTTACAGCAGAGAGCAAAACACAGGCAAGGGAATATAAGTCAGTGACCCTCCAGACTCATTTCAAAAAGAAGAGTTCTAATTTTGCCTCTCACATATTAGAGTTCTCTGTTAACTCTTTTTTTTTTTTTAAGAGTATGGTAGGAAAAAGATGAAAAACCACTGAAATTATGTATTCTATCTTCATATAGTCCAATGGGATATATATTGTTACAATAATTTTATAGATTATGCACTTGAGACTCAGAGAGATTAAATATTTTGCTCCAGATCACATGAATGGGCAGTGACAGAGCTAAGATTAAAAATTTGGAAAAATCAGACTCCAGAGTCTGTGGTCTTAAACACAGAACACTTAGACTATTATTACTTGGCATGATGTAAATACTCCATAAACATTTTATTGTTGTCTTGTTATTTCTCAGCTGTGCCACACAGATGTTTTCTACTTCACTGAAGAGATGAAAGGTAAAAATGATTTCAATTAAAAATTTGTGGAGTGAACAACAGCCCAAGACAGGTCCATCTGCCCTTATTATTGCAAAATGGAGATGAAGAGAACAAGACAGATTCCTATCAAACTTTACGATCAAATAAATTTTGGTATTTAATAAAATGAACATATTCACTATGGAAAACTGGGAACAAAAATTAGAGTAAAAGTAGATATATTAATATTAGGATTTGGTAAGTTAACAAAAAAATATCTCAAATATATTTACAGCCAAATCATACCAAAATTTTAAGTAACAACTAATTTACATCTTGCAAAGTTATTTGAGAAAATAAAAAAGGATCATGAGCTACTCAGCTCATTTTATGACATTACTGTACCTTAATCTCAAAATCGAACGAATTCGTCTATATAAGTTGCATTACACTTTGGTGTAAATTTCAAAAAGTCAGTGGTTTATACAACAAAGGTTTATGTCTTGATCATGCTTCATGTCCGTTGAGGATTATCTGGAGATTCACTCACAACAACAGTATAAGACAAATGAAGTATCTAACCAATATTTAGAACAAGTGAAAATCACATTGACATAAGGAAACAGATTTATCTTAAAAAGAATATAATGTACATGCAACAAGTAGGGTAATATCACAATAAGGATTATGTAAATTAACAACACATGCACAACAACAGCTATATCCATTATATAAAGGAACTAAAATAAAAAGCCACATTAACACTTTTAGATTACCTGTGGTTGAGAGGGTAGTCAGAATAGGTAGAAAGAGTAATGAAAATATATTTCCACGCGTGTAGTTATTTTGCAACTAGTCTTAGCCAAAAACAAGTGAAAATGTTTCCATGTCAACCAATATTCATGTATTATTTCAATTCCTAAATTGTATTCCATTTTATTGAGATCAACAATATATACAGCAACACACAATTGATGAAATGTATTTCCTTTTTTTTATTTTTAGAAGAAACAATGCTGCAACATATATTCTTTTAGCTATTTAGTTGCATACTTCTTGAATGTTGAATACCTCAGAAGATAGCTTAATTGATAAAGTAATACTAAAATACAAAAAGATAAGCAATTAATTTTATTTATTGATTACAGGATGAACATTCATTTGAGTCTGAATCCTTGAAATTGTTTTTGACTTTACTGGTTAGCTATGCCAGTCCTGTCACAGTACTGGAAAAGGATGTACAATTCTTATCTCCCCATGAAGTGGTAAAGTCTTGAGAAATTTGGGAATATTTTGCCCAAGGGTGCAGGGGTAATTTTAGCATAAACCTCCTATGTCAAATAGTTTACTCCTCTATCCTTTTACTTGTGATGTAACTACCCCTCTTTTAAACAGATCTGACTTTAGGCTAAACTTAAGTGACTATTGCCCCTCAATCTTATAAGGAAAGCTACCCTAAAACCATTATTTTATCACCAGATACTTCTAACTTTTTTATATTTACTCTTCTCCTTCTATTGTTTCATATTTCATTATACAGCCTTCATTTTCACCTGTTGCTTGCCTCTACTCCTACAAATTATCAAGTATTAAACACACAGCTTTGAAAAGCCTAAATATTGAATTTTATCTTAATGTTCACAAATTTTATTCTCTCTTTTTTCAGAAGAAGAAAATGGTTTAACAATTCCATTTACTTCTATGATGCAAATATGAGATTGTCTTATTTTGGAATACATCTGGTCAATTAGCTGCTATATGGATAACTAAGCCAACTTTATTTAATTTTGGGTTTCTATGTAGATATATAATTGCTTGTCAGTGTCTTCAGTTGACTCTCAGAAATTATTTTTGAACTTGATATATTTGTTTTCAATCCCCTAACTGGCTCTTCACAAGATCTACTGTAATTGGCTATTATTGAATCTCATTTAGCATACATTTTTCCCTTCAGTACATAAGCTAATCCAAGGGTGGCCATGATTTGTTTGATTTTTTTTTTTATTACTTACTTCTGTATATCTGCCTTATCTCTAAGGTTTATTTCTTTTACGTCCTCTATTAACCTAAAAGTAAAATGACTCTTTGTCCCACAAACACATATATAATGCATTGATTAGATAAACAAAATTTTAAAACAGCTTCTAGAAACATGATTGTTTTAAATCATGTGAAAATGTTTGTTTTTAGTATATTTGAAAAACATTTAATTACTCATATTTATCAAATTTGTATTGATGGAATCCATTGGCATTTGGCAACACTGTTATTTGATAGAAGATAAATATATTTATATTTCTTTTTATATCCTCATCTGATTTCAAGTTCTTTCTTAGCTTTACGTTTCATTATCTTCCTAGTTTAAGAAATCCCTTAACATCTAAGCTATGCAAAGAGTATCACTTTTACCACACACAAAAAATAGATCCCCAAAGCCTAACTTCTCTATAATACTTTTCTTATGCTTTGCATCCCAATTCCTTCTACCACTGAGACCTTATTCAATTATTTACACTGCATATTTAATCTCTTCTTCTATAGGAGCTCTAGCTTGGATTACTATTAACTTTTAAAGAACAACAAAAACAAAAGTGAAACTTTCCCTTGACCTTATTAACTACTTGGACTATTACTCTGTCTTTTCACCCCAAAGCTCAAAATAATAGCTGAAACTCAGAATCTTGCTTTCATCAAATCTTATTTCACTCTAAAAACTTTAATAAGACTCCCCTTTGCAAGATTGCCAATTAGGAGTTAAATGTCATTTTGTAATTTCTGGACTTCAAGAAAGACAGTGTTGAATCAGTACGTGCTTAAAAGCACAGTTGCTGGAGCCAAACTTCCTGTATTTAAATCTCAGCTCTGCCATTTACTTGCCTCAGTGTCATTATTTGTAAAATAGAGATAATACTATTTCATAAGATTCTTGTGAGGGTTAAAGTGGATTAATATGTAAATAAAGCACTTAGAATAAGGCCTATAACATGACTGAAAGTGTGAAATCATTACCCATACTTATTTTTGAAAACTTCATTTTGGCATCTTCCTCCATCTGGAAGAAAATTCCCTAGGTTTTTCACATACTTGTCTCCTTCTCATCTTCTAATCTCAGCTCTAATATCACATGATTAGTAAGACCTTCCCAAATTAAACCACATAAAGTATTCTTGCCCCACACCAATCCATTCTCTATCACATTACACTGTTATATTATTATATACTTTTATTTTCTCTATTGCTTCTTATTTTTATTATTCATTTTCTGTACATATTTGTCATTTATTTTATTGTTCAATGTCAGTATTAACAGCAATAATCTCAAAAGAAATAGGATCCATGAAAGCAAAGACCATATTTGTCAGGATAATGACTCTATCTCCGGCACACAGTAAGTTTTCCAGAATATCTGTTGAACATATAAACAATCACCATCCCTATTATGTGAAATATCAGCTCTATTCAAATTGCTCCCAGCTTCCAAAATGGCAGAGTGAGGGGCCCTAACTATTCTCCAGCAAAACTATACCGGTGAAAATTTCAAAAACAAAGGAATTACCATTAAAAGTATCTGGAAGTTACCCTGAGAGCATACAGAAAATGCTCTCAGGATAAAAAATACTGAAAGAAAAGTACTAAATCTCTGTAAAACAATGGACGTCTATGACACTTGAGCCTTGACCATCTCCCTCCCTTGTCCCACCTACCAGCACTCTATGTTAGAAGCTCTTCTCTAGACAGATGTGAACAAAACCTGAGGTTTCTTTCCTCTTACGTCCTTGTCAAGGAATATTGTTATCTCATCAGGAAGCATAGGAGCCCAGCATTTGTCACATCACCACCCCTTCCAAGTCTTAAGTTGCAAAAGCTAAATTTTACTGGTCAGTATGGCTAAGAGGTCAGAGAGGCTCACTTCCTCTACCCAGCCCCCCACTCAAAGGACAAAGAGCTAACCCCAGAAGCAACAGGCCAAATATAGTGGGTACCTGACTACCCTTTCCCCAGCTTGCTTAGGGCAGGGGTTGCACGTCAGCAGTGGCAAGCTGAGACCCTGAGGATACCATTCCCACCCAGTACCCTATCTGTAATGAGAATCTGATTGCCAACCTCTTATATAACTCTAGAGCACTAGCTTTGATACTTAACCAGGATGAGGTAGTCCAAAAATAGAGAGAGCTTTTGAGCTCTCCTGAAGGCAACTGACTATACTTAAAACAGAGTGAACTTTCCTTCAAGCCTAATGGTATTATTGAAAACAGGGGAGATTTTGATGTTAAGTAGTTAAGAGGAAGAGGCTGGTAGCTCATTGAGAAGAAGAAGCTAAACCATGTGTCAGCCAGTTTACCAGAGTTCACGAAGGAAAAAAGAGTTTTAAAAGACCACTCCTGGGTTCAAAAATAAATCTCAAAGACTGGTTTCATAAACTATTCCTGCAAAGAAACCCAAATTTAATTAGATTACACTGAGGGGTAATTTACTCCCCAGACTATTTTTGAAAACAATAGAGCAATCAGCCACAAAGTAGTAGAGATTAAGCTTGGTGTGATAGGAAATAAGGCAGACAGTTTAACAGAGAAATCTGCAGAAGAGGCAAAGAGATTCCCTGTTAAAACCACTGTCATTTTGGGGTGACTGTGTACAGACCTAAATCTGAGCCTGTTGTGAAACAACATCAGAGGCTTCATACTGTAGATGAATAGACAAGACTAAAATAGTCTAGCCAAGACTCTAAAAAAATAAACAATTAAACAAGGATAAACAAATCCTACAGGGGTAGGAGGGAATCAGTACCCAGAGCTGTGACAATACATTACCTAAAAAGTCCTGTTTCACAAAAATTTTTAACACATACAGAGAAATAGCAAAGTGTGACCCATACATAGGGAAAAATTGCCAGCAACAGAAACTGCCTGTGCGAGGGCCTAGATGTCAGATTTAACAAAGATTTCAAAGAAGCCATTAAAAAAGATGTGCAAAATAAAGAAACTGTGCATAAGGAAGTAAAGGTAGCTATGACAACGGTTCATCAAATAGAGAATACGAATAAAGAAATAGAAAATATAAAAATTAACCAAGTCAAAATTTTGGAACTGAAACATTCAATGATTAAGATAAAAAAATTTTTTTTTCCTAGGGAGGATCAACAGAAGATGTGAATAGTCAGAAGACAGAATCAGTAAAGGTGAAGGCAGAATAATAGAGTATGCAATTTGAAGAACAGCCAGCATAAGAATGAAGGAAATGAATATAGCCTCAGAAAAATGTGGGGCAACATTAAGCACAGGAACACATGCATAACCAGAGTCCTGTGAGTGGAGAGCGAGAAGGTAGCATAAATCTGAAACAGTTTCTCACAAGTAAAAATATATATTGTAAGCCTAAGAGCAATCAATAATAAAGTAACTCAAAATAGGTAGTGAAAAAACATTAAAGGGGTTAAAATTTTACTTTATAAAATATTCACTTATTAAAAAAAACAAAATGGTGGAGAAAGAAACTAAAGAGGCATGAAACATAGAAAACAAAAAGTAAAATGGCAGAAGTAAATTCAACTATATCAATAAAACATTAAATGGAATCAACAAAATTGATAAATCTTTAGCTGCACTGACAAAACCAAAGAGAGAAGAGATTCAGATTACTAAAATGAAGAATAAAAGAGGGGTAATTTCTACTGACTTTACAGAAGTAAAAGGAGTTACAAGGGAATAATATAAATGAATGTAGACTAAAAAATTAGATAACTAAGAGGAAATATACAGACTCCTAGAGAGACAAAAACTACTGAAATGCATTCAAGAAGAATAGACTTTTGAGAAATGGAGAGACTGAATTTGTAATCAACAAATCCCACAAAGAAAACCCCAAACCCAAATGGCTTCCCTGGTGTATTTTACCAAACATCTAAAAAGCAACTGACACCAAGTCATTATAAACTCTTCCAAAAACAAAAATAGAAGAGGAAAGAACAATTCCCATCTCATTTAGTGAGGCCAGTATTAAACTGATATCCAAATCAAAGACAAATATATAAAAAGAAAAGAAACTACAAAACGTATCTATTATAAATACAGAACCAAAAATCCCCAATAAAATACTCATGAACTAAATCTAGGAATAGAATCAACCTGATAGAGGTATATATTAAAACCTACAACTAATATCATACTTAATGATGAAAAATGAATGCATTCACACTAAAATCAGGAACAAGACAAAATATCTGTTCTCACTACTTCTATTCAATATTGTACTGGAGGTTGTGGCTTAGACAATTAGGTATAAAATGAATTAATATGTACCAGATTGGAAAAGAAGTAAAACTTTACCACATGATCTTGTGTATATAAAATCTTAAGGATTCCACTAAATAACTAGTAGAACTAGTTAATGAGTTGAGCAAGATTGCATGACATGAGATCAATATACAAAAATCAATTGTTTCTCTAAACTTTCAATGAACAATCTGAAAATGAAATTAAGAAAACAATTCCCTTTGTAATAGCATAAAAATAAAATACTTAATAATAAATTTAACAAAAGATGGGTAAAAATTATACTATGAAATCTATAAAATATTTTGAAAGAAATTAAAGATGTAAACATATGGAAAGACATTCCATCTTCATGGACCAAAGACTTAATATTGTTAAGGTGGCAATACGCCCAAATTGATCTTCAATTCAGCACAATCTCTATCAAAATCCTAGCTGATCTTTGCAAAAATTAACAAACTCACCCTTCAACACATATGGAAATTCAAGGAAACCAAAATATCAAAACAGTCTTGAAAAAGACCAAAGCTGAAGGACTCAGAAGTCCCAATTTCAGGGCTTCCCTGGTGGCAGAGTGGTTGAGAGTCTGCCTGCCGATGCAGGGGACACGGGTTCTGTGCCCCGGTCTGGGAAGATCCCACATGCTGTGGAGCGGCTGGGCCCATGAGCCATGGTCACTGAGCCTGCACGTCTGGAACCTGTGCTCCACAATGGGAGAGGCCACAACAGTGAGAGGTCTGCGTACCACAAAAAAAAAAAAAAAAAAGTCCCAATTTCAAGAATTACTACAAAGCTACGGTAATTATGTTAGGTACTGACATAAGAATAGACATAGACTAGATCAGTGGAATGTAAATAACCCTCACATTTACTGTCAGTTCATTTTTTTAATAAATTTATTTATTTTATTTATTTATTTTTGGCTGTGTTGGGTCTTCGTTGATGCGCATGGGCTTTCTCTAGTTGTGGCGAGCGGAGGTTACCTTCATTGCAGTTCATGGGCTTCTCATTGCAGTGGTTTCTCTTGTTGCAGAGCATGGGCTCTAGGCGCACAGGCTTTAGTAGTTGTGGCTCGCAGGCTCTAGAGAGCAGGCTCAGTAGTTGTGGTGCAGGGGCTTGGCTGCTCCACGGCATGTGGGATCTTCCCGGTCAGGGCACAAACCCATGTCCCCTGCATTGGTAGGCGGATTCTTAACCATTGCAACACCAGGGAAGCCCTGTCAGTCCATTTTCGATAAGAATACCAAGATAATTGATGTTCCAACAAATGGTGCTAGGATACTGGATATTCATATACAAAATTTTACTCAAAATGATTCAAAGACCTAAATATGAGGCCTAATGATTCAAACTCCTATAAGAGTAAACTCTTCTGTGTAGATCTTCCTGACTTTGGATTTGGCAAATGATTCTTAGATGTGACACCAAAAACACAAGCAAAAAAAAGGAAAAAAATGTTAAATTACACTTCATCAAAATTCAAAACTTTTGTGCTTCAAAGGACCCGGACAAGAAAGAGAAAAGACAACCCATAGAATGGGAGAAAATATTCATAAGTCATATGTTTGATAAGGTACCTGTATCTAGAATATATAAAGAATGCTTACAACTCAATAATAAAAAGACAACCCAATTTAAAATGTGCAGAGGCTCTCAATAGACATTTCTTCAAAGTAGGTATAAAAAATGCCAATAAGGATATTAAACATATGCAATATCATTAGGCATAAGGGAAATGGAAATTAAAATCACCATGAGATAGCACTTCAAATCCACTAGGATGGCTATAATTTAAAAGACAGATTACAACAGGATATGCATAAATTGGAATTCTCATACAGTGTGGTAGAAATAAAAAATAATGCAGTCACTTTGGGGAAAAAAGGCCACTTTTGGAAAAGCCTGGTAGTTCCTCCAAATGTTAAACACAGAACTATTCTATGACCTAGGAATTCTGATATATATAGATATATATCCAAGAAAAATGAAAATATATCCACCTAAAACTTTTACACAAATGTTCATGGCAAATTATTCATGCTGGTCAAAAAAGCAGAAACAACTCAAATGTACATTGACTGATGAATGAATCATTTGTGGTATATTCATGCAATGATATATTATTTAGGAATAAAAATTAATGAAATAGTAATACATGCTATGTCATGGATGAACCTTGAAAATATTCCATTATGTGAAACTATCACTGGCAAAGACCATTAACAATTCCCAGGAAATGAAAACTTCAGACCAGGGCTCCTAGCGAGAAATGGCTGCACCAACACTTCAGCTCGGAGGGCTATGCGCGCATGCACAAGCGTTGCACAAGCGCTGTACAAGACACTGTGATTCAAGATGGCGGTGGCGGGCTGGGTGCAGATATGCTGCGCCTGGCACTGAGATCTGGCGCGTGGGGAGCAGCACAGCTGCACCAGACCCACTAGAACTCCGCCGCTTCTCTGCTGACAGGAACCCTATGAAGCAGCCCCAGCCCCACCCCCATCCCCACGGCCTTTCTTCTTGGGAGAGCGTGCATTCTAGAGGGCAAGCTCGCACCTCTCCATTCTTTGATCAAAGAATAAAGCTTTCCTTTGCTTCTGAACCCAACTCGACCTGTCATGTTTTATTGGCTACAGTGACACACGGCAGGAGTCTTGTTGGAGTCCGACTTGACAGGGTCGGTAACTAAATGTCCAGAACAGGCAAATCAATAATGGCAGTAAGTAGATCAGTGGGTACCTAGGAATGGGGTGTTGGGGGAACTGGGGAGCAACTGCTCATATGTGAGGCATTTCTTTTTGAGGTGGTAAGAATGTTCTAAAATTGTTTGTATTCATGGTTCCCAATTCTGCTAATATATTAAGAAATCACTGAATTGTACACTTTAAATCAGTGAATTGTATGTTATGTCAATTATATCTCAACATAGTTGTCATTTAAAAAAAGGCAGCATCTCTGGTGCTTCTGAATCAAATAAGCCAGAGATGATTTTAAAACATCCTGAAATAAAGGTAACTTGAGAAAAAAATAAAATTGATTTAGTACCATGTCTAAAGCATCCTATTGACTGCCTTTATTTTTCTCCTCAGCTAAACTTTTAAAAACACAGCTTTTGCTCCACTACATGTTATCTTTCTAACTTCTGTCTTTCTTTTACTTCTATCATCAACCCAGGTTGCAAGTATCCACATCAGTAGCAATGAATATAAAACATTGTTTACTTTGTTAAGTACTTATAAAAATGTCTTCCCCTAGAAAATGTTACTAACGATTATAATTCATAGATGCAAAACAAATATCATAACTTCAGTATGATATAATATGGTATCTAATGAAAACACTTTATCAAATAAAAAGTGTCAGGGAGGCCTAGCCCAAGTCCTCTTTCAAACTAACGTTGTTACGTTGAGCAAGTTATTTCCTATCTCTTGCCATTTCATTTATCTATAAAATGAAGCTGGACAACATTTCTAAGGTTCCCTCCAGCTCTAACATTGTGTGTGTGTTTACGAGTTGTAATTCGTTTATAAATTGAATGCAAAGTATTACAATAAACTAATAGTAAAATACATTGTGGCATATGATTGTATTTATTTTCAGAATGGTTAAACATTTGAACGTTTGGAATTTATTCTATTGATGTAATACAACTCTATTCATTTGCTGCTGAAACAACGTAAAAGATACAAATATACAAGAAATAGGTTAACTAATCACCTGGTGAGATATAATGGGTGGACATTGTAAATTCATTATATTTGCAAACGCTTCACTTGCCAGGCTGTTAGTAAATATATGAACTATGATAAATCAGCCTAAGGGTAAGCCTCGATCTTGTCTACCATTGTAAGTTGCTTATCATCAACTCACACTAATATAGTAATGTCAGTGAAAAATAAATCATAGTCTTTGCATTAAATTTTCTTAAGAAACAAAATTAGATGCTTTCTAATGCTGACCTCACACTTGATTTTTAATGACAGATAAACTGAAGCAGTGTGTAGTGAATGGATAAAAATATAATGATTTATGTGCTCATATTTCGGGTCTCAATTAGCTTTATCACTGGACATAAATCTACTCTAACCTCATAATTTTGGACTTCAAAACTCACCTTTCATGAAATAAGAGTCAAATAAAAGCAAGTGGAAGGTAAAGAAACATACAAGGGATAGTAGGAGCTAGAAAAAATAGAGTAAGAGAAAAGGTAAAAAGTGAGCAGTATGACAAAAAATGTTGGAGTATTTGTAGAAATGAAGTATGCACGCACACGGGTACCCATGTACATAAACATATATTTAATTTACACATTTATATTAAATTAGAATATGGTGGCGTTATTAAGTGATTAAAGCAGTGTCTGGTAGGTTGCACAGAAGAGACTCCTAGAACTAAAGTTCCCGCAGAAGTTTATTGTAAGATTCACATCCAGAGAGAGAAAAGCAAGGGAAACTATCTGAGCACATGTGCAGTCAGTGTGAATCCAGAGGTTCACAGAGTGGGATGTATTCATAGGCCCATGTATGACCAAAGGAATAGCTGAGAATTATTTAGAATACAACCTGAGCTTAAGTGATCCATCATCACTGTGGGCACCTGCTACTCGCATTTCTCAAGAGAGATGGTGTGATTGCATCTACTTCCAAAAGAAACAATAACAATGATAAACAATAGTTTTATAGTGCATATTGTAGTTTACTATATAACATGCACAGCTCTAAGAACTTTACATTAATGTGTTCATTTTAATCATATCACCAGTTGTATGAGGGTAGGTACTGTTGTTATTCTATCATACTGATGTAGAAACTGAGGCATGGACTGATTAAACAAATTGTCCAAGGTATAGACATATAGAGGGAGGCAGAATGTAAATTCAGACATATGGCTCCATAGTCTATGCCATCAACCCCTTGCCTCTTTATGTCTCGTCTATATATGTAGTGTATTTATAACTTAACAAAGGTTGGCTATTATTATTTTAAAACTTGAAAAGGAGAAAAATGAAAATAGCATTTACAGGTCTCAGCAAGTAGGTTCAAAAAGCTGGAGGGAGAACAGTACCTCACCTCCAGAAGTGGAAGGTAGATACTGGAGTAAGAGAGAACTAGTCTCAGGAATTTTTGTCAGCATCCCATAATGGTTGTAAGTCTCCAGAGACTAGTCAACACCCTGGAGAATGGAAAATGGCTGAGAAGTACCCAGAAACGGACCTTCCTGTAAGTAGTCTAAGAAAGTCTCCAAGTCCCAAGTTTATCTACAAAGTAAAGCCAAGCTCCTAGATCCAAGGCGCCTAGTTGAACAAGGCTCTGAGAGGGGAGGGAGCTGAATTCATAGTGCACTCAGACGCTCATGCCATCTAAACCAGATCAACTGCTGCAAGGACTAGTCCAATAACCTGTGCTCTGGAGCGTTTGTTCAATGTCCCAGCCTAAGGAGACTTGGGAATAAATTGGGATATTTAGTAGAATACACCCTAACCAGAATTTTATTTATTTATTTACTATTTATTTGTTCATATGATGGGTTTTATCTATCCAACTATAGTATTTCTGTGTTGCAGTAATTTCATTCTTTCAAAATGTCTTTATGGTATGTGACAGATTGTGTTTTCCAAAGACGGTCGCAGTGATATATATCTCATGTCTTCTACAACATGACCCTGTCACCTTCTTTCCACCTCATAAAGAACTAGACACTATTACCCTACCCCTGGGAAGGCCCTGCAACCGCTTTGATCAATAGGCTGTGCAAGTTTCTGCTTCCTACCTCTTGAAAACTAGTTACCCTGTAAGAATTATGGCTTTCCTGAGAACCCCACATTGTGAGAAGACCATGGAAGATGGTATGGAGAGAGAGAAAGGGAGAGAGAATGAAAGAGAACAACAGACCAGGAACTCAGGTGCCATATATATGTGTTGGGAAATAACGTTAGTATTTTCACAGTTTGGCTCAGTTAGGGTTTTATGAGTAAAGATTCCCGGGGGTTAGGGTGGGGAGGATAGCAAGCCTAAAGAAAGAGACCTTCAGAGAGATTTAGAGATTTATCTTCCCAAGGTCATTTCTTTACATTGCAAATGGTAATGGACTTAGAGACCTTCTTCTCTCTCCAGAGAGAATTCTCTCTCAGTTTCTATCTCTGTCTCTGCAGAGGGGAGGAGGGGTAGCTGTGCCAGCTGTTTATATAAGCTCCAATAATTCATAATTTCAAGGTTCCTCTACTTTGGTACAATTCCTCTATACACCGATTACATCTAACCCTCACTGCATTACCTGTTGGGGGCGGGATATGGTGAGCTAGTGCTAGGATCATTATGTGAGTAAATAATCAGTCTGTTCTCTGATCTGGAAAACTCATGTTGCCTTAAGAATCAATCAATAAATGGAGATATAAAAACCTCACAGTGTAAAGTGATTTTGTAAGTGGATCCTCCAGCCCCATCTGCCCCAGCTCTACTACCTGGATCAGAGAAAAACTGCCCAGCCAAGTCCTTCCCCAATTTTTGACCTAAAAAATCATGTACAAAATAAAAGACTATACATTTTAAACCACTAAATTTTGGGGGTAGTGTTTACACAGGAATAAATAATTGATAAACAGTGGATGGTTTGTCTAAATGTTATCTTTTTTGTATTGCCTTATTGTCAAAACATTCCTTTTTACCACTTCTTTTAAAATATTCCTTATTTTTGTATACTAATGACCAGGTTTACATATAAGATAAATTTAGTATTGCAATAAACCGTTCCATTCCACCTCATCTATTTTAAATCAATACCTTTTTGTAAATAAATTTATGTATGTATGTATGCATTTATTTATTTATGGCTGCATTGGGTCTTCGTTGCCGTGCTCGGACTTTCTCTAGTTGCGGCGAGCGGGGGCTACTCTTCATTGTGGTACTCGGGCTTCTCGTTGCGGTGGCTTTTCTTGCTGCGGAGCACAGGCTCTAGGCACGTGGGCTTCAGTAGTTGTGGCACGCAGGCTCAGTAGTTGTGGCTTGAGGGCTCTAGAGCATAGGCTCAGTAGTTGTGGCACACGGGCTTAGTTGTCCCGTGGCATGTGGTATCTTCCTGGATCAGGGCTCGAACCTGTGTCCCCTGCATTGGCAGGCAGATTCTTAACCACTGTGCCATCAGGGAAGTCCCCTCCACTTCATCTATTTTATTTTCTGATTATATTCTAATTTTTCTTCCAACAGATATTTTTTTGATATTTAAGTAAAGTCACCCTTCTCCTTCTCTTTAAATTCCACATCTTTTTATGTATGTATGCATGTGTGAATGTTTATATGTATGAATGTATGAAAGTATTTATTCATTTATTCACATGTTTATTTATGAGTATATTTGTTTATTAATAGAGTAATATCTATATTTTGCCCTTCCCAAGTGAAAGTGATACAACTTGCAAAGAGGTCACATATAGCATTTTGACATATGTTTATGAGTTTAGGATGGAAACAAGGCCATCTTTGAGTAATGGAACTAGATGTATACATATTTACATAAAAATATGACTAGACATATGAATCTACTAATAGAAAGCAGAAAATAATAGGAACAACATAAATGTCAGTGGCTATCCTTTCCACATACGGCACCTATATTTTCCTGGTTACCTGACCAATATTCCATTATTACAGTGCTATCCTACTAGAGAAATCAATTGCCTAAAAATGAAAATGAAAAACTGTACGCCTCATCAGTGAATTTAGCAATGTTGGATCTTGTCTTATTATTATTATTTTTTAGGTGGGGGGGATGGGGGAAGGTGAGATGGGAGGGAAGGAAGCGGGGTGAGGATGAGATAGTCCAGGTTGGGTTTATTAGCCTGCTCTCTAAGGGTAGCTCAAATTTCAAAAGAGGAATAAAGAGGAGGGAGGAATTACTTGAAGGAGTGGAGAGGAAGGCTAGCTTTGTTTAGGGAAAATCCCTCTTTATGGAAACAAGGAACAGATAAAAGGTATTTCCTGTTAATAAGACTAATTCTTCAAAATTCTCCCAAGTACCCTTTAAAGTTCTGTGGCACTGGACACTAGCAAGAGATCAACCGTATCTAGGCATCAGTGAAGGAAGTCCTGTTTCCTTTTTCTGCAAGTTTGTTCATTTTGACCATCTGGGATCACATTCCTTTCTGCCTGAAGCTTCATTGTACCTAACATAGTTGCACAGTTTTCCACTTTCTAGAAGGAGTTGGGGCTTGGAGTGAGCAAGGATTTTGAAGCATGTATAGGGTTTAATTTTTTTTTCTTTCTGATTTACTTGGGTGGGGTTTTGCCCAGTTCACCATCTCAGCTATTGTTTAAACCAAACACATAACTAAGGGCAGTTTATGGATGTTTCTCTTTTCAAAACTTGTGACCCAGGTCCAGGGCTGAAATAATCAATCCTGTTCTAAATTTGGGTTGTACGCCTCTGGAAATATTTTACAATAATTTTTAAACACAAATATCGCTTATCCACCTTGTTATGGAGAACAAATATTACAGATTTTTATCAGTGGGCACTGTTTCTAATTAACTTATCAGCCCTGAATGGATCTTGTCTTGACACTGCTTGTCTTGCCCCAGGGACTTTGAGGATACCACATGAAAGTCATTTCAAAGTTTCTTCACCTAAAAACTAGGAGGTAGGTTGATGCAGGAATACATTTCTATCATTCATGAGATTCCTTCCTGAGAATGGGTTGATAGAAAAATAGAATGAACAAGAGCTGTCAACAGAAGTAGATTCCTGAGAAAGTGATAGAAAAGAAATGAGGACGGAAGGGTCAGGAAGGTCTGCTATTTCATACCTTCAGATTTCATCTTTCAGCTCAGAGCTGACCTTGAGAAAGATGCATTCTCAAAATAGACAATCCCCTTGACAATCCAACATTTTGCCTTAGTGAGTAAAAACAGTATAAACGTCTGATGATCACCCAGGATTTTGAGGAATAACTTTAAATAAATATATTTTGAATAAGGATGGTAAGAAATTTAAAATGGAAATAGTGTTATAATTTTGGAAAACCTGCTTTCAAATGTCCTTAACCTGGGATTCATGAACCCATGAGCTTCAGGTCGTCCATTAATCTCCTGAAATTGTGTATGAAATCATGTGCTATCTCTTTTTTATTTTGAGCATCTTTCATCAGATTCCCAAATAGCCTAAGTCAGAAGTGAAGACTCTCCACAGATTTCTTTAAAATAATTCAAAGTCAGTAAGCATAAATATGGTAAGCTTTGGGGAAGCTTTATAATGGACCATATCACTTTTACCTCCATTTCCAAGTGCTAAAGATCAGAATCTTTAGATGCAACTCTAAAGCATCGACTTGCTTTAAAGTATTGATTACATAAACAGTTTTTGCACTAAAAGGATGAAATTAGAGTCATCAACCAACTCTAATTGTTGTTATATCACCTTTGCTTCTCCTAGGAAAGTCAAGGCTATTGACGCATTATACACATTGCTGTACCATTTGAAACAGCCATAGGGAAAAGCCCTAATTCAGTGGGAAGGTCTCCCTGACTAAACTGTCAGTTTAATATAGAGAGACATGATCTTAGAGAGTATTTACCTCCTTTCCTTGAGATAGGGATATGGCTATTGAATTTTGTTGGCAAAATCTGCTGTGAGATGAGCGATTGTTAAAATACAAAATGAAAGGGGCTGCTGAAAATTTTTAAAGAAAAAATTAGCTTAAAAATTATTTTCCACAAAGTATGAACACTGAACCCTGATTTCAATGATTGGGTATACAAGTTTAATGTTAGGATGTTTTTTAAAAGGGCAAATTTGTCCAGTAAAAAACAACAAATTATTCCCAGCAAAGGCCAGTAAAGTCCAATTTGAGTTATTGGTCTCTTCACAAAAATAAAAAATTAGTTTTTATATAACTACAAGCATGCTTTTGGCAAGTCATATGGAGGATAACTATATTATGTGCTTATATTAAATAGATACTACATTTTCAGTAAAGACACTGATCTCAGTAACAGCCCAGACAACCAGTATTACGTATAGAGAATTACTTGTATATTTTAATAAGGCCATGTTGACAGGTTCAATATTTCTTGTCCAGGCTAAACAGTACAAATGTCACCTGGGCACAGAGAATTTTAGATGTTTATTACTTGATTAGAATAAACAGATATTTTGCCTCATCTGTTCTTTTTTATTGTAATCAAAATTTTGCCTGTGGGAACATTTCATTTACCTCATTTTCTTTCATAACTTCAAAACAAAACCAAAGTTGTTTGCATGTAATGTTTTCATGTAAAGTAATATTATTACTCCATCAGCACTCAGTGGGCAAACGTATTTTTCAGCATTCCTCTTTTCATTAACTTGTCTTACAAACAAAGACTACCAGATGAACACAATTTACCCACAGCATGCATTTTCAGCTAGGAGGCAGATAATTATTGCTCACTGCAGAAATAATGTTCTCCTACTTGCTCATGTAAAACAAACTTTAAATGTCGTTTTATAGCGATAAAGATTACATAGCACAGGGCTGTCTTGAGGGAGGACAGTTACCCAGAGGAACTTCTCATTAACCTAAAGGGCAGGGGTGAGAAATGATCACCAGCTCTGGCTAACACAAACTTAAATTGCCCTACTCTACATGTAGTGTCCTCATAACCGCAATAAAGACTAAATAGTTATTGTGATACATGTCTATGTGGAATTAGACATTGTGGAAAGCGACTTGGTACCTGAAACCTTGAGCCTTCCATCTGGGGACCAGAGCATAGTGCTGTTACCTGGAATAAAGAGGCTCTGGAAGCAAATTGCTTCCTTTAATCAACTAGTGGCAGTTTGGCAACATTTAAATACATTGTTTCAATTAATCACAGCAATTGCCAAGTGATTCTTAAGCATTAAGAGAAAATTGTGCTTTCAAACAGAGTGCCTCAAGTCTGGCAACTCTGCTCAGCTGTGCTACGCATTTCAGGAAGTCTGCTAGAGCAAGAAGCACTAGAGAAAACCGTGCTCACTCAGTTTTAACCTGGAAATTAATTTCCTAAAATGTGAAGTTCTTAAACCTCTTTTGTGAAGCCAGGTCATTTGTTTTCTTAATCTAATCATCTAGTCTTTCCCTAAAGTACAGAAGTTTACTCTTGTTTTCATGAAGTCCTACTCAGATAAGTTGTGCAAGGAAATATCCTGCTTCTTTAATTTCCATCTACCATAAACTGTAAGACAGAGAGTAATTTTAATAATAGTTTTTTGGTTTTTTCTGCGGTATCATGAAGTGAGAAAGAAATACAATCAAACTACACATTTGATCCTTGAACAACACCTGTTTTAACTGCACAGGTCCACTCATAGGCAGATGTTTTTCAATAAATACATATATGTACTGTAAACGTATTTTCTCTTCCTTATGATTTTGTTAACATCTTTACTGTAAGAATATAGTGTATAATACAAATAACATACAGGATATTTGTTAACTGACTGTGTGCAATCAGCAAAGCTTCCTGTCAATGGTCGGTTATTAGTTAAGTTTTGAGGGAGTCAAAACTTACACTAGAATTTTCAACTGCGCAGGGATCAGTGCCCCTAACCCCTGTGTTTTTCAAGGGTGAACTGCACACACATTGATTACTGTTGTACTGAGACTTTAGTACCAAACAATTGGTGCTTTATGGAAACTTGGGAGAGCCTGGACGTTGCCTAGAAGCAGTCCAGTCAGAGGGAAAGTTCAAAAAAATGCAAATGTTGCCAAACTATCTGTAAGAGTGTTACGGAGTGATATGAACAGGAGGCATGCAGCTCCTACTGGCCAATGTAAAGGCCTTGTAAAAGGATATAGGTTGGTCTAGTTAACTTACAATGGAAACAAAAAGTACTTTTGGTGCAATGAGAAACCTGGAAAAAGAAAATCATAAAATTGATTAGCATATCCTGGAGAAGGTTAATCTACCTGGCTGAAGAAAGGCAGAGAAAAAAGAATAGAGAGATACTTTCTGGTTAATGTGAAATTGGCAGCCACCCTAGAAAGGAAATGAGAAAAAGACCTAAAATTGGCTTTGGGCCTTAGAATCTTTTGAATGGCAGTTCACTTATCAGGGTCAGAGTTTTTTCATTCTTCTGCTTGAAATAGTAACTAATAGGAAAAACATTTAAAAATGAGCTTGCAGAGAATATTCATTTGGTTGTATTCATATGGGGAAATGAAAACGGAAATATAGATCGATGGAACAGGATAGAAAGCCCAGAGATAAACCCAGGCACCTATGGTCACCTAACCTATGACAAAGGAGGCAAGGATATACAGTGGAGAAAAGACAGCCTCTTCAATAAGTCATGCTGGAAAACTGGACAGCTACATGTAAAAGAATGAAATTAGAACACTCCCTGACACCACACACAAAAATAAACTCAAAATGGATTAAAGACCTAAATGTAAGGCCAGACACTATAAAACTCTTAGAGGAAAACATAGGCAGAACACTCTGACATAAATCACAGCACCATCTTTTTTGATCCACCTCCTAGAGTAATGAAAATTAAAACAAAGATAAACAAATGGGACCTAATGAAACTTAAAAACTTTTGCACAGCAAAGGAAACCATAAACAAGATGAAAAGATAACCCTCAGAAAGGGAGAAAATATTTGCAAACGAAGCAGCTGACAAAGGATTAATCTCCAAAATATACAAGCAGCTCACGCAGATCAATATCAAAAAACAAACAACCCAATCAAAAAATGGGCGGAAGATCTAAGTGGACATTTCTCCAAAGAAGCCAACAAGCACATGAAAAGATGACCAACATCATTACTTATTAGAGAATTGCAAGTCAAAACTACAGTGAGGTATCACCTCATACCGGTCAGAATGGCCACCATCAACAAATCTACAAACAATAAATGCTGGAGAGGGTGTGGAGAAAAGAGAACCCTCATACACTGTTGGTGGGAATGTAAATTGATACAGCCACTATGGAAAACAGTATGGAGGTTCCTTAAAAAACTACAAATAGAACTACCATATGACCCAGCAATCCCACTACTGGGCTTATACACTGAGAAAGCCATAATTCAAAAAAACACGTGCAACCCAATGTTCATAGCAGCACTATTTACAACAGCCAGGACATGGAAGCAACCTAAATGTCCATCGACAGAGGAATGGATAAAGAAGATGTGGTACATATATACAATGGAATATTACTCAGCCATAAAAAGGAACAAAATTGGGTCATCTGTAGAGATGTGGATGGACTTGGAGAGTGTCATACAGAGTGAAGTAAGAAAACCAAATATCATATAATAACGCATATATGCGGAATCTAGAAAAATGGTATAGATGACCTTATCTGCAAAGCAGAAATAGAGACACAGACGTAGAGAACAAATGTATAGATACCAAGGAGAAAGGGGTGGAGAGGGAGGAATTGGGAGGCTGGGATTGACACATATACATTGTTGATACTATGTATAAAATAGACAACAGATGAGAACATACTGTATAGCACAGGGAACTCTACCTAATGCACTGTGGTGACCTAAATGGCAGGGAAGTCCAAAAGGGAGAGGATATCTGTATGTGTATGGCTGATTCATTTTGTTGTGCAGTGGAGGCTGATACAACATTGTAAAGCAGCCATACTCCAATAAAAATCAATTTAAAAAAAATTTTTAAAAACATAAGGGAAAGGGTTCATTTGAGTAAAGAACACATTGATTATCCATAAAAACATTTTCAAACCATAAATATGTTGATGAACAATAGGACCCTGAGAGTGGTGAGATTTTATCCTAAGGGGTCCTGTGAGCAGAAAGGAATGAGGGCAGAAAGAAGTAAAAAGCTGAAGGGGCAGCTGTAGTTGTTTGCAATTTCATCAATGGTCCCGGTTTCAGAATAGTTTCAAGTATTAAAGGCAATAAAAATATACGCCCACCCCCAACTTTTTAACAACAGATCATAAATTTTATAAGGTAGTAATTCAGTCTATTTTTTAAGTATAAGAAAGACTTTCTTTTTTTAGACTTAGAAAACTGACTTCTGGAGGGTGAAGTATGAAAGTAAGAAGCATAGTCTTGAAATGAAAGCAGCGGGACTCCTGTACATAATATGATACAGAATTGACCCTGGAGCTACAGGTTGGCTTGAAGTTGAAACGTTATATAATTTGACCAGGTTCTTCCACTGAGACTACATTTGTTGTCCCAGCCTTCCCAGTGTGATGATTAGTTGATTTTTATACTAGTTTGTGCTGGTAAGGGGAAAATAATTGACTAGCAGGAGAATCCATCTAGTTCTATTCACATGTATATGGGTTAACTAAGACTGCCTATCAGTCCTACCCCACATGATGAACCTAGCTCTTGTTCATGAAAACTGGGGGCAATTCAAGTGAGGGAGATGCTGGCAAAGCAGATGATTTCGTGCTTTGCGGTCTGTGGCTGTGTGCGCATGAGCCCGGCCTCATCAATCATCACACGTGCTGCTTCATCCTCACTGTCGGGAGGCCAGGGCTCTCAGAGCACCCTGGTATGCTCTGACCCCTCCCAAGAGGGAGAAGGAGAACTTCACAAAGGCATTTTGGTCCCTTCTAAACATTTTAGTGGTTTCTAAATTCCACCCTAATTTAACTGTTACGGATAAAGAAATAATAATTCCTATTTTCTATAGGGTTATAAAATAAAGGTTTTTTTGGTACAGGACATTTGAAATAAGTCCCCTGAGTTTTTACATAACTTTGAATAACATGTGTAGCTAATTAAATGTTTGGTAAAAAGCTCCAATATGTTACTTTATTTTAATTTCTCATTGACCTGTTTCAGCCACCTTTGGAAATAATTTCCATGCAAGTAATTCAATATGAGGCTAAATTCTGTGGAAACATCTTATTTGAATTTGAAATAAGCAACATAGAACTTGATGGAAAAATAATTATAAAAATATTTCTATCTCTGTCTTCATACATTACACATAAAATATCATTATAGATTAAAAAATAAGGCATATAATTTGATGTGACACTAAAATGTATCCTGGAGTGAAGAAAATTAAATGTAATCCAAGTACATCTTTGAGTCAGTTTTGCTTAAACACATCTGCACATATCTAATGCAAATCTTTACCCCTCATTTTTATTTAAACTTTCCAAGATATGTTTGTATGCTATAAGGTGGGCTGAATATTTTCAATCTTAAAAGTTAAAATACATTGAAATAATTTCTCATTTAAATAAGCTTTTTCTCACACCTAGGGAGGACAAAAAAGAAAATTATTTAAACAGTGGATGACAGATATAAAACATGAAACATGACCAGATAACGCCATCCCATGGTCCTCCCCTGTAGCTCACACTCACGATTGTTTGGAAAATTGTGTGCTTCAGTTGTCTGATGATAAGCTCTGCTGTGTTTCTTCATTTACGGGGAGAAAATGGCTGAAAGCCAGCAAGGAAAGAGAGGCTTGTTTGCTTGCTTGTTTTGCTTTCAGCAGTGCTTTCCCTCCCACCACCACTCCCAACAAAAAAATCTCCTTAGTTAACAGAACAATTTGAAAGAAACTGATACACCAAAAGTAAATTTCATTAATAGTACCTAATTAAGGTATCCCCATTATAAACAATGTTTTAGCTGATTATGCTAAGAATAAAATGTATCATCTTGCTTCTTTACTTTCCTTCTTTTCCTTCCTTTCTTCCTCCATGTCTTTCTTTCCTACTATATACCTCTTTCTATCTCAATCTCATCTTTCTTTTGTCTTTGTTTCCTGAAATATTGCCAGCAGTTTTAAGAACAAATCTTAATCTATTGGCATAAAGTTAGCATATTCACAAAGGACAGCAGCACAGTGTAAATTCAGGTTTAAATTAAATAGGAAAGCAGATTAGCTTGCCTATTAAGTAACAGTAGGAGGCAAGAAGATATTTTTTTTCTTTCATGCTCATTTAAAGACAATTTTCAAATTTCGTGAGTATTTGAGATATTTAAGTTCATGGATCTGTCCAGTTCATTATGCTTTTACAGTCACTAGGAATCAATATTTTAAATATATATATATTGTGATTTAACTTAGTATTTTATTGGTTTTGAAACCTGGACCAATAACATAATAATAATAAAGAAAATATTAAGGAGTCATCAAACATGGTATATTATGAAATTCTATTAATTAAAAGTACATATTACAGCATTAAGGTACCGATTGTCTTAATTCTGGCTACTATCACAAAATTACCACAAACTTGGTGGCTTGAACAACAAACATTTATTTCTCATAGTTCTGGAGGTTGGGAAGTCAAAGATGAGGGTTCCATGGCCTGATTCTGGACGATATTTTTACTGTTTTTTTCACGTGATGGAAAGAGATAGATGTGTCTCATCCTCTTTTTCTAGTCGTAAATCCCACCATGAGGGCCCCACTTTGATGACCTAATATTTGATGACACTAATTACCTCACAAAGACCCCGCTTCCAAATACCATCTCATTGGCAATTAGGGTTTCAGTGCGTGAATTTTAGGGGAATTTTAGGGGAATACAAATATTCAGTCCATACACAAATATTGACTACAGAGTTGTAGTGACTAATTACTGGGGTTTTTTTTTTGTTGTACCCATTTCTCATTCTTCTAGCAACAGTCTCATTTTCTTTTGTGCATTCCTCCTTACCCAATCCAAGGCCATACATTCTAGGTGAGGTTTTCCCAGCAGCTACAGGGGTGGCCATATGATATAGACTCAGATCAGTCAACATGTCCTGTGTTCTTGGCCACAGCTCTGGAATCTGTGACGGGCATGTACCTAATGGATGCGCAAGCACATATTCCTACTGGATTAGACCTGAGTAGAGGCAGGAGGCTCCATGTTACCATGATATGATACCTAGGAGTAGAGCCTGTTCAGAGAAAGTGAAAAACAGAGATGGAGAAAGAGCAATGGGGCCTGATGGTCTCACTGAGTCCCTGTCTTCTTGCCCAAAGCCAGCCAATTTATTAGATCATATAGCCACCTTTCCATTAATATTACCTAATTAATTCTCTCTTTTTAAAGCCATTTTGAATTTGATTTCCAGTAATTTGCAAATAACAGAATTCTAATTGGTAAATTTGGTTATTTACACAATCCAGATTATCAGCTTTGAGTTGACTCATTCTGCTTCACACTAGTCAAGGATGGTGAGATATTAAAAATAGCACTTTGGACTTTACAGTGTTCTTTTCTTTGAAACATTGAAAGAAAATTCTTTTGAGAATGGCTCATTGGCAATATTTCAGTACTGTGTTTAGTACTTTGATTTTTAAACTTGTAAGGAGTTCAGGGGGGAAATTGATCTCTAAGTCTTGAAAGAGAAAAATCTTTGAGTTTTTGATACGTTTTTTTGCCTCTCGAAATGTGGTAACTAGCAACTATTGCTGGGCTTTTCCTCCTGTGAAACCTCTATATGAATGGACTTTCAGTGTATATTATGAAATATATAAGCTTTCCATAGGCAGGAATGAATTATACATTGCCCAATATTCTTTTATACAAAGCATTCCCTGGGCCTTTTAAAAATTATCAAAATGTTTTTCTTAGACATTCTTTCTCATCAAGGTCAACACAGGAAATTAAATCATCAATTATATTTTTATATATTCAAATATAGTGTCAAAATCAATGGATTTATTTCATTAATTTTACTAATAGTTTTTAAATTAAATTTAACTATATGGCTGATATATTTCACATTATCCAGACAAAGCCATAATTCCATTATTTGATTTTCTTCTTTGATTTTTGAAAATGTCAAAATCAAATCTGTTTGGACTTTCTGTTTTTATCTCTCCTTAAGAAAAAGTGAGCTAGAACTTACAATGAATTACAAATGAAATTCAAATGGAGGAACCTATAAATTATTTTTTTTAAGTCTCTACTCTACAACAATATTCTAGTTTAACTGGAATTTCTTTTACTATTTAATTGATAATTATAGAACTGATTATCATGACTTGTAGAAATATATTGCTTTGCCTAGGTTTATTCAGCTGGATAAGAAATTCATCTTTATCAATCCCTCTAAAAAACTTATTATTTAAGAACTTTAGGGACTTTACTGGTGACGCAGTGGGTAAGAATCTGCCTGCAAATGCAGGAGACACGAGTTCAAGCCCTGGTCCGGAAAGATCCCACATGCCGTGGAGCAACTAAGCCCATGCGCCACAACTACTGAAGCCTGCGCGCCTAGAGCCCGTGCTCCGCAGCAAGAGAAGCCACCGCAATGAGAAGCCTGCACACCCCAACGAAGAGTAGCCCCCACTCGCTGCAACTAGAGAAAGCCCATGAGCAGTAATGAAGACCCAACACAGCCAAAAGTAAATTAATTAATTAATTAATTTAAGATTTGATGGAGAAATTAAAACCTTTACAGACAAGCAAAAGCTGAGAGAGTTCAGCACCACCAAACCAGCTTTACAACAAATGCTAAAGGAACTTCTCTAGATAAGAAATGCAAAAGAAGGAAACGACCTATAATAACGAACCCAAAACAATATAGAAAATGGGAATAGGAACATACATATCGATAATTACCTTAAATGTAAATGGACTAAATGCTCCCACCAAAAGACACAGATTGGCTGAATGGATACAAAAACAAGACCCTTATATATGCTGTCTACAAGAGACCCACCTCAGACCTAGAGACACATACAGACTGAAAGTAAGGGGATGGAAAAAGATATTCCATGCAAATGGAAACCAAAAGAAAGGTGGAGTAGCAATTCTCATATCAGACAAAATAGACTTTAAAATAAGGACTATTAAAAGGGATAAAGAAGGACACTACATAATGATCAAGGGATCGATCCAAGAAGAAGATATAACAATTGTAAATATTTATGCACCCAACATAGGAGCACCTCAATACGTAAGGCAAATACTAACAGCCATAAAAGGGGAAATTGACAGTAACACATTCATAGTAGGGGACTTTAACACCCCACTTTCACCCATGGACAGATCATCCAAAATGAAAATAAATAAGGAAACACAAGCTTTAAATGATACATTAAACGAGATGGACTTAATTGATATTTATAGGACACTCCATCCAAAAACAACAGAATACACATTTTTCTCAAGTGCTCATGGAACATTCTCCAGGATAGATCATATCTTGGGTCACAAATCAAGCCTTGGTAAATTTAAGAAAATTGAAATTGTATCAAGTATCTTTTCTGACCACAACGCCATGAGACTAGATATCAATTACAGGAAAAGATCTGTAAAATATACAAACACATGGAGGCTAAACAATACACTACTTAATAATGAAGTGATCACTGAAGAAATCAAAGAGGAAATAAAAAAATACCTAGAAACAAATGACAATGGAGACACAACGACCCAAAACCTATGGGATGCAGCAAAAGCAGTTCTAAGGGGGAAGTTTATAGCAATACAAGCCCACCTTAAGAAGCAGGAAACATCTCGAATAAACAACCTAACCTTGCACCTCAAGCAATTAGAGAAAGAAGAACAAAAAAGCCCCAAAGCTAGCAGAAGGAAAGAAATCATAAAAATCAGATCAGAAATAAATGAAAAAGAAATGAAGGAAACGATAGCAAAGATCAATAAAACTAAAAGCTGGTTCTTTGAGAAGATAAACAAAATAGATAAACCACTAGCCAGACTCATCAAGAAAAAAAGGGAGAAGACTCAAATCAATAGAATTAGAAACGAGAAAGGAGAAATAACAACTGACACTGCAGAAATAAAAATCATGGGAGATTACTACAAGCAACTCTATGCCAATAAAATGGACAATCTGGAAGAAATGGACAAATTCTTAGAAATGCACAACCTGCCAACACTGAACCAGGAAGAAATAGAAAATATGAACAGACCAATCACAAGCACTGAAATTGAAACTGTGATTAAAAATCTTCCAACAAACAAAAGCCCAGGACCAGATGGCTTCACAGGTGAATTCTATCAAACGTTTAGAGAAGAGCTAACACCTATCCTTCTCGAACTCTTCCAAAATATAGCAGAGGGAGGAACACTCCCAAATTCCTTCTACGAGGCCACCATCACCTTGATACCAAAACCAGACACGGATGTCACAAAGAAAGAAAACTACAGGCCAATATCACTGATGAACATAGATGCAAAAATCCTCAACAAAATACTAGCAAACAGAATCCAACAGCACATTAAAAGGATCATACACCATGATCAAGTGGGGTTTATTCCAGGAATGCAAGGATTCTTCAATATACGCAAATCTATCAATGTGATAAACCATATTAACAAATTGAAGGAGAAAAACCATATGATCATCTCAATAGATGCAGAGAAAGCTTTCGACAAAATTCAACACCCATTTATGATAAAAACCCTCCAGAAAGTAGGCATAGAGGGAACTTTCCTAAACATAATAAAAGCCATATATGACAAGCCCACAGCAAACATCATCCTCAATGGTGAAAAACTGAAAGCATTTCCACTAAGATCAGGAACAAGACAAGGTTGCCCACTCTCACCACTCTTATTCAACATAGTTTTGGAAGTTTTAGCCACAGCAATCAGAGAAGAAAAGGAAATAAAAGGAATCCACATCGGAAAAGAAGAAGTAAAGCTGTCACTGTTTGCAGATGACATGATACTATACATAGAGAATCCTAAAGATGCTACCAGAAAACTACTAGAGCTAATCAATGAATTTGGTAAAGTAGCAGGATACAAAATTAATGCACAGAAATCTCTGGCATTCCTATATACTAATGATGAAAAATCTGAAAGTGAAATCAAGAAAACACTCCCATTTACCATTGCAACAAAAAGAATAAAATATCTAGGAATAAACCTACCTAAGGAGACGAAAGACCTGTATGCAGAAAATTATAAGACACTGATGAAAGAAATTAAACATGATACAAATAGATGGAGAGATATACCATGTTCTTGGATGGGAAGAATCAACATTGTGAAAATGACTCTACTACCCAAAGCAATCTACAGATTCAATGCAATCCCTATCAAACTACCACTGGCATTTTTCACAGAACTAGAACAAAAAAATTCACAATTTGTATGGAAACACAAAAGACCCCGAATAGCCAAAGCAATCTTGAGAACGAAAAAAGGAGCTGGAGGAATCAGGCTCCCTGACTTCAGACTATACTACAAAGCTACAGTAATCAAGACAGTATGGTACTGGCACAAAAACAGAAAGATAGATCAGTGGAACAGGATAGAAAGCCCAGAGATAAGCCCACGCACATATGGACACCTTATCTTTGATAAAGGAGGCAGGAATGTACAGTGGAGAAAGGACAGCCTCTTCAATAAATGGTGCTGGGAAAACTGGACAGGTACATGTAAAGGTATGAGATTAGATCACTCCCTAACACCATACACAAAAATAAGCTCAAAATGGATTAAAGACCTAAATGTAAGGCCAGAAACTATCAAACTCTTAGAGGGAAACATAAGAAGAACACTCTATGACATAAATCACAGCAAGATCCTTTCTGACCCACCTCCTAGAGTAATGGAAATAAAAACAAAAATAAACAAATGGGACCTAATGAAACTTCAAAGCTTTTGCACAGCAAAGGAAACCATTATCAAGACCAAAAGACAACCCTCAGAATGGGAGAAAACATTTGCAAATGAAGCAACTGACAAAGGATTAATCTCCAAAATTTACAAGCAGCTCATGCAGCTCAATAACAAAAAAACAAACAACCCCATCCAAAAATGGGCAGAAGACCTAAACAGACATTTCTCCAAAGAAGATATACAGAATGCCAACAAACACATGAAAGAATGCTCAACATCATTAATCATTAGAGAAATGCAAATCAAAACTACAATGAGATATCATCTCACACCAGTCAGAATGGCCATCATCAGATAATCTAGAAACAATAAATGCTGGAGAGGGTGTGGAGAAAAGGGGACACTCTTGCACTGCTGGTGGGAATGTGAATTGGTTCAGCCACTATGGAGAACAGTATGGAGGTTCCTTAAAAAACTACAAATAGAATTACCATATGACCCAGCAATCCCACTACTGGGCATATACCCTGAGAAAACCAAAATTCAAAAAGAGTCATGTACCAAAATGTTCATTGCAGCTCTATTTACAATAGCCAGGACATGGAAAGAACCTAAGCGCCCATCATCGGACGAATGGATAAAGAAGATGTGGCACATATACACAATGGAATATTACTCAGCCTTAAAAAGAAATGAAATTGAGTTATTTGTAATGAGATGGATAGACCTAGAGTCTGTCATACAGAGTGAAGTAAGTCAGAAAGAAAAAGACAAATACCGTATGCTAACACATATATATGGAATTTAAGGGAAAAAAATGTCATGAAGAACCTAGGGATAAGACAGGAATAGAGGCGCAGACCTACTGGAGAACGGACTTGAGGATATGGGGAGGGGGAAGGGTGAGTTTTGACAGGGCGAGAGAGAGTCATGGACATATACACACTAACAAACGTAGTAAGGTAGATAGCTAGGGGGAAGCAGCCGCAAGGCACAGGGATATTAGCTCGGGGCTTTGGGACAGCCTGGAGGGGTGGGATGGGGAGAGTGGGAGGGAGGGAGATGCAAGAGGGAAGACACATGGGAGCATATGTATATGTATAGCTGATTCACTTTGTTATAAAGCAGAAACTAACACACTATTGTAAAGCAATTATACCCCAATAAAGATGTTAAAAAAAAAATTAATTAATTTAGAAGAACTTTATCAACTAATCACTAGCCTTCAGAATCACCTCCTGTTTATACATTTATCAAACTGTAGTTTCAGTAGATTTATTTTCATGGGCTCCTGATGCTTTCTGCTTCTTTTGTAAAGTCTGAAATAACTATTTGTCTTCCCCTGGAATTATTCTGCTTACCTCAAGCAGATTAAATTTAAATATTTTAAAATTTGTTTTCCACGTGGAGACATCTAAAATCGGCAAAAGGCATTCCTTTAATTGCACAATTAAAATACCAATTAATATAAGGTGGGTATTAAAAGATAAATGTGAAGATAGCTAGGACATAGTTTCTTATATTCCCTAAATCATCATTACTAAAGGACAGGTTTCACATCTGGTTTCTCATAGAGTGAGGGTGGGGTTTATAACTAGGTTGTCAGCTTCCTGACTCTGATATTTCAGTCAGAGTTAGTTATTGACCATTCTCTACTGGGCTTCTGCCTGAGATTTCGACTAAAGGGCTCTGTGGAAAAGTAAATAAATAGAGAGATAAAATAAAAGTTCTTAACTTATTCTGTTAGACAACTAAGGCCAGTGTTCCTAATTCAAAAATAATGGATTCTAAGCCTTCCTGGTTTCTCCTCAGCTTGCAACACAAAGCTCCACATATTATAGGTGTTTAATAAAGACTGATAAATCCTAAAGAAGATAACAAGACATAAAAACAGGATGTTTAACAGAAAAATCATGACCCCACAGCTCAAGAGTCAGCTCTTCTATCAAGCGTCTTCCTTCCCACCTCTATGAGAATTAGACAATGATTCTTTCTTTCTGCCCATCTTAACTTTGAAATACTTTTAGTAGATGTGTATGCTGCTATATTGCACACATTTATGAGCTCTTTCTTCCCCCTTGACTGTAAACATCCGCAGGGCAGCAACTATCAGTATCTTACTGTCTTGCTATGCCATGTACCTAGAGCAGGTGCTTTATAAATGTCAATGGAATAAATGGGCACATGTTACTACTCCATGTCCATTACATGGATGCATTTGTATACTCATGTCCCCTTGCCTGGAATACTCACTCCCCTTTTATAATATTTCTCAGCCAGATAACCTTTCCTGTCCATCCTCCAGACCACAGCTCCAATGTCATTTCCTCAGTGAGAGACTGTTTCCGAAACCCTAGATCTCCCACACATTGTTATCTTTCATGGTACTATCACGATTTGTAAAAATGTCTGTAAGTGGATTTACTTATTTTATGTCTTCTCTCCCATTTATAATGCAAACTCTGTACAGAGCTGGAATACAGGGAGTGTGTGTGTGTGTGTGTGTGTGTGTGTGTGTGTGTGTACATTTCCAGGACTTAGCCTAGCATAGAACCCACAGTTGCTCTTAATATATATTTCATATAGGAATAAAATTAATAAAACAAGTGATTGAGAAAGGTAAATGAGGAACTTTTTGATATAAGACATTGTGCTTTAATAGCAACCCCTTCAGTACTCTTCATGAGGGAAAACCATTAAGCACCATTAAACTTATACTTTCCAATCCTGTGGACATTTCCTTAAAAGAGGGAAAGAAAAACCTTTGTGCACATAACTAATGCATCCTTTAGACCTTCTTAGAAATGAAAAATCAAGGTCAAAACCAGATGAGAATGTCTGCATGTATTATTAAAGACGGTGTTGAAGGCCTTTCATAACCTTTCTTTACAAGGAACCACCTGCTTTACTCAAGAATGACAATACAATTTAAATAATAAAAATGATGCCTATTCAGTTTACCTTTAGTTACTATGGAGCACTGTGGCTCAAAATCAATGATTTTTATTAAATTCTTCTGTGTTTCATCTAAGACTGGGTTTGCAACAAAACCTAACATGTTGTAATCCAATTTGCCTCATTCGTGTTTTACAGCTGTGGAAGGGTACGTCCATGTGGAGCAAACAGGCAAGGGAGGAAGTGTGTCCTGAGGGAGGGACACAAGAGCAAAGATCCAAAGGGTCAAAGAACTTTGGGAAAACAGGTAAAATGAAAATGCTAGGCACTTTAGAGATGGCAATTTTAGCAAAGACTAAAGACTATTTTTGTTTGTTTCTTTTCCTTTTTCCCTTTAGTAATAGAATTTTCTTCTTTTTTTTTGCTGGGGTCACTAGAGCCTGGAAGCAAAGATTACATTTTCTAGCCTTCCTTGCAACTAGATATGTAGTCATGTCTATAAATTCTGGCCATGAATATCTAAGTGGGAAGGTGTGGGATTTCCTCTAGGAAGAAGGTGTAAAGGTTTCAGGTAGCAAGAGGCCTCTTTTGCCCAGTGTGTTTCATGCTTCTTCATGCCTGCAGACCAGCCCTGGACTGACTGCTTAACTTCTAGACCTCTAAACTTCTTTTACGGGAGAAATAAACTTCTATCTTATTTATGGAGCTAATCCTAAGACTAACCAATACAATGATGAGGAAAAAAAAAAGGCGGGTCCCGAATGTAAACTTCCTAAGGTTAAGCAAAAATTGGACCCAGTAATTAGATAGAGTTAAAATTGAGTAAAACTGGACATAAATACTCCACTAAGCATTCTTAAGAAATAAATCAGTCACTTGATCTTTTCCTCTATGAACTCAAAGTCTAATGCTCTGAGGAAAATATTTGATATTGATTTACTCTTTCATTCTCTGAAGGCACAGATATCTTTCCTTATTCCCACCACCACTCAGATGCTCAGTTTAAACCACACTTCATGTCAGTGTTCGAGGAGTTATGACTGGATAAAGTTGATGTGAACTAAATCATTTTATCACATTATATTTTTCCCTCAAAATTCCTAACACATTTAACTATATTAATTGGCTCAAGTCATAATATATAATCTATTTTATATTACTTTTACGAAGTGTCTTCCGAATTACAAACTACTTACAGAAAAGAACTGTATATCATTTGCTTTGAGGTTATCACATAATTGATTGTTTTTAGGTGTTTTAAATATTTTAAAAATGAATTATCAATAATAAAGGTTGTGTGATGCAGAAGAAATGATTATTTTTTACTAATCGGAATAGGTACAGATAGGTCTCAACAATGTCTCTTATTTTGTTGTTTTTTTCATTATTTTGTACATATACCTTAACTTTGCGCTATGCATTTTCTCATTTCTAGATGGGTTATAACATCCCCTGTAAACCCCAAGAGTTTCTTAGTAAAACAAATGAGAGAACATGTATAAAGTTCAGACTAGAGATCTAGAATCACATAGTCCTAAGTTTGTACCCTGACTCAGTCACTTACTGCTACTGGTTGAATGATTTGGGAAATTAAGTATCTGATCTTCAATTTCTTCTTCTATAAAATGGCAACAATAGCACATGGCTAATAGAGTTGTTGTGATGTCTCTTCCATCTCTTAGCTTAGCTTTCTTACCTCTCTGTGGACTCTATTTTCAACGGTCTTCTGCAATATAGCAGCAATGTCAAGCAAACGTGATAACAACTACACTACAGAAACTGTAATGATGACTACTACCACTCCAGACTGTCAGCTAACGTTTTTAGGAAAAAGATAATTGCACTTTTCTGACTGTTTGAAGAAGATTCGATAGCACAGATGTCATCAGGCTGGTTTAATTATTCATCTATCCCAGATCCCATCACTCTTTTTAGGGGAGAGAGTGTTATGATTTGCTATGCAAGGTATAGAAATTGAGATATGATTGGCATCAACCCCAATCAAACAATGGGAACTAATATTGGGGCAAACTCAGTTTTCCAAAGGTATGTCAAGTTCTGACAGGCTGCAGGGTAGAAAGTCTACTACAGTATTTACTATGAGTACTTCAAACAATTCATCATTTATTTTCAAAGTTATAGTTGCCAAAGTGAACTTATGTCCTTTATTGCCTTGTTTTAGCCTTTAACGTCTTTGAAATTTCTTTCCTGACAGATGTGAAGCAACTTTCCTCTTGACTGATTTTCTACATGCTTTCTCTCTCATCTATCTAGTCCCCATTTTCTCCTTTCACTATAAGTCCAAAATGTCAAACATGTATTTAAACATATATATGAAAACATTTAAGTGCTTAATAATATGACCAGGATTCTGATTGTACTGTACCAGAAAATTCAGTCTAATATTAAGAGTTAATTTATCACATTGTTTAACAGCTAAATGCATATTTAATTTATGCTGGTTTGGCTACATTAATATCATTACTGTAACTTTAGCTTTTTTAACAGTAGCTACTCATGAAAACGAAGACTACTAGATAATGCCTTCAAACCCTCTCTTTCATCTACTCTTCATTTTTCTAAGAACTACAACTCTTATCTCTTTCTCATTACTCAATTATAAGAATAACAAACTGTGTGATATGAAGGTGATTCAATGGCTATGAAAAAACACCTGCATTTTTTGAAAGCATTTCAAGCTTACTTCACTAAATGTGGTGTTTACATATCATCCCATTAAATGTTTAGGTAATGGGCCCCTTTCTTTGTATTTTCAATTTCTAATTCCCTGGTCAAATAGATGCTTTATTGGCTTCTCCCTACTTTATTTATGAAGTATTTAACTCTGATAACCATCATTTTACTTCTTCCAGTGGTTTGTATAACATTAATTTCCTCAGTGCTTTTCTTACCTTTTCTTCTATGATATGCAAATGATACCCTTTCACAAAAAAAGGATAGAAGTACTTCAATTCACATAATACATATTGTTTTATTAATACATATGTCTAACTAGAGGTCAATATTCCTTTCCTTAATCCCAAGATTATCTATTAACACATTCAGTAAACATTTGAGAGGAGCAGGGGGCTGATATGAATTCCCGTATACACCAAGCACATGCTGGGAGAAGTGATTCCTAAATCAAGTCATACCCATTTTTACAGATAAGAGGTTTGTTCACATTCTATCCTGAACAGGGGGAACCTAGCTGTACTGGCAGCATTGGGCACTGCAACCTGAAAAATCAGAGTTTCTCCTACGCAGTGAGGAAGAAGATATCAAGGCTCCAATCTTGTCAAGTACATCATCATATGTTTGACTTGGAAGAGAATAAGTGAACACATATTTACAAAACTACTGTGAAGAGCTGAATAAAGTTAGTGCCAAAAAGTCAATATACATTAGGTCAAATAAGAAATGGGTCAAATATAAGTTGAATATACCAAGGAAGCCTCCGAGAATATATGAGATTGTGATTGAAATGTTGTGAAATGGGTAGAATTTTGAAAAATGGAACCGGGAGGGGGACGTAAAGAATGGAAGTGAATGGAATGAAAAAAAGATTTACATAATTCTAGAAAAAAATAACAGATTTGATAAGAACACAGAAGGAGAATTCAAAAACTTAGAATTGTTTTCATCTCTTTACCTCCATTACAATGATCAATGCTATATATTGTATTATTGTTCAAAATATTTTCTGTCCCTACCTGGGTGTGACTTATACTTTCCAATCCTGTGGACATCATGCTTGACCATGTGACTTATGGTACAACTCCATCTTGTTGGCTTCAGAGTGGGTCATATGAATTCCTTTGGTCAATGACTTGGTAACATAAGTGAATTAATAATTTCCAAGTTAAAGCTTAAGAGCTAGTTTGTGTTTGCCATGTTTCTCTTACAACTCTTCTAAAAGACCAGCAGGATCTCAGATATAGGCTGCTTTGTCATCCAGCTGACACAGAGCAGAGCTGTAGCTGGCCAACAGTGGACATAAAATACGAAAATTAAGCTTTTGTGGTTGTAAGCTACAGATTTTGGGGAGTTGTATGCTAGCCTAAGCTGACTGTTAGAAATTTATCAAGGGATTCTTCAAGAAAGAAGTGGTTTGTGAGTGAGGTCTTAAGTCATAGATAAGATTTCTACAAAAATAAATTGTTAGATAATGTCAATAACATGAGAAAACAGAAATAACAAAAGCATGCATTAATTTTTACAGTGTAAAAAGTAACAGTTTCATAAAAAAACGTAGTTTTGTCTCAAAATTCTTAAATTATTTTCATCTATTTATGAATAATTTTGAGCCAAAAAGTCCTATTTAAAAAACAGTGATAAATACTAATAATATTCCTCCTATCCAAACTTTTGATAACCTTTCTTTTCTAAAAAAGTAAAGAAACCATTCATTATCAATAATTATTCAGAAGTTAATTGGTATAAAATTTGAGGTATATTATTCAAAAGAGTTTTCAAGTGGCTTAGCCAAAGATCAGCCATACACTAGAGAGCAGCCAAGTTTTTAACCAGATGAATAGAACAGAAGATAATTATTTCAGAATGGTTGAGAAGGAAATTAGTCATGGTGTGAATCAGTAAAAAGGATTACTCCAAGTGTTAAAAGAAAATATTATCATGATCTCAGTCCTGTGAAGCTTGTGGGTATTTCCAAAATGTGTTTTATTTTCTTTTAATTATAAAAATAATACATTTCATGGTAAAAATTTAAAGAGGATAATAAGGTGTAGAGTAAAAAGCAAAAATTTCCCCCAATGCACCATCCCTCTACCACTACACACACAAGCCTTTCACTGCCCACTGCCCACTCCCCAGTGTAAACACTGTTGTGCTCTGGTCTGGTCCTGAGTCAGGATGAGGCAGCCATAGGGAGAAATTAGCTTTGGAGGCAAAGCTGGCCTTCAGCCTTGAATAGGGTAGTGTGACTGAGAGGAGCCCCAGAAATCATGGTTATCTGGGATTGAGACCATTTTCCACATAAGTTCCTTTAAGAACTCAAGTGATCAAGCAGAGAGTAATTTCTGAGTGGCTGTCAACATACATCTTTTGATACAGGATTTAAGATAGAATATATCATGTGGATCCTTATATGAGATCATTAGGTAACAAAACTGAAAATGTTTTCAATTATAGTTTCACTAAACATTCATTAAAAGTAGTATACACATTATAAGGCTTCCCTGGTGACGCAGTGGTTGAGAGTCTGCCTGCTGATGCAGGGGACACGGGTTCGTGCCCCGGTCCGGAAAGATCCCACATACCGCGGAGCAGCTGGGCCTGTGAGCCATGGCTGCTGAGCCTGCGCGTCCGGAGCCTGTGCTCCACAACGGGAGAGGCCACGACAGTGAGAGTCCCGTGTACCACACACACACAAAAAAAGTAGTATACACATTACCCAGAAAAATTCCATTTTCAAAAATAGAATTATCTAAGATTAAAGTCAGGATGGACAATAAACCAAAAGTATCAGGGAAAGTAATTGAAGGGTTAAATTTAAAACGTCTATGAAACCTTTCCTTCTGGAACTCCCCAACCAAAGGCAGCCTCTCTGTCTTGAATTTTGTGAGTGTTCTCCCTACAGTTTTAATGATATTCATGATGTCTATACAAGATTCTGTATTCTCTAATAAAGTGTTAGCATTTGGATTTCAGATACCATGCCTCATTTGTCTTCTTCAGTATAATTAGCACTGAGTTTTACCCATAGAAAATGTTCAATTAATGTTTTTATTAATAAACATAGGGGCTACAACTAGAGAGATACATTTGATTCAAATTGAAAAAGCAATGAAAAGACCAGAAATATAAATGGGGTCGGGGCAGGATTTGAATGTATGAAGGATCAATGAAGACTCTGAATAGGAAAGTAATATTATTGACATTATTACAGGAGTATTTAAGAAAAGAGAAATACTGGAGAGAGAAACCATACGGCAGCTAGTACAATAATCTAGACTGGTGGCAGTGATGATGGAAAGGAAGAAAATGATATAGAAATTGAGTGAAAAGGCATATAGGACTATTGAGCCTATAAATACCAGAGATTGTTTTCTTCATACCAAGTGCTTAATACAGTTCTGGGACATAACAGTTTATGAATAAACATTTGCTAACTTAATGTACAGATGATGTAGCTGATGGAAAGGGTAGATAGGAAAAAATAGAAGTGTTATCAGGCTTCCTACCTGGTTACTTAGGAAATAACCCTCCATTAATAAAAATAAAGAAGTGAGAAAAATCAGTCTTAAAATAAGGGGTTTGGGGCTCCCCTGGTGGCGCAGTGGTTGAGAGTCAGCCTGCCAATGCAGGGGACACGGGTTCGTGCCCCGGTCCGGGAAGATCCCACATGCCGTGGAGTGGCTGGGCCCGTGAGCCATGGCCGCTGAGCCTGCGCGTCTGGAGCCTGTGCTCCGCAACGGGAGAAGCCACAACAGTGAGAGGCCCGCGTACCGCAAAAAAAAAATAAAAATAAAAAATAAGGGGTTAAAGAATCACAAGATTACCTGTGAGGTACCCTTGAAACAATCCATTGGCAATGGTTAACCTCAGGTGAAATGTGGGACCAGAGTTAAAGATAAAGCACATATAGGATGTATAGGTCTGGGACCTTACTCTCAAACCACGATTCACAAACTACTTGTGTGATCAGGAGAAAGTCATTCAAATTCTCTGGACCTTACTTTCTTCTCCCATAAGGTGAAAACTTTCTTCTCCCATAAGGTGAAAGCATTGTATTTAGAGAATTTATAAAAGTTCAACCCTACGAAGATAGTAACGAGAAGTGAGGCTTGGTAATTTTTAGGGGTTAGTGGAAGGGCATAAACATTTCACTTGGATTATGGGTTTTAGGTCATTATCACCTATTACCTTTGAAATACTGAGTGACTAACCCACAGAGAACCATTTTTCAATGGATTTAATCTTTAGACCTTTAGAAGATTTAACAGAATAAGAGTAACCAGGGCTCTATACTAAGAGAGAAATCATTCTTTGAAGTGGCCCCAATGTTCCAGTATTTCAGGATTTGGTGGAAAGTCTACCAATTTAGAATTAATCATTCTAGGTTGAAAAGTTGTAATAATTCTATTCTACTGTAAGATAAAATCCTCGACTAACAATTTTTGATCGTCTTCTCTAAACTTTACTTCATTTTCCAGGATGCCTTTTCTTAGCTGTGCAAATCTGGAATGAACCTGAATGCAAAATACACATTCTTTTAGGAGAAGTCTGTATTGTCTAAATTTTCTCTAATACCTATCTGATGAGGCCAGTGTTCACTGGACGTTATCAACCATGTGGCCTGATTCTTTCCTGGCTTGTAACTGTTACCTCTCATGGCATCGTCAGAAGAACAGTGTAGATTTTTGCTTGGCACTTTCTTTTTGCATACATTAAATTTTATTTGCTATTTTCCTACTACTCAGTAATGTAAAAACTAAAGATCTGTAATTTCTTATACCAGTTTCCCCGCTCCCCCGGGTGCTTTACTTTTTGTTTTTTACTATCTATAAAATATTACTGGCAGCTACAAACAATATCTCATCATCTACCATCAGATTAGCAATCAGAGGACCATGGTGTTTATTTTTAAAAGGTTTTTTTCAAAACACTTATTATATACTATGTCATTAAACCATATAGTTGCATTCTATACATACAGGGATGTATTAACTCCAGGGGGGAAAAATACTTCCACTAAACCAGAGAACACAAGTTCATTATACCCAATAACAAGGCATAAATGAAAAGCAAAAATGGAACAAGCCATTTTCAGAATAGCTTGGCTTCCTCTACATCCTCTCAGTACCATTTCCTGAATACCTCTAATCCCATAAATATTCCAAATAAAATAAAAGGATAAAATGTCTTCAAGACAAATGAAAGATATTAGACTCTAAGCCACACTATTTTTTCAAGAAAACCTCTGGCAGCAGTTTTGAGTCAATTTGGTGACTTTCCAAGCATGAAAAATATGAAGGAGAGAACCACATATTACGATGGCAGAAATACCACAATCATCTACACCAGCTTGTATGTGCCCTTTTTGCAATGTAACTTTGCAGCTCCTCTAATCAAGAGGTAGAGTCCACTTCTTTACTCCTAGAATCCAGACTGGCTTGTGGAATGTTTTGACCAACAAGAATGAAGCAGAAGTGATACTGATCTAGCTCTGAGCCAAGATTTCATCATGTTCTTTCTCTTGAAATCTAGATGAACTATCCTGTGAACAAGCCTGGGCTTCCCTGTTGGATCAGGTACAAGCCATCCCAGCTGAGAACAACTTGAACAGCCATCCCTCACCCGATCTGGCAGATACCTGCAGACACCTAGGGAAGCCCCATCACAGCTATAAAAATTGTTAAGCTGACCCTAGAGCAAACTGTCAACTTGCAGTATCACGAGCTAAATATATGGTTATTGCTTTAGGCCATCAAAATTTGGGGTGGTTGTCACACAGTAGAAGTTAACTGATAGAGTCATAATGGGACCATCTGGAGTTGCATTATAACCCATTTCAACTTTCATAGAATCTGTCTAAACATGGGTAAAACCATTGTCCTTGAATAACAGCTATGTCGATAAATCCTAATTTTTAAAAAGTATAACAGAATTCAGAGCTTTCAATAATTTCTGAATTATTGAACTTGGATATTTTCTTAGGTAAAGTAATAAAAAAACTCGTTAAAAGACCCCTATAATTGTCAGTTGTATAAACATTGTCTCTGCAGTAAAGTATTACATTCTCTTTTTCTTCTGGCTGTGGAGATAGTCACTGTTTGAAACCATGTCAGTCAGGAGATTTCTTACCTTTCCCCTTTTACTTCTTTTCTCTGTTCAGTATATTTTGGAGAATTCATGAGTTGTTACATTGTTTCCCTAGTGTTTTAGTTTATAATCTTGATTTACATGAATCAGTTCCTAAGCAGATCAAAATCTTTTGCTGGAACACAGTTATTTCTGGAAAGATCATTACATTCAATTACTCTGCATTTATATATGACATTTGAAAGACCTGAGGATGACTTTCCAATAGACTTCCATGCAGCAGTTAAACACCATAATGCAGTAAATAACATGGAATATTCCAGGGGACAGAAAATAAGTCAAAATGTTTAAGTATCCCACATATTTCTCAGATCCTTACCCAGTTGGTCTGACTGGTCATTATCCGTTTGGTAAAACTTCCCAAACAACTCATTAAAATTTTAAAAGCTATCCAAATTATAAACTTCAAACAGCAGAATCCAAATGTCATTTATGCATAATTCAAAGGAACTTTGCGGAAAACAATCTTTGGATCTCAATTGCTCTCTAATCCACCTCTTGAATTTCGACATAAGAATGCAATGCCAATACAATTCAAACCAATTCACTCATGGTTGATGTCAAAATTTCCTACAAAAGGATAGTATGGCAGAAACAAAACTCTGTGAATTTAACCAAGGGGGAAATTGTAAAATGTGAGAATTATTTTCTGTAAGCAATGTGCACAATTTTTACATTATCTGGTGGTTGCTGACATTATAGGTATAATCAAATTGTTACTAAACTTAAGAATTGTCTTAACTGGTTTAAAATAAATTATCTGTTCAAAACTGATGATGTTCACTATTAAAATCTAGTATGATTTTTAAATTATAATTGACTTCTAAGATTAGTAAAAGTTTTGAGCTGTCATTGACCCCAAAATAACTGGAAAAAGAAAACCATCTTAGGTCAGCATTAATCTCTCTCTACTTCTCTCATTGATATATTGAGCATTAGTTGCTATACAAGTTCAAGCAATGTTGGTCACAGGATTGAGATGAATACTTTATTCATGTGTAGCCAATGTATAGTCACATAATAAACTTAACATAGGAATAAAATATATCCTTGTGATATCATCAAAATGACTTTTTGCTTGGCAAAACAGAGTTACCATTAAGACAGATTATGAATATAAACAAGGTGTAGTTGAATTCTTTGGAATTATGGACTATATTCCATATGAATCCAAAATGGATTCGTTATGATTAATATTACCTCAACGAATACAAAATGAATGATTACTCTCCATTTATTTTAAAGTATTACCTTCAGTATATAATTCACTTGAGTTACTTTCAATTCACAGCAATGTGAAGAGCTTAGTTTAAACTGACAAAGGACAGGAAATTCAGAGTCAAAGCTGCAAGTATTTTGGAGTGTTGGTCTCATAGCACATATGGTAAAAACTATCTGTAGTATGAATTCACATATGGTAGGTCTTTGAATGGGTTTCATTTCCCTGAGGAAAGGGAGGTTTCCTGTGAGATAAAAGGAAGAAGCTCCTATATTATACTTATTTGAAAAATGGTTATGTGTGAAATTTAAATGCATAATGTGTACCATATACTTCTAAAGATTCTTGTTAACCAATGGCATGCAAGCAGGAACAGAAGTTAACAATATTTTATAACCTCAGCTGTCAGTTCACCAAAATGTGCTGTAAAAAGCAGAAGAGTATGGATGACTCAGCATAGTCTGTCACCACCACCTGAAAAACAACCAGGACTCATAGAGAAAAGCAAGTACGTGTTATTTAATTTTCATTATTTCAGTGGACTTGGGATATTTTCTAGCCTACAAATTTATTGGGGGATACAAGCTTGTGAAGTTTTGAGGAAGACTCAAAAATATTGTTACAGTTTAGATATTTAATTATTTTAAAATATATATAATATTTTAAATATATAATATCAAATGTTATGCATTACTTTCAGTATTTTCAGTTATTTTAATATTTATTATTTTGATTTTACATATGAAACTTTTGGAAAAATGTGTAAAGTTATAAAATATGGGCTTAGCATAATGTAATATATACACAAAATATTTTAGAAGAAAGATATTATGTTACTGGATAATAAACATAGTAATTGGTAAAAGACCATTATGCAATCAGAACAATATTTATATCTGTCAAAAACATTACTAGAGTCTGAGGAAATCTAGTTTAAATACCAATAAAGAAGTGAACCACAGATCAAAATATACAAATGTCAGGGAGTTAGTATAATTTTCCATGATACATCACAATCATACAATTAAATGGGAAAAAAACTGACTTTTGAAATAAGAAACATCAATTTATTAACTATTCATAATGTTTATCTAGCTCTGTAAATTAGCATAAGCTTAAAGACTTACCGGGGAAAAAAATGGACTAGGTCTAAAAGGAATTGAGCTCTAGGCAATTAAAAATGTTATTGACAATAAAACACAAAGTTCAGAACATGGGTAATTAATTTAAAGTTATTAGTGATATTTCTAATTAGATACAACAAAATATTTTTCAAAGGTTATATATAAATTAAAAGACCAGTAAAATGTTGATGAACTTTATATTCTATTTTCAGGTTCAACCAAATTAGATAATAACAGAGAATTGGTAGTCTCTAAGTAACTACAGACTGTAGTTTGTGGTCACAAATATATTGTGAGAGTCTGAGAATGAATAAACTACTGTCAGTAAAATTAATTTGATGGCAAAATGAAATTCTCAGATAACACCTAATGAATCATTAAATCCTACATCTGAAAAGATCTTAGCTATAGTCTCAGCCCAATTTTTTCAATATGTAGATGCAAAGAGTGTGGCCCGGAGAAGCTGAGAAACATACTCAAAGCCATAAACTAGTATGTGGCAGAGCTGGATCCAGAGCTATTTTCCGCTGTACCAAGAGTCATTTTCTATTAAACTTTACCATTATGTTACTTCAGTTTTCCCAATCACATGAATGGTGGGTAAATTAATCCCTTATATCATTCATTCAACAAACATTTACTGCCCAGTATATTCCAGACACTGTGAAAGGTATAAGATAGAATGATGAGCAAAACAAATACAGCAACTGCCCATGTGCACCTGCATTTTAATGAATGTTACTTCATCTTAATGCCCAGATTAGCTTATACTAGTCTGAAAGAAAAGAAAGAAAATAGATAAAGAAGAATTGAAATACAAATAGGCTACCACATTACTCTAGGAATATGGGTGAGAGTAAGGATGTGTGCATGTGTCTGTGTGACTGTGAGCCTGTGTGTGTAAAGAGAAGGATACGTCAACACTACTGAAAGTTACCTGGTTCTTCTAGAAGGTAATGTATTGAGTATGATCACTAAAACAAGGGCTCTTTGGCAGAGGTATATTCAGCTTAGGTTGGGTGCCAATCCTGGCTGTGTCATTGCCCAGTTCTGTCAAAAATAGCATTCCTTGCTCTTAGGAAAAAAACCTAAGCAAGATTTTAGTTTTCCCTTCAGAATCAACAAGTCCCCCAGTGCTATCCATGCAATGGACTACCTGACAAAATTCCCCTTTTTTCTCATTTCCAACAAAACAAAACCAAACCAAAACAAAAAATAACCTCACTTTTTCAACAGAAAATACTAAAACAAAGGCTTCAGAAATCCATTAGAATAGAATATTTGCTTTAAAATGATTTTTGTAAAAATTTAGGTTATTTGGTATAATTTCTGATACTGTTTCTTGCTATTTATTTTGATGAAATAAAACAAATGCTCACTCTCCACTTGAGTTGGTATATATATTTCTGCAGAAAATATTTGTTATATTTTCCTTTGTACTAACTATGACCCACTACAATTATCTTTAGACCAAAAGGGAGTAAATTTGAGTTTTAATCCACTTTCTTGCGGCCAGAATAGTAACGTGTATCACCTTACAGGTAACTATAACTTCTTCCTTTCAGAATCAGTATTCCTTGCTATAGCCAAATTTGTTAGGAGATTGTTATCAATGGTTATAATGACCAAAATTAACTGACCAACTTTCCTGTGACAGGTTCACTTGGAAAGGGTAAGTGTTGAAAACTGAAAATAATTTGACCCAAACAAAATATTTTGTATGTGATTAATGAAAATCAGCCTCATACAGTCATTACACAATATAGTTATCACACAAGTCAAGAAATTATATCATATTTACACTTTGTAAAAAAGTGAAAGAAAACATCCTTACTAGTTTACATTTTTACATTGCTTCTCATGCTGGAGACATTTATTTGCATGTGCTATCACGAAATGGCATAAATCCACTCAGTGCATTTACTTGACTGATTGCACATCACACATTGAAATAAACATGTAGGACATGATCTCAGATTCAGATAAACACATTGCATTTATTTAGTGTCTTCACATTCATATTGGGTTGAACATTCAAATGTATTTAAATCAGTCTCAGAAGTGACTCACTGATGCATTGTTAAAAGGTGAACATGATGTTTGCTAATACTTGTCTGTTAGTCCTGCAACCTGCAAATTTACCCAAGGCTGTTATAAACGGAAAGGACCAAATCAACATTAGAAGTATGTTTGGGAAGAACGTGCCCTAAGACATCTCAGTGGGACTATGTTTGAAATATGGTGTACTGCGGAGCAACAGATCAGTTATTTCCAAAGAACCTAAAATCAATTTTTCAAAAAACAATCCCTCGGAGGATGCAAACTAAGTATTATAAATGCACATACTTCTTGTAAATGCACATACTTCCTCAAGACATACCTAACAAGCTTAGGTAACAGTATATTGATGCTCTCGCCGACCTCACTTAACTCACAAGGCTCCTGACTAAATGAACACCTCCCACAGCAACTCCCACACACAAAAAGAGTATGAATGAGTGAGCCACAAAATAAAACAACTAAAAGAAAAAGTGTCATGACAGGTTTGATCTGTTACCTTAGCTTTTAATATCTTTGGAAATTTTCAAACAGGTTTCAATAACCAGAGATCAATCATTATGACAGATATTGAGTTGCATATAGATTTTGGATAATAAAAAATTTTACTTGGTATCCTAATATATTGAGGAGGATATATATATATATATATATATATATATATATATATATATATATACACACATACACACACACATACATACACACATATATACACACACATACATATATATATATATGCTACATACTCTTATTCTAAATAATTTCTATTAAAATGCAATAATCAGGATTAAATTCTACTTTCTATGTAGATTTTTTCTTGACTCTAATTAATGTGGTTTAGATGCATGGTAATTTTGTAACGACTGTCCAATTGAAGGGTATGGCCAAATGGGTCGCTAAATATCATAGCTTCCAGTGGGGAATGCTCTGGCTTCTTAGAAGATGGTATCAAACCATAATGCGACAAATGCAATTCTCACAACCTCTCTTCTTACTCCTCAGGGAAAGATAAAATTTTACCTTTAGGTTCTACAGATGTCAAGCATCAGCATTTATCCACTTGAAGGATAAGGGAGGGATCTGAAATTTTATCCAATTGAAGGATAAGGGAAGGATCTGAAATTTCACTAGCCAAGGTTAGCAAGAAGCCCCAGATGGATAATTTTTTTCATGACACCATGTCCTTCTCCAAAGTTATACAAGTATATTAGGGATTTCAAGTGTTTCTTAGGCGATCACCCAGTTTTGTTCTTGGGAATTAATCTTCTGGTACTTTGGCTTTCTCTGAAACATTCTCATGGCCCAATCTCTGCTCAGGCTAGTAACTTTATGATAATGGATGACACCAGAGGAAGCTGTAACCCCTCTCCCCAGATTAGGAACAGCAGATTTCTGCTTAGTGCTCATTGGTTGTTGGCTCTCTTGACCTCACACTCCAACTGAGGAAACACTTTTTCCCAGTTCCCACTATTTGGATTATATATATCTAGTACCACTGTGAAAAAAAATAGTCCTCCATCATCGAAGATAATAAACTGTAATCCCTCTCTATGAACGTGAACCAAAAAATAGCTGTTAACTTTCAGCACGTTCTTTTTCCTCTGGGGGCTGTGGATCCTGGGGAGAGAAAATATGGCTGAGACTCCCTTTAAGTGGAGTTGCCAGATTTAGCAAATAATAATACACATGTCTATCTAAATTTGAATTTCAGATAAGCAAAGATTGATTTTTTTAGTATAAGTATATCCCATGCAATATTTTGTAAATAGTTTTACTAAAAAATGATCTGTTACAGATCTGAAATTCAAATTCAAATATAACTGGGTACTCTGTAGTTTATCTGGAAATTCTTCCCTCCGTGAAAAAGGAGAAGAAAATTACTTTTCTAATTACTTGTTGACAAGTCTACAGGAGAGAGGGAGCCCACGCGAGCAAGTGCAATTAAGCCTTCAACTACTCATCTTGTCACGATGATGATGGCATTGATTGTGTAGTTTGTCTCACTTTCTTTAGTTTTGATGATTGCAAATACAATTTTACTCCAAGTTACCAATGTGCTAAGTAGAATATTTACTCCCAAGTTGATTATCTTCTAAATTCAAAATGGCAGCAAATGACAATAACAAAGCAATGTGTATATCATTGTGGTGAAGTCAAACAAAAAAGAGCAAGTCATGAGCTTGGAGCATGTGGAAGACATTATAAGCCCCCTTAAAAGTATTTTCCTTTAGCCATGATCAAAATTAGTGGAGAAACTCAGGTTGTGATAATACCTGAGGAGAAGTCTTAAAAGAGTTTTGTTGACATAGTGGCATAAATACCTTGGTACTTCAAGATACCTCTCTATCTTTCACTCCTATTCAGCAATGATCAAGAAGAAAAAGTCAAGAATATTTATATTACTGTAATTATAGTTGAATCATAAACACAGTACTAACCTGATAAATCAAGGTCTTACTTAAGTTAAATAGTTTTGTTATAAAATGCAGGCTTTCTCTGAATGATTACAGAGAAGAGTATAGCAGCTCTAGAAGATATTTCACTTTTAACTGAAGTTTTAAAATTTAATATCTCAGAAATATGGCCACTGATTGCAAATTCTAAGTAGGAAGCCTATAATTTTCATTTGAGATACAGAGTATGTATTTTATTTTATTTTTTTTTTAACATCTTTATTGGGGTATAATTGCTTTACAATAGTGTGTTAGTTTCTGATTTATAACAAAGTGAATCAGCTATACATATACATATGCTCCCATGTGTCTTCCCTCTTGCATCTCCCTCCCTCCCACTCTCCCCATCCCACCCCTCCAGGCTGTCCCAAAGCCCCGAGCTAATATCCCTGTGCCTTGCGGCTGCTTCCCCCTAGCTATCTACCTTACTACGTTTGTTAGTGTGTATATGTCCATGACTCTCTCTCGCCCTGTCAAAACTCACCCTTCCCCCTCCCCATATCCTCAAGTCCGTTCTCCAGTAGGTCTGCGCCTCTATTCCTGTCTTATCCCTAGGTTCTTCATGACATTTTTTTCCCTTAAATTCCATATATATGTGTTAGCATACGGTATTTGTCTTTGTCTTTCTGACTTACTTCACAGAGTATGTATTTTAAAGAAGAGAATCTTCACATTTCTGGCACAAATGATCTAAATAGATTTCTGTTATTTAATCACTGTTATATTTGTGTGTTCAGATTAGCCATAAAATTTTATGATTTCTAGGTTTCACTAACTTGGACAAACTGCTCAAAATAAAGGGTGGGTATTAAAATTCAGATTCAAGCATAGAAAGACCTTTATATTTTTACACATTATTTGCCCATGAATTGACATTGACAGCCCTTAAAGTGTGTATTTATCTTTTTTTTGGAAACTTGTACTTGTTTATCATAGAGTTAATAGTGTAGATAGTTGACATTCATAGCAGGCACTGTCTGTTCTGTTTCTCACCCAACATTTATTCCCAAACTCCTTCCTCTTTGCCAATGGATAGCTGCCAATGATAGAGGTTGGAAAGCTAATAACTAAATTTCTAAAACTCCCTTGCAGCTAGAGATAGGGGTGATATATCTGACAAAAGTAAATAGATACATATACATGAACAACAGCAACAACAATAACAACGTGTGTGTGTGTGTGTGTGTGTGTGTGTGTGTTTGTGTGTATGCAAGTCAGCCAGGAGATTCTGAGAAATCTGACAGAAAGCAAGGGTATGCTGATACTGCTTATCTCCTTTTTTTGCTCTGAATGTGAATATCATTCCTGGAAATGCAAACTGTCATCCATTCACTGACCACGCAGAGGCACTGGATCTTTCTAAGCCACTGAGTCACGTTTTTGAGACCTGAGGGCAAAAGCATTCCTAGGTGATACGTACATTATTTATTCATTTTTATATTTATAAAGTATGATAATATATAATCTGTAATATATTTTTTACAGCATTCTTGATCTTACTCTTCTCAGGTTTACTACCGCTGAGATCGAAACTGATGGTTATTATGGTTTTAGGTCTTATGTTTAAGTCTTTAATCGATTTTGAGTTTATTTTTGTATATGGTGTGAGAAAGTATTACTCGATGAAAACATAGGCAGTATGCTTTTTTTACATCGGTCTTAGCAATAGTTTTTTGGATATGTCTCCTCAGGAAAGGGAAACAACAGCAAAATTAAACAAATGGGACTACATTGAACTAAAAAGCTTTTGCACAGCAAAGGAAACTATTAAAACAAAAAGGCTGCCTACTGAATGGGAGAAGACATTTACAAATGATCTATCTGGTAAGGGGTTGATATCTACAATACATAAAGAACTCATACAACTCAACATCGAAAAAACAATCCAATTAAAAAATGGGCAGAAGACCTGAATAGACATTTTTCCAAAGATACACAGATGGCTAACAGACACATAAAAAGATGCTCAAGTCACTAATCATTAGGGAAATGCAAATCAAAACCAGAATAAGATATCACCTCACACTTGTCAGAAAGACTACTATCAGAAAACCAACAAGTAACAAGCGTTGACAAGGATGTAGAGAAAATGGAACCCTTGTGCACTGTTGGAGCAAATGAAAATTGGTGCAGCTACTATGGAAAACAGTACGGAGGTTACTCAAAAATTAAAAATAGAACTACTGTACAATCCAGTAATTCCACTTCTGGGTATTTTTCTCAAGGGAAAAGAATGCTAATTTGAAAAGATGGGAGGGGATGGAGGGGGTGAGTGAAATAGGTGAGGGAGATTAAGAGGTACAGACTTCCACTTACAAAATAAATGAGTCACAGTGATGAAGTATATGTATAGTGTGGGGAATATAGTCAATAATAATGTAATATCTCTATATGGTGACAAAGGTGGCCAAAAGGTACAAACTTCCAGTTATAAGATAAATTAGTACTGGGGATATAATATAAAACACGATTAATACAATGAACACTGTTCTGTGTTGTATATGAAAGTTGTCAAGAGAGTAAATCCCAAGAGTTCTCATCGCAAGGAAAAAATATTTTTTCTTTTATTTTGCATCTATATGAGATGATAGATGTTCACTCAATTTATTGTGGTAATCATTTCATGTGGTATGTAAGTCATATCATTATGCTGTACACCTTAAGCTTATAAAGTGCTCTATTATATTATATTGAGATAATTATAGCTCAATGAAAATGGAAGGAAAAAAACTGATGGTATTCCGATATATCAAACCACATTTTTTATCTTATACTCTTAATTGCATTTCATTTGTTCCTCAGTGCCCCTGAGACCAACAGATTCCTCCACTTCCCCTCAGAACTCCTACCCCTCATGCCTCACTTCCTACCTAGTCAGGCCCTTTCTCCTTTGCTTCCTTTTCCTCCTTCCTTTATGCAATCATAATTCCCCAGTCTTAAATTAATTATATAATCCACCTTTCTTCATTTACAAGAAAAACTTTAAAACCACAAACCATGCATATTAAGTGTTGCATATATTTTAGTTTTTAATCTCTAAAATTTGATTAATTAATAGTTGCTCTGTAGTGGGAATACGGAGCCAGAGTCAAAGCTGTAATATGTATGTTTGCTGAGATTCTAATTGCTGAGGGCTGGGGGAAGCCAATACTGGAGGGATCATGCCTGGACGCTTGAGAGCAGTGGCTGCTCCTGAAACTGGGACTCCTTGTCCCAAGAAATCTGCACTTAAATTCTCAGACCACATACCTGAATGGGAAGAAACATTGTAAAGGATGTGTGATGGGGTCTGCAGGTGCACTGGGGAGCAAAAATCAGGTTGAAGTTTGATTACAGAAAAATACATATGGCTCATATTTCAAACACTTCTACTGAAATTCATGATTTTAGCTCATTCTCAGAACTGATGTTAGGTTTTTAGATAGAGGAGGCTCAGATCAAGCTGAACACGTCAGAGTTTTATGTGCAGAGAGAAGCAACAGAAGAGTAGAGCATGCATATTTGTGGTGTACTGAAAACAACTATTCAGATGTTTTATTTCATGGTAACTCTTAAAAGAGGGCAGACTGAGCAGGGGGCATAAAACGGATGGATATGGGAGCAGGTAAGGATGTGGAAGCACATGGAGAAATTTTGACAGTCACGAGCAGTAGCTCTTTAGACAGCGTCCCTGAGTCATTTCAAGTGTTAACTAAGTGCTATTAGTTTCAAACACGTAAAAAAACAAAAACAAAAACAAAAAAAAACCTGGACATGAGAAAAGGTATCTGGAGTTTAGGATTCCAAAGACTATGATGGTACTAGTGGTAGAGCAATAGATGTCTTTCTGTAATTGTTACTATGATTGATCTACTGGGTCTGGGAAAGAGAAACACAATAGATCATATTTATTGTGCCTCAATAAACAAGGTAATCATTCTTTACACATTAATTCGTGCAATCCTTACAATAATCTTAGGATATAGGAATTATCTTTATTCCCATTTTACAGATATGAAAACCAAAACTCAAAACAACTTAGAACTTTGACCTCACACAGGCAAATTAGTTTTCTCTGTCTGTTATATCCATCTGATATATCCAAGATTTCTATTAAATCAATTTCAGGAGCTTGGGTGATATGACTCACCCACATCTTTTTTCAGATTTTGTGCTTTGATTCTTCATTTCTTTCCTGCAATATACCTCTATATTATTGTCTGAGAAGCAGGCATAAAATGATATGTTACTTTTGTCTTTCATCTCAAAACAATATAAATTAATTATAACCATGAAATATCTAAGCAGCTGAAACATTCATTTAAGTCTGGCCATACTTATATATTCTTATTTGCTGCCATAACTGAGCTGTGGATATAAAAGAATGTTTTCTATAGAACCCAAATCTTTTAATGTGTTACTACTAAGTCCTTTAAAGTGTTTACCATTTCCTTCATTTTCACTCACATTTTTCTTTAAGATGCTTTTTACAATCACTAAAACTGATCATCAAAATTTACTATTCAAACTTCAAATATCTTGCACATTCCTTCAGGTTCATTTTATCTTGCAGAAAAACAGACTACCACCTAGACCTGTCTAGAATATATAAAGTGAAAGGAAGTGGAATGTAAGTACAATTGTATTAGTTACCAGACAAAGCTGCTTATGCAATGGTATTTCAAAAATGAGAACCAAATTGTTCACAACTCAGTTTCCTTCAAATATAATGTTCTAAAAACCACAGAGTACTTTGATGTTATGATTTTTTTCTGTTTCCAGCATAGGCATAAATAAATATAGAAATGATTAATGATACTTTTTTAAGATATTATATATGAAGATTCCAAAGCAAGAAAGCACTGAATTTCTGATAAGCACTGAATTACAATATCTCCTCTATTTTCTTTAACAAGGAAAACTGAATAAAAGTTACATATAATCCAAACATTCTAAACATTTGAACTAAAACTAAAGTAACATTGTTGTTTTAGATCAGTGTGTTTGAAGTGAAACGAATCTAGCTAATCATGTTTGGGCTGTTTTTCTATAACTACACATTTCCACCATTTTATCTTATATTTCTGCCTCTTCATCACCTCATTCCTACTTTGTATCAGAAATGACCAGAATAACTTCTCTGTGTGACCAGAGCCTAAATGATATTAGAGCAGATGTGTCATGTCAAGGAATATTTTCTTGTATGTGTGTGGTCATTTTTATTTTATTCTTGCTGTATATTACAAGACTAAAAAAATGGTTCAACGTAGATTTGGTCAAAGTGAAAATTAGTAATTAAAATATAAATTACCTATTTCTTCAACTGTCAAATCTAAATCTTTTAATGATGAGGGTAAGATTGTTTTTTAAAAGGAAGCTGGACCCCAACGTATAATGTAAAGTATCTAAGAAATGTAAATTTCTAAGAACTATGGAAAGAAACTGAAGAAAACTTCCTATCAATACTAACATTTACCAGTGGCCAAAAGGGTTTGGAGTTTATTGCAATTTGACACCGTTTCATTTGTTTTCTTTTACTTTTATGCTAAGCAACTTTCATTAATTTTGAAGTTAACAAAGTAAAGACGATGTTATAGGATCATGTACGTTCTGATAATTTTTTTCCTACATTTGTGCCATAGAAAGATTTCTCCCTCTTACTGTCTCACCTAAGACAAAGACCTTAATAAGCCTGTGCATTTACTGCAAACACACTTCTCACGACCTCATTTGTAATAGTTCAGAGATTTCAACACTGCTGAATACATTGCTGCTTAAATTGGGGAGCTGAGCCACCTGGCTGAACGATAAATTTGGGGGGATTTTGGAATACATAATTTGGGATTCCCATGCCTCTGTAATTCACACACACACACACACACACACACACACACACACACACACACACACATGATTCTTTAAAATCCTTGATGAAAAGCTGACTTAAAATTATCCAGGGAAAGGCTTCAGGCAGTAAAACTCAGATTCAGAAACTGAAGAGTGGATTCCATTTATAATATTTATATATGCTAGAGTAAGGAGTTCTCTACAGTATTGTGAACACAATAGTTTAAAGTACATAAGGTCATCGAGCTTCCCTGGTGGCGCAATGGTTAAGAATCTGCCTGCCAATGCAGGGGATGTGGGCTCAAGCCCTGGTCCAGGAAGATCCCACGTCGCGGAGCAACTAAGCCCATGTGCCACAACTACGGAGCCTGCGCTCTAGACCCCGCGAGCCATCACTACTGAAGCCCACACACCTAAAGCCCATGCTCCGCAACAAGAGAAGCCTCCACAATGAGAAGCCCGCGCACTGCAACGAAGAGTAGCCGCCACTCGCCACAACTAGAGGAAGTCCGCGCACAGCAACGAAGACCCAACGCAGCCAAAAATAAATAAATAAAATAAAGTTACTAATAAATAAATAAAGTACATAAGGTTATTTATAAAATATCTTTAGATAAGATCAAATGTAACTTGGCTTCTATAATGGCTCTACTTAGCTTGTGGAAATAAATGTGTTCTGCTTTAATTTACAGGAATGTGCAATGCACATCTGCTTTTAATTTCAAGGATGTGTGGTGCATGTTCTGCCAGAGTACTAAACTCTTGAAAATATCTGTATAAATGAAATTGAGAACACAGCTTAGTAACTATTAAAACACTCCAAATTGTATGATACCTTGACCTTAGCGTCAGTAACTTCCATGGTGCTTTCTCTTTGCATGTATTGACTTACCTGATCCTCACACAACCCTATAAGGTAGCAACTCTTGCTATTATTTTACAGATGAGGAAACAGAGACCCTGAGAAGTTAAACTTACTCAAGTTCACAGGGCTAGTAAGCAGCACAGCTGGGATTTGAACCTCAGTAAATCTGGCTCTTAAGTCTTTCCTATTAACCACTAAGCCATACTCACATTAAAACCATGATTTCTAGCAGTCGTGTCTTCTTCAAAAGATCCAAGGATAGATGTTTCTAGAACCTGCAGTATTCCCAACAATACTAATGAATGACCCTGAACTCAAGATGTGCCAACTTTGTGGTGTACAAATAATCAGGAAAGCTACTTTATCATGCCATTTCTTTTGAAGCTGTTTCTCAGAATTGTTTCTTGAAAGGATGAAATGATACTATTGCTACTATTATCAACAACACAATGGATGCTTCCTGGAGACAATGTCAGATTCTGCTGTAAGGGGGTGGTGTATAACTTTCTTAGGAAGGGTATGATATGTTTGATGTAAGCAGTATTATTATTCCAATTCATAGTATAAGAAAACTGAGATAACTGGAGTAGGATATTTTGTCCAAGCATCAGTGAAGGCCAGTACATAAAGTTTAGATTTTCAACTAATAATCCTTGTTCTGGAAATTTAACAGAAGATTTGATAGACCCAGAAAATGTATCTTAATTTAATAAAACTCTAATAATAAGCTAAACATAGAATAACCTTTGAGAAATTTTCAGGAAGTGGCATACAGGCTCAATACATCAGATTTCTAAGAAGCTGGTAAGAACCGGGAAGTGAAACTTCCTTCTAACTTTGTTCTATCAGAGTTCCTAGTATTCAACCGCACAGATTGCAATGTGTGAGTCACGTGTCCTCAAAATAAGGCAAGGGGTTTAATTCTTTCTGCTCTACTGAATTCTACTATGTTTTTTTGAAAAAGCACTTGCTGAAACAAATTTAAGTCATGTTCAAAAATGGCAGTCTTCTGAGGTATTGATGAACTTCACAGTATGAAGTAGCTACTGATAGTGATTCCTCAAAATGGCTTGAGTGCTCCAAATTCCACCTCACAGCCACCTCTGGTCACCATAGTCCTTGCTAGTTATTTGTAGAATACAGATTGCCAGGTAGTATCATTTCTGATAGTGGTTTTGCATTTACCTTAGTTGAATTTGAGAAATTGGTAGGTAGCAACCTTATCAAGGTTGCCATGAATACACGTGGTCACTCTCAAGCAAACGAAAAAAGAAATGGTGCAGAGTAATAAGTGTGCCCTAAAGCCGATTTTTATGAAAGACTGGCCAAAGAGCTTTGCCAGGATTCTCGTGTGTCTTAAATTCTTGGAGTCAGTGCTGTGAAAACTACTAATGGATTGCTGTCTCAATATTTGCTCTAGTTGTCTCCATTTGGGTTTTTAAGGGTTTCTACAGGACAAATGAGAAAGCAGACTTCTCGGTGCAGAAGAAGTAAAGTGCCATTGCCACTGTAATTAGCCCTGCAGTAATCCTCCTAAAGTTACAGGACAGGAGTAGAATCAATAGAAGTGTATCCAGCACTGGCAGCCACTATCTCCTCCTCTTCCTCTTCTTCTTCCCCCTTTGCCTTCTTCTTCTCACTGTCATCATCATCATCATTATTGTCTTTGTTTTATTACACCTCCTAAGGAAATGAGAACTAAACACAAAAGGAGCAATAATCTTCTCTGGTCCCTGTATCTGCTAAAGAGGAATCACTTGCTATTTCTCCACTCATTGGTGTAATAAAAAGAGAACTCTGGAAACACATCTTTCCACACTTCCCCAAACAATAGTCGGGGTCCTCAATAGCCTGCCAGTGGGTACACTCTTTACACAATGATGAAAGGGCTCAAACACTCTTAACAGATACCAGCCTCCGTAAAGGAATGACTTTCATAGCATTTAGAAACCTTTACATCAATTTGATGTTTCTGTGACATCCAAGTACAGGAACATTTTTCTAGTAATTCATTTTTGTTATATCTTACAAGAATATTGGTTTCTGAGATGAGGGGGAAAAAGCGTTCCTTCACTAGAGATGATTTGAGAAGCATTGATGTAGAGCCTCAAAGCCAAGTACTGACCTATAAGTGTGGGTCGTTCATAGCTACTAAGTCCAGCGCATCCTGGGAGAGGGTGAGATACTCAGGAAGGGGGGCTGCTTTTAACATTGTCTCAGTTGGCAGGGGAAACTCTTAGGTTAAAATTATTTATCTTGTTTAGCTTGTCTGGCTGTGTAGTTGTCATGGGAAAGTATGTTGTAGGACAGAATAAATTTCCTATCTGAAAGCAGATGTTTAAATTTTTTTAGCTTAGTATTATAATTTAAGGTGAACCAGCATAATAGGGACAGGTAACAGATAAGAGAGGATGGGTAATATTATCATACAAAAGCAGAGGCAATGCATGTTTTGCAGTCAGTTCTTTAAAAGTTTCAACTGTTCTCAAATATTCTTACTAAAAACACTTCTTTCAGAATTGGTGAAGGGGTATTGACAGAATATAAGCATTCTGAAGTCAGACTTGCATAGCTTTTTGCTCAAAGCTTACTGCAAGATTTATGGAGAAAATGGGTATCGTACAATTACTAATTAACATGGCAGTGACTCTCAGAGAACAGAAATAAATGTTATTTCAAAGTTTAGTTTAGAAAGGAATTATCATAATATTCAATATTTGCCATTGGAACCACAATATATCATACAGCTTCAATTTGGTTTTAGTAGAATTCAGTGTAAATGAAGAAACAACAGCCACAATAACAAAAAATATATATATGACACTAACTACAGAATTTGACTTTTGACACATATTACAGTCAGTCTAAAAACAAGTGCTGTTCTGTGAGCCAAAAACTGTTTCAATACTTTTTGTTCTTTTCTTTTTCCACATTAGAGAGGATAAATTTTTCTTAGAAGTCATTTTCCTAAAGAAAAGAATTAAAATCGACAGATGTTTAATTTCTCACGGGAAATGTGTTTAAAACTACAGGGTCAGCTCAGAGGATTAGGTCAAATATAAAAGAATATAAACTCAAAAACTCAGAGTTAAAGAAGCCCTATCAATAGAATTGCTCATTAGGTTTCTGAGTCTAAATGAGGAAGTGGTACAGGATCCTCAGAAGTGAGACGAGAGGTAAATTCTTAAAAGCAAAACTCCTATGCTTAAGAAAGAGTGATTTTTTTATTTATTTATTTATTTATTTATTTATTTATTTATTTATTTATTTTTTTTTGCGATACTCGGGCCTCTCACTGCTGTGGCCTCTCCCGTTGTGGAGCACAGGCTCCGGACGCCCAGGCCCAGCGGCCACGGCTCACGGGCCCAGCCGCTGCCGCGGCATGTGGGATCCTCCCGAACCGGGGCACGAACCCATGTCCCCTGCATCGGCAGGCGGACTCTCAACCACTGCGCCACCAGGGAAGCCCGGGGGGCCACTCTTCATCGCGGTGCGCGGGCCTCTCACTATCGTGGCCTCTCTTGTTGCGGAGCACAGGCTCCAGACGCGCAGGCTCAGTAGTTGTGGCTCACGGGCACAGTTGCTCCCGCAGCATGTGGGATCTTCCCAGACCAGGGCTCGAACCCGTGTCCCCTGCATTAGCAGGCAGATTCTCAACCACTGCGCCACCGGGGAAGCCCAGAAAGAGTGATTTTAAAGGAACATTCAGTTCTCTAATTCTTGACAAGTGTGGCTCATTTTCACTTGCTTTAGATGGATGCCTTATAGGTTACAAATGATTTTACTCCTCAGAGAATTTGCAAAATACATGTGGGCCCCATTATACTATGATCCCCCTCCCCATTCCATTACAATAAAAGAAGAAAAAGAATAACTAAAACCTTAACAGCGATACACAGAAAGATATGATTAATTTTGAACTGTTGTTGTTAAAGCCTATCAAAACTAGCTGGTCAGCCTCAAAGGGCAGGTTCCATTGTTTGATGTTTTTTCCTCAGCAAGGTGTCTTTGCACGCATGCCATTAACATTCAAGGACAGGCATATTAATAAGCAATCCTAAATCTCAATTTGCAAATCTCAGTCTGAGTTAGATTTCCAGAGGACACAGTACAATTTACAAGACCTGTTTACTGCTGGGTTACTGAATCTTTTGAAAGGAATACAAATCTATCTGTGTATCTATATATTTATCTATATCTCCATATGCCCACAGATATTAGTATGAATATCTGCATATATATAAAATCAATTTTCAAAGAAAATTTAAACGTTCATACTGTTTGAATGTGAATCTAACTTAGAACATCATTATGATATTTTAAAAGCTCAGTTTGAAAATTATTCCATATTAATAAGTAAATTGGATTTTCTGATCTTGCTTTGAATTTTATGTCTATTAAGTTTTATGTCTTTATAATCTCTTCTTTTCAATTCTACTTGTTTTTCCAGGACTTCAGGAGCTTATTACATCAAAATAAATAGCTTGCAGAATTGAATAAAACTGAATAAAAACTTGAGCCAGGGCAGAAGATACTACAGCACAGAAAGATGATTCAATGAAATTTTCATGGAGAGGAATAATTTACCACCTTTGAAAATTAGTTTGTGATGCATTACTTAAAATCTAATCTAAATAAAAATCTTAACTTATTTTTAATAAAAGACTTTAAATCACTGTATGTATACAAATCCTCCTTAGTTCAAGTGCTTGGTGGCACACTCATAAGAGCTTTCAATTCTTTATGTGGTTGCACTTAAACTTCCTTTTGTCAAAGAGCCTGGTAGTACACACACTCCCTTGGTTATCCTTCAGGTCCACTTTAGAAGCAGTGGAAGGACACTACTGTTGAAGGGGAGTATTTAGTTGGAACATGACAGTACTCTGTACGTTAAAAGTAGTTTGACATAGGCTATGTAGGAATAAATGTTAAGATCTTGCTTTCCAGCAATTCAGGAAAGGTCCAGAGCAGGGTGAAGAAGTAGACAAGTCACCAGAGAATCTAACTTCATCATGGAATGAGGTGTGCTGGTGCTGGATTAGAGGGTTCATAGACTAAGAGCAGAGTAGAGACCACCGAGGGAGAAAATAGAATCATTCAGGTTTAAATTCATAGCATAATTCATCCAGTAAATGCAAAAGAAACAGTCAAAAGTGAATATCTACACTCTTGATAGTCCTTCAAGCTTTCTAAATTATTTAAACACTTGGGATCATCCTAGATGGAAAAAAACTTTAAAGTTTTTGTCAAACCCACTGTGATTTCTTTTAGTGTGTAGACAGAGTCAGTTTTCTATATGCTCATGTTAAAAATCTATCTTGTTTAAAATAGAAAAATTGAACAAGAGGGGTAAAAAGAAATCAGTCTGATCAGTGCTGAACAAAATACAACAACAAAAAAATTCCTATCAGATCATTTTTCTCTAAGAAAGGAGTTATTTATTTGCATTACCTTTTAAACTGGAATAGCCATCATGATTTTTGGCCAAATATATTTTTTTTTAATTCTCTTTTCACTGCTTGTCAAAAGTGGCTGTAATCTCATGCAGATGAGATATTGATCTGTTGCCGATGTTCACTGAGCAGCCAAAGGGGAATCACATTACCAGCTACAAACTCCATCAATCATAGTCTCCTTAATAACCGCACTTAAACGATCTCTCTTGGCATTAACTTATATTGCATCCATGGCTGGCATCCAGGCTTCAAAAAGAAAAAAGGTTCATTTCGAAGGGTAGGTTTGAGGCCACTATAGATGATTTGAATAAAAGATCTCAGGCTTTGCTCAGAACAATAGGGCTTATTAAATTAATTAATTTAATCCAATTAATTTATATCAAGTCTATGGAAATAGAGCAAAAGATCCTTGTATTTGTTTATAAATACAGGACTATGTCCTTAACACACAAATTAAATACATGTAAGTGAAGTTTAGAAGTGTGCATGGGACATGAAGGCATGCATTTGGATTAAATTCTGTTTATTAAATGTATCTCCTTTTATCTCCCTTCCCCCCTCCCCCTACATGAATGTATTTGAGAAGTTACTACAAAGCAAAACAGAGGTGAAACAAAGGAGGCAGAAAAAGATAAGGGAGAAATAAAGTAATAATAATATCTAAAAGCCTCTATCATTATTATGATGTGAGAACTAATGAACTGCTCTTTCAAGTCACATGCCTCTGTCATAGAATCAACTGAGGTGTTCTACTTTACTACCGGCAGCCACGCAGAACATGAAGTCAGATGGAGGCTGTATAGAAAGCACAAAAAAGGGCACCTCCCTCTCACTACATACTTTATCTCTCTCATTGTCTAAAAATGCCACCAATTTGGAAACAACCCAGGAGAAACAACTGTTCTTCCTGTCCCATCCCATCCATACACCCAACCTAGCTTTTTCACTGCATTTGTTTCCTCCCACAATACTTAAATTGGCTCAAGTCCCTATTCTAAAACTTCAGTGAGCATAACTTCTTTGGATAGATGATTAAAATACAGAGTCTTAGGCTCCCCTCCACTCTGATCCAAGTATGTGTTAGTGAGGCAATGCCAAGGATGGAGCATTTGTAACAAGTTCCAGGAAGTGGGGGTGGGACCTGTAAAAACTTGTATGAGCAGCTTGGATCAGGAATGGGAAGACTGCATTTTAGATGTTGGTGTGGCTTGATTTACATTCAGAAGCTGTTAAATCTTTGCTTCAGCAGCAAGGAGGAAGAGGATGTTATTTGATTTTCTCCATGTAAAATCTTATGTGATAATAATTGCAACTCAGTAAAAGCAAAGACTAGAACCAATAAAAACTATAAATCAATTAATAAAATTGAACAAATTGCTACTGATTCCAAGCTAAAGCATAACCCCTTTGTGTATGTGTGTGTGTGTGTGTGTGTGTGTGTGTGTGTGTTGGTATGTGTAAACATCTAGCCAAGTGAAATGATGAACAAAGCAGAATTTTGCTTATCAAACCACTCTTCCAAAGCACGTACAACAAAATATTTATATATTTTTAACAAGCACAACAGATAATCAAATATGAATTAAAACTGGGTGTCCCAAATTGTATTCCACAGAACGCTAATCCATTAAAAAAGCCAATGATTAAAATTCCTGTGTTCAAACTAGTAGGAAATGTTGCATTCCATACCCCCATGCACATTGGTATACTGGAGATGAATAAATACTTGTATAATATAGACTTCCTAATCTTTTTTAGCCTGTATTAAATATAACAAGAGAGTATTAATCTGGGAAAACAATTAAGACATGTTTTTCTAACTTATTCTGATGAGTCCTCATTTTGAAACTTTAGTTTTAAAATTGTTTCTTTAAAACCAGACACGTTTCTGTGTGACACTGAAATTTATAAATTAATAAAGCATGTACTGATGATGAAATTACATAAATAGATGTATCATATATAAAATATATGACAGAAAAAAGAGTATTTCTAAGATTGTTAGCACATTAATATATATAAACAGAAAGCTAATATTAAGTGTTCAAACTATTACATAAACTAAACAATAAAGAAGGCTTAAGAAGATGTGTTTTCCCTCTTATATTTGCTGGCTACACAATTCATTATAGAAAATCAGAAAAGTATAGCAAGGTATTTATAGATATTAACTATATCTAGGCTCTTTCTTTATGCAACAATCTCATCGTTGCTCTAATGTACTGTAGCATATGTGGTCACACATATTCTTCATGTAGATAATGTGTAATTTAATGCACCTTCTCCCTACTCAGTTACACGTCTTTCCTTGTATGTGGTGCATATGTTTGCATACATGTGTGTGTACATGTGTGTTTGTGTGTTTACTCTCCTCCTATATTTAACAATGAAAGGCAGCATCTTGTATAAAATCCAAATCCGTGCAGATTGGATTCTACTTGCCAATACTGTTCCCACATCAAAAACACCTCCTGCTTCTCTACTCTCTACTTGAATCCTACTAATCCTTCAAAGATGTTAGCAATTCTATTCTATTCTGTGAAGATTTCCTCAAGGATTCTACATTGATGTGTGACCTCCATCCAATTTTGCTAGCCACATTAGTACTTGACTATATTGAAAGTGTTATATTTGTTTAAATGTGGACCTACAGTATGATTATTCATTTTTAAGACATAATATTAAATATTTTCCTTAATGTATTTAATATTTACTTTGTTTCATAAACTATATTTGCTATGTAGCCATCTTTCACCACTTATAATTCAGCACTATATATTGAAAGAATGCAAATGAAAGTGAAATATGTGGAGTGTAATAAACTCACAAATAGTTTATTTGGTATAGCCTGGTGTTTAGGAACATACATTCTGAAATCATACTTTCAGATACCCAATCTACATTTTTGCACCTGCAACTTCTCAGGCCAGTTATTTCATTTCTCTGTGCTTTAATTTTCTCATCTCAAAAATCAGATGTTAATTGTGTGGAGAAGAAGATATGAATTAATACAGGTAAAAACTTAAAAAAACAACTAGTATATATTATGGGCTTAATAAACGTTAGTTCTTGTTGCAAGTTAGATTTCTGAGGAAATAGGTTCTGTAGAAGTTGGGCTCTGATGCAGTTTCAACCATGACCTCAACTAACTCCACAGGGGGCTCTGAAGCTGGGATGGCCTTCAGGGTTGTCCCGCATTGCAGCAAGAGGGCTGTGCCTCTATACTCCTGCATTGACTAGTTATTAGACACAGAGTGTCCTGGGAAAGGGTCATGACCTTAGATTAGGCAACTCTTTCTTGCCTAGGATAAGGTGTTGCAGGCTGGTCATCCAACAGAATTCTCAAGAGCTGAATAAACAAGTCCTTCAGCTCTCATGAGGAATCTCGTTGGGGGGTGAGGGGTGGAAGGTGCATCACAAGTGTTCACTTCACCTCCTGTTGTTATTGCCATTGCTTTTTAAATAAAAATAAATCATGTTTTGACAAGTTTTCTAAGTGTAAATTCTATGAGAGGCAACTATGAACAGTAAGAACACAGTTTTCCTTCCCCATTTTTACACCCCTTCCATTTAGTACTGATTTGCCGTCTGTTCCTTGTACAAATGCTATCGGTGTATAAGAAATCAGAATATACTCTGAAGTATAGTTTGGGGTATAATTTCAGCATATTTACTCAGCAGGGAGCTTTTGTTTTAGGTATCATTTAGAATCACTTTCCAATGATCATAAAAATTACGGTTTTAAGAACTATTTCTGAGAAATTTGTATTTTTTTCATATGAAAAGATAGCCATAATTTCTATGTGACCAAAGACTGTCACTGCAAACGAGGTGATTTTTTTGTAAAGTCCAGGTATATTCAGTAGGCTTAATAATAACAATTTACTAATTAATTATAAGAATGGCATAATTGAAACTGCTCTATTTAAAAATACTATGCAATTATATAATTGTTTTATCTTTTAAAAATCTGAAACACCTTATAAAATATTTTAAAGGGTAGGTAACAAAAAGTTGCATCAAGCTTTTATAGGTTATATTCAATATCGTATGACATATCCCATAATACTTAGTATTCCAGTTGATAGGTGCTGTTCATATCAGGAATGTGTATATATATATATATATATATATACACACACACACACACACACACACACACACAAGTTCTCTGTGATATTTAGAAATACAAGTTTTCCTTGTTTTTGCTTTTTAAAATTATTTCTGATCCTAGTTGCTGCCTTAAACAATCTTATTCACACATACATATATACACATCTATAGAGACATGCATGCAAACATTTGCACACCAACCTAGGAAAAAATAGTTATTTAAATAAAAAAGGTAGAGCCAAAATTCACTTTAATTTTGTTCAATATTTCAAAATCTCTTCATAGTTACAATTAAGTAAATGAGTGGGTCAGGCTAGTTCTTTTCCTTTTGTATGTGCAGACACAACTTTATATACATGACAAATGCAACTGAAGCCATTTTCTGAAAAATCTAGTTCCCTCCACCTCCCCCACAAAAATAGTTAGGTTTAGATAACTGAGTGTCTCTCGTATAGAAATGTGGCCTTAAATGTTCTTAGAAAATGGTATTTAGAGAAACAGAGATCTTAGAAAAAAAACTCAGCTGTGTCACTCCTCAGCTGGTGACTTTGAGAAAGTTGTTTCTGTTCAGGCATTTGTTTCTTCATCTGTAAAATAGGGACAACTTCCAGATTACCAATCTCACTATGTTTATAAGAGACTATATGATGTCTGTAAAAGATATGGCACATTGTCTACTGTAGAAATTATAAATGACAAAGGATTGGTGGCTTCCATTACATGCATGTTGTTACAAAACTTAAGACTTTACCTCAAGGAGCTTTGTGTGCTCCCTCTGTTAGATATGACATTGACACAATTATGTGTGTAACCATGTTTCATTCTTAGAATTAGTCCACAGGAACAGGGGATGGAAGGATAAAAGTTTTGCATCATAGGAATCGGGCTCTTTTTATGTTTCTCCTTCTCATTTAAATATTATACAGTGCTGAAATACTGAAGTGTAGCCAATAAAGTCCATTGGGTTATAAACACAAATGTATATAAGTATCTGATGCACAATCATAGGCATTATCATCAAATGTGCAATTATATAAGTAAATTAAGACAAATCCATTGCCATATTTTGAAACAGATGAATGCCATGTAATTGTGTTGCTTAAATACAAGTGTATTTTGTGTAGGAGGAGCATTCTATAGAATAACAGACAATCTAATCCAGCGTTCTACCTAGGTGAACTCCGTGTTTCTTCTCTCATGAAACCATCAAATCGAAAAACCTCTTATTCTATAAACTCAAAACCATTTTGAACTCTATAAAATTGAATAACCCATGATGCTTTTCCCTTTTAATCTGCATACCTACACAGTAGTCCCTGTCGTATTCAATGCATTGATTTGGTAGAATGAAGTTGTCCAGTCATCATTATTTACATTTTATATCTCAAACATCTTCATGTCATATAACAGAAATAGTCACGTATTGTTTGAATTTACTTTCCCCCCTTTCTTTGCTGATGAACATTTTAAGTAACATGTTCTACACCCGTTGTGCAGCAGGAAGCTTAATAGAGATGCTGTTTCCATAACAACAAATAGGATTTGAGCAAAAACACAACGTTCAGTGGTTACTGTTCCTCGCAGCAGGTAAAAGCAGTTATTCAAAATTACAAGCAGCATGACATTGAAAAAAATAAATTAAAGCAAGGGGTGCTAAGAGTTCTGTTCCATATTTAGTAAATGTTTAACTCATAAATGCTTGAGGGGGCAGCTGTAAGATCCCACTCTATGCAGTATTTCCCCTCATATCATGACCTAAAATGAAGAGTAGTTATGGACAATCATTTTTCAGATATGAAGAGTTTTGTGAGTCAAGGAGGCACCAGCAATGACAAGGTAGAATACTTTCTAAATAGGCTAACTGCTTATATTAGATAATTTTTTATGTACAACTTCTAATTCTTATAGTTAGAAATATTTACCCTTTTCTAAAATTATCCTTTAACTTTATTTTAATTTAATTTATTTAAAATAAAATATGTATATATTAAACTGAAAATTTTCCAAGACGTTGTAGAAAAAGGTAAGAAAAATAATCTGATCTGAAAGACTACAGTGTCTTCATAGGTTATTTTAAAACCTTTTCCCTCTCCATGATTCCGTATCTTGGTTACTGTGGTTGTCCAAAATGCACACACTTTGAGTATTTATAGATCCATTTTCCTAGATAGAAAAATAGAATCAGTCTTTTAAATTTAAAGGAGTATTAGAATAAAATAAAAATATAATTAAAGTGTACAGAATAGTAAAAATGATTAGAACAGCTTTTTTTCCTACAATATCAAATTCACAAAATGTGTGGGAAAGAATTCTATGTGTAGCAAATTAAAACATAATCTCATTAAGAAATCTTTGTGCTTACCATTACTGAGAAGTGGGGATTCAGTCCTATGACTAACTTCAAGAAATCAAATTTATTGCTCCTCAATATGTGCATTTCCATTTACAGACATCTCTGATTGGCAGTTCTTTCTTACTCAGATAAAGTGGCTAATAAACTAAAATCTTCCTCCTTATATTATCTAGTCACTAAAGATGGATCTTTTTAAGTCCATGCTTTGTCTCCTGTTCTGTTTAGTTATGGAAACTTAAGGTAGCAACTATCTATATGCCAATGATTACATGTAATTTATGAAGTGATCCACACATTGTTCAATCTGATATCACCTCTCTCCTCATAATTTTTACAATATTATTTTTGAGCCTTGATAATGGAGCAGTTTGAGTTATATTACATTTTGAAGGATGGTGTTTGCTCTCTCTCTTCACTAAACAGATTCCTTTTAAAGTGTGAATTGGGATCTTCTCATTTTTGTATCCCTAGAGTACGCATCACAACTTGCTTATAGAAAGATTCAATAACTTAATAGCTTTAGATGCACTGAGTAGAAAATTATGAGGAGTAACGATCAGAAATCAAGGTGAACAGAGAATTGGTTCAGTTCTAATCCCACTGTGGTAGGCAGAATTCTAAGACGGTCCCTGTGATTTCTATCCCGTTATCCACACCTCTGTACAATCCCTTTTCTTTGAATGCAGATAGAATCTGTGACTTACTTCTAAACAATAGAATAGGCAAAGGTGAAGGGATTTTGCAGATGTAATTAAATTTGCTAATATGTTGACTTTGAGCTAATCAAAAGGGAGATTATCCTGGATCAGGCTAGTCTAATCAGGTGAGTCCTTTAAAAAAGGATCCAGGGCTTCCCTGGTGGCACAGTGGTTGAGAGTCCGCCTGCCAATGCAGGGGACATGGGTTCGTGCCCCGGTCCGGGAAGATCCCACATGCCGCGGAGCGGCTGAGCCCGTGAGCCATGGCCGCTGGGCCTGCGCGTCCGGAGCCTGTGCTCCGCAATGGGAGAGGCCACAACAGTGAGAGGCCCGCGTACCACAAAAAAAAAAAAAACAGGATCCAGACCTTCTTTGAAGGGAGAGACTCAAAGCAGCAGAGATGTTTTCCTTCTAGCCTTAAAGAAGCAAATAGCTATGATGTGAACTACTTATGGAGAAAGCCACATATGAGAGCACAATGGACAGCCTATAGGAGCTAAAGAGCCTCAGTCCTAGAGCCACAAGGAACTAAATTCTGCCCAAAACTATGTGAGCGCAAATGAGGGCTCCATACTTCAGAAAGGATGGTATCTTTATTGCAACCTTGGGAGACCCTGAGCAGAGCACCCAGCTAAACCCAAACCCAGACTCCTGAGCCAAACAAACAGTGAGATAAAAAAGTGGGTGCTATTTTAACTGCTGAGGTTGTGGTAAATTTGTTATGCAGCAAGAGAAAACTAATACAACCATCAAGGAACCCTGATTATGCTGTGGAGCTACCCTAGCTACACAGTCAGAATTCTGTGCCATCAAGTAGATAGTGGCACATTAGCCTGCGTCCAGCAATAACTCCCTCTCTGATTCTGCTTTCATGTATTTGGTAGTTGCAAAGGTACATGTTATAAAATTGGATTGAAATGATTAGTAGCTGTTAAGCACTTTGAAAAAATAAGCTATTATAAAATTTAAGAAGGGGGCTGTATTTTCACATTACCATCAACCCCTACAATCCACTATGAACTACACTTTCAGTGAAAATAAATATATTCCTTTCTCTCCTCCTGTTTTTCCACTTCCTATCATACATTTATCCAGAATGTATTTGTTAAACAGATGCAGTATGTGTAAAAATGTACTGGGCTTGTGGGTAAGTCAAAATGTGTTTAAAGAAGAGTTAGGAAACTATACTTCTAGAGTATTTAATTTAATTAAGTATGATACAATATTATAAGTGGGTGTAATTATTCAAAGAATGGCACCCAACCCAAACTGAAAATTACCTTGTAATCAAGAAGACCCAGACCAAATGAATCACTGTAACAGGTATGAAATCGAACACTTCATTCTAGTCAATTACATTTTAGGGGGAAAATGAGAACTTTATTTCCATATCTCTAATCAGGAGGCAAGTTCTACGTAGCCTGTAGCTATGTGACCCTGAGAAATAATGCTATCAACAATAATTTTTGATAAGCTAGTGCTTTTGTAGCAATCAGCTTAGTGGAATTTGAAAATAGGTTTAAATGAAAGTTAAATAGAAATCAAAGGGAAAAATTCAGTCACTGTCCATTTGAATACAAAGTGCTAAAACCTGTTTGTTAAAGAATGTATTTGAAGAGTCTACTTTTACTCCTTTTTCAAATGTGGACAAGGTTATTCACACCACTTTATTCATAGATGGGCTATTCACAGAATGTTGTGAGAAAGTTAGGGGAACATTGCCAAAGTTCAAGTAAGTCTGTAGAATCAAAATAAAGATGGAAATTCTCAAATTTCCTTAGAAATTTCCATAGAGGCTAATCTGTGATAAAATTTTTGATTGATCAATTCTACCATTTACTCACTATGATGAGACACACACTTCTCAAAAGAAAGGAACAATGTGTTATCCAATGGGTATCATCACAGATAAATTTTCTGTGCCTTGTTTAAGAATCAAACTGCTGCAATGTAACAGTGTGCATACCCCTGAAAACAAGCTCAGTATGGAGGTTTCATAATTGCACCTGAGCAGATAATTAGGCAATTAGAGCTATTAAAAGCTGACAAAGCACCAAGCCTGGATGAATTATACCCCTGATTTCTAGGAGGAGAAGCAAGGGAAAATAAGAGATCCCCAGTGAATCTGTTCGATAGCCCAGTGAGGAAAGGAGTTGAGCCCGGAGGGCAAAGATGGGAGTTTCCACTCCTCTACTCTCATCCTCAGGATTTAAGAAAGGATGAGGAGAGGATTGGCTGGAGATGTGAAAATCTCACATCATTTGCACAGACTATATTGAACACATTAATAAAGTGAAATTAACTTTGCAAATATGTAATTGGATAAAAACATGAGATGAAAATAAAACAATAGGACTAATGATTTAATTTCTGAAAAGCAGCTGATGCCTTGGCTCACATCAGACATGCATCTGAAGCAAGCTAAGAAGCATAGCAAGGAAAACAGGTTATGATGAAGATTTCATTTTAAGTGTGTGGAAATAAAACAGACTAAATTGAATTTTGCAAGAGAATAATACAAACTAGGTAAGGGGCAAAACTAGTAGCCCTTGGCTCCCTGATCTACTTGTTAAATTCACAATGATTGTATATGACTTAAAATTATTGCAGTCTCCCAAATTGACAAATGTAATTGCTGAGACTGATGAAAGAGAATATTGGGATGCTGCTTTGGATTCTGTTGGAAAGTACTTAGGAGTTGACAGATGGTGCATACATTTGGAGGTTGAGAAGGGTAAGAAGGTAATGAGACTGGGGACCAAAAACAATTACAGTCTTAAGCTTCAAATGCAGCATAACTGTGGCTGTAGAGTAGGCAAAACAATTGAGTTTAACGTATTCATAATGTCTGTCAGAAGTGTGAGAGTCAAAACCTGGAGGTGTAGATAGAGTCTGAAAGCATAAGGCAAATGACTGCAGAACCTCTTCTTATTCAGTCACTAGAAGATTCCGGCAACGAATATTTATTGATGCAAAATGAATAAAAGTGTGTCACTGATAACTTTGTAGACATGACATTCACAAACATCAGTGCATTTTGAACAAAAGGAAGTGGAAATCACTGACTATTGAACTCTATTTGAACATGATTACAGAAGATAATGAAATTGAAATAATTATACTAAAGGTTTGGGTGCTGGAATGAAGAATAAATTTAACCTGAATATAGATGGAAGAAGTCAGTTTTGAAGGGCTGTAAAGGAGGTATAAATAAGATTTATTGATTCATTGATATTGAGGAAATATCAAAGGGTATGGTAATCTCTAAGAACAATATTTGGGGGCAATATTGACAGTGAGGAAATTCTAAGTAGAGGAGGGTGACATAATCCGATTTTGACTCATTACATTTCATTTGTTGGTAAGGCATTTATAGTAAGAAAATCATTCATCTCCAAGCTCCCTGAGAATGGAGAACACATCTAATCCATCTTTGCATCACCACAAGTACTTATCCAAAGGCATGAGATACACTAGGTATTATAATTAAATAAATACAATGAAACAAATTATATGGAAGAATTTTTTTACCTTAAGGGAAAATCTCCTTCAATTTTATTTTGCCAGAGCAAAACTACTCCAACAATTTAATAAACAGGCTTTTCCATTGCTTGTTTTCTCTAGGATCATGTTTATATCCTTCTTTATAATTTATCTTATTTAGTTACATCAAGTCACAATATTTCTGTTTTATGACACCAAAATTTTCACCTGATTTTTACTGACTGGTTTGTATTGAGTTGAATGCATTTCTCTATTGCTGTATACTGAGCTTTATTTTTCTAATTTTGGCTGTAATAAACAGTAAAACAATAAACATGATGTATAATCTTATATAAACATCTTTTTTCCCTTGTCAGATTTTAAGAATTTTTTTAAGATAAATTCTTAAAAATATCTCCCAACCTGTCACCCTTTTCTGACCTGTATGATTTCTCAACCTAGCAGCCAGCCAAAGTAATCCCATAAAAAAGGCGAGATTGCATCTATCCTCTGAACAAAACTCTCTACTCATTCTTCATTTCACCCAGAGTAAAAGCCAAAATATTTACAGTGACACAGAAGGTCCAGCATAATCTTGGGTGAAGCATACACCCTCCTCAGAATTGTTGCCTGGAACACTTTCCCCTGTGATATTTACATGATTTACATCTTTATTTCCTTGATGTCTTTTCTCAGATGCCTGCTTATTTGAGAGGCCTTACGTGATCAGCAATATTCTCCTTACTCAGTTCTGTTTATTTTCATGCATTGCCTCCTAGGCATATTTTTATTATTTTTTTCTCGTCTGTCCTTCTTAAGAATATGAGCTCTTCAAGGGCAGAAAATGTATCTGTTTTGTTTACTGTCATATCCCTGCACATGAAGCATAACCTAGCAGCACATGAATGAAAGAATGAACAAATGCAAGGAATATAAGTTGGGATCAGCTCAGCAAGAATACTGGGTATCCCGTTAAGAATTTGTACAGATAGTTACCTGCACACATCGAAGAAGTTTAAAGGTTTAGATTTTTTTAATAGATAATAATATGTCCATTCACTTATTTATTAAACAATTATTTATTGAGTGCCAATATGTGCTAGGCCATGTGTTTGGCACAAGACACACCAAACTAAGAAGGACTGGCACAGTTCTTGCTGGGACTTGAAAACTTTCATTTTCACGAAGGAGAATTCAACTGCGGTTTCAGAAAGATCACTGGTGGGGAGAGGATATCCTGGGGATTTGAAGGACTGGATGTGGGGCACCAGTGCAGAGCATTTTGTAATGGGAGTCTGGTTTAGGGCAACAGCAACAAGTAAAAGGGAAAAGAAGAATATGAAGAGCCTTTCTTCTACTTAACACCAGTTACTAACCAAAGGTACTTATTGTGAGTAAACAAGCTCATTATCTTGAACATGCCGTAATGAAGAGTGTAGGGAAAAATACTGGCTCAGGCCCCTGACAGTTTAATTCAAGACTAGTTAGTAAAACTGTCAGGAGCTTGTAGGTTTCCTAAACTCTGTCTCTAAGTAGATTAAACAACAGACTCATACTCTATTGGGTTTATGTGTCATCAACTAAGGAAAAGGGGGGGTCGCTTCTGAGCAGCTCTGGGCAGGTGGTAGAGATAATACTGCTCACTGCCAGGATGACTTGCCTAAAGCCTGTGTTGACCCAGTTGAGGAATAAGATAACCCAAGTTTGAATTATCCATCCCAAAAGTCAACCTCTCAGGCTTGGATGGATTTCTTAATCTCCCTGAACTCTGATGTTTCTGTAATACGTGCCTTACAGTCACCACACACAGCCCTCTATATTCCCATTCTTCTCATTTTAATAAAGTGAGATTCTTGCCTAAATATTCTTATTCTTTTGACGATTTACTTATTCTTCCTCCTTATGGAGTACCTGAATGGGGGTTAAATTTCATTTCTGAATTAGATGTGTTTAATACATAAGACAATATGTGGTAGAATCCGTCACTCACTTCCCTCTCTCCACACTGGACAACTGTGATGTGTGTACCAGTGCTGGGTGTGTCTGTGCTAATACTCAAATTAATCCTCAGATGACCTGTTTTAAAGCCCAGACCTGGGAGGTAGGAAGAACTAGTAGAAGAGTTGGTTCTAATACTAAATCTATTCCTCAATATTAACTTTATCAATGAACGTGAGGTGAATTGAAAAAAATTATCTGCTTAATCCCTACTAACTCCTATGATTCACAAAGGGAAAATAACTCATGACAAAAAAATCAAGAACTTATTTGTTGGTGGTTTCAAACTTTAAAACCAGCCATTCTAATAAACAGCATTCCCTAGTCCTCCTGAACTGAGGTAAGAGTCAGATTGTAAAGACTGGAGTCTTAGTAAAGAGCATCTCTCATATGTCTCATATATGCCTCTTATCCATACAAGCTCACATTCTTTCTACTGCCTCACAGACAGCTCCCTATTCTCCCTGTTTCACTCTTTAATACATCCTCTACACAACATGGAGGCCAGTGTTTTAACCAAGACTGTGCTGCGGTAGGAATTAAGTATCTATAAGAAGATAATGGCCGAGCTTGTAAGGAGGCCAATGAGTTTACCCAGGTTTTATAAATGTGTCTTTGGCCCAAATTATCAAAGTTCCAAGGGTAATAGAAGTCTTAATAATATTGAAGTTGCATAATTGTCTTTGAGATGACTGAATGAATAAAAGAGATGAGACTCCCCTTTTGGCCTCAGTGGGGAATACAAGAGAAGAAGGAAGGGGAAAATATTAATGGGGCACTCATCTATGTGAGGCATTATATTTAGCACTTCATATAATTTAGATAATGTTATCTACACTACATATACCATGGGATTTTATTCCATTAATTTCCTTAATCCTTGCCTCATTCCAAGTGAGATTTTGAACTGTCTTTTTACTAATGTACTCTGTAAAACAGGGAAAAAATTAAGGTAACAGTGAAAATAAATTAAATGATTTAAATAGAGTCATATTTTGGATAAGGCTAGTGCTAAATAATGCATAAAAAAGAATTCAGACTATTGTATAGTTGGGCTGGAAATCTGGCAATGAGCAGTTAAGCAATCAAACCAAAGTGTGGGCAAGTTTAGTTACATTACCTAGTTTCCATTAAAAGAGAAAAGTTAAAAAGGAACACCACAGCTTTTCCTGGCACTGAGAACAGAAAAAAATTTCCCCATGGATCCTATTAAGATGAGAAGGAATTTTTCTTCTGCAAGTCATATATTGTAATGAATTTGTGAAGGTAACAAAAGTTTGAATTAAGCTTTTATCCAACTTTGATCCTAAAAGATACAGGTTCTCATTCTGTCATGTATTTGGTCAAATGCAGTGATCAGGCAGGAAGTAACACTAAATAAGTGTACTTCACAGCCAAGTGCACTTTTCTAGTCGTTGCCTCAACCAACAGCATCAATATATGATTCCACACTGCCCACATTCCTGTTGAATACTAGTGCCATTCATCTAACATACCTTTAAAAATGTACATATATATGATCAGAATGACATGGTTGTAATATGGCTAAAGCATGTTCTCTTTTCTGTAATCATTAGTTTTGCAACTACTGGGACTGTTCACCAGGTCCGTTCCCCTAAACTGTGGTTCTCTTACAATTTAGTAAGCACCCCAGGGAAGGGAAGAAGAAAGAAGAGTATGATCTCACAGTAATAATACCCTATCTTTGCCTCCAGTTTTTTCTCTGACTGTAAAAATAAACTCAGTTCCAATTATTATTCCTTTGTAAAGGAAAAAGGTTCAGGCAAAGTGATGCAATATAAAAGAGCTCTATGCAGTCAAAATGAAATGGTGAACAAAATAGTCCAATTGCTGCAGAAGAAGAAAACGCTTGACTTTCTGGAAAGGCAGAATAGGAAACCCACAATTAAATTAAAAACCCTCACCTTTATAATGATGAGAGCTTTATCCTTTCATTAAACAAACATAAGCAGTGTATCTTACCTGCTTTCCCAGTAATGGTTCTGGTATTCTGATTTTCAGGGCTTTAAGTGTTAGATAGTGGTTTTGTGATGTAAAATTACTGTAATTCCAGTTTCTTTTATTATCTGACACTGAATTGTAAAATTTCTATTAATAATTATTAACTAAGCATTTAAAATATATCAAGAATAAAGGAGGAAATATCCATTTTCTTTATTTCCTTATGGTTTATAAAATGAGGTCTAGATGACCTTTATTTTTAGTAATACCAAATATAAATAATTCATGTTATCTACATTTTACCGTGATGATTTATTTTTTTAATTTTCTTGGTATATAAGCATCTCCCAGAAGATAGTTTATGTGACCAGCAATTAATGCACAATACAACTGAAGAGTTTAAATGATCTTCAAAGAGTAAATGATGAGCTTGCATCAAGCACTTCAAAAAATATTAAAAGCTTCACTTTTTTCTTCAGGTACTCTAAATAATTGCCAAATGGACATATTTAACGGTCTTGTCTATTCCTTAACATTTTTGTCATGTGCTCTGCATTGGCTGCCTCGGTTACTCACTCCTTAAGCCCACAGCAGCAGGGTTTCAGCCCTCAGCACTGTGGTACAACAGCTGTCTGCCAAGTCACACATCATTTCTGAATCACTGATTCCAACAGTCTCATCCTCCTTGAATGTATTTATTCATATAGTTTTAAATACCAAATATTGCAATGCATTTAAAATATGCCAGGCACTCTGTAATGTCCTGACTCTCTTAGATCACATCCTGAGGTTCAGTAACTTTCTTGATGTCTTTACTGGCCTTTCCCAGGGTTAACTGTCACTCACTGAGACCAAATGTGATCTTATCATGTATAGATCATAATATAATCCCCCAACAGTTTTTCTGCTAGATTTACATAATGTTTCAGGTAGGAGGAGTTTGGGGGCACTGTGCACTGGCTCATTCTATTGAAGCCAGCATAGACATATGAATGAAAATGTTTTTCTAGAGCAGCACTGTCCAAAAGACCTTTCTGCAATGATGAACATGTTCCATATCAGCTCTGCGCAAGAGGATAGCCACTAGCTACATGTAGTCATTGAGCACTTGAAATGGAGCTAGTATTATTAAGGAATTGCATTTTTTTCTTATTTATCATGTTTAAGGAATTGCATTTTTAATTTAATTAATTCTAATGTAAATAGCCACATGTGGCTAGTGGTTACATTACTGAACAGTGCCTTTGTAGAGCATGCCTTTCCTATATAATCTCTTCTGGACACATACTGAACTTTCATGTCTTCAGTACAAAACATACAAAACAAACATCTCTCAATCTCCACCGTCATCTGTATAATCCCCACTTCCTCACCTCCCATTTACTTCTTTTTTTTTTAACATCTTTATTGCAGTATAATTGCTTTACAATGGTGTGTCCGTTTCTGCTTTATAACAAAGTGAATCAGTTATACATATAAATATATCCCCATTTACTTCTTTGATCTGGCTTCTGCTCCTGCCAATTCACAGAAATCACAGAAGTATATTGCCAAATTCATGATATATGACACTGGGTTATCTCTCTCTTTTGTCTTACCTTCTTTAGCTTCTGAGTCACCCTCATCCTGGGTTACCCTTACTTCTCTGACCCACTGATTCATTCCTTCATGAATAATGTCTTTACTATGTGTGTCTGCTATGCGCTAGGATTTTGGGTGATGAGAAAAAGGACACTATCCCAGTTCACATATAGCTTATAGTCTGTGTTGTTCATTTTAAAAATCAGTGATGTTCAAACTAATTGGACCACAATGCAGAAATATGTTTTACTTTGTAACCAAGTATACATATATTAGTGTAAATATATTTATAATGAAAGTTTCAGGAAGAGATCTTTACTCAAATTATATGCAAAGCATATTAATATTTTCTGTACTGTTTTTTAGTGCTGGTCGAGACCTATTCTGCTGATTTCATGGCAGGCTCACAGTTTGAAAACCCAGCCCTAAATCCCAGCTCTCCCCAAACTCTGATGCTAGCCTTTGACGTTCCAGTACATGGTTCCAGTCCCTATTCACAAATACTGCTCCTTCCCTGGAATTCTGTCTCCACCCAGACTCCCCACAGATCACATTATGAGAATCAGCAGCCTTTCAGAACAATGGCCTATCTCAGGGTTGCCTCTTGTTCACTGGCTACAAATCTGATTTCATATCCTTTTTCCCAATCTTGCGCCTTCTCCTATATTTACTTTACTGGTGAATGGTTCTACCATCTACCCACTTAACCTAAGGAGAAACCTAGAGGATATTCTAAGTGCATTCCCTCTCATCCCTCTGCATCACATCAAATATCTTGGAGAGACTCCTCCTCTCCTTTCATTGTCATTGCTGCAGCTTAGACCTTCCTCACCTCTATTATAGATAATGTACCTCAAGTTCTGTCCCTTGGAACTTTCAGTGACAATGGAAATTTCTGTATCTGTACTGTCCTCTATGGTAGCCGCTAACCATGTGTAGGAGCTCTTGAGAACTTGAAATGTGGCTAGTGCAACTGAGGAACTAAAAATTTAAGTTTAAATAGCCATATGTGGCTAGTGACTAATGTACTGAACAGCACAGGTCTATATGATCTCCCCAACACAAGTATACCCTCTGCTAGTCTCTGGAACAAACAACCAACCAACCAACCCCTGAAAACATTTTTACTCTAATTCTTTGCCAATAAATGCTACATTTGTGGCAAAAATGTAATTTTTTCAAGAATATTTAAGTTTTAAATATCTACAAAAATTGTCAGAAATCGAACAAGGTTTTAGGCATTTGTATGTTGTCTGCAATATCCTTAATATTAAAATGTGTTAACATTTAAATGTCTTACTATATATTCTGATGTATTTGTATTCAAAATTAAGCAGATTTTGAAACTGATGATTTTGAAAATAACAGGAATATACGATTTAGTCAATTTTATTTCCTGCTTTATGTATATATACATTCAGAGGACTAAGTGATAACATTAAAGACAATTGTTTCTTCGTACTTGACTATTTTCCTTGACTATTTTCTACATTCTATTATTGTGTATACACTATAATCAGGGAAAGGGTATATATATATATATATATTTCATACATATGTATTTCTCCATGTATCCATGATAAAGGTCTCGGAAGTTTGAAAATGCCCAGTAAACAGCAGCTACATCTCTGCCCAAGAGAAAAAGGCATTAAGAAATCAAAATATCACCTTTATTACTGATAAAGGTTAATTTAGAAGGCATGCCATAACATGAGACCTAAATGAATCTGCTTAGATTCTATAGGAACAACCCACAAAAGGAAAATTTTAGTCTGCCATGCAGACAAACCTACCAAATTCACTACTTCACAGCTGATAAGTCTCGAAAGGAAAAATAGACTAAATCTCCCAACTAATATCCCAGTCATGGAATGCAGACCAAAGGTTATTGCTCACAAGGTAACTCACTCCCACTCCTTTGAGGACCAGGTTATTGGAAATGTTAGAAAAAAATCCCCATTATGTAACATGTGGATATATTCCCACCCTAACATACTCTAGCTTTTTCATCTATTTCACTGAGATTAATGATTAAGCCTATTTGCTCTCCAAATGCTACACGTTGTCTATTTGTGGCCAAATGCACAAAATTCTAATTACGCTAATCTCTCAATTTTGCTAACCCAGCAGTTACCAACAACCCTGAACAACCACAGTCCCTGGCCTCCCCGAGGCAGCTGCCTCTAAACAGCATCGAACATCCACATCATGAGAGGGGAAGAGAAAAAGAGACTAATCCACACACGCCGTATGCCTCTTTTATGTTTAGCTATCAGATAATTGATTCCAACTCCATGGGAAAGCATAAAAGAAATCAGTCTGCCTGGAAATCTGAGGAATTATTTCCTTCAGCAATTTATAATACAGACTTATTTTTAAAATGAAATAATTTGTATGTATCAATCAACTAGAGCAGTGGTCCCCAACCTTTTTGGCACCAGGGACTGGTTTCGTGGAAGACAATTTTTCCACTGATGTGGGAGGGGCAGGATGCTTCGGGCAGTAACGCGAGCGATGGGGAACGGCAGATGCAGCTTCGCTCGCGCTCGTGTGCCTGCCACTCACCTTCGGCTGTGCAGCCCGGTTAGTAACAGGCCACAGACCGGTACTGGTCCTGAGACCAGGGACTGGGGACCCCTGGACTAGAGAAAGAATGAGATAAAGTAGAAGAAACAATGAGAACTGAGCATCAGAAGACCTGGTTTGGTCTAGGTCCAGCACCAAGATATTGGGCATTTTGTTAGTGATTTTGGCTCTCAGAGCCATAGTTTCTTCGCAAAACAAAAGGTTTGAATTCCAGAGAACTTCTGGGTACCTTTATAATCTTTCCAATACATCTGTGCTTACATTCTCAAACATAGGATGAACTTCTCAGTAATAAGAATATTGCACAGCTCTTGCAACCTCAGCTACCAGAATTATTTCCTTTACACGTTAGAAACTCAATGTTTATTCTTTCTTCTTGATATTAAACAAGAATAAATTTGGCAAAATCTTAAGAAACAAAAATAACTAGGCAAACTCTCATCAACCCTTCATTTCTTGATTCTGTGATATGCTACTGAAAATAGAAGAGTGGTGTGATTTGCACATAGAAAGGGAAATAAGATTCATCTGTCTCATCCTGGCTTTATCATATATTTGGCTTGACCTTTGATGACCTCTCTATGCACTTTTCTAATGATAGGAATGTGGACTGAAGTACACTTTGCCTAAATGAGTTTAATTTGCATTAAAAGAAAAAGATATGTATCAATATCTTTCTTCTGAACAACTACAATAATCTGCTTACCAAAACCCTACTGCCAAATTGACATTCCTAATAATAGCAAATATTTATAACAGTTAGTGCTTACCCCATCTCAGACATTATTCTGAATTTTAAAAAATACGTTAGCTCACTATTCTTCTCAAAATGCTTTAGTAGCTTTCAATAACCTTAAGGTATAGTCTGCCTTCATACTAAATATGTTATACATATGTATGTATAATAAGAAATGTTTGGATATATATACATGACTCTATTCCACTTCCACATGGGTTACCCTTGCCCTCTCCCCCTTGCTTACCTGCAACCTCCCACTCCAACAGAGGGAAACCTGGCTCTCAGTACCTCCATCTATTTACTTAATTATACAGTTATAATATTTCTAGGTGGTAGTTTCAGACTTTGTAGACAATATGCCTATAGGAAATAACTATCAACTACAGTCCAATATTTATGTACAGTTACTTTTACCTTTAGTCCTATAGACTCCACTCATTTCCCAAGTTACGTAGGTTAGTGCCTTGTCCCCAGTGTACTTTAATGAGGCTGTTTACTACCTTTAAAATACAGTTAGACTGGTCACATTGTGTCTTCTATGCTGGATTCTCTGACTTCCTACATGATATATTTTTAATTTGCATACAATATTCACTCTTTCTGTTGTAAAGAAAACAAATAGATTTTGACAAATTCAACATTACATTATCATACAGAGTGGTTTCATCAGCCTATAAAATTCTGCACTTGACCTATAAAACCCCCTACTCTGAATTCCTGGAAACCACTCTTTATACCTCTGTCTTTTCTAGAATGTCATATAAATTACCTCATACAGTGACATATTTTAGACTTTTTTTTTAAACTAACCAATATACACTAAAGATTCATCAATGTCTTTCCATTATTTAATAACTCACTTCTTGCTAATGCTGAACAGTATTTGATGTTATGGCTGTGACAGAATTGTTTATCCGTTTACCTATTGAAGTACATCTTGGTTATTTCCAGTTTATGAAGATTATGAATAAAGGTGCTACAAACATCTGTGTGAAGGTTTATGTTTAGATATAAATTTTCAAATCAATACCTAGGAGTACCATTGTGGAATGAAATAGTTAAGATCATGTTTAGTTTTGTAAGAAACTACCAAACTTCTTTCCAAAATGGCTGTTCCATTTTGCATTCTCATCAACAATAAATGAAAGTTCCTGTTGCTCTGCATCACCACTGAAAGTAAGTAATGTCAGTTTTATAGATTTAGTGAGGTTTTATCTTTTCGGATAAGGTGTCTGTTCAGATCTTTTGCCCAATTTTTAATTGTGTTATGTTCTTAGTTTAATAAATTTTTTATACATATTGGATAAAAGTATTTTATCAGATATGTTTTAAAGTACTTTTCTCCTAGTACATGACTTGTCTTTTATACTCTTAGTAGTATCTTTTGTAGACCAGAACTTTTCAAATTTTAATAAAGTCCAATTTACCAATTTTTTCTTCCATAAAAAGTTTTGCTTTTGATATTGTATCAAAAACTTTTACAAAATCCAAGGTCACATAGATTTTACTCCTGTGTTTTCTTCAAAAGTTTTATAGTTTTCCATTTTCCATTTAAGTTTATGACCCATTTTAAGTTAATATTTTTGCATATGTATCCAATTGTTCCAGCTCCATTTCTTGAAATGTTTTATAGATTATCTGCATACTACTGATTTCAAATTGAATTATGGCTAGTTTGTAAGTATAAATTATTTATTATTAAAATATAACTCAGGAAATATTGTAACTTGTTAAAAGGAAATTTGAACTTCTATATATCTTGTAGGATTATGTCACAATTTAAAAATTTCCAAATATTCTCCCTCAAAAACAGGTGGTAATTACCTTTTCTACATAAATATGTTTCTTGTGTAATTCAAGGTATATTTGGTCATTTATTCTTCAATGTACATTATTGCACAGATTAATCTTAGCATCTAAGCCTTCATGAAGGCATTTAATCATTATACATTATCATTTTACCTTTATTACTGTAAAACTTTATCAGTATTCTTCATTCATCCAAAGGATTTTCTTAAATTATAACTCAAATCTAATTCCTGATCTTCATGAATCTATGCTCCCTGTCATTCCCAAATTAGCACTGAATTCCAGTAGTTGAGTAGAACTGCGATCAACTGAAGCTATTTATTTTTAATGTGCAATTGTTTGTGGAGCTAATATTAATTGGACTCATTGGTTTCTCATTTAAAACAATTAAATCAGGAAAATAAAGCAGCTTGCAAATGATCACACTGAACTGCAGCGTAAAGAGCCCTACCATTTCTTAATTGACTGAATATTAGTAAAATTACTTGAGAAAATAAAATTAGTTAAGCTGTCCCAGATGTTGTTCCTGGACACTCCTCTGGTTTTCATAGAATATCAAGATTTTAAAATGTTTGAAAATAAGAAACAAATCAGAATAAGAAATGAAAACTTTTCATTCATGAGATCCTTAAGACATAATTGGGAGTGACTAGAATCAGTTTTAATACTTGATAGAGAGTGCCTGTGAATATTTATTTCCAGGATTTTATGAATATTTCTGATGCACCTTTTGGAGCACTCAAAGGTCAGAGTGTTGTTGAATAACACCCTCTTTGACCAAAGCCTCTAGTAAGAAATACCACATGGAAATGATTTCCTACAATTTAACAAAGAGAAAAAAATGTCTTTCTTCACCAAATAATAATATGGAGCTGAGTGAAACTTATGTTACTGGGTTGACTGATGAAAGTAAACATGTTAAGTCCTAAGGGAAAGTGATAGTGAGTTAAATCAATAAAGTACATAACCTTGCCTAAAAGCAAAATGAACTAAGTTTTTTGTTTGATTTTTATATAAGTATGAGCCACTTTCCATATATAGGGTTTAGCATTATCAAGTTATACATTTATATAAAATATATTCATGAGGCAATGTTGTTTTTCACATAAAAAGTTTTCCCCATGATAGGATTAGAGATGCTAGTATACATTCATTAATTTGCTTTTTTCTAAAAATACTGACTGCCTTTTATTTGCCATGCTCTGTCCTCTGCCTTGAGTGTATAATATTGGGCAAAACAAGCAAAAGATAGTATTTGCTTTTCCCTCCAGCTTTACTGAGGTATAACTGACATATAACATTGTATAAGCTTAAGGTATACAACATAATGCTTTGATTATGTATATACTATGAAATGATTACCACAATAAAGTTAGTTAACACATCTATCACCTCACATCATTACAATTTTTTTGTGATGAGAACTCTTAAAATCTACTTTCTTAGCTACTTTCAAATATATAATACAGTATTGTTAACTTAGTATCTGCTTTTATGGTGCTCATAGTTTTGAGTGGAACAAATCTGGTGAGACAGAAAAAGAAGAAAACATTGGTCAGTTTTTGGGTAAGTACCTTCTCATTAATTGCAACTTTGTCTTAAAGAATTATCTTGAGCACTCTGAAAACAGATTCACAAATACCACCATAGCTAGTCATTCAAATCTTAGTAAAACTTATGAGAAAGGAATTTGCAGAAAATTGCTAGAGAAGTATAGTGAGTGTGTCCAGTCATATGGATGGACAAGGCACATTATCAGGTGCTGACCTTCCAGGGAAGGGAAGGTAGTTACAGAGTGAGGAGTACTGAGGGGTAGATAACTCCCAGTATAATTCAATTATTCCTCAACTGTTTTGCTCAGAGATGTCCCTGCATATCTATGACATAAATATTCAAACCTAAGTGTTTTTCATAACAAAATGGTAACTGTGAATTGCATATTACATTTAACTATTGAAATAATAAGTTAATATCCTTTTGCCTCTTACTGTTGGGAAAGATTTAATTTGGTTATTAATTTAGTGAGGTACCAAAAAGTGCTGAGATATAAGTTCTTAAAGTATTAATAATATAACTTTGATCATTTGACTTAGTTGAAGCTAAATGTCCCTGGGCCCTGATGGGGATTCTGGTTAGATTCTCATAGTGAATACTTTAAAAAGGCAGACAAAAAAGGAACAAATTGGAAGTCATAGGGAGGATTAGCAATACATGTGTGGGGAGGACATCAGGGTTCAGAGGGGTTGAAATGGTGAGGGCAGAGGAAGTGTAGTGGTCCTAAGGAACATTTTCTACATTCTGGAGGATACAGAAACAGTACAGGTCATGGAGGGAAGGAAGTAGAGACCCTCATGGAATGCAAACTTGTTGTATAAAGTTGAGATGTGCTTGGAACAACTGTCCTTTTAACCGTGTGCCTGGCTGATAACAAAGTGAGACCATCAGTCTTTATACTTAAGAGTGTGTGAAATTAAGAGCATTGTGAAAGACAGGTGAGCCATATGAGGTTGCAGTGCTGAGATCCACTGAGCTTCAGGAAAGGGTTGTGTGGTCTTTTCCTGAGTAGACTCCTGTGTGGTTTCCATATCTCCCTATTGTAAAAGTTCAGTGAATGAACAATAAAACTGAATGAGCAGAGTATACAAGAAAAAGAAAAGTAGAATATATATTTAAGTTCTGGAAGATGCAAAGTAGATGACACCATGGACTTAGACTTACAAAATAACAGGATGTTCTAATATTCTCAATATTCACATAACTAATGGTAGAAATATGAGTGGCTGGAGTGACCTAACTTGGGGTACAGAGTAGGTTATAGGAAATCATTGGTTGTGCAACTAAGAATCCAGTCAGGTTTGAGAAACTGGAGGTCCCCATCTCCCTGTGGTGTGTGTTTGTTCTTGATCGCTGATGAGCTGTGAGGACAGGACTTTAGGAGTTGCAGTTCCCGTGAGCCTGGAAGGTCCAGAGCTTGTTGTAACTATAGTGTTACGGATTTGGGGTTCAAAACTGATCTTCAAATGACTTCCTACCCCTAGCTTCTACTCTGCTTCTCTCTCACTATAACACTGACATAAATAATACATGCCACACAATTTCAAATTGGGACAACCAAGCAAATAAGCATTTACTTCCATATACATAATGGGAAAAATACCTCTGGTGTTATCTATAGCAAATGAAAATGCTTTCATTCATTGCCTATATAGTGCCAACGCATGTAACTTAGACCAAGAATTTTTCCAATTTCATTGGGTCACTGACTTAGTTGATACTAAATTGGGAAGCCAAACAAACCACACGATTGTTAACACAATACCATTTTGATGTACTGTCGGTCTGTAAGATGGATACTGATGCATCACATGTGTAAAGACTGCATTGGTCATGTTGAATGAGTTCTTAATTTTATTTTTCATTTCCCTTAAGGTAACTATTAATTATATTTATTTATTTCCACTAAAAATGGAAATACAACATTTTGAACTAGTGAAATTGTCTTGAATGTCTGGACATATCTTTGAAAACTGCAAAATATTTTTAGTTTTGTCATTCCTTTCAAATAATTCTCTATTATTATTATTATACTTTACTTTGGATGGCCCTGATTCTCTGAATAAAACCTTTCTTTGTGAAGCAAATGATTCAATTAGCCTTCTTAAATTATTATTTTTAGGTTTACTTTTAAAATAGTTGGACTACATTCTTTACCTAGTTATTGACTTATGAACTGATTTAATGTCTATGAGTGCCAAGTAAAATTTTGTTTTCAAGCTGAATATAACCAAAGTGCACACATCTTTTGCGTTTTATGAAATTTGAACATTTTCCATTTTCCCTTTTAATTAAAATCTTATTTCACTTCTCTTATTTTCCCTATTTTTCTCTGAGTAGTTAAAACAAGTGTAAACCAGAAATTTCAAAAGAACAGGAACACTTGGCTGTATTTCTGGCTGATCAAGAAGCAGAAAATGCAGGAAATCTAATGAGAAAGCTTATTATTATGATTTGCACAGCTCAGCTTTTGCATAATCAAGCATGTCAATGCACTCACACATTTGCAAATGTTGCTTAGCACCACACATCTGAATCTTTTTAATGCTTCTCCATTACCATTGCTTTTGCTGCCCCACTCAGGAAGTGGTCATCCATGACCCCAATTTTCAAAATGGGCCAGCTAAAAACAAAGACTGGATGTGTTTCCTAATCCTATCAAACCTTTTTTTTTTTTTTTTTTAAGCAGAATGAAAACAGGTGGTATTCTCAATTTTTAAAGGAGCCAAATTATGAACTGTAAGCTGAATATGGCTGTGATTATCCAGGTACAATTGCTCACATGAAAGTTGGTAGAATTGTAGAAGAAGCTATGCAATATTCAGGTCATCTTTGTTAGCAGCTGTGGTGCGTTTGATCTCTTAATATCATGCAGTACTTCAGTTAATGTTATAGGAACGTGTGTTGCTATTTGTCAGTATAATAGTGTAATACATATGTATGAAGTTGGGTGTCATGCCAAGGAAACTACATCTACATCCGCCCAAAAGAATTGATATGAGTAGTAAATACCCCTCACTCCCTTTCTCACCTTTCCCTCATCCCTACACTTAGGACTCATATTAAAACATAGTGAAATGGTGAGGCATCATAAGACTGTTCACTATCATAGTCTGGTGATACTTTAAACTTCTGGTCCAATAAATAAAAATAACTTTATGGCAACCCATTTTATAGCTATTTGTTATTATTATTATAGTTATTTTACTGTATTTGTGATTACTAAATGAATGATTAGATATTGATTCTGAACAAGAGAGAGATGAATTTCAAAATCAGATTTTTCATGTTATTATGTATAACGGTGAAATAAAGTTTGAGCATCAGTGATTAGTGTTTCCTAAAATACTTCATAAATAAGAAAGAAAACCATAGATGATGGTAAAATTCAGTGGATTTGTAGGTGATTGAAGAATCCCTTAAAAAGGTTGCTGTGTCATGGATTCCTGACAACCTGTAAAGGCTACAGGTGGTGAGGTGACATGGGAGCAGGGATCATAATTAATATTCAGAAGAGGACACTGAGGCCTTTTTCATCAAATGTATAGATGGCATACATTTCATCAAATGTATAGATGTATTGAGAGCTAACCAGTATTTGAAAGAACAAAGTCAGAATACGAAATGCTGTCAACAAAATGGGAAGATAAGTAACATATAATAAGATGGAATTTTAAAACATTAAATGGCAAGGATTATCCTTGTTCTGAAAAATAATATTTTTGCAAAAATAACATAACATGTGGAAGATGAGGCATAGCAAAAACATGTGCTAGGGATTTTAACTGGAGGAAAGATTAATATGAAACAACTGCAGGATAAATAAAAGCCCTCAGAATATTTTGAATACATCAACCTTTGAACAGACCTTTATGGGTTCCAAGAGAGACTTTAATGTGACTTCCCACAAGCTTATATTTTCAGGTCTAATTTTGAAATTGGATTAGTATATTAGAATTTTAAATCCTTTCAGTATCGTGATAGAAAAATCAAAGCTTGCTGACCATCTACCTCTTAAGATATGATCAAGACCTGTACTCAATATCTTAGGTACGATCTACTCCAGGTAGATAAGAAAAATCATCTTATACATTCTGGATACTAAATTCATGCATACAATTATTTTTAAATATGTATTTAGACTCAATAATGGGCCAGTAGCCACAGAAAGCACAAATATTAGTTTCTCTCTGAAGGAAATATCTAAAAATATTAGGAAGGCTATCTTCATAAATTTTTCACTGAATTATTTATTTTAGGAAAAGTAAAAATAATATTGAGGACAAAAACTGAAGAATAGATAGGTATATAATATTCTATATATATATATGGCAGGATACTGTCAAAGAATAATATTTCTAAGGACTTTATAATAACATGAATTTGCTCAAGTCAACATGTTAAAAAACAGTAAATGAAGATATATATGTGAACACAGTCATGTGCAAGGTTATAAAAAAATCATACCAAAATGGATTAAAGTATATATAAGTGAACACATTTAATACTAGTTAGAAATGTCTGTTGAAAAATATGGGCAAATCACATGAGAGAACAATTCACAATCATAGAAAGTTACCTGCTAAACAAAATGTAGAAACAGCTTAACTTGTTCAAAGGAATCAAATAAACCTAACTGAAAACACTAATGCCATTTTAGTTACCTTAATAAGCTTAAAAAAAAAGTATATAATAACATGATGAGATCAAAATTGCAACAACCAGGGCTTCCCTGGTGGCGCAGTGGTTGAGAGTCCGCCTGCCAATGCAGGGGACACAGGTTCATGCCCCGGTCCAGGAAGATCCCACATGCCGCAGAGCGGCTGGGCCCATGAGCCATGGCTGCTGAGCCTGCGCGTCCAGAGCCTGTGCTCCGCAACGGGAGAGACCACAACAGTGAGAGGCCCGCATACCATTAAAAAAAAAAAAAAAAGAAAGAAAAAAATTGCAACAACCAAGAAAAGATACGTATTCACAACTCTAACAATGTACTGTTAAAATATTTATCAAAAACTATAAATTCACATATTTTGACCCTATTCCTCCTAAATTTTAATCCTGACTATGAAAAGCTTTCTTATGCAAAAACACAAGCAGACTAGAAACTCAAACTGTGTAAATGATCCTTGAAATGTTACATGAAACTTCTGAGGGCAGTCAATGCACCTAATAATAAAGGAATGCTTAATTATGCTGTTCTCACAATGGAATATCATGCTGTTATAAAATAATTTATGAAGTTTGAAAAACAGCATATAGATATGATATACTGTCAAGTGAAAGTCAGGTTACAAACTGTAAATACATTAATATTTAAAGCTACATAAAATGTATAGGCATATGTAAAAATATTAAAGGGAACTCTGAAACTGACAATAATTTTGTTAGCATGGTTGAAAAATGGAATGATTTCCATATTGAATTATTTAAAAATGTATTTTAAAAATAAAATCATACTTAAAGCCTAGAAGAAAGTCTGGGACATATGTGTGTGATATATATACATATATATACATACCTGACACTAAAGCAAATCATAGATGGCTTACTATAGAAATAAGTAAAGAGGAACTTCCCTGGCAGTCCAGTGGTTAAGACTCTGCCTTCCAATGCAGGGGGTGCAGGTTCAATCCCTGTTCGGGGAGCTAAGATCCCACATGCCTCAGGACCAAAATACCAAAACATAAAAGAGAAGCAATAATATAACAAATTCAATGAAGACTTTAAAAAGGGTCCACATCAAAAATCTTTTAAAAAAAATAAAGTTGGGGAAATAAATGAAGTAGATCTTTGTAAAATATTGATATTTAAGGAATAGGCAAAAGATGAGGACTCACATTAACCTGATTAAAACGACAAAGCGGGCTGAAAAAGACTAAGTTGGCTGCATCTCCAACAAAGTGAAAAAGGTTTAGTTCTTCACGAGGGCTGGTGATGTACTTGCTAAGGTAGTTTCCTCTCCTACCTAATTATGCTTGAGTACAAACAACAAACCTTCACTACTATGAAGTAACCAGAGTATTCCACCTGCAGGAACCTGTACTAAATGATGTGCTTATTTGCAAGTTAGCAGTAGCAAACCTAAGTTAAAGCTGTCAGTTTGGGATTGGCTTAAAGGAGGCTGTGTCCAGGATAAAACTCTCTTTACAAAAGCTGTCTGCTCTGATCCCATCTCTAGAAACTGGCAAAGCTACTCCAGCAGGTGGGAAAATAGGCTGGGTGACACAATATGAATGAAAGTAGCGAGCACTCCTACTCAACTCAGGCAAAAGCAGAGGTGGAGTGTCTCTCCTTCTCTTCCTGAGTCCGACTGTGTATGTCTACATAGTGGTCTCCTTGCTGCCCCCAAACACCCATCATCTTCTCCTCCAGGTAATGCTCTACTGCCAATCCCTATCCCTTCATCACTATCCCAAATCCCAAGAATCTCACTTCTTAGCCAAAACTAACGAAATAACAAGGAAGCCCAGCTCCTCTTGTTGGCACATGTCAGAGAGTATAGCAGAGGTGTGTAATTGAAGGCTCTAAATGGGGGATGCGTTTTTACTTGACCACTGACTCTAATACTGTGTTTTTCCAGAAAATCTCAAGTAAAGTACTTCACCATACTGGCCCAAATTCTAGGCTAAACATGGAGTCTTGAATGTTACTACAATGCCTATTCACTTATTCAATAATTTTTTACTGAACACCTAGAACCTGGCAGAGGAAAGATTGAGATGAATATGATTTCCTCAAGGTGTTTAACATTTAACAGATGAAATTTAAAAAGCATGTGAATAATATGAATATACTTACAATATTTTGGTATGGGTTAATAATGTTACACATATAAAATTATACCACCAGTAAGATGGAATCTTAGCTATGAGTAAGGAGTTATGGTAGACAGATGCCAGAGAATAAGGGAAGTGTCTTTAGTACAGCATCTAGAAATACTGGCAGAAATTCTCCTGGAGAATTACTAAATCATTCCAGACAGAAGAAAAAGCATGGATGAAATAGAGACACATGAAAGGATCAACCATTTTAGAGAAAGTTCCAGTGCTTCCTTGTGACTAGAGAAAAGGGTATATGGCAAAGAGTGCTGGGAATGAAACCTTTAATAGAGCTAATTGGGAATCTGTTTTGGAGTATATGTGGAATTAGAGTTTGAGGCCGTGAAAATAATCCAAGTGAAAGATGTTAAGATACAAAAAGGGGTGTGGGAATGAGAAGAGGATTGAATATAAAAGCTCATAGAATACGAGAGATATTTTAGAACTGGAATTCATAGAACTTTAAGGTGGGAGCTCCCTAAAGCAAAATTGTTCCTTTAGCTGAGATGGTTCAAGAATATCTTTCTTAAAATGTAGGCATCTAGCTGTAGCTAACATATTATTTTATGCTGGTTTCCCACAAAAGCAGACCTTGTTATGGGTACAAGTAGTTTACTAGGCAGATCTCAAGAAGCACTAGTAGAGCAGGAATATGAGACAAAGAAGGAAAATAAGTCAATACAGGTGCATATGTAAACAGGTTACCACTGTGAGTTACTGAAGCTCAATCCCACTGGGAAATGTTTCCAGGTTATTCCACCCAAAGTGTGATTCCCATTCATCAACTCCATCCATCACCTGGTTGTATACCACTCATGGGGGCATTAAATTGTTTGCACTCTGCCTTGACCCTTGCCCACAGACTGAGAATATTTTTATAGCCAAAGAATATGCCTCTAGACAGAGTCACAGGTGTTTGCAGTAAGAAGCTGTCAGAGCTGTGAGCACCAAAGAGATTTGGGTGTGAACTCAAAGCATCTGCTAAACACATTAAACCACTATTTCTCAACTGAGAGAATTCTGTAGAATTCTGTATGAATTTCTACAATAAACTTTAATGTTTAAAAAAATTTTTTTATTATCTACTTAAACATAGCTTCAGCATATTCTGAATCTGGCTAATACCTTTGAACTTTGCTTCCTGATAGTTTCAGTAACTAAGTGATAAATCATACAAAGAAGTATAAATTTTAAAAAAATAAATAAGAAAAAAGTCATGACATATTGTATGAATGGAGGTTTCAGAGAAATTTTAGTAGAGAAAAGTTGGAGATTTTATTCAGATGGCCCAAGCTAATAAACACATACCATGTGTTTGGGTTGAATTGTGCCCAACACTCAACAAATTCATTTGTTGAGTTCTAACTCCCAGTACCTCAGAATGTGACCTTATTTGGAAATAGTCAATGAAGATGGAATTAATTAAGATGAAGTCATTAGGATGGGTCCTAATTCAATATAACTAATATTTTTATAAAAAGGGGAAATTTGGACAAAGAGACACATGTACACTATGTGAAGATGAAGGCAGAGAACTAAAACCCAAGGAATGCCAGAGATTGCCAGCAAACCAGCAGAAGATATTTCTTCTGGAGGAGGGAGGCACGAAACAGATTTTCTTTCGAAACTCTCAGAAGGAACGAACCCTATCAACACATTTATCTTGGACTCTGGGCTCCAGAACTATGAGGTAATAAATTTCTATTGTTTAAACCACCCAGTTTTTGACTCTGTTTTGGAGGCACTAGCAAAATAACACACATACCAAAGTAAAATAAAACCTGTGTCTCAGTAGGCAATAACAAATATCATGATCATAGGGAGACTAGAACACTCAATCATTGTTCATCCCATTAAGTTAATGTTTTTATTTTTATTGGTTTTGTAGTTTTATTTACTATTTTTTTTATTATTTTTATTATTATGGTATATAACAGCTATAAGCATAAGGAATTTATGTTATAATTTCAATAAAGTTAACATTTTAATAAAAATAACTTGATAGTTACTACCTGAGAATATTTTTAATGGGTTCCATGAAAACATATCTTGAGAAATCCTGCTGTAAACTATTGGCATTTTTTTCTTATTAGTATGGTATGACTGATGTGATGGTTAATTTTATGTGTCAACTTGACTGGATTAAGGGATATCCAAATAGCTGGTAAAACATTATTTCTGGGTGTGCCTGTGAGGATGTCTCCAGAAGAGATTAATATTTTAATCAGTAGATTGAGTAAAGAAAATTGCCCTCACCAATGTGGGTAGGCATCATCCAATTCCTTGAGGGCCTGAATAGAATGAAAAGGTGAAGGAAGAATAAATTAGCTCTCTCTGAGCTGAGACATGACATCCACCTTCTCCTGCCCTAGGACATCAATGCTTCTGGTTATCAGATGGGGACTTACACCATTGGCCCTTGATTCTCTTCCAGTTTCTCATCTTTACAGTTTTTTCTTTTGGGGTGCAGGTATCTTTTTTTTTTTTTTTTTGGTCTCCAAAAACCTTTATCCATTAATATAAAAATATGTGGAACTTGTAAACTTTCAGGCTAACATCTTTCATTTTGGACATCTGAAATGAATTGAGATCACTATTCTAAGACCTAAGTTCCATGACAAGTCCAGCATCACAAAAGTGCCTATAATTTTATATGTTAACTTGGCTGGGCCATAGTTCCCCAGATATTTGGTCAAACATTTATTCCTGATGTTTCTGTGAATGGTTTTTGGGTGAGATTAACATTTAAATTGGTGGACTTTGAGTAAACCAGATTACTCTCTATAGTGTGTGGGGGGGGGGGGTGGGGGGGTGGGGGGTGGGAGGCTTATCCAATCATTTGAAGGCCCTTAATAAACAAAGACTGACCTACCTGGAAAAAGAAGAAATTCTGCCAGCAAATGGCCCTCAGACTTGAACTGCAAACTTGCTTTCTCCCTCCATCTCCAGACCTCCAACTACCTTGCAGATTTTGGACTTGCGAGGTTCCGTAATTACATGAGACAATTCTTTAAAATCAGTAAATCAGTCTCTCTCTCTCTCCCTCCCACCACCCCTGCCTCTACATATACATCCTATTGGTTCTGTTTCTCTGGAGAATCCTCACTATTTCTGAGTACCTGTCCTTAAATAAATTACCTGGACTAATATGGGTGCAAATGGTATCATTAGTCTACCTTGAGTCAGGTAGCCATCTTTGAGCCAATCAATGGTGGGAGAAGACTGGAATATGCAAAGTATGGCAAGTTCCTATATGAGCATTTGATCATACAGTTAGAGCAAGAAAGAAAAAAAATTATTTTACTGAAGAACAAAGTTTGGAGAGCTGTATGAAGAACATCTCACACATATAAATATGTTTGCTGAATCAGCCACCAAAAATAGCACAGTTTAAGATAAAAGACATGTAAAACTAAGGTCCAGGTGTAGTATTTTTTTTCAAATAAAAAATATAAAAGAGTTTAATTAATTCCATCTGGCAAAAAGTACCATGTGACTAAACTTAATTAAACCAGTGAATTTCAAAGTATGCAACTGACTGGCCTCACACATCTGCTATTTTTCTAAAAATGACATTTGTAGAAGAGTATCTTAAAAGTGCTTTGGACCTAATTTGTTTTCACTATTGAATTCAATCTATATTTTACATGTTAAATTACAGATTACATAATATATTATGTAAAATACACAATTCATCTGATTTCTTAATTAAACTGAATTTAATCTAAACAAAATATGTATGGAAATCTTAAAGTCAAATAAATATTGAAATATGCTATAGTATTTCATGCCATAACATTTTATGGCCACATAATTAAGATTTATAATGTGCAGTAAATATTTACAGCCTGAAAATAGAATCAAAAGAATGTCCAGATATGAGAGAGACTCATGTATTTCCCCCATGATTCCATTATAAGCACTTTGGCACAGATTTTAGTCACACAGTGGTTGGGTATATGAGTTTGTGGTCAATTCTGGACAAAGGATAGATTAAATTGGAAGGCTGAGGACTGCTAATTTCTATTTTATAGTCTTTCTTAATAATAGCAATCAACAGGAGAGTGGAAGTCTTTCATTTCTGACTCTTTTGGGCAATAAGAGGCTCCCCCTTCTTTCATTCAGACCCTAATATAAGGTACTACTACTCTGACAGAAATTTACCAGTAGATCCATTTTATGAAGAATACAGTAATTGTCCAGTAAGTGAATTCATGTCCATAGAGAATTGAGAGGGAGTTAGCTGGCCTTGAAAGCCAGACAACATATGTCTGTTGTTAACTCTGTCACCCATTAATTGTCACTGAGGAAACGTGAATTCTCTGGACATTAGTTTCCTCAACTGGATATTGTGGGGAACAGAAGGAAGTCTCCATCCTTCAATTAAATGAAATAAATTTTGATTCTACTACACATAACTGTTTTAAGGAAAATATCAACAAATAGGGCAGTAGAACAAATACATTTTGATTCTACTACATGTAACTATTTTAAGGAAAATATCAACAAATAGGGCAGTAGATGTGTCAATTGTTCACAGAACAACCATTTTCACTTTTTCAAGCACATCTCATGTCTTTTTGCTCTGTCAACAAGACTTTCTTTGGGAACTGAAACTGAGCCTCAATACATCCATTTAAAAAATCTGCAGATACTTTGGAATTTCTGTGCATAATGAGATATTTTTCAGAAAAAAAAAACCTTAGCTGTGTGTGTAATATCAAACTTGCAGATTGAATATTTTAATGTTATATTTTTGGTCACTGAATCAAAATCTTTCTCAACTGAATACTTAATCACTATAACATATCCCTGGAACTTATTCCAAATCTATGGCTTTAAGTTACTTTCAAAATCCCATGAGTATTTTTGAAACTAGCAGTGAATACTCCCCATTCCATAAAATACAACCCTAAACCAACATTCAGGTTTGCACTGTGTTCTCATACTTCCTAATTTTCCATATCATTTGTCTTGTTTCCATTCTTTCTGATTTAGTATCCAGTTTACTTAAGCAATTATTATCATTTCAGCTGCTGAGTGCTACAGGATATATTGCCTTAATATTGTTGCTGCATCCCAGCCGTTATTCCTGGTGCCTACAACAAATGATCCTTCAAGTAACACTGCAGAACAAGAGTAGTAGGTACAAATGCACTGCTTCCAGGAACATTCAATCTCCATACTGAGACCCCAGGGACATTGGAAAATTGTTATGACAACAGAACATGAGTAGTTTCATTTGTTTGTTGGTTGATTTGTTTTAAATGTATTTGTTCATTGGTTCTTTAATTCATTTGCCTTTAAGTTATTGGCTTTTACTGTGTATTTTATTTTATTGGGGAGTAATTATGAGGCAGGTCTCATTTTTAACAAAATAATTTTTTAAGCAGCCATTGTGGAATGTAGGTACTCTCACAAAAATCATGTTTTTGCAAATTGTTTTATACAGGATCAAATGTTATTTTGCTGTTTTATAGACAACATTGCAATATAACTATCACACGCTTGCTTGCTTATGCCAACTCTGCTTGTTCCCTCTGATTTTTCTACTACTCTCTTTCTCTTTTTAAAAAAAAAATTCCTTTATCTGCCTGGCTACTCTTCTATTTTGTTGTTATTGCTGTTACTTATTTGATTGGCTTGTTTTGTTTAGCTATCCAATTATTATTTGTTGATTAAATCATAATAGATATCACATTCAGAGCCTAGTAAGAATTCTTGTCTCAGACAATTTGGGATAATAGAGAAGACTTCCATGAGACTCAGAATGCAGGAGAGAGCTTTTAAACATGCTTAGTTTTGAAAAAACAATAATATATGGTCAGGTATAGTGCATTTGGTATCCCAAAAACGTACAGTGAAATGCAGTTTGGGATATAAGAAATTTATTTTAATCAACATCTGTGGAAAAATAAGGTGGGATAAAAAGTAAGAAGAATAATTCAACTATGATATAGGTCCAACAAAACCTCACCCAAAACAATGGAAAGGTCTGAAAGGAATATTGCCTTTCAGAGTGTTCTGTATCTGGTTGAAATGCCCAGATATTTATACTCCACCTCACTAATCAACCAGATCCATACCACCCCAAGGAGAGCATAACCTTATACAAGGCAGCTCTCTGAAACTTAGGCCAACTCTGAACTAGAGGCTTTCTTTTTCTTTTTCTTTTTTGGCCATGCTGTGCGGCACGCAGTATCTTAGTTCCCCGACCAGGGATAATAGAACCTGTGCCCCCTGCGTTGGGAGCACAGTGTTAACCACTGGATCATCAGGAATGTCCATCTAGAGGCTTTCTGATGACAGTATTCCCACAAATGGAAATAAATACTCCTTACACAGGTATCAGGGTGGAACCTCACTGTGTCCACAACATCAGAGAAGACTAATTTGGAATATCATAGACAGATGTTACCATGATATATATATTCTCTGGCTCAGACCCAGGATATTTTTCAAAGTTTCACGAAGGAAGAAGCTATGAAACAAAATGAAAATTAACTTTGAGGACCTAGAATAAATTATAATGTTTCCAAGGTCAGAATATCCCAGTAGACTCAAGTATTTCTAGAAAAAAAAAAACTGCACTCTAACAGAAACAGCACATTAACAATAGTACATTAACTACATTGGTAGGAAAAATACTTATCCGTGCAATAAGAATTTATGCATGCATATTTTATGTTGGAGGCGATGCTGATGATGGAGGGGGTGGAAAAAGCATAGTAAGTTTCAATCGCAGATATAATTATCAAAATTTCAGAAGCTCTCACATAAAAGCTTATCTTTTATCCATATTAGGATGGAGGATCATGACAAGCTTTTTGAACTCATTTAGGATCCCACATTTGTTCTATATTTTTCAAGTCCACTACGTTAAGCCAATAGCTAGGGAAGGAAAGGATGGTAAGCAGGAAGTTTCTAAAGACCAGGTCTAATAAAAAGAAATGAAACAGAGTTATTTGTAGTGAGGTGGATGGACCTAGAGTCTATCATACAGAGTGAATTAAGTCAAAGAGAAAAACAAATACTGTATGCTAACACATATATATGGAATCTAAAAAAAAATTGGTTCTGAAGAAACTAGGGGCAGGACAGGAATAAAGACACAGACATAGAGAATGGAGTTGAGGACATGGGGAGGGGGAAGGGTAAGCTGGGACGAAGTGAGAGAGTGGCATGGACATAATATACACTACCAAATGTAAAATAGCTAGTGGGAAGCAGCCATATAGCACAGGGAGATCAGCTCAGTGCTTTGTGACCACCTAGAGAGGTGGGATAGGGAGGGTGGGATGGAGACGAAAGAGGGAAGAGATATGGGGATATATATACATGTATAGCTGATTCACTTTGTTATAAAGCAGAAACTAACACACCATTGTAAAGCAATTATACTCGAATAAAGATAGAAAGAAAGAAAGGAAGAAAAGAAAGGAAGGGAAGGAAGGGAAGGAAGGGAAGGAAGGGAAGGAAGGGAAGGAAGGGAAGGAAGGGAAGGAAGGAAGGAAGGAAGGAAGGAAGGAAGACCAGGTCTAGAAGCAGTGATTATCATTTTACTCACATTCATGGACCATAACTCAGCCACAGATTACACTGAACTGCAATGGAGACTGTAAAATGAAGCCTGGCAGGGCTCCAAGAAAGATAGGCCAAGTTGGACATTGGTGAACATTCATAACCTCTGCAGCAACTCCTGAGATGAGTGAGAACATAGGGAAGAACTCAGAAGAGAAATATTCTTGGTAAGGTAATTATACTGACTTAAGAGTTCAAAGCAAGTAGAAGTGTGATTGTCACTCATGCCACCTGAGAAAGTCTGTAAACAGAAGAGCTACCAAATAAGAAAAATAGGTTGCACTTTTGCTCTTTTAAGCAATTAGCCTAGGAATAAGTTGAAAGTTATATAAAAGAAAATCTCAACAATTCAACATTCAAAACTTTTTTTCAGGGGGGACCTTGAAGATGGCGGAAGAGTAAGACGCGGAGATCGCCTTCCTCCCCACGGATACACCAGAAATACATCCACACGTGGAACAACTCCTACAGAACTCCTACTGAAGGCTGGCAGAAGACCTCAGACCTCCCAAAAGGCAAGAAACTCCCCACGTAACTGGGTAGGGCAAAAGAAAAAACAGAGACAAAAGAATAAGGACGGCACCTGCACCAGTGGGAGGGAGCTGTGAAGGAGGAAAAGTTTCCACACACTAGGAAGCCCCTCCGCGGGCGGAGACTGCGGGAGGCAGAGGGGGGAGTTTCGGGACCGCGGAGTAGTGCACAGCGACGAGTGCGGAGGGCAAAGCGGGGAGATTCCTGCACAGACGATCGGTGCTGACCGGCACTCACCAGCCCGAGTGGCTTGTCTGCTCACCCGCCGGGGCGGGCGGGGCTGCGAGCTGAGGCTCGGGTTTTGGTTTTGGACGGAGCTCAGGGAGAGGACTGGGGTTGGCGGCTTGAACATAGCCTGAAGGGGTTAGTGCACCACGACTAGCCGGGAGGGAGTTCGGGGAAAAGCCTGCACCGGCCGAAGAGGCAAGAGACTTTTTCTTCCCTCTTTGTTTCCTGGTGCGCGAGGAGAGGGGTTTAAGAGCGCTGCTTAAAGGAACTCCAGAGACGGGCGCGAGCCGCGGCTAAAAGCGCGAACCCCAGAGACGGGCGCGAGCCGCGGCTGAGGGCGCGAGCCCCCGAGACGGGCGCGAGCCGCGGCTGAAAGCACAAACCCCAGAGACGGGCGCGAGCCGCGGCTAAAACCGCGGACCCAAGAGCCGGGCGGGAGACGCTAAGGCTGCTGCTGCCGCCACCAAGGGGCCTGTGTGCGAGCACAGGTCACTCTCCACACCCCTCTTCCGCGGAGCCTGTGCAGCCCGCCACTGCCAGGTTCCCGGGATCCAGGGACAACTTCCCCGGGACAACGCACGGCGGGCCTCAGGCTGGTGCAACGTCACGCCGGCCTCTGCCGCCGCAGGCCCGCCCCGCACGCAGTGCCCCTCCTTCCCCCATCCCCCAACCCCCGGCCTGAGTGAGCCGGAGGCCCCGAATCAGCGGCTCCTTTAACCCCGTCCTGTCTGAGCGAAAAAACAGACGCCCTCCAGCGACCTACACGCAGAGGCAGGGCCAAATCCAAAGCTGAGCTCCTGTGAGCTGTGAGAACAAAGAAGAGAAAGGGAAATCTCTCCCAGCAGCCACAGAAGCAGCGGATTAAAGCTCCACAATCAACTTGATATACCCTGCATCTGTGGAATACCTGAATAGACAAGGAATGATCCCAAATTGAAGAGGTGGAATTTAGGAGCGAGATCTATGATTTTTTTCCCTTTTCCTCTTTTTGTGAATGTGTACGTGTATGCTTCTGTGTGAGACCTTGTCTGTACTCCTGCTTCCACCATTTGTCCTAGGGCTCTATCCGTCCATGACTTTTTTTTAAAAATTCTTTTTCTTAATAATTAAGTTTAATTGTAATAACTTTATTATACTTTACCTTCGTTCTTTCTTTCTTTCCTTCCTTCCCTCCCTCCTTTAGACAACGAATCACCCCAAATTGAGGAGGTGGTCTCAGGGAGCAGGATTTATGATTTTTCCCCCTTTACCTCTTTTTGTGAAGGTGTATGTGTATGCTTCTGTGTAAGATTTTCTCTGTATAGCTTTGCTTCCAACATTTGTCCTAAGGTTCGATCCGTCCCTTTTTTTTTCTAAATATTTTTTAATTCAATAACTATATTATACTTTATTTTATTTTTACTGTATCTTCTTTCTTTCTTTTTTCCTTCTTTCCCTCCTTCCTTCCTTCCTCCCTCCCTCCCTCCCTCCTTTCTTTCCTTCTTTGCTTCTTTCTTCCTTCCTTCCTTTCCTCTTTTCCTTCTTTCTTTACTCATACTTCTACTAATTCTCCCTACTTTTTCTCCCTTTTATTCTGAGCTGTGTGGATGAAAGGCTCTTGGTGCTCCAGCCAGGAGTCAGGGCTCTGCCTCTGAGGTAGGAGAGCCAACTTCAGGACACTGGTCAACAAGAGACCTCCCAGCTCCACATAATATTAAACGGTGGAAATATCCCAGAGACCTCCATCTTAACACCAGCACCCAACTTCACTCAACGACCAGCAAGCCACAGTGCTGGACAACCTATGCCAAACAACTAGCAAAACAGGAACACAACCCCACCCATTAGCAGAGAGGCTGCCTAAAATCATAATAAGGCCACAGACACCCCAAAACACACCACCAGACGTGAACCTGCCCACTAGAGAGACAAGATCCAGCCTCATCCAGCACAACACAGGCACTAGTCCCCTCCACCAGGAAGCCTACACAACCCACTGAAACAACCTTAGCCACTGGAGACAGACATCAAAAACAACGGGAACTACGAAAGTGCAGCCTGCAAAAAGGAGACCCCAAACACAGTAAGATAAGCAAAATGAGAAGACAGAAAAACACACAGCAGATGAAGGAGCAAGATAAAAACCCACCAGACCTAACAAATGAAGAGGAAATAGGCAATCTACCTGAAAAAGAATTCAGAATAATGATAGTAAGGATGATCCGAAATCTTGGAAGTAGAATGGACAAAATGCAAGAAACAGTTAACAAGGACCTACAAGAACTAAAGATGAAACAAGCAACGATGAACAATGCAATAAATGAAATTAAAATCACTCTAGATAGGATCAATAGCAGAATAACTGAGGCAGAAGAATGGATAAGTGACCTGGAAGATAAAGTAGTGGAAATAACTACTGCAGAGCAGAATAAAGAAAAAAGAATGAAAAGAACTGAGGACAGTCTCAGAGACCTCTGGGACAACATGAAACGCACCAACATTCGAATTATAGGGGTTCCAGAAGAAGAGAAAAAGAAAGGGACTGAGAAAATATTTGAAGAGATTATAGTTGAAAACTTCCCTAATATGGGAAAGGAAATAGTTAATCAAGTCCAGGAAGCACAGAGGGTCCCATACAGGATAAATACAAGGAGAAACACGCCAAGACACATATTAATCAAACTGTCAAAAATTAAATACAAAGAAAGCATATTAAAAGCAGCAAGGGAAAAACAACAAATAACACACAAGGGAATCCCCATAAGGTTAACAGCTGATCTCTCAGCAGAAACCCTACAAGCCAGAAGGGAGTGGCAGGACATACTGAAAGTGCTGAAGGAGAATAGCCTACAACCAAGACTACTCTACCCAGCAAGGATCTCATTCACATTTGATGGAGAAATTAAAACCTTTACAGACAAGCAAAAGCTGAGAGAGTTCAGCACCACCAAACCAGCTTTACAACAAATGCTAAAGGAACTTCTCTAGACACGAAACACAAGAGAAGGAAATGACCTATAGTAGCGAACCCAAAACAATATATAAAATGGAAATAGGAACATACATATCGATAATTACCTTAAATGTAAATGGACTAAATGCTCCCACCAAAAGACACAGATTGGCTGAATGGATACAAAAACAAGACCCTTATATATGCTGTCTACAAGAGACCCACTTCAGAACTAGAGACACATACAGACTGAAAGTAAGGGGATGGAAAAAGATATTCCATGCAAATGGAAACCAAAAGAAAGCTGGAGTAGCAATTCTCATATCAGACAAAATAGACTTTAAAATAAGGACTATTAAAAGGGACAAAGAAGGACACTACATAATGATCAAGGGATCGATCCAAGAAGAAGATATAACAATTGTAAATATTTATGCACCCAACATAGGAGCACCTCAATACATAAGGCAAATACTAACAACCATAAAAGGGGAGATCAACAGTAACACATTCATAGTAGGGGACTTTAACACCCCACTTTCACCCATGGACAGATCATCCAAAATGAAAATAAATAAGGAAACACAAGCTTTAAATGATACATTAAACAAGATGGACTTAATTGATATTTATAGGACACTCCATCCAAAAACAACAGAATACACATTTTTCTCAAGTGCTCATGGAACATTCTCCAGGATAGATCATATCTTGGGTCACAAATCAAGCCTTGGTAAATTTAAGAAAACTGAAATTGTATCAAGTATCTTTTCCGACCACAACGCCATGAGACTAGATATCAATTACAGGAAAAGATCTGTAAAAAATACAAACACATGGAGGCTAAACAATACACTACTTAATAATGAAGTGATCACTGAAGAAATCAAAGAGGAAATAAAAAAATACCTAGAAACAAATGACAATGGAGACACAACGACCCAAAACCTATGGGATGCAGCAAAAGCAGTTCTAAGGGGGAAGTTTATAGCAATACAAGCCCACCTTAAGAAGCAGGAAACATCTCGAATAAACAGCCTAACCTTGCACCTCAAGCAATTAGAGAAAGAAGAACAAAAAAACCCCAAAGCTAGCAGAAGGAAAGAAATCATAAAAATCAGATCAGAAATAAATGAAAAAGAAATGAAGGAGACGATAGCAAAGATCAATAAAACTAAAAGCTGGTTCTTTGAGAAGATAAACAAAATAGATAAACCACTAGCCAGACTCATCAAGAAAAAAAGGGAGAAGACTCAAATCAATAGAATTAGAAATGAAAAAGGAGAAGTAACAACTGACACTGCAGAAATAAAAAAAATCATGAGAGATTACTACAAGCAACTCTATGCCAATAAAATGGACAATCTGGAAGAAATGGACAAATTCTTAGAAATGCACAACCTGCCAAGACTGAATCAGGAAGAAATAGAAAATATGAACAGACCAATCACAAGCACTGAAATTGAAACTGTGATTAAAAACCTTCCAACAAACAAAAGCCCAGGACCAGATGGCTTCACAGGTGAATTCTATCAAACGTTTAGAGAAGAGCTAACACCTATCCTTCTCGAACTCTTCCAAAATATAGCAGAGGGAGGAACGCTCCCAAATTCCTTCTACGAAGCCACCATCACCTTGATACCAAAACCAGACAAGGATGTCACAAAGAAAGAAAACTACAGGCCAATATCACTGATGAACATAGATGCAAAAATCCTCAACAAAATACTAGCAAACAGAATCCAACAGCACATTAAAAGGATCATACACCATGATCAAGTGGGGTTTATTCCAGGAATGCAAGGATTCTTCAATATACGCAAATCTATCAATGTGATAAACCATATTAACAAATTGAAGGAGAAAAACCATATGATCATCTCAATAGATGCAGAGAAAGCTTTCGACAAAATTCAACACCCATTTATGATAAAAACCCTCCAGAAAGTAGGCATAGAGGGAACTTTCCTAAACATAATAAAAGCCATATATGACAAGCCCACAGCAAACATCATCCTCAATGGTGAAAAACTGAAAGCATTTCCACTAAGATCAGGAACAAGACAAGGTTGCCCACTCTCACCACTCTTATTCAACATAGTTTTGGAAGTTTTAGCCACAGCAATCAGAGAAGAAAAGGAAATAAAAGGAATCCACATCGGAAAAGAAGAAGTAAAGCTGTCACTGTTTGCAGATGACATGATACTATACATAGAGAATCCTAAAGATGCTACCAGAAAACTACTAGAGCTAATCAATGAATTTGGTAAAGTAGCAGGATACAAAATTAATGCACAGAAATCTCTGGCATTCCTATATACTAATGATGAAAAATCTGAAAGTGAAATCAAGAAAACACTCCCATTTACCATTGCAACAAAAAGAATAAAATATCTAGGAATAAACCTACCTAAGGATACGAAAGACCTGTATGCAGAAAATTATAAGACACTGATGAAAGAAATTAAACATGATACAAATAGATGGAGAGATATACCATGTTCTTGGATGGGAAGAATCAACATTGTGAAAATGACTCTACTACCCAAAGCAATCTATAGATTCAATGCAATCCCTATCAAACTACCACTGGCATTTTTCACAGAACTAGAACAAAAAATTTCGCAATTTGTATGGAAACACAAAAGACCCCGAATAGCCAAAGCAATCTTGAGAACGAAAAAAGGAGCTGGAGGAATAAGGCTCCCTGACTTCAGACTATATTACAAAGCAACAGTAATCAAGACAGTATGGTACTGGCACAAAAACAGAAAGATAGATCAGTGGAACAGGATAGAAAGCCCAGAGATAAACCCACGCACATATGGACACCTTATCTTTGATAAAGGAGGCAGGAATGTACAGTGGAGAAAGGACAGCCTCTTCAATAAATGGTGCTGGGAAAACTGGACAGGTACATGTAAAAGTATGAGATTAGATCACTCCCTAACACCATACACAAAAATAAGCTCAAAATGGATTAAAGACCTAAATGTAAGGCCAGAAACTATCAAACTCTTAGAAGAAAACATAGGAAGAACACTCTATGACATAAATCACAGCAAGATCCTTTCTGACCCACCTCCTAGAGTAATGGAAATAAAAACAAAAATAAACAAATGGGACCTAATGAAACTTCAAAGCTTTTGCACAGCAAAGGAAACCATAACCAAGACCAAAAGACAACCCTCAGAATGGGAGAAAACATTTGCAAATGAAGCAACTGACAAAGGATTAATCTCCAAAATTTACAAGCAGCTCAATAACAAAAAAACAAACAACCCCATCCAAAAATGGGCAGAAGACCTAAATAGACATTTCTCCAAAGAAGATATACAGAATGCCAACAAACACATGAAAGAATGCTCAACATCATTAATCATTAGAGAAATGCAAATCAAAACTACAATGAGATATCATCTCACACCAGTCAGAATGGCCATCATCAAAAAATCTAGAAACAATAAATGCTGGAGAGGGTGTGGAGAAAAGGGGACACTCTTGCACTGCTGGTGGGAATGTGAATTGGTTCAGCCACTGTGGAGAACAGTATGGAGGTTCCTTAAAAAACTACAAATAGAATTACCATATGACCCAGCAATCCCACTACTTGGCATATACCCTGAGAAAACCAAAATTCAAAAAGAGTCATGTACCAAAATGTTCATTGCAGCTCTATTTACAATAGCCAGGACATGGAAACAACCTAAGCGCCCATCATCAGATGAATGGATAAAGAAGATGTGGCACATATACACAATGGAATATTACTCAGCCTTAAAAAGAAATGAAATTGAGCTATTTGTAATGAGATGGATAGACCTAGAGTCTGTCATACAGAGTGAAGTAAGTCAGAAAGAAAAAGACAAATACCGTATGCTAACACATATATATGGAATTTAAGGGAAAAAAATGTCATGAAGAACCAAGGGGTAAGATAGGAATAAAGACGCAGACCTACTGGAGAATGGACTTGAGGGTATGGGGAGGGGGAGGGGTGAGTTTTGACAGGGCGAGAGAGAGTCATGGACATATACACACTAACAAACGTAGTAAGGTAGATAGCTGGGGGGAAGCAGCCGCAAGGCACAGGGATATTAGCTCGGTGCTTTGGGACAGCCTGGAGGGGTGGGATGGGGAGAGTGGGAGGGAGGGAGACGCAAGAGGGAAGACATATGGGAACATATGTATATGTATAGCTGATTCACTTTGTTATAAAGCAGAAACTAACACACCATTGTAAAGCAATTATACCCCAATAAAGATGTTTAAAAAAAAAAAAAAAAAAAAAAAGTAGAGTGTGATGATGGCTACTCATCTCTGAATATACTAAATACACTAAATATTTTATATACTAAACATATTGTACTAAAACTCCCTGAATTGTATACTTTAATGGGGTGAATTATATTTTATGTGAATTATATCTCAATAAAGCTGTCATAAAACAAAAAAAAAAAAAAAAAAACTTTTTTTCATTTGAAGTACATCATGTACAAAGATTTATTGTTAAGATCTTGGAATATTTCTGCTCTTGAGTTACAAACTTCTTGTACTTATAGACAATTAGTGTGTATATGATACAATCTTCCATGCAGCTTCAACAATTATTGAAGTGTAGGATGATGGATTACAATAAGTAATTTATTTGAAGACAAAATGATTACTTCCAAAATATTGTTAAGTGTCAAAAGTATTAAAATGTGTTGATAGGTTGTTGTAGTTCAGTGGCATTTATATTTCTAATGACGTAAAGAGGAGGAGGAAGGAAAGCATCCAAATTACCTATACAATTTTAATATGTAATCACTTGAGAAAATGTGAGCTTAAGATATAGCATTATGTTGTACACCTGAAACTAACATAATACTGTGTGTCAAATATGCTTCAATTAAAAAAAAGAATATAACAGAGGAATAAAATGGCAGGTCTATAGAAATCAACCTCCCCAAATTACACGAAATACATGAAATGACCTCACAGCTACGAAAACTCTATGAAGAGCCATACCATTAAAATTATTGAAAGGATGCTAAAACTGAAAGTATAGCTATGACTAAAAGAAAAAAAATCCCAGCGTATGGTTCTACGTGCTCCCACCATACACCTACTGAACAACAATGTTTTGTGGTGAACAGTGTCACAAAAGGAAAAATATGCATGGAAAACACAGTAGACGCAAGTCAAAGGGACTGAGGAAAAACATCAAGAAACATTAAATCTGTGATAAATCTGAAAATACAAATAAGTAACTGAACTGACAAGAGAATGGACTAAGAGGAGGAGTTTCAAATTAAGGATAATTTCATGGGCCAGACACCATATAAAGCTCCAGGCAGGATATTTAAAGGTACAGATTTCGTTCAAATGGGCAAGCCTGATTTAAATGGACCCACTTCTAAAGACATAGCTTCAATGGAGACAAAAGTCAAAAAAGAAGAAATAAGCACAATTTGGCAATTGGGTGGAAAAGAGGAAAAGAAAAAAGTAGAAATTTTAGAATCCTGAAAGACAACAGAGAACTGCAAAAAATCATGGGACTCACAATTATTTTGTTACCAGCAAACTATAGAAACAAACAGCCTTGTTATGTATCTGGACTTTGATAGAGTAGCAGGAAAGGATGCCATTAAACTAGAAATGTGGATAACACCCCAATTTCATAAAAGTAAACAAAGTGGTCTATAGACCACTGTTGCAGTAAATCAGGATACAAAATTTCACAAAAATCAACACGGGAAAATTTTCCCCTTAAAAATAATAACAAAGCAGAAATAAACTGTACTTCCGTACTCTAAATAGAATTAAATATACTCAAGCATTTGAGGAAATGTAAAATCTTCCTTGAATCATAATTTCACAAACTATTAACAGTAATGTATGAGACAACTGGGAGAAATTAAAAGAGTTGATTGAACTTTGAAAAACAATGGAAGAAGACAAAAGCACTGCTTAAATAAAGGAAAAAAATATAAGGTGCTCAAGGAGGGATAGAGATGAATTAAAATTTACTAAGGATCTTTGAAGAAAGGCCAGAAAACAACCAAAAAATATAAATGGTATATAGAAGGAATAAACATGGCAAGAGTGAAGGCAGTGGAAATGGAAGACAGAAAAAGAAAGGAACAGTATTTGTATTATTAGTCTCTGAAGTAGAAAAAAATGGAAGAGAATATTCAAGAAAATATTCCAGAAATAGAAAAAATCCTGGATCTACACAATGAAAGAACTTACTGGATACCTGGGAAAATTAACTCAGAATGATCAATGACAAAATACTTCTCAAAAAAAAAAAAAGATTTCAAAGATAAAAACTAAATCCTCAAGACCACCGCATGAAAAGTTTAAATGACTCACAAACTCAAAAACATTTCTCACATTGACCTTCCAAAATCAATCTAAAAGTCAAGCAACAATCAACCATCACTTTAAAAAATTATAAAGAAAGAAAGTACAGAACATGGATTTTATGTCCAGCAAAGCTATCTTTCATGTATCAAGGCCATAGAGAGAGAGAAAAAAAAAAAAAAAACTTCTCAACATAGCTTAATTTAAGAAATTTTGCACCCATCAGGTCTTCTTAAGGAATCTACTAAAGGATAAGCTTCATCCAACCAAATAATGACTAGGAAAACTACGGCAAATGGACATATGGTAAATGTCTCTCTAACCCTGGTGCAGAAAAAGGCTTTCTAAATTTGACTCAAAATCTAGAGGCAATAAAAGAATATAATGCTAAATTTGGTTACTTAAAAAAATTATATGACAAAACCCACCATAAACAAAATCAAAAGACAACTGTTAAGACCAGGAGAAAACATTCACAACACATGACATCTATAAAAGAATTATATCCCTAGAATAAATATTTTTATTAAAACTTGAGAGGCCAAGTACCCAAAACCTAATGCAAAAACATGAAAATGCATAAACAGACAATTCAAAAATAAAAGTGGTCCTTAAACATATGTTTATACTCACTCATAATTAGAAATATGAAATTAAAACAATACCAAGATAGCACTTCTTACCTATCAGACTGGCAATATTTATATCTATATCTCTATATCTATCTATCTACTATCTATCTATCTATCTATCTATTTACCTGCTACCCACACATTTCAGTGGTAGTCTGTTGGGAAATAGGTACTCTCATACATTGCTGACAGTAGTGCAAATTACACTTCTATGCAGATACTTGATAAAACTTAATAAAACTGCTTATATGCACATACTTATTTTTATGCACTTACCAGTAGGAGACTATCCTGAAGATGCAGCTTCAGTTATTTGGAAATATATATTTATAAGGTTATTCAATACAGCATTGTTTGTAATTGTAAAATATTGTAAACAACCTAAGTATCCATATGTAAGAGAGTGGTTGAAAAAACTATGGTACAGCTGTACAATGGAGCACTATGCAGCTGTGAAAAAGAATTGAGGGAGATATCTACTAACCAACAGTGGAATGATTTCTAGAACATACTGTTAAGTAACAAACAAAAAGCCCAAAAGAGTACCCATGTTATGTTACCCTTCAAATGAAGAAGATGGGATATAAGAACACACACGTATGTGCTCACTGGTTACCTGCAGGGAACATGTGGCCAAGTAGTGGTAAGAAGGGAAAAACGGAAAAGCAGCAGCAGAAATGAAGAGGGAGTGACACTTCTCTGAGTATAACTATTTTATAACTCTGACTCTTAGAAACATAGTAATGTTTTACATATCTTTCACTCACCCCAAAATAAACAATTAAAGCCAAGCAAGATGTGGAAGAAAGCCAAAGTGGAATTCGTACACTAACAAATGAATGGTTTTACATATAATAGCATAATTGCACTGCAGAAAACATGAGGCAAACCCAAATTGTAGGAAATTCTACAAAATAGTATATCAGTACTCTTCAAAGTTGTCAAGATTTTTAAAGACAGGAGAAGATTAAGGAAATATTACACATTGGAGGAATCCAAGGAGAAATAACAACTAAACAAAATGTGGATACCTGGATAGGATCCTGGAACAAAAGACCTTGGACCTTAAGGTCCAAGGAGAAATAACAACGAAATGAAATGTGGATACCTGGATAGGATCCTGGAACAAACAAAGGACCTTAGGGGGGAAAACTGATGAAATGTGAACAAGGTCTGCAAGTACTAAACCAATGCTAATTTTCTAGTTTCAATAATTAAACGATGGTTATATAAAGGGTAATATTAGAGGAAATGAGGTGAAGGGTATACAGGAATCTTAGTACTATTTTTGCAACTTTTCTGTAAGTCTAAATTTAGTTTAAAATAAATTGCTAAAACAAAAAAAGGGATTGTGGAAATCAAATTTCATTTTCACAGCAATATAGTTAGAATAAAGCATAATTTTGAATGACTCTAATTAAGTAGATTTGTCCAATTTATAAAAAAATTTTTAGTAATTTTTATACCATAAAAAGGAGAGTATCATTAGTAAAGGGCCAAGAGGACAGAGCTGGTAAGTGATCAGTAACATAAAATGACCTCCTATTAATTGTTCAATTATTTGTACCCCACCAAGTCAAAAAAGATAATAAAATTAAATGGATAGTATGATTCCTTGTGAATAATTATCTACCATATATCTTGATACATTGCTTTCCAGTGATAAAATCTTTTTAATAACTGATATATTTGTTTAAAAATCAGTCCTAATTTACACAGTAGGAATGAAGTACATAAATATAATCAGAGAAAGCTTTGAATGGTTTCACCATGTTTGTGAGTAAGAAGAAAACATCTAAGAATTCTAATTTTAACAGTGTAAAGGCACAGGTTCAATCAAAATAAGATAACTTGATAAGGGAACTATTATGTAAATCATGAGTGTCCTAAACACAAGATTATTTTGACTCTTTTACTTCAAAAACTTCATTTTCCCTTTCTTGAACACAGATTGCCAGGAGTGTTTCAGTGTGAATTTAGGATTAGTTAAATTATTCAATATTGCAGTAGACTGAATGTTTGTCTCCCCCCCAAATTTTATATTATGAAACCCTAATCCTAATATGATAGTATTTGGTTGTGGGGTCTTTTGGAGGTAATTAGGTCATGAGATGGAGCCCACATGAATGGGATCAGTGCCCCTAATGAGAGGCCAGAGAGCTAGCTAGCCTTCTTTCCTTCTCGTGAGGACACAGCAAGAAGACAGCCAAATGTAACCAAGGAAGCAGGCCTTACAGTGAACCTCACCATGCTGGCACTCTGATCTCCACCCTACAGAATATGAGAAATAAGTGTTTATTATTTAAGCTATCCTGTCGATGGTAATTTTTTATAGCAGCCCAAACTGACTAAGATATGTTTTTGGTTTATGTGGAGCATTTCAAACTATCCACACTTAAGAAAATAAAAGGTATATTCAGATTGAGACGGGGAGGGAAATTCTATCTAGCAAAAAGCAACATGGATGTTTAATGTTTCAAATCATTTTATACCTTAATTTTACTGAATTATAACTAAAACAGTGTAACTGTAGTTCTAAAACATACAGCTTTTCATAATTTAAGCTTCCATTAGTCCAAAAGAAGAAAGAAATAAACAAAATGATTACCAACCAGTATATACAAGTGGAGTTTTATATATTCTTACTGTTTTCAAAATCAAGCATTTAAAGGAAAAAAACAAAAGTGGGTTTTTGATTGTTGCCTTTAATAAATGTTAGCAAAATAAAAATGATATTTCTCCTTTCGTGCACACCTATAAGCTAATAATGAACGGTGGGTGTGTGTAGTAATAGAAAACAAGGCCACATGATACTAATTTAGAAACATAATCATTAGAGTGAAAAGGGAGTTCTATACTCCATACATATTTATCTTGAGGATAAGACCAGGCTCAGAATTGTTAGAAGACACACTTACTTTACAAAAATACCTACATATATTACTTAGCATCACCATATTAGCATTGATTTTAACTTGATAATTTTAGTCAGTCTGTGGTTTGATGATAATAGTACATTTCATCTGAGTGCTGCCTTTCATTTTGCTTTTGTGGTTTGGAAGTCTCCACTTCCGAAAATCAAATCTCTCTCTCTGCATGAAGTTTTCAATTATCCCGGCTGAAATATTCCCCCCAGATACGTCAGTGAGGTGGCTGCTACTCTTAGAGATCTTTTCTTTATTCTATTGTATATACCATCTCCTTTTCTGCACCAAAAGCCTTTGCTTCTTCTTAACTTCCTTCAGCAAGTGCTCTTCACTCCTGCAAAGAGTGCTCTACAGAGTCAAAGGCAGAGGGAAAGGTTGCTGGGTACTCTAAGAACATCACTATCATCCCTCCCTCCTTTTAGAAACTGATTTTATCTTGAGGAATCTGCAGATTCCCCAAGATAAAAATCAGATCAAAGATGCAGATTTTACAGCATCACATTCACACGACCTGAAACTTACACATGCAATCCAGCACTAGGCAATTAATATGTGATTTCCATTAGTATGTAAAAGACTAAGTTTTTGTCAGTGATTTCACCATGTATTTTGGGTGCTTTATTTTTCTTATCCTTAAAGTCATCTGAGGTGAAATATGGAATAACTACTGAAATACTAAAATTTCAAACACTTATAATTAAAGGTAACGGGTTTCTATTGTTTTTTATAATGTCGGACCATAGATAATCTTGATGCATTTGCAAACCACATTTCTATAGAGTAAAAAGACTTAAAAATGCAGATAGCACCTTACATTTTCTTGGTGCAGTAAACCACCTGAAGATCTGTAGCAAGTCAGATTTAACTCTGATCCCCTAATTAGAATAAGATGTTAAATATCCAGTAGTTTAAACAGAACACTTCTTGAAAGGCATCACTGTTGGTTGTAAAGATGACAGTCATTTGTCCTTCCACACAAAACTAAAGGCCAAATATACGATAAAAAGAATTAAATAAAACAGACCAAAGGACCCATGAACTGAAATATATTTCCCTGAACTGAAATACATTTACTGGATTAAGGATTGAGCTTCTTTGCTTTAAGTAATCTATTTCATATTTGTTAATCCTCCAGCTTAATTCTCAATAAGTAAATTTGTCGGGCAATTATATAAAGTTGGTTTAATTTTCTGCTTACCAAAAGAATTTATCATTATGCTTCTCCCACATCTAAATTTCTAGAATTCCTTTCTCATCTTATTTCCTGATAACATATTAAAATGTTTTATTATTGCCTATAACTAACTATTTCCAAATACACAACAAATATATACCTCTATGGTTCTAAATGAAATAATAATTTATTTAGTTTGATAGACAAGAAAAATTTAAGATTATAAAGGCTAACAATCAATATTTTTCATTTTCAAAAAGTAGTTCTGGGGCTTCCCTGGTGGCGCAGTGGTTGAGAGTCCGCCTGCCGATGCAGGGGACACAGGTTCATGCCCCGGTCCGGGAGGATCCCACATGCCGCAGAGCGGCTGGGCCCGTGAGCCATGGCCGCTGGGCCTGTGCGTCCGGAGCCTGTGCTCCGCAACGGGAGAGGCCACAGCAGTGAGAGGCCCACGTACCAAAAAAAAAGTAGTTCTGGAGTTTAAAACTCAAAACATTCATTACTCTAATTTAAAACATTCAACTAGTCCTACCCTCAACACTTACTCTGCCCATAAGTCAGCATAATGACTTACAAGATTTCACATGAAGAATTTGTGTAAAATGGCACAGAGCTGACTATAGAGGTCTCCAGATTTCTTCTCTTTCCTTCGTTTCTCCTTTGCTCTTCCTGACATGTCATGATTGATGTGTTTTTTATTCTCATTTACGAAATGAAGGCTTTGTTTGGCTGGACAGGTATTTTTTTCAGGTCACTGAATCAGAATTCATTTTTGGTACAACCATTGTCCCTTAACACATAAAAATGTAAGCATTTTTGAGTATAAGAAATAAGTTGTTAAAGTTAATATATTTTGGTTGAAGCAAAACTCTAGTTTCAAAAGCACTAAAGAAGAACACCATGAATTTCTATATATCTACTTTAGGGTCATTTTAGCAAATGTTTCTGTGAAATACAAATGCTTTGGTAATTCTTGATAATTGCTAGTTAGAAACAAAGACTAAAATCAAAATTACACTTCTGCTTTTAAATAAAAGGAAAAAAACAGGTAATTTTCTTGACAAAATTTTCCAGTAAATTGCTGCTAACTTAAAGAGAAGGGAGATGTTGTCATAATTCCTATTTAAGAAAAACTGATACTCTTTAAATTGATAGTAACTATAATATTAGGGAATAGAGAAAAGTAAAATAGAAAGTGCCTTGCCAAAAAGATTTTAAAAAGTTAGGATCCTGTGTTTCTAAAACCATTTCTACAATATTGTCCTAAAAAAATAAACAAAATAGAAAACTTTAAAATGATCTGAGAATGCAACAGAAGGAATAAATCAAATAAAAATCAGTAGATGAATATAAAGGAATATTATTCAGACAATAAAATCATGTCTTGGAAAATTACCTAATAACATAGAAAATACTGATGACATAAAGTAATATGAAAAAATTTGCCAAAAATATCTGTAGTATCTCAGTGATTTTAAAAGGAGTGTATGGAGAAAAATATTAACAATATACATTATAGAACATAATGTTAATTTTTTTCTCTCATTAATAGAATCACGAGCAATTAAAAAAATATATTTTCTTATTTTCACTTACCTAACTTTTAAAATAATCTACTTTGGAGTTTTATTATTTTGGAATCAGAAAAATATAAACAAGTATAATAAAGTTATTACTTTGGAAATTTCTATATTCTCTACAGAAAACAGTTCCATGTATCAGTCACCCAGGCCAGTAGAGGCAAAAGCACCTAGAGCCGGTTGTTGTTGTTGTTGTTATCGCTTTACAAAACAAGTAAATTTATTCATTTCAACTACATAACAAACAAATTTTAAAACAGACTTCTAACCTGGTCCTATATTTCGGACAGCTGCACAGTAATAACCTGTGTCTTCAGAGTAGGAGAAAGGAAAGAAAAGTGGTCTCTTACCTTTCTCTCACTTGAGCAATGGCTCTGAGAAAAATTTAAGTCCTCATTTCTTTGTCACTAAAGTCAACATAACTTTTTCCTGAACCTAGTTTTTCTCCTCTTCCTCACACTCTCATAGTTTTCTGCAAGGAGGATTGTCTTATTGAAAGACATTTGGCCCAAGTTTTTGTATCTCTCTCTATTTGATCTGTATTTTTAAAGAATGGCTTACTTTTTATAAAATTAACACTTAACAAAGTGAAGACAACAGGGTTCTCCCTGTAACCTCCTTTCCAGACACAAAGCTGTATTGAACTCCACCATGAGAAGACCTGGGGGTATATCCTGTGGTTTGGCACAGTGCATGACATATAACTAATATTCAGTAAACAAGTTTGAATGAAATAATATTTAAACAAATTGTTTGGACAAGCCACTACTTTGGGGTATGGTTCCCTGATTTATAAAATGAGAATGCTGTGGTCTAAATGTTTGTGCCCCTCCCAATTCATATGTTGAAATCTTAACCTCCCAAAGGTAATGGTATTAATGAGTAGGGCCTTTAGGAGGTGATTAGGTCATGAGGGTGGAGCCCTCATGAATGGAATTAGTGTTCTTATAAAAGAAACTCCACAGCAGCCCAAATAGACTAAGAGAAAATCATTTTTAAGTACTCTTTCCAATCCTAAAATTTCTATAATTCTCACAGGAGCATATGTTATAGTGCCCTGAAAACACTGTGGAACAAAACTAGAAAGAATAAATTTTTCTAATACAGTAAACTTATTTAAAAGTTTAAAATTTGCATGGGATCAATGCCAAATTATTTGTGATACATCAATAGTTTTATAAATAGAATGGTTGATAGCTTATGTATAGAAAACAAACCCCTCTTAACAATAAATTGACTTTTTTAACTGCCAACATTCTGAGAGTCCATTCTGTTTGTTGGAAGGTAATTCTGCATAAGGTTTCTTTCATTTTTGAATATTGTGTGAAGAGATCAGCTTTCCAGTCATTTTATATCCCATTCTGCTGATGAGCAGAAGTGACTCTCAAAAGAATCCATGTGGGAGAATCTGACTTGGGAAGGTATGAAGAGAGTCTACAAAATCCCAGCTATAATCTAATGGAATGCTCTTTGTCATTATTAATAATTCAGTATACAGGAGAGAGTGGCCAAGATGGTGGAGTAGAAAGCCCCTGACTTCACTTCCTCTCACTAGCACAGCAAAATTGCAGCTATTTACAGAACAATCATCAATAACAAAAAGATCAGAACCTACCAGAAAAGATCTTCTACAACTAAAGACATAAAGAAGGAACCACAACGACATGGGTAGGAGGGGTTGATTTGTGATATAACCAACTTACCGTATCCCTAGTGGGCAACCCACAAACTGGAGAATAATTATATTGCAGAGGTTCTCCCACAAGAGCAAGAGTTCCAAGCCCATCAGGCTCCCCAGCCCTACACTGGGAAGATGAACACCCAGAGAATTTGGTTTTGAAGGCCAGTGCGGCTTAATTTTAGGAGTCCCAAAGAACTGGGGGAAACAGAAACTTCACTCTTAAAGGGTGAACACAAAATCTCACTTGCACCAGGACCTAGGGCCAGAGCAGTGATTTGATAGGAGCCTAGGCTAGGCCTACCTGCTCATCATGGAGCCTCCTGGAAAGGCAGGGGGGTGGCTGTGGCTCACCCTGGGGACATAGACACTGGTGGAAGCCATTCTTGGGAGCTCCTTCTACCGGGTGTATGCTGGTGCTGGCAAGGCACCATTGTGGTATGCTCCCTCTAGCTCATTAGTGCCAAGACCTGCCTACACCCAAAAGCCTGCAGGAGCCAGTGCTGGGATGCCTCTGGCCAAGTAACTAACTGGGTGGGGATGTGTCATCAACAGGCTGCCCAAAGATTTCCTGAGCCCACAGCCACTTCTAGACAGTCCACCCAACAGGGGGGCAGACACCAGATGCATGAAAATCATAATTCAACAACCTGCAGAACTGGCCTGCCCAGAGCAGGCCAGACCTTAATCTATGACCAGCTGGGCCCCAGCCCTGACAACTAGCATGCCAACAAAAGTTTCAGGACACCCTGAAACCAGTACCCAACTGTGTCAGGAACCAGCCCCCCGACGAGCAATCTAACACTAGTACTGGGATCCCTGGGCCCTGCAGCCAGACTCCAGAACCTGGGTCTGTAAACTAATAGGCTGGGATTAACCCCATGAGATGGTTTCACCTGCCAGTGGGTGGGCAATAACTCCAGAGTTTTCTAGACCTTAAATCTGCTCACCAGTGAGCCACCACTAGCCCCAGGGCCCCCTGGGGTTCTACAGTTAGCCACCTCATGACCAGGCCCCCTTAACCAGCAGCCAGCAGCCTCTGCAAAAGGCGGGATCTGGCAACCAACTGGACTAGGGGCCAACCAAGCCTATCAGACCACCCACATAATCAGCCCACCACAACAGAAGGACCCACATAGCACTCACAGCACACATAGGTGGTAATTCCTAGAGCATATGGCTTAGTTGATGAGAAAGAAGTGGGCTACTGGTTTGCATAGGACGTCTCCCACAGAAGACCACTTCTCCAAGTTGAGAAATGCAACTAACCTACCAGATACATAAAAATTCAAACAGCAACTTAGGCAAAATGAGGCAGCAGAGGAATAGGTTTCAGACAAAGAAATAAGATAAAACACCAGAAGAAGAACTAAGGGAAGTAGAGATAGGCAATCTACATGAAAAAGAGTTCATGGTAGTGATCCTAAAGATGATTAAATAATTTGGAAGAAAAATGGATGCACAGAGCAAGAAGTTAGACATTTTTAACAAAGAGATAGAAAATAGAAAGAACAACCAAACAGAGATGAAGAATACAATAACATGAAAAATGAAATGAAAAATGAAAAATACACTGGGTGGAATCAACACTAGATTAAATGATACACAGTAATGGATCATAGCCAGAAGACAGAGTAATGGAGATCACTGATGCTGAAAGAAAAAAGAAAAAAGAAAAGAAGTGAGGACAGTTTAAGGTCAATATGCTAATATTCACATTATAGGGGTCCCAGAAGGAAACGAGAGAGAGAAAGAGACTGAGAATATATTTAGAGACATAAAAGCTGAAAATTTCCCTAAGCTGGGAAAGGAAACCATCACCTAAATCCAGGAAGCACAGAAAGTCTCATACAGGATTAACCCAAAGGAGAACACACCAAGACATGTAATTAAATGACAAAAATTAAAGATAAAGAGAAAATATCAAAAGCAGCAAGGGAAAAGCAACAAATAACATACAAGGTAATTCACACAAGGCTAAAAGCTTATTTTTCAGCAGAAACTTGCAGGCCAGAAGGAAGTGGTATGATATATTTAAAGTGACAGAAGGGAAAAACCTACAAATAAGAATACTCTATCCAGCAAGGCTCTCATTCAAAATTAATGGAGACATCAGAAGCTTTACAGACAACCAAAAGCTAAAAGAGTTTAGCACCACCAAACCAGCTTTACAACAAATGTTAAAGGAAATTCTCTAGTCAAAAAAGAAAAGGCCACAACTAGAAGCAAGAAAATTAAGGAATGAAAAAGATCACCAGTAAAAACAAACATATAGTAAAGGAAGGAAATCATCCAAACACAAAGCTAGTAGGGAGATTAAAAGACAAAAGTAGTAAAATCATCTGTATCCACAGTAAGATACACAAAGCAATTAGATGTAAAATATGATACCCAAAACGTAATAATGAAAGTACAAATGCAGGGTATTTAATATGCATTTGAAATTAAGAGATTAGCAACTTAAAACAATCACGTGTATATGTAGACTGCTATACAGAAAAACCTCTTGGTAACTGCAAATCAAAAGAGTATGAGATATACACAAGAAAAATAAAAAGGAATCCAAACATAATACTAAAGAGTCATCAAATCACAAGAGAAGAGAACAAAAGAAGAAAGGGGAAAGAAAGATCTACAAAGACAAATCCAAAACAATTAACAAAATAGCAATAAGAACATACGTATCAATAATTATCTTAAATATAAACAGAATAAATGCTCCAACCAAAAGACACAGACTGCCTGAATGGATACAAAAATAAAACCCAAATATATGCTGCCTACAAGAAACTCACTTCAGATCTAGAGATGCATGCAGAATGAAAGTCAGGGGATGGAAAATGGTATTCCACACAAATGGAAATCAAAGGAAAATCAAAGCAGCAATACTTATATCAGACAAAATAGACTTTAAAACAAAGACTGTTACAAGAGACAAAGAAGGAAACTACATAATGAAAATGGGATCAAGCCAAGAAAACTATATAACAATTGTAAATATATATGCAGTCAACATAGGAGCATCTCAGTATATAAGGCAAATATTAACAGATGTAAAAGGAGAAATCAACAATAACACAATAATAGTAGGGGACTAACATCAGTGGATAGCTCATCCAGCAACAAATTTTCATCCAGAAAATCAATAAGGAAACACAGGCCTTAAATAACACATTACACCAAATGGACTTAATTAATACACATAGAGCATTCCATCAGAAAGGAGCAGGATACACATTCTTTTCAAGTGTACATGGAATATTCTCTAGGATAGATGACATGCTGGACCACAAAGCACGCCTAAGTAAATTTAAGAAAACTGAAATCATATTAAACATCTTTTCCACCACAACACTGTGAAGCTAGAAATCAACTACAAGAAAAAAATATGCAAAATCACAAAATCAGAGAGGCTAAACAATATACTACTAAACAACCAACGGATCACTGAATAAATCAAAGAGGAAATCAAAAAATACCTAGAGACAAATAAAAATGAAAACATAACAATCCAAAACCTATGTGATTGGGGGAGGAGGGCTAGGGAAAGTAAGGAATGGGAGTTTGGGATTAGCAGAGGCAAACTATTATATATAGGATGGATAAACAACAAGGTCCTACTGTATAGCACAGGGAACTATATTCAATATCCTGTGACAAACCATAATGGAAAAGAATATGAAAAAGAATATATTTACTTATATGTATAACTGAGTCACTTTGCTGTAGAGGAGACATTAACACAACATTGTAAATCAACTATACTTCAATAAAAAATTAAAATAAAACCTATGTGATGGAGGAATCATGCTCCCTAACTTCAGACTCTATTACAAAACTACAGTAATCAAAACAGTATGGTGCTGGCACAAAAACAGACACATAGATCAATGGAACATGATAGCACAGAAATAAACCCACACAGTTATGATCAATTAATCTGCAACAAAAAGGGCAAGAATAAACTAAAAACAGAGTTATTATAAGATCCACCAATCTCACTCCTGGGCATATATCCAGAGAAAACTCTAACTCAAAAATACATAAACCCAATGTTCATAGCAGCACTATTTACAATAGCCAAGACATGGAAGCAACCTAAATGTCTACTGACAGGTTAATGGATAAAGATGTGGTGTGTATATATATATATATATATATATATATATATATATATATACATACACACACACACACACACACACACACACATACACACACACACACAAAATGGAATGTTAGCCATAAAAAGGAATGAAAAGCCAGTTGCAGCAACATGGATGGACTTAGAGGTTATCATACTATGTGAAGTCAGACAAAAAAGGACAGATATCATATGATATCACTTACTCATGCAATCTAAAAAGTGATACAAATGAACTTGTTTACAAAGCAGAAATAGACTCACAGACAGAGATAACAAACTTATGATTACCAAAGGGGAAAGTGGGGGGAAGTGACAAATTTGGAATTTGGGATTAACAGACACAGACTACTATATATAAAATAGATAATTAATAAGGACCTACTGTATAGCATAGGGAACTATTGGGTGGGCCAAAAATTTCATTCAGTTTTTTCTGTAAGATGGCTCTAGTACCACTTAGTTGTCTTTAACTTCAGTTGAAACAATTTTGTTAGATTGTATGTGACAGCTGTCATATCAGTGTGCATTTAAAAAAAGACATCAAAACTGGTGAATTTTTGTGTAGCCATTTCAATACTGAAGATGGAAGGAAAAAAAGCAACATTTTCAGCATATTATGCTTCTACCATTGAGTGTGGTGCTAGCTTTGGTAAAAAAGCAACTGAAGGTAAAAATGCAACTGAAACACACAAAATGGTTTGTGCAGTGTATGGAGAAAGGTGCTTTAACTGATTAAACGTGCCAAAAGTTTTTTGCAAAGTTTCATGCTGGAGATTTCTCGCTGGACGATGCTCCACAGTCAGGTAGACCAGTTGAAGTTGACAGTGATAAAATTGAAACAATAATTGAGAACAATCAATGTTATACCATGCAGGAGATAGCCAACATACTCAAAATATCCAAATCAAGCATTTGGATATTTGCACCATCTTGATTATGTTCACCATTTTGATGTTTGGGGGGTCCTCATAATTAAGCAAAAAAAAAACCTTCTTAACCACATTTCTGCATGCGATTCTCCACTGAAACGTAATGAAAATGTTCCATTTTTTAAAACAAATTGTGATGGGCAATGAAAAGTAAATACTGTACAACAATGTGGAATGGAAGAGATCATGGGGCAAGTGGAATGAACAACCACCAATCATACCAAAGGCCAGTCTTCATCCAAAGAAGGTGATGTTGTGTATATGGTGGTATTAGAAGGGAGTCCTCTATCATGATCTCCTTCCAGAAAACCAAACGATTAATTCCAAAAAGTACTGCTCCCAATTAGACCAACAGAAAGTGGCACTCAACGAAAAGTGTCCAGAATTAGTCAACTGAAAATGCCTAATCTTCCATTAGGATAATGCAAGACCACATGTTTTTTTGATCACCAGGCAAAAACTGTCATAGCTTGGCTGGGAAGTTCTGATTCATCTGCTGAATTCACCAGACATTGCACCTCTGGATTTCCATTTATTTTGGTCTTTACAAAATTCTCTTAATGAAAAAAAATTCAATTCCCTGGAAGACTGTAAAAGGCACCTATAACATTTCTTTCCTCAGAAAGATAAAAAGTTTGGGGAAGATGGAATTATGAATTTGTCTTAAAAATGGCAGAAGGTAGTGGAACAAAAAGGTAAATACATTGTTCAATAAAGTTCTTGGTGAAAATGAAAAATGTGTCTTTTATTTTTATTTTAAAAACTGAAGGCACTTTTTGGCCCACCCAATATATTCAATATCTTATAATAACCTATAATGGAAAAGAATCTGAAAAAGAATATATATATATATATATATATATATATATATATATATCACTTTGCTGTACACCTGAAACATTGTAAATCAATTATACTTCAATTTAAAAAAACCTATGGAAGGCAACAAAAACAGTTCTAAGAGGGAAGTTTATAGCAATCCAATCTTACCTCAGGAAACAAGAAAAATCTCAAATAAACAACCTAACCTTACAACTAAAGCAACTAGAGAAAGAACAAAGAAACTGCAAAGTTAGTAGAAGAAAACATAAAGACCAGAGCAGAAATAAATAAAATAAAGACTAAAAAACAATAGAAAAGATCAATGAAACTGAAGGCTGGTTCTTTGAAAAGATAAACAAAATTGATAAACCTTTAGCCAGAGTGATCAAGAAAAAATAAGGGAGAAGGCCCAATCAATGAAATCAGAAATGGAAAAGGAGAAGTTACAACCAACACCACAGAAATACAAAGGATCATAAGAGACTACTATGAACAATGAGATACCAATAAAATGGACAGCCTAGAAGAAATGGATAAATTCTCAGAAAGGTACAATCTCCCAAGACTGAACCAGGAAGAAATAGAAAATATAAACATATCAATTACCAGTACTGAAACTGAATCAGTAATTTTAAAAATCCCAACAAAAAAAAGTCCAGAACCAGATGGTTTCACAGGTGAATTCTACCAACATTTAGAGAAGAGTTAACACCTTTGTTCTGAAACTATTCCAAAAATTTGTAGAGGAAAGAACACTTCCTAACTCATTCTATGAGGTCACCATCTCCCTGATACTCAAACCAGACAAAGATACCACAAAAAAATTGCAGGCCAATATCGCTAAGAAACATAGATACAAAAATCCTCAACAAAATACTAGCAAACCTATTCCAACAACACATTAAAAGGATCATACACCATGATCAAGTGGGATTTATCCCAGGTATGCAAGGACTTTTCAATATCCGCAAACCAATCAATGTGATATACCACATTAACAAATTGAAGAATAAAAACCATATGATTATCACAATAGATGCACAAAAAGCTTTTTGATAAAATTCAACATCCATTTATGATTTAAAAAATCTCCAGAAAGTGGGCATAGAGGGAACATTCCTCAACGTAATAAAGGTCATATATGACAAACCCAAAGCTAGCACCACACTCAATGGTAAACATCTGAAAGCATTCCCTCTAAGATGAGGAAGACAAGGATGCCCACTCTTGCCATTTTTATTCAACATAGTTTTGGAAGTCCTAGCCACAGCGATCAGAGAAGTAAAAGAAATAAAAGGCATCCAAATGGAAAAACAAGTAAAACTGTCATTGTGTGCAGATGACATGATACTATACATAGAAAATCCTAAAGACACCACCAGAAAACTACTAGAACTCATCAATGAATTCAGTGAAGCTGCAGGATACAAAATTAATATACAGAAATCTGCTAAATTTCTATAAACCAGCAACAAATTATCAGAAAGAGAAATTAAGGAAACAATCCCATTTACCATTTCATCAAAAAGAATAAGATACCTAGGAATAAATCTACCTAAGGAGGCAAAAGATCTGTATTCCGAAAATGATAAGACACCAATGAATGAAATTGAAGACGACACAAACAGACGGAGAGATATACCATGTTCTTGGATTGGAAGAATATTGTTAAAACGACCATACTACCCAAGGAAATCTACAGATTAAATGCAATCCCTATCAAAATACCAATGGCATTTTTCACAGAACTAGAACAAATAATTTTTAAATGTGTATGTAAACACATAAAAGACCCTGAATAGCCAAAACAATCTGAGAACGAAGAACAGAGCTGAAGGAATCATGCTACCTGACTTCAGACTATACTAGAAAGCTACCATCTCACCATGTCAGAATGGCTATCATCAAAAAGAACACAAATAACAAGTGTTGGTGAGAATGTGGAGAAAAGGGAACCCTCTTACACTGCTGGTAGTCATGTAAATTGGTGCAGCCACTGTGGAGGTTTCTCAAAAAACTAAAAATAAAACTGTCATACGACTCAGCAATTCAACTCCTGCGTATATATCCAAAAAAAAAAAAAAATCCCACTAATTCAAAAAGATACACGGACTGCAATGTTCATAGCAGCATTATTTATAATTGCCATGGTATGGAAACAACCTAAGTGTCCATCAACAGGTGAAAGGATAAAGATGTGGTATATACCTGCAACGGAATACTACTCAGCCCTAAAAATGAATGACATTTTGATATTTATGACAACATGGATAGAATTGGAGCATATTATGCTAAGTGAAATAAGTCAGAGAAAGACAAATACTACATGATATCAAGTCTATGTGGAATCTAAAAAATACAACAAACTAGTGAATATAACAAAAGAGAAACAGACTCTCAGATATATGGAACTAGTGGTTACCAGTGGGAAGAGGGGAGGGTGGAGAGGCAATACAGGGGATTAAGAGGTACAAACTATTATGTATAAAAAAAAACGTACAAGGATATACTGTACAACACAGGGAATATAGCCAATATTTTACAATTACTCTAAATGGAGTATAATCTCTTAAACTTGTGAATCACTCTATTGTACACCTGTAAATTATATAATATTGTACATCAACTCTACTTCAATATTTTTCTTTAATTCCAGGGAAAAAAGTCAGTACATAGATGTGAGATTTTATCTGAAGCTAATAACTGACTTTTCTGCTATTTCCTTTTCATCTATAACCTTTCTCTATTTGAACACATAAAACTTACGACAGCCTTTGCTTTGTAGTAGGAATATTATGGAAGAAAGACAGAGAGCTACAAAGAGTCAAATTTGGCTTTGAATTTTGAAACTAATACCAGAAAAAAATGAGTTTGACAGAAGGAAAGGTAGAAATGTGTATACATTGTAAAAAGACACAGTGGACATCCCAGATAGTTTAAGGGATTCAAAAGCATAGAAAGATTGTGCCCCATTTTCCATATAAAGCCTAAATGATGAATTCAACCTTATAGGACCTTCTTGAGTCCAGTACAGAAATGGTTGATAAGCCTGACTTAGCATCCCAGAGATTTCACTCATTCTAACATGGTATTGAGAAAAGCTGAATGTCTTGAGGAGTAGAATGCCTTTGCCTTTTTCTGGACTACATTAAAAGTTGCAAACTGCCTTACAGACAACCATATCAAGGTTTTCATAGCCATTAAGGAATACAGAAAGGGGCTCAGAAGTAGTGGAGAGAACCAGACTTCAATATGCCTTGAAGTTGACAAGAAACCACATCAAAGTTCCCTGAATAATTTGACAATGAAGGGGAACACTGAAGGACATACAACCCGGAGAGTGCTAGTTTTGATATATGATGACAATAACTATGTGTGCCCCCATAACCCAAATGTCATTATATCATTCCAAATGATCTTCAGCATATCTATCCAGAAATGCAGTTAGAATTGAATTAACTGAGATTTAATTTTGTCATGAAATACTGAAACCTCCAAAATAAATATTAGTTTATTTAGTTCAAAAGAAAAGATTCATGTGTCTTCTATACCTGAGACTGTAGCCTGAAATTTCTTACACATCACATGTGTTTTAAAAGTATTTTTATATCTGTGGCAAAATCATAGCTAAATATAAAACCCATTATTTTAATATAATATTCCTTAGACACAAACTCATTTAACAATTACCTTCACTAAAGGTGTGTCTTTGAAATCAGTTTGCAGATACACCATGTTTTCCTTTTAATTACAGGTGCAAGAAAATTGAACCATATTATAGTTACAGAGGGTAACATCCATTAACTCTAGTCCCTTATTAGTGATGGAGGTGGAAATGCTTCATATCAAAATCACCTGGGAAGATTTTAAAATGTCACCCATTCTGGTTGTCAGATAGCAAGTCTAGTGTGAAAAAGAACTCTACTCCTATTCCAACATACATATCAACTTGGGAACCAGTGCTCTTTTCTCCTGATAAAATACAGGAAGAGATATTAAATTGCAAGTCATCTCATATATTCTCAGAATAAGTAAGAAACAGATTATCAAGCATAAATTATCACCAGGATAGATACTATCTTTTGTACATAGTTCCTTAAGCATCTCTTGTCTCTTTCCTTCTAAAGAACTATCTTTGATCTTCCTTTCACCCTGATTTAGTTTATCTAAATATGTCTTAAGAAAGAATATGAGCACATGTTGTGCTTTATGAAGGACCTCCATCAGCTTACTGCAGAAAGTTACATTTTTAAATTTGCAGTCATTCAAAAGCCCATAGCAAACATCTGTGTGTGTCTGTGTGATTTTCTTTAAAAAAAATCAACAACAAATAAACCTGTCTTCAAGTTTCACAAAATGTCATCTAACTTGAGCTTTTTCTATAAGGAAAAAGTCATTCATGAAGATTAGTCCTTTGTTCCTAAAGGCTCTGATGGAGGGATTTATCGTTGCTTGGATACACATCAAATTTGTTCAACTGCATTCTTTGTTTGAACCAACAAGAAGATGTTTGTGTGTTTGTTTCTGTATTATTTTGTTGGGTTGCATTCTTGAGACTATGCCAATCCTCTATCATTTAATATAAAAATTACATATTTCATGTCCCTATCAGTTATCTGCTTTTACTGAATGAAAAGAGGGCATCTGCTAGAATTCACAAAAGAAGCATAATTTTGATCCTAATTAGATTGCTGTTTTTTCTGTTGTTCCATGGTCAGAATGGTAGAGGATAATTAATAAATCTTTGTTTCCTCGGAGGAATAAATATAAGACTCATTAACCGGAAGTTGTCTTTTCTTGAATTAATCCAATATTTTACATCAATTTAAGATTGCTAGACTGCTCCAGTTATGACATTTTCACACTTTAATTCATTGTCATCTTTAAAGCATTCCTTTGTAAATTTTATTTCATGGTATTTTGAATAAAGGAAACTCAGGTACATACGATAATGTGATCCTACACTAAGTAGGTCTCACACAGGAAAGAATTGCCAGTGCAGAATTTAGTGAATATGTGACTCCTCACCAAAACAGGCACATTGCCACTGACTGACTCTTTCATTTCAGTTGCTAAGTCTGAAGGTCAAGTCTTCGAAAGTACTGCATATCACTGCCCCCATCTTATGCAATTATTATGCTTTGCACTTAGGGATTTGAGTTTGCTTAAAAATCCAGAAAATGAAAAAAGTATAAAAATCAACTATAATCCAGCTCTGAACAACTCTTTCCCCAGTCATTGCTGTTTGACTCACCTAGGATGGAAAAGAATGGAGGGGGATAAAAGACTGTGAGAGAATGAAGTGAAAAATGATGGTGAAGAATGATCAGAAACAGAAGAGTAAAACTTAATCTACCATAGATTTTGAGAGAAAATTACCTCCATATTTATTATTAAACATGTATTTGTTGTCAATTAAAGAAATATACCCTAATATAAGTTTTGTGAGTTTTTATAGAAAATATGAGTGACAAGTGTAAGGAAATAATAAAGAGGCTCATAAGAGACCCTTCTTTCCTTTCCTGGAATGGCATTACATCTAATTTATGTGACCAACAGTCCCCAACTCATTGTCCTCCCATCCCCCTACCTGCCCCCACCAGAGAATGGTAGAATGGACATTGTGGTAAAGAGTCCTGCAGGGACCCTATTTCAGGAATTCCTATAGGCAAGTAAGTGGTAAATCAAAAGGCTTTCATGGGAGAAACAGTCAAGGAAAAGGCTGAGAGATGGAGCAAGAAGGGGATTAAGAAAGAAAGACTGTCTAAGTCTGGGTTTACACATGTCAAGCCAGCTTCTTGGACTCATGGGTAAATAGTCAGTAAAATCTCTAATTAGCTTTAGCTCATTTTAGGTAGGCTTTTATCCTTGCTAACAAGTCTTTTCTAAAGGAAAGTGAAAACCATGGCCTTAAGTCAGTGTTTTTGGGCACTTGATATGTTTGAGAAATATAGTTTTATGCCAAAATATCATTTTAAAATTGCACTAAGATTAAACAAGTTGGAACATGTAAAGTGCTTAGAATAGTGCCTGGCACAGAATAAACAGTCAATTAAGACTTGAGGTGTTTGTACTACTATACACAACTCCACTTGGAGTCACTCCTTTGCCTAAGGGAAAAAATGTCCAATGTATTATAATACTTGCCATTTGTGATTAAAAGCAAGTTCATTTCCTCATACTGTCATCAATTGTGGTTTCCTTGTTCCCTTAAGTCAATCTACATATAAGCTAAACTACTCAAGAAACTAGAATTTGGAGCAAAAGGACCACCTTAAAAATAAGTGAGAATGGGCTTCCCTGGTGGCACAGTGGTTGAGAGTCCGCCTGCTGATGCAGGGGACACGGGTTCTTGCCCCGGTCCGGGAGGATCCCACATGCCACGGAGCAGCTAGGCCCGTGAGCCATGGCCGCTGAGCCTGCGCGTCCGGAGCCTGTGCTCTGCAACGGGAGAGGCCACAACAGTGAGAGGCCCGCATACCGCAAAAAAAAAAAAAAAAGTGAGATTTACTGTACATAATCTTATAGAAAGGTATTTAAACTACTTTAAGATGATTGGCTGATGAATCACTTTAGTATCAATTGTCTTTATAATATGACTATGCTATTGTTTCTGAAGAGTACTGTTGAACTGGAAGTTCAGTGTGTGTGTGTGTGTGTGTGTGTGTGTGTGTATGTTGATCTCTGGATTAAGAGCAAACAAACCTCTGCAGTGGACATAGATATTTTATAATTATTAGTTAATGTGCAAAAAATGTGGAAAACATATTCCCCAAACTAGAGATCAGTGAATTCGATGTTTTGAATCTCATGGTAGGATTTCAAACAGAAATGTTGAAAGAATTTTTAATGTATGTTCAGAAAAAATAATTGGCATATTGTTACCAAGAATAAAAATTAGCATGTATTTGTATTTTTTTAATAGCCTGATACTTTAAGGTACTCTTTTAACTAGTTTAACTAAAGTTCAGCAAAGCATTGTGTATTCCATGTTATTTTTTTTGTCAAGTATCACCTTAATATTTTTACTGGACTTTTTCAACAGACTTTAATCTAAATTTGTTGCCTCCAGGGCTTTGCACATCATCTGGCTACCATATTAAACCTCTGTTAAAAATAAATAAAACAAAAATTTAATAAATCATCAGTCATGATAATACCAATCCAGAAGCAATGAATAGCAGACTAAAGAATACAAAAGAATGAATAAGTGATCTGGAAGACAGAAAAATGAAAATCACCTAGTCAGAACAGTGGACAGAAAGACAAATGAAAAAAAGTGAAAGCAACATACAAGATCTATGGGATAATATAAAGCATGTCAATCTACCTATAATAGTGGTTCCAGAAGGAGAAGAGAGAGAGAAAGGGGTTGAAAATATATTTCAAGAAATTATGGCTGAAAACTTCTCAGAGCTAAAGAAGGAAACAGATATCTAGATACAAGAAGCACAGAAGGTTACAAACAATATAAGTCCAAACAGACCCATACCAAGACATATCATTATTAAAATGGCAAAAATTAAAGATAAAGAGAGGACCCCAAAGGCAGCAAGAGAAAAATAAAAGAGTCAGTTACATGGGAATCCACATAAGGTTATCAGCTGATTTCTCTGCAGAAAGTTTACAGAACATAAGGGAATGCCATGATATACTCCAAGTTCTGAAAGGGAAAAACTTGCAACATAAGATATTTTACCCAGCAAGATTATCACTTAGAACAGAAGAAGAGATAAAGAATTTCTCAGACAAACAAAAACTGAAATAATACAGCAATATTAAACCTATCCTAAAAGAAATATTGAAATGTCTTCTTTAAATAGAAAGTAAGCAAGAACCTATAGGAAAAAGAAAATCACAATGGGAAATGCAAATATACAAAAGGATGAAGATCACTTAAATAAGCCAGTATATAGACAAAAAAAAAATCAAAAATTTTTTGTAAAAGTCAATGGAACTACAATTAACAGCAAAAGGATAAACATGATGATGTAAAATAAGACATCAAAATCACAAAATGTGGGGGAGGGGACTATAGTGGTGAATGTGCTTGAACTTATATGACTATTAGTTTAAAGCAAGTAGATATAGTTATGAGTCAACAATCTTAATATCCAGAGTAACCACAAATCAAAAACATAAATAGACTTACAAAAACCAAAAAGAAAGGAAATCAAGCATAATACAAAAGAAAACCATCAAACCAGAAAGGAAAAACAAAAAGAAGAAATGAACAAAGAACTACAAAATCAACTGGAAAACAAGGTTTAAAATAGCAACAAGTACATACTTACCAACAATTATTTTAAACATCAGTGGACTAAGTGCTCTGATCAAAACACATAGAGAGGTAGATTGGATTTTAAAAAAAAGCAAACAAGAACATACAATATACTGCCTATAAGAGACCCACTTCAGGGCAAAAGACACACACAGACTGAAAGTGAGCAGATGGAAAAAGATATTTCAAGCAAATGGAAACTACAAGAAAGCGGGGTTGCAATACTCATATCAGACAAAATAGACTTTAAAATAAAGGCCATAAAGAAAAAGAAAGACATTACATATGATAAAGAAATCAATACAAGAAAGGATATTAAGCTCATTAACATATGAGCACCCGATATAGGAGCACCTAAATATATAAAACAGATACTAACAGACATAAGGGGGAATATGACAGGAATACAATAATGGTAGGAGACTTTATCTAATGGACAGATCTTTCAGACAGAAAATCAATAGGCAACAGAGGTCATAAAGAACACAGGAGAGCAGTTGGACTTAATTGATATCTACAGGACACTATATCTGAAAACAAAAACAACAACACAGAATACACATTCTTCTCAAACACATGAGTAACATTCTCTAGGATAAACCATATACTAGGTCTCAAAAAACTTTCAACAAATTTAAGAGGATAGAAATTGTTTCAAGCATCTTTTCTGACCACAACAGTATGAAACTAGAAATCAACCAAGGGGGGGATAAACAGGAAAAGAATGAACACACAGAGACTAAACAACATGCCACTAAAAAAACAGTGGGTCAGTACTGAAATCAAAGAACCAATCAGAAAATATCTCAAGACAAAAGACAGTAAAAACACAACAAAAAATCTATGGGCTACAGCAAGAGCATTTCTAAGAGGGAAGTTTATAGTGATATAGGCCTTCCTCAAAAAACAAAGAATATCTCACATAAACAACCTAACGTACCACCTAAAAGAATTAGAAAAAGAAGAAAAAAACCAAAAGTTAGCAGAAGAAAGGAAATAATTAAGATCACAGGTGAAATAAATAAAATATTTAAAAAGCAATAGAAAAGATCAATAAAACTAAGAGCTGTTTTTTGGAAAAGATAAACAAAATTGACAAACCTCTAGCCAAGCTCAACAAGAAGAAATGAGAGAGGTCACAAATAAACGAAATAAGAAGTACAAGAGGAAAAATAACAATTGATACCACAAAAATACTAAAAATCATAAGAGAATACTATGAACGGTTATATGCCAACAAATTGGACACCCTAGAAGAAAGGGACAAGCTTCCAAAAACATGCAGCCTGCCAAAACTGAGTAAAGAAGAAACAGATAATTTGAACAGACTGATTACTAGAAGTGAAATAGAATCTGTAATAAAACAAAACAAAACAAAACAAAACAAAACTCCCTGCAAACAAAAGTTCAGGACTGGATGGCTTCACTGGGGAATTCTACCAAACATACAAAGAAAAAATTCTACCTATCCTTCCAAAACTATTCCAAAAGACTGAAGAGGAGGGAACTCTCCCAAATTCATTCTATGAAGCCACCATCACCTTAATACCAAAACCTGACAAAGATACCATAAAAAAAGAAAATAACAGGCCAATACCTTTGATTAATATACATGCAAAAATCCTCAATAAAATATTAGCAAAGCAAATCCAACAATACATAAGAAGGATCATACACCATGATTGAGTTGGATTAATTCCAGGGTCCCATGGATGGTTCAACATAAGCAAATCAATCAGTGTGATGTACCACACTAACAAAAGGAAAGACAGAAACCACACAATCATCTCAATATATGCAGAAAAAGCATTTGACAAAATTCAACATCCATTCATGATTTAAAAAACTCTCACCAAAGCTGGTATAGAGGGAACATACTTCAACATGATAAAGGCTATTTATGACAAGCCCAGAGACAACATAATATTCAATGGTGCAAAGCTGAAAGCCTTCCAGCTAAATTCAGAAACAGGACAAAGATACGCACCCACACTAATTCCATTCAACATAGTATTGGAAGTCCTAGCCATAGCAATCAGACAAGGAAAAGAAATAAATGGTATTCAAATTGAGAGGGAAGAGGTAAAACTCTCACTATTTGCAGATGGCATGATATTCTATATAGAGAACCCTAAAGTCTCCACACAAAAACTCTTAGAACTGATGAATGAATATAGCAAGGAAGCAGCATACAAGATTAATATCCAGAAATCTGTTGCATTTCTTTACACTAACAATGAAATATAAGAGAAATATTTTTAAATCCCCATTAAAACTGAGTCAAAATGAATAAAATACCTAGGAATCAACTTAACCAAGGAGGTAAAAGACCTGTATGCTGAAAACTATGAAACACTGATGAAGGAAATTGAAGATGACTCAAAGAAATGGAAAGATACCCCATGCTCTTAGATTGGAAGAATTAATATTGTTAAAATGGTCACACTATCCAAAGAAATCTATAGATTTAATGAAATCCCTATTAAAATACCCATGACACTTTTCACAGAACTAGAATAAATAATCCCTAAATTTATATGGAACCACAAAAGACCCAGAATTGCCAAAGAAAAGGAAAAAGGAAAAAGAACAAAGCCAGAGACATAACCCTTCCAGACTTAAAACTATACTATAAGGCTACAGTAATCAAAACAGCATGGTATTGGCACAAAAACAGACATATAGATTAATGGACCAGAATAGAGAGCCCAGAAATAAGTCCATACACCTACAGCCAATTAATCTATGACAAAGGAGGCCAGAATATACAAAGGAGAAAAGACAATCTCTTCAATAAGTGGTGTTAGGAAAGTTGGAGAGCTACATGTAAATCAATGAAATTAGAACAGTCCCTCACACTATATACAAAAATAAACTCAAAATGGTTTAAAGACCTAAATATAAGACAGGACACCATAAAACTCCTAGAAGAGAACATAGACAAAACATTCTTTGAAATAAATCATAGCAATATTTCTTAGATCAGTTTCCCAAGGCAAAAAAAATATAAAAGCAAAAATAAACACATATGACCTAATCAAACTTAAAAGCTTTTGCACAGCAAAGGAAACCATCAACAAAACAAAACAAAAACCTACGAAACTCAAGAAAATATTTGCAAACAATGTGACCAACAAGGGGTTAATATCCAAAATATACAAATAGCTCATACGACTCAATATTGAAAAAAAAGAAAAATCAAAATATGGGCAGAGAGCTAAATAGACATTTCTTCAAAGACCTACAGATGGCCAAAAGAAACATGAAAAGATGCTCAATATCACTAATTATTAGAGAAATGCAAATAAAACTACAATGAGGTATCACCTCATATAGGTCAGAATGGCTATCATCAAAATGTCTACAAATAATAAATGCTGGAGAGAATGTGGAGAAAAACGTATCCTCCTACACTGTTGTGGAATGTAAATTGGTGCAGCCACAATGGAAAACCATATGGAGGTTTCTTAGAAAACTAAAAACAGAACTACTATATGATCCATCAATCCCACTCCTGGGCATACATCCAGAAAAGGTGAAAACTGTAATTCAAAAAGATACTTGCATCCCAAGTTCATAGCAGCATTATTTACAATTCCCAAGGCATGGAAATAACCCAAGTACCCATCAATAGATGATTGGCTTAAGAAGACATGGTATATATACAAATTGGAATATAACTCAGCCATAAAAAGAATGAATACTGCCATTTTCAACAACATGAATGAACCTAGAGCATATCATACTAAGTGAAGTAAGTCAGAGAAAGATAATTACATGATATCTCTTATCTGTGGACTCTAACAAAATAATACAAATGAATCTATACGTAAAACAAAAGCAGACTCACAAAGAAAACAAACTTATGGTTACCAAAGGGGAAAGTGAGGGGGGGGGAGGGATAAATTAGGAGTATGGGATTAACAGATACAAACTACTATACCCAAAATAGACAAGCAACAAGGAGTTACTATATAGCACAGGGAACTATATTCAATATTTTTTAATAACCTATAATGGAAAATAATCTGAAAAACATATATATATGGGTATGAGTAAATCACTTTGCTGTACACATGAAACTAACACAAAATTGTAAATCAACTGTACTTCAATTATAAATACTTATATCTAATCATATCTAAATTCGTCATATCAAAACATTTAGTCAGATATGTGTGTGTGTATATATATATATATATATATATATACACACACACACAATACATTTATAAAATATAGGCAACATATTAAGAGTTAGCTTTTCTTAAATACATGTTAAATAATTCTTAATCTGGTGAGAAAGAACTCCACAAAAATTATCTGTGGATGAGAGGAAGCACAAACTTTATCACACTTCTTAAGTCTGTTCTGGGTTGAACATACAAGCATACACATGTACATCTTATCTTATCAATGAACACTGTTAAAAGCCCATATAAAAAACAAACTGAGCAAATCTGAAATAAGAAGACGTAATTACGTAAAGTAAAAAATGTCTAGAATTTAGGAGTACTCACAAGTATTACTGACTCCATGCTTGTAGGAGTACACTTTGAATGAATAGAAAGTCAAGTACTATCAGACTAGCACACAGGAGTCATTAAACTATAACCATGTTAATCTAATTTTTCCCAAGATGTGCTAAACAATCACATCCTCAGGAACAGTGTATATAGAAGAATGTAGGGTATTTTTTCCTTTTTTAAAATTCTAAATGAATGGTCTATTGTCTGTGCTCTACTCTCAGTAGTAGCAATAATGATGGTAACAGCAGGGTCCACTGATAATAGTGTTTTGAAGATAGACCCCAAGGCATTTTTACTTCAATGTACATTCTTAGAAAAAGAATTTCTGAACCACCGGTCTAACAGAAGTGATCTCGGTGAGGTAAAATTTAGCACTGAGCCTAGCACATAGCAGATATTCAATACATATTTTTTGCATGAACAAATGAGAAATAAATAAATGACAACTTTGTTATCTAGTTCAACAATTTTAATTTTACAGATGAGAGTGATGAAAAAAGACTGTCATATGTTTAAAATTACAAAGTTATTTAAGAGCAGAACCAAACCTAAAATTCATTGTTTGGAGTTTTTCTACCAAATTGTGTTGTCTGAATAAACTCCACAGAGTGAAATAGTGATACAATGAAGGGGATATAGAGCAGAATTTGTAGCCAACAAGTCTGTGTGCATATTGTTTTCTCCTACTCACAAACTTTGGCAACTTGGGCATGTTCATTAAATTCTCTGTGCCTTCCTTAGTTTATTATGATAGTCAGTACCTTTTTAGTGTAGTTAGTGAGAATTAAATGAGTTAATACATGTGAAGAGTCTTACTAGAGTCCCTGGTGCCCAGTAAAGGGTCAATTAATATTATTATTGTAGGTAATCAAAACTATGCCTCTCTCAAGTCAAATATGATATGCTGGGATGATCAATAATAAATGCTGCTATTTATTAACTTCTTTCTATGTACTAGAAATCCACAGATATCATTTATAATGTCACATATCTGTGCAAGGCAGTTTTAATCAGAAGCAATATCAGGAGGCAGAATGTTGTAGTGGTGGAGAGTGAGGGATCTGGATTTACACTAAGTAGGTGAGAATTCTGCTCCACCAATTGCTAGCTCTGCAATTGGGCAGGTTTTATTTCATTTATTTTATTTAACAAACATTTATGAAGCCCTACTATGTACCAGGCATTTTTCTAAATACTCTGCAGTTACTGAGTCATTTAGTCTTTATAAAAGAGGAAGAGATTTTATTACACCCATTTTGCAGAGAAACAAACTGAGATATTAACAAAAAGCATCATGGTATAGTGATTGAGTACATACCCTCCTGAGAGTGACTACTTGGGTATAAATCCTGCCTCCTCCACTTCCTAGTGATGTGACTCAGGTGATTTATGATAGCTAACTCTGCAACAATTATCTCTTCTGTACAATATGATAATAATAGCACCTGCCTCAAAGAGTTGCTGTAATATTTAAATTGGATAACCTGCCAAGAAATTAGAACAATGCCTTGCCGTGCTCAAAGTATGCTAAAGATTAACACTGTCAATGTTATCGTTGTTGTTAATATTACTACTACAGGTGGAAAACTCAAGGCTCTGAGAGAGTCACTGAACCAAAGTAAAGGGGACAAGTAAGGGAGCAAGCTGGAATTCAAGCTCAATTTATCTATCCCCAGAGTCTGGGCTTTTCTGCTCTTAATTTGCTTCTTTACGGAGGACCTTTGGTCTCCCTCCTTGGATGACAAGCTCATAGCCAGTAGGCTGCATCTTGTTAGATATCATAGAAGTAGAGTGACTGCAGGAGTCTGAAAAGCAAAGTAGATGAGTTTCAAGTGTTGATCAGGGCTTTGCAACAGATATCTCCATTACATAACTCCAGAGAAACAGACTCCTGTCACAAGCCCCAATCCAATGTTATCTGAGTCACATTTTTTGTATCCATGCCCAATTGGATTCCCATTTGCTGAACAATGCTATAATATGGATAAACAAGACAAAGTACTTAGAGTCATAAAGTGAGTAAAGTGACAGTTTTGGAAACAATACAGATACCCTTAGTCTCAGCCTAGCTGAGTTCCTATATGTCATGTTGTTTTATCACTATTTTTAAATCTATTCAAAATGTTCACAGTTTTATGCTAATCACTTCCAGGTTCCATTTGCCCATTTGCTTATTCCTTATTCTCCTGGGTTTTTTGTTTGTTTGTTTACAATGGCTTATGTCTTCAAGCTGACAAAAGATGATAGTGTGATACATTTTTTTCACTTGCACATAGCTAAATCTGTGACTTTTTTAAAATAAGATTTTCTGTAAACATCTTCTGTTCACAGAGAAAAATCGTCCTTCTGGGAATTGTGGAAATAGGAAAACAAATAAGAAATGCACCAAACACAAACAGAATTAGCCCTAATCGGATTCCTTTTCAAAGTTTCAGGAACTTCAGACTTGATTTCAAAAACTTCATACTTGATTTCAGAACAGAGTATTAATTATGTGATGAAGAGAGTAAAATTCAAGGTATCTCTTCAGAGAAGTTTCCCAAGGCCATCACTTTGTCAGCTGAATAAACTTCTAATGTCATCATCCAGGGAAATTATAGTTTCGGCACAAGAACTGTGCCCCCTGGAATCACAGTTATTAAGTCTACCCTTCTCCTGTAGGACCTACCCACTTCACCATGTCTTTCTCTCCAGCAATCATGCAATGTTATTAAACTACAAGTGAATCTCAAATTACAAATACAAATTATCCAGCTACAAGCATTTTCTCTCACAGTATTCAGTTCAGGTTGGCACATATCCACACATAATGGAAAGAGTTCTGGAAGAAAATCAAAAGACCTTGGCTTAAGTCCCAGTGCTAGCACTTTCTAGTTTTGTGACCTTGGGCAAGTTATTTGGCCTCACTGGCTTATGGTTTCCACATTTTAAAAACAGGGGATGATAATTCCTATTATTGCTGGTGTGAGGATTAAATATATCTGGTTTTAAGCACTTTGGAAATGATCAGCTTCCCTACTAAAGGCGGATATAGTTTCAGCTGCTTTCCTTCCTCCTTTAGTTTCAAACACTGTGAAAAGCACAGTTAAATTGTAGGGTGTATAGTGAATGAATACATGAAGGGATGATTTGCAGTGAGTTTTGTTGTTGTAATTAAACTACACATTTAATCATGAGCTATCAGTACCTACTGTTTATTAGTATAATAGCACTGGATGTGGAGAAGACAGGAGGTCCCAGAAATAAGTAAATTAACAATGCTATCTCAGTGCATTTACTATGTGCCATGGCAGAGGGATGCACAGGATTGTACATGATACAGCTTGAAACACTAAGTGATTTGGGATGAGAAAACAAGAAGAGAAGGGAGTGAGAAACGCTGGGACTGGTGGAGTAGTCAGGTCCAGGATTACTTTATAAAACTCTTTATTTTTTAATCAATTTTAAATGCTAACTTTTAGGATGCAAAAATAGTTGAAGCATCACTCTTATGTATTCTTCAATGATCATGATGCCATTAGGAGGAACTTAAATATGTTTTATTTAATGCATCAGTCAAAAATCAGCCAGCTACTGTGACATAAGCTAGTTTGTTGGAAAACATCTTTAACATACTGACTACTTCGAAATTTGGAATGCCTTGTTTGACATGGTGAACACCATTTTGGGTACATACACTGCTTTCTTATTCATCCAAACTAAAATAAATGTTTTATTGTTTTCCTGGCCTGATTAAAAATAGATTTATATATCCAACTTCTGGTAAAGCAGAGGCACTGATGCCGTCCCTATAACTACTTCCCGCCAACTACAGAAAATCTGCAAGATCACATGTACATTTAATTTACACAAAATTTGCAAATGTTTTGTGTGTGTGGCACTTTATTTTTTTCTTTCAATTTTTTGATTAGTTTACCATGCAATCACTTGATACTATTTTACTATTTATTTTAATCACTATTTTTCATTGCTTCTACCTGACTTCTCCAAAACCATGAGGCTATTTCCATACACCATACAATCCCAAGTCTTCATCAATGACCACCTCTACCCTCCATGTGACTGTTTCCAAAATTCCAGGTTCTAAGGCCAGTGATGATTAAATCTCCCAGACTAGGCAGAGTCAGGAGAGAACCCCCAAACTCCTTACTACGGTGCTTTGTACCTGAGGTACCTATGAATTGCAGGTTGGTTAGGTGAGATCCTTTTCACTCCATTTTGTCCCATGAAACCACATTTTCATATGACCTGAAATTTTGTTCTATCTTAAGGGTGACCTGAGTGTGCTAATTATGGATGTCATGTAGCCTAGGATCCTGCAGTCCACCCTGAGGCCTGAACCAGGTCTGCAGCAAATTAGCATCTTTCAGTTAGAACAATGCTGCACCGGTACATAGCTGCCCTGCTTGCACATGCCTGGAGAGATATGAACTCTCCTTTGTCTCATTTTTTATCTTGTTCTAGGGCAGAGGTCAGCAAACTTCTGCCGTACGTGACCGATAGTAAATATTTTAGGTTTTGTAAGCCAACTGTCTCTGTTATAAGTACTCAACTCTGTTGTTGTCACAGGAAAATCACACATGGACAATACCTAAATGAAAATTTCAGCAACTTGTCCAAGAGCTTATGAGTAGCAAGTGACTAAGACAGGTTTAGAACCTATGGCTAATATTAAATAATGGAATTGCTTCCAAAATTATTTCCCTCAACATGTATGCACTGAGGGCCTACCAGTGCTAAGAACTTTCTGGACACAGGTAAACCACATGAAAATGCCTACCCTCATACAGTATATGATTTAATAAGTTCAACTCCTTTATGTAGTTAAAATAATATGCAAAAGCTTGTAATTAAGAGTCCTATCTTTTTCGAACCTTCCTCCAAATCCTCATTGGCTGCCTCTTTCACCAACTTTTGTTTTAGGCCTATTCCTCACCTCCGCAACTCTCAATGTTACGTCTACACATCTTTTCTACACATATTAACTCTAATTGATCAGAATTAATATGTATGTGCCTCTCCTTTCTGAAGATGAAGATATTATTCCACTTTCCATTTCTTGTTTGTCTTTTGCTTTCTTCCACATTCCAAGGTTTTTTCAGTGAACTTTTCACAAAAGTAAAAATAAAATCTTGACGAGGTTTTCATATTTACATTTTTCTCTGTAATGGTAATTGCATATTCTGTGTTTTTAAATCAGCTGATTTTAAATGTTGAAAACTAAATAAACAAAATATATCATTTCAACTACGTAAGTATAGTTTGCTGCAAGCTCAGGTACTAGTCTATCATTTATTTTCGCTACAGGAGTAAAATAACATTGAAGAGGGCTCTCATTTCTATGTACTGTGAGTTGTCATTTAACTTAAATCTTTTAACTTAGTAGTCATATACGGCCTGTGGCATTGTAATAATCTTCTGAATATTCAATTTGAACAGTCTTAATATTTAAATATAAAATGTTAACATTTATGCATATTGACAAAAGAAGAGAATAAACATTTTTTAGTCTTTTTTAAGAAAGTCTTTGCTTACTGCCCTAGCAGTGATAAGGAGTGAGAAATAAAAGTACCATCTTGGGACATAGAAAACCTCTTCTATTTCAAAACTACTATTTCTCATCCTTTGCACAATATGTTTTCTTTGTGTGAATAGATTAGGAATAAAAAAGAAAAACACCCAGTAATATCATTCAGTTTTCTTTACAACTTAGAAATAGATTTTCATTACCAAAAGCAAAGAATGTAACACAGTAATTATGGCATGCCTTAGTCCAACAAAATTCTATCATTATTTCAGTATGTTCTTTAATGAAAATGATAAAAATAAGGTCTATTTTCTAAATGATTGCTTGTAGAAATGACCTTAACTGAGGTTTTTGGTTGTTTTCTTTGATATTGTTTTTGAGAAGTCTTTAATTCTTATTCTGTTAGGGAGAAGCCATATTCACCTTCACATTTGATGAAGAAGTGTACCTCTGAAGCCAGGGTGATTACCTTCCCAGCCTTTTCTGTCTTGTCTAGAATAACAGGGTAGCCTTCTATTTTAAAGAATAAATGACAATTACACATTTCCATTTACTTTGAAAACATATTTACTTCAAGATTTTTAAAAATTGTTTTCTATATGAGAAATTACGGATAAACTGCTTTATGATATACCTACTGTATCTTCTTCAAGCATTATCTTGGTTGAAATTTGAAACAGATCCATGAAAAAGAATTTTCTTAACAACATTAGCTATATACTGATACACTATTTCAATGAAAGATGTATTTTTAAAAATGAGCAAGAGTTCAATATCTAAATGCTATCTGATAATTTTTCTAGTTTATTTAAGATACATTGTTTTTCATATACATTCATATGTTGACTCATCAAATGATATTCTATAAAAATTAAGTTTCCAATATTTGGGGAAAAGTTACTTTTACCTAAACATATTTTGATCACTAAAATGCTGCTTTTAATCATACTTTGTATCTAAACATCACAATAATATAGTGAATTAACCACATTTAATCCACTGGTCTTTGAAGAAGTTTTTTTTACATATTCACAAATATTATTACTATTATATTATCTTGATACAATGGCAAAATGAGAAAATATTTTTAAAAGGAGCTTGAAGGTAAGTCAGTGCCAAAGAGATTTTTCAGAAACAGAATATGGCAGCCTTTTTCTTGGTTTTCTGTTTACCATTATTGGTAATCTCTAAGCCCAAAAATAGGACACAGAGAACAGAGGAGTGAAGAGAAGGACCCACTGCTGTATTTCTGTCCCTTGTCTAATATATTTCTTCAAAACAGTTCTGAGCTGGACCTGCTAAACATTTTGCCAACAGCCCTAAAAGGAATCATTATCTTAAGATGCCTGGTGCTGCATGATTAAAGGATTTTGTTGACTTTTTAGCACATCATGATCAGATTTCAATAGAAAGGGCATGTGCTTAGAAGATCTCACTGTAAAGTCTTGTAAAGAGGTAAATAATCTAGAGACATTTGCCTTCTTAAAATGCACTGGGAAACTAAGCCTCAGGAGACACATCAGATGCAATCAACAAAAGCAGCGAACTTTTCACTTATCTGTTTATATTGAAGTTGTGCAATTATTTAGCATCTTTTTAACAAAATCTTTCATGCATTGTTCCCCAAAGAAAGGTATTAAAATGCCAATACCTTAGTATGCACACATAATACTCCCCAGAAAATATTAAGAAAATCAATAAAGAAATCAATAACAGTCTGGAGTCTGCAAGAGTTGCAAAATACATTGATGGCTTCCCTTTTATGCGTTTTGAAAAACTGATTTCAATCGCTTGATTACTGATTCTTAGAATTTCAGTTAGAACTTTTTCTTTCTTTCTTCCCTCCCTTCCTTCCTTCCTTCTTTCTTTTCCTTCTTTCTTTCTTTTCTTTCTTTCTTTCACCCAAGACTCAGCAGGGACATGATAGTGTGAATTAAAATCCAGACAGTGTTTTTCATAAAAAAAAAAAAATCAGTGTTCTTTCTTAAGATAGAAAAAGAATATTTTCAATGCATTATTAGTAAGTAAAACATCAAAAGAGGAACACAACACAATGAAATGGTATAGGATTCTATATAGAATAAAACAAATGAAAATTAAATATTCACTAAGGCTCTCAACATTTTCAGTAAAAAAAAAAAAAATTTAAATTTCTAGTCTCATTTGTAACACTTTTGTGCCAATCTATGAACTTTTGTAAATGCTTAATTTGCCAAGTCATAAATAAACTTTCTTTTGTACACATGTATGCTTCCTCTCATTGTTCCATTTCATGCTCTCCTTTACAACACTACTTATTGAAAGAGTTTTCTCTACTTAGTTTTCCAGTTTCTCTCCTCCGTTCTCTCTGAAACCCACTCCAATCAGGCTTTCTTCCCTACCATTCCATGGAAACTGCTCTTGACAAGGTCCTTAATGACCTTGGTCTGCAGTAACCAACGACAAATTTTTAGTCCTCATAACTTCTCAGCATTGAGTCATGTACCTGAGTTGGTCAATTTCTTCTCTGATAGACTTCTTCTCTCATGTTTCCTTGTTTCCCATCATGCTCTTATCTGACCTGCCATCTTCATTACCCCCTGTGTGTTATCAACACATCAGTAAAAGTGGTCCTTTTAAAACAGTTCATGTCAGATCATATGGTAGTTCTACTTTTAGTTTTTTAAGGAACCTCAATACTGTTCTCCATAGTGGCTGAACTAGTTCACATTCCCACCAACAGTGTAGGAGGGTTTGCTTTTCTCCATGTCCTCTCCAGCACTTACTGTTTATAGATTTTTTGATGATGGCCATTCAGACCAGTGTAAAGTGATACCTCATTGTAGTTTTGATTTGTGTTTCTCTAATAATTAGTGATGTTGACCATCTTTTCGTGTGTTTTTTAACCATCTGTATGTCTTCTTTGGAGAAATGTTTATTTAGATCTTCTGCCTGTTTTCTGATTGGGTTGTTTGTTTTTTTGGTATAGAGCTGCATGAGCTGTTTGTATATTTTGGAGATTAATCTCTTGTCAGTTGCTTCATTTGCAAATATTTTCTTGCATTCTGAGGGTTGTTTTTTCATTTGTTTATGGTTTCCTTTGCTGTGCAAAAGCTTTTAAGTTTAATTAGGTCCCATTTGTTTATATTTTCATTACTTGGAGGAGGATCAAAAAAGATCTTGCTGTGATTTATGTCAGAGAGTGTTCTGCCTATGTTTTATATACACACTACTATATATAAAATAGATAACTAATAATGACCTACTCCATAGCACAGGGAACTCTACTCAATACTCTGTAATGGCCTATATGGGAAAATAAACTAAAAAAGAGTAGATATATGTATATATGTATAACTGATTCACTTAGCCGTATACCTGAAACTAACACAAAATCGTAAATCAACTATACCCTAAAAAAAATTAAAAAAAAAAAACAGCTCATGTTACTTCTCTGCTCAAAAGCCACAGTAACTATGCATATCACTCAAAGAAAAAGCTACATCTTTCAACAACCTACAAGGCCTTTTATGATTTGTCTCCATTAACTATAAGACACTCCTGTTTCTCTTTTACTTAGTTGACTACATCATCTTTTTTTTTCCTGTTTCTCAAAATCTCCCAAAATGTTCCCACCTTAAGTCTTTTGCTTCAGATTCTCCTTCTGTCTCTCCCTCAGATATCCTTTTTTTTTTTAACATCTTTATTGGAGTATAATTGTTTTAAAATGGTGTTAGTTTCTGCTTTATAACAAAGTGAATCAGTTATACATATACATATGTTCCCATATCTATTCCCTCTTGCATCTCCCTCCCTATCCCACCCCTCTAGGTGGTCACAAAGCACCAAGCTGATCTCCCTGTGCTATGCTGCTGCTTCCCACTAGCTATCTATTTTACGTTTGGTAGTGTATATATGTCCATGCCACTCTCTCACTTTGTCACAGCTTACCCTTCCCCCTCCCCATATCCTCAAGTCCATTCTCTAGTAGGTCTGTGTCTTTATTCCCATCTTACCCCTAGGTTCTTCATGACCTTTTTTTTTTCTTTCTTTTTTTCTTAGATTCCATATATATGTGTTAGCATACGGTATTTGTTTTTCTCTTTCTGACTTACTTCACTCTGTATGACAGACTCTAGGTCCATCCACCTCACTACAAATATCTCAATTTCGTTTTTTTATGGCTGAGTAATATTCCATTGTATATATGTGCCACATCTTCTTTGGAGGTTCCTTAAAAAACTACAAATAGAACTACCATACGACCCAGCAATCCCACTACTGGGCATATACCCTGAGAAAACCATAATTCAAAAAGAGTCATGTACCAGGTCTTCCCTGGTGGTGCAGTGGTTGAGAGTCCGCCTGCCAATGCAGGGGACACGGGTTCGTGCCCCAGTCTGGGAAGATCCCACATGCTGCGGAGCGGCTAGGCCTGTGAGCCATGGCCGCTGAGCCTGTGCATCCGGAGCCTGTGCTCCGCAACAGGAGAGGCCACAACAGTGAGAGGCCTGCGTACCGCAAAAATAAAAAAAGAGACATGTACCAAAATGTTCATTGCAGCTCTATTTACAATAGCCAGGGCATGGAAGCAACCTAAGTGTCCATCATCAGATGAATGGATAAAGAAGATATCCTTTTTAGCCAACTCCTCCATCTCTTTCAAGTCTTTGCTTAAACTTCGCCTTTGCTAAGATATCTATGACATCAATCCTTTTCATACTGGAACTGCCCATCTTCCTTCCCATTACTCACAGGGGCTCCTAATTCCTTCAATCTCTCTCTCGTTTTTTTTTTTCTCATAGCACTTCCTAAAGTAGTATATAATTTACTTAGTTTTTATATTTTTTGTTGGTTTGCTTTCTTGTCTCTCTCCACTAAAATGTAAACTCCATAAAGAAAAGGAATATTTTCAGTTCTATTCACTGATAATATACATAATATAAAATAAATCTGACACACTGGTAGCACTCAATAGATATCCGTTGAAGAAATAAGTAAATGAAGATTTAAGTGTGTACTTCTAAAATTTCAGGTTGATTAAAGAATAATAATAAAGGCAATAATAAGTTAAGGAAAACAATGTATTTTCCTTTCCTATTATTTTTTCTTTGCTCTCTTTTAGAGTTCATATAATATACACATATATCGTATACCGTCAGTTTCCTTAAACATAACCCTCATGAGGCTGTGAAATCCTTGAGGCCAAGTGCTATTCAGAGTCATCTTTATTACAATGCCTAACAGCACAATATCTGGTACACAATAAGAACTTAAAAATTAAGGACATCAAAAGCACAAGTCATAATACAAAATAAATTGGACTACATAAAATTTAAAACTTTCAAGCTGCATATCAAGAAAGTGAAAATATGACCTGTAGAGTAAGAGAAAATATTTGCAAATTATATATCTGATAAGGGACCTGTATCTAGAATACATAAAGAATTCTTATAATTCAGTGGTATAAAGTTAAATAACTCAAAACATAGGCAAAGAATTTAAAAGGCCATTTCCTCCAAATATATGGGCAAACAGCCAATAAGCACATGAAAAGATGTTCAACACCACTGGCTATTAGGATGGTTATAATAAAACCGACAGGTAATAAAGTGTTAGTCTTATATGTGGAATCTAGAATATGATACAAATGAACTTATCTATGAAACAGACTCACAGACATAGAGAACAGACTTGTGCTTGCCAAGGGGGGTGGGGGGTCTTGGGAGAGGGATAGATTGGGAGTTTGGGATTAGCAGATACAAACTGCTATATAGAGAATGGATGAACAACAAGGTCCTACTCTATAGCATAGGGAACTATACTCAGTATTCTGTGATAAACCATAACCAGAAAGAAGATGAAAAAGAATGTATATACTATATGTATAACTGAATCACTTTGCTGTACAGCAGAAATTAACACATTGTAAATCAACTATACTTGAATCAATTTAAAAAAATAAAAAATAAAAACTGTTAGTAAGGATGTGGAGAAATTGGAGTGAGAAATGGTACAGTCACTTTGCAGTCCATCAATTTGACAGTCCCTCAAGATGTTAAACATAATTATCATATGACCCAGAAATTCCACTCTTACATATATACTTAATAAAATTGAAAACAGATGCCCACACAAAAACTGGTACACTGATGTTAATAGCAACATTATTCATAATGGTCAAAAAGTGAAAATTACCTGAGGATAAACAAATTATGGTATATTATTTGGCAACAAAAAGGAATAAAGTTCTGATACAGAGGACAACATGGATGAACCTTGAAAACATTAGGCTAAGTAAAACTAGCCAGCCCAAGAATATTATGTGTTATTTGATTCCATTTATATGACATACCCAGAATAAACAAATCCACAGAGAAAAAACGAATGTATGGGTAGGGAGTGGTTGGAACGGAGAATGACTGCTATTGGTTAGGGGGTTTCTTTTTGAGATGATAAAAACGTTCTAAAAAGGTTTCGCCAATGGTTGTACAACTCTTGTGAATATACTAAAAACACTGAGTTGTATACTTTAAAAGGGTTAATTCTGTAGTAAATTAATCTAGATAAAAATATTAAAGATAAATTTTTAAAAATTAATGGATGGCAAGGTTATAACATAATCTTGCAAAGCCAACTCAATTTAAAGCAAAGCTAAAAGTTGACAAATTATTTGTAAATTTGGACAGGGTAGAGTCAACCTGTAGTCTTTGGACACTAATCTTAATATTTATATCCTTTTCCATATAGTATTGCTGTAGTTATTTCGGTACGAGAGGGATGAATAAATGAGAAGTCTGTGTGATTTTCCTTATGTTTTTAGGTCATATGATTTCACCTGTTTAGCAATGCTTATTCCATTACAGTAACAGATTTTGGACAGTTATTATAAATGTATATTTTGTTTATTCAGTTTGCGATTATCCATGCTGATGAAGGGGAACAAGGATAAGGGAGAGGCAGAATCATTCATGTTAGCCTTTACAAATGATGTACCTTCTATTCTAAGAATTTCCAGTACTATAAACAAGCTGTTAAAACTTCAGAAACATTTCTGTTCATATTCTCCTGCTTGCCCTTTAGCTTAACGCACCCTCATCCACTATTTCCCATCTAGATAGAATTAAGCAGGAGGATTAACAAATATGAAATAGATTATTTAAAGTAAAGAAGCTCAATTTATAATCCAGAAAATATATTTCAATTCATGACTCTTTTATCCCCTTTACTTTATCTTTATCTTATCACTGGCCTTGGAAGAATAAATAATTAGACAGTTCCAGACCCAATACCAATGTCTCTCTGTCAAGAAGTTATCCAGGGACCACTGTGTAAACTAGACTGTTCAGCTTGTCAAAAGGAAAAAGAATTACTTTCAAAGTAGAGTCAGTCCTCCTTTAGTTGAGACCAGAAATCCTAAAGTAAAGAAAATGATGATTTCTTAATTACTTAGTTTTAGCCAATAATAATATTTCTTTTTCTTCAGCGGATAGATGCTCAGCTTATTCACTCCTGTACTCTCTGTGGTGATTCACAGTAACGTTAGAATTTGCCCTTTCTCTCACTCCAGTCCAAAACCTATCTTATATCCTCTCCAGACAAGTCTCTCGCCCTCACTCATCCTGTCTTTGAACTCCACTGGAAGGCAAATGCTGCAGCCAGCAGCCTGCCTTCATGGAGAAAGGAGAAGTTTTGACTGACCCAGCAGTTCTTAAGGCAGACTGACAAATTCCATCCATGAATTCCACTTCCCTGTTCAATCATAAAGATCAAATTTTTATCCTCTTCAGGTGTCAGCTATGTAACTACTTAGAAGATAACATTCCTTTCTCAATCTTGTAACGGGTTACGACGACCCACCACCCACCTTGTACATGCTGACATCTTCGGTGAATTTTATGTACAGTGCCAATATATCATTTCCCTTAAAGATAGCCATTGGTGCAGAACAGACTGGTCAGATGACCTGCTGAGATACTGGGCCACATCTAACAGAAGTTCTTAACTTAAATACTTATTTATGACCTTATTAATATTATTAGCTATATTATTTGTATTCTGCCTACTTTACAAGATTCTCGTTTCTTGCATTACCAAATGTGTGACTGAGCCTCAGATAAAATTAATGATGATGAGGCAACCTGAAATGATTAATTAAATGTACAGTTCTGTAAGAACAATGATTGCAATAGTGTAACTCTAGATATGGGAAGAAGAAAAGAGTGAGCCATTTCCTGGACCATAACAGGCTAGTAAGACAAATGGTCCAGAGGCTTTTGGCTAATGTTTATGGGGCCTAGGTCACTAGTAGCACATCGAGTGGCCTATCAATGAAATCCTCACCTGCCTTGAGGAGAAGCATTCCTAGTACTGTGGGGCAAACTGGTCAGGAAATGCCTCCCAGACCTTGGTCGAACTTAACACCTAAAGGGAAGGGATTATAAAATAAAGAATGTTGCCCACCATCCAATTTTACAAGGATCAAGTTATTAGCCAGTGTAGTCACTGACCTACACTACCTACCTACAGGAATTCAGGGAGAAGGGCAGGATAGGGCACTTTGTGCTCTGGGAAAGTCAACAGAACTGGTCCTCATATAGTTTTTAAGATTTTGTGGAGATCTTGTGAACCCAGTTGCTTGCATCTTCCCATACTTAGAAAAGCACTAAAATGATTAATGAAGATACCTGTTCCTCGCAAATAGCAGTAACCTTCCGCCAAGATGAGTGCTTGATTGCATGTACCCTCTCACCAAAATCACATACACACTGGCCTCTCCCTTTACCTCTTTGGAACAGTTCTCACAGTTCTCTGAGAGACTGTCTCTTGGGTTATAATCCTCAGGTTGACACCAATAAAATTTTCCATTTCCTTTTTTTTTATATGGAATATTGATTTTTTCATTGACAGGGTCTTTTAGAAATCCATGAAAATATTCCTTTGTTTTACTGTTTTATCAGTCTTGTGATGGCCTCCTTCTCCTCTCCTCATTTTTCTTCTCCTGTTCATTATAGTGCACTTTTACTGGTAAATGGGATTTTAAAATTTTACTTATTTGTTTGTCTACTGAGCTAAAGGGCAAGGATGAGGGGAAAGCTAATAGCTGTGCTCTTTCCACCATTTTGAACTAGAATCCCTTAGGAATATTGTATGTATTCCTCTGATTTCATACACACTTCCTCAAAATTGATGTAAGTACCTAAGGAACTGCAAAAGAGAGATTCTGTGTCATTGCTGTCTGCCCACTTTACTGTCTACCCTATGCATGGCTGTATTACATCCTATCGGCTTCCCCTCTCAACCTCTCTCTCCATTAAACCTGAGCACTTGGTTCTATCTCTGTGCTTTCTTGTGTGTTGCAGTGTTGGGAAGGGTAATTATCTTACTGCTTTATTTTTGCAGGTATGTAAGCCCCCGAATATGATCATCCTGAAAATAAATTTCTGTTAAGCATAATAATATAATCCAGGATAAATTTTATATAATATAATCCCCATTCCTGACTGGTGGCAAGAGTTCAGAGTTTTACTGTTTCACCACATCATGCTCAGTGTACTGTCTCAAATGTTGAGACCCTATTTTTTAAGTGCACACCATTTTTCATGTAAGCCATATATGCTGTATCCTGTTTTATTAGCAACCACCATTATTCTTCCTTAGGCCCTATTGTTTTTGTAACAAACAACACAACAAACAAATCTTTATATACAATAGTCAGTGAGACTTCCACACAGAATTTCAGACGCTGGGACTGATTGTATGTCCATATGGTTTTCATTGACTCAAAAAGGATACTAGGATACCGTATTCATATTCTGTCCATTTTTTTCTCCTTTTCTGAACCTATGTGTCTGTATATGTTCACATATTAAAAAATAAGTAGAAAAGGAGTACAGTAGAACATTTCCCTCATATCCGTGCAACAGACAATGATACATTTCCTCATTAACGGTCATGTGTACACAACAAGAAAAAGGATAAATGACCAATTCTGTCTTATCTCCTTCTTTTCTCCCTGTTTTCTGATTTCCTATCTAGTGGCTGGCTCTCTATGTCAGTAATAAAAAAACCAAACAAAACTGTGGAGAATTCATAATTATAAATGATAAGTGAGCCAAGGTATGAGATATCAAAAAACTTAATCTATTTCATTCTTTTTTAACTCATAGGCTTGCATGCTCTTGCAAAATATTATCTATGCTCACATTGTCCGAACAAAAGCCTATAGGAAGGACCTCCCCGGTTGCACAGTGGTTAAGAAGCTGCCAGCCAATACAGGGGACACGAGTTCGAGCCGTGGTTCAGGAAGATCCAACATGCCACAGAGCAACTAAGCCCATGTGCCACAGCTACTGAACCTGCACTCTAGAGCCCATGAGCTACAACTACTGAGCCCGCGTGCCAAAACTACTGATGCCCACATACTTAGAGCCTGTGCTCCGCAACAAGAGAAGCCACTGCAATGAGCCCACGCACTGCAAGGAAAAGTAGCCCCTGATCGCCGCAACTAGAGAAAGCTCGCATACAGCAACGAAGACCCACATAGCCAAAAAATAATAAATAGATAAATAAGTAAATTTATATTAAAAAAACTTTAAAAAAAAGCCTATAGGAAGAGATGGAGGTGGTTAGTTTAAACAAGAAATTATTTTATTAATGCCCACAGGAATGGTGAAATAAAAATAATAAAGTCTATGTGACCTCAAAAGTCTTCTGCATAGTGAATGGAGGAGCAAGAGGTGATCATCAAAATATTTCATTTGCCATGCTTAAAAAATGGATTTGGCAATTTACCAAATTTTTATATGACTAGGACCATTTGCATTATGAGAAGATACAGAAGAGTACATAGATTTTATGCTAGCTACTCTTCCTCTAAGCACCTGAGGCATAAAGATTTTGTGTTATTTGTTATTCTATTTAGAAAAATGACACCTTTCTAGTTGAAGCTAACCAAATTGTTATAAAAATGTTAGACAGTTATAGTGCACTGGAAGTGTGATCTTTTAAAATTATTATGCATGGTGAGTATCTTGGAGAATATTTAATTGAGAAACCATGCTCTTGAAAGCCAGAAAATAAAGTAAACTTGAATGATAGTATGAATTTTATTTTGAAACATATCTGCTAGGTATCAGATAAATACTGAATAAAATGATCAAGCATGAATTTTTTGAAATATCTGTGTTGCCTCTTCTTTATAAGTACACTATACAAGCAAAATTGAAATGAAAATGCATTTGCTATTTATAAACATTTCTGTGTTATAACACACTCTGCTACAGCATATAGGTGAAGAGAGCAAAAAAGTAAATATGAACATTATTAAATATTATCAGCACAATATTGGAAATGTGCTTTCATTACTTCGATAATCTATAAACAAATTATAATTTTTAACCATATATATTGTAAAGTATAAAATTTAAATGTTTTAAAGTATAAAGTATTGCTTCTGTCTTAGAAACAACATGATTGCACAGGAAATACAATTCATTTTTTATTATTATTTAATATATTTTTATTACAGAGCTAATATAATCTCATTGTAGGTAAAATATGCAATTCAGAAAAAAATATTACTACCCACTGCCCAAATATCTATAGATAAAATTTTGTAGATTATTACATTAGCGTCCAATAATGTATCAGAGTCTCTTAGTATCTGTTTACCTACATGGGTTTGGCCCTGTGATTTGATTTGGCCCATAAGCATCAGCAAAAATGATAGAAGCTGAGGTTTGATAAGCACTTCTGAATTGGTGATGGTTTGCTTGAAACACTGCCACCCTTGTGTACAAAACCTGGGCTATTCTTCAAAAGAGACCATGTGGAGGAGAACTAAGGTACCCTGACCTACAGCCCCAGCTAAACTCCGGTTATGTGGCTCTGGCCTTGGATCACTCAGCTCTAGGAGAGTGATTAGATGGCTGAACCTGTGCAAAGTGACCCCAGATTAAATCAGGAAATAAACTGTCCAGTTGAGCTCAGCCCAGACTGTAGAACAGCAAGCAAATAAATGGTTGTTGTTCTAAGTATAAGTAGCTGAAACATAAATTAGAGTCTAAATCTCGGATGCAACCCTTCAAAAACATTAAATATGGGGCACTGAATCTGTGATGGGCACTGGGTGGAGAGTGGACATATGGTGAACAAGCTGTTAGAGAAAGTTAAAAAGACAGTGAGAAAACTCACAATGGAGGCTAGAAGGATGATTAAGCAGTTTTTGTAGTGGTAAAGCAATAGGAGAACACGTAAAGAGTTGATTGGCATCATTTAGCTGCATAGGAGGAGAAAAACAGAGGTACATACAGGAAAAGAGAAAGAAAGGGGAAAACGTACTATTTAGTTTTCAAGTAGAATTTAGAGGGAATATAGAGCAGCTAAGAATTTTGGGGTCAAAAAATAAAACTCATGGCCAACAGGCAGATGAAAAGATGTTCCACATCACTAATCATCAGGGAAATGCAAATCAAAACCATGAGTTATCACCTCACACCTATCAGAATGGTTATCATCAAAAAGAACACAAATAAAAAATGTTGGCGAGGGTGTGGAGAAAGGGAACCCTTGTACACTGTTGGTGAGAATGTAACTTGGGGCAGAGACTGTGGAAAACAAGTTTCTCAAAAAGCTAAAAATAGAACTATCATATGATCCAGCAATTCAACTCCTGGGTATATGTCTGATAAAAACAAAAGCACCAATTCAAAAAGATACATGCACCCCAATGTTCATAGCAGCATTATTTACAACTGCTGAGATACGGAAGCAAACTATGTGTCCATTAACTGATGAATGTATAAAGAAGATGTGGTATACATATATATATATATATATATATGTATATATATAAACACACACACAATGGAATACTACTCAGCCAATGAAATTTTGCCATTTGTAACAAGATGAAGGGCATTATGCTAAGTGAAATAACTGAGACAGAGAAAGACAAATTTGACATGATATCACTTATATTTAGAATCTAAAAAAATACAACAAACTAATGAATATGACAAAAAGACGCAGAGTCAAAATATAGAGAACAAAATAGTGGTTACCTGTGGGGAGAGGGGCAACAGCGGGGTGGAGAATAAGAGGTATACAAACTATTCGGTATAAAATAAGCTATAAGGCTATATTGTACAACAAGGGGAATAAGCCAATATTTTATAATAACTATAAATGGAGTATAACCTTTAAGAACTATGAATCTGGCTTCCCTGGTGGCACAGTGGTTAAGAATCCACCTGCCAATGCAGGGGGCACGGGTTTGAGCCCTGGTCTGGGAAGATCCCATATGCTGCAGAGCAACTAAGCCCATGTGCCACAACTACTGAGTCTGTGCTCTAGAGCCCATGAGCCACAACTACTGAAGCCTGTGTACCAAGAGCCCATGCTCCACAACAAGAGAAGCCACTGCAAGGAGAAGCCTGCGCAGCAAAAGGAAGAGTAGACGCCACTCGCCACAACTAGAGAAAGCCTGCGCACAACAACCAAGACCCAACGCAGCCAAAAATAAATTTTAAAAAAAGTACTATGAATCACTATATTGTACACCTGTAACTTATATAATACTGTACAGCAACTATACTTCACCAAAAATAATTTTAAAATCTCATTCTCAAACCCATTCCACCTGACAAAAACAAAAGACTCTCAAAGAAATGACTTCAGAGTATGGACCATTCAAGAACACTGCTGTAAGATACTTTGTTAAAACCTTAGAATTCAAAGGTTTCAAACATTAATTCAAACATTAATTCAAAGTTAATGTCTGAATACAAGAACTTTAAACAAGAAAAGAAAACAACTACTAGGAATTCTGTAGATACTGTTCCACAGAGTCTAATAAGCCCAAAGAGAATTATGGTTATGGTTTTTGGAGAATGGAATAAGCCATGATTAGACTCATAAAAAACTAAGAAATTTTTAAGATAACTGTATGCTCTTGGACAAAATGTATCACAAACAAGTCAAAATGGAAAGAAGCTTCTAGACCTTCAACTTTTTACAGAAATTAGACTAAAAAAATCTATCTGCTTAAATATAGCCATTTCTTAAAGAAAAGGAAATACATCTCAGAGGGCAGAGCCAAGCACTGGGTATCTGTGCCCTTCTAAGATCCACTCCCATATTGATTCTGAGTTTGTTCATATGAGCTCAATTATAATTTATTAGGTATGATTTTAATACATGTCCAACCTACTAATAGATGCCAGTCAACAATATAAAGTAGGTAATTTAGTTTTATGATCCTGTAATACCTGCCATTTTTATTTGCTCCCTTTTGAGCATACTGACCCATAAATGAAAATGCAGCTGGTTTTGTATATATGCTTTTGTTCTGAGAAGCTGTAATGTACCCATTTGTTTTATTCTGTAATCCTTGTGGCTGTGAATCTTGCTCACTTTTCAGTCATTTCCAAGCCTAGTTCTCCTATTTTGAACACATGATTACAAAACCCCAAGTCCTAAAATCTTGGCTGCCTTTCCCATATTCAATCTATGAATGCTCCCTTTTAATACAGCAATACTGTAGATAAATTTTCCAATGCAATTCCATTGATTTAGCTTAGCTAGAGATGTTATGACCTTGGTTATTGCCCCCCAAAAGATCAGATTACTACAAAAAATTATTTTGTGATGTAGTATATGAAGGAGGTTTTGAGGCCAACAAGGTAGTTAAAAGTGAAACCGTGTGGGTTTATCACTTTGTGTGCTTTCAACATACTATGCATCACACTCCCTGTTTATAAAATTGGTAATAATAATATTATTCACAGATTTTCTTGTAAGGTTAAATAATATAACACATGTAAAACTTGAAATATTTCACATACAGAGCACTACATATACGTTACCAGTATTATAAAGATTGGGTAGGATTTGAAGAGGCAGGCATTGAACGTTAATTCTAGGCAGGGGTAAGCACATATGCATAAAGGTGGGAAAGTCTACAGCATACGGAGAGACCAATTTGCATGAAGTAGAATTTATAGGGTTAGTGATAATATTGCAAGCTAGATTAGAATTATTAATTTTATATGGGATTTGAAAGGTTCTGAATGTCAATTTAACAATCTGAACCTTCCTTTTCTAGAAAGTATCCTTTTAACTAGTCTAAAGATGTGAAGAATTTAGTCTAGGGAAGCCAGTACAAGGAACACAAGTTTTATCTTGTAATATGAAAAGAACCACCAGGTAGAAGAGATTTGCTCTCTTTTGTTCAAGACAGCAAACCTAGAGCTACCAGTTTAGTTTACATGTGGGCATGTTTACCCTCAGAGTAATAAATTATTTACTGCAACTAGATGTCTGTCAGGAGAAAGGGCTACTACATATAATAATGAAATGTAGCTCACTGGAATTATAATGGCAAAGACTGGAAGACAAACCACAGATGCTACAGAAGGTATTAATATAGAATAGGGATTAGGGGTTTATATGTGTACATGAGACCAGTTCATTTTTCAGGAAAGGAGGGTACATGATTTCATCACACTCTGAAAAGAATCCATCGCTCAGAAAAGTTGAGACCATTAGAAATATAATATTGGACTTAGATGCCTCAATGTGATTTCTAAGGTCTCAATAGCTAGTCAGTGTTCACATAGAAACACTGAGATGTTGCAGCCTTGCCAAACAACTGATTTTGTCATGGTATTATTGATTGTCCTTAATTCCTCACTCTGGTGGTCTCTCTTTATTTTGATACCATTTGCTGTACTTACCCCATCTACTTCTTATATTTTAATTCCCATCCTGGTCAATTGAGCTATCCTTTAGCATTTTTATTTTGTGAGGTTTAGCATTTATCTCCTGACTTTTTAACTTCACAATGGCCTTTAGACTGGAAGGACCAAAAGTCTTTCTGAATCTTTCTCTCAGTCCCCCACACCTGAACACTTTTTTCTCCTAATCTTTTTAATGTTTTCAGTGACAGGTTTTACTTCGGTTGTCACTCTTTTGTGAAGGTTATTTTTTCAGGTTTAGCAATTGTTAGGTAATAAACCTTATCTTATTAACTTTGACTTCAAAGTCTGTTTTGGGGTAAAAATGAAGATTCTGAATCAAAGAAAGATTAAGGAAGCAAACTGTGACTAATTTGCAAGCTATCTTAACTTTGTAGGAAGGGACTTTTACTTTTATTTTTATTTTGTTCAGTTAAACGTATTAAAAAAAAAAAACCCCAACAAGCTATAAATCCAAATCACAGTGTAACACACTGAATCAGGCATATTCGTGCACCTGATGTACTCATGGTGGTACTTTTCTCCAAAGGTACTGCTTTAGGATTCTCCTAGGATGTTAGCGTATCTATGATAATGTAGGTGACTCCTAAAATAATCAAGTTTCAGAGCCAATGGGTATGGCTTCAGAATATATAATAAATTTACAATCTTCTGTAACTCCTTTAGTGAACTGAAAGCATTCATAGCCCCACGTCCTTATATTACTCTTGACCTTTAAAATTACCAATCCTTAGCTTATTCCTGTCAATTCAAGACAAGTAAGACACAAGACTGTCTTCTATGAGTCAGAGTGACAAACACTTTATCAAGGTTTAATTATATTTTTTTCTCTTTACAATAAGTGAGTCAATATCCCTTTCATAAAACAATGCTGAAATAATTCATCCATACAGGCTCAAGGGGGGAAAGAAGTGGGTTACCTAAGCCATTCACTGACACTGTGGAATCAAAGAAAAATGGCTCAAAGATAGGGCTGAGAAGCTGCTTTTACATGGAGTAGATAGTGTTTCATTTGCAAAACAACGTCTGATATAAAGATTCATGGCATTATGTTTTTATCTTGAAATACTGACACTGCTGGCAGCTCAACCTGCTATTCCATTAGAACATCTCTTAGGAATTCTGGAATTTATCTGCTGCCCACATAAAAACAGATAAAGCAAAGGAAAATATATTAAGGCTTATTTTTATCACAAAACAGGGCTGCACCTCCAGAATCAAATCTTTTAAACCTCTATCATGAGCCCTCTGCAGGAAAGCTCATGTACAGTAGGAGCAAGGTGAGGGACAATGGCAAAGAAACATATATGAACAGTATCTTTTTTATGTTGACACCTACATTCTATTCAGTTTAATATTTCTCTTCAGATTCACAGAACAGCAAAGAGTCTTACGTTGTCCCCCATTCTGAATCCATAGTTACAACAATGCTCTGCCTAAAAAGTGGTAACAATGTAGGGAGTGAAAATGCCTAAAGCTGAAGTCCCTGAGTTGCTTGGGGGAAGAGAGCCTAAGAGGGTATAAAAAGACAAAAATGCACCTTTAGAGGAGATTTATCCAACATGTGGAGTGAGGATTATACGTAACCAGAGGCATCTTGGGGAAGAGCTTCACTGAGATATTGTGAATAAGAAGAAAATTTATCTAATTAGCCACTAAGGTCTAAAGCAATACTGTCAAATAGAAATTTATGAGATGATAGAAATTTCCTATATTTGCACTATCTGTAACAACAGCGACAACCCAACTGCAGCAACTGAGCACTTGAAATACAACTATTTGGACTAAGGAACTAAATTTCAAATTTTATTTAATTTTAATTAATTTAAATTTAAATAGTCCTAATTTGACTACTGTCTATGTTATTGCACAGAATAGATCTAGAATATAGCTAGCTAAACATATCTATAAAATCTTAGTGTGTGAAATCAAAGGGAGAATAGTTCTAGCAGTGAAGGTAATTTAAAGAGTTTAATGAACACACTTTCCACTGCATCTCTTTCCAAGTCAGTTTTATTGAATATTCTGTGCCTTTAACCATCATCTGAAAGATTTCCATGTAGAGAGATACTTTTTAAAATTTATTTTAATGAAGTCATGATTGATAAAGGGAGATTGCTGATTAAACTGACCTGCTTTCTAAGATCTCCAAGTAATTACACCCCTCATCTCAACCCCATGGTAGTGGTCATAGAAAGGTTAGTGACTCTTATAGACCAGTGCCTGAACTATCAATGCTTTAAGTCGAACATTTTATTGATATGTCAAAACAGTACACTGAGCACGAAACAGAAAGAAAAATAATGCAAAAAAGACTGGGATTTCAATTCAAACTAGTGATATGAACTGAAGAGATGCAAATATATACTATATTTACTTCCACTGTTAAAATGCTGTGAGCTCTGTGGAATCCCAAAAGGGAAGATAACTTTATTAGTAAAAACAGTCAGATTTTAATAAGAACCATGTTTTTGGTTTCTATAACTTTTAGATGTGCCTGAGTATGACAATTTCAAAATTAAATATTTAAGTTCTTTCCTTACTTTCATTTTTTTCATTCCTTCCTCAACCCAAACCTGATATTTAACAGGTGTGCCATTTTTGTGCTAAGTTGAGAGTGACCTATGCCTACCAAAAAAGGTTCTGCACTCCTGATTATGCAAAAGAGTGTGGTTTCCACTGGTTCAGTTAAAAAATATTCCATCTTAAGAAACAATAGGGAATTAAATGATAATATAAACCTGGATTTGTAAATACACTAAACTTCCTGAAAATAGTTATTTGTTAAGTGTTCTTCCATCAGTTATTTGGGTAATATCAGAAAGTCTACATTTTAAAATGTAAATAGGATGCAAACAAATTGAATGATCTAGATGAAATGGAAAATTCCTAGAAATATGCAAATTAGCATGGCTGAATCATGATGCAATAGATAATCTGAACAGATCAATGGCTAACATGAAAGTTAATTTGATAATCAAAAACTCAACAAAGAAAAGCTCTTTGGGGCTAAAATGCTTTACCGGTGAATTGTAACAAACATTTAAAGAGGCCAGTCCTCTTCAAATTCTTCCCAAAAAAATTAATGAAGAGGGAACACTTTCAAATGCATTCTGTAAGGCCAGTACAGCAAAGCCAGAAAAAGACACTACATGAAAACTACAAACCAATATCTCTTATAAATAATGATGTAAAAATCCTCAATAAAATGCTAGAAAACTAAATACAACAGCACATCAAATGGATTATACATGCATGAGAAAGGAGGATTATTCCTGGAATGCAAGGATGGTTCAACATACATAAATCAATAAATGGGATATACCACATTAACATAATGAAGGATAAAACCACATGATCATCTTAATAGATGCAAATAAACACATTTGACAAAATTCAACATCCATTCATGATAAAAGCTTTCAACAACTTAGGAATAGAAGGAATGTACCTCAACATAATAAAGACCATATATGACAAACCCACAGCCAACATCATACTCAAAGGTGAAAAGTTGAAAGCTTTTCCTTTAAGATAAGGAAGAAGACAAGAATACCTACTCTCACCACTTTTATTCAACATATTTTTGGAGGTCCTAGCCAGATCGATTAGGCAAGAAAAGGAAATGAAAGCCATCCAAATCAGAAAGGAGAAATTTAAACTGTCTCTTTTTGTAGATGTCATAGCCTTATATGTAGAAAACCCTAAATATTCCATAAAACGTCACTACAACTAATAAATGAATTTAGTAACTCGCAGGATATAAAATCAATATACAAAAATCACTTGTATTTCTATGCACTAACAGTGAATTATCCAACAAATAAATTAAGAAAACAATGCCATATACAATAGCATCAACAAAAATAAAATACTTAGAAATAAATTTAACGAAGGAGGTAAAAGATTTGTACACCAAAAACTGTTAGATATTGATGAAAGAAACTGAAGAAGACACAAATACATGGAAAGATAGTCATGTTCATGGATTGGAAGAGTTAGTATTTTTAAAATGCCCATACTACCAAAAGCAATCTACAGATTGAATGTAACACTTACCAAATTCCAATGGTGTTTTCAACTAAAAAGAAATATTGATTCTAAAATTTGTATGGAATCACATAAGACCCAGAAGAGCCAAAGCAATCTTGAGAAATAATAACAAAGCTGGAGTCATCACACTTCATTAGTTCAAACTATATAACAGAAAAACAGTAATCAAAATAGTATGGTACTGGCATAAAAACAGAAACATAGATCAATGGAACAGACCATACAGCCCAGAAGTAAAACCATGCATATATGGTCAATTAATCTTTTACAAGAACACCAACAACACACCAGGGAAAGGATAGTCTCGTTAATAAATGAGGTTGCGAAAACTAGATATTCAAATGCAAAAGAATGAAATTGGACCCCTAACTTACAGTACTCAAAAAATTAACTTGAAATGGATTAAAGACTTAATGTAAAACCTAAAACCTTGAAGACTATAATCTATAAAACTACATTTTTTAAAAAAACTATAAAACTCCTAGAAGAAAACAGAGAAAAAAATGTCTCGACATTGGTCTTGGCAATGATTTTTTGGGTACAACACCAAAAGCACAAGCAAAAACAAACAAGCAGAACTACATCAAACTAAAAACTTCTGTAGAGCAAAAAAAACAATTAACAAAATGAAAAGGCAGCCTATAGAACTGGAGATAATATTTGCAAACCATATGCCTGATAAGGGATTAATATCCAACATATATAAGGAACCCATACAACCCAATAGCAAAAAGAACTACTAACCCAATGAAAAGTTAGGCAAAGGTCCTAAATAGACATTTCTTCAATGAAGGCACACAAATGGCCAACACATATATGAAAAGGTATTCAACATCACTAATTATTAGGGGAATGCAAATGAATACCACAATGAGATGTTACCTCACACATGTTAGGATAGCTATTATCAAAAAGGTAAGAGATAATAAGTGTTGGCAAGAGTGTAGAGAAAAGGGAACAGTGTACACTGCTGGTGGAAATATAAATTGGAACAGCCATTAAGGAAATGTAAATTGGCACAGCTATCAAGGAAAACAGTACAGAATTTCCTCAAAAAATTAAAAATTGAACTACCAGCTGATCCAGCAATTCCATTTCTGAGTACATATTCAAAATAATTAAAATCACTATCTGAAAACAATATTTGTACTCCCATGTCCATTGCAACATTATACACAGTAGCAAAGATATGGAAATAACCAAAGTATCCATATATGGAGGAATAGTTAAAGAACATGTGTGAGACATCTAGATCTAGATATCTACATATAAAGGTATACATATCTATAGCTATAATTATATATATCTATATATATGTGTGTATAGATATGTAATATAATATTATTCAGCCTTTAAAAGGAAGGAGATTCTGCCATTTGGGACAACATGGATAAACTTGGAGGAAGTTATGCTAAATGAAATATACCAGACACAGAAAGACAAATACTATATGATCTCACTTATATGGGAAATCTAAAAATGTCAAACTCATACAATCAGAGTAGAATGTTGGTTGCCAGGAGCTAGGGTGTTGGAGACATAGAGAGATGTTGTTCAAAGTGCACAAAGTTTCAGTTATAAGATGAGTATATTCTTGGGATCTAATGTACAGCATGGTGATTATAGTTAATAACACTATATTGTATACTCGCAATTTGCTATGAGTATATACAGATCTTGTGTTCTCTGCAACAAAAAGAAAAAAAAAGGAAAAAAGATAACCATGTGAAGTAATGGATATATTAATTAAATTGATTATGGTAAGGATTTCACAATGTAATTAAATCATCACATTTGTACATCTTTTTTAAAAATTACATATTACTTAAATATATATGATTTTTACTTTGCCAATCTTATCTCAATAAAGCTGGAAAAAATTATAATAATGGTATATCTTATATGTATTTTATTTTATCACAATAAACAAGCAAACAAAGAAAACAAAATGGAAGCAGTAATTCAGTCATGTCTATACTATGTATCTATAGACATACTATATGATATGATATATGATATGATGAAAATGGCACTTCACGTCTGTGATCTTCTTCCCGGAAACACAACCTCAGTATAATCATGATAAAATACCATGAAAATCCCAACTGAGGGACATTCTATAAAATACCTAATCACCACTCCTCAAAATTCTCAAGGTCATCAATGATACAAAAATATGAGAAATTATCACAGACAAAAAGAGGCTAAGGAGACATAAAGTTTTTAATATAATTTGGTATCCTAATTAGATGGGATTTTGCAATAAAGAAAAAAAGGACAGTGGGTAAAAGCTAAGGAAATTTTAAGTATGAGCTTTAATATTAATGTATTAATATTGGTTCATTAATTGTGACAAATATGCCATACTAACAATGTAAGATGTAAAAATAGAGAAAACTGGATATGGGGTGTATGGGAATTCTCAACATTGTATTTGCAACTTTTCTGTAAATCTGAACCTATTCTGAATTAAAATATTTATTTTTTCTAAAAAGTCTCAAACTGTATAATTTTAATATGTGCAATTTATTGTAAGTCATTTATACCATAATAAGGCTGATGAAAAAAGTATCCAAAAAAAGAAGTCAAAACAAACAACTGACTTAAATTAAAGAAAGTAGAAGGGAAGAAGCATTAAAAAATATATAAACACACATGAAAGAAATTGGACACAGAGTTAAAATAGAATCAAAAAAACTAAATGCTGGTTATTTGAAAGACTAATAAAGTAAACAGGCCTCAGGAATCACAGATTAAAGGGGAAATAAAGAAGGAACAAGGAAATATAAAATAGGGAAAATCTTTATGTTAGTAGTTTGAAAGCTTAGACAAAATAGTAGTCTACAAAAACTATTGTTTATTTAAAAAAAGAATTGTTAAGTATGAGAATACTCAACATTAAATATGTTGAATTAGTACTTAAAATCTGTCTACTGAATTATAAATTGGCTCAACCACTTTGGAAAATTATTTGGCAGATTCTATGATTCAGCAATTCCTCCCCTATATACACCCAACAGAAAAATATATGCACCCAGAAGGCATGTGCAAAATTATTTATAGAAACAGTAGTCATGTTAGAAAATGAAACAATCCATGTGTCTACCTAGAGTAGAATAAATTGTGACGCATTCATATAAAACATTCTTACTTAACTATGAAAATAAACTATTGTTAAACACAAGGATGAATATTACAAGCCTAATGTCAAAAATATCAGATACTAAACAGTTAATTCCTATCAAGTTAAAAAAACAAAACAAAAACCAGCCACAACTTATCTATGTTGTTTTAGATCAGAACAGTGGTTATCCTTGAGGAACAGGGAATGTAAGATCTAAGAATGGGGTACAAGGAAGTTCTACATACTGGTAGTGTTCTATTTCTTTAGGGGTGACAAGTTGGATTTACTTGGTGAAAATTCAAGCAACCATATAGTACTTGTCAAAGTATCTGAGTACATACTCAAGAAACCTGGCATTCCAGTCTTTCAAATGAGGGAAGATTTCCCAGCCTTGATACCAAATCCATGCAATGACATCATAAAGGACATTTACTGGCCAGTATCGTTTTGCACATAAAAAAATTAGTAAATAAACCAGCAATATGAATTTATATATACAATATATATGTAATATATAATATATTTAATATTTATATAAATAGCATATTATATGAATATGTCATGTATATATATTTTAAAGATAGTGCTTAACTCAGCAGGGGAGGGGGAGAGAGAAAATGCATTTGAAAGTGGGTTAACAAATGGTTTTGTTTACTAAGATGTGTGACAGACATGCTAAAATAGCATTTTAGACAATACCAAAGATAGGGACTTGATGAAATGAAAACTATCTAAAGATATTAACGAGAATACAACACAGAGCAGGGACAAGATTAAAAATAAAGAACTCAGGGGACATGGAGGATAAAATGAGAAGGCCTAATACTCATCTTTCCAAAGATAATATACAGAATAAGAGACATGCATTATTTAAAGAATCTATTTGCATAATGTGTTTCACAGCAATCTCTTGTGAGTTAGTTTAGCTCAATAACAAAACTGGTTTTCTACATCTTTACAAGTGAAGGGAAGATCCAGGGATACATTGATCCAATGGTTGGGCTAATGTTGAGAGACAAGCCGTGCCTGTGGGACCTGAGACACCCTGAGGTAACACTAGTGCCTCCATACATCTTCAGACTAAAGCAATCATGTTGTTTTTATGTGCACTTGGGAAGAATATGCTGGGAAATCATGCAAATAATTGAATAAGATGAAGGAAGCTAATACTACTATAATAGATTTTTTTATTAAATAAAACATTTTTACCAGATAGCTTATATGGTCCTTATAAATTCTCTCATCTTAGATAATAATGGCATGTTAATAAGTAAAATATTAATATATATTGTTAAGCAGCATATCTAGTATTTCTATTTCTAATTTAATTTGTTCTAACAGTTTCTTTAAAGTATGTTAAGAAAATTTACTTTAGTGCTTCATTCACATTTTTCCTCATATTGAACTTGACACTTTCAGAGCAAGAAAGAAACAACATTCTACGTGGGAACAAGTTTTATGGTATATTTAACCAGAGAAAACAAAATAAATTTTGTTAGATTCCAAAAGTTATAGTACATAAAAAAAGGTATATCTTTGTTTTGTTCTGTAAAGCTATTACCTACATTAGGATAGGAAAAGAAATCTAATGGAATTGCAGTAGAATGAAGAAAATTCATAAAAGGGATTTTAGTTGTCAAGTGTTAGAACTGAAGTTACAGTATTGATTTAATGAACTAGGAATGGTCTTAACCAATTGGAAAGAGTGAAAGTAAAATTAGTCTCACCTGAGAATCTTCAGTGTTTCAGTTAAGAAGAGAAGCAGAAATAGATGCACACCGTTATTCTCAGGGAGAAGACACACTCACACACACAAAAATCAAAAATTAACCCTATTTGATGCTTTAACACACCAGTGACGTGTAATAACATCAAATACACACTACTACTCCGTCATTCATCGAAGGCATCAACAGCAGGCTCTTTAGTTAGTCCAAAATATTATCTTGTTCCTTGGATCAAAGCCTTTCAAAAACTATGCTCCCTGATCATGAAATTTATTTGTAATTCTATCAATGGTACATTTTTTGGAAATTCAGAAAACTATGTTTTTTTATATACATTTTATTTGTTAAACACACATCTATATATGTGTGTATGTGTGTGTGTGTGTGTGTGGCAGGGGAGAAAGGGAGGATACTACCAATGTAAAAGGCTTAAGTGATTTACAGCTAAAAAGCACATATTAGAAATACATCATATTATTTGCTAATTTCACATTTTACTTTGTCAACGGTAACATCCACTAGTAGAAACAAGACAACTTGAAAATGAGCATTTTCAATTATTTTGAGTCTGTTTTCTCGCAGAATTTAATACGGTTTCAAGAGCAAACTACGTACACTATCACACATTTTTTTTCTTTTTGAGTTCTCATTTTTGATTCCCCAAAGGTGAGACAAAGGAAGAATTGCACTTCAGTTGAAAACACAGATATCAGAAAAAAGCATACATTTCCTTCTTAAGAGTCTTTATTATCTTAGTTCTTAGGAATGCTTTCATTTATTTTGAGCTTTACAAGCCCAATAACCTTTTGATTTCATTAAATATCATAGTGGTTTCCATTTTAGATGAATGAATTTGAAATTACTAACTTGTCAGAATAAGCTGACAGGGTAAACAACTTTGGTTACATACATTTAAACTGCTTTTTAATTAAAGCAACACAATCGTGATACTCATTAGAAAGTGAAGTGAAACAACAAAACCTTGAGCTTTCTCAATTAAACTAAAAGCTTAATAGGGATTTGTTATTAAATGTTCTTCATATTTTGACATTTCAGGTAAATACACACATATACTTAATTACATAAATTATTTTTTAATTCATTCAGCAAAAACAAATAAATAAAGAAGAAAAATCTCAGAAACTAACAAGTTCTATGAAGAAAAATGAAAGAAGTGTAACATAGAGGGAAGTGGGATTACCTTTCAGATTGGGTAGTAGGAGAAGGTCTCTCTGAGGAACTGACAATGAGCCAAAATTCAGTGGAGCGAGGGGTAAGTCATGTGGATTTCTGGAGGAAGAACATAGAGAGAATAGAATGTACAAAGCTCTGACACCAGGGAGTTCACAGTATGTTTGAGGGTAAGATTGGAACTCAGGGTACCTGATGCACACTAAAAAAAAAGGTGAAGATTGTAATAAAAATGTTCAGAGAGGTAGTCAGGGATTAGGTTTAGTTGGATTTTATAGACATTAGTAAAGAATTTAGATTCTATTTTAAGTGTGATGGCAAGTGCTGGATAAATCCTAGAGTATGATTTCAGACAGGTTTGGAGAAAACCAAGTCCAGTTCCTCAGCTTGGTTAAGGAAAGACTAAGCTGTTAGATGAAACGTCTGAAGATCAGAAATGACCATGTCGTTTATACCTAAAGATTATATACTGTCCTCTAGCAAATACATTTCTATTTCTAAGAATGAAGTGATGACTCTGGCCCAGGTGAATGAATAGAGATAAGTATCCTAAAAGATTATATGCTGGGCTGCTCCAGCTTCATGTAGCTATAAGCCTTATTGAAGATTGTTAAACATCAAGGAGGTGTGTTATGACTCTAAGTCATTCACCGACATTTTAAATTTCAACTTGGCAGATTTCTATGACCTTAAAGCTTACGGTCAGATCTCTTGTACTATGATTCTCATTTTTCTACTGTGACTCCTGACTCTACTGACTTCTCCGTGAATCATTTAGATATACAAATTTTGTTTAATTTGGCTAAATTATGTCTGTGTCTGATCTATTCATCAATATGTACCATTCATACTTGTTGATACAGTCAACCAGCAAAAAGCCATTGGAGGATATTAAGCTGGAAAGAAACATGATCTGACTCATGTTTTAAAAGACTATACAATAAATATAATGAAAGAGTAAGAATAGAAGCATAGACCTAAGTACAGGCTTTATTGCAAAATAAAGGCAAGACATAATGGAGCCTGGATAAAAGTGACAATGGAGGGAGTGTGGATGAATAGTCATCAGATTCATGACATCTTCTGAAGGCAGAATCAAAGTATTTTCTAATGATAAATATGGAGTATGAGTATAATACAGAGGTAAAAGATAACTCTAAGGTTTTTGGCTTGAACAACTGGGTGAATGATTATAATATTTACTTAAATGCGTTACATCATAGAGGCATGGGTTTAGGTAATCAAAAGTTTAATTTGGGGTATTTTATGTTTGAGGTTCCTAGTAAGATCCATGTAGAAATACCAATAAGTCAGTTGGATATGACAGTCTTTATTTCAGGGGAAAAGCTGAAACTGTAATCATAAATTTGTGTGTCATCATTTTAAATATGGTAATTAAATCATGTGATATAGTTGTGACTATAGAAGGATAAAAGATTCTTCGACAGAAAGTTGGGGTAGTCTCCAACTTTTAGAGATGGGAAAAGAAGAATTATTCAGTAAAAATAACTGAGAAAGAATGGCCAGTGAGGTAGAAAAACACATACACACAAATGTGTGTCACAGTAGCTGAGTGAACAAAGTATTTCCAGAGAGTGACTATATGCTTCTGCAGACTCAGAATGTCAGACAAGATAAAACAGAGAGAAGATAGTGAAAATTTGCCATTGAATACCTCAAGGTGGAGGTCAGTGGCGACACTGACAAGAGTAGTTTTAATAGTCAAATTGGGCAGTCTTCAAGAGAGTTAAGGCTATGGATAAAATCAGTCCAATGTATTCCATTTTTTTGGTAACGTGAAACCAAATGCAATTCTGAGTACTGCTGAAAGAAATTGGTTGGGGTGGAAGAGGTGAAGAGTTGTTAGCAAAGAGAAAAGACATGGAAAATACACGTAGGGAAATGTAGTATGTGTCTTTGAGGACTCTTTTAAGCTTTTGTGGTCATATTCAGAGTGAGATCAGTCAGATTAGCTTGCATGTTAGTAACTTCAAACGTAAAGAGATCAACAGTGAATTACTGCCTTCAGTGGGTAGAGGTCATGGTAGAAACAAATAATTTGGAGAGTTGGAGTTCTTGAAGAGTTCATATTTTAATATGAAAATATGAGCAAGACACAGGGATGGCTTTATTTAAGATTTTGGACGTGATCCAGACATTGGTAATGATAATGTTTAGAAAGAATGATGATGGAAATGGGTGACTGAGGTGAAGTGTAGGACAAAATTATTGGAGGTGAACAAAGTACAAAACTAAAATTATAATGTGTTGCATAGGTTGTCTATATAGGTATTAATGGACAACACTAAGAATAATAATATAATAATATAAGTACTGGTGGAAAAAAGGTAATAAGCAAGTTGATAAAACGTCAATGATATTTTTGGTAGGTGTTTACAACCATTAGGAAAAACATTCATATATCCCCCTGATACATTTGTTATTCATTTGCTTGTTTGATATGAGGAGGGGTGAAAATCTATCCTAACTCCAGGACCACTGCTGCTTGGTGTGTGAGTGAAAGACAACTTGAGAGTACTAGTGTGGAAACAGTATACTTAGATACCTAGATATCAGTTAGAATGAGAAGTGGAAAAAACACTGAGACACAAGGAGGATATAGGGAATTTTCTTTGTTCAGTGATTACTGAAAGAGTTTAAATTGTGAGAGAATGAGTCATTTCAGTGGATGTACAGAGCCCTGTGTCTTCAAGAATTTAGATGATTAAGGAAGAAGTAAGTGTCTTGAACTGCACAGAGAGTATTAGGATTAATTTTTATGGTTTCTTTCTGGGATGTGATAATCAGCTCTAGTTATGGTCTTCTATGGAGTGATATTTCAGAAAGTTTGTGGTTCTGGAACAAGAAGGTTGGGGATCAGAAGAAGTGGTGGTTTCACCATACACATGGGGGATTCTCAAATTCCCCCACCTTCAATCTTGATGTGAGAAATGTCAAAGTTGGGGGTAGTTTCATCAGGAGCATGGGCACTCTGTGGGACCCTTGTAACCCCAAACTGAACTCTACCTCCCAGCAAAATGCCTCTCCTCATATTTTGCTAGTCATCATTTTCCTCCATTTTTTAAGGGAAAAAGAAAAGTTTTGCCTCATACTGTAAGGTAGAATTATGATAATGGGAGGATGAATCAGCTTTTTGATGAATTGCCTAAAAAAAAATAATCATATTTGTTTTCCCCCATGAATGGAAGAATACAATGGGAAGGAGAACACAATATCCTAGAAGCCAATATTGAAGTGGTAAAAAAATGATAAATATTAATGAGAATTTTAGTAAAATGAAATTTCAAAGTGCTAGTTGGATCTAATAACAATAAAAAATATTTATACTATTTCTTTAAGATTTCAGAGAATAATAATCCTGTGTTATACTCCATGAAAAATCATTTCTATGGCCAATTCACTTTGGAATACTTTACCAAATATACACATATCTTGGATTCAGACAGTTTAAGGTATTGTAGTAATAGTATCTGAGAATTCTTGTTGTAAAGAAACTCATCTGCCTTTGTTTAACCAAGAGCTTCCCAATGTAGTTGATCCGTAAAACTGTGTTTCTGTGTGTGCCTGTGTGTAAATACTTATTGAAATCCTGCAGAAATATATTGTCCCGCCAGATATTATCTCCTATTTATCTAGGAGGCTGTCGTTTCTTTACCTAAAGTCAAAATTCAAACATATATTAGGTGTGGCACTTGACCCACCCAGGCACAATGTCTGTGCATAGAGCTTTTCAACTAAAACATATGTGAAGTCAACTAAGAACAGTGAAGTTCAAAAGGTAAGTTCAGTTAAACCTGAATTTTCCATTTTAGAGGACACTGCTAATTGACTTCTGACAATTTAAACATCTGACTATATTATGGAATATAGTATATAAATACCCATGTGAACATAATACTTTCAAAACAAAGAGCATTAACATTATTTTTGACCTGAAGATAAATGCATAATGCCTCTTGATAATATGTGTCAAATCATGTGTTATTCTGATTTCCAAGCTTCTAGTTTTTTTAAATGCAAGATTATTGATATCATCAGCATATACTTTGCTGTCTTCTCTATCCTTGGGCATTGAGAAATAAAGTCACTGGTTTTTGAATGGTCTAATAATCACAACACATATCTATTAATGTAAATAAATAGTTTTTACTTTGCTTTTGAAACTTGCTTTTCTTTTGAGACCAAAATAAGATCTCAAATAAAGCAAAAGCAAGACAGTTTTATACATCAGTCATATCCATCACTTGGGAATGCAGATCCCTTTGCATTTCCTTCACACAAAAATAATTAGATTTTTTTTTTTGGTTAATCCATTGGAAAATTCTCATAATGATATCCTCCATTCAGGGATGGAAATGATAGGATGATATCCATTTATTATAATAATGACTTTCAACAAGATAACATTCACAAAACTTAATGGTTCAAGCAAACATTAAATGTATAATTTTAGCAAGCAACTATATGGCATGAGAAGAATAAGTATATACAAATTACCCAATATAACTATTCCATGTACAACACAGTAGACAAAGCAAGGATTAGGCCTTCAGTAACTATAAAATATGCACAATAGCACAATATAGTGAAATCAAATAAAATGATTTAAAAATTACAATGATAAGTTTTATAATTGTGTAGACATTTCAAGTGGCCTATTACAGAGAGAGATATGTATACATATACAAACAATACACATACTTTTTACTACTAAATCTTTAAGTAAATGACAAAAATTATTATTTTATAAGGCTTTAAAATGGGTGTGGTGTGTCTTTCATGGTTAGTACACTCATATTCAATTAGATGGCCTTTGACTTTAACATATAAATTTATCAAGCTTAAATGATTATTTCAATTTGTCACTTTTTAAAATGTAAGTGATCCTCCATGCTCTATGCCTGGTTACTCAGGGGAAATATAACTTGCATCAAGCTTAAACTAAATGTATAATTACCAACTAGAATTGAGCATTTAGTAATGTTTCAAATCTTTTCATATTTACTATTTTGTGATGGCCTTCAAGTTAAATAACAATAAGAGCAAAACTGCACTACACTTTATACAATAAAATCCATCAGTCATAGTCCTACTCACTATGCAATCCAAGTGTATCTCACTACATGAACTATTCATAGTTTTGGCATCATGTTATCTATCAATTTGAAATAGGTTAAAGATGAGAAAATAGAGATATTCTGTGCTCCGACTTCTATTTAGTTTTGTATTTCTCGAGGACATGCTTGTTGAGAGCTAAATTCATATCGCAATCAATAACTTTCATGTCCTTTTATCCTTTCTCCATATCATTCAGAAGTTTATATTCAGTATTAAAACACAGTAAAAATATTAGTCTGAATTAATGTTGGAAAATATGTTATCTAAAAAATGTGATGTTAAGTTCACTTTGACAACTTTCAAAACAGGAAATATGAGTTTTTACTGAGAAAACAACAGAAAATGTTGCTGTTCTCTAATCTGGCATGAGTCAAAGTACAGCATTCCTGATTTGATATAAAGAGCTGTAAAACAGAAGTACCATTGCTTGCTAATAATATCTATTATACATTAATATATAAAATATATTTACAAAAGCATGCATTATAAAATTGATCAACATTCCCAGCTATCTATATTAATATCCATATACAACATAAAATAGAATTTGATACAGTTTAGGCCCTTTTCTCCTAAACTATTTGTCCAAATACTCCACTAGTCTGAAGTGAAGATATATATTTTTTAAAGTGTAAGTCTTCTTACAATGTAATAATATCAATTTTTACTTACATTATAATTTTTCCCTCAGGTACTCAAAATCCACAAATCCTACTGTGTTGTCAGCACCTGGAGGGAGGAGAGAATGTTGTCTGGACACAAACTCTATGGTAAAGATTTATGTCTAAAAATACAAAGAGACATACTGATGCAAAATACACAGGTTTGCTGATAAAGCGTCTGCTCCCTGCCATTACTCTTCAATGGTGCAATTGATTTGAGGAACTTGATTATTGCCTCCAGTGCTGAGTAAATAATGATCAAGCACAGCTGCTTTTATTTTCTTGACTTAAAGTCAAATGGTCACCTGTTACAGTTAAAAGCGCTGGTCCCAGTACCCTCTGCTCCTTCCTATGAAGTATCCCAGTTTAGTTATTTTTAAACACATTTCAAGTGTTTTAAAAGTCCTAATCATTAAGATTTATTTGAAAAGTACTTAAGAATAGTATCCCAATGTAAAAAAAAAAAAAAAAAAAAGGAATAGTATCCCAGTGGCATTTTCATCTTTTAACCATTTCTCAGACCATGGTAATTTAGCAAATAAATGCAAAATCACATGCCAGAACTGACTTTGAGGAGCCATAGGTTTCATCTGCTCATTCCACATTGAACTACTTCAAACAGACGTCACTTAACAATTAGTTTAAAAATAAATGGGGGTCACAATAGGGAACAAATACAAAAATTAGTTACATAAGGAAAAGGAATAAAAATTACAATTTCTGAGCAAAATAAGGCATTATCAAAGGGCTCAAAGTTTCATCATCAAAACACAGTGACAGTTTTATATTTCAGGTTCAAGTGTGACATACAATTTATATTTCCTTTCCAGATATTTAAAGTCAGAACATTTAGTTCCAGCTACAGGGTTTGAAAAGAAGTCTGCATATTTACACTTTAATGTTTATGAGTCAGTAAAAATGAAAGCGGTTTTCATCAATATTACCTTTACTTTATTTGGTTGAATTACTTCAATGGCACGTTACAATTTTACAAGTCAAGTGACTGTGAGAGAAAAAATATGATGCAGTCTGTGGCACGTCAACCTTCTCTCATTTTCAAGTGCAACTTTGCTTTTGTATAAAATATTCTGCCTATTTTGCATTTGTTTTTGCATTTTTATAAAAAGAAACCATGAATACATTTTAGAAGATTGTATCTAACTGTACAAAAATTTCCATGTGTGTTCATTTTAGTTGAAATGTATGCTCAATTAATTTATATGGCCATAGTAGAGGACTGCATATTCTGACTAATTTAGTTCTCCATTTTTAAAAGATTGAGATTGAATAGAATGTCTTTTCCTTTGTGTGCCCTGAATTTTTTCTACCTCCCTACAATAGAAGAATCTCATTTTGTCCTTTATTTCAACCTAGAGGGTAGTAAGTCATTCTCTTAGGTGTAATAACCAAGGTACTAACTGTGATTCAGTTAGCAAGATGGTAAAAATGATAGCAATATCCCAGAGTCTTTTTCCCTAGACACTCTCAAAGACACTACCAGTACTCGCTCTCCCACATTATAAGTTTCATGAACTGTACCTGAAGGTTTAAATATAGCCCTAAGCTGAAAAGATTTTCTTTTTAATGGCATCGTGTTATTATTATCGCATACATTTATCTCCTACGTGCCTTTGGTGTTGTCTCTGCTTACGACAACAAAAAGTTTTTACAACTGTCAGAAAGTGCCAACAACAATAATTGAAAGAAGAAAGTAAGAGTTTTTGAAACAGCTCATCTTTAATTAAAAATCATTTTTAGAATGATTGAATATATGATAAAAGATGAATAGTAAAGTAGAGGTTAAGACAAGGTATTAGGAGTGTGTAACACATTTCTCATACCAGAAAACTGTGCTGACTTTGGAAATAATGATCAAAGATATGTTTGGGGGTATTAAAGTTGCAAGGGGAGCATATCAAATTGAACTATAATTAGATCATTTTCATTATTAATATATTTTGACTGTCATTAGAGACTTTTTAAAAGTTAGGACAGCAGTGAAAGCATTTTTAAATAATAGTTCTTCTTTAACGAAGTATTGAACTGAATACCTTGCATATGCATACATTGTAGGCAGGCACCTGTAAGCAACACGTAATTTCATATACCATGATTACATGTGTGCATGCTAGGAAATAAGAGAATGAATAATGAGAACTAGTGAAACCTTATTCTCTCTGAGATAGTCCTGAACATCACAGCTTAAATATCTGATTCTTATTAAGCAAGGAAAAATGTGTGTGTCCATTGTTGACAAGGTCAGTACCTCTGTTTTCAATAGTAATGGAATTGCGGTGCAAGACAGCATTCTATACGACCACCCAGCTCTCCTTCACAGGACGGGGAGCACAATGATGGATTCATCAATATTTTTATTACTTCAGATCATCTCAGATATTCATGAGCAATTTTCCCCCCCATGAACTTTATCTTCCATCATGTTCACAAAATGCCATGTCAAGCTTTTTCAACAAATTGGCTCTAAAATCTTTTCTAGATTTTTAGCCCAAATAAGAGATGTATATATAATAAAGGCAGTAAATTTAATATTTTTTTTCAAAAAACCTGTGTTGATATACAATAAGAAAAATATTGTAGTAAATTATCATAATGTAAAACTTTTCCTTGTCACAAATTCTTAATTTTAAGCTACAATGATTGTTATTATTATGGAGCATGGGATATGCAAAACATGCTCATTTGCATAAACTGTTACTCAGAAGTCCTCTGTGGTGCAATTCAGTCACACATTACACACAGAAGAAACGACTGTCTGAGGATGTCAGGTAACTTCCCAAAGTCACATTACAACTTCAAAACTTGTTGATTATACTGATCAAAGTATTACCATAGAAATTGCAGTCTTGGATCAAGAGAGGAAACCTATGAAATTAAAGATATATGAAAGGTAGAGTACATTGTTCCAAGTTATGTTTTCTGAAAAATAGTCCCAAATAAATAGCACTGTTTTCTAAGGACTGTAGAAACTGATGGAGGTCTATGGTTTGGGGCTGCTAACCAACAGCACACCTGTAGACACAAACTTGCTTTCATCTGCCTTGACTAACCATATTTATGCCTATATTTAAACAGGGATTTTAACCCGAGTGGTACTAACAGCTCCAAATGAGTAATTATGAACTATAGTTGACATCCTCCTTAGTTCTCAGGTATTTGGCCTCGAATACTAGAAGTACTTGAGCCCTTCGTACCCATCAGTCTGTTATTACTTGAATCTCCTTTTTCACGGGACTAAAGCCCATATATAATCTTTAATAAGTATTCATTGATTATACCCTATGGAGCATTCATGTATAAAGCGCTTTACCAGACATTTTTTAAAAGGGTTGCTGAATTTATGAATAACTTCACACATTCCCATTTGTAAGAGACTGTCCTTAGGGATTTCATTCTGCGAAGATTAGACAGCAAAACTCCTAACTAAATAACCTCTTGTTTTGTGCATTTGTTTTGTAAGTTAAAAAAAAAAAATGAAATTCAGCCTCACAGGTGACTCAGGTAGCCATTGGTTTTGATTATTCAAATTCAAGTATTAAATAGTTATTTTCTAAAAATTAGTAGGCCTGTTTTAAAAATGCTTTATAACATGTTAATATCCTAGCAATGGTCAGAATCTTTTTTTTCCCCTCTTAGTGTACTTTAAAAAACAAATTTTTTTTAACATCTTTATTGGAGGATAATTGCTTTACAATGGTGTGTTAATTTCTGCTGTATAACAAAGTGAATCAGCTATACATATACATATATCCCCATATCCCCTCCCACTTGCATCTTTCCCCCAGTCTTTCCAAGACATTTTAGCATAATTTAATTTAACTTAAATTAAAAGGTTGTATACATATTTTAAACCTCATAAAAAAGATTTTGGTGGGGACTGACCATATAGTGATTAAATTATTTGAAAACTCAACATTTTGTTCTCCAATTATGCACTACAGGCTGCGGATAGGAAAGTAGGCTGAAGCCTGGTAGATGGCTCTTGGCTCTTCGGCTCTTTCTTTCAAGAGAAGAGTTCTGCCAATAATTGTTTAATATAAGTTTACATTAAAATGTCACCTACATAAACATTTGTGCCACTAAAATTCTTTCAGAAAATCTTGTTTTAAAACATGAATCTGTATGTATATATTCAATAGTTTCTTTTAATTATGAATAATCTGGAATTTTTTTTTTTTTTTTTTTTTGCAGTATGCAGGCCTCTCACTGTTGTGGCCTCTCCCGTTGTGGAGCACAGGCTCCGGACGCGCAGGCTCAGCGGCCATGGCTCATGGGCCCAGCCGCTCCGCGGCATGTGGGATCTTCCCAGACCAGGGCACGAACCCATGTCCCCTGCATCGGCAGGTGGACTCAACCACTGCGCCACCAGGGAAGCCCTGAAAAATATTTTATGTTCACAATTTGTAGATGGAAGTGACTAGTTTTAACACGGTTATCTTAATGGATAATATGAAAAAAAAAAAGGCATGACAGTCACAATGGACAATTTTTTTCTAATGTAATCTTATTGTTAAATTGTTTTTTTTACTCCTACTTGGTTAGACCATTGTCAGATGTCTCTTTATTAATTTACTGCATAACAAATATTTTCTAAAAAGGTATCATATGGAAGACAGGCAGCTAAACACTGTAAAATACCTAAAGTATTTCATATATATTACCTCGATGAAACTTGCAGTCTTATGTGATCGCAGCTATATTCATGTAAATACAAATAATAATACAAGGGTATATTTCACAAGAATCAAATGAGAGGTATAGGGACCATGTGTTCTATGTTTAGACACCTGCATCACACCTTGTTAAAGATGCAGATGTCCAAACCCATTCTAGACCTATTGAAATTGTAATTTTCAGTATCTAGTGCAAAATGAAAACATGAGTGCCCTTGTTTAAAAAGAAGGGGAAAAGTGCCATTAAATAGAAAAATATAAAGCCTTTTTCTTTGTGCTGAAGACCTTCTCTCTCACCTTGTCATGATGTTTGTTGTTTGCTATATAATGTTGTTTTAAGTAAATAAAAATTTTTAATTATTAGCATGAATTTTATGTTAATTTTTATATTGTATAATTCCAGTTTAAAATGCATTTCATGTGTATACGGAATTACTGAACTTACATAATTCATTATTTTAGTGAATATAGTACACATTTACGTATTTCATTCTTACTAGAAAAGTTAAACACTCCATAAAATTAACTTAGTTGTTATTTCATTTCCTGATAAGCACACATTCTGCCAGCACTTTCTACCTTAGGCTTAGTTATGAGTAAGAAAAGACTTGAAAGGAAATAAACTATGGGTTGTCCTATCTTTCCTTTTCCTCCCATGTCATCATTTTCAACCTAAGTGGTTGGACATACAGGGAAGTAACAAAGGTAAGAAAAGATATGATGGGGTTTCTTGATTGTTCATGTTTCTTAGACTTCCACTGCCTTCTTTATGTTCAAAGCAAGTTCTGACATGAAGGAAATTTGAACAAACCCCTCCCAGGGTTCCCTGTTCCTCTGCTTATTTGTAGATGTAACATGTCAACCTTGTATTCACTTTGAGTCTGGTTGAACTCCCAAGCATCATGGAACCACCAGAATTCTGTGTCATGGAGCAAGAAGTAGATTCACCTTAATGGAAAGCATTTAAACCAAGACTAAATCAATGTTCCTTCCATCTTCATTTGGAAGAAGTTTAGACTGGATATCTCTAAAGGCCTTTGCCTCCCTTTGAACATATTTAGGAAAATAGTTTATTGGCCAGTCTTCCTCTTTGGTTCTCTGCATCTTTTCTATTCCATCTCAAAATATAAAGAAAATTCTTATCCTTTCCTCTTCTCTGGAATAGGTATGTTTGTGTCATATCACCAAAAGTAAAGCACATTATTCCTTTACTTCTAGTCTCTCTTTAGTTGAAATGTGTTATTACTCCAGTAGGAAGAATTTATTAAGTTACTTTTACAAGAGTAATATAGAAGTCCTCATAAAAGTATAATTTACCAAAAGGCATTACTTATATGACTCATGCTGAGTCATTTAGCATTCAAGTTATTCTATACCTTAAAGAACTATGTAATTAAAGATCTTGATTTATTTTTTCTCTCAGTAGTCCTCAGGGTGATTTTTCAGTCTAAACATATTTAAAAAAATAAATTGCTTATAAATCCAATTGTGGTAGATATCCTCCATTGAGAGTCCATAGTCACTATTCCTACAGTGATCTACCAAGATGGTACTTTATTTTCACCAAAGACTTGGATAAAAACCACTACCAGTTTTTGCTTGACATGAAAACTAGATTGGTAATATCACATATTTAGAAAAACAATTTTGACATATTTAAATTTCCTGTAATTTAAGCCTCTGTTTAGTGAGTTCTTAATGTTAAAACCTGTTATCTCCGCAACTCAGTTATCATATCAGAAGATTCCCTAGGAACTGAGCAAGGTTTGATAAGATAGGAAGGTATTAAGGAAACAAGGGAAAAGGTATCACTAATACAAGTGCCATGTGGAGTCCCCTTGTTGTAGACATACTACTTTCTTGTCCATTTCTGTACCTTTATCCACACCACAGACAAATAACCTACTCACCATAGGCTTCAATTTCCTAACTCTATAAAGTAAAGGGGTTGGACTATTTGACCTTTAAGGTGCCCTTTAGCCCTAAAATCTTACAGTTCTGTAGCTTTCAACTGATGGACTATACAGAGAGAGGAATACTTTAGGAATAAGCCTCACAGCCTACAGGCCAATGATGACACAGAATGCTCATGTTTTTAAGGAGGTGATAGAAGGTATTTGATCCCAATGGTTTGGAGTCCCCCGACTGTGATAAAGGAGAAGAGCTGAGAAGCCTTACAACATTAGTGTTCTTTGTCTCTTTGTGGATGACCCTTTCACATTAATATCAACATCAGAAACTCTGAATTCAAGAAAAGAAAGGGAGAGTCACACATTCTTTCAGTAACGCTTTGTCAGCGAACATTTGAGATCCATAGGAAGCCAAATCAGACATCACTTAAAATAGTTTTTGGGTCAAGATTACAAAAAAATGGAGGACAGGAAAGAACAGTGGAATCAGCAGGAGTGTGTCCCCTAAAGTCCCTTAAACTAAGTTGGAACACAACCCAGAGCAAGTTAGCTAGAGCACTTCTCAGTGGGATTTTACCCACCGAAAGGCATTAACCACATATTGTCCTCTGAAAGTGTTTCCCCTCGACACCAAAAATCATTGGGAAAAAGGATATTATTTGTTAAGGAAACTTTCAATAAAGCATGCATGCCAAAACTTATTGTTTACAAAATTTATAGTCCTGAAAATAGGCATCTTAAATTGTGGAATATGAGGGTAACCTTGTCTTTCAGTCTCAGGTCAAGATCATATATATGGGAATTGTAAAGCTACTATATAACTGTTGACTATTATTTGCAGGTTTAAACAACGTGTAGAAGGAAAAAAATGAAGTAATAATAAACAGTATTTTTCTGTTCCCAGTTAGGGATCTCTATTTTCTAGTTTTACATAGAGTTAATTTTTAGAGTCACAAAGTGACTGTGGCTACCAAAAACAAACTACAGAGCTATTTACATGCATAGAGCATTTCAGTTCACACAATGAAGAGAAAAATGAAATTTCAGCACAACACGAGTCTTTGACACATCTCTGGTAACTATTCAAGTATAATTCACACATCCAGTAGACCACAATATTTACTATTTTCCTTCAGAGGTTTTCTTACTTTCTGTCCATTTCAAATATTCAGGCTGTTTATTTTCAAAATGTCTATCCAAACTAAGAGACATACTATAAAAACAAAATAAGGTATGTCCAATACTTTCTCTACAATTTAACATTTTTAAGATTTAATTGCTCCAAAAGCTAGTATAAAGTCCTATCATTTAAGGAATATTAAAATAAATATCAACTGACAAAACTGACATATTTATATTTCCTATAGTTTTCCTATGCAAATTATAACACAGAACTTGGTAAACAAAAAAAGTATGTGAAAATTTGATTCATTTTACTTTACTGCTTCAATTGTGTGTTTTTAATTGAATATCTGTAAAGTAAAAGTTTATACTGCAGGACTTTGAACTAGGAGTTGAATTAATTTCTCCTGTTGCTAAATTTTATATAGAATTGGAAAGCTACTTGCAGTCTCAAACCTTAAATAAGATTTGATTATTTAGCAAGACTTTACAATGTATTAAAAATTATCAAAAGAAGAAAAAAGAACATTATATGCCTAACTTTAACCAATATTAGTTTGGATGAATTTTATTGTAGTTTTCTTCCATTGAACATATCATAAAAATAAAGATTACTGCATGTTTGTTTGTCATACTTCAAAAGCAGTAAGAGATAGCTTCTAAAGTTAATGTATCACAGAATAATGCTACCCAAGTGATTGACCATGCAAGCAGTATATTTTCAAGCTGACAGTTTTATATGGCTAGAATCTATACTTATTTTTTTACTTTCCCACATGCAAAAACTCATTCTAAATTCAGTGCTTTGATCTATCTTATCACCCTCCCGGAGTTTAGTTCAGTATAAATCCCCTCTGATGTCACTTAGTCATTGTTTTCTGTTATGTTACTAGTATATAGCCTCTATTTTACTGATTGACTTCCTTTTGATTTTATTAGATCTCATCATTTCCAAAATAATTTGCTTGTAAATAATATATTCACTAATATAAATTATCTTATCATAGTGGCTTTTATTCAACTTACATATGATTATTTTTTATAGTTCCATGACATAAATACACCTTAAACAGAGGCAAGTGTATTTCAGAAATGGAAGAAACTTGTAGTATTAATATAGTGATTCAAATTCATAGATGTGTGTTGATTCATTTGTTTGAGTGTGATAGACATCTTGTGGACTGTGTTCAAACAATGGCAAACAAGCATGTTAAAATTGGTAAGGGACATAAAATTAATTTAAAATGTCCTCAATGTAAATAATGTCTAAATAATTCATGTTAAAAAAGGGTAAGTTAACGGACAGAATTTGAAAACTTTGTTAGTTGCCGTAATTTTAGTACCCCAATGTGGTATATATTATCTAGACACAGTGGGAAAAAAAACAACAACTGTAGTCTATTTAGCTAACATTTTTTGAACAAACACTATAATCAAGCCAAGTGTTCATTATACTTTTATGTATACAACAGCCTTGATATTTTTATCAATAAAGTGCCTTCTGAGCAATTATTTAGCTCATTGCATATATTTTGGTATGTTGTGTTTTTATTTCAATTAATTTCAAATTATAAATATGAAAAAAAGCCTCCCAAAATATGAAACAGAAGCTAATAATTAAAGGGAGAAATGGAAAATTGAACAATTATTGTTAGTAAGCATGCCTACTTTCAATGATGGAAAGAAAAAATAGAAAATCAGCAAAGAAACAGAAGACTTGAAAACACTACAAATCAACTAGAAATAAGAAATATGTATAGAAGATGTAGTATATATATACAATGGAATATTATTCAGTCACAAAAAAGAATGAAATAATGTCATTTGAAGCAACATGCATGAACCTAGAGATTATCATACTAAGTGCAGTAAGCCAGACAGAAAAGGACAAATATATGATATCACTTATATGTGGAATCTAAAAAAAAAAACAAAGATACAAATGAACTTATATACAAAACAGAAATAGACCCACAGGCATAAAAAAAAAACTTATGGTTACCAATGGGGAGAGGTGGAAGGGATAAATTAGGAGTCTGGGATTAACATATACACACTACTATATATAAAATAGATAATCAACAAGGACCTACCATATAGCACAGGGAACTATACTCAGTATTTTGTAATAACCTATAAAGGAAAAGAATCTGAGAAAAATAGATATATATATGTATATATAACTAAATCACTTTGCTGTACACCTGATACTTATACAACATTGTAAATCTATACTTCAATAAAAATAAAATAAAATAAAAAGAAATATGTATAGAACACTTCACCCAACAGCAGCAGAATACACTTTCTTCTCAGGTGCACATAGAACTTTCTACAGAAAAGGTCATATGCTAGGCCATAAAACAAGCTTCAATAAATTAAAGAAATTGAAATCATACAAAGTATGTCTCTAAATGCAATGTAATTAAATTATAATTCAATAGCAGAAAGAAATTTAGGACATTTATAAATAGAAATTAATCAACACAAACTCCTAAATAATTAATAAATGAATGAAAAAATTACATGGGAAATTAGAAAATACTTGGAAGTTAATTAGAGAGAATTTGGAGATAAATGAAAATAAAAGCAATAATATCAAAATATATGCAATTCAACTAAAGAAATTAGACCTTAAGAAATTAGAAAAAGAAAACTAAAAGCAAAGGAAGGCAGTAATACAGAGCAGTGAAAATCAATGAAATAGAAAATAAAATACAATAAAGAATATCAATGAAACGGAAAAATGGTGCATTGAAAAAGGTCAACAAAATTAACAAACTCTTCGCTGGACTGATCACGAAAAAAAGAAAGAAGACTCACACTGCTAAAATCATGAAAGGAACAGTGGGAATTACTACAGAACTTACAGGGGGAAAAAAAGATGACAAGAAAATTTTAGCTAACAAAATAAATAAACTAAATAAATTTCTAAAAAAGCAAAAATCTACCAAAACTGACTCTAAAGGAAGTACAATATCTGAATGGACCATAACAAGTAAAAAGTTTGGGTTAGTAATAAATAACTCTCCCAAAAGAAAAGCTCAGACCTACATGGCATCACTGGTGAATCATACTAAACCTTTAAAGAAGAATAAATATCAATTCTTCACAAAATCTTCAAAAAATATTGAAGAGGAAGGAACACTTCCCAACTCATTCTATGAAGTCAAAACTGATACCAAAAGTAGGCTAAGAAAAGAAAACTGTAAGATGTACAAGAAAACTATAAATGTACAAGAAAACTATAAATCAATATGCGCTGCAAATACAGATGCAAAAATCCTCAACAAGATACTAGAAAATCAATTCTAGCTACATGTAAATAGGATTATACAGCATGACTAAGTGGGATTTAACTGAAAAATGAAAGGTTGGTTAAATGTAAGAAAATCAATCCATGTAACAGACGATATTAATAGAATAAAGGATTAGAAACCCCATGATCACCTCCATTGATGCAGAAAAAGCAGTTGGCAAAATCCAACATTCAATATAAAAACACCCAAACAAGAAATAGAAGGGAACTTCTACAACCCAATTCAGGGTATCTATAAAAAAAAAATCTCACAATTATTAAAATAATATAGTTCACATTGAAACTGAAGACTTTCCTTCTAAAATCTGGAACACGACAAGAATGTCCATTCTCACCACTTCTACGCAATACTTCTACACACTTCTAGCCAGGGCAATTTGTCAAAGAAAAGGAATAAAAGTCATCAAAAGTGGAAAGTAAGATGTGAAATCATCACTATTTACAGAGGACATGATCTTATATATAGAAAATGCTAAGAACTTCACTAAAAATATTGAATAATCAAGTTCATGTAAGTTGCAGGATACAGAATCAAAATTTAAAACTCAATTGCATTTCTACACAGTAACAAAAAGTACAAAAATGAGATTGAGGAAACAATCCCATTTCCAATAGCATTAACAAGAAACTTAAAAGATATGCAAAATTTGTGCACTGATTAGTACAAAATACTGTTGAGACAAATAAAGATCTAACCAAATGGAAAAGCATCCCTTGTTCATGGATAGGAAGACTCAATATTGTTAAAATGGCACTACTCCCCCAAATGATCTACAGATTCAACACAATTTCTATAAATATGCCCACTGCCTTTTTTTGCAGAAAATGTCAAATTGATTTTAAAGTTCATATGCAAATACAAGCGACACATAATAGCTAACACACTCCTGAAAAAGAAGAACAAAGAACTATAGTAATTTAGACTGTGGTACTAGTATAAGGACAGACATATAGATCGATGGAATAGAATTCAGCATCCAGAAATAAATTCATACATTTATGACTGATTGATTTTCGAGACGGGTGCCAAATTGATTCAATTGGGGAAGAACTGTCTTTTCAATGAATGGTGCTGTGATAGCTGGATATCCACATGCAAAAAAAAAAAAAAGAAGAAGCTGGACCCCTGCCTCAGACCATACATAAAAATTAACTCAAAATGTATCATAGACCTAAATGTAGGAGATAAAACTCTAAAACTTTTAAGAAGTAAACATATGAGTAAATCATGGTGACCTTGGCTTAGGAAATATTTTCTTAGATATGACACCCAAATCATAAAAAACAAAGGAAAATAGATAATTTGGACTAAATTCAAGTTTAAAACATTTGTACTCAAAACAAGAAAAGTTAAAAGATAACCTACAGAATGCTAGTATTTCAAATCATACATTTGAAAGGATCTGTCTTCAGAATATATAAACACTTAACAACCCCAAAGTAAAGACAACTAACTGAATTAATGACTGGCAAAGAAGCTGAATAGATAAATTTCTCCAGAAGACGGCCAACAAAGCACAAGAAAAGATGTTCAAGATCATTAGTCATTAGGGAAGCATAAATCAAAACCACAATGAGGTACCAGATCAATTCTAGAAGGATGGTTATCATCAAAAAAGACAGAAAATAACAAGAAGATATAGAGAAATTACAATCCTCGTTCACTGCAGGTAGAACGTAAAATGGTGAAGCCATTCTGGAAAACAATTTTTGGCAGTGCCTCAAAATGTTAAGCATAGAGTTACTGTATGACCCAACAATTTCACTCTTAGGTATAGCCAACAGAAATGAAAGTATATGTCCATATATAAACTCATACATGAGTGATCAAAGCAGCACTATTCATAATAGCCAAAGAGTAGAAACAATTCAGATGTCATCAGCTATTGAATGGGATAAAACAAATGTGATATATTCATGAAACAGAATATTATCCAGCAATAAAGAAGAATGAAGTACTCACAAAATCTTAAAATATGGGTGAAGGTTGACAACATTATATTAGGTTTAAGAATCCACTCACAAAGACAATAAAATATATAATATTTCTGTGAAACATGCAGAATAAGAAAATTTATAGCAATAGGAAAAAGATTAGTGGTTGCCTAGACTTTGTTGTGGGGTGGTGGAGAGCAATGGAGAGTGACTGCTAATATGTACCAGAATTATTCTGAGGTTGATGAAAATGTTTGATAATTAAATTATAGTAACTGTTGCACAACTCTGTAAATATTCTAAAACCCACTGAATTATACACTTTAAATGTGTGAATTTTAAAGTGTAAAATTACATCTCAATGAAAATGTTAAAATATATAAATAAAACCAACATTTTAGTATAATTTATTAGTAAATTGTTTAATATCATTCTAGTATAAAATTATGTATTAGTTGATTAAAGGTGGCTTAATTGTAATATACAAAATAAATATTGCAGAAATATTGTAGGTTTTGGACACCAATCTAATTATCTAGGAGTGTCATCTTAATCTAGTTTCTGGAAAAGGTTGTTTTTTATTTGTTTGATACCAGGCTTCCACAAATTCCCTGAACAATAATGAGCACATTATATCCTATTTCAAATACCTTACAGAAATCCTTCCGTTTACTTTTACTCACTGATAGCAACCTCCTCAATCCTCCTCCAAAAATGATTTCATATTTTAAAGTAAGCTAAAAATTTAAGATTACAAACACAGTTTATCTCACTTCCACTGTATTTTTAACAATGTGAATACCATATACTTCTAGAAGCAACAGGGGCTCAAAAAAATCATGATGTGGACCATAAATCTCTAGAACATATCATGTGTCTATTTCTTTTATTAATATCTTTTGACAGGGAAACTGCCTGTCTTCTCAGTTGTTTAAACTGTAGAGGCAGGTACTGTTCTAACTCTTTAAAGATTATCTTTACCTACTTTTATTTCCCTCAATGCTTCCCTTTCATTGTCTTTTTTCACAAAACTTTAAAGTTTCTGCTGACTCCTCTGCCACTCAGATAGTGTTTATTTTGGGACTCTAATATCCCTTGCTCCATCTAAAAATCTTTCACTCTCTTCTACCTCTTCTAGGATTTATGGTCTTAGAGTTATAATTTCAAATCTACAGAGCAGGTAAATGTTGATTTTGAATATATATATTTTTAAGTTCAGCAAGCTTTGCCTATTACCAAATCTTCTTTCTTTTTAGAAAGTATAACCAGGAACAGGCATCACATAACTAAAGCTGAAAACTCCTGGGCACCATGTGATATATAATTCCCGACGATGACCACCATTCTTGTATGCCATTCCTGTGTGACATCTGCATAGATCTTGTCTATTTCCTCCTTCACATTCTGGGTTGGCCTTGGATTTTATCTTTATCAAAAGAATGTAGTAAAAGCAACACTGAATTAGTTTCCTGCCTCACCCTAAAAAGGCCTGGTAGCTTCACTTTTCAATCTCTTGGAGCCCTGAGGTACCATATAAAAAGTTCTGGTTACTCTGGTATAGAAACCAAGCAGATAAAAAAAGTTGCCTGGACAGCCCATAGCTTTTCCAGGCATAGCCACTGAGGCGCATTTCCTGTGACCTTAGGCATATTGGATATTTCAGCTCAAATCAAACTCCCAGACAAATGCACTTCATGAGTGACCTCAGCCAATCATGTGGAACAAAAATGATCTTTGCCCAAATTTCAGAATCATAGGCTAATAAATGGTTGTTATTTTTCCACTAAGTTTTGGGGTGATTTGTATAATAGCAGCAGATAAAACAAGCATAAAAAAGAACACACAAAAGAACAAAATGAGGAAGAGTGTTTACCACGGGAAAGAGCCACCATAATTAAAATTTTATGAACTTAGAGAAGAACCTTCACATTGAACTGTCTTAAAAGATTACATGCATATGAAAAGATATTCTTTAGAAAATCATTGAAGCTGAACTGTAACGGACAAATGATATGTTGATGCTTTCCTCTAAAAGTTTGACTCATTATATAAAAAATAAAAGTTAGGAAAACCAGTATAGATATGGTGGGTATTATTTATTGATAATAATATGTTACAATGACCTTTTTTAATCTAACAAGAATAACAATGAGAAATTTTTAGGTTTTACATTTGATGATTGCTAGGAGGTACAGTAATGATAGATGAGGCAAGTGAGAACTTCTCTTTTATTATCTTCCTAGAAATGACAAGATGATGGCATTAGATTCTTTTTACACCAGGCACTTTTCTTCATCATCATAATTTTCAACATTTTTTTTTTCTTTTCAACAATTTTTTTTTTCTTTTTTTTGCGTTACGCGGGCCTCTCACTGTTGTGGCCTCTCCCGTTGCGGAGCACAGGCTCCGGACGCGCAGGCTCAGCGGCCATGGCTCATGGGCCCAGCCGCTCCGCGGCATGTGGGATCTTCCCAGACCGGGGCACGAACCCGTGTCCCCTGCATCGGCAGGTGGACTCTCAACCACTGCGCCACCAGGGAAGCCAAAAACTAACAATTTTGATGGCAGTGTTAGTTATCTGTTGTTAATAATTTTTCCAATACTTAGTGCATAAAACAACAAACATTTCTTATTTTACAGTTTCTGTAGGTCACGAATCTCAGCATGGCTTAGCTGGGTGCCTCTGCTTCAAGGTCTCTTGTAAATCTGTGGTCAAGGTGTCATTAGCCAGGGCCAGTTCTCATATGAGGGCTCAACGAGGGGAAGATATGCTCCCAAACTCATGCACGTAGTTGTTGGCAGGATTCAATCCCTGTGGGCTGTTGGACTGAGGGCCTCAACTTGTGGCTGTCTTTTGTGCCCTTTGCAGGTCAACTCACCTTCTTTCAAGAGCTAGTGAGTAAGAGTGCAATACTGGACATACAAAATGGAAGCCACAGTCTCCTTGTAACCTAACTTAGGCAGTAACATTCCACTATGTTTGCCATTTCAATTTGGCAGAAGAAAAGTCAATAATCCTAGACTCCACTCAAGGCGAGAAAATTATAAAAGAGCATAAATACCAGGAGGTGATAACCATTAAGTCGAGTCTTGTGGTTCCCTAACACAATGGTTCTCAAAAAATGAATAATATCTCCTAATCACGTATCACCAAATTGCACGAAATGTTTAGTTCAATTCAGAAGACAAATTAAAACAAGTCACTGCATAAAATTTAATTTATATTTTAATACGAATAGAAAAAAAATAAGAACAAGAGAAGTGCTGGAGGACAGTAGTAAAGAATCAAAACCACTATGAGAAGTGCACAGATAAACAATTCAGGATGAAAAGCCAAGTAAGGCATGGCAATATTGCTAAACTTCATATATGTCACAGAGTAGGCAAAAGGGAATATCCACATGGGTAGAGTAAATTTAGTAGTGTAAAAGGAAGAAATGGGGCTCAACAGTTGGAAACTACCTGTTAGGTACAAGATAGGGAGTTAGGTTACATGCTAAGAATCTTCATGGGTTATGGGGATGCAAAGTAGGAACCCAGCCATGGTTAGGAATAGCAGTAAGACTGAACAGATGCTGATATTGTTATTTGGCTGATTAGTTATAACCCAAAGCTCATTTCATTTCTACATATATAAAACCAGGGTTGTCTGGGCTGGAACTGATTCACTAGGGTTTTTAATACCAATGTCAGCTCCAAATTAGAAGGATAGAGAAAAACCATTGAGGTTGTTCTGAAAATACTTGGTAGGCTCATTCTCCCAGCCCAATTTAGTTCCCACAGTACTATTGTTAGCACTCGGACAGGAGACAGGTTCATATCAGATTTAGAACAATTACATTGGACATGTGTGAAAAGCACAAGAGATTTTCTGTCCTATGCACATCTGAATTACAGGGAAAGCTGCTTAAAATCACAGTGAGTCTATTTGCACATTGCTGTCCAGTTGTCAGATGGCATCTCAGTTTATAAATGTAAAAATCATAGCAGATTTTATTTTCATCAGGATGTTAGACTTACTTACTGAAATACAGCACATCAGCAAGCATCTCTGAATTTTCATTATCGTATTTGTACAGTACAGGGCTCAAATGTATGTAGCATGGGAGAGGAATCAGCAGACTTTCCACCTGAGGAAAGTCTCCAAAAGTGACACCTTTTAAACAAAAATTTTTTAAGTGTAATATTTGACATGAGTATTTAGCTAAGTGACAGATGAAAAATATTTTCAAGAAAGCAGTGTGAACCATAAGGAAAGCAGAAAATATAATCAAAAAGTATTTTTTAAGAGCTTTCTCTCTTACCAACTGACTGCCTAGGCTCTATTTACCACCCTACTTCCATTTCGCTTTTGCCCCACATCTGCACCCATTGATGTTAGAACAGGGCATTGTCTCGGGTCAACCGACTGTTAAGGGTATATCCCCAGAATCCATGAAATTTATAGTCTAGTTAAGAATATATAACCATTTGAACAGATATAGTCATTAGAGAGTATAAAATATTCACATGGTTGATCAATGATATGAGAGAGGTATAAATTACTCTGTGAGTGCTAATGAAGGAGATATTAATTCTGAATAATAGGACAGAGGAAGAATACAGAGAGAGGACAACACTTGAATTGGACTTGGGAAAATTAATAGAGTTTTTTCTAAGCAGACTTATTGGGGGGGCGGGTGTTAGTCAGCGAGAGTAATTTGAGAAAAGATACAGAGTTGGGAAGTGCAGGACCTATAATGATCAGTCTGATACAACTGGAATAAAGGTTTAGGTACATATGGGGAAGGATGGAGAGATTTGAAGATAAGCCTAGAAAAACAGACTGTATAGGTTATGGAGGACTTGGACTGCCATACTAAGAAATGATAGGAAACAGGATGCCAGTGAAGATATTTTACTTAAATATTAATATGTCTGGAGCTGTGCTTTAGAAATAATACATAGAAACTCTATGCAGCGTACATACACAGCTACACTATTCAGTATTGAGGTGGTCTGCAGAAATGCTGCAATGTATTCATGTATGCCTCTCTTCATAAAATTACATGTAAATATGGCTACAATATTAAGAGTACATGTTTATTTCATATGAGTATTATACACACATGTACATATTTCTTAAATTTAGAGATGAGAATAAAATTTTAGTCAAAATTATTTTTAATTTTACCATAATATAAGGTACCACTTTATACTGTATTTCTGTTCAAAAGTGAGCATTTCAATTTTGCTTCATTCTCATACATAAGGGAATTTAAATGCATACTGCAATACCAACCTCGGCCACATGAGAACCATTCTCATGACCATTCTCGGCCATATTCTCAACCATTACTGGTTTAGAAATGAACATTGGCCAAAAGTCACTAGAAATGGATAGCTGTTCAGTGCTGTGTGGGAAACGAGTTGACGGTCACAGTCCAGTTTCTACTTAACAGGTGTTTACCTCATAAAAACCACCATCATAATCAGTACTTATTGGCACCCTTATCACCTGCGTGAAGAGAGAAGCCAAAATTTGATTGCTTTCCTTTCTCTGTCAGGACTGTGTGGGAAGCTTCCCTTCAATCTTTCATAATGGCTCTATGTTTTCCTTCCAACAATAATAATTTCTAAAATGAATTTAGTGTCTAAGAAGCCATCTCTAGGGACAGTCATTGACTTCTTAAACAGATAGTAAATTCATTTTAGAAAATAATATAGTTAGAAGGAAAACATGAAGCCATTATAAAAGGTTGTTTATAATGAGAACATTTCAAGAGGTACCATTTCAAATCAGCAGTTTAAAGACAGACATATGTTCCCACCACAGAGACCTGTCCTACTGCTTGAACACCAGAAGAAAATTCATTACTTAACATCATTAAAGGATCATACTCAAACTTAATCATGATTTACAGGGTGAAATCCACAGCTTTACTCAGTGTTGCTTGATTATGATATTGGACGCTACTCAATGGAAGGAGAATTTGTTTTTCCATGCTTGCTAACAATGTCATCTTCCATATTTTATGCTTTAAGCATGGAATCTAATTACACAGAAATAAGAAATATTGAAATCAATCCATTTGCTGCAGAATTATTTTAAACCTTCACTGATTGGATACACGAAATGTCAAAATTCACCTTTTGCACAAAGTTATATTTATAGATAAAAATATTTTATGAACATTCTATTGTGTAGTATTTATACTTGATTTCTCTTACTTTGAAAAAATGTTTACTGTGGTGATGATAGGAAACAATTAGCTCTGTTTAAATGCCTTAGTGTGACGTTTCAATAGCAGTTGTTTTAGAGTATCTTTTGAGGAGTGAAGGGGCAATGGACTTGAATGCATTCCAGTCATTACTATATTACATTTTTATTGGCCTTTCCATTTATAAGACAGAAAGAGCAAAATTACCTGTATAAAAGAATGCATTCAAAATGCATTTATATTTATTACATAGAAAATAAAGATCAAAGAAAAAATCACAAATATCTATGTTTACAAAGGGTCTTATTTCAGATAGAAAGATAAAAAAAGGAAAAAACTTGAGAACTTCCAGGATAAAAGTGAAACTATAAATCATTTATATTTTCTACAATAACCTCTTAATTTATACAACTAACCTTTGCTTATTGAAAATTTTCAAAAAAGGAGATATTTAAAATATTTGATGAAACAAAGAAAAGGTAAAACATTTTGAATGTGGAAATGTAAAATGTATACATGCTCATTGATTGAATTTTTTTAAGTACAGAAACACATAATTCTTTCCATAACCCTTTCATTCATTTATACTGTTTTGTATTCTCTCTTCATCCTTGCCTACAAACATAATTTTTAAAGAAGTGAGATTGAGCATTTCCACACAAATTATGTAAAAATAGAAACTAAAATAAAGCTTCTATATATTGGATTACAATTTTGACATTATTGCTGTTCCATAAGGAGGAAATAACACATATTTATATAATTTGGGAAATAAGAAACTTCAAAATACCTCATTTGCAAGTGAGAAAAATTATCCAAGATTATAAAACTACCTAAAAAGAAGAGTCAAATGAATATCGATGTTTACAGTCTCCATTCCATATTAAAAGTGAAGGCCTTTCACATGATATTGTTAGAGTATGCTCTTCTTTTGAATATGATAACTCCAATTAACAAATTCTTCCTCAGATTTTCAATTGTTCCTTTAGTCTGTGACTGTTATTTTTCCACCCCTTCTAAAGAACAAGATATCAATTATCTAAATCACAGGCAACTTATCTGGAAGTTTAGATATATAGAAAAGATTGAGTTGTTTCAAGAATATGTTCTAATTTTGATGTACATTTTTTTTAAATCTTCTATATAAACCTTTCTTAAGCAAACTATAACTTACCTAAGGACGCTAGGACTAGGCCATGACCTACCTGTCTTTGAGAAAACCTTACATTGAACATCAGTTCTGACTTTTAGTAGAAACCCAATAAATTTATATTAACATTTTTTATTGAATTGAAGAAATAAAAAGATACAGAAATTCTTCCAAAAGCTATAGGTTGTACTCCACAGGGAAGCAGACAAACATATCTCACTTGACTTTAAAATTATTCCTAGGAGCAAGAATAGAAGCCCATTTATCAGTTTTACTCTAAGCTGAAGGTGCTAGTTAACAATAACTTTTCCTAGCTCTAAAAATTAAAAGAATGAAACTTTCATATAAATTCGTATTTTGTGATTGGTACAGACTATCTTTTGATTTATGGTTTTCCTTATCTTTTTCTTTTAAAGAGGGGATCCACTGGAAGTGTTATTTCTGTCTAATTTTTAACAATTTAGGAAGTATATTCTGAAGACTTAGTAAGTTCCTACACTTAATAGCTAATACACAAAATACTTAATAAGATGATAACTTTATCTGATTGTCACAATACCAAATACAGTTTAGTGTAACACTAAAAAATGACAGTACTTGACTTCATGTGCCAAAAAATATCACTTCAGCTTAAAAAAAAAGCCCTTTGATATGAGTATTGACAGGCGAAGGTTCACAATGCACAAAGAGACCAAGTGAAAACCTGTAATTAGTAGAAATTACAAATCTGAAGTATTATGTTAATACCACAAGATAGTAAGGCCACAGATAAAAAAGAAATCTTCATTTTGTGATTCAGAGTATTTATTCTCTTTAAACTCTTTTAATTTTGCACAATTACCATCCATCTTTTCATCTGAATGCCATTTTATGTATTGCTGATCTCTGAAACTTTTCAAAAGTGGAAAATATTTCAAGGCAGTATAAAGGCAGCTCAGTAAGGTGGTATGTTATGAAACACTTCAATTTCACTTCTTCAGCTTTGTTTCACTCTCCACCCAAGCACACCTCAAATGCTGCACTATTCATTGCTATCACTACAGTATATCCTATGACTCCTCAAACATTATCACCACCTGTCAAACCTGGCATGAAATAGCTTGCAAGGTTTTTATGTTGATTTTAAGGAATTAGCAGCATTAAGCATGTTATTTATTCTGGGTTTATCTTCAGTGATATACACTGTTACCAGCAGCACTGGATTGCATCCTGAGTAATCTTTTCAGGATTGGCTGCTGAAGTATTATATCTTCGTCTGGATTAAGGTTGTCTATATTCTGCACCAAAATTTGCTTTTTAGAAAGACTTCATGCTGCTAAGTTCAGTCAATAAGAAATCTAGCTTCTCACAATTAAAATTTACAAGCCATCTCCCCAAGCTAATGTAGAATATTTAGCCTCTTAGTAATTTATACATTTATTTACAAAGTTGAGCTCTCATCCCTATCCTGCTTCCAATAAAAAAAATATAGATAGATAGATTTGTTATAGGTTTGCTTTCATTGCTAATGGGGAAACAACTATGCAGGTATATAAGACAGAGTAGAATTCTGCAAAATAATTTTTGGCAGTGTATATTTGACAGACACAGTTTCAAAATCTTGAATATCAAAAAGTGAGATTTCTGGAGTGAGGGCTGGAATAATACAAGTGGAAGAGTGAAGACAGAGCAAAGCAGACATCTGGGAAGCCAGGGAACTTCTGAGTTAATGATGGTCCCTCCCACAGGCTCTGCTCATCGTTCTTGTTCCCGGGGAGTCCATTGCTTTTTTCTCCAGACAGCACTGACTCCTCCTTCCAGCACGGGACCACGCACGGGGCAAGGTCAGCTATAGTTAGACCATTCACGGATCTAGCAACAGATATAGGGCTCATTGTTCTTACAGGTAGAATTAGGAGTTGGGATTAGATAAATTATTCATATACATTTTTGGTCAAGTTTCCCTTTCAGAATCAGAGGAAAGATTTGGAAACTCCACAAAAGAAAAAAAAAGGAGGGACTTCCCTGGTGGCCCAGTGGTTAAGAATCCTACTGCCAATGCAGGAGACACGGGTTCAAGCCCTGGTCCGGGAAGATCCCACATGCTGCAGAGCAACTAAGCCCATGCACCACAACTACTGAGCCCACGTGCCACAACTACTGAAGCCCACACGCCTAGAGCCTGTGCTCCACAACAAAGAGAAGCCACCGCAATGAGAGGCCCATGCACCTCAATGAAGAGTAGCCCCCGCTCACTACAATTAGAGAAAGCCTGCGCACTGCAACAAAGACCCAACGCAGCCAAAAATAAATAAATAAATAAATAAGAAATTTATTAAAAGAAAAAACAACACACGAACACAGCATTTTAGAGGTTTAAGCCTATCTACAGAATTAAGAATTAATTCTATTAAAGAATCCAGAGAGTAGAACAGTTTTAAAATATTATACATGATTTCATAATATGCATGAGTAGTGGGCTTTAGAACATCATTAATAATTTCTTTGCGATTTTCTATAATCACAAACTATCTGCGATGAACATGCATTTAATAGTGCTGCCTCAGAAGCCGGACCACCTATGCAGTGTTAAAATAATTAAATGAGGATCGCATGAGACTGAGATGGCTCTAATGCCTTGGTAGTCTATGTAAACAAACCACAACTTAAGCCAGATGTACCGAAATCCAAGAAAATGAAACTAAAGAACAACCAATCACAAACAGCCAACTAGATTTTCCCAAATAAGGCAACCACGTACGGTATAGCTTGTTAAATAACTTCCTTGCTTTGCTTCCATATCTTCTCTGCACAACCCTTCCCCTAGCTCCTGTTGGTGGAGTGCTCCTAATCACTTTTGTTCTGGCGCGGCCTGATTCAAATCGATGTTTGCTCAAATAAACTAGAAAATTTTAATAGGCCTCGGTTTACTTTTTAACAGTAGCATTCTTTATTCAGCCACAAACTTCATGTGTAACATTAGGAAAATTACTTATCTTTTCTTCATTTTCCTCATTGGTAGAGTCAGGGGATGACAGCATTATATTTACCTCATATGGTCATTGTCGGTATTAAATTAGTGGTGTGTGTGAGTTCATATTTGAGTGGTAACCTGGGCCTGGAATTTACATACATCATGCTTAGAACAGAACCTGGAACATAAGTGTCCAACTTATCTTAGATGCTGTCTGTGTAATTTTAAAGATCTCTATAAAGATGCATAAAAATAAACAAAATATAACTTATTATTTCATTTAGATTTTTTTTCTTTCTAGAATTTCAGAAGTCATATTAACCATATTATCTAAATTTGCAATGTAACATTCTATGCATTATCTGTACTCATGTTTATGGTTTCTAAATTAATGCAAAAAGAAAGGAAGAATATTTTTATATCATCATAGGAAAAGAGTGAGTAGCTGCTTCCTGACCAAAAAAAAAAAAAAAAAAACCCACTGGGAATAATATAATCAATAATGGTAAATGTCTATGTAGTAACTTCATTTGCACTTAGCATCCTTCACTGTATAATGTGTCCTGGGATCATATTCCTCTCCCCCTCACCCATCTCTTTTCAATAATGTACATCAAGCTTCCATTCTCATGGGGCTGGCATAAAATTACTTACATTAATATCTATATTCATTGGATCTTTTATAAAAAGACTTTTCTTGCTGAGCTAATTTGTCCCTATTTTTAAAGTATGTTTCAAAATAAGCATTCTAAACTGAATATGCAAAATTAATATCAATAGACTTCTGAAGTATGTATTCCTCTACCTATACTTTTTAGGGCTGCAAATCAGATATTTTAGATAAGATCTGGTTCAAAACTGTTCTACCAGATTCAATTTACCTTTTAACCTGAAATCCTTCAATACTTCCCTTTCCTCTCCTCATTCCTCCACTGGTGAGTGTGATAGATAACAATGCCATTTCTGTTAAACAAGAGAACATGTACACCCAACACCACTTTCCACCCCCACTCTAACACTTATAATGAAGCTAAGGAAAATATACACATAGTGGGAAAGGGAAAGCCACGTAAATTTTCTACTTAGTGAAACAAACCCCCCCCTTTTTTTTCACAGCACTTTCTGCTTATACTATATTTTTCCTTTTCAAAAACAGCTGTTACGTGCACTATGCACTTCATCCCTTTCCTATGACCAAGTATTTTTCAAGTCCTATAATTTTGCCTTCATTTTTTCATCCAAATATGAACATTCCCCTTCCCCTGAAATGCACACAGACACTCTATTTTAGGTGCCGTGGCATGTCAATAGCATCAATCACCATTCACACCATCGATCATGCAGCTATGAAGCAGTTGGATGACATCTGCCATAACACCCCCTGTGCAAAGATAATGCACTTGAATTTTGATGCAGAAGAATATTGGTCTGCAGACTTGTAATCAATCACAGCATCTTTTCAAGCATGCTATCTCAGAGATGTAACAGAGTTAATCACACATTCTTAGAGTGTGTTTGGAAATCAATATAAGAGAGTTCCATGCTGTTGACTAATATTGAATAATTAAAATATAATTCATAATTCTCCCAACATCCAATGCCATATAAATTATTCCAAACAATATATTGCTCTTTCAGCTTTAGCCCATTTCTCCATAATTATCAGTATTCTAAGATTTTTAAATTATTATTAAATTTTAGCAAGATTTGTAACATTCTAAAATGCAAAGCATAAAGACAAAGTAATCTCATATTTATTATTCCTGACTCTAGTACCATTTACTGTATGCAGATTTTATACAGCAATATATTCCTTGCATTGTTGATGCTGGACTCTGGTATACAGAAAAATCAAAATATATCATAGCAAAATTTGAATATAAAGAAAATTTTGTAAATGGAAACAATTAAAATAAATGAACAGTAAAATATATTTAATAGGATTGTTTAACTTGGTCTCATTTGAGACTAAGTCATTACATCCTAACCTGAAGCCCTTTAAAACCCTTGCTAATTTTTTCATCTTTTAAAATTTCATCATTATAGCATTTGGTAAATGCATTACTGATACTAAAATGTATTTACTACAAAAGATGCTTGCTGCAAGGCTAGGAACAAGTAGAAAAATACCATTTGGGTTCCTGAAAAACCTAGAAGTTTTGAGGGAAGAGGCATTGTTTCTGGGGATAGAACTCTCTCACTTACTTCCCGGATAGCAGAGAAAGCAGAGCTAGGTTTTGCCCCAAGGGAATGTTTCATTACCTCACACTTCTCAGAGGAAAGAGTAGAAAACAGAGAGGCTTGGAAGGAAGAAGAAGAGGGTTAAGTGTTTAGTTGCCAGGAGAGGCAGACCTCCCCTGTCTGGGGTTAGAAGTTTCTAGGGCAGAGTGTGGGGTAAAGGTACAGAGGTAAAACTGGCTAATATTTTTAATGCTTTGAATGTATATATCCATGATATATTATGTGGTTTCTAGGCTACCAACTTGTAACCTCAGTTCAAATCCATAAGAGTTTCCTCAGTCTGAAAAATATGCCCTTTCTACTTTGGTATTTGGGTTTAATTTCATAGGTTGAGAAATATTTACTGAATAATGGCTAAACGATTAGCATTAACTTCATATGTTCCATATGTACCTGTATGTTTATACTCACGTATGTAAATATACCCATATACACATGTACTCACTAACTCTATATGGTCTGATCATTAAATAATCAAATGCATAAAATACACTTATTCATGCTATACTCACTAATTATTCAAAGGAATTTCAGGAAATTTTTCATATGTACTATATATTGTACAAAGTGGTTAACATACTCTAGAACTGACGCCCATTGGTTTGTCTTGCCCAAATGTAGGTCAGACTCATTCTCAAATTCACCCTTTTTCCATCTGTACAGTATGCATCTGTAACTATTTATGACTAAGGACCTCGAGCAACTGACAAGGTCCAGCAACTTATATCATGATAGTATCTTCTCATCAAAGTGGGAAAATAAAGGCAAAGAATTTTTTGCTTCCAAGTGGGATATATCAATTTGGAACATATAAAATCCATCTGGCTGGATCAAACTTACAGGATTTAGCACGTAACAAACTGCCCTGAAGACCAGGGACGATTGTGCTGAAAATCAACTTGAACTCTGTACCTGTACGAAGCAGAGCACTTATCACATTATATTGTCAATAGTCCTCTATATGTTTATACCTTGCTCTGGATCTTGAGCTGTACTTGAATATTATTCATTTCTGGGCCCCTAGCACCGAGCTCAAATATACTACTCTCATAGATACTCACCTACTACTGAACGAATTCATAGGTGAATTAACATCTGAATTAATGCAGGGACAGTTTGATGGTCAGCAAAATTTTCCTTCTTGACTCTGTCCTAACAAAACTGAAGTGTTGTAAATTCTGCTCATTTTACAATTTTTAAAAAATAGGCAAATAATATGCATTCTGAAATTTCCACTGGAAAATTTAATCAGGAACATATTAAGATATTGATTTATTTTTATTCATTCAAACTACAAGCACTGATGTTGTGCCTTTCATGTGCCAGGCACAGTATTAAGTCCAAGCGACACTGCAAGGCATAAGTCAGAAAGACATAAATATTTAGAGTGGTAGTTCTCAACTGGGAACTTTTTGGCCCCCAGGAGACATTTGAAATGTCTGGAGACATTTTCTGATGTAACTGGGGTAGAGTGCTATTGGATAGAGGCCAGGGATGCTGCTAAACATCTTACAATGCACAGGGAAGGCCCTCAAAACAAGGAACTATTCCAGGATTAAATAACAGAATGTATACCTTTCATATCTTGAGGTTTTTATCATTTACTTTATTGACCTTGATCTTTCTAGGATGAAAAGTAGTTTGTGTTTTTTGTTGTGTTTCATATCCTCAAATGTCAGTGCCTTCCATTAAACTTTGTCAGCTTTTTTTCTCTGAACCATCCTATCGTTTCAGGAACTTGGTTTATTTATGCTTTCTTCTCTATCCTTTACTTTCAAAATCAATTTTTGGAAAGACAATATAAGTCTCATATCACAGTGCTCATTTAAGATAATAATACACTAATTAATCAATATATCAATTAACTATAACCATACGATAAATGTGTCTAATTTCTTGTGTTTAAGATACCAATGAACATGTTGGTATGATTTATCTGGATACACTGATAAAGAAGAATGACTTTTGAACACTGAAATCACACCACACAGTAGTTTTCCTTGGTATAAATGTACCAAGATAATCCTCTCTACTTCCAGTTCAGAAGATGACTATTATGTTTCTCCTTTCAGAGAGGTAGTTCCAACTTAAATGGATACACTTAAAGGGAAGCTATATATATATATATATATATATATATGTTTTGTTTTTTTGCGGTACGCGGGCCTCTCACTGCTGTGGCCTCTCACGTTGCGGAGCACAGGCTCCGGACGCGCAGGCTCAGAGGCCATGGCTCACGGGCCCAGCTGCTCCGCGGCATGTGGGATCTTCCCGGACCAGGGCACGAACCCGTGTCCCCTGCATCGGCAGGCGGACTCTCAACCACTGCGCCACCAGGGAAAACTGCAATCTATTTTTTTAACGTGTTAATAGAAATGTAGGCTATTCCTCTTTGCTCTAGAACTTTCCTTACGCATTTTGATCTCCCACATTGCCTTTCATCCAACTACACACACACACACTTAACTTTGGTAAGAGTTTCTTGATCTTCTCTTATGGACAGATGAAGACCTTTAAGAAGTCGTTTATCTCCTGCCCTTCATTCGGAGAAATGTAATCTAACTTTGAACAATTTTGAGTAGTATGCATACCATTACTGTATAAAATTATATTTTATTATAAATCTGAGTATTTTCATATGTATTTATGGTATATTTACTTTCTTTAACCCAAACATTTTCTTTAAGTAGTATTTTAAATAAATCTTTCCCATTTGCCACCTAAAGGCATTGTTATTTTGTTTTTAGGTATCTATGACTCTTTAAGAAAGATTTCCCTTTTCTGTATAAGATTTATTTCTACACTTGATAATAGGATCTTTTTTTCCAGCCTGTATAACTAGGTGTCATCAGTAATATAAGAAAACCTTTATTTTCCTTTATCCAATTCCTTACTTTAGAATTTACTACTAAATAATTTTACTTTTTTGAAAGTATTTTTTTAAAAATAAGTTTTAAAATAAACTTTAAAAAAACCTCTCAGATTAAATTGATTCACTAATAACCCATCTTTTTCTAACCCTCTAATTTCAATTTTTTCTTTCCTTTCTTTCATTCTCCTTTCCCTCTCCTTCCTACGCTTCATTTCTTGCTTTCCCCAAGTGCTTACTAATGTATGTTATGTGCACAGAGACATATATGTACTTTAGTTTCCCACTGCTGCTATAACAAATTAACACAAACTTAATGACTTAAAACAACACATATTAAATATTCTGCAGTTCTGGAGTTCAGAAGTCCTAATGACAAGTTATTATAGGCAGAGCCGCATTTCTTCTGGAGTCTCTAAGGGAGACACTCCCTTGCATTTTCCTGCTTTCAGAGTCCACCTGCATCTATCTTTGGCTCATGGCTTCTTCCATCTTCAAAGCCAACAAGGTAGCATCTTTAAATCAATCTCTCTCTCCCTCTCTCTCTCACCACCCTTGTCACTTCTACCCTGTCTGACTCTATTTTCTTATTTTTCCTCTTACTTGGACCCTTGTGACTACTGTACATTGGATCCAACTGTATAATCCAGGCTAATATTTTCCTCTCAAAATCATTAATGTAATCCCATCTGCAAAGTCTTTTTTTGCCATGAAGTTAATTAGTCACAGATTCTGGGCACACATCTTTGGGGAACCATAATTTTGTCTACCACAACACACATTTTAACTCTTTAAATATATAACTCTTTAAAATATAAAAGTTATAGCAAAATTTTGAAAGTCCTAATTATATTTGCAAACATATATGTATATACATACATTGATTCACAAATATTATATATATAATATATAAATAAATAACACAGGTTATATATGGTACAGTAAGATGACTGATGTACTTATTCTTATGTTTCATACATTTTAAAGCTTTTATTCAAAAATTGTACTTTAGCAAATGAAAATATGCTCAACATCACTAATTATTAGAGAAATGAAAATCAAAACTACAATAAGGTATCGCCTCACACCGGTCAGAATGGCCATCATCAAAAAGTCTACAAACAATAAATACTGGAGAGGGTGTGGAGAAAAGGGAACCCTCTTGCACTGTTGGTGGGAATATAAATTGATACAGCCACTATGAAGAACAGTATGGAGGTTCCTTAAAAAACTAAAAATAGAACTACCATATGACCCAGCAATCCCACTGCTGGGCATATATCTAGAGAAATCCATAATTTGAAAAGATACATGCACCCCAATGTTCATTGCAGCACTGTTTACAATAGCCAAGACATGGAAGCAACCTAAATGTCCATCGACAGAGGAATGAATAAAGAAGATGCGATACATATATACAATGGATTATTATTCAGCCATAAAAAAGAATGAAATGGTGTCATTTGCAGTAACATAGATGGACCTAGAGATTATCATTCTAAATGAAGTTAGTCAGAGAAAGACAAATATCATATGATAACCCTTATATGTGGAATCTAAAAAAAAAAAGGATACAAATGAACTTATTTACAAAACAGAAACAGACTGACAGACTTGGAGAAAAAAAAACTTATGGTTACCAAAGTGGAAAGATGGGGGGGAGGAATAAATAAGGAGTTTGAGATTAAAAAATACACATACTATATATAAAATAGATAATCAACAAGGACCTACTGTATAGCACAAGGAACTCTAGTCAATATTCTGTAATAACCTATATGGGAAAAGAATCTGAAAAAGAATGGATATATGTATAGATGCATAGATGAATCACTGTGCTGTACACCTGAAACTAACACAACATTGTAAATCAACTATAATATAAATTTTTTTTAAAATTTACTTTGAGGTTTCCTTAAAAGCTCATATTTTTTTGATATCACAAATGTCTTTTTGTTTTTGCATCCAATTATGTTCTCATACGCTATTCTTAATAAGGATAGTGTTTAATAATGCTTTTTGGCTAACGGTTTGGTGATTCAAGTTACCTTTTAACAAATTTATTGATATATAAGTAATGTGATACAGAAGTCTTACTACGGCCAAGAAAATTTACATCATTTCACCTCTTTATATCAGGCCTATTACTCTAATCTAGCAGATTAAATTTGCCAGAATGAAAGCTTTCAATCCGAAAACCTAACAATTTAAACAGCCATGGCAAGGTTTTCTTAAGTGAATGTGGATGTAGTTAACAGACCAACTTTTGTCATGACAATTATGATCACACACCTAATTCAATTTGCTTTAAACCACCTAACACTGTGTAGTGAAAAGAACAATGGTCTAGAATCAGATTGATATTGGCTTAAACTCTGGCTTGGTTGCCCAGTAGACTATGACTGTTGGCTCATCCCTTCACTTCTCTGAGTTTTGGTGCCTTCATCTGTAAGAGGAAAATAATAATATGTATCCCTATAATCCTTACAACAGTGGCTGCCTGATGCAAAGGGATTCTAAATAAATGACAGCAGGTTTTATCACAATCATCTTTAATAGAATAAAGAAAAGAACAAATCATGGAACAAGTCATTAAGTCATGAGTATAATCAAAGGGAAAATGAAAATAAAAAATCAAGAAATGCTTTACTACATATGAAAGAAAGAATCTTAGCTGAGCAGTCAGATTAGGTACTAGGTAAATTTCTAATAATACACAAGTCTGTCTCTATAGAGACATCAGATTCAGTTTTAAATGTACTTAACACTTTGCTTACCCTATATCAATCTACTTTGGCATTTATTTTTAAGAAATTCAATATTTAGGTTTTAATCTTATGGGATTTTTCCCCCTTATTTTATCATATAACTTGTTCAGGCTATTCTGATTCTTCTTTTTCTAAACATCTTTTTTTTTCATAGTCTTTCTTATGATGTTATGCACTGGATCAGTCAAACAAGATCATTTCAATTTTAATTCCAACATTCAAAACTTGGTGCCCATTTGACCTTTGTTATATATGTATATAAATATATATATATATAACACGTTATATAAAACAATACAAATATGCATATATGTAAAGTTAACATAAAGTTAAATATATACATAAATTAAAGCATTATGAATTTATTTATAAAATTAACATATAGGGGACTTCCCCAGTGGTGCAGCGGTTAAGAATCCACCTGTCAATGCAGGAAACATGGGTTCGATCCCTGGTCTGGGAAGATCCCACATGCTGCAGAGCAACTAAGCCTGTGTGTCACAACTACCAAGCCTGCCCTCTAGAACCTGTGAGCGAGCCACAACTACTAAAGCCCATATGCCTAGAACCCGTGCTCCGCAACAAGAGAAGCCACCACAATGAGAAGCCCACGCAATGCAACAAAGAGTAGCCCCTGCTCGCCGCAACTAGAGAAAGCCTGCGTGCAGCAACAAAGACCCAACACAGCCAAAAAAATTAAAATAAATTAAAATAAACATATAAAATTGACACAAACATATACACATAAACAGGCACATATCTATAATGGTATTGAAATAATGACTATTAAAATATGCTCCCATATCCTTGCTATCTACCTTCTTATCTAGCTTATCTATTTAATCTAATCTATTTTTCAAACTGTCAACACAGTGATCTTTCTAACAAGGCATATTTGATTGTTTCTCTTTGGTTGTAAAATTTCAAATGGAAGTCCATTATGTCTAGGATGATATGATAGGGTAGCTCCTTGGCATGGCCTACAAGAATCTTTATAATTTGGCCCTCCTGACCTCTCCAGATTAACCCCTGGGCCTCATTACTGGTGTCATCACTCAAATCCTGAATGTTTTTTGGTGTTTTTCCCCTCACAGTCGCTTGGCCGATTTCTCTCTCTATTTGGTTGACCTTCTATATTGAATATGCCCTCTAACCACCTGGCATAATTTCCATATATCTATAATTTTATTTCACAATTCTATTCTTCTGGAAAGCTTTTCTTAATTCATTTAATCAGCATTCATCACTTTCCCTTTGTGCCAGCAGGTTTTAATATCTTCTTCTGTAGTACTTTTGGAGTATTTTTTGGGAATGTGCATATACTGATTTTAGCCCCACCCAGACTTCACAATGCTACAGGCTATGTGTACCTCTAGTATAGTGCTCCTGAACTGGAAGGTATACAGGAAAGTTTAGTCAATAAGTAAACAGACAAATGAATGAAGTTGGTTCATTGGCTTACACTTTAAAATTCAATGTTTATAACCATCTATAATAATTACACTAATGGTATATAAATATATGCTTATTTTAAACAATGAAACAATATAGAAATACACACAGTGCAAGGTTATGGACTCTCAGCATTTCTCCCGACTGAACTGCCTTCCCTAGAGACACTGATATATAAATAAGTACATAAACCTGCATATTTAGGTTTAGATTTTAATAGGTATATAAATCAAATTATACTCTAGAATATTTGTGTATATTGCTCTTTTAGCTTAATACTATTACTCAATGCTCTCCTTGTGCCATTACAAAGAAATCTCTCTCATTCTTTTTAACCAGAACACAGTGTCCTATATTAGGTAATTAATTTAATTTATTAAGCCATCCTCCATTAATAAACACTTAGATCATTTCTATCCTTTACTACAAATAATGTTACCATAAATATCCTTATACACACACACACACACACACGCATGTACAAAATTGTGCCCATGTGAAAACATAAACAGAGCTTAGCTTGCTTCAACTATAATTCTTGCACTTAAGTGTATGCACTTTAAATTGGATACATGCTTCCACATGGTTCTCCAAAATTTTCAACAATAAATATTTGTTACAGTTAAAGAAGTTAAGAAAATTTTAATTAAAAAAACTCAGATTCAATCAAATTCTCCCTTTTTATTTATTTTTCCCCAGAAAATTGGCAAAGGAATTTCATAATTGTATTCCAAGAGGTAAAGTAGCATTTTCCATCTCCAAAATACAGGCAAACCTCATTTTACAGCATTTTGCAGATATCAAGTTTTATTTTAATTGAAAGTTTGTGGCAGCCCTACATTGAGCAAGTCTATTGGCGTACTTTTTCTGACAGCATTTGCTCACTTCGTGTCTCTGTGTTATATTTTGGTAATCTTCATAATATTTCAGACTTTTTCATCATTATTATATTTGTTATGATGATCTGTGATCAGTGAATTTCAATGTGACTATTGTAATTGTTTTGGGCTTTATGAACAGCAGCCATAGAAGACAGAAACTTAATAAATGTGTGTGTTCTGATTGCTTCACCCACTGGCCATTCCCCGTCTCTCCCTCTCCTCAGCCTCCTTATTCCTTGAGACACAACAATATTTAAATTAGGTCAATTAATAACCCTACAATAGTTTCTAAAGGAAGAGCCTCAAGTCTCTAAATCAAAATCTAGAAATGATTAAGCTTAGTAAGGAAGATATGTCGAAAGCCTAGAAAGGCAGAAAGCTAAACCTCTTGTGTCAAGTTGTGAATGCAAAGGAAAAGTTCTTGAAAGAAATGAAAAGTGCTACTCCAGTGAACACTTGAATACTAAGGAAGTGAAACAGCCCCAAAGCTGATATGGAGAAGTTTTAGTGGTCTGGATAGAAGATCAATCTAGCCAAAACATTCCTTTAAGTCAAAGCCTAATCCAGAGTAAGGTCCTAACTCTGCAATTCTGTGAAGGCTGAGAGAGGTGAGGAAGATGCAGAAGAAAAGTCTGAAGCTAGCAGAGGTTGTTTCATGAGGTTTAAAGAAAGAAGCCATCTCCATAACATCAAAGTGCAAGGTGAAGCAGCAAGTGCTGATGTAGAAGCTGCAACAAGTTATCCAGAAGATCTAGCTAAGATAATGAATAAAGGTTGCTACACTAAACAACAGATTTTCAATGTACAAAAAAATAGCCTTCTATTGGAAGAAGCTACCATCTAGGACTTTCATAGCTAGGGAAGAGAAGTCAATGCTTGGCTTCAAAGCTTCAAAGGACAGGCTGACTTTCTTGTCAGGGGCTAATGCTCTTGGTGACAAAATTGAATCCAATGCTCATTTACCATTCCAAAATTCCTGGGACCCTTAAGAATTATGCTAAATCTACCCTGCCTGTGCTCTATAAATGGAACAGCCAAGTCTGGATGACAGCATGTCTATTTACAATATGGTTTACTAAATATTTTAAGCCCAATGTTGATGCTTACTTCTCAGAAAAAAGATTCCTTTCAAAATATTACTGCTCATTGACAATGTACCTGGCCCCCCAAGAGCACTGATGGATATGTAGAGTGAGATTCATGTTGTGTTCATGTCTGCTAACACTACATCCATTTTGCAGCCCATGGATCAAAGAGTAATTTCAACTTTCAAGTCTTATTCTTTAAGAGATATATTTCATAAGACCATAGCTGCCATAGATAGTTATTCTGCTAATGGATCTGGGAAAAGTCAACTGAAAACCTTCTAGAAAGTGTTCACCATTCTAGATGCCATTAAGAACATTTATGATTCATGGGATGAAGTCAAAATATCAAAATTAACAGGAGTTTGGAAGAAGTTGATTCCAACCCTCATGGAAGATTTTGAGGCATTCAAGACTTCAGTGGAGGAAGTCACTGCAGATGTGGTGGAAATAGCAAGAGAACTAGAATTAGAAGTGGAGCCTGAAGATGTGACTAAATTGCTGCAATCTCGCGATAAAACTAGGATGGATGAGAAGTTGCTTCCGATGGATGAGCAAAGAAAGTGGTTCCTTGAGGTGGACATGCTGTGAAGATTGCTGAAATAACAAGGGATTGGAATATTACATAAACTTAGTTACTAAAACAGTGGCAGGGCTTGAGAGGATTGACTCCAATTTTGAAAGAAATTCTACTGTGCATAAAATGCTATTAAACAGTATTACATGCTACAAATTTTTCCTGAAAGGAAGAGTTAATCAATGCAACAAACTTCACTGTCGTCTTATTTTAGGAAACTGCCACAGTCACTCCCACCTTCAGCAACCACCACCCTGATCAGTCAGCAGCCAACAACATCAAGGCAACATCCTCCACCAGCAAAAAAGATTACAACTTGTTGAAGGCTGAGATAATGGTTAGCATTTTTAAACAATAAAGCATATTTTTAATTAAGGTATACAGGTTTTTTTTAGACATAATGCTATTACACACTTAATAGGCTACAGTAAATGGATTTCCCTGGTGGTCCAGTGGTTAAGAATCTGCCTTCCAACGCAGGGAAAACGGGTTTGATCCCTGGTCAGGGAACTAAGATACCATATGCCATGGGGCAACTAAGCCCGCACGCCATAACTACTGTGCCCACGCGCCTCAACTGGAGAGAAGCCCGCGTGCCACAATGAAAGATCCTGCATGCTGCAACAAAGATCCCACAACTAAGACCCGACGCAGCCAAAAATAAAATTAATTAATTAATTAAATTAAAAAATAGACTACAATATAGTGTAAACATAACTTTTATAGGCACTGGGGAACCAAAATATTCATGTGATTCAATTTGTTGCAATACTCGCTTTAATTTGGTGGTCTGGAACCAAATCCATAATATCTTTGAGGTATGTTTATAAACTAAGTCTGCATAGTTTAACACCAAAATCATCATAGCTTAAATTATCACGGACTGATGGCATATTAACGACTGAAAGTTAGAATATATTCATATTTACCAGAGGTGGCTATTGAATGTACTTATAGTATAAAATCAGGTGTTTGAATTTTAAAATATTTTAAACTCGTAGCTTTCTGAAAAAGTTAGACTGAATAATTAACCACTATGCAAAATTGGAGAATAAATGGGTTTGGGGCATCACTATATATTAAGGTGTTAAATGTTGTAGGACATTTAACAGGTGTTTGAATTTTAAAATCAGGTGTTTGAATTTTAAAATATTTTAAACTCGTAGCTTTCTGAAAAAGTTAGACTGAATAATTAACCACTATGCAAAATTGGAGAATAAATGGGTTTGGGGCATCACTATATATTAAGGTGTTAAATGTTGTAGCACAGAAAATTGTAAATTTGAGGTAATCTTTCATGTTCAATAAATATGCTTAATGAATTCATTTTGAGCAGTATAGAAAGAATCATCTGAGTCAAGTAAAACATGCTAGCATTTATGATCAGAGTTTTTGAACATTATATATCAATTTTAAGAAATTAAATATATTAGGTGTTTTTTTCCAAAGTTTAGGCAATATTAATACATTATACAACTGACAAGAAATGGCTCACTTTGTGTTTGGTCTTAAAAACTAAATCAATTGGCTTTAAATTAAATTAGTCAAATCCACTGTTTATTTGGCTTAGAAAAACAATTCCACTGAAAAACAATTGATTGACATTTGAGAGTTATATCTTTAGTTATAATATTCAATTATATAATTGGTGGTCAGGAAACAAATTAATGTGTGCTAATATGAAACATTATTTCTAACCTTGTTTAAATATAAAATTTATATTCATCTGGCAAGAATGTTATTATTCAAAATATCAATAAAATAAGCATATTGGAAATAGACTGAAAATTCACATTAAAATTCAAGGTTCTCATTGTTCTGATTTATTTAGATATTAACCAACCAGATGCCTAAGGAATGTATGGAGGATGTGTGTTAATAGTGGCATACATGGGAGATATCTAATTTTAACCTTTGCTGCAACATACTGCATTTGACATTTTAAGAAATATACAAATTCTTATATTGCAGAAGCAATCTCACTGGTGGTGAATTGCCAGTTCTTTTTCTCTTTTTTGTCTGGCAACCATGAGACCCAGATGCTAAGCACTGGAAGATATTTCTTCCCATAGCAGCATCTGGTGTGCTGGCTGACTCCATAAGCAATTTTGTTTTACAGCTTTAAAGCAGCTTCTGGGTCTATTACATGGTTAATCTGATGGGCTGTCTGGGCTGCCTTGTTCTCCTGGATGCCATATGCCAAAAGCTAGAGATGCAATGAACTATCTGCCCATTAGGGCTCCTATAAAGAGCACACCTGAAAAAAACTAGCTGCAAAGAGAGTGCTCTACTTCTGTTTAGCCATTACAGTACCAGTGATGAGTGACCTGGCTAAAATAGTGCTAAAAACTCACCAAACATGTTCAATGCCCTCTGAGCACCAGAGAAGACTAGAAAACTGTAAATAATAAAATATGCAGGAAATCAATGTATCATTTGATAATGACCTAAGTATTTGCAATTTTCTCCCATGCAAGAGAAGGAACATATAACAAACTGTAGAACTGTGTGAGCAAGAGACACAAATTTGATTGCTGCTATTCTGTGGCAATTAACTCATGAAAGGGTGAATATCCTGAGTGTTAGGGACTGAGTCTAACTCATTTTTATATTTTCAGGGCCTACCAGAGTATTTGAACATGGCAGAAATGGAGTAAGTTATTTCAAGTAAATAAAAGCAGATAACAAGATAATATTATTGCAATTGTGCAATAAATTGTATAATCTTTAAATTCTTTGCATCATTAATTTCTTATCCTTTAGATATTACATTTTATATAGCTTTTTCAGAGACTCCTTTCCTTGCCACCCAGAGACTAGATTGAACCACCCTTCTGTATACCCCAATATCTGCTAATGCATGTCATTATATCATTTAACACCATTTACATTTATGTACTTGTGTGATCATAGTCTTTTAATTGAAAACATAGGTTAATATTGATTTAATTTAAAACATGTCAATATACACTGGTATCTTAATTTTTTCATGAGGGCTGAGGCATATTCTTTAATTGTAGAAGAGTTCAAGGTCTGCAGACTAAAACATATCAACTGATAAATAAACAATGCAAGTGATAAGAGAAGAGGGGAACTTTAGTTCATCAAGTAAATGAGTTAAGTGATGTTAACTAAAGAGTTTCTACTTTACTCCACTAGCTCTCATTCTTGCAATTGCTCCTTCTTTTTCTGGTATCATCTCTCTGGCCCACTCTTCTGTCTCTCGCTTCTACTCTTAAGAGCTCATGTGATTAGACTGGGTCCTCCGAGATAATCCAGGATAATTTTCCTGTTTTATTAGTTAACTGATCAGCAATCTTAATTCCATCTATAAACTTCCATTTTCCTTGTAAAAAAACCTATTCATAGGTTTTGGGATTAGGACATGGACCTCTTCTGTCTCTGACACTGTTCAATCACCAGAATTTAAGGGTGCAGAGGGAATATACTCTTGATAAAGTTTCCCAGTTGAGCTCCAATAGTGATATATGGAAACAAGAGAAGGTTCACTGATTTATATCACATTAATGCTGATACTTTAGAAATGCTTTAGTCATGCACCCTCACTTTATATAAGGGGAAATCAAATCCTTAAGACCTAAATCACAAAACCAAAACTATCTCCTGAAAGAATTAGGAATAATAACTAGTTTTCCAACTCTCATTTTAGTGTTCTTTTTACTAAATCATCCTCCTTAATCATCTTCTGGTTCAGGCCAAAAACACACAGTAGTCTATTTCACAGGTTATATGATTCTTAATGATTCATAAAAATAAAAACAAGATTATAATAAAAATATAAAATTCTTACAAAAATTAAAATACAATTTAATGGGTGAAGGCTACAGCTTCATTCACATAAAACAAAAGCACATAAAAATGTACTATACCAGCCATGACATTAGAGCTTTGTTCAGGTATAGCCAGGAGAAAACACTTGGAAGTTGACAAATTCGTTTTAGGGAAACTCACTGCTCCAGGCTTCATGCTTTAACCTTGTGTTTAGAGAGAATAATTCCGCCCCCCCCTCCACCGGCTCCCACCAAATAAATTCATGGTAACCTGCTTTTATATGTCTTTATACTAGCAGACCACACAATAAAACAAAAAAGAATTGTGTTGAACTAGTCAAGTAATTAGAGATATGGTTTGTAAACCCAGAAAATTTAATAACTAAAAATCTTAATCAAAATATATATATTTAAATGTGAAGCATTTGATTGTTGTATTCCTTTCTCTACACCATAAATATTCACTGAATAAATGACCCAAAGTTATTCTATGGTTAATTTGGCTAAGTATATTTGGCTCCAATGTCACTCCAGATCCTGTTTGTCATTCCAGAATTCCAGCTGAGCTAGAACTGCTTGAAATCATAAAAAAGAACTTCCCTGTAAAATTTCTTTTTTCTTTTCCTATTCAACAACCAATGCCCTGAACAGAACTAGGTACTGACATTGCTACTGTCATCCAGCTTCTCTATCCCCTGGCATTTCCTAACCTGTACACTGGAAGCCAAATTGAATATGCTCTTGTTCACTGAGATATTTGTTTTCATATTTCTTCATTTAGGAAAATGCTGTTTAATATTTGAATATGTTTATATTAGAAGGGATACTTTAAAGGAGAGAGAAAATGATTTTGAATAAACTATCTCTCTCCAATTATAAATTTGAAAATCTTCATTTAGGAATTTTACATTAAACAAAGCATATTTTGAGCAAGCAATATTTTTCTAGCTTTACTGAAGTACATTTGACAAATAGAAATTCCATAGTGTTAAGGTGTACAGCATGTTTTGATATACATATACACTGTAAAATTATTAACACAATCAAGCTAAGTAACATATCCATTAACTCACCAAGTTACTTTTGTGAGTATGCTGAGAACACTTGAGATCTACTCTCTTAGAAAATTTTAATTATTATTATTAAATATTGTCAACATTCTGTACATTAGGTCTCCAGAGCTTATTCATCTTTTAACTGAAAGTTTGTTCCCTTTTACCAATATTCTCCCCATTTCCCCATCCCCTAGCCAGTAGTAAACAACATTTCATGTAAATGAGTTCAACATTTTTAGATTCCATGTATGTGCGATTATGCAGTATTTGTCTTTCTGTGTGTGGCTTATTTCACTTAGCATAGTGTCCTCCAAGTTTATCCATGTTATCACAAATGGCAAGATTTCCTTCTTTTTTAAGGCTGAATAATATTCCATTGTGTGTATGTGTGCATCGCATTTTCTTTATTCATTCATCGTCTACAGACCCTTAGGTTATGTCCATATCTTTGCTACTATGAATAATGTTGCAGTGAACATTGGAATGCAGATATCTCTTAGATACACTGATTTTATTTTCTTTGGCCATATATCCAGAAGTGAATTACAGCATCTTATGATGGTTTTATTTTTTAACGTTTCAAGGAAGCTCCATACTGATTTCCATTGACTGTATCAATTTACATTTCTACCAACAGTGGATAAGAGTACCCTTTTATTTACATTCTCACCAACACTTGTTATCTTTTGAGTTTTTATTAATAGCCATCCTAATAGGTGTGAGTTGATATCTCATTGTGGTTTTGATTTGCTTTCCCTGATTAGTGATGTTGAACATTTTTTCATATACCTGTTAGCCATTTGTATGTCTTCTTTAGAGAAATGTCTATTCAGGTCCCTTGCCTACTTTTTAATTGCTTTATTGGTTTTGTTTTGTTTTGTTATTGAGTTATATGATTTCCTTATATTTTGGATATTAACCCCTTATCAGATATATGGTTTGCAAATGTCTTCTGCCATTCTGTACTTTGTCTTTTCACTCTGCTGATTGTTTCTTTTACTGTTAGTTTAATGTAGTTCCACTTATTTGTTTTCGCTTTTGTTGCCTTTGCTATCTGGTGTCAAATCCAAAATATCACTGTCAAGATCAATGTCAAGGAACTTTTTCCCTGTTTTCCTCTAGGAGTTTTATGCTTTCAGGTCTCATATTTAAGTCTTTAATCTAACTTGAGTTGATTTGTGTGTATGGTCTAAGATAAGGGTTCAATTTTATTCTCTTGCATGTGAATATCTAGTTTTACCAATACCATTTATTGAAGAGACTATTTTTTTCCTATTGTATGTTCTAGGTAATTTTGTGGAAGATTAGTTGACTGTATATGCATAGATTTATTTCTGGGCTCACTATTCTGTTCCATTGGTTTGAGTAAGCAATATTTAAAAACTAGAGACTGCCTACAGCCAAACAGGAAATACAAAACTTGACAATTTATTTTGTTCTTAAGAAAATAGTAAGTACTGTTAAAGAGATGAAAATTTATTTTGCCTTACCCTATCTCCTAAATTTCCTTCACTGCTACAGTATTTCCATATTTTGTTAGAATCAGAGCCAAATTTTAGATAGCTACAGATGAAGTGGAAGTAAAAAATAGTCCCTAAAATTCCAGTATTTATCAAAATTTGGTTTACTCAGGAAGCCTTATTCTTAAGGTAAAAATCAAACAAACACGAAACAGAAAACAGCAGTACAACCATCTTATTCCTCTCTTTTATATTAAAAGATATGCTATTGTACTAGAATATATACAAAAAGAAAACCTATGGAGAATTCACCTTTGTTTCTTAATGATATACCAATGGCCGCTCTTAGACAGTTCAAGAGCAACTTTAAGAAAAGTTGCCACAGAAGTTTCCATGTTAAATTTTTGGAGTTTTAAAATATGAGAATATTCTTTGAAGCCAATTTTTATGGGAAATTACTAAAATACATAGAAAAAGCACGACTTTGTGGATCATGGGTAGAGTTCACAGTCTTGTATTACAACCCTCATGCTGTGCTTTTGCCTATGACTGGTAGCTCAAAGGCATCATTTTGAGTGGAATCATATTGTTTAGGAGTAGTAACTCATGCTGCTCTGCTACAAAGCAATCAGTAACACAGAGATCAATGGGACAGGACAGAAGAAAAAGGAAAGAGGCAGTTGAAAAGATATTTCTGATATTAAAGATATTAAGAGGGAAGATATTGAAAGTAGGCTGGGTAGAAATTATATGGACATTTATAAAATATTTTTAAGTATATACCCATGGCCTAATAACTTTAAAGTAAAATATATATTTTCAATGAAGCATATATTTATAAGATATATAAATAAAACCTTAATCTAAATGAAATTAGCTAATATTGATAAACTGACTCTGCAAAGCTAAGCTATAAAACTCCCAAAGACGGTTCTACCATTTTCTTAAAATTTTTCCTCAATAAAATTAAATGTAATCCATATGTCTAGGCTTATTTTATGTTTATATCATGAAGATAGCAGATGATGAAGTAACTTTATTACTTAACACTTCTCAGGGCTTTTAATGTCTTTAATATAAACCTGAGAAATAATGTCAGGAAACTGCGTCTTGATGAAGATAAACAATACACAATTTCCAGAGATTAAGAATTTGCTTTAACTAGTTTTTATTAAAGAAACTCTGTTCACACAGCTTGAAGAACTGTGTCAAATAGAGTATAAGTGAAGACAAGTCTAGAGACCAAGAGAGACAACTTTTTTTTTTTAATACATCCTTATTGGAATATAATTGCTTCACAATGCTGTGTTAGTTTCTTCTGTACAACAGAGTGAATCAGCCATATGCATACATATATTCCCATATCCTCTCCCTCTTGAACCTCCCTCCTACCCTCCCTATCCTACCCCTCTAGGTTACTGCAAAGCACCGAGCTGATCTCCCTGTGCTATGCTGCTCCTTCCTACTAGCTATTTATTTTACATTTGGTTGTGTATATATGTCGATGCTTCTCTCACTTCGCCTCAGCTTTCCCCTCCCCCACAGTGTCCTCAAGTCCATTCTCTATGCCTATGTCTTTATTCCTGCCTTGCCACTAGGTTCATCAGTACCATTGTTTTTTTTAGATTCCATATATATGCTTTAGCATACGGTATTTGTTTTTCTCTTTCTGACTTACTTCACTCTGTATAACAGACTCTAGGTCCATCCACCTTACTACAAATAACTCAGTTTCATTTCTTTTTATGCCTGAGTAATACTCCATTTTATATATGTGCCACATCTTCTTTATCCATTCATCTGTTGATGGACATTTAGGTTGCTTCCATGTCCTGGCTATTGTAAATAGAGCTGCAATGAACATTGTGGTACAGGTCTCTTTTTGAATTATGGTTTTCTCTGGGTATATGCCCAGGAGTGGGATTGCTGGGTCATATGGTAGTTCTATTTTTAGTTTTTTAAGGAACCTCCATACTGTTCTCCATAGTGGCTGTAACAATTTACATTCCCACCAACAGTTCAGGAGGGTTCCCTTTTCACCACACCCTCTCCAGCATTTATTGTTTTAGATTTTTTGATGATGGCCATTCTGACCAGTGTGAGGTGATACCTCATTGTAGTTTTGATTTGCATTTCTCTAATAATTAGTGATGTTGGGCATCTTTTCATGTGCCTCTTGGCCATCTGTATGTCTTCTTTAGTGAAATGTCTATTTAGGTCTTCCACCCATTTTTTAATTGGGTTGTTCTTTTGATATTGAGTTCCATGAGTTGTTTGTATATTTTGGAGATTAATCCTTTGTCCACTGTTTCATTTGCAAATATTTTTTCCCATTCTGAGTACTGTCTTTTCGTCTTGTTTATGCTTTCCTTTGCTGTGCAAAAGCTTTTAAGTTTAATTAGGTCCCATTTGCTTATTTTTGTTTTTACTTTCATTACTCTAGGAGGTGGGTCAAAAAAGATCTTAGGGTGGCTTACGTCAAAGGGTGTTTTTTCTATATTTTCCTCTAAGAGTTTTATAGTGTCTGGTCTTACATTTAGGTCTTTAATCCATTTGGAGTTTATTTTTGTGTATGGTGTTAGGGAGTGTTCTAATTTCATTATTTTATGTGTAGCTGTCCAGTTTTCCCAGAACCACTTATTGAAGAGGCTGTCTTTTCTCCATTGTATGCCCAGAGATAAACCCACACACATATGGTCACCTAATTTATGACAAAGAGAGCCAATTTCAAACCCTGAGTTGACTTTGTGTAAGTTCTTTAACAATGCACTGTGACATATTTTCTTCTTTGTAAAAATAAGAATTTTATAGCTAAGCTATTCTAAATTACTTCCTGTTGTAACATTTCCTGTATCTAGCACCCACTTATTAACATCCCTAATGTGAGTTTCATGTACGTTAATTCTGCATTGAAAATTAACTTCCAATTCACATTTTATCAGCATGGAGGAACATATAGACAAGGGCAATTTTGACCATGAAGATTCAATAGACCAAAGGAGCAAATTCGTCTATATACAGTTTTACCAAATCATGTACTTTATTATTATATCTACATTGAGGCATGCTTTATCAGGCAGCCTTTCCTAATATAAAATCACTTTTTAAATTTTAATTTTTATTTTATGTTGGAATATAGTTGATTTACAATGTTGTGTTAATTTCAGGTGTATAGCAAAGTGATTCATACAAATGAATTTATTTACAAAACAGAAACAGACTCACAGACTTGGAAAAAACACTTATGGTTACCAAAGGGGAAAAGTGGGGGGAGGGATAAATTAGGAGTTTGAGATTAACATATACACACTACTATATATAAAATAGGTAATCAACAAAGACCTACTGCATAGCACAGAGAACTCTACTCAGTATTCTGTAATAACCTACATGGGAAATTAATCTGAAAAAGAATAGATATATGTATATGTATAACTAAAATCACTTTAAAAAATTACTAAACAGTGTAAAATATTGTAATGTTTTATTTGTTTGTTTGTTTTGACAGTTTTGAGGCCCTAGCTAGAATCTGGCCACTTCCCTTTCTTGAATAGTTAAATGTACACCCAACCTTTTATCTGTCACACTCTCATGCACAAGCCCTACTCACCCCAGGGCCAGGTGAACTAGGTCCAGACCACTAGGGTCAGCCCCTTTGTTCCAGCGACCAAGAGAAATTATTAAAATCAGCCAATCCACAGGGATCCTGGGAAACCTATCTAACCCCATTCCCCTTTGCCATACATAAGCTGTCTCCTACAGCTCCAGCTTGCTCTTACCCTGTCCCAGTGCAACCACCATGTGGCCTTGCTTGGCAGTGTTCTCTCATTGGGAACCATAAAGGCTTTTGCCTTTTATCCATATGACTTATTCATTGTGTTTTGTACTGCCATCAAAAGAATCTTTAAATCTTATAAAACAACTGACGCTATGAGCAGAGAGGCATGACCATGACCACTGACTCTTAGATAGCTTCATGGGGGACTGCTCTTGCCTTACTAATTGATTCCAAATCACCACATGAACAGCTTGAGACAGAACTCCAGCAAGTTTAGCTAAAGCCTTGTTGCTTGCTGCCATGTCTGCTGGTGATTGCCACACCTCTCCTATAAAAATTTCTTGGGCATGGGAATACTCAAAATGAATATGTACAGTTGTCCCTTGGTATCTGGAACAGATTGGTCCTAGGATCTCTCTCCAATACCAAAATCTGAGAATGCTCAAGTCCCTTATATAAAATAGCTTAGTACTTTCATATAACCTAAGCACATCTTCTGGTATACTTTAAATCATGTCTAGATTACTTATAATACCTAATATGGTGTAAATGCTATGTAAATAGTGGTGGACACACAATAAATTCAAGTTTTGCTTTTGGAACTTTCTGGATTTTTCTTTTTTCCAACGTGGGGTTGGTTGAATCTGTGGATTAGGAACCCTTGGATAGCGAGGGACAGCTGTAGTTAGTCAGCTAAACTTCCTGGGCTAGAAACTAGCCCAGCTGAAGGCCACCTTAGGGCAATAGAAGTGATAGGCCACTTACATCACACCTTTTTAGGTTGGGCATTCAGGTGTGTTTCAGGTCACAGCCTGTGTTTGGCAGAGGCCTATTCCTGGGGCCCACAACTTCTTCAGTGTTGGTGTTCCTTTATAATTATTGGGAGGCAGAACTCTGGTTTGTCTGTGTGTTATAGATTGGAGGAGAGTGTTGTGGGCTACCCAGCAGTAGAGAAATGGCCTGATCTCCTTGTCACTGCTGCTCAGGTGGGGGTAGTGGACTACCTGTCTTCTTTGCTGCTGCACACATTGCTATAATAGTAGTAAACTTCACATGCCCCAATCCTCAAGGGTATGGTGGATTGCACCCTTGGAGGCCTGGAGCCCAATGCTTAATCAAAAGGGACGCTCTAGGGCAAGGGAAGAATATCTTATTCCTGCACCCTGCCCTACACCAAGAACATCTGCTGAAATTATCCACTTGCTTAAATAATGTAAGCCTTCTAGCCAGTGTGCTTGGGCCTTAGAAAGTGCAACTGTTTATCAACATGCAAAGGGACTGATACTTGGGACAAGAGGGCTAACTAAAGAGGTTGCTTTAGCCTCTGGGAGCTGGACAGGGAAGACTTGGAAGGAGAGACAGCTGTCTACAAGGCAGGCCACCATGACCCTACCCCTGCTTCCCCTTTTCTGTAACCCCTAAAAGGGCTATACTCTGAGTTACCAGAGACAGAAACAAAAAACCCCAGCTTCAGGTGGTTACAAGTTCAAAAGAAAAACAAACCAGAAGGAATGGAAAGAAAAAAAAAAACCCAAATACCCTGTCCAGGGACAGGACATTCAAAAATAAACAAAAAAATCTCTCTCAATATCTCTGTGTGTGTGTGTAGATATATGTATATACACACACACATACACAATACATACAATGTCCATAATTTGACTCAACTGAAAATTCAAAATTTACCAAAGAATTTACATAACAAAAAGATAAAAACATAGAAGGGTACTGGTAGGCTTTTGTGTCTCTACAACATAGGTTCTAAACTTTAACATCTAGCAAAATGCATGAACTGACAAAACCTTTATGTACTGAATCAATACTAGGGCTCAAATTATTTCTCGGGATTCCACTAATATTAAAATGGTACCCTTTATAACCTTAGGAAAATAACTATGTATAAAATAGCAGAAAAATAGGTATGTCTTACTTTAATTGTAGCCTTCCTTAAATTTCCCAGTCATAGTACCAATTGCCCTGAAATATCTCATAGTGACCTTATACCAGTGGCCCCACAGTTCTCAGGACCCCCTAGTCAGCCTCAGACTGGGATTTATACCATTGCATCTCCTGGTTTTCAGGCCTTCAGACTGGGACTGAATTATACCACAGGCTTTGCTGGTTTTCCAGCTTGCACATGGCATTCTATGGGATTTGTCAGCCTCCATAATCAGGTGAGTCAAATTTCCATAATAAATCTCCTCTTCTATATCCATATATATTCTGTTGGTCTGTTTCTCTGAGAAAAGCTAATAGAGTAAACAGACATTTTAACACAATAAGTAATAAAATTAAATTAAATCTTTGGCGCTTACAAGTTGGCTGGCTAAAATGAGACTCTCCACAGATCTCCAGTTGAAATAGTTAATAAGGGCCAACGTAAGTAAAAACACATTCTTCAAGGATTAAAATATGTTATATAAGACCTAATTGATAAAGGGCTGATTATGTCCTCTGCATTCTCATGTGACAGCCCAATTTTGCCTGTTCTTAAACCTAGAAAGAATAAACGGCATTTCATGGTGACTCCTGCAATCTCAATAATGTGGTCCTCCTCATTAAGGCTCTACTGAACATTCATGTTATGTTCTAACCCCTAGTACCTCAGAATTTGACTGTACTTGAAAACAGGGGTTTTTTTCTTTTAAGTTGGCCAGATTTTTTTATTTCTGTAATTTTTTAATTGAAGTATAGTTGACTTACAATGTTGTCTTAGTTTTACGTGTATAGCAAAGTGATTCAGTTATACATATAACTTTTTTTTTAGATTCTTTTCCCTTATAGTTTATTGCAAAATATTGAGTATAGTTCCCTGTACTATACAGTAGGACCTGTTGGTTATCTATTTTACATACAGTAGTGCGTACATGTTAATCCCAAACTCCTAATTTATTCCTCCCCCGCCTTTCCCCTTTGGTAACCATAAGTTTGTTTTCTATGTCTGTGGATCTATTTCTGTTTTGCCTGTAAGTTCATTTGTATCATTTGTTTTTAGACTCCACATATAAACGATATCATATGATACTTGTCTTTGTCTGGCTTATTTCACTTAGTATGATAATCTCTAGGTCCATCCATGTTACTGCAAATGGCATTTATTTCATTCTTTTTTTAAGGCTGAGTAATAATCCATTGTATAAATATACCACATCTTCTTTATCCATTCATCTGTCAATGGACATTTAGGTTGCTTCCATGTCTTGGCTATTGTAAATAGTGCTGCAATGAATATTGGGGTGCATGTATCTTTTGGAATTATGGTCTTCTCTGGATATATGCTCAGGAGTGGGATTGCACGATCATATGGTAGCTCTGTTTTTAGGTTTTTAAGGAATCTCCATACTGTTCTCCATAGTGGCTGTATCAATTTACATTCCCACCAACAGTGCAAGAGGGGTCCCTTTTCTCCACACCCTCTCCAGTATTTATTGTTTGTAGATTTTTTGATGATGGCCATTCAGACCAGTGTGAGGTGATACCTCATTATAGTTTTGATTTGCATTTCTCTAATAATTAGAAATGTTGAGCATCTTTTCATGTGCCTCTTGGCCACCTGCATGCCTTCTTTGGGAAAATGTCTATTTAGATCTTTTGCCCATTTTTTTTGACTGGGTTGTTTGTTTTTTTGATATTGAGCTGTATGAACTGTTTGTATATTTTGGAGATTAATTCCCTGTAGCTTGCATCGTTTGCAAATATTTTCTCCTATTCTGTAGGTTGTCGTTTTGTTTATGATTTACTTTGCTGGGCAAAAGCTTTTAAGTTTAATTAGGTGCCATTTATTTATTTTTGTTTTTACTTCCATTTATCTAGGAGACAGATCCAAAACTGTCACTGTTTGCAATTGACATGATGCCATACATGGAAAGTCCTAAAGACCTCTCCGGAAAACTACTGGAGCTCATCAGTGAAGTTGCAGAATACAAAATTAATACACAGAAAGCTGTTGCATTTCTATACATTAACAACAAATGATCAGAAAGAGAAATTAAGGAAATAGTCCCATTTACCATCGCACCAAAAATAATAAAATACCTAGGAATAAACCTACCTAAGGAGGCAAAAGACCTGTAAAAACAGTGTGGTACTAACAAAAACAGAAATGTAGATCAATGGAACAGGATAGAAAGCCCAGAAATAAACCCATGCACCTATGATCAATTAATCTATGACAAAGGAGGCAAGAATATACAATGGAGAAAAGTCAGTCTCTTCAATAAGTGGTGCTGGGAAAACTACACAGCTACATGTAAAAGAATGAAATTAGAACATTCTCTAACACCGTACACAAAAATAAACTCAAAATGGATTAAGGACCTAAATGTAACACCAGATACTATAAAACTCCCAGAGGAAAACATAGGCAGAACACACCGACATAAATGACAGCAATATCTTTTTGGGAGATAGGATTTTTGAGAGGTAAAATGAGGTCATATAGGTGGGCCCTAATTCAATATGACTGGTATCCTTATAAGAAGAGGAGATTAGGATACAAACATGTACAAAGGAAAGACCATGAGAAGACAGAGAAGAAAACATGTACAAGTCAAGGAGAAAGGCCTCAGAATGAAACCAACCTTGCCAATACCTTGATCTTGGACTTCCAACCTCCAGAACTGTGAGAAAATAAATTTTTATTGTTTAAGACACCCAGTCTGTGGGTGTCTGTGGCAGCCCTAGCAAACTAATACAACCCAATATTATTTAAATTACTAACTCTACACAATCACAACCAGTAAATATTTTGCTATTATAAATTTCGCTAATATGTTCTACTCAATGCCTATTTCAACATCCTCTTGGTCACAGTTTGCCTTAGCCAGCAAAGGGACAGAATACACCTTTACTGTGCTACCCATGGAGGACCTCTGCAGCCTTGCCATGGCACACTATCTTTACAGACAAGATCTTAACTGTATCAATGTTTCTCCAGGAACCTTGATAACCTTACATTGGTAACACCTTTCTCCAAGGGCTTACATTGAACACACTTACTAAGGATATATCAGTCTAACATTTTTTAGTCCTTTTGGAGGCAACATATTCCTTATTTACAAATTCTACTTAATCTCAAGGATACTGCTTCTTACAAATCTACCCACTTAAATGGAGATCCTTCCAAAAAAAGGTTGTAAAATCTGTCCAAATTAAAATCAGTGGGCATTCCTGTTAGTGCCCTCAGAGACTCCACTGTAGAGCCTTTGGTAACCTCCTCGCATGCCTCCTAGAATCTCTGGACCACATGAAACGGCATAAACTGTCCATGGGCTTCTTATGTAAAAAAGTGTGCCCTTCGGCTTCCCTGGTGGCGCAGTGGTTGAGAGTCCGCCTGCCGATGCAGGGGACGCGGGTTCGTGTCCCGGTCCGGGAAGATCCCACATGCCACGGAGTGGCTAAGTCCGTGAGCCATGGCCGCTGAGCCTGCGCGTCCAGAGCCTGTGCTCTGCAACAGGAGAGGCCACACCAGTGAGAGGCCCGCGTACCACAAAAAAAAAAAAAAAGTGTGCCCTTTTCACCTCTGTAATATATATGTATATATTATAAGAATGAAAAGAAAATTTCTGGCTACATACGTGGTCTCTCCTGGAAAGGAAAACTTTCACAGACCCTGAGCCTGTGACTCTCCTCACCTAGTTGTGCATCATGCCTTGGGTCATGAAAGCAACATCTTGCAAGCTCGGCTCTAAGCTATTGTGACCTTATTGATATAGGATGGAGTAAAACCTGGGCTCTCTGACATATTCCACATGCAGAAGGGGGTGTGTTCCCCTGTTCTCAGTCCCTTGCCAGATGCCATGATACTGTTGGAGGTTACCCCTCCCCAAAGCGCCTCGACTTCCTAGGGAAGTCCCTTGGATTAACTGAGTGAATAACAATGGGAGTTCATAGTATGGAAGTTCTGGCTTCCAGCCCTATGGGATGGGGGCAAATATCAAAAATCCATAAAGATATGGGGAGATACTATTAAAGAGCCTCATATATAATGAGTATTTATATACCTAGGGTATATTTGGGAAAGTTTTGTTAAAGTTGGTTTGAGTCAGCCAAGGATCTTTGAATTAAGAATAATTAAGCCCTGGAGCAACATAGAGATCCATTTAGGGGTTCATTTGTCATTTCTGTAAATTATATAATTAGAGTTAACCATAGATTGTCCCACGAGCCAGACACCTGCCCTTCTGTCAACAGTTTAACTAAGCTACTCCATGGTGTTGCTGCCTTCTTAGCAGGTATTTTGTTTGGCCATGCAGCCCACAGTGACTTTAAATCGACACTAGCTTCTCATGAGGTACATACCCTAGACAGTAACCTGCAGATTCACAAGCAAATGTAAATTCCTGATATGACTTTCCCAACAGCCCTTATGATCATAGTCTCCCCTGGCTCCGGGTGATTTCACCTTAGCACCCCTTAGATAAAACCCTGTGTTGCTTATCAATCCCTGATTTTTTATTTGAATTGACCAATCAGTCTTTAGCTCGGGGACCCCAAAGCACTCCACACACAGATCTTAATAAAGGCATGTGCCCCAGGGGTTACCCCTCTCTGTCTGTACTCTGCTTTGATATCCCCATGAGACCCCTTAAGGCATGCAGAGTACTTCCTCCAGGAACTGTGAGTGATAAACTTCTATATTTCAACTCCTCTTGTGATCTGTTGTTAAACCACAGCTCACCATCCTACAACCTGTGCTCTACTTAATATGTGCTAATTTGAAAACTTCATAACACCATCTAATATGGGATTCATTTAAGACTAAACTTCCAGTGCCACAAAAAATTCTTCCTCAATATTCAGGTTTTAGGGAGTGGATGATTAATCCAGGCTCTCCCTCTGATCCTTTCCGGAAAATTAAAATTAATGTTCCCAGGCCATTCCCACATATAATGCAGACAACCAAGGGACATTAAAAACAAAACCAAAAATAAAACAAACCAAAAAGCCCAACACCACTTAGCAAATGAAAATACAATTTAGAGATAATAATGGAATTAATACAATGTCCCATAATGATAAAACCAGACAACGATCCCTCTGTGGTAATACATGCTAGAGAAAAATCAACATCAGGCAACAAATGCCTGTCAAGTGCAAATGCACACCATCCTGTTGACTCTTGGTTCTGTTATTACTGGTCTGAGTACTTTCATTGATATGTGATCCAGAGGCCCAAGCCCTCCAAATAAGCCACTGTTTCAACCAAACACAGTAAATGCAGAGGCTCCCATGTCATTGAGCTTGACTGATTCAACACCTCCCTGGCTTGACTGTCAGCAATCAAACCAACAACTGAGACAAGGGCCTACAGCTACAGTCACTGGCTCAATTACAGGGCATGCCTACAGGTTAATACTAAAGCTTCAACTCCAGCCACTGATACTTTAATTGGTGAACAATCTGAAACTCAATTAACGCATTTGCCCCAACACAAGATGTCACAGCTGGAGATGATTTCTGCACTAGAGACAGCTTTACCCTGACACAGACCACAGTCCCAGCAATGTCTACCGGCTGCCTTTCCTAAGGCACTGATAAGCTGGATATGACACAATATTTGCTTCTCTTCCTTCAATTTTGTGGATTTTATTACATCTCATGAGCTTGATGTTTATCTCATGAGCTCCTCTCATGAGCTTGATGTTTATCTCATGAGTTCCTTATCAAGGATCCCTTGATCCTCCTATGTTCTTTGCTCTCTGCCAAAACGTTAAGCTTTACACTGCCACACCTGAAAAGAAATCTGATAAAGATTAGTACTATCTGTGCCATTCTAAATATTAATGTAGATTATTGTTTTCTCCAGGAGGCACTTGCCTCATTTTGGTCCACTCCTTGACACCCTGGGAAGAGAATTCCCACTCTCCAGCACCTTCTTCTGCTCCCTCCATCCAGTCTTCCAGGATGACCCTAACCCTGTGACTCTGGTCATGCCCACCACAACTACCCCTTCCTCCAGGCTACAGACAAATACCACTTTCCCTCACTGAACTATCAGCTCAGACCCTCCAACAGCATGACTACTGAACTTGCCACCTTGACCCAAAGAATGCACAAAGATATTACTATAATGAAAAATGTAACTCATACTTTTAATACACTTTGCAACTCCACTAAAGACCCTGAAATTCCAGATCCGTTTTCTTGGCTAAGGTTATATAATCGAAAACTTTGTCACCAGCCAGACTATAAGGAATTCTTATACTTCAACTTGTTTTCCTCCATTTTATTCTCATAAAAAAATGTTTTCTGTACAACACAGGGAATGTGGCCAATATTTTATAATAACTACAAATGGAGTGAAACCTTTACAAATTGTGAATCATTATATTGTACACCTGTAATTTATATAATAGTTTCAATTAAAAAAAGTGTCTTCTATTCTGTTTAGGGCAACTTATGCAATACGTGTGTGTGTGTGTGTGTGTGTGTGTGTGTGTGTGTGTGTGTGTGTCTTGCAGGATCTCAGTTCCCCATCCAGGGACTGAACCTGGGCCACAGCAGTGAAAGCACCGAATCCTAACTACTACACCACCAGGGAACTCCCATACAATACTCTTTAAAAGTCTGTTCTACTATTTGGGCCACTCAAATACGCCAAATAAGCTCAAAACTAATGTCAAGACATCAAGAGGTCAATTGTAATACAGGTTTTGTTTTTATGTTATTGTTTTCCAATGCTCTCTTGACCCAGTTTTGAGGCCCTAGTTTCAGGCTGGCCAGTTCCCCTTATTGAGCAACTGATTGAGCCTACATCCCAATGCTTCCTTTATCTGGCTTTCATACTCCAGGGTGACCACACACTAGCCCTCACTGCCCGGAGTGAAGTAGCAGACAACTAGGGACAGTCCCGATGCCCAGAGCCTGAGAAATTATTCAAGTTAGCCATTCCACAGGGAGCTACAAAAACTAGCAAATCCTAGCCCCTTGTCATACATAAGCTGCCCCCAATATCTCCAGCTTGTTGTTAAACTGTCCCTGAGTGCAACTCACTGTGTGGCCTTGCCTGGCAGTTTCCTCTAAGTTTGGATCTGTAAGAACAATGAGTTCTGTCTTTCATTTATATCAATGTCACTGTGTTGTGTCCTGCCATCAGAAGAGTCTTCTTTCTCTTATAAAATATGTATGCAACGGACATCCCTGGCAAGAGACCGTATGTGGAATTAAGTAAGGTTAATATATTCAGGAAACTTACCAAAAGGAAAAATTGCGTATTGTCTAGATGAAACCAACTGTGCTCTGTTTTAGAGAATTCTAAATAGAAGATATGCTCAAGATCTTTCATCCCAGGCATGGTCTCTTTTTGCCTCTCACTGCTGTGGCCCCTCCCGCCGCGGAGCACAGGCTCCAGACGCGCAGGCCCAGCGGCCATGGCTCACGGGCCCAGCCACTCCGTGGCATGTGGGATCTCCCCGGACCGGGGCAAGAACCCGCGTCCCCCACATCGAAAGGGGACCCCCAACCACTGCGCCACCAGGGAAGCCCATGGTCTCTTTTTCTACAAACTAAGTTGTCTTGAATTTAAGCTTTATATTTGATTTTCAAACAGTGCACACCACCCTTCCAATCTTTCACCCAAAGGCTCTTTCTGATGTAACTGTCTCCAGTGAGGAGCTGTGGTAAATTTTTGATTCCTGAGTATCTGAGTTGAAGATATTTGTAAAAATTACGTGGAAAATGATAAAGTATAAAGGTAATGGTTTGATTTTTATACTTCAAAATTATGCTTGTGGTCTCTTTGGTAATGTAATAATGACAACAGTTTAGAAACGGAACAGAAAACATAGGTGATATGTATAATACATACTATTAACTAGGGTTTTTAAAATTCTTAATTAAAAAATATTTTGAGAAAGTGATTACAGATTGACATATAAATATATTGCATATATTCCTTAATCAGCAGCATGATATTAGGCACATCAAGTAACATATCTAAGTTCTAGCATACTTAAATAGAGAGAATTATATTAACTACCTCATGGGTTGTAAGTATTAAATGAATACTGTAAGTGTAAAGCATTTAGTGGAGTTCATAGCAGGTAGTATGGACTTAATAAATTATACATATTTGTAGTAATATTAATATTTTAATTATTAACCGATATTAAGTGATATATAGGCACAAACCATTTTCTAAAATAAAATAAAAACAACCTCAGCTGAAATGGGTGCTTGATGAATCTTCAATGACCAAAATGATATACTTGATAAATAGGGACAAAATATGAACCAGAAGAGTTAGGTAAGCCATCCCTCTCACCTCCTCCAAAAGCTGGGAACCTATTTCAAATTACAGCAAAGTTTTTAGAGCCCTAAAATGCACTCCATGTTGTTAAAAGAATTCCAAACAGTCCAATCAACAAATAAATCTGTCAAAACTCATCTCTGTGCCCTTGAGGAGTCCCCAAATACTCAGACATGTACAAGCCATCTCATCTAATACAGTCAGTATTTTAAGTTTACTTAAACTCAAACCCAGCCGTCCCTTTGCTTTGGGTAGAAAATTTTATTACTGTTTTCAGGCACTTTTCAAGTTTTTATGCTATTTGAAGGACACATTGCCATTGGATTTAACTGAATCATTTTAATTTCCCTTCACATTTTAGCAATTCGTTCCATTTTTTAAACTACATTTCTAAACCACACGTTTCCTTGTATTTTTATATTATTCACATAGGCTATAATCATTAGGAAATGATTATTTTTGCTATGTATCAAAATCAGACCATCTGAGCAAATGTATTCATAGAAATTAAAGTCCTGTAGAACCAGTTATTAATATTCCATGAATAAATGCATTCATGAGAAAATTATTTGAAGGCATAGTTCTTAAAAATAGACAAACTGATGCTTATTCATTTTAGTTTCTATGAAGAATTATTCTAATATATACTAGAATAAATGATCTATATAAAAGTGCTAGAATAATATCTACCCAATCATGTAGAAGTTGTTTTTTCTGTCAAATCAATAGGCTTTCAAAGCCAATATGCTAGAATATCAAATAAAAGATAATTCTCATATACACTCTCACCTATTCCCAATTTCAACATATCTTTGTTAAGATCGATATTAGGAGAATTTTAAAGAATATCCATTTTCTAGTATGTAATTGTAATGCAAGATAGAAGAAAACAAGAGTACAAATCCTTAAAACACCCAACAAGTAATCAATTAATATACAATTTTTAAAGTACAAAATTTATCATACAATTTATAATAAGTAACCCTGCTAAATTACCATTTATATCTAAGTTCACTTTTAAAATTGGATATCAGAATTAAAAATATTGCTAATTTTTTACTTTATCTTTCATCCAAGTAAGTGTATGTCAACTTTCTTAATTTTAATGTCCATGATTTTAACTCTACTTGAGGCAAATTATGCTTTCATAAACTTCTTTAATGTGCATGTTATCTTACTAAATTTCATGATTACATATTGTATTAGTCAGGGTTCTTCAGAGAAACAGAACCAAGAGGATGTGTATATACACAGAAAGAGATTTATTTTAAGGAGTTGGCTCATGAGATCATGGTGGCTTGGTGAGTTCAAAATCTGATGGGGAGGGTGGCAGACTAGAGACTCAGGAAAAAATTGCAATTTGAGTCCAAAGGCAGCCTGCTGGTGAAGCAGGAAGAGGCAGTGCTACAGATGAAGTCCAAGGGCAGTTTGCTGGAAAATTCCCTCTTGCTTGGGAGGATCAGCCTTTTGTTCTACTCAGACCTTATGCTACTTGGACCTTGGATTGGATGAGGTCCACTCACATTATGGAGGGCAAAAAGTCCACTGATTGAAATGTAAATCTCACCCAAAAACACCTTCACAGAAATATCCAGAATAATGTTTCACTAAATATCTGGTCTCTCATAGATACAGAGAACAAGCTGGTGGCCACCAAAGAGGAGGTGGGGTGGGGAAAGGGGTGGGGGAGTTGGACGAAATAGGTGAGGGGATTAAGAGATACAAACTTCTAATTACAAAATAAATAAGTCACAGAGATGTAATGTACAGCATACGAAATATAGTCAGTAATATTGCAAAAACTTTGTATGGTGACACATAGTTATTAGACTTATCATGTTGATCAATTAATAATGTACATAAATGTTGAATCACTATATTATATACCTAAAGCTAATATAATATTGTATGTCAACGATACTTCAATAAAAATAAAATTAAAAAAAATACCTGGTCTTCATGGCATAGCTAATTTGACATAAGAAAACCAACCATCATACAGTTCTACTTTCTATATGGCAAATATTAATATAATCACTAAACAGAATGCCTAGAAGTAAATACTTGATGTGTTTAGATTTGATATTATACTAAGGTTAACTATAGTTGATTATTGTTGAGGTATTGATACTGATGATATCTGTAATGAAGCATCTTTCACCTCATATTCTATAGATAAAAATTTCTTGATGGAAACTTTCTCTCTTATATTATAGACTATATCTAAAATATCACAATAAAACTATTATCGTTATTGAGTAATTTTTACTTCCATTAGAAGGGGGTGGCTAAGACTCCCACCAGATTACAGAATATAGAAGAAACTGTTTTCTTGTTGCCTTACAATTCTCTAAAATAGCATAATCCAGCTGAAACCAGAATCTATGTTGCTCATTTCATAGCAGGACTGAAAAGAACTGAAATTGAACGTGATAAAATGTGAGGTAATCCTCCCTAAAATGGCATCCCTCAAGTTGTGCAACTTTAAACAATATCAATATCTCATTTCTATATTTTTCAGGCTTAATAACTTGAAATACTTTTTTCTTTCACCATTCTCTCACATTGCATAAAATTTTTGAACTTGGTATGACATGGGTCATTTTCCTTTCTCATTTTCATATTAAAATGGTCTAAGCTTTCATTCTTTCATTCTTGGATTTTTTTTTCTCATTCTTCTCACTAGGCTTTCTACATTTATTTTCTGTCTACTCCATCAGCATTTCTTGGATTATAATGAGAAATAACATTTCTCAAACTTGAGTTTTCTGGACATTTAAAGTTTTATCAAACTTGAATCATCCAGAACACTAGTCTAAGATAAACCTTCAGAAAACAAGTTTCATATGTGTATTTGAAACATCACGGTGCATATCCTTCTCATAGAATCACAATTAACAGCAGCAGCATCAAATTCTTAGAAATGATCCATTTATACAACAACAAAGCACTTAGTATCCACTGTGTAGGCTCTGCTCTGGGCATATATAAACAGCAGCAAACAAAAGAGGAATAAAATCCATACTTCCCTTGAGTATATATGCCATGTACTAAATGCTATAATAGAAAGTAAAGCAGAGAAAATAAGGCAATGCTATTTTTCATGGTTTTTATTAATTTAGTTATCACCTACACCAAGTAAGTAGATCTTATTTGTGTGGCTCAATTAATTTTTGTTCAATATATAACTATATGAGGACCCAGATCGAGACATAAGGGGTGATATTTTAGATTGGGTATCAAGGAAGTTCTCATTGATGAGGTGATATTTGAGCAGAAAGATGAAGCAAGTAAAGGAGCCAGCATGTAGCTCTCAGAAGAAATAATTACACTTTGTTTGATCTGGTGCTTCCAATGGTTTGAGTATGCAATCTACTACCTGTGGAACTGTTAATATCCGGAAGAAATGTTCTACGTAAGACACATAGAGGTATGTAGGCGAAATGTATTTAAATTCCCTTTCTTATGCCACAACACTGTATCTTCAAGTCTCTCAGAAATGATATCTCCTTACCCAACAATAGTTCTCCATTCCAGACAAGGCATATGAGAATTAGTCCTCATATTTATTTCCACTGCATTTTTTTTCTCGGTGTACAGAATTCTCCTCATGAAAAGTTCCTATTCCTGGTCTACTTCAAAACTCCCTCAACATTCTAGAAGTTAATTATACTTTTCTCAGATCATTCCTTTACCTTTACCATTTATAGTTATTTTGTATTTGACCCTGGACTCTAGAGTAATCTACACACAATTTTTCTATATATGTTTAATCTCATTTTCATAAGTATATGTTTCCATTTGTTTCTTAAAGTTTCTATATCTGCAATGAGATTTCCCATCTGATCATTCACTGTCTACTTTTCCTTATTTCCTTGACCATATTTATAACAGTTATTTTAAAGTCCTTGTCTGTTTATCCTAACTTCTAGGTAATCTTAGGATTAGTTTTTATTGATTATCTTCTCCCTTCTCTAAGGGTAATATTTTTCCATTTTTTCACATGTCAAGTAGATTTTGATTGCATACTAGACATTGTCAATGATATAGAGACTTTAGCTTCTGTTCTCTCTCTCTAAAAAGTGTTGACTTTTGCTCTGGCAAGCATTTAAATCACATAGATTTTCTTTATCCTGTTAGTCTTGATATAACTTTTTTCTAGGAAAAGTATGCTACAGTTTTTACTTAGTTCTACAATATGGCCTTAAGAGCATATTTTTTGTTTGTTTTTTTAAGATGTGACCTCCACTAAATGCACCATTGTTCAGAAGGTCTCTCAATTCCGGGTGGGCTGAAACTCTAATGTCTTCCAGCAGTTTTATACTTTAGGAATCTTGATTATCACAGCAGTAGCTATTGTCTTCTCAACCTTGCACAGTCTCACCCTGTGAATCTACATTGCAGAATTCAATATAGGACACAAGGCTGAGCCCTTTGCAAATTTCTACCTAACCTAACTCCAGATTCCAGCTCATGAATTCCAGCTGTTTTGTATCCCAGAAATCCTCTCTATTCCTACTATCTTCAGAGAAACCATCACATTCTCTGAGGCTTCACCTTCTTGTGCCAGAGTCAGAAAAGTGGCCCAGGCACAAACCCAGATGAACTTTGGGCTCATCTCATGTATTTCCCTTCCATAGAGGATTAAAGTCCTATGTTGCCTTTTGCGCAATGCTTAAAAGGAGCTGCCACAAATATTGTGCCTACTTATACAGTATTTTGTTACATTTTAGAAGGTCGTATCTAGTACCAGTTACTCTATTGTGCCAGAGTGGACTGTCATGTTGTTTTCAACTTCTAAAAATGTTTCTCTAATTAAATATCTTACCTACTCCTCACAAAAACTTTCAAAGCTGTCAAGGCAGGTCTCCTTTCCTATTCTTTTTTTTTTTTTGGCTGCGTTGGGTTTTTTCATTGCCGTGTGTGGGCTTTTCTCTAGTTGCAGTGAGCGGGGGCCACTCTTCCTTGCGGTGCACAGGCTTCTCATTGCAGTGGCTTCTCTTGTTGCGGAGCACAGGCTCTAAGCATGCGGGCTTCAGTAGTTGTGGCACGCGGGCTCAGTATCTGTGGTTCACAGGCTCTAGAGCACAGACTCAGTAGTTGCGACACACTGGCTTATTTGCTCCGTGGCATGTGGGATCTTCCTGGACCAGGGCTCGAACCCATGTCCCCTGCATTGGCAGGTGGATTCCAACCACTGCGCCACCAGGGAAGTCCTCCTTTCCTATTCTATCTCCATTTTTCAGATTAAAATATAGAGAGGTTACTGAAGGCTTTTCGTTACAATAGTAAAATATTCTTAAAATTCTTAAAATTTCTTAAAGTTCTCAGATTAGGATCCATGACTTATCATATATTCCTTTGCTATGTCTATTATACTGTTGTGTTTTCTGAATATGCAACACTGTGTTATCTACAAATTATAATGGTTACAAATTACATTAAAAATTATTTTAAATAATTGCTTAAGTATTTACTACTTTTTATCTTACTCTTTTCTGATTTTTCAGAAAATGAAAGCTTCTTTAAGATATCAATTTGTTTAAGATACGAGATTTCATTTGTTTGAGATTTCCATTTCTATGTCTCGGACAGAAAAAAAATGGGCTATACAGTACAAGTAGATACCTCTATCTCTTTTTATGCAATTCTATCAGAGAAATAAAAAATTAAAATCAAAGAAACTTTTATCATAGAGTTACTATAAAAGTGTCATGAAATCATCAAAGATTGTAACTTTTCATGTGTATATATGGAACAGTACCATAACCGTGTCTTTTGTTTATTTTCAATTATTCAGTAAGTCACTTTCTGTCCTCAGTCTCTTCACAAATCACCCCTACTTTCATTTGATCCTGCTAGGTCTTAGAAACTTAGATAGTTATATATTTTTTTATTTACTAATATAACATTAATGCCCCCAGTCAAAATTTGCCCCCCACCTTTGCATACTAAGTGGAACTGATAAATTCCATCACAAGAAAATAAAAAAGATTGTCCTTGGTAAAAATACACTCAATTCAAGTGGTCTGCACATTGGATCCCAAAAAACTGTAGTGGGTAATTGCAATTTCCCTACAAGTAAACAAATTCTTGTCTCACACCCTAGTTTCCAGGGATTTACTGTCAGTAGGTTGCACAGCACTGAGCTAGAAATACAAGGAAATAAAGAACTATTTAACTTATACTGTTAAAGAAATAGAACCATATTTTTCTGCACCACTGCCATTTCTCGGCAGGTTACATATGTACAGGCTGATATACATTCCAGATCCCACATGCTATTGAAACTTAAAGACCTCAGTGTCCTTGGCCTGCTTATGACTTACAAGAGACATAAATATGGTTTGGGGATTAGGCACAGAGTCATTGCACATTGCAAATTTTAAATTGACAATTAAAAGGCATCACTGAATCCTGAGTGGAACTGCCAAGGGCATGTCTGTCTGAAAAAGGATGGATTAACACAGACAGTCCGCATTGATATTTAAGATACGTATCTGTGATTCGGGACACTTGAGGATCTGTATCTAAACAATGCGATCGCATTTCAAGTGCTGGAAGCAATTTTTGACTTAGTAAACTGAAAAACCCTCAATCGAACAAGGAAAAACTCTCAAGAAATACTTAACTTTGTAAACTATTTGTCAGTAGCTTTTGCATTCACTATACATACATGTGATATTAAGCAGACACAAAGACACAGGTCCATTGGATATGGCTGTATTGAATATAAAAATTAAAGACTGACTGCCATTTCTGTACTAGGAAGCTTTTGTTGTTTGGCAAAGATAGTTTATTTGCTTTTATGAGAGTAGAGATTAATAAACAGAAAAGTATAAACACTTGAGCTGACAAAAATTTTAGAGTTCTATGTTTCTACTTATTATCCATACTAATTGTGTTTTCTTTCACAGAGGTAAAATAAATACAAAAAATAACAACAAAACCTCATGGAAATAATAATTCCATGAGCCCTTTAAAAATATTACAAGTTTCCCTTTTTTCAGGAATTTTTTATAACATTCTTTCCCTGAGTTGAAAGAACTTGAGAATATTTAAACAATCTTCCTCAGATTTTCACTTTTATTTGTATAATTCAGTGATATCACAATGACATATATACACACACATACACAAATGCACACATATCACAATGTGATGAGTTAGTTGTTCTCTACAATGAGAAATATACTAGCATATGATTTATAACTGTTTTCAAGAAAATTATGAAAATGAAATATTAATGGAAAATGGCATCAACATTATTTCTAAAGGATTTGTACATGTAATCATGTAAAGAATTTAAATTTCTTTATATTCAGAATCTGTTACATTTATGACATTCTAGGAAATAGAAGTTTCTAGGAGAAACTTTACAGGCTAGACATTTCTAGAAAATTAGGCTTAGCCAACTTAATTGATTGTTATTGATTGCAAAACAAATATGATCTTTCAGGATGGTGAAATAAATCTAAAAAACTCATTGAAAGAAGAAAATGGGAATGAGCCTTTTTTTTTTTTTGCGGTACGCGGGCCTCTCACTGTTGTGGCCTCTCCCGTTGCGGAGCACAGGGTCCGGACGCGCAGGCTCAGCGGCCATGGCTCACGGGCCTAGCTGCTCCGCGGCATGTGGGATCTTCCCGGACCGGGGCACAAACCCGTGTCCCCTGCATCGGCAGGCGGACTCTCAACCACTGCGCCACCAGGGAAGCCCGAGCCATTTTTGATAGAATATTATTAGACTGCATCATTTGTTGCCACTACTGAAACATACATATCCTGCTTTTCACACACTTGTGTAAACCCTTCTCCTCGATTTTGGACTGGTCCTGTGATATGCTTTTACCAACAGTACACAGCAACATAGATACTCTTACAGCTCCAGACCTAAAACTTAAGATACCCTAGCAGTTTCTGCTTTTAAAGTCTTCAAAGGCAGCTACTGTAAGAAGTTCAATTACCCTGAGACCTCCAGGGTGTGAGGAAGCCCAAGCAGCTACACAGATGCGCACTAATGAAGGAGAACTGAAGCCCTTTCCTGTCAACACCAACTAAGCCCTCAGCCAGTAACAGGGATCAACAATCAGCCATGAGAACGAGTACATTTTAGACCTTACAATCATGCCAGAGCACCAGCAGAATGAGGGAATAAAGCAGTAGAACTGACTAGTCAACCCAAAGAACTGTCATCAATAATATATCATTTTAAGCCCCCAAATTTGGGGTTGAGATAACTTTAACAACTGTCATAGAGGATAAATGCTGCTATGATCACCACATTAGTTAAGATTCTGCTTCAGTTCATTTTAGTTGAAGCATTTAGGTACCACACACAGAGAAACTTTATTTTAGTGGCATCTCTACTATTGACAACTGCTGAAATATCAGGGCAAAATGGAGCCTGAATAGAGAACTAGAAACACTCAAAAGGCTATTGAGCCTACCAAACCTGTTTTTATGCCTCAAGATTTACAAGAGCCAGATAAACCAGGGCCACCTGAGAGAAATAATAGTGGTCCACGTTCGGCTAACAAAATATTTTGAGGCTTAACATATAAAGGAAAAAAATATATACAGTAAAATTTAATTTTAGTGACAGTTGAAATAGTAAAATCAATTTTCTGTCCTCCTCTAAACACTCAAAAATTATTTCGTTATAGAATCCTGTTAGATATTTTCATCATAAAAACATTTTCTAAGGAGGAATACAAAACCTTGGCTTTAAATATATAATTGTTTTTTATATAATTGGTATTTTTAAGTTTAAACAGTCATTTCATTCATCCCCTAGCCATACACCCAGATCCTTAGTGCCTTATGCTTATACAATTCCAATAGCTTCCTACCTACCCTTCTTCCCATTATCATTCATTTTTGCATTTGCTACTAAATGAGACTTCAAGCAGATAATACCCTATCTTGTCATTTTCTTTGCTCAAAGACTATAACAGCACCAACTTTACCACACATTAAAATCTAAAATCCTCCATAAATGGTTATATATATTCCTGTGTAATATATGTAATACATGTATGCATGCTTTATAACATATGTTATATATATATATTAATCTTTACATGTATATTACATACATGTTTATATATATGTTTTTCTTCTAATAAGTCTTTTTATTCCAGGATACCAGGGCTTCTCCCTGTTCTCTGAATATATGTGACTTTTTTCCTTTGATTACTTCTTATTACCTGAAATATTCATCACCAAGGTATCTATTGCTATCAAAAAAGTTGTGATGCACAGTGGTCTTCAATTTTCTTTTACTCATGGATCATTTAAAAAAATGATGAAAATCAATGCAATTCTAGCACATTTAAAGTGATATTTTAAAAGGTAATCCTCAGCTTAAGTACATGAAAATGGTATAATTTCCAGCATGCTGTAGATATTGCTATTATCAAATAAAATGGTTATGTAAAACTTTAAAGTGTATTCACTGTAATCTAAATGCCTAGTGATTTTAAATCTACCTTCACACTTTAAAAAAAGAAAGACAAATACCGTATGCTAACACATATATATAGAATTTAAGAAAAAAAAATGTCATGAAGAACCTAGGGGTAAGACAGGAATAAAGACACAGACCTACTAGAGAATGGACTTGAGGATATGGGGAGGGGGAAGGGTAAGCTGTGACAAAGTGAGAGAGAGGCATGGACATATATACACTAACAAACGTAAGGTAGATAGCTAGTGGGAAGCAGCCGCATGGCACAGGGATATTGGCTCGGTGCTTTGTGACCGCCTGGAGGGTGGGAGGGAGGGAGATGCAAGAGGGAAGAGATATGGGAACATATGTATATGTATCACTGATTCACTTTGTTATAAAGCAGAAACTAACACACCATTGTAAAGCAGTTATACTCCAATAAAGATGTAAAAAGAAAAACTTTCTCCTAAATAATTAGAATTTTACATATTTTCATTTTTTGCCTATGAATTCATATTTCTGTCCCACTTGCCCCATAGTTTTTCCTAATATCATATAACACATATTTTTTACTTGAAATTTTTTTATTAATGACTGTATTATAATTCTTTGAAACAAAAACATGCATACAAATTGAAGTTTCAAGTTTCCTGAGACCAGGAAGGAAATCTTTTTGAAGATTATTATATAGCTATTATAATTTTATAACTGATGAAAAATAAAAATATATCATACATTTTGAAAAGTTCATTAAAAAATAAGGCATGAGATTTTAATTTTGTCATGCTGCAGTAACTTGTAGAAGACTTATCCTCTTTTTTGTCATCACAAAAAAAGAAAATAGACACAATTTTTAAAACAACATTGGACATTGGTTATACAGGATTGTGATGCCCAAGAGAAGGGAAGTAAAGGAGATTTTTCTTATAATTTTTTTAATGTTAAAAAGCCATTTATATGATGTCTGTAAAAATGCATTTTAAGATAAAAATGGAAATATTAAATTAAAAAAATGGGAAAAACATTTGTTCATACTCTTATCATGAGAGATTCAAATTGACCATATTAATATCAAAGTAGAGGTTAAGGAATAGTATCGAGAGAGTTAATTAATAATAAAAGGACTAATTTACCAAAATATATAAAAAATATTAAATGAATATACACTGCACAGAACTTCAAAATGTATGAAGAAAAAATTGAGAGAACTGAGAGACAAATCCACAATTACTGTTGGACAACTCAAAACCTCTCATCAGTAGAACATGTTGACCAATAATCTGTAAGCATACAGAAGACCTAAAGAACAAGAACAACAATTTGATCCACTTGACATTTGAAGACCAACACATTCAACCACAGCAGAATCACAGTCAACTGCATAAGCAACATTCACCAAAGTATACTACATGGCTGGGTCAGATAACACATTTAAAAAATTTGAAATAATAGAACATGTTCCCTTATCAAAATGAATACAAATTAGAAATCAGAAACAAAAAGATATTTGGATGATCCACAAATATTTGGAAATTCACCAACATTCTTTAGAATAATAACCATATAAATTTAATTGAGGAAAATTATTAAAAAAATATTAGAAAACATTTTGCATGAAAGAAAAATGAAGCCACAAGATATCATTCTTGTGTGATACACCTAAAATAGTACTTAGAGGATTCTTTACAGCTTTAAATGTCTATGTTTGAAAAGAAGAAAGGTCCAAAATCAGTGACCTAAGCTTTCATCATGAGACTCTAGAATAAGATGATCAAATGAAATCCAAAGTAAGTAGAAATGAGGAAATAATAAAGCCAAGAGCATAAATCAACCAAATGGAAAGAGCAATAAAGAAAAAATAAAACCAAAGGACTAATTCATAGAAAAAGGAACAATATTTCTAATATTCTACTTGACTGATAAAAAACAAAAAGGGCATTGTCAAAAATTTAAGAGAAGTAATCACCACAAATCCTTCAGACATTATAGTGTAAAAAGACTGTATTGTGAGCAACTCGGTGCTAATAATTTCAACTACTTATATGAAAAGAACAAATTTCTTGGGCTTCCCTGGTGGCGCAGTGATTGAGAGTCCGCCTGCCAATGCAGGGGACATGGTTCGTGCCCGGTCTGGGATGATCCCACATGCCGCGGAGCGGCTGGGCCCGTGAGCCATGGCCGCTGACCCTGCGCGTCCGGAGCCTGTGCTCTGCAACGGGAGAGGCCACAACAGTGAGAGGCCCGTGTACCACAAAATAAGAAAAAAAAAAAAAAAAGAACAAATTTCTTAGAATACAATCAGTCAAATTTTTCACAAGAAGAAACAGAAAAGCTGAATTGCCTTATATGTCTTTAAAAAATTTAGCCTGCAATTTAGAATATTCCTGCAAAGGACACCCTGTGTCCAAATAGCTTTTCCACTGAAGTCTATCAACATGAAAGTGGAAATAATGCCAAGCCTATACAAAACCTCCCAAAAAATAGAGTAGAACTGCTTTCCAACTCATGAGGCCAGCATTAACCTGATACCCAAACTAGACATAGACATTACAAGAAAAGGTAGTTACAGGTCAATACCTCTCAAGAACATAGATGCAAAAATCCTTAAATATTAGCAAATCTAGTCCTACAATATATAAAAAGATAAAACATCCTGACTATGCCATATGATTATTTCAGAAAAATATTTCACTAAATTTAACATCCTACTTTGATAAATTCCAAAATTAACAAACCAGCAAGGAAGGGATATACAAATTTTATTCATCTATCTGCAATAAGCAGGTGAGATATGCTTACCTAGAAAATCAGTTTACTAAGATTTTATTTACTATAGCTAAAGTACAAACATTAGTTTCAAAATTAACTTTATCCTTTTGGTAAATCCCCAATCAAACTTATCTTGGGCCTTTAATGTATTATTTATGAATTATGCAATATGACTCATTAATAATTATGCTTTTAAATATTACAAAGTATGAATCATTCCTGATTATACTGCAACCATTTGTGGAAAACAACAGTAAATATTGTAACCAAATAAATTATGAACATATATATTTTTAAAACCAAAAGAGAAAATTAGCTTCTTATGATACATTACTAAGTATCACAGATAAAAATCTTATATGGGGATATATGTATAGCTGATTCACTTTGTTATACAGCAGAAACTAACACACCATTGTAAAGCAATTATACTCCAATAAAGATGTTAAAAATAATCTTAATATCTCAGATTTAAAATAAATGTCAGCAATATCAATAAAGTGCCAGGGTAGCACAACATCTCTAATAATTGTCAAGTATTTATTGAATGAGTATTTCCAGTAGAATATGAGCCCCTTGAAGACAAGGATTGTGTCTTTTAGATTTTTTAATCTTTAGCACAGTAACAACATTGTACAGAACTATTTAAAAATTACATCTTAAACTAAAACTACAAAACCCCATTGCACTTGTTTTCTTTCTGGTTTGGTTTGGTTTCGTTTCATTTTATGTTTTTGATATTTCAAATAGAAAATACATTTCATATCAGACACCTCTCTTATTTTATCTATTGCTTAATAGACTGTGACTTTTGACTGGCATATCTTTTATTCCTGGAATTTACTTCTATCCAATAGGCACCTGAGCTCTAATACTGATTGAGCAAAATGTTACCTTTCATTCCAATGGATCCCTAAGTTTCTATTTTAAAGTTTTAGTAAGAACTTGGGAAAAAGCCACTTTGACATTATCACTATTTGTAAACCATAGAGCAACAACTTAAATGTCCATGAAGTTGTACAACAGATGAAATACGACAAAAAAAAAAAAGGGCCCTAGGGAATTTGTAGTCAAGTACCTCTGACATCTCTAGTATTAAACAAAAGCGTGACTTGCCTAGTCTCTTTGATGTTTACTATGAGATGTAATTAATGTTTTCATTCAAATGCTTTTCACATGATTTAGCACAGCCTGATGCACAATTTTAAATCCATCCATACATGACACAATTATTGTAACCTGATTTGCCCAATCCAAGTCAAAATATAACTGTAGCGACAGTTGAGTACGTTTCCTGTTCCTGAGACATTAGTTTCTCCATTTCCCACATTACTGATTTGATTATAAGCAGGGAGGGAATTTTATATTGTGTAGATAGTTGAAATATAGACTCTGAGAGAAAAATAAGTCTGCAAGGAAGGAACTGAGAGACATGGAATATCTTAGATAGGCTTTGAAAAATAAACTTTACCCTTCATTTCCACCTTTTTTATTCTTTCCTACCCAGGAAACAAAATCCTCCATGGGGCCTGCTTGTGAAATTGAGCCATGCATCATGATGCACTATTCTAGCCAGGCCAGTCATTGCCCAGGCACCAAAGACCAGATTCCCACTGCACTTTCAAAGTGCATGTCAAATGAAGAATCGCCCTATCAGGACTCCATCCTAGCTTACCCAAACTGACAGAAATTTTCTGAATTATACTGTTCCAGGACACCTGCATTGACAGGAGGCAGTCAAGCCTGACAGCCCTTTCTCTCTTGTCTGTTATCTTGAAATCAATTGCACAGCCTGATGCACAGAATAATGGCTGTGGACTATTCTGCAGGATTTGGCCCATCTGGTCACTGAGGAAGACAGCACTGCTGGCTTCCTATCGATCTGGGAGGAGCATGTTGCTACACAGAGGTGACCTCCATCTCTCCACCTGGCTCTGCTCTTGAGGAAATCAGTTTCACAAGTGTGCTCATTCAGAAATAAAAACAACTTTGCACCAAGGCATATCCATCTTTGTCTTTAATTAAGAGCTCTGGCCTCTTTGAGATTAAATAGTGAAGTGTAAGCAAAGGAAACGGCATGAATCCTCTGCATCAGGCACCATATTTTGTGTAAGTCCCTTAGTTAAAGTCTTGAAATAAATCAGACATTTCAGTAGAGGGAAAAATTAATTTAGCTATTTTATGAAACCCCCTATATTTCATATTTGAAGAAAATTCTTATATTACTGACATATTATTAGTAAAGCTGACTAATGTTCCTAAAAGATTAGTTTTCCTCAAGTTGGCTCTCTAAGGTAAATGATCGATTTATACTTAATTGTTTGAAGTTGATTACACAGCCTACCTATTTTACATTTTAAAAGAATTGCAATATTGGTGAATTATAATAAATGGACCCTGAATGTATGAAGACTGCAAAGTGTTCCTGACTCCTTTATTGGAAAGAAAGATGAAAGCAAGAAGCAAGAAGAAAGGAAGACTGATTTATATACTTAAGTTAGTGAAATTTTTGGATGATAATATTTCCATGGTTTTATTTTTATAGTTTGTTTTCTGTTTGTTTTAGTATTTATAAAAACAATTAGCTGACTTTTATGAGTTTCTTCATTATTCCACTCTAAGTTGCCAAACAGCGCTAAACATGTAGGATTTCAAATTCTGCTCGTTGGATCTCCTGCCCTACTCTAGTCCTCCTCCAGCACATTCATCCAGCTGCCCAAAGTGATCTTCAAAGAACATAAATCAGATTATGCCCCATTCCTGCTCAGAACCTTCCAGTGCTTCCCATGTCGCTCAGAATAATAACCAAACTCTCTCCCTCAGCACGGCCTACACAATTTGTCCTTGCCTGTCTCTCTGAGCTTGTCATCCAATAGTCTCTACTGCTGCTCACCCCACTCTAAATGGAGTACTCGTCTTGCTACAAGCCTGCATTTTTCATCTAACTGTGAAGTTATGTGTTAAAATTCTCTTGGCCACAAAGAGAGTTAAAGTACTCTCTCTGTGGAGTAACAGGTACTCCACAGAGTACCTGTTAAAGTACTCAACATAATCTCATAGATTACAAACCCCATGAGGTGAAGAATTTTCTCTGTCCTGTTTACCACTGTATTTCTAGTGCCTAATAAGCTATATGTTCAATTAATGTGACACTAATCATTTATTTATCTCACAAAAGCTCTAAGAGAACAAGGTCTAAAAGCAACTAAAAGTGTTCGGTTCATCACCCTATTCACACTACCCTGGGTATTTCTTGTATATTAAGGCCACAAACATTTGTTGAATAAATTGACCTAAGAAAATAAACCTATTAAATAAGCGCATTGGGAAACTGGGGTAGAATTCAGGATTGTCACAAGAGTTCTGATAATATGGTCACTTTACTTCAGAGACAAATTAGAATATTATTAATACATTTACAGAGCTTAGGGGCATTGTTATTTGATAAAACAATATAATTTAGAGCACAAGGTTTTAAACTACTTAAGTCATGGCTCAAATGTGGCTCTGCTACGTGTATGAATTTGTGACCTTGGGCACATTAATTAATTCATTGACTTCCTCTTCCACCAATGATGATGAGGACTACCTCCTAATAGGTTAAAGTGGCAACACTGGTAAAGTTCTTGTCAGAATGCTAGATATTGTGAGGAGTAAAATCATCATTATACATCATCAACTTAAGTAGTATATGATATACTTTAAGTCTGAATGATTGTAGTTGTGTGCTTCAGTGATTTAGAAGTGTTATTAAAGCCTTGCTTGCCCCATCGATTTGTGGCTACAGAACATAGTGTCTTCTTCTAAGTAGGGTGGAATACTGAAAAGATGGACCACAGTGAGCGATGGAAGTAAATTCCTGGTATGCTTACCACTTACTGGGATTCTTATTCCATCCTGCTCAATGGGATTCTTATTATACACTAGACAGTGCATTAAACAAGAAAATCAAAATCCCTCTCTCATATAGAAGTAGTAGTTATTCTTTTTCTGCCTGGCATGAACTTCAGAATGAAGCCCCAAAGTAATAGCTTTAATTAGCTTAAATCAATTTGATAAACTTTTAAGAAACTGGCCTACTGTGTGAGGCTAATTCACTTTTGACCCAGAAATTTAATGAGCAGAACTCTTGGCTATAAGGTCAACAGAACACAAGAAACACAGGTTTCAGAAGATTTGTGGGTAGGTTTGATATTACAAAATACACTAAGGCTATCTGTAGAAGCACTTGTACTGGTTGATTCAGAGACCAAATCACACACAAAAAAAGTCTACTTTGACAAAATAAACTATTTAGTTATCAGGATTAATTTATAAATTATCAAAATTAGTTTATATCACTTAGATTCAGGTATTTTTTTTCCACATCAGAGTAAAGAGCAGATGTTTCATATTCAAATGGCCCAATGCAAGACACTTCAAAATATGGCATCATTTAAAATCATAAATGATCGGGAATGCAAGTGGAAGATCAACCATCATTGTTATTTATGAATTAGAAATAACAAAAGATCTTTGCTATTGGAGACTACAGAATTTCTGAGAGCTTACCTACCAAAGAGATTTTTTAAACATTATCATTATTACATATGTAAGTAAATTACATATGTACAGCATTCATTATTTGTTCATTTGTTTTATCTAATCTCCTCTTCATTCTGGGAAATGGCCCCTCTTCACCAGTGGTTAACAAAGGAATGGCTATTTTATATACTTTGACTCTGCTCCACTAGTTGCGGTCAATTTGTTCAGGAATCAGTGGCTGACCTAAGCTGAACTAAAAACACCTTCAGGGAATCTTGAAACAAAGTCAGGAACAAAATTAGATATTCCAGGGAACAAACTGGAAACTCATAAAGCCCCAGCATCGTCAGTAGTCATGTTTGGTGCAATATGGACCTGAAAGCACACAAGGGGAGGGATACACACAAGGGGAGACAGAGACAAGAAACAGAGAGTCTGGATGGCTTGGGAATGTCTATTCCCATTCAGTTGTTCTTAGTTTTTAAACCATCCCAATTTTTAACATTTCCATTGTTACTTAAACTATGTTAAGTTGGGAGTGGCTGATACTGCTAGTTAACCCCCATTAGCTATTCTTTCTGCCTTTCTCAGTAGTAGAACAGGTATACAGAAGTGTCACTAGACAAATGTATAAATTTCCCAGGTTTCCTTGAAGCTGGATGTGACCCTATCATTCCTTCTTCCTGTCTTTTGCTAGATATAATGTGGACATAATGGGTGGTCACCCTGTGGACACACAAGGTGAAAGTCATGCATTGAACTTGATGGTGTAAAACATTAAAAGAGGCTTGTTCTCTGATATATCTGGAGCTACTACACCAACTCTGGACCACTTATGTTTCTATGAAAGATAAATAACTTCTTTCTTCTTAGGCATTTGTTATTTTGCATTTTCCCTATCTCACAATCTTAATCCTGACCAATAGTACACCTTGGTTTTCTATCACTTGGAAACAAAAGAGTTGTAACTAATATATCACCTTATTCACTTATAATCACAAATGTTTTTGGTTTCCACTTGTCATATAAATAGATGTGATAGAAATGACTAATATTTTTGCCATCTGTTAGTTAATATTTGCCATTTTACTTAAGCCAAAGTTCATTCCAAATTGACCCATCCTAAAAATGATTGTTTTTGACAGTAATGATGCATTTTGGTCTGTCAGTTATAAACTGTATTTGGATGCACTGAATGGAGAGTCTTTATTCTCTGCACAGTGTTTCCTACTAATATCAATTGAAGCTTCCCATGTTAACACTGGAAGCTTATATCCCAGTATAATGGGAGATAATCCTTGAAAAATTCTTTCACATGATATGAAATGACTCTGTTTTAGCACAAGATTTGCACACCAAATTACAAATTAAAATAAGAAGTAGAAGATATTATATTTATCTAAGAAAGTATAATGGAAACAATCATTTTGTTTTCCTTTTCCTTTATATCATTTTCACTTTATATGTTCCAATTACTTAAATAGCATTTCCTTTAAGGAGAAAATATTTGCTCGAGGCCTATACACTAAGTCTAATTTACCATCAATATGTCACTTTACTATCTAATTAGGTCTGTGTTGTTGTTATTCCCTCAAAATTGATTTGTACCATCTTCTCTGTCTATATAATCATACAGTTGTAAGGAACTTTTTACACATTTTACCAAGAATGAATACTCTAGTCAATCAGAACACTTTCATAAATCAGGAATTTGCAGACAAAAGGTTGTGTTGTTTGTCTAAGACAATATTGATTGGGAATTTTTGTTTCCCTGGAATTGATATTAGAGCATTCAGGTAAAAGAAAACGAGTACATTCTAAAGAAAGCCACCTTTAACTGGAGGCATATATTCTCATTCAATCCTTCCTAAGAGGCAGAAGAACTGGCCCTGTCACAACCTCCTCCTGCTCACAACTGTTGACCAAAACATTGAAATCAGAGGATGAAGACAAGTAAGAGAAGAGAATAGGTCTTCTCCAGCCTTCCGGTAAGTACAATATTTTTTATGAATGAAGATTCCTTTCCTTGTAAATAAGAAAAGTAGAAGGGTGGTTTACTGTACTGGAAGCCAAATGAGGAGAGCTGTATGAGAATCATTTCCAGAGATTAAATGTTGCCTTAAATAGATATTTGTTCTGCCTTTGGGTCTAGCTGGCATGGATATTGTTTGTAAAGGGGGGAAAATCCAGAAAAAAAACTCAAGAGAGATCACAGAGCAAGAGAGAATGAGAGAAAAGCTCTTAAACTGACATACTTCACCATTTCGTATGAAAAAGATGCTTGAGTTTTCCATTGGTTAACTGGGCACCTCAGAGAATACGTAGTGACCATTTCATTGGCATCCTTCCTGAGATGCTGCCTATCAGAAAATGGGAATTTATAAAAAGCAAGATGCTAAAAAGCATACTGTTGGTAGACTTTGCTAAGTAGTGGAGCCAGATCTTCCAAATCAGTGAACTGTATAAGGAGGAGGCTGAGTAAGTTACTCCAAAGAACTTACTCATTCGCCCCATGAGAGAGCCAGAACAGAGGGGACATATGTATGGTGTGGTAGCTAATTTCAAAGATGTGCCTCCTCATCATGCCTTCAGCCTAAATGAAACATTTCTCCTGTTTCTCATGCCCTGTGTAGTTCCTTGCCTCACTGAATCTGGGTGACTCCTCAGCAACCAATAGAATATAGGAGAAGTAACACTGAAAAACTTATAAGTCCTCCCTTGGTTTCTTAGAATTGCTTTTGGGATGTCAAACCCCATATAAGAAGATTAACTATCACAGGTCAGCCATGCTATAAAAAAGACTAAGCTAGACACATTGGAGAGAGCACACAGCAAGACAGAGATTACTTGCCACAGTTGTTCAAGTCATCTCATTAGAGGCGACAGACAAATAAATGAAGAAGCCACCTTGAATTTTTGACCCCCTGTAGATGCTAAATGGAGAAGAAACAAGATACTCAGCAAAGACCAGAGCCAAGATTCCAGATATGTGGCACTAACTGAATCAGTCATTTGACTGATTTCCAGTCATTTGAGCCATTCTAGATTAGGCCAGGATACCATAGATTAGATATGAGCCATCTAGTGTTTTCTACTCAAATTCCTAGTCAAAAGAGCTGTAAGCAAAATAAAATCATTGTTTTAAGATATTAAATTTGAGTTAGGTTTTATTTTTTTGTTTTGTTTTTTTGAATTCAGTAGTATATAATGGACAAGACAGTAATAGTTTATGAAAGATAAGATAATGAACAGAGATGGCCTACAGCCATACTGGTTAATATTTTTTCTTTCATCTTTAAACCCTCAAATACTCATCATTCTTATTACAAATAGTTTATATTACTTTATTTGCTATTGTGAAATGAAATTCAACCTAACTGCAAAAAGCATGTTTAGAATATTCAATATTTGACATGAAAGAACTTTATTTAGACTTTGAAAATAGGTAGTAAATAATGTTTATATGTTGCCACTACAGTTGCTAGATTTTCAAAACCACTTTACAGGTCATAGTTTGTTTTGTGAAAATTATCAACAAAATTTCAAGGCACACTGTTGTTTATACCTAAAATGTATCACTAATAATAGTGAATAAATGTTAAACAAAGGTGAAATTACTGACTCAGTACCAATATATCAAGATATACAATTATACACTGAGGAGGAAAAATACACAAAGTCAATAATTTATCAATGATATAAATAATATTTTTCTAACATTTAAATTTCCCATTCTGTAATATCTTTCTAAATTATTAGGATTTTTTTCACCTTCTTATAAAATTTTTCAGTGTTATTTTGTGTACTACTGATATGTATTTGTAGTGGTATTAGCCTCAATCAATAGTTATGCAGGAAAAATTTTTATTGTATTTCATGCATCTCTCTGACAACTACCAGTGGTACTCTACAGTCATTATGATAGGTGATTAAAAGTGATCATACATTTCTATCGATATAATGCTTACTAGAAGGTGTTGGCTGCCCTTTGAGAATGGCTGAGCTAGAGACTAAATGGGGAGGGGTATGTGAATCCCAGACTCTATGCACTGAACCACATAAATCTTTTCTTATCAAGATTCTGCAATGGCAAAAAAGAGGGAAAAGTAGATATGGCACTACCGTGCAGGTACACAGGTGAGGGAGGAGATGAGATTTAAATCAACTTTGATTTTAGCATTTTAAATCATACTGACTATTATAACTGAACATGTAAACATACGAAGTCTTTTAAAAATGAAGATTCCACAAAGCACAATTAAAAGCAATTACTGGAACAACTGTGTCTGTGTGTGTGTTTGTGTGTGTAATTCCTCACTATATTGAAACTGCTCAAAATTGGTTATATTTGTATAAGCTTAATTATTAAAATAAAGGTTTGGTGAAAGATTACATGGGAATAGCACTAGATTTATTAGAGTCATTTTATGCTCTTTATCTTGCCTCACAAGAAAGAAACTTTTGCATTTTAATCATTTGCAGAGAAGATGACTACATTTATTGATTATATCAGGAGCTATAGGTACTTTACCTACCTTATCTTGCAGCAACTTCAAAGAACTCCATCAAGCAGTCTTTAATATCCCCACACTGTAGGTTGAAAAACTGAGACCCAGAGAGCACTGGTAACATGCTCAAGATGACATAACTAATAAATAACTGATTAAGTCTGGCATTCAAATTATTGTCTATTTGCCTAAAATGTCTGTCAAGTTGTTTCCCATGTTCAGTTCCAAAATTTGAAGATATTCTGGTGGCTCTGAAAGAAGCTACCTACATGACTAAAGAAGACATGACATGTATAGCTGATTCACTTTGTTATACAACAGAAAGTAACACACCATTGTAAAGCAATTATACTCCAATAAAGATGTTAAAAAAATTAAATTAAAAAAAAAGAAGACATGACAAATTATTTCCTTTCCTGGTACTCTTCCAATATCTAATTTCAAAAATATAAAGAATACTTCCTGAAATTTTGGTTTGAGGAACAAAGTTTAAATTTATTCCACTAAGAAATATTGACATCCCATGTTAAGGCATCCTATTGAAACAAAAGCACTTTACATGGAAGTAGCTGTTATTAAGAAAAAAGTTAACTAATAGGATAGAGGCAACCATGTGTTTCCATCAATGTGAAGTGATAATTCAGACGCCATATTAATTCACTTTAATTGCCCCACCTGCTCCATACTAAATTGATTCAGAGAAGACTGTACTCTTACCTGAGGTGAAGGAAACAGAGAAAGGCATATGCCATTTTTACATGTAAAAAGGATTACACAGCATAAATTACTTAATCAGTTTATATATATAATTGAGAAGTTGTGGCCATGGATATAAAGAGTAAAATGAGACTTGACTTTAATACTTAATATGTTATTAGATGGCTTTCCATTGAAATAGAAGTATTTCCCTAAAGAACTGACCAATAGTTTTAAATGGAACTCTGTGAGGAACTTGCATATGAAGAATAACATTACATGAAGAATAAACATAAAATAATTGTCTTCTTGAATAGTAACAATGTTTTCTCATTGGTATTAATGACGTATTTACTGTAGGAAGAAGAAATCCCTACAATACTCAAATATTGTTTTAATTTCAGTTTTCCTATATTAAGAGCAATATTTCTCTAATCTTTTCATGCTACACTTTTCAAAAATTTCCCCCTAGCTAGGAACAGTAGGCTATATATTTCAGATTAAAGTTTTGAGGATTTAAAGATTAACAGGTATTGAATAACATAAATATTAATATGTTTATTATATAAACATATTATATATTATATAAATATTGACTATTCAAATAATTATCATTTCAAAATTAAGTGGTGACACTCAGCACACAGCCTAGTGAAGAGCAAGGTGTCACAAGAACAATATTTCCAAATAAGCATCTTTCAAGGATTTGATTCATCCATTCCTCCCTTGTGCTATCTCATGAGGTTTTTCTTTCCATTCTGTCCCTCATTTAATTTACTGCAACCCATCTGTCTCCCTTATTGCCAACCTTAGAATTAAGGCATATTTTGAGGTTGGAAACATTATCAATTTAAGTTTAATCATCACTGTTTGTTTTATACTCTATAAGTATAGGAGTGTTTCAGATTTAAAGTGATATTGTTTGATAAACCCTAATGATGGCTTCTTGATGATCATTTGGTAACAGAAAAGTCCTCCCTATATTTATTTAGATTCTTCAAATACTGGAAAAATATAAAACTACACATAAAATGAGACAAAGAAAACAGAACACTTGGAAGTGTAGAACTCACAAGGGAAGAGCTCTGTTGGAACAATTAGTAAACAAACAATCCAATTAAAAATTGGTTCAAAGACCTTAACAGACACCTCAACAAAGAAGACATACAGATGGCAAATAAGCATATGAAAAGATGTTACACATCATATGTCATAAGAGAAATACAAATTAAAACAACTTTGAGATACTCCTACACACCTATTAGAATGGTGAAAACTCCAGAACACAGACAAGACCAAATGCTGGCAAGAACGCGGAGCAACAAGAAATCTCATTCATTGCTGGTGGAAATGCAAAATGTACAACTACACTGGAGAACGGTTTGGTGGTTTCTTACAAAACTAAACATATTTTTACTATATGATCCAGCAATTGTTCCTCTTGGTATTTACCCAAAGTAGTTGAAAACTTATGGCCACATAAAAACCTGTATACAGGTGTCTATAGTACTGACAGGTTTATTCATAATTGCCAAAACTTGGGGGTAACAAGGATGTACTTTAGAAGGTAAATGGATAACTAAACTGGGGGTCCATCCAGACAATGGAATATTATTCAGTGCTAAAGAGAAATGAGCTGTCAAACCATGAAAAGACATGGAGGGAGCTTAAATGCATATTACTAAATAAAAGAATCCAATCTGAAAAGGCTACATGCTGTATGACTCCCACTATACAGCATTCTAGAAAAGCAAAACTATGGAGAGAGTCAAAAGATTAGCGGCTACCAGGGTTTGGGGGAGTAAGGAAAAATATGTGGAGGACAGAGGATTTTCAGAGGGGTGAAAATATGCTTTTTGATACCATAATGATGGATACACATCTATTCATTTGTCCAAACCCATAGATTCTGCAACACCAAGTGGGAATCTTAATATAAACTATGGACTTTGGATGATTATGATGTGTGTAGGTTCATCAATTGTAGCAAAAAGACTACTCTGTGAGGGGATGTTGATAATGGGAGAGGCTATGCATATGGGGGGGTACAGAGTATATGGGAAATATTTGTACCTTACTCTTAATTTTGCTGTGAACTTAAAACTTCTCTAAAAACTGAAGTCTTAATTTAAGAAAGTGTAAACATGTGGAAAATATAAAAGAACACTTGTAAAAATATTAAGAAGAAAAATGGGGAGGCAGAGAAGGAGGAGATAAGGAAGAGTAGGAGAAGAAGAGGGGGAAGAATAAGATAGGGGAAGAGGATAAGAGGGGAAGGAGGAGAAAAAGACTAATAAAATGTATAGCTTCAAAGCTAATAGAAGAAAAAAATATATAGTGCAATAAAAAGAAGGAAAGGACAAAGTAAAATGAACAAAGGAATGTTGAGGGAAAAAAGGCAAATAATGCATTTATCTAAAAGAAATAAAATTTAAATCCTCCCAAATGTAAAGACTAAAGATTGATTTAACCAAACACTGAGATAGCTCTTATCTGCAGGTTACCGAATTCAGCAAGTACCTTCTCCTTTTGCTTGCCTGTAACTTCCAACTACAAGAGGAAAGCACTGCTTCTAACCATCTGCTGTCCATTTACCTAATTACTGAAATCCAATTAAATGTATTTTGGCATCAGAATTGAGGCCTACAAGTTTGTCACTCTCAGGCTATCGTCATTAAGCCTCCAGCAAGTCATCTAAGTTACCATTTAAGTGTTCCTACCAGTTTACAGCTCATTCAGCTTCTGCTCCAGATAAGCATATCTTAGATCCAACTGTCTGGATTTACTTGTCCCTCTAGGATTCAGGGTGGTAGTTTGACTAGACTTCAATACTCTCATTAAAAATCACTAACTTTCACTTTGTCCAGCCTTTCTTGTTTTAAGGATAGCAGTGATCTCCTCTATTGGAGCTGAAACAGGAAGTCCATTTACTTCTTTTTTTATTGATAAATTAGCTTAGGGTTCCATTATAAAACTTAAATATTTTTCCAATATAAAATTAAAAAAATTTTTTTGGGGCTTCCCTGGTGGCGCAGTGGTTGAGAGCCTGCCTGGCGATGCAGGGGACACAGGTTCGTGCCCCGGTCTGGGAAGATCCCACATGCTGTGGAGCGGCTGGGCCTGTGAGCCATGGCCGCTGAGCCTGTGCATCCGGAGCCTGTGCTCTGCAACAGGAGAGGCCACAACAGTGAGAGGCCCGTGTACCACAAAAAAAAAAAAAAAAAAAAAATTTTTTTGGTAAATCAGGTAGATATTTATATGTCCAAGTGTGCTTAAAAAAAAAAACCCCACACAAACACGAATGTTATATTGTTTTGGAGATTTAAAAATCATTTTATTTTTTCTTTCCCTTTCCAATTTGAAAAACTTCAGAGATTTTTGGGAGTTAAGATGCAGATTTTCCGTCTCTCCCCACTATCCTCCTCTTTTTCCTACTATAAGATGCCTCTTGAGGCTCATAAAATAATTCATTGTGGCTCTCCTAATCACTCCGTCTTCTCTTCCCTTATGTATTAATGTATTTTTCTCCAACTTATAATGGTTTCTTTCTAATTTTTAGTTTAGAGTTCTGCCAGAAATCTATGGGCATTCTTAGACCCGCTATTGTCATTAAGAAGGGAAATGTTTTGAGTTCTGAGGTACAACTTCAATTTGGGAAATGTTGGGTGAATTACAGGAAAACACAAAGCAATAGCAAAAGAAGCCAGTGTAGTAAATCCTAAAACACGTAATGTTAGAACTGGGTGAAAACTTAGAGATAGTCCAATCCTCTAGGCTTAAATATGAGCCTAGGAAGAAAAAAATGACTCGCTGTTCCCATCATTATATTAAAAATACTTTCTTGATTTATTACTTAAAATTCATTCTTTTCCTGTGAATTTGCATCTATCTCAAAAATGTTTTTCAGTGAGAAACAATAGGTTTTATGCATCTAGAATAAAAAACATATAATACCTAACAGCTTTAAAAGTATTCTGCTTACAGGATAGTTTGAAAGAATCTGGTGAGTGTGTTTGCTTGCTTTTGTAGTTCTGCCTGCTGAAATTTACATACGAAATTGCTGTCAAATAAGATAAGCTAGATTGCAACTGTAAAATACATGTGAGCTATTTTGCTGTCGTTTTCACTTCAATATTTGTTTCCTTTGCATTTTTTTTCCTGGGGAAAAAAAAAGAAACTGGTAAAAGCATATGTGTTGGATGTACTTTAACTGAAGTAATGAGGCATGTAGCAAGCTTAATAATCAAACACAATTAATGTAACAAAACCTTCTGTTTTTATTTAATGATGTTAAATGGGTATGTTATACCTAAACTGAAATTAAATTACATTCTGATCATTCCATTGTTTATGGTTAGATCAAATCATGACAATTCTGGTTTTTTTATTCCACCTATTCAAGGCAAAAAAAATAATGTGGGTCTACTTGAATCAGTGAAAATATTTAGATATTCTTGTTTCCTTTTTTCCTCTGTTATTCCAGCTAAAGATCATCCACTTAAGAATTACAATGCATTTATGTATATGATTATACATGTGTTCTCTTGTCCATTAGACTGTATGTCACAACAACAGAACCTCCCTTTATCCTTGTCTCTTGTTGTGTTTGGTTTTTTTTAAGATTTGTTTGATGTGGACCACTTTTAAAGTCTTTACTGAATTTGTTATAATACCGCTTCTGTTTTATGCTTTGGTTTTTTGGCCACGAGGCATGCGGGATCTCAGCTTCCCGACCAGGGATCGAACCCGCATCCCCTGCATGGGAAGGTGAAGTCTTAACCACTGGACCACTAGGGAAGTCCCTATCTTTTTCCCTTGTAAACATGTTCAGAAACCAAAAAAAAACAGAATAATGATAAACACATAAATTATTCAAATGACAACATTGGATGGGTGACTTTTGAGAGAATTAGCAAAATTTCAGAAATTTCTTTTTCATAAAAGGACAGGGTCTGTGTCTTACTCATCTGTCTTTCATAGAGCCTAGCACAGTGCCATTGAAAATAGGTGTCAAGAAATAATTTCAGAGCACACAAACAAGTGAAGAAACTGAACTGTCCTTCAAACTTGAACTAGATAAAAATGGGCTCATTATGGGCAGAAGACCTAAATAGACATTTCTCCAAAGAAGACATACAGATGGCCAAGAGGCACATGAAAAGATGTTCAACATCACTAATTATTAGAGAAACGCAAGTCAAAACCACCATGAGGTATCACCTCACACTGGTCAGAATGGCCATTATCAAAAAATCTAGAAACAATAAATGCTGGAGAGTGTGTGGAGAAAAGGGAACCCTCCTGCACTGTTGGTGGGAATGTAAATTGATACAAGCACCACGGAGAACAGTATGGAGGTTCCTTAAAAACTAAAAATAGAATTAGCATATGACCCAGTAATCCCACTATTGGGCATATACCCAGAGAAAACCATAATTCAAAAAGACACATGTACCACAAAGTCCATTGCAGCACTATTTACAATAGCTAGGTCATGGATGTAACCTAAATTCTCATTGACAGACAAATAAAGATGTGGTACATATATACAACAGAATATTACTCAGTCAGGAAAAGGAATGAAATTGGGTCATTTGTAGAGATGTGGATGAACCTAGAGACTGTCATACAGAGTGAAGTCATAAAAAGAAAAACAAATATCATATATTAACACACATATGTGGAATCTAGAAAAATGGTACAGATGAACCAGTTTGCAAGGCAGAAATAGAGATACAGATGTAGAGAACAAACATATGGACGCCAAGGGGGGAAAAGGGGGTGTGGGATGAGTTGGGAGATTGGGATTGACATATATACACTAATACGTATAAAATAGATAACTAATGAGAACCTGCTGTATAGCACAGGGAACTCCACTTCACTGTACAGTAGAAAGTAACACAACATTGTAAAACAACTATACCCCAATAAAAAAAAAAATGGACTCATTACTAGACATTCCCTATGTATTTCCTACTCCTATATTAGTAAATGTTATAAAAATTAGAAGCAACATGGGAAAAGTCCATTTTTTCTATCATTTGCTTTTTATTTTCTTCCTAGGAAATTTCAGCAATTAATATAACACCCAAGAAACAAGTTCACACCTTTGTTTAAAAAAAAGGATTTGATTACTAAATGATCTTCATGTTTCTTTCCAGCTTTAAAAGTTTATAATTCTTAATTTCAGTGATTACCCATACTGTATGTATTTTTGTCCATGTGTGACTGTATTCTAGCCAGCTGATTAAAAAATACTTTATGTAATTAACAATTTTACTTAACAAAATAGGGAAAGGTTAAAGAAATGTAGTCTACTTTTTTACCCTTGAGAAACAAATCAAAGCAGTGAAATAAATGTTTTAAAGGAAAAAAGGGGTATTGCATTTAAATAGCTGTCACAATTTAGGACTTAGAGGTACAAGTGCCATGCGAAGTGGAAATTTGTAAATTGTGGAAATAACTGTCTCTTGCCATAGGTTTTTTTGAAAAGATTATAATAAAAATGTTCCACTATCATGACCGTTCATTACTAAGATCTAGTTGTACTTCCTCTTTAGTCTCAGTGAATGTGACATAAATCACTCTCCTTGGCATTTTGCATGATCTGCCATGCAGGCAGCCAACTTTTACAGATGCCCTTCCTGGCTTCAAAAAGCAGAAGCCCACAGGTAGCAGAAAATGCCAGGTTTTTCTCATGCCTGAGAAGGTGCTGTTTGCCTGTGAGCTGTGATAAATGCCACTGTGCCGAGTCAGCCTGGTGGACAGTTTAACTCCATGACCTTCTGCAGGTAGACAGCCTCCCCCGTAGAGTGTCTTTGACACAACCTTTAACATAGAATGTCAACACCAGTCTAGCAAGTGGGATCTGTATTCATTTTGCTGTGAAACAACAGCTTCTCAGTGTGGAGCTTAGGTGCCTCACATTCTCCAAGATTATTCCCTATACTTTATTCTTTGTTAGTAATGTATGCATAAAAACTTCATCAATGAGTTTTCACTGGCTTAACTTTATTCTGTCACTTTACATTTCAAGTGGGCCAAGGCCTAGGGCCCAGTTTCTAGAATCAGTTTATGAAAAAAGATAACCAAGTGTTGTCATTATATTTCTTATCTTCATAGACAATGGAACAGCTCCTGATCTCAGTACTATGTCTGTCATTCAGTTAGAATAACTTAATCCTACCTATCCACCCAACTGACATGTGGGAGCAGAGAAGAGAAGTCACCCTGTGGGGAAGTTGACGGGTAAAAGCTAGCCTCTGTAAATAAGAATTTATCTCAGTTTTCCCCTATGAAACAAAACTATTTTTAAAGCACTTTTTTTCTTTTTATTTATTTTGCCTGGCTTTTTGCACTCTGAAATGTTTTGGAACAACATTTTTTTTCTCTTAAAATCAAAGGAGGTTCTATCCATTTCAGAAAGTTTCAGCATGCAAGGTATTAAATTACAAAACACTAATCCCTTTTTATTATTGACTTATATAAGATTGTGAATTTATATATTAAACTCTAATCTGAAAAAGTAAAGTATGTATTTTAGGATGATCACACAAGAAGCCAATACCGAACCACGTGTGCCATATTTTCTTAACTTACTTTCTGCCTTTCTTGCCTTTTAGTTACTACACCCCCAGTCCTCTTTACTATCATCTACAAAACATGCTATTGTCTGTACAACTGGCTCTCTCTTCTATGCTGTCCGGCAGGGGTTGGCAAACTACACTGTGCAGTCCAAATTCAAAATGCCACTAATTTTAGTAAAGAAAGTGTTATTGGAACAGAGCCAGGTCCATTCATTTACACATTATCTGACTGCTTTAAATCTACAGATTCATTTCATCTGTTGAGTAAATGCAACAGACAGTATGACCCACAAAGCCTAAAAATATTTACTGTCTGGTCCTTCCCAGAAAAAGTTTACCTGTCTCTGATAAAAGGTTCTGCTGTCGATCACAAAGTAGCTGGATGTCCTTGGTGAGCTATCTAGTCTTTCTTGCCGTTTAAGAAATGAGAAGGTTGAACTAGCCAGCTTCTCCAAGGTGATGGGATTCATTCAAGTTTGCACAATCAGCAAGTCTTATAGTCCAGACTAAATGCAGTTCTCCTGCTTTGTACTTCTGGGTTCTCTCCAGCATACCATGCACTTATTTATATGTTACAATCTGCCTTGCATATTTCACCTAATTAGTTTAATTTAACTCATAGTTATTATCTAGATATTTAAGATGTTTGGGAGAAAGATAGTTAATCTGTATCATGAAGGCTAAATAAGAACTAAATAAGAAATGAGAATGAGAAGAAAAGGAACACGAGCAAAGGCTTTCACCAGAAATAACATTTGCAGTGCCTTAGGTTTTAAGATGTCCCACTATTTTATGAAACATTAAGAAAGAAAAAATACTATAATTCAATTGTTATATACCCTTATTTTAAAATGCATGCTGATTTCAGAATCTGAAAAAAATATATATGGAAAAAAACACTATTAATGAAATATAACATCTGGTACACTTGGAGAAAGCCAATGCGGATACAGAATAAGGACTAAAAGGATCCTTAATATGGGAAGAGATAAGGAGGAGCTCACTCTTGGTAAAATTTGCAGAAGTTTAGGTGATTACAAAAGAGGGACCTATAAGAATATAAACAAAAGAATTGGCTTTTGGTAAGAAGACATATTCTTCCTCTATTCTAACAGGAGTGTTGGAAGAGATAATAAGTTTATATGTTGGTATGGGTTGAGGGTCAGAACATGGATGTGAAAAGAAATTGCTGCCTTATAGTGCCTATTTTCTCTGATGTATTTTATAATAATATAATGAAAATTTGAGAAAAGTGGAGATTTAGAATCCTTGTGGCACAGAGTAGGGGATCAAAATGACTAAGACATTTTATTAGGATATCTGAAGTATTAGAGCACCTAGGTAAATTTGGTAATCTGGGAAGCTCTTGGTCTAGATCTGCTGTGTTGAGTACATGGTATATACAAAATGTAACATAACTGCAAATATAATTCTTATGACTAACGATGTTAAATGTGACACCTTCTACTGGCTTAAGGGCAGGGGAATAATCTATTACTAAGCAGTCCCAAGTTCTAGAGAAAACCATGAAGACCTTGGAAAAAGTGATAAAACTTTTATCTTGGTAGAATGAGTCCACCCAGCACCACTAAAAATACCCAAATGAACTTAATAAAATGAAAGAAAGAAGAAGGGAAGGAAAGGGAAGGGAAGGGTATGGAAGGGAAGGAAGGAAAAAGGTGAAAGCAAGACAGAAAGAAAGAAAAAAAGAAGATAATGGACTAATCTAAGTAATGTGATCAGAGTCTTGTACACCTCCCTCGGGGAGGAGAGGAAAGGAGAGTTATTGTCTCTTCTTAAACTTAGTCAAGCTGCTTCAAGTTAGCTTTTGGAAGCTTCCCAGGTACTTTGTGCTTATGGTAAACCAGCTCTCTGGAAAATAAATAAATAAATAGGCCCTAATTTGCAGTGTTTGATAATATTAGTGATATAAATATATTCACCATAAACAATTTCAGGAGACCAACAGTTTAACAATGGGCTCACAAAATTCCTAAATATATAACAACTTGCTCTAGACCCAGTATGAGCTAATTCCAGCATACTGCTGCATGTGTCCAAAGTAGTTTGAATAATAAGGAATGACAGTGCCTGGTGGTTTGTATAATATATGAGAATGATTGAGGAAAACGCTAGGAGTTACCTGAGATATCATCCAGAGAGACTAGAAGATCACACCAAAAGAAACAGCTCAGGTTGCATCCGAGTCCAACTATTTACTAAACACATTTACTAAAGCAAGAATTACATTTATTTTATATAATCAAATCAAATCTGCCATTCACTTGACCCAACACAATCGCCAGAAAATTAAATCTCAGTCATTGTCATACTTCTCCCCTTCATGTTGGTTGTACTACATAAGAAGGGGTATAACTGGGGTGGTTTTTGAGATAAGTTGAACAAAGAACAAGAACTGAGACCATCACAAAAAGGATCTGAGTTCTGGATAACGGAAGTGTATTCCTTCCTAGAGTTCACATACATCTGGGGCACTGCACAAATCTATCATTTTCTACACTGCTTTTGTTCATGAAACCACGATAGCTCACCATTACTGCCTAGTGGCATCATTGAATAAAATATACCCTGGAGTATAAGGTGGAGAAGGCAGCTTTTATGAGTTGATATCATATATTGGCACTGAAGCTTGCTCATTCTGTTGCCCTATTTGCACTTTCTTGCCCCTAGAGAGCCATTAGGATTAGGATGGGTGAAGAGATTATTCTGGCATATTCGATCTTCACTATTTCTCTTGATTGTTATCCTATTATCAGTGCTGTTGTCTAAGGACAGATTTCTTCATTTTTCAGAGAAACAGGAGAAATGAAACCAATAATGGGATTTCTTTCAAGGTACTACTTTAAAGATAATTCAATTAAGACATTAATATCACTATGTCTTAGAAGTCGACAGTCTATGGTTTGGGGCATTTGGGGTGTCTACCTTGGTTCAGAATAAGCCCTTGAGTTGATATCCGTATTTATTTGGCGAGTCTCTGTATTCCTCAAAATAATAAATTAAACCCAAATGCACTACTCAGTTCCTTCTATGAAATTTGGAATTGTAAGACCATTGGTTAGTTTTTCAGTGTTACTACATCTATAATACATGAAATGAGAAGTGGCTGCCCAACTTCTGTGCATCCATGTGGGATGAGTAGTAGAGAAACTTAATCAAATAAGAAAAAAAACTTATGAAATCTAATAGGAAGAAAAAGGAGAGGAGATTGGTTCACGATGGTGGAGTAGAAGGATGTACGCTCACTACCTCTTGTGAGAGCACTGGAATCACAACTAACTGCTGAATAATCAAGGACAGTAAGACACTGGAACTCACCAAAAAAGATACCCCACATCCAAAGACAAAGGGAGAAGCCACAATGAGACAGTAGGAGGGGCGCAATCACAATAAAATCAAATGCTGTAAATGCTGGGTGGGTGACGCACAAACTGGAGAACAATTATATAACAGAAGTCCACCCACTGGAGTGAAGGTTCTGAGCCCCACGTCAGGCTTCCCAACCTGGGGGTCCGAAAACAGAAGGAGGAATTCCTAGAGAATCAGAATCTGAAGGCTAGCGGGATTTGATTGCAGGACTTTGACAGCACTAGGGGAAACAGAGACTCCACTCTTGGAGAGCACACACAAAGTAGTGTGTGCATCAGGACCCAGGGGAAAGGAGCAGTGACCACATAGAAGACTGAACCAGACCTACTTGCTAATGCTGGAGGGTCTCCTGCAGAGGCGGGAGGTAGCTGTGACTCTGCGGGGACAAGGACACTGGGAGCAGAAGTTCTGGGAAGTACTCCTTGGTGTGACCCGCCCCCACCCCCACCCCCCACACACACCCCAGAGTCTGCCATTAGCCCCACTGAAGAGCCACTAGGCTCCAGCCCTGGGTCACCTCAGGTCAAACAACTAACAGGGAGGGAACTCAGCCCCACCCATCAGCAGATAAGTGAATTAAAGTTTTACTGAGCTCTGCCCACCAGAGCAACACCCAGCTGTACCCAACACCAGTCCCTCCCATCAGGAAGCTTGCATAAGCCTCTTACATAGCCTCATCCACCAGAGGGCAGACAGCAGAAGCAAGAAGGACTACAATCCTGCAGCCTGTGGAATGAAAACCACATTCACAGAAAGATAGACAAAATGAAAAGGCAGAGGACTATGTACCAAATGAAGGAACAAGATAAAATCCCAGAAAAACAATTAAATGAACTGGAGATAGGCAACCTTCCAGAAAAAGAATTCAGAATAATGATAGTGAAGATGATCCAGGACCTAGAAAAAGAATGGAGGCAAAGATCAAGAAGACGCAAGACATGTTTAACAAAACCTAGCAGAATTGAAGAAGAAACACCTAGAAGAATTAAAGAACAAACAAACAGAGATGAAAAACAAAATAACTGAAATGAAAAATACACTAGAAGGAATCAAGAGCAGAATTAACTGAGGCAGAAGAATGGATAAGTGACCTGGAAGACAGAATGGTGGAATTCACTACTGTGGAACAGAATAAAGCAAAAAGAATGAAAAGAAATGAAGACAGCTTAAGAGACCTCCGGGACAACATTAAACACACAAACATTTGCATTATAGGGGTCCCAGAAGGCAAAGAGGAGAGAAAGGACCCAAGAAAATATTTGAAGAGATTATAGTGGAAAACTTCCCTAATGTGGGAAAGGAAACAGCCACCCAAGTCCAGGAAGTGCAGAGAGTCCCAGGTAGGATGAACCCAAGGAGAAATATGCCGAGATACATAGTACTCAAACTGACAAAAATTAAAGACAAATTATGAAAAGCAACAAGGGAAAAACTACAAATAACATACAAGGAAATTCCCATAAGGTTAAGAGCTGATTCCTCAGCAGAAACTCTACAAGCCAGAAAGGAGTGGCACAATATATCTACAGTAAGAACCTACAACAAAGATTACTGTACCCGGCAAGGATCTCATTCAGATTTGATGGAGAAATCAAAAGCCTTACAGACAAGCAAAAGCTAAGAGAATTCAGCACCACCAAATCAGGTCTACAACAAATGCTAAAGGAAATCCTCTAAGTGGGAAACACAAGAGAAGAAAAGGACCTACAAAAACAAACTGAAAACAATTAAGAAAATGGTAATAGGTACATACATATCAATAATTACCTTAAATGTGAACGGATTAAATGCTCCAGCCAAAAGACACAGGCTTGCTGAATAGAAACAAAAACAAGACCCGCACATATGCTGTCTACAAGAGACCCACTTCAGACCTAGGGACACATTCAGACTGAAAGTGAGGGGATGGAAAAATATATTCTGTGCAAATGGAAATCAAAAGAAAGCTGCAGTAGCAATACTCATATCAGATAAAATAGACTTTAAAATAAAGAATGTTTTAAGAAAAAAAAATGTCATGAAGAACCTAGGGGTAAGACAGTAATAAAGAAACAGACCTACTGGAGAATGGACTTGAGGATATGGGGAGGGGGAAGGGTGAGCTGTGACAGGGCGAGAGAGAGGCATGGACATATATACACTAACAAACGTAAGGTAGATAGCTAGTGGGAAGCAGCCACATGGCACAGGGATATCGGCTTGGTGCTTTGTGACCACCTGGAGGGGTGGGATAGGGAGGGTGGGAGGGAGGGAGATGCAAGAGGGAAGAGATATGGGGACATATATATATATGTATCACTGATTCACTTTGTTATAAAGCAGAAACTGACACACCATTGTAAAGCAATTATACCCCAATAAAGATGTTTAAAAAAATAAATAAATAAAATAAAATAAAGAATGTTACAAGAGACAGACACTACATAATGATCAAAGGATCAATCCAAGAAGAAGATATAACAATTATAAATATATATGCACCCAACATAGAAGCAACTCAATACATAAGACAACTGTTAACAGCTATAAAAGAGAAAATCGACAGTAACACAGTAATAGTGGAGGACTTTAACACCTCACTTACAGCAATGGACAGATCATCCAAAATGAAAATAAATAAGGAAACAGAAGCTTTAAATGACACAATACACCAGATACATTCAATTGATATTTATAGGACATTCCATCCAAAAACAGCAGATTACACTTTCTTCTCAAGTGCACACGGAACATTCCCCAGGATAGATCATATCTTGTGTAACAAACCAAGCCTTGGTAAATTTAAGAAAACTGAAATAATTACAAACATCTTTTCTGACCACAATGCTATGAGATTAGAAATCAGGTACAGGGGGAAAAACGTAAAGAACAAAAACGCGTAGAAGCTAAACAATACATTGCTAAATAACCAAGAAATCACTGAAGAAGTCAAAGAGGAAATCAAAAAAATACCTAGAGACAAAATGACAACGAAAACACGATGATCCATCACCAGTGGGATGCAGCAAAAGCAGTTCTAAGAGGGAAGTTTATAGCAATACAATCCTACCTCAAGAAACAAGAAAAATCTCAAACAACCTAACCTTACACCTAAAGGAACTAGAGAAAGAAGAGCAAACAAAACCCAAAGTCAGTAGAAGGAAAGAAATCATAAAGATCAGAGCAGAAAAAAATGAAATAGAAACAAAGAAAACAATAGCAAAGATCAGTAAAACTAAAAGCCGTTTCTTTGAGACGATAAACAAAATTAATAAACATTTAGCCAGACTCAACATGAAAGAGGGAGATGACTCAAATCAATAAAATTACAAATGGAGAAGTTACAATGGAAAGGGAAGAAATACAAAGCATCATAAGAGACTACCACAAGCAACTCTATGCCAATAAAATGGACAACCTGCAAGAAATGGACAAATTCTTAGCAAGGTATAACCTTCCAAGACTGAACCAGGAAGAAATAGAAAATATGAACAGACCAATCACAAGCAATGAAATTGAAACCATGATTAAAAATCTTCCAACAAACAGAAGTCCAGGACCAGACAGCTTCAAACATTTAGAGAATAGCTAACACCCATCCTTCTCAAACTCTTCAAAAAAACTGCAGAGGAAGGGACACTCCCAAACTAATGCTACAAGGCCACCATCACCCTGATACCCAAACCAGACAAAGATACTACAACAAAAAAAGAAAATTACAGACAATATCACTGATGAATATTGATGCAAAAATCCTCAACAAAATACTAGCAAACAGAATCCAACAACACATTAAAAGGATCATACACCATGATCAAGTGGGATTTATCCCAGTGATGCAAGGATTCTTCAATATATGTAAATCAATCAATGTGATACACCATATTAACAAATTGAAGAATAAAAACCATATGATCATCTCAGTAGATGCAGAAAAAGCTTTTGACAAAATTCAACACCCATTTATGATAAAAACTCTCCATAAAGTGGGCATAGAGGGAACCTACTTCAATATATTAAAGGCCATATATAACAAACCCACAGCAAACATCATTTTCAATGGTGAAAAACTGAAAGCATTTCCTCTAAGATCAGGAACAAGACAAGGATGTCTACTTTCACCACTACTATTCAACATAGCTTTGGAAGTCTTAGCCACGGCAATCAGAGAAGAAAAAAAATAAAAGGAATACAAATTGGAAAAGAAGAATTTAAACTGTCACTGTTTGCAGAGGACATGATACTATACACCGATAATCCTAAAGATGCCACCAGTAAACTGCTAGAGCTAATCAATGAATCTGGTAAAGTTGCAGGATACAAAATTAAGGCACAGAAATCTCTGGCATTCCTATACACTAACAACGAAAGATCAGAAAGAGAAATTAAGGAAACAATCCCATTCACCACTGCAATAAAAAGAATAAAATACCTAGGAATAAACTTACCTAAGGGGGTAAAAGACCTGTACTCAGAAAACTATAAGACACTGATGAAAGAAATCAAAGATGACACCAACAGATGGAGAGATATACCATGTTCTTGGATTGGAAGAATCAATATTGTGAAAATGACTATACTACCCAAAGCAATCTACACAATGCAATCCTTATCAAATTACCAATGGCATCTTTTATAGAACTAGAACAAAAAAATCTTAAAATTCGTATGGAGACATAAAACACCCCGAACAGCCAAAGCAATCTTGAGGGAAAAAAAACAGAGCTGGAGGAATCAGACTCGGTTAACTACAGACTATACTACAAAGTTGCAGTAATCAAGACAATATGGTTCTGGCACAAAAACAGAAATATAGATCAATGCAACAGGATGGAAAGCCCAGTGATAAACCCATGCACCTATGGTCAACTAATCTACGACAAAGGAGGCAAGGATATACAATGGAGAAAAGACAGTCTCTTCAATAAGTGGGGCTGAGGGCTTCTCTGGTGGGGCAGTGGTTGAGAGTCCGCCTGCTAATGCAGGGGACACGGGTTCATGCCCTGGTCCGGGAGGATCCCACATGCCGCGGAGTGGCTGGGCCCGTGAGCCATGGTCGCTGAGCCTGCGCGTCTGGAGCCTGTGCTCCGCAGCGGGAGAGGCTGCAATGGTGAGAGGCCCGCGTACCGCAAAAAAAAAAAAAAGTGGGGCTGAGAAAACCAGACAGCAACATGTAAAAGAATGAAATTAGAACACTCCCTAATACCATACATACAAAAAAACTCAAAATGGATTAAAGACCTAAATGTAAGACTGGACACTATAAAAATCTTAGAGAGGGGCTTCCCTGGTGGCGCAGTGGTTGAGAGTCTGCCTGCCGATGCAGGGGACACAGGTTCATGCCCCGGTCTGGGAAGATCCCACATGCAGCGGAGCAGCTGGGCCCGTGAGCCATGGCCGCTGAGCCTGCGCGTCCGGAGCCTGTGCTCCGCAACGGGAGAGGCCGCAACAGTGAGAGGCCTGCGTACCGCAAAAAAAAAAAAAAAAATCTTAGAGAGGAAAACATAGGAAGAAGACTCTTTGGCATAAATCACAGCAAGATCTTTTTTGACCCACCTCTTAGAGTAATGGAAATAAAAACAAAAATAAACAAATGGGACCTAATGAAACATAAAACTTTTGTACAGCAAAGAAAACTATAAACAAGACAAAAAGGCAACCCTCGGAATGGGAGAAAATATTTGCAAATGAATCAACGGACAAAGGATTAATCTCCAAGATATATAAACAGCTCATGCAGCTCAATATTTAAAAAAATGGGCAGAACTTAAATAGACATTTCTCCAAAGAAGACATAGAGCTGGCCAAGAAGCACATGAAAAGCTGCTCAACATCACTAATTATTAGAGAGATGCAAATGAAAACTACAATGAGGTATCACCTCACACCAGCTAGAATGGGCATCATCAGAAAATCTGCAAACAACAAATTCTGAAGAGCATGTGGAGAAAAGGGAACCCTCTTGCACTGTTGGTGGGAATATAAATTGATACAGCCACTATGGAGAATACAGTATGGAGGTTCCTTAAAAAACTAAAAGTAGAGTTACCGTATGACGCAACAATCCCACTACTGGGCATATACCCAGAGAAAACCATAATTCAAAAAGGCACATGCACCCCAATGTTCATTGCAGCACTACTTACAATAGCTAGTTCACGGAAGCAACCTAAATGCCCATCGACAGACGAATGGATAAAGCGGATGTGGTACGCATATACAATGGAATATTAGCCATAAAAAGGAATGAAATTGGGTCATTTGTAGAGATGTGGATAGACCTAGAGACTGTCATACAGAGTGAAGTAAGTCAGAAAGAGAAAAACAAACATTGTATATTAACACATATATGTGGAATCTAGAAAAATGGTACAGACGAACCAGTTTGGAAGGCAGAAATAGAGAGACATATGTAGAGAACAAATGTATGGACACTAAGGGGGGAAAGTGAGGGAGGGGGTGGTGGGATGAATTGGGAGATTGGGATTGACATGTATACACTAATATGTATAAAATAGATAAGTAATAAGAACCTGCTCTAGGGCTTCCCTGGTGGCGCAGTGGTTGTGAGTCCGCCTGCCAATGCAGGGGACATGGGTTCGTGCCCTGGTCCGGGAAGATCCCATATGCTGTGGAGCAGCCAGGCCTGTGAGCCATGGCCACTGAGCCATGGCCGCTGAACCATGGCCGCTGAGCCTGTGCATCCGGAGCTTGTGCTCCGCAACAGGAGAAGCCACAACAGTGAGATGAAAAAAAAAAAAAAAGAACCTGCTCTATAACATAAATAAATAAATAAAATTCAAAAAAAAGGAAAAAGGAGAAAGTATGGCGAGATAATATTTCAGGTTCTCATTCTCTGTGAAGCTACCTCTCAATTCTGTTCTTAGATTTTGTCAAATAACTCTTGAGCCATATATAAGTGTGATATCTAATTAAAAGGACATATACCTGAACTATTTTGCACATAATATTCTAAAGCCTCACCGCTTTTTGATAAAGAGGCAAAATTCCTCCATGAATACGGAAACATTCCAGGCCTATCTTAAATCAATATTTCATAATTCATGAAGCTATTTGATTCATTATTTAAATTTCAAAGATATGAACCCAATGTATATTCAGAAATGGTCATAAGGACCACTCTTACCTAATAAATTATTACTATTTACATTAGAATTATAAAAATAATTATTATAATAATTAAAAGTATAGACATAACTCTACCAGCATGGTGCCCTGAACTTAATGCAATTCTCAATTAAGTTTTGAGTAATACAGAATATGTAACGTTTAACAAATTTTCCAATATATTGCAATGGATTGGTCCTAAACTCCTTGTTTAAGTGTAAACTCAAGGGAACTTTTTCAAGAAAGCATCAGTGGAGAAATGGAACTCTGGATTAAAAAAATAAATTTTACGAAATTTAAGAGTCAGAGGAGGAAAGAGGTCACCTTATTGGGAAAGCAAAGGAGGTAAAATTATTGCCTTCCATGAAACTTTCTTCTCTCCCATTTATAAGAAGCTATGACTTTGAAGGTGAAGTACAGTCGGAGTGGACATAATGGAAAAAGAAACTTGATGGGTAGTCTAGTCTGTATTGAAGTTTAGATCTTACACTACAGTGGCAAAATGAATTTTTCAAAGAATGCATACGAAGATTTTAGAGTAGAAGACTTAACCAGTGTTCTTTCAGCAAACATTTATGGAGGTCATATTCTAGAGTGGGTAGGTAAAAAATGTTAAAAATGATTAATGCCATGAATAAATAGAAAATGCCAAGGTGTTTATTTTTATTTTTTTTAGGGGAGATGGGACTAGGACTGGATTATAGACAATTGTTAGGAAGTATCCTCTCATATGGTGATTTCAAGCTAAGACATAAAGGAGGTGAAAGACTCTCATGCAGAAAGCCAAGAGTTGAATGATAACGAATTAGACAGGGGAGTGAACTGTAAGGGAGAACAGAAAAAGTTCATTTAGAATGGAGCTGCTATAATCAATGATTTGGCGGGGGCATAAAACATCTTTGAGAGACTTCAGATGACCACAACTTGGCCCAGCTTTATTTCAGCTACATACCAATTGCCTCAAAACAAATTTTGGTAGATATATCATAGACTTCTGCACATCTGCTATTATCCATAATCACCTGTCTTTTACCTGTTTTGATTTTTTATTTTCTTGTTTGTTGAAGTATAGGGCTTTATACTTATCTCAATCAAACTTCATCTTGAGGGATGAAAAGCATGTAACTTCAGCTGATCAAACTCCTTTGACTCTGGTCCCATCATACAAATTATCAACTAAAATTCTATTTTTTCATATCCTGTGCAAACTCAATAACACGAAATCTATCTTTTTCTCCCGAAAAAAATTAATGCAATTTTGAATAGATGAAATTATATACATAGCCAGAAGATATGTTCCCCTCAAAACTCACTTGCAGAGTGAAATGAAACTAATTATCAGATCACTAGTAAACTACTTCAAATTGTTATGAATGTCATTCAACTCACTTTCCCATGTTAATCACAAGAGGATTATGGAAGACTTTTCCAAATGAGTTATTGAGCTCTAAATATGTTTTTGATGAGGAAATCCTGAAAAAAACTATTTGCATTGAATCTATGATGGCTCCCACTGCACAGTTATTCTTTTTGTTTTAAATCTTCCAAAAATAATATATGTCCAAATAATTTCTAGCACTGGGGCCAAGGGAATGGCCTCTATTTTAATAAACCAATAGTGAATCAGCTTTTTCCTCCCCTGAATTTATCTTCCTCATTTTGCCAAGACTTAGTAAATCTGACTGGGTGATTTATCAGCCTCCTCTATAAGACTGTCATAAAAACAAGATGGCATTTACCTAATATTTATTTGAAGCAGTTAAAAGCTAACTTAAAAACCAGCTTACTTGACTTAGGTATCAGTTCCATATTGACCTTAATAGTTTTGCCATTTTAGTCTGAAAATCACCTTGAAAGAAAATAGAAGGAAATATAAAATGGATATGACTAAAAAGTAAAAGGTTTAAATTAACAAATATAGAGTAGATCATTATGGATATGAAAGTATAAACTAAGGTCATACAAAATTTCAAAATTATTCTAAAAGGACTGCCTATACTATACTATGCTATTCTGTACCATACTATAACCCACTGTGGGAAGCAAAGTGAGAGTGATGTACTGTTATGAATAATGGTACGTCTCAGTGCAAGAAGAAATATCTAAGAAAACGTCTGAGAAGAGAGATTCCCTATCTTGCTGGCAAAACAGAATTTACAAAGTTATTATTTTCTTTACATTCTGCAGGATAACAATTACTTAAATGCTAACTTGTATATATTATGTGCTGAAAAAGACTTTATGATTGATATCTAGATATCTAAGATATCTATGATTATTAATGTAGAACAATTCTGCATTAATAACATTCTGATTAATGATCTCTTATAGAATTCATGATTTGAGGCACCTAAAAAGTTACTTTAAAAGTGAAAATTTGTATTTTGAATGTTCTTCAACTGAGCACAAGCATTTTAAAATATCCACCTTTATGTTGGAAAATCACTTGTATATAAAATAAAACTTGTGTTTTCCCCAGAGCTGTCTTTGCTCTGGGCTTCTCACATAATTGCCATCCTCTTTCTAACCATGCATCCCTGTACTTTCAGTTCAACAGATAACACAGGTTGGTGGAAAAAGTAGAGTGATGATGAAAAAACTAGACCCTACAGTGCTAATTGAAACTCCACAGTCATGTGAAGATCAAAGTTCCAAACTGTCTTAGCCTATCTTTGATCTTTAAATAGGCACACTTAGGTTGTGTCTTCATGGGGCTAGAGGACTGACTGTTTTGACTAAATTAGTGATGTTTTGCACCAATTTTTTGTTTTAACTTAGTTGAGTCTCCACCGGACAGACAAGGTTAGCTACAATCACTGTTTTTATTTTTTAATGCTCTTATAGACATTGCCAGAAAACATCAAAGTTTCACATTTTGCAATGGTTTTTTAAAAATTGCTTTTGTTGTCACTTTTTCTTAAGGCAGATTTTATTTACAATTACTGTAAACCATCCATCCCAATAAACCAAATTTTTATTTAACTGATGATTTTTACTTCCCTTAATAAAAGAAAATAAATATAATTCCTTTTGAAAATTTCACTTTGTGATAAATAAACATAAAATAGTTTTTAAAAGATTTCTGCTTATCAAAATACTTCCAGGTTTAGACTTTTGCAGGTAAATGAAAAGGGAAACATTAGTCAAGGTACTTGTTCCAAAAAGTTCTTGAATGGAAACATTGTTAGCTTCCTTCTCATCCCATCATAAAAAAGATCAAAGGATTTTCGGAGCTAAGAATAATGCAACTCACATTTAAGATAACTACTGGTCAGAGGTAGCTTGAAATCCATCTCTACAGTCTGGAAAATGCTCTATTGTGCATTTTGTGCAAGGACAGTGATCCTGCTTTCATCATACTGGCAGAAAATCACAGTGAAGAGATTAAAGTATAACTATTAAAAATATAGTTCTGCTTTTAACAGCATATTTTATATTTTTTCATATAGCCATTTACAAATATATAAACTTTGAATAATGTGGTAATATAATTCTCAAAGGAGATAAACACATAAACTCCCATCATTTACAAAGTCCCTTATATCCATCACTAACTTCATATTCCTTCCCTAAAGGGAATTTAATCATTCATCTGACGTCACTTAAAACCTAAACTTATCATATTAAACATCTACTGTATATAATTTAGAAATTACTGATACATAAAAAGAATAAAACTCTCCCATAAAACCCTAACTTTACCATCCAGAGATGAATAACATTAACACTATAGTATAGTTTTTGAGAGATCTCTCTCAGCATTTATACATGTAATGTGTATTTTTAAAAGAAAATTATTGTTTTTAACTTATAATTTTTAAGTAAAATATATCATGAATATCATTCCATGTCATCAGATATTATTTTACAATTTTAATTGCAGGATTTTAATGTACTGTGTAAAGGAGCTTTAACTAACCATTTAACTTTGTTTAAACTTTTGAATAAAACTTATTGTCTTTGAAATAAATCTACAAGAAGATGTTATAGAAAAATGATAAGAAGTGAAGCATTTATATTTTAATAAATACTATTGTTTCTAACTTTTTCAGAAACATGGTGGTTGATTTAACAAATATTAAAAATTATCTAATCTTACAAGCACTTAGGAAATTTACTTTTCATTATAAATATATAATCCTCTTTTGATACAATGTGGTAAAGAGCCTAGAGATATAAAACAAGTTTTGTAAATGGAAAATGCATGGTTACTTCAAAAAATACGGAAGAAAAGGGAATAAATTTAGCCTGTTTTTATTTACTGCATCATAGGAACTGAATCTGATATCCTCCCTAAAGTATATATATATCTGCTTTAAATAGCTTTTCTTGATTATAACACCATCTGATATCCTGAGAAACTCAAACTCTTCCATTCAGTTATTACACCTTTCATCCAAGAATCTCAAAGTTCAATGAAAGCACTCTCTTGCTTTTTCCCATGGGCTCTTCTAGTCCTTCTGTGCAGGTTAAGATAACTGTCAGCAATTATGACATCATTGATACTTTCTCCAGTTTTAGAAGTCATAGGCTCACCTGGTTTACCTCTTCTGGTTATTCCTGCATTGCCTTCTTCAGCAGTTCGTTTCGAATTTAACTGCATGGGCAGACTCTGATTCACTTATCTCTTTATTGTTTCTTTCTCCCTCTCTGTCTCCCTGTTTCTTTTTCTGTTTCTTTCTCTCTTTGTTCTGTCCATTTCTCTCTTCTCTGTCTCATTTGGATCGCAGGGAAAAATATTTCTTTAGTGTTTCTGCCCATCTGTCTTTAAGTTCAACTTATTTTAGACCCATGTAACACTCAAACTAGATGTCCTTTTCAAAACTCAACATCACTTGTTATTTCTAAGTCCACACTTCTTTATTATGTGTTTTTATAGAAACACAAAATAGAAAAAATGCCTTTATCAAGTTTCCTTTTTTTATAATGAATTTTACTACTTACATTATAACTGTTGCTATAAACTCTAGAGTATAGTGAATGCTTTACATATTCTTAGATTTAATTTGGCCTGCATGTGTGTGACTTTGTTCCTAATTTCAAATGGCTGGAATTCAGAGATTAAATTTTTTAAAAATTTTTGCATACAGAAACGAAAAGACAGATAAAAATTATGTTTTAAAAAACAGTAAAATTTTTGTTTCCTTGTCACTATTATTTCACCCTTCATAACTACAATTATGTAAACTGACCATTAATTTTACCATGATTCTGAATTCTTGCAATATAAATAATTCTCATAGGAAAACATTATCATCTAGTTAGGCAAATATCAAATAATATTTTATATTTTCCAGAACAGTGGAAACAAAGGGCTATAGGTTTTTCAATGGCTATCTTTTGATCATATCTCCTCGTTCCTTCCAGGGACCACCAGAGGCTTCTGCAATGGCATGTAGCCAGGGAGGCTCTCTATCTGTGGGTTAGATATAAGCTAAGATCACTGCAAGATGTACATAGAAAGGCTGAGGCAGATTTGCAAGATAGAGAGGGGAGTCTCCTTCTCCTGGATCATGTCAGATCCAGGCCTTGGTTATTTGATCATAGTGCAACTTATCTGGATCATTCGTCATATAATACAGAGGCCGCTGTAGGGGTCTGGAATGTGGGCTCTGGAGTCAAACTGGGCTGGATGGACTTACTGATCCTCAGCAGCTTCACAAACTTGTCCACATCATTGAATCTTTCTGTGCTTCATATTCCATTCTGCTTCGCAAATGGGAATAATAATAGTACTCATTTCTTAAAATTGCTCTAAGATGTAAAACAGTAAATCTGTGAAATATGACCACCAAAAAAAGTATTCAGTGAATGTCAGTATTATTTGCCAATTCCAAGCAGACAACGTTTCTCTTAGGCATCTGAGTATGTAAACACCAAGTACTAGAGTAGAGTAGAGAACTAGAGTAGATTTTTATTCACTTCCTTGCCTTAGCTGCCTCTTTAGTGATCTAAATGTCATCATTTTGCTTTATTTTGTTTTTCAATTGTAAAACTGAAACTTTGTCAAACTTTTATAAGACTAAATAATAGTATTGTTCAACGGTATTTTGCTAACTGCTTATCTTCCTCAATTTGAATCTGTTTCCAAATGTCAGTAAATCTTATGCCTTTTTCCCCAAGTCCTATTTTACTGTCAATATGGTCATACATGGCAATATAAATTGAATTTTTTATCTTTTCTTGTTATAGTAAGACCTGTATTTAGAGTTCTGGTTACCATTTCTCACTGTATATCAGAATTACCTGAAGAGATTATAAAAATACCTCTGCCCTGACCCACTCCCAGACCAATTAAATCAGAATCTATAAGGGTAGAGTCTGGAAATTGTTATTTGTTTTTATCTCCACAGTTAATCCAAATGTGCTGCCAGAGTTGAGAACTGCTGATGAAGGGACAATTGAAAAGACTGCTTTTCCTTCCAAGGGGTAATCAAAAAACTTCAGCAACTGTTAATTATGCAAAAGCTTTGAGTTCACCAAGGTAGACTTTGGGATACTGAAGACTCAGAACAGTCTGGATGACTTTAAAACAAATCAATCCAAAAGAAAAACTCTTTAGGTTATTCTCCAGTTATTAGAAATTTTAACGGTCAATACAATGCTATATGTTTTCTTCACCAGTATGACAACTAAAGCAGAAAGAATAAGACAGTCTTTCAGTGCAATACAACAACTCCCAGGTTATTCCTCTTTCATGCTTTGCACTGCATTTGGAGCAGGCTCCAACCATATACGTTGCAATTGCATTGTGATTGGTGTATGCCTGGTGTACAACTGCATATCACAAATAATGGAAAAAGGACAAATTGACTTTATAGATAACATAATTACCTACTTTAGGACCAATTAAAGCAGTAAAGATGTTAAATTTACCTGATGTTCCCATTAATTTGGTACATGGTCCCAAACAACTAAACGCCACTGTACAAAAAGATTCAATTTACCATATGTTGCAATTCTAATGTAATTGCCATTGATCGCTAAGTCAAATTCTCTTTGTTGGATGATTAACAAATGAAGTAACACTCCACTATCATCCATTTGCCACCAGTTATGTACAGTATAAGGTGAGAGGCAATGTTGATATATTGCTGAATAAAAACATCTAAGAAACTATTTACTCTGTTAACGGTAACTGCAAAGTGCATTTTAAAATTGATCCATTTATCTATTAATTTGCTTTCTTTGCCAAGAATTCTTTATTCCTATTGTTCTTATTTCTTTAACTTAATAGAAAATAGAATGATATTTCTTCACATTTTAAGAATCCGTTCTCAGTACAGGTTTAAAAGATATCGGACATCTCAGAAAAAAATATTTCATGTCACAGCAATAATAGAATGAAACAACTCATCTCCAACTAAATGGTCCTCTACTCTATCAAATATAGAGACTGCTAATATGCAGCTAAGCCAATTTAATGGACCTGCTGTAATATTTGAAAGATACGATTTCCTCCAGCCCCCATGTTTCTATAAAGCAGTTAGTCTAGGGTCAGTTGGTACATTTTACAAAGCTTAAAACTAAAACTCAGGTAGTGCTAATACTGTATGTACCTTTGCCAGAAGATCTTCCTGCCAGGTTGCTGCCATCTGTATGAAGCCAGTTAGGAAGACTATCCATCATTTCTAGCTGAAGAAAGGGTAAATTGCAACAGCATGGGCACGTGATCAGTGACACATTTTGAGCGAGTTCACTCTTTATGTGCTCAATTGAGAATTCTGCAGTTTTCTGTTATTAGAGGTGAAGGAGTCCAAAGAGGACTGCATCAGTCCAGCTGGCTTCACTGAATCACCCTGTGAAAGTAACATCAGCTAGAAAAAAGAACTCCTGACTTAACCTCTGTTCTGTAGCATTAAAAAGAGTCAGAGTTGGATTTTAAAAAGTAAAGAAGGAAAGAAATCTAGGAGACTATTCAGCTAGTATCTAACAGGATGGTGTCACTGAATCCCAGAGTTTGTACCTGCATTTACCAGCACTGAAACTCAGTTTAATCATTTCACCCAAGGATGATTCAATGTCTCAACTCCTTCATTACATGTGAACCCTTAGTTTCAAAATCCTGCACTGTGATAATTCTAGTCTAGGCACCCATAATCTTTGACCTAAATTACTGCAATACTTTTATCACTGCAACAAGTTCCCCTTGTTCCATGTTCTCCTTTCCACCTATTTTATACCCCATATTATCAGATTCAGAAATCTAAATTTCAAACCCAGTCACGCCATTTGACTGGTTAAAGATTTATGGCCACCAATTTGCCTTTAGTTAAAATCCAAAGGTATTATTAAGGTTTACAGGGTCCTCGTGTCCAGCTTCTCTTACCCCCTCCCTATTTACCCTGTTTGATCTACAGATACAAACGTTTTCCCCTTCTCCATTCATACCATGTCCTCCTTCTGTGGTCCCTCACGAGTGTTCCCCTTTCCTTGTCCTGCTCTCTTTCATATCTGTAACCCCTACTAATCATTATCATCTTCTCAACTGGGAATATATTGATCTGGTAAGCTATTTTCGCATGATTAATGTGGTTCTCCTTGCTCCTTCTATGCAGTGCTACTGCTGGCATGTGATCCCTGTTGCAAGGTATATTCCCACTCTGATGAAATGCTATGTCCGCATATTCATCTTTATCAATAATTATAAGCTCCTAGAGGATTGTGTTTCTCAGTAGCATATCCCCAAGACCTACAACAGCATGTAAGTACATAGTGGGTGTTCAACAGATGTTTGTTGAAAACACAAAAGTATGAATGAGCAACATGTATTTGATAAGTCAAAATGTATCAATGGCTCTTAAGTTCTTTTTTTTTTAATTAATACTATTTTATGAAACTAAAGCTCAAGTTTTGTTCTTTAAAGAATCTGTATATATTCTCAGGCCAGATATTTCTGTAACCAACAAAATGTCTTTGTTTTAATGACCTGTTCAATATAAAATATATTTTACCAAAAGCAGCATCATATTGCATATATTCTGCATTTTAACCTAACATATACTAATTTTTATTTTGAGCTATCATAGAAAAACAACATAATTAATGGGTATGTAATAGACTAACATAGATATTCCAAACATAATTTTACTCTGTCTGTTAGTAAAAATTTAGGTCATTTATAATTTTGAACTATTTAACATACTGTCTGGATATTTATTTCTTGCTTGATTAAGCAATAATTTTAAGATAATCTAAGCTTTTCTAGAAGATGACATCACCTTTAACTTCAATTACTGTGCAAGATCGTGATACACATATTATGATTTTAGTCAACAGTTGTTCAGCTTTCTAAAATTATTCTTATACTTTTTGGCCAGGAATTTGTTCAAGTCTCTACTGTGATTTTTTTATAGTTTCTTTGATTCCACACATAATACATATCATATCACTTCACATTTCCCTGTATGCCTGCCTACAATTTTTAATTCATTATTTCTAATTCACTGAAAGTTTAGAAGCCAGATCACTAGGCTTGCTAGAACTACATAGAAACATAAATGTATTATCTGATTTAAGTACTGGTACGATCCTTAAGGTTTTACTCAATACTTTGTACATATAGATACAGATACACCCCTACATGTATATTATACAAATACACATTCTCAGGGGCATTTGCATCACTTTTATACATTTCTAAGCATTGCATTTGAGTTAATTAGAAAGGTTTACAATTGCCATTTAAATGTGCATTCATTATAACGCATGTTTAGCGCTATAGGCTACTATAAATAGCTACCCAATAATTTCAAGAGGACTGAATAATTTCCCAGTGATAAAGTCCTTGTTTTTGAAGTGGTATGGATTACTTCATGACTACTGTTGTCTAGTCCTCAAAACACATTTGAGATTACTTTGAGTATATTCTGAAAGTTATTCAAAAATCAAATTGTGTTAGATCAAGTGAGTGGTTTTTAAGTCATTTATAAAATCAACATGTCAGTATAGAACTCTATAGTTCTTAGGAAATCAGGTATGAAATTTGGATTTTTTTTTTTTTTTTTTTTTTTTTGCGGTACGCGGGCCTCTCACTGTTGTGGCCTCTCCCGTTGCGGAGCACAGGCTCTGGACGCGCAGGCTCAGCGGCCATGGCTCACGGGCCCAGCCGCTCCGTGGCATGTGGGATCCTCCCGGACCGGGGCACGAACCCACGCCCCCTGCATCGGCAGGCGGACCCTCAACCACTGCACCACCAGGGAAGCCCTGGATCTTATTTTTAACATCTTACATCCCTGGACTTTAGTAATGACTAAAGAAGGAAACCGCAGATGAGTTATACTTGTGAAAACATTCTTAGGTGATCACAGTTCACAATAGCAACAATCATCTTATACCTGTCCAGCTAAACTGCTGAGACACATAGCAAATACTTCAATGAATGGGTAAATTGGGCATCTTTAATCAATGTCCCCCAAAAGGTGCCATACGTCCTACTAAAACACTGGACTTTGTGGACTTTGTTTTCATAAAGATATGAAATGAGAAACATCACCACATTGTCCTTAACTTCTATTGTCACAAAAATGTTTGCATTTAATTTTGGTCCAGGACACAGCAGATGAATGTTATACTATCAGATGCTTTGTGTGCCTTTGCTGCCCCCTTAAGACAAATAAACATAAATAAAAACCTAGTTAGAACGTAACATTTCCTGAATTAGTTCCTTCAGAAATTTGTTCTTATAGCCCTTAAGTGGACACACACACACACACACACATATACACAAACACACACCTACACAGAACTACTGGAATGGAGAAATTGGTTAAAGATTATTAAACAATCAAACCAATGTTTTGATTCTTCTCCATAATCAATGAAAATATTAATTTTGTTTAATGGTCTGAGAAAACCATGTACATTTTAAGTTTTATAATGTCTGAGATTGAGTACCTATATTTGTTGGTACATTTTCATGATTTTTCTTGAAGTAGGTCACTGAGGAAAATAGAACTTTTCAGTTTTTATGCCTTATTTATAAAATTTAACTAGAAACTAATTTTTAAGGCTTAGCCATCTAAATAAAAATATATGGCTCATAGGTGGTTTTATAAGTATTTTATGAGGAAAAGAAACATTATATTTAGGATGATGTATGAAGTAATAAATGCTAAGTTAAAAAATACAATAAAGTAAACTGCTTATAAATTTTGAAAGGGGACAGATTATAATGTGATATTTGCTATTAGCTTTATTTCTAATACAACAGACATTAGAATAATTCTGGATACAATTTATCCTTTAAACTAGGTTTTATCTGTAGAATGCATTAATTTTTAATGAGAGCAATATTTTAGTTTTATTGAAAAGAAATCAACAAATTTTAATCAATAAATGAACACTGAGCAAAGCATTATAGTCAAGACTGAGATACTGTAATGCATCCTTGCCTTTATTAGAAACATGAAGCAATTTTGAAGAGAGGCAATCTGTAAATACTGGTAAGAGATACTGAAACTTTCTGAACTCTGCGATATATTATTATTATGCTGGTAAAAATCAGAAACCACATTAGTCTCATCTTTTCCTTCAATTTTAAGATTTTAACCCATTGATCTAAGTGGGAGTATTCAATGACTACCAATATTCCTTTTTTAAAAACTTTTCTGGTTGACGTGTAAGATTAAAACATTAATAAAACTGAGAAGTAGTTGTTAGAAACCTATGTTATGTTGAGGACTAAATAAGATGTTTTACAAATGTGTGCCTTATTTTTTATTGCAACTACAAGATTTAAGCATAAAGGCTATTGCAACTTAACTCTGACAAAACATCTCCTGTCATTTCTGTTCTGTTATCTAAATAATTCTATCACAAATAAATACCCAGGATTCATATTACTGAAGACGAAATGCCTTTAAAATAATTTATTATCCCACTGAAAACAAATATAGTGACTTATAAGAAAGGTATGTACATATGTGTGTGTGTGTGTGTGTGTGTGTGTGCGCGCGCGCGTCTTGAGAAGTTAATATACTGAGCAGGGCTGGAAAAAAGTACTGTGAAGTCCTCAGAGGAATGTGTTATCCTGAAGGAAGACCATTTCATTCATCAGAGGGATTTGAAGTGAAAGGTGCTAGAAGGCCAGAACAAGCCTGATTCATATTGATGATAGGGGTTGATGGTAGAAGTAAAACCAAAGTGAATTACATTTGTCCTAAGTTTTCTGACTTTCAGGTTCAGTCCCTGTGGTGAAACCACTATCTCCTTACTCCTGCCATTGCCTCTCTCTTGTCATGTGCAGAAGATTAAAAACGCTGTCAGAGCTGGGCATGTCCAATAACCACAGGCAGGCTTTGACTGCCAGCAAAAAGCTGTATCAATTCCCCTTTGCATCTGCATCAACTACCATAGAGCAATCAGATGTATAAGCAGGAAGCCTTGCCTCACTGAATAGACTGACCAGTTCAAGCAGGATGATTCCTAGAATGCCTTGCAAGGGTAGGACATTCAGGGCAGCCAGGAGGCTTTCCAGTTCTGCTCCTAAGCTGATATTCCTCAAAACGATCTGTTAGTTCCTTCAGTGGATATTTTTGCCTTCTACAAACAAAACTCTTATGATTTAATTGTGAAATCAATGTGTTATCATGTAAAAATGTAATATTTTTGACCTACAATTATTCTTATGACTATTAAAATGTTTATTAAGGATTGTGGAATGTAAAGAGCACTAACAGTATTTTCTCATTTATCATTATACCAGTCTTATATACCATAAAAGCAAGTTATTATTATTGTTCTAATATTACGAAGAAGAAATAGCACATAAGCTTCTTATAATGAAAATGTAAAATACATTGTAAAAGTCTGAACTGACAGCCTCCAGGGTAGAAACTGCCTCCCTTGGCCTTGAGCATGGTATTGGTCTGATTAAGATGTTATACTGTGGTAACTAACAAATGACCCTAAAAACTATAGTGGAATTTAATAATACATAATTTTGTTTTCTCCCTCATATTATATATTTATCATTGGTCAGCTGCACATTTTTCACTCTGGGACCAAGAGCTTTAGAATAATCTTATCTACATCATTGTTAAACACAAATGATGAAAGGAATTGATGACTCTTAGATATCTTGTTGAGAAGTGGCAAGTATCCCTTCCATTCAAATTGCACTGGCCTAAGCAAGTCACATGGACAAAACTGATATCACTGGAGTGGCCAAGCATTATCCTCCCAGGGTAGAGCACTATAAGCTACATGGTCACATAGCCAGACTTGACATCAGCAGGGTGGGAAAATTAAATTCTTTCACAGGAAGAATATATGAGGAGAATAATACAATCTTCCAAAATCATGAAGATAGCTGGGAAGTAAATCCTGATTAGTACACATCAGGATAACATCCTAGATGTGAAGATAGGCTCAGATTTGGACAGAATCTGGGCAAGAGAACTCTAAGTTCATGTCACAACTGAAAGCTTACCATAGAAATGTTTGACCTAGAGAGTAAGTTGAATTTGGGTGGCCCTTATATACCTAGGGAGCAAGCTTGATATGGTAAGTTTTGGAATCCCTCTATTTTATATATATATACGACTTGTGCCTAAAGCCTACTTTTTCCTTTGTTGTCTTTAATGCAGTCCTTCAGAAGTTTCAGGTACCTCCTATTAAACAAAGCAGTTTTGGGGTACTACTTGGGACAGATGGTTAAAGGGTGAGTTGTAGGTCCCAGGTAGTAATGCTAGTTAATGGCAGAGAAAAATGAAAAGACCTCAAGGGAAGATAAAATTCAGAGTGACAGAGGTAATGCCACTTGTTCTTGCTACTTTATCTGTAGAAATACTCCTCAAGTGTTAAACATCTGAAAATGTAGGTTTTATTTTATTAGTAGAGGCAGCATGCCCTTGTGTAACCTTAGGGATTAAAATTGACCCTATAAGCATGGGGAGATATGACATAATTTTAGTCCAAGCATATTATGAGATATTTGTGGTTTTAGAATTATGTTTATAAATTTAATAAAAATGCATTTATATATTGGCTTTAGAATCATTATTAGAAATGATAGGATTCTCATAGCATCTTAACATCTCCTTTCTTTGTATGTAAAACAATGACTGACAAGCCACAGGATAGTATAATTTAATTGACCAAAGTTAAAACAAATTCAAATAGAAAAGCCCATTTTTTTAATCTCACCTTTTTTACAATTAGAAGTAAACTCAGGTGTCCATTACCTCCAGACTCAAGGTTTCTAGAAAATCTGACAATCATTTCTATCAGGGCCAAATATTCTCAAGTGTTAAGTGCTCAGAGAGCTTCCTCCACACAGTTCTGTTCCACTCTCAGTATCTTTCAGGTTTTAATCCTCTTTTGATACAGTAGATGAACAGGATGGAGCTCATGAAAATGAAACCTGGGAAGGTCTGCATATAACTGGCACTGAGGAGTATAACTGAGCTTAGGTTTTCACACTGTTCTAATTATATGTATTCAGTGTTCTTGCTTGGAAAACTTGGAACTCTGAATCGAGGCTATTTTGCCAGGAAAATGGATACTTCTCAGACAAACATGTCATGATAAACAACTGTGTATTAGGTATTTGAAAGGACAACTATGTGACCTTTAAAACAAATATAGATATTTTATATAGGTATGCATTGAGCAAATTAGACTTTTAATGACAGAATATGCAAATTTTGTCAAATACAATCAATTGCACTTCATAGCACTGAACAATAAGAATGTTAAAATGTTAATTTCATGTTTGTACTTTAACTTTTCTGCTCATCTGAGTGTGAGCTTGTGATTTTATTAAGAAATAAATGTCAAGAAATGACAAAAGTGTTATGATTTAAAATTTTATATTGATTTTGGGGTCAGTGTTTCTTAGCATAAAAGGCTAATCAGTATTTTACAGGAAAATATTATTGTTAAATTCATTTAGGAAAAATGTGTTAAATGAATATTTTTAAAGTACATCTCAGAGCCTTTAATTTATTAATGCACATTATACTTTCCAAAATGAAGATATTCTATGCAGTGTTTCCCAAATTCCTCAAACCTTTTCCTCCAAAGATCTTTTTCCACAGAACAATCTTTGGTAGACACTATTCTTAGAAAATATTGTGGTAACACACATTTCACATCTGCACCAAGGGGTGGCCCTCCAAAGCCAAGCCTGGCTGCAGCTCATAGATTAAAATGATGGAGAGTCTTGAAAAATCCTCTGCCCAGAGGAGCCATGGAGTGTTGGATTGTTTTAAGAATATCGAGACGGTTTGGACTTCAACCAGAAAGGGATGAACTGGATATTAGACTCTATTCTGAGATAAAGAAAGTAGTTTCAAACTCTGTCTTCCTAACCAGCCTGCTTATTTCTCTAGAAGCAGATTTGAGCCTTCAGATCCGACCTAAAATTGGCCTAGCTCTTCGGTGCTTCAGGATGGAAATGACCTGGCAATAGTGTCAATGGACAGTCATCTCTCTCTCCCTTATATTTCTGCTGTATCCACCTGAGGTCTACTCTACTTAGTCATTGGGACATATCATATGTAAACTTGTATTAGAAGTATTTCACTGCAATTAAAAGGGCATGTTCTCTAAGTTTACAGTCTTAGAATCTTAGTTCCATCACTTAACAGCTGGTGGTAGATAAATTAATCTCTCTAACCTCAGTTTTCTCATCTGTGAAACATATAGAGTGATTTCCAATAGAAAAGATGAGCTAGACAAAAAAAATAAAATAAAATAACCACAACAGTCCTTTTAGAAATCTAGGTTAAAGAACATCTGTAGATATAATGATACAGGCTTCCAACACTTAGAAATAATAGGATAGAAGAAAGAAAGGTCCTTTCATAAATCTGGCTAAGCAAAGACGTGTATTATTTAGGTATTAAAAAGGGCAAGATCTATTTTAGCAAAATAAAACCCAACTTGATCTGGCTTAAGCCAAGAAAAAAAACCTTATGGCTAATTAATATCAACTATAACTCATTGATAATTTTGGCTTCAAGTCTGGCTTGATTTAGGTCTCAATTTGCCCACGTCCATCTCTCAGCTCTGCTTTGTCTATATAGGCAGCATTCTGTGCTTTGTGGGGCCTACCCCAATCGTATCTTACTTAGCTTCAGATTCTCATGCTTGCAACATGAATACAGTAGAAAAATAAATTTTTCTAGGATATATTCCACCCGTGTTCTAGGATTCACTCTTTGTTAATGGACCAAATGAGTTCACACTCATCAAGAAAGAATTACTGACTGCTTTAAGCCTGGGTCTCATGGTCAGTGAGAACTGTATTTAAATTCCTATACAGAGAGAGACAGGAAACCCATGCCCTCTAAAGAGAAGGAAGAATGTAGGTAAGACAGTGAAAACAATTGCTTCATTCTGTTCTGCCTCATGTCACACTTGCTTGCAGGTAATATCTAGAAAGATGATGAAAACAGTTGACCAATAGCCTATGGCTACCATAGATTTTCCCAACTACTTAATTTTTTGCAAAGATACAGATAATTCAAATAGTGCAGTTTGTCCTCAGAACACTCAATTCTTATTTTTGGCATGATTATTTTCCTATATCACTTTCGTTCTGCTTAAAATTTTAATTACCTTGCAGTTCTAAACTCAACTAGCGGTGAGGAGGAAGCATAGAATTATGTGGTATCAAGTAAACTGTATGTTAGTATAGAATTGTTATATAAATGTCTCAAATTAATAATTAATATTAATCTTTCAATGGTATGTGGATGACAACTGTAGAGAGCTTGGCTTCTCAGAGCATGTAGTGATGTTAAGTTTTGTTTTACTATTTCTAATAAATGTGAAACAGAGACAGATAGAAAAAATTAGACATTCAAGAGATGCTGCACATCTGCATATATATGTGTGTGTGTGTGTATTAGTCTGACCAAGGCAACACAGATAAAAGATATTAGTGTGTAACAACTGTGTGAGAAAAAGTTCTAATGTAATAATTTTTATGAGTTATAAATGTTTTTGTTGCTGTTATTAATAATTTGTATGCATAAAGATCTGATATATATTTAAAATTATAGGATATTTAAATTAAATATCCTATGCTCATGTGTATTAAAATTTTAAATAAATTGTAGAAAATGTTTGGTCAGAGACATTCCTAACACAGGAATCCAAGAAAATATAAAACAAATGGAATGAATAAAGTTTCCTCATTCATTCATTCATGTGTTCACTCAAAGATCACTGAGCACCCTCTATACCAGCACTGAACATATACAAGAAATTCATCAAGAATGAGACATACGTGGTGTAACCTTGAAGTCTATTTCCTAGTGGGCTGTTACTTTTTGATGAGCGCCTGCTGTATGCTAATCATTATGCTAAACCCTGAGACACAGTGGGTACTTTGAAACAATTGACAATAAACAGACGATATTTTTTAGTGTGAATAAATGACAAGAAAAATGTTTGTGCAGAGTCCTTTGGGAAGTAGTAAGAGAAGGACTTGAAGACTGGAATGATGAAATCATTTCCTGACAAAACTGAGTCATAAAAAATGGAAACCCTTGTACGCTGTTGGTAGGAATGTAAATTGGTACAACCACCGTGAAAAATACTATGGAGGTTTCTCGAAAAACTAAAAATAGAACTACCATATGACCCAGAAATTCCACTCCCAAGTATATATCCAAAAACAAAAACAAAAACACTAATTTGGAAAGATACATGCACCCCAATGTTCATAGCAGCACTATTTACAATTGCCAAGATATGGAAGCAACCTAAGTATCCATCAACAGATGAATGAATAAAGAAGATGTGGTGTATGTATATGTGTGTGTATGTATCTGTATCTCTATCTATCTATATACATATATATATATATATATATATATATATATACCTCCATCCAATGGAATACTATTCAGCCATAAGAAAGCCATAAGAAAGAATGAAATTTTGCCATTTGCAACAAATGGACGGATGGACCTGGAGGGTATTACGCTAAGTGAAATAAGTCAGACTGAGAAAGACAAATACTGTAAGATATCACTTACATGTGGAATCTAAAAAAATATAACAAACTAGTGAATATAACAAAAAAGAAGCAACTCACAGATATAGAGAACTAGTGGTTACCAGTGGGCAGAGGGAAGCAGGGAGAGTAAATATAAGAGTAGGAGATTAAGAGGTACAATCTATTGTGTGTAAAATAAGCTACAAGGATATATTGTACAACATGGGAATATAGCCAATATTTTATAACTATAAATGGAGTATAACCTTTAAAAATATTGAATCACTATATCATATACCTGTAACTTACACAATATTGTACATCACCTATACTTCAATTAAAAAGAAAAGAATGAATACAAATTCTCTAGGATAAGAGAAAGGATACATTGTTCAAGGTACTAGGAGTAACACCAAGGAGACGGAGCCAAATATTAACTCACATTATTAGACAATCTTCAAATGTTTAATATAAGTGAGTCATGAAATGCATAGAAAAGCATTGAGAGAGGCATAACTGACTCATGTAAGCAGGAATCAACCATGAAAATCCTCCCAGCCATTCAAAGGGTTTTATTTTGAAGCTAAAGTAAGCCATTAAGATTTTTAAACTGAATAGCATCTATATATGTGAAAGACCATAGTGACAATGGCATAGGGATTGAATTAAAAGTGAGAGAGTAAAAATAGAGATATGGTTATTTATTAGAAAGGTAATCAGTTATTCAAGTGCTACATAATTGGAGCAGAAACTAAGCCAGTAACTTGGGAATGGAAAGAAAAGGGAATAAAATCAAGACATATTCATAAATGAGACTTGAATTGTAGGTGTTGGGAAATAGGGAATGGTTGTTCCTAGTTTTATAATATGACAGAGGTAATTTCACCCCCTTGTATGTCAGTTAAAGAGCAAAGAAGTGTCTTGCACGTAGGAGCTAGGTAGGAACTTAGAGGATATGCATTACTTACAAAAGAGAACAAGGTTTACTAGTGACCAATTAGACTTGAACGTTTTTCTGCTTCTGATTTAATATTATTTTGTTAAAAGTATTCATGGCACATTTTTTACTTTTTAAGCGTGATGATCAAAGGAATGACTTTGATAAGTTAAATTCCACAAAATAGTATGAAACAATTTAATACATTTAATCAAATCTAAGTGACCTTGTCCAAGGTGTCTTTCCTTTCATTGATCTATTTAATTTTTAGTTCTTTGCCTTGAAGTCATGTTTCAGATGTGCACACAGGTAGTTTGCTTTTTTCCTCTGTGGCAATGACAACATTAGAACATGAAAGTAGACATTAGACATGAAAGAAGACAGGTAATAGCTTAAAGCCAATTTTATTTTCAAGTCCCCATTTGGTAGTCATTCTCCCTGACTGTTCCTGAATCACAGAAAAATGCCCAGGTATGAGAGACAGCACTGAAAAATCAAGTGAGGAAGAATGAGGATGTGCTAAGTAGCTTACGGAATGCATCCACACTCAAATCTATAGTCAGGGCCATATCAGCAAAATACGAGCTAAGGCTGGTCAGAAGTAAGCACAACAAACTTTTAAAATCATTCTACTTTAGCTTGTTTAAATATGTAGGTTCTCTTTCATGACATTCAGGAAAGATTATAAATTCAATAATGAGTCTGGAAAAAAAGTTATTGGACCAGGAAGCATTGAAATACAACTTTACTATGCTTATTATTCCATTGACTGTTGGATGAGTGTTTCTATTTCAAAATCAAAGAACTTGAATAGACATTGGAGGAACACCTGGTTAGTTGGCTAGTTAGGTAGTTGTTGCAGAGTAAGTTTCTATTCATAGTTCAAAGGAGCAAGCATGAAAATGTAGGGTGTGCGGTGCCATAGCCATCTTGGCCATAACAACACATTTATTCAGAGGGTTGTGTTAGAAGGAAGGGAGCTGAAGGAAAGCATATGAGATAAAAATCCAACTTAAATTAGTAGTTGATTACTGGCAATATCTCGTTTGTACTGAGGACGTTCACAGCAGACATGTGTGATCTGATCAGCTACCATGGCACTTTGTCAGGTGGTAGAAATTTGATTAAACTGAAGAATTCTGGTAGTGGTCCAAAAGACTTAGGAAGCTGTTAAATGTTACCTTTGCTCAAAGAACATAAAATATTCAAATGTCCTATTTATTTTTTGGTTTTTAAGATACGAAATTCTATAATGACTAATGAGGACTTCCTGTTTCTTCTATTCATGAAACTATGCAAATTATTTTCCCCATACTTGAAGTAGAAAGTTCAATATGATTACATCAGTATGAATTCTAGATAATATTAATTTTCAGCTGTGAATATGGTTAGACTACCTACAGCTTCACTTCCGGAAAATGCTGCCTCTTGTCTTCTGTAATTAATCTGCTCCGTAAGTAGGTGCTCTCAAAGTTCATGATATCAGGATGCTTTCTCAGATTTTATTACCACTTTAATAGTCTTAGAAGAAAGGTGTTCAATATTTTTATGTTTAACTCAATAAATAGCTAGTTGGTAAATAAGGCTGCATTTCCAGGCAAACTGAATTTGTAATATTTGACATCCAATACAACTTAAATTTAATTACACAGGACCTTGAATCAAGCAGGGTTTGCAGATTATCCTATTTTATAGTAATAAATACAAGGACCCAATTTTTTTAAATAAAGAAAATTTTTCACGCTATTGTCACTTTGTGTTACAAAGTTTTACTGCTTCAAATTTAACTGCAATCAGACCAATAAAATGATGGCAAGACACTTGGAAATATTTTTAATGGCAAAATAATAAATGCTTTTAAATAAAATATATTTGGACAAAACAAGATAATTGTTCACATTTTGGACAATCTTACCTCAGAGTCAGGCTTTCTATAAAATGTGGCCATTTATAGATAAAATGAAACAAGAAATCAGTCTCTTTGTTTAAAATGCTTAATGATATTACGACGCTTACCATTTAAAGTTATTTATTAAAAGATATCAACTGTTCACTTTCCAGCCAGTAAACTGTAGTATTTCCGTGAATGTAGCTGTTTTGCCTTTTGAAACATTTCTGACTATCTGCACACCCGAACACATAGATACACCAAGAATAATTAATTAATCAAGAAAAAAAGGACTTCCCTGGTGGTGCACTGGTCAAGAATCCGGGAAGATCCCACATGCCGTGGCAACTAAGCCCGTGTGCCACAACTACTGAGCCCATGTGCCACAACTACTGAAGCCTGCGCACCTAGAGCCCACGCTCCGCAGAAAGAGAAGCCACCACAATGAGAAGCCCATGCACTGCAACAAAGAGTAGCCCCGCTTGCTGCAACTAGAGAAAGCCCACGCACAGCAATGAAGACCCAACACAGCCAAAATAAAATAAATAAAATTTTTTTTAAAAGAAAAAAATGTTCTGAGTAAATAATAGATAATTCCCTTAAATGTTTTATTCACTATTTCTTCAATCTTTTTATTACCTTAGACAGGTTCCCCTGTTTTGTTTGTTTTAAGGCTCACTGATTTATTATTCACATCTGAATTGAGATAATTGATGTTGATCTCTATGCCTTGTAGATTATCACTGTCTAGGGAGGAAGTTATTCTAAGGGTGGTATATCTGGAATAAATAGCATTCTTGGCAGAAAAAAAAATCAATATCTAAACCTGAGGAAGAAGGTTTTGACTTGTTATTCTTAAAATGGTTAAACTGGGGAGAGCATAAATGGCATAGTTACAGTATATGAAGCTTTCTAAAGAGCTGAAGGTACTCTGGACATGAGAGACACTGGAAAGAGAAAAACTACATAAGTAAAGAAAAAGTACTCATTTCAGCAGGTAAGTACTTGACATGGAAAAGAGCTAATCTGAAGTGGCCAGAGACTGAGTAGATATTCAGAATCATTTTTAATGAACAAAGTGACAAAAGGATTTTACACTTTAGGGATATGAATGAGAACACTTTTTTCAAAATTTATTGCACATATCTTTGCTTCAAAATATGCCTTTTTGGGCTTCCCTGGTGGCGCAGTGGTTGAGAGCCTGCCTGGCGATGCAGGGGACACAGGTTCGTGCCCCGGTCTGGGAAGATCCCACATGCTGTGGAGCGGCTGGGCCTGTGAGCCATGGCCGCTGAGCCTGTGCATCCGGAGCCTGTGCTCCGCAACAGGAGAGGCCACAACAGTGAGAGGCCCGTGTACCACAAAAAAAAAAAAAAAAAAAAAAAAAGCCTTTTTTTTTCCTTCAGAAAATAATTATTTCTAGATCTTGAATAAAGAATCTGTTCTTCATGGTTTTTTGTCCCTCCACATGTAATGATGAAAATGTTCACTCTTAAAAACAAAACATAGTCAAATAGTAAGTAATACTTCTACCTTTAAATTTGGACACAGAAAATAAATAGATACATAAATAAACAAATAAAAGGGTTAGCTATGCAATGCTAGGATATGCCTCCTAACTCTCTGCGAATATAAATATCACATCATAACCCACAGTAATTGCTGCTAAGATATCATAGAAAACCTACAATTCAGATAATTACAACATTTTGCTATGCAAGGGGTTTTAAAAAAGTGTCTCTCAGACTCTCTAAATCGCATCCAGGAGTGTTTCTTACCACTTACGTGTGACACATGTCTGGTGCATTTTGGCAGCTTCCACTGTATTCCAGAAATCTTAAGCATTTGAGAAATTATACAAGAAGCTAACTTAGAAAGTCACTGCATTTAGATTAAGAAGAGGTTATAGATTTCACCCAAACCCACACCCACATTTTACAGAATGGGTCATTTAGGTATGGAAGATGTTCTAGGTCAAATAGTGTTACAAAAATGCCAGGAGTGACATTTTAATATTAATAATTAACTTATAACATAGATATATCAGAGAAATATTATCATAATTTTTTTGGTTTTTCTTGTCCTGGCTTTATAGCAAAACAAGAAAAAAATGAAATGATATCGTTGTTTATGTACACATTAAAACCACTGAAATATACACTGACCTAAGAAATTCTGTAGAAAGACTAACATGAGCATCGCATGATTTACATTAAAGCTACAGGTAATTGAAAAAAGGAAATAGGAAATCCCAAACTAGTAATAAGAATATCAGGCTTCCTATTTTTTTTGTTGTTTGTTTTGCGGTACGCGGGCTTCTCACTGTTGTGGCCTCTGCCGTTGCGGAGCCCAGGCTCCGGATGCACAGGCTCAGCGGCCATGGCTCACGGGCCCGGCCGCTCCGCGGCCTGTGGGATCTTCCCGGACCGGGGCACGAACCCGTGTCTGCTGCATCGGCAGACGGATTCTCAACCACTGCAACACCAGGGAAGCCCTAGGCTTCCTATTTTAATACACTATCCCAACAAAGCAAACTATATTTTTACTATAAACTACCTTGACTTCCATAAATAAATTCAGTATTTTTCCCAAACATTTTATATACATAGTAATTTTAATATTCTGGATTCCATTTTTATTTCTATTATAGCATAATCTCAAAATGATAAAACTTCAAATTGTCACTGTATTTAATAAGTTCACAATTTTAATTAAAATTTTTATTTTGAGCTAATTGCAAATTCACATGAAGTTGTAAACAACTAATAAAGAGGGATACTATATATCCTTTACTCAGTTCCAATAATGGCAGCGCCTTACAAACTACAGTACATTCTCAGAGCTGGGACTTTTACATTACAGTCAAGACACAGAAATTCCATCACCACCAAGATTTTTTTTCTATTGTCCTTTTACTGCCATCCCCACCTCACTCCTCTCTACCATGTCTCTAATCCCTGGCAAGCACTAATCTGTTCTTCATTTCCATAATTTTTAAAGTCAATTTTAACAAAAGTCACAAGGATAAAAATATTTGAAAGAAAAACTAAGCTTCTAAAGTAGCAAATAGTATTTTACATCATTGTTCTCTCAGTATATGGAATCCATATTCTCCTAAACTTTATCTTTATGTCAGTTTTTAGACTATCAGTATAGATTTACCAATTGATATTCCTTATTTAATAAAACTTCCTTGGGTCCTCCCTGGTGGCACAGTGGTTAAGAATCTGCCTGCCAAGGCAGGGGACACGGGTTTGAGCCCTGATCCGGGAAGATCTCACATGCCGCGGAGCAACTAAGCCTGTGCGCCACAACTACTTAGCCTGCGCTCTAGGGCCCGGGTGCCACAACTACTGAAGCCCTTGCACCTAGAGCCTGTGCTCCTCAACAAGAGAAGCCACTGCAATGAGAAGTCCAGGCACTGCAACAAAAGAGTAGCCTCTGCTCTCTGCAACTAGATAAAGCCCACATACAGCAACGAAGACCCAACACAGCCAAAAATAATAAATAAAATAAATTTATAGAAAAAAACTTCTATATTGTTTATTTTTTTGGTAAAGTTTTAAGAATTTAAGGAAATATATAAAGTACAAAAGCAATAAATCGGAATTTAGGAACTGGATCATGTTATGTCTCAGTGATATGTCCACAGAGAAATAAATTATGCTTGGGGTCTATGTTTTTCCACTTAACAAATTTCAGAAGTTGCAGTGGTCCTTAAGGCTCACAAAATACATGATTCCATTTATAGTAAAATAAAATAATTTTTGGAGAAAGTACTTGAACCTTTTCCTCCACAAAGGCAGTTTTCCCTTTTTTAATATAAAGCAGCAGAGCCACAAAGTATGGCAAAAAATAAATATTAAATGTGGCTTAAATGCAGCAGATTTTGTTCATGCCCACTAGTCACCACCACTGGAATTCAAACATTAAGGTCACAGCCCACATATGATTAATTTTCTTATGCAGGGTTTCTTCATTTTAATGCCAGGGATGGTAAATTTCAGAGCTTAAATATTATGATATGTATTACTCATATTTGTGTCTTGGTATACCTCCTTTCCTGCCCCCCCCACTCCTGCCAATATGGATTAATACCTGGGCCTAAGGGGGGAAAGAGGGCTGTGAGCAAAAATATAAAGGAGCTATTCCACTAAAAATTTTGTAAGACATTCATTCATTCATTTATTCATTCAAAAATTGTGCCTAATATATACCATGTACTTTTCTACACGCTGGAAATATAGCAGTGAACATAGAGAAAAATTCCTTCCCTCTTGGAGCTAACATTCATAATCTCATAAAAAGCAGCCATATTTTGGTAGCTATGTGAGGGAAGAGCAACACTAAGGAAGAAAAGACTTTTTTTCAACTCTATAGGGACACAAAATGACTTCAATATTTTGGTAGACACAACCAAGCACAAGTCCATTGCTACTGTTGTTGGACGGTGATTTGTTGCAAATTTTATTACTCTCAGTGAAAATATAGACAATGTCAGGCGACTATTCTTCATGAGCTTAGCAATAAGCTAACAGAAGAGGTGCCTAACAAAGAATTTTAACCACAGGGCATAGCTGAAGTGACTCAGTGCTTCATGAACCCAGCAGTCTCCTTTAATCAGAGTGATAAACTGATAAAGTATCTACTTTATCAGTAAAACTGATAAAGTAGAATTTTTACAAAGTTGGACACTACCAGGTAACTGATGCATCTTGGAAATACACATAAAAGATTGTTTAGGAGCTTCCCAAACTACCTTGAAGTCATTTTGGTATTGCCAGCACTACTGGTAACCACAGCAGATCATCCTGGGTCACATCTGACTTTAGCTAAAGCTGCCGTGAATAAATTCTGTGACTGTAGACACCCTTCCCACTCTCAGCTTTCTGCCTTTGGGCCACGGAATTCCTGAAAGCTTGTCCAGCCTGTCCCTAGAATTTTGAAAGTGTTAACACTCCCAATGTACTCTCTAATCGATGAAGGATGTAAGTCAGTGGATAAATGCTCCAGCCTCTCAGCTTTCAGAGGAACCATCCTGAAGTGGTTATTCTACATGGCTCTTGAGAGGTTCCACATCATAATAGATTCCTAGTTGCTCAGAGGGGTAATCAATCAATGATGTATCCTATTCCCTATTTATTCCTTGTTCCCTATCTAGTCCTCTTTGTTCCTTCATGTCAACTTTCTGAGATTATCTTGTAATAAATATTATTGGCTCTGGGGAACCTAAATGAGGGTTAGAATTCCTCATTGGGGGTAAAGAAAGAGTCAATAATATACTAGGCTGCACGTGTATGTATTCCCTGGGTCCATCAATGTTCTAGCTTCAAACTGTAACAGATTAGGAATCCAAATAAATGGTAAAGCAGTACTTCTGCTCTGATCCACTTTGAATGAAGAAAAGAGATGTAAATTATGGGTAACTAAGCAATTATAAAGCAAGGCTAGTTATAGCATACAGTTAATGAGCTCATGCATAACATTTCTCTGTAAGTTAGTTATCTGATATTAACTGTTCTCTTGATCATGAGATCATATGCTTAACTAACAAAGGAAGCAAATATTGCCTGAATTTGGAACTGATGGTAAATCATTTGGAATTCATCAAGCACATTTTTATTATGCATAGCCTATGTACTAAGAACTAGGAGGAAATAAAAAGTAACATAATTCCTGTATTTCACACAGAAGAGATACAAGTTCTATATGTGAAAATAGCAGTATGACAAGTCAGCAGTAATATATCACATAAAGGTTATAACTAGACACTTGGAAGTCAAAAATGGGAAAGTTTAGTTCTAATGTTCAAAGAAGGTATGATGAAGAAGGAATTATTTGTGATGGATATTTGTTGTTGGAGAGAATACTGATATGCAAAATTGCTGCAGGCATGGGAAGTGGTATGAATGAGTGCCAAGTTATAACAAATCCTCAGGAACTGGTGACTCAATAAGATTAACTGGAATAATGTAGTTGTTTGGAAATGATTAGAAAAGTGGTTTGGGGAGATACTGTGGAATCCTAAAAAAGTATGGATGCTGCATTACTTTAATCCAAAAGCAATGCAAAACCATTAAATAGATTTTGATTAGATTAATTTATCCTTAGATTTGATCTCCATATAGCTATCCCTAGGATCAAAAGGAAGAATGGTTTGAGATTGGAGGGAACTTTTAGTTATGGGAATTACTGGAGCAACAGTACTAGACATAAGCAGGAAATAATGAAAACCTAGCCTTGGACTGAAATTAAACATAAAGAGTAGAATGCTATGTGAGTATAGGAAAATTGATCCATCGTGGAGCCCTGGCAATCTTGCCCATTTCCACATAAGCCAGACATAGGCAAGGCTTAACTACATGCTGATCCAAGTCTTGATATTATGTTCCACGATCATCCTCGGAACATGGTGGGAGCAATGTATAAGTCACCTCCCTATCTTGCAGAGGCTCTCTATCTCATGGAAGGTTGCCGCAAGGATATTTCCCTTTGACTTCCCTTCCCTTTCCATCCCATCTCTCTTTTGGGTATAAAACTGCTTGAATATAATCTAAAAGTGAGTACTCAATGATAAAAATGACCCATTGCTCATGTCATTTGTCATCTGGCCCAACTTGTTCAGTGCCATCATTCTGTGGCACTAGGGATAAAGGAGGCTGAAGCCATGCTTGTCTTGCTTTTCTGTATATGTAATAAACTGTTTAATTCCATTTTTTATAAAAGGTAGTAAGAGGAGAAAGTCATTTGCAAAGAAATATAAAGTTAATACTTTAAAAGGGAGAATGGAGAAAGTTGATGATGAAAATGACTCAAGACTGAGAGTACTGTACAATTTTTGGAGTTATTTGAATGGAATGCAAGAATATCTACTCATGTCTCCCACTTGGAAAATGGAAGTGAACATTCTGTAGTGTACAGAGGTCTAAAAGACTGGTTAATGGGGGAGGGGAATCAAATTACTAAAGATTATCTTGAAGATCAAGAAAATGTAATCAGAGTGACAAAGAGGAAGACTTGGAAATAAGGAAAGTTGAGTATGAAAACTCCAAGATGAGAAAAACTAAATGATGAGCTCAAGACCCTATTGAGTATTTTAGTTATCATTTTATCCCTCTGCACGTTACAACGTAGATGATCAATATATAATTAAGACATCATGTGTCACAGATTCTAAGATTCTTTGTCAAAGTATGCACATTCAAATACTTTCTTAATCTTTGTTTACATATTGTCACCCTATTTCCTCTCTAACACACACAAAGCTGTTGCCTTTTTGTTATAATAAGTTTTGTGTATTTTGATAGATCCATTAAAAACTCAGTATGGAATAAAAATTGTATATACTATTAGCATCTTGAAGTTTTACTCCATTAAAATAAATGTACTTAACAGCAATTATATGTAATGACTACTAAAGGCAGAGACTTTTTGTGATCTTTATTTTTCATAATTAGTAATATTTTTAATGAGGCTTAGGGAAAACTTTAAACCTATTATTTCAACATTCGTAGATATTGTATGTTTGTGAGCACTGTCAAGCATATGCTGAGCAATACTCATTCTTACTACTGTTAGCAAGGAAACAAACTCTTCAATAAGTAAAGTTACTTTTAGGACTCATTCTTGTTGGTAATCAAAAATCAATAAGTTTCATAACAAATGTTGGCAAGGATGTGGAAAAAGGGAACCCTCATACACTGCTGGTGGGAATGGAAATTGGTGCAACCACTGTGGAAAACAGTATGGAGGCATCTCAAAAAGCTAAAAATAGAACTACCATATGATCCTGCAGTCCCACTCCTGGGTATGAAAAAAAAACCCCAAAAACACCAATTCGAAAAGATATGTGCACCCTAATGTTCATAGCAACATTACTTACAATAGCCAAGATATGGAAGCAACCTAAGTGTCCATCAACAGATGAATGGATAAAGAAGATGTGGCATATTTATATAATGGAATATTACTCAGCCATAAAAAATGAATGAAATAATGCCATTTGTAGAAACATAGATGGATCTAGAGATTATCATACTAAGTGAAGTAAGCCAAACAGAGAAACACAAATATCATTTGATATTGCTTATATGTGGAATCTAAAAAAAATGATACAAATTAACTTATATACAAAACAGAAATAGACCCACACACATAGAAAACAAACTTATGGTTACCAAAGGTGAAAGTGGGAGGGAGAGATAAATTAGGAATTTGGAATTAACATATACACACAACTAAATATAAAATAGATAACCAACAAGAACCTACTGTATAGCACAAGGAACTATACTCAGTATTTTGTAATAACCTATAAAGGAAAAGAATCTGGAAAAAATAGATATATATGTATATTTAACTGAGTCACTTTCCTGTACACCTAGAATATAACACTGTAAATCAACTATACTTCCAATACAAATAAATAAACAAATAAATGGGGGAAAAAAACAGATACAGAGAACAAACTAGTGGTTACCAGTGGGGAAAGGGATGGGAGGGGGAAGGCAAGATAGGGGTATGGGATTAAGAGGTACAAACTATTGTAACGTATAAAATAAATAAGCTACAAGGGTCTGTTGTACAACACAGGGAATATAGCCAACATTTTATAATAACTATAAATGGAGCATAACCTTTAACAACTGTGAATCACTATGTTGTACACCTGAGACTTATATAATATTGTACATCAATTATACCTCAATAAAAATTAATGAGTTTCAGATTTTTATTTTTACAAAAATATCTGATACATTTAATTATTATCTTTAACTTCTAAACATATTACCATGTGTCTAGGCAGTTGATGCCTTTAAGTGCTAAAGTGAAAGCGAAGAAGTCACTAACAAAGCCTGCAATGTGACAATGCACTCTGGTGTAAGAGACGACTTCTAGGAAAAAAGCCATTCATTCTCTCATTAAGGCAAAATCTGAAAGTCAGTTTTTCTCACTTGACAGTAGATCAGTATAATCAAAATAAAGTCCTCTTTGGAGAGTTGTGAACATAATAGAAAAGAAAGTCATATATTTACCATGCTGTAATAGAATATTTTGTAATAACACTCATTTTGAAGCATTGCCAAGGCTTTTGTAAGAAGTAATGGAAATGCCGTATTAGTATGAATAAGAAACGATGACTGTCTCCAGTAATAAAATGAATGATAGCATTCTTTATTACCATTGCCAGAAATTTTATACTGACAAGTATGCCCATATAATTCATGGCATGACACAGAACATTGTATTGTCTTGTCAAATAAGGCAGCATTTTAATTTAAAATAAATTGTACTTTACATGTATGGTAAAGTACAGACTTCATAGATCATTGATCAAAGTTCTAATCATTAAGCCTGATTTTTTAAAGTTAAAAATGAATTTTCAAATACTCTGATTATGAAAAAGAAAGTTTTAACTGTAGCCATGTTTTAAAATTATAATCTGGAGAATTTTAAAAGTGAGATTCTTTATGAAAAGAGGTTTCTTTCAAAAGAAGTTAGTTTCTAAAGATTAAGGATGCCTCATGCTTTGCTTAGTTTATGGGAGAAAATAATTTTGACATGCTCCACTTAACAAGAATTGTATATGAAAATTATGGTGTTCATGGAGATATTTTAATCACTTTTTTTTTGGCCTGAATCATGTAATGGATGCTATTAATAAAACTAATTTATTCAGTGGTCTTGCTCTGATTCAATAGGTTTGAATCAGCAAAGTGTGAATTAAAATAATAATTGTATGCTGATATAGACTGATTTTCATGTCTTTTTTCTATAAGAACACTGCAATGAGATATTCCATGATAAACAATATCTTACAACAAGCTACATCTTTGAAATAAGTTTTATTTCAACTTTAAAATATTTATTGGGTAATAGGCAGTAATCAGGAACAAAAACAGCTTAAAGCTCTAAAAAATCAACTTGAGAATTGTCCTAATATCAATAAATTAATAAAAGGGAAAATTCTGATAACATTTTACCTGTTAAGCTACTCAGTTCTTACATTAAAAGATAAAAGCAATAGTTTATTTTTAAATTAAAGTTCTTATTTGACAAATGTTGAGTTTTATAACTTATGTGCACTTTTTGATGTCAAAATTTAATGAAAGACAAATATGTATTCCTCAAGATACCAAATCATGAGTTCATGAATTGAAAGACTCAGTATTGTTAGGATGTCAAGTCTTGATCTATTGATTCAATTTAATCCCAACGTCTCACTAAGCTATTTTGTAGCTATGACAAATTAATTTTAAAGTTTATATGGAAAGGCAAAATACCTAGCACAGCCAACACAATACTGATAAAGAAGAAGAAATTGGAGTTCTTGATTTGATTTCAAGTGTAACTATAAAGGTACAGTAATCAAGATGGTGTGCTATGTCTAAAGAATAGACACACAGATCAATGGAGCATAATCAAAAGCTCAGAAAAAGATCCACACAAATGTAGTCAACTGATTTTCAACAAAGCTGCAAAGGAGAAATGATCATCTTTACAAGAAGTGGTGGGGGAACAATTGAACATCGACATGCAAAAAAAAAAAGAAGAAAAAAAAGAACATGGAGATCTTACATCTCTCATAAAAATTAAATCAAAACAGATTATAGACTTGTATGTAAAATGCAAAACAAAAACTTCTAGAACAAAATAAGAGAAAGTCTACATGACCTTGGGTTTGATGATTAGTTTTAGATATAACACCAAAGCATGACCTACAGCAAAAATTATTGACAACTTGGACCTCATTAATTTCATTTTTATACTTTTACTTTGGATATTTATTCATAATATTATCTATTTTCAATAGGCATAATATAAGTTTTACACAGTATGTGTTCTACATTTCCACTAATAGTATATATTTTCCTATATAATTTTATATTATTTATGGGCTTGAGGCTGTTTTAGAAAAGTGTTTACACAATTTACTTTTAAATGAAAATGTAGAAAAATATTTAACAACTGCTAGATCAAAATATGATTAATATGCTATATGTAAATAAATATGACTCAGGAGAACTGTAATCATAAAATCGTGATAATTTTGATATTACTTTCACTAGAAAATTTATAATATATCCTACTCTAGTATACATGATTAGTTCAAAATTAATGACTGCAACTCTCTTGTTACATATGTTATCAAATAATGATTAGAAGCACACTTTTGTAAGACTAAGATGATTGAAAAATGTTTCCTTAGAGAACTAAGGTAACTGTGAAATCACAGATGTAAATACAGAAGTGGTGTTAGATAATATTTTGTGCTACTCAAGGGTTATATCCCAAGAGAAAAATGATGAGACTCTAAACATCTGTTGGATTTTAGGAATGATTCCAAACGTGTCTCGAGTGAGACACTCATGTTGAGATCTAGAGGCAGTGTTGCATCATTGTAAAGAGCATGAGTTGATCATAATACTTGGGGTCAAATCCAAGTTTTGCCATGTGCTAGTTGGGTGACATTTTTTCTGTGCCTCAGTTTCCTCATCTTCAAAATAGGAGCTATTTATAGTACCTTTTTCAGTAGGATGTTTCGGACTATAAAAACAGAATGTGTGTTGTGTAGACAATAAATATTAACTACTATAACAATATTATCATCGGTAATATATTTATATGTAATATACACCCAAAGTGCAAATACCTAAATGTGAACTTAAAATAGCCAAAATTTATTAATTTATGGCCCTCTAAAAATAAAGAGCAGCTCATTTCACACACATACACATCATTCAAAAGCTAAATATCCTCAACATGATGCGATTCCAAATAAAACAGCACTATCCATTGCAATTTAACGATTACTATTGATAAAGCTATATACATAAATTGGCAGGTAACAGGAAGGAAGCATTCCCCAGAAGATAATTCAATTTTCTAAGATTCTTATGTTAAATTAGTACATTAGAATCTTGGTGACACACAACTATATTATCTACCACTGAAGAAAATATTTTAAACACTTTAAAAAATATGCATATCCTAAACTGTGATCCTGACTTAAAAAAATGTTTTATTAAGACTTCATATTTTTAGGGAAGTTTAAGAGTTTAAGATTCACAGCAAAATTGAAAAGAAGGTGTAGAGGTTTTCCATAGATTCCCTGCCCTCACATGCATAGCATCCCCCATTATCAGCATCCCCCACCAGAGGGTACATCTGTTATAACTGATGAACCTACATTGACACATGGTAATCACTCAGTGTTCATAGTTTATGGTCCATTCTTGGTTTTATACATTCTCTGAGTTTCGACAAATGTATAATGACATGTATCCATTATTATGGTATCATAGAGAGTATTTTCACAGCCTTAAATTCCTCTGTACTATGCCTATTTATCTTCTTTGCCCCTGTACAATCTCTGGCAACCCCAGATTTTTTTTTTTTTTTTTTTACTGTCTCTACTGTTTGTCTTTTCCAGAATGTCACACAGTTGGAATCACACTGTATGTAGCCTTTTCAGATTAGTTTCTTTCACTTAGTAATATATATTTAAGGTTCCTCCATGTCTCTTCATGGCTTGACAGTTTATTTCTTTTTAGTGCTTAATATATTCCATGGTCTAGATATACCACAGTTTATCTATTCACATATTGAAGTATATTTTGGTGGCTTCCAGGATTTGGTAATTATGAATAAAGCTACTACAAAACATCCACGTGCAAATTTTTGTGTGGACATAGGTTTTAAACTCCCTTAGGTAAATATAAAGGAGAGTGATTGCTGGATTGTATGGAAGAGTACCCTTAGTTTTGTAAGAAACAACAAAACTCTTCCAAAGTGGCTGTACCAATTTACATTCCCAGTAGCAATGGATGAGAGTTTGTTGTTCCACATCAAAACCAGTGTTGGGTGTTCTCAGTGCTCTGGATTTGGTGATTCTAATTGTTGTGCAGTGGTATTTCATTGTTGTTCTAATGTGTATTTTCCTGGTGAATATGGTGTGAAGCATCTTTTCATTCGTTTATTTGCCATCTCTGTATCTTTTGGTGAGAGTTCTCTCTTAGTCTGCTCAGGCTGCTACTAGAAAAGCACTATAGACTGGGTTACATAAACAACCAACATTTATTTTGTACAATTCTGGAGACTGGAAAGCCTAAGAAAAGGTTCTGGACAATCTGGTGTCTGGTGAGGGCCCATGTGCTGGTTCATAGATAGCTGTCTTCTTACTGTGTCCTCACATGGTAGAATGGGGGAGGGAGCTCTCTGGGGACTCACTGACAAGGGCACTAATTCCATTCATAAGGGTTCCTCCCTCATAGCCTAATCACATTCCAAAAGCCTCACCTTGTAATACCACCACATTAGGGGTTAGGTTTCAACATATGAATTTGGGGAGGACACAAACATTCAGTCTATAGTAGTGGCTGTTAAAGTCTTTAACCCATTTTTAATTATGTTTTCTCATTATTGAGCTTTAAGAGTTCTTTGTATATTTTGGATAACAGACCTTTATCAGATAAGTGTTTTGCAAATATTTCTCCCAGTATGTGGCTTATCTTTTCATTCTAATGACATTTTCTTTTTCAGAGAAGTTTTTAAAAGCCTTTGGTATTTTTTCTAAAAAATTATCACCATATCCAAGGTCATCTAGGTTTTCCCCGATGTTATCCTATAGGAGTTTTTATAGCTTTGTGTTTTCCATTTAGATCTCTGATCCATTTTGAGTTAATTTTTTGGTAGGGTGTAAAGTCTGTGTCTAGATTCATTTTTTTTCTTGCATGTGGATATTCAGTTGTTCCAGCATCATTTGTTGAAGAGACTATCTTTGCTCCACTGCATTGCTTTTGTTTCTTTGCCAAAGATCAGTTGACTATATTTATGTGGGTCTAATTCTGGGCTCTCTACTCTGTTCCACTGATCTATTTGCCTACTCTTTCACCAATACCACACTGTCTTAATTACTGTAGCTTTATAGTGTCTGAAACCTGTATAGTATCAGTCTTTCAACTTTGTTCTACTTCAATATTGTGTTGGTTATTCTTGGTCTTTTGCCCACCAATAATTTTAATTGTATCATTCATAAAAATATTCCCAGACAGAATATGCAATTATATCACTGCAATCATTTTTACATTCTATTATACCAAAAAAATTAATGATACCCAGTTTCAATGGAAATGAACTGCACAGCTACATATTTTCTCTCTTTTCCTCTGACTCTTACTCTAGTTCTCATACTCGTGCTTACTCTCTTTCCCTCTCAATCAATTAGGCAGGCCCAAACTGATTTATTAAAACAGGTCAAATGAGGAAGAACATTTTTGGGGGAACCCCTTAAATTTAATACCTAACACTTACACAATACTAACAGAAATGGTGAAACAAATAAATGTTCCTCTACAGAGAAAGACTAGCTTTCTAGGTGTATGTGTGCTCAGACATATACACAGACACAGTCTGAAAAAAAGATAACTCTATACTTTCCTGATCTTAATCCAATGACTGTGTTATGATATTGAAAAATTGAAAACAGGAGATATAGTTATATCCTAGAGTCTGCTCTCTCTCATGCTCTTTCTCTTTAAAATAGAAAGTAAATTTTCTTCTTTGTCAGAATGCTTACCAGAGTGTGACTTTATTTAATAACTAAAGATATTAAATGTTATTAAATATTATATATTTATGAACGATTAGACAAAATCACTAGGTAGTCAGATAATCAAATTTTGATAGTGGTGCATCCCACCTTTACATGACCACCATGTTTTCAGAAATGTAACAGTCCTACAAAGTAAAGTCTGCATTTTAAAACACATAAGCCCCATATCAACAAACTGGTTGGAAACATTTAATTATGTAGCTTTTGTGAGATGCTGTGCTCCTTTACACTATGCCAAAGCTGATACGTATATCAAATAACAAATCACATGGCTTAAGCTGCACTTGAGATTTATATTTTGAATAAGGCTACTCACATTGACACATATTTAGATTGGTTAGAGAAAATCTGAAATTTTGACTTGACAGCTACTGTCCCAAGAGATGTGAAGATTAACCCATGCTGCTCATAGTACAGTTATGCACCAGATGCCATAACATTTTCCAAGGCAGAAGAAAACTTCCCAAAATAATACACAACTACATATATAAAGAGGATAATTGATTAAGAGGGACTTATAGCCCTTCAGATAGTGTGGGGATATTAATTATTCAGGAAAATGTAACCAGATAAATTAAGAAGGAATTAAAGACACATTGTAATGTGTCTTTAATGAGCAACATTTTCCTGCCATAAAATGTGGGACTGGTTCCAATAATTGACTAAAATCTCCTTCTGGTAACTAAAATTTCCAGGTATATTTTGACTTACTGTTTAAAGGAGGTAGGGAGGGGAAAAGAAATAATTGTTTGGTTTTTTTTTTTTCATAACAGGGAAACATTAATTTATTGAAAGGAAAAATGCAATATCAGGAACTGTATGCCATTATAATTTTATTTTAACAGAATCTATATAGAGTGAAATAGAGAAAGTTTTATAAATTTAAAACCATAGTAATAGTTCCCCAATAGCAAGTGCAGGCATTAAAAATAATTTCTCAGTTAACCTTAGTTTAAAGTACAACTGCAATGGAAATTCTTCTAATCTATATTGTTAATTTAATTTATAGTCCCACTTTTTATTTGTATGGCCAGTTGTGTTAGAAATAAGATTATGTGCTGTGACATTTGACTTTGAAGTTACTTTTAAAACCAGTGTTGTTCAATATTATCATGAAAGATTTAAAAACTAATTTAAACAAATTTAAATGTCCTCGCAACTGTTATTACTGCCTCTCAGAGGCCTAATGTATCTCCCTTCCCTGTATCTGCTCTCCAGTCTTAGCTTTAAGGAGTATTCTGCAAGGTAACTCAAGTTGATGAGAGCTTCTGCTTTAGAATCTCACACAGAGTGTTTTCTGTGTGTGTTTGCTGTAAGTAATTGATGGGTCTAAGATTCTAGGTAGGCAACATGCAATGTGATAGTCATTATCTTAATCTACTGAGATTAAGAAGAGGATAGTCCATAGGGCATCTGGCCCCTGGAAACTAAGCATAATAATGCACATGAAAATTGCTTACCTAGTAGTCTCAGAGAGGACTGTGCATGTTAATATCGTAATAGTCTTAAGAAGTAGATTATCGTTATGACTTTGTTAGAGATATGGCTAAAGCCTCACACACTGACCAAATTTTTAGGGTTACAAAGCAAAATAGGAATTGGAAAGTGATACTTTGTTTTGTTTGTGTTAATGATACAGTAAAAATTAAATCTGCCTGTCTTGCCTTTGAATTTTTTATTTTGATGGTGGTGAAATCACAATGCCATAAAGGGTTGTTTACAATATGTTCACCTCTCTAAGACTGTCATAACACTGCAAATAATGAAAGGGGATAAAGTGGGTGTAGTAGAGAAAAAAAAGGGAAACTAATGAGACACTACTGAATATTAGGTCCTTCACCAACACCGTGAAGAGAGCAAGGATTCTAAGCCAGGTGTATTATACTAAAACTACACACTCTACCCCACACTCTCTGTGTGTGAAGATAGGGGATTTGTGTAAAACACTTCCTTATTTTTGAGCCAAGGGAAAGAAGACTTAAAGAGAGATTATCACAGAAAAGGCTAACCTGTTAGTAAAAAGTCTAAATGTAAACTGCAGTTTACTTAGAATGAAAAATAATATATTGAGCTTACTTGAAATTATGAATCCTTAATTATGTAAAAGGGAATGTAAATGCTAAGGGTCAAGTGGCAGATTGCTTCACATCATTTTACCAGCAGAGGAAAGAAGCAAAATTTTTACTCAGATATGCAAGAGAAATGAAATATATAAGAATAATTCTGATAGAAACATTAATATAACTGAGGCAGAGATGGGATAATAGCATTTTAGGATATATTAACTATCACTTTTTATATTTAATATTATCATACTGAAATAGCATCCATAGAATATCACTTATCAACCAATTCTTAGATTTTCTTTTACTACTATTTATGTTAAACATGGCCTTGTAAAACTGATAGCTTATTTATAAACTAAATATACTCTATTATTGTTTGATATGCTTTCAGAAAATCCACTTTGCCTGAATTGACAAATGCTATACACTGTCTTGACCTAAAGGTCAGATATTAAAGAGTGTTGTTAAGTATATCTAGCACCTAGTTAAGTTTTTCTTCTTGATATATCCTGAAAATTTATTGATAAATATCATGGGAAATGGAAGAGTGCTGGATAAAAAATTATTTTTAATAGTGTTTGTCAAAAATTATTATATATTTTTCTATTTAAACCCTCCACAGAAATTTTCTTTCCTAAATATGAAGGGTAACTTGTACCTCAATATTAAACTAGATTTGTTTTGGAAAATATATGGTTGGGCAGGATTACAGAAGTGAAGTAAACTGTTGATAAAAATTTTGACCTAGTTTCACATTTGGGTTATTCCACTTATCATAAGCAAAGAAAATTATACAAAAAAACATTTTTGCTACATAAGAATACTGAGAAGTCTCCAAACAACCACTATTTCATCAAATAATTTCAGCATGTAAGTCACTATTGTATATAATCTAGAAAACCTGTGAGCTCCCCTCTAAAATAAAGTTTTCACGAATATGAGATTTCCTACGGGCACCTGAAAAAATCTGGTGTGGTCTATGGATAACCCAAAATTATCAAGGCAAGTTAAGCTTGAACTTGCATGGGGAAGTTTTTCCTGTGATAACACTAAAGTGTGGATCACAGAAAAGAGATTAATAAACTAAAGCCATGCAAATTATGTTATCAGTTTTCATGCTCTGCAAAAACAAGTACTGAGACACATAAATAAGGAAGTCATATTTTGCACACAGTAACTATATTCATAATCCTGTCCTCACCCATCCCACCCCACAATTCATGAAAACTCAGTGGAGTGCAATTCTAGATATGTAGTAGACAAGATTGAATAAATGATTAAAACTGCCATGATAGACCTGATAATTCCCTTCTGGGGGGAATAATGGGAAAACATTTCCATCGGTGGAATAAATACAGAGATGAACTCCTTAAAGAGCTAAACTTTTTACATTTGTTTTAAACTCATATATAACTAAACATTTAGCATGTCTGAATAGCACCTGATTTAACTACTTTTGTTGCTGAGAAGTAATTCCTTTTTTTTTTTTTTTTTTTTACCTCCAAGAAAACTTTTTATTCCATAATATAGGTTTTTCACCGGTAAAATTTCATTTCAAAAATAACTTGATGAATAAGAAACAAGGAAAAAATAACGATTTTTAAATCAAAGTGTTAGGTTCATTTTCTTCCAAATTTGGGGTATGAGACTAATCCACTTGCTTGTTGTCAATTTGAAATATAAATAAACTTTTGTCCTCTCTCTTGTGAAAGTCTGTCATAGTAATTCAGATGCCATGGAAAAACACTTTAACCCTTTTATCACACGATGGTCTTCAATGTACTGTTGTTATAAATATTTATCTGCTGAAATAAATTTTTGCTATCTGGAATAAATGATTTGGTGCTAGGAGGGGTGAAGACTGTTCAAATAAAAACAAAAGTAATCATGAACTATTGATGGCAACCATAATTTAATAAGATCTTAAAGCACAGATCTTAAATCAAAAAGTGTCTTTTTGATTATTATAATAACCAGGATTATATTTATGAACTTTTTTGCTTTACAAACAGCTCTCAATGATATACTTATTTTCTTTCTCCTTATAGTTCAGTAGCATTATTCCCACACTCCAATGAAAAAGTCCAACAGTGAAAAGAAAGGAGCTTTAAACCTATTACAATGCTGAAGACAAAGCACTGGCTGGAACAGTATAAATTTGGACTGTCATAACTATGATATTAAAGGAGACAGGCCATGCCTGACCTGCTGCTGATATAACCATAGACTGGCAACACATTCCTCAAGAGCTGCACAACCTTCCATCATTCAAGATTCATGGAGAACAGATGTTTTCCATCAGAGTGATAGTATTTTTACACTGCTTTCATTAAACTGTCATTTCTTAAACTGCTTCAATTTCAGGTCCCTTTTATCGCTTTGTTAGTTTTAATGCATCTCTCTGTACCTTGCATGACAGGGAGGTAACCCTGACTTTAATTGTGTGTATATGTGCCAAAGATTGGGCCCTACCCACTCACAGTAGCCCTCTCTGGAATTGTACCTAATTGCAAAGTGAAAGCAATATTGGAACAAGCAGCAGCATAAAGATCGCTAGTTATTCATGGCGTGGAGACTGAGAAGTATTATGTATGTATTAAAATGCTTTGAAGTGAAACATTTATGCAACTCACTTTGAAAGAATCAATAACTTTGATATATTAGTGCAGTTGAAAATATTGTTCATCTAACACAAAATGGATGTAAGACAGAAATAAAATGGATGTTCAAAACCCAACAGCTATCTGACAAACTCAGAAAACGCCCTCAGTACAGCTGAACTAAATGATCCTTTCTAAACGTTCCTCCTTGATGCAAAAGGTTCAAGGTGTAAATTGAATACCATTTTTATACCAAATAACAATATTTACTTGAATTTCTTCATCTAGATACTTCTTATTTTATTTATTTTTGTTTTCATGACTTGCGAGGTACAACCATCAGGACCTTAGATCAAAGATAAGCTTAAAAGGGGGAATTTAGTCCTGAACTATAATTATTAGAAAATGGAGTCTGTGTCACCCATTATGTACAAGAGCCAACCTGTAACACATCAGCTTATCCTAATTTTGGCTGATTTTCCTCCACACCCTTGTGAGAAAATAGGAATAAAAATTTTGAGAAGGCTGTTTTAGAACAAAGTGAAAAATCCTCTGAATTTGTGATCTGGATATACATATTTTAGAGAATCACAAAAGATCAAAATTAAGAGAAGACAATGTTTAAAGTTCTGCATTTAGAATTCCTGAAATTAATATAAAGGTAATAAATTACACTCCTGATCACTGTGAAGAGTCATTATCCAGGAATTTTTTCTGCTGACACTCCACTTTTCCTTGCAAATCACACTTTTGGGTTATTATCACAATAATGAGTGTAGTTGTTAATGTGGTCTCTGATCTTTCAATAATAAATTTGTATTCCATTAAAAAGGACAGTAAATTAGAGCTCAGTTGGATATTATCACAATATGAATCAGGCTCTTTGATGGAAATCCATTTCTAGCTTATGTTTTGGTTGTGTTGAATGTTTGTTTCTGAAAGCAAACAAAATTTTGTGATGCTTGCATATTTGCTAAGTAGGCACTAAATAATCAAGAAATTATCTCTATGAAAAAAGAAGATGCATTGCCCTCCATACATACTAATGTACATCTCATAATATGAAATTTAATTAGCCAAACTCAATAATTCACAGAGCTGGTAAAAGAATGATAATGGACAATCACAGCCTAAGTACAGGGACACGACATACAGATATATTTCATTAATGGAATTAATTTAGAATTGTAATTAAGTAGATTACTTACTAGCCCACACTATAATTTCATTAATCTAATGATAATGCTTCATCACAGAGCATCTATGAAAGAAACCTCCCAATTGTGGCATACATTGTACAGTTTCACACATTTAAAATAGATCAACAAGTTAAAAAAAATTGATCCTTGTTTTAAGTAGGCTCAGGAAGTTTTTATACAAGACAATTAATACATCTAGAATATATAGTTTCACACAAAGATAATTATTAAAATTGCTCAAAATTTTATAAAACTATTCTACCAGTAAGTATATGAAGATTTAAAAAATTATCCTGTGTACTCTGTCTAAACTAAAAAACATTTTATGTGTGTGCATTTGAACACATATAAGACTAGAAAAGCTGATTTCTATATTTTGCTCCATTCATTAACAAACATTTACTGAGTGCCTCTTCTGTGTCGAGTCTCACGTTAGATTTAATAAAGGGGACTTAATTAGTAATTAGAAGATAGATATAATGCCTGTCCTTATAGATTTTACTATTTAGGATTCTGTAAAAATGTGTGAAGATCACCAAGATTATGTGAAATTTTATGATCATGTAATTATTTTATTTTTCCCTTATATTTAGCTTTTTTGCATTTTCACTCATAATTTTAACTTTTTTATTTTATGCAATTTGCATATATACTTTATGCTCTGGTAGAGAAATTATACCATCATTTGTGTTATAAATGAACCTACTTAAACAGAATATTGTACCTGTTTAGTATCAAAAAACTTATGCAAAAACTGAGTCATTTTGATACAAGATAGATTTAAAGTGTAAGTATATATTCTATGTAATATTTTCTAGTTACAAATTAATTTGGTATTGGTCATTAAGATATAAGGGCCATTTTCTTCAGACCCTATTATTTAGAAGTTTTATATTTGATTTAAATAGAGAAGTGTTATATTTTACATGTAAATAGGATTACATGTATTATCCAGCATTAAATGTATTATCCATTAATAATGTAATTAAATGTAATATCCATAAAAAACTAATAATAGAAAATTTCATTTTTCTTTATTTACTTTTACTGTTTAGGGATATCATACCTGACTTTTCAAATCAAAATTTAAAAATGCATAAAGATAATGTAAACAAAAAAAATGGGGACTAAAGTGTCCAACAATTAATTCTTACCCAGGTGTTCTTTTATGTTCATATCCTTTTTTCTGGACAACTATCCACAATTTCACTTTTAAAGCTGTAATATATAGCCTGAGATAAATGAAAGGCTTTCATCACTGAGTTCCCTTCAAGTCAATTATAAGAGATTATTTTTCTTGAACAGATTATAATAAATTGATGGATAAATGCTGACTTCCTTCACATCAAAGAATACACATGTTCTAATATTTTACCTTTATTATGCAATCTATTTACTATTTTGATATTGAGTTTTGTAAGTTGTATATAATGAATTTATCAAAGTGAAGTTTAATCCCATTTTTTCAGTTATAACAACACAGAAACTAAACATTAATTTAAAGAATTTTCTTAAAAAACTGTCACTGAATGGTTTACTTTAATTTACCTAATCTTCAACTACCATATACTGTGTATCTGGCATGATGTAGAATTTTTACTTATGTAAAAAATTTTTGTTAAACTATTTACAAAATGGAACATAATCAGTCTTTCACTTTTTACACACAAAAGATGTTCTTATCTATTGTTAATTATATTTAACCATACATTTACACCAGTGACATATAAATACAGATTTTAATGTAGATAAAAAAGTAAATCACACATATCTCATAACTTCAAATCTCTTGAAATTATTGTCAGGAAATATAAAAGAATTTCAATCATTATTTTCACTAAAAATTAAGTATAGGAGAAGAAACATCTCAAGGCTATCTCCAATAATTTTATTCGAAGAGAGAATATGACCCTTTTAAAAATATAAGACAAGTAGGCTATGTTAAAATTTACTTGTCTTTTCAGTTCTTTTTGGAAATTGTCCTGTTCTAAAAGTTTAACTAACTGTTACAAGCTTTTTGGAAAGCACTCAGAAATAATGTACGTGAGAAAACATTATCCATTACTCATTACATTATTAAATTTCCACTTATCTCCAGCATTCAAAACTAGCCAAAGGATTGAACCTTTCTGTCTTTTTCTTATCTTCATTTTCAAATGATTATGTGAGTAATTCTTCTCCTCTTAAATACTACAGATTTAGGTGCATTTTGTCATCATCTCGTAGCATATTCTAGCTGAAGATTATTCATTAAGAATCTGTTTATGAAATATGATAATTTATTTTGTTGCCAACATTAAATTTTACGGTTATGTGTTTTGTAAGGGATGAAAAATGGAAGCTTTGTCTATATTGAAATAAAACATTTTTAAAGTTCTGCATCCAGATTTAATGAATAAGCCTCATTCTTTGCATTTTATAAATGCATGCAGTGCACATACAGGTTATGTCACATACTAGATAGAGTCTTCACTAACCAGAACATTTTTTTTGCAATATCAGAAACACCTACTTCAGAAACAAACCCTATAGGCTAAAACTAACTTAACACTTGGTGAAAATGTAACTACAGAATAAAGTTTAATTTTTTTCTATTTAAAAATAGGGCTTCAAGTGACACTGCTCTCAGATTCAAATATCACATTCTAGAAAGATCCTGATCCCAAATTCTAGGCTAGGCTGAATTACTCACTCCCTGTATGTTTGAAATAATGTTCCTTACCCCTGACTACCTGACAGGTCATTTAAAAAATCTGCTAATATCTTGGATAGAACTGAAGAAAAAATTTTTTTATCATACAGAACACATACATTTTCAAAGTTCTAAATACAAGAGAGTAAAATTTCGAAAAGTAGACTAACAATCTATTATAACTGGGATATAAATATATTTGTAAAACTGGGTTGTACTAAGTGAAATGAAAAGAGAATAAGTTTGAAGGCAGACATAGACATGATTCCCAACACTATCACTTCCTAGCTTGACAATTAGCTAGTTACTCGTTTTTAGCTTCATCATGGAAGAGTGAAATCCATTTTTTTAATACATTTATTTATTTTTGGCTGCGTTGGGTCTTTGCTGCTGCGCGTGGGCTTTCTCTAGTTGTGGCGAGCATGGGCTACTCTTCGTTGCGATGCGCGGGCTTCTCATTGCGGTGGCTTCACTTGTGGAGTACGGGCTCTAGAGCGCAGGCTCAGTAGTCGTGGCGCACGGGCTTAGTTGCTCCGCGGAATGTGGGATCTTCCCAGACCAGGGCTCAAACCCATGTCCCCTGCACTGGCAGGGGGATTCTTAACCACTGCACCACCAGGGAAGCCCAAGAGTGACACCCATTTTACCTGATGGTCATATTTTTAAAATGCACCAGAGTACTTCATACACAGCTCAGTAATGACTAGCATTTATAGTCATGATAATAAACACTAAATCTTGACCTAAACGATATTATGTTTTCAATGATGTTCGGAGGATGGTAAATGTGTGTGTATATACGTGGTAGGGACACAGAGGTTAAAGGGAGCTCTCTGTAATGTTAATGGAATGTTTTAGAAACAAAGCCTAAAACCAGTAATAACAATAACAACAACAACAAGAACCTCCACCACCACAACAGTAATAATAAAGCAGCAATATGGCAAGAAATTTTGTGATAAGGACCCAATTCTTTTTTTTAATTGTAGTTGATTTACAATTTTGTGTTAATTTCTGCTGTACAGCAAAGTGATCCAGCTACATATATATAGAAATATATATATATATATATTCTTTTCCATTATGGTTTATCACAGGATATTGAATATAGTTCCCAGTGCTATACAAAAGGACCTTGTTTATCCATTCTATATACACTAAATCCAAACTCCCAATACATCCCTCCCCACCTCCCTCCCCCAACTCCCTCCCCCTTGGCAACCACATGTGTATTCTCTATGGATAAGGACCCAATTCTTTTTTTTTTTTTTTAACTTTTTTTTTGGCTGCACCCCGTGGCATGTGGAATCTTAGTTCCCCAACCAGGGATCAAACCCATGCCCCCTGCAGTGGGCGTATGGAGTCTTAACCACTGGACCCCAGGGAAGTCCCAAGGACCCAATTCTTAAGTGCTAAACTCTGCTCCAACCTGAAGAGCAAGTTGGAGAGTGTTGCTGCTGAGGATGGAATGGGGTGGGAAGGATGCTGTAACTCACAAGCCTTGTGCATGTAACTACCTGCCTGTTTAGATCACGTGCACAGATACTTTTAGAGCAGCACTGTGTAAAAGAAATATAATGCAAGCCACAGAGGTAATTTTTAAAATTCTAGAAGCTGCATTTAATAAAAAGGTAAACAGAAATAGGTGAAATTAATTTTAATAATACATCTTATTTAACCCAATAAATCCATCATATTATCAATAAATATAAATAAAATAAAATGCACCTGGCATATTTTAGGCTTTCAATAAATGTTAGACCTCTTAAATTATGTGATAAAGTTCATCAGTATGACCTTGGCATATGAATTCAGCAGATATCATATAAAAAGTAAGACTTGACAGAGAACTTCCGTAGGCTACAAGTCTTTGTCTCTACACACCATCTATTTTTGAATTTGTTTGAACAAATACAGCAAACTGAAGAGGACATAGTAACAAATATCCATAAATCGACAATTACCAAACATTGACATTTTGTGATCTGCCCTGTTTTCTAAATAAAATAATTACAATTTTAAAAATAACTTTATTCTATTTCCTAGACCTTCCCTCCTTCTTTTCTGAGACATCTACATCATAATTTTGTATTTATCATTCAATATATGGTTTCACATATTCACTACATATAAGCATCAGATAATGTATAGCATTGCTTTGTCTGTTTTGTTTTACATAAATGCTACTTAATTGTCCATATTTTTCTGTTCATTTATTTTACTGTTGTACCGTAATCATTTTGACAGAAGCTAATATTTACTGAACATTTCCAGGTTTCCTAGTAATCTAGGTGTCAATCACTGTGTTAAATATTCCATATGCATTAATTCATTGTACCCTTACAACAACCCTGTAGAGGAGGCTTTGTTTTTATTTTATAACTCATTTTATATTAAATATTGTATACATTATTTTATAATACTGTTACTTTACAAATGATCTAAAAGGAACACAGAGAAGTTAAGTAACTTGTACAATGCTGCGTAGATAGTACATGGTAGAACTGGCGTTTGAACTCAGGATGTCTGGATCCAGAGTCCACATTATTAACCACATTCCCCTGGGCTCAAAATCAAAGAATAGACCATATGTTTGTATTTATTTTCCTATTGATGGACGAATCAGCTATTCCACTTTTTTACCCTTGCAAACAATGTTGCAATAAATGTCCTTGAATATGCCTCCTGGTTTCTATAAAAGAGATTTTTCAGGGCAGAAACTCAGGCGGTTTATTAGGAAGTCTCAGGGTACACCTGTATCCAACAGTAACCAGTCTTACATTTGCCTTTCTAGAGCCACATATGGGGCATTAAGACCAAAAAGCTATAATTGACAATATTTCCTTCTAGTTAAAGACCTCTGGTTTGGGGGTTTTGCTTGATGTGTCTGGTATTCTCTGCTCATCTTGTGTTAATGCATACTTCTACCACAGCAGAAAATCTGTGCCTATTTAAGAGACTTCTAATACCCTAATAAGGAATTGCTAGATAAAATACAGGGTGCTCAGTTAAATTAGAATTTCTGGTAAGCAATAAATATTTACCATATTGCACAGGATATACTGTACTTTATTTTTCATCTGAAATTCAAATTTAATTCAGTGTCCTTATTTTTATTTGCTAAATTTGGCAACCCTACAAATAAGCCATCCACTCACTGGATAGCTAATAAACAAAAGAACCACCCCTACTTAGTGGTAGGCACATTGAGGGGATGTCATTGATCCAGCACCACATAATCTAGCTCCACAATAAATGGGACCACAGTCTGCCTTTCAGAACTCATTATGTTTTATTCACGTGGAAGCAGACAGAAGATGTATATATTTTACCCAACTTTTTCTTATAAAAAGAGTTATCAGAAACCTTCCCACAGTTGTTGTGCGTTAAATGCTGCAGTGCCTCCCTCAACTCAGAATACCTGCCTCATCTTTTTCTTGTATAGTGACACATTAAAGTACATTTTTACATCGTATTCCTGAGAATATAACTAGAAGGATCATTACCATATGCCAACCTTGTCTCTTTTGCCTCTTCAACCCCATGCCCACATTCACTTCCTCTCTGTTCTATGCTGTAAAAATGCACTCTGGCAGTATAAAAGTGGGTAGCAGAACACAGAGGGTGATGTCAGTAAGCTAAACTGACATTACATAAAATAATGAGGAATTTGTAAGTGGGAGAACCCTATGTGATTCACCCAACACCTCATTTTATAATAAAAAAAAAAGAAGAGGAATGTAATTCAAATTAAATCATCCTCCCTAGAAAATGAGACTCTCTGAATAAGCAGGAACAAAGGACAGCCAGTGGGTCTTAGGTATTGCAGCTGCCAAAGATGAAATTTCTGCTCCAGGGCATATTCATATCACTAGTTAAGTGCTACTTGAACTAATAGCAATTTCTTAGGTGAAAAGAATTTTGATCCTTTTCTTATTTTTCCATTATGGAGCTTTGGCATTTCATCAATTGGCATATCCTACCACATTGTGCTGAAATGTTTCGAGGGTTTTGCTGAGAATATGGAGGGATGCTTTTGTCTATAGATACACTATCAGTTCAGACTGGGATTTTTTTTTCCAAAAGAAGTAAAGTTGATTACTTGGCATCAGTCCTTCATCACAGATACTACTGACGAAAAAAGGAGTGTGAAAAGAACCAAAGGACATGAAGCCCGTGGGGAAATAACAAAGTATAAGTGCTGCAGAGAGCAGCCAGAAATGGAATAATATTTCTTCTGTGAGGACCTCAGTAATAACTACCCATGAGTGATGAGACTTATTGCAAATGGCAAGAGTGCTGTGGGAGAAGAATAAGAAAAACCTACACTGTGAAGGATACCGTTTCACATGCCGATCTCCTTCCCTTTCTTCACAGATCACTTGAGTTCTCTTTTTCATTACTCCACTTTCCAAACAACAATAAGTATTCACAGAGGGCGAAATGTGTGCCAAGGACTAAAAAGTACAGCTATGAAAAAGACATAATGTCTGATCTTAGAAAGATCCAAAGTAGATGTAAAAATAAATAATAAGCAACTACAAAGCAAATATAGAAAAACCAATATTGTTGATATGTGGGGGATCCACAAAAAAAGGAGGAAGTAATTGTAACCATGGAGTTGACTAGGGAAAGACTCACATAGAAAGGGACAGTTATGTATGTTGTAATATAGGAGTAGGGTTTTGTCAGGCTAGAAGTGGGGGAAGGAGATTCTAACCAAATGGGTCAGCCAAAGCAATAAATAAATAATTTGATTGTTGAAAGAATTTGCTGTTTGTAATGCTGAAACTGGAAAAATATGCTGTGGCAAGATTCTGTGTAGCCTTATAGATCTTTCAGAGGAATATGGATGTTATACGCATATTGGGAATAGAAAGCAAATGAGGGTACATAAGAAAGGAATGCAAGCGTGTATTTTTAGTGATTATGAAGAACGGGTAAGAGGGAAAAGGAAAGTTAGAGGTAGTTATATCAATTAAGAAATTACTATAATTAGCCAGGTGAAAGACATGATGAAAATTCAAATAAGACAGTGACAACATAGAAAATGGAAGGTCGACTCACTTGGGAAGTAGAACTGATGGATTTGGTGACAGCTTGGGTGAGACAGGCGATGGAGACTACTCTAAGATTTTGCCCTTGTATGAATGAGTATATTCTGATTCCTTTAAAAGAGATTCTGGCAGATGGGGGAGCAGATGAATGTTAACTTTTGAATCTAGAAGTGAAGCTTCCAGAATTACATCTATTCTTTATTCAATACATGTTTACCAAAGTTAGATCCATATCCTTCATAGAAAGAGGAAAATGAGCTAGAAGTCAATTAATTGGACATATCATAGATATTTTTCTTAAAGTGTTCATAAGTTTAAGTCTAGATAGCCTGAAAATGTTTGAATAGTTTCAGGTGTCATAGTTACTAGACCTATGTAGCTAATTGACAGACTTTAGTGCACTAGCTTATTACTTTGGAATATAACTCAAAAGAGTGGAACATTTAGGGCATAGAATGGATTCTGTCCTTGAATGACCTGTTAAAGTTTACAAATGACTGAGAACAACATATGCTTATAAAATTTCAAGTCAGTTTCAATTAACCAATTGTTAAGGAAATATGAATTCATTATGCAAAAGAGAAACCCTAATTCATTTGAATACTTATCCATGCAATTTTATATTCAAATGAGTGTAATAATAATTGAGACTTTGAAATTTGTAATATAAAAAGTGCTTTTACAAACATTATTTATTTTAAAATTATTTAATCTCACATGAACCTGGCAGTACTCTTGTATAATCTGTTTTGTAGATAAAGAGATTGAAAATTAAAAATGTTACAGTCTCAGTAAGATGATGGTTTTATCAAAAGTCATACTGCTTTCAGTAATGCACTTAAGACACACCAAATTTTCTTACTCCAATCCACTAAATAAGTCTGTAACAGCAGCCAAAGACAATTCAGAACAACAAATATTTGCTGAATTCCTACTTTGGTTCTTGCCCTTCAAAAGGGAATCTGATAAGATTTTATAAAAATAATAAGAATACAAAGACATTCCCAGTAGAAAGAAATAGAATAAAAGAAACCATGAAAAGGGAATAGGAAATACGGTTTGGATTTATGATGTACATTTCTATTAATGAGAGACTCTAAATATAGTCTGTGGTCATACTACAGAAAAAAATTTAATATCAGTTTAAGGTGTGACTAAATTAATAAAAGGGGAAAAAGTCCTGTTTTTTGTTAATGTTTATAAAGATAATACCATTTTCAAACAAAATCTTATAAGGAACTCTATAAAATATATTAAATTAGAGACACCTCAGTGGAAGCTGGAATGTGACTACATTAAAATAGATTTTTTATGCTACAAAAATCCCTACAAAGTACAAATGTTCTATTAAAGTGAGAATATAAAGAATACAAAATATTTTCAGCAAATATCTGTAGCAAATAGAGCTACTTATTTAAAATATAAACATGATATGAATTTATAAAAGAAAAAGAGCAACTACCAAAGACATAAATGAATAAAAGCACACAATAGGCAGTTTTACACAAAACATACATTCATGAAAAAACACTCAACGTAATTAATGAGATCAAATTAGAACCATATTAGAAAAAAATTTGCCCTAACAGATTAACAACTACTAAAAAGTTATAACGCACAATAAGGACATGAAGAAATAAGCATTGGCATACACCTCAGGTGAGAAAGTAAGTCTCTGGCTTGACAGGGTACTGTGGGCAATTAATTTAAAAAGCATCTGACCTTTGACCTAGTCATTTTTCATTAAATATTTATCACCATATATACTTTTACAGATGCAAAGATACATGTACAAGTTTAATCATTATATCATTGTTTACTATTGTAAAATCCTGGAAACAGCATACCAGGAATCATTTTTATTTAATTATGTACCACAAAACCATGAAATTCAAGGCTGTCTTCAGAAAACTAAACTTACAAGTGCTTTGTTTTGGAAAATTCTCAGTGATATATATAACTGAAAGCAGAAAAGAGTAACCATTGTGTATCATATTCTCATATTTGATTGTGTACTTATAATTGTATAAAAAGTATAAAAAGCTGCTTATTGCAATTGTATTTTTAAAACTAGCGATCAGAACACATTGAGTTTTTATCAACTTAATTATGTCGTAAAGTAATAATAATTAGTTTTACATAAGTAAAAGCAGAGTGAATAAGGACTAAAGAATATCAGCTGTTCTAAATTAAGAAAAAAAAAAAAACACCAATTGAAATGCAGGTGAACCTACTTTAGAGCAAAAGCAAAGAGAACATAGATCTTTACCCAGCCCTCATGATACAGATCAGAATCTAAAGATTTCCTCTACTACAAGTTTCCAGAGCTGGAGGAAAGAGGGGTGGAGAGGAGGGAGGCAGTGCAAAGGAGACAAGTAAGAACCACAAGAAAGTTGAGTTTTTTGGTTTCGTTTTGTTTTTCGATCCCACACAGTGTTGATCTAAGAAGTCGCTGAACACGGAAAAAGGCCAGGATCGGCATATAGGATAGTTCATCATCATGAATAAATATAGATTTTAGCATTGGGCCCTTGTAGTCTTCCCAGAAGGTAGAACTGAAATAGTTTCTTTGCCTGTAAATTGATACACATTGTGAAGTACCCTTCAGCATGCCTAGAATGTTAATTAAGAACTCCCTGTCTTCCAACAATAATTTCCATTCACCAAGGACTTACTAATAACATCATAATTCAGTGAATACCTAAACATGGCCTCAGGCTGTCTATGTTGGAAAGAAGCTATGAAATTCTTCCTCTCCCTTTAAAACGTTATTGGCCACAAGAAAGCCAGCTAAGAAATTCATTCATTCATTCATATTCTCTCTCTCTCTCCCTCCTCACCCTGTCCCCCATCTCCCAGTCAGGTTCTTTTTCTGAAGTAGGGGATCCCTATTACCTGCTCCCTGCTGCTATCCCAGGCTGGTTACACTTGACTCAGTTCCACCCTTGATAGGAGTCATAAAACAATTGTGCGAATCAGGAAACTAATTCAGTTCCCCAAATCTTTTTCTGTTCTGAAGGCCATGTGGTAAAATGGAAAGAAACAGCAAGGCTTCCTCTTGGTATAGTAAAGGTAAGAAGACCTACCCTTTGTTGCACATACCAACTCATATAAATCAATTGCTGCATGTGAAATCACTTTATAAATATTAAAGCATTGCCAATGTAATGTGGAATTATTTGGTTCAATAATAATAAGATAGGCTACAATGCACTGAGTGAGCACAGCCTTGTCCTTAGCTTAGCTCTTTACAAACCTTTGAACTATTCTGCCCACATCAGGCCTTGGCTTTATTCCCCCATATATATGGCTTTTGTCTTTAACTTTTCCAAACTTCCATCTTTTCTCCAGAAAATGCAATCTGCTCAGAGAAGCTAACTTGGGGAGATTTACTATTAATAAGGGGTGGTTAGCAAGTATCACCAATAGTAGCTGAACTCTCTTGTTTAAGGGCTAATCATTCACATTTATTTTTACGTTTCTTTACAGTAGTTTTGGTGATCTAAAATCTTGCAATGGCTTTATGTTAAGTAAAAATGAGATTGAACACCTTGGTGTTTTTGACAAGTAGTTTCCATTGACATTCTTGTAAGTCAAGGGAGAGGGAAATGTAGATATCTGACTTCAAATATTTGAAGAACGTCAATCTACTACATGTTCCAGAAAGCAGAAGTAGGGTTAATAAGTGAGACCAGCTCATTATGCAGGTGCTGAGAATATCAGATAATGGTTTTCATTTAATTGTCATTTTCCCCCATTCTGATGTGTTCAAAATTGATTAACACTATCAAAACTTAACCAACACTTAAAATTTCTTGCAAAGGTAACATCAAGGCAATTGAATTCCATTATTTTAAAGAACAAAAGGATAAATACAAAAACTCCCACTTTTTATAGCACCATAGGGACTTAAGCAAAACAATTTTAACATTTAATTTCATGAAGCTGTGCTGAAGAGTTCCCATGGATTACTAGCTGAACTAATTCCCAGCATGAGATTGCCAAGCCCGGGGAACTATCAAAGATCCCCAGCTCAAAAAAGGAGGTTTGTCCTACGGATGGTTTTACCCCACATTGTGTTTATTTTGGAACCAGACATGTCAATTTTCATAGAATATTCAAGGAAAATATCATATGAATCCAACTGATTTTGATAAGTTGACACTCCATCTATTACCATGAAAAAAGAAGGATAAATTAGAAAAAGAAATATAAAGCTCAGCTAGAAAAAGAGAAGACCCCAAATGTCAAAAAAGAAATGAGAAAGCAAAATCAGAATGCTCAGGTGACAGAATGCTCAGGTGAAGCTGACTTTTGGTGCAAGTAAAATCTTCAATTGAAAATTGGCATTAAAGTTTGAGTTGAATGCCTATCAGAGAAAATTATGTTTTAAATCTGCACATGTTACGTACAAGCCTTCTTCATAAAGCCCTTAACACTGAAAAGTTTCCTATCTTACGGAAAATCCAGAGACACATTAAAGATTAGTCTCTTTGAACATTTTAGTGGAAAAAAGAGCACTCACAGCAGTGAAAGATTTCAACCTGTGCTCAGTGTGAGGGTATGGTCCACATGTACTCTATCTGCGTGGCCCAGGAACTGAACTGTGAGAGGCTAAATTCATATTAAAATGACTCAGTACCATTAACACAGGAAATTGATTGAAAAAGGATACAAATGAAAACCTAGTGAGTAAAAATAAGCTTTCTAAGATTCTTTTCTCATAAAGCATCAAGCCCTAGAGCCATGGCCCAAGTATGTGTCCCCAAGTATTTGTACTTAATCCATCTCAAAGTTTCCTGTCTTTGGAAAGGGCTTAAAATCTCCCAGAATTTAAAATAAATAATTTTTAAAGTCTCTTATAGCCTACCTCTTTATTTGTAACTGTCTTCAGGGTACAAATAAGAGAACGCACTCTGAGTACAATTAAGTACAAAGGAGGTAATATTTTGTAAGTATATAAGAAATCTTCATGAAACTGAAGGGCAGAAATATTACTGTCCCTTAGAAAAGAATATATCTATTAATTTAGGTCTATAGGAAATTCAAGAATTAGCCTCTTTATCCATCCGGCTACTTCTCTGTATCTCTGCTCTATTTACCTTTGATTCTGTATACATTTTTTTTCCTCAAACCAGTTCACATCATAGAAAACCTAGCTATGACAGAGTTTATCAAATTTTATATTACTTCTATCCAAAAAACAAGACTGGGAGAGTCTAGGTTCTTGGCTATACTGCCCATAACTCACTACAGCCCATAACTCATGCTGATTAAAAGTAAAACTGTGGATATAAAATACAAAACTACAAACCAAAATTACTAATAAGGACTCTGAAAAGTAAGTAAGACCTGTGGAGGAAAATTAAACGCTGGAGGAGTGAAGCACAGGTGACAGAAATTCCTATTTATTTTTTTCCTTCCTGTGGCTTTGCCTTGAGTGGAGTCATGAAAAAAGCAGCTAAGGCAGATAAAACTTCGATAGAAACCCCATGTGTCTGGACACCGGGGTGATGGGGGCCCTGTGGGCTGTAGAACATACACAGTCACAGAGGACAGTTAACCCAGAAAACCATTCCCCTAATTCTGCATATGAACCCTCAGGCCTTAACCACACATGCCCAGGAAAGACCAAAAACAAGGTAGCAAAAGCTGTGCTCTGAATTCTCGTCTGAACCGCTCCCGCTCCCACAAACCTCAGACTAACACCTGACATATGCATAAGAAAGACTCATACAAATATAGTAAAGACCTAGAGAATGAAACTAAGATGTGAACCAGTGCCTACAGAAAATGAGCTACAACTTAGCTTAAAGTTGCTGACTGGTTTCAGTTTAAATTCCTGATCCAAATCAAAGCTCCTAGAGATCCAGAGTAATCAGACTCCTTTTTAAATAATCCATTCACAGTCCCACACTCCTAATTTCTCCTCACTTCAAATCTCCAGCACCTCCTCCCTCATCGTCACAGTCACTTTAAAGCCTTGCTGCATAAATCACAGAGAAAACAGATAAAACCATAAGAGAAATCCCACAAGCTTCCAGAACGGAATTGCTTCCATACCTTATTTGTGTCACATGCAAAGCTCATAAACAATTCCCAGGAAATAAAAATACAATCTGGGTAATAAGATAAAGTCTAACCTTTTTTCTTTTCCTTCGTTCTTGGTCTGGCTACACTTGCACATAGGACGCTGCGCAGAGAGGCTTCACACCCGTGACTTCAGACCAGAGCTCCTGGTGCGAAATGGCTGCGCGGAAACCACAGCTCCGAGGGGCGGGGCCTCGTGCAGAGATGCTGCACCTGGTGCTTCTATCTCAGGAGGTGAGCTGAGCAGCTGCGCCAAGATCTCCGCCCCTTCCTGCCCTGCAGACAAGAATCCCATAAAGCAGCCCCACCTGCAGCCTTTCTGGGAAAGCACGTGCTCTAGAGCCTGAGCAGTGCCTCCCTGTCCTTTGATCAAAGAATAAATGTTTCCTTTGCTTCTATTGGCTCTGACACCAGCAGAAGGACCCTTACTGTGGACAGACTCAGGAGGGCCAGTAACACTTGCATCTAAGGCCATATACTTTCCCCTTCCCCCTGTTACCAGGAATAAACTGCCTGTTCTTCTAAGTAAAGCCGTTCCCTCCGTCTGGGCACTAGGCCCCATCCTTCTCAGGAAAATAATCCAGCAATTCTCTCCTCTTCATTCTTTTATCACACACTTTTTTTCTCTCTCTGTTGGTTCTTTTCCACCCTCGTACAACTAAACTTCCATTGCTTCCATCTTAAATAAACCCTTTCTGAACATTACTTTTCTCTTAATTCACTGCCTGTTTTCTTTTTTTTTTTTTTTTTTTTTTGCCGTACGTGGGCCTCACACTGTTGTGGCCTCTCCTGTTGCGGAGCACAGGCTCCGGACGCGCAGGCTCAGCGGCCATGGCTCACGGGACCAGCCGCTCCGCGGCATGTGGGATCTTCCCGGACCTGGGGCACGAACCCGTGTCCCCTGCATCAGCAGGCGGACTCTCAACCACTGCGCCACCAGGGAAGCCCATCACTGCCTATTTTCTATTCTTCCATTTAAAACTAAACTCTTTTAAAAAGTTTATTTAATCTGCTGTCTAAAATTCTCCCATTCTTTCTTGAAGCTACTTCAATCAGACTTTCTATACCATACCTTATTCACACTGTAAAAACTGTTCTTACCAAGGTCACTACACACTTTCACATTGGTAATCAAATGGTAAATTATATCCACTATATGAAGCATTTGACAGAGTTGAACATGTTCTCTTCCTCAAAGCATTTTCTTCATCATTTGGCATCCAGGATAAAAACACTTATCTGGTTTACTTCTATATTACTAGATACTTAATCAATCTCCCTTTTAGATTCTTCTAAGGTTCTCCTCAACTTCTGTCCTGGGGTCTCTTCTTTTGTGTGTCTACTCCATTGGTGACCTTATCCAGTCTCATGAATGCAATTTCATTGAGTATATGCGGAGGACTCCCAAATTTAGTATTTCAATCTGAATCTTTCCCTGAATCTTCTTGAATTCATCTCCCTAGTTAGGATATAGAATTGAATGTCTATTAAGCATCTCAAACTTAAAAAGTCCAAACTGAACTCATGGTCTTCCTCTAAGAAGACATATCTCCATGGTTGTCCTTATCTCCCTAAACTGTTAATCCATTGTTCTAAATATATAGGAGAAAGACCGTGCAGTCTTCCCTGACTTCTCTCTTTCTCTCAAACCTAATATCTGATCTTTTGGCAAAAATTATTTTTTCTACCTCCCTAATAGTGAATCTGGTATCTTCATTCTACCTCCACAAGTACCAAGTTGGCTCATGTCACTTACATCTCTTATTTCGATAACTTTCTATTTTTTCTCCTGCTCATGCACTTAGATTTTTCATACTAATCTCAAAAAAAGCTACCAAAATTAGCCTGGTACAACATAAGTTGGATCATAATACTTCTCTGATCAAAAACTTTAATGACTTTCTATCTCACTCATGTTAAAAGCCAAAGTCCCCCTGATGCTCCACAAAGCTATGTAAGGATTTTTGACTTTATTTCCTTCTGTTCTGCTCCTTTCTCCTTACTCACAATCATATTGACTTCCTTGATTTTTCTAATATGTGCTAGGCATATTTCTACCTCATGGACTCACTAACTTACACATGGCTCACACTCTCTGTGCATTCTTTTCCCTCCGCTGTAGAATGTAAGCTTCATAAGGGAAAGGAATTTTGTTTGCTTCATTAACTGTTGTAATCTAGTATTTGGCATATTGCCTGTTTCACAGTTAGCACTAAATAAGTAAATAGCTGAATAGGTGAGTCAACTCTTTCTCTGGTGATTTAATCAACTATGATTATAGGGATGCATTGCAGTGTACTCAGAAGAGCACTGAACCCAGAATCAACAGACTTCAGTCCATTTGTACTCTCAATTTAAGTTACTTATTCTTTCTTAGCCTCAATGTTCTCATGTGCACAATGTTTTTTAGTTCGTTTGGTTTTGGTCTGTGAGTGTGTGTGTGTGTGTGTGTGTGCGCACACAACAATTAATAAAAAATTTATAAAATGTCACACATGTATAAAGTATTATGCACAAGTAAGCTTATCATTATTTCATCCTGGTACTATGATTCCCGTTTGACATTAAACATAAAAATAAGATAACATTGCCATCATTACCATATATCTAAAAGTCTACCTAAAAGATGTGCTAGATCAATTATTCCATCTACTAAAATATGGGAATTGAGTTTCACAATTATTAAACAGCAACCCCAATGTCACAGAGTACTACTGGAGTGCTTAAAGTACTATTTATCGAATGTTATCTTTGGACAATTTGGATCAGATTTCCATTATTATAATGTATGCTCTTGAGCCCCACTCTAGACTGTTATTTGGAATCTCTGAGATTAAAGACAAAGGACACACACTTTTGAACAAAAACCTTATGTCACTCACATATATTCATGTTTAAGAACAATTGGATTACAGAAAAACAAAACAAAAGCAACACTTTAATAGCAGTATGCCAGCACTTAGGGATGCCAATAATATTGAAAGTGTTTGTACATAAGGGAAATTAGGCATTATATTTTACTTATAAATATTAAGTTTCATATGAAGCCTGGAGCAATATCTGTCTTTCTCTGGTCAGCCTGCTCCCAAAAAAGATAAGTTTACCTGACTTGGAGTTCTACTTTTTAAAATCTATATACTTCTAATTAGTATTCTGTTTATAAACCAGCACTCAGGGAATTTAATCAGTCACCAAAATTTATAAATTGATATCTCTATTACACTATTTTAGTGATTCTTACTAGACTTTGTATTATTTCCAGGTACTGCAAAATGGCTTAAAATAATGTAAATATTTCTTGCAGGAGGACTTTGAGGACTAGGCATGAGATATGGTAATTTCCTTTTTTAATAATATTTACAATTATTCTTTGCAAAAATACACAATTTTAGGATAAGTATTATTATATTATGTGTATTTCCCTCTTGGAAATCAAGTCAAATGTAAAATTTTATTAAATAATGTCCCTGAAGTTCAGGCATAGAAAAGAAAAATTAACATAGTTTTTAAGACTGTGTTATGTAATTACCAATAAGTGAATGAACCAGAAGACAATCCTCTCATATCTAAAAGCAATAGCTGGGCTTCCCTGGTGGCGCAGTGGTTGAGAGTCCGCCTGCCGCTGCAGGGGACATGGGTTTGTGCCCCGGTCTGGGAAGATCCCACATGCCGTGGAGCGGCTGGGCCCGTGAGCCATGGCCGCTGGCCCTGCGTGTCCGGAGCCTGTGCTCCGCAACGGGAGAGGCCACAACAGTGAGAGGCCCGCGTACCACAAAAGAAAACAAAACAACAACAACAAAAAAGCAATAGCTGCAGTGTTGGCTTACTAACTTAAACACAAGTTTAGAAAACTGTTCCATGGAGCTCTAAAACTGTGAATTGGAATAGAACGTTTTATGTTTATTTGATCTGTTACTGGCATACTTTCTATTAAGTATTTAGTTTTCAAATTCCAATTTCCATGGCTTGTATGCCTCTCAGAGATTCTGAAGGCTCTAACTTAAGGTTCATGAGACTCAGAGATTTCAGGCCTAGATCTCCATAGAATTTTCACAGTAGACACTCAATTATTTTGTATTAATGATTAAAAACACACAAATAAATGAAAGTACACCTCCATGTCAGATGAACAGGTACTGTACAATAGGATCTTTGTACATCAGAAATGACACAAATACTCTCTAATGTTGATTTTTGTATATTGGTAGATTAACCTACTGTGTAGCAATATTGCAAAATACAGGAGCTGAACAGAATGTTTGATTTTATTCTATCATCTATTCTAAAATTCACAGTTGATGTATTCATACTTACGGTATGTTTGAATCATAATTATTTAAATCCAAAAATAAGGCCACCTAAAACAACAAATCAGTGAAGAAGTGGATTACTCTAATAGAGTATGAAGAAGGGATTATGATGGGTCACATGATTCTGAAGTATTTTGCTCACAAGACAACATGCAGGTACAGAGCCAGCAAAAAACATTTGGCAGAACTTCTTGTAATTCCCACGGGAGAATTAAAGTTTAAACTGTTAGGACAAAGTCTGACTCTGTGAGGAGAAAACTGAACCTACTGCTGGTTGACAGGGAATGAAGCATCTAAACCAACAGATATCTTCAAGAGATTGTGATCTTGATCCTGGGTAAAAGGGCTAATCCTACCCTTTTCACATGAATGAAGAAGAAAATCCTTTCACTAACACAACTAGCAGTTCCAGTCATGATCTAAAAGCTGGTATCAGGCTCATTCCCTCAATAGAAAGCAACTTAAAAAAAAAACCCACTATTTTTAAAACTGACTAAATATATAAAGGAACTCTTGGTAGACATTGAGAAATAACCAATTTAGGGCCACAATCTATGAGAGAAGCTAAACTTAGAAGTGTGGCCAACATTTCCAAAGCTTATTAGTCGATAGCAGCAGAACCGGAGATGATTCATATATTGGATGTATCAGGCAAAGATTTCTAAATATTGTGGTTAATACATTAAATAAAATGTAATAAAATATGGACAAAATGGATGGAAAGGGAGATAATTTCAAAATATATTTGGAATCAATAAAAATAAGAATCTAAGTTACATTCTATAAATGCAACATACAATACCTAAAGACTTGATGGATGTGTTCAACAGAAGCCTGTAACCAACAGAAGATAGGAGTAGTGATTTAAAAAAGAGATCAGTAGAAAATATGCAAACTGAAGCTTATAGAAAAAAATGGAAAAAGAGGAAGAACAGAAGATACATGTGAAGCAGCTCAAAATATTTGAAATATATGTTATATATATAAAATAATACAAGAAGGGACAAGAGGAGAATATTAAAAAAGTAATATTGATGAAAAAGGACTAAAAATTTTCTAAATGTTGAAAGATACAAAACCATAGGTTCAAGCAGTTCAGTGAACATGAAGCTGGATAACTACAAAAAAGTCACAGATAAATGCACTATAGTAAAATTGCTAAACACAAATTCAGATAGAAAATATGTAAAAACAGTTGAAGGAATAAAAAGACAAATTACTTTAAAAAATACCACTGAAGCTGGCTTTTCATCAGAAACTATAGAAGGCAGAATACAACAGAATTACAGGTTTAAGGTGTTGAAAGATATAAATGTCAATAAAATATTATTCAAAAACAAAGGCAAAATAGAGTTTTTATAAATAAAGAAAAAGAAAAGCTGAAATAATTTGTCTCCAGCAGATCTGAGCTACGAGAAATACAGTAGTTATTTATGCTGAAGGTAAAGCATCCAGATGAAATCATAAAACCTCGAGAAAGACCAAAATTTTTCAAAATGATAAATACAATGAATATTTTAAAATTTTTATTGAAGTACAGTTGATGTACAATGTTGTGTTTAATTTCTGCTGTACAGCAAAGTGACTCAGTTATACATATATATTTTTTTCATATTCTTTCCCATTATGGTTTACCACAGGATATGAATATAGTTCCCTGTGCTGTACAGTAGGACCGTGTTTTTCCATCCTATATATACTAGCTTGCATCTGCTAATCCCAACCTCCCAATCCTTCCCTCCCCCACTCCTACTCCCCTTTGTCAACCACAAGTCTTTTCTCTGTATTTGTGAGTCTGTTTTTGTTTTGTAAATATGTGCATTTGTGTCATATTTTAGATTCCACATATAAGTGACATCATATGGTATTTGTCTTTGGCTTTCTGACTTACTTTGCTTAGTGTGATCATCTCTAGGTCCATCCATGCTGCTGCAAATGGCATTATTTCATCCTTTTTAATGGCTGAGTAATAGTCCATTGTATATATATATATATATATATATATATATATATATATATGCTGCATCTTCTCTATCCATTCATCTGTCTGTGGACATTTAGGTTTTTCCATGTCTTGGCTATTGTAAATAGTGCTGCTATGAACATAGGGGTGCATGTATCTTTTAGAATTATAGTTTTGTCTGGGTATATGTCCAGGAGTAAGACTGCTGGTTCATATGGCAACTCTATTTTTGGTTTTCTGAGGAACCTCCATACTGTTTTCCATAGTGGATGCACCAATTTACATTCCCACCAGCAGTGTAAGAGGGTTCCCTTTTCTCCACACCCTCTCCAGCATTTACTTGTAGACTTTTTAAGGATGGCCATTCTGACAGGTGTGAGGTAGTATCCCATTGTAGTTTTGATTTGCATTCCTCTAATAATTAGAGATGATGAGCATCTTTTCATAAGCCTGTTGCCCATCTGTATGTCTTCTTTGGAGAAATGTCTATTTAGGTTTCTACCCATTTTTCAATTGGGTTGTTTGCTTTTTTGTTATTTAAGATAAATACAATGAATATTGATATTAAAATAATGATAAGAATTTATTGTAGAACTTATAGTATATACAAAAGTAAAACATAAGATAACAAGAGAACAAATGACACATGAAGGGTAAATGGAGTCTATCTGTGGCATCATTTAGAAAGTGGCTCATGCATTGGTTTAATGCAGTTTTAATGAATGAAAAATGAATATTATAATCTCTAGAGTAACAATTAATAAAACAATAAAAGTAGGTACAACCAAAAGCTAAAAGTTAATAAAATATTGATTTAAGATTTGATTAAATAAAAGAGAAAAAAAGGATTGACATATTCAGATTGCATAAATTTTATTATATATGTAATTATAATATGATGTATAATTATATATTATATATTGATATGTAATACTATATATATTATATAATCCAACACACACACACACACACACACACACACCACTCTAAAGGAGGGCACAATTTACCTGAAAGCAAATGGATGAAAAAATATTTACCACGTGTACACTGTGGAAACAAAAGTAGCTGTTGCAAATATCAATATCAGATAAAATAATCCTTAAGGCCAGAAGTTCATGGGATATAAAGAAAATATTTATTTCATAGTGATAAATGGCTTAATTCAACATGAAGACATAAAAATACAATTTTGATACACACCAGGACATACAGTTTCAAAACACATAAAGAAAACAGGATTTAGAGAGAAAGAAATCAATAATCCTGACTGTAGATTTTAACAAACACATATCTCTCAGTACCAGAGATGATGCAAATAAAAATTATCAGTAAAAAAGATTTGAACAATATAATTCACTAACTTACTCTGATAGACCCTTATAAAACATTTCACCTACATTTGTAGAAGAAAGAAAACTTTCTTTTGAAGTACATATAGAACATATACCAAAGTAGATCTTAATTTGAGCCACAAAGAAACTCTCAGCAGTTTAAAAAAGAAAATTGTATAATGAAGAACCCACTAGTAGAATAACTACTATCTTTCAGCAGGTGTTTGGAAACTAAGGAAACTACTTTTAAGGAACCGAAAAAAGAAAGCGATAGATTTTATTAAGAAATACTTTGAGCTGAAAGATAATGAAAATTCAACATATCAAAACTTGTGTAATGTACCTAGAGCAGTGTGTTTATATGGACTTTTATAGCTTTAAAAGCATGTATTATAAAAGAAGAATGTTTAAAAATAAATTATCTAAGCTTCCAACTCAAGCAGTTAGCAAAAGAACAGAAAATTAAAGCTAAAGTATAAAAGAGGAAAGAATAATTTTTAAAAATGAGGAAATATCAAAGAACAAGAATAGACATATAATAGACAAAATCAGTAGAGCCAAATGGTGGATCTTTGAAAAGAATAATAAAATTGATAAACACCTAACAGAAGAGATCAAGAATATATGCAAATATACAAATTAGCAGTATCAAGAATGAAAATAGGGACACCACAATATTTACTATAAATACCAAAACTATAATAACAGGCTATTATATACACCATTTTACCAATAACTTAGAATTTTTAATAAAACAGACAAATTTCTTACAAATTCAATTTACCAATACAGATACAAAATGAATATAAAATTTGAATAATCCTACATCTGTAAGTGAAATTTAACTCATATAAAATCCGTGTTAAAAAAAGAAAAGCACTGGGTCAGATGGCTCCACCTGATGCATTCTCTGAACTATTTAAGGAAGAAATAATATCAAATATTCCCCCCAATCTTCCATAGATTAGAAAACCAAGCAACACTTTCAAACTCATTCTATGTAACCAGCTTAAGGCTGATACTAAAACCAAACAAAGAAAATACATAAAAAAGAGATGTCTAGCAAAGCCCCTAGCTTCTCCAGTCACCTGCTATTCCAGCTTTACTCACCATCTGACTGCAATTTCGAGGAAGACCTGTAGCCAGACTATGCTGCTAGTGCATTCCCAAATTCTTGACCCACAGACACTGTGAGAAATAATAAAATGACTGTTGTTGCTTTAAGCCCTTAAGTTTTGGAGTCAATTTTTATGCAGCAACAATAAATAGAATAGCACTCCATTTAAAAAAACTCAAAGAAACTTTCCATGTATTTTTATCATATTCAAGCCTTATTTTTGTCTGTATGACATACTAAATGAAAAAAATCAAGAAAAATAGATATAATATAAATCCATATGTATGCAGGTGCTTGTACCTGAGTGAAAATTTTCACTGAAATCTCAAACAATAATTTTGACTCTATATGTGCATACATTGATGTTGGGCTGCACCTCGCAGGCCTGCAGTTGCCCAGCTGCAAGACTGAAGACAGAGCCCAGAGTAGCAACAGAGCCATAGTGGTTTAATGAATGCAGGAGCTTACACATTTGAAGCCAGGTCCTGGAGGGACTCCCCACCTTGTGCAGCAGAAGGCAGGCAGGACATGGTGGCCGCCTTTCGCTCCTGGGGGAAACGAGAGATTACCAGTTACAGGGGAATTGAAATCAGGTGGGCTCATTAGTTACCAGGGAAACCAGCGGAGGGGTGTGCCCTTCACAGCCGGCCCCTTTGATAAGAACAATCACTAGCTAGGCCTGGGGCAAATTTGTAGGAAAGTCAGTCAGGTGAGTAGGGTGTAGGTGAAGGAGGCACTGGTTCAGCTGGGGATGCACAGAGAGCAAGAGAACGGCCATCTTGAGTAGCCTGACCATACAATTGTTTAATTTAAAAGTTTAAATATATTATTTGCATAATTTTAAATAAACTTATTTTTAATAAGAAAATATGTTGATGCAAACTACAACATGAAAGTTAAATAGGAACATCTATATCAATGGAGAAGGCTTTACAAGGAAAAGCTAAAATAATATTTCCATCTTAAAGATATGTTTTCTTGATTGATGGGAATAAAATAATGAATGAGATATTTTACAGTTAAACATTATGATTTTTTTCTGCTTATAATCAGTATAAATTAACTAGTTCACATGATAAATTTAGGCAATCACAAATAAAATTTTTTCTCTAATTCTTTCATTGATTCTCAGTTCATAAGGACATGAGTTAAACTTTAAAATACAGGTCTATTAGTGAAGTTCTATTTTCTTTTTTTTTTTTTGCGGTACGCGGGCCTCTCACTGTTGTGGCCTCTCCCGTTGCGGAGCACAGGCTCCGGATGCGCAGGCTCAGCGGCCATGGCTCACGGGCCCAGCTGCTCCGCGGCATGTGGGATCTTCCCAGACCGGGGCACGAACTCGTATCCGCTGCATCGTCAGGCGGACTCTCAACCACTGCACCACCAGGGAAGCCCTGAAGCTCTATTTTCTTTAGAAATAATCAACAATCTTCAAACTGAAGAAATATTAAAGTATCAGTAGAAGATAAAAATACAGTATATAGTGGATTTTGAAGTGCATACCCCGAGATCCTTTTCCATAAATATTAAATGTAATAAATTATGTAATTCATTATCAGTTTCACATTTAATACATTAATATCAAAGTGCTTTAGCATTGTTTTAATAACATTTACACTTTATGAATATTCTTAAAACACACTTTATGTTTCAATAAAATGTCTCTGTTCAGAAACAAAACAGAGGGATACTGCCTCCACACGGTGACCAAATTCTGGATATAGTCTTCATCGCCGCTTCTCGCTTTCTTGTAAGGATACAGCAGAGTGGCAGCTTTGGGGTAAGAAGGACTTCTGTGGAAATGAAGAGGTAATCCAACAATGGTTCCTCTGCTATAGAATGTCAATTTGGGGAGGAAGAGGACCTGAACAATCAGAAGGAAACAATAATAAAGATAACACTGAAAATAATGCAGCTCTGGAAACCTTTCAGGTATGCATCAAAAATAAACGAGATCAGCTGAATAAACTGCCAACACTAGTCATGGTTTGATATCCTCCTCTTTGTACAGTTCCCAAACTATACAAATCAAGACAGAAAACAACAAACTGCACTTCAAGTAATTCATGCCCACCTAAATATTTTAATTATTTTATGTCTAACGTGGAATGTCTAAGCCCCCCCACTTACAACAGATGATAGATAGATTTACACTCTCTAGGCACAAGTTGTCACAAACTTAAACTCACTACTTTCCCCTCTCCTTCATTCTATTTCACTGGTGGAGCTGACTCTAAAATAGACTGGACCTTCACTGTGCCTGGAAGAGAGAAAATTACTTACTGACTGAAGAGAAATCATCATTAAATGGAAAAAATAATTCCTTTTATTATCCCAAAGGTATTTATATTTAAAAGCAAATAAATGAGCAGATTGTATTACTGTTTGCACATTTCCCTTCTATGAACTATGTATTTGTTTTATTAATAAATATTTTATTAATTTGTCAATTAATAGACCTTAAACAAAGTTCTAGAAAAAGAGTCTGTCATAATGTTCAACACAGTTCTAAAAAAAGCCAGGTCTAAAAAGAAAAGTTTTATTGACAATTAGTAGAAATATATTTTAAAATGTTAATCAGTCCAATTACCTTAAATTACCAAAATCAACTTATATTCTACTAATAAGAAAAAAAGGAGACAAAGAAAACAGAAGCGCTTTTTTGCACCTTTGGCTTTATAATAGAACCTGAAAACATCTGGAAACTGAAATAAAACTGATCCCTCTTGATTTTTTTTTAAAGTGTGACTCACCTCCACCCTGAGACTTTTCCCTCCCTAACTCCAGTTTTAGTGCTCATGCTTATTTTCTTGTCTCTTATAAGGCATTATCTGAAGTGTCAGAGCTATTAGGACTCAGGACTAGTTTTCAAGACAGGCTTTGCTTTTAAGAAACAGCTGTCAGAAGTGATAGGGTATAATTGTTAAAATGTCTGAAATAAAGCCTAAATAAATGCCTACATGTAAAGTAGTATTTTTCTACTATGTTTAAACAAAGCACTTTCTCTCCATTCACGATGCTGGACTCAGTGTGTCACCTGTCTCATTCTTATTAAAACAAAGTAAAGGGCAATGCTGCACATCATCGATGAAATCCTGTGGAAATTACCTATACTACTTAAGACACAGCAGAATTACTTTATGATTTTAGTATTGCTAAAGAAATACACAGCGCATCATTTTACTAGCTGAACATATTGAGTTTTATCTGGGGTAGTGTACAACTATACCTTTTCAATGAGTTTTTATTCATATTCAGCATTTAGTTCTCATTTAGGGATTTAATATATAAATAATAAAGTTTATATATCCCAGTTTGAAAACTCTCAGAGGAGTGTAAAACCTAAATATAATTTGAGAAAAGTGGTTGATAAACAGAAAAATTTAAAAATAAATTTTGGGGACAGAACAGGATAAACTAAAGGAACTCAATGGGAGTTGAGTTGCCATTACTGTCAAGTAATCTTGATAAGCACAATGGTGTGAAAACATAAAGAAATGCCAAAATAACATAAGAACAAGAAAACAGTTTTTTGTCTTAGAGCCCTAGCCTTAGCAGACTAGGTCCCTGAGAAACATCCCTGTTATTCATGCAAACAATTACAGACAGGGAATCATCACCAAAAAGTTAAATATTTAATAAGTTAAAAAATAAGGCAGATGGACAAACCTACCCATAGTTCTAGACTAGAGAAAGAGACTGTGTTTCTCAGGGAACACAGCTACCACAGTAGAGAGTTCACACCCATGGTTTCCAAGGGGTATCTAGAGCTGGAGACAATGACCCTTTCCATTTGCAATGATGTGAGGGGACGTAGCCACCGAGCAGGATCTTCTTGGGATAGGGCAATGGTTCCTTATGTATAGGAAGAAACATATGTAGAAGAAACTGGAGCAACTTCAAGGGTAAGAGGTCCTTGAGAAATTGGATGGAAAGTTCTTACTACCACCTAGTTAACAACCACGTCTTTACCTCGAATCATATCTACTCGAAGACTGACGAAGTTTGGAGGGATATTCCTTACTAAGGAAACACAGCTACATTACAAGACTAAGTGTCTTTATTTTAAAAAATCTTCTGTCCACTAGCTGAATACTGAATACTATTTTATTTTTCCTTTGAATATTACCTTTTCTCCATTCCTCTCATGTACAACTTAATAATTATGCTATAACAAAAATCTTCCATTTTGCCTTTTTCAGAAATGGCTATTTTTATTTCCTAATAAGAGGTATAGACATTTGGTTCTTCTATCAATAAATTCAGATAAAAAGACTTTGGAGTACCTTAGCAGTAAAATTAGGAGGAGCCTACCTTGAAAAATGAACACATTTTGATAATGGCACATATCACACTAATTATAGGAGCATACTTTTTAAAGCTGCCCCGTGGTGTACTATTTAATAAAACTGATTTTTAAGATAACTTACACTCATTTATATTTTTTTGAAAACTTGTATTTCCACGCAGAATAGTGCATTAAATTGGAACATACCTATAGCTAAGTATATAAAAGGTGGGAACAATGGAAAAAGTACAGAGAAGAGGCTCCTCTTTCTGGGAACATATCCTGGTGCTTTTGCCCCCTGCACCTTCCTACAATATTCCACCTACCATATGAATCTGTGCTTATGATGTTTGTTCTTTAAAAGCTTTCTATGAACAGCTCTTCCTTTTCGTCTTTCATGATAGGACCTTTTACAACCTTTCCAGGAACAGCTAAATAAATGAAAAGTTTTTCATTTCTTCTTTGGTCTACAAAAATAGCTTTTGTTGATGATGAAAAGTGCAACCTCCCAAATTTCTCATTTTTCCATGAAGCAAAGGTTTACTTTCTGAAGGTTTCACAAGCACTATGAATCACTATATTTATCTTCCCTCTGGATGTAGAAAAATGGGTGGCAATTTAAGCCCAGGCATGGCATGTTTCTCAAAATATGAAGCAATGACCATGTCCAGATTTACTTATTTTGACCAAGACTTTAATGATATTTTTATCAAAAAAAGCACTCTTAATTGTAGTTACAGCTACATATTCTTGTCAAAAGAAACAGTAGAAGATAGAGTTTAACAAGTCATTCAAATCTAGTCTCCAGATATGAAAAACCTAACAGCTACAACTAAAAACGAGTCTATTTTTAAACATGCTAACTGTACCTCCAATGTATTGAAATGCTGTCTTTTATGTTTAAGACAGTTGATGTTCAATACTGTATTCTCAACTAGTGATATAATTATATGTAACAGTGAGGTTTTTCAAATAGATATTTCCTTTTAAAGGTTCAGGAAAATACCACAAAATAGATTTGTGTCCCAATAATTTATCGCAATCTCACTGACATACAATTTTCTGAAATGTCTTCGGAGGTACAAGCCTTAAAGAGGTAAAACAACAATATAAATGTGGCTTTTCATTTTGATATCATAAAAATAAAACTTTTAAAAGTATTTAATATTACTGTCATTCATTATTAGCTCCTAGTATATATCTTTAAAATGATGGGCTGTTGTTTAAGCTATTGAAATTATCACTTGTTTGTAATAAGCCCTGTACTCATGGAAAAAACTTTATAGTTGTTATAAAGTATGCATAAATTCATAAATCCATTTATAATGGCTGTTTTATCACAAGTGCTAAACAAGTATGTTAAAAGCTCATTCTATGCACAAATATGTGTGCCTTCATAAGAATAATTAGCACATTAATTCACTACATTGCTTATACTTCAGTTATTAAGGCGAATAAAAAGCTGTTCATGTTCTGCTTGAATAGATTTGCAGCTCTATGCAAGTACTGTCTGACCTTAGTTTCCTTTTAGAAATTGAGAATATTTAAAACCAAAACATTTTGAAAGGCAATTATAAATTCAATTCATTAAGTGACTAAAGTGAAGAAATTATACATTAGGTAAATTATTTTATAAGTTAGGGTAAACCAAAACCCTGGATATTAGACCTCTTATGTTTGCTAGCGGAAATGAGTCACAGTAAGGTAAACTATAGTTTACACACAGACAAATACATGGGTCAGTTGTATATACAAATGTATTAAGATTTGTAATCACACAACTGTTGCTCTATATCAGGCTAAATATACCATGTTATTCATTTTTTTAAAAAAGATTTTAAAATTAAAGTTACTGGATAACAAATAGGTTATTCATGAATTCAATAACAAGTTCCACTTTCTTTAGCATTCTACTTACTAAAACAATTTTGCCCTCAAGGGTCTACTTAAAGAGTGAACATACATATTTGTTTTAATTCACCATCTTAGCAAAGGTGTCCGGCTCTAGTATTTTAAGGCACATTAAAATAGTTACTGATTTTAATATGACATCCCAATGGAATCAGGCATTATAATATCAGGCTTTCAGGCCTTTGTCAAACACACACACACACACACACAACACAAATTAATTTTGCATGATTTTCAGTTCTAGTTAGAGCCTTTGTCCTGAGGGCTTGTTAATCTTGTATCCCATTTCTGCCCTGTTACAATTTAAAGATTGTCACAAGAAGGATAAACTTCATGCCATTTTCTGTTCTCATTACAATCTTCAGATTGTTATGAGAATGGATTAATTTTGCTCAATTTTCTGCCCTCGTTACAGACTGTTATAAGAATGGATTAATTTTATGACATTTTCTTCTTTCATTATAATCTTTGTTATGGGAATGAGAATATGTAATGAGAATGAGAGCATATCAAGCATTAAAAGGTCTGTGAGAGCACATGACAAAGATTGTAACAAGAAGAGAAAACGGCACCCAATCCATTCTTGTGACAATTTTAAGATTGCCAAGTGAACCCAGAGTGACACTGCATTTATCCACTCTGAAGACAAAGATTGTTGAGAAAATGGGAATGAGAGCAAAATTAATCAGTTCTCCTGACAATCTTGAGATTGTACTTAAGCTCACAGTATTTTTTTCTGTTACACAGTTCTTACATGAAAACATGTGCATTGCCATTAAATGTTATTTATTGGAAAATGTCATTTTCATATTTTATTTTTTCTATCTTTTCCTTTTGTCTTTTCCTTTCAATTTCTTTCTCTTTCCTTTCTCATTCTCTTTCCTCTTTCTTCTTTTCCTTCCTCCCTCCCTTCTTCCTCTCTTTTTTTTAATCTTCAATGGATACTAAGACCTGTATTTTTAAAATATTATTAAATCTAAATGGAAATGAGTATCTTCTAAAATGTCAATAAAAAGAAAAGAAAACAATACCAATATAAACCCACAATAAAATCAGAGGCAGGATCTCCATCAGCCAGTTTCTGAAATTTCAAATTATTTATTTGAATCAATTGTCTCCACATACCCAGAAAGAAATATTAACTTTGCTTTTGTAGAAGTTACTAGTCAACATAATGAAATCATTCTAGGTCTGCAGATGCATACTATTTAACAGTTTTATTTATTAGTAAATACTTCACAGCTTTCTAATATGCTTCTCCTAAACTTGCTGGAAGTATAACTATTGCTGTGTATGAATAACATCAATATTCCCATTTCATGAGGGATAATCCAGTAGTTTGAATGCACCTTTGTTTCCTCTTCATGCTATTAGAAAGCCACCAGTTAAATCTTCCTTTTTAAAAATTTGTTGTTTACAGAATATCCTTATTTGAAAATACCTGCTATTTGAAAAAAACTGCCATTATCTTGAGTATGTAGATGTATACATGTGTATACACACATATTTAAGTATGTATAAATGTATATATATTGAGCATGTATATATGTATTGGATATGTATGTATATGTGTATGTGTATATATGTTTATATAAACACATATGTGTTTGTGTGTGTGTATGTGATGTTGTAACATCTTTTTCAATATTGTATATCAGATAAATGACACTCTGGAAAAAATTAGTTTGGTATAATCAAATCACTGCCACAATGATGCCTGTAGTATTATTGAATATTAATAATGGATAAAATAGTCAAGAATATCACATAATTCACTTTGTCTCTATTCCAGGATTGTATACTTAATTTTACATATGCATTTTATGTCCTGACTTTTCTATTAAAACCAGGAGGTAAAGTTCTTACAGAATCCTGAGATCATGAATCCTGAGATCATTAAGCTATGTCTCTTATTGCAAACGACTCTGCATTGTTATATATCACAAACATCACTGGAAACTAATGCATACTGAGTGGCTGAAAAAATAAATGTTTAGCATTGATCAAACTTTGATATCATACTCATGAAAGCTTCCTGACCACATGCTAAAATGCCTTCTCTATGTGTTTTTGATAAATGAGTTTCATTTTCTGTATCAGTGCAACATTAATGATGTCCATTATTGAATCACTTCATCCTAATTCTTTTCTTTTCCCTCACGACACAAAATCCTTAGCCCCTTTCTTCTCTAGCTAGGACTTTCCCTGTTTACAAATTTTATGTTTATTTATGTTTTTGTGCGTGTGTAACATGGCTGTGAGCAGTGTTCTCTAGAATGTTGAGCAGAGACCAGACTCGTGGGGTGATGACAACTGGGAGGGGCTGGGGACAGAGAGCCATTAGCAGAAGGCCAACCTGGCTCAAAAGAAGCATGAGGAGCGTCAACAGGAGATGGAGGACAAAAGCGCTGTGAAAAAGGCAGCCAAGGGCCCCTTACTCCCTTACTGAACTGTACGGGTGGCCGCTTCCCCCGCCCCCCACCCCCCGCCCCCTGCCCCGCGGAGAGCGGACCCCGTGGATGTATTTGCTGTACAAACCATATGAACTCGGCCAGCTGACTACGCACATCTAAATATATACAATTAGAGACACAATAAATACTATTTCCCACCCCCCAGCCCCGAAAAAAAAGAAAAATATGTCTCCCATCTTTCTGGTTTGAAATTCCCTCCTTAAATCAAAAAATACTTTGTTGACATTAGTTCGCATTTTAGCAGATGTTTCCAGATAGTTAACATTCCACTGATTGGCTCTGGTTTTCGCCTCTTCTACATGAACCTCGCTTTTAGCTCCTAAATCTGATTTGTAACCAACCAGCAAAAATCAAACATTCTCATCTTCTTTTACTCTTAGCATCTGCTCCCTGAAAACCAGCTGTGGCTGTAAAGGATTCAATTTCTGTGATAGAGAACACAGAGGAAACCCTCCGCACTCCGGCGGCGTAGTCCTGCTGACCAGGTGATCCAGATTTAAACAGAGCAATACCAATGCACTTAAAGAGTTTGAGAAATTTTTTTTAAAAGCTCAATTTTCTTGCAGTGGCATGACTGAAACCAGTTAATCATAGAGGTAGTTTGAGGTGAAGTAGTAGTAGCACCTGATGGGTAGGAGAGGTCATGGTAAGTATGCTGCGAAAGAAGGGTGTACCTGTACCAGCTCCCTTCAAATAATGGTCCTGACACACTAGTTTAACCTCTTTATTTGACTCAGTTTCTTGACCTAAATCATCTGCTGCTACAAAGATTAAGGACCCAGCCTAAAACAGTCTCAGAGACCCTTATAAATGCATCCATTCCATTGTTGCTAGAATGATCTATTTAAAAGGCAAAGTTTGACTATATCTTATTGCTGCGTACTGGCCACCTATCATCCAGAAAACAATGTCAGAGCCTCTTAAAAAGGACATTCAAGGCCTTAAGTGACTGGCCCTTGTGTATCTCTCCATCTCTCATTCTTTGCATTCTCTGTCTCATGCTGTTAGTTACAGCCTGTGCCATTTCTCTGTGCATTTGATCATGATAATAGCCTGTTTTGAACATACTTCCAAGTCGGTGTCCCCGATCCGTACACAACGCCTCATCCTCTGTGACATAGCTTGTCATTACTTGTCTAGGAAGAGCTAGGGGCCCAGGTCAATTTGGGTGTCCTTCTTTGATGTTACCACAATATCTAATGAAGCTCTCCATTGCTCTGTGTGTGCATCATTCTTCTTTACCCCAAACCAAACTCTTTATATCTAACTTCTCTTAATTTAGTTTGTAATCTAAGCACCCAGCATATTGCTGACTCATAGTGGGCACCCAAGAAAACATTTATGAATGAGTGAATAAGGATTAGTTCCTACAGTGAAGTGATATTTACAGATATTTCTTATGAATTATATTTGAACAGCTAGCCTAGCAGTCACTAATATTTACTGTCCTCCTGTTATGTACCATTGGCTCAATAAAGTGATTCACATGCATTTTCTAATTATATCCTCACAACAACCCTGTGAGTTAAGTATTATTATAATCCCAAAGTGCAGTCAAAGTAATTGAGGATTAACAAGTTTATGTATATTTCCTAAAATCATAAAACTTGAAGGCGAAGCCAGCTACTGAAGCCATATCTGTGTGGATCAAGAACACACAAGCTTGGGGCTTCCCTGGTGGCGCAGTGGTTGAGAGTCCGCCTGCCGATGCATGGGACACGGGTTCGTGCCCCGGTCCAGGAAGATCCCACATGCCGCGGAGCGGTTGGGCCGGTGAGCCATGGCCGCTGAGCCTGTGCGTCCGGAGCCTGTGCTCCGCAGCGGGAGAGGCCACAACAGTGAGAGGCCCGCATACCGCAAAAAACCAAAACAAACAAACAAACAAAAGACTACACAAGCTTGATCATTGTATTATCCTTATTTTTAAAACACATTATCTTTTTTGTTTTTTGAAAGGCAGTTTTCATGTACGGAAGAATATATATTTCGATGTAATATAAATATTTTAGGAGGGGCTTACTATAAACTTGTACTTTTCTCTAACAATTTTTTATTATGGAAATAATCAAAAAAGTAGCTTTTAATTTTTGGAGTTTCTGTTTCCAAAATAATGTTGAAGTAATATTGAGACACACATCAAGATAATTTGGCAGCTAAAGTAAAAAATAATTTTGAGGGTCTTTTAGGGGAAAGCTGGGGGATTTTAACTAGTACAGATTAGTTACCTTTACTTATACAATTGGTCAGATATTCACTTGGTCCCACAATTCACATTATATGCATATTCATTATGTATGTTACTCTGCCAATTAAATTTCAATAAGTGATGACTAATTTGCAGAGGCACGTGTATTAGGGGACAATTTTGTATGAATAAAAATATCATGCATTCGGTATTATAGGTGGACTCATTTAACTTCCTTTTCAGATGTGCAAGGCCATCGAGGAATATCTTACGGAATTTAGGAGGTTGGTAATTGTGGGAGAGAGAAATCTGCTCCGAAATGGTGGCTGGAGAAGATCTTTGCCAATTAACTACAAACTTGCTGAGTTTTTAGTCTCATTTGGAAAGTACCTAACATCAATGATGTTTTCCTTTGTTTATAAAAATCAGTTGACTTAAATGAAGTGCTTAGAATTTCTTTGACATGCCTTGAACTATTGATAATAACACACAGGCACACACATACACTAGAAACACATTCTCTTTTGGTGAGGGGTGGCAGGCAGGCATAGTAATAACTACAAAAAAAGCATCTCAACAAGACCCTGGAAAAAATGATAAAACTTATTCTGTTTTCTCTTGGTCTGATGTCAGATGTAAAATGAATACGTCTGTTTTGAGGTCAGAATGAGAAGAAAAAGATCAACGTGACCTCTGGGAAATAAAGGTTATTTGACATTTTGGGGATTATCTGCTAAAGGCATTGACCACGTATCAGAGTAAAGGCTTGACAGGCACGGTAAGACTTCATTTTCCCTGAAGTTAAATATAAAGCCAGAAGCTAAGCCCACACTTCCCTCAGCTAGAGCAGTTGCTGAAATCAGTAGGCTTGATCGATGATGCATTTTCAAAATCAAAACAAGCATCAGTGTCTCCAATCTAATCACATCTCTAAAGCTGCTGCTTCCTGTGGGTATTTAATTGCTGCGACATTAGATTCCAGACAACAGGCACTTCTCAAGGCTACCCATCAGGGCAGGGACAAAAATCAGTAGGACAGTGTCAAAGCTGTTAGATACAAAACCTGTTAAAGACCCCATGTGTATAATTTTCCTCCCTCACTTTCAGCAGTAAAATTTAATGGATCCTCTCTAACAAGTTTTAAAATGCCCCAGTATTGTACTAACCATGAAAAAGATAAAAAATATTTTTGTCTTGTAAAAACTCATCCTTGGGCTTCCCTGGTGGCGCAGTGGTTGAGAGTCCGCCTGCCGATGCAGGGGACACGGGTTCGTGCCCCGGTCCGGGAAAATCCCACATGCCGCGGAGCGGCTGGGCCCGTGAGCCATGGCCGCTGAGCCTGCGCATCCGGAGCCTGTGCTCTGCAATGGGAGAGGCCACAGCGGTGAAAGGCCCGCGTACCACAAAAAAAACTCAGCCTTATTTTTTCCATGCTCTAAAATGTATTCTGATACGCAAATATTATGGCTTTCTGTTTTTTATGGTGATTTGATTTTAATTATCATTTCTATAGGAAGACCTGGAAAGTGAGGTTAATGTTTTTAATTAAACTTTTCATGATTCGGTATTTCTTTATATTAACCAAAGAGAACAATAAGAAAGAAATTTTCATAAACGACCTCCCACCCCCACAAAACTAGCTGATTTCAGATCTCATGTTCATAAATACCTTTAATACACAACATTCCCTTTTCCACAATTCTCTCAAAGACCCTTCTGCCAAGGGAATCACTTTTTTCCTGTGTCATCACAGGAGCCAGAAGCCATGTGTTACTTTCTGAGTTATCCTCTTTACACTACCCTCATAGAGAAAATGAACAATAACAAAAAAAACCCAGGAAAACTAAGGCAAATTTAATGGTAAAAGCAAAGTAAACTTTGAATCTTTAAAACAGTAAAATCAAAGATCCATAGTGAAATGTAACGTGGAGGAGTCTCATGAGGTATAAAGTAATTATATGGGTTCTCGATGAACATGAAACGGTATTTCTTGATATTGTGCAAAGTACTTTAGTGTACGTGGCAAAGCTAGAAACAGGATTTGTTGCTTTTCTTCCTTATTGGGATAGAAGTCAATAGATTTTACTAAAAAACTATCATGGAAACCAGTTGCAACTTTCACCTCTATCTAAACTGCCCCTCTATAATAAGACTCATATTCTAAACAAGCATATTGTTATATTTAAAGTTTAATAACAGGATAGATCTGTTCATTTATGATTGATATAGTAACACTGTCATGTATTCGTGAAGTACTTTGTGTTTTAAAGATTTTTCATGTGTATTATCTTATTTGACAGTTCCCCAAATTTGTAAGGTATTGTAATCTCCAGTTTATTGATAAGGAAATAAAGGTAAATGATTTGTTAAAAATCCCTCAGCTAGCAAATGAGGATTTGGAGCTTAAAATCAGCATAGCATTTGCAAGTCCAATACTTTTTCTACCATACACAGTACTTAATTTCTCAACATTTACTTCTGAGTACTTGCTGACCTTTTGTCACTCATTGTCTCAATTATCTATTGTTGCATAATAAACCATCCTGAAACTTGGAGAATTAAAGAAACAACCACCATTAATTATCTCTCATGAATCTGTGGGTGGACAAAGCTACTCTTTTTATTTAATGTGGTGTCATCTGGGGCACGGTAATGGCTGACATTTCCAAAATGGTCTCATTTACAAGACTGTCAATCTAGATTCGCTGCTGGAGGGGAGATCAGTTGAGGCTGTTGGCCTCCTCCAAGTGGGCCTCCTAATATAGCTTCTTTGGTATCCTCACACATGGTGACGAGGTCTAAGAAAGAGCATTCCAAGTAGTGAAGACAGAAATTACGGATCTATTAAAGCCCAGCTTCAGAAGTTACAGATACTTGTGCTGTGTTCCATTGGTCAAAACATCACAGGGATGGCTAGGGTTACCAACCATCTCTCCTTGCCTGGGGCCAAGGTGTTTCCTGGAATGCAGGACTTTCAAATGCCAAAACCAGAGCATTCCTGGGCCAATCTGGAAGGCAGGTCAACCTAAACAGCCCAAATTCAAGGTTGGGGAAAATAAGTTCTACCTTCGATAGGGAAAAAAAAAGGTCACATCATAAAAAAGCAGAGATAGTGAATATTGTTGTCTTTGGAAATACAATATTTGAAAATACAATCTACTATAATCATTGAGCTTTGGGGGAATTTCATTCCTATTATTTACAATTAGGTTAGTAAATAAATCCAAAAACCTCATCAGACTGAATTATATATTTATTGCTTTGTTGTATAAATAGCTTTAAGTTTAGAGATTTGCCAGTGAGGGTATATGGTCTCACTCCTTACAAACTTCTGCCAAAAAACCTATAAGCCCCAGAGGGACTTAAGCCCTATTATTGATGGTTAATACAGTTCAATGACTATTAGAGTTACATAGGCTTTGTGGATTAGATTAAGAATCTAACCTACCTCTATAACCTTTGCTTTTGTCTTTGTAAAAATTTATTCTAAATTTTCAAGCACCGGTGTAACTTCTCTTAACACATGTTGCTTTTTATTGGAAAATAACCATAAAACTATAACCTAGTTGTTTAGGAATGATCAAAGAGCTTAATACAGGAGTGCTTTCAGCTTAAATCTTTCCATGACAATATTGTCTTATAGAACTTTCTAGAGTGATGGAAATGTTCTATAGTATAGCCGCTAGCCAAATGTGGCTACTGAGCATTTGGAATTTGGCTAGTGTGACTGAGGAACTGAATTTTTAATTGCATCTCATTTTAATTAACTTAAATTTAAAAAGCCAGATGTTGTTAGGGGTTACCATATTGGGTTGTGCAGTCTTGACATCATGATTCTCTTTAGTCAAAAGTAAAAGAAGAAAATGGCACATATATAATATTGTTAAATTATGTGTCAGGGTGATCTAAAGCTTGAAGACAAATTTTTTTGGACTTGATAGGGTAAAGTCAGTGCTTGGACTACTAACTCAACATTTTCCTTTTGACTAGGACAACGAGCAGTGTTTTGAGGACAGGTAAACATATATCTCTCTACATATATACCTATATATGCATATATATATATATTTCAAAATGGAAAAAAAATAGATTGCCTCTTCACTAAGTTTATCTGTAAGTATCACGTATTGGCCTCTCCCTGACTTCTTTATTCCTTTTGGTTTATGCTGTATAAATTTTTTTTTTTTTTTTTTTTTTTTTGGTACGCGGGCCTCTCACTGTTGTGGCCTCTCCTGTTGCGGAGCACAGGCTCCGGACGCGCAGGTTCAGCAGCCATGGCTCACGAGCCTAGCCGCTCTGCGTCATATGGGATTTTCCCGGACTGGGGCACGAACCCGTGTCCCCTGCATCGACAGGCGGATTCTCAACCACTGCGCCACCAGGGAAGCCCCTACTGTATAAAATTTTGAAGGCTCATGTGGTAAACTGAAACTGATAATAAGGAATAATTTAGCATAGCAAACTTATATCCCCATGGACACTGCCAGAAAAAATCATTCCCTACTTCCCGCAATAAACTGTGTATTTGTATAATTCTTTCTGTTTTGACAATGCTAAGCGTGTTTTAGATCCATATCTCCTTCAGTTCAAAATCTTCACTCTCACAGTAACTAAATTCTTGGAATTGATTTCTCAACAAAATAGTCAATTATCTCCTAGCAAAACAGGTATTTATATTCCTGAAATTTTTGTTTATTTTGAGGAAAATTAAGTACATTTCTACATAGTATTCAACCACCAGAAGTGGCTGAATGTAAACATTTATCTTACAACTTTCATCTTTTTAAAGGAGATAGAAATCACTTATCTCAGCAAGGGATTTCTCTTGGAGAACAGTGAACAGATTGAGATGAAAATGGTGTCTATTTAAATTGATCCTACCTATTGCCAAAAGCAAGATTGGCTAGAAGGTAAAATAGCTCCCATTTAATTTTGTCATAGAATAGGTATTTTTGGTTTCCTAATATATCAATGATACTTTTAAAATTTCTGGACCACAAAATATCTTTGCCAGTATATTTTTTTGAACAGATGATATACTGAATTTTTTTATTGTCTAAATAAAAATAAGTCTATGGTTGATCAAACCTAGAAAGCCCTATACTTTTTTTTTTTTAGCCCCAGATTTAACAGAAAATAGACATTTGTGCTCTCAAACTGTTTGTCCTAAACGTCAAATGAGTCCAAGGAGAGATGCTAGATAACTGTCATTTCTCAACTACTTTAATTTTTGAACAGTGTTAGCCCAACATGTTGATGAGTTCACGTCTCAACTTTGCTGTTTAGAAAGTAAAGATAAGCAAGGCTTATTTTGCACCCTGGTTACCTCCAAGAAATTAAGTTATATGCACCAGTACAGTTCTCTGTAGGTGCTTACACAGGATCATACATTTACTCTCATTAAAAAAAAAAAGAAAATTAAACTCACACAGTGACCTAGAGTAACAGCAATTCTTCCTCCAAATCATTGGCTCAAATACTCCTATATGCTATTTTTGACTCAGGAGGACATTTAATTCATTTCTCCACTTCCTCCTGCCTTCACTTCCTTGGCTTTCTAGCTTAGATTCCATGATCCATCTCTTCAAGCACTATTATACGAACAGCCTAAATTCCCCAGTCTCTTGGACAGCAAAATCCTCAGAAATGACTTCTCAATTAAAACAATTACTTCCCTACAAATCAGATATTCAAATTCCTAGATAAATGCTACCCTTCACATCTTGCAGATATATGTTATCATTTTAAGAAGGAAACTGATATCCCCGTAGTACCCCTTATTTCCATTTGTCAACTGGACACCTTTACATGGATATCACATAGGCATCTCAGATTCTTCACGTGTAAGCTTATTTTTCCTTAAATCACCACTTTTATCATAATTCTCTAAGCACCTAGGAATTCTCCTTGATGCCACCATCTCCCACATTCATCACATCTAATCAATAACTAACATCTATCATGTCTCCAATCTAACTAGCTCATAAATATACCCACATTTCTTGAAAAAACCTGCTATCTTACTAGTGTGAAGTACCATGTGATCTCAGCTAGATGACCTTTACAGTGTTTTACATCTCTTCCACCAGATTTGGCCTCTCTAAGCTGTCCTCCACTGAGCAGGCAGAGTGATTTTTCTGAAATGCAAATTGATGATATAATTACATGAATCTTTTGTTTAGATCATTTCAACCTGTTCTAATCATCTTCACCTACTAATGGTGAACATTTTGCCTCTATAATCTCTCACATTCAATCCTTCATATTTTCTATTCTTTCTGTAACCTTGCACCAAAAACACTGCCAAACCTCTTTGTCTGCCAAAGTCTTTCATTCATCCATCATTTATTCCATAAGATTTTTTGACTTCCTACTATATGTCAGGTATGTAGTATACTGGGTGCCAAGACATATTAAGTGAACAAAATAAACATCATCTACTAAATCATAATGGTCATATTCTACTGTATTTTAGGTCTCAGCTGAAAACCTCAAATGTCCTGTAGACTAGGTGAGTTACAGCTATGTTTTCTGATAACATTGCATACTTTTTGCCATCATAATACTTATTACTCTTTATGTGTATAATTAACTTATTCCATGCCTTTCTTAGGAATTAGAAACCAACTCTGTGAGGGCAGAAACCAGAGCTGTATTGTTTATGACTATATACATGGCATCCAGCACAATTTTCTAGCATATAGACAGCATCAGGAAATGTTTTTTTTAAAATAATGAAATGAAAAGACATACGGATGAAGTTGAACAAATAATGCCAAGATACATCTACAAGTGATCTGTTCATAACATTGCACCTGTCATTACTAACAGTCCTAGCAACACTGAAAATACATTAGAAAAACTTTGTCAAAAATAGAAGAACTTACTGGATGGACCTAGAGATTATCATATTAAGTGACGTAAGTCAGACAGAGAAAGACAAATATCATATGATATCGCTTATATATGGAATCAAAAAATGATACAAATGAACTTATTTACAAAACAAAAATAGAATCACAGATGTAGAAAACAAACTTATGGTTACCAGGGAGGAAAGAGGGGTGAGGGATAAACTGGGAGACTGGGATTGACATATACACACTACTATATATAAAATAGATAACTAATAAGGACCTACTGTGTAGCATAGGGAACTCTACTCAATAGTCTGTAATGACCTATATGGGAAAAGGATCTAAAAAAGAGTGGATATATGTATAACTGATTCACTTGCTGTACGGTAGAAACCAATACAACATTGTAAATCAACCAAAGTCTAAAAAAATTTAAAAAAAAACAGAACTTAATAAATTCTAAAGGAATTTGTGTGTATGTGTGTGTGTAATTGCTTAAAACCAGATTGACAACTTAAAAAACAAGCTTAGAGGTTTCACATATTCACAGAATATAAAAACAGTATCTAGGATTTAAAAATAAGTCATTCATATATTTAAATACTGTGAAAATGGACAGAACAATTAAGCAATTAATAGAAAAAATTACATTTTGGACATAAAATACTATGCAAATATAAGATGTTCATGTTTTGGTAAATGCAATTTTCACTGTGAAAATGGCACTAGAACATAGACTTGGTTGAGAGGAAAGAAAAACTGTGTCCTAGAAAACCATTCAAAGAAGTTCTCTATGGGCTTCCCTGGTGGTGCAGTGGTTGAGAGTCCGCCTGCCGATGCAGGGCACACAGGTTCGTGCCCCGGTCCGGGAGGATCCTACATGCCGCGGAGCGGCTGGACCCGTGAGCCCTGGCCGCTGGGCCTGCGTGTCCGGAGCCTGTGCTCTGCAGCGGAAGAGGCTGCAACAGTGAGAGGCCCGCATACCGCAAAAAAAGGTTCTCTATATATGTATCTTTCATTTTAAGTAAATTTACCTTTTCACACCATGTGTCTCTGATTTTGCTCCATTATAGGAATGAAGTATGAGACTAGACTTACTAGAGTTAGCTTTTTACTATATACTCCCAATAATTTAGATCATACACTCTGGAAATATTTCCAAGAATGCATTCTCTCTTACATGCACCCAGAAACTCACTTAAATCTGAGAGACTATGATCTTATAGAAGAAAGTGGAAAAGCACTTTGGGGAAACAGAGTGGAAAGAAAGAACATAGGAATCCATTCCTGGATAATAATAGAGCATCAAGGCATAGTGCCATTTTTACTGTACTATACGTAGTATTGTGAGAAAACATAAAGGAAATTCACCTTAGTCTATAGGTCATGTGAGGTGTTAAGCTGAGACCTAAAATATGCTGGAGTATAACAATTATGATTTAATGCATAATATGTATTATTCAATTTAAAACTCAATTATCCAATTTAAAGATTGGTAAAAATAAGTTCAGTATATATTTTTTGATTTAGGGAAATAACATTATTTTTGCTCTTAAGAAAGCTCTTTTCCTACTCTATATAATTTTACACTGTAAAAGTGATTCTCATATAATTTTATTATTATATTTTTTAAATTTCCCCACTGTCCAGTCACTACGTAGGAGTAATTTAGGGATAGTATTTTGTTGAGGTATTTAGAGTATCATTAATTTCCTAACATGTAACACTATATTACTATATATTCAATTTCCTCAGCTTTGTATCAGGGGATAACACTTGCCATAGGAAAATAAAAATTACTATAAAAAGAACAATAGAAATTTGACCAATGAATTTGCTTTTCGAAATGTCTGGACGGATTGAACTCAAGCCTCTCTATAGGGCAATTTATTCCAGAACTAATATTTTAGTTGATTATAAAAATGAAGTTGGTTGGCCAGGTCTTTGAAAGTGTGCTTTAACTTAAACATATTAAACCAGATTGATCTTTTCTACAATTTCTTGAAAGCTTTTAAAATATAAAAATCTTATCATTTAGGTTCTTACCTGTGCTGTTTTTAGAATTCTTGATTATGAATACACTTCAAACATGGAAATATTGTTATTCATAATAGCTCAATTCACAGATTTAAGGTAAAGAAAAATGAAGCAGAGAAATTGTGGATCTATTATGTGAGATGCTAGATCAAACAGACCTTTACAACCCTGAAGACAACTTGTATTGATTGTTTATATCCCTTTTTTCCCCAATCACCTGTGACTATTAATGCAAGGTGTATCAAGAACTGCTTTCCTTTCCTACTGATAAAATTTTTATATTGCAGATAAGGAATGCTTCAAGTTACCAAATTCCTATGAAGTTTCTTTGTCCAGAAACTATGCTTACAAGCTTTATCATCAGTGTCCCAAAGGAGGTAGCAAAATAGGAATTAGTAGCCACTATTAACACTAACTCCAATGGTATAAGGATGTTCAGACTGTCTATCCCCATGGGCCCATCATTTCCACCCTAAGTGAAGTAATAAAGGAATTCAGAACAACTCCCCCCATTCGAAGTCTCTATGTCACTCATTTGTCCTAGCAATCCAAGATAAACCAAAGATTCGGTAACTACTCAGACATTATTCATACATCAGTATTTCCTTAGCACTTGCCTTGTACTCTTACTATTTAAGGGACTAAAGATACACCAGTGAATGGAATAGACAAAATTGCCTGATTTTAAGAGTTTTGAGTAGATCATGGGGACTCTATGGGCCATTATAAGGATTTTGGCACTTAATCTGAGAAAAAATGTGAGGCACTATAAGGTCTTGAACAAAAAGGCATGATATAACATGTTACAGTTCATGATCTGGTTTCCGTGTGGATATTAAACAGTGGAGGAAAAAATGAGAGCAGGGAGACTAGTTAAGAGGATATGTTAACAATCCCAGTGAGAGAGAAATAGGAAAATTAGCAGTAAGGAATAATAATCATATGGGGTATATCTTGAAGACATGGCCAACAGGATTTTCTAACAGACTACATGAAAGGTGTGTGGAGGGAAAGAGGGAGGGAGGGAGAGAGAAAGACAGAGAGAGACAGAGAGAGAGACAGAGAGAGGGGTGACAAAAAGTAGTATCGGTAATATTTAAATGTGGCAGAGCATAGAAATAGAGAGAAAATGAAGGGACAGTCAAGATCCTTTGACTAGCCTTTCTCAGGACTTTAAAATTTTGACTTCATTTTGTTTATGAAACTCAAAGCAAGTCCTAGAGCAGTAACAATGTTGACTCAATATTTGCTCAGTTTTAAAATAAATCATATCCATAATCACCCCAGAGAACACGTTTAAATACTGAAAGAGAACTACAAGAAGCTTTTAGACAGAGTAGTCTACTAGCAGCAAAATGAAAATGATTGGGTATTTGATGACTAAGGGAGCTCTTTTGTGTCCTGGCTACCAAATTCTGATGTGGAGTGGTGGGGAGGTTTCCCTGTACCAACAATCAATTCTCAGGACACCAACTGGGTGTCCTACAGTTTAGCTCAATTCGAACACTATCTACTCAGAAATTGCATCAGATTCCACAGGTTAAGGTTCATTCCTGCTATACTGCCCCCACCTCCCATTTCAGACACCAGTCTCAAGCCCAGGTTGTCACCTGGGCTTTTGACTGACTGGCTATAGATTGGAGGTTCCCATGACACCCTCCTTGGGTTCAATTAATTTGTTAGAGCAGCTCACAGAACTCAGAAAAACATTTTACTTACTAGATCATCAGTTTATTATAAAAAGATATAGAAGACATGTATCTCAGAAATTCCAAGAAAATTATTCTGATAATGCATTTATGTGGCATGTATACTGAATAATGTTTCCCTACTTGTGTTATCAGTCTATTTCCAGAATCATAAGAATGCACTATGTTACTTTTTGAAATATAGCTTAGCTCTAAAAATCTATCATTATTTCGGTGTATAATTACCCAATTAATAGTCAGTCTGGTCATTTTAACCATATTATTAAATAAAATCTGGTTACTACTGTAAAATTGTTTACATTGATGGCTCTCATCATTTAGGTAACTCAAAGTACTTGATACAAGAAACCAGTAAAATCCAAGTATCTTAGCTATGTAGCCTCTAAATAATTTGAGCTAAAATTTGGTTGACTCTGGAGAATGGTGGAACTGAGAGAGGGTTTAGGGAAGGTTTATAATCCTACTTCATCATGTAATAGATAAGAAAATCAAAACCAAAAGTGGTTTTGGCATGGACCTACGGACACTGAATAGTTAATAAAATCACACTGACTTGAACTCAGATATCTTTCTGTTATGCACTCACTGCTTACTTGGAACAACATTTACAAATGTATATGATTGTCTAACAGAAAAAAAACGTATTACCCTGCACAGTTCCTGAAGATACTATGGAAAATACATGCAGGAGGACTTAGAAAACCATTTCTATTTTTCAGTTTCTCTATTTCTCCCCTCATGCCTCTCACAAACCTCTCATATACCTCTCCTTCCCCCAAGAAATGAAGGTCCTGCTCTGTATCCCTCTTGAATGTGAACAAAGAAAATATTAGTTAGAATTAATATAATCTCTCTCTTTTGATACTCTGATTTCCTCATTCCTAATCACTAGGGAGGTACTGTACTAAATACCAATTTGAATTTGAAGTTCTTTTCCTAGCAACTGAGCTTTAATTATGGAGGGACATGTTACCATTACTTCAATTCAATCTTTCCTCCATTTCAGGTTGATGATAGTAACAGGAAAATCAGACCCTCAAACACACTATGATTAAAGAAGTCCTAATCCCTTTTCAAGTCTGACCACTTGAAAGAAATATTAATGTGACAGATATAAGGCCCAATACATTGGCTAGTAATCAAACTGCTGAAGTGCCAGGCCTATGAGAAATGAATAAATGAATTAAAAACTATGCCAGAACAGACAAGTCATAAACGTCTGGGGTGAAAGATCCATAGCACAAGCCTATATTCTTTTGAGTGCTGATAGCCACAGGCTCCTAGCTAGTGATACAAAGGCAGAGAGAAGTGGAAGAACACTCCCCATTCCATTAAGCCAGAGTGTGTGATATACAGTCACTTCTTGGGGTTCCCTCCATTGACATCTCACCTACATCAATAGGTGGCCTTATTCTTTTTCATATTATGGCTTTAACACCCACCAAGAACCCAGGTATTACTTAGCAAAATGATTTTTACTATCAAGGGAAATCAGAATCTGTTTATACCATTTTATAGGGTACTTTCTGGTCTTAAGATTCAATTTACTTTGTATGCAGAGAAATGGTTAGTTGGATTAAGAGAAAAATATGACTTTTATGCAAAACCTACATCATACAGAACCTTGGATAATATGTGACATCAAACAGACTTGAATACAATGGCTAATAATTCTGTATGCCTGACATTAGGTCTGTAGCTTAATACTAAAAATAAATATGAAATCTCGTAAAAACAATCCTTTCTTTTTTGGCTCTTGGGTTTAGAAGAAGGGGTTGAATAATTAGTTTTGAAGTTGCACTGGAAGAGCAAACAAAGCCATTTATCCAATATCCAAAAAGTTTCCAGTTTTTGATTTGTTCTAATCATTTTTAAATGACTTTAGAGAATACACCATTATACACAGCAAAATATTTTCTGTAGCTCTCAAATATAGGCAAATAATTATTCACATGTATTAGTGTCACTACAAACCAAATCTAATTACTTTGACCTCTTGGTCATGTGATTGGGTTAAAGAGTTAATAGCTCCATTAGTTAGCTATTTCTGCAATAATGTTGTTTAATAAACAACCCTAAACCTTCAGTGGCTTTATGACAGCAGACACTTTCTATCCTTGCTCTTGTTTTGTCTGAGGTGCCTCAGCTTCAAGGTACAGATTGGGTTCAGGTCTTCTCTGCATGTCTCTCATTCTGAGACCAGTGACTATCTCTCAAGGTAGGCAGCAGAAGCATAACAGGGGTGGTCAAAACCATAAGCTCTTAAGGAGGGAGTGACTAAAATTTCCTGGATAGTAAAAAATGTTTCACAAAGGAATAGTACTGATAATATTTAATCTGAATCTTAAAGAATAAATATAACAGAAAGAGAGAAAAAGTATATTAAAAACTTTGAGTATCTGAACTCTCTTATATTATTTGGATAGTTTTTCCTTGATTTTTCAAACAGACATCCAGTTTAAATTTTGAATCATTCATTAATGTATTAATTCAATCAAGAATGATTTATTGACAATTAATTATGTGCCAGGCAGTGTTCTAAAGATATGAATTAAATGGAGAAAAATAAATAGACATGGTCCTTTATTACAGACTAGTGAGGGAGATAATGAAATAATCACATCAAGGAATATCCAGTTACAAACTCAGATAAGGGTTCTGAAAGAAATTATCACAGCTCTATGAAAGCGTGCAGTGGAGAGTTTGGTGTAGACTGGGGGCAGCAGGCACAACTTCCCCAAGGGAGTGATACTTCAGGCAAGAATATGAGAGTTAACTGGAGAAGAGGGAGAGTTTAAAGCTGATAGAAAATGTGTGCAAAACGTGAGAAAATGGATAGACCTAGAGTCTGTCATACAGAGTGAAGTAAGTCAGAAAGAAAAAGACAAATACCGTATGCTAACACATATATATGGAATTTAAGGGAAAAAAATGTCATGAAGAACCTAGGGGTAAGATAGGAATAAAGACGCAGACCTACTGGAGAACGGACTTGAGAGTATGGGGAGGGGGAGGGGTGAGTTTTGATAGGGCGAGAGAGAGTCATGGACATATACACACTAACAAACGTAGTAAGGTAGATAGCTGGGGGGAAGCAGCCGCAAGGCACAGGGATATTAGCTCGGTGCTTTGTGACAGCCTGGAAGGGTGGGATGGGGAGAGTGGGAGGGAGGGAGACGCAAGAGGGAAGACATATGGGAACATATGTATATGTATAGCTGATTCACTTTGTTATAAAGCAGAAACTAACACACCATTGTAAAGCAATTATACCCCAATAAATATTTTTAAAAAAAAAAAAAAAAAAAAAAAAAGAATGCTGGAATAAGATAATAAAAATGTAAAACATGAAAAAAAAAAAAAAAAAAAAAAAAAAAAAAAAAAAAAAACGTGAGAAATGATTGGAAATGGCACAAGGGAGTAAAGAAAAAGGGGGTTTCTGTTTTATGACATTTTATATGTTTTTTCCAGGTTTTTTTCCTTTCTTCTCAGTGGTATGCACATGGTCTCTCAAACGAATTGGTCAACACAAGATGAAGAGTTTGGATAAATTATATTCTGAATAAAGCATGTACTTCCTTTATTTTATAGTTTTCATTAACAACCAATTCTGGAGGAGAGCAGAATATAGACTCCTGATTTGTTTAGGGTCTTGAAACATGCAAATATTTAAATTTGTGTTTCTCCTTCTCTATAAGCATCATGATGTGCATGCAAAATAATATCTGCAGAGGGGAACATTTATTCTTTTGAGCAAACAGGTGACAGCACTTATTTTTTTTGTTTTCTGTGCACGATGTTCTTTATTATGTTTCATTTACATGTAATTTAATAAATGAATAAAGATATAGTATAATAGACAATATTTAGACCAACAAATGAACAAATGATGAAGTATCATATCTTTATAAAAAAAATCTCTTCCACAATAAAATGAACTTTCTCGAAAGCCTCTATTTTATGTAACTTAGGATTCTAGAATAGAAAATAAGAACTTTCCCTGGGCCATGGTATGAATCTGTCTGTGTATCTGTTATAACAGGGCATCTCAATCATGTATCTCTCTTAATACGTATGACATCTGATATCCACAGCAGTGAAAATTATATAGCTATATGTATTCATTATATAGTTTATACCTATGTTATATATAGTAAATATTTTTCATGGGTAAGCAGTATCATGTAAACATAATGTTGATTCCAAACGTTTTGTTCATGTCAACTGTTAAAGCCAGTGTTCAGATAACAGTTAATTGCGCCATGTTCTTTTAAGTAATTGATTTTTCTAATGTATAATCCTGACACATATGATACAGAGGCATTGGCAGGCTTAACCAAAGTTAAGTAGAACTTCAGTGAAAGAATGAAAAGAAAATAATCCTGAGTAATACAAGCCCAACACCTTAACATTTAAAAAATTATTAAAGATTTGATCAGAACTAATTTTGATACTAGTCCTAGTCTCCTTAAAAAACCTAGACCCGGAATTCTAGAATATAGGAAGTCTTATAACCCTAGATCCTTTCTGCTCTAATGAGTCCTAAGAGTTAGAATTAAAATTGCAAAGCCACCAGAAAAGCAGGATGGCACAGTGGCTTTGCTATCAGAAAAACATGAATTAGAATTCCTGCTCTCCGACCCACTATCCTTGAGCTGAGTAAATGTCTTAACTTGTCTGTGTCAATTTCACAAGTTTTAAATTGAGTATTGTATTGCCCTGCATAGGAAGTTATTGCAAAGAACACAAAATCTAATGTGTAGAGCATTTAACACAGTGTCTGACATTCAATACATGTTCAATAATAGTGGGTAATATTATAGAAATAATAAAACAGAAATTCAGGTGTTCCATAGTGTGGAATAGTTAATCCTCAACCTTAACCCTGAGTTCTTGGATTTCTCTAGGGATCTTCTGGCTATTGATGACCCACACATTAGATAAAGTTTATGTGATGGTACAAAGATATTTCAAACACAAATATTCTTACAGATTTTCCTAAGCTATTTCTGCAGTCATGGCTTAACAGCAACTGCTTGATTCTGGCAACTACAGTTGTCAGCCTGGTAACTAAGGTCCTTGCCTACAGCCTTGTGGGAGTCTTCTGGCCCTCTGGCACTCCACAGTGCTTGCCTAGGCAGGAAAATACTCTTGCCAGTGGAATCCTGGGCTTTCTGTCATGGCAGCTGCTCAACTACTACTCCAACAGAGGCCAAGGCTGTGGCTCCCAAAGCACCATAAACTGGGAGAATCCTTTGCCAAGAACCCCAGTGTCTAGCAAGGGACATCTTTAAAGGTCTGTGTGCTGAAGCCTGGCAGGCAGCCAATCCAAAAGGTTTTTGCTACCAGATTGTTTTATTATTCCAGAATTAAAGAAGTATCCACATACTCACAGTTTGAAAATCATTTTATCAGTCATGTTCCTTTTCAAAATATACTTTGTCACATGGGTTTCATGATACAAATATCTGAGGCCTAAATATTGTTTGGTTTTTATAAAGGGAGAAAAAGAAAAGAAAAAAATCACTAACCTAGTTCTAAATTCAGCCTTCTTTGAGAAAGAAAGAAGACTAAGAATAGAGGCAAACTATAACTCCTATCTACAGAAATAGCAGAGAAATACTGACACATTATTGTAGACTGAATCAGGGTTATATACCAGATATTTGGCTTCATGTTTCTTTTAAAATTGATTCCTATCCATTCTTATTAAGTTTGGATTGCTCCTAAGAGCTCCTTTGTGGCTAATTTAACACCTGTGAAGTCATGGTGATATTAAGTATAAATTCATTGTCTGCTGCAGGGATAATTTTATTTTACTCCAAAGTTATTGCAATAATTAGTGAAATTTCATAAAAGTTCATATTGGTTTAAATCACATTATTCATTTTTTCCATCAATTAATTAGAGAATAATTTTATGACTTAAAAAAAGTCTTTGATTTCAAATATTAAAAAGCTAGGTTGGAAACAGAACTGTTCAACCACATAAAAAACACCTAAAATAATGTCTTGAAAACAATGAGGTCACATTAAAACATTGTGTGAAGTCAAGTTAAAACCTAGTACCTTCTGCCAGTCTTCCATTTTTACCTTTCAGTTCCTTTTACCTTATCAAATGTATATTGTGAAATATTGTTGGGATGGGTATTGCAAAAATTAGTCTATTAGTTGGATCAACCTATCAGGACACATGACTAAGTGGCAATATGTTGAATTATATAAACTAGATTTTTTTTTTCTTGTAGGTTATTTATGTATGTAATATTTTGGACTCAGAGTAGAAATCAGCAAGACAGCCTGGTTATGGCGTAAAAGGGTAAAATTGGGAAAAGCTAAATACAATAGCTGTTGAAAATGCAAGTTATTCTAGTTTATGGAATTTTAAGCACATTCAAAGGTTTTAAAAATATGCTCTTATTAGAAGCAAACTAGAGTTAATAACACATCTCTAATGCATATTTAATATGTTGAAGTCTTTAACTGGGAGTAATATTCATATAAATTAGAAATTGTAGTTTAAAAATAAAATATGCCAAGCATTAATCATTGTGCACTATCCCATAAGCATTTTTTTGTAAATTAAGCACACATTTCTCTATGCATCTGGAATTCAAGTAGTATTATATTCTATCAAAGTTTATTTTTAAGAAAAATAAATAAAATCAAATGAATGCTATTTACTATTAGTATTTATTTTGTGCCCACTATGTATGTCAGGACAAATATAAGTATCATCTAAACTGAAATTATTGGATTATAACAAGAATCTCAAACTCAAATATCTACAAGGACCACAGAGCTAATATAAATGAAGGAAGGAGGACTGAAATAAAAAAAAAAAAAAATAAGGACTGGTAGGAAGTTGTGAGAGTATGTGATCATCTGAAAGCATCCAACAAAAAAAATTATCAACACTGTGTGAGTTAAGACCAACATACTTTGAGGCCTACTTTGGTTAAAAAATAGAAAAGAGCTTCTTTTTAGCATTCAAGAAGGGAAATAATACAGTCATTATTCTTCATTAGGAAAGTAAATACAATAATTCATGAAAAAGCATTTGTAAGATATACAGCCAAACTTAGAAATAAAGCAGGGCAAATAGATTCAATCATTCTATGTATTTACTCAAAATATCTGAGTTATTTCTGTGGGCTAGACATGGAACAGAAAAGACGGATTTGGTCCTCAACATTTTAAAGGTAATAGTTAATTGACATGGATGCAAAAGCGTGCACGGTATCCTTAAGTAAGGAAATAGTTCCAAATGATTCTCTGCCATTTCCAGGAGGTGGATCCATGGATCTACCATACCCACCAGTGATTTCACCTAGGAGGTACCTCAGGCAAGCTTTGGAAATTTGTTAGGGTATTTAGTTATTGCAGTGGAAGGATGCTTCTGGTACTTAGTGTATAGAGGACAGGGAAAGTAAATATTCTTTAATGTACTGGTAAATTACACACAACGGAGAATTTCCACCACAAAATACCGGTGGTATACTGTTTGAGAATCACTGTTCCAGGCCTTGTTATCTCTAATAGGAGTACCATATCCAAAATCTTTATTATAATTCTCCCACTTCTAGCCCTCAGCTTCCTCTGTTTTAGATCATTTTAGTGCCCCTATCATATCCAATCTTTGACCACGTCAGTATCTGTTGACACCATAATTTTTTCTTTGTCCAGTAAAATGTTCTCATTTCCTCCTTATCTTGACTAATTTTCATTTCAATGCTTCCTTTACATATACACTTCACTCTCTTACACCTCTCTTCCTCAGTTGCACTCTGCTAGCAAAGATAATTCTGGTTTAACCAGATTTTTCTCTGACTCCCTGCCTATACCATATAGGAGAACATGCAAATACAATGATTATTTTCACTTTATTTTATCCTTCCCAATCTCAAGTTGGTCCTCAGCACTAGCTGGCAATACTAGTAGAGTTCCCCTGGAAATGCTGCATCTAACCAAAATATTTTTTAAATGTCTTTTCTTCTGTCATTAAGCTTTCAGTACCCCCTATATACTTGTTCCTCTCAAATGGTAACTTTATTTCCTAATTATCTTAGAAAATAAGGTGATTGAAAGATATCTACCTTATTTTCCTACCAATAAGTGTACATCTACATCCCCCCTTATGTTGAATTTTTCTCTGGTTAAAATTGACCAACAGTTCCCTCTTTCCAAGTCGAAACTCTTAACCTGTATTCCAGATCTCACTCCAATTAGTCTGTGAACAGAAGATTTTTTATTGTCCTAAAGTTTACCTTTTCTAACTACTGACAATATTCTTACTCCAATGGATCATTCCTATTAACATATACACATAATACAAGTGCTGTCCCCAGTTGCTACTTCACTTCTCTGTAGCCCTTTAGAGCTAAAGGAATATTAATATGTAATACCTTCTCACTCAGTCTCTTTTCTCTTGAACACATTCTAATTAGGTATTTTTCCTCAGGACTCATAAAACCACTCTGCAAGGTCACCAATATTCAATTTGCCAAGTCCAATGATTCCTGGTCCTTGTTTTAAATTTTCAGAAACTTGTCATATTTTATTTCCCTCCTTCTTAAAACATGTCTCTTATTTGTCTTCCAGCATACCATGATCTCTTGGCTTTTCTCATATTTTAAATATTTGAGTGACCCAGGACTTAGTCTTTGGTCCTCCTCTCTTGTTTGTCTGAAAACTCTGCCTCGTTAATTTTATGCAGTCCCTTTGCTTTAAATAGTATCTATATGCTGATGACTTTTTTTTTTTTAATTTATTTTTGGCTGTTTTGGGTCTTCGTTTCTGTGCGAGGGCTTTCTCTAGTTGCGGCGAGTGGGGGCCACTCTTCACCGCGGTGCGCGGGCCTCTCACTGTTGTGGCCTCTCTTGTTGCGGAACACAAGCTCCAGACGCGCAGGCTCAGTAGTTGTGGCTCACGGGCTTAGTTGCTCCGCCGCATGTGGGATCTTCCCAGACCAGGGCTCGAACCCATGTCCCCTGCATTGGCAGGCAGATTCTCAACCACTGTGCCACCAGAGAAGCCCTGATTCTTAAATTAATAACTTCAGATCAGAAATCTCCTCTGAGTTCCAGACACATATATTCAATTTCCTACTCAAGGTCTCCTCTCCTATGACAGGTAGGTATCTCAAACTTAATGCCAAATAACTTGCAATCCCTACTTCAACCCCATCTCCCAAACTTGTTCCTCTTTAACTCTACTCATTTCAATTAATAATCTTACCATTTACTCAATTGCTAGATCCCAAACCCAGGAACTAGCCTGGAGCTCTCTTTCATATCTATCTTCAATTCATCAGAGAGCTTTGCAACTCTCCTTTAATTTCACCTCTTCTGTCCTTCATTTAGATCATATTAAGTAACTCACGTACAAATTACTGAAATCTTTGCTCAGAAGTCATCATTTAAAATTTCCATTCATTGTTCTCCCTATCTAATATATTCCCTGCTAGAAGTACCCTCCATTTGAATTGTCTTCTAATATTTAACACTATTTGAAATTATCTTGGTCCTTTTTTTTTATTTACTTGTTTATCTTCACCTCCTCTAACTTAAAGTTCCATGAAAAAATAGGAAAGGTCTTATCTTCCATGTCAATGACATATACCAAGTGTCAATAACAGCACCAGCAATAAATGAGTAAAGACCTGTAAACTATCATAATGGATTGGTTTGTAAAATGACTGTTACATGAATCAGAGATCTTAGCTATTATCAAGCTTTATGAATACTTTCAAGGACATAAGCTATCAGAGACTCAGTCAAGCAGAGGCCTGGAATATTGATCGTGGCTCCCCAAATTCTCCATCCGTGCATGGAACATGCACTTTCTGGCCCAGTGTAGACAAGGTCACTAAATGAGTTACATAGGTTATTAACCCACATCATGGGGAGAGGTTAGTTTATGAAAAAGCTTCATCTTATACTCGAGCTTATATGAACTTTTCCAGGGAGCATGAGTCCTAAAACCATGGATTCTGAGTGTTTTAATAACTATAAGCAATGTTTAAACAAGGACATCTTGTTAAGAACATTTCATGGATAAAAACCCTTCTCTTTATAAATATTATTTCACTATTTACCTGGAGGTCCAGTAATCATGCTGACAAGAAGATTAGACTGGTTTGTTTGCCTTCTTTACTTTCCAGTGGCACTGTACCCCAGGCAAGTGGATCACAATCCAGCTGCTTTAACTTCCTCCTGAGAATGCATGGCTAGTTCACAAGGAATGAAGATTTAATTAGAGGGTCAAGAGAGGTAAATACCAGATCATAAAGGGCATTGTATAGCAGGCTAAGGAGCTTAACTTTTATCCACTGAAAGGTTTTGAATACATAGATGATTTAATCAGATTAGGATTTTTTAGAAAGATCACTCTTAGAGCCTTGCTGTCTGTTTTTTAGCCTTTGATCTCATCCCTCTGTGTAATGTTACCAAGGTCTCCAGGGCACGTTCAACGGAACAGGGGTCTAAGGGCATTCTGGTCTCAATCCTAATCTCAGGGGAAAGATCATAGAGTAAAATGCTGTAAATTTGGTGTAGGTACTCTCTCACATTCACAAAATTTTCTTTTACTTCTAGGTTTCTAGGAGCTTTGTTTTATCATAAATGAGTACTGAATATTATGAAATGAATTTTCTGTATCTAAAAAGATCACAGGATTTTTCACCTTAATTTTGTAAATGTGAAGAATTAATTTTTCAAATGGTAAATTAATATTGTTTCAGTATTACATCCAACTTCATTTGAGGCACTTTCCTTTTCCTATTTGTTGAATTCAAAGGGCTATTATTTTCCAAGACTTTTTTGCGTTTGTTTCTTGAGAGAGATCAGCCTGTTAGGTTTTTTCCTATATACTATTTTCAAGATTTATAATTAAGGTTATGCTGGCCTTATAAAATTAATTATTAAATGCTTCCTCTTTTTTTTTTTTTCTAAATTAACATTACTCCTTTATTATATGTGAATCCACTGAAAAAGACATAGGGATTTAGGCTTACATGCTGGGAAAACTCCACTGAAAAGTTCATCTTTATTTATGTGAATGTTTTCTATTATGTATTCCAAAGCTTTAATAAGTATACGACTATATAAATTTCCTACTTCTGCTTTTGTCTGATTTGGGAAGTTGTGTCTATCTAAGAGTTTTCTATTTCATCCAAATACTAGTTAATTGTTATAAATTTTTTCATGATATCTGTTTTTCTTTTTGATATCTGTGAGCTCTATACTGATATCCCCTTTGTCATTCTTAGAATTTATCAGTTTTATTAATTTTTTAAAAAAACAGCTTTAGGCATTATAGATTTCCTACATTGTGCATTTGTTTTCTGTTTCACTCACTTTTACACTTCTTTTTAATGCTTCCTTCTATTTTGGAGAAAGGTGGTTTATTATCTTTTTAAAAACTTATTAAGAAATAAACTTAGTCCACTGATTTTCAGCATTTGTTTCCAATAAATCCACTTAACAATGTAAATTTTTTTTGAAGTACGGTGTGAGTTCATTTTACTAATTTTGATGTGTTATAATATGTGAATACTATGTTAAAATATATATGTACATATATATTATTCATATTATTATACACATTTAGTTCTCATAATTTCTATGTTGACTCAGGTTATTTGTAAGTGTACTATTTAATGTCTAAATATCTGTTAATTTTCTACATATCTAGACTTTATGTCTCAGTATTCAATGTTTTTTTAATTTTATTATAAGTAGCATACTGTTTTTTAGAGGGCTAACATATTTGTCTTTTTATTGGCATATTTAGGGCAATTATATTTGTTCTAGTTACTGATTTTACTGCTATCAGTTTACTATTTGCTTTTTGCTTACCCTAGCTGTTCTGTGTTCTGTTTTCTTCTATCTTGGCTTCATTGGGTTTTCTAAAAAATCTTTTTCATCTATTAGGTTTCAGTTATACACAGTTTATTATAGTGGTTAGCAAAGAGATTAAAAAATACATTCTTGATATATTAACATCTTTTCTAAGTTAGAACTTTTACCATTTCTAAAACATTGCAAAAACCTTAGATCTTTTTATATCTATTTACCAGTTGTCTTTTTGCAGGAAATAAATGGACTTGATTGTACATATATTTAAATTTCAAAAGATGTTATTACTACTCTTTCATTCTGCAAATATTTTTATTTAATTAATCTCCCTATTTGCCCTTTGCAAGATTGTTTATTTCATTCTGCATTTTTGTGCTTCTTTCTAGGAATATCTTCTTTCTTCTTGAAGTGTATTCATCTGCATCTCTTTTAGTACTAGCTGGCTGTGACAAACTCCCTCAGGTTTTGTTCATCAGAAAATGTTTCTCCTTTCCCTCAGTGTTTTTTGGTTTTTTCTTTTTGTTTTTTTTGCAATACGTGGGCCTCTCACTGTTGTGGCCTTTCCCGTTGCGGAGCACAGGCTCCAGATGCGCAGGCTCAGCGGCCATGGCTCACGGGCCCAGCCGCCCCGCGGCATGTGGGATCTTCCTGGACCAGGGCACGAACCCATGTCCCCTGCATCGGCAGGCGGACTCTCAACCACTGTGCCACCAGGGAAGCCCCTTTCCCTCAATTTTGAAAGAATTTTCCACTCAACACAGAATTCTATTCTAGTGGTTATCTTATTTTAGAGCTCTGAACTATATCCCACTTCCTTCTACTTTTACTTTGTGGAAAAGTCATCTAGTCATCTTTTTTTTTTCTTCTGTTGCATCTTTAAAGTTAATTTGTGGGGTTTTTCCTTTGGCTGCTTTTATGATTTCCTCTTTACTTTCAGCTTTCAGCCACTTCACTACGATGTACATAGTTTTTTTTTCCTCCCTCCTTTTTTTTTACATTTACCAAGAGTGTTGTACATGTAGGTTGCATGTATGTGTGTGTACTTTTGTCCATGAATTCTATATCCTTTCTGTTCTTTTCTCTAGTTTCTATCTTTTTTTTCCACCTTGCCCCAGTCTGGATAAGTTTTACTGACATATGTTCCAGTCACTAATCATCTCTTTTCTTCTTTCTCTGCTGTTGTAAAACCCATGTATTACTCACTAAATTTCAGGATTTTCCCAGCTCTCCTGTAAAATATTTCATATTGTCATATATGTTCTTGAATATTTTCAACACCTTTATTTCAATGCTGTTATTGTATAATGTGTATCTGTGTATTTCCTATGGATCTGTTCCAAATTTTTCTTATTTTACCCTTTTGTTTTTTTCAGTCATGTTTTTCTACCTCTTAATATGTCTGATAATTTTTTTTTAAATGTTGGACATTGTGTATAAAATATTATAGAGGCTCTGGATTATGATACCCTCTTCCAGAAATGATTGATCTTATACTGTAAGGAAGTTAGAAGGCAGACCCTGTGATCAATATTATCCAGTTTCTTGCCTAGTGTAAAGCTTTACCAACACTTTCAAGGATCCAGGCAATCAAGACACTCAGTGAAACAGAGGTCTGGGATATTGAGGGTAACTCCCCAGACATTTTATCCCTGAATCGGCACACACTCTCTATTTAAATCAAATTTTTTAAAATTATTGTCCTTTTTCAGAAAGGCTTCTTTTGACCTCTCAGACCTGGAAAAGGTCTTTTCATGAAAAACATAATTTTTATCACAGCACTTACTACAACTCTAATGTAATAAATATTTTTACAGCCATTTTTCTCTTCTGTCAGACCCCAAGAGACATGGCATGCAGGATTCATTCCTTCCTTAAAGGAGAATTCTACATCTTCAATTAACTTTATATGTAAAACCCATTTGTAAGTAAGATATTCAACTACATTAGCATTTAGAATATAGATATTCAACTACTGGTCTGGATGTCAGCACCAATTAAGACTTTTCCCTGGACTGGAAATTACTTTGAAGAGAGAAGGGATGGACAGACATTGGCAGTAAAAATGCTCCTGAATAGAAATTTCTCTAGTGAGCAGAAGGCCAAGGATATAAAAGAGAGTATTTAAATGCATGTTGTCTTCACAAAGCTGAAATGTGGGCAGACAGCTCATTGCTGTTTTAATGGCACCTTGCAGAGATGAAATTAACATTTGATTTACATGAGTGTCCTTGGGCAGAGGCAATTGTGACTACTCATATCCACTGGTAGGAGCTGAATTAGTTTTAACCTCTCAAAGAAATAATCTAGAATTCATAATGAAAAGCTAAATGAAGATGTCCACTTAATACACAGTGGTACTTCAAGCAGTAAGAAAGAGATAGAAGCATAATAGTATTTTATACCTATTAAATAGCTGTCCTTTAAGGAGTCAAATGAATTTATAACATTTTCAAAAGTGATAAACTAGTTACAGAATGTGACTTTATTATTTGAAAGTAATCTGTGACTTAGGAATCATGAGACTATAAGTTAGAAAACTCAAGGGCTGGAAACTCATATGCCTTCAGGGGTCACCAGGTTCTAAAGATGAAGTAGTCAATATGACATTTTAGGAAGGGATAAGGACTGTGATTAACTGAAGAGTAAAAATCTTGCATAAAGGAAATCAAATTCATTGTTTTAAATTATTCTGCTGGTCAAATAAGATATGTATGTAGATCAAACTGACCCATAGGCTACTGGTTTTACTTTATGTATCAATCATGCAGTCTTTAGATAGGCAGGTGATTTGCCCAAGGTCACACAACAGATTACCAGCAGACTTGAGAATTGTTCTTATTCTAATGATATTATTAAGTTATTGAATGTCCTTAGTCAAAATGGTTATAAATTTCTATATTGCATGATCTTATTAAGACCTACTAATACAGAAATTATCCTCCGTGTTTATAAATAGAAACATTGATGCTCTAAAATTAAGTGAATTAACTGGAATATCACAGGATAGAGAAAAACATACTTAATTAATTAAGCACCAAGTTTCATGTGGATTATGTCATCAATAGTGAAAAAACTCTCTGACAGAAAGCCAGAGTGGGTTGAATAGTGTTCCTTCAAAATTTATGTCCATTCAGAACCTAAGAATGTGATCTTATTTGGAAATAAGATCATTGCAAAAGTAGTCAGTTAAGATGAAGTCATATTGGATTAGAGCAGGCCCTAAATCCAAGGACTAGTGTTCTTATAAGAAGAGGACTGACACGTGGAGTCACAAAGAGAGGAAGGCCATGTGACAATGAAGGCAGAGATTGGAGTGATACAAGCCAACAAGCGTCAAGGACTGTCAGTAACCACCAGAAGCTAGGAGAATAACATGGAACAGACCTTCACTCAGAGTTTCCAGAAGGAACCAACCCTGATGACATATTCATTTCAGACTTATGGTCTCCTGGACCATGATAGAAAAATTTCCGTTATTCTAAACCACCAGTTTGTGATACTTTTTGTTATGGTAGTCCAGAGAAACTAATACACTGTAGAGAAACATACTTTATTTTACTAATAGAAATACTGGATAGAAAATGTTATAGCAATCCCCTTACCTAATTCAGGAATCTCAGGAATACATATCAGAATGTAAAAGCAATGTGGATCCAAAGACCACTAATTTACTTTTTCACCATATTAATTTTTTTCTCTATGTTAAAAGGGATATGTTTTACATTGATTTCAAACAATCTTCATTAGTTTTAAGTTCGAATACTATTTTGGGAGGAATATTGTTTACTAAAATAACAAAAAATTTGTATTTTAAACATCTTAAAAATTCTCACAACCTACAATCATGGTCTCGCTCCACTAGTGTGCAAGCATTGAAAGGTACCAAAAGCAGAACTACATTTTCCTACATGTTCAAACCCTCAGGAGTTGATCTAGTAGGAGAATAAAAGTCTTAACGTGAATGACAGCTAATACAGTCTCCATCAAGTCAAATAACAGGATCTTTGATTTTTGAATCTCAGGAATCCAAGTTCTGGATGAGCTGGCATTCTTCCTTATGTGCATTTCACCTGAAAATGGTAATGTCTGTGTGTAAGAACTTAAGTGATTCAGGAAAGGACAACATGTATTTAAAAATATGTGTAAAAACATTTTCAGTGAAAGAGAAAAGGAAAATAGCTAAACTCATATGGTGGTGATTGTATATTGAAATTGAATATAAGAAGGGAGGCTTGATGAATGAGCTTATTAATTCTTTCAATTAAAAGGGGAAATACTACCATTCAATATGTGATTATAACAATCTTAAAAGATATAAAGTAAATATTAAATTTTTAATTATAGTTAGTAGACAAATAGGCCCATTAGGTTTTTAAATCTACAAACAACTATACAGTATTATTTGCAAAACTCACAAATATAGAAAGTATTTTGATTACCACCTAGCCCATGAAATCATGCTCACTCATTTATTAATCTTCAGCCTACATATATTTTTTTTAAATAATTTATTTGATTAAAAATAGTCTGAATTTGAAAAATTCAGTTCAGTAATGTGGAATTCCTATTTTAGATGCAGATTATCTAGTTTTATGATAAACTTGGATTATAATTTCAGGAATTTCTTGAGAGTGGGCCAAATTTTATATATAAAATTATTGCTATTATTATTAATACTCCAAATATTGAAAGGCTCCACCCCAGGGACAGATTCAAAACACTATTTGTAATTCACTTAGAACTATAAAGATTATTCATAAGATCCAACTTAATCCACAATGCAGACAAAATACAGAACACATAATAGTATTAAAACTACTATAATACCACTTCCTTGGGAAAAAATCACTTTATGTCTTTAGTTGACAAACTTGTCCCTTGCCCAAAACATTGGACCATGGTAGGTATTGCCCCTGGAAGACTTCCTTTCCCATTCTCACCTATGTTAAAGTATCCTCAAGTCTCCTGCTGTGGGAAGGTCTGAGAAAAATTAGAGCAGCTATCAGAGTGGGGAATTTGGGGATTTGCTTAGTAATAATTATTATTATAATGACAATAATAACAATGACCTTTATTAAACAGATAACTCCCCACACAGATTCTTTTTCAGTAACTTATAATCTAATATTATCAAAGCATTAACCATCAGGGACATTTATATTTTAGCTTTGGACTAACGCTAGTACTTACTGTAAGATAAATTTTAATGTTTACAACGTGCATCATTACTAGGTGATGCTTGAATAAACATGTTGGTTTGTCTACTTTCAGACATGTCCAGTAATCCATGTACAAGTTCCCTAAATAAGCATGTGTCCTATGGCTTTACCCAGAGTTTCAACTGGATGCAAAAGTTCAGTTAGTTGACTGGTGGAAATATTGAATACAACAGTCAATCTTAGCTGAGAGGGCTATTTCAGAAAAAAAAAATAAGGTGAATGACTAGTTTGTACATTAAAAAATACCCCACAAATAATCATAAAGGACACCAGCCAAGTCTTGGAGCTTGTAAAATGTGATATTCTAGAAGAAGAATACAGTGTTCCCCCCTTATCTGTGGTTTCACTTTTCACAGTTTCAGTTACCTGAGGTCACCTGGAGTCTAAAAATATTAAAACGAATATTCTAGAAATAAACAATTCATCCATTTTAAATCAGGTGCCTTAGTAGTGTGATGAAATCAAGATCCTTCCTGCCCCAGATCCCCAGCCATCAACACTGTCTGCTCCTGACATCAAACCATCAACACTGTCCTGGCTCCATGATCCAGGATCACCGGAAGCAGATGATCCTGTACATCTTGTTAGTGTAATCTGCATTTATTTAATTTCACTATTTTAAATTTGAGATTGCCAGATTTTAAAAAGTGCAACCCACTTCTCTTCTTTGCTCATCTATCATCCTGAACAAACTGCTGTTATGTCAACTATCTCTCTTCTCTAAATATCTTTTTCAGCCATCTTCCTCCACAGGCATCTAATACATGACTGTGGAATCAAGTCATCATAGCAGAATGAAAGGAAAGGAAGACAAACAAAAAATGTTAGTGAAATCTCTAGTGGGACAATTATTATAGTGGTCATGGGAGAGAGCTGTGACGTCAGATGGTCTCCACTGAAATCTGGGTAAACTAATAATTAACTGTGAATATAAGCTTTATTATCTAAGATCATTTCCCCCTTTTTTAAGCAGAAAGAATAATACTATCTATGTAGAGATTCATTTGAGAAACAATCAAATGATCCACATAAAGTACTTAGAACTATTCCTACTATATATTGCTAGTTACTATAATACTTGGTGAATAATTTTATAGAAGAGGAGAGTAAAAGGTCATTTCAAGTCTTAGTGCCATTAACACAGATATGGAAGTGTAAGAAGATAAGTTTAGTTTTTTATGTCCTTAGCATATGTTAACAGGAGCATGTGAGTAGAATCTCTTGAGATACAAATGGGAATTGAAAAAGCTTAGTTGCAAACACAGAAAATCAGAGCTTAGCTTAGCTGAAAATACAGTAAAATATTAAACACCTGAGGATGGAAGAATGAGCACTATACTAGAAATGAGACAATTGCTCTGGTTGTGTTGGTCAGTTTTCATTCTTGAACCACAATTTATTTTCAACTAAAAAATAAAATTTATAGACTGTACAATATCTGAGATCTATCCAAGCTCTAAAATTCTATGGCAATGTAGATCTCTATGGCCACGTATGAACAATATTCTATGTTTTCTAGGAATCTTTAAGCTTTTTAACTCAGAGAATTATTTTACTTGGGCTAATGGCATAAATTAGCTTTAATATAATAATAGCATAGGTGTGGTTCACTGCAATTATATCTATGAAATTACTGCTTGGGGGCTCAAATATTCAAAAAATTAACCTCTTTGCCAAGAGGGTTATAGAATTCAGCTCAAATTATTATTGTTGAACCAAAGTCTATAGAGGCATCATCAAAATTAACTTAAAGACAAGAAAAAAGATGGTTGAGAACAAGGTCTGAGAAATAAATTACACTTGAATTTTAGTATTTTAAATGGAAAATTATTGATATATTATATTTTGGAAAATACTTCATTCACGTTACTTTATCTTTAATGGGTCTAGAGCCTTATAAGAATGTAGCTGCTTTCAAAGAAACTAACTAAGGCAAAGAAACTAACCCAAATTTCACATAATTAAAAGACAAATTTGTATCTCATCTCACTATGAATGGGAACATTTTTTCAGATAACTTTTTCTAATTAAAAAGAAAATTATACTACTGATAGTTATGAAAGCTCAAAAATAGAAATGGGAAACAAATCACTTGAGTCTATGACAGTATTTAATATGCTATAATAATAACAATTAGATAATTCAAACAGAATGCAGATTTAAAGACATTTCATTTAATTTTCAATTTTTAAATTCATTTTGTCATTGATTCTCAAAATGATTATTAATTCAGTTAATATCAGAGCTCACATACTTTGTGTAATATTTATACTAAGGTTTGGTACAGAGGTAGAGAATCATTTAAGATAAGTACAAATACTTATAAAATTAAACAATCTGTAGATAATGTTCTCAAATCATTTTAAGCAGATGGTCAGGAATAAGTTTTATTGTATCCTGGTATTGTTACATAGCTGTATAAGGCCTCACATTATTATACATTCATTCACTGACATTTTTGGGAATATAATTTAAAACTCCAGCAAGCAAATTTATATCTAAAGTATAAGCCAGAGTGTACAAAAGGCCAATAGATTTCTAAATGTATTACTGAAAGCCTTTCCTATGTGATTAGGATTATATGATTTACCAAATTGTCTAATTTTTTAATGGTCCTATGCTTTTTTTTTCTAGTGCACTGCAAGTACAACTGTTAGGAATAAGGAGTCACAGCATCATCATCACACACACACAGACACAAAAAGGTCAAAAACTCTTCCTTTCCATTTAACAAAAACAAATTGATAAACACACCAAAAAAGTCAGAGCATAATTTTCCAAAAGAAACAATTCTAATGAAAAAAAAGGTACTAACACTCTCAAATTTACATACATATACCCTTGTTTTAATATAACATTAATATATTTACTCATTCAATTCATTCTATAAATATTTAATGAGTGCTCAGGCACTGTGATTGGCATTGGGAATATGCAATGTTGAATTACAGATGAAACCTGTCTTGTGTAAGGTAAGACAGACACATGAATTAGAGATTATTGACCATTGTGATAAATTATATGATAAAATCAGGCAAACAATTAATTCAAGGAAGGCTTTTGGGAGAATAGCTTTAAATTCCCACAATTTATTTTGCATTTTCAATTTGGTTTAAACATTTTTACTATTTACTATTTAAGGTCATATAGAAAAGCTATAAAACTCATTCATTTTTCTTATTGCAATTTCTTTCTCTTTTTTTTGAGGAAACTACTCTCAGGGAATTCTTTAAAAGACTGTCATTGGAATACATTCAACTTTGCTAAGTCCCCTCATGCTCATGCTGCTATAATTGTCATGCATCTGTAGGCCACCTATTTCATCTCAGGAAAGTCACAAAAATGTTTTTAATAATAACTTGATCCCTTATCTGAGGATTATAAAGAAAGAGTTGTAGAAGCTATGAAATGTACACAGAAAAATACAAGAATAGCAACATGTACATCAATTATTTGATCTTATCCATTGTCATTTTGGATAGTCAGTGATGTGACAATGTGACCTCAAAAGCTTATTTCATATTCTTACTGAGGCAGAGCAGTAGGCTTGTTTTGTTTTGTTTTTTGCTGTCTATGACAAATGTATTTATTTTATAGTTTTTTTTTAAAAAAGTAAAGAAGATGAATTATGTATGGCCTTAATGCTCATTTAACACATTTGTCTAAAAAAAAGGCTGGCTATCTTTTTATTATATCAGATAAGAATATGTCCCCATTATACTTAACTGCACTGATTTAGAATTTATGGTACTTTAGGTAGAATCTGAATTGTAGTTTTATCTTTTCATAACTCTTGAAGAAGTAGTAGGTTTGTATTATTTTAGTACATATTAAACAGTTGTTTAAGCACAAAACATATTTTGATTTTTTTTGCTTTCAAAAATTCGGTCAACATAAATTAAGAACTTTGAAATGAAATCCACTTTATCAAATAATTTCATAATAACTGATATGAGGTAACATGTCCATTTAGAAGGCCTGGCAGAAAGCCTTTACTCACAAAACTTTGCTAGTATGTTTGATTGAACCATGTGATAGTACTGTTTTTGTAGGCTCGAGATAGTCAAAAATACTAGCTTTTTGCCTAATATATTAGCAAAACTATCTATTATTTGTACTGGATGCTAAAAAACATATAGGTGTTTACTGTGTATTACTATAATAAGGACGTATGCTGTTTTGATCTTCCAGTATATTCTTTATGAAATTTAAAAGACTTTAATATGTGAATATACTATTGACATCTTAAAAAATAACAAGGAATTAAATGTTTGGAGTCAGTGGTATTTGTTTGGTTTATTAACAGTAACTCCTGCATGTTTATTCATGGACTATGAAATGTATAAAATCATATATCTCTGGACCAAAAAGTGATCTACCAAAAAGTATTTTGACTGTATTGTGAATTACCACAACACAGCTAAACAGCTATTGCCAACAATTCAAAGACCTCAAAATCTAAGATTAACCACTTAACTGGTCACTAATCTCCAATAGCAAGGACAGCATTTCACATTTTATGTAAGAAAACTTATTCGGAGGTCAGACTACTGAGTACCTCAGGAGCCTGCGGCTGTGCAAAATTTGTATATTCTTTTCAAAAGGACAACCCTTGTGCTAACTGCTAACCTGGAGCAATTGTACCTGATGCACAGGTACTATTCAACTCCCCTGGCTAAAGGAAAGAGCACATTATTTCTGTTCATAGTGGTGACTTACAGACCTGTTAACGACACAAAAGAAGAAGGTTATTTAGAAGAGTGGAAGCTACATCAAACTTCTGCATTCTGGGAAAGAAAGCACTCATAAACCCTTAAGTAATGTTTAGGAGAATCACTAGGGGGAATCATAACAAAGTTACTGAGGAGCAGATCCCAGGTCTAAGGACAAATGCTTTAGTAGCATCCACTTTGTGTAACAAATATACAGTAGGTTGATGGGTGCTCCTCGCCATTGCACATGCATCTGCCATCAAACTATAATGAAACGCACTTGTCCTTCAGACACATGTCAGACTGTGACTGCTTGATGCTATCCAATTTTGATGAAATGAAGAAAGAGCATTTACATAGGATACCTCATGTATTATTGTACATTCACTCCTTTATACCAGTCTCCAACACAGGAGACACACCTAAGGTGGGATAGGAAGAAAATATTAGAATTTCTATTTTTTCCTATCTGTTTATATTTCTGCACATGATTTATAATGTAAAAGTAATTAGTAGAGTTATGCATGCATAAAAATTTCTCAAGTTTAACATACTTAAAATTGAGATGAGGGCTCAACTCTAGGTATCACATTCTTACCAAAAGAGCTTGAAATCATCTGCTGTAGTACTCTAAAATCTAACCATGGTTTAAACTAGGCAATTGGGTACTTGATATCTGCCCATCACATTATTCTGTTAATGGAGTTTGCTTTTGGATAATATCATTTACTATTATGAAGGAAACTATATATAAGCATAGCATCCCATTTCCTAGTGTGCTAATTGTGTCTCCGTTTTTTTTCAGAGAGTTTACCCTCCCATGATAGATGGGGAATTGGTGGAGCTATCCTTCAAGTTTTCTTGCCCTCTCCTGGCTAAAAAGCGGGCATATGACCAGTGTTAACCAGAGTCTCTCTCCCTTGTGACTATAAATCTTAAACAGAAAAATAACAAATCCCAAAGAGAGCTGCAGCTGATCCATCCAGATAGCAACCTGTTGAAGAGCTTACCCAGTAGTTCTTTTATTCAATGGATTTGCTCTATACACATGATAAACTCATTTTATCAATATTTGATAATAAAATTATTTCTATCTGACATAAGACAGAAAATCAGAACTTAAATGGATGCCAATAATTGAGAAATATGTATCACTTCTTTCCACTTGGGCTAGGAGGGTGGTTATTTCTCTCAATGAGAAAAGTGTTGAATTTTCTTAGTGGATGAAAATTTCTCAGAAGTACAGAAATCCATATATTCACCCCATCACTTCTTTGTCAACTGATTAAGAAGACAAATAAAATAATCAATGGGAGTAGGTACAGGGCTCTTTCAAATGACATAAGTATGTATCATCATTTGGTTAATAACAAAACAAGCTGATGTTTATCACATTATTGCTACTTGCCAAACACAAGTTGAAGTTTTTTTTTTTTTTGGTTTTCTTTTTTTGCGGTAGGCGGGCCTCTCACTGTTGTGGCCTCTCCCGTTGCGGAGCACAGGCTCCAGACACGCAGGATCAGTGGCCAGCCGCTCCGCGGCATGTGGGATCTTCCTGGACCGGGGCACGAACCCGCGTCCCCTGCATCGGCAGGCGGACTCTTAACCACTGCGCCACCAGGGAAGCCCAAGTTGAAGTTTTATATGTGTATTAATTCAATTGCTTCTTGTAATAAGCCTGCAAATTAGTTATAATAATATCCTTATTTATCACATAATGAAACTGAGGCAACTAGTTATGATACAGTATTTATAAAATGTCACACAGCTAGGAGAATAGTAGAGCGCCTGTATAAACCTAGACACTGTATATCCAGGATCTGTCCTCTTTTTCCTTCACATTGTCTATCACGTACTATTGAAAGTTAAACCTTTTGGATTTTGCTTATTGGTACAAACAATTCCACTAACTTTGGGTGTGATTTCCTTGTTCTTCATCCATCACTTTCTGGCAACACATCTCAAGCAAAGCAAGATTTACATATGTGCAAGAAAGGACTAAGTCAGTGAGCCTGGGGTGTCCAAAACCTGCTCAAAAGAAAGGTTTGGTCCTTGCCCTGCTCCTGGGAGATAACCTTTAGAGTTTTGAATGTCCTATGTAATAACAGTGTCTTTGTTTATCTGAGGCCTTGGGCCATGCCAGGATATTCTATACTAACAATGTGATTTATCATGGGAACCATGGGCTACAAGATATCAATTTGAAGTCTGGTGGGGCTGGGAATTAACTAAAGTCAGCCAGGTGGGTTGTCAGTTGTGTCTACTGAACAATGCCCAGTATAGAACTTGGACACCAAGGTTTTCAGGTGACAGGTTGACAGTATTGGCTTCCCTTGTTGCCAATACTTTAGGCGTGTTGTCACACACTGTTACTGAAGGATTAAGCACTGACTGCAAAACTCCACAGAAAGATGGTGACAGGAAGCCTCACCTTTTCTCTCCTGGACTCTGCCCTATGTGCCTTTCACCTTTGCTGATCTCAGTCTGATCCCTGCACTGAAATAAACCATATCCATGAGTTTAACAGCTTTTCTGAGTTTGGTGAGTCCTTATCCTAAATCACTGAAACTGAAGGTGGTCTTGGGGACTGCCAAATACGACATGACATATTTTTTTTGCTTTTAAAAATGACATTCAAAGATGGACAGAAAAATAAGTACTTTTAAAGGGGATTACGAGGTACCGATAAAAACTTAAAAATGTAGAATTATCTGAATCCTCTAGATGAGTAAATTAAACCTTGTTTAAGATAATATTTATCTTTCTTATTCTGGTGATATAAACTAGACAGTCATGTTGTTCTTTTGGCTGAAAATGTAGAAAAAACTGAAAAAAAAGCACGATGAAAACAAAAATCACCCATAATACAGCAAGCATGGAAAAGCACTATTTAAATATGGTATTTGTGCTCCTTTCTTCACCTCCCACTTTATGTACTTTATTTTAGTCTTGATTTAGTACTCATTTTCAGCTGGGGATGTCACCTATTCTATCTGGTCATGTGTAATAAAGGAATGTCAAAGAATGTTAGGAGGAGAGGTGTGGTGATATGTTCTAGGGTGGAGAACCCCAAAGAGACAAAAAAAAAAAAAAAAATCACTGTTGCTCTTTTTCTCCTGGGACAACTCTACCAGGCAAACACACCAAAGTTCAAGGTCTTTAAATATTCAAAAAATAGCTCGATTGGAGAAGGCAGCCTGTCGAGGTTGTAATCTACCAACCTTAAGGTTTTGGAGAGGCTGAGATGAAGGAGAGACTGCCCAGGGCAGTAGGTCAGTCAGTCAGGTTTTACTGCAGCAGCTGTCTACCTTGTGCTAATGACCTTCATCAGGAAAAATCAGACCTTAAAATCACTCCTGCAATCAGACGCTCTGGCCAAACTCCACCTCAGGCTTCAGACACTGTCCCCTTCTGGACACACACACATGCACACACACATGCATACACGAACACACCAGTTCAAGGCAACATTCCGATTTGCAGAGGTTTCTCACAGATTGGTTTGGTTTGGTTTAGTACTTCAAGTCAATGTTCTCTATTTCTATATTTTCTCTAACAATGATTATGAAGAAGGTATCAGGATTTAAAACTAACATTAGTTCTCAACATTATCAGAAACTAGAAATAATATATAATTTGTAAACATATTTTAACGTACAGATATATTTATGACTAGAACTGTGATAATTTTATACTTTACTTTTCCTCCAATTAACAATATGTGAAAATTTCTCTATATCTTTAAATATTCTTTTTTTTTACTCATTGAAAATGTTTATTTATTTATTTTTGTTATCACTTAATTTCTTTCCTTCTAGTTTTACTGAGATATAATTGACATACAAGTTTTAAGTTTAAGATACACAGCATCATTATTTGACTTACATACATCATGGAATTATTGCCAAAGTAAGTTTAGTGAACATCCTATCATCTAAAGAGAAAAAAAAAAAAGAAGAAAAAATGTTTCCTTATAATGAGAACTCTTAGGATTTACTCTCTTAACACCTTTCATATATAACATACAACAGTGTTAATTATATTACTCGTGTTGTATATTACATCCCTAGTACTTACTTATCTTTTTTTTAAATTTTTTTATACAGCAGGTTTTTATTAGTCATCAATTTTGTACACATTAGGGTATACATGTCAATCCCAGTTGCCCAATTCATCACACCACCACCACCACCACCCCGCTGGTTTCCCCACTTGGTGTCCATACGTTTGTTCTCTACATCTGTGTCTCAATTTCTGCCCTGCAAACCGGTTCATTTGTACCATTTTTCTAGGTTCCACATATGTGCATTAATATACGATCTTTGTTTTTCTCTTTCTGACTTACTTAACTCCGTATGACAGTCTCTAGATCCATCCACGTCTCAACAAATGACCCAATTTCATTCCTTTTTATAGCTGAGTAATATTTCATTGTATAGGTGTACCACATCTTCTTTATCCATTCGTCTGTTGATGGGCATTTAGGTTGCTTCCATGACCCGGCTATTACAAATAGTGCTGCAATGAACATTGGGGTGCATGTGTCTTTTTAAATTATGGTTTTCTCTGGGTATAAGCCCAGGAGTGAGATTGCTGGGTCATATGGTAGTTCTATTTTTAGTTTTTTAAGGAACCTCCATACTGTTTTCCATAGTGGCTGTATCAATTTACATTGCCATCAACAGTGCAAGAGGGTTCCCTTTTCTCCACACTCGCTCCAACATTTGCTGTTTTTAGATTTTCTGATGATGCCCATTCTAACTGGTGTGAGGTGATACCTCACTGTACTTTTGATTTGCATTTCTCTAATAATTAGTGATGTTGAGCAGCTTTTCATGTGCTTCTTGGCCATCTGTATGTCTTCTTTGGAGAATGTCTATTTGGTCGTCTACCCATTTTTTCTTTGGGTTGTTTGTTTTTTTAATATTGAGCTGCATGAGCTGTTTATATATTTTGGAGATTAATACTTTGTCCCTTGATTTGTTTGCAAATATTTTCTCCCATTCTGAGGGTTGTCTTTTCGTCTTCTTTATGATTTCCGTTGCTGTGCAAAAGCTTTGAAGTTTCATTAGGTCCCATTTGTTTATTTTTGTTTTTATTTCCATTACTCTAGGAAGTGGATCAAAAAATATCTTGCTGTGATTTATGTCAAAGAGCGTTCTTCCTATGTTTTCCTCTAAGAGTTTTATAGTGTCCGGTCATACATTTAAGTCTCTAATCTATTTTGAGTTTATTTTTGTGTTTGGTGTTAGGGAGTGTTCTAATTTCATTCTTTTACATGTAGCTGTCCAGTTTTCCCAGAAGCACTTATTGAAGAGACTGTCTTTTCTCCATTGTATATCCTTGCCTCCTTTGTCATAGATTAGTTGACCATAAATGAGTGCGTTTATCTCTGGGCTTTCTAACTTGTTCCATTGATCTATGTTTCTGTTTTTGTGCCAGTACCATATTGTTTTGATTACTGTAGCTTTGTAGTATAGTCTGAAGTCAGGGAGTCTGATTCCTCCAGCTCCATTTTTTTCCCCTCAAGACTGCTTTGGCTATTCAGGGTCTTTTGTGTCTCCATACAAATTTTAAAATTTTTTGTTCTAGTTCCATAAAAAATGTCATTGGTAATTTGATAGGAATTGCATTGAATCTGTAGATTGCTTTGGGTATTATAGTCATTTTCACAATATTGATTCTTCCAATCCAAGAACATGGTATATCTCTCCATCTGTTGGTATCATCTTTAATTTCTTTCATCAGTGTCTTATAGTTTTCTGCATACAGGTCTTTTGTCTCCCTAGGTAGGTTTATTCCTAGGTATTTTATTCTTTTTGTTGCAATGGTAAATGGGAGTGTTTCCTTAATTTGTCTTTCAGATTTTTCATCATTAGTGTATTGGAATGCAAGAGATTTCTGTTCATTAATGTTGCATCCTGCAACTTTACCAAATTCATTGATTAGCTCTAGTAGTTTTCTGGTGGCATCTTTAGGATTATCGGTGTATAGTATCATGTCATCTGCAAACAGTGACAGTTTTACTTCTTCTTTTCTGACTTGGATTCCTGTTATTTCTTTTTCTCCTCTGATTGCTGTGGCTAGGACTTCCAAAACTATGTTGAATAATAGTGGTGAGAGTGGACCTCCTTGTCTTGTTCCTGATCTTAGAGGAAATGCTTTCAGTTTTTCACCATTGAGAATGATGTTTGCTGTGGGTTTGGCATATATGATCTTTATTATGTTGAGGTAGGTTCCCTCTATGCCCACTTTCTGGAGAGTTTTTATCATAAATAGGTGTTGATTTTTCTCAAACGCTTTTTCTGCATCTATCGAGATGATCATATGGTTTTTCTTCTTCAATTTGTTAATATGGTGTATCACATTTATTGATTTGCATATATTGAAGAATCCTTGCATCCCTGAGATAAATCCCACTTGGTCATGGTGTATGATCCTTGGTCATGGTGTAGGATTTTTGCATCTATATTCAGCAGTGATATTGGTCTGTAATTTTCTTTTTTTGTAGTATCTTTGTCTGGTTTTGGTATCAGGGTGATGGTGGCCTCATATAATGAGCTTGGGAGTGTTCCTTCCTCTCCAATTTTTTGGAAGAGTTTGAGAAGGATGGGTGTTAGCTCTTCTCTAAATGTTTGATAGAATTCCCCTGTGAAGCCATCTGGTCCTGGACTTTTGTTTGCTGGAAGATTTTTAATCACAGTTTCAATTTCACTGTTTGTGAATTGTCTGTTCATTATTTTCTATTTCTTCCTGGTTCAGTCTTGGAAGGTTATACCTTTCTAAGAATTTGTCCATTTCTTCCAGGTTGTCCATTTTATTGCAATAGAGTTGCTTGTAGTAGTCTGTTAGGATGCTTTGTATTTCTGTGGTGTCTGTTGTAACTTCTCCTTTTTCATTTCTAATTTTATTGATTTGAGTCCTCTCCCTCTTTTTCTTGATGAGTCTGGCTAATGGTTTATCAATTTTGTTTATCGTCTCAAAGAACCAGCTTTTAGTTTTATTGATCTTTGCTCTTGTTTTCTTTGTTTCTATTTCATTTATTTCTGCTCTGATCTTTATGATTCCTTTCCTTCGGCTAACTTTGGGTTTTGTTTGTTCTTCTTTCTCTAGTTCCTTTAGGTGTAAGGTTACATCGTTTATTTGAGATTTTTCTTGTTTCTTGAGGTAGGCTTGTATAGCTATAAACTTCCCTCTTAGAACTGCTTTTGCTGCATACCATAAGTTTTGGATTGTTGTGTTTTCACTGTCATTTGTCTCTAGATATTTTTTTATTTCCTCTTCAATTTCTTCAGTGATCTCTTGGTTATTTAGTAATGTATTGTTTAGCCTCCATGTGTTTGTGTTTTTTACGTTTTTTTTCCCTGTAATTCATTTCTAATCTCATAGCGTTGTGGTCAGAACAGATGCTTGATACAATTTCAATTTTCTTAAATTTACTGAGGCTTGATTTGTGACCCAAGATGTGATCTATCCTGGAGAATGTTCCATGTGCACTTGAGAAGAAAGTGTAATCTGCTGTTTTGGATGGAATGTCCTATAAATATCAATTAAATCTATCTGGTCCATTGTGTCATTTAAAGCTTCTGTTTCCTTATTTATTTTCATTTTGGATGATCTGTCCATTGGTGTAAGTGAGGTGTTAAAGTCCCCACCTATTATTGTGTTACTGTCGATTTTCTCTTATATAGCTGTTAGCAGTTGCCTTATGTATTGTGGTGCTCCTATGTTGGGTGCATATATATTTATAATTGTTATATCTTCTTCTTGGATTGATACCCTGATCATTATGTAGTGTCCTTTCTTGTCTCTTGTAACAGTCTTTATTTTAAAGTCTATTTTATCTGATATGAGTATTGTTACTCCAGCTTTCTTTTGATTTCCATTTGCAGGGATTATCTTTTTCCATCCCCTCACTTTCAGTCTGAATGTGTCCCTAGGTCTGAAGTGGGTCTCCTGTAGACAGCAAATATATGTGTCTTGTTTTTGTATCCATTCAGCAAGCGTGTGTCTTTTGGTTGGAGCATTTAATCCATTCACGTTTAGGGTAATTATCAATATGTATGTTCCTATTACCATTTTCTTAATTGTTTTAGGTTTGTTTTTGTAGGTCCTTTTCTTCTCTTGTCTTTCCCACTTAGAGAAGTTCCTTTAGCATTCGTTGTAGAGCTGGTTTGGTGGTGCTGAATTCTCTTAGCTTTTGCTTGTCTGTAAAGCTTTTGATTTCTCCATCAAATCTGAATGAGATCCTTGTCGGGTAGGGTATTCTTGGTTGTAGGTTCTTCCCTTTCATCACTTTAAGTATATCATGCCATTCCATTCTGGCTTGTAGAATTTCTGCTGAGAAATCTGCTGTTAACCTTATGGGAGTTCCCTTGTATGTTATTTGTCGTTTTTCCCTTGCTGCTTTTAATAATTTTTCTTTGTCCTTAATTTTTGCCAATTTGATTACTATGTGTCTCGGCATGTTTCTCCTTAGGTTTATCCTGTATGGGACTCTCTGCACTTCCTGGACTTGGGTGGCTATTTCCATTCCCATGTTAGGGAAGTTTACGACTATATTCTCTTCAAATATTTTCTCTGGTCCTTTCTCTCTCTCCTCTGCTTCTGGGACCCCTATAATGCAAATGTTGTTGCGTTTAATGTTGTCCCAGAGGTCTCTTAGGCTGTCTTCATTTCTTTTCATTCTTTTTTCTTTATGCTGTTCCGCAGCAGTGAATTCCACCATTCTGTCTTCCAGGTTACTTATCCGTTCTTCTGCCTTAGTTATTCTACTATTGACTCCTTCCAGTGTAGTTTTCATTTCAGTTATTGTATTGTTCATCTCTGTTTGTTCTTTAATTCTTCTAGGTCTTTGTTAAACATTTCTTGCATCGTCTCGATCTTTGCCTTCATTCTTTTTCCGAGGTCCTGGATCATCTTCACTACCATTATTTTGAATTCTTTTTCTGGAAAGTTGCCTATCTCCACTTCATTTAGTTGTTTTTCTGGGGTTTTATCTTGTTCCTTCATCTGGTACATAGCCCTCTGCCTTTTCATCTTGTCTTTCTGTGAATGTGGTTTTTGTTCCATAGGCTGCAGGATTGTAGTTCTTCTTGCTTCTGCTGTCTGCCCTCTGGTGGATGAGGCTATGTAAGAGGCTTATGCAAGTTTCCTGATGGGAGGGACTGGTGGTGGGTAGAGCTGGGTGTTGCTCTGGTGGACGGAGCTCAGTAAAACTTTAATCCGCCTGACTGCTGATGGGTGGGGCTGGGTTCCCTCCCTGTTGGTTGTTTGGCCTGAGGCAACCCAACACTGGAGCCTACCTGGGCTCTTTGGTGGGGCCATGGGCGACTCTGGGTGTGCTCACGCCAAGGAGTACTTCCCAGAACTTCTGCTCCCAGTGTCCTTGTCCCCACAGTGAGTCACAGCCACCCCCCGCCTCTGCAGGAGACCCTCCAACACTAGCAGGTAGGTCTGGTTCAGTCTCCCCTGGGGTCACTGCTCCTTTCCCTGGGTCCCAATGCGCTTGCTACTTTGTGTGTGCCCTCCAGGAGTGGAGTCTCTGTTTCCCCCAGTCCTGTCGTAGTCCTGCAATCAAATCCTGCTAGCCTTCAATGTCTGATTCTCTAGGAATTCCTCCTCCCGTTGCCAGAGCCCCAGGTTGGGAAGCTTGATGTGGCGCTCAGAACCTTCACTCCAGTGGGTGAACTTCTTTGGTATAAGTGTTCTCCAGTCTGTGAGTCAGCCAACCAGCAGTTATGGGATTTGATTTTACTGTGATTGTGCCCCTCCTACCGTCTCATTGTGGCTTCTCCTTTGTCTTTGGATGTCGGTTATCTTTTTTGGTGAGTTCCAGTGTCTTCCTGTGGATGATTGTCCAGCAGCTAGTTGTAATTCTGGTGTTCTCGCAAAAGGGAGTGAGAGCATGTCCTCCTACTCCCCCATCTTGGTTCCAATCCCCTCTTTAAATATTCTTAAAAAAAAATTTCTCATTGACTCCATAGTACTATATGGTATGACTATGATGAACAATTCCCTGTTTTGGACATTTTTATATTCTCTCTTTTTAATAGTTACAAAAATGCTCCAATGAGCATTTTTATAATTAAGTATTGATGCCATTGTTTGCTTAAATATTTGGAGTAAATTCTTATAATTAGAATTATGATTCAGTGAATATGAATAGTTTTTTCTTTCATCAAATACTTTAAGAAATTTTTAGTAGCTTCAAAATAGTACATTCCACATGTGATTTAACTTTTATAAAAAACACTTTCAGAATAGCATTTTACAAAATCCTTTTGAGTGCATTCATATAACCTAATATAAACAAACTTACACTTAGTAAATTTCTAGAAGTTACATGGTATAAAACCATTTTAAGGTATTTGATACATTTTTTCTACTTACCCACCAGAGATGTTGAATTTGCAATCTCACCAACAAAAATTCAATTCATTCTTAAAGTCTAATTGACATAACTCAGAGAATTTACACACAGAAGTTGATAATGATAATAATAATACTTAGTGTGTATTGAGCACTTACTTTTTGATGTCCTGTCACATTTGATCCCCACAACAATCCTAAGAGATAGGTGCTGTATGATTCCCATTTTAGAGATAAGAAAACTGGTTTAGGGGTATTATTTAAGTCTCTCAAATTCCTAGAGCTAGAAAGTGGATTAAATATAATACGATAGCATTCTGACTTTCATTTTCTTCTGGAGCCTTCTGAACCACTAAAAAGACAATATGAGCATATTTAACAACCTAACACTAACATTGTAGAAAAAATAAGTTCAAGTCTAAAATTATCTTTGAAATTGTGTGTGTGTGTGTACACATGAAATCTTCCTTGGAATTCATTAAACTAATAACAAAAGGAGATAAAATCTATTTTAAAGGTAATATTTGTACAGGAAGTTACTACAAATAAATAAGATTATAAAATAATTACAAAATCTACCTTCCTATCCAAAAATAAATATAGATTTGATATTTTTATAACTCCTAACACTATGTGTCTTAGCCTAGCAATTTTTATTAGTCCTGTATTTTAAAAAATTTACACCTTTCATATTTCCCATTTCATTTTTTACAAGAATCTATGTTTTGATGTTAATGTAATATAGTTTCTATCATAAATTATTTTTGTCTTTTGATTGATAAAAGCAGGCTGAGAAATAAAGCAAGGAGACCAAATGTAAAGTGCTTTCATGTGAAGTATTGCTAGTGGGTTCTAGCATGAAGTACATTTATACACAGATATATGCCATTACAAAAACTACAATAAAATATTGCCCCAAATATCAGATAATAGCATTTATTTTATGCTTGTAATGTCACACCATCTTCCTGCTCATACAGAAGAATCTATACCTACTTTCTTGAAGTAATACACTTTGAGTTTTACTATGGAAAGAATGGGAAACTAGGGAACTAATTCTAGGCTTATTTCTGCTACTTATTACCTGTGTCATACTAGGCAAACAAATTAGTCTCTTTGGTCCTTACATACATACATAAAGCAAAGTGATGGTTCCCCCGTACATAAAACAAAGTGATGGTTACATTACATTATCTAATTCTTCTTGATCTTTCTGGGTTCAAAATATTTTGAATATATTATTCAGCTAGTGATTTGTTTCTTTTAATTTTCACTTGATTTTTCCCACTGAGAGTCATGACAAGCTGTGACAAGCATTAGCCACTTTCACTATAATTTAAACACAAATATGTGGGGGAATTAACAGCCTTTGGAGTTTATGGACTGGAAACCAGTTTTGAATCCTCTGCAACCTGCAATTTTACTCAGTTTTACTCAATAGTATATTTCTTCATTGTATCACCTCTTTGTGCCTCCCCAAATGAGCTAATTTAAGACATGTTTAAAGATTTAAGCATAATTACCACAGGTTAAAAGGTGGAAGAGAGGTCATATTTTTGTTTTGGAATGTAATCATATAAATATCTATTTTAGAAAATTAGTTTTAGAGGTTACCCAGCATTATAATCCTATTCATCCTGAATGCATTAAAATAATCTCTTAGTACATATATACACTACCAAATGTAAAATAGATAGCTAGTGGGAAGCAGCTGCATAGCACAGGGAGATCAGCTTGGTGCTTTGTGATCACCTAGAGGGGTGGGATAGGGAGGGTGGGAGGGAGATGCAAGAGGGAGGGGATATGGGGATATATGTACATATATAGCTGATTCACTTTGTTAGAAAGCAGAAACTAACACACCATTGTAAAGCAATTATACTCCAATAAAGATGTTTAAAAAAAGTAGATTCCCCCCCCCAAAAAAATAATAATCTTTCTCTTAGTGCCCCTCCATGTTTTGATTTTAGGCCAAATTTTTAAAATTATGATGATAGCTATTTATTAAATGCATATATGAACCAGACACTGGCCTAAATTCTCTCCATGAAATATTTCATTGCTTTTGTATCAACCCTAAGAGGCATACAATTTTTTCATTCCTATTTCACAGAAAAGATAGCAGAGATTTAGAGATTAGAAAGTCAAAATGACTTGCCCGAAGTCACAAAACTAGTAAAGCATAGGTATCCTAACCCAAGTTAATTGGATCTAAAGCCCATGCTCAGAAACACTACATTTTATTTCTTTTTCAAAGAAGAAAACAGGTACCTTAAGAGGCAAAAGCTGACTAATCAGTCTTCTCCAGCTTTTAATCCATGCCATGGTGTCTAGATTCACAATCATGACCCCTTACAGAAAATAAAAAATAATGTTAAGAACAAAGTAATACTAAGGGTGAGATTTTTCTTAACATAAGCATTAGACTTGAATTACATTCAAGTTATCCTAAATGAAATTCCTGGCAAATGTGTCAGAATTGGGATCCACTGTAATTTCAGAAAGGTAATAAAGTATATATACTATTTACATAATACTTTAATGTTTTATTAGCAAAACTTATGAACATTCACATTAAGTGTGATAAAGATTCTAAATAGCTTGTGTCGGTTCAGGTCTGGATTTATAATAAAGTAAATTATGAAAGAGTTTTCTTTTAGAGCTCTATGTAATTTAAAATTATGGATAAGAAATCATGAAGCTATACTTATTTTCTTTCTTTAAATTAAAAAAAAACAAGCAATATGATCTTGAATTACTAACACTTATTCTATTTTCATTTAATTCTTTATTTAGTTTTACTTTATTTTGTATAAAGCAACATGTAGGCTCTCCTCTTGACTACATTCCATGTAAGGAGAAAAAAGAGAAGTAAAAGTCAAAAATTTCACTGTAAAAATTATACCAATAAATGTCTTACTTTATATAATTTGGGGTTTGTCTAAAAATTCTGACCTTATATTATTCTGAGTCTAAGTTGTGTCAATCCTTCCACTAATTTAGAGATTTTTCCCTTATTATGGATTCCCAAAGGCCTTATGCTAATTTAAATTCAGGATTTGTATTTTCTTATAAAGCCTCCTATAAAATCAAAAATGTCTTAAGAAAAGGAAGTATGTTCATTCTTTTATCATGAAAGTCCCCTAAGAATTTTGGGTATTTTGGGATCCCTGTGCAAAATAACTTATCAGCAATTTAAAAGTCTTTAACCTAATGATTGCTTCAGATAATATTAAACTATATAGGCAATCACCTTTGTTTTGATGAACTATTTTACAATGTTAGCCAAAAAATCAATGTTTTAAACTTATATTGCTCCATTAATTTGAGTAGCTTAGAATAACTAAAAAGTGAAATCAAATTTGAAGATGTACATTGTCTTCTCCTGAAATTACCTAATTGTATCTTATTTCTTTGAACTGTGGCCAGAGAATCAGATCACTTTATTTTAAATTCCTTTCTAAATATGAACAAAGATTTGAACTTAAATTTTGCCATAAAATCATGGGCTACCACTCATTTACTTGTAGGAAAAAGTTAAGGACGTATTGCTTAGCTGAAATAAGGGGGATTTTATGAAAATCCCCAAGTTTCTGGTTAATCATCAAACTCTCCCAACATAAATCATATCCACCTGCTGACAAATAAGACAAATTCTGCTCCAAGAAGGAAACAGAACAAGAGAAAGAGGAAATATACCATTTCAGTGAGCTAAACCACATAATGCTGGTATTTTATGTCAATGGATCATGCCAGCTCCTTATTATGACATATCATACCTCAACATTACAAGATGGAAGGAGAGAGTAATAGTAGCAAAGCCATTTCATGCCATTTTGAGCTATTGAATAGTATAGGATCTCATTTTTGACATCTTATAGCTAAAGACATATCCTTACGTCCCCTCTCCCAAATTTCATTTATTTCAAAAGGTTTGTAATCCAAAATAGACACTAGAATCTCAAAAAGGCACTAATTTCTAAAAGCGTCAAAGTCTTAAGGTGAAACCTAAGAAATCATTTTCTTTAATACACAAGTTAGGTAATTAAACTAGTCTTGTTTAAGACTGGCAAAGGGGGGCTTCCCTGGTGGCGCAGTGGTTGAGAATCTGCCTGCCAATGCAGGGGACACGGGTTCAAGCCCTGGTCTGGGAAGATCCCACATGACGCGGAGCAACTGGGCCCGTGAGCCACAACTACTGAGCCTGCGCGTCTGGAGCCTGTGCTCCACAACAAGAGAGGCCGCAATAGTGAGAGGCCTGCGCACCACGATGAAGAGTGGCCCCTGCTCGCCGCAACTAGAGAAAGCCCTTGCACAGAAACAAAGACCCAACACAGCCAAAAAAATAATAATAATAAATAAAACTGGCAAAGGGGTAAAAAATACCTCTCAAAGATCCAACTATTTTATGGAACTAAAAGACGACACCATATATTGAAGAGATGCTCCATAAATATACTTACGGTATCTAAGCGCTACCCATAATACATGAAATACTTAAATATGCAAATAAGAAAAAATTACTTAAGTGCACAAAAACAGGTTTTGTGGGTTGTTTATTTGAAAAAGACTCTATGGAAATAGTAATAGCCACCTTAAATATTTACCATAGACAAAAGAAACAACTGGTTTCTCTAAAGAATAAATCTGTATTCTGCAAGGATATGTTTAAGTATTTTTAAATGGCTTACTGTCAGAGCTCAGTTTAACTAATACGAAAGATGTATTTATATATCACCTAAATGTCTTTTAAAAATCTGCAGTATGGTTTTCATAATTGGTATTAAATTTCTTGTAAATAGGAAAGCAATGGTATGAAAATTACAGAAAGAGTTATCAAGTTACATGATCATAAATAATGCTGTTTCACTTAAGAAATAAGCTTCCCATAGCATTGATCCTATCTCAGCACAAATAACTCATCACAAAATACTACACACTTGCCAGACCTGTCTTCATAGCCTTTGGAAATAGAGTGCTTAATAACTAGACTCATTAATGCTAGTGGTAAATCAGTGAGATTAAATATTTCTATAAATGATTTCATTAATAAAACAGAGGGCCCATTTAAAAACTACTGAACTGTTAAGATGCAATATTTCAGAAACAGCATCTTATAAACATTTCAATTAGCATAGGTTGACAACATGCATAAAAGGTACAGCACACTAATGCCACCAGATAGAAAAGTGTGTACTAGCCAAGTAACTCATGAAGAATGGAATTTTCTTTAGAATATTGTAATGTAGAACAGCAATGTATATGAATATAATGGATAAGTAATCACTTAAAATATAATGAATTAAAGATATATATACATGTAAAAATCTATCTATCTAAACGTATTCTGTCTCATGTAGCTTTCAATAATCCTCTGAAGGATGGTATGCTATGATATTCACTAGCACACTCTATCATTTTACTATTAGTCTTAGATGGATCATGGACAATATGAATGATATTTGAACAGTTGAACAGTTGAGACTAAAGGAGTGAATACTTAAACACAAAAAGAATAATGATAGCTTACGATAGCCCTCAGTAAGAATGTTCAACATATAAAAGAGCTGAAAAATGAGAACAGAGACTATGAATTTCTAATAGTGCCACAAAGGCACAATGCAGGAATGACCACAGACTAAGTGGTACATAAAAGTAGAAAGTGTTTAGGTTTTCTAATACATGAAAACTTTACTTTTTATTTAGCTTTATTTCCTTTTAAACTGACAGCCAAATTATATATATGTGTGTGTGTGTATATATATATATATATATATACACACACACACACACACACATATATATACATCTATATATCTATATACATGTATTTTTTAAGCCTCCAACTGCACATTTTGGTGAACAGAGGAAACTACTCAGTTATAAGAGTTAATTTTACCCTCAAGCCCCAATCTCTGCTTCAGTCCAGAATGCTTCTAATTTGCCAGGAAGTGCATATTAGCTTAGGAGACGTGGGGAGCCAAACAGCAGAACTCCTGGCAAAGGATTGAGGCAAAAAGGAGCCCAGGATTCAGAGAAGCTGGGTAAATATCTAAATTCAAATCCCTTGTTTACCATAATGTTTTCTGTGTTGGGAAAACAAATCCATGCAGCTTAGGTTCTGTGTATCAAAGAGAGGAATTCAGGTGACTTTCTGCCAGACTAGTTTGTACTGGCATTTGAGGACTGAGCTTTTTGAAGCTTTCTCATTAGAAAGTGTATGGTGAGCCATATGTTAACCAATGCAGCAACGGTTTGAATTAGATAAAGCAAAACTGAGAAGTAAAAAAAAAATATTTCAAAACTGTCTTTTTAACAATAAATATCTCAAATTAAAGACTGCAACAAATCCTTTGACTCTATTCCTACAAAGTGGATAGGGGTCTATTTTTCCTCCTCCCCTTAAATCTGTGCTGGATTGAGACTACTTTGAACAATGAAATGTGGCAGAAGGGACATAATGCTATATCCTGTTTTAGGAATTCAGAGGTACTGGCAGATTTCACCTTGGTTCTGGGGGCCTTGAGCCACACTCTAAGAAATACAAATATCCTGAAATCTCAGGCCTTGTTTGCTAAGCCTAAACTATAAGAGGAGTATTACAGGATAATTTATCTTGTGGAAAATGAGAGAAAAAAACAAAGACCGTGGGGAAGCCAGACTTGCAAGTTGATTCTCTAGGACCAGACGACCCAACTGACGGACAACCATCAGAGATTAAGCACCCAGCTAAATCCTTCCCGAGTTTCTGACCCATAAAGTCATTAGCAAAATGAAAGAGTTGTTTTAAGTCATGTGGTTTCAGGGTAGTTTGTTACACAGCAATAGACAGCTAAAATATGATGTTATCGTAAGAATTCTCAGATTTCCAAAGCTGAACTTATAGAGAAAACTAATGTGTCAAAGTGTTTTCTTTCCCTCCTGACTGACGTGCTCTTTCGTTGTTTTTAGGAAAAAATCACTATTTGTAGCAAGGCATCCAAAGTCATCCAAATAGTTTGGCTTCCAATAAATAAACCATGCAGTATTGGCATTTATGCTAGTAAAATATTTCTGGGTGATGAATTTTACCAGCTAGGAAAATAACTTTGTATATACCTGCTCAGCCTTTAAAAAAAAAAAGCCTAAAAATTTTTGTCTGTATCTCAGGAAAGACTTTTAATAAAATATAGTTCTTCTTTAGCTCAGTTTTTTCTCAATCTTTTACAATGAATCACATTTTTTAATGGAATGGGCAATGCTTAATTGTAACACATATTTTCTGAAGGGTTATGTTATATTTCAATATAAGTACGTGTTTCTTTAAGGATGTTTTGAGCACAGTTTCATTAATTTGGAATATTTGTGCTCAATGAAATATTTATTTCAAAGGATTGCCCAATGATTAATTCTCAGTTTCCCACCACAATGACTAACTGTGCATATACTGTATTTATAAATGGATTTAAACATTAGGGAAAAGAAACAAACTGTGGAATAGATCAAGAAGTGTTTTTGTGTTAAGGATTTGCTATCTGAAAATATTCTAGAGCTTTTTCAATTATTGAATGAAAAGAATATAAAATGTTTTAGTTGGGTAGGGGGATGTTTATAACATAGTTAAGTAAAATTCAGATGCCAGATGCCATAGGAAGATAAAATCTGTACATTTGATCTTATTTTCAAATCTGCAAAGATAACTAGTAAACATTATTTAAATATTTTATGCAAAAATATGGGTGAACAAAGCTACATTTTAATCAACACTTAATAATCTGGATTATTTCATTAAAAAGTAAACATACTTATCAATGTAAAGGTGTCATTATTTTAATTATATTTTGTTGGTTAAGATACAAAGTTTTGAAGCCAAGCCTCCTGGGTTCAAAGACTAATTCCACTGCTTCTTAGCTATAAGATTTTGAGGAAGTTACTTTCCTCAAGTGTGCAATAATTTTAATATTACTTCTTCATAGAGTTACTGTGGGGATTAAACAAGTACTTTCAAAGCACTTAAAACAGTTCCTGGAAAATAATAAGACTTCTGTAAATATTACATCATCATCATCTTCATCATTACTATTGTGATTATGTAAATTATAGCCAGGGCCACCCTTACCCATGGGCAGAGTTGCCACTTGTCTCAGAAGCCTACTTGAAGTAGTCCCACAAACTCCTCTGTCTTAATTTACATTCTTGCCTGAAATTCCTTCAGTAATAGTAATAACAAGATATTTGAAGGTATATTTTCTGATATCTCAGAATTTTAGCTATAGCCCCCAAAGCTGAAAACAACAGGTTCCAAGTATATCCTCACAGTTAAAAGATGAAGGGAAGAAAAACATTGTTGCAGGGTTTGGCAAGAGGTGATTCAGCTCACTGTAATGACATCAACAGACCCACCCTACAGTCTGTATCAGCAGATACTTGGGAAACATGAAAAACTGTTAGGACATTCATAGACAGTGAGTTCTGACTAAGGGTTCTCCCTTCCTCCTTTTGAGATCTATGGAAAATACTGACCTGATGGGAAGAAGCATCTACAGGGGGTAGAGTTAAGCACATAATGGGGGAAAAACTTGAGGGAAGAGGAAATCTACGGGAAGCACTTGTAGAAATTAGGCCTACCTGGTAGGAAAGGAGGCTGGCATCATTTATCTTGTTTTATAGTTAAACTTTGCTGTTATAACCCCTGTTCATATCTGAGCAGGGGCTAGTGAACAAAAGAAAAGTAAACGAGTTTTTAGACTGAAAGAACAATCTGTAGTAGGGCAGCCTGTCCTCTCCTTTGGCTCAGAAAGACTATCTGATTTCCTGTGGGCCTAGTGGATACTGTAGGTCAGCGGTCCCCAACCTTTTTGGCACCAGGGCCTGGTTTCATGGAAGACAAGTTTTCGATGGACTGGGTGGGGGGGGATGGTTTGGGATGATTCAAGCTCATTACATCTATTGTGCACTTTATTTCTATTATTAGTACATTGTAATATATAATGAAATAATTATACAACTCAGTATAATGCAGAATCAGTGGGAGCCCTGAGCTTGTTTTCCTGCAACTAGATGGTCCCATCTGGGGGTGACTGGGGACAGTGACACACGAAGTGTGCTGCTAATGTCCAGTCTACTCCGTAACCTTGTTTTGGTTGCTGTCACTGCAGAGAACCCTGCTTCACAAAGATAGGATGCTGGAAATGGAAGCAGGCTTTTCAGTGCTTTTGTGGCAATCTCAGGATATCCCACCTTGACTTTAATCCAGAACATATGGAGATTTGAAATTGTCTCAAACATACTTTTAAGGCCCTGTCATTTGTGATCTCAAGCAGTTGATCCTCTTCTAGCATGGACAAAGTCAAATCACCTGGCTTATTCACAAACGGGTTGCAGATCCATTCCTTTCCAGTTCAGGGGTCTTTTGTGGTTGGGAAGTAATGCTCAAACTCTTTTGAAAGCTGAGACAGGTGATCATGCCCCAGCTGGGAGAAAGAAGGCCCTGGCTCAGTCGCTTTCAAAATCTCTGCTAATGTTTGAAACATGTCAAAAATCCCAATGTTCACTCATTGCCCCCATAACTCCAGTTTGGCTTTGAATGCAGCCACTTTATCTGCCGACTTGAACACAGTTGTCATTCTCCCCTGAAGTAACAGATTGAGTTCGTTGAGCAGGTTGAATATGTCACACAAATAAGCAAGTTTTATGACCCATTGTGTGTCACTGAAATGTGCTGCCAGTGGTGACTGTTTTTCTAAAAGAAATCTCTGGAGCGGCTCTCATAACTCAGAAACTCTGGCCAGTGATCTGCCTTTAGAAAGCCATCTCACTTCTGTGTATGAGAGAAGACGTGTGTGCTCTGCATCCATCTCCTCACAGAGCTGCGTGAACAGACGTGAATTAAGGGCATGTACTTTAATGTGGTTGATAATTTTAATCACATCCTGCAAAACGTTGTTAAGTTCAGGTGACGTTTTTCAGCTAGCCAGCATTTCTCAATGGATGACACTGTGTAGACTCACATTCAGAAAGAACCTCTTTGACTGGAGTAGTGAAACCAGAAAGCCATCTAGTCATGGCAGCTGCTCCGTCCATGCATATACCAACACAAAATGACCAATTCAGTTTTCCTGATATGTAATCATCAAAGACTTGAATAGTTCTGCAGCTGTGGTATTGGTTGGCAACAAAAGTGCACATAACATATCCCCATGCACATCCTCCTGAAAAATATATCTCACAAAAACAAGCATTGTTGCCTTGTTAACACCCGTGGACTCGTCAACCTGCATTGTGTACCACAGTGACTCATTAATCCTCTCAAACAATTGTGCCTCAATAGCCTCTGCTATTTCCTCAATTTGTCTAGTTACAGTGCCACCTTTTGAACTGTAGCCTCTCCTAAAAGTTCATGACAAATGTCCTTAGCCACAGACAGGATCAACTCTTCACCAACAGTAAAGGGCTTCCTAGCTTTAGCAATGTGGTTAGACACTAAGAATGATGCTCTCAGTGCAGACACATTTGATGAAGTTGTGTCCTTCAATAATTGCTTCTGTTCTTCATCTCTACATTTTTTTCTTTTGAAAAACTCCAAAGGCTTGTCTTTTAATGAGGGTGCTTGGTCTTCATGTGGCGAAGCAGTTTCAAAGGTTTCACGGCTTCATTGGATAGTTGGTCGCCACATATTATATAAAGCGGGCTTGGAGAATGTGAATCACGTGGTGCAATGAACCCGTAATTTAAGTAGGACTCTTGGTATTTTCTTCTAAATGCAGTTTTCTTTTTGTTGGCAGTCTTAGAGTCTTCTGCTGTCTCATCATTGGGTCTTTCCCCCTTTTCAAAGAAGCTCTCCAGCGACGTTTGTTTTTTACTCATTTTGGCTACAGTTAGCTGTGGACTTACCGAAACTGTGACTGAGACAAGTGCACAGTGCAGGAAAGAGCTGCAGATGGAAGTGATAAATAAAATAATGGGCAGGTCACACATGGACTAAAATAACCAGATGCAGCTGTACAACTGAAGTACATCAACTCACTTGCCACTATAAAGCCTGCCACCAGATGCAGCTTAATTGTCACTTGCCACTCACTGACAGGGTTTTGATATGAGTCTGCGAGCAATTGATTTATTATGGTCTCTGTGCAGTCAAACCTCTCTGCTAATGATAGTCTGTATTTGCAGCCACTCCCCAGCACTAGCATCACCACCCCAGCTCCACATCAGATCATCAGGCATTAGATTCTCATAAGGAGCGCGCAACCTAGATCCCTCACGTGCACAGTTCACGGTAAGGTTTCTGCTCGTATCAGAATCTATTGTCACTGCTGATCTGACAGGAGGCAGAGCTCAGGCGGTAATGCGAGAGATGGGGAGCGGCTGTAAATACAGATGAAGCTTTGCTCACTCTCCCGCTGCTCACTTCCTGCTGTGTGGACCGGTACTGGTCCGTGGCCCAGTGGTTGGGGAGCCCTGCTGTAGATGACCACTAAGGATGGCTTGCCATAAGCCTGACAACATGGCTACTGAGCTGGCAAGAAGACCCCAGGTGAAGAGGATTTGGGACACCAGCGGAATATGACTGAAGATTTCTAAACTACTCAAAAGTGTGGCACACAATAAAGGTTACTTTTGGATGTCTGAAACCCAAGAAATTTCCTTGAGGGAGGGCACAGAAGCAATTAAATAAGGGGTTCATGTTTATTATTTTCTCCTCTATTAAGTTCAGACTGTGAAATAGTTAAATTTTACTTTCTATAAATTGACTGTATATGAAGCACTTTTACAAAGAGTCTCATAAAATCCTCCAAACAATCTAGAGAATTTATACTCTAATTTGCAGAACAAAAAGGAGGGGCTCTATATTTCTTTGAGTAATGAAGGTAATCTAATGTCACAAATGCATCTTTTCTTTAAGCCACGTTCAGCCAATGATACTTACTAGTTTAGCTAATAGCGTAGGCCATGAGGGACTCAGACTTAAGTCAAATAAGTATTGACAAGAACTGCAAAATTGTCACAGGTACAGAGAACCATTTCCTGAAGGATGGGAAACCAAGAGACAAAAGAAGAGCAATGGTCTCCTGAAACATTTATGTAAAGGTACACTAAATAAGCACGTGATTGTGCAACAAAGATAAAATTAATTTTCCTCTATTTTAATTTGCCTGGTCCCGGGGTAGTCCTTACCTGTTCCAATACATGAGATACCTTATTTTTCAATCCCAACTGTCCCACTGCTGAAATTAAGGATGCTAAAAATAATAGCAGTAATTAATGGAGAATTCAAGGAATCATCTATGTCACAAGTAGACCTCTAGTCCACAGTTCTTATTTAACAGTGTAGGAGTGACTGTATAGTGCTATTTTACTATAATTACAAAAAAATACATGATAAAGAAATTACATGCTATTCTTTGAGTTCTCTTGGAAAGATGGGCAACTAAATACTCCAAATTTTTAGTTGTTATTTGAGCAACATAAACTAGCTTTGTAACTAATCTAATATTTTGATTCTGTCTACTATCCTTTTGCATATTAATTTTTAAAGGAAAAAAACAGAATGTTATAAATGTAGCAGGGAAAAATGCAACATCAAATAGCAAACTGACATTAGAATTGATTACTACTTGCTACAAAAGGCCAATCTAAAGCAGAAGAGAAATCACAAAAAAACAAAATACTTTTCTTTAACCTATGTTACATCACATATCATTTATGGGAGAAAGCAATAAAAGAGAAAATTGCCATAAGATATAGTAAAAATTCTTAAGGATTAGAGAGGGACTAATGGGAAGGCTTTCAAATTCAGGATCTAGAAAAAGTTAAGTAGCAAAACTAATATAAAATCTAGTTGATGAAATCATAGGGGTGGGACTTGCCAATATGGAGGCAAAAAATTATTCCTTTGAATTTAAATGCATAAATTCATGTAAACAGATGAAAGCAAGTATTTTCGAGTAAGGCTGCTTTCTCAGGGGAATTATATAAAAGGAAGGTTTGGGCTTCTGGCATCCAAATGACAAATGAAATTGAGAAGATGGCAGTTTCAACTTATAAAATATGTCATTAAACATTCAATATAAAACCATCAAAATGCATGATGTTATTTAAGAGGAAGAGACTAGTCAACTGCAAGTGAGTGCTGCTATCACATTCCAAACGCCACATCAGCTGCCACCTGGCTTTCATTCCTTCCCAGATCTGGGTAGTTGTGTATGATACAGTTTTTATCTGCAGATCCAGATCTGCTGACCCACATTTTCTATTCTATCCTTGGGCTCACTGTCCTCAGCCTTCCTCTCTAGTGATTCAATATCCATTAAAATTATCTTTCCAATGCCAACAATATATACCTGCCAACACAGAGAATGCAGGTGAACAGCTCTGAATGGTTAAATATTCATTAACTGAAATGTTCAGGAAATGGGCTACCATTATTTGTTGAATGGCATTGTTAGAATGCTATGGAAAATACTTAAATAGTACTTATCATGTATCAGACATAACTGCAAGGGCTTTACTTTTATTAACTCATTTGATCCTACCAACTACCCTATGAGTTGAGGACAATTATCTATCTTTTGCAGATGAAGAAACTAAGACACAGAGAGGTTAATGATCTATCCAAGGTCATATCCGGTAGGAGGAAGAGGCAGGATGTAAACACAGGCAATCTGGTTGCAGAGGTTGGGCTCCCAAATACACAAATTCCACTGCCTCTCAGTATCACTAAACATCTTTCTCAAGTATTTGTTTATTTACTGCTATAGTGAGTCAATGGACTGTTTAATTCTATTTAGCTACCTTGATAATCATGCAGTATTTTGGGATCATTATGCTGACAATGAATTTTCATTATATAATTCAATAAATGCTGGGAAGAAAATATAGGATATCGAACACACGCTTATTCATGTTGTCAATAAACTTTCAGTTATGTCATACAGGATGATAGGACACAAAACAATAAAAATGTAGTCACTGCTCCCAAAATACATATTTTGTGAAGACAGACGTGTAAATATATCACTACAATATTGTGACATAAATGCTGATAGAGGATAAACAAAATATGAGAGAACCAAGAAGAAAGCAACGAAATATTAGGGGAATGATGAGGCAAGGTTCCACAGAAAAGGAACATTTGGGCTGACTATAAAATGCTGAATGTCTTCAAAAGTTGGCAGAGCATACAGGATAATTTAAAATGAAATCCCCATAAGTTAATCAATCAACAGATATCCGTTAAGAGTCTGCTATTGCAAAGATGGCAAAGGATACCACTAAAGAACATAATATCCCTGGTCTGAAAATATAGTTTCTTATATTACAAATCATATTGCTTAATCAAGAAAAAATTCTGAAAAGCTAAGCAATACTGTAGGTGTTACACTTGTATCTTTTTCTCCTAAAATGTTAATGGTAATTAAACAAATATATATTAAATAACTACCATGACAGCAAAGCATTACTGGTATATTGTAGATGAAGGAGACATAAAGCCTGCTCCATAAGTGCTCACAACCTCATGAAGACAGTGGGTACATGCACAACAACTGTGATAAAAGGCAGACTCTAATAAGTCCCTTAACAGAGCTTTGGCAAAGCACTGTGTGAGATTAGGTAAGGAAGAAATTAACTCTAAATGGAGTTAATTTAGAGTTAATTCCATGTGGTTAATTAGGGTAAGATAATTCTAGGCAGAGGGCATAATAATAGCTAAGATTTATCAAGTGTTCACGTTCTAAGACCTTATTTAATATCCTTAACAATGTTATAATGTCAGTAGTACTAAAGTCTCTATTTTACTGATGAGGAAACTATAACAAAGAGAAGTTTCAGTAACCTACCCAAACTCCACAGGGCATAGGGGAACACAAAAGTTTCCCTACACTGCCTCACTCCTAACTGCTGGCTTTACTACCTCACTAGTGCAACGAAAACAAGATAAGAAAATGCAGAACTTGTATTCAGCAGGAACAAAATGACTAGACCGTATTTGGTATTAATGATCAGAAAAGAAATCTATAATAGAGTACATTAGTATAGTACATTAATAAGCAGTGGGTACATAAAATACATTTCCTCAGAAAGTTTGTTACTGTATAATAATGTGGGTCTGTGAACTATTCATTATGTTGGTAGAAACAAAGTATGCCAAATTGGAGCATTCTACAGCTTTTGGGAAGATATTGGGAGGTACATGCATAATGAAGAGGAAGAAGTTGTTGACAGTGTTTATGCTTTTTTTTTTTTTGAGGGAATTTGCCCTACCCAAATTTTTATTCTTATGATCAGAAGAATGAGGTGAGCTAAGATCTCAGTTGGAATTCAACAGCCCCATGTTCATGTTAATAAGAGCTACATGGAAATGAAGTAACTACTAATTAGGAGTAAACTAGAGCTATATTCATTACAGGTAACTCTCCCTGAGCAGGAGTTCTCATGCAGAATTCCTGAAGCATTTAAGTGGAGGACATCAATAAAATCACGTGAGGAATGATTACATAGTGAAGAAAAGGATGAACAGATACCAAACTCTGAGACATCTCAGGTAGTGCAAATATGTTTTACTTCCTGAAGATATGTGAAAAGAATTTCATAAACCACTCTTTGTTATCTGCTCTACCAGGCAACATGGAAAGAAATCTTAAGAAAGAAGTTAAATTTTTATGAATGTTCAGATTACAGAAAGATTGGCAATTTGCTGCCTTCCTATTTGGCCTGAACTTTCATGCCCTCCAGGAAAACTGTCTCCACCTAAAGGAGTTAAGATATATCGACATGGAGGAATCACCTTCTGAGGAAGTGCCAGGCCAGTTAACATCACTGTGCAAACTGTCAAGAGAACATAGTAGAGGCGGTGTAGTGTGGAAGAGTTGTTTCTCACCCCAATACTGATTCTCCCTTTCATTTACGATCATCGACTTTTAGCTTGATCCATGTACACTTGGAAAGAAGACTAAATTTCTAAGTTTCCTTTCAGTTAGGCATGTTCTTATGTCTGAGACCTAGCTAAAGGAACAGAAGTATAAATGTCCTGTGACAGCATGTTCTCTTTTCTTCTTCTTTCCTCCTTCCCCCATATTCTACTTAGAATATAGATACCAACACTTGAGCTTCATTTTGGATTATGAGGATGAAGGCCACACTTTAGGGATGGCAAAGCACAGAGCTGGGAAGAGCTCAGGTCCTTAAGGACTTTATGTAGAAAAGCTGCTATACATCATCTGATTACTTGCCTCGAGAACTATACATGAAAGATAAATAAAATTGAATCTTCTTTCAGTCACTGTTATTTTGTGCCTCTTTTTCTTAAATAAAACCTAGCCCTAACTGATACAGTTTGTATATTATGGAAATGTTGGAAAAGTTAATCACTACCATGTCAGAAAGAGTTTTGATTGCTAAACTTTATTTCCATATTTATGTCCTGGTGAATCATTATTACAAAGATAACCAATGAATGTTTTAGGGTTAATGGTGAGGATCAAGTAGCCAGCTAAGAGGTTATTATAATAGACCAGTGATAATGTAATACGTATTTAAACTATGGAAATTAGATATAAAGAATGTTATTTAAAAAATCTCTCTACTCCATAACCACCCCTCTTGAGTCTTGATTTTAGTTTATTTACTTCAATAAATTATTTTCTTAGTCTAAATATCTAAAAATATTTTTCTGAAAACTAATATCCATTTTCTTTTTTGAAGCAGTAGAATTTTCTCCAGATTTCTCTCAGACTTTGAACCTCAACTTTTTTATCCCCAAAACAACCCTAACTTGCCCAGGATGCTGGACTGAAGAAGAATGGCAAAGACAGCTGTGTATTCGTGTACAGAATTAGTAAATCTTGGGCAAGCTTAACGGCTTAATGTCCTATTTAAAATTCAAGGTTGGTTTGTGTAAGAATAGTTCATAAAGTATAAACAACTAGGGGTTGATTTTTTATCACAACAATATGTTCCACTAGAATTGTATTATGGTTAGTTTATGTTATTTTGAGACCTTGTAAGAAATACCATTATTTAAGAAACACTTTTCCCCAAATTTTTTCTTTAAGTAAAATTGCTCTATAACAGGAACATTATATTGATTTCCTAAATAGTTATTAACACATTGTATATTTCTTTAAAAATTTAGGAGACTATATAAAATATATTCTAAAAATTTTAAGTGGAAAGAAAACTGTTTTCCAGCTCATAAAGCACACATATTCTGTGATAACATATATGTTTTAACCGAATGATTTTTTAAATATAGTGGAATATTTAATGTTTTATACAATTCTGTGAAAAGGCACATTACTCTTTTTTTATTGGAGTATAGTTATGTACAATATTACATAAGTTACAGGTGACAATATAGTGATTCACAGTTCTTAAAGGTTATACTCCATTTATAGTTATTATAAAATATTGGCTATATTCCTGGGTTGCAAAATAAATCCTTGTAGCTTATTTTATACATAATAGTTTGTACCTCTTAATCCCTTACCCCTATATTGCCCCTCCCCCTTCCCTCTTCCCACTGGTAACCACTAATTTGTTGTCTGTATCTGTGAGTCTGTTTCTTTTTTGTGATATTCACAAGTTTGTTGTATTTTTTAGATTCCACATATAAGTGACATCATACAGAATTTGTCTTTCTATGTCTGACTTATTTCACTTAGTGTAATACCCTCTAAGTCCACCTGTGTTGTTGCAAATGGCAAAATTCTCACTCTTTTTTATGGCTGAGTAGTATTCCATTATGTATATATACCACATCCTCTTAATCCAATCATCTATTGATGGGCACTTAGGTTGTTTCCATATCCTAAGTATTATAAACAATGCCACTGTGAACATTGGGATGCATGTATCTTTTCAAATTAGTGTTTTTGTTTTTTCTGGATATACATTCAGGAGCGAAATTGCTGCGTTGAATGGCAGCTCTATTTTTAGTTTTTTTCATTTTTATACTAAAACTGTTTCTTCATAGCTTTAGATGAGGAAATATCTGTCTTACACACCAAACTTAGTATTTAAACAAGATACTTATTTGTTTTTTCAGCAAATGCTTACTATGTGCAAGGCCCTGTATTAAGAATCATAAAAAAGGATTACTAAGATGTATCTCCTACTTTCTAAGGTTTCATAATGTAGAAAGAGATAGATCACATAATGGAAGTAGGCATATTGTGCTGTGTCAAGTCTTAAGAAGGAAGAGAGAGGGATTCTAAGGAAAAATTCATAGTTGTTTGCTGGTACCTGAAGCAGAAGTTGTTTTGACAGCGGGAATAGAAAATGAGGCTAAGCATGGCAAGAGTTTTGGCCCAGAGTTTTGAATTGAAAAAGAAAGAGAGAAAGAAAACTCGCTGCAGTATGGAGAATGAACTGATAGGGGAAGAGGTGAAAAGCAAAGAGTAGAGGCTATTCCAACTATACATGTGAAAAATGATGGTCTCCTGAACAAGGGCAGTAGAAGAGTCTGTACTGAGAATGAGACAGACAGGAAAGAAATGAAGAAGGTGAAATCAAAAGAACTTAAGCTCAGCTGAATGAATACATTGTACACATCAGAAATTGGAGAAGTAAACAATATTATCAAGATTTCTACCTGTGATAAAAGAATAGACGTCATATCGTTAATGAAAATGTAAGGAAGCAATTTTGAAGATTAGATGGAGGATGGAAATTAAATGAGACTTTTTTTGGACATGTTGAGTTTGAGGTGGATGCAAACCATCCACACGGACATATCTGGCAGGCTGGTGGATATACATGGAAGTAAAACTGGGGGAAAAAAAAAGTCTGTCCTGGGAATATACACATTATGATAGCCTAAAGATACTATGTTTCTCCTTCCTAGCTTTTTGTAAACCCAAGCTCACTAGATTTCATTCTATAGCTTTATATTCTCAGTTACATAAGTTTTTATTCCATGATCTACTCTCTTTAAATATTGATATGACTTAATATTCTATCCTAAGCTGGAGTGGTTCTCTTATGCACATACTTTCTCTTCAAAAACTGAACTGCAGTTATCATTTTAAATTATTATCATAGAGATAACATCAGGTTGAACGTGCCAATATTTACTATTTTTGACCTACAAAAATGGCAAATACATATAGTTGATTCTAGTAATACATATTATAGTATTAAGCCAATTGTAAAATACATAAATTAGTTACTAGAATTATTCATATCCCACTGACTCAAGACTTCAATATTAAATGTATGGTGATATATTTCAGGCTATTGTCAATTAATACATACATTGACAAAAGTGGGATTATACTATACATACTATAGGAACTTGCTTCTCTTACCTAATATATTATAGTCCTCTTCTCTTATTTATACTTACCTTTTAATTTTTGCAAATAACTCCAGTATTTTCTTCCTTCATTTTTATAAAAATTTATCAATGAAAGTTATTTTATACATTTATATTTCATGCATTTGTCCAATTATTTCTCAGCATAAATTCCATTCTATTAATGAACATTAGGCAAAGCTATGTGCCTTCAGAGTTTCAACATGCTGAAAACTTGCAGATAGGTACATCTATCCTAGGTATACATAACACATGAACTATGCTCTAAATACTCCTTTTTTTTTTACTTTTTTTTTACTTGGTGTCTCAAAGTTTCTTCAGTATAAGGTGTCCTAAACAGAACTTTCTCTTTCCTTCCTTACCCCTCTTTTTCCTTCTCAATTTTGTTGAACACCATCCTCTTTCCAAAACAATTTCTAAACAAACAACCCAAAAAAAAAAAAAAAAACACACCTGGGAATCATCCTAGAATACTCTTTTTCCTTTAGCCACCCCATCTCCAAATCATGCCTTTCTTTACCAGTTTCTGTATATAATATATCCTTTGGATTTTCATTAAACAATGCTCCTTATCTACAGCCCTACTGTCTTATAAGTCACTGATCAGATCCTTCCTGCTTTCTCACTCCCTCCACAAACCTATCTTTCTCAATGCTGTCAAAGTGATTTTTGTATACTTAAAACATTTATTGACACCTTATTTGCTATAGGATAAAACCCAACTCTTTCAAATTCTATGTAAGGTCTTACATTCCCTTCCTGGACCCTGCTTATCTTTCTATCCCATTTCTTGCATCATTACTCTTTCCTCTTTACTCCAGCTTATTAGCTTATTAGACTATTAGACTTTCCCAAATGCTGTCATTTATTCTCTGTTCAATTTCATTGGAATCCCCATCTCTTCCTGGCCACCTGGCTAATACATGTAATTGCCCCTCAATAATCAGCATAATTTTTTAAAAAAAATCTATGTATCATAATGAGCTTATTTACAAAAAAGAAACAGACTAACAGACTTAGAGAACTAACTTATGGTTACTGGGGGGAAGGGATAGTTAGGGAGTTTGGGATTGACATGTACACAGTGCTATATTTAAAATGGATAGCCAACAAGGACCTACTGGTAGCACAGGGAACTCTGCTCAGTATTACCTAACAACCTAAATGTGAAAAGAATTTGAAAAAGAATAGATACACGTATAACAATCACTTTGCTGTACACCTGAAACTCAACATTGTTAATGAACAATATAAAATAAAAAGTTAAAAAAAACCCTATTTATCCTATCCTTTACCTTCCTGGTAGAATTACTTCCCTCTTAGTGCCCAGTAACCCCCATACACTATTTTATATCAAATAGCTATCATGAATATTTAATTGCCTTTACATGTATATACTTAATTTTTCCACTTCTCTAGGATATGGAAGGAACTACATCTAAATTATATCAATATTCTTAACACCTAACTAAGTGTAGGTTCTGAATGAATCTTGGATGAATGAATGGATGGATGGATGAAAAGATGGGTGGAGGAAGAAAAAATAATTCATGAGAAGTTACCTGAGGATGAAATGTAGGTGAAAAATCTATATTTAAGGGTTTGTAGGCAAAAAAGGAAGAGAATTAATTAAGAGGCTTTGTCAGAATAAAAGAAAAAAAGCACACAAGGGTGGTATATCACAGACAAAGGAAGGAGAAATTTTTCAAAGATAAAATGGTCAGCAATTTAGATTGCTGTACAGAGGCCAACTAGGATGACAAAAAAAGACAGATGTTTTTTTAAATGGTCACTAGGGACTAACGTAGTGAATTAGACATTTGTAGTATATGTATTTCTATTATGAGTCTTAATGAATATTTTAGTCAATTGGTAAGATTAAAAGACTGTCATAGACATTATCTCATTTGAGGGAAAAAGGTAACGAAATATTTTACTTTATAAATTTATTTATTTTTGGCTGCGGCAGGTCTTTGCTGCTGCACATAGGTTTTCTCTAGTTGCAGCAAGCAGGGTCTACTCTTTATTGTAGTGCGCAGGCTTCTCATTGGGGTGGCTTCTCTTGTTGCAGAGCACAGGCTCTAGGCGTGCGGCCTTCCGTAGTCATGGCACACAGGCTCAGTAGTTGTGGTTCACGGGCTCTAGAGCGCAAGCTCAGTAGTTGTGGTGCACGGGCCTTGCTGCTTCACAGCATGTGGGATCTTCCCGGACAAGGGCTCTGCACTAGCAGGCGGATTCTTAACTACTGCGCCACTAGGGAAGCCGGGTAACAAAATACTGATCAATATGTAAATATTTTGTAATTGTTGCTTTAAATGTATGTCCACAACATTTTTAGTGTCTATTCTTTAGAAGTAAGGTAATTATTTAATTTCAACAATAGAGAATTCTTCTAAATCACAGTATGTATTCTTCTGTATAAAAATAAAATTTTGGCTTTGGAAATTACTGCATTCTTAGGTATAGTAATTTAGTATTTTAAGAAATGTAGTATATTAAGAATATATATGATATAGGTAGATGTAGATATTTACCTATCCACTGGTCAATTTATCTACCTTTATATTCTGTACCCACTCAATCCTCTATTATTTTATCTACCTGTACTTTGAAAAATATTATCATTTTGTCCACGTAATTACACTGCTTTTTCAGTCTTCTGGGGGATTCCCCTAAAACTCAGCACTGTGTGTTATTAAATATTCTACTGATTCTCAATACCATTCAATTGAGTATGTGCCCTAGGCAAATTTTGCCTTTATATAACAGAAATTCAGGTAGACATTAATTCTCTGTTGATTCCCAACCCTATGCAAGAAAAGATTACATTATTACACAATAACATATTTAAATGATTTAATGTGAAAGTTTTTCGATTTATTTAAGTATTTTGCTAAGTAGTTTAAAACTAAATTGAAGACATTATATTATAAATGAAATTCTTCAGATAATTTAAAATATATATTATATATACATATATTTATATATAACCTATATAAATATATATATATATATATATAAAATTTTGAGCACTAAGTGAAAATTCATAGGATAATATCCATAGGACACCATCTTCCATAATACTTTACAGAAAATTACCTGAAAAAGCCAGTACATTATGTACTTCAGAGACTGACTTAGACATTTAAAAAATCATGTTTTGCATTTTATTTTCTAACGTGTGTGTGTTAAATATGAAATTGGTATCCACACTTGGCACTGGAAAGATTGACAAAGGTCACAAGTATTTTTTTTCCTCTTAGCTCACTGATTTTCAAATATTTAAATTTTCACACTGAACAATTTAAGCACGATAAAATATATCTCCTTTCCTTAAGTAATTTTAGTCATCAACAGAGAGCACTAAAAAAGAGATCAAAAGAGAAATCAACACATTTTTTTCATTATTCTCCTTTTTTGGCTTTTCTGGCAATAGGTAAAAGTTTTCACATTGAAATTCCTTAACAGGTTCAAATTGGTGATCATGGTCATGCTGAGGGGATAAAGTAATTTTTTCTACACTACTCTCATTTCTGCTTACCCCTTGACTTAGACATCATTGTCATTCTGATTACATCATCTCAGAAAATTTACCTTTGCTGCTTCTGAGTTCCCATTTTCCCCCCTTTCTCATTCATGGCATAAATCAATACTGGAAAAAAATGTAAGACTAGTGGTAAGAAAAGGATTGATGTAGGGAGGGAATAAGATTACATTCTCATATATTTTTGCCACCTCCTGAATGTGTGACCTGAGATGTGTATATATATACACACACACACACACACACACACACACACACACATATTCACAAACGTACATCTCTTGAGCATCAGCATCCAGATCTAAACATTTAGATGTGGGCTTCCCTGGTGGCTTGAGAGTCCGCCTGCCAGTGCAGGGGACACGGGTTCGAGCCCTGGTCAGGGGTGGTCCCGCATGCTGCGGAGCAGCTGGGCCGGTGTACAACGGCTGCTGGGCCTGCGCTGTGGAGCCCGCAAGCTGGGGCCCGCGTGCCCGGGGCCCGTCCCCAAGGCGGGAGGGGCCGCTGCGATGAGGGGCCTGCAGCACCGCGGCGGGGAGTGGCCACAGCTCGAAGCGGCTGGAGGGTGGTTGCACACAGCGGCGAGGACCCAACGCAGGCAAAAATACAATAAATAATAAAAATAAATTAAAAAAAATAAAAAGAAAGACCTGATTCAAATAAACCTTTAAAAAAAAATTTAGATGTAAAGCACCTAGCCATGATAGATAACCAATAAAAGTTTCCTAAATAACTTTTAAAAATTCAATTTATACTACTTCTTTAATAGGATTCCCAATAATTACAGACTCTTGTTTTTAGATACTAGTCTCAATAATCCTGACGTGGAAACCTTGCTTAAGTGTATGAATAATATTTAAACTTTCAAAGATACAATGAAAATAAGTTATCAGGAACCACTTTAGTTTCATATTTTATTCTCTCAACATCAAACATCCTTACTTTTTTCTACTACCATATTTTGATTTAAAAAAAAGAATGTTGCAAAAATGCAAAGTTCAAAAAAATTCTATTTGTTTACAAATCACTTTGTAAACAAGTTATCATGTCAATCAAATCTAAAACACTGCTGTGATTTCTTAGATCTCTTGGAAACCATGATTGACTCAGGTCCAAAGGCTTGAGAGGCCACTCATTTGTAGGGGGATGGCTTTTAGGGTTACTGCCTACATTTCTGTAGCATTTTACTATAGCTTAAAGATCTGGTGGGGGACTTTTCTTTTGATTTTAAATATTTCCAAGAGAGTGCTACTTGATGATTGTAGGTATCTTGGATCTAGTAATGAGTTGATAAGCCACAAAAATGGTGAAAAGGAAGGAATCGAAGAAAAGGAGAACAGAGGAAGGAAAGAAGAAAGAAAATTGATTTCCATCGTGTCCCTATTTTACATGTGGTAATAACTATGAGGGAAGTAACCTTTGTCCGTATAGATAAAATTAAAGCTCCTAAAATCTCAAAATGGCAGTCTGCTATCCCATCAAAATTCACATGGCAGGAGACCAGGAACAATCAGATTTCAAACCTGGGGATTATGAACTAGGTCTTTTAAGTAAAATAAAGAACAAACTCTTTCTTGTAGGACACTGCAGCTATTTCTACGATAAACTTTAAAACCTGCAATCCCTCCATTTTGCCATACAGTATAACCCTCTCATTGACCCTGATTTCTAATCTACAAAAGACAAGCAATGACTAAAATCAGCACAAAACAACAGCATTAAAAAGAGTTTTAAAACTTTTTTTTTAAGTGCACTGATCACCACCTCCACTTTGTCCCAGTGTCTCTACTCTCACTTTTACCCTAATAATTTAAAATGAAAAAGGTGAAGTCCTCACCTTCAGCTTTTTGAGCCATATGCTAAGAAACACAAGGTTTCACAAGATTTATTCTTGTGTGAAAATTTTCATTATGCTGTTCTATGGAGGAAATAAGGCTATTAGTTTCTCAAAAAGAAGGTAAGTCATCTCCATTATAATAAAATCTGCTGCAGCTTTTATTTTCTTAATTTATTTTGTAAATATTACCTATGATGATAGTTTATGGGCATGCGGCATCACCTTACCCAATCACACTGCAACAGAGAGAATTCAGGAGTCCTTCAAATACTCTTGTCCTTTTGCTTTGTTACATGGAGAATAAATCTTTATAAACAATAGTTTTTCACAGCAGCCGAGTGAAGAATATCCTTTGCCCACTGTACTCTGGGGAAATAACAGAAACTTTCTATTGAACCTAATTAAACTATGCACTAATACATTACTGACATTCAGGAAGGGGCTATATATATATATACAGCTCCTTTAATTTGTTTGATTTTTTTCATTTCATTATATAAATAGTTTGGGGAAAATTGCTTTATAAATAGCTATTTAAAACTCGTGTGGCAATTTATTTTAGCTTTTAGTTTCTACACATCAGGCTAATTTACAAACCTTAGGAATAAAACTATGCCACAGTTATTTTGTTTTTATTCCCATAATCCTAACTACTAGGAAAAGTAAGCTATTATTCTAGTATTTTTCTCAGTACTTAGATGTCCAGTAGCACTTTGACAAAAGAGATAAAATAAAAACAAATAGGAATCAGTACTGAGAAGGGGTATATGTTCCCACGAGTAACATAAGATACGCTGTGGGTATGAACATTTTTATTTATGCAGAAAATATTCTTAATGAAACTCATGGACAGAGATATAGAAACAATTTAAAACTGGATTAAAAATGTATTACATTAAATATGACATTTGTCCTATATTTTTGTTTACCATACATAAAATAAATTATAATGAAGTATACAAAGAATACTTGCAGAGTTATAAAAGATATGAAGGTCATAAAATCACTAGTAAACTAATAAAACCATTAATATGCTGATACATCTCCTTCTATTATTTATTTCAATACCCATATGCTTGTTAACAATGTTGAAAAATTGAGCTTACGTTATGTGTATTAATTATCCCAAATTATCTTTCAAATTATCCCAAATTATCCTTCTAAAAATCACCGTTTTAATAACTGCGTAAGAGTCTGTCACATAGACGCGTCATAATTATTTACCCATTCTATTTCTTTTTGGCCATGTATGTTTTACAACTTTCATAATTATAACTCACATAACTAGAAACATATATTTAGGTAAATCTCTGCCTGTGTTTCTCCCTTCTTCAGTTACAGAAGAAGTGTGTTTTTCTGTAGTGTGTTTTCACTGTAGAAATTAATAAATTGTTCCTGAGATTTACAAGATTATGAGGTATTATTTCTAGTTTTCAGTGGCACTGAAAATCTCTCTTACATAATTTCATGAATATTTCAATAGGAACATGAGGGAGTACAAATTAGGGGCAGCTAGCCAAGACCTCCACTGGAAATCAGTCTCTGTAATATCGAACAACCTCTACTTACTGACTTTGTTGTAGTACAATATCATATTTTTCTTGAAGCATATGCCACAAATTCCTACACAGAGAAAGACATTCTTACATATGACTTCCAAAACACTCTCCTGCAGTTTCTAACAGCTGGCAGACTTTTGATTACAGTAACTTTGACAAATGTGACACTGACAATATTAATGCATTAATATCATTCATATCAATCACATCTAGCTTGAAGGGTCATTTTCAAAGTTAATCGCTTAAGGCAAAGTCACCAACCATTAATGCTCCTAAACAGTAACCATTCAGAAAATTGGGACTTAGGCTACATTTAATCATATTTCAAGTTGTTTTGGAAAATATTTAATATGACTGTTCCAAAATACTTCCCAAATGAATATTTTCATATGTACTTATTACTATTAATTAGACATATTTCAATTCTGAATGTTAATTTGATTCTTTTAAAAAGTGTATTATTACTATGTCCAAATTTCCAAAAATCACCCTCTTTATATGTAATGTACTACAATTTCTGAATAATTATAAATTTTCAAATAGTAAGTAACTGGTAATTTAAACAATTTGATGTAACATATAACCTGGTAGTGCAATGAAAAGCAGTTATATGAAAGATGCATTTTAAGAGAAGAATACAAGGCACCAAAATAAAGTATTCTGTAGACACCATCTATCATTGCAACTTGCATTCTATGGAATTAAACTAGTTTTAAGTGTTATTGATGGAATTTTATAAACCAGTTTTTACTATTTGGATAAGAATTTAAAAGTTAGAAATGCGAATGACAGTTTAAAAAGGAAAGCATGAAAATGTGGAAACCAAATTAAATCTACTTAGAAAAATGTTGAAATCCAAGTAATTTGGATCCCCAAAATAACCAGTGGTTCATATCCTGTTCCAAATGAGAAGTCCTCCTTTCAGCCAATTGCTGCTGTAACATTCAATGAGCTCAGGGTCAGACCAGCTCTATGTATTTTTGCCGCAACTTAAACAGGTTTAGCTTTCAAGCATAGATTGAGAGAAAAATTATATGGGGAAAAAACATATGAACAACTGCAAAGCATTACAACTCTTGTTTTATAGCATAATGATAAAAACTGCCTGGGATGAAATCCTGCACTGCTACTCACTATCTCTGGGATCTTGTGAAAATTACTTAAAACCTCTGGTCCTCAGGTTTTTCATATGTAAAATGGCAATAACAATAGTCATTCAGGATTGTTAAGATAATTAAATGGCATAATATACAGGAAGTAATTAGAAGAGTTGGTGGCAGAGTGAGTGCTATATCAGTATTGCATATGATTATTATCACGTGGATGGCTTTCCATTATACTCCATCTACAATCTATTGCCATGTACCAATTATATCCAAAAGACAGAAGAAATATGCATACCTGAAGATATTATTTATAACAATAATACAATCGATATCAATGGGAGATAAAACAGTTGTGAAAAACTCAAGAGGTTACCTAGCATGGAGGAGAAATTTACCATTTTTTATTCATAATCTCTATTTTACTCCTGATTTACTCCTCTTGTCACTCAATCTTTTGCACCACATTCTAGCCAGATAATTGCACATGGTGCTGCTTTCAGAAATGTATATGCCGAGGCGCTCTGTTTTATTTACTAATTACTTTGGTTTTCATTTGCTCTTTTTCTAGTTTAAGGTGGAGGTTTACATTACTGTTTGGGGACCTTTCTTCTCTTCTTATAAAAGCATTTAATAATACTACAAATTTTACTCTCTGCAGTGCTTTGGCTGCCTTCCACAAATTTTGAAATGATTTCTTTTTTTATTCAGTTCAAACTATTTTTTTTTTTTTATAAATTTATTTATTCATTTATTTATTTTTGGCTGTGTTGGGTCTTCGTTTCTGTGTGAGGGCTTTCTCTAGTTGTGGCAAGCGGGGGCCACTCTTCATCGCGGTGCGCGGGCCTCTCACTGTCGCGGCCTCTCTTGCTGCGGAGCACAGGCTCCAGACGCGCAGAGCTCAGTATTTATAGCTCACGGGCCCAGCTGCTCCGTGGCACGTGGGATCTTCCCAGACCAGGGCTTGAACCTGTGTCCCCTGCCTGGGCAGGCAGACTCTCAACCACTGCGCCACCAGGGAAGCCCCAAACTATTTTTTTAAATTTCTTTAGACTTTTTATTTGACCCATGGGATATTTGCAATTATGTTGTTTAATATCCCAATACTTAGGGATTTTCTATATATAATTCTGTCACTGGTTTCTAGTTTAATTCTGTTGTAATCTGGGAGCATAATTTGAATGATTTCTATTCCTTGAGGTTTGATTTGTGGCCTGGAAAAAATATATATATCTTTATGTGTATTTTAAAATACCATGTATTTATTGTTCTTGAATAGAGTGTTCTATAAACATCAGTTTGGCTTACTTGGTAGATAACATTGGCCAATTCTATGACATTATTGATTTACTATCTAATTTCTGAGAAAGCAGTATTCAAGTCTCCAATTATCACTTTAGTTTCTTCAGTTTTCCTTTCAATTCTATCACATTCTTCTTCATGTATTTTGAAGCTCTGCTGTTAGGACTGGTAGTGTGTCTTCTTGGTAAACTGACCCCTTTTTACCTTCGTGAAATGATCCTTTCTATTACTAGTATTATATTCTGAAATCTAGCTTGTCTGATATTAATATAGACACTCTAACTATGAATTTTGTAGTTGATCCAGATTCTCATTGTTAATTTTGGAGCATTATATCATTGTGAACTTGTGTTACATCCTATGTGGAAACAGAACCCTTGACACTGTTTTTATTGAAGCAAAGATCTGAAATTCCATTTTCTGGAGAATCCTCCCAGATTTGGACAATTATTTGTCTGTAAAGCTTAGTTTCTTTTGATGCTGTGAAGAGTTAACATTTGTCCTGTGTGTCCACAGGTCTGTTAGTGGATAATGAGGATTTGACTTAGGAGCTCGTCCATTTTACACCAGAAGCCTGACAACTAGCTTTAAAGTCAATCTCATTACAACCTGATTTTGATGACATAGTTTCATTTCATGAAGTGTATTGCCATTTTACACAGGGATAAATGTGAGTCACAAAAAACTGAACATATTAGAGTGACCTTTCACTCTCAGTTACACATGAGTACAGCCTTAAAAAAATAAAGGCTTTAGATGCTTATAAATAAAATCATTTAAGAGTCTAATTAAGTCACAGTATAGCATAAATGAAAGAGCATAGAATAGGAAATGAGAAGACTTATATTTGAGACCTGCTTTCACAACTTACTGATAACCTCAGGGAAGATATTTAGTAGCAAAAAGCTTCAGCTTCTTAGCAATAAAAATGGATACAATAAGACTACCTGACTTAACTACTAAGAGACTTATTATGAGGCACAAATCAAATATCTAGAGTGAGAACACTATCAAGTGTTACACAATTATTTGTTTTTATTATTAAGTTGATTTAGTTTTAGGTTCTTTGGCAAATGCTATAAAGTATCAATTTCATCCAGTTAGGCAGTAGAGTTTTGAAATTGCAATCACATATTGAGGTACATAATAATATCTTAGTTTTAGTAATGAGAAGTGTTGGCAATCTCTATTTCTGAACACATGAATTTAGAAACACATTACTTTTTTTTAACATCTTTATTGGGGTATAATTGCTTTACAATGGTGTGTTAGTTTCTGCTTTATAACAAAGTGAATCAGGTATACATATACATATGCTCTCATGTGTCTTCCCTCTTGCGTCTCCCTCCCTCCCACTCTCCCCATCCCACCCCTCCAGGCTGTCCCAAAGCCCCGAGCTAATATCCCTGTGCCTTTTTTCCTTATGGAGATTGTACCAAAATCTAGCGTTGATAGAGATTTTCCAAATATCATTTTAATATTTTGTAATCCCTTTGTCTCCTTTAGGATGTTATAATTTGACATTGATGAGTAGTACTAAGATCAGGAAGTAGCATGGTTAGTTTTCAGACAGCTTCATGCTGTCAGTCCCATCAGTTAATCTCTCTTCTCACATGTCAGCTTAACACTGCACAGTCATTTGAAAGCTCTATGTAAGAATCTCCAACCTTCTTTTCTTGTTATAAGGAAGTTCCCTGAGTTTTTTTGTCATTATACATTCTTTAATCTGTTTGAAAGTAACATGACCCACTGCATGGTTTCCCCTTTATTAATGCAAATGTTCCAGACAGTATCCTTTAAAGTCTAGAATTAAACATTTTCTGTCAATTTCAGAAGATGGAGCTCTGTTCAAAAACTGAGAATGCTACAACAATCCTCACTTTAATTGCTGCATCATAATCTCCAGACCTGAAAAGCCCTGGAGACCCTGATACATAAAATGCCTTTCAGCTATGCAGGGGTGGAATTCATTACAAGTGTGTTTTAAGTTGGGAATATATCTTGAACTCACTGAAAAAATATCAATGCCCTTGGGGTACTTGATAACTTGAACTATTATTTAAAGTGTAACAATGGTGATACACTAAGAGAGAGCAAAAAAGTAAGAAAAAATGTAATTATAACTATGAGGATACACATACATGAACATAGCCTTCTAGAGAAATAAATATTATTATCAGATCTTCTTGCAAAGAGCAGGGAAAAAATTGAAATTTCTCTGGAAGACAAAAATCATTATCAATAAAATAACACTATTTTAACATGACATTAATTGTAAGGATAAAAGTGAAATTTCTACCTAGTATAGTATTAGTAGTCCACTTCATTATACACTTACATTTTACATAATTTTTAATAGGAAAATATAAATGCTGTCTCATGATATAATCTTGTAATGTAAGTGAAACTCATTTATATATCGAACCTTAAGAAATTTTTACATAAAAATGTAACCTTTGCTTTGAGGTCTCTATGCATTATATTCATAGCTAAATCAACGGCAAATGAATATCCTGCATCAATCAACAGATTACAGAATAAAGTTCACACACTTCAACAATAACAATAGCACAGCAAGTGGTATGGTTTTCTCATTCCATTGAACTATGTGGAAAATAATTTCTGAGGCCAACGCACAGGCAGTCTTAGATTAGTGGATTTTTTTTTTTTCTCTCTCTTTTTTTCCTTAGTCACATGTTAAATACTTGTCTTCTAAATTAACTGCATGGGTCAGGATTAAAGAAAGAAGAGGGTGCACAATCCATGTCAGTGAGTATATTAATTGGCCTCTGTGCATTTTTTTTGATGACTTAATTTAAAATCATTTTTGCTGAGAAATCTTTTGAAAGGGAACATGTGATTTTCAAAGAAAAGTTGTGGGGCAAGCTGATCAAAGTGCCCATCAGCTGGAATAACATTTAACTGTGGGTGACCTGAAAATCCTCATAATGGAGCTTAATCACATAAAACAGAAAAACAAAATCAACAGCAAGCACGAACATGGTGAGATAGCCCTATGCTGCCAATCAAGCAAACAGTGTTTTAATGGTTCAGAGAAAAGACACCAATCAGTGTGCTGATGTGATATCCAACTTGGTACTAGTGTTGACCTCCTTATCTCCTGCATAGAAGACATCTGAGAACAAAGTATGACCACTAAAATAAAATAACAGTACATACAGTAACACCAAGATTTCCTTAATGCTTACATTTATGTTGACATACAGGGGCACAAAAAATAAAAATATAACACTGAGTATGATTCACAAGTAGAAAGTCGCAGAAGCACACATCACCATTTGAAATGCACAAAAATGGTTATCACATTCATTTATTTTTACATTATAGTACTTCTAAGAGTTATTATATAATATTCACAATTGCAAGATCTTATTCCAGGTGTTCTGCCTTTTGCTTTGTGTTTCTATACAGGAAGTTTAAAATTAAAGTTATTTATAGAAAATTATTTTGTTTTCTTCTAAATAATGCACCCAAGTGGAAATTCCCATCACAATCATGAAAAAAAAAAAATCCATCCACCAAAAGAAGCCCATAAACTAAGCAAGAGAAGGGGTATCCTAGTGTGTTCTCCTTGGTATGTCCCAAACATATTTGGAAGGCATTAAATGGCTTCTTTGAGAAAAGTCTATTGGTATTTCTGTGTCTCAATTGCAGAATATTGATGGAAAAAACGTAGACACAATACATCTTCCTGACTCAATATACTCTACATAATGGATTATGCAGAAATTGCATGGATGCTGCCCTTACTTCTTTGTGCAATCAGAACATCTCAAGTTGTTTCATACACCAAATATATATATGATTATACTATTTGATTTTTATATAAACAATATTACATGGGCAAGGTGGTTTATGTCTAAAAGTTGGATTTTTTTGTTAATAACGATGTTTTTAACATTTTCCATAGACTTGGATCCATAGGAACCAAGTGACTTGCTCAGTCTCCTGAGCAGTTGCAGATGTCCTGCCAGGTCATTGCTATGTTTTAATCAGAAGGACATGTTACCACCCTGACCCACTTGACATAGTCTAGCAGAGAATCAATTCCATCACAGATATGGAGATTCAGTGGGTATAGATTCTGATTAAATTACTGTATAACAGAACCATAACACAGTAAAGTTAGAAAAGAGAAATACTCTTTTTAACAGTGCCATGGTGATTGAGATTTTCAAACTAAATTAGATTTAGGATAACTGAGTTGTTCATATAGGCAAAATAGTCCTCTCAGTATTTATTAATAAATCTTCTTAAATCAAAGAAATATTGTAGGGTAGGACATGTCTTAAATAAAGTTGAAGTCATAATTTGGGATCTCCAGACATTTGCAAAATGGATTTGGTTTTGAATATAACCCAAGAAAATATAATCAATAGAAGTAATGTTTAAACGCCCACTCATCACAAGGAAATTTTACTCCTATTCTTTAAGGTAAAAAGAATAAAATCAAAGAAACACGTATTGATTTGAGGCATCCTCTGGGGAAAAAAAAGTGGCCTTCTTGTATGTGGCTGAGGGATAGAAAGGTGAAGTTATTAAGCCATGGTGACTTTTTTTAAAGCTGATTTCCTCCTTTATGAAAGAGCCTGTTTCACATTTTATGCTCACACACTAGAGAAAGCATGCTTGTAGTAAAGCCATAGCAATGTGAAGTAGTTTATGTTCTGTGCTTATGTGGGAATAACAAATCAAAACCAGACATATGTTTGGTTTCAAAAGTACAGTTTTGTTATAAAAGATTTACTTAACATTTGAAATATTGAAGTGCTATTAGCCTGGGGTTTGGATAGTAATAGAGAAAAGTTAACAGGTTATATTTTGCCAAAGTATTGATTTACATTCCACTGAAAACCTCTTGCTTGTTTTATATTTTTTCTATATTCATAGAAACAGAAATCTGTGCTCAGTATAAATATCAAGTTATAGTACAAATGATTAACATAGGGGTATTGTAAGTCTGAATTTCTAAGAAAAGTTGAATTTACTTCAGTTCTGAGACTAAGATACTTCCGAAATATGTCATACAGGTTCATTCTAGGCATAATTAAAATTAGCAACATCTAGCTGATTAAAAGTTCACCCATAACCTTTAGACTAAAATCAAAATGGTTTGGATCCACAGAGTTTCAGAACCGATGTTATTAGTGGCAAAGTAAAGCTAAACTCCAGAATAACATTAATTGCTTTTGTTTAAAAATAGCAAGTAAGGCACAACCCATAGAAAGCTTTCTATTAAGTCCTCATGATGTTAATACCTGCATTATACATTAGAATTAGTAATCTGCCTCTCTCTTTTTGCTTGATATTTTACCTTTGTAAAAAATGATTTCCTAAACACGTTAAGAATAGCAACATTTTTTAAATTGGTAAGACAAATTTACTACTTTTTTTCTTTCTGGTGTAAATCCTTCATTATAGCCCCCATTTTTCATGTATGATAAACATGTAAGAATCACTTCTCCCTATACCAGTCACTGGATTGTGTAAGGTGAAATGTGTTGAATATAATATTTGTTATATCTCGATTCAATGAGAAATATCATAATCATGTTTTTCCCTTGTGTGAACAATTTCCTGATGTGCACCAGCTTGGTTTCATATTGTTGAAATGAAAAATCTAATTTGGAAATGGTTCTTGTTGATCTCCCATTTACTGTGCTTTTTCCAATACACTCATCCATCAGTGCTGACTCCTTGTGGTATAACTATTTCCCTTTATATGGATTTTTACAGGGAAGTCACCAGATCTGTTCTTTAAATGTTTCATCATCTGACTTTGAATACTGATGTGACTCAAGGTCATCTAATTTGCAATGCATCTCTTACTGTCATCAGGCAATACTAATAAATTTAACCTAAAGATAATTGAAACATACTGAATTTTCATTCAACAAATCTTTAAAAGAGAAATTTATTTTCATAATTTACTGAGAAAGGAAAAAGCAATTAGATATGAAAATTTTGTGAGAATCAAAACCGCTAAGAATGATTAAAATATTTGGAAATATAAGTTTTTCTTAAAATAAATAAATAAATAAAGTCTTTCTTGTATATACAGGTACAGTATAGTACAAAGACAATTCTTACAGGCTTTTCTCATGTAAAAACCATACAGACTAAGTTACATTAAGTGAGAGAAAAAGTATGCTGGGTTTGTTGTATCAATTCAAAAGAATACTGCTATTCTGAATACTTTTAAGGAAATCATTGGCTAGCAAAATGGATTGACAGTTTATTGATCCTGAATTGGCTAATCTTAATTCAAATATTTCATCAGAATAAATGCTTTCCAATAATAGAGATTTAAATTTTATCTACTAATTTATATCCTAAAATGTCCTAAAATGATCTATTGTTGGAATATAAAGTAAAGAATCTTTTATAATATTTTAGCATTTTTCATCCTTTACATTTTCTTACCTCTTTATGACAGGTTTTATAATCTGGGTGAACCACTACTGAACTGAAAAAATAAAACTATTTCTCGTTGATCTAAAGTTTCAGCAAAAATTTGAAAATGGTGATATAAGTTAGAGTCTCAAATATTATTTATAAAAATTTTGATATGAAGCTTGATACAGCTGTTGCTATTAACTTTCTTAAGAATTTCCTGTGAAACTTTATATAAAACATGATTTGTCTGGGTACAGTGTTGTCTTTGAATGCATACTTATAATTTTTAAAAAATAGATGCTATGGCCTGAATGTTTGCATTCATCCCAAAATTCATAGGTTAAAAACCTAATTCCCAAGGTGATAGTGTTAGGAGGTGGGGCCTATGGAAGGTGATTAGGTCTGAGGGTGTGACCCTCATAACTGAGATAAATGCTTTTATAAAAGAGGCACAAGAAAGTCCCTTGTCCCTTCTACAATGTCAGCACGAATCAGCAGTCTGCAATCTAAAGAGTGCCTTCACCAAAACCCGATTACACTGGAATCTGGATCTTGAATTCCAGCCTCCAGAACAATGAAAAATAAATTTCTATTGTTTATAAGCTACCCAGTCTGTGTTTTTTGTTGTTGTAGTTATAGTAGCCAAAATATACTAAGAGTATGAACTAGACATAACACCATTTCCAAAGGTAAAAATGTAGTTTCATGTAATTGAAAATTAACAAGTTGACATGCAAAATGGATTTTAACTTCATAAAATATTTAGATATTTTATATTATGCACATCTCAGATGGTTATATAGTTTTTCAAATGGTTTAAACCCAGAATGTATGTCTCAAATGATTTTACCACTTCTCAAAGATTTAATAATATATGTGATTTTGAAATTTTTACATTTGTAGAGTGGATCTAATCTAAACTGTTACTTAAAGGTCACCTGTTTGTTGAATATTCTGGTTTTATGGAGATCAACGGTAGTCCTTTAAGAGGGTCAATTTATGTCAGTCAGATCATCTAGGTTTCTGTGAAAGCATGAATTTACAGTATTCTTTTTCAGATTTCATAGGAGATTGCACATATGATTGGAAAAGTGGAGCTATTATCCTAAAAAGATTACCTTTAGTTAACTTTTCATAGGATAATTTTTATTATCATGAATATTTTAAAAAATCTTGCTGCTTTTTACATATCTACATAGTACTATATCTCTTCGTATCTTTAAATGAGTAAAGTGCCAGTTTGGGGTTTTGTTTGTTAGTTTTACGATAAATATTAGAAAGGCGAAAGTAGTGGTAGCTTATTTTTTTAATACAAAATTAATAAGTACACTTGGATATAAATGCTCAGGACAGTTTATATATTACAGTGATTGATATTGTACATATAATCAAGTTGACCTCTGGCTATAGGGGAAACATCATTCAGATTTTAACACTTATACTTGTTTTTTCTAAACCATGAATATTAAGCAGTGCCAAGAAATATAAAATACAAAATAGATAATAAATCTTATTATTATTTTAATATATTTTAAGAAAAAAAGACAAGGGTAAAAATGCTTGAGAAATTAACAGCAGAGGAGAAAGTTTACTCAGCTATAACCCAAGTTTTAATTAAAACCATGATTGATGGCAAATGCCGTCTTGCAGTGTGACCTCTAGAAACATCTACAGTTGTTGAATCAATTGAGAAGATGGTCTCCACTCTTTTCAAAGTAAAACACAAAGTAGATAAATCATATTTAGAATTATCAATCACATGAACATTATATTAATGATTTGGAAATCTGAAGACAGGCAAAAAAGTAGTCCTAAAAAATGAAGTAAAGGAGCTTTGGGGATGCCTAATTTGGGAAGCCATAATTTCCAGATTATTAACCTAATCATTTAAAAAGAACTTTTCACTGCATTAATCCCATTTAAATTTAAGATGGAAACACTGAATAGAGATGAAGCTCTATTAGTTGCACAATGTGAATCAAATGGGACTACAGACAGGGCTGGAGAGAAAAAACATGACTGTAAGCAGACTTTCAAAAGACATCATCATCCAATAAATATTAAGCTAGGAGGGTATCTGAATTGGAGAACTTCCTTACCCACCAAGAGCGGTTTTATGCATACTCACATTTGATTAAATCTTTAAAAGAAAGCAAGTGATCAAATGAGACTCATGAAAAGGGAATAAAAAAGAGAAGATATTCATAATGTTTTGACATTGTTGATGAAGACCACAGGGCAGCTATGGAATTTTTTTTAAAGGGATTTTAAACAAAGGTCTAGAAAAGCCAGCAAAACCAAGGTCAAACACCCTCTAGAACTCTCTGATCTGAGCCCATTAATACAAAAAAGGAAAAGAACTCTAATGCCAAGAAAAATAAAAGACAACTAATGTTGTTGAAAAATGTGTTTTTAAAAAAAGTTAAAAGCACATGAATTATATAGTTTGAAGAAGAAAGAAGAAACATTTTTAGTGTCCATCTTTAAGTAAAGGAAATTCTGTTATTTAGACATCACTATGTGTCCTCAAGAAGCAGAGCAAAAAGCAGCAAGCTTAAATAGCACTGAGTGGGACTTACGCTATAAAAAAGGATGAGATTTCCTGCTCTAGGAGTTGTTAAATCCAGGAATAAGAGACAGAAGGAAGCTGTACTTTCTTTTGAAGGGGTAGAGAATTAAGGTAGCTCCTCAACTGTCAGGAAAGTTTAAGGCAGGGTGAATGGATTAGGTGACCTTTCAAAATTACTTCCATTCCAGGATTTATGATGTCAATATAAACCAGCAGCCCCAAATGGAAACCTGGGCAGGAACCACTGACTCCTGCACTTGTTTGTGCTTCTCCTTGAACACAGGCATAGTCAGGTAACTTGACAGAGGAACTTATAGTCAACAGTGAAAGCTTGGAGCCAGAGAGCTTGGATTCTAAGACTGTGAGTTTCATCTTCTTCAGCCACAAAAGGTGGGTAACTATTGTACTTGTTTCCTGGATTGTTAAGAAGATTAACAGAGATGATGTACATAAAGCAAATAGTATGAAGCAGGAACACAATAAAAATCAGTGTTCTCATTAAACTCTATTCTACCACTACATCAACCTTGTGGTACAAAATGATGCTACTCCAGTGACAGCTCTACCTTTCTTTCTTGTCTATTTCCCCTTACACCTTCTGTTCCTCCCCACTTCTACTCTCAATAGAAAAGCCCTGTGTCTATCCAGAAAAATTTTAACTACTAAATTTCATCAGGCAACACAGACTGCTGATATACGAAAGGTAGATGAAGTGAACAGTTATACAAACATTACAATATTCGAAAATGTGCCAAATATCAGTAAACTATGGTTTCCCTTGAATGAAATTTTACGCATCTACTAAAATACTTTGTAAAAAATACTTAATGACAGGAGAAATTGCTGTAATGTAACCAGATGAAATAGAATAAGATATAAAAATAATGTGAGACAGGGCTTCCCTGGTGGCGCAGTGGTTGAGGGTCCGCCTGCCGATGCAGAGGACACGGGTTCGTGCCCCGGTCCGGGAAGATCCCACATGCAGCGGAGCGGCTGGGCCCATGAGCCATGGCTGCTGGGTCTGCGTGTCCTGAGCCTGTGCTCCGCAACGGGAGAGGCCACAGCGATGAGAGGCCCGCATACCGCAAAAAAAAAAAAAAAATAATAATAATAATAATGAGACACATAAATCCACATAATAGACTTTGGAAGACAAAGTACTCCAAAATATCACAGCATATATCTTATATACCTCTTTTTTAGGCCAGCGATTTGAGTTTTCTCCTATAGTTTATTTTTCCTAGATTGCAGGTTTTATTATTAGAAAAAAGTAAAATTTTTGTTTTGTTTTGTTTTATAAAACATGGCTTTTATGCTTCCTCTTGTTTTTATAGTTTTTTTCAAAAAGTTATAAGCTATTAGTTCTGATTGTTCTTTTAGGAAGGAACTGGCCCTTACATTTTATTTTTCACATGTAATGAGATTTGACTTGTAGTATAAATATTTAATAATTTTTAAATGTTTACAAATGTATCTATTCATACATATGCAAGTATCATTTGCAGATGCTATGACAAGATGCTAGTGGTGAAATAACCATAAATCTGACCTTGATTCTCTTTTATCAGGCTTTTTTTTTTTTTTTGCGGTACACAGGCCTCTCACCGCTGTGGCTTCGCCCGTTGCGGAGCACAGGCTCCGGACGCGCAGGCTCAGCGGCCATGGCCCACGGGCCCAGCCACTCCGTGGCACGTGGGATCTTCCCGTACCGGGGCACGAACCCGTGTCCCCTGCATCGGCAGGCGGACCCTCAACCACTGTGCCACCAGGGAAGCCCTTATCAGGCTTTTACTACAGCTCAGTATGAAAAGTAAATCTTCATTTTCTTCTCCATTTTTCTTTTGGATAAAATCTTAGAATTCATTCATAATTTTGCAAATCAGTGATATTTTATTAAACTAATCAATAAAATATGTGAATACAGATATAAAATCATATATGAAAATTCTACAAATAATGATTTTAAAGTGTGTATATATATATGTATGCATGTATTTGGCAATTATCCTGAATAAACTCATTCAACTCGTATTTACATGTACATTGCTCCCAAATAGTCAACATTTATTTATTTATTGCTGTCTATAATCTCATTAAGAATACTTTCTCCTCTGTGTCCACTATTTTAAAAGTGAGTCACAGAAGTTTCTCTGCTCATTTTCCAATGATATCCAGATACCTCAGAAAAATATTATAATAATCATATTGATAAAATATGAGCTATGATAAGAAAAAGAAAGCAGCAAGCAATATCAAGGTCCTCTCTTTTTTTTTTTCCACCTCGAATACCATACTACTAAATTTATTCACTGCTAACTTCATTCCAGGCACCATGTTGAGGACACAAAGCTAAATATGATACCTGTATTTCCACAGCACGTTGTACTTTTTTTCACCTTCTATTATAATTATATTTCTCCCCCAAAACTGTAAGCTACTGGATGGCAAATGCTAAAAGCACATGAATGACTTTTATTATTTATGACTTTTTATCTTTGTATTTCTAGCGCTTGACAATCATTCAGCTTTTTGAGTTACTGAGTCAATGGATGGACATTAAACTAAAGGAGTTTATCTCCAAGAGAACTGTTTTCTATTTTCATAATAGACGTCAAAAGCCTTGGATAAAAAAATACTAAATTTCTTATTACCTATAGCAGTATCAGACGTCATTTTCTTTTTTCTTTTTTTTTTTGCGGTACGTGGGCCTCTCACTGTTGTGGCCTCTCCCGTTGCAGAGCACAGGCTCCGGATGCGCAGGCTCAGCAGCCATGGCTCACGGGCCCAGTCGCTCCACGGCATGTGGGATCTTCCCAGACCGGGACACGAACCCGTGTCCCCTGCATCGGCAAGCATACTCTCAACCACTGCACCACCAGGGAAGCCCGACATCATTTTCTTTCAGTCACTGACTCTAACCTTAAAAATTAAGGTAAACATAAATGAGAGGATCACAGTTACCACTTAATTTTCATTTACAAGTTAAGTGCATCTTTTTGGAATTAAGAAACTTTGGAACAATCATCACATCATTTAAGTTGTCCCTAAATTACTTTGTCCATTTTGGGGTTTTGTTTGTTTCTTGGTTTGTAGTAAATAAATTCCAAGGAAATACTATTCAACCATGTACCCACATCTCTATTGGTTGTTAAGTTGTAAAACCATGTTCTTTAAGAGAGAGACAATTCATCAAGTAAATCTTATAATGTCTGTCTTCTTGTTAATAAGTCCCCCAGTTAACCATATAACTATTGCTGTTTTCACAAGGAGACCTAGCATAGTGGAGGAAAGAATACACATGAATACAACTGACTGATAATAAAAGAACTGATGGGGAGGAGCGAGGGGGAAGATGGCGGAAGAGTAAGACGAGGAGATCACCTTCCTCCCCACGGATACATCAGAAATACATCTACACATGTAACAACTCCTACAGAACACCCACTGAACACTGGCAGAAGACCTCAGACCTCCCAAAAGGCAAGAAACTCCCCACGTACCTGGGTAGGGCAACAGAAAAAACAAAACACAGACAAAAGAATAGGGATGGAACCTGCACCAGTGGGAGGCAGCAGTGAAGAAGGAAAGGTTTCCACACACTAGGAAGCCCCTTCACGGGCGGAGACTGCGGGTGGCGGAGGGGTGAAGCTCCGGAGCCAGAGAGGAGAGCACAGCAACAGGGGTGCGGAGGGCAAAGCAGAGAGATTCCCGCACAGAGGATGGGTGCCGACCAGCAATCACCAGCCCGAGAGGCTTGTCTGCTCACCCGCCAGGGCGGGCGGGGCTGGGAGCTGAGGCTTGGGCTTCGGTTGGAGCTCAGGGAGAGGACTGGGGTTGGGGGCGTGAACACAGCCTGCAGGGGGTTAGTGCGCCACTGCTAACTGGGAGGGATCCGGGGGAAAGTCAGGACCTGCCGAAGAGGCAAGAGACTTTTCCTTCCCTCTTTATTGCCTGGTGCGCAAGGAGAGGGGATTAAGAGCACTGCTTAAAGGAGCTCCAGAGATGGGCGCGAGCCGCGGTAACAGCGTGGACCGCTGAGACGGGCATGAGACGCTAAGGCTGCTGCTGCCGCCAATAAGAAGCCTGTGTGCAAACACAGGTCACTATCACCACCTCCCCTACCGTGAGCCTGTGCAGCCCGCCACGGCCAGGGTCCCGTGATCCAGGGACAACTTCCCCGGGAGAACGCATGGCGCGCCTCAGGCTGCTGCAACGTCACGCTGGCCTCTGCCGCCGCAGGCTTGCGCCGCATCGCGCCCCTCCCTCCCCCCGGCCTGAGTGAGCCAGAGCCCCCCGAATCAGTGGCTCCTTTAACCCCGTCCTGTCTGAGCGAAGACCAGACGCCCTCCGGCGACCTACACACAGAGTCGGGGCCAAATCCAAAGCAGAGACCCAGGAGCTGTGCAAAAAAAGAAGAGAAAGGGAAATCTCTCCCAGCAGCCTCAGGAGCAGTGGATTAAATCTCCACCATCAACCTGATGTGCCCTGCATCTCTGGAATACCTGAATAGACAACGAATCATCCCAAATTGAGGAGGTGGACTCTGAGAGCAAGATTTATTATTTTTTCCCCTTTTCCTCTTTTTGTGAGTGTGTATGTGTATGCTTCTGTGAGAGATTTTGTCTGTATAGCTTTGCTTTCACCATTTGTCCTAGGGTTCTATCCATCCGTTTTTTTTTTTTTTTTACTTTGAAAAAAAATTTTTTTCTTAATAAATTTTTATTCTAATAACTTTATTTTATTTTATCTTACTTTATTCTATTTTACTTTATCCTCTTTCTTTCTTTCTTTCTTTCTACTTTTTCTCCCTTTTATTCTGTGCTGTGTGGATGAAAGGCTCTTGGTGCTGCAGCCAGGAGTCACTGCTGTGCCTCTGAGGTGGGAGAGCCAAATTCAGGACACTGGTCCACAAGAGACCTCCCAGATCGACGTAATATCAAACAGCGAAAATCTCCCAGAGATCTCCATCTCAACACCAACACCCAGCTTCACTCAACGACCAGCAAGCTACAGTGCTGGACACCCTATGCCAAACTACTAGCAAGACAGGAACACAACCCCACCCATTAGCAGAGAGGCTGCCTAAAATCATAATAAGTCCACAGACACCCCAAAACACACCACCAGATGTGGACCTGCCCACCAGAAAGACAAGATCCAGCCTTATCCACCAGAAAACAGGCACTACTCCCCTCCACCAGGAAGCTGACAAAACCCACTGAACCAACTTTAGCCACTGGGGACAGACACCAAAAACAACGGGAACTACGAACCTGCAGTCTGCAAAAAGGAGACCCCAAACATAGTAAGATCAGCAAAATGAGAAGACAGAAAAACACACAGCAGATGAAGGAGTAAGATAAAAACCCACCAGACCTAACAAATGAAGAGGAAATAGGCAGTCTACCTCAAAAAGAATTCAGAATAATGATAGTAAAGATGATCCAAAATCTTGGAAATAGAATAGAGAAAATGCCAGAAACATTTAACAAGGACCTAGAAGAACTAAAGATGAAACAAGCAACGACGAACAACGCAATAAATGAAATTAAAAATACTCTAGATGGGATCAATAGCAGAATAACTGAGGCAGAAGAACGGATAAGTGACCTGGAAGATAAAATAGTGGAAATAACTACTGCAGAGCAGAATAAAGAAAAAAGAATGAAAAGAACTGAGGACAGTCTAAGAGACCTCTGGGACAACATTAAATGCATCAACATTCAAATTATAGGGGTTCCAGAGAAGAAGAGAAAAAGAAAGGGACTGAGAAAATATTTGAAGAGATTATAGTTGAAAACTTCCCTAATATGGGAAAGGGAATAGTTAATCAAGTCCAGGAAGCATAGAGAGTCCCAAACAGGATAAATCCAAGGAGAAACACGACAAGACACATATTAATCAAACTGTCAAAAATTAAATACAAAGAAAGCATATTAAAAGCAGCAAGGGAAAAACAACAAATAACACACAAGGGAATCCCCATAAGGTTAACAGCTGATCTCTCAGCAGAAACCCTACAAGCCAGAAGGGAGTGGCAGGACATACTGAAAGTGATGAAGGAGAGAAACCTACAACCAAGATTACTCTACCCAGCAAGGATCTCATTAAGATTTGATGGAGAAATTAAAACCTTTACAGGCAAGCAAAAGCTGAGAGAGTTCAGCACCACCAAACCAGCTTTACAACAAATGCTAAAGGATCTTCTCTAGGCAAGAAACACAAGAGAAGGGAAAGACCTACAATAAGGAACCCAAAACAATTAAGAAAATGGGAATAGGAACATACATATCGATAATTACCTTAAATGTAAATGGATTAAATGCTCCCACCAAAAGACACACACTGGCTGAATGGATACAAAAAGAAGACACATATATGTGCTGTCTACAAGAGACCCACTTCAGACCTAGAGACACATACAGACTGAAAATGAGGGGATGGAAAAAGATATTCCATTCAAATGGAAACCAAAAGAAAGCTGGAGTAGCAATTCTCATATCAGACAAAATGACTTTAAAATAAAGACTATTACAAGAGACAAAGAAGGACACTACATAATGATCAAGGGATCGATCCAAGAAGAAGATATAACAATTATAAATATTTATGCACCCAACATAGGAGCACCTCAATACATAAGGCAAATACTAACAGCCATAAAAGGGGAAATAGACAGTAACACATTCATAATAGGGGACTTTAACACCCCACTTTCACCAATGGACAGATCATCCAGAATGAAAATAAATAAGGAAACAGAAACTTTAAATGATACATTAAACAAGATGGACTTAATTGATATTTATAGAACATTCCATCCAAAAACAACAGAATACATATTTTTCTTAAGTGCTCATGGAACATTCTCCAGGATAGATCATATCTTGGTCACAAATCAAGCCTTGGTAAATTTAAGAAAATTGAAATTGTATCAAGTATCTTTTCCGACCACAACGCTATGACACTAGACATCAATTACAGGAAAAGATCTGTAAAAAATACAAACACATGGCGGCTAAACAATACACTACTTAATAACGAAGTGATCACTGAAAAATCAAAGAGGAAATAAAAAAATACCTAGAAACAAATGACAATGGAGCCACGACGACCCAAAACCTATGGGATGCAGCAAAATCAGCTCTAAGAGGGAAGTTTATAGCAATACAATCCTACCTTAAGAAACAGGAAACATCTCGAATAAACAATTTAACCTTGCACCTAAAGCAATTAGAGAAAGAACAAAAAAACCCCCAAAGTTAGCAAAAAGAAATAAATCATAAAGATCAGATCAGAAATAGATGAAAAAGAAATGAAGGAAACGATAGCAAAGATCAATAAAACTAAAAGCTGGTTCTTTGAGAAGATAAACAAAATTGATAAACCATTAGCCAGATTCTTCAAGCAAAAAAGGGAGAAGACTCAAATCAATAGAATTAGAAATGAAAAAAAAGTGACAACTGACACTGCAGAAATACAAAAGATCATGAGAGATTACTACAAGCAACTCTATGCCAATAAAATGGACAACCTGGAAGAAATGGACAAATTCTTAGAAATGCACAACATGCCAAGGCTGAGTCAGGAAGAAATAGAAAATATGAACAGACCAATCACAAGCACTGAAATTGAAACTGTGGTTCAAAATCTTCCAACAAATAAAAGCCAGGACCAGTTGGCTTCACAGGCGAATTCTATCAAACATTTAGAGAAGAGCTAACACCTATCCTTCTCAAACTCTTCTAAAATATAGCAGGGGGAGGAACACTCCCAAACTCATTCTATGAGGCCACCATCACCCTGATACCAAATCCAGACAAGGATGTCACAAAGAAAGAAAACTGCAGGCCAATATCACTGATGAATATAGATGCAAAAATCCTCAATAAAATACTAGCAAACAGAATCCAACAGCATAATAAGAGGATCATACACCATGATCAAGTGGGGTTTATTCCAGGAATGCAAGGATTCTTCAATATATGCAAATCAATCAACGTGATACACCATATTAAAAAATTGAAGGAGAAAAACCATACGGTCATCTCAATAGATTCAGAGAAAGCTTTCAACAAAATTCAACACCCATTTATCATAAAAACCCTCCAGAAAGTAGGCATAGAGGGAACTTTCCTCAACATAATAAAGGCCATATATGACAAACCCACAGCCAACATCATCCTCAATGGTGAAAAACTGAAAGCATTTCCAATAAGATCCTGCCTCCTTTGATAAAGAAGGCAGGAATGTACAGTGGAGAAAGGACAGCCTCTTCAATAAGTGGTGCTGGGCAAACTGGACAGATACATGTAAAAGTATGAGATTAGAACACTCCCTAACACCATACACAAAAATAAGCTCAAAATGGATTAAAGACCTAAATGTAAGGCCAGAAACTATCAAACTCTTAGAGGAAAACATAGGCAGAACACTCTATGGCATAAATCACATCAAGATCCTTTTTGACCCATCTCTTAGAGAAATGGAAATAAAAACATAAATGAACAAATGGGACCTAATGAAACTTCAAAGCTTTTGCACAGCAAAGGAAACCATAAACAAGACAAAAAGACAACCCTCAGAATGGGAGAGAATATTTGCAAATGAAGCAACTGACAAAGAATTAATCTCCAAAATTTACAAGCAGCTCATGGAGCTCAATAACAAAAAAACAAATAACCCAATCCAAAAATGGGCAGAAGACCTAAATAGACATTTCTCCAAAGAAGATACACAGAGTGCCAACAAACACATGAAAGAATGCTCAACATCATTAATCATTAGAGAAATGCAAATCAAAACTACAATGAGATATCATCTCACATTGGTCAGAATGGCCATCATCAAAAATCTAGAAATAATAAATGCTGGAGAGTGTGTGGAGAAAAGGAAACACTCTTGCACTGATGGTGGGAATGTGAATTGGTACAGCCACTATGCAGAACAGTATGGAGGTTCCTTAAAAAACTACAACCATATGACCCAGCAATCCCACTACTGGGCATATACCCTGAGAAAACCATAATTTAAAAAGAGTCATGTACCAAAATGTTCATCGCAGCTCTATTTACAATAACCAGGAGATGGAAACAACCTAAGTGTCCATCATCGGATGAATGGATAAAGAAGTTTTGGCACATATATACAATGGAATATTAGCCATAAAAAGAAACGAAATGGAGTTATTTGTAGTGAGGTGGATGGACCTAGAGTCTGTCATACAGAGTGAAGTAAGTCAGAAAGAGAAAGACAAATACTGTATGCTAACACATATATATGGAATCTAAGGGGAAAATAATGTCATGAAGAACCTAGGGGTAAGACAGGAATAAAGACACAGACCTACTAGAGAATGGACTTGAGGATATGGGGAGGGGGAATGGTAAGCTGTGACAAAGTGAGAGAGTGGCATGGACACATATGCACTACCAAACGTAAAATAGATAGCTAGTCGGAAGCAGCCGCATAGCAGAGGGAGGTCAACTCGGTGCTTTGTGACCACCTAGAGGGGTGTGATAGGGAGGGTGGGAGGGAGGGAGACGCAAGAGGGAAGAGATGTGGGAACATATGTATATGTATAACTGATTCACTTTGTTATAAAGCAGAAACTAACACACCATTGTAAAGTAATTACACCCCAATAAAGATGTTAAAAAAAAAAAAGTACTGATGGGGAAAAAGAAAAATTCTGTCAGTCACCTTAAAAACTGTCATCCGCAGGAAAATAAAATTGAGTATGTAGCACGTACTGCATATATCTGCTTACATCCTTTGGGGCAAAAAAAAAGTCTTATTTATGTCTTTCACAGCTCTGGCTTACTGATATTCTCTGGACCTCTTGACTGTCAATATTTTTGTTTGGGGGGAATATTTTTTCTCTTTCCAAGCTGAAAGAAAAATATGAGCTTGTTTTCTCCTTCCCTCCAGGATATAAAAGAAGAACAACAGCAGTTAAAAAGACAGTCTTTAAAAAAAAAAAAGACACTCTTTTAAAAAGCAGCTGCCATAAAAATAGGAAGCAGATACACGGCATGGGAAGAATTCAAATGTTTGCTTATTTCATGAAAAAGTGAATGCCTCAAAAAGTTGACTGCCTTCACCAAACTACTCTTGTTATATTTATCATAAATATGAATCCTCTCCAATTAAAAAGGTAAAGGAAACCCCAAGATCTTAATAGATTGTATTAAACAGAACCACCTCATGTATATGTAAGGAACTGAATCTGATCTTCAGAAAGAGATGGTAGTAATTTTTTTTTTTTTTTTTTTTTTTTTTTTTTAATGCGTTACGCGGGCCTCTCACTGTTGTGGCCTCTCCCGTTGCGGAGGACAGGCTCCGGACGCGCAGGCTCAGCGGCCATGGCTCACGGGCCCAGCCGCTCCGCGGCATGTGGGATCCTCCCAGACCGGGGCACGAACCCGTGTCCCCTGCATCGGCAGGCGGACTCTCAACCACTGCGCCACCAGGGAAGCCCAGATGGTAGTAATTTTGATGAGGGCTGCCCTAAGGACACCTGTTGACCGGCTAAGTATTATCTCTCTTCTCTCCTCTCCAATCAAAACCAATTAAGGCTGTGGAATCACCAGTATGACATCTTCAGCAACTGTAAATGCATCACTGTATTACAGATTCAGATTGCACATACCGATTCACTTCTAGTTCACAAAAAAATGTTATTTAAAAATCTCTATCCATTCTAGATTAACATCTTTTTTGCCTATTGATTGCATCTTTTAACGTTTTGAGATCCTACATAATCAAAAGAATTGAGCCTGTTTGCTGCCTAAAATCCAACCAATCAACTCATGAATATATCATTTCTGATCATGTTTTTACTTGATTCCAAATGTCAGAAAGTTGGAAAAAAATCCAAATAAATACACATGAATCTGCTGTGCAAAATAACAGGTGCACTCATGCATTTACTGTTTGAAACTGGCATGCTCTGCTAATCAACCAGAATTCCCTGTGTTACATACTCATATATATATACTTACACACCACCAGATTCAAAATGTGTTTCTTTCCACTAGTCCCAAAATGTCACAAAGATAGAGAGAAGCTCTGTGATTTGAAACAGAAAAGCTTTTTGAGTGTGCCTTTTTCCTTCATCCACTGTATCATATGGAAACTTACACATTTCTTACAAGTACCTAAAATGTACGGGTAAAGCCAGTGTGTTTGAGCACAGTTCCATCTTATGCACATGTGTACTACTCTGAATTAAAAACAAATCACATACTTTAAATTTGAAAACCTGCTATACTAGGAAAAAATTTTTTTTAATTCTATGGGTTTTTTTTAATCTCACAGTGCACTGGCTAACAAAAGTTAGCGTCTAAATTCTCATGGTAGAGAACATGTATGAAGAAGAAAACAAAGAAGGTACAGTGGCATTTTATTGAATACTTTGGTTTTAATGAAGCAAACACAAATACCCTACATTTAGCTCTCCACATCTATTCAAATATTGATTTAGAAATTTTATGAAAAAGTTCAAATCACAGAGGAACAATTATAACTGAATAAAGTGGCCAGAAGCTGGAGCCCTGTACCTGTCAAAATTATTGTTAGGGTTTAATGGACTGGCAAGATTCATGGTAAAAAATGAACATTTTGGTCAGGAGTTTAATGAGCTCAGTGAGATTCTTACTTGCCCAAAAATGCACATAGAACATCTGGCACTGGCAGTTATGATGATAATTCAAGGGTTGTTCTGAATATTATGTAAAAAACCAGCAACCTAGTAACATCTACTTAAAAGGATAATTCTAGGAGATATTAGAGGTGTGAAGTGAATATTGTCCCCAATTTAGAGTCCAGATAATATTCATGCTTTCATTTTCTGAAAAAATATATTTCCCCTAAATTCTCCAGTTCAGAAGCTCTATTACACACACACACACACACACACACACACACACACACACACACACACACACACGGTAGACAAAGCAATCTGACATTTCTTAGCTTCTGGTAGCTTACATTTAAATAGAATAGTCATTGAAATAATCATTTATTTAAAAAACGCCTTTAAGCATGAAATTATAAAGCAGGAAAATAATGGGGAAAACAGACACCATGAACAAAATTAGTAACTATTTACTGGAAACTAGAAAACTCATTTTTAGCACAACTGTAAAATAAACTTGGAGAAGTATTCTATATTTCCAACTACTTAGTTGGAAAATTGAATAAGATAAGGAAAAATAATGTTTCCTCTTGTCATCAGCCCTATCATTTTTGCTTCTCTGAATTGGCTGCTGGGTTTTCATCTCATTAACCTACCCACACAGAATCACTAGGACTGGAGAGTTAATAGATGCTTCTCTGTTTCACAAGACCTATTAGAGCAGTCAACACATCTTTAATGTGGTGTAACTTTCAATTAATTTTTTAAAGTCAGCCTTTTCCCATTGTAGTCAGCAGGGTTACTGTGCATCAGCTTGTGAGTATATGTCCAGAATACCTGTGTTCTCAAGTTTGGGAGTGGGCTATAGAGGCTGTGACTATACTTTCCCTTGTTTTTCAACTTGTATTCCCTTGTATTGTACTTTACAATAATAATATATCATATACAGCACTATTATAAATATGTATCAAAATAATGTATCTTTCTATCCAGTGCCTCCATTTTTATAGCTTTAAAGATTTAACAGCAACTCAGTAATATTGATTTTGTATAGTAAATTATTTCTTTAATTTTTAGAAAAAAGAGAAAAAATTACTACTGTATTAGACAACTTTCTTAATAGAATGTTTGGTGTATTTTAGTTAATAAGGTTTATTGATGCACCTTTCTATAAAAGTATGTAATTATAAGAGGCAAAATAATGATGCTGATATCTCATATGTACATGTTTGACTATTCAAGTTGAGTAACTTAAAAGACACCTTTTTTAACTGCCAATCTTTGCAAATACAGTGTCAAAATAGTTCTACTTTCTTGAAAAATAATTACAAAAGTATATTTAGAAATCAATCACAATGAATGCATGACACAAAAATATAAAACAATGAACAGTATTTACACAATAAAATGTTTTCAAAAAGTTTGCATTTGTGATCACCCATACAAAAAGTAGTATCAAAAGCCAAAATATGTAATGAGATTCTGAAATACAGCTGATGATTTTATGATGAGCAGTTATTTACCTGCAAAATAACTAAAATCTTCTCATTAAAACATGTCTTGGGCTTCCCTGGTGGTGCAGTGGTTGAGAGTACGCCTGCCGACGCAGGGGACACGGGTTCGTGCCCTGGTCCGAGAAGATCCCACATGCCGCAGAGCGGCTAGGCCCGTGAGCCATGGCCGCTGAGCCTGCGCGTCCGGAGCCTGTGCTCTGCAGTGGCAGAGGCCACAACAGTGAGAGGCCCGTGTACCACCAAAAAAAAAAAAAAAAGTTTTGTGCTAAATGAAAACATGTCTGTGATAATAAGCCACAGCCAAGGCATTACCTTATGTATATTTATCTATTTTTCCTGTAGCAACACTCAAATTGATTAACAAAATTGGTTTTATACATGTGTGCTCATCATGTATACACTGCATGTTTCCAGCAAAAGTTGGGATACTCCTTGTGGAAGTCTTACTATTTTTGCGGGGATGGGGGTTTCTCATAGGGTTGTTTTTAAAATCTCAGCTAATGCTGTATTTAGTAGATAATGTTACAAATAAAATGATCCGGGCCTTCCCTGGTGGCACAGTGGTTGGGAGTCCACCTGCTGATGTTGGGGACACGGGTTCGTGCCCCAGTCCGGGAGGATCCCACATGCCGCGGAGCAGCTGGGCCCGTGGGCCATGGCTGCTGGGCCTGTGCATCTGGAGCCTGTGCTCTGCAATGCGAGAGGCCACAACAGTAAAATAAAATGATCAAAATTTTATACAAAACTTGGAAGGTTTTATTCTTGTCCTAAATGTGCAAAAAGTGAAAGTGGTACATTGTAATATCAATAATTCTATGTTCTTTGATAGTAAGCATTTATAAATCCAAGGATTGTAAAATTGTTATTTAAACAGATTGTTATAACTTATCTCTAAAGCATTTATCAAACCTTACATCTAAATAATATTTATGTGGAAAGAGCAATACTGTCTGCATAGCTTGAATGAATAGGAAAATCGAGGTGTGTTACTATGAAAAATGGGAAACTAAATATTCCAGATGGACATATGTACACAACATAAACAAATTCACTTTGTATTTCACAAGTACAGACTAAGCAATTCTTTTACTCAATACGTGAAAATAATTCTATTTTTAGAAGGAGCCCTCTCTTTGGTCAAAATTACATTTTACATGCAAAGTAGTGATTAAAATAGTTTGAAAGTTCCAGGTTTTCTAGGCTTTGAAGAAATGATGACTAAAACAAAACAAAATAAAACCTGCCTTAACTTAAACACTGGCTCTGATTCATGATGATCTTATGTTAATACCACCCTTCACATTCAGAAAATAAAACAAAACAATATTTATAACAATTCCATGGATTGTATGTAATTCCATGGTATCCTCAGTAAACCAGAAATCAAGAAGAACCCCTGAAAGATCAAGAGTAGACAAAAGTGGATTATAGAAGGAAGTCTCAGTTCAAACATAAGCAAGGGAACATTTCTGAAATATGGCAGGGAATGCAAAGGGGCTCTCTTTTATATTGATCCAAGGAGCCAAAACCCACCATGTTTAGATCAATCTACAAAAGTATTTTAATATGTATCACTAAAAAAAATCTTGATCAAACATCCTTGATAGATAGTAGCAAGAGAAAAGGGACGAGGAAATGGAAGTGAAATTATGCTTTATTAGGGAGGCTCAATACCTTAATTGACACTAGTCATTGACTGAAAAAGTAAATATTGAAAAATAAAATATTGAATATGCGTTAAAATATAATGATGAGATTCAACTTTCTGCAAAGTTGGAGCAGTGAGTTAGTAGTTTAGAATAACCATTCCTTAAATACAAATAGAATAATTTTATATCATATATATATCTAAGTGTGTGTGTATACACATACATATGTATTGTATATATGTGTACACACACATATGTGTGTGTATATATATATATATACATATATATATATATATATAAAGGCAATAGACATCTTCAAGGAAGTAAGAATTTGTGAGGCAAAGATCTATGAGAGTAAGGATGCATGCATGTGTACCCAGGGTTTGGTACTCCTTTTCCCCAACAGATATTTGGCTACTTATAGCAGGTAGTTGGCAGGTTAATAAGCTGAAGAAAAACTGTGAACAGAACACACGACATTAACTAGAGGGGAGAACTGAACAAAGACTTATTCATTCCATAGGCTTTGGCTGGGAAGCTGAAGTGCTAAATCCTAGGAGTAAAGTTAAACAAGAAATAAACCATTCTTCCTGAAAATAAAACTCCAGCTTCAATTTGCCTCAGTTTTTTATTGGATTAGCATGATCTGAGATTTCAGGTGGCCAATCTCAGCCATGTTCAGAAGAGGATAATTGAGAATCTCAAATAACCTTTAAAATTTCAACTTAAAATTCCAACACACAAGGAAACTAAACTGTGACTGTAAATCATAAAACAAATCAGAACATATAAAGAAACTACATGGGTATAGATAATCGAGAATTCAGCCTTAGACTTTAAAATAACTATACTACAGGGACTTCCCTGGTGGTCTAGTGGTTAAAACTCTGCACTTCCATTGTAGGGAGCATGGGTTCAATCCCTGGTTGGGGAACTAAGATCCCAAATGCTGTGAGGTGTGGCCAGAGAACTTAAAAATAAATAAATAAATAACTGCACTACATATATTTAAGAAATTAAAGCATTACATTAAGAATTTCATCAGAGTACTATAAAAATAAAAAACAACAAATGAAAAATTATATACTGTGAACATATTAACGAAAGAAAATTTGGTGCCACTACATAAATATTAGGAAAAGTAAACATTATAGCCAAATGCATTATTAGAGAAAAAGAGGACAAGTTATTGAGAAATACTAAATTAAAAGAAGCAAAATTCAAAGGAGAAGAGACAAATACATAACAATATGGGAGATGTTAGCACGTTTTTTTTAGTAATAAGACAACCAGACCAAAAAGATGCATATTCAAGTATGCACAAAATTACCACAATTACCCACATTGTGAGACAAAAAAGATATCTCTCCAAATTCCAAAGGTTTGAATCATAAAATAGCACAGAATAGTTAAGCTATAAATCAGTAGAAAAAACATTACTAGTAAACCATTTCATGCTTGGAAATCAGGAAACCACTGCCTAATTATTCATGGCTCAAAGTATAAATCAAATGAAAATAGAAAATAATTAACCAAATACTAATTGTAATATGACATATCAAAACTTATAAGATGCAGAAACTAATGTATTAAGACAGAAATTGATCCTAAATGTCTTTAATTAGACAAAAAGTTTCCATTAAATTATATAATCATCTACCTCTATGAGACAGAAAAATGGGAGGAAATATAACTCACAGAAATTAGAAGGAGGACCTAATACATACATAGAAGCAAAAATTAACAAAACATATTTTTAAAAACTTTTAAAAGAGAGGGTCAAAAAAATTTTTTTTTTCTTTTTGTGTCTTTGTAAAGATCAAATTGCTAAAATTTTGATGTGGCTAATTTATTAAGAAAAGAATTTGCAATACCAACTTCAAAAGGAAAAAGTAGAAGGGAACATCATTACAAAATGTATGGCTACTAAAAAGAATCTAAGATGATATTATTAAATATTTTAAACCAATCCATTTACAACTATTAGAAGAAATTTTTAAAACAGCAGAAAAAGTTCAATTTCCAAATTGTACAGGAACGAATAGAAAATATAAATAATGTTTTAAATAACTATGATTTGTAATTAAAATCTTTCCTACAAAGAAACATCTAGTCCAGATAGGTCCGGTAGTAGACTCCACCAGATATTAAAGGGAAAGATAAGACAGCTCTGACACAAACTCTTCCAGAGAAAGGAATAAATGGAGATACACCTTTGATGGTCTCACAGAATCTCCCCCAATGAGAAATGAATATATATAAATAGATCTACACTGTCCAATAAAGTAGTGTGTAGCTGCAAGTTTAAATTTAAATGAAATTAAAACAACAATTTTTCAGTCACACTAGCCATGTTTCAAATGCTCAATAGCCATATGGAGGTATCAGGTACCATACTGGACATAAAGAATATAGAAATTTCCATCATCACAAAAAGTTCTACTGGATAAGGTTGAATTAGAAAAATGAAGTTTTAAATATTTTTCCTATACTTATTATGATCATTCTAGACAAGCAGTCTATTTTTCTCATTTAAAATAACAAAATTTATAAGCATAACAATTTATAGGAAGAATTTAACTCATACCTTCCTCAGAGAATGCTTTAAGGTAGGAATTATCACTGTTATTACTACTACTATTACTATTATCATAAAAATAAAGATATTGAGGATAAATCCACAGAACCAGTGAAAATTTTGGCTGCCCTAGACAGTAAGCTGCAAATTGCCATTCTACTTTGCAGACTTTCATACAGTAAAGCAAAGAGATTCATCTACCAAAACTTGATCATTTCTTTCCAAAATAAACTTCAACAACTTTGTTCTAATTCTGTTGCTCATCAAGCAATATTCTGATGTGTCCTTTAGGAAAGGACTATTCTACGGAGATATTCACTGGCCTTAGTCAGGCTGAATACTGCTTTCATCTGCCTTCATTATCCCTCCCCTTACTACAAGCTTAAAATATATAACTTAGTTTGCTAATACAAATTTCTCTAGAGAAAGGAATTCCTGTAGAGTCTGATAGTCTTCAGTAAATGGAAAAAAGGAGTTTAGATCATCAGGACAGAAAATCATCGAGGAAACACAGGCCTTAAATGACGCATTAGAACACATGAACTAAACTGATATTTATAGAATATTCCATCCAATAGCATGAGTACACATTCTTCCCAGGTGCACATGAACATTCTCCAGGATTGATCACATGCCTAGATAAATTCGAGAAAATTGAAATCATATCAAGCATCTTTTCCAAACACAACGATATGAGATTAGAAATCAAATACAAGAAAAAAAAACTGTAAAGAAACACAAACATGTGGAGGCTAAATAATATGTTACTAAACAACCAATGGATCACTGAAGAAATCAAAGAGGAAATAAAAAAATACCTAGAGAAAAATGACAATGAAAACATGACAATCCAAAACATATGGGACACAGCAAAAGCAGTTTTAAGAGGAAGTTTATAGCAATACAATCTTACGTCAGGAAACAAGTAAAATCCCAATAAATAACCTAACCTTACATCTAAAGCAACTAGAGAATGAAGAACAAACAAAACCCAAAGTTACTAGAAGGAAAGAAATCATAAAGCTCAGAGCAGAAAAAAATTAAACAGACACAAAGAAAATGATACAAAAAAAATCAATGAAACTCAAAGTTGGTTGTTTGAAAAGATAAACAAAACTGATAAACATCAAGCCAGATGCATCAAGAAAAAAAGGGAGAGGGTTGGAATGTATAAAATTAGAAATGAAAACAGAGAAGTTACAACAGACACCACAGAAATATAAAGGATCATAAGCGACTATTATAAGCAGCTATATGCCAACAAAATGGACAATTCTACAAGAAATGGACAAATTCTTAGGTACAACCATCCAAGACTGAACCTGGAAGAAACAGAAAACATGAACAGTCCAATCACAAGTAATGAAATTGAAACTGTGATTAAAAAACTTACAACAGGGCTTCCCTGGTGGCACAGTGGTTGAGAGTCTGCCTGCCGATGCAGGGGACCCGGGTTCGTGCCCCAGTCTGGGAAGATCCCACATGCTGTGGAGCAGCTAGGCCTGTGAGCCATAGCTGCTGAGCCTGCGCATTCGGAGCCTGTGCTCCGCAACGGGAGAGGCCACAACAGTGAGAGGCCCGCGTACTGCAAAAAAAAAACAACAAAACTTAAAACAAACCAAAGTCCAGGTGAATTCTATCAAACATTTAGAGAAGAGCTAATACCTATCCTTTTAAAATTCGTCCAAACAACTGCAGAGGAAGGAATGCTCCCAAACACATTTTATGAGGCCACCATCACCCTGATAGCAAAACCAGAAAAAGATTAAAAAAAAAAAAAAAAAGAATATTACAGGCCAGTATCACATACATTTTTGCATCATGATGAACATAGATGCAAAAATCCTCAACAAAATACTAGCAAAACAAATCCAACAGCACATTAAAAGGATCATACACCATGATCAAGCGGAATTTATCCCAGGGATGCAAGGATTCTACAATATCTACAAATCAATCAGTGTGATACACCACATTAACAAACTGAAGAATAAAACCATATGATCACCTCAATAGATGCATAAAAAGCTTTTGACAAAATTCAACACCTACTTATGATAAAAACTCTCAAGAAAGTGGGCATAGAGGGAACCTACCCCAACATAATAAAGGCCATATAGGACAAACCTACAGCTAACATCATGCTCAGTGGTGAAAAGCTGAAAGCATTTCATCTAAGATCAGGACCACGACAAGGATGTCCACCCTCACCAATTTTTTTCAACATAGTTTTGGAAGTTCTAGCCATGGCAATCAGAGAAGAAAAAGAAATAAAAGGAATCCAAATTGGAAATAAAGTTGTTAAACTGCTACTGTTCGCAGATGACACGATACTACACATAGAAAATCCTAAAGATGCTACCAGAAAACTACTAAAAATCATCAATGAATTTGGTAAAGTTGCAGGATATAAAATGAATACACAGAAATCTCTGGCATCCCTATAAACTAATAATGAAAGATCAGAAACAGAAATTAAGGAAACAATCACATTTGCCATCTCATCCAGAAGCATAAAATGCCTAGAAATAAACATACCTAAAGAGGTAAAAGACCTGTACTCCAAAAATGGTAAGACACTGATGAAAGAAATCAAAGATGAGACAGAGAGAATGATATTCCATGTTCCTGAACTGGAAGAATCAATATTGTCAAAATGACTATACTAACCAAGGCAATCTACAAATTCAATGCAATCATATCAAATTATCAATTGCATTTTTCACAGAACTAGAACAAAAAATATTAAAATTTGTATGGAAACACAAAAGAGCCCAAATAGCCAAAGCAATTCTGAGAAAAAAAAAAAAAGAAATGGAGCTGGAAGAATTGGGCACCCTGACTTCAGACTACACTACAAAGCTACAGTAATCAAGACAGCATGGTATTGGCCATTCAGCCAGTCTATGTCTTTTGATTGGAGCATTTAATCCATTTACATTTAAGGTAATTACCGATACGTATGTTCCTATTACCATTTTCTTAATTGTTTTGGGTTTGTTATTGTAGGTCCTTTCCTTCTCTTCTGTTTCCTGCCTAGAGAAGTTCCTTTAGCATTTGTTGGAAAGCTGGTTTGGTGGTGCTGAATTCTCTTAACTTTTGCTTGTCTGTGAAGTTTTTAATTTTTCTGTCTAATCTGAATGAGCTCCTTGCTGGGTACAGTTACCTTGGTTGTAGGTTTTTCTCCTTTATCACTTTAAATATGTCCTGTCCCTCCCTTCTGGCTTGCAGAGTTTCCACTGAAAGATCAGGATCAGCTGTTAACCGTATGGGGATTCCCTTGTATATTATTTGTTGCTTTTCCCTTGCTGATTTTATAATTTTTTTCTTTGTATTTAATTTTTGATAGTTGGATTAATATGTGTCTTGACATGTTTCTTCTTGGATATATCCTGTATGGGACTCTCTGCACTTCCTGGACTTGACTATTTCCTTTCCCATGTTAGCAAAGTTTTCAACTATAATCTCTTCAAATGCTTTCTCACACCCTTTCTTTTTCTTTTCTTCTTCTGGGACCCCTATAATTCAAATGTTGGTGCGTATAATGTCCCAGAGGTCTCTGAGACTGTCCTCAATTCTTTTCCTTCTTTTTTCTTTATTCTGCTCTGCAGTAGTTACTTCCACTACTTTATCTTCCAGGTCACTTATCTGTTCTGTCTGTTATTCTGCTATTGATTCCTTCTAGAGAATTTTTAATTTCATTTATTGTGCTGTTCATCATTGTTTGTTTGCTCTTTAGTTCTTCTAGGTCCTTGTTAAACGTTTCTTGTATTTTCTCCATTCTATTTCCAAGATTTTGGACCAACTTTACTATCATTACTCTGAATTCTTTTTCAGGTAGACTGCCTATTTCCTCTTCATTTGTTTGGTCTGGTGGGTTTTTACTTTACTCCTTCATGTGCTGTGTATTTCTTTTTTCTCATTTTCCTTAACTTACTGCGACTGGGATCTCCTATTCACAGGCTGCAGGTTTGTAGTTCCTGTTGTTTTTGGTGTCTGCCCCCAGTGGGTGAGCTTGGTTCAGTGGCTTCTGCAGGTTTCCTGCTGGAGAGGACTGGTGCCTGTGTTCTGGTGGATGGGGCTGGATCTTTTGTTTCTGGTGGGCAGGGCTGTGTCTGGTGATGTGTTTTGGAGTGTCTGTGAACTTAGTATGATTTTAGGCAGCCTCTCTGCTAATGGGTGGGGATGTGTTCCTGTCTTAATAGTTGATTGGCATGGGGCGTCCAGCACTGGAGCTTGCTGGCTGTTGGGTCAAGATGGGTTGAGATGGAGATTTCAGGGAGAGCTCTTGCCAATTGATATTTCATGGGGCCGGGAGGTCTCTGGTGGTCCAATGTCCTGAACTCAGCTCTCCCACCTCAGAGGCTGAGGCCTGACACCAGGTCAGAGCACCAAGACCCTGTCATCCACATGGCTCAGAAGAAAAGGGAGAAAAAAAGAAAGAAAAAATAATAAAAACAAAAAAATTACTAAAATAAAAAAAAATTATTTAAAAAAAAGAGGGCGACCAAACCAATAAACAAATCCACCATTGATAACCAGCGCTAAAAACTATACTAAGATTAACATAAAAATCAGGTGGATGACACTTGCTCCCAAAGTCATCCACCTCAATTTTGGGTGATTTGTTGTCTATTCATGTATTCCACAGATGCAGGGTACACCAAGTTGATTGTGGAGATTTAATCCACTGCTCCTGAGGCTGATGGGAGAGATTTCCCTTTCTCTTCTTTGTTCACACATCTCCTGGGGTTCAGATTTGGTTTTGGCCCCATCTCTGCATGTAGGTCGCCCTCAGGCACCTGTTTCTACCCAGACAGGATGGGGTTAAAGCAGCGGTTGATTACGGGGCTCTGGCTGACTCATGCCAGGGGGAGGGAAGGGTACCATAGTTATAATTGGAATGCGGGGCAAGCCTGCAGCGGCAGAGGCTGGCATGATGTTGCGACAGCCTGAGGTGCACCATGTGTTCTCCCAGAGAACTTGTCCCTGGATCATGCGATCCTGGAAGTGGTGGGCTGCACAGGCTCCCGGGGGGTGTGGATAGTGATCTGTACTTGCACACAGGATTCTTGGTGGCTGCAGCAGCAGCGTTAGCATTTCATGCCCATCTCTGGGGTCCAAGCTGATAGCTGTGGCTCACACCTGTCTCTGGAGCTCGTTTAGGCAGTGCTCTGTATCCCCTCTCCTTGCACACCCAGAAACAATGGTCTCTTGCCTCTTAGGTAGTTCCAGAAGTTTTCCTGGATTCCCTCCTGGCTAGTTGTGGTGCACTAGTCCCCTTCAGGCTGTGTTCACGCCGCCAACCCCAGTCCTCTCCCTGGGATCCGACCTCCTAAGCCCAAGCCTCACCTCCCAGTCCCCACTTGTCCCAGCAATGAGCAGACAAGCCTCTCAGGCTAGTGAGTGCTGGTCGGCACTGATCCTCTGTGCAGGAATCTCTCCACTTTGCCCTCTGCACCCCTGTTGCAGTGCTCTCCTCCATGGCTCTGAAGCTTCCCCTCCCACCCCCACCTCCCCGTCCCCACCAGTGAAGTGGCTCCCTAGTGTGTGGAAACATTTCCTCCTTCACAGCTCCCTCCCACTGGTGCAGGTCCCGTCCGTATCTTTTGTCTCTGTTTTTTCTTTTTTTCTTGCCCTACCCAGGTATGTGGGGAGTTTCTTGCCTTTTGGGAAGTCTGAGTTCTTCTGCCAGCATTCAGTAGGTGTTCTGTAGGAGTTGTTCCACATGTAGATGTATTTTTGATGTATTTGTAGGGAGGAAGGTGATCTCCATGTCATACTCCTCCGCCATCTTGAAGGTCCTCCGCCCGAGGTGTTCTTTTTAATGTTTATTTGAGAGGGTTTTTTTTAATGTTCAAATATTAGAAATATTTTCATTTTCTCCAACTTAGGAGTTCAAACAAACATATTTGTTATTTTTATATTTGTTTATATGAAGCCTATAAATTCATTTTGAGTATTCACCTAGAATATATGTATGCACAGAGTGTTCAATATGGTTTCTGTATGTATTCCCTAGCTAGGCCTATGAGTATGGTGGTAAAAACTTGTAGCTTCATAGATGCAATGTACGTACATTAATGTGTTATAAAGAAAATAATCTGTGGGAACTTAGTAAGATACCTCATTCTAGGGAAAAAGTATTGTTTTCAAAAATATTCTTAATCTACCAGAATATTAATATTTAAGATAATGTTTATCATGAAAAAGCAAAATTTGACTAGGATCTTCAGAAAGATAAAAGCTAACTAATCTTTATTTTCCTTCCTTTCAAAGTATTTTAGAAGTAAAGATTTAAACCATTTTAAATATAAGAATATTTTTAGAACAATTTGTTTTTGAATATTTTTCCAGACATTGCTATAGGGAAAAATATCTAATTGTTTTTGACACTTGCTACGAAAATCTCAGCTTAAATATACTAAGAACCAAAATAATTTTAAATTATACTTGGTCATTATAGATGATAAATTTCCACGGAATGAGTTTGACAAATAGAAATATAAGAATTGGAATAATATGTTTTGATTGCAACTTACACTAAGGAAAGTCCAATAAAGTGTGATCATTTCTGAAAAAAGAATTAATAATGTTTACAAATTAACTACTAGGACCAGGATGCTCTGTTTTCCGATATTAATTTGTCAGTCACAGGAGGAATATTCATGTAATGTCATGAAATGAACAAGAATTCTTTCATATTTATCCCTTGTATCTTTTCCTTTTGAAAGCTAAAATAGTAAAATGCAAAAATTGTTTCAAAATAAGAGAGTACTCAATAACTCTCAGCTATGCTATTCAAAGTGTATAAATGTGGGTTGAAAATATTTTCTCTTTTCCTTCTTCATGTATTATTTAACATGGGATTCACTATCTTAAAAAAAACTTCTTAAATGGAGAAAATACAAATGGTGAACAGCAAATACACAAAATGATTATTAGATATTAAGACTGTGTGATCTTTCTATCATAGAAAACTCTTTTAAATAGAGATTTAAGTCATCTACAAAATATCAAACAAAAAAATCTAAAGACTTCTTCCTGAGGTTAGCATAAAGGCATTTTAGCTATCTAGGGATAGCAGGTTTAAAGAATAGAAGGTACTACTCTTCCACTTCCCTATCAAAACTGTTCTCCAAAAAAAAAAAAAAAACTGTTCTCCATCTCTGAGGGGGAGCAGGTCCATAAGCACTCTGCAGCTACCCTGAGTTGGTCCATGGTGCTTTTGATTTTTCATTTTTTTCCAACCTAACGGAATTGATGTTTACTTACAAACTGTTTTTTCTTTTCCTCCCCTAATATATCTGACTTTTGACTGACAGCAAGTTTATTCAGTGTCTGAATTTGAATGGCATTGAACGCTTCAGATACTCTTTTCTCTTGCCAAGTCTCTTCTCGGAAGAAGACATGACCGTTGATTCTGAGGGAAGTGCTTTCTATGCACATGTGATTTTTACTCACTGAAATGCATGACAAATGTTGAATAAATAATATCTACAGATACAATGTGTGCAGTTGTTCAATGTATACAACACTCAAACTTCTAACATCGTTATGGTTCTTCAGCATGTTTATGTACAAATGAAGCATTCTCAGTCAATCTCGGAAAACTGTTTATTTAACCTCAAAAGCTTGACTGCAGCCAATAAAAGCAAGATAATTCACAATAAATAGCGAATCTCCATTCTGACACTTCTATTCATTCTATGGTATTAAACTTTCCTTTTTCATTTTACTTTTTAAAGTAGAGTTATAGAAAGGTTTGCACATTTAAAATTCCCCACAGACAATAGCTTTAACATAGTCACAATACAATAAATAGCCAGGAAGTTTAAGCATACTTCCCTGAAGTGCAAGTAAGTCAGCAAGTAGGAGATTAACATTTAATGTGACAGATCCATATCTGTTTACTGTGCTTTAGAGCAAAAGGAATACCGTTTTAAAGGAGAATCAGTGGAGACTATTATTCATCTGAACATGCTTTGGGAAACAGCAGACTAAGAAATGGTGTAAAAGGATTTCACATTAGTTGTTATATTCTTTGCATGCCTCACTTCTGGATTTTACTGCTACTTCTCTTAAGTTTCAATTACTTGACTAGCATCATGGGGACGTATGGGGTAAAAATGTTTCTGAAATGCCATGTTTATATTCTTACTTTGTGACTTTTAAGTAGTATCTCATATTTCTGAATGGATGATTACAGAGTATAGTGTGTAAACACTAGTGTTATGGACTGAATTGTTTTCCCCAGATTCCACATGTTGAAGCCTTTACCCCCAGTGGATCCATACTTGGAGACAGGGCCATTAAGGAGGTAATTAAGGTTAAATGAGGTCATAAAGGGGGGATCTAATCCAAAAGGTCCTTGTACAAAGAGGAAGTTATACCAGAAGTGCACTCTCACAGAGAAAAGGCCATGTGAGGACAAAGCAAGAAGGTGACTGACTGTCTGAAAGCCAAGAAAAGAGGTCTCAGGAGAAACCAACTCTGTCAGCACCTGGATCTTAGAACCTCCAGTATCCAGACTGTGAGAAAATAAATTTCAGTTGTTTAAGCCAAGAAGTCTGTGGTACTTTGTTACAGCAGCCCTAGCTGAGTAATACAACTCCCAAATTGCAGGTAAAGTATATATAAACACTTTCGTTTTTCTGAAGCTGTTTTTAACATTTTCCTATAATTGCTCAATTTCATTTATTCTATGAGACTAAATGCTAGACAGTTGTGTCCAAATAATATAGAAACTAAGATGACCTTTCAAATGGGAGAAAGGGAGATAAACATTTTACCCTAGTACACTATTTTCTTTAATTTGCTAGTAATGCCCATCCCCAAATCTCGGAGGTGGTAAAACTGCTTTTTTCCTACTTATAAAATAGTTGTTACTTACATAGCTATTAGAGCTTTTAAAACATCTTAAAAAGAAATAAAAATCCTTCACTCAATACCTTTCCCATTTCAGTAACATCTTTAACCTAAATCCATTCTGATAAATTTTACATAATTACTTCATTCAGTTCTTGGTAAAGATAGTGAACAATGGTTCACTAAATTACATTAAGTTAATCAGCTCTCACCAGATGAAACATTTTTACAAACACAAAGCACTATAACCCCTTCTATACACTTCTGTTGCATTTGTTAATGGCCAAGGCCTTGGAGGGTGGGGAAGAGATTCCAATTCAATTTGAATTATTTCCAAAGTAGATGTAGTAGCTTTCTATTGATAATTAAGTACTGACTATACATAAAGTTTACTTAACAGTATGTCAAATATTATTTTCTTATGTTTTCAATTTTAGTTATTTTAAATTAGCATATATTTATTGAATTTCAGATGCACATAGGATATGGGTACGTATAGTGAATAAAAAGTAGTCTCTGCCATTCTGGATTTTAAATATAGTGAGAAAGATACACAATAATTTAACAGAATATAAACAGATGACTAGCATAAATCAAAGGAGTTAGCTTCAGTGTCAGGATCACAGATGGGGTAAGGGTGTGCCCTCCCTGATATTTAAAGAGAAATCAACAAGAAGGAACCAGACACCTGAGGAGACGTGAAAACTGAGGGAAAGCTGAGGTTTTATGTTTGAAAACCCTAATGTCGGGGACAGCTGGCCCTGTGTGAAGAATAGAAAGGAGGACTTTAGACCTGGGCAGTGGTGGACAAAGGGAAGAGTGCTTAAGATAAAGGAAGAGTGATGAGAAAGGTCTCAGCATGTGGCTCAAAGACCATAGAAAGAGTCTGAATATTAATGAGAGGACAAACAACGCAAATTTTAGGAGCCACATCATTGTTGAGGGGTGGCGGATGAGGAATCTTTTTCTCTCAGAATGTAATAGTGAGATTGTCAAGAAAAGAAAGGGTAATAGGGACATCTCTCGTGGTGCAGTGGTTAAGAATCTGCCTGCCAGTGCAGGGGACACGGGTTCGAGCCCTGGTCTGAGAAGATCCCACATGCCACAGAGCAACTAAGCCCGTGCGCCATAACTACAGAGCCTGCGCTTTAGAGCCCACAAGCCACAACTACTGAGTCTGTGTTCTACAGCTTGCAAGCCACAACTACTGAGTCCATGTGCCACACTACTGAAGCCCGTGCATCTAGAGGCCATGCTCCACAAGAGAAGCCACCACAATGGGAAGCCCATGCACTGCAACGAAGAGTAGCCCCCACTCGCTGCAACTAGAGAAAGCCCGTGCACAGCAACAGAGACCCAACGCAGCCAAAAATAAATAAATAAATAAAACTTATATAAAGGGTAATAAAGAATATCTGTTACTGTTAGATCTTCTAATATTTTTATTAACAATTGATAGATGACAGAATTATTATAGTTTGTTTTCCCATGTCAATTGTCCATATGATAAAAAGAGGAAGAGGACAAGGAGGAGGAAGAAGAGGAGAAAGGAAAATAAATAAAACATTATTTTGTTTCTTAAGTTAACCCCTTACAGAGAATTAAAGCCAGAGTTGATACCACACTTTGTATGGATTTCATTCTAGTAAAAACAGCTTCTTGCTCTACAGCTTCTATACTGTAAAGGACCTCTCTAAAATAAATTGCAATTTTCCTAGGAGAGAAAAAGAAGTCCTAATGCATGTGCACTGTAGCTTAACATAAAGCACACCATCTGGTGCTTGCTTTTTATTTGGCAATGATCTATAATGACATATTATAACAGATTTTATCTGTTAATTACTAGGTAGCAAAAGTGATTCTGCTCTCAAATTCAACAGAGCAAAATAAAAGTTACAGTAATGGAAAAAGTGTTCCTTAAGAATTGAAAAATTACTTCAGAATTCATAAGTCTGTTTTGTACAATATTACTATTACTCACTGGTATACAAATTTATAGCAGAGGTTTAGAACATTTCTTACTGCCTGCATTTCCATTTTCTATATCATAGATATTTTCATGGTGGTGAAGTCCTTACCATGTGTTGTGGATAAAACACTAAGATACGTATATAGCGAAAGAACTATAAGTTGCCTTATATTTTTAAACTGATGTAAATCCAACTGCTTAATTATGGTGCATCTCTATACTTAGAATATGGACAAAAAACTGTAAATTTATTTGAAAGTGTATTTTTCACATAGCAAAATGTGAAAGAATGTGAAGAATCAAATTAGAAATTGATAACAGGTGATATCAAGACAGATGATCCAAATGGTCACTCCTCAGGAACATCTTTAAAGAATTATTTTGATCAGCTAAACCTCCCAGAGCCCTGGAGGTCTGCTGTTGTATTGGAAATAAAATACAGTTGGAAATATATTTTCTTCACATGAAGCCAGACGGCTAGAGGAACGTTTATAGGAACACGGGTCAACATTTTCACTCTTTTAAAAGACATCAGTGACACTGATGGGTATACCCTATCTGCTAGAAGTTGTCACTTGCAGGATCAAGGCAAAGTAATTTTGGCCCCTTAAACCTTTACATTTAAAGGATTGAAAGAGAAATCATAAAGTTATATAGACAAGTGGAAGGAGTTTTCAAAGATTGTATGTCCAATCAAGCTTAATTTGACACTGGATCTACCTTCTATTGCAATCGTAGACTGTAGAATACAATTTTTAAATCTTCTAGAGCTGAAAGAGATAAGCACTTTCACTTGATTTTGAATCAAACAGCAAGTTTGGTATAAGATTTTATTCCTTGTTCTGGGATTACACAGATAGACTTTTAACCTAATTTAACCGTAGGTTATCAGATGGTACTTCTTTTTAATTTACTTGATCTATTAGATATTTTCTTCTTAGTCACTGAACTCCCAGTTCTCAGCTTGGCACAAAAGTGCTTAGAATGAAACCAGCATTGACTATCTTCCCTGGGAGCTAGGTGTAGCCATGACACTAAGTTCTATTCAATGCAAAGTAAGCCAGTCCCCTCAGTTACAGAATAAAAGATCATTTTACTCATATTCAGAATATGTCTTATAATATGAACTAATATAACACTTTGAATAATATTTTTCTACAGTGAAATCAGTTGACTAAAGTCAAGATGAAGAGTAACCATCATTGCTTTGACATAAACAATTATCATAATTACATTTTTAAAAATCTGTTGATTTCCCCTAATCATAAGCAAGAGCAAACTGTGTCTGGAATTGGTGTACTGTTATTTTCATTTCACAATAAGCAATCAATTATCAAATATTTTAATCACAGGAAAACAGATATTTTATCCTGTGGAAAAAAGCTATCTGGAACACATCCCAATATCAATTCTCCACATACTCCTTTTACAAATACAACTACCCTTTCAGCTAGGTGTGACCACAACACCAGGCTCCAAGATGTAAGTAGAAATAATGCATCAACTTTCCTAAAAAGAAACTAACTGCCTTTCCATATCCACCTGCCTCTTCCTGCTGCCTGAAAAATAGTAACAACCGAAGCAGCCATCTTGGAGCCAATATGGAAGCCGTATGTTAAACCTGGCAGAAGCACTTCACCGACCCTTGACCTTCAGCCAGTGGCCCGGCACATAAATCACATTTTTCTCAAGCCATTGCGTTTCTTATACCAACTTCTCTGCATTCTTAAAAAAAGAAAAAGAAAATAGAAAAAATAATTTGAAAAGCCAAATATCTTATTCCTGTAATTTTATAATTTCAATTTTTTTAGTAACTCTGAATAACTGCATTCAGGTTGACTTTAGAATTAATGTCCAGGACTTCTCCAAACTCCCACAGTCCATTTTTTATACCTGTTCTCCACTGCAAAATTCTTAAGCTAACCAAATAAGTAACCATCTGCTATTCTTTAACAGTGAATAATAAATATCAATCAATATTTGAATTAGAGTAATGTGTTAATCTTTTATAAAGGTAACATCTTGTTGAACTATATTTGATATTTAATGAATATATTTGGATGCAATAAAATTACTGCATATTAAATTATTCTGAATTTTTACTACATTTAACTATATATCACAAATGAAAGCAAACAGAATACAAATTTACTTTGAAAGCCATACCCGTCAAGGCATATAAAAGTAAATAAAGCAAGAACAAGTAAAACAATCTATATAGAAACTCTATTTATAGTAGTTATTACTAACCATCAGTATTAATTATTCCTAACACTAATTATTAAAAGCAAGTTAAATACCAACTTTTATTTTCTATTTGATTATATGTGTCTTAGGTGTAAGACACCATATCCAGAAAATAAATAGCAATTTTAATAAGGTGTCACTGAAAAGAAAGCATTTAAAAAATTTTAATAATATATATCATAGTAACATTTTCATTAGTCACTGACATGATCAGACTCTTCTGATATTTTCCTTCTTTTTCAATGCTTATTTTCTCCTTGTCATTACTAATGTATATTTGTGCTTTCTTGCATGTTGGACTTTATTAACTTAGTTTATCTTTTTAACTTTTTTCAAGTAGATAATATTTGATATGCAAACTTATTAAACTTTATATCTATCATTAATTTCTGTTTATATCTGATTTCTTAATATTGCTTTTTTCATTTAATTTTGGTTTTTTAGCTTTTTGAATTGAAAATTTATTTTCAATTAAAAAAAATTTACTGATTAATGGTCTTAGTATTATGAATTTTCCTGTAATCATGGCTTTAAATGTATTCCACAAATTCTGATATGTGGTATTTTCGTTATTATTTTTTCAAAATTTTTTACTTTGGTCTTGTACTTCCCTGTACACTCAAGAGTTGTTTAAAAGGAGGTATGTAATTTCTAGCTGCAAGATCTTTTGATTGTTTTTTATATTTTTCTATTGTGTTTTGATCAGTGTGTTATTTGAAATATTTCTACTCTATGGTGCTAAATAACATTTTCATTACACCTTACTATATGACCATTTGTTTCTAAATATCCTGTATGCATTTGAGAAAAAATTGCTTTCTACATTATCTGCATATGAGGTATATATACACAATGAATTATATTACTACAAACTATATCTCCTCCATTGTTTTGTTTTTCTTCTTTGAACATTCCTGTTAAAGATGTGATTTTTTTCTTTTCCTGTATTCCATTCTAAGATATTTCTCTCTGACTTTATTTCTTTTACATCATTTGAATTTCCTTGTTTTTTAAATCTTTCTTTTATTCAATAGCCCTTATTTTTAAAAAGGATATTTTTGTTATATAAAAATTATTTACAAATCAATGATAAAGTTAACTCAACAATCAAATGGAAAAAATAGATAATTCAAAAAGGAGAAAGGAACTTGAAAAAAAATAAGTGTCAGTGGTTATATATTCTTGAAGTAGTACGTCCTATGTAAGACTGCTACTTTACAACCATGTGAAAGAATATTAATTGTTAACAGAAGAGAACTTGTGACTGGTTAAAAAGATGGTTAAAGAATGATATTCAAGGATTAAAAGCTTTATGGTTAAAATTTTCTGTGGCTTTTACCTCCCTTGATTATGAGTTCTAAAAGACAGTATCTTATGACTTTCTTATGATATGTGTATTTGGTAATAATTTCACATTTTTGCTAATAACTTCACATTCAAATAATTTGGTAATAACTTTGTACTCGGTAATAATATCAAGTTTTCAAAAGGTCACAAAAACAAAAATAGTACAGGTAACAACCATCTACCCTTTAACCATATGCACTTGTTAGTATTTCACCCTTTTGCTTTATTAGTTCCTTTCTTTCTGTTTTGTTCTTTCCTTCTTCCTTTTTCTTTGTTTCCTTCTTTTCCTCCCTCCCTCCCTTCCTTTCTTCCTTCCTTCCACCTGCCTATATATGTATATATCCACATTATGTTTTATGCTTTCGTTCAGATTTATTCTTCCTTGGTCAGCTTGTAGTTTCATATTCATTTCTGATCAGATTTTATCAGCTCTTGCATTCTTTTCCTTGGTTCAGTCAATTTTGTTTTATTTCTTCCATTTTTTAAAAAATTATGTTTTCAATTTTGAAACTATGATTCAAGATGATTTTTCAAATCTACAAATGTTTGCTTTAAGATAAATAATTCAATTTTGAGTGTCATGTTACAGTGTTCTACTCACACTGTTTTTTGTCTTTTGGGGTTTTTATGGCGTGGAAAGTATTTCCACTTGAATTGTATAGCATCACATTTTTCATTTAATTTTGTCACAATTTTCAAAATAGAGTGTTTGATTCTCTGCATCTTTGTGGGCAGGGTTGGCAATCTGTAGCATTTTATAAGAATCTTTGTTCAAGAGCACCGACTTCTATCTCTATAGCAAAGTATAGGTTCTTAAGGGGGTGTGAAGAAATGGAAGATATGTGTGTCTTTTTTTAATATCTTTTGCCTTGAAATATCCTGATTTTCATACTCATTCTTTTTCCTTTTATCATGCTTCTTCCAAAGAATGCGTTTCCTTTTATGCACTTTTCACAACCCCACATACCCCAGCACTCACCCCGGGTATATCTTTGCATGTAACGTGCCTTTATAAATCTTATTCGTTTAATCTCTATTTTAACATATTAAACGATCATTCATTTTTGATGATGATTTGGGATTAATTTTATTTTTTAACTGAAGTATAGTTGTTAATAATATTATTAGGTGTATAGCATAGTGATTCAATATTTTTACAGATTATACTCCATTTAAAGCTATTACAAAATAACAGCTATATTTCCCTTTGCTGTACAATATATTGTTGTTGCTCATTTATTTTATAATAGTTTAGTTTGTATCTCTTAATCCAATATGATTATCTTACCCTTTCCAATTTCCCTCTTCCCGCTGCTAACCACTATTTTGTTCTCTTTATCAGTGGGTCTGTTTCTGTTTTGTTATATACATTCATATACATTCATGTTATTTTTCAGATTCCAAATGTAGGTGATAACAGAATATTTGTCCTTCTCTGCCTGACTTACTCCACTAAGCATAATACCTTTGAGATCCATCCACACTGTTGCAAATAACAGAATTTCATTATTCTTTATGGCTGAGTAATATTCCATTGCATGTATGTACCACATCTTCTTTATCCATTCATCTGTCGATAGACACTTGGGTTCTCCATACCTTGGCTATTATAAATAATGCTGCTATGAACACTGTTTCTTTTCAAAGTTAGTGTCTTCATTTTTTTTTTTAGATACATACCCGAGAGTGGAACTGCTGGATCATATGGTAGCTTTAATTCTATTTTTAGTTTTTTAAGGAATCTTCATACTGTTTTTCACAGTGGCTGTACTATGTTTGGGACTACATTAGTGTGGGATTTATTTAGAATCTCTGCTAACTTCCTTCTCTGTTCCATGCAGTTTTTTTTCATTTTTCCCTTGCATTTCACAAAGGTTCACACCAATGACTTTATTTGCTTATTTCTTTGCTGGATTTTTTTCAACCTGTTGGCAATCTGAAATTTGGATCATCTTTTAGATATGATGAGGGTGTAGATTTTATGTACTTGTCTTTGTTCTTTTAAAATATTGTGTTTTAATGAGAAGTTAAAATTATTGGGGTGCTGAAATTAATAGCCATCATTGCCTCAGCTACTCCTATCATTTGCTAGATGTTGTAGCTATGTGGGAAGAAAACTGAAAGCTGGACTTGGAAGCCAGGAAGGGTAGAGATAGATTTAATTTTTCTTCTTTGTTTAATTTTTCTTCTCAAATAGTGTATTCTTTTTGAACTCAAGCTCTTAGAGCTAAGGAGATGAATATTCTCAGATTGACACTGGATTGGCTGTACTTTGGTTCTAGATAGGGGTTTTATAATCCAAAATAATGAAAGAATAAAATAAAAATATATTTGTTGGTATTATTACAGAAATCGAGTTTTATAAATACATATATATGTATATGTGTATATATGAAATATATGTCAATATAGCTCTCTAAGTGCCCCCCAATAATTGATTTTTTAGAGTATCCTCAAAAGAACAGAAGTAATACTTTTCATAACTCATTTCTTAGATTAAATATCAAAACAGCCTATAGAATGACTGTTAAGTACCCTAGTAATGCTTCAAGTCTATAAACAACTTCATTTAGAAGCACATGTCTACTGTCCCTACTCATTGTATAAATCGGGTACCAGGCAAGAAACATATGCTGCGTTGAAACTGGGTGTTTGGAGGAGTTTAAAGAGAGTACTATTTATTCATAGGGAGGTATTAAGAAGACCTACAAAGGATAATATGGTAATCCAGGGGATAAAAAGAACAGAAAGCTTTCACAGTATCTAGGCAAATAAGATAGCTTTACGGGGTGAACTACCTGACACAAACTATGGCTGTTTGTTAGTAGAGGGAAACAGCAAAAACAAAAAAAAGAAAAACAAAGGAAAAACAGGAAACAAAAATAAACTACCAGGTAGAATAACAGGAAAATAATTACCCCATATTCAGTCATCTACCTCTCCTCCCTATGGCCCATCTCCTGCTGGTTCTTCTGATTAGTCAAACCAAACAAAAAATTGGAGGGCAAATCAATCCATTGATGTAGTTCATACAATCAACATCCTGGTGATAAGCAGATCTGGGGAACAAAGGGAAGAGATACTGTACATCCACACAAGTTTGTATTATGGAAAAGCTTACTGTGAACATCACAACATCAAAGTAAAAACTCTGGTCAGAAGAAAACACTGCAATAAAGTAAGCATTATGTTTTCCCATGTTGCATCAGTGAATATTGCCATCAGATTTATTTTACATCCTCATTCTTTTCTGATTTGTACAATTTCTATCCAATATTCCTTTATATTTACAACTGAAGACAGTGTACTCGTTTGCAAGCTAATAGGGCTGCTGATAGGCAATATATGATTAGAACTGGAAAACGGAACTCTGAAATAATGGTATTCCAAAACCAGTTCAAAATTTCCCATTTTAGTTTGAAGAGAGTAACTTCCAAGGCATAAATATATTTTGAATTTTATTTTGCTAGTCACTCAGTGTAAAAAACTCTCATAATCCCTCAACAATGGAATAGTAACTAACTATATCATAAAAAGAAAAAATTTTGTCCACTATCTAACTTACTTTTACACTGAAGATGAAGATGAGAACAAGGCATTTTATGGCATATAATACCCATATAAATTCTATGTTATCTGTATCATATGATTTCCAATTACTTAGAGTTATTTTCAATCCATCAATGATTAAGAGAAGAAGACAGAAAAATGATATTAAGGCTTGGGAAGTTGGTGACAGAAAAAATAGTTGTTATAACATAGATTTGGGATATTGTACTTTCCTAATGCATTATCAGTCCTGACAATTAATGTATTTACTATATACTAGAATTATATCTTGTTCTACTACTTTTTTATTTATTTTAATTTCATCTCTCTAATATTTGCATATGTAAAATTGATTTGGGCCAGACAAGTGTGGACAATTTGTGCTTTGCAAAGCATTCCAAGTTGACAGGCAGATGTTGGACATAGCAAAAATAATCTGGCCAACTATGATGAGAATGTGCTAATTCAGGAGTTGATAAATAAGAGAGAATGCCTTCCATGAAGGTCGAATATAGAGGATACCTAACAATGCCTATACAGAGAAGGAAAGACAGATAGCAGGAACATAAAAAAAGAGTACTGTCCCGTCTCCAATCTTTATTGATATGAAAAAAAAATTTCCCTCCATTACTGTGTTTTTGTAGATAATAGAGTCTGGTCAGAGAGTAATTCTGGTGTGAGCCTAGCTGCTCCTATTCTCAGTTGCTGTTCTATATTACATTCCATTCAGTAAAGAATGTGTGCCTCTTCTATATCACTAAATGAATTGTTCATCTGAAGGATAAATACAAAAGTCATGAATTATAATGAAGAGCAGAAGTACAGGCTATTATTTATCTAGTGAAACCATTTCAACTGCATCATGTCATGAATAATTGTTACATTATATCAAACAATTGATAAAAGAATTATCCAAGGATAAAAATCTCAGATGTTACTCCATTTAAGTAGTACTTCAAATACACAAATGTTAAGAGTTTTTTTTATTAACAGCATCATACATTCTTTGTTGTTTGTGTGTGTGTGTGTGTGTGTGTGTGTGTGTGTGTGTGTGAAGTGCACTACTCATAAGGATTTATGAACACTTCAATTTTCTTTGGAGACCTTAAGATGCAAAAAACAAAGCAACTTACCATTTTACCTTTTGTATTACACTGCAGATTTTTATATCCTTATTGGTTATATAGAGATGCATCTTGACATAACAAAAGTTTCTCTAAGATTTTTTCATGTAATTTGGCTACATAACCAAAGAGTAGAAAAGATATTTTTCCTATATAAAGACAATTTAAAAAATATATATATTTATCACACATGCACACATACCCACAGAGATAAGGAGACTGAGCTAATTCATTTTCACTAGTACGAGGAAAATAAACTTAGTTTTTAGTCAAAAGCCAAAATCAACTCTAGTAACATGATGGATTTCTAAAGCATCCATTGGTCCAATCTTATTTTTATCAAAAAGTGGAAATCTGATCTAGGTGTGGCAGACTTGGCTTGATGGTTGTGGAGGGTGTGTGAGGGGGAAATCCACATCCTTTCCTGCTGGCTACCATCAGATTTCTAATTTGCAGTTCCTTTTGGTGTCCAGCACCTTAGGGATCCTTCTGAATTTCGCATACTAAGTCAAACCTTTGATGGAAGGAAAAGTTGCTCACTTCAACTTAGCTGGATGAGTGAAACTTGACAGAAAGAGTAAGTGAGGCTACAGATGCCCAGTGGATAATCTATGCTACTCCTGCATCCCACCACTGGATGCCTGTTGGTGGTCTCATATCAAGATTTGAATTTGGGAAAAGGAGGAGAAAGGGAAGATAGAATGAATTTCGAAAACAAAATTGGTTTGGCTTACATTTATAGGACATACAGGACTGTCATATAAATGAAAATTTGATCTTATCAAAAATGTTTGATAATTTCCTGGTTGTAAAAGGCTGGCACAGCGCCCTATAAGCAGAGAAGGAAGAGTAAATGCTGTGTGAGATACAGGAATTTTTTTGTTGTTGTTGATGGAAGAGAAATGTCAAGTATAAAGAGTAAAAATGCAAGAGGGCCAAAAATGTGTGGCCTCTGGAGTAGATGTGCTGGGAAGTAAAAGAATACACTACACATTTTGAAAGCACAGGATGAATGAATCCCACAGGCCAGCTTTGAGGCCTCAGCCAAGGATGCCAGCCTGTCTTTCTTTCTCTCTGTAGGATGGATTCAGAACTCTTTCTCTGTCAACACCTGTGCAAGATGTTCCAATTGGCATGAAATGTGAGACATCTAAACTTCATCAAGTATCTTCAGGGTTTGAGGCAGGGAACAGAGTGAATGGAGGAAAAAAGGACTACCTCCTGACTTCTAACTGGACACTAGCCCCAGAGAGATCACTGGCCACGTGGATTTTTTTGAGGTACCCTTAAACTTCAACATCAAATAGTGTTAATTAGGAATATAAAGAACTAATTACTGGGTTAGGAATTCCACTTGATCTGGGACATGATCAGTTCAGGGATGCTGACAACACTCAGGAGTGTTGGACAGTAGAATGTAACAGTAGAAAGTATCAGTAGAATTTAATAGCACCAGAGAAATCAAGAAGGACTAAAGAAGATTAAATACACAAACAAATTGAAAGGGGACTTTTTCACAACAAGAAACATTGCAATAACTGTTTGGGGACAGTCCCCAACTAATGGGTTTAGAATTGACGGGTAAAGAGAGTAAGAAAACAGAGTTTAAAATCTTCTAAAGTTTGGCTAGATAAAAAGAGAATGATAAAGATTTATCCTTGAGGAGAAATAATTCAAGGAAAAATTAAACGTATTATGTTGCTTTTTAATTGCACTTTGTTATATTTCGCTTTAAGGAATTAGTCATGTTGAGCATTTCTGCATGAAGAAATGAAAAATTAACGGAGAGAAACTAAGGTAAAAGAGAGGGGAGAGATACATCTTAGATGTCAATCTTCTAAATCTTGAATTGCTCATTTAAAATACTTCTTTCTTTCTCACTTTGAGCATATATGTGGACACAAATTGCTATAATGTTCATACATGTTGATGGTGTAATTCATGCAAAAGAAGAAAAAGAAAGGTGGTGTCAATAATGTAGTGGAATCGGAGGCCCTAGACACTCCCTTCCTCCTGGGAAGACACTGAGGAAATACAAAAATACAAGGACCAACTCCTCTTATCAGAAATCCAGATATCACTTATGAGGCATCACTTATGAGGCTCCCCACATGAACAAGAAGCCAGTGCACCGCCTCACTGCACTGAGGCAGACAGGAAAACATGGTATATACCATGGAATTTTATTCAGCCATAAAAAGAAGGAAATCCTGTCATACTGAAATATGGTATGATATGGATTAACCTAATGGACATTGCGCTAAGTGAAGTAAGCAGTCACAGAACAAATACTGCATGATTCCACTTATGTGAGGTATGTAATATAGTCAAAATCATCAAAGCTGAAAGTTAAATGGTGGTTGCTGGGGGATGGGTGGAGGGAAAAATAGTGAGTTGATGTTCAATGGTTGTAAATGTTCAGACATGAAAGATGAAAAATTTCTAGAAACCTGCTGTACAACATTGTGCTTATAGTTAATAACACCAAATTGCACACTTATAAATTTGTTCAGAAGGTAGCTTTCATATAATGTGTTTTTTTACCACAATATAAAAGAAAAAGGAAAAAAGAACTATGTAAATGTGGGGAACAGGGTGAGATGAGGATTATCTAGTAAATTCTGAGATTTCTAAGAATGAGGAGTATTTATTCTGCACCAGAAAATGGAAATCAAGCCTGATATTTCTTAGTCAAGTTCTGAGTCATCAAATTGCCTTTTTACATTTTTCTTATTTCTTGCTCTCTGTGAAACTGCTAAGCTTTGATTTAAATGGTACCTCTGATATTTTACTTTTCCATGACATTTTTGAAAAAAATGGAAGGATTCTTAGATTTCAAGGTAATGTATCTCAGTCTAAAGGATTAATTACTAATTGTATTCAAAAACACTGGAGATCCAGATGGATTAAAGAATTATGTGTAAAAAAATGAATAGAACATCTAGATGAATATTTGTATGATCTTGGAGCATGAAATTAATTCTTATATTGGATTAAGCAGTGTCCTGCAAAAATTCATGTCCACCCAGAATCCATGCATGTGACTTTATTTGGAAATAGTGTCTTTGCAAATGTACTCAATTTAAGATGAGGTCATACTGTCTTATGATAGGCCCTAAATCGAATATGATTGTTGTTCTTACAAGAAGAGGGAAATTTGGATGAAGATATACACATATACAGGGAGAAGGCCATGTGAGAAGGAGCCAGACTGGAGTGATGCCAAGGAATCTACACGCCAAGGAATGCCAAGGATTGCCTGCAGTCAAAAGAAGCTAGAAGAGAAGAGTGGAAACAGATTCTCTCTCAGAGCCTCCAGAAGTAACCAATCTGCCAATACCCTGTTTTGGACTTCTACTAGACACCACAATGATGAGTGATACATTTCTGTTATTTTAAGTCACTTGCTTTATGGTGATTTGGTACAGTGGCAACAGACAACTAATATATTTCCTATAAAAAAAGGAAAAGGAAAACTCAAACAAAAAGATTGGTTATTTGACTCAAAATATTATAATCATTTGCACATAAAACGTCAAAAGAACTGAAGGAAATATTTGAAACATTTAGGACAGATGCAGAGTTAACATCCTTATGACATAATGAGTGCCTAAAAATAAATAAGAATAAGCAAACACCCATTAGGAAACTGTACTAAGAATATGAATAGACAATTCACCAAAGAAGCAAAAATATGTAATACACATATAAAAATGTGACCCAGCTCTCTAAAAATTGAATAAAAGGTAAAATGAGAGACTTTTTAGCTGACAGAGTTGCAAATAATAATAGAAAAAAGGTACATGGCATTGTTCTAGATACTTTACATATTACTAACTCATTTAATACAATAACCTATGTGGTGATGTGATTATTGTAAGGTAATATTATTATTTTCATTTTATGAATGGGAAAACTGGGGAACAAAATTTGGCAAGATTATATTAAAAGAACCATTCATATGTATCACATATTGGAAGGTAATTTGGCAAAATGTTTCAAGAATTTTGAAAATAATCACATCTTTTGATGCAAGAATTCCACTTTGAGGAATTTATCTTTTAAAAAATGAAACTAGAAATGAAAAGCAAAGAAAAAAGGAATGAGTAATTTCAAACAGAACTACAAAGAATAGGACAGAAAATTAAACAAAATCAAGTACTAGTGACTGATTAAGCAACAATAATTTTATGAACATAGACTCACCAAAAATGGAAAAAGATTGGCTGCTGCTTTAAGATGAATAAAAATTACATCTGCATAATGAAACACACACACATACACGTATGCACACACACAGAAGGAAAATATCTAATAAATTAGGCTTTGAATTTATTTTTGGAAATATCTAAATCAAACGTCAAAAAGTGCCAGCCTTCTAGTGTAATACATCCCACAGTAGTTTTTTGTTTGGCAAACTTAAAGCTGGAAATGTTTGAAGATTTAAATATAATTAGACTGTGTATGCACTCTCAAATTATTCATGGGCCCTAACATTTTATTTTGTCTTAGAATATATCCAAATTAAACATTGCACTAGCAGGTCCCTGCAGACAGTTTAGATACTAATATCTAAGAAAGTATATTATATTTTAAAATAAATTATTAAAACTTAAATAAGGAGTTAAATAATTAGCATAGCAATAGATTAGAAGGATATCTTGTCAATGAGATAAATATATTATTCTATTTATTTCAAAAGAAATATTAAGATATGGGTTTTATTAGGATAAAACTGAAAAGCAAGGGAAGTTAAAAGTTTTCAGAAAGTATGAGTTTGCATATTTTTTTTCTGAAAATAAATTAGACAATATTAACAGTAGATCATGAAAAGAAACAGAAAAATGAATGAATTGTGCTTACTTAAAAACAAACAACTCCACCAACAAATTCTATTATGAGAATATCACCTTCAAAAGTAAAACAAAGATTGAATTCAGCTAGGAATGACATACCTAGCCTTCAAGCAAGTTTTCCATGCCAGTTCTGGTTTAATCCAAGTCGTTGCAGTAGCTAAATGTCAAGGGCATGTGACAGCTATTCCAGGATTGTTGTGCCATGAGTTGGCTGCCTCACTTCACCAGCTCTTTGCAGACAGGTGTTTAACCCATGAAAACCATATCTAAAATGCCATGCCAATATCACTTAGAGGTAGTATATTCCTTTCTTACCAACCAAATAATAGTATGCATTTAAATTAAGTCAATTATGATTGATTAAGGAGTTTGTACAGCCTTTATAAATGAAGGGAAAAAACTGAACTATGTCCTGGATAAATGAAAAATAAAATCAAGAATAACACTGTAATTCTGTTCAGGGACTTCGGCTTAACTCTCTTTTACAGATTTGTTTTCCCCAGTACTAACTCAGATTATCTAAACATGGGTCCAACTGTGGCTGTTGTTAAACATATTTTCTAACTGGATGTTGGAGTTCAAGACTTTGCCAAGAATACATGAAATGTGTCAGTAACCAGTCCTAATGAGGAATAAAATCAGAGAAATATTAGATATTAGTCAAGAAACTGAACTCAAAATGAGATTTTCTAAAGTAGAATTTCTCTGTAATGATGGCAAATGATTCTGCAATGATATCAAGAAGTAAGAGAACTTTACATGGCCTGTCTAAAAAAGCACTCCCTCCAAATATGGTCCACATGATTTCTTTGCTTATTTTCTACATTACTAGTAAAGTCACTTATTTATTTGACCTCTTTTTAGGGTTAATATGACTAGACATTTTTTTCTCCTTATCTCTTGAGAGCATAACTGCATAAAAAAGGAATCTACCTGCAATGTATTGCCATAATGTTACTTGCAGAAGAAACAATTCACACTGAATGCATTCTACTGCAATATTGTGAATATGAACTAGAACTTAAAAATGTAGAGGGAGGATGTGAAATTCAGTGATCCCCTAGCCCAGCTTCTGGTAAGTACCATTATATTCAGGAAAGAATTCAGCACGTAAGTTAGGTTGAAGCTATTCTCTGCAACACTGGCAGTGAAATATAATAGAAAGTTGCAAGCATACTACTTTCGAGCACATGCCAGAGTGTTGAATCCAATATATGTTTGCCCTACAAGAGACACTGTACAAATGATGCATTTACCTGTTTTGACTCATCACTGCCATGCAGACCTTCAAACCTCCCAGGCTATATACCATTCTTGAAATTATACCTTCCCACCTATTTTTATCCCACCCCCCCCTTACATAACTTATAATCACAGATTAATGATCTACTGGATGGATTTCCTAAAACTTACACTTTAACCCTGAATCTGCTGAGGTGCTATAGATTAGGTGAAACCTAGAAAGCTCAAACGTTCAATTATTATCAGCATGCAAAAACTTCAAGTCACAACCTCTATTTTATTTTATTTTGTTGATTTAGACACTGCAGATGAAAATCAAAAGTATTTTTCGGAAAGAAAAACATACACACACATACAAACACACTATGAAACTAGCAAAAGAAAACCAATTTTCATCTAAACATTGTGCACTAAAAGGAGAAATCTCAAATGACTCAGGAAAGCAATGAAATTCAGTCTAGTAGTGGCTGTCTTTGTATTCTGCAGTATGTTAGCAAGGTATTCATGTGACTTAACATTCCACAGTCTTGGAGACAGTAAGAGCTATAAGATTTTAATTAATGGGTCTATATAAACTTGGATATTTTATTGAATATTTCAAAAAACAAAGATTTGTATATACAAAACAAAATTAAAATTTTAACATTCTAATATAATTATATAATATATTTAGAAGGTATTATGATGCTTAACAAGAGAACTGTGTTTGTCCCCAACACTTATGTGTGTTTTCAAATGCAATCTAGACCAAAAATTAGCATCAGAGGTCTATATTTTGGAACATCACAAAGAAATAAAACCAGAAATATATTGCTCTAGAAACTACAAATGAAGATTTAGCTTTCCTATTTGTGCTGAAACTTGTTTTACATTAGTATTGGAGAAACAAATTAAAAAAGAAACAAACAAACACAAAAAGACTTTGGATTATCTTTAGAGACATTTGACTCCAATTTGTCTAAGAAGTCCTCTCCATTGTTTCTCTACTCTCATTCAGAATTATACCAATTAGAAAAATCCTATCAGATACAGTAAAATTAAATTCAACCTTTATCCTTTAACTATATAAATGTACATTGTTGCTTATCCCAATTGCTTGTAATTGACTATGTTGGTTTCAAGAAGCAAACTTCAGCATTTCCTTCTTTAAGACAAAAAGCTGAGAATCTTGGACCACATGCATGCTCTTTATTCAACTGCAAATATTTATTAAAAACCTACTGTTTGCCAAATACTGTAAGAGTTCTCAACAAATGAAGATTAAAAGGACAGTCCACGAACAAATTATCCAGATGAGTGGAAATAAAAACACAAGGAATAGTCATGATAATGTATTAAAATCCATAACAAAAGTATAGGAGAAATGACATTGCTTGGTCTGGAGGTTTTCTCCAACAGGAATGCAACTGGCATTTTGGGTGGGATGATTCATTCTTGTACTCTTTAGACATTGTTCCCTAGACATTGTAGAATTTAGGCTCCCAGTAAAATTCTGCAATCATTATGACACTCATCATAATAACTCACAAAGCCCCCACTCATATTTCCAAATGCCTCCTCAGAGAGTGGGACCACCCTCTTTGAGAACCACTCTTACTAGATAGTGTCTACGGATGCTGTCAAACCTATCAGTATCAGTTCTATGAAAGGCAAGAATCTAGGAATCCATTTAGGTCTATCTAGATTTTCATGTATTCATATAAGGCTATACTGCTTATGAGCATCTTACTTAAAAGGCAAAAAGTATTGTTAAGATATCTGTAATTCACTGTAAAATATTTCAGCATAGGCAGCGTGATATTATGTATACATATAAATGATGTGCACTTAAATCCTAGGTGCATCATTTGCATTAATCAAGAATTCATACAAAAAATATTTTTAGTTATTCTTCTTATTAGAAAGTCAGTTACCTTTAGTTCCTATCAACACAAGAGGCTTTGCTGAATTACTAGTGGCCTAAAGAAATGGGTTGTCAGTAGTGCAACTAATGGTGGTCAACATAGTGGACTGGCTGAAATATTTGAGACACTTCCCATCCTTGCAAAATAGGAATGATCTCTATAGCAAACTGATCTATGCTAATCAGGTCATGCCTCATGCAGACACTGGAGAACTTTGAAACGGGCCAAGATTTAGCTATTTTACCATAACTTCCCAACTATGCTATAATGAAAGCATGCCTCAAAGCAAATTCTGTCACACATACCAACATTTATTAAACATATCACTCCTCAGCAAGCAGACCCAAACTATTTATATTCTGTCAGGTATATTACTTTTCAGCCTCTATCTTTTTATGTTCTCTGATCAACTCTTTTCATGAAAGATTCTCTAGAGTCAGATATGACAACATTCCAGAGGAAGAATTCTATTATGTTGTATAGGAAACATCAGGGAGCCAGAAATTCTCCTAACCCAATAGCAGCACAGGCACATTTAGGAATCAAGCTTCAGGTACTAGAATGCTACAGGATGCTTACAACCTGGTCCTATGCGGTGTGGGAGTATCCAATGTACATATCTTGAACACCACGAATTATTCCAATATAGCATGTTATTTAACACTTCCACACTCAGCATGATTGTTAATAGACCACTATTTGCAAAAATGAAAATCAATTTCTGACATTCACTCTTTCATTTTAAAAAGTACAAAATGTTGATATAGTTAACAGAGGCTCTGGAAATTCCCTCTTATGAAACATAGTAGCTGATCACGCATGGAATATGGGTTAGGAAAACTGTATCTGGAGATGAAATGGAAACTAAGTAATATATATATGGACATGATACTTGTCTATGTTGAGTTAATTTAAAGTAAATTATTGAGAGCATAGAAACACTTTAGAATTAATCCCTAATATTCCTGTACCCAGTCACACAGGTGAGCAATTCAGTTGTCTGATATGAACTTAAAAGAATGCTGATTTCAGAATATTTTTATGTATGTCTTCAATGAACCTTTCATACAAATTGTAATTTAACATCTTAAAAAACAGAAAACTGAAACTTCACCAAAGTTACTAAAAATTTAGTTTGACTTTTTTGCATATGTTAGCTAGTAAATATTTATATGTGCAGTAGAATGTGGTCTTGGTCTTAATAACTTGAAAGTAAGATTGCAGAGAAATAGCCAGCATTTATCTACCTCTAATTACTGGCACCATCTGTTATCTAACTAAAAGAACCTAAATATGCTAACAAATTCCTTTAATATTAACCTTCCTATATTGTTGATGTATACTTTCTCTGATTTTCACATCAAAAAAAATTTTTCCCATGTTCTTGGTCTCTACCTCCCTATTGCGTCTCCTAATCCTATAAACAAGATCAAATCTTACTATTGAATAAACACTCTCTAAATCCTGTACCTATTAAACAATTTATATTATTTATTTTATTAAATTCTAAACTTTGAGAGAGAAGTTTCCATCACTTGACCTCCATTTTTTGCCTTCCCTCAACCCTTCCTATGTGTCTTAAATAAACAATTCTACGAAATTTCTCCCCAAGTTCTCCTAATTATTAGATTTGATGACCTCCTCTGTGTCTCTATCTAGAAATCTCTCTTCATCTTCCCACACTGTTTACCACTGTAGTCTTGAAATGTTTGTCTTTTTCCCAGTCTTACCTTACACAGTCTTGTTATTCTCTTCTACAGTTCAGGCTAGTGCTTTTCAGTTTATTTATTTTTTAACTTTGGAATGTGAGAACTCAAACCTTCTCTTGCCTATTTATTTATGTATTTTTACTGAGGTAACATTGGTTTACAACATTATATAAGTTTCATGCATATAACATTACATTTCTACTTCTGTATACATTACAGAGTGCTCACCACCAAAAATTCAGTTTCCATCTCTCACCTGTTTTTCAATTTTTATTTCCCAATTGCTCTTCCTTTTTTCATCTCCAAAATCTTAGCACTCCCAAGTGCTTTTAATCTCATCATGATTCTCTATACTTTATCTTCTCTTATCTTACCAACAACACATCAACTAAAATGGTTTTAACTCTCAACATTATGATAGTTTTTAAAGTATCTCCTGCTTCTTGAATTCCAGACCTGCACTATCTCTACTACCAAGCCTTTAAAACTCACACACACACACACACACACACACACACAAAAAGAGTGTGTTATTTCTTACCTATGTCTGTTTTAAATGTCAAGCCTGCTCAGTGGTTGCCAGGAAGCCAATCTCCAATCTACAGGGTAAGTAAAATATCACTGTAAACATAACGAGATGGGTAACTGTGTTTCCAGAATTCTATATGATTGGAAGTAATAACTGCATAAAACATTTGGGGATTGAGGCAAGACTGATATTTCAGATGCATTTTCAGTAGTAACTGATATTTGTTAAGTGCCTCCTGAGGTAGATATGTCCAGCTAACAACAAAATTCATTCTATTCACTAGGATGTGCAAGCTAAGGCAGTACCAGAAGGAATCTTCCCTCTTCACTTCCCAAAGCAACACTCAAGGTCTTCTCTAATTAAAAGGTGAAAAAAATGTATTTAAAGGATATCCGTCTGAAAGGCTACCACATTAGAATTTCCAGAGTTTTCAGATCTTGCTCTGCTCTTTCCTCTGCTACAAACCTTCTCTTTAATTTTCTTTGTTAGAGAATGTCATCACCACCCATCAAATCCACCAATATAGAAAATTGCTTTGCCTTCAGCTCTCATTTTCATCATTCCAATGTAATTGTTCACCAGTTTTGTTAATTGCACTTTAAAAAAATTCTAATTCCTCTGCATTTTAATGGGTAATTTCTTAATGTAGATACTCATCATTGTAATAGCCTTACTTAATTCATTGCTCTTCCTTTATACTCCCTCCCATGTCCACTTGTCATATTTTCAGAAATGTTATCTTATTGAAAAACATGTGGAATACTTTCACTTAAAATGTGCCAATGATTAAAAATTATCTAAAGGATTAAGTTCACATTTCTTAGCTGTTCTCTGTAGCTCCTAACTCTTTGTGTGCAAATAACACCCTGATGTCATGTCTCAGCTTAAGAAGTACTTCCTCCACACTCTTATTTTCCCCCTTATTAGGAAACAATCTCTCCCTCTTCTAAACTCCTTAGAATTTATTTTTACTTTGCTTATCATGCTTTTCACTTTCAATCTTGTATTATAACTATCTATACATACATATCCTACGTATGTAAGTCAAAATGGTGAGCACCTTCAAGGACTGTTTTAATTTTCTTAATGTACTTAATAATTTGTTGAATGAATAAATCAATGCTTAATTCTGCATTTGGGATATATGTATAAAGGCTCGGAAACATTACAGTGAGAGCAGATTGATAGGCGTACACGATAAGCAGAAAACCACAGACACAGAACAGTTAGGAGGCTACTAAAATACTTCTGGCAAAGGGTCATGAACAAATATATAAAAAAGTATGAATCTCATCTCATCATCTATATTTTACTGTTCAGCTGCTTAAAAAGAAATACCCTTATCATAAACTGTCTCATAAATTTAAAGAACTGAAATCATTAAGCTTGGAAAGTTGACTCTAGTCAATTACATAGGTCTTGGCTGTCATTTTAAGATAGGTTTAAGTTCTGAGGAAATACCACATTTTCTGATATTATATATCTTAGTAACCAAATGAGGACTGCAGTGGGAAATTATCATCCCTGTCTCAAACTCTATAACTCTGTGAAGTCTGGCTCATCTTTTTTTCATTGCACAGCAGGTAAGAAAACTGGAAGGCTGGGTTGATGACTGTTATATCACAACCATTAAGAGGAAATAAGGCAAACTGTTCATCAAAGGAATGGCAACAACAAAAAAGAAATTATTGGGTTTCAGAATGTCCAAAACTGATAACCCTATAGTAGCACAGTCGTTTTCTAGTAGTCTTCGCTTAAAATTTCACATTATAATAAGTAGAAAGGCCAAGCAGATGGCCAGTGGACTGGCAAGAAAACATCCTGTAAGTTTCATGAGTGTGACGTTTCTGAGCTGTATATATTATATATCCACATTTTTCATATGGATAGTGTATGATCAAGCCACCCAAGATGGCTGTTCTCTTGCTCTCTGTACATCCCCTGCTCAACCAGTGCCTCCTTCACCTATATCTTACTCACCCGACTAATCTTTCTACATGCTTGCCCCAGGCCCCAGCTAACGACTGGTCTAACTTTAGCAACCATGATACCTTATCAAAGGGGCGGTAAGGGGCATACCCTTCTGCTGGTTTCCCTAGGAACCGATGAGCCAACCTGACATCAATTCCTCTATAACTGGTAAGCTCCCCTGGCTCCCCGCCCCCAAGCAAAGATTGCTACCATGTCCTGCCCGCCTTCTGCAGCACACAGTGGGGTGTTGCTCCAGGACCTTGCTTCAGACAGGTAAGCTCCCTCATCCATTAAACCACGGATGTCTCTGTTGTTGACTCCTGGCTCTTTTCTTCGGTCTGGAGGCTAAGCAAGTAAAGGCCTTGCAGGCTTGCGTGTTGCAGCCCAACAGATAGTATGTGCATTAAATACTTCTGTTATAATACTGAAGGTAGCTGGCTCTATTGAACTAGATACACCATATTTAAAATGTTATACAAGAGCACAGATGCAAATAAAAGCTATATGAGTATTCAAAACAGTAAACTTGAATAATAAATTTGCATGGAAATACTTCCTATCATATATAATGTATTACTGGTCCAGAGCCAAATTTAAAATTTCTCAAGTAGTCATTTTTAAATTATACTGTATTATATAGTAGCTAGTTCTAAGAGATATATCAATTCCCTATACCTACTCTATATTTCTACTATTTCACTGGAATCAGGGAAAGTGCAGAACTATGACCAGAACAGAGTGATTTCTCTCTCCCTAATTTCTTCCACAGAAAGGCTCATATCTTCCGGTTTCATAGACAATGCCAGGCTTCCATTAATGCTAAAACAGTGCTATATCATTATCATATATCCCATTTCAGGATCTTTCTTTTCCCCTTTTCCATGATCTTAATGTTCATGGTGGTTTCAACCACCACCCCCAAGAGATATTCTACTCTTTGAGCCATTCCCTCACTTCTCCTATCAAAATGTAGCTGCTTATGTTTTGCTTCCTTACATACAATAGGAATCTCTTAAATATACATAGAAGCTCAATAATGGCTTCTCAAAGGTATCAGGTCCCAATCCCTAGGAAGTGTAAATCTTATACATGTGATTAAATGAAAGATCTGGACATGGGGAGATTATTCTAGTTTACCTGAGTGGGCCTTAAAGACCATAACGAGTGTCCTTATAAGAGAGAAATAGAGGGAGATTCAATGCCACACCAAATGAAGGCAGAATTTAGAGTGACTCAGAGAAAGGAACACCAGTAGCCATCATAAGCTGGAAGAGGCAAGGAATGGATTCTCTTACACAGCCTCCAATGGATGCATCCCTGCCGACATCAATTTCAGACTTCTGGCCTCCAGAACTGTAAAATGATAAATTTCTGCTGTTTTATACCACCATGTTAGGACAATTTCTTAACAGCAGCCCCAGGAAACTAGTACAATAATCTAATTAATAAATCCCTGCTAAAATGTTCAGTACATAGTGTGGCTTGATATCTTACCCCTGAAAGAAATGATTCAAAATGACAGCGACTTCTAGAGAAAAAGCTTTAACTTAATGGAATATATTTCATATCATTGGGAGTTTGACTATGTTACTCACCAGTGTAAGAGTGTTTCTGAGTAGGAAGACCTTTCCAGTTTGAAGCAAATAGGTATCACTTAAACTTCCTAGAATCAAGTCTGGCAATAGCCAATCTCATAGCATCTTAAAGTATCTCTAACACTTCAAACAGTTTACCTTTTCTTCCCTATTATTTCTTCTTCCAAACTCAAAACATCTAGAAAACTAAGTTAATAGGCAACTGCTGGAGAAAAGATCCTAAAGAGTTTAAGGCACAAGATCACTCCAGCTGCATTTAAACACTACCCACCAGCTAAATCCTACTAGATATTAATTCAGAGTAGAGGATGCTTTCTCCAATTAGAAGAGTAATCTATCTTGCAGAATGAAATCAAGTTTATTAGAACTATCTGGATGTCACAAGAGTCAAGGTTTATTTTAAAAAATTACTTCTAAGGAAGAGAAACTAAGAAGACAAAATATACATTGAGGGTATTTTCTTACAGAAAGCATATTTTTTGAAGAAAGCGTAAGATACTTTCCATGTGCATATTTTAAATAATAGAGAAACTTTTCTTTAATTCTGCTTCCTCTCCCTGCTATTCATTCTCCCAACTTCTATGCCTTGAATAGTTAGCCTTTTATTCATAATTTTGTAGACCTGTGTACTCTCTGAACAACTTTATTTCCTTTACCTGTGCACTTTCAGAAAGACAATAAACCAGAAGGGCAACAGTCATTTCTCATGTGCTATTACCAGATTAATAACTTAGTAAGAAGAAAATTAGAAATGTTATAAATCATAATTTTGGTTGCTATTTTATTAACACTTTTTGAAGTATATTGTTCACTCAGAAAGGTGGACCAAAATAAGAATAGAAACCATTTATGACCACAAAGCACAGAAATCTGTGTAGCTACCAACTAAGTCAATCAATAAAATTTGATCAGAACCTCAGAAGCTCTCTTCTGCATCTTCCTTATTTCCTTCCTTCTCTGTAAAAGTAATTACTCTCCTGACTTCTAACACCATAGAGTTGTTTTGTCTATTTTACACTTTATATAAGTGAGACCAGCACAGCATGTACTACTTTGTGTCTAGCTCTTTTGGTTCAACCTTATGTTGGTTATATTAATTCATATTGTTGTTGTAGATATAGTTGTTCAATTTTGGTGTTACATTCATCCACTGAATGAATTCACCATAATTTACATATCTATTCTATTGTAGATGGAAATTTGATTTTGATATATTTTATAGTTTATGTCATGAACTTTCTTGTGCATGTATCTTGACATATTGCCTGAAATTTTGTTGTGTGTATGTATACCTTGATAACTTAGTATGGAATTGGTGGGTCATACATATCATTTTAGTAGATAATATCAACTATGTCAAAGTGGTTCTAAAATTTATACTCCTATACTAAGTCATATCTCATTTTTCTAATTTTACCTATCATGATAACTGCTGTTCGCTTATATTGTTAATTTTCATTCTGATGAAAAGGTTGAGAAATTTCTCATGTATTTATAAGCCATTTGGGTATCTCTCTTTGTGATGGTCCTGTCCAAATTGCAAGGCAATAACTCTCTTGGGTTATCCATATTTTCTGACTGTAGGAATTCTTTATATATTCTTTGTATAAACTCTCTTGGTGACATGTTGCAAATAACCAGTCACTGGTTAGGTATTTACTCTTTTAATAGTGTTTTTTGATAAACAGAGTCCTTCTATTTAATGTTGCATAATACTAAGTTTTGCCTTTATATTTAGTGTTTTTATCATATTTAAGAAAAGTTTGCTTACCCAGAGGTCAGGAAGACACTCTTTTATATTATTTTCTAGAAGCATTCTGTTTTTTACCTTCAAAACTACACTTTGCTTGTTTTTTTATATTTATTTTCTGCAGACTATAACTGCAATCTGCATGGCACTTATTTGGGGAATGGCATAAGGTAGGCATTGTTTCTTTTTCTTATTTGCTATATGGGTATCCAATTATCATAATGCATTTGATTGAGCCAACTAACTTTCATCCATTGCTCTGTAATGCTACCTTGTAAAAAATCAAGCATGAATTATATTTTCAACTCTCAATCATGTTCCATTCTTATATTTGTCTGTCCTGAGCCAACAGTACCCTGTCTTAATTATTGTAGCTTTATAATACATCATGATACATGGTAGTGTATATACACTAATTTTATTTTTCTCCTTAAAGAGAGATTTTATATCCTTGGCCCTTTGCATTTCCTTCAATTTAGAGTCAGCTTGCCAGTTTATACAAAGCCTCACACTGCTGACATTCTGATTGGATTAAGTTTAATCTGCAGACCAATTCAAAGAAAACTGACAATGTAACCCATGGATATATCAGATCCTTTCATTTATTCTTCTCTATAGTTTTTGCAAACATTTCATTAGACATATTTCTAAGTATTTTATATTATAAATGCTACTGAAAATTATAAAATTTGGAAAAACTGTATTTCCTATGATGTCTGATTACAGATATAAAACAGGTTTTTGTATAATGACTGTAAAATAGCATAGCTGAATTCACATATTCTAATTTATCTATAGATTCTTTTGAATTTTCATTATATACAATTATAATAATAATAACTGTGAATAAGGAGAGTTGTATTCATTCCTTTTTAATTGTTATATTATTATTTTTATTGTCTTATTATACGATCTAGCTCCTCTAGTAGAATATTTAAGAGAAGTAGTGGCAATGGAAATTCTCTCATTTAGAATATGAGAGAGCTTTCAAAATTCTACAAACAAGTATAAGGTTTAGCGGCACATTGTTAATTAAGGTTGTATTTTGATCATTAATTTTTATCAGATTAACTTCTGTTTCTACTTTAGTAAATGTCTATAAAGAGTAAATTTTGATTATAGAAAATGCTTTATCTGGAACTAGTGATATGATTTAATCAGCTATTCTTTTTTTTGCTACTGTGGTAAAACACATTAATTGATTTTCAAATGTTAAACTAACATTGTATTCCTGAGAAGTAACAAATTGTGACATTACAGTATCCTTTTTATAAATTATTACATTTGATGAGTTAATATTTTGTTTAGGATTTTATATCTGTGTTTTTTAGTGAAATTTCTTTGTGATTTTTCTGAATTGTAATGTCCTCATCAAGCTAGTTTCAAAGTTACACTGATCTCATAAAATTAGTTAGAAATTTTCCTACATCTTCTGTTCTGTGGAAGAATTTGTGTAGTATTTTCTTCCTTTCTTTCTTCAATATTTTGTAGAGTATACTTCAGAAGCCAGTTTGGTCTCAAATTTTCTTTATTTTAATATTTAAGTCTTTGATAGTTGTAGAATGCTCATATTGTGTCTCTCTTCTTGGGTAAGTTTTGGTAGCTATATTTTTAGAGGAATTTGTCCGCTTCATCTAAGTCTTAAAATTGAACATGTTTCTCTCATAAAAAGATGAAACTGACACTTCTTTCTCATCTCCAACATATCAATTTTTATAGTTTTGAAAATAAATTTTAGTACATTTTTTACATTTCTGTTAAGTTTGAACTTATGTTTTTATCAATTACTTGGGCTTAGTTTTAAGCTACTGGCCATGATTCTGTCCATCTGGTCTTTTTAAAAATGTAATGGCTTTCCTATTCTTAAATTATTTTCATTTATCTCTGATAGTTCATTAATAACTTTTCAATACTTTATTTTTGGACAAGTATATGATCATTCTACTTTCTAATTTCTTTTTTTTTTTTTGGATTAACTTCATCCTTTATTAGGCTTTTTTTCTGATTTCCTATCAACATTGAAGGTTAAACATCTATAAAAGTTGCTCAATTATCTCCAAGGTTTAATAACTGGAATAGAAAATTTGATGCCATTCTTGTGTTTCTAAACAAAAATGCTGCTTTATTTTTTAAGTTTTGCTATTGTTTTCTGGTTTCATTTTGTTTATCTGCTTGTTTGTCTGTATGATTTTGGAGCTTTGAATAGCTTACACTTTCTCTTACAGTTGATTTTTGCATGGAAATGATAAAACTAATATTTCCTCGTTTTTGTCCCATTGTTTCCCATTCCTATTATTCTGTCTCCAACACAGATGTATTACTACTTCTTACATTCACCCAGGGGTATAAAGAAGAATTACTAATGGTGGACTGAGAACATCATAAAAGATATTATAAAGTTCTTAAGCTCTAAGATAATACAAGAAGAAGGGTATACCTGTTTAATGGTCTTGAACATTACCTGGTCTCTGGCATAGAGACAGGCATAAGAGTCAGATGAATTATCTTTTTACTCTTCTTCATCCTGACTGGTTTGACCTTACTCAAGACCTGCAAATACTGTGTAAAACCTGTGTTCCACTGTGAGTGGCAGGAAATGGGAGATTAATAGAGTAAAACATATGCTAGTGGCTCTACTAGCCATTTTCTAGTAGTATGGCCATGTAATGTTACTTAACTTCTCCTATAAACTGGGAAAAAATATTATAAAATTATAAACTTATTATAAAATTATAAGTTATAAAATTGTTATTCTTGTTATTGTTAGCATCAGCATCAGGACCACTATTTTAAATTTAGGTCTACTGTTGAAGTTAGAGAAGACCTGATCAGAAGGTTGATTGTGAATCCCAGTTTTTGTTATGAATTATTATGAATTGTTTCCTTTTACTAGTTTGGGGGTTATTTTAGTGCTTAGGCAAGTCATAGTTTCTTAAGACAGAAAGTAGTTAATATAAAGTTTTGTTTCTCCAAATTTTGATTATGTTTTTAATCTCACAATCAGTTATTTAAACAAATTCCTGTGTCTTCTCCCAAAACCATAAAGGTGATGCTTACCCTCTGTCTCTTCCTCTTAGATTGGATAGAGCCTCATTTTAATTTCAGGAATGATTACATTATTTCCAGAAATGTCCTGCAATACCATGAAAACATCACTCATAGACTCAACTCTGTAATTTCAAGTGTGGCATAGGATGATTTTTACCTTTCCAATAACCTTCTTCTGGATGAGCAGTGGAAAATTGTCCAAATGATGCTTTCAGCTTCAAATTTCCCCTCTGGTTTACAAAGCTATTCACCTATCAGCTGCCAACATTCACATCACCATAGTTACCTAATTTCTGAACTACTGTTGTAATATCCAGTCTGGTCTCCCCACTTCCAATGTCACTTTATGCAAAAAAAGCATTTTTGTAGTGATACCCCTGTGCTTTTTTATAACAATCTAGATTACGACTCCCTATATTCTGCAGAGCAAACAATACCTATCAGGTACATAAAATGTTGCAGATGCCTCACATGTATAATTACCAGGCTTCATGCTAACCTAAGAAGCATTATTGCAATCCTATAGCAGAGCAAATGGAGACAAAAGTAGGTAGGTTATTCACATAGCTAGTGAGAAAAAAAAAATCCAAGATGAAATCAAGTTCTAACTTCAAACACAGCAGTTCTCTCCATGTTAAAAAGTCATCTCCTAGTTCTGTGAAAAATGCCATTGGTAATTTGATAGGGATTGCACTGAATCTGTAGATTGCCTTGGGGAGTATAGTCATTTTGACAATACTGATTATTCCAGTCCAGGAACATGGTGTATCTCTCCATCTGTTTGTATCATTTTTTATTTCTTTCATCAGCATCTACAGTTTTTGGAGTACAGATCTTTTGCCTCCTTAGATAGGTTTATTCCTAGGTATTTTATTCTTTTTGATGCAACGGTTAGTGGGATTGTTTCCTTAATTTCTCTTTCATTGTTAGTGCAGAGAAATACAACAGATTTCTGTGTATTTGTTTTGTATCCTACAACTTTACTGAATTCACTGATGACCTCTACTAGTTTTCTGGTAGCATCTTTAGGATATTTTATGTATAGGGTCATGTCATTTGAAAACAGTGACAGTTTTACTTCTTCTTTTCCAATTTGGATTCCCTTTATTTCTTTTTCTTCTCTGATTGCTGTGGCTAAAACTTCTATAACAATGTTGAACAATAGCGGTGAGAGTGGGCAACCTTGTCTTCTTCCTGATTTTAGAGGAAATGCTTTCAGCTTTTCCTCATGGAGTATGATGTTAGCTGTATGTTGGTCATATATAGCCTTTATTATGTTGAGGAAGGTTCCCTCTATGCCCACTTTCTGGAGAGTTTTTATCATAAATTGGTATTGCATTTTGTCAAAAGCTTTTTCTGCATTTATTAAGATGATCATATGGTTTTTATTCTTGAATTTGCTGATGTGGTGTATCACAATGATTGACTTGCAGATATTGAAAAGTCCTTGTATACCTAGGATAAATCCCACTTGATCATTGTGTATGATCCTTTTAATGTATTGTTGGATTCGGTTTGCTAGTATTTTGTTGAGGATTTTTGCATCTATGTTCGTCAATGATATTAGCCTGTAATTTTCTTTTTCTGAGATATCTTCATCTCGTTTTGGTATCAGAGTGATAGTATGGAGACATAAAAGACTCTGAATTGCCAAAGCAATCTTGAGAAAGCAAAACAGAGCTGGAGGAATCAGGCTCCCTGACTTCACACTATACTACAGTAATCAAAACAGTATGGTACTGGAACAAAAACAGAAATATAGCTCAATGGAAGAGGAAAGAAATAAACCCATGCACATATGGTCAATTCATCTATGACAAAGGGGGCAAGACTATACAATGGAGAAAAGACAGTCTCTTCAATAAGTGTTTCTGGGAAAACTGTATAGCTGCGTGTAAAAAACTGAAATTAGAACAGTCTTTAACACCATACGCAAAAATACACTCAAAATGGATTAAAGACCTAAATGTAGGACCAGAAAGTATAAAACCTTCAGAGGAAAACATAGCCAGAACATTCTTTGACATAAATCATAGCAATATATTTTTGGATCCACCTCCTAGAGTAATGGAAATAAAAACAAACAAATAGGACCTAATTAAACTCAAAAGCTTTTGCACAGCAAAGGAAACCATAAACAAAACAAAAAGACAACCCACAGAATGGGAGAAAGTATTTGCAAATGATGCGACCGACATGGGATTAATCTCCAAAACTTACAAACAGCTCATGTGGCTCAATATCAAAAAAACAAACAACCCAATCAAAAAATCGGTGTAAGACCTAAACAGACATTTCTCCAAAGAAGACAGATAGATGGCCAAGAGGCATATGAAAAGATGATAAACATAGCTAATTATAAAAGAAATGCAAAGCAAAACTACAATGAGATATCACCTCACACCAGTCAGAATGGCCATCATCAAAAAGTCTACAAACAGTAAATGCTGGAGAGGGTGTAGAAAAAACGGGACTCTCCTACACTGTTGGTGGGAATGTAAATTAGTACAGCCACTATGAAGAGCAGTATGGAGGTTTCTTAAGAAACTAAAAATAGAGCTACCATGTGATCCAGCATTCCCACTCCTGGGCATGTATCCAGAGAAAAACATAGTTTGAAAGGATACATGCAACCCAAATGTTCATTGCAGCGCTGTTTACAATAGCCAAGACATGGAAGCATCCTAAATGTCCATCAACAGATGAATAGGTAAAGAAGATGTGGTACAGATATACAATGGAATATTATTCAGCCATTTAAAAAGAATGAAATAATGCCATTTGCTGCAACATGGATGTACCTGTGCATTATCATACCAAGTGAAGTAAGTCAGAGAAAGACAAATACATGATATCGCATATATGAGGAATCTAAAAAAAAGATACAAATGAACTTATTTAAAAAACAGAAACAGACTCAGACTTAGAGAATGAACTTATGGTTACTGCGGGGAAGGGTTGGGATGGAAGGTATAGATTGGGAGTCTGGGATTGACATGTACATACTGCTATGTTTAAAACAGATACCAACAAGGACCTACTGCATAGGACAGGGAACTTTGCTCAGTACTCTGTAATAATCTAAATGGGAAAATAATCTGAAAAAGAATAGATATATGTATATGTATAACTGAACCACTTTGCTATACACCTGAAACTAACATAACATTTTTAATCAACTATACTCCAATATAAAATAAAAATTTTTTTAAAGTCATCTCCCACTAAAGTCTATGATAGTGAAAGCCCTGCATGAGTTGACTCCAATTTTTTTTTCCAACTTTAGTTTCACTACTTTTTACCTTTAAGTTGAAATGTATCCTAATCTTGAGCTTGCTTTGTGATTTCTTCCTCCATTACTGTATAATCATTATTGAATTCAGCTTTTATTGTCCCTCCTCATGATGCCTAACTTTTGGAATCCTTTCCACAAGAGGCATTTCAAATACTGCTTCTTCCTTGAAGGACTGACAGATTTCCTTCTACAAAGTAATGAGCAATTACTCATTTTTATCATTTCTTAGTACATTTCTTGTTTTATAGTAACATATTAGATTCATTTATCTACAATTTTTTTTCCCTAAAACAATTTAGATATTCCTCTAGAGATATAATTTAATTGTATGTGTGTCTAACTTTGGTAAATCAAGTGTCTTATACAGAACGGGTGTTCAATAGGTTATGTTTACTTGAAGTATCCAAAGTAAATTATCACATTAGTGTTCACTGGGACTACAATTCAGGACTTCTCATGGCAGAGTTCCTTTCTTTATATGTGACCTGCCTTGAAAAATTATTACTAAATTTTTATATAAGTTCAATGTGAACAACTTTAAAAACAATTAGTAAAATTGACAAAAGTTATGAAGTAGATACCACATCATAAAATGTACTTTCCACCTTCATTATTTAACACAAATACTATTTTCCCTTTTATCTATTTTCAGAAGAGAGACAGTGAACACTTGATTATTCAAGAACTGATTATACAGTTTGTAAATTATCCAGGTCGTTGACTTCTCCTCCCTTCTGCTGAATGACTTTTACCCTTTTTCCCTTCATTAGCACAGTGAAATTCAGAGGAAGTAAAAAACATGCAACTCAAGCCATTCAATTTTGCTTCTTGCAGTGGAATAAATAATAGAGGATAAATTTCAATTATTTGTCAAAATAATGCTGGGAATTTTTAATGTTCCATCTCTGTCATTAATAGAGTTAATTGACAGTTGACTCTACATTTGGTATTAAAAAATAAATCAGCATTCTTCATTGCCCCTTCAGTGAAATATTGTTCCTTATGATGAGTGGCTATTTGCAAGACTAATCAACATGCATGTACCAAAAGCTCTATAAATTACTGTGACATTCTTAACTGATAAAAACTATAAATATGAAAGTTGTGTCCAACCACAGTACCCATCCTCAGTTACAGGGTTTCTTTCACCTTAACAAGAGGCTATCTTCCCAGGCACATCTCCTAGTAAAATAAATATCACTTAAGGTAACATCTCATTGTATATACAAGTTTGATTAAGTATGTGATGTGAGTTATATCCTAAATATCCCAAAGAGTATGAAATGAGCACTGGTAGAGAATGAGAAAGTTAATCAGGGACAATTCAAAGGGCCCTTTAGGTAAGTATTTTAATGTTCAGCCTATACTTTCAATAATACCTAATGTCAATCCACTATTCACAAAATAAAGAACGAAAGAAAGAAAAAAAGAAAAAAGCTAAAGGATCTGATGTCTAGTATACATGGAGACAACTTCAAAGAAGCACTGTAAGTGATACCAAGTCAACTGCATAAAAAAATAAATAAAAGAAATTGAATGATAGACATTTGTCCCTACTATCTCTAGGATCTTTTTGATTTTAATAAAAGTATCTCCCCCAGAAAAAAGTGGCATTTCTAACCAATGTTAATATCAGACAGTTAGTGATTTTACTGAAATGCAGGTGATTAATCAATATGCAAAGACATAAGTAAGATGTGGATAAAGGAGCCATTTCCCAAAATATAAATACCAAAAAATGCAGAAAGAAAGAGCCTATCAGAAAATACATTTAAAAATAATTTAAACCATCTATAAAAATTATGGTATAAGCTCGATGAAGGAGGGCCAAGAAAAAGAAAAAAAGGATTTTGAGAAGAAATAAATTTGGGGTAAGATTTAGAACATGCATACACCAGAATACAACAGCTGTATTTTTCCCTGAACTTCTGCTAACAGTGTCATGTTATTATTGGGCCCTACCCCTCCCTCTGGCAGGGTTGTCGATTAAGGCTTGTACTTTTTTGCCAAAGAGAAGTCACCTGACCCATTCTGGTAAATCAGAGTACTCAATTTGTGTGACCTAACAGAACCAATCAAAATCCTTTACTTGGAATTGAAAATGCATACTTTTCCTAGGTTTATTGAGATATAATTGACACACAACATCGTAGAAGTTTAAGGTGTACAACGTTGATTTAATATAAATAATATACATATATCACAAAATGATTACCACCTTAAATTTAGCTGACTCCTCCCTCACATCACATAATTACCATTTTTTTTGTGGTGAGAATATTTAAGATCTACTATCTTAGCAACTTTCAAGTATATAATACCACATTATTAGCTATAATCACCATGCTGTACATTAGATCCCCAAAACTTATTCATCTTATAACTGGAAGTTTGCATGACCAACATATCCCCATTTCTCCCACTGCCACCACCACCACTGACCCTGGTAACCAGCATTCTAGTCTCTAAATTTTTAGCTTTTTAGATTCCACATATAAGTGATATCACACAGTATTTGTCTTTCTCTGTCTGACTTATTTTACTTAGCGTAATGCCCTCAAGGTCTGTGCATGTCGCCACAATGGCAATATTTCCTTCTTTCTCATGGCTGATTAACAGTCCATTGTACCATATCCTATCACCTGTTGACAGACAGACACTTAGGCTGTCCCCATATCTCATATCTTGGCTATTGTGAATACTGCTTCAATGAATATGGGAGTGCTGATACCTCTTTGAGATCCTGTTTTCATTTCCTTTGGGTATATACCCAGAAATGGGGCTGCTGGATCATATGGTAGTTCTATTTTTAATTTTTTGATGAACAGCCATACTGTTTTCCATAGTGGCTGTACCAATTTACACTATGATCAACAAGAAAAAGTGTTCCCTTTTCTCCATATCTTCACCATTTTTTTTCTCATAATAGTCATCCTAACACTTGTGATGTGATATCTCATTGTGGTTTTGATTCATATTTCCCTGATGATTAGTGAGGCTGTACAACTTTTCATGTAACCTGTTGGCCATTTGAATATCTTCTTTGGAAAAATGTCTGTTCAGTACCTCTGCCAAGTTTTTAATTGGACTGTTTGCTTGTTTTTTTTGTATTGAGTTGTATGAGTTATTTATATATTTTGTATATTACCCCCTTTGCAGATATATAATTGGAAAATATTTCTCCCATTCCTTAGCTTGCCTTTTAATTTTGTTGATTGTTTCTTTTGCTGTGCAGAAGCTTTTTAGTTTGATGTACTCCTACTAACTAATTTTTGCTTTTGTTGCTTTTAGTGTCATATGCAAAAAATCATTGCCAAGACCAACATCAAGGAGCTTTTCCCTATATTTTCTTCCAGCACTTTACAGTTTCAGGTCTTATGTTTCAGCCTTTAATACACTTTAACTTTTGTGAGGGGTATAAGATAGAGGTCCAGATTCATTCTTCTGCTTGCGGTTATCTAGTTTTCTCAACACCATTTACTGAAGAGACTATGCTTTCCCCACTGAGTTTTCTTGGCTCTCTTTTCAAGTATTAGTTGACTCTATACATGAGAATTTATTTCTGGGCTCTCTTTTCTATTCTGTTGGTCTACTTCTGTTTTTATGCCAGTATCAGTATATACCTTGTAGTATAGCTCGAAATGAAGAATTGTGATGTCTCCAGCTTTATTTTTTCTCAGTATTGCTTTCCTATTTGGGGTCTTTTGTGGTTCCATACAAATTTTAGGATTATATTTTTTTAATTTTGTGAAAAATGCCATTGGAATTTTGATAGAGATTGCACTGAATATACAGATGGCTTTGGGTAGTATGAACATTTCAATATTAATTCTTATCTTTCCATTGTTTATGTCATCTTCAATTTTTTTCATCAAAGTCTTAATAGTTTTTAGTGCACAGATCTTTCACCTCTTTGGTTAAATTTATTCCTAATGTGGTTGTGAATGGGATTATTCTGTTTCTTTTTCAGATATTTCATCATTAGGATTTTCTATATATAAGATCATATCATATGCAGACAAAGACAATTTTACTTTCCTTTTCTATTTGGATGACTTTTATTCTCTTTACTGGCTGATTGCTCTGGCTAGGATTTTCAGTACTATATTGAAAAAGAATGGTGAGAGCGGACACCCCTATCTTGTTCCCAGTCTTAGAGGAAGAGCTTTCAACATTTCACCTTTGAGTATCATGTTAGCTGTAGGCTTGTCATATTGGCCTTTCTTATGTTGAGACATGTTCCTATGATACCCAGTTTGTTCAGTGTTTGCATCATGAAAAAATGTATTTTGTCAAATGCTTTTTCTGTATCTATTGAGATTATCATATTTTTAAATATTTCATTCTATTTATATGGTATATAGTATTTATTGATTCGCAAATGTCGAACCATTTTGCAGCCATTTATGGGAAAAATTCTTCTTGATCATGAGGTAAGCTCTTTGTAATGTGCTACTGAATTTGGTTTGTTAATACTCTTGAGAACTTTTGCATCTAATTTCATCAGATATATTGGTCTGTAGTTTTCCTTTTGTGTAGTGTTCATATGTAGCTTTGGTATCAGGGTAATGTCGGCCTTGTAAAATTATTTTGCAAGTGTTCCCTCCCTTCAAATTCTTGGGAAGAATGTGAGAAGGACAGGCATTAATTCATTTTTACATGTTTGGTAGAATTCACCAGTGAAACCATTTGGTCCTGGGTTTTTATTTGCTGGGAGGTTTTTGATTACTGATTCAATCTCCTTACTTGTTATTGGTTCAGATTTTCTATTTCTTCATAATTCAGCCTTGGTAGGTTGTATGGTTGTAGGATTTTATCCATTCATTCTAGGTTACAAAATTTGCTGGCATATAATTGTTGATAGTATTTTCTTATGATCCTTTGTATTTCTGTGGCATCACTTACAATGTTTCCTCCCTCATTTCTGATTTTCCTTTATTTGAACTCTCTCTCTTTTGTCTAGCTAAAGGTTTTTCAATTTTATCTTTTCAAAAAATCTACTCTTAGTTTTGTTGATCTTTTCTATTGTTTTCCATTCTCTATTTCATTTTTTTTCTGAAAATGCACATAAGTTTAACAAAACCTCTTCTTTGGATTTTCAGGCATTAAGGCTCATGGAAACCTGAATTTTTAGTGTCACCCTTGCTAGCAAATGCAAGAGACATACCTAGAAATCAGTAGGCATAATTTTCAATGATATTAATCTAAATACACTTCAAGGGGCACAACTTAGCAACGATGTGAGCCCATCTACTTCCTCATTGATTAACCTGCTTTCAGGTGAGTTTTGCAATTGTGCACATGCATGCATGAAGAGGAATAGCAAAGGAAGCTAAAGTTGGTAGAATTGTTTACACACATTAGTGGGTGAAAAATGCACAAGTCATGAGCAGAGAATCTAAGTAGAAAAAACTTGAAGAATGAATAAGAAGATTTAGAGAAAATTGTGTAGAAGTTGGTAAATAAACTGAGTAAAAGTACAACAGACTCATACTGTTACATACATTTTTAAAAACATAAACACGTTAGGGGCTTCCCTGGTGGCGCAGTGGTTGAGAGTCTGCCTGCCAATGCAGGGGACACGGGTTCGTGCCCCGGTCCAGGAAGACCCCACATGCCGCGGAGCAGCTGGGCCCGTGAGCCATGGCTGCTGAGCCTGCACATCCGGAGCCTGTGCTCCGCAGCAGGAGAGGCCACAGCAGTGAGAGGCCCGTGTACCACAAAAAAAAAAAAAACATAAACACGTTAAAAAAATAAAAACCACCTATAATTTCATTACCTAATGAAACCACTGCTGTCATTCATTTATTTATATCTGTATTTATCCATTCATATAATTAACCAGATTCCTATCTTGGAACATTTTTAAAAGCCTTCCGTTTTGCCCTCTTAAAATTAGTATTGTAATAAAGGTACTTTAATTTCCTTGAAGTTGATTAATAAAAGATAAATTGTTAAATCAAGTGTCAAATTCTTTTAATTGACAGTTTGAAAGATGAAAATAATAGTGTTATTATGACTTTGTTTTTCTTTATTTTTTCCCCAATGGTAAACTGTAGTTTATTTATACTAAAAAAAAATGTACATGCATATTTATACATGAATATTCTATTATACACAATATTTCTCATTTTAGAATCAGGTAGACAATTGTAGCTTAGATCACAATGGTACGTTAGGTTGCATTAACTAACTTTCTATTACCTCCTTGTAAAAAAGTAGTAACTTGACAGTAGATATTTCTGAATTTTTAATGATACTGTGTTTATATAGGGGATTTTTGTTCTACCTTCTGTTATTCAGAAGAAACTCCCATGCTTATATTTGCAGAGATTATGATGAATAACCACCATTCCTATATTTCTCTCCCAGCTAACCTTTTCTTTCATTCACTGATATATCTGTTCATTCAATCAGTAAATATTTCTTAGATTGCCTTAGAACTTAGCAATCATTGCCTATTAAAGTAATTGAAGATTCTGAACAAGTTCTGTTTTTCTCTTACTCCTCTGTCACTGTCTTTATTATAAGATACTTGACCTTTAATTTAGGGATTCTTTAATTATTAGAAAGGTTAAATATTGTTATATATTTACTGGATTATTATTATTCCCTTTATCATCAGACCTTTTTTTTTCTTCTAGATTGTATCTTTTTTAACTTGTGTGAAAAATCTCTTAATATATTAGGGTCTCTTGGTCTATTATATTTTATATGTTGCAATATTTTCAGTAAGGATTCCTATGCCTTTTATTTACAATTAGTTTTTATGAAGAATAATTTTAGTTTTTGACTTGTTATATTAGAGTGCATGAGTAAAACTCAGGGCTCTAAAGATAAAAATGAAACAATGAACCTGAACAACTAGAGCGGGGAGAAAAAGGAAGATCCTGTAATGCTTAGAGAAGAGAAAGAGAAAAACGACCTGAAATAATGCCAAGTTAGCTTTGGGCACTGGGTATTGCCATGGGCAGTAGTGAGTAACTGAAGAGAGAGAGAAAAAAAATGAAGCAGTAGATGGGAGTCATGACTATTAGGCAGTAAATATGACCTTTTTAATGTGGAAAGATAGTAACAAATAAGAGAATATAATTGAATTACTCTCGCAGAGGAAAGTTTTCTCTTCCTTTTCCCTCTCCCCCAGCCCTCCTTCCTTCTTTCCCTCCTCTACCTCCTCATTTCCTTGACTTCTCCCGTCCCTCTCTCCTCCTCATCTTGCTTCTCCTTTTCCACCTCTCCTCCCTGCTCTTCCAAAGGGCTCTGTATGGAGTATTGTGTATTGCCTTAACTCTGAGAATAGATGCCATATATTATGATCTTATGGATATGTTTCCTTTGTGGTCTATCATCTACGTATCTGAACTCTTTCTCTAACTTATGAAATACATGAAGGGGAGAACTGAAAAAAACCTGTGTTTTCTTATGCAGGTAGACCTAGACCCTTGGCAATCTTTCTCTTAATTCACTTCTCCTATTAAAGACTTGGCTGTTCACACACAAATATTCTCACCTTCATTCTATTCCAATACTCATTCTTATTTTCTAATTGTCCCTAATGTAAATTTTGGCACAAGCCACTCTAATATAAACTTTAACAATTTATATATTTATAGAAGTTCATTTTTCTAATGCCTTTTCTATAAAGAAAAACTCATTTAAAGACAATATATCTAATTTGATTCTGACATGATTTTACATGTTGCTCACAGGAGGTGAAAGCTTTGGTATGGCTCCAAAGTAAATGTACTAAATCCCTCCCTGAAAATTTACATTCCCCTGCTTTTGCACGTTTCATTTTATGTCATTTAGAAACGCTCTATGTATTTCCTTAGCGATACTAATTGATTTCAACACATTATTTATAGAAGACACCTTTGGCCTACAAAGTTCTATTGTAGTTACTTATTAAGATGTTACTTAGCACCTTAGCTGGTACAAACTAAAACAGATACCTAATTTATTTTTCCCTAAATCTTTTTTAAGGCTCACTTAATTTTTAATTCCTACAAGAGTGTTTTATTCTTCCAGACAGAGATAACTTCCTAGAATATTATATATAAGGACTATTATTTTTCTGTTTTTGTAAATGTTGGATTGATAGCATTTCTATCATTACTATTTAAAAATCTTTCAGAGCATAATGGATTTTACTGTCAAAAATGTTTTTATGGCAATTGACATAAATGTCTCAAGGGTCAAAAGAACTATATACCTTTCAAAAGTCGGAAGGATTTGGCTCTAATCATAAAGACATTTAGATGTAAGTTGTCTGATTCATGATGTGACTAAAGAACTTATTTAGTTCTGAGTTTTCATGCCAGTAAAAGTGGGAGAGGTGAAGAATAAGATGATATTCATTAGGAGGAGCAACAGTGGTAATCCTAAGAATCCATACATGAAGTTTGCATACAATTCTGCCACTTAATGGTTGTATGACTGTGACAAATTCATTTTGTGATCCAAGCTTAAGTCTCATTTTTTATAAAATAGTAATAGTGCCTTACATGTCTTAAAGGGATGTGTTGAATGCTAAGTGGATAAAATCCATAGAGAACTTAGCACAATGTCTGGCATATGGTAAATTTACAATAAATGATAGCTATCACTATTATTTTTGTTCTATATCCTTTCACCTATAAAATAAATGTGAAAAAATACAACCGTATCACTGACTACTTTTGTCTGTAGCCCATTAAAATGGAATTTATTATTGGATAATTGTTATATAATCCAAGCTGTGAATAAATCTTCAAGAACTGTTTAACATAACAAATTCTAAGCTGGTGAAACTAGATTATGTTCTAGTATCCCACTTTTCAAGTTCCATGTCACCAACCTAGTAAACAATTATTTTAGTTGACTATTTGCATTTTACAGAAAAGAAGAACACAAATGTTCTTCTTTATGCTGATATGATTTTATTATCCTGACCTAGAGGTAGAGTTAAGCAGCAGAGAAAACTTGCTGGCTACAAGAACAATATAGTGATGCTCTGCAACATTTAAAACAAAAAATATCCAGTTATATCCTACAGGGAAGTTCATTGAAACACAGTAGTCAAGAGGACATTTTAAAGTTCATTCATTTTGGTGGGGCCTTCAGGTTGTAAAACTCTTAAAAATCAGGTATTTCTCAGCTAAGTATCAAATTTCTCTAAAACCTGCATTGACTGCTTGTCAATGTTCATCTCTTTCAATCAACTAGTCTCTTTTGTACTAGACAATGCAACTTATTGGGGTCTCAACTTTCTAAGTTCAAAAGCTATTATGAAGTCACTACTGGAAGAGAATATTACACTTAACTTTGGGTGATCTTAAAGTCACCTCTTTATAAAAAAAAAATGATTTGTCATGGAGGAAAGATGGAAACTGGATTCCTAAACTTGCATAACAAATATTAAGTGGGCCTTTAGTCCACATACAACCTGCTTAATCAACAACACATTGACTAATATCGGCACATCAGTGCCATTAACTGAATGTAGTCTCACAATCCTGAGCTGTCTGCTTAAAACATTTGGCTCATGGATACAGCTACAAATACGTGACCTATTTCTTCTTCCTTTTTCACTAAGCTTTTTTCCTCTGTTTATAAGATCCTCAGAGGCAATATAAGATCCTCAAAAGAAAGCAACTGAAAAATACATACCATTAAAATACTACTATTTACAAAGTGGCATTATTAATAATGAGGCAGAGGAAGGGCACAACAGTTTTTTAATTGTCCCCTATAAGCTGTTTCTCTGTTGGGCATTGCTTTAGACTGAATGTTTGCGTTCCCCCAAAATTCATATGTTGAAACCTAATCCCCAATGTGATAGTATTTGGAGGTGGGGCCTTTGTGAGGTGATTAGCTCATGAGGGTAGGACCCTTATGAATGGTATTAGTGCTCTTATTACAAAAGGGACCATTGAGCTTGGCTTCCTCTCCCACTTCCACCCTGTGAGAAGAGAGCGAAAAGATGGCTATCCATGAACCAGGAAGCAAGCCCTCATTAGACAAGTTGCTGAATTTGCCAGCACCTTAATCTTGGGCTTCCCAGCTCCAGAATTATGAGAAACAAATCTGTCTTTTTATAAGCTACCCAGTCTGTGGTATTTTGTTAGAGCAGCCTGAAAGGACTAAGACAGGCACCTTTTGCATAATCTCTCCCTTAGCACAACAGCATCACTATATTCATGTTTCACTGAAATCACTGAGGCAGAGATTAATAACTAGTTCAGGCTGAAGTTCTAGGAACTCAATTCTTTCTTACCCAATCCTGTGATTTTTCTAAATAATATATAATAAATTAAGAATCCTTCAAAAAAGTTCTTATGACTGTCAGTGAGACAGATGTAAATGTGTATAAAATTAATTTTTCTCTAAGATTGTTTTACATATCCATATATAAGAACTTCTACAACTCTGCATGTCTCATAGATTGATTCTACATTTCATAGGTATTACAGAGAGATTCTTTATACGAATATTGTACGTGCCTTTACTACATTTACATACATATGTGTATGAACATTTCAAACATATTTTGATCTGGGGAAATATTGTACATATATATAAAGCTTACTGTATCAAATCCAATTCCTAGCAACTAAGACTGAATTGTTTAGTAACCAATTTCTTTTTTTCATTTTTAAGGACTTTCTGTTTACCAGCACTGTTGTTCTCTCTGTTCTCTACCTTCTCCTGCATGCTTGCCATTCATAGTGATTTCTCCACAGTTTGCTTAGACTCCAAGGAATGAAATATCTCCCTTGGCTATTGTTTACTTTCTCTAGGAGGTGACAGTTTATAGACTACAATCCCTAGGCCATTCATCTAACTTGGACTGGTTGTAATAGCAGCTGCTAATCAAACACAATGGAATCAACTTGGAATCAAAATGTGCTCTCCTGTGTATACTGTGCCTCTTTACACCAGCTTCTAAAATAATGGAGAAAATCAAAAGGGCTTATTACTTGATAACTATTTCAAAAGCAATTATTTTCCATTTAATCAAACAATTTTGAAAACAGCTTGAATTATATGCTTGTTGTGAATCTGAAAGCTACTGCTCTCTTCAATACATCTGCATAGAAATCTCAAGTCTGTAAGTATATAACATCTTACTCAAATAAAAATCTCCTACCATATCCAGATAGAAGATATTTTTTAAAAGTTCCTGCATTTCATTGCTATGGGTCTACAAAAGAGCAAGAGCACTGTGATTACTTCTACAAGGAAGGAGGCTTTTTTCACCATCTAGATACACATGTTGGTAATATGTTTATAGAGCTTTTCCTTTATAGCCTTTCTTATTTTGGGTACAAAAGATCTTTCTACTTCCTACAATAGCCAGGAATAGAATGTGAAAAACCGATCCTTTTAATCTGTTAGAGAAACATATTTTCTGAAAATTAACTACAGTAAGTCCCTTACATACGAACCTTCAAGTTGCGAACTTTCAAAGATGCGAACGTGCATTCGCGTGTCCAATCACATAAGTCAGTTCAAGTGTCTGGTGTACACTGTCATGTGCATGTATCCTCTACAAGTGGTTGTGCTTTTGTGTACTTTACTGTACAGTACAATATAGAGTACAGTAGTACAGTATCTTTATTTCAAGCCCACGATGTCCGGAAGCAAGCGTAAAAGCATCGGTGATGTAGCTAGTACTGCTAAGAAGCGCCAAGCAATAACAATGGAAACAAAAGTGAAAATAATTGAGAGAGTGGAGTGAGGCAAAAAGGTGTTAGACGCTGCTCGTTCTTATAACATGAATCGTTCAACTATCGGCACGATTCTAACGAAAAGGGCAAGATCACGGAACATGTGAAGTCTCCTGTGCCAATGATGTCAACAATAATATCAAAGAAGTGTGGAAAAGTGATGGAGGAGATGGAGAAACTTCTCGGTGTGTGGATGCAGGATCAGCATCAGCGTCAAGTCCTGCTTAGCTTAGTGCTGATTCAAGAGAAAAGCTAAAAGCCTTTATGAAGTCTTGAAGAAGAAACACCGCGAAAAATCAGAGGGCGCATCTTTTAATGCCAGCCATGGCTGGTTTCATCGGTTCAAGACAAGAGCCAACATTCACAACATAAAAGTGGTGAGGTAGCGAGTGCAGATACGGTAGCTGCCCAGGAATTTCCTGAAATGCTTCGAGAAATTATTGATGAAGGCACGTATTTACCCCAGCAGGTTTTTAATGTGGATGAGACAGGACGGTACTGGAGAAGGATGCCAGACTGAAGTTACATCAGTAAGGAAGAAAAGTTGATGCCAGGCTATAAAGCAGCAAAGGATAGGCTAACTCTGTTGTTTGGTGTCAATGCTTCCGGTGATATGAAGCTGAAGCCTCTTAGTTTATCATTCAGAAAACCCAAAAGCCCTTAAAAACATAGCCAAGGGCTCTCTTCCTATTGTGTGGAAGAGTAACCTCAAAGCCTGTGTTACACAGTCCATTTTCCAGGACTGGTTTTTCCACCACTTTATTCCGAAGGTAGAGAAATATTGCTTGGAGGAGGACGTCCCATTCAACATTCTTTTGTTGCTTGACAATGCTCCGGGCCACTCCCCATTCATGGACGACTTTCATCCCAACATCCAAGTAGTGCATCTGTCACCAAATACAATATTGCTCATCCAAACTATGGACCAGGGAGTTACAGCAACTTCTAAGAAATATTATTTACATCACACTTTTTGTCAGGCAGTAAAGGCGAGTGACGAATCAGGAACAACCTTGCCACAATTTTAGGACTATAACATCTGCAAGGCCATAAAAAACATTGACTTTGCTTGGCATGAGGTTACAGCCATCACCATGAATGGGGTTTGGAAGAACCTTTGCCCACAATTTGTTCAAGATTTTCATGGATTTGAGAAGGTGGATGAGGAGTCCAAAGAGATCTCCAGCAACTTAGTGACGCTCAGGGAGAAGATGGATCTAGATCTGCAAGAGGATGACTTCATCGAACTCTTTGCTGTGCAACACAAGAAGCTTACTAATGAAGACCTGATGGAATTGGAGGCCCAGAGAAAGGATGAAGAGGGACAAGAGGAAGAAGAATTAACTGAAGAACCGAAGAGATTCGTGATGTAGGAAATGGAAAGGGGATTTTCTTTATTTGTGGAGACACTGTTCGTTTTTGAGGCACAGGACCCGAACATAGAACGGTACAGGAAGATTGCTGCAGCCATTCAGAATGCAATCCAGTGCTATCGTGTCATCTATGACGAGAAAAAAAGAACTATTACCCAGACATCACTGGATCGTTTTTTCAAGAAGCTAGATAGAATTGAATCCAACAAGGAACCGGAACCTGTGCCATCAACGTCAGGTGTGAGTGAAATTGCAGCTTTCCCTCCGTCTCCTACTGCTGACGATCCTTCAGTTCTACCATCTCCCACCTCCTCTCCCTCCTCCAGTCAGTAACTCTTCTTGCCTGTTCACTCGATGCCAGCCCCTGTATGCCAGCTGTTATACTGTACTACTGTACTTTTCAAGGTATTGTACTATAAGATTAAAAATGTTTTCTTTATTTTTTGTGTTTGGTTTTTATGTATTATTTGTGTGAAAAGTATTATAAACCTATAACAGTACAGTACTGTATAGCCGATTGTGTTAGTTGGGTGCCTAGGCTAATTCTGTTGGACTTATGAACAAACTGGACTTCCAAACACACTCTCAGAATGGAACTCGTTCATATGTAGGGGACTTACTGTAGTTAGGGACATTGTATTATTCAAGAGACCTTGTGGATAATAAATCCTAACATCACCTTTTCTTTGAAAGTTATTCTGGTTCATGAAGGACGGAACAGATAAATTACATGACAATGTAATTTATCATATAGAGATCTGAACTGAAAACTTTTATATAGCTTAGGAAGATAGTGCTTAAAATCTCACAGAGTTTTTCACAATAGACTTCAGTTATACAATTTGTCATTAGGTATGAGGGAGCAGAGAAGTATTAAAATTAAGAAGCACCACCAAGATTATTGGTGGAGAAATAGGCAGAATGACTATCTAACAATAATGACTTTTCTGTCTCCCTGTTCCCAACACTCTCATACAGGTCAGGTTAAATCAAGTGATAGTTCCACTAAGGATGGAGGGGATAACATAAAAGGGCTACACTATTGAGGGACTGTCCTTTTTTATTTTGCCTTTATTTTGTGTGATAAATGTAGTTAGATATCCCCCAGTTTTATTGTCCTTGTTGTTCTTCCTTCTAATTAACAAATTTGTATCGAGGGCTTACTGTGAGAAAACCACTACGTTAAGTGTTCTCTATATAATGGCAAGCTAAACACATAGGGCTCTTACACTTACGGACATCAGAGGATACTAAGTTAAAAAATAATACTCAAACAATTGCAATTTACCATAAATATAATAAAGAAGAAAAATGAGGCCAGTAATAGAGAAGGGGAAAGAGACATTAATATCAGGGAGTCTAAGATGGCCTCTCAAGGAGGGCACATTTCAGCTAAGTCCTGACAAATAAGAAGGACCCAGCAAAACCTCTACTGAGCCTCTTCACTGGGACCTGTTCCTAAGAGCAGTATGAGGCTCTCCAAGCCTGGATCCCCATTTGTTTTACTCAGTTTGGAGCAGCCAAGCTTAACTATTCAACTGACTTACAATTATCTCCAATGGGTTTCTCTTCCCTTGGAGGATTATATCATAACACTTTCCTCTAAAAGCCCAACTCCTTCTGACTCGGGACTGGGCAGATCTAGTTTCTCAAATAGTGAGAAGATTTAATAAACACATTCAATATCTAGGTCTCTAGGGTATGTGATGAATTATTGAATGTGCCAGAGAGTCTTGCCACGAGTCTTCCTATCTTTAGTATTTCAAATTATGTTAATTTACTTGAAACAATACATTCTCCCCCACTCCAATTTTCCCTCACCCTTCTTCCTTCCTTATATTTTATCATATACATAGAGGAATACAAAATTGCTTCCATAATCTGTTTTTATTTATTCAGGCTTCCTTCTGTCCATGATCATGATCATGAGGATGGTGGCTAATATTTATTGAATGTTGACTATGTCCCAGGCAGAGCCAATACTTAATAAGCATCATCTCAATATTCCTCATATAAATCCTATGAAGTTGATCTTATTATACCAATTTAACAGATGAAGAAGTATATTGGGCATTTATCCAGTGTCAGCGTTACCAGGCAAACAGTGTAAGAATAAGACCTGTCCATCTGATTCCAGAGGCTGCACCCAGAAAGGAGAATTATGACATTTATTCAGGAAGCATTTTCTAATGCTGATTTTGAATGGGATTGGGTAGAATTCATATCCTCCCTAAGGTCTTTTATTTTACAGAGAAAAATAATATGGTATTGGGAAACTAATGAAAATACCACAACAAAGCCCTCTATGAAGGAAAAAAAGATGTGAGACGTAAGCACTTAAAACTCAATTATATATACATACATATACATATACATATGTATATATCCTAATAGCCCTTACCAATAAATTTTTTAAAAAAGAAAAACTATCTGACCAATGGGGCTGCCTTATTGCAACAAATAGAGATGGCTTGGGCTTCTTAGGTTGATAGTTGATGAAGCAAAAAGCTCTGAAACGTTTGCCAAATCTGGCACTGAATTCTACTTTGACAACCATAGAACAGAGGAGCTGCAAGTTCTCTCCTGTTGCAACATTTTGCCAATGTCAAAATAGTTCTTTCTGCAGGCCTGCCAATCTTCCACAAAGCTCTCCATTCAGTTTAAGGGAAGAACATAGATGGTAATCAACTGTCTTTGATTCAAACAGCATTATAGCTGACACATGAAAAGATTCAGAAGAAAGGAAAAATAAACTGATTTCACAACTTCCATATTCTTAAACAAGAAAGACTTATCACTTAATAGAATGAGGATTTCCTATGGCCTTGACAGCCAGAATTTTTACACAGCCTATTAATATACAAGTTCTCTTGCATGCAATTAAAAATGTGAATGTAACTTCAGTTTTCTAATATTAATTAATAAAGTGGAAAGTATACCATCTTAAAAGACCTCAGCAGACATGAGAAGTCATCCAGAGAGGTTGTATGGCATCGTGGTTAAGGATGTGGATTGTGGACTCAGAACTCCTGGATTTAAATCCCAGCTGGTTGGTCTTAATCTCCTGGCACTGCTAACTGATGGGTATATTTTTAGTATAATACATATTTTTCTGTAATGACACCCAGTTCTTGACACACAGTCTAATTGAAATGGCTCCATTCTATGACAAAATTCTCCCTTTTTTTCCCTCTGAACCTCTCAGATGAATAGAGAAATTAAGTGGGTTCTGAGGGGAAAAAGTACAATTTAGATAGATAAAATATGATACAGAGAATAAGAATTTGGTGCCAGTGTGGAGATATAAAAATAAAGAAACAGGGCTTCCCTGGTGGCACAGTGGTTGAGAGTCCGCCTGCCGATGCAGGGGACACGGGTTGGTGCCCTGGTTCAGGAAGATCCCATATGCCGCAGAGCGGCTAGGCCCGTGAGCCATGGCCTCTGAGCCCGCGCGTCCAGAGCCTGTGCTCTGCAACGGGAGAGGCCACAACAGTGAGAGGCCCGCGTACCACAAAAAAAATAATAATAAAAAAGAAAAAAAAAAAGAAACAGAAGCTATTATTAGTATAGACACAATTCTATCCTTTCCTCATGCCTTGTCTCCAGACGTATTTTTGATATATAGGTGAATTTTATGGTGAAAAAAATGTTGAACTTACTATGTATTAGCCAAATATATTCTTGTCAATGAACAACTTCCAATAATAAACTTGTTTATGTGTTATAAAATCCTTTTTGTGTACAACAAACCATCTGTGATATGACTTTAACAATTTTTTTCAAAAAATCATTAAATTACTACTTAAATTTTTATCTTTTCTTATGTGAAGTCCTCAGCGTTGGCTACTGAAAGCTATTTTATCTAACATTACTTGAGTAATCCCATTTTAGCTGAACTAATTTAAAATGAGGCCTTCATTTATATCAGCAGAGAAAGAATTGTGCTGAGAATCTAATGTTATTGATCTATGTGAAAATTACACGGTGAGGCTCTCCTTAATTGTATGTCAAAATCTAGATGGCTACAGAGGATATTTGTTGTCAGCTTCCACTACAAGATCATGTTTTATTGCCAATATTAAATTCAAGCTAAATACAGAAATACATACCTGTTCCAAAAACAGGCCAATCATATAGAGCAAATATTAAGTTATATTTGAATGAATGCAAATGTAAAAGTTACTTTGACACAGTGTTCAATTTTGAGGATCTCAGAGACCATTATAATATATCACATCTGCTACAAAATAATGCAGTTTACTATGTAAACTGCCATAATATATGAGGAGTAAATATCCCTTTTTATCACAACAAACATTACTGGCTGCTGTATCTAGAGATTCTGTAGTGCTTTGTTAAATAAATCCTAACTCATCCTTAAATTATAAATATAACAAATATAAATTTATTTAACACATATTAAAATTTATATATGGTTCAATTTAAATATAAATTTAGGAAGGTCTCTATATAACAAGTTGTTTTTCTAATTGTTATTACTCTTAATTTTTCTATTATTGCTTCCAAGTAGGGCAAGCTTTACATCATTGTGAAAACACCCTGAGGTGTTAGCATGACATCACTAAAATGTAATATGTGTTATCGCTCTTCATATGGCACAGTAATGAGGCTGTTTGAATAAATGGTAATCAGATAGAGCTGTATTCCTTAAGCAATATTTTTCTTAAAAAAATCAATTACCAAATAAAAGGTTTTGAAAAAAGGCATGTACTATTGTATATGTTTCCAAATGATCATATTTGAAAAGAGCATCTCCATAATGTCAGGTAGGCAACAGATCATATTTCTAAAATAAGTCAGAGACAGTCTTTGCTATGGTTTAATTCCTGATGTATGTATGACTTGAAACTCTAAATACATCATTCAGGGATTCTTTATTCTGGCTACCTGCTATATGTTGATTTTAAGTCATTATTGCAACAACAATAGACATGTTTTAGTGTACTAGAGGACATGGCAGCAGTATGATACAAAAATATCTAGATTCAGACAGTTTCTGACTCAGTTACTTCCCAAGCTTATTTATTATTGTAATTTATCAGGCATTGGGTATGATTCAGATACATTCTTAAAACTTTAAGTATATATTAGAGATCTCTGAAAGCTACCTTTTATTATGATAAATTATCATATAATTTTACTAATGTTTTTATTTTATATATAGAACACAAATCCAATTAATGTTGCACCATCGTTCATATTTCAATTGAATTGACATTACTTGAGTGTTCATCACAATATCCTATCTGGTTTCCTAATGCACACTATAATTGGCATTTCAACCAAAACCCAACTGGAACAAAAGTTAATTCTAATTGTCTTTGATTGATTTGAGTATTTTAAGTGGGCAATAGCTCCATTATTATGTGACTTTTTTCTATCTTCAATTGTTTCTAGAATGGCACTTTTCAGTTCATTAATATATACTTTTATCAATATAGAATTTTATTTGAATATTGTAGAATTAGAAGTAGTAAAATATAGTATATGTTAAAATATAATCACATGATGACAAAAATGTGAAAGCATACTTAATGGCTTTCAAGCCAGCAGCATTTGACCATTAACCTCTTTCAATTTCTCACAAAATAAGCAAGAAAACATAAATAAGGGATTAAAAATATTAATAACATAAAATTTAATACTAACAGACAAGTCACAATCTTGGAGGAACTGAAAAAAATTTTAAGGCTGATAAAGTTTAATTGGAGTAAAAACAGCAACAAAACTACTCAGACTTACAGTCCACGAGGCCATAGTCTACTCATTTCACAGAACTAAACTAGATTATCTAGAAAAAAAAATGTTGGAAGACATGCCTTCAACCCCTTCACCTGTTCTCTGATTCAGGGACTATATAAATCAGAAATGTGGTCAGCAATTCTTTTCCCTTGGCAACTATGCTGTATTTCCATTCCAAGCTACCCCAGCACATGTATGTGCACATCCACACACATATACACACATCATTTTCTTCAAAAGACATTAAATTCCAAATAATAACTTGGTGAAAATAAGAGTGGTAGAGTGTTAGTCATTACATTTTACTCTCTGGGGGTGAATTTTTCATAAAAGTTCAAAGTAGTATAGGAAAAAGGTAGAAATTCTAATTTTTCATGTAACTCTATAACTCAGATCAAGGTATGGGATGGGGAACAGGTAAGAATTCATCAAAAAAAAAGAAGTCTGTTTAAAACCTAAACCTGCCTTGGAATTGAATATATCCATTTGCTTTCCAAATATACATTGAGCCATCAACAGTAGGGCCAAAGGCAACCTACTCACTCTTCGCTTTGTCAAATGCTTAGACTAGTATTATTATCTCCCATTGAATAATGAGTACTGGAGGGGAAAAAACAACATGAAATCAAGAAAATATTGAAGAACAAAATAATATGAAGACTATCAGAGGAATAGTGTGTTTCAAAAAATGACCTATTGTGAGATGCAGAAAATACTCATATTACATTATCCTCTAGGAACTGCAATAGATTATGACCTTCATGTATCAAGGTTTTCAATTTAATAAAGCAAAAAAGGAGGGAAAAGTATCTACATTAAATAAAAAGAATGAGATAAAGGAAGATAGAGAATACTAAAATAGGGTGAAAATTAAGAGGAAAAAACTCATAAAATCTTTTTTTTTAAGAATTTTTTTTTGATGTGGACCAATTTTTTTTAAGTCTTTATTTAATTTGTTATAATATCGCTTCTGCTCTACATTTTGGTTTTTTGGCCCCGAGGCATGCGAGATTCCAGCTCCCCGACCAGGGATCAAACCCATACCCCGCGCATTGGAAGGCGAGGTCCCAACCACTGGACCACCGGGGAAGTCCTCCCATAAAATCCTTTTGAAAAACTAGTAGAATTGCAAATGAAATATCTAATTCCCAAAACACTAAACAAATTTAAAATCATAAAAGAACATAATCTATGAAGCAAAAGACAGAAAGCAAGGAGATAAAGAGGGGAAATATAAATAAAAGAGAGTAAGCATAATTGAGATAATATTTTAATTTTATGTTTTATTTTCCAGTACTTGTAATTCTTTTATCTTCTTGTCCATTTACCCCTACCTAATCTAAGGAAAGAGCCCAGAGCAAAATAAAAACAAACTGGATTTCTCAGCTTTTGAAAATCAAAATATTCTTTTGAGTGAAATGGTAGGAGAAAGGGTTTTATGAAAGTTAATGCCAAATTCTATAAATATTTGGAAGAATAAAAAGAAATATAATAGCCAGTTTTGTAGGGCAGGCTTTCCTGCCTCGGAATGAGAAAGTAGAACCAAAGAGAATCATAGTCTTCATGTGGGGCTTAGAGATGGGTTCCTCTACCCCTTCTACTCTCAGGGCTAGCTCCAAAAGACAAGGGTGAGATATAACTCTCCCTTGGAGAAGTCTGGCAAATCTGGAATTAAATGGAACTTTCACTGTCCAGAGTACTGGTGAAATATCCTATATCACCAACTATGGGAACAGTAGAGGAGATGGCTAAATTTGGAGTCAGGAGCAAAGAGAGCTGATGCCATTCCACCTACTGTCTCCTGGCTCTAAACTTCTATGGGACAGCAGCATTATGGAAGAGATTGGAAAACAGATGTGTTAGCTGCAGCTGGCTGAATCGGTAAGATACTACATCAGTAATACTGATCACAAAAGAGAACTGGCCAGTTTGTAAGTAGTAGTGGAAGAGAATAACTGAGTCCTGAAAAGCAGGAGTTTACAGTTCTGAAAGAGGTAATTTCTTCTCAACCCTAACTAGTAAAAGATTAAACTGAGAAGTCCTAAGAAAGACAAAAGGCAGAGGAAAAAAAATAAATCCCAAGCTTCCATAAAGATCAAATCAAGTTTATGTTTATCTATCCCATCTGTGGCAGACAGGCTGTAAGACAGACAAATAATTTCTGCCTCTTGGTACTTACACCCTATTACCTACCTCCATTACCCTGAGTCTGGACAGGGCCTGTGATTTGTATCTAAACAATGGCAAAGGTGATGAGGTGTTACTTGAAAGATTAAATTACATCTTGCTTGCAGTCTCTCTCTCTCTCTCTCTCTCTCTCTCTCTCTCTCTCTCTCTCTCTCTCAGGCTTTAGTGAAGCAAAGTGCCATGTTTGATATGCCCATAAGGCAGGGAACTAAAGATATCTTCCTCCAGCCAAGAGTCAGCATGGAAATGGGGCCTTCAGTCAAACAGCCCTTGAGAAATTAAATCCTTTCAAAAACCATGAAAACAAGCGTAGAAATGGATTCTTTCCCCAGTCAAGTAGTTGGATGAGACTTCAGTACTGGCTGACAATTTGATTTCAGCCTTTATAAAAGACCCAAGGAACCCAACTGAACCAGATTCCTGACACACAGAAATTGTGAGATAATAAATGTGTTGTTTTAATCCACTACATTTTAGAGTAATGTGTTATACAGCTATAGATATCGAATCCAACACCCTCTGTTAAAAATCTGAATGAATAAAGGTGTCTTGGAACATTACTAAGGTTATTCTACCAAGTAAATCATTTCAATTGACAAAATAGCTCAGGGAAAAGAGGCTAAAGACTTTCCAAGAAAAGAAGTATTAACTCAAGGTAACTGCAACTAAGTGGTAAAAGTGAAAAATGGAGGCAAGAAAGCAAGGAAAAAAGTTAAATAAATCTAAGAATGCTCATTATTACTATTCTTCATTGAACCAAGTATAATTAAATGGATATGAAGCATACTATATTTTTAAGAAAGTTATACTTCTAGAGAATGAGCTTCGCCTCAAAAAGTCTGTAATTCTTTGAACACTAAATTGATCCTTGGGTCCCAAGCTTGAACACGCAGGAATCAAGCTGAGAAAGCTGCTCAGCCCCCAGGGAGGGTCTATTTTCCAATGTGGTCCAAAAAGGTAATGAAGGGAAAAATCAAAACAAAACAAAACCCCCCAGAGGTCACAGCTCAGGGACTGGAGATCCCTAGAATGGAGCAAAATTCAGACCCGCTTAAGAAACTTTCCCTTTCCTCAATGCAGGGGTTCTTATAATCTCTGCCAGGCAGGATTTCATAATTGTAGGATCAGTGACTGCTGGTGTTTCCCATTCTCTCCCTTCAAAACAAGACTGTTCATTCTGGTTTACCCTGTTCTGCCACCATATTTAGATAGGTGAGGGGCAGAGAAATTGCCTTTTGAGTTCATAAGACTCCATATCAAGTGGCTCTATGTTAAACCTGATGTTGAAACTACTGCATATCATGTAAAGATACTAAATTTTGAGGTGAATGAATGGGATATTTTGGCTTTGCCTCACAAAGATGAGTGTATTTGCCTATGGAAAGGTCAGCTGAATATATTTGCTGACTAGAAGATGAACAGAAGTAGTCATTTATGCTTATACCAAATAGTTTTTGCTCTCCCCTTTTCAGGAACTGGGTTCCTGATTGGACATTTTTATCCCCTGTGAAATTATACACGAGATTCTTTAGTCAAGGAAATGTAGATAAATGGCATGTATTATTTCCTAGATAACTGTTGACCACATCTCTTCCCCCTTCTGTGATGATCATGGAAGACTGTGTAGGAAGAAAGCCTCTATTAGAATGAAGCCTTTATTAGCCTGGAACTGTTTGTAAATATAGAGAACCAAGCTTTCAGGCAACCTATGTGGGAGTATTGTGAGCTAATATGTCCAGTCAGTAAGATTACTGTAATATTTATTAACACAGTATAACCTAGTCTATTCTGAAACATGCAGGCATCCTTGATTTATGGATAATAATTTGAAGAATATGATTCCAATTTCTTAAGTGTAATGGGAATAGTTTAGAAGAAAGTTTTGGACTTTGTAATTGAACATATCTCAGCTTTAATTCTGGCTCAGTCATACTCTCTAATTTCTAGAAAACTGCTAAAGCTCTCTGAACATGCATGTTCTTTTACAAAAGTGATATAAAAATATAAACTGAATAAAGTTATTTTAAGGAATAAGTGAGAGAGCTCTGAAAAGGTAGGATCATGAACCATATGTGAACATAGTATGTGCCCCTAACTTTACTTCCGTCCCTCTAATTCCTACTAAACTCACTGTTTGCTCTAAAAATTAAAACTAAATTAAGTTAAGGGACAAAATGACATACATGTATGTTTGGAAGAAAACTTCTTCAGAGTTTAATATGTGAGCTATACGAAGAGAAGTAGAAAGTTAAATTAGTTTAATTGGATTGAATTTTATTTACCATGATTGAGCCAATTTTGATAGAATGTGGCAGGACCTGATTGATACTAACTCATTAGGATGCCTTTCATTGATTTATTAACAATAAACTTTGAGAGATTATAAATACCAAATTCTATGCACATAAAGCTCATGAACATTTTTATTTCTGCTAATTTTTAAATCCTGCAAAATCCATAACTTTAATTTGGATCCTTAAAATAATGAGATCTAAACATTAACTTGAACCCATAAATATACAAACTTTAATTTATTATATTTAATATCTTGGGTGAATATTTTCCTATCTATGGTTTTATTAAGAAATCATCTATTTTACTGCTGTGTAGTTGTTTTTTTTTAATTCAGGGTCTAATTTGTTTATCAGATACAGTCCAAACATTACATAACAAACTGGTGAGTTCAATGTCATTTAATTGTTTTACAAAAAAAAAGAAAAAGAAAAAAGAAAAAGATGCTCTTTTGGTGCATCATGGTACAAATTAAAGTATTATTAAACTGATAGGACTTGCTGTCATTATGTGTTTTACTTATCAATTACTGTTCATGACTAAACAATTAACTTATACTACATGGGTATTATTAAAAGACAATTTTGAAAAGGCCAGAAACCATAGAACCATTGTGATAGACTAAAGGGCTTGGCCTGGAGAGTCATCATCAAACTTTTTATGTGGCTACCATTCTTTTGGTAATATTGCACAATTCCTGCCAAGTAGGCAATGAAAACCATTTGTTGTTAATGTAGATTACAAATGATTATGTTGTAGTATAGACAATAAATTATTTCCTTGATTTAATGGCTAATCAATTTTACAAAAAAATCACAAAGAAAAAATATAGCCAAATTTGAAATAATTCTAAAATTCTCCATTCAGTGAATGACTTAGGTGTAACTTGTTCCTGACATCACTTTAATTACATCCTCTCTTCAGCACACAGTGTTGACCATTTTCAGGACTAAAACAGTACTTTAGTTTTGATCTTATTTTATTAGTTTCATCTTGCTTTTTTTTCCCAATTTCATATTATTTTTCCCTAAAGCTTTCTGCCAAGATGAGGTATAATAAGATTTTATTAAAAAGGGAAAAAATCGCCAGTTGGTCAACCTCAAATACAAAGGATGTTCTTAGAATAAAAATATTTTTAGCTAAATTTGGAAGCGAAAATGTATATATACTTACTGTAGAAAATGGATAGTCATATCTGTATTTGTGTGTTTTCAAAATTAAGGTGTATTTGTCAAAATATTTTGAATTATTCAATACTTCACACAGATGACTTTCTGCCTTCATATTTAAACCCATTTATTTAATGAATGAATATAGATATATTACTGATTTGTTATTTCTCCATGTATATTCCTAAACAGCTAAGGGACTGTATGAATGGATATCATATAACTCCCTAGTGGAAAGATGTGTTGCCTGAGTCTTATTATGAGAGTTTTCTTAAACATGTTGAAAGATGTCCTGTAGGAATAAAGATGATTCTAAGCACTAATGGAAAAATAAACCAGGGTAATATAAATTTTAAAGTGCTGAAACTTTCAAGATGTAAAAATTCCCTAATTTCATAGAAATTATGATCCGTGTCTTTCTGCTTATTTCTTAGGAGATATGTTACATATATGATATGTTACATATAATATAGTGAGATATATGACATGTCATATACAGAATATACATCATCTAAAAGATACATATGCATGTGCATACACATAGAAAATATTAATGAGTTCAGAAATTATGAAAATGAATACTTAATATATTAAGAGATCTCATACTTACTATTTTTCTGTGTTTTATTCCACTGTACAACAGGAATACTCTTACAAAATCTTTGTGGACTGACATAGCATCAAGCCTATGAAACAAAGTCCAACCCAAAAAGGCATAAGTGTTTCATAGAAATCTTTGAAAATACTTTATTGAAGAACAGCTCTAACCATGTTTTATCTTTTCTTTTCCTGCGTATGGATTATATAGGCATTTGTATCAAGGTAAATAATGTGATTTTTAAGCTTATGCATGTGAGGGTTTTGGATCAGAGACAGATTTTTTATTATGCTTACAGCAATATCAACATCCAACTAAACACTGCAGTATTGGTACACCATGCCCAGAAGCCCAACAGAGCAATGCAATGAGAACCAGATGGAAAAGATGCTCTATATGAGTTGGAGGTTCTCTCAGTAGACAACAGATGGAGAAATATGATTTCCTCCATATAGAGGGCAAAGAGACTATTTTCTCTGCTGCCCTTCTAAGAAAGTCTTCTTGGAGACTGGATGGAAGCATATTTGCTATGTTAGGCCGAATAATGGCCCCTCTGAAATATACCCATGACCTAATCTCTGGAACCTGTAAATGTTAACTCATATGCTAAAACGTAATTTTGCAGATGTGATTAAATTAAGAATATTTAGATGGGGGAAATTAACTGGATTATCTGGGTGGGCTCTAAATGCAATCATAAGGGTACTTATAAGAATGAAACAGAAGATTTGACACAGAGAAAAAGTCATGTGAAGGAAGCAAAGGGAAACGGAGTTCATAGAAGATGCTATACCACTGGATTTGAAGATGGCAGAAGAGAACATGAGCCAAAGGATGCTCCTTTACAAGCTGGAAAAGACGAGGAGACACATTGTCCTCTAGACCTTCCAAAGGAAGCACAGCCCTAAGAAAATCTTGGTTTTGGCTCAGTGAAACATTTTGGATTTCTGGCTTCAGGACATAAGAAAGTAATGCACACTCTCATTTGCAGCAAAACATAGAGCAAGTCAAGCCTAGACGCACACTCAAAAAAACTGGAGGTTGTAGTTAAAGGTAATTCAAAGGAGATTCAAAATATAGGTTAAGGGCTTCCCTGGTGGCACAGTGGTTGAGAGTCCGCCTGCCGATGCAGGGGACACGGGTTCGTGCCCCGGTCCGGGAAGATCCTACATGCCGCGGAGCGGCTAGGCCCGTGAGCCATGGCCACTGAGCCTGCGCATCCGGAGCCTGTGCTCCGCAACAGGAGAGGGTGCAACAGTGAGAGGCCCGCGTACCGCAAAAAAAAAAAAAAGATATAGGTTAACTGGTAGGCCAGAAGTTTCTAAGAGAGAACTGGAGAACAAGTCGGCTAAGAGGAACCCTACTGGGACAAAAACAAATATCAAATACTAACCTCAGACACTATTCTTTCAAAAGACCCACGATTTGATTGGAATAGTTTACAGAGCAGTTTATACTCTAGAGCCTGTTAAAATCCACTGAGCAATAGGCAGCAATTGGTGGTGCTAGCCATATGGGTGTGGTTAGGAAATGAGAGGAAGAGAGCACTACCAGAATCACTGTCAGCCTAGGATGACTATGGACAAAACCAAAGCTGTGCCTCCCTAAGGCATGATAACAGACTTCACTAAAATAATCCAGCCAGTGACTAAACAAATGAAAAAGAAAATAACAAACAACAGACACCATGAAAAAATTCTAAAGACCACCTATAGATTGGAAGGATATATCTGCAACTCATGAATCTGATAAAGAATTTGTGTCCAGAATGTAAACAGCTCTTATAACTCACTATTAAAAAGTCAACTAATTCAATTTAAAATGGGCATGAGATTGACATTTCTTCAAAGAAATATAAATGGCCAATAAGCACAAGAACGGATACTCAACATCATTAGTCATTGAGGAAATGCAAATCAAAACTACAATGAGACACAGCTTCACACTCACTAGGATGACTAGAATCAAAAAGTCACAGAATATCAAGTGTTGCTGAGGACACGGAGAAACCTGAACCCTCTTACACTACTGTCGGAATGTAAAATGGTGCAGCCACTTTGGAAAACAGTCTGTCAGTTCCTCAAATGATTAAACATACAGCTACCATTTGATACAGCAATTCCACTCCTAGGTACATACCCAAGAAAAATGAAAACATATGCCCACACAGAAATTTGTACATGAATATTTATAACAGCATGATTCATATTAGCCAAAAGATAGAAATAACCTAAATGTCTATCAGCTGATGAATGAATAAACAAACTGTGGTATACCCAGACAATGGAATATTATTCACTGAAAGTGAATGAAGTACTGATACATTTTCCAATGTGGATGAAATTTTTAAACATTATGCTAAGGTGAAAAAAGTCAGTCACAAAGACTACACAGTCTATTCTTCCATTTCTTTGACATATCCAGAAGATGAAAATCTATAGAAACTAAATGCAGATGAGTGGTAATCTAGGGCTGGGGCTAGGGTGGTAAAATGGGGAGTGACTGTTAATTAATTCTTTTTGGAGTGATGAAAACGTTCTAAATTTGTCTGTGGTGATAGTTGAACATATCTGTGAATGTGCTGATAACCATTGAATTGTTGACCTTAAAAGAGTTAATTGAATGTTATATGAATTATCAATATACCTATTAAAATATAAGAAATTCAAGAAACTGTTTATATATGAACAGGATAAGGATGAATGATGAGGACACACAGGAGGCTTTAGAGTAATTGAGAATGTTATATTTCCAGCATTAGTGGTAGACACATAATTTTTTTTAGAGTATTTGTTTTTACTTTACTCTCATGTTTCATGTACATATATATTTTTGCATATATCATAGAAAGATATAGAGATAGATATTTTAAACAGTGACTATCAAGTAATTCAAAATTAATAAAAGAACATATAAACTGGGCATATTAACTTTAATTCCATTCTTACCAATATTTTCATCCTGGTTTCCACTGTACCAGACACTACTTCTAAAGTTGTGTGTCTGGTTTTGGTTTAAAATTGTAGTTGATAATTCATTAATACAAATTTGACACTGGCTTCTGGTGCAAGCAACATCTCCTCTAACTCAAAATGAAACTATGATTGACTTTAAATGAAGTTTAGTTATTTAAGTAATACATATGGCATATTATAAATAAATTGAACTAAAACAAAAAAATGTTGTGCTTTAAAATGATTCTCATAATAGTTTTTTTTTAAAAGATTTGTTTCCCTTTTTGTTTTTAATTAATTAATTTATTTATTTTTGGCTGTGTTGGGTCTTTGTTGTTGTACGTGGGCTTTCTCTAGCTGAGGTGAGCAGGGGCTACTCTTCGTTGCAGCACGTGGGCTTCTCAATGCAGTGGCTTCTCTTGTTGCAGAGCACAGGCTCTAGGCGCGTGGGCTTCAGTACTTGTGGCTCACAGGTTCTGGATGACAGGCTCAGTAGTTGTGGCACATGGGCTTAGTTGCTTCGCAGCATGTGGGATCTACCCAGACCAGGAATTGAACCCATGTCCGCTGCACTAGCAGGGAGATTTTTAACCACTGCGCCACCAGGGAAGTTCCTCTCATAATAGTTTATATCAACTATGCAAAGTTCCAAATGCAAATGCTTTTTAAAAGCAATTACTTCCCAAGGTTTACAGGCTTTTCTATAGACATCCTTGGAATCAAATCAATGTACTAAACTGTAAGTTAAACCTTCCTAGTTACATTTATTGGCTTGATGTATGCCGATACAACTATGTAACCTAACAATAGATTATACAATAGCCATTCCCTTTACCTTAGAAATGGGATAGTCAGATGGAAAAACATTAGTAATAGAGAAAATCACATCAGTGATTTCATAATGTGAATCTATCTGCATATTCCAACATGGTGGTGATTCACTCTGCAGAATGATGTGAGAGCAGGGCACAGGTGCATTTGCACAACTCTTTAAGTCCCATCAAGAGCACCTTTCATCAAGCAAAACATGTCTGTTGTCACTGTGCTTGGGGGAGTAAGTAGACTTGGGAACTAGCACCCATGGGTAGTATAAAGGAGCATGGTTCACATTGTCTGAAATTGCTCATGCCCTGGTTTATCCAGCTGGTAATGAAGCAGTCAGCATCCCATCTCTGGAGTGGAATAGGCAATTATTCTAGCTTGAAACTCTGCCCTTGCAAATTGAGCGTGGCAACAATTCACAATGGCTGTCGTTATAAAGTCCCTCAAAACAGGGTAGCTATCGGTATTAGTTCACAAGGAAAAATCAGAGATGCCTAAAAAGTTTACCTTAACTCCAAATAGATTATTGTGCATGGATGATATGGATATTTAAACTGCTTTCTGGGAGACATTTTTGTTCAGTTTTATTTTTCAATCTTACTCAAAATTGCTCCAAATAAATCTAAAATTCTAGTCACGTAGAATATTTCTGTAGATTCTCATTAAGCAACCTATCTTGCAAGACAGAGAAAAAAAAACCATTTCTCATTCTCCTCCTAGTTACATTTTAATGCTGTTGTAAGAAATCAAAAGAACAAACTCCCCTGGAAATCTGATTCTTGGATGTACAGGTAAAATATTTTGTACTTATAGTTCTCCAATCTAGCTCATGTCTGTATCTTCTGGGGAGCTTTCAAAATAATACCTGTGCCTGGGCCCCACCCAGTACTAATTAAATCAGAATTTCTAGGGGTGGGATCTACAGGTGTTTGGTTTTAAAAGTACCTCAGATGATTCTAGCATGTTCAAGTTAAGCACCATTAAAAATTTAATAGGCATACAACTCACCTAAGAAAGTATTTAAACTACAGATTCTAACTCAGGTGTTCTGTGATTGGGACTAAAAATCTAGATTTCTATATATAACGTGGATGTTGCTGGTTTATGTCCTGCATTGTTAAGTAACCAGAATCTAAATCAGAACTTCCCCGGCTTAATCTTAGAATTTCCTACAGAGTTTTTAAAAATTCCTATGCCAATGACATACTCTGGACTTATTACATCAGAATTTCAATGGGTGTAATTTAGTCATCCGTAGTTTTTAACGTGCCCCAGTGATTTAAATGTGCAGGAAATGCTGAGAACCCCAGTGACCTAGGTGTTCTCATCATCCACTATTACCTGACCATTTCCCCTGCCTGACTTTTCTCCTTGACTTAATGACACCAAAAATCTTCCATTAAACGAGTCTTGTAAACTTTGATTTCTCCCTCTGCTGCATCCACATATCAGTTGCTATGTTTTATTCATTCAATAACTGAAATATCTGCCGACACCCATCTCTCCTTTGCAATATTCAGCACATATTTAAGTTCTTCATTACCCTTTGCCTACAATGGCATACAACATTTGTTTCCAATAATTTCTACCTAACTCAAATTATTTAAAAACCTACTGAATATATTTTACCCAATATTGCCAAATTAGTGTCTTTAAATCAATACTCAAATAGCATCAGTCCTTTGTTTAGAACCTTCATGTTGCCCCTTGTCTATAAAATCTAAGCAAAACCCCTCAGTATAACATTCAATATTCTCTGTATTCAGTTCTCTACTTAATTTTCACTTAAATTATCAGTCTACTCTCTCATTATTCATAGATATCTCATGGGGATCTTATTCACATTTTTTCCTACCTACAACTTGTTCCTCAAACATAGCCTTACTTTCTTGTGTATGACTCTCTCTACTGTTTCTCTAACCCAGAATACTGAACCACATCTTTACATCTTAAAAGCTTATTCAACCTTAAAAGCTACCTCTAAATCTCCTCATAATACACCAAACAAAGTAAGAAGCCCCCTGCTTGGGCTTTTGTTACATATTGCTTACAGAAAAATTATGTTAAACTTCTACTCAACGTTTGCCTATCTCTTTCCCAAATTTCTCTAGACCTTAAGATCCTGGAATACAGAAACAGGGTCTTGAGAATATCCCAGAAAACCCTCCCCCCAATAAATGATCAATTAATATTTCCTAAATTGAAATGTATAAATATTTTTCTTTTTAGTATTATGTGCATATTAGTTTAAAACATGATTTCTCCCCATAAGTTTACAGTATGCAGAGTTTAAATATGTAAAACAAATACCACATAAGGAAATATAGTTAATTCTCCAAATAATCAATGAGATTCATGGTGAGACTGAATATTTTGAAACTGCAGCAACTGCAACTGGTCCAAAGTACTTGACATAAAATAGGTTCAAAAAATAGATTCTCAGAATTCAAAGAGAAGGATTCTTTTGTCAATATAGGCTTTTCAAGAGAAATCTTGGGATTTGTAAGGTCTGTGAGTGAGAAAAAAAAAACAAAGTACAGTACAGAAAAACAAGTACAGTGAGAAAAGATTTAAAAAGACATGTTAGATGAGAAAGAAAGAAAGTATAAATGCTGAGGGGAGGAAATGCAAATAGCAGGTTGGATGGAGAATGAACAGACAGGTTTGGCTAAGATGGTATATGGTGGTTACTAAATGTTTTGAGATTGATAATGTCTAATGAACAAGTATTTAGAAACAAAATTAATTAATTAGTCTCATGGTGGAGAAAAAGATAACCAACTAAAAATATTTAAAACACCATCTAACCAGCAGGAATGACATGGTTGAAAAACAAGTACAGTTTTACTATTTACCTGGAATAATTCAGGACTTGTCTAAAGTGAAACATAATTTGCTTACTAGTTGTAGGATTTTGTGCATGGCTGTTCTAGGGTGAAATGATACAGAAATCTTCTGGTTTTATAATTAAATAAATGTTTAATTTTAATAATACATTTAGAATTAGTATATAGTTATTTAAAATCATGGGAATTATGCTATTGCTATTATTTCAAAACAAATATAGTGGTGATATATAGATCTCTTAACTACTACCAAAATACATTATTCCAGTTTTATAGTTACAAATTTTACAAAACTTTCCAATTCTTTGAGACGTAATTTGCCATCAGTTTGACATTCCTCAATTCCTGTATTATTATGCTGGAATTTGTAAATGCAAAATTTTCTAGTATCTTTCTTATCAAGTATTTTCTGAATGCTTACTGTGTATTAGATTCTTTGAATTCTTAAAATTTTCTCTCTCGTGGTACTTTCCTTAATCTACTTATTTTCAAATGTTTCCTTTTTATAGTTTCCTAGTGGGAGGTTACCTCGAAGACTCAGAGTTTTGGCCACGTGTCTGTTCAGATCTTTACCAATTTGTAATGAAACAGTTTTGCTTTACAGTTGTCCAGAAAAGTTGAAAGTAGTTTGAATAGTTTTTTGTTTTGTTTTGTTTTGTTTTGTGGTACACGGGCCCCTCACTGCTGTGGCCTCTCCCGTTGCGGAGCACAGGCTCTGGACGCGCAGGCTCAGCAGCCAGGGCTCACGGGCCCAACAGCTCCGCGGCATGTGGGATCTTCCCGGACCGGGCACGAACACATATCCCCTGCATCGGCAGGCGGACTCTCAACCTCTGCGCCACCAGGGAAGCCCCAATTTTGAATAGTTTTTGAGTTCCATTGCTTTATCTTTAAATTTCACTCAAAAATTTAATACATATATCACAAGATATACTGAGTTTTAAAATAAAATACTGCTCTAAATTATTTATCCTTAGGTAAAATGTGCATTCCAATTAAATATGTCATATTTAAGCCTGATAAACAGTACCACATACCAATGTAAAGTAGGGAAAGCTTCTTCATCTAACTTTGAAAGAAATAACTTCAATCCCATCACACCTAATTATGTGTACGCATCACCCTTTTGTTTTTAAATACGTATGCCATAATTGTCTCTGAAAAAGCTTGCACCATTCAATACACTGCCTTTTAAATAGAATGCAAATACAACAGACATTTCTGCCTTCAGGAAATCTGAAATTAAAGATATAAGACACAAATGACAGACATAACATTCCAAAAGCATTTTGTACAACAAATAATATAGCATTTAAGGTGGAATGAGACCAAACTTTAAAATGAGGATAATCAGGAAGAACTTCATAAAGAGATAGCATTTCAGCTGAACATTACAAATGAATAAGGTTTTGGCACACAGCTTGGAAACAGTAGAGTCTGGAAAGAAGAAAATATCTGAGCAAAGGAAGAAAACAGAAATGTGCAAGGCCCTTTTTGGGAATAAAACAATAGACTGATCTTAATTGTCAGAGAGAACAAATATAATAGGTGGAGCTAAGAATGGAAAAGTAGACTACAGTCACATTAAAGAAGACCATGGGTTTTAAAAACTGTTCTTTAAAGAGAAAAACAAATACCATATGCTAACACATATATATGGAATCTAAAAAAAGAAAAAGAGAAAAAAAAATGGTCAGAAGAACCTAGGGGCAAGATGGGAATAAAGGTGCAGATCAACTAGAGAATGGACTTGAGGATACAGGGAGGGGGAAGGGTAAGCTGGGACAAAGTGAGGGAGTGGCATGGACATATATACACTACCAAATATAAAATAGATAGCTAGTGGGAAGCAGCCACATAGCACAGGGAGATCAGCTCAGTGCTTTGTGACCACCTAGAGGGGTGGGATAGGGAGGGTGGGAGGGAGGGAGATGCAAGAGAGAAGAGATATGGGGACATATGTATAACTGATTCACTTTGTTATAAAGCAGAAATTAACACACCATTGTAAAGCAATTATACTCCAATAAAGATGTTAAAAATAAATAAATAATTTTAAAAAACCTCTTCTTTAGCAAGTTATTCTGATGATGAAATGTGGGATGGTAGGAAAGCTACTCAAGAATGTAATAGCTATAATCGATTTATTATGCTTTTGTCAATATAGTATAGCTTAAAAAAATATTGTCCAAGAGAACTGGGAGGATGCATTAAAAAATACTCTTCAGATACATTTTTAACTATAAAATTAGTCTGACTAATACTTCCTTTCTCTAATGTGTCAGGACACACATAAATTCAAAATTAAGAAAGTACAAAGAAAACCAGCATTTCTGCTTCTAGTCATTACTAGGTAATTCAGTTAACCTTTCAGCTGTGAAAAACTAACAAAGCAAGAAAAAAAATTTTTTTTTTAATTTTAAATATATCGACTAACTAACAAGGTAGTGAGGAATTATAGAAACCATTTCCAGAACAAGAATATCCAGTGAAATGAGTTCTGGTATTTAAGGATTCTTTTACTGAAAGATGTCTATGGATTCCATATCATGATAAAGGTGACTAAGTAGCTTAATAAGCTGAGCAGAGCTTTTCAAAGACTTATAAAAGTAAGAAAAAACATATGTAGTTTAAGTGCCAAGGACTAAGACCTTGGCAAATCTGCCATGACTTAGTGCAGGTTATATCTTAGGATGAAGGGAAAAGTGGAAAAAGCCCTTGAAAGAACTGTGGTCCATCTTCGAATCATCCCTGATTGCATAAGACGGTCCATGATATCTGGGTACTCTTGGCCTTACAGGAGAAATGTGTAATCCATTTTGGAAGAAGATAACATGATCTCGTATCTCAAGTTAATTCAATAATTTTTCATGCTGTAAAATATAATTCATGAATTCATATCTGTAATTTGATCAAATATAATCAGGCATGGGTGGTAACAAGAGCACATGATTCAAAACCATGAAAAAGAAGAGAATATAAACAGCTGATGTGGCATTAGATAATGAAGATATCAGACAAAGATTTTACTATTACTATGCCAATAAATCTTTAATTAAAAACAAACATTAACAAATTGGAAAATAAAATAATAGTCAACTGGAAAACACAAAGAGAAATACTTTGAAAAAAAACTTACCAGTGAACCTAAACGTGAGACAGTATAAAAGGAACAAATATGCTAATTTAAAAATAAAAATTGGAAAAATGGGAACACTGGGAAACAAAAGAATGATTTTAAAAATCCTTGGCTGAAATGTTTCATTAGATTGAAAATGTAAATAAAATAGATGATTTTTTAGAAAAACATAAATTGCCTAAAGTGACTCAAAAAACAATTTATAAATTAAAAAAAAAATAGACTGGTAACCTCCACGATTTTACTGTAGAAATATACCTTTATGTAAACACAAGAAAAGAAAAAAACCTACAAGAACAAACCCAAAACGATTAAGAAAATGGTAATAGGAACATACATAACTATAATTACTTTAAATGTAAATAGATTAAATGCACCAACCAAAAAAAACAGACTAGATGAATGGATACATAAACAAGACTTGTCTATATGCTGTCTACAAGACATCCACTTCAGATCTAGGGACACATATAGACTGAAAATGAGGGGATGGAAAAAGATATTTCATGCAAATGGGAATGAAAAGAAAGCTGGAGTAGCAATACTCCTATCTGACAAGTTAGACTTTAAAATAAAAACTATGACAAGAGACAAAAAAGGACTCTACATAATGATCAAGAGATCAATCCAAGAAGAAGATATAACAATTGTAAACATCTATGCACCCAACACAGGAGTACCTCAATACATAAGGCAAATGCTAACAGCCATAAAAGGGGAAATCGACAGTAACACAATAATAGTGGGGGATTTTAACACCCCACTTACACCAATGGACAGATCAACCAGACAGAAAATAAATAAGGAAACACAAGCTTTAAAAGACAATAGATCAAATAGACTTAATTGGTATTTATAAGACATTCCACCTGAAAGAGGAAGAATACACTTTCTTCTCAAGTGCTCATGGAACATTCTCCAGGATAGACCATATCTTGGATCACAAATCAAGCCTCAGTAAATTTAAGAGAGTTGAAATCATACCAAGCTTCTTTTCTGACCACAGTGCTGTGAGATGAGAAATCAATTACAGGAAAAAAACTGTAAAGAAGATGAACATATGGAGGTTAAAAAACACAGTACTAAATAACCAAAAAGTCTCTGAAGAAATCAGAGGAAATAAAAAAATTCCTAGAAAGAAATGACAATGAAAACACGACGACACAAAACATACGGGATGCAGCAAAAGCAGTTCTAAGAGGGAAGTTTATAGCAATACAATCCTACCTCAAGAAACAAGAAAAATCTCAAATAAACAACCTAAACTTACACCTAAAGCAACAAGAGAAAGAAGAACAAACAAAACCCAAAGTTAGTATAAGGAAACATATCATAAAGATAAAGGCAGAAATAAATGAAATAGAAACAAAGAAAACAATAGCAAAGACGAATAAAACTAAAAACTGGTTGTTTGAGAAGATAAACAAAATTGATAAACCTTTAGCCAGACTCATCAAGAAAAAAAAGGAAGAGGACTCAAATCAATGAAAGTAGAAATGAAAAAGGAGAAGTTACAACTGATACCACAGAAATACAAAGGATCATAAGAGAGTATGAAAGCAACTATAAGACAGTAAAATGGGCAATGTGGAAGAAATGGACAAATTCTTAGAAAAGTACAACCTTCCAAGACTGAACCAGGAAGAAATAGAAAATATGAACAGACTAATCACAAGTAATGAAATTGAAACTGTGATTAAAAATATTCCAACAAACAAAAGTCCAGGACCAGGTAGCTTCACAGGTGAATTCTATCAGACACAGATAGAGAACAGTTAACATCTACACTTCTCAAACTCTTCCAAAAAATTGCAGAGGCTGGAACACTCCCAAACTCATTCTATGAGGCCACCATCACCCTCATACCAAAAGCAGACAAAGATATCACAAAAAAAGGAAATTACAGGCCGATATCACTGATGAACACAGATGCAAAAATCCTCAACAAAATACTAGCAAACAGAATCCAACAACACATTAAAAAGATCATACATCATGATCAAGTGGGATTTATCCCAGGGATGCAAGAATTCTTCAATATATGCAAATCAATCAATGTGATACAGCATATTAACAAATTGAAGAATAAAGACCTACCTCAACATAATAAAGGCCATGTACAACAAACCCACACAAAACATTATTCTCAACGGTGAAAAAATAAAAATATTTCCTCTAAGATCAGGAACAAGACAAGGATGTCCACTCTCGCCACTATTATTCAACATAGTTTTGGAAGTCCTAGCCATGGCAATCAGAGAATACAAAGAAATAAAAGAAATCCAGATTGGAAAAGTAGAAGTAAAACTGTCACTGTTTGCAGATGACATGATACTATACATAGAAAATCCTAAACATGCCACCAAAAAACTACTAGAGCATATCAATGAATTTAGTAAAGTTGCAGGTTACAAACGTAATACACAGAAATATCTTGCATTCCTATACACTAATGATGAAAAATCTGAAAGAGAAATTATGGAAACACTCCCATTTACCACTGCAACAAAAAGAATCAAATACCTAGGAATAAACCTACCTAGGGAGACAAAAGACCTGTATGCAGAAAACTATAAGACACTGATGAAAGAAATTAAAGATGATACAAGTAGATGGAGAGATATACCATGTTCTTGGATTGGAAGAATCAATATTGTGAAAATGACTATACTACCCAAAGCAATCTACAGATTCAATGCAATCCCTATCAAATTACCAATGGCATTTTTTTATGGAACTAGAACAGATCATCTTAAAATTTGTATGGAGACACAAAAGACCCTGAATAGCCAAAGCAGTCTTGAGGGAAAAAAAAGGAGCTGGAGGAATCAGACTCCTTGACTTCAGACTATACCACAAAGCTACAGTAATCAAGGGAAAAAAAAGGAGCTGGAGGAATCAGACTCCTTGACTTCAGACTATACCACAAAGCTACAGTAATCAAGACAATATGGTACTGGCACAAAAACAGAAACATAGATCAATGGAACAAGATAGAAAGCCCAGAGATAAACCCACGCACCTATGGTCAACTAATCTATGACAAAGGAGGCAAAGACATACAATGGAGAAAAGACAGTCTCTTCAGTAAGTGGTGCTGGTAAAAAGTGGACAGCTACATGTAGAAGAATGAAATTAGAACACTCCCTAACACAATACACAAAAATAAACTCAAAATGGATTTGAGACCTAAATGTAAGACTGGACACTATAAAACTCTTAGAGGAAAACATAGAAAGAACACTCTTTGACATAAATCACAGCAAGATCTTTTTTGATCCACCTCCTAGAGTAATGGAAATAAAAACAAAAATAAACAAATGGGACCTAATGAAACTTAAAAGCTTTTGCACAGCAAAGGAAACCATAAAGAAGACGAAAAGACAACCCTCAGAATGTGAGAAAATATTTGCAAATGAATCAAGGAACAAAGGATTAATCTCCAAAATATATAAACAGCTCATGCAGCTCCATATTAAAAAAACAAACAACCCAATCCAAAAATGGGCAGAAGACCTAAATAGACATTTATCCAAAGAAGACATACAGATTGCCAAGAAGCACATGAAAAGCTGCTCAACATCACTAATTATTAGAGAAATGCAAATCAAAACTACAATGAGGTATCCCCTTATACCAGTTAGAATGGGCATCATCAGAAAATGTACAAACAACAAATGCTGGAGAGGGTGTGGAGAAAAGGGAACCCTCTTGCACTCTTGGTGGGAATGTAAATTGCTACAGCCAGTATGGAGAACAGTATGGAGGTTCCTTAAAAAACTAAAAATAGATTTACCATATGATCCAGCAATCCCACTACTGGACATATACCCAGAGAAAACCATAATTCAAAAATACATATTCACCCCAATGTTCACTGCCACACTATTTATAATAGCCAGGTCATGGAAGCAACCTAAATGCCCATTGACAGATGAATGGATAAAGAAGATGTGGGGGGGGACCTTGAAGATGGCGGAAGAGTAAGACGCGGACATGGCCTTCCTCCCCACGGATACACCAGAAATACATCCACACATGGAACAACTCCTACAGAACTCCTACTGAAGGCTGGCAGAAGACCTCAGACCTCCCAAAAGGCAAGAAACTCCCCACGTAACTGGGTAGGGCAAAAGAAAAAACAGAGACAAAAGAATAAGGACGGCACCTGCACCAGTGGGAGGGAGCTGTGAAGGAGGAAAAGTTTCCACACACTAGGAAGCCCCTCCGCGGGCGGAGACTGCGGGAGGCAGAGGGGGGAGTTTCGGGACCGCGGAGTAGTGCACAGCGACGGGTGCGGAGGGCAAAGCGGGGAGATTCCTGCACAGACGATCGGTGCCGACCAGCACTCACCAACCCGAGAGGCTTGTCTGCTCACCCACCGGGGCGGGCGGGGCTGCGAGCTGAGGCTTGGGTTTTGGTTTTGGACGGAGCTCAGGGAGAGGACTGGGGTTGGCGGCTTGAACATAGCCTGAAGGGGTTAGTGCACCACGACTAGCCGGGAGGGAGTTCGGGGAAAAGCCTGCACCGGCCGAAGAGGCAAGAGACTTTTTCTTCCCTCTTTGTTTCCTGGTGCGCGAGGAGAGGGGTTTAAGAGCGCTGCTTAAAGGAACTCCAGAGACGGGCGCGAGCCGCGGCTAAAAGCGCGAACCCCAGAGACGGGCGCGAGCCGCGGCTGAGGGCGCGAGCCCCCGAGACGGGCGCGAGCCGCGGCTGAAAGCGCAAACCCCAGAGACGGGCGCGAGCCGCGGCTAAAACCGCGGACCCAAGAGCCGGGCGGGAGACGCTAAGGCTGCTGCTGCCGCCACCAAGGGGCCTGTGTGCGAGCACAGGTCACTCTCCACACCCCTCTTCCGCGGAGCCTGTGCAGCCCGCCACTGCCAGGTTCCCGGGATCCAGGGACAACTTCCCCGGGACAGCGCACGGCGGGCCTCAGGCTGGTGTAACGTCACGCCGGCCTCTGCCGCAATGTCACGCTGCCTCTGCCGCCGCAGGCCCGCCCCGCACGCAGTGCCCCTCCTTCCCCCATCCCCCAACCCCCGGCCTGAGTGAGCCGGAGGCCCCGAATCAGCGGCTCCTTTAACCCCGTCCTGTCTGAGCGAAAAAACAGACGCCCTCCAGCGACCTACACGCAGAAGCAGGGCCAAATCCAAAGCTGAGCTCCTGTGAGCTGTGAGAACAAAGAAGAGAAAGGGAAATCTCTCCCAGCAGCCACAGAAGCAGCGGATTAAAGCTCCACAATCAACTTGATATACCCTGCATCTGTGGAATACCTGAATAGACAAGGAATGATCCCAAATTGAAGAGGTGGAATTTAGGAGCGAGATCTATGATTTTTTTCCCTTTTCCTCTTTTTGTGAATGTGTACGTGTATGCTTCTGTGTGAGACCTTGTCTGTACTCTTGCTTCCACCATTTGTCCTAGGGCTCTATCCGTCCATGACTTTTTTTTAAAAATTCTTTTTCTTAATAATTAAGTTTAATTGTAATAACTTTATTATACTTTACCTTCGTTCTTTCTTTCTTTCCTTCCTTCCCTCCCTCCTTTAGACAACGAATCACCCCAAATTGAGGAGGTGGTCTCAGGGAGCAGGATTTATGATTTTTCCCCCTTTACCTCTTTTTGTGAAGGTGTATGTGTATGCTTCTGTGTAAGATTTTCTCTGTATAGCTTTGCTTCCAACATTTGTCCTAAGGTTCGATCCGTCCCTTTTTTTTTCTAAATATTTTTTAATTCAATAACTATATTATACTTTATTTTATTTTTACTGTATCATCTTTCTTTCTGTCATTTTTCCTTCTTTCCCTCCTTCCTTCCTTCCTCCCTCCCTCCCTCCCTCCCTTCTTTCCTTCTTTGCTTCTTTCTTCCTTCCTTCCTTTCCTCCTTTCCTTCTTTCTTTACTCATACTTCTACTAATTCTCCCTACTTTTTCTCCCTTTTATTCTGAGCTGTGTGGATGAAAGGCTCTTGGTGCTCCAGCCAGGAGTCAGGGCTCTGCCTCTGAGGTAGGAGAGCCAACTTCAGGACACTGGTCAACAAGAGACCTCCCAGCTCCACATAATATTAAACGGTGGAAATATCCCAGAGACCTCCATCTTAACACCAGCACCCAACTTCACTCAACGACCAGCAAGCCACAGTGCTGGACAACCTATGCCAAACAACTAGCAAAACAGGAACACAACCCCACCCATTAGCAGAGAGGCTGCCTAAAATCATAATAAGGCCACAGACACCCCAAAACACACCACCAGACGTGAACCTGCCCACTAGAGAGACAAGATCCAGCCTCATCCAGCACAACACAGGCACTAGTCCCCTCCACCAGGAAGCCTACACAACCCACTGAAACAACCTTAGCCACTGGAGACAGACATCAAAAACAACGGGAACTACGAAAGTGCAGCCTGCAAAAAGGAGACCCCAAACACAGTAAGATAAGCAAAATGAGAAGACAGAAAAACACACAGCAGATGAAGGAGCAAGATAAAAACCCACCAGACCTAACAAATGAAGAGGAAATAGGCAATCTACCTGAAAAAGAATTCAGAATAATGATAGTAAGGATGATCCGAAATCTTGGAAGTAGAATGGACAAAATGCAAGAAACAGTTAACAAGGACCTACAAGAACTAAAGATGAAACAAGCAACGATGAACAATGCAATAAATGAAATTAAAATCACTCTAGATAGGATCAATAGCAGAATAACTGAGGCAGAAGAACGGATAAGTGACCTGGAAGATAAAGTAGTGGAAATAACTACTGCAGAGCAGAATAAAGAAAAAAGAATGAAAAGAACTGAGGACAGTCTCAGAGACCTCTGGGACAACATGAAACGCACCAACATTCGAATTATAGGGGTTCCAGAAGAAGAAGAAAGAAAGAAAGGGACTGAGAAAATATTTGAAGAGATTATAGTTGAAAACTTCCCTAATATGGGAAAGGAAATAGTTAATCAAGTCCAGGAAGCACAGAGGGTCCCATACAGGATAAATACAAGGAGAAACACGCCAAGACACATATTAATCAAACTGTCAAAAATTAAATACAAAGAAAGCATATTAAAAGCAGCAAGGGAAAAACAACAAATAACACACAAGGGAATCCCCATAAGGTTAACAGCTGATCTCTCAGCAGAAACCCTACAAGCCAGAAGGGAGTGGCAGGACATACTGAAAGTGCTGAAGGAGAATAGCCTGCAACCAAGACTACTCTACCCAGCAAGGATCTCATTCACATTTGATGGAGAAATTAAAACCTTTACAGACAAGCAAAAGCTGAGAGAGTTCAGCACCACCAAACCAGCTTTACAACAAATGCTAAAGGAACTTCTCTAGACACGAAACACAAGAGAAGGAAATGACCTATAGTAGCGAACCCAAAACAATATATAAAATGGAAATAGGAACATACATATCGATAATTACCTTAAATGTAAATGGACTAAATGCTCCCACCAAAAGACACAGATTGGCTGAATGGATACAAAAACAAGACCCTTATATATGCTGTCTACAAGAGACCCACTTCAGAACTAGAGACACATACAGACTGAAAGTAAGGGGATGGAAAAAGATATTCCATGCAAATGGAAACCAAAAGAAAGCTGGAGTAGCAATTCTCATATCAGACAAAATAGACTTTAAAATAAGGACTATTAAAAGGGACAAAGAAGGACACTACATAATGATCAAGGGATCGATCCAAGAAGAAGATATAACAATTGTAAATATTTATGCACCCAACATAGGAGCACCTCAATACATAAGGCAAATACTAACAACCATAAAAGGGGAGATCAACAGTAACACATTCATAGTAGGGGACTTTAACACCCCACTTTCACCCATGGACAGATCATCCAAAATGAAAATAAATAAGGAAACACAAGCTTTAAATGATACATTAAACAAGATGGACTTAATTGATATTTATAGGACACTCCATCCAAAAACAACAGAATACACATTTTTCTCAAGTGCTCATGGAACATTCTCCAGGATAGATCATATCTTGGGTCACAAATCAAGCCTTGGTAAATTTAAGAAAACTGAAATTGTATCAAGTATCTTTTCCGACCACAACGCCATGAGACTAGATATCAATTACAGGAAAAGATCTGTAAAAAATACAAACACATGGAGGCTAAACAATACACTACTTAATAATGAAGTGATCACTGAAGAAATCAAAGAGGAAATAAAAAAATACCTAGAAACAAATGACAATGGAGACACAACGACCCAAAACCTATGGGATGCAGCAAAAGCAGTTCTAAGGGGGAAGTTTATAGCAATACAAGCCCACCTTAAGAAGCAGGAAACATCTCGAATAAACAGCCTAACCTTGCACCTCAAGCAATTAGAGAAAGAAGAACAAAAAAACCCCAAAGCTAGCAGAAGGAAAGAAATCATAAAATCAGATCAGAAATAAATGAAAAAGAAATGAAGGAAACAATAGCAAAGATCAATAAAACTAAAAGCTGGTTCTTTGAGAAGATAAACAAAATAGATAAACCACTAGCCAGACTCATCAAGAAAAAAAGGGAGAAGACTCAAATCAATAGAATTAGAAATGAAAAAGGAGAAGTAACAACTGACACTGCAGAAATAAAAAAAATCATGAGAGATTACTACAAGCAACTCTATGCCAATAAAATGGACAATCTGGAAGAAATGGACAAATTCTTAGAAATGCACAGCCTGCCAAGACTGAATCAGGAAGAAATAGAAAATATGAACAGACCAATCACAAGCACTGAAATTGAAACTGTGATTAAAAACCTTCCAACAAACAAAAGCCCAGGACCAGATGGCTTCACAGGTGAATTCTATCAAACGTTTAGAGAGGAGCTAACACCTATCCTTCTCAAACTCTTCCAAAATATAGCAGAGGGAGGAACACTCCCAAATTCCTTCTACGAAGCCACCATCACCTTGATACCAAAACCAGACAAGGATGTCACAAAGAAAGAAAACTACAGGCCAATATCACTGATGAACATAGATGCAAAAATCCTCAACAAAATACTAGCAAACAGAATCCAACAGCACATTAAAAGGATCATACACCATGATCAAGTGGGGTTTATTCCAGGAATGCAAGGATTCTTCAATATACGCAAATCTATCAATGTGATAAACCATATTAACAAATTGAAGGAGAAAAACCATATGATCATCTCAATAGATGCAGAGAAAGCTTTCGACAAAATTCAACACCCACTTATGATAAAAACCCTCCAGAAAGTAGGCATAGAGGGAACTTTCCTAAACATAATAAAAGCCATATATGACAAGCCCACAGCAAACATCATCCTCAATGGTGAAAAACTGAAAGCATTTCCACTAAGATCAGGAACAAGACAAGGTTGCCCACTCTCACCACTCTTATTCAACATAGTTTTGGAAGTTTTAGCCACAGCAATCAGAGAAGAAAAGGAAATAAAAGGAATCCAAATCGGAAAAGAAGAAGTAAAGCTGTCACTGTTTGCAGATGACATGATACTATACATAGAGAATCCTAAAGACGCTACCAGAAAACTACTAGAGCTAATCAATGAATTTGGTAAAGTAGCAGGATACAAAATTAATGCACAGAAATCTCTGGCATTCCTATATACTAATGATGAAAAATCTGAAAGTGAAATCAAGAAAACACTCCCATTTACCATTGCAACAAAAAGAATAAAATATCTAGGAATAAACCTACCTAAGGAGACGAAAGACCTGTATGCAGAAAATTATAAGACACTGATGAAAGAAATTAAAGATGATACAAATAGATGGAGAGATATACCATGTTCTTGGATGGGAAGAATCAACATTGTGAAAATGACTCTACTACCCAAAGCAATCTACAGATTCAATGCAATCCCTATCAAACTACCACTGGCATTTTTCACAGAACTAGAACAAAAAATTTCGCAATTTGTATGGAAACACAAAAGACCCCGAATAGCCAAAGCAATCTTGAGAACGAAAAAAGGAGCTGGAGGAATAAGGCTCCCTGACTTTAGACTATATTACAAAGCAACAGTAATCAAGACAGTATGGTACTGGCACAAAAACAGAAAGATAGATCAGTGGAACAGGATAGAAAGCCCAGAGACAAACCCACGCACATATGGACACCTTATCTTTGATAAAGGAGGCAGGAATGTACAGTGGAGAAAGGACAGCCTCTTCAATAAATGGTGCTGGGAAAACTGGACAGGTACATGTAAAAGTATGAGATTAGATCACTCCCTAACACCATACACAAAAATAAGCTCAAAATGGATTAAAGACCTAAATGTAAGGCCAGAAACTATCAAACTCTTAGAAGAAAACATAGGAAGAACACTCTATGACATAAATCACAGCAAGATCCTTTCTGACCCACCTCCTAGAGTAATGGAAATAAAAACAAAAATAAACAAATGGGACCTAATGAAACTTCAAAGCTTTTGCACAGCAAAGGAAACCATAACCAAGACCAAAAGACAACCCTCAGAATGGGAGAAAACATTTGCAATGAAGCAACTGACAAAGGATTAATCTCCAAAATTTACAAGCAGCTCATGCAGCTCAATAACAAAAAAACAAACAACCCCATCCAAAAATGGGCAGAAGACCTAAATAGACATTTCTCCAAAGAAGATATACAGAATGCCAACAAACACATGAAAGAATGCTCAACATCATTAATCATTAGAGAAATGCAAATCAAAACTACAATGAGATATCATCTCACACCAGTCAGAATGGCCATCATCAAAAAATCTAGAAACAATAAATGCTGGAGAGGGTGTGGAGAAAAGGGGACACTCTTGCACTGCTGGTGGGAATGTGAATTGGTTCAGCCACTGTGGAGAACAGTATGGAGGTTCCTTAAAAAACTACAAATAGAATTACCATATGACCCAGCAATCCCACTACTTGGCATATACCCTGAGAAAACCAAAATTCAAAAAGAGTCATGTACCAAAATGTTCATTGCAGCTCTATTTACAATAGCCAGGACATGGAAACAACCTAAGCGCCCATCATCGGATGAATGGATAAAGAAGATGTGGCACATATACACAATGGAATATTACTCAGCCTTAAAAAGAAATGAAATTGAGCTATTTGTAATGAGATGGATAGACCTAGAGTCTGTCATACAGAGTGAAGTAAGTCAGAAAGAAAAAGACAAATACCGTATGCTAACACATATATATGGAATTTAAGGGGAAAAAATGTCATGAAGAACCTAGGGGTAAGATAGGAATAAAGACGCAGACCTACTGGAGAACGGACTTGAGGGTATGGGGAAGGGGAGGGGTGAGTTTTGACAGGGCGAGAGAGAGTCATGGACATATACACACTAACAAACGTAGTAAGGTAGATAGCTGGGGGGAAGCAGCCGCAAGGCACAGGGATATTAGCTCGGTGCTTTGTGACAGCCTGGAAGGGTGGGATGGGGAGAGTGGGAGGGAGGGAGACGCAAGAGGGAAGACATATGGGAACATATGTATATGTATAGCTGATTCACTTTGTTATAAAGCAGAAACTAACACACCATTGTAAAGCAATTATACCCCAATAAAGATGTTAAAAAAAAAAATAAATAAATAAAATAAAATACACACCAGATTGTAAAGATTTAGTACAAGAAAGAAAACTCATTAAAATTTGTATATTGATTACTTATTGAAAAAAAAAAAAAAAAAAGTAAAGGAGCTGCTACAGTGGAGGATTACTGGACTGAATGTCAATATTATGACATAGTATGAGTGTATTTCGTGTTTGGTAATTGTAATCATTGTTGCTTTTATTGTGGTCATCCATTTACAATGCTTGGTGTCAGTGTATTTATCTCTTGTAAAAATAAAATACAGTGTGTGTGTGTGGAAAAAAAAAATGGCGTTTAGAACAAAACATTTTGCAATTTGTATGGAAACACAAAAGACCCTGAATAGCCAAAGCAATCTTGAGAAAGAAAAAGAGGTGGAGGAATCAGGCTGCCTAACTTCAGATTATACTACAAAGCTACAGTTATCAAGACAATATGGTATTGACATGAAAACAGAAATATAGATCAATGGAACAGAATAGGAAGCACAGAAATAAACCCACACACCCATGGTCACCTAATTTTTGACAGAGGAGTCAAAAATATACAGTGGAGAAAAGACAGCCTTTTCAATAAGTGGTGCTGGGAAAACTGGACAGCTTCATGTAGAAGAATGAAATTAGAACACTCCCTAACACAATACACAAAAACAAACTCAAAATGGATAAAGACCTAACTGTAAGGCCAGAAACTATAAAACTCTTAGAGGAGAACATAGGAAAAACACTCTTTGACATAAATCACAGCAAGATCTTTTATGATCCACCTCCTAGAGTACTGAAAATAAAAACAAAAATGGACCTAATTAAACTTAAAAGCACTTGCACAGCAAAGGAAACCATAAACAAAACGAAAAGACAACCCTCAGAATGGGAGAAAATATTTGCAAACGAAGCAACTGACAAAGGATTAATCTCCAAAATATGCAAGCATCTCATGCAGCTCAACATCAAAAAAACAAACAACCCAATCAAAAAATGGGCAGAAGACCTAAATAGACATTTCTCCAAAGAGGACATACAGATGGTCAACGAACACATGGAACGATGCTCAACATCACTAATTATTAGAGAAATGCAAATCAAAACTACAATGAGGTATCACCTCACACTGGTCTGAATGGCCATCATCAAAAAATCTACAATCAGTAAATGCTGGAGAGGGTGTGGAGAAAAGGGAACCCTCTTACACTGTTAGTGGAAATGTAAATTGATAATAGCCACTATGGAAAACAGTATGGATGTTCCTTAAAAAGCTAAAAATAAAACTACCATATGACCCTGCAATCCCACTCCCGGGCATATACCCAGAGAAAACCATAATTCAAAAAGACACATGCACCCCAATGTTCATAGCAGCACTATTTACAATAGCCAGGTCATGGAAGCAACCTTAATGGCCATCGACAGATGAATGCCTAAAGATGTGGTACCTAAATATAATGGAACATTAGTCAGCCATAAAAAATGAAATTGGATCATTTGTAGAGACGTGGATGGACCTAGAGAGTGTCATACAGAATGAAGTAAATCAGAAAGATAAAAACAAATATCATATACTAACACATATATGTGGAATCTAGAAAAATGGTATAGATGACCTTAATTACCAAGAAGAAATAGAGACACAGACGTAGAGAACAAATGTATGGATTCCAAGGGGGAAAGGGGTTGGGTGGAAGGAACTGGGAGATTGGGACTGACACATATACACTATTGATACTATATATAAAATAGACAACTGATGGGAACATACTGCATAGCACAGGGAACTCTACTTAATGCACTGTAGTGTCTTAAATGGAGGGGAGATATGTATATGTATGGCTGATCCATTCTGCTGTGCATCAGAAGCTAACACAACATTGTAAAGCAACTATACTCCAATAAAAATTAATTTTAAAAAAAGGAAAACATAAATTGCCTAAAGTGACTCAAAAAACAATTTATAAATTAAAAAAAAACAGACTGGCAACCTCTATGATTTTATCATAGAAATATACCCTTATGGTTTACTCAAAAGATACATGTACAAGGATGAAAACTGAAACACAGTATGTAATAGCTAAGGGTCAGAATCAACATAACTATTCATCTATCGGGACTAGGTATGTGAAATTATTATATATTCATACGAAAGTATTCAAGTCAGTGGTTAACTATATCTATACGTGTTGAGATCTCCCAACAGTATTGAATACAAAATTCCAAATGAAAACGTATTTTTAAGGGATATATACATCCTCTTTGTAATATATTATTTATACCTTTTATGTACTAAATATGTATAGATTTTTACTACATAGTCCTACAATAATTATAACCGTATATGTTTATTTATGTACAGAAATTTTCTGAAAAGGCACAAAATATTACTAATGGCTACTACCACTAGTCAGTAGAGTGGGACAGGCTGTTTACTAATGTAAAATTTCACTTTTCATTGCATCTCTTTCTGTAACATTTCAACTTATGTTATTTGTTTATTTTTATAATAATAAATAAAAAGTCATATTCTCTGCTTGAGATATCATTTAACATGAGGCAACTGAGATTCAGGAAGAAAAATTGTTCATTTATGCTATATTTTTTTAGATAAACAATTTCTGGGAAGATAAAAAGAGACAAAACTGAGAGTTTTATAAATTTTTAAGATAATATTTAATTTAAAATTATGTTATATATTAATACCATTAATAAGAATATTTAGTTCATTATGTATGCTGAGTTTTGTGCTAGATATAAACAGAAAAGCATTTTAAGGTGTCTGTTCTCAGGGTGATTAGGATATAGGATAATGGTTTTAAAACAATTGTACAAGGTAAACTGTAAGTGCCAAATCAATAGATGAAGACTTACCCTAAATATTATACCAGTTTAACTTTATACTCTATTACTTCAAATCCTTCAAACCTACTTCCCCTATTCACCCACCTACCACATGTGATTTTACTAATCAGTCTATTCTCATTTTATTAATTGCATTAAATATCTAGTTAATTTGCATCAAAATATTTTTTAAAATTGTTTCTCCTCAGTCCCACAAGAGAAATTACCCATAAATCCTCACATGGAGTTCCAGAAATAGGAATTGCTTCTTAGAATGTTTACATACATGGAATTATTCCCAGAATGACTTTTGTTATGACAGTGAAAAATTGGGTTAGCCAAACCTGAAAATATTTAACTCAAAGATCAAATGCAAATGTTACCAAATAAGTTTTGGCACTCCAAAATGCAGGTAATTTAGGTTGATACCTTTATTTCTAAAAAGTGCAAAACTTTTGCATGGAAATACTTAACCAACATATGGAGTACTATTGCTAATGTTTGGGCTTAAGGTCTTGTGAAAAAGACAAGAGATGGGAGCTTTCACCACACGTCTAAGAGAGATGCCATAATTGAATTCTGATGCCTGGGATGAAGTAACAAACACTGCAGTACAATGAGGCAGATCTTTCACGATAGCCTTCAGTGTTTTATAGTTTTAAGAGCTAATCAGAAGCAGTGTCAAATATAAATTTCTTCATCTTAGTCTTAAAAATGATAATAGAGTCAGCTTTTTTAGCTCTAGCCAGATGCTGATTTTATAACCTTAACTATATAGGCTAAGTGCTTACAACTCAGGATCTGAGACTTTCAAAGTTATTTTTAGGACAAATCAGTTAATGAGCAGGTACAAACTTAAACATAAGTGAGCAGCAGGGCAGAGGCAGCCAAATGTCAGGGAAAGTCTCAGATGGTAGGACAAATTGTAATTATTCAATCCAGTTAGTGGACAGTGGTGAATAAAAATGAACCATTACCAACTGCTATCCAGTCAAAGGTTTAATTTTTTATGCATATAAATAGAAAAAGCACAGAAAACACAAATACACAATGCATGTCAAAGTAACTTATTCCTGCCATCTTTCATGCAAACAGAAAACAGTTTCTTTTTCTGGAGTTTCATATTAGCTGTAATACTTGCATTATGACTGTAACGAATATTACATCTGTGTTCTGTACTAGCTTATTTGTAATGACAAGCCTTCCTGTAATCCTTCAACATGTTGTAGAAAGCTCTAAGAAATCAGCACACTCATAATTCACTCCCTCTACTACCATCACACCACCAACCTCAGAGTCTGGCCTCCACCAAGAATTAGCTGTCAGTGTCAGGGAAAAGCTCAAATAAATCAGTTCATCTGCACTGAGGAAATCACATCAGGTTACCAGCATCTAGAGAATGACTAAATCTGGGAACAGAAAAGGCAATTTTGCCAAAGACATGGCACTGTACAGCCCTGAAACTCTTAGCTGCTACTCATTTGGTTTTCAGTGTAGAGTGTAATAACAGGAAGAGGGCCAAAAATCAAGAGACTGGATGAGCTAATTTCATCATTTTTTTCAAGCATGACTTTTTGTACCTTATTGATTATAGATTACTGACCTAGGAAAAGTGATATTGGCCCAAAATGTCTTCCCAAAATATTTTTCTTAAAGAGCTCTTCTTATCATTAACAAAAAAAAAAGTTTATTAAAATTATGTTCCTCAAACACTTCACCTTCATATAACAGAAGCAAACTGGTTATATGCATTTTTGTTTTGGTTTGGTTTTTGGTTACCAAGCAACCACTATCACTGTTCCTAATGGTACTGTATGTCTTAGGGAGGAGAAATATTTCTCTCCCGTTCTGGGCAATCTGGGGGAATAGTAAAATGCAGTGCTATGCTCTGCCACCAAGAGAAGAAAAAACCAAAAAGCAAAAAAAACCTGGAGGCTTCTTCCATCAAAACTAGATCATTCTTTTCACTTCTGAGATACAGTAAATGTGGGTAAATAATCAAACTAAGCTTAGCCAGTCAATCCTCTCTCTCAGAATTTGAATCATGAGGGGAGTGACATGGCAGGAAAAATAACTGGAATTTGTTCATGCATCCTACCAATGCAGAAATTGCCTAGTAATCAATGCCCTTGAGACACAAAAGCTTCCTGCTTTCTCTATTGTGAGCCTATTTCCCCAGCCCTCCCTTAAATGCTGTGAGATACCTTAAGTCCACTCGGTATTTTCATTTTAGTTTAATTCAGAGTCACCTGGTAGTGTCTGCAATCAAAGGCACAGAGTGTGGGGGGTGGGGGGGGTGGGGAAAGAAAAAATGATTTCTTTTATGGCACTTTCAATCAAAAAGACAGGTGAGAGTTCTGCTATACAAATACTGATTCTGGGGGAAATTTTTTCTTATTGTCTTCGTATTAATTTTTTCCAGTTTTATTGAGAAATAATTGACATATGTCACTGTATAGGTTTAAGGTGTCAACCATGATGGTTTGATTTACATACATTGTGAAATGATTTCCTTAATAAGTTCAGCTGACATCTGTCATCTCATATAGATACAATAAAAAACAAGAAAAAATTTCTCTCTGTGATAAGAACTCTTAAGATTTACTCTCTTAACAACTTTGCTATACATCATACAGCAGTGCTAACTGTAGTCATTATGTTGTACTTTACATCCTTAGTACTTATTTATCTTGTAACTGTAAGTTTGTATCTTTTGACCACCTTCCTTTAATTCTTCCTTCCCCTTCCCTCTGCTCTGGTAACCACAAGTCTGAGCTCCTTTTCTATGAGTTTAATTTCTGGTTTTGTTTTTGTTTTAGATTCCACATATAAGTGAGATCATACAGTATTTGTCTCTGTCTGACTTACTAAGCATAAAGCCTTCAAGGTCGATCTATGTTGTCACAAATGGTTAGAATTTCCTCATTTTTTATGGCTGAATAATATTCTACTGTGTGTGTGTATGTGTGTACATGTGTGTGTGTGTTTGTGTGTGTAGGTATGTGTATATAGATATAAATATAGATATAGATAGGTAGATAGATATATCTTACAACTTCTTTATCCATTCATCCCTTGATGAATACTCAGGTTCCATGTCTTGGCTATTGTAAATAATTCTGCTATGAATATGTGGGTGCAGATATTTCTTCAAGATCCTGTTTTCATTTCCTTTGGATATATTCCTAGAAATGGAATTGCTGGATCACATGGTGGTTTTATTTTTTATTTTTTTGAGGATCTTCCATACTGTTTTCCATGGTGGTCCAATTTACAATCCCATCAACAGTGCACAAGGGTTCCCTTTTCTCTGCATCCACACCAGCATATGTTACCCTATCTTCTTGATGATGGCCATTCTAACAGACATGAGGTAATATCTCATTATGGTTTTAATTGCCATTTCCCTAACAACTGATGATGTTGAGCATCTTTTCATGTACCTGTTGGCCTTTCACGTATCTTCTTTGGAGAAATGTCTATTCAGGTCCCTTGCCCATTTTTAAATTGTTTTTGTGTGTTGCTGTTGTTGTTTTGCTATTGAGTTGTATGAGTTCTTCATATATTTTGGATATTAGCCCCTTATCAGCTATATGGTTTGCATTTTTTTTTTCATTCTGTAGGTTGTCTTTTCACTTTGTTGATGGTTTCTTTTGCTGTACAGAAGCTTTTTAGTTTTCTATAGTCCTATTATTTATTTTTTATTTTGATGCTTGTGCTTTAGATGTCATATCCAAAAATATTATTACTTAAACCCACGTTAAGAAGCTTTATTCCAATGTTCTCTTCTAGAAGTATCATGGTTTCAGGTCTTATATTCAAGTCTTTAATCTGTTTTGAGTTAGTTTTTGTGAGTGGTGTAAGAGGGAGTACAGATTCATTCTTTTACATGTGAATATCCATTATCCCAGCACCATCTACTGAAGAGACTGTCTTTTCTCCACTGAGTATCCTTGGCTTCCTTGTCAAATATTAGTTGACTTTATATGCATGTGTTTATTTCTGGCTCTTGATTCTGTTCCACTGGTCTATTTGTCTGTTTTTATGACAGCACCATACTGTTTTGATGACTATAGCTTTATAGTACAGCCTGAAATCAGGAAGTGTGATGCCTCCTGCTTTGTTCTTTTTTCTCAGGATTTCTTTTGCTATTTGAGGTCTTTTGTGGTTCTGTATAAATTTTAGGAGTGTTTTTTCTACTTCTGTAAAACATGCCTTTGGAATCTTGATAGGAATTGCATTAATTCTATAGATGACTTTTGGTAGTATGGACATTTTAACAATATGTATTCTTCCAATCCATGAACATGGGCTATCTTTTCATTATTTGTGTCTTCTTTGATTTCTTTCATCCTTGTAGCAGTTTTTGGTTTTTAGGATTTAGCATATATAAAATCATGTTACCTGCAAATAATGTCTATGGTTAACTGACTGATGACAGGTAGGAAAAATTAACCCATTATGCTTATCAATCCAAAGTTTTTATAAACGTAAGTGCAGCTGATGATAATGGTGGAGGTGGTCATGGTGATGGCAGCTGATATGTCAAAGGAAACAACTCTTGTAATAAAAATGCAAATTTTTGTCTCCCATTGGCACTTTAAAATTTATCCAGTGGGGCCACTGGATGAAAACTTTAAAAAGATCTATTTTTTTCCTTCTAATTTTCCTTGTAGCAGATAATAAACAAGCCTATGTGACCTAGAGTCATAAAACAATCACAATTGAGACTTTAGGATGATCAATATAATGAATCAATCAAAATTCTGAGCATGATTTACTGCTAAGTCTTCTTTCCTTCCCTGGCTAGAGCCAACTTCCAGCAGGCTACTTACTGTTTGGAAGGTTGGTATCATGAACGCACTTTTCCCCAAGTCTGCTAATAACCTTGTTGTCTCGGTCACTAGTGCTGTTTTCCTTCCAATATAGCTTTCCACTTAAATGCACATGGTAGAATAAGGTTTCTTGTAACTGAGTGAAAGTGTATCTATAGTTCTGGCCAATAAGTTGCAAGTGGGAAGTAGCATGAGTTATTTACATGACAGATTATTTAATGGTTGACGCAAAACTCTCCAAGATGTCTCTTTCCTTTGGATACAATGAAAGGCTACATTTAAGACAGTCACAGTTTCTTCTGAGTAGACACTCCTTTCCCACAAATTAACAAGGAAAATGTAATGGGAGAAAGAAATAAACTCTTCTAAACCATTGAGATTTTGGAGTTAATTGTTATACAAAGATAACCTAACCACTTCTGACCAGAACTGAAGCACTGCAATAACAAAACAGACACACACACACACACACACACACACACACACACACTCTCTCATCTAAAACACTGGTTTAGGGGCTAGGTGACAAGCAATGGAGAAATTGCTATTTACTGTACCCTGGAAAATGGTAATTGAGTTAATGATAACTAGAAAGATATTTACTTAATGAATTTTTAGCTTGAAGGGGAGAGAATAAGAAACAGAACATTATCAGTATGTGTTAGCTGCTGAAGGCTGGATTTGGCAAGTTACTGTAAGAAAGATGCTTATCAGGAAAAAAATAGTTGGTTTTCCAAAACAAATGAAAGGAATTAAGAGAGTCCTGAAATTTGAGAACTTTTCATCACCTACTAGTAAAAAATTAAACTAAGAAAGCCTTTTAATAATAAATATTGATTCAAATTTAGCCGTGTAGCAAGGATCAAATTGAGAGCATAGTCTACATATGCATCGCTAAAACCTCCAGATAAATTTAATCAGTCTTAGAGCAAACATCCAGTTAAAAACAAGGTGCCCAATTACTATGAACTGGATAACATGGCTCAAGGATATGAAACCAATGATATGACTTTCCCACAGATGTAGAAAAAGCTCAAAGTACCTGCAATTAATTCTGGAGAGAGAAAGAATCAAGGGTGGGAGAAAATATAAAAACATAGCAAATCTAAGAGATCTATTTAGAACAGAAGGAAAGATGTGCCTATTGCAACATGGAGATGACTTGAATCAAACAGATTAGATTCTCATCTCCAGAAGTTTCCTAACTTATTTAGGAAAGAACTACTGTCAAAAGAACCTGTTCTAAAAGAAACTTTGAATGTTCAAGACTTAAAATGATCGTTGTCCACTGCCCCCCAACATCCTCACCCCCCTGCCACCATACATCAGTAAGAAGCATGCTGAGAAATCTGCTTAACTCCAGTAACATTTTCCAGTGCCCATTTCAGATACTGTCAAAGGTTACTGGAAAAGGAACAGAGAGAAGATCTGAAGGCCACAGGGAACAACAGAAGTACTTGGTAAGGGGTAGTGGGGACAGAATCAGGGCCTAATCCGTTTCCCATCATCAGGATAGGGAACCTTTAAAACATCTGCTTTGAAATTTGCCATAGACCATATCTTTTCCAAATGAGATTATTTATTGTGTTTTTTCTATCCCTGTTTTAATTTTGTATTTTAGCTGTGTGGATAGCAAAGAACTTGGCTTTTTAGTTCATTGGTCCCCAAGACAAGAGGAAATACATCAGACCAAATACAGAGACTATCAGTCATCACCCAGGAATCCTAGACTTGGAGTTAAATGCCAAGAATGGATAAAACTTTGAAGTTGTATCTGTTGAGAAGGAGACAGTATATTTTGACTGTGAAACCGAGAATATGTACATTTTTATTTTTAGCTAGAAAGGCAAAGTATGGCAGCTATTAGTGTTGTTGGTCAAATATTTCTCACTCTCAATCTTTAATATAATGTGATAGCATCGCTCTTCCTGGCATATTGTGATCAGGTAGGCCACCCAGTCTAGTTCTGGACAAGCTGTGACTGAAAGTACTGGCACTTAATTGTTGATGTGAGATCCTCCTGAGTTTCTTTCCTGTATAATCTGCAATGTTTGTGGAAGTGCAGCTCCATCAATCTGGGTCCCTGACTGACTACTATAAACAGTGACTTCCTGCCAACTTGCAAAGCACATGTGACATAAATGAGAAATTTAACTTTTTGTTTTAAGCTAATGAGATTAGGATTTGTTTGCTATTGCAACAAACTTACCTGTTCTAACTAATACACATGGTTTCTGACTACTTGGAATGGGAAGAGAGAAAGGGAAGAGGAAAAGGAATATGTGAAGTTTTTACCTATTATCAAACGGATTCTGTATCATCTGGAAATGGCCAGTATTTAAGGCTGAATTTTTCTCTTAGAAGCATTTTAGTAGATTATTAAGAAATGCCCCTGATGGACTCCTCTTACCCTAACGCTATCCTTTGGCTAGCTGCTCTTGCACCCCCATAAGCTTCAAGCCTTCTCTAGGTCCTTCACAGACTCTCCCTTTTAGGGATCCTGCACACTCTGGCACAGGCTATTTTTTTTTTTTTAGCTGTGCCACACGGCATTCAGGATCTTAGTTCCCCGACCAGGGATCGAACCCAATCCCCCTGCAGAGGAAGCGCAGAGTCCCAACCACTGGACTGCCAGGGAATTCACTGACAGATACCATTTTTAAACAGGATTCCTTCTAACACACACCTACATTCCTACTTGGTGTTGCACAAGCGATCTTGGAGATGTTGCACCTTTATCCACCACTAGCAGGTTGGTCACTTCCTTCTGGATGCAGCAGTAGCTCTCTCTACACTGTGGCTTCAGGCTGCACCCACATTTAGAAATCTCATATGTGTGTCAGACAACCCAACCATTGTACTCCCGTATTTCCCGGGGTGCACACCAAGCTTTTAGAGTTGCCTTCTTGAAATGATTGCAAACAGGACTGAAATTAGAAGAATCCACCTCAAACTAACCTTTAAGGGGGAGTGAGACTCATATCACCTCAGCACTATTGCGAAAAAGAATCTCTTCACAAGTCTCCCTTCTCTTGGCCCTTTTATCTTGTCCTTGTGAATTTTAGAACTGTCCAAGTATTCCCTTATATACTTGGAAAATGTACATTTCAATCTTGTACTTCCTTATGGGATTTTTATCTATTATAATTTGACATCTAAGTTGAAACTTAAAATTTAACATGCTCTCACATAATAATAGCGTATCTCATTTATTGATCACTTGAAATGTGCTAATAACTGTACCAAATACTTTATACTTTTCTTTTTAATAAATTTATTTACTTATTTATTTTTGGCTGCGTTGGTGTTCGTTGCCGCGCGCGGGCTTTCTCTAGTTGTGGTGCACAGGCTTCTCATTGCAGTGGCTTCTCTTGCTGCAGAGCACAGGCTCTAAGGCTCTAGGGTGCCCGGGCTTCAGTAGTTGTGGCACGTGGGCTCAGTAGTTGTGGCGCACGGGCTTAGTTGCTCCATGGCATGTGTGATCTTCCTGGACCAGGATTCGAAGCCAGGCCCCCTGCATTGGCAGGCGGGTTCTTAACCACTGCGCCAACAAGGAAGTCCCCCAAATACTTTACATTTACTGTCTCTTTTAAGTCACACAAGATTTTTATGAAGCTGGCTTATTATTCCAATATTTAGATTGAGGCTCTGAGAGGTTTAATATTCAATTGTTGAGTGTTTTGTTTTGTTTGGCTTTGTTTAAACCACTCTGCTACATTAACTGCCATTAAGTGGTATGTGTATTAGTTACTGGAAAGAAATACAGGAAAATAATTTGCCTCATTTCTATACTGTTTCTTATACATTTTGGCATACTTTGGATATGACTTTAGAGAGAAAAAAGATAAGCTTCACTTTAAATTCTCTAAAGTGCTATGCTTATTTTATACAATTTTAAACATGAATGCCCTACAGGTAGTGATCTATTAGTATATTTTACTTCCCCTTTTTCTTGTAATGCTGCAAAATTGAAGGTATGACATATCTATACTGAGGAATATCTATTTTAAAAGTAAATGTGTCATCTCATTCATAATTTTCTGGCAATAGAGTTTTAAAGTATATTCCAGTATTCTTTACGCTTTCTCAACTATAAGAACAGCTTGAAAGCTTCACATTTCAAGAGGGGTTTCTCCTCAGTTTTCTCTCTGACACCACCACCCTTCCCTTGCCTTCTGTTGTTCTTTTCAAGCTTGTTCTGTTCCTTCTCTTGTTACAATGCTTTGCTGTTAGTCAAGAGGCTGACTTCTGGCATCTGTCACCCCAAATCACACTTGAGAGCAGCACAATTACAGATTTCACAGGATTAAAGTTCTCTCTTGAATATCTAAATATGTGCACTTCAGTATTGTTTATTTTGCAGTTAGTATGACTGCAGGCCAGCTGGCCTCCTCGATGAGCTTCTTCAACAAGCACATGCCAACTGACACTTGAAACTGCTCTGAATTTAATAAATGTGTGGCCTTAAGACTTTAGCTGCCACTTAGCCCTGCAATGAGCAAACACACCCATTTCTTCATACATATGGCTTCAGCTGAACCAGGCTGCAGCAGCAAGCATTGCCTTTGAAGCTAAGCAGTAACTGGTAAAGATGAAGAGTAATAATATCTTCCATGATCCTTCTTCTTAAAGCTGCTGTTTAAAATGAGTTTGGTTGGATCTATTGCCCTTAAATAGGGCTCTTTTTTTTGTTTGTTTAGTTTTTCTTTGTTTTGGTTTTTTTGCAGTACGCGGGCCTCTCTCACTGTTGTGGCCTCTCCCGTTGCGGAGCACAGGCTCCAGACGCACAGGCTCAGCGGCCATGGCTCACGGGCCCAGCCGCTCCGCGGCATGTGGGATCTTCCTGGACCAGGGCATGAACCCGTGTCCCCTGCATCGGCAGGCGGACTCTCAACCACTGCGCCACCAGGGAAGCCCCTGTTTAGTTTTTTTTTAATTGATTTTAAGTGTTTTAAGAAGTGGAGACTTCTCTGTTTTTTTTCTATGTTATACTTATGATCTGTACACTCTAATAACTCACTTTATAAGAACTTAGTGCATTCCAATAATTTGCCTATATTTACACTGGTGTAAGTAATTTTCATTATAAAAACTTGAGTTCAGTTAAATGACATTTTTTCTGAAAGATCCATGGGTATGTGGCACAAAAATCACAAATCATATTTGCATTTCATTTTTAAATTAAATGTTTCACTTTTTGAAGAGACATTCAAGGTCACAGACCTAGGAAAGGTTTTCAATATGTGATCGTGCTTACATCTGTGCCTTGGAGACCATAGAAAAAGGATCTTATCTCAGACTTCAATTTAAATAACATTCTGAGCACCTCAACCTGTCTTCCCTAAACCAAATATACCTGCCAACGATGTTGAGGGACAAGTATTTCTCATTTAATTGTAAGTAGATTGCTTTCAAGTTTATAGATGAACTGAAAAAAAATTTAATATAAATCTTAAAAAAAACCCACAAGGGTAATGTGCAGAGGGAGTATGCAAAACACATACTTGGAATTTATGGTTTTCTGGAGTGAAAGAAAGCAAGTTTTACAGGGTGTGTAGAGAGAAACAATTCAGAAATGGAAGGGGTTGATGCAGGCTACTGTCAGGGAAAGAAGAGAAACTTAAGCAAAAAAATCAAAACTTCCTTCTCATTCTCAGAGAAGGGTGCCTTGCATAAAACACTGTTATGAACACTATTATGTTATCAAAGCAGGTTAGCCTAACTTAAGAATACGAGCATTTCATGACCCATTGACCTCATTATGTTGTTAAAAGGAAGCCACTTTTGTCCCAAAAAAGAGTTGATTTTTTCCCCGTCACATTACGTAGAAGATTTTCTGGATTTCACTACTTAAAAGCTATAGATGGTGTTTCCTTTGTGTTTTCTAATTCAGATGCTCTTTCTGTAATAAAGAACACACACACTTGGAAAACCTAAATGTTTGTACAGACACACCGTGAAGAGACTTATAAGGTTGTGCATTTTAAAGGCAGTGACTCTAAAATGTGACAGTGATTTGTATTAGAATTAAAAAGACAAAAAGCCAATGAGAATACTGGGAGGAAAAAGAAATAGCTAGGATTATTAGTCACAAAATCAGTATAATAATCTGGGGTCCAAAATCCTGGGAATGTATGGGGTATTTAAACCATCAACTCCTATAGGCTTTTAGTAATAATATATTTACCTAGGATCTATTGTATCAGATCTACAGAGAACAGCAATAAAAACAGCATTATTTTTTTCTTTATGGTTATACATGGAGTTGACAGAGTGATTTGGCGGTACTAGCTGTTTACATTTTCTTCTCCCAAAAGAAATGTGGGCTGAAATGCAATGTTTGTCCCTGACCAAATTTTTCAAAATAGTTTTGAACAAAACAGTAAATACCGTCTGCCATCATTGCTTACATTTAAGGAACACAGTTTAGTATACATTGGAGAGGGTGGAGTGAAAAAAAAGATAAACCAAAGACAAAATGGCCCTCAAACTTAAAAGAATATACAAAATTCCTTTGAAGTTGAATTGTTTATTATTGAGGACTGTTGCAGGCTTACCAGAAAGATACCATATATGGGATTTGTGCATATAGAATTTAAGGATCCTGTGTTCATTATAACAAGTCATTAAGCACCAGCTACAATAAAGCAATCTGTCCCATTGAATCTCTTCATACCAGGAAATTTTGATGGTAGAAATATTAGTCTTTAAAAAAAAAAACTTGCAGTTACTAGAGAAGGTTAAGTTCATAAGATAGAAAGACACAAATTATAAAAATATAAAACATTATCCATTTATTCAATATATATGCATTGGAGTCTACTGCCAGGCACTATTTCTAGGTACTGGGAGTTCAGCAGTGAACAAAGTAGGCAAACATCCTTTCCCTGAAGGGCTTCAGGTTATTGGAGGAGGGAGACAATAAGTAGGATAAGTAAGCAAAATATATAGATTTTAAGATAGTGATAAACACTAAGGAGAAGCGGAATAGGAAATGTATTTGGAGAATAAGGGTTTAACGTGTTGGAGTGGTCTGAGGAGACCTTACTGAATAAAGACTTGAATGAAGAGAGAATGGAAGTCATGCAGATACCTTTGCAGACCAGCTGGCCTCCTCGATGAGCTTCTTCATCAAGCACATGCCAACTGAGCCTAGAAGAGCCAATGTTAAGTGAGGAGGCCAGGTTGGCTGGAACAGCATGAGGAAAGGAGGAGTACTATGAGGTGTGGTAAAAGGCAGCCACAGATATATTGTCTTAGAGGTCTTTGTGAGGACTCTTTTTATCAGGTATGAGGGTTTTAAAAAGAGGAGTGACACTCTGGCTGCTGTGCTGAGAGTAGGTGGTGGGAGGGAAAAAGAAGATGAAGGGGAGAACTGTATCAGCAGAACTCCTGGGAGGAGATCAGAGGGAGGAAAAAGAGTGAGGTCAGGTATGTCTTTGGCTTTATCCTGTGAGTTTGCCTATGGCTGCTTATATTACTCAATGAAAGGTTGCTATCCTTTCAAGTTTGCAAATTTTTCTTGACTCTAAACTTCTGGGTTCTTCCCATTCTCTTCATTTGTATGAGTTTCCTAGAGCTGCCATAACAAAGTACCATAAATGAGTGGCTTAAATAACAGGCAAGTGGCTTAAATAACAGAATTTGTCGTCACACATTTCTGAGGCCAGAGCCTAAAATCATGGTGCTGTGAAGGAAAATCTGTTCCATACTTCTCTCCTCATTTCTGGTACACTCAGGTGTTCCTAGGTTTACAGGTAGCATTGTCCCTGTGTCTTTACATTGTTTTCCATCTGTACATGTTGACTCTGTGTCCAAATTTCCCCTTTTTATCAATATGAGGATGCCAGTCACATTGGAGTACAGCCCACCCTAATAAGCTCATTTTAACTTATTCATCTGCAAAGATCTTATTTCCAAATAAGGTCACATGCATAGGTACTGGTATTAGGACTTCAATATCCTTTGGGGGGACACAATTCAACCCATAACATTATTCTTCCAGGCTCAGGAATGAAAATAACCTAGCTGTCACTAGCTCCAATTCTGGTTTTCTTAACACTCATACTTTTGTAAGTTTTCTTTGTAAATAAATTTCTTAATTATCATATTTGAGTATGTCACCTGTTTAATGCTGGGAGCCTAATTATGTAAAAGTCTATATAGTAAGAGAAACAAGAAAACGAATGCTGGCAATAGCAGCAATGGGATGAGGTCACCAATCTAGATATAATTTTAAGAATGAGGCAAAAAGATTTGCTAAAGAATTGAATATGGGGTATGACAGAATGAAATAAGTCCATGTCTTTTGACCTGAGTAACTGGAAGAATGGTGTTCCCATTTACTTATATGGAGAAGGCTGTGAGAAAAGTAGGTGGAAGGGAAGCATGAGATCAGAAACTCAGTTTTGAATATGTGGAGTTTGAGATTCCCATTAGACAAGTAAAATGGTCTCTTGGATATATGTGTTTGGAGTTTAGAAAGAGGTCTATCAATGTACACTTGGGAATCATTAGTATATAGATAGCAAATTTAAAGCCATTAGGATGACTGAAAATCAGGAAAGGATTAAGTGGAGACAGAAAACAGATCCAAAGGTCTAACTCTTGGAACTCTGAAGTTTAAAGAGAAATGAGTAGCAATCAAAAAAGTTGACCAAGAATGAGCAGCCATAAAAACAAAAGGAGAATCAGGTATTTGGGGGTCAGAAGGGAAATGGAAAGATTTTTTAGGGAAGAGAGCATTCAACTATATCAAATACTGCTGCTTGTGGGTCAGGTAAGATGAGTTCTGAGACTTATCACTGGATTAAATTAAAATTTTTGAAAATAAGTCAGAGCTAGAGACTGGACAGCACAGGTGCAGGTGCAGTCTTATGCAAAGCTTGGGGCCAAGTTAGACTAGTGGACAATTCTAGAACTAATGTGAGAAGGGTTAAAACAACTGTGTCACATGCCATTTACAGAGATAAATGTGTCTGTAGAGTTCATTTTATACCATTTTAAAACAACTATTAACTTTAACTTAGCAGTGGTTTACCCTAGGAATGAAATTGGCAGGAAGGGAGTTTAATTTTATTACTTTACAAACGCCTATATCGTTGAGATGTTTTATAAGGAGCATGTGCTATTTCTGTAATCAAAAATGAAAAGAACACATTTAAAAATAAATGTAGCAGTGATCAATTTCCAGTATGACCATATGAGAAGCTCTGCTGACTCTCTCTCCAGTGGTACTGGTGAAAATTATTTTTTGAAAGCATCCAATTAAAGCCTCTGGAAATGGTCCTAAGGACAAACAGAAAGTGAAGAAACATCTAATCAAGAAAATCTATGAAAATGTGGAAAGGCAATAATTTGGTATTTGAACTAAGACATCTCCCTCCTTCTACTCTCTCAGCACAGTGAGGCAGAGACTCCACTCCAGATGACTGCAGTCAAGAACATAGAGCCTTCACTTTCCCAGCTCCCAGCCCAGGCCTTTTCCCAAGAGAAGCAAGACTTCAACTTTTCTCATCCTACCCCAGATGCCTGCTATTGAGGCTAACTCCTGGGCAACTGGGCTGGAAATTGTATGTTTAAACACATCTTTCTTATGAAAAACAACCAAGTTCACTTTAGGACTATGAAAATATACATTTTTTTGGGCTCATTTTCCCCAAAGATAGACTGTTGCATTCTGATAATGGAATTCACAAGTATAAAAGGCTCAGCTAGTCAGTTGACTTGAACACAAACATATTCTCATGTATGAATAATGTACAGTTAACGTGATTCAGAAGCATATACTTTTTATATGAAAATGTTACTATGACTACTTCAAGAATAGTGTAAATGTGAAATTCATTTTTAAAAACACAAAGTACCTTCTCCTCCAGAAAATCAATCTGTATAACAGATTTAAGGCAAAATTCAAACTACATTTCTAAGTCTTTTTTCCCCGTCTGCAAAATATAACCCAGGCTCTCTCTATAACCCCCCTATCTGTTCCTGATTAGTTTGATCAACATTACAGTATATTAGAAAGGCCTTTCTCTTGGGAATCCTCTTCAACTTTCATTCACATCTTTCCCCACTGCCTATTTCCTCTTTGCACTTTTCAACTTCACTAAATCATGTTTGCTTTTTATTTTCACATTACTCTTTAGAGACTTATAATTCATCATTCAAATTTTCAATACTCTATAGAAATATAGTTGGACAATCAGCTCTAACTACCCTGATTTATGTAATAAATATACTCCTTAGGGTATTTCAATGTGAAAAGGAGATGTCAGTATGTACAGACTATAAGACTTATTTAAATATTCCATATTACCTAGAAATATATCATGCCATGGCCTATGAGGTAGATAGAAGGTACTAACTCAACAAATACTTACTGAGCATCTACTGTGCTAGGCTATGGGCATATATATTTGAGTAACATAGGTGTGGTTCCTACTCTCTTAAATCTTAAAATACTGAAAATATTTGTAATCACTTACACATATTCAAATGGGAGGATCAGAGAGGATAAGTGTGTCATTTATTTGAGGTACTCCATTATGGTGGTAGAACTTACCCAGTTTAACTCACTTCAAAATTAGTTTTCAAATAATTCTTACATGTTACGCTATTTTACTGAATTATCTCCACCTGCATAGATAGATAAACCAGCAACAGTTTGAAATTAAGAATTATTGTTCTTAGAGTATGTTCAAAAAATCAGTTAAGGTTAATTATTCACATGAAGAAAGCAAGGGTTCGGAGTACAAAGAAAAAAAATGTAGTTTGAGTATGTTTCCCCACCAAGAAGCTTTGTGGCACTAAGTTATTTAACCCCTCTCAACTATGTTTCCTCATCTATATAAGACAGGAGGAATAATAAACAATATTAAAAACAAACCAAATGAAGCTTTAAGAAGAGTCAAGAAAGCAAAGAGGCTATGGAAAGCTTAGAGGAGCTACTCCTGGGCAAAAATAATGAGTTTTTTATCTCTTGATCAAAAATTTCTTCCAGCCACCCTCTTACTTTCATTCCATTGTACCTGGGTACAATGGGATTTCACAAATTAAAGGCTTTCATTCAGAGTAAAAGTTCATATTCAGCGATACTCTAGGCACAGTTGTAAGTACAGTGACATAGTATATCATTTATTATTCCCAATGAGATAAGGCAGTATGAGGTAGATACCATTATCATTTGATATTTACAGAGGGAGAAATTCAAGCATGGAAGAAAACCTACCCAACATCATGCAACTAGTAAATGACACAACACAGATTCAAGCTAATACATAACCAGACTAGCGAGATGGCCTTCTCACATTTAACCCTGCAAAACTTTAATATAAATCATAACTTGGTGAGAATCAGTGTGTCTAATTGTTTTCTAGATAGTAACTAGTAGAATGGGATTTTAGTAAAGGAAAAATGAACACATTTTATGTACAGAGAGTAGGTTACCTTTGTGTTACTTATAAATTATATGGCTTAGTATATGGAGTATTTGTGAAAAAAGACATTAAGAAGAGGTTAAAAGGGAGGACCTAAAATGAAGGTAGGTATATGTTAAAAATAAACTTCCAGTTTCTTTAAAAAATTTCCCAAGGTTGACCAGGCCCCACAAAAAGGACAGAACACTCTTCTTTTAAATCAAGTCCACCTGCTTTCTGGTCTCAAAACCCAAGCCTTTATCACCATTACTGTAGATTAACCACACATTTATTTTTAGAAATCGTGATCTGGTCTAAGACCAAATGATTATTTATAACATTTTTATGAAAAAACAAATGTATCCCAAGTTCCAAATAGCCAAGTAACAAATGAGCTTTTGAATGACAACTAGTTTAAGGGCTTCAGAGACTGTATGTGGGATAATTGGGCAAGTGGAACAGAACAAAAAGCTAATCAGCTAAAAATATTAGTGACTTTGTACACTTTGAGTTATTTTTTTTTAAATTTTTATCTTCTTAGCCACAATCCTCAAATGAAGCTTAATCACTGTGTCTCTACCTTCAGTCTCAAAATTTAGCATACCACCTTTGGATACACATTATTGAAATTTTCATACGATATGACTCCTTTCTAGACATTCCATGATGAATCATCTGGTGGAAACTTTTTAAAATTTTATTGAAGTAGAGTTGATTTACAATGTTGTGTTAATTCCTGCTGTATAGCAAATATATATATGTATAATTATCAGTTGTACATATATACATTCTTTTCTATTCTGGTTTATCACAGGATATTGAATATAGCTCCCTGTGCTATACAGCAGGACCTTGTTGTTTATCCATCCTATATATAATAGTTTGCATCTGCTAATCCCAACCTCCCAATCCTTCCCTCCCCACCCCCACCCCCACCCCCCGACCTTGGCAACCACAAGTCTGTTCTCTATGTCTGTGAATTTGTTTCTGTTTCATAGATATGTTCATCTGTGTTGTACTTTAGATTCCACATATAAGTGATATCATATGGTATTTGTCTGTCTGACTTACTTCACTTAGTATGATAATCTCTAGGTCCGTCAATGTTGTTGCAAATGGCAATATTTCATTCTTTTTAATGACTGAGGAATATTTCATTTTATATATATATATATCTCAATGTATACCATATCTTCTTTATCCATTCATCTGTCGATAGACATTTACATTGTTTCCATGTCTTGTCTATTGCAAATAGTGCTGCTATGAACATAGGGGTGCATGTATCTTTTTGAATTATAGTTTTCTCCAGGTATATGCCCAGGAGTGGGACTGCTAGATCATATGGCAACTCTATTTTTAGTTTTTGAGGAGCCTCCATACTGTCTTCCATAGTGGCTGCAACTGGTGGAAATATTTTTGAACTGTTTAAACAAGTTTTCTTTGTAGCACAACAAACGTTCATTACATCTGCTACAATACGCATTTTATAAAAGCCACTTTCTCTTTTGAATTATACCAGCTCTATCTCTAAATTTTCCAGCCAGATATTCCAGGTTTTCTTTAAATATCTTTTCTATATCACTGTTTAGATTTTCTTGAAACTATCTACTTAAGATAGCAAGTGATACATTTTAATGGATAAATATAAAGCAATCATTATCTCTTAGAACTCCACCTATATCTTCAAAAGGATGTTTTTATATTTGAACTACGTCCAAGACCACAAGGTAGAAAAGATGTCTGTCACACTTTAAAGTAACATGATAAGTGCACTCCTGTCATATTTCAGAGTATGTACAGCAGTGTACAATCTGGTTTCTAACAATGTCTTAGAGCCCATACTTTCGTAATTGATGTTGATTTTCTAGATTATTTGTATGTGATATCCAATTATAAGTTATTATGAGACTGCTCTCATGTTTCATAGACATTTACTTTGATTCATTTTATCTCATAATGCTGACTGAGCCCTGTTATAAAGATTGCTAAACCAATTATATTGTCAGGAATGATGATAGTTAACAATGATCTGGATCCTGTTTGTGCACAGTCCCTCCTGCTGAAAAAAGTTTGACTCAAAACATAATTAAAATCTGTTACTGCATCATAAAGTGAGAAATAAACTTACTTTCCAAGTAAATATGTTCTTAAGAGAACTAGATGACATTAGTGAAAATGGCAGTGTAAGAACCTCCAAAAATTCTCTTCTACAAATAATTATAAATCTACAAAAAATTGTCAGTATCAACATTTTCAGAACTCTGGAAATTAGCAAAAATTTGCAGCAGTTCTAGGACTGTGTATTCAAGAAAAACAGCTGTATCTCAGCAAGAACAGTGAACTTTGTGGCATTTTTAACTTGTCCTAATCACAACCCCAACTCTCCATCTTGGTGGTAGCATTTACAGAATTAAAGAATGCAGTCTTTACAGAATTAGTTCAGAAAAGTCATGGAAAAACCACCAACAATAATAAATCCTGGCAGCAAGGCGTAATTGAAGGTATAATTTCCAGTTGCCACATTATATTTTTTATATTACTTAAAATGTCCAGTTTTCAACTAAAAATTAAGTCTTGAATAGAAACAAAAAAGATATAGCCATTATGCAGCAAGAAAAAAGCAACTAATTGAAATTTCCCCTGAGGAAGTCTAGACATTGCACTTACTAGGCAAAGAATTTAAAACAACTACTTTAAATATGTTCAAAAAGTAAAATAAGGCATGTCTAAAAAATTAAAGACAGTATGACAATGTTCCACCAAGCAGAAGATATCAGTAAAGATAAAAAAAATTAGAAAAAGGAATCATATAGGAATTCTGGGGTTTAAAAGTAAAATAACTATAATAAAATCTTCACTGGGTGGGGAGTTAAAAAGAAGACTTAAGCAGGTAGAAGAAAAAAAATCAGCAAACTTGAAGGCAGGTCAATTTAGATTATCCAGACTGATGAAGAGAAAGAAAAATGAACTGACTCTAAAAGATCTATGAGATACTGTCAAGCATGCCAATATATGCATAAGGGGAGTATCAGAGGAGAGGAAGAAAGGAGAAGCAAGAATATTTCAAAAGATAATGTCACCAAAGTTTCTGAAATTTAATGAAAAACATGAAGCTACACATCCAAAAAAATCCAACACATTCCTAGTATGAAATCTCAGAGATCCACACCTAGACACATCAGAGACAAACTGTCAAAAGCCAAATGCAAAGAGAGAATCTTGAAAGAAATAAGAAGAGACTTATCATGTACAAATGGATCCTCAATAAGATTAACAGCTAATTTCTCATCAGAGATGATGGAGACCAGAAGGCAGTGGGAAGACACATTGAAAGTGCTGAAAGAAAAAGAAAAAACTTTCAAACAAGAATTCTGTATCCAGCAGAATAATAATTTAAAACTGAATTAAAAAATTAAAAAATACTAAATATGCAAAGATTGAGAAATTTTTCACTATCAGACTTGCACAACAAGAAATATTAAAGAAAGCCCTTCACACTGAAAAGAAACACTAGAGAGTAATTCAAATGAAAATGGACTTCTACCTCCCATTATATACAAAAATTATTAAAAATGGATCAAATACCTAAATGTATTATCTAAAACTATCAAACGCTTACAAGAAAATTAGTGTAAATATTCATGGCCTTGGATTATTCAATGGTTTCTTAGATATAATATCTAAAATACAAGGAACCAAGGAAAAAGTAAATGAACATTATCAAAATATAAAACATTTGTGTTCCAAAGACACCGTCAAGAAAGTGAAAGGATAATCACAGAAAGGGAGAAAATGTTTACAGATGATGCATATCAGTAGACGTATCTAGACATGATATATCTCGGTGTTATATCTATCTATCTATCTATCTATCTATCTATCTATCTATCTATCTATCTACCTATCTACCTACCTATCTCTATCATCTATCATATATTTAGTATCCAGAATATTTAAAGATCACTTACAAATCAACAATAAAAGAAAAATAACCCAATCAAAATGTGGGCAAAGGATCTGAACAGATGCCCAATACATACTTAAAAAGATAATCAACGCTATTGGTCATTAGGTAAATGCAAATCAAAAATGACTAGGCAGGAATACAGATGCAGATGTAGAAAATGGACGTGTAGACACAGGGGTGAAAGTGGGTGGGAAGAATTGTGAGATTAAGATTGACATATACACACTACCATGTGTAAAACTGATAGTGTATAGCACAGGGAGCTCAGATCGGTGCTCTGTGATGACCTAGATGGGTGGGATTGGGGGAGGTGGGAGGGTGGTCCAAGAGGGAGGGGATATATGTATACATATAGCTGATTAACTTTGTTTTACAGCAGAAACTAACACAACATTGTAAAGCAACTATACTCCAATAAAAATAAAATCACTAGGCTATAATCAAATAGACAATATCAAGTATTGGCAATGATGTGGACGAATTAGAACCTTCATACATTGCTGGTGGGAATGCAAAATCATACAGCTCTTTTGGAAAACAGTTTGTCAGTTTCTCAAAAAGTTAAACATAGAGCTACCATAACACCCAGCCATTCAACTCCTAGGTATATACTCAAGAGAACTGAAACATCATGTTCACACAAAAATGTGTACACAAATGTTGATAGCATTATTATTCAGAGTAGCCCCAAAGTGAAAACAACCCTAATGTCCATCAACTAACGAACAGATAAAACAGAATGTGTAGATGGTTAATATTATGTGTCAACTTGACCAAGCTAGGGGATGCTTAGATACCTGGTTAAAGAATGTTTCTGGGTGTGTCTGTGTTTCCAAAGAGCTTACTTAGCATTTGAATCGGTGGACTGAATAAAGCAGATGGCCCTCTCCACTGTGGGTGGGCACCATACAATCCTGAACAGAAATGATGAAGCAAGGTTGAATTCTCACTCTGCTTGACTAATTCTTATTCTGCTTTGCTGGCTGAGCTATAGGACATTAATCTTCTGTTGCCCTTGGTGCTCCTGGTTCTTAGGCCTTCAGACTGTAACTGGAATCTATACCATCAGCTTTCTGGCCCTTATGCCTACAAGCTACTACACCACCAGCTTTATTGAGTCCCCAGCTTGTAGAAAGCAGATCATGGGACTTCTCAGCCTCCATAATCACGAGAAATACCTTATAATAAATCTCTTTTATATATATATATATATATATAATTTATATATTATACATATTACACATTTTATATATATATATATTTATATACCCATTATACATAGATACATAGATAGGAGATAGATACATAGATAGGTAGGTTAGATATATAGGGACACCTATTGGTGCTGTGGTTCTGGTTCTCTGGAGCACCCTGACTCATACAATGTGGTAAATCCATACAATAGAATATTATTCATACCCCCCAAAATGAAGTACTGATACATGCTACATACAACATGTAGCAGTAAATCCTGAAAACATTATGCTAAGTGAAACAAATGAGACATAAAAGGCCACATTTTCAATATGATTAAATTTGATTCAAAGGCTTTATGATTCAAACAATAAAATGTCCAGAATGGGAAAATCCAGAGAGGCAGAAAGTAGATTAGTGATTGCGAGGGTTTGTGGAGAGTTCCGAATGCAGAGTGACTTACAATGGCTATAGGCTTTCTTTTTGGAGTGGAAATTTATCTGGAATTAAATAGGGATAATGGTGCACAACCTTGTGGACGTATTAAAAAGTGCTGAATTGTACATTTTAAAGGAATACATTTTATGGTATGTGTATTATATAAAAAAGAGATTATAAATAAGTATTAATTTATTTAAAATTAAAAAGAGAGAACTTCTTGGATTCATAGTAAACAGCATTATGAACTCAGTTTCAATTGATTCAAGAAGGTCCCTAAAATATCTATGGATTTTAATGAGAAGTAGGAATGCCACAAGCATGCTGTTTTAAATAATGTAGTAGGTCTCAGTGTCTCACAAATTTTTCCTATAAAAACTACCAAAACAGTTCCTGAGAAACCAGGCTCTTTTAAGAAGAGTAAAGATCATTTTATTAAATCATGTCACTTGTACATAATATGTCTCCTAAGTATAAACAAACCAGGCCCTAAAAATATGTTAACAGTAGTCTTCACCTACATATACAAATTGGTAGGAAATCATGCAAATTTCTGTTTCTGTTTCTAGGCCAGGAGGCAAATGGTTGTTTGTAAGCTGCTAACTTTATATACACACACAATAAGACTGACAGCATCTAAGCTGATCCAGATATATCAATTACTACATATTAATGTATAGTTTAAGAGGATTTTTTCATCTTCAAATCCAGAGGGGGGAAACACTATTGACATACAGACTTTAATTTCTTCCTGTCCAGAGTGATTTGTGGCCTGTCATTCTTAAGGCATTTTGGAAGAGAGAAGACTGACATCCTGACAGTCTCCTTATCTCCATTTGAGAAGACACAACTGGCTGAGGTTTTCTGAACTTATATGTCACTGAGGCTGCAATAACTGAGACATGAGTGTTTAAAACTGCAAGTAATTATGAACAATATAGAAATAACCTTCTTTGATCAATTATTCCTTAAAGAAAATGGATTCTCCAAAGTGTATCAGATAATTTTTAGATGTTTCCATAGTTGGAACCCACGTGGAATTGATTCCTCTTTCCTTGGACTTACGTTACATTTTCTGTGTACCTCTGGAAATCAAGTTCTCACACAGCAAACAAAAAGGGCATCTGTGCTTTATTTCATCTTGTGTAGAAGATATCTTTATATGTTATATTTCATACTAAACTGTAATTTCCTTGAGTGTAGGTAACATGCTATTTTTAACTTTTCCTGTGCATAAGATCTGAAGGTAGGCACTCAATAACTATTTGTTAAAAGAATAAATGAGCAAATGGAAATCCATTCATTGGTCATGTTGAAAGACAACCTAAGCCCCTGAGGTTCCAAAAGGGCCTCATATTTTTCTGTTTAATATATATAAACCCAGGTTTTTTTTAGTCTGTCATGCAGAACTTAATACAATATGTATAAATTACTTGTCTTGTGAAAATATGTCATTAAAGTATTACATTTTCTGAAACATGCATTTTAAGTTTTGTATAAGTGATTTCTACTACAGAATTAGATCTTCTACCAATTTGCTTGAAGAACTTAAATCCCTGCTCAAAGGTTTATGCAATTACCCAGCAGGGCACCTTTACTAAATTTAGGGAATTGCTGGGAGTTCCTGTGTCTGAGACAGGCAGGTCCTCTCCTCTTTTACAGTAAAAGAGTTGGAGTGGAGCACATGGCTGACCAGCTAGAGATGATATTTCCCCACCTCCTATCAAAGAACCTCTTTCTGAAAAGCCTCCTCTGTAAACATGTTGTAAGAATGACTTACAAGTTTTCAATCATCTCCAGTGCAAAACATAGCCCACTTCTGTACTAGTGTTCTCCTTTCCTCTTCTTGTGATTTGAAACAATGATGTGTTCACAATCAGTCTCTGCTTATGCACATGAAGACAGCAACCTTGCAGATTGCCAAGCAAGAGAATGGAAAGATCCAGACCCAGAATGAGCATGCAGAGCTCCTACAGCCTGGACATCTGGTTTGCTACTGTTGGAACTGCCATCTGAGGAAAAACGTACTTGTCTCCTCTATAAGCAATGGTACTTTGGGCTACCTTTGCTATAGCAACTTAGCTCTTACAATGATGAATACATTTCCAAAACAGAAATGAAAGAACAAATTTCTTGAGTTTCATTACATGTAGAGTTCAAGCAAGGGGCCTAGCTCTGCCAATTAGACACACTTAAGTAAGACTTTGAATCAGAAGCTTGTGAAGCAAAGGGCAGAAACTGTATAACATCTTTTCTGATGAGAGTAATACATATATATTAAATACTTGATAAACTGATTAACTGTGTGCATAGACAGCTATTTAGAATTAAATTCCAAAGAAATTAAAAAGTGAAACAGAAATACCAAGTCCTATTCTAAAAGCTATCAAAATATAAAGTTACAAAGTGAAAATCTGCTACCATTACAACATTCAAATGGACAGAGCCAACAGCAGTCATTTTCTTTATTGTTATATTTTGATCTAAAGACTTTTTTGTTCCCTAATGAACCCATTTGATAACCAGAGTAAATGTTACTTTACCCATTCTTCAGCACCTTTAAAATGAGACAGCTCCTATCAAGATATATCTTAGCATTGGTTGAAGCATGAAGAAATTTTGGAATGCAAAACACAGCTATAGTACTCCCCTCTTGAACTAGAGTCCAAGTCCCATATCTGTGAAAATCTGAGATTTCTCCATATGTCTAGATCTTATTATTCTCATATGTGAGTTGCTAGGATTTGTCTACACTATATAGTTCTGTGATTCTAACTGTGGTTTTGTTGCTTTATAAGTAAAGTAAGAGTAAGAAATCAGTTGATTGAGTAATAAGCAAAAATATTTACTATTCACAGAATGAAGGTATTTAAAGAATATTATAATTCTATTTTAAGTTTAAGAAAGTGTAAAAAGAGTGCCAGCAACATTTATGCATTTTTTGATGATATTTAGAATGCTGTAAGTAATCAGCCAATTGGCAAACCTCACATATATTTTAGCCAATTGGCAAACCTCATGTATATTTCAGCATTAAGATAACTGGGGCTTCTGTTTGTTTAATTTTACTTTCTGGGTGCTTATAGTAACTATTTATATTGGTAATCAGATTTATTGTAGATTGGGAAATGAAACAGATTTACTTTAATGAAAAATAATGAGATTTCGTTTTACTGGGGCATGTACCTGTTTTGACAAAAAAAAAAGATTAGAACAAAACCAAAACTTAAAAAATGTCAAAAAGGACATTTAAAATGTTTAAGTAAATTCATGAAATGCTGAAGTATCTGATACCCCAAATCTGCCCATTGTTAACAGGAGACAAGTTACAACCCAGGCTTGAGGGACTGTGCTAAGGGAGATGCCTGTGCTCAGGAATTCCTAATTATAAAAGGTTGAATTCCATGTTTCAACTTTGAAAGCCTAATAAACTGATTACCATGTGAAGACATTTTACAAGAGACTTCTAATAGAAGTCTTTTAGAAAGCAAGAGAAGTGCTTTGTTTTAACAAGCATTTTTCTCATATTGGAGGCAAATTTGCAGCTTCCACAGGGAATGCAATTCCTTCAAATGTAATCTTTGCCACCTAGTATTATTTTTCATCTTTATAGTCTGATATTTGAAATTTGTGTTTCACTTTGTAAATAATAGGGGAAAAGCAGAATACTACACTGAGTTTTTTTAAAGTCTCTTATGCTTATGAGATGTTTTATACAAAATAAATGTATTTTTAAAATTTAGAATAGCAGAGGCCCAATTACTATTGGTTAACTGAATATGCTTTTCATTTGATATATACAAATATGAATGACCAATATTCAAGAATTTAGAAGAAAATATAAAGCTGCTATGAAACGTAACTTATTTTTATTATCTTCTGACAAATATATATATGTAAATATATATATATATATATTCTGAGATAGTCTAGTCATTGTAAAAATATATTTACTTCATTTTCTTCAAGTGGGTCATAAATAAAAATATAACTTACCATTACAGTCAGATTCTATGGATGTTACCTGAAATTTTACTCCTCTTAAAGAAAAGCTTCAGTAACAGGAAATAATAAAAACTGCTTAATTGCTTTTGCAGTTATTGCATTTTCTAACAAAAATTGTAAATTGACTTTTTAAAAGGCAGTATGCAAATACTTAAGGGTTTTTTCTCCCATTTAATACCCACTAGAGAAAAAAATGCTCACATCTGGACTTGTGTTTCTTTTGAGGCCAATCTGTGTCTCTATGAGGCCAATTTGTGTCTCTACTCAGCTCCTTCCTATCTCATGATAGACAGGAAAAAAATCTAAGAGGTCTGAATAATCTGAAGGAACATTTTAAACTTTATATTTTGGTTTGTACAGAAGTGTGTAGTTTCATTTGTTGCCTCAAAAAAAAAAAAAAGAAAAGCAATATTTTCTAGATCTACAGTATGTATACTGCATTAAATACTAAAAGTAACTACATCACCTAACACTTATATTGTATGCTTACCACGTGCCAGGATTGTTCTAACTGGTTTACATGTATTAACTCATTTCAACTTCACAACGACCATATAAGTGAAATATTACTGAAATATTATTTTTCCCTTTTTACATCTGCACAGTTCTCTTTTGTACTATAAAAGCATTTTTCCTCTAGTTATTTCTAAGACTTTTCCCCCAGGGACCTTGGTTTTTTGCACATGAGGTGTAGAAACTGTGGAATAATGAGGCAGCTAAGTTTTCTGATTATCTCTCTGTCTCTGTCAGTCTCTCTCCTTCTCTCTATTTCGTGCTTGGTAGAAGAAGCAATGCACTCAGGAATGAGTAAATCCTGAGTATGCCCTAGATCAGCAGTCCGCCATCTTTTTGGCACTGGAGACCGGTTTTACGGAAGACAATTTTTCCATGGACATGGGGGAAGGGATGGTTTCAGGATGATTCAAGCGCATTACATTTGTTGTGCACTTTATTCCTATTATTATTATATTGTACTATATAATGAAATAATTATACAACTCACCATAATGCTGACAGGAGGCAGAGCTCAGGCCGTAATGCAAGCGACGGGGAGCAGCTATAAATACAGATGAAGCTTCGCTCCAGTGCCCACCACTCACCTCCTGCTGTGTGGCCCGGTTCCTAACAGGCCACGGACCGGTACCAGTCCGTGGCCCAAAGGTTGGGGACCCCCTGCCCTAGATTACTGGCCTGTTCACGGCAAGGAAGCCTCCAAAGACAGATACTGGGATTCTTCTTAATAAAAGCAATAACATTTAATAAGTGATTATTAAGAAGTAAGAGAGGGCTTCCCTGGTGGCGCAGTGGTTGAGAGTCCGCCTGCCGATACAGGGGACACGGGTTTGTGCCCCTGTCTGGGAAGATCCCACATGCCGCGGAGCGGCTGGGCCCGTGAGCCACGGCCGCTGAGCCTGCGTGTCTGGAGCCTGTGCTCCACAGCAGGAGAGGCCACAACAGTGAGAGACCCGCATATCGGAAAAAAAAAAAAAAATAAGAGAGATGAAGCTACATTTATGCAACAAGCTAGCGTAAATACATTGGTCATTTTAGTTACTTTAGTCAGTTGAATGACGGGCCAATCCTCCACATGAAAGATGAAAGTGATAGGGACAGAGTAAAGGGACAAAGTAGGTGATTAAATAGTTAATCCCACTAGGGGATTGTAAGTAAAGATAAAAGTATGGGAGACCTGTGTAAGTTAATGATCATTTAAGAAAGCAGGTTGGCTTAACCGCAAAACCAAGCAGGCCTGCTTAGCAACAAAACCATGCCACAGAAGCATGAGATATGCTCCAAAACAATAAAACAATGGTGGCATGAGACCCACATCCTGCCTAGTGAGCTCAGTAAGTTAATGACCCTTAGGACATGCTCTCTGCACACATAAAAAACAATAATTTATGGAAAGGTGACATTTCAAAGTGAAAGATCCTCACTGTACTGAGACCTAAAATAATTTTTCCAGTGCCATGACAGTCCTAGCTTCACCATGCGGGGGGAAAGAAAACTCCCCTGCCCAACCCGGAGGAGGAGCTGATGATGGAAGCGTGACGTCTACTCAAGAATGAGGAAGAAGGTGGACTTCTCTCCCTCCCCATTTTTCTTTTGATTATAAAATTGTAGCCTGCTAAGTTCTCTGGGCACAGCACCCTCTCACCCGCCCACTTGAAAGCCTCACAAGCGTCCTATTCTAATAAATCACTTCTTATCTACCGCTTTGCCTCTCACTGCATTCTTTCTGAGACATAAAGGACTAGTGCTCCTCAGAGCCCCCCCAAAAGGCCACCTAGCAGTTTCAAAAGCAGTCAAAACATAGTATGGTCTTAACGACACCACTGGAGATCTCATTTATAAAATTAGCTATGTGTAGAATACCATAGGCTTCAGAAATTCTGTATTAAAGAGCCATTTCTTTAGACTTAAGCATGGTTAATTAACATATAAATAGCACTTACTGACTGACAATACTACTGATGTAGTAATCATTTTAGTACTGCTTTCACACTAAGAGAGACCTTCAACTCATCTAACCTAAAGTAATAAATAACATGAAAAGTTTACGAACCATGGCAAGGCTAGGAGTATGGGATAGAGGAAGTGGTGAAGGATTTTCAGCACTCAAAACTCACACAATTTATGTTCTGTGTCTATTTCCTTTAGTTATAAAGTAGGCATAGCTTTCTGAATGTTTAAACTACAAAACTACAATTTTGTTCTAATCTCTGCTTGTTGGTCCTCATGTATTCCAGCTTAGAGCCTGTAGGTAATATTCCAACTTTCTGATATTTTGTCAACTTCCAATCTCATCTCTATTTTACTTGCAATCTCCAATAAAGTGATCGAGATCATTCCACGTATGTTTACACATATATCCTCACCCTTATTTGAAACTTACTTTCTTGCTTCCTTCCTTCTTTCCTTCCTTTCTGCTCATCTACCCCTATGATCTCAGAGACGTAAACTCCTTCTCTCTAAAACTTACTCCTCTACTAGAGTGCTTTTTTACATTCTCTTCTAATTGTGAGGAATATTATTTCTACATATCTCTTCTCTAGCACCAAAGCAGCAATTCTGTCTCATTTTCTTCCAATTCTTTCTCATCTCCTTGTATTTCAGATAAGAAAAAGCTTTCTTTCTTAATATTATAAAACACCAGTTATATCAAAACATACATAAACACAATTCTCTGATGTCATTACTTCATTATTATTTGTCCCTTCTTTCCCAGTTAAAATTCTTGGGTAACAGTATCTAATTATTGCCCCTGACTTTTCATTTGCCTCTTCAAACTTCCATCAACCACTCCACTGACACTGCTGTAATGTCAACAAAAATCTCCTTGTCACAAAGTTCACTGATTTGTTTCAGTCCTTGTCTTTCTTTTGGCCCTCCAACAGTTATCACCCTCCTTGACCTCTGCACTACAGTTGTAATTGTTTATGACTTCCTTTTCCTGAATGTTGTCTTCTTTGTCTGTCAAGACAGTATTCTTGTATTTCTCCTTTCTTTTCGCATTCCTCCTAGATGCTTTCAGTTTCTTTTACCATATTTCCTTTAAATGTGTTCATCTCTTTTAATTTAGATTAAGGACTTCTAGGGTTGTTTGCTTACATTGACTTTATAGAAATGTCCATTTCTTTATTCTAAAGAGTTAAAAAGTCAAGATTTAGCCTCTAATATGAATTCTACCTCTTTATTTCTTCCAATGACTACTTCAGGAGCCTTTGTCTCTTAAAGTCCCTCTAACTTCCTCAGCCCACAAGGTCCTTCTCTAAATCCTTTTGTATCTATATCTGTATCGTATAGGGAAACACCTGATTCAACACCATTCTTTACTCTTGCCTGCTCTTTGTTTTGTTGTACCTTGTCTGGTTTTACTGTGAATTTTTTTTTTTTAAGCACCAATTTATCTATTTAGATATCCTGTGTAAATACCCAAGAAAACTTTTGAATTTTATTTCACTTAAAGCCTCATCAAAATAATGTGGTATTTTTAGTGTGTTATATGTTAATAACTCATGAAGAGCCTACAGTAATCTAACAATTCCATTTGCTTAAGAAATCAAAAGAGCATAAAAAATTTCAAATTTGAGAAAATTATTAATTTTTCTTTCAAATCCAATTGGCACATTTAAAAAAAATTCAGGATTCTTATCTGATTTTTCCTTGAGAAGAAAAATAAAAATCTCTTGACCAAAGTTAAATTTCATCCTAAAACAGGAAAGAGAGAAAATAATTTATTTCAATTCTTTGTGTGAAAGTAATAGTTTTTGTGCCATGAGAAGGCTACCATTTTTCCAGTAAGTAAAGGTGCCCTATACCATGAAGGCTTGTCATTTAAAGAACAACCAGGAAGCAATTCAATGAAGAGAAATTGTTAAGGATAGGTTTCTTGCTGCATTCCAATCATGTTCTTTTCAAAACCTGGCTTTATGGATTTTAAAGAAATCCTGAGGGGGTACTCTTTTCCTTTTGTCCCACTGAAATATCATCATTAAACTCCTCTAAAAATGGTTTCTGATATGATTCTGCTTTCCAGCTGAGGCAACATTTTCTATAAGTAATAACAAAACAGCTGAACTGAGTAAAAGCAAACTGGGCAGATAGGAATATCAATCCTGATGGGACCAAAAGGAGCCCTGTGTTAACTTCTGAAGTATCTGAACTTTTCTGAACCAGTTGGTTTTGGTTTTGACTGAAATTGGAAATGCTCTTTTACTTTCAAATCCCTGCCAGAGGGGGTTGCTATGGTAGACTTCTCTATTTTTTTTCTTTTTCAGAGGAATTCAAGACGGGAGATGTCAATGTGTGTGCTTAAGCGTAAAAGTGATCATTTTTTAACCACTGGTGGGAAAGTAGTTTGCCAGTGGGAAGCTAAGTGTTGAAATCTGGCATTAATGCGGCAGAGTTGGACCAATAGATCATAGATAACTATACAGTATATGACAGTGAGTTCTCTTGCTTAAAATGAAAAAAAAAAAAGGAAAGTATTGAGAAATGAGACAGGAGATTTTTCAAAAGGTGCACTACACTGCTCTATTGACTTAAGCCAGCCACAAGGAAATTTAAAAACAATTTAGAGAATGGAGTTCAACTACCTCTATGAAGATCACTCTTCACAACATAGGTGGATAGGGAATATCCTAGAATGAAATATTGTCTGGCATGTGTGTTTACCATAAGGCTTCAGCAGATACTAAATTGCATTCTAAAAGTTTGGTGAATTTAAGCTGAACAGGCTGTTTATGTCACCCAGAAGCAACAATAATGATACCCCCCAAAAGTGGAAATGGAAGTAAACAGCCAAGTGTCTGTCTCTTGAGGGAAAGTTAATAAAAACAGAAATCCAATCCTTCCACCAGGATTATGGTGAGCTGGGTTTGTGTATAAGCATGGCTAAAAGCTCCAACTGTCATGCTCTTCATGTCAGGTCACAAATGCAAGGTATTTGTTATTTAAAAATGATCATCAAAAAATCTGAATTTAGGAATCACTCTGAAATAAGAAATCTGAAAGGAATTCTGAAATGAATTTTTCCTCATTTTTAAAAAAACATAACAATTACCATGACTGGAAGTGGAATTTAACACCCTACCCATTTCAATTTAGAAAAAACTTTCCCACAAAATATATTTAATTAAACAATCTTCAGTTAAAATGGGTAAGAAACCAAAAAGTAACACCAAAACTATCCCATATAAAAGATATGTTTCCTATAGGTCTCTTCAAATCAATGGAGTCAGAATTATAATTTTTAAAGTCATATAAAGATGACAGGGACCAAATGTTTTCTCCTCCCTGTCTTCCTTAAGATGAAGTCAGAGTGTACTTATCTATAAACATTGCTTCTCTTAAGTTTTTATCGTATTTTATTTTGAACCAGGCCCTTCTTTTCAAGTACTGATTCATTCACTCACCATTTGGTGACTATTGTGCATATTGAACCTGGTCCTGAGGCAAAAAGCAGTAACTGGATTATTTGTTGTAGGTTGGTTTTCAGAAACCTCGACCATGCAACTACAGGAAATACAAGTATTGTTTAGAAAAGCTGTGGATGTTTTCCAGTCTCTTACTAAGAGTTTGAATTGAGAATTTAGAACCCTGAGCTTATAATTTTCTTTTTCCAGTGCATTTAGAAGTGATCAGTCACCTCCATTACATCCCTTATTTACTCTAACATTTCTATGGCAGTTACTACTTGGTTACCTAAAACTTTCCTTCTGTAAGCATTTAATTACTATAGGTGACTACATGGGATCATTTAAATTACCACATGCCATGAGCTAGCAGCGCCACCCTGGCTCAGGATGCCTTTAGATCTAATGAGGTAAGAGGGCTACTTACAAATTCCGATCTTTGAGGCTCTGTTTCCATGGAAAGATTTCTAGTACCAATTTCTGTTTTGATTATCTCTGCAAAAGCTACCCCTAAATATAATATCTTAAAACAACTGTTTGACCACCTCTTACCGTTTGTGGGTCGAGTGGGTTCATCTAAATAATTGTGTTGCTCTCACTTTGGGACTACCATGTAGTTTCAGTCTGATGGCAGCTGATATTGGAATCATCTGGGTGTTCAACTGAAATCCTAGCATAGCTGGGCCCTCTTCCTGTCTATGCAGTCTCAGGTCTTCTCCTATTGGCATGGACTCTCCATGCAGTCTCTCTAGGAGGGTAATCAGCCTTTTTCCACAGTGGCCTATGAAAGTGAGCCTTGCAAGAGCAAAGAAATGGATGTGGCCCAGCCTTTTAAAGGTATGGCCTAGAGCTGGCAGACCATAATTTCTTCCATATTCTACCAGCTAATACAAATGATAGGATTCCCCAGATTCAGAAAGGGAGAGTACTACATGAGCGCATACTGGGAGATATTGTTTATTACGAACAATTTTTGGAGACCATGTACCAGAGACAGTTTGGAATTTCTGTTTGCAGTAGTCTGGTTAAAGAATTATTATTCTCTGGGTCTATAATATAAAAGCCCATATTTTAATGATAATATTTGAATTACATCTGAATTATAGGCTCATTTACTGTGTCAACCTTGATAGTTTTGCCAATTATATATATTTTGTCACTTATTCTAAAAATTGGAATTGATTGAAAATTAGAGGGATGACTGAATATGGTATTTTTGGTCTGAGTAGGTCAGAGATTGAAGCTCTGTGAAGAATGTTTTTATATTGTAGGAAATAAGATAATACTTGGAACAAAGAAGATAAAGTTTGCAAATGTGATAAGTTTATTAGCTACCATAGGGTCTAAAACTTATTTTCAATAATATCTACTGTTGTCATAAGTCTTTATATATTACTACACAATATCAGAACATACAAATATAAGAAATGCTACGGAAATAGTTTTTTTCTTAACAGACTTGTCTATTCCTGCCTAAACTTTGATAATCAAGAACATGATAGGAATATAAAATTCTGTATTCATTTTTTTGTTATGCTCTTATAAATGTCCTGTGTAACTATATTGATTATCTTTAACTGCCTCAATTCTAAAGATGTCAAATTTTGTGATTCCTAACTAAAGAGACTGGATTTAAATTTTAGAATTACTGTGACCTTCCATTTCCATGTTTTTGAACAATAGTTCTATTTTTTGACTCATCAGATTATTTTTTCTGAAATATAAAGTACACACCTATGTCCAAAATTCTATCCATTCATATTTCCTTCTAATGTTTCCAACACATTCGTATCATCAGGTAAGTCTTTCATGGAAAGCAAAATTAAATCCTGACATTTTAATTACTTTCTTTCCCCCTTAAAAGAAAAATGTACTAAACCAAGCAGGCAAAGTAAAGTTTTACCAAATAAAAATTTCTGCCTTTAGCAAAATAACAGTTATATCTGGTGATCAAATAGTTAGATGCCTGCTTCCCTCCCTCCCTCCATCTCTCTCTCTCTTTCTTTCAAGTTTTCCCCTAAACCTTTTTTTTTTCTGTTTTACATAATGAAAGGAGAGAAACTGCAAAGCAAATCCACTCTAAGTCTTACTGTCATTGAAAATAACCCTTACTTCTCTATGCCTATACTGTGATTAAGGTACACCAGCTATGTTAGGTATCTAAAGTAAAATATTTCCCAAACGAAGTAAATGGTACCCAGAAAAAATTAATTTACTTTACATGCATGAGGCATTAATCCCACAGTTTATTTACTCCAATTATTAGAGTTTCAACTGTTTCAACTGTCTTTCTTATTGGCAAAGAACTTATTTTTTTTTTTTTTTTTTTTTTGCGGTACGCGGGCCTCTCACTGTTGTGGCCCCTCCCGTTGCGGAGCACAGGCTCCGGACGCGCAGGCTCAGTGGCCATGGCTCACGGGCCCAGCCGCTCCGCGGCATGTGGGATCTTCCCGGACCGGGGCACGAACCCGTGTCCCCTGCATCGGCAAGCGGACTCTCAACAACTGCGCCACCAGGGAAGCCCGGCAAAGAACTTTTAATAATCCTTTTTATTAGTTTTTCTTTACCACAAAATTCTCCAGTGAAAATTTGGTTTTCCTTCTCCATGTAGATTTTCTTCTACTCTACCTCAGCAAATTCCATTTCTAAATTCATCGTATTAATGAACTGCTAATATTTAAGACCATAATAGGGCTTTGGTTTTGGTTAAATTTGGGAGGAGGAGGACAAGTGGCACAATGGGAAAATCATTTTTCCATAAAATAGACGTAATTTTATTGTTGGAAAAGGAAATAAAATGGATACTCAAAATGCATACAATGGCCACAAAAACCAAAGACTCATAATTCCTACAGCCAAGACAAGGAGAAAGGATGAGGAAAATAAGTTAAGCAAGTTTTGAAGAGTATAATTTAGAGGCCTGATGATATAAAATAGCTACAATCATTTTCAAAACATGCATAGACAAACACTGCAGCCAGGGATTGTAGTTAGCATTGCATTTTTCCAGAAACCACAGGGAGGTAATACAAGGGTGATAATGAATTCTTGTATTAAAAAAATCTATTCCCTGCTGTTTCTCTACAGGAAGAGGGCAAGAGAAACAAAGGCTGGTTTTAAAAGAAAAAAGAAAAAGTAAAATATTTTCAATCCAGTAAAGCAATTATTTTTTTTACTTTTGGTAACTAACTGAAAATTATTTTTCAAAGTGTGCTCACCAAATTTAACTTGTTTAAGCATTACTTTTTCTTCCCTAAAGGGTGAATAGACATTCCCAACATAGGAGAAGAAAATAAAGGATTAAGAAAATAAAGTTTTTCTAGAGGACAGAATATTTATAATAAAAAGCTATTTATCAGCTAAACATAGTTTAGCTGTTTGCAAAAGAACAATTACCTTTCTTTATGTGGAATCCCAAAACAACCAAAATATTTCATTTTATTTAGAACATGTTTTATTGATCAGTGAATTTATTGTTTGATTGATTTGTGCTAACTACATGTTCAGCCTAAATGCTTCTCTAAATTTGAGCCCTTTCAAGTTCCCCGCAGATATACTACAGGCACTTCAACTTTAACATGTCACAAACTGTCCTTATGATAAATCCATGTTTGTTCATCCTTCTATAGAACCATCAAACCTGCTGTATTCCTCTCTATGGATCTGGGTAAATCTGATCAGCTCCTATCTCTAATAGTGCCTGCAACTCCTCGTTGTGTCCTAGTAGCTCATCTCTTGAATATCTCTTAAATCTTCCCATTTTTTATTCTTTGCATCCCCTCTTTTGCCATATCTTAGATATTATTACATCTTCCATAGACTTTAGAGAATCCAAATCACCTCAAATTTCATTACCTATAAATAAACAAGCTTAATATGTTGCTGTATATTTTAAAATAACGTGTGCATATTAAAAACTCTACAATATAGAATAATTCTGGAAGCTTGATCAGATTTAGGTTGTGTTTATTTGCTTATTTGTTTGACAAGAATGCTTTATAGGTGGTACTTTATATCACCTTGAATTTTGAAAGAAGCTAGACAGCAGATAATACATGGTTCCTCCCTCGAACCAAATCCCCAGAGTGCCAATATTCTGTACAGTACTATAAATGAAGAGCAGATCAATATCTCACTACCAAAAAGGTAAATGGCACTTTTAGGGTCTTTAGCACCAAGTGAAAACTTAACTGGATCAATAATGCCCATCCCTTTTCAAATACGTTTATTTGGGAATAAAAATGATATGGTTATCATATTATCACAGTAAAAGCAAGGAATATCTATTGAGTGTTTATAACGCGCCAGAGACTGGGTTAAGTGCTTCCAAGATTTATTTCATTTACTTCTTAAGCCAACCTTATAAGATGGGTACAACTGTCATCATCCATTTTATGGATGAGGAACCTGAGCCCTAGAGATGTTAAATTACTTTCTTAGTAAAGATGAATCATCTAGTGATACTATACTTAGAACTTAAAGTTTTGTTTTACTATATACCCCACAGCTTTATCATTGATGGCATTGCCTCCTCCTCAAAGACCTAATTTTTGTATAATGCTTATAAGGACAACATAAAACTTGGATTTTAACAACTTTATAAAGTGGGGCACTGTTTTAATATTCACTCACTCACTTGAAAAATGAAGGCAAAATTCTGAATTGCCCTCACTGGGTTAACCAGAAAATAATACAACACTTAAAGCTCACTACAAAAAAAAAAAAAAAAAAAGAAAAAGTGAAATTATAGTTGTTTCATTCCCAGGATTAATTGTTTCTCTTCTACCATGAGGAATGTATCTGCTCTTTGACGAACTGTTGACAAGTTTGCCACACTGCGGAAGAGCACATATGCTATACTGTGATATTGTAAAATGAAAATATAAGATGGAATTCTGTTGCCTACAGCTGTTAACTTTTTAAACAGCATTAGGAAATTTTGTCAAATTAATTTTATACATACTAGAATAAACAACAATTAACAATTTCTTTTGTTTCCACTAAAAAATAAGTACATGACGAAGGAGAGAACAAGTAGGGCACAAAACTGCCATCCTTAAAAAGACTCACGTTAGATTTTCATAGAGCACTTCACTTTGAAGTGGCTTAACAGAATGCAACAGTAAACAAACTTACAATAAATAATTAGGTCAGTAAGATCTTAAGTATCTCTAATTCCTGCTGTAAGAAAAGAATTGAACACTCATTGGACAATTTTTGTTTGCCAGGCAATGGTCCAGAAAGTTCAGAAATTCTATTTAATATGTACTCTCCTAAAGGACACTTAGCATCACTAGTCCCATTTTACAGATGAGGAAACTAAAACTTGTACTTCATAGCCTCAGAAAATCTAGTGGCTTTTCAGTGCTATAGCAAAGATCCATGTCTGGTTTTATGACTCCAAAATCTGTTTTTTACTATCTTAATACACTATGTTACAAAGTGTAAAATAAACCAAATAGATAAAAATCAAAAAAATTAAAAGAGGTATTTGATTCACTATTACTATTGCTGTTTATAAGCACTGAACGCTTAATTTGAAAAAAAAAAAAAAAAAAAGCAGATAAATAAACCTGGCTAGAAGTTCTGGGCATCTGAGAAGAAGATGCAACATTCACCACTTTGAATAATTTTCAAGACAACTGAGTGGCTTTAAAGGTAAAGAGTGAGAGATACAATCCTTGAAAATCATCTTGTGGCTTAAAGCTGATATACCTGAAAGAGAACAAGTGGGATACAATCCTGTGGGCAATTACTATTCAGCTTCTACCTTTACCACACCTGCCATTTGCACCCTCTAACCAACTGTCCCGACCAATGTTCCTTCATGTTAGTAAATCACTCTCACTCAGACATTGCAACCTAGTGTGCAGGAACTGTACTGTCGAACCAGAATTCTTCTTTTTTGTTGTTGTTGTTTTTTGAATTTTGTCAGAATTCCTCTCTTCTGATAAAAATCTCTTCCCAGGTCCAAAGCAAATGTGACTTTTCTGATCTTTCCTTTTCTTTCTATTCATTGTCTAAAAGAACCCACTGACATATCTTGAAAGAAAAGCTCAAGGTAGGAGTTTTCACATGAATTCACTCCTTTGGAATTTCCCAAACAACATTCATAAGTCAAACATCAGTTGACCCTTTGACCCATATCCTCATAAGTTCTTTATATCTGTGAAATTTCTTTCACTCACTGATGGCAGTTTGTCTTCTGCTGTTTTGTGAAGCCTTTTGTTGGGGGTGGGGCACGTGGATAGGCAAATGCAACAACTCCCACTGCTTCATTCAAAACTATCAGAAAGTGTCTAGAAGCTGCATCTTGACTTTCAGAATGGATGGACACTGATCTCTATCCAAAGAGAAATATAACTGTAATTCTAGCTTCATCACATTCAATTGTAAGAACAAACCAGTGTCTACAGGGCTAATCATTTGAGATAATATATAGCAAATATGTTATCAGCCCAGACCTTACAAATTTTGTGACCTCTAAAATCATAATAATTAAGATTTTAGCATATGTTATTCTTCTTTTGATCAAGTTGATCAAGGAACTCTAATTTATTACCTTGGTGATATAAATCTTTTTCAAATAATAGCTAGAGTGATAACTGAATTAAATCCAGTGATTAGAATACACTCTCCAGCTTTGGTTTTAAATGCTTTGGCTTCCCTTCAATGTTTCTGTTCTCTGACAACATCAACAATGCTTTGGCATTGAAGCTTCTTTGAAGGACCATTCCATTTGCAGGGCTTAACTTCCACTGCTAAAGCCCATACTTTGCCAATCATATTGTAGAATGATTAATTATGTTGGTAGAAATCTTTATAATATCAACATTTGATTTGAAATTTTAAAAAAATCTTCATGTAGAATCTAAAATATGGCACAAATGAACCTATCTATAAAACAGAAACAGATTCATAGACATAGAGAACAGACTTGTGGTTGCCAAGGCGGGGGGCAGGGAGAGAGGGATGGACTGAGAGTTTGGGGTTGATAGATGCAAACTATTACATTTAGAATGGATAAACAACAAGGTCCTACTGCATAGCACAAGCAACTATACTCAATATCCTGTGATAAACCATAATGGAAAAGAATATAAAAAAAAAAAAACCTTTAAAGCATGAATCAGGATGTTTTGAGGACTGACTGGGATTATGAGCTTTTTTAAGGAAAAAAGATATTGGTTTTTGAGAATATGCATAGGTGAAAATATCACTTTAACTATCTAAATTTATTAAAAATAATTACTTTATTAAAAGTAATAACTAAATGTACCCATTTTTGACCATTCAGAATTTTTGGCATTTCTTAATATGAGAAATATTTACTATCTGGGAGATATTTTGCATTAAAATCTATTAATGACAAAACTGAAGGTATCTAATTGTGTTTGCTCATGTGTATTATTTCATTTATTCATCATTTCAATCCTAGTAAGGCAGGAAGGAAAGGTATTATAGTCCATTTTACAGGTGAATGAGTTAAGGTGCTACAAATCTAAGTGACTTTTCCAAAGTCATGCAGCTTACAGAAACAAGTTACCAAAATAGGAGGTATTGGGGCCAGACTTGGGCACAGTCTTCTAATTTCAATTCTTCCACTAAAGAAAATACCAGAGGCCTGGATTCCTTCTCCCACACCTGTTAAAGGCTTCTGGAAAGGCCAGACCAATTACCTAATTTTCAAATCTTCTGCTTCTCAACTGGAAAAATTTTAAATGATTTTATTTATGGAGTGAGAAAGTTACAGTGAAGAGAGGATCAGAGAAAGAGAAGGAAATGTTTATGTTGAAACTGCTAATGGTTTTATGTTTGGTACAACCTTTTAGTTTGCTTTGATCTTTGTTGCTATTGTTCTTCATTGGAACGTCTATAAGAGCTGAATATGCAATCATATTTAGATAAATATGTAACTTCCTCTTGACTATAAGCAAGTCTGCATTAGAAACTCTGTTTTCTTTGCTGTGCACCTCAGAGTCCCACAAGGAGACTGCAACAGACTAAGTGCTCATTAAATGTCTGTTGAACTGAACTGAACATTTTCTTCCTCTTCTGAACAAAGAATCAAAATGGTAAAAGCTTTCTCAAAAGTCTGACTCAGTCCAGCAATTCTGTCATTATGATGAAGAGGATAAAGTCAGCGAGGTCAATTTATTAACATAAAACTTTATATAAACTCTACATAAATTTGTAAAATTATCATCATACACAGGTACTTTGTTCATTGCTCTTTACCCTGTAAATCCATGGTATGTGTGTAGGTAATTAATTTGTTCATTTTTCATAATGGAATTTTATGGCAAAATATATTATTTCATTCACTTCGGGTATTTTCCCTTAGCTCTGAGACATACATAATTTTCCACATTTTCAAAGCAGGTCAGCACGAATGACAGTTTGAGATATCGTAATAAGTAGTAAACAACTACTCCAAAAGTCACATTTAAAAAATAAGGGTAAATTTGGTGCTGAACGTTTACTTCTAGGCGGTCTACATTCTGACAGGGTGAGTTTCTCATATTTTCAAACCCTAAGGGATTCTCTTGGCTTAAAACATAAGCTATAGAGACTATATTCCGGAATCAGCACCACAGAAAAGCATTGTAGTTGATCTATGACATTATTAAAACCCTGTGGAAATCTTAATTTTTTAGTGTCTGGAGCTTTCAAATTCAGATTTTTTCTTTTCCTATCACATTACGATTATTAGTTTTACTAAGGGTAATGAAGTCCTCTGAAACTGGGAAATGAAATTTAACTTGGGAGTATTTTCACTTATTACCTATTAAGAACAGTTACATAATTCTTAAAATATTTGGCTTTGCCTGTCAAACATGAAAAATTGAGAATTGTAGTTAATGACATCTGTTTCACAGGTATCATACTCTTATGGGAGAAGTAGTTCATGCTTCTGGACATTGTTCTCAGAGTGCCTCTCAATCCTAAATTATAAGCACTATGGACCTTTAGAGGAATAAGAAGGCAATTTATTCTCTTTTACATGCAGCCTAGACTGGCGTTCAAAATCGAGGCTGCCAACCTAGCAACTGTGCGGTGTTTCTTTAATGAGGTTGTCACTGGACCAGAAACAGCTGAGACATTTAGATTTATTTTATGGCAGTGCTGAGAAACAGTCTACTCCTAATCAGAATAATTTGCCCATAAATGACTTCTGACAGAGCTCCACAAAAAAGCAAATCTAAAAATCCTAATCTCTTCAAAGCTGTGAATCTCAAGACACATTACCTTTTTCAGTAAGTTTGTAAATAGACACGACTGTTAAGTAGGTTTAAAGACAATACATTATACTAAAACTTCTTCCTAAAATTATAAATAAAACTGTAGTTGGCTTTTAATTTTGATCTCCTAGTATTAGAGATCTTAATTTTAATCAATATCCAGATGTCCAAAAGATGAACATTATTCAATCTGTCCAACTAAATTTAAACTGTATTTTCTCAGTGCAGAACCCAGGTACAAAACTGTCCACATACCATCAAATCGAAAAATAATAGCAAAGTTAATAAAAATAATTTATTTACTCTGAAAACTCCTGGCGGTCTCTTTCTGCTCTTCAAGCATCCCTTTTATCAAATTAAAATTAAAGTATTAACTTGTATATCTCAGGAATTCTAGTTTCACATGATTTTGCATTATAGATCAGAAAAACAGGATTGGCAGAGGGGGTCTTATGATTCCAAAATATACAAGAAAAAGAGAAAACTCTTTCCCAGAAGGTATGAATTTGGTGGAAAGTGATGATCAGTGAATTTTATTCAGTAATTTTTAACAGTAAATGTTAGGATAATAATTCTTTACTAGAGTTCTTAATTAAGTAACTATGAAATTGTTGTTTATGACATTCTTGTGCCATTTAATAAATTAACTGGGAGTATTCTTTTAAAAATATTCTTTCCATATATTCTATAAATGGCATTTTTAAAATTTGAAAACAAACTGTTAGTTTTAAGTGATCTTTTCTTTGCCTTTTTTTACAGTAAGAGAGGACTAATCAACAATTTTAGCACATGACTGGACAATGCGATTTTCAACAGACATCATGAACAATGCTACTTTTTTTCTTTTTTTAAAGCAAGAGTTTTTCCAAGGCAGCACTTCACAATGAACTGACATTTGGCAGTGAAGAACCTTTCTAAAGTTCAGGAACTGCATTAAAAAGAGAATTATAAAGGGCATCATTAAAATTTAGGTAGAAAACTGTTACTGAGCATTTCAATTACAGAGCTACATTACTGTCAGTAAGAATAGGCACAAATTAGTACTATTGACCGTTTCCTAACATCTATTCAGTTGGCCTGAAGTGTGACTGTCTCGGATACTGTCATAAATTCTGTAATGTTCAAATATCTTACTTATCTGATTATCATTGCTTTCTCACTGTGACCCTTCTAAAGAACTTCTGTTGGTGCAAAAATTATAGACCCAAAACATTCACCTTATTAGCCTGATGGCAGTTCTATCTAGCATCTTCTCCACCTTTGTCTCTGCTGGAGAAATATATCCTTTATTTAAACTTTACACAGTAGTTAGAGGCCAAGAAAATAAGGAATGCTCATTCCATAAAATGTGATACCTCTAATTAGTCTGCTGAGACTTTTGGAATATGAATAAAGCTGTAGATGTGGTATTAAATCTCATTTTTATTACCCAGAAATTAACATTTACCATGTATATGCAAAGGTGTTGAGGATTTGAAGTGTAAATTTAAAGATATCAAGTTATTTGTTTCTACAAAATAGTTCACATGTAAACTTGTTTTTCTTTAAAAAATCTTGTTTTCCCTACTTTCTTTATCATGATTTTTTATTTAATTTTACTCTTTGCTAGACTGTTCAAAGAAATATATACTCTGCTGGTATCTAAATATATATTCCATTTGAGTACACTCTTTCCAGTTTCTTCAGATAGTTTAAATGAGCTGGAAAAAAATAAACTCAAAGAAACAAAGAGGGTGTCATTGAGGCCAAAATTGTGTTTAGTTCACTAACAGAAATATAATTTTATAGATTTAAATAGTATTTGGCTGTCATATTTACTCATAAGAACTGACAACTCTGTAATGGCTGACAGGAATTGATTTATGAGTTTGTGAGAATGGAAGGAAACCAATGAAAATGCCCTTATTAAAATCTGCAATTTTTTACTTGGACCAGGTTGCCGTAATAAACGTGAGAATACGCTTGATTTCATTCAGAATTAATATAATCTGAAACTGAAATGAGCCTTACTTCCTGCCTCCAGGAGGTCTGCTGACATTTCTAGGACTGTCTCAGAGTCCACATGAGAAACAGAATGAATGTGTATATATGTGTATCTATGTATATATTATATCCTCCAAAAGGATAATAACAAGATCACATTTTGTTCAAAGCAAAGAATATTATTTGTAGAGGTAAAAAACATAAAATTTAGAAAATGTCCATTTGGTAAGATTCTGAATAAGTTTAGAATATCAATAGCTATTAGTTCTATTTTAGCTGATGAACCTGGTTAAGAAGAAATTTTTAATAATCAAATTATCTTAGAGTTCTCTCTCTCACTTCTTCCGCCCTCTAAATCTGCTTCTCTCAGCAATGAATTTGGTCCTACATCAGAAACTGCCAATACCTCATTCACACTGCAGAGAAAATCAACTCTATTCCACAATAGGGATCACACAGTTTAACAGAATCAAGTCTAGCATTACCAACAATCTTCCAGTAAGGTTCAAACAACTTTAACTTCACAGAGAGAATTCAAACCAAATGAAAATGTGAAGTTTAGCTTGAAATGATAACCCCTCTTCAGGTGGGTTTCATGTGGAAAATAAATGTCACCATGTGATTTTGAGAACCACATCTTTGCTAAAGTGAAATTCCCAGGCACACCTTAGAGAAAGCCTAAATCAATCTCAAATGTGGTACTTAAAGTCGTTAAAATCAGCTATTGTATATAATGTGGCAGTTGAAGTTCTATGCTACTCTCTTGTTTCCCTCCCCAACAGTGTCCACAAGGCTTTTATAAAGGTCATCTGGTTTAAATTCAGTCAAATTTAAACTGATAGTCCATTCCACTGATGGATCTTTCAGCAGAAAAAAATGTAGTCACGAATTCACATGGTGACAGATTTAATGGCTGAATTCAGGACAACAAGGGTTTATTGTTTGGCTGGCACTAGGTTTATGTATGAGATGGATATGGACTGTATCTCTGTTATACCTTTGAAAGGTCAAATTTTTATTGCATGAGAGCCCTTTTACTAGCACTGACTACTACAAATACAATAGAAACATGGTATATCTATTTTAATGCATGCCCCAAAATTCTGAACTACCAAAGATAGCCTAAAATAAAGCATTGACACTGTTTATCTTAATACATAAAGGTATACAATGAAATTAAGATAGAATCTGAGGAAGCATAAAATATTGTCAAAAACTAGATATTCTTAAGTTAAAATAACTCTGGTCTCAAAGTGAATTCCAAGGACAATGACATAAAACGAAAAAGAAAAGGAAAAAAGAACAAAGTCATTTTGGATTAATGATGGTGACCTATAAGTGAAAGGAAGATAAAGCAGATTATTCAGACAAAATAATAACCAGAAGCAATGATTATCTTTTCATGTGACATATTAAGGAACTCTCTTGAGGTGAGGTAATTTATGTGACAATTTGGAAGGACATGAAAGAAAGCAAATGATATTTAATATAGTAGAACATTGGTCAGTTTCTATCAATTATTTGGCTTCATTATTCAAAACAACTATAATTCAGCAAATAATCTACTTTCAAAAACTACTTTTTTGCCAAGTAGTTTAGAAGAAAACTAACTTGGGACCTTAATTACTTATGGGAAAAAAACCCATTCACAAGCAGTAGCTACATGAGCATTTGATTGAATAACCATTAGAAAGAGAGTTTACCCCAAAGACCAGAAATCTTGGGGGCCATCTTAAAATCCTGCCTAACACAGTCTGTTCTTTGGTCCCCAAAGATTCATTTTCCTCCCAAATGCAAAACACATTCACCCCTTCCCGAACTTCCCAAAAAACTCATCCTATTAAAGCACTGGCTCAAGTCTAAAATTTCATCCTCGAAATCTAAATCTCATTATCTAAATGATCTAAATAAGAGCTGATCAAATTCCTCGTAATAATTCATCCTGAGTCACAATTACTTTCCATCTGTGAAACTAAAGTTATATACCCAAGTTACATGCACTCATAACCTATAATGGTGGAATTGGCATAGGATAAAAATTACAGACATTCCATTTCAAAAATGAGGAAAACACAAGGTAAAAAGGAGTCATTTGGCCCCCAAAATTGGGCCAACACAATTTTGAAATCCAGTCATGAAAAATCGATCCAAAGTTTCTTTTGTTTTTTTTTTAACATCTTTATTGGTGTATAATTGCTTTACAATGGTGTGTTTCTGCTTTATAACAAAGTGAATCAGTTATACATATACATATGTTCCCATATCTCTTTTGTCTCCCTCCATCCAACCTCTCTAGGTGGTCACAAAGCACCGAGCTGATCTCCCTGTGCTTTGCAGCTGCTTCCCACTAGCTATTTTACGTTTGGTAGTGTATATATGTCCATGCCACTCTCTCACTTTGTCACAGCTTACCCTTCCCCCTCCCCATATCCTCAAGTCCATTCTCTAGTAGGTCTGTGTCTTTATTCCCGTCTTACCCCTAGGTTCTTCATGAACTTTTTTTTTTTTCTTAGATTCCATATATATGTGTTAGCATATGGTATTTGTTTTTCTCTTTCTGACTTCACTCTGTATGACAGACTCTAGGTCCATCCAGAGTTTCTTGATTATGATTCAAGGCCTGGGAATAATTCTCCCTAGGTCTCAGCTCCATCGTCTGGGCTCTTGGTTTCACTTTCTGAGTCATCCTTCCAGCTAAGTGGTTTTATTAGCTTGCTTTCAACAGTAGAATTTGGGGTATATAACAGCCTCTTTTCATTTCATTCTCTCTCTGTCTTCTATAATCCAACCAACCTGGAAATCTTCTGTTAATATAATTTTCTCAAGAAACATATTGATCTGTATAGTATCGCATCAGGTTTCACTCCAAGCCCTTTTTTTTTTTTTTTTTTTTTTTTTTTTTTTGCGGTACACGGGCCTCTCACTGTTGTGGCCTCTCCCCTTGTGGAGCACAGGCTCCGGACGCGCAGGCTCAGCGGCCATGGCTCACGGGCCCAGCCACTCTGCGGCATGTGGGATCTTCCCGGACCAGGGCACGAACCCGCGTACCCTGCATCGGCAGGCGGACTCTCAATCACTGCGCCACCAGGGAAGCCCCAAGCCTTTCTTTTTTTGCTCCTCAGTCATCTCCTGGTGAGATGACTGAGCTTCCTAGAGCTACTCTGGTTTGTTTGAGAAGATATATGAGGCACACCCTTAATCTCTTAAAAGAACCTGCTGTGTGACTAATTTTTTTTATCTTTCTAAGGTTTTAGCAAAAGGTTGTATAGCCACACCCTTGGCTTTTACTCTGTGCAGTATTTTGGAAATAGTATCTTAATTTTATAATATTTTGCCATACAGATAAGCTGATAATCTCCCAAATCATCAAGTCTTTACTTTTGTTTAACCATTTTTCCCTGATTTGTCTTTCCCCTCTCACATTTTACTGTAAGCAGCAAGAAGAAATTAGGCAGAATCTTTGGTATTTTGCTTGGAACTTCCTCAGCTACACATCCAAGTTTATTGCTTAAATGTTCTACTTTCCACATAGCTGTAGAATACTATATTGCTAAGCTTACTTCTGCTACATAACAAGAATCCCCCTCCCTTCAATTTTCAATAACATATGCATCACTTTCTTCTGAGCCCTCACTGTAAAGTTCAGATTTCTACTGACAATCTGTCCAAGGCTAAATTGTTTAGGCTTTCTCTATCATGTTCTTCATTTTCTTCTGAGTCTTCACCATCAATGTCTTCAATGTCCAAATTTCTCCTAACAGTCTATTCAAGGAAATCTAGGTTTCCTCTACCATACTCCTCAAAATTCTTCAATCCTCTCCCCACTACCCAGTTCCAAGTGTGTACTCCCCACATTTTTAGGTATTTATTATAGCAGCACATCACTTCTGATGACAAAATCTATATTAATTTTCTATTACCACATAACAAATTACCACAAACTCTGTGGACTGAAGTACTAAGGCAAAACATCTATTACCTCACAGTTTCTGGGGGTCAGGAGTCTGAGTACAGTTTAGCTGGACCCTCTACTCAGGGTCTCACCAGGTCAAAATCATGGTTTCAGCTGAGGCTGTGATTCCCATACGAGGTTCAGATTCCCATCTGAGGTTCGGGGAGCTCTTTCAAGCTAATTCGTTGTGGACAGAATACATTTCTTTGTAACTATATGAATGAGTTTTGCATTTCCTGCTAGTTGTCAATCAGGGGCCACTCTCAGCTACTGGAGACCACCTGCATCCCTTGCCAAATGGCACCCTTCATCATCAAACCAGCAAGGCTGCACTGAATCCTTCTCATGCTTCAAATCTCTGATTTTATCTTTCTCTGCCTCTTGATCCACATTTAACCATCTCATGTGAGTAGGTCAGGTCTATCCGGATAATATCCCTATCTTAAGGTCAACTGATTTGGATCTTAATTACTTCTCTTAAATCCTTTTAGAGCAGTGTCCAGATACTACTTGACTAAATAATTGAGAGAACATGTGTAAATACCAGGAGCTGGAATCTTGGGGGTCAACTTAGAATTCTGCCTACTACAATCCCCATGAGACTCATGAAGCTATATCTGAGCAAGATTTTCTTTCTTATACGGTTGACCCTTGAACAATGCAGGGGTTAGGGGCGCCAACCTTCCACACAATTGAAAATTGAAAATCTGCATATAACTTACAGCTGGCCCTCAGTACATGCAGTTCCTCTGTATCCTACCTGTGCTTCTGTATCTACAGATTCAACTAATCTCAGATCATGTAGTAATGTAGTATGTATTTAGAGAAAGAAATATGTTTACACACTACTGTATATAAAATAGAAAACCAATAAGAACCTACTGTATAGTACAGGGAACTCTATTCAATACTCTGTAATGACCTATATGGGAACAGAATTTGAAAAAGAGTGGATATGTGTTTATGTATAACTGACTCACTTTGCCATACAGCATAAACTAACACAACCTTGTAAATCAACTATACTTCAATTAAAAAATTAATCAAACTTTAAAAAAAAGAAAAAAATACACATATAAACAGACCCATGCAGTTCAAATCTGTGTTGTTCAAGGGTCCACTTATATTCTTCTCAATGATATCTGAATATATCTAGTTCCAATTCCTGTCTTGGTCACTAGTTAGGTGTGTGGCCTGGGACAATTTCATTAACATCTGTGGTCATTTCCTCTTCTAGAAAGCAAAACTAACCTCATAGATTACTGTAATATTTAAATGAATATTCTGGCACATAGGGGGATATTCGTTAAACCTTTAGTCTTTAATACTTTCCCTTGAAAGTCTGGTTCAAAACTATCTCCCCAAGGTATCTTCCTTCGATAGAATAGAACTCCTGAATGTATTTTTTATAAATATATTACACAGTGATTCTCAAACTGATTCACACATCAAAATTATCTTGAGGGTTTGTCAGAACAGATTTCTAGGCCCCACCCTCCACTTTGTGAATTACAGTTGACCCCTGAACAACACGGGTTTGAACTGTGTGGATCCACTTACATGTGAATATTTTTCAATAAATATATTGGAAAATGTTTTGGAAATTTGTGACAGTTTGAAAAAACTTGCAAACTGTATAACCTGGAAATATCGGAAAAAAATAGAAAAAGTTAGGTATGTCATGAATGCATAAAATATATGTAGATACTAGTCTATTTTATAATTTACTATCATAAAATACATACAAATCTACTACAAAAAGTTAAAATTATCAAAACTTATGCATAGTTACAGACTGTACGTGGAGCCATTTGCAGTTGAGAGAAATATAAAGATGCAGCATTAAATCATAACTGAATAAAATTAACTGCAGTACATACTGTATCACTATAATAATTTCATAGCCACCTCCTGTTACTACTGCAGTGAGCTCAAGTGTTATGAGTATCTGCTTAAATGCCATGTGACATGAATCATCTCTGCATGAGCAGTTCTCTCCAATAAACTGTGTATTTCAGTAAAAAGTGATCTTTCACAGTTCTTGTGTATTTCTCACTGTGTTTAGTGCAATACCATAAACTGAATAACACCATGGGACCCACACAAAGTGCCACCAGTGATGCTGGAAGTACCATCAAGAAGCAAAGGCATGACATTACAGCAAAAAGGTGTACTGCTTGATGTGTACTATAGATTGAGGTTTGAAGCTGTGGTTGCCTGCCATTTGAAGATAAACAAATCCAGTGTAAAGACCAATGTAAAGAAAGGAAAGTAAATTCCTGAAGCTGTCACTGCAGCTGAGCCAGCAGGCAGAAAAACCTTACACTTTTAGGAAGTACCTTGTATTGAAAATGCAGCTTTTATGTGAGTGCAGGATTGCCATAAGAAGTGCATACCTATAGACTCTAATGTGATTTGAAAAAAAGCAAAGTAATTATATTACAGCTTAAAGCAAAAGAAGAAGGATCTAAAGCTGGAGAAATCTTATCACCAGCAAAGGATGGTTTGATAATTTTAGAAAGAGATTTGGCTTAAAAAATGTTAAGATAACTGAAGAAGCAGCTTCTGCTGACCAAGAGGCAGCAGACGAGTTCCCAGATTAAGAAAATCACTGAGGAGAAAGGGTATATCCCTGAACAGGTTTTTAATAGAGATGAAAATGTCCTATTCTAGATCAGGGAGTCATAAGGACCTTTAAGGCTCATTACCCACAATATTCTATGAAGAGGATTGCCAATGCTATGGAAGAGAACCCTGACAGAGAGAACATCATGAGAGTTTGGAATGGTTACACCATTGAAGATGCCACTGTTGTTAAAGAAAAGCCGTGAAAGCCATTAAGTCCAAAATAATAAATTCCTACTGAAGAAAACTGTGTCCAGATGTTGTGCATAACTTCAAGGGTTTAGTACAGAGACAAACAAGGAAATCACAAAAGATATGACAAATAAAGGGTGGGGCGCAAAGGGTTTCAAGAAAAGAATCTTGGAGAAATTCAAGAGCTAACAGATACCAAATTAGAGGAATTAATAAAAGATGACTGGATAGAGATGAGTGCTTCCAAACCAGTGCCAGACGATAACAAAGAAGAGAAACGGTGCCACAAAACAAATTGACATTAGAATCTGGCAGGGGGTTGGAGTCAAGGTGGCAGACTAGAAGGATGTGGAGTTCATGTCTCCGCACAACTAGGGCACCTACCTAGGGGACGGGAGGAACCCCTGAGCGACCGGGTTGGACGTGGGGAAAGGGGGGAGGAGAAGTGGAGGCAGGATTGGACTGGGGCCCCTGAGGGGCGGCTGGGGCATGGCAAGTGTTCCCACACCTGGAGGGAGAAAGGGGGGGACTGTTGGGAGTGCAGAGGATCAGAAGGTAGCGTGGCCAGCATTTCCCCTGCCCACTTGGGCCCCAGAGAGGCTGCTGAGATTCTGGGCCTGACCCTCTGCCCACCAAGGCCCCCTCCAGCCTCGTGGGTCCTGAGGGAGAAGGAGGGAGGGAAGGGAGAGCAAAAGTAAAGGCCGGACCAATGGGACTGGTGCCCCTGAGGGGTGGCTGGGGGAGGGGATGGGTTCCCATACCCAGTGGGGCCAACCCATGGTTAGGGGATCAACAGGCACAGGGGAGACCCTCGGGATAGCAGAGGAACAGAAGGGAGCACAGCCAGCGCGTCTCATGCCCACTTGGGCACTGGGGAGCCTGTTGGGCTCCTGGGCCTAATGCTCCACCCTCAGAGGCTCCCTCCAGCCATGCTGAACCTAAGCCTTGCCCCCCACTCCCAACCAGGGACTTACCTCCAAACTCCACACTTCGAGGTCACCTCAGGCCACGCTGCCTTTCCCCACTGCCCGCGAAGGTCCTAAGTCTAGGCCCCGCCCCATGCTAAACACTGCCCCGCCTAGGCCCCACCCCCAAGGCCTTTTCCAGCTGGGTCCTGAGCCTAAGACCGACCCCCGCACCCTAGACCCTGCCCCCACACCCTAGACCCCGCCCCCACCTAAGCTCTGCCCCCCAGCCAAGGCCTTTTCTGGCCTCTTATTTTTTTTCTTTTACCTTATGGCTCTGTTTTACCTTCTTGATTCATTTATATTTTTTTTTCTAATAAATTTTTTATTTTTCTAATTTTATTTAATTCTTTATACTTTGTTATTGTTCTCCTCCTTTTGGCTTGTTCCCTTTTTTCTTTCTTTATTCTGTTGTGGTTCTGTTTTAACTTGTAGTAGTTTCACTTGTATTTCTATTTTTCCTTATATATTTTTGATCTTTCTAATTTTACTTTTATTTTGTATCCTCCGCAACTGTACTGCTCCTTTTTTTTGCTTTTCTTCTGCCATGCCCCACGGCTTGCCAGCTCTTGGTTCCCAGGTCAGGGGTTGGGTCTGAGCTCCTGTGGTGGGAGCGCCAAGTCCAAACCACTGGACTAACAGGGAACCTCAGACCCAAGGAAATATTAATCAGAGTGACCCAGAGGACCTCATCTCGGCACCAAGACGCAGCTCTCTACAACTGCCTACAAATTCCAGTGCTGGATGCCAGAGGCCAAACAACCAGTAAGACAGGAATACAGCCCCACCCATCAAAAAAAACAAAAAAAAAATACGTTACAGATAAAGGACCAAGGTAAAAAAGCTACAAGACCAAATAAATGAAGAGGAAATAGGCAACCTACCTGAAAAAGAATTCAGAGTAATGACAGTAAAGATGATCCCAAATCTTAGAAACAGAATGGAGGCACGGATCAAGAAAATACAAGAAATTTTTAACAAACAACTAGAAGAACTAAAGAACAAACAAACCATGATGAACAACACAAAAATTGAAATGAAAAATACACCAGAAGGAATCAATAGTAGAATAACTGAGGCAGAAGAGCAAATAAGTGAGCTGGAAGATAGAATGGTGGAAATAACTGCCAAGGAGCAAAATAAAGAAAAAAGAATGGAAAGAATTGAGGACAGTCTCAGAGACATCTAGGACAACATTAAACACACCAACATTGGAATTATAAGGGTCCCAGAAGAAAAAGAGAAAGGATCTGAGAAAATATCTGAAGAGATTATAGTTGAAAACTTCCTTAACATAGGAAAGGAAATAGCCACCCAAGTCCAGGAAGCTCAGAGTCCCAGAAGGATAAACCCTAAGAGAAACACACCAAGACACATATTAATCAAACTATCAAAACTGAAATACAAAGAAAAATATTAAAAGCAGTGAGAGAAAAGCAACAAAAAACATACAATGGAAATACCATAAGGTTACGAGCTGATTTTTCAGCAGAAACTCTGCAGGTCAGAAGGGATATATTTAAAGTGATGAAAGAGAAAAACCTACAACCAAGATCACTCTACCCAGCAAGGATCTCATTCAGATTCAACAGAGAAATTAAAACCTTTATAGACAAGCAAAAGCTAAGAGAATTCAGCACCACCAAACCAGCTTTACAACAAATGCTAAAGGAACTTCTCTAAGTGGGGAAACAGAAAAGGAGATAAAGACCCACAAAAACAAACCCAAACAATTAAGAAAATGGTAATACGAACATCCATATCTAAAATCACCTTGAATATAAATGGATTAAATGCTCCAACCAAAAGACACAGACTGGCTGATTGGATACAAAACCAAACCCATATATATGCTGTCTACAAGAGACCCACATCAGACCTAGGGACACATACAGACTGAAAGTGAGGGGATGGAAAAAGATATTCCATTCAAATGTAAATCAAAAGAAAGCTGGCGTAGCAATACTCATATCAGACAAAACAGACTAAAATAAAGACTGTTACAAGAGATAAGGAAGGACACTACATAATGATCAAGGGATCAACCCAAGAACAAAACATAACAATTATAAATACTTAGGCACACAACATAGGAGCACCTTAATAAAGCAAATGCTAACAGCCATAAAAGGGGAAATTGACAGTAACGGAATAATAGTGGGGGACTTTAACACCCCACTTACACCAATGGACAGATCATCCAGACAGAAAACAAATAATGAAACACAAACTTTAAATGACACAATTGACCAGATAGACTTAATTAACATTTATAGTACATTCTATCAGAAAGCAGAAGAATACACTTTCTTCTAAAGTGCACATGGAATGTTCTCCAGAATAGATCACCTCTTGGGTCAGAAATCAAGCCTGGGAAAACTTAAGAAAATTGAAATCATATCAAGTATCTTTTCCGACCACAACGCTGTGAGATTAGAAATCAAGTACAGGGAAAAAAAAAAAAAACTGTAAAAAGCACAAACATGTGGAGGCTAAACAGTGCACTGCTAAATAACCAAGAGATCACCGAAGAAATCAAAGAGGAAATCAGAAAATACATAGAACAAGTGACAACGTAAACATGACGATCCAAAACTTATGGGATGCAGCAAAAGTAGTTATAAGAGGGAGGTTTATAGCAATTCAAGCTCACCTCAAGAAACAAGAAAAATCTCAAATAAAAAATTTAACCTTACACTTAAAGCAATTAGAAAAAGAAGAACAAAGAAAACCCAAAGTTAGCAGAAGGAAAGATATCATAAAGATCAAAGTAGAAATAAATAAAATAGAAAGAAAGAAAATAATAGCAAAGATCAATAAAACTAAAAGCTGGTTCTTTGAGAAGATAAACAAAATTGCTCAACCTTTAGCCAGACTCATCAAGAAAAAAAGGCAGAGGACTCAAATCAATAAAATTAGAAATGAAAAAGGAGAAATTACAACTGACACCGCAGAAATACAAAGGATCATAAGAGACTAGTACAAGCAACAATGTGCCAATAATATGGACAACCTGGAAGAAATGGACAAATTCTTGGAAAGGTACAACTTTCCAAGACTGAACCAAAAAGAATTAGAACATATAAACAGACAAACCACAAGTAATGAAATTGAAACTGTAATTAAAAATCTTCCAACAAACAAAAGTCCAGGACCAGATGGCTTCACAGGTGAATTCTTTCAAACATTTAGAGAAGAGTGAACACCTATCCTTCCCAAACTCTTCCAAAAAGTTGCAGAGGAATGAACACTCTGAAGAACACTCTACGAGGCCACCATCACCCTGATTCCAAAACCAGACAAAGATACTACAAAAAAAGAAAATTACAGACCAATATCACTGATGAATATAGATGCATAAATCCTCAACAAAATACTAGCAAACAGAATCTGACAACACATTAAAAAGATCATGATCAAGTGGGATTTATCCCAGGGATGCAAGGATTCTTCAATATATGCAAAACAATCAATGTGACACACCATATTAACAAATTAAAGAATAAAAAACCATATAACCATATCAACTGGTGCAGGAAAAGCTTTTGACAAAATTCAATAGCCAGGTATGATAAAAACTCTCCAGAAAGTGGGCACAGAGGGAACCTACCTCAACATAATAAAGGCCACAGACGACAAACCCACAGCAAACATCATTCTCAATGGTGAAAAACTGAAAGCATTTCCACGAAGATCAGGAACAAGACAAGAATGTCCGTTCTCACCACTATTATTCAACATAGTATTGGAAGTCCTAGCTAGAGCAATCAGAGAAGAAAAAGAAACAAACAGAATACAAATTAGAAAAGAAGAAGTAAAACTGTCACTGTTTGCAGATGACATGATACTATACATAGAAAATCCTAAAGATGTCACCAGAAAGCTACTAGAACTAATCAATGAATTTTGTAAGGTTGCAGGATACAAAATTAATGCACAGAAATCTCTTGCATTCCTATACACTAACAATGAAAAATCAGAAAGATAAATTAAGGAAACAATCTCACTTACCACTGCAACAAAAAGAATAAAATACCTAGGAATAAACCTACCTAAGGAGGCAAAAGGCTGGAACTCAGAAAACTATAAAACACTGATGAAAGAAATCAAAGATGACACAAACAGATGGAGAAATATACTATGCTCCTGGGTTAAAAGAATCAATATAATGAAAATGACTATACTACCCAAAGCAATCTATAGGTTCAATGCAACCCCTATCAAATTAAGAATGGCATTCTTCACAGAATTAGAACAAAAATTATACAGTTTGTATGGAAACACAGAAGACCCTGAATAGCCAAAGTAATCTTGAGAAAGAAAAATGGAGCTGGAGGAATCAGGCTCCCTGACTTCGGACTGTACTACAAAGCTACAGTAATCAAGACAGTATGGTACTGGCACAAAAACAGAAATATAGATCAATGGAACAGGATAGAAAGCCCAGAGATAAACCCACGCACATCTGGCTACCTTATTTTTAATAAAGGAGACAAGAATATACAATGGATAAAAGACAGCCTCTTCAATAAATGGTCCTTGGAAAAGTGGACAGCTACACATAACAGAATGAAATTAGAACACTCCCTAACACCATACACAAAAATAAACTCAAAATGGATAAAGACCTAAATGTTGGGCAAGACACTATAAAACTCTTAGAGGAAAACATAGGAAAAACACTCTTTGACATAAATCACAGCAAGATCTTTTATGACCCACCTCCTAAACTAATGAAAATAAAAACAAAAATAAGCTAGTGGGACCTAATGAAACTTAAAAGCTTTTGCACAGCAAAGGAAACCATAAACAAGATGAAAAGAAAACCCACAGAATGGGAGAAAATATTTGCAAACGAAGCAACGGACAAAGGATTAATCTCCAAAATATACAAACAGCTCATGCAGCTCAATATCAAAAAAACAAACAACCCAATCCAAAAGTGGGCAGAAAACCTAAATAGACATTTCAGTGAAGAAGAAATACAGATGGCCAAGAGGCACATGAAAAGATGCTCAACAGCACTAATTATTAGACAAATGCAAATCAAAACTATAATGAGGTATCACCTCACACTGGTCAGAATGGCCATCATCAAAATATCTATAAACAATAAATGCTGGAGAGGGTACAGAGAAAAGGGAACCCTCTTGTACTGTTGGTGGGAATGTAAATTGATACAACCACTGTGGAGAACAGTATGGAGGTTCTTTAAAAAACTAAAATTAGAACTATGATATGACCCAGCAATCCCACTAGTGGGCATATACCCTGAGAAAACCATAATTTAAAAAGACACATGTACCCAATATCCACTGCAGCACTATTTACAATAGCCAGGACATGGAAACAACCTAAATGTATATCAACAGATGAGTGGATAAAGAAGATGTGGTACATATATATAATGGAATACTAGTCAGCCACAAAAAGGAACAAAATTGAGTCATTTGTAAAGATGTGGATGAACCTAGAGTCTGTCATACAGAGTGAAGTAAGTCAGAAAGAGAAAAACAAACATCATATATTAATGCATATATGTGGAATCTAGAAAAATGGTACAGATGAACATATTTGCAGGGCAGGAATAGAAAGGCAGACATAGAGAATGGACATGTGGACACAGTGGGGAAGAGGAGGGTGGGATGAACTGGGAGATAAGGTTTGACATAAATACATTACCATGCGTAAAATAGATAGCTAGTGGGAACCTGCTGCATATAGCACAAGGAGCTCAGCTCGGTGCTCTGTGATGACTGAGATGGGTGGGATGGCGGGGAGGAGACAGGTTAAAGAGGGAGTGGATATATGTATACGTATAGCTGATTCACTTCACTATAGAGCAGAAACTAACACAACACCGTAAAGCAATTATACTCCAATTAAAAAAAAAAAGAATATACACACTGTGGGAAAATAAAAAGAATCTGGCAAAATGGTTCTGATTTTTCAAGACTGCTTTTGACTTCTTTTATGACATGGACCCTTCTATGATACAGGCACTGCAATGAAAGCAAACAGTGGAAGAAGAATTGGTACCATACAGAAATATTTTTAGAGATATGAAAGACCAAAAACGTCACACAGATATTATGATGTATTTCCATCAAGTTATACTGAGTGTGCCTGCCTCACCTACCGCTCCTTCTAACTCTTCAACCTCTTCCACCACTCCCACTCCTGAGACAGCAAGACCAATCCCTCCTCTCCCTCCTCCTCCTTAGCCCACTCAACATGAAGATGAGGATGAATACTTTCATGATGATCCATTTCTACTTAACGAATAGTAAATAATCATGCCATACAGTTAACATGCTTGTCTCTCGTGTGTGTGATTGTCTTCATGTGAAAATCTAATAACTACGGCAAGAACTGTATGAGATGTTTTCGTGTCACCACCACCACCACCACCACCATCATCATCATCATCTAAGCATTCACTGCTCAGAACATCAAGTGCAAGGCTTGAATTGAAGTGGATAGTCTATCCTTACGTGGGCATAAAGTGAGTGATATTTAATATGAAATTAATAATGTATTAGTTTTCTTACTATTTTATAACTTTGCTTTCAAAGAATTACATTGCTGCATAGTATGTCTCTCTCTCATAACTGGAAAAACTGCATATCAGCCTATCATCACAGGTAAGTGGTTTTTTAAAAATGTAACGAAGTTTCAATACAGCATTATGAATATGACTATAATACTGTATGCCACAAAATTTTATAATGATTAGTTCATTAGTGTATAGGCCAGGCTACTATGAAGCAATCATATTGATTACACTAGGCTACCATAAAGCAATCACATTGCTGCTTCTTCGTTATCAAGGCATGATGCCTGTAAGAAAATATGAATTTATTTTTCACATTATCTCTTCATTTTTGATTTCCAGTGTTAGTAATATATATAACATACAGTGTTTTGTATCATAGGAGATGACATGGATATAGGTATTGACAGATGATTCATCTTGTAAACAGATGATGTGAACTTCTGGTATGGATAAAAATAGTACAGTACTATAAATGATTTTTTTCTTTTTTATGATTTTCTTAATAACATTTTCTTTTCTCTAGTTTACTTTATTGTAAGAATACAGTATATAATGCATATACCATACAAAACATGTGCTAATCAACTGTTCATGTTACAGGTAAGGCTTCTGGTCGACAGTAAGCTATTAGTAGTTAAGCTTTGGGGAAGTCAAAAGCTGTAAGTGGATTTTTGACTGAGTGGGAGATTGTTGCCTCTAACCCCCACATTGTTCGAGGATTTGAGATGCAACCTAACTAAAATGTGCATTTCTAACAAGGTCACAAGTGATGCTGGTGCTACTGATCCAAGGAATAAAATTTGAGAACCTCTGTACTATAGCACTTAAATTATTTGCCTTTAAATATGCGTATCAGTATGTATATATTATTCTCCTTGACCACATTGGATTATAAATTTCTGGAGGGTAGGGTTGACTCTTATCCATTATTTAAGTCTCACTATGTCTAGAAAAGGGATTTACATGTAGTAGGTGCCCAAATGGTGTTAATCAGAATTGAATTATCATCACCATATTATTTTATGTGGCCCAATTCAAGGGATACAATTCTGCTTTGGCATAAAAGAGTTATTTTACATACATTTTGAAATTAGTATGTTTTTGCCAACTGACTTTTCTTATTTCATGAACTGGGTGACTTTCATACAATCTATTTAGCAAAACATATTACTTATTTTTTGAGGGATATTTGTATAGCCAAAAACTCTCTCATTAAACTTAGTAGAAAATGTGAAATAATGGGTAAGAGGTAAATAATAATAAACTATATCATGATTATATAAACTAATATCCAAGGAAAATTTTACAAATCCCAGGTATGGCATAAATGCTTTGGCATCAGATATCAAAGGGCAATGGTGTACTTTGACAAAACATCCCCATAATGATGTCTCAGGTGCTGTGCTATGCTCTGCAGACAGCCAAGGGGAAGTTAAAATTTTGATTCACAGGCAGGAGTGATTTGTTCTATGTTGACTGTATTTGACAGCAGGTGCCTGGTCTGTAATTTAGCCATTACAAGTATTTTTCCTTGCCTCTGAACAAAGCTTGGTAGCTAAAACCTGGGCATAGCACCTGCTAAAGTAATGACATCAAGAGAATAAAGGTCCCAAATTTTGGATAGCAATAAAATAAAAGGAAGAAATCCACTTAGAATAAAGCCAAAATAGCCAGATAGGTATGATGTTAGTTTTTACAGATCTAAAGAATGAGATATATAGAATATAGTAAAGGTTAAATAGTGACTAAGGCAAAATTTTTAATAAACCATATGGAGAATCCCTTTACTAAAACAAGAATAAGTTTTTAGGATCATGACAAAGTTTTTAACTCTTTACTCAATTTATGCCCTAATATTTCTTATATTACTTTTTTTTAATGCATGAAAATGTTCTTTTCAGAAAACTTTTCACAAACCACATTTTCCTATCTAGAGATTTAGACTCTTAATAAGATCATTCAAGAATCATTCAATTTGATCCTTTAAAATTAAACCTAAATAATGAATGAGTGTTATGTTTTCAGTACACCTGTAGTCAAACTCATGGTTTCTTTTCTAGTTCGTACAATTTTCCATCAGATGCAAGTCTCTAAGGACTTTCTGTAATTTGAAAGACAGCCTTGAGATTCAAATTCAGATTTTTTTCCCCATTCTAAACCCCACCCAAGACCATTCTAATGGTTCCAGCTGTGATAGGATAGTTTTGATTCTAATCACAGACAGCTTGTGCTCATAGTCACAGACAACTGAATCCACTTATGCTGCACATGTAGTATTGCTCTTCTTTTTGATGTCCTGGATCTATGGAAGCTATAACCCTTTATGGTCCACACTCCTTTCCTCTATGCCTTGACTAGTCAAGACTTTTAAAAACTTCAAGTGTTTCTACTCTTTCACCCTAGAGATACTGAAAACAGATGTGATCTCTATTATTTACATTATATCTTCCTTTCTTTTATACAATCCAATTTCTAATACCTTTCAAGATCCTATGAGTTAACACTACCTTGCTACTAGCCTTCTGAAAGAAAATCCCCAACTTACTCTATTTCGTGCCAAACCTTGATGTTGCATTGATTGGATTTTTTACTCTTTATTAAACCAATATGTCGATTCCTGATATTCCCGGAAGTGTAGCTCTAATAGAGGTGTTAAACTCATGTCTACCTCTGTGAAGGCTTTAAAAAGAATTTGAGAGTTGTAAATTGATTTTGGATAAAGTCCAATCTCCCCCAAATATTTTTTTTAACCACAGAAATAGCTAAAGCTTAAACCTACAATGAGTATGATGGCTTGTGACTTCCTACTGTATCATTTCTAGCCACATGATGTATGTTGGGCTTCTCTCTGCCAATCTCTCCACACACACTCCTGCCATTAAACTTATGTACTTTAGAGTTCATAGGGTGCCACCAAATAAATGCTGTCCAGTCGAGTGACGGACAATGCTGGGAATCAAAATGAATAAATGTCCCAAGTTATGAGCATCATTTCAACATGCATCTCTAAGCAAGACAATTGCCCTTTTGCAAGGAAGACACATGCCTTTTAGAATCACATAAAACCTAATTCCTATTCCAATAGGTAAGAGACATTTTTAACATTCAATCCAAAGTAAACGACTTGTTGCTCAATTTTTATTTTTTTTCCCCATGTAATTTTGCATACCAAAAATTAATAAGTGATTTTGAAAAGCTTTTAAAAAGTATGAGTCGCAAAAAACAAGATGTCAAGCTGTATCTAACTCACTGTATTTATAATACTCTGCAAACCTCACTCACACTGCAAAGTGTGGATTTGCCTAAGATTAAATTAATCCCTGTTTACACATATCACATAATTCTATCTCTTTCATCCCCAGGGACAACACAGAGAATTTCTGAGGCATGAGTGAGCATACTAATTTTAGACAAAATGAAGTGTAAGGAACTAAAAAATGTTCTGTTATGATAATAGTAAAATATAGAAAGAACTCACTAATTACCTCTCATTCTCAATCAGACATGCAATTCCATTGAGAAACTTGGTTTCAGATGTACAGTCTGAGGTTATTCAACAAGGACATTTTCACCTCATGAGTTCTCAATTACAAGAAAATATGCCTAAATTTATCAGAATTCATAGCACCCTTTTAAGGAAATAATTTCACTGATGCACGCTAAGTGATAAAATAAGACCCCTTAATATAAAGACTGCACATAAATATAAGAAATTTTTTCTCTAAATTTAAAATAATAATTAAGAAATTATTCAGGAACAAATCAGTAAAAGATGGTTGGGTCCTGTATAAGAGGACTAGAAAGGGAAAGAAGAAAATTACCAGTCTAGACAGTATATTATATTCTTAACAAATCACATGATATTATTATGCTATCTTTATTACACAGATTAAAAAGTATACATTTATAAAGGTAGATAAATTTCATACATCAAAAAGTTAGAAAGTAGTAGTGCCATCATTTAAAACCAGGTTTCTGTGAACCCAATGCTGGGTTTTCTCTTGTATTTTCCTCATTGTACTAGACACTCTTGGGAAAATGCCCATGACTGTAAAGATGTCATATATTCTATTGTTTAATGTATCTAATTGTTAAATAACTATAATACCAGTATAGCTTTTCTTGTCATTAAATTAATTGTGAGTGTGAAATAAATAGCAAACTGAGAAACCATTATGTTGGTATACATTCATATAAATACAGGTGAATCTAGCTGTAGATTTTTGTTTAAGGAAAATATCGCTATATTGTCTCATAGGATAAAAGAAAGAAAAACGGTCCTGAGTTATCACTTGAAAATACAACAAAGGACACTAATAGGATTGTACTTGTAGCTTTATTGTGAATGCTTGGAAGATTCCTTCTGTGATGATTATTGATGAACTTATCTACCCTTTACCTCTCTTCTTAGTGGATATTTAAGGCATACCTAGAAGTTTGGGAGGGTGGGAGATGTTTGGCTCTAGACTCTGTCCATCATATCCCGTAAGATTAACACTCTAATCCTTATGATGTTTTCATGAATTTCTAGGTATTTGTATAAGCTGTGAGCATTCAGGTAAATTGTCTAACCACAGTTGTTATTCAGGCAGAAAGGAAGAGCTGGCATGTGGCTATTTGATAAGATAAAGTATTTGGGAAAGGAGCTGAAGAGCATACCAAAAATACCTTTTCCTCCTTCCTACCCTATATACAAATCAATACTAGGAACAAAGAAAGAGTAAAGACAACTCGGACTTCCTAATGTGGATGACTTCTGCATGTTTAGCAAATGTGGAAATGGAAAGTTGCATATTTCAGGGCAAGTCAGGTTAATGTTACTTTATTGATCAGGGGTATTTTGTACAGTTCAGAGTAATCCTGTAAAGAGTCTGAGGGGAATCAAAATTTTATTCAAAACTCTACATAGTAGAAAAACTTGGAATTCAGCAGAGTAAAACTGTACAACTCTATCTCCAGTCCCAAGGCTATAATAGTTAAAGCAAGAAATAAAATTATTAACCAAGGAAATTTAACATATAATTGGATTACCTTTAGGCTTTCATTCTCATATATACATATTCAATAGCCTCTACTCTCCTTAAATTGAAGAATTACATTGAAGAATTAAAGAGAAGACAGCAATCACTTTAAATGCTATAATCATGATTATTTCAGATAGACAGATAGATAAAACAGTTTAGGTCTATAAACCTTTCTCCCCTTTACAATTTTATTTAGCCTTTTCTGAACCATACATATCATTTTCAAAGAAATTTTGAAGAATAATGTCTACATCTGTAAAATTCTCATTTTAGAAATTAAAAAAAATAAGGTTCAGCATTTAGGTGACTTAATCAAGGCCTATGAGTATAAAGAGACTAACTCATGATCCAGGACCTCTGATTTCTGGTGCAATAAATGTCCCACACCACAATAATGCTTTTCAATCCAAGCTCTATTTTGCATTTATTAAAATGTTTATATAGAATCATACTTAGTAGTCCAGATTTATACACACTACATTCAGTCTACTACTATATATAATGAAATGCAGTGTCTATTGTTTTTTTGGCCACCTGATATATCTTTATTCAATCTTCTATTCCTGATTGTAAACCTATTCCCCAACCCCCTAGTTTCAGGGTAGACATATTGAGACAAGTTGAACATGAATTGGCACATTTCTCCTGAACACAGAGATTGGTATGGGAGCAGGGGGCACTAATCAGAATCCAGGACTGATTAGAACAGACTGGGGAAGAGACAGTGTCTTTTCTGAGAAAATTACTATCCTGGGAATAGCTAACAACGGTCATCTTCCCAACTATATGGGGGAAACTGCCTGCAAAATAAAGTTGAGAATAGACACACAGAAACAGGAGATGGAAGGGGAAGAGAGTCCTGGTGAGCTTGAGGTTCTAGCGTTACCTTTGATGCCAAGGTTCCTACAGACTTCCCATAGAACTTGAGCTCTTTCATAGTGTTCTTGACTTTTTGCTAAAGCTATTCAAAATTAAAATAACATTATGACAATGTTTTCCAGGTTCCCCCATGTTATTCCTGATGGTAAACGGAATATGATTGACTTTTTTGACTAAAAGAGTACATGAGACTGTAATCTTTAGAAAACAATCTGAACACAACATTGCAAATCAACTATACTTCAATTAAAAAAAGGAAAAAAAAAAGAAAACAATCTTAAAGAAAAACTCATTTCATTTCTTGTCTTATTAGAAAATCAAATCCACCTTGTAGGGAAAATTAATTGCTTAAAATAATTTACATATAATTATTTTCACTAAAATTAATGTAATTTTCTGTCCATTTAAAAATTTGACATCCTTATGAAATTGATTTCAATAATTTTCCTTTCTTTTCTTTTTTTTTCCTTTCTTCAAGTTTTTTTTGGTTTATTTCAAACTTAAAGATTTCAATATACAAAGCCTGTTGCATTAGGCCTTACGTAAACATGTATAGCTGCAAAACTCTGACCAAAATCACTGATCTAAGTCACTGCTGAAACCTGCCTAGAAGCCTCCAGGATATAAGACAGATAGGTAGATAGATAGATAATGGTAGATAGATAGATCTCCATTATGTATATATATTTGTATTAGTCAGGGTTCTCTAGAGAAATAGAATGAATAGAACCTATGATATACATTATTACAACATATATAAGTATCATAAGGAATGTAATATTTTAAATATTTTAAAATATCCTATATATTCATTACAAGGAATTGCTCACAGGACAAGTCCCACCATCAGCCATCTGCAAACCAGAGACCCAGGAAAACACATGGTGTAATTCAAGCTTATGTGTAATTCAGTCTGAGTCCAAAGTACTGAGAACCAAGGGAGCCAATGGTGTAAATCTCAATCCAAAAGCCAAAGAAGATCCATGTTCCAGCTCATCCAATCAGGCAGAAAGAACAAATTCCACACCCGCCACTCACTGTTCTATTCAGGCCCTCAAAGGACTGAATGATCTCTACCTACCTTGAGGAGGGCAATCTGCTTCACTGATTCAAATGTTAATCTCATCCACCAACACCCCCATAGACACACCCAGAAATAAATAATGTTTAGTCAAATATCTGGGCACCCCATGATTCGGTCAAGTTGACATGTAAAAAACCATCACAATATTATTCACTAAAGGGGAGATATCTATATCTATAGGGATATATAGGATATATCTATATATGTAGAGGATATATAGATATCTACAGTGAATAACATAAGGCCAACAAGAATAAATTTGGATGAAAGTGAAGGTCTACATTCATGTTAAAGATAATTGCAACTAAATTAAGCAGAACTTAGGGTACATCAGACAAAGTAAGCACTTATGTGAAAAAGACTTGTGAAGTTCAAGGAGTTTGGCAAGACAGCAATAAGAAGAGAAGAGAATGAATTAATATTAAATTAATTTTAACTTGGATTATAAGTACATGAGTAGAATTACTATTTTATTGTTCACAACTGACATTCTTTAATTCTATATTAATCAAGGGAGTAGAACACCTGAGGGAATATAAAGGGCTGGTCACTCAAAATTGGGAACAAACCTTATATCAAATTAAGAACAAGTATAATTTATTTTTTAGTCTTGTAGAGGTGTGCAATTATTCTTTTAAATGCCAAGAATTTCACACTCATTATGGAGTACTAAAACTGAATAACTTTGTAGACATTATGAACACTAACTGCAAACATTACACGAAGGAATGTATAGATAGCTTTCACATGATTTATTTTTATTAATATTTTCACTAACGTCCTATTTAATACTTATGAAATCACAACAGCATACATTACTGGTTTTATTCTTTGCTTTTTGTAATAAATGCAACAATCAAGACAAATATATTTTTGCCTAGAAGCCTCTAGGATATAAGATAGATAAACAGATAGATAGATAGTGATTTAGGTGACTTCACCTAAGTGAAGTCACCTAAGTATTTTTTATTCTACCATCCTTGATAGCTAGATAAATCTACACTCTAAATTGACTCTCCATACCATATCCCTAATGATAATGCTTCCTAATGACGTGCTTAAACTCTACAAATATTCTTCAATGAATTTTTCCGATAAGATAAAGACAAATTTCTTAACTACTTCATTTGCTTTAACCTAGTTCTATTAGATTTCTTTATGGTGCCATTTAAAAGCACCTTTTTTAATTGATCAAAATTACATTTTTAAAATGAGTTGGAGATAGTCTTAAAAATATTTGTGAACTAGTAACATTAACTGAAACATACTTTCCATAAGTTGGGAAATGACATTTAATGATATGTCACTAAAATGACAGCTATTAAATTTGTGGTACATTAAAACTGCATAAAGTATGTTTCTATTGATGTTTATATACTGATTCTACCATGTGTACCTGCAAAGTAATTAAACTTTTAAATTACATACGTGCGTTTATTAATGTCCTCTATTTGAAGGTTGGAAAAAACAAAGGCAGGTCTGTAATGAATGAATAATGACTAGAAACAAAATTAAGAGTTACTGTTAAAGAAATTTTTGAATAATTGGATTGTTAAAACAATGGACTAGGCCACCCTGAAACATATTGAGCTTTCCATCCCTAAAAGTGCTCATACACAGAGTGGATGCCCTTTGCCAGGAAACTCATGAATGATTTAGGAAGATGTAATAGATAAATTTGAATTTCCCTTTTATTCTCTCAACATTAATATTCTCTGACTTTATTAAGCAAAAAAAGTGATTATGGCATAAGAAAGAATGGATGCTGAAACATAAGCAGCTATGAAAAACAGCAAAGTTTTGAGTAATAGTGACTTTGCACCTCAATGATCAAGAAACAAGGGTCATAGGGGCTTTTCTAAGACTTTGTCTTGTGAAACCCAGAAAGCTTAGCCACCCTCTCCCTTGTCCTTTCACAGCATGTTTCACATTGCATTGTATTTAATTGTTTATGTGTCAGTCTCTCTCACTAGACTATGACATTCTTTTAGTCAGTCTTATTTACTTTTGAATACCCAGTGTAGTCACCACTGTTTGAAATAGGTTTCCAACAGTAATTATTAATGCATAAAAAGGTCAAGCCAGTACAAAATGTATACCTCACCCAACCTGTTCTGAAGTCCTAAGTCCTTAATTATTGGGAAGTACTCAGACTGCAGGAAATGAATCAATTGTGCTTGCAAATCAAATTTTAGGTAAACAATATAATAAAAGCTTAAAATTTCAAACAACAAATTTAGGGACTCTCAAGTTTCCCAGATTTTATTCATTTAATATTTGCTCTTACTCACCCTCATATATTATGTTTATTCCTCTCTTATATAGTAAGTATATTATTCATGTTTCCTACTTTACTTTTTTGATAAACTTATTATTTTAGAATAGATTTAGATTATACAGAAAAGTTACAAAGATAGTACAGATAGCTCCCATATACCCTATTCCTAGTTTCTGTTATCTTACATTAGTATGGTACATTTGTGACATTTAGTGAACCATGATCTTTAAATATTACCAAATAAAACCCATACTTTATTCAAATTTCCTTAGTTTTCACCTAATATCTTTTCTGTTCCAGGATCCTATTCAGGGCACCACACCACAGTTAGTCCTCATGTCTCCTTAGATGGCTCTAGGCTGTTGACACTTTCTCAGACTTTTCCTTGTTTTTGATGACCTTGACAGTTTTGAAGAGTGACTGGTCAGTGATTATATAGAATGTCCCTCAATTTGGATTAGTCTGATGTTTTTTTCTCACAATTAGACGTATCACATCATTTCAAGGGTACATTCTATCACCATGAGTTAACACTGCTGACATCAACCTTGATCACCTGGCTGAAGTAGTTTGTCAGGTTTCTCCACTGTGAAGTCATTCTTTTCTCCCTTTCCATACTATACTCTTCGGGAGACAATCACTATGGGCAGCCCATACTTAAGGAGAGGGGAGTTATGTTCCACCTCTTTGAAACTATTAGAGACTTTGAAATCTAGCATCTCCCCCCTATCATTTAGATTAGCAGTAGCCTCAAATTAGAAAAATCTGATAAATAATGTAGTAGATCTTTCTTGAGTTTATAAAAGGAATCTCTGGGGAATCTCTTTGAACATCTCTTAAAGGACTACATATTAAAGGGAGTGCTCTCTGTACAGACTCTTGAATAAAACTGAACAGGACTGCTATAGGATAGAGACTACAATGACTGCTATGTAAGTTCAGTGCTCACAAGAGTATTAGGTGAGATTGAATTCATATCTATCTTCAAATTTCCTATTCTTATTGTATTTATACAATAAATCAATCTGTCTGTATCCCATGAATGCTATTTGTAGTGTGAGTGTTTGCATGTTTGTGGTGTGTCTATATCTATAACTGCTGTTCAAATGTGAAGTCTTTCTTTTTCTTCTCTGTATATTTTTCTCCCTTTTCTGACTGGCTGACAAATAGAAACAAAGTGTGTGTGTTTTTGTGTGCATCTATAAACTTCTAGACTTAATTACTAGCAATTCAAAATACTGATCTACAAATTTGTTTAAGCAGTAATATATACATATATGTATAGAGGGATATATATATGTGTGTATGTATACATATATACATAAAATTTAATATTTTCCACAAAATGGGTTTTCTTTTACTAATAAAAATATTTTCATTTACTTTGAATCAGTATATTTAATAAAATATAAGGTTCACAATTTCTGATTCACTTTAAATGTTAACTTATTCACTTACAAAATATTTATCTAGCCCTACCATATGCTGGACACCGTGCTTGATGTTGGGGATAAAATAATGATGAAAAAAGTTTTGGCTTTTGTTCTCTCCAATACACATATATTAGGCCACTTGTAGTTCTATAGGTCTCTTTGCTCAGCTCGTTTTTTTTTCCTACATTTCATTTCATAGTAGTAGATAGTTTCTACTACTATGTCTTCAAGATCACTAATATTTTTTCTTCCACATCTAATACACCATTAAACCAAATCAGTGTTTTTCACTCATGTATTTTTTAACTTGTGTCTCTACATAAAATGTTCAAACTTTCCTGTGTCTTTCTGAACATATGGGATAGTTATAACTGCTTTGGTACTTGTATGCTATTTCTAACACCCGTGTTAGTTTTGGGTAGATTTGCATTAATTTTTTTCCTCTCCATAATCATATATTCCTGGGTTTTTCTTTATCATGCTGCAAAATTTTTCATTAGATGATACATGTTGTGAATTTTACCTCATTGGATTTTGGCTAAGATACACACACCCACACACACATGCCCACACACATGCACGCACACCCATCTACCTCTCTGCATATAGATAGATAGATAGATAGGGATATAATTTCTAAAAATATTCTTAGGCTTTGTTCTAAGACACAGTTAAATTACTGGGAAATTTGTTAAGTGGGACCAGAGTAGTGGTCAGTCTAAGGCTAATTACTGTTAAGAGGCAAGACTTTTCTGAGTATTCTTCAATGCCCTATGAATTATGATGCTCACAGTCGGACTTAAAAACAGGCACTCTTCTTGGCCCCATGTAAGCTCTGAATATTATTCCCTCTATTCTTTTCAGGTGGTCCCTTTCCTGATTTATCATAGTTTTATCACATGCATTTGTTGATGCATCCACTGACTACTCAACCACTGCAAATTCCATAGCTGTCTTTCTCTATTCTTTCTCCTCTTGTACTCTGCTCTGAGGACCGTAGCTGTCTTGTTCTTCCTAGAATGTTTGCTCTGTCTCCTCAAATAAAGGAGTCTGCTGAACTCCATGTGAGTTTCCCCTCCTGGCACTGTAGCCTGAAAATTCTTTTAAGGAAGGAAACTGGGCAATCTCAAGTTTACATCATTAGTTTCCCATCTCTCAAATATCACTGTACATTACTGTCTGATGTCCAAAGGCTTGAGAAACATATTTTCATGTATTTGGTCCAATTGTTTACCTGTTCCAGGAAGGATCTGAAAGCATTATTAACCAGTTTAACAGTTGTAAAACAATGTACCAAACTCAACTATTTATCTATCACTGCATAACAAATTACCCCCAAAACTCACAGGCTTAAAACAGCGCATCTTTATTATTTCAGTTTCAATCTATAGATTTAATGTAATTTCTATCAAAATACCATGATACTTTGACACAGAACTAGAACAAATAATTCTAAAATTTATATGAAACCACAAAAGAACCCAAATTGCCAAAGCAATCTTGAGAAAACAAAAGCTGGAAGTTTCATGCTCCCTGACTTCAGACTATACTACGGAGCCACAGTAATCACAATAGCATGGTATTAGCACAAAAACAGACACTGATCAATGGAACAGAATAGGGAGTCCAGAAATAAACTCACATATGCATGGTCAATTAATCTACAACAAAGGAGGCAAGAATATATGATGGAGAAAAGACAGTGTCTTCAGTAAGTGGCACTGGGAAAATTGGACAGCTACATGTAAACAAATGAGATTAGAGCATTTCCTCATACTATATTAAAAAATAAACTCAAAATGGATTAAAGACTGAAATGTAAAACTTGAAACCATAGAACTCCTAGAAGAGAACATAGGCAGAGCACTTTTTGACATAAATTGTAGTGATATTTTTTAGGATCTGTCTCCCAAGGCAAAAGAAACAAAAGTAAATATAAACAATAGGATCTAATTAAACTTAAAAGCTTTTGCACAGCAAAGAAAACCACTGACAAAATAAAAAGACAACCTACTGAATGGGAAAAAATATTTGCAAAAGATGTAACTGATAAGGGGTTAACATCCAAAATATATAAACAGCTCACACAACTCAATTTCAAAAAAACAAACAACCCATTTAAAAAATGAGCAGAAGGCCTGAATAGAATTTTCCAAAGAAGATATACAGATGGGCAACAGGCACATGAAAAGATGTTCAACATCACTAATCAGAGAAATGCAAATCAAAACCACAATGAGGTATCACCTCATACCTGTCAAAACGGTGATCATAAAAAAGTTTACAAATAACAAATGTTGATGAGGATGTGGAGAAAAGGGAACCCTCTTGCACTGTTGGTGGGAATGTAAATTGGTGCAGCCACTGTGGAAAACAGTATGGAGGTTCCTTAAAAACTAAAAATAGAACTACCATATGATCCAGCAATTCCACCCCTGAGTATATATTCAAAAGAAATGAAAATACTTATTTGAAAAGATATATGCACTCCAATGTTTATATCACATTATTTATAACAGCCAAGATATGGAAGCACCCTAAGTGTCTATCAACAGATGAATGGATAAAGAAGGTATGTTACATATTTATACAATGGAATATTACTCAGCCATTAAAAATAGAAATTCTGCCATTTGCAACAATGTGGATGGACCTAGAGGCTATTATACTTAGTGAAATAAGTCAGACAGAGAAAGACAAATACTGTTATCACTTACATGTGGAATCTAAAAAATAAAACAAATGAATGTATATAACAAAACAGAAACAGAGTCGCAGATATAGAGAACAAAAGAGTGGTTACCAATGGGGAGAGGGAAGGATGGAGGGGCAAGATGGAGTGGGGGATTAAGAGATACAGATAACTATGTATATAATAAATAATCAACTAGTATATATTGTACAGCATGGGGAAATATAGCCATTATTTTGTAATAAATTTAAATGGAGTATAATCTATAAAAATATTGAATCATTATGTTGTACATCTGAAACTAACAGAATACTATAAATCAACTATACTTCAATTTAAAAGAAAAAGATAAACAAGAGTCGCAGGGACATTTTGGACTAGAGAAAATATAATGATTCGAGTTATTATGCAAAGATACACATATCTAAAATTCATTGAGCTGTAGATTTAAGATTAGTGTACGTTTATGTTTACTTATTATATCTCAATAAAAATTTAAATTACATTAAATTAATAATAAATTAAAATAAAGCTCCCAGGTGAATATTATAGTTGTTCACAAAATTGAGAACCACTACTTTAAATATATGGCTCTCAAGCACAGCTACGTATTGGAATTGCCATGGGGAGGTTTTAAAAGCATTTGAGCTTCATAAAAATTAATTAAATCAGAATCTCTGGGTATAGAGCCCAGGCATAGGTATTTTATAAACATTCCCATATGATTCTAAGTGAAACCAGGTGGAAATGGTTGAAAACTATTTCACTAGATATATTATACTCCCCAGTGCCCCAAATTATTCTTGGTTTGTACAGAATAGCACTCATAGGATAAAACTCTTTGTTGAAAAAAAATGGATAAATTAATAAGTCAATAGTTAATTGACTTTGGTTACTTTGATTATGCAATCAATAAACCATCCTTTTTTGTATAGTCATTGTTTTGGCAGAAAGCAATATAACCTCTACTTAAATTTCAGAGGTCAGGGTAAGTGTCACAGGCTTGGCAAGATTTAATACTGAATTTGGATTCATTCTAAATAAATTCAAATGAAACTGAACAGGAGAATCTACATAAAACAAATTGAGGAAAGTATACTACTAGATTTGAATACTGACATATATTAACATATGACTTCAGTTAAATATAAAACTTCTTTATAAAAGTTATCAGTTTTCTACACATTTCTGTCACATTCTCCCAATAAGCAAACATAAAAATAGCAGGTACCATTTATTGAATACCTACATGACAGACACAGGGATAAGTGTTTTCTAGACATTATCTCACTTAATCTTCACATATACTCCAAAAACCTATAATGCAAAATTATTATTGAGTTTTTTAGAAATGAGAGAATGGAAGCTTCATAGTGTTTATGATACTTAATCCAGGTAACCATATAAGGTGTCCAAGATGGGATCATCCAGATCAATCTAACTCTGAAGCCCTGCTTAACTCTGTTAAGCAAGAGCCCTTGGCTCTACTTAAAATCAAGTCTCTGCACTCCTGTGATGTTATCATTATGATGCATTTATGTCTTTTAAAAAAGCATCTTTTATAAGTGCCTTTATATTCTTCAAGTTTATCCAAGAAATAAATAAACTTGGTGAGACAGGCGTAGCAATTTTACCAACAGCTAATCTGGAAAATCTCTTCACATGTTAAAATATATAACTGCCATTCCTTATGGCTCACTCCTGTTAACACATCAACACCACTTCCTCTTATAACTTCATGTTCTTTATTTTGCAAAATACCATTTCAATTAAAAATAGTGGCTAGTTGCCAGTTTCAAACAGCAGTAATTGCTTGTCTTGCAAATTGAATACACGTAAAAAGAATGATTTGAAGAGGAGAAACATAGCCTCCTTTAATCTTTATTTTATAAGAATAACTTAGCCCCCACCAAAGTGAAATTCAGTGGCTATCATAGTAAAAAATAAATACCTTTGAAATTCACTAAATTATATGTTGCATTATTTAATAATCAAATCAAATACATAAATTTTTCTTCATTCCATGTCTGTTTTTCCTATTTAAGTTAAAAGTTCTAGATGAATATAGAAGTACTATAGTATGTTATATAATTTTTAAATTATGTACTTTTGTAATAGAGAAGAACAAATCTGACTCCATATTGGACCTGTTTTTACTTTAACCTTTGTATTTGATTGCTTTTGTTACAAGTTAATCACTAAAGGAATGTTGCCTACAGCTTATAGTGTATATAATGGCCCATCTCCAGGAACCCTGCCTCCCATGCCTGAGCATTAAGCTCAAATACCTTTATTTAAGCTCACAGGAAACATCCTGACCAGGCCCATCTATGAATGCCTGCAAGAAGGAAGAAATTAACACATCCTCTCCAGAGTCTGGCTGGACCCAGGAAATATTTGCAACAACTTATCACCTTTTTTACTTTATTTCCTCACCTCCCTCTCTTTGCTCTATGAAAGAAAATAGTATCCAAACCCAGGCAAGACAGTTCCTTGGGACACAAGTCCCTCATCTTCTGGATTTGCTGGCTTTCTGAAAAAAGTTGCTATTCCCTACCCCAACACCTTGTCTCTCAATTGATTGGCCTGTCGTGCGGTGAGCAGCATGAGTTTGAACTCAGTAACACTTTCAGTACCATTTCCCAGATGAAATCAGTGAGTATATACAATCATAGCCAAACTTATGCAATAGAATATTTGCAATTTGGTAGTGAAGCATAGGAATCAGGGGAAACAGCTAGGTTTTGTTAAGATTGTTAAAAAAACAGAAGATATTCGGGACTTCCCTGGTGGTCCAGTGGGTAAGACTCCACACTCCCAATGCAGGGGGACTGGGTTTGATCCCTGGTTGGGGAACTAGATCCCACATGCATGCCGCAACTAAGAGTCTATATGCCACAACTAAGAAGAAGTCCACGTGCTGCAACTAAGAAGAAGTCTGCACACCGCAACTAAGACTGGGAGCAACCAAAATAAATAAATATTTTAAAAAAATATTTGAGAATGACGATTGAAGGTCTACTCCTCATATTAGGCTTATTTTTGCATCTCAGCAAAAAGCTGAGAACATTAGCGTGCCCTGTAATTATGATATTAGTTAATTATAATTAATGGACAAATGTATGGAGTTACCAGGGGTCAAATCCTCAGCTATACAAGTTGAGAACATCATCAAGGTATTGTTTGCTGTTTCTTTGTTTTAATTTTGTTCTTTTTTTTTTTTTTAGTTTTTCAATTCCTAAATGATATTAAATTTCTTGGGAAATGGAACACATAAGAAATCTTTAAAAAGACCTATTTAAGCTAAATTGATAATTTGTTAATAGCTACTATACATTTGTATAATAACACTTCCTCCTGGTGTGTAGGTTCATCATAAAAACCAAATTACATAAGAGAAGCTGTCCATTAATCACAGAATAATAAGAAGAAATTTTGCTATTGCTTGAAAGATAGTTCCATCAGGCTAGTGTTTTATCCTTTATATCTTCAGAGACATATATACCTAGAATATAATCAGTATTGGTCATTGGAAGCCTTAAGACGTCTTCCCCCAGCAGTGCTGGAAAAACATAACATTTTTGGTACTAAGGGCTTCTTTTTCAATATCTCTAAGTAGGCAATAGGATTTTTTCTCATCACAATATTCTTTTAACAATTACCGTATTATAATTATCTAGACATCAGTTTTTACAGTATTAGTTACAATTTCAGTTACGATTTTGGAAACAAGAGGCATACTTACAAATCCTTTCCCAGGATGAAATACTACAATCTGTCAGTCAGTCATTAATTCAAGAAATATTCTGTAGAGGACATTTGTGATTTCTTCCACAGTACCAATTCCTGCTTTTCTAATAGTCCTCAGTTTCCATGCTAGGAGCCATATGGCTCCAGAAAACCTTACTACAGTGGTAAAGCATACGAGCTAGGCTAAGCCAACCAGGTAGCCTATCACTAAGCATATGACCATGTAACCCTTGCCTGACTAACTATTGAGAATCTCTTTTGCTATAGAGTGTGTATTATATGGATAAAAGACCTGGAACTCCTGTAGCCATTTTGCTTTCATATAGGAAACTAGTCAGAGGATGGAACCAATACATGAAGGAAGGCAGAGTGAAAAGACAGAGAAAATTGTAGAAAAGTAAAATGAGACCCTGATATTATAAACCTCTGCATCAAACAGCACCTAAACCTGAACCGCTTCTGGGATTACAACTGCTTCACAGCTGTACAACTGTGCAGCCCCTCAAGATCCCACTCTCAAGAGGGACCCCCCAGATTTGGTTTAATGCTCTTGTGTTGCCTTCTTGAAATTCTTAATAATTTTATCTTAGGACCTGTGGTGCTAAATGAAGTCCTATGGAACAATGGAGTGAGTCTACGAGCAAAGAAGATATATGTAGCAACAACCAGCACATGTGGGGCAGTCCCGGATTCTTGGGACTCTGTGAGTAAAACCCAGTCAGGACCTGGATACAGATTGGTAGAAGCAGCAGCCAGGGCAGCAATGGCTCTGGCCCAGCAGAGAGGAGGTGCTCCTGGTGGGGGCAGTACATGGGGGCTGGCTTGCCTGTCTCTGTACCCATCCCACTGGCATATGCACAAATGTTAACTCTGGGAACTGCCAGAACTGTCGACAGTAAACTACAAGTAAATAAAACAATATTCGTGGACATTGCAATAAAACATATTATGAAATTACTAAAATCCGTCAAAGAGTTTAGAAGCTGGTTTTGAAAAACTGCTGCAACCCGCAAATTGCAAAGCAAATATCCACAGGCTTAGGGAAATAGAAATTAAATTTAAAGATAATCATGTCACAGTACCCTTAAGTGTCCACACGGTGGTTAAGAAACCAAGGCTTTTTTGCATCTTGCGCTCCACCATTTCTCCAAGTCCTCTTCTGAATGGTCTGCAACTACATAAGAGCGTAGGGAAGACAAGAATATGGACGATTCCATGAGAGATTTTAGAGGCCATATCTGGCAGTGCTGCTCATAACTTCTCGAATTCTGCTGATTATAACTCAGTCATATGGCCCCAACAAAGGCAAGGTAATGGCAAATGTAGGACAAGAGTGTTGCAAGTTAGAAGGGGATTCAGATATTGGTCAGCACCACCACTTTTTTTTTTTTTTTTTTTTTTTTTTTTGCGGTACGCGGGCCTCTCACTGCTGTGGCCTCTCCCGTTGCGGAGCACAGTCTCCGGACGCGCAGGCTCAGCGGCCATGGCTCCCAGCTGCTCCGCGGCACGTGGGATCCTCCCGGACCGGGGCACAAACCCGCGTCCCCTGCATCGGCAGGCCGACTCTCAACCACTGCGCCACCAGTGAAGCCCGAGCACCACCACTTTTGACCCATGATGCTTATGCAAAATTAAAGTTCTCCCCTTTGGGGGAGAGTATGGGTTGTGAAGCATTACCATCCCCACATTCAGATCTGGTGACTGTCTCCTATTCCCATGTCTTTATAACTTTTCTTATTCATCCCACTGTAATCTGACTTCTATCTCTACTATTTTGATGAATACCTTTTATCAAAGTCACAAACGACGTTTTCTCTGTTTTTTTGTTGAACATCTCTTCTCCCACCCCCTGCCCCTAATTCTCTGGACTCCGGGCTCCTCCCAGCCACTGGCTAGTGTCCATCCAGACAAAAGCCTCCTCCTCTCATTGCGATACTCTCGATGCCCTTGGGGCCTCCCCGCCTCTCATCTGCTAGGAAGCCCCCTCAGCCCAAGACCACCGTCCTCTAAACGCCCTCCTGCAAGCGCCCGGATGCTCCTGCCCCGGGCGCCTCAGCTCCCTGCCAGCATTTCCCCACGCCGACGCCTTTGACTCGGTTTTGGCCCCTCTGTTTTGCCCCAAGACCTCCCCGCCAAAGTGCCCACACACACACACGCAGCCTTCGCCCGTCTCCCCTAAACGCCGGCGTCCGGCGCCCAGTCCACTCACCCGGAGAAGCGTCGCGCAGCTGTGGCTGTCCGGCCTCCGGCGGCAGCAAGCGGATGGCCGGGCGGAGAACGAGCGCCGCCTGGTGGCCAAAGAAGCCGGGGTCGCGCTGGGGTCACGCGGCCCCGCACCTGTGAGGCGGTGCAGCTGCGCTGTCACAAATGACCTCTTAATTACAATCCTCAAGGTGAAACTTTCAGCGTTTAATTGAAATAATAGTACATTTCAGCTGATTCTCCCAGTTAGATTCAGTTTCACCTTCATCTATGGTATTTTTCATCTTGTACCCATCACCGTTATGGAACTTAACATATTGTATTTTAAATATTTTGTATATATATGTCTTACATTGACTCCTAAACCTCAAGGACAATTTCTTTTCAATTGTGTAATTTTGATCCCTATTGCATTGTCTGGAATATATCAGCACCTCAGTAAATACTGGTTCACAAACAAATAGGTGAACCATTAGCCATGTTTTCTGTAAAGTATATACAGAACATCCAGTTAAGGATGTCTAATAGGTTGTTGGTTACATATAAAAGGAATTAATCTAGGAGATACATCTTCCCTAGTTGATAGCCACAAATATCCAGAAGTTGAAATTCACGTATGTGTGTTTGGGGTTTACTTAGCTCCTAGGATTTGTGAGTTAATAATTTTCATCATATTATGAACATTTTTGGTGATAATTTCTACAAATAAATTTTCTATTTTCACTCTCTTTTAGAAACTCCAGTTATATATATAACAGGTCACTTGAAGAGTTGTCCCACAGGTGTATATGTTTTTGTTTTTAGGTCTTTTTTCCCCCCAAGGTTTTTTGGGGGTTCTTTTGGAGAGTTTTGATAGCTTCAAATTTACCAATATTATCTTCTGCCATATCTAATATCATATTCATTCCTTTCAGTGATTTTCTTTCTCAGACATTGTAGTTTTTATTTCTATAAGTTCTGTTTGCGTCTTGTTTATATTTTCCATTTATCTACTCAACACAATCAGTCTCTCTTCCACCTCTTACAATACACGGAATAGAGTTAACATAAGCATTTTAATGTCCCTGTTTTTAAATTCTGACATCTGTATAACTTTGGGGTTGGTTCTGATTTAATGGATTTTCTCCTTTTTATAGGTCATATTCTTCTGCTTCTTAGGATGCCTTACAATTTTTTTTTATTATATGCCATACATTGTAAATTTTACCTTGTTGAGTAGTGTATATTTTTGTATAATTATTCTTGAGCTTTGATCTGGGACACAGTTAACTTATTTGTAAGCTGTTTGATCCTTTCAGTCTTCCTCTTGATTTGTTAAGTGGGACTAAAGCAGCATTCACTCTTGGGATAATAATTCCCCACTACTGAGATAAGGCCCTTCTGAGAACTGTACTCAGTGTCACACATATTATGAGGCTGTCAGGTCTAGATGGGGAACAGATACTCTTCCCAGCCCTACGTGAGCTCTAGCTACTGTTTCTTCTAATCCTTCAGGGTGAGTCTTTTTTCCTACCGCAAATAATTCCCTCAAAAAATTTGCCAATCACTACTCTGCTGAAGACTAGAGGAGCTCTGCAAATCTCCTCAGTTCTTTATGTACCTGTCCTGTCTTCTCACCTCTATTTCCTCAACTCAGTGAGGCTGCTGAATTCTTCCTGGTTACCCACTTCACTGAACTATGACCTGGAAAATCCTTGAAGCACTCTACTGGGCCAATCAATGCTCATTTCACTTACTTCCTCTCTTTCATGGTTCACTGACTTTGATTGCTTGATGTCCAATGTTTAGAAAAACCACTGTTTCATAGGTTTATCCATATTTTTAGTTGTTTAGGCAGGAGGATAATTTCCATTCCTCTTACTCCATTTTAGTTAGAGTCAGGAGCCCAAGACCTAGGAGTTTAGATAATTTCACCTAGAAATTGAAGGAAGAAAAAGAAAGATAAAGATGATGTCCTGAATTCTTCCATATGGAAACAGAAAAAATAATGAAAAAGCAGTAGTGGTCATGGAAGGAAGAAGAAAAATCTTAAAAAGACAAAGGTAAATACCAAATGTTTATGGTGGAATCAAGAAGGCAGGGGTAATCAATGATGCCAATCACCTCGGATAAGTTACACTGGATAAGAGAATAAAGTGTCTTTAGGACATCTTTGGAGTCCCCAGTTACAGTATGTTTAGAAATGAAGTGGAGGTTAGTGTTTGCTTATAAATGGGATGGGAGCACGTGTGATAGCCTATATAGAACATTCTTTCGAAAACTTTTGTTGTGAACTAGAGATAAAGGAAAATGAAACGGGAAAAATATTTTTTGTCTTTCATATTTCTACAGTGGGGAAAGTTAGCAGTTGTTTATATGTTAGAGGAAAAGAGACAGCAGTAAGATACTGCTGAAGATAAAAAAAGAAGAAACTATTAATGGAGCACATTTCCCAGAGACCAGGCAAGCCTTCTGTTCACGCACAGAATCAGAACGGAGAGGAGTTAGTAGAGATACATATATCTTTGTCGTTTCAAGAGGAATGGAAAATAAACATGTGTAAATGTTCAGTTTCCAGCTTTTCTGTGAAGTAGGAAAGTAGTTTGCTGAGTCTACTTAGATAGACTCAAGTACATGAGGAAAGTGACAAAAATGTGAGTGTACATCCAGGGAATGGCTGAAAAAGCTGGGTGTGGCTCTAAACAATAAACGCCAGAGAACAATGAAGGTCCTGCTCAGCTGAAGACTTGTAACTATAAATTTAAACTCAGTCATAGTGTTAGATTTTCTTCCCCTTCCTTATGCCACTTATAAGGCATAGAACCAGAGAAGGATGATTTGAATGGAATCAAAGTTGAAATTTTGCAAGTGGCTGTGATGAAAAAGAAAACAGTAAGATTATGCTGACAGCCCAAGGAGTTGAGAGTGTAAAAGGAAAAAAAGGGCACACAGTAGGGCTTAGAAGCCTCAGGCGGAAAAGGCAAGGGACTGGAAATTGTAATGGGTGTGCAAGAGCAAATGTAGTGAAAGCAAGCTGGTGAGAAACCCAAAGAAACTGGAAGCTGTGTAAGAGTGGAGCCATGGATTTTCACACCTGAAAGAGCTGTCGTGATGACTGGCTGTAGTGATGACAACCCACTAACCTCAGGTGTGGGTTGCTGTTGAAGTGGAATGGAGATGATGCTTTCACTCTGAAAATCAAATGGTTATGGGGCTGGACTTATCATGCAAAGAGCCCTTGAGTTTCCCAGTATAACTTGAGAGACCTGAATTAATGAGGAATACCTTGAGTTAGCTGCCAAATTCTCAGAAGAATATATGGAAAGTGTTGGCTAGAGTGGGTGGGATATGACAAAACAACGTTCTGAGGGCTTCCCTGGTGGCGCAGTGGTTGAGAGTCCGCCTGCCGATGCAGGGAACACGGGTTCATGCCCCGGTCCGGGAGGATCCCACATGCCGCAGAGTGGCTGGGCCCGTGAGCCATGGCCGCTGACCCTACGCGTCCGGAGCCTGTGCTCCGCAAGCTCCGCAACGGGAGAGGCCACAACAGTGAGAGGCCTGCATACCGCAAAAAAAACCAAAAACAAAAACAACGTCCTGAGCACGCAAGGAGGAGGTCTTTTGGTCAAGAGTGGAAGATGCATTCCTATCCTCACTCTCAGTACCAAGTGTGTGGTGGGTGAGAGAATAAGCAGATTTCTCTAAAGAGGAAAGTAATAGAGCACTCTTGAGATCTTTCCACCTGATTTCACATATTTTATGTGTATTCCTAATTGTTTCAATTTCAAAAAGTATTCTCTGACTTTGAATTCCAGGGAGCACCTTATTTAATTAAACCACGCAGAGAACCCTAATAGGCTATCTACAGAAACAGGAGGAAAAACATTTAGTCGTATTAGTCAATGAAGGCTGTGGGAAAGGCAGTCAGGAAAATCAGTTGCGTAATAAACATAAATCTCCCTATGGGTAGATCCCAAAAGCAGTGTTAGACTGGCTGGGAGGCCAGGTCGTTGTTAGGCCAGCACACAACTCCAAAGAGGGTTTACTCCAAAGAGTCCTCATTCAGAGGACATTGCTTGAGCTTGCTTCATAAATTGTTTTTTTTTAAAAAAAGATGTTTTTTAAATTGCAATGAAATATCTCCATTCCAACACTTCTTAATGCTCCTGGGAGGCACATCCTAAACACTAGGAATAATCTGCTCAGTTACCCAAGAGTACAGGTTGAGCCCTCTGGACAAGTGCTGTCCTTACCCAGCTTTCAACCAGAGCAGCAGCAGAGGGCTCTGCCCGCACCCAGTCCCAGCTCTCGGGGTTTAATGCGAGTTTGGTTGCTGCCTTGAAATTCTTAATAATTTTATCTTTGAATGTGTGATTTGCAAGAACTCATCCCGGAGACTTAGAACCTCTGCCTCTGCTGGACCTATTCTTGGCTTCTCCCTCTTCTCTCCCTCCCAGAGGCAGCCTCTGCCCTCCATCACTAGCCCAGGCCTGATCACCAGTGCCCAGAAGGTAAAGGTCAGTCCTGATGAGACTTAGTGGCGATTATTCCTCTGCAGACGGGCAGTGAGAGCCTCAACACATCCTGCAGGAGACAAGTAGGGGCAAGCCTCTCACCCACCCTCATCTAGGCAGCTGATGCCTCTCAAGGCAGAGGTCACAATGTCCTTTGCGGTTGTCAGTCCTCCTTGGTTTGAGCCTGCTTGACTTCCTTGCTGTTTATGAGATTCAGCGTGTTGGTCTGGTTTCTGGCAGGAGGTAAGGACCCTGCAGCTGGTGGGCCATGTGAGCACACTCAGTCACAGAGACAAGGCCCCCAGGGGCCTGTGAATGTCTGTACTAGCCCTCCAGATATCCCCACACTCAAAGAGCAGGCCATTAAATAGTAAATTTTAAAAATATATAGTTTAGGTTGTGAAAGAGGGGGAAGAACCACAGAAGAAAGGAATTTTATTTTAAGTACCTTTACTAGCACTTGTTTCCTGCTGTTTGAATAAAGGGGTCCTATATTTTCATTTTGCACTGAGCCTGGAAAATTAAGTGGCTGATCTTCCCCCCAGCTCTCAACAACAGGAGATGACTGTTAGAGGTAAACCCACCCACATGCATTTGGCAGATTCTGCAGAAGGTTCATAAGAACATTCTGGTTTTCTTCCATAGACTAATGCCCCTTCCCTTCCCATGGATACAGTTCTGTGTCTGTGCCTGTCTATGGCGTCATAAGTGCTGGTGACTGGAAATAAATTGAGGTGAAATACTTATGAACAGAATGAATTTTCCTAAGTACGCTAACTTCATAGTTTTCATAGTTCATTTCACAGTTTGTTTTAAAATCTTATAGAATTAGTCCCAGGAAAATAATTCTCATAGGCACATAAAATCCGCCTTTCCTTAATCTGAGTTACAAGCCACCAATATAGCCCAATAAACACCACTGTAAATGAGAAGTTCACTACTTCCTTGAAATCTACTATTGATAAGCTAATGTTAAATAAATGTTTATTTCAGATTCTGAGTTCTGATGCATTTCCTTTAGTGATAAATTCCATCTATGGTAGGAATTATCATTGTTCCTATTTTACATATGAGGAAACTGCCTGAAAAGGGTTATGTAATGTCACCAGCCATGTGGTGGGGGTGTAGTTGGGAATTGCATCATGGCTGATATATGGCCAAATAACATATACAGATTGGCATGTTGGGCATGTCCTACGTTACAGAAAATCCTTGATTTGGGAATAATGCTGGAATTTAAAATTCCCATATGATTTTTAGTTCAGAAATGTGATTTCAAAAATAGAAAAATATTGATCTTTGAAAAAACACTTTAGTTTAAATAAGAAGACTTCTCTTGCCACTGCATTATTAATTAATAGAACATGTTTTAGTATACTGGAAAGCTTTTACTACCCTTCTGTTGTAATTGTCCACTAACGTTCAAAGAATTCAGATTTTTATGCAAGACGTAACAGGATATTGTGACATAAATTGTATTATAAAGGGATTTTTGCTTACAGTAGACTTAAATAATTGCATTTTAGAGAGCCTTTCCTCTCATACAGTATTCTGTGTTATATTGAGGAAATTTATCAAATGCAAAATATATTTTAAATAATGAATGTCTTTAGAAATATTATATTTGAAATTCATTTATTAAATTTAACTAAAATAAATCTTTTTTTCAAAACTGAAAAAACAAAGCTGGTCTTTTTATTCACAGATTATCAAAAATTATATTAATTTTTTAATGAATTTAATTTTTCATTGTTGTTTTGGATTTGGGGAATGGTGTGATTGTTTTCTTGATGTTTTCATCAAGAATCCCCAATATTTTATACAGATCATAGACACACTGTACTGTGTTATCAATAAGTATGAAACAGAAGAAAAACATAAACTTCTCTAGATATGAAGAAAAATAATTCGTATATCTTTGAAAGTGTATTTTGTTTCTAGAATTACTATTGGTTCACACTAAAATGTAGGTTCCCAAGTCAAGAAATGAGAAAAACTTAACAGGTAATTGCTGATGCAGAGAGCCCATTTAGAAAAAGAAATATTGTTTAAAGGACTAAAGATAAAATATGTTTTTATCGTAGCTTTTAGCTTACTTCAAGATCTATTGCTTTAAGGTTGAAAAAACACTCCAAAGAGGTCAATAATGATTCCAGATACAGATATTATACTCTACTGATAATGTCCTTTCCTATCCTCCTGTAAAGTGGTTTTCTATTACTGATGTATACCACAGCAAATGTGTACCTTTCCCTATAAATAATGAAAGCAGGCATAAGCACAAGAAATATGAGGGGACTGCTGTAAACAGATACTTCTGTTTCATTACCACTGTTTTATTAACAAATTACTGCCATTAAAGAGATTGCAAAAAGCAATCCAAAATGAAATAGGCCAGGCCTAACTCTCATTGTGTAATGAATTGAAGAGATCTGCCTGCAGTTGGTTTAGTTCCTTATTGTTTCTGTGACTGCACTAGTCTATTTTGTATTTTGAATTGCGAGCGTGCTCTCCCTAGCTGGGCTTTGTGAATCACCTTTTCTAAGGGAGAAGGGTGTTTCCAATTAAGTCAAGATATACACCTCTCATCTCCTAATGTGAAGAGTAGTGTCTTATATATAATATACCTCACATTAGAACAATATACTCAAAAGCCCCATATTTCTTACTGTAGTTATTCTACAAGCCAATAGTTTCTGATAAAATTATAAGCTTTTTAAGCCATCATGACTCCAAAACTTACTGTTAGCATATTTTTTATCTTAAACCAGTACTTCACTTTTGAATACTGAAACTTTAACCTTGTAAGTTTCTGGGGAGATCCTTAAAGTGTCCTGTTTTGAACTTTTTTAAGTGAAGGAAACCAAATGTGGAAAATGGCTCTTGTGTTTCAGAGCCTATAGTTATTTGGGATTATTCAGGTATATACAATCTTTTCTTTAAGAAGGTGAAAAGAGATGTTACTCATATCTGTTTCATTTTTGGAGCTTGAAAAAACAAAATTGTGGCAACATTCTGCCAATTCCAACATTGATTTTGAAATGTGCCTGGTGGTTGGAAACCAGAAGTCTGATCATCACAGTTGCTAAAGAAAACTAGTGCTGCAAGATAATGACACATCACTATCCTCAAGCATGGAGACTCAGAAAATAAGGTGAATTAAATTGAATTGGTTTCCTACGTAATAAGTGCTAGATACAAAATTGAATAAATTCTCATTTTATGAAACTCATTCGAGGTTAAAACATCCTCTGTCCCTCAAAATTTCCCACATTTGCACACTATTGTCTTTAAACTTTCTTTATATCATATACTTAATATGAACAAGTTTCTACCAGTCAGTCACATTTTACATGTGAACTTAAAAAACATAATTGAGGAGGAAGACCTTCAAGATGGTGGAGGACTAAGACATGGAGATCACCTTCCTCCCCACAGATACATCAGAAATACACCTACATGTGGAACAACTCCTACAGAACACCTACTGAACGCTGGCAGAAGACCTCAGACGTCCCAAAAGGCAAGAAACTCCCCCACATACCTGGGTAGGGCAAAAGAAAAAGAAAAAACAGACAAAAGAATAGGGATGGGACCCACACCAGTGGGAGGGAGCTGTGAAGGAGGAAAGGTTTCCACACACTAGGAAGCCCCTTCTTGGTTGGAGACTGCGGGTGGTGGAGTGGGGGAGCTTCGGAGCCGCGGAGGAGAGCGCAGCAACAGGGGTGCGGAGGGCAAAGCGGAGAGATTCCTGCACAGAGGATCGGTGCTGACCAGCACTCACCAGCCCAAGAGGCTTGTCTGCTCACCCGCCAGGGCAGGTGGGTGCTGGGAGCTGAGGCTTGGGCTTCTGAGGTCAGATCCCGGGGAGAGGACTGGGGTTGGCTGCATGAAGAGAGCCTGAAGGGGGCTAAGGCACCACAGCTAGTCTGGAGGGAGTCCAGGAAAAAGTCTGGATCTGCCTAAGAGGCAAGAGACCATTGTTTCGGGGTGCACGAGGAAAGGGGATTCAGAGCACCACCTAAACAAGCTCCAGAGACTGGCGCAAGCCATGGCTATCAGTGCAGACACCAGAGACGGGCATGAGATGCTAAGGCTGCTGCTGCTGCCACCAAGAAGCATGTGTGCAAGCACAGGTCACTATCCACACCTCCCCTCCTGGGAGCCTCTGCAGCCCGCCACTGCCAGGGTCCCGTGATCCAGGGACAACTTCCCCAGGAGAACGCACGGCCCGCCTCGGGCTGTTACAACAGCACGCCAGCCTCTACCGCCGTAGGCTCACCCCGCATTCCGTACCCCTCCCTCTCCACGGCCTGAGTGAGCCAGAGCCCCCTAATCAGCTGCTACTTTAATCCTGTCCTGTCTGAGCAAAGAACAGACGCCCTCAGGCGACCTATATGCAGAGGCAGGGCCACATCCAAAGCTGAACCTCAGGAGCTGTTCAGACAAAGAAGAGAAAGGGAAATCTCTCCCAGCAGGCTCAGGAGCAGCGGATTAAATCTCCACAGTCAACTTGATGTACACTGCATCTGTGGAATACCTGAATAGCCAACAAATCATCCCAAAATTGAGGAGGTGGATTTTGGGAGCAACGGTAGACTTGGGGTTTGCTACCTGCAACTAATTTGTTTCTGGTTTTATGTTTATCTTAGTTTAGTATTTAGAGTTTATTATGATTGGTAGATTTGCTTATTGATTTGGTTGCCGTCTTCCTTTATATATATATATATATATATATATATATATATATATATATATTTAAAATTATTTTACCTTTTTCTGAATGTGTATGTATGTGCTTTTCTGTGTGATTTTGTCTGTATAGCTTTGCTTTTAGCATTTGTCCTAGGGTTCTATCCTTTTTTTCTTTTTGTGTAATTTTTACCACTTGTAATCATTGGTGGATTTATTTATTCATTTGGTTCCTCTCTTCTTTCTTTTCTTTTCTATTACTTTTTTATATTTTAATAATTTAAAAAAATTTTTTATTTTAATTATTTTATTTTATGTTTTTTCTTTCTTTCTTTTTTGTTCTCCCTTTTCTTCTGAGCCGTGTGGCTGACAGGGTCTTGGTGCGCCAGCCAGGTGTCAGGCCTGAGCCTCTTAGGTGAGAGAGCAGAGTTCAAAACATTGGTCTACCAGAGACCTCCCGGTCCCATGTAATATCAAACGGGGAAAATTCTCCCAGAGATCTCCATCTCAACGCTAAGACCCAGCTCCACTCAACAACCAGTAAGCTACAGTGCTGGAAACCCCATGCCAACCAACTAACAAGACAGGAACACAACCCCACCCATTAGCAGAGAGGCTGCCTAAAATCATAATAAGTTCACAGACACCCCAAAACACACCACCGGATGTGGTCCTGCCCACCAGCCTCTTCCACCAGAACACAGACACCAGTCCCATTCACCAAGAAGCCTACACAACCCACTGAACCAACCTTACCCACTGGGGGCAGACACCAAAAACAATGGGAACTATGAACCTGCATCCTGTGAAAAGGAGACACCAAGCACACTAAGTTAAGCAAAATGAGAAAAAAGAGAATGTACAGCAGATGAAGGATGAAAGTAAAAACCCACCAGACCAAACAAATGAGGAGGAAATAGGCAGGCTACCTGAAAAAGAATTCAGAGTAATGGTAGTAAATATATCCAAAATCGTGGAAACAGAATGGAGAAAATACAATAAATATTTAACAAGGATTTAGAAGAACTAAAGAGCAAACAAAAAATGATGACCAACACAATAAATGAAATTAAAAATTCTCTAGAAGAAATCAATAGCAGAATAACTGAGGCAGAAGAACGGATAACTGACCTGGAAGATAAAATAGTGGAAATAACTACTGCAGAGCAGAATAAAGAACAAAGAATGAAAAGAATTGAGGACACTCTCAGAGACCTCTGGGACAACATTACATGCACCAACATTAAAATTATAGGGGTCCCAGAGGAAGAAGAGAAAAAGAAAGGGACTGAGAAAATCTTTGAAGAGATTATAGTTGAAAACTTCCCTAAAATGGGAAAGGAAATAGTCAGTCAAGTCCAGGAAGCACAGAGAGTCCCATACAGGAAAAATCCAAGGAGAAACACACCAAGACACATATTAATCAAACTATCAAAAATTAAATACAAAGAAAAAATATTAAAAGCAGCAAAAGAAAAGCAACAAGTAACATACAAGGGAATCCCCATAAAGTTAACAGCTGATTTCTCAGCAGAAGCTCTGCAAGCCAGAAGGGTGTGACATATTTAAAGTGATGGAAGGGAAAAACTTACAACCAAGATTACTCTACCCAGCAAGGATCTCATTCAGATTCAACAGAGAAATTAAAACCTTTACAGACAGGCAAAAGCTAAGAGATTTCAGCACCACCAAACCAGCTTTACAACAAATGCTAAAGGAACTTCCCTAGACAGGAAACACAAGAGAAAGAAAAGACCTACAATAACAAACCCAAAACAATTAAGAAAATGGGAATAGAATCATACATATTGATAATTACCTTAAATGTAAATGGATTAAATGCTCCAACCAAAAGACATAGACTGGCTGAATGGATACAAAAAAAGACCTGTATATACACTGTCTACAAGAGACTCATTTCAGACTGAGGAACACATACAGACTGAAAGTGAGGGGATGGAAAAAGATATTCCATGTAAATGGAAATCAAAAGAAAGCTGGAGTAGCAATTCTCATATAAGACAAAATAGACTTTAAAATAAAGACCATAACAAGAGACAAAGAAGGACACTACAGAATGATCAAGGGGTCAATCCAAGAAGAAGATACAACAATTGTAAATATTTATGCAACCAAAACAGGAGCACCTCAATACATAAGGCAATGCTAACAGCCATAAAAGGGGAAATCGACAGGAACACAATAACAGTAGGGGACTTTGACACCCCACTTTCACCAATGGACAAATAATCCAAAATGAAAATAAATAAGGAAACACAAACTTTAAATGACACATTAAACAAGATGGACTTAATTGGTATTTTAAGACATTCCATCCAAAAACATCATATCTTGGGTCACAAATCAGCCATGGTATATTTAAGAAAATTGAAATTGTATCAAGTATCTTTTCCGACCACAGCGCTATGAGACTAGACATCAAATGCAGGAAAAAATCTGTTAAAAATACAAACACATGGAGGCTAAACAATACACTACTAAATAACCAAGAGATCACGGAAGAAATCAAAGAGGAAATCAAAAAATACCTAGAAAAAAATGACGATGAAAACACGACAAAGGAAAATCTATGTGATGCAGCAAAAGCAGTTCTAGGACGGAAGTTCATAGCAACACAATTCTACCTCAAGATACAAGAAAAATCTCAAATAAACAACCTCACCTTACACCTAAAGCAATTAGAGAAAGAAGAACAAAAAAACCCCAAAGTTAGCAGAAGGAAAGAAATCATAAAGATCAGATCAGAAATAAATGAAAAAGAAATGAAGGAAACAACAGCAAAGATCAATAAAACTAAAAGCTGGTTCTTTGAGAAGATAAACAAAATTGATAAACCATTAGCCAGACTCATCAAGAAAAAAAGGGAGAAGACTCAAATCAATAAAATTAGAAATGAAAAAGGAAAAGTAACAACTGATACTGCAGAAATACAAAGGATCAGGAGAGATTACTACAAGCACCGATATGCCAATAAAATGGACAACCAGGAAGAAATGGACAAATTCTTAGAAAAGCACAACCTTCTGAGACTGCACCAGGAAGAAATAGAAAATATAAACAGACCAATCACAAGCACTGAAATTGAGACTGTGATTAAAAATCTTCCAACAAACAAAAGCCCAGGACCAGATGGCTTCCCAGGCGAATTCTATCAAACATTTAGAGAAGAGCTAACACCTATCATTCTCAAACTCTTCCAAAATATAGCAGTGGGAGGAACACTCCCAAACTCATTCTACGAGGCCACCATCACCTTAATACCAAAACAAGATGAAGATGTCACAAAAAAAGAAAACTACAGGCCAATATCACTGATGAACATAGATTCAAAAATCCTCAACAAAATACTAGCAAACAGAATCCAACACCTCATTAAAAGGATCATACACCATGATCAAGTAGGGTTTATCCTAGGAATGCAAGGATTCTTCAATAAATGCAAATCAATCAATGTGATAAACCATAGTAACAAATTGAAGGAGAAAAATCATATGATAATCTCAATAGATGCAGAAGGATTTTTTAACAAAATTGAACACACATTTATGAAAAAAAACCTCCAGAAAGTAGGCATAGAGGGAACTTACTTCAACATAATAAACAAACATATTAACAAACCCACAGCCAACATTGTTCTCAATGGTGAAAAACGGAAACCATTTCAACTAAGATCGGGAAAAATACAAGCTTGCCCACTCTCACCACTATTATTAAACATAGTTTTGGACATTTTATCCACAGCAATCAGAGAAGAAAAAGAAATAAAATGAATCCAAATCAGAAAAGAAGTAGTAAAGCTGTCACTGTTTGCAGATAACATGATACTATACATAGAGAGACCTAAAGATGCTACCAGAAAACTACTAGGGCTAATCAATGAACTGGTAAAGTAGCAGGATACAAAATTAATGCACAGAAATCTCTTGCATTCCTATACACTAATGATGAAAAATCAGAAAGAGAAATCACGGAAACACTCCCATTTACCACTGCAACAAAAAGAATAAAATACCTAAGAGTAAACCTACCTAAGGAGAAAAAAGACCTGTATGCAGAAAACTATAAGACACTGATGAAAGAAATTAAAGATGATACAAACAGATGGAGAGATATGCCATGTTCTTGCACTGGAAGAATCAACATTGTGAAAATGGCTATAGTACCCAAAGCAATCTACAGATTCAGTGCAATCCTTACCAAACTACCAATGGCATTTTTCACAGAACTAGAACTAAAAATTTCACAATTTGTATGAAAACACAAAAGACCCCAAATAGCCAAAGCAATCTTGAGAAAGAAAAACAGAGCTGGAGGAATCAGGCTCTCTGACTTCAGACTATACTACAAAGCTATAGCAATCAAGACAGTATGGTAAATTTGTATGAAAACACAAAAGACCCCAAATAGCCAAAGCAGTCTTGAGAAAGAAAAACGGAGCTGGAGGAATCAGGCTCTCTGACTTCAGACTATACTACAAAGCTATAGTAATCAAGACAGTATGGTTCTGGCACAAAAACAGAAATATAGATCAATGGAACAGGATAGAAAGCCCAGAGATAAACCCATGCACATATGGTCACCTTATCTTTTTGACAAAGGAGGCAAGAATATACAGTGGAGAAAAGACAGCCTCTTCAATAAGTGGTGCTGGGAAAACTGGACAGCTACATGTAAAAGAATGAAATTAGGGCTTCCCTCGTGGTGCAGTGGTTGGGAGTCCGCCTGCCGATGCAGGGGACACAGGTTCGTGCCCGGTCCGGGAGGATCCTACATGCCACAGAGTGGCTGGGCCCGTGGGCCATGGCCGCTGGGCCTGCATGTCCAGAGCCTGTGCTCTGCAACAGGAGAGGCTACAGTGGTGAGAGGCCCACATACCACAAAAAATAAATAAATAAATAAGAATGAAATTAGAACACTCCCTAAAACCATACACAAAAATAAACTCAAATGGATTAAAGACGTAAATGTAAGGCCAGACACTATAAAACTCTTAGAGGAAAACATAGGCAGAACACTCTATGACATAAATCGCAGCAAGATCCTTTTTGACCCACTTCCTAGAGAAATGGAAATAAAAACAAAAATAAACAAATGGGACGTAATGAAACTTAAAAGCTTTTGCACAGCAAAGGAAACCATAAACAAGATGAAAAGACAACCCTCAGAATGGGAGAAAATATTTGCAAATGAAGCAACTGACAAAAGATTAATCTCCAAAATATACAAGCAGCTCATGCAGCTCAATATCAAAAAAACAAACAACCCAATCCAAAAATGGGCAGAAGACCTAAATAAACATTTCTCCAAAGAAGATATACAGATTGCCCACAAACACATGGAAGTTTCCTCAACATCACTAATCATTAGAGAAATGCAAATCAAAACTACAATGAGGTTATCACCTCACACTGGTCAGAATGGCCACCATTAAAAATCTACAAACAATAAATGCTGCAGACAGTGTAGAGAAAAATGAACCCCCTGCACTGTTGGTGGGAATGTGAATTGATATAGCCACTATGGAGAACAGTATGGAGGTTCCTTAAAAAACTAAAAATAGAACTGCAGTATGACCTACCAATCCCACTACTGGGCATACATCCTGAGAAAACCATCATTCAAAAAGAGTCATGTACCACAATGTTCATGCAGCTCTATTTACAATAGCCAGGACATGGAAGCAACCTAAGTGTCCATCAACAGATGAATGGATAAAGAAGATGTGGCACATATATACAGTGGAATATTACTCAGCCATAAAAAGAAATGAAACTGAGTTACTTGTAGTGAGGTGGGTGGACCTAGAAACTGTCATAAAGAGTGAAGTAAGTCAGAAAGAGAAAAACAAATACCATATGCTAACACATATATATGGAATATATAAAAAAAAAGAAATGGTTCTGAAGAATCTAGGGCAGGACAGGAATAAAGATGCAGATATAGAGAATGAACTTGAGGACACGGGGAGGGGGAAGGGTAAGCTGGGACGAAGTGAGAGAGTGAGATGGACATATATTCACTACCAAATATAAAATAGATAGCTAGTGGGAAGCAGCCGCATAGCATAGGGAGAGCAGCTCGGTGATTTGTGTCCAACTAGAGGGGATAGGGAGGGTGGGAGGGAGATGCGAGAGAGAGGAGATATGGGGATGTATGTATATGTATAGCTGATTCACTTTGTTATACAGCAGAAACTAACACACCATTGTAAAGCAATTATACTCCATTAAAGATGTTAAAAAAACATAATTGAATCTTGGAAAATGCAAATAATTATTTTTTATTTATATGATTGAGGATTTTTTGTGTAGTTCCAAAACAAAGCATTTTCTTTTCCTGGACAATCAAAGTAGCAAATATTCAGAAGAATAAATCCGTAAAACAGAGAAAATTATAAAACTAAGAATAAAATAACCATTACAGTCCTAACAAAAAAGTACTCATTATTTTACAATTATTTTCTAAGCATTTGTTGGTTTTATAAAATGGGAATTTTACTGTTTATATGGTTGTCTATCTTTTTGCAGAAATATATCATTTCAAAAGAATCCTAGATAATAAAGCAGGATTATAAAATCTAGATCCCTCAATACCAGATAAAAAGAAAAAAAACAAATAACCAAACAGAATCCTCAACAGCTACAAGCAAACCATGTTACAAGTAAAATTTCATACCATAATCTTTAAAAAATCTTGACCAAGGAAAGAATTCTGCTACAGCAATATTTGGGTTATAACACCTGTTAGTCATTTTGAGAAAGAATGTAAATCAAGAAAATCTCCAAAACTCACAAATACCCACCAACTGGAAGACAAATGGATAAACATGACAAGCAGGTTGTCTAGAAAAAACAGGTTCGAACCCTACAGAATAAAGCCCCCTCACCATTTTCAACTGCGGCATCGTGAACAGGAGGGAATGATCTGAGGTACCCAAATCTTCTGCCAAGGGATCATGATATTCCCTCTAGCTAAGTAGTGGGAACCCTGCTTCACACCATTTCACATAAACTAACTATAAGATATGCCAGTGTATCCAACAAAGGCTATCTATAATTCCAGCAAAGTCCTTTCTCCAAACTGGACCAAAGTGTCATATCTCAAGTCACAAACTATACTTGGAGAGGGGAAGGAAGATAGGTTTCAGATATAGTAGTCATAGAGTCAAGGAGAATTAATTCACATGACAAAACAACAAATAAAGGTTTTTGGCAGAGCAAGATGAAAAGAAAATACATGGCAAGTAAGCAAGCATACCACAGAAATAGATAAAAGAAATGTACATCACATTTTTTTAAATATCAAAGTGTCCAATCTAAAGGGGAACCCAGTGCAAAAAAAAAAAGTACACAAAAAATGAAAACACAACTCTTTGAGAGTGCCTCACAATCAAGAAAATCCAGAAATATTATAGTTAAGGGGACCAAAATAAATTTAAAACATTGTGAAATAGACTAGCCATGCTTAAAAATCATAGTATTGATATAAAAGAGGTTTCCACTGGGAAAGAAGTAGATAATCCAACATATGAAACAAGCACTGTAATAAAAGTAGTATATATGAAGATTAAAATGGCACACTGCATTTTTAAAAGATCTGGCATAGAATGAGACCTATTATTGAAACATATTGTGATTATATCATCGAACCTGATAAATAAAGAATTCTTCAGGATTCTTGTAGAAAATAAGTCACCAATGGGGGTTAAAGGTGGACCTAAACATATTGGCACCAAATTTTTCCATAACAAATTTTAGACACCAATGAACAAATTGTCTATAGATCAGAGGGGAATATATTGTGAGACAAGAATATTATAAACAGTCATTTTTTGTTATTGTCTATATGCAATGGCAATAGAAAGATATTCCTGAAAATTAATAAACTCAAGGAATCTCTGTGTGTAACATATACATACACAAAATATATAATAAATACTCACTTATTTTATATAAATATTACATATATACACATATATGTATGTGTGTGGATCTCTATATATATTTCAAGGGAGAGAAACACAGACTAGGAATGATATTTTCCCAAGGTATTATTTGTGGATCGAGATATACTTTTGTTATTTTTCTTGATTCTTCTGCTTGATTCTTAAAATAATTTTAGACATTATTTTGTATAAAATAATTAAATGATTATTTTAAAAAGTTGAAAACATAATTTTAATGATTTCCTAACATCCATTTAATGTATACACTATAATTTATTGAATTATAATAGTTTATATTTCATTTATTTCTAATTTTACTACTGTCAATCATATTGCGATGGGTATCTTTATCTATAAAACTCTATCACTGATTATTTCTAGGAACTGATTTCTAAGAATTACTACTTTAAAGAACAACATTTTTAAGTTTCTTTAGATATTAATAAATTGATTTTCAGGGAGATTTTGTTCATTTATCCTTCCATCAAAAGTGAATACAGTGTTTTTCTGACTATACCTCTGCTCGACTAAGCACTTATTTTTCATTTTTATTTTCTAGTCGTATTTCTTACGTTAATGATCTTTTCACATCCACTGTTACTGGAAAGCCTTTTTGTATATTAAAGATATCAATTTACATTTCCTTTTTTGAATTTTATATAAAGGTCATCATACTGCATGTGGTCTTTCCACTCAATACTATCATAATGAAGTCATCTATGTTATTGCACAGAGATATAATTCATTTATTTTTCCTGATGCATAATATTCCATTATGTGATTACAATAAAATTTATTTATCTATTTATCTCATTTAAAGGATTTATGATGTTTCAGGGTTTTTTTCTCTATTACAAAAAATGATTTTCTGAACCTTAATTGTACATGCTTTCTGATGTGCTTTTTTTTTTGCGGTACTCGGGTCTCTCACTGTTGTGGCCTCTCCCGTTGCGGAGCACAGGCCCAGCGTCCATGGCTCACGGGCCCAAGCCGCGGCACGAACCCGTATCCCCTGCATCGGCAGGCGGACTCTCAACCACTGCGCCACCAGGGAAGCCCTCTGATGTACTTCTGAAAAGTTTCTCTTGATAAATACTTAGGAGTTAAACTATTGGATTAGAGGGGAAACAAAAGTTCATCTTTACAAGACAATTTCAAATTGTTTTCCATACTTATTATCCAATTTATTCTCCTGACAGCATAATTGACCTCAGTGATGCACATCACCTGTAAAACTCAATATGGTCAGACTTAACTTCTGCCTAATGAATGGGTCTAAAATAGTATCTCATAGTTATCTTGATTTGTACCTTTGCGATTATTAATGAAGTTCAGCACATCTTCACACCTTTTTCAGTCATTTGTATTACTTTTCTTGCAAAACACGTGTTCATGTGTGAATACTTTTTCAATTCTGTTTACTTGTTTATTGATTGTTCTGTAAGGGTTATATGTTTGAAAATTAATATTTTGTTGTTTACAAATATTGCAAATATCTAATGCCAGTTTGTGTTCTGTCTTTTCACTTTCTCTAAAACACATTTTCACAAGCTAAAGTTCTTAATTTGTATACAGTAAAATTTGACAGTCTTTGACTTGTGATTGTTTCATGGTTTTTTGTTCAGGAAATCTACATTTTCCAAGACTGTAATAGTCACTCCTTTGCTCAAAACCCTGCGATACCACATCTGTCATAAAGCAAAATTTCTCATAAGTCGGTGTCTTTTTAATAACCCGCCACTCTCTTCTATTGACAATTACTTATCCCTGAATCATCCACACACAGTTGTAATATTTTCATTTAATACTAAGCTTTTCAATATGCTTCCCTTTTTTATTTTCTTTTACTGGTAACATTTGGCTATTCTTGGCCCTTTGTAGTTCTATATAAATTTTAGAAACAGTTTATTCATTTAAGAAGAAGTTTTTTGGGCAACACTGAAACTAGATTTAGGTAGTATTGACACATTTAAAGTATAAAGTACTCCTACACATGAACATTAAATATCTCTTCAATTCTGTCTTCATGTAAGAGACTCTGCGTGATAATTTTTATGAGTGCTAAAGGCTATCATTATTTAAAGTTTTTATTAGTTTAGTCATTTTTAATGTGTTTAAAGCAAAAACATATATCTGAATTTTGGAATTTATTGATCTTTTATCTATGCCATTTTTGATGATAAGTAGACTTTTTTCTTTAAACTACATATCTATATAGATACCCGTAATATATAATACATAATTTTACATAATATATAATATGTAAATATAACACAACATATAATTAGATATACTAGGTATGAGAAGGAGTCATATATCCAAAGACAAATTATATATAACATGTATTATAATACATATAACATATCTATATCAAGGATATCTATGGGTTGGCCAAAATGTTTGGTCGGGTTTTTCTGTAACCTCTTATGGAAAAGCCCGAATGAACTTTTTGGCCAATCCAACACATAGCTCAAAATTACTTATATTACTCAAGTAGTCAATATCCCTCTTTAATTTTAACTCATTTAATTTTCAAACATTGATAACGTTGCTTCAAAGAATCTTATCAATAGTCTTTGTCTATATTTCATTGTATTCGTAACATCCTTATGTGTCACAAAGCTATCTTGTTTAGAGGGAAAATTTTTTTTGAGCTTCACCAAATATTGTAGTCACTTTCACTGATATAAACATTTTTTGGTAACACTTTCTGCTTTGAATTCTTCTTCAAGAATAGTATTGCCACTCTGATTTCCTATTTTGCTTGTGATAACTCTATATCTCTGAATAGTTTTTTATTCTAACTACTTCAGATGTATCTCAGAAAATAGCATGTACTTAGGTTGTTATTAAAGATATACTTTTAAGTTTACATTGTTATTTTCTTGGGAGGAAGAACTGGGCCTTACATGCCTTTATATGCTCCGAGCAGTCTTCACATCCTTCTGGACATGAGAGAAGCCCTGTAGGAATCTGATCTATTAATTTTGAAATTCCATCATCTAGTAATTGTCAGTGTGAACAGTTGTAGTTTAAAAATCTGGGGACCCTTTGCCTTAGATATTGTTTTGCTATCATGATGTCATTGAAGCTCTCCTAACTACTCTTTCTCTAGCTGAAAAAGAAGGGAAATTATGTTTACTCATCAGGAAAACAGAGATGCCCAGAATGAAAGGCTCTCAGAGAAAAGCTTGGTAACATTATTATGTCTTCTATAAAAATCAGCCCAGGTGCTACTGGTTTTTCACAAAATAAATTCCCAGAGCCTAGACACTACTTATTCACCATAAAGGTCACAATTTAAGCTTCCGCTGAGATGCCATGAAAGCTTCCTATGATTCAAGTCTAGCCAGGAACCAGAGAACTGAACTAATTGGTTAAGTCTGCTCAAGGTGACAAGCTGCCGGCTGGCAGACAAAACATTTAGAAACCAGGCTGAAAATGCTACATCTAATTTTACTTAGGACGTAAGAAGAGATCCAGAAGACTGGTCTGTTTACTGGCAATGAAATATTATCCCCACACTATTCTCAGATCATCTGGGAGGAGGTATGTGTTCTTGGAGAAAGAAGGCAGCTCATCTCTGTGGGTCTTTACCTAATTATTATAAAATATGTTTGTGGCATAACATAAAGTTTGACACAGAGAATGGTCATATTTTTGTTACAAATGTAAACTGTAACTGTATTTAAAGTCTCTCTTTATCCTAATATAAAAATAAATACAATATAAAAAGAAAGCAAGCAAATTTTTAGCAATCTATAATACAGTACATTTTTAAATTCAATTTCCTAATAGATTCAGAAGGTTCAGAATTATATTTCTTTCAAGATCCTGTGTGCTGTGGGCACTTACATACATATATTCTGTGTACGTGTGTGTGTGTAAGGAGTGTGCAACATTAGAATATGTTGCAGTTAGAGAAGGAAATAAAAAGTGCACAAGTGTTAATGACTTCACAAGGGCTGGGCCATCTAAACTCTTCCAGGAAACATCTGCGAATTTAAAATCTTGCCATGCAGTTAGTGGTAATCCTTCCACTTAACTTTCTATTTTCTTTTATGCTTTGATTAGTAATCCATGTAATCACTCATTCATTTTTGGAGTTGTGTGGCCTCTAGTGGTGTCTGGAAAAAGCATACAATGAAAATATTGCAAGACTGAACACATCTATCTCCCGAGATTGAAAACTCCAAAAGATGCTGAGTATTATTCTAACTTAAAACAGTTATATATGCATTACTTTGGCTTAATACAATGCTCTTATTTGACAGTTTTAGATTTTGGTCCCACTTGCTCCAAAGCTGCTATTTCTAGACATATAGTTATAGGAAAATAATATGGAAATAATTATTCTATTCTTCATGTTGTTTCTTACATTTTCCCCAGAGGTCAGTATGAATATTTAGACTTTATAAGAAAATATTTTCCCCAAATAAATAACTTTTTTTTCAAACGAATATTATCAAATATAAAAATTTTTTTGCTTAGGAATGTTATAGGCATTTTACCTTTAACCCAAAATTAATTTTTAATTAATTTAATTTAAAATGTATATTTTCTAGATTACCTGGGTTTTTACCTAAAATTCTGAAACACACAAATCATAACACTACATCAGGCAGAAAAAATAAGCTGATGGGCAGATGTCAAAATGAATGTCACTATACTTTGCTCAGTATGAAACACTGCCATTTGCATCTTGGTCCACAGTCACTGTACGTTGAAGGACCTTAAATGAAAAGAGTGATTAAGATTATGAACCAGTTTACTGTGTTCTTCAGGAAATATTGTACTAATTAGTTTACATTTTCAAAATGTAATACTATTTCAACTTCATTCTATATTTTAATCCATTGGATATCTTCACTATTCTGACAAAGAAAAAACTATTGATTTGAAAGGGACCCCAATAAATAAGAAAAATGTACAACTTGCTACAACTGGCAATTTGGCATTGGTGTCTTTCTACAGATGGTACTATATGCAGAACAGGGACTACTTCTGGGACTGCCAGAATTTCTTCTCATACGTTTCTTTTGTTATTTTAAAAACTTACAGATCATAAGCCTAAAAAACTCTGAAAGCAGAAGGTAGTATACTCCACAGTTAAAGTACTTTCATATTTATTACAAAGTATTTTCCTGTTGCTGGAATTATTTACTAGACTACAGATTTTAAAGACATTTCCCAATTCATCACGTTTAGTAGCACAATTTCCCTCAGATTATAATGAAGGAGTTTATAACTAGATATTAGAAGATAAAGACAAAGCTGTATGTAGTGAGAAACTGAGTGATAAGAAAATACAAACTAGGCGTCTACTGATGCCCTTTGCAAGAGAAGATTACTCTGCAGCTTTAACACATTTACACTTTATAGGATAGCTGAAGAAATTGAAGCATAGGAATATATGAGCTATGTAGTGGCAGTTATTGGAAATGGGTTTTTGATTTAGTTGCCAACTGAGAATTCAGAAACAAAATAAAATCCTTTCATGGCCATCAGAAAATATGACTTTCTAAATAAGAATAATGAATATTGTCTACATAAATGATTCCCATGTTAATTCATCCAACATCTTTCAGAGTCAGAATAGCACTATTTAATAGAATTCTGACGGGGAATGTCTAACATTGAAAAGTCACTTGTATACACACCGAAAACCATATTATATAAAACTCTGTGAGGGGCTTCCCTGGTGGCGCAGTGGTTGAGAGTCCGCCTGCCGATGCAGGGGACACGGGTTCGTGCCCCGGTCTGGGAAGATCCCACATGCCGCGGAGCGGCTGGGCCCGTGAGCCATGGCCGCTGAGCCTGCGCGTCCGGAGCCTGTCCTCCGCAACGGGAGAGGCCACAACAGTGAGAGGCCCGCGTAACGCATAAAAAAAAAAAAAAAAAAAAAAAAAAAAAAAAAAAAAAAAAAAAAACTCTGTGAGAAATACCATTTCCATGATGAAACTGACAAGGCAAAAGTGAATAACCTTTGAAAGAGCAAACAATTCTTGACAGTTGCCAATCTTCCTTAATGCTATTTCCAAGGTGTTTAGTGGTGGGTGAAATTCAGCTCTGTTTGGCCGGAGTAGCTTCTGGGTCCAAGCAAGTGGCAAGAAGAGTGTGTTTCGAGGAAAGGTTTATGTTGGAGGTATATATTTGGGCTATATTTTGAAGTCAATAGAGTCAGATGGCATGTTTGAGTTTCTATTTAATTTTATTCTTCTGTCAATCAATATCTATTGACCGTGTTAATATTTTATTTTTTAATGTTTTTTATGGATATTTTCAAATATGGGTAAAACATACATAAATTACTATGATAAATACCCATATATGCAATATCCAGCTTCAGTCATGTTAATGCTTTGTATTCTTTATTTACTAGAATCAATATGCAAAAAGTTGGATTAAATAGAGACAATATGAGACCAGCATCAGAAGGTTTTAAGCCTTTTTAGGAGAGTGTTTAGCAGTCAGACTTCTCATTCTCAGCCAAATAAAATTAGATAAAATACTCAAATATTGATCCTTAGCTTTGCTCATTTGGGTGTTTTAAAACTGAAAGGCAGATTAATAATCAATTTACTAAAAATTAGATGCTAGGAACGTTATTCTGATTTGACTGCTACTGTATGCCTTTTCTTATCCTTCTTTTTTCATATTTGAAAAATGTGTAAAACACAAGTGACATGTATATACACACACATGCTTTGATAAGCTGAATTTATACACATATAAATACCAGCACATATATGTTTATTTACATGGACACAAGTATCAGTTTGCTACAGCAGTTGGTAAAATTTTTGAAAATAAAATCTTCTGAATATCAGACAATTTGAATTTAAATTTCAAGCACCATTATCTCAGTTTCCAACCAGCCACTACACTCCTGAGAAATCCTGAAACTCACAACCTCACTCACAGACCTTTAGAAAAAAATAGACCACCAATGTTAAGAGGTTCACTTTGAAGGTGAGATAAATGGTGGTTTTAATACAATACATCGTCTAGGCCAATATCTCCTTAAAGGTATTTCTGTGTTTAGTAAATTCAGATAAATTCAATTAGAATTGAAAGTGACTTGAAATGCTTACGAAGTTGGAGGTAATGTCTCTAAGAATTTAGAGATATTTTCTCCAAAATACTATTTTATAAGAAGAGCTCTCCCATGAAGAAAGAGCTCAGGTGTCACATGTTTCCTCCAAAGAATGAGGAATAACATAAGGAAGAGTAAAGGACAAGACTTTCATTACAAATGGCCAAATCCATCTCTCCCATGGGAAAAATTCAAAGATGAAACTTGGTGCTTTTGATACTATGTAGAGCCTTGAAGTAAATTTCTTTTTTTTTTTTCCCCAGATCTTTCTTCTTTGACAAAGGTCGGCTTGACTTTCTAAATAAGATTAATGCTTATGGTCGACACAGATTATTCTGATGTCAGTCAAGGCACTGCTCTTTTCTCAGTTACTAAAACAATATTGGTACTGGCAGGTATAAAACAGTCTCTCCAACACAGGCAGACAAGTGAGTTCAGTTTGGAATCTGAATCCAAATTAGGTCCCATATTAATTGCAAATGGTAAAAACCTTTGCATTAGTTTTCTAATTAAGATTAATGATAGTGGTTTGAAGAGCTGATACCAAGACCCTGGCATTAACAGCAATAATTTTTCAACTGTGGCAAACATGCTTTTCTTTTGAAGTACTTTCTAGTCCAAAATAAGAGTTGGCAAGAAGGTGGTGTTGAGAGAGGCAGAAGATTCAATAGCAGCATTTCTTAAGACTAAACCAAAAATATATTGAACATATAAAAACCTCAGGAAAAACTCTGTTTCAGACAGCACATACCCTGTCAAAACCTGCTCTCCAGAAAAAGAGCTCAGCTTTATGAAAAACAAGGGGCTCCATGTTCTTGAATGAGACTCTATTGAAAGTTATAAATAACTGGTAAAAATAAATGTTTCCAATTAAAGTGCTTCTGGATATCTGTTGATTGTGAGTGAGATGATTTACACAGAGTGCACAGCCGGAGCACAGACACACCATCTGGAATTACTAACCAAGAAACTCATAAACTTATCGATGTATTACGTGACTTACCATCAGGCCTCCATGGAGTAGGTATCATCAGATTCCAAAGCTTCACATGTAGACCACTTTAGAACTCGCTTAAGACAGAACATGTTTCATTCAGAAAAAGCCTCCCTTTTTGGATTGTGTTGTGTATGCTCTGAAAACACATTCCTCAGAGGGAGATGAAAGAAAATCTGGGGAAATAGCAACCAGTAAGTTTTTATCTCCCAGCTGTTTTGTCAGTTTTAGACAACCACAGAAATTATGCAGTGGATTTTGTTCCACAATCAGTAATACAAGCAATGTCTCAGAATATAGACCTCTTTGGAAGGATGACTGCTTGGTGCCCTTAGGATTTTGAGGTGGGTTTTTAACTTTTTTTACAATTAGATGAACACAAGAGAGCTTGTGTGCCAAGACATACATGCTCTTTAAGCAAACAAAAGTGGAAAATCTTAGCACATTCTGCATTAATAGAAACAGAACTGAATTTGCCCGAGTTCTGTTTATGAATGGCATTATTTATACAGCTGTGAATTGTATTGAAACATGACTGTGGGAAAAAAATCTACACTCATTGAATTATCCAGCTGACTTCTGTTTCTTTATGCATGCTCATCATAAAATCTAAAGCATCAATTTTTAAAAATATTGAATTCCTTTAGAATAAGTTTCAAAATTATCTCTTTTCTGGTATGACTTCTTTTTATTTTATTTATTTATTTATAATAAATTTATTTATTTACTTTTGGCTCTGTTGGGTCTTTGTTGCTACGCATGGGCTTTCTCTAGTTGTGGCAAGTGGGGGCTACTCTTCTTTGTGGTGCACTTGCTTCTCATTGCGGTGGCTTCCCTTGTTGCAGAGCTCGGGCTCTAGGCACACGGACTTCAGTAGTGGTGGCGCATGGGCTTAGCTGCTCTGCGGCATGTGGGATCTGCCCGGACCAGGGCTCGAACCTGTGTCCCCTGCATTGGCAGGTAGATTCTTAACCACTGCACCATCAGGGAAGTTCTATAACTTCCCGTTGCGGAGCACAGGTTCCGGACGCACAGGCTCAGCGGCCATGGCTCACGGGCCCAGCCGCTTCGCGGCATGTGGGATCCTCCTGGACCAGGGCATGAACCCACGTCCCCTGCATCGGCAGGCAGACCCTCAACCACTGAGCCACCAGGGAAGCCCCCTATAACTTCTTTTTAACTAGAGTTATGACCTGTTAAAATGAATCACATACATGGATTTATTTTACTAACATACCTTATCCTTTCCTTCCTTTAAGTATAAAGGCCTTCTTGTTCTCTATCCCTAAATGAGGGAGGAATCCCATTCTCCAGCTCTATAATCTCTCCTGAAATTGATTGGCTATAGAGAACCTATGGGTCACTGTCTGAAAACCAATCCCTACAGCACATCAAGATTCTTATAGTCACTCCTTCTGAAAGGGGCAAAACAAGGTGTCAGAACATTTTATTTCTTCTCAAAAGTAGAAGTAAATTCATGATAATTTTTGAGAAATCAATATTGAAATGATAGGATCAAAACCAAAATAAATATTAAAACGGTGTGATCAAAATCAAAATCTCCACAATCATTGCCAATGCTAACCTCAGTTTCATTCCTGGAAATGGTATACCAAATGGATCTGTTCGCCCCTAGCAATGGCAATTAACAAATGTAAACAGGTATGCTATGCAACAGTTAAGAAGAGCACACAGAATTGAGCAGAAGAAAGGACATTTGGGGCAACTTCAGGTGGCAGCAGTGAGCCTTGCTCAGCTGTAAACTGTAAGTTCCTTCATCTCTCTATCTCCATCGCTGTCATATCCCAAAGAAGCCCAAAAAGTGGATATTCTTGAGTTTCTGAATAATACCAAACTTTATACACATAAATTATTGACCTTTCATGTAGTTAGTTAACTGGCAGACTGACCATTAACCTATTGACCTTTTTTACAGCTTTTTTTTTTCATCAGGATAGGGTCTTTCTTGTTAGACATTTGCCCTTATCAACTTCATTCCAAGGCAGTGGGGATTTTCTGTTGTATTTTTTTTCTTTATCCAAAATTTTCAAGTTTCATGATCTGTAAATACATCTTGGTATAAGTTTTCTATTGCTATTTTAACAAATTTTCACAAACTTTTAAACTTAAAACAACACAAATTTATCACCTATGTTTCCATAAGTCCAATCTGGGTCTTTATCCGGCTAAAGTCGAGGTTTCGGCAGGACTGTTATTTTCTTCTGCTGACTCTAGGGAAGAATCTGTTTCCTCGCCTTTTCCAACTTCTAGATGCACCCCACATTCCCTGGCTGGTGGTCTTCCTTCTCCATCATCAAAGCCAGAAACCTCACATCTCTCTGACCCTTTCTTTTTTGTGTCTCATCCCTTCCTCAGACCATAGCCAGGAAAGATTCTCTACTCTTAGAGACCATGTGAATACATTGAGCCCACCAGATAATCCAGGTAATCTCCTGATCTCAAGATTCTAAGCTTAAATCACAGCTACAAAGTCCCTTTGCCATGTAAGGTAGCATATTCACAGGTTCTGGGGATTACGGTGTGGACATCTTTGGGGATTATCATTCTTCCTACCATGTCACCTGAATAATTCTCCTGAATCTCATTTGCTATGACTTACCTATCTTGTCCTCAGATCATTACAAAAAGCGGGGATTCAGATTTGGTAGAAGAACTGGAAGATATTTGGGGGAAGATCAGCATATATACCTCTAAAACTCATTACACTTAAGGGACAGAGGAAATCATTGTTTTGATCTGCCAATAAAATTGTTGCTGTATCCTCAATACGCCCATTAGCTTAGCTTAGCTATGTGCTTCCAGTCAGCAGCTCAAATAGTTATGAATACATAAATGTTGTCCCCGTCCCTGCAGTTATTCAGGAAAATGAGGAATAAAGTTATTGCCTTTACTATCATGTTCCTCCTTTTCATTGATGCCATGTCTGATTTACTTCATGTTTTGTCCTGATATTTTAATTCTTATTTTCTGATAGTTTCCTAGTACTTTTAGATCTGCTTATTTTCTCTAATCTCTAACTTCTGTTCGCTAAGGAATTGTTCCTCTGCCTAGCCGAGTGTTCTTAATTTTAATATCTGAATATTGCCCTCCAGGCAATATCTGGATGTACCCTCCACTTAATACTGCACATATTGTTACAACCTCCAGCCCTATTGTCATTCTCTAAATTACTGTCCCCAAAAGGAAACAAATGTCATTCTCACATCAGGATAATTTGAAGACAGTTTAATAAAGAGATTATTTACAAAGTTTTAGAACACCCCAAGTGACTGTAGCATAACCACAGGCTAGTAAAAGCAGAGTTGTTATAAGCCCTAGTGGGCCCAAAGGAACAAGACAGGGAAATGGTTACCAGAATACATAAGGTGAAGGCCAGCAGATAAGGTCACTTGAGAACTTCTGAACAGTGAACTTGTGAGGGATATAGGCAACCCAAGGTAGTCCTGCAAAGAGGAAGTCAGGAGAAGAACTACCCTTCCCATAGGCTGAACCCTACAGGAATCCAGAAAGCCCACTGTTGTGATCCACATGGATGGGACACTGGCTTTGAAAGCAGAGTGAGAAGGAGTAGAGAGCAAACCAGGAGGAGCAAATGGAAGCTAACAATCCCTCCCTCCCCACAAATTTGAATTATGACCATCTATTCTCATCCTGACTAACAACATAAAATGTAGAGACTTACGTATCTTAATATATATATCTCCTTTAATTTTGTGTTTCCATTAATAATGTGGTAGGCTAAAGACTAAAGGCATTCCAGCCTATGAATCAGGAATAACATATTCATATTTTTCTTATGTTTATACATTAAGATTTAAAGGTTAATATTTATTTACTTAGATCAAGTCTGATGAAAACTCCCATCATACAATTTTGAATTGAGTTGATTTTCTCATGTAAAAATGGAAGGGTAAAATTACAGTGATAATTAGGAACAACTGAGTATGATAAAAGACATTCTTACCTTGCCATCAATATGGAAACATTTAGCTTAAAATAATTAGATTCCAGAATCCTAAAGAGAAGATATGTATTAGTGTACTAATTGCTGTCATTTGCCATAGCAAGAACTATGCTTCATTCACCTTTGTTCCCCTAATATCCAGGCTGGTCAGTGCCTGGCATAGAAAATGTCCTATAAATATATTTGTTTACACAATTTTTGTCTTGCTCATGTCACACGTACACATGTAGAAGTCGTTTTTTCTATTAGTCATAGACATTGATTTCATATGTCTACTAATGCAGATGTACTTCCATATTTCACCAAACTGATTCATTACATGGTTACCACAATCTACGTTATCTAATTCATGAAATATACTGTCTTCTTATATTAAGTAAAGCTCTGTGATCTGCTCCTCTAACTGGTTTTACCACTCCCATCTTTTTGTATTCCAATCGCTCTAAGGTCTGATTTTACAGCTCCAAACATGGCCCCTTCTCTGCTGAAAAATGCTCTTTGATTAATTGCACACTGCTTCCTGAATTAAGAACAGATCCCTTCTAGAAACATTCAGGACCCTCTGCTGTGTGTGGCCTTAACTTATCTTTCCAGATACTACCCTAGCCTATAGGGCACATTTATGCAAATTAGAAAAAGACACCATCTCTGGGAAGACAGAAGCCTGAAGGTACAAGTTTGGGCTAGAGCTGATGACTGCCTTTGTGAAAAGAAAAGGGTCCCATTCTGTGGATGAGCACACTGTACACATCAGGGCACATGGCTCCTCTGGAAGAGCTTGTCAGGACATCACAAAGTTCAGAACCATACGCTCGACATCCCTGTGCCTTCACACTATAGGTTCCTGTTAAAATGGATCATTTGCTATTCTCCAGAGTAACACCTATGATTCCCTACTTTGGTGCCCTGATTCATGTTCCTCCTCTCCATTTATACATTTGGACCCTTTCTTAAATTTTCCTAGACTTCTACCACATTCAGTTAAGCACTCAACCTCTATTTTGTGTATGCCTATGTAGCAGGTCCTGTGACTGGTGTTGGAGGTGCACGATAGATGCAGATTTCTTATTCATGAAATTTTTTCTCATCCCCACAACTCAATATGATTATTCCTTTCCCTAACCACCTCACTACCCAAAACACACAATACTTTATCTGTACTTCCCTTTGGGAAATTGCATTTGCTGCTGTCTCTAGTAATGTTTTGATAGACACATCTTTTCTTTGCCATTAAACTCGATACCACAGATTTACAAATCTTGGTACCCAGAACAGTGCCTAGCTCTATAACTTGAGGGAAATAATTAAATTTAATTGAATTATTCATCGCCTATACTGTAACTATAAATGCCACATTATGATTGTAACTCAGCCCATGTTTAATAGGTCAGTAAAGCTGAGTGCATTTTCTGTTCCATTGCACCTTGAGTTACTTAAAGATTACATCCTTTCGCTAGAGTTCTCAGTGAGCATTTAGTGGCATCTTTCAGACATGTGGCACTTGTACAGCTGGAGACAGAATGGTAGAATTCTGGTAGAGTAGCTTTTTGAATTTTTTCTTTCTTTTTTTGGAGGGCAGCTTTTCATCTAGTGATGAAGACTTCTTTACACACTCTAGCTTTCTTCTTCTGCTAAATTCCCCATTAACACATGACCCAGACAGATATAGCTGTCAACATCTTCAACTTCCTCTTTCTATTTATCTTGACAGATCCCTTGGTACAGTACTAATTTTATCCATTTTACCATGGAGGTGATTATTTCAATTCATTTTTATGCTACTTCTGTATATAGATGCTCCATTTAATCCCAGATATGACTGGTCTGTGGAAATGTAAGTTATACCCATAATGAACATAAAATTGGCCTATTTAGTGGTACCTATTTAAGTAAAGAATTTTAAAATAAAATATTTTTCATATTTAACTAAAATATCTAGGAATTCCTAGAGAAAAGCATTGAACTTTCCCAGTCCAGCTGTAAAATAACTCTACCCTCCATAATTGGTTCAATAAGGACAGAAACCAGATTGGAATTGATTGAAGAGGAAATAAGAAATAAAGACACAAAGCTAATAATTTCATCAGTTCTTCTGATAAGATTTTCTGGAAAAAAAAAAGGAAAATAATGAGTTAGAATGAGATGTGGGTGTAAGATTAAAAAAAGGACTTAATGGAAGTCAACAGAGTATGTTTTATGCTGATGAGGATTATTAATAATAATGTGGATAAATGTAGAACAGATTTTGCAAGAAAGTAAGTTGAGATGAAATTCAAAGAACAATGCTATGTCCTTACTCTATCTGACCTATCAGGGCATTCCGTAGGTTTGACTACTCCTTCATGCCTAAAACACTTCCCTCTTTTGATATTTCTGATACCACATGTTACAAGTTAAGTCCTCTGTTTCAATCATTACACCATCTCTGTCTTCTTTGTTTATTATAATACAACCTTGTACAGTAGAACTTCTTATAGAAATTCAGATTATAAATCAATAAGTCTGGCAATTCTGCAATTCTAATAAGATTCCAAATGATACTGATGCTGTAGGTCCATGGAGCATAGTTTGAGTAACAAAGATTTATAGAATCTTTAAATGCTAGTGTATTTCAGTGCCTAAGTCCTGCATATTCCTCTCTCTTTACCCCTAGATAGTCTCACATAGTCCAGTGCCTTTAAATAAGATATATCTCTAGTACAGTTATCTATTAGGAAATCCTGACTTAATAAAAGACCAACTTGATATGTTTTGGATGTTCAATTTCAAACTTGTGGTTATAACTCCCTAATCCATTTCTCTTCTAGTCTTTTCCCATCTTAGTAGATGATACTACCATCTATCCATTGCTTAGGGCAAGTGTCTATGGGACATCTGTAACTTTAAACATTTTTCTTGGCCAATCAGCCCACCAAGTACTTCCACAGTTCTACTGATATTCATTTCTTTACATCTCCACCTTTAATGGCATCTTCCCACTCCTGGTCACCATAATGTCACCCAGACTTCTTACAAAAACCTCATACCCTCCGCTATGGTCTTCATACATTCCATTCTTCCCATAAGACCCACAGCTAAACTTTATGAAAGTAAATTAGACCGTGTAAATTCACCGTTCTTCCATGGGCCATGCTTTGAGCAGCAAGGACTAAGTAAGGTTCCTGCCTGTGTATCCAGACTCCTTTTACAGCAGTTCATTCTCTACAGCTATACTCAAAATGACATTGACCCCCTTTCTCTTCCTCAAACGTACTACACCAGCCTCTTTCCCACTTCAGGGCCTTTGCATTGGGGCTGACCCTCACCCACCACCCCACCATCCACCCTAGGGTGTTCTTCCTCCAATTCTTAACATGTGTAATTCCTTTTTTTATCCCTTTAGATTCAATTCAAATTCGATGTCCTTTGAGAAACTGTCTCAGGCAACCAAATTTAAAAAAGCCATCCACCTCCACCTTTACCCTAGTTACTCCCTAATCCCTAATAGACTATGTTATTTTCTTTGTAATGCTTATTATGGTATAAAATGACTGTAATTGATATTATATATTTATGTTTGTAATGTCTGGTTCTATGTGATTGAATGTAGCCACCATGAGGTTAGGGATCCTGACTGCCAGTGAATCTCCACTACCTAAAACAAAGTAACCAAGAAAATATCCTTGATATTTTAGAGTAATCAAGAAACTATTTGTAGCATTTTAATAGAACCAAATGTGGTCTTCATAATTCAGTGCATCTTTTATTCTTTGGTGTGCAGTGACTATTCCCACTTAATCTTTTGTTTACTAGAAAAATAAGTAACTGAAATCTCCTATTTAATTTGTTCTCAGGATGACGACAAACTCCTTTAACTTAATTTTAGAGTGTGCTCTCAAGTGATTCCCTCAAATCGTTTATACTACTCACTTGAAGCCTAGGTTCTCCACAGGTAAAAAAGCTAAGCCTTTTTACTCTCTTATTCTAAAGTTACTTTCCACAAGTGTCTTATACAGTCCACTGGCACATTACACTCTATCCTTCTGAGAGACTTAGTAAGCTTTTGAAATTGCAGGAGAACATAGTTTTATCTCTGAACCAGTCATTGCTCCAGTCTTGAGGGTTTCCCTAGGCTCTGATTAAGATCCACTCAAATCCAGCATTTCATTGCTTCCTTCTTCATTCATCCCATCACTCTTTCATGAAATTTTTACTAGGCACCTAGTATATGCCAGACCCTGTGGTATGCACCAGAGATAGAAGTAGACGTGGAAACTCGAGAGATGGTTGCTGTTCTCATGGAGTCTATTGTGGGAGACAGATATTAAAGACACAATTATCCGAATGATTATTTAATCATGTGGAATCTGCATGTGGAGTAAACCTCGATTTAATGAGATCCTGAGAAAATCAAAAAATTAAGATAGTAATAATGCTCTCTCTCTCTCTCTCTCTCTCTCTCTCTCTCTCTCTATATATATATATATATATATATATATATATATATATATAGAGAGAGAGAGAGAGAGAGAGAGAGAGAGAGAGAATACATCCCATATATATTCAATATATATTGTATATATGTATAAGTACATTATATACATAATATATATTATATATATAATATATATTTTGTGCAGGGAGACAGCAACCATAAGCAGATGTAGATAAAGATGAAGAGGGGAAAAAAAATAAAGATGAGAGTTCTAATGCTAAAGATATCATAAATATGAATTCTCAGCCAACTCTTTCCTTAGTCCATCTACAGTTTCATTACCAGAGTATAACCAGGCCAACTGAACAATAATCCCTCATTAGGAATCTAATGCAATTCTCTTCCTAGTGTCTGCTCTCATTCTTTTTCTTGCAAAAATACCTTAGGGGAGAAGAGACATCCTAATTCTCCAATTTCAAGTCCTTTTGGGAAGTTACTAGGAGAGAAGCTATAAATAAATCATAGTGACTTAATCTCTCTTTTTTTTTTCAATCACCTTCTTAGCTTAACTACTCCCACAGTGACTTTTCCATATTCAATTGGCTTAAATGAGCCCCGATTCCCTCCACCCATTTCTACTTCCCTACACATCAGTTTTGATCCTTGGTATTATTTATATGGTCTGTAGAAAAGTGCTACATATTGACTTGGGATTGGAGAAAATTATTTAACATCTGTGCTTCATTTTCTACTTCCCCATCTGTAAAACTTGATGTCATAATATTTATCCAATACCACACAGAAGTGATATAAGAATTTATTCATGTTAGTAAGGAACATTGAGATGTAGAGCACAGCAGAAGGATGAAATGCTGTTATTATTCTCTGACAGGCTGGTCAAGCTCTATAAATAATATGGTCAGGACTTGAGAAACATATTACGGTCTATAATGACTTGCAGGTGGGCCACAGTCAGGAGACTTGGAGCTCTCATTCTAAAGTGTCATGTCACTGAGGCTGTGTAAATGTCATCGTGCACATTTTGTGGTGGTAGCCTTTCAACTCCATAAGTCTAAATATTAAGATTTTACTTTTCCAATGCCAATGTGAATGTACTGTGGTGAGGATACACACTCCATTTTATAGGTAGGATTTGATTAAGTGGCTTTAGAGGTTACAGTTCAAACTATTTTCTTGTGTGCTATCATTAGAAAAGGAAGAGAGCAATCACATAAGAAGGTAACTTTTTAAAAGGGTGAAGTAGGACCACAGTTAGTGAAAATACTCTAGTTAAAATGTGCAAGCCTATGGAGAAAATGAAGAATCAGACTAATGGTCCTGAGTTTTAAAGTGAAAGAATGATGTCCAATAAATTTATGGTCACGAAGGAACCCACACTTGCCTCCCTCTCTCTGCATTCTTCTTTATCTTTCTACACATTTATGTGACAGAATACATTTAACTGCTTTCCCTATAGCCTCACGCCTCAATATATACCCCAACCACCTGTCTAGCCTCATCAGACTAAGAACAGTTAAAGCTGATTGACAAGTATAGAAATGCAAATGTTATACAAAGTATACACCTTTATAAACATTAGGAATGACTGTGCAAATGTGTAACTTGTATTAACTACTAAATCCTTAGGTTTAGTAAACTTCACTTGAGTTTAAGACTACCTAAGTCTCTAAATTTGCACAGTCTGGAGACTATTAAGTTACACCATTTTCAATGAATTGATAATTTTACCTACAAAAAATGTTTTTGTCCTCATAAAACCAGACTATGCAGACAGAAGACTGGGTTTGTAGGCAGTAACAAGAAATTTTAATTGAACCCAGAGTACATGGAGAAATAAAAAAGGTCATAGTGATTATTTTACGTATGTTTACATTGCCTTAGAATGATACTCTGTCTTAGAATGTTGTAGCTTATTAAAATGCATTTAAAACAAGAGAAAAATTAGAAAATCAAATAAATAAAATTATAAGTAGCACAGGAAAATGATATTTTTTGAATGATGTTGAATGATATGGAAACTAGAGTGATCACCATAGCTACATTACTGAGAGATATATTGTATACTGGTGGCACCACCTGAGGAAGATGAACCCCTCTTACATTCTCCATTAGTGCCCAAGTTTTGGTATGGGCAAGTGTCTTTTCTTCAACTATATGTCCAGATAGAGTTTCATAAAGAGATAACTTCAAGGATCCCTCCAGTGAAATCCCAGGACTCCTCTAATATACAAATGTGCAACTTCTAATGTCTAAAAAAGAAAGTATTTCTTTGAGTTATTTGTAGTGAGGTGGATGGACCTAGAGTCTGTCATACAGAGTGAAGTAAGTCAGAAAGAGAAAAACAAATACCGTATGCTAACACATATATATATAGAATTTTTTAAAAAAATGGTCCTGATGAACCTAAGGGCAGGACAAGAATAAAGACACAGACATAGAGAATGGACTTGAGGACATGGGGAGGGGGAAGGGTAAGCTGGGACGAAGTGAGAGAGTAGCATCGACATATATACACTACCAAATGTAAAACAGATAGCTAGTGGGAACCAGCTGCACCGCACGGGGGTGATCAGCTCGGTGCTTTGTGATCACCTAGAGGGGTGGGATAGGGAAGGTGGGAGGGAGACGCAAGAGGGAGGGGATATGGGGATATATGTATACATATAGCTGATTCACTTTGTTATACAGCAGAAACTAACACAACATTGTAAAGCAATTATACTCCAGTAAAGATGTTTTAAAAAAAAGAAAGATTATTTCTAACAAGCACAAAATAATAGATAGAAAGAAATACAATTTCCTGCAAAACAGATAACTATGGTATATTTGGGGAATTACATATCAGAAAAAAAATAGTAAAAATTACAAAAGATAGTCAAGGAAATCTAACCTTAAACGGTAAAGAAAATGATAATAAGTTTAAAGAGAAGTTTAAAGAGAAGTAAATAATAAAAATGTATTAAATAATGTCTGTTTACCACATTGAGTAAAATAAAGAGATATGAGAGACCGTGAAAATTATCAAAAATATCTAGGTCTAAATATAATCACATGGGATCTTAGACAAGTAGGGATGATTTTTTCACAAACATCTTTTCTCATTTCCCCTTGCTCTGGAAATAAATCTAAATATAGTTTCTTATTCCTTTTTCTCCTTTTCTTCTCTCCTGTTAAAAAATTCCTCTCCTGACCTTTATTTCATCCTAGTGTTTATCCTTTCTTTACCTTCATTCCCATTATGGACACAGACTCTGAGGAAACTAGCTTAAAATGCAGCGTGTGAGGGTTAAGTAAACCAATGGGAATAATTTCTTTCCAGGGAGATCTACTAAGTATTGAAAGAATTGGGTGGAAATCCTTGAATCTCTTCTCTGGAGATCTCTTTTTCAGAGATGATTTAAAATATTGTACTTACAATGGGAAGATCATCTTTCTATTGTCTAACAAATGAACCCGCTTTATCCTCAAAATATTTTTTTATAAACTAAAATGTGGACTCTGAGTAGGGCTCTGTTTTGTCCACTGCTACATTTTTGCAATTTAAAATAGTGCATATAGGAAGCACTCAATAGATATTTCTTGAATGAATTAACGAACCTTTAGGATGATGTTTCTCCATTAAGTCCATCTTGAATTTCTTAAACCTTTATGGTATGTTCACCCTCCACTGTCCCTGCCCTGTCGGGCTGACAGTACCCTCTTCTCCCACAAACCCACATACACACATACCAGAAAGCAAGAAGCGATATATCAATTCTAATTCCACAGCATGTCAGCAACCCTCTTTGCTGATGTATTTGTTTTGGGGTTACCTGTCTGAGGTCTTGAGTGGTCAATTCCCTCTTTTGTAAGTTTACCCCCTTATGATTATGTACATTTTATAGATATTTTACCCATGCAACAAGCCATTACTGAGTTCTGGCCATGGACCAGAAATTATGCTTGTTTGGTAGACATAAATTTAAATAAATCACAATGTTATTCCAATAGTTGTTTTTACACTTGATAAGAGGAGACACTTGTGATAATTCAGTGTGTCACATTCTATAATAAGGTCAAAATATGTATTTTATTAACTTGGCTGGTAAAGATGTATAGTTTTTAATTATGACTCTCAACATTACTAGTATTTAATAAACATTTATCAGTCAGAGAAATATTAATAGAACAGTTATTCTAAAATTTATGGACCAATGTATAATAATACAATTCAAACGTCAAAATGAATCATCTACTTCAAAAATGTTCACAGGTGGCATTTAATTTATATTCTAAGTGAAAAATATAATAATTATAAAATTTGAGCAAAAAGTTTCAAAACTATCAAGTTTTTGAGTTTTTATGTATATATTATCTCATTTATTTCTAGTCCTTAATTCTAGAAGATAGATTTATTCTTGAAAACTTTGTTTATAAAACAAAAATATAAAGTAAGGTAAAATTTAACATCACACAGTAAGTTCATAATGAACTTATGGTGAGATCTGCATTAATTAAAATTGATGTCTTTGACTAGTTATCTAGATTTAAAGAAAAAAATCATCATTGCTACACATTTAATAACAGGGAGACTACAGAGGTACAAGTTTTCTTTCTTATATATTGGTACCAATGACTGCATTAAAACTGTAAAGTTACAGGGGAATAATCACAAAATGGAAAGTTATAGAAAATTATGAGGAAAGAAAATTTTGATGACTCATAAGAACAGGTTTTGTTATTTCTTTTATAAAAAAGTCTTACACTCTTAATAATTGTCTTGATGACTGAATACTAGTCATTGGGAAGATTTCTACAAACTGCTAAACAAAAACTGCCATTAGGTCACAGAAAATGCACAACACAAAAAAGTATTTCAAATATGTTTGGTACCTTTCAAGGGGCTAGATTACATACTACACCTTGGGGCTAAATGAACTAAGTAGTGTAGACCTTCAATATATTCTCAGATGTTTTGACATGTAGTTATTACATCATTTGCCTTCAAGGTGGAAGCAGAGAGGCTTAGGAGGAGCTCTGACTCATGTAATTGTAAGAGTCATGTGCCACTTTGCAGGTCAGCAAAGCAATGTGAAGTGTCTCCTACTCTCTAGTAGATCAAAGGTCATTTGGTGTTTTCATAATTTTAGCTAAAAATAAAGTCCCTGCCATTAGAATCAGAGTTTACATTTTTCGATCCACTAGCAAACAATGGGCTAAAATACATGAGAATATTTATCAAATTGAGCATGATCCCAGAGTGATCCCTTTAAAGAAGCTTTCTTCAAAGCATTTATAACAGAGGTCATTATCAGATTACCTGTGACTCAGGATATTATATCAATTTTCAGCTTCTGGAAAATTCTGATAACTTGGGGGCAGAGGCTGTGTCCTCCATGTGCTCATTAAACAAAGTTACAGTGACCTCTCTGATTACCCTCTAGGCATGCAACTGCACCATTTTCCCCTGCCTCTCCTTCAGTGAACTGCAACAAATGCCATGGTGCTGGAGGGACCAGTGAGCCAAGAATGAACCATCTCACTATGGAAAATTTAAAAAAACACAGAAAGGTCCATTGGCTTGCCTATATCAAAATATTTTACTCCAGTGGTTAAACTGTAAAATTGCACGGGTATCTACATGTCACTTGAGGCTTTGCCCCACAGGGTTGCAAAGGGAGTTTAAACTGAGGAAGATAGGAGAGGAAAGACGAAACCTTAAGGTACTTCAGCTTGAGGATGGATGGTTACAGGAGAATGAAACTGCAAAGGCTGAAAAAGAGCTGCCTAAGTGGTATAGGAAAACTAGGAGAGGATGATGTTATGGAAGCAGAGGTAAGAAAGCAGTTGAGAGAGGAAACAACAGTGATGACAAATCACACCGATAAAATAAAGTGAGAACTGAAAAAAATGTTATTTGATTTATCAAAATGGAGTTTCAGGGCATGGATTTGGTAGCAGATTACCCCAGTTAGAATCCCACCTCCTTCATTTACTAGCTAGGTATACTAGAGGAAGCCACCTAAACTCTTTGCCTCAGTTTTCTCATTTGTAATACAGGCTGTTTTGAACAGTGCTTATTGAAGTGTGCTCTGCGGACACGTGGGGTTTCCAGAGCCACTTTGAGGAGATTTGTGAGATCAAAACTACTTTCATAATTGTGTTAAGAAATTATTTGCCTTTTTGACTGAGTTGACTTGCAAAAGCCAAGGAGGTAGCACTAAAATGTATTATTACCATTGTATTCTTCTCCACAGTTCACCTGCAGGTAAAAGAAAAAAAGTCAATTTCCTATAAGAATGTTATTGAAGAACCAGTAAAAATATTAATTTCAATACATTTTTATCTTTCATGTTATATAATGAAATGTGTAAATATTGCCAAGTCATATTATATAATGAAATATGTAAATATTGCCAAGACCTATGTATCTCAGTGAACCAACATTTTCCAAATGCCTAATGCATAATGTTCCAAAATTCTACATAGGTAAAAATAACCATTTGATGTTCAAAATACTCCAGCGTTCAAATGTAGCAGACTATAAAAAATTTATTGACATGATTTTGAATCCAAAACTGAAATAACCTTTAGGTTATTAAAATAGTCCTCCCTTTTCCAACTAGATATCTCAGTGAGGCTGGAATTTCTTCATATGATTCCTAAACATCATATCACAACAGATTGAATGCAAAAGAAGATATGAGAGTCTAGCTGTCTTTTATTAAATCAGTTATTAAAAAGATTTGAAAAATATAAAAGAATGCCACTTTTTTCACTACATTGCTTTTGTGCTGGAAAATATTTTTATTTGCATTAAAAGTTAGTTATGTTACTTTACAATGGCTTTATTATTGTTAAACTAATTACTAAATAAATATTTCAGGTTGTCTCAATTTTATTTTAGAATATGAAAAATGTCAACATATTAAGCCTAAATAAGCAATACTCAAATCTTTAATAATTTTAAGAGTAAAAAGTGATTTTGAGACACAAAGTTTGAGAATCACAGGTTTTGATGATAAAATAAGGTAACTCTTAAAAAGTATGAGTTGAGGAGTTAGTGACAGGGAGGGCAGGGGGCCTGGGCTTAGTATTGGGGGAGGAGGTGGCCAGTTTAGGGTCTTAGGGGACAGGTGGGGGAGATGGCAGAGTTAGATGGGACTCGGGGGGGTGGAGGGTGCCAGGAGAAGGAAGGTTGAAGGGGAGACTAGATGTTGGGGGAACTGTGCTGGGAAGAGGTGCGTTGGAAGTGCCCACAGTAACCCGCAATAACCCGGGGATCGGACAACACCTCAGGCCTGGCTGTCGCAGCTGCCTGCTGGAGAAGGGGAGCCTGACTTCTAGGAGGGTGCCGCTCCTGTGTAGGCTGAGCGGCCCCCAGTGCCCTGGTTTGTATGGAAGGAGGAAGGCAGAGAGACAGAAGGAGGAGGCTGATGGTCTCGCGGCCCCTGCTGGAGGCACACTTGGGCAGTCGACGCCCTGAAAATGAGCAGGAAGGAAGGCAGTGGGGTACAGGGACGCAGATGGGCAGGGAGGGCAGAACCTGAACTTGTCAATACCAGCAGCCCCCTTTTTTTCCAGACAGATGGTTGTGAACCCGCCTGGGGATGAGGCCTGGTGTTGTGGAAACTGAACTTAGCTTCGCGGGGCTGACAGTTCTGGCCCAGGGCGGTATGTAATTCTGGCTCTGCCTGGGACAGGGTCCAGCCAGGCCCAGGTGGGTGGAACCCAGGTCTGGGTGTGAGGGTGGTCTAGGGAGTGATGGAGGTCAGGTGCCACCCTGAGCGGTTACTGGTATGGCGCCTCGTGTATCTGACAGGCGGGAGCTGTAGGCAGACAAAATTGACGCCCACTTTATTTTCCAGGTGGCAGTGCACCCCTTTGGACTTTTCCTCTAGGTTCCATGCTTACCTCTTCTGTGACCTCACTCTGTCCCTCCTCCTCCCTCTAACTCTCTCGAGGTTACCCCTTTACTTAAAACGTTGCTTCTGGTAATCTGATAAGCCGGGAAAGTTGCTGGAGTCCCTGCCGGAGTCGGTATTGTTGATAATCCCGAAGGAGGAGAGGCGTCACCAGCGGAGACTCTGGGTGGGCAGGTTGGTCTTGCTTGCCGGTGGAGAGGGTGGGGATTGAAGATGCACCCTTGGGTGGGCCCACAGCGATGGTACCAGCTGAAAGCTACAAAAATGCTTCGTAGACCGTGGTTTGTTACTATAGTGTTCATCATGGCAAGCTGATGGCATCAGGAGAAATGGAGCTGCTGGCCAGTGTGAGTCGTAGCAGTGCAGGAGGAGAGACCCTGGAGGAGGAGAGAGCCCGCCTAAATTGATTGAATTTCCAGAGGCTTAGGAGGAGGAGTTCTCCAATGTCCTGTTTCCAGGCCTTGCTCAGGAAGCCCTGTATTCGTTCAGGAGACCATCCTTTAAGGTTTTCAGATGAGCTTATGAGGGGGCAATCTTTAAAAGTCAAAGCAGATGCATTCGGGGCCTTCAGCAGATGTGTCGCTTTTGAGTGTGTAATCCGGGAGCAGTGATCTCTGGGCACGTGAATGCCAGCAGGCACCTCTCCTGTTCTGCGGTGGAGGTTTTCAGATGCTGCATCTTCTAAATTCAGTCTCCTGTTGTATTAGTTCTGTGCTACGAACCTTGCTTCCAGAGGACTCTTAAACTGTAGAACATTTCAAGGCGATGCCACAACACAGAGTGCTACCTTGTAGATGGAGCTTACAGATGGATCCCCGTGACCCTCTCATCTACCAGCCCGCCTTCCTGTACATTGGTCAGAGGAATTCTTAGTGTGATGATATAATCTGTGTGTTGGGAAAGTGTTCAAGATTGAAATGCCTTAGGCAAATACTTAAATAAGCCAACTGGCAAATTGAGGGGGTCATTGTACTGTGCTGGAGGTACGAGTTGGTCATGCCCAAATTGTGATAGAAATGGCAGGTCTGGTTTGGGCATTCCTACTAAGAAGGGAGTGGTCAGGATACCAATAGTGATCTTTGATTCATCTTGCTCTATGTGTTTTTTAACTTCAATTTTACTTGATCAGATTTCAGAGTAATCTTAGTGTTCAAATGGGAGGACCCTGAGGTGACGGGTGGTGGGGAGGGAAAAGCCTGCAGCAGGTTCTGGGAGGGGTGGGAGTGAAGAAAGGGAGAAGGGGGGAGGGTTGTGGTTAGGTGTAGGTTGTAGAGGGTGGGAGTGGTAGGGAATGTGGGTTGAAGGGAATTCTCTGGAGAAAAGATCAGTAGGCAGAGCTCTGGGGAATTATATAGAGCTCATGGGCGAAGAAAATACTAGTTAATAGTAAATTGTTAATGCTAGTTAAATTATCACTTGGAAGCACAAAAAATAAGTGACTTGGAAACTTTCTAAAATGCTTAGAACTCTGCTAAGTGCAGGGGACAAAGCAAAATTGTTTTGCTTTTCTGCAAGATGGGGAAGACTGAAAAGGTAACTGAAGACCTGGTTATCAGTGGCTTGAAAGATTGGTGTCAGAAACTTGCATCAGGGCTTCCCTGGTGGTGCAGTGGTTGAAAGTCCGCCTGCCGATGCAGGGGACATGGGTTCGTGCCCTGGTCCGGGAAGATCCCACATGCCGCGGAGCGGCTGGGCCTGTGAGCCGTGGCCACTGAGCCTGCGCGTCCGGAGCCTGTGCTCCGCGACGGGAGAGGCCACAACAGTGAGAGGCCCACGTACCCAAAAAAAAAAAAAAAAAAAAAAAGTATGAGTTAATTCTCGTAAAGTACTTAGAACACTGTCTCAAAATTCTTTATAAGTGTTGATAAATAGAGATAGATAGATGATAGAAAAATAGATTAGACAGATAGATAAGTAGACAGACAGATAGGCAGGTAGAGAGACAGATACACAATAATTGGTTAAATTAACTGAAGTGTTTTGGGTAAATACGGAGATGGAAACCAGATTGAAATATATAGGAAAGAGGGAGATATTTTGGAAATACAAACATCACCCATAGGCAAACTTATTTTCTGCCTCCTCTCGAATTTGATCCTGTATGAAAATACTGATGTGTTACCCCACTTACTAACCTATAGATGTGACCTGACACCTTTTATAAGGAGACACAGGAGAAAAAAATCAATGAAAGAAAACTAAAGGCTTGATAGAGCAGTGTGATAGAGACAGAAACTTCAGTGAGAATTCCATTAGGCAAGTTAGTGCTTCAGGGAAGGAAAAACACCTGAAAAACAGAACTTAGATACTTAATTTTAAAATAAAGACTCCTAATCTGATTTTCTCTGTGAGAGAAGTCTGCTTCTTCTCTTTATCCTAAAAGAGTCCTTAAATATGCCGGCTGTTTATAGTTAAAAAGAAAGTCACATAGACAAAAAGCCTCTTTCTCATTTCTACAAGTCAAAGGTTCATCTGAAAATCCATCAGAATATTTTAAAGAAATGTGAAACCCTGTGAAAAGAAGAGGCTCATGGTACATGATAAATGCATTTATGGAGGCAGTAGGTCATATATTAATTATATCTTTGGCAGCCTGGAACTTTAACACATGTCCTTAACATGCCTTCAAGGAGTAGGAGTGAGGAAAAGGAAAAGGAAAAGGACAGTGGCCCTTAATTTTTTTGTTGGAAAGGAGGTCATTTTTCCATTGTGACTCCAGTGTTAGATATGGACACTCACCCCAGAAAAATGTGCATGGACCCAGTCTTCTAACATACAATCAAGAGACTATACAACCTGCCTAAAGACCATCCATGGATTTTCCAAAAGATGATGGACCCCAGGTTAGGAAATGCTGGAATCAGGGAGAGTAATTTAGGAGTAAAAATGACACTTCCTAGCACCATTCTCCATCAAGTTGCTCTAGATTTTTAACACACCAAAACCAGTCTTCTGTGTGCCTGGCATATAGATGAGGCTTAATAAAGGAATAAAATTGTATTCATGGAAAGAAACACTCATTTAGCCCAGCTTCCTTACTTCACATAAGTGATAATTAAAATCTAGAGACATTAAAATTTTCGCTCAGTTACAAAATCAATCAGAGAACTAGCTGACCCTTTTCACATTCGAGTCGTTTTTCCCCAGCTCTCTTGGAAACAAAGAGTTACATCTGCTCAACATTGTAGAAGATTAGTGTCCACACACTGTTGGATTCCAAATCTAGGAATATACATGATCAAAATTGGAAGACTACATAGTAAGGTAAGGGAGATGTTTTACTTCGGGAAACTAAGAATACAACTGTAGAATAAAAGTTGATGAGACACAATTAAACAGCAGCAGTTGCATCCACAAAGTGTAGAAAACATCTTAGGAATGCATCATACATGGTAAAGGCGCATATGGGTTGAATCGGTTGTGAATACAGTTCAATATATCGGTTGGGAATATAGTTATTCACAACTGTAATCATATGATTACAAAACGCCCTTGTATCTGCCAAAGTCACAGAAGGAAAGATATTATAACAAAAGGGGTAAGGGAGGAGCACTTACCTAAGGGACTATTTACAGACTCTGGATAGTGTTAAGGTAAACCAAGAAGAGATGATGCACAATGCCAGGGCTGGCAATGTGGAAAGTCATTACACTCTTTAGGACTGAAAGAGCAGCTGCTGTAAAGGAAGGCAGTAGAGGGGGAGGTGTGGGAATAAATGCCCCTGCCTCACTCTCCTTTCACCCTCAAATCTCCTACCAATGACTTACTTGGCCAAATCAGAAGCCAGAGGTCAAGGGTACCCATTCACGCAGTTGAAAATGATTAACCTCTCAGGCCACAGAACTAGGTGAGAATGACAGATCTGGAGGGATAAATAGAGAATATCTGGAAAATCCCTAGAACATATGGTTGGCTTCTCACAAGCTGTAGGAAACTCAGAGCTGCTCCTTGAGCACCCACAAAGTTCTGTGCATAAGACCACATATTTCTAGATCTCATATCTCTAAGGGGAGCCACTGAACAGAGGGAGCAATTGACTCCCATATTCAATTTACACTAATGCAGCCAATATCAGAAATCACCTTAAACTAATGGGCTATGGAAGAAATACAAGGATCTCATTCTGTGTTTCAAAATCTAACTTCACCAGGCAAGGTGAAGAGATCAAAAAATGCTTCCTAAGGAGATGTTGCCTGAAGGAATAATGTTCAGCAATGTAGTGCCCATGAGGAACTCCGAATGGTAAAACTAAAGTAATCAATTGATGAGGGAGGGGAAGAATCAACCCCCCAAGATTATTGCTTGCTACTTCTCAAAAGGGGTCACACAGTTATTGGCCAGTAGCCCCTCAGAATAGCTTTCTGCTAAGGACGCTGGGAGTTCAAGACTAATAAGGAAAAGTCTTTGGAAGCAGCTAACAGAACTATAATACTCGGCTCTAACACTGAGGGAAAATTTTGCCTAAAAAGTACCCAAAGCCTAAGGCAGCCAGTAATGCCTGGAATAAAAGATGTAATGCAAGGAGGCATCTGATTCTGTGCTGGGGATAAGAAAGGCTTTAAGCCCACAAGGTACTGTGCACATTCCTATCCCTCCTACCCCTTGCCCATTCTTGGGGTACACAATAATTTGTAATAGGAATGTAACCTTTACTGTTTGAATATCTCCAGCAAGAGGACAAAATGCTGCCCCAAAGTCTCTTTGAACAAAGAGGAAAAATATTAGCCTCTCAGTGAATCCGAAACCTAAAGGGACACTGAAGTCAATCTTCAGATTGTCAGCAGTAAGAGGTGCATGAAAGAGGTTTATATTTCACTTCACTTTATAATCTTGACCTTAGTCAAAATAAATTTTGATATTCAAACTGAAGCATAATCCCTGATTGCTATTCTTACTTTAAACTTGAATAACCTCAGTAAATTGTGCAGACAGGTGCTTAATGAAGCCTATATTTATAAAACAATATTTTTCTTCACAGGAGTATGGACTCTAATACATCTCTTCTAATTGGAATCAAGTTTCCTGATCAGAGCTCCTCTGGCCTTCCTTAAACCATATGTTCAGAGTATATGGAATCAAGCCACTGTGCCAGCTGTGTTCTCATTATGTAAAATGCACTATAGTTTGGATAGCATGGTTGACACAGATTACTCGGTTTTGACAGAAGTATGCCAACAAACATGTATGTGTAAACATGTGAGGTGAAACTGAAGACTGGGAAAGCAGGCCTAGAGTGGGGCTATTCAAATAAGTGAATTTTCAGAACACAGACTATTTCTCATTGTAAATACAGTTACTCCCAAAAAAATGTATTGGGTTGGCCAAAAGGTTCGTTCATTTTTTTCCATAAGATGGCTCTAGTAGCACTTAGTTGTCTTCAAATTCATTAAAAACAATTTTGTTAGATTGTATGTGACAGCTGTCATATCAGCATGCATTTAAAAAAAGACATCAAAATTGGTGAATTTTTGTGTAGCCATTTCAATATTGAAGATGGAAGAAAAAAAGCAACATTTTAGGCATATTATGCTTTATTATTTCAAGAAAGGTAAAACTGGAACCGAAATGCAGAAAAAGATTTGTGTAATGTATGGAGAAAGTGCTGTGACTGATCAAACGTGTCAAAAGTGGTTTGCGAAGTTTCGTGCTGGAGATTTCTCACTGAACGATGCTCCACGGTCAGGTAGACCAGTTGAAGTTGACAGCAATCAAGTCAAGACATTCACTGAGAGCAATCAACATTATACGACGTGGGAGATAGCCGACATACCCAAAATATCCAAATCAAGTGTTGAAAATCATTTGCACCAGCTTGGTTATGTTCATCGCTTTGATGTTCGGGTTCCACAGTAGTTAAGCAAAAAAACCCTCTTGACCGTATTTTTGCATGCGATTCTCTACTGAAACGTAAGGAAAATGTTCCGTTTTTAAAACAAATTGTGACAGGCAGTGAAAAGTGGATACTGTACAATAGTGTGGAATGGAAGAGATTGTGGGGCAAGCAAAATGAACCACCACCAATCACACCAAAGGTCAGTCTTCATCCAAAGAAGGTGATGTTGTGTATATGGTGGGATTGGAAGGGAGTCCTCTATTATGAGCTCCTTCTGGAAAACCAAATGATTAATTCCAAAAAGTACTGCTCCCAGTTAGACCAACTGAAAGCAGCACTTGACGAAAAGCGTCCTGAATTAGTCAACAGAAAACACATAATCTTCCATCAGGATACTGCAAGACCACATGTTTCTTTGATGACCAGGCAAAAACTGTTACAGCTTGTCTGGGAAGTTCTTATTCATCCGCCATATTCACCAGACATTGCACCTCTGGATTTCCATTTATTTCAGTCTTTACAAAATTCTCTTAATGGAAAAAATTTCATTTCCCTGGGAGACTGTAAAAGGCACCTGGAGCAGTTCTTTGCTCAAAAAGATAAAAAGTTTTGGGAAGATGGAATTAAGAAGTTGCCTGAAAAATGGCAGAAGGTAGTGGAACAAAAGGGTGGATATGTTGTTCAATAAAGTTCTTGGTGAAAATGAAAAATGTGTCTTTTATTTTTACTTAAAAAGTGAAGGCACTTTTTGGCCAACCCAGTAGAAGGGAATATTGTTTTTGACTGACTTGACTATCAATGGAAAGCACTGGTAATCCTGGAAAGTTATATAAGTGTGTATGTAGCACAACACAGACTTTTCTTAGCTACGTTTAAGATATAGCAAAAACCAAGGGAAAATATTCTCATATTCCTTTGGGATAGAAACAATTTTTTAAAACTCTGTAAGTCAAATTTTAAAAGATAATTTAAGTAGATATTATTAATGTTTAAAATTATTCCTTCACCTCCCTTCAAAATTATTATGCACCCCTCCCCCACTACCATCAGGTTGTGACGTGCGTCTCCTGTTTCCTTCGTTGCCTTGTTGAACTCAGGCATGGACACGGTGATTTATTTAGGTCCATGAAGTGTCATTTCTAAGCAAAAGTTTTAAGAACCAGCATGTGAGTCGTCTACTCTCTTTCCTCTCTCTGGAACAATCAGTAGTAGTGTTCTACATAGAGACTGATCTATCAGCCTGTATCCTAGAGTAAATAGGTTAGAACAGAACAGTAACTGATGAGTGATGGATGTATTGCACAAGGTAGAAATAAGTTTTCTTGTAAACCATTTAGATTTTTCAGGTTGTTACTTCAGCATAATCTAACCTGTCCTAACTGATGTAATAATACATTGAAAAATTCATGTTAATAAGTCCAACTTTTTAATCTTTTTCCCCTTGTTGGTGAGATTTTAAATAGTGTGTGTTCTTTATTGTGCTTCCAAACTGGAGGATGAATCCTAATCAAAAAGTCTAAAAGAAATTACACTCTCACACTAAAGATATTTAAAATAATTCACCCAGGGAAAACTACATTATATTTGTTACGATTTTTGTTGTTTATGTTCCTTATACTTGCAAGCAATTTGTTATGAAGCAGCTACAAACTGTTTACAAAAAAACCTAAGTGTAAGAATAAGATGCCAGTCATCCTTAGTGTCACTTAGCACCAGAATTCTAAAGATTACATAAAAGTCAAAGTCAAATAAATGCTAAGGAGCCAACAGATTTAAATTCAGCTTTGAATTTTGGCCGGTGATTAGACTCCATTTTTGAGAACTGAGCTATCCAAAGTTAGAGAGGATTATTTACTCTACTGTAGTGGAACTAAAATATCCAAAGCAAATTCAGATAGAAAAAAGCAAGTTTCTAATCAATAGGAATCCATTCAGAACTCAAGATTTAATCACACTAATATGATTACAGTAGTCCCCACTTATATTCAGGGAATATGATCCAAGATACCCAGCGGACGCCTGAAGCCTCTGATAATACCAAACCCTATATATAGCATGTTTTTTCCTATACCTAGGTATATCATAGGTATCTATGATAAAATTTAATTTATAAATTAGGCATAATAAGAGATTAACAAGAACTAATAATAAAAGAGAATAATTATAACAATATACTGTAATAAAAGTTACACAAATGTGGCTTATTTCTTTCTCAAAATATCTTATTATGCTATATTCACCCTTCCTCTTGTGATGATATGACAAAATGCCTACATGATGAGATGAAGTTAGGTAAATGATGTAGGCATTGTGATGTAGCATTAGGCTACTAGTCTCCTTACATCAATTTCAGGTGGTCTTGAATCATCTAGCCATAATGATGTCAATAGTTAGATATCAGGAGCAGAAGATGTTGATGGCTGGGGATCCTGGGCAGGAAGTGATGGGACAGCACAAGATTTCATCACGCTACTTGGAATAGCACATAATTTTAAATTTATGAATTGTTTATTTCTGCAATTTTCCATTTAATATTTTCAGACTACAGTTGACTGCAGGTAACTGAAATGGCAAAAAATGAAACCTCAGAGAAGGGGGGACTACTGTACATATATTATTCAAGGTCTTCTCTCAGACATGTCAAAGTCACGTGGAAAGTATAAAGAATATGAACAATGAAGTCAGATATAAAAGGGCCTAAATGCCATCCTGACTTCTTACAAACCACATGACCTGAAACAAGTTATTTAATCTATTTCCTCTTCAATGAAATGGGAATTAGGCTACTCATAGGTTTGGTGTAAATATGACATAGTGTGAAATGCAGCTATGAAAAAAAATGAATATAGTATTACATGAGTTCACTTTATATTGATTTATATTTTAGTTATGTACCTACAACTATATTAATAAGAAAAAGGATATATTGTGTTAGGTGGTAAGAAATGCCATGAGAAAAGAAATAGAGCAAGGTTGGAGAATAAAGAGGGGGTGTGGTACCTGTTGTGAATTTAAATAGGATGGTCAGGTAGGCCTCACCGAGAAGATGACCTTTAAGCCAAAATTTTAAAAGATAATAGGTAAACAGAGTAATAACATATCTTCTAGAACAAGGGCTCTATACAGTGCATTACTTAGCATTTGCAGGAGGCTACATATTGATTCATGGATGGAATGAAGAATGTGTGTTCATCTAGTCTCAAAATTTTTCTTTCATAGGGGTAAGCTGCAAAAATACTGAGCAGCAGTCTGTAGACTTACTTCACGGCAGCCTAGAGAGAGGAAATTATATGCTCAGTTAATCTTTAATATGTAATTTCCTTACTGCAGGGAGACAGCAGAATGTAGTAAATAGCCCCAGAGAAGTACACTCTGGAGCATAATGTCCTTTTCGGAAGATGCATGGTGTCAGTTTATCTGAGGTAATATATGAAAAAGAAGCAATTGTGCAACTGCTTAGGGGAAACTCCTATACCTCTAACATTATGAATCTAAAAATCCCTAAAATAACACATATATGAGGGAAAAAGTAAAAGTAAACATGGGTCTGAACTTCATTAGGCAGCTTTCCTTCATCCTTCAGTAGTCAGCCATGTTAAACCACAGTGGGTCCCAGGCTGAATTTTAAACTTTCTTTATACCAGGAGCTGATCTAGACCCAAGGGAGTAAAGTCACTAAGCGTGTCCTAACGAAGGTTCCCAAACCCTCCACAGCCTACCTTATACCTCACACTTCTCTTAGTGCTGAAATAGCCAACTACTTTGTTCCACCCATTTCATCCCTTTCACCACTTGAAAAAATAAAATGGCTGAAGGATTTGGTGACCCCTGGGTGAGGCAGAAATTCACAGGCTGTATATTTGCATTCTTTTATCCTGAATATCTGGCTCAATATAAGCACGGAGAAGTCAGTTAAGGTAGTACTTCAGAGGCTAAAAGGAACAGACAGTGTAACACTCAAAATTGATTTGCCCCTGGGGATCTAACTCTTCTGCAGTGCTTATTAAAACTTAACTTAGATTTTAAAAAGGTTTAAAAAACCCTTTTAAAAGTGTTTTCCAGTGTGACCTCACTCCAACTGACTGTCCTGCTTGGTTAAGCTTACGGTAGAAGGAATGGAATTTTTCTGCTGGGTTGTAAATGATTGTATAGACAAAGGGAATAGTTAAAATGCTTTTACTTGTGATAAAATTGACTGAACTACCATAGAGGTTCCAAATCTCCCTAATTAAGCTCTGAAATGGCTTCTGCATTCTTTTTTGAAACCAGGGGGAATTCTGTTGAAATGAACAAATATTTCATATGGTTAAGTATTCATTAAAACGAGCAACAGGGAATGAGCACAGTATCCAATATCAAGAGGAAAACTGTAAAATGGAAAAGGATAGATAAATTAATAACCTAGGATTTTGGTACCCTGACCAAATCGTCACCTGTTGTTCTTGTTTTTCTAATTATTCTTCCTTGAGAATTATAGCTGCGCCTGTAATTCTCAAGTATGTACAAAGTTAATAAAAGGAGTTAAAGTTGTTAAGTTCAGGCTGTTTATTTTACTTACAACCATTTGAATAAAAGATAATACACATTTCTTTTTTATAAGAAATTTCAAAGAATAAGAGACTTAGCACTTTCTAAAAATAAAAAAGTAAATACCCATGCAACTGATTTGTACATTATGTAGGGTACCATTTAGTATTTTGCTGTCTTTTTTTTCCAGATACAAAAGTGTTGAATTCAGTATAGTAATTCAATTTAAATTCCAGGAATTATTTGCTGATATTAACTTGTAATCTTTAAAAAAAGATGCTTAAAGCAAATTAAAACAAAGCTTTGTCTAAGTGAAACTGTTATAGACAATTTGCTCTAAATGGACATTTACTTGTTATTATTCACCTAATTTATACTCAAACATAAAGTTATTTTGCAATGTAAAACTTAGATATAAATAGCCATTAAATACTGAAAAAAATTAAATACTAAGACATTTCCAGTATCATATCAATTGAAGTATCCTGTACACTGCATTTCCTCATCAAACACAACACACAGACACACACATTCACACATACACTTTGCATGGGTGTGACCATTAAAACAATAACCCTGTGGCACAGTGGTATTGAATAAGGAACAATTCAATTCAAATTTCACTGCCAGTCAGATATGGAATTTTTCAATGTGAGCAGTAGTGTTTTAACCCAGATGCTTATATTTTGTCTTAATTTTGAGAATATATAATGATGAGGCAAAAATTGTCTTTAGTGATGTTGTCTTGATAAGGTAACATCTGGAAGATCTTCCCACTCCTATCAGATAGCAAATAAATATTTCAATGGACTAAAACTTATGCCAAAATAGAAAGATGTGTTACATTTTGCTGTCTCTGAAATAAGGAAGTTAAAGACACAAGTTCATACAAAAGAAAGATCATGTTTAATAGGCATTGTTTACTCTCAGTGAAAATAGAGGCATCCTATTTATATCCGATCATATGTTCTAGGACCAAAATCACCTAAACCACAAACTATAGCAACCCCTTTGGGAAGATACATTCTTATCTGGTATACACCATGCTCTTAGCATTCTATTTTTTTCCATAATTTTCTATATTCTATTTCACCAAGTTTGTTCTCAGGAGTCTTGGTAACACCTCATGGCAGTCATTAACTAACCAATAATTTAGAAGTCAAGAGGCTAAAGGAAAGTTTTTCCTTTAGGGGTACAACTTTCAACAAGACGGGCAGACACAGAGACTGAAACAAATTTTGAAAGTTGTATATACAACAAAGAACATATTAGTTTTGAAAATTTCTGTCATGACACCTGTTGGAAGCAAAATTACATCTAGTTCCAGTTCTCTCAAACAGAGTATACAGAAGATAAAGACCTATGTCAAATAAAGTGGCTTGTCCAGAAGGAAGTGTTTGAACTGTGACAAAGCTACATTCTTAGCAATTTTCTCTTGGTTGTATATTTTAAAGAGACACAAAATATCACCTCTAGAAAGAAAAGACCACGTTTCAATTCCTCATATAATTAAGCAAAAAAGACCTGTATAAACTGGCTTCAAAAGCATAATTGTTTTTCTAGCTTTTGTACCTCTAGAGGTACATAGCATAAGGAGCAATTTAATTTCAATTTATTTGAACTTCTTGACAAATATAGAATACTTGAACTTGAGCAGTATTTGTTTAACCCAGACATATGATGTTGAAATGTGTTAAATCAGAAGACAAATGAATCCGGAAACCTGCGATAATCAGGAAGATTTGACCACCTGGCAGCCCTGTAACAGTATAAATACACTTTTAGCGTTGTCTTTTGTCCCATGAGTTAGGGCACTAATTTTATATTCAGGTTATGTGGCAGAGACTATTTCTGGATAGGGACTAAGGACTACCAATATTTGCTGGGTCAGTGAGAAGAGTGTCAGCACTACTGTTGCCACTCCCAGAGAAAATTAATGTATGGAAATTAGAGAAGTTGGTTTGTCTGAGTACTGGGCTAGAATGCCAATGGATGAAAAAAAGAATGACCTTCAAACACAGAAGGGGAGAGCTTTAACAAAGACAGCAAGGCAGTGGGAGCAGGGAAATAATTATTCACAATTATTTGCAATTCACAAAAAACAAATACTAAAATGAAATCATCTTTAGATAGAAATACAAAGAAAACTTCTATATCCAATTTCAGCTTTTCCTTCCTTGTAAGGAAACACGAATGTTGTATTTCTCAACATATAGTTTGACAAAGACCAATGTCAATTATATCTAAAAAATATTACTGAAATAGCTTTGGACCCTATATTCTATTCATCTTTTTCTTATTAAATATCATGGATAGAGTTCTAAACTTTTTAAATCAAGGTTAATGATACTCTATTATTATTTTTTTCTTCCTCCTATTTTTGGGATGACTCACAAATAAGATATAAATATAACTGATAATAGAGAAATGTTAAAGACACAACACAATTATTTCCATACAATATATCAGAGAAATGTAAGTGCCACACTAGTAATTCACTTTCTGCCATATTTTGTGTGATATTCATCCACAGTATAGAAAACATGCAACATAAGACAAGTAAAACAATAAACAAAAGCCCTTATGGAAAAGAATTGAAGTGCATCATAAAAATGCTTTGTTTCAACATAAGGCATAATTGGGTGCTAATGTGCATATTAAAATCAAATGTGTGTAAGCAATTTTCTCTCTAGTGCCCTTAGTTAAATACAGCCTTGGTTATCCTACTAGTTCTACTTTGGAAGGAGTACCTGGCAGTCACAGAATGGCTTGCCTCACCCTGCATTTCAAAAAAAAGGTACAGATAGTAACTAGGAAATTGTGTTAATAAATTAAAGTTTGCTACCACTAGTTGTATTTTTATCCTTTACTTAAGAATTAAGGGATCATGAGGGAAAGAACGAAGGCACGGATAGTTTAAAATTAGACCTGAAAAAAAGAAAATTGTATGTTACCATAGCACCCCTGATTCTCAGGCTTGATTTTCTTTACACTTGGAGAATAAATGTTCCATTATCAAATATATGTTACTCTGCTGACATTTGTGAGTATTTTTTCTGTCCAATTCAGAAATATCATTACTAGGCATAATCCTCTCTGGGTGCCAGGGCAGTCTGCTTACTTGGAATTTTTCAATTAAGCATCTTAATTGGACCTACAAGGGCACTGGAATTAATTTAGAATATGAAAGCAATGAACCATTTGGGAATAAAAATCTCAAAGTAACATTTTACTTACTTATTATCCATATTTCATTCTGAAAGTTACATTGGGGGTACTACTGCATCAATCTGCATGGTTTATGAAAACACACTTTAGAGGTGCCTACAAGGTTCTTCATCTTTTAAAGTGTCAGTTCAGGGTTTTCCATTTCCCTGGACATAATAGATGCCAATCCAATGTCCTTAAAAAAAATGCACAGGAAACGATCCCTTTTTTACATGAGGTCATGGGTGAATCCAAATGTCATAAGCTGATTTCCCCATTGATCAATTAAGGTGTTGTACTTGACCCATTTAAAAAATATACATGCATAATGTTAACTTTACAATAGAATTTACATAATAAATACATTGTTATATTTTAATTTCTCTCTACTTTTAACATTCTGTATCAATGACATTGCTGAACAGTCTGCTTCAGAGCAAATATTTGCTGGAATATTTGCCAGGCTAACGTACTTTCATTTGTGAGTGATTCCTATCCATATGCTTATGTATCAATGTATTATTGCTCAATTTTTTTTTTTTTTTTCTGTACGCGGGCCTCTCACTGTTGTGGCCTCTCCCGTTGTGGAGCACAGGCTCCGGACGCACAGGCTCAACGGCCATGGCTCACTGGCCCAGTCGCTCCGCAGCATGTGGGATCTTCCCGGACCAGGGCACGAACCCGTGTCCCCTGCATCGGCAGGTGGACTCTCAACCACTGCGCCACCAGCGAAGCCCTCAAATGTATTTTTTACAACTCATTAAACTCTACTTTTTCACCAAAATTAATAAAATACAAATGTTTAATGTAATAAGTTCTGATTCATATTTTCTAGTCTGATAAAAAATTGTAATTTAAAGTCCTTTAAATTTTCAGCATTTCTTATTTCATTCTTGACATTGATAGAAAAAGCACAAATTTAAAGGAGGAAAAAGTTCCCCTTAACCTTCTTAGAGCCCCTGACTGGGTCCTAAAATTAAACTGACAAGGGCAATTTGACAGAAGAAAAGCATACAAAAGTATTTAATGTAAGTTTTATGTGACATGGGAACCTTCATAAGAACATGGAGACCCAAGAAACTTATCTGAGTATTTTTATGCTACATTTGATGAAGAGTGGACACTCATGGAGAAATATGATAAGTCAAGGAATATAAGGCAAGTGTACTAAACTGGAGGAAACTTAGGAAGGCCTGTTTGTTAGGATTTTTCTCAGGGTTTTTTTGTCTTTGGACATAAGGATACTCCATTTCTCCTGGAATAGGAAGGACACCTCTCATACAAGGGTTTTCTAACATGTTTCAGGGGAGAAGAGTAGGAGAAAGGTCAAAATGAACTCCCTGCTTCTTCCGTTTTCTCAAACTCCTTCAGTTTAAAATACTCAATATGCCAAGGTACCATATTTTGTGCGTATGTGTCCTGAACTCCACCACAGATCACAACTCAGATTATAATTGCATAAGATTCATTTCATACAGAGTAGAATTCTAAAGTCAACTAGAATTTTTGAACTAGTTATGCAAACAGGTATGAACTGGACTGACCATACAATTTATTTTCTAACCCAGGGTATTTTAGAATGAAAATGGGTGCTAATAATAGTTACACAGCTAGCAAAGTTACAAAACAGGAAGGAAATATGGTCACTCTGGGATAAGCAAATGTTGATTGTGAAGCAAAATATTTGTTTGGTATGTGCAGAAACATTTCAAATGGGATCAGCATTTCAAGGGAACTTATGAATTGAGAAAAACTAAAAAGTGACAAATTACTGCTTTTTCCAGCTTTTAGGATTTATGACAGAGACATAAAATTAGGACGCTGCATAACATGATATAGGCAATGATACCATCTCTCATCACTTAGTAACTGCATAATATATTCTCATTTTGAAACTATTTTAAGGTAAGAAAGAAATCTTCACCCAGTTGTTTCACTCTCATTTTTGCAATTGTATGGGGGACACCGAGGGATATATGAATTCATCATACACATTTTGACTCCATAATGTAACTTCTAACTGTTCATTCACAGATATTATGTACAGATAATGGAAGATGATCTTGGGAATCATAATTGCCATAATATAAATTAATTAATAATTATCTTTAACTTTAAACCATCCTTTGCTTGAGGAAAAAAGAGTCATAATTACTAGAAAAGGGTCATTGTGTCCAAAGCAAATAACAAAAATTCATAATAATTTACCTTATCTCTTTAAGCTGAATAGACCACATAAAGCAGTGCCCAGAACACTGTAAATAAAATTATTTGCTTTAAAAAGCATACTAGGTGGGAGTCAAGAGGGCAGTGTAGGAAGACGCAGAGTTAGTGTCTCCCCACAGCTAGGGCACCTGCCAGCCACTGGTGGGGGACTCTGATGCCCAAGGAGACAGGAGGAATCCCAAAGTGAACTGATAGGTCATAGGGGGACTGAGGTGGGAAGAGAAGTGGAGGCCAGACAGGATCGGCGCCCCTGAGACTGGGGAGATCAGGAGAGGCAGGCGGGAGGGACTCTCTGGGAAGAGTGGGAGAGGAGCAGAGGGTAACTGCCCCGCCCACTCGGGCACTGGGAGCCTGCTGAGCTCCCAGGCCAGTCCCCTGTCCTCTAAGGCCCCCTTCAGGCCATGTGGGTCTTTGGGGGCATAGGAGGGAGGCTGGGGAGATCAGGAGAGGCAGGTGAGAGGGGTCCTCCCAGACTGGAGGAGCAGGAGAGGAGAGGAGGGTGTTTGCCCCACCCACTCGAGCCCAGGAAGCCTGCTGGGCTCCCAGGTGAGGTACCCTGCCCTCTGAGACTGGCGGTGGGGGGCATGGCTGGGCCACTCCTGTTCCTTGAGCCTAAGCCCCACCCCGCACAGCTCCCAGGGCCTTTTACAGCCTATGGGTCCTGAGCATTGGCCCTGCCCACTGCCCAAACCTTGCCCTTGCTTAAGCCCCACCCTCCACAGCCAAGGCTTCCCCCCCCTTTTGTTTTCATTTTCCTCCTCCTCCTTTTTACTACTGTGGTACGTACCTTACAGTTGTTAATTCATCTATATTTTTATGTTCTTCCTAATATATCTGTTAGTTTCCTAGTCTAATTTTATTTTTTAATTTGTTATTGTTTGTTTTTTTCGTTTTTTAGGGTTTTTTTTTGCCAACCCAGGTGGCTTGTGGGATCTTGGTTCACAAGCCTAGGGTTGGGCCGAAGCTCCTGCAGTGGGAGCTCCAAGTCTGGACCACTGGACTAACAGAGAACCTCAGATCCCAGGGAATATTCATTGGAGTGAGGTCCCACGGAGTTCCTCATCTCAGCACTGAGACCCAGCTCTATGCAATAGCCTACAAACCCCAGTGTTGGAAGCCTCAGGCCAAACAACCTGTAAGCCAGGAACACAATCCACTCATTAAAAAAAAAAAAAAAAAATGAGATGGCAAAAAAATATGTCACAGATGAAGAAGCAAGGTAAAAACCTACAAGACCAAATAAATGAAGAGGAAATAGGCAACCTACCTGAAAAAGAATTCAGAGTAATGATAGTAAAGATGATCCAGAATCTCAGAAATAGAATGGAGGTATGGATTGAGAAAATACAAGAAATATTTAATAAAGATCTAGAAGAACTAAATAACAAACAAACAGAGATGATAAACACAATAACTGAAATGAAAAATACACTAGAAGGAATCAATAACAGAATAACTGAGGCAGAAGAACGAATAAGTGAGCTGGAAGACAAAATGGTGGAAATAACTGCCAAGGAGCAGAATAAAGAAAAAAGAATGAAAAGAATTGAAGACAATCTCAGAGACCTCTGCGAAAATGCTAAATGCACCAACGTTTGAATTATAGGGGTCCCAGAAGAAGAAGAGAAAAAGAAAGGGTCTGAGAAAATATTTGTTGAGATTATAGTTGAAAACTTCCCTGACGTGGGAAAGGAAATATTCACGCAAGTCCAGGAAGTACAGACAGTCCCAAACAGGATAAACGCTAGGAAAAACACACCAAAACACATATTAATCAAAATAACAAAAATTAAATTTAAAGAAAAAATATTAAAAGCAGCAAGGGAAAAACAAAAAATAACATACAAAGGAATCCCCATAAGATTATCAGCTGATTTTTCAGTGCAAGCTCTGCAGGCCAGAAGGGAGTCGCAGGATATACTTAAAGTGATGAAAGAGAAAAACCTACAACCAAGATTACTCTACCCGGCAAGGATCTCATTCAGATTCGATGGAGAAGTCAAAAGCTTTTCAGACAAGCAAAAGCCAAGAGAATTCAGCACCAACAAACCAGCTTTACAACAAATGCTAAAGAAACTTCTCTAGGCGGGAAACATAAGAGAAGAAAAAGACCCACAAAAACAAACCCAAAACAACTAAGAAAATGGTAATAGGGACATACATGTCAATAATGACCTTGAATGTAAATGGATTAAATGCCTCAACCAAAAGACACAGACGGGCTATATGGATATAAAAACAAGACCCATATATATGCTGTCAACAACAGACCCAATTCAGACCTAGGGACACATACAGACTGCAAGTGAAGGGATGGAAAAAGATATTTCATGCAAATGGAAATCAAAAGAGACCTGGAGTAGCAATATTTGTACGAGATAAAATAGACTTTAAAATAAAGACTGTTATAAGAGATAAGGAGGGACAGTACACAATGATTAAGGGATCAATCCAAGAAGAAAACATAACAATTATAAATACTTATGCACCCAACATAGGAGAACCTCAATACATAAGGCAAATGCTAACAACCATGAAAGGAAAAATCGACAGTAACACAATAATAGTAGGGGACTTTAACATCCCACTTACACCAATGGATAGATCAACCAAACAGAAAATAAATACGGAAACACGAACTTTAAATGACACAGTAACAGATAGATCTATTGATATTTATAGAACATTCCACCCAAAGTGGCAGAATACACTTTCTTCTCAAGTGCACATGGAACATTCTCCAGTGTAGATGACATCTTGGGTCACAAATCAAGCCTCAGAAAATTTAACAAAATTGAAATCGAATCAAGCATCTTTTCTGACCACAACGCTATGAGATTAGATAGAAATCAATTACAGGAAAAAAACTGTAGAAAACACAAATACATGGAGGCTAAACAGTGCGCTACTAAATAACCAAGAGATCACTGAAGAACTCAAAGAAGAAATAAAAAAATACCTAGAAACAAATGACAACGAAAACATGACGACCCAAAACCTATGGGACACAGAGAAAGCAGTTCTAAGAGGGAAGTTTATAGCAATACAATCTCACCTCAAGAAACAAGAAAAATCTCAAATAAACAATATAACCCTACACTTAAAACAACTAGAGAAAGAAAATCAAAGAAAACCCAAAGAAATCATAATGATCAGAGCAGAAATAAATGAAATAGAAATGAAGAAAACAATAGCAAAGATCAGTAAAACTAAAAGATGGTTCTTTGAGGAGATAAACAAGATTGATAAAACTTTAGCCAGACTCATCAAGAAAAAAGGGGAGAGGAGGCAAATCAATAAAATTAGAAATGAAAGAGGAGAAATCACAATGGACACTGCAGAAATACAAAGGATTATGAGACTAGTACAAACAACTAAATGCCAATAAAATGGACAACCACAAAGAAATGAAAAAATTCTTGGAAAGGTATAATTTTCCAAGACTGAACCAGGAAGAATTAGAAAATACAAACAGACCTATCACAAGTAATGAAATTGAAACCGTAATTAAAAATCTTCCACCAAACAGAAGCCCAGGACCAGATGGCTTCACAGGCAAATTCTATCAAACATTTAGAGAGAGCTAACACCGATCCTTCTCAAACTCTTCCAAAAAATTGCAGAGGGAGAAACATCCCAAATTAATTCTACAAAGCCACCATTACCCTGATACCAAAATCAGAAAAAAATATCATAAAAGTAGAAAGTTATAGACCAATATCACTGATGAACATAGATGCAGAAATCCTCAACAAAATACTAGCAAACAGAACCCAACAGCACATCAAAAGGATCATACACCATGATCAAGTGGGATTTATCCCAGGGATGCAAGGATTCTTCAATATATGCAAATCAATCAATGTGATACACTACATTAAGAAATTAAGGAATAAAAACCATATGATCATCTCAATAGATGCAGAAAAAGCTTTTGACAAAATTAAACACCCATTCACGATAAAAACTCTCCAGAAAACAGACATAGAGGGAACCTACCCCCACATAATAAAGGCCATATATGACAAATCCACTGCAAGCATCATACTCAATGGTGAAAAACTGAAAGCATTTCCTCTAAGATCAGGAACAAGACAAGGATGTCCACTCTCACCACTATTATTCAACATAGTTTTGGAAGTCCTAGCCACAGCAATCAGAGAAGAAAAAGAAATAAAAGGAATACGAATTGGAAAAGAAGAAGTAAAACTGTCACTGTTTTCTGATGACATGATACTATACATAGAAAATCCTAAAGATGCCACCAGAAAACTACTAGAAATGAATTTGATAAGGTTTCAGGATACAAAATTAATGCACAGAAATCTCTGGCGTTCCTATACACTAATGATGAAGAATCTGAAAGAGAAATTAAGGAAACACTCCCATTTGCCATTAAGGAAACACTCCCATTTACCATTGCAACAAAAAGAAAAAAATACCTAGGAATAAACCTGCCTAAGGAGGTGAAAGACTTGTACTCAAAAAACTATAAAACACTGATGAAAGAAATCAAAGATGACATAAACAGATGGAGAAATATACCACATTCTTGGATTGGAATAATCAATATTGTGACAATGACTATACTACCCAAAGCAATCCACAGATTCAGCGCAACTGAATTGTATCAAACTACCAATCTATCAAACTACCAATGGCATTCTTCACAGATTTAGAACAAAAAGTTTTACAATTCATATGGAAACACAAAAGACCCCAAATAGCCAAAGCAATCTTGAGAAAGAAAAACAGAGCAGGAGGAATCAGGCTTCCCGACTTCAAACTATATCACAAAGCTACAGTAATCAAGACAGCATGGTACTGGCATAAAAACATATATATAGATCAATGGTACAAGATAGAATGCCCAGAGATAAACCCACGTACATATGGGCACCTAATTTACGACAAAGGAAGCAAGAACATACAACAGAGAAAAGACAGCTTCTTCAATAGGTGGTGTTGGGAAAACTGGACAGCTACATATAAAAGAATGAAATTAGAACACTCCCTAACACCATACACAAAAATAAACTCAAAATGGATAAAGACCTAAATGTAAGGCCAGACACTATAAAACTCTTAGAGGAAAACATAGGAGAAACACTCTTTGACATAAACCACAGCAAAATCTTTTTTGACCCACCTCCTAGAGTAACGGAAATAAAAATAAACAAATGGGACCTAATGAAACTTAAAAACTTTTGTACAGCAAAGGAAACCATAAATAAGACAAAAACGACAACCCTCAGAATGGGAGAAGATATTTGCAAATGAAACAACAGAGAAAGGATTAATCTCCAAAATATACAAACAGCTCATGGAGCTCAATATCAAAAGAACAAACAATCCAGTTAAAAAATGCACGGAAGACCTACATAGACATTTCACCAAGGAAGACATACAGATGGCCAAGAGGCACATGAAAAGATGCTCAATGGCACTAATTATTAGAGAAATGCAAATCAAAACTACAGTGAGGTATCACCTCACGCCAGTCAGAATGGCCATCATTAAAAAATCTAGAAACAGCAAGTGCTGGAAAGGGTGTGGTGAAAAGGGAACCCTCCTCCACTGTTGGTGGGAATGTAAATTGATACAACCACTATGGAAAACAGTATGGAGGACCTTAAAAAGTAAAAACAGAACTACCATATGACCCAGCAATCCCAGTACTGGGCATATACCCTGGGAAAACCATAACTCAAAAAGAGACATGTATCACAATGTTCACTGCAGCACTATTTACAATAGCCAGGACATGGAACCAACCTAAATGTCCATCGACAGATGAATGGATAAAGAAGATGTGGCACATATACAAAGTGGAATATTAGCCATAAAAAGAAATGAAATTGAGTTATCTGTAGTGAGGTGGATGGACCTAGAGTCTGTCATACAGAGTGAAGTAAGTCAGAAAGAGAAAAACAAATACTGTATGCTAATGCCTATATATGGAATCTAAAAAAAAAAAAAAGGTACTGATGAACCTAGTTGCAGGGCAGGAATAAAGAGGTAGACATAGAAAACTGACTTGAGGACATGGGGCGGGAGGGTGAAGCTGCGGTGAAGTGAGAGTAGCATAGACATACATACACTACCGAATGTAAAATAGTTGGCTGGTAGGAAGCAGCAGCATGGCACAGGGAGATTGGCTTGGTGCTTTGCGATGACCTAGAGATGTGGGATAGGGAGGATGGGAGGGAGGCTCAAGAGGGAGGGGATATGGGGACATGTGTATGCATATTGTTGATTTGCTTTGTTGTGCAACAGAAACTAACATAGTATTGTGAAACAATTATACTCCAATAAAGATCTATTTAAAAAAATAAAATAAAAAGCATACTAGAAAATCCTTTATACGTCAAATACAATTAGCAACACTGAATTTCCTACAAATTCAGTTATCTTTTGGTAAAGACTTCTGTTTCTGCCTATTCATGAACATCTAAAAACTAAGTATAATCTTTAAAATATTATAGACAACTAGGGGTCTTCAGTATTTTACTGAAAAAGGATTTCACTAAATCTTGTCATGTTCTCTAAAAAACCAGCATATTATGTGTTAATGCATAAAACCTATAGAAATAACTGGCTGTAAAATAATACAATGGTATAACCTTACAAGTCATCCCATGATTATCGGTGGCAGCAAGGCTGTGCCATGCAATGCAACAGACATTTTGTCAGGTACATGCTTTAATCACAGTCTGATTCCTCTCCCCTGCAGGCTGTTGAATGAAAATGCAAACTTGTAATTTCTATTGCAAAGAACAGAGATCAACAGGGGGATCAGGAGTTTCACACCTCTCAAATTGTCCCCTCTGTTACAAGCATTGATGACTCATGGTGAAGTGAAACTAAAGGAAAACTAGCTCTAGAAGTACTCTGCTTAACTTACTCAAATGCAATAATGTAACTCTAGCAGATGAAGTAGTTCTCACAAGCACAGTGTACTGCAGATGCTACACATTTATGATTCCAACCGCATAAATTCATAATGATTTCCTCTGGCTATCTAAAGGCCAAAATATGACTTTTGACAAATTATATATTTTGGAGTTCTTACTTTGAATAGTTAATTTTAAGAGCAGTTATTTCTGAAGGAAAATACACCTAATAACCACTAGGGCATGGTTTTCCCAAAGCATATAGTTATGCTTGCTTGAAGGAAATCAGTCATGCAATACCAATAGAAGTTAGCACTCGTGTTGTGCCTGATGCTATTCCCATTTGTGGCATTTTCTAGGTTTTATGATTTTACCACCTTTTTTTTTTTAAAGTCAGGGATTCCCTTTCTTGGGAAGTTTCTCTTCCTTATTTCTATAGGAAAAAATTCACAATGCACATGGTGCCTTTTGTTGAACTAAATCTAATCAATTTTAAAAGAAAAATATGGTGCTTCTCTGCAACAAGTTTCATGTCCTAAGCATCAATGAAAACACAGGTAAGTATTTTCCATGTTATGAAAACACAAGAGTGGTTTGTGAAAGATAAAGCAGAGAGATAGTGCAGGGTTCTATATTTTCTAAATATATTCCGGTCTGTCTACTGAAGTGGGTACTTCAGGGTACATCCTGACTATAATTTAATCACTTTTGGTAAATGAGTACCACTTTCTGTAAATCTGATCATACTCTGCTCTCTCTGCTCTGAAATATTTATGCAATCTTTTTATTTGCTGTCAGTTCCATTTGACAATAAACTTTTGCGCTATAGTCTTACCCTTAAAGTCACAACAATGCTTTGCAGGGTTCTTTGTGAAAGAAAACATAAGCTAAGTCAAATATGTGAATTGGCAGCTCATTATATCAATATAAAACCATAAGCATTTGAAACCTTTTGGCTGACTTCTATGTAGTAACTAATTTCATATGTTGTTATAAATCATACAATTTTTTCAAAAGATTGAAGAAATTGCTACTAATTATTCTTTACTTTTTTTGCTGCTAATTTTTTTAAAAATTTCAATATACGCAACGAGATAAAAAATAGAATAAACCTGCATATCTCTATCACATATTGACAATTATTTTCAATAATGGCCAATCTGACATTTTCTATACCCTCATCCACTTGTCCCATCCAATATTATTTTGAAGGAAATCCTGTACATCATATAATTTTAAAAAATTGCTTTTCTTGTGTAAGGATCCAAATGAAATCCACACATTGTTACTGGTTGATACGTGTTTAATAAGTCTCTCCCTTTTTTAAAGTATATTAACGCTAATTTCTACTGGTGGCTTAACTTTAATAATAAACCTCCTACTTTTTTTTTAAAACCACTTTGTTGAGTTATAATTGACTTACAAAAAGCTGTATACATTTAATGTATCCAACTTGATGAGTTTGGAGATAAGTATATATCAGTGAAACCATCACTACAATTGATGTCACAAATACATCCATCACCACCAAAAGTTTCCTCCTGCCCTATTTATTTATATTTATTTATTTGTGTGTGTGTGACAACACTTAAGATCTCTTAGCAGATTTTAGCAGATTTTTAGTACAATACTGCTTTAATACAATACAGTACTGTTAACTATAGGCTCTATGCTGAACAGCAGATCTCTTGGATTTATTCATTTTGTATAACTGAAGCTTTGTACCCTTTTACCTTCCTGTTTCCCCCTGCTCCTAGCCCCTGGCAACAACCAATCTACTCTCTGTTTATATGAGTTTGACTACTTTAGATTCCTCATTTAAGTAGTATCATGTTGTAGTTTTCCTTCTGTGTCTGGCTTATTTCACTGAGCATAATGTTCTCCAGGTTCATCTACGTTGTTGCAAATAGCAGAATTTCCTGTCATATTTTTAAGGCCAAATAATATTCCACTGTATGTATATACTGCATTTTCTTTATCTGTTCATCAAATGATAGGCATTTAGGTAGTTTCTGCCTCTTGGCTATTGTGAACAATGCTGCAATGAACACGGGAGTGCATCTTTTAAGTCTTCTTAAATTTATAGGTTTCCACTCCTCTCGCACGCACATTCTCTCTCTCTTCCTTGCAATTTATTGTTAAAGAAACTAGATTCCTTGTCCTATCCAGTTTCCCACGGCCTGGATTTTGCTGACAGCGTCTCTGTGTTTCCTTAACACTTTTCTCTATACTCTGTATTTCGTATAAATTGGAAATTGGATCTAGAGGATTAATCAAATTCATGCTTAATATTTTTGGCAAGAATACTCCACAAGTGCTATTGTGAAGTATTCTTTAATAGTATAAATATTCACATTTTGACAGTGGTAGAGTTGTGGTCAAAAGCACGGGCTCTGGAGAACTGAATATGTGGAAACTAATCCTGGTTTTGTCTCGTTGCTGTGGTGAAATCTTAGGCAAATGAATTAATCAGTACCTCACTTCCTCCACCTGTGAAATGGGAATAATAAACATACCTGACATGATTTCTGTCAAGACTAGGTAAATTAATTCAGATTAAGCACTTCAAATAATTCTTGGTACATAGGAAGTATTCAATATATTTTAGCTATTATTACCAAATAGTTGACTTAATTATAAGGAGGAACATGCAGAAAATATTTGCAACAGTTTTTATCCATATAGTACCTGAACTGACAAGTCTAGGTAGGAATGGCTTTTCAATACCTAATATAAAAGTTGAAGTGTGAGTAGACTAAAAGATCCAAATATCACAGGGAAACAGTGATGAAAAGATGCAGCCTTTTACTGGTAGGTCAATGACTGAACACCCCACAGGTTACTAGCAATTGAAAGAAATTACTGCTCTCCAGTTCTGTTGTGTCCTTCCATATATACCATTCTTGACTCAACCTCAGAAAATCACCCACAAGCATGATCAATTCACATTTTATTCTTTCTTAACGATACTTTGACAGCATCAAGCTAAGCAAAATAATTCTCTTAGCTAGGCAGAAGAAATGAACTCATGTCTTGCTATCCAGAGCAATAGTTTGTGGATGAAGTTTTTACTCTTTTAGATATAGGGCATAAATGTTTCACACATTCAATCAGTAGTTTATAGAATTTCTAAGGGAGCAAAATCACTTAATATGCATTTTAAAAAAAATCACAACCTTGAGAATAGCTATTAACTAAAGATTTAGCAAACATTAAGTTATAAAATCCATTAGGTTGGAAAATTATGAAGATTTAAAGTCAGACGAGCAATGGAAAATTTAGACTAGGTATTTAAGAAAACTGCCTATTAGCAAGAACTATTAGATAATGGAATGGTACTTTTCTTAACCTCCATAAATTCCAAAAGTAAACTGGAAAACATACTGGAAGAAAATGTTCCACTTTTCCAAGGAAATACATGAAATGGTCTTTTCATCTCTTTTTTCTATAAGCTGGTCTGCAAATTAGATGTATAAAATTTACCTATCCAAACTATGAACACGACAAGTCCAATATTAGGCTTAGTCCGAGTTTCACTGGGAAAAAAGCTCCATTTCCAGATCCTCAGCCAAAAGATGAATAACACCAATATGGAAATTTGGAGCAAAATCAATTGTTAAAGTCAGATTATGAGATTTTTAACTGCCATTCTAAAACTACTTACACAGTCTTTCTATGTTACTTCCACTTGCCAGATCAACACCCAAGAGTCATTCTGACATTTTAAAAAAAAATCCCAGTTACACATCCAACTGCTGATTTACAAAGCAAAAGGCAACCTGTGATTTTGGCTTTAAAACCCCATTTGCCTTAGGGATAGACGGATGAAAGAAATTTTAGCCTACTGTTTAAGGGCTAATATTCCCACATTTCCATATCCCATTTAGCGCAGGCAGATTTTAGCACTTCAGCTTAAGTGGTATCACCTTTTATAAGGTGCTTGAGTGGAGCAGGCAGCAAGCAGGAATGGGAAAATAAATGGCAGAGAAGCAAAGAGGCTGCTGCTGCAGGTAGCCTCCTATGCCAACTGCCCAAGGAAAACAGTTGTGAAAAGCACACACTTCCTTCCATGAGCAGAGGATGAGAATTTAATAGAAGAGTAAATTGAGTGTCTGTCTTTTTACCTCTTACTAGAATTTCTTTGTTGTCCTTTGCATGGGGAAGGTTAACAGCTTACCCTAATTCTTCACTTCAAGGAACTTTACTGGCTGTCATTTGGTTAAGGGCTAATGGGCCTTCTGGGATTTGATAGCTGAATGCTGAGCTCACGGGAGCAGGCTGCTTACAGAGGGCCTGGAAAAGAATGTTTGAGTTGGAGAGAGGGTGCTGCTCCAACTGCTTTTCCACCTGCAAAAGCAGAAACTTTGGGGACAGTAGCACTGCAGTTAACAGGGGATCCCAGGAATGAGAAATGTGTTAAAGTAGCCAGTTCTTCTGTTTTGCCAAGGATTTTCTGACTTTCCTGTTTTTGGCAAAATTTTGAAATATCCCACTTCTCTCATCCTGAGCCTTTTCCTTCCCATTTCTCAGGGATGGTTTTAAGGACTGGGATGACTAGTCCAAACAGAGAGACAGAATTTTAAGAGGATGTGAGAGTCACACTCCTGGGTTCCCCACATACCTCTAACTCTCCACTAAGCGGTGGAGAGTTGCTGGGAGCTTGGAGGGAGGGGCTGCGGGAAGCAGGCAGCGAACAGCAATAAAAGGACCAAGTTGCCAGCCACCTGGAACTCCACTCCACACTGGAGAGGGACACTCCTAAACCCCTTGCTGACTAAATCACATGGACAATTTCAAAACATTACAATTCAAAATGCCACAGATTTCATTCAGTGGACTCTCAAAATCAAGTTCATATTTAACCATGTTGAACTGAGTACAACATTCCTTATGAGAGCACCTTACGAATTATTTCTTTTCTAAAATTTCCAATGAAAAACCTCAATCATCTGCACTGTCCCAAACCTATCAATTCAAAAAATGTTACCTTTGGGGCTTCCCTGGTGGCGCAGTGGTTGAGAGTCTGCCTGCTGATGCAGGGGACACGGGTTTGTGACCCGGTCCGGGAAGATCCCGTATGCCGCGAAGCGGCTGGGCCCGTGAACCGTGGCCACTGACCCTGCGCGTCCGGAGCCTGTGCTCCGCAACGGGAGAGGCCACAACAGTGAGAGGCCCGTGTACAGCACACACAAAAAATGTTACCTTTGATTATAAAACATACAATTTAATTTTTTCTTATGCTTTTTAATTTTTTTACTGTAATAAAATATGTAGGACATAAAATATCACCATTTTAACTATTTTTAAGTATCCAAATCAGTGGCATTAACTGAACTCACAACATTGTGCAAACATCATCACTATTTCCAAAACCTTTTCATCACTCCAAAAAAATCTCTGTAAAAAAAAATGTTTTTAAAGAATGGTTTTTGCTATCATGACTGCCATAAGCTGTGGTCAACACAACCTCAAAATAATTAAGATTAGCAGTTATGTATGTATTTTCTAAAAGGAAATGAATTAGCTTAAAATAATTATTGGGAAAGCGTAAAACCATTGCCAACTGATCACTAAACACGTATGATCCATACTGTAGCTTTGATTAATTTCATCTAACTGATCAGGCTTTTTTTTTTTTTTTTTTTTTTTTTGCGGTATGCGGGCCTCTCACTGCTGTGGCCCCTCCCGCCGCGGAGCACAGGCTCCGGACGCGCAGGCTCAGCGGCCACGGCTCACGGGCCCAGCCGCTCTGCGGCACGTGGGATCCTCCCAGACCGGGGCACAAACCCGTGTCCCCTGCATCGGCAGGTGGACCCTCAACCACTGCGCCACCAGAGAAGCTCTGGGCATTTTTGTATAATATAAAATTTAAATGATCAAGATTGATGACCTAGATAATAATACTAATGATTGAAAAAATTGCTTAAATAATAAAAATAAACAAACAAAAGCAGATGTGATGTCAAAGGCTAAAAATGTGAAACCACAAAGATGAGTTAGTAAGGCCAGAAGAATCAAAGCATGATTAAAATCTAGAACTCTAATATATTATCTTAGAAAAAAACCTCCAAATTAATAATTAGAGTTCAAGGCAAATTTAGATGAGATTTTGAGATAGCTTTAGGTAAGGATCCAGAATATAAGTTTAGCAGGCTCATATATAACGTTATCTCAGCCACTGATCAAATAAATTGTCCTGTCTTTCAAAAGGCAAAAGTAAAATATGAAATATAGATTTACCAGTTTTAGGCACAGCTTCTCATTTCAGTCAATTCTTGCTCATTGATTAGTAAATCCAATCAATGGCAATGACAATTTGAGAAGTAAATCCCTCCATCAAACTTTAAATCTTGCACATTGCATCGTTGAAGTTCACCCTTTCCTTTCATCACCATGAATTTCAATGCCAGGTGAGGTAAGTGCATCATTTATTTTAATCCTGTTGAAATGAATGGAAGAACTTAAATAGCAATGCAAGCCTTTTTCCATATAGTGCTGTAATTCGCTTTGAAGTGATAGTACTTTTAGGATTACTATGTATACTTTTTGGTTCTTTGTGACTAGTTGTCCTTTCTTTGTGTACTATATTAAGAAGAATTTACAGCAAGTCTAAGTCACATCTGCCTCCTAATACAAGTCTTAGAGTCTTAAACAAATTTTACGAAAGCAGCCACCCAGATGAAAAACTATTTTGAAGAGAATAAAACTATCATTTTTATGGTTTTCTATTTAATCACTTGTGTTAGAGTGACTATTGATAAAAACAGTCTTGAAAATATTTTCATCTATTACCACATTGCCAGCATTAAAATGAAAGAAGCTTGAAATACTATTGCAGAAGAAATGAATAACTATTTAATTCTTAACTTGATGCTTACTGCATGAAGCAATGAATTCATCCACCATTTAAAACAATTTTATGAGATGTTCAAAATAGATATTGTCAAAAATATATTTATAAGAGGAAATATGCTAGTTATTTATTTAGAAGATATGGTAAGTATCAATGTAATACAACTTTCTGAAACTATTTCTAGAAATAGTTACATACAAAACTATATTATGCAATATTTAGATATTAACATGTTGACTTATTTTAGATAAAATTTAACTGTTAATGGTTTCTATTATAAAAATTGTTGAAAAGAAAATGTCAAAAGAAGGAAGTCTTCTAATACGTCACCACCTAAAGATAATCATCCTTAATATTTTAGAATATTTCTTCCCATATTTTCCTTCTATAACGGTATTTATTTTTCCCAATTCAAAAATAGTAAATACCAGGTTATGAAAACCTGTAACAATTCACTGACACAACTTAAAATAATAATAGTAATAAAAAAAATAATGTTTTAAAAACTCACATATTTCAACCATCTAATCATTGTAAATAAATTGGCATATGTCCTTTGAGTTCATTTTTGAGTGTTTATTTTTATATATTTTTCTCCAAACGTATTTTAACATTAATAGTTTTGTTTTCCCCTAATTGAAAAATTACTAAGTGCTTAATGCACAAAAAAAAAAGTGGCTGAGGGAGAGAAAAAAGGAAGTAATAAAATCATCTATAATCTTAGCCAACAGAAATGTACTGATAATTTTATACATAATATTATCAATATACTTTGAAGCCTACATACTTCCATTATCCACAAATAGTTGCTAATCTTTTTATTATTCTTCTGAATATCTCAAAGCAGTATCTAAGGGTTAACTTAAGGAAGAAAAATCAGAAATATTCTCTGCTATTATCAGGGTAAGCCGTGGTAAATGGTGAGTCTCATTTTTAGCTATCAAGGCCCTCCAGTGTCCTTGTACCCTTTCTGACAAACCATTTCCTACCCTCCCCTTCTACCCATCTCTTGGCAAGTCAGCTCCCTTATTGTCCTTTATTTCCTCTTTGCTGTTTTCACTGATGCTATTCCCTATTCTTGTAATACTGCCTTTCTTGTTGCCATTGATGCTGTGGTTTCGCTGTTACTGTGTGTGTGTTTAACAAATCCAGTGTCTAGTCTTCCTAGAGGCCTGAGTCAAAGCTTCCCTAAGTGATATGTCCTTTTCTCCAGCTCTGAGACTATATTGCCTGAAAGATACTCAAGGCAGGGACGCAGACATAGGAAAACAAGAAAGGGACTTAGTTATTAGAATAGACCAGGCAATGGCAAGAAACAGGGGAAAGGTACACAATTCCTGGAACCTAACTACCATACAAGATCAGAAAAGGATCCATAATATCGCTGACTTTTGCAGACAGAATAAGCTACTGCTTTTAAGCTTTGGCTGGGAACAGGACTAATTTCTAACTGGGCCTGATGTTTATCTAAGTGATGGCTAAATATCCCTAGCAGTAAAAATGAAATATGCTGGAAGACGAACCCAGGCAAGTCAATACTCTGAACGACTTGAGTGGAATAATGTGATAATTAGGGATGGATCCAGATTTTGTGAGACATGAAGTTTGTATAATTTGTGGGGTTCTCTAAGAAAAAGAATACAAAATTACAAATACAAAGTCAGATATGAAAGTGATCATTGCTTTAGAATGAGAAAAGAAATGCCAACAAAACACTGAAGATGCAGAGATTCATGTATGTCTATATTTTCAGATCTCTTTAGAAAATTTACAAGTATAATTACTCTACCTAGAACATTCTACAACTTGCAGAACTCACAGGGAGGGGCCTGTTCAAGTAGAGGGCACTGAAGCTGGAACTCTGTTGCTTCATTCACCTCTGGTTTTAATTGTAAAACTTCAAGCAATAGGATCCAGATGGTGAGATCACTTTAGCAGGCAAGCAGTCCTTCCTAATTTCCTTGAAAGTATACCAAATAGAATTCTCACTGAGTGCTATAAAGGTATAAACAAAGTACAGTACTATGAAAGTACTATGGTTTTGCAGAGGAAGGAGCCTAAATGGAGTCTGAGGGAGAGGTGTGAGGGGTTGGGGAGGTTCCTGGAGCTGGGCCCTTAACAGTGCCTTGGATTTCAACACAGAGGCAGAACGCATTCAAGACAGGAACAAAAACAAGCATGAGAGAACAGGGCAGCCCAAGGAAAAGCAAGAGTTTCAAGTGGAATTTGACTTATGATATGTGGGGATTTGGAGAAAGAAAAATGAGTGTAAGCATAGACTGCCTCAGGATGTCAGAGGGTCTTGAGTTCTGTGTGAAGGAGTGTATGCTGAATTCAGATGGCAATTAGAACAACACAGAATAAGAACAAGGCTTTTCTGTTTGTTTTTTGTAAGGAAAATCTTTAACAATATGCTTAGGTCATCCAGCACATCAACGGAGAAACCAGAAAGTTGCCAGAGTTTTATTATTATAACACCTTAGATCGGTAGAGAAAATTTTATATGGGTGAGGGTGGAGATGAGAATACAGGTTAAAGAAGAGGAAAAATCAATAGGTTTCTTCCCATAGGGAAAAGTTCTCCAAACTCACAATGCATGTAAACTGAAGACATTTGCTAAGGATTAATCTAAGGAGTTAACAGGAGAGTTCTACTCAGAGTAGTTAAGGAGGCAAGTCCCAGAGTTAGGCTTTCTGAAGTTTGAATCTTGGCTCCATCATTTACAGTGAAATTTTAGCTATGTTGCTCCATGCTGTGCCTCAGTTCTACTATAAATAGAATGGAGTTTGTAACATCTACCTCATGTTGCTGTGTTGAGAATTTACAGGTGGTAGGTTAGGAAAGCAATTAGCAGCACCTGGTTTAGTTAATGTCAGCTATACTGTTAGCTGCAGTTCTCCTTATTCCTATTTCTGGTTCTAGTGTCACTTGGAATACTGAGACAATGTCCTTTCCTCAATTCAAAATTGGATCACGTAGGTTGAATCCTGTTCTTCTCAATTCAATCTCTAAACCACAGTCAGTGAACTTTCTAAAATTCTAATTTGATCATATCATATCTGCCACAAACTCAGGTCAAAGCCCACATTTCTTACGTGGCCTGGTTTCTGTCTTTCCAAGTCATTTTCTATCACTCTCCACCTAACATTTTAAGATCCAGTCCTCCTAAACTCCAGACCATTCAATTTCTGGGCTCCAGGGTTCAGTAGAAGTGGTTACCTTTGTGGTTCCCCTATAATTCCTCTACCTGGCTAATTTTTCCCCATCTTTTAGCTCTTGGTTTAGTCATCCATCCCACTGGGATGCCTTACCCAATATTTGTGCTGGATTTAGCTGCCCTTCCTAGGAGCTCCCAGAGTGTACCCTTCTTGATCATAGCCTTCAGCACTCAGCATTAACATTTCCTGCTTATAGATCTAGATTTTCCACAATAAATTTCTTGGAGGTAGGGACTAGGTTGTTCACTTCTAGAAACCAGCACAGCAGCTAACACGAAAAAGCCTCACTGAATAAATAATTAAGAGTAAGAGTGGTGGTTACCTCTGGGGAGGGGATGAGTATTGACTAGAAAGGAGCAGGAGAAAACCTTCAGGCATCATAGAAATCTATGGTTACCCAAGTATATAAATGTGTAAACATTTATTGAGCTGACCTCTTAAAATTTCTGTATTTCTTTTGCTTCACTGAAAATATTTTTTAAAAATGAAAAGAAAAACAGTGCAAAAAAAAAGGCAAAACTCATCTATACTATTAGAAGTCAGGATACTGGTTACCCTTGTGGTGAGCTTGTGACTGGAAGGGTACAAGAGTAAGCATCTAGAAAGTAATCTTTTTTTACTTGATGTAAGTCCTAGTTACCTCGGTATTTTCTGTTTGTGAAAATCTATCAACCTGTACACTTATGATATATGCACATTTATGTAGGCATATTATACTTGACAGGTTAAAAGAGTGAGAATGAGTAAATAACAAATGTATATGTACATGCATGTGTGTGTGTGTGTGTGTGTGTGTGTGTGTGTATGGCAGAAGACCTCACTATTTGTGATGAAAAAACAAATCAGTTTCTTCAAACTATCCTCCCTAGTCCCACACAAGAATCAGCTGAAATAAAATTGTAAACCCACTTTCTCTTTCTACGATATGGCCCATTTGTGTAGATGAATGTTTATAAGGACAGCCTTGTATTATGTATACTTGGTATTAGTACATTTAACAGTAACTTTTGCACAATAGTGAATTGCAAATCTCTGCAACACAACTCTTTCAGATGTTATTTTTAACACATGGGCTTTGAGAATAATTAGCTAGAGTTACTTTTGGTGTAAAGTGTTTTTTAAATTATTTTCTTTCATAGATTTTCTCAGAGTCACAAAAACCTTTCCACATTTTTCTTCCCTCAGATGAACTATTATTTAAAACATGACTTAAATAGCAATGTAATTTAGATGCTTCTGCTAAAGATGTTCTTAAAACATTCCTAGGGCTTAAGAAAACAAAAAAACAGTTTCACAGACTTTGCCCAATTCTCCGGTAGAGCATTTATGCATGATTTGGACTCTATTTGCTATACCTATACCAACAGCAGGAATTCTTAATATAGGTGTACATTTAGCAGCTACATTGTGAACAGCATGAATAAAGGAATAAGCATGACCTCAAATCAAAATATCAGCACAATGCCCTTAGCACCCAAAAGTGAGGAGGGAGCCTTCAGCTCCAGGGTCCATGGATGGTACTCAACAAAATACCAGTTAATTAATTGCAGTCAAGTCTGTGTTGAAGAGCAAACACATGGATAAACAGGTACCAGACCACAAGGCAGAAGCAAGAAGCTAGGATTCAATCCACCCTACCTTACTCCACATCATTTCAGTGCAGGGGTCCCCAAATCCCGGGCCGCCGACCACGGGCCACACAGCAGGAGGTGAGTGGCAGGCGAGCAAGAGAAGCTTCATCTGCCGCTCCCCGTCGCTCTCCATCGCTGGTATTACCACCTGAACCTCCCTCCCCGCCCACATTCACCCCCGTGGAAAAATGGTCTTCCACGAAACTGGTCCCTGGTGCCAAAAAGGCTGGGGACTGCTGTTTCAATGAAAAATCTAAACTGTAGTGTTTTAAAACAGAATAACATTTATCAGAAACCTTTTTATATTATTGTAGAATTCAAAGTGCCAAGAATGCATTTTATTTAACTAAAAAACCTTATCATTATATTTTTCTAAATTCTCTTTTCCATGTATGACTGATTTTCCAAATACATATTTCAACAACCCAGACCGTACTATGTTTGGAGAGGGGTTTGGGTGCAGCTTTCCTCTTCTGCAGAGGCAAGATCTAGAAATACATCAGTCATTCATGCCAATTTGTGGTACTTCAAATTGCCAAAGGTATTTGTAAACTTTAGTCACTGTCACAACTCTAAAGGTTACTAAGCAGATCCAACACAGATTAATTACCACAGCATTGCACAAATGTGAGTGGGTATGTGAGTGAATGCATGTGTGTGTGACCTTAACTGTTAAATCTTCTGGTATATCAGACTTAGGTTCAGCTACATATAACAATAACAACAGCAATAACAATAACAGCACCAACAAAAGATGATGAACAAGATGAACATTTATTCTTATTTAGTAACAGATTTAGGCAGCTCAGGGCTGTTTTGTAGAGTCCTGATAAAGCTTCCATCTTTACTGTTCTGCCTCATTTCACAAAATGGTTGCCTGTGCTCTAGTCATCATGATCACATCCCAGGAAAAATTAAGAGGGAATAAGTATGGAAATTTTATCCCCTTTGAGGATATTTCCTGAAAGTTGCACATAACACTTAGTTTTCATTGGTCAAAATTTATTTATAAGGCCACTACCAATGAGAGGAAAAATCAGTTTTGAGCTGGGCAGCAAGGTAGTCAGCTAAAATTTGGGGTTCTTATTAACAAGAAAATGAGGGGAATTGATATTTAGAATGTACAGAACTTTTTCTCTTACTTTAAAAACACTAAAACAGATCCCTAGCCTCCTAGGAGAAAAAAAAAACCCTACTAGATGATTCAATCAAATAATTAAAATGAAAATATTCAGACTGTTATTTACCACAGTGTAAAAAAAACCTTAAGTTTTAATTTTAAACTGAATATTTCACTGACTTTTATAAATATAAGTAAAGAAATATTTCCATTTATCAGCCACATACAAAACTGTATAATTATATTTTATTAGTGGGGGAGTAGAAGAGGGGGCTGATTAATTTCTTTTAAAAGAGAAAAGTTAACTTAGAAATAATTTCATCCCACTCCTAAATCAGAATTAATGCTCTGAGTTGGGAGTTATGCTGTCATATTTGAGAACCACTAATTTGAACATACTATTTCTGGAAATGATTTATTTTACTAATTACTAACAGTTTATGAAAAAATCTGCAATTTTATTTTTCCAAGTGTTCAAGTAATCTCAACTCATCAAAATGCTAAAATCTTTTATATCAAAGTTGTCTAAGACTTACTCATGTAAATAGCCTGCCTGTTCCCTGACAGCTGGAACCTCTTAGTACAGATCTGCAGCCCCAGCCCCACCCTAAGCACTGGGACTCATCTGGCCTCTAAGCTGGAATCCAGAGCTCACTGTCCAACTTGCAGCTCTACTCTGACTTGGCAACCAGGCTTTGGTAGCAGAGCCTCTGCACTTTGCACACTGCCAGGCTTTTCTTATATCAGGCTCTCCAAGAATCCTTCCACAGCACACCAGACAGTGCCTGTCAAGACTGTGAATAAAACTTCCAGTAATGGGAACCCACTACCTCATAAAGTATACCATTTGTTTGAACACCCATTCATGTAATTATTCAGTAAACCAACATTGAAAGCCGACTACAAATCAGGCATGCTGCAAGACACTGGTAATAAAAAGAACAAAGGCAAAGTCACCTGCCCTCTAGTAGGAGAGACAGTTGTTAAGGTTAAAATGATCTTCCTAACAAAGAATGAGATTTGGTCTCCTAGGAATTTTCATCCATTGTTCTTAAGTCTGAAGTATTAAAGTCACATGGAATAGATTCCATTCAGACTTCCACAAATCCACCCTCCAATCTGGAACATTTCGAATAGTAGTATATTCCCTTTAACTTCCATCCCCAAACCCTCATTGCACTCCCTGTGTCCTACAAATAAACTTTATTCAATATCATACACACATTCTTTTCTCCTCCAAGCTCTTAAAACCCTGTAACTTTTACTGTAACTCTTTAATGAAAGGGTTTTTAGTTTCTTCACTCTCTTTTGGGATAAATTCCAATTTGAAAATATTCTTCTTAAAATGCAGCATTGAGAAATGAATACACTAAAAGAAAACACCCTAGTATGTCTTAATTCTATTTAACAAAACTTAGTTATTTCATCGAGAATAGCATGTCATAATTCGTGGCTAAAAAACAAAGCTGCAAACAAATTTAAGGACGTTTTCAGATCACTTTTGAGTTGATGGTGATTTTAAGTTCTCAAAGTTCTGGTTCTCTTATCCTTGGAGCCTTCCTTTAGTTGGTTCCCTCTATGATGCAGACTGGCATCATGGTTACTCTGGTGTCAGAACTGGGTACACACACTGTTCCTCACTTTCTCGCTACATGAACTTGAGAAAATTTAAGATTCTGAACCTCAGTTATTGTAAAGTCATGAAAATAAGGTTACTTTCTCCTTAAGATTTGTGAAAGTGATATCAGCCAGTATATATAAAGAACATTGACTTTAACAGATTAAGGACTTGACGTATGTGAAAGACCAGAATTAACTGTAACTTTCCTAGTTATGAGGGATTCACATGTAGCTTAGAAATCAGTCACCAAAATAGACTTTAAGTAATCTTAAAGTTATCTAGTATAGCCCTGTCATTCAATTTAAGTCTTTTATTAACCACTCAATATGTGTTACGTATTGTGCAAAGTTTTGGTGATCCAAAAATGAATTAAGTTGTCTTAACCTCAAGAAGCCCAATGTGGGACTTGCCTGGAGGTCCAGCGGTTAAGACTTCGCCTTCCAATGCAGGGGGTGGGGGTTCGATCCCTGGTCAGGGAGCTAAGATCCCACCTGCCTCATGGCCAAAAAACCAAAACATAAAACAGAAGCAATATTGTAACAAATTCAATAAAGACTTTAAAAATGGTCCACATAAAAAAAAAAAAAAAAACCTCTGGAAAAAAAAGGAAGCCCAATGTTTAGTGGGAAAGCTGACATGTACAGAAACAGTTATTCCACTACCACACAGATAGGGCTTGACAGGGCAATACTCCTGCCATCCCATTGTACCACATTCCATTCTAGAACATAATGCTCCTCAAAGCATGCAGTGAGCACTCAATAAATGTTGATTAATGTTCTATACTCAAATATTTCAGAAGAATAGTAATGCTGACCTGCTCATAAAATTCTTTGGTTTGTATCTTTATAAATTAACTTCTTTTCATCTTGGAGTAGATTTACACACACTGGTAGTTCCTATTTCTTGGGATTTAAGGGATGGTGAAAGACACCGCTACCATCTCCCAGAAGAAATATCTAGGAGGTTGATGACATGAAGTTTAATATGTATTTATGTAATATTATGCAAACTTTTAAAAGTATCTGGGGTGGAAAAAATGCTTTGAAAGATACACACCAAAATATTAAAAAGTGAATATCTCTGGGTGGTGAGACCATGAGAGATTTTGTTAATATCCTTACACTTTTAAATGTTTTAAATTCTTCTTAACGAGTGTGTGTATAAAAGATATATATATATATACAAGGAACTCTAATAGGAGAAACGAAACAGATGAGGGAAGGGGGACCAGGAATACGGATGATAAGAAATTAAGAGGCAGTATAAGGGTCCTAGGTATTTGAGGGTTACAAGTTGAAGAATAAGATCAACAGTAGAAGGAATTAGAATGATATAAAATGTAGTTTTACTACTATTATATCTAGTTCCATTTATATTTTGGCAAGTCATATCTCCCATTTTGTTACTGAGAAAGTCCATTGGCCAATGTAATGATTGAAGTATCCAAATAATGATTTTAGCCTATCAGCTTCAAAATATGGGAATTAAACTTGTTGCAATTTTTTACAAAATATGTGTGGATTGTCCTTAAATGTACTAGTTTCACAACAGAAAAAAGTAAATTAATCTCTGAACTATACAAACAGAGCCTTGATTTACTAATGAAGTAATGCATTTTCTAAATCCAAGACCCTTGTTTTTAAATATAAGAATCAGAAAAAAAAAGGGCTTCCCTGGTGGCGCAGTGGATGAGAGTCCACCTGCCGATGCAGGGGACACGGGTTCGTGCCCCAGTCTGGGAAGATCCCACATGCCGCGGAGCAGCTGGGCCCGTGAGCCATGGCTGCTGAGCCTGCGCATCCAGAGCCTGTGCTCCGCAACAGGAGAGGCCACAACAGTGAGAGGCCCACGTACCGCAAAAAAAAAAAAAAAAGAAAGAAAGAAAGAATCAAGATAAATACTTGTAGAATTAATGAACCAAATTAATCTTTTTTTATTGCAGTTGTTACCTTAAATCCTTCTCTCCAAAGAAAAATTCAATGGATGATAGATAGATAGATAATTGGCAGAACTATATCACTTTAAAGTATTCTTTGATTTCCCCTAATGGATGCGAAGTTCCTTCCTCTGAATTCTCAAATCAGTATTTTAATCATGTAACTTTCACATTCTCTTCTGTGGTATAGATATTTACTTAGACATTTTATTATACTTCTCGGACTGTTAGTTCAGTGAGTTCATTATTTGTGATTTACTCATTTTATATCCCTTAAGAGCAGAATTAAATTATTTTTAAGACTGGCATTATAAAAATATAATAAATAAAAGTGTTCCGCCAAATATTCTGAAAATATTTTGTGGACTCAATCAACATTTATTACTTCAATAAAAAAATATTTTGCACTTTGTGAAACTAGATTGTGGAAACCAGCCAAACACATTTCAAAGCTACTTCTCATATGAGTGGCTGTCAATCTTTTATCTATTCTCAATCTTTCCTTATGATTATTATGCCTTTTATCCCTGTGCAATTGATTTCTTTTATCATCCCTCTGCACATTCAGGATGGGGGCGAGGAGAAGCTTCATGGAGAGGGTCTCCTTTTGCTGAACATTCCCCACACTGATAAGTTCTACACTGAAGACTCTTTCTTAGATTTTGTTGAGTTGTAGTTTTCTTTTAATAATGATACAGCAATCCATCAAAATAATGTTACACCAATCTGATTTCATATATATTTTTTTCTGCTTAAGTAGAAAACTCTCAAGTTGCTTAGTGAAGTGCTAAATGCTTTATATTGACAGACTACCGCTGTTCAGCAATCTATATTTGCAGCCTGCCAAAATGAAAGTCGTGGTTGGATCTTCTTTGTTGTTCACAGTATTTTAAATTACAAATGATGTTGATTTTAATCATCTTTGCTCAATTCACTCACAAAGCTGGGTGCTGCACGAGTCAGCTCTCAGATTCAATATAAAATACTTTTTATTGGGCTTAGCACTTGCATAGCACTTTATACCTTCAAATACTTTGTAAACATTAACTAGTCAAGCCTCACCAAGATAGAAAAAAGAAAAAGAACTTGATGTACTGATAGGTATGTGTAAAACAGGTCTTAGGAAAAGAGCTTTCCTATAGATTAAATTTGAAGTCAAGATGTTTATCTAGCTGTTTATTTTCAGCCAATAGAGTATATAGAGTATATTTCAGGATGTAATGGTCAGTTCTTCACTTCCCATTGTAACAAAGCACATAATTTCAATTTTAGTAATCATGTGAATTACAGAAGTATTAATATTGTTAACGACCAATAGAATTTATGCCACATGAGGAAGTCTTCACATATTGATCACTGTTTTGCACACTATACACTGCAAATGTTTTGTTGTAAGTCGATAAGACTCAACTAGTCTCAGAGAAGTGAAATATATGTTACTGCTTCTCCTTCCTCTCCTATATGTAGCAGCTACTTCACTTGGTAGAGATACAGGTAAGACTAACTTGGTCCAAACATAAATGAGTCCCCAAGTTGACATTAAATATATGAAAATCTATAGTACAGCAGGAGTCAAACTAATATTTATTTAAGGAGTACACTATAAATTTAGTTCCTTGTTTTCTAAGTAAAATATAACTTCTGTCTTCATTGGCTCTGCTTTTCTCCCATTCTTCCTTTAAGAGTCTCTCATTTTAACCTATGCTTTTAAAGGGAAAAGTCTGTATATTCCTCTTGGAAAATGATACAATTACTCTGATCATAAAAAAGACTCAATGAACAGCCTAAGAAGTTATTAATGTTATATACTGTATTGAATGTTGATTAAGGATTTTTTAATCACACCATGATACAAAGGGAAGCATTTGTCACTATTGCTTTTTATAGATTTGTAAACTGAAAACAGAAAGAAAAGGATCATATTAAGAAAAAACTTTAAGGCCAAGAGTGATAGATGATTTGATATCCATTTAAGCTATGACCATAGCTCAGAAACTGAAAGTTGTACTTGAAATTAGGTTAAAGAAGGCCTGCACTATATTTTCAACAATTAAACAATCAAATGAAACATACTATAGTCTCAATTAAAAGCTAAATGCCTAAAACTTTCGATTTCAATTAGGAAATACTGCAAATCTACTGATTTATTGAGAATCACATTTCTAAATTCTTTGACAATTCTTCATCCAGGATGGACAAGTTAGAGACTGAAACTTAAAATAAACTAGTGAGAATTTCAATTTAAAAGCAATAGATAAACCAAATTGATCTCATGATCTTCAATCTCCTTTCTTCTATGTAAGAACCATAAGATTTACTTCTGATAAACCGATGGAAATATGCACATCCATCAAAGTTTGACATATTTAGGACAATCTTTAAAAATGCACAGCAAATCTCTTAATTATATGATAATGTAGCAGAATTTTTATAATGAATTTTATATCTAATTGACACTTTCATATCATTAGCAACATCTTAATCTTGTTCAGGTACCATTGCAAAAACATTGATTTCAAAGGTGGGGTTTTTGATCAGGCAAAGATTCGGGAGACTGATGTTCCAACTCTAAAAAAGTAGATCTAAAAAAATTTTAATATTACAATTCAAGAGAAGAACATTAGCATTCTGCAAACTAATGTGTTTTGATGAATTCATTATGACCTCTAAAGGCAAATATTTAGAAGTCCCTTTAAACAATATTTCATGTATATGTATACATTTCAATTCCTAAATAACTATTTTCATCTTTCCCTCCAGAAAGGCAACCCATATCATATGCCAACTCTTTACCGTGTACTCCAGAAAAAGGTTAAACAGGTCTGGTAATAAATTTAGAAATAAAAAGAAAACAAATGACCACTTAGGATGTGGTTCCTGTAGCCCCAAGAAGGACTCTCTGCCTAAAAAGTAAATAAATAAGATACCCTTCCCCTGTTCTCAAGTGCCTGAAATTCTACAATTTGAGAGTTCTGGATTAACTATTTGATTAAGTAAACATTCTCAGGAAAAAACAAAAAATGCTTTAAGCTGTAAAATTCTTAAGCAACCAAACAGCATCATTTACTTGACAAATTCTGTCTGGTATCAGCCTAGTGATTATTTAGACTATATATAAAAATTGACTACTAATGAAGGCTGTGTACTGAGAGCCTGGCCATGTCTCATACACCTGGTTATAGTTACTGCATGACTTCTATTTTATAGTTTCCACATATACCTTGATGGAAGATTGGCTTTGACATAATAAAATGTGAAACAGCAGGAAAATATAAGGCAAAGAAGTAAACTATTTTAACAACTCACTCTCAGGAAAATTTTCCTCACATTAAACCGAAATCTCTCCATTAATGGCTAAGTACATTTAAGGCCATTCTCAGTTGTTCTAGAGTTTGACTGATTTCCTTTTTCTTAAGCTTAGGACTTCATATTTTCAAAGTGCTTTCCAACAACATTTACTAATTTTTCCTCACAATATGCCTGAAGTTTAATACTTTTCTTCCATTTTTTTAAACAGATCCTGATACTGAAACACAGAGATATTAAGAGGCATGTTCAAGGTTACACAGCAAATTAAAAACCCAGCAGGGGATGGGCTACAGAGCACCTGAGTTTCCAGACTGCTGCTTCACCAACTGATCCATCAGGACTCTGTTGGTACAATGAATTAAGCAAGAGAAAGAAAGTTAAACTAGAAAATAAAATAATGGAAAAAAAATTAAAATTACAGTTTCTTTTTGCACAGATAGATTATAAATACCCCATGATGTAATATTTGCCATCAAGCTTCTAGGTACTTTTACAGACTGATTAATCTACTCCTGTCTGTCTTCATACTTTTGCACTCATTTATATCAGGACATAAAACATTAAGAAGTAGGTCCTATATCTGATGGTTGAAATGAGCATGTTCTGTTGCCTAATCTCTGAGGGCCTGAAATGTGGAATTTTTCAGAGAAATGTTTGAGCTCCTATGCTCAACTTCTTTTTCCTGGTTCTGTCTTCCCATTAATCCTTAAGATGGACATCAGGGAAAGAGAAAAAAAATTAAAGACTTGAAATTTGAGTTCTGAAGGTTAGAGCAATGAATTTGGAGATCAAGAGCTCTTGAACTTGCACCTAAATACTAATCTGGAATGGAAGTTCTGGGATAGGAAATATGATGAGATAGTAAAATAAGAAACAGAGATCTCAGTAACTCCCACATAAAGATGGAAGAGATTATAGCTGAAAACTTCCCTAACATGGGAAAGGAAACAGTCACCCAAGTCCAGGAAGCACAGAGAGTTCCATACAGGATAAAGCCAAGAAGGAACATTCTGAGACACACATTCAACAAACTGATAAAAGTTAAATGCAAAGAAAAAATATGAAAAGCAACAAGGGAAAAGCAACAAATAACATATAAGGGAATCCCCATAAGGTTATCAGCTGATTTTTCAGGAGAAACTTTGCAGGCCAGAAGAGAGTGGCACGATATATTTAACATGATGAAAGGGAAGAACCTACAACCAAGAATACTCTACACAGCAAGGCTCTCATTCAGATTCCACAATGGAGAAATCAAAAGCTTTACAGAGAAGCAAAAGCTAAGAGAATTCAGCATCACCAAACCAGCCTTACAACAAATGCTAAAGGGACTTCTCTAGGTGGGGAAAAAAAAAAGAGGCCACAACTAGAAACAAGAAAATCACAAATGGAAAAGCTCACCAGTACAGGCAAACATAAAGTAAAGGTAGGAAATCATCCGCACACAAATATGATATCAAAACCAGCAACCACGAGAAGAGGAGAGTACAAATGCAGGAAATGGGAACTGCACTTGAAATTAAGAGACCAGCAACTTATAACAACCTTGTACATATATAGAGTGAAATATCAAAACCACATGGGAGCTGCAAACCAAAAATCTACAATAGATACACATACAAAAAAGAAACACAATCCTAACACAACACTAAAGATAGTCATCAAACTACAAGAGAAGAGAAAAAAATAAGGGGAGAAACAAGATCAACAAATCCAGAACAATTAAGAAAATGGCAATAGGAACATACATATCAATAATTACCTTAAATGTAAGTGGATTAAACGGCTCCAACCAAAAGACATAGACTGGCTGAATGGATACAAAAACAAGACCCATATATATATATATGCTTTCTACAAGAGACCCACTTCAGACCTAGGGACACATAACAGACTGAAAGTGAGGGGATACAAAAAGAAATTCCATGCAAATGGAAATCAAAAGAAAGCTGGAGTAGCAATACTCATATCAGACAAAACAGACTTTAAAATAAAGACTGTTACAAGAGACAAGGAAGGACACTACATAATGATCAAGGGATCAATCCAAGAAAAAGTTATAACAATTGTAAATATATATGCACCCAGCAGAGGAGCACCTCAATATATAAGGTAAATGCTAACAGCCATAAAAGGGGAAATTGACAGCAACACAATAATATTGGGGGACTTTAGCACCCCACTTACACCAATGGACAGATCAACCAGACAGAAAATCAATAAGGAAACACAAGCCTTAAATGACACATTAGACCAGATGGATTTAAATGATATTTATAGGCATTCCATCCAAAACCAGCAGATTATACTTTCTTCTCAAGTGCACATGGAACATTCTCCAGGATAGATCACATCTTGGGCCACAAATCAAGCCTTGGTAAATTTAAGAATATTGAAATCATACCAAGCATCTTTTCTGACCACAATGCTATAAAACTAGAAATCAATTACAGGAAAAAAAAAAAACCTAAAAACACAAACACGTGGAGGCTAAACAATATGCTACTAAATAACCAAGAGATCACTGAAGAAATCAAAGAGGAAATCAAAAAATAACTAGAGACAAATGCCAACGAAAACACGATGATCCAAAACCTAAGCAACACAACAAAAGCAATTCTAAGAGGGAAGTTTATAGCAGTACAATCTTACCTCAGGAAACAAGAAAAATCTCAAGTAAACAGCCTAGCCTTACACCTAAAGCCACTAGAGAAAGAAGAACAAACAAAACCAAAGTTAGTAGAAGGAAATAAATCATAAAGATCATAGCCAACATAAATGAAATGGAGACAAAGAAAACAATAGAAAAGATCAGTGAAACTAAAACCTGTTCTTTGAAAGGATAAACAAAATTGATAAACTTTACTAGACTCATCAGGAAAAAAAGGGAGAGGGCTCAAATCAATAAAATTAGCAATGAAAAAGGAGAAATTACAATAGACACCACCGAAATACAAAGGATCATAAGAGACTATTACAAGAAACTATATGCCAATAAAATGGACAACCTGGAAGAAGTGGACAAATTCTTAGAAAGGAACAATTTTCCAAAACAGAACCAGGAAGAAATAGAAAATATGAACAGACCAATCACAAGTAATGAAATTGAAAATGTGATTAAAAATCTTCCAACAAGGGCTTCCCAGGTGGCACAGTGGTTGAGAATCCGCCTGGTTGAGAATCCCCAATGCAGGGGACATGGGTTCGATCCCTGGTCCGGGAAGTTCCCACATGCCATGAAGCAACTAAGCCCGTGCGCCACAACTACTGAGCCTGTGCTCTAGGGCCCACAACCCACAATTACTGAGCCTGTGTGCTGCAACTACTGAAGCCCACGTGCCTAGAGCCAGTGCTCCGCAACAAGAGAAGCCACCACAGTGAGAAGGCCACGCACCGCAATGAAGAGTAGCCCCCACTCACTGCAACTAGAGAAAGTTCGCGTGCAGCAACGAAGACCCAGTGCAGCCAAAAATAATTTATATATATATATGTATATATATACATATCTCCCAACAAACAAAGTCCAGGACCAGATGGCTTCACAGGAGAATTCTATCAAACGTTTAGAGAACAGCTAACACCCATCCTTCTCCAACTCTTCAAAAATTGCAGAGGAAGGAACACTCCCAAACTCATTCTATGAGGTCACCATCACCCTGATACCAAAACCAGACAAAGATATCACAAAAAAAGAAATTACAAGCCAATATCACTGATGAACACAGATGCAAAAATCCTCAACAAAATACTAGAAAACCAAATCCAACAATACATTAAAAGGATCATACACCATGATCAAGTGGGATTTATCCCAGGGATGCAAGGATTCTTCAATACCCACAAATCAATCAATGTGATATATCACATTAACAAACTGAAGAATAAAAACCATAAGATTATCTCAATAGATGCAGAAAAAGCTTTTGACAAAATTCAACACCAATTTATGATAAAAATTTTCCAGAAAGTGGGCATGGAGGGAACCTACCTCAACATAACAAAGGCCATATGCGACAAACCCACAGCTAACATCATTCTCAACAGTGAAAAACTGAAAGCATTTCCTCTAAGATCAGGAACAAGATAAAGATGTCCACTCTCACCACTTTTATTCAGTATAGTTTTGGAATTTCTAGACATGGCAATCAGAGAAGGAAAAGAAATAAAAGGAATCCAAATTCAAGTTGAGAGTTCAAAGATGAGTAAGAGTTAGCCAGACAGAAGAGATTGGGGAGAAGAGCTTTCAGGCACGGGAAGCAGTAACACATGAAGAGCCCAAGGTAGTAAAGGGCTGGAGACACTGAAGGAACCACAAAAGGTCAATAAAGTTGCAGAAGGAGACAAAGAGACACCAAGTGAAGTTTGAGATGTAGGCAGGGACCAGAGCATGCCAGGCCTTGAAGGTACAGGTGAGTATTTCCCCCCCTTTATTCCAATTGCCACAAGAAGACTTAATATGTTTTAAGAGAAAATTTTGCATTTTTTAAAGATCACCCAGGCCTCTGCATGTATTTACCTGTTATCCATATTCTTTCCATGTCCACTTGAAGGTATTTTAGCTCTTTTTATATATAAATCTTCCTTCATGAAGAAGATGCGGCTGTTGGGAAAGTCAAGTCATTGAATGATGTCAATTTCCTTGAATTCCCATAAGTTACTGTAAATTTAGCTTCCAACTGAAATAAACCAACTGGTATGCTTGTGAAACTCAAAATTATGCTATCATCAGCTAAGCTGAATGAAAAGAAATTAGAAATGGAAGTAATAGGCAGCCATTTTAAAATGGTATCATTTATAGAAAAATCATTATATGGGACAATGAAAAAGGAGATTTATTTGAATACACATTTTTAAAACACAGTTCAACAAAAGCAAAACTCCAGCAAAAGTACAAAATAACCCTTTTAAACAGTTAAAAGACTACACTCAGAACATGAGATTAAAATCTAAATAATAAACCATGAGCTAAAATTCAGAAATATAAAGCTTAGTTAATATCCAATTGATAGTCAAACCTATTAAAATACTAAGACTAATAAGATACTACTTTAAATAACTTAGCAACAAATTTATACATTATTTTATATCATGCCTTCTTAGTTATATCACAGTAATCACATCTAAGTAGGCATTAAATATTTAATTACAAGTAACTGGTAACTCCTTTCAGGCCAGTGTATGTGCTAGGTTATGTTGTTATTGTTGTTGTTTATTTCAGTTTCACTTAAATTCTAAACCTTTTAAATTAATACCAAATATGTCAAACCCTTAATTTAATTTTGTGTAGATTGTATTATAACATTTACCAGGACTAAATAAAATTTCCCTACCTTGAGAAATGTTTCCTTTAAGCAAAAATGGTGAAATAGCAATTCCCTGTGAAAAAATGATTTATGTTTATGACTCAACATTTTTTCATAGTAATAAGTATCCAAGCAAGATGATGATAATTTATTTTAAAAGCCAGTTAACAGCAATATATAATGGCCAGAATTAACTTCTGATGTTTATCTCCTAAATTTAGACCAAAATTGTTTCATTATTGTAATGATTTCCTAAATGATTCTAATCAGAAATAGCCATTAATCAGAAATGTCTAAAAAACATTAAGGTCATTTGCAAATGATGTGACCAACAAGGGGTTAATATCCAAAACATACAAACAGCTCATACAGCTCAGTATCAAAAAACCAGACAACCCAGTCAAAAAATGGGCATAAGACCTAAATAGACAGTTCTCCAAAGAAGACATACAGATGGCTAACAAGCATGGCTAACAAGAATAATGGCTAACAAGAATAAATGCTCAACATAGCTAATTATTAGAGAAATGAGATATCACTCCATACCTGTTAGAATGGCTATCATCAAAAAGTCTACAAATAACAAATGTTAGAAAGGATGTGGAGAAATGAGAACCCTCCTACACTGTTGGTGGGAATGTAAATTGGTACAGCCACTACGGAAAAGAGTATGAAAGTTCCTTTAAAAAAAACTAAAAATAGAACTACCATATGATCTAGCAATTCTACTCCTGGGTATATTACACAGCCAGAAAAAATGAACACACTAATTCAAAAAGATACATGCACCCCAGTGTTCATAGCAGCATTATTTACAATAGCCAAGACATGAAAACAAGCCAGGTGTCCATCAACAGACAATTGGTTTAAGAAGATATGGTATATTACAGTGAAATATTACTCAGTAATAAAAAAATGAAATATTGCCATTTGCAGCGGCATGGATGGACCTAGAGAATACTGTGCTTAGTGAAATAAGTCAGACAGAGAAAGACAAATGCTGTATCGTATCACTTACATATGGAATTCAAAAAACAACACAAACAAATGTATATGCAAAACAGAAACAGACTTACAGGTATGGAAAACAAACTTGTGGTTACCAAAGGTGAGAAGAGAGTGGGGAGAGACAAACTGGGGGTATGGAATTAGCAGATACAAACTACTATATATAAAATAGATCAGCAACAAGGATATACTATATAGGACAGGGACTTACACTCATCTTATAATAACCTATAATGGAGTATAATCTGTAAAAATACTGAATCACTTTGCTGTACACCTGAAACTAACATAATATTGTATACCAGCTATAGCTCAACTTAAAAAAAACAGATAAAAATGTTAAGGTTTACATAGATTTTCAGGTACTAGACTTTTCTAAAATTAAAAAAAAAGAAAGAACAGAGATTTTAATTCCAGACATTTGGAATGTGCTAATTTCAGCCGGTTTCAATTTTGAAGACCCTATTTTAGAAGCATGGGTAAAATAAAATGTTTCTCTATCACTTACTGCTGCTGATATGCATTTGGAATAAAAGAATATGCTTTGAAAAGTATAAAATGATGTGTAAATAAAAGACATTAAAATCACATTCAATAAACTCAGTTGATCAAGAAGTTATTGGGCCTCCCTGGTGGCGCAGTGGTTGGGAGTCCACCTGTCGATGCAGAGGACACGGGTTCGTGCCCCGGTCCGGGAGGATCCCATATGCTGTGGAGCGGCTGGGCCCGTGAGCCATGGCCGCTGGACCTGCGCGTCCGGAGCCTGTGCTCCACAACAGTAGAGGCCACGACAGTGAGAGGCCCGTGTACCACAAAAAAAAAAAAAAACAAAAATGATCTATTTTTCCATAGAATAACTCAACTTTTCTCTTTTGAACTCACACTCCTCCTTGTGGTAGAACTTAATCCTAGCCGATCACCATCATCTATTCATTTCCCCACTCACCACCCCTGGTATGTGTCCACAGATTAGAGGAACTAAGTGATGGAGTGAAGGTGCACTTTGCCTGGGTCATTAGCTGTCCCCTGAGCATCCACTGAAGTACCTCTGTTCACATCTGGCCTTCAATTTTATGTCACACAAATCACACCAAACCACTCTCTACCAAAATATTAAGTCAAGCCCAGCTCTTTCTACTATAGCAGTATCCTTCTTGAGTTCACAGGTCCATTCTTTCTCTAGAAAAGAATTCCCATTAAAGAAAGTTTTCCATTCAACCCTGTGAAGCTAAGGTTCTGTCTATTCCCCTGTCACTTATGTATGCATCTTCTGTCCCTCCAGTGAGACTCCAGGTACCCAGAAGACCTGCCAAGTTTTTTTAAGACCTCTCCACACAGGGCCTGTTTCCTGATGTCATGCTTGCAGTTTCTTGAGCGTTACTCTAGAAGTGAGGAAAATATAGGTCCTAGGAGTACTTGTATACTCATCCTACTTGGGGTTTCTGGCACAGTTCCCTCAGGGTCTCCTAAAAAGTACAGAGCAGATTTTGCCTCACCATGTTGTTAAGAAATCTGCTTTAGTCCCAGGGAATGGAAACCTTGCTCCTGTAACAGGTAAAAACAATCTGCTAAATCTATATTATCAAAAAACATCTACTTATTAATCCCCATTCCATTCAGGAATAGAGGCATATTTTGAATCAATTTAGGCCTCTTCCTATTATATCCAGGGTTCTATTAGGTTTAAGGGGCTTATATTCTGCCAGGGCTGGGATAGAACCATCTAAGCAGGCACTGAATCCATACTTAGCTCCATCGGGTCTGCAAATGTCCATACCTGTAGGCTGTTAAACCATCCCTTTTCCCAACTACAGAACCTCTTTAGAAATTCCTCTTCACTCATTTACTAATGCAAATTGGCCAGAGGCATGTGAGTTCATTCCGTTACTTGGGAACATCACTGGAGAGCATGATACTTCTTGACTCAATCTGTTTCTCTCTGACTACAGAAACTTCACAGCCACTTCCTCTCTGGATCCTGATGCTATCTAAACTTTGTACAGAGAGGGAAGAGCAGACCATCTTTGCCCACAAACTGCCCCAAAACATCAGTGCTTTACCCAGGCCCATTACTGGCAAGCAGTGATTTTGAATGCCCTTTCTTCAGGGATCCACCCTATCTACGTACCCACCTATTTATTCTTTTATGACACATTATTTCTCCTCCAATTCTGTTTTTCTTGTTGGAGTATAGGATGTAAACAGGAACCATAATTCTTGGCTCTTAATTTGAATTGGCAATCTTAATATCAAAACTCAAGAATTCACATGCTTTGTTTTCTCTGCTTTCTGTGGTCTCATCCCTTTCCGGAAGCAAAAATCACTGAGGGCTTAGCTGTCTGAATAAAACAACTTTATTAAGAAAAAGAAATTAAAAATAGAGAGAGAGAGAAAAATTCAAAAATACGCCATCATATCACTATTCTCATCATTCCATGTGAGTTTTATGTTCCCTCATTCAAAAAAGTTTATTACCTATTTGAATTGATTAGTCTTTTTATTTTCTTTATGGTTTCTAGCTTTGGAGTTTTTCATGGGAATCAATAATCTGGTTAACAGAAAACAGTATGAAATACTGTTGGGGAATACTAGAGTACGTTAGATAATCTGCCTTACTTTTAGTCCTTAAATACAAACAATAAAGACCCTACTAAGTGGATGGTGAATGAGAAAGTTTTTATAAATTGTAAGGTCTTAACATAAATATTATATTATAATCTGAGCTCCTAAAAGGAAGACACCCTCAATCATCTAAAAGGTAGTGTTATTGTCAGCTGAAAAGGGTTATGAAACATTTACCAGTTTGGAGAAAATGGAAAAAAAAAGTTATATATTAAAACACCACCTTTTTGCTTCATGTCAACAATGATAAGGACTTCAAAAGTGTTCTGAATCTCTACCTCTGTGACAGAATGTATCAATATAAGAAAACGTCCTATTTTTCTCAGTATTCAGCAAATAACAAAAGTTATGTCATTATTTTTAGCTACTGCTGCTCTTTCAACTTCATGATAAAATATGTGGGACCAGCTATGGTGTACCTTTTGTATTGACACTGTTACCCTGTGCACCAGTCACACAGAATGTCATTCCAATTGTACTCTTTAACATTTGGGAAAGCACAGCGACAGTAGAATTGGAGCCCCGGGCCCTGAGCAAGCAGAGGTTTTCACCTACATCTCCAGCACTGCACCTGAATTAAGGACTTGACTCATTACTTGCTATTTCAGGCTTGAGTCTTTCTTGGTTATACTGATAAAGTGCAAAACACTGGAAGCAGACATAGGCTTTTGATGCAAGCCTAACCCTGTAAAAAACAGCAGCTTTTTAAGTGCAAAGTGCACTTAACTTCCCATGGGTATCATTTATCTACCAGTCAATTGCTAATCCTCAGTAAATGAAGGGAAATTGGGATGGGCTTAGCATAAATTCTCCTCTTTCACAAGACCTAACTGGCAAAACTCACCAGGCAACTAACTGCTTTTTGAAGTGACAATAGTCAAATTACACTGAGATGTACAGAAATGGCAACATTCTTATGAGATATATATCTTCATCAGATTGATAAAAAAGATTAATATTGTGATCTAAGCTTCATAAAAATCTATCCATATTATGTAAGAATATATTTGAATTTCACCCCGATTCTGTGTTGTGTTCATTTTTTAGGTAACCATATTTTTTATAGAAAAATGAAGACTCAAACTTTCTCTTTTTTCTTTTTAGGAGGTTAAGACATCAAAATTTAACCCAAAGCTGTTGTTCTTATAGAAGACCAGTAAACTCATCCTTATAGCTAAAACAAGCAACCTGGCCCTCAAAGACTGTTTTAAAGCACTTAAATGAGTGCTTTTCTGCAAATGTCAAAAAGAAGAGAAGATTATTTTGAGAGCTTCTAAGGTATAAATAATTTTTCAGAAATACAAGAATTATGCTGGGATGACTTCTGCCTTCGGAAAAGATAATTGCAATTCGCTGTTGTGATACAGCTTAAACAAGTATTTCTCATTGTATTTAATATTTAATATCATTTTTCATCACTATAACCCAACAGTTCTTTCTGTAGCAAAATTATCCTATTTGACACTCTCTTTCTTTTCTTCACCTCCTGGCACACTCCCACATGTGCAGGATTATCTAAACAACTATTTACACCAAAATGTGCAGAGTTAGCCTGTAATGGAAATACTGAAAATATATTTTCAGTAGATTTTAAAATTCCAAGCAAGCCTCAATATATTCAGTAAAATGTCAGAAACAGAAAAACTTTAAATCTTTCAATTTGCTCATTCTTATTCACACATATAGAAAAAGAAAAAAGCTACTCTAGGCCTAACACATATGGAATATGTTTGTTTCCTGGTGCTGATGGTCAGTCATGATCAGGTACGTGGTTATGTTACTTACTGTGCTATATATCTGGCAATACTGTGCACTGTCAAATGAGCTTTAGGTCTGATGGTAATTTTATTCTAAGGTTCAGTCATATGATGCTTCCCTATAGGAATAGGTTCTATCACAGGAGAAAATTATTCAAATCTAATTTAACAGACTCAATAGTTCTCCTCAGTTATATCTTGGGCATTTTGTATTCCTTTCCCTACATCTAGTGGCTATGTAACAATTCAATTACCAAAGTTCTTCATCCAGAAAGTGCAGTTGATTTCCGGTAATTCTTATTCTGTTTGATTTCTTTTTTTCTCCTAGTTTAACACATGCCAGTTGGTGTTGACTGAGTTAAAAATCTTGAAATAAGCCTGGCACTGTGTCAGTATGTAGGTTAATAAATGAGAAAAAAATTTAATAAAATACACACTAGAAATGGAAAACAAGATTAGCGGTGACATGTCATGAGGGCATTTTTCGTCTACGCACACAAAATAAAACGAGCTCAACGCAGCTGAAGAAAAGAGGAATGAGAGAGATGATATAAATTGAAAGATGAAAAGGCAGAGGGTAAGTGTAAAGAAGCATGTTGAGGGCACACAGAGTCAGCTGGCAAGAAAAGGCAGCTCTAAGAACCTTAGAGGTAAAACCCCAATAAGCAGATCAAAGGGTAGGAAGCAAGTTTTAGAATATAAAAGCAGTAAGATAAGGAACTTCAAGGACGATTAAAAGAGCAAGGCGATAAAAGCATGCAAGAGTCTTTGGAGGTTATTAAGAATTTTAGGGAATTACAATAATAAGAAAGTTGTAAGGGAAAAGAAGTCTTTACATAGTCTTTCATAAAAGAAAAATCACCTGTCAAAATCTGTCTGCCTGGACACTAGAATTAGATTCCTGTTCTTCAAAAATAAGGTATGTCTTCTGATCAGATTTGGCTTCATCTTTCTTTATTTCTCTAAATAATCTTTCTCTGTTTGAAGAAATATGCAAATAGACTTATATACCTATACATAAACAATGGAACTGAAAAAATAGACTTAATGTTGGAATTTCATGAAATTAAATTTGAAATGAATTTCCATAAATCTCATAAGTATATTAGTTATATATACAAATAATAAAATCATTAGAGATCAGCAAGTATCTGATTAAATTATTAACACAAGAAGTAAATTCAATTGAATCAGATAGATAGATACTTGGAGAGGGGACCTGAGCAAACTCTCTTTATCAGTATTGATTAAATGAATCAGAAAATGAGTTTCTACTTAATATCTGACAAGTACCCACAGACCCTCTTAAAGATTCCCTTTAGGGATCTGCAAGTTAGGTAACAGAAATACATATAATTAACATCTTGGGAACTTGTCTACCCTAGTGTGTACTCTTGTGCTCCATAAAGAGTCTTAATAGACTTCTTTAGAAAGAACACTGTAGATTCAGATACATAGTCATAGAAAGTTAATAAAAACAACTACCAACTATTCAGCCTTTACTATGAGAAATGTGCCTTACTGTCCCTATTTTGAAGATGGCAGAACACGGGACTGTGAAGTTACCTCACTCTTTTGTCTTCTTTATGTTTAGATTTCAACTAGATTATACAAGGTACTTTTACATATCAATAAGAAAGAAGATTTATAGAAAAATTGTCAAAGCATAGGGATAGGCAATTCCCGGGGAAAAAATAAATATTTGAAAAGCTGATCAGCACTATTATTAATCAAAGAAATGGAAATGAAAATAATAATGTGATAATTTATAGAAAATAATTATAATTCACTATATCTGACTTGGCACTGGTGGAGACAAATGATCACTTACATGTTATTGATAGGAGAGGCACTGTGGCAGGATGTATCAAACTCAAAGTGAGCATGAAGGAGAACTATTAATTCTGTTTCTAGAAATATCTGTAAGAAATACTCACTTGTGTATGGAGGCATACAAAAAAAGAAGCAAATGAGCACAGTTGAACAGCAAAGATATGGACGAATTGCTCAACAATGAGGGAACTGTAAATAAATTGTATCATATTGCTATTGTGCTCTGAAGTAATTAAACTCTAAAAAAGTAATTAAAAAGAACAAGATGAATCATATGAAAAGAGCTCCAAGACACATTTTAAGAAAAGAAAAAAATCAAGTAGTAGTAAATAGATAAGGAAATTGCATTGTTACATCAGCAGAAGGAAATGGAATCTGCTGCTGAGAATGTAAAAGTAGGCTATCCTAGTCTTAATTCCATATACTTCTGGGTTTTGAAATAATTTATAAAGTGTTTCTGTATTATTCATGTGATTAAAAAACACAAATATGAAATTCTTTATGGGTTCTATATTTCTCTCAATGACTTATTGGACTCAATTTTACATATAAAATTGTCTGTCTGAATTTTTATACCCTACTTTGTATATGTGTTTAAAAATGGCTCAATGAAATAAAAAATTCTCAAAAAATATAATAAACCCCACTATACTGGAAAGAAGTACACATTTAGAATCATAGAACTTTGCACTTACTCTTCACACTAACTTTTATAAAAATCCCTTGAAGTCTGAACCTCAGTTTTCCTTATTCAAAGTCATATCTTTCCTGCTTGACTTCTCATCTCCATAATCATATCCACCCTAATTCAACTTCCAGAGCTACTGTCAAATGCAAAAGAATTCTATAAAATTCACTTTGCAAACAGCACAGCATTTTATGTATTGATAGATGCAGATGTGGATATTTAGTTAAGCTGAGACTATCAAAGAAAAATATATAACAACTATTTTTTAATGTAACTTACTAAGCAGTTATAGTAGAATCTAGAGAGAAAACGCAAGATTCAGCTGCTTATACTTAATCTTTTACATCTCAAAAATAATATTATCATCAAAAAATGTTTATAAACTGGAAAAAAGTCATTGGAATTGTTTCAGAAGTTTTATTATAAGTCTACAATCAAAAAAGGCTTTGTAAGACTAAAAGAAGAACATTCAAAAGTTTTTCTCAGCAAAACATTCAGAGTTTGTTAGCAGTTTGTTGTAATTATTGTATGAATGTTCAGAAACAAATTAATTATAATAAATAGGAATATCTGTGTTAATTTGAAAAAATCTATTAGAATCATTCATAAAACTGAGTAAATACTTTAACTTAAAGTTGCTTAGGTTAAAAAATCTTATGTTAAATAATTAAGATAGATATATTATAGATAGATAGAAATGTAACAGATAGATGTATACATGCAATCAAAGAAACAAAGATGCAAGTTCATAAATTACATTAAATTCAACAAAAAATAAGCCATTTGCACTCTTTTCTCTAACATTTACCCAGAACTTTTCATAAAAAATAACCTAATAAGTAATAACTAATAAGTAACTTCATGGCTTAGAAATTAATGTACACAAATAGTTTTGATGGTGGAATATGAAACGTTTACTTTAGAAAGTGATGGTTAGCTCACAAAGGAGAAAAAAGAAAAAAGAAAAGAGAAAGGGAAGACACAGCAAGAAAATGATTTAGATTGAAGGTTATAGCAGCTGTACAAATAAAGAAAATGGTGCAATCAACAGTTCACATCCTTTTGATGGATCACTGAAAAAGCTCTATGTAAATAGTTTTGACATTCAAGCTCCTGTAGAAAATAATACAGTAAAAAACATACAAGCAAGAAGCTATAAAGCATAAAGAATCTGGCAGTCACTTTTCCCCCAGAAGATACAGGCCACTGATCAGCTGATTTATATATTAAAAACAAAAAATAACTCTCAGGACAAAGAACTGCAACCTTAGGTGGAAAACTTAGTAAAGTTTGTGAGGGCAATATGTTCTGTAGGCTCATGGGTACTCAGCAAATGACAACATGATGGCCCAGACTTCAGTCTCAATGCTAACTCAAGTCTCCAAATGGAGAAATTTCTCTCACCTTAAGACTTTTTAATAAAATAAAGTAACAAAAGTTAATGGCCTGCCAGATGTTCACCACAGGGAGTTTGCTTCAAGGAAATTGAAAGAAGAACTTAATTTTGAATTTATGGGAACATTTCCCCCCCATTTTTCCTTGTTTGTCCCCTGTTGCTTTTCAGCTTTGTTTGACCAATGCCAGAAGTGCCACACTGGGACTCTTTCAGTGCTATTCATCTCTGCATTAGAACAAGATGTGTTTAACTCCCCCCAACCTTTTTTTTTTTTTCTCACGAGGGTACAGATAGAGGTAGCAGAAAAATTATTCTAAAACTAACAATTGCTCTGACAACTTTTGATCAGCTCAACAGAAAATGAATCACATGAATCAATGAAAACATCTTAAAGCATAGTCAGATATTCAAGCTGTAGCATTCTGTGAAACACGGCACTTTATTTTTCAGCTTCCATATTTAGGGCCTGTGAGTGTGTTTTGTTCACTTCTTAAGCATTTTTGAAAATGATATGAAATCAAAACATTGCACTTGGGTGATATCCAAGATTATATAAAGATATAACAGTGGAGGAGTCATCTTTTTCAAAGTAGTCTTAGGTCTAAAAGTTGGAAACCTACATGTGTTTGCTTTAGGAGGGGGTTTAAGCAAAAGGGAGAAAGGAGAAGCAAAGGAGGGGAGTTGAGGATGAAAGAAGAAAAAAGCAATCCACTATTCCTCAAATTATAGGCCCATATTTACTAATAATTTAAGGAGTGTGTTTTACATCCATTCACATGTGGAATTCTGCACAAACTCTTGACTCAGTCCCTACTCTCTTCTTGAGTGGCTCCCAATCTTTTAAGTACAAACAGAAATCACGTAAAAACTTGTTAAAAGTGTGGACTACCGGGCTCCACTCCTGCAGAACTTACATTTTGGAAGGTATCTCAGGAGACTTTTCTTTAGAAGGGTCAGTACCCACAACTTGAAAAATACTGCTTTAGATTCCTTTATGACAAAAAAAAAGCCCAAATCCAAGATAATTTTACCTAACAATTGTGGGTAGCTCTCTTTTCCTTGATTTTAACAAAAATCAAGCAAGCAATTAAAAAAAATGAATATTATAATAAGTATTTTATAGTTAACTGAAAGAGATGATAGAAACCTAATAAATATTTGTTGGATGTACAACAAATGTACAAATGGAAGAATAAATGTGTAAGCAGGTTTACCCAACACATGCTCTCTGGATACTCAAAATTTCTAACCTGGAATAAGAACCTTATGTAAAACTGATTAACTTTCTTCACAATATACAATTTAAAATCAATTCTTGTGTTACTTAAACCAAAAGAAATATATTAGGCAGTACATACAAAGTTGCTTATGTTTTGTCAATTGGAAGATATTAATCTAATGCACTCACTCTTGTTCATTGGTGGTGAAAGCAACAAAATGCTCAGTCATCACTGAAAGAAGACAAACAGAATGAAAAATATATAATTCACCTAATTTTTCCCTTTAAAGGCAGTGTTTCCCAAAGTGCATTTACTTGTATAATATTTTCATGATTTTGGCCATATCCTTGTAAGATATGTATGTCAATGTATCATGAAAAAGAAAGGTATTTGCTGAGACACTACCTATCTTGTTTCAAGTATTTCACACTAACTCCAGTTATCTTCTGAAATCTCTGGTATATTTTGTTAGCTGTATTTCCCTACCCCACAATTTAAACAGAAAACCTCAGTTACTAAAGTGAAAAAGTATTTGTTCTTCTATCACCTAAAATTAGCTCATGACCTAGCAGTGGCTTATTCACAGTATTTTGAGAAACTATGCTCAGAGTCCCAATCCCAGAAGCCCCTCAGATACTCTCACACTCACCTATGAATGAAGGACTGTTCCAAATCTTTCCATGTATAGAAAAGTCTTAAAATGTTTAAAATACTTTAACCTTAAAGAATCAAACATCTTTTCCCAGTGATCTTTGACTAGGAGAAATGTAAGTGGTGACTTTAAATGTCTTTGTTCTCACCTCTGCCACACTTACAAAATTAAGGTTAAGTTGAAGAAGGAGTCCCCAGAAAACCTCTAGGATCACTCTCCATGTTATAGAGGGGAAAAATTTTAATCTACAAGATTCAATTTGCCGAGATAACTCAGACTAAAATGAGGTGGACATTATTTCTAAATTACTGACAAGACCATCTCTACCCACAGATTTGCATAAGGAGAATTGTCCTTAGTACAATGGGTCACATTTCCTAATTTGTTTTAAAAGTCTACCTTGTTTGTGGTTTGTTTTATTGTCTTAAGTTTTACCTAAGTTATTTATACTTCATATCTGGTTTGGAGCTTAAAAGAAAACAGATAATTGGCTTAAGTGTCATCAAGTATATAAGAAGGCTATGTATGTTTCTATTTTATATCACAAAAAAACTCAGGAGTAAGGAAAAAAGAATTGCCCTCAACCTTCAGAGTATTTCTGAAATGTATCTTTCCATTGAAAATACTACCTGCATCTGTAGACATTTGAAGAGCAAAGTTGAATAGGGCAGCATTTTTATTTCAAACTAATTTGTATCTAATCTCAAAATAATAAATCTGGTCCATTGAGGAAACTGAATAGTATTTCAATTATCAACCTTTGCCGATGAACTAATATGGTGAATTGCACCATGATCTACTTGAAATGTTTGCATTTTTTATTCACTTAAAATGGGAATTTTTAATCTCATAAGATTAAAGAGATTAAGACCTTCCATTTGTCTTTTCAGAATTACCCACTGTTCTGCTCATATATCATGAAATAGAGGTATTTGTGTAATCTAGCTCTATATTCTCACTAAAACTTATTACTTTGATATGACTAAACCTCAATATAAATAACTTTACCAAGTTAATAAAGTATCTCAGTTTTCTACCAAGATGGAAATACACAAATTAAATTGGTGATTAACAATATTTTACGCAACACTAATTATTAGAGAAATGCAAATCAAAACTACAATGAGGCAACATCGATCAGAATAGCCATCATCAAAAAGTCTACAAATAATAAATGCTAGAGAAGGTGTGGAGAAAAAGGAACTCTCCTACACTGTTGGCGGGAATGTAAACCAGTACTGCCACCATATGATTCTGCAATCCCACTCCTGGGCATATATCTGGAGAAAACTATAACTTGAAGAAATACATGCACCTCACTGTTCATTGCAGCTCTATTTACAATAGCCAGGACATGGAAGCAACCTACATGTCCATCGACAGATGAATGGATAAAGAAGATGTGGCACGTATATACAATGGAATATTACTCAGCCATAAAAAGAAACAAAATCGAGTTACTTGTAGTGAGGTGGATGGACCTAGAGACTATCATACAGAGTGAAGTAAGTCAGACAGAGAAAAACAAATACCATATGGTAACACATATATATGGAATTTAAGGAAAAAAAAGGTTCTTAAGAACCTAGGGGCAGGACAGGAATAAAGACGCAGACATAGAGAATGGACTTGAGGACATGGGGAAGGGGAAGGGTAAATGTTTATTTTAATGCTAAACCTTTGGAAACTCTCCAAAAAAATCGCAGCAACAGTTTCATGCTTTCCATGAAGATGGTGACATTTATTCTCTGGCTTTATGTGCCTCTATGACACCTCTACAGTTTGAGAATGTCAGCTAAATGATATATAAGAATTATAAAACCACATATTATAAAAGAAAATAAAGTTTTCAATAAAGATGAGAAATTCAAAACAGGAAAATATCTGAAATCATGAATGAATGCAGTTAGAACAGTAATGTCTTATCATCTGTGGCTTTGGCAATCATGTTTTTATTTTTCTATAGAATGGAAAAATATATATTATTTTATATTGTGCAGTTATAAATATTTGCATTAAATTTTTAAAGTGCATGCATATATTTCTACATAGAATAGTTCCAATCCTCATGAGCAAATAGTCTACTGGAATGATTACTTCCCCACTTTTCTGGGCCACTTAAATGAGTCTAGGGGATACTGCAGGTATAAGGCATCTGTTTAAACCACATGTTCTCAATATGTAGATAGAAAAGTATAAATACATGTCCTTCAGGATCTTCATAATTTGTGAACGTGCCAAGCAGTTATACAAGCGTTTGGCTGAGACTTACTAAAAAGGCAAAAAAGAATTTAAGTGTAAGATACATTAAATTTCAAGTCAGTAAGGGTTGGTTTGAAAACTTTAAAAAGAAATCACTTTGTATAATATAAAACTTCTAGGAGAATCTGCCTCAGCAGATTACACCACTTCAGCAATATTTCCTGAACAACTAAAAGTGATTCCAGAGAAAAGTTACCTCTAGTGTGTGTGTATATGTGTGTGTGTTTAACTAGTGGTTTGGTTTCAATGGGATGAATAAATTTAAAGCAAATTTCTAACTCAGACTGATCTTGTTTATTGTGGAAGTGGATTTTTACTATAATTTTTATTTCCTGAGGTTTAATTTTTTTTAGTATATTAAATGCAACTTTTTTCTGCGTTCTTGGTCTAGTCAACTTTAGTTTTGCCACACACTGTACTTTTCAGTAATGTAAAACCTATGGTTGGAAATGGATCACTGTGCAAAAAATAGATGCCAGGACGACGCAGTCCACTAAGTAGATGTGGATCCCAAATCCACTAGGGATTTGGACCCAAGATTTTAGAAATGCAATTGATTACATGATTCACAGCATCCAGGAGGTAATAATAAACCAGTGACAGTCAGGACATTCTTGATTTCTCATCTCAGGCTCAAAGTTTCTGGAGTCATCTCTGATGTCTCCCTAACTTCAGGTCCCATATTTAATAATCAAGTCCTGAAGTTCCACTGTCATGGATCTTTTAAATCAATTTCTTCCTTTCTATTCTCTTTGCCAACACCATATTTCAGACTTGCATTATCACAATCTGTCTGTCACAATACAGACTTCACGCTAATCAATCCTGAAAATGCCATCAGGTTAATCTTCATAAAACGTAATTCCGGGCATGTCACTCACCTGCTCAAAAATTTTCAGCAGCTCCCCAGTGTCTAGAGAATAAAGTCTCTACTTCTTAGCTTAAAATCCAAACTGTCCCATGACATAGAAGCATGAATTCATTCTTTTTTTTTTTTTTTTTTTGTGGTACGCGGGCCTCTCGCTGCCGTGGCCTCTCCCGTTGCAGAGCACAGGCTCCGGACGCACAGGCTCAGCGGCCATGGCTCACGGGCCCAGCCGCTCCGCGGCATGTGGGATCCTCCCGGACTGGGGCACGAACCCGTGTCCCCTGCATCGGCAGGCAGACTCTCAACCACTGCGCCACCAGGAAAGCCCTGAATTCATTCTTATAGATTCTGTCATGACTCACATATCTACCTTTCTCAATTCTAACTTTTAATTATCATAAAATTACGCTCTCTTATTTTTAATTTCCTCTGGACAATAACATTCATTACTCCAGAAACTTTTCTACTATGTTTTTTCAGAATTAAGTATCAGAGACAGTTTCTCAAAAGTAGCATTATTTTTTCTGTATTACTGATATGAGACAAAGAAGAAAAGACATTCCATTACTTATCTGTGAAGCATAAAATCCTTGAGGTCAGAGATTGACCCTAATCTTCACTCCTCCTCAATCTACCTTTACTTCCTTCTTCAACTTCTCAGCAGCCTTGTATGAGTCCAACAGATGTGTTCACTAACTTCTGAATGCCCAGCCGTGGAGAAATCAGGTAAGAGAAGAAAGTATCAAATGATATTTTCAAAGGCCATATTTGTCTAATCACTTTATTCTGAATTAACAGTCCACCTGTTCTGGGTTGTTTATCAGTGCTGTCTCTCTCTGCAAGGAGAATGATTACAGGTGAATCTCCACATGGATAATTTGGATGGGCGATCACTCAGACCACTTGTGTTCAATTCAGAACTAAAAATACTATTGGGGCCCCATAAATGTTAAATAGCACTAAGAGTAATAATAACTAACCTCTTCTTAGTAGATGTGCTCCTGGGTACACCCACTTGAATTTTTCCAATTACAATTCAAGAACATTTCACTTCCCTTTATTCAGAACCATTATTCAGGCTCTTCTGGAAATGTTTTATTCAGTTTGCACATCTCTTCTCCACAATCTTTGATTTAGAATTCAGATCTCTAATAATGAGGGGAAATTGGGGTCTGAAAGAGATAAACACCATTTTCTTAAACGATGAATGCTACAGGCACACATTGTCTTAAATTACAATACAACTACATTTTAAAAATATCCATGATCACATCTCTGACATTACAGCATAATGACATGAGTAACATCAAAAACTGGTTTGAAAGGATTTTAGTGGTATTCTCTAGGCAAATGTGTGACCTGACTAGACAGGAATTGTGGATATAAGTAAAAAATAGAAAATATCTTTTTCTTTTTGTGGTGGTGGTTGCTGTTATTGTTGTTGCCGTTGATAATAAAGAAAAAGGTCTGATCCCTCTGGAAAGCTGTACTCAACCCTTTCCCCGGGCTGTAGTTTACTCTGCTATTCACACCAGAGGACATTGGGGCAGCATCTAAGGCACTGTAATGAGATCTGAGCAAAAAAAGCTTTCAAAACATCAATAAATCAGCCCGGTTTATCCCCAGCTCAGAGAGTTGGGACAACTCATTGTGAGACTTCCCTGTTTTTAACTGTGGAGCAGGCTGTTTTGCTTTGACTCCTTCGTAAACCCAAGTGTAACACATATCTACTTGGCCATTCTTGGGAAAAAAAGAAATAAAAAGAGTCAGCCCTGGAGCATCTGAGTACTATAAGTTTGGAGAGCTTTAAGGGTCCAGCTGAGGCAACAGGGAACTCACAGCTGAATGACTGCTTGCTAATGGAGGAATGAAAGGACATGATGGACACAGAAGCAGTGGCAGACAAGTGTCTTGGTGGGGAAATCTGCCAACCTGACAATGCCTTGCCCAGGAAATAGGGATGCATTTAGAACCACACTATTTTTAAATGACCACCATGACAAGAGCTGTTAAGTATTAAACAGGTGTGTGCTATCCGTGATTGCATTTGGATCTCGCAATTTAGTGGTGTCAGTAGAACTAATGACTGAGACGGATAAAGTGGCATACTTCCCTCATGGATTAAGATTCTGTATGAAAGCCAAAATAAAGTGCTGCACACCTGCCACATTTGAGAAAACAGAGTCATAATTCCTAAGATGCTTATCTAAACTTTCTGGTCTTAAATTCTCAAATGGATCAGCTGAAAAGATTTCAGATATTTGCAAGTTACAGAAAATCACAAAAATTCTTTGGGCATATATCAGTTCCAAATCTCTTACTCAGGTTAGCTACAAAATTATATTTACTATGACTCCTGCACGAGTGATCTAATAAGATTGCTGACATATATTAAGTACTATAAGATGAAAGAAAACAATGATGTAGAATAAAACAGTAGTTTAAAAAAAATCCCCATTTCCAATGCTTTACACTTGTATTTGTTAAATTTTTAAACATATACATAAACACTATTTGGCAGATGAAATAAAAACTTGCAAAATATCTTTGAAATTACCCCTCAGAATTTTAAGCTACTTTATAAACATTATCTTTCCTTCCTTTTTTCTTCAATATAAATAAGACTATAATTGAGTTTTTTCTGAAAATAGCTCAGTAATTCAAAAACTCTGCTCTATTCAAGAGGTTTTGCAATGAATTATACAGTGTAAACTAATAAATAAGACATTAGTCCATATCATCAAAAAAACTATTCTGTGAGTGGAAATTATATCTTCAGAAAACCACAAATATAATATATGAAGATTTAATTGCCATACTAGAGATACAAAATAATTGGAGCAATAAAAATTTTTAATTAAAAATTATGCTTTCAAAACTTGAAGATAATATTGAGACACATCTCAGACAAATGGAAGAATTTCAACAGAGGTAAAAGGTAAGGCCTTTTTGGGAAAAGAGAATATTTTAAGTAATATTAAAACAGATATAATAAAATTATCTTCAAAGATATGCAAATCAATCAATGTGATACACCACATCAACAAAAGAAAAGACAAAACCACATGATCATCTCAACAGATGCAGAAAAAGCATTTGACAAAATTCAACATCCATTCATGATTTAAAAAAAAAAACTCTTACCAATGTAGGTAGAGAGGGAGCATATCTCAACTTAATAAAAGCTATTTATGATAAGACCACAACCAATATAATACCCAATGTGAAAAACTGAAAGCCTTCCTGCTAAAATCTGGAATAAAACAAGGATGCTCATTCTCACTTCTCTTCAACATAGTATTGGAAGTCTTAGCCACAGCAATCAGACAAGAAAAAGAAATAAAAGGTACCCAAATTGGAAGGGTAAAGGTAAAATTGTCATTATATGCACATGACATGATACTATATATAGAAAACCCTAAAGACTCCACACAAAAACTACTAGAACTGATAAATGAATTCAGCAAGGTAGCAGGATACAAGATTAACACACAGAAATCAGTTGCATTTCATTACACTAACAATGAAATATTAGAAAGGGAATGTAAAAAAAACCAATACCTTTTAAAACCACACCAAAAATAAATAAATAAATAAAATACTTAGAAATAAACCTGACCAAAGAGGTGAAAGACTTATATGCTGAGAACTATAAAACATTAACTCATCATTGCCCAGGGGATTTTTGCAGAAACTAATGCCTGTGGCTGGAGATTTTTATTTTGGCCAGCCAAAAATTAATTCTGTTATTTCACTAACACTCTGTTGGTTATTACATTCAATAGTTACACCTGACACACCTGTAAAGTCTTCTAATTTTTGTGAAATGTTGTCTTCAATCAACTCTTCTGTAGAAGCAAAGGAGCATTTTCCAGCACTGTGAGTTTCATTTTCACTTTCCATATCAGAATCAATCACTAAAGTTTTTGTCTTTTTATTGGTCTAACTCTCACATCGTCTGAATCAGAACTATGTTCTGAAGAACTATCACCTTCTGAGACACTAGTATATGTGTCGCTCAGATAATCAGATAAAATATCTGCATAAAATTCACCAAAAAATTTTTCTTCACTCAAAATTTTGCAATGTGTCATTTTTGAAAATTTTTCGTTTATAACATACACAAGGTTGGAACAAAAACCTAATGGAGCAGAATGTGAATGATAATGACAATCATAAGTTGTATAATGAACCCTTGATCAATTGTAAGCTCTAACAACTTCGCACAGTGATGTTAATTGTAGCACTCTCTATAAACGTATTGATAACATCTCCAGTCAATAACGTTTGGGTAACAAAAGACATACTAATATGTCTCCAGTCAATAATGTGTTAATAAAGGAAATTAAAGATGATTCAAAGAAATGGAAAGGTAGCCCATACTCTTGGATTGGAAGACTTAATATTGTTAAAATGGCCATACTTCCCAAAGGGATATACAGATTTAATGTGACCCCTATCAAATTACCCATGACATTTTTCACAGAACTAGAACAAATAATACCAACATTTATACAGAACCATAAAAGACCCAGAATTGCCAAAGCAATTCTGAGGAAAAAGAACAAAGCAGGACGCATAACACTTCCAGACTTCAGACAATACTACAAAGCTACAGTAATCAAAGCAGTGTGGTATTGGCACATAGACAGATATACGGATCAATGGAACAGAAGAGAGAGCCCAGAAGTAAACCAACATACCTATGGTCAATTATTCTTTGACAAAGGAGGAAATATAAAATGGGAAAAAGTCTCTTCAGCAAATGGTGCTGGAAAAGTTGGACAGCTGCATGTAAATCAATGAAGTTAGAACACACCCTCACACCATGTACAAAAGTAAATTCAAAATGGCTTAAAGAATTAATTATAAGACACCATAAAACTCCTAGAAGAGAACATAGGCAACACATTCTCTAATATAAATCGTACCAATGTTTTCTTAGGTCAGTCTCCCAAGGCAACAGAAATAAAACCAAAAATCAACAAATGGGACCTAATCAAATTTACAAGCTTTTGCATAGCAGAGGAAGCCATAAACAAAATGAAAAGACAACCTATGGAACAAGAGAAAATATTGCACATGATGTGACCAACAAGGGTTTAATTTCCAAAGTATACAAACAGCTCATACAACTCAACAACAACAACAAAAAAAACCAATCAAAAAATGTGCAGAGGACCTAAATAGACATTTCTCCAAAGAAGACATATGGATGACCAATAGGTACATGAAAAGGTGCTCAACATCACTAATTATTAGAGAAATGCAAATTAAAATTACAGTGAGGTACCACCTTACACAAGTCAGAATGGCCATCATTAAAAAGTCTACAAATAACAAATGCTGGAGAGGGTGTGGAGAAAAGGGAACCCTCTTATGCTACTGGTGGGAATGTAAGTTGGTGCAGCCATTATGGAAAACAGTATGGAGATTCCTCAGAAAACTAAGAATAGAATTACCAGGTGATCCAGCAATTATCTGGGCAAAACCGTAATTCAAAAATATACATGCACCCCTATGTTCATAGCAGCACTATTCACAATGACCAAGACATGGAAACAACCTAAATGTTCATTGACAAATGAATAGATAAAGAAGATGTGTACATACTACTCAGCCATAAGAAAGAACAAAATAATGCCATTTGCAGCAACATGGATGCAACTAGAGATTATCATACTAAGTGAAGCAAGACAGAAAGAGAAAGACAAATACCATATGATACCACTTATATGTGGAATCTAAAATATGACACAAATGAACCTATCTATGAAGCAGAAACAGACTCACAGACATTGAGAACAGATTTGCAGTTACCAAGGGGGAGGGGTGGTGAGGGAGGGATGGATTGGGAGTTTGTGGTTAGTAGATGCAAACTATTACATATAGAATGGATGGACAACAAGGTGCTACTGTACAGCACAGGGAACTATATTCAATGTCCTGGGATAAACCATAATGGAAAAGAATAAACAAGAATGTGTGTGTGTGCATATATATACACACACACACATATATATGTATAACTGAGTCACTCTGCTGTACAGAAGAAATTAACACAACATTGTAAATAAACTATACTTCAATAAAAAGTTAAAATAAAAGGATTCAAATTCCAATGCAAAAAAAAAAAAAAAACCAAAAATAACATTTTCCCCATGTGCTTCCCTGAATACTTTAGGAAATCCTGTCCAGAATTAAGATTGATGTAAGAGAAATCTGAAGCTCTCTTCTATATTATCCCTAAAAGCTGATGAGTCCAAAAACCACAATTTGGTTTCTTTTATTTCTAAACAACTTACTAATACCCATAACTTATTTCTTTTTTAATATAAATACATTGGCCAAATCTTTTAATGGACTGTAGCTAGAAAAAGAGACCGTAGCTGCTTACTGGTAACATTTACACCTATAGTTTAAAATTCATGCTATCTGGGTGAACACTGGGACCTAATAAACACCTCCATATACTCATTAAACAGAAATTTTAGCAGGGAGGCTAAAATTTGAAGGAGCCATTAACAGTAGTACCCTCAGGTCTCACATTAATGGTAAGTAAAATAATTCCCAGGTGAGAAATGATGCTATTAAAACTAGGTTGGGAAAATGGAGGCACAAGTAATTGGTTAGCCATTTCCTTCTTCTCCTTTTTTTCTTTTCTTTTTTTTTGTAACATCTTAATTATAAGGTCTTCTTTTTTCCTCCCCAATGTCTTGGTGTTAAGGACTTTCAAATTGTATTAAAACTCGTAGCTGATTTAGGAAGATCTAGAATTTCTATGCTTAAATTACTGATTCTAACCCAGAAGTCATATTGCAGCAGGGGAACATAACACAGTTACCTGGGAACTTTTCAAACTAAGTACAGTCCCCAACACATACCTCATGCAATGGAAATCTTCCTATATCTGCCATTTGCCATTAAAACCACTACAAAGTAAGCCATTGCTTCTGATGGTAATGGATCAAATTTCTAAGGTGTGAGAATTATTTATGTATTAACTAAGAGATTGAGAAACACCTTTGCATCAACTAAGAGTTTAATTATGCAGTAATTCAATAAACATTTTTTGAGCAACTACTACCTGCCCAGCACCTAGCCTCTAGGAATACAACAGTGTGGAAAATAGACACAGTATTAAATAAGCCAGCAAGTTCAGCATGGAGAGAACTATGATAGGTATAAAACAGAGCATTATGGGACTATGCAGAAAGAATACTAACCCAGTCTTAGTGAGTCAAGGGAAAATGTCCAGTGGAATTGGAATCTGTATTGAAACATAAACGATGAAATGACTTAGGCAAAAAGGAAGAGAATAAAGTTCCCAACAGAGGCAACAGTCTATATTAATGCCCAGTGGTGGGAAATTATATCACATTTCAAGAACTAAAGAAATCCAGAATGACCACCATATAGAATTAAAGTGGAAGAAAGGGAAAGTAGATTGAGCAGTACAGAGATAAAAGATGAGGCTGGAGAAGTAAAGAGGGGTCAGATCAAGGGTGCTTTAAGCCATGTAAACGTGTTTGAATTCTATCAAGAGAACACAGAAGAACAGATGAAAATTTTAAGCAGGAGAGAGACCTAAGTTTTTCATTGAGAAAGAAAACTGACTGCAATGTGCAGAACATACGAGGGGGGGAGTGTCTAGAATCATGGAAATAGGTTAATATTCAAAATTGTTTTGTGTTTACTTCTGAATAAAAGTTCAACTAAGTATTAAACAATCAGAACTCTCTGGCTAACCACTGATTATTCTGTGAATTATCTAGTTAAAACACAGTGTCTTAACGATTAAACTTAATAATTACACTGTTTATAATCTAAGTTGTTTACTATCTGAGGTTTAACACTCAGAGAGTCGATTAAATTGGGTAACTCCTCTCTTGGAGGGGAGCAGTAACGTTCAGTGGAATGCTAACTACCTCTGAGAATTATGCTTAACTCAGAATTTCTTTGCCATAGGAGTAATTGATTTTAGGCTGGGTGAACTGTTTCTTAATATATATGCCCACAGGGAGAATGTCATTTTAATAAGATGCTTCTATAAGCCACACCCTACTTAAAACAGAAGGTTTCCCCTTTGTCTTCATAAGCAAAAACTGAAGGAGCCCTGTTTGAACTTACGTAAACAACTGGAAGGTAATGTAATACTGAGTTGATGGTCTGCAAAGTATCTCTTTGCCAATTCAGCTATCCAAGTTTTGCTTTTGTTTTTAACTATAGCTTTCCTAGAAAATACATCTACGTTTAACCTTATTGAATACCACTAATTTGACCTAAATCTGCTTGTACTGGTCTTTCAGCTGTTCTCTTGATTTCATGATCCACTGTTTTGCTCTGCTACCACTATGACACAACTAAAATAAAAGTATCCAAATAATTGGAAGTTGTGGAGGGGAGGTAATAAAATAAACAATGTCATCTCAGAGATCAAGGTAAAAGATGGAGTCTTTAAAAAATATAAAATCATTGATTCATCTAAGCAGTCAAATTCTGATGCTGAGTCACAGACTTGACCCAATGGAGTATAAGCACTAAGGATTGCTCAAGACTGTCAACTGAATTGTGGGGAAAACTGCTTATAAATCTATTTCTATTCATGTTTATATAACCGTCCTTTAAAAATTTTAATTGTAGTGTATGTTTGCTAACTCAGAAAATTATATTAATATCATATATTATGTTAAATTTATTTATAAATACCTAAGTGTCCATCTATTTGGGACTAAACTGCCTATATAATACTGTTAATGTTATATAATCAAATTTACCATTCATTGTTCTTACTATGTGGCACCTAGTTTACAAAACCCCACAGACAGCCTATTTTATGGGAATTTACATTCAATTCAAAAACAGTTGCTTTAAACTTATCTAGTCGTGGCTGGTATTATAGTCCTTTAAAAGTAATTTCCAGGGCTTCCCCAGTGGCGCAGGGGTTGAGAGTTTGCCTGCCGATGCAGGGGACACGGGTTCGTGCCCTGGTCAGGGAAGATCCCACATGCCGCGGAGCGGGCTCGCTGAGCCTATGCTCTGCAATGGGAGAGGCCACAACAGTGAGGGGCCCACGTACTGCAAAAAAAAAAAAAAAAAAAGTAATTTCCAGAAATTTTAATCTCTCTCAAACTGCTGAGGATAACCTGGCTTATTTTATATGGTACACAAATAAACATTTTGTGCATTTATTTTAATGGCAGCTGGAAATACAGAGCTAGCACACAAACTAGCACACAAATCAATGGACAATCACATGCTGGGCACAAGGACTTGGCTGCAATCCCCCAGGACAAGGCCATCTTGGATATGGGGTGGCCTAACCTCACAATCTACAAGTCCCACTTTACCTTCCCTCATGGAACACATGTAGCTGCCCAGAAGCCAGGAGCTCACTGTCACTCAAATCTATACCCCCCTACCATCTCCATCACCCTGGAGGTGTGGGCAGAGAGGTGGTTTCCTGGAACCAACTCTCAGATTTTAGCCCCAAGAACCAGCCTCTACCATTTCCATCATCCCAAGACCACCTGCCCAGATTCCAACATCTACAAGAAGTTACTAATCTACAAACAGAGAGAGTTCACAGGAGGCAGCCCTCAGAGCAAGGCTTTCATTGAGGAACCATCACTAAGTCACCCAAGTTCCCTGTATCCCAGCCTCCTGACTCCAACCAGATGGCCAAGATCGAAACTGACTACTGGTCTGCCTCCCATGACTCTTCACTGTGGAGACAGAATGGAGGAAGCAGAAGGCATCTCAGGGACTTCCCTAGTGGTGCAGTGGTTAAGAATCCGCCTGCCAATGCAGGGGACATGGGTTCGATCCCTGGTCTGGGAAGATCCCACACGCCATGGAGCAACTAAGCCTGTGTGCCATAACTACTGAGACTGCACTCTAGAGCCTGCAAGCCACAACTACTGAGACCACACGCCACAACTACTGAAGCCCACACGCCTAGAGCCTGTGCTCCACAAGAGAAGCCACCGCAAAGAGAAGCACGCACACTGCAACAAAGAGTAGAGCCCGCTCACCCCAACTAGAGAAAGCCTGTGCAGCAACAAAGACCCAATGCAGCCAAAAATAAATAAATAAATAAATTTTTAAAAATTAATAAATAAATAAAGTGTTTTGTTCTGTTTTGTTTTAAAAAGGCATCTCACAGGGAGGCAGATGAAGGGAAGGAAGAGGAGGGTGATGGTGACTCCAGAGAAGAAATGGCACTCAAGGAAGCATCAGAGAGAGAAACTCAGTAAGGTGATGTCCAAGTTGGGAAAGATGGTCTTGAAAGAAGAGATGGAAAAGTCATTGCCTATCCAGAGAGAACCAGTCCCTACTGGACTGGACACACTTTCATACTTCCTTACACCATGGAAAGTCTAATTGTTCTCTCTTTGCCTATGGCAGGACCACCCTGAGCTTACTATACTTCTCAGACTTCAGCCCATGGGGAGTGAGAATGGAAGCTCACACCTTGCTGATCTGTCCCTATGAAATGCTGGTGGCGACCAGTAAGGGGCAAACGAAGTTGCCTCCAGGCTTGACAGGCATTTGTCAGCCAAGGACTTCTCAAGGGTATTTTCCATGTCTTCTGCAGCCCTGGGGTTGTGGGACATGGACTTCCTTCCCCAAAATGAGGGAGCAGTCCTTTCTCTCATCCCTGGTCCTCACTGGATGTGGCAAACCCAGCCTGGACTCAAGCACACACAGAGTAAATGTTTGTGACCTCTCCCTGCCTCCATCCCCACATGAAGCTTCCCAGAAGAAATTAAGGAAAAATAAATATGGTACTTAAGAGGTCAGACCTGTCAGCTGTCTTGACCAATGGGTGGGTAGATCCTCCAGCCCTGGAAGGAGGAGGGTGAGAGTGGGAAGCAGCCAGGCAGGCAGGGAAAGCTCCAGGATCCCGTGTGTACCCAAGCACTCCTCCTCACTTCACCTTTTACAGCTCCCCCATCACCCTGACCTCCAGTCTCTTTGACTCTAGCAAAAGCAGGCTCCAGCTCAGGGAGATCTCAAACAGGGAGGCCGCCCTGCCCTCTATCTAGTTCACCTTGTCCTCTACTTGCGACCCCCAAGCTTCAAAGACTCTTGCTCCAAACCTGTGGCTTCCCCTAAAACCTTGGCTTAGAGTGGAGATGTCACCAAAACAAAATCCTTGACCACCATTAGCCTCCAGGCGAAGTCAGCTAGAACTCTACCTTCTAGTACCAACCCAAATCCTGGGCAGAACCCAGGCCTTCAAACTCCCTTGGATGGGATCAACAGGCTAGGCTACAGGAGCATTTCTGAATGTCCTGGCTACCAGGTCCTGCTCCTACCCATACCTAAAGAATGTAACTTCTTGGAGCACCACCCCCTCACACTGCATTTCTCACCTAACTCTCTGCCCTACCTTAATCATCCCAGCTTTTCCTCTTTACAAATACATATTTATATATAATTTTTATATATAGATGTAAATAGGTATAGATATATCTGTCTATTTCTGGGTCTGGGTTCTATTGCCCAGAGCCTGGGCACGATGCATGCAATAATGCTGGGGAGGGGGGACTCTGCTTGGAATTAAAGGTTCCATTGGGTCCCCCCCCCAAAAAAGATACATGTATATAAATATCATTAAGTGAACATTCTATTATTGCCAATATTTAAGTGAAAGTAAAATAAGACCCATTGAGAAAGGGTGGAGTTGAAATGTGTGTGTGTGTAAAGAGAGAGAGACAGACAGAGATAGGGAATCCAAGTATAAGTGATACATAGAAAAGGCAAAAATATGAAGGTAGCTTTTTTCCTGCCTTCAGACTTTAACTGAAACATCAACTCATCCTAAGTCTTGAGCCTGCTGGCCTCTGGACTAGAACTATATATTCTCAGCTCTCCTGGGTCTCCAGCTGGCCGAATCACCCTGCAGATCTTGGAACTCGCTAGCCTCCATAATCATGAGCCTGTTCCTCAATTCTTTATAATAAACATCTTTCTAGAAAGATAGATAAACAAAAATGTCGGAAACAGATGTTGTATTGTGCCATTATGCGTGAATGCGCACGCAAGCGTGCACACACACACACACGCACACACACACATATTCTGTTTCTCTACAGTACCCCAACTGAGACACTGTTATATAAGAGGACTGAGGATAATATCTGCATTCTAACATGAGGACCAAGAGAGCAGTTCATGTTTCTATCTGGTGATGGAAACAACATAAAAAGAATAGTTATCTCCCAGCATAACGATGCATTTGATAACACCTGCACATTTTTATTAAATGCTTACCTGAAAAAAAATTATTATTAAGGTTAGCCAAAAGTTAAGTGAGTCTCATTAATAATTGTATTTTTAATTTCCTCCTCACCAAATGATTTATTTTCATGTGCTTCTAATCGTGAGAGTGCACTTTAATATAGCTATAGAGTGTAGCCCTGAAGACATGGCCCATTTACCATTGTGCAGTAATATAAAAGCAATGGCAGCTAGTCATACAGGTGTTTTCAATTTCCATCGTACATGGTATACAGCCCTTGGTTCAGTGGATAATCCAACTGTAAACAGTGACTCATTGTTAACAACTCTGGGAAATAGGATTAACAATTTCTAATTTCAAAGTAAACCTATTTCATTTTTGTCCTGCAAATAAAAACAATGTGTTCAGAGATTTAGCTTTTCAGATTTCAGAGCTTCCCAGAAACAAAAATGTTGCAAACAAATTTTTTATTGTACCAATGCCATTATTGGAAACCACTGAGTATATGTTCTTAATAGCTTTTTAACAGTTTGGTACCAAAATAATGATGATGATGATGATGACGATGATGACGATGACGACGACGATGATGATAGTAATAATAAAAATAAATTGAAGTTCAATCAGATGAAACAAAATGTTTTTGAATTGAAAAAAATTTCATTGAATCTCTGAAAACTAAAACTCTTGTAAGTATCTACTACTCAATGTAATCAGGAGAAAAATAAAAAGCTTACTTAATATTAGAAAGCTTAGTTTCCAAAATGAAAGTTTTAGGTTAAATTTTAGGAATCTGGTGTGCCTTAGAACACAGTTAAATTGAATCAATAATCTTGTAATTTTTGTGACTTGTTTATTATACCATTCTAAAACCTATTTTCCTCTACCTTATCTGTGAATTCCTTTAGTAGAATATTGCCTCAATTGAAATCTATACCTCTACACTGAGTTATAGACTCTTCTCAACTCCCCATTCCGAAGAATAGAGGATGGTGGCTTTATTCTGCTTTTAGAATACAAAAGTGTCACTGTGTAAGGCCATAGGGTCTCTGTCAATAACACTCATGCCTGGCTTTTTAAAAATGTTCATGCTTGAACCCTACACTCAGGGATTTCTCTAATTGGTTTGAAACTGCTAATCTGTGTTTTTTAAGCTCTCCAGATATTTACATATTATACAGCTATAGTGGGAAACACTAGCCTGGATTAACCAAGGAAGGGTTACTTCAAAAGGAAGCGTGAGGCTTTGTAACTGGGAATTAAACCCACAATATTTATTGTCCAAGTTTGTAGCAAGAAAATTGTACTGAATCCAAAGGGCGAATATGATCAATCAAGAGACAGAATAAAGTTAGTGGACAGGAAAGTCAATATTGCAGACTGGAGGTTTTTGTGGAACAGTTTTTATGACTTGTGATCATTAGCAGAAAGTAGGTTCAGGAGATAACTTGAATAACCCATTCCAAGCTGAAAAAACTAAGACTAAATATCTTCCTAACTCCTCCTGTGTGAAACTTGACTACCTGTCTAGCCAAAGAAATTATACTATCCTAACAGTACAAGTTACATTTTTTCCATTGAAGTCATTAATCATCGACCAACTTGTTCACATCATTCTGAGATGGGTAAATAACTCTCTAATGTGAGATTAGAGAAGGTCTGTGTCATTTATAAGTTTATGGTAGAAAGAAGTTAAAAATCAGAGCTCCACATTCATGACTGACCAATTCTACTCACCTTTAAAATCCCACTCACCTTACAAATTTGTGAAGTATTTTTACATATCTACTCTCGATGGATTTTGGAAGCCACTAGAATTCATTCATCAATCTTTTATTCTGTATTAGCTATATTTGGTAGGTACTACGCAAGGCACTTGACACTCCGAAAAAGATATAATCCTTGTCCTCAGAGATCTGGCATTCTCATAAACTAGATAAAAGTTCTGCAGCTATTAAAATATATTTACAATACTGCATAATTAGTGATATGTTGGAAGATAAGACCAAGGTGCGCGGAGGACAAGAACAAAAGAATTTAACAACTGTGGTTGAGAGTGGATTGCTGAAGACCATCAAAATGCTTTTGAAAGGAAATTATATTTATAGTAATTCTTGAAGCAAAGAAGAAGAGGGTTAAGTCCCTATAATGCAAAGCCACAGAAAACTCAAAGAACATCATTATGGTATGGTCCAAAGAGGAGCTGCATGTAGGGAATGACGTGGGGAAAATAGGACAAGACTAAAAGATGGCCTTTTCTTTTATACCCGAAATAGTTTGAATTCTATCTTGAAAGTAATGGAAAACAATTTGAAGATATCACACAAGAGTGTGAACAATCAGATCTTTAAGAATTAAAAGAAGCTAAATGAGAGGCAGAAACATTAGCTATAAGACTATTAAAATAATAACAGCTGAAAATTACGCTGGACAGAGCTAAGATAGCTAAGATAGAATCTGTAAGTGCAGAAAGAACAGAATTCATTGAAGAGGTATTTAGGAATTGACAGGATTTAGTGAACAGTAGGGAAGAGGAGGGCTGGAACAATATAGCATGACTCCCAGTTTTTAGCTTATGAAATCAAGTCAAACTGAAGTGCCATTTACTAATGGGATAAAATGAAACAACTGATTTAGGACACAGAAAACTGAGGTGCCACTGGGCAGCCAACAGGAGCTGTCTTAGAACTGTTGGAGATATGCCATGATGCCTGCAAGTGAGTTGTCCTTCAAATCAGTATTGTGGAGTTATCAATTTAAACTATTTCTTTGTTATAGCCATGGGTCTTCTCAGAAACACAGTTCCCAGTTTCTCCTTTCTGATACAGGGGAGACCATAGAAACAGTTGATGTCAATATTGAGGTGACAGAAAATCTGGCAGAATTCACACATTTGTCACCCAATATGTTTTTAAGATAGTAGGGCTTTGGATAAAACCATGAAAAACACTGAAACATGGAGTATGGTGGAGGATATAGGTACAAAAAGGAGGCTAAGAAAGCTCAGAAAAATAGAAGGAAAACAAAGAAGCCAAGAAAGGAAAGCATTTCAATGAGAAGAAAAATTAAATAGTCAATCCTACTATCTAATACCACTCAGAAATTAATTATATGAGAACTATAAATAACTCATTCAATTTTGCAATTAGAAGATTTGGGCAACTTTCGCAAAAGTAGTTTTGTTGATTTCCAGAAGTGATATTCTAATTACAGTAAGCTGCATATAAGAGGCATGCATATGAAGTAGAGATATTCTTTCTCTACTTCTTTGGTTGTCAATGGACAGAACGATATGATGTAATGCCTGCAATAATATACGAGACTGAGTTCTGGATTTATTAATTGTGTTTGGTTGCAGAGATGAAAGTTTGCTGAAAGGAGTCAGTACAGTAAGAAACATTCAAGTTATGAGATTCAATCATGATATTTGATGAAGTGCCTGAGGAAATGGGGATGATGTGGGACCCATGGCAAAGTAGGAAGGATATTTTTTAAGAAAAAAATGACTGCTTCTTATGAGAAGAGAGGAAAAAAGGCTAGAGTATATACAGATATTTTTCAGGTGAAAGGCTGAGAAACTAGAAGAATCCTCCTAGTCTAATCTACTCTGTTTTCACCATTAATTTCAAGGCACAGTCTACTTCTGGGAGTCAAAGAATAGGAGTAGTTTAGGGAATTTGAGAAGGGTTGTGGGAGCTTAGAATAATAATGCATGGAAGAGAGACTGATGAAAAGCTTAAAAGATTTCCAGGAAGATTTAAGTACCCAATTGAAGCTAGAAGCTGTAAATCTGCTTTCTCCAATACCCCCATAGTTATGTGATTTCCTTTACCAGTGCTCAGTTGCCTGGACATAGTAAACGGATAATCCAGGTTGACAACTGTGCCTCGAAGTGCAGCAAGAGAGAAAGACGTGGAGCCAAAGCTGTTGAAGTTATCGGAGGAAGAAGGACTAAGAGAAAGTTTCAAGATTAAATGCAGAGGAAAATGAAATCAGGATGGAGAAATAGAAAGCTGAAGAATCAAGGAACTAAAAGTTATCTTAAATTTAATGCATGGATATAGTGAAGAAAAGGGACTGAAAGTTGGAAAGGTATATTCAGTAAGTAGACTGCTGTAACTTACTGTTGCATAATACAGCAATTATTTTGTTTTGTACCTTCATCTTCTACTACCATGCCTGGCACTCAGTAAATGTTTGTCAAATTAAACTTATTTTGAGAAAAATAGAAAAAAAACATTTTTTAAAAAAATTGAGAGATGAACCATACAGTGTTCTATGTTGTAAAATATTTTCCTCATATAGACAGAACATAATCCTATATCCAAGTTAGTAAACTACTAAAAGCAATAGTAAGCACTAAGCCTTCAATGTCAAGTTAAAACTCGGAGGATGTGATTCAAATACCCTGACCTTAGATTAGTAAATTCTAATTTTAAAACTAGATGAGTCATCCTGTTTATAGGATATTTTAAGTAAAGACTGCATCCCATGAAGAAGAGAACCCCTATTATTAGAGCCTAAAACTAACACAGAGCAAATACAGCAAATTATACACAATTTTTGTTGTTGGCTTTTTTCCACAGAAAAGTAAATCAGTTACAGGAATTTGACTTCACTCTGCTGAAGAAACTGATCCTAGGGATATATATATTGACAATCACTTGTAAGAATTTCTACTATTCTCATTTTAGAGGAAAAAAGTCCTTAGATATCACTAACCCAAGCGCTTCATTATACAGCACAAAGAGCAAGTCCTGTAAAGGTTATGTGTTTGCAACAGCACATGGAGAGTTAGCCACTGCACTGTAACCAGGATGAAACTCTTCCACTAGAGTGAAAATCACTGGAATAGTAAAGAATCTCCCTAGCTTATCTATGTAAGTATGTATATCAGGGAAACTGAGTAAAATAGCCATGATTTCAATAAAAGGGATTATTTTCCGTCTACCCTTTACAAAAGTACTGCGGGCTACAAATCCTTCTTGTACATTCTTTGTGTGTGTGGCAAATGAGCAAAAGAAAAGTTCAAATAGGCCATAATACACACACACATGTATGCACACATATACAAACAGATACAGAGACAGGGAGACAAAACAGAGAAGAGTGACAAAGAGAGGAAGAAGATATGATGAAAATGTATCATTTAGAAATGGAAGTTTCTCTCCTTGGATAATTAGAAACAGCCCATATTCACCTACCTTTTTAAAAAATCCCTTATGTGTTTTACTAAAATGATAATTAGCTGTATTTTACATTTTGGTTGAGACATATTGTATATTATTTGCAGTGTAGTTCTGGTCTCAAGAGGAAAATAGATAATCAGGAGAATATTTTTCGATGTCTCCTCTCTGTAAAGATTTACTGAGTTGTCTCTAATATACACTGACAGCCTCTGCATTAAAATTAGAGGAAAGTAGACATCGATATTGTCAAGCTAAAAAAAAAAAAAACTCTCTCATTTTCATTCTACTAAAATAAATCAGGTCCATATCTTTTAATATTTTATTAGAATTGTTCATTTCTGAAGGTCAAGAGCAAAAGGACTTTTCAAAGTTTAAAAAAGATTCAAAAACGGTGGCTGCTAATTGATAGTCTCCAGACACCAACAGAAGGCTGGACTAGCAGCTTAAAAGCCATATTAATTTCCTTGCTGAAGCTGCTGGTGTTACTTACCAATGTAACTTAACTTTGATATATCCTATATTACAGTTATTTGTTTGCAAACAACAGAAACCTATTCTAGATAACTTAAATAAAAAGAAATTTATTAGAAGGATATCAGGGTGTTACTAAATGCATGGAGTTCTAATCCTGGAAAAACCAAGATTAGAAACAAAGCAAGAACCCACTGGAACTGCTTTGCTGAAAGGGAAAAACTGATGAAATAATTGAGCTCTAGCTATTTCTTCCATCCTGTTTCATTCCACTGGAGATTTAGAATTCTAGAAGAGAGAACCTATTTGGATAAACTTAGGTTTCACACGTACCCCTTGATTGTACCTGAGTAGTGAGATGCGGGGACCCCTTCAGCTTCAGCAAGTCAGAAAGACTACATACAACAGAAGAGAGATCAGTTTTCATGAGAAAATGAGGGTATTGATAAGAAATAGAAATTGATGCTGGGCAGTCAAAATATAAAAACTGCCCACCTCAAGCCAACGTTCTTAGTGTTAATTTTGAAGTTAACAAAAAATATATTATTATTACTATTATTGTTGTTGTCGTTTTATTGTTACTATTATTATTCTAAGTGCTACATTTTGCACATATGCCTGTTAACATATAAGAAAATGTATATATTATTAAAATGTCCCAGTATCTAGACAGCATAAGATACACTGAAAATCTGGGACAAGTGCCCCCCTCAAGTGATAGTGTTTATGAATATCTTTGCTTCCCAGCAGCAGTCTGAGTGCCTGTGAGACCAACAGTCTGTTTATTTTTTCTAGGGTCACAAATCAAGCTTTATTTTTATAGTCTGGTGAGTCACCATAAGTATAAAGTGGAGAGAGCCATTCAGCCTTGCCCCAAGGAAGAGAAAAGGAATCACCTCAGAAATTATTTAATTCATGCTTCAAACTAGTATATATACCCTGAAAATCATTTCTGACTGCATGAACACATGAGAGAAATTTGCATCAGATAGTTCTGATCTGACAATCATAAACATTAAACCCTAATAACACGTAATGCTGCAGAAGTTTCACATATCTGCATTCATAAAGCACTATCTGTTCGGAGCAAAAATAAGCCACCAAAAGAAGATTCAAATGGCTTCATTTTAATGTGATGACTAATAAAATAATGCTTAACACTAAGTAAAACTCTAAATTCTGTATCAGTGGTTCCAACAACTTCTATATTTCCTGAATTAATAAATACCTAAATGCAAAGAAATCTTACATAATATGAGCATTTTCTTTTATGCGTATTGTGTGTTGTTTAAGAAATATATTCTTATATAGTGAAAAATCAATGAACAAGTTTAAATAATTCCAAAAAAATTTTAGTCATTTTATGTATGAACTGAGATGATATTTTAATACAATATCTGAAGCATGTTGCATAGAGTTATGAGACATACGTCTTAGAAGGTAATGGAGAAGCATTTTAGTCCAAACTTTATTCCATGAGATTATCAATGCTCTAATAATGCATATTGCATAATTAAGACCAGTCAACACAGTAAACAGGATTGGGTCTGGACAATATCTAGCACGCTCCTGAATATCAGAAATACATGGCTCAAAAAAATGATATGAAAGCTGATACACTGTCTACCTTTGACATTTAACTTCTTCGGGGCCAGAAAAAAAAAAATAGTCACGTTGAACATTAACCCTTGCCCTTATTTTCCATAGTCTCTAATTTTCAAACCTTTAATGGAAAATGTACTGCTGTATGTTGGGTCTCAAATACTTTACTGACAGTCCTCTTCTTCCTTCCTCAGTATTACCATAGGTCTTCATGGACAGCAAACAAGTGGCTCAGCACTAGAATATATCAAGTGGTTTCCCAAAGAAATTATGGCAACATATTCTTACAAACTGGCGTTGCTATATGAGAGGTTTTCATAAAGCATTATCTTAAAATAGATAAATTTATATAGAGCAAATCATATGTTTATTCTATTTTGTTGACAAAACACACTCCACACACACACACACAGAATCAGACTTTCAGGATTAGAAGAAAGTGAGCAGATAAAATAGAATGTTGTTTCCTAAATTCAGAAAGATTATTTTATATAGGGGAATATGAATTTTAATGTACATGTTATTTCTGCATTAAAAAAGTATGACTGGAACATCAACTGCCTTATTTCCCAGATATGTGCATTACAAAGAAGTTAAAGGTTTATTGTTGTTTGCTTTGGTTTGGTTTGGTTTGAATTTTGGTCTTGGTTTTGGTTTGTTTTGCTTTTTCAAAAGCCTATTTTAGAATGCTAATAATTTTTGAATATAGGTGAAGGTAACATATATATTCATTATACTACTCCTGGAATATTTCTATGTATTAGAAAACTTATAGTATTAGTTACTTCATGCCTCTACGCATTTTGCATACATTGTGCTCCCCTACCTGCTCCACCCATCTAATTCTAATCATCTTCAAGCTCAAACATCACTTCCTCAGCCAGGTGACCTGTCCACACAAAGCCAGGCACTCTGCCAACTGTAATTGCATTATATATGGTACCCAGACAATGATATTTGTTGTATTCTTCTATACTTGTTGTCAAGGCCAAATCTTCCACTTTCAAGGGTACCAACTGAAAATATGCATTAAAATAACATGGAGAAAATTATTTTAAGGTGCTGATATAATTCCCTGCCAAGACTTACTGAGGGAAAAGAATCCGTATTTTTTAAAAGTCCTTGAGCCCAGTGCTCATCTATAGTTAAGAGTAACTGCACTAAACTGGAAACTCCTCAATGTCAAAGAGCTTTTCACTTATTTGCTTACAACTAGTTGTTGATTCAAACACATGGTAGACACAGAGCAATGTTTAGGGAAGCATATAATGTAGTCACGAATATCAATCAATGAAGATGATGAAGACAGAAATATATAGAGAAGTACAGGTTGAGCTAGAAGATCAGTCAGGATTCGATCAACAATGCATGGAGGCCTGTATTCACCTGATCTTCATGTAAGGCTTGGCTGAAGAGACAAGAATAATGGGAGGATGATCAGTTCTAGCAGCACAGACTGCTTCCTGTATTCAGGCATAGATCTATATTAACAAAGAGGAAATACTTCCTGCAGAGGGAAGTATCACAGCTTCTAGTTAAGTCATTCCTATTAGAGCAAAAGCTTCTAATGCTCCAACGTAACTGTAAACTTTCTATTAATAAAGAACTCGGTTGCATTTAAATATTTTCAGGTGGTTGTGAGAATATTTTCATGAGATTTTTTAAACTGAACTAATTTTACTACATATCATTTTATTATTATTATTGAGTCCCATATCCCTTTCCTCTGTAAAACCATATAATTCTGTCTCCTTTGTAGTAGTTTCTTCAACCATAAACAAGACGAAAAGACAACCCTCAGAATGGGAGAAAATACTTGCAAATGAAGCAACTGACAAAGGATTACTCTCCAAAATATACAGGCAGCTCATGCAGCTCAATATCAAAAAAAACAAATAACCCAATCCAAAAATGGGCAGAAGACCTAAATAGACATTTCTCCAAAGAAGACATACAGATTGCCAACAAACACATGAAAGGATGCTCAACATCACTAATCATTAGAGAAATGCAAATCAGAACTACAGTGAGGTATCACCTCACACCAGTCAGAATGGCCATCATCAAAAAAACTACAAACAATAAATGCTGGAGAGGGTGTGGAGAAAAGGGAACTCTCTTGCACTTTTGGTGGGAATACAAGTAAGTTGATACAGCCACTATGAAGAACAGTATGAAGGCTCCTTAAAAAAGTAAAAATAAAACTACCATACAACTCAGCAATACCACTATTGTGCATATACCCTGAGAAAACCATAATTCAAGAGAGTCATGTACCACAATGTTCATTGCAGCTCTATTTACAATAGCCAGGACATAGAAGCAACCTAAGGGTCCATCAACAGATGAATGATAAAGAAGATATGGCACATATATACAATGGAATATTACTCAGCTATAAAAAGAAATGAAATTGAGTTATTTGTAGTGAGATGGATGGACCTAGAGTCTTACAGAGTGAAGTAAGTCAGAAAGAGGAAAACAAATACCATATGGTAACATATATATGGCATCTAAAAAAATAAAAAATAAAATAGTTCTGAAAAGCCTTGGGCAGGACAGGAATAAAGACGCAGACACAGAGAATGGACTTCAGGACATGGGGAGGGGGAAGGGTAAGCTGGGACGAAGTGAGAGAGTTGCATGGACATATATACACTACCAAATGTAAAACCGATAGCTAGTGGGAAGCAGCCACATAGCACAGGGAGATCAGCTTGGTGCTTTGTGACCACCTAGAGGGGTGGAATAGGGAGGGTGGAAGGGAGACACAAGAGGGAAGGGATATGGGGATATATGTATACATATAGCTGATTCACTTTGTTATACAGCAGAAACTAACACAACATTGTAAAGCAATTATACTCCAATAAAGATGTTAAAAAAATAAAATAGTTTCTTCAAACCAAGCATTCTGAATACTATAAAGAAATGGTTTACTCCACAGAATGCAGATAAATATATCAGGCATGTGGGAAGCATTTGGTTTACTGAGTAATGAGTCACTATCTGAACTAAAATATAAGAAAAGTGTCCCTGCACCCAGGACAGCTCATTCATGATAAATGAAGCATGACTGAGTGCCTCAGCATCACTGCCTCCTGAGGACATTTTCCCTTCCTTTCATCTACCATTATTCATACATAAAACTATTCCTTCTCTCCTAACATTCCCTTCCTTTTATGAGTAAGAAATTGTACGATTTCACCAGGTAAGAAAAACTCAAGTGTTCAGAGTCTATTTCAATATATACTAATAACTATATACAAATAACATATTAAATTGGTATTAAAAAGTTACACTATAAAGTCATGGACATTGTTGTAATCACGTCTGTATCCCCAACTTCTGGAACAATGTCTGGTCTAGAACAATAGGCACATGACAAATATTTGTTAAATAAATCAATGAATTAATAATATTAGATCTACTCTTCTTTAGAATAAATAGAGTGAGGTAAAGCAAATGTAGGTTAGTCTTCCTGTGTTATAAAACACATATTTTTTCACTCGAAAACTTAGACTTCAGAGAATCCAGAGTAGCATATCTCTGCAAGCTCAAAAGCCGCAGTCAACCTCGGTGGTATGACTATCAGTTGACATTCTTCCTATCTCACTAAATCCTGAGTTAGAGTGCCCTTGAAAAATATTCCAGAGTGAAAGAGGATGCAGAAGCATGTGAAGTTTCTATCCAGTAAGCCATGAACAGTTTTGGAAATAAGGAAAATCACAAGACCACCCAGAAATGGAAATAGTACATTTTAGTAGGTAGAAGAAAATGCATTCTCTTCTACTATTGATACATTTATAAAATGTGGGATTCGGTTTCCTACCAACGAAGACCCAGACACCTGAAAATTTATCTCCCAACTTAATCACAGTTTAGAAAAAAATCTCATGTCTGATATTGTAGAATCTCTAATGTGGTGCCTTTTTAAAAATTTTGCTGGGTACAAGATTATTAACAGAGAAATACACTTAGACTAGCATGTCATACAGAGGTCTCTATGCCTTTAATGTTGCTATTAATAGCCAGGGAAATTCAGAGCCTCTTACTTAGTCTCTCATTGTTTGCACCTGATGTCAACTTAGAATGATTTGCTTAAAATACGTAATTCAGTAGGCACCTCAAGAAGTCATATGGAATGTGTAAACCTGGCCTGCCCAATTTCAAGTGAAATGTAAGAGAGAAATGCATATTAATGAAAAATGACTATAAATCAAAAGCTATTTCATTTTCTAAGGTAGCGGAAAAGCCAAACCTGTTTGAAACCATAACTCATCTGTCATAATCTCTTAGACATACCATTGACCTTCCTTAGAAGCTTCTGTCACACAGAAGTTAATAGATCAGGAGGAGCAACATTAAATCACACGGCATCACTGAGAGCCAGGTATGTGAAAGTAATTCAGCCCACTTGAGCACGTCCTTAACCACAAGTCCCACTTTCTTACATACCGATTCGTTGTGCTACACATGTACATACCCTGACATAAAATGTATTCACTGTGTAGACTCTACAATGAGATGCATTGTGTATTCCATGCCAGTGCTTACAGATTTTTTTCAATCAATATTGAATTTGATGATCCAATATTTTCAAGAAACAACTGAAAGATTTTGTGTTGTAGTTCCTGAAGCCACATTGTCTGATTGACTTAAGAATGTATATTTTCTCTTGGCATTTTATATTTATTATTAATAAATAGCAGTAGCTAACATGATTGCTTGGCTGCCTACCTCTCTAAAATGAATTATTCTATTAAAATTGTGACTTTCAATGTTAAGCCTGAGGTACGAAATGGGCTCGAATCTAAAATCATGTTATTCACCAATGTAGGGACTGGTGCTAGGGATTTAAAAAAAAAAACTTTTTGAAATAAGGTTAAAGAACAATCTGCCTTTGGAACTTATGGGACTTTTAAACTGGAAGGAAATAAACTATGTTTATTAAGCCCCACTTGCAATTTGTTACTGGATTTTCAATGCAAAGCTGGTGTTGTTTCTATGCACAATAATTACTTTATCATTACCTCCCCCCAAAGGTATGAGAAGATAAAATTGTTTCTTTAAAAGCTTTTTAACTCTGTCAGAATTTCTTATGATTGTGGATGGAATGGAGGGTAAGATGTGGAGTATAGAGACCCCTGCTCAGAGCTTCAAACAATTATTAGGAACTGTACTACAAGTTCTTGTCTTGTGGATCCATGTTCCACCCACAAGACTTTCTCGTAATGAGTATCTGCTGATCTCTAAGAGTTTTTAAGAGATAAGGAGAACTCTGAAGAAATTTAAAAAAAAAAGGGGGGGGAGAGATAAGCAGAAGAAAACCGTTCATCTTACAGTTGAGGAATAATTGATTCTGTAAAGGTAAGCTTACTCTATCCACAAGAAAACATTTTAATAATCATTTCTACTATCTAATGCAAAGACAGAGTATGAAGTGCTTGGTTCTATTTAAAACTCAACTGATAATTTTCTGGGTGACTTATCTGTACCTCAATTTTTTACTTATAAAATGTGCAAGTTAAATAATTAAAAAGTAAAAATGAATACCCTGCATACAGTAAGTGCTGAGTTTCTACCAAAAAAGTCATATATTAAAGCATGATTTCAAATTATTTGTGTAATTACTAAATGAATGATCAACATATATTTTTTATGTGTACAGGGCACTGTGATACATGATGAATAGTATTTTTTAAAGAATGCATAGTCCCTGACTTCACAAATGTTACAATTTATATGGTAAAGCCAAGTTTTCAATGGTTTCACTCATGTTTCCAGAGTCATTTACAGATTGACCACAAACAATTTTCTAACAGCCTTATAGCCATCCCTCACACCGGGTGAACAGAATCTGCCACAAGAGGCCGGGTCACTTTTAAGGAATCTCAGCCTAACTTGACATAGTTTCTTGAGAAAAATAATACTAGGCAGACAGTTTCCTTATTGCATCCCTGACCCCCAAGCTCTTTTAAGATCTTACACAGAAATAGGTTTCAGTTAACTCAAAGTTATAAGAAAACAATTACACTGTCATTTAAAACCTGGAAATATTTCTTCTGGTAACAAAAATCAGTCAATTTAGTATCCCCACCTCATGTTCCTGTCCTGAGCCTCCTAAGACCACTGTAGTGCACCTTGTTGCCTGGGATGAAAATAACACACTAGTGATTCCTGGCCTCCACCAGTTCCTCAGGCACATGCCCTGCTTTTATGAGCGTCATCACTTCTCACACATTTGAGAACTCCTCTCATATTTACTCTAAAGAAGAAAAAACAATTAAGCCACCCCCAAAACAACTACTGCAGAGAGTTGGCACTAAACTCTACCTTATAGGACTCATTCACAAAATTTGGCTCTGTCTCTGACTGGTGGGCAGATGTTTGAATTCCCTATAATTACAAATGATGGCAAATTAGAGGCCAGCTACACAGCAAAAGAGAGAGAGAGAGAAAAAAAAAAAGTAAATATTTATCTGATACCTTAAACTCTTTCTCCTGAGAGAAACATTTAGGTGTAGGTCATTTAAAAATGTAAAGAGGAATAATTAGAAAGAATGAAAATGAAGAGTTAGGAAAATACTTAGATGAGTATAACTTTTTTCAAGAGCATTTATATAAGACTTCAAAGAATGTACGATAAGTGTCCTTTGCTTCTGGGAACTACTTAATTATCACCAAATCTTGTGAGGTTCCAGAGGTACCTAAGTCACCTAAGCCGTAAGATAGAAGATGATTTCTAAGTTATGAAATAAAATATAAGAAGTGTTACATCTCAATGAAGGGACTGCATTCCTGGTGAGGAAAAGATCGAAGGAGTGAAGTGTAGGGAAGGTGACTACAAAGACAAATCTTTCATGTTCTCATTGATGAATAAAGGAAATTTATATCAGGAGCAACAGTAGCTACAAAGAAGAATGATAGGGTATTTTCTTTAATCAAGAACTGAATTACAGGATGAACATCTCATTCACTCTCATTGTTTCAAAGACTACTTATATTTTGTAGACCTCCCAAAGTTCTATTGGGTTGGCCAAATAGCTCATTTGGGTTTTTTTTCTGTAAGATATTATGGAAAAACCTGAATGAACTTTTTGGCCAACCCAATATTTCTATATCAGAGACTTCACCTGAACTCTGTATCTTTATCTCTAAAGTATAATGGACATCCCAAAGGAATGCCAAAAGGCAACTCACATTTGGCAGGTCCAACACTGACCTTATTTATTTTACTACTGGCCCATTCTTACTCATTTAGGCAGTCAATCAGTCAGTCACTCAATTATTTAACCAATATTTACTCAGTAGCCACTATGTGCTTGGCATTGTTCTAGAAGTGGGGGATACAATAGAGAAAAAACTTTCACAAATGTCTTACACAAGGAGTTTATATTCTAGTGGGTATGTACAAACTAGGAAAAAATAAAATGGAACAGATAATGATAAATTCTAAAAACAAAGAAAGCAGGAAATGGGGAGTTTTAGAGAGTGGAGTCGCCTCATAGAATTTGATCCTCTTCCTGTGTTTTTTATCTCAAAATGTCACCAACACACACTCAATTGACAATCCAAAGACAACTGTTGATTTTCGATGTTGCAATTATTCTATATCCATAATAACACTCCAATTCAATTATTTCCTTCCCACTGCCAAGACATTATGTCAACCTGACGTTATCTTCTGTCAAAATAATTACAACAGACCTCTAAAAGGTCTCCCTACTCTAGTCTTGCACAGCTTGAATCCATTTTTCATACTGTAGCCAGAGATATCTTACGCATAATCATTAGGTTCCCCCTGGATAAAGTCCAAATGAGCTATTTTCCTCTCTCACTCCTTCTCCATCACATCACTCTCTATTTCACATTGTACTTTCAAGCCATATACTGACCTACTGACAATCCCCTGACCTCTTCATACTTACCTTGTTTCTGCACGTGCTATTTCCTTTCTCTAGAGTACTTCTCAGTCTCTCCCTTCCTCCCTCTTCTCTCCCCGCATCTTTTATTTTCAACTGGATAAATTCTACTGAATTTTCAGTTTAGACACCAACTTTTTCAGGGACTGTTGAGACTCCCTGGAACTTATTCCTAGGGCTTCCCAGAGTGTACTGTGCCTACGCATATGAGAAACTTTACAACATTATATTGAAAACCCAATCACTTATATGATAGAATGATACTTTATGATATTAACTTGCATTTTCTTCTCCCTCTCTTTTATTCATACAGGTAGTTGGTGATATAAATGTTGCTCCAGGAAGTGATGCATCAGAGTAGAAAGAAAAAACATCCCATGAATCCTCCTGCTTCCAAAGGGTGGAGAGGATTTCTAGGTGTAGGCAAAATGCCTAGGTTTGCATCATGAAGGAAGACGGATATCCCTGCTATTAGAAAGAAACTGTTCTGTCATGGGGTCAGGGAGGGGGTAGAGAACAGAGATCTGTGGGTCCAAGAGCAAAGAGGACCTGGGCTTGGCTCCCAGAGCAGAGTCCAGGGGGGAGAATAACTGTGTGGTACATTACTGCAGTCTTCAAAGACAACCTTACCCCAAAAAGTAACACATAAGTAGAATGCCAATAGACCTGAAACAGCCATGTGGAGCAGGGTGGCAGGTGACTCAGTGATATTCTGATCACTGGGGACTGAGGACTTTGTGTCTTGGCAGCGCATGTGAGTCCAGATTTTTTTGTACAACTGAGGTGATGAGATCCTCAAAAGGACCAAGGGTCAGTGTGGAAGATGCATCTGGCTGCCTACTCAGTATCAATCTACTCTTCACCTTATTAACAAGAACAAATTTTTTTCAGGGTGTCAATGTGCCCAACAAAAAAACACTATGATTTCCAGCCTTCCTAATAGCTCAGAGAGCCCAACAAGATGTAAGCCCAAGTCCTGGGAGGGACTTCCTAGAAAGCTCTTGAAATGTGCAAACCCAATTGGCATGTAGACTTTACCCTTTGCCTTTCTCAATTTCTTGCCTCTATGTTAAGTGGTGACATTGAAGACTGTCTTTGTCATTGTAACATTCCCAACAAAGTACTGCATAGTGATCATTTAATAACTATTATTCAAAGAGTTAATAAATACCTAGGGGAACGTTGCTTTCTGTAAATACAAATGATAATAAAATAATAGAAGAGCATTTAGGTCACATTCCTTGAGAGTAAGGACCTACGTATTATCCATATTCGACACATTAGTTACATAGAGCCTGATGTCATTTTTTTAAATAATTACCTCTAAAGCATCAAAAAATAATAAATGACATTTTTTTTAAAAACTACTCTGAATCACCTTTTATTCTAACAGTATGAGGACTTTCCTTTAGCTCTCAGGATAATAATCCCCTAAAATTGTCTGCCCGTGCTGGTTTTCCCATGAAAAGTCAGGTACGAGCCAGGATAGGCTAGTTTACGCAGGAGTCTTAAATAGCCTTCAAGTCTCAGGGATTTATCACTAACAACATTTTTCTCTAGCTCATGCTAGGTCTACTGCCAGTCCAGGTGGTTCTCCAGAGGGGTTCTCCTCCCAGAGCTGGCCCAGTATCCCAGTCTGCTTTAATCTTTTGCACCTTTATGTCAACACGTGCTTCCGTGGTCACGATAGCAGGAAAGCAGAGTTCTTAAGAATCTCTTATCAGCCACCAAATGTTCCAACAGACAGTGACACGTGTCATTGCCACCCACAACACACTGCTAGAACCAACAACATAGGTTTGCTCTATCATAGGGCTATGAGGATGTATACTCCTCCCTTCTCCAAAAGGAAAAGAGAAACGGGCATGATGATCATTTACAGTCTCTGTTATACACAGACAATTTTTAGAAGAAACATTCTCATATCCCTAAAGGCAGAGGTTCTCAAACTTTTTAGTTTCAGGATCTCTCTGTACTCTTATAAATTATAGAGGGCCCTAAGAGCTATTTTTGATGTTGATTTTGTCTATTAACATTTGAAATTAAAGCTGAGAATTTAAAAATATATTATTTTTATTTTATTTTATTTTTTTTTGCGGTGCGCGGGCCTCTCACTGTTGTGGCCTCTCCCGTTGCGGAGCACAGGCTCTGGACACGCAGGCTCAGCGGCCATGGCTCACGGGCCCAGCCGCTCCGCGGCATGTGGGACCCTCCCGGACCGGGGCACGAACCCGTGTCCCCCGCATTGGCAGGCGGACTCCCAACCACTGCGCCACCAGGGAAGCCTATTAATTCATTTTAAGAGAAAAGTAATAAACTCATCATATGTTAGCATAAATAATGTTTTTTAATGAAAAATAACTATATTTCCAAATAAAATAAAAAAATAGAAGAGTGGCATTGTTTTATATTTTTGGAAATCTCTTTAGTATCTTTATTAAAGAGAAGACAGCTACATTCACATATTCTTCTGCATTCAATTGGTTATGATATCACAATTTAAGTAGCATCTGGAAATGTTTTATTGTGTACCCATGAGAGAATTTTTAGTAGTAAAAGCAAATAACACCTTAGTATTATTACAAAAAGTTTGACCCCACAGAACCCCTAAAAGGACACTTTGAGAGGCATCGCCTTAGGATGGCTAATGTGATTGCTCACTGACGCTGCCAACTGTACAAAGGTAAAATGCTTACTGCCTATAATGTCTCCTATTTTTCTTTACTTTTGCTCTGAAAAGTTTTATTAGGTCAATTCATTTTGCTTTGACTGAAACGTATTCAGTGCCTCAATCAGGGGATAGACATGCCTGCTGGTTTTTCCAGAAAAGATCTGTGAAGAATGTCCCCAATATCTTAAATAATAGTATTGTTTTCTTCTTCTGGTGTGCCTTTTCAGCTTTCTCAGTGAATCCATCTGTCATTTTCTGATCAGCAGCTGAATAGGCACATTTGCTTTCATATCCCCTTAAATCCACTTTCTCCATCTGTCAGGACCCTAAATCTCATAGTCTGGGGGGCCTTATCCTTAACAAACTCTTTCTTCCTAACTGTGGGGTTTATTATCTGACCCTGTTTTTTGGATAGCCCTTCAGTTTAAATCCTTTTATCAAGAGAACTCATGGATCTCTAAAATAGTATGAAGATACTTCTTCCCATTTTCTAATTAAAATATCTACATCAACAAATATTCATTGAATACCTACTATATACAAAAGACTCCTAGTACATATAAAAGATTCTACATTTGTTCAAACAAATATAGTTTAAACTATAGACTCTTGGTGGTGATTTTAAGGTTATCAAAAAAACAATATATCAGAGTAGAAAATAAGATATAAAAAGTCAGAGGACAGAAATAAAATTGTTTTGAGTCCCTTCCCCACTTTTGAAACTCACTTTCCGAATCTGTAAAATAGGACTAAACAGAGAGGTATGAGGCGTTTGAGAATTCTCTTCTCAGTCGGCCAGGAAGTGTACCCACTCCTCTTGCCTCTTTGGACCTTGAGAAAGCTGCAATGTCACAGGTTCCTGGGGTCAATCTCTTGGGGCTAGGGGGCAATGCAGGATGCATGCACAGCCCCAGGCTGCTGACCAAGGACTTCAGGGTCCTCGTCTCTTGCCCCTGACAGGACATTCTCAATATTGTAGGGACCAGAGTCCAAAGGGCATAAATGGAGACCCACCAGGAGTAGAGGCCCCGGGCAGGCCTGCAAAGTCACCCCTCTTCCATACCCTCTGCAGGCTGTTGTCTTCAGCCACTTTGCCCCTGCCATGGGGTTCCCTGTCCTCCTTGTCCTTGTACTCACTGTCACAACATCAGGCCAGTGCCCTGATGTTGTACATGATGTCACCTGGAAGCCGGTGGCCGGTTTTGGTTTTGGGTGGCTGAGCTGTGCCATAGGAGTTGTGCTTGGCTTGGAGCTCATGCTGTTTTTGATGCAACTGAAACTGTAGGTAAGGATGCCACCCTCCAAACACAGATGCCCTCCAGGAAGACCCCCAAGCTGCCAATGTCTTCCCAGTTGAAGGGCCTCCATGTATTTCAACTTCCCCTCCCACAGAAGGATCTCCCTCTCCAGAGATCTGAATTCAAATCCCTGCTTTTCCACTCCTGGCTGTGTGGCCCTGTGTAAGTCCCTTAATTCTCTGAACATGAGAGAACATGACATATTACTGTGCACAGAGTAAGTGCTCAATAAATGTTAGCTTATGATTACTATTACTGTTTTTATATTTCCATTTATTAACTGTGTCACCTTCATCTAATAACTTCTCTAAGCCCCATTCTCCTCACCTATAGACTTGATTAATTGCACCTGTTCTCCCAATAGGGCTGTGAGAATTAAACAGCAAGGTGCTTGGCGTACACTAAGTGTGCCATAAATGTTAGCTTTTTTTACTTCCATCCCTACTTACTAGCCATGTGACTTCCATGTTTCTCCACTTCTCTGAGCCTCAATTTCCTCATCTGCAAATAGAATCAACCTCCTAGAACTATGAGCATTCGATGATGTTTAACACACCGTAACTGACAAAATTTGTTAGTATATTAGTATTATTATTCCTGTTGTTATCCTTACCAGCTATGTGACCTTGAACAAGGCTCAGCTTCCTCATGAGGTAAGATAGTAAAAAATCAATCCCTTTCCTAGCTTTGCTGTGAAGGAAATGGCTACATCAGTATTCTGTTCTTATCAGCTCTGTTTCCTGGCTCTGTGACCGCAAGCAAGTCCCTTCCCTTCTCTGTACCTCAGTCTCCTCGTATTTCCCATGAATCTCACAATCTCTTACATGAACCCGTAGAATAGGAGGAAACACTCTGAGCCATGCGCCTGACTAGGAATGGCATGGACCATGTAGGGGCCTTGGCCAAACCCTAGGAGAAGAAAGGGACCCACCAAGGACGAGACACTTGCACCTGTCTGCATAGAGCTTCAGCAAGCAGGCACAATGGTCCTGAGCTGGCAGTCCCAGGCAGTAATTCCACAGAAGCAGCACAAACTACTGGATAGGATTGGAGAGGGGGGCTGTATGTGCCAAGGCTGCTTACTCTACAACTATGGGGGACACCATGCAAGTTCAGTCCTAGGGGGTAACTCTTATCCAAGCTCTGCCTAAAAGACCCAGAGCCCTCTGGAAGGACACGTATGAACCAGGCCTCCTCCTCTGTGGCCTACTTGGGAGACATCCAGAACCCTTAGACTGCATGACAGGATAGGATACAGAATCAAACATCCTGAGTTCAAATCATGGCCCCTTCCCTGATCAGCTCTGTGAAGAAACAGGTTTTTGACTGGGCTCTGCTATCAATTAATTATTCCTTTAGACTTCATTCTCCTCAACCAAATGAAGAATATTTTACTGTTCATACTCATTGACCTCTATCATTCTATGAGATGAGTCAGTGTCTGAACAATCCGTCTATATATTAGCAAATATCTTGACATATGTTCCTTTTCCACCATCTTTACTATGTATCTTGTATAAACTCTACAAATATTAATTATTATTTCATTGTCAATCATTATCTGAAATTCAGCACAAACTCTAGCCAGTATCATAACATGGCTCCCTGAGAAAAAGAGCAAAGTAAACAGGACATCCCACAAGATAGCTGTTCACAGTTACTCCTTACAAGTGGTAGAAGTAAACCGAACAGTTAAATAGTTAGTAAAATATTTAAAATATTAATATTTACATGTTATTAATAACATGTAAAATATGTCTGTAACTTGAGAACCCGAGGCTCTCTAATTGCTATCTCCAAATACAATGGCCTATTAAGAGATAGTTTCATGGATAAAAAACAAGGTCTTATGTATAGCACAGGGAACTATATTCAATATCCTGGGATAAACCATAATGGAAAAGAATATTAAAAAGAATGTATATATGTGTATAACTGAGTCACTTTGCTATACAGCAGAATTTAACACAACACTAAATCAACTATACTTTAATAAAAAATTAACAAAAAAAAGAGATAGTTTCTTGTGATGGGGGCAATGCTTGAATTTTGAAATTCATGAATGTTGAGTCTCTTATCTTAAACTTTCAGTTTCAACTAAACTATTTCTCTCATTAAATCATTTAAAAATGCAGTTGAAGAGAAAAAAAACCCTATCCAAGATAGGTTCACTATCCAAGAATCTGAAAGAACCTCTTTTTTTTTAGCATTATAGGTAAGAAAAGCAAACATGAAAGAAACTAATCCAATAATTCAGTGGATCACCATCTTTGGAACCAGAAAGGCTCAGATTTGACTCCCACTCTGTCATTTTTAGAGGTGTAACACTAGGCAAGTTATTCAACCTTGCTGAGCATCAGTTTCCTCATGTGTATGGAGTCCTCCCCATCTGTATGACTGAAATGACATAGTGCTTGTACCTGGCATATTTTAGGAATTCAAAATAATTTCTGGACAACATCACCCTTTTGATTAAATTACCAGGTTCATATGAATTTGAGGTCTAAACTATATGAAAAGGCAACTTAAAAATACCCAAACTTTCTCGAACATACACTTACTTTGGCATATTCATTTTCAAGTGATTCACTGTGATCACTATAGGGAAAGGTGGATCATTCAAATAAGAAGAAATCTAAAAAAGAGTCAAAGCTCTGACTTTTACTTTGCTGATTGAACTGGTTTCATATAAAGGAAAAGGGACTTTGAAACATCCGTTCACTAAAGTATTAGCCAGAAGATTTAGAAACATGATTTTTAAAGGATAAAGCTAATATAAACTAAATATAATTTTTAAACAGCTTTACAAATTAAGTTGTTAAGAAAAAAATCACAACTAGATGTCTGTAATATTAATATCAATAGTAATAATAATATCTTTGCAGATAAAGATATTTACTGATAGTCTCAACAAAACAGTACTCTTTTACAGTCTTAAGTTCACATTAGAGAGCAAAGTGTACTGTTAATAATAATTCAAGACTGAAAGGAAGGATTGGGTATGCAAATGAGAATGCAGTGCCTTTTGAGCCTTTTTGAAAGATAAAAATGAATAAGGAACTGAGAGCTTTCATCAAAATGATTGAAAATGATTTCAGAGGAATTGAAGTAAAAGGTACAACTATCTACAGCTTACTAAAATGGTTCATATGGGCAGGGGGTAAGTGTGTATAAGGCCAGCATGACCAGAAGGAACGTCTTCAGCTGAGCTGTCAAAATGCTCAAGGTGTAGCTTTACATTGGAAACAATCTCATCTTTGAATGGAAAATAAATCCAAATGGATAAACTTACTAAGTGGTTCAAAAAACAAACCTAATCTTTCAAATGTGTGAAAACTTAGAGAAGTCTGCACATAAAGAACAACAGGAAGTTTTCATATAAAAAATAAAATATATTTGAATATTCCCCTGCACATAATTAATTCTACCTAATAAAATGCAATAATCAGTAAGTCTTACTTTACCCACCCCACCCCGCACATACAGTTACAATAAAATCCTCATGGTGATAATTTCCCTGAGTAAATATTTCTGTAATCATACCTTTAACATTTCTCTAAGTCTACATTTATGGATATACAGATATAGAATTATTCTGGTAATATCTCTATTTGATAATATGTATATGCTATTTTCAAACTGTCACATAGGACTTGTCTCTAAACACTTCCACATTCACATTTATGGGAGTAGAAATTACTTTAATATTTGTATTTGGTAAATATTCCTATGTCATTTTCCAGGTTTAAATACATCTTGCAAATGAAACAATCACCAGGAAAGCTTTTCTGAACTTACTACATTATGCTCATGAAGGGGGCCCCTCCCTGAAAAAAGTCATTTGGGAAGTGGTGACAAGGTGTGACTGTGTTCGTTGTTTGACTTAAATCAAATCATTTCCGACACAGCTCAAATCCTTAGGAACCTATCTATGGCCAATTCAAACAAATAAACACTCGAATAAGAAAAGCAGAATGAAGTCCTGCTGTCATACATTTCACTTAATAGTTGCTTTCCTGATGTATCCAAGAGGGGTGTTTGAAAGGACAGTATGTATTTTCCTGTGATGTCAAAATGTCAGTTCAAAATCCATCTGTTTTAGCAGAAAAATAATACTTTGTCATAAATATGAGCTAACAGCCAGTATTCTCCCTGGCACCCACAGGAGATTGAGAAAATCCTCTATTGTCCTAGCACAGTATTAGTTATTATTTATAAGGCCTTATGAAAAAAATTGTTGTCTGACATTCATATAGTTTTCTTAGGAGAAATATTCTCTTTCCTCAAACAATGTTTAAAACATACCTGGGCAGTCAGAGCTATGGTTATTTACCTTGATATTGAATTATTTTTCTAAAGCTTGTCGTTTTAAAGAAGAGATGCTAAATATTGATAAGGTTTCATTGGTTCCACTGCTTCCACACTAAGAAGCATAGAGAAAACCAGGAATAAAATAATACTTTTCTCCCACTGTGCTGTAAATACATTTCATTCAAACCTGGTGTGAGTGCCCCTCAAGTCTACAGTCTGTAGAATTTTAAGACTCAAAGCATATCAAAGACAAGATTGCCAGATCAGTACCAATTTAGTGCAATTTAAAATTGTGTAATCTTGTATAAGAGTATACAAGCGGGGACTCATTTATCTAGTGACATTTTTGGCTGCCTCATTGTTCTTTACTGCTTCACTCTTCCAGGTATAGCAAACATCTTTTCAAAATATCATATGGCTTTCTGGTTAACATGGGGGAAAAACACATACGGAGGCCAACCGTTGGCCTGGTGGGTATTCATCTTTTAAAAAAGCCACAAAACTTAATAAGCGAACCAAAGAGACCAATTTTCTTTTAAAAAATAAAATAGTGTGACATTCTAACCATAACATTTAATCTGAAATACAATAAAAGTAAAACCAATGATTCTTTTAAGAGCAGGTTTGACAAATAAACATAATACATAACAAAAAAGAACAGAACAGTAGGGGATGGGGTAATTAATGATTTCTTAAACTAAACAATATTCTTAATTGTGTTTTCAGTATCTTTGAATTTTTCTCCCATCCTCTCCCCAAGGTATAATAAAACAACTTTGATTACAGTTAAGCAACTAGAAAACTCAGTCTCATCAGACCCTATATCTTCTTTTTTTTTTTTTAATTGGGGTATAGTTTTACAATGTTGTGTTAGTTTCTACCGTACAGCGAAGTGGAGTTCCCTGTGCTATACAGCAGGTGCTCATTAGTTATCTATTTTATACATATTAGTTAGTGCATATATGTCAATCCCAATCTCCCAATTCATCCCACCCTCCCGTCCCCCCTTGGTGTCCAATACGTTTGTTCTCTACGTCTGTGTCTCTATCTCTGCCTTGCAAACAGGTTTATCTGTACCATTTTTCTAGATTCCACATATACGTGTCAATATATGATATTTGTTTCTCTCTTTCTGACTTACTTCACTTTGTATGATAGTCTCTAGATGCATCCACGTCTCTACAAGTGACCCAATCTCATTCCTTTTTATGGCTGAGTAATATTCCATTGTATATATGTACCACATCAGACACTGTATCTTCTTAAGTAAAATGAGAGTATCAGATCAAACCATTCATTCACTCATTTTGTGTGTTCCCCAAATATTAATGACTATAACATGTCAGGCCTGTGCTATACACTGGGGCTACATCAGCAAATAAGACAGACATGGTCTCTGGACTACTGAAGCCTAGAGCCTCTGAGAAAGACTGACATTCTCCACAACGGCAACAAAAATCTATTTCAATTGTGATAAATACTAAAAAGAAGCAGTACAGAGTGATATGGAACCATTTGGCAAGGAAACTTTACCTATGGCTAAAAAGGAGAGTCTTTCAAGCAGAGAGAATAACATCTGAAAATGCCTTGAGGTGGGAAAAGTGTAGGTCAAGTTTAAGAAACCAAAAACAATGTCTGGTTGGAACAAAGATAGCAAGGGGCAAACAGAACGAGATGGGGCTGCAGAGCCGGCAAGCAGCAAGACAGGTGGGTCTCTAAGGCCATGTGAAGGGTTTAGGGCTTTATTCTGAGAACAAGGAGAAGTGTTCAAAGATTATGAGAAGGGGGATGACGTGACTTAGTTATCCTAAAGTTAATACCTACTCTAAAAATTCTATAGGAATTTTTTTCCCCATTTAAAATGGAAGTAAGCAGGGCTGGCATTATTATTGTCATCATCTTACTATGGAGATTACGAATTGACATACACAGAACTCAGATTGATAAATTGTAACTTTATTATTACATTTGAGAACTAAAGTATTGTCTGCCATATCAGTAAACAAAGGCTGTTGCAGCCATCAAGCCACCACGTTACAGCTGCCCCAACAGTGAGCCCTGAGGGACCTCAGGATGGAAACAAAGAATGCCTGCCATCTAGCAGTCAACTGCTGCAGTCACCCCTATGGTGTACCCTGCGAAGACTCAGGATGAGAAAACACAGGATGCTGGCCCCAGATAGCTGAGGTGCATATCAAAGTAATGATTTCAGTGAGCCCAGACTCTTGCATATTCCCATACATAGAAAAGCACTAAATTCCTTACCTTGAGATATCTGGTTTTCTTTTAGAAATAGTAATCTTTTCATGTTCCAACCACCTGGTTTTGTTGCAAAAACTCCTATATATTCTAGCTCTCCCCACCCTCCTCTTTGGAGAAGTCTCTCAGAATTATCTGAGATGCTGTGTCCTTAGCTTAAGTCCTCAGTTTTGTCCACCAAATAAAACATAACTTTCACCTTTTAAGTTGTGCACTTCTTTTCAGTCAACACACTTTTAAACTGAATTTACCTCATGAGCTTCAATTCCTCTATTCCCAACAATGAAAGAATAACTCAGTCTTTGCAATTCAAGGTAACCAGCGTCACTTCTACATTAAACCTTGATCTCTGTTTAATACAACTCAGTCAATTGCAGTCACTCCTTAGGATTCTTCCACCACTCCCATCCCCATCTGACTTCCCTTTCCTTTCTTACTGGAGGTAATCTATGTTCTGAAGGGCTGTTTTTATTGTTGGACATCTTGCCCAGGACTCTTAACTCTCTACGTTGTATGTAACTCATCTCATTTAGTCTCCTTCATAAGATATTGATATTTTCTCCTAATGGCCTCAATAGTACTTTTACCCAGTCCAAGCATGTATCTATTCCTCACCCTGACCCAGGCTGTAAGATCTCCTACCCCAACTTAATAGGACAGCACTTTGAGAGAGTCCACTGGGCCAAGTGTCCAAGGTATTCCTCTCAGCTTCTGCTGCTCTGTTCTTCCAACAACATACTAGATATCAGTGTTCCAGAGAGGTTGGTAGCCTCACCAACTATACCTGGTAAGGGAGGGCATGTGACTCTTCTACTCCCACATTCCCCTAGACATATCTGTGTTTTATATAGTCTCCAGCCCCACTATCTACCCCTATACCCAGACCATGATTCCACGCAGCCTCTGAGTTCTAGTCACAATCCCTCTGATCTTCTTCTCTCAACCACTGATCAAAACAAAGCTGGCTCCATTTGAGTGGGCACAATGCTTTCATGTCATTCATATAGTCTTCCCCAGTCTGTGGTTTATTGTGTAAACCCTGTGCCCTGAGTCCTCCAGGTTTTGCTCTTGATATTCAGAGCCCATCTTTTGGAATTCAAACAAAACAAAACAAAACTGTTCTCTCTGAATAAATTCTACCCATTCCAACTCAAAAGAGCTTTGACTTTCAGACTATTGACTTGGCAGTAGATTTTTAAGTCTACCTGGGAGCTCAAAAGCCAAGAATTTGACTCTTCATTCCCTTTAGATTATTTCTGCACTTCTTTCAGTGGGCAATATGCCTCAGCTTCTCAAACTAGTTCTATTGGGAGAAATGTTTCAGGATGCAAAGAAAAAAGAAGCATATAAAAGGTAAACTATATCTGATACTCTTTTAAAATTTTAACCCAATACATAATAAATGAAGCACTAAAATAAGACAACAGGTTGTAAGATCCAAGATTGAAAACATAGTCTTCTATGTTAACTTGCAAAGAAATAGAAATAAACATTTCAGATTTTGTTTACAGAGTGTGGCTTCCCTTCCGATAAGCCATCCTCATAAATTTACAACAGAAACAAAAATGTGGCTTCACTACTGACATAGGTTAGGAAATCTGAAAGAACTCTCACATAAAACAAGGAGTATCCTGGAATATAAAATTTGCTGTCACAGGTTCATAGAAGATGATTAGAATGTCTTTCCTCATAGTTCTGGAACTCAAAGCAACCAAATTACAATAATGACCAAGGCACATTTTTCCCTAGATTTCAGGTACTTCCATTTAAAATGAAGTTATGTGAGCCAATGTGTCAGCTCAGGTTTTGCTACTGAAAACATGGTGCATGAACTACATGCAAAAGCATCAACAGGAAGTTGTTAGAAATGCAAATTTTTCAGGTTCCTCCCCAAACCTAATGAATCTGCATTTTAACAGAATGAATCCCTGTGACCTGTCTAAAAAGTTTGCGGAGTCCCCTGGTCTAGGGTATTGCTCTGTTAGTTTCTCTTCTACAAAAGAAAAAAATGAGACATTTTACTAAAGACAGATGTAACCATATAGTAATTAAGAGCTCCTTCCTGAAAATAAAAGATAATTTTAATGTCATTTGCATAGCATTCAATGCTGAAATACATAGTTACTTAACAAGGTACACTAATGTTGTTAATGAGCCAAACACAATACATGAGTGAGCCCACACTTTCCATTCTTAATCTGTTCTTGCCAGGCTAACATGAATTATATCAAGTCTACTGGCAAGATAGAGTGTAGAGTCTTGGTGCAAATGGATAACTCATTAGTTCTCACTCTATCTGCTCTAAAGCATTCTGCTGTGGCTTAAAATAAAGTTTGAATCTTTAAACATTTTTCTGAGAGAAGTCCCTTTGTGTGTGGTTTCACTCTGTGTGTGTGTGTGTGTGTGTGTGTGTATGACTGGTTGTAAAGCTCTCAAAAAACTGAATAGTATAAAATGGTAAAAGAAAAAGCATCAAAGACAGTGTTGTTTACAAGGCTTTTAAAATTTTCACTGGGGGCTTCCCTGGTGGTGCAGTGCTAAAAAATCTGCCTGCCAATACGGGGGACATGGTCCGGGAAGATCCCACATGCCGCGGAGCAACTAAGCCCGTGCACCACAACCACTGAGCCTGTGTTCTAGAGCCCGTGCTCCGCCACCAGAGAAGCCACCACAATGAGAAGCCCGTACACTGCAACCAAGAGTAGCCCCCACTTGCTGCAACTAGAGAAAGCCCGCACGCAGCAATGAAGACCCAACACAGTCAAAAATAAAATAAAATAAATTTATAAAAAAAAAATTTCATTGGAACAACTTGTACATTAAATAAAGTCTTATTGATGAATATGACGTATTTGAACATATCGTATTTTTAGTTGCTTCATCAAAAATTGGAAACCATGGGGCTTCCCTAGTGGCGCAGTGGTTGAGAGTCCGCCTGCCGGTGCAGGGGACACGGGTTCGTGCCCCGGTCCGGGAGGATCCCACATGCCGTGGAGCAGCTGGGCCCGTGAGACAGGGCCGCTGGGCCTGCGCATCCGGAGCCTGTGCTCCGCAACGGGAGAGGCCACAACAGTGAGAAGCCCGCGTACCACAAAAAAAAAAAAAAAATGGAAACCATGTGTGGCATGCTTTTCAGTAGTCATGATGAAATCTTACTGTGATCATTCCCCATCATGAACACTCCCTTATGCATCAATGCATGACCATGTTTCCAGAACCAAAATGAAACTTGGAGTTAAGCAATCATTCAGTAATTTCTAGTGCCAGGTATGGTCTTGGTCGTGGTGAGTGCTTATAAATGTTTATTGAAGATGATGTCTTATAAAGTTGCCACTACTTGCTATGAATTACCCAGACTGCCTTTTGGAATGGTGAATGTTCTCTAAATAACTCTATGCCTCATTTTTATTCTTCAATCCTGGCACATATGTCTATCTTGAATAAATTCTTCCAAACTGCCCTGGAATACCAAATTTTGAAAGCTTAATGTGCCGTTCCTCTTTAGGCCTCCTAATTCTGTCTGTTAAATGGTAGAGTATTGATGAACTGTGAAGACTAAACCTCAAAATTCATTTTAAATTATTTCTCAGCAGAGGGAATGGTTTGTTCCACGCCATCTGTAACCTCTTTGCTCTTTTGGCCCATGGCACATAAGGGTGAGGCAGTTGGTTGGGTTGGAAATATAATAGAAGGCAGTTCTACCACCATCACCACCCCTTTCATGAAGTTCACTGATCTAGAAAGAATTACAATAATGTCTGCTGGCTATTCATGGTTCAGTGTATTTCATGTAACATATAAGTACTTTTCACTCTTTATCTCATTTAATTTTAAAAATATCCTATGAAGTAGGTGTTATTATCATCATTATTCACATTTTACAGGTAAAGAAACTATGGACTAAAGCCAAATAGTGAGTAAGTACTGCAAGCAGGATTCAAAGCCAAGCTGTCTTGCTCCAAAGTCCTACTCTCTGTCTTTCATTACCATGGCATTCACCAAATATAGTTCTCTGGCCTAGGCTATCCCACACAATATCCCACTTGAATAACACTGTTCAGGTGAATAGAATTGAACTTTATATTCTTAAAATAGAAGCCTACAAACACATATATACTCAGAAATACAGGCTTAAAATGGAGTTGTTTCTGAGTCATAAGTGCTACACGTGAAGTGACACACAACTGGTACAAAACTATAAAATGTAAATGAAATAGGAATTACTATGCCATTCCTATTGGATAATATCTAATCTCACAGACATCAATGCAAATAACTAAGTGTACATGAAAGTGACAATTTGTATTCTCTAGATAGACCATACATGTGAATTCCAATTTCCACATACAAATGGACCTACACATATAGACCTCCACTCTTAAGACACACAAAGGACCGTTTTACGTAAGAAAAACCCTGAGGACCCATTGAATTCAGAAGTCCACTTCAGAAATTTGTTTATTCCATGTGTATTGACATCATTACTGGCTGAAAGCTTAACTGTAATCAAGAAGGTCCTTTTGGAATTATCTTCCTTACTCTACTTCCAAGGGAAATCCTTCGCAGGTTTCTTCAGACCAATGGCTATCAAACAAGTGCTCAGGCTCATCTTCAAATGTTCCAGACCAAATTTACTGTAATAATGATAACTGCTCTTTCAGTATCCTGATCTTTTTAACTGCTGTGCATCTTTTCAACTATTTCCATTTCCCTTAGGTAGAGTTCAGACTAAGAAATCATCAGACCCATTTTTCAATACTAGACATCATCAGAAACAATTTTGATAATCATATCATTAGTGTGCGTAACACCATCCTTCAGAACTCTGCTTAAAAGAGTTGGTTAAATATCCTGCTCTTATTCACATGCTCTATTTATATCTACAAATGTCAAGAATTCTAAATGAAGTGTATGAGCCTTGATTGACAAAGACAGATGGCTCTCTTTTGTGGAAAGTAAAAAAATAGTTAATAAAATCCTAGCACCTGCTTAAAATTGATCTTTAAGTTTTTTTAAAAATTGTTCTTTAGTTAATTCAGATGATGCACATTTATACCCTGGTTCTGGAATAGTTTTATAATGCATGATTATTTGGGAGAGAATATTGGATTTATTACTTCTGCTAATGAACACTTAGAAAAAAGTGGTATTCTCAAAATAAGTATTCTCAAGAGGTGAACTCTGATTACCATATATTAATTTTCATTTCATTTCAGAATTACATAAAGAGTGAACCTAGTAGCTTAACATATAGAAAATGGGACCTCTCCAAAGTACACACTACCATGATATTTAAACATCCCTTGTCACTTTTCTAATGTCACATATCAGTAGAACCAGAATTCATCATCGTGGAAGTAATTTCAGAGGTTTAAAAAAGCAGTGGATGGGGACTTCCCTGGGAGCGCAGTGGTTAAGAATCCGCCTGCCAATGCAGGGGACACGGGTTCGAGCCCTGGTCCGGGAAGATCTCACATGCCGCGGAGCAACTAAGCCCATGCATCACAACTACTGAGCCTGCACTCTACAGCCCGCAAGCCACAGCCACTGAAGCCCATGCACCTAGAGCCCGTGCTCCACAACAAGAGAAGCCACTGCAATGAGAAGCCCGTGCACCGCAACGAAGAGTAGCCCTTGCTTGCCGCAACTAGAGAAAGCCCGCGCACAGCAATGAAGACCAAACGCGGCCAAATATAAATAAATAAATAAATAAATTTATATATATTTTTTAAAAAGCAGTGGATGAACCTTTAAGACACAGGATTTAACTTCAGGTCTTTAAAACATGTGTGTTAGCCCTGTTTCAATGGGATTGAGGGGTCTGACTTTAAGAACGGTCAGTGAATTGGCTGAGATACCTCTTCCCATACATTTTTTTTTTCATTTTTATTAAATGCATTCAAAATCTAAGGAAACTGTCTCCAAGTATTTTAAGTGTGTCAATACAAGAGTTTTTCTAGGTGATGCACATTGTTTTTGACAAGAAAATTACATAACAATAGAAATATTTCCTAGCATCTATTTTCGAAACAATCTCCCTGTAGCAAAGTTTCTTTCAGAAATTAGTTGCTTCCTCATTCAGTTAAAACATCATTTTTACCTTAAATCAACAGGATTTTAGGAAATATGTACTAGGTTTCATACTATTCATAGCTATTTATTACCAAGAAAAAAAAGGTTAAGAAATTTGGAACGGTTTTATTTTTGTAAAAGAAAAGTACATAATTCATTGCTAAGTTCAAGGATTCTTTTTTATATTGTCACAAGATAAAGAGCAAACCTCTGGATGTATAAACAATAAACATGGTCACTCCCATCTCACCATAAAGTACTACAAAGACTATATATTTTACAGCATTTTTTTTTAGCATTTTAACCATTTAAAAAATTTTTTTAATTTAATTTTATTTTTTTATACACCAGGTTCTTACTAGTCATCAGTTTTATACACATCAGTGTATACATGTCAATCCCAATCTTCCAATTCATCATACCCACACACACACACCCCTGCGGCATTCCCCCTTGGTGTCCACACGTTTGTTCTCTACATCCGTGTCTAAACTTCTGCCATGCAAACCGGTTCATCGGTAACATTTTTCTAGGTTCCACATACATGCATTAGTATACGATATTTGTTTTTCGATTTCTGACTTACTTCACTCTGTATGACAGGCTCTAGATCCATCAACATCTCAACAAATGACCCAATTCCATTCCTTTTTATGGCTGAGTAATATTCCATTGTATATATGTACCACATCATCTTTATCCATTCATCTGTCGATGGGCATTTAGGTTACTTCCATGACCTGGCTATTGTACATAGTGCTGCAATAAACACTGGGGTGCATGTGTCTTTTTGAATTTATGGTTTTCTATGGGTATATGCCCAAAAGTGGGATTGCTGGGTCATGTGGTAGTTCAATTTTTAGTTTCTAAGGAACCTCCATACTGTTCTCCATAGTGGCTGTATCAATTTACATTCCCACCAACCGTGCAAGAGGGTTCCCTTTTCTCCACACCCTTTCCAGCATTTCTGTTTGTAGATTTTCTGATAATGCCCATTCTAACTGGTGTGAAGTGATACCTCACTGTAGTTTTGATTTGCATTTCTTTAATAATTAGTGATGTTGAGCAGCATTTCATGTGCTATTTGAAATGTAGCACATGTATGTCTGTATCTCTTCTTTAGAGAAATGTCTATTTAGGTCTTCTGCCCATTTTTGGATTGGGTTGTTTGTTATCTTAATAATGAGCTGCATGAGCTATTTATATATTTTGTAGATTAATCCTTTCTCAGTTGATTCGTCTGCAAATATTTACTCCCATTCTGAGGGCTGTCTTTTCATCTTCTTTATGGTTTCCTTTGCTGTGCAAAAGCTTTTAAGTTTCATTAGGTCCCATTTCTTTATTTTTGTTTCTATTTCATTACTCTAGGAGGTGGATCAAAAAAGATCTTCCTGTGATTTATGTCAAAGAGTGTTCTTCCTATGTTTTACTCTAAGAGATTTATAGGGTCCGGTCTTACATTTAGGTCTCTAATCCATTTTGAGTTTATTTTGTGTATGGTGTTAGGGAGTGTTCTAATTTCATTCTTTTATGTGTAGCTGTCCAGTTTTCCCAGCACCACTTATTGAAGAGACTGTCTTTTCTCCGTTGTATATCCTTGCCTCATTTGTCATAGATTAGTTGACCATAGGTGCATGGGTTTATCTCTGGGCTTTCTATCTTGTTCCATTGATCTATGTTTCTGTTTTTGTGCCAGTACCATATTGTCTTGATTACTGTAGCTTTGCAGTATACTCTGAATTCAGGGAGTCTGATTCCTCCAGCTCTGTGTCTTTCCCTCAAGACTGCTTTGGCTATTCGGGGTCTTTTGTGTCTCCATACAAATTTTAAGATTTTTTGTTCTAGTTCCATAAAATGTCATTGGTAACTTGATAGGGATTGCATTGAATCTATAGATTGCTTTGGATAGTATAGTCATTTTCACAATATTGATTCTTCCAATCCAAGAACATGGTATATCTCTCCATCTGTTGGTACCATCTTTAATTTCTTTCATCAGTGTCTTATAGTTTTCTGCATAGAGGTCTTTTGTCTCCCAAGGTAGGTTTATTCCTAGGTATTTTATTATTCTTGCTGTAATGGTAAATGGGATTGTTTCCTTAATTTCTCTTTCAGATTTTTCATCATTAGTGTATAGCAATGCAAGAGATTTCTGTGCATTAATTTTGTATCCTGCTACTTTACCAAATTTATTGCTTAGCTCTAGTAGTTTTCTGGTGGCATCTTTAGGATTCTCTATGTATACTATCATGTCATCTGCAAACAGTGACAGCTTTACTTCTTCTTTTCCAATTTGAATTCCTTTTATTTCTTTTTCTTCTCTGACTGCCATGGCTAGGAATTCCAAAACTATCTTGAATAATAGTGGTGAGAGTGGACAACCTTGTCTACTTCCTGATCTTAGAGGAAATGCTTTTAGTTTTTCACCATTGAGAATGATGTTTGCTGTAGGTTTGTCGTATATGGCCTTTATTACGTTGAGGTAGGTTCCCTCTATGCACATTTTCTGGAGAGTTTTTATCATAAATGGGTTGTGAATTTTTTCAGATGCTTTTTCTCCCTCTATTGAGATGATCATATTGGTTTTTTTCTTCGATTTGTTAATATGGTGTATCACATTGATTGATTTGCGTATATTGAAGAATCCCTGCATTCCTGGTATAAACCCCACTTAATCATGGTGTATGATCCTTTTAATGTGTTGTTGGATTCTGTTTGCTAGTATTTTGTTGAGGATTTTTGCATCTATATTCATCAGTGATATTGGTCTGTAATGTTCTTTTTCTGTAGTATCTTTGTCTGGTTTTGCTACCAGGGTGATGGTGGCCTCATAGAATGAGTTTGGGAGTATTCTTTCCTCTGCAATTTTTTGAAAGAGTTTGAGCAGGATGGGTGTTTGCTCTTCTCTAAATGTTTGATAAATTCACCTATGAAGCCATCTGGTCCTAGACTTCTGTTTGTTGGAAGATTTTTAATAACAGTTTCAATTTCATTGCTTGTGATTGGTCTGGTCATATTTTCTATTTCTTCCTGGTTCAGTCTGGGAAGGTTATACCTTTCTAAGAATTTGTCCATTTCTTCCAGGTTGTCCATTTTATTGGCATAGAGTTGCTTGTAGTAGTCTCTTATGATGCTTTGTATTTCTGCGGTTTCTGTTGTAACTTCTCCGTTTTCATTTCTAATTTTATTGATTTGAGTCCTCTCCCTCTTTTTATTGATGAGTCTGGCTAATGGTTTATCAATTTTGTTTATCTTCTCAAAGAACCAGCTTTTAGTTTTATTGATCTTTGCTCTTGTTTTCTTTGTTTCTATTTCATTTATTTCTGCTCTGTTCTTTATGATTTCTTTCCTTCTGCTAACATTGGGTTTTGTTTGTTCTTCTTTCTCTAGTTCCTTTAAGTGTAAAGTTAGATTGTTTATTTGATATTTTTCTTGTTTCTTGAGGTAGGCTTGTATAGTTATAAAGTTCCCTCTTAGAACTGCTTTTGCTGCATCCCATAGGTTTTCCATTGTCATGTTTTCATTGTCATTTGCCTCTAGGTATTTTTTTATTTCCTCTTTGATTTCTTTAGTGATCTCTTGGTTATTTAGTAGCATATTGTTTAGCCTCCATGTGTTGTGTTTTTTACCTTTTTTTCCCTGTAATTCATTTCTAATCTCATAGCATTGTGGTCAGAAAAGATGCGTGATATGATTTCAATTTTCTTAAATTTACTGAGGCTTGATTTGTGACCCAAGATGTGATCTATCCTGGAGAATATTCTACGCACACTTGAGAATAAAGCGTAATCTGCTGTTTTGGATGGAATGTCCTATAAGTATCAATTAAATCTATCTGGTCTATTGTGTCATTTAAAGCTTGTGTTTCCTTATTAATTTTCATTTTGGATGATCTGTCCATTGGTGTAAGTGAGGTGTTAAAGTCCCCCACTATTACTGTGTTATTGTCGATTTCAGCTTTTATAGCTGTTAGCACTTGCCTTATGTATTGAGGTGCTCCTATGTTGGGTGTATATATATTTAGAATTGTTATATCTTCTTCTTGGGTTGATCCTTGATCATTATGTAGTGTCCTTCCTTGCCTTTTGTAACAGTCTTTATTTTAAAGTCTATGTTACCTGATATGAGTGTTGCTATGCCAGCTTTCTTTTGATTACCATTTTCATGGAATATCGTTTTCCACCCCCTCACTTTCAGTCTGTATGTGTCGCTAGGTCTGAAGTGGGTCTCTTGTAGACAGCATATATATCGGTCTTGTTTTTGTATCCATTCAGCGCGCCTGTGTCTTTTGGTTGGAACATTTAATCCATTCACGTTTAAGGTAATTATTGATATGTATGTTCCTATGACCATTTTCTTAATTGTTTTGGGTTTGTTTTTGTAAGTCCTTTTCTTCTCTCGTGTTTCCTACTTAGAGAAGTTTCTTTAGCATTTGTTGTAGAACTGGTTTGGTGGTGCTGAATTCTCTTAGCTTTTGCTTGTCTGTAAAGCTTTTGATTTCTCCATCAAATCTGAATGAGATCTTTGCCAGTTGAGTAATCTCGGTTATAGGTTCTTTCCTTTCATCACTTTACGTATATCATGCCACTGTCTTCTGGACTGTAGAGTTTCTGCTGAGAAATCAGTTGTTAACCTTATGGGAGTTCCATTGTATGCTATTTGTTGTTTTTCCCTCGCTGCTTTTAATAATTTATCTTTGTCTTTAATTTTTGCCAATTCGATTACTATGTGTCTCAGCGTGTTTCTCCTTGGGTTTATCCTGTATGGGACTCGCTGTGCTTCCTGGACTTGGGTGGCTATTTCCTTTCCCATGTTAGGGAAGTTTTCGACTATAATCTCTTCAAATATTTTCTCTCATCCTTTCTCTCTCTCTTCTCCTTCTGGGACCCCTATAATGCGAATGTTGTTGCGTTTAATGTTGTCCCAGAGGTCTCTCAGGCTGTCTTCATTTTCATTCTTTTTTCTTTATTCTGTTCTGCAGCAGTGAATTCCACCAGTCTGTCTTCCAGGTCACCTATCCGTTCTTCTGCCTCAGTTATTCTGCTTTTGAGTCCTTCTCGTGTAGTTTTCCTTTCAGTTATTGTATTGTTCATCTTTGTTTGTTTGTTCTTTAATTCTTCTGGGTCTTTGTTAAACATTTCTTGCATCTTCTCAATCTTTGCCTCCATTCTTTTAATGAGGTCCTGGATCATCTTCACTATCATTATTCTGAATTCTTTTCCTGGAAGGTTGCCTATCTCCACTTCATTTAGTTGTTTTTCTGGGGGTTTATTTTGTTCCTTCATCTGGTACATAATCCTCTGCCTTTTTATCTTCTCTATCTTTCTGTGAATGTGGTTTTTGTTTCACAGGCTGCAGGACTGTAGTTCTTCTTGCTTCTGCTGTCTCCCCTCTGGTGGATGAGGCTATGTAAGAGGCTTGTGCAAGTTTCCTCTCTTCCCGTATATTCTACACCCAAGAGAATCTCTTACTTATCTGCTCTTTTTTTTTTTTTTTTGGCGGTACGCGGGCCTCTCACTGTTGTGCAGCCCAGGCTCCGGGCGCGCAGGCTCAGCAGCCATGGCTCACGGGCCCAGCCACTCCATGGTACTTGGGTCCTCCTGGACTGGGGCATGAACCCGTGTCCCTTGCCTCGGCAGGCGGACTGTCAACCACTGCGCCACCAGGGAAGCCCTATCTGCTCATTTTCAGCATTTAACACAGAGACAAATGTAATGGAAAATGCAATTCTTTAGTAAATCCAAGGTGCGTCTGCATCTCCAATATTTGAGACAATGTCACAACCACTTAGTACCAAATAGTGCCTCTAGGGCCACAGAACTCATTCTCTGCAGGATCTGTCCTTGTCCTGATGCATCTTGGGCAAACATATATCATGAAGCCAGCATAACTACAATTTTAAGGAAAATTATTTAATCTTCTAACTAACTGGAATTGAGCAAGAAAAAAATGTACTGCCTTCATGAATTCTAAGAACTAGAGGTGCCCTGAACCATCATATATTGTGATAATTTATGCTAGGATATTTGGTGTTCTGGTGGACCTGGGAAATATCAACTTATTCTTCAATATTTGCTTCAACAGAGAAATGGCACATCTACATGATTAATTAGCCTGTTTGCACTTAACAATATTCTTTTTTTTTTTTTTTTTTTTTTTGCGGTACGTGGGCCTCTCACTGCTGTGGCCTCTCCCGTTGTGGAGCACAGGCTCTGGACGCACAGGCTCAGCAGCCATGGCTCACGGGCCCAGCCACTCCGCGGCACATGGGATCCTCCCGGACCGGGGCACGAACCCGTGTCCCCTGCATCGGCAGGTGGACTCTCAACCACTGCGCCACCAGGGAAGCCCAACAATATTCTTTTTATCCTGTGTACCTTTTTCAAAGTATCTCTTCAAATGTCTAACTGTTTTAGTGAAAGATGATCAAAATTAGCACTAAGCATTTTAACTCTTTTATAGTAATATAACACACATAGAAAATTCACAAAGGTGTAGAGCACAGGGAATTTTCACAAAGGAAACACACTAATGTAAGCAATATTCAATCAAGATATAGCGTATCTTCCATGTCCCTCAAGTCCCTCATTCTATGTTCCCTCCCAGTAACTACCTCCTCCCTTCCCCCCAAAGGTATTACAGATTTAATATATGTCCGTGAATTCTTTGATAATCCTACCTTCAAAAGGTAGAGCCCAATTCCCTTCACCTTAAGACTGGACTGAACTAAAATGCTTAATGCTTTTAATAAATTTGTAATCATTCTAAAAGATTAAGTGTTCCCAAAATAAGAAGAAAGAAAAATATGAAATAAAATTTTTTTCCTAAATCCTGTATTTATTTGTTTATATAATAAGATAATTTCACAGCACCAGGTTTGAAAGAGATAATGTCATGTTTTAACCATGCTTTGGAATCTATATAGTTAATGGTGTACATGCAAGTTCTTATTCTAATGGTAGAAGAAAGAATCCCCAAATCTGGACTTTGCCTGCAGTTAATTATCCTTTATCAACTTTTGACAGATGAGGCCCAATAAAGTACTGGTAAATTATAACATAACAAATAAATGATGTATAATAAGGCCTTTTGAAAATGCTTTCCCACACATGCATTTCTGTCTCAAAGGCACATTACAAAGTCCAACAGAATAGGACATGTTTAACATTATAGCAAATAGGAAAGGTGAAATAGCTGAAGTACAAAATGCATTAGCTCACTATTTCTTACATAAAAACACAGGTATCCAGCAAAAATAATGTATTAACATGATTGTGAACTCCAGAACTTCAACACCTACAACTTAGGCAGACTCTATCTCTGCTCAGTAAATATTAACTACTTCACCAAAAGAAAAAAAGTGTTCATCTTTAACAGAAGAATGGATGATTAATTAATCATTACAAATAGTTTCCTAAATACATAATTTATTTTCTTCTACTCATTGGTGGTTCTGATGGATCCACTAAAGAAAAAGAGCTAAAGGCAAGCCACACACACACACACACACACACAAAGAATAGAAAAAAGGAAGAATGAATAGCAGCACCCAGAATGGGTAACAAAGCTTTTAGTTATCATACCAGGAAAATAAATATTAGAAAATAATTTTAAGGCACTGCTATTTCAAATTGCAGCCCATACTAGAATTTAGTTTGAAAACTGCCATTATAGACTTTTATTCATTATATATTTATTGAGCATTCATTATATTCCAACCATTGTTCTATGTACTGTCGATACAGAAGTGAATGAAACAAAGTTCCTGCATTCATGGAGGTTGCATGCAAGTGTGATAAATGATGATAGGATAGGATAGGATGGGATGGGATAGGATATAGGATATATACGCATACATATAATATTAGGTAGCACTATGAAAAGAAGTTGAAAAATTATTTTAAAAATAAAGCAGGGTAAGGGGATAGTTAAAAATGATGAGAGGGAGGCAATTTTAGGTGGCAATGGGAGTGTCAGAAAAGTTTCCTTTGAAAAAGTAAAACCTGAGTTGTGACATGGGAAAAAAAATGAGGAATTAGGCTGAATTATGATAAGACCTTAGGGAAGAGCATTTCAGGCAGAGGGAAGAGCAAGTGAAGAAACTTAGAACAATAAAAGTACTTATTGCTCTTGAGGAACTGCCAGAAAGGCATGTGACCAGAGCAGAGATTATAAATGGGGAAACAATGAAGGTGGTGAGACATCCAAGGGTCAGATTATGAAGGAACTTTTATGTCATATTAAGAAATTTGGAAATTATTCTCAGTGTGATGGAATGACACTAGGCTTTCTCACAAAATCTGACTAATGTTTTTAAGACATCATTGTTTATAGATAACAGAATAGAATAGAGTAGAACAGAATAGAATAGAATAGAATAGAATGAGGGGGTGAGAGCTGAAGCCCCAAGAAGAGTTAGGTTATTATAGAAATGAGATAATGGTAGCTTTATGAGAGCAGTAGTGGCAGTGGAGGGCGGGTGGGTGGAGTCAGGATACATAATGAATATGGAGCCAAACAGATCCGAAGTGGGAGGAAAAAGTATCAAGAATGACTCCAAAATGTTTGTACTGAGCAACTGGGTACATTTTTACTGGTAGGAAAGAATAGAAGAGGAAAGTAGTGCACAGGGGATGGAAATCAAGAGTTTGATTTGAGACATGCTAAATTTTAGGGGCCTATTAGATGTCAAAGTAGAAGTGCTGAGTAGGAAACTGGATGCAGAAAAAAATGGAAGAGGAGTGTCCCACATTGGAGAGAGAGATATATATATACAAATATATGCATACATACATATATATACACACACTGGAAATACGTGTGCGTATATATATATATATACACATACATATTATTTGTATATATATATGACTGGTTATTATGTATTATGTAACATATTTGTAAAATATAGTTACTAGCGTTTTATTAAATTTAAAGTCCCAGGACTAAATGAAATCCCCCAGAGACTGAGTGTAGCAGGCAGATTCCTTTGAGTGAATCACATCTCCTTCTTCTTAGGCCATGCATTTGGGGTGGTATTGAGTCCAAACTGAAATACCTTGGCTTAAGCAAATCAGAAATTTTATTTGCCTGGCTAACAATGACTTCAGATTTGGGTCAGGTTCAATTAAGGCTATGAAAAAGATGAGTTTGGGGGCAAAAGTTTTTTCTGATTTCCCATGAAAGCTATCAAAAAAAGAAGTAATCTTTAAAGGGAAGTCTGAATTACAAAGAGTTGACCCTGCAGAAGGTAAGTACAGAAGTGGAAAGAAACCAGGTACTCAGGGTGCCTTTGATCGACTATCAGCTGAAGTCAGAATACCTCTGAACTTTCAATTTAAGAAAACCAATAAGCATCTTAACTCAAGCAGATGTTTTGGTAGTTTTTGTGGATTTTAATAAGCATCTGAGACCAAAAATAGAAATAAAGGTAAAAAAGAAGCAAGGGAGAGAGGGAGTAAAGTGAAACAAAAGGAGGAGACAAACGAACAACATAGAAGGAGGAAAAAAGAAGAAAGGGAGAGAGGGAAAAAAGGAGAACATACTTCAGTCTGAGCAGTAAAAAAGAAAAATGAACCAGAGAAATTTATTCTTTCATTCCCTAAAGGAGATTTTCCAACTATTTTCTTGCAAAATCTACAAATATCACCAAATTTAGAGGAGGACCAGTCCTCTCAAGTAGTTAAGATATCTGCCAGAAAGGACCTTAACACCTCTCTGTGTTAGAAATGGAAATTGATGCCAGTGAACGTTGGGTGCTTGGTCAACGTTACATTACCATTCTGCTATCAGGTACCACACTGTTAAAAAGATATTTCCTTCCTCAGTGCACTCTCAAAAGAGTGACCAAGGAGGCTTCCCTGGTGGCGCAGTGGTTGAGAGTCCGCCTGCCGATGCATGGGACACGGGTTCGTGCCCTGGTCCGGGAAGATCCCACATGCTGCGGAGCGGCTGGGCCCGTGAGCCATGGCCGCTGAGCCTGCGTGTCCGGAGCCTGTGCTCCGCAACGGGAGAGGCCACAACAGTGAGAGGCTCACGTACCGCAAAAAAAAAAAAAAAAAAAAGAGAGAGTGACCAAGGAATCCTGATGCTTTGTCATCACTGGGTTCTAAAATTTCAATGGATAAGACGAGGGTTTCATTGTGTTTGTTTTTTAGGGCAGTGTACTCAGCTGTTATTTAAAAGAGATCAATAACAACATCATTTAAAATATTTTAAAAATCCATTTCAACTAAAACATAACAACAGACATTGTTTTTAACGTCTTTACTGGAGTATAATTGCTTTACAATGGTGTGTTACTTTCTGCTTTATAACAAAGTGAATCAGCTATACATATACATATATCCCCATATCTCCTCCATCTTGCATCTCCCTTCCACCCACCCCTCTAGGTGGACACAAAGCACCGAGCTGATCTCCCTGTGCTATGCGGCTGCTTCCCACTAGCTATCTATTTTACATTTGGTAGCATATATATGTCCATGCCACTCTCACTTCATCCCTGCTTACCCTTCCCCTTCCCCGTGCAGACATTTCTTAGTGCCTGAATTTTCAAGAAATAGTCTGAACAAAATGAAACCATTTCAATTAACATGGCATTAATCGTGCTTTCAAGGAATGGTGAAGGGATTACAGGTTTTCTTTCCCCTCAACTCTCAGTGCTATTCACCTGAACTTGGCCTGGGTTCTTGGCAAATGCAAGGAGAGTAATTAAGGATTATATTTATCCTTTCTGTTGACATCTGGAAAAAACCCCAGGGAAAAGTCAGCAGCCGTTAATTCAAATAAGTATAGTTCCTTTGACAATGCAATTGAACATCCTTCTCTTTTAAAGATGTAAAGTCTCATTCTAATCCATCATATTTTTACCACATCTAAGCTTTGCCACATAACTTACATGTTGGGAAGTTGTTCAAACAACATTGTAAGTACTTCCTGAATTTCTAATAAAGATGTAGTTATAAAAGAATAATATTTTTCAACAGCCCGATTTTGGGTAACTCCACACATACCAGAAACACCTGCCAGCTACCTCTACAGAGACCTTCTTTCCTAACATTGTATACCTTAAATACTCATATGTATTATTCAAGATGTACTCCTAACTGATATTTGTTATTCAGATGAAATGCAAAGCTGTGGATCTTACATTCCTTAAAAAGCATGTAATCTGGTTTATATGAGATTAGAATCAATTCAAATATTTTTCTTTTTCTTTCTTTTTTTTCTTTTGCTTTCTTTCTTAATTAGTTAGTTTTGGCAAGTAAGTTCATTTGTATTTGTGACTGGCAACTTACAGCTTCTGTTGCCTAAAAGGGTTCCTTTCCCCCTTAACTCTCTGTGTTATTCACCTGTCTCTTAAAAAGGCCAAAAAAAATTCTGGCCACCAACGTTGTCAGAATCATATTCAAAGTTCTTTTGACAAAGTTCATGTAACTCAGCTGCCTGCTGAGTGAAAGAGCAGAGTACTAACAGCACATGAGGCAGGAGGGGAATAAAATACAGGTAAAAGAATTACCACAGCAGCCACATAACTGCATTTGAGTAGCTATATTTTTCTAGAACTATGCAAAACATTATTTCAAGTCATAAATACTTTGCCTTCAGACCTTATATTCCAGTCATTTTTAATAAAAATATCGTGTTTTTCATCTTCTACCTTTTTTTTTTTTTCTTTTTTGGTAAAACACACACTGCTTCCATGGTATGGCTATTGCTGAGAAACATGATCATCCACCTTCATGGCAACATTTCAATGTACAGCAAAATGGCTGCATGCTCCTAGCACACTGGTGAAGTCTCAGATGGAATAAGTAAATGCCTTGACCAAGATTCCTTGAGAAGCCCCAAATTGGTAAACCCAGTCACACAGAAAAATATTTCCTACTGCACCATCACTAAATCCCAAATCACAACTGAGAAGGCTATTCTCAGCTTGCTCGATTGCTTCATTCACTGCTCTAAGTGTAAATATTGACATTTACTCATTGTATGCTTTATATATAGATAGATAGATATATGATTTATTCCTAATTACTGAATTTTAAAAAACTATCTTGAAATGTTCCTATATAGATACATACACAAGTGACTAAGTCAACCTGCTTTCTCATTTTCTCTTCATTGTTATTTTGTATAGCTGGGTATCTTTCTTTCTTTTTTTTTTTTTTCTTTTTCTTTTTTTTTTTGCAGTACACGGGACTCTCACCATTGTGGCCTCTCCCGTTGCGGAGCACAGGCTCCGGACGCACAGGCTCAGTGGCCATGGCTCACGGGCCTAGCCGCTCCGCGGCATGTGGGATCTTCCCAGACCAGGGCACGAACCCGTGTCCCTTGCACTGGCAGGCGGACTCTCAACCACTGCACCACCAGGAAGCCCCAATATTTCTTTCTTAAAGTGGGTTTTTTTTAAAAGACATCAATACCCAGTTGTCTATCCCATCACATCAAAGTCAGTTTTTCATAAATAGAGAGGAAAATGCCTTGAAGGGTTAAAAACAGCACCATATTATAATCATGGTTTGACTGTGATTCTGTTGAATTTATATAATCACCGAACCTTATTGTTAGGAGTCCTCGGTTACCTAAGGTGGCCTCATTAACCTGCATGATCAGGTAGGCAAACATAGTAGCAAACAATATAATTTACCTTTTTGCCATGTTCTTCTTGTCATTGCTAAAGGCACTACATCCTGACATGGAATAAAACAAAACAAAATGGAATCTGACTTTCAAGTGAAGAAAAATAATAAAACATTATGATAATAAGGCTTCATGTACAAAGTTCACATGAACAAAGGAGCAAGGTAAAAACCCACCCGACGAAACAAATGAGGAGGAAATAGGCAGTCTACCAGAAAAGAATTCAGAGTAATGATAGTAAAGATGATCCAAAATCTTGGAAATAGAATGGAGAAAATACAAGAAACATTTAACAACGACTTAGAAGAACTAAAGAGCAAACAAACAATGATGAACAAAATAAATGAAATTAAAAATTCTTGAGAAGGTATCAATAGCAGAATAACTGAGGCAGAAGATAACATAGTGGAAATAACTAGTGAAGAACAGAATAGAGAAAAAAGAATGAAAAGAATTGAGGACAGTCTTAGAGACCTCTGGTACCACATTAAATGCACCACCATTTGAATTATAGGGGTCCAAGAAGAAAAAGAGAAAAAAAAAAAGGGACTGAGAAAATATTTGAAGAGATTATACTTGAACGCTTCCCTAATATGGGAAAGGAAATAGTCAATCAAGTCAAGAAAGCGCAGAGAGTCCCATACAGGATAAATCCAAGGAGAAACACACAAAGACACATAATAAAGAAAGTATCAAAAATTAAATACAAAGAAAAAATATTACAAGCAGCAAGGGAAAAACAACAAATAACATACAAGGGAATCCCCATAAGGTTAACAGTCGATCTTTCAACAGAAACTCTGCAAGCCAGGAGGGAGTGGCAGAACATACTTAGAGTGATGAAAGGGGAAAACCTACAACCAAGATTACTCTACCCAGCAAGGACCTCATTCAGATTCAACAGAGAAATTAAAACCTTTACACACAAGCAAAGCTAAGATTACTCAGCACCACCAAACCAGCTTTACAAGAAATGCTAAAGGAATGTCTCTTGGCAGAAAACACAAGAGAAGGAAAAGACCTACAACAACAAACCCAAAACAAATAAGAAACTGCCAATCGGAACATACATATCGATAATTACCTTAAAGGTAAATGGATTAAAGGCTCCAACCAAAAGACATAGACTGGCTGAATGGATCCAAAAACAAGACCCGTATATATGCTGTCTACAAGAGACCCACTTCAGACCTAGGAACACATACAGACTGCAAGTGAGGGGATGGAAAAAGTAATCCCATGCAAATGGAAATCAAAAGAAAGCTGGAGTAGCAATTCTCATATCAGACAAAATAGACTTTAAAATAAAGACTATTACAAGAAGGCTTTCCTGGTGGTGCAGTGGTTGAGAGTCCACCTGCCGATGCAGGGGACGCGGATTTGTGCCCTGGTCCAGGAAGATCCCACATCCGGCAGAGCAGCTGGGCCCGTGAGCCGTGGCCGCTGAGCCTGCGTGTCCGGAGCCTGTGCTCCACAATGGGAAAGGCCCACGTACAGCAAAAAAAAAAAAAAAAAAAAAAAAAAAAATACTATTAAAAGAGACAAAGAAGGACACTACATAATGATCAAGGGATCAATCCAAGAAGAAGATACAACAATTTTAACATTTATGCACCCAACATAGGAGCACCTCAATACATAAGGCAAATGCTAAAAGCCATAAAACGTGAAATCAAAAGTAACACAATCATAGTACAGGACTTTAACTCCCCACTTTCACCAATGGACAGATCATCCAAAATGAAAATAAATAAGGAAACACAAGCTTGAAATGATATTTAAACAAGATGGACTTCATTGATATTTATAGGACATTCCATCCAAAAACAACAGAATAACTTTCGTCTCAAGTGATCTTGGAACATTCTCCAGGATAGATCATATCTTGGTTCACAAATCAAGCATTGGTAAATTTAAGAAAATTGAAATGGTATCAAGTATCTTTTCCGAAAACAATGCTGTGAGACTAGATATCAATTAGAGGAAAAAATCTGTAAAAATTACAAACACATGGAGGCTAAACAATACACTACTTAATAACCAAGAAATCACTGAAGAAATCAAAGAAAAATCAAGAAATACCTAAAAACAAATGATAATGAAAACATGATGACCCAAAACCTATGGGATGCAGCAAAAGCAGTTCTAAAACGGGTTTATAGCAATACAATCCTACCTCAAGAAACAAGAAATGTCTCAAATAAACGACCTAACCTTACATCTAAAGCAATTAGAGAAAGAAGAATGAAAAGACCCCTAAGTTAGCAGAAGGAAAGAAATTATAAAGATCAGGTCAGAAATAAATGAAAAGGAAATGAAGGAAATAGTTGCAAAGATCAATAAAACTAAAAGCTCTATCTTTAAGAAGGTAAACAAAATTAGTAAACCATTAGCCAGACTGATCGAAAAAAAAAGGGAGAAGACTCAAATCAATAGAATTAGAAACGAAAAAGAGAAGTAACAACTGACACTGCAGAAATACAAAGGATCAGGATAGGTTACTACAAGCAATTTTATGCAAATAAAATGGACAACCTGGAAGAAATGGACACATTCTTAGAAAAACACAACCTTCTGAGACTGAACCAGGAAAAAATAGAAAATATAAACAGACCAATCACAAGCACTGAAATTGAGACCATGATTAAAAACCTTCCAACAAACAAAAGCCCAGGACCAGATTCCTTCTCAGGCGAATTCGATCAAACCTTTAGAGAAGAGGTAACACTTATCCTTCTCAAACTCTTCTAAAATATAGCAGAGGGAGGAACACTCCCAAACTCATTCTATGAGGCCACCATCACCCTGATACCAAAACCAGAGAAAGATGTCACAAAGAAAGAAAACTACAGGCCAGTATCACTGATGAACATAGATGCAAAATCCTCAACAAAATACTAGCAAACAGAACCCAACAGCACATTAAAAGGATCATACACCATGATCAAATGGGGTTTATCCCAGGAATGCAAGGATTCTTCAAGACACGCAAATCAATCAATGTGATAAAACATATTAAATTGAAGGAGAAAAACCATATGATCAGCTCAACAGATGCAGAAAAAACTTTTGACAAAATTCAACACCCATTTATGATAAAACCTCTCCAGAAAGTAGGCATAGAGGGAACTTACCTCAACATAATAAAGGACATATATGACAAACCCACAGCAAACATCATTCTCAATGGTGAAAAACAAACCGTTTCCTCTAGGATCAGGAACAAGACAAGGCTGTCCACTCTTATCACTATTATTCAACATAGTTTTGGAAATCTTAGCCACAGTAATCAGAGAAGAAAATGAAATAAAAGGAATCCAGATCGGATAAGAAGTAAAGCTGCCACTGTTTGCAGATGACATGATACTATACATGGAGAATCCTAAAGATGCTACCAGAAAACTACTAGAGCTAAGCAATGAATCTGGTAAAGTAGCAGGATACAAAATTAATGCACAGAAATCTCTTGCATTCCTATACACTAATGATGAAAAATCTGAAAGAGAAATTAAGGAAACACTCCCATTTACCATTGCAACAAAAAGAATAAAATACCTAGGAATAAACCTACCTAAGGAGACAAAAGACCTGTATGCAGAAAACTATAAGACACTGATGAAAGAAATTAAAGATGATACAAACAGATCGAGAGATATACCATGTTCTTGGACTGCAAGAATCAACATTGTGAAAATGACTATACTACCCAAAGCAATCTACAGATTCAGTGCAATCCCTGTCAAACTACCAATGGCATTTTTCACAGAACCAGAACAAAAAAATTTCACAATTTGTATGGAGACACAAAGGACCACAAAGAGCCAAAGTAATCTTGAGAAAGAAAAACAGAGCTGGAGGAATCAGGCACCTGGACTTCAGACTATACTACAAAGCTACAGTAATCAAGACAGTATGGTACTGGCACAAAAACAGAAATATAGATCAATGGAATAGGATAGAAAACCCAGAGATAAACCCATGCACATGTGGTCACCTTATTTTTGATAAAGGAGGCAAGAATATACAGTGGAGAAAAGACAGCCTCTTCCATAAGTGGTGCTGGGAAAACTGGACAGCTACATGTAAAAGAATGCAATTAGAACACTTCCTAACACCACAAACAGAAATAAACTCAAAATGGATTAATGAACTAAATGTAAGGCCAGACACTATCAAACTCTTAGAGGAAAACATAGGCTGAACACTCTATGACGTATATCACGACAAGATCCTTTTTGACCCACCTCCTAGAGAAATGGAAATAAAAACAAAAATAAACAAATGGGACCTCATAAAAATTAAAAGCTTTTGCACATTGAAGAAAACCATAAACAATACAAAAAGACAACCCTCAGATGGGAGAAAATATTTGCAAAGGAAGCAACTAACAAACGATTAATATCCAAAATTTACAAGCAGCTCATGCAGCTCAATATCAAAAAAAAACCCAATCCAAAAATGGGCAGAAGACCTAAATAGACATTTCTCCAAAGAAGATATACAGATTGCCAACAAACACATGAAAGAATGCTCAACATCACAATCATTAGAGAAATGCAATTCAAAACTACAGTGAGGTATCACCTCACACCAGTCAGAATGGCCATCATCAAAAAATCTACAAACAATAAATGCTGGAGAGGGTGCGGAGAAAAGGGAACCATCTTGCACTGTTGGTGGGAATGTAAATTGATACAGCCACTATGGAGAACAGTATGGAGTTTCCTTAAAAAACTACAAATAGAACTACCATATGACCCAGCAATCCCACTACTGGGCATATACCCTGAGAAAACCATAATTCAAAGAATCATGTACCACAATGTTCATTGCAGCAGTATTTACAATAGTCAGGACACGGAAGCAACCTAAGTGTCCATGGACAGATGAATGGATAAAGAAGATGTGGCACATATATACAATGGAATATTACTCAGCCTTAAAAGAAACAAAATTGAGTTATTTGTAGTGAGGTGGATGGACCTAAAGTCTGTCATACAGAGTGAAGTAAGTCAGAAAGAGAAAAAAAATGCTGTATGCTAACACATATATATGGAAGCTAAAAGAAAAAAAATGGTTCTGAAGAACATAGGGGCAGGACAGGAGTAAAGATGCACACATAGAGAATGGACTTGAGGACATGGAGAGGGGGAAGGGTAAGCTGAGACGAAGTGAGAGAGTAGCACTGACATATATACAATACCAAATGTAAAATAGATAGCTGGTGGGAAGCAGTCGTATAGCACGGGGAGATCAGCTTGGTGTTTTGTGACCACCTAGAGGGTTGGGTTAGGGAGAGTGGGAGGGAGATGCAAGAGAGAGGAGATATAGGGATATATGTATATGTATAGCTGATTCACTGTGTTATAAAGCAGAAAGTAACACACCATTGTAAAGCAATTATACTCCAATAAAGATGTTAAAAATAATAATAATAAAAAAATTTTTTTAGAAAGTTAAAAAAATATTAAGGAAAATGAATTGCTAAGAAGCTTAATCATTATTATCTAAATGATTTATTTATTTGAGAACAGTTGACAAGGGGGGACCAAGGACAATTGAACTATCTCATGCTTAGCAGTACAAAATTTAGAGTAAATTCACCTGCTTTAAATCCAGTCCCATAAAAAGCATATTTAGACCTTTCACATTTGACTTCGACTGCCTTTCAGAGTTTTGCTTTATATTCTAATCACAGTGCTATACTAGGACTTCTCCAGGAAGCTCTTCTCAGCATGCTTACGAATTTTATTATTTGGGACCAAAGCCTAGATCTGCAAGCAGCATGGAAAGGTAAGACCAATATTTTTTTTCCTAAATGAAGTTAAAACAAACTTGTTTCAGAGATTTTCCAAGCATCGTAGCATTTAGCTTTAAATTCAAATTGGATTCATACTGGAATTAGAACATTCAGTTATTTATTTACTTGACTTTAAAAGTCAGAAATTTATTAGCCTATTTATTATTTCCTTAGTTATATAAATTGTCTTTTTAACCTTTTCTAACAAAGATGTTTGCCACATCTAAAAAGAGTACAGCTCTTTATTTTTCTTAATAAATTTTATTTACATTCATCACTAACATGTATATTTTCACTAATCACTCAGTACCAAGAAAATATATATCCACAGCTTCCTACTCCCATTTAATTTGCTCCAAAGGGATGTATCATATGTTGAAAATTCACCTGGTATTGTGGAGACCAAATTTCCCTAAAAGACACAATGCCAGATGTACAGCAATATGATCTCTACAGTATAAACTATCCATGTATGTCAAATAAAAATGCTCTGGAATCATAAACAGAAGCTTGACTTTACTGACAAAATTATACTTTTTAATTACACTAGCTATCCCTTCCATGATAGAATTCAACTCCAACATCATTTTCCAGTCCAGAGTCACAATAGTAAATACCAAAAAACTTAGATTAAGTAGCTCAAAATGTGCCCACATTTATAACTATTTCATGTCTTTATAAATTTTATTCTGGAGAACCTATTTTCCTTAAAGATAATGTAGTAAACAGGATACTTTTAAACTTAAATGTATACTGTTTATAACTTTTCCTTGTCTTTGTCATACTTTATAATCTGTATATTCAACCATAAGCTAGTCAGATATTTTTTAAAATTCTAATATAAAAAGGTAATTATGAAAATAAGAACATATTTACACACAAAAAGTTGGAAAGGAATGTTCATAGCAGTATTATTCATAACAGCCAAAAAGTAGAAACTACCCAAACATCCATCAACTGATGAACGAACAAATGTGGTATATCTGTACAAAAAGGAAAAAGTACTGATACATGCTACAGCATGGATGAACACTGAAAACATTTTGCTAGGTGAAAGAAGCCAGTCACAAAAGACCATACGTTGTAGGATTCCATTTATATGAAATGTCCAAAATAAGCAAAACAATAAAGAGATAATAGTGGTTACTGAGGGATGGCATTAAAGGGGAGGACTGCTGAAAAATGGGGAGTGTTCTAAAACTGATCGTGGGAATGGTTGCATAAGACTGTGACCATACTAAAAAACATCAAATTATAAAATTTAAGTTGGTAAATTGTATGACATATGGATTATATTTTAACAAAGCTGTATTTTTAAAAGTAATAGCAAACTTCAGCTGTACTTCTGCTATGTTTACAAACTGCCTTCCCTCCATTTGGAGGACATTCTTTCAGTATGAAGCTTTCTAAGCAAATATTTGAAGTTAATGATCCTCCTGCTCTTCCCCCTTAGAGATGACTCAAAGGGATGAAGGGACTTGCTCATCATCATACAGCTAGGTGGCAACAACTAGAAAATAAATATTCTCTACTCTTATCAGGCTTTTGTCAATACCAGGAAAGTTTCTTATTTGCTTCTTGTGAAATGGATTTGCACCTACTGTAAGAATTCTCTGACAATCCTTTTGTTATATTGTGACCAGCTTCTTTCTAAAATATGTATTACTTATTTTTAAAATACTTTATCTCAATATGTAAATTGACTATCTTCTTCCTTGACCTTTTTCTTTTTAAATGGAATAGCCTCACTCTATGTGGTAGTTAGGTCTTCCACATTTGAAATCCAACCATTTTAAAATTTAGATAACTTTAAAATATTTAATACCTTTATAACAAAGGATGTCTAGAAATGATTTAATTTATAAATATATGTAATATTTTATCTTTCTTTCTTTGCTTGCTTTAAAGTACTCCTTTAGATAATTGCTGCTTTAAAATTTTTTTCCAGGTTATCAATTTGAAAGTAATAATTCATGTCACTTTGATTAAAGCTATGGTTTTTACATTTGGTATTTGAATCACTGAAAACTCCAGGGTCATCCTCTTGACTTTATGATCAAGGCTCTAAAACATAATACCCATGTGGGAACTGCAGATATTTTATTGGTGATATCCTGATCGACTGTCCATTGAAAGATGGGATCTGTCCTCAACCCCTAAGAATCTCTAAGTTTTCACTTTCCTCTTTAATTCTTCTGAGAACAGCTTTTATTCTGCCCTCTTCCTCTGTCTATTCTACCTCTTTGTTTTAATCACCTTACTTCTTTTATTTCCCTTCCACCCATTTCCTGAGCAATCTCCCCAGGTAGGCTTTCTTCCCATGTGAACAATTCATATTAGCTTTTACCTAGAAGGTGTCACAATTTTCTCTCTGAGATATTGAGGAATAACTGTATCCCACAATTAGAAATAAAATAACTGAGACACAAAGATCATTAACAACATTATCATGATAAGTTAACGATAAGTCTAAACATAGAGACCAGTTCTTACTTGAGATCTATTATGGACATTCAAGTTACAGTGATTAATACAAATTTAAGAAACCAGGCTCAGATTTCACCAAATCAGACAGAAACACTGAAAAGCAACTGAATATAGCTATCTGTCTTTAAAACCTATTACAATAGTGTGTGCTATATACAATATTTTTTCTCTGTTAAGCTACTTGTAATTAGGATGCATGCATTTTAAATATTTATTGAATGCTTGTCCACTAACCCTGCTATCTTTTGCAAAACCATCTCAGGTAGAAAATGTCTTCTTCCTTTGACACCAAAGTATGTTACCTATCACAGAACCTAGCATTTTTTTCTGTCTCACATTCTATGCATGTTTTGTCTCTTCTACTAAAAAATAAATTTCTTGAGAGTAGAATCCACATCTAAGTCATCTTTCTCCAACCAATGATACTAGGCAATTCATTTTCACCCAGTAAAGCTCAGTATTTGCTGCAGCAGGATATGTTCCTATCCTCTTCATAGCCCATGGAGTTGTTGCAGAGCTATGAAATATGTTTCAAAGCTGTCATTATTTTTTGAACTATGAGAACCTGAATTATTTTCCCTCTTAACTAAACAAGAATAACTGTTATTGCCAGAATTATGGGAAAAACCCTCTCTTTGAAATCTTTAGATAAAACCCAAGTATTACAGAGGGTATATTTTAAAAATCCATAAATATTACTACATCCAAACATTTTTCAATGCTTTCCATATCAAACTTGTCCTTTAGAGATCACGTTGAACAAAATGGATCCATGCATTTCCCCAAAAGATAGACAGCAAGCATCACAAGTGAAACGTAGACAATCTGTCTGATAGAAGCTCTACCACTCATTTAAATGAAATTCAAACCCCTGAGGAACTCAGAAATCCAGTGAGAAAAAATAATTTTGCCAACATAATACTAACCTTTCTTTAAACACAGACTTTTGCTTTAGGAACTTCATAGACATTTCATACCAAGTAGTTCCAATGAAAATGTATGAGAGGAGACTTATGTAAGAGCCTGACTCAACATGGAAAGAATAAATATATATTTAAAGCAAATAATTCAACAAAGCTCATTTTTCATAATTTTTCATAGAAATATATTTAAATATATTTAAATAAAGGGTTATTAGCTATTCTAATTCTTCCAAACAAATTTGATCAATAAAGTAGAATAAGGGTTATACATCACATTAATAGACTGAACTCTGATATCAAACCTGCATTTGAATTCATGCCCCACTACCTAACAACCATGAGACACTGGGCAGGTTAGGCAACCTCTCTCTCCTGTACTTTCTCATCTGAAAAATGAAGCAAATAATTGTTCCCACCTAATAAGGTTATGTGGCTTAAAAGAGATACTGCTTGTAAAGGGTTTAGTAGAGTACAGGTACATAATTAAAAGTACAGGTACATTTTAAAACAGAAGTATCATCCAATAGTATGGATAATTGAAGTTTTGAAGTTATCTTTATTTCAATTTCTTTTTGAAGTTTCAAAAACAAAAATACATTATTAACTGAAATAATCTCAAAATGTTACTGTTTTAGAAAAAATATCTTATTATAAGCAACACACTAAAGTTTTAATTTTTAGGAAACATGACTCACTCAAATAAGATCCAAAATTTTAATGTTATCCTAAGAAAGGGGGCTACCTCTATAACCTTCGGCAAAGAACAATCCCCTATATCTAGGAACATTATCTTCATCTATTTTTTCTGTTAAATAGGTTGGTGGAGGGAATGGGGTAAGGAGGTTACAGGTAGAAAAGGACACTCGCCCAGGTAGCCAGATTAACACATGAAATCCTTGTATTGGTTTGGACACCAAAGTGAAGTCATATTGCCTTCCATCTGAACTAACTTTGAATATGTGCATAGAACATGTATTTTAACCACCAGGAGATTCAGATGATTATCAGCAAGTGGAAGGCAGAGCAATTTCTCAAAAGGTGGCAGGGACCTAGTTGTCAAAATCAAGTTGAGAAGTAAAATTCTAGTTTTTCGGGGGTGAAGGAAAAGGGAAGAATGAAAACTGCCAAGAATCCAACTCTTCAGGGGCACTGCATGAGGTCCAAGGCAGAAATGCAGGCATGGAGGAAACAAAGCATTAGGGTAAGGGCTAGGTCTTAGGATAGTACCGTAAAAGATCATTTGATGGTCTCAAAAACTGAACCTTCTCAAATTTCTCCTGCCCAAGATAAGAAATAGTCTGAAGATAGCAACCAAGCTATTCCTAGAGGTGGAAACCAAATGCCTCCAGTTTGAGAAGACAGACTTCAATGTCTGATGGCTCTCACCCTGCGAGGGAAGACTTCTTTGGAGAATACCGAGCAATAAAAAGAATACTAGCAGCATCTAATTGCCTACCGAAGTACGTGCCCCCGGACCTAGGTCCTAAGATAGAAAAAGTGAGATCCTAAATAAACATGCTGAACTACTTTAATGGATTTTAATGGATTTCTTATTTCTGGGAGAATAACAATGGAAAGAGGGCAACTGTCTAGACTACCACCTTCAAAGCATCGTGGGGAACATAAAGAAGCATAAGATGTCCAAAGAGCTTATTATAACTGTATTCTTCCTGCACAGTTTACCCAGTTAGATTAAAATCAGTAAAGCATGGCTGAATATATTGATCTTTTCATATCCTTGATCAATCAATATATAGAGTTTTAAAGTAATGAAGAATTAATTTCAAGAGAGTAACATATGACACATTTTCTGCTCTCAAAGTTATAGAGCTTACTTAGATTCTATTTCTATATCTACACCTGGCATTTTTAACCACATTCTTACAAGAACAGTTCGATAGTGTAACATTAAATGGAAGGAGAATTTTTCCCTGTTTGCTATTTACCCACCCGTCTAAATCATTTACCGTATGTCTATGGTGCTCAACCTTAGTTTATTCTAAATAGTTCTAAAGAGTAGTTGAAATAAATCATTTGGAAGAATTATTATATCACAGAGACAAGTCTATTAGCAATATTGCCAAATATTTGTGCATAAAAAGGCAACAGTATATTTTTTAAAGGAATTTTTTAAATTGTCAAAATGATCTTAAAGGGATAGAAGACGCTTCTAGAAAAAGCAGTGTCTGATAACTGAAAAAAAAATTAATTAGGCTCCCCTTTAAAGGTAGAAAAGAAATGGACATTACCTGAATTCTCATTCACTTGGCTGTTTTTAAAATATTAAGGAGTTAAATCTTGCCTCTAACTGCTATATCAGAATTTAGCTTTGATAACTAAGAATCATTCCTCTTCTGAATGCAGCATAGTTGCAAGTTTCCCTTTAAAGCCTTTTTAGAAGGCAGTTCTTTTTATTCACAACTCACTTCTCTTCTTTTCTTAATTAGTAGCTTGAATGTGATTTTCCTTTTTTTAAATTGAGCAGGCTGTGTAGCTAAATGGTGTTTTTGACATTCCTGCACTGGGGACAGATTCAAAACCAAGGCACAAGACAATAGAGATTGACTACATACTTCAAGGCCCCAAATGGAGGGAAATGCTGGTAATTACAGGAATTCGGCAACACTTTGTCTCTTGGCATCTGTACTTGGAAAAACAATGAAATAATCATGCACAAATATGATGTGAAATGTGTTTATGGAGCGGCATGTTTTATTAACACTGAGCACAGCACAGAGATAAGCACCACTTGCTAATTTTAAAATTTCTATGAACTGTGGCAATTAAGCCTAATAATTATTTAAAGACTATAACAAAAATGAGCCCATTTTGTACTGCATTTTAGAGAAAAAAATAAATAGGATGCTAAAGTTCAGTTTGGATGATGTACCACCAGCACAATTTTGTACTTTCCCTACCTGGTATGATTTGAAACTAGAAACATCTCCTAACATATTAGTCTCAAATTTAGGGATTTCCTCAGTTCATATTTTGCTTCTTTGCTAATTTTTTCTTGTTTTTGTTGTGGAAACTATTTCTTGGGGGTCTTTTGTGCCTTAGATGTTAGTTTTATAGAGTGTTACTACATACCATGGGTGGCCGTCAGGAAACAGTAGGTCTAACTGAATAAAGTATTGAATATATTAATTGTTCCTTCGAGAATAGTCATTTTTCCTATTACAGATTCTTCTCAATAACAACAAAACAGCCACTGATTTTCTTTAGTCCTTTAATGGAAAACTAGGGGAGGGAGGTTTGTTAAAGCCCTGGGCAGAGCAAAACCACCATCTTAGCTCAATGAAAACAGGCTCAGACTGGATACCAAAACCACCAGAAATTGCACTGAGGATTAAAAACACGAACAGACAAGATGCTGAATTATTGATCATTAATAAAGGTGTATGTCAAAGAAAAATTTAATATATTTTAGTTTGTTCCCTATGGTGGAAATAAGACATTTCGATTAATTAATAGAAAATAGTGTATCCTCTATTTTCTCCCCTTCATGTTCTTGTGCTATCTTTTGTAATTAATTGTCAATTATTGAGTAATTTTAAAAGATAAACTTATGTATTTTACTTTGTAGCGAGAGGATGAAAACACAATGAATAGCTCTGAGTATAAACCAGGGAATGCCAAGCTTTATTCATCTTTGTTCTTTCCTCACAGAACAAGTTTATTATAGCATTTATACGGAAAAAAAAATTCATTGTATTTGATATAGAAAAGGGATGTTGTCAATAATTATTTCTGAGCCAGAGTCCTGTCAGCAGGAATGGAACACAACTGCCTCCCCAACCCACAACAAAAAACTCAGATGAGTTGACTTGCAACACTCTATCCATTGCTTGTGTTCTTCCTGCATTCTCAGCAAGATTATTCCAAAATGCTGGTACATATTCCACAGTTGCAGAGGCAATTTCTCATTAGACCTGTAACTTGACAGAGAACCATATTACAAAGGAAAATGGAAAAGCAGATTGTGCCAATAGCATATGTTCAATGCCTCTCTTTTTAATTTGCATCCACATAGTAAAAGAGGAACAAAGCTGGCCCTGGGCAAAAAGATGAAGTGGGAAATCTAAGCTGAGCTTCTTTCTATGGTCTCTAATCCTCCTGAGTTATGAATTCTCCCCAGCTTCCAAAACCCCACCCAAAGTTCACACATACATATACACACACCTCAAACTCTCTTTCCTCTTGGTTTCAGGTCAAAGGCTGACAGCAATTTTTGATTCCCAGCATAAATGATTCTAAGCCAAAAAACTGACTTTCTCTGAGATATCTGCATTTGAATCTAAACTTGTTTGTGAGATATAAAAACCATCTCCAGTTAGAGAGGGGTAAAGGTAAAAAGCACTGTTCAAGGAAAAACGGTAAAACTGAGAGGGAGAACAAGACAAATTTTTGGAAGACGGTCAAGCAGGTTCTTTTGTTTTGCCAAAAAATTGTACCAGTCACCTCTCAGAATCAGTTTTGAAGGCAAGTGTGTTCAGTTGTATCAGAAAAATGAAAGGAAACTGTGTATAGAAGTAATCAACACGAGGAAGGTCCACACACTTATTCTCACATTTCTACAAGGCTTATTCAACTGCTTCCATTTAAAAAGAAAAGAGGGGAGACTTTCAAGATGGCAGAGTAGTGAGACACGGAGATTGCCTTCCTCCCCACAAATACATCAGAACTACATCTATGTATGGAACAACTCCTACAGAACACCTACTGAATGCTGGCAGAAGACCTCAGACTTCCCCAAAACCAAGAAACTCCCCAAGTACCTAGGTAGAGCAAAAGAAAAAAGAAAAAACAGAGACAAAAGAATAGGTACAGGACCTGCACCTCTGGGAGGGAGCTGTGAAGGAGGAAAGGTTTCCACACACTAGGAAGCCCCTTCACTGGTGGAAATGGGAGGTGACAGTGGGAAGCTTCAGAGCCACGGAGGAGAGTGCAGCAACAGGGGTGCAGAGGGCGAAGCGGAGAGATTCCCACACAGAGGATTGGTGCCGACCAGCACTCACCAGACTGAGAGGCTTATCTGCTCATGCACCGGGGTGGGTGGGGGCTGGGAACTGAGGCTCCAGATTCGGAGGTCGGATCGCAGGGAGAGGACTGGGGTTGGTGGCGTGAACACAGCCTGAAGGGGTTAGTGCACCACGGCTAGCCGGGAGGGCATCCGGGAAAAAGTCTGGACCTGCCTAAGAGGCAAGAGACCATTGTTTCGGGGTGCATGAGGAGAGGAGATTCAGAGCACCGTCTAAACAAGCTCCAGAGACGGGCACGAGCTGCTGCTATCAGCATGGACCCCAGAGACGGGCATGAGATGCTAAGGCTGCTGCTGCAGCCACCAAGAAGCCTGTGTGCAAGCACAGGTCACTATCCACACCTCCCCTCCCGGGAGCCTGTGCAGCCCGCCACTGCCAGGGTCCCATAATCCAGGGACAACTTCCCCAGGAGAACACATGGCGCGCCTCAAGCTTTTGCAACATCACACCGGCCTCTGCAGCCAAGGGATCGCCCCCCATTCCGTACCCCACCCTCCCCCAGGCCTGAATGAGCTGGAGCCCCCTAATCAGCTGCTACTTTAACCACGTCCTGTCTGAGCAAAGAACAGATGCCCTCAGGCAACCTACATGCAGAGGAGGGGCCAGATCCAAAGCTGAACCCCAGGAGATGTGCGAACAAAGAAGAGAAAGGTAAATCTCTCCCAGCAGCCTTGGGAGTAGCAGAATAAATCTCCACAATCAGCTTATGTACCCTGCATCAATGGAATACCTGAATAGACAACGAATCACCCCAAAACTGAGGCAGTGGACTTTGGGAGCAATGATACATATTTTTTTTTGTTTTCTTTTTCTCTTTTTGTGAGTGTGTATGTGTATACTCCTTGGTGTGATTTTGTCTGTATAGCTTTGCTTTTACCATTTGTCCTACGGTATTGTCTGTCCTTTTTTTTTTTTTTTTTTTGTATAGTTTTTAGCACTTGTTATCATTGGTGGATTTGTTTTTTGGTTGGGTTGTTTGGTTCTTTGTTTCTTTTTTAATACTTTTTAATTTTAAATAATTACTTTTTATTTTAATAACTCTATTTTATTTTATTTATTTATTTTCTTTCTTTCTTTCTTTCTTTTTTTCTCCCTTTTCTTCTGAGCCGTGTGGCTGATAGGGTCTTTGTGCTCCAGCCCAGTGTCACACCTGTGCCTATGAGGTGGGAGAGCCGAGTTCAGGTCATCGGTGCACCAGAAACCTCCTGGCTCCACATAACATTAAACAGTGAAAGCTCTCCAAGAGACATCCATCTCTATGTAAAACCCAGCTCCACTCAACGACCAGAAAGCTACAGGGTTGGACACCCTATGCCAAACAGCTAGCAAGACAGGAACACGACCCCAACCATTAGCAGAGAGGCTGCCTGAAATCATAATAAGGTCACAGACACCCCAAAACACACCACCGGACGAGGTCCTGCCCACTAGAAAGACAAGATCCAGCCTCATCCACCAGAACACAGGCACCAGTCCCATCCACCAGGAAGCGTACACAACCCACTGAACCAACCATAGCCACTGGGGGCAGACACCAAATACAACAGGAACTAAAAACCTGCAGCCTGCGAAAAGGAGACCCCAAAAACAGTAAGTTAAGCAAAATGAGAAAAGAGAGAAACACACAGCAGATGAAGGAGCAAGGTAAAAACCTACCAGACCAAACAAATGAAGAGGAAATAGACAGTCTACCTGAAAAATAATTCACAGTAATGATACTAAACATGATCCAAAATCTTGGAAATAGAATGGAGAAAATACAACAAATGTTTAACAAGGACCTAGAAGAACTAAAGAGCAAACAAACAATGATGAACACAATAAATGAAATTTAAAATTCTCTAGAAGGAATCAATAGCAGAATAACTGAGGCAGAAGAATGGATAACTGACCTGGAAGATAAAACAGTGGAAATAACTACTGCAAAACAGAATAAAGAAAAAAGAATGAAAAGAACTGAGGACAGTCTTAGAGAACTCTGGGACAACATTAAACACACCAACATTTGAATTATCGTGGTCCCAGAAGAAGAAGAGAAAAACAAAGGGACTGAGAAAAAATTTCGAGACATTATAGTTGAAAACTTCCCAAATATGGGAAAGGAAATAGAAAATCAAGTGCAGGAAGAACACAGAATCCCATACAGGATAAATCCAAGGAGAAACACACAATGACAAATAATAAAGAAAGTATCAAAAATTAAATACAAAGAAAAAATATTAAAAGCAGCAAGGGAAAAACAACAAATAACATACAAGGGAATCCCTGTAAGGTTGACAGCCGATCTTTCAACAGAAATTCTGCAAGCCAGGAGGGAGTGGCAGAGCATATTTAAAGTGATGAAAGGGGAAAACGTACAACCAAGATTACTCTACGCTGCAAGGATCTCATTCAGATTTGGCAAAGAAACGAAAACCTTTACAGACAAGCAAAAGCTAACAGAAATCAGCACCACCAAACCAACTTTACAACAAATGCTAAAGGAACTTCTCTAGGCAGGAAACACAAGAGAAGGAAAAGACCTACAATAACAAACCCAAAACAATTAAGAAAATGGTAATAGTAACATACATATCAATAATTACCTTAAATATAAATGGATTAAATGCAACAACCAAAAGACATAGACTGGCTGAATGGATACGAAAACATGGCCTGTATATATGCTGTGTACAAGAGACCCCCTTCAGACCTAGGGACACATACAGACTGTAAGTGAGGGGATGGAAAAAGAAATTCCATGCAAATGGAAATCAAAAGAAAGCTGGAGTAGCAATTTTCATATCAGACAAAATAGACTTTAAAATAAAGGCTATTACAAGAGACAAAGAAGGACACTACATAATGATCAAGGGAACAATCCAAGAAGATATATATCAATTGTAAATATTTATGCACCCAACATAGGACAAACTCAATACATAAGGCAAATGCTAACAGCCATAAAAGGGGAACTGGATAATAATACAACCATAGTAGGGGACTTTAACACCCCACTTTCACCCATGGACAGCACACCCAAAATGAAGATAAATAAGGAAACACAAGCTTTAAATGACACAATAGACCAGATGGACTTAATTGATATTCATAGGACATTCCATCCAAAAACAAGAGAATACACTTTCTTCTCAAGTGCTCATGGAACATTCTCCAGGATAGACCATATTTTGGGTCACAAATCAAGCCTTGGTAAATTTAAGAAAACTGAAATGGTATCAAGTATCATTTCTGACCACAACGCTATGAGACTATATATCAGTTACAGAAAAAAATCTGTAAAAAATACAAACACATGGAGGCTAAACAATAGACTACTTAATAACCAAGAGATCATTGAAGAAATCAAAGAGTAAATCAAAAATACCTAGAAACAAAACACAATGAAAACACAACAACCCAAAACCTATGGGATGCAGCAAAAGCACTTCTAAGAGGGAAATTTAGAACAATAAAATCCTACCTCAAGGAACAAGAAACATCTCAAATAAACAACCTAACCTTGCACCTAAAGCAGTTAGAGAAAGAAGAACAAAAAAAACCCCAAAGTTAGCAGAAGGAAAGAAATCATAAAGATCAGGCCGGAAAAAATGGAAATGAAGGAAACAACAGCAAAGATCAATAAAACTAAAAGCTGGTTCTTTGAGAAAGTAAACAAAATTGATAAACCATTAGCCAGACTCATCAAGAAAAAAAGGCAGAAGACGGAAATTAATAGAATTAGAAATGAAAAAGGAGAAGTAACAACTGACACTGCAGAAATACAAAGGATCGAGGAGGGGGACCTTGAAGATGGCGGAAGAGTAAGAAGCGGAGATCGCCTTCCTCCCCACGGATACACCAGAAATACATCTACACGTGGAACAACTCCTACAGGACACCTACTGAAGGCTGGCAGAAGACCTCAGACCTCCCAAAAGGCAAGAAACTCCCCACGTACCTGGGTAGGGCAAAAGAAAAAAAGAAAAAACAGAGACAAAAGAATAAGGACGGCACCTGCACCAGTGGGAGGGGGCTGTGAAGGAGGAAACATTTCCACACACTAGGAAGCCCCTCCGCGGGCGGAGACTACGGGAGGCGGAGGGGGGAGCTTCGGGACCGCGGAGTAGTGCACAGCGACGGGTGCGGAGGGCAAAGCGGGGAGATTCCTGCACAGACGATAGGTGCCGACCGGCACTCACCAACCCGAGAGGCTTGTCTGCTCACCCGCCGGGGCGGGCGGGGCTGCGAGCTGAGGCTCGGGTGTCGGTTTTGGACGGAGCGCAGGGAGAGGACTGGGGTTGGCGGCTTGAACATAGCCTGAAGGGGTTAGTGCACCACGACTAGCCGGGAGGGAGTTCGGAGAAAAGCCTGCACCTGCCGAAGAGGCGCGAGGAGAGGGGTTTAAGAGCGCTGCTTAAAAGAACTCCAGAGACGGGCGCGAGCCGCGGCTAAAACCGCGGACCCAAGAGCCGGGCGGGAGACGCTAAGGCTGCTGCTGCCGCCACCAAGGGGCCTGTGTGCGAGCGCGGGTCACTCTCCACGCCCCTCTTCCGCGGAGCCTGTGCAGCCCGCCACTGCCAGGTTCCCGGGATCCAGGGAAAACTTCCCCAGGAGTACGCACGGCGGGCCTCAGGCTGGTGCAACGTCACGCCGCCTCTGCCATCGCAGGCCCGCCCTGCACGCAGTGCCCCTCCTTCCCCCATCCCCCAACCCCCAGCCTGAGTGAGCCGAAGCCCCCGAATCAGCGGCTCCTTTAACCCCGTCCTGTCTGAAAAAAAAACAGACGCCCTCCAGCGACCTACATGCAGAGGCAGGGCCAAATCCAAAGCTGAGCTCCTGTGAGCTGTGAGAACAAAGAAGAGAAAGGGAAATCTCTCCCAGCAGCCACAGAAGCAGCGGATTAAAGCTCCACAATCAACTTGATATACCCTGCATCTGTGGAATACCTGAATAGACAAGGAATGATCCCAAATTGAAGAGGTGGAATTTAGGAGCGAGATCTATGATTTTTTTCCCTTTTCCTCTTTTTGTGAATGTGTACGTGTATGCTTCTGTGTCAGATCTTGTCTGTATACTCTTGCTTCCACCATTTGTCCTAGGGCTCTATCCAGCCATGGTTTTTTAAAAAAATTTTTTTTCTTAATAAGTAATTTTAATTGTAATAACTTTATTATACTTTACCATCGTTCTTTCTTTCTTTCTTTCCTTCCTTCCTTCCCTCCTTTAGACAACGAATCACCCCAAATTGAGGAGGTGGTCTCTGAGAGCAAGATTTATGATTTTTCCCCCTTTACCTCTTTTTGTGAACGTGTATGTGTATGCTTCTGTGTAAGATTTTCTCTGTATAGCTTTGCTTCCAACATTTGTCCTAAGGTTCTATCCGTCCCTTTTTTTTTCTAAATATTTTTTAATTCAATAACTATATTATACTTTATTTTATTTTTACTGTATCTTCTTTCTTTCTGTCTTTTTTCCTTCTTTCCCTCCTTCCCTCCTTCCTCCCTCCCTCCCTCCTTTCTTTCCTTCTTTCTTCCTTCCTTCCTTTCCTCCTTTCCTTCTTTCTTTCCTCATACTTCTACTAATTCTCTCTACTTTTTCTCCCTTTTATTCTGAGCCATGTGGATGAAAGGCTCTTGGTGCTCCAGCCCAGGAGTCAGGGCTCTGCCTCTGAGGTAGGAGAGCCAACTTCAGGACACTGGTCAACAGGAGACCTCCCAGCTCCACATAATATTAAACGGTGGAAATATCCCACAGACCTCCATCTTAACACCAGCACCCAGCTTCACTCAAGGACCAGCAAGCCACAGTGCTGGACAACCTATGCTAAATAACTAGCAAAACAGGAACACAACCCCACCCATTAGCAGAGAGGCTGCCTAAAATCATAACAAGGCCACAGACACCCCAAAACACACCAGCAGACGTGAACCTGCCCACTAGAGAGACAAGATCCAGCCTCATCCAGCACAACACAGGCACTAGTCCCCTCCACCAGGAAGCCTACACAACCCACTGAAACAACCTTAGCCACTGGAGACAGACATCAAAAACGACGGGAACTACGAACGTGCAGCCTGCAAAAAGGAGACCCCAAACACAGTAAGATAAGCAAAATGAGAAGACAGAAAAACACAGCAGATGAAGGAGCAAGATAAAAACCCACCAGACCTAACAAATGAAGAGGAAATAGGCAATCTACCTGAAAAGGAATTCAGAATAATGATAGTAAGGATGATCCGAAATCTTGAAAGTAGAATGGACAAAATGCAAGAAACATTTAACAAGTGCCTAGAAGAACTAAAGATGAAACAAGCAACGATGAACAACGCAATAAATGAAATTAAAAGTACTCTAGATAGGATCAATAGCAGAATAACTGAGGCAGAAGAACGGATAAGTGACCTGGAAGATAAAGTAGTGGAAATAATTACTGCAGAGCAGAATAAAGAAAAAAGAATGAAAAGAAATGAGGACAGTCTCAGAGACCTCTGGGACAACATTAAATGCACCAACATTCGAATTATAGGGGTTCCAGAAGAAGAAGAAAAAAAGAAAGGGACTGAGAAAATATTTGAAGAGATTATAGTTGAAAACTTCCCTAATATGGGAAAGGAAATAGTTAATCAAGTCCAGGAAGCACAGAGAGTCCCATACAGGATAAATACAAGGAGAAATACGCCAAGACACATATTAATCAAACTGTCAAAAATTAAATACAAAGAAAGCATATTAAAAGCAGCAAGGGAAAAACAACAAATAACACACAAGGGAATCCCCATAAGGTTAACGGCTGATCTCTCAGCAGAAACCCTACAAGCCAGAAGGGAGTGGCAGGACATACTGAAAGTGATGAAGGAGAAAAACCTGCAACCAAGACTACTCTACCCAGCAAGGATCTCATTCAGATTTGATGGAGAAATTAAAACCTTTACAGACAAGCAAAAGCTGAGAGAGTTCAGCACCACCAAACCAGCTTTACAACAAATACTAAAGGAACTTCTCTAGACAAGAAACACAAGAGAAGGAAACGACCTATAAGAACGAACCCAAAACAATTAAGAAAACGGGAATAGGAACATACATATCGATAATTACCTTAAATGTAAATGGACTAAATGCTCCCACCAAAAGACACAGATTGGCTGAATGGATACAAAAACAAGACCCTTATATATGCTGTCTACAAGAGACCCACTTCAGAACTAGAGACACATACAGACTGAAAGTAAGGGGATGGAAAAAGATGTTCCATGCAAATGGAAACCAAAAGAAAGCTGGAGTAGCAATTCTCATATCAGACAAAATAGACTTTAAAATAAGGACTATTAAAAGGGACAAAGAAGGACACTACATAATGATCAAGGGATCGATCCAAGAAGAAGATATAACAATTATAAATATTTATGCACCCAACATAGGAGTACCTCAATACATAAGGCAAATACTAACAGCCATAAAAGGGGAGATTGACAGTAACACATTCATAGTAGGGGACTTTAACACCCCACTTTCACCCATGGACATATCATCCAAAATGAAAATAAATAAGGAAACACAAGCTTTAAATGATACATTAAACAAGATGGACTTAATTGATATTTATAGGACACTCCATCCAAAAACAACAGAATACACATTTTTCTCAAGTGCTCATGGAACATTCTCCAGGATAGATCATATCTTGGGTCACAAATCAAGCCCTGGTAAACTTAAGAAAACTGAAATTGTACCAAGTATCTTTTCTGACCACAACGCCATGAGACTAGATATCAATTACAGGAAAAGATCTGTAAAAAATACAAACACATGGAGGCTAAACAATAAACTACTTAATAATGAAGTGATCACTGAAGAAATCAAAGAGGAAATTAAAAAATACCTAGAAACAAATGACAATGGAGACACAACGACCCAAAACCTATGGGATGCAGCAAAAGCAGTTCTAAGGGGGATGTTTATAGAAATACAAGCCCACCTTAAGAAGCAGGAAACATCTCGAATAAACAACCTAACCTTGCACCTCAAGCAATTAGAGACAGAAGAACAAAAAAACCCCAAAGCTAGCAGAAGGAAAGAAATCATAAAAATCAGATCAGAAATAAATGAAAAAGAAATGAAGGAATCGACAGCAAAGATCAATAAAACTAAAAGCTGGTTCTTTGAGAAGATAAACAAAATAGATAAACCACTAGCCAGACTCATCAAGAAAAAAAGGGAGAAGACTCAAATCAATAGAATTAGAAATGAAAAAGGAGAAGTAACAACTGACACTGCAGAAATAAAAAAAATCATGAGAGATTACTGCAAGCAACTCTATGCCAATTAAATGGACAATCTGGAAGAAATGGACAAATTCTTAGAAATGCACAACCTGCCAAGACTGAATCAGGAAGAAATAGAAAATATGAACAGACCAATCACAAGCACGGAAATTGAAACTGTGATTAAAAATCTTCCAACAAACAAAAGCCCACGACCAGATAGCTTCACAGGTGAATTCTATCAAACATTTAGAGAAGAGCTAACACCTATCCTTCTCGAACTCTTCCAAAATATAGCAGAGGAAGGAACACTCCCAAATTCCTTCTACGAGGCCACCATCACCTTGATACCAAATCCAGACAAGGATGTCACAAAGAAAGAAAACTACAGGCCAATATCACTGATGAACACAGATGCAAAAATCCTCAACAAAATACTAGCAAACAGAATCCAACAGCACATTAAAAGGATCATACACCACGATCAAGTGGGGTTTATTCCAAGAATGCAAGGATTCTTCAATATACACAAATCTATCAATGTGATAAACCATATTAACAAATTGAAGGAGAAAAACCATATGATCATCTCAATAGATGCAGAGAAAGCTTTCGAAAAAATTCAACACCCATTTATGATAAAAACCCTCAGAAAGTAGGCATAGAGGGAACTTTCCTCAACATAATAAAGGCCATATATGACAAACCCACAGCAAACATCATCCTCAATGGTGAAAAACTGAAAGCATTTCCACTAAGATCAGGCACAAGACAAGGTTGCCCACTCTCACCACTCTTATTCAACATAGTTTTGGAAGTTTTAGCCACAGCAATCAGAGAAGAAAAGGAAATAAAAGGAATCCAAATCGGAAAAGCAGAAGTAAAGCTGTCACTGTTTGCAGGTGACATGATACTATACATAGAGAATCCTAAAGATGCTACCAGAAAACTACTAGAGCTAATCAATGAATTTGGTAAAGTAGCAGGATACAAAATTAATGCACAGAAATCTCTGGCATTCCTATATACTAATGATGAAAAATCTGAAAGTGAAATCAAGAAAACACTCCCATTTACCACTGCAACAAAAAGAATAAAATATCTAGGAATAAACCTACCTAAGGAGACGAAAGACCTGTATGCAGAAAATTATAAGACACTGATGAAAGAAATTAAAGATGATACAAATAGATGGAGAGATATACCATGTTCTTGGATGGGAAAAATCAACATTGTGAAAATGACTCTACTACCCAAAGCAATCTACAGATTCAATGCAATCCCTATCAAACTACCACTGGCATTTTTCACAGAATTAGAACAAAAAATTTCGCAATTTGTATGGAAACACAAAAGACCCCGAGTAGCCAAAGCAATCTTGAGAACGAAAAAAGGAGCTGGAGGAATCAGGCTCCCTGACTTCACACTATACTACAAAGCAACAGTAATCAAGACAGTATGGTACTGGCACAAAAACAGAAAGATAGATCAGTGGAACAGGATAGAAAGCCCAGAGATAAACCCACGCACATATGGACACCTTATCTTTGATAAAGGAGGCAGGAATGTACAGTGGAGAAAGGACAGCCTCTTCAATAAATGGTGCTGGGAAAACTGGACAGGTACATATAATAGTATGAGATTAGATCACTCCCTAACACCATACACAAAAATAAGCTAAAAATGGATTAAAGACCTAAATGTAAGGCCAGAAACTATCAAAGTCTTAGAGGAAAACATAGGAAGAACACCCTATGACATAAATCACAGCAAGATCCTTTCTGACCCACCTCCTAGAGTAATGGAAATAAAAACAAAACAAATGGGACCTAATGAAACTTCAAAGCTTTTGCACAGCAAAGGAAACCATAATCAAGACCAAAAGACAACCCTCAGAATGGGAGAAAACATTTGCAAACGAAGCAACTGACAAAGGATTAATCTCCAAAATTTACAAGCAGCTCATGCAGCTCAATAACAAAAAAACAAACAACCCCATCCAAAAATGGGCAGAAGACCTAAATAGACATTTCTCCAAAGAAGATATACAGAATGCCAACAAACACACGAAAGAATGCTCAACATCACTAATCATTAGAGAAATGCAAATCAAAACTACAATGAGATATCATCTCACACCAGCCAGAATGGCCATCATCAAAAAAATCTAGAAACAATAAATGCTGGAGAGGGTGTGGAGAAAAGGGACACTCTTGCACTACTGGTGGGAATGTGAATTGGTTCAGCCACTATGGAGAACAGTATGGAGGTTCCTTAAAAAACTACAAATAGAATTACCATATGACCCAGCAATCCCACTACTGGGCATATACCCTGAGAAAACCAAAATTCAAAAAGAGTCATGTACCAAAATGTTCATTGCAGCTCTATTTACAATAGCCCAGAGATGGAAACAACCTAAGCGCCCATAATCGGATGAATGGATAAAGAAGATGTGGCACATATACACAATGGAATATTACTCAGCCTTAAAAAGAAATGAAATTGAGCTATTTGTAATGAGATGGATAGACCTAGAGTCTGTTATACAGAGTGAAGTAAGTCAGAAAGAAAAAGATAAATACCGTATGCTAACACATATATATGGAATTTAAGGGGAAAAAAATGTCATGAAGAACCTAGGGGTAAGACAGGAATAAAGACGCAGACCTACTGGAGAACGGACTTGAGGATATGGGGAGGGGGAAGGGTGAGTTTTGACAGGGCGAGAGAGAGTCATGGACATATACACACTGACAAATGTAGTAAGGTAGATAGCTAGGGCGAGGTAGCCGCAAGGCACAGGGATATTAGCTCGGTGCTTTGTGACAGCCTGGAGGGGTGGGATGGGGAGAGTGGGAGGGAGGGAGACGCAAGAGGGAAGACATATGGGAACATATGTATATGTATAGCTGATTCACTTTGTTATAAAGTAGAAACTAGCACACCATTGTAAAGCAATTATACCCCAATAAAGATGTTTAAAGATAAAAAAAAAAAAAGAAATACAAAGGATCAGGAGAGATTACTACAAGCAATTAAATGCAAATAAAATGGACAACCTGGAAGAAATGGACACATTCCTAGAAAAGCACAACCTTCTGAGAGTGAACTAGGAAGAAATAGAAAATATAAACAGACCAATCACAAGCACTGAAATTGAGACTGTGATTAAAAATCTTCCAATAAACAAAAGCCCAGGACCAAATGGCTTCAAAAGAAAATGCTATCAAACATTTAGAGAATAGATAACACCTATCCTTCTCAAACTCTTCCAAAATATAGAAGATGGAGGAGCACTGCCAAACGCATTTTACGAGGCCACCATCATCCTGATAGCAAAACCAGAGAAAGATGTCACAAAGAAAGAAAACTACAGGCCAATATCACCGATGAACATAGATGCAAATATCCTCAACAAAATACTGGCAAACAGAATCCAACAGCACATTAAAAGGATCATACACCATGATCCAGTGGGGTTTATGCCAGGAATGCAAGGATTCTTCAATATACGCAAATCAATCAGCGTGATAAACCATATTAACAAATTGAAGGAGAAAAAACATATTATCATCTCAATAGATGCAGAAAAAACTTTTGATAAAATTCAACACTGATTTATGATAAAAACCATCCAGAAAGGAGGCATAGAGGGAATTTACCTCAACATAATAAAAGCCATATATGATAAACCCACAGCAAACATCATTCTCAATGGTGAAAAACTGAAACCATTTCCACTAAGATCAGGAACAACACAAGGTTATCCACTCTCACCACTATTATCCAACATAGTTTTGGAAGTTTTACCCACAGCAATCAGAGAAGAAAAAGAAATGAAAGGAAACCAAATTGGAAAAGAAGAATTGAAGCTGTCACTGTTTGCAGATGACATGATACCATACATAGAGAATTCTAAAGATGCTACCAGAAAACTACTAGAGCTAAGCAATGAATCTGGTAAAGTAGTAGGATACAAAATTAATGCACAGAAATCTCTTGCATTCCCATACACTAATGATGAAAAATCAGAAAGAGAAATTAAGGAAACACTTCCATTTACCACTGCAACAAAAAGAATAAAATACCTAAGAGTAAACCTACCTAAGGAGAAAAAAACCTGTATGCAGGAAACTATAAGACACTGATGAAAGAAATTAAAGATGATACAAACAGTTCGAGAGATATACCATGTTCTTGGATTGGAAGAATCAACACTGCGAAAATAACTATACTACCCAAAGCAATCTACAGATTCAATGCAATCCCTATCAAACTACCACTGGCATTTTTCACAGAACTAAAACAAAAAATGTCACAATTTGTATGGAAACACAAAAGACCCTGAATAGCCAAAGCAATCTTGAAAAAGAAAAACAGAGCTGGAGGAATCAGGCTCCCAGACTTCACACTATACTACAAAGCTACAGTAATCAAGACAGTATGGTACTGGCACAAAAACAGAAATACAGCTCAATGGAACAGGATAGAAAGCCCAGAGATAAAACCACACACACGTGGTCACCTCATTTTTGATACAGGAGGCAAGAATATACAGTGGTGAAAAGACAGCCTCTTCAATAAGTGGTTCTGAGAAAACTGGACAGCTACATTAAAAGAATGAAATTAGAACACTCCTTAACTCCATACACAAAAATAAACTCAAAATGCATTAAAGACCTAAATGTAAGGCCAGACACTATCAAACTCTTAGAGGAAAACATAGGCAGAACATTCTATGAGATAAATCAAAGCAGGATCCTTTTTGAACCACCTCCTAGAGAAATGGAAAGAAAAGCAAAAATAAACAAATGGGACTTAATGAAACTTAAAGGTTTTGCACAGCAAAGGAAACCATAGACAGGACAAAAAGACAACCCTAAGAATGGGAGAAAATATTGGGAAATGAAGCAACTGACTAAGGATTAATCTCCAAAATTTACAAGCAGCTCAATATCAGAAAAACAAACAACAAATCCAAAAATGGGCAGAGACATAAACAGATATTTTTCCAAAGAGGATACACAGATAGCCAACAAACACATGAAAGAATGCTCAGCATCACTAATCATTAGAGAAATGCAAATCAAAACTACAGTGAGGTATCTCCTGACACCAGTCAGAGTGGCCATCATCAAAAAATCTGCAAACAGTAAATGCTGGAGAGGGTGTGGAGAAAAGGGAACTTTCTTACATTGTTGGTGGGAATGTAAGTTGATACAGCCACTATGGAGAACAGTACAGAGGTTCCTTAAAAAAGTAAAAATAGAACTACCATACAACCCAGCAATCCCACTCCTGGGCATATACCCTGAAAAAACCATAACTCAAAACCAGTCATATATCACAATGTTCATTGCAGCTCTATTTACAATAGCCAGGACATGGAAGCAACCTATGTGTCCATCGACAGATGAATGGATAAAGAAGATGTGGCATATATATACAATGGAATATTACTCAGCCATAAAAAAAACGAAATTGAGTTATTTGTAGTGAGGTGGATGGACCTAGAGTTTGTCATACAGAGTGAAGTAAGCCAGAAAGAGAAAAACAAATACTGTATGCTAACACATATATATGGAATGCAAAAAAAAAAAAAAAAAATGTTTCTGATGAACCTAGGTGCCGGACAGGAATAAAGACGCACATATACAGAATGGAGTTGAGGACACAGGGAGGCGGAAGGGTGAGCTGGGACGAAGTGAGAGAGTAACATTGACATATATACACTACCAAATGTAAAACAGATAGCTAGTGGGAAGCAACCGCATAGGACAGGGAGATCAGCTCGGTGCTTTGTGACCACCTAGAGGGGTGTGATAAGGAGGGTGGGAAGGAGACGCAAGAAGGAGGAGATATGGGGATATCTGTATATGTATAGCTGATTCACTTTGTTATAAAGCAGAAACTAACACACTATTGTAAAGCAATTATACTCCAATAAAGATGTTTAAAAAATAAATAAAATAAAAAAGAAAAGGAAGGAAGGAATAGAGAGAGGAAAGGAGGGAAGGAGGAAAAAAGTATTCCCCACAAGGGCCTTTGGACCTAAGGAAGCAACCTACAAACATCATTTGTTTCTTCTAATCCTAGTGGACTCTATTTCCCACATCTTACTTAGAATTTAGGTTCTGAAGTCTGTTTATATGGTGAAAATTACATACGATCAACCATCAAAAATTTTGCTCAGTGGTATCATTTCACTAAGTTCAACACTGACTCAGGGTTTTCTTGTTCCCTCCAGTTGTGGAGGCAGGTTACTGTCCACTGTGTGAGGTATGCAGCAACTGATTCTGAGAGAAAGTAGAATTCTGTCTCATTATGCTGTGTGCAACATTACTGGGTGGACTGACTGGCACAAGTGTTCACTTTTATGGCCAAGGTATCTGGAAGCTACCCTGCTAAGAACTGGTTTGTCAGCCTCAAATTAGCATGATGATTTAACTATTACCCCAACAGGAGCACCCATTGGTTCTTGACTCAGAGACTGCTTCTTTAAGTCAGTTCCAAATCTCAGTCCTTAAGACTGGAATTCTGGGAAAGGAGCCCCTAGTTATGATCTTAAAGAACCTCTGAAGTGAAAAGCAGCATGGCAGGGAATAAATGAAATGGCAGGAAGAGAGGGGCATAAAGCTCTGGCATTAGGTTTTAGCTAAAGCACTGAAGACAAATGCATGCAGATCTGGAGTACAGTGATGGTCAAATGTAGAATTTTTTCTTTTAAAATGTGTTCACATCTCTGAGTGTGAATATATGATCATTAGTGAGTGGTAATAGGAGGAAGTGTAAACATTAACATAGTTTTAAGACACTGGTGAAGTGATAGAGAAAAGACAAAGTACAAATTTGATTTCACAATGAAAAAGAAATGCTAGTTAAACAAATTCACATAAATTTCATAGCATTGATGGCCATTGCTGTGTAGAATAAAAGGTATTATACTTATTAAAAGTATGCTAAGTTACTGCTTTGACTTCATGCATTCTTGCATACTTAGTATATGCTCTTCTGCATGCTCTGCTCACTACTGTTTTTAGTCCAAATGACTTGAAATGTAATTTGTTTTGTTCACCATCACAAAATATTATTTAGGAGGAATGCAAATTTATATTTCAGCATTACTGACAGTATTAATATGAGTGCTTTATCAAATAATGTCATATAATTATAAGAAGCCTCTTCAAAATAAATATTTATGCCAAGATGAATTTTCTTTTTTATAAGAAAATATAATATCTATGCACATATATATTATGGTTCAGAGATTGACAGTTCATTACATTTATTGTGAAAAATAGTGCAAATATCATTTGGAGTCATACTAGCATACCCCCAAATGCCATTAGCTTATGATGATGGAAATTTCTCATTCACTTTGCAATTCAATGCTGATATTCCTGTGCAAAGAGTTGCTTTCTTCCATGTAGTAATTCAGGGATCCAGGATCCGCCTACTTTGTAGGTCTTCTACCCCCCAGGGCTTCATGGTCCTCTGCGCCCAGCCAGTAGAAAAAGAAAGAATATGGAAAGGGCATATCTATTTTTTTAAAGGTTTGCCTTAGAAGTGACACATTATTTCCACCACTTTTCCACTGCATTTTGCTTGACTACTACCACCTAAGGATTTGCTGCCATCACTCTTTCTCCCAGGTCTCCTAGTTCATAAAAGTTATTCTTTTGTCCCACTTCCCATTAGGAAATTAAGAACACAGGCAGTGAGGATTGAGCAGGAAAGTGAGGAAAAGGTAGGTGGAAGTCACTTACTGATTCTAGGAATCAAGTCATTGATGATCTAACATCAGTACAATTGCAGGGAAAAGGCTGAGCTGGGAGCCACTGGTCCTACATCTTTATCCCATTGGCATCTCTTCCCTTAACTTGCTGGGTAAACTTAGAAAAACATTTGTGCTCTTTGAGCCTGTATTTTTGTAGTTACAAAATAAGGGAACTGTACTAGGGACTACCTCATAAACCATAATTTGAGATTAAATTACTACTTAAAGCTGCATTAAGTAATAACCTCATGGTCCTGCCAATGGTAAATGTATGCTTTCCCTTACTGTTCTCGAAATATTAAAAACAACTCAGAGACTTTAGTAGTAGTAGTACTACTACCACTACAACTATTACTACAATTTGAGTTAAAATGGCTCTATTGAGCACTTACTATATTCCATACATTCAGCTCAGTGAAATGTATATCAAGCTCAATCAGCCATAAGTAGCACAACTGAGAGACATCCCGAGCCAACTCTGAAACCATAACTCCTCATGGCTGGATTATACTAGACTCACAGACCACTGTAGGGAACCAATGGATAAGAAGAACTGTCATTAGGTGGTTCTACCATATCTGTGTATCTGTGAACTCAGACCAAAGAGTAAAAAATCACTCTGGCCCATGAATCCACCAAGTGCCCTGCTTCAGTTTGAATACTTAGTTTCCTTATTTAAAAAATGAAATTTATATAACTTACCCTATCTCCTTCAAATGCCTTAAGTACCAATTAAGCCACTGCTCCAAAGCAGTAAAAGCTCAACTTCTGAGAATTAATTGTATGAACATAAGGTAACGGAGCCAACTCAGTTATCCATGGCAAGAGATGACAAGGAAAAGTAAGGCTAAATTAAATATACAGGTGTCTCCAAACCACATTTTTGCCATTCACCTAAGCTCTTAACCAGTGCTAATAAGCTGCAAAATAAATAGATTTGAATTTTATCCCTTTACCTCTCCACCGCCTACTCTTGTCTGTTTTAAGTGCTAATGGGCAGTCAGCCACCCTTTAAAAGGCAGGAAAAGCAAGGGCTGCACTGTGCAATCAATAGACTGGATAATTAGCCCCTGAGTAATTGAGAGTTAACTGTCTTATATTAACTTCACCCCATTACTCCCAGAATATGAACAAGCCAGAGCAAGTTGGACATGAATATGAGAGAGCAAAAGAAAAAAGAAGGGTATTAAAGAACACAGTTCTTTACCTTGGGGTTATCACATGATATGTGAACTCTAATGACACAAAACCAAATGACAACGGCAGCCTTGCAAGGTAAATCCAAACATGACAAGATGGCCCATGAGAACTATAAGGGAGTTGTTTCCCCTCAGCACCAAATTATTTTTCTCTTTTCTTGCTACAACAAAAGACTCACTCCAGGCTTTGGCTGTGTTCCCAAAAGACTGGGTAATTAAGCAGGTAAGATTTCCAAGGAGAAATAAATATTTTCCAGTTACTAGACACTGTCATTGGGCTTTGATTCAAATGTGTATAATTCCTGAACAGAAAACATAATGAAAGGAATGTTTCACAAATTAATATAAAGCCCAAAGGCATACGTGGCAGTCTTTTACATGAAATCATTGTCTTTCATAAGCCAGGAATGTCAACCGAGTACCCATCTTGGAAAATGTTTTTCTCCTTGTAGTATTAGCACTGGTTTTACAGAAGGAAAACTCAACTTGAAGAAAAATACTTATAAAATACAACCTAAGCCTATTTTTTCTAGGTGTGAAGGCATTTAAAAAAAAATAATGATATTGGTTTCAGCATTATCAGTGAAAATGGTGGCTCTTATTCAGAGATTGAGAAGATAAAGAGAAGGCTTAAATGAAATGCATAATTTCATAGAGTGACTAATTCAAATTAGAGGTTTGGAGATAGATGCTGGGCTCTAGGACCAGAACTCCAAACTACTATTATCTAAAAATAATGTGAAACTCTGAAAAGTAAAATGGCTTAAGAAGCTGAGGAAATTTCCCCCAAATATAATTTTAACTATGCAATGAGAATGAGTCAAGCACAGGCTGAATGAACAATTTTAGGATGTTGGAAAATGACTGAGTCATCACTGGGAAGAATGAACAAATTTTTTCCCTTACAGTGGCAACAGGTTTAGGTTGATCATCCTACACTCTCTTGTCTGTTCTCCCTATAGCAAAAAATAAAATAATGGTTTAACCAGGCAATGGGGATATACTTAGTGTGATCACAGTTTATATGAAATTGACTTAGGAAATTTGAAATAATGTGATAAAAAATATATTTATAAATCTCATTTTATGCAAAATAGAAAATAATATGAATATCAAAGAATTAAACACATCAAGAATTGCTTAATTTCTAAGACAATGGTGAGCTGGCTGAATTTTAAATTCATCTGAATCAGTAAATACTCTTATTATGTGAGCAACACATTTTTATGTTTTGCATATAATTCAGGGTGCATATTATGTCATCATTTTAATGTTCACCGTCAGCCTGATTTAAAATCTTTTTACAGTCTTTATTTTGCAAATGATTAAGTGGCCATAATGGTGCTTAGTGCCAGAGGAAAAAAAATCCCGAAATCAATAATTTGGTAGTAAAATTTTGAGGCAATAAAATATTGAGATAAAGGCTGTGCCTGTTATCAACTTATTGTCTGTTGGATTCAAATACATCCTTCATTTCCTGCTCAATGAAAAACAGAAGGACCCTTTAAGTATTTTTTCCTTTGCTAGTTGGCATGATGTTAAGCTTTGTCAAGAGGGTGCAGGAAGGACACTGCATGAGAAAAGGGCTTTCCTTCTGGGTTCTGGTGTGCTCCTAGGCAGGCTCCTGCAACACAGGCAGCTTCTCCTGTAGCACATACTTGCACTGGCAGCACAGAAGCTTCCCTAGCACCTGGCTCCTGTCATGTATATGTGTGGTAGTAGCTGCACCCAGAGGCCAGAAGTTTCCCCAGTCATCTGCCTCAGGCAGCTTTGTAACCGTGGACATCATAGTGAGCACCTTCCTCAGCACTCTCAGAGGTAGACTTCTGACAAGTTCTAAAGGGCAGCTTTCTAGCAAATTCTACCAGAGCAACAATACAATGATTTATCTGCCATCCAGCAAGCTACATCTGTGACATCTCTTTCAAGTTCTGCATCTCAGGCTTGGAGAGGAAATTCTTCCTTGGGTCCTTTATCTTATCCCTAGGGATAGGGGTTGTTCTTTGTATCAACTGATTCTACATTCTTCAGAATTCGCTATTATTAGCCAACTCCTAGTAACTATAATCCCCTTTATAGCTAATAATTCTTAATTATAACTTTCCTTGTTCAAATCACTTTGTGGATTCTGTCTTCCAAATGGACTCTGACTGATACAAACTATGACAGAACCACTGTGATTCTGTGTAATGTTAATATTAAAGAGATCACTGTAAATATCTTAGAGAAAATTCTGAGAAAAGAAAAACAATTTTTAAAATATGCTAGAAATGTGAATATTTGTGCATTTGAAGGAGGCATCCACTGTTTATATTTATTCTTCTAAGAAATTCTCTTGAATTAGGATAATTTTAAATTATGCTAGGTCTTCAGGAACCCCTCCCTTATATGTGACTGTTCCATACACACACAAAAGCTTTCTAAAATGTTGTTGATGTCTTACGCGAGACACAATCTCACTAAGTGTTGAGTCTACAATTTATGCATAAATATAATGTTTTATAACTGCAAATATGAAACCACACACTGACCAAAATTGCAGAATGTTTAAAAATATTTTGAAATTGCAATGGGGTATGACTTTGTTCTCAAAGCAACATTCTTTTATGCATCTCTTACCAGAACCTGCATCATGCTGATCCTGTCTGTTCAGTCAAGTATCTTTTTCCTTGCACTGAAAAGGAGTCACAGGGGGAATAAACTACTAGGCAGAATGGATTAGCATCCAGCTTGCAGACCACTGTGAATATTTATAGAGCATTTGAGTATCATTAGCTGAGTCTTTTTCTCAAAGCACTGTTTTTTTTTAATATGTGATCAGAATAATACCTGAGAAAAGAAAAGTCTGTGTGTGTATGTGTTTGTACACGGACATATATGTACATATGCTCACATCTGTGTAACTTGCCCACTGGCATTTTTCCTATGGTATTCTCAGTCTCCTTCTTAGGCCCAGTTCTGTCTTTCATCTCTTATTTTAGGTATCTTACAAAGTCTAGAACTAGACCTTTCTCTTGAGACATGAGAAATGGAAGCAGAGTTCACTTTATGAAAACAAGACAGGATCCTTCAAGAGAAATCAAGAAATACAGATAAGCAGTGCTTGCTTCGGCAGCACCTGTACTAAAATTGGAACGATACAAAGAAGATTAGCATGGCTCCTGTGCAAAGAAATACAGATAAGCAAGTCTATAACTAATACCCATAATTCCTCTAACTTATCCAGAGTCAATTTCTGTTACCACTTTGTATACACATACACATGTATGCACATTCACATATGAAAATCACATTCTCCAGGATATTTTTCTTAATATGAAATATTTGCATTTACTGTTTTGTAACAGATTTTTCCAATTAGTCCACTTGTATTATATTTTATATTCAGTACCACAACATTTCAGTATCAAAAAGAGTACAAGGTAATATTAAATAACTAAAAGAGGAATATGAAATACAAAAGAATTACTTTTTTTTAAGTCTGAAAAAACCCTCGAACTAGAAATATTTATTTTCTAACAAAGCATTGTGTTGACCAAACAAATTGCTTTTGGCTAAGTTCCCTTCTTTTGGAGGAAAACAGCACTGTTTTTAATAATTAGAATTATTGAAATGCAACTAAAAATGCATGAAGTATGTCCAGATATATCAGAAATAATGGTCAGATCAAAAGTTTAAGGTTCAAAAGACTGGTATCTAGAATAAGAAACATTGAAGCAGATCAGGCCAGTTGGTTCTCACTAAATTTTATATTTTATTTCCATGCCCAAAAAGAAAAAGTTGATAAGCTGTCTCAAAGTCAGTTATGAAAAATCACTCTCTCTTTCACACAAGTTGGTCAAAACGAACTTCACAAATCAAGTAACTTAGTGAATTAAAAGTTTGCCACAGGATCAACACATACTTTCTCAGGCAGTGTGTGTGTGCACACATGTCTGTATCTTAATTGTAGGAAAAAAGCACTGTCTAAAATACCTCAAGTAGGGACTTCCCTGGTGGTGCAGTGGTTAAGAATCTGCCTGCCAATGTAGGGGACACGGGTTCAGTCCCTGGTCTGGGATAAAATATCTCAAGTAAAGGCTGTTCTTTGTTATACAATCATATCTCAGAAAAGTAACTTCACTAAAGTGTAAATTCCAGAATAGATTTTTTTTCTTCTGCCAAGAAAACTAAAAGGATCAGATCTGTGTCCCCATTATCTAAGAATAAGATGACATCCTACATTATTTCAACCTGAGAGGATAAAGAATTTCCTAATATGTAATGATTTATTTTTGATGTTGAACAAGCCACTTGTGGAAATATGTAAGTCAATTTAATATATGTTTCAAAACATTATGTTGCTATTAGTAAACAGAATCCTTTATCAAAATTAAAGACTTAACAGCAGTAAATAAACTTACTTTATTGAAACAGTAGACAGAAATAGAAAACACAACATTTTTCATTTAAAAGAAATTACAATATGATTCCTAAAGGATTTCAATATAAAAGAATTTTCATCCTATTTTTAAGTATTAATATACTGCTAATTTCCAACACAAGAAGATAACCCACAGAATCACATATTGGGAAGTTCAATTCTTTCAGGACGAATCTGGAAAACTTCCTGGATAATATATCTTCATAATAAATTACAGACAACTCAGAGGTTTAGACTGATCAAAGAAGCAAAGAAGGATCAGTAATTACATTTATACTCGATGGACACATTGTTCACCTAGGGAAATCTCTACACAGGGTTACCACCATCTGGCTGCTTTAGAAGGCATGATGTCATTACAATTAAACTCATAATATCCTGACATGTAAACTCTGCAATTCCAAATACCCTACCCAAATACCCATATCATGATTTAGTAAGCCTTCAGAATCACTAGAGAAGTTGAGATTCACTTTGGCAATTGAATGCCTACTACATTAAAAATCCCTGTTTTAAGAGGTATTGAAACATGCACAAAATAAGATCTCTACCCTCTAGGAATTAAAATATAATTAGGAGAGAACATAAATGTGAAAATTACAAATATTAGCTTGTTTTAAGAGACAGCATTCAAACAGTAAACCTTTACCCATGTATATTAAGTAAACTATGGTTTCAAACCTAGCCATAAATGTATTCTTAAATTACAGTATCCAAAATTCTTCATAATTTTTGAAACTTATGGGTATTCAAGTAAAATATTTTGCTGGCTTAAGTAGAAAAAGTAGAAAAAGATCATCAGTAATTTCAGACTTCTTTCCTCTCATAAAATGCTGACTGTGAGAAAACCAAAACCTCAGCGACAATATCGTCTCAAACTACATTATAAACTATTGTTGGGATGAAAGTATTAAACGGTAGGAACACTATGTATCATCAAACACTTAATTAAGAATAACTGAAATCCTGAATCCTGTAAGCAAAATTGAAAATTTGGGCAATGAGGTTGTCAGGGCAGGAGAAATTTCCCTCTACCATCTTGAGTTCTTTTGTCTGGAGTAATAATAAAACTGACACAAGACAGATTAACAGGAGATAAACAAATTTTAATTCATACACACAAAGATCTCATAGAAACAGAATATAAGATGTGGCCAGAGCAGGCAGCTTTTATACTTTTTAGACAAAGAAACAATAAATTTATGAGCAACTGACACGACAAAAAAACCTTAGGCTTTAGGTGAAATTAATTAATAATTAGTGAGGAATCTAAACAGAGTTTGGGCTTTGGGTAGTAAATTAAAGAAGTAACAAGGTTTGTTTATACAGACTTCTCAGTCCGAATTCCCACTCTCTGGCCATAAGGGCATCCTTCTACCATGTGCAAGGAGGGCACCTTTCATATAAGGGATTTATTTCCTGCTTTCAGGGAAACAGAGAGGAGGATCGAAAGTGTTCCTCTTGCACCAACTGTTTCTTAAGTAATTTTAATTCAAAATAATCAATATGCCACTGAGAAATACTTTGGGTTGGCCTGCCCTGGTCCCCAACAAGGTTAAATCTCTGATGTATAAACTTGAGAGGAGAGTCTCAGTAAATAATTTCTGTGAATATTCAGAATTATTAAGTGTATAAAGAATAGAGGACTTATATATTATTATAAAACCCCTCATCAAATTCTCTGGGGTTGGAACACATAATTTTTCGAGACAGAAGCCTGGTGTGTCTCCCTTTCCCTGGCAAAGCAATAAAGCTATTATTTTCTACTTCAAAAAAAAAAAAAAAAGGAATAGAGGACTTATAAACCTTCCAGAGATATTTTGGATGGTGGGGAGATAGATAACCTCATTTTTATATTTCACAAACACACACACACAAATAACAATAAGAGTCACAATGATCTCAAAAGGCCCACTGATGATTAAAAAACACAGCTGATTTAGGGTTAAATATTGCTTTCTCCAACATGCAATAACAATCTTTTTCTGGATAGACAACTACTGATGAAAAGAAGTTGCACACTAACATTCGCTCTAAAAGGTGGAGACAACAGTTTAGAGGTACCCTCAAATTTTGTTTTATAATTATAAAAAGTTGGATTCCAAACTTCCCTGAACTGGGGGAAATTGCTATTTGATTCTTAAGTGTCCTGAGAGTGTACCTTCACTGCTTCTCAAAGAAAAGTACCAGAATTTTACCCCTTCAGAAGTCTGACTTCCCCATGATACATTTTGAATTGAACCATGGTTGACAGTTTTATTATAAATACGTTGCACTTGTAATTGTTACACCAAGGAAAGTGATTGAAAAAATTTGCAAAGTTATAAAATTGGACTTTAGTTTTATGGAGAATGAAGAAATAAATGTTAGCTTTAAAAATAGTATCCTCAGAGATGTATATATCAAGACAAAAAGTTTCAAATTTGATTTATTATTCACTTTAGGTATAGCACTTTCTGATCCGGAAAAAAAAACTGTCTAAAATTATTCCACTTTACATAAGTGGTGACAAATCACTACTTATAGATTTCTTTCCAAAAGTCTCACTGTCGGTGACATAAAAATTGCTTGAAAGGGTTCTGTGTGTTGCTATTTTAACATCTCTCACCACACTATACAAATGCCAGTCTGACCATTCTGCCTTTAGGGCTTTCACAAAGCAGCTTTCTTTAAAGGTTACAGGTGAAGTTATGTCTTCTAAGAATGTCAGCCCTCTTGACAGTTCTTCATGATGTCAACACGGTTGATACTAAAATTTAGGTAAACATTTAACTTGGGAGAGGATTCTATTCACATTTGTTAATTGTTTAATATATTAGTTTTATTTTTAACAAAAGCCATCCTGCTTCATTTGCATACTTGTAGCTTTAATTCTTTTATAATTTTCATCAGTTAAAATGACACCATTAGACCTTTGGACCATTAGGCACTAGAGGGCAGATGTTTTATTTAGAAATAGTATTCAGTCCAACCTGGGTAAAGGAGACTTTGTCACACTCTTCATTAGAAATCCTCATCAATAAAAGAGCAAACTGTAAAATTTTGATAACTCACTTGCAGTTAGAAGGGACTGAATCTTGTAACATTTAGAAAACTATTTTTGTGTTATTTCACTTTTAAAAAGCTGAAAAATATAAGCTTTTTTGTATTTTTACACAACTCAAAAATGAATTCACATAAGAAAAATAAGTGTGGCAAGCCTTTACATCATCAGCTGGGCAAATTATTATGCATTTTTGAATTAAAAGAAAAGTTGCACAGAAATTCAGTTTGTAATAAAATGAATTCTAATGCAAATATGCAACATTTTATTCTATCCTGGTGTTTGGCAAGGTTTACTTTCACTACCTGAGTAACAGCCCACAGACTAAGCTAATTAGTGTTCTACATTGTATTAAAATATTCAATTAAAAATTAGGTATTTTTAAACTTTTTCTAGTAAACAAACTGAATTGTTACTGCCTTGGGTTTTTTTGTTTTCTGTTGTTTGCTGGGGGTTTTTTTAGTAACAATTGGGTTGGCAGTTTGGTAATGCTTTTCACAATGATTTAATGTCAACCAAAATATACCTTAAAGACTCAAAATGTATCTGACAAAGATGCAGAGAAAAGATATAATTTAAAAGTTAGCCAGTCACAGCAAAGGGGATAAATAACACAGCCTCACAACTAGCTGCTGGACAATCATTGACAGGAAGACACTGGAACTCACCAAAAGAGATACCCCAAAGACAAAGGAGAAGCCACAATGAGATGGTAGGAGGGGGCGCAATCACAGTAAAATCAAATACCATAACTGATGGGTGGGTGACTCACAGACTGGAGAACACTTATACCACAGAAGTCCACCCACTGGAGTGAAGGTTCTGAGCACCGCGTCAGGCTTCCCAACCTGGGGGTCCAGCAACAGGAGGAGGAATTCCTAGAGAATCAGACTTTGAAGGCTAGCGGGATTTGACTGGAGGACTGCAGCAAGACTAGGGGAAACAGAGACTTCACTCTTGGAGGGCACACACAAAGTAGTGTGCACATCAGGACCCAGGGGAAGGAGAAGTGACCGCAGAGGAGACTGAACCAGACCTACCTGCTAGGGTTGGAGGGTCTCCTGCAGAGGTGGGGGCTGGCTGTGGCTCACCATGGGAACAAGGACACTGGCAGCAGAAGTTCTGGGAAGTACTCTTTGGCTTAAAACCTCCTAAAGTCTGCCATTAGACCCACCAAAGAGCCCAGGTAGGTTTCAGTGTTGGGTTGCCTCAAGCCAAACAACTAACAGAGAGGGAACCCAGTCCCACTCATCAGCAGTCAAGTGGATTAAAGTTTTACTGAGCTATGCCCACCAGAGCAACAGTCAGCTCTACACACCACCAGTCCCTCCCATCAGGAAACTTGCACAAGCCTCTTGGATAGCCTCTTCCACCAAAGGGCAGACAGCAGAAGCAAGAACAACTACAATCCTGTAGCCTGTGAAACAAAAACCACATTCACAGAAATATAGACAAGGTGAAAAGGGAGAGAGCTACGACCAGATGAAGGAAGAAGATAAAACCCCAGAAAAACAACTGAATGAACTGGAGATAGGCAACCTTCCAGAAAAAGAATTCAGAATAATGATAGTGAAGATGATCCAGCACCTTGGAAAAAGAATGGAGGTAAAGATCAAGAAGATGCAAGAAATGTTTAACAAAGACATAGAAGAATTAAAGGACAAACAAACAGAAGTAAACAATACAATAACCGAAATGAAACTACACTAGAAGGAATCAATAGCAGAATAACTGAGGCAGAAGAACGGATAAGTGACCTGGAAGACAGAATGGTGGAATTCACTGCTGCGGAACAGAAAAAAGAAAAAAGAATGAAAAAAAATGAAGACAGCCTAAGAGACCTCTGGGACAACATTAAACACAACAACATTTGCATTATAGGGGTCCCATAAAGAGAAGAGAGAGAAAGGACCAGAGAAAATATTTGAAGAGATTATAGTTGAAAACTTCTCTATCATGGGAAAGGAAATAGCCACCCAGTCCAGGAAGCGCAGCAAGTCCCATACAGGAAAAACCCAAGAAGAAACACGCTGAAACACATAGTAATCAAATGGGCAAAAATTAAAGACAAAGAAAAATTATTGAAAGCGGCAAGGGAAAAACGACAATTAACACAGAAGGGAACTTCCATAAGGATAACAGCTGATTCCTCAGCAGATACTCTACAAGCAAGAAGTTGGTGGTACAATATATTTAAAGTGATGAAAGCGAAGAACCTACAAACAAGATTATTCTACCCAGCAAGGATCTCATTCAGATTTGATGGAGAAATCAAAAGCTTTACAGACAAGCAAAAGATAAGAGAACTCAGCATGACCAAACCAGCTCTACAACAAATGCTAAAGGAACTTCTTTAAGTGGGAAACACAAGAGAGGAAAAGGACCTACAAAAACAAACCCAAAACAATTAAGAATATGGTCATAGGAACACACATATCGATAATTACCTTAAACATGAATGGATTAAATGCTGCAACCAAAAGACACAGGTTCGCTGAATGGATACAAAAACAAGACCCATACATATGCTGTCTACAAGAGACCCACTTCAGACCTAGGGACACATACAGACTGAAAGTGAGGGGATGGAAAAAGATATTCCATACAAATGGAAATCAAAAGAAAGCTGGAGTAGCAACACTCATATAAGATAAAATAGACTTTAAATTAAAGAATGTTATAAGAGACAAGGAAGGACACTACATAATGATCAAGGGATCAATCCAAGAAGAAGATATAACAATTATAAATATATATGCACCCAACATACAAGCACCACAGTACATAAGGCAACTGCTAACAGCTATAAAAAAGGAAATCAACAGTAACACAATAATAGTGGGGAACTTTAACACCTCATGTACACCAATGGACAGATCATCCAAAATGAAAATAAATAAGGAAACAGAGGCTTTAAATGACACAATAGACCAGAGAGATTTAATTGATATTTATAGGACATTCCATCCAAAAACAACAGATTACACTTTCTTCTCAAGTGCGCATGGAACATTCTCCAGGATAGATCACATCTTGGGTCACAAAACAAGCCACAGTAAATTTAAGAAAATTAAAATCATATCAAGCATCTTTTCTGACCACAACGCTATGAGATTAGAAATGAATTACGGGAAAAAACCTAAAAAACACAAAAACATGGAGGCTAAACAATACACTACTAAATAACCAAGAGATCACTGAAGAAATCAAAGAGGAAATCAAAAAATACCTACAGACAAATGACAATGAAAACACGACGATCCAAAACCTATGGGAAGCAGCAAAAGCAGTTCTAAGAGAGAGTTTATAGTTATGCAAGCCTACCTCAAGAAACAAGAAACATCTCAAATAAACGATGTAACCTTACACCTAAAGGAACTAGAGAAAGAAGAACAAATAAAACCCCAAGTTAGAAGAAGGAAAGAAATCGTAAAAGTCACAGCAGAAATAAATGAAATAGGAAGAAAGAAAACAATAGCAAAGATCAAAATACTAAAAGCTGGTTCTTTGAGAAGATAAAAAAAATTGATAAACCATTAGCCAGACTCATCAAGAAAAAGAGGGAGAAGACTCAAATCAGTAAAATTAGAAATGAAAAAGAAGTTACAACACACACCGCAGAAATAAAAAGCATCATAAAAGACTACTACAAGCAACTCTATGCCAATAAAATGGACAACCTGGAAGAAACAGACAAATTCTTAGAAAGGTATAACCTTCCAAGACTGAACCAGGAAGAAATAGAAAATATGAACAGACCATTCACAAGTAATGAAATTGAAACTGTGATTAAAAATCTTCCAACAAACAGAAGTCTAGGACCAGATGGCTTCACAGGTGAATTCTATCAAACATTTAGAGAAGAGCTAGCACCCATCCTTCTCAAACTCTTCCAAAAAATTGCAGAGGAAGGAACACTCCCAAACTCATTCTATGAGGCCACCATCACCCTGATACCAAAACCAGAAAAAGATATTACAAAAAAGAAAATTCCAGACCAACACCACTGATGAATATAGATGCAAAAATCCTCAACAAAATACTAGCAAACAGAATCCAAAAACAAATTAAAAGGATCATACACCATGATCAAGTGGGATTTATTCCAGGGTTGCAAGGATTCTTCAAAATATGCAAATCAATCAATGTGATACACCATATTAACAATTTGAAGAAGAAAGACCATATGATCATCTCAGTAGATGCAGAAAAAGCTTTTGACAAAATTCAACACCGATTTATGATAAAAACTCTCCAGAAAGTGGGCATAGAGGTAACCTACCTCAACATAATAAAGTCTATATATGACAAACCCACAGCAAACATCATTCTCAGTGGTGAAAAACTGACAGCATTTCCTCTAAGATCAGGAACAAGACAAGGATGTCTAATCTCACCACTATTATTCAATATAGTTTTGGAAGTTCTAGCCATGGCAATCAGAGAAGAAAAATAAATAAAAGGAATACAAGTTGGAAAAGAAGAAGTAAAACTGTCACTGTTTGCAAATGACATGATACTATACATAGAGAATCCTAAAGATGCCATCAGAAAACTACTATAGCTAATCAATGAATTAGGTAATGTTGCAGGACACAAAATTAATGAACAGAAATATCTTGCACTCCTATACACTAATGATGAAAAATCTGAAAGAGAAATTAAGAAAACACTCCCATTTACCATTGCAACAAAAAGTATAAAATACCTAGGAATAAACCTACCTAGGGAGACAAAGGACCTGTATGCAGAAAACTATAAGACACTGATGAAAGAAATTAAAGATGGTACCAACAGATGGAGAGATATACCATGCTCTTGGATTGGAAGAAACAATATTGTGAAACAGACGATACTACCCAAAGCAATCTACAGATTCATTGCAACCCCTATCAAATTACCAATGGCATTTTTTACGGAACTAGAACAAAAAATCTTAAAATTTGTATGGAGACACAAAAGACCCCAAATAGCCAAAGCACTCTTGAGGGAAAAAAAGCAGAGCTGGAGGAATCAGACTACCTGACTTCAGACTATACTACAAATCTACAGTAATCAAGACAATATGGTACTGACACAAAAACAGAAACATAGATCAATGGAACAAGATAGAAAGCCCAGAGATAAACCCACACACCTATGGTCAACTAATTTATGACAAAGGAGGCAAGGATATACAATGGAGAAAAGACAGTCTCTTCAATAAGTGGTGCTGGGAAAACTTGACACCTCCACATAAATGAATGATATTAGAACACTCCCTGACACCATATACAAAAATAAACTCAAAATGGATTAGAGGGCTTCCCTGGTGGCGCAGTGGTTGAGAGTCCGCCTGCCGATGCAGGGCACACGGGTTCGTGCCCCGGTCGGGGAAGATCCCACATACCGCGGAGCGGCTGGGCCCGTGAGCCATGGCCGCTGAGCCTGCGCGTCCGGAGCCTGTGCTCCGCAACGGGAGAGGCCACAACAGTGAGAGGCCGCGTACAGAAAAAAAAAAAAAAAAATGGATTAGAGACCTAATTGTAAGACCAGACACTATAAAACTCTTAGAGGCAAACATAGGAAGAACATTCTTTGACATAAATCACAGCAAGATCTTTTTTGATCCACCTCCTAGAGTAATGGAAACAAAAACAAAAATAAACAAATGGGACCTAATGAAACTTAAAGCTTTTGCACAGCAAAGGAAATCATAAAGAAGATGAAAAGACAACCCTCAGAATGGGAGTATATATTTGCAGACGAATCAACGGACAAAGTATTAATCTCCAAAATATACAAACAGCTCATGTAGCTCAATATTTAAAAAACAAACAACCCAGTCCAAAAACGGGCAGAAGATCTAAATAGATATTTCTCCAAAGAGGACATACAGATGGCCAAGAGGCACATGAAAAGCTGCTCAACATCACTAATTATTAGAGAAATGCAAATCAAAACTACAATGAGGTATCCCCTCACACCAGTTAGAATGGGCATCATCAGAAAATCTACAAACAACAAATGCTGGAGAGGGTGTGGAGAAAAGGGAACCCTCTTGCACGGCTGGTGGGAATGTAAATTGATACAGCCACTATGGAGAACAGTATGGAGGTTCCTTAAAAAAGTAAAAGTAGAATTACCATATGATCCAGCATCCCACTACTGGGCATATACCCAGGGAAAACCATAATTCCATAATACACATGCACCCCAATGTTCATTACAGCACTATATTCAATAGCCAGGTCATGGAAGCAACCTAAATGCCCATCGACAGACGAACGGATAAAGAAGATGTGGTACATCTATACAATGAAATATTACTCAGACATAAAAAGGAATGAAATTGGGTCATTTGTTGAGACGTGGATGGATCTAGAGACTGTCATACAGAGTGAAGTAAGTCAGAACGAGAAAAACAGATATCGTATATTAACGCATGTATGTGGAACCTAGAAAAATGGTACAGGTGAACCAGTTTGCAGGGCAGAAGTTGAGACACAGATGTTGAGAACAAACATATGGACACCAAGGTGGGGGGAAGCCATATGGGGGTGGGGATTGTGGTGTGATGAATTGGGCGATTGGGATTGACATTTATACACTGATGTGTATAAAATTGCTGACTAATAAGAACCTGCTGTATAAAAAAATAAATAAAATAAAATTCAAAAAACATTAAAATAAAAAAATAATAAAAGTTAACAATGTTGCACAAAATATATATATCTAAGGATAAGTAGTATTAATGTTACAAAAAAAGAAAAATCAAATGATCCTATTCCAATATTCACCTTGGGAAAATTGCAGGCAAAGCAATAATATATCAAGGTTTTGAAGATTCATAAGACCACAACTGAAATGAAAGCATCATTTAGGTTTATTACACCATCACATGAACTTCATGCCCAATCACCCATCTGGTTCATAAGAATCAGGAAAAAAGTCTGATTCCTCCTGTCCGACTCTGACTGTAGGACATTTACTTCACTGCCCACCCCAAGTTCTGGGATTACCACTCTCCCTCATGCTGGAGAATTCTTAAAATATTTTTGAAGCATTCCAGGAAATCATTCATCTCTGCTATTGGGCAAAGTTTAAGAACTAGCATGGGTTCTCAGAGTTGCTTTTTACATATTAGCTTATGTTAGTATAGGACTGTTATCAAACTACTTCCCCAGTAGTTAAGACCTTCCATCCTTAAATTGGTGCAGATAGCTCTGCTAACCTCCCTCAGATGTGAGGTATGATAGCCATGGCACATTGCCATCTCACATGTTACCATCAACTCTAAGTTTATCATCAGTATATAAGAGTCTCTAAATTGTGCATTTCCAATTAGGGATTTGTTCTGTCTTCCACTCCTGAGTACCAGGATTCCATCTTCATTTATTTGGAACCCATCTTTATTGTAGGTGTATATCTAGTTGGCAGCCGTATAGTGACTTTTTCCACCCTCAGATCCCCACCTCCAGCTATCTATGACCAAGCGCCAATTCATGTTGCTATTTTTATTGGTTCACCAAACCTGCAGCAGCTTCAATAAGAATTTATAAACTTAGGTGTTTAAATTTTAATGTTAAAGGTAGTATATATCCGTGTTGCAGATATATACCATCCCAACACTCCTACATGCTGAAAGAAACAAAGGAAGACAGAAGGGAGGGGAAAAGATAAGGAGGAAGGAAAACAGGGAAGGAAGGAGGGAGGGAGAGAGAAAGAGAAAGAAGGAATGAAGAAAGGAGGGAAGGAGGGAAGGCAGGAATTAAGGAAGGAAAATTTCTGCCTTTAACTAGCTGGTTGATTATGGGGAGAAAACTTGCCTTCCTGGGTGTCATTTTTTTTTTCAGTTTTAACATGTAAATCCTTGTTTTGTACAATTTTATTTTTGCAACCATACATTTAATTGAATGTGAGGCCAAGTCCAATATATTAAACAAAGGTTTGGCTGTTCAGTTCTCTGATCTCTGGCTCCCTCAGAATACAGCATGATAATCCCCAGGATAAGAAAATAATAACTACATTTAATGAGACCTTACCATATGTCAGGCTTTCTGCTATGACAGTCACATATGCTATTCATTTTTCTAGCAAAACAAGCTATTAATATGTACAGGGAGCAGTATGGAGTGTTGGTTTAATAGTTAGGATGCAGAGTCAGTCTGCCAGGGTAGGAATGTCAAGGCTAACCCTTGCTTAACTATATCATTTGAACAAGTTACTTAATTTGTCTGTACCTTGGTTTCTTCATCTGTAAGAAAGAAATAATATTACTTTCCTTATGGGCATAGTGGTGTGGGGTTTAAATCAGAAAAAGTATCCAAGCACATAATAAATACTCAATGCCCATGAACCATTCTTATTAGATCCAATTTATAGGTTAGAAAAGTGGGGCTCAGAGAATTTAAGTAACAATCCTAAATCACATAGCAATCAAAGGTCATAGCTAAAGATCAACCCTGTCTGCAACCCCTAAGTCATGCTCCTATCCACTATATTAGATGATTTCTTAGATCCTCACCTTGAGATCACCCATAATTTTGTGATATATTCACCCAAAGTTAAGTCATCAAACTGTTCTTACTTTTTAATTGGCTTATGTTTCTGACAAACTGATTTTTAATAATTTTAAAATACAGAATCTAGCTACTTTGGTATTGCTGTTTGTAAACTATTGTTATACATACGTGAAAATAAAAACCTTTTAAACAGGTTCATAGTATTATATCACATGATATCCCATAATCACTTTCACTGATCCTTGGTCATTATATTTTTTTTCCAGATTTTAGGGAGAGAGATTTTTGGTTTTATTTTGTTACTAAAACCATATTGAAATAAATATGCATTTATAAAAATCTCTGTGCACTGGCATGACTCTATAGGAATTTCTAACATTGATGACATTAATACCACTGTTAAAAAAGTATGTGCTTTTTATACTATGCTACATACTGCCGAATCTCCCTTCAAAAAGTAACACCAATTCACATGCTCATGTGAGTCTATTTCCCCTCTCTCTTGACATTTTTTAAAATAACAACATAATTTAAGAAAAAAATTTTTTTGAATTTTACTTTATTTTTTTATACAGCATGTTCTTATTAGTTATCCATTTTATACATATTAGTGTATATATGTCAATGCCAATCTCCCAATTCATCACATCACCAACTCCCTTGGTGTCCATACGTTTGTTTTCTACATCTACGTCTCTATTTCTGCCCTGCAAACCAGTTCATCTGTACCATTTTTCTAGGTTCCACATATATGCATTAATATACGATATTTTTTTTTCTCTTTCTGACTTACTTCACTCTGTATGACAGTCTCTAGATCCATCCACGTCTCTACAAATGACCCAATTTTGTTCCTTTCTATGGCTGAGTAATATTTCATTGTACTTATGTACCATATCTTCTTATCTGCAAGTACATTATGCTGGTTGGCTTTTTATTTATTATTTATTGATATTCTACTGTATATTTTTTAAAGATTTGAGGTAGTTTATAGCTTCAACATACATATAAATGTGACTGCTCAATTTAAAATATAAACATGGGCTTCCCTGGTGGCGCAGTGGTTGAGAATCTGCCTGCTAATGCAGGGGACACGGGTTCGATCCCTGGTCTGGGAAGATCCCACATGCCGCGGAGCAACTAGGCCCGTGAGCCACAACTACTGAGCCTGCGCGTCTGGAGCCTGTGCTCCACAACAAGAGGGGCCGCGATAGTGAGAGTCCCACGCACCGCGATGAAGAGTGGCCCCCGCTTGCCACAACTAGAGAAAGCCCTCACACAGAAACGAAGACCCAACACAGAAAAAATAAATAAATTAAAAAAAAAAAAAAAGAACTATAAAAAAAAAAAAATAAAAAAAACAAATAAATAAAATATAAACAGTAATACATACCAATAAAAAGAAGGACAAATACATCAGAAAATTCGGAAGGATTTACTCCTGAATGCCTGGCACTTCTAGGCAACAGAGATATGGTAAAGAGTAAGACAGATAAGTCCCTGGTCTCATATAGCTTATATTTTAGTAGAATAAATAAATTAAAATATGAATAAATGTTATTTCAGTTAGTGAAGAAGGCTATCAATAAAGTAAAACAGTGTAACAATGGGCAGAGTTATTTTAAATAGATTAATTTAAACAAAGAGATAATATGACTACATTTCCATACTAGAGAACAATTCAGGTGGAAGCAATCAGTAAGGTTTTAAGCACCACTGGAAGACAGAAAAGCTCTACTGTAAGACAGATGAGCTGCTTGGTGGATCCATGCCTTAGATAATAAGGGAAAACAGGCAGCTTATGGCAAATCAAACGTTAAACAAAATGTTCTCACTTCCAGATGTTATGTTTGTCCTCTCATTTTCAACAATTCATGGAAATCACTGATTCCTAATCATTTACCGTATGCAGTGGGGAGACAGAGGGAATTAAATCTCATATCCAATAATGGTCAATATAAAGAAAGCCAAAAGAGTAGAAAACAACCAGACATGCTTCACTTCCATAACTGGCTAATACAAAGAATCCCCCCATCTTTCAATGAAACTGTTTTCAGGCTCCTCAGAAGACCTCCAAGTTTTCATTCCAAAGTAAAGATATGAAAGTTAAGTATGATTTCCTGAAACTCAGGGATGAGGCAAGACAACCAGAGTATTTGTGAGTCTCTTATACTGTCATTCTAGAAACTGTAGAATGTTAAGCAGACTACTGATTCACTAGAGAAATACTCCTAGTCATCTCAGGTTTGTTTATAACAACAGACAAAGGAGAGACCTAGCTCATAGAGCAGCATGTCATAAAATGGAGACAGCTCACTGCTAAGGGCAAATTTAGAACTCTGAATGAAGAAAAGATATGTGCCCACACTGCACCCAGACACAGAAATCCAAGTGAGATAATAAGGGTGTCAAAATTAAAACTGCCATATATAGCACAAGAAAGTTCATAAAAAGAACTTAATTCTAATGTTGTAATTAGAAATTAATGGAAAAATCTCAACAAAACCTTCAGAGTGAAAACACAGCCCAGGGGGATCCATCTGAAATGATTTGCCAAATTAATGATTAACTGTCAAAGGACCTATACAAGCAAAAACAGAGAAGATTTTAAAATTATGTATGTATAATTCTATGATGATAAATTTGAAAGCATCAGTGAGCTGTACTCCTTTCTGGGGAAATAGCTATGTTTAGTTCAAATAGAAGGACAAAACCTTCTAGGAAAAGAAAAAAAAGAACTGTGGGGAAAGAAAAATCACAAAATATCTAGTAGGGGAGGGGAATTTCCCCCTCTTTTCCCTCTTAGCTCTTTTGGCTAGCAATTAAAATGACATAAAGCAGATTAACAAGAGAAAAACAAATTTATTTTGCACATATGGGGAATCTACATAAGCATGAAGAATCTCAAAGACAATAAGGCAAGATGAGGTATATATATTGTTCTGGACTAAGAAGAAGAAGGTAGGGGTCTGGACTTCAAAGGAAAGGAAAATAATTCACAGAAAGATGAAAATAACTAATTTTTGGTAAACAAATGTTTGCTGGGCCACCTAGAGACAACAGGACAGAAAGGACTTTCATCAAATGGGCCTTACTAGGTTCCTTCCTGTTTACCACACTTAATTCAATACTTTACTATAGTTATCTATGGTGATAACTCCTTTCTGGAACAAGCTTTCTGTCTTAAATTTTTTAGGCAGTAAGCGTGAAGTTCAAAGGTTCTTCCTGAGTCTTTTGGGTCCTGCTTCTTTTCAGCTCTAAATAATCCACATGCCAGAGTGGCACATCTTGGAGCGACTTGCCCTGAACCCCCCATCAGTCTCAAAAGAAAGTTTTACCAGAAACTTCTTTTCACATTCTCAAGGAAGAGATAATTGGTATAAACTCCATTAAAGAATAAAGGAAAGAGCAACTTTGAATGGAAGACTCTTAATAGAGTTTATTGATGGCCTGATGTAACTTCCTCATAAAAATTAGTGTCCTCATCCAAACCCATTTGTGAAGGAACACCTTCCCTTAAGGCTTTGTTAGCAGCAATATTGCCTTTTTCCTGGTTCCCTCTTGAAACCAAGCAGGATCTTGTGGGGCTCCTGGACACAGAGCCTTTCTGTGTCCCCTGTTTCTTGTTTGTAGGAAATAGGGAAGGTCATGGAGGCTGAAACCTAAGTTCCAAAGGGCAGGTTCAAACGGTTGTTGATCAGGGAAAGGAAGTGATGCAGAGACAAGGGAGGAGCAGTCAAAAAATAATAGTGCAGCCTTGGGGCAGAGTCCAGGTTCTGCCTCAAGGGATACACATAATAATATCTTTGAGCTCTTCTACAAAACTAAAACCCCCAACAAATGGAAGATGTTAACTACTTGATGAAGCAATCTTCATTCCAGAAAAGGTCACAGTTTGATAACCTCTGAGAACCAGAGAAGCTCATCAGGTGACCACCTGAGGCCAGATTAAAGGAGTGAAGGCCCTGCACACACCCTGATCCTTATCAGCAACCCCACCTTTGAACCATTGCTATAAAACTCCTCACCAAACCCCTGGGTTGGGGCACACAGTTTTTGAGGGTACAAGCCCACTATGTCCCCCTTTGCCTGGCAAAGCAATAAAGATATTCTTTTCTACTTCACCCAAAACTCATCTCCAAGATTCAATTTGGCACTGGTGCACAGACGCCAAGTTTTTGGCATCACTCTCAATTCCTTTCTAATCAGAATAGACATTAACCAAAGGGGTGGTGGGAAGAAAAGTTTCTGATGTTGTTTCTTAGGAGTCTTTGGCCTTGCTTTTGATGTTCCAGGAAGTATACCAATAGTATCAAGTCCCTGATTCTAACTTTGAAGAGCCTTATTTACCTTAATGTTACCAGTGGGAGGAATTTGAGAAGAAAACTTTCCAAAGCAATTAGTTTGATACAACTCAAAAAACAAAGGAACAACAGGAAAGACATTATGCAAATGTGTGGCTTTTCAAAACTATACTGCCTTGAGAAGAGCTTGGTCAGATGTCTAGCAGAAAACGGCACAAGGAGAAGATTGAAATGTTCTGCTGTTCTACACTCACTTACAGCTCTGTTTTAATATTTAGCTTCAATTTGATTAATATTATGCATTCGACACATAAAAATAGGCTTAGAGGAAATTCACATATGAATAAAGACACGAATATTTCTAAATAAGATATAAGCAAATTAAACTCAGCAGTGCATCTACCATGACCAAGTTGGTTTTAATTTAGAAATACAAAGATTTTATAATCATAGGAAATCTCTTTTAACAGAAATGTGTTCAAATAAGGGAACACTTTTGACAATCTCAACAGACTCCAAAAGGACATGTGATAATATTCAATACTTAATCCTGACACATATTTTAAGAAATGAGCAATTCACTATTATGTATCTTAAAAGAGTATTTTGGACAATTAAATTCTAAAGGTTTTAGTAAGGAGACTAGAATACTACTTTCCTAATATTATTTAATATTGATAACACCCAAAAAAATGTAGTGTAAAATTAATTATAATTAATAATTAAGTAGGGTAGCCTTATAAGAAAAAAGTAATAAAAGCTAATGAGTAAAATTAATTACCATTGTCAGGGAGAAAACAATCTTCCTCTGCTCTTCTAGCTTCTCCTGGTTGGTCTAAGAATTAAACTGATGTGAGACAGATTAACAGGAGAAAATCAAACAAAAATTTAATAACAAGTATACATGGGAAAGATCCAGGAAAACTGAGTAACTCACCAAAATGATCAAAGCCCTCAACTTAAATACCATCCTCAGCTAAAGACAAAGAGGATGTTGAGGGTGGAGAGACTCAGTTATGGGAGGTTACCAGGAAAAGTACAGTAAACAAGGGTGACTGTGAGTTACACAGATTTAAGTCACTGCCATCTACACTGATGTTTCTAGAGATTTGGTCATCCTCTTCTAGGTAAAGAGAAGGAAACACCCTTACAAATGTAAATCTCCCATACCAATGTAAGTGTTTCTTACAAAAGGGCAACTCCTAATTGTTTTTAGAGCCCTTCCATGTCTGCTGTTTCTCAGAAAATAACCAGCTTAAAACAATATGCCAAAGGGACATATTTCAGGGTGGCAAATTCTTCTCCCTTAAACTATAAACTACAATAAAAAAATTCCAGTCATATAGCAAGCACAATCTAAGTATTTCATATATTTATGAAAAACATCTAAAATATTAAGATTTGAGTAAATCATGAGCCATTCCATTTTTATAAATCAGAAAACTGATTTATGTAAAAGTATAGATTCTTCCAAAGTAATATCTAGAGTTAATGCCACTGCCAACAAAATGCAGATGGATTTTTTCTGAAGTTAGCAGAATGACTCTCAAGCTTATACACAGGAGTTAACATATCTAACAGGTAATATATTTTTTTTTTTTTTTTTTTTTTTTATGCGTTACGCGGGCCTCTCACTGTTGTGGCCTCTCCCGTTGCGGAGGACAGGCTCCGGACGCGCAGGCTCAGCGGCCATGGCTCACGGGCCCAGCCGCTCCGCGGCATGTGGGATCTTCCCAGACTGGGGCACGAACCCGTGTCCCCTGCATCGGCAGGCGGACTCTCAACCACTGCGCCACCAGGGAAGCCCAGGTAATATATTTTTGACAAAGAAAAATAATAGAGGAAAATTTTTTGTGCTAAATACTAAAAAATATTATGTCGAGGAGGATGAAATGTTCTTCTATCCTTCGAAGTTCATCTGGTTAGTCTAAGGATTAAACTGATGTGAGACAAATTAACAGGAGAAAAACATCTAATAATACATATACATGGGAGACACCAAGGAAAACTGAGTAACTTGCTCAAATGACAGAAGCCCTCACCTTAAATATCATCCTCAGCTAAAGATGAAAGGGGAGAAAGTCAATTATGGCAGGTTATCAGGAAAAGCACAGTGAATAAGGGTAAGATTGTTATACATATTTAAGTCATTGTCTTATCCAGTGATAAGAGTAACTAGAGATTTGGTCATCCTCCTCTTCCTAGTTCAAAGAAGGAGACACCTTAACAAATGGAAATTTCCCTTATAAATGTAAATATCTCTTACAAAAGGGTAACTCCTACTTGGTTTTCAGAGTTTCCCCCAGCCTGCTGTTTCCTAGAAAATAATCAGCTTAAAATAATTAATATGCCAGTGACATATTTTAGGGGGGAAAATCATCCTCCCTTTCAATTACAAATCTACAATTATAATATAATATTGGCAGGAAATTTTACAGATATAAAAAAGTCATAAGGATATTCCTGAAATGGACCTTCGTATAAAAAGAATTTAATATGTGATATAAACGACAATGGAGACCAATAACAAAGGGATGAATTATTCAAGAGAAGGTGGGAAAAAATTAATTATTAAAAAAATCTTATTTACACTATATAGCATACTGCAATATGAATCTCAAATGAATTTGAGTTAAAGGATAAAAAAGCATATCAGAAAAATAAAGACTTATAGAATTGATTTCAGAAAGGGCAAAACTTAAAGAGTAAGTAGTAAATAACTCAGACAGGAAAAGAAATACATTTATGTGTATGTATTTGTGCAGTTGTACACAATTTTTAACAGAATGCATATCAAACAATAAAAGGAAATTAAAAAGCAAAATAAAATTTGTAAAAATTTGTCACACCTAGTAACCTTGAATGATTTACAGACATCAAACCTGTGTCATTGCAACAGGGCTCTTTATGTTCAAGGAAGAGAATAAAATCACAAGTCAGGTTTTTTTGCCATTGTGAGCAGATAGGGTAAGGCATCCCCAATGAACGAGAACCAGACATAACTTTCTTAACATAAGAGGAGCCATTTTAGGCCTAAGCCATTCTGTGATCTAAACCTGGCCACAATGCTTGCCCTTGCAGAAGCATAGGTCCCAGTGTTTAATGATTTGAAGGAAACAAAAGAAGGCAAAAACAAACATCTATTAGCAGGCCAGGAAGAGAACTTAATAATAGCAAAGATAATAAATTACTTACAAAGACTTGCAGTTCTGTTTCAGTGGTAAACCTTTAGGTTGAAGGACATACTTGAGCTATTTCACAGAATTCAAACTCCCTGGAGCTCTCAACCACCAGATTAACTGGAACCTAGGAATCATAATGTTGACCTTTTCTGATCCTTGTGACTTTAACTAGAGCCTGAACTCTGCCAACGTTTGCCTCAATTCTACCACTGAATTCTCCTCTGCTCAAGCCCCTTAATGAATATGCATGTACCCTTAGCTTAAAACTTCCCCAATTTTGCTGTTTGGGGAGACACTGCTTGAGAAAAGACCCATGGTGTTCTCCTTACTTGCTGCAAGTAATAAACCGTTCCTTCTCCTGTTCTTTGACTTCGTTGTGTCTTTTGGCTCCACACCCACCAAGAGGCAAACCCAGTTTTTGGGTAACAAGATTATGCTTAGAAGCATAAGAAACACACAATCATTACGCTGAACTATGAGACTCCTGATGTGACCCATTTCATATTTACATGCCTCCTGTGCACAAACCATTTTTCAGAGGAGCACTTAAAGAGGCAATAAATAAGCAAAATGAAGGGCAGTAAAAAATGAAAACAAAAGGGATTACCTTTATTGATGGTGTTACTTTGGTTATTTTGTTTTCAAGCTAAGTAAGGACAGCAAGGCAATGGGGTGATGAAAGAAAGGAAGGTAGGAAGGGAAGGACAGATAAACTTTGAATTTAGTGAATGAAAAATATATTCATGAAGAGGAAAAATTATTTTCCCTCTACCCTTCGAGATTCTCAGTTGAAAACCCCTTGTAATAGAAGATTAACAGGAGAAAAACAAACGGACATTTAATAACATGTATACCTCCTATATATATGGGAGATATCCAGGAAGATTGAGTAACTCCTCCAAATGGCCCCATCTCCAGTTAAAGACAAAAGTGATGTTGTGAGGTGGGGGAGCCTGTTATAGGAGGCTATAAAGAAAAGCACAGTAGACCAGAGGGCAGACAGCAGAAGCAAGAAGAACTACAATTCTGCAGCCTGTGGAAGGAAAACCACATTCTCAGAAAGATAGACAAAATGAAAAGGCAAAAGACTTTGTTCCAGATAGAGGAACAAGATAAAATCACAGAAAAACAACTAAATGAAGTGGAGATAGGCAACCTTCCAGGAAAAAAATTCTGAATAATGATAGCGAAGATGATCCAGGACCTCGGAAAAAGAATGGCGGCAAAGATCGATAAGATGCAAGAAATGTTTAACAAAGACCTAGAAGAATTAAAGAACAAACACTTAGAAGAATTAAAGAACAAACAAACAGAGATGAACAATACAATAACTGAAATGAAAAACACACTAGAAGGAATCAATAGCAGAATAACTGAGGCAGAAGAACAGATAAGTGACCTGGAAGACAGAATGGTGGAATTCACTACAACGGAACAGAATAAAGCAAAAAGAATGAAAAGAAATGAAGACAGCCTAAGAAACCTCTGGGACAACATTAAACACAACAACATTGGCATTATACAGGTCCCAGAAGGAGAAGAAAGAGAGAAAGGACCCAAGAAAATATTTGAAGAGATTATAGTTGAAAACTCCCCTAACATGGGAAAGGAAATAGCCACCCAAGTCCAGGAAACACAGAGAGTCCCAGGCAGGAGAAACATGCCAACACACACAGCAAACAAACTCACAAAAATTACAGACAAAGAAAAAGTATTAACAGCAACATGGGAAGAATGACAAATAACATACAAGGGAACTCCCATAAGATTAACAGCTGATTTCTCAGCAGAAACTCTACAGGCCAGAAGTGAGTGGTACAATATACTTAAAGTGATGAAAGGGAAGAACCTACAACCAAGATTACTCTACCCGGCAAGGATCTCATTCAGATTTGACAGAGAAATCAAAAGCTTTACAGACACGCAAAAGCTAAGAGAATTCAGCACCACCAAACCAGCTCTACAACAAACACTAAAGGAACTTCTCTAAGTGGGAAGCACAAGAGAAGAAAAGGACCTACAGAAACAAACCTATAACAATTAAGAAAATGGTAAAAAGAACATACATACCAATAATTACCTTAAACGTGAATGGATTAAATGCTCCAACAAAAAGACATAGGCTCGCTCAATGGATACAAAAGCAAAACCCATAAATATGCTGTCTACCACACACCCACTTCAGACCTAGGGACACATATGGAAAAAGATATTCCATGCAAATGGAAATGAAAAAGCTGGAGTAGCAATAATCATATCAGATAAAACAGAGTTTAAAATAAAGAATTTTACAAGAGAAAAGGAAGGACACTATATAATGATCAAGGGATCAAACCAAGAAGAACATATAACAATTATAAATATATATGCACCTAACATAGGAGCACCTCAATACACGTGGCAACTGCTAACAGCTATAAAAGAGGAAATCGAAAGTAACACAATAATAGTGGGGAACTTTAACACCTCATTTATACCAATGGGCAAATCATCCAGACAGAAGATGAATAAGGAAACACAAGTTTTTGGGCTTCCCTGGTGGCGCAGTTGGTTGAGAGTCCGCCTGCCGATGCAGGGGACACGGGTTCATGCCCCGGTTCAGGAAGATCCCACATGCCGCAGAGCACCTGGGCCTGTGAGCCATGGCCACTGAGACTGCACTTCCGGAGCCTGTGCTACACAATGGGAAAGGCCACAACAGTGAGAGGCCCGCGTACTGCAAAAAACCCCACCCCCCCCAAAAAGAAACCAAGAAACACAAGCTTTAAATGACACAACAGACGACATAGATTTAATTAATATTTACAGGACATTCCATCCAAAAACAGCAGATCACACTTTCTTCTCAAGTGCGCACAGAACATTCTCTAGGACAGATCCAATCTTGGGTCACATATCAAGCCTTGGTAAATTTAAGAAAACTGAAATCATATCATGCATCTTTTCCAGCCACCACGCTATGAGATTAGAAATCAATTACAGGGAAAAAAACATAAGAAACACAAACACATGGAGGCTAAACAACATGTTACTGAATAACCAAGAGATCATTGAAGAAATGAAAGAGGAAATCAAAAAATATCTAGAGACAAATGAAAATGAAAACACGACAATCCAAAACCTATGGGATGCAGCAAAAGCAATTCTAAGAGGGAAGTTTATAGCAATACAAGCCTATGTCAAGAAACAAGAAACATCTCAAATAAACAATCTAACCTTACACCTAAAGGAACTAGAGAAAGAAGAACAAACAAAACCCAATGTCAGTAGAAGGAAAGAAATCATGAAGATCAGAGCAGAAATAAATGAAATAGAGACAAAGAAAACAATAGCAAAGATCAATAAAACTAAAAGCTGGTTATTTGAGAAGATAAACAAAATTGATAAACCATTAGCCAGACTCATCAATAAAAAGAGGCAGAGGACTCAAATCAATAAAATTAGAAACGAAAAAGGAGAAGTTACAATGGACACTGCAGAAATACAAAGCAACATAAAAGACTACTACAAGCAACTCTATGCCAATAAAATGGACAAGCTGGAATAAATGGACAAAGTTTTAGAAAGGTATAACCTTCCAAGACTGAACCAGGAAGAAATAGAAAATATGAACAGACCAATCACAAGTAATGAAATTGAAACTGAATAAAAATCTTTCAACAAACAAAACTCCAGGAGCAGATGGCTTCACAGGTGAATTCTATCAAACATTTAGAGAAGATCCAGCACCCATCCTTCTCAAACTCTTCCAAAACATTGCAGAGGAAAGAATACTCCCAAACTCATTCTATGAGGCCACCATCACCCTGATACCAAAACCAGACAAAGATACTACAAAAAAAGAACATTTCAGACCAATATCACTGATGAATATAGATGCAAAAATCCTCAACAAAATACTAGCAAACAGAATCCAACAACACATTAAAAGGACCATACACCATGATCAAGTGGGGTTTATCCCAGGAATGCAGGGATTCTCCAATATATGCAAATCAATCAATGTGATACACCATATTAACAAATTGAAGAATAAAAACAATATGACCATCTCAATAGAGGCAGAAAAAGCGTCTGAAAAAATTCACAACCCATGTATGATAAAAACTCTCCAGAAAATGTGCATAGAGGGAAACTACCTCAACATAATAAAGGCCATGTACGACAAACCTACAGCAAACATCATTCTCAATGGTGAAAAACTGAAAGCACTTCCTCGAAGATCAGGAACAAGACAAGGATATCCACTATTGCCACTATTATTCAACATAATTTTGGAAGTCCTAGCCATGGCAATCAGAGAACAAAAAGAAATAAAAGGAATACAAGTCAGAAAAGAAGTAAAACTGTCACTGTTTGCATATGACATGATACTATACATAGAGAATCCTAAAGATGCCACCAGAAAACTACTAGGGCTAATCAATGAATTTGGGAAAGTTGCAGGATACAATATTAATCCACAAAAATATCTTGCATTCCTATACACTAACAATGAAAGATCAGAAAGAGAAATTACGGAAACATTTACCATTTACCATTGCAACAAGAATAACAAAATACCTAGGAATAAAACTACCTAGGGAGACAAAGGACCTGTATGCAGAAAACTATAAGATACTGATGAAAGAAATTAAAGATGATACCAACAGATGGAGAGATATACCATGTTCTTGGACTGGAAGAAGCAATATTGTGAAAATGACTATATGACCCAAAGCAATCTACAGACTCAATGCAATCCCTATCAAATTACCAATGGCATTTTTTACGGAACTAGAACAAAAAAATCTTAAAATTTGTATGGAGACACAAAAGACCCCGAATAGCCAAAGGAGTCTTGAGGCAAAATAAACGGAGCTGGAGGAATCAGACTCCCTGACTTCGGACTATACTACAAAGCTACAGTAATCAAGACAATATGGTACTGGCACAAAAACAGAAATACAGATCAATGGAACAGGATAGAAACCCCAGAGATAAACCCATGCACCTATGGTCAACTAATCTATGACAAAGGAAGCAAGGGTATACAATGGAGAAAAGAAATTCTCTTCAGTAAGTGGTGTGGGGAAAACTGGACAGCTACATGTAAAAGAATGCAATTAGAACACTCCCTAACATCACATACAAAAATGAACTCAAAATGGATTAGAGGCCTAAATGTAAGACCGGACACTATAAAACTCTTAGAGGAAAACACAGGAAGAACACTATTTATTTATTTATTTTTTTGCATTATGCGGGCCTCTCACTGTTGCGGCCTCTCCTGTTGTGGAGCACAGGCTCCGGACATGCAGGCTCAGCGACCATGGCTTACGGGCCCAGCCGCTCCGTGGCATGTGGGATCTTCCTGGACCGGGGCACGAACCCATGTCCCCTGCATCAGCAGGCAGACTCCCAACCACTGCGCCACCAGGGAAGCCTGGAAGAACACTCTTTGACATAAATCATAAATCACAGCAAGATCTTTTCTGATCCACCTCCTAGAGTAATGGAAGTAAAAACAAAAATAAACAAATGGGACCTAATGAAACTTAAAAGTTTTGCACAGCAAAGGAAACCATAAACAAGACAAAAAGATAGCCCTCAGAATGGGAGAAAGTATTTGCAAATGAATCAACGGACAGAGGATTAATCTCCAAAATATATAAACAGCTCATACAGCTCAATATTAAAAAACAAACAGCCCAATCAAAAACTGGGCAGAAGATCTAAATAGACATTTCTCCAAAGAAGACATACAGATGGCCAAGAGACACTTGAAAAGATGCTTAACATCACTAATTATCAGAGGAATGCAAATCAAAACTACAATGAGGTTATCGCCTCACAATAGTGAGAATAGGCATCATTAGAAAATCTACAAACAACAAATGCTGGAGAGGGTGTGGAGAAAAGGGAACCCTCTTGCACTTTTGGTGGCAATGTAAATTGATACAGCCACTATGGAGAACAATACAGAGGTTCCTTAAAAAACTAAAAATAGAATTACCATATGACCCAGCAATCCCACTACTGGGCATATACCCAGAGAAAACCGTAATTCCATAAGACACACGCATCCCAATGTTCATTGCAGCACTGTTTACAATAGCCAGGTCATGGAAGCAACCTAAAAGCCCATAGACAGATGAATGGATAAAGAAGATGTGGTACATATATACAATGGAATATTGCTCAGCCATAAAAAGGAACGAAATTGGGTCATTTGTGGAGCCGTGGACGGATCTGGAGACTGTCATATAGCGTGAAGTAAGTCAGAAAGAGAAAAACAAAGATTGTATATCATCGCATATATACAGGACCTAGAAAAATGGTACAGATGAAGCAGTTTGCAGGGCAGAAATTGAGACACAGATGTAGGGAACAAATGTATGGACACCAAGCGAGGAAAGCAGCAGGGATGGGGGTGGTGGTGTGATGAATTGGGAGATTGGGGCTGACATGTATACACTGATGTGTATAAAATGGATGACTAATAAGAACCTGCTGTATAAAAAAATGAATAAAATAAAATTTAAAAATTCAAAAACACAAGAAAAAACCAAACAACCGGATTCAAAATGAGCAAAAGACTTGAATAGATATTTCTCCAAAGAAGAGACACAAATGGCCAATAAGCACATGAAAAGATGCTCAACATCACCAATCATTAGGGAAATGCAAATCAAAACTGCAACATGATACCACCTTACACCCATTAGGATGGCTACTATCAAAATAATAGAATATGAGTGTTTGCAAGGACATGGAGAAACTGGGACCCTGGTATACTACTGGTGGAAATTGGTACAGTCAGTATGGAAAACAGTATGGTGTTTCCTCAAGTAATTAAAGATAGAATTACTATATGAACCAGCATACTATATACTTCTGCACATATACCCCAAAGAATTCAAAGTAGGATTTCAAAGAGAGATTTGTACACCCATGTTCATAATAGCATTATTCGTAATAACTAAATCATGGAAGCAACTCAAGTGTCCATGTGTGGATGAACGGATAAGCAAAATGTGGATATACATGTAATGGAATATTGTTCAGTCTTAAAAAGGAAGGAGATTCTGCAGTATGTTTATACCATGGATGAACCTTGGGGACATTATGCTAAATGAAATTAGCCAGTCAGGAAAAGGTACATACTATATGATCCCACTTATATGAGGTACTCAGCATAGTCAAAATCATAAAGACAGAAAGTAGACTAGTGGTTAACAGGGGCTGGGGGCAAGGAGTAATGGGGAGTTATTGTTTAATGGGTATAGAGCTTCAATTTCACAAGATGAAAACAGTTATGGGGATGGACAGAGGTGATTTTTGCACAACAACATGAACGTATTTGATACCGCTGAACTGTACACTTAAAAAATGGTTAAGATGGAAAAAAATTGTTTATCATGAAATATATCAAAGTGTAAATAAAATACATATGTATAATTTAAAGAATAATAATTTTAAAAAGACAAGAAAAGAAAGCCCAGAGATAAACCCAGGCACTAATCTAATCAACTAATCTACGACAAAGGAGGTAAGGACATACAATGGAGAAAAGACAGCCTCTTCAATAAGTGGTGTGGGGAAAACTGGACAGCTACATGTAAAAGAATGAAATTAGAACACTCCCTAACACCATACACAAAAATAAACTCAAAATGGATTAGAGACCTAAATGTAAGACTGGACACTATAAAACTCTTAGAGGAAAACAGGAAGAACACTCTTTGACATAAATCACAGCAAGATCTTTTTTGATCCACCTCCTTGAGTAATGGAAATAAAAACAAAAATAAACAAATGGGACCTAATGAAACTTAAAAGCCTTTGCAAAGCAAAGGAAACTACAATTAAGAAGAAAACACAGACCTCAGAATGGGAGAAAATATTTTTCTTATTAGAAAATAACTAATAAGAACCTGCTGTATAAAAAATAAGTAAAATAAATTTCAAAAAAAAAAGAAAAAAGAAAGGCACAGTAAAAAGGGTATGGTTGTTATGCAGATTTAAGTTAGTTGCCTTCTCCATTAATAAGAGTTTCTAGAGGTTTGGCTATCCTCCTCTTCCCAGGACAGCAAGAGAGACACCCTTACAAATAGACATTCCTCATAAATGTAAATTTCTCTTACAAAAGGGTAACTTCCACTCAGTTTTCAGAACTTCCCCTGTGTCTGCAGTTTCTTACAAATAACGAGCTGAAGATTATCTTTATTACAAAGAGACCTATTTTGGGACAGCAAGTTCTGCTCCCCTTCAATATGAAAGATATATGATGTAGATGACCTATGTGAGTCTACTTACACATGGATTTTTTTCAATAAACATGTACTAAAGTACTACACAGCCAACAATTGATTGAATTCTCAGATGCAGAACTATGAATATGGGGGATGAACTGTAAAGTTAAATGGGAATTTTTGACTTTTCAGAGGGTCAGTGCCCCTAAACCCTGTGTTGTTCAAGGGTAAACTATACTCAGTTTTTCTGGGTCTCTCCCATGTAAACATGTTATAAACATGTTTGATTTTCCCCTGTTAATCTGTCTCATGTCAATATAATTCTTAGACCAGCCAGAAGAACCTAGGAGGGCAGAGGAAAATTTCTTCCTCCCTGGCAATGACTAACAACAGAAGAGATTATTTAAGGCTACATATAAGTTTTAAGAGTTGAGTTTCCTGAATTCCATTCCCACCTCCCGTGATGTCATCTCTCAGGTCATAAAAGCACTACCCCCAAGCTAAGATGCACTCCAGTTACCATCCTCGTCTCTTCTTTCTTTTATCAACGCATTGTCTCCTGCCTCTTACACGAGTACTTGCTCATAACTGGCTATCTTATATAATAAACTAATTTCCCCCTAAAATGCAATTAGGCACAATAGGGCTCCCTACACCACTTCAGAGAATAAAGCCTAACAGTGACTTTACCACCTGCATACCCTGTAAATGTGGTCACCAAAATTACCTTCAAAAATAAACATTTTCTTAAACACATGTGTGTGGAAGTGTGTGGCTGTGGACATGCGCATTTTAAGTTGTTTCTGGACACATATGAAAGGGAGCAGAATTTATCACCCCACAATATGCCTCTTTGGCATAAGGATCATTTTAGGGCTGATTATTTTTAAGCAACAGCAGACACAGAAGAAGTTCTGAAAATGGAGTAGAAGTGGAACCAAGCAGGACCCTGTGAGGCGCTCCCAGGTACAAATCCTTTCCAGGTCCCCCGTTTCTTGTTTGTAGGAAATCAACTTCATTCAGCATCCTTGACCTTCCCTGAGTTCCAAAGGGCAGATTCAAACAGGGAAGGGAGGGAAATGCAGAAACAAAGGAGGGGCAATCAAGAAACAATAGTCCTGGTTACTCCTTGAGGGATACTCATAACAATATCTTTGAGTTCTTGTGCAAGAACTAAGGTCCCCACCCAGGTGAAGGATGGTAACTTCAAGCTGAGCACAAGATTCCTGGAACACCACTCTGTCACCTCACCACCAACCAATCAGAAGAAAGTTTGCACACAGTGGAAGATAATGAAGACTCTGACCCCCTCCCCAAATGATTAACTTCCCTTTCTCCAAAACTTTCATGGTCAAGCAGAACCTTTGGAGTTGGTTTTTGGACATGAGTCCACCTTCTTCCCAGGCTGCCAGCCACCTGAATAAAGCAATATTTTCTTTCCAACCAATACTTGTCTCTTGAGTATTTGCTTTCCAGCAGTGAGCAGCAGAACCTGAGCTGGGTAACATATCTACTTCCATTGGCTTTTCCTATTATGATCCACCCAAAAATATCCATTTGGACCCATTTACTATGACTTGTGGCTTTCTACTTAGAATGTACTAGCAAGGTCCTCTTTCTTTATCACATGCTCAAGGACATCATCAATATTTCTCAGAATGTACTAGCAAGGTCCTCATTCTTTATCACATGCTCAAGGACATTATCAATATTTCTCTTTTTACTACAACATCCCTATCAGCCAAACCTGTGTTTGGTAACAGAAGATACCCTTTGGTAAAAGAAATTTGCATTTACAAGGGAAATCTCCATTTGTAAGGATTTTTATCTCTCTATACCGGGAAGAGGAGGATGAATAAATCTCTAGAAACTCTTCAGTGGAGAAGGCGACAACTTATATCTTCATAATAATCCCATACCTTGTTTACTGTGCTTTTCCCAGTAATCTTCCATTAACTGGCTTCCAGCCCCCAGCACCCACTCTCTGCGTCCCACATCTTCTTTTTTTTTTTTTTTCTTTTTTTTTTTTTTTTTCTTTTTTAGCGTTACGCGGGCCTCTCACTGCTGTGGCCTCTCCCGTTGTGGAGCACAGGCTCCGGACGCGCAGGCTCAGCGGCCATGGCTCACGGGCCCAGCCGCTCCGCGGCATATGGGATCCTCCCGGACCGGGGCACGAACCCGCGTCCCCTGCATCGGCAGGCGGACTCTCAACAACTGCGCCACCAGGGAAGCCCCCACATCTTCTTTTGTCTTTAGCTGGAGATAGTATTTAAGTTGGTGCCTTGGGCCATTTTGGGGAGTTACTCAGTTTTCCTGGGTATACAGGAGATATGCATGTTATTAAACATTTCTTTATTTTTCTCCTATTAATCTGTCTTTTATTATTGGGGCCGGGGGTGGGGGTGGGTTGGGGTGGCTCTCAGCCAAGAACCTAAAAGGGTATAGGGAAAATTATTTTTCCCCTCCAACACATAACGTGAAATAATTCATTTTGGACAATGCATACCACAGTCATAGACAACTTTAAATTTCTGTGGTTAAATGAAGTTTCAAAAACTCTGTCCAAGTCTGATCTAAAGGGCTTACTGATCTAGGTCCTTTGAGAAGTAAAACTTTTCAAAAATACAAAGTAGGAAATTGTGATCACTAAGCCACAGTTACCACTGTGATGTTCCCTGTGTATGGCTTATTCAGAACCTTACAAAAAAAGAACACAAAGTAAGCTGGGGTCCTCTGAAGCTTCAACCCCATGCTTCTTCAAGGTTGCAATCCTGTGAGCTATTCTTGCAATGGCCTTTGATGTAAAGTAGTGAAAACATTGGATTATCCTAAGAATATCATTTTAAAAGGAGGAATTTCTGGGATTTCTCTTTTTCTGCTGCTGACACAGAAAGACCTATCAATCCATGGGCAAGCAAACTGAGAGTGTGACAAGACCATCAGAGATTGCTCAGTTACAGTGAAGGACCTAGAGCCAGCATGTCCCACAGCAGGGATAAATCACAGTTCCTATTTCCATAAGTTACTCAGTTACTTTCCATCAGGAAAGGGAAGCTGGACATGGGAAAAATTCTAGAGTCAATTCACTATTCCAACACTCCTGGGTTGCTTTTTCACTAATGAACAAGGAAAGAATTCTTTCTACCACCAATATCTAATAAGAACCCATAAAAGATATAATTGTCCATAAACACCATTTCTGAAATATAGATGTTCTGATCAAAGATGTTTTGGCCTACATTTGCTCAATTAATTTACACTTGTGCTCTCTTCTAGCACTGTGGGCAACGTAAAGCCTTAGTCACTGTCCCTGAAATTTTTCCAATTTAATCTCACTCAGTTACAATCACTGCCTTGGTTATTCATTCTATTGTACTTTGCATTCAGTCCACAATGCTCCCAGTCACCTAGTCCCCACTCACCCATGGTACGCCAGTTTCACTACTCCAGCAATCATCTCCTAGACGTTTCTTTATTAGCCACTGCAAGCAATGTGGGAACTGAGTTTTGCATTCTGTCTGCCCTTGGGATGTGACCGCAGAATGCTCCTCCACATCTCTAAGAGACAACCAACCTGCCAGAACGGATTTTTTAAGTCAGTCCTTTGCCCCATGTGGTCTCTTTTGATTCTATCAGTTTATGCCAAGGACGTAGTATACATGCTCTGGAGTGAACACCCAATGCCAATTTGAGTCCATTTTTCTCCCCTGTTTTAGCCAAGTGTGGCTCCCGCCTCTAAACTCTTATTGCCTTTCCTTCTGCCACCACAGCTGGTTGCTGTCCTGGAGTTTTATCTTCCCCACTGACTAAAGTACAGGATTGATTTCTGCACCGGGAGAAAAGAATTTAATTGGTGAATAACAGTCACTTTTGTTCCCTTGCATTCAGTGAATTTACACGCTATCTCAGTATTTCAAAAAATGGGGCCTTCAGGCAGGAGTAGCATTTGAATCTGAGCATCAGCCATCTATCCACTGCAAGCACTCAGTGCCCAGTGAAGTTAGGTTGTTACTTAAAAAGCCATAATAGGCGCCATAGAACCCTAACACATTCTATGTCACACACACATTGACAGTCTGTCAACTTCCTAAAGAACAAAGACCCTATACAGTAGCTCTCCTGCTCACTTAATTTTTGTGAATCCCAAGTTAAATTATTTAAGGTATTTTCCCCACTAAAATTACAACTAAACTAATATTACAGAAAACAGAAATATTTGTCAATCTTTCTCAGAAATAGAGTTAAATTAAATATCAATACTTTTATAAGAATAACTGCTGTGTGGCAAGATTCAAATAGCAAGCCCAGCGCCTACACTAAGGGGAAGAGAGTGCACCCCTAAAGGACTTGCCTCCCTGCAAGAATACCCACAAGTTGTGTACCAGGTTATTCTATGTGTCTGTCTCAGCCACAGGGCCACTTCAGTTCTATGCTAGAGAACCAACCTATATCTAACTACCCTGCATCCTGGTATTGAACAACGTCAGTAACATATGGAAATAAATATAATGTCGTAGGACAAGGATCCATTGAATAAAGTAACAGAAGGATTTATTTTGTTTGTAGGGTAGAGGGAGAAAACCCACATTGAAAATCTAACAGGAGAGAAAGTGAGTAGTATGACAGTGAGATAAACTAAATGGACATCTGTGAATCCATGACTGGAAATCAGGGAGAAGTTAGTATTTTTAGAAACCTAAAAGATCTCATTCCCAACCCTCACTTCTACCCTCATTCCCATACATATGTAATTCACAAATAATTATAAATTTGGTATGAAGAATTATCTAGAGATGGATTTTTTCCCATAATGTCTACTTTTACTATTTTTCAAAGTTTCAAGTAATAATTTTTCTCTAAAATATTCTTCTGCTGGTGTGCAAAGCACATGCTAAAAATGCCAATAAGCTATTTCCACACCAATAGAAACATAATTAAATGAGTATGTGAGCATAAGAAGGAAGTCACACAGAACTGGCAATGTGTATTTAGGTTCACCAGAATTTTTTCTTTTTGAAATGTTGTTAAGGATCAAGCAGTAAGCAAGTCATCCCCCCTACCCCCAACCTTTGGAGGATAATAGGGCTATTCTTAAGACAGATAAGAGACTTTTGTAAATAACTAATAATTAAACAACTGTAACTTACAAGTGTGCTTTAAGAGCCAGGCAAAGTGTTACAGGAGGACAGAAAATAGATTGTTGCTTCATTTGGGGAAGGAGGAAAGGTATTAGGGAAACTTTGGAAACAAGGTTGAATTTGAACTAGGTCTTCAGTGTTGAGTGGGATTTTGACAATTGAGTGGTGAGAGTGGGAGGACAGGGCCAGTGTAAATGCAAACAAGATTAGTAAAGGCAGAGGGTGGAGAAAGCAGGAAACACATAGGCTACACCTGTTTGCTATCAATGTTAAAGCAATAATTAAATTCCCTTTTTTTTTTGGCTTATGTCATAAACTTCTGATCAGTAATTTATTCTTCCAAGAGGACCTTTTCAGTATAGACTAGCCGGTGAGGCAAAGATGTAGATGATAGTTTCTAATAGAGATGACAAAACTGAACCAAGTGAAAACCATAATAGCATTGAGCAACTTCAAACATCCTGACACAAGCTCAAGCCTTTTTCTACTTACAATGGAACTTCTTAAAATTTGGCCAGACTTACATATAATTTAAATTAAAATTACATATAACTTTATCTCTTCTAAGCAGAAGCCACAACAAAAACTATGGTTCTAAATTTCATGACTTAATTCTGACCAACAGAACTGACAGAATAGTATGGAAAAAACAGACTTTTTATGAAGAAGATGTGGTTTGGAGTATTCCAGTTAAAAAATATTTTGTGACGCAAAGTCTTACTATACATATAATAAAATAAAAATGATCTATTTTTCATATATATAGCAGTATTTCAGGTTCAGAGTAGACATTTAATATATTATTGACATTATTATTACTATTGAATATAAAAAGTTATTAAGCCACCTAAAGTTCATAATAAACAACTAAAGGTTTGATATAGCCTAGACTTCAGAAAAACATTTCAAAACATTCAGAGAAAAGATGCCTATGTCTTCAGAGCCATAGATTCTAAAAGGAAATAAACATTAAGAGAAATAGCAGATTGCAAAAAAAATTAAAATTCAACTCTACAATATTGACTCAATTTGGTCCATATGCGCCTATGCTATTTCCTTCAGGTGAAATTTCCTTTTCCACATACCCAAATTACATTATTTAACAAGTCAGACAGGAATTGCTTCCGTATGTCTCAACTAATTTTTGCTCTTTTGCCTCACATGTGACTGTATTTCTTTTATTCACTCTGGCATTACCCCTCTTTCTTTATTTTCCCCCTTTTTATTACTAGGAACACTCATGGTCAGCTGAATCATTAGAGAAAGCACAGAATGCTGGCAACTAATATTGCACCCTGTCCCTTATTACACCTCATTACAGATGTCACTGGGCCACAGAAAGATGGATGAGGGTAAGAAGAGTGCATCACAAATGACCTCATTTGAGTTTCTCCACTTCAACTACTGCCAACACCAAGACCTACGATTCATGAAGCTACATCATCAGCACTCTAATCTCGCTGAGAATAAGGACCAAACTATCCATTTGCACTGTAGCTCTCTTAACCTATATAAAAAGAAATACATAAAGAGTTATACAGGTACTCTGCTTTTCTGAACAGCACCTTATGCATGAATTATCTCAGAGCAAAAATATAGTAAGTTAAATCAAAATCACAAAAACTATAGTGGATAAGAAAATGGCACCTTAAGTATAAGCTTAAGCTATCAATCTACCAGTAAAGTCTATTAAAAAAGTGGTCTATCATTATGTCCTAAAGGTTAGATTATGACATATTCTAGAAGCATGACTACTCTAGAAACGTAAAGTTGCACAGCGAAGTATGTATTCTCTGCTTTCGTTTCTGTAAAGTATAAATTTAGAGTGGGTTAACAGAAATATACCAACTGATTGCAATATTCATAATGATGCAAGAGAATCATTTTCTAAAAAAGGGTCCATATCATAAAGATTATTCCTTCTTAAAATTAATGTGTGTGTGAGTGTGCATGTGTGCATGCATGTGTGTCTAAGGGGTATTACTGTGAAAGAGAAAATGAATATGCAGAGGGGAATAAAGCAGAACAACAATAAGCAATTGTTGAGGTTTGTAGAATAGATTTGTATTTGAAAAGAGGAAAAGGTTCTGTTCTTAGAAAACCATTGGCCCCTTTACCCTCCCACATATGCTCTGATTAGCTCAATAGCAGTCTTTATCTCATCCAAAGCCTTCAACCTTGAAAAAGCATTCATCTCTATGCAAAGCAATTAGGAAAAAAATGTGCCCTGCACAAAGGAGGTTCTCAATAATGATGCTTTGGCCATCCAGAACAACATGGAAAGGGGACAGGCATTAATGAGTCAGGTCTGCTGGAAGTAGAACACATTTTAGAAATGAAAAGCTTTGCTAAAAAGGGCATAATTCCATCTCTGAAGGTCATGAAATCCTCCGTGTTCACATCATTTCTGGATATTGTATGCTGAAATTAGAATAGTCCTCCTAAGCTTGGTTAGCATCTGCTGAAGCAGGTCAGCAAAATGAAACCAATTTACACAATTTGAAATTCTAATTATTTCAAAATGGTCATTACTTCTCCGGAAACTACTGCAGGAGCATATACTTGTTTAAATATGTCCATTTAATTTTGTTTTTTGCTTGCAAGTCTATTTGCTGGGACAACTTACCAAGAAAAACTAAAAAAATCCCAGTTCCTTCAAAAAGTAACAATAAAGCTAGGACAGTGGTATCTGAAATAGACTTAGACTCTCAACCCTAGACTAGGTACTGTAATTTATGTTAAGTTTTATAATCCTAAAACAGAATTTAAGTTGCAATTTCAAGACATGCACTGCAGTATTTTCCAAAAATAGCCATGCTAAGATTTCTGGTCCCACGTACTCTCCCAGATCCTTGCCTCTCTCCCACCAAAAGGTGTGGTCTATTACCCTCCTACTGAAATTGAGTAGGACACTGTGATTACCTCCACAAACAATACAAGAAGAGATGCTGTGTGACTTCTGAGACTAGGTCAAAAGAGGTTAATTCAGCTTCCACTGGCTTTCCCTCTCTTTTTCTGGGCATGAGCCTTGGGAGCACTCTGCCAATTTGTAATACATCCAGCCTCCCTGAAGTCTTGCCACAAATCTGGCAAGTTCACACAGAGAGACTACAGAGACAGAGAGAGATGCCCAAAGACACCGTCAAATAATTCCAGCCACAGACTTCAAATCTTCTAGCTGAGGCCATAGATATTGTGAAGCAGTGACAAGCCCACAGAATCTGTGAATATAATAAATGATGTTTTGTGCTACTAAGTTTGGGGATGTTTTATTCAATATTATACAACTATAGTAACTGAAACACTCACATTCAACAAATACAGACTGAACTTGTAGAAAATGTTCCATTTAGTGAATCTGACTCTTCCTTTCATTTTTATCATCTTTTAGGAATGGTGTAATACTTTCATATTAGATTAGATTCTTTAATGAAATAAAAGAACTTCATGTCCCACCAAATACATAAATGATATAATGGCTATTAAATACTTTGAACTGTCAGTAAGATCAAGTGAAGTGGACTTCCCTGCTGGAGTAGTGCTTAAGAATCTACCAGCCAATGCAGGGGACACAGGTTCAATCCCTGGTCTGGGAAGATCCCACATTCCACAGAGCAACTAATAAGCCCATGGGCCACAACTACTGAGCCTGTGCTCTAGAGCTCACAAGCCACAACTACTGAGCCCATGTGCCATAACTACTGAGCTCGTGCACTCTAGGGCCCGCATGCTGCAACTACTGAGACTGCGTGCTGCAACTACTGAAGCCCGTGCACCTAGAGCCCGTGCTCCACAACAAGAGAAGCCACCGCAGTGAGAAGCCCATGCACTGCAACAAAGAGTGCCCCACTCGCCACAACTAGAGAAAGTGTGTGTGCAGCAATGAAGACCCAACGTAGCCAAAATTAAATTAAGAAAAAAAAAGATCAAATGAAGTGTAAAATTTTCCCAAATGAGTTCTAAAGATCTGTCCTTTGCCCACTTTTCCTGGGACACCCTTATTCCCACCCCCCGCAAACACATACAAGTTTTCTCTAATATGGCCAAGGGATAAAACAAATAACAAGCTAGATATGTTTCTCTCTTATTCTTCATCTCTTACTTCCAATATTCCAGCATCTTGTCCCTGAGAGTCAAAGTCCAAGCAAGAGAAATTACTAACTTGAGGGGATTGTCAGAGGAAATTGATAACCTTCAATGAAAAATCTCTACACAGAGAGAAAGAGTAGTTTTTAATGAAAGATTTGCTTGGTATCTGTCAATAAAAAAATGAAGGTTGACATCTAATTAAACATGCACATTTCTGCTATTTGTACATACTTTCCACCATCATCATAGTAACAGATTTTTTTTTTTAAGATCTATTAAGCACAAAAACTTCTTAAAAGGAATTCAGGGAATAAAAAAAGCAATTTCTCTTTCAGAAAGAGAAATTAAGAAAACAATCCCATCTACTATAGCATCAAAAAGAGTAAAATACTTAGGAATAAATTTAACCAAGGAAGTGAAAGATGTATACACTGAAAAGTAAAAGACATTGAAGAAAGAAATTGAAGAAGACACAAATAAATGGAAAGACATTCCATGCTCACGGATTAAGATAATCAATATTGTTTAAATGTTCATATTATCCAAAGTAATCTACAGATTCAATGAAAGCCCTATCAAAATCCTAATGACATTTTTCACAGAAATATACAAAACAATACTAAAATTTGTAAGGAACCAAAAAGGACCCTAAGAGCCAAAGCAACCTTGAGACAGAAGAACAAAGCTGGAGACATCACACTGCTTGACGTCAAACTATATTACAAAGCTATAGTTATCAAAACTGTGGTACTGGCATAAAAACAGACATGTAGACCAATGGAACAGAATACAAGCCCAGAAACAAATGCACATATTTATGGTCAATTAATTTATGACAAAGCCAAGAATATACGATGGGGAAAGGATAGTCTCTTAAATAAATGATGATGGGAAAATTGGATTGCCACATACAAAAGAATAAAACGGAACCACTGTCTTACACTATACACAAAAATCAAGTCAAAATAGATTAAAAACTTGAATGTAAGACCTGAAACCATAAAACTCCTGGAAGAAAACATAGGGGTTAGCTCCTTGGGCATTGGTCTTGGCAATGATTTTTTTTTTTGTTTGACACAAAAAACAAAGGCAACAAAAGCAAAAATAAGCAAGTTGGACTAAATCAAAATTTTAAAGCTTCTTCTCAGCAAAGGAAACCATTGAGAAAATGAAAAGGCAACCTATGAAATGGGAGAATTTTTTGCAAACCACATATCCGATAAGAGGTTAATACACAAGACACACAAGAAACTCATACAATTCAACAGCAAAGAAGCAAATAACCCAATTAATACATGGGCAAAGGACCTGAATAGACATTTTACCAAAGAAGACATACAAATGGCAACATGTACATGAAAAAGTGTTCAACATCACTAATCATCAGGGAAACACAAATTAAAACCACAGTAAGATATCACCTCATACCTGTTGGGATAGCTATTATAAAAAGATAAGAGATAAATGTTGGCAACGATGTAGAGAAAAGGGAACCCTGGTACACTGTTGGTGGGAATGCAAACTAGTACAGTCACTATGGAAAATAGTACGGAGATTCCTCAAAAAATTAAAAACAGAACTACCATAAGATCCAGCAATCCCACTTCTGGGTATATACCCAAAGGGGATTGAAAAATTATTTTGCACAGATATCTGTATTTCCATGTTCACTGCAGCATTACTCAAATAGCCAAGGTATGGAAACCAACTAAGTTTCTGTCAAAAGCTGAATGGATCAAGAAAATGTTCATACACACACACACATATACACACACACACACACACCGCACACTGGAATATTACTCAGCCTTTTAAAAAAAGGAAATCTATCATTTATGATAGTATAGATAAAAATGAAGGGCATTATGCTAAATGAAATAAGCCAGACAGAGAAAGACAAATACTGCATGGTATCACTTGTATGTAGAATCTTAAAAAAAAAAAAGTCAAACTCACAGAAACAGAGTAGAAGAGTAATTGCCAGGGGTTGGGGATGGGGGAAATAGGGGAAGGTTGCTGGAAGGGTACTGCTACAGGGGTACAAACTTCCAGTTAAAGATGACAGGGCCAGGGGTTGAGGATGGGGGAACAGGGAGATGTTGCTAGAGAGGTACAAACTTTCAGTTATAACATAAGGTCTAAGGATCTAATGTATAACATGGTGACTATAGTTGATAGCACTGTATTATACAACCGAAATTTGATAAGATAATAGAACTTAAAATTTCTCTCAAACACACAAAAAGGGTAAATATGTGATGTGATGGATGTGTTAATTAACTCAGTGGGGGGAATCTTCACAAAGTAAATGTATATGTATATCAAATCATCACATTGTACACATTAAATATCTTACAATTTTATTTGTCAATTATACCTCAGGGAAGCTGAAAAAAGATTTTTTAAAAGAAAAACAATAGGCTTTTTAAAATATTATTCAAGTATTTATAGAGCAGATAGAATGTGCAATGGGAAATTCTAGGCATTCGTAGATATGAAGAACCCCTTCAGGAATGTATAGTACAGGAGATAAGGCCTGCCCATAAATAAGGTAGAAAGTGATGAAATAAAGAAAAACAGATATCATTTTTCAGATATAAGAGAGGTTGCTTCCATATGTAGAAGAATGATGTCATGAAAAAGCTCATGAATGAACAGTGATTTGCATATTTGGGGAAAGAAATTCTACATAGAGAAATTAATGTGTAAAAGCTTAGAATTTGGAAAACATCACTGGAATCAAGAGAGCATGAGAGAGAGAGGAGGGAAATAGGATCAGAAAGGTAAGTAAGGACTATTAGAGTCCTTTAATTATAGGAAAAGTTTGAATTGATTATTTAAGTAATAGGGAACCACTGAAGATTTTTTTGAGCAAGGGAATGACATAATATGGGCTGTCCTTCAGGAATAATGCTGCCTTTTATGTATACTTATATAGCACTTTATCATTAAAAAGCACCTCACTGTATCCTATCTCATGCCCCCGTTACAAAACACTGTGAGACATGTAGAGGAGAGATTATCAGCAAAATAATTCACCCAAAATCATAATGTTATTTGGTGGCATAAACCAGACTGAGAGCCAAGCCTTTACCAAAGTGCAGCAGGCTTTCTACTGAAATGCACAGTGAGCTAGGTGGTGGTGTATGAGAATGAAGATGAAGAGACAAGTCAGGGAGGTTCTGAATTAATCCCAGAGAAAAATGATGAGAGTGGAAACAAGATGAGACATGTCTTATTGATACAGAAAGCAAAATTATCCAGGTGGAGATGGATGTTAAACCATACTTCTCACTGAGAAGTAGAGATTATTAAACCTTTAGATGTTGTTCCACATGTATTGTCCTCAGTAAATCATCCTATAATTTTCCAGTTTATAAAAGGAAAATTTATGGGCCTCTTAGTAACTAAATTATCAGCATAGAAAATTAAGTGGAAAATACATACATTCCTTCTAAAACAACATAAAATCTTAACCTTTTCCTTATTTCATCAAGCTTATTTTAACACTGGATAATGAAAATGTCATGATCTAACAGAGTGGAATGGTATCAAAGCCCAGTATTACAAAGAGGTTTAAAAATACTCAAAATATCTTAGCAATAAACATTCCCCTCGTATTCACCTCAATCTCCATAAATAAAATAACTACCAAATAAAAGGATAAATTGCTTCTTCCTTTGTCTTTCTCCTAAATCTTAAAAAAAGTCATAAAAGTTCCATCAACACTTTAGACTTGTATATACAGATCTAATTTAAAAAGCCCAGAAGTGCATGCTAAGCTAAGCCTCAAGCATTTTAAATCGCTAAAAATCAATAAGAAATTAACATGGTAAACTATAGTTGGTCTTTTTTTTTTTAACTATAGCTGGTCTTGAAGATCTTTGCAAATTCACAAAATGCTTCCAAATTATGGCAGTTTGTCCCAGTGCTCCAAGGAAACAAGACAGTTTAGTCATATTTCTGTTTCCCCTTCTTATTCTCCCTTCTTCCCTAGTAACTGGTCCTGTGCCTTATTACAAAGGTAAAAAACAGTAATTTATAAACATAAAATCACAGCAAAGAGAAACAGGGTCAAATGAATATACCAGAGGCCCAAGAACTCCCAGGGCAGAATAAATGCCCAAGATTTCCACACAGAAGACTCATGGGCAAAGTTTCAAGAGCTCCATGAGCGGGAAATGAACTAAAACAATGAAAATATTGCTGCATTTTAAATGACACAGAATCACCTTCTCTCCTTCTTAACAACTCCACCAAAGCTACCAGCATAAGCAAGTGTCAGGAGGCACATTTCATAGTTACGTCAACAATCAAACAAGAACAGCTGCATGTGTCTGGCACACTGGAGAGTCTAAGATCATTTACCAAACAGACAACCTAGAAACAGGGTTTGAGAAGTAAGGACAGAACCCACGTAGATGTTCATGAGAAGATATTCTATCAAAGTCCAGGGAGAAAGGGAAAAGACTGTTTACTCCCAGGAATAAACGTGTTCACACTAGTACTAATATCTAACACTGGAGATGCTGAGTGGGCACTTCTGCCTGTAACAAGACCACCAACTGTACTGAAGGAAGTGCTGCAAATAATGAGGGAGAGAAATGCCATCAGCTTTTCTTCCTGTATTGCAACAGGAGCATAGTCACTTCATCATTCAGATATCATTTTTAAAAAAATCCTCATTGAACACTGCTGAAAATACTCTTCTGCCTATAGAAAAGTTTGCTGATTGGAACTCAACTGGCTTAATCTTTTTAGTGTTTTGATCTTAAGGGTCTTTATTCATCTCAGCCTTTCCCATCAGGAAAGATACTGTATGATCTTTCATCAACTAATTTGCTGGACTTGAAAGTCACTAAATCTCTGTGAAAGTTCTTCTATTTTCAAGATGCTAAAGGAATTATAAAATCTATGATACAAACTGCTGAAAAAAATGTTTTAAAAACTTCATTTTTAAGATTGTGGGTCATATACATTATATCTTTTTAATTCCTGTTAACTTTCAGTATATTCATCACATTCTTCCCAAAGTGCATATCAAATATCGATCTAAGCTCCATATGCTCAGACTCAAGAAAGAATTGCCACTTTCCTCCTGAATCTCCTGTGCGGGATGTTGGGTGTTTTCATTGATAACTTGGCCTTGATATACTGTCTTGACACCCTAATAATAAACATGATCTTTTCAAAAAGAAATAAATTTGAGGGCAACATGCCGACAACTTTGAATAGCAAGGCACCTGTAGTGTTTATATCCCACTTAGCTCTCCCATGTTGGCAGAACACAGACATCTGTCAATACTGATGTTGCATCACATCCCCCAGTGCTCTGAAGGAGTGTTTTCATATAGTAGTGAATGGTATAGCTTCAACCCCAGATTTCCTAACCACACCCCTCTCCTGTCTCCCTTCACCTATTTTCATAGTTAGAAGGTTGATGGTAGCTGGCCTCAGAAGCAATTCCTAATTATGAATATCAAACATTAGGAAGAAAAAAATCAAGGTGGTGTAGGTAAGTCAGATCTTATGACTTCCAGCTGAAAATACTCTATGGATTTCCATAGTTTGTAGAGTAAAATCTCAGATGCCTCTAATGGCTCACAAGCCTTGAGTGGTCTGACTCCAATGTCCCTCTTTGACCTCACCTTTATCTATACAGTAGTCCCCCCCTTATCCACAGGGGATACGTTCTCAGACCCCCCCAGTGGATGCCTGAAACCACAGATAGTAGCGAACCTATATATATATACACATATACACACATATACACTATATACATATATATATATACACACACACACACGCACACACACACACACATATATATATACATACACTATGCTTTTTCTTATACTAACAGGTGGGTGGCATATAGTGTGCACACACTGAACAAAGGGATGATTCCCAGTCCAGGTGGGACAGAATGGGACAATGTGAGATTTCATCACACTACTCTGAACCTCTCCAAATTTAAAACTTATGAATCATTTATTTATGGGATTTTCCATTTAATATTTTCAGACCAAGGTTGACTGTGGGTAACTCAGACCCCAGAAAGCAAAACTGAGGATAAAGGGGGATGACTGTACTCCTAGTTTTTCATGATGCTTTGGCCACACCAGCCTTTCCTCCTGGATGTCCAGCAGCCAGCAGCATGTAGTGCATTAAACATAGACTGTTTTGCATATATTGAAGAATCCTTGTATCCCTGGGATAAATCCCACTTGATCATGGTGTATGATCTTTGTAATGTGTTGTTGGAGTTTGTTTGCTAGTATTTTGTTGAGGATTTTTGCATCTATGTTCATCAGTGATATTGGCCTGTAGTTTTCTTTTTTTGTGACATCTTTGTCTGGTTTTGGTATCAGGGTGATGATGGCCTCGTAGAATGAGTTTGGAAGTGTTCCTCCTTCAGCAATTTTTTTGGAAAAGTTTGAGAAGGATATGTGTTAATTCTTCTCTAAATGTTTGAGAGAATTCGCCTGTGAAGCCATCTGGTCCTGGATTTTTGTTTGTTGGAAGATTTTTAATTACAGTTTCAATTTCATTACTTGTGATTGGTCTGTTTTATTTTCTAATTCTTCCAGAAAGTCCATAGTTTACTTTAGGGTTCACTCTTGGTATTGTACAGTTTACTAGTTTGGACAAATGTATAATGACATATATCTGTTATTATAACATCATACACAGTAGTTTCACTGCCCTAAAAATTCTCTGTGCTCTGCCTGTTCATCCTTCCTTCCTCCATGCCACACCCCCCACCCAAACCCCTGGCAACCTGGGTTTACTGTCTCCACAGTTTTGCCTTTTCCAGAATACCATATAATTGGAATCATACAGTATGTTCCCTTTTCAAATTGGCTTCTTTCACTTAAGCATATTCATTTAAGATTTTTCCAAATCTTTTCATGGTCTGATAGCTCACTTCTTTTTAGTGCTGAATAATTTTCCATTGTCTGAATGTACCACAGTTTGTTTACCCACTCACCTACTGAAGGACTCACGGTTGCTTGCATGTTTTGGCAATTATGAATAAAGCTGCTAAAAACATTTGTGTGCATGTTTTAGTGTGAACGTAAGTTTTCAACTCTTTTGGGGAAATACCAAGGAGTACAATTGCTGAATCACATGGAAAGTGTATGATTAGTTTTGTAAGAACTGCCAAACTGTCTTCCAAAGTGGCTGTACCATTCAGAATCCCCATCAGCAATGAATGAGAGTTCCTGTGGCCCCACATCCTCTCCAGCATTTGGTGTTAACAGTGTTCTGAATTTTGGGCATTCTAATAGGTGTGTAGTGGTATCGTTGTTGTTTTAATTTGCATTTTCTGATGACATATGATGTGAAGCATCTTTTCATATGCTTCTTTGCCATCTGTCCTTCTCTCTTTACCTTCTCATATCTTCTCTTTTCTGTGTAAACTACATTTGAAAAGACCATTACCTTCAAGTTTCTCCCTGTAATTGATTTTCACATGTAAATAATTTGATGACAGTGATTGCTTACCTAATTTGGACAATCTTTATAACACTTGGCATTCTGGTGATTTAACACAATTCACTTTAGGGCCTCAGTCTCTGCTTCTGTGAAAGGAGTAGGATCAGACAATCCTTTTCAAACCGTGTTATTTGCTGAATCTAAAATGATTTTCATCAAAGAGAAAATTAAAAAATACCTAGAGACAAATGAAAATGAAAACACGACAATCCAAAACCTCTGGGATGCAGCAAAAGCATTTCTAAGAGGGAACTTTATAGCAATACAAGCTTACCTCAGGAAACAAGAAAATCTCAAATAAACAACCTAACCTTACACCTAAAGCAACTAGAGAAAGAAGAACAAACAAAACCCAAAATTAATAGAAGGAAAGAACTCATAAAGATCAGAGCCGAAATAAATGAAATAGAGACAAAAACAAAAAAAACAATAGAAAAGATCAATGAAAGAAAAAGCTGGTTCTTTGAAAAGATAAACCTTTAACCAGACTCATCAAGAAAAAAGGGAAAGGGCTCAAATCAATATAATCAGAAATGAAGGAGAAGGTACAACCGACACCACAGAAATACAAAAGATCATAAGAGACTACTGCAAGCGACAATACAGCAATAAAATGGACAACCTAGAATAAACAGACAAATTCTTAGAAAGGTACAATCTCCAAAGACTGAACCAGGAAGAAATAGAAAATATGAACAGACCAATTACCAGTAATGAAATTGAAACAGTAATTAAAAAATTCCCAACAAACAAAACAACGTCCAGGACCAGATGGCTTCACAGACGAATTCTACCAAACATTTACAGAAGAGTTAACATCTATCCTTCTGAAACTACTCCAAAATACCACAAAAGAAAGAACATACCTAAACTCATTCTACGAGGCCACCGTCACCCTGATACTAAAATCAGACAAAGATGTCACAAAAAAAGAAAATTACAAGCCAATATCACTGATGAACACATATGCAAAAATCATCAACAAAATACTAGTAAACCAAATCCAACAATGCATTAAAAGGATCATATGCCATGATTAAGTGGGATTTATCCCAGTTATTCAAGGATTTTTCAATATCCGCAAATCAATATAATATACCACGTTGACAAACTGAAGAATAAAAACCATATGATGATCTCAATAGATGCAGAAAAAGCTTTTGACAGAATTCAACATCCATATATAATAATAAAAAAAAAAATTCTCCAGAAACTGGGCATAGAGGGAACCTACCTCAACATAATAAAGGCCATATATGACAAACCCACAGCCAACATCACCAACAGTGAAAAGCTGAAAGCATTCCGTATAAGATCAGGAACAAGACGAGGATGCCCAGTTTTATACATACATACATACATATATATATATATATATATATATAAAGAAAAGTGATTCAGTTATATATGTATACATAAATATGTATACATATGTATACATATATGTATATAACTGAATCACTTTTCTGTATATCTGAAACTAATACAACATTGTAAATCAACCATACTTCAATTAAAAAAACTCATGTGACAAAAAAATAAAATAAAATGCTTTTCAGAGGCTTTCTTTATATCTTAATACTGTATCTACAATCCTTTTGGATGTTTAAGGGACTATAACCCTCTATCCAGAATATGCAATATAATTGTGCCACATAATTTTTAAAAGTTTGAAATACATAGGTTTTTATAATTTTCCTTCCATCATCACTACTGTACTGACACTATATTTACCAACAATTTACTTAAACCTCTGTGGGATAAATTCAGCTCTGAATGACACATGGCGAAACCAATTTTAGATACCCAATGTCAAAATTAAATCAACATTTATTCAGCAGGAAATTACAACACTGCTTTAAATTTCCAAAGATTATTTTAGTTTTGTTGCTCTTCTTAGAAGTTATCAGTCCTATGAAAATAGTATATTAGTGAGAAAATTTTTCCTGGGTATATTTACATTTATTTATCTCATACCTTTGCCTGTGGGTCTCCCTAGCTCCTGAACTTTTGTGCTCAGAATATCCCTAAATTCAGAACTGCTAAAGCATCTGCTTTCAGTAGATACATTTGGAATTTCCAGACATATAGATACTCATACAAATCAAACCAGAGGTGAATATCACAGTAAATCAGATTTATATTTGACTCAATGACTGATTTTCATTTGATCAACTGCCTCATTTCTTTATCATCCTCTTGTAGGTGGGTCACTGTTAAGCATCATGGTTGCTTTATGTCAAAACAAAGTGAAAATTTGATATCATCCATCTATAGACATAAATTCAAATTTAGTAAGAATTTGCTTGCGAATCTATGATAAAATCATCTTTGCTTTTCAAAGAACTAATCAGTGCAGTTGGAACACAATGAATGTCCTCCATGTTTCATTTGGTTTTCCATTTTGCTACCATTTGATAGTGGCTGTCCTGGCAGCAGATGAGTACACCAGAAAGTTATCTTTTAGAAATAAAAATTCTGGGTTAAGCTTTCTTCAAATCAATGGAATATAAGAATTTTAAAGGAACAAAGAGTTCCAAAAGAAGCAAACACTTGATGCTGAACCATAGTAGAAAATAACATTTAAAGAGTCTCAAAATGACTCAATTCCTTTTTTTTTCTAAATAATTCTAACTGATGTTTTAGATTACAAGGATATTTTCCAAAATATCCTAATAATTACCTATGCTTATTCATTATGATTCAGCAAAGAGGAAAAGACACATATATTGTCTCATTTATTCCTCACAAGGGAAGAGTTATTTCCATTTTATAAATAAGAAAACTAAAGATTGGAGTGCCTAAGTAGAATTTATCTAAGAACATATAATAGAAAAGTTAGAGCCAGATTAGAAATTAGTTCTGTTTAAATCAAATCCTATACTTTTTTCCTTATACTACACTGCCTCTGGCATTAAAAGAATGTTCAGGAAAAGAGAAGCAATGTTAAAAAGAAAACAGCCAATCTTGATGATACATGTGCTCTGTCCTTCAGTCCCTGCAAAATAGGAGGACTGAAGTAAAAAGCACAGGTTTGATTTAGAGCCTTTGCTGTAGTGTTTCATTAGAAAGGGGACCTATGAAGCGGTACATTACATGGTTTCTCAGAAAAAGGATTTGAGGACTTGATAATGGAAGTAATTTTGCTCTAAAACATTTTGCAATGGATTAAAGAGATAATAGTGAGAAATCAAACATCTCCATGCAAACATAATGGGTAGCACATATTCCTGGCACAATTTTTTCTTAGAGATTTGCAAAGGTATAACTAGAATTCAAGGCTAGAGATAATTCTTCAATTACATATGGCATACAAATTTCTTTCTGGCCACATTTATGAAATGTAATTGTCACTTTGTCCATACTCTTAGAAGAAAGACCTTCTGTATTACCGGGTTGCTTTTCTTAAAGCAATGTTCTAAGTTTATTGCTCCCAAGTTCAACGACCTTAAAGAGAAATTCTGCCTGAAATTATTGAAAATTGTAATAAGATGTTGTTACCTTAGGTCTCTTTCTGTATTTCAGGACTCACTTCCTACAGCTCTATCACATGGACTCTGGTCCAGCAAATGGAGGTTAATAGCTATCCTCTAAACCCAACCCATCCTTGAATTTGTTCATGTTGTTCTCCCTGCCTGAAATGTTCATTTCTAACTCCAACACTACCACAGTACCACCTAAGGGATCCCAAGATTATCTTTTATTGCTTGCAAGTAACGGAAAATCCACCTAACAGTGAGGTAAACAATTAAGACCTTAAATATTCCAAAATTCTATGAATGCAGAGGAACTCAGTTTCATGTTTTGGTTAATTTTCTGTCACAAAAATTTTCAAGGAGCTAGTGTTTTCCTTCTTTCAGTTGTATCATCACCGATTTGTTGGGGTTCACTACATAGCATAATAGTCAAGACTATATCTACTGGAATTAGACTGAGTTCAAAATCTACTTCTGTTTTATGACCTTCAGAATGTACATAAGTTCTCTGAGCTTTAGTTTTTTCATCTATAACATAGAGATAAAAATAGTATCTAAGATTTAATGACAATATATATAAAGTGGAGACAATATTCCAATATGAAAAGCTATAAAAATCTTAACATAGTACCTGGCAAATGGCATTACATAAATATTTTCTATTATTTTTGTGCTCATGGGGAAAACTAGTTTCTTTCTCTCTCCCTCCCTCCCTCCTTCTCCATCCTCTCTGATAATCAGGAAGGAATGATCTCCTAGAAGCCACCCTACAGCTCACTGGCTAGGATTGTATCACATGTCTATGTCTAGCTGCAAGGAAAGTTGCGGAAGCAAGCTCCTGGTCTGGGAGTCAGGTTTCTGACTCCTAGAAGTGGGGAAGGGTTAGAGTGGGGAGAGGAGTGACTGTGAAGTCCTGATTTTACAGGAGTGCAAAATCACTCTCTGTATCCATCAAGGAATCACTAGTTCTTCAAGGGTCCCCCACTATTCTTCAAGCTCTTCAAACACTCCCTCTTCCATGAGGTCTTTCCTGACTTCCAAACCAGGAGTTATTTTTTCCTTTTTCAGAATACTCTATACAGGTGTGGAAATAGATTGTCAAAAAAGATATGTGTTATACATTAAAAATGTTCAAGATCAGAGAATTTAAGGCTGAATGGGGCTATAAACATCACCATGCCAGCCAGCCTTGTGATGATCAAATTATTGATACTTCTACAACAAAACATTAATTAAAATAACAAAAAAAATTAGCATCTGAGTGTTTATCCTGTGTCAGGTGTGATAATAGGTGATTCACCTAAGTATTTTATTTACTCTGCACAACAGTCCTATAACATTGAAGTTGTAATTCAGCTTGCTTCAGAACATATTCCCCACAAACCTCCTCTCCCTCAACCCCTTAAAAAAATGTAGCTACTCCAATATTCACTTAATTCTCACAATAAAAACAAATCTATAAGCACAAACATATAATTAAAAAGACTTAATATGGAGAAAATCTTTGAAGCAAGCAGAACCTTTAATAATTCTCTATCTAAGCAGCCGCATAGCACAGGGACATCAGCTCAACGATGCTTTGTGACCACCTAGAGGGGTGGGATAGGGAGGGTGGGAGGGAGACGCAAGAGGGAGGAAATATGGGGATATATGTATACTTATAGCTGATTCACTTTGTTATACAGCAGAAACTAACACACCATTGTAAAGCAATTATACTCCAATAAAGATGTTAAAAAAAAATTCTCTACCTAACTTCCGATTTTTTACTGGGGATCGATAGTCATCTAAAAAAAATCAAATGGTTGAATGCCCAGGCATTTGCTTACAGACTTTCTTTTAATTCTTTCATTTAGTCCAGTTTAGTGACTGTCAAATTTTAGTGTATAAGAGGTACTGTATATATATATATATATACACACACACACACACAAAATTGTGGGTGCAGTATTTCATAAGTGATGGGATATTTTTAAGCATAATATTGATTGTATGGGATTATCATCCCACCTTTTACTTTAGAAAGTAACTCAGTGTAACATGCGGATCCATGATATTATTACCATTTTACAGATCAGAAAATGGTCTCAAAGAGAACGAGTTACTTGCCCAAGTACATAAAGCTAGTAATTAGTTTAAGTGGGGAATTATAACCCCTATTGGTCTGACCTAAAAGTCAAAGTGGCAAATAGCTATGCTGCCTGCTTTTTCACCTCCCACCTAAGGTGTTAATTCCTTCAGTGCAGAAATTATCTCTTTATGTTGCCCTGAGCACTTACTTAGCCCAGTGTTTTATGAATAGGTGATGATCAATGCATATTTGTTGCAATGAGAGCTCTGAAAAAAACTCTAAGAATCATCATTCTTATTTTCTGATTCTCAGAATAAAGAACCAAAGTTGACTAGAATTAGCAATAAGAGAGACCTCCACACACACTTATTCTGTCAGCACAAATAATAGAGATATTACCTGTGCCTTTGTAAGTGGGTATTTTCTCATAAAATTAAAACCTAACTTGTGAACCAGTCTTACTATCTTTGGCATTCTGCATTATGGTTAACACTTAGTCCACAAACTTGAGTATGGAAAATGAATCACGTTTCCTTATTTTCTTTGAATCAACTTAAAGCAAACTCTAAGCCTTCATCTTTCCAGGCAGCTGACAAATCTAATCTTGGTTTTCATCCCCAAGGCTCTATCCATACCCTCAAGAAGGGTTATGACAAGACCTGTGCAGCCCCAAAGTCAAGGTGTGTTCCTCTGATCATTATCATCTGTCTCCACCTATTACTGCTGAGATTCTTATGCATGGCATACGTGGTCTCTTCAAGGCTGTGTTATGTATCAATAGAATTCACCTTCCCTAAGTATGGTGCTTAATTTTATGTGTCAGCTTGGCTAGACCAGAGTACACAGATATTTGGTCAAATACATCCGGATGTTTCTGTGAAGGTATTTTTTTTTAAAGCAGATCAGCATTTTAATCAGTAGACTTTGAGTAAAGCAGATTATCCTTTATAATGTGCATGGGCCTCATCCAATCAATTGAAGGCCATGAAACAAAGACTGACCTTTCCTGAGTAAGAGGGAATTCTGCCTGCAGTTTACCTTTAGACTTAAAGCTACAACAATCATTCTTCCCTGAGTTTCCAGCCTGGAGCCTGCTTAGCCTGTAGATTTGAACCTGCCAGTCTCCACAACTGTGTAAACCAATTTTTAAAAATAAATCAATCACTTTCTCTCCATATCTCTCTATTATGAATATGACTGAATATAAATATGAATATAAATATATATCTTATTGACTCTGTTTCTCTAGAGAACCCTGACTAGTAGGTATACTACACACTACACACCACACTACTCTGCAAGCAATCCTTGATACTTGATGATAGCAAGAAAACCTTCCTCTCCTTTTGATTTCCCAGGAGACTCAGCCCTCAACTGGTCAAATGACTATGAGCTCAGACTCCATTACTTATGTTCTTGCTCCTACAGAGGGCTTTTGAAATAAGTAACCACTTCCAATGTTCACTTTCAATACTCTATCCTTCCCTTCCTTTATTCATTTAACATGCACTCTTAATTAATTCAGTTTTTTATGTAATGTTTTTAGATATACTTAGTAGAAGAAATACCCAAAAGTTCATCTACTCCCTCATCCTGAAAGTAGAAGACTCCAAATTCTGTATAATTTTTATTTCCTGAAATATTACTCATCTTTTGATTTTTTTTTTTCTATCATTGAAAAGTATAAAACCGTTCTTACTAGTCAGGCCAAAGAAAAACAGGTGTGAACTGGATTTGGCTCATGACCATCATTTGCCAATCCCTGAAATAGATCAAGATTTCAGAACTATGATTCCTTTTGCTGCCTAGACACAACAGTCATCCCATAAAAGGGAGATACGCAAGACAGACATTGAAAAGGTAAAAATAGCTTTTCTCTTTTTTAATATCTGGGAATTTGGGAAGAAGAGGAAATACTGTTTGGGAGAATGCATGAGCAAGATCAGATTAAAATTATAAAAGATCCTAAATGTCACAAGAGACTTCATGGTACCCTTCAGATATAATTCCGAATAAAAACAATACTAAGTCATAAAATAAGTATAAGAAATGCCAACAAAATTTTGAGTTTTCTAACTATGACTACTTTTTTGTTTAACTGTGAAATATCTAGGATTTCAAATAAAATTTTGAATGATTTCCCTTCTTTGTTTTTTCTCTAAGCATATCTCTCATCTGCTTGCGGAGTAATCCAACTTGACAAATTAATACATAAATACAGTAACTTCCCCTTATATGCAGACATTAGTTGTATTAAAGAGGTAGCAGAACACATTCAAGCAATCACAGTCCAAACAGTAAAACATATAAAAGAAAGTCACAAATAGGAGAGGTAGCTTGAAAGTAGCTAATAATAAGTGCTAAGACAAAATTTAAAAAATACTAAATACCTAGGAAGCTAAAAAATATCAGGGAAAATAACTGTTTCAAGAACCCAAGATAAAATTGACAGAGAAATTCAGACACAGTCTTACAATGGAAAAGTCACACAGCTGCAAAGCATTTTCAGTGTAGGCTGGGCAGGCGGTGGGGTGGAGGAAGACAATGTTGAACTCATATGGCAAATGAATGCACTGCCACATCCTATTGTTTAGCTGAGCCAGCCTGAAAATTCATGCAAAGTGCAGAGTTAGTATACATAATTTTACTCTAACGCTTTCTTCCTTGAATTGCTATTAAATTTTAAATAAACTGAAACATGAGCATTTACTAAAGTCATTATGATTCCATTACCCATGGCATGCAGATCTGTACCCATCAAGCCAGACACTCTTTGCACTGAATTCTGTTCACAGTTTCTCTTCTGACTTTTTATTTATTTAGTTTGCAGATCTTCAGTAAGAAACATTCAGTGTCATCTGAAAGGACATATACTGAAAAAAACTAATTTCCTCCCTTACTGGAAGTATGTGATGTGTGACTTCCCATTGACAATTGCCAACAAGGCACAGGTGTGCACCGCGTGAGGCGGTGAAATTGTGATTATAGGAAGAGAAATATTGTGATTCTTTCCCTATATCCGTAATGTAATCAACCCCAAATGAGTTCCTGCTTTTCTTTCTCATAGTAAACACCAAGCCTGGGAAGCAAGAAAACCAAAAACTTGCCATATCCAGATTCATAACTATTGTAACTGGATTTAGAACTAAGAAGAAAACCTTTTTTCCCCCCTTCATTGATTCTTTGGTTTACTACAGAAAATTGTCCTGGAAATCTGTGTTCTAATTTTTTTCATACTATACTAGTTTACGTGGTAAAATCCAACATCAAATGGGTTTTCCTTATTCTTTTTTTTAAATTAATTTATTTTATTTAGTTATTTTTGGCTGTGTTGGGTCTTTGTGGCTGCATGCCGGCTTTCTCTAGTTGCAGAGAGCGGGGGCTATTCTTTGTTGCGGTGCGCGGGCTTCTCATTGCAGTGGCTTCTCTTGTTGCGGAGCGCAGGCTCTATGTGCGTGGGCTTCAGTAGTTGTGGCACTCAGGCTCAGTAGCTGTGGCGCAAGGTCTTAGTTGCGCCGTGGCATGTAGGATCTTCCCGGACCAGGGATCGAACAAGTGTCCCCTGCATTGGTAGGCAGATTCTCAACGACTGCACCACCAGGGAGGCCCCTGCTTATTCTTAAATTTAATTAAATCAACCATTTAACACTTCATTGTTTAAAAGGTAGTTCAGAAAAAGTATAACTTCCCTTTGTTTTTAGTTACAAAAAAATTGTTTTAAATGGAAGTGCTTATAAATTTGACTCAGTAAAAAGAAAATCAAACTTATCTAAACTAAATAAGGCAAGACATCAAATAAAATATTATTCATTCAACACCTACTTATTTCAACTCAGATGGGTGAAAACAACTTACATACACAGTTATTCAACATAGGGTTATTTGCACTAGGATGTTTAGAAAAACCCTAAATATCCATCAATAGGGGATTAGTTAAACTGTGGTATATTTATACATTACATCCATAGTAAAAGGATAACCAAGATCTTTTTGTACTAATATGAAATAGTGATCTCTGATACATATGACTCTAATATTCTACATTTTGTTTTTAAAAGATAAACAAGGATGTGTGTGTATTTATGTGCTTGTCTATATATGCATATAGTATTTCTGTAAGGATACGAACAAAGGGACAAATTTGGTTGCCTATGTGGAGAAAAATTAGATGGCTGAGAAACATTGGCTTAAAGGAAACTTTCACTGCTCTCATTGTACAGTTTTTGAATGTTTGAGCCATATAAATGATTTCCTATTCAAAATATATTAAATTTTAAAATTTTAGAAATAGTTCTTGAGTTTCTAGTATGTTAAAACATGATAAATGCAATCAATAACTATATTGTACTCCATAGACAGATTATCACTAATTTTGGACTGAATGCATAATGCATCATACTTATATTAAACCAATTAAAATCTCATGAGATAAACATGATCAGGTTCAGTTAACCCAGATGAGCCCCTAACACTGAAGTCTGCTCAATAGAACTGATTTTACTTGTGGGAAAAATAGGTAGATATAGATGGGTTATGATGTGGGAGACATGATATATATCAGTATGACCAAATTTACCTCTTCTACCATTAAGTCATGCTTTCTGAAATTCTCCCTATTGGTAAGATAGAGGAAGAACTCTTTGGAGTTGAAATTTACAATATATTGGCTAGCTTACATATTAACATAAATTAGATCACATAATTTAACACAATCTATAACTAGGTTCAAGGAACCAAAGGAATATAGCACAGGCAAGTTTTACTCTTGCAGAAGGGAAAAGTTTGGAACCATGTAGAGTCTTTGCCAGATCTACTGGATACAAGAGATGAACACTCCTGGTATCTGGTTACTAAGTTGTTAAACATCCAAAAGGAATAATTTAAATAGAGGCTAGAAGCCTTAAAGAAAACTTGGTTTAATTTTAAATTTTGAATAAGACTAGCTCTCAGCAATGGAAATAGAAGTTTTATTAAATATAGGCAAGTATCCATTTACAGCAAGGAATTAAGAAATTAAAAGAAATCTCTGACTATAAGTCTCTGATTGAATAGTTGCTGTTTGTATAATTAAAAATCACAATATCCTAAAAGTGCTTTACTTCTTAGAAAACATTTTCTTAAATTGGTACCAAAAGAAGCCAAATAAAAAAAATAATCAATAATGGCAAGGGCAAAGAGTAATTAAAATCCACTACACAATAATTAAAATAATAAACATAAAGTAAGATTAGGGTTACTGACTAGTTTTATATTTAAATCTTTCTTGGGTATGCCCTCTTTCAAATGTTTTCCTTTCCATTAGAGCTTGTTGGTACAGAAAGCAGATCCCCAAATACTTTAAGTTGGGATTTTACAATTAATCTTAAGTATATACATTAAGTCTGAGGGAAGGATGCCTGTTTCAGATGGCAATATTTTTTTTAAGTACCAAGTAAGAAAGTAATAAAAAGGGGCTTGTTTTAGGCAAAATTATTCCAAACTTTTGGCCCAAAAATGGTGACTACAGGTGCAACTAAAATTTTAATGCTGGAAATATTTTTTTAATTCTGGTCATTAGGTATTCTGAAAATGCATCTTCTTCCTAAAGAAAAGAAAAATGGCCCAGAGAGAAAAATTAGGTCATGGGATCAATAATAAACACAAATCTGTTTATATGAATATGAGAAAAGTTTAGAAATAAGTGTTATGGTCAAAGTTAGAAAAAGTTCAGTAATTAGAAACACTGTTTCTAAATTACCCAAGGTTATTTTAGGGTCCCAAAAGTATAGGGCTTTCTCTCTTATACTAAAGTAGTTATTATAAAAGTCAACCAAGTAAATTTTTCTCAAGAAACATAGTATTAAACATATTGCTGAAAATTGAAATAAAGCTAGGCTAATCCTATCCATACTTTCTAGTGTACAAAACTTTTCAATTCTGGAGTGATCATATGAAAAGCAAGAGAAAACAATGAAAGATATTAAAACATAATTAAAAAGACAAAGCAACATTGGTCCATAATAAGAGAAAAATGCAATTCCTTCACATTTTAATTTTGTTTAAGAAAAACAGTGAGGGAAGTATCACAGACAGCACATTCTGATTCTGGTACCATTTTATTTGTGTATCATGAAATTTTATCAAAAATTAATTTAAATTGGCCTCCCTTAAAATATTATAATATATAGTAAAAACCATTCTGAGGGCTACTAAAAAAAGGAAATAATAATGAAAATAGAGCCCACTGAGGAAGCAATTAAAGGACTGAAAATGAATATGTCTCATTTAACACCATCAGTAATGGTTTGGAAAAAAGATTACGAAATTTTCAGTTCATGATAAATCTAATGGTGTTGCAAATTCTAGTAAAGACAGAGAAGCTAGACAAATGGACCTAAGTGAAAAGAAATATGGGGTAGAAATAAAATTAGATTCAGTTTAGAAAAATTAAATTTAACATTGTACGTTATCAGAAATGTAAATCATCAGTGAGAAATGTAAGAAAGAAATGTCAAGTTGAACCACAAGAATTAGATAAAAATTTGATATGATAGCAAGATGTGCCCAATAAGAACCAAGTACAATTTCAAATTCACAATCCTGAGTTTCTGCAGAATACACTTTATCAATCAAAATAATTTATGTGCATACTGACTGCTGTTTGTTAAATTAAAGGAAGGAATGAAGTGATGAAATACCATTCTTTTGGTCTGAGATATCATAAAATTGAATTACACTTGCATACTTATACCTTCTTTATAAACTACTATATTAAAGTCTTTTTAAAAGAAAATATTTATTATTTATTTGGCTGTGCTGGGTCTTAGTTGCGACACACAGGACCTTTATTGCCACATGCAGGATCTTCGTTGCCCCTTGTGGGATCTTTAGCTGCGGCATGCGAACTCTTAGTCGCAGCATGTGTGATCTAGTTCCCTGACCAGGGATTGAACCCGGGCCCCCTGCATCAGGAGAGCGGTGTCTTAACTGCTGGACTACCAGGGAAGTCCCTATATTAAAGTCTTTAAATGCTTTTTGTCTCTGGATTGTAAGCGTTATGCTTTTTGAAAGGAAGGCAAGAAAGGATGAAGGAAAGAAGGAAGAGAAGAAGGGAGAGGGAAAGAAAAATTAGGAAACTGGAAAGAAAAACATTTAATATCCCCTAAATGACCATTTATTTGACTACAGGTTTCTTTTTATCTTCCACTTCCTCAAACACCTCCAGAAAGCCCTTACTGATCAGACAGAAAATTCTCATTTAGAATCTCCATACAAGTTTACATAACGCAAACAATTAGGGTCATCTCAAAGTCAAATGAGTAAAATAACGATGAGAAGAAGAGATAGTACATGGTTGAGTACATTCTATATGACAGGTTGCATACATTATCAAGTTTAATTTTCACAATGACACTAAAAGGTATACCATTTTAAAGAGGTCACTGAAAAATAAAGAGAAGAAACTAGCCAAAGGTCAAAGAACTAGTAGGTGGCAGCAAATTAATTAAAAGCCAAGTCTGTCTGACTCCAAACCTTTCAGCTGTACCATATATTTCTCAAACTGTATTAAGCACCTTAAAATAGAAAACATATTGAACTCTATCACTGGATCAGCAGTCAAATGAAATAGAAGAAGAAGAATAAAAAGAAAGAAAATGAGAAGAAGGAGCATAAATCAACTATACTTCAATTTTAAAAATAAAATTAAAAAGAGGAGAAGGAAGAGAAGACAAAGAAGGAGGGAGAAAAGGCGCCCCCTAGTTACTTAAAATCCTATTGAGCAGTGAGATAACTACAGTTTAGAGATCTGATATGTAAATAAGTCTCCCAGATTTTATAGAAGAGATTTCTCAGTGTAAATTCTGACACAGAAGGTTTCCTGGAGAAGAAAACCCCCAGTATGGGTAGATTTGAATAAGAAAATCAAGGAGGGAAGAATTCCAAGCAGAAGAAACAACACAATTTCTAGAAGGAAATGATGAGCAGCATAGAGGAAGGAAGAATCAAGTCCAGATATTTTCTGGAATGTCACATCTGCTCATATCCTGAAGTGAACTTTCATTTCTTAACATCTTTTTATATTCTAACCAGCTTAGTTTTCCTTTTTTTCTTTGTTTTTGATTTATTTACTAGATTTTAAAATTCACAGGGGTTTGCAATATTTAACTTTTGAGATGAAATCATGTCTCATAATCTAAAATCATTCAAGTGAGGCTGAATGTTCCATTTGACCAATTATTCCTAAACAGCTGACGTTATTTGTTGCATTTTAAATTCCCATCCTTAAATTCACCCTGATTGAGCAATGATCTCCTTTTCATGGTGATAGTTCTTCCTGATAAGTGATCATGTTATATATTTCCAACAGAAAGACTGCACGGGACCCACCACCAGGAGTTAGTTTCTACTGGGACTTACCATGAAAAAACTGCTAAGTTTTCCAAATATTACATTATCAAGGACTAACCCATTGATATTTTGTGCTTAAACGATATTTGCACTGTTGGGCAAGAGAAGTGAATAGCTTAGTTCAGCACCAGGAATAAGGCAAAGCTATTACTCCTACTCACTTATGTTACACAACATTACTCTCCAAAAGGACAACATCTTTCTCCTTACAAACAAGTTTTCATCTTCCACTTTTTCTTGTTTCTTTGGAAGACAGACAATATCTATTTATACAGAGCTAAGTTATCAGAATGGGAGAATGGGTACAAACATGAAACTGTTCAGCTAAAATAATTATAAGATACAATTTTTATAAATCTCAAGAATGCAGTTTGGTCTCCCATTTTTATATCTGCCTCAAAGACCTATGAATCACAGTTGAGGGCAAACTCACTGTCAATGAATATTCCTAAGAGCAGAGATGAGACTGGGAAGAAGCTCTTAACCCTCAAAGCTCTGCCCTTTATGCATTTAGTCAGTCACTCAACTAGTATTTACTTAGCACTCAAATCAGGTGATGTTCTAAGCACAGAAGGAACTGCAGTAAACAAAATCTCTTCTAGCACAGGTGGAAGGAAACCAACATAAACAAATATACAGTTAGATATATAGTATGTCAGGTGAGAATTGCTATGGAGGAAATCAAAGCATTGTAACATAGTAGGGAATGCTGGAGGCAGTGGACAGAGAGGTTGCCAATCTATATAGGATGATCATCGTGGTAGTATTATGGACACCCCAGAGGAAAGTGAGGCTCATTCTGAGTGTAAAGAAATAGTATGGATACAGAGACAAGATGTAAACACTAAGACCATGCCTGGATAGTAAGGTCACTAGCGTGGCATCAAGGAACTCTAAGCTGGTAGCCATCCAAACCCAGAGTACCAAGGGATTAACTAAATTGTGAAGAAATCGCTGAAGAAGACCTAGAACTAAATGTGGTACTGGAAGTGTAAACAGTAGCTATATTACACGATGCCTAAAAGGAAAGCGAATTCAGGGCTTGTGATTGACCTTATGGTCCTGACACTTTATCACAGGAGCTTTGGTGACTTTGTCCCTGTTTCTCAAAAGAAATGAAGAGATTACATGATCTTTCTACCAATAACAGACACTCAATGCCTAAAATTGTATAATGGGGAAGCCTGGTAGATATGGAGTTACAAGACAGATGATTGAAAGTCCTGGACCCCCCAAATTTTATCATAATCTGGGCCCTAGATTTCTCAGAGAAAGATCTGATACATATACCAAGTGCTCATGTATCATAAAATAAATCAAGAAGGTGGAAATTATGAGATAGATTGTAAAGTATAAATATAGGTTAAATCATGGAATAATAATATACAGACAGGAAGAGAACAACAAGGTACTTGTAATCTTTCTTTCCAATGGTCAAGAATGACTTATAATATGTAACTTTTGGGAAAATGTTAATATGTCCACATCATACCTCTTCCTACCCTCCTATGATCATCTAATCTAGAACTTCCATTAACATCCTTTTTTTTTTTAACATCTTTACTGAGGTATAATTGCTTTACATTGTTGTGTTAGTTGCTGCTGTATAACAAAGTGAATCAGCTATACGTATATATATATCTCCATATCCCCTCCCTCTTGCATCTCCCTCCCACCCTCTCCGTTAACATCCTTTTAAGTAACTGTCTATATACTTTCTCTATGATTTAAAAAAAAAAAAAAAAGGAAAAAATTTCCCTTAAATTAAACTCTAATCGCTTGCATCAGTAGCCCATAGATTGCTACACAAAATATCCACAATCTGATTAATATACAGTGTTTAATAAAGATTCCTTAAACTATTTGTCATCACAACATAAAACTTTGGGCATATTTAAGTTTCAGTCACAGGCAGAAAATTGGGGGTTTTGCTTGGCTAAATTCTAGACATTGAAGAAGTCATCCAAGTATATTCTTCAGGTCGAGTTCCACCAGGAAAAGCAAGCCACTGAGAGTCCATGGCAATGCTCCAAACCATGATGAACCCAGGCAATTTCATTTTTGTTGACCACTGCTTCAGGTCATTGTAATTTAATGAGTAGTAATCTTATTTAAAAATATGTCGTAGGCAGCAAGGTGCCTGTTGGGAGAAAGTGGCTATGCATGAACAGTTCAATATGCATTGTGTGCTTTCAACCATTCAATAATCGATTCACCCTTGTTATAAGAAAATAAATGTCAAAGTCCCCAAAGTTAATTTCTGAAGAAAGCATTTACAAGGCTATCACGTTATTAAAAGTTTCCATGGGTTATCTTCTGTTTGTTTATTTGTTATGAAATCTCTGTGCTATGTTTCACAATATCTCATTCAAAAACTATATGGGAATCCTAAAAGTAAATTCCAGCAAGAAGATTGGCTGCATTTCTTTACCAACACCAAAGTGTTAAAGGCTTATTTGGACTAAAACATTTTACAGACTCATCTTTTTTTCCCCCTCTAGTCATACTTTTAAATATACCAGCTGCATTTAAGAAACTATCAAATAAGGCTTTCAGCAGGCTTAACTATAAGATGTCAGATCTGCTTCACGTGTTATTCAGTAATTTTCAATTTCTAAAAATTTGTTCATTAAAAGAAGATAACATATTCTTTAGTCAGAATTTTCAAAAGTCTTAGTTATATGCTATGGGCTTTCAACAGTTCCCTGTTGCCATAGAAATGGGATTATGAAGTACTGAATCTGTGCAGCATAATCACAAACATTAAATTGGCATATAAAAGCATTCCAACCTAGCATCTCTACTGTCTATGCTAGTGGTTTTGCTGCTTTTATAGCAGTATCTTACCCAGCTGTAATTCATTCAGGAAGCCTTAAATACTATCTTTCATTGAACTGGATTTCAGAGGAGTGTCTTAGACATTGTGTATCATTTTTCTCTTAGATAGCTGAACTCTCAGCACATCATATTGCCACATCAATGAGTTCTCTGGATAAAAAATCAAACCAGAGAACTATACACACCAGAGCACCAAAAGCAATGCATGAGTCTTACTCATTTGACTTCAATTAGTAGGGTGAGTGGTAAACAAGATTCATTTCCCTGGATTCCAATCTCACTGTATTTTTTTAAAAATTGATTAAAAGTTCACTCCAGTGAGTAAATATACTTGGTTATCTAAGTTACTAAACTTGGTTTCCTCATATCTTTTTCTCTCTAAGAAGTTTACTCATAATTTTAAATGACACGGCACTTATACATAAAGCTGAACATGTTTAGAGTTTTACCTATTAATAACAAACCCACTCTGCCATTAAACCAGTCTAAAAACAACTCAAGCAAGTCATCTAGGTAGCTTTGGAAAAGTAATAGTCTTGCACTTGTTCATCTGCTATAAAGTTCAGTCAGGATTCCCAACCCTTCTATTTTAATGGCTCAAACCTTTGATTTTAATTCCCTGTAGAACAAGAAAGCAGATGTTCTCTTCTGCCATCTACCTAAACTGAAGTTAATTAAATTCTTTCTTGTAACTAAAACAAGAAAGAATCTGAAGTTAACAGCTACCTTAGTTCTTCTGTGTGTCATCTTTCAATGTAATCTGCTTTTGGAATGGGCACTGTTCAGCAACTTCTCACTTGATTATAGAGAACTAGATTCATTTGAGCTGATGTAAGTAGTGTTACTTTTATTCTTACAAAGGTCAAGTCACTTCCATAATCCTCAAAGGAAACACTAAACTCAACTTACCCTAACCATGCAAAGAGAGTGCCTGTGCCATTTGCCAAAATAATAAAGTGTGACCGTCTTCCTCACACTTTGGTTGTAAAGCAAGTTCAAGAAAAATAAGACCTAGTATTATTTGTTGGCTTTGTAGCCTAGTATCTATCCCTACTTCTTGTGATAATGATGCCCCTTTCTTACTCTATTTGGATCTAGCGAGGCTGAATCTATACCCACAAATGAAATGCACAACGTATATTTAAGATTTTCCACTTCTTCAACCAAAAGATTGGTTTGGGGAGGGCACAAGATCCACATTAAACCAGTTATGGCAACAGATCTCAAACCTAGAAAGCAGGCTCTTTCTCCTGAAACTGATTTTGTGATGTTATCAATTTGATGCTCTTGGAGGAATAAAAACTAACACAGTAGAAAGCAGAACTAAAAGATGGGAGAAACTTGAATTCTGATAATGGTTTCAGACTATGAATTCAGCTGTACACTAGGACCTTTCAGTTAGGCGAGTCAGTTTGCTTCAAGCCAGATTGGGTCAGATTCTCTGTTATTGAAAGGAAAGAGACATTTTGGGCCTCACAACTGGAAAACAAAGATTCTTGAAATCTACTCTATAGCAAGATAGATCTACTCTATCTAAAGACAGAGATATCACCTATCAAATGCAAAACATCACTTTTAACACAAGAAAGAAAATATCACAATATTCAATTGAAAAAGAAAAGAAAGAGGACAAATAGATGTCTATCAAGGCAAGTTGACTGCCTTTTTAGTTTTCAGTCAATTCTCTTTTTTCCACAGAATCCAAACACTTTCTAAAGTACCAGTTATAAGTAACTCATACTTTACCTGATCACTGCCATAAAAAAATTGACAGAAACTGTAATTAAATGGAGTCAGGAGACCAGAAGGGGAGTTCTCATGCTCTGCAACAATAGCAGAGCCCAAAGGAAGCCCTCCCAACTTCCTATTCCCCTTTATTAAAGTATTCTCCTTCCCTTGCCATGGTTGCAGACCTTGAATTGCAATTTTCCACTGATCCTGAATAAATGCATCTTTGCTGGAGAAATAATCTGGTTGTCTATTCTGTTTGGGTCAACACTGCATACACTTATTTATCATAAATTGTGGGTCCACTATGTTCTCTGTCTGGAAATAAAGAGTTGATGAGACATGTCCCCAGTACTCAAGGGGATTACACTCAAATAGGAGATCAGGCAAAGAATAAAATAGAAGACATTCTATTCATGGTTTCTGATCGTTTTAAAATAAACTTGAATGGAATAACACATAGTAAAAAAAAAACAGTATCAGAGACTTTTAGAATTAACTAGTAGAATAGATTCTACCACATTTTTTGTTCCATTAGCAAGCCCTGGTAATATAGTTAAGGTTGGGCAAATGTAAGTTTTATTTCATTTGGAACAATATGATGGCTACTCCTATGAACCGCTTAGAGCATTCATCAATTTCTGTTCTAGCAATATTACATCCAGGGTCATGTTCATGACTCATATTTTTAACAGAACAAAAAGTACAACCAACATAAGTTAAGGTCACAACTTGAATTAACATCAAAATTTCCTTTTTAAATGTATAACAAAATGCCAACATTAGCATGAAGCAAGAAAAGTCACAACTTTGAACCCATGTAAAATCTCTCTCTCTTTTAGCTATAGCATACCAGAAAACATGTAAAATACCTCTTTTAAAACATCTACCCAGGTTATAATGTTATAAATGCTACAAGCAAACTTTTCTTAACCCAGACTTCTCCCTTTATCTTCTTTAACCTGCCTACCCTTGTGAACAGTTTATCCCTCCCCCTTAAAAAGCATACTTACTTGTTTTAACTATGTGCATATCACATGTCAGCTATTTGCACTAATGAAAATAAAGTATATGATACTTAAGAACTTTTAAATTCAGGTAGATCTATTTCACTTTTCAAAGATAGGCAAATTGATTCATTTCTCTGAGGCTCAATCTCTTTACCCATGAAGAGAGTATAGTAATAACTGATCAAATTGGTTGAGGAAGAAATAGAGTGAAATATGTAAAGCACTTACTAGCACTCACATATATTAAGCCCCAACAAAATGGTGGCTAACAGATAAAATACCAAGCCAACACACTATCTTAGAAGAGAGAAACTTTAGCCTAAGAATTGAAAATCTTTTGTGTTACATGAATTGTATGTCTGCATTGGTTTCCTATTATTGCTATAGAAACTTAACAGAAACATAGTGGCTTAAAACAACACACATTTATTATCTTTAAGTTCTGAGAGTTAGAAGTCCAAAAAGGGTCTCGCTGGGCTAAAATCAAGATACTGACAGGGCTGCATTCCTTCAGGAGGCTCTAGGGGAGAGCCATCTCTTTTTGTTTTCTAGCTTTTATAGGCTGCTTTCATTCCTTGACTACAGCCTTGCTCCATCTTTAAAACCAGCAGCATAGCATCTTTAAATCTGACTCTGACTCCCCTTCTGCTTCCTTCTTATATCTAAAGGACTCCTGTGATTACACTGGGTCCACTGGATGACCCAAGGTAACCTCTAAGGTTAACTGATGATCAACCTTAATTCCATCTGTATTCTTAATCCCCACTTGCCATGTAGCATAATATATATTCATAGGTTCCATGTATTAGGACATAGGCATCACTGGGGAGCCATTATTCTGTCTACCACAACAACTATCTTTAAACTTATCTTTGAACTGCAAAATGACAATTCCTAGAATTCACCTCAAGCCACTGTACTATTCATACTTCTCATTAACCCAGAAAACACACTCACCCTGGACTCCTACAGTAATTAAGTTCAAAGATCTAAATTATTCATTATTCATAACTCTACCTTCATAGATAGTTTGAGAACATAAAATCATGCTTTAGAACACCAGGACTGCCAAATAATCTAATCACTTATGAAGTACAATTTGATTCAGTGGTCTAAGATGCCATAGATCACAGATCATAGATTTGGAAGGAACCTTAAACTTCTTATACTTGAAATATATTGTATGGTTAACTTCTTTAATTTTGACTAGATTTTTGTAAGCTTTGATTTCATGTATTAGTTCCCTGATTCCCTGCATAAAGCAGACCTAAAAAATATTTGGAATATAAAACTTGAAAGTCTAATGACAGACTTGTAGGTAATAATAGGCTGTACATGTGGGGATATGAGGGGTAAGGGTGAGAGAAGAGATATTCTCAAAGAGAAAGTGAATTTACGATCCCTGCTAGTATTTTAGAAACTTGACTCAAATTATAGTTTTAAGTGATTTGAATAGTTTTGGTAATTTTGGTGAACTAAATCATGCCTTTTTCTTTTAAATCATCTGGTTAGGTAAACTTAATACATGATGAATGGTTTTGGTCTTCTGCAATAAATTTAATTTAGGAGTCCAGGGTTGAGGCATTGTTTGGTCAGAGAGCAAAAATTCCTATTTATGTTTCATATAATGGATACTTCGGTCTTACCCAAGTCACTCAGGTGTGGACAATGGTGAGAACCTTCACACCAGAGAAGAGTAGGGTTGCTAAATACAATATATCATACCAGTTAAATTTGAATTTCAGATAAACCAAAAATTTTTAGTATATGTATGTTCAAAATATAATGAAAAGTATTCATTGTTTTTGACTGTCATAAGAAATTTGAATTTAGCTGAGCTTTCTGTATTTTTTAAATTAATTAATTTATTTTTATTGAAGTATAGTTGATTAACAATGTTGTATTAGTTTCAGGTGTACAGCAAAGTAATTCGGTTATACATACATATATATCTATTTTTTTTTCAGATTCTTTTCCATTATAGGTTATTACAAAATACTGAGTATATTTCCCTGTACTATACAGTAGGTCGTTGCTGGTTATCTATTTTATATAGTGTGTACATGTTAATCCCAAAATCCCAATTTATTCCTTCCCCACCCTTTCCCTTTGGTAATCACAAGTTTGTTTCCTATGTCTGTGGATCTGTTTCTGTTTTGTATATAAATTCATTTGTACCATTTTTAATAGATTCCACATATAAGTGATATCATTTTTGTCATTCTCTGTCTTCCTCATTTCACTTAGATGATAACCTCTAGATCCATCCATGTTGCCACAAATTACATTATTTCATTCTTTTTTATGGCTGAATAATATTCCACTGTATAAATATACCACATCTTCTTTATCCATTCATCTGTCGATGAACATTTAAGGTTGCTTCCATGTCTTGGCTATTGTAAACAGTGCTGCTATGAATACTGGGTTGCATGTATGAATACTGGGGTGCATGTATCTTTTTGAATTATGGTTTTCTCCAGATATATGCCCAGGATTAAGATTGCAGCATCATATGGGAGCAGGATCATATTTTTAGTTTTTTAAGAAACCTCCATTCTGTTCTCCATAGTGGCTGTACCAACTTACATTCCCACCAATAGTGCAGGAGGATTCCTTTTTCTCCACACCCTCTTCAGTTTTTATTATTTGCAGACTTTTTGATGATGGTCATTCTGACCAGTGTGAGGTGATAACTTATTGTAGTTTTGATTTGCATTTCTCTAATATTAGCAGGGTTGAGCATCTTTCTTTGTGCTTCTTGGCCACCTGTATGTCTTCTTTGGAGAAATGTCTATTTAGATCTTCTGCCCATTTTTTGATTGGGTTTTTTTTTATATTGAGCTGTATAAGCTGTTTATATATTTTGGAGATTAATCCCTTGTCAGTCGCATCATTTGCAAATATTTTCTCCCATTCTGTAGGTTGACTTTTCATTTTGTTTGTGATTTCCTTTGCTGTGCAAAATTTTAAGTTTAATCGGGTCCCATTTGGTTTTGTTGTTTTTGTTTTTCTGTTTTTTTGCTTTTATATCCATTACTCTAGGAGATGGACCCAAAAAGATACTGCTGAGACCTATGTCAAAGAATGTTCTGCCTATGTTTTCCTCTAGCAGTTTTATCATACCCAGTCTTACATTTAAGTCTTTAATCCATTTTGAGTTTATTTTTGTGTGTGGTGTTAGAGAATGTCCTAATTTCATTCATTTACATGTAGCTGTCCAGTTTTCCCAGCACCACTTATTGAAGAGACTGTCTTTTCTCCAGTGTATGTTCTTACCTCCTTTGTCATAGATTAATTGACCATAACTGTGTGGCTCTATTTCTGGGCTTTCTATCCTGTTCCATTGATCTATATTTCTGTTTTTGTGCTGGTACCATACTGTTTTGATGACTGTAGCTTTGAAATATAGTCTAAAGTCAGGGAGTGTGTTTCCTCCACCTCCATTTTTCTTTCTTAAGATTGCTTTGGCTACTTAGGATCTTTTGTGTTTCCATACAAATTTTAATTTTTTTGTTCTAGTTCTGTGAAAAATGCAATTGGTAATTTGATAGGGATTGTGTTCAATCTGTAGGTTACCGTGGGTAGTATAGTCATTTTAACAATATTGATTCTTCCAATCAAAGAACATGGTATATTTTTCCATCTGTTTGTATCACCTTCAATTTCTTTCATCAATGTCTTACAGTTTTTGGAGTACCGGTCTTTTGCCTCCTTAGGTAGGTTTATTCCTAGGTATTTTATTCTTTTTGCTGCAATAGTAAATGGGATTGTTTCCTTAATATCTCTTTCTGATCTTTTGTTGTTACTGTATAGAAATGCAAGAGATTTCTGTGTATTAATTTTGTATCCTGTGACTTTACCAAATTCACTGATGAGCTCTAGTAGTTTCCTGGTAGGGTCTTTAATCTTTCTGTATTTTTATTTGCTAAATCTGACAACACAGGAGAGGAATAAAACTCTCTCCAACTATTTCTTCTTTCCAAGGATGCCCTAGGTCTAGGTATGGTACAAAAGCTATCATATATAGCTGCTCTTAATTTCAAATTCTCAGAGGGTATGACCTTACCATAACCCTCATACAAAACTGAGGGAAATGCACGTCTTTCCTAGACTATCATTCATAAATACACATTTTTAAAAAAAATTAAATTCTGCATAAGACAGAGAATGGGATAAATGTATTGAGTCTGAAAGCCAAGGGCCAGAGCAAGAGCCAAGACAAGTGCCAAAAATATTAGAACTGGGGGAGCAGACAGATTAAAGCCCCATCTCTTGTTCTCCAGAGTATGTGTGTACATATTTTAGCACAGATTACAATTAATTTGGGGGGCCATGCACCCATTTTTCAGATTGATAAAACTCTATATGATATCTGTAAACACAATGTTGCACTTTTGCAATTTTCAAGGGATTCAAGGACCCACTAAAATCCATAAAATTTTGGTTGCAATCTTTAGTCAAATGTTAAAAGAATATTCTCTGAATATTAACATTTTGAAATAGATATATTTAGTAAAATTTCCCCTTGTTTTTTAATTAATTAATCAATTATTTATTTATTTATTTTTGGCTGTGCTGGGTCTTAGTTGCGGCACAAAGGACCTTTGTTGTGGCATGAGGGCTTCTTCTTAGTTGTGGCATGTGGATTTCTTTAGTTGCAGCATGTGGACTCTTAGTTGCAGCGTGCATGTGAGATCTAGTTCCCCAACCAGGGATCGAACCCAGGACCCCTGAATTAGGAGCATGGAGTCTTACTCACTGGACCATGAGGGAAGTCCCTTCTTTGATTTTTTTTTTGTTGTTGTTTTGTTTTTGTTTTTGTTTTTTGCGGTATGCAGGCCTCTCACTGTTGTGGCCTCTCCTGTTGCGGAGCACAGGCTCCAGACGCGCAGGTGCAGCGGCCATGGCTCATGGGCCCAGACACTCCACGGCATGTGGGATCTTCCCAGACCGGGACATGAACCCATGTCCCCTGCATCAGCAGGCGGACTCTCAACCACTGCGCCACCAGGGAAGCCCTTTGATGTTTTTAATGTCTTATTTAAGAAACATTTTCCTAAAAAAGAGTATAATAAGATCCTCCCATAATCTAATTGCTTTAAATTTTATGTTTTGCATTAGCTTTATAACTTACATTATTTTTGTATAGGGTAGTAATGTTTCTTTTTCACATGAAAGGCAGTTGTATTAACAATATTTATTGGATAATCTGCCTTTCCTCCCCTACTGTACATCAAGTACATCAAGTTTCCATTTAAGAATGAAATTGCTTCTGAGTTCCTAGTCTGTTTAATCAACCGATTTTCACATTACATTTTCTTACTGAACTATTATTGGACCATTACCCTTCCACACGAATTTTAAAATCAGCTGGTAAATTTCTACCAAAAATAAAATTATTTGGGGATTGTAATTGGAACTGCAATGAATGTATAGAGTGATTTGAAGGAAAAATGTCACCTTCATAAAATTCACAATCTCATCAATAAACAAAATACATTTCTCCATTTTTCAAGTTTTCTTTTATGCCTTTTTAAAAGTTTCTTCCACTTTTTTCAAATGTCAGTAATATACCCAGAAACTCTGTGGAACTCTCTTAAAGCTTCTGACACTTTATATACTTTTTTTTTTTTTTTTTAAAGAACAGATTTATTTATTTATTTATTTATTTTTGCTGTGTTGGGTCTTCGTTTCTGTGCGAGGGCTTTCTCCAGTGTGGCAAGCGAGGGCCACTCTTCATCGCGGTGCACGGGCCTCTCACTATCGCGGCCTCTCTTGTTGCAGAGCACAGGCTCCAGATGCACAGGCTCAGTAGCTGTGGCTCACGGGCCTAGTTGCTCCGCGGCATGTGGGATCCTCCCAGACCAAGGCTCGAACCCATGTCCCCTGCATTAGCAGGCAGATTCTCAACCACTGCGCTACCAGGGAAGCCCTATATACTTTTCTTGATTTGGCATTTAAATAATTATATTATCTGAAAATAAGAAATGACCTTTGTCACTTTTTTCAGTTCCTTAAACTAAACTTCATCTATTTTTGATGACTTAGTGCATTGTCCAGGTTCTCCAATACAATAGTGAATACTGGGTGTAACGTGGGAATAACGGTCTTATTCCTGGCTTCAGTAAAAAGTACTAAGGGATAACTTTATCTCTCACTCCTCACATTTCCAGAGACTTCAGTCACACTATGTGACTACTGTCACTACTTTATCAAACTGTTAAGTTTAGAAGGAACTGAGCATGCTCTAATCACCTCCTTCTGGGCCACTCTTCCTCAAAACCACTTTCTTTTTGCAATACTGGGTTCTATGGTCATCTATGTAGTACTTACATTGAGACAGGGAGAGGAAGGCCCCCAATTAGGCAGCAAGTTCAATACAGGAGGAAAAAATTAGAATGCCAATGTGGCTGCAAATACAAATCATGTCCTCTAAGAATCTTTGTCAGTAATAAAGCTACTATATTTTATTTCTATCTTTTGGCTTCTTGTGTCAACTTATCATTAGTTTTCAAAACTAGGAAGAAATAAAAGGGCTGCTTTCAGGTGCCCAAGTAACACTGTACTACTCACCATTAGTTATTATTTTTAATGTTTTTTTATTGAGATTCTTTAATTTCTATACAAGTCTCTACACTTTCAAAAGTTTCACATGCAAGATTTCATACAATCCCATATTAACACCCCTTTCCCCTCTACCCCCTTCTTGCCCCTCTCTTTTTTCCCTCTCCCCACTGGTAACCACTAGTTTGTTTCTCTCTATCTGTGAGTCTGCTTCTTTTTTGTTTTATTCACTAATTTGTTGTGTTTTACGTGTCTTTAATGCATTCCTTTATCAGATTAAGAATGTTCCCTTCTATCCCTAATCTGTTAAATTTTTATTATGAACAAACGTTGAATTTTATCAAATGATTTCCTATACCAATTGAAGTGTCCATTTGTTTGTTATATCTTAATATGTGTAGGAAATTAAATTGATATATTGAATTATTCTTGCATTCCTGGTATTATATCCTGCATAAAAGCACATGGTCAATTGCAGGAATAATTTTTCTAAAGTGACATTTATTGTTCTTCGAGCTTCTGATTAAAATTGTCTGTAAAACTGTTTGGGCCTGGTATCCTTTCCAGATGGTTGATTCTTACTACTAATTTAATATAAACTGGAGCCATTGATTATACAGTTATATCTAGGAAACCATATATTTCATGTTAATTTTCAATATACAAAGCTTTGTTCTTTTTCTTTTTAAACATGCCATTTTTACTTATATCTATGTTTTAGTTAAAACGTATTTAAAATTTTTTCTTTGTCTTGCCAAAATTGCAGCTATTTTACTAATCTTTCAAGGAACACACTCTGGTTGTGTTGGCTCATTGTTTTATTTGGTTGACTCTCTTCTGTATTATTAAATCTTGAAAACTCATAATTCTTCAGCCAGAGGAAGACTTTACATTTATATTAGATATACAGAAGTTTAAAGAATAAAATTTACTTCAAATCACTCATTATATTCAATGCAATTTCAATTCCAAAAGGATTTTTCTGTAGAACAAAATCTAAAGTTTATAACAGAATAATAAAATGACATGAATACTAACAAGGCTCATGTTAGAAGGGATTAAGATGCAGTTAAGTAATGATCTAGACAATAGTCTGTTCCTCAATTAAGATAAGAAGTAGAGGGCTTCCCTGGTGGTGCAGTGGTTGAGAGTCCACATGCTGATGCAGGGGACGCGGGTTTGTGCCCCGGTCCGGGAAGATCCCACATGCCGCGGAGCGGCTGAGCCTGTGAGCCATGGCCGCTGAGCCTGTGCGTCCGGAGCCTGTGCTCTGCAACAGGAGAGGCCACCACAGTGAGAGGCCCACGTACCACAAAAAAAAAAAAAAAAGATAAGAAGTAGAGGGATTAAAAATAACACTGCATATTCAAAATGAATAAATAAGACAGGAAATAATCAATCATTTAGAATAACATACATATAGAACTTAACTTGAAGCCAATCTTTCCCTACCCACATCTCCATCAAAAATATATGTGGCCCTTTTGGTGCCCAAGTCTGGGTGGTGACATGAAAAGCTCCTGCTCTGAACCGAGCGCCTGGAGGCGGTGTTCAACTGTGAGTGCGGGGGGGCTGGGCAAGTGGGGGCGTCCAAACAAGGAGCTGGGGATGCAGGCGCTGCCACTGCGCACCCCAGCCCACTCCGCAGCCTGCGACAAGCATCTGGCCAAGCAGGTATTGGGCACACTGGGACCACCTGGCAATACTGCTGCCGCTGCCATCGCCACTAATGTAGGGCGATGCTGCCTGCTGCAGAGAGAGGCTGAACAAATCTCAGGCTCAGTTGTGCTTCCTGTTTTTCAGCCTCTTGCCTCCCAAATGCATACACTTCCACTTGGTGTCATCACGCAGAAGGGAGTAAAAGGGACTCAGTGACAGATTCAGCCGCGTGGCTGACAAGGCCTTGGTGCTCTGGCCGGATGTCAGGCCTGTGCCTCTCCTGAGTTCAGGACCTTGGTCCACGAGAGACCACCCTCCTCCATGTAATATCAAACGGCAAGAGCTCTCCCAGAAATCTCCATATCAATGCTAAGACCCAGCTCCACTCAACGACCAGCAAGCCACAGTGCTGGAGACCCTTTGCCAAACAACTAGCAAGACAGGAACACAACCCCACCCATTAGCAGAGAAGCTGCGTAAAATCATAACAAGGTCACAGACAAACCAAAACACACCACCGGACGTGGTCCTCCCCACCAGAAAGACAAGATACACACTTATACAACAGAACACAGGCACTATTTCCCTGCACCAGGAAGCCTACACAACCAACTGAAACAACCTTGCCCACTGGGGGCAGACACCAAAACAACGGGAACTACGAACCTGCAGCCTGCGAAAAGGAGACCCCAAAAACAGTAAGTTAAGCAAAATGAGAAGAGAGAGAAACACACAGCAGATGAAGGAGCAATGTAAAAAAACCCACCAGACCAAACAAATGAAGAGGAAATAGGCAGCCTACCTGAAAAAGAATTTTCAGGATACAGGGAGGGGGAAGGGTAAGCTGGGACGAAGTGAGAGAGTGGCATGGATATATATACATATATATATATATATATATATATACACACATATATATACATATATACACATGTGTACATATGTATGTATATACATGTATACATATATATACATGTATATACATATATACACACATATATACATGTATATACATATATACATGTATATGTATATACATATATATATATACACTATCAAATGTAAAATAGATAGCTAGTGGGAAGCAACCGCATAGCACAGGTAGATCAGCTCGGTGCTTTGTGACCACCTAGAGAGGTGGGATAGGGAGGGTGGGAGGGAGACGAAAGAAGAAGGAGATATATTTACATGTATAGCTGATTCACTTTGTTATAAAGCAGAAACTAACACACCATTGTAAAGCAATTATACCCCAATAAAGATGTTAAAAAAAAAAAAGATATGTGGTCTACCAATATGATTGAAGTATGCATCAGACTTGATTATTGTGTTCATAGATTGACATTCGTCTTTTAAAGACAAGGATTTGGAAATAAAAGACAAGGATTGTCAATGGGCCTTGGAATTTTAAGTTAATTTTTTTTCCTACTATATACATAGCATTTCTCTATTGATTGGATTAACCACAATGAACATGGGACTACTTTATAATCATAATAATACATTTCATCTATGAGCTATTACCCCTTGTTTTTTGTGTGCTTTTGACCTTCTCCCCCACACTTAAAATTATGTTCTTTCGATCCAAATTACATATATGTGCAATATTTTCAGTCCGTGAGGTAAGCAGAATATTGCCTCCCCCAATGATATCCATATCCTAATCACCGAAAACTAGCACTATGTGACCTCACATTATGACAGGGATTTTCAAAATGTGATCAAGTTAAGGATCTTGAATTAGGGAGATTATTCTGGATTGTCTAGATATAACCAATGTAATCACAAGAGTTCTTATCAGGGAAAGAGGGAGATAAGAAAGTCAGAAAAGGGATATGACAATAGAAGATCAGAGAAAAGAGATAGAAAGAGAAAGGAGCGTGGCACTAAGATGGAAAGAAATTTCAAGATACTATACCCTTCTGGCTTTGAAGATGAAGAAAGAGACTAAGAAGTGAGGAATGCAGGCACCTCTATAAGCTAAAAAGACAAGGAAACAGATTCTCCCCTATAGCTTCCAGAAGGAGTGCAACCCTGCTGACACCTTGATTTTAGGATTTCTGACATGATAACTATAAGATAATAGGTTTGTGTTGTTTTAAGCACCAAGTTTCTTGTAGTTTTGTTTTGTTTTGTTTTGTTTTTTTGCGATACACGGGCCTCTCACTGTCGTGGCCTACTCCTGTTGCGGAGCACAGGCTCCGGACGCGCAGGCTCAGTGGCCATGGCTCATGGGCCTAGCTGCTCCGCGGCATGTGGGATCTTCCCGGACCGGGGCACGAACCCGTGTTCCCTGCATTGGCAGGCGGACTCGCAACCACTGTGCCACCAGGGAAGCCCTCTCGTAGTTTTTACTGCAGCAACAGGACACTAACACAGTTCACAATATCAGGTGCATAAAGATTATGTAATTTCTTCACATTCTTTAAATCAAATTAATTTTGACTATGTGTCTATCACTCAGCTAGGTCGTCATGAAAGTCAACATTTGTCATTCTTGTTCTCCCTGGCATCCCTACCCACACAATGTTTCATGGTGCCCTATTAGAAGACTGACAACACCAAATGCTAGTGGGGATATGGAGAAACAGAAACTATCATACATTGTTGGTGAGAATGCAAAATGGTAAAGCCACTTTGGAAGAGAGTTTGGCAGTTTCTTACAAAACTAATCATACACTTACCATATAAACCATCAGTCACACTCCTTAATATTTCACCAAAGAAGTTGCAAACTTATGTCCACACAAAATGTGTACACGGATGTTTATAGCAGCTTTATTCACGATTACCAAAACTTAGAAGCAGCTCAGACGTCCTTCATTAGGTGATTGAATAGATAAACTGCATACATCCAGACAACAGAAAATTATTCAGTGCTAAAAAGAAATGAGCTATCAAGCCCTGGAAAGACATGGAGGAACCTCAAATTCATATTACTAAGTGAAAAAAAACTTAAAAAAACTAATCTATATGATTCCAATTGTATGATATAAAAAAGGAGACAGTAAAAAGATCAATGGTTGATGGGAGTTTGGATGGGAAGGGATGAATAGAAGGAGCACAGAGGATTTTTAGGGCAGTTAAAATACTCTGTATATAACCAAATAGATATTTTCAATAGGGTAATTTCTTTAATATATTACATTCTATTAGAGGATTTCCTGTTCAAAATGGCAGATTTTACATATATTTATGTTTACCTCCTTACAAAAATGATGGTAACAAGATAACAAAGAGTTTTAAACCACAAGGAAAATAAAATGAGGCAACAAAAGTGGGCAATATATGTCAACAAATGTTAGGATATGGAAAGGAAGTGAAAGAGTTGTAACATATTTAAATGTGTGGAGAAAACTAAAATGTCGGCATATGCAGTGGGGCATAAAGCTAGCTATCCCACGAGTGAGATAAAGTTAGCTTTTGCTGAAGAATTCTGGATAGCCTCAGGAAAGCCTCTGCAAGTGGAGAATTTGGTGAGTGGTAGGCTAAAAGCAGAAGTACATATCAGAACAACCCTCCCCTCAGACAAACCTTCTCCTCAGGCCCAGGCGCCCTACTTCAGACAACCAAGCAACTACTCCCTTTGGAAAAAGATGGAGAGCTTTAGTCTTTAAAGAAATTGACTACAGAGGATAAAAACACAGGGGAGGCAGGGTTGAGGAGAATAAAGTTAAATTCTATGTATTGAACAATGAGTTTCCAGCCCTCTCTCCCACCTAAACTCTCATTATGCTAGCAGTCAGATACTCTAGCAATAGAGTGATTTAATCTCTGGAGAAAAGGATCAGAGAAAAGGCCAACAAGACATTCAGGGGCCCCAGAATGAATCTTCTGAATCTCTGTTAGACCCACTCTGTACAAATAAAACCTACTCCACACACACCATAAATTTCCCCATCAGTTTTTAGTCCTCAGTCCTAAACTTGAATGGTTGCCAAGAACCAAAAGAGACTTGAAAAAAGCCTTCAACATGAAAAAGAGGCAGCAGATTAAAGGAACTTGGCAAAATAGAGAAAAACATTATCTGAGATATAAAAGAAGTTATTTCATCTTCAAAACAAAAAAAAGGTGCAGTTTTTTTAATGGGGTATACAGAGTAGGAAGAGAACATGAAAATGTTAGAATAGCTGAAATATAAGTTTTAACAGAAAGTTTGGAAAGAGTCTACCTTGTAGAAAGAGAAATTTTTTTAAAAATCAAGAAAAGAGAGTGGGAAAATAGGAAGAAAAGGTACGAAAACTAGAAAATCAGAGAAAGAAGTCAAATATTTACTTAGCAAGTGTTCTCAGTTTAAAGAAAAATAGGAAATACTATTAAAGAATTAATATTCCCCACAACTGAAGGTTAGTTACCACATTGAAAGGGACTACTGAATACCAAGCACAATGAATTGAAAAAGACCCACACTAAGGCACATTAACAAAAAGTTCTAAAACACTGGGTATAAAAAGCTTCTACAGAAAAAATTAAAAGAATATACAAAAAGGATCAGATACAATATGACATAGCAATTCTCAGCAACAACAGGGAGAAATGCCATAAAAGTGTGAGGAAAACATTTCAGATTATAATTTTATAACCAACCAAGCTATCAAGCAAGTCTGAGAGTAGAATAAATATACTGTTAAACATGCAAGCGTTACATTCTTTGCATGCTTTCCTAAAATGTCCACTAAAATGAGGCAGATAACCAAGAAGGAGGAAAGCCTAAAATTCAGGAAACAGGAAACCAACAGAGATAAAGGGAATATTCACAATAATGGTAAAGAGAAGACACAGGACAAGTTGTGCATCAGGCCTGAAGAACAACTAGTGAAATTTGGAACAAGTACTAAGGTATACAAGGGGTTTGAGGGTTAATGAATTGTCCAACTTGGTTGGAGTGGAGGTAGGGGCTACCATTTACATCATAGTCTGTGTAAATGCACACCTGGAGGTATGTAGCACAAGTCACCTTGTGCATACAGTAAGACTGGGAGGGCTCCAAGTAAGATATCTCCTGGTTAAAAAAAGAAAGAAATAGAACCTGATAAGATTACCTGGTATGTTTTACCATGTAGAAAAAGAGTACCCAGAGGTGTTTCTCAGTTCCATGGAAGAGTTTGTAAGGAATTAGTGATATTTAGAGAGAAAGTTTTCAAAGTGAGGCAATTTTCAACTCTAGGAAAACCAAAAAAAACCTACATTAATATTAATGTGAGCTACTTGACGTATCAGTTAACAGTATTTATATAATCATTAATACAAAGACTGAATATTAGTTTAATCAAATATTATGATATAACCTTGTGGGGACAATTTTAAAAGAAAAAGAACATACGTGTACAAACCCATTTAATTTAGAAATATGAGGTGACTATTAGGAATAAAAAGCTGAAAGAACTGAATGTAGTTTCTCTAAATACAAGATCTGGCATGTGGTACAGGAGAAAATTCATTCTAAACTTTATTCTATAAACCCATTTAACTATTCTTACCAAGTAGATATTATTATTACTTAGATTTTAAAAATACACTTGGGGGCTTCCCTGGTGGCGCAGTGGTTGCGAGTCCGCCTGCCGATGCAGGGGACGCGGGTTCGTGCCCCGGTCGGGGAGGATCCCGCATGCCGCGGAGCGGCTGGGCCCGTGGGCCATGGCCGCTGAGCCTGCGCGTCCGGAGCCTGTGCTCCGCAACGGGAGAAGCCACAACAGTGAGAGGCCCGCGTACAGCATAAAGAAAAAAAAAAAAAAAAAAAAAAAAAAAATACACTTGGAAAACATGAGTGTCAGACATTAAATGCCAACTGTTCCTGTTTTGATTGCAGATTGTGCGAGTATTATTTTAATCTGTTGATATTGCTTTCATGATGTGATCTGTGACATGGTACAAATTTGATCTAGTAGAGATTCATGATGAGGAAGCTATTTTTCTCAAATCCTAAATGTCTCTTTTATTTTGTCTTTGTCAGTTTCTTTTAGAAAAGAAATCAAAAATAAGTAGGGCTGATTACAGTTTATTAAGAACAGATGGATAATGTTCCCATTAGGAAGTGGATCAAATGGACAAAATTTTTTTCTCCCTTTTTATGTCTATCAACTGCAATAGACACTATAACAGGCAAATATGTATATTCATAATACACAGATTGAAAAAGCAAACATTCCTAGACTACAGGTTCAAAATTGATAAGAAGTAATTTTATTTTCCTTCCAGGGACAATAGACAAATGACAAAGTAATCATCATAGTTCTTAATGAGATCCCAAGGTAATCATGGTGTCAAAAGTGAAATAGTTGAAAAAAAAAAAAAAGTGAAATAGTTGAATATCTGAATTTACACTGTTTTTCCTAGAACCTTCTAGTTGTTTTTAAACGAAGAGTGTTGCATACAGAATACTGGACAACAGAGGAATAATGCATTTTTGCATTCTTGGGAACATTAAGATTTATTATCAAGAGTTCAGTACTGATTAATGATATCACAGTGAATACCAAAAGGGAGCAAGGAGAGATTTGTCACTAATTATAAAGTGTAGTCACATTTGTTTTAGTTTCTTGCTGAGTATCCAAGGAACCAAAGTCATTTACTTTATGAATGAAATATTGTATGCTATATATTAATAATAGGGCATCTGGAGCTCCCCAGTTCCCCTGAATTATCATCTATGCATACAATTTTGGAAGAGAATTGAGTGAATTGTTTAGGGCCTTGGAATACTTGAGAGTGATAGCATTGCCTAGGGCAAGACACTGGCCCTTCCAGGCCACAAGGTAATTGTGTAACTGGCAAATTCCTTCAGCTCTAACTTGAATTCCTCTCAATCCCAGAATTATTTTGCTCCCTGCCATCAATAAGCCAAGGGGTAATTTCATTATGAATATGTATTAATTTCTGTCTTCCATGTGACTCATTTTTTGGTGCATTAAATCATATACCTAAATTTCATCAATTAATTTTATCTACCAGAGTGTTTCACTCTCTAATTCAAGGACATTGAATCACTCACAGCTAACTGCAGGTTACAGACATTGCTAACAGCTAAACTTAAGAAGGATGGTTACATGCCTTTATCCAACAGCTGGTGCTAACGTCAGTTTTCATTTTAAGTGTCTGATATATGCAGCTTTGTTAGACAAGAACTTGAAATGAAATGCAATTTTGTGGGGTTAAAAGATATAACTGTGCTTCTAGCTCACATACCCTCAACTGGCTTTTTTATTAAGTTTTGAAAGTGTTCCTGTTTCACTTTATAGATGGTTGATCTACTACATTTTGTTTCTTTTTATACCTCTCTCTCTCTCTCACACACACACACACACACACACACTCACACACAATTTGTGATGACAGCATTATACAGATTTCCAGGAAGCTACTTCAAAATGTATATTTTCTAGTCCCAGGAAGGGTAAAATTTCAGAGCCCTGCATAAACTAATTTAGTAACTTTGTTTCGTAAATATAATAGAAAGGCATATGGGTAAACTACAACTTTTTGTGCTAAAATCTTAAACCAAATCTCTCCCAGTGAAATAGCTTTAGAGAAATAAACTTATTAGCCACATATAAGCACACAAAAAACAAGATTTCGGAGTTTTTAACCACGTGTGGTATAATATAATTACATGGCATGTCCTTGGGAAATAATCAGCAAAGAAATGAAATGATCACCCACTGACCAGAACTAGCAGAATTCTCTATAGGGTATCATGACATTGAGTATTGGTTGTTATAAATACTGGGACCTAGGTAATTTCCATGATCTCAATAGTCCTACCGGGGACACCAATTAAAAAAACCTGCTACTCAGGGCTTCCCTGGTGGCGCAGTGGTTGAGAGTCCGCCTGCCGATGCAGGGGACACGGGTTCATGCCCTGGTCCAGGAAGATCCCACATGCCGCGGAGCGGCTAGGCCCGTGAGCCATGGCCGCTGAGCCTGCGCGTCCGGAGCCTGTGCTCCGCAATGGGAGAGGCCACAACAGTGAGAGACCCGCATAACGCAAAAAAAAAAAAAAAAAAAAAAAAAACCTGCTACTCTTTGCTAGTAAGGAAATCTCTGAGTTTGTGACAGTACTTGTGACAGAAATTGACATTCACCTTGAGTTCTTAATATTCTGCTGTCCCCATCCCCACCTAGTCCTAGAGAACTGCTCACCCTATGTCAAATCTGTTGCTGCCAACTTTTGTGCTCAGGCATAACTGGGATAGATGCATTGGATCATCTTCATCCCAGTCCATCTGAATACATTTGACAGTAGGATGTGACCCAGTACTTGAATCTGTCACTACTTTCTCCCTGCTACTTCCTTTATACATAGACAAGTACACTGCCCTTTCTGTTTCAAGTACATTATGGCTTCAGTGTGTACACACGTACACACACACACGCGCACGTGCACACACGCACACACACACACACAGTTTTATCATTCTGCTAATCTCAGACAGTAGAGAGTACTATGTGCAAATATATAAGCAAGCCCTGCCATCTGCCCAGCCAACTTCCCATTGTGCAGAGTCCATCCCATTGGCTGTGGATTTAAGAGGTAGGTAGAAGGGTAAGTGGGCACTTAACCCACTTGCTCTTGTTTATCACTAATGAGATGATGAAAGAGAGGCTCCATAAGAGAGTCATGGTTACCGAGTAGAATAGATGACAGCCCATATGGCAGAATGTGAAGGACACCATAATTTGTGAGGGAACTAATACCTGTTGAAAGATAACTCACAGAATATCAGGCCAAGAGGGAACCTTAAATTTAATCTGGTCAAACCCACCATCTGATAGTTTAATTCCTTCTGGAATTCCCTGTCAGTAGTTGTTTACAATTTTCTTAAAAATCTCCCATAAATTTGTAGGGGCTGAAATTGAAATACAGCATGTTTAAGATTAATGAGAGGTATAGACATTGAGAAGATAAATTCTATGGTAAAAGGAAAAAAGAGAAAAGGTAATTTAAGGTAGAAAGACCAAGGAGTTCACTAGCTTCTGAGGGAGGCCTTATTCTCTGAAGATTCTAGTTGTTAGTTCAATTTGATACAAATTCGATCTCTTTCTTACTTCATTCTACACACATTACCAAATACCTAGTATTTGCTTGGATTTGGGGATACAGAAACAATCAATACATGGTTTCTTTCCCCTTTAAGGAGATTAGACTCTGGCTGAGACAAATGCTGCCTAAAAAATCATCTTGCAGTGTGAGTGATAAGTGCTAAAACAAAGAACTTACTTTTACAGGACTAAAACTAAGGGAGTTCCCGGCAGGGATGATTACACAGAGGAGGTGAATATATGAGCTGGAATATTTGAAAAGGACCTTGCTAGTGGACAAAGCAGATAGATCAGGTGGGTGACAGCCTGATGGAATCCCAAACAGTGTGATCAGAGGCAAAAAGTCTACGACATGATTAGTACATAGTCAGCAGTCAGATGTGTCTGTAGCTTCAGATGTATGGGGAAAAGGTGGGGGAGGATGCTGGTAAGGCAGTAGAAGCTCCATTCAGAAGGAAGCTCCATTACACTAAGGAAATTCAACTTGATCAAGCAAAAAATCTGCTTCCTACTGTGGGGATCTGGGGATTCCAATGTTAAATAAGCAGTAAAACACAGTTACTTAGACCAAAGCATTTACAGTAGATAGGGTCTTATGTTAGTTACCTAGAACAGTGATTGGTCAGATAATTGAAAAAGTAGGAAATTAAGGAAAATGCACATAATATCTTAAATATTTCACTTTATGTGACAAATAAAACACAATAATTATCTAATACTTTTGATGTAGGACAACGTCTTTTCTTAAGTATGGATCTGACTGTAATGCCCCATCTTCCTTCTTTCACTAGCCAAACATATAAATCATAATATATAAGTTCTTAGTGTCTTTCAAGAAAGAATTTTTAAATGCTATCAAAAAACTCTACATTTTAATAACTTTTACTCCAATTGTTTATATTTGGCTTGCTCACACCTAATTTGACAGCAGACACAGTATTTTTAGCAATTCACCTTTATCAACCCTTTCCAGAGCATTCTAATTAGTTATCATGGAAACACTCACACTGTATTAATTCATAGATTATCAAGTAGACTACATAGTTATAATAATAACTGACACAATTGGTTTGGGAATACACTGTGGTAAGCATATAAGCCAACTGGTAGTAGGACTGTACAAACATACCAGGCAAGTAGAGCAGAATAGCAGCCTGTTAGCCCTCCATGTTCAGCAAGTCCTGGGCAGAGGATCGCATGTTCTGTGAACAGAATGGTGAGTGTTAGCTATTTTTATGAATTGGTTAAGTGCACAAGGAAGAATACCGAATCTTCCTTGAAAATCATTTTCTTATCTCCCCTCCATATACATTTAGGTATTTCAAAGACTGGACCAGCCTTTTTAATCAAGTATTCACATTATGTTCCTGTCAGGAGAAATAATAATTTCAAAGATGTTATACTCTAGGAATTTTTCAGACATACTAGAAATGCCTCCTTAGATCCCTAAACATACAAAAAATGACATCAGAGTTTAGGTCAGAGGACTTGTTGTCCAAAGGAATTCAAGGGAAAGTAACTGTCATTTAAAAATTTTAAAAAAGCATTTATGTAGGATACAAGGCAGGCAATCAGATTTCTAGTGAGGCAGAGACACCTGCATAAAGACTTTGCCTCACTCCTGTGCCAAGCTATCTTTGAAGTCAAATTTACACCCCAAAGGACCACAGACTCATAAGGAAGGCTTAAGTATTGAAACCTTACACTTGATAAAGGCCAGAAAGTTGCCATGTATTCCAAATCCAACCCCAACCACAATGACAACTCTTCACAATCTTATAATGAACATCAGTGGAAGATTTCTGTGGCAAATATGACTTCATTATCCCCACAAATATTCTCACTAGGTAGGGCATAAAGAGTCCTAACCATGAAGAAGCTCTGTGACTTGTACGTTGGCGCATATCACTCTCAAAATAGTATGAAATACGAAGAACCCATATTTCAGATTCTTTAGGATCCATAATGTAACTCTTCAAGCTTTGTTTATTTCTGAGTTATTATGGCAAGTGTTTCAATAGAGTGTTATAAGATAACTAAGGTTTTTAAGCTCTTCTATGAGAAGACATAGTTCATTTAAAACTAACATCGAGAGGTCGGCGGGAAGATGGCGGAAGAGTAAGACGTGGAGATCGCCTTCCTCCTCACGGATACACCAGAAACACATCTACACGTGGAACAACTCCTACAGAACACCTACTGAAGGCTGGCAGAAGACCTCAGAGCTCCCAAAAGGCAAGAAACTCCCCACGTACCTGGGTAGGGCAAAAGAAAAAAGAAAAAACAGAGACAAAAGAATAAGGACGGCACCTGCACCAGTGGGAGGCAGCTGTGAAGGAGGAAAAGTTTCCACACACTAGGAAGCCCCTCCGCGGGCGGAGACTGCGGGAGGCGGAGGGGGGAGCTTCGGGACCGCGGAGTGGTGCACAGCGACGGGTGTGGAGGGCAAAGCGGGGAGATTCCTGCACAGACGATCGGTGCCGACCGGCACTCACCAACCCGAGAGGCTTGTCTGCTCACCCGCCGGGGCGGGCGGGGCTGCGAGCTGAGGCTCGGGTTTCGGTTTTGGACGGAGCGCAGGGAGAGGACTGGGGTTGGCGGCTTGAGCATAGCCTGAAGGGGTTGGTGCGCCACGACTAACCGGGAGGCAGTTCGGGGAAAAGCCTGCACCGGCCGAAGAGGCAAGAGACTTTTTCTTCCCTCTTTGTTTCCTGGTGCGCGAGGAGAGGGGTTTAAGAGCGCTGCTTAAAGGAACTCCAGAGACGGGCGCGAGCTGCGGCTAAAAGCGCGAACCCAAGAGACGGGCGCGAGCCGCGGCTGAGGGCGCGAGCCCCCGAGACGGGCGCGAGCCGCGGCGGGAAGCGCGAGCCCCAGAGACGGGCGCGAGCCGCGGCTGAAACCGCGGACCCCAGAGACGGGCGGGAGACGCTGGGGCTGCTGCTGCCGCCACCAGGGGGGCTGTGTGCGAGCACAGGTCACTCTCCACACCCCTCTTCCGCGGAGCCTGTGCAGCCCGCCACTGCCGGGTTCCCAGGATCCGGGGACAGCTTCCCCGGGAGTACGCACGGCGGGTCTCAGGCTGGTACAGCGTCACGCCGGCCTCTGCCGCAGCGTCACGCCGCCTCTGCCGCCGCAGGCCCGCCCCGCACGCAGTGCCCCTCCTTCCCCCATCCCCCAACCCCCGGCCTGAGTGAGCCGGAGCTCCCGAATCAGCGGCTCCTTTAACCCCGTCCTGTCTGAGCAAAAAAACAGACGCCCTCCAGCGATCTGCGCGCAGGGGCAGGGCCGGGTACAAAGCTGAGCTCCTGTGAGCTGTGAGAGCAGGGAGGAGAGGGGGAGGTCTCTCCCGGCAGCCGCGGAGGCGGCGGATTGAAGCTCCACAATCAACTTGATGTGCCCTGCATTGTGGAATACCTGAATAGACAGGGAGTGATCCCAAATTGAAGAGGGGGAATTTAGGAGCGAGATCTGTGATTTTTTTCCCTTTTCCTCTTTTTGTGAATGTGTGCATGTATGCTTCTGTGTGAGATCTTGTCTGTATACTCTTGCTTCCACCATTTGTCCTAGGGCTCTATCCGTCCATGGTTTTTTTTTAAAAAAAAAAAAAAAAAATTTTTTTTAATAATTAATTTTAATTGTAATAACTTTATTGAACTTTACCTTCGTTCTTTCTTTCTTTCTTTCCTTCCTTCCTTCCCTCCTTTAGACAACAAATCACCCCAAATTGAGGAGGTGGTCTCTGGGAGCAGGATTTATGATTTTTCCCCCTTTGCCTCTCTTTGTGAACGTGTATGTGTATGCTTCTGTGTAAGATTTTCTCTGTATAGCTTTGCTTCCAACATTTTTCCTAGGGCTCTATCCGTCCATGGTTTTTTTAAAAAAAATTTTTTTTCTTAATAATTAATTTTAATTGTAATAACTTTATTGTACTTTACCTTCGTTCTTTCTTTCTTTCTTTCCTTCCTTCCTTCCCTCCTTTAGACAGCGAATCACCCCAGGTTGAGGAGGTGGTCTCTGGGAGCAGGATTTATGATTTTTCCCCCTTTGCCTCTCTTTGTGAACACGTATGTGTATGCTTCTGTGTAAGATTTTCTCTGTATAGCTTTGTTTCCAACATTTGTCCTAGGGTTCTATCTGTTCTTTTTTTTTTTTTTTTCTTTCTTTCTAAATATTTTTTAGTACAATAACTATATTATACTTTATTTTATTTTTACTGTATCTTCTTTCTTTCTGTCTTTTTTCCTTCTTTCCCTCCTTCCTTCCTCCCTTCCTCCCTCCCTCCCTCCCTCCTTTCTTTCCTTCTTTGCTTCTTTCTTCCTTCCTTCCTTTCCTCCTTTCCTCCTTTCCTTCTTTCTTTCCTCAAATTTCTAATTCTCTCTACATTTTCTCCTTCTTTCCCTCCTACCTTCCTTCCTTCCTCCCTCCCTCCCTCCTTTCTTTCCTTCTTTGCTTCTTTCTTCCTTCCTTCCTTTGCTCCTTTCCTTCTCTCTTTCCTCAAACTTCTACTAATTCTCTCTACATTTTCTCCTTCTTTCCCTCCTTCTTTCCTTCCTTCCTCCCTCCCTCCCTCCCTCCCTCCTTTCTTTCCTTCTTTGCTTCTTTCTTCCTTCCTTCCTTTCCTCCTTTCCCTCTTTCTTTCCTCATACTTCTACTAATTCTCTCTACATTTTCTCCTTCTTTCCCTCCTTCCTTCCTTCCTTCCTCCCTCCCTCCCTCCTTTCTTTCCTTCTTTGCTTCTTTCTTCCTTCCTTCCTTTCCTCCTTTCCTTCTTTCTTTCCTCATACTTCTAATAATTCTCTCTACTTTTCCTCCCGTTTATTCTGAGCCGTGTGGATGAAAGGCTCTTGGTGCTCCAGCCCAGGAGGCAGGGCTCTGCCTCTGAGGTAGGAGAGCCAACTTCAGGACACTGAACAACAAGAGACCTCCCAGCTCCACATAATATTAAACGGTGGAAATCTCCCAGAGACCTCCATCTTAACACCAGCACCCAGCTTCACTCAACGACCAGCAAGCCACAGTGCTGGACAACCTATGCCAAACAACTAGCAAAACAGGAACACAACCCCACCCATTAGAAGAGAGGCTGCCTAAAATCATAACAAGGCCACAGACACCCCAAAACACACCACCAGACGTGAACCTGCCCACTAGAGAGACAAGATCCAGCCTCATCCAGCACAACACAGGCACTAGTCCCCTCCACCAGGAAGCCTACACAACCCACTGAAACAACCTTAGCCACTGGAGACAGACATCAAAAACAACGGGAACTACGAACGTGCAGCCTGCAAAAAGGAGACCCCAAACACAGTAGGATAAGCAAAATGAGAAGACAGAAAAACACACAGCAGATGAAGGAGCAAGATAAAAACCCACCAGACCTAACAAATGAAGAGGAAATAGGCAATCTACTTGAAAAAGAATTCAGAATAATGATAGTAAGGATGATCCGAAATCTTGGAAGTAGAATGGACAAAATGCAAGAAACAGTTAACAAGGACCTACAAGAACTAAAGATGAAACAAGCAACGATGAACAACGCAATAAATGAAATTAAAAGTACTCTAGATAGGATCAATAGCAAAATAACTGAGGCAGAAGAACGGATAAGTGACCTGGAAGATAAAGTAGTGGAAATAACTACTGCAGAGCAGAATAAAGAAAAAAGAATGAAAAGAACTGAGGACAGTCTCAGAGAGCTCTGGGACAACATTAAACGCACCAACATTCGAATTATAGGGGTTCCAGAAGAAGAAGAAAAAAAGAAAGGGACTGAGAAAATATTTGAAGAGATTATAGTTGAAAACTTCCCTAATATGGGAAAGGAAATAGTTAATCAAGTCCAGAAAGCACAGAGAGTCCCATACAGGATAAATACAAGGAGAAATACGCCAAGACACATATTAATCAAACTGTCAAAAATTAAATACAAAGAAAGCATATTAAAAGCAGCAAGGGAAAAACAACAAATAACACACAAGGGAATCCCCATAAGGTTAACAGCTGATCTCTCAGCAGAAACCCTACAAGCCAGAAGGGAGTGGCAGGACATACTGAAAGTGATGAAGGAGAAAAACCTGCAACCAAGACTACTCTACCCAGCAAGGATCTCATTCAGATTTGATGGAGAAATTAAAACCTTTACAGACAAGCAAAAGCTGAGAGAGTTCAGCACCACCAAACCAGCTTTACAACAAATGCTAAAGGAACTTCTCTAGATAAGAAATGCAAAAGAAGGAAACGACCTATAATAACGAACCCAAAACAATATAGAAAATGGGAATAGGAACATACATATCGATAATTACCTTAAATGTAAATGGACTAAATGCTCCCACCAAAAGACACAGATTGGCTGAATGGATACAAAAACAAGACCCTTATATATGCTGTCTACAAGAGACCCACCTCAGACCTAGAGACACATACAGACTGAAAGTAAGGGGATGGAAAAAGATATTCCATGCAAATGGAAACCAAAAGAAAGCTGGAGTAGCAATTCTCATATCAGACAAAATAGACTTTAAAATAAGGACTATTAAAAGGGATAAAGAAGGACACTACATAATGATCAAGGGATCGATCCAAGAAGAAGATATAACAATTGTAAATATTTATGCACCCAACATAGGAGCACCTCAATACGTAAGGCAAATACTAACAGCCATAAAAGGGGAAATTGACAGTAACACATTCATAGTAGGGGACTTTAACACCCCACTTTCACCCATGGACAGATCATCCAAAATGAAAATAAATAAGGAAACACAAGCTTTAAATGATACATTAAACGAGATGGACTTAATTGATATTTATAGGACACTCCATCCAAAAACAACAGAATACACATTTTTCTCAAGTGCTCATGGAACATTCTCCAGGATAGATCATATCTTGGGTCACAAATCAAGCCTTGGTAAATTTAATAAAATTGAAATTGTATCAAGTATCTTTTCTGACCACAACGCCATGAGACTAGATATCAATTACAGGAAAAGATCTGTAAAATATACAAACACATGGAGGCTAAACAATACACTACTTAATAATGAAGTGATCACTGAAGAAATCAAAGAGGAAATAAAAAAATACCTAGAAACAAATGAAAATGGAGACACAACGACCCAAAACCTATGGGATGCAGCAAAAGCAGTTCTAAGGGGGAAGTTTATAGCAATACAAGCCCACCTTAAGAAGCAGGAAACATCTCGAATAAACAACCTAACCTTGCACCTCAAGCAATTAGAGAAAGAAGAACAAAAAAGCCCCAAAGCTAGCAGAAGGAAAGAAATCATAAAAATCAGATCAGAAATAAATGAAAAAGAAATGAAGGAAACGATAGCAAAGATCAATAAAACTAAAAGCTGGTTCTTTGAGAAGATAAACAAAATAGATAAACCACTAGCCAGACTCATCAAGAAAAAAAGGGAGAAGACTCAAATCAATAGAATTAGAAATGAGAAAGGAGAAATAACAACTGACACTGCAGAAATAAAAAAAAATCATGAGAGATTACTACAAGCAACTCTATGCCAATAAAATGGACAATCTGGAAGAAATGGACAAATTCTTAGAAATGCACAACCTGCCAAGACTGAATCAGGAAGAAATAGAAAATATGAACAGACCAATCACAAGCACTGAAATTGAAACTGTGATTAAAAATCTTCCAACAAACAAAAGCCCAGGACCAGATGGCTTCACAGGTGAATTCTATCAAACGTTTAGAGAAGAGCTAACACCTATCCTTCTCGAACTCTTCCAAAATATAGCAGAGGGAGGAACACTCCCAAATTCCTTCTACGAGGCCACCATCACCTTGATACCAAAACCAGACAAGGATGTCACAAAGAAAGAAAACTACAGGCCAATATCACTGATGAACATAGATGCAAAAATCCTCAACAAAATACTAGCAAACAGAATCCAACAGCACATTAAAAGGATCATACACCATGATCAAGTGGGGTTTATTCCAGGAATGCAAGGATTCTTCAATATACGCAAATCTATCAATGTGATAAACCATATTAACAAATTGAAGGAGAAAAACCATATGATCATCTCAATAGATGCAGAGAAAGCTTTTGACAAAATTCAACACCCGTTTATGATAAAAACCCTCCAGAAAGTAGGCATAGAGGGAACTTTCCTCAACATAATAAAGGCCATATATGACAAGCCCACAGCAAACATCATCCTCAATGGTGAAAAACTGAAAGCATTTCCACTAAGATCAGGAACAAGACAAGGTTGCCCACTCTCACCATTCTTATTCAACATAGTTTTGGAAGTTTTAGCCACAGCAATCAGAGAAGAAAAGGAAATAAAAGGAATCCACATCGGAAAAGAAGAAGTAAAGCTGTCACTGTTTGCAGATGACATGATACTATACATAGAGAATCCTAAAGATGCTACCAGAAAACTACTAGAGCTAATCAATGAATTTGGTAAAGTAGCAGGATACAAAATTAATGCACAGAAATATCTGGCATTCCTATATACTAATGATGAAAAATCTGAAAGTGAAATCAAGAAAACACTCCCATTTACCATTGCAACAAAAAGAATAAAATATCTAGGAATAAACCTACCTAAGGAGACGAAAGACCTGTATGCAGAAAATTATAAGACACTGATGAAAGAAATTAAAGATGATACAAATAGATGGAGAGATATACCATGTTCTTGGATGGGAAAAATCAACATTGTGAAAATGACTCTACTACCCAAAGCAATCTACAGATTCAATGCAATCCCTATCAAACTACCACTGGCATTTTTCACAGAACTAGAACAAAAAATTTCGCAATTTGTATGGAAACACAAAAGACCCCGAGTAGCCAAAGCAATCTTGAGAACGAAAAAAGGAGCTGGAGGAATCAGGCTCCCTGACTTCACACTATACTACAAAGCAACAGTAATCAAGACAGTATGGTACTGGCACAAAAACAGAAACATAGATCAGTGGAACAGGATAGAAAGCCCAGAGATAAACCCACGCACATATGGACACCTTATCTTTGATAAAGGAGGCAGGAATGTACAGTGGAGAAAGGACAGCCTCTTCAATAAATGGTGCTGGGAAAACTGGACAGGTACATGTAAAAGTATGAGATTAGATCACTCCCTAACACCATACACAAAAATAAGCTCAAAATGGATTAAAGACCTAAATGTAAGGCCAGAAACTATCAAACTCTTAGAGGAAAACATAGGAAGAACACTCTATGACATAAATCACAGCAAGATCCTTTCTGACCCACCTCCTAGAGTAATGGAAATAAAAACAAAAATAAACAAATGGGACCTAATGAAACTTCAAAGCTTTTGCACAGCAAAGGAAACCATAATCAAGACCAAAAGACAACCCTCAGAATGGGAGAAAACATTTGCAAATGAAGCAACTGACAAAGGATTAATCTCCAAAATTTACAAGCAGCTCATGCAGCTCAATAACAAAAAAACAAACAACCCCATCCAAAAATGGGCAGAAGACCTAAAGAGACATTTCTCCAAAGAAGATATACAGAATGTCAACAAACACATGAAAGAATGCTCAACATCATTAATCATTAGAGAAATGCAAATCAAAACTACAATGAGATATCATCTCACACCAGTCAGAATGGCCATCACCAAAAAATCTAGAAACAATAAATGCTGGAGAGGGTGTGGAGAAAAGGGGACACTCTTGCACTGCTGGTGGGAATGTGAATTGGTTCAGCCACTATGGAGAACAGTATGGAGGTTCCTTAAAAAACTACAAATAGAATTACCATATGACCCAGCAATCCCACTACTGGGCATATACCCTGAGAAAACCAAAATTCAAAAAGAGTCATGTACCAAAATGTTCATTGCAGCTCTATTTACAATAGCCCGGAGATGGAAAGAACCTAAGCGCCCATCATCGGACGAATGGATAAAGAAGATGTGGCACATATACACAATGGAATATTACTCAGCCTTAAAAAGAAATGAAATTGAGATATTTGTAATGAGATGGATAGACCTAGAGTCTGTCATACAGAGTGAAGTAAGTCAGAAAGACAAAGACAAATACCGTATGTTAACACATATATATGGAATTTAAGGGGAAAAAATGTCATGAAGAACCTAGGGATAAGACAGGAATAGAGGCGCAGACCTACTGGAGAACGGACTTGAGGATATGGGGACGGGGAAGGGTGAGTTTTGACAGGGCGAGAGATAGTCGTGGACATATACACACTAACAAACGTAGTAAGGTAGATAGCTAGGGGGAAGCAGCCGCAAGACACAGGGATATTAGCTCGGGGCTTTGGGACAGCCTGGAGGGGTGGGAGGGGGAGAGTGGGAGGGAGGGAGACGCAAGAGGGAAGACACATGGGAGCACATGTATATGTATAGCTGATTCACTTTGTTATAAATCAGAAACTAACACACCATTGTAAAGCAATTATACCCCAATAAAGATGTTAAAAAAAAAAAAAAAAAAAACTAACATCGACATTTTTTAAAGGGTAATATAAGAGATAGCAAATTATACACAGATATGTATTTAAATATATAATATATAAAAGAGGTATTTTCACACCCCCTTGCAAGGAATGCAAGAAAATTTAGGACAGCTAGTTTGCTGTGTATAAAATATGATTTTACCAAAAATAGCATTTTAAATCATTTGAAGCTATCAGATAAATTAATAAATCTTCACAAAGAAGTGTAGCTGAATTACAAGGGAAAAAAATTAAATTTGTCTCACCATTCACTGTAGTTATTTTAGTGATGGTTGTAAACTATACAATATATGGAGAACTCATAAATAACAGTGCATACACATTTTAAACTGAGGTATACAAGCTCTGGCATTTACAACAAATGTCTAATGCCTGGTACACGCAGAGTGAGTGTTCTTGTTTCTCCATGAATATGATGCCCTGATGTAATATTACATATTTAACCTACCATAACACCTGAAACCAACAATAATCTGTTAAAGATATAGAGTCAAGGGGAAGATGGCGGAAGAGTAAGACGGAGAGATCACCTTCCTCCCCACAGATAGACCAGAAATACATCTACACGTGGAACAACTCCTACAGAACACCTAGTGAACACTGGCAGAAGACCTCAGACCTCCCAAAAGACAAGAAAGTCCCCACGTACCTGGGTAGGGCAACAGACAAAAGAATAAACAGAGACAAAGGCATAGGGACGGGACCTGCACCAGTGGGAGGGAGCTGTGAAGGAGGAAAGGTTTCCACACACTAGAAGCCCCTTTGCAGACGGAGACTGCGGGTGGCAGAGTGGAAAGCTTCGGAGCCACGGAGGAGAGCGCAGAAATAGGGTACAGAGAGCAAAGCGGAGAGATTTCCGCACAGAGGATCGGTGCCGACCAGCACTCACCAGCCTGAGAGGCTTGTCTGCTCACCCGCCGGGGCGGGCGGGCCTGGGAGCTGAGGCTCGAGCTTCGGTCGGAGCGCGGGGAGACGACGGGTTGGCTGCGTGAACACAGCCTGCAGGGGGTTAGTGCACTACGGATAGCCGGGAGGGAGTCCGGAGAAAAGTCTAGAGCTGCCGAAGAGGCAAGAGACTTCTTCTGCCCGCTTTCTTTCCTGGCGTGCGAGGAGAGGGGATTAAGAGCGCTGCTTAAAGGAGCTCCAGAAATGGGCGCAAGCCGCGGCTAGAAGCACAGACCCCAGAGACGGGCATGAGACGCTAAGGCTGCTGCTGCCGCCACCAAGAAGCCTGTGTGCGAGCACAGGTCACTCTCCACATCACCCCTCCCGGGAGCCTGTGCAACTCGCCACTGCCAGGGTCCCGGGATCTAGGGACAACTTCCCCAGGAGAATGCAGGGCGTGCCTCAAGCTGCTGCAACGTCACGCTGGCCTCTGCCGCCGCAGGCTCGCCCCACACTCCGTACCCCTCCCTCCGCACCGGCCTGAGTGAGCCAGAGTCCCCGAAGCAGCTGCTCCTTTAACCCTGTCTTGCCTGAGCGAAGAACAGACGCCCTCCAGCGACCTACACGCAGAGGCGGGGCCAAATCCAAAGCTGAGCCTCTGGGAACTGTGAGAACAAAGAAGAGAAAGGGAAATCTCTCCAGGAAGCCTCAGAAGCAGCGGATTAAACCGCCACAATCAACTTGATGTACCCTGCATCTATGGAATACATGAATAGACAACGAATCATCCCAAATTGAGGAGGTGGACTTTGAGAGCAAGATTTATTAATTTTTTCCCCTTTTCCTCTTTTTGTGTGTATGTTTATGCTTCTGTATGAGATTTTTGTCTGTATAGCTCTGCTTCCACCATTTGTCCTAGGGTTGTATCCCTCCGTTGTTCTTTTTTTTCTTTATTTCTTGTAAAAAAATTATTTTTTCTTAATAATTATTTTTTATTTTAATAACTTTATTTTATTTTATCTTCTTTCTTTTTTCTATCCTTCCTCCCTCCCTCCTTTCTTTCCTTTCTTTCCTTCTTTCTTTTCTTCCTTCCTTCCTTCCTTTCTTTCTTTTTTCTACTTTTTCTCCCTTTTATTCTCAGCCGTGTGGATTAAAGGCTCTTGGTGCTGCAGCCAGGAGTCAGTGCAGTGCCTCTGATGTGGGAGAGCCAAATTCAGGACACTAGTCCACAACAGACCTCCCAGGTCCACATAATATCAAACAGCGAAAATCTCCCAGAGATCTCTATCTCAACACCAGCACCTAGCGTCACTAAACGACCAGCAAGCTACAGTGCTGGACACCCTATGCCAAACAACTAGCAAGACGGGAACACAACACCACCCATTAGCAGAGAGGCTGCCTATAAATCTTAATAAGGCCACAGACACCCCAAAACACACCATCAGACGCGGTCCTGCCCACCAGAAAGACAAGATCAACCCGCAACCACCAGAACACAGGCACTAGTCCCCTCCACCAGGAAGCCTACACAACCCACTGAACCAACTTTAGCCACTGGGGACAGACACCAAAAACAACGGGAACTACAAACCTGAAACCTGCAAAAAGGAGACCCCAAACACAATAAGATAAGCAAAATGAGAAGACAGAAAAACACACAGCAGATGAAGGAGCAAGAAGAAAACCCACCAGACCTAACAAATGAAGAGCAAATAGGCAGTCTACCTGGAAAAGAATTCAGAATAATGATAGTAACAATGACCCAAAATCTTGTAAATAGAAAAGACAAAATGCAAGAAACATTTAACAAGGACCTAGAAGAACTAAAGATGAAACAAGCAATGATGAACAACACAATAAATGAAATTAAAAATACTCTAGATGGGATCAATAGCAGAATAACTGAGGCAGAAGAACGGATAAGTGACCTGGAAGATAAAATAGTGGAAATAACTACTGCAGAGCAGAATAAAGAAAAAAGAATGAAAAGAACAGAGGACAGTCTCAGAGACCTCTTTAACATTAAAAGTACCAACATTCAAATCATAGGGGTCCCAGAAGAAGAAGAGAAAAAGAAAGGGACTGAGAAAATATTTGAAGAGATTATAGTTGAAAACTTCCCTAACATAGGAAAGGAAATACTTAATCAAGTCCAGGAAGCACAGAGAGTCCCATACAGGATAAATCCAAGGAGAAATACGCCAAGACACATACTAATCAAACTGTCAAAAATTAAATACAAAGTAAACATATTAAAAGCAGCAAGGGAAAAACAACAAATAACACACAAGGAAATCCCCATAAGGTTAACTGCTGATCTTTCAGCAGAAACTCTGCAATCCAGAAGGGACAGGCAGGAAATATTTAAAGTGATGAAGGGGAAAAACCTACAATCAAGATTACTCTACTCAGCAAGGATCTCATTCAGATTTGACGGAGAAATTAAAACCTTTACAGACAAGCGAAAGCTGAGAGAGTTCAGCACCACCAAACCAGCTTTACAACAAATGCTAAAAGAACTTCTCTAAGCAAGAAACACAAGAGAAGGGAAAGACCTACAATAACGAACCCAAAACAATTAAGAAAATGGGAATAGGAACATACACATCGAAAATTACCTTAAATGTAAATGGACTAAATGCTCCCACCAAAAGACACAGATTGGCTGAATGGATACAAAAACAAGTCCCATATATATGCTGTCTACAAGAGACTCACTTCAGACCTGGAGACACATACAGACTGAAAGTAAGGGGATGGAAAAAGATATTCCATGAAAATGGAAACCAAAAGAAAGCTGGAGTAGCAATACTCATATCAGACAAAATAGACTTTAAAAGAAAGACTATTAGAAGAGACAAAGAAGGACACTACATAATGATCAAGGGATCAATCCAAGAAGAAGATATAACAATTGTAAATATTTATGCACCCAACATAGGAGCACCTCAATACATAAGGCAAATACTAACAGCCATAAAAGAGGAAATCGACAGTAACACATTCATAGTAGGGGACTTTAACACCCCACTTTCACCAATGGGCAGATCATCCAAAAAGAAAATAAATAGGGAAACAAAAGCTTAAAATGATACATTAAACAAGATGGACTTAATTGATATTTATAGGACATTCCATCCAAAAACAACAGAATACACATTTTTCTCGAGTGATCATGGAACATTCTCCAGGATAGAAAATATCTTGGGTCACAAATCAAACCTTGCTAAATTTCAGAAAATTGAAATTGTATCAAGTATCTTTTCCGACCACAGTGCTATGAGACTAGATATCAATTACAGGAAAAGAGCTGTAAAAAATACAAACACATGGAGGCTAAACAATACACTACTTAATCACCAAGAGATCACTGAAGAAATCAAAGAGGAAATTAAAAAATACCTAGAAACAAATGACAATGGAGACACGACGACGCAAAACCTATGGGATGCGGCAAAAGCAGTTCTAAGAGGGAACTTTATAGAAATACAATCCTACCTTAAGAAACAAGAAACATCTGAAATAAACAACCTAACCTTACACCTAAAGCAATTAGGGAAAGAACAAAAAAACCCCAAAATTAGCAGAAGGAAAGAAATCATAAATATCAGCTCGGAAATAAATGAAAAAGAAATGAAGGAAACGATAGCAAAGATCAATAAAACTAAAAGCTGGTTCTTTGAGAAGATAAAATTGATAAAGCATTAACCAGACTCATCAAGAAAAAAAGGGAGAAGACTCAAATCAATAGAATTAGAAATGAAAAAGGAGAAGTAACAACTGACACTGCAGAAATACAAAAGATCATGAGAGATTACTACAAGCAACTCTATGCCAATAAAGTGGACAACCTGGAAGAAATGGACACATTCTTAGAAATGCAAAATTTGCCAAGACTGAATCAGGAAGAAATAGAAAATATGAACAGACCAATCACAAGCACTGAAATTGACATTGTGATTAAAAATTTTCCAACAAACAAAAGCCCAGGACCAGATGGCTTCACAGGCGAATTCTATCAAACATTTAGAGAAGAGCTAACACCTATCCTTCTCAAACTCTTCCAAAATATAGCAGAGCGAGGAACACTCCCAAACTCATTCTATGAGGCCACCATTACCCTGATACCAAAACCAGAAAAGGATGTCACAAAGAAAGAAAACTACAGGCCAATATCACTGATGAACGTAGATGCAAAAATCCTCAACAAAATACTAGCAAACAGAATCCAACGACACATTAAAAGGATCATACACCATGATCAAGTGGGGTTTATTCCAGGAATGCAAGGATTCTTCAATATACGCAAATCAATCAACGTGATACACCATATTAACAAATTGAAAGAGAAAAACCATATGATCATCTCAATAGATGCAGAGAAAACTTTCGACAAAATTCAACACCCATTTATGATAAAAACCCTGCAGAATGTAGGCACAGAGGGAACTTTCCTCAGCATAATAAAGGCCATATATGACAAACCCACAGCCAACATCGTCCTCAATGGTGAAAAACTGAAAGCATTTCCACTAAGATCAGGAACAAGACAAAGCTGCCCACTCTTATTCAACATAGTTTTGGAAGTTTTTGCCACAGCAGTCAGAGAAGAAAAGGAAATAAAAGGAATCCAAATTGGATAAGAAGAAGCAAAGCTGTCACTGTTTGCAGATGACATGATACTATACATAGAGAATCCTAAAGATGCTACCAGAAAACTACTAGAGCTAAGCAATGAATCTGGTAAAGTAGCAGGATACAAAATTAATGCACAGAAATCTCTTGCATTCCTACACACTAATGATGAAAAATCTGAAAGAGAAATTAAGGAAACACTCCCATTTACCACTGCAACAAAAAGAATAAAATATCTAGGAATAAACCTACCTAAGGAGACAAAAGATCTGTATGCAGAAAATTATAAGACACTGATGAAAGAAATTAAAGATGATACAAATAGATGGAGAGATATACCATGTTCTTGGATGGGAAGAATCAACATTGTGAAAATGACTCTACTACCCAAAGCAATCTACACATTCAATTCAATCCCTATCATACTACCACTGGCATTTTTCACAGAACTAGAGCAAAAAATTTAACAATTTGTATGGAAACACAAAAGACCCTGAATAGCCAAAGCAATCTTGAGAATGAAAAACAGAGCTGGCGGAATCAGGATCCCTGACTTCACACTATACTACAAAGCTACAGTAATCAAAACAGTATGGTACTGGCACAAAAACAGAAATATAGATCAATGGAACAAGATAGAGAGCCCACAGATAAACCCATGCACATATGGTCACCTTATCTTTGACAAAGGAGGCAGGAAGGTACAGTGGAGAAAGTACAGCCACTTCAATAAGTGGTGCTGGGAAAACTGGATAGGTACATGTAAAAGTATGATATTAGATCACTCCCTAACACCATACACAAAAATAAGCTCAAAATGGATTAAAAACCTAAATGTAAGGCCAGAAACTATCAAACTCTTAGAGGAAAACATAGGCAGAACACTCTATGAGATAAATCACAGCAAGATTCTTTTCACCTACCTCCTAGAGAAATGGAAATAAAAACAAAAATAAACAAATGGAACCTAATAAACTTCAATGGTTTTGCACAGCAAAGGAAACCATAAACGAGACCAGAAGAAGCCCTCAGAATGGGAGAAGATATTTGCAAATGAAGGAACTGACACGGGATTAATCTCCAAAATTTATAAGCAGCACATGCAGCTCAATAACAAAAAAACAAACAACCCAATCCAAAAATGGGCAGAAAACCTAAATAGACATTTCTACACAGAAGATATACAGACTGCCAACAAACACACGAAAGAATGCTCAACATCACTAATCATTAGAGAAATGCAAATCAAAACTACAAGGAGATATCATCTCACACCGGTCAGAATGGCCATCATCAAAAAATCTAGAAACAATAAATGCTGGAGAGGGTGTGGAGAAAAGGGAACACTCTTGCACTGCTGGTGGGAATGTGAATTGGTACAGCCACTATGGAGAACAGTATGGAGGTTCCTTAAAAAACTACAAATAGAACTACCATATGACCCAGCAATCCCACTACTGGGCATATACCCTGAGAAAACCATAGTTCAAAAAGGGTCATGTACCAAAATGTTCAATGCAGCTCTATTTACAATAGCCTGAAGATGGAAACAACCTAAGTATCCATCATCAGATGAATGGATAAAGAAGATGTGCAACATATATACAACGGAATATTACTCAGCCATAGAAGGAAATGAAATTGAGCTATTTGTAGTGAGGTGGATGGACCTAGTGTCTGTCATACAGAGTGAAGTAACTCAGGAAGACAAATACCGTATGCTAACACATATATATGGAATTTAAGAAAAAAAAAAGTCATGAAAAACCTAGGAGTAAAACAGGAATAAAGACACAGACCTACTAGAGAATGGACTTGAGGATATGGGGAGGGGGAAGGGTAAGCTGTGACAAAGCGAGAGAGTGGCATGGACATATATACACTACCAAACGTAAAATAGATAGCTAGTGGGAAGCAGCCACATAGCACAGGGAGATCCGCTCGGTGCTTTGCGGCCACCTAGAGGGGTGGGATAGGGAGGGTGGGAGGGAGGGAGACGCAAGAGTGAAGAGATATGGGAACATATGTATATGTAAAACTGATTCACTTTGTTATAAAGCGGAAACTAACACACCATTGTAAAGCAATTTATACTCCAATAAAGATGTAAATAAATAAATAAATAAATAAATAAATCTGGCGGTCAGAAGAAAGGTCCAGGTTAGAAAAATAAATTTAGGAGTTTCAGAATACATACAGCTTTTATATCCATGGAAGTAGATACAGTCATTAAATAATTGAGTATAGAAAGAAAGGAGAAACTGTATAAGAACTGAATTCTGGGATATTTGCATACTTACAGGTTGGAGAAGTGAGGATGAAGCAGCTAAGGAGATGGAGTAGGAATAAAGGGAAACCAGGAAAGTGTAGTGACCTAGGTGTGAAAAAAAAAAATGTTTGCTGTTTAGGGCTTCCCTGGTGGCGCAGTGGTTGAGAGTCCTCCTGCCGATGACCGGGTTCGTGCCCCGGTCCGGAAAGATCCCACATGCCGCGGAGCGGCTGGGCCCGTGAGCCATGGCCGCTGAGCCTGCGCGTCCGGAGCCTGTGCTCCGCAACGGGAGAGGCCACAGCAGTGAGAGGCCCCCGTACCGCAAAAAAAAAAAAATGTTTTCGTTTAAATTTTAATATAATAGCATATTAAGAGGATAAGGATGCTTAAGGTTGATGTATTACAAGGCCACTAATTGCGTATTTTAAAAAGTACGGTCACGTGAGGTTATATCAATATTCCTATGTCCTATAGATGGCAAATAATGATGTAATTAAATCTTCTAATTCACAGTTATAGTATCACTTTTTTACCTCTTTGTTGATGGAAAATTGAATACAACTCTCTTTATCTTCAAGCTGGCATTTAAGCAAAAAATATTTCATTTATAAAATTTATTTTATAGGTCTTGAGGGTGAAATTTTTGCAGTCATAACAGAATTTTTGGAAAATGGAGAAAAGTAGGAAGAAAAATTAATTATCCATGTCTCACATCTGTGGATACTTCCTTAAAGTCTTCGTTGTATATGCTGACATAATTATGACAAAATACACTTGTAATTTTGTATGCTGCTTATTTCATTTAACACAATACCATTTTATCCATAAGAATTTTTTTTATTTTGTTAATAATTAGGAAAAGAATAGAGAAAAGTTACAGTAATGTCTCCAAAGTTAGAAATAACATCAAATTGATTGTACATTTATCTAGTTTATATTAAAATTTTACTTGTCTGAGTTCTAAAAAAATAAATAAATAAATAAAATAAAGATATAGAAACAGTATAACTGTGTATTTGGGTAAACATACTTCATTTGAAGGATCCTATATTTGTTTGTATTTTCATCAGGCAATAGAGTAAATATCTATCTAACATATTTTCTTTAAAGCATAGATGATTCTTTTATTGAAAACCTTCAAATAGGAATGGATATGATTTTGACTAAGTTAGTAAGTCATAATTATAAACTCACTAACGTGGATTTTTCCATATTCTAGAATTGGATAAGGGGCAATACATCATGGAAAATAAATTTCACATGCTGAGCCAAAAGGGTCACTGATTTTGGTTAAGCTTGCCATGATTTTAAGAATACTAATAAAACATCTACTTAGCTTCCATGAGTAGGAGTATTTAATTAAAAAAAAAACATATTCAAACTAGTTAAAGTTTTCAGATATGAGCCGAAGCTAGGCTTAATGCCCTAATGCATAGGCTAGCTGTGAGATCCTTTTGAGCAGAGACTGTTTTTTCATTAAGGCAATGCCTAAGCCTAGCTCAGTTCTGACACACTTTAGATATTCAATAGCACAGACCAATATGTTGGTTATATCTCATCTAGAAGTTAATGAGGGCTTCCCTGGTGGCGCAGTGGTTGAGAGTCCGCCTGCCGATGCAGGGGACACGGGTTCGTGCCCCGGTCCAGGAAGATCCCACATGCCGCGGAGCGGCTGGGCCCGTGGGCCATGGCCGTTGAGCCTGCACGTCCGGAGCCTGTGCTCCGCAACGGGAGAGGCCCAAATACGGCAAAAAAAAAAAAAAAGAAGTTAATGAATATCACCTTTCCCCCTTCAAAGGCAGGAAATCTTTCAAAGCAAGAAGGAGTGAGTTAATATTTCTGTTTATCACAGATGCTTGTAAATTTTAGCAAATGCTTTGTGGTAGCTTCTAAGAGCATTTTTTCCCAGTCATAGAAATTTTAGATGAAAAGGAATTCTAACCATGGGAACTATTTTAGTAAAGTGAGCAAATTAGTTGGAGGGAGCACAGGATCCCTGTCAGTGAATTAAGGAAAGAGTTTCAGTGGACTCAAGATAGCGAAGCTAAATAGTGGCTTAGAGTACATAATTATGAAGAGACAATGGTTGTTAATTCTAATCCAAAATTCTGGCAATGGTGAAAGGGAGGTGAGATCTTTGTACATTTGTGGTTATAGGGAAGAAAAGTTTGGAGGTGGAAAGACTGAAGATGCTATAGATCAAGAGTGAGGAGGGTCTTGGAGGAGCAAATGGATTGTCGTTAGCCGTAAAAAGAAGACAGGGCACATCTTCCTCAAACAGAAAAGGAAGCAAGGAAGAAAGATGAATATCAATAAAGGGTACTTGTGAGTAGTAAAGACAGCAGATGGGCCAAGTTGTGACTAAAGTGGTGACCTTTATCCTTTTTGTGAAACAGTGGGTAAGACTATCTGACAGGACTGAGGCATATGAAATGAGATTAAAGGATTGAAGCAATAGAAACTGATAAAAACTGTTACTAGGAAACTGATACATGAATTAAAAGTCTTGGTATTCACAATGAGTTAAAAGGTAAATTAGAGGTCACAGCAAGTCAAATCAACACATCTATTTGATAGCCTGTGAGCATAATAAACGATAAATTGGCCAGGGGTTGATCCAGACATAGCAGATCTGGCTATAGGTTTAAGGTAAGCTAGGGTATTAGGACTATATAAAGGTGACTGATGAAAATTCTAACCTGAGTCAAGATTCAAGTACAGGCAGAATGAATAGTGACTGAGGGAAATGAGAAGCTGGGCCATTAGAGGTCTACATAGGACAGAACCCAGTCAATAAGTGCGGGAGAGTATCTGAAATACAGACTGCAGCAATATTACAATGTAAAGGTATGGCGGCCTTTTCTTCTTAATAATCTCCCCAGAGTCTCATAAACTTTAAAAAATGAATGAAATAATACAGGAACTTGTACTGAAAGATAAACAATTGCTTACCACCATTTGGAGTCTCACTGTTTAGCTCTTAGTGCATTTGTTGGGAGACCTAACCTCACTAAAAAGAGAGACATGTCTGCTACTACCTTCCAAACAGCAGTGAGTAATTAACAGGTATCAAAATTAACTATATGTTGAAGGTAAGATTATTAACTCACTTCTCTCCTTGTCTAATCTGTTTTCTGCACATAACTCAGGCAGCTCTGAAACAGCATTAATTTTCTTAGAACTCTACAATGCTATATTAATAAGGTAAGTTTATATTAATTCAATAACATTTACTGAATGCCTACTGTGTGCTAAGACACGATACCAGGAAATTCAAAGATATCTAGTCCACAAAACTCCTTTCATATATGTATGTCCTGAAGATGCTTTAAGGTTGGTGGAAGGAAAAAGAAAAAGGAGGAAGAGGATCAGCAAAGGAGCAGCTGTGACAAAGGGGTGAGTTAAGGGTCAGTAGTGAGGGACATAGTAGATATGAGAAAGGAAAGGGAGCTATAAGTCAAAAAACACATCAAAAACAGAAACCCAGTTGTAGAAAGAGAGAAAGAATACAGAATAAAGTATTCAAGCCGCAGTTACAACATGAATTAAGAGGAGAAACATAAAGTGAGCACAAAAGAACAGTGTCAGCTTCAATGATAAAGAGGTTACAGGTAAACAGGATAATAAGTTAACTACACTGGTTTAAAAGGACATGATTGTTAATATCCAATCTGAAGAACGTAATTGTTTGTACTCCGAGTATAATTTATATTATGGTTATTGAATATGTAATCAGTATTCATGGTGCTAGGGAGTTTGTGGTAAGAGAGGTAACGAGCTGGAGGAAAATTACACTGCATTTTATATACATATGACAGAAAAGTAAAGAATTAATTAGTGGAATGTGCATATTCCCACAAGTCATTTCTGTATTAGGATGTTTTTGCTTGCAATGGAAAGAAAGCCAACTCAATTCACTAAAGCAAAGAAAAAAAGTGGGGGAGGCATTAATTTGCAATTTTCTATGACTGAAAATTTCAGAGTAAATGTTAGCTTCAGCATGGTTGGACCCAGGGGCTCAAATGATATGATCAATAGTTCATCATTTGCCTCTCTTGCTCAGCTTCGCTTTGAGCCAGCTATAATTTAAGCATGACCTCTCTATATCGTGAGTACTGACACTTCCAGCCTTGCATTATCCTAACAGAAAGCCATCCCACAAAAACAAACAAATAAATGAAAGAGCTTCTTCATTCTAGTTCATGCCAAGTTCTTCCTGGAATTGAATCTTGTACACCTACTTTCTTCATGTACCAGTCTCTGAACTGCAACTAGGAATAAAAAATCCATACGAGCCATTCCTGACTCCCTAGGTTAGATTCGAATCAGCTCAACTAAACTGCATGAACTAAAAGAAGGGAAGGTGGTTCCCAAAAGAAAAAATGAGTCACTGTTTTCAGAGTCACATTTTAAATTAGTATTTCACAAGATAGGTTGCAGAAGTGTAGCAGAATCTGGAGGATCAGAGGAAGAATTATATTATTATAAATAGGGGAACATGGACAAAAAGGGGAAGCACAGATTGAATGAAACTGAGGACTACAACTCTAAATATATTATTGTCTATGATAAGGATATAATCCATATTATTTCTAAATCCAAATGTGCAATGTATATGTTCTAAATCCAACATATGTATGTTGCTTTCAGATCTAACTTTACAATAATAATAGGAACCTTTTGATGCACCATCAACATACGTCCTCCTAAAAATTCCTCAAAAAAAAAAAAAAAAAAGAAAATTGTTCCCTAATTATTCCCTATTCTATCTAGCTTTTATTAGCGCTGCACATGATAAACACACCCAGTACAAATAAATCATCTGTCGTAAATAAGTAGCATGAGACAGTGGGATCGGTGTACCAGTGTGTGTGGTGTGTGTAAATATTTTGTTTTATGACTTCAACAACTCCCAAACTTCAAGCACCTGTTTTCAAACTCTGGATACTATTTGGGATATCATTAAGTATGCCTAAATTTCTCTCAAAAATAATATCTCAAGTCCATTTACCACAAAGTAAATTCCAGGCTTAAGACATTTAGAACCAAACTAAATTTAGATTTTAATAAATCTTTATTGCATTGTTTTACACAAAAGCCTCTATAGCACATAAGAATCACATTGTTTATGCATTAATTTACTTAAGATATAACTATATAATGTCATATGTTATTTAGAAAATGTATTAAATCATGCCTTTATGACTTTGGCCTATTTATGAATATAAATCACAATTCAACCTGAGAACATTAAAAAAAATAGTCTCTACAACAACATAGCATATAAAGTGAAAGTACATTGCAAAGCAGTGAGGAAAAGGTGTAAAATATGAAAGAAAGGTTGTGAATTAATCCTACAAAATGTAAAAAAAAAATGGAACATGCAATTACCTTGAATAGCTGAATTTAAGTTTTCTATATTCCATTCTGGAACACTAACTCATTTTTAAGAATCATCATTTAAATTATGGTCATGAAAAAGATGCATAGTAAACTTTAAAAAATGTTTGAGGAAGTGTGACTACTTGGGAATTTTAACACAGTTCTTTAACACAGTTCTTTTGTGTGTTGTAATTCAGCTACTATTTTGATATTTATTTGAATATTTGACTGGGGACTTTTTTCAATTCTGGTTTAACTTCATCGATGAAACCATCAGAAATAGAACTAAATTAACTTTTAAAAATGGCTGTTATAAATTCATGTATGTATTTAAGGTTTAGGTTTTGGATTCTTATTTCTCTTTACAGTCCTCTGTCAGGTAATCTCCAGCCACATTTTCTTCCAAGCCAGGCTTTCTCCAATCATATACACATTGTTAATTTTTGGTCATTAATATATTTGCAAGTAGCCACTTCCCATTGACTTAATTTTAGCTTTTGTTGGCTATCTTTCTAATTTTTTATGATCTGTTCAATTTAACACATTTGTCATCCGAGTTAACAGTCATGTGCATCTTGATTCACTAGCACCAAGTGTCATCTAATAAATCACTGATTATTTTTTTAAACTGTTAAAAATCAATTATGTCGAAGATCAGCTCTACTTTTGAGGTTGAGATAGCATGACTTGTTTATGTGGTTTTTCTCATCATAAGCAGACCCACCCACACTATTGAGACTGACACCTGATAAGGCACATTGACTAATTTTTTCTTTAATTACCTAAGACAGTACTTACTCATAGGAGAAAAACATGGTGTCATTGTCTGTACCCAATGGTAGGGTACTTTGACTGTTCAAGTACATTTGATTTTTACTCTAATTCATCTATGCTTACAACATTGTTTTTCCCTTTACAAACAAACTTTGCCTTGGACAGTTTTGAAAGACTTCACTATCCTCAAATAAATCCTCAATATCAGCCCCTAATGGCTTTGTAGTAATATCTACCCTGTCTCAGGCTTCCCAAATGTCATTCATCAGACCCCTCTGATTTGACTAAAGCCTGTAATGAATGCACATTTCCCATTTCCTCCCTATCCTCAAGAAGCTTATCGCTGAGCCTTGTTTAGTTGTCTCTCACATACACTTGCATTTATATAAAAGAGAATAAGTTTTCTTCTAGAAAACTGACACTTATTCCTCTAATCAAGCTACAGTTCTCTCTATCTTCTTAACCAAAAATGCTGAACACAATTTAACATTTTCTTGATGATTGGAGTCATCAAATGCAAGTCATTCAGTAGAGCATAACATATCTGTAGGAGTGCATATTCTGCTTCTCCTTCATTTAACTGTGTGACCTCATGCAAATGACTTAACTTCTCTGTGTATCTGTTACATCATTTATAAAATGGGGGCAACAGTAATACATATTCCATAGGTTTATCATAAAGATCAGGTATGAAAGTTCACATAAAGCAAATCCTGACTCATAGAAACTACTCAGGAAATTAAAGCCATTACAATGACTACCATTTTCATCATTGCCATTATTATTTTATCATCACCATTATTATTTTATCATCACCACCACTTTTATTGTTATCAGCACCATTATTCTGAATTGTGCAGTGCTACCCACAGGGATCACAGAGGTTTATCAGCCTGTGTCCTCCCTCACCTGCAGACTGTCAGTGTCCTTTCAGCTGACCTGCATATAGCTATATGCCCTTCCCCTTCTTTTAAAATATTTTTGAAATAGTAGAAGTGGAGTAATCAGAAAATAACCTATTGAATTTTTAATAATCCAATAATAGAAACTTAAACAACTGCTATAAAAGAATCTAAGAAGCTTTCCCACAAATTACAGTCATGAGCTTTAGTATGTATAGAACATATATGTTGGCAACGCACAAGCCTTATTTTTTCACCTCTTGGTTCTCAATTGTGATCCACATAGAGGAGGTGCCAAAGATCATTTACCTTCTTGATAAGTGAGGGAATAATTGCTTGTCTGCTTTGGTCCCCACTAGGCTCCAAATATTGTACATCAAACCTTCTCTGTAGTTCTAACTGAATTCCATCCATGCACAAAAAGTCATTACTAAATAGAAAAACTTCAAAAAAAGGGAAATCTAGCTCTTCCCATACTGGGATTGTCTTAAGCAGAACTGTTGCTCTAGTTAATTCATATTAATCCATTTGTATCAACAATGAAGTACTTTGTTCCCTTGAACCAAGTAGATGTAGGATAAAGCATGGAGAACCAAACTTAGACAGTGATTATTTTTCTGTGTAGCTATACCGACTCAGAATTCTAAAATGCTGAAAGTAATTCTTGAAAAACATCAGTATCAGGAGTTTCAGGTTATTTTAACATCAATTCCTGAAAGGTTTTTTCCTTTTAAGTCTTTGAACAGGCTCTAATCTCTCAAGTATCACTAATTCCTAGATACACACTGCACACAAAAACTAGCTATTTAATAAGAGCAGCCATGACAGAGAAACATCTTGCAAACAAAACAGAAAATGTTTTGTTTTAACCACTCACAAGTTTCCCTCCAAAGAAACAAGCAGACAATAACTTTAGGCAGCATTTTATAATGTTTTACATGCATTTAGGGATAACAAGAAGAATGCCTTTTTTGAACAATACTTTAAAGGTGTGTGTACATTTCTTTTTTTTTCCCTTTAAATACTCAGTGCAATTCTACTTAGTGTACATCATAATTTTATAACATTGGCAGCTGTTCTAATGCCTGCAAAATCTTTTTAAAGCCACAAATTAAGAAGAAAAAAATATTTATTCAAATGGATGAAACATTTTTCAATGAATACAGGGATTAAATTCTTGTTGGCATTCATTAATAAAATCTCGTTTCAAAAATAATATGTTATTACTGATTTGTGTATACTATGGGTGTTTATTTATGCCAGGATGTTTAGATCTAAACTATTTTTTTCCTCTTGAGTTGTTGGCAACATACAACATACAGCATACTTGTTTTTCTGTGCTAGAAGAATTGTGCTAGATTTCTTAGCATTGTCAGGGCTGTCTTGAAACCAAATCACCTTGCCTTTTAATGATACTCCAACAATATAGTAGATCAAAACATGTAAACACATATATATCCAGAGTAAAGTTTGAGGTTAGGTGAATATCACATAACCAGAGTTATATAAAGGGCTAGCTGCATTTGTAAATGTTCTGAGATTTTTTTTTACCTTATTGTCCAGTGTGAGAAGGAATGTTTACATTAATATTCTGGGAACAATATATCAAATACAGGAAAAAATGAGAGAAAATACCCAAATTTATACCATAATATTTTGGGAGCAGGGAGGAATGGAAACATGTATGTGTAGTAGGTGAAACAGAACTAAATCCTCACCTTTACTAATGAAAATTCAATAAATAATGTCTTAAAATGAAGTACAATATACAGATGTTCTTTAAAGATATGGAGGCAGATACTAAAGGAATCAGCTTGAGTCATTTCAAACTGAACAAGAACTATATGAGAATGTTGAATTAATAGTCAGTGTTGGTCTGACAGGGAAAAAATCTACTTAGATGATCTTTTTCCTGTACCTATTAATAAACAAACAAAAGCCACTTTACAATAGCTTAGCAATCCAAATCACCAATATAAATAAGTGTTTTGCAGGCAAACTTGACTTTTCCACTGGGTTCATAAACTCACAGTTAGAAGTTCTTTGCAAGTGAAATGTAGCACTTCCTTGCTTAACTTGGCTAAATAAAGAAATTTTTTGTCAAATTCAAAGTAGCAATTCACACCAGTCAGTATTTTTGTTGAATTTCACACCACAGGGTAATTTCACAAAGGGTTAAGCTCTCATTTGCCACTTAGATACTGGACAGGTGAGCCAGTAGTCATAGATGAGTCACAAATGTATGATCATATGTGAGTCATATGAGAAATAATCTATGCATCATGTGATATTCACCCTGGGCACACTAAGGACAGCATTAATGGAGGTACAAAGACCAGTAAGTACCGACTGAACATTCCTTTTCTTCTTTCCTCATTTCAAATGCTTCACCAATATCCTCAGAGTATATTTTCTTCCAGGGTTCACCAATATTATTTCTCATCTTCCATAAGGCCTACTCTCCAACTCCCCCTAGCTTTCTGTTCCCATTTAAGTGTTATCTTCCACTACCTCCAACACTTCACAATCATTCACAACCTAGAATCACATCTTTCATGAGACTTCCTCTACACATCTATACCAGTTTATTTTTACTTCTCTGAAACCCTTTAGACTTTTTCAGTCCCTTTTCTAAAAAACCAAACCACCTCCTTTGAGCTTCACAGCCTGCTAGAGGTTAGGGTCTACAGACAATTGAGGCTTTAGGGCATGGGAGTGCTAAGTGAGAGCTGCGTAAATGGAGAAAGCCCATTCAGAATCTAGATGAAGTCTTTAAGAAACTAGGAGGAAAGAGGGAAGGTGAGAGAAAGAAGGTCTAAGTCATAACTGTGATAATAGAGAGAGAAAGTTTGAATTTTATTGATGTTCTCTACATTGGTTCAGAATGGACTTTTATAACCAATCTAAAAATGGCTATATTTTCCTCACATTTTTTACTTTTATTAAGAATGTTAAGTGTGTGACCTACATATTCATGGTAGTCATGTGATTGCTATTTGTGAGGAAAGTTTCTGACCTTGCAAGAATTAGAACTTTTATAATCTGAGTTATTTTGTCCTCTAGCAGGAAAAGGAACATATTACCACAACAGACTCTTGAGTCTCATTTTCAAACTAATGCATTCAATTTCTAAACAAAGAGCAAAGGATAAACAATTAAACATTACATGTAACAGAACTCTTATCCACCTGCCAACAATTGAAACCCAGTAATTAAAAATTGTAGGAGAATACACATAATCATATCTTCAGCAGCAGTCACACCACAGTCAAAGAGGGGAAAAAAATCTTTCCTAATATGTTCCTTTCCTATATCCCCAGGCTGCTTTTCTTGACATTAAACAGACAGCAGACTCTGTCAACTGTGTTTCACTTTTTTAAAAAGAGGGAAACCCATTCTGTATCCCCTGGGAGGACTATTACATACAGATGAATGTATTTTGTTATTTAGTTTAATAAATGAATGTGTTCAGAACAGATGTTAAAGCTTGAAATTGTCCAGAGAAAGGAACAGCTCAGGTGGCAATAATGCAGCCTTCCTGCCTGCTGTGCTTTCTTCTTTGTCTTTGGAAGAGCTACTTTCACAGGTGAAAAAGTATTACAGTATTTATAACCACTCAAGTCCTTACCACTGGACTGAAGCTGACAAACAGGGTGCTAATTAGTACCAGGAGTGGAGGTGGTGATGGTGGATTTATGACACAGTCATCTGACCAGTAAATTGGACAAAGAGAAACAGCACATTTACAGAAGCACTGCAAAACCAGCCATGCAACGCAAAGGGGTGACTGTGAGGATCTGTTTAAAAAAAAAAAAAGAATGGATTTTTCTCAAAACCAGCCTATTTGGCTCTTCCATGGCTATGCTCTTCTGTGAATTTTCTGATGCACTAGCTACTTATATCACCATAATCCAAAAGGATTTCTTTAGAGTACAACTGTGAATAATAGTATGCACGGGGTAGAGGAAAGATATTATTGGTCAGAGTGAATATTTGTCCTCTGAGTATTACAGTTTATAAAACAACAAATCTCAGTTGCAAACAATAGTCAAGCCTATTGTTCTGCAAACTAAGGAGCAGTAAGACAGTAAAATCTTATCAAATAATTATTTTTAGTATCATTAATAAAATTCATTATACAAGGCATTATTGTATAAATTTTTATAGCTTTATTTTAACTAAACAAATCTACAATTTATAAACGTGGCCAGTATATCTACACTGTCTTCATTGATTTGGGGTCTATAGTAGCTGTAATAAAAAGAAAGTATGATATGATAGGGAAAATTAATTCATTATTAGGAAAGTTGCATTCAAGCTCCAGAGCACATTAGTGGGGTTAGAAACAAGAACTTTCAACTTCAATGGACTTGAAGCCAATCTCATACACTTATTGTGACACTTGGTCTTCAATTAATTACTAAGGTACCTGCTCTGAGCCTCAGTTTCCCCATTCATAATACCTACTTTAGGAGGTTGCTGTGAGATGAAATGAGATATTATATAAAGCAATCAGCAGAGCTCCTGATGCATTACAATTTTTTATTAAATGATAGAAATTATTAAAACTATGAACTGCTGTAAGAAAGTCGCAATGCTTTCTCCACTGTTAATCTTTCAAATGTAAAGTTTTAAGTTTATCCCTGGTTATTTGAAGATTAAATATATTTAAACATGATAGAATATGCAAAATCACTAAAAATTATAAAAGCTACATATATTCTACTGCTTCAAGTTTTCTGGTGAAAAACTAGTTTTTAAAGGCAAGCTTTCCAAAAATAATTTTTATTGTCACTCTCATTAACTTCACACACATTTAATTCTCCCAAGCCATCTTTCACAAAAGGTAAAATGTTTTTTCCAGAGTAAACACATATGCATTCTGGCACCCGAAAATGTAAGTGCAAAATGACTCACTGTATTGTGAGGAGCAGGATGGTGATGATTTTAAGGAATTTGTCCAGTTCATGAATAAAACCAATTAACATATCAAGTTCAATGCTTAAAACTACTTCTCTGAGAGGTGTCGTCATGTGCAGTAGCAAAGGGAACAGAGTAAGGGACTCATTTCTCAGTGGGTACGTCTCTTCATGCTCCAAAAAGTACTAGACGGTCACAGCAGGTATTAAAAGAAAAAAAACCTGCTATAATAAAACATGTCATGCATTTCTATCAGGCCAAAAGAAGTAGAGTAACAGAGTAAAAACTGGGTATATCTGGGGGTTTAATCATTCAATGGATATTAACATCCAAACATGTGCCAAACACTGTGCTGATGCTGGAGGTAAAGACAAATAGGGAGCTAACTAAACATAACTAGAGTCAGAGTTGTGAGCAGAACATAGCAACTATCCTCAAGGACTACAGCTGAAAGTAAGATTAATGTAACAGATGATTCATTCTGAGATTTAAACCTTGAAATTACCAAATACCCTATGCAAGATTATAAAATCCAATAGATTCTAAACGGAAAGTTCAAATTATCACAAGAATGCAATCATTTACAACCTTATTTTGAATCATGAAGTCTATAAAATCGAACATGAGGAAAAAAACATTGAAATGTTAATCAGCTTGCCAAAATTAAAATTGAAATGCAGCTCAAAATTGATTTACTAGATTTCCTGTAAGAGCAGAGCTTTTCCAAGGAATTACTCTAACCCAAGCTATGGAAACAGAGAGATTCCTGTTACGACGTCCTTATTTCCTTCAACCTGGCTTTGAAGCTCTGTGCAAAATCCTACCCATGACAGAGCTTGTTACTGTATACTAGATACTACATTAATTCCTAGTCTATGCTTTAGGTAAAAAGAAAACTGCCAAGTGACTACTGGTATTTTTTCCCAACAAAACTTCAGCATATATGATTACTGTTAAATCTAAGAGTACAATTAAAATGAACAATGGAGATTTTTAACTTTACATATCTCTGTTCCCTACCTCTAGGCTTTCTAACTTATTAAGTCTAGGATGGAATATTGGCACCTGGAGTTTTTAAAGCCCAAATAGATAATTCTGATGCACATCTGGAATTAAGAATCTCTATAAAACAACCAAAGGAAATTTTTTTTTAAGTTTTCTTCCCTCCCACTACTTTCCCTGGAAAAACAGCCCGTATGTAAAAAGTTGCACAGCCTACATTGGACAGTAATACCCATTTATAGTACTAAAGAGATATGTAGTTTTAAGCACTGAACTGGGCTGACAGAGGTAAACTGAAGCCAAATTACCTGACAGAATCTCTGTGGACTGTCACATCCATCATAACCTGCCTTCACAGATAGCTGGATGATTCATCACTTTCCATAAAACAGAATATTCCAATGTTTATCATTAATAGTAATGTTCATAATAAGAAAGAATAGCACACACACATATTTGAATTCAGATAATTAAATTATTTACTTTTCCTGAGAGTTAATCCAAGAATCACAGTCTTTAAAAGTCCAAGAACTAAATACTTTGAATAATTCCTGAATTTATAAAAGAGAATCAATTCCATGTCTTGGTACATTCCACTTCTTCAGCATAGAAACTTGCATATTGCTTTGCTTATCATATATAATGAAAACAGCTACAGAACTGTATCATGAAGGAAAGTACATGATTTTCTGAGCATATTATTGGCCATATAGAGTAAGTGCTGCCACAGTGATTGATAACACAATCATCTGAGATCCACTTAATGGAGAACAAGGCTGAAAAGAGAAAACAAAAGGCAAATTCTCAGTAAAACTCGCAGATGGAGTGAGCTGGGAAGTTTGACCTGTGACTCTACCACAATTAAGTGTTTTACTGTCATTAACCAACTGACCTTAAAGGGAATAGCAAAGCCTATCAAGTCATTTGGCCTGACCTTAGGGGAATATGGATAAAATTCTTTGAAAATCAGATGCTTGAAAGTCAGGTGTTTGATAAATGATTGGTTTAAAGCTTCATTCATAAAAAGGGGGCACTTTTAATACTGTAGCACCCATAAGAAAGAGGTTGGTGGTCTCATATCATCTGTTAGTCAAATATTTTTAAAAAACCAATGTCAGTGTATCTTTTGGCAGACACTATACCAGTTCTGTTATGAGATAATTAGAAATCAACAACAGGGGTGGGGGGAGGGATAAATTAGGAATTTGGGATTAACATGTATACACTACTGTATGTAAAATAGATAAACAACAAGGACCTACTGTATAGCACAGAGAACTATACTCAATATCTTGTAATAACCTATAATGTAAAAGAATCTGAAAAAGTATATACATACACACACACACACATATATGTATAACTGAATCACTCTGCTGTATACCTGAAACTAACACAACATTGTAAATCAACTATACTTCAATTAAAACAAAAACAAAACTACATTGAACACTTATGTATCAAGAAACTGTGCTAAACAATTTACATGAAATTACATCACTTAATCATCACAACCATATGACACGTGCACTATTATTAGCCCCATTTTACAGAGGAGGAAATGAGACTTAGACTATCAATGTGTCCAAGGTCACAAAACCAAGTGGTGAGGCTGGATTTGAACACAGGTGTGCAAAGCTGGAGTCTGTAAACTGCATTTTATCTAGGAATGTAACTCAACGATGATGAATGTACCACAGAGACTGACTTCAATATAGCAAGGGAAAAATGGAAAACATATCAAAAATAGCCACAAAGGCACAGAAAATTGTCTTTTTTTTTTTTTTTTTTTTCTCAGTACACGGGCCTCTCACTGCTGTGGCCTCTTTCGTTTGCGGAGCACAGGCTCTGGACACGCAGGCTCAGCAGCCATGGCTCACGGGCCCAGCCGCTCCGCAGCATGTGGGATCTTCCCGGAAACCGGGGCACGAACCCGTGTCCCCTGCATCGGCAGGCGGATTCTCAACCACTGTGCCACCAGGAAGCCCAAATTGTCATTTTTATAAATTAAAAATTAGCTTCCAAAGTACAGTGAAGTAAACATCAAATCTATGATTGTTTTATACCATAATTCTAGCACAAGGTGTTGGCAGATTCAATTCTTCCTAATAAGGACTTGGATGTGTTTATGAGAATATTTTTCACACATATGTGTAAAGAGCAAGTTAAAAGTCAAAATTGGAATAAATTATAACATTCATGAACATGGAATGCACTTGTGTGATTTTTAAAATATGCCTACCATGAACACACCTCCCCTTAAAAGGTGGAGACTTATACTCAATATCCTGTAATAACCTATAATGGAAAAAAATCTGAAATATAATATAATAAACCAAATCACTTTGCTGTACATCTGAAACTGAAACAATATTATAAATCAACTATACTTCAATTAAAAAAAAAGGTAGATGACTAATTGCTCTGCCCTTGAATATGAGCTGGACTTAGTGAATGACTTCTAACAAGCGAAATGAAACTAACATATTAAAAAATAAATATGGCAGAAGTGACAGAGTATGACTTCTGAGTCTGGGATATAAAGGTCTTTCTCCTTCTCCCTCTCCTGCTCCCTCTTCCTCTCCCTTTCAATCATTCTCTCTGGAAGCCAACTACCATGTAAGGTGGAAACAACTCAGGCAGCTCTGTGGAAAGGTCAATATGGCAAAGAACTGAGGCCTCTTGCCAGGAGCCAGAAAAACCTTGCCAGGCATGTGAGTAATCCACCTAGGATGCAAATTCATCAGTCCCAGTCAAGCTTTCAGGTGACTGTAGACCAAGCCTACACCATAACTGCAATTTGATGAAAAACCCTTAACCAGAAGCCCCTAGCTAAGTGCTCCCAAATCTCTGACCAACAGAACTGTGTAAGATTTTTACTGATTTTAGCTGCTTTGTTATGAAGTAACATATAACTAGTACAATAATATTGTCTACATAATCAGTGCAGTATAGTATTATAGCAGGAGGAACTGATTGTCTCTCTCTCTGTACATCAGTGTTCTGCATTGCACCTCAGTTCCCTGAACTGTAAAATGAAGAAAATGTATGTACCTCCTGGAGTTGTGACTATTCAATGAGATAGTTCATAAATACTTATTAGAGAACTTTCCAGCAGAGTTAGCCATAAATAAAACTTAGTCATTATTACTATTGTTTTGGGTTTTTTAAAACTTTATCTGGAGTTAATACTTTTTTTGAATTTTATTTTATTTTTTTATACAGCAGGTTCTTATTAGCTATCCATTTTATACATATTAATGTATATATGTCAATCCCAATCTCCCAATTCATCACACCACCACCACCCACCCCACGCCACCTTCCCCCCTTGGTGCCCATACGTTTGTTCTCTACATCTGTGTCTCTATTTCTGCCCTGCAAACTGGTTCATCTGTACCATTATTACTATTGTTTTTTTGGTGTTTTTTTTAACATCATTATTGAAGTATAATTGCTTTACAATGGTGTGTTATTTTCTGCTTTATAACAACGTGAATCAGCTATACATATAAATATATCCCCATATCTCCTCCCTCTTGCCTCTCCCCCCACCCTCCCTAACCCAACCCTCTAGGTGGTCAAAAAGCACCCAGCTGATCTCCCTGTGCTATGTGGCTGCTTCTATTTTACATTTGGTAGTGTATATATGTCCATGCCACTCTCTCATTTCGTCCCAGCTTACCCTTCCTCCTCCCTGTGTCCTCAAGTTCATTCTCTACATCTGCCTCTTTATTCCTGTCCTGCCCCTAGGTTCCTCATAACCATTTTTTGTCTGTTTTTTATTTTAGATTCCATATATATGTGTTAGCATACAATATTTGTTTTTCTCTTTCTGACTTACTTCACTCTGTATGACAGACTCTAGGTCCATCTACCTCATTACTAATAACTCAATTTCATTTCTTTTTATGGCTGAGTAATATTCCATTGTATATATGTGCCACATCTTCTTTATTCATTCATCTGTCCATGGACACTTAGGTTGCTTCCATATCCTGGCTATTGTAAATAGAGCTGCAATGAACATTGTGGTACATGACTATTTCTGAATTATGGTTTTCTCAAGGTATACGCCCAGTATTGGGATTGCTGGGTCATATCGTAGTTTTATTTTTAGCTTTTTAAGGAACCTCCATACTGTTCTCCATAGTGGCTGAATCAATTTATTCCCAACAACAGTGCAAGAGGGTTCCCTTTTCTCCACACCATCTGCAGCATTTATTGTTTGTAGTTTTTTGATGATGGCCATTCTGACCAGTGTGAGGTGATAACTCATTGCAGTTTTGATTTGCATTTCTCTAATGATTAATGATGTTGAGCATTCTTTCATGTGTTTGTTGGCTATCTGTATATCTTCTTTGGAGAAATGTCTATTTAGGTCTTCTGCCCATTTTTGCATTGGGGTGTTTGTTTTCTTCATATTGAGCTGCATGAGCTGCTTGTAAATATTGGAGATGAATCCTTTGACAGTTGCTTCATTTGCAAATACATTCTCCCATTCTGAGGGTTGTTTTTTCATCTTGTTTATGGTTTTCTTTGCTCTGCAAAACCTTTTAACTTTCAAGAGGTCCCATTTGTTTATTTTTATTTCCATTTCTCTAAGAGGTGGGTCAAAAAGGATCTTGCTGTAATTTATGTCATAGAGTGTTCTGCCTATGTTTTCCTCTAAGAGTTTTATAATGTCTAGACTTACATTTAGGTCTTTAATCCATTTTGAGTTTATTTTTGTGTATGGTGTTAGGGAGCGTTCTAATTTCATTCTTTTACATGTAGCTGTCCAGTTTTCCCAGCACCACTTATTGAAGAGGCTGTCTTTTCCCCATTGTATATTCTTGCCTCCTTTATCAAAAATAAGGTGACCATACGTGCATGGGTTTATCTCTGGGCTTTCTATCCTGTTCCATTGATCTACATTTCTGTTTTTGTGCCAGTACCATACTGTCTTGATTACTGTAGTTTTGTAGTATAATCTGAAGTCTGGGAGCCTGATTCCTCCAGCTCCATTTTTCTTTCTCAAGACTGTTTTGGCTATTCAGGGTCTTTTGTGTTTCCATACAAATTGTGAATTTTTTTGTTCTAGTTCTGTGAAAAATGCCATTGGTAGTTAGATAGGGATTGCACTGAATCTGTAGATTTCTTTGGGTAGTACAGTCATTTTCACAATGTTGATTCTTCCAATCCAAGAACATGGTGTATCTCTCCATCTGTTTGCATCATCTATAATTTCTTTCATCAGTGTCTTACAGTTTTCTGCATAGAAGTCTTTTGTCTCCTTAGATAGGTTTATTCCTAGGTATTTGATTCTTTTTGTTGCAATGGTAAATGGGAGTGTTTCCTTAATTTCTCTTTCAGATTTTTCATCATTAGTGTATAGGAATACAAGAGATTTCTGTGCATTAATTTTGTATCCTGCTACTTCACCAAATTCATTGATTAGCAATAGTAGTTTTCTACTAGAAAACATCTTTAAGATCTTCTATGTATAGTATTATGTCATCTGCAAACAATGAGAGCTTTACTTCTTCTTTTCCAATTTGGACTCCGTTTATTTCTTTTCCTTCTCTGATTGCTGTGGATAAAACGTCCAAAACTATGTTGAATAATAGTGGTGAGAGTAAGCAACCTTGTCTTGATCCTGATCTTAGTGGAAATGGTTTCAGTTTTTCACCATTGAGAGCAATGTTGGCTGTGGGTTTGTCACATATGGCTTTTATTATGTTGAGGTAAATTCCCTCTATGCCTTCTTTCTGGAGGGTTTTTATTATAAATGGGGATTGAATTCTGTCGAAAGCTTTTTCTGCACCTATTGAGATGATCATATGGTCTGTATAATTCAGTTTGTTAATATGGTGTATCAAATTGATTGATTTACATATATTGAAGAATACTTGCATTCCTGGCATAAAACCCCACTTGATATGGTGTATGATCCTCTTAATGTGCTGTTCAATTCTGTTTGCTAGAATTTTCTTGAGGATATTTGCATCTATGTTCATCAGTGAAATTGGCCTGTAGTTTTCTTTTTTTGTGACATCTGTGTCTGGTTTTCGTATCAGGGATAGGATGAGTAGGGGGGGTGTTCCTTCCTCTGCTATATTTTGTAAGGTTTTGAGAAGGACAGGTGTTACCTCTTCTCTAAATGTTTGATAGAATTCGCCTGGGAAGCCATCAGGTCCTGGGCTTTTGTTGGAAGATTTTTAATCACAGTGTCAATTTCAGTGCTTGTGATGGGTCTGTTCATATTTTCTATTTCTTCCTGGTTCAATCTCTGAAGGTTGTGCTTTTCTAAGAATCTGTCCATTTATTCCAGGTTGTCCATTTTATTGGGATATAGTTGCCTGTAGTAATCTCTCACGATCCTTTGTATTTCTGCAGTGTCAGTAGTTACTTCTCCTTGTTCATTTCTAATTCTATTGATTTGAGTCTTCTTTTTTTTTCTTGATGAGTCTGGCTAATGTTTTATCAATTTTGTTTATCTTCTCAAAGAACCAGCTTTTAGGTTTACTGACCTTTGTTACATTCATTTCCTTTTCATTTATTTCTGATCTGATCTTTATGATTTCTTTCCTTCTGCTAACGTTGGAGTGTTTTTGTTCTTCTTTCTCTAATTGCTTTAGGTGTAAGGTTAGGTTGTTTGAGCTGTTTCCTGCTTCTTGAGGTAGCATTGTATTGCTATAAACTTCCCTCTTAGAACTGCTTTTGCTGCATCCCACAGGTTTTGGGTCATCGTGTTTCCAGTGTCATTTGTTTCTAGGGTTTTTTTTTGCTTTTTGTTTTTTCTTTTTGCGGTACATGGGCCTCTCACTGTTGTGGCCTCCCATTGCAGAGCACAGGCTCAGGATGAGCAGGCTCAGTGCGGCCATGGCTCACAGGCCTAGCCACTCCGCAGCATGTGGGATCTTCCCGGACCGGGGCACGAACCTGTCTTCCCTGCATCAGCAGGTGGACTCTCAACCACTTCGCCACCAGGGAAGCCCTCTAGGTATTTTTTTATTTCCTCTTTGATTTCTTCAGTGATCACTTCGTTATTAAGTAGTGTATTGTTTAGCCTCCATGTGTTTGCATTTTTTATAGATTTTTTTCCTGTAATTGCTATCTAGTCTCGTATCTTTGTGGTTGGAAACAATACTTGATACAATTTCAATTTTCTTAAATTTACCAAGGCTTGATTTGTGACCCAAGATATGATCTATTCTGGAGAATGTTCCATGAGCACTTGAGAAAAAAGTGTATTCTGATGTTTTTGGATGGAAATTCCTATAAATATCAATTAAGTCCATCTTGTTTAATGTATCACTTAAAGCTTGTGTTTCCTTATTTAGTTTCATTTTGAATGATCTGTCCATTGGTGAAAGTGTGGTGTTAAAGTCCCCTGCTATGTTTGTCTTACTGTCAATTTCCCCTTTTCTGGCTCTTAGCATTTGCCTTATGTATTGTGGTGCTCCTATGTTGGGTGCATAAATATTGACAATTGTTATATCTTCTTCTTGGATTGATCCCTTGACCATTATGTAGTGTCCTTGTTGTCTCTTGTAATAATCTTTATTTTAGTCTATTTTGCCTGATATGAGAATTGCTACTCCAGCTTTATTTTGAATTCCATTTGCATGGAATATCATTTTCCATCCCCTCAGTTTCAGTCTGTATGTGTCTCTAGGACTGAATTGGGTCTCTCATAGACAGCATATATACGAGTTTTCTTTTTGTATCCATGTCTTTTGGCTGGAGTATTTAATCGATTTACATTTAAGGTAATTAGGGAAATGTATGTTCCTATTACGATTTTCTTAATTGTTTTGGGTTTGTTATTGTAGGTGTTTTCCTTCTCTTGTGTGTCCTGCCTAGAGAAGTTCCTTTAGCGTTTGCTGTAAAGCTGGTTTGGTGGTGCTGCATTCTCTTAGCTTTTGCTTGTCTGTAAAGGTTTTCATTTCTCTGTCAAATCTGAATGAGATCCTTGCTGGGTAATCATGGTTGTAGGTTTTTCCCTTCATCACTTTAAATATGTCCTGCCACTCCATTCTGGTTTGCAGAGTTTCTGCTGAAAGATCAGCTGTTAACCTTATGGGGATTCGCTGGTATGTTATTTGTAGTTTTTCCCTTGCTGCTTTTAATATTTTTTATTCGTATTGAATTTTTGATAGTTTGATTAATATGTGTCTTGGCATGTTTCTCCTTGGATTTTTCCTGTATGGGACTCTCTGCACTTCCTGGACTTGATTAACTATTTCCTTTCCCATATAAGGGAAGTTTTCAACTATAATCTCTTCAAACATTTTCTCAGTCCCTTTCTTTTTCTCTTCCTCTTCTGGGACTCCTATAATTCGAATGTTGCTGTGTTTAGTGTTGTCCCAGAGGTCTCTGAAACTGTATTCTTTTCATTCTTTTTTCTTTATTCTGTTCTGCAGTAGTTATTTCCACTATTTTATCTTCCAGGTCACTTATCCGTTCTTCTGCCTAAGTTATTCTGCTATTGATTCCTTCTAGAGAATTTTAAATTTCATTTATTGTGTTGTTCACCATTGTTTGCTCTTAGTTCTTCTAGGTCCTTGTTAAACGTTTCTCGTATATTCTCCATTCTATTTCCAACATTTTGAATCATGTTCACTATCATTACTCTGAATTATTTTTCAGGTAGACTGCCTATTTCCTCTTTATTTGTTTGGTCTGGTGGGTTTTTACCAGACCAACATTTTGAATCATGTTCACTATCATTACTCTGAATTATTTTTCAGGTAGACTGCCTATTTCCTCTTTATTTGTTTGGTCTGGTGGGTTTTTACCAGACCAACATTTTGAATCATGTTCACTATCATTACTCTGAATTATTTTTCAGGTAGACTGCCTATTTCCTCTTTATTTGTTTGGTCTGGTGGGTTTTTAACTTGCTCCTTCATTTGCTGGATGTTTCTCTGTCTTCACATTTTGCTTAACTTACTGTATTTGGGGTCTCCTTCTCACAGGCTGTAGGTTCACAGTTCCTGTTGTTTTTGGTGTATGCCCTCAGCGGCTAAGAGTGGTTCAGTGGGTTGTGTAGGCTTCCTGGTGGAGGGGACTGGTGCTTGTGTTATGGAGGATGAGGCTGGATCTTGTCTTTCTGGTGGGCAGGACCGCGTCTAGTGGTGTGTTTTGGGGTGTCTGTCACCTTATTATGATTTTAGGCAGACCCTCTACTAATGGGTGGGGTTGTGTTCCTTTCTTGCTAGTTGTGTGGCATAGGGTGTCCAGCACTGTAGCCTGCTAGTCGTTGAGTGGAGCTGGGTCTTAGCATTGAGATGGAGATCTCTGGGAGAGCTTTCACCATTTGATATTATGTGGAGCTGGGAGATTTCTCTTGGACCAATGTCCTGAACTCGGTTCTCCCACCTAAGAGGCTCAGGCCTGACGCCTGGCTAGAGCACTAAGACTTTGTCAGCCACATGGCTCAGAAGAAAAGGGAGAGGAAGGAAGGAAGGAAAGAAGGAAGGAAGGAAGAAAGGAAGGAAGGAAGAAAGAAAGAAAGAAAGAAAGAAAGAAAGAAAGAAAGAAAGAAAAGAAGGAAGGAAGAAAAGAAGGAAGGAAGGAAGGAAGGGAGAAAGGAAGGAAAGAATGAAGGAAGGAAGGAATGAAGGAAGGAAGGAAAGATGGAAGGGAGGGAGGAAGGAGAAAGAAAGAAAGAGAAAAAGATAAAATAAAAAATAATTATTAAAAATTATTTAAGAATTAAAAAGTAATTAAAAAAAGAAAGAAGTGAGCAACCAAACCAAACAATAAATCCACCAATGGTAATAAGCACTAAAAATTATACTAAAAAAACAAAAAATGGACAGAGAGAACCCTAGGAAAATTGGTAAAAGCAAAGCTATAGACAAAATCACACAAAGAAGAATACACACTCAAAAAACGAGAAAAAGGAAAAATATATATATATATTGCTGCTCCCAAAGTCCACCGCCTCAATTTGGGGATGATTCATTGTCTATTCAGGTATTCCATCAGAGTACATCAAGTTTATTGTGGAGACTTAATCTGCTGCTCCTGAGGCCAGTGGGAGAGATTTCCAGCTTTGGGTTCAGCTTTGGATTTGGCCCTGCCTCTGTGTGTAGGACGCCTGAGGGCATCTATTCTTTGCTCAGACAGGACGGGGTTAAAGGAGCATCTGATTAGGGGGCTCTGGTTCACTCAGGCCGGGGGGAGGGAGGGGTACAGAATTCAGGGTGAGCCTGCGGCGGCAGAGGCCATAGTGACGTTGCAACAGCCTGAGGTGCACCGTGTGTTCTCCCGGGGAGGTTGTCCCTGCATCATGGGACCCTGGCAGTGGCGAGCTGCACAGGCTCCCGGGAGGGGAGGTGTGGATAGTGACCTGTGCTTGTACACAGGCTTCTTGGTGGCTGCAGCAGCAGCCTTAGCATCTCATGCCCGTCTCTGGTGTCCACGCTGATAGCCGCAGCTCGTGCCCATCTCTGGAGCTTGTTTAGGTCGTGCTCTCAATCTCCTCTCCTCACGCACACTAAACAATGGTCTCTTGCCTTTTAGGCAGGTCCACACTTTCTCCCGGACTCCCTCCCAGCTAGCTGTGGCACACTAGACCCCCTTCAGGCTGTGCTGATGCAGCCAACCCCAGTCCTCTCCCTGGGATCTGACCTCCGAAGCCCAAGCCTCACCTCCCAGCCCCTACCTGCCCTGGCGGGTGAGGAGACAAACCTCTCAGTCTGGTGAGTGCTGGTCGGCACTGATCCTCTGTGTCGGAATCTCTCCACTTTGCCCTCTGCACCCCTGTTGTGGCATTCTCCTCTGTGGCTCTGAAGCTTCCCCCCCACCACCCCTGTCTCCACCAGTGAAGGGGCTTCCTAGTGTGTGGAAACTTTTCCTTCTTCACAGCTCCCTCCCACTGGTGCAGGTCCTGTCCCTATTCTTTTGTCTCTGTTTTTTCTTTTTTCTTTTGCCCTACCCATGTTTGTGGGGAGTTTCTTGCCTTTTGGGAAGTCTGAGGTCTTCTGCCAGCGTTCAGTAGGTGTTCTGTAGGAGTTGTTCCACATGCACATGTATTTCTGATGTATTTGTGGGGAGGAAGGTGATCTCCATGTCTTACTCTTCCACCATCTTGAAGGTCTTCTCTGCTATTGTTGATATAACATTTCTCTCCTGTCCTGGAAGTCTGAATGGGACAATGGCATCACGGAAGAAGGGAAAGCTGAACTCTCTACCTACTGGTCTTGGCTCTGCTTCCTTTTTTAAAATAAATTTATTTATTTTATTTATTTTTGGCTGCATTGGGTCTTCATTGCTGTGCACAGGCTTTCTCTAGTTGTGGTGAGCGGGGGCTAACCTTTACTGTGGTGTGCAGTCTTCTCACTGCAGTGGCTTCTCTTGTTGCAAAGCATGGGCTCTAGGCACACGGGCTTCAGTAGTTGTGGCACATGGGCTCAGTAGTTGTGGTTTGTGGGCTCTAGAACATAGGCATAGTAGTTGTGGTGCTACTTAGTTGCTCCACAGCATGTGGGATCTTAGTTGCTCCATGGCATGTGGGATCTTCCCAGACCAGGGCTAGAACCCGTGTCCCCTGCATTGGCAGGCAGATTCTTTTTTTTTTTTTTTTTTTTTTTGGCAGGCGGATTCTTAACCACTGCACCACCAGGGAAGCCCCTTGGCTCTGCTTCTTGACTTCACTCCCTTCTCTCATCTCCACAGCTCTCATTTCTCATCTTTACGTGAGAGGTGGTAAAAGAATACTAAGTGATTATGACATTTCTTCTATTTCATATTACTTTTTAAAACTTTTCCCACTTGTGCAGCTAAACACTTGGCATATAGGTAAAATTTGGGAGAGCAGAAGAATATACAATAAGGTTTGAAGTGTCAAAAATATAAGGTGTAGGAGGCTTCAAGGATATAAAAGATATAGAAGGTAAAGGTAAACCTTTCTATTTCCATTAAGAGGAGAAGCAAAGATAGCTTAGGCATTGATGTGTCCCTAAGAAAGTTGCCTGTGCACTAACCATGCCCTTTAATTTGGACCAGATAGATAGAATGGGAAAAAAAACAATTCCAAAGAGTTGTGAGGAAGCCCAGATTACAGAGAAACTACGTCACTTCCCAGTAGAGACCAGAAAGGTGGAAAGACCTCAGAATTTCCCTGCATACTAGAAATGACACAAGAGCAGAGGCTAAACTGTGGGTTTAGGACAATCGACCTCAGACAATCTTGTAGTTTCTGCTGCCCACCAGAATGATTTAGGAAGAGAAAAAACATCGAAGGGGGTCTCAGCATACCCCAAGAGGCCTATAATCTAAAATCAAGACATGGCACAGGCACAGCAGTGATCTGGGGAAAAAAATGCAAAGATCAAGGACCCAATGAGATGATGTATAGCTCAGCAGATGTCAAGCACTAAAGTGTGCTCCAATCTCAATACATTGCCTGGACTCTTCAGAAGTCCCCTAGAACTCAGACACACTTCAGGGAGGAGATGAAAACTGTGCATTGACTTAGATTTTCTATTACCCAGTAAAAAAGGAGGCTTGGAGTAGGTTAAAATAAGTAATAAAAAGCAAAGTTACATTTCCAGCACACCTGATTTCACAGACTGAGATTTACATCTCTACAGAGTAGATAGCATAAAATGATTTCTAATCTCCATTTAAACACTTCTACCATCTCACACATCTCAGAATATAAGTGACGTTGGCCACTCTTTTGTTAGTCTTTATCCTAACTACTTAAAGTTCAAATTCCCTCAAATTCCCTGAAATTACACAGTATACTCAGTCTTCTCTCCAGGTAAACCTCCTCCTCAACAAGACTTTTTTTACATACTGATTTAAATAGCCTTTTTGCTACTACTGCTGCAACATTATACTCATGTTTCTTTTTAGTAAAAGTCTGATGTGTTATTGGCAGGGACCGGGAACACCATTTGTATGGAGCATGGAGGATTATTACAGAAAAACAGAGACTAGGTTTTATATTTCCACCTGTCCCCAAGGGACCTAGCATGGTGCCAGGCTCTACCATTTACTAACTGTGTAATTTAAGGCAAATTAGTAACCTCTCTGAGCTTCAGTTATTTCCTCTGTAAAATGAGGGCAATGAATTGGTTCTTGTGACAGTGCAATGAGATGATGTATGTAAAATTATTGTATGCTGTCCAATTTAGTTATTTAATAAATGAAAAACTATTTTTGAACTGACACAACTTGATTAGTTGTCAAATCAAGACTTGCACAAATCAGAGATCTCACCCAGAATCAAGAGGCAAAGGCGAAGCAGGGAGAGCTCTGGGATATACCATGTGGCTCTACAAGCCCTTCCTTTCTATATCCCACGAACTTTCTGGCTCACAGTAACACCTGAGATCCCAGTGAGGTTGTCTCATAAATCCACAGATTCTGTATTTGTTTGCCTTCAGTAATCCTAAAACAAGGATATCGAACTACTAGCATTCCACAGATAAGGATTCTCCTGCTAAGCAATACCATGAGGATGGTTAGCAGCATGTTTACAGTGATGTTGGTCACCTGCTTCCTTTCACTGGAAGGGAATCAACTGGTCTGGTACCCTGGTAATTATCAGAAGAGAAATGGGTCACAGGCCACTTGTTTTAATCCTTCCCATTTTGTACTATCTTGTTCAAACATTACTGAATCAATATTGAATTAATGTTCAAACTTTATGAAATCATAGAGTGATCTGTGACTAGAGCCCATGACTATTTGCTCCAAATGAATCCTTCTTCATATCTGGAGTCCTTCTCTCCTTCCTTTTCTGTAAATTATTACACAGGTTTGGGATTTTTTTCTCTGAAAATATGTTTAGGAAAATATTTATAGCAATCCCACACACACACACACACACACACACACACACACACACACACACACAATGATTTTCCATCTGAGCAGTTAATGATATATGTTCATTTATATTTATCAATATTCACTCTTTTACTGTGTCATATCTAAATCTGGTTTTGCAGAATAAATACAGAAAACTACTAATTTATGAAAGTATAGAGTTACTACTTACTTAGGGTGAAAGAATGAAAGTGGAGTGGGGGGAAACCATATAAAGAAACTCATGGGAGACACAAACTTTGAAATTCTGTTTTATGCTAATAAAGCATAAAAATATCTGATTTTTTAAAAAATTGTCCTTAGAGTAGAGAAACTTGTTCACTTTATTCAGCTCAAGTCTGTTCCCCTTGGTGGTTTGAGTGGCTCTGATGGTCCTTTAGTGTTCATATAATGATGCCAGAGAGGCGCCTGTGTCTGAAAATGAGCACATTTCCACCCAAGGACTTTTAAAGTACCTTTTTAAAAAACTACTTTTTAAAGTACTTTTTAAAAAGTTTCAATGAATTTTCATTAAAGATTTGTTTGCCCTTGGAATAGTCTTTTTTTTTAAAGTGTGCTAATTTCTCTTCCCTAAATGAAGTCACCCAATTATGTAGTTAAGTATTTGTCAAAAAAAAAAAAAAAAAAATCCTGGGTAAACAAAAATAAGAATTAACCCAAAGAAAAATTTAATGCCTCCAAATTTGGCATTTATTTTAATTCTCTGTACTCACCCCCATTTCATCTCTCCCTGCTTCCGCTTTAAATTATTTCTTTCTGGGCTTCCCTGGTGGCGCAGTGGTTGAGAGTCCGCCTGCCGATGCGGGGGACACGGGTTCGTGCCCCTGTCCGGGAAGATCCCACATGCCGCGGAGCGGTTGGGCCCATGAGCCATGGCCGCTGAGCCTGCGCATCTGGAGCCTGTGCTCCGCAGCGGGAGAGGCCACAACTGTGAGAGGCCCGCGTACCGCAAAAAAAAAAAAAAAAAAAAAAAAAAAAAAAAAAAAAAAATTATTTCTTTCTAAGAAGCTGAGGACACACTTTTGGATTGCCTTTTTTTTTTTAAGGAATTGATTCTCAATTATGAGAGCTAGCAAGGCTGGAACACTTTCTCCACATCTGTACAAATTTTTGTGTTCCGGCACAGTGTGTGCTTCTCTTGTCTTTTACCAAGGTGTATATTTCCCCTAATTTTTTAGGCTCTGAAACCAGTTAGGGAGATAGAAAGATACAATATGAAAACAATTACAGGTAAATGCATCCCAAGCGTTCTTTATCAGTCTTAACTCTATGTCATCTACTAAAAGAATAAAAGCAATGTATAATAAATCTATGTTGCTTATCCAGATTATCTTTGACTATAACAGCTAACATAAATTACAATTTTTAAAACATTTGTTTAAAACTCTGTGCTTGTACAATTTGAGGGTATAGAAGTATAAGGAATGAAATCTAGCTACAGTATGAGAATAATGAACAGGAAAACAAGAAGTTCTGTAGAAAAGTCTAGAGGAGAAATAGTAGAAGTACATAGAAGTAAAGGAAAAAATAATTTTCCAGGGTATTTAAACAAATTTAAAATAGTGTATGTGTTATCTTTGCACAAAACTTCAAAAAATCTAACTGTTGACTATTGGTCCAACAGTTTTTTTGTGTTTTGCTTTTTTTTTAACAGTCCTTCTCAACAATTAGTGAGCTCAGAACACTTTTTTTTTTTATTGGAGTACAATTCCTTTACGATATTGTATTAGTTTCTGCTGTACAATGAAATGAATCAGCTATATGTACACCTACATCCCCTCCCTCTTGGACCTCCCTCCCATCCCAACCCCCCATCCCACCCATCTAGGTTGTCACAGGGCACTGAACTAAGCTTCCTGTGCTTTATAGAATGTTCCCACTAGCTATCTATTTTAGGCATGGTAGTGTATATATGCCAATTCGTCCCACCCTCCCCTTCCCCCCGCATCCACATGTCCATTCTCTACATCTACTTCTCTATTCCTGACCTGCAAATAGGTTCATCTGTACCATTTTTCTAGACAACAGTTTTTATTAGACTTTCTTATTCTCCCTAGTATAATAGTAGTGTGCCTAATGGTAATCATTAGTAGGACAAAATACAGCTTCAATAGTGATGGGCTAACTTTTGATTTTTAGTAAAGTTATTTATTTATTTTGCCATGTATTGTTTAATTTTAGGTCAGAAAAATTTTCTTCCTAAATCTAGATTTCTGGGTCCCTTTTAGTCAGGAAAAATTTATTAAATAAATGAATGCATTAAATGTATCATATATTTCACAATTAATGGGTAACTTAAATTAGAGATAAGGCACTATTTTTATTATATGTTTGTGTGTGTATTTTTTTCTTCCTTTGATACTCAACTGTTAATCTTTAGAAATGCACTTATTATGGTAATGTACTGAAAACATTTCCCAAAAGTGAATTTTGACAAGAGATTTGGAAAAGAACAGATGGCCTTCTTGCCAGACTGCAGATGCAAGGAAGAAGAAGGGACAAAGTCAGAGTCAAGGGAACTAGGAGGCAGGTGTGAGAGAGAGAGAAGAGCAGCAAAAAGTTCACTAGAAGGAAATGGATAGATATGGGAATGAAGAAAAGAAGCAGGTGATAAGAGAAAGCAGTCAGTAAAAGGGAGTCCCTGCTAGGAGACACCTGCAGAAAACATCTGTAGACACTTCTCTGTGACTGCCAGGAAGGAAGATACCTGCCACAGAGACATACAAAAAGGCTTAACTACCTGTGGTATTTGGTTGAAGGGTATACACAATGCTCAGTGCACCAGCCTCTAATTACTCTATGACAGCCCCAGTTCCACCCTCCCAGGGGAAAACATATGTTAAAGCACTTAGTATTGATTGAAACATAAGGAAATTCTTTGATTCATCTCTTTCCCCACAGCCTGCCTTATTTCACCCTCATTTGTCTGAGAAAAAAAGAAAAAAATTTCCTTCCAAAGGGAGATAGGAAATGATTCTGATCCATTTATCACAAACTGTTTGCTTTGCTTTTGTACCTGAGGTTAGAAAAATTCTGCCAACACTGCCCTGTCAGACTGGCACTGAATGCAACACTAGGTATGACAAAGGTACTAGCAGCTGGAATGGTACTGTCTAAAGTGTTAGAATTGATCACTGTGCCAGCCATCTGGAAGACTGAACAGTCATTAGAAGATCAACTGTGAAAAAGATATCCCTCCCTGCCTTGTCCCCCCTTGAACATCATGTCCTTCCTGCGCTCTACATTATCCCATTTACAGTTCATTCAGGGCTGATGTAGCAGAGAGGAAATGTGAAGTCAGAGACAGAGAGAGAAACCTTGCAAATGAAAAAAATATTCTTTACCCTGACAAGTGGAGCTCACATTTTTGAAAAAGAAAAATATGCCATAGATTTCTGTATACACATTAGTACCCCTGGCCCATTCAAGTCATTCAATCAGATAAAAATTTCCCCTCACAGAGTGAGTGCATTTTGTGAGTCAATCACAGGCATGTCTATGTGGAGGGGCTACTATATAGAGCCAGGGTTTCCAGGTCAATGATGAGCCAGATGGTGCCAATGGTGCCACTACCAGGTTACTGCTTCTGAGAGCTGGTGCTTTTGAAGTGAGGTCAGCTGAAAGAAACAAGCAACCACAGAAAATAAAATGGAGCCCGTAAGAGACCTCGGCAAAAAAAATGCACATACACAATTGCCTGTTAGGCTTTACATCCAAGTTTCATTAGTCTGCATTATCTTGATAGTGACTTGCTGGGCTGTGCTGGAAAGTCACTAAACTTTCTATGCTACTCAGTCTTTCAATCTATAAAATAAGCCACTAAAAGCAATTTGATATAGAATAGTGTTCCGTATAAGCAGGTGTCCTTGAAATCGTTCACTTTATTTAAGCGATCAAATAGATTAGCTTCCTATTGACAGCCTCACATGCTATCACAGAAAGTATCTATGAAGGACAACAGTCAAATGCCTAGGGCATTCATAAAACCAAAATTTATAATCAGTTGGAATTTGAGGAGGCCTCTTCTTTTCCCTCGGTCAGGCCCTCAAATTACAAAAAATCAAGGATTCTAAGCCCTTAGATTAGCAAAAGAATCAAATTCCCCTTTCCACACACAGGCACAAAGGTGGATGCATACACTGTGACTAAGAATTGAGTCAAGAATGGGGACCAACAGAAAAGAAAAACTAAAATGCTGACCCATAAGCAATTCAACCATATACTTCCTCTACTCAAACCACTTTGGTCTCAATACATAAGTATCTGGGAAATATAAGAAAAGAAGAAAGATTTTTTTAAAAAGGAAAGGAGAAACAAGCCCAAGAAGAAAGGGTAGAAAAAGGAATGAAGTATAGTTTATGGAAAACAAATATTCACTCTCATTTCTTTCCCCTCCCCAACCCCAGTCATATCTATCAAACTACTACACTCATAAGGACAAAAACCGTTATTATTTCTTATGAACATCTCCCCATCCAAACCACCATCTTCTCACTCCTACTTAACTTTTATGAAGTATTGTGCACACACTATAGATGGTTCATAAATGTTATCTGACCAATAAGTCCAATCATATGAATGCAATAATTACTCTTGGAAACAAATACCACTTTTCCATACTTTAGTTTTATATAACTTGGCAGAAGAAGAGATTGAGAGAAGTATAGCTCTCGGAACATAGGGAAGCATAGCAATTTACAACTGCGTTTGTATCTATTCATGGATGAGATTTTTAAAAATCTTTTTCAAAACTTGTTTCATTCTTCTGTACAAATATTTTTATAGGGTGAAATTTCATTTGCACATAGATTTATACAACTGATGTAAACTCTATCACCTTTATCAGTAGGTAAATTTCTTCAAAGTAAAGACTTATATTGTATTTTACCTCCAATTCCCAATAAATGCTGACCGATAAAGATATATATTTCAGAGCCAGCCTGACGGCCAGATCTCTTGCCATCGCTGATTTTATAGTCCTGTTTTTTAGTCTTTTGTTTATTTGCTTTTGTTAATATGAACCATCTGTGCCTCTCATCCTGTGTTTTTAAATAAGCTGCCTAATGGTAGGATTTAAAATTTTTATATTTTACCCTCAAGCCTGCTGTTGATCACTTTTGCCAAAATTGAATGTCTGCCCTTTAAAAGGTCATTTCTGAGATTTAAACCTGTTGGTTTATGTTATTACAGCAAATCTCACCCCAGAATGTTTGGTGTTGTACAATAACAACCTATCCACTGCTGTGTGGAATGAATAACTAAGTCAAAACCCACTATTTCCTCTTAGTTGTAAAGATCAACTTTTAAACACATACACATTTGGTGGTTTGCCTTTTCACATCTTTCAAGCATCTAGCAAGTAACATTCCAAAGAAAGTTTACCAAGGCAATCCCTTTTAGGCAACTTTTTGAAAGGGAGCATTGCTACATGGTAAGACAATGATAAATTTCAACAATACACTCAAATTTTTTCTCTAGTCATAGTTTTCTTTGGCCTCATAGATTCAACAACTAAATTATCGTTTATTTTTGTTTAACACAATATAGTTCTATATTATTCAGTGGAAAGAGAATATATATGCTTTCTAAAGAGAACTGGAGAGGGTCTAAATTACAAACATATTACCAAAAAATGTACAGGTGAGCACAAAACAATAAAAATAGATTCCATAAGAGATATAATAAGATATAATAAGACTTTTAAAGATGAAAAATTCCCCAAGAATAGGGATTAGTTGTAAGAAATGTGTACTAAATTTGATCATAGGTTTCTAGAAAGCCAGTGGTAAAGAGCTGTCAGGGGGAACTATTGTGTTTTCTAATTCCCACTTAATCATTTATGAGACACATATCATCATCTTTTTCTTGATAACTGCAGAGTTAACAGGGATCCCAAAAATGAATATTGGAATTGTCTTTTGATGTTGATAACCATGACCTAATGGGATCAAATGCTTTAGCATTCAAGAAATGAAGGAAGGAGTCCAATAGCCCTATTTACTGGTCCAAAATGTCTCTAATTTTGGAAACTAGTAGAAATATTAATACTATTAACGTTAGAAATAACAAGTAACTAGTATGTTGGTCTATATATTGTAAGAACCTTGAATACATAATTAAGGATCCTGAAGAACAACCATCTCAAGATGACAGTCAGGTACTTCAGTCACCATAACTTCTTTTTAGTATATACTCTAAAGAGTGCAACAAAAAATAACTATTTGTTTCATTTTTGATACTCTAGAAATTACAAGTATATAAGTGTGCTGTTGTTCTCTTAAATTAGTTATCTTACACAGTTTAAAATGCAGACAGTGCTCCAAATATTAATAGAGCATTAATAGGAATTGCCTTTAGAACTAGTTTACAAGAACACAGGCCTTATATTTTACTAAATGCACGGTATTCCATAGTCATCTTTCTGATTTTTATTAAAGAGATGTAACAGCAACAGTATGAATTTGGAAGCCACATAAATCTGGTTTTTGAAACCTAAGTCCACTACACATTGCCTGACACAGGTCACACTACTTAACCACTTGGCACCTCTGGTTCATAGTCTGCACAACGAAGGTAATAACACAGACCTTGAAGACTTTTGTGAGGGTAAAATTTATGTATAAAGCGCTATTCACAGTCTCTTACACAGAGCTGCTGCTTAAGAAATATCTGTCCGTACACAAACTCTCCACAATTATATAAAATGCAAGAGCTGAATCATTTCTGAGTTTAATTCTGGAGATTATTTTACTAATATTGCTACTGATAAAGGTAATACTAGTGGCAAGAGGAAGTTTTTTTTTTATTACCACTATCAATGAAATTCTATTTTATTTTATAATTTCCTTGGTTCCTCTCTACTTCACTTTTAGCTTCCTCCAATTACACATAATCTCCATGCTTTTGCCACAACACAATTATTAATGAGGGGAGGTAGAAAGAAAGGTAAACTAGTATGTCTCTTGGTATCAACAAAAGCATGCACTCCTAAAAGAAAATCCAGCCACAAGTTAAACCAAATACTTTCAGCAAATCAATATATTTTGAAGCTGTGGCATTTGATGACACCTCAAAAAGTAACCTTTTAACTTTCTAATCATATTATTAAATGACTCCCAACAAACACTATAAACATAACCTTTACCTTCTAAGACATGGTGAAAGTAAAACATAAAGTGAATGTAAGAAATATCTTTGTATTCAGTTTTAAATATCTTTGCATTCTACCTTTACACATCAAAACAAGCCTCATCAATTTATCCTGCTTTATTCAGCAAAAACATACAGCTCCCCTTCTAAAAGTATCTGATTTTAAAAAAAACTTTTGCTATTAGGATGCTAGCAGATAAAAGACCACTCTGTGAACAACATAAATAGGGTTAATAGTATGTAATAATGGTGTCAGTTAATGGTTCTCATGGACACCTTTTATATTAGAGGAATATAAAGCATTATGCATTACCGGTAATAACTTCAATTGTGTTTATGGTAATTTAAATATTTAAAACATAAATCCAAATATAAACTCCTTACCTAAATATAAAAGCAAAAACATACAAATTAAATATGAACAAAGCTATAAAAGCAATAAGTTAAAATTAATATTAATTTAATGTAATGTCTGATGATGCTTTGCCTTAGTCAAATTACCAGATCCAACATTACTGGCTGCTAGAACATAGTTTCTCTCGCATTCAGTTTAACTACACAACTGCTTTGTGTAATGACTTCATTTTCCCACTACTTTCTGAGATGCCTACTAGCCACACAAAGGGCATGACTGGTAGGCAACTGGACAGAGGAGTCCAGAGTTCAAGGAAGCGGTTTAAGCTGAAGATGCCAAGCTTATAGTTGAACACAAATTTTGTGATATTTTGTGAGATCATGGGAGGAATGAAAGTAGTTTGAGAAGAAGAGGTCTCATAGCAAAAGAATCATGATAGGAATCATGATAAAATAATGATTCAAACTCAAGAGAAATAAATGCCTCTGTGTGTCTAGGTCCCCCTGCTCCTTTCACTACTTGTTTATGGGTTTACCTGTATCTTTACTTCAAATTAGTGAAGTTTAAACTACAGGAAGAGGTAACTAGAATCTACAGAACTGTCTCAGCAGGTGACAGTGTGGAATTGGGAGAACTAAGGGAAGAGTGACAGGCACTTCAGCTCACTACCATTGCCTCAAGTGTACAGGACTTCATTTGCTTTAAAATATAAGGAAGCTAAAAAATATTTCACTTAAAGAATTGGTTCTGTTGTTAGAAAAAAAAAATTCTCATTGTATGTCAAGAAAGAGAGACAGGGCTTCCCTGGTGGCACAGTGGTTGAGAGTCCGCCTGCCGATGCAGGGGACATGGGTTCGTGCCCTGGTCCAGGAAGATCCCACATGTCGCGGAGCGGCTAGGCCCGTGAGCCGTGGCCGCTGAGCCTGCGCGTCCGGAGCCTTTGCTCCGCAATGGGAGAGGCCACAACAGTGAGAGGCCCGCGTATCGCAAAAAAAAAAAAGAGAGAGAGACAAACTTGAGTTATATAACAGGAAGTGTGCTGTGAGGATACATGGACATAGCTACAGAAACCCAACAAGCTGGTGCCTAGAGAATAAAAGCCCTGTAACATGGCAGAATCTTTATACCGGTGTTCTGGCTTTACCTTAACTAGGCTACCTATCTCCATTCATACAACTAGAGACAGATTTGCTATCCTTTCTCTTCTTGGTAACTTCTGTTTACTCACAGTTCTGCCTCCTCAGAACTTTGGCTTGTGATCATCACTTAGGGTTCTAATTTTAACCCATGACATCTTTCAATTTTTGCTCCCCTTATTAACCACTAATTATTTCCCTATTTCCCAATCAGTCAAATCAAGGGGGCAGAATTCCATCATCTTCACAAGTCAGATTCTTCAGCAATGGCTGTGGACAGGTAAGACTGACCTAGGAAGGATCATAGTTTCTCACACATCAAGATTGACATCTATAACATAACAATAAGCATAATTTACTCAACATATACCTTGAATGAGAATGAAGACAAAAGTTTATATTTTAAATAATTTACCAAAGGACAACTACTCATGGCACAGTAAGAGAATAGCTGTGACAATAACTACTAGCAAATGTATTAATTTTATCCCAACATAACCTGATCTCAGTGAAGTTTGTAACTGTCATGCTGCCCACTATAATTTGAGAAGCCATTTATAAAAATCAATATACTATACAGGTGACTTCTTAATGAGGCCTGGTATATTTCCTGCCTCAAATGGAAGGGATTTAAGGACCTCAGATCATGATAATATGGGATCACTAAGTCATATCCAAATAAACAGAGAAATCACAGCTGCCAAAAAATTAAAGTGAATGCACTATAGGAATTTCACAATAGCACTTCATATTCATTCCTTTTCATAAGAATGGTTGAGTACGAACAAAAATAAATCAACTTTTTGGCCATGGTAAAAATCAATTTTTAACAAAGATAAATGCTCTAATTTAGAAATGCGAGCTGAGGAATCAAGTGTGGAAGCATTTTTTCGGGGGGGGGTTGCTGCATTGGGTCTTCTTTGCTGCATGCAGGCTTTCTCTAGCTGCATTGAGTGGGGGCTACTCTTCATTGCAGTGTGAAGGCTTCTCATTGCAGTGGCTTCTCTTGTTGTGGAGCACAGGCTCTAGGTGCGCGGGCTTCAGTACTTGCAGCATGGGAGCTCTAGAATGCAGGCTCAGCAGTTGTGGTGCACAGGCTCAGTTGCTCCGCAGCATGTGGGATCTTCCCTGACTAGGGATCGAACCTGTGTTCCCTGCACTGGCAGGAAGATTCTTAACCACTCTACCGCCACCAGTGAAGTCCCAAGTGTGGGAGCTTTTAACTTAGATATAATAAACACAAAAACTTCCATCCCTACTGCTTCCAGGAACTCTAAAAATCTTCTAATCCTGTATATAGCAAAAAAAAGTAACTCCAGAAAAGGATACAATTTTTAAATATTTCAATTTCAAAATAAACCAATTTGGGGCAGTGTTTCCTTAAAATTCTATTTTACATGAGTGGTCATTAAACATGTTGAATGTACAGTAGGGGGCATGAAAGTCTCTACATAATAAAAAATCTTCTCAAGCAGGTGAGAACTCCATATCTTTTGAAAACAAGATTATTTCAATTTATTGTGAACATTGAGCCTTAGTGTTGGAAGTATTTTGATCTCATTCTCCTTCCCTAAGAAATGAGGTCATATTTGTTAGTCACTGAATTCTGTGTATACATTCAATAAGAAACTTCTATTTAACATATATTTGTTCTGTTCACATAGAAGATTGGTATATAACATTTGGCATAATTAGCCAAGAGCCTGAAAAGAGAAACAAGCAAATCAAAAGGAAAAATCAGAATGCCTTTGGAGTGTGCTTGAGGAACTTGTTACCTTGAGAAAGCACACGTCATTTTTTTTTTTTTTTTTTTTTTTTTTCGGTACCCGGGCCTCTCACTGCTGTGGCCTCTCCTGTTGCAGAGCACAGGCTCTGGACGCGCAGGCTCAGCGGCCATGGCTCACGGGCCCAGCCGCTCCGCGGCATGTGGGATCCTCCCGGCCTGGGGCACGAACCCGTGTCCCCTGCATCGGCAGGCAGACTCTCAACCACTGTGCCACCAGGGAAGCCCCACAGGTCATTTTTTTGATAAATACCATCACGCTGGTGTCATGTTATTGCTGCTATTTTCTCATTACTGCAGTTATAACAGCAATATCACTACCTCCATTTCATTTTACCTTTACATGTTTAATGAGTTTTTTTTAATTATGCAAAGAAATTATGAATGGGTGTCATAGTCCCACCCATGAGTTATGTAAATATTTTTATGTTTGTGGTTCATTTTTAAAATCCATATTTGGGAACAAATAAAAGAAGTACTTCATTACCTGTTGATAACTGCACACATGGAACTCATTATCCTCAAAACGTTATTCAACTTGGAACTCTGACAAAGTTTGAGTTTAGGTGGATTCACAGATTGACTCCATTACAAGTTATTTAAAAGATAATATTCTTGGCACAGTGTTCAAGATGGCAGAGTAGAAGGACGTGCACTCACTCCCTCTTGTGAGAGCACCGGAATCACAACTAACTGCTGAACAGTCATGAACAGGGAGACATTGGAACTCACCAGAAAAGATACCCCAAATCCAAAGACAAAGGGGAAGCTGCAATGAGATGGTAGGAGGGGTGCAATCACAATAAAATCAAAGTCCATAACTGCTGGGTGGTGACTCACAAACTGAAGAACACATACCACAGGAGTCCACCCACTGGAGTGAATGTTCTGGGCCCCACATGAGGCTTCCCAACCTGGGGGTGCAGCAACGGGAGGAGGAATTCCCAGAGAATCAGACTTTGAAGACTACCAGGATTTGATTGCAGGACTTCAACAGGACTGAGGGAAACAGAGACTACACGGTGGGAAGGCACACACAAAGTAGTGTGTGCATCAGGACCCAGGGGGATGGAACAGTGACCCCATAGGAGACTGAACCAGACCTGCATGCTAGTGTTGGAGGGTCTCCTGCAGGGGGTCGGGGGGGTGGCTGTGGCTCACCACAGGGACAAAGACACTGGCAGCAGAAGTTCTGGGAAGTACTCCTTGGCATAAGCCCTCCTGTAGTCTGCCTTTAGCCCCACCAAAGAGCCTATAGCCTCCAGTGTTGGGTAGCCTCAGGCCAAACAACCAACAGGGAGGGAACTCAGCCCCATCAGTCAGCAGACAAGAGGATTAAACTTATACTGAGCTCTACCCACCAGAGCAACACTCAGCTCTACCCAGGACCAGTCCCTCCCATCAGGAAGCTTGCACAAGCCTCTTAGATAGCCTCATCCACCAGAGGGCACACAGCAGAAGCAAGAAGACCTATAATCCTGCAGCCTGTGGAACAAAAACCAGATTCACAGAAAGATAAACAAAATGAAAAGGGAGAGGACTATGTACCAGTTGAAGGAACAATATATAACCCCAGGAAAACAATTAAGTGAAGTGGAGATAGACAACCTTCCAGAAAAAGAATTCAGAATAATGATAGTGAAGATGATGCAGGACCTCTGAAAAAGAAAGGAGGCAAAGAAAAAGAAGATGCAAGAAATGTTTAACAAAGACCCAAAAGAACTGAAGAACAAACAAACAGAGATGAACAATACAATGACTGAAATGAAAAATAAACCAGAAGGAATCAATAGCAGAAACACTGAGACAGAAGAACGGATAAGTGACCTGGAAGACAGAATGATGGGATGCACTGCCACGGAACTGAATAAAGAAAAAAGAATGAAAAGAAATGAACACAGCCTAAGAGACCTCTGGGACAACACTAAACACACCAACATTTGCTTTATAGGGGTCCCAGAAGGAGAAGACAGAGAGAAAGGACCTGAGAAAATATTTGAAGAGATTATAGTCAAAAACTTCCCTAACATGGGAAAGGAAATAGCCACCCAAGTCCAGGAAGCACAGAGAGCCCCAGGAAGCAAAATCTCAAGGAGAAACATGCCGAGGCATATACCAAACAAAGTGAAAACAATTAAAGACAAAGAAAAATTATTAAACGCAACAAGAGAAAAACGACAAATAACATACAAGGGAACTCTCATAAGGTTAACAGCTGATTTCTCAGTAGAAAATCTACAGGCCATAAAGGAATGGCACGATATATTGAAAGTGATGAAAGGGAAGAACCTACAACCAAGATTACTCTACCCGGCAAGGATCTCATTCAGATTTGACGGAGAAATCAGAAGTTTTACAGACAAGCAAAAGCTAAGAGAATTCAGCACCACCAAACCAGCTCTACAATAAATTCTAGAGGAAATTTTCTGAGTGGGAAACACAAGAGAAGAAAAGGACCTACAAAAACAAACACATAACAATTACGAAAATGGTAATCGAAAAATACATATCAATAATTCCCTTAAATAGGAATGACTTAAATGTTCCAAGCAGAAGACACAAGCTTGCTGAATGGATACAGAGACAAGACCCATATATATGCTGTCTACAAGAGACCCACTTCAGACCTAGGGACACATACAGACTGAAAGTGAGGGGATGGAAAAAGATGTTCCATGCAAATGGAAATCAAAAGAAATTTGCAGTGGCAATACTCATATCAGACAAAATAGACTTTAAAATAAAGAATGTTACAAGAGACAAGGAAGAACACTAAATAATGATCAAGGGATCAATCCAAGAAAATATAAAAATTATACACATATATGCACCCAACATAGGGCAACCTCAGTATGTAAGGCAAATGCTAACAGCTATAAAAGAGGAGATCAACAGTAACACAAAAATAGTGGGGGACTTTAACACCTCACTTACACCAATGGACAGATCATCCAGACACAAAATTAATAAGTAAACACAAGCTTTAAATGACAAAATAAACCACATAGATTTAATTGATATTGATCAGACATTCCATCTGAAAACACCAGATTACACTTTCTTCTCAGGTGCACATGGAACGTTCTCCATGATAGATTGTATCTTGGGTCAAAAATCAAGCCTCTGCAAATTTAAGACAATTGAAATCATATCAAGCACCTTTTCTGACCACAACGCTATGAGATTAGAAATCAATTACAGGGAAAAAAACCATAAAAGACACAAACACATGGAGGCTAAACAATATGCTACTAAATAACAAACAGATCACTGAAGAAATCAATGATGAAATCAAAAAATACCTAGAGACAAATGACAACAAAAACATGATGATCAAAAACCTAGGAGATGCAGTAAAAGCAGTTCTAAGAGGGAACTTCATAGCAATACAATCCTACTGCAAGAAACAAGAAAAACTTCAAATAAACAATCTAACCTTACACCTAAAGGAACTAGAGAAAGAAGAGCAAACAAAGCCCAAAATTAGTAGAAGGAAATAAATCATAAAGATCAGAGCAGAAATAAATGAAATAGAAACAAAGAAAACAATAGCAAAGATCAGTAAAACTAAAATAAGATAAAAAATTAATAAATCTCTAGTCAGACTCATGAAGAAAAAGAGACAGAGGACTCAAATCATTAAAATTAGAAATGAAAAGGGAGACTTTACAATGGACAGTGCAGAAATACAAAGCATGATAAGAGACTACTACAAGCAATGCCAATATCTATGCCAATAAAATGGACAAGCTGGAAAAAATGGACAAATTTGTAGAAAGGTATAACCTTCCAAGACTGAACCGGGAAGAAATAGAAAATATGAACAGACAAATCACAAGCACTGAGATTAAAACTGTGATTAAAAATCTTCCAACAAACAGAAGTCCAGGCCCAGATGGCTTCATAGGTCAATTCTATCAAACATTTAGAGAAGAGCTAACACCCATCCTTCTCAAATTCTTCCAAAAACTTGCAGAGGAAGGAACACTCCCAAACTCATTCTGTGAGGCCAACATCACCCTGATACCAAAACCAGACAAAGCTACTACAAAAAATGAAAATTACAGACCAATATCACTGATGAATATAGATGCAAAAGTCGTCAACAAAATACAACAGAACCCAAACAGCACATTAAAAGGATCATACACCATGATCAAATGGGATTTATCCCACGGATGCAAGGATTCTTCAATATATGCAAATCAATCAATGTGATACACCATATTAACAAACTGAAGAATAAAAACCATATGATCATCTCAATAGAGGCAGAAAAAGCATCTGAAAAAATTCAAAACCCATTTATGATGAAAACTCTCCAGAAAGTGGGCATAGAGGAAACCTACCTCCACATAATAAAGGCCAGATACAACAACCCCACGGCAAACATTATTCTCAATGGTGAAAAAATGAAAGCATATCCTCTAAGATCAGGAACAAGGATGTCCACTCTCGCCACTATTATTCAACATAGGTTTGGAAGTCCTAGCCATGGCAATCAGAGAAGTAAAAGAAATAAAAGGAATACAAATTGGAAAAGAAGAAGTAAAACTGTCACTGTTGGCAGATGACATAATACTATACATAGAAAATCCTAAAGATACCAGCAGAAAACTATGAGAACTAATCAATGAACTTGGTGAAGTTGCAGGATACAGAATTAATGCACAGAAATCTCTTGCATTCTTATATACTAACAAGGAAAGATCAGAAGGAGAAATTAAGGAAACAATCACATTCACCATTGTAATAAAAAGAATAAAATACCTAGGAATAAACTTACCTAAGGAGGTAAAAGACCTGTACTCAGAAAACTGTAAGACACTGATGAAAGAAATCAAAGATGACACAAATAGATGAAGAAATATACCATGTTCTTGGATTGGAAAATCAATATTGTGAAAATGGCTATACTACCCAAAGCAATGGACAGATTCAATGCAATACAGATCAAATTACCAATGGCATTTTTTACAGAACTAGAACAAAATATCTTAAAATTTGTATGGAGACACAGAAGAACCTGAATGGCCAAAGCAATCTTGAGGGAAAAAAACGGAGCTGGAAGAATCAGACACCCTGACTTGAGAATATATAAATCAATGCAACAGGATAGAAACCCAGAGATAAACCCACACACCTATGGTCAACTACTTTAGGACAAAGGAGGCAATGATATAGAGTGGAGAAAAGATAGTCTCTTCAGTAAGTGGTGATGGGAAAACTGGACAGCTTTATATTAAAGAATATTCCCTAATACCATACACAAAAATAAACTCAAAATGGATAAAAGACCTAAATGTAAGACCAGACACTATAAAACTCTTAGAGGAAAACATAGGAAGAATACTCTTTCATATAACTCACAGCAAGATCTTTTTTGATCCATCTCCTAGACTAATGGAAATAAAACCAAAAATAAACAAATGAGACCTAATGAAACTTAAAAGCTTTTGCACAGCAAAGGAAACCATAAACAAGATGAAAAGATAACTCTGAGAATGGGAGAAAATATTTGAAAATGAAGCAACTAACAAAGGATTAATATCTAAAATGTATAAACAGCTCATGGAGATCAATATTAAAAAAAATAAACAATGCAATCCAAAAATGGGGAGAAGACCTAAATAGACATTTCTCCAAAGAAGACATAAAGATGGCCAAGAGGCACATGAAAAGCTGCTCAATTTCACTAATTATTAGAGAAATGCAAATCAAAACTACAATCAGGTAACACCTCACACAAGTTAGAATGGGCATCATCAGAAAATCTACAAACAATAAATGCTGGAGAGGGTGTGGGAACCCTCTTGCACTGTTGGTGGGAATGTAAATTGATGAAGCCACTATTGCGAACAGTATGGAGGTTCCTTAAAAAACTAAAAATAGAATTACCATATGACTTAGCAATCCCACTACTGGGTATATACCCTGAGAAAACCATAATTCAAAAAGACACATGCACTCCAATGTTCAATGCAGCACTATTTACAATAGCTAGGTCATGGAAGCAACCTAAATGCCCATGGATTGACAAATGATAAAGAAATGTGGTGCATATATACAATGGAATATTACTCGGCATAAATAGGAACGAAATTGGGTCACTTACAGAGACGTGGATGGACCTAGAGACAGTCATGCAGAGTGAAGTAAATAGGAACGAAATTGGGTCATTTGCAGAAACATGGATGGACCTAGAGACAGTCATGCAGAGTGAAGTAAGTCAGAAGGAGAAAAACAAGTATTGTATATTAACGCATATATATGGAATCTAGAAAAATGGTACAGATGAACCGGATGGCAATGCCGAAATAGAGACACGGATACAGAGAACAAAGGTATGGACACTAAGGGGGGAAACCAGCCTGGGGGGTGTTGGGTGAATTGGGAGATGGGATTGACATATACACACTAATATGTATAAAATACATAACCAATAAGAACTTGCTGTATAAGAAATAAATAAAAATTGAAAAAAATAATAAAAGATAACATTCTTGAGCTACAGAAAAATGTTACAATGACAGTACAGTATCATCAGCTCTTCCCAAAATGTAGTTTGTGTGCTATTGCTATAAACCAAGAATCATTATATTCTAATGTTGAAAAGAATGTTACTGATTTTCATTCTTAATTTTCTTTTTTTTTAGCATCTCTATTGAAGTATAATTGCTTTACAATTTTGTGTTAGTTTCTGCTGTATAACAAAGTGAATCAGGTATATGTATACATATATCCCCAACACCCTTCCCTCTTGCGTCTCCCTCCCACCCTCCCTATCCCACCCCTCTAGGTGGTCACAAAGCACCAAGCTGATTTCCCTGTGCTATGCAGCTGCTTCCCACTAGCTATCTGTTTTACATTTGGTAGTGTATATATGTTGATGCTACTCTCTCACTTCATCCCAGCTTAACTTTCCTCTTCCCTGTGTCCTCAAGTTCATTATGAACCTCTGCGTCTTTATTCCTGTCCTGCCCCTAGGTTCATCAGAACCATTTTTTTTTTTAAGATTCCATATATATCTGTTAGCATACGGTATTTGTTTTTCTATTGCGGACTTACTTCACTCTGTATGACAGTCTCTAGTTCCATCCACCTCACTACAGATTGCCGAGTAATATTCCATTGTATATATGTGCAACATCTTCTTTATCCATTCATCTGTTAATGGACACTTAAGTTGATTCCATGTTCTGGCTATTGTAAATAGTGCTCCAATGAACATGGCGGTACATGTCTCTTTTTGAATTATGGTTTTTTCAGGGTATATACCCAGTAGTGGGATTGCTGGGTCATACAGTAGTTCTAGTTTTAGTTTTTTAAGGAACCTCCATACTGTTCTCCATAGTAGCTGTATCAGTTTACATTTCCACCAACAGTGCAAGAGGGTTTCCTTTTCTCTACACCCTCTCCAGCATTTATTGTTTGTAGATTTTCTGATGATGGCCATTCTCACCAGTGTGAGGTGATACCTCATTGTGCTTTTGATTTGCATTTCTCTAATGATTAGTGATGTTGAGCAACCTTCCATGTGTTTATTGGCAATCTGTATATCTTCTTTGCAGAAATGTCTATTTAGGTCTTACACCCATTTTTGGATTGGGTTATTTGTTTTTTGATATTCAGCTACATGAGCTGTTTATATATTTTTGAGATTAATCCTTTGTCAGTTGCTTCATCTGCAAATATTTTCTCCCATTCTGAAGGTTGTTTTTTTGTCTTGTTTATGGTTTCCTTTGCTCTGCAAAAGCTTTTAAGTTTCATGCGGTCCCATTTGTTTATTTTTGTTTTTATTTCCATTTCTCTAGGAGGTGGGTCAAAAAGGATCTTGCTGTGATTTATGTCATAGAGTGTTCTACCTATGTTTTCCTCTAAGAGTTTTATAGTGTCTGGCCTTACATTTAGGTCTTTAATCCATTTTGAGCTTATTTTTGTGTATGATGTCAGGGAGTTTTCTAATTGCATTCTTTTACATGTAGCTGCCCAGTTTTCACAGCACCACTTATTGAAGAGGCTGTCTTTTCTCCATTGTATATTCTTGCCTCCTTTGTCAAAAATAAGGTGCCCATGTGTGTGTGGGATTATCTCTGGGCTTTCTATCCTGTTCCATTGATCTACATTTCTGTTTTGTGCCAGTACCATACTGTCTTAATTACTGTAGCTTTGTAGTATAGCCTGAAGTCAGGGAGCCTGATTGCTCCAGCTCCATTTTTCTTCCTCAAGATTGCTTTGGCTACTCAGGGTCTTTTGTGTTTCCCTACAAATTGTAAAATTTTTTGTTCCGATTCTGTGAAAAATCCCATTGGTAGCTTGATAGGGATTGCACTGAATCTGTAGATTGCTTTGGGTAGCACAGTTATATTTACAATGTTGAAAATGGTATATCTCTCCATCTGTTTGTATTGTCTTTAATTTTTTCACCTGTGTCTTATAGTTTTCTGCATATAGGTCTTTTGTCTCCTTAGGAAGGTTTATTCCAAGGTATTTTATTCTTTTTGTTGCAATGGTAAAAGGGATTATTTCCTTAATTTCTCCTTCTGATCTTTCGTTGTATGTGTATAGGAATGCAAGAGATCTCTGTGCATTAATTTTGTATCCTGATACTTTACCAAACTCATTGTTTAGCTGTAGTAGTTTTTTGGTAGCATCTTTAGGATTCTAGTATCATGTCATCTGCAAGCAGTGAAAGATTTACTTCTTCTTTTCTGATTTGGATTCCTTTTATTTCCTTTTCTTCTCTGACTGCTGTGGTTAAAACTTTCAAAGCTATGTTGAATAACAGAGGTGAGAGTGGGCAACCTTGTCTTGTTCCTGATCTTAGAGGAAATGCTTTCATTTTTTCACCATTGAGAATGATGTTGGCTGTGGGTTTGTCATATATGGCCTTTATTATGTTGAGGTAGGTTCCCTCTGTGCCCACTATCTGGAGAGTTTTTGTCCTAAATTGGTGTTGAGCTTTGTCAAAAGCTTTTTCTGCACCTATTGAGATCATCATATGGTTTTTATTATTCAATTTGTTAACATGGTGTAGCAAATTGATTTACATATATTGAAGAATCCTTGTATCCTGGGATAAACCCCACTTGATCATAGTGTATGATCCTTTTAATGTGCTGTTCGATTCTGTTTGCTAGTATTTTGTTGAGGATTTTTGCATTTATGTTCACCAGTGACACTGGTCTGTAATTTTCATTTTTCATGACATCTTCGCCTGGTTTTGGTATCAGGGTGATGGTGGCCTTGTAGAATGCGTTTAAGAGTGTTCCTCCCTCTGCTATATTTTGGAAGAGTTTGAGAAGATAGGTGTTAGCTCTTCTTTAAATGTTTGACAGAATTCACCTGGGAAGCCATCTTTCCTGGGCTTTTCTTTGTTGGAAGATTTTTGATCACAGTCTCAATTTCAGTGCTTGTGACTGGTCTGTTCATATTTTGTATTTCATCCTGGTTCAGTCTCAGAAGGTTGTGCTTTTCTAAGAATTTGTCCATTTCTTCCAGGTTGTCCATTTTATTGGCATACAGTTGCTTGTAGTAATCTCTCATGATCCTTTGTATTTCTACAGTGTTCGTTGTTACTTCTCCTTTTTCATTTCTAATTCTACTGATTTGAGTCTTCTCCCTTTTTTTCTTGATGAATCTGACTAATGGTTTATCAACTTTATCTTCTCAAAGAACCAGCTTTAGTTTTATTGATCTTTGCTATTGTTTCCTTCATTTCTTTTTCATTATTTTCTGATCTGATCTTTATGATTTCTTTCCTTCTGCTAACTTTGGGCATCTTTTTTTCTTCTTTCTCTAATTGCTTTAGGTGTAAGGTTAGGTCATTTATTTGAGATGTTTCTTGTTTCTTGAGGTAGGATTGTATTGCTCTAAACTTCCCTCTTAGAACTGATTTTGCTGCATTCCATAGGTTTTGGGTCGTTGTGTGTTCATTATCAATTGCTTCTAGGTATTTTTTGATCTCCTCTTTGATTTTTTCAGTGATCTCGTGGCTACTTAGTAGCATATTGTTTACCCTCCATGTGTTCGTACTTTTTACAGTTTTTTTTCCTCTAATTGATATCTAGTCTCATAGTGTTGTGATTGGAAATGATACTTGATACGATTTCAATTTTCTTAAATTTACCAAGGATTGATTTGTGACCCGAGATATGATCTATCCTGGAGAATGTTCCATGAGCACTTGAGAAGAAAGTGTACTCTGTTGTTTTTGGATGGAATGTCCTATAAATACCAATTAAGTCCATCTTGCTTAATGTATCATTTAAAGCTGTGTTTCCTTATTTATTTTCATTTTGGATGATCTGTCCATTGGTGAAAGCGGGGTGTTAAAGTACCCTATTATGATTGTGTTACTGTCAATTTCCCCTTTTATGGCTGTTAGTATTTGCCTTATGTATTGAGGTGCTCCTATGTTGGGTGCATAAATATTTACAGTTGTTATATCTTCTTCTTGGATTGATCCCTTGATCATTACGTAGTTTCCTTCTTTATCTCTTGTAATAGCCTTTATTTTTTAAAGTCTATTTTGTCTAATATGAGTATAGCTACTCCAGCTTTCTTTTTATTTCCACTTGCATGGAATATCTTTTTCCATCCCCTCACTTTCAGTCTGCATTTTTCCCTAGGTCAAGTGGGCCTCTTGTAGACAGCACATATATGTTTTTGTATTCATTCAGCCAGTCTGTGTCTTTTGGTTGGAGCAGTTAATCCATTTACATTTAAGGTAATTATTGATATGTATTTTTCGATTACCATTTTTGTAATTGTTTTGGTTTGTTGTTGTAGGTCTTTTCCTGTCTTGTGTTTCCTGCCTAGAGAATTTCCTTTAGCATTTGTTGTAAAGCTGGTTTGGTGGTGCTGAATTCTCTTAACTTTTGCTTTTCTGTAAAGGTTTTAATTTCTGTCGAATCTGAATGAGATCCTTGTTGGGCAGAGTAAATTTGGTTGTACGTTTTTCCCTCTCATCACTTTAAATATGTCTTACCATCCCTTCTGTCTTGGAGAGTTTCTGCTGAAAGATCAGCTGTTAACCTTATGGGGTTTCCCTTGTATGTTATTTGTTGCTTTTCCCTTGCTGCTTTTAAGTTTTTCTCTTTGAATTTAATTTTTGATTGTTTGAATAATATGTGTCTTGGCATGTTTCTCCTTGGATTTATCCTGTATGGGACTCTCTGTGCTTCCTGTACTTGACTGCCTATTTCCTTTCCCATGTTAAGGAAGTTTTCAGCTATAATCTCTTCAAATATTTTCTAAGCCTCTTTCTTTCTCTCTTCTTCTTTTAGGACCCCTATAATTCAAATGTTGGTGCTTTTAATGTTGTCCCAGAGGTCTCTGAGACTGTCCTCAATTCTTTCTTCCTTATTCTGCTCCACAGTAGTTATTTCCACTCTTTTATCTTCCAGATCACCTATCAGTTCTTCTGCCTCAGTTATTCTGCTATTGATTCCTTGTAGAGAATTTTTAATCTCATTTATTGTGTTGTCCATCATTGTTTGTTTTCTCTTTAGTTTTTCTAGGTACTTGTTAAATGTTTCTTGTATTTTCTCCAATCTATTTCCAAAATTTTGGATCATCTTTATTATCATTACTCTGAATTCTTTTTCAGGTAGGCTGCCTATTTCCTCTTCATTTGTTTGGTCTGGTGGGTTTTAACCTTGCTTCTTCACCTGTTGCATATTTCTCTGTCTTCTCATTTTATTTAACTTTCTGTGTTTGGGGTCTCCTTTTCACAGGCTGCAGGTTCATAGTTCCCGTTGTTTTTGGTGTCTGCCCCCAGTGGGTGAGGTTGGTTCAGTGGCTTGTGTAGGCTTCCTGTGGAGGGGACTGCTGCCTCTGTTCTGCTGGGTGGGGCTGGATCTTGTCCTTCTGGTGGGCAGGGCCACATCCAGTGGTGTTTTTTGGAGTATCTGTGAACTTAGTATGACTTTAGGCAGCCTCTCTGCTAATGAGTGGTGTTGTGTTTCTGTCTTGCTAGTTGTTTGGTATGGGGTGTCCAGTACTGGAGTTTGCTGGCTATTGGGTGGAGCTGGGTCTTAGTGTTGAGACAGAGATCTCTGGGAGAGCTCTCGTCGATTGATATTACATGGAGCTGAGAGGTTTCTGGTAGTCCAATGTTCTGGAGTCGGCTCTCCCACCTCAGAGGCTCAGGCCTGACACCTGGCCGGAGCACCAAGACCCTGCCAGGCACGTGGCTCAGAAGAAAAAGAAGAGAGAAAAAAAACAAGAACAAAAAAACAAAAACAAAAAAATGAACTGACAAAACCCTAGGTCAAATGGTAAAAGCAAACCTATACAGACAAAATCACACAAAGAAGCATACTTATACACATTCAAAAAAAGAGAAAAAGGAAAAAAATATATATTTTTAAAAAATGAAGACGGCAACCAAACCAATAAACGAATCTACCAATGATAATAAGCAGTAAATCCTATACCAAGATAAAAAAAAAAAAACAGAAACAAATTAGACGCAGAAAGCAAACCCCAAATCTACAGTTGCTCCCAAAGACCACCACCTCAATTTTGTGAACATTCATTGTCTATTCAGGTATTCTTCAGATGCAGGGTTTATCAAGTTGATTGCGGGGATTTAATCTGATGCTCCTGAGGCTGCACAGAGTAATTTCCCTTTCTCTTCTTTGTTCACACAGCTCCTGATGTTCAGCTTTGGTTTTGGCCCTGCTTTTGCTTGTAGGCTGCCCCAGAGTCTGTTCCCCATCAAGACAGGAGGAGGTTAAAGCAGCAGCTGTTTAGGGCTCTCTTGGTCATTCAGGCCGGGGGAGGGAGGGCTATGGTAGTCATAATTGGAATGCAGGGCGAGCCTGAGGCCGCCAAGGCCGGTGTGACATTGCAACAGCCTGAGGTGTGCCATGTGTTCTCCCGGGAAACTTGTCCCTGAATTTCAGGACTCTGTCAGGGGCATGCTTCACAGGCTACCAGGGGTGTGGACAGTGACCTGCGCTGGCACAGAGGATTCTTGGTGGCAGCAGCAGCAGCGTTAGTGGTTCATGCCCGCCTCTAGGGTCAGAGCTGATAGCCGCATCTTATGACTGTCTCTGGACCTCGCTTAGGTGGTGCTCTGCCTTCTGTGGGCACACTGGGAAGGAATACCCTCTCCTCACGCACACTGAAACAAAGGTCTCTTGCCTCTCTGGCAGGTCCAGCCTTTTTCCCAGACTCCATCCTGGCTAGCTGTGTGCAATAGCCCTCTTCAGGCTGTCTTCACGCAGCCAACCCCAGACCTCTCCCTGGGGTCTGACCTCCTAAGCCCAAGCCTCAGCTCCCAGCCCCCACCCGCCCTGGCAGATGAGCAGACAAGCCTCTCAGGCTGGTGAGTGCTGGTCAGCACCGATCCTCTGTGCAGGAATCTCTCTGCTTTGCCCTCTGCACCCCTGTTGCTGCGCTTTTCTTCATGGCTCCAAAGCTTTCCCCCCACCCACCCCCAGTCCCTGCCAGTGAAGGGGCTCCCTAGTGTGTGGAAACTTTTCCTCCTTCACAGCTCCCTCCCAGAGGTACAGGTCCTGTCCCTATTCTTTTGTCTCTGTTTTTTCTTTTTTTTTTTTTGGCCCTACCCAGGTACGTGGGGATTTTCTTGCCTTTTGAGAAGTCTGAGGTCTTCTGCCAGTGTTCAGTAGGTGTTCTGTAGGAGTTGTTCCACATGTAGATGTATTTTTGATGTATTTATGGGAAGGAAGGTGATCTCCACATCTTATTCTTCTGCCATCTTGAATGTCTCCTCCTCTTAATTTTCATATTTCACTGATGGGGAAAAAATAGCTTTTAAAAGCTTAAATAATTTTCCCAGTGTCAAATAAGTGGTGGTGGAGTCTGCCCAGGAATTCTTGAGTATCCATCTGATTAGAATTTAAAATCTAGATGGACTAATTCAGCAAGCATGTTTCAAAACAAAATGAAAATAAGAAATCCTAGATAATTTCTGTAGAGGAAATGGTGTCTTGATGAGTGTATATCAATTTTTTTTTTTTTTTTTATAAATTTATTTATTCATTTATTTATTTTTGGCTGTGTTGGGTCTTCGTTTCTGTGTGAGGGCTTTCTCTAGTTGTGGCAAGCGGGGGCCACTCCTCATCGCGGTGCGCGGGCCTCTCACTGTCGCGGCCTCTCTTGCTGCGGAGCACAGGCTCCAGACGCGCAGAGCTCAGTATTTATAGCTCACGGGCCCAGCCGCTCCGTGGCACGTGGGATCTTCCCAGACCAGGGCATGAACCTGTGTCCCCTGCCTTGGCAGGCAGACTCTCAACCACTGCGCCACCAGGGAAGCCCGTGTATATCAATTTTAAATGATGGTAAAAAAAAAAAGGGTTCTACATTCCTTCTTCCTTTTAAACTTTGTATCGTAACTGTTTCATAATGCTTTATATTAAAGCAAATGGGAAGATAAGCTTTCTTCTGTACTCAAGTAATGTGGTGTTATTATCACTATCCAGAAACGGCCTTAAGAGATCATTAGTCCTGCTACTTATGTAGTACAAGGAAAAAGAGGTAATAAATACTTAACATAACATAAAACGAAACGAGAAATGATATTTGGCATAAATTCACCACTTTTTATGTCAGAAATTGCAAACTAGAACCTTTCAAGTGGACTCTGGCCTTCAACTTTGATTGTCTGACCCACTCGTGTTTTATTTCTTATAAACAATTAATTATAAACATTCAAAAACTGGAAGGTTTTAAAGAAAAATACAGATTTTTCCAATTCAAATTCAAAAACACTGACAGTACTTAGATTGCATTTTCATGGTAACAATTCATAGGAGCTGAGCAGCTGCCCTGTAAGGCAGATTATACCCTCTTCAGGTACCCCACAGTCCCCATTACACATTAAATATATTAACTGCCTGGACCTTGTATTCTTATGAGGTTGTAACTGATTTGGTAATCAGTATCTAATAATTACACATGTCAGGTCACTTTGTTCAACTCCCCAGAGATATATGCAATGGTTAACAACATCCATTAGTATATTTTCAGCAGCAAGTAAAATTAATATCCAATTAGAATTGATTAAATAATATAGACATTTATTATCTTGCATGTAAAGAAAGGAGTTTTAAACTCAGGGTTCTTATGTTGGCTAATTCAGCAGCTCAACAGTATCTCAAGCAACTAGAATGTCTCAGTTTCCTGCTTTGCCATCCTGAGTATATAGCCTTGGTTTCTGTGGCTATCTCCTCCCCTCATTCCAAGTTGATGAGCACTGGTCCTGGTGTCACACCAGCCAATGAAGTCCAGAGTGATAAAAGAAAGGATCTCCTGTCTTGTATCTCCTTTTACAATTGAGGAAACATTTCTCAAAATGTTGCCAGTAGAATTCCTCTAACATTTCCTTTTCACCTCTTGACTAAAAGGAAGACCAACCTCTCCTGAAGCACATGGATACTGTATTAGTCAGGGTTCTCCAGAGAAACAGTACCATTAAAATAGATTTACTTTAAGGAATTGGATCACATGATTATGTAGGCTGGCAATTCCAAAATCTGCAAAGTGGGCTGGAAAGCCAGAGATCTAGGAAGAGCTGGTGCTGAAGTTCAAGTCAAAAGCTGTCTGCTAGCAGAATTCTTTCTCAATGGAGTGAGGTAAAATTTTTGTGCTTTTCAGGAACAATGTTAATCTCATCCAAAAAATCCTTACAGGAATACAGAATAATGTTTGATCACATATCTGGTCACCATAGCCCAGCCAAGATGACACATAAAATTAACCATCACACTATACAAAACTTCAACAATCAAGAAGGAAAGGTGGAGATGGATGATGGCTATAGGAGGCCAAAGGTGATTCAGCCTGAAAGACAGATGCATCAGTTGGTTGTGTTGCTTAAACTAGAAGTTTCAAGAATAATCAAAGTGGAAAAAAATGCAAAGGCTACCTTTTTAAATAAAATTCAGATTAATCAAAATTGGTGCCAAAATGAGCCTCCTGATGAGGAGATGATATGGGCTACTTGCCCAAATCGAAAGCTGAAGGGGGCTTCAAAAACAACTCTGTGAATCTCCTTTTGTTATATGGAGGCTGATTCACGGCCACTTCACTAATGCTTTCTTAACACAATTAAAATTAAATACTTAGCACATTTCATCCTCAGCAAGTACCACCAGGAAACTTAGACTCAGCTTTATATACAATTGCATCCATTCTAATAGTTGTCTTCTCCTACTAACAGCATTTAAGAGGTAGAATAGCACAGTAGTTAAAAGTACAGATTCTGAAACCAGAATACTTGGAATTGGATTCCAGTTTGCACTTTAAATGTGTGTCCTTGAGAAAGTTATTTAACCTCTCTGTTTCAATTTTTTTCTGAAAAAGTTTTTATTAATGTAAAATAAGTTAACATGTAAGCACTTAGAGTAGAGCCTGATACATAATAAATATAATCTGTGTTTTCTATTTTATCTCCCTTATAAAATTTTTTGTAATACTTATACTTTGTAAATTGTGCTATGCTTATTTTTTAAAGGAGCATCAAAATCTTTCAGAAAAACAATCTGTAGTCTCTTCAGAGATTGAATGCTCACTTTTCTTTGGGTGTAGAGAAGAGAACCATCTTAAGAGGGAAAATAGGACTTTCCTGGTGGCACAGTTGTTAAGAATCCACCTGCCAATGCAGGGGACACGGGTTCGATCCCTGGTCCAGGAAGATCCCACATGCCGCGGAACAACTAAGCCCGTGCACCACAGCTACTAAGCCTGCACTCTAGAGCCTATGAGCCACAATTACCAAGCCCGCGTGCCACAAATAGTGAAGCCTGTGCGCCTAGAGCCCGTGCTCCGCAACAAGAGGAGCCACCGTGAGAAGCCTGTGCACCGCAACGAAGAGTAGCCCCTGCTCACTGAAACTAGACAAAGCCTGCGCACAGCAACAAAGACTCAATGCAGCCAAAAATAAATTAATTAATTAAAAAAAAAGAGAGAGAGGGAAAAGGGAGAAGACATAGGGATATGAAATAACTGTCTTTGAAACCAAAGGAAACATATTTATAAGAGGAGGTGAAGATGCAGGCAATTTGATGTGGAGAAAAAAATTCTTGGGTCCCAAAGATAAATTAAAAATAAAGAACAGTTTTAGGACCCAAACAGCAGAGGAACTGAAAAGGAGTTCTTCTTATACTCACCCATTAGTTATCTATTGCCGCACAACAATATTACTACAAATTCAGTGCTTTTAACAGGACACATGTATTGCCTCACAATTTCAGTGGGTCAGGAGCCCAGGAACGATTTATCTAGCTCTTCTGTTTCAGGGTCTCATAGAGCTTCAATACAGGTGTCAGCTATGGCTGCAGTCTTAACTGAGGCTCAAGTGGGGAATGATCCACTCATGCCCTTGTTGGCAGCATTCAATTCCTTGTGCTGCTAGATTCAGGAGCTTAGTTTCTTCCTGGCAGTTTGCTAGAGGCTACTTTCCCCCTCCACTGACTTTCTCCTTATGGCAGCTCACAATATGGCATCTTGCTTCTTCAAAGCCAGCAAAGGAGAGAATTTGAGAGTCCTAGCAAGATGGGTGGTATAATCTTCTGTGCTGTAATCACTCACTCACTGATAATCATGCATGTCCTGTCACCTTTGCCATACTCTTCTTAGTCAGAAGTTATAGATCCTGACCATACTCAAGGGGAAGAGTCTGCACTAGGAACATGAATACCAGGAGGCAGGAATCATGAGGACCACCACAGAGTCTGTCTGCCTCAAATTACTAATACTTTCTTCTTTCCAACAATTCTAATCACATAAGAATCATATTGCTCTTTCTCTTTGGCCACTAGGAGACCCAAAGCCAAAATTTTGACTCAGCTTTAGTAACTCTGTAAGACTAAATAGTCTATGTATCTGCAGTGTAAATATCTATCCCCCTTATATTGATCTTCCCTATAAAGAAATGTTTACTGCTGCCATTAATTTATACTTCTTTCATCCCTTTATTTTTTTAACACGTTCTTATAATTTCTGCAAATCCTCTGTAGAATGAGACATGGAATCGATAATTACACCATAAGGACATTGTTAAAAAGAGTAGCTCAGCTTTGAAAAGTTGTGAAGTCACAATGCTACATCAGCTTCTCTACTTTTCTCCATGGTACTGCAAACATCCCATAGGCAAAAAACATGTTCTACACCTCCCTTGATGCCACTTCTGATCTCCCTAATTATAGCATAAGTCATTCAATTCAGTTGCTATACTTAATACAACTTTCACTTAATAGAAATGTCCTTTTCCATTTGACTTGTGTAAGCTCTCTCCTAAAACCTACACTAAGGAAAATAATGCAAGAAACATAACCACATCAAGGATTAGAATTAGCAAGGAAAGTGCTTCAGTTTATAATATGCATTCTATAAATATGTGTACAAGTGATAGCAGCAGGGGCAGGGGCGAGGGCTGACACTGTTTTAGAAAAGCATTACTTTGAATTGACTTCCATGATACATGAAACATTTTAGAAGACTTTACCTTAATTCTGATTAATATGAGTATACGATTTTTAAAAGCATTTCTGTGTTAACTTTATTAAGCATATTTTTATCTCATGTTCTTCAGGTTTTTTATTCAAATGATAGGCATAAAACATCATGAGAATTAGTATCTTTGAAATCACCTATATTTAATGCCAACTTCTTTCAGCAGTTTTTGTTTCCTAGTGAACAATAATTTCATACAATGAGAAAATGAGAAAAATTTTAAAGTATGCTTTCATCTTGTATTTTTCTCAACTTTCTACAAAAATAAGTGCACTAATTATTTTCTGGTTATAACTTTACTCACAGAATTAAATGATACTCCCATATCAAATAGCTATGTTTGATAATGGTGATTACAATCTTCTCTGAGGAGATTATTCAGTTGTAGAGGCTGTTTCACCTCACTTTACACAGACGCAGATTCCAAAGGATTTAAACTTTCTTCTTTTTGGTAAACTACAGTTTCTTAATCACCAACAGCTAAGTTCCTATCACCATAGCTTCCAAATGTGATGTAAGCATCCTGAGTTATAATAAGGTAAGTCTGGTCCAGCACTCAGCAAAACTCACAGAATGTTCTTTAGGGTGTCCCTATGATTTTAAGAGGTAAGAGTTATGTGCATGCTAAATCTAGATGTCTTTTTTTTTTGGCTGCGTCAGGTCTTAGTTACAGCACGCAGGATCTTTGTTGAGGCATGTGAGTTGTTTGTTGTGGTGCACGGGCTTCTCTCTAGATGTGGCATGCAGGTTTTTCTCTCTCTAGTTGTGGCATGCAGGCTCCAGAACACGTGGGCTCTGTAGTTTGCGGCACACGGGCTCTAGTTGAGGCACACAAGCTCAGTAGTTATGGCGCTCGGGCTTAGTTGCCCGGCGGAAGGTGGAATCTTAGTTGCCTGACCAGGGATCAAACCCACACCCCCTGCATTGGAAGGCAGATTCTTTACCACTGGACTACCAGGAAAGTCCCATAAATCTAGATGTCTTTTAAAGAGGAAAAAGGACACCACAAACTGCCTCAGATGGCCAGGGTAGTGTGGAGGGAAGGAAAGGTGATCTACTATAAACCGAGGGAAGGAAAGGTGATCTACTATAAACCCAGACATGCCTGCTTTGGAAAAGTTAATCTTGCTGCCTGTACTTCACGTGGGACTATTTGTCAGTATATTGCTCTCTGTTCATTATAACTCTCATATTCAAGAAGGAGAACTGGCCAAACCAGTAATATAAATGCATTGTATGCGCTACCCTCCCTCTTTATGATTAATTCTACCAGTGGTACAAATTTGCATGAATGAATGTCAGTGCGTTTTCTGCCCTGAACATTTCCTGCTGGCTTCGGTTCAGCCCTGCTGACATTTATTACAAATAATAGCTAAATATTCCTGATTTAATAGCTACAGTGGCCCCACATCTGAAGGTGCTGTCTATAATAAAAGCAGACAAGATGAGCTTATAACAAATACTAATCAGATTGTGTTTGCCCACGTAATGGATAAGCCTCACATATACACTCAAAATATGTAATGGTTGTTTTTTAAATGCAGCTGCTAGAAGTCACAGTTCAAGAGCATATCGGTTGCTTTCTTTTTTCATATCCCTTCTTCCTCCATCTCCTTAAAGTACCAAAGGCCTCTGTGCACAATCAAGATTGAATATTATCCCCTTTTTTATCTGGAAAAATGGGACACTGAACACAGAAGACTGGCTGTGTCCTTTTGTTCATCTTTTGTTACTCCTTCTAAACAAAGGGCATTGTCCCCTGATAAATTCCATTTTCTGCCTCTTATTCAAAGGTAGTTTACACACTAGCTAGGGTGATTCTCACACAATGCAGTGACTAGCAAAGATACAAATAACTTTCAAAGTTCTTTCAACCTGTTGACCCAGGTGTCCCTTCTGAAAGATACAAACTAGCATTCCACACCTCTCACAATTGATAAAGGAGACTATAAAACCTGAGATTACAAAGAGAAGACACAGAGTACCTACTAAAGTCAGGTTTTAAAAACCTTTGGGAATAAAAGGTACTTTTCTCTTTATCCTACCCAAACTTCACAAGCTTCCATATGAAAATTGAAGAAGGTCAAGTTAGTATTGTCTTTTACTTAGCATTTAAACACTTAGGAATTTTACTCACTTGGCCTTAATTGTGAATAATTTTCTGAAAATACATCTTTTTTTCTATTTTTATAGCATTCTTTCCAGAGTAGATGTTGTAGAAAATTGTAATGAGAGGTGATTACAGCCACCAGAATTTTAAAATATATCCCACTGAGATATACTACTTGATTGGCAGACATTCCCTGCAGTGCATAAACTATGTGACACTTGGAAACCAAAGTCTTAAACGATCTTCCACAATGATGAACACCAAAAATATACAACCTGAAGTTTAAGCATCATGGATCCAGGGACAAGCTAGCAGTAGAGCATTTTTGTTGAAGGTCCAACATCATGTCCTATTCTACAAAGCCACCTGTGGATGTCCCCAGTCATAACTTCTAACTCCCACCCTCCTCTGATTCCTCCAGCAGTCCAGTGGTCCAAAAGGCAGTGAACATGGTCTTGGGTCCACTGGCGCTGCTTCTCATACTCTGCACCTCTACCACTACTGCCTGAGTGTACAGCACTTTGCATCAACATGTGGAATGCAGATTCAACAAAATTTTTACTATCTTGATATTCAGAAAGAAACTTAAATTTCCCACCTCACCATATTGGTTGGCACAGTCTCCCAAACTGAAATTTGTTTGTTCACTGTGATCTTCAAAAGACCTAGAAAAGTAGGCAAAATGTATCCACATTGGCCAGGAATACAGACTGTCCTCATTTTACAGACGAGGACACTGAAGCCCAGAAAGCTATAGTGACTTGCCAAGAGTCACACAGTGAATTAGGACAGAACTGTATCGTTGTCCCTGTCTTTTAAGTCCTGAGTCAGTGCTTCCTCCATTATACTAGTCTCCATTCTCACCTCCATTCATTACACTAGTCTCCTATCTCACCTGTTCTCTCCTGGCTAATGAGAACCAATCACTTTACTTGTTTCATCTGTCCTGAGCTGCAAAGTTTGATCAGTGGGTTTTCTGGATTCTCAATTTATTAGATCCATTTGGCCAAACATATGACCAATGTATTATTTTGTCTATGAGCGATGTCGCTGCTGACAATCACTTGATGGTGCCACTGATTTCTAATACACATATCCTTTTCCCCTCTGGATGAGAAATCTTGCTTAGACTGACAAAGATGACTTCATGTGCATTCCTTTACTGCTAAGTGTGACCTTTTCATGGCCAGCCTTCAGTAGGCAGGCATTCAGGCACAAAGTTGCCTTTCTCCCTACAGCACTTCTCCCTACAGCACTATTTTTCTCCCATTTTTGTCACTAACAATTGTGCTCCTTCCAGAAATCCAGTTCACATGCTTAGCACATTGTGATCAGATTCCTCTGTCTCCCACCATTTGCCTTCACATATATTCAGCTTCACCTGAATGTCCATTATAATTCTGGGTACATCTTAAATAAATCTGTTTTAGCAACTGTGCCCTTGCTATGTTCTGGGCTGGGAATACTATTTCCCTATCCCATTTAGGTTCTATTCAGATACTGCCTCTTCTTTGAGCCTTTTCCTGAATATCAGCCAGATGTGACTTCTCTCTACTCTGAGCACTTAATGCCCTTGTCACTTCTATTTTCATAGCACTTATACACTGGCCTACCTGTATTACAGTTATATGCACTAGGTGCTCTAAACCATGTAGTTTATAATTCATCCTTATACTGCACAGCACACAGCATAGGTCCTTACTCTTCATTGGAAAGAAATTTACATATATATTATATATATATATATATATATATATATATATATACACACACACAAAATATTTATTATCCAAAAGTCAGGGACTTCACACTCCCAATGCAGGGGCCAGGTTCAATCCCTGGTCAGGGAACTAGATCCCACATGCTGCAACTAAGAGTTCGCATGCTGCAACTAAAAGATCCTGCATGCCACAACTAAAAAAGATCCCGTGTGCCACAGCTAAGACCCGGCACAGCCAAATAAACAAATAAATATTTTTTTAAAAACGTCATAGCCATGTATTTTAATCCCTAGCACAAAAAAGATCTCTTCTATCATACAAACATCTTTGCAACTCTATGTCAAAACTAAAATGAAGCATATGCTACTTCAATGTTCTGAAAGCTATATGAAAACTGAAGAGAAAGCAAAATGAATTTTACAGTCTAGCATCCTGTACCTGGCAGAAGCTGTGTGCTGAGACCTGAAGCAGAAATTATAGACAGGTAATCAAAGAACTGACCCACCTGGGGTGGGAGGGAAGAGGATGGTTCTAAGAGTATAAAACCCAATCTGAATCCAAAAGCCCAGGAACCAGAAGCTGACATCTAATGTCCAAGGGTAGGAAAGGATGGATGTCTCAGCTCAAAAAGAGAAAGCTAATTCACCCTTACTCTGCCTTTCTGTTTTATTGGGGCCCGCAACAGATTGGATGATGCCTGCCCACACTGGGGAGGGCCATCTGCTTTACTCAATGTTCTGATTCAAATGCTAATCTCTTCCAGAAATACACCCTCAGACACACCCAGAAATAATACTTTACCAGCTATCTGAGCAACCCTTAGTTCAGTCCAGTTGACACATAAAATTAACCATCACAGAATGGCAAGTATTCAGATGTTTCAGTCCGGTATCTATAGCCAAGGTCAGCATTCTAGGAAAAATTCTAAAGAGCTGAGAATATGCCAACAAACAAAGAAACAAACAAACAAACATAATTCCACAGAGGTGATTTCTAATGTATAGTAAAGAAAACTGTAATCTGGTACCAGAGATCAAATTTTCATAGGCAAACAGCAAAGAAAGAGGAAAGAACACTGCCATTAGACAAAGAGAAAAATTGTATCAACAGGGCCTAGATGCAAGTGTTGGGCATGGAGTCTGGCTCCACTCTCAGCATTTAATTCCCTTAGCTGCTATATTGTGAGCAGTCAGGAGCTCTAAAATAACCTAGGCAGAGTCTGTTATTATCCTTATATTTGGCCCAGGAAACACTACTGATTTGGGCCTAAAAAAATGAGCATGAATTTTTAAGAGGCAACACACCTTAGTAGGACAATCACCCAAAGCCTGTCCTCAAACTTTGATGTGCCTATAAATCACGTAGGGATCTCATTAAATTGCAGATTGTGATTCTGTAGGTCAGGAATGGACCTGAAATTCTGCATTTCTAACAAGCATTCATGTTGCATACTGCCTCCAAGCTCAAACTTTGAGTAAGAAAAACCTAAACAACAGCTAAATCGGAGCCCAAAATATAGCACAGGCATATTTTAAAATCACAACCTAATGCTTAAATTAAGTAATGTACATACATAACTTACAAACAGACTGTATAATTTGTTATATTATCTGTAATAACATGTTATATTATTTCAGACCTCAGAATATATATAGTCACTTCCCTTGCAAACATATAACAAAAACTTTGAAGCACTTGTTTTCCATATTTATCTCTCGCCTGTCGGCTTACATTCTTTTTAATAGGTTCCAAATGAGAAATGTTCACTTCACAGATTTTAATTACCTGAAATCCTTTTTTCTTTACTGATTACCAAGAGCAAAGCAGCCTTTTGCGTTAACCTTTCAAAATGTCCAATTTAACTTACAAATACAATATTTTTTTAGCTCAGCGTGTATAGATGATGCATACTGTTTCATACTGCCGTTATAAAAAGACTGTTTTAATTACCCACAAAAATGTTCTTGGGATGGAGAACTGTGAGAGTTCATGAACAGAACTGCCCAACAATTTATTGGAAGAGCACCCAGTATCAACAAAGCAACTGTATCTGTGGTAGATAAAGCATTCTCTCAACTACTGGGGAAATTTGTTTTGACACCACATTAGGATTAAATCAGTTATGCAATATACCATAATAGCTGCCTTTATTTTGTATTTTCAAAAACAAAAGCCTGATTTTCTGGATTCCTGCTAACGGACTAAACATTGGCATAAAGCCTGGAGACATATCAGGAGGAGGAAGGGGGCTGCTGGTGATGAGGTCATCCTGAGGCATTTGAATTCAGAGCTTCCATTATTCCAAATGTTGTAGCTATTCTGGGAAGCTTCAAGGTCACAAAAGCAACACTGCTTGATTGCAGTCACTTCTCTGATTCCTTGAGCAAGTGTTTGCTCCTTTTTACATTGTCTGAGCTTTGAAATTCACATAGCAACTTTATCCCCCCAACCCAATCAGAAGGCTTTCATGCAAGCCATTCTGCAAAACACAAAATCAGGGGGAAAAGAAGCTAAATCAAAAACTTAAATAAAAAGCAGTGATAGAAGGCTTCAACAAAGTCCACACGGGGAATCAAACCTGCTTTTAAACAAAAATATTGACATAGCAATTTAAAATAAATACCAGCCTCATATGCTGAACACTTTATTATTGGCTCACAGGACTGCAAATGCAAGAAACACATTCTTCTCTGAAACACTGCCAAAGGCAAACCTCTTAAAAACCAAACATTGTGACATGTTCTTAAGTAGCTTGCCATCATGTCGATTGTTGCATTTGGTATAACATAACAGCCGCATGTTCATTAAGCCCACATTTTGCAATTAAGGTACATATGTTTTGCTTCTCCAAATGTCTGAAAGCCAGGTGGAACAAGTCAATCGCTCTGGTGACATTGCGCATTTCTACAATGCTGAATTCTAGCTCAGCATTTTGCATAGTATGCCTATTATATAGAAAACAGAATTGCCAGTATGTCCTTTTGTGTAAAGCTGTAAAAGCTCAGAACATCTTAGCAAATATTGGCTATGCTGCTGCTAAGGTAACATGGAGCAGATGTCTACAATTATCCTGTTAAAAAGTTTCATTGTAAAAGACGCTTCAAATAAAGCACCGATGCCAGTAATTGCACATTAATTGGCTTCGTTCCTCTGTGAAGGTATAGCACAGCACTGATGACCTTCTGATTTGCTGCCTTCCAAAGCACACTGTATGCTAAAAATATTGAAAGGTCCTTGTTCTTTCATTGCCTTTTAATCTTTAAGTAATGTGCCCATAAAAATAAACCTAGTGATTCTGTCCTGACATTCAACATTTCTTCAAAATTTTAAAAAGCAAAATAAAAATGATTTCATTATGACTTGGGACTCGTAATACCTAAAGATAAGAGTCAGAAACAGAGTAAAGAGGCTGACCTAACATTAAAATGGTAAGTTGCAGTTCATTGGAACCTTGAAATTGTGAGCACTTGGGCAACTGAAATGTTAGGTGTCAAACAGCTAAACAAAATATGGTTTTTACAAATAAATCCCGGCAAGGCTAGAGTTGTGTGACCTTCCCCAATCTATGCTCTAGGTAGAGCACAGTATAACTCTCATTGAGATGTCAGGAAGACCTAATTAGCTGAAAGCCTCATCTGGGGTGAAAGGGCAATGGGAAGGCAAACCAAGGATTGCTTCAAAATTGCTCTCACTGTGTGTCCACTGGAGAGGAGTTTGGGAAGATTGTATAAAGTGCAAAAGCTCTTTCTGGTATTTCTGACAGTTAAAGTACCCTAAATTGAAATGCATTCCTATATAACAGAAAAAGGAAGAAAACAATTTCTAGGGAGTGTTGATGGTTAGTCTGCTGTAAAAGCCCATGCAACTTGGTGCAGTTTTTTAAAAACTCTGCAAATATTAGATAAACATGATGTATGAAATCTTCCATGTTTAATCACTCACCACTCACCTTTACCCAGTGTCCCACACCCAGCTCAGCAGCATCTTTCACTGTTTCTCTTTTCATTGTTTCAGGGTTTAGAGAGATCTGGTCACTTCTGATTGACCCTAGACAAAAGAAAGAGCAGGAATGGAGATGGAAAGGTGTGAAAATCTGAGCAACTTATGATTTACCTCCCAGGACAGTTAAGTTGGAACAGCACTGGAATAGGAGTCTGAGGATCCTTCAGTCACTAACCAGTGTGCATCTTGGACAACTCAGTCTTTCTTTGATTTCATTTCCTCATATGTAAAATGAAGAGACATGTCTACATACAGTTTTTTTTTTTTTTTTGCGGTATGCAAGCCTCTCACCGCTGTGGCCTCTCCCGTTGTGGAGCACAGGCTCCGGACGCGCAGGCCCAGCGGCCATGGCTCACGGGCCCAGCCGCTCCGCGGCATGCGGGATCCTCCCAGACCAGGGCAGGAACCCGCGTCCCCTGCATCGGCAGGCGGACTCTCAACCACTGTGCCACCAGGGAAGCCCCTACATACAGTTTTGAATCCCTTTGGTGTGACAAGATTCCCACTTCCGCATTTTCTTCAATGTTCTTTTTTTTTCTTTTTCTGTGAATGTAAAATTAGACTTTTTCTTTCTAATTGGGTATAGTTGTTTTACAATGTTGTACTTTCTACTGTACAGCGAAGTGGAGTTCCCTGTGCTACACAGCAGGTTCTTATTAGTTATCTATTTTATACATATTAGTGCATATATGTCAATCCCAATCTCCCAGTTCATCCCACCACCACCACCCACCCCCCTCCTTCTATGTTCTTAAATACAGAATAACCTTCCCTTTATTCAGAAATTTTCATCTATAAACTTATGAGTAATACTCAATGAAAAAATAACTTTGGAGTTTCAATAAATCTAGAAAATGAAAAGGAAATGAATAGGGTATTTGTAACTATTGAAAAGCATCTCAGAATCCAGAAGGAGATCCCATAACAAGGTCTTCAAAGGTGGTCAAAGTTTGGGAAGACTTTGAAAGAGCTGAGAAGATCCAAAGTTATTCAACTCAGATTCCAGAGGAATTCATATCAGAATCACATAGGTGAGGTCCTAATTCATGGTAAAACCTCTTAACCTATATCTCAAGTAAAAGAATACATAGAGATTTAAAAAACAAATATTGAGAGCCTGCTGGGTAGAAAGCACAGTCCAAGTGCTCAAAGAAAAAAAGAAACACAACCTGGACCCTGCCAGCAGGACGTGACTGCTTTGTAAATAAAAATAACAAAAAACCAAAAACCTCCCGCCCTTGAGCTGCTTGCACACCACAGACACCCTGAGGCAATTAGTTAGAGATTACAGTGATGCAGGCAAAATAAACACAGTTAATCAAATCAGCTTACTAAAAGGACAAAATCAGATAGTCTGAGTGGAAAACCATCAACCCAGTCCAGACTAAAATCAGACCATTTGGTCAGGGTGTGAAAGCAAACCAGTGTTTGCTTAATTTAACAGACATTTCACTTTGAACCAGGTGTTTGGCTGACCCTAAGCTTCATCTAGAAAGTGGAATCTGACTTATTTCATTGTATTTGTTCTAAAATAATAAGACCAGACCAAACAAATGGGAAAACAAAAATAAAAGCACATGACTAAGATGAACACAGAAATCACAAAAAATATAAAGTGAAAGAAAGGAAAGGAAAATGAGAGGATTGAGTTAGATGATTTCTAAATGCCCTTTTCAGTTCTTAAAAAAAACCCTTTGATTATATCAAAGATCAGAAATTAGAGAAAATGAGTTCAGATGATCCAAACACCACAAATAACTCCAGGATTATATACGAAATAATGCATTTCAAAGTACATTTATCCAAAGTACTATTTAAATTATTTCCATTCAAAAAATTGACACTTAAGTGGTGGCGCAGTGGTTGGGAGTCTGCCTGCCGATGCAGGGGGCGCGGGTTCATGCCCCGGTCCGGGAGGATCCCACATGCCGCAGAGCGGCTGGGCCTGTGGGCCATGGCCGCTGGGCCTGAGCGCCCAGAGCCTGTGCTCCGCAATGGGAGAGGCCACAACAGTGAGAGGCCCGCGTACCGCAAAAAAAAAAAAAAAAAAAAAAAAAACTTATGTGTCAAATTCAGTGCCAGGTTTGAAGATGAGTAAGACATATTTAACAGTTACATGAAGAACACATGCTTACTTCCACAAACTGACATTTCTTTCTTGTGATCACTTAGGTTACTGCACTAAAAATATCCCAAACATAATGGTGCTTTTCAGCCAGTTATATAATTGTATCACATTTTGATACTTTCTTAAAAAATAGATGAAATTATATCAGATCCATATACTCGACCTAAAATTTCCAATTTCTTTTATATGGCATGTTACAGGTGGTGGGCAAGGAAGAACTGCTCTAAGAAATATAAGTTGAAGCAGACTATGTTTGCATCATAATTAAGGTTCCACGTTTAAAGTTGAATTATCTCTAAAGATCTCTAGATATTCTCCCTTACATCTCACTCTTATATTTATTTTAACTAAGACAGCATCACTCAATTCTAGAAGTTTCTATAGTAATTTGGAAAGATTGCAGTTGAAATGCTTCATTTCCTGGATGCCAAAATAGCACCACCTATGGGCTTATCATAAGACAACACCAGTGGGTAAAACTGCAAGATTGTTTTAAATTAAACTAAAACTTGATTTAGGTGAATTATATTAATTGATGCTGACTTGAGTTTTTTATGGCAAAATATCACTACTATTTCAATATGCTTCTTGTATACACTTACCATGTTGCACTTTGCACACAATGTAAAAATATTCTGAGTAATATATAAATCCCAGAACCTTTAGAAGAAAATGTTATGAAAGATATTCAGATTTTCCAAAAGCATACACTAAAACAAATGTTTTATTATCTTACATATAAAAACTTATCATTGCCTTTACTGCAGAGACTGTATATAACATACTAGGCACTCCAATCATTGAATTTTAGAACTGAAAAATATCTTAGAGACTGTAAAGTCCAGGAAAGCAAAGACACAACACACACACTCTGCCATTCATCTTTCCTAAACCCAAGGCAGACAGCGCCAATCAATTTCAGGTTTCATTTTTGCTAGGCCTAGGTGTGGTCTCCAGTGCCTATCCACACAGCACTCTAGGGTGCCCTTACCAATCATTCACAGCTGGCACAGAAGATGAAATACATTTGCTAACTCAACTCCAGTCCAGAATCCTCAAGGTACAAATAAAGAAATTGAAGAAATACCCCATTTTGCTATTCCATTAGTTTTGTAATAGAACTAAGATTAAAACAGATTTCAAGCTTTTATAGCTATATCTTGTTGCCTTGGAGAACTTTTTTAATAGTAAGAGACAGGAGGTTTGAAATTAGAATAGTTTTAATTTAAAAATCTCATTGCCTTATTTTCATTGCATGGCAGCTGCTGATTTTCGTATACATAATGTGTTATTTTTTATGCTGCCTCTCTTTGTAAGCCAAAAATGCTTCCTAAGAAAAGAATATTAGGGAGTTCTCTGGTGGCGCAATGGTTAAGAATCCACCTGCCAATGCAGGGGACACAGGTTTGAGCCCTGGTCTGGGAAGATCTCATATGCCACGGAGCAACTAAGCCTGTGTGTCACAACTACTGAGCCTGTGCTCTAGAGCCCGCATGCCACAACTACTGAAGCCCACGTGCCTAGAGCCCGTGCTCCGCAACAAGAGAAGCCACCGCAATGAGAAACCCACGCACCGCAACGAAGAGTGGCCCCTGCTCGCCACAACTAGAGAAAGCCCGCGAGCAGCAACAAAGACCCAGTGCAGCCAAAAGTAAAATGAATAAATTAAAAAAGAAAAGAATATTAGTCCCTATCTTAAATATATATATATACTATTGAAGAAGTTACAGTTTGTGACAAATTGACTTCAAGAATTCATGGGGCCAGTCAGTCCTGGAAATAGTTTCTCCTACCTAGCATCTCTCAGGTTTGCTTTACTAATGACCAAATAATTCTGGAGTTGTCCAACTTCACATGAGGATATCTTAATTGGTTACCCTGATGCCTAACAAAGTCTATCAACCATCTTTATGCTATATGAATCACTACATCATCACTCAGAGGCAGAATCCCCTTCCAAGGATTTTGACTTGGTGCCAAACAGGTGATACTTGGGCTCTGGCCCCCATTCTCTTCCTACCCATACATCCTTTTCTCCCTTCCCACTGTGCCATCCAAACATGACACAAATTCAGCCCTTAGAACCTTAAAACAAATAAGAAACGCTTGTTTCCCTTACCATCCAGTTATCTATGCACTCAATAAACATTTACTCTGTATCCATTATGGGACAGGTGCTGTTCTAGGTGGTAGGACTCAGTAGTCAACAAAGTAAAAATCCTGACTCAGTGAGTTTACATCCTCATTTAAATTTTAACAATTTTAACAGCATGTCAGTTGCTGATGAGGGCTGAGGAAAAAAAATAAAGGGAGAACAAGGGTATAGACAGTGATGGGGGAGGCTCTTTTGTATAAGCTGGTCAGGGGAGACTTCACAGAAAACCCATTTAGCCACATAAAAGTCAGGTGTACTTCATGAGAGCTGTTTCAAGGTCATCAAGTGGGCTCAAAGACAAATGGGGACAAAGGATATACAGTATGTATTAGAACAGCCCTTTCTAGGAACTCTAAGGAAGAGCAAAAAATGGAATAAAGAAATTTTTTGGAGTCTTGCTATTGTTATCTGTTTTTAAGACAGGAAAAAGCTTATGTGTTTGTTCATTGGAATGATTTGACAAAAAGCGAAAAATCATGAAGCAAGAGAAAAAAGATTTGCTAGAGCAATGTCCTTAATTAGTACAGAGGAGATAGGGTCTTAAGAGAGCAAATGGCAGGAATATCGGGTGGGGGAGGAGGGATGGAGGGTATTGCCATAGCAAGAACCACATTTCATCCACAGTGAAGGATGAAAGGTAGAATTCATATGTATAGACAGATGTAGGGGGTTGCATAATGTGAGGAGAGGAAGATAGAGGAATTTCTCTTCTGATTACTTCTGTGAAATAATACTTCTCTTCTGTGAGATAAGAAACAAAGTTATAGCTTAAAATAAGAAGGAAGAAATGTTGAAGGTTTGAGGAGAAAGAAGACTCTCTCCTCTACCTGCTAAACAACCTGAACCAACCACTCCCTTGCCCATGTTAACAGAAAAGCATAGGAAACTATCCACTCTTTGCTAATCATCCACACCACTGCCTCCGTACATAATCAAGAGTTGACTGTTCCAGAAAGACTGGCAAATGGTTGGCTTATTACTTTCACCTTGAAAATAGTTTTCAAAAATCACTTAGCCCACATATATGCTTAATATGCTCTCCCTCCCCATCCCCAACCATTTCCTAATTATAACCACATCATTTTAGTGTTTTCTCTGACTTCACTCAGGACATAAGCATCTTTCTAAAACAAAGTTCTTCAGAAATGCATTCACTTGGGAATCAAAAGAGAGGAAAATTACTCATTGTCCTTTAGTCCTTCGAACCAATTTTCTTTAAACCTCATTTTTATCTCTTTAGTCCCTTAATCCTTACTTACTTTAAGTTGCAGTCTGATAAATATGCCATAGAGCTTTAAAGACTGGAAATACATTAGAAAATGTAAATGATGCCATAACATAAAATCTGCTATACTGAAATGAGTACCTGTTATTCTCATGGTATCATACTGATACATAAACGTAAAGCAGTTCACATCTGTGATTATTTCTAACACACAAATTAAGCATGTTTCTGTTTATCTGGAGGAGTGAAAAACAAGGAGGATTGAGGGAGCTGTACTGGGATGTTTCTGGAACCTTTAAACTTACCTTTTCCAACAGGTAAAATATTTGGCCTAAATATTATGGAAAACCTCTTCTGACCAGTGTATCCCCGGGGTAGAAATCTGTTGTAGTAACAAGTCACACTTTGCTTAGGGCAAGACAGTCCCCTTATAGGGAAGAATATAAAAGTAATCCTGCTGACTTCAGCTGCAGACTGAAAGCTAGGGCTGGAAAGATCTTAGACAATCAGAGGGTTCTCTTTCCCTAGGCTTTCTTAGGAAGAGCCTAAAATATCTTTGATTTATTTGGCATTCATTACTGTGAATGACAACTTGATTTCCTAAAATCTAGCTGACTATTACGCAAAGGGTGGAAGAGAGCATTCAGAGGATGGCAGAGTGGAAAGCAAAGGACACCGTAGGGCAGAGCTGGCAGGGTTTGTGATCTCTGGTGGCAGAATTTGAGGGAATATAAAGGTGCAAAGAAGAAAAGTCAAAAACAAGTAGAAAGAAACATAAAGAAAAGGGATAAGGGAAGCTACAAGAAGAGAAAATGAGAAAAGTTTAAAAAGGAAGGTGGTATTGTAATAACAGAAAAAAATTAGCTTAGATCTCTTCCCCTCACATTAAAAGGCAAAATGTCTAACTGATAGATAATTAAATGCCAAAAAACTTAGAAAAAATAGTATATTTTTAATATTTCTATGGGGCACCACATTTCAAACATAAAAGGATACGAAATCACCCCACGCAGCAATGAAGACCCATGGCAGCCAAAAATAAATAAATTAATAAATTTATTTTTAATTAAAAAAAAGAAATCACCCCAAAAGACTGACCAGTTTACTTAAATAAAATGTAAAGTTTCTAACATCAGAACACACCATGAAATAAAAAGACAAATAGTTTCTTTGTATATCCTTCTCTCCTTCCCTTCCTTTCCTGCAAAATTCTGTCCCAAACTGACAGATAAGGCCAAGAAAGATAGTGTCAGAATGGGGTTCTAGGGATTCTGCTGAGCCAGTGAGAAGCCAGAACACTTGTGGGTGAGAAGGGCTTGCTCTAGGAAGCAGGAAGGGAATGGGAGCAGATGGGCAGCCTAGCAAAGCTGCCTGAGCTCAAGCGGGAAGAGGTGATCACGTCCAAGTAAGGGAGCAGCCTGGCACACGTTACTGAAGGCTCAGTAGAGTTAAGAATACATCTAGAGGGGTGGGAGGGGAAAGTAGTAAGATGGGAAACAGGTTATGGAGAGACTGATCAAATAAGTAAATACATGGTTGATAAAAGGAGTCAGGTTTCTCACTGTGGAGAAAGGGCTAACAAATACAGGAAAAAAGACAAGTGGAATGAACCTTGATGTGGGACTGGAATTAAATATAACAGTGTGAACTTAATGATTTCATAATATACAGACACTTGTAGAAATATATGTAAATGTAATTGCGTGTGTGGATTACCTACCTCTCTGTCTACTGAGGACACCTGAGAGCAGTGACACCACCAATACCCATGAGTACAGTACACTGAGCACCCAGGTCTTGTTTTCTGAAGTAACTAGAAGATGCAAGCTATTATACCTATAGTGACTGTTCAGGATGTTAAAATGATGGACACTTTTTTGTACTTTGCTCTTATTCTTTGCTGTCTTCGTTTAACAAGTCTCTAATACCTTTATAATGACAAATAAAATATGTAAGAGAAAAGGGAGGGAGATGAAGGCTCTGTGGCCTATTCTGCAGACCACGCCCCTTTCACAGTCCTCCTTGTTCTTGCCTTCCTGACTGTCACAGCTAAAAAACAAAACAATCCCATTTTCCAGCTTACTTTGGAGCCAGGTGTGGACATATATCAGAGTTCAGGCCATAAGAAATAGGCAGAAATCCCCAGAGATTTTGTACATGAATTAAAGCCTATTAGCCTACTAGTTGTTTTGCTCTCTTGCTTTCTCCTGCCTGGAAGACATATCCTCTCCCAGTAGGTTCAGCAGCCATCTTGTGACCCTTAGTCAATAAGCATGAGGACAAAGGCCTATACACTAAAGAGAACAGAGTGGGAAGATGGAAAGCAACCAGGTCCCCGATGACCTCCTTGAGCTTCTGTGCCAGCCCTAGACTCCTCACCCATGAATTTCTTGTTTCATTAAATCACTAGGCCTCATGTGTTTAAACTGCTATTTATAGCAGAATGCATCCCTAACTGATACATATATTTAAATAAAGAGTGAAGAAGAATAACATAAAAAGTACTTAGACTGTGTACAAACAGAAGGCTTGGGCTAAGGTATCACATGACCTTCATGGCTGGGCTCAGCATGACAATATTGATGTTGTCATTCCAGAATTACAAACATACCATGTGCCTACAAACAAAAAGGGGACAGTTTTCTAAAAACCCCTTCTTCCTTTGAGTGAGAACTACCCGTCTCCTAAAATATGGCATTTAATTCAATTATACATGCCACTCATCTCTTACAAACACTAATCAGTTTTCTGATATCTATTAGATGTAACTCTTTATCCTAAATTCTATAACATTCCTGAGACTACGAAGTGCATTAGCAAACATTAAGGATCTATCCTTGTTCATTGTTTCTTGAATCTTCCTGGTTTTAACTTCAAGGATAGGGCACTTGAGACCAGGACAGGGCTGGGGAATATGGCACCTATATCCTTAAGTGATAGTGGAGCAAATACATAAGTAAACTTCCATCCTTTGGGGCATAGCCCAAAGTGACCTCTTGTGAGAAAACTGCATTCAAGTTTTATGCTTATGTATAAGCTAAAACTGTGTATATTCAACACAAGGTGTAAGAGAAGATATTTGCAATACAGATATTTGGCATAAGGCTAGTACCCAAAATATACAATGCACTTCTACAAATCAATAAGAAAAAAACAAAACCAGAAAACCCAGTAAAAAGGTGGACAAAAAATGAACACTTAACCAAAGAGAGTATCTAGATTACAAGAAAAATATGAAAATATTTCATTCAGGAAATGCAATTAAAATTACAATCAAGTATCACTGCATACCCACTAGAATGACTAAAATTAAAAAGATGGAAAATTCTGTCAAGAACCTGAAGCAACTAAAACTCTAATACACTGCTAGTATGAGTATAAATTGTACAACCACTTTGAAAAACTGTATCTTTTAGAGCTAAACGTATATAAACCTATGACCCAGCAACTTGGCTCTTAGAAATGCATACATATTTTTATGTCATATCAAAGCCATTTGTAATAGTCAAAAATCTGTAAATTGCCCAAATGCCCATCAAGAGCAGAATGTATAAACAAAATAAAGTATATTCACACAATGAACATGATACAAGGAGAATGAACAGTCTACAGCTACACACAGAAAATATTGTTGACTCTCGCAAACACAATGTTGAGGGAAAGAAGCCAGACACAAAAGAGTATTGCTCTATGGTTCCATGTCTATAAAGTTCAGAAACAGGTGGAACTAACCTGTGCTGTTAGAAGTCAGGAAAGTGCTCACTCTTGGTGGAAGGAGGTAGAGACTGGAAAAGTGCACAGTGGGGTTTGAGGGTGCTGCTAATGTTCTATTTCTTGATATGCTATTAGCTGTCATCAGTGAAAATTTACCATCTCTACACTTATGTTCACTTTTCTCTATGTATATTTCAATAAATAGATATAAAAGTTTAAAAATGCACAAACACTTTGCATGCTTCTTTGTAATTTATCTATGTTTAGTATTTTTTTTAATTTATTTATTTGTTTTTATTTTTGGCTGTATTGGGTCTTCATTGCTGTGCACAGGCTTTCTCTAGTTGTGGTGAGCAGGGACTACTCTTCGTTGGTGCACGGCCTTCTCATTGTCATGGCTTCTCTTGTTGCGGAGCACGGGCTCTAGGCACGAGGGCTTCAGTAATTGTGGCTCGTGGACCCTAGAGTACAGGCTCAGTAGTTGTGGCTCGCGGGTTTAGTTGCTCCGCGGCACGTGGGATCTTCCGGACCAGGGCTCGAACACGTGTCCTCTGCATTGGCAGGCAGATTCTTAACCACTGCACCACTAGGAAAGTCCCTATGCTTAGTATTTTTAAATTTAGGGTTTTTTTGCTTCTGGGTAGTCAATAAAAAGTTGATATTATAGAAAGGATAGGTTTATATATCAGCCTCTGTACCACTTAAAAACAACCACATATTCCCTAAGATATCTGTTCTCCAGTTTGAAGGACATGGAAAGAAGTTCCCATTCTCTGCCATGAGATCAAAAGCCATTTGGCAAAACATACATTCTATTCTCTCCAGCCTGATTTTCAGATACACTTACAGTTAATATTCTATCGATATCAAATATGTGCTATTTGCTATGCTGCCCCATTGTGTCATTCCCCCAAATCTTTACTTATCTCCATTATCTAGAGCCTAAGACATAATGAATGCTCAATATTTATTAAAATAATAAAAAGTTGGCATTCAAGTTGATTTTCAGCATTGATAGCTACTCTGTATAATGATCCCTCACTCATCACAGAAGTTTCTGGTGGCCACTCCCCTTGAGGATCTGGCATACCACAAACTCCAGACATTTTTCTGCAACAAACAGAAAGTATGAACCATGTCCTATGGTATTACATGCTCAGATGTCAGCAGTTAGTGTGATACTTTAAAAAAACTACGACAAACACAGTTTAGTGTGTTACTTTCTAGTCATTACCACACATTCTGCACACCCCCAAACCTTCAGTCCCCACCACCACACACACACCAAATGTACTGGTTTATGTTAAAAAAGTGACTCAGCAGATAAGAAACGGCAGAATAGCCTACTTATAAAGTGTGCACTTTGGGGTCAGACAAATCTGAGATCACCTACTGATTCTGCTTTTCTACTCTCGGAATACAAGTTCTTTGACGTAGCAATTTTTGTCTTCTGATTCACTGTTGTATTGTCAGCACCTAGGCTAGATTATGGCACATGACTGGCACTTAATGATTATTTGCTGAGTGAATATTTAAGATTGGCAGCATCAAAAACAGACAGTCACACTTCTCTTCCATACACAGAGCATCTGACATCCCCAGACCAGTAATGCTAAAGTTGCTATGCAATTCAGACTCCTTATGGAGAGAACATGTGAAAAAAAACACAGTCCTCCGTCACCAACAAAATAGAATGCAAATAGTGACCACAAACTTTTATACACTGTACAACTTCAAGATTAAAAAATGAAGAAACATGCAATAAATTATGTGATCTGGTTTTCAGAATAACCATTCCAAATTTACTAAAACTAAAAACAAAAAGGATTACATTTTTCTTTACCAGAAACCTTCTCACTTGGAGAGAATAACAAATAAAGTGAAATTAATTAAAATATTTATCTAGTAATACACATGCAGAGAGGTGACAAGAGTGTTGGGCTTGGAGTCAGATGGGCCTAAATTTTAATTCAGCTCCGGCACTTATTAATAGTATGAATGACCATGGAAAAGTTTCACCTGCAAAAAGAAGTAACTATATACCTCATGCAGTATATAATCTATGAGGAGTAAAAAAGATAATACATTAAAGTTTTAGTACATAATCTGGCAAAGACCAAGTTCTTAATAAATGTTAGATCTTGTTATTAGAGTGTCTTCTTGATAAATATTATGTTGGATATTTCACTTAGTTTTAATTTCTAAAAATATTTTTAGAGGAAATTCAGCAGCATCCACACTTTCAGGAGTTTCTGAACCTGCTGATGTAAAAAAAATCAGAAGCTTATTTCACTCATGGGGTCAACCTTGCATATGAGATCATCAACCAATCTTCCTCTATTATGTTGAGCAAAATTATTTTCCCAAAGTGATCCACCTTTAATCCAGTTGCAGTTCCAAAATTTAATTGACAAATCTAATTACTGTGATGAATTTATTTATAGTCACTATTCAATATCTATTGATAGTTTCTTGACCTTGAAGAATACCATCCAATTAACATGGCAATATGTGTTAATGGATTTTTAAATTACTTCACACTGGATAAAAGGTAAAAGGAAAACAGAGAAATTCATTTTCAGAAAGAAGAATCACAACTGATGAAAACAAGCCTTATACATAGCACTGAATCTGGAACACTAAGGGTTTCCTTCCATTCATTTGATATTATGATGTGAGGGGGTCAGTTATTTTACAGACGGGGTGGTACATGTTTGGGGAATTCTTTCAGAGACTCAGGGCCTAAATTCAGGCAACAAAATGTCTGCTCAACTCCAAGAACAAGACAGCTTTTTTGTTTTAAGAATTTGTTAAATCTTAGTTAATTTTTCAGAATATAAAAAGTTGATGAGTGATTGATTAATAAAAATCACCAACTCCCTGAAATAATGGGAGACAAGAAACCTTTCTTAGAAAATTAAAGGGGAATGACTACATTCATACCAGTGACCCCTAGAGAAGGAACAGTTACCATTCAGTTGGTACTTTCCTCACTGCCTAGTCATGTCCCTTCCCATTCTCCGTATTTATTTCACCCTGTATTTCAGGCCTAATTTTAGACACAGAGTTGGAATCACAGATCATCAGAACTGTAAGGAATCCTAGAAATTATTTACCTAATCCATCATTTACAGGAAAAATGCTAAGAAATTGAGAGGTGAAGTGACTTATCCTTGATCAAGTGATTAATACTTTTGTTTCCTTCTTAATCTCCTATTATACCATAATCCTCTCCAAAAGAGGGATCTTGCATTAGGGTGTGATACGGACTGAATTTTGGTCCCCCGCCAAATTCATATGTTGAAGTCCTAACCCCCAGTACCTTAAGCTATGACTGTATGGAGACAGAGCCTTTAAGAGGTAGTTAAGATTACATGATGGGAAAATAATTTGAAAAAGAATAGATGCATGTATATGTATAACTGAATCACTTTGCTGTACACCTGAAACTAACACAACACTGTTAACCAACTATGCTTCAATATAAAATTTTAAAAAATTTTATTTAGTTCAGAAAAAAAAAGTTTAAATGAAGTGGTAAGTTTGGGGACCTAATTAATTATGAATGATGTCCTTGTAAGAAGAGGAAGAGACACCAGGGACAAATTCCACAGAGGAAGACCAAGTGAGGACACAGTAAAACGACAGCCAAGGAGAAAAGCTTCAGTAGAAACCAAACTGGCCAACATCTTGATATTGGACTCTAACCTCCAGAACTATGAGAAAATAAATTTTTGTTGTTAAAATAACCCAATCTGTGATATTTTGTTATGACAGCCCTAGCTGGCTAATACAGGGAGTTGTGTTCCAGCACCTGGTACAGTAACTGGCACAGAGTAAGTGTTCATTTTATAAAGAAAGGAAGGGATAGATGAAGTAAGGAAGGAAACAGATAGGAGGAAAAAAGGGAGTCCTTACAGATGGAAATTAGTGTCCACAGGACCCAAACCCAATATGTCTAGGCCTTTTCCACTATAGCAAATGCTGTGACACTTTTCAGTTCTAAAACCTGGTAGGCACTTGGTTCATATGTGCCTTGCACAAACTTTCGATCTTTTATGTTTATTTACCATTATGCACGGGCAGAACAGTAATTTCATCATTCATGGGTCCCAAATCTACATGTTTTAAGTCAGTAGTTATATCTAAAGAGAGAAAAAATAGACTTAACACCTGTGAAGTTCCTATTTTGCTTCAATCAGTTTGTTAAGAAATATTTTATGTATCGAACAGAAGTGGGTAAGCCAGGCTACATCTTAATAATTTGCACAGTTATCACAAATTATTTTGCCCTGATATCTAATCTTTTAAAGATAGGGATGGGGTGGAGTGAGGGGGAGATTTAAATATTTGCTTTTTGTTTCGAAGTGACATTTTCTTTCAAGACAGAATACATAAGAAAGGAAATTGTGCCTCTAGAGTTCAGGAAATACTCGTTTTCTTGGCATAAGATAAATTGGAATGGACTATTACAATGAGAACTATCGCTAGTACAGTGAAGTGTAGCAAACTGATGCTCAGTGAGGCTTACGTTACATGAAGATGTTTCAGTCAAATGCACTCAAGTACCGTTTTAGAATGGTTCTTTACTATTCTGAAAGAAGCCAGGTAATAACCTATTTAAAACCATATCTATCCTTTTAATACTTTATTTTTTCCATCTGCAACAAGGGTTGGAGGAGGCAGCACAATTAATGGAGATAAGATGACAACAGACCTTCCCAGTTAATTTGGAAAGCCAGACCTTGACCGGCTGGCAATCACATGGACAATGGTCATCTGCTGATTCTATTTGTAAGGCATCCATGGTTCATGGCTTAGTCCCTACTGATTCTGGGACCCTGTGGATTCCATAAGAGCCTGCCTGAAGGAAAATAATATCTCTAATTCTGTTACCTAAATCTTTTGACAATTATGTCCTAGTAATTCATTTACTTTGTTAGTTTTATCAACATTATTTCTCATCCCATTGTCTAAAGCCACTGAACAATTCAAAGGGAAAAACAGTAATATATACATGTGTATGTATGTATGTGTATGCATGTATGTATGCATATTTGTGTAGGAGTGTGTGTGTATATATCTGAGTATATGTGTGTGCATGTGACTGTCTTAGAGACAAGAGGCAAAGAGAAAAAGAAGGCATGACTGGTACTTCCACTGAAACATTCTCAGATTTGTTTATGCATTCCATTCATTTCAGCCTCAGAAGCCACCAAACCCATCACAAATTACACTAGTCAAAAACTGAGTAATGCTTGTTTTGCTACTGAATCTATTTTTTATACAAATTGCATTTTAATGTTTACCTGCTTAACCTTTCTACCTTCCCTAACATACTTTGATCTACCTATAAAAATCCTAAACACTCTCTAAGACCCACGTAAAATCCTTTTTTATTTTTTATCAGAGTTTACCTATCCAAGTGAGCCCTGTGTTATAGTCTACATAACTTATACTCTAAAGTATACAAACTTGTCAGGTAACATGAGTGAGTGAATAAGTGTAAATACTTGGTATCTGTGTATGTTTCTCATTTGGCTCACACCTAATATAGACACAAGTACATGAAATACTTTTCTTCCTAATTCCACCACAAGGAAAAAAACTCTGGAAGCAGAATGATACACGGCAGCTGACACGCAACATTTATGTGGGAAATAAAAGGGAGTAGTGGGGACTATGGCAAATTGAAGAGCGATGCCACTTCTTGTTTTTTTTTTTCCTTTGTGGTACGCAGGACTCTCACTGTTGTGGCCTCTACCGTTGCGAAGCACAGGCTCTGGACACGCAGGCTCAGCGGCCATGGCTCACGGGCCCAGCCGCTCCGCGGCATGTGGGATCTTCCCGGACCGGGGCACGAACCCGTGTCCCCTGCATCGGCAGGCGGACTCTCAACCACTGGGCCACCAGGGAAGCCCCTGCGATGCCACTTCTAAAGTGAGCAGCAGCTACTCAGCTACAGACAATGCTTCCTCATAAGAATGTAGGCAAAGGATATCCAAATTTCTGAATTATCAAGAGAAGCCAAAATCTGAATACTTATGTAAAATCTCTCAGTTTTTAAGTACTGACAATTAATTTAAAATTCTCTTAAATACACAGAAACTTTTCTAAACAATATGCAGGCAAAAGAGTGTGGTCCAAACACCTAAGGGACAAGTTTAGCCCAAGCCAAGGTGTATATTTGCCACCTCTGGAATATACATTCATTAACACGTACTGCCTTAAGTCATCTCATTTACTGTCTAAAACAGTACGATTGTGTAGCATACACTCTGAAGCCTAGCTGTCTGGGTTTGAATTCTGTTCCACCATTAACTTGCTGTGTTGCCTTGGGCAAAGTACCTAACCTCTCTGTGCCTCAGTTTCCTTCTTTGTAAAATGCAGATAATAATAGGTTTTTTATAAAGATTAAATGAAGTCCTATTAGTACAGAGATTAGGATAGTTTAAGGCACAGGGTAATTATTTACTATAAGATGGTTGTTATTAAATCTCATATTGAATTTTAATTTGCTGTATTTCTTTGACACCTTCTCCCCCACTAAACTGTAAATGCCTTGAAGGTATCCTTTTACACAACATGACGTTTAACATAGTTTCTTTTTAGAAAAGGATCTCAGTATTCTTTCAGCCCAAAATATAGTAGAAATCTTAAAAAGACATTTAAAGAAATTGACTGGAAATCAAGGTCATGCTACTACTTGTCCTTGCCTTTGTTCTATATATTTAAATCTACTGTAAGGCCAGCACATTGCACTAGTCCATGTCAATTTGTTCTATGATCAGTTATAATGAATGTTTTCCAAGTCCCAGACATATAATTTCCTCTTTGATATATTCTATCCAGTCCACAGTACAACAGACAGGAACTATTCATGTCCTTTTCTTTTCTCCTTTTGAAAAGACTAGGAGAGAGTTAAGGTTAGAGAGAACAGTAGGTACATGTAGGGCAGCCTTGTGTGACTGGAGCCCCTGGGTCTTTCTCACCTGCCTTTACTTAAATTGACAGAGGTTACATCACAAAAACCTGACAGGGGGCTTGTAAAAATGGAGCCATTATTATCCTCATTCTTTTCTTCCACTATAATCCTTGTTCTCTTTGAAAATAAAGAGTAGGTTCTAGAAAGGGAGTGTTACAAAACGGAACCCCCATATTTCGCAGCATGAAATTCCGAATTCTCAGACAGGTAACACAAATAGAGTTTTACACTACAGACTAGGATAATGACTGTACCTCAGAACTCTGGGAGATAGGCTCTAAGCATATAAAGTTAAAGGCATGTCTAAGTCCAATCTAAACTTCTCTCTTCCCCAAATTATATTTTAAAATGTTGAATACAACCAACACAAATCATGTGTTACTAAGCAATCAAAAACCTTCTCCTAAGTCTTAGTGGATTGAAAGTAACACAATGGAATGGGACCAGAGAAAGTAAAAATACAAGGTGGTTTAAAATGTGCTGATATTAGTAGTAAGGTTTTTCAGAAGAGATGTTTAATGTTAAAGCAATAGTCATGAATCTTGGACCACCTTGCTGTGTAGTACACATAGGTTACATGTGGGTTTATGTGGAAGAGGTGCATAGAGAGAGAGAATGTGGAAAAGATGGAGTTAAAAAGGAAATGGGGGTTTTGGAAGAAACTTCTCTTGAAAATTTGACTTAAGCAAAGGTAAAATTTGAGGGAAATTAACCATACCAGTATTTACCGTACTCATTAATTTCTTCAAATATTCACTGACTGCTTACTCTATTCCAGGCACTGGGCTTGACTGTGGACAGAACAATGCAAATGAGACATGGCATCTACCCTTGAGGAGCCGCTGATTCTAATATATGTGTACCTGTGTATTGGGAGTAAGCTTGCAAAAAATGGAGGGAGCACAGGGGGCGGGGAGGGGGAGAGGGAGTAGAAGGGGAAGGTGGAGGAGGAAAAGAAGAAAGAGAGAAGGCAAGGAGGGAGGGAGGGAGAGAGAGGTAAAATAAATAAAGAAGAATGTAGGGCTTCCCTGGTGGTGCAGTGGTTGAGAGTCTGCTTACATGGTGTCCCAGTCTGGGAGGATCCCACATGCCGCAGAGTGGCTGGGCCCGTGAGCCATGGCCGCTGGGCCTGCGCGTCCGGGGCCTGTGCTCCGCGGTGGGAGAGGCCACAGCAGCGAGGGGCCTGCGCACCGCAAAAAAAAAAAAAAAAAAAAAAAGAATGTAAAGATAAAGTCAAAGGAGAGATTGGTCAGTTAGGAAACGGAGAAGGAGTGGAGAGAGTAGAAAGGCTTCATGTGACTTAACTCTCTAACTGATCAGGTATTGCTAGGCAGATGGCAGCAGAAGGGTATCACTTCACAAAGTTCATCTCTCGAAATGCTTATTTTGCTTCTTTTCGTAAGTTCCAAAGCCCATGCCTGTTAAGTTATGGGAAAACTCATTTATGCTCTTGCACACTGCCAGGTACGCTACAGCAAACATATCCTAAAAATCACACTTAGTTTGTAAGGAAACAATGGATAGTACTTTGAAAAACATATCCAAAAGTAATACTATCCAGCTCTCTGATAAACTGTATAGACCCCAAACCCAGAAAACAGAAATCAAACACAGAAGAAAATAGGCCTAAAATGATTCAAAAGGCTGTAGATTGGAACCTACAAGAAAAGAAACCAACCCTAGATGATTGAAACAGAAAGAGATTTATTAAAAGAATATTAGATTGATCTCAGACTCACCGGAAAAGTTGGGGAAGCAGAGGTGTGGATATGCAGCCAAGAATAATGCCCAAAATTAGACCACTGACTTGATGAATTGGAACACCATGGCTGCCATTTCATGGCACTGAAGTTTGGTCCTTGCACTACTGGCATTGCTGGTCCTTAACACTGGACACAGGCACTGGCAGCACTGTTCAGGCTACCACTGAGATTCAACCTAGCAGTGCAACTTCCACTGCTGATGAGAGAGAATTCCTCAAAGTGTCCCCTACTCTGGGATGGGCACATCTGACTTTATGGTGCCTAGGTCACATGTCTTTGTCTTGGCTGCAAGGGGGGCTAGGAAAGTATCTAATATTTACACTTTCTATAATGGGAGGTGGATATTCCCCTTCTGAGACTCATAATAAAAAGGTAACTCCCATATTTGGGAATATGGTTCAAATGCTGGACAACCAAGAGGAATGGCAAGCTAAGAGGTACTTTTCTCTAGCAGAAAGAATAAAGAATTTGAAGTTAGCCAAATCTCAACTTGAATAACTCCTCTGCCTTTTATTAGGCATGTGACAACTTCTCCGAGACTCAGTTTCCACATCAGTAAAGCCAGGAAAACAATGTCTGCATTTCTGATTCGTGGGAAGGAAAACACACACACACACACACACACACACACACACACACATACATAGTTTGGAACTGATTAGCCTAGGCATTTTCTCTCTTGGCATCTTTTATAACAGGAGAGACATTTCATTTACCATGAAATATTCACACGTTATTTTGCCTAATTAAAAAGAATGAACAAAAACAACTTGTAAAAATCATTCCTAAAAGATTCAGATCCACTCAAGGATTGTTATAAGGATGTGAAGTAGAGGAGTCTCTATGCTGATTACCTGGCATTAGGAGTTTTCAATGGAACCAAAATTTTGCCAAAAAAAAGGAAAGAAAAAAGGGCTTCCCTGGTGGCGCAGTGGTTAAGAATCCGCCTGCCAATGCAGGGGACATGGGTTCAAGCCCCAGTCTGGGAAGATCCCCCATGCCGCAGAGCAACTAAGCCCGTGTACCACAACTACTGAGCCTGCGCTCTAGAGCCCGCAAAACACAACTACTGAAGCCCACGTGCCTAGAGCCCATGCTCCACAACAAGAGAAGCCACCGCAATGAGAAGGCCACGCACCACAAAGAAGAGTAGCCCCCGCTCGCCACAACTGGAGAAAGCCCGTGAGCAGCAACAAAGACCCAACACAGCCAAAAATAAAAAAATATATAAATAAATATAAAAATAAATATTTTAAATTTTGCCCAAAAAAGCCTAGTTGGAGAAGAGAAGGGCATTCATGGAGAAAAAACAGAAGGGGAGAATTTGTAGAGTGCTGGCACTTTCTCCTTTCCCTTCTCCCCTTTGTGTGAGTAAGCAGATATCTCAGAGAAGCTCATTATATAGCTGACTGTTTGCTGATCACCAGGACCCGAAAACATTTGGGAATAAGGCAAAGATTGCTCTTTTCAATTTCTCCCTGAGCTAAGGCTCCATGGCAGGGACTCTGAGGCTTTGTAAGGGCCTAGAGAAGCCTGCAGAAATAATCTCAGGCAAGGCTTGGTGGTCACTGCGGGAACCCACCCAGAGGGGTTTTGAGGAAAAAGAGGTGTCACTGTTCTCCACAGAATCTCTGAAGTTAGGGGGCTGCACAGAGAATGCCCCCTAGGTACCAAAGCCCATCTCAAGTGTCACACCAGAGACCCAGCATTAGAGACCAGCTGTACCAAATGTTACCAGGCATCTGATGTTAAATGGAGAGAAGGCAATGGCTAATCACAGAGATGCCACAAATTCCTCACAAAGAGCATTCTGTCCCTCACATGAGCAGTAGGACCTTACCTATACCCCAGGCTTCAGCAAACACAGGTGAGGCAATTTTGCTCCCCAGGAGTCTGACTACAACGAGTTGCCTGACAACAACGTATTTCTTCAGTTGAAGGAAATTCTTTCTTACCACAACATTTGAAGATCACAAAGTTCCCATAATGTGTGATCACTGTAAAATTACTGTTAATACTATTTTAATAAAAAAGATACTATCGGGCTTCCCTGGTGGCGCAGTGGTTGAGAGTCCGCCTGCCGATGCAGGGGGCGCGGGTTCGTGCCCCGGGCCAGGAGGATCCCGCATGCCGTGGAGCAGCTGGGCCCGTGGGCCATGGCCGCTGAGCCTGAGCGTCCTGAGCCTGTGCTCCGCAACGGGAGAGGCCACAATAGTGAGAGGCCTGCGTACCTCAAAAAAAAAAAAAAAAAAAAAAAAAAGATACTATCAAGTTGATATCTGATTGGCTAATATTTTTGCCTTTTTTATTTGACCCTACTTGCCCTCATATCTCTATGCACATTTCCTACTTCGACCTTTGTCTTAGGCTAACGTTGTTGGTGACTTGGTGGTATTACCAAGATCTCCTTCAATATGTCTTTGACTCTAGTTTTTGTCCATTATTTACCAAAATCTACACTTTCAACTCAATCATTCTGCCACTTGCCTCGTTCTTATTTCTATCATTAAATATGGAAAATTTTGGCCAAGAGCTAAATTTTCTAAAACACAGAACAGATGATTTGAATACAGATTTTAGCAAGAATTTGAGTATGCTGACAAGCCAGTGGAATGGATTTTTGTCCTAATTACAATGGATTTTTGAAAAAATTATCTTAGCTCTACTAAAAGAACAAATTCTTTTAAATCCTTGCCAAGACACTCAAAGGATTTCCTCTATTAAAAAAATGAAGTAGTTTCCCAAGTTTTCCTGAGAGTTTATAAAGCCACTCTCTACTAACATCTTTCCTCCTTCCATGGTGGCATCAGTGTAGATTAAGGGGAGAACTGAAGTCCATGAAGCACCCCCATCTCACACGGACTCAAAAGTAGGGGCCAGCAAAAAAGCCATGTGTTATATTTACGAGTTGCAATTCATTATCTGCAGTGAGCTTATCAACCAAGTAATGGTAATGTTAAGAAATCAAGACACAATGTCACATTCTAGCTTATCTCTTTATATATTATATATATTATATATTTATTATAATTATATATTATATATATATATATTATATATATATTATATATATAATAATTATATATTATTCCTTATGAAATTTCTTCAACCTATTCTTCTTCTGAATTGTATGCAGAGAAGTAGCATATAGGGAAGATTACAGAGTTCCATGTTCTAGCTCTGGTTCAACCATCACTCACTGAGAACTGGATTCCTTATTCATACACTGGAGGCAGTAATACCCACCCTATCTCTCTAGGAAAGCTTTAAGAATAAAATAAAATAATGCAAAAGTGCTTGGTATACCGTAAAGAACCACTGAAACAATCGCACATATAACATTGATTTTTTTCAACAAACTAGGAGTAGATGTACTCTCTTTTCTCAAAGAGTGAACAGCACTTTTCAAACCCTAATAAATGTCAAGGCTATAAAAGTACAATACCATTTGTAAAGTTCAGCTTAAAGGTAAACAGGGTAGCTTATTAGCATCCACAAGAACTGCAAGTTAATTTTAACCTAATAAATATTCCTGAAAATATCCATAAGAAGATAGTCCATCACGCCAAAAAAAATATCCTTTAAATTAATGTCATACTCTACTGGTTTCTTGGGCATGCTGCTAGCTTACTCTTTTTGCAGAGTTTTATGATACCCCTATCTTCAGCTATAGAGTCTTATCTGGTACACAAGTGAGCTTGGAAGTCAGACAGCCTACATTCAAATCCCTTCTCCCCATATAGCTGTTCTGTGACTTTGGGCAAAATCCATAACCTCTCCATGCCTCAGTTTCTTTAACTGTAAGACAGAGAAAACGTCAATGCCTGCTTCATAAAAGTGTTATGCAGATTAAATGAAATAACAAACATGAAACACTTGGCACAGTATCTGATATACAGTAACATGACGCAAATGCTAGCTACTAATATTGTTAATAATGATCATTATAGTGGCTAATAATTATGATATATTATTAGAACATATTTGTACATTAGGAATCTTCATAATCACTTTAATATTGAATGAGCTAATATATAAGCATCAGCTGTTCTGTAAGGGAGCGAGATGTTTCAGGGCAGGGAAATGCAAACAGGACAATTTCTTACCATCAGTTTGCTTTGAATAGACATAAGTTAGTTATAATCATTTCCTACGTGTCCTTTTATTTTTTCTCTCAGTTGTCAATTAAATTGTCCAGTGTGGCAGAATTCTCAGAAATTTCCATGCTTTAAAGTAGGATTTTGAGGTGCTCTACATAAATAATAAAGGTATAAGGTATACAAAATAAAGTTTAAGAGAGCCAGGAGTTGGAAACACATTAACAATCATATATGACAAGTCACACAAGGCTTTTGAGCATAATGCCTGCGTTCTAAGCTACAAGTGACAACAGTCACAATGCAGGCAAAAGAAGGCATCCATTTTTCATGATTTACAGATTCATGTGAAAGCATGGTATCTCCTCCTAGGGGCAATACTCCCACACACATTAACATATATGGGGTGGAGATAAGAAACAAACAAACAAACAGTATATATGGAGATTAGTATCCTGCCCCTTCTTCAAAAAACAAAAAGGAACAAAACTTGTTTCATAAATGTCCAAGTCCAGAAAAAGTAATTATTTGAGAAAAATAACCTTGTATGTTTATCACTGGAATAACCACAGAAGAGTTTCTAGGAGGCATATTTCAACAACTCTGAACTTCTCTCAGTCCCAGAAAAATTATTTCCTCTTTTAATTTGGAGGCTTTCCACTTGCTGCTCCCTCTACCTGCAACATTTGTCCATCCTCACCCAACTCCTATTTTTACTGGGTTAACTTCTCTTCACTCTTGACTTCTCAGTTTAAATGTCACTTCTACTGGCAAAACTTCTCAGACAACCCATGTCTAGATAAGCTAAGATGCCTTTGCTAAGTACTCACAGGCCTTGTATTTCACCTCAGATGCTCAATTTTGCACTATATCTTACTTAGCCACTTACTCATCTATATCCCCCACTAGAAAGTAAGCTCAATGAAGGCAGGAGTCACGTGCACACTATTATTGCAGCCTAAGCACTTAATACGTGTCTGACACTTGGTAGGTTCCTGTTTACTATTTGTTGTAAAAACTTTTAAATGCTCTCAATTTTAACATCACTTCCAAATTGCATCTAAGCAAATACAGTTATTATGTGCTTTGTAAATAACTTCATTGTCATTTGTTTTCAAATAAATATATAACATGCCATGTTGTGTGGTATGGTCTTCATTATGGTTTTATATTTTTCAGTGCCAACAACCAAGAATCCATTTAGTATATACTTAAAAATAAGCCATCAGACTTAGCTTCATTTTTCTCTTTGCCAGGGAAATAAACTCAAATGACTTCCAAGAGCACTTCAGCCATTTTTGCATTCTCAGATACCAAGGGAGCCACTTACTCTAGGTTTTAGTCAAAAAATGCATGATGTAAAGGAAGGATAAATGGACCAAGAGGCAGAGTCAGGCAAAGTCCTGACCTGGCTTTCCAGTCTTAGCAAACTATGTAAACAGAAAGTTGCCTAACTTCTCCACCTGTCTCATGTGTAGAATGATAAGCCTGGGTCAGGCAATTTCTGAAAGGGAAAAGCTTATATGTCATTAAAACAGAAAGAATACAGTCAACTACTCAAAAAGTTTTTCAAAAACCTGGTTGTTGGAATCTGGATAAAAACAGGGAAACAGGACAAACAATATACTGAGGAGGAAGAGGTCTGACCAGTGGGATCTCAAGCATAACAGGATGTGGAAGTTCACTTTGGTCCTCACCAGAGTGATGTGCTGAGGGACAGGAGACCCCAATGGTGAGATCTGTCTACAGAGATACTTACAACCCTGGGTGGTCATTCTCATTCCCTATTTATCTGATACTGTCGAAGTTCTCTTCCATTTACTCGGGTCAAGTGTTAAAAGATTATGTTTGATTTGTTAAATTTAATCAAGGTTTAATAGATAAAAATTTGGACTCTAGAAAATACACACACACACACACACACACACACACACACACACACTCTCTCTCTCTCTCTTATTAATAAGTTAGTTTACTGTACTATTGTTAATAACTGCTTCACGTCCCTACGGTTCTCCTGGACCGATTACTTCTTTCAGTGCACAAAGATGAATTCTGCAACAAACCAGTAGATCTCAGCTTATAATGTTAGTATGCCAAGATTCTTTCCTCAATTTAGTTTGATTTTTTTGATGGGTTATTATATTGCAAAACAAAAAGGAACATAAAGAGCAGATCTTTCTTGTTGATTGGTTTGGACCAGCTTTCCCAGCAACCATTAACATTGATCTTTTCCTGTTCAGTGATATTCCATGATAAATGTGAGGATTGTCATGTGTAGATGGGGGTAGTGAAGTGAGTTAGGAGACAAAAATGAAGCATCTGGCCCTCTTCTCAGAGCCATCAGCTCTTTGGAGTACTCTAAGAGCCCAAAGCAATTTACTCATTTGGAGGCAATTTTGGAAGGAATGAAACTATAGGAAGTTAGGGAATGTGATTTGGGAGGACACCTGGAAAATGCCCCCTCATCAAAAATCTGATCTGCAAGCCTGCCATAGGGACTAAAATCTCACCATAATAGAGTAGATCTTTGAGTTCAAGGACTTAATTTCTAGTGAAATTTCACAGTCTGATAACATTTAAATAGTAGTGGAACATATTTTAGCCATTTCTAGCCATTAATATAACAACATAAACAAGTATATCAGATAAAGAGTCATTCATTTAGCAAGATTCTATTGATTAGGGCACTAAAAAATTAAATTTAGAATGATAGGGAGATGGAAAGAGGGGAAAAAATAGCTCCAGGATAGAGCTGTCTACTGAGAAGACAAAATCAAGGTAGGAATATCTGAAAGGTGTTAAGAGTTAATGCAGATAATGAGTACTGAAAGGGGGAACTGTCTACTTCCTAATTTGGGTAATGTTTGAAGAAACAGTCCTGGACTTAAAGTAATGTTCAGGGCATTCATTCATTTAACAATTTATTAAGTACCTAATATGCACCAGGCACTGTTTTAGGCACTTAGAATAACCAGCACTCACAAGAAACTCTTAATACAGAAGCAGTCTACAACTGCGAGAACAGAAGCACATGCAAAATACCCAGAGGAAATTATGGCCAAACTTATATAGAGCTTGAGTGAGGTGGCAGGGAAAGTCTTTTTGAAAGAAGTGACATCTTATCTGAGTAATTAGAAACAAGATAAAACCAAACCCATGTATAAGAGCCCTCCAGAACTTTCTCTCAATGAAGACTGGATTGGAATTGATCATCTACTGACCTCCACATGTGTTTTTAGAAGCCTACTGTCTACAGAGATGAGAGTGAGTGTGTATGGGCAGGAAAGACACTAGAATCTTGAAAGGATATGAGTTCTCTGAAGACTTTAAAAGAGAAAGAAAATAAATTAAAAACAAAATCCAATGAAGTTTTATGAATCCAGGTTACTGGAGTCCTAATGTTATCTTTGACGATAATATTCTTTGGCTTTATCGGCTTTTGGTTGTGTAAAGATTGAGCAAATTATATTCTGGAATGTCTAATTTAATAAGAATAAGGACATATATAATAGGATGATAATGAAGTAAGTTCTTCCTGAGAGTATTTGGTAGTGTTCCTTGAAAAATGTACCTTTGACTCCAAAGTCTCCAAACATTTACCTATTTTTCTTTCTTTCAAGACACTTTCCTCTAAATCAGTTGATGACTGTAGACCCTAATTTATAAATAAGATAAAGCAACATTTCAATAATATAGTAGCCTGAATTTAAGCACAAATGCTTTTTTATTATTTATTATGGTATGATTTGGCTAGTGATGTGATTTGAGATAATGAGTTCATTTTGTACCTGAATCTCCTAGCCCTTGAAAAAAGAGCCCTAGCCTCTCTCAAAAGAGCCCTAATTATGCCCAGTTAGAATCACAAAATGATACCTGCTCTGGTCCTCTCTCCAGGGCAGCATGAGATAACAAAATATGGACTCACTTCTATTCTGTGCATGTTGCTCCTGGTGAAACCTAATGATGGAACTGCTTCCTTCCCAACGACCACACTACTACTCTCTTGCCAAGGCAATGGCTTCTTCCCTCCTATCACCTGCATGTGGAGTGATGAACGTTTTGCCCTTTCTAGTCCCTATTCTCCCTTTTTAGGTCTAAGGGTGTATGTGGTGAGGAAGGGAAGGAGAAAAAAATTTTTCTTTTACTTTACTAGTTCTCTCTAAATGACCCAGTCATAAAAAGAGAATGTGCTCTTGATTTTACTTTTGAAACTAAGAAATAAATTTTTGTTGCCCAGAATAAACTTTTGAGAAAAAAATAATAATAGTGTTACGTCAACTGATTTTTTTGTTTGTCTCCTTTGTCTTAGCTGTCAACCTCACTTGGAGGCCCTGGAACATGGTGCGGCAACTGGGCAGAGGCATATGAAACAGCTAAATCCATCTGATGCAACACGGCAGCAGAACAGGCTGAAATGAGATGACCAATGGGCAACCCTCTGAAGGCAGTAATTAATGGATCTGTTACAGTCCTATCTCATACTAAGTTATAAGTTAGGACCTAGTGTCACCTGTATGGTAAGGTGAGAATGTTTTCTCCCTACTCCTTACATTTTCTTCTATGATGTGGGAGATCAAATGGCATGACACTTCTGGCCTTTTGTTGTGTCTCTACTCATAGACACAGATAGAGTAACTTCTCTGAAATCACTAAATTTGCGCAGAATAAACCAGAATGCTTAGCGCCGCTCCTCCTTCTCCACTGACGAACTCCTTCAGGACCAAAGTTTGATGTGGTCAGGCTCCTATGGTGGGGGACCAGGCCTGATTTAATTTTATCTGTGACTAGGTGGGACATTCTGCTTAACTCCAGGGTTCTATTAACAGACCCACGTTCTCCACCTTAACCTTTATTTTTGCTTCCATCTGAGACTCCTTTGTCTCATCTCTCAGTTTGTTTAGAACTTGGGTAGGGAATAAGGTACTATTTCTTGGGCGCCCTCAAAGACCCAAGTCTCCAGTGAAGTCTGCCAAATACAACAGTCTTGAGTAAACTATGCCTTAGGAAGGAAATGTCTCTGTTTTAGAAGAGAAGTGGTCCAGAGAAAGCTGTAGAAACACAGACAACGGATATAAAATTACCTAAGGTGATCTCTGTAGAGGACCAAAGCAACAGTTCAGTAGACTAGTAACAGGGAAAATAATAAACTCTCCAAAGGAATTGTCTGAAGTACCTGGGGAGGAAACTGGAGTTTTAAAACATGGGCTCGGATATTATAAGGAAGGTGAACCTATAAAACTGTAGAATTTGTGATTGACCTGGGTTAAATGTGTGGGGGACAAATGAGTGTGTGCCATTTATTAATCTATTGCCTCTTAGCTCCAAACCCACCCTTCCTTCTCTACTTAAGGTACTGAATCCAGGACTTTATAATGGTTCTCTTTTGCCAGCTGGTCAAAAAGGGGTGCTTAGAGGCCTGCAACTCTGGAATAAGAAGCAGCAGCTGACTGTTCTGCATTTTTGTTTTCTGTTTACAACTGGCAGAGAGAAGACTGAGGTAACGTGGATGCACAGTGTTCCCCACGGCATTCTCTGAAGCATTTACCACCTCCAGGCCAGCCTCAGGGTTCTGTGAGGAGGCCCCAGAGTTCTTCACCCCAGTAGCATACAGTGTATTGTTGTCGACAGTCATGCTCTCCAGTCTGAGGTCGTAATCTCAGCCTTATGGAAGTCTTTCTCTAAATTCCTAAATTCCTTCCTGATTCACTTACTTACAATCATAGAGATGGTAGCTATCTTCTTCAGTTGCTATCTCTACTACACCTTCAAATTTTCTTTTATCCCTTTTACCTACTTAATAATCATTATATTTTCCCTGTTCAAAATATTAATGTGGATTTTGTCTTCTCTTTTTTTTCATTTTTTTCAAAATCGATTTTATTGCAGCCAAAACAGTGGAATTAACTGTACGTAATAAACTATTATATATATATATATATATATATAAAAGTTATAGAGAAGTTATAGGGAATAAAGTTTATTTTGGCAGAGAGTGTTAAAAAAATTAAAGTTGCATACATTAGTAACACAACTCAACATCCTTAATTTGGTGTAAGTGTGACACATTTTCTTGCTTTCCTGTGTTCTGCTAAATCACCATAACCTAAACTGCTTTATAAAATTGATATGCTGAAATTTAATTTTACTGTTTTCGCTTATGCTCTGATTCCTTGTATCTTGACTGATACAAGGTACATTTATAGTAAGAGTCCCAATTTCCTAGTAGCTTTTCTCCATCTATTAATTCAGAGTGTCCAATACCTATAACGTCCAACATCAACACCACAACTGGATATTGCTGAGATCCCACGAAGTGTCACGAAGTATACAGACTTACAAAAAAAGTATACTCATAGTTACATCTCTTTGGCATCAACAGATGCAGAGAGTATCAAACCACAGGGAACCACAATTCCCTAGAGGCCACCACTGGACCTTCATATAATCAAAGCTTTAGGGAATCCTATGGCAAACCACAGTAGGAGTTCTGTTTTGTTCCATTCAGGGAAAAGACTCACAAAGCAATGATCCTGGAGTCCTAACGTTTTACACAGATTTTAGGAAACTGTGCTTTATGATGTTTTTTAAATCTCTCTCCTACTCAGTCTCCATAGGATTTACACATGTGCTCAACAGGAAGCTGAACAAGTGATGGACAACATGTTGAACCTGAGGTTGGCTTTGTCCTTCTGTGGCCAAGGTGCACTTTTTACAACATACTCATCCTTCTTTTTCCCTCAGAATGAGTTCTTCTAAAAGTTCTCTCAATGCACAGGAAAAGTGCCCAACTTAACAGTTTTCCAGACAAATTACATTATGTTTGCATCTTACTTAGAACCCTTCCATACTTGTAAAAATGTACAGAGATGTAGAATAGTATGGCTAGACAGTTCAGTATAATTAGAATATAATATGATAGAGGATAGAGAAGGGAGGAAGAGGCAGGAGATAAAGTCATTTAACTAAAAAGGATTTGTTTATGAGTTATACAACTCACACTCACTTTGAAGACAACAAGAAGCAATTTATATTATTTATAAACAGACTTGAATTCAGAGGATAGATTGGGATGGGGCAAAAGGGGAGATTAAAGCAAGAGAACCCCTTATCTCCCACCTGTCTTTCTAAAGGACAGAGACTATCAACAGAATTTGGGCAAATATTGACAAAATACATTAAATTCCTCTTAGAAAAAATGTTCTCTAACACAAAATAAGATAGAGAAAGCTGTCCTTTTCACTTAATCTGATTTTTAAAATATAACACTGAATATAATCTCTGTTCTGGCAAAGAACAATGAGTCTGATTTTCAATGGATACAATTCATGACTTTCTCATCAATTTTTAAGAAAAATGACCATACCTTCCAAAGATGATATATGAGAATTCAATATACAAAAACATCAAAACAGGAAGCTATTGTTAAATATAAATAGTTGAATTACTTTCTGGGATGAAACTGAAATAATCTTTCTATGTATGTTAGTTCAGTATATTTCCTAAGGTGCATTTACATGACTGATACCTTTTTTCTAACAGTCACATTACTTTTTTAAGTTTAGATCACTGTCCCTATTTAATGAGAAAAAAACTCATTCATATATTAGTTTATGAGTATTTACATCTTATGTATATTTACATTAAAACTTTTGTACAACTAAAGAAGCAAAAACATATTCTAGTTAGTTTCCTTAAGTGAATATTTTTTTAAAATATGTTGTTAAAGAACAACAACAGGGGCTTCCCTGGTGGCGCAGTGGTTGAGAGTCCGCCTGCCAATGCAGGGGACACAGGTTCGTGCCCCGGTCCGGGAAGATCCCACACGCCGCGGAGCGGCTAGCCTGTGAGGCCATGGCCGCTGAGCCTGTGCGTCCGGAGCCTGTGCTCCGCAACGGGAGAGGCCACAACAGTGAGAGGCCCGCGTACCACAAAAAAATGAAAAAAAAAGAACAACAACAACAAAAAGATCTTTATGTACTCAGGGTAAACTGTAGTGTTAATAGACTGTAACCAGGACAAATAAGAAAATTCACAATCTCCTATTGTAATGATACCCTTCTAAGCCCATATGTAAGAAAAAATGTGGATTTTAGGTGATTATTCATATGGCAAAAACATAGTTTACCTTCTGGTGGAGCTGAAAAGTTTCAAAAGATTTTAACTACCTCTTCTTAACTTCTCACGTGACTTTGGTACCAGAACTGCCATTGTGATCCTTGCCTATTTTCAAATCCACAACCAAAGGGTTAATAAACTCTATCCTTTAACCATCCCTGCAAACAGACAGAAAATGATAAATGGCAACACCAGAAAGAATGCTACAGGAAGAGGGACCAAAACATGTGCCCTGAACTGTCTGTTTCATGAACACAGTCCACCCTCCATTATCCTTGGATTCCGCATCCTTGGATTCAAACAACTGTAGATTCAACCAACTGCAGATGAAAAATATTAAAGAAAAAAATTCAGAAGCAAGACTTGAATTAGCATTTACACTGTATTTACAACTATTTACATAGTATTTACATGGTATTAAGTTATATCTAGAGGTGATTTAAAGTATCATCTCTAGAGAGCTTAAATTTTAAAAACTATCACCATTTTATATAAGGAACTTGAGCATATGCAGATTTTGGTATCCGTGGAGGTCACAGAACTAATCCCTCTTGAATGCTGAGAGACAACTGCATAAATTTCTGATTTTGCTTTGTCTTCAATTTTTTTTTTCCAGTTTCTCTCTCTTAGCTCCCACTGCCACCTCTTTCCCCTAATTTCTGGTCATTTGTTTTTGCTATAATAGAATGTGCATTGCTGATAACATAAGAAAATGTTTGTGATAAAATGAGAGTGTATTAGTTTTCTGCTTGCTGCCATGACAAATGACCACAACTGGATAACTTTAAACACCAGAAGTGTATTCTCTCACAGGTTCTGGGGACTAAAAGTCCAGAATCAAAGTGTCAGCATGGCCACTCTCTTTCTGAAGGCTCTAGGGAAGACTGTATTCTTTGCCTCTTCCAACTTTTGGTGGCTACTGGCATTCTTGACATGTGTACCTATTATTCCTCCTCCATGGTCTGTCCCCCCCAGTCTGCCTCCAAGGTCACACTGCCTCCTCTGCTTTTGTGGGTCTTCTCTGTGTGTCCCTTGTCATTGGATTTAGGGCCTACCTGGAAAACGGAGAATGACCTCCTTACCTCAAGATTCTCAATTTAATTATAGTTGTAAAAACCCATTTTCCAAATAAGATTTGGAAACTTCACAAATTTCAGGATGTGTGGAACTTATCTTTTTGGAGATCATCATTCAACCCAGTACAAGTGGCAGGATAAGTAAATGAAAATAATTGACAGAAATGATGTATTTGCATGTGACAAATATTAGTAGATAAAGTCATTATTACTTATATAGTCAATGGGAATTTAATGGATCTAGAGGAGAATAATATAAACATGTACTAAATAGCTGCTATGTACCAGGCAGAGGGTGAATCCAGGTTTTGTATAGCCTGAGGACCTACTTTTTAAAAAATAATATAAAATTCTGCATACAAAAGTAGATTTGAAAGTGAGTATATATTTAGAATAAGGAAAGGCTTCATAACAAATTATAAAGTTTTAAAAAGCTGACAAATAAGGGCTTCCCTGGTGGCTCAGTGGTTGAGGGTCCGCCGGCCGATGCAGGGGACACGGGTTCGTGCCCCGGTCCGGGAAGACCCCACATGCCGCGGAGCGGCGGGGCCCATGAGCCATGGCCGCTGAGCCTGCGCGTCCGGAGCCTGTGCTCCGCAACGGGAGAGGCCACAACAGTGAGAGTCCCGCGTACCGCAAAAAAAAAAAAAGCTGACAAATACCATGAACATAATAAAAAATCCAGGAAAACAACCCAGCACTTTTACCATTATTAATTACCACTTTTATAATACCTCTGTAATACTTTTTCCCTATATTTTAGGTTCATTCTCTCTGAGGGAGAGAATAGCATTTGTTCAGATTTCTCCTTAGCAGTCAAAGGTAGGATCCACATGCACAATGAGATCTACCAGGGTCAGGTTTCACCAGGGACATGGGTAGACATGCAGATGCCTGATGACCCAGAACCACCCACAGTCCCAGGACCACCACCTACAACATGATCTGTGCTTCTTCTCTACATCCTGAAAGTAGAACATGCTGAGATTGACAGTGACCTATGCAAGCGAGGGCCCTGACACTTAAGCTTGTGGGTTTCATCTTAAATTCACTTTTGGAATCAGGTCTTACATATATTTTATTTTAAGGATTACTTTAAAAGTTTAAAATGGTTGTTTAGTTTGAGACGTAGGATTATAAACTCCAATAAGATATTATGAATATTACTTCCAAGTTAGAGCTTTACAAAATTTCAATCACACATGTTGAGTCTAAGAAGATATGATTAGATTTGGCATTAACCCGTGAAACCTACCAGAGAAATAACTAAGATCCCTTACTAATAAATAATCAAGGACAATGTTTATACCTCAACATATATGTATATGCATATATGCTTTAAATACGCCTTTTGATAAACCTTTTCCCTTTTTCAAAAAAAAATTACCTATGGTGCCATAAATGTGATCATACAGTAAGAAAATAAGACTGAGAATAACAAAACAGCATTTAAAGTACTGTCTTTACAACAGTTCACTTAAGCATGTAAGGTGCACAATGCAGCTCCTAAGAATAAACTAGGAGAGTAATCTGCTTTATGCAAAAAAAAAAAAAAAAGAGGAAATGGCATTCTAAGATACAGCTGCATAGACTATATGATGAATATTCAACATATGAGAAACTGACAAATTTATCTTCACTCCATCATTAAGCATTTTTGTGACAAGCTGGGTATTCATCCCATTAGGGGTATTTTTTGTGTGTATTCTTTCCGTTTAATGCTTGCTCATGCCCTTTCCTGACATCCTGCAAGACTAGCCTTTTCTTTTCTTTTCCAAATTTCTGATTACTCACATTTTTAGAAACTCATACTCAGAGAACTCTTTTCAAAACCTTGGTCAAAACTCTTTACTCCATCACCAAAAGCTTGATCTAATAGTTTTTCCCCTCAGCCAACCTAAAAAAAAGGTATCAGAAATAAATGTAAGTTTTTCATTGGCAAATATATATTCTTAATTATTTTTGCTCACTAGAATATCACTTCCCTTATACTTTCACATTACTCCTAGTTCAAAGAAAGATGACTCCTTATTTTATACCAAAGCCTACCACTTCAAAGATTTCAACTTCTCAAAGTATATTATTCTTTTCATACATCTTTTACTCTGTAAACAAGACAGAGCATTTGACTGGGGAGGAGGGGAGGGTACCTCATCCAGTTTTAGATCAATCATTAAAATGACATTCATCTAATAGTTCATTGAAATCAATGTCCAAAATGGATCCCTAGTGTTAAGTTGGGAAACAACACAGGTAAAAGGACTAAGCTTTGATCTCTAGAATCCCTAGTATGCCACACTCACTGAGAAGCTTGCTATGAGATTTTTCTGTAAACTGTAGAAGTTTAACAAAGCTGTGCACTAGAAGATTTCATAGTTCCTTTCCAAAATTTGACAAAAAAGAATACTGTCCATGTAAAAAAAATCTATATGAAACATCATCAGGGTAACATCAGAGTTGTGGCTCCTTCATTTATTATGTATTCAGTGCCTACTTTATGTATTTCACTGCCCCTGAGTTCCCAACCAAACATCAATACATGTTAACACATTTTCAATATTTATAAGCTAAGAGATTAGATCCAAGTGTTATCAATAACAGTCCTGCTATTCCCTTCATACTCCCCAGCATCTCAATTATACTGCCTACCAAGAGGTATCCTTGGAAATTTATGCAGGCTAACAGTTTTTAAAAATCTAATTTAAGTCTGCTTTAGGGTTAGGATCACCAAAGGTCTTACTCCCTTGAAATACTTTTTCTAGAAAAGGTTTTGTTGGACACATGACAGAATGTGTAAACAGGTGGCCAAGCTCAAAACTATATTTGCATAGTGTTCATACCAAAGTTAAGTAGAAATTGCATTGCCTACCAATATAAATAGCACTGACCAGTAAATAAAATAGATAAATGTCAGAAATGCATGTTTGTCTAAACAAAGATGAGTGTGAAATGGCACATATTTATAATAAATATCCAGAAAGAGAACACCCTGTTTCACTGAACACCAAATAGAATCTACTTACTTTGTTAAAACAAATGTGATGGTCTAAGTAAAATGGTTTTTCAAGTGACATTGATTTCCCATTAATAATGTACAAGCATGAAAATATAAAAATCCTTCTATTTATAAAAAAAATGCATATCAGACAAATTTTTGTAAGTATGTCTAATCAGAATTTGATTTGTAAGAATTTAATGGATGCACACTGGCCTACTGTCCTGAAGGAGGAAAGATTTCTCCCTTAATATTACTGTTACAATAAACATTCAATTAATAATACTCGGGCTTCCCTGGTGGCGCAGTGGTTGAGAATCTGCCTGCCAATGCAGGGGACACGGGTTCGATCCCTGGTCCAGGAAGATCCCACATGCCACGGAGCAACAGAGCCCATGCACCACAACTACTGAGCCTGCACTCTAGAGCCCGCACACCACAACTACCGAGCCTGCATGCTGCAACTACTGAAGACCGTGTGCCTAGAGCCCGTGCTCTGCAATAAGAGAAGCCACCACAGTGAGAAGCCCATGCACCGCAACGAAGAGTGGCTCCCGCTCTCTGCAACTAGAGAAAGCTCACAAGAGCAGCAACGAAGACCCAAAGCAGCCAAAAATAAATAAATAAATAAATTTATGAAAACAGAAAAAACAACAATACTCTACCAGAAATGGAAGGATAAACCCTGGCTACCTGAGAGTTTCCTAGAAAGCATTTTTTAAAAAATATTGACTTGTTATCAAACAATATTTTTTAAATATTAGGCTATTTTATTTTATCATTATAGAGTAAAAATTATTTTACTATTGAAATCTATCTGATTTATGTTCCTAATGTACTGACTTCTAATTAATTAAGGTTTTACTGACTGAAGTCTAAAACGGGCACTTGAATTGTAGTATGTGTTTATGCCCCAATTGGAAGGGTTACTCTACTTGAAAGTGTGGCTTTAATTATTCAATAATAAGATATTGCCATGATAACAGGTTATCGTCAGCAAGCATCTGCCAAATAATTTTAGTGTTCTAGAAATTTAATTGAATACTGGAATCAGAAGAATCACAGCTCCAACTAGATGTTTTTATGCTTTATTTCACCTTACCTTCATCCACATATACACATCCTAGTACCTCTTCCAAACTAGATATATTCTCTAAATAAAAGACAGGTAGGGGATGTGTCCTAAACAAAACAAAGATGAAGGTGAGATTGCTGTTTGCCTGACAATAGTGCTGAAAATTGTGATTCAGATAAGTGAAATGTGCTAGAAATGGGTACCAATCAAGTTTTAAGCCACCTCTTTTGGCCAATTCTTTCCTAGGAAGATGGTTTGTTTCTCTCTCTCTCTCTCTCTCTCTCTCTCTCCTCTTTCTCTCTCTCTCTCTCTCTCTCTCTCTCTCTCTCTCTCTCTCTCTCTCACACACACACACACACACACATACACACACACTATGTGACTATCAGGTAACAAATGTTTGAATAGAGGATGCATTCAATCCTCAATATTTTGATAGCTGACCTACTATTAATATGGGCATTGCTTAGAAACAGTCAAATACTTCAACATCGCACTTCCCCAACAACTTCAAATCTCTGTAATCCTAGTAAGAATCAGGAAATGAAGTGTTTTATTAAAGAGCTCAAGGAAGCAAAAGTAGAGGTAAAAAGCTGTGTACAAACTCTGTGTTTTTAAATATCACCCAGTAACTACTTATTCCAACTTCAGATAGAATTCTGTTACGTATAGATATGATTTTTCTGGTCCACAGTAGATTAAAAGCACAAAATTAGAGAAGAAAAGCACATGTTTAAGACACAGAAAAGTCAGCTGATTAAAGACAAATATATATATATAATGTGATATCAAAAATCACTATATGTATATGTCAAATGAAATAACAAAGAATCTCAGTGGTCATTTAGTCTAAGGAGATAATGACCCAATGGCCCCCAAAATTAGTAACAGTACCTATTATACAGTATATATGGATGATGTTCCATCACCTCCAAGTGATTTAATTTGGTTCATTATAGTTGCTGTAGATAGATAAAAGAGTGCTTTTTAATGAAAATTTTCTGTAGAAAATGGTTTAAAAATATACTCTGATAATAAAGTCAAATTTTTGTTGTTATAAAATTTATTTATGAAGAATATTGTACTCATTGATGATAAGTACTCATTAATTGCTGTATCAACTTTAATATCACATACTTTAATACACAAGCATATACAATCTCACGTACCTACTTTGCTTCATGGACTATTCTCTGAAAACTAAGAAAACAAAAGGATATATTAATACCTTTGGGCCTATCTAGAATAATAGGAAATGAATTCATGTCAAGCAAATAACCAGTCTGATTAATGAGCCCCAAACCAATGAGGCTGAAGTAAAAATTAGAGCATAAAGGAAAAACAAATGAAAAAAGAAGGAAAAAAAGGATGGAATAACTTGCCTCAAAGTGTGGCCAAAAAAAGGCAATAACGTATTACAGAAAAAGAAGATCCATATTACATGAAATTCGTATTACATAAAAGAAGATAACAGAAGGAAGAGTAGGAAGAAGGGAGTAAGGTCCAATATCTTAGGATGGAAGGAAACAATCCAGAATCAGGCCCTGCTTAAATGGAAGACTCCAGGGCTCGAGGAAATCTGACCTACGAAGAAAGGACTTTTAGCACTGTGACCTGAAGGTCAGCCTTCAGACCTCCCCTGAGAAATAGAAAATTACTGCCAATGAATACTCTAGCAAAAAAACCCAAAAAAACCAAAAAAACACTTTCTGCATTTCTATTGCAAAGTACACAACAATAAGTCTTGCTACTTTGGCTTTAGGAACAATCAAAAAAATTCAACTATTGTGAAATGATGAACTCATAAAAAACCTTGTCCTAAGTATTAGAAGTTGCCCTGTAAAACTGGAAGATGATTAAAGTATCCTCCTTAATCTTTTTCCCAGCTCTAATAATTTCTTTTCTTTCCTTTTGCCGACTGTGTGGAGGACAAAGCCTGTCAAGATTCATGCCTGCAACACAAACACAACCATCTTCCCTCCAGGTCCCAACCCAACTATAAATCCATCATTTCAAATGACAATTCCATATGAAATCAATATCTTGAAAGGAAGATTGCTTCAACCACTGCAGCGTGGACTGTGGGTACACGCAGTGAATTCAAGAAGACAGACCCATTTGCAGCTGCTGCTCATTCTAGCAGGATTGATTGCAGGTAACTTCCTCAAAGAGGAGGTAGAGGAGCTATTCATTTCTTCTTTTTTTTTCAACTTGTTCCTCTATTTTGGATCTAATAACAGTCCTAAATTATAAACAGCAGCAGGAGATAAACAAACACCCTGGCCCACTCAAAATGTTAAATAATAACTCCACCTGTTGTTTAAAGGTAGGTGTGTTTCTATTCAACATCTCATTTTTTCATATTGCATATTACTAACAGTGACTGTGAGTCACTGATATTACACCTCAGGATACTCCATCCAAAAAACTGCTAACATCCCAACTCATGAAGCTTCTTTGAACACTGTAATCAAACACAACCTAAAAACCTTAAAAGCTTCAAACCTGAGATTTTTCCTGCTTCCAATATTTTAAAATGATATTACATAGGGCTTCCCTGGTGGCGCAGTGGTTGGGAGTCCGCCTGCCGATGCAGGGGACGCGGGTTCGTGCCCCGGTCCGGGAGGATCCCACGTGCTGCGGAGTGGCTGGGCCCACGAGCCATGGCCCGCTGAGCCTGCGCGTCCTGAGCCTGTGCTCCGCAACGGGAGAGGCCACGGCAGTGAGAAGGCCCGCGTACCGCAAATAAATAAATAAATAAATAAAAATAAGATGGCTGAATGAGTGGTGAGGGTTAAAAAAAAAAAAAAAAAAAAAATGATATTACATATTTGTTAAATATTTTACTTTTAAATTTTTTATTTTTTCTGAGTATGTATAATACATGATAATTGAAGACTCAGAAGGGAAAAAGAAAAATGGTTCAATGTAAGCCATCTCCGAGAGATAATCATTATTATATCTTAATTTATTTCCTTCTAATCTTTTCCTATACAATTGTTTTTAGTTAATCTCATACTGAGGATGCAGTCTTATGTCTTTTATAAAACCTTTCAAAACACAAACATTCTCCATAATCATGGACACATCATCAATATATTTCAGGATTGTATAACAATTTATTCTGCACAGTATTTTATATAATATTTTTAAATTTTAAAATGTATTTATTACTATAATTAATCATCTCACTGCTGATATTTAAGTTGTATCTAATATAGAATTTTGTTATTAGACATAACCTCTGAGATAAACACAGGAACGTATTTCAAAGAACTTTGACACATATTGATAAATCACTTTCTAAAAGGGTTGCTGGTATGATTTTAGATCCATATTTTTTTAAATACCTCTTTTTGCTGATCCCTGATGTAGATAATCAGAACTGCCCAGATATCTTTAGGTCAGTGTATGAAATATGTTTTCTCTAAGAAGAGTTGAAATGGAGGATGGTTCTATATTACTGACTAAAGCCAAAGAGCAAAGTGACAATCAGTTTAATCCTCCAAAATTTGTCTTATGGCACATTGAGTTGTTAGGCTCCCTAATACCACAGCTTAATAGTGACCCCATGAAAGTATAGGCAGTATTCTCCACTCTTCCCTCAAGAGCACCCTAAGTATGAAGGAAAAGAAAGAAAAGAGAGAGAATATAGAAAATTAGGAACCGCATCAGACACAATGAATACTTCCACCTCGGACTCACGAAGGTCAGGAAGAGAAAAAAGAACTAACAATTATTAAGTACATGGTTAGTTCTTCATATGTATTTTCATTTGACCAATTTTCTAACTTTAAGAAGAGGCTGAATAGTGTTAAATGGAAAGAATGGTGACATGACAGCCAAGCTAGGGGTTTGAGAGTTGGCACTAACGAGCTCTGTGGCCATAGACAAGCCAGATGATCCTCCTGATTATTAGTGTCTTTTAGAACTGCTTGGTTGGGAAAATTAATGTCTCTAAGTTTCTGCAGCGTTTCAAAATTCTGTGGTTCTCTGTACTAATTTATATGTATCAGGATAAAACCTGTAGATTTTTTTCTCTCATTTTTCTTACTGTTCTCTGCTCATATACTCAAAGATATTCATTGCCAAAGGTAGCGAATAGGATATAGACCAAATAATTCAAATGGATTCTTTAAGCACATTGCGTAGATGTAGGTCTGAAGGTCAAAGCTCTTTCCGTTTGGAGACTCAGCCACTTGAAAAGGGATGATGTCTACTAGAATTTTTAAAATCTGGCTTGGTTTTGCTTATCAGGAGCAAAGAGTGACTCAGAGTAAAGTTTTACAGCGTTGCTTTTCAAACTGCTGGTCAAGGCTCACAAGAAAGTCATGAGGGCTTCCCTGGTGGCGCAGTGGTTGAGAGTCCGCCTGCCGATGCAGGGGACACGGGTTCGTGCCCCGGTCTGGGAAGATCCCACATGTCGCGGAGCGGCTGGGCCCGTGAGCCATGGCCGCTGAGCCTGTGAGGCATGAGCCATGGCCGCTGAGCCTGTGAGTCCGGAGCCTGTGCTCCACAACGGGAGGGGCCACAGCAGTGAGAGGCCCGCGTACCGGGAAAAAAAAAAAAAAAAAAGAAGGTCATGAAATCATTTTCCTGAGTCTACACTAGTATTATTTCTTTTGTTGTTCGTTTTTGTTTTTGTCTTTTTTCCCCCTAATGAAATGGAATAGATTACATTGCAATTCACAAGAGTAAGCTAAGTGTGTGATATCTGGAGTTGATAAGAAAATGTATTTCTCACAAAGAGTTTCTATCAAAAATTTTTGAAAAATACAAGTTTAAATTATAAACTACATTGGGATGGGAGGAGCAACATGTTTATGTATTGTCCAGAACCTTTGTATGTGCCTGTGTGGAATGGGAAAGACAGTTTGGAGAAGCTTGGGGAACAACAGCTACATGCAACTGTTAAACTGTTGTCCCTGGCTCTTCCTTTTCTCAATGAAGGCTTGAAACCCAGAGAAATGGAGTCTATAGAGACCACCAAACTTTAATGAGAATATGAAGGCAGAAAAAGATCCACTTCTTGTCTGGATTTTGGAGAGAGACAGCCTAGCAGTGTGATGCTTAACATGGAGCTGCTGCTTTTGAATATAAATTACAGCAGAGCATGTCCAGACAGAGGAATATCTTGAAATTCATGCCCACTCCATCACCTTTTCTTGAATTCTGTGGGATATGGAGAGAACTCAAGAAGACTCTCCTGCCCAAGTAAGGTACAGAAATAAGGTAAAAATTAAGATATGGCATCACTGAAAGTTAAGAGGATGAGGATTGGGTTGGGGCAGGAAGAGGGAGGACTTACAGCACAGAATAAGCTTTCCAGAATTATCACTGCATTTTGCAGACACTGACAGAACAGATGGCAAGTTATTACAGCAGTGAACACAACAGATAGGAACCCCAGACCATATTCTCTCCCTCCAATGTCAGGAAGATATTTGGAAGCACCCAAGAACCTAGATCATCCTAGGGAAGAATAGTAGGAAAGGAGCCTTGAAGTTGCCTGCATTGATCCAGAAGATACCATTTAAACCGGAAGCTACCTTGATTTGGCAAGAATATTTTCCATCATAATGGAAATGAGGGCTTGGAATACATGTTAAGATCATTTAAACAGAAATAACAAATCTGAGTTTGTAACATTTTTTTGTTACATATCTCTTTTATGTTAGATTTTAAACACTTTTAAAAGCATAAAATGTCTTGTTGTTTGTTTTTAAATCACTTTTAGTTCTTAGGCCAATATCTTCCATGTAATTGCTGCTCAATAAATGCTGCTTTCTGGGTTTCCCAACCATTTTATTGGCATGGCATACATAAAAATTGGTATTTATATTGTATGCTCAGTAAAGTGGAAGAGGCTGACCTGCCCAAAGTCTGGGTCCACCACATACCCCACTGATATATCTGAAGACTGAGGGAATCAACCAATGATTGCACAGTCGTGACAAAGCATGTGGTCTACTGTATTACTAAATACACTTTGCATAGTGGATTAAACTTGTTTGTGTGATACTTAACATGGTACCAATATATATAATACCACATTTACTAAAGCACACACAAATATTGCTAATAAATGTCTGTGGTGTCTTAAGGCAATCAAATCTTTCAACGTCTTGTAAACATTTAGAAAACTTCTGTTCACATGTTTCTACAGTGATCCGTGTGTATCAGCACATCAGGCTGATAATGCTAAATAGCATGCAAGTACTTAAGAGATTAATTCAGAATTTATGCCAAGTATGAACCATTATTTTTCTTGAATGTTTCATAAATAATCATCAACATTTCCCTGCTTAGCAATGGCTTCATGAACAAGCCCCTGAACAAGTACATAGAAATGTCAGAGGTCCTGTTGTAATCAATTACAAATAGGTTATATATTATTTTTCCTATTGCTTCTAAATGCCATGATGATTTTTCCTGTTTTGGAGTGTGATTTTGTTACTCTAAAAAGCCATTTGAGTTATTTTTAAATTTAAAAATATATTTTACTGAGTAACCCCATTGATTCTTTTGCTCTCTGGTAAATAAACAATGTTCATTTTTAATGATCTATTGTTTTTCCAGGAGATAATGAAAATATTAAAATAACTGTCTTGCTGGAACTCAGGTCAATCAACTATAAATAAAGATACAATACAGAATTTTGGCTAAACATAATATTCCATAATGAATTAGATAATAGAAAAATTTACTTCTAGAAGTTGCCTTTTCCACGTGCAACGGCAGGAGATAGGTTCAAAGAGGGCATGATTTTCTTATAATAATTAGTCAAGAATCCACCCATATGGATTTACTGATTTCAACTAAATGTTCAAAACACTGTGAAAAAGAAATTTAATTACTTTTTTGAAGGTGCATTTTTTATCTGAACCATAGTTTAGTACCTTACAAGCATATTAATTTAATAAAGGTATTCCTGTTAGTGTCAATGGTCTCTGGAAACAAATAACTTACAAGGCCCCATCCCAGTACCACCTTCTCCTCAAAGCCTTCCCTGATCCTCCAACTCAGAAACTGACCTGTTCCTCTTCTCAACTCCAGCAGCGCATAGCATCTGGACCACTCATATAGCACCTATGATATGTGTCCTTACAAAATGATTCAAGAAAAGAGAGCATTAATCCCAGAATGAAAGGATATCAGAATATCTTAAATTATTCAACAAAGGTCATGGCCCGTATTTAGAGATCCTTTAGATCATTTGTATTTTAAACATCTGTTCCAAAGGAAACCAGAAAGCTGAATATTGTTAGATCTAACAGAAATAACAAAGTGCTTTAGCCATCATGGTTTTAAGTTTCTCATTTTAAGGCTTCAGTTCATGAATATTTTATTTATTAATATATACACCAAAGAAGTAATCTACATATGCGTGTGTGAATTCATAGCAATGTGGCTTGCTTGGTCTTTTGTGCAAAGTAGCCTTGTACTTTACTTGCCAACATTAAAATGGCTGTACTAAACAATAAAGTCATTTGTATGAAAAGTGTATTTCTCCAAACAAAAAATGCATTGGCAATGCTTGATAGCATGTTTATAACCCTTTAGTAAACACATTAATTCCACATACGGTTTCTTATTTTCACTTCCTCTCTCTTTTTTCATAACAACGAGTTAAATTTTCATTGCAACATGTATAAGGCTGGATAATCCCAGTGAATAATTATAAAATGCATGTTAAGGGTTTAGCACAGTGGTTAGCTCCCCCTAAGTGCTCAATAAAGGGTTGCTCTAATAGAAGTCTTACTTTGGCTGCACATGTCAGAAATCTACTTAGACAGCCTAAAGGACAAAACACAGATCTTCCAAATGACATCAGTTTGTTTTATGAAATCCAAAGAATAAGTGGACAACCAAGTTATGGGAAAACAAAGAAGCATCTGGATCTTAGGGAAAAAAATGAGACTAAGACTTAACACCATTTAGATCTCAGTTCTTCCTCCTCTCCTCACACCAGTTTCATTCCTTCTGGTTACACATGCCTTTCTCAACATACACTACCATATCAACCAGCAATTCCACTCCTCACATTTACTCAAGTGAAATAAAACTGATTACACAGAAACCTCATACACAAATTATTATAGCAAGTTTATACATAATTACCTAAAACCAGAAACAACACAAATGTCTTCAACCAAGAATGAAGAAGCAAACTATGGTACTGTACATCCACATGCTGGAATGTTACTCAGCAATTATCAATAAAAGAACAAACTATGATGAATGCAACAACATGTATGCATCTTAAATGTATTTTATTAAGTGGAAGAACTCAGGCTCAAACGACATACTATATGACTCCATTTATATGACATTTTTGTAAATACAAACTATAGAGACCGAAGTAAATCAGTGTTGCCAGGGATGGTGTGGGGGAATTCTCAACTACAAAGGAGTACAGAGGAATTTGGCGGATGGGAGTGCTAGAACTATTTCCATATCTTGATTGTGGTGACATTTACAAGATTTATGCGTGCTTAAAATCCACAGGACTGTACACTAAAATGGGTAAATTTACTTTATGTAAATTAGACCTTAGAAATTTTTGAGAAGAAAGATAAGAATGACTTAGAAAAAGGATGATAAATATTGAAGAGATAAAATACTGAAGATGTTGTCCTGGAAAGCCAACCCAAGATACAGCCACAGGAATCCCTAAATAAAAACCAAAGCAAGAGAACAGAACAAATACTAAATTAATATTCAAGAAAACTTTCCTGAAATACAGATCTGAAACTGCATATTAAAAGAGCACATGTGTACTTAACATTTAGACTGAGAACTATTATATCAAAGGTACACTCTAGTAAAATTACCAAACTTTAAAGGGAAAAAAATCTTGGGCTTTTTTTAAAAAGGAAACATTTATTTTACAAGGAAAATAAAATTAGATTATCAGACTTTGATGGCAATGCTTTATGCCAGAAGAAATGGAATATATTTTGAGAATCTCCATGACAGAATCCATTTCATATCCAGCAAAACTGGATATAGGGCATAAGACAAACTAATGTCAACATTCAAGAATTCAGGAATGTTCTCAGAGCACTTCCTTAGGAATCTACTAGGGAGGAAAGAATTCTGACAACCAAAATGAGAAATATCAACATAAGCACTGACATTGAGCATTATGTTATAATTACAATTATAACCAAAAGTAAATGAATTAAGTTTAAAGGAAAAATATAGTAGTAATTGTTATATACTCAGACCTTACAGGTATAGTTCAACTACTAAAAAATGAGCAAGGAATGAGGATAGCATATGTAAAAATCACATATAACTGTGTGGCCGTAATCATATTGATAGTCATCATATTAGTATTGTCATTTCTAAGACTGTTGTATGTATAATTTAGGATAAGAAATAAGAAGTTATAGCACAATTCTAATGCTATCATCCCCTATGAGCTTGAGGAAAGGTTAAGTAAAAACCCTGTAGTACTTAATTGATTTGAAAATATCAAGATAAACCCATGAGATATATTATCTTTGATAGGTATATATTTAAAGATGTATATTTCTGGGTGTTTCTCAACTCTGCCTACATAATTAACTTTATTAAAATGCCTAAAAAATGACCCCCAAGATAAATAAGAATCCCTAACATCCAGAGTTTAATATGAAATTCAACTTTCCACTAAACAATCCAGTTTGATTTCTCGAAAGAGTCTGATTCTAGGACTTAGATAGGAAATATATAAGATAAGCCCAGAAAATCTTGTCAAACCAGATAGTACAATAGAAAGTAAGCAATCAAAACTAGTAGAGTCCTGTCAGAACATGCCAAATGGAACAGGCTCCCACTGGTCAAAAATGAGACAACTGAGCTTCAAGAAGATGATTATGCTGGGCTTCCCTGGTGGCCAGTGGTTAAGAATCCGCCTGCCATACAGGGGACACGGGTTCAAGCCCTGTCTAGGAAGATCCCACATGGCCGAGAGCAACTAAGCCCATGCACCACAACTACTGAGCCTGTGCTCTAAGCCCGCAAGCCACAACTACCGAGCCTGCGTGCCACAACTACTGAAGCCCACATGCCTAGAGCCCATGCTCCACAATGAGAGAAGCCACCGCAATGAGAAGACCGCACACCACAACGAAGAGTTGCCCCTGCTCACGTCACCCTGCTCACTGCAACTAGAGAAAGCCCGCGCACAGCAACGAAGACCCAATGCAGCCAAAAATAAATTAAATTAATTTATAAAGAAAAAAAAGAAGATGATAATGCCAACAGACTGAAACACATCAAAATACATTTAAAACTATGAGTCTATAAAGATAGAGGGAAAAAGCCAGTGAGTGGGTCTCTAGAAGATGATTGGAAATCAATTCACTATCCTGGAAACTGGTAAATTAAGAAAAGTAAGTAAGCATCTATACTGCCTTCCTTATATGAATTGTACCATTGGGTAATTACCTTAACAGACGAGGAACAGCAACTCTTCATAAAATTATTCCATCTGATAAATGAAAATGAAATACTAACATTAGAATATCACCATGTCCCAAGGCATTAGCATGAATGGTTGCTAGCATTATAACACAGGATTACAGAGAAGGAAAAAGTCTGGCGGTCGGGGGGGGGGGGGGGGGGGGGGGCGGGCACTGAGAGAAAACCAGACATTATGTGTCTCCTAACAAAAAACCACCACCACCAATAGGTTTGCAAAGGGATCTAACCCATCAAGCCTTCGGAACCATCTGCCAATATGCAAGAAGTCAGAGGGCAGAGGAATGTGATGAATAGCAAAATACTAAGTATGAAATTACCAATCCAGACTGGGAAATTCTGTAGGTTAAAATGAACTAAGTTCTTCAACAAATGAATTCCAAAGAAGAAATAGATATAGAGAGAAACTATATGCTAAAAGACCTAACAGGCACAGACAATATGCAAACAAGGTGTAAGACTATAGTTTAGGGATGCACACTTGGGTAATAAATTGATAAAGAAACTCAAGGGAGTGATTAATATAAATATCAAGGTAGTGAAATTGATCCTATATTCTTCTTCTTTTCCAAACTTATCTTTGCTGATTTTTTCAAGCTAGATTTTGGATTTCTTGAAGTACTGCTGGTACAGTATGAATTAGATATTATCCTGTTTGTTGCTGTACTTAATAAATATACATTAATTAGGTGAATGAATACGTTCAGCCTCTGGATCCCTGTTACTATGCTCTACTTTTTTCCTCGTAGTAATTTTCACCTCCTAGCATACTATGTCATATACTCATTTATTATATTTATTGTTTAATGTCCATCTTCCTCTGATAAAACAAGCTCCTCAGGAGCTGGAATCTCTATTTTGTTCACTGATATTTCCTAGTGCCTAGAACATTGGTACTTAATAAGCACTCAGTACATAATTGTGAAATGAATGAATGAATGACCATAAGAAATATTCACTGAATATACTAGTTAGAACTTTAAAATACTTTTTCCTCAAAAAATATTTTGCAAAGTACTTATTATAAAAATATATATGCTTCCCCTAACAGATATTATTAATTCCTACAATCATGTATACATCCAAGCTGACTAAACAACAGCCTACTACAAAGAGGAAATCAATACAAGATTCCTTCTTGAAATATGCTCAGGAGGTCTAAGATCAGTGGAAACAAGAGAATATGTGCTCCTCTATAATTGGCTTTTGAGTAAGGACACTGTCTTACAGAAAGGCTCCAACTTAGTCATAATCAGTTTATCAAGCATATTAGTTGTTCTGGAAGAAAGAACAAAAAAACATTACCCTGGATAAATTAAATATCATTTGTCATTTTAATACACCAAATAACAAACAACATAATTTTAAATGAACTTGACTTAATATATACTAATAAGACAGTCTACTACTTTTATGGTGGTCTTAAAAACAGTACCTGCAAACAGCACTTTGTAGTTTTCATTGGAGCCTCACCACAACCCTAAGAGCTAGGTAGAATAAATATGATCCTCATTTCAAGGATCAGGAAACTGAATCCTAGAAAATTTAAACGACTAATAGTACTTGAATACATGTTTTTGAACTTATTTCTTTCTGAAGAAGCAAGAAATTAAACAAAAAGCAAATATTCGGAGTCAGAAGTAGATTTCTACTCTGACTCTGTAATTACTTGCTGTGGAAACATCAGCCAATGAAATATCTACTCTAAGCCTCAATTAAACATCTTTTTATTTGTCACTATGCAGAAAAGGATAAAGAAACAGCCACGCATCAAAGGAAATCTATTATCCAATTATCTATATATTGAAAATATACTAAGGTTTGTTATTTATTGATTCTTGGGGGTTTCTCTGGAACTTGACATTGTTGTCTATTTTTCCTTCTGTTAGCAAGATGCCTCTAGATCTAAGAATTCACTATTGTATAATTTATCCCTCTACTGCCACCCAACTGGACTGCTGAAGCTGGGCCAGTCATTTGGCACTGTGCTGTGAAACTGCTAAGATAGTAAGGCTCTATTGTTCTACCTCTCTTATCTTTCCTCTTTCAAATGCATCTGTGGCCAATGATAGAACTTTCAGGTCAATCCTATTCCACCCATATGCCCCACCTCCAGTGCCTAAGCCCTCAATTTTTTGGAGTTGTATAAAAATTAACCTTGGTAAAGAACCAGCCAGGTCACAAAGTTCCTGTCTTCCTATTTTTCCTCTCTTGTGCCCTTTTTGGCTAGTAGCCTCCTTAACATTCTGTCATTCCCTAAGGAACACTGGCTCTGATCAATTTTACAAACATTTCTTGAGTGCCTTCTGCACTGGCAATACTAAGGTGCTAGGAATACAAAGATATGTAGAGCACAATCTGTATCCTTAAGGAAATTTTGTTTATTAGGGGAGAAAGATAATTAAAGGGATCATATTGCTATAATTCAATATATACAGTGGTTAAAGGTAAACTGAAGGTTTTACGAAAACAGAGAGGAGAAATAATTAACCACTGTAAAGGTAGGAATCACATTAATAAAGGCTACAGGAGAAATGAAATCTGCTCTTGCAGCACAAGTAGGAATTAGCAGGTGAAGAAGAGTATTACAGGTGTGAAAATAACATGAGTAACTGCATAGAAGCATGATGCCAAAGGTTTTGTTCAGGTTACAAGCAGTTGGGTATTTCTGGAGCATAAAATGTGCTTGAGTTTTGGACACGTTCATTCAAGGTGCGTTGGGGATGATTAAATAGAAATGTTAATCAGAAAGTTTACAAGAAAAGTCAAGATTAAATATTTGGTAGCCACCAATAGTATAGCAAGATGAAAATAAGCACAATGAAGAAAAATCAAATAAGGTAAGGAGGAGACAAAGCATTGTTATTTTATATAGCATAGTCAGGAAGTGCCTCACTTTTCAGGTGATTTTTGAGCAGAGATCTAAAGTGAGAAGGTGAGTTACATGAATGTCTCAGGATAGAGCTTTCCAGGATTAAGAAACAGCAAATGCAAAGGCCTTGAGTTAAGGGTGTGCTTGGATTATTTGAAGAACAATGGGTTATATCAAATAGAATCTTAATGACCATTATACAGACTTCACTATATGGAATCTTACCCTGAATAATACTGAAATCCAGTAGAAGTTTAGACTGGAAAAGTAATATGATTTATGTTTTAACAAATTTACTCTGGCTATTGCCTATGGAATCTACTATGGGGCAAGAGGCAAAAGCAGAGGGTTTTATTGTTTTGTTTTTGTTCTAGGAAGCTATACCATTAATTCACGAAAGAATGATGGTAGTTTAGAATGGTAATAAGAAATGGTAGGATTCTGGGTACCTTTTGAAAGTAGAGCTCCCAGTATCTTCTGAGTTTGAGTATGTGAGAAAGGATAAAATTAAGATTCAAAACATAATGAAAAGTCTCAAATAAGAAAGACCAGTCAGTGAAAAAGGAAAACAAGGCAAGAATGATGACACAGCAGTTCTAAGAGGAAAGATTATAGTGATACTGGATCTAGTCCCTGCTATTGAGAAACTAATGAATAAAATAATTTAATAATATTTCCCATTTTTTCTAGTACTTTAAAGTTTTCAAACATTTTCACATAAAAGATTTCACTGTATAGCACCTCACATGGACCAACTGACCTGTTCAAGTTGAATTTTAATAATTATAAAACTGAGGGTCAGAGAATGAGTGAATTCAGAGATTGTCCAAGGCCAAACTATTTGACTGCAGGTCTCTTTACAGTTTTCTTTACGTTCTCATACATGAACATATTTGTAAACACATATGTATATATATATAGAACAGTGTGAATACTGAACAGTTGAGGGGAAAACACTACAGAGTATAGGGATTAGTCAATGACATAAAAACATACAGTAAGTACCTAGTGAAGTTTAAAACCAAGGAAGGAACAGAAATATAAGGAAAGAATGAAGGAAGAAGCTTGCATTCAGGAGTCAAATTGGCTCTCCGTACCATATGAAGTATTTAAACAATACCATCCTCAAACAACACAGGGCAAAATAAGCTTTAGCACATGATTATAGGCATTTTTCTCTCAGACTTAGGTGCTGGGAAGATCTTTCACTAAGGAAAAAGGACTATAAGCCCTAGGAAAGATGCAGAGGTAAATACATATAGTCAGTATCTTTATATCAGAGCTAATTCTGGTAAAGCCTGGAAGATTTTCTAAACCTGTGGAATATTCCCATTCATGTTACTTTCCTTTTCTTCTCTGTTGCATCTATGAATTAAAGTAAAACTTTAAACCAAAGTTTAAAAAAAAAAAAAGAGAATGATGACACAGAGCAAAGGAAGTATACTTGTTTAAGGAAAGTTTATAGAAGGAGAATATAACAATATTACCTAAAACAGTAGAAGAAAAAAAAGGATAAAAATATCTGTTGGACTTAACAATTTTGAAGTTGCTATGCTTTGCCAAAGCAGTTTCATTGAAGTGGCAAGGGGAAAATCAGATTGCAATGGGTTGGAGGGTGAATGGAGCCCAAGGAATGAGAGATAACACTAAATGTTACCATTTCAAAACTCAACAGAGAGGAAAGAAGAGGGTTATGGTTGTTGAATATTTGGAGTAAAAAGATTTAATCAGTCATGTGATGCGATTTAGAACCAGAAAAGATCCAGGGTCATCTCTTTTAATCCAGAGTTTCAAAGACACCCCAGTGAAATGCATCATTTCCTTTGCCAGTCAAGATTTAAATGTCAGTGTTCCCTGGAACCTGAGTCAAGGAGAGAACTCCAGAAGAAACAACTCAACTATTCAGCAATTATCCAAACAGAAGCATAATGGATCCAAAGAGTCACCAAAGCACTACCTAACTGTCTTTTGGGAAAATGATACATCCATTAATTTGTATGACATGGGTCCAGTGGTTGAGACTTCGCCTTCCAGTGCAGGGGGTGCGGGTTCGATCCTGGTTGGGGAGCTGGGATCCCACATGCCTTGTGGCCAAAAGACCAAAAAAACACAAACAGAAGCAATATTGTAACAAATTCAATAAAGACTTTTTAAAAAATGGTCCACATGAAAAATCTTTTAAAAAAATTTGTATGACATTTTATTCAGTTGTACTAATACCTAGTTTAGTAGCTTCGCCTGATAAATCATCTGTTCAGCTTCAGCTTTTGCTAAGCAGATAAAAAGTTAAATTCCATAAATAAGCATGCATCTTACTTTCACTTATTTAAATAAGATTTACACAGATTAAAAGATCATTTAATTATAGTGGTCTCAATAAGACCTTAATATTTTTCAAACTTTTAATCAAGTACATCTAACATAGATAGATTATGCAATACCCCCCTAAATGTTCATATATTAACTTGTGTTTTTTACATTATCCTCCCATTAAGAACAAACAGAATAACAGTCATAAAAATTTTCTAATGGAAGGAATTTTAGAGACATCATATCCAAACACCTTCATATTTATAAATGAGGAAACAAGCTCAGGAAATCTTCTTGGTCAGATTATATAAATACCAGTAGAACAAGATGAAACTATAGATTCCTGGATTTCAGTAGTTTTCTTCCCACAACTGCAATCTATAATTCTTTTAAGTCATCTCTGAAAAAAGTACTGGGATACCATCACCAAAATTAAATATCTAAAATGTACTGACTCCCTTTCTATATTTGGCTATAGGCATTATTCCCAGCAACTCTAAGAGACAGGTACTATTATTACCCCAATTTAGAGGTGGAGAAACTAAGCCTTAAATACCCTGAGCAACTTTTCCATGGCCACTCAGATAGCAAGTGGTAAAAATGGAATGGCACCTCAGGCTCTTGACAGTCTGCTCATTTCCTGATTCAGACTAAGCAGCTTTCAAGACTTAATTCAGAAAGCATTAATTGAAAAGCTACTACCAGGAAGGCACTATCTTGGAAGTTGAGTAAGACATGTAAGATACAGAGCTTAAAAACCTATGCATACACCACTAACTGTGATACAGAGTAAAATGGGTAAAGGGTGTTTAGGAGGAAAAAAAAAAAGCAAAGTGCACAGAAGAGACAGCAATTTCAGGGCTGAGGGTGAACATGAAAGTAGTCAATACTACCTTATAAACTGCTGAGATCTGCTTTGAACCAATCTGCACCAGCAGAGCCCAACGGATATAAAAATATTTCCCTTTAATATTTTTATATGTTTGTCACCCAATTCAACTTTTTTCCACACTATACTCAACACAGACACTTCTAGACTTAGTTAGCACTCAAGGCATTTTTTTTTCAATAAATTTGTTTTATTTATTTTTTTATTTTTGGCTGCGTTGGGTCTTCATTGCTGCATGAGGGCTTTCTTTAGTTGCATCGAGCAGGGGCTACTCGTCATTGCAGTGTGAAGGCTTCTCATTGTGCTGCCTTCTCTTGTGGCGGAGCACAGTCTCTAGGCACACGGGCTTCAGTGGTTGTGGCTTGCGGGCTCTAGAGCACAGGCTCAGTAGTTGTGGTGCATGGGCTTAGCTGCTCTGCGGCATGTGGGATCTTCCCAGACCAGGGCTCAAACCCGTGTCCCCTGCATTAGCAGGTGGATTCTTAACCACTGTGCCACCAAGGAAGTCCTCAAGGCATTTTCTTTAATGCCCATGGTGCAGAGGTTAAAAAGTATGCAGTAAATAAATCAGCAGTGCAAAAGCTCTCTTAATATATCAAAGAATCTTTACAGAAAGTTATTAGAGTCCTCAAAGTCTCCATAAAATAGTCTATTTACATTCACTGTCCACTTAAGTGGCAACCTCTAAATTTATGAGTTAGCTACTTGCTGAAATATCATATAATTTGCTGAGTGTTAATTTCTTAGATGACCCTGGTCCTGTAAGAAAATTGCAAGCAAGAGTCCAAAGAAACTAATACATCCCATTTCTGGACTCTTAGATACTAACCCAGACCACTCAAGAATCACTGTGCCCTCAATGGTGTTTTTGACAAATGTTTATACTATGATACATTGAAGATTAGAGAACACACCTATAATTTTTCTTTACGGCCCTATATTTTAGCTATATTTTTCTTCAACTAATTGTTACCAATATGTTTTACTTTTAAATACCAACTTGCAAAATAAACTACATACATTAAAAAAAAAAAGTCAATCGAAAAGCCATTGTTTTCTCCATTTTCTTAGTATAAACATTACTGTTGCAAGCTAATTCATGCTAAGCATGAGTGTGTGGAGGTGAAATAGTATTGTTTCCTTTTTATTTCAAGAGAGGTCTATCCAAGCTTCCACTTCAAACTATTTGATTGTTTTCCCAGTGTTGAACAAGGGGAGCTCTGCATCCCTTCCCAGTGTACAGAGTTCTGACCCCCTAAGAAGGTGAAAGTACAAGGGAAAGCTTTAGCATATGCTGCCTGGCCAAACATCTCCAGAGTCTCTCATAAATAAGAGAGGGCTTGAAGCATCTCTCTACACCAATGTTGGCCAAACTACCCTCATTTGCATACTGAGGTCCTGACTTTTATCCCTGTAACACCTAGACTCATATACTTTGTATTTTAATTTAAATGGTATCATTAATTTTACTTTAATAAAATTCACTTAAAAAAACTTTCTACCGTTATTGTAAATGAAAAATCAATATCATGTGTCATTAAAAATGTCATAAACATCTTGCTAGATGCAGCTGCTTGCCAAGGCCTGCTTCCCAATTATTAAATAGGGAGATAGCAAGTGTTGGTGAGCTATTTAAGACACATTAACACCACACTGAAGTCTGGTTGTTTTTTGTTTTTGTTTTTTTTCTCCTTATTCTAATAGGAAGAATATTGCAAAGAAGTGCTTCTCTTCTAAAATCTGGCTCAGTGTTTTAAATGTTGTGCCCATGTACCTTCTAAAATCATCTCAAGTTCCTCCAGGCAGCCAGGTGGCACTCTGAGAACACTGCTGTAAATTATTCAGATTTTCATAAGCCCAAACCCTGCCACTTCTAATTCATCCATAATTCAGTAGCACTGTTGTCATCTACAATCTTATCTGAGCTCTCCCTTCCCTCTCCCCACCCACTCTGTCTTTACCGTGCTCTTCTCAGAGCAGGATTAGTCTTGTTGTTTGGACACTCCTTCCCACTGTGTTCCACGGGCAGGTAGCAGTCACCATTACCTAGCAAATTTCTAGCTCAATCCCAAGTTCAAAAAAATAATGGTGGGTCCCATATCTATCTGCTCATACTGCCTCTAGATTTACTTTTCATTTCAGTGTTCTACTTTCAAAGGTTTAGACGTTTCTCATAAATGATGAGATGCCTAAAAAGCCTGTCTTCCTTAACATGAACTATTTTCCTTCATTCTACTTGTTAATAACTCTATGTTCCACTTGGAACCAAAAGTTCATATTCTCAGCTCTGCAATAACTATATTGCTCATTCTAACTTTTACAAACTCTAACTTTGGATATGAGATTTTTCTCATCCATAATATTCTTAAAATATAAATTTCCCACATGGTATATTTTCTACTAGAAAATAGTCAAATAATGCCAGCACAATACATACTTTCCTTTTGAAACTACAGGTAGAGCTGTGTGACCTGACAAAGAAATGCTGGCAGTCAAATTAAGATGTTGTGTACTATCTTTATTGTAATCTCCTTCCCAATTATCCTAGTTTTTAAAAAAATCAAATTTAACATTGTTGAAAACTCAGCATCGATATAAAATAATGAGTCAGTGTCCAGGATTAGTTGTAGTATATGCACTTGCGTCATTTTTTTCATACAACCAAACTTCTGCCAGGGTATTTCCTAAACATTACATGTGATCAAATGGCTTTTCACCCATTTTATGGGCTTTTAAAAGCTCACCACAATTTCATTTACAGCTATTATTTCTAATACAGTTGGGCACTGACCTGATGACCCATCAGATCATCCAGAATTCAAAATAAAGGACACATACTGGTCAACCGCTAGCTGGCAAATCCCTCAGTGACCGGGTCATGAGTGAACTAAACGCACTCATCAAGTATACAGGAAAAGATTAATGGAAGAGGAAGAAAATCTTCAGCTAATGCCACAGTAAAACTAGCTATTCTACAGAGACATTAAACACAAAATTCAGCCACACTGGCACAGAACTCTACACTGGGGCATTAACCACTTTCAGACAACTCAAATATTCTTTCTCTAATTAGTAAATGGTGCCTACATTTAACAGAGTCAATGATTTGAGCTGAAAATAAAATACACATTGTATTGAGATGACCCAAATATCAATAATTCATTAAAATGATCTCAAAATGAGGGGTTTATTTCACATAGGGGAAAAATTGTAAGAAAGAGGCAATTAGATGATAGATATGGTATTCCTGTGGTGAGCTACTGCAGCAGCTCATCATATTTACCCAGGTATCTCTTTAAGGTCTTATTTGTGAAAGGTTGTGATAAAATGGAATAGAACTTTAAATTCATTTGTCTTTGAGATTATCACTCTATTTAACCTCGAAAGCTTTTTTCATTTTCTCATGCCTTTGTTTGCTTTCAGGAATTTATCTTCACTTTAACTTTAATCCGTCTTATATCTCCTGCCTCCATCTTTGATCCACAAAGTTCAACCTTTTTTTTTTTTTAATCTGCAGTGTCTACAGTGTAGGTGGGGGTAGGGAGGGCTTCCACCTCCTTTTTTATAAAGGTATATAATATGGTCATGTTAAAAAGTTACACATTCATAAGTTTGTGTGTACACCTGTGAGATTAACCAAGGATCATTTTATTCGTTATGTTGAAAAAACTGGCATCCAAGTAAAACTCATTCCATATTAAGTAGCAGTTTCACCTGGGATTTACAACACTGATTCTGTCAGTTACACTATCCTCAAGGTAACAGCATTTTGTCTCAAGAAGCCCAAGCATTTCAACATTCTTCTTACAAAAGTGGAAGCAAACACTTATCAACATTGCCATAAGAACCATGAAACTAGCTTTGCAATGGGTATCCTAGAGCTCTGTGCAGAATTGCAATAGTTTAGACCAGCTTTTCACAATCCGGGACATTTTTTACATCAGCTATTGCAAACACAAAACCTAAGATCTGTTAGCTTTCCAAGCCTCCCCCACAAATTATATACACTGGCTCCAAAAATTTTAAATATATATATATTCAAATAATGTCCATAAAAGAAATAATTTATTCTTTTAAAATAAAATTATCTTAAAATTTCAAATTAAAAAAAATCAGTTTAATGTGATGCATTCAAATGAGTGCATTAGAACTAGAATTTGATATAAGGAATGGGGTCTGCCAAAGTAAGCATGCCTAGGACATATGCTGTGATCACTATAGATCTTCATTCATATGTCAGCAAGGCAGTAATTACAGACTGTGAAACACTGAGAATTTCATAAGGCAGTGAAAAATCTGTATTAGAATCGTCTAGAAAGTACTTTCTCATAGACATTAAATCAGATAAAATGGGATTTCCCTAAAATCTTACCCAGTGAAAAGAAAATCCCAGGAGCCTTCAGTCTTCTTATTATAATTGATCTTATTCTTATCTCACTTCTGAAAACAATATGAGTAGAACAGCTATATTCCAAGATAATTACAGCTGATAGTGTCCCAAAGTTATCATGATTATCAATGCATCTATGATAGCTTTTTTTCTTTTTTCACCAACAATTTAAACATGCCAAAGATATACCATAGCAGAGATGCTCAGGAAATGTTCCCCTACAGTAGTAATTGTTTCATATTTATTTTACTTAACAACTCAGAATATCTAACAATGACCCCCATACATTTCTTGCCTGAGAAAAATCAGAGAAGAGAATTCTCAGTAGAATGTCATGGGCTTTTAAGGATCAGACTTATAAACTACCTTATATCAAACCACCACATCCTATTATAGTTCCATACCTTGGTGAAGCCCCTATATAAACTTGGACTTGAAATCAAGCACCCCAGTGTTACAAAGCTAGCCTGTTTTTTTCACAATAGCAATTCCATGGAGAGAAACTGCTCTCACTTTCTAACAGGTTTGAGACTCTGAAATGTGACTGCTTCTCTTCAGTAATTTTCCATCACATGTACAAGATATATCTTGACAATGAAATAATGTTTCTTATTTACCTCTTCAAGATTGAAAATACTCCTATATAACGGGCATTCGTTTTTACTTAAATAAAACCAGGATTGATCTCTGTGACTGCGTTTCTTTTTCCAAATATTTCCTCATAAAAAAAACACTGACTCATAGGACTTGATGGGGAAATTTCTTTTTAACATGCTACCTGTATCTGAAAGTGAAATACAGACCTACCATTGTTACAACATGCTGTTTGAGTTATATCGAGGCAGTCACATTTAGTGGTTAGCTTACTTTGTGACCATTGATCTAGCTGCTGAGAATACAAGTTGCAATAATGGACACAGTTTAAAGCCATGAACTGAGAATATGGATTAGCAACTCCATGCATATGACGCCTGCTGCGGACTGAAAGTTTTTAAGTAAACTAAAACATTTCCAGTAGTAGAAATGGAAATGAATAATTTTGAAAATTTATATCATAGTGATGAATTATCACAAAGTTTCAGAACTGTGGCTACCAACATCCCCACCAGAGGATTTACTATGTTGCATTATGAATGGGAAGCCCAACCCACTTATAAATCAATCAAAAGCAGTATTAAGGATGAAGTTCATACTGAACTGCAAGTCCTTGTATAGGAATTTATCTCTGTCAAACAACCAGTGGTTCTATTTTCCCCAGCTGCACTACAATAGTAGGTTGGATGATAAATAATAAGTAAGGCATTTAATATTTAAGGTTTCCACATAATAAACTTCAGTAACTATAAATGACACTAATGCCCTGAGATCTTCCAAAATTTCCTGGGAAAAGGGTTAAGAAGGATATATAAGGTTTATCAAAGTTTATGTACAAAAAAGAAGAATCTAGATTTTACCATACACAGGATAGATTTCACTACTTAGAGCCAGGTAAAAAGAAAGTATTACCTGAAAGACTGAAAGATCATAATTATTCTGTTTCTATATAAAGAAATGTTAATACTTTCAAGCTACAAAGGTCCTGGAGGTGAGAGTAACATGACAGGCTGGCACTTAGGAACTATGAGATCCCAGCTCTCTCGCTTATGTCAGTTACTTAAATTTGCTGTACCTCAGGTTCCTTGTCTATAAAATGGGGCAGATTAAAGGAGAAAAACAGTTATAAAGAATTTTGCACAGTGCATTCTGAAACATTGTGAGTGCTCATAAACATTAACTTTACATCCCATAATAATTATACAAGATTAACAAAATATTGCCAGTAACTATCTGGCAATTCTGCTTCAATAACATAAAGCATAATGTTATATAACATAAATTTGTTTTGTTTTGGTGGTGTCAGTTCTATGTGACTAAACACTTCCAGAGGTCTAGAAAATTGCTTGCTGTCTAAGTATGTTAAGTAGATTTTTCTCTCTGGTAACTGATTTATACTTTTCATATAGTTAGCAGAACCACAAACAAAACAAATAAATGAAAGTCTTCATTTTTATCAAAATTTTCAAATTCAGCATGGCATAGTAAAAAAGAATGGGCTTTGGAGTTAGAAATAGCTGTGTTTAAATCCTAGTTTTACACTATAAACATGTTTAAGTCACTTAAGAGGTCTGAGCTTCAGTTTTCTCATCTGTCAAACTGGAGTAATACTGCTTTGCAAAGTGGAAAGAACTAAATAAAAATCATGTCTGTGTGTATATGTGTGCATGTATAATTATACATATTTAAGTTTATATATATATATATATATATATAAATCTGGCAAGGTGTCTCACATATAATAACTCAAGCTTATTTTTTAAATTAAGAATTTGTGATTAATGATGACTGAATTAATAAATATCTCTATATTGCACTTTAATTCCTGGTCAGTACCAGTGCTCTAATTCATCTGTATAAACCACAATACCTACATCTGGACTTTTGTACCTTAAAAGCGTCTCATCTATAAGGGTATGTTCAGAACTTGCGTGGGATAAGATGATATTTCTGCTCCTCACGTAACTGCCAAATAGTGCAAAGGAAAAACTGCAAATCTAACAACTGCTACTAGGCTTATTAATTTTCAGGATGACTACTAGAAAGTACCAAGTGGTCTTTATTCTTCCTTGGGTTATTATGTAGTCTAGAGCTTTAGAAGACTTTCTAAGCAGTGCCCTCACTTCCCACTGAATTTTTTTCTTCTAGCAAATAAAAGGGGCATAAATGTAAGAACAATATTAATCATTTATTTGTCTTTATACAATTGAGAAATTGTCTCTGTTTTCAGAATTAAGGGACACATTTTAGAAAGACAGCTGTAGGGCCATCAAGTAAGACTTGTTTAATGGCTCATGGACCTTTGTTAAAGATGGCTTACATGGACATCTCTACAGAGTCAACATGGGGAAATGGCCAACAGGTTTCTTTCTGTGCATAGCCTTGTTCCTGCTACCCAGTTGTTGATTTGCTATGTTTGGTTCCCTGTGCTTGGAACATTCAGACGCCCAAATCTTCACATGCCACTGTCCTTGTCATTCAGTTTTTAAATGTCCCCTCCTCAGAGAGGCTTTCCATGACCAATCCACCTAAGTTACCACCTGACTCTGACCAACCACATCACTTTTTATCCTATCAGTTTGTCTTGTTTTCTTTTAGCAATTATCATTATCTTATTCATGTACTGAATTACTCGTTTAATAAACTTGTTTAGCTTGGAATCCTGGCAGCTTCTTCACCACTGTACTGCTAACATCTAAACTACTACCTGGCCTATAACAAATACTCACTATTTATGAACTGAAAGGATGAATCCTGGTGTCCATTACATATAGTGGAAAAGATAAGCTCTTTCAAAAGCAAACTGCCTATCTAGACATTCTTTATCAAGGTATAATTCCACCTTCTTTACAAAATGTACTTGCCCCTAAAGAACACAAGTCTAATGTGGTAATATCTTTGGCCCAATCCACCTCAGGCCATAAATGAAAGTAAAGGGAGCCACTTATCCAGAAAGATAATAACAAAAGTGGGTTCCTGTTAGGACTGAAAATACATGTAGCTTCATAAAGTGAAAGCCTGAAAGAAAAATGCCAGACAGTAAATCTATGTTTTAGCAAAGCTGACAGATTTCTTCACTAGGAAAAAAAAAAACCCTGCATTACAAGCCTCTGTTAGATGGTAAAAGCAGATAATATCATCATGTAGTTCTTAGTGATCCACCATGATGTATAGCTAGCTGTACAGTATCTCCCCGCTCCTGAATTAATTACTAAAAAAGAGAAAGAAAGAATTTTGACACTGAAGTACAGTTTGCACTTCAGGAATTGCTTTCTTTATGTAGATAAATAACTTTTTATTCATTATGTATCCAAATATCCATAACATCTCCCAATATTTTTTTAGTTACTTCTGAGTTGTCCATCTGTCACAGCCTCTTTATATGCACCTAGAATATTGCCTGTGAATATTTCCTGGAGGTACACAGAAACCTGGGCAAGGCCATATAATTCTGATATCCAGAATTAACCTCTAGTTTTCTCCCCTTTTCTACCATCTTGTGTTTCTAGTTTTCTAACTCCTAGTTGGCTATTTAAACTTGCTTCAGGCCCTCCCTTCACTTGCAATCTGTACTTTCTTTGGAAACCATTTTAATTTCCCATATTTAGTATGTCTGGTTCCCTCCCATAAAAGACAGACTCTCCTGGTTTCTAACACACCAGAAGAGAAGGAGAGCTCATACTTCTTCAATAGGCATCAAAAGAATATTGTAAATCACACAGTGGGGTTTGGGTATCAGGTCTGTTATATTGCATTCTTTATTCTTTGGCCATTGATAGCCTTCTTATGGGGACTGTAATAATTCTCAGTTAACTTGAAATTTTCCTTTTGTGATGGTATTCTGCTTTATTTTGTCCCACTTCCCACATTACCAGTTCTTTGAGGACAAGGACCATGTTTTTACTCAGTGTGAAAGCCTCTGCAACACTTAACACATAGTACTTCTAAAAGGTTGTCAAATTAACTGAATTGAATTAAATTCTAGACAAATGGGCATTTTTTGCTAAAACTTTAATGTCAAGTTTTAATTTTAAGACTTCTATTTTATAGATGCTTTGTTTTGATTATACATGATGATATTGTCTGCTTTTACCATCTAACAGAGGCTTGTCATGCAGTTTTTTTTTTTATAATTCATTTTATAATTGCTGCCTACCTGGGAAAATCAAACTTGGACACAAATATATGCAAAACAGCATTTAAAATGTCTCAGAAAAGTTGATCCTGGTGGTGCATGTTAGAATCAGGAAGATTAGAAAAGGAGATAGGGCCTAATCTCAGACCTACTTCCTGAATTAGTATCCCAACTGTCTCGGACATATATCCCTATAAAGAACTACTGATAGAAGTACAGGCAATTACAAAGGAGTTCAGGAAATGAAGTTACTTTATAGAGACATTGTGAAAGTCAAATAAACTTTGTTTTCAGAAAGAGCATCACAAACTGGAAAGTGCTAATATGTTAATGACCAGTCTCATCAGCATCATCACTTCCACTAGGAATTTTCTGGTAGCTACCTGGGGAGAAAGTTTCTGAGCTCAGCTTTCAGAGATGCACTGTATCTGAGACAGACCATAATTAAAAAAAAATATCCCATGAATCTTCACTTCCTCACTCTAATCTATTTTCAATTGTTTACCAATTTTTTCCAACTCAATTCAACTTTTAAAAATCACCAAACTGATTTATGAAATTTTCATCTTTAAATCTTACTCTAATTTTAGATACATCCAATTATTTCTAACTTGGTGAATTATTCTTGTTAGTTCTTAAAAATTCATAAAAAGGGGACATATTTGTCTATTAGAATAACCAAACTGTACCCTACTATGTGGTCTTGGTGTGATCCAAACCTTGGAGTATATTAAACAGTATCACTCACAACTTGATCTGAAAATATGAAAATGTTTATTATATTCAAAATACTTTGATAACTGGTTGCTTTGTTCCAATATGAAACTTCACCAGATTCTATCTGGCCTTATGCCATAATTCTTAATTAATACTCTTAGGTTCCACAACATGGTTCAAAAACAATGGGGGCTTCCCTGGTGGCGCAGTGGTTGAGAGTCCGCCTGCCGATGCAGGGGACACGGGTTCATGCCCCAGTCCGGAAAGATCCCACATGCCGCGGAGCGGCTGGGCCCGTGAGCTATGGCCACTGGGCCTGCGCGTCCAGAGCCTGTGCTCCGCGATGGGAGAGGCCGCAGCAGTAAGAGGCCCGCATACCGCAAAAAAAAAAAAAAAAAAAAAAAACAATGGTAAATCATTCCGTTACAGACAGTGATTTCTGAATTAATTTCTAAGCACCAGCAGCAATTCTACTATTACGAGCTGCATTTAGATCATAAATTATTCTGTGGGTCCTGCTGCCGATGCCAAACAAGTATGATGTTGCTAATACATGTGAAGATGGCAATTTGGCAAAATAATATTTAGAGCACAAAGAGCAAAATTATTACCTCCTCTTGGTCAGGACCCTCTTGTAGCTAAAATGATGAAAAACTAGCCAAATAGTCCCTGAAACACATTTGTTGAAAATCTGCTTCATCTTCAGCAAACACCTGAGAAGAAACTAGTCAGCAGCTTGACAGATTCAAGACAGAGAGAAGCAACATCTTTCCCTGGCACTATTTTAAATTGCTACATGGGAGGGTGAATCAGTGAAACTGGGGTCAGTGGAAAAAAAAAAAAAAAAAGGAATAACTGCTTGTTAGAAAAGAAGAGGGGGGCAATAGAGAATGCTGAAGGAAATGTTATACTTCCAAAATATATATTAACAATAAACCTGTAGCAACTTCATGTACTTAAGGAAATAACTTCAATTAGGAAAAAATTACATCTAAGAAATAAAATATGTGCCTAGAAATCAAAATAAAGCATGATTTTTAAAAGTGCTGTTAAGCCTCAGAAGTATGTTCAAGACTTAGCTTAATCCACAACTCAAGATACTACAAGAGTTTTAAGAGGGTCATAGGAAACAGGAAAATATTTTCTGACTATCAGCTTGACGTAAAATAGCCATACCTAAAGCAGATATTGTGACAGCAACTCTGCAGTACAGGGGTCAGCAAACACTTTTTGTAAAGGGCCAGATAGCAAATATTTTAAGACTTGTGGGCCATAAAGTCTATCACAACTACTTAATTCTGCCACTGGTAGTGCAAAAGCAGCCACAGACAATATGTGAACAACTGGATGTGGCTGTATTCCAATTAAATTTATTTATAAAAAACAAGCAGCCCATTAGAATTGTGGCCAATATCCACAACACTGACCAAATGCTGGATGTGGAACAATAGGAACTCTCATTCATTGCTGATGGGAATGTAAAATGACAAAGCCATTATGGAAGACAGTTTGGCAGGTTCTTACAAAACTAACCATATTCTTACCATACACTCCAGCAATCATGCTCCTTGCTATTTACCCCAAAGGAGTTGAAAACTTATGTCTACACAGAAACTTGCACATAGATGTTTACAGCAGATTTATTCATAATTGTCAGAATTTGGAAGCAATAAGATGTCCCTCAGTAGTGAATGGATAAATAAACTGTGGTACATCCTGACAATGGAATAGTATTCAGTGCTAAAAAGAGATCAGCTGTCAAACCATGAAAAGACACGGAAGCATCTTAAATGCTACTACTAAGTAAAAGAAACCAATTTCAAAAAGCTACATACAGTATGATTCCAACTATATGACATTCTGGAAAAGGCAAAACTATGGAGACAGTAAAATGATCAGTGGTTGCCAGGGGTTATGGGATGGAGGGATGAACAGGCAGAGCACAAAACATTTTTAGGGCATTGCATGACACTACAATGGTGGCTGTATGTCATTATGCATTTGACAAAACCTGCAGAATGTACAACACCAAGAATGAACCCTAATGTAAACTACAGGCTCTGGCTGATGATATGTCAGTGTAGGCTAATCGACTGTAACAAATATAGGTCTCTGGTGGGGGATGCTGATAAAGGAAGAGACATGTGTGTGTGGGGGCAGGTATACGGGAAGTCTCTGTACCTTATGTTCAATGTTGTTATACACCCAAAACTGCTCTAAAAAATAAAGTCTATTACAAAACAAAAACAGGCAGTCCACAAGGTCTGAGAGAGTTAAAGGAGTTCCCAACTATAAAGTGTTTAGTAAAGTCTCTCACACACAAGATATTTAATAAATTTAAGCTATTATTTTTATATTTATGCTGTTCCATAAACCTCTGAGCAAAGGAAGCATCTACTCTTTTACCTGCACTAAAGAAAAAGGAAAAAAAAATACTGAACACAAGAAGAGAAATATATAAAAAAACTCAAAAGATTATCCTGTCACACAGAGTTGACCCAATATGGCACTGACTGGGACAGTAACTAGAATGTGATCTCCTTAAGATACTTGTTTTGACTCGTAACATGAGGTCAAAAACACACCAAAGCAATTCATCAAAACTCTCACATGTGCCTATGGACTGAGAGAGGGCAATATGGAGACAATACAGAGAAACTTAATAATAAAGAAGTAATACCAGACACAACATCTTTAGGGAGCAGGCTGAGGATCAGCACAAATTTCCAGGTCACCACCCGGAGAACACAGCTGGATACAGGAAAGCAAAGGCAAGTGAATATAACTCTGACTATCACCCACTCCAGCTAATAAAGAGCCAATACAGCTGGGCACTGAATCCCACCCAAGAGGCTGTGGGTAATGAGTCCTTCTTGAAACAATGTCTATTCCAATACAAAATTAGCAGGTATATAATCCTGAATTTTCCTATTTGATCAAATGAGAAGCAAATCCTAATTTCCTAAGCTAGGAAATCAAGTATATGGGGTTTCATATTAAAATTCTTGTTTTCTGAATTTTGAAGAAACTTATCACGTGGATTTTGAAAATACTGACACTCGGGTCACCTTATGCACACTCAGTGTTGGCAGGTCTGGGCACAAAGGGATAGTACATATTATGCCTCTTAAACAAACACTATCTTGACTTTTTAAAATTTGTTTAAGTTACTATTAATTACATGACTTGAATTACAACTAACATACCAATAAAATACTTACTTTGTATCCCAAGATGTCTTTATGTGTATAGTTCATATCCAAAAAGTGGCCCTTTATAAACTTAAGAGCAAGTAGAAATTATGAAAATAAAATTCATGTTCAGCTTATTACCAAGATATAACTAAATATATTTTAGCACCCTAAATAACTTAAGATTGTTTTAATCATCTTTTAAATACCCAAATTAAACTTTTCTGCCTATTCATTCATGTGTTTTATTAACAAAGCATTTTGGGGGTACTTACTCGGTACCAATGCTGAAAATATTTGCTCTCTCCCTTCCCAGCATCACTCAAAATTTTCAGTATTTGGAACATTAAATTTTCAACTGTAAGTTGTCTTACATCAGATGCCTGAACCAATTTTGTACCATAAACTCATAAGCCCAAAGTTTATCATCAAGTCAGCCTACAGATGGCTGTTCATAGTAGCACCCAGACTCTTTTCTTATTACCTGAATATCTACAGTAATTGGTTTCTTGAATCCCAAATATAATAATTGGTTCTTTACCTTTGGCTCAGGTACCTAAAGGGTCTTGATTCTCTTCCAGGAATCTTTTTCTCCTATCCTGTCCACCTCACTATCTAAGATTTCTGGAACTCAGCTTCATGACTGCCACTAAAATCTTTTTCACCTGTTCAGGACTGCAGAGCTTTCTCTTCTCCTGGCCCTACCATATTTGACATATTCTGCTCCCCTCTAAGCCACAGTTCTAACAAGCTGCAAGATACAAGTCAGACATTAGCATAAGTCACAGCTATGCAAATTTCCACAGCCAGGAAAACAAGGCTTGTATTAATTAGGGGTTTGTTTTAAACTTACATTGTCAGGAATAAATGTTGAAGTAAATATTGAAAGAATGAAAATGTCTTTGAATTTTCTCAAATTTGCGAGTTAAGATATAAACTTTCACATAAACCAGCCCAAATTATAGTCAATTCTCAATGACCTTGAATGCATATGATCTTTAATTCATCCAGGGAAACTGTCAAAAATGCTGATGACACCTACAGTATCCATATTATTTTATTTGTTGATATTTCCTTCTATTAATAGCCATCACTTACTCCAGTCAGCTTCAAGTGATATGCACTGATCCATTTATGTTCCCAGAGTGATATTCAAAATGTTCTAAAATAACACATGCACTAACAAATTAGAACAGAGGGTGCACATAACTTTGAGATACAACAGAAATTTCCTTCCTTCTCACATATAATCTGAGTGTTCTAAGGACATCCTTCTACACCATGATTCAGAAAGCTCCTTCCTTTTAGTGGTTTCTCTTGATCACCTGTATCCATCTAGGAGATGAAGAAAGAAAGCAAAAACATGAGAAAGGAATGCCTGCTCTTAACCACCTTGCTCTACAGGTGATGCACATTACTTGCACACACATTTCATTAGCAAGAATAAGTTATATATCCCACCAAAATTCGAGAAGCCTAAGAGTTATAGCCTAAAAGTATACTCGGTGAGTACAAACCACTGTCTCATCATATATAAAATATATTAGATGGTAAAAGAAAAAAGCAATGGGCATTTGGAGTGCTGGGAGATGGGTCACAAATTTAAACAACTTACTCCAGAGTAGGCTTCACTGAAGAGGTAACAACTGAGCAAAGGTTTGAAGGGAAATATGGGCAGATCCATAAATATATCTGGGAGAACAGCATTTCAGGAAGAGTGGACAGTCAGTTCAAAGGGCATGATGTAGGATGGTGCCTGGTAGGCTCAAGAAAAAATAAGAAGGCTATTGTGGTTAGAGCAGAGTATTGCAGGGGAAGTCTGAGAGCTAAAAGGGGCCAGTAGTTTTTATAAGCTGTTACAGACTGAATGTTTGTATCCCCTCAAAATTTGTATGTTGAAGCCCTAACCCCCAATCTGCTGATATTTGGAGGTGGGGCCTTTGGGAGGTGATTAGGTTTAGATGAGGACATGAAGGTAGAGCCCCCATGACAGAACTAGTGCCCTTATAAGAAGAGGAAAAGACACCGGAGCTGCTTCTCTCCACCATGAGAGGATACAGCAAAAAGGTAGCTGTCGGCAAGCTAGGAAGAGAGCCCTCATCAAGAACTGAATCTGCCAGCACCTTAATCTTAGACTTCTGGGCCTTCAGAACTGTGAGAAATAAATGTCTTTGTTTAAAGACTGGTATTTTGTTATAGTAGCCGAACTAATACACATTACGTTGTAAAGCCTTTTGCTTTGACTCTGAAAAGAACAGAAGGCCCTTGGTAGGTTTTGAGTTGAAGGGTGATATGATCTGGGTTACACGTTAACAAGACCATTCAGACTCTTATTTGAGAACACACTGAAGTGGGGCAGATACATAATATTAGAGACAGTTAGGAAACTATTACATACAACAATCCCAATGAGGGATGTTGGTAGGTTGGACCCAGTTAGTAGCAAAGGAGATTGTGAGCTGTAGCAAAATTCTGGATTTATTTTTAAGGTAGAGTCAATACATGTGCTGACAGATTGGCTATATTCCATGAGTGAATGAAAAGAGTCAAAAATGACTCAGAGGTTTTGGGGCTGAGCAATTACAAAGTGGGAGTTGTCAATAATTGAAATGAGGGAGACTGTGAGTGAAGCAAATCTGGGGGAGGACAAGAGTAGGAATCCTTTTTTAGACATGCTAATTTTTTTTTTTTTTTTTTGGAAAACATAGGCAGAACATTTTTTTTTAACATCCTCATTGTAAAGCAATATAATTGCTTTACAATGGTGTGTTAGTTTCTGCTTTATAACAAAATGAATCAGACATGCTAATTTTGAAATATCTGTTCGACATCTGAATGGAGCTGTCAAGTAGTCAGCTGGATATATGATTCTGGAATCAGGGACCGATCTGGGCCAAAGATATAAATCTGGCAATTGTCAACACATGGATGAGATTTAAGCCATGAGGCAGATGACATCACCAACTTAATAAGGAGAGAAAGAGAACAGGTCCAAGGTCTGAGCCCTGAGCCAAAGTAACACTAAAAAGTCAAGATAAACAAGACACAGCAAAAAGGAGATAGAAAAGACATAGTAGTATTGTAGAAAGTAATCCAGGAGACTGTGGTATACTGGGAGCTAAGTGAAGAAAGAGTTTTCAGGAAAAAAGGAATTATCAACTGTGTAAAATGCTGCTAATAGGTCAAGTTAGATGAGTACTGAGAATTGAATATAGTAGCCTGAGAGTCTTTGTTGACCTTGGTGAGAGCAATTTTGGTGGGATGTAAAGTGTCAAAAGCCTGAGAGAAGTGAGTGTAAGAGAGATATGAAGAGAGGAATCAGGGACAGGAGGTACAGGTAACTCTTAAGGACTTTTTCTGCAAAGAGAAAGAAACGAGTTTGGAGAGGAGTTTTGTTAAGAGATAGATTTCTCTTTCAAGATGAACTAATACCACGTTGTTTCCAATACATATCAATGGTAAGATGCTTGAAATTCAAATATAATAACAGACATAGTCCAATTTTCACATTTCTTTAGATGCTAGTGAAAGTGTCACAATTTTCAGGTCTATTTTTGGTCAAAAATATAATTATTTTGGGCTTCCCTGGTGGCGCAGTGGTTGAGAGTCCGCCTGCCAATGCAGGGGACACAGGTTCGTGCCCCGGTCCGGGAGGGTCCCACATGCCGCCGAGCGGCTGGGCCCGTGAGCCATGGCCGCTGAGCCTACGCGTCCGGAGCCTGTGCTCCGCAACGGGAGAGGCCACAACAGTGAGAGGCCCACGTACCGAAAAAAAAAAAAAAAAAAAAAAATATATATATATATATATATATATATAATTATTTTGGTTTCTCTTCAATGATTAACATACAAATATGCTTATTTGGCCCTGCTAACAATTTATTAGTTTTTAAACATATTCTATCAACTAACACCTTCTCCCAATTCAACTTAAAGTTAGCATAATTACCATGTTGGGAAAAATGTGGATGTGTGTACTTATTCTTCTTTCCCTTCCTGCCAAAATATGATACACACTAGCGCCTTTCTCTTTTTAATCTGAATCATCAAATTGTTTCTCTCCTCCAGTCTTTTTGCTTCAAAGCAAGAAAAGATGTAACTTCCAAAATCAGAAGAAATACACACAATGTATGTCTACAGGAGATGAATCTAAATCTAAAATCTCAGATCCCCCTTCACACATGATATCACTCTCACCATCAGCATCTCTACCTGCAGACTTAAGGCAACAGAGGACCAGCTGCTTTTTTAGAAGCAAGGTGCTCCTCAAAAAAGTCTGGCTGTTCCACAGTCTTCCACCCTTAACATGTGGCAATACTGCAGTGTACCACTGACAAGTTTCCACTGAATAGCATACGGCTGAAGCGTTTAAGAACTGATATTAGAAGGACCAGGGGAAAAGGCTAAAGTCCATTAATATTACCTGGTTCCCCACAGTAAGCAAAGTTTAACTTTCTGAGTCATCTTTCAGATCTAATTGAGCAAAAGTATTTAGAGACTGGAAGTATACAAAGTGAATTTTTAAAAATCCATTTAAATAAACATTAAACACATAAAATAACTGTTCTAGTAAGAAAAAGCAGTAAGGTGCTACTCAATACTATTTTTTATTATTTCAGTAAGTGGTTACAAGTAAAATCAATTGAAACAGAACAAGAGGTAATTCAGTGCTTTCAACTGATCAAACATTTAATTAGAGCCTATAATGTGCCAGACTCTGTGCTAGGAATAGGAGGATGAAAAAAGACATTTTTCTTGCCTTTGAAGAGCTCACATTCTACAGGAAACAGAAAAATTTAAACAATGAAAATATAATGTGGAAAGTGCTCTAATAAAATATTAGAGATAGGTACAGAAAGAAATAGAAGCACAGAGTAATTAATTCCACTATTTTCAGTGAGAAAATTAGAGAGGAGTTAGTATTTGAAGGATGAAACTGTCATTCTAGAGTTTGGAAAGGGTTGGGGGAGGCCAGAAAGACAGGTCAAACAATTTAAAGCTGGGGTATCTTAGTCTACTCAAGACCTCTATAACAAAAATACCATAGACTGAGTGACTCAACAACAAATATTTACTTCTCACACTTCTGGAGGCTAAGAAGTCCAAGATCAAGGTGCCAACAGATTTTGTGTCTGGTGAGAGCATGCTCCCTGGTTCATACATGACCATCTAAATTGCTGTGTTTTCAAATGGCAGGAGGGTCCAGGGAGCTCTCTGAGCTCTCTTTTATAAGGGCACCAATCCCATTCATGAGGGTGCAGCCTTCATGACCTAATCACACCTCAAAGGTCTCATCTCCAAATACTATCATATTGGGTGTTAGGATTTAACATAAATATTTGGGGTAGACACATTCAATCACACAGGGGTAACAGCAAGAACAAAGGCAGGTAAATATAACATTGTTTCCAAAATGGAAACATAAAGTCATTAAAATTCTGGTAGGCCTGCTTCTCATAAACAAGGCAGTCAGAGCAAAAGATGGACTTTTCTTTCCAGAGAGTGTCTCTGAAGAAAGCACCTGAAGTGGGTTCCATTACTAAACATGACAGGAGGCAGACATGGAAGAAGCAAAGGAAAACTACCACCTTATAAGGAGACTGCTTAAAAAAGGAAATTTATCATCCTTCATTCCTCTCTTTTCCTCTCTACAACCTTCCCTAGCATTATTTCAATTATCAGCAAGTCCTACAGTTGCATTTTCAAAATATACCTTATTTATACTACTTCTCACCATCTCCAATAGCCCATTAATTCAAGCCACCATGATCTTTCTCCTGGATTACTGCAATAGTTAACCTGTCTCCCTGCCTCTTTTCTTGCTCCTTGAGTCTTATGTCCCAAAAATCCAGAGTGACTATTTTAAATCATGAATAAGATTATATTGTTCTCTTACTTAAAATTCTCCATCAGAATACTACTGCAATCGGAATAAAATTCAAAGTGTTGGATTATTATCTATAAGGCTATATATGATTAGTCTCCTTACCTACCCTCCACCTTTATTTATTTATTTATTTAGCCTAAAATTCTCTTTCCCGTGACCTTTACATAGCCAACTCTCTCACCATTCAGTTTTTAGCTCAAATGCCACCCATGGAGGCCTTTTCTGATCACACTATCTGAAGTGGTTCCTTCTTTCCACTCTCTATTCATTACCCTATTATGTTTTCTGCATAGCACTTAGCACTATTTTCAATCATCTTATTTATCTTGTTTACCTGTGTACTGTCTGTTCTCTCCCTCAATTCTAATAAACTCCAAATACTCAATAAATTTTTCTTTTTTGTCTAATACTGTTTCCTAGCACCTAGCATTGTGTCTTGTACTGAATGACTACTTAATAAATAATAGTTAAGTGTATGAGAAAGTTTAGGTGGAGATCTGTATTCAGAGAACTTTTGGAAGTTTTCTCAGTGATACACTATGTAAAATTTCTCCGTATCTCCTTCAGAAACTTATTATAAAACCTATATTCTTGGGCTTCCCTGGTGGCGCAGTGGTTGAGAGTCTGCCTGCCGATGCAGGGGACACGGGTTCGTGCCCCGGTCTGGGAGGATCCCACATGCCGCGGAGCGGCTGGGCCCGTGAGCCATGGCCGCTGGGCCTGCGCGTCCGGAGCCTGTCCTCCGCAACGGGAGGGGCCACAGCAGTGAGAGGCCCGCGTAACGCATAAAAAAAAAAAAAAAAAAAAAAAAAAAAAAAAAAAAAAAAAACCTATATTCTTCAAAACTTGCAGAGACAAGTGGAAGTCTTGATATCTAATACCATGCAGACTTGGGCTTCAAGGCAAGTGAAAACAGGTCCCACTTTATATGGGATAGAAGTACAAGCCTATCTGAAGACACATCACCCCCAAATAGTTAATTCCTGTGCAATGAAAACGTGTATACACTCATTTGTCTTTATGAGGTAATATATGTTTACATGTAATAGTCAAAAGCAGTAAGAGCTACATGGAAACTATAAATCAAGGAGGGTTCTGATGAGGACCTTCCAAGAAAAACTAGAAAATAGGAGAAATTAAATTTTATTTTGAAAAAGTTATGATAAGTAATAGAACTGGAAATGTGGAGGTTTCAGAGGTAAAACTGGCTCTATGATGTGTCCAGCACATTCCATGGGAAAGAGAACTACATTTAAGAGACATGAACAGTTACCAGAGAGCTGTCCTCCACTGTACAAGATATTCCCATGGCTTTATCATGGGCTGAATAAAGTTTCTCCTTCCCCATGTTCTCACTCCTTGTTTCCTACACAACCTTCTAAGTACAATACAGTTTCCTTGGTACCTTGATGCTAGGAAGACGGCTGAGCCAGAACAAGCATTCCAGTCACCAGAAAGGGCTGGATTGTCTGAAGTCCTTGTTGAGACTGAATCACAGCCCAGTTTCTCCCTCTGCCCAGTCAGCTTTCAATACCCCAGGTGTCGATCCCAATATACTTTACCTCTTATATGTTAATCTCTAGCTCACAGTTTGCATCCCTGGAAACCCAACCACCAACCTATCTTTAAGCACAGTAGAATCCAGGTGTTCGAATGATGCCAGAAATCTGTCTCTATCTCTCAGCTCTGCATTAAAATCCTTTTTAACAAGTTACTCCTCTGTGGTATAAAGAGAATTTTATGTCATTTCACCAAATTTTTTTCCCAAAATCAGTTCTATAAGGATAAACTTATCTAATGACAATTGTGTAAAAAAATTGTAAGAAGTAAAGTAAGCTATTTGTCATCTAAGGAGTTGGTACAAGAAAGCTGAAAATGCCTAAAATGTAGAGAGAATGTGACATAAAAAATCATCCAAAAGAAATGAAAAGTGACTCTGGTTTCTCACAATAAACTATTAGATATATGAACCTGGAAATAATTTGCTTAGAGATTTGATTTAGAAAAATAAAATTATTCAAAGCAATTATAGCAAAATTAGGATGAACAGAGGCAATTACTATTATTACTGTAATATACTATATGATTACTATGTCTTATTTCTCATAAATGAGACAAAAATAGAAAAATTTGAAGAATCAGCATAGAAATTGGATATCAAAAAAACCAAACAACTTAATCAAAAAATGGGCAGAAGGTCTGGACATTTCTCCAAAGAAGACATATACAGATGGCCAAAAGGCACATGAGAAGATGCTCAACATTGCTAATTATTAGAAAAATGCAAATCAAAACTACAGTGAGGTATCACCTCACACCGGTCAGAATGGCCATCATCAAACAGTCTACAAATAATAAATGCTGGAAAGGGTGTGGAGAAAAAAGAACCCTCCTACACTGTTGGTGGGAATGTAAATTGGTATAGCTGCTATGGAGAACAGTATGAAGGTTCCTTAAAAAACTAAAAATACAGCTACCCTGCAATCCCACTCCTTGGCATATATCTGGAGGAAACCATAATTTGAACCAATGTTCATAGCAGCACCACTTACAATAGCCAAGACATGTAAGCAACCTAAATGTCCATTGACAGGCGAATGGATAAAGGAGATGTGATACACACACACACACACACACACACTGAAATATTACTCAGCCATAAAAAAGAATGAAATAATGCCATTTACAGCAACATGGATGGACCTAGAGATTATCATACTAAGTGAAGTAAGCCAGACAAATACATGATATCGCTTACACATGGAATCTAAAAAATATATACGATACTAATGAACTTATTTACAAAACAGAAATAGACTCACAGACATAGAAAACAAACTTATGGTTACCAAAGGGGAAGGCGGGTAGGGATAAATTAGGAGTTTGTGATTAAAATATACACACTACTATATATTAAATGGATAACTGACAAGGACCTACTGTATAGCACAGGGAACTATACTCAATATCTTGTAATGACCTATAATGGAAGAGAATGTAAAAAAAGAATATATATATGTATAACTGAATCACTGTGCTGTACAGCTGAAACTAACGCAACATTGTGAAATCAACTATATTTCAATAAAATTTTTTTAAAAATAGAAATTGGCTAAAAATCCTAAAAATGATACAATTAAAGTACAAAATTAACTAGAAAGCAAGAGGAAAATCACACCAAATATTATTTTACTACCATTTTTTAGAAATAAGCTAAGGTTTAAATGCCAAATGGAAAATTGGCAGAAAAATCTTAACAGTGCTAAAATGTTGATACAAAAAATAACATTAAAAACATGTTAAGTAAACAGAAATTGAAAAAATTCACATGAAATGCTATTGGGTTTTGATGATAAAATATTGTTTTCTAAATATGAATATATATATATCACAAAAAATGAATCACCCTATCTATGATCCTCAGAATTCACCAACTATAACATTTAAAATGCTCATATAAAGAAAAATAAAACCAAAGCATCTTCAAAAGCTTTTAAAAGCATTCCCAAGTATAAATCGTAGTAATCTTTGTAAGTAGTTAAAAGATATAAGATTTTGATAAACTGGTAGATTTGTCATACAGTGAATTTTCATTTGGGAAATTTAATTTCAAAAAATTAGTTTTTGTAGAATTGATTTTCATTGAGTTAACCTGCCTCTAGCAAGAAAGCCACTGGCAGCCACAGTTTTATATTCTACCAAGCCGATCAACCCCAGCTAAAATGCATACTTTGTTCCAAGAGTTCCAACGAAGTCCTAGCATTAATATTGACCAAGACAGCTTGGGTTATGAGCTCATCCCAGAACCAGTGACTGTAGCCAGGGATATGGAATATACCAATCATTCAAGCTTGATGCTTGTGACACCCTCTGAAGCTAGAAGAGCAATCAGGCCCATCTGAATCATGTGGACTGCAAGTAGGAGAGGGAAAACTCTTGAAAGAAAAACCTGAGTCTATTATCAGGAAAGAGGGATAGAGATATCTGTTACACAGCTTCAAATAAACTTTTTTTCATAGCTGATTCACTTTGTTGTAAATCAGAAACTAACACACCATTGTAAAGCAATTATACCCCAATAAAGATGTTTAAAAAAAATAAATAAATAAAATAAACTTTTTTTCTTATTTAGCAGCATTTCTCTAACCATTGCTCATGGAACCAAGTTTCATCCTGGCTTTCAAAAGAAGATATCTTATCATGCTTTAACTTTTTCGATCCACTTGAACGCAGAATGCAAATGGAAATTTTCTTCAAACAAAAATATGTTTGCTCATGGGCTTCCCTGGTGGCACAGTGGTTGAGAGTCCGCCTGCCGATGCAGGGGATACGGGTTCGTGCCCCGGTGCAGGAACATCCCACATGCCGCTGAGCAGCTGGGCCCGTGAGCCATGGCCGCTGAGCCTGCGCGTCCGGAGCCTGTGCTCCGCAACAGGAGAGGCCACAACAGTGAGAGGCCCGCGTACCGCAAAAAAAAAAAAAAAAAATTTGTTTGTTCCCCAGTAACATGCTGTAAAGAAGAAATGTTACCCTTTTGTCTATTTTATGATTTCTTTAACCATTCTGCTTTTTTGCTTGGATTCCAAATTTCTATTGTACACTTCTGATTGACAAGAAGGAAAAATGTTCCCAAGTAGATACAATTTGATACTTGTTTGATGTATATGATCAATGTAAGTTATTACATGCTTCCATTGAAAACAGACTCTTTCTGATAAACAGAAGTTTTTTTGCTATATGCCAGAATTTTTAATTATTTTAATTTTTTAACATATGAACTATTATTACTTTTTACCATGTTTAATCTCCAAGTCAATTAACTCTACCCTGGATAACTGAGAGTTGGCATATTTGTAATAAAGCAAAATAAAATTACAAGTGTCTAAACTGAACTTCATATGATACTTAAAATGTTCTTACATCCTTTCCTTTAATAATCATTCAATAAAAATACATTGTGAGCCAAGCACTGCTGTTTCCAGCTCTGGGATCATAGCTTAAACAGATAGCTTACCCTCATTTAGAAGATGAAACAGAGAGCAAATAAATAAAGACATTATATCAGGTATTGGTAATGATTATGAAGAAAACAAAACAGGGCAAAGAAACAGAGTGAAAGGGGGCTACTTTTGGTATGATGGTCAGAGTTTGGGGGCACTCAGTAAATAATACGCTCAAGTTCTATTTCACTTGAGAAAAAAGATAAGGAAAAGTCAAATAAGAGCCCAAATGTCACCCTTTTCTTATTGATAACACTGAATTTGGAAAATGTGTCTGATATCTGTGGGAAAGAGGACTACCTAATATTAAAATCTACAGGTAGGTAGACCTGCCAGCCCAGTAGCCCAGTTATAGTCAGTGTTGGGAAACTGCAGGATCCCCCACAGCGTCAGACCCCTCTCACGGCAGCATAGCACAGAGCAGAGGGAACTCATACTTCCTGCAGGCAGCCAGAGGACAAGGTATATGCTCCCAATTTTCCTTTTCAATCACCCAAGTAAATAAAGTCACATCTCCTTTAGCTCAGAGTGAATGAGAGGATAGAGACAGGACAGGTGTGTTATTAAAGCCCCTCTACATGGAAGGAAACAGAAGGATAGGAATAAGAAAGATCTTCCTGAACATTTGTTTTTCTCCAGTCACATTCTGCTGCTCAGGTGCAGGTGCAAAGTAGGTAGGCAGAGAGTTGGTTGGGTTTAACCAGGGACAGAGCCTGTTGAATACTACAGAGAGCAGGGGTGGGGAAGGACGATGGGAGGAGAAGTCTTGAGAGTGTCTGGAAGGGATTAATTGTTAAAAAAAAAAAAATAAAAAGAAGGATCATAGAATATAAATTGGATAAGGAGAAAACTGAGTCCATTAAGACAGTTATAGGCAATGAATAAGTAGTACAGTAAATGGACTAGATCCAAATGTAATCAAATAATGTTTGAGACAGGGAATCAGTAAGTGACTTAGAAATATAAGACAGATGACTTAGTAGAGAACAATGGCCCATTAAAGATGTCCACATCCTAATCCCCTGAACCTGTGAATATGTTATCTCATATGGCAAAAAGGACTTTGTAGATGTGATTAAGTTAAAGATCTTAAAGTGGGCATCACAAGGGCCCTTATAAGGGGAAGGCAGAAGAATCAGAGACAGAGAAAGGAGATGTGATGATAGAAACAGACGGTCAAAGTCAGAAAGAGATATGAAGATGCTATGTTTCTGGCTCTGAAGAGGAAGGAAGGAAAGTAGGTGGTCTCTAGAAGCTGAAAGAGATGAGAAAACATATTCTCCCCTAGAGCCTCCATAAGGAGTACTGTTCTGCTGATACCTTGGTTTTAGCCTGTAAAACCCACTTTAGACCTCTTATCTCCAGAACTATAAAATAAAACAAATGTATTGTTTAAACCACTAAGATCATTATGGCAGCAAAAGAAACCTGATACAGCTGTTCAACGAGTGGAACGCATGAGGTCATTGGTAATGACAAAGACTAGAATAGGACATGGATTATAGTGTGGTCAGGGAAAGTGAGGTCAAGGAGCTCAGAGGTGTTGAGTGTGATCGCCCACATGGATGCTGAAGTCACCAAGAATGAAGAAAATGACCTGGATGCTCATATCTTCAATGAATGAGGGGGAAGGTTTGTACATTACCAAGAAGGGATGTATTTCATAGGGTCTTGTATTTTGGAGGGAAGAAGGAGATAGAGTGGTCGAGAAGGGACAATGAAACAGAATGAGGACACCTATCTCATCCCCAAGCTCCATTACGTGTGGAATATGAGATATAAAAATAGCCACCAGTAGAGAGCACTAGAAGAGAATCAATATCCTCATAGATGACCAGGATTCAGTTAAAGAAAAAGAGTGAAGTGAAGGTAATGATGAGGAGAGAGTTGAAGATACCAAGGATTTTAGATTTTGATGATAAACGGTAAGGGCACAATGAAAGAGTATAGAATATGGGGTGGAAGCAAATGATGTGGTCAAGTTAGGGGATTTTTCAGGCTATGAACTGAGATTCTGGGGCTTCTGAAGGTGACTTTGATAAACAGGAGTGTAAAGCATAATGTAACTTGTCCTGATGCTTTTCTCCAGAAGGGTAAGCAGTTCTAAATATAGCACTTTGGGGAGATTACTGTCTTGGGTAGTTGAAGTGATGAGGTGCATAGAAGAGTAATTGTCTTACCAGCAAGGAACCTGAGCTCCCTGGGCTTCCTTCTCTTAAGCCTTTTTGGGGGGATTGACTCATCAGCAACACACAGAACTAGGAGGCTATGCCAAAATCCATAAGTCCACAGAGTCCTCAGTCCTCCTTTGCAAATTCCAGAAAGTGGACCATAGCTATTGGAGGGGCAGTGGAACTGTAGACCTCTTACCAATCTCCTGTGGAGCTAGTTGGGGTCATGGTGAGGAGAGAGGCAAGCAAGAGAAGAAATTAGCATTATCATAGAAGGGTTTTCTTAGGTCCACAGTCCTATTATTTCCATGAATTCAGGTATCTAAGTAGTAAATATTAGTCTTTTTAGAAACATAATCTCATATTCAGAGAAGAAATAATTTATAAGAAAAACTGAAAACGTTAAAGGAATTAGAACAGTGAGACTGAAAAAGATAAAAAAAAAAACTGTAAATGAGAAACAGCACAGATTGAAATGGCTTTCACAAACACAGAATGAGAACTACTTTTTACAACCTATGAGTGTTTGGGTAATCTTAAAATCTCAAACCTCTAGTAGAAAAATCCCAACACATTAGAGAAAAAACACATTCATCAAATTTGTTCTAAAAGTGAATTCTGTTTTTTGCAACCATTTTCTCCAGACAGGAGGATGGTGTACATTTTTAGGTTTTGCACAAAATTTTAGTTAATATTGAAAGAAATGTAGTTAGTACTTATTTCCATGTGGTACAAACAAGTACACAGAAATTGTTCTCTCTTTAGGACAACAGTCCTTAGCATAGCTTCAGAGTGCCCATAAACCAGTGAAATTTTATTTATGTGACAGGGTAGATGGCAGTGAATATAAGGAGAGGGTCCTTAGTTTTCTTCAAATCCTCAAAATGGTTTCATCTTTTAAAAAAAGAAAAAAACACCAACTCTCTAGGAGTTTATAATAAATATAAATTAATTCTGATATTAATAGTATAAATTAGAAAACATTGTGTTAAAATATTAGACTTTCATTCTCAGATTAGTATAGGGAAGGATGTGAGATCAGTGGTTGCCAGAAGGTAAGGGAAGAGAGGGATGAATCAGCATAGTAGAGAGGATTTTTAGGGCAGTGAAACTATTCTGTATGATACACTAATGGTGGATACATGTCTTTGTACCTTGGTAAAAACCAATGAAAGTACAAAACAAAGAGTGAACCCTAATATGAACTATGGATTTTAGTTAACAATAATGTATCAATTATGGCTCATCAATTATAACAAGTATAGCACAAGAAAGCAGGATGTCAATAATAGGGGAAACTGTTGGGGCCAGCAAACTGTATGGGAACACTCTGTAATTTCCACTCAATTTTTTTATAAACCTAAAAGTGCTTTAAAAAATAAACCCATCGATTAAAAAAAAAAAAGATGCTGCTGACCACTGTGAATAAAATGGAGTAGAGCTAGAGTGGAAGTAGGGATCCAGTTAGGAGAATTCTGCAATCATCAAGTCAAGAGATGGTGGCAGATTGGACTAGGGTAGATATGAATTAAAAGGTCAGAATCAATATATATTTAAAAATTGGTATGAGAATTGGTGGTGATTTGAATATGTGTAAAAAGGGAGGGGGATTTACCAATAAATGACTTATAAATTTTGGGCTGTGTAATGGAAAACAGGCAAAATTCCAAAGTACAGATTTTGAGGGATGGATACTTTTTGAAGCTAACAGGATGGGTCCAAAGCAGGAAGAGATTTATTAAACATAGCTAGAAGGTTCAACAGTACACTGCATAAAGAAGGTAATGGAGTAATATTTTACATCTTAGAATCATTTTGATATTCCCATCCTGTCTTAGTCAACTCAGGTTGCTATAACAAAATACCATAAATTGGGTGGCTTAAATAACAGACATTTATTTCTTAAAGTTCTGGAGGCTGACAAGTCAAAAATCAAGTTGCTGACAAATTTGATTCCTGGTGAGAGCTCTCTTTCTGGCTTGTAGCAGGCTGGCTTCTCACTGAGTTCTCACATGGCAAAGACAGAGAAAGAGCTCTGGTCTCTCTTCCTCTTATAGGACACTAATGCCATCATGCGGACCCCACCCTCATGACCTCATCTAAACATAATTACTTCCCAAAGGGCCCACCTCCAAATACAATCATATTCAGAGCTAGGGCATCAACACATGAATTTTGAGGGGACACAAACATTTAATCTATAACACACCTCTAGCGCTAAGCCAGAACTGCATTATTTTATAACATAAAATTAACTTAAGTGTACATGTAAGATTTGTACATTTGTATGTTTATAAGATTATACATGCAAAACAATATTTGGGATTTAAAAGCAATTGGTTATTTTAAATAATTTAAATATTTAAGATTTTGAAATAAAACTTCCTTTCTCAAGGGAAGTCCAGTATCAATAGATGTTGTTTACAGTATTTTTAAGTTCACTCTGTCCCTTCCTCCACCAAAAAAGATAATTTCCAAAGCAAGGATTCATGCATCTAAAACAAGTTTTATTCTCCAGTTCTCATCAATGTAGTCTGAAAACCTTTAGCAAGAATGCCCAGAAGTCTAAATTATGTATCACATTAGGGGAGAATAAAGTAACCAAGATCCAAGTAATTTTGGACTTTATAGTCCGTAGTCAACATCTTAAATTTCATCTGGAATTGGACCAGATCACAGAACACTGATGCAATATCCAATGGAAACATTATCACAGCTTGATTATGTAGTAATATGACGCATTTCTCATGCTACTTTCATTAAAATAGCATCACATCCACAAAACTTTTGAATAGACCATCTCTGGAGAGAACAGTCCAAAATTATCATCTTATTAAAATATAACTTCTGCTTTGGTTACTTCTTCTTGTTTTCTTTAAAGTTCTAAACTATGGTGTGTGGCCAGGGAAACACAGACTACCCCTGAGATCAAACAGAACTGGCCCTTAATGTTACACACAGGGCCAGGAATATATTTCCTATGCTTCTTCTTCAAAATAGAAACTCTTCACCCACTACCTGTCCATCCTGACACCAGGGCATCAGCTTCCAAGTTAGAGTTGAGATAAACACTTCAGATTTTAGGCCTACCCAGCCTCATTCACTTTGTCAGCTATTTTTCTTTTTTTTTTAATCTTCTCCTTTCTGTCACAGAGTCTCAGAGACTTCTGCACCCGAATGTCATGACTTGTCATGACCTGAGCTTGTGTTCATTGACAGGAGCTTGTGAGAAAATGAGCTGGGAGAAACAGATGTAACTAGAGGAAAGTCAAAATGAAAGCTGTGAATTTAAAATAAAAAAAAGTGGAAGAAGAAGAGAATATTCAGGAGTTTCCCTTAACCTCTCATTTTCCCAAAATTACACACACTGCCTGACAGCTATTCTTGATCTCTTTTCATTCAACATTCACAGGATCAAGATGATTTCAGAACACAGAGCAAAGTTAAGGCTGTGAGAGGTCACTCATCTTCTCCATAAGAAAAGAAATGTGCATTCCCCTCATTCTCAGAGTAACCCACTGTAAATGATGAATTTTATGTCAAAATGGAATTTTCTTCATTCTTTCTTGTACAAATGTATGAATGTTTCTACACACTAAGATGCATCATCAAGGTAGCATATAGATTTTCCTTCCCTTGAGACCTTTAAAGAAGATAAATATAAAACGTCTTTGAAGGATGGCATGGAGTCCTTACCTAACGTTGAGGAATGAATTAAAATACCTTTGCTGTCCCTAGTGCATTATGAGTGAGGAATAAAAACAAAACAAAAAACATTAGCTATACTAATAATATATTGATAAAACAATTCCTTTTTTTAACATGTTTATTGGAGTATAATTGCTTTACAATGGTGTGTTAGTTTCTGCTTTATAACAAAGGGAATCAGTTATACATATACATATGTTCCCATATCTCTTCCCTCTTGCATCTCCCTCCCTCCCACCCTCCCTATCCCACCCCTCTAGATGGTCACAAAGCACCGAGCTGATCTCCCTGTGCGGCTGCTTCCCACTAGCTATCTATTTTACACTTGGTAGTGTATATATGTCCATGCCACTCTCTCACTTTGAACAATTCCTTTTAAACACTCTATTTCCAATGTGGTAATTTCTCTTTTTTAAACATAACTCTCTGCCACCCTGACATTAAATGTCAAAGTAGCACCAATTCTGTCCAGTTGAGCTACAAAATTAATTGACTACTATGAAGAATAGCAATTTAGCGTAATGAAGCACAGAAGACCCAATATCAACAATAAATTAGAAGATATAACTGCCTTTCATAACTGAGTTACACCCAAGCCTGTAGTGTCCAGAAATTAGAGCAAGGTGATTAGAATGTTTATTAAAAGTACTAGGGGGGCTTCCCTGGTGGCGCAGTGGTTGAGAGTCCACCTGCCAATGCAGGGGACACGGGTTCGTGCCCCGGTCCGGGAGGATCCCACATGCCGCGGAGCAGCTGGGCCCATGACCATGGCCGCTGAGCCTGTGCGTCCAGAGCCTGTGCTCCGCAACGGGAGAGGCCTCAGCAGTGAGAGGCCCGCGAACCGCAAAAAAAAAAAGAAAAAAAGTACTAGGATATCTGATGTCTTCTGAGTAAACAAAGAATCTAAGGGAAAGATACGTTCCCTTTAGAATTCCAAGTACTAAGAACCGATAGGTCTTAAAATAGCAACAAGATGCCCAACGCCTGGTACATAGTAACTGGATGTTGAATAAATGCACTACAGCTAAAATCTTGTTTCCTCTATACTTTTGGTCTTTTTGAAATGACTAGTTACTGCCCCTCACAGTATGCTCAGACCTCTCTCTCATTCAGGTATGAAATCTGGATTAACATATCTTTGTTTTCTTTTTTATTCAAAGTATAATTGCCTGTGTCTATAATCCTACTGGCTTATTTTATTTATACAGTTGAGGTTTATTTATCTTTGTTAATTCTTGAGATTAGTATAAATCTTAATAGATCTTCCCAATCACTGTTGAAATGCAGTTTTTAGAGTTCAGCAACAGTATTAATTTACTTCTTTTAAATTACCACCTTCCCCATCTCAACTAGAAACTAGAAGGTTGGAATATGAGCTGGATTATACCCAGAATCTCAATGATCATTTCTAGACATTCATACATAAATCTATGATATTCAGTGATTATTACTTTATCACCCCAAGAATTCTTTATAACAATTCGCCTGTAATGAAAATTTTCAGAGGTATAAAGAGAGATATTGCTGCTATTAGATATGTAGGGTTCTAATCTAGATATCTACCTAGGTGAGCAAGTTCCAAGAACCTGATTCCTAACTACACAGCAATGTAAAGAACCATATCACTAGACTTTCCCTTAATTCAGCTCTTGTACAAGATGGTCACTGAAAAGACAGGAAAAGGGCAAATTTTAGGGGCTTCCTGTGGCTCTAAGCTTCTGATGGTGAAAACATGAGGAATTCTGTGAGCTTTGGGGCATCTGTTAGTAAATGACATCCTACAACAAAAAATATTTCCACTGACTCAACATCTGCTCTGAGATTTCATTTCAAAAGTTGATTTTGGGGAGAGGGGGAAGATGGCGGAGGGAGAGGGGGAAGATAGCGGAAGAGTAAGACGTGGAGATCACCTTCCTCCCCACAGATACACCAGAAATACATCTACACGTGGAACAACTCCTACAGAACACCCACTGAACGCTGGCAGAAGACCTCAGAACTCCCAAAAGGCAAGAAACCCCCCACGTACCTAGGTAGGGCAAAAGAAAAAAGAATAAACAGAGACAAAAGGATAGGGATGGGACCCACACCAGTGGGAAGGAGCTGTGAAGGAGGAAAGGTTTCCACACACTAGGAAGCCCCTTCGCGGGTGGAGACTGCGGGTGGCGGAGGGGGGAAGCTTCGGAGCCACGGAGGAGGGCGCAACAACAGGGGTGCGGAGGGCAAAGCGGAGAGATTCCCACACAGAGGATCGGTGCCGACCAGCACTCATCAGCCCAAGAGGCTTGTCTGCTCTCCCGCCGGGACGGGTGGGGGCTGGGAGCTGAGGCTGGGGCTTCGGTAGGATCGCAGGGAGAGGACTGGCAGCGTGAACACTGCATGTAGTGCACCACGGCTGGCCGGGAGGGAGTCCGGGAAAAAGTCTGGACCTGCCGAAGAGGCAAGACACTTTTTCTTCCCTCTTTGTTTCCTGGTGCGCGAGGAGAGGGTTATTAAGAGCACTGCTTAAAAGAGCTCCAGAGACGGGCGTGAGCCGCAGCTAAAAGCACTGACCCCAGAGACGGGCATGAGACGCTAAGGCTGCTGCTGCCGCCACCAAGAAGCCTGTGTGGGAGCACAGGTCACTCTCCACACCTCCCCTCCTGGGAGCCTGCGCAGCCCGCCACTGCCAGGGTCCCATGATCCAGGGACAACTTCCCCGGGAGAACGCACTGCACACCTCAGGCTGGTGCAACGTCACAGTGGCCTCTGCCGCCGCAGGCTCGCCCCGCACTCCATACTACTCCTTCCACCACCCCCCGCCCCCCGATGGCCTGAGTGAGCCAGAGCCCCCGAATCAGCAACCCCTTTAACCCCGTCCTGTCTGAGCGAAGAACAGATGCCCTACAGTGACCTACACACAGAGGCGGGGCCAAATCCAAAGCTGAACCCCGGGAGCTGTGCGAACAAAGAAGAGAAAGGGAAATTTCTCCTAGCAGCCTCAGGAGCAGCGGATTAAATCTCCATAATCAACTTAACGTACCCTGCATCAGTGGAATACCGAAATAGACAACGAATCATTTCAAATTGAGAAGGTGGACTTTGAGAGCAATATATATTATTTTTTCCCCTTTTCCTCTTTTTGTGAGTGTGTATGTTTATGCTTCTGTGTGAGATTTTCTCTATATATCTTTGCTTTCACCATTTGCCCTAGGGTCTGCCCGTCCGTTTTTTGTTTCTTTTTTTTTTTTTTACTTAAAAAAATTTTTTTTTCTTAATAATTATTTTTTATTTAACTAATTTTATTTTATTTTATTTTATCTTACTTTATTTTATCCTCTTTCTTGCTTTCTACTTTTTCTCCCTTTTATTCTGAGCCATGTGCATAAAAGGCTCTTGGTGCTGCAGCCAGGCATCAGGGCTGTGCCTCTGAGGTGGGAGAGCCAACTTCAGGACACTGGTCCACAACAGACCTCACAGCTCCACGTAATACCAAACACCGAAAATCTCCCAGAGATCTCCATCTCAACACAAACACCCAGCTTCACTCAACGACCAGCAAGCTACAGTGCTGAACACCCTATGCCAAACAACTAGCAAGACAGGAACACAAACCCACGATTAGCAGAGAGGCTGCCTAAAATCATAATAAGTCCACAGACACCCCAAAACACACCACCAGACGTAGACCTGCCCACCATAAAGACAAGATCCAGCCTCATCCACCAGCACACAGGCACTAGTCCCCTCCACCAGGAAGCCTACACAACCAACTGAACCAACCTTAGCCACTGGGGACAGACACCAAAAACAACGGGAACTACGAACTTGCAGCCTGCAAAAAGGAGACCCCAAACACAGTAAGATAAGCAAAATGAGAAGACAGAAAAACACACAGCAGATGAAGAAGCAAGATAAAAACCCACCAGACCTAACAAATGAAGAGGAAATAGGCAGTCAACCTGAAAAAGAATTCAGAATAATGATAGTAAAGATGATCCAAAATATTGGAAATAGAATAGAGAAAATGCAAGAAATATCTAACAAGGACCTAGAAGAACTAAAGAGGACACAAGCAACGATGAACAACACAATAAATGAAATTAAAAATACTCTAGAAGAGATCAATAGCAGAATAACTGAGGCAGAAGAACGGATAAGTGACCTGGAAGATAAAATAGTGGAAATAACTACTGCAGAGCAGAATAAAGAAAAAAGAATGAAAAGAACTGAGGACAGTCGTAGAGACCTCTGGGACAACATTAAGCGCACCAGCATTTGAATAGTAGGGGTCCCAGAAGAAGAAGAGAAAAAGAGAGGGACTGAGAAAATATTTGAAGAGATTATAGTTGAAAACTTCCCTGAAATGGGAAAGGAAATAGTTAATCAAGTCCAGGAAGCACAGAAAGTCCAATACAGGATAAATCCAAGGAGAAACACGCCAAAACACATATTAATCAAATTATCAGAAATTAAATACAAAGAAAACATATTAAAAGCAGCAACGGAAAAACAACAAATAACACACAAGGGAATCCCCATAAGGTTAACAGCTGATCTTTCAGCAGAAACTCTGCAATCCAGAAGGGAGTGGCAGGACATATTTAAAGTGATGAAGGAGAAAAACCTACAATCAAGATTACTCTACCCAGCAAGGATCTCATTCAGATTTGATGGAGAAATTAAAACCTTTACAGATAAGCAAAAGCTGAGAGAGTTCAGCACCACAAAATCAGCTTTACAACAAATGCTAAAGGAACTTCTCTAGGCAAGAAACACAAAAGAAGGAAAAGACCTACAATAACAAAACCCTAACCAATTAAGAAAATGGGAATAGGAACATACGTATCGATAATTACCTTAAATGTAAATGGATCAAATGCTCCCACCATAAGACACAGACTGGCTGAATGGATATAAAAATAAGACCCATATATATGCTGTCTACAAGAGACCCACTTCAGAGCTAGGGACACATACAGACTGAAAGTGAGGGAACGGAAAAAGATATTCCATGCAAATAGAAATCAAAAGAAAGGTGGAGTAGCAATTCTCATATCAGACAAAATAGACTTTAAAATAAAGACTATTACAAGAGAAAAAGAAGGACATTACATAATGATCAAGGGATCGATCCAAGAAGAAGATACAACACTTGTAAATATTTATGCAACCAACATAGGAGCACCTCAATACATAAGGCAAATACTAACAGACATAAAAGGGGAAATCGACAGTAACACATTCATGGTAGGGGACTTTAACACCTCACTTTCACCAATGGACAGATCATCCAAAATGAAAATAAATAAGGAAACACAAGCTTTAAATGATACATTAAACAAGATGGACTTAATTAATATTTATAGGACATTCCATCCAAAAACAACAGAATACATATTTTTCTCAAGTGCTCATGGAACATTCTCCAGGATAGATCATATCTTGGGTCACATTCAAGTCTTAGTAAATTTAAGAAAATTGAAATCGTATCAAGTATCTTCCGACCACAACGCTATGAGACTAGATATCAATTACGGGAAAAGATCTGTCAAAATACAAACACATGGAGGCTAAACAATACACTACTTAATAACGAAGTGATCACTGAAGAAATCAAAGAGGAAATCAAAAAATACCTAGAAACAAATGACAACAGAGACACGACGACCCAAAACCTATGGGATGCAGAAAAAGCAGTTCAAAGACGGAAGTTTATAGCAATACAATCCTACTTTAAGAAACAGGAAACATCTCGAATCAACAACCTAACCTCCTTGCACCTAAAGCAATTAGAGAAAGAAGAACAAAAAAAACCCAAAGGGAGAAGAAGGAAAGAAATCATAAAAATCAGATCAGAAATAAATGAAAAAGATATGAAGGAAACGATACCAAAGATCAATAAAACTAAAAGCTGGTTCTTTGAGAAGATAAACAAGATTGATAAACCATTAGCCAGATTCATCAAGAAAAAAAGGGAGAAGACTCAAATCAATAGAATTAGAAATGAAAAAGGAGAAGTAACAACTGACACTGCAGAAATACAAAAGATCATGAGAGATTACTACAAGCAACTCTATGCCAATAAAATGGACAACCTGGAAGAAATGTACAAATTCTTAGATATGCACAACCTGCCAAGACTGAACCAGGAAGAAGTAGAAAATATAAACAGACCAATCACAAGCACTGAAATTGAGACTGTGATTAAAAATCTTCCAACAAACAAAAGCCCAGGACCAGATGGCTGAACAGGCGAATTCTATCAAACATTTAGAGAAGAGCTAACACCTGTCCTTCTCAAACTCTTCCAAAATATAGCAGAGGGAGGAACACTCCCAAACTCATTTTACGAGGCCACCATCACCCTGACACCAAAATCAGACAAAGATGTCACAAAAAGAAAACTACAGGCCAATATCACTGATGAATATAGATGCAAAAATCCTCAACAAAATACTAGCAAACAGAATCTAACAGCACATTAAAAGGATCATACACCATGATCAAGTGGGGTTTATTCCAGGAATGCAAGGATTCTTCAATATACGCAAATCAATCAACATGATACACGATATTAACAAATTAAAGGAGAAAAACCATATGACCAACGCAATAGATGCAGAGAAAGCTATCAACACCCATTTATGATAAAAACCCTGCAGAAAGTAGGCATAGAGGGAAGTTTCCTCAACATAATAAAGGCCATATATGACAAACCCACAGCCAACATCATCCTCAATGGTGAAAAACTGAAAGCATTTCCACTAAGATCAGGAACAAAACAAGGTTGCCCACTCTCACCACTGTTATTCAACATAGTTTTGAAAGTTTTAGCCATAGCAATCAGAGAAGAAAAGGAAATAAAAGGAATCCAAATCGGAAAAGAAGAAGTAAAGCTGTCACTGTTTGCAGATGACATGATACTATACATAGAGTATCCTAAAGATGCTACCAGAAAACTAATAGAGCTAATCAATGAATTTGGTAAAGTAGCAGGATACAAAATTAATGCACAGAAATCTCTGCATTCCTATACACTAATGATGAAAAATCTAAAAATGAAATCAAGAAAACACTCCCATTTACCACTGCAACAAAAAGAATAAAATATCTAGGAATAAACCTACCTAAGGAGACAAAAGACCTGTAGCAGAAAATTATAAGCCACTGATGAAAGAAATTAAAGATGATACAAATAGATGGAGAGATATACCATGTTCTTAGATTGGAAGAATCAACATTATGAAAATGACTCTACTACCCAAAGCAATCTACAGATTCAATGCAATCCCTATCAAACTACCACTAGCATTTTTCACAGAATTAGAACAAAAAATTTCACAATTTGTATGGAAACACCAAAGACCCCGAATAGCCAAAGCAATCTTGAGAACGAAAAACAGAGCTGAGGAATCAGGCTCCCTGACTTCAGGCTATACTATAAAGCTACAGTAATCAAGACAGTATGGTGCTGGCACAAAAACAGAAATATAGATCAATGGAACAGGATAGAAAGCCCATAAATAAACCCACGCACATATGGTCACCTTATCTTTGACAAAGGAGGCAGGAATGTACAGTGGAGAAAGGACAGCCTCTTCAATAAGTGGTGCTGGGAAAACTGGACAGGTACATGTAAAAGTATGAGATTAGAACACTCCCTAACACCATACACAAAAATAAGCTCAAAATGGACTAAACACCTAAATGTAAGGCCAGAAACTATCAAACTCTTAGAGGAAAACATAGGCAAAACACTCTATGACATAAATCACAGCAAGATCCTTTTTGACCCACCCCCCAGAGAAATGGAAATAAAAACAAAAATAAACAAATGGGACCTAATGAAACTTCAAAGCTTTTGCACAGCAATGGAAACCATAAACAAGACCAAAAGACAACCCTCAGAATGGGAGAAAATATTTGCAAATGAAGCAACTGACAAAGGATTAATCTCCAAAATTTACAAGCAGCTCATGCAGCTCAATATCAAAAAAACAAACAACCCAATCCAAAAATGGGCAGAAGACCTAAATAGACATTTCTCCAAAGAAGATATACAGATTGCCAACAAACACATGAAAGAATGCTCAACATCATTAATCATTAGAGAAATGCAAATCAAAACTACAATGAGATATCATCTCACACCAGTCAGAACTGCCATCATCAGAAAATCTAGAAACAATAAATGCTGGAGAGGGTGTGGAGAAAAGGGAACACTCTTGCACTGCTGGTGGGAATGTGAATTGGTACAGCCACTATGGAGAACAGTATGGAGATTCCTTAAAAAACTACAAATAGAACTACCATATGACCCAGCAATCCCACTACTGGGCATATACCCTGAGAAAACCATAATTCAAAAAGAGTCATGTACCAAAATGTTCATTGCAGCTCTATTTACAATAGCCAGGATATGGAAGCAACCTAAGTGTCTATCATCGGATGAATGGATAAAGAAGATGTGGCACATATATACAATGGAATATTACTCAGCCATACAAAGAAACGAAATTGAGTTTTTTGTAGTGAGGTGGATGGACTTAGAGTCTGTCATACAGAGTGAAGTAACTCAGAAAGAGAAAGACAAATACCGTATGCTAACACATATATATGGAATCTAAGAAAAAAAAATGTCATGAAGAACCTAGGGGTAAGATGGGAATAAAGACACAGACCTACTAGAGAATGAACTTGAGGATATCGGGAGGGGCAAGGGTAAGCTGTGACAAAGTGAGAGAGTGGCATGGACATATATACACTACCAAACGTAAAATAGATAGCTCATGGGAAGTAGCCGCATAGCACAGGGAGATCAGCTCGGTGGTTTGTGACCACCTAGAGGGGTGGGATAGGGAGGGTGGGAGGGAGAGAGACGCAAGAAGGAGAGATATGGGAACATATGTATATGTATAACTGATTCACTTTGTTATAAAGCAGAAACTAACACACCATTGTAAAGCAATTATACTCCAATAAAGATGTTAAAAAAAAAAGTTGATTTTATTTTGAAAAGCTAACATGAAATCACCAAAGAGATTACTTCTAAAGCAGTTCTTTCAGATAGAGCCTTAAAACTAAATGTCCAAATCATTTATTTTTATTTCCTCTCACTTACAACTAATAGGGAATACAGTTCTCAATTTCTTCTAAGGCTGTCACAAAATAAAAGATTATTTTGAAAAAATTTTGATCTCATCTAAATGTCCAACTAAGACCATGCACGGAAACTTTATGAAAACAACTCTCTCTAAGAAGCACCTTCCTTGTTCCTGTCTCAATTAATCTATTAATATTTAAAGTTACTTTTAGGTAAGTTGTTTTGTTTCGTTGAGTTTAGTTCTTAAAATGTGCAAAGGACCAGGGACTTCCCTGGTGGTCCGGTGGTAAAGAATCCACGTTCGAATGCAGGGGACGCAGGTTTGATCCCTGGTCGGGGAACTAAGATCCCACATGCTGCATGGCAACTAAACCCAGGCTCCACAACTACTGAGCTCATGTGCCTCAACTAGAGGGCCCACGTGCTCTGGGGCCTGCGCGCCACAACCAGAAAAAAGAAAACTCACACACCACAACTAGAGAGAAGCCCCAACGCCACAACAAAAAGATCCCGCATGGCTAAACAAAGATTCCGCATGCCACAACTAAAACCCGATGCAACCATAAAAATAAATAAGTAAATAAATAAATACATAATATTAAAAGAAAAAAGTGTGCAAAAGACCAAATGATTCATTAGAGTCTGCCTACAGATGTTTCATGAAATTACATCATCTAAAACAAAATAATTCTAAGACCCAATTTAACAAACAGAAACTTTGTGTTTTGTATTTAGAAGACATTTAATGGCATTTTTGTCTTTCTTTCTCAAATTTTTCCAAAGCCTCTTATTCTACGAATTAATTTCCTCTCTCCAATCAGAAATCCATCTTTACAGATACCTCTCTCCAATCAGAAGTCCATCTTTACAGATAAAGTATAAAACTTAGGATCTAGATTTGTCTAAAATGGTAATTTATGATTTTAAAAACCCTAGATTCAGTTTAAACAGCAGCAACTGTAATCACATCCCACTTTTAACACTGCTTTACTGATTTGATCCTATTTAAGCTTTTCAAGAACCAACATAGTGACAACTTGTTCATTCAGAGGAAATCAAGAAAAGATTATATTCAAATGAATATAAACTCATGTCATGTTCATTGAAATGCTCTCGAAGCTTTGGATGTCTTCTGAAACGTAACATATTTTGTGGTCACAAAGATACACTTCTCTCAGTGGCTTCTCATTTTAGGAACTGGTTTGTTCATTTCTACAATGCCTTTGCACCCTCTTATGGTCATTTTAGGATTTGCTTTATTGGGAGCAATTTATTCAAGGCTATTCAATAGTTTCTTTATCTTGTAAATTTGAATTTTTATTAGAATAATGACATTTACACACTTTCCACCTTTAAATCTGTAATTTCGTAATCCCAAATATTAATTGAAGCTCACACTTCCTCACATTGTTGAGAAAACAGAAGTATACAGAGTTGAGGTTACTAGGATAATAATTAGAAACACTCCATACTTTCCAATTATGTCTGACATATTAACAAGCTAATAAGAATTTAAGATTCTGCCTCCTAGGCACAAAGCAATTCAATAGTAATGCCATCATTAGGTATCACAGTTCTTATTTTCTGATATTGACATGATGAAATCAACTTAGAATCTGTTTGGGCCTGTTTATATAAAGCATGGATATGACTTCTAACTTAGTACAATGTCCTAAAAATAACAGCATAAATGTGGCTGTCCTTCATTAAGAAGTTGCAATAGCAAGATAAACACACGTAACACACACATAAACACACACAACACACACATGCACGCACGCACATACACTTTACACTTTATAACTCATTTGGCTCGTGTTGTATTGGAAACATTAAATTCCTTTAACCTAGAGATCTTAAAAAAAAACCTAAGGATCAAATGTTACCATTCTATTATATTTAATTTGATAACCACAATAAAAACAAAGACCACTTGTCCCTTTCCTGACCTAAAATCTCCTTTCTGTTATAGTTTCATGTGTAGAAAACATTTAGGAAAAATGTGTAAAGCTTTAATGGCAAGCTTTATTTCTGAATTCATGCTGCTGCCAATGATAAGGATACCTGCTTTGTGATTAAAAAAAAAAGAAACAACTGTTCAAACTGTACATATGGCAGAGGAACTACTCTTTAAAGTGTTTATGAGAATAACTGTTGCATTACCATATTTTTTTTTTCTTTCCAGGGCAACAGCTACACATTTTAAGATACTTTCAACTTGAAGTATAACTTGAGTACTATAGGCTTTAAATTCCTAACTTATTTAATACCTTCATTTTTTTGTCAGAAAAATACATCAGAACCTATACATGTATCTATAAATCAATAATTTTGGTTTCAAAATACAACTACTGTTATTAAGGGCACAGACGAGTACTAATCCAAAGTGCAAGAAATCCCATAACTGAATAACAGTTGAGGGGACAGAAAATACAATTTCACCAAGCTAAAGTCAAATATCATATAGGATGATGCTCCAAATATTTAAAGCTTCTATCAATTCCCAAATTACAAATGAAGTTTAAAAATAAAATTTTGGGTGGTCCATCTGAAAAATGCACTTATCTCTCACAGTAAATAATAGCACTTACAAAGATCACCAATGCCTGCAAGATATCAATCTGTAGGTTTCCTATGTAATTCAATCACTGTATCAGATGTGCTGACAGCAAATATATACTTCAGAACATTAAAGTTATTGCCAGTTGTAAAAATACCCTTTATCTACAAATATACTTTCAAAGAATCTAAAAACCCACATCATCTCTCTGACAAAGAAACCATGTATGTTGTCTAAAATACACTGTCCATATTTCATAAATACTGCAAAATATGAAATTGCCAAGTGAACACTACCAATACCTCCTCTTGTATGCACTCTTTCACAATCACAGTCATTGACAACTGGAATCTACTTTACAGGTATGTCTACCTTTTTTAAAACACAATATGCTTTGTTGGACTTCCCTAGTGGTGCAGTGGTTAAGAATCCGCCTGCCAGAAGACCTAAATAGACATTTCTCCAAAGAAGATATACAGAATGCCAACAAACACATGAAAGAATGCTCAACATCATTAATCATTAGAGAAATGCAAATCAAAACTACAATGAGATATCATCTCACACCAGTCAGAATGGCCATCATCAAAAAATCAAGAAACAATAAATGCTGGAGAGGGTGTGGAGAAAAGGGGACACTCTTGCACTGCTGGTGGGAATGTGAATTGGTTCAGCCACTGTGGAGAACAGTATGGAGGTTCCTTAAAAAACTACAAATAGAATTACCATATGACCCAGCAATCCCACTACTTGGCATATACCCTGAGAAAACCAAAATTCAAAGAGAGTCATGTACCAAAATGTTCATTGCAGCTCTATTTACAATAGCCAGGACATGGAAACAACCTAAGCGCCCATCATCGGATGAATGGATAAAGAAGATGTGGCACATATACACAATGGAATATTACTCAGCCTTAAAAAGAAATGAAATTGAGCTATTTGTAATGAGATGGATAGACCTAGAATCTGTCATACAGAGTGAAGTAAGTCAGAAAGAAAAAGACAAATACCGTATGCTAACACATATATATGGAATTTAAGGGAAAAAAATGTCATGAAGAACCTAGGGGTAAGATAGGAATAAAGAGGCAGACCTACTGGAGAACGGACTTAAGGATATGGGGAGGGGGAAGGGTGAGTTTTGACAGGGCGAGAGAGAGTCATGGACATATACACACTAACAAACGTAGTAAGGTAGATAGCTGGGGGGAAGCAGCCGCAAGGCACAGGGATATTAGCTCGGTGCTTTGTGACAGCCTGGAAGGGTGGGATGGGGAGAGTGGGAGGGAGGGAGACGCAAGAGGGAAGACATATGGGAACATATGTATATGTATAGCTGATTCACTTTGTTGTAAAGCAGAAACTAACACACCATTGTAAAGCAATTATACCCCAATAAAGATGTTTAAAAAAAAAAAAAAAAAAAGAATCCGCCTGCCAGTGCAGGGGACAGGGATTCGAGCCCTGCTCCGGGAAGATCCCACATGCCGCGGAGCAACTAAGCCCGTGTGCCACAACTACTGAGCCTGAGTGCCACAACTACTGAAGCCCGCACACCTAGAGTCCGGGCTCCGCAACAAGAAGCCACTGCAATGAGAAACCCATACACTGCAATGAAGAGTAGCCCCCGCTTGCCGCAACAAGAGAAAGCCCGTACGCAGCAATGAAGACCCAACGCAGCCAAAAATAAATATATTATTTTAAAATTTTTTAAATAAAAAAATTAAAAAACAATATACTTTGTTAATGGGTATTGCAAATACTTGTGTTCAAATGTATCCTGTCCTACAAAAGTCTGATAATTTAATTTGTATATTCAAAGATATAAAACAATTAAGTCCACTAGCATCAACAACCATTTAGGAAACCAATAATAAGTGTTGTTTGAAAGCAGAGTAACCCAGATGTCCTAAACTACTTAACATAAAATTTCAGGCCCTTCAAAATCAGCCACAGAACACTACTCTTCTTCAGCCTTATACCTTTTCACATTTCAGTGATTACACATTTAGCTCCCTTTATCAGAAATAATTCCCTCTCTTAAAATTCTAATTCGAAAAGATACACACACCCTAATGTTCACAGCAGCAATATTTACAACAGCCAAGACATGAAAGCAACCTAAATGTGCATCAACAGATGAATGAATAAAGAAGATGTGGTACATATATACAATAGAATATATCAGCCACAAAAAAGAATGAAACAATGCCACTTACAGCAACATGGATGGACCTAGAGATTAGCACACCAAGTGAAGTTAAGTCAGAGAGAGAATGACAAATATCATATGGTATCGCTTATATGTGGAATCTAAAATATGATACTAATGAACTTATTTACAAAACAGAAATAGATGCACAGACATAGAAAACAAACTTATGGTTACCAAAGGGGAAAAGGAGGGGAGGGATAAATTAGGAGTTTGGAATTCGCAGATAAAAACTATATACAAAATAGATAAACAACAAGGTCCTACTGTATAGCACAGGGAACTATATTCAATATCTTGTAATAACCTATAATAGAAAAGAATATGAAAAAGAATATACATATGTAACTGAATCACTTCACTGTACTATACTTCAATAAAATAAATAAATAAGAAATAATTCCCTCTCTTACTGTAGAACATCATTATACACTGGGATTTATCATATGGTAGTATAAAATATTTGTTTGAATGGCTCTCTCTCCCAGCTGACCACCATATGAATTCCTTGAAGGCAGGAACTGACTTGATTCATTTTTTTTCTTTTTTTTTTGGCCACACCTTGCAGCCTGTGGGATCCTAGTTCCCCAGCCAGGAACTGAACCCAGGCCCTCGGCAGGGAAAGCACGGAGTGCCAACTGCTGGACCACCAGGGAATTCCCTTGATTCATTTTTACATGCCCAGTACCTGAAAAATAGTAGGTGCTGAAGCAACATGATGCTTTTGGAGTCCAAAACATCATTATGGAAAACTGTGTTTTAATCCTAGGCTCAGTCACTTAATTTTGCAGTTTCCTTATATGTAAATGAGGGATAAACACCTTGCAGGATTGTTGAGAAACTAAAAGATACCCATAAAGTGACTAACCCAGTGCCTGGCACATAGAAGGCACTGTAATATGTGTTCAGTAAATGTTAGCTGAATTGATCTTTCCCTACAGCTCTTTCCACTTATATATTTACTCAAAATGTTTCCAGACTTCTCCAAATTTAAACCACTACCTTGCTCCTTTTTACTCTTTCCTATATACCAGAATTTAAATATAACCACAGCTATAAAAATAAAGGATTTTACAGAGTATTCAGGCAATTAATGCATTTGAGGGCAGTAAGTTCAATTTTTTTTCCGGAAATAAAGTATCCTAAGGAATGGGAACTAAAGTACAGGGCATTCAGCTTTATTGTCTCTTCTATTTCTCACCAAAAGAGAAAAACAAAAAAGTTTCAATATTTATAAGACTAAGAAGGGATGAGCATAATTCTGCCTTAACATACATTTCTGTGTGCCGCGAGGCTGGTCGGGCGTCGAGGCTGGGCGAGCGCGCAGTTGGCGCCGGGGCTCGCCGCCCCCGCCTCGCCGCACCTCCGGCTTGCTGCCGCGCAGGGGCCTGCGCCGCCCCTGTCTCCCCTTCCAGGCCAGGGTGCAACCCCAGGACGCGTCCGTCCCCGCCGCCGCTGGCTCCGGTCCCCCACTCCATGGCCGCCTCGGCGCCGCCCCCACCAGACAAGCTGGAGGGAGGTGGCGGCCCCGCACTGCCCCCTGCACCACCCAGCACGACGGAGTTTGCGTCACCCCCGACTCCCATGGTGGATCACCTGGTTGCATCCGACCCTTCTGAGGATGACTTCGGAGCCCCTAAGGTGGGGGGCGCAGCCCCTCCATTCCTGGACAGTCCTGTCCCCTTTGGGGGCTTCCGTGTACAGGGGTGCATGGCAGGCCAGATACCCCCAGGCTGTGACACTGGGGGTAGAGGAGGCCCCCAGCTTCTTCCTCAACAGAGCCCCCTTTCCCTCCCAACCCCATGGGCCCTGCTTTCAACATGCCCCCCCCCAGGGCCCTGGCTACCCTCCCCCAGGCAACATGAACTTTCCCAGCCAACCCTTCAACCAGCCTCTGGGTCAAAACTTCAGCCCGCCTGGTGGGCAGATGATGCCAGGCCCCGTGGGGGGATGTCGCTGCACAATCTCACCCACCATGGGACAGCCTCCAGAGGGGAGCTGGGCCCCCCTTCACCCCCCCAACGCTTTGCCTAGCTAGGGGCACCTTTTGGCCCTTCTCCTCTCCAGAGACCTGGTACTGGTCAGGTACTCCCCAGCTTGCGCCCCCAACACAGGTCCCTTCCCTGGTCCTGACCCTGGCTTTCCTGGCCCTGGTGGTGAGGATGGGGGTAAGCCCTTAAATGCACCTGCTCCCACTGCTTTTCGCCAGGAGCCCCACTCAGGCTCCCTAGCTGCCGCTGTTAATGGAAATCAGCCCCGTTTTCCCCCAAACAGCAGTGGGCGGGGTTGGGGCACCCCGGATGCCAATAGCCTGCCACCCCCTGGCAAGACAAGTGCGAGCTCAGGGCCCCAGCCTCCCCCAGGCCTGGTGTATCCATGTGGTGCCTGTCGGAGTGAGGTGAACGACGACCAAGATGCCATTCTGTGTGAGGCTTCCTGCCAGAAGTGGTTCCACCGCGACTGCACTGGCATGACTGAGAGCGCCTATGGGTTGCTGACCACTGAGGCCTCTGCTGTCTGGGCCTGCGATCTCTGCCTCAAGACCAAGGAGATCCAGTCTGTCTACATCCGCAAAGGCATGGGGCAGCTGGTGGCTGCTAACGATGGGTGATGCTGGCGAGGTACCCAGGAAGTGCATACGTTCCTCCCTGCTCTTCCAGGGTGGTTGTTTTCTGTCTGGCTCTTGGTCCTTGTTTCCACTGGCTTCCCATCCCCATGGGACAGAAACACAATGGCTCCTGGGGGCAGAAAAGGAACTGAGACGGGCAGGCAGAAGAGCCTGGATTGCTCACTTTTCTGCAAACTTACGTGTTGAGATCTACAGAGGTCCAGGAAACCAAAGCCCTGCCAAGCAGAGCCATTTTTGGTGGCTGTCTCTGGAGACCTAGGGGTGCGACTGCAAGAGAAAAGAGGAAGACCTGAAGGGCAGGGGTGCCCCTCTACAGATGATGGATGCCCCCAACACCTGTGCCTAACACTCCTATCTAGCCCCCCAGCCCCAGCCTTAGTTTTTGGAGTCTAGTATTAAAGGTTTCTGGCCAGAGGAGTTGGGGGTCTCTTCCCATCTCTGCAGTAGCCCTTTCATGGGTGCTGGGAAACAGCTTTAGGGAATAAATGGAGATTTTCCCCTTTTCTTACCTTCCCCTTGCTTCCTCCAAGACCTACCCAACTCCTCTCCCCTCAGAGAACCAAATAGCTTGAAGAAGCAGGAGAGTACGTGGCTATGGCCACGTGGCTTGGTGATTTGGGGCTTCAAGACAGTAGGTAAGAGATGCTGTCAGGACATATCTCCCTCATACCAAAGTCACTGGTCCTTTCTCAGACTCTCTTGTGCTTTTTCCCTAATGACAATATTTTTGCTAAAAATTGGGATATGTGGTCTGACAGAGCAGAATATTTGATGTCTGGACTGTCCTGGAAGCCTGGACTCTGGCTGTACACCCCCCATCTTGACAGAGCAGAATATTTGATGTCTGGACTGTCCTGGAAGCCTGGACTCTGGCTGTACGCCCCCCATCTTGACAGAGCAGAATATTTGATGTCTGGACTGTCCTGGAAGCCTGGACTCTGGCTGTACGCCCCCCATCTTGACAGAGCAGAATATTTGATGTCTGGACTGTCCTGGAAGCCTGGACTCTGGCTGTACGCCCCCCATCTTGACAGAGCAGAATATTTGATGTCTGGACTGTCCTGGAAGCCTGGACTCTGGCTGTACGCCCCCCATCTTGACAGAGCAGAATATTTGATGTCTGGACTGTCCTGGAAGCCTGGACTCTGGCTGTACGCCCCCCATCTTGACAGAGCAGAATATTTGATGTCTGGACTGTCCTGGAAGCCTGGACTCTGGCTGTACGCCCCCCATCTTGACAGAGCAGAATATTTGATGTCTGGACTGTCCTGGAAGCCTGGACTCTGGCTGTACGCCCCCCATCTTGACAGAGCAGAATATTTGATGTCTGGACTGTCCTGGAAGCCTGGACTCTGGCTGTACGCCCCCCATCTTGACAGAGCAGAATATTTGATGTCTGGACTGTCCTGGAAGCCTGGACTCTGGCTGTACGCCCCCCATCTTGACAGAGCAGAATATTTGATGTCTGGACTGTCCTGGAAGCCTGGACTCTGGCTGTACACCCCCCATCTTGACAGAGCAGAATATTTGATGTCTGGACTGTCCTGGAAGCCTGGACTCTGGCTGTACACCCCCCATCTTGACAGAGCAGAATATTTGATGTCTGGACTGTCCTGGAAGCCTGGACTCTGGCTGTACACCCCCCCATCTGTTGCACATTAGTCGCAGCGCTGGTCTTCAACTTTTGGCGCCCTTACTTCCCTGCTTCCCTGGCTTGATTGAAGGAAAGCTTGAAAAGGCGCAGAGCCCTTACACCTCATTTTTTCTCCTGATGAAAGGATCCCTGTCACAGCCTGTGGGTGGGGAGGCGGCAGGACCTTCATTGCCATGGTACTAAAATGCAATCCAGAACCTGGATGTTTTTTGTTTCTCTCTTTCCCTGCTATGCTTTATATCTTCTCCGGCCTGGTGACCTAGCTGTTCTCATTCCTCTCAGCCAGGGTCCTGCACTGGGCTTTGTTTCTATTTTATTTTTTAAGCACTGCCTGCCAGAGATGGGCCAGGGGCCTGATCAGAGCTCCTCACAGCTGCTGTCTCTTCCTTACAGCTCGTGCACACATTCCTCAGTGGGGTGGGGAAGGCAGGCTTGGGGTGTGGCTCTGAGAGGAGCTGGTGGTCCCCTGCCCCCCACTTCTCCCGGGACCCTAGCGTGTGAAGAGAAGACAAAGGTATACTGCAGAACTCTTTCGCCTGCCCAGGTGTAGCATGCAGCCTTTGAGGCTGTGAGAAAGAAGGGAGTGGCCTCGTGGCCTCTGGGCCTCTCTCCTCCAGTGTTCCCTGCTGCGGAACAGCAGAGATGGCAGCCCCCCCCCCACTGCTGAGCTTTGTGTTGTCTTTGTGGTTCTGTGTGCCCCTCTCTTATCTGTTGCTATTTTTGTGGTCTCCCCCATCTCTGCATTTGGTAAGATGGCTCTTGCAGGGGGACGTGTCTGTTCAGTCCCTCTCTCCCTCTCGCTCCACTGCTTTTTGGAAGGAAGTGGGGGTGGCAGAGATGTGGTGCGGAAATTTTTGTACGGTTGGATTAGTAAAATGACTTGGAAAATAAAAAAAAAAGCCATACATTTCTACCTTTTAAGCCCAGTTTAAACTCGATGAAAGGCCTAGAACACAGACTATTCATTAAAAAAAAAAAAGATGCTTTAACTGCAGTGCACATTCAGTAGATAAAATCCAAAGAAAGCAGTCCTGCCTGAAACATTTACAAATCAATTCATTATACTGATTTGGAATGAGATGTGCTGTAATTTAAAACATAGATTACCACAGGCCAAACTTAAGTTCCATTTTTAAGGCACTTTCCCTTGGCTATGCACTTGACTGCAGAATTTACAAGAAACAACAATTTGCCTAACCTTAAAAAAAAGCCATTGCACTATTTACAATAGCCAGGACATGGAAGCAACCTAAGTGTCCATCAAAAGATGAATGGATAAAGAAGATGTGGTACATATATACAATGGAATATTACTCAGCCATAAAAAGAAACAAAATCGAGTTATTTGTAGTGAGGTGGATGGACCTAGAGTCTGTCATACAGAGTGAAGTAAGTCAGAAAGAGAAAAACAAATACTGTATACTAACACATATATATGGAATCTAAAAAAAAAAAAAAGGTTCTGATGAACCTAGGGGCAAGACAGGAATAAAACAGCACACATAGAGAATGGACTTGAGGACACGGGGAGGGAGAAACGTAAGCTGGGACGAAGTGAGAGAGTAGCATTGACATACATACACTACCAAACGTAAAATAGATAGCAAGTGGGAAGCAGCCGCACAGCACAGGGAGATCAGCTCGGTGCTTTGTGACCACCTAGAGGGGTGGGATAGGGAGGGTGGGAGGGAGACGCAAGAGGGAAGGGGATATGGGGGTATATGTATACATATAGATGATTCACTTTGTTATACAGCAGGAACTAACACAACATTGTAAAGCAATTATACTCCAATAAAGATGTTAAAAAAAAAAGCTACTGTATGTAAATACTAGTTTTTAAAGGGGTAATGCTTAAGAATTTAATCATAACGAAATTTCAAACGTACAAAACATTATGCTTGAATTAACTAATAACTTCAATAAATCATTAATATTTTATTGAGAACAGGCAATGTGTTTCCATTTCAAAATGATTTATCCCACATATAATGTCTAGAATGTTTCCATCTCATCTCCTAGTTCTAATGTAATGCTGGAAGAAAAATTTTAAGTTTGGTTCTTTTTTTTTTTTCCATAGAAAAAGCTGCTCCTTGGGAAACCAGTGATTATGCTTAAGAGTCTTTTTGTCCTACTCAAATCTCCTGAAGACTTACTCTTTATCTATACAACTTAAATATTTGGGGTTTTTTTTTCTCCTTATCTGTCTTAAAATGCAGTGATAATAATAGCTGTCACTGTACAAGGTATAGCTCAAAAAGCACTGAAACTACGTTTCAGAAAGACTCATCTAATTACAGTCATCTAATTACACATTACACTCATCTAATTACACATCAAGCAAATGGGGGCATGAAGTCGACTATTCAGTTAATTAAGTGGCTAAAATAAGTGCTTCTTGGAGGGGATAGAATATTTGTTAAAATCATTTTCTTCACAATATAGAACCTAGTAAATCTCTCTGTCATATACACACACACACACGCCCCTACCAAAAAATAAAAAATAAAAACTACAGGAATCTGGAGGGCATAAGTAAATAAAATAATAAGATGCAACTGAATCATTCTGGAGTCTGCCTAAGGAGCAAGAATCAATGTAAAAAAGTCTTTGCATACCCTTAAGTCTCCTTCAATGAAATCTCTCTAGGGTCTCAGTTTCTTCATCTGAGCAATGATCCCATCAACTACATGATTTCTCAATTCTATTCTAAGTGCTTTAAGTTCTTATTAAGTTAAATTAGCTTAACAGAAATCAACGAAATTGCTGTTAGCTAATGTCTAGATGACACACGTAAAGACATGAATGTTTAAATGAGCAATATGTAAGTTATTCAAACACATGTTACAGATCTTTTAAAATCCAAGAAACAGTAAACAGTTTCTGATATATCATCCTCAAAAGTCTTTTTTGTTTCTAGTATTATAACACAAAAACTGTGAAAAACCAAACAGGTTTTTTTTGGTATTATAACCAAAACCTCAGGGAAAACAAATTATTTTCTTTTCCAGGTTCCTTTTCTTTAAAATGAAAGAGAAATGAAACAAAATTATGGTCTATGAAAAACACCACAACCAAAGAGGATATTTTAAATTATTTCCACAGGACTTCCCTGGTGGTGCAGTGGTTAAGAATCCACCTGCCAGGGCTTCCCTGGCGGCGCAGTGGTTGAGAGTCCACCTGCCAATTCAGGGAACACGGGTTCATGCCCCGGTCCGGGAAGATCCCACATGCCGCAGAGCAACTAAGCCCGTGAGCCATGGCCGCTGAGCCTGTGTGTCCGGAGCCTGTGCTCCACAACGGGACACGGGTTCGAGCCCTGGTCCAGGAAGATCTCACATTCTGCGGAGCAACTAAGCCTGTGCGCCACAACTACTGAGCCTGCGCTCTAGAACGTACAAGCCACAACTACTGAGCCCGCATGCCACAAATACTGAAGCCCAGGCGCCTAGAGCCCGTGCTCTGCACCAAGAGAAGCCACTGCAATGAGAAGCCCACACAACACAATGAAGAGTAGCCCCTGCTCGCTGCAACCAGAGAAAGCCTGAGCACAGCAAAGAAGACCCAATGCAGCCAAAAATTAATTTAAAAATAAATAAATAAATAATAAATTATTTCCACAAATGCCCAAAGCAATTTGGGCCTTCTTAAATTTGTTACCCTGTTGAACCAGAGTACTTTAGCTTTATAAAAAGCTTTCTTGAAGTCTGCCACAAAATTTCAAAATAACTACCTTTTCTTCAACAGAAATAAGTGATGTTGCTGTAACATTTTTCCTGAAAACTTTAACAGGATTCAGACTACCTAATCTTTCTATTGTAAGTATTTTGGGTTTTTTTTTTGTTTGTTTCTATAAGCAAAAAATCAAGGAAAAAATAAGCTGGATTTTCTGACTTATGTGGTCCCAAAATTAAAACAAAATTTAGTTTCTAAACAATTATTTTTAAACATATTCATCTTACAATTTTTAACCGATGCCTAAAATAATTCTTGAAATAAAATTAATTGGCAATAAATTTAAGTCTGTATTTAAAGTTTCCTTACTAATTGTATTACTCATGTAGATTTGAAAGATACATTCCTTTCCAAGCTGATCATATACCAAAAAGTCACAACCTTTACTAGTACTGCCACCTGCTGTTGACTCTAAATCATTTTCCAACATATATAAATTGAAATAAAAATAAATGGAATAGCATGGACAAGTTGGTCTGGAAAACAAGCATCGAAACAGATTTTAAAGACAATTTGTGTACAATCCACCGATAAAGTTTTTTCTGACAATAAAGTTATATCTACACTGTAATAAGCCTCTTACTATGAAAGAGGAACATAGTATATGACTGAAAAGACCCTTGAGCCTTTTTAGTCACAGTTGATTGAGGTACATTTTTAATTCTTTTTATTGAAGTATACTTGTCATACAATATAATGTTAGTTTCAGGTGTACAACATAGTGATTCGACATTTATATACACTACAAACTGATCACCATGATGTCTAGTAATCATCTGTCAGACAGAAGTATATTTTTTACAAGACCATTAATTATGTGACAAAAAAGAGGGGATGCAGTACCAAAAAAAGTGAAAGTATTAAAGTTTTTCCAGGAAGAATTAAGTGATTTTTTAATTGAGTAGATATGTCTAATAAATGAAGAAATAAGCATATATGTACAAAGATATAAGCAAAAATTGGTGAATCCAGTTGAAGGATATACAGGATATAATTTTCCTATCCTTTCTACCTTTCTTAGGTTTACAAACTTTCTAAATAAAAAGTTGGAGAAAAAAATATAATGCGTTGATATTCTTAATCTGCCTTACCAGTGCAGCTAAATTTCATGGAATTTAAGAGGACACTGAACTTATATTAGACAAATTTAATACATATTTTAAAGTCTGAGAAAGGCTGATACTTTTTGTTAAAGAATATTGAGGCTTTCTTTTTTTTCTCTCATTCTAGAGAAACATGATTTAGAGCAAACTTGGTCTTGTGGGAGGTGGCTAGTCATACAACTGGAGCAGTGACCTAACAGTGCCTCTTGGGTAAAACAGGAACAAAGTGTATAAAACATAAGTAAACCCAATACTTTTTTCTTTTACAATTTAACAGCTTCAAAACTGTTACTTTAAAGCTTTATCAGTGTGCTTCCATTTTCCCTATCTATCAAACATCAAAAAACCAAAACTGAGAACTTCTTTAAAACATATGCATGAGGATTTTATTATTAAAACTAAAGAAAATTCATTTTAAAGCTGCTTATTTTTTACCGAGAAATCTAACATTTGCATAATAGACAGCTTTTGGGTTGTCTGTTGAACTCTCTTTCTCTGAATTTCCCCACTCAATTCCCTCATCCACAGAATTTTAAAATCCATGATCCTAGATGGTCATAGCTTATAGGAGAGTGCTTCTCTCTTCTTGAAGTTCAGAAGTGGGATTCAGAAAGGATAGTTCAGTCTCTGACGGGTTTTTTTTGGTTTTTTTTTTTTTTTTATATACAGCAGGTTCTTATTAGTCATCAATTTTATACACATCAGTGTATACATGTCAATCCCAATCACCCAATTCATCATACCACAACCCCCAACTCCCCCAGCTTTCCCCCCTTGGTGTCCATACGTTTGTTCTCTACATCTGCGACTCAATTTCTGCCTTGCAAACCAGTTCATCTGCACCATTTTTCTAGGTTCCACATATATGCGTTAATATACGATATTTGTTTTTCTCTTTCTGACTTACTTCACTCAGTATGACAGTCTCTAGATCCATCCACGTCTCAACAAATGGCCCCAATTTCGTTCCTTTTTATGGCTGAGTAATATTCCATTGTGTATATGTACCACATCTTCTTTATCCATTCATCTGTTGATGGGCATTTAGGTTGCTTCCATGGCCTGGCTATTGTAAATAGTGCTGCAATGAATATTGGAGTGCATGTGTCTTCTCTCTCTCTCTCTCTCTCTCCATACATCCATCTATCTATGTCTATCATTTCTGCTTATTTATTACCCACACTGGAGTGTAAGCTCTGTGAGTCCATGGCTGTTGTCTGTCTTATTCACAGTGGTAGCTTCAGCATCTAGAACTGAACCCGGTGAGTGATAAGGCTTAGAAATATTTTTGATGAAATAAATGAATTAATCTATGCCATTCATAAAAATATTAAATATATGATTTGAAGGGAAAAATTATTCATAATTTCTCTCCAATAATTGAATTTCTCCTTTGGAATTTTTTATAAAAGTAAATCTTTTAAGTGCCACTCACAATTATGAAATATATTCCCAGGACCTTATACTTTTATAAAACCGTAACTGAATGTGTAGTTTTGATGACATTTGACTGGGAAAGCACGATATTGTTATGTGAGTTGACATTATCACTTTTTTTTTTTATGTCTGTATTGGATAACTTTATTATCTTTTTTTTTAACATCTTTATTGGAATATAATTGCTTTACAATGGTGTGTTAGTTCCTGCTTCACAACAAAATGAATCCATTATATATATACATATGTTCCCATATCTCTTCCCGCTTGCATCTCCCTCCCTCCCACCCTCCCTATTCCACCCCTCCAGGCGGTCACAAAGCACCGAGCTGATCTCCCTGTGCTATGCGGTTGCTTCCCACTAGCTATCTACCTTACGTTTGGTAGTGTATATATGTCCATGCCTCTCTCTCGCTTTGCAGTCTCTGACGTTTTGTAACATGGCAACATAAAAATTTAACAGCTATGGGGCTGCCATTGAGTACAAAATGCATGGAAAAGCAGAGAGAAATGCCCATGTGCAAAGGGAAGATAAGAAAAGGCAAGTACAGATTTTAAAAAGGGTGGTGGGGAGAAGAAAACACAGAAAGAGAGAAAGGGAGTAATGCCTGACAGTTTTCTAGTCCCACATAAGCCCAGGAGTACTTCCTACCTATAGGTTCCGTGACCTCTCCTGTACCCATATAACCCCCTTCCCCCACTGAACTCACACTAGTTTGCTATGGGATTCTGTTTCTTGAAGCCAAAAGCCTTGACTCCAACAAGTCGTTAATACAGAAGATTCTTGGATATTTTTGATACAACAACAAAAATTAGAACCCAGCCAAAAATTTTAAAAACTGAAAGATGTAGATGCTGCCCATGAAGTACAACTGTAGAGATAAGCACTCTCCATAGCAAACTGTAATATTGATATTTACCTTGAGCAGAGTCCACACATAGGAATTACAACGGTTCCTGTGGTCGATTGTATTATTTATTCAAAATATTCACTCCTCCTTATAAGTTCCCTCTCTTATGACTCTACTTATGTAAGAAATATAATTCCTGCCACCACAATCTCAGGCTTGGCCATGGAACTTGCTTTGGCCAATCCAAAGTAAGCCTAAGGAACTTGTGCCATTGCCAAGCAGAAACCTGAATGCCATCTTGCAGTTTCAAGCTTTCCTTTCTCTCTGACCAAACAGGAAAAAACAACAATGTGAGGCTGTATTACAATAATGTGAGGATGTGTTACAAGTCAACCTGCAATAGACATGTAACACAAACAAGAAATAAACCTATACTGTTGCTAATCACTGAAATTTAGGAATTGATTGGTACCACAATATAACCTGGAAAAAGCTGCTGGTGCACGTCTCAAACAGATTCTCATTATAAATAAAGCCAATGGGTAAGAAGGTAAATATTTAATTCTGAAGTTCATTTAAATATTGCTAAAAGCTCGTATTTAAAATAAGTCCTTTTAGTTTTCAAGCTACCAAAGTGTTGATGATTTTAAGGCTCTTTATACATAATACTTACCAAAGAATAGATTTATCACTTTATCCATGTTTCTAAGAATTGCCAACAGATTTACCAAAAAGATATATTTCTTCTTAAAATATATTTCAGAGATATTCTAATTTTAGCATATATACTTTACTAAAAACTGTGAATATCCTAAGACTTTTCAAAACAATGTATCATTTGAGAAAAAGTTTTAACAAAATTTTATATTCTCCTTCTATAATTATGAAACCTTGATTCCAAGGATTCTGATTCTTCCAAATAGTACAGACCAAAAGCATTGTTAACACCACTCTTATTTTATTGGTAATTTTATAATACCTTAGGTCTTATATGATCCAGGAATTAATTCTGCTTTAAGTATCTTTTTCTGAAAAAAATATACCTTATTCAATATAGTTTTGATAACTGGGAATAGTTATCAAATAAATATAAAATTAAATATGAAGCTAATTCTATACATTCTGCCACTAAGATTAGCTGTGTGACCTTAGGGAAGTCATTCAACCCCTCTAAGCCAGTAGAAAGGAGAATAATCTACGCGAACTGCATAGAGTAGGAACCAAATGATGCTGTAACTCTTTGCTTAAACTAAAAGGAAGGCCACATGGTCATAATAAAAGAAGCAGAATAGTTACATATAGTTTTCATAAACCTTAATATGAAGATTAAATTGTTGAAGAATCAAGTAGTGCTGGAGACTCCTTCTACTTCTCCACTAACCCCACCATTTAACCACAATAAGCTGTATTAATGAGAGAGCTTTCTCATACAATTCACTCTTTTATTCTAGGTGATCATTTGATAAACACTCTCCATTCCAAGTACAAAAATACTGTAATATCTTAACAAAAAAGAGATTAAGGAATAACCCCAATGTGTTTTAAGTTACACATGCCCATATTTCTTAAGCTTTTTCATATTTACTCATTTAATCCTTATAACAATTGTATGAGGAAGTTACTATTAATCAATCCATTATTCAGATAAGGTAACTGAGGCACAGATTAAGCAACTGGCCCAAAGTCACAGCTCAAAGTAACAGAGTCAGGTTTTGAACCTAGGCAGGTAGTATTAAATTAACCTCCACTTCAACCAAGTATTATCATACTTATACAAGTGAAGTAAAAAGAATTTGGGAAAGAAATGAAATGTAGTAGTGCCAAGAAAATAATAAACTATTATTTCATTAGTACACATTAGGAATGTCTTTTAAATAATCCCATTCACTTGAATTATTGAAGTTTCATATTGGCAGAAATCATGTGATTCATCAACTAATATAAATGTGTTCATCTAAATCCATTACTTCCATTGCTACAATTTATTTCTTCCATCGTTACTGATGAATCAACTTGGAAAAATCCACTTTTGTTTCATTAATGGGGCTGAGAAATTTTAACCTGTGAATTAGATTGTGTCCTTGGTAATGGAAAGGTAAACTGGAAAAGTTAAGATCATGAACAAATGTATAGTAGTTGTAACACTAAAAATAACAGCTATTGCATCTAGAACAGATCTTTGATACAGCACAGTAGTCCACAGGAAAACACCCCAGATTGTATATATAGCATACATTTATTGTATCTTTTTGAGAATGAATCTGTAAAGATAACAATGTAAAAGAAAAAGTCCCATGGAATGACCTTTATAAATGTATAACAACTCTGCAAATACCAGTGAAAGAAACACATCTTAGACTGAGATTCGAATGCTAATGATTTCTTGCAAGCTATTACTTGTATAAAGGAGATATGCCATTTAAACAGAGAAATTTGAATTCATGATTTGAGAAATCATTCACTAGTTGCAAGAAACTGTTTTTCCAAATTTTAAATTATATTCGAAACCTTCAAGTAAGAATCATAAGATTCAGTTCAATTTAAATAACTCAGATTTGACATATTCAAATAACTCAGAGCCTTTAAATTTAAAGAATTTAAAAACATAACCCTGTCCCCAATATCAGAGAAAGGTGACAAAAATCCATTACTTTCAGGAGAAAAGAGTCAACCATTTCCAAGGAGACTATTTGACTCTTTAGAAGAACTAATTTGCCTAAAATGAGACAGAATTTTTATGATTGGTCCATTATGAAAAAGATCTTATGTATTTTATTCCAATTTTTCAAATGAGAAAATTCAGACAGATTAAATATAAAAGAAGAACCCCTATATTTTTACATCTAAATTTGCTCAAAGACAAGTTATCAACAGAAGAGAAATTTGGTTTTATCAACGTGTCACAGAAAAATGATTACTCAAAACAACTTTCCTTGGTACTGTAAACTTCATAAAACATACACCAACTGGGAAATTACTACATTTTAGCTTTCAAGAAGGCTGCTCAGGATCATATACCTTCTTTTTCCAGAATATATCTGTTGCTTTTCTAACAATATCAATAAGCCCAAGAGGGCATCTACACACATTTCCAAGTTTCAATAATAGTCAAAGTATTAAATAACTAATCCACTATAATGCACTATCCCAAATAGTCTTTGGCCAATATACCTCTTCAAAGAGATACTGTAATTGCTTCACTCTGCTTTCAATGAACGATCAATAATGAAAGTTGCTTTTTAGGCTTAACCTAGAGCTGTGCCCTGTAGGAAATGATGGGTCTTTGTAAAATGTGTTACAGTTTACTAATAAGGATGCAGAAGAAGCACAACTGATGAACCAGCAAATCTGCTCTGACTTATTTGGTCTTTGCTGAATGAATTTGAATATCATCAAAATACATTATCCTTATCCATAACCTGTTTCCTATGATCTGCTCTATCCCCACACTCATTTCAAAAGGAACTTTAAGCACTTCAATATTTTACATACCTGTGCTAGTCCTATGGCATTATATAAAACAGGACATTTTTTTAAAGGATAAAAACGAAGCTTTCAGTAGAAAAAAGTTACCAGGTGACTATTTCGGACCTAGAGAAAAGTGAGAGCATTTACATAGCAATATTTAAATATAATAAACAGAATTTCTCACCTTAAATAATGCAAAATTACCTTCCCTAAATATTTACCAATGACCATCAGGAAACAATGAAGAAATCGGTTAAAATTCTCCTTTTACCAGTAACAGATTGCTTTATCTCGAACACATCTGTTAATTCTTCCCTCCCTCCCTCTTGCCCTCTCTCTCTGTCTCTTCGTTCCTTTCTTCTTTCCTTCCTTCCTGGTTCATTCATGAATTCATTTAACTTCGTGCCAGGCATTATGGGTATAACACGTGTCAGGCATTATGGTTGCCTCTAAGGATGAAAAGATGGACAAGACAGTTGTTCCCCAAAGGAGCCCCTAGTCTTTTGAACGTTAGAAAAAAAGAAATACCTATACTACAAAATATTATGAAAAAGGTTTATTCAGAGTGCTCTGGAACCAGACAAGGGGATATAATTTGGTTGCCATGAGATAGTGACACATGAACTTAGTTCTGAAAATCAAGTAGTAACTACTCAAGAACAGGCTGTATGAGGGAGGAGGTAGAGTGAGGCAGGTGTTTCTAACAGAAGAAATAGAAGGAGGTGACATGCCACAGCTCCTGTAATTATTTACTTATGGATCTAGGGTAGGTAGAAAGTAAGGGAGTAGTGGAGTTCTCCAAAGTTGGGTACACAAGACAAATACAAGAGTACAAGAAGAAAAAATGAGAACTTCTTTTACAATTATTCTTACCACCTCCTTTTTCCAAAATTCTGTTTTTCTACATATTATATACTGTATACAATATTTTAGAATGTTAAACCTTGTACATGTGTATAATTTAAACATATTCTAGATATGTCTCCCCAAAAATGTAATTGATGGTATTGCAATTAAATAAAAAGAAAGAACCTCATAATCTATATTGTCCTGAAGGTGATGCTTAGTAATAAAATACTTTAAGCAAATGAACAACTGAATTTAAAAGATCACTCTTTTCGTTGTATTCTAGGAGATAAATTAGAAGAGATATGAGACAAGAAAAGCAGTTGTGAAGCCTCTACAGTAATCCCAGTGAGAAGATCTTAAACAATGATGGTGGCACAGTGGAAATGCCAAGGAGGAGGCAGAGGCTGCTTATAAGAAAAAAGATTGTAAAGTATAAATCAGATTGACTTACATCATTCATTACATTTTGGTGCTACACAATTCCATAAAGACAATTTATACATTCTTCCAAAAGTAGGCTTACAAATCAAGGTATAATGTACTGTTATCCTATTTGAGGTCTTTAAAACTCAAAGATGAAATTATATTCTGATTTCAGGACTAGGGCCAATATTTGAAAAGCAATATAATCACTGTCCTAGTTATTTCACTACAGTTTTTTCTCATGGATGCTAAATTAAAATCTTGATCACAGAAGATGCGAGAGAGGGGAGGAAGGAGGGGGTGGCAAAGGTGAGGGTGAAAGATACTGTCCGATATTAAACTAAGATGTTAAGATCAGTATCTGATTATCCCATGCCATCCCATAGTGATGGAACAAAGATAGTATTGTGTTTCTGTTTTCCCTTTCAGCTTTACCAGATTCCATAGGCCAGGGACTTTTAAATAAATCTGCATCCAAATATATCACAGATTTAGTTTGCTAAGAAAACCAGAAACCATGCAAAAGAGAATGAATGATGAGATATAACTTAAGTAAGTTAAGCTTTATCCATTGGGGGTTTAAAGTTGGATTTAACAAAATTAGCTACATTTTGCATAACTGATCTTCATTAAGTACTATTCTCCATCAATATTTTAAGAACTCCTTACTTTTGAACGAATGAATTAATGTTCAAATTTTATTTCAGATCAAAGTGCCTGGCCTTACCTAAGATGTATCACATTGATGGTCCTATCACCAGTCAAGTTCTCTGTGATTTAAACTGGAGATATTTTCACCCATAGCAGATAACTTTTTAACTAGGACAAAATGGGATATTATAAAAGCTATCCCTAGTGGCATTTTGTAATAGTTTCTTATCCTGCTTTCTAAGTATTTCACGTGGCCTTCAGTGGCATAGCTTCTCTCTTAAATTACTGTAGCTTTCCCACAATTCTGTTGGTCATATTTATATTGGAACTGGCTAGACTGTATAGTGGCAATAAGTGGGTTCTCAAGGATTTTTCACAAGAACTTAAAATACAGAATGTATTTTTAACATTAATGTGTTAAGCATTAATGTTAAAATTACCAATATTGAAAATCAGTTTTCTATCCTAAAAATGTATAAACTCTGGAAATTTACTGTATTAAGACTGACAATTCAGAGAATAAAAACAAAATGCCATCCCACAGATTCAAAAAGTATTTATTAATCATTTTAAATTTCATTCCACTTTTTAACGTATTCTGATAATATTGAAGCAATCAGCATTATATTATTGTTGTAATGACAACTTAGGAGGCAACAGAAATCCTCTTTGAGAGATTGAAATCAGACATGTTGGAGACAGCAGACAGCACTGCTGGGGCACTTTGTTTATAAATAACGGGATAGGTGCCCTCTAATCATAGTAAAATTATCCCAGTTTTTCATTCCAAAACTCCAGATTTACTTCTGAACTAACCCTACATGGTGCTCAAAAAAAATAATATATTCACCTTCAGCAATAAATTAACTGACATGTGAGCACATAACATGAGGCTTTAAATATAGCACTAAATTACCCATCTTCCATAAAGATAGAATGGACTCTGATTCATAGAGCAGGTAACAAGCCTAAAGCTCTCAATCATGGCTGAAGGAATTTACGTGCACTGCAGACATTCACTCTTCCCCTAGAAGGTCATCGTTTCACAACCTGGGAAATAATCCCTGCCAACCGATTTGCAAAGTGCCTGAGGCATCCCTCCTGAGAGGCATAACTCCTCTTCTTTCGAGGCTAGAGGTCAGAGCCATGATCACAGCTCAGTCAAATTTAAAGGAAAAAGTATCTGGGGTCAAAAATATCCTAAGGAAAAATAGAAGACTAAAACGAAAAAAATACATTGTGCTCCTCTGGGCTTTAGTATGATGATGGAAAAAATCTGTTGCAGAATATTAAATTTAGATTTTTTTTTTATCTGATAGCTTCAAAATAGCTAAAACTGAATACAGAATCTGATGAATGTCATGCTGCAATCAGTTTTGAGGACATTTTTAAATGCTACAAATCCATTTAAATCCTCATCAGCCTAGACATTCTAAAAAAATAAAATAAAATCAAGTGTAAGTAACTTAAACATGAAATGTGAGCAGCGGCTCAATGATTAAATTACTGTATCAATTAACTTGAGTACACAGAAAGAAGGCTGCTCTTTCAAGTAATGTTAATTCTGCCTCTGATCAGACAAGACTCTCACATCATGGGTGTTGCTTCATAAAACACAACTCATACAGCAAAAAGGGAGAGACCATTTGTAAATAAGAACAAACTGCTGTTTGAGAATTCTTTATAAAATACATAAACTAAATTGATGTTTGTGTAAAAAATAGTCATTTCCATATACTTCTAACGGTGAAAAACTCTGAAAATTGTTTTTGAAAATCATAAGACATGAAATTACCATTAAACCCAACAAGAGTGACTTGGTACCCATAAAAATCATAAATGAGCACATTTAAAGATTAAAAGCATTTCTTTGCGATGTACACAATACAAAGGGTAAAGTGTTTTATTTTGGTCATCTCTGTCAACTGCTATTACATGCTGTCATTCTTAGTAAGAAGAAATGCACTTGCAAAAGCAGAGTGAACACAACAGGCCTTAAATCGGACAAGTTGGGGACTGCTGACAGAGCCCTGTCCACAATCTGCCTACCAAAGCCCTAGAATATCAGGATTTTATGGTGTGTTTTTCTGACATATCTGACACTTAGTGGACTCTAATACTTCCTTAAAATCTGGACTACTAACCTACTTTTATCTCTAAGTTTGCTCCTACTCTTTTAGAAGTTCAGGTTCTACCCAGGCAAGGAGGAAAGGAAGAATCCCTGACAAACAGATTCTGTTCTTTCATTTCCTGGCCCTTCAAAGCTCAGTTCAGAGGTTACCTCCTCACTGTTTTCTGTATTACTCAGAATAGACTTGTTATGGCCAGGTAGCAACTTAACCCTGAAATTTCAGAGGCTCACACCACAAAAATTTATTTCTTACTTATGCAAAATCCACTGCAAGTCTGATAGCTCTCCAAAGTAGCTCCCTCCCTAGGGTAAATGCCAGTCCTATCTCCTTGTGACTTGGTCATCTTAACACGCCACACCCAGATTACCATAATAGGGTAAAAAAGATCTGGAGCACAATGTACCCTTTCGTAACTACTTGGGCCCAGAAGAGCACCACTTCTATCCACAGTGCATTGGCTATAACTAATCACAAGGACATGACTAGCTTTAAGGAACATGGGCCATATCCTCTTCCCAGAAGATCTGGAAGAAGAGAAGAATAAGACATGGGTAAGAACTTTAGGTCTCCAGTGTACCTTTTCTAACCCTGCCATGTAAGTGTAGATTGGGTACCCATAATGTACTCTCTACTTTGTTTTCACTCTATCATAGAACATGTAATAGCTTATCATCTGTTTTACTTCATTAGGCAATGAGCTCCCTGAAAGGAACAACCAAATATTATTTTCCTGACTAAATTCCATAAACACACAAACATAACCACAGAAAGTCAGATGCATGCCATTTGAAAAGTTCTAATTTCCAAGGTATGGTAGCAACATCAAAAATACATTTGACTTAATAAGAGAGCAACCATTTACTTTACATCAACAAATATTAACTGAATGTTTCCTATATGCCAATCAAAATTACAGGTCCTGGGAAAACAGAAGTAAATGAGACAAATGAGGACCTTCTCATGTAGTAGTTTACATTCTAAGAGGGACAAACAATAAATAAAGAACAGAAACAAGAAATATCAAAAACAAGAATACCAAAAACAAGAAAATATCAGTGGGAGAGCTACTGTAAACTAGGTCATCAGGGAAGCCCTCTACAAAGGTGACATTTGAACAACCCATGAATAGCAAAAAGGAGCCTACAATTAGAACATCTAAGAGAGGAGTATTTTTAAAAGAGGGACCAGCTATCCCAAAGTCCAGAGCAAACTTGGTGTATTCAAAAATGTAGAATATGTGTATGATGTATGTAAATTAGATCCCTATCTGTAATTACATGTGACATTATTTTATATCAAAGACCTTATGTAGAGTTCAAGGGACCTTCACTTTTTTTTAATTCACCTCTAAATTGTTTAAAGCACAGTTCCCAGCATATCTCATTATCAACCACCAACTTTTATTAAGTGTCCTTACACGTGAAAGAAAAGCAGCTATCACTGTAGAAAATTTTTTTAAAATTAGACTCTTTTCACTTATAAAATAAAATCTATTAGAGAAAAAGGCAAAAATATATGAAGTATTAATACAAAAATTTAAAAGCAATATGTGGCAATAATGAGACATATCTCCAGGTAATATAAAATTAATCACCAAGTAAAATTACCTACATAAACATTTATTTATATGTTGCTCATAAAATAAAGTTTCTATCTAGTTGAAGGAAAATTGACTAGACAGATTTTCACTAAACTTGCAGGAAACGGCTGGCATATTTCTGTCTTAAGAAATAGTCTATGTATTACACACAACATTCACTAGCAGGGTGCCAAAACTAAAAGAAAAAGTTTAAGCATCTAAAAACAGCTAAAACTAAAAACTGCAACAAAGGGTCCATGAGGTCTTAGAGGTCTGGTAATAGGGAGGGATAAACCATTTTGGAAATTGATGCAATGGATGAGCAGAGAAAACAGTGATTTCAAATTTGAACTCAAAACTATTTGACTCAAAGGCAATCAATCCAAATTCCATGCATTGATTTGCAATAACACTGACTCTAATATACAAAACAAAAAGGAATATGTTCCAGGAGGAGTGGTAATAGTGATTTGTTTATTTAATGATTCTCTCGTTATGCAGAGGAAGCTAACTACTATATAATAGAGGTTATGAATTCAAAGAAGGAAAAATCCTTGTCTTAGTTTAGTTTTGCCCAGAATCAAATCCTGAGACAAGTATTCACATGCAATTGGTTAACTAGGAGGAAAACAATAGTAAGGGAGGTTGGAAGTGAGACAGGGAAGGGAAAACCATCAATAAAGGGTTGGTTATTAATCAAGTGTCCACTGTAGATAAAAAGAACCTAATCCCACTGGGGGAATCTGGTAGCCAGTCTAGAACAGTGTAGCCAGTGTAGTGAAAGACTGAGAAAGGCTGAGGAATTTATATACTCACTCATGTCAGTCATCAGCTTAGGGCTGCTCCCAGGCAGTATTACTTATCTGGCATTGCTGATCTACTGAGCAGGAAGACAAAGTAGGCTTTGGTGACAAGAAAAGGCCCTCAGGCCAAAAAAATAACAATAATAATACCGTTGCTGGCAGCTAGAAGAAAGGCTAGGATACACTGAAGTGGCAAGGGAAGGGGAATGCTGGTGGTAAACTGATAATCATATGGTCAGGAATGATCTAGAAGAACAAAGAGAAGAGGGGCTTGAGATGGGCTTTGAGGAATGGGTTGGATTTAGTTAAGGGAAAACATTTAAGTTAGGAAAAGTGGCCTGAGCAAAAGTATTGAGGAAAGGAAGAATAAAACGTATCCTACCTAGGTCAGTTATAAGCCAGTTTGGCAGGATCAGAGAGACAATTTATACAGAATATTCTTGGGAAAATATAGCTAAAAATATACACTGGGTCCATATTAAGGAAGGTACCTAATGTTAATCTAAAGAATTTCAACTTTTTATCCTAGGTGCTGAGGAACCTTTAAGTTTCTAAATAGGAAAGTAATAAAATGAAAACATTATGGCATTAATATCTATGTTGGCAGCATTACTGCCCCTGGAATATAGACTCCTATTGGATAGGATCTGTATCTACTCAACTTCCCTAAAAGAGGATTACATGCAGAGAAGTATTTAGTACCCCATTAGCAATGGGCACCCCAAGTACAAAGGCTGTGGTATCTAAATACCATTTCTTACTAAAAGGAACCAATGCTCCTTGGAGAAAGGGCTGAATCCAGGAATGCGCAGAATATTTACAAAATCAGTCTAAAAACATTTCGTTATGCCAGAAAGGAAGTAAACTATCAAACACTACAGTGGCCTGGTCACAAGAATTCAGGAGCCCACCTGAGGGAGTTCCCACTGGCTAAAGAAGAAACAATTTGAGCATTAAAGTAATAAATATTATAGATATATATTAAAATTTTTAACATCCATGAGTTCATAAATATACTTAAAAACCTGAAGGTGACAAGGGAACTAACTCATGCTGAAAACTAGGAAATAAAGGAGAAAAATCACACATTTATCTTACTCTTCCTATAAAAACTGTACAAATACTTAAAAATGTAAAGTTCTTTATTATAAAAGAATTTCTGTTAGTAAAGGTAGAATTAATGATCAAATAAGAATATTGCTATTTTGCACCTCCTAATGAAATCATGGACATAGCAGTCATCAATGGCTGCTAAAACTATTAGCTAAAAAGGCGAAGGAGAATTTATGCTGTTTATCATAAACTTTATCAGGTTGACAACATCTGAACCCAATAACCAACCATAACATGACAGAAAGATAACCAGATAGTGTATGTCTCTTAAAGTAATGCAGTAGAAAGTAAACAGTAACACCTATGAAGTCTTCTCAGGGGAAAAAACAAAAAACCCTCAATCTGAATAATCCTGTAGATTTAACTACCAATTTAAAAAAAGACAGGAGAAAGGACATCATAGGTATCCATACAATTTGCAATATTCAGAATGCGCAAAATTCTACATGATCATAGATTGAAATACATCAAAAGTAGGCCTCCCTGGTGGCGCAGTGGTTGAGGGTCCGCCTGCCGATGCAGGGGACACGGGTTCTTGCCCCAGTCCGGGAGGATCCCACATGCCGCGGAGCGGCTGGGCCCGTGAGCCATGGCCGCTGAGCCTGCGCGTCCGGAGCCTGTGCTCCGCAACGGGAGAGGCCACAGCTGTGAGAGGCCCGCGTACCGCAAAAAATAATAATAATAAATACATCAAAAGTAATGTGGAGACTTTGTTTAGGTCTTGATTTCAGTAAATCAATTGTAAAATATGGAATAAAATTTAAGACAATTAAGTTTGACATTGAATGTCTCTTTTATGATATTACAGTACTGTTAAAATTTTAAGTGTACTAATCATATTGCAGTTATGTTCTTTTTAAAAGCCCTTTTATATTTTAGATATATATTCATAATTCCAGAAAGCTTAATCTTATATACTTATCAATAAAATAATATGTCTGGAATTTACTTCAAAAGAATCCAAAGGGCTGGAAAGAGGGCTATATATTAATCATTGTTTAGCTGATTTATATAGGTGCGTTTGTTAACCAACTTATTTAAGATATGTTTGAATACAGAGATTGGGTATTCCAAGTGAGTTAACAAAGTATTTCTGACCTCCTGCCTCATCACTGAAATCATTAAAGACTGAAGACAACTACTCACAGAAAGAAACATAGAACAAAGTTAGAAAAAAACTAGTTATGGAAGTACAATGTCGGCGCGCACGTAAAAACTTCACTGAGAAAAGAAAGAACTTCCAATGCCTAAAATCGGGGTAGGAAGCAATGGTCAACCCTGAGACTCCTTAACTGTTACTGAATGCCAAGGGGGCAATTTAGTAAAGAAAAAACACCTGATCTGGGAGTTAGACAACTAACAACGCCGAGCTTTGTAATTTCGAACTCACTTAACTTGTGTAGGTTTTGGAGTACGAAAACACGGGAAACTAAATAAAAAATAACAGTAACAATAATAATTGCGTTGTGTGTACATATGTTATTCTACTTAAACTTGGGCGACTGACATAAACTTTTTAGAGAACTACTTAATGAGGTAGGCATCAACACATGGTCTCATTTCTCATACGAGGTGATTGAGGTTCGAGGCCAATCACCTGTTTAAGGTCATATACTGGAACGACTTGGTCCAACCAATATTCTAGGTTTATCTAACAAGAAAGAATGCTTTGAAAACTCCAACGCACTGAACTATATCCGAGAGAAGCTTGTGGGGGCTAGATGTGAAATTCTGGAGAACTTAAAACCGTTTCCACAGACCTACAATTTTTCATCGCTCTACACATCTCGGTCTCTCCGGGAAAAAAACAAAACCAAACCAAACAGCCCTTCACTCACCATTAGGAAGCCGGTGCTCTCAGCTGGGACCTCCTGCCCCAGCTCCCCAAAGCCTCTATCCGCCAAGCCCCGAGCCTTCTCGAATCTCTCAGTCCGTGACCTTCAAACTACACCTCCCATAAAGCCGTGCGAGGACACCGGCCCTTCGCCGGAAGTTTGAGAGGCTCCATCCGGCGCCGGGAAGAGCGAGCGAGGGGGTTTCCTGGTTCCTCGAGTACAACCTGCGTTCTTCTATTCTGGTCACCTGTGGGTTAGTAGCAGCAGCGGCGAGTTAGTCGGCCCAGTGCCGCTTCTGGAGCTGGTAACCAGTTCTCTGTGCTCTAGGGTCTCCGCGCTGTCGGGCCCTTCCCTGCTGGGTGGTGTTGCGCGGCCTCGCGCTTGGACTTGCAGCCCAGGCGCCGGGGACGGGGCTGGGGACTCACACGATCCAGCGCAGTCTTTGAGGTGGGGAAAAAGAAGTGCTGCTTCATGTGTGCTTTCACGTTTTTAAATAAAAGTAATCTCACAGTACTGCCAAGGGAATAAACTCTCAAGGTATTTGACTGTTTGGAGACATTGGAGAGACCGTGCAATGGGTGGCGCTTGGTCGGTTAGATGGCCCTCTTGAACGCCCAAGAAATAATGGTCGGTGACTTAAGTGACAAAGCTGTATTTGAGGTCTGCCCTGTCTCTTGAGCCATGTGACCTTGGACCAGTCAGGGGCACCGGGGTACACATCCGTAAAAATGGATGTTCGTTTGGCTAAATCTAAGACTCTTTAAACTCAAGATTCTTTAAAATGACTTCTCAGGATAGTCCGTGTTCTTGGACAGCAAGGGCAGCATTTAGCTAACTGAATCACCTCATCCTGCCTTCAAATCCTTACCTTCAGGAGAACCTGACAAAGAGAAGTGAAAAAGTAAATCAAACAGTAGAGGTGGACTTTAGACTTTGTGTGTTCTTCTGGAATGAGTAATGGTTCTATTTCTAGATGGCTTTTCTGCTGAGAAAGCTAAGGGAGAAAGTGCATTTTCCACTTCTTTTCACCTGAGACTACTGTATGCATAAGCATTGCGCTGGGGGTAGTGAATGGTACTATATTTTTGGAGGCCAGTTTTGCAGTCAACCTGCACTAAGTGGGCTGTGGAGAAGGTAAGGAAGTGACCATGACTTAAATATTGCCTGAAGTAAACCTAACTGGAGAACCTGTATGATATGATTTTAAGGAAAAGGCAACTTTAAAGGGAGACCATACATGAGTCAGTATACAGCAGTGCAAAATAAAGTCCTGAAAAGTTATAGCTTTCGTTATTCATAATGTTTTTAAAGCATTTTGGAATCTTAATATGAAGAGAATGGTGAAGTAAATTTTAGAGTAAATCAAAAGAAATAAAAAATTGTTTTCTAATCTAGAAGTCACTCCTACTTTAAGTTGTATACAGAATTTCACTATTTTGTTTCTATTCCTGTGAGTAGTTTTGACCTATTTATAGGTAGCAGAAAGATATAAACAGGTAAGGTAAACAGTCACAAAGCCCACTTTTTTCTTTTTATATTGTCATGCTATTCCTACTACACAACTGATCAACAAAATTGCAGTGTCAGAACCCTAGAGACAACTGCTGTCAAAAATTATGGATTATAACCTTTCTTTCTCTTTAGCCTCAATACCTTATGCTCAGAATGGTAGAAACCTAGTTAGAATCCCAAATCTTTTCTTAATAGAATTTCATAGAAAAAAAAAACATACCTTACAAAAAGTACTTTGAGAAATTTATAGACAACTGAAATATGAACCATTTCCACCCCCACACACAAAAAAGCTCAGTTTGTGCCCTACCACATTCAGTCCACAATTAGGCAACATTTATTAAAAGGTATGGAACAATTATTTTCTTTCTTACTGAAATAACAGTAACAAAGCAGACAAAGTTAATGGTTTTAAAAGCTTCTGTGATTCAAGTATAGACAAAGTGACCAATAGAACAGTGTCCAATAATAGGTCCAAAATATATGGTCATCTCATTTGTGAAAAGGATAATACGGCAATGTAATGGGACAAAGATAGTGAATTCAAGAATGATGCTGAGTCAAATGGATTATCTATTGGGATAAAATGTATCGTGACCCCTACCTCACACCATGAGCAAAAATCATTCCCTGATGGATTAGCAGAATTAACTATGCGAGGTAAAGCAATAAATTTTTTTCATGTGAAACGTAGCTTTTTGAATAGGATCATAATTTCCCTGAGAGGACAGATCTGTTTCTAGTACCACAGATTCTAAGAATACTACTTGGCATCTGCTGAAAACATTTGTCTTTATTTCTGTCTGCTTGCTTTAACTCCCCTCATGCCCTGATCCATATTGAAGTCCCTCTGGTTTGCCTGAAATACACTTTCCTCTTTGTAATGTCTGTTACCTTATTCCCCCTCCCAATGATGTCACCCCCTTCAACTGTATTCCACCAAAGTTCTTTATACATTATTTTATACATCCCCCACATTGAATTATATTTAAAATTCTCAACTGATAACAGTTTTGAAATGTATGCTGTGATGACAGTTGACTACTAGTTACCTTTTTAAGAGTATATTATTTTAGGAACCATAACTAATATTCTAATTATATCAGCACCCTGATAATGGTCAATCATTGATACAAGAAAGCAATTGCAAATGAGTTTTTTTTCCCATTTTCCTATTTTAAGGAAGAAATGTCTTCTGTAAAAAGAAGTCCAAACCAAGAAATTACATCCCAATTTCACTATTCAGCTGCAGAAGGAGATATTGCCAGGTTAACAGTAATGCTCAGTCATTCTCCATCTCTTCTCAATGAAACTTCTGAAAATGGCTGGACTGCTTTAATGTATGCTGCAAGGAATGGGCACCCAGATGTTGTCCAGTTTCTGCTTGAGAAAGGGTAAACATTTTAGGCTGTACCACCTGAAGGAGTATCTGGTTTAATTTCTGGTTTACGTATTTTCTTTTACATTTTTCTTATAGCCATATTTATAACATTGGGCTTGTAAATAACTCATTGAACAGTCTTGTTATATAATAGCGTAATTTCTAATTAAAATTTTTTAACTTTTTTTAATTGGGAAATTAACTCTTCATACTTAACAGCAAAGAAATTGAGTTAAATTAATTTTTTTCTCCCAAATAGAATGTGTAAATCTACCCACTATGACTATAGAAAACTCCTTGTAAAAATTTAATATCTCATTATAGCACATAAAACGTATGCTTTTTTTATTTTATAAATAATCTTCCAGAAATTTTAAATATCTGCTGTCTCTAACTTTTAATCATTTATGATTGTTTCTTTTACCTTTCCATTAGTATATTATGTGCTAAAACAAAAAGAAATATATGCAATTATTAAATAGAGGGGCTATCACGTACATCTGGAAATATTGTAATAAATACTGAAGAAAATGTTTCTTTACTTTTTTGCTTCCATCCATAGGTGCGACAGATCCATTATCAATAAATCAAGGCAGACTGCACTGGATATTGCTAAATTTTGGGGTTATAAGCATATAGCTAATTTACTAGCTAATGCTAAAGGTGGGAAGAAGCCTTGGTTCCTAACCAGTGAAATGGAAGAATGTGAAAATTATTTTAGCAAGACACTACTGGACCGGAAAAGTGAAAAAAGAAATAATTCTGACTGGCTGTTAGCAAAAGAAAGCCATCCAGCCACAGTTTATATCCTTTTCTCAGATTTAAATCCCTTGGTTACTCTAGGTGGCAATGAAGAAAGTTTCCAACAGCCGGAAGTCAGGCTTTGTCAGCTGAACTACACAGATATAAAGGATTATTTGGCTCAGCCTGAGAAGATCACCTTGATTTTCCTTGGAGTAGAACTTGAAATGAAAAAAGAGTTATTTAATTATGCTGGGGAAGTCTCACAAGAAAAAGATGCAGAAAAAGATGCGTTGGTTGCCTGGTTTGCTTTAGATATAGATCCTGTTGCTGCTGAAGAATTTAAGCAAAGACATGAAAATTGCTATTTTCTTCATCCTCCAATGCCAGCTCTTCTGCAATTGAAAGAAAAAGAAGCTGGTAAGAAGTGAACACTGTTTACTTGTATTGGTAATAATCTGATTTTTGGTACTGGATTGAAATTGCATGTATCCACAATTTCTAGGAAGCACACTCTTTCCAGGAAGCAATGAAATTAGGCTGTCTTCATTAGAAACTGCCTAAAGTTCTCACCCTAGAGGACTACTCTCCTGGGTGGTTACAGCAGTTTTAATCAGCCAGGATTAGTTTCCCCAGAATTAACCCTAATGCATACTGGTTTCACTTGATTTTTTAGTGAATGATTATTGAGTGCCTGCTGTACACTGAGCATAATGGCAAAGACCTTGACTGTTTTGCTTTGCTGTCTGTTGCTTGCTATGCCAGTTCATGTGGGGTCATATATATCATGGTAAGAATGAGGGATTTTATTCTAAATTCCATTTAAATGTTATAACCTGGCCTAGGTTTAAAAAAAAAAAAAAAAAAAAACCTCACTCTGGCTGCTTTGTAGATCATGAACTGTAGATAATTAAGTGTGGAAGTCAGGAGTCCTATTAAGAGGGGACTGGAGATTACAGTAGCCCAGGTAAGAGATTGCAGTGGCTTGGATTAGTGGAGTAGAGAGAAAGGGAGAGTTTGCGATATTCAGGAGGTAGAACTGATAGGGCTTGAACAGTAGGTTGAGACTTATAAGTGAGAAAGAGATGCTGGTAACCTAGACTACGTCTGAGTTGTTAAGATGATAATAGGGGAGATGGAGGAAAAGTGGTACATTCAAGACATATTTTGGAGAGCAAATCAGCGGTACTTGCTAATGGAGTGGGTATGGGGTATATAATAATGAAAGAAAAGATCAAGAATGACTGCTAAGTTTGAGACTTTAGTAATTTGGTAGATAGTAGTACTCTTTCTTGATAAAATAATATAGAATGATGGGTAGAGTGAGGGAAGCAGGACAGACTTGAAGTAAATCAAGATTTTCACTTTGGGCATGTTAACTTTCAGAGAAGGGAAATAGAATCTGGAACTAAGGAGAGGAACTGGAATGTACCTGTATGGCAGTCATCAACACAAAGGTGGTATTTAAATCCCAGGAAATTTCTGAGATTACTTAGAGTTGAGAGCAAGCAAAAAAAAGAACCTGAATCCCCCTAAATTTAGAGGTCAGATAGGAGAGGAGCCATCAAAGATGATGTTGACAGTGCGGCCGTAAGGTAAGAAGAAAACAGGAGAATGTGCTCATGGAAACCAAGAGAGCAAAGTATTTCTTGGCGTTAGTAGTCAAATATATTGAATGCTGCTGAGAATTTGAGTAAGATGACAAAAATTTTTTTTTTTAAAGAATCTTTGGTTTGATAACATGAAGCTGTTGATGAATTTGATGAGAGGAGTGTCAGTGGAATAGAAGGTATATTACAGTAGACTGATGAGTTAATGAGAGGTGAGGAAGGGGTCACTTCTCAATGTCCACATTCTCTTAGGCGATCTGGTAGGCTCTTCCAGAGACTTCTTAGCACTCATCCCAAAATCTGGGGTGGTATGTTTTATTCCCCACATCTGTGGAAAAAACACAACACTTTTTAAAAGAAAATATCCTTTCTTTGAAGCTGTATATATAATTTTAAGATCAAAAGGATCTTTAAAAAAAAGCTAGTAAGAAAACCGAGGCTGTTTTACTCAGCTGCTTTGTAACCTTACATAGATACTTAACCTCTGTCTGCCTCAGTTTCCTCCTCCCAAAAATGAGGATAATAATAGGACCTACATTATAGTGTTGCTCTAAACATTAAATAAGATAATGTATGTAAAGACCTTTGCCAGGTGCTTGACACATAGTAAGTACTCAGTAAATGTTAGCTTCCCCCCCCCCCCCCCCCCCCCCCGCTATGCGGGCCTCTCACTGTTGTGGCCTCTCCCGTTGCGGAGCACAGGCTCCAGACGCACAGGCTTAGCAGCCACGGCTCACGGGCCCAGCCGCTTCGCGGCATATGGGATCTTCCCGGACCGGGGCACGAACCCGTGTCCCCTGCATCGGCAGGCAGACTCTCAACCACTGCACCACTGGGGAAGCCCAAATGTTAGCTTTTTGTATTGTGATGATACTGAAATCATGCGATACCTTGAGGTAAATTACATAATACACAGTAACAGAGCAGGCAGATATTTAATGTTGCCTATGGTTCACTGAATTTCAGTGTTACGTTTGTTTTTATTTATGGTTTATTAATTGCATTTTTCCTAGTTTAAAATGTTGTTATTGCTGTTTCTGATTGTTTTGTTTACTCCAAAATCCTTAGACCGAATAGTCTATTTTAGGAGAGAGGTTTTGTCAGGCATTTGAAATGTAGCATTTCTACGCTTATTGCCCCAATTCTAGTATTTTTGGTCAGGCCATATTAATTCTTTTTTGAAGTATCAGGGTAAAGGCTGTAGACAAAGTGTACATATTCTAAGATTTATTCTATTAGGCATTTTTGTCATAAACAAAGTTAATCACAAAAGTTGTAAACACAATATTTTTTAAAAATTATTCTATGTAGTTTCTAGTTGTAAACAGAATATGTTCCACAGTGACACAGACCAGTATTGTCTTAGTCCCAAGGAAAGTAGAGACGGGTTCCTACAGTTTCCTAGTAATGGCTAGGAAATGGCCTAGTTATGGCCCAAATCTAAGTTAAGAACTGTCTTTGTAGTGTATTTTTATAAAAGTCACTATTTGTAAAGTCACTATATGCTAGAGTCATGCATATCCAAAATTTACAAATCACCTATAGTAAATGCCGAAACTAATACAGTGTATACAGATGTTAGTACCTCTATCTTTTTTTTAAATAAATTTATTTATTTTATTTACTTATTTTTGGCTGCATTGGGTCTTCGTTGCAGCGCGCAGACTTTCTCTAGTTGCGGCAAGCGGGGGCTACTCTTCATTGCGGTGCACGTGATTCTTATTGCAGTGGCTTTTCTTGTTGGAGAGCATGGGCTCTAGGTGCGCAAGTTGCAGTAGTTGTGGCATGCGGGCTCAGTAGTTGTGGCTTGCGGGCTCTAGAGCGCAGGCTCAGTAGTTGTAGTGCACAGGCTTAGTTGCTCTGCGGCATGTGGGATCTTCCTGGACCAGGGATCGAACCCATGTCCCCTGCATTGGCAGGCGGATTCTTAACAACTGAGCCACCAGGGAAGTCCCAGTATAGCTATCTTATATGAGAGTTATATGAGAGACAATATTTTATTAGTCCAAATTAAAGGTAAATCTAATTTTCATTTGTCATCTGTAGAATTAAATCTTTTACTTTAAAAGAAAGATACAGATCATAAAAATAGGAATAATAAAACCCTTGAGCACACAGCTATTCAGAAAATACAGTGTACATCTTTATTATGACCTAAGAATATTTTACTTCTATATTAATTTGTTTACAATTTGTCACAGAAGTAAAACTTCTCTTGCTTCTCTCGTAGGGGTTGTAGCTCAAGCAAGATCTGTCCTCGCCTGGCACAGTCGATATAAGTTCTGCCCAACCTGTGGAAGTGCAACTAAAATTGAAGAAGGTGGCTATAAAAGAGTATGCTTAAAAGAAGACTGTCCTAGCCTCCATGGTGTTCACAATACATCATATCCAAGAGTTGGTAAGCCTTTTCTTTTACAGTGAAACCTCAGCCATCTGGAAATCTTAGGGAATAAGGCATTCTGGAAAGACAAGATTTTGAGTTGCTGAGGGGCTTACCTTTTTATTGAAAGCATGTTTAATTTAACTATTAAGAGTATAATTATTAAAGTATTACATACTTTGATGACTTTTACTACCCTTCTTAACCCTAGGTTAATCAGCATGAATTTGATGCATTGAGATACATGATTTCAAAGTACCTGCTTGTGGCATCACCAAAGCAGTAGAGCCTGGAGCTAGCTTCTCATTACTGCTGGTGTCTGCCTGTACTTTCTCTCCTCCTAATTGGTGCTTTGAGTTGGCTGTGGAATTAGAAATCTGATAACCCAGCCCTTTAAAGTTGTGTGAAAAAAGGATAGACTCAGCAACACCTGAGGAGGTCTCCTGGGAGTAAAGTGCATGGCTTAGTGACATATATGTTTGCTGCTTAGGAGCCTTTTACATTTGATTACCGGTTCTCAGTTGTGATCTAGTGAGGCGAATTTACTGAATTAGTGACTTCTCGAGAGAGGAACTATTATTTAAAGTAATTTTTTTAATGGATTAAACTCAATCATAGAGCCACATTATCTTTTAAAAACATTTTGTTAAGGACTGCGATGGAAGGAATAGGGAAATTCAGTACATTTGCTATGGTAAAATTTGAATTTTCTCCATGCCATGTATTACCTACTCAAACTTCTTTCTAATTAAAAAATAAAAATAAGCCTAGCATACCATAAATACACAATGAATGTTGCTATTAAGATGAGAAAGAAGACAAAAATGATCTTTCTTTAGCTTACTGACAATATTCTATGCAGTTTTCCTGAAATACTCTGTCTCCTGGCAGAAAGAAACAGTCTCTTGTAACTAGACAAAAGTCTTGTTCTTACAGGAGATGCATGTTTTTATTATCCTACTAGACAGTGACTTTACACAGTGAGTCTAAATTATTTTTTCCTGTCATTCATACATCTGATTTTTTTTTTTTTTTTAAACAGATCCAGTAGTAATCATGCAAGTTATTCATCCAGATGGGACCAAATGTCTTTTAGGCAGGCAGAAAAGATTTCCTCCAGGCATGTTTACCTGCCTTGCTGGATTTATTGAACCTGGTAAGCCTTTTCTTAATAATTTTTATAGTAATTTTCATTTAACTTATAATTTCTAAATAAAAAGTTTGGACAGCATTTGAGAAATAATCTCTGATAAATTATCATGTTATAAAACTGGGATATTTTAAAATATTTTCTGTGTATTTTAGATGATATAATTTTTATTTTTACCAGTGGAATAGTTTTGTTTTAAAAATTCATTATTTGCTCTTTCATATATCTTTCATATATTGCCCTTACCCAAGGTATCTGCATGATATACACCTCACTTCCTTCTGTACTAGGCTCAATTGTCACCGTTTCAGAGAGGCCTTCCCTGATAGCCCTAAATACATTAGTTAGCCCTACACCCTGCATTTACAATCCCTGTCATCCAGTCTGATTTTTCCCTACAGCACTCATCAGCACCTAACATGGTATATATGTATGTATTTATCTATTTATCTACCTATTTATTTGTTTATTATTCGCTAGTACCAGAATGTAAGTTCCATAAAGGCAAGGACTTTGTTTTATTTATTGCTCTATCCTAAACCTTTAGAGCATATGCCTGATATGTTGTAGTAGTTCAGTAAATATTTGCGGAATAAATGAATTAATATATCTAATTAACACGTTTAATCTCAACTTCCAATATTAATCTACATTGATAGATAATAATAGTACTAAACATATGTAGTGCCACACTTTCCTGAAGGCTTTCTTTGTATTAAATCATGTGATCCTCATACAAGCTTATAAAGTAGGTGGTATTTCAGCAGTTTTACAGATGGGGCACTAAGGTACAGGGGCTGAATAACTTGCCCAGGATCAAACAGCTAGTAAGTGATAGGGCAGGGATTCAAACCTGGGCAGTTTGGCTCTGAGTCCATGCTGTTAATTTCTGTGCTGCCTCTAAGTAGCTCTAGGTCATTTTTTTTAACTGCTGTATAGCCTTCCATTTATGAATATTCTGCAATTCATTTATCCAATTCTGCTGTTGGACATTTAGTTTATTTCAAAGCTTTTACTATTACAAACAACACTGCAGTGAATATTCTTGAACTACTCCTTGTACACATTTGCAAGGAGTGGTATAAGCCTCCATAGAGTGTATATCTGAGAGTAGAATTGCTAGCTCATAGAATATGAGCATCTTAATCTTTTCCACATATTGCCAAGTTGTTTTCTGAAGTGTTCCTACCAATTTACACTCCCTCTGGAAGTACATGAAATGTCTATTATTCCTCATCTTCACCAAGTTAGGAATATCAAGATTTTTATTTGCCATTCTGATGGTTATGAAATGGTTATGTCATTGTCGTTTTAATTTTTATTTCCCTGCTGATGGAGCATCTTTTTTCAGATATGTATTAGGCATCCAGTTTCTTTTCCCCTGAATTTTACATTTTTAGCTTCTTTGCCTATTTTTGTTTTGGTTGTTGATCTTTTTTTCTTATTGATTTTAGGGGTTTTAAATATGTATTGTATGCTAATCTTTATTTAGTTTGGTCTTACAAATATCTTATGCTAGTCTATGAGTTATCTTTTCACTAATTTTATGAATATAAATTAATTTTAATATAGGAAATTTACCAATCTATTTGAAATAGAAAGCTGTATTTAAATAGCAAACTATTTCTAAACTTTCAGATAAATTTAACTTAGAAACTATTCCCTTTATTCTAATTCTCAGTTTTAACAAATCAGAAATATAAATTACATTTATAGGCATCACTTTATTATAGCTGGGTCAACAATTATATAGAGAAAAATAATCATTTGGTAAGAGAAAAATAATGAGTTTCATTGTATGCTGTTTTTAAAATTGTAGTTTTTAACTCTTTGGAAAAAAGTTATCTGCAATAATTGTTTGACAACATAAAAAAATGTTTCGAGATTTTAGTGAGGAAAAGGTTAGCTACATAAACAACATAATATATAAAGCGTTTGCATAGTGTTTAGCCAGCAGTAAGTAGGTGCTGGATACTCGTAGATGTTATAATTTTTAAAATATAACAAATTTAGAACTTTAAGAAATGAAAAGTTTCTTGGCATTTTGATTCTGTAGGTAGTCATATAAGAAATAATGTTTCTTGGGCTTCCCTGGTGGCGCAGTGGTTGAGTCCGCCTGCTGATGCAGGGGACACGGGTTCGTGCCCCGGTCTGGGAAGATCCCACGTGCCGCGGAGTGGCTGGGCCCGTGAGCCATGGCCGCTGAGCCTGCGCGTCTGGACCCTGTGCTCCGCAACAGGAGAGGCCACAACAGTGAGAGGCCCGAGTACCACCAAAAAAAAGAAATAATGTTTCTTGAATTCCAATCTCGTTTTAGGTTTCTGCTTTCTGATTCTTTGAATTGGGTTTCTGTCCAAAGTGTTTTCCAAATGTTTGAACCATTTGGAGCACAAAATGTCCAGGGTATGTTCATCAGCTACATGTTCTTTTGCCCCATTTGGTTAGGGGAGACAATAGAAGATGCTGTTCGGAGAGAAGTAGAAGAAGAAAGTGGAGTCAAAGTTGGCCGTGTTCAGTATGTCTCTTGTCAACCATGGCCTATGCCCTCCTCCTTAATGATTGGTTGCTTAGCTGTGGCAGTGTCTACAGAAATTAAAGTTGACAAGAATGAAATAGAGGATGCCCGCTGGTTCACTAGAGAACAGGTGAAGTTCAATTTAATTTCCTTCTTCTATTGATTCTCTGACTCTGTTGGTTTGGGCATGTAGCAAGGATACATGTTTTCAACAAGTTGAATGAATGGCTATGGCCCCCTCATCATTCATGGATTACAATGTAATTGATGTGTCCACTGTTAACTCCTTCTGTGAGATTCCTCTAGTAATGATGATTCTGTGCCGTTTTCTCATTTCAAATGCCATTCCTTGAGATTAATGATACCTTTCAGTGGCCTTAAAATGGGTGAACATTATTTCAGAGATGAGAAGCAGGAATATTATTATTAGACATATTTTAGTTTGTAGCATTAAAGCAAGTAACTCCAAAAATATCAGTAAAAATGCATATAAGTTTTGAAAAGTTCTTGTTCATTTTAAATGTACTTGACAAGACTGACGAAACTGTATAACAGATACACTCACAGAACTTTTTAAAACTCATCCTTAAGTAATACAATGAAAGATAAATTACTTGTCTGTGTTTTGTATAACCCAATGTCTTTGTATAGAAAACAGATGGATACTCTACAGTAGTGAAGACCTGAAATCCTTAGTGACTACACTTACACAAAATTAATTTTATTTTACGCTCAACCTCAAAAAAAGTAGAAATTAGATTTTTTTTCCAGAATTTTATAAAAGGATAAAAGGGAATTTTTTCCAAAAGTTGATTTTCACTTTGAAAATAAATGTGTAGCATATACTTTGCTTTTTCATAACCTTATTTTCATCAGGAAAAATGTCTTTCTGGAATATTTTAAAAATTGAATCACTGACTCAATGAAGCAACTAAAAATAGTGCACTAAATTTTGCATGTTGAATATAGATGTTATTACTTTCTCCTGTTGTTATTCACTGTAAAAGTCATTACATTTTAGTTGAATTGTATAAGCATAGAAATAGTATTTAAGTATGACAGACAGTTTTAAAATCCTAATATGTTTTATTGTGGTGTATTTTAGGTTGTGGATGTTCTGACCAAAGGGAAGCAGCAGGCATTCTTTGTGCCACCAAGCCGAGCTATTGCACATCAACTAATCAAACACTGGATTGGAATGAACCCCAATCTCTAAATCAAATAACTAAACTTTGACTATGTCTAATTGATTTCTTTTTTTTTAAGTCAAAATTAAATTTTATTTCACACTGATAGAAACCATGAAAAAGATTTACATTTTCCCACATTACAGCACAACATTTCAACAGAATATTTCTTGCCATAAATTAGATCTTGCTGATATGTGTGAAACAATAGTTTATATTCTTAAAGATAAAAGCAAAATGACTTAGTAAATGATTGTTTAAAAACTGTAAATCCAGACATAAACATATGGCTTCATTATTAACATCCTATACTGTCCATACAAAATCGTTTCCATCATCAAGTAGCACCCATTTATAAAGCATTCCTAACAGTGTTCTGGTCAGTTGGGATACAGCAAAAAAATTAACAACAGTTCAGAAATATCAAGCATACATTTTTGCTACATATTAACCTGGGTGGTAACTACACCATAAAAATCTATTTAAAATCAAATAATTGCTACTTTTATGTTTGCACAAAAACTAACTTAAAAAGATCCTCTCTGACTACAGTGAAAATTTCAAATAAGTCCATTGGCAGATAAAAGTAAAGCAGATTCTTTGAATGGGATTGTTCATTTCCTATAGCAGTCGGTTTCAAACCTATGTGCAAAATAAGTAAACTAAAACTCTGTGCTACGAGAAGAATCATCTTAGAGCAAATCATCTTAGAGCAAATCATCTTAGAAATGACAGTTTGTAAGATCAGTCTTAAATATTTCAAAACATACTAGAACATGACCTAATTATTCTTCCAGATAATTACAGAAAAATACTACCACAGAATTATTCTCGTTACCTGGACTGAAGATTCTAGTAACTCTGCAGGCCTAAACTGCAGACAAAGGTCCAGTTTAAGAAGTAGTGCAGAAACTTTGAAGGGATGTCTGGTTTCTTTCTACAAGTATAAATACATTTTCAATGCCATCATGTCTGATTCAGAATGTCAAATTACAGCATGTATTGACAGCAGATGTTTATGGCAAGTAGGCAATATTTGGTCTGTTATGAAGGATAAAAAAGAAAGAACATATTTCATTTCTAGAGAGGAAAAAGAATATTAAATAGAAATTATATTCAGGAAAGAAAAACCTGGTCCCCAAAATAAAAGGGCCATGACACTTAGAAGCATTATCCCTATAATTAGGAATAATGTAATAACACATTCTTACTATGTATTATAATCATTAAGCACATGTGAACACATATATAAAAATGCAGATACTGCATAGTGACAAATTTGGGAATAAGTCCAGAGTCTAAGTTAAAGCATGCATAACCTGTCTTAACTGCTCATTTATACCTGAACAAGTTTTCATTAAGCATACTAATAATTTTCAAGTGATGTAATAAAAAATCTGGTTGCAGTATTTTATTATTTAGCTGAATTACATTTGGGAGAAAGAAGCTAGCTGCTTCACCTATTTTAATACTAGTATATTCTGGATCATATTATAGATAGAAACTTAACAGATCACAAATTTCCCACGAGGAGATTCATTTAGTCTGTGTCATTGGTGTGTATTTGCAAAACATTTTAACACTGCGAACATCAGAGGTTTCAAGATCGGGCACAGGAAAAAGCTTATACTCTACGATGATGCTGGTGTGCACTTCTCCACAAGGTCTCTTAGTGACGTCAATCAATGGGAGGTAGGAGTTTATCAATGAACTGCTTGATATCCATCATTTCCTGTTGACATGAACTGTGCATCATGCCTCCAGAGGTTTTGAAGGTTACATTGGCTGGATTTACCAAGGTTTTCAGCCTTTCAGCAGTGGAGGACCAAACACTAGGGGAACTAAAGGATCCAAATCTCCATGGCACTGAAGAATAGAAATGTCTCTATTCACGCCACTGATAAGACCCTGTGGAAAGGAAGCTCGCAGCGGCAGCCAGCAGCTGAGAGCGGTGACGCCGGCCGGCTTCTGCTGTGGTCAGTGCCATGTACAGAGATAAAGCTCCTCCTTGAGAAAATCCTCCCAAAATAATTCTGTTAGAAGGAATGCCATTCTTCACCTCTTGCTCTATCAAAGATTTTACACTTTCTGCTGCTTAATTCCAGCTTCATCTTCCTGTGAATCTGGTGAAAGCCCAATAAATGTCAAACCAAGTAGGCATGGCCACGTTCATATTTAATGTTACAGACATAACCGGTCCCGTGTCTCCCAATCCTTGAAGGAAAATCACCGCAGCGAAGGCCTTCCGGACGGCGGACACGATGGCGGGCAGCGGGGTCGACGTGTTATTGCCGCACAGACACCGGCTAGACCCACCGCGCGTCCGAAGCGGAAAGCGATGCGATCGCCGCATCCCGCCCGCGGACGGGCGCGCGCTCAGGCGCGTGCGCGCCCACGCGGCGCCGCACCGCCCTCAGACCCCGCCCTAATTGATTTCTAATCCCATTTATTCCTCAAGTAAGATTAGAAATGTTTAATGCGCTTTAGAACGTCACAACACAAATATCATACTGGGTTTTCGAAATATTTTCGAAATGTACCTTCCATCTTAACGATAAAATTCATATTTTTAAAAATTATAACATTTCCGCAGATTTTGTTAAATCTGAGTCAGCATTCTCTGAACTTTCTGAGGTGGGGGGAGTTGTGCTCCACAGTTTTATCTCACAAAACCGTATTTCTAATAAGAGAAATCATGTAAAGAAGTACGTGCTGAAAATGTAAATAAACCTAAATTTCAGCACCTCTTGTAAGCATAAGACCATTCACTAAAGGTCTTTTTTGAGAAATGAGACAAAATATTTTTAATGAATTTTGAGCTTGATTTTTAATACTTTCGTTATCATGAAGGTCCTTTTGGTTGTCAGTAGCTGGTTTTTGCTCATCTTCCCATTGTAGTCCACTTTTTCTCCTGGTTCCATTGTTCTAACAGTGGCACTGTTACAGTGTTACTACTAGTCTGTTTTGATCAGTGTTAAGAATTTTCTATTTTAACAACTCTATTAGTGAGCACTATACCACGCCCTCAGGGAAAGAGAACTTCAGTGAGAGAATACCACTGTGTCTGGGACCCCCTTCTTAAACATAAAATTAATTAACATATCTATTTGTTAGCTCTACTCAAAGTTGTTCTTAAGACAAATCAGGAGTCTCTGCTTTTTTCAGTGAAATTAAACATATCTACAAGGAATTCTTTTCAAGGTCAAATATTAAATAAAAGCCCAGATAGATTTACATATTTAATAAAAACACTGGCTTATGTCATTTTGTGATAAGGGAATGTATCTTCATTAGGGGAAAATTATATAATCATTACTAATAACATTTATTAAACTCAAATACAACATCTTGGTTTTGGCCTTATTTCAACACATTCTAAGAAACGTTTATTTAATAAGCATATCTTAGAACTGAAACAGTAAGATTTTAGAGAAAGTAAACTGCAGCATTTCACAATTTTGCAACATAAAACTCATTTTATAAGGATGTTTTGAAATTGTTTTAAAAGGTACTTTATAAATGTATAAATTTATATAATTTGGCTCTTTACTATTCTATGTTGGAACTGGAAAAGAACTTAAAGACAATATTTGTAGCTCACTGCCTTTTTTTTATAGATAAGGAAAAGGAAATCCTGAAAGGTGAATTTAATTAATTTATCCGTTAAAGGTGAATCAATTAATTAATTGGTGAAAGTCACACAATTACAACCACTTACAATTGTTAATACAATTAATTATAATTAACTTAATTACAACAGTCTGTACTGTATAACCCAGTGCAGGATTCTCCCTCTAATAGGAAGTAAAAACTATTACTCAAAGTATATGTGGGGTGATAAGAAGAAAAAATTTAATTTACCAAATCCTGTTAATTAAAATTTAGGTACTAAAATTCATTTAAATAATACCTTTCTCAAACAAAACTTTATTTTACTAATGAACAATGATTTTCTTAGTAATTGATGAAAATATTGATATCAGGACTTTAGACAAAATTAAGACTTACATAAGACATTTAGATACATAATAAAATTTGACTGTGGAGTAACTAAGCCTGTGTGCCACAACTACTGAGCCTGCACTCTAGAGCACGCGAGTCACAAGTACTGAAGCCCACGTGCCTAGAGCCTGTGCTCTGCAACAAGAGAAGCCACCACAATGAGAAGCCTGTGCAGCGCAACAAAGAGTAGCCCCCGCTCGCCGCAACTAGAGAAAGCCCATGCACAATGAAGACCCAACGCAGCCAAAAATTTTTTTAAAAAAAAGATCTGAAGGGACAAAAGGCCTTAAGGAGGAAAACAGAAAGGCTTCTGGGAGAAACTGACTGAAGTTCAGATCGTTAGGTATGTAAACCAGAAAAACATACATATCAGACAGTAAATAGGATTGCTGCAAATAGAAGAATTTTGGGCATTCCAATTTAGATCTAGAATTTTGCCATATTCATCTTTTGGTTGTATTATTTAAATATCTTCTGAGTGCACTTTTGAGACTAAAGTATTGAAATGCCAGAAAATATTTAGCATGAAGAATATAAAGCCTTAGTTTTAATTCAAGAAGCATTATCCCAGATACAGGTAATCTGAAAGTTCCTGACATTGAAATTTTAGGGAAGAGTTAATACACATTTCTTGGATATATGGAACCATTAACGGAAAGGAAATAGTCTAATGCCCTTCAAAGGTTTCTGAACTACAACTGGTGGTTATACTGAATGGGGTCTGATCTTTTATAGCTCAAAGACAGCCTGTGATAGGAACAATCTTAGACATATGGTATATTAACATGTGATAGCTAAATTTCTTTCCACCTGAATTTTCTATGTAATTTGTACTATGACACAAGGACCTACTGCATAGCACAGGGAACTCTGCTCAATATCATGTAACAACCTAAATGGGAAAAGAATTTGAAAAATAGATACATGTATATGTATGTGAATCACTTTGCTGTACACCTGAAACTATACAACATTGTTAATCAACTATACTCCTATATAAAAATAGTTTAAAAAATAAAGTAACTATGCAACAGTTAAAAAAAAATTTGAACTACATAAGTATACAGAAAATGATGTGCCTTGACTATTACAAAGTATAATGACTCGAGGTTCAGTTTTACACCAAATGTACTTTTAATACTTACAGATTCTAAGATTACATCATAAAATTCCAGGTTTTCATAGTGTTAAGATAGCCAAATAAAACATGAAATATCAACAGAATGTGATTATAAATTTAGTTTTGAATATTTAATCCTGTACTCAGGGAAAATCAGCATCTAAGTAAATTATTGTTTTAATAATTATTAAACTGCTAACCTCTGAGAGGTGGATAACCACTCGCAGATAGAAGGAATAGCCAAGAAATGTTAGAGGTTCAAGTGCAATGATTGTATTCTAGTGAAAATGAAGGTAACAATACATTAAAATATTTGTTTATTTTCTACTTTGTGTGTTATATGTGGTTTTTTAATATGTTTTGATAAATGTTTTCTGAAAAATGGAAAAAGCCAAATTTCAGTCATTCTCCTGTTTAGAATTAAAGATGTGTAAATAAAAAAATACAAAAACCTATTTAAAAGTTGCCATATTTGGAAGCCTTAAATTTTTTATTTAAATCTTTCTAATCTTATAGTTTGGGGTCACATATATTTGTGTACATACATACACACACATATACGTTTTATATATATACACACACACAGACTTAATATATACACAAAAATATATAATATAGTTCAATAATTTTTTATCTTCAGATTTAAAGTTATATATCTATCCTAACATCTATTTTTATTACTTGTCTAATATTACCAGTCTTTGCATTTTTAATTTTGTTGGAAAAATGATTAAGTAACTTTTTCAAAGATAAGGTTAGGGATATAGATGAAGACAGAAAAGAATGGAGCAACAGAGGGTGAGACCATGAGATAGAAGGAGAAAAGTTTGTTAATAAGCCAAATAAACTTGATTAAATCTTGTAAACAACAGTAGACATCTAGTACTAGAACTGTGTTACTAATGTGAATATAGCAAAATACTAGGTGAGACTGTTCTATAAAACAAATCTATTAATTATTTACAATGCAAATTTTATTAGGGGTGAGAACCAGTTACTGGGTTCTGAGTGTGTGTGTGTATACACGCACGAGCGAGCTCGTGAACTGGGAGTGATGGGTGATGAGTAAAATTTATGTGCTGCACTTAAAAGGGCCAATTTTCTCTTAGCAGAAAAATGTCTAGGACAAAGTAATGCAAAGTGCAAAATTAGGAATGTCTGTCTACAAATGTAAAAGATCTGGGTCTTGCAGCAAACCAGAAGCACTTGCAAAAGGGTTAGAAAGGGAAGACAGAAGATGTTGACTTCAGTGCAGTTGAGAGGGGTACTTGATAAGGGGACCAAATGCTTGGGAGCTTTGACACCACAGGGACGGAGGAGAGGCACAGAGACATGGTGTATTTTGAGGAGACAGGAATAATACTGTTGCCAAGAGCCTGCATCTTCAAAAAGAATCTCATCAGTCAGGAGAGAACTGGAAAGGACTTGCTTGTGAAAATAAACTTAGTACTGAAAATGATTTTTTTTCCTATGCTATACCTTGTCCTTTTTCTTCCCAGGACACTTAGTTAGAATTCAAAACAGCTTCTGAAAGGGGGTGTGCAGTTTATTATTATATACAATAGATTTTTCAAATAATTCCATTTATTTGCCCAAAGTAGAAATGGTCAAAAGGAAAGTTATTTGAGTAATAAGATGGCATGAGAAAAATGGGTAGTCAGCAGCCTGAATTCTTTTATACGGGAAAATCTTTTCAACTGTAAAATAAACGCTTGGTAATGTTGATTGGGCTAACAGGCAAATACTATTTTCACTGAAGGATATCCACATATAATTGTACTAATTGGTGGAAGTAGCACTTTTAACTTACCTTTATTCCTTCAAGGATACATTTCTTTTATTGCTAAGCAGACAGCATCATACACTGGACAACAGATATTTCTCCTTTTCACAATTCCCATTATAATGATGCTCTACAGAATAGTGGGGTGGCTTTGGAATTTTAAAACAGACCTTAAGTTTTTCCTAATGGATACATTTTCCTTCCTAACTAGAAGTCTGATAAGAGACAAACTGCAGTATAAAGAATGAAAAAATATCCTGGCTTTCCATTCCTGGGCTCATGGGAACTATACCAGACCAACTCCTTGTCTCACCCCTGATGGATTAAGAACGTTCTTCTAACCACTTAACTTGTGAGGTAGTTTCATTTTTAGTAATGTGGAAGTTTCACCCAGCAGTAGAAATTGAAAATGGTACTCATATCTATCTTAGAACAGAGTAAGTGGACAAGTGATCTAGTCTGAAGTTTATTTTTGTTTACTTTTTATCCTGCCCATTTTACTCTAGCCCGAAATTGTACTCTGTTTGGAGGAGTGTGATGTTTTGAACACCTCAGTACAAGTACCTTATAAATATTTATTACTGCTTTCAGACAGCAGTGAGCTGAAGTCATCTCCATCAGTGGGGGTAAAAATGTTTTAAAATGCCATTTATCCAACAGCTTTGCTGCTAAGAGTTACTTTGCTTTTTGGCTGGGTTTACTTGTGTTTATGAAACAAGTTTGAATACTCTAGTGCCAAATAGTTTGGAGGATTTGAAACTCCAAAGAAAAGATGCCTCAACAATGTGTGCAAATTCAAATCTCCGGGGCTGTGTTGGTGCTGACCATCATCTGCTCTGCATTGTCATAGTGAGGGCTTCAGTGGGAATCTAGCCATGAGCGGGAAGCCAGTAGGAACTCCGTGTGTTCTGGGATGACAGGAGAAAATACAGACATATCTGTGTGAACCTCAAAATTTTCATGGCCGTAGAGCTATCTAATAATGATTATATTTGGAAAATACTCATATTATACAAATTACTAGGTTTGTCATACTGACCTTTTTCTTTATTTCCCAGCCATTTTACACATCTTCATGAGTAATAAGCATATTTTTTCATTCTATTATGATGATATATTTATCACATAAATGCTTTGTTCTGTTTTACACCATAAAAAGGGCACATAATTCTCCTTGTTCAGTATATCTAACATCAATACTAATAACTTATAAATTAAGTTTTCTGGACTTTGTAAAAGTTATTTTTTGCCTGTTCTTTCCAATGTATTTCTAATAACTATGGATCCCTATTTACAACAAGTTCCTAAGAAAACAACTCTAGTTAGCTAATTTTCACAATACTAATAATGTTTACACAGGACTTTATATATAGAATATTAACAATTATTATTTCATTTTATCCTTAACCCTATGAAATGCATATTAATATCATTAACCTCATTTTACAGTTGGCTAAAAGGGATTAAATTTCTCAAAGTCACATTGTGAATAATTAGAGGAGCCCAAGTAGAAGAGCCCAAGTTTGAATCCAAGTATTTCACTCCAAACCTTTCATTTTTCCACTTACCAGAGCTATCCTACAGAATTTTCTTAATAATGCTGCATTAACAAAAGCACATCTAGTCTTAATTTCCTCCTTCAATCCTTTAAAATTTGGTCAGATTCAGGCTGGGTCTTCTACTCTTGTTACTCTGCACATTTCTGCAGTATCTTCACTGCTTACTTGGTTCCCAAATTGTATCTCCAACTGTCTATCAGACATGCCTAATTGGATATCTCAGAGCCTCCCAAATACTACATGTATAAAATTATCTTTTCTTCCAAGCATATCCCTGCTTCTGTATCCCTATTTTAATAGGCTTGCAATTACTCAGCATGGAACTTTGGGTATTGTTATCCTTAATTTGTCTAATTTATCTCTCACCCTACCCTACCCCACAGCCAAACAATCTCCAAACCCTATCCCTTTTTCTTCTCTTCCTACTTCAGATTTTATTCCCAATCTATTCTTCACACTACAGCCAAAGGAAATCTTAAGGGGCAATCTTTTCTAGGCTTTCCCTTACTTAAAATTCTTGAAAAAAGACTCCTCTTTGGACAAAGGATAAAGTCTTATTTTCTTAGCAGAGCAATTTAACTCTGCAGTTTCAACTCTCATCACTTCCCTTTCTTCCAGCCCCTTATTGTACCATAATTGATGTTCTTGCAAAAAGGCACAAGACAAACCTTCTAAATTTTTATTAGGCATTAATAACATTCATTAAGGATCACCTGAATAATTATGATCAATATCATGTTCTACTAGTCTAAATAGAAATGTTTCATTTATTTAAAGATTCTAAACTATGTTTTCATTGATATATTCATAGGACTTCAAAAATTCTAAATCAGGGCCTGTATTATTTATCCCAGTTTTACAAATGAGTCTAGGAGAAGTCAGATGACTTCCCCAAGGTCAACATAGGATATGAAAATGGGACTCACATTTAAATCTTCTTAATCAAAGTCTACAACCTCTACCATACTGTACACCATACTGCTTCTGCCCCTGAATCTACCATACAAAGATAAATGAATGACTTTATAATTAACCCCATCCATGTAAAGAGCCCAACTAGAGCATTTACGTTTTCATTTTTGTCTGGGTTTCTTCCACTTCATTTGCACCACGTGAACATCATAGCTGTGTTTCTTGTATGCCCCATCCAAGCACTTAAGACACAAAACACACAGTGCAGCATTGTTCACTAAAAGTGTATCTGAAAATAAGCAGACTGTTAGGAATGGTTAAGACAGATTAATAATAGAATGATTAAAGGATGGTAGCTCATTCCTGACACTGCATAAGATTAAGTACGCTAATCAGATTTTGGATTTAGAAAACCTGATAAATCCCAAGTAGAACAGGACAAGGTACTCAAACCTTTACTTCATTTGCTTGCCTTTCAAAATACATATTTGCATTTTATCCATGTCTTCTTTAGAGCTGAAGAACTTATGAAGGCTTTAGCCAGGTGAGTTATTATATGTTCCTTGTACTTTTTACTTTTTTTTTTTTGCCATTTTGAACGAAGTATTCCCTATGTTAATTCTTGCTATCCTAAATTAGTTGCTTAGCAAAGGATAAAAGCAAAGGGATAATTATTTGAATGTTATATATGAAGATAATTTAACAACATATTTCTTTACAGTCATAAAAAATCTAACAGCTGTTTGTAACTTGCTTTGTTATCAAATAGGATGGATACACCTGCTCCCCCCCAAAAAAAATTCTAAATAGGCAGTATGCTTAGGCCTCTTTGATTTATGCTAAGAAAGACATCATATGCACATTTGAATAGCCACCATCCATATCCTAATTTGGTTATTTGAGATAAATTGTGCATTTGGAAAGCAAGGAAAATGTTACTGAGAAGCTAGGCTGCTAAACATAATTGAAATTCATTCTGAATTCACTGAGGGTCAGTTTCACTTCAAAGTAGCAGTCCTTGTTTTGAATTCCTATATTCTGCTTTGTTTCATCTACAGCATTAAATTTACTAATCACCAAAATGATTTTCTCCTCTGGTTTGGTTAGAATTTTTCTTAATTTTATACTTAAATTTTCTATTGTATAAATGTTTATATTTAATTGTTTTAAAATATATTAATTACCCAAAACATTGTGATCTAATCTCAAGAAAGGAGACATTAAGGATTAAAATTTGTTCTGTAACAACAACTGCATCTACTCTTAGATTTTGACCAATTTCATAGGCAAAATATTCTGGCTGATATCTTTTGCGTAAATAATCCCAAATCAAACTTCAAAAAAGAATGTATTTGCAACTTCACTGTCAGTTGATCTTTAAATAATATGTTCCAAGATTTTGATGGCAATGTATATTTACAATCAAAGATTCCTCTGTGGATCAAGAAGTCGGCCAGTCCTTCTCACCTTCCTTACTCTCACTCAGAATTTCAGTATTAGTTTTTCATCTCTTTTTCTTCTCCCAGAATTTAAACATTAGTTCTTTCATTCTAGTGTCAGATTACCATAATGTTGACTAAGTGTCCTAAAATTATTTATTTGGAAAGTAAACTAAAAAATAAATCTCTGTTGTCTACTTTTTTTAAAAAGATACTGGATTCCCTGAGTTGCTAGCAATTCATGTTTTTTCTTAAATGTTATGTGAAGTCATTTAACTTTTCAAAGAAATCTGTAGTGACCATGTGATAAAATTACAGTCAGGATGTTCATAAAATAGTCTTGGTGTCTTCTCTTCAGGGGGAAAATCATCCAATAACAAAGTTTTCAAATAAGTCATTAAAATGACACACCAGGAATTTTAACTGTGATGGGTCAAATTCTCAACTGTCTTATCACCTATGATGCCTCTTTCATAGACTGTTCCTGATTATTTCTGCAAAAAGCAGAATAAAAATTCTGAATGTGATTGGACTTGTGAAGATAAAAACTTACTACACAAAATGCACTGATATGTTACTCTTACCTCATGAGACTGCCCAGACCTCAGTGAATTTGAGAGATGGGGTGGAATGTTAGCACTGATTATCTGCCCAATATAAACCCAATCATAAAGTGATTAAATTAACTTGGCGATTAATTCTAAACATAATTTCTCATTCCTTCATCATTGGCCAGACTGCAATTTACACACTTTTTAATGACAGTGGACAAAACTACAGCTTAGTCAGTAGATCAAACTATGTAAAAGGAAGGTCAGCAAAAAAATATCAAGCATAGAACATTTTTAAATAAATGCCTTGGGACTTCCCTGGTGGCGCAGTGGTTGAGAATCCGCCTGCCAATACAGGGGACACGGGTTTGAGCCCTGGTCTGGGAAAGAGCAACTAAGCCCGTGCACCACAACTACGGACCCTGCACTCTAGAGGCCACGAGCCACAATTATGAAGCTCGCGGGACCAGAGCCTGTGCTCTGCGACAAAAGAAGCCACCGCAATGAGAAGCCCGCGCACCGCAACAAAGAGTAGCCCCTGCTCGCCACAACTAGAGAAAGTCCGCACACAGCAACGAAGATCCAACGCAGCCAAAAATAAATTAATTAATTTTAAAAAATAGGGACTTCCCTGGTGGCGCAGTGGTTAAGAATCCGCCTGCCAATGCAGGGGACACGGGTTCAAGTCCTGGTCAGGGAAGATCCCACATGCCACGGAGCAGCAAGGCCCAGGCACCACAACTACTGAGCCTGCGCTCTAGAGCCCGCAAGCCACAACTACGGAGCCTGCGTGCCACAACTACTGAAGCCCGCGCGCCTAGAGCCTGTGCTCCGCAACAAGAGAAGACACCACAGTGAGAAGCCCGCGCACCCCAACGAAGAGTAGCCCCTGCTCGCCACAACTAGAGAAAGCCTGCACACAGCAACAAAGACCCAATGCAGCCAAAATAAGTAAATAAAAATTTTTAAAATAAATAAATTAAAATAAAATAAAATAAAAGCCTTTTTACTGCTTTCAAAAACTTGCATTAGTTTGGATTAAGCTACAGAAATGTATTTACTTTAGTGAATAAATAAAGTGAGCATAGAAAATATTTTTAACTGTTGATTCTAAAATTATTGGAGAAGGTATATCCTCTATACATTTTGAATAAAACCTCTTTGAAGTCCTTATATCTTATTTAGAGTGATATTCTTATCAAATTATTCTTTTAGAGGTAACACAAGTAATTCCGAGGTAATTCAAGTTATCTTGAATTATAAATTCTAAACCAGTAATGAGGTTTAACATTGCCCAAAGTACCCTAAATATTGCTAAAAATAAAAAGTTGGCTCTTCATAAGTAGCTGATAATAACATTTCCAATGAAACATTTGAAGAACATTGTTCATTACTTTCTTCTGAGTGTCTTGAAGTAGAATTAACCTGCAGCCATTTTTAATTTAAATATTTACTTGAAATTATTCTTACTCTTTAGAATTTAACAGTGTGGTTATATATGGGTTTTCCTTGGTTCTAGGCTGGAAAGGAATGAAGATGTTACACATTTTCTACCATGAGCAATCAAAAACTCCAGTGTCACAGACTTGATGAGATTTGCCCCTGAGGAGTAAGACACAACCCTCATTGAAAGAATCACAGGGATTTCATGTTTGGGAGGAATTACATACTGAGGTTTCTGTATGGAGATCAAGACACAGTATATTCAAACGCTACTTCAAACAGAGTTTTAAGGATGAATGCTTCAAAATTAAGAGGGTGTCACTTAAACCCATCAAGAGTTGGTAATTCAGCAATTATTAAGTCTTCAGATAAGCATAGCTCTTCTGGAACATAGTTATTGAAGTAGTGTGGCTCCACTTCAATAAGTGAAAAAGGAGAGAGCATTCCTCTTTAGAAAACTCAGAGGCATTCTTCATTAAATTAATAGGTACGGGAAAGTCTTCAGCAGAAAAAATGTAGTCCCTGAGATTTATTCAATTAGCCTTCGGTGTCTATTCTTTTGCTGACTATTATCAAGTATCTAATGACATATTTAAGTGCACATATGTGCTTTATTTTTCCTTTTTCTTCATCTTAATGGAAACACACCTGTTTAGTAAACTTTTTAGTGTTTGAAATATGTAAGTGTTGAAATGAAATTGTCACCTCTGGTCTAGTTGCAGACAGTATAATTAGCCAAAAAGGAATAATGTGAAGTGTCACATAGGACTGAGTACATGGAAATGGATAGATTCTTAAGATAGATTCTGAAAAGTCCCTGTGCTGGTCAAGGTCAGAGTAGGGGAAAACCATAATTACAGATTTCCCAGATCTAGCAATTGAAAAAAATTTAGGGTAGGTAGGGTTCTAATTGTAGTTGAACAGGATGATTCCTCTTTGCGCAGTGGTGTTTAATTCATGCATCATTCTGCATGTGGGATTAGCTAAACTTGCACCCTAATAGCCATTCCAAAGCCAAAGAGGAAATGAAGCAAAGCAAAATAACTTTCAGGGATTTCTAGTTTAATATTGTCATGATAACAGCACATAGAGTATGACTACACCTTCTAAAGTGAGAGACACATACCATTGCTGATATGCAAAATGGCTTCAGGTGGTACAAGATGAAAATATTTTCTTTTTATTAGTTTTTTGTTTTAATGTGTATTAGCTACAACCCAGAATTTCACATATATTGTTGTCTTACATGAAGCTAAAATTTAAAATTTAGTGAATCAAAAATTATTAAGCAAATAACAGCACATATTTCATGGCAGGAGTAAAAATCATAAAGGTAATACACAAATTACTGAAGTTGGGAAACAGTAGAGCAAGTAGTACTCATTCATTCATCCAACAAGATTGCCTAGCTATGATGTTTGTCCATACATATGGAATAGGAGCACATTAAAGTATAAGATGGATAAGATCACTGCTCTTGTAGAGCCTACATTTTGGCCCACATCTCTAGTGATTCCTCAGGAGACTGGGGTAATCTAAGGCTGTCTGCACTGGGGTGTTTTATCTACCTTTGCTGGGCGCAAAAGTAAATTTCCTCTGAAGCTCTGTTGGCTCAAGTCAGGTTAAATATGGCGCAGCCAGAGGTCTGGTTCAGTCCTAGGAAGATATTCTCACTAGTGGTGCTTCATGAAGAACCATGCCCTACAAATACTGAGCTCTGAGGAAGATGAACTTCTGGGTGCACCCTCATAAATAGGAAGATCAAGGTCTAGGTGCCTCATTCACCCTGCCAAGTACCCTCCTTCTGAATACTTCCACTTTACCATAATCCCCCATGTACTTGCCAACCACTTCAGTTCTTACAAGCAAAGTCAAACCCCAAATATGGAAACCTTTGACTCTGAGAAACCAAATGTGAACACAGGGGAGACAAGTAATTAAAAGCACAACATGGTATCTTCTTACACTGGTAGCCCTGGCCTGCTAAGCTGACTTGCTAGATTTTTATCACAAGTCATGGTTAGCACAAGATGAAAGAAGGATATTGGGGAGTTAACAACACCTAGGATTGATCTAGGGCACAGTCTGGGCAGAGACACTTTACACTGGTCTGAGAAAAATTAAAAAGTGATCTCTCAAGGAGTTTTCTTCCTAGAAGCTTACTGATATAGAAAGAAAGAAAAAGAATCTGTGTTTAAACCAAAACAAAAAAAATTAAAAATTAAGTCTTAGTGTGTACCAATTGGGAAAGGAGGAAAATGAGGTGAAATGAAATGAAACTGAATTCATTGCAAGCTTCCTCAGGACTGCCCTAGTTTAAAATCTCAAGGTTGTTAAAGATTTTCTGAATTAGGTTCCATTCTACCTATCCAATTGTATCTGCTTCAATGGGGTTTCTGAATCAGAATCACTTGGTGTGTTTGTAATGGGGTAGGAGGTTTGGTGGGTGCTTATTAAAAATGCATATTCCTAGGTCCCACCTCAGAATCCAAATCTCTAAAGAGGCCCCAAATCAACATTTTTAGCAAGTTGCTCAGCAATTCTTTTTTTTTTTTTTTTTTTTTTTTTTTAAACATCTTTATTGGGGTATAATTGCTTTACAATGGTGTGTTAGTTTCTGCTTTACAACAAAGTGAATCAGCTATACATATACATATGTTCCCATATGTCTTCCCTCTTGCGTAGCAATTCTTAAGCACTGTTAAGTTTGAGGATTCTTGTGCTAAACTATAAACTCCTTGAAGTTTACATTATATTTACATTTTCACATTAAGTCCAGCTCAGAACCTTGAGCCCCTAGCACAGAGTGCCAAATTCTTCAGTCTACCTCTGTGGGAAGTACACTAAGTTTTCCCACTTGTAATCCATCTCCTTTTGCCAGAATCATTCTGTAAGGAAGTGAGAGAGGGAGGCGAGAGTTCCTGAAGCATGTCAAGAAGAGCCTCTGCATTTAACATAGTAGAGCAATAAAAATCTTTCAAAAATCTCAAGTAAAAAAAGTCTTCACTTTCAGAGTCTTGCCCTGGTGAAAAAGAAGAGAAGCAGCATCTCAACACTATGTTTCCTTGGGCAATTCACTGCATCTCTCCATTTCCTCTAGGGAGAAACGAGGAAGTTGAGTAGATGATCTCACACCTATTTAACCTCAGTCAAAGGGCAGACACTTTTGAAAGTGTAGGGGATTTTCATTTTTAGTTCATCCTTCCCTTCCTTTACTGGCATTACTTAATGTAGCAAGCTTTATTAAATACTGAGCTCAATTTCCTTTGGTTCACTAATATAAATTTTTCTTTACCCAGTTTTTAAAACATTAATAATAACAATAATAAATTACACACTTGACAATGGATGCTCTTTTCTATCTGCAGTTCATTTCTTCAGAGATTCTGATTTAACTTGTATAGAATGAGCTTCTCGTTCTCCAAGGATTACCCTCATCCACTAAGTTATGTTTGATCAATTACGGGTCAAATAGGGTGATGGCATTCCAACAAACTTATGTTTAAAGATAATTATTTTAATATTGAGGTTTTTTAATACCTATTCTTCTGAACTCAAGACCTTAACAGATTTATGCTCCAATGATCACCAAGAGTCTTTTTTGCAGATAGAGCTTCAACAACCTACTCAATGTATGGTGTTTGGGGAAAGAAAAAGTCAGTTTCATTGGATGTGAGATTTAGATGTTTCTATTTTAAAAATTTAACCTAATAGGTTCTAATATTTTATCCATATTAATATATATAAATATAGATATAAATACATTTACTCATCAATGCTTTTGGCAGTGAGAAGGAAGTAAAGGTGTGAAGAGCAACTATTACTCAGTAATAGCACCGAGACACACCCTTAAATGATTTTAACTAAAGCTGTTTAGTTTCAGGATACCAGGAAACTTACATTATTTATTAAGAATAACTGCCCAGCAACCAAGTTTGTAAAGTTTCATTCTTACAGACCCATAGAAGTTGAGTGCAAGTCTGAATTGACATATGGACATTACTGAAACAGCTGCTTTCCAGTATAACTCTTCTTATGCTCATACATAATTTTTAAAAATTTAAGGGCAAAAGAATATAGTTTAAAATTCAGGCTATTCAAAATCAGAAATGACAGTAGAAGACAAGTTTGCGTACTTTCAACATACTTTCAAACGTAAATGGAAGTTTTAAAACTTTTTTTCTTTAAATATTTTAACTTGAACTTTTCATAATTTGTTTTACATATATAAATTTCCTTTAAACGTTTAGTACAGAGAACATAGGCTTTGTGTTAAAATCAAGAAAATGAAGTTATAAAAAATACACTAAGATTTCTTTCAAATTCTACAGGAAATGGGAGCCAATGGGCATTAAAAAGAGTACTTGATAATATGCTACACTGGAAGTTAAAGCATTTAACCTTCTGAATTTATTTCACAGTCTCCTTCTAGAATTTTAATAGCTATCATTATATACCTTTTTATGAATCGTTCTCTTACTATTGGCAATAGAACATTCCTTTTGAATGTTACAAGGAAAACGTTTCAGCTTTAGCAACACAACAGAGAATTTTTAAGTAATTTGTCAAAAAAGTGGCACCAGTAAAATTTTCTAACAATACCTTTAAAAAAAACTTTACCATCTAGCAATATTCTGAGAATAATGGTGTTACTTTGTAATTCTGCAGTAGAAAGATATTTTTATTTCCTGCTTACATTTTCCTCATTCTTCTGTGAATTATATGAATGAGTCAAAGCCCAGTTTAAAAACAATCTATAAAACCCAATATAAAGGTCTCAAATATGATACGGTTTGGCTGATATATAAAAGCAATCATGGTAACTTTCCTGAGCTTTATTGCCAATTTTGCACAGAAGAAATAAACATTTATGAAAAATATAAATCCAGGAAATCTGTAGTGGAGTGGATACCTTAAACTAAATATCAAGGTCTAGTGGTGATATATTTTACTTGTGGATAAAATTATACTTCATGCATATGTGTAAAAAAACTAAAGTGCTTAGAATTTTTTCACATACTTCATGCATATGTGTAAAAAAAACTAAAGTGCTTAGAATTTTTTCAAAGTCCAGTAAGAGGCCATTAGAGTGTATTAAACAGGGGAGATGACATGATTTAATTCATATATTTTAAAATCTGGCTACTATGTAAATTCAAAGAACATAAATACAGAAGTAAGAAAATCAGTTAGAGAGCTATTGCAGTTGTCCAGATTTTTTAAATATATATTTTATATATACTCATAATATATACACTTTAAATCTGGACTATATATATATATACACACATATATATATATAGAATAGAATATATAGATAATAGAAACCTTATTAACTATCAACAAATTAATACAGAGTAAAAGGAAAGAATACATTTAGAAATAAAGGAGGGCACATTATTAAAAACATAATTAGGTACAGATTGGGGATGTCCATCTAATTCATTTCTTCTTGCATATTTATTAGGTACCCATTATGTGTCAGGCACTGTGCTAGATAGTAGGCACATAGCCAACAGTTTTTTCACTCTCCTTAAACAAAGTTGTATTATTTTGGAGCTAAAATGCAAACTGATTATAAAACGTGCTCTACATATATATACAATGGAATATTATTCAGCCATAAAAAGAAATGAAATTGAGTTAATTGTAGTGAGGTGGATGGACCTAGAGTCTGTCATACAGAGTGAATTAATTCAGAAAGAGAAAAACAAATATTGTATGCTAACACACATATATATGGAATCTAAAAAAAAAAAAGGTTCTGAAGAACCTAGGGGTAGGACAAGAATAAAGACGCAGACGTAGAGAATGGACTTGAGGACACAGGGAAAGGGAAGGGTAAGCTGGGACGAAGTGAGACAGCGGCATGGGCTTATATGTACTACCAAATGTAAAATAGATAGCTAGTGGTAAGCAGCCGCATAGCACAGGGAGATCAGCTCGGTGCTGTGCGACCACCTAGAGGGGTGGGATAGGGAGGGTGGGAGGGAGATGCAAGAGGGAGGAGATATGGGAACATATGTATATGTATAGCTGATTCACTTTGTTACAAAGCAGAAACTAACATACCATTGTAAAGCAATTATACTCCAATAAAGATGTTTTTAAAAAATAAATATGCTCTATAGATCAGAAATAACTTCAGGGCATCTATACTGTGTGTTGCTCAAAGAGTTGCCAAATTCCTAACAGCCTGGGTTCTAGTCCTGAATTTGCCACTATTATTGCAATGCAGGAAGCAAGGACTCTCTGGGTATGTTTTCTCCTATAAAAGTAGAACTTAGTAAGATAATCTTGAAAACTTCTAGATCTTCTAGTTCTAAAAGAGTTTATGGTTTGGTCAGCTTTGTCTAAGCACTCATTTACGGCTCTGGTGTGACGGATCTTCTCCCAATGTCAGGCACTGTTCAACTCTAATTTTGTGTGTATTCTAATAGTCGTATATTTATATTCTAATACAAGGTTAAGAATAATAGATGCCATTTACTGGAAACATTTATAACATATTTTCAGTTGTGTTTCTTCAAAACAACTCTGCAAGGTGAAATTTGTTATCATTTTCAATTTAGGGGTGAAGGAAACTCGGCCTCACAGAGATTATATGACCTGCTGAGTAAGGAGCAGAGTCAGACCACAGCCCAGATCTTCCACTAAACAAAATGCAGCAGACTACATTTTGCTGTTCAAACTAATGGGATCCTAGAGAAATAATCAATAACCTAGTCAATGCTTTTGAAGCATTTTTTTAAATTAGAAAAGCCAATATGTGTAAGACAGGGGTTAAAAAAAGATTTTAATTATGTGTTTGTAATCCTCTTCCCAACCCCACCCCATGTTGGCCTTCTAAGAAGAAAGGATTATTGCTTGCTTAGTCAGCCATAGGAACTTAATTGTGTCTATTGGGGAGAGAATAGAAAGGATAATTGGAAGACACCAAATGAGTGTTCACTGCCCTATATAAGAAAGGCAGCCTAAGGAAAAAGAATTTTCATAAAGTTATGAAACTTTGAGATTTTATGGAAGAAAAAGGATTTGAAATCAACACATACTATGATGTAAGGGATTTTGAGGAGAGAAATTCGTTAAGAAGAAATTAAATAAAATTTTGCCAAAACTGGCCACAAAACAGCCCCATTTAATTTGAGTTACAGGTAAAACAAATAAAAGACAAGCTTCTCAGCTGAGATGTCCAAAGGCACAGCCAGCCCAGATACACTCATAACAAACTGCTTCAGTGAAAAATAGCTATTTCTCTTTGCATCTTTGCACAGTTTAATCCTCTAAAAGTAAAGCAATTGAAATGGGTTTAGCTCTAAGCACAGGCAGGTACTCACCTGGTTAGTTAGCATGCTGCCTTCCCCTAGATATCTCCCCAGTACTTTCTATTATTTAAGACATCAACAGGGAAAATAATCCTTTATTTCACAATAAAGATAAAGAATTAATTTGATCTTCTACAAACAGTTGATCCTTCTACAAAGAATATATAGTATATACTAAACCTTATAATATTTACATATAGTGTATATGATGATCATGTAATGAAGGCAAACCACCTCTCTACCCCACTTATTTAGCAGGGCTAGAAATTTGATGATATTGAATTAAGGCCAACTTCACAAAAAAAATTAGATATTTCTATTAGGCTAAGGAAATTGGAATATAAAAATGATCAATTAAACAGAATATGACTTTATAACTTGCATCCTAAATGTCTACACATATGAAAAGAATATATGTTAGAGTGTTCACATAGTATATTAATAATGCACTAAATAGTTGGGGTGGAATTAAACAGGAAAGGAGAATATAATTATGATAATAAAATGATTCAGAGAATGATATTATGCTATCACGTTGGCAAATGAGTTGTTAGTAATTTTACTAAACCTATATTCTGAGTGGAAAATAATTTCAAATCTGTTGCTTTCAAAGGACAGTGAAAACTGAAGACCCCCAGCTCCCCAACATGAGGAAGAAAAGAAGAAAAGCCTATAAAAAATGGAAAATCTTGAATCCCACAGTATGTAAGTCCAATTCATTGGTATTATAAGTATATATAAAATGAACTACCTGGCTTATGTATTTTGTTCTTTGTCACAGGAATATCTATAAAAGTCGGAAGATAAATGCATATAGATATTATAAAATGATTTAGAAATCTGGTCAATTGTCATTATGTATATACTTCTGCATTAATAGTTATATGAATTACAAGTAATAAAAACTTAAATATAAATATTTACATATTCAAACAAAGGCTATTAAAACCCCTATTCTTAGAATCTGTTATCAGTGTACTATTATGTAGCTGTCTCAAATCTATCTTCCCACTTGTAGAAATTTTAGTATAGTCCATTGAAGGAGGCTATAAGCTATAAAATTATAAAATTGAAAGTGGCTGTAAACTGAACTGTTCTTGGCAGAAGGGTGTTATCTTAAGAATAAATTGTAATCTACAATTCCGGAAGGCAGCCTATCAGTCTATCAACCACTGTAAATGGGCTTTAGAGAGCCATGTCTCCATGTCTTTTCTCCCACAACTTCCACATGACAGTTCTCAGACTGTAACCAGGCCCACTGGAAACCGTTTTGGGACTTGTAAGAAAAGCCATTTCCTCAGACTAGAAGAGAGACAAATGGGAATGGTTAGACTCTCCAAGGCACTTCAGTATGCTTGAGAACCTATAGGTCAAATCAGAAGTCTGTATATCTCTCCTCAAGTTGGAAAGTAATAATTCCTAAACGTATGAATCTTTATTTGGTTCTGAAACAGCAGTTACTTTTCTGCACCCCTTACTTCCATGCCACCTCTAGCTAAATTTTGATAGGATGTTTTCCTTTTTCTGATTGAAGAGAATTTATTTATTTACTCTTTATATAAGTATTTTTATTAAAAATATGTTATATAAAAATCATATTTTAATTAAGGATATTTAAAATAATTGTAAGCAATACTTTTCCAATTTTTAGCTTAATCAGCTTATTAAAAATATCCTTGTGGACGCTTGGTTGATACATTTCCATGACATCATTATTTATTTGTTGCTCATTCTTCTTTCTTTTCCGTTTGAAATTCTCTCTTTCAGATGTTGTTTAAAACATAATTTGAGATCTTCGTATTTTGTCTACTGTTTTTTACACAAGATCTAGTACCTCATGCTCAGGTTCACAAATTTCTCAAGCAAAATATTCTAACATTATAAAGCAGAGGAGTAAGAGTCACAAGGTGGCAGTTCTTGGGCCAAATACCTGACCATGGCAACTTGCTCTTTATCAAGAAGTCTCTTAAAATTTATTTGCATAAGTTTGCTCTGAAATTTTTATTTCACCTGTCTTAGAAGTCTCTGTTTTAGAGTAAAACTTAATTAGATTCTTACTTCCTAAAAGAACTAGGTGATATTCTGCATTCTAAGATTATTGATTTAAAATGAGATATTAGAAATGAATTTTTGTAGAAAATACCTTGACATACTAGAAATGAATGAAAAATGTTACTCAAAAAACATACAAAGGATATGCATTGAATTTCATCCTAGAATTTGGAACATCTGCTTTCTAAATGGACACAGAAAACTTTTTTTTTTTTGCTTCTTCTTTAGGTGAACCTCAGCCTGCTAATCAAGCATGCCAAAAAAATATAAAAGCTCTTGAAAAGGAAGTCAAAGGAGACACCTCAGAAGCTTTGCTTCATCAGACTGGGACATTAGGGAAATCTAAGGAAAATGGAGATGTGCATATATCCGTTTCTATGAATAGAAAGCAGAAGTCCCCTTTTCTCCCTAAGGATAAGAAACAACCTCCATCTGACAGCAGAATAATTAGAGAGAAGGAAAATGATGATCCTCCTTCATCCATTTCTTATCAACTAGAGAAAGTCTTACCAGTGGTCATGTTTAATGACTGTGAAGAATCATTATCAGGAAAAATTACACTGCAGAATTTCCCAAACACATTAGTAGCCTTTAAACCAGCAAAAGGCAAAATTATTACAGAAATGAAATATGGGGCTATCAACGTACAAGTAGAAATCAAGAATAGATTTTTCTGTAAAACAGGAATACAGTTTCCAACAAAAAAGAGATGTTCGAAATGTCACCAGCATAATTCTGTCAGATACTTTCAGAGATGCTACACTTCTAGAAGCTGCCGTTCTAAATTCAAGAATACATCAATAGAACTAAAACCTGAGGCACCATCTAAATCTGAAGGAAAAATTGCCAGAACTGAGAGCCCCTCACTGAAAGTAAGCATTGTAGGAAAAGGAATTAAAGTTAAATACATGAGTAAGAAACAGAATATATTAATAAATATAACTCATCCTAAAAGAAGTAGAAAAATAGCTAAATACAGAAACACTTCCTCCAATCACAAAACTAAAGAATGTTCCAAGTCTCCTGCACAGTCCAATATTAGGCACCCTGAAAAGTGGCAGCTTGAAAAAAAGCATCAGAGTTCAGATTGTTTTCATGTCTCTCCTCCTGTTGTGTTTGCTGTCCAGAAGGAGGAGAATTTTGGTACAATTGTGGTTTCTCTGTGCTCAAGCCCTGAGAAGAAGAAGAATAAGCCTGACACACCACCTTCAGTCTTAGATGACTGTGAGGTAGAATCTGCCATCTTTCAGCAGAAGAACTTTATAATTAGTAAGAATACCCCCAAAAAGAAACATTTTTCCGAGGCTGAGACGCTTCTCAAAAACAGTCTTCCTACTTCAAGTGATACCCTAAAGACCACAAGCTTAAGTAATACAGGCTTAAGTAAAATGCCTTTTGAGGACTCCAAACACGTGAATAGACAGAGAAAAATAATCTTTGATAAACCAGAAAATATCACATCAGACTCATATATACAGCGCAGTACAGAAGGAATAAATTATTTGCCAGGTACCATTACTGACATCTTTCCAGTTCAAGATGGCAAAGACTCTGAATTTTGTTCTTCATCTTCTCTGAGTGTGCAGCTTGTAGGAGAAAAGGCATCCAACATTTATTGCAAAGGCAGCAAAATTCCACCTGCAGATTGCTATGAGAACCCAAATTCTTTATCTTTCCCTTCTATTCAAAATGCTCTGAAGTCTTCCACTTCTTTCAGGCCATCACACTGGGCCACCGGATACTCAGAACCTAAAGAAACCCCTGGGGATACATTTTCCTTTAATCACTGTGCTGAATTTTTGAAAGACTATGAGGAAGGGCTTACTGATATAACTGAAAGAGACTTTAACAAAACCACTTTACATAGTGACTCTCATACAAAAGTACAGCAACTACTGGAAATGAAGAGTACACAGTGTGCAACTCTCAGCCCTGCATTCTCTGGCAGCCTCTCTGCGGGCAGCCCACTCAACAGTAGTAGCCACAGCACCGCAGAATGGGATCAGACAGAGTCCCAGGCAAGTCATCCAGACACAGAAGTCCTCAGCAAAACAGAAACACCAGTTATGACCTTAATAACTGATGAGTTAGACCAGAGATTAATTATTCAAAGTGATAAAGAAGGCATGGTTTATTCTAATTATCCCATGGGAATGAAAAAGCCTAAAGAGTCACCCAGCTCTCGGGAAAACGTTGAAAAAGACAAATTCCAGATAATTATGCCTGTGGTAAAGAATGCATGCTACAGAGATTTTGAAGACCTATCAAACAAGACTCATGATGAAGTTTGTTTTCAAAAGAATTTTCCAGACAGTGCTGAGTTCAACTGTGCAGTGTGTGCTACAGATAATCTGTTTCTTACTGAGAAAAAACTGACCAGTGATGCAGACCAATATGGTGATCAAGATGAAAAAAGCCTTGGACTAAACAGTTTTAAACAGGAGCCAGCAGAGTGCCAAAGGACTGCATCGACAAAGCCAAATTCTGAAGAAAATAAAAATGACCCAAAGGAAACTTACTATCACCAAGTAGACATGTTGTCCTCCCCTCAGAAGCAGAAAGCTTTGAAAGGTACAATGGACTATACAGAATCTTTACCTTTCATTATTTTTACATGTTTGAGCTTTGGGAAGTCTTTTTTATTGCTTGGGGTTTTTTCTTTATTGCTGAAGATATATTGAGTATTTTAGAGTTAGATGAATACGGGCAAGCATATATCAGCCTGCTTCTTTCCATTATCACCTACCCCACCCATAAATAGTGCATAACAAAATCACCAAGGCTGCAGTGTAATATAAAGTAAAAAAAAAAAAAAAAATCAATTTCTCTTTAAAAGGTTGATGTATTGCCAAATCAATTTTGTAGGAAACGTTAGCCTTTTGCCACTCTTAAATAATCTGCCATTTCTTTCCTTCTTGCAAGCTAAGCATGTTCAGAAGAATAGGAAGAATATGTCTGTGATAAAATGTGTTTTTAAACCTTGCTGTGTTGTTGCAGAAGCATGGCATACACGTTTCAGGAGGCCATGTGGAATAGTAATTAAAGCAAAGGACAAAAAACAGAAACAGCCATGGCTAATCCTGATTGATCCGTCCATGGGGACTCTGACCTCAAGCAGACCTCTGACCTCCCTTGTGGATTTTTTGGCCCTTTTCAAACCATTGACAGAACCCAGAAGCTCTCCAGACCTGGAGAGGGCTAGGATAGAAGCTCCTTCCTAAGTACATAATACTGCCTGTCTGCTTTCAATCTAGAATCCACATTATATCATTTGGGGCATTTCATAGAAGGCCCTTCTTGTTTTTCTTCAATAAGCCCCAAATATTTTATATTTAAGGTTAGCATTGTTCTACATTATATATTAAAACACACCCTGAACAAGTAAAAACTTCCTTCCAAACTGCCAGTAACATTCCTAATGGGTCCACAGATGATATCTGGAATGATGAAATTTAGTCAAGAAGCTACCTTTTCTTTGTTGTTATTCTATCCCTAATTTTTTAATAGAATAAAATTTAGAAGTAGAAATAAAACACAGAAGCACAGTATTGGCATGAAATATGAAATTCACTTCATAGAGAATTAAATGCCCTAAAACAACACAAAAGCTATGCAGTCACCTGCTTAATATGAACACCCTAAGGCAAGGATCCATCAGTCATAGTGACTTCTTCCCAGTTCCAACATACCCCTAGATACCAGGATCAATGGCAGTAATCCTTACATTTGCTTCAGTCCATTATTATTTAAGTCTGCAAGAGGCAGACCTGCAATAAGAGCACTGTGTCTTCCAGAGCAGGTGTGTGCTCACCTGGATGAATATCCCTCCCAGGCTGACTCTTCCCCCGTGGACATGCTCCCCCCTGGACTGCCTCTCCCAGCAAGGCGTATTTCCTTAAGAAAATCAATAATTCAAGTCAGAATCTTCCCAAAGCTGATATTATACTTCATTAGACTTTGAAACTGTCCCATTTGGTGAACAATTCCAATGACCGATTCCCTGTTACTGTGTTTCATCAAAAGGTTGTTCCTACAACTCTCTCTCTTGCCCCTTTGGTCCTCTTCCCCCAGATCACTCTGTTCCTACCACATTGACTTCCTTGAGTTGCTGGAACCTGCCAAGCAAGAGCCCACATCAGTCCTTTGCTTGGGCTACTCCCATTACCTGGACTGCTCTTCCCACAAATGTCCACATGGTTCACACTCTTTCAGATTTTTGCTCATGTGGTACCATCTCAGTGAGGCCTTCTCAGGCCACTCAATTTAAAATTGCAAACTGAGCTCTGTCCATTCCAGCCTAGGCATACTATATTCCTTTTCCATGAATTACTTTTACACATAACGTCTTCACCTGCTAATGTGATGTATATTTTACTAGTTTATTTATTCTGTCTTCTCCCACTAGAATGTAGTCGTGAGGGCATGTATTTTTTGTTTTAATCACTGCTGTATTCAGAGCACCTGAACAGTGCCTGCCTGTAGAGTAGGCACTCAATGAATATTTGTTGAATCAAAGAATGAGTTCAGGGAAGTTATATCAGGTTTCTTTGTGGAAAACTCTATGTTCACAAACAAAAACAAAAAAACAGGAAAACAGTTCAGAAATCAAAATGTTTATATTAGAAGATATTTGAATCTATAAATATTTGCATGGATTTTACTCTCCTAGAGCTATGAGTTTTTTAATACTTTATTGAATACCATTGTTATTATACTATTGATACCTCAGGCTAGGATTTTGTCATTTTTCAGGGTACAGATTGCTTTGAAGAGCTTGGGCACCTTTGTACTGTTTCTCCAGAAATTTTATATTGAATATAGGCACAAAAGTATGCCTCTATTTGCAGAGGGATCCTCCAAATTCTCAAAGTCTGTCCACGTACCTCAGATTAAGAATCCCTGACATGAGTGCTGTACTTATGTAGTTCCTTCCTTTTAGGAATTAACTAGATTAGAGGTCACAATCTAGAGGGGCCAGGCAGGTAATATAAATGAGTAAAGCAGGCTGCATGTGAGAAATAATGGAGTGTTGGTGGACTAGAGGGAACGCAGTCCTGAGGGAATGAGAATTCAGGCCCTGCCTGTATAGACAGGCCTTCTAGTTTTTCAAGCGTGCTGGAGATGTGGCGGTTTTATCTGTATGAAAGTCTAGATTATATGACATTTAAGACACAGTACAGGCTAAACAATCTACCACCTCTGAACTAGATAAAGCAGAGGTGGTAGGGATTGGCATGTGACAAGAGTTAAAGAGCCAGTGGTATAAAGGAAAGCATACCAGTCTGAACCTCTTAAGACTAAATTCTGGGTTCTGGTCTGCACATTCTTAGGTAAAGAGGTTTATCATGGCCTCAGTTCTTCCGCTGTAAATTGCCCGAAATGCATCTTTAAGACCTCTGCCAAAGGACCAGAAATTCTCTGTGGTAAAACACTTTAATGAGGAAATCAAACCTAGGCTACTCTGAGAGAATGACAGATAATGAGAAGGATTAAATGATACTTTACATGGCAGAGAAATATTTATAATTAAACAGCCCTGTATATGTAACATGATACAAAACTTACATGTAATGTGTGAGATATTTTATTTCCCTGTGCCCCTAAGGAAGGAGTGATTCTGAAAGCCCACACCAAGGCAAAAGGTGTACAGGATTGTAGCTCTGACAAAGTTCGTAGTCCTAAGATCTACACCAAACACTAGGGATAAAAAGATACATAAAACAGTTATTCTTTTTCTTATAGAAGAATACAACTCTTGGGATAATTTCCAACAAGCTGACTTCTTACGAAATTGGAAACTTTCCACACGTACAGCCATTTCAGTGTTTCTCAGTAGATGAGCAAGTCCAGGGTCCAGGGTCCAGCTGCAATGCCCCAGCTTTCTTCCAGCAGGGCTCCACCCAGATCTGCATCTTCCTCTCCTTGGTCTATAACTCATTTCCCAGGCCTCCTTCTGGCTTTCATGGTGGTAGTTTTCTACTTTCATACTCACGTTTGATAAAACGTTAGTGTGTTTTTTGATGTGTTAACATACTGTCCCTACAAAGGGACAGAATGTATTTTAACAGAGTCCTTCAAGATCCTTGAGTGTCTTCATTTCAGCACCAAGCAAATTGTCGGATTCCTAGAAAGGCTCAATAAACCTCTATTGGGTAGTCATGGAATGAGGGAGAGGCTTACATGTGAACAAAGGTTACCGAGACATAAGTTAAATTCACCACGTAAAAACTCTCTATCAGCTTGAAGTATTCAAGGATTATGCTGATTCAGGTAGTGAATTTGAGTCTGGGAAGTGTTTGAGCTTAGATTGAATGACTCCTTGGTAGAAATCCTGTAGAACTGTTTTAAGCATATAGAGGGTGGTTGGACAAAATTAACTTGTATATTTTTGCAAACCTGAGATTCTACAAATACCAAGCAGGACAATGGGAGTGATGCTTTGCTCTCAGTGCACATTACAGTGGTTCTCAAATCACACTTTAAAACATACTGTAGGGCACATATTCTCCTCATTTCACTCTTTAATATTCTAAAGGAAAACTTTTCTCACAATGTCACAGAATCATATTTCCATTACACACACTTTCCTAGATTCATAAGACTTTTTTTTTTCCCCAGCAATTTCAGAAAAGAATTGCTTTAAATGTAAAAATTTGACATTAGAAAATTCTCCTTCTCATGGGTGCCTTCAGAGTCAGCCTGGACTCCCAATCTCAACAAATAGTGGAACAAGAGTGAGCATTGAAGAAAATGGTTAGAGGCCAGCTCTGTAGCATTTTTAAAAGTTTCACCACTCTGTAAAATTCCAGAGGGCAAAAAAGTCATCTTGTTCATAGCTGTAGTCCTAGTAACCAGCACAGTAGAAATTAGTTTATATATACATATATATATACACACACACACACACACACATATACATACATACCTACATATTAGTATAGAAAAGAACAGTAAATATTATAGAATGAATGTCATTTTTCTGTCACCCTCTTAAGCCCTAGAGAGGAGGTAGGAGTCAACATCAAAATTATGGAAAATAAGAGGAACTGAATAATGATTCCTCCCTTCCCATATCTTTGGCCCTGCCAAGTGAAGTTTAAATTGTTAGGTAAATGGATTAGTAATAACTATCTATAAAAATAAAGAAGATAATTTATTCATGGATATATTCCATTTATTATTTAAATAGTTCTGAGAACAAATTTTGACACTGATAAATTCGTTTTTAATTTACAAAGACCAAATTTTAAGAATTCATTTGCTCTTGGGAATAGAATAAAAATAAAGGTTAAAATCCGGTTTCTTTTTAATTGATGTTGCTTGCCTTTTGTATAGTATCAAAAAGTGAAAGCAAGAAAACTCCTAACCAATTCTAGCCTATTAAATTATTTTCTAGGTATTACGTACTCTGCTATTTGAGGTTTTATTTTTTTCAGTTTGACAATTATTTTCTTAAAGTTCGCTTGTATTGAAATTAGTTTATCTGAAATTTTCTTACTTCTAATATACAGCCTCATAGCTTGTGATGACAGAAACCAGCAGTTTGGAAGTATATAAAGTATTTCAAGTTGTTATTTATTCAAATATAAAATTATCAAAGCCTTCATGTAATTTGGCTTTTTTTTTTCCTTTTCTTCATTTTGAGCCAACACATGCAGCAAGAAAAGTATCATGAAATTTGTAGTCTTGTGATGATTAGAGGTCAAACCATAAAGGACTTGAGTTCAATAGTAAACTTGTTTTCAAAGACTGTAATTTAACTAATTCAGGTAATCATATCTTGTCTTATTGAACTTTCAGTGGACATAACTAACAATTTATCTGCACTGTGATCCTCCAAAACAATAGACTAATACAATGTATCAGGCATACTTCTGGTGCCCAAGGAATATCTACTGAATTGAATCCAACTGGGGAAATGCATGGTGATTCCCCCCTTTCCTATATGTCTATTTTCAATCTATACAGCTCTTTCTTCTTCTTCTCCCCCTTCCCCTCCCCTCTCCCTCCTCCTTCTCCTTCTCCTTCTCCTTCTTCTCCTTCTTCTTTTTCTTCTTCTTTTTGAGTAATACAAATTTAGAAAGTGAATCATGAAGGAGTTGAATGAAATCATTCTAGTTCTAGTGTTCTGTGATTCTGTTTCAAAGACTGGAATATTTGAAGTTCTATCTTGAAATGCTGTCTCACTTTCATACTTAATGTGGTTTAATCTAGATTGGAATTTGGAAATAAACAGCCACCAAAAGTTATCCCAGGAAATGGCACCAAAAGGTACAAGGGCCAGTGATGGTTCACAGGAAGAAGCAGTAGACCAGTGGGCCAGGAGGAGGGAGCAATTCAGAGATGGTAAAAGATGCAGCTCAGCTGGAAGAAGTTCGTTTGCCAGCAACATCACTGAAGGATCCAGTGAGTAGACGAATGCCTTCTTTTCCAAAACCAGAGCAAAGGCAACAACCTACTGAAGCTTAACCAGATCCCCTCCCTCTTATCTTCAGAATATAAACCCTGTTGCTTGACCATGGCAATGTGGTAATTATGTGCTTTCATATGAAAGATATTTTTAGAATAATCAACTCTTTATTACACACTAAGGAATCCAAACTGTTCTCTTCAGAAACTGAAATAACTAAATATAGGGTTCTTTACTGAATGAAATGTGAGTTGGCTTACAAAAATACCTGTAGTGCAAAAAGATTAATATGTTTGATAAGAAACAATTTTTTTTCTTGTTTTAACATTTCTGAAATGAGAAAGTATCTTTAAGTAGATGTGTACTTTAGTGAGATAGCGCTTTTTCTCTTGCTATTGAAAAGATATTATTAAATCAGCATCATACTTCTGTCAAGGAGGAAAAAGATCTTCCTCAACCCTTCTATGTTCTTTTGGCTGGCGTAAGAATTAAATTGACATGAGACAAATTAACAGGAGAAAATCAAACTTAATTTCATAGGTGTGGGAACCCCACATACATGAGAGGGTCAGAGACCACACATACTTGGGGGTCAGAGATGTCTTTGAATCTCTTTGAGAGATTCAAAGACAGAAATGTAAGGGACTTCCCTGGTGGTCCAGTGGTTAAGACTCCATCCTTCCAATGTAGGGGGTGTGGGTTTGATCCCTGGTCAGGGAACTAAGAACCGCACGCCTCTCAGTGCAGCCAAAAAACTTAAAAAAAAAAGGTGGAAATATAAAATGAGGTATATATGCCATCCTGAGCTAAGAAATGGGATAGGTGCCTGGGGCTTTCAAGGACAGGAGGGTCATTCATGGGATGATAAGAAGAGCAGAGGTTTGGTAATTAGATGTTTGCCCTGCCATAAAGAGGGGGCCACTTAGATAAAACTTATCTCTGGCAATAGCTTTTTCTCTGGGAAAAATCCCCAGTTTAATTTCTTCTAGGTAGTTAAGGGAGGGGCAGTATTCTCTTGAGCTCCGAGGGTTCCACTGCCTTTAGCTGAAAGAAATCCACATGCCGAACTGGCGCATCTTGGGGAGGCCTCTTCTGAATCCCTACATCTCAGTCCCACAATCAATGGCAAACTAAGAAAGGAAAGTAAATAAGTCATCAATGAGGAAATTTAACTGAAGGAAATACGGGTTTAAAAATTGGAGGGGGGCCACTAATGAATACCACATTAAAAAATTTTTCTTTTTAATTTATTTTGGCCACACTGCATGGCATGTGGGATCTTAGTTCCCCAACCAGGGATCCAGCCTCTAGGTAACCCAGGGTGGGGCTGGTTGCCAAGGGAACCAACCACATGATTAGAGGGTTGGAATTTTTAGCCTCACCCCCATCTTCCCAGCCCCAATCTGGAGAGGGAGAGGGCCTGGACGTTGAAACAATTGCCAACAGCTAAAGATTTAATCAATCATGCCTATGTAATGAAGCCTCTGCAAAAATCTTGAAAGGATGGGGTTCAGAGAGCTTCTGGGTTGGTAAACATGTGGAGATTTGCGGGAGTGGCACAACTGGAGAGGGCATGGAACTCCATACCATTTCCTTTCCATACCATACTTTGCCCTATGCATGTCATCCATCTGGCTCTTCCTGAGTTGAGTATCCTTTAATACTGGTGATCTAGTAAGTAAAATGCCTCTCGGAGTTATGTGAGCTGCTCTAAAATATTAATTAACATGGAGGTCGTTGGAACCCAGCTGGTGGGTCAGAAGTACAGGTAACAAGCTGGATTTGAGATTGGCAGCTAAAGTGGGGGGTGGAGGGGTGGGGGAGGTAGTCTTTTAAGACTGAACGCTTAACCTTTGTATTTGGTAGGTAGTGTCAGAATTGAGTTGAACTGTAGTACACCCATGCGGTTTCTAAGAATTGCTTCTTGTTGATGTGGGGAAACCACCGCCCCCCCATGCACACACATACGTTGGAATTAGGTCCAGGAACCCAAAAGAGTTGTGACGCAGAGAACGGTGTCTCTATGATAGAGACAATAGTGAGCGTGTGAGTGTCCTAGGTTATGTCCTATGGACAAGCTCCCGGAATGACCCAAGTACAGTTCAGGAAGACAGTGATATAACTTATCCAGAGTGAGTTAGACAGCTGGCACAGGTTAGAGATTGAATGTAGCTATAAATGTGTGGCAAAATTATAAGTAATTTAAATAATTAAACACTACTGTATTATCCCACCACGGTGTTCTTACATTCATGTGAACAGTGAAGAATACAATGTAAATGTTCCATTTTGTCCTGAGAGTTTTGTTCTTGTCTCTTGATCAGTGTCTAATCCCTCTAGTTGGTAGGATAGATGTTGTTTAAGGGTACAAACTTGCAAAGAGTAGTAAATAAATCTTAGAGGTAAAATGCACAGTATAGTGAATATAGATAATAATATTGCATTATAATCATCAAATTTGCTCAGAGACTAGAACTTAATTATTCCAACCACTAAAAAGAAAGGATCATTATGTTAATGTGCTAGAGGTGCTAATTGTCACTACAATGGCAATCATAATGTATAAATGTATCAAATTAATAGGTGTACACCTGAAATTTACACAGTGTTATATGTCAAATATATTTCAACAGGAAAACCAAAAAAAAACACAAAAACAACACCTCTCACATATATCCTCTGCTGTGATTTCATTCCATGGCTTATAGTTTGATTCTGGATTTCAGTTTTTTCCCAGTTATTAGCTAGTACTGAGAATTCCCTTCTTTCTTCCAAACATATCTATAGATCTTAAAACAGTTACTATACTATAGGCACACACACATTCTCTATTTCCTTCCTAATTTTCCTGTGGACTTTGAAATACCTCTCTCCATTATGCAGAAAACTTCAGCTGCAACCCGTTTCTACATAAGTGCAATTGAATTTATCATAGTGTTCATAAAATAAAAGACCTTGTGGGGATTAAGACCTATCCAAAAACATGTTTTCTAGCATTCCTATCAAAATGGGATACCGGGTCTGTGCTTACTCCACTATCTTGAATCCATGTCTGCGAATAGCTTCCATTTGCCCCTCTAGCTTCCTTTTGCACCCTTCTCCACCTTACTGTCTGCCCCAGGAGTCTCACCACTATGGACTATATCAAGGAGTGTATTTGCCCCCTGGCTTCCTATGGGTTTGGTCAGTAGGGAAGATCAGCAGAAGCCTGGGGGGAGAGTGAGATTCTGGTATTATTGCCCCAGATCTCTCCCTGTGGTGTACCAAACGCTGCTTGTGTCCTTAAAGTCACACTCCTATAAAGCAGTCCTCTCCACACTGCCTTCTATGGCTCTGGGGTCTGGTAACTGGTACCTGCTTCCCCCCTTACTGTTTTAGTCTTAGATGGACTGGTCTATCACACCTGATTTCCTTAAGTTCTGTCCACAGTTTGTAGATAGTGTTTTTATTAAACTTTCCTCAAATTACTCATTTGAGTGTGTCACCTATTTCATGCCACAACCTTATGACATACCAGTGCTCTGTTCTCACATTATAGCAATGATCAAATATCACCTACATTACATATTGATAAGAGAGAGCTGTCCATTGCTTACAGAGATAAGGGAGGATATACCCCCTTGACAGAGGTTTGGTAGTGCCTCAGAGGGGGAAAGGCAAAGTCCACTAAGGTGGATTTCCCCAAACTGGATTTCCTAGACAGCAATATTCTTGAACTGTCATTCATGTTTTCCTTGGCCTTTTGTTTGATTAACTTGCAGTCTTTGAAAATTTTCTTCCTTTTCACCTAAGAATATAAATCTTGCATGTAAATCAGATACAATTGTCATTGGCCCTACTCTTCCAGGTCCCCCAAAGAATATACCCACACAAAAGCAATATAATTGGCCCTCTGAATCCACAAGGGATTGTTTCCAGGACTCCACCCCTGTGGATAACAAATCCCTGGATGCTCAAGTCCCTTACATAAAAGGGCTTCTATTTCATACTCCACAGCAAACAACTTGAAATCCTTTGTTTTATGGACAAATTCTCTACTACCAATGCTCTTTCACGTTCATGTCTGCTCTGCAGAAAAAGGAACAACTACAGGTGTGTTGGAATCAACTCACAGTGGTTCATGATAGCCAACTGTGCACTTTTTTTCCCTTAACACTGCAATTCAGTAACATCAGTTTGATAGCTTGAAATTGGCCATGATGGGAGTATCTGTTCAATGGAAACTGGCAAACACTACAAATCAGGGCTTGTTTTTTATCCCTTTTGGAGAGTCACTTGTTAAACATTTACCAGTACCCACTTGAAACAACATAGGAATCAGCTGTATAACTTATACAAATTCAAATTCAAGCCAAAATAACATAGTCATTTTAATCAAAACAATGATTGTTTCCTTTGGGGTGAATTCTGTTTCGAATGAAAACTTATACTAACAATTTGTTTCAGATTAGACATGAGGGAATTGAACTGCCATTTGATTTTTCAGTTTATCCAAGGCAAAGACACTCAGAAGGCATATTGTATTTCCTCAGAAACTTTTCAGTAGAGACTGCAATTCACTAAGAGCTGCTGGAACTAGTATTGTTTAATGTATGGTTTAAATTTTATCTCATTTATAGAGTCAGGATATGCTACTAATCCATGAATTCAAATCTGACAGCTTTATCAAGCATCATTGCAGCTGGTGTTTCTCAGTCTGTTAATCTCACTCAACTCTGACTTCCTACATAATAACTGGAAAAGACATTAGGAATGACATATTTATGTCTGTGGACACAGTTGATCAATCCACCTAGGCTGTGGGGAATGCTGACTAAGGCACACCAGGTAAATAACTTGAAGGCTGTAAACGGAAGTCAGAAGGGTCCGCAAAATGGAGCTCTGATATTTATAATCTCGAATGGTTCCTGTATTACAAACAGATGTGGCAAGAATTTGGGTCTAATTGTGTGAGGATACTTGATAGCACTTCCCTTATTTCATTCAGCAATGAGAATTTTTATGGAACTGTATTTACACAATAAAAGAGCTTCCATTTCTAATAATAAGAGCTAACAATTACATTGTGCTTGCTATGTCAGTCTTTACAATATAAATTAGTTAAGTGCTGTACTTTCATCCTGACTTTACCAAGTGGGGAATCTGCATCATGGAGAGAATAAGTGACTTGCCCAATGTCACTTTGCTATAAATAGTGGTGGAGCTGGGTTTCAAACCAGAGCTTCTGACCAGGAATCCACCCTCTTGAACAATACAACTCACTGCCTCTGGTTGGATCATTCATATCTGACCCGGTCTCTCTCTGGAAATGTCCAAACAGGGTCTCACTTCATTAGATACCACTTTTTTCTTACCGTCAAGTAATACAGTAGAATGAAAGAGATATGAGAATGTCTAAAGACACCTGAAAGTGAGCTGAGTATTTTATCTCTTTGATTCTCAAGTCCCAAAAAGGAAGTGTTTAAATTTTTCAAGAGCAAAGAAGTACACGTGCAGTTTCTGCCATACTGAGCCTATTTAAGAGCTCATTCTGTGTACATGTCATGTACACATTGCTATATTTAAAAGAAATAACCAACAAGGACCTACTGTAAAAAAAAATTTTTTAATTTTAAAAAAGAGCTCATTCTGTTTTAAAGTTTCATTTATTAAAAGGCTCATCTAGCAAGCCAAATTTAGATGACCAAATTTTGGTGACAGAAACATTTGGACTTGTTTTCTCTTTGGCTCAAAGTTCCAAAAGGGCAGTTGAGAAATCTAGCAGCTCAAAGCTGCAGCAGGTGTGTGGTGTGCTGCTTCACTGGATTTTAACACAAATTTTATGTTTCAGTTTATGTAAGAACATGTTGATTAGCTCTGTCCTGGTAACTGAATGAACAGAGAACTGCTCATCCATATAATCAAATCTGTTTATAAGTAAGTGAGATGTTTTAACAGTCTCATGCAAGCTGACAAAAACAAAGATGATTATAATTTAAAGGCCCACCTCAGAACTTTACATGATAGGGGGATGATTACCTGTCCGACATGGACAGCTCCTGCTCAGAAAAAAAAAAAATAAAGATAAATCCTTGCCCAGGAATCTACATATGTTATATTCATAAATATTAAAATATAACTGAATATTTAAGGCCAAGGATATAGGAAATAAATCAAATAATGGATGACACTTTTAAAGCCTTTAGGGCTTCTGTAACTTTAGCAAGTATGTAGGAAGCAGCTTTGATTTAGGCTTAAAGCTCAGAAAGATAGGTCATTGAATTATTATAATTTTTTGGTTTACTCTTCCTACCATTTAAAGTCAAATGTCACATTCAGATTTATTCAAAAATTAGTGCAAACATACTTAAGGAATTTTGAAATATGATATGTGGAAGGTGTTCTATATCCTGAGTTAAAGTATTCTATTAGAAAGTTATCACTTTTATTTCAATAAACAAGATGTCCCATAACATTCTCATATCATTTACATTTCAACTTTATCATTACATAATATTACTATATAACATCCCCTTTATTTTCACACACCAAAATTATATTTATTCAATCAACATGGTCTATCTTTCCACTACCTACTTCCCTACTGTGGGTCACCTGTCCATATGCTGTTTATCTACCAATCCATAACCCCATCATCCTGTATAAATTTTGCCCACTCCTCCTTCCTTTAATCCTTCCCTTCCCTACAGCCACAATTACTCTCCTTACTCTGAACTCTCTTACTGCATCCTGAGTCCTATATCTTACTCATCTTTCTATCCCCATTATGCCTAAAATTGTACCTTGCTCATGACAGAGGAACAATTATTTTAAATTAACTGAACTCAATACGTGAGTAATAAATGAATAAATATATCTAAAACCATTTAAGTGATTAATGAACTTGTATTTGGTATATAAAATAAAAACTATAAGAAAAAGCATTGGGTTTCCCTGGTGGCGCAGTGGTTGAGAGTCCGCCTGCCGATGCAGGGGACGCGGGTTCGTGCTCCTGTCTGGGAGGATCCCACGTGCCGCGGAGCGGCTGGGCTCATGAGTAATGGCCGCTGAGCCTGCGTGTCTGGAGCCTGTGCTCCGTTGGCAACGGGAGGGGCCACAACGGTGAGAGGTCCGCGTACCGCAAAAAAAAAAAAAAGAACAAGCATTAAAAACGTTTGAAAAAAAAAAGTTTGTTTTTTTTGTGTTTTTTTAAATTTTATTTATTTATTTTTGGCTGTGTTGGGTCTTTGTTGCTGCACGCGGGCTTTCTCTAGTTACGGCGAGTGGGGCTACTCTTCATTGCGGTGCGCAGGCTTCTCATTACGGTGGCTTCTCTTGTCGAGGAGCAGAGGCTCTAGGAGCACGGGCTTCAGTAGTTGTGGCTCGTGGGCTCAGTAGTTGTGGGTCGTGGTCTCTAGAGCGCAGGCTCAGTAGTTGTGGCTCACGGGCTTAGTTGCTCCGCGGCATGTGGGATCTTCCCAGGCCAGGGATCGAACCCATGTCCCCTGCATCGGCAGGTGGATCCTTAACCACTGCGCCACCAGGGAAGTCCTGGGGTTTGCTCTTGACTGTCTGCAAGAGACCATGCTGTAGCATGCTTTGTCAGTATACCACCCCTGACCATTTCCACACAAGTTAAACAAATATTTGAGCTAGAAACTTATTGTGGCATTTATCTATGTATCAGGACAACTAACATTTACACCCTTCAGTCCAGTACTAGGAGAGCAGAGGTGGAAATGTAGGGCCAAGGGCAAGAACCATTAGGAATGAGTCTCCAGAGAAAATCAGTGACAGCAAAAGAACCTTTCTTTCTGGGGTTTATATAACTGACCTTCAGCAGAAGTCCAGCTGATTACTGCTGGACATGGTGAGGGGAGTAAGTAAAAGGTTTTACCTATAATTTTTAAGATAAACACATGGGAACAACTATAGTATGTGAGAAGACATTAAAAGAGAAGTGTTTTGTTGTTGCTGAATCATTCTGTGATCTTCAAACCCTACTCCCTTCATGATCATTAAGAAGTGTAAGTAAAGGACCTGTGTTTTTCTTGAAAGTATGTTTTGGTTATAAAACAGTGCTTCTCAATTTTGTATGCTTGAAAGACTGAAAGGCTTGGGGCATGACTTTATTCAGGTTTCAAACAGGACCACAAAGAAATACTTGGAAGATAAAATAGAAATGCACTCTCATTTCCTTAACTGGCATAGCCTTCTATACAATCCAAGAAACTCCCAAATACACAGAAAACTGTAAACTGCTATGACTGAAACTGTCAGATGAAACTTTACTTGCCTCCGTATATGCTTCATTCTACATTTAAGAGCACAGAGAGTTTTCTAGGAATGTATGTTTTTGCAGCATCTTCTCTGAAGCACAGAGAAGCAATAGTGATTTTTTTTTCCCCCTGTGCCTGGAATTTTGAAAAGGATTCTAAAGCTAATTCTCAGTCTTATGTGGCTTCCTCTTGACCCCGAGATACTAATACATACGTCTCAAAAACATACTTCTCAGCAAAAGGATTTGTAGTGCTGTCTTTAGTACACTGACTCCAAAAGAATAGGCCCTCAAGCAATGCCTACTTTATTTATGATATTTTAGGACTATACAAGTTCTTCCCAAGAGAATTGTCTAAAAACCTGAGCTACTTGTTTTTCAGGATGACACTGCCTTTAGTATAGACTTCGCCCCTACACACATTCGGGAGCTTTCTTACCTTGGCCATCAGCATGTGCACATCTTTCTTCCCAGACCATAATTCATGTTATCACCTTTTCTGCTCCTCAGTCACCTCAGAAGATGGCTGTTCTGTGGATCTTGGCTTTCGAGTTGGTATTGAAGCAAAAGGATTCTACACAGAGAATTTCCACTCAGCAGCATGGGTTTTCCGAGGGGATGATGGGAATCCTGATGACAGCCCCAGATGTCTTAGTAAAAAACCTCGACCAGTAGCTGGTAAGGACTCTATAATTATGGTAAAATGAATATGTCCTAGAGAACCTGTAACCAGGCAAGTCTCTAAAGTGGGCAAACTTGCATACTGGGTGGAGCATTTGGAGAGAAGTATGGGTATGTGTGTATGTATATGTGTATGTGTGTGTGTGTATATATATAGAACTTCTTAATATTGTGAAAGAATCTGAAGCTATTAAAATACAAACAGTCTTAAGCACTCACTCAAAAATAGAATAATAATTCCAAAGTTGGAGTTAAAGATTAATGTAAGAAGAGTCAAGAGTCTTTTGCATTCTATGAGTAAAAAATGCTTACTATTTTTATTTTCTTTAACCATGATTTAAGATTTATTTTTTTAACATCTTTATTAGAGTATAATTGCTTTACAATGGTGTGTTAGTTTCTGCTGCATAAAAGGGAATCAGCTATACATAGACATATATCCTCATATCCCCTCCCTCTTGTATCTCCCTCCCACCCTCCCTATCCCACCCCTCTAGGTGGTCACAAACCACCGAGCTGATCTCCCTGTGCTATGCAGCTGCTTCCCACTAGCTATCTATTTTACAGTTGGTAGTGTCTATATGTCCATGCCACTCTCTCACTTTGTCTCAGCTTACCCGTCCTCCTCCCCGTGTCCTCAAGTCCATTCTCTATGTCTGTGTCTTTATTCCTGTCCTGTCCCTAGGTTCTTCAGAACCACTAAAAAAATGCTTACTATTTTAAAAAAATGTACTGGAAAGTATAAACAAGTAACAAACCATTTATTGTTCCAGCACTGGAATATGACCATTTTATTGTTTCTGCATTCTTTTTATTATACATAGGTCTAGTCCTGTTTCTAAATGCATATGAAATATGCATTTCATATTATCACATATATAGTTTGATATATAAGAAAAAACCCCTACCAGTAGCTGGTAAGGACCCTACGATTATTAAATTATTAAATTATATAGCCTGATTTATATTTTAATAATATAATTATATAATAATTATACCTTCATTTAATAACATATTTTCATGTGTTTTTGCAGATGTCATTATATTCTAATAGTTTCATGATGTTTTTTAAGAGATTAAAATTTAGTTTACTAAAACTATTGATATTTCCCTAATGCAATAACAGCATAATGATTTTTTTAAAAACTTATACCTGAATAACAACTTTCAGCATGTGAAATTATTACTTCAGTCCAATCTTTGCTGCAAAATTTAAGCTGTAGAGCTTTTATAAACTTCTGTTTTATTGGTATAAATAAATGACTTTGATAAATAGTAAACAATTTAACTCAAGCAAGCAAAGATTCAGATTAAAAATAATGTTTTAAATTAATTATACAATCATTGGCATTCAACAAATACCATGCCTACTATGGTCCAGGCACTGGGGGAAGTTGCTAAAGATACACAGAAGTGACAGGTATGAGTATGATAGATTCTATTGCATAAAGAGGTACTTAAATTTTCAGTACAGGCATCAAAATGTGCTTAATTTTATCTTAATCCCATTTATGGAGACAAGATTAATTGTTGTTACATATAAGATCATCATTTGTTTTACGTAGTAAAATAGAGCCTTTCTTAATTTTTTCTTATAAATATGAAATTCAGCATTGGAGGATTTTAATGAGGAAAAGTTGTAAATCTGAGTTCCTGTGCACATGCATAAGACAATGCAAGATTTGTATATTGCACATTTAGAATATTTATTTATACTCATTTCATAATACGAATTAATTGAGATTAACCATTCATTGAAAAGCAAGCATGAGACTTTGATTCTAAAACTTAAGGAATTTAGAGTGGAATTTTTGAAAATTAAATTAGAAGCTGATGAACTGCATGCAAATCAATGAAGTTAGAACACTTCCTCATATCATACACAAAAATAAACTCAAAATGGCTAAAGACTTGACTATAAGACATGACACCATAAAACTCCTAGAAGAGAACATCGACAAAACATTCTCTGACATAAATTGTAGCCATGTTTTCTTAGGTCAGTCAGTCTCCAAAGGCAAAAAAAAAAATAAAAGCAAAAACAAATAAATGGGACCTAATCAAACTTATAAGCTTTTGCACAACAAAGGAAACCATAAATAAAATGAAAAGACAACTTATAGACTTGGAGACAATACTTGCAACCGATGCAACTGGCAAGGGATTAATTTCCAAAATATACAAACAGCTTATACAGCTCAATAACAACAACAAAACAAGCCAATCAAAATATAGGCAGAAGACCTGGGCTTCCCTGGTGGCGCAGTGGTTGAGAGTCCGCCTGCTGATGCAGGGGACGCGGGTTCGTGCCCCGGTCCGGGAAGATCCCACATGCCGCGGAGCGGCTGGGCCCGTGAGCCATGGCCGCCGAGCCTGCGCGTCCGGAGCCTGTGCTCCGCAACGGGAGAGGCCACAACAGTAAGAGGCCCACGTACCGCAAAAAAAAAAAAAAAATATATAGGCAGAAGACCTAAATAGACATTTCTCCAAAGAAGACATGCAGATGGCCAACAGCCACATGAAAAGATGCTCAACGTCACTAATTATTAGAGATATGCAAATCAAAACTACAATGAGGCATTATATCATACCAGTCAGAATGGCCATCATCAAAAAGACTACAAATAATGAATGCTGCAGAGGGTATGGAGAAAAGGGAACCCTTCCAACTGTTGGTGGGAATGTAAATTGGTGCAGCCACTATGGAGAACAGTATGGAGGTTCCTTAAAAAACTAAAAATAGACTTGTCATATGATCCAGCAATCCCACTCCTAGGCATATACCCAGAGAAAACTCTAATTTGAAAAAATACATGCACCCCAATGTTCATTGCAGCACTGTTTACAATAACCAAGACATGGACGCAAAGTAAATGTCCATTGACAGATGAATGGATAAAGGAGATGTGGTACATGAATACAATGGACTATTACTCAGCCATAAAAAAGAATCAAATAATGCCATTTGCAGCAACATGGATGGACCTAGAGTTTATCATACTAAGTGAAGTTAGCCAGACAGAGAAAGACAAGTATCATGTGATATTGCTTATATGTGGAGTCTAAAAAAATAATACAAATGAACTTATTTACAAACCAGAAACAGACTCACAGACATAGAAAACAAATTTATGGTTAACAAAGGGGAAGTGGTGGGAGAGATAAATTAGGAGTTTGGGATTATCAGACACAAATTACTATATATAAAATAGATGAACAACAAGATCCAGGAATTATATTCAATATCTTGTAATGAACTATAATGGAAAAGAATCTGAAAAAGAATATATATTGTATATATAGGTATGTATTTATATATATGTGTGTATATATATATATCTGTGTGTGTGTGTGTGTGTGTGTGGTGTGTGTGTAACTGAATCACTTTGCTGTATGCTAGAAACTAACACAATACTGTAAATCAACTATAAAAAAAATAGATGCTGAGAATTAGGAATAAACTTTTTAAAAAAGAAACAAAATTTTCTATAGTTAACTTTTATTTGAGTATTGGATGGCATAGGAAAAAAACACCAGGCTGAAAATAGGATTTTCAGGGTTAGGATCTCTATTTGTTCATTGATGCATTCTAAGCACCAAGGACTGTGTCTGTTTTATTATAGGAAGCCAATTTATATTTGTTGAATGAATGAATAAAAAGTAATTTACCAGCTATGTGACCTTAGAAAAGTCACTTATTTACTGTTATTATCTCTCTGCCTATCATACAGTGTTATAAAAATATAAAGTGAGTATAAAGTGAGACTATATATGTGAAAATTATAATGCACTTTTTTTTTTTTTTTTTTTTTTTTTTTTTGCGGTACGCGGGCCTGTCACTGTTGTGGCCTCTCCCGTTGTGGAGCACAGGCTCCGGACGCGCAGGCTCAGCGGCCATGGCTCACGGGCCCAGCCACTCGGCGGCATGTGGGATCTTCCCGGACCGGGGCACGAACCCGTGTCCCCTGCATCAGCAGGCAGACTCTCAACCACTGTGCCACCAGGGAAGCTCTATAATGCACTATTTTTATCTATCTTGACAATTTCTATCTGCTATCCTTATTTTTCTTAATTTTTATGAGAGTTTTAACTAAATATTAAATACATATTCACGTCTGTGTATATTTATATATTTTTTATATAAATTGTAAACAATTGCTATTTCATAATATACTAACTAAATTGACCAATATGTATTGACTGTTTGTGGCAGGGAGCTGAAAAAATAAGTTGGGTAAAATACAATTCCTCCCTCACAGTATCTTGGCCAACACCTGATATAAGAAAGTACAATTATCACCATTTCTACAACTGTTTGTGGTCATCAATGAACAAGCATTTGGTTGATTCACCATTATTTGCTTTAGCTAAAAAAGAAAAGAAAATTTGTTTAATTTTGCCCAAAAATTCATGTGTGTGTGTGTATACGCACACACACACATATGCACACATACACACAACTAAAGAAAATGTTTAAATGTGGTGAGTTTTATACTATTTATTGGACTGAACCTCAGTTCAAGAATGTGCTAGTTTTGCTTTCTTACTGTTACTGACATATACCAGATACATGTTTTTAACCATGTGATTTTGAGACATCAATAGAAGAAGATGGAGATTGGGAGGAAACAAGAGTTGGAAGCAAATGAATAGCTTTAAGACTGAAAGATACCTTTATTAGCCTAATGGCATTTTTAAAATATTGTAATACTAATTTATATATACCAGTATGTATTTTGTGAAAATAAATTTTACACTTAAAAAAATTCAATCCTGAATCTTCTAGAAAGTGTCCTTCTATAATGTGGAGAAATAGATAAACAAAGGTTTGCATCATTACAAAAGTATATTGCTGGAGCTAAAAGAAAATTTAGGGTATTTTCAATATATGAGTCGTATTTATGGAAATATGTACCCTTCATTTGAACTTTTACATCTAACAAGATGATTCCAAGGAAGTGTTATTTGGGGGGATAAATTACTTGACGATGTGCCCACACAGTCTCTGAAAAGACAATGACATTCATCTATGACTTTTCAGCAGCTGTGCATGCACAGACTATTCACCAGAGAGTAGCAAGGGAATCCAGGACTATAAATCTTAAAATATGAGAGAATTGTCTTCAGAATGGGAGGGGAACATGTTGCAAAACATCTTGATTGTATCTTCTCCCACAGGAGAGCACTACAATTGAGCTTACCATTTAAAGACTTTATTGAATTGTTTATACTGTCACACATTGTTGACATTCGATTTGCCTGACTGAACAAAACCACCACCACCACTACAGCCTTGAAAGCAACAGCTATCTTACAGTCTCATGGAATACGAAAACAAACAAGAAAACATGATTTGATTTGAATCAACACAGTAAAAATACTCCATTAAACAAATATCTATTGGGTAATCAATCTGTCAAAAGCAGAAGATAGTATCAAGACGGTAACCTATAGGGAGCAAGAAGTTTTGACAAGTAGGGTTGTTAGAAATGATTTCTACTGAGGTCAGAAATAGGATTTCTGATTTTCTTTTTGCCTCGATTAGCTACCAGCTTGTTGCAGACTGCTAAACTATTCATTTCTGTGTCCTTGAATTTCCCAGTTCTGTCCCTTAAATTATGCTGAGATCCAGTAAGTGGCAGTCCGAACAGTCATGTAAAATAATTGCCAAAAGGGAATCATATTAACACAGGATAAGAGATCTTCCCAGGAGCATAGAATAAAGCAGAGCACAGCATTTTAGGGCTGGAATACACTAATACCTGCACAGCAGCTTTGGTTTCCTTTTCCAGTAGAAAAACAGTGTATTTTATTCAGACATTTTGTAATAACAAACCTTCCTTCGGGAATCCATATGAAGAGAATTTATTCTTTCTCTCTTTGAACGTTTGCCAGTTTTGGTAGCCAGTGTCTAGGATGTAAACTCCGTGAGAAAAAGTCTCTTCTCTGTATTCACCACTACAGTCCTAATACATAGGAAAACAACTGGGCACAAAGTAGATACTTAGTAAATGTTTGTGAATGAATTACTTCTGATATTAGGCTACAGTGGATTATTAGAGACAAAGATGCTTGTTTCCTTGTTTTTATCAGATCTTTTTGTTCCCTAGCTAACCAAGGAGATGATCACACCCAAGAACATTTGGGGAGATTACCTAACCTTTTACTATCTTTGTCACTTTTTAATAAGAAACTTAATTTTTAAAAATATAGATTTACCTCAGAATATCTGGAAGGAAATTTAATAAAATAATGGCAAATCTTTTTATAAACTCTGCAAAATATAAGGTACATTTATAACAATAATATCTCTCCAAAGATCAGGGACTCACCCACCCAGACCATCTGTCAGCAATGGCAAAGAAAGAGATTCCTCATCAAAGGGGACTAAGGTCCTTTCCCACTCAAAATGCCGTTGTTAAGAGTTCCTTTGAACACTTGATTGTTTCTAATTTTGTCCAAATTTTGCCTGCACTAGACATTTTTTTTTTAGTATGAACCTTTGAATATGAATCTAGAGAATGCAACCCTTCAAAGAAGAAATGTCCTTGATCTCCAACCTGGAGGAATATCTACATATTTCTGAGAAATGAGAAGTGAAATACGGAAATATAAAAATACAAAAGAATGGTTGAAAAAAAGCTACAAAATATATTACCCATAAATTTTAATGTATTCCCCTTTTTTTTTTTTTTTTTTTTTTTTTTGCGGTACGCAGGCTTCTCACTGCTGTGGCCTCTCCCACTGCGGAGCACAGGCTCCGGATGCGCAGGCTCAGCGGCCATGGCTCACAGGCCCAGCCGCTCCACGGCATGTGGGATCCTCCCGGACCGGAGCACGAACCCGTGTCCCCTGCATTGGCAGGCGGACTCTCAACCACTGCGCCACCAGGGAAGCCCTGTATTGCCATTTTTTAATGGAAGGGAATTCTATTAAATTATAATTTTAAGGTGTGAATTTGCCTTGCCCTTATTAATAGATGAGCATTCTTATTTTATAATTAAGTACCTTTTTCCCAGAGACCTAATAATACCTTTTTCCCAGAGGCCTATTACTAATAATTCACTTCTGCAGCTCAGGAAGTTTATCATTATACTTTATTATGATTTATTCTTTATCATTTTAAGATATTCATTAATAGGAAAAATTTGACTAATAAAGTATGCCAACCTAATCGTTGGGGGCAGATTAATTCTCCCAGTATTGCATTAATACTTCTCTCTGATGAAGTTTTCCTTAAATACAACCAAATACTCAATATTTTGAAGACTTTTGTTGTAATTCTTCATTGGATAACATTGTCAGCATTTAAAATAGGATTCTTCTGAGATCACATAAGCCCTTCAAATGTTTTATTTCAGTTTTGTACTCTAGCATGATTCAGGTATGATTTTTTTTTTTTCTAAATAAAAAACAAGGTGTAAATATACTGTAAAAGACAAAACACCTACCATGGCCACATCTCCCTTTATGGAAATTGCCCTTGCACAAAAGGAACAGTCTTGCAGAGACATATTTTCTGCCTTGGAACCCTGCTCTTTCCTCATCTCTGAAGAGCAATAGCTCAAAGAGTTATGAGTTTCATCCTGTGAGATTCTCTCTTTCAGGAATTCAGCCTGGGAAAATGCTCTTCGAAAGTCTTGAGGTAGAGAAAAGTCAAGAGGGCCCAGGAGTTAGTCGAAGTTATGAACTTGTCAGCAAGCAGAAGCTTTGAGGAATACACACACACACACACACACACACACACACACACACACACACACACACAGAAAAGATGGCATAAAGGTAGCAGAAGGAAAAGGGAGAAGACACATGGAAAAGCAGACTGAGAAACAGCTGGGCCACATTAATTAAAGATTATTAGACTAACGTAAAAATTCTTGAATTTTTACTGTGAAGTCTCTGGAACTCTCCACTTTCAATGCAGCATAACCTTACGGTCACAATTTCGGCAAGGCCCAGCTGTTCCCATTGTTTCTGAGAAGCTCAGTTGTTCAGGATTTCCTGGGGTCCTGTACGAGCTAAATGTATGGCTGAGTATTCTGTTTTCTTGTTTCCATGTGTATTATAACCTTGTAATAAATGTTCCACTGTTTATGGATCTGAGTGCCTCAGACCTGTAAGGCTCAGCTGCCTTTTGGGAGTTGTGCTGCCTCCAAGTAGTAAGCACTGCCCCTTACTCATTATGTGACTCAGATGAGTTGTTAACCATTTTGTGCCTCAGTTTCCTCCTCTCCAAAAAAGGAATATTAATTACAGGCCGATGTTAAGATTAAATTAGACGATACTTGTAAAGTACTTAGAATGTTTTTATTACCCCTGGCATGTAATAAATAAGCAATAAATACTAGCTGCATTCTGTAGTATCTAAAGAATAACTCAAAAGAATGCCCTTTTTGTTTCCTCTTTAGTTCGTGAGCGAACCGTGAAACTGGTCAAAGGAACTGGCGATTATCCCTGGGGATTCCGAATTCAATTCTCCAAACCAATTGTGGTAACTGAAGTGGATGCTAGTAAGTTATCTCACTACAGCAACTTTAATTCGGACAGGAACAACTATCTCAAGCCTCGCGCAATATACGATACTAAATAGCCTCCAATATTATAGTCTTGTAAAACACATATATGCAATAGAAGCAATTTCTAACTCTCAGTCTATAAAAACTCATGATGATTGGCAAGTGGCCACATCATGATCAATTATTTTTTAAAAGACCATGTTTTCCTGATGGAACGGACACCTCTGGTATACACAGGGCCACCCCACTAAAGAAGAGCCCCACCTGTACCTACGGAAACAGGGCTCAAGCTCTGGAGATAGAAGGGTCTTATGAGTAGGCAGCTGCCTATTTACTAGTATTTAATAGTTTCCAGGAGCAGTTCCATTCCCCCTAAATTATTCCCTTTCTGGCTTCTCAGATTGATTTCCTAACAAGCAAATTAGGAATTAGTAGATGCCTAATGAAAGATAGATCCTTTGCTCCCTGATCTGTTAGATATAAAGATAAGATAAATATACCCATACCCAGCATGGTGCATTAGGGGAGGCCTAATGAGGTTATCACAGAGGGATGCCCAAGGCCACTAGGGGTTTCACAGTCCCCATCTGGACTGTGAGTTTTCCAAGGTCAGAAACTGTATCCTATCCATTATTTTAACCCTCAATACTTTGTGCAGTGTCCCAAAGGCAACAAAGCAGATGTCCCCCAAAATGCTTGTGGAATGACTACGAGAGCCCTAGGTACCTGAAGGCTGGGGCAGTGTGGATAGAGGGGAAGGGAGGCATACTGTCCAGGAAGATTACAACACTCTGGCTTGCCCTGGTACCCAGGTGCCGTTATCACCCAGGGTCACATTTTGTTTTTCTTTGCTTATCAGCATTCGGATGTTTCCTCTGTGTACTCTCTGTGATTCCTTTGAGAATATGTTCTCCTATCTGTAAAGAAGTAGATGACTACTCAACTCTGGGAAAGGCCAGAGGGGTGACAGCTGCAGCAGATGAAATTGTTGCCTTCAAGCCCAGCCTTTCACAGTCATAGGTGACATCAGTGGGTAGGAAACAGTGTGCACAGACAACCACCTATTTTTTATATGAATGGAGTATCTAGATAGAATGTGAGATATTCCTGGTGCAGCATGCAAGTCAAGTTTTACAGTTTTAGGACCCATCTTAAGGAAACAACTTCTCACAGGTTATCATTTATGCCAGGTGATCAATGGCACAGATTTTGTATAACGTAGAGGCTTAGTCTCCTTCAAATGAGGCATAGGGGGAATGCCTAAGTACTTAGCAACCTAGATATCTGTCACACTCACTGATGTTTGTAAGGAAAGAAATTTACTCACTTATTTATAATATCAAAGTAAAAATTAAATTTACTTTAAATATAAAAGCCATGTGATATTGCAGAGAGGAAAGACACTCACATTCACTGGACACCTAGTATGAGCAGGGCATTTTATATATGTACTTCCATATAATCTATACAACAGAACTTGAAACTTGGTATTATTACTTCCATTTAACAGATGAATATATTAAGGCTCAAACTGGTTGAACAACTCACCTCAGGTTATATAGCTTTATCATGGCTACTCCAGGATTCATACCTCAGAATTTCTACCCTTAGAACCAGAGTTTTTGCCCTATGACTTATATCAGTTAGGACTCTCTGTCTCAACTAGTAAGAAATTTGACTCAAAATAGAAGGGGATTGATTGTCTCAAAAAACTTGAAGGTTCTGAGATAGCACAGGTGTTAGATTTGTTTCATGGCTCAGTTATTTAATCAAAGGGCTAACTTCTTTCAGCCCCTTGAGCCAGACTTCTTTAGTGTTACAAGCCTCTCATCTGGATCCAAAACAATCTTAGCAGTTCTAGTTTTCCCATCGCACATCAGAGTCATAAAGAGAGAGGGGACTCAGCTTGGTGCTCTGTGGTGACCTAGATGGATGAGATGGAGGGGGTAAGGGAGGTCCAAGGGGAGGAGATGTATGTATACATATAGCTGATTCATTTCATTGTACAACAGAAACTAACACAACATTGTAAAGCAACTATACCCCAATTTAAAAAAAAGAGATAGAGAGAGAGGGGACTGGCTTCAATCCTCAAATGTTTTCGTATTTCCATGTCCCTGGGGACCACTGTAAGCTGTTTCACTTAAGCCAAATGCAAGGGGAATGTCATTGTCCTGGTTGAATTTCTAGCAAACCAGGGTCCACCCTGGATCTACAGGTGGAACAATGCTTCTTCACATTCCCCAAAGTACCAATAATAATGGAAAAGAGATGGAGAAGATATGAGAAGGCCTCAAGGAACTCTACCACCTCTCAGCCTCAAATCATACTGACACAGTGACTGACATTCTGCACCCAATGAGTGATAAACAACAGTCACACAAACAAAGGAAACATCACCTAGTGTACACAAAGGTGGTGTTTTGTCTCTTCCTGATGTAATATTACTTCCATCTTATCCCGTTTTATAAAAATCCTATTATTCTTATCAAAGAATTGCCTTTGAATTTTTCATGACTTGAGTTAACCTACTTTATTCTCAGCTGTTAAGAAAAATATTCAATACATTAAAAATCACACTAACTCTTCTTAGCTATACAGTTGAACTGACATTGCCCCAAATATCTGACCATTTATGAGCAGGATTCAGTCAGTGCGCTACATAAAATAACTTTTTCTTAATACTCTCCATTAAGCTTACCTTGCAGACCTATTCTTTCCTGCTCTGGGTGAGTTCTGGGATGGATTCTAATTTTTTGTAGTCTCAGACAATAAGAACATAACTGTTTTGTAATTAAAAGTTCAGTGTAGTCTAATAATCATAGAACTACAGGTAAGTCTAATGTAATAATCAAAATTTCTGAATTCTTTTCTAATCTCGAGCTTCCTCTCCCAGCTTGAGCCTCAGGCTTGCAAGAATAGATTATCTTCTTTACTAGTTCTCGCCTCTATTTTCTGTTCATTAGAAATCCCACCTCTATACCTTATAATGCACTTGAATTTTTACCTTTTTCTCCTTTCCTCCTTCTCCAATTGAAAGCCAATACTTCTATCTTCTCGTGACTTATAAAAATACTAGTAAATTAGGAACAGATGTAAATTTCTTTAAGGTAATAAAAGAAATTCCTTTTTCTCCATTTCTGTAGTCTGAGAAATAGACACCAATGCAAAAGCAGATGTGCAAAAGACTGGAGGAAATCACTATGACAGACAAAAGAGAGCATAAGTAGGCAGAAGAGCCTGTAGACAACAATGCAGGTCTGGCCCCTGTGAAAGGAGAGGGAGGAGGAAGCAGGACTGTGTAGGAAGACCCTCAAACTGCACTGTAGCTCTGAGAAATTCTGAGACAGCCCCAGAGTAAAAAGTGCCCATTAGACAAGTCCCACATTGGTCAGAAATGGCCTTGCTCCAGTACCCCCTCCAAATTCAGTCACTGGCTGGAAGTAGTGACTTAGTGGGAGGAATGTAGCCTTCGTGTGAGGCAGGATGACCAGAAAGTATAGCAGTTGAAGGCTTTCACTCAATCATAATCCTCAGAGTAGTTTCTCTTGAAGGTATATCTAGGCAGTGTAGACCTAAGAACTCTATGTAGAGTATGGGATATAAAGCCTTCAGGAAGGAAAAAAAAAAAAAAGGCAAATTGAAAGAAATAATTCCCATAAAGGTGTGCCAAATATTACTTTGAAAAAAAATACAGAAAGAAATTAAAAAACACTTAAATTAATGGCAGGAAAAGTGTGTATGGTTTGTAAATCTTAATGTTTAAAGACGTCAGTTCTTCCTTAAATTGACCTATAGATATAATCCCAATTAAAATTCTAGTAGAGTGGCTGTTTTTGTTTTCGCTTTTGTTTTTCTTGGTAAAAAATATTCAATTAGATTCTAAAATATTTATAGAAAAACAAAGGGCCAAGTTATTAACTTTGATGTGAATGAATTTCAGTTCAAGTTTAATCAGCTAATCAAATATATATGTGACTATTAAGCAGATAATTCTCTTAATGATTGGGGAAGGGGGGGTTTACCCTAATGTTGGTGGGACTTGGGGGTGGTAAGGGTGAACCCCAGATGAATGAGGAGAGAGTAGAAGAGGAACATGGCAATAGAACTCAGGCGAAAAAACATAAACATTACAAATTTTGTCCAGGGTCAACCTTACTCTGTCTCTTAGTGCCCTTCAAATTAACAAGAACAAAAACCAATTGTGGCTCTAATTATTTCTATATAGACAAAAACAGTCAACTTTTTATCATCAAGTGGTTTCTGATTTCTTACAATGTTTTAAAGGACATCTGGCTTTAAGAAAATAAATGTTCATTCATGGGGAATGTGTTCACGATGTTCCTCAGCTTTCCACTCCACTTAACTCCTCTCCCCCTTCCTCCTCGCTCCATTTTCTCTCTCTTCTGTCCTCTTTCCCTTCTCCCTACTCTCCTCTTTATACCTCTGACTTTGCAAGATTAGCCTTAAACAAAGAAATAAAATAATTCATAAGAAAAATAAAAATGACTACCCTTTCAAATTCAAACATAAGTTTAGCAAATTTTTGCAAAATATCAAAAACCCTGACATACTTTTCATGCCTGCCTTCTAGACAAAAGAACTAAACGCAGTTTAATAAAATGTTATGATTTCTTTAATGTCTGATACTGTCCAACTGAGACAGTTAACTGTATCTCATTCATTCAGATGTGAAACAAATCAAAATATATGCATTGTAAACGATGTTGTATTTAGGAGGCCATGAGGTTTTGTAATAGGAAAAGCTGAAGCATCTCTACCGTAGCAAAAAAGGTACAATACACAGTTAACCTAGGATTTTATTCAACATCAGAAAGTGCTGCCTTGGCAGGGATTCATGTATGCTGAGTCTACTTCTCTTTTTTTAAAACGTATTCCTCAATGCTGAAAAGCAACCCCTGAAATCCACTGTCTAGTCAAATCTACTAAATGAAGGGTTGAGGGGCTTTAAAATTACATGTATTTTAGCATTTCTGAGAATCTCATTCACACCACAAAACATTGTTCTGGATACACCAGAGAGGCTTAATTACACACTGACGTAAAAAGATAAAGCAGGAAGACCTGTAGGTGCGATAGAATTATTATCCTTAAGTATACAGAGAGGGAGCTTGCTCGTAGCTTACATAACTAATTGTCCACACCCAGCTGTCATTTGCATGAACATTTTCTATGAAAGCCTAAAGGCTTGTGAGATCTGGCATAAACAAAAGAAACAGATGTTCCAACTTTGATACAAAGCAAACTTGAAAAGAAAACTATACATTTAGGGATGGGCAGACCATAGAGGAAATCATGGACAGGGCCATCTTTCTGGAAGCTCCAGAACTTAAAATGCTACTGTTATAGTAAAATTTTTTTAAATGAAAAGCACAAGCCTGCTTTTTGATTTTAAGGTTTTCAGATTCTGCACTATATGTAAATATGCATGAAAGGATGAAGTAGCTCGGCATTTAGCTCTTTATAATAAATACAGAAATATGTAGTCAGGTATCCTGCTGGGGAAATAAACTTAGAAAAGCATGGTTTTGTTTTCTTACCACCTTGATCATTCCTTTGCAATGTAAGATGTATACTTCCATCTGCTCCCAAAAGCAGCCTCAAGTAGGGCAACTGTCTATGTGGTATATTACAGAGTCACCTTGAAATACCTCCCTCCCCTAAGAAATCCTAATGCCACAAACTGTCTCCATAATTAGTAGATAAAGGGAAAATTTGTAAGTTGCATTCAGATTAGAGGAACACAGTCAATACCCTCTATAATTAAAGCTAAAAGCAATCAAATAAACTATCAAGAAGCATTACACCACAGAAGTAATTCCTCGACAAACAAGAATAATTTTCACTCATAACTCAATAATACAAAGATAAATAACACAGTTTTTAAATGAGCAAAGGATTTGAATAGACGTTTCTCCAAAGAAGATAAACAAATAGCCAATAAGCACATAAAAAATGATTCCACATCAGTAGTCATCAAGGAAAGCAAACGAAAACCACTCCATACCCACTAGGAAGGCTATAATCAAAAAGTCAAAGATAACAAATATTGGCAAGAAAGTGGAGAAATTCAGAACACTTATACAATGGTGATGAGAATGTAAAATGGTATAGCCACTTTGGAAAACAGTCTGACCATTCCTCAAAACGTTAAATAAACATAGAGTTACCATTTGACCTGACAATTTCACTCCTAGGTATATACCTAAGACAAATGAAAACGTAAGTCCACAAGAAAATTTGTACACAAATTTTCATAGCAGTATTATTCATCAAAAAAAGGAAAACAATACAAATTATCATCCACTGATGAATGGGTAAACAAAATGTGCTATATCTTTACAATAAAATATTCATTCAGCAATTGAAAAGAATGCAGTGCATACTACAATGTAGATGACTCGAAAATATTTTGCTGACTGAATGACACTGAACACAAAAGACCACATATTATATTATTTCACTTATACAAAATGTCCACAATAGGCAAGTCCATAGAGACATAAAATAGATTAGTGGTTGCCTAGAGCTGAGAGGTTGGGGGAAAGAGAGAGTGACTACTCTTGGTTACTTAGTTTTTTTCTGGGGTAACAAAAATGTTCTAAAATTATATTGTGATGATGGTTGCAGAACTCTGTGAATATACTAAAAAACATTTAATTATACACTTTAAATGGGTGAAATTATATGGTATGTTAGCTTTGACTCAATAAAGGTGTTAAAAAAACAAATTATTTCCATATTGCTGGATCCTTTAAGTCACAAATTGTTGTTTAAAGCAAAGTTTACTTGGGAGAGGAGATCTGTTATCAAACACTCATACCTTTGATTATATAGTAGTTTATGACTTCATCTATTCAATCATTTAGCATATACAGATCAGCACAAATAGCTCAGAAGTTTGACTTTCACTTCCATCGTACTCCTTAAAATTCTTTAGTTATCAATTTACTTTTCTTACTCCAGATTTAATCACTTTCCCTCCATCTTTGTTCTTCTTGACTTTGTGAACAGAAAAGAATTTAGAATACCATTATTATGGTTACTTCTGCGGTATCACTGTAGAACTGTTGACCATTTTCTCCATCTTGAAATTCTTCCTTTGCCTTCACTGATCTTATACTCTTGCTTCCATGCTCTCTAGGACCTATCTTCTCCTTTATGTTCTTCTTTGGCTACCCATTTCCTCTCTGTCCTTAAAGAGAATTATGATTATTCTTCAAGATTTTGTCCTCAGTGCTCTGTACTTCTCTCCTTACGTTTGTCCCTTTGGTTATAAATTCTGAATCCATTTCTCAGGCCAACTTCATATCCTCGGTTTCAAAGATATTTTTATACGTGGCCCAATGAACATTTTCAGTTTTTCTCTTCCATGGTTATCTCAGTATATTTAGCCAACCTTTTTTTTTTTTTTTTTTTTTTTTTTTTTTTTTGCGGTACGCGGGCCTCTCACCGTCGCGGCCTCTCCCGTTGCGGAGCACAGGCTCCGGACGCGCAGGCTCAGCGGCCATGGCCCACGGGCCCAGCCGCTCCGCGGCACGTGGGATCCTCCCGGACCGGGGCACGAACCCGCGCCCCCTGCATCGGCAGGCGGACTCTCAACCACTGCGCCACCAGGGAAGCCCTAGCCAACCTTTTTAATACCCCTACCATGTGCCAGAGATTATACTAGCCACGGGAAATACCTAAATAAATAAATAAATTTTACTTGCTCATGAGATGCTTATAGTCTATTAGGAGTAGAAAGGCATCTGCCCCTACTCGTGCAAATGAGTGCAATGAGGTATTTTAGGTCCTATGACACCATTTTATACCTTCTATTCATTTCTAGTTCCCATTTCCAGAGCCTGTATTGCAGGCCTGTATTGATTCTGATAATATCTTTGCTGAGATGCTTAACTTAGTCTCTCCCTATTCTAAATTAATCTTCTGAAAACCACTGTATATCTATTTTCTGCTCACAAACTTTTTTTTTTTTTTTTTTTTTTTTTTTTTTTTTGCGGTACGCGGGCCCCTCACCACTGTGGCCTCTCCCGTTGCGGAGCACAGGCTCCGGACGCGCAGGCTTAGCGGCCACGGCTCACGGGCTCAGCCACTCCGCGGCATGTGGGATCTTCCCGGACCAGGGCACAAACCCGTGTCCCCTGCATCAGCAGGCGGGCTCTCAACCACTGCGCCACCAGGGAAGCCCTGCTCACAAACTTTTAATGGCTCTGTATTATTGAAGGATCAAGTACAAATTCATCATCTTCACATCCAAGACCCTTTACACACTGGCTGTCTTTCAAACTTTATCCTCCAGGCTCACTGTATCCAACTACAACCTCTGCTCCAACTGATCTGAGTCACTAACTTTTGGCATGTCTTTAAAACATTCTGCTTGTGCACCTTTGCTCAAAAGATTTTCTTTCTTGGCTTGCTTGCTGATTGTTTGAGGTTATGCTGACTTTGGTAACAAAATATACATTAATGGTTTAAGACAATAAAAGCTCATTAGTCACTCATGCTGATAGTCCCATGTGGATGTTCTTGGTTGGAAGATGGCTGCTTCCCACATAATTGTTTGAGATCCAGGTTTATTTTTTCTTTAGTGTGTCATGGCATAGGATCTTGAAGTCATCTGCATCTGGCAGGCAGATGGGTAAAGAATAGGAAGAGTGGTCCATGGGATGTTTTTATGCGCCAGGCCTGAATGTGGTATACATCACTTCTATCCCATTCCAACGGCTAGAACTCAATCATATTGCCAAACTGCAAGAGAGTCGGAGAAAAGCTGTCCAAATGTGAGCCCAGAGAGAGGAGAAATTTGGTTTGTGAACACCCAGCAGTCTTTCTCATTACTCCCCACTATGGAGAATCTACTTATTCATCAAGGTCAAACCAAATTCCACTTCTCTGGAAAGCATTTCTTAGCCACTCCAAATGGGAGTTAGAATTCCCTTTTCTGAAGTTTCACAATACCTATTATCTTTGTGTTTTTACACTTGCTCCTCAGAGTACTGCACTATTTCTTTCTGATTATGCATGTCTTTTCTACTCCAATAGAATTCTAATCTCCTTGAAGGTATAATTTTTAGGTCATTCATTCGTTCAACATGTATTCATTGGAAGACTACTGTATAAAGATATAATATTTAGTAGCATATGGAATACAAAAATTGGTAAGTTGTTTCTGGATCTATATCATCATTTTGGAATTTGATTCAGAAAGCATTGCCATAATCAAGGTCTTTAAAGCAATGGAGGAAATTTTTTCAAATGATCAGCCATACCATGAGACTTTAATTCACCACAAGGATGACATTATGCAAATGAATGGATATATCAAATATTACTCTTCACTTAACCTTCCTACATTGATTGACCATTTCCTATCCAAGCAGAGATCTTCCCTACTATTATAAACAGACTTAGACAAACTATAGTCGTTACTAAAAATATTCAAAGTCATGTTACCTCACCAAATGAGTCATGCTTTCAGATTAAAAGTATTTGAGGAGGTTTATGACATTCTAGATAATGACAGCCTAATACTGCTGCGTAATTACTCTGCAAGCCCATAAACACTCATCCAGCACAAAGATCTAAGAAAGAGGAAATGGGTTTAAACTGAAGTGAAAAAGAAAAAATAGATTTAAACTGTTGCAGAAAGAATCTTGTTCAAATATATGGGACACCTTATTTAAAATAAATTAACCTTGAAATGATTTATTATATCCTTTTTTACCCCTAGAGAATATTAGGTATGTCACAGTAAATGCAGATGCCCCAAAACCGAGGGATAAAATAAATAGCCTCTGGAGAGGTCCTCCCCACCTTCCAAAACTTAAATCTTAAGGCCTAAGGCTATTTTTGGTTTCCTTTCTGAGATGGCTTAGAAAGGAGCCTATACAATGAAAAGTAAAAGCAGCTCTTTATTTCTTTTTCCTCTGACTACTCCAAGATCTGTTTTTGCCAAAACTTCTTAAGTATTTCAATTACTTGTTCCCTCAACAATACTGCTGAGAAGCTCTGCCCCCCACCTCCCTTTTTATAGATGAAGATATTGAGGTTAAGTGATTTTCTCAGGGTTACAAAGAGACCTAGCAGCAATGAAGGAATGAGAACTACCAGTTCAACCTTCTGGTAGATGAATAGATTGAGTTTCTGAGCAGCCTTGCTATTATATTGCAAAGAGGCCATGCAGATGCCTGGATGAATGTGCAAAGAAACCATGTCCTGGAAATGAAAGGAGGCTGCAAGGACAGTATTTTCCTTCTTATTAATGACATCGGCAATTGTCTAAAGTTTGAAAGAAAGGCCCTTTACAGAAAGAGCCTTTTAAAAAGGGGACAAACAGCAGGGCAATCAATTTGGGACCCCTCCTCAATGAGACCCTTGTTGTCTGTCTACTTACAGACAGTGCTGCTGAGGAAGCTGGGCTCCAGATTGGAGATGTGGTGCTGGCTGTCAATGGCACTGAGGTCACCAGTGTGAAGCATGCAGAAGCTGTGCACCTTGCAAGGAAAGGTAGGTGGTCTACAGAGTCCAGGGTTGATCTGAAGAAACAGAGAGCTGAAATACAGTAGGGAATGCGAACATGAGGAGGAGGCAACCACAGAATGGGTATAACTTCACTTCTCTCCTGAGGCTACCATTACTGCCTTGTCATCAATATGATTTCTCATAGGAATTAAATCACATTTCTGCCCCTTGTTCCTTCTGTATTGATGGCCAGCCGCAAAAGTGAAACCAGAAAGTGGCAGTAAGCAAAATGTGCTCTATTTATTACCAATATATTTCCTTAAACTCCTTGCCATGAAAGTAGCATTACAAGAATCCATTTAGTATGTCTCTTTTCCCCTTCCTCCCTTCCTCTGCCTCTCCCTCTCATTCTTGCATCCTCCTTCCTTCCTCCCTTCCTTTATTCTTTTCTGTCTTCCCATCAGTTTTTTTTTTTTTTTTTTTTTTCCCTTGCAGTACGCGGGCCTCTCACTGCTGTGGCCCCTCCCGTTGCGGAGCACAGGCTCCGGACGCGCAGGCCCAGCGGCCATGGCTCACGGGTCCAGCCGCTCCGCGGCACGCGGGATCTTCCCGGACTGGGGCACGAACCCGTGTCCCCTGCATCGGCAGGCGGACTCTCAACCACTGCGCCACCAGGGAAGCCCCCCATCAGTTTTTAGAATTAACAGCCTCAGGGTTTTAATGTTATAAAAGAGAGAGAAGGACAAAAAGAAATCACAAACCTAAATCTTCTACAGCTTCTCCTAGGGCCACTTGAGGCCTGCCCTTCTAGCAATTTACATAGGTGGGACCACCAAGAGAACAAGGATAACACATGCCCTGTACCCTTGTATCCACTCATATTAAAATATTGGAAAGGTTAATACCACAGTCCTCTCTGCAAAACAAAGTTACTTTCTTTGGCATCATGTTACAAATCCTCATCTCCCCAGAGACCTAAAAATAAACAGCTGGTAATTGCTGTGTCCCATCATGGAATTATTTGGTGAGGTGTCCTATTCCTGGCTTCCCAAAGGCTGCATGCATACCTCTGTGGCCCTGAAATATATTATCAGGCAATGAGGGATTAAAATGTGTGCATTTGGGATAGGCCACATGTGCCATAAGTATTACCTGCTGAACAGTATGTATCGCTCGCTATTTCTCAGGATGCCATCATGCTTGTGGGTTAGCAACAGCAAGAGACTTCTCTAGTGCAGACCAGCACGAGAAAATCACTAACAAATGTTGTGTCCTGATAAGCATTCTGGAGCTTCTGAGGTAGAATTTAGCTTAGTATTTGGCAGCTTGTCGTGTACTTGGTGCACCAGGAATCCAAGGACACTGTCAGCAGGTGCAGCAACTACTTATAAGTCCTACATAAATATTTATCCTTATGCAGTACAGATTAAAAATCGAGATAATATGGTAATGATTATACTAATGAATTGGTAGTATCCCATTCAATGAGGGAATACTACCCCTTGCTACTGGATCTAGCTGTTCCTAGGTTCTTTCTCACAAATTAATTTTCCAATTTTTGAGTTAAATAAAATCTAATTTTAGTAATATTTCCACTCTTAGTACTTCTTTTATTTTTCCCCAAGAAGCTTAATGTTCTTTATAGCATTGAAGCGTTCAGCCTCAGTTAATGGAAGATAGAAAACAGCTCTAAAACTTCAATGGAGGGTTTTTGGATTTCTAAAAGATGATGAACTAACACTGATGCTGGGAAAAGAGCTAAATTCAGCACCCTAGCTTGTGCTGTCCCTGGCAGTTATCTGTAGGATGGTTTTATATGCTGTTATTATCTGAGTTCCGCCACTCCTTGTTTGCCAGCGTGGACTTCCTATCCCAAGACCCTGACCCTCAGGGAACCTCCCCGTGTCTTTGTCAATCCTTCTCAAACCCAACAGTAGAGATGCCTCAGAAGCAAAAAGGTGAATTATTGATCTGAGATGTTAAAGTAAGGACAGTAAGAGACTTTTATGGAAACAAGGATATTTGGTACCTGTGTATGTTTGGAGGGGTGGGAACTACAGCCAATAGCTAAAGAGAGCTGAACATCTCATATACGGAATGGCTGAGGGGCTGTTTCTTTCTTATTTTTTTTATTTTTATAAATTATTTATTTATTTTTGGCTGTGTTGGGTCTTCGTTTCTGTGCGAGGGCTCTCTCCAGTTGCAGAGAGTGGGGGCCACTCTTCATCGTGGTGCGTGGGCCTCTCACTGTCATGGCCTCCCCCGTTGCGGAGCACAGGCTCCAGACGCGCAGGCTCAGTAGTTGTGGCTCATGGGCTTAGTCGCTCCGCGGCATGTGGGATCTTCCCAGACCAGGGCTCGAACCCATGTCCCCTGCATTGGCAGGCAGATTCTCAACCACTGAGCCACCAGGGAGGCCCCTGAGGGACTGTTTCTTAGTGTTTTTCTCCCCATTATAGCCCTGGTGGCCAATTCCCCACCACACTCCACTGAAAGCCGGACAGATGGCACCACCTGTTATGGACAGTCAGCGAGAAACATCAGAGTAGCCCTTGAAGCACAGCTGGATTAGGGAGTTGATCATTCCTTCCTCAGGCTTAATCTTCTGCACATTTCTAAGGCTACCAGCTTTTAACTGAGAAATAATAAAAATTTAAAAGATGCAAATAAAATGGAGAGTAAAAAAAGGAAACAATAAAAAAGGAAAAACAGGGCTTCCCTGGTGGCGCAGTGGTTGAGAGTCCGCCTGCCGATGCAGGGGACACGGGTTCGTGCCCCGGTCTGGGAAGATCCCACATGCCGCGGAGCGGCTGGGCCCGTGAGCCATGGCCGCTGAGCCTGCGCGTCCGGAGCCTGTCCTCCGCAACGGGAGAGGCCACAACAGTGAGAGGCCCGCGTAACGCTTAAATAATAAAAAAAAAAAAAAAAAAAAGGAAAAACAAAGTTTTAAAAATAATAAAACACTATTTGAACACTGCATAATAATAAATTTGAAAATTAGATAAATAAAGGGGCTTCCCTGGTGGCGCAGTGGTTGAGAGTCCGCCTGCCAATGCAGGGGACACGGGTTCATACCCCGGTCCGGGAGGATCCCACATGCCACAAAGTGGCTGGGCCCGTGAGCCATGGCCGCTGAACCTGCGTATCCGGAGGCTGTGCTCCTCAACGGGACAGGCCACAACAGTGAGAAGGCCCGCGTACCGCAAAAAAAAAAAAAAAAAATTAGATAAATAAGAACATTTTCCACAAGCATTTAAAGAGCCAAAATTAGTGCAAGAATAATTAGAAAATTTGTATAGACTATAATAAAATATTTATAGAATAAACAAAGAGACCACCTTGCCTCTCCTCCATTTCCATCCCCCCCCCGCCATTCCTCACTCAAAAGCCCAGGATACAGTCACTTTTATAGATAAAACTTTTCCAACTTTCATAGAACAAATAATCCCTATTCCATAGAGTTTTTTCAGAAAATAACAAAGAGTGAATACTTCTCAGCTCATTTTATAAATCTACTGTAACTTTGATTTCAGAACCAGGTTAGTATAGTATGAAAAACTAAATCATATGTTAATTTTACTTTTGAGTGTATAGATGCACAAATCCTAAGAAAAAATAGTAAATACCCGAAGCAAACTGTTTATTAAAATTACGCATAATACATCATAATCAAGTAGAGTTTATTCCTAAATAAAGACAGCTTATAAGAAAATATTGTAACACAATTCATCACATTAATGAATTAAAGAAAAAAAATCACATGACTATATAAAGAAGAAAAAATCATGTATCAAGTTATATATATATATACACATATGTATAATATATATACATATAATTCTCTAAATAGTAGGAACAGAAGTTTCTTTTCATAACTTGATAAAGTCTATCTACCAAAATTCTAACCATGAAAAGAGAAAAATAAATAAAAGTGTATACACAACAATAATAAAACATTTAATAGAGAAACTTTTGGACACATTCTTTTGAGATTGAGAAGAATAATGCCAATTTTAACAACCTCTGTTTATATGACATCAAAGGTCCTGACTTGTCCAATACACAAGAAAGACAAATAAAGGTATATGGTCTGTAAGAAAAGAGACAAAACCATTATTATTTCTAGATTATATGATTATTACAAAATCAATAGACTGATGCTTAGAAGTAGTTAGAGAAAGATTGACCAAACTAAGATCTCCTTATAAAAATCAGGAGTGTTCTCCTACACCTGGAATAACCAAAAAGAGAATAAAAGGAAACTAATATATGATGAACAATAGAAACAAAACTACAAGGTAGAAAAGAATTAATCTAACAAAGAATGCACAAGGACTTCATGAAAAAATGTTTACAACTTGACCAAAGTACATAAAAGGACACCTAAATAAAACTGGAGATACACAGAATTCTTATGGGTGGAAAAGCTTTGTAAAGATCTTAATTCTCCCAAAATTAATCTAAAAATTCAATAAATTTTCAATAAAATTGTATTTTAAATGTTTGAGTAGCTTGTCAAACTTATCCTCAAATATATGTAAAGAATAAATGTCTACAAATAGCTACATCATTTATGAATAGGGCAAACAATGGCAGAGGATCTTTTCATATCAGATATTAATATATATTATGAAACCATAATAATAATAAATTAAAAATGTAGTACTGTCACAGAAATAGACCAGTGGAATGGAATGGGTTAGAAAGTTCATAAATGGACTTAAAAAATTATTAAAGCTTGACATACGATAAACGCCCCACAAAACAATGGGAAAAGGACAAACATTTTAGTACACTATTTTTATGGAGAATTATAATTTGGATGGATTCATACCTTCATGTATTATGCCTTACTCTTTATACCATATACCAAGGTTGACCTCAGATGTATTAATGACCTCAATTTTTAAGTTAACAGCATAATGTTAATAAAAGAAATTATAGTAGAATACCTTTGTTAGTGATCAGAGAAATGCAAATTAATAAGGTGACATTTTAGATCCACCAGGTTAGGGGGAAAAAGTGGAAATTAGATTATAGCCAGCTTTGGTAAGGATATGAGGCAGTGAGAATCTTCATGCAGTCTTGCTGGGCTCTAGGCATCTCAGAGAGCACTGGCAATATCTAGTGAAGTACCTATAGATCCTTTGTCCTACCAATTGCACTTCTGGGCATTTAAGCCCAAAGAAGCTGCTGAGAAGACAAATACAAGGACGTTCATTGCAGTGTTCTGTGTGGTGGGGAGTAGTTAGAGGCAGTCTGGGTGACTGTCACTAGAGGAATGGATAAGCAGACCAATAATGGATGCGTACTCTGGACTTCTATGCCTTCTTTGAAATAATATACGAAATGCACATTTAGCCAGCACCATGGATAGATCCTTAAAAACATGGTTTTGAGTTAAGAAAAAGATAGAAATAGAATGAGATGTTAGCAAAATACCATTTATGTAAAATAAAAAGACATGCACAAAAGAGTGTATTCACAGTCCTATATCAAACATGTTTTGTGAGTGCCTATTGTGGGGAGCAGAATGTTTGAGGAGAATCAGGAATGGCAGGAAAAAATAAAGTAAAACAAAAAACAAAAGGGGGCTGTACTCTAAACACAATTGCGTGCAATGACCTCAGTGTTATGATGGGCTCAGTTGTCTATAGTTGAGTTCAAGAGCAACAGACAAATGCCTCCTGAACGGGGACCCACCCATACACAATTTTAGCTCCATCCAAGTTCTAAAATGTATAGGTGGTAGTCGTGAAGGAAGGCAAAACAAACAAACAAACAAAAAGCACAGCACTACTGAGAGGCAGTGAGTCTATGAGAAGAATATACATGACCGTGAAACTAAAAAAAGAAGAGGACAAAGGGGAAGAAATAATAGGAATAATTTGATTTTTATGTAATGCTTTACATGTTCGATTTTGTTAGCAAGCCTATACATTGGTCAAGGTATTTCTGGAGTATATAGAATCTGAAACAAGATTTTGGAGGTTCTCTTTGGGAGAGGAAGTCACCAACTTGTCTGAAGAAAGTAAAAATTGTGAAACAAATGATAAGAGCTTTTTGTTAAATTCATATGAAACACAGCTGTCTTGAAATATATATTTACCAGGTACCTATTAAGAGCGTGTTTAAAAATCTGAATGTTTCCACCTGACTCTTGGGTCTGTTTGCATAAACTTCTTAAAAGTCCATCTGATTGACTGCTATATATGTCTGCACAATTTCACTCCCATGCATGTGAAACTTTGGCAAAATCCTACTATATTACTGATTGCTACGCTGCTGATTTAGATATATAAACATCAAGTAACTTTTCTCAAAACATTAAATCTTAAATCTAACTGAATGCCAGAATCACCTGAGAAACTCTTAAATACAGAATTCATGGTGGGTGGTGGCCTGCACATTTGTAATTTTAATCAAGTCTCCCTGGTGGTTCTTTCACAGCCTGCCTAGCATCAGTACACAGACCAGCATCTTAGAGGCATGGCCAAAAGGTTACAGGCATAAGATTAAAACTCAATTTTGTTAGCTTCCAGTGCAGGTGTTATCATATCTTCCTAGACCAGCATTAGAAAGGGGAATTATTATTGAAATAGTAATTCCATTCAATAATAATAGAATAACATGTTAGTATATGTTATATATTATATAATAGGAAATAATATAAAATAAAACATAATCAAATAACAATTCTGTTCAAATACTAATCACACACACCTAGACAAATTACCTCAATTTTGCTGATGGAAATACCAAAACAGATTTAAGAAAGCGTTCAGTATCACACTGGGAATGACAATAGCTCCATGTGAATTTTTATTTAATTAGGTCCCTCATACTTTCTGGTTTGAGCTATTATAGGGCTTGGTTACTTGCAGAGTCAAATAGAAGATTTAATCATTAAGGAAAAGTGCTGAAAAGAAAGAGAGGAAAGGGAAACAATGAAGCTTAATCAACCTGGAAGTCCTTTGGATTCATTAGGGCTTTGTTTCCCTAACAGCAGGCTGTACTAAAAACAAGCACAGAGGTGCCTCTGGAGCCTAGGACCTCCCAGCTGAATGCAGTACCAGCCCACTGCGCCAGCCCTCGGGGACCGCACTCATCTTGCACGTTGCTCATCCACGCCTGCGAGGGTGGTGGAGTTTGTCTGACAGCAGAGGTGCGACTCTGACACAGTTTAAGATTGGTGGCATAATAAAAGACAGTGATCCAAGGAGAAAGTGTGAATTAGAAAAAGAAATCATTTTTCTCTCTCCTGTAGCTGTAAATAACCTCACCCACAACTCCTTACTTCCAAAACTATAGGCCAAAGCGCTAGGGAAGAAGAGTTTGCCGGAGAGCTTTTCTTTTTAAGGACGTGGTCACCAAAGAGCTGTATTTGCTAAAGACATGGATTTTCAAACTCTTTCGTCTCATGAAACAAACAGTTCTCTTAACTCTTTCACATCAGGCCATTCATCCTACCGCATCCTTCCTCCCACTCACACCCAAAAAGCAGGAAAGATTTCTGGGGTGTCCAGTAGAGGAAGGCAATGATTATGTGTTCCATTTCTCCAGGGTGGGGAGATATCTAGAGAAAGAAGTAATGGTGGCACTGGGATAGGTCGTGGAACTAATGATTTTGTTGTTGCAAAATATTGGGGATGAAAATGAAAGCATACAGGGGAGACTAAATCAGAGCCAAGGAAAGAAAGAAGCATGGTGGTTGGCGACAAAGACTGTGCTCATGAACAGAGCCTCTCAGCAACTGACAGTTGCCTGGGGACTTGCCACTTAAATTGTGGTCCAACATTACCTGAAAGCTCCTTACAAATAAGGAATCTCAGGCCTCATCCCAGACCTACGGAATGAGGATTTGCATTTAACAAACCCACTGGGTGATTTGCATCTACATTTAGTTTGAGAAGCACTGAGCTAGGACATTGGCATATTTTTAGGCTCCCAGTAAATTAACAGATAAATAATAACAGAACCAGAAGGGTTTAATTGTTTGTACTTAACATTTAGTTCTTTTAAAACACACACACACACACATACACACACGCACGCACACTACAATGAGTATATAAATAATCTAATGTGGAGATAACATCAAAAGTCTAAAGTCTCTGTAAATGTCAGGCCCAGGTCCTCCTGGCCCCGGATAGGACCTGCAAAGAATATAAAACCACCACCACCCAACAGCTGTTTGGAACTCAGCAACTCCTCATGCATCAGGATCGTGTCCTAACTGTGAACATGAAGAACTTTCCTTTTAATATGAATGCACCAACTTTCCTTTCAATATGAATATAAGACCATCTGTATCCTTGTCCCAGAAAGAATTTTTTGGTGTTCCAAGTTATGTTTACGGCCGGCTGAAACTCAAGTTTAGCTTGATCAGTATCAGAGAAACCCATATGCAGTCTTTGTAAGCGAGAGAAAAATGACCTCCAGGGGCAGCCCACTGCAGCAGTACATAAATAAGTTGGCAGATGTGTCAACTATGCATATTAGTCCAGGAGTGCAGTTCTTTGGGGACTGAAGTCCAAAGACAAAGACATTTGTGGGTTGCCGGTCAATCTGGAGCATTTCTTCCAATTATTCTGGATGTGTTTTTGACAGGAGCTTAAGGGCAGTTCAATAAATTAAAATGTATTTACATGGCAACGAAGAATCGTCTCAACACGCAGAGTTATTTAATTACCAAGGTGCTTTGCGTGCTGCTGAAGTTAAGACTGTGTCAGCCTTTCTGGGACAAATCTTTATTTTCAGGGCCATGTGGCTCAGCCAGAAATGATCCCCTGGGTTGGAACTTGTCACTTATATAAGAGGAGTCTCCTCACTGACCCCCGTTTCCATGGACAGCTCTAAACAGATTGGTAATCTCAATGTCAGACATCATGATGAAGTCAGTGCTGCCAAGGTCAAATGTCCCCCTTCAGGGATGTGGCCTCCATCTCAGAGGAATTGTAAATGTAGTCACAGCCCATTTGCAGTTTTCAACGCATGTCAAGGTTGCTGTCTGTCTGAATGACATTCAGAGAATTTTCTTGAGGCATCAAGAGGTAGGTATATGATGAAAGTCTACGTTCATGCTGGCAGCATCAAAGCACAATTGGTAAACAGTGACCTCATATTATCAGGGACAGGGACAATTTTTCTCAAGCTCTTCACCACACTGATTCTACAGGAAAGGGGGCACCACTGAAGTCCAGGCACTCCAGAAGGAGAAGACAGGCACTTGGAAGCTCAGGGTCAAATCCTCAGCAATGAGTTGGGTAGACAAAAAAAAAAAAAAAGATAAAAAACATTTGTACCTAAAGTCTCCTAAAATTTCTGTCTACTTCAAGTTCAAAGGTTAGTAATTGATTTTGATCAGAGACAATATTGGCAACATATACTAGCAGTGGTTTAGATCCTCCCTTTAGCTAACACAGGTCAAGGAAACTAATTATCTTGAATAAAAGTGAGATAGAAAAGCCAAACATCACCTATCTTCTTTCTTTGGATGTAAATCAAAATATGTTAAATATTTAGCTTGCTGTTACTATAGACAGAATGAGCAGACCTGAGTCCTCCATAATCAGACCCAACTAGGCCATGTGGTTGAATAGAAAGAGTTCTGTGTTAGAATCAGGAAACCTGGGTCTCACATTTGATTCAACCCCTTATGAGCTATGGGTCCTCAAAGAAGTCCCTTTACCTCCCCAGTTTTCATTTTCCTCTTCGACATGAGGGGCTGAATTACTAAAGAACTCTCTGATTCATTCCAGTTGTAGAATTCTATTTCACTGATTCCATTTGTGGTAACTATACCTCTTTTTCATCCATTCCTTCTGAAAAGCAACAATCCTTCCAGTTGATTGTAAGAGTTTCAGCCACTGAACTATCTCAAATTCATCCCTCTAGGTCCAGACATCTTGACTCTGGTGGTGGGATCTGACATCAGTTGCTGTCCCAATACACCTTGGCCCACCTGCCGCGGCTACCTATATAAGAGGACTCAGTCTGGGTTCATGAACGGTTGGAGGAAACGGTGGTTCGTGCTGAAGCATGATGGCTGCATCCACTACTACAGACATAAGAAGGTAAACTAAGGGGAAGGGAAAGGGTTGGAGTGGGTAAGAACAAGAAACCCTGGGAAGTACAGGAAGTCCATTACCAAAGTATTGTCTTGTAAGGTACCATGTATGTGGTAGGATTCTAGAAACAGTGTTCTCTCCATGACTTTTAAAGAACTTTTCCTTCTTCAGAAGTTCAGAGAACTGTAATTTATTTTCTCTGCTGCTGTATAAATCAAGGCTGGCATACATTTCTATCTGATTTATTCCTACTTTCAGATCCTCTGTGAAAACTTTCTTATCAAAGCCAATAAAATAAGAACCAAACTATATACCTAGTACCCTAGAGAAATCAAAGTGGGCTAAGGCAAAGCACAGCTAACATCTTACTAGACCGCTTTGCCTGGGCACTGTTCCTTAGGTTACAGGGACTGATGTCAGTAAGGCTTCTGAAGCACAGCACCTACTAAGCCACCTGAAACACTTTGTTTCATTTCCCAGATTTCCTTAGAGCAGTGATTTCTAACCATAGGTGATGGTTGAAATCTTCTAGAGAATGTTCTCAAAATATGAGATCCAGTCCTCAACCCAGTTGTTTCTCATTCAGCAAGTCTGGGATGAGGCCTGGGCTTGTGGTTGTGGGGAAAGCACTTCAGGTGATGCTGGCCTGCCGTTCAAACAACCAACCAGCAGGTCAGGTCTTATCAGCAGAATTGTTCTCTTTGCCCTATGCAATACGATGTTTAATTTTTTTAATCAAAAGCAAGCATCATAAATTTTAGAGATTCCACACAGAAATTCCAATTTCTCTTGAAAAATTCTCTAGTCACAGTTGGTGGGAACTGTGTAGTGACTTCCTCCTCTAGGGAGGGTGAGAGCTGCCCAGTTCAATAGAAGGCCCACTGCTTCCTATGTCCTCTGCCTGGCTGGCTTCACTCTGAACCACCTGTGTGACCTGCTGCTAGTAAGCGTGAAAAACAGGAGCTTGGGTTATTTACCTTATCCATGACACAATTTTATTTTTTCTGCCTTTATATTATATTGCCCTAGTTTCTTGATTTTAAGCTTTTTTTGTATTTTATATATTTTTTAAGTGACCTTAATTCCCTTCTGGAACAAGGAGTATCTATCTGTCTGTCTATCTATCTATCTATAAAGAAATCAGTACACTTAAAAAAATGAGTAGTAATTTTTCATATGGAATCATTGTGAAGACTCCTCATTCCTAGACTGTGAATCATTTATTTGTGACATAGACCAGGAGGTGTCTGCCTTTCGTGGCAATGTGAGCCGTACAGCTACTTTGCAAAAACTTTGTCTCCCTCCAGTGCAGGAAAATAGGATTCTCTGTAAGCAGGATGAGAAATGATGGTCTAGCCTTGTTTTCTGTATTCTGAGTATTAAAGTGGAACAGACCAGAAGGTTCCAACCTGGGTATGCTTCAGAAGCCCCTGAAGAGTTTTCCAGAATACACATGCAAACTATCTCCTTCCCCCTTCCCTCCTGAGTGGGGCCCTGGAAACTGTATATTCTTTTGTAAGCTTTCAAGGCCATTCTGAAGGAACTGATTTGTAGCCTGGATAAGTCCCACAGCAAAGTTTATTCCCATCTACAGTCAGAAGACAGAAATAAAACAATAATGCAAGCTTGCCAATTTTTCTTTCATGGAATAGATGGTTCTTTATCCTGAGATTGTGTCCTTTCTACCTCTCGGTGATGATAATTTTTGTTTCCTCTTGTGAAACGGTGACAATAGTAGATGCTAGCTTTTCTTTAATGGCTTCTTCAGCAAAACAAATACATAAAGCAACCCTATGTCGAGCATCCCATAGTTTAAGATTCCTGGTTCTTGAGATTAAGAATGATTCCTGGAGCAGTGTCTGGGCTTGCCAGGGGGCAATCATGGGGCTAGTGGTGCCTGCAGATGTTATATTTGGCTTGCACAAAGTTTTCATAAATTTTTTAATGAAATGCATTCAGGTGAAGCAGGTACTATCCAATATGCCATAATCCCTACTACTCCTCATTTCCTTACACTGAGCCCAGTCATTTAAATCACTAACTAGGCCCTTCAGGGATTTGAGTGTATGAGTCCCGAGGTAGAATTTATGTGAAAAATTAAAAGTGTGGTGGTAGAGAGGTTAGAATTAAAATAGATTTTTTTAAAAAACTGCTTCTAGCCCTCTTTGGAAAAGACATGTACATCTTATAGTAAGTTTGGACACAGCTAAGAAAAAAGCATCTTGAGTAACTGCCGTTGTGAGCATCACCACCACAATAGGTCTAACATGGAGATGGTAGAATATAAAAATACAGCTTTGTTTTGTTTATAAAGAGCCAAAATCAGATCCCTTGTAATGCTACAAATTCCAGAATACATTATGTCTAATCTTTAGAGTAGACAGCAATGACTGAGAAGAGTTAAGGGGCATAATAAGAACACAACAGATTAAATTAGCAGAAAGTGAACTCAGCTATACAGTATTCATTCATGCAACAAATATTTAAGAGCCAGGCATTATGCTAAGCACTGGGAATACAAAAAAAAACAAAAACACAAAACAAACAACAAAAGAAAACAGACATGGTGCCTGCCCTGTTTGTATTTACAGTTCCATAGAAGAGACTGATATTAAGAAATAGACTTACGAGTAAATATGCAATTGTGATTGGTACAATAAGAAAAATTATGGGATGGGAGAAGAGAATTGTAGCAGTCTGAATCCAAACAAGAGATACAATCACACAGTGATTTAAACAAGTTTAATATAAATAATTATTAAACTATGATAAAAGAATCACTATAGGCTATAAGAAAAATCTATATGCTACCAAGGGAAAGTACCCAAGGAAGGACAAACTTAGAAAATGTACCCCTCTCCAAGGCTGGGGATTCAGATCTCCTTGGGAAATGTAGTTGAATCCACTGGATATCAGAGCCGCTCACTAGTTCGCTGAGATAGAGGTAGTTATTCGGCAGTCAGAGGGCAAACAGGAAGCAACCCTTTGGAGCACAAATGGGGCAGGTAAACTGAAGCTGGTAGCTGGTGCATGGGAGCATAAGAGGAGTGGGGGACACCACTGTGGCGGGAAGCCTGGAGCATGAGCTATCCCTGTTGCGAAGAATGTCTGAAGTGAGATAGTGAAGGGAGGACTGCAGGAGACAAACCTATAGGAGAGGGGAAGTGAGCAGAGGGAATCAGGGCACCAGGGTAGGCAGATGTCCATATGGAGAGGGTCACAGGAAGGTTATCATCAGGTCACACTAGGGCTGCAAGGTTTCCAGGGACAGTGTGTTCTGGGTGAATAGCTAAGATAGAGCACCCCCAGATGTCCACACACACTGCAGACCCACCCTCAACCGCTGAAAAGAGCGGGAGGGCCCCTTCCTCTTGCAATGTTCCTCTAGCGCCCTCTACTGAGAAGACAATGCACTTACTGTTAAAAAAAAAACTATGGAAAGGAATTCCATCCATTATTGCAGAGCATAGATTGAGGAGTGAATTTGGAGCTGAGAAGCAATAAGTTTGTAACTGGCACAAGAGTGAAATGGAGGGTTTAGTATAGATTAGAAGACATGGGAGTATGTAACGAATTCCTTCTTGAGGATGTACTATTTTAGCTTAGGCCTGAGGACTGCAATAAAACTAGCCGGACAAATGGTTGGGATGAGGGTTCTCTAGGCAGGAAAAACAACATGTATGATGTCCCTGAGCTGGAAAAAAGCTTGGCAAGTTTGAGGAATTCTGAGAAAGCCCAGTGCGGCTACACCAGCGTGCAAGGAAGAGGACAGGGAAGGCAGGAGGTCCAGCTAAAGGGTTAGGCAGGAGGCTGTCAACTCAGGGTCCTGAGTCAATGACAAGGATTTTTGGATGTTCTTCTAACTACAATAGAAAGCCACCAAAATTCTCTTGGGCAAGGCAATTTCAAAAGATCATTTTGACTGTTATGTGGAGAATACGTTGGAGGGGGATAAGAGTGGAATGGAAATAACAGAATGCTAGTACCTAGGGGTAAGACAGGAATAAAGACACAGACCTACTGGAGAACGGACTTGAGGATATGGGGAGGGGGAAGGGTGAGCTGTGACAGGGCGGGAGAGAGGCATGGACATATATACACTAACAAACGTAAGGTAGATAGCTGGTGGGAAGCAGCCGCATGGCACAGGGATATCAGCTCGGTGCTTTGTGACCGCCTGGAGGGGTGGGATGGGGAGGGTGGGAGGGAGGGAGACGCAAGAGGGAAGAGATATGGGAACATATGTATATGTATAACTGATTCATTTTGTTATAAAGCAGAAACTAACACACCATTGTAAAGTAATTATACCCCAATAAAGATGTTTAAAAAAAAAAAGAAAGAATGCTAGTACCGTAGTCTAGGCAAGAGGAGAGCCTAGGTAAGTAGTCTTGACCAGAGTGGGAATAAGGAAGCTAAGTGGACAGATCTCTAGAAATATATAAAAGCCGAAATCAAAAGGATTTGGTGATGGATTAAATGTAGTAGAGAAAGGGGAAATAAAGGACAGCCAAGGATGACTTTGAAGTTTCTGATCAAAGTAACTGGTTGGATAAGATATCTTTTACTGAAAAAGGAGCAGGTTACGAGGGTATAGGGTAAGGTGAGATCAATAGTTCAATTTGAACTACATTTAGAGTATTATATATACTGTATAGTTATAGTATAGCAAATATATATATATATATGTAGTATTTAAAGCCATGGAAATTGATGAGATTGCTAAGGGAGAGAATATAAAGTGAGATGAAAAGAGAACTCTCAAACCCTGAGAGTGGACAAAGTAGGAGGAAATAGGAAGGGTGATTGAGAGGGGTGGCCAGAGAGATAGAAACAAAACCCAGGAAAACATGTGTCATGGAGCCAAGATTTAAAAAAAAACAGTTTCAAGAAGGAAGGTGATAGTGTTTCCTGGCATTGCTGAAGGGTCATACTGTGACGAGTATTAGGAAGCATCTGCTGGGTTTGGCATTATGCAAAGTCCTTGGAAACTTTGGCAAGAAAAGTCTGGGTTATATAGAGTGAGTTGAGAAAGAAACAATTTATTATATGAATTGGAAAAGTATAAAGAGCATTTGCAGAGCAGTCTTTTGAAAATCTTGCCTATGAAAGAGACTAGAGAAATAGTGTGAGAACTGAAGAGTATTTAGTCCATTTACAGTTAATTTAATTACTGATATAATTGGGTTTACATCTACTATAGTTATTTTTGCTTTCAATTTGTCTCTCTATTCTGTTTCTATTCCTCACCTTTCTTGCTTCCTTTCAATTAAGTTAATAGTTTTATGATCCCATTTAACTTGTAGTTATTAGGTCTTTTAATGTTCTTTCACTGATTACCAAAAATATTACACCATGCATTTAGATTACTAGAGTCAAACATAAATTTGTACTTATACTATTTTATGGACATCACAGCATCTAATTTAGCCATGCCTTAAGTAATATGTTTGTGTTGTCATATATTTAAATTCTATACAGATTGCAAATCCTCTGAGATATTATTATTTTATACAATCAATATTCTTTTGTATTTACCCATATCTACCTTTTGCATTGGTATTCATCTGTTCCTGCATCTTTAAACAGTTAACCTGCAACATTTTCCATCTTCCAAAAGAATGGTATTTAGTTGGAGGTCTGCTGGGGGTGAATTTTTCAGCTATCTTGGGCAAATATCTTTATTCCCCCCTTAATACTTTAAGAATACTTTTACTGGATATAGAATTCTAGATTGGGTAGTTGTTTTCTTTCAGATCATTGAATATGTCTTTTCACTTTCTTTTGGCTTTCACTGTAACAATAAGACTATTAGATAACTTCTCAGTATAAGTCGTTTCCTTGTGCTTTATTCTGCATATATTCTTCTGAAATTCTTCTGTCTAGTTTAATAGCAACTAAACTCCAGTAAGTTCTTAATTTCAGCAATTATATTTTCAGTTCCAGAGTCCATTTGATTGTTTATAGTCTCCTGTTTATGCTGAAATGCTTGAACTTGTCTTTTATTTTTTGATCATATTAATCATAGTCATGCTAAAGTCCATCCTTTATCAGGATCCTCTATAGGTGCCTGTTTCTTTCATCTGCCATTTCTGCAATTTTGTTTGTGTTAGAAAGGTAAGGGCACTAATCCTAGGTCATCTTAATCTATTCAGTACTAAAATAATTGTAAGACAACCTTCAGTCATTGTGAAGGTTGGTCTTTTTGTCATTCATTCTAATTCCCAAGGTTATTCTTCAAGATTCTAACTCAGAGCATGATTTATAAGGACCTCCTCCTTGATGGGGTCTGAACCCCATGAGTATGTTGAAATCTCTGCTCAACTTCTTAGCCCCTTCAGGTGGAAGTGACCCCAATGTTGGGCTCATCTTCTGCTGGATTTTAGCCCCATTATTCTTCACTGTTTTATAGGCTCTCTGATGTATTCAAAGAGGCATTTATATATACTTCAACTCTTCTAGTTTTCTCAGTAATAGCGTTGATACTAATGACTAGTCTGCCATTACCAAAAGGACAATTCCAAGCTGTCAAGCTTCCTTGACAGTTGAAAAGGAAGGATATATGAGGGCAGAGTTGTTTTTGTTATTATTTTTAAGGTGTAAGATACCAGTTTAAGTGTGAATGCTGCTGAGAGTAGAGTCAGGAGAAAAAAGCTGAAGATACAGAAAAAGAGGAATTACTGGTGGATACACTTACCTTACAATCCACCTATGCTAAAATTGGGTATATCTAGCTCATAGGTACCAACAGAGAAACTGAACTTTATGAAGGATAAGACTGAATGTTCAACCAGGTTTTTCAGAAAAAGGAAGCATTCTCTGTACATTGTAGCAGAACAAGCCAGTTTTTGTTCTGTTCTGGGGATCTATGTATGTAAGAACCCAAACGTGGGTGTACGTGGGGGGAAAAGGACTGAGAGACACTTCACACACTGGGCTTTACACTTCACACACTGGGCTTTACAGATCTCAAAGAAGAAAGCAGTGTTATGCTTTAAATACTTGTCTCTATTTCAGGAATTGTGATTGTCACAGCGTATTTACTTTGCTATGTTGGAGGAGGAGTCCAAGGGACTGAGTAGCATACAATAGTGTGAGAGACTTCATTTTGAACAAAGAGTAAAATTTGGGGCATGAAATAAGATTAAATATTTTTGTCATGTGTCTTGAATTTCTTTTGTAAATGAGACCTGTTAATCTTTGATTTCCTTTTACGAAAGGAGAGTGAATGATATTCCCTTCCAAAATTACCACGATGTTAACAATGCACTTTTAAAGGCAGTTAAGCTCTAAAGCTAGAGGCGGGGTGAAGTAGAATAGAGTACGGGCCTTGAAGGTCAGTCTGGCTCTACAGCCCACAATCTCAGATTAATTATATACTATGACTTTTCGTAAAGTAAGAGTTATCGGAAAAGGGATTTGCCCTAGAATTGACCTAAGAAGCAGAGGAAAACCAGGCCCACGGAATGGGCTTGAACAGACAGTAGAAGGAAACAATACAGTTGATTCCTGATGGCACCTTATGGTCTTGCTTATTACCAAAATGGTTCTTTGCCTGCAGCTATCCAGGAGACCTTATGGAAGAGATGGAATGGTGGAGCTCTGAGGAGAGATCTGTCAAGAGATTCAGCTATGTTATAAAATCATTTGCATATGGAGTTGGCACTATATGTCATGAGCTCACATAGGAAGAATGTAGATTACAAGAGAAGAGAGCTGAGGTCAAAGACATTGGGATGAGGACGGAGCCAGTCAGAAGTCTGGCATGGGGAGGATGATCCAGCATTAGAGGCTGAATAGGAACAGTCAACGAGGCAAAAAGAAAACCGAAAGGAGTTTTATGTTTCCAGAGCCCAGACATGAATGTGTTTCAAAAGGGTAGGCGCAGTCGGTGGAGTTAAATGCTGCTGTGAAACAATTGCCTGCCAGATACAAGCCTCTAAGTAGGAGAGTGGACCTCCTCTGCTATGACTGGCCTTCTCTGGCCTGGCCTTGCCTCTATCTTTGAATTCACTTTTTCCCAATCTAAAGGCATATTTGTCTATTATATCCTGAGGGAGGGGAGAGAAAACCCTCCTGAAGACACATTTATTGTGACTAACTTTCTATCTCTCATCACCTTTTCTAAGGCAAATTCTTAGGAAGAGTTGTCTAACCCTACCTTCCTTCATTTCCTTTCCTAACTCACTGCAATCAGGTGTCTGTTTCTGCTATACATGTGGACATTGAAATTATGATCATATCTAGATTATCCAGGAAGAGAGTATAGGATGAGAAAAGCAGTGGGCCAACATTTAATGGGACATGATAATGTCTACCTGATAAAGCTCTTATGTGGATTAAATTAAGTATCATATATAAATCAATAATTACAGGGCCTGGCACATAGTTTCAACTACTAGATTCCATCCCCTCGACCCATTTTACCTTAATCTAAGTAATTTGCCTGTGGTCATGTAGCTCATACGTGAGTACAGATTCAAACTCGTGTCTTCTTGGCTAAAAAGCATATTTCTCTCTTTCCACTACTCCAAACTTCCTTCCCAGTGCTTCAGTCCCCAGTTTTGTGCCTAACTGCAAACTACCTGCCCCCTGGAAACCACAGTCCCTGATGCATTTCCCAGGTTCACACCTCAAACCTCATCCAGCTAATCTAAAAGAGAGGTGAAAATAAGAACTATTAAGTAAGATTCGTGAGCATCGTTTGCTGATTTCACAGGAATGGAACAAATAAATACCTCATCAATGGAAGAATGCTTGTGGCATTCAGAAAGCAGGGAATGAGTCAATATATGTGGTCAATATAACAGAGGGTTTCCAAGTTTCCTATAAAATCTTGAGTAAGTTCAGCTCCAAATTTCAATACCTCACTGGAACCTTACTTTGTAATTTAGGTGACTCCCAGTAGGTGGCGAAGCTTACTCACAAATGGTTTCTCAGAGCCCACCTGGGAGAGCAATTTGGATCATAAAATTCTCGTTAATGCAGGAAGAGACAAGTAATTTAGACCAACTTCCTCCTTTTCCAAAATATGAAAACGAGGATTAAAGATTATATAATTTATAAGAGAAGACCCAGCATTTAAACCAGGTCGTTGATATTCACCTGGAATCCTCCTATTTATACTAGTTACCAGTCTCTAACTTTGGGTAACGTCCCCTAGGAAGGCCATGCAATGGCAGTAAGCAGCTAGCTCTGGGTTAGGAAAGTGTAAGGCTACATAGAGAAAGTTGTCTGCCATTATATGACCACAGTCTGAGGATGATAACCTGTTGGGCCTATTTATCCAGTATTAAGAAATCTCAATACGAAAGGACATTTAAAATGGGAAGAAATCTACCCCTTCCCTTTCACCTTCCTGATCTTCTCCTACCACCTTCTGCTCTTTCTCCTACAGCAAAATCCCACTTGCCAGGTATATGTTCAGATTATAAATTAGAAGAAAGCCAGCTTCCCAAAGCGGCTTCCTTCCCAGGCTGTCCCAGTATCTGGAATTCCCAGGGACAAAGACAAGGCCATCATGCCATGTCCACTTCTAAAAGATATTCCTGGGGGAAGTTCATATCCATTCTGTTATTGGCAAAATAGTTATTGAAAACTTACTGTATGTCAGAGACAGAGTTGTAAAACTAATAAACAAGGCCAACAGCTCTCACGGAGTTTTGCTTTACTGTGGGAAGAGACAGAAAATAAACAAGATAATTTCAGTAACTAATAAGTATCTGGATTTGAGAGTGGCTGGGAGGAGGGGTAGGGTTGGGAGGCTATTTTTAAGTAATCATCAAGGATGCTTGTCTGGGAAGATGACATTTAAGATAAAACAAAGATCTGGGGGAATGATTTCAGTAGAGGAAACAGCTAGTACAAAGGACCTGGGGGGGGGGGAGCATCAAGCTGTTTTCAATCATTATAATCTCAATAAGCATTAGGTAGTTTACCCCGTGGGTTCTTAAGTGCTTGCTACCTGGTATAAAGAAAAATACTGAAGGCACTGAGGTTTAAATGAGGGAAAGGAGAGGGATCATCCTGGAACATGTCAGGCGTATCTCCTTTCCCTAGTGTGGAGGTCGTGGGGACAGCTGAGTCCAGCAGTGTGGCCCTGGTCTGTGGGGAAGTGCCAGGACAGGAGGCGGGCATCACAAGGAGAAGAGACTCACTAAAGGGATAAACGGAGGGCACCAAATCCAAACTGCAAGTACTTAAAAGAGATTTTAAAATAGCCTGCTTATCTCCACCTCAGTGTTTCCCGAAATGTGGTCTGGGGACCACAAGTTAGAATCACCCACACACTTATCAGATACCCCTGGGCATCATATCTGGTCTTCCAAATCTGAATTTATGGGATAGGGCTCAGGAATATGGCTTATAATAAGCGCGTGCGCGCACACACACACACACACACACACACACAGAGTAAATGTTATATACACTAAAGTTGAGAACTGATGCTCTAGAGAATTTGCATTTTCCCAGTGCTTCAGCTCTTCAAATAGTATGGCCTTCAACTTTCTCCTAGCACAGGCTCAGTTCTTCAAAGTAGGAAGAGACTAAAACACCTCTGAGAGAAAAAGGGAAGATTAATGCATGGCCCAGAACCCTGTGAAACATTAGGGAGTTTTAAAGAGATCTTTAATAGTTCCCTATATTAACAAGACATAGGTCTTTGATAATTCGTGATTTTTAAAATCTATAATATATAAAGGAGCACTTTTCTTTATGGATTTGAGTAAACAAAAGCTTTCTTCAAGGGTTTAGTATTAGTTTTCCTGTGGATGGTGTAATTTTGTGGGCAATAATGTGCTCTCTGTAAACCTCAAGAGCATTGAACTCTCACCTCATCCTGTTCTCAGGGACACAGTGGGAAGAAAGTTCCTTTAGTCAAACTGTGGGCTGGAAGGATGTGACTTCAACTCCTGCAGCACACAATGAGGACACAGCAAGTGCATTTGGAATGGTGAAGAAGTGGATATGTTCCTCATGTCCACTGGTATCTTTGTATTCAATTTACAAAACTATGGCCAAAAAAGCAAGAGTAAATTTGGACTTCTTACCCACCCACCTCCCATCTGCCATTAGGTATTGAGGTGTTTTCGTTTGTTTGTTCATTTGTTTGTTCTTACTAATCCTTCCACTGACCTAACCCCAATAAACCAGCAAAAAGCAAGATTATCTGGTTGCTTGATTCAGCCCAATACATTTAATGCTTGATTTCTTTTTTATTTTTCATCATCAAAAATTTGAAGAGAAAGCACATGACTTCTCTCTTCCAGATTTTTCTAGCAGGCCATAATGCCTAACAGTAGCAGCAGCAGCAGTAGTTGTAGCAGCGGGGCCTTTGGGAAGATCTTTCAGAAGCCCAACAACCCTTGCTTAAAGACAGTTCAACCACTATTCACACTCTTCAAATGTTTTAACCAAAATGTCAGAGGCTTCATCAGGGTGGAAATTATTTGATGGCTCCATAATACATTATTTTTCCTTGACATACACTTAATCTCCTTATTCCAGTAAAATGTGCTAAATTGGCAAAAGGAGAATCAGTCAAATTTGGTGTTTTTGTTCTTCACAAGGAATTTTGGGGGTATAAGAATAGACAATTAAGACAAATTATTCATGAAGTACATATGCCATTTGTATTTTTCCCTTTGGGATACTTTTGTCATCATCATTTACATGGAAGGTATTTGCTTACAGATCTGCCCTTTCACCTCAGAACTAAGGTAATGTTTCCATTTAAACTGCGTCATGCTTGTCCTAAATATTGCATAGTGGCACAGACCTGCCATCTCCTGTTTCCTTGGGCCAAACACGATGACAAAGCAAACTAGACTATGGTCCCCAAATCTCTTTGTACTCACTGCCATTTTGAGTGGTGGTCAGAAGTATTTGTTACATTGCAAGGAATTGTAACAGTGAATCAGTTGCGCAGAATTCTACCCAAGGAATTCTAAAATAAAAAGCTTGCATATGAATGCCTGCTCTAGCTATGAAAAATGTGTTCTGAAAGCACAGAAGGAACATTTGCAACTTGAAACTTTTCATCAGAAATTGAGAGAACTCAAGGTCAGTTTAATATTAATACTCTCCCAGCTCTTTCATCTAACAGATATCAAGTTGCATTTGAAACTGGTAAAGAGATATGAATTTAGGTCAGTTTAGCCTTCAAATGACAAATTTCTTGAGAAATATTCTGTATCCATCTATTTAGTTTTGAGTATCATTATGTTATCTTAAGGTGAAAGTGACCAAAACTTGCCTTTTTTATAGAATGGGAAATTCATTTCTGGTAAGCTGAAATTGCTTTTGAATAATTTATAGGGAACAGAGAATTCATCAGATCTGATATCAGCAGCCATGAGATTGCCTTGTTCTGTAATGGGTGCTAGGGGAGCTGGAAAGCTGGAGTTGGTTAGCATGAGAATTCCTATCCAGAATCTCATACAGGTTAAAGGCAGGCGAAATTTAAGAAATGGAAAGCTGCGGTCAAAACTATGTAAGAAGGAACCTTTAAAAAAATAGCCTGTAAAGGATACTGTCTAGACCTCCCACCCCAATGCTGATATTCATTCTACCATAGTTGCCAGTCAGTAAGCAGGACCTCATCTCATAGCACCATCCTCTCCTCTTTTTCATTGGTAGGGAGATGATGATAACAGAAACAAGATGAAGTACTAAAGCCCAATAAAATGAAAACAGATTAATCCAAATAACGTGAGATAAAACCTTCAATTGATAACTGATCAATTCCCTATTTCTTACACTCAGATATTACAATTTTTTCTCCCACTCTTTTAGACCGGCTCCTGAAGCACTCTACCTCAAATCCCATCTGAAATTTAAAAATCTATAATCTTGGACTTCCCCAATATCCCATGTTTAGTCTCCTGTCCTTTAATTTTAAATGCTCTTATTAATCATCTTTTTGTATGCAAGGGATATAGCTAATCATTAGTCTAGAAACCAAGTTGAATAAGACAAAGTTCCTACTCTTATAATGGTTGGTGATTGAACTTAAGCTTTTAGCATGGGTAATATTTCTGCACATATAATGTGGGAAGGAAAATTCGAGGTAGAAGCAACAGCCTGAGGAAAGGCTGTATAGGAATATGTTGAGATCCAACTAAGGAACCATAGTGGATCAATTTGATTGCATCATGGGGTATATGGACAAGACTAATGGAGACTGAGACTGTAAGATAGATCAAAGCCAAATACTAACAAACCTTAAATTCACAGTAAAGAGCTGTCCCCCCTATGCGGGTGGCAATGAAGAACCACTGAGTGATTCTGAACCCCAGAAGCATAACTAAAAGATAAATGAAGCTATTCCTTAGGACTGTGGGGAGGTGCTGGGAGGTTGGGTTGTAGGGTGAGCTAGGAAGCCTTGCATTAATTAAGGCAAGAGATAGGAGGCTGAATTTGGCTGATGGCACTAAGAATCAGGAAAAGAAAATGGATTTCAAAAATATCTTAGATATTCGACTGCTATTCCAAATTTTTCCTGTTACCCTACACTGTTTTCACCAGTCTTATATCCTCTATCCCACTATACACCCTCCTTTACTGTCCCTTGACCAACCTCTCCAGCCCCTAACTATGGAAGTTCTTAACATGGAGTTCAAGGACTCCCAAGAATATAATATTAAAAGGTTCTTGGGCTTGGATGGGAAAATAGTTACATCTTTATTTTCACTAACCTCTAACTGAAACTTAAAATTTTCCTCAATTATAAAATAGGGAACAAACCACCATAAAATTGACTGTTCTCTCAATTTTTTAAATGATAGAAGTTACAGGTATTTTGTGTCATATTATAGTTATTGTTCATATATTAAAATATAGTTTGTATTCATCACTATTTCAAAATTAAGGTAGCAATTAGTTCCATTACCAGATTCTATTGTTTACCATGTTATTTAAAAAGCAGGTGCTACCATATCACACATTTTTCTTTAATATTTTAATAATGGTATTTCAGTATACTTGGTTTTCTTTGTAATCCTAAGTATTTTGATTTATGCATGTAAAAATGTTATTCTAAAAAAAGATACACAAGCTTCTCCGGACTGCCAAACATCAAGAAGCTTTGTAGAGATCTGTGTCATCATTTGAGGTCGTGGCCTGACATAATTTTCTGACCATCTCCAAGGTCTAGCTCTATACCCTTGAGAGGAAATATTCCATCTCTCACTCTTTTAAAAGGCAGCCTTGCCTCTGCTCATCACCTACAGACAAGGGAAGGAAAGATGTTCCCTCACTTGTCACCTCATTGCTGGTTTCACCTCTTCCCCCCCATTTTGTTTTCACTTTTTCTTCTATTTTATGAGCCTTCTTTGTACACCTTCAGAATGCCAGTGCTTTTGTAACCAAGCATAATTTCAATCTCCATTTTGTCCTTTTTTTCCTGGAGAATTCTTTCTATACTAAATAAAAATGCTGTTCTCTGCTGGATCTAGTCAGTTTGTTGTTGCTGCATACCAGAGGCCAACAACTTTTAAAGGTGAATGCCAAGTCTCCATTGATTCACTTCCTTATAAGAGAGAGCAGGAGGTGAGAGACAAATTTCCTGCTGGGAAATTAATGCTGTGTGTGAGGCACTCAACAAGCCTGTGGACCATACAGTGATGTGGGGAGAGAGGACAGGAAGGGAACTGTTGAATAACGAATGGAGAGAGGGTATTTTTAAGGGACAGGGAGTGCACCAAACATGAATTTCATCCAGGGTTGACCCTGACTGCTCCCACTGAATGACCTTGTGTGTTGAGAGTCTTGGCACATGTGAGTAAGTTGATAACCTCTGTTATGTAACATCTCAAAGGGCACACTCTTAGGCCACACACTAAAAATGAAAGCATAATAAATATTTTCTTTGTTGACATTGTGACTAATCTAGAATAATTTTAACAGATTTTGTTTTCATGAAACTTTCAATTTACCTCATTTCCTATGACTAAGAGATGGCACTGGTGATAGAAGATACTATGCGTTTTGTAGAACTTTGTGGATATTTTAGTACAATTTTGTTTTGTTGGGTCTTTTTTTCTTTTAACATACACATCAAATGACTAATGAAAAAAATAATTAGTTGGAAAATTATACACAGAATTTTCATTTAATATTCTCTCCCAGTATTGGAAGTAAATAATGAGGCTTCAGGGGTTGTTTCTGAAAATCTGTAACTTGACATTTGCAATAAAAATCAAAAAAACAGGAATATAAAGTTTGATCAATAAAATTGGAGCCACAGATACAAGGATGTCTAGTATCACAAAACGTAAGCTTAGAATTCAAATGACTTTTATAATTTGAAGAAGTAGTTGGTGGGTAGGGACAAATATATACTGAGGGAAGAGGAGCCAAATGTATGTTTCTGTGACACTAAAAATGTCACAGGGTTAGAGTGGGCTATAATCATCCAGAAATCAAAACTAGAATGGAAAATGCAAAAATGCTCACTCCCTGGCCACTGTGAAGTCACTGTTTTAGTAAGGACAGCACAAGGGGTGACAGGAAGACATGAAGAAGGAGGATAACTGTCCCAGGAAAGGTCAAAATTCATAGAGTATGAAAAAAAAAGAATTTAGAAGAAGTACAAGGGACATGACGTATTACATTTGGAAAAAAGAAAATTGTGAGAATTAGTGTGTTTGGGTGTGCAGACCAGTACTGTTCCATGGTGGTATTCAGAGCCCACAGGAAAAAAAAAAAAAAATTTTTTTTTTGGTTGCATCAGGCCGCTTGTGGAATCTCAGTTCCCCAGCCAGGATTGAACCCAGGCCATGGCAGTGAGAGCCTGGAATCCTAACCACTAGGCCACCAGGGAACTCCCTTAAAGGACAATGTATTAAGTTGTTCATAAGTAAATTTTTTTCCAATTTAATGGTTTATCCTTTCTTCTGCAAGTACATACCTCCTAATTTTCTAGTATCAAATTGTCTTTTTTTTTTTTAATACAAATGATAGATGTTAGATTTTTCTTAAACACTCCTCGCTGGGAAAATTTTTTTTAAAAAGAGGTGAAAAGTATATCCAATCTCTCTAATTTATTTTCATTTTCTACTCTTTGAATAGTTAGTTCAGACTAGTGATCCTGAACTTGTTTATTACATAAATCTTTCAGAAAAATTTTAACGCACATCCTTAGTGCATGGGATTATTTTATAAATCACATTCCTATGCTGCTCTGATAATATATTGATATTATTAAACTTACACAAAATATAAATTTAAAAGGATGAGATGAAAAATAAACATTAAAATTTATTTTACTTGTTAAAGATTCAAATGACCCATTATGTTTTCTCTCATCTTAAATATATTATTGAGACCACCTTATTTCATATACCTCATTGTTTTAAAGTCTTGGTTTAACATTTTGTGAGACAGGAACTCGAAGGCCTAGCTCAGAATTCTGTTTATTTTCATTCATAGTTTTAGTGACTGTCATAACTTAAATGTACACTTTACAAAGATAGAAGAGATCTAAATGGAAGAAGTGCCTTATTGGCTATACTTCCTAAATCATGGGGCTCATTTTTCAATCCCACCCACCAATTATGCAAAAATATTTCCTTTAAATTTGGCCAGTAAATTTCCATCTTCCCTGATATCAGTGACTCATCCATGCAAACTAACTGGGTAGTGTTGCTGTTTACTATTTTTAACAAGTGGACTCAGAAGATCTTATTTGGAAGATTTTAAAATTCCAAGTTCCTTAAATGTGGAGATATGAGTTTTTATAGGTGAAACACACTGTTTATGGCAACTAAATCATTAATGAGAGAAACATTCCCGAAATGCTTTTTTCATAACATGAGTTTCTTTCCAAAGCATTTCCTTTCTCATCCATTATTAAAAAGTGACCTTTACCTTGAAGGAGCAAATCAAGTTTGCTTATTTTTTCAAATATCTGCTAGATAACACACTACTGGTAGCTACTTGTCATCACAAAAAAAGGTCAGCAAACCTGGCAAGTGAGGGGTTTTGGGGTTTTTTCTTTTAATAAAGAAAACAATGTATAATTAATCTTAAATTTGACATGTTAACTTTCTGTAACATAACCAGCAAACCTCTGTGTTATGCAAAAGATTTTCAAGTTCACTGCTCCACATCATTAGAAAGTATTGTAAGAACTTTTAAAATAGAAGGTAATATAATTTCTGAATCCCCTTACTCACATACTAACTTAACACTGCAGCATGCTGAAAGTGAACACATAGCTGCGGTGTGCAGCCAGTTCCTCTGAATGTGGAACTCACACTCTTGCCCTGGGGAGGTGGAACCTTGGGTAGAGGTTCCTAACCTGTAACCACCTGAAATACAGTCTGTATGACGATGCCCGGGACAAGCTATGTATTCAATATTCATAAAGCTTAATTTATTATATTTTTAGCTAAAAGTCTAAAAATAGAAGTTCTAGTACTTTCTTCTTGCATCTCAGTCTCTGAGCTGTACATACCATGGATACTAAGGTCTTAATTGATTTGAATAATGTGTTTTTTATTTTTCTAATTGACTGTGAAAGGCCAATAGTTTAAATGGCAAAGTTTATTACACATTTCGATTGTCTTTATGAACATAGTGGGCTATTATATAGAGCGTGGTGTCCACAAATTCTTTAAATTTTCCAAGAACAATTAAAAGTAAAAGAACATAAAGCCTAGGAAATAACTAAGGATAAATTAAAATAAAAAAATTATTTTCAAGGAACATTGTTAAAATAAAAACAAATTCTGAAAACAAAAAAAACTTTTCTCTACAGATCTTTTCTAAAATATTAAACTACCTGAGATGAAAGGCAATCTGCATTACAACATGGTATTGGAGCCAGACTTCCTGCTGATCTATGAACACACAGCCCTTGGACTTTCATGTCTGAGTTTTCACAAGAAGAACCTAGGCACAGCCTTTCCTGGTTCACTAAGAATGTCATTCTCCCTGCAATTAAAAGATGCATTTGATTTCTATTAATACCACAATGATCATGTTCTCTTGTGATCATTACTCAAAAAGCTCAACCAATTGAAATCAAATACAAACAAAAATGTAATTGAAGACTACTGAGACTTATAAATAGTCTGAAATGAGCATCTAAGAAATAAAATACTGAAAACACTAGTTTTTGACATTTTGTTTAAGTTGATTTTTCACAAAATTGTTACATAAAATTAGAAGACTATAACAAAGGGCTCTAAAAGCAAAAGCAAATGAAATTACTACAATTGGGCCATATGAAACTACCAAGAAATAACAAGTTGCCAGAAATTTTAAACAATTTTTATATGTTTGCAAGGATACATATTCTTATAGTTTGTGCTTACTGATTAAACAACTAACACATCACCTATTATATTCATTGTTATAAGGACAAATTTCAAAAATACAGTCAATTCTTATTAGTCTCAGTAGTTATGTTCTATGAATTCACTACAAACATTGAATTAGAGAATACTGAACCATTGCTCCTAGGGAAACAGGGCTAGGTTCCTGCAGGCCTCTGGTCACAACATTTTCATCAGTCATTCAATACATAACCTTGTTTTATGTGGGTTTCTGTTTAAATATATCTCATTTAACATATATATAGGTGATTCATTAACATTGAATTCATGGCCTACAGCCCTATAACTTATGCTTGAAAGAAACTTAACTGACACAGATACAGGCATGCCTCACAGATACTGCGGATTCAGTTCCAAACTACTGCAATAAAGTGAATATCCCAATAAAGAGAGTCACATGAATTTTTTGGTTTCCCAGGGCCTATAAAAGTTATGTTTATACTATCCTGTAGTCTATTAAGTGTGCAATAGCATCATGTCTAAAAATATGTACATACTTTAATTAAAAAATACTTTACTGCTAAAAATTGCTAAACATCATCTGAGCCTTTAGTGAGTCATAATCTGTTTGCTGGTGAAGGGTTTTGCCTATATGTTGACGGCTGCTGACTGATCAGGGTGGTGGTTGCTGAGGTTGAGTGGCTGTGGCAGTTTCCTAAAATAAGACAACAATGAAGTTTGCTCCATCAATTGACTGCTTCTTTAATGAATGATTTCTCTAGCATGCAGTGCTGTTTGATAGCATTCTACTCACAGTAGAACTTCTTTCAAAATTGGAATCAGTCATCTCAAACTCCACCACTACTTTATCAACTAAGTTTATGTAATATTCTACATCCTTTGTTATGTTAACAATCTTCACAGCATCTTCACCAGGAGTAGATTCCACTTCAAGAAACCACTTGCTTAGCTCATTCATAAGAAGCGACTCCTCATCAGTGTAAGTTTTATCGTGATATTGCAGCAATTCAGTCACATCTTCAAGCTCCACTTCTAATTCTAGTGTTCTTGCTGTTTCCACCACATCCGCAGTTACTTCCTCTACTAAAGTCTTGAACCCCTCAGGTCATCTGTGAGGGTTGGAATCAACTTTTTTCCAAACTCCTGTTAATGTCGATATTTTGACCTTTTCCCGTGAATCACAAAAGTTCTTAATGGTAGTTAGAACGGAGAATCCTTTTCAGAAGGTTTTCAATGTACTTTGCCCAGATCCATCAGAGAAATTACTATCTATGCTAGTTATAGCCTTATGAAATGTATTTCTTAAATAATAAGACTTGAAAGTCTAAATTAGTCTTTGATTCATGGGCTGCAGAATGGATGTCATGTTAGCAGGCATGAAAACAACATCAGCCTCATTGTACATCTCCATCAGCACTCTTGGGTAACCAGGTGCATTGTCAATGAACAGTAAATATTTTGAAAGGAATCTTTCTTTCTGAGCAGTAGGTCTCAACAGTGGGCTTAAAATATTCAGTAAACCATGTTGTCAACAGATATGCTGTCATCCAGGCTTTGTTATTCCATTTATAGAGCACAGGCTGAGTAGATTTAGCATAATTCTTAAGGGTCCTAGAATTTTCACAATGGTAAATGAGCACTGACTTCAAGTCACCAGCTTTACTAGCCCCTAACAAGAGAGTCAGCTTGTCCTTTGAAGCTGGAAGCCAGGCATTGAGTTCTCCTCTCTAGCTATGAAAGCCCTAGATGACATCTTCTTCCAAAAGCTGGCTGTTTCATCTATATTGAAAATCTATTGTTTAATGTAGCCACCATCATTAATGATATTAGGTAGATCTTCTGGATAACTTGTTGCACCTTCTACAACAGCACTTGCTACTTCACCTTGCACTTCTGTGTTATAGAGGTGGCTTCTTTCCTTCAACCTCATGAACCCAACCTCATGAACTGACCTCTGCTAGCTCCAGACTTTTCTTCTGTAGCTTCTTCACTTCTCTTAGCCTTCACAGAATTAAAGAAAGGTAGGGCCTTGCTCTGGATTAGGCTTTGGCTTAAGGGAATATTGTGTCTGGTTTGATCTTCTATTCAGACCACTAAAACTTTCTCCCTATCAGCATAAGGCTGTTTCACTTTCTTTTCATTCATGTATTCACTGCAGTAGCACTTTTGATTTCCTTCAAGAACTTTTCCTTTGCATTCACAACTTGGCTAACTTTTTGGCACAAGAGGCCTAGCTTTTGGTCTATCTTGGCTTTCAACATGCCTTCCTCATTAAGCTTAACCATTTCTAGCTTTTGATTTAAAGTGAGAGATGTGTGACTCTTCCTTTCACTTGAACACTTAGAAGCCATTGTAGGATTGTTAACTGGCCTAATTTCAATATTACTGTGTCTCAGGGAATAGGGAGGCCCAAGGAGAGGGAAAGAGATGGCGGAATGGGGAGAACAGCTGGTGGTGAAGCAGTCAGAACACACACAATATTTATCCATTAAGTTTGCCGTCCTATATGGACACGGTTCACGGAGTCCCAAAATAATTACAGTAATAATAGCAAAGATCCCTGATCACGGATCACCACAACAAACATAGTAATAATGAAAAAGTTTGAAATATCATGAGAATTAACAAAATGTGACACAGAGACAGGAAGTGAGCAAATGCTGTCGGAAAATGGTACTGATAGACTTGGCAACTCAATGCAGGGTTGCCACAAACCTTCAACTTGTAAGAAATGCAGTATCTGTAAGACACAATAAAGTGAAATGCAATAAAATGACATATGCAAATATTTTCTCCATGGGGCACATCACCCCCATCACCTCCATGGGGCACATCTTGAATGCCTTCCTGCATTTAAGAACACTAGCCAGAAATTCAACACTGCCATTGGAGGCCATTTAAAGAACAAAATCACCAACAAAGAAACCCCATAAAAATGTAAAAACATGACACTAAATAGACCATGAAAAGGATACTTGTTTACAGAATAAGAGCTGAAATAAGAAGATAGAGCATTGCTTTGTTCAGCCTCAGCTGGGGACATGGCCTAGACAACTCAAATTTTTAGCAACTTTAAGCACATCCATGAATGATTGTGAAAGTGCTATGAGTATTGATTTGGGTCACTATGAATCAATTTTAGCAAGTAGGTGAATTTTCACATATGGAATTTATGAACAATGAGAATCAGCTATTGCCTGTAAAACTTAAAATACTAAATTAAGAGAATAGGAAAGTGAAAGATGATTCTTTTTTTGTTGTCAAGTTTTATTAAAAATGGGAAGAAAGTATTCCAGTAAAAATGGCAGATATTTATTATGAACAAAATGGGATTTTGTTAAGCACTTAGCAGGGTTTTAATTTCAATAACCCACTGAGGTGGTTTATATTATTATGCCCATTTAAAGATGAGAAAACTGAGGTTTAGAAGAGAAATCATATTTTCCAAGCTCATTCAGCTGCTAATTGGCTGAGCTAGAACTCTGTGTACACTCAAAAGATCAGAGCGCTCCTGCAACTCCATGAAATACGACCTTCCTAAATCTAATCCTAGTCACTAATTTTGAAATAGATTGATAAGTTTACCATAATGTCACTTTTTTGGCCAGAACTCAGCTGCATTTTTTAAACAGTTTTTCCTTTGTTCAGGTTCCTGTAAACTTTTCATCTAAATTATTAATCTTAGCCATGCACAAATATTTTGTTGACATTCTTGTAAACTCTGGAATATAAAAGAACATCATGTAGCCCTTCAGATAACACAGCCCTTTTTTCTTATATTTGTGCAGGAACACACTCTTTTGAGTTTACAGTAATTTCTCAAAAAGAAATTAGGAAATGTGTTCTTCCAGGAACACAGATGGTATATAAACACTTGTTGCAGCTTAAACATGCAGCTAACTCTTCTTTATATTTTATTATAAGTAATGGGAGATTTTGTCACTTCTCTGTTCAAAAAGTTTCAGCAATTCCTTATTATCCATAGAGCAAGGTCACACTCCTCAGCCTGGTATTAAGAGTCTCTACAATAGGGATCCAACTTCCAGACTTACCCCCCATAGACCATAGTATTCCTCAATGCTAACTCGGCACCATTCAGCCCCTTCCACTTGGTGCTACCCCAGAACACCCTTTCCCTCCAACTCCTAGACAACTTCTCACACCATTTCTTCTGCTTGCCTCTCTTACCCTCCAGTGTCTACAGATGTCAAAATATAGCTTCCTTCATAAGACCCTCTGAGTATCTCCAGGTCATAATTAATTTATTCCATCTCCATACTCCTATATGTCCTTGTCTTTAAGAAACTGCCTACACATTGTAGGTGCCCTACAAATGTTAGTTAACAGAAATGAAAGGAAAGAGTCATAAATATCTGGGACTTAGGCATATCTCTTAGGACATCTTCTAAACAGGAAAGCTGAGATATCATTGCTGACTCTTGTTGAAAAATGGAGACTGACTAGCTATTTGGTAATCAATCAGTAACTTGACACTTAAAATACAGGTTTTGAAGCTCTTTGTTTTTGCTGGCACTCTCTACACAATCCTAGCTGCCTGTAGAGATATTTATTACCCACAGATTTGGTAAATCTAAATCTTGGGCTGATGAGATCTAAACCACGTTAGGAACTATCTTCTGATCTGTAAACTATGCAGATTTCATTTATGGTGCTCTTATGAACAAAAACATGCCTATGTCCTTGCACTCAACTCCCAGTATGAGAGTGAAGGGTGACTAACAGCACCTTCTCCATGAAGTGGAGGGTGTATTGAGGCAGTAGTAAATGGAATGGGGAATAGTGCCAAGAAATGGAGCTTTCAAAGGTAGGTTGGGATGAGATGGTAGAGAGACTTATTGAACAGTGAAAGATGTTTGGGCTTCATTCCCAAAGGACTCACTGGAGGCTTTAAGCAAGGATATGACATACTCATATTACCATTTTTTAAAAACAGATTTGTCTTTTAAACATGGCAACATGAAGCACTACCTGGAAAAGAAATTGTTAGCAGGAGAGCTTAAGTTATATACTTTATTAACCCTCCTGGTGGGAAAGGAAAAGTGTAGCTTTCCAAAAGTATTCCACTAGGGAGGCAATCTTAGGAGGATGGAAAGCTGCTGGGTCTCAGGACATTTTCCCTAACCCACTTGGAAGATTGTTTCATTCTTCAGCTTCCAATGCCCTAAATGAGCACTGACTTCAAATGAGCTATTGCCCCAAAGAACAGCATTTTACCACTGATAAATTTTTACTCTTTCCTGAAGATTTTGAGTGAGTTACAAACTATTCATTATTGATGGGGAAACCTGTTTCAGTGAATTTGCGCTTGAGGACATTTATGAGAGGAGGAAGTGATGATGAAAATATAGCTATTGACCAGGAGCATTTCTTCCAGGTTTCTTACTCAAGCTTCTTTTAAACTAGAGGGAAACAAAGAAGCAAAACTGCTTCTAAGAAGAACTTAGAGTCGAAGATTTCTAATAATACTATTTTAGATCTCCCATGTGTTAAGCATTTACTTTCCTTATAGGTATTGGTGCTAGATACTTGGCATATCTTATTTCATTTACTCTTATAACAATGATATGAGATACTAATGCAATGCCTATACAGCTTCTGCATGGAAAATGGTTTGGAGGGGATCAAGGGTAGGACTGGGGGGCCAGTTGAGGTGCTACTACAGCAACTCAGACAAAGTAGATCTGTACAAAAGTAATGGAGGCTGCATAGACCTGAGATAAGGAAACATACTAGAGGTGAATTTTAAAGGTAGGGCTGATAGGACTTGCTAAATGCCCTTAGCTCCTAAACCATTCTTTGTTTTGGTAGGAGCTGGAACCCCTGCGTACTACTGGCACACTAGAGTCATCAGTCTTAGAAAGCAAGTGCTGCTTTCCTGGGTGACTGATTTGACAAATAAATAATTTACTTACTAACCAGAAACATCTAGCCAATGGAAGAAGAAACAACTCAGAGCCCAGACTGAACAAGTCAAAAAGCACACTCCGGTTCTATACTGTCATAAAGAATGGAAAAGCAAGGTCAAAGATAGGAGCAGGCACCAAAGTGGATGCCTTTGAGGGGATGAGTGTACCTGTGGTCTAATTTCAGGCTCCACAGAATTTCCTCCTTCCAAGAAGTAAGAAGAATGATTTTCTCCATAGTGGAAAAGAGAAGGAAAGAAATAGCTTTTTCACCCCAGCACCATTTGTCAGACCTGTCTGAGTACCATCCTCCACTCCTTCGTACAGCCTGCAGGCCAGAGTCCCACTTGGCTGGTTACAGTGAGGCATTCCTATACAGTAGACAAGACTTCAGGCTGTGGTCTCTACCCACAGCCCTCTCACTGCAGAGTTGTCTAAAATGCCAACTTGGGGACTGAAGACCCAGAGAAGGGGAAAATCCCACAGCAGACCAACAATGCTGCCCTGTCACACAAGAGGTATTTCCTTCCCAGGGAGAAGACTAAAATAAGCCTTCGCTCCACCAAGCCCTCCAGGACCTTGCTTGCAGGATTTCCCTGAAATCACCTCCCCAACCCCAGCTCCACCACCCCACATAGTTACACCTTTCTCCCTCAGTACCAAGAGCCAATCTCAGCTTCCTCAGGAGGGATCTGACCCCAGCACACAGGTCTTGGGGCTACAGCATGATTCCCATTTATCCCACAGTTTGCATAGTTATGTTTTTCTTTGTGTGCCACACACTACCCCTCCCCTCTAAGAAACCCTCTGTGAATTCCTAATTCTCCCCAGGAATGAAACCACGTGTCCTCTCATCACAGAGGCTCCGCATCACAGGGGTTCTGCACAGTTGAGGGAGGCCATCCTCCCTTTTACCATTAGCAGTGGGAGTGCCCATGGGGAGCTCTGAGGCTCAGCATTTACCAGCGAGAATCTCTTCTGAGGGGTAAGGGAAGAGGAAGTTGTATAAATGAGTTTTAGAACATTGCACATCCTCTCTTTCTGCCTGGCCTCCAAATCCCTTGGCCTTGTGCATAATTGCTCTGTTCTCCAGTGCCTGGTGGTCTTCTGCAGCTCCAGACTTTTCTCACAGAGCTTAAGAAGCCTCATCTCAACCTAGCTGAGCTGGTCAGCCGGCCTTATGTTCTCCTTGCCCAGAACAATCAAAACAGATCACTCTTCTGCTTTTTTATGTACACCATTTTGATTTAATGGTTCCATTTCTGCCCCCAACCTGTCACTCTCTAGATTAATGCTGCATCTTACCTTCTTCACACCCCTAGATCCCCCAAATAATTTGTGGGTGAGTACCTCCATTTTTATTGACAATGGAAAACAAAGTCCTTTGCTAAAAGAATAGCACAGAGTCCTGATGCTGGTAAAGAAGGTGCCCTCTAGCTCTGAGTCCCTCCCATCACAGCTAGACCTCACCCCTGGTCTCTATTTTGGGAAGCTTTTCATCCCAAAGGCCACAGAGGCAACCAATTGCCTGAAGAGAATGGCACTATGATGAACATAGAGGCCACTCTGGATACTGTGTGCTGTTAGTTGATTACACACTTTCCCAAGGCTGTCCTTGGTACATATGCAGTGAATGCTAAATGGCATGTACTCCTTGTTCCAGCAATTAGTTTTGATCACTCTGGCTTAATGCTGTGTCCAGTTGTTCCGTAAGAGAAAGGAAACACTCTGCCTCTGCACCATTTATTTTTATATATGCATTTAATGAAGACTTACTGAAGCCTAGGCATTGTGAGGGATAAGAATGGATCATTCCCTACCCTCAAGAAGCTAACAGCATAGAAGAGGAGAGAAAATATGTAAGTACACTACAATGTACAGGGCTTCCCTGGTGGCGCAGTGGTTGAGAGTCCACCTGCCGATGCAGGGGACACGGGTTCGTGCCCCGGTCCGGGAAGATCCCATATGCCGTAGAGCGGCTGGGCCCGTGAGCCATGGCCGCTGAGCCTGCGTGTCCGGAGCCTGTGCTCCACAACGGGAGAGGCCACAACAGTGAGAGGCCCGCGCACCGCAAAAAAAAAAAAAAAAAAAAAAAATACAATGTACAATATGTTCCAGTGCTTGGAAGAGGGAGAAGAACCCTTCCTTTATTCAACAAATATATGCTAAGCAAGGTTTAAGGCATGAAGATACAGAGTGAAAAAGGCAAAAGAGGTACCCACTCTTGTGGGGAGAGATGATCATTACACTAGTAAAAAATTAAATATACAAAGTTAATTTTAAAAGGGGTCAATGCAATTAACAGAACAGGAATAGGATGGGGCGAAGGTTAACTTAGAGCAGGTATTCAGGTAGACCCCTCTAGAGAGGTGACTTCTTTGAATGATGAGATGGCTGTAACTGTACAAGACCTAGAGAAAGAACAATATGGGCAGAGGAAACAAGTGCAAAGGCTGTGAGGTAGACACAGGATGGGAGCTTTAGGAGACAAGTGATACTTCAACTTCAAAGACTGAGGAAAATGACATTTCTGAAAAATAAAATGGCATAAGAAAAGGCACTGAACTGGGAAAGCATGAACTGCACTGAGTTGGAAGCAAGCATGAATTTGAGTCAAGGTCTAGTAAAACCTGAAATTCAAAAGATAAGATGAGGTAGATTATTGACGGAGAGCCCAATAGGGCTATGGCTGTGGATTGTATCCTATGAGCATGGAGCACTGCAGGTTTTAGAGCAGTCTCTGACTTGATAAGAATGTGCTTTAGGAAGATTTCTCTGGCATTAGCGGGAACCATTTTTGCCTTTGACAAGCAAATAGTCCTCTGTGCTTTAGTCAAAGCTTCCTATTTCCTGATACATATTCATGCCTTGGTTTTTTGTAAGAGGCTGGGCTATAAAATAGTTTTAAGTAGGGCTAGCAATATAATTTGTGGGGCCCTGTGCAAAATGAAAATGTCAGGCCCTTTGTTCAAAATGAAGTTTAAAAGCTTTTTCCTTTCTCCAGCTGTCTCTGTCGTGACTTGTCATGGTGCTTTGTATTTGTTATTTAGTACAAAATAACTCCTAAAGCACAAGGATACTTGCCAGACAAGTACAGACCCTCACAGGTACCAGATGTCTTCCTCCGACCCAACACCCCGGCACCCACGCCCAGCACCCCACAGTGGGGAAGGCAGCAGTGGTCTCTGGGTGGGAGCAAGAGAGGAGGAGGCCTAAACCCCATCCCACAGAGACAGGGAGGTGGACTCACACATGGGTGGGCTCCAAGCCCCTGGTGCATGCTCCGTTGTTTCTTCAACTTCACTTACAAAACATAAATTCAAAGATAAAATCATTAAGGATTTCAAGATGCTCATTGCATCCTTCTGCTGTGGGGCTTTGTGCAAAGGCACAGGTGGGACACCCACGAAACCTGCTCTGGCTGAGACCTGAGGAGAAGGCCTCAATACAGAGTTTTTCCTCGGAACTTAAACTCACTGAGCTACTGTCCTTCAAAACCACATGTGCTACTACTGTTTTATAAGACGTTACCATTGGGGGGAACTGAGGGAAGGGTACATAGAGCCTGTCTTTATTATTTTTTTCAACTTCCTATGAATCTACAATTATTTGAGAATAAAAGGTTATATACTAAAAACCCTCACGCATATGCTACTTTTCTGAAGAAAGGAAGGGGTGGAGGGTGCCGGGAAGGAAACCAAGAGCAAGATTGGGAGGATGAAATTAAAGTCACTTAGTGGTATTCAGCTGGACATCACAAGTTATCTTGCAACCTCAGCTGGAAAGGCAAAAGGAGCGTGGTCAGGCTCACATTCCAAAGGTGAAGGACAGATCTGCTTGTTTCTGACCACACTCCCCTGTTCAAATCCACTAAATGATCATTTTCTGATTGCTCCCTATATACAAGGAATGCACTGCACTGCCCTATGCTCTCTGAGATTACAAGTGCATTTTATGCAAGGAATGCATTCCCAAGAGTTGATGGAATCCAAGACTAATCTTGACAAAGAACTTCTAGTTGCCAGCTAAAGCAGTACTACCTCATGGCAATAGAGTGAACAGAGTTTTCTTGGCCCATGTGTGTTGAAAGTCTCTATTTTTTATATAATTTGAGAGTATCCACCTTATTTCTGACTTTGTGCATGATGTTTACATAATACTATTCCAAATTTGCACAGTTCAGATTGGCATAAAAAGATCTACACAGATTTTAAAGGGATATTGCTGGAAGTAAATAAACTAACATATATAAACCATCTAGCATAATTCTTGGAACAAAACAGGCAGAAAATTAAAGGTAGGCACTCTTATTGCTATTATATTCAGTAATATTTCCAATAGATCACAGTCTTCGATCCCAAAGAAAAGGATCTCCGAACTACAAAGCTGGGAGAGGTCCATTTTTCTAAAAAAAAAAAAAAAAAAATCAGTGTGAACAGAATAAAGTAGAGCTCATAGAGTTTCTACGAAAATACCATTTAGCACTGAAGTTCTAACTGTTTTTCCAATGAAGGGAAAATTAATACCCAGTCAATTCTACTGCTTCTGTGCAAATGTGGAACAGAGTAACAAATTAAAACTACACACCATCCCAAAGCTTTGTTCTAGTCAGTGATTAGAATACCTCTTCTCTTATGTTATTTTTCTTTGCTCACATCATGGGGGAAGGACTAGTAACCAGTGAGATTTCTGAATTAAAGGCAAACACTGTAGAGGCACTCTGCATGATCATTCCCTGAATGGACATAAGTAGCCTATCATGTTCTTCCACTCCTGGGTAATAGCTCGTGAATGAAGGACGTTTAAGCAACAGAGCAGGACCAGGGCACCAGGGTCCAGAGCACCCAGCACTGTCTTCATACAGTCTAAAGACAAGCTTCCCTTTGGATCTGGCCATTGTCATCATCGTCATCTGTCCTGAACAGCATGTCCTCCAGAGCCAGGCTTATACTGTGGTGGGGCCTCAAGAGCTGAAAGAAGGCCAAAGCTGCCTGACAAGTGCACACATTCCAGGGAGAGGGAAATTTTTCTGAAAACAGAAGTAGGAAGACTTGTCTCTGGAGAGGTTATGTCATAGCAGTGAAGAAACAACAGAACACCAGAAACTTATTGCAGAAGAAACTATAGATAGTGCTGGATACCAGGACCACAGGCTCCTTAACAGTTGTCCACCGGATCATTTGGTATTTAGTTGAGAACTTCCTCTGGCTGCAGCACTGTCTTACCTACTATCTGTGAAAAACACACACTGTCTGCTCACATGGAGCTGGTATCTACCTTGGTCCATAACACCCAAGTGAAACAGTTCATCTCACGACAGATGAAGAGCACCAGCTTTGGATTCAGGCCTCAATGCTGCTAACTTTCTGCCTGAGTGGAACTGGGCAATTCGGTGAGCTTTTCCAAGCCTTAGTCCTGAAGTATAAAATGGGGATAATAACATCCCTGTTCTCCCAAGGTGAACGTGAACACGGCAGGTAGGAAATCTGGCCTTTACGAAATACATCTCGTTTCATGGAGACAGTCCCATGTTGTGGTTATGTAAACCATGGTTCACATCCTGGCTTTACCACCTATTAGCTGCATTTCCTTGGTCAAATTACTTAACCTCACTTGCCCCCATTTCCTTGTTTGTAGAATGCAGATAATATAGCCATCATAGTGTGATGGTTTTACAACCTTGCCCAACTCAACAAAGAGTGTTAAGACAAATCTTTCTAGATGTGAAGAGTCAGGGTCAGTTTGCCACCATTTAATTTTCACTCCAGGCAAGACCCAATGGCATTCAGAAATCATGTACACTATTTTTTCAGCAATATGCTCGAAATTTCTTTTCCCTTTCTCAAAGGTCTAAGCCATCCAGAAGATTTCTTGAGGTTGAACAGAAAGGGGTTTGCTAGAAACTCTCAGTCAACTCTGTGGACATAACAAAGCAACTACTGCAAAGAGCAGGTGGTATTCTGACCCTTTTTATTACCTCCCTGGGGTTTCACAGTGGATCATAGGATAGGTTATCTCACTGGAGGTGGGTTCAATGGGAAGGCTCCTGTCTATTATTTACTAGATATACTAAACCAGCAGGCCACCATAATTTCCAGATGCACAGAGAGAATTCTCACAGGAATGTGGCACATGTTACATGTTCTCTCCCCCTGTTTATAAACTTGTTGTTTATCTTCTGAAAAGGGGGACCTTATTCTGACCTTATGACATCTTACTTAAGAACAATAGACCATAGTCCTAATTTGCTAATTTCACTTGGTTCCCCAGAGAAAGAAGAAAATTTTAAATTATATCGTGACGCTTAGGGGAGCACGTCGGCCCATACATAGAGTATCTGATGGAGAATCTTCAAGATGAGATGATCAAATGACTAAAAGTGCACAGCACAGTTCCTGGTGTGTGATAAGAACTCAATCTCAATAAATATTCGCCAAAAACAAAAGAACCACAAGAGGCACTATATAATTCCTCACTCAATTATATGGCACAGGCATGCTTTGTAAGAAGAGAAAGAATGGTGATGGCTATAAGAAGAAAAACATGACTTCACAAAGGAGGAGGAATTTGAGCTGGACCTTGAAGGACAGCTAGAATATGAATGAGCGGAAAAGAGATGGGAGGGCATGAATGGTGAGGGAAAGTTGAGTGCAGACAGAGAAAGAATGAGTGGTATGTTCCTGGGACACAGGACTACTAACAAAATTAGATAGAATTGGTGGGGCCTATTTATAGAGGGGATTGGGAATCAGCAGGAGAACCCTGATTGGATATTTTGATGTGTTCATGAGTCTATCAATCTGGGTCCATTCAGGAGATAGAAATCACAGAGTCAGGGTACTGCTCCCTGGTGTCTGCACTGGAATATCCACAGAAACAAATGTCCATACTGTTGGTGAGCGGAAGCTGACGCTTGGGCACACAGAAGGACCTGGGTACACAGATAGTGCTGGGGTGCTACCGTGTGTGCTGCTGGAACTGGGGTCTGGAGAGGCCTTCCTGTGTAAGAACCTAAGGTACTTTTGGGTACCTCAGGCCAAGGGGTCCAGAGTTCCCTACATGTCCAGCCCCACAGGGCTGAGGAGAAGGTGTGCAGGCAGAAACTTGGGCTAAAGCACAGGTTTCATTGTCTGGGGCTCCCCACTATGCCACTACTGTCCAAACTGGGCGCGGAGGACACCTGGGGAAGTTGCATTCTGCAAGCTCTTAGCACCGTCAGAAACCTCGAGGGCTGAGTAGTGGAGAAAAAGAAAGCACTGTCTAGTTCCTTTGGAACTATCCACAGGAACCAGGAAGAAGAACCCTTCTTCCTGTGATATCTCTCCAGTGCTCTGTACAGGCGGAGTTGAACTTCATGCCAGCTGGCACAGGAAAATATTTAAAGGTTCAAGATCCATTTTCAGGAGTCAGGCAGTGAAGGATACGTTAGGAGCTAAGAGGCAATAAATTGGCAACTGTCACCATGGGCAGCGCAATGGAAGCAGACCTTCGGGGGTGATTTCAGGCAGTTTGGATTACATTGTCAAGATTGTACTGGCGACAAGAGAAGCTCAGCCAGGAGGCTGCTGTAGTGACATAGGCATGAGATACCAAGGCCTTGGACCAAAGTGATGTCAGTAGGAAGGCAATGGAGGGGTTGGGTAAGATACTTTGAAGGCAAAGGATCATGAGTAATAATGGACAAGCTGGGTTTGGAAAATTCCAGAGTCTAAGAACATGGCCAGAAAGGGGCTAAGGAATTGTCAAGAATGAGAGAGGCTGAAGACTAGGAAATCCACCTAAGGTTAAAGCCCATGTAGGTCCTTAGTGCCTAGCACAACGTCCGGCAGAAGGTACAGACACACTCAGTAAACACTGGTGGAAGGGAGGGAGGGAGCGTGGGTGGTAAAGAGAGAGAAATCCTTTAAAAGGTAGAATCTTAATCCAGGAGGGGCAGGGTTTGGCAAAGGTCCCCAAAGCAGGATGTGATCCCAGAGGGAGGAAGGGCCAGGAGTAAGGGCCTGGCTCTTGGCAGCAGTCAGCCTCTACCTGTGGGCTATGGGACATCCCCAGTCCAAGTGTAACCAGAAGCAGGGACTGAGTCCTCCAAATCCCTGAGAACATTTAATGAACTTTGTCACCTAAATGACAAGAATCCAGGCACAGGAGCCAACCACTCAGATTATCACAACTCTCTTCCAAGATATGACAGTGAAGTCGCCCAGGCTCTCTCCCTCTCCGCTCCCTCCTCCCAGTAATACCACCAGTGGTTCTGGAGCAGGGGCTGTTCCTTTATCCCTAGGCTTTTGAGTCCTAGGGATATAACAGTGATGCTTCATTTGTACTTAAACTGAAAGTGGATCCCAGATGTGGGAAAGAATGAACCTTCACTGAACAGCTGTTATGCACCTCACAGAGAAAGGTACTCCTACCCCCATTTTACAGACGAGGACACAGATTCTCACAGATTCTGAGAGACTAAGTCTTTCCCCTTGTTCATGCAGTATGTCATTCTTGGAGGAAAGAAAAGACATATATAGGAACTTACTTTAATAAAGTTCCCCTGTCATCCGTTTTAAAGCTTCTTGGTTGACTAATTTTTTAGGTTCTTACTCTTCACTTTCATCAAATTCTACATAATAATGAAAGCTAACATGTACAGCTCACTTACAAAGTGCCTGGCAGTGTTCTGAACACTACATATATATTAACACAATCCTTATAACAACCCTATTTTACAGATGAGGAAACTGAGGCACAGAGAGGTTAAGTAACTTGACCAAGGTCACATAAGTGACCTAATAAGTGGTACAGTGAGGAGTCAAACCCAGTTGGTCTGGCTCTAGAATCCATCCACAAAACAGCACACTGAGTTCAGAGGGAAACCTCATAGGACAAACAATCAATTGCAGAGCGTAAGATGTAGAATGTCTTGATTTTACAGTTAACCTGGTAACTTTTTGACAATTTTGAACAGGGTCATGACTACTTAGATTCACTACCTCATAGTTTTTCTGTTGTAATAAAACTATGGAGCTGTAGTTGTTATATTCTAAGGGATAGTTTAGGAGCCAAGTAAAATGTTGACAAATGAGACATGTAATTGAGGTCAGAAGTGTATTCAAACCTGTCAAGCCCAGGTAGCCAGGACCCCAACATCATTAGCATCCCTCCACTTGGCCAGCTTTCCAGCAGGAAGCTTGGGTGCAGCATAATGTGTTGGTGGAGATGAACTCCCTCGGCCCCCAAAGCCGCCCATGTTTCCCGGAGCCCAGTCTCCCTAGTGCCAGGAAACATGGTGTTGCCAGCATGTATTTGTCACTCCGAAAACATGGTTCACCACTCCAGGCAAACTGAAAAGAAAAGCACAAAATTCTGAGTTTGGAGCCAGTTACCTCTGCTGATGTCACAAATAAGCTAGGCTGCATTATAAAAGCAGGGAAAGAACAGTAACCATACTTTTATTCAGACTAGCGAGTTGCTGCAACTGTGGGGTGCAATGAAATTGTCATCATCTCAAGTTCTTGATAAAAGCAAAAAGAGAAATAGTAAATTCACAAAGCTTTGACAAGGCACCCAGTACCACTTACAAACAAGGGCCTGACCTACATGCTTGCTTTACTTTCTGCTCTGTTCTTCATCCATCCTTCCTTGCCTGCCCGGAGGGAAAGAGGAAAGCATAAATAAATAAACAAATACACACATGCATATATGTATGTATATAATAATCTTGAGTTGTGTAGTGAGGGGCTTGAGCCTTTAAATAGAGTCAAGACTTCTATTTAATCCCAGGACAAAGATAGCAAAGATCGCTACAGTGAAAGCACTCTTACATCTTTCCTTCTTGCCTTTGCAGGGTTTGCTGCTATCAGGTAGCACATGAACAGAGGCCATCATCTCATAGCTACCAAGGAGTGATGGTTTTCAGTTACCATTGGGCAGGGCATGCCTCCAAACTGCTGCCTAGAGATAAAGGGCTCTCAGAATCATTAATAAGACTCCGAGAGACTCTCCATCTTCAATTTTGCTTCAATCTGCTAGCTTTAAATACAGCACTCGAGATGTGTATTTCATGCACCCTTTCATGTGGTGCATTGCTTTAGGACATGCTTTCTTTCCCTCTAAATTTATCTTGGCTCTGTTTTCCCGACCAAGAATCAGCTGTTTTTCATGGTTAAAGATGCCTTTTTCCTCCTCCTTAGTTTGTGGATTTTCATGGTTGTGCCTTCAGATAAAATGACCCATTGTTGGTATAATGTCCCAATCTTTTCTCTTCCCTTAGACAAAGAGGCCTAGCAACAACAATAAAAAATTTCTAACATGTTCAAACCAAAATTCTGACCAACACAAATAACCCAGAGATATCTGTAGGTAATTTTATTTTACCAGAGAGCCCAAGTTGCAGACAGACACAAATGCCCTTGTCTGTATTTTTCTTTATAGAAATAATTAAATTTAGAAGTGAATTCACTCTGGGTTGGGTTTTTGTCATTATTATTATTTACTATTTCCCTCTTCTGAGCACTCTGACCTTTGGGATTATTGCTGTAGAAATCTTATTTCCATGATTGACAATGTCAACATCATCTAAGGCCATATGGCATAAACAGCCCAAGTTCTTTTATTCTCAGTCGAAAGCTTCTGGACCTCACTAAACAATTCCTTGGTAAATCCCTTCAGCATCCCTGCTATTTTAATCAATCCTGCACACATGAAGCAGCTGGATCTCTGCTTCATGATTTGTCTCAGGAATAGAAAAATGGAGCTAGAGCCTTCTTATGCCTTGGAAAGAAGAATATAAAATTGCGGGGAAGCCAAAGTCTTAAAGAAATTTTCATTGTTTCTAGTTCTGACTTGAGTGAGACTTTTGGCAGAGCTAGAGGGAAGGAATCAGACAGAACCTATTTAAGAATTATTGCCAAACTGAAGGATTGAGTTTTGCTTAAGGGATGAGTTAAAGACCCCAGGCCATGGCAATAAGATAGAAAAGAGATTTGTTTTCCTTTATCTCTAGAAAACATTTGATTGGGGAATATAGAACGACAGTCCAAGCAGCATTAGGATTAGACTGAATGGAGAACCTTTTCCAACTCTTGTACCTCCATGACGGTGGAGCTTAAAGGTGCTTGGGCTGGTGAAACCAAGAGAAAAAGAGTAAGATGAGTAAGTACAGCTGCAAGAGCACCTGCACCTGCTACACAGGCTCTGTGTCCATGGTTTTATTGCAGCTGCTCCCAGGGCCACAGTGGGCTCGTAATCACGGGCAATGAGGCAGCAGCTTAGATTAGTAAAAATGGAATATGGGCCATGATGGAGACCATGTAAGAAATAGTAGCCCTCATTTTTAATCTACTCCATTCGCCATTCATTCTCCTCACACAGATGAAACTTGAGCAGAGGCAAAGAGACTCATAAGTGACTTCAGATACTATTCTTGGTTGTGTGTCATATGTCATAGGAGTGTATTCCTTTGCACTGTCCCACAGCAAAGGATGAAGGAGAATACTGGTAGTTTCAGTTACCTAATAGTGCTGATACAGAGAGACAACCATATTATAGCATCTTATCTGCCTAATGGGTCCAAAGGATAGCAGACCCACTGAGTATTTATTTGCTCTTAGCAAATGAGCACATCTGTCACTTATTAATAGAATAAAATCTTCAGGCTTTATTTATGTTTCCCCATTTCTTTTTGCAGTTTAAGATGCTCCTGCAAGATAGCTACTCTTTATAGGCATGCAAACTCTTTATCCCTATTAAAGCAAAGGAAAATATATTCTTCTGGTTTCTAATGTCATTATTATTGGCCATAGACAATTATTATAAGATGTGCTGCCTTCTTTATATTTACTAAAACAGAGCAAAATTTTAGATCTCTGTCTATATTCCAGGAAAGCTCATGGCTTCAGGAAATATTCTGTCTCCTAAAATGTAAATACTACAGCTTTCAACTGCCCAAGAAACCAGACATGTGAGAGATGTAGTGTGGAAGACAGAGCCAGAAAACAAGTGCTTAAGTTCTGTTTCTGTCTATGTAACCTTGGGGCATCTTACTGAAACTCAGTTTCTTCTTCTAGAAAACGGGGAGAATATTAGCTTCCTGCTTTATAGAGTAGTTGTGAAGAGTAAAAAAGACAGGGTCCACGAAAATGTTTTATAAACTAAAGTGCCATACAACTATGAGATATTACTTTTAGTGGAGCATGTATTTGTATATATCCACTTGTGAGTTGCAAGAAATTTTTTGTATATGTGTATAAATTCACACATACATATTTATGTATTTTGGTGGGGGGATGGCCATAGTTTTCATCAGCATCTCAAAGGAAGTCATCACCTAAAATTGATTAAGAACCTCTGGGCTAGTTGGTGTTCCGCATCAACACTCATTAGAAATATGCAACTTAAAACCACTAGGAGATACCAATATACACCCAGTAGGATGGCTGTTATCAAAAAGGCAAGCAATACAGAGTATTGGCGAGGGTGTGGAAAATCTGGAACATTCACACACTGCTGATGGAAATGTAACCTGGTACAGCCACTTTGGAAAACAGTTTGGCAGTTTCTTACAAAGTTACACTTACCATACGGCCCAGCAATTTCACTCTTAGTAATCTACCAAAGAGAATGAAACCATATGTCCACACAAAGACCTGTACACAAATTTTCATAGCAGCATTATTTGAAAGAGCCCAAAACTGGAAAGAAAACTCTCCATCAACTTGTGAATGGATAAACTAAATGAGGCATATGCATATAGTAGAATATAGCTCAGCAATAAAAAGGAATGACACACTAATAAGAACTACAACATGGAGGAAACTTGAGAACATTACACTAAATGAAAGAAGACCCTACAGTGTATGATTCTACATATACAAAATGTCTAGAAATGGCAACTTTATAGGGACAGAAAATAGATCTGTGATTGCCTGTAACTGGAGGGGAAAGGGTGGCAACTGATTGCAAACAGACTCAAAGGAAATTTGGAGGTTGATGGAAGAGTTCTAAAACTAGATTGTAGCAATGGTTTCACAGCTCCGTAAATGCACTAAAAGTCACTAAGTTGTACACGTGCAATAAGTGACTTTATGGTATGTAAATTTTATCCCAGTACAGCTGTTTTTAGAAAAGACATGAATAATGGACAGGATATTTTGACATATAATTGTAAAATAAATACAAATAGCAAAAATTTACCTATAAACTGATTTTAGTTTTGCATACATGTTTCAAACTACTGTCATTTATAGAAAAGTGTTCTTTATTCTCTCTATGCTGCAGTTTCCTGACTTGTAAAAAAAAAAAAAAAGATAATAAAAGTAACTACCTCATAAGCATTTGTGAAGATAAATCAATTAATAGATTTAAAGAATTTAGAAGAGGGCCTGAAACACAATAAGTATGGAATCATGTTAATTATAGCCACTAACTAGAGCTCTCATGCCACTACCGAAAACATATATTTTGTAACATCAATTTCTTTTGATGTTCTTTTCTCTGATGGGAAAAATGGGCATGAATGATTAATGATACTCTCCCAAGTTGACATAAATAAATGCATATTAATAGAGGCTATTCAAAAGGGATGTAGAAAATTTGGAGTTTGATGTAATATATCACAGAGAGCATAATCTACAAAAACTCATTTTGGTTTTAGTTTCATTTCGGAACAAAACAATCAATTCAGAAAAATAACTTTAGTCCTCCTTTCCTCCCTCATTTTCTTCCTTATCTGCTTAGTTGCAGTGCCCATTCTGAACCTCTTCTTATCAATTACAGGATGAAGGAAAATGCCCACCTCTAGATGTAATAAAATTAGAAGGTGCAGAAATTGGCATTGATAGTAGCTTGGGAAAACCATTTGTGTTTAACTGTGTGCCTCAGTCTGGAAATAGAACTTTCTACCTCTGCACAACCTCAAACCAAGAAATGAAAAGGTAATCGATTATTCTTTTATCTTACTAGTTTCACATTGGGTGGGGGAATGCTTCTTCAATAGCAATCTGACAGATTCTTGGGACTGGAAGTAGGGAAGGGAACAGCAAATTCACAGCATGAGTCAATAAACTGTCTTTTTCTTATGTATGAGAAGTTTGGATTTTCATGTTTCTGCCAAGTTTTTTCCTAACAGAATTTCCAAAGAACAGAAGCATCTTCTTCTAACTCATTTACCTTAGATCTCTATATTTTCTAAAAAAGCTCACTACTGCCACAGTTCACATCTAGCTTCCCCAAAAGTTGCCAGATTCATGTATTTTAAACTAATTGGATGGATAGTCAGAGGAATAAAACTAATGTAGTTGGGTTACAATTTAACACACTACAGTGAAATGAGCAAAATTAATAATAATAATATAGCTTTGTGGGGAATTAATGCAGTTGACAGTCTGTAAGCGTACAACCCAGTCTGAGGGTAGAAGTGTGAAGGCATTCTAAGAGGGTAGCCTACAAACTCTAAGCATTCAGCAACTTATGATCATTATTCAGTGTGTCACCCTGAGGGAATGGAGATCATTGGTCAGTCCAGTGAGTCAACTCAGAACTGCTGTGTAAGTACTGCTACTTTAGGGTGATGGGTGGGATAGAATGGGGGAGAGGGAGACAATGACAAAAAAATGGGTCAACAGCGTTTAGAAGAATGCCATATCTCTTTAGAGAATTTGGACTCCAATTTTAAAGAGAGCCCTAGGTCTGAAACCTCTTAGGCAAACAATACACTGTCTCTATTTGTGGAACATTGTGTATTCAAATGCATGTTTCTTTATAGGACAAACAAGGAAACATGCTGATAGCAACTTAATTGTATTTCAATTCACAGACAAAATATTTATTGGATAGCTAATATGTCCAAGACACTGTTTTAAAACCTCTGAGGACTATTAGTGTGATTAGGCACCAATCCTCGCCTTCAAAACAGCTCTGAACCAAGAAGGTAGGATTTTTAATGCAAAATAGAAATCGAGCCGTGCTATAGGAAAAGACAATGTGGCCTAGGAATTGAGGGTGGGGAGAAAAGGTTTCTGGACGTGTGGGTGAGGGAGGAGTTTATGAAAGGTGTGGTATAGCATCAGATATGCATAAAAAAGAAGAAATGGAACACAGAATTGCAGAGGGATTAAATCAAGCTTTGGGGAGAAAAGCATGCAGGATGGTTTGATTGGAAGTTATGGGGTTTAAAAGAAACTTGGAAAAGATTGGCAAGATGGGGTGGGGTAGATAGGCTGGTACCTGGCTAAGGAGACAAGACTAAGAAATTTCAGTCCTCAAGTAGGGACACTAACAGTGCACTAAAGGTGGCCACCTTGTCCAAGGAACACTTGGGGAGGTAGTTTAGAACAGTGGCTATTTGCCAGTCTTTCCATATATTAATAGCCAGGGCCTTACAGTTATCAGCCCTGCTGATGTTAAATTCACATACCTCAGTAAAATAATGAATACATTTTCCCTTAGGCACTAATGAAACTATAGTAAAGGAGAAGAATAAAAATAAATTTATTTTAAATACCCCTGGTGGGTGTGGGATTTTGCCACCTAGTAACACCAATTTTATAAGAATGTGTTGCTCTTCAACCATGAATTTAGAGCCATGAAATATACCTGAGGCTCAGGACTCTTCCGTCTGAACAATGGGTTTCAGGGAGAAAAACAAGGCCCTCTGAATGACACTTATCAAGCTCCCCAAGGAAAGCACCTCTCATCTTTCGGTCTTTCAGGTGGCTTGAAGCAATGGACAGAGCGGCCCATCCTGTCCACCAGGTAAGGTGTCCTTGATGTTTATCTGTGCCTTCATTCTGCTTTTCATCTCCGAGGGGGAAAGGATCAAGTTAGATGTCATGCAGTCCACCCTGGGACTTCTCATATCTGCGATAAAAGCTGGGATTTGCAGTCAACAGGATTTTCCACTCAGATTTTATGGAGGTGCTTGCATTCCTGCTGTTCTTTTTGTTTTCAGTGGTTTGTATGACATTCCTCTCCGTGAGCTCAATGGGTAGTTCCAACTGGGGTGGAACTTCTCCTTGACACAGAACAGCCCAGTGGTTCCCCATGAGGTTAAACCACTGCTACTGTTTTTTCACACTCCCTAAGAACAAGGGCTCAGGGATATCTTGGGATAGTGCTGTTGGCCAAGCAGCTTATTAGAAAATGATTCCTAGCCCTGAAGTAATATCGTTTTTAATTTAGATTTGACCTATAAACTGAGAGATAACTTTGTAAGATCAACAGGTGCGTCATCACTTCAGCCCCTAAGTCATTTGATACCCTTCTTTCTGAGCTATGACCTGGTCAAGAGGGAGGAAACTGCTTCAATATTCAATTGTTTCATGTTTATGCTGTAGATATGATTTCTAATAAGGTTATAGAGTTCCTTTAAATATGCTCATTTCCTCACAAAATGGCATACAAGAAAAAGGTATTTACTGTCAATAATCTTCTCTACATATTTTGGCTCTTGTACATTCAGGTAAATTTGGGTTGCTTGAGCTTAAATGTACTAACCCCGTGCCCTGTAACTGTACTTTCCGAATAATCACCAGCATTATCATACGATAAACAGCAGGACTTGTGTTTCACTTTGCATGGAACACAATGCTCAACACACTCATCCGTCTCTCCAGTGCATCATCGATGAGCCTCGATATTTTTAAGAGGGATCTATTCTGCTCATGCACTCAGGGTGTCTGCAGCAGAGTGAAAAATGAATACCCAAACTCCCAGCAGGCGCCCGCTACACAGCGAAGAATCCAGCCAGCTCTGCATTCTGAAGTCTTTTGCACTGCTGTGTTAAAACTAAAGAGCAAAAATGAAACCAATAAAGAAGAGAAACTGGCCAGTGCCCAGCAAGGTATTCTGATAAAGGGATGAAGCACCATGTCCCCTGCCTCAGGTCAAGTTCCCAGGAAAAGCCTGCCACTCCCTCAGGACTATGGATCGAGGGCTGACCTCCAGGGTAGAGGATCTTGATTTATCATGGGCCTTCCACAACACGGACCATATGAGCCTAAGGCCTGATCTGGCCTGGGGCATTTAACTCACTCCTTTGTACAAATGGGAGTGCTAGATAAAGTAAAGCATGAACCAGGGGCTGCAATTAGTCACAGTGAACATACCAGGAACAGGGCTAGAAGGACAATCCCAATGGTGAGTAAAATAACACACTGGGGCCAGCACTTATAGACAGGGCCTTTAAACAACAGCCTTTGCTGAGCTGCCCATTTCCGTTTCCTTTCTATACATCACTGATAATTCTTTTGATTTCCTCACAATAGAAAAGAAGCCAAAGAGAAGGGATGTCTATGGACATGAAAAGGGAGAAATTCTCTATAGCCAATGGATAAATTCAGATTGTCTGGCTTGTTGCTCAAGTATTCGGATTGCCTTAGCAATAGAATCACTTAGGACAGAAGCTTCTCTGAAGTTAGTCTTGGTGCTGATGTCATTGGCTCTGGGAGTCAATGACCACTGGCACAGGATGGCCACTCAGCTGATCCCTTTGTGTCACACCTGCAGAAGCATGTATGGGAAGACGTTACTCTGCACAACAGGAGCCTCCCGCCCCTGGCTATCAAGAACCCAGAGTGCCTGGGCCTTCTGCACCAACTTGACAGAAGCACAGACATGTGGATCCAGCACTATTGCATTCTGAAGGATGGCTGCTTGTACTTCTATGCTAGCATTCGCTCCACCCAGGCCTCAGGTATGGACTTAACTTTCACCTGAAATAATAGTAATTACCGTCATAATAGTAATGACATCTTAGCTTTACAGAGACTTTACCAAACTTTATGCTGTGTAAATTAGTTCAGTTATTGTCTGGAGAAGGGATACTATTATTATTCACATTTTACAGATAGGAAAACTGACTGGAAAGTCTACACAACTTGACAAGATCTCGTGTAGTAAGCAATGAAGCTGAGATCTAAATGCAGCCAACCTAACTCCAGAGCCTGCACCCCTAACCCCGTGATTTTACTGCCTGGAAAAACAAAAACTAAACCCCTTCATTTTTTTTATCACTGATGACATTCAGAGTCGATGCCAGTAGTTTTCTTGGCTAGTGGCTCTACCCTTTTCTGATAGTATCCCTAATCTTGGACAAGTGAGTAATGAAAAGAACATTAATTGTCAATTTTCCTTAGGCAAGTTACTTAACTTCCTAAAACTTAGTTTCGTCATTTATAAAATGGAAACAGCTATCTATTTCACAGGACTATTGTGAAGATTGAATGAAGTGATTGCCATTTAGAGTCTCTTAAGTTCTACATACAAAGTACTCGACACAAAAAGCTTTCTCTCTATAAAATGTATATATATTTATTAAATTATATATAAATATTATACATAATATATATTTTAATATGTTAAAAGCTATATATAAAAATAAGTATGTAAACAATATAATATAGTAATAAAATAATTGTGCACGATTTCTACAAGAACGATTATTTACCTTCTTGTCATTTTTGACAAAATAGATTACAGATGTTTTATTTGCAGTTGAACTTTTTCCCAAACAAATAATCCTTAAATAATTTTCAGTAATGAAGATCCTGGAATCTTAGTCATTTAATTTCCTTTTTTAGCATAAATGCCTTTCTTTAATTAAGCTAGATAGCCATGCCAAATGGGAAGGAGGTATCTGGTGACCATTCTGACCTTCTTGGAAGGGTATGAAAGAGGTACAAACTGAGCATCACACTATGGTCCTTTTCTCATCACTCAGGATGAGCAATACAATGACTCTCTTTTACTTACTCACCCTTCCACTTTGAGAGTATTAAAACATGACCCAGAATATTATTCAACTATTAGGAAATAGCCAGCATCTCTAAGCACTTACAGAACACACTGTTCCTATGCAATCCAAATCCACAGCTTTAAGCACCTGACTCCAGGATGAGAATGAAGATAGACAAAACAAACCTCTAAAGTAGTCATTGACTGGGGCTTTTATTATAAAATATCACTGCAAAAGTCTGAACCATTATAACTAACAAATCAATGAAGGTCATTTTCAAGAGAATGTTTCCATAGGTAGAAAGTGAATGTTTAGGATTGAATGCTCAGATTACTCCAAACTTAAATATTAACCAAGTGCTTCCAAACCCCTGGGGCCCAGGGACCACTACTGATTCCAAGAGTTTAAAATGGTAATGACAGCCACTAAGTGGCCTCCCTTATTCTGAAAGGTCCGAGGAGGCCCTATTTAGAAAATCCTAGTTGGAGAGCTGGGAAACAGCTACTAATAAACGGCCTAAAAATAATAACAGTAAAAGCAGATAACAGAGTTATCTTTTAGTGGGTAAAGATTTTGTACTGGTTACTCTAGTAAGTGTTTTTACTTATTATTACGTTTAATTTCTACAACAATCCTATAAATAGGTTATTAGCCCACCTACAAGTTTGGAAACTGATGCTTAGCAAGGTTAACTCATTTGCCCAAGTTCCCTTAGCTAGTAAATGGTGAAGATAGAATTTGAACCTAGGCAGCCTAAGTTACACTAGCCAAAAGGAAAAATAGACAAGGGGGAAAATGTGAAAGCTTTCTTTATATTCATCCTTATTATCTCACACATCTTTCCAGAAACTTCCATGGTCCTTTGTTGCATCCAGAGCACTCTAGGGCCTTCTACTTTGTCCCCAAACCCTTCTTTCTGGCTTTCTCTTCCACTCCTGTGTTAAAGCACCCTGTACTCTACATGCACACATGGTCACATTCTATTTGCTTAGCACACCCCACCTCTTGGACTTTTCTCTGACCCCATGTCTTTGCTTATGTTAATTCCTTCCCCTGAAACATTCTCTACCTACTGATTCCCCAACACAAGTTGTCCAGATTCTATCTGTCCTTCAAGTGCTTATTCAAATGTTGGCCATCTCTGTTAGAAAGGAATCCCAGATGGTCCTAGGTAAACAAAGCATCTCACTTTTCCAAACTTCCACACTCACCCATCTTGCGACACTTATCACCCTCTACTTTGTATTTTATCTCTAGTTGGCTATTTATCTCTTCTAAGGGATTATGTACTCAGAGATGACTCTATATTTTGTATGTTTAATAAATGAATGAGTAAACAACCAAATTGACTCAGTTGGCCACTATTCCCATGAAGTGTGGGTACTGTAGTTTGTCATACCCTCATTTAACAATGGAGAAAGATTAGAAGATTACAAAGCCAATTCAAAGGCAAAACCAGAACTCAGGCCACCAGATACCTGGGCTTTTGGCCATATTACACTCTTTCCAGCTGTAAGAAGTTATCTAATTTCTATCTATTTTAAAATTTTTCTCCTGAAAATATATTATTTTGTGGCTAATAAAAATAAATTCAAAGCCATTCATTCTTTCCCAGCCTTACTTCTTTTCTTTTTTTTAAAAAAAATTATTTATTTATTTATTTTTGGCTGCATTGGGTCTTTGTTGCTGTGCACGGGCTTTCTCTAGTTGCGGTGAGCGGGAGCTACTCTTCATTGCGGTGTGCAGGCTTCTCATTGCAGTGGCTTCTCTTGTTGCAGAGCATGGGCTCTAGGAGCACAGGCTTCAGTAGTTGTGGTACGCGGGCTCAGTAGTTGTGGCTCACATGCTCTAGATCGCAGGCTCAGCAGTTGTGGTGCACGGGCTTAACTGCTCCGCGGCATGTGGGATCTTCCCAGACCAGGGCTCGAACCCATGTCCCCTGCATTGCGGATTCTTAACCACTGCACCACCAGGGAAGCCCCCAGCCTTACTTCTTGAATATCCTATCTTCATAGGTCCTTAATTTCTAGCCCAAATTATTTCAATATGAATGAAAAGAACATGTTCCTTACTGAAATTCCAACAGAATTTTTATATCTAGGCCAGGTTCTAAAATAGAGGCCTGTGATTTCTGTTTTTACATGACTCTACTCTTCCTTGAATAAAAGATGCCTGAGTATGCACCTTGTTCCAGAAGGTGTACTTTATTGCCACCGCCTCCCCACTGCCACCCTGACAGCTGTTGGGTCCAGCTGGAAGCTCTCCCAGGGTTAATCCACTGCTAATCCTTCTTCAGCATTAAAGTGGCTGTGCAGGAATTCTTCTGAAGTTCTTTACCCTTCCCTAGACTTGAATTTTAAATTGAGGTTTACATGCTTTTTCTAAGAGTCCTTTTCAATCTTCTTATACATCTTAACTCAGATCATGACCTGAGGCTCACAGCCAGTGGTCCTGCATAATGAAACTTAAGATAGGATCAAGGCAAATCCAAATTTGCTATGGAAAATTCCCCAAATAAATATGCCCCTCTCCACTGTCCACAAAAAGTCACTGCCCTGGTGAACCACATTTTTTTTTTCCAGAGGACTGGATCATACTGCTCAAGTGTATTGGAATGGGAAAGTTAGCATGTGCTATTGAATGCTTCCTATGCGTCCAGGACTTGGATAGGCACTTCATGTTCTTTATCTAAAACTAGTATCTGCAAAACATCCACAGTTATTGTCCTATTTTAAGTGAGAAACTAAAGCTTGGAGAAGTTAACTAGCACATCACTGGTCAACCAGCTATTAAGTGACAGAGACAAACTCTGAACAAATGCTATCGAAATGCTATGCCCAAACTCTTAGCCACCATACTCTGTGTAGCACTCCCTGACAGAAATTAGTCTTCTAAAAGCAGTACTCGGTCAGTAATGTTGTGTGTCTGGTCTCTGTGCTCTGGACATCAGCACACTGACTGCAATAGCCAGGGTCCACTCAGTCCAACAACCAAAGGAGTTGTGAGGACAACAAAGAAATTGAGTTGAATGGCTGAAACCATGCTGCACCATGAACACTACACGCACTAATATGTTTAGTTTAACTTAATCATTTTATATGCATGGAATATGAATCATTATTATATTAATAAAGATTATACAGGGTTCTAATGCTCATTTTCTTCTAGTTGACACTAAGTAAATGACCTTTGCGCTAGTCTGAGCTATAGTTCGTTCTTTTTTTTTTTTTTTTTTTTTTTTTTTGCGGTTTGCAGGCCTCTCACTGTTGTGGCCTCTCCCACTGGGGAGCACAGGCTCACGGACGCGCAGGCTCAGCGGCCATGGCTCACGGGCCCAGCCGCTCTGCGGCATGTGGGATCTTCCCGGACCGGGACACGAACCCGTGTCCCCTGCATCGGCAGGCGGACTCTCAACCACTGCGCCACCAGGGAAGCCCCTATAGTTCGTTCTTTACTTACATTGTTCAAGCTCTGCTTGGCTCTTGCACATCCCACCCTGGTTTGGTTCCTAGTTCTCCCCTGTGAAGGTCATAACCTTGAAGCAGGCCTTGATTACCATTTATAGCAGTATTTATCAAACTGCAGGTTTTGACCCTGTTACTGTGTCATACAATCAATGTAGTAAATTGTGACCAGTATTTAAAAAACAATAGCATAGGATTTAATTGAATAAAAAATATCATGATACATCACAATGTTTCACAAAACTTTTGGTTTAATTGTATTAAAACATGTAGAGGTCTGTATTTATTACATCTTTATATCACAGCCAAAAAAAGTGGAAAAATACTAAAGTACAAAAACCCCGTCTCTGTATATATCCTGGTTCACACAGTCAGTTTTCTTTCAGAATATTAGAAACAGAATATTTAAAGAAGGTTCTTTCCTTTCTATTATCTTTGTAATATGTCTGTCATATTATCTGCTTTGTTATTAAGACTCAGCCTTCTACGTTCACCACTTCAGAGACATGGTCCCCTGGCTGCAGCATCTCGGTTACTTTACTGTTTTATTTTCATTTATTTTATTTTATTATTCATTTTACTACATTGATTTATGTTCTTTATTAGAGACCTGGGACACATCATATGATATTTCTTATTTCTGAAGGTATCTGTAGTATTTGGGGCATGACTTAGCTCTTGTGACAGTCACCTGTGATGCTGAGAGAATAGTGAGGGCAGCGAAGAGGAGGCAGGGAAAGATAACAGTGAGAGGAGGGGAAAGAGCAAAAGCCATGAGAAGCAACACAGCCCTGATTTCCTGTAAAAACCCTATGAGATGCTAGTCCCACATTTTACTTTCAGCTAAATATGCCTCAAATATATATTTTGGGAGTCGGAGAAATAGCCCCAGTCAGTTAGGTCCCTGAAGTCTTTTCTCACCGTTACGGAAGGTGCTAGTACTTTAACAATATGTATTACTGGCTGGCCTATGCCTGCTAATATTAAAAAGCCACTGTGATTATTCCAGAAGCCTGTTAGTCAAAGTGCCTCTTCATAGGCCTGAAGCCCTTTGTCATTCACAGTATACATGATAATTTTTTTCCTTTTATCTCTCTCCAGCAAGAGCTGGAAGTAACAAATCGTGATTGTTAACTATTATTCTTAAACAAATCACATCAAGTTCTGTATGTGCTGCTCAGATATATTTTACATTATTGCAACAAATGGATAGTTCTTGTGAGAAATCTCTGTCCAAACACTGTGCCAGCTTGCTATTTATTGCTGCCACCTAATGACAGAGACCAGCCCAATGAGGTCACTTGAAATGAGGTAATGGGGTTATAATTGGATGACTTTACTGCTAATCATTTCTACCCTACAATTAGTTAGGAGAGGTGTCAGAAACTTTCCTGTTTGTAGCAGACACCTTTTGGGCATAACTTTCTATCCATTCTCAAAATGGGTAGGAATGGAGGAAGGTATTCTTATCTGTTCAGACATATGAGAAAAGGAAATTCACAAGCAGGAAGAAGTCAAAAACCAGTACGTAATATAAATGGTGTATACTGTTGTTTGGAGCAGAGAATTAAGACAGCAAAATAACCCTCAGATAAGTCCTTAGGTATCCTATAGTCCTGAAACATCTAACACATTGCTTATTCTACATCTAGTATACACCCCCAAAACATACACCTATGCAAAAACTTGCGTGCGAACATCGCAATGTTATTCATAATAGCCAAAAAATTGAAGAAAACTCAAATGTCCAAACTAACGAATGGATAAATCAAATATGCTATATCCATACAATGAAATTTCAGCAATAAAAATACATGAAGTACTAGTACATGATACAAAATGAATGAACCCTGAAAACTTTATGCTAAGTGAAATAAGTCAGTCACAAAAGATCACATATCGTATAATTCCACTTATATTAAGTGCCCCAGGAAAAATCTATAGAGACAGAAAGTTGGTTAGGATTGCCTAGGCTTAGGATGGGGAAGCAGATGGGCAGTGACTGCTAATGGGTATGGAGTTTCTTTCTGAGATGATGAAATGTTCCAAAGGTAGATTATGGTGGTGGTTGCACAACTTTATAAACAAACTAAGAATCAGTGATTGTACACTTTAAATGGATGAATATTATGCTGTGTAAATATTATCTGAAAAAAGTTGTTTTATATCTGTCTAGCTCAAAGAAAGAAGTCACTCTCCGATTTTGGTAAACACCATTTTACTGGAGCCTACTAAAAGAAAAAATTCTAACCATTTCTAAAATAAATGCTTTCCTAGAAGTTAGTTCTAAAATGGATTCTTTTTAAATGAAAAATTTTAGAGAATTTAATAGTGCAACTAAACCCCCTCTGTAGAGTAAAGAATTTTTAAAGTCCAAAAGCCACTCATTCTGTCTAAAAAGAAAAATTTATGACTTCCTGACAGTGTATATTGTTATCAAGTGTAGCCAAAGAAAAACAAAAATGAGCCAAATTTTCCTTTCACAGTCCCTTACTACCATACCAGCATAGAATACTTATCCCATAGAGTAGCAAAAATCCCAGTCGTATTTTGGCATTTTCTTTGCTAGTATAGTGCAGTAAAGTGGCTACTGGGGTGGGGACAGTGGGAGGTTGGGGAGCGAGAATAATAAGAGTTAGTAAGCACAAGAAAGAGATCTAAAAATCTAATCATCACTATTAATGGCACTACCTAGAGTATCTGCATGAGATTCAGGTTACCTCAGAGCATCAAGACAACATAAGGAACACACAAGTGTTGATTTTTCGGCAACTTCTCCTAGACTGATGTCTTCTCCCCGCACCCCAACCCCTAAACAATGTAAACAGAATTCTGGCCAAGCAATATACAGCCACTAACATAGATTCAAAGGACCATGGGGAAGAAATTATCTTTTAAAACCAGTCATTTATTCTCATTTTAATTCAAGTTGGTGCCCTCACATCACCCCGTGGGTTCATATTTTAAATGTGCTTTGCATATGCACAAAGAAGGTGAGAATCTATGTTGGTTGTAGAAACCTCTGGCCATCTTCATAACTCCTCAGGATGTCTTAATGGTTCTGCCCAAACAAATACTATTTAATTTTTCCTCTAATGTAATATTGTAGGTGTCAATATTTGATACTGAAAAATGTATTTCAAAATGTGTCCTCCAGGAACACACTAAAAGAAGGAGCCTAAAGAAACTACTTTAGGCCCACAGTAACAAAAAGCTAAATATTGAACATGTCATGAGAACACTGTAGAAATGAAAAACAGGAAATCCAAACTTTGTTACCAGTCTTGCCATTAATTATTAGTGGATGACCTAAGTTATCAATATATATTCTTTTGGAGCCTCACTTCTTCATCTGTAAAACAAGACACCTGGACTAGAGGTTCCTTCAGATACAAAATCTTCTTGACACCTTTTCAGACTTTTTCTCCATCTTACTCTTTCCCTATTCTCCTCACTTGCTTTTTTCCTTTCACCCTCTGTAGGTGGCCTTTATCTACAAGGATATAGGGTGAATGAGCAGACCCTTAGCTTCAAGCAATCAGTAATTGAACTCAAACCTCCATCTGAAGAATTCAAGACTTTCTATTTCTGTGCAGAAAATAAGACAGAAAACCAACGGTAAGTCAAGGTCTACGTATTTCTTCTTCTTCATCAGTCCTGACAGAAGCCTTCTAAGCAAACCCTTATCCTTATTTTCCAGCTTCAACTCCACATCCTCAATTAAATATCTCCCTTTCTTTGCATAGTCCCTATAGTTAATATTCCCCAGGGTTTTTTTTTCTTTCAATGCACAGAAGATGACTCTTCTAGAAGTATTTTTTTTCAAATGAAAAAGGAGTCCATAGTTCTTCCCAAGGTAGTGGCTGACTCAGGTTTCAACATAAAAAATCCACTAACACTGTAACCCGTAAATATTGTAATTTATTAATTCACAGGTTTGTTGTTTCACCACCTTTCACATAACTCTTATTGATATGTCCATCTGGTCAGTTGTTTGGTTTTGTTATAAGCCATCGAAGGGCATAGGACTCATCCATCTAAATTGTATGTTTAGTATCCAACTTGGCATGTACAAATGGGTACTGGTTTCATAAAGATTCTGAGAAAAACCCAGCAGTAAAGTTAACAGAGACAAAACCATGAAACAGAGGAAGTACCTAGAGTATCCTCCTTCATCTCTCAAGTCTCCCTGACCTAACTCCAATCCCCAGGACATCCAATGTCCTACATCTCCCATTCCTACCCTCAACTGCTTGGTGACCATCCAGACACTTTTTTCCAACTATCTGGATAAAAAGGATCTAATAAAGAAATTTACAGTGATTTATTAAAACAAAGGACATGGTAAAGCTTCCAGGGCCATTTGCAAGAATCAAATTCACTGTTTCAACCCAAAGAAATAAAACTCCAAAAGTAGAATTTCAGTAATCTCCAGCAAGTGACCATTTGGAGAAGGGAAAAGGATTTCCTAGGCCTTCCCTCATTATGTAACCTTCCTTGCTCCACTCACTCCTAAGCATGGGCTAGAGTGGGAGGATAATGAATATAGAATTGCTAGATACTTGCCAGGATCTTCTTCCTCAGACTGTGCTGTATAATCTGGTGGCAGATAAAGATGGTCCCTTGAAGGTGAGGCTCCAGCCTTCTATTATTGTAGAAAAGGGGTCACTGAAAGAGAGTTAACTCCTATCTGATAAAATTTACTGGCTTCTCTAAGAGAGGAAGTTGAATAGTTGGATCTCACTGCCAAATCCATGAGTGGATACTATCAAGAGGAAACAATATTAAGTCATTAGAGAAATATTTAAAAGAGCAAGAGTTTCACAAATTGTGGTTTATGGAACTCTGGCTCCACAAGATAGCCCACTCCCCAAAAGTAGTGAAATAAGTTTAGGAAATGATACAAATCATATTCCCCTCTCAGAGAATCACAAAGTATATTAACTCAATGTTTCTGAGACACATTGCTGGAAGGAATCCTGGTTAACTCCCCTTAACTCCCACTACCTAAGCTTATCTGACCTAAACTACTTTAAAAAAATAACACCTATTAACCACCCTTATAATAAACATCATATGGGCACATTTTATAAAACATCATCCAAGAAAATGAAAGGAACAGAGAGGAAGAGAGAGGAGAGTTAACTGGAGTGTTTGCTGTGGTTTCAAGAACGTGACAAAGAAGTATTTGGTCCTAATGGCAACATTTGATTACTATACATTTGATCAACTAAACTTTAAATAGAAACAGAAAATACTAGTAATAATTTTAAATCCTACAACTGCATTAATTACTATTTACTAACATTGTACCCTCTTCTGGCCCTATTATTTACATTAACATGGATTTAAATCATAGCTACCATTGCATATTTCTCTTTTGGTGTTTTACCTTTTTGTTCAATCCAAAACCTAAGGATCATGGTTTAATATATTAATTTTGAACTAAATAACAAAGAGAAACATTTACAAGATAAATTAAAAGATTTTGTAACATTTCATCTCCCTAGAGTGCAACAATTTTTTAATGACCTGTCCTGTGATGTTATTTCTGCAGCTGGATTACAGCTCTGAAAATGTCTATCAAAAAATGGCTTCCTTTGCATCAGGCTATTCAAGACTTCATGAATCGACCTCTAGAGGAGACCAGAATGTGACTGAAATCCTAATCTTAAGAGAAAGGATCCACAAAATCACCACCATCTAGTTGTGGGAAGAAACAAAAACATTTATCACTATATAACTTTTCAAATGAATGTTCCTCCAATATATTAAAATTTTGTGATAAGATTATAATTTTGATTCTGAACCAAAACACCAAAATCTCATGTGACACTCAAATAACTTATATCAACATCATTAAGACCTCTATGTTTTTTCCCCCATGGGCTGTACATGTTAGCATCAAAATATAGTATGCCCCATATCCCTGGCTTTTTGAAAGGATGTAATACAAGAAAAGTTAATTTATTTTATTCTTTCTTTTATATTCTTCGCTAAATGTTCCACTCTGCTCTTTGGCTATAGGTTTCCTAAAATTTCTCTAGGACGTGATGTGGGAAGCTGATATTTGGGAAATTTAAGATCATGGAAATTAAGTGGCTTAAATGATGAGTAAATAATTCAGCTAAACAAAGGTCATCTTAAAATCAACTGGCCCAAGTGCCTTCCAAAACTTCACAGATGAAAGAAAATAATAATTATTGTTATAAAAATAAAATAAGGAAATAATTAGACTGAATTTAGGGGAGAAAACTCAGAGGCATGGGTCTTATTATTACCTGAATTATTGTCTGAATATCTATCACACTGAAAAGGGAAAACAAATCAAGAATTTTCTGTTCTTAATACTGAAAGTAAGATTCAGAGAAATTCAAAAGTGAATTCCAAGCATTGACTTCATTTCTCAGTGGAACAATCCCAATGTGTATCCAAGACGTTGTGATGCACTCAGAAGTCCCATGCCCTCACTAATGGAACATGGAACACAGCTTTCAGAGCACAGATTCAAGTGCTCTGGAGCAACTTATGACAATAATAAAAACTGGAAAATTTGTCAAAATATTTCGGAACTCACAAGGACCTTACAGCTTAACCTCTCTTCTTTGTGGCTGAGGCTCAGAGAGGTAATTGCCTCTTGAAGTTCACAAAGGTTGAACTGGAGCCGAAGCCTGGAGCTGAATTCAGATCTTCATCCCTCTATCCAGCATTGTTTCCACTCATCCTACAGCCCCTCATTGTGCCCAAGGATGTGGTGGGGTTTAATAGAGATAATGCAGCTACTCACTCCCCAAACTTGTTGAATACTTCTAGTCTTTCGCTGAGAACTGAAAAACATTGATTCCAGCAATAAACCATGTTTATATTTCTACAGTCTCATGGAGGGCCTTCATGTTAATTCAAATCATAGCCTTTTCCAGAGAATCTTAAATATAAAAAAGATATAAAAATTCATGCCATTGTTCCTACACTCTTCACCTCCGTCCCCCACCCAAAAGACTGAACTCTTTAACTAGAAGGTTACACTTTGCAGCTGTCCTTCACCACAACTCAGAAAAAGGAGGCTTGTGAGTGTGTAAGCATGTGCAACTTAGCTCCCATATTAAGAGAAGCTGCCCAAATGAACTCATGCCCTAAAAGGCATGCTGTAGTACTCTGACCAGCTTAATACCATAATCAAAAATATTCAATTAACAATAACAGATAGCCCTCTGTTCTGACAATGGTCCCTTTGTGCTCCAGTATTTGTCATGATAATAATGAGGACTTTCAGCAGAGGCATTACTGATAGTAATGTTCATGTCAGAAACCTGGAGCTCACACATCTGCTCCCCAGCGGAGCACTCCGCCTTTCTGGAGCCCCATCAAAGAATGTACAAACTGTGCTGTTAGACTGCCAACAAACACATGAAAGAAAGCTCAACATCATTAATCATTAGAGAAATGCAAATCAAAACTACAATGAGATATCATCTCATACCAGTCAGAATGGCCATCATCAAAAAATCTACAAACAATAAATGCTGGAGAGAGTGTGGAGAAAAGGGAACACTCTTGCACTGCTGGTGGGAATGTGAATTGGTACAGCCACTATGGAGAACAGTATGGAGGTTCCTTAAAAAACTACCATATGACCCAGCAATCCCACTACTGGGCATATACCCTGAGAAAACCATAATTCAAAAAGAGTCATGTACCAAAATGTTCATTTCAGCTCTATTTACAATAGCCTGGAGATGGAAACAACCTAAGTGCCCATCATCGGATGAATGGATAAAGAAGATGTGGCACATATATACAATGGAATATTACTCAGCCATAAAAAGAAACGAAATTGAGCTATTTGTAATGAGGTGGATAGACCTAGAGTCTGTCATACAGAGTGAAGTAAGTCAGAAAGAGAAAGACAAATACCGTATGTTAACACATATATATGGAATTTAAGAAAAAAAAATGTCACAAAGAACCTAGGGGTAAGACAGGAATAAAGACACAGACCTACTGGAGAACGGACTTGAGGATATGGGGAGGGGGAAAGGTGAGCTGTGACAAAGCGAGAGAGAGGCATGGACATATATACACTATCAAACGTAAGGTAGATAGCTAGTGGGAAGCAGCCGCATAGCACAGGGAGATCAGCTCAGTGCTTTGTGACCGCCTGGAGGGGTGGGATAGGAAGGGTGGGAGGGAAGGAGATGCAAGAAGGAAGAGATATGGGAACATATGTATATGTATAACTGATTCACTTTGTTATAAAGCAGAAACTAACACACCATTGTAAAGCAATTATACCCCAATAAAGATGTGAAAAAAGAAAACAAAAAACTGTGCTGTTACCAGGCAGCAGGCTAGCGACCACAGCCAACTGTAACACTGGCATGGAGCTTTCCCCTGATGGAGAAAAACAAAAGTGACTACCTCAGTAAGAGGTGAATACAGTTTTTCCTGAATTAAGCACTCATGTAACTCACTTGAAAGTGAAAGGTATCAACACTCCAAGTTCAGAGCCACTCCTCAAAAACTACTGTAGTTATTCCTGGAAGGTTCTAGAGATCTAAACAATGCCAGACATATTAAATAAAAAATTTTGTGTAAACATTTTAATGTGGACAGGATTCTGAGCATTTATGTGATTTTTAAGGGATATATGACCCCAAAAGAACTTTTATTTCTAAGATTAAAAACATTTCCCAAGATCCACAAGATTTCCATCCCCAGTAGGAATACTAGGGAGGGAAAAGTACAGGGCCACCCTTCTATGTAAACACTATCTGACTGCACATTTTAGGGTTAGCCCACCTTTTGGCAAATCAAGGACAGCTCCCCATGAGCCCAATAGTCAGTTAGTCAATAAATGTTCATTGAGCACCTACTATGGGTGAAGCGCTAGTTGTCAGCAGTGCGCTACTATTCAGGAGAGGCAGAAAACATTGTTCAAAGCATGCACTCTGTAGCCAGATGGCCTGAGATCAAATTCTTACCCTGTCACTTCCTGGCTGTGACCTTGGGCATGTTACTTGAACTCTCCCTGCTTTAGTTTCCTCATCTATAAATGGAGATAATTACAGTGTGTGTCACATGTCTATGAGAATTAAATGAACAATGTATGAAAAGCACTGTAACAGTGAGCAGCCCCAGTGAACTCTCAATATGATTATCAGTATCATTAGCAAGCATTGTCAGCTAGCTATATACAGACTTCCCATCTCTGTGGACAGCTTCAGAAGAAACATATCTTGTCTCCTTCACCTCACTACCTGAAGGCAGAGAGAATGGAGGAGAGTTCCCTCAAGGTTTCCTTCTTATGTGGCTTTAAAAGAGAGGACCAAATATAGTTTCAGGCGTTCTGGGTTATATGCAGCATAATATTGCCTATTTAGAACCCCAAAGACTGGCCTGCAGTTGTCAAAACTCTCTTAGCCCAACTTCTTAGTAAACTTGGAAGATTTCCCATCAGCATTCCTAGAAGCCCTAAGCTAGGCCCAAATTATTCTCAGAAGGTCCCTGCAGGGCCTAAGTCGGGCTGATCTAACTCCAATTCTCATTCAGCCTCATCTGTTGACTTAATGTGCATACTATAAGAAAAACCCCTAGAACTGTTCTGTACTTGGGAATTACATTTAGCGAAGTTAATAAATATCAAAGAACACAATGATTATTCCCTTAAGAAGGGAACACTAGAAGCAATCATTCTATTTCCTTTATTTGCCTCACCCACTCAGCCTAAGAAGATAATGTCAGTGATCCCTTGCCTCCTAATAATCTCTCAAGATTCTTCCTGGGTTTGGAATAATCTTCCCACACACATACACTTTTGAGAGAAAAATAATTTTTCTATAGAGGTTTTGCTAACAAAGTAGAATCCTGTTTTCCATTCTAGTCTACCCAACAATCATGTAAAACCCATTTCAAAGGCATATTCACAGCAGGATATAAAAGATAATGAAATTATAAAGCATACTTTTAAAAAAATAACCACTGTATTCTAATAATACCTTATATCTTATAATATTACCTATGTATATTTTTGGTTTAAAAAATATCCCTTCACACATTTCCCAAACTGTCTTTTTAAAATGGAACCCATTCTTTTTTTTTTTTTTTTCCTGCCAATTTTTTTTTTTTTTTTTAACATCTTTATTGGGGTATAATTGCTTTACAATAGTGTGTTGGCCTCTGATCTACAACAAAGTGAATCAGCCATACACATACATGTGCTCCCATGTGTCTTCCCTCTTGCGTCTCCCTCCCTCCCACTCTCCCCCTCCCACCCCTCCAGGCTGTCCCAAAGCCCCGAGCTAACATCCCCGTGCCCTGCGGCTGCTTCCCCCCAGCTATCCACCTTACTACGTTTGTTAGTGTGTACATATCCATGACTCTCCCCCGCCCCGTCAAAACTCACCCTTCCCCCTCCCCATATCCTCAAGTCCTGGAACCCATTCTTAAGCAGAGAATTTTCATATCAGTGCCTCTTCACATGCTATGAATACCTAGAATGCATAAATAGGGGTCTGAATATACTACTAGATTATTTGATCAATCATCTGAGGCAGAATGGGGAGGATCTCACATCTGGAATTATTGGTATGATGACTTCAGGGAGACAGGAATATGTCTGTCTTACTTATCATCTTCCCTGAAGCTAGCACAATGTCCAACATACATTAAACATTCAATATTCATATGGTAAAAGCATAAATAAATGAATTCCCATTTATTGACCTGATCACAGATGAAAATTAAATCTGCTAATTTTGAGTTTAGATTCTGACTTGCATTAGGACTTTACAGAAAGATTTTGGAGAGAACTTAAGCATAAAGATGTTATAATTATGAAGAAATTGTGGCATCTTATAGAACCTAAAGGCAAAAATGCACCTCAGAGTCAGTCTCAATGGGGATTGAAGCATAAGAAGAAACCCAAGGTATCTTCTCTCTCTGCTCTATGGCTTGTTATGCCACTTCATTCTTCTTTCTCCCTGCAAGTTGACTTTAATTGATATACAGAATGAATGTGTGAATTTTAACTCAAAATCCCAATGACAGTCCTAGCCTCTTAACAGGATCCACATATGGAGATTACCTCACCTTTGTATTCATAAAGTCTGTGGCCAGAGGATCGGGTAGAAAAGGCTTTGAAGCAATCAGACCTAGTGTCAACATGTTAAGGTGAGGTACCCTGCATATCACCAGTAATAGCAAGGGCCTAAACGGCAACACTTACAGAAGAACCAAACTCAGAAAGGGAACTTCCCTCTCATCTAAGATGAAATACAGGAAGGAGCCTTCCTAGTTTAAAGCCACTTGCTCCCACACAGAGGTAAATGCTGTGCCTTCACTCTCTGAATGCTTTAAAGTTGTATCTCTTATCTTGAATGATGGGACCCAGAATGATATCTAGGCATTTGCTGTTCAAGTTAAATGTCTATCTTTGCCATCAGAGTCTTGAGAGATTAGGGTGACCATAAAATTTAGCTTCCAAATCAGGACATTTTGAGAGAAGATACTATCAATAATTATCCTGAGCAACGGATGTAAGCAGGGAATGTCTCAGGGAAAGTGAGATATGTCATCTTATGAATAATGTACAAACTGGTATTCTCTGCTTCCTCACCCACATGGAGGAATGTGATTTTAGCTGACGGCTTCAAGTCTGTATGTTCTCAGTCCAGTTCTTCTGAGAGAATAACTCCTATCTTTCGATACCAGTTCCAGCAAACTGGAAGAAACCAATTACTCATGACCAAGGAGGTGGGGTCACATTATAAGAGAACAGATTCTGGTAGCTCTGCAGTCCTAACTCTGTGTTTGTATGGAATGGAGTAGAGAGAGGAAGCATTGCATTTGCAGAAAAATGGAGACTCGGGGAAGACAAATGTTGGGATTTTATCCTACTTAAAAGGTTTAATGGTGTGCACAAGTCCTGGAAACCAGAGAATTCCCATCAAAATGACTATACAATGAGTTTGCCTGCCACAGTGCCATGGATGCTTGCAAAAGACATGAGATTCTTGTGTCAGAGACAAAGGACTTTATTACTCATGGCAAAAGCAGCCACTGCCCACCACTGTTAAGCTGTGGCCTATGACACCGATTCCTGCATCACCAACTGGCCATATTGCCTACAATAAGTCATTTGGTTTTTCAGATATTTAGTCTCCTCACCTTTATTTTTCTGCTGTGCAGACCCTAAAATAGGTTTTAAACTAGTTTACTTAAGCGACAGTTGAGAAATTATTGTTTTTCCTGAGCTCATAAGGGAATAGTGGAATCAATTACCCCATACTTTTAAAAGGTTACTATGTTATACAATAAATCACTATATAGCTTGAGATTATGAGGAAGGTATAGTTATCTGTAATTAAAATTATAAATATAGAACAAGAGACTCCTTTTGGAGGACACTGTTCAAATAACACTGGAATCAAACTTGACCATTTATAGAGCTCCACGACTGTGTTGATTTAGCAGAAAGCAATGAAGTGTTAGGTTGTGAATGTGAGTTTGAAACAGGAACTCTCTTGGGTGAATGCCTTTGAACCACACCAAATCTTTTATTTTGATAAAACCCCCCTCAGACTTTCCAACTGATTATACATATTTGCCCTTTATGCTTCATCAGTTACTCAACTTGTAGATAAAAATAAAATGTTTTGCTCAGTGAATCTGTTCAATTGTAATCCCTGTAATTATGACTTTATTTTTAAATGATCCATGCTGTATTTTTTATGCTGTAAAATAAATTAGAATGTTGTTTTTGGGAATTTCAATCTATTCTTTGTGGCAACATAAGGTAATAATTTTGCTCTACTTTCAAATCAGACTTTTCATTGCAGCTTCTCTCGCTGTCCTCTGGAGTGTTAACTACATGTGAAATCTGATACTAATTAGACGAATAGTTATACATAGCCCTACTTCTTTCAATTATTATATTTACTATGAATTATTTAATTATAGATTTCCACAAAAATATACTGATGATGGTGTTTTCAGGGTTTTCCGCCCTTATTCTCATCAGAACATCTTCCTGATCTTTTGAAAGGAATTTGTGTGTGTTTATCATCATTTTTTTAAAAATCATTTTTAGGAATTTCTAAGCCATGAAGTGATACAGACTTTTTAATTTTGTGACAGGGTTTTTAATTGAACAAAATGTCCATTGAAATGCAGTAGCAAAAAAGGTTCTCCTTCCACTACAGTCATGGAAAGAGAAGTATTAAAAACTGGAGGTTTTTCTTTTCTCCTATGGCATCCATTTTTCTGTTCATAACTGTGATGTTTTTACTTCAGAAACAGCTTATAGCTGGTTCCAAATGCAGTGGTAGCTTAGAATTGTGTGCACATCAGTTTTAGCTAAAGAAATTTTAGGTGCTCATCCGTGCATTACCAGAGAGGTAAAATTTCCAGATTTTTACTAAGAATGTACAAACAAACCATGTCAAATCATTGTTCCATCATGTCCTGCTACAAAATCTAAATGCTTCAGAAACCAGGTAAATTAAATGTGGCCACCTAACAAATCTGTATGGAATCTGTTTATTTTCTCAGGCACATTTGTAAAAGCAGCAATAAGCCATGATCCAATTGATAAATACTCAATTTACCAGGTAAAAAATTATGACCATAACATCAATATATTTAGTCAAAAGATAAAATTAATTTTTTAAGTGTATTCGAATTTTTAGCCTCTGTGATGATTCATTTATTGTGAATGAATGACAATATTCATTCATTCTCAATATTTTCCAGACTCTGAAGAACATTTGCCTGGTGGACAAAGTCTCTGCCCTAATTGAAGAGCTGACCTTCTAGTGCAGGAGTCTAGCAGTAAACTAGCAATAAAATAAATCAAGGAATTAAATAAGTATAAAAGGTGATGAATACAAGAAGGAAAATAACCAGCTTATTCTGAGAGAGAATAAAAATGATGATGTTAGACAGATAGGATGGGCAGGAAATGTCTCTCTATTAAACTGAGACCCAGAAGATGAGAAATAGTTGCAGTTCTTGTAATTCTGCTAGAGCAAGGAAAAAACTGAACAATCAGAAAAGAGGTTGTTGATGAAGAGAGTTTGCTGATCATGGAGCAGAAGATCTGGAACAAAAGTGGCCAAGGAAGAGTGAGTCAGATAGGCAAATATACAGAGCCCAGTATGGAGATGAGGTAATAATAGATAGCTGGGGGCTTGGACTTTATATCATCACTGAGGTGAACCGGGAAGAGAGGCATAATTCAATTAATTGTAATAACTTCTTAGTTAAAAGTAAGCATTATTCCAGCATTGAGGTCTCAAATATCAATATTTTGCTAGGTGGTGTGACATCCTAAACCAACTGACTAGCTATTGAAGCACCACTGCTCAAATTTGTGATGACATAAATTTTTTATCATTATTTTCAACTAATTATAATAGTTTAAAAATAAAACATGATAAATTTGCATGACGTATTTTTGACACTACCTAATCCCTATACTTCTTAGTAGGCTGACATTCAGTGAGAGTAGAACTAGGTACTAATGGATTTTGACTCCCTACCACTCCTGGAACTTTTACCTAGATAAACACACTGTCATATGATGGTTTTAGGATAACAGAGTATTGTGTGCTAAATCACTTTTTCTTTACTATGTAAAGCTGGTTATTACAAAGTTGGCTCAGTTGATTATTGCCAATGCTTATGGTTAATAACTGAGTTAGCTTTGCTCTCTTCCAAGTCCTCATGTTGTACCACTAAAACAACCAGTTTTCACAAAAGATCATATTTGTTGTTGTCGTTGTTAAATTACCTGTTACAAAAATGACTCAAAGCACAATTTCTAAAATCACAGGTAAATGTGTCATATTTAAAGGATGTTCAGTACATTCTTTTGTCATATGGTAAAATTCTTGCTTCATACTGAAGTAGAGACATAAAAAAATGTATGTGACTTGCTGAAATCATAAAGAAAAACTATGGTGAAAAAGAGAAGTGAATGCCCAGGCTTGACAGAAAGAATAATGAGACTCCAATTACCTTAAAAGTAACCACTATCATATGATCACTAACATGACCCAGAAAGAACTGCCTAGCCATTTACAGGCAAATGTGGTAGAACAGGAGGAGAAAGTTTCAGGTTAACCAATCATTTGAAGTTTCCATCTTCCTTAAAAAAGTAAGAGTGAAAAAAATGGGTTTTTTAATCCTCATTGTCAAGAGAGAGAAACAGAAGTCTGTTAGAAGCTGAAAAATCTGGTTGTCTGGAGGTTACCTAAGAATAACGGAATTAGAAACACCAGCTCCTATAAACATAGAAGTCATAGTCTGAGAGGCAGAGATTTACTTAGAGCAGTGGTCTCCAACCTTTTTGGCACCAGGGACAGGTTTCGTGGAAGACAATTTTTCCACGGACTGGGGCGGTGGGGGAAGGTTCAGGTGGTAATGTGAGCGATGGGGATCGATGGGGAGTGGCACATGAAGCTTTGCTTGCTCACCTCCTGCTGGGCGGCCTGGGGGCTGGGGACCCCTGACTTAGAGAACCCAATGACATAGCAAGGAACTCCAGTAAAATGTAGAAAAGATTTTTAAAATGGTGACCTCCAGAGAAATACATTAGGTTATCTTTTCTTCTCTCCTAAAGAATTGAAGTCAGTTCATTGACATAGAACCATAGGTTGAACCCTGGCAAACTGAGAGCACAGTCATAACATGGTGAGTTCTTGATGTGTCTAAATGACACGTATCCCGAAGGGCATTATGACTTGGCCACCAAAAGCAATGGCTATATTACTTTATATGACAAGGTATCCAAATGTTTTCCCCCAAATCCAAAGGCCACTGACCTTTGAGAGCTTTCCATAATGACACCAAGAAGTGAGAGCAAGAAAACACTCTGAATTTGGATGTAGAATAGACTCTGTTGGCCCCAAAGGACAAGCTCATTTTGCTTGCATAAGACATGACTGACAGGAAATGTTACACGTTCAGGCAGCAGAGCTGAAAAATGTGATGAGTAGTAAATGTGTAGTTCTAGAGAACATTGACCTTCTGGTCCATGAAGGAAAAGCAAAAGATTGTGAATAACTATTTTGGTTAGGAAGAAAGAGCAAATCCGGGCTGACTGCATCAAGGATGCAGTCTTACCATTTTACTACAAGAGTAATAAGAAAGAAGTATTTTCCATGTTACAGTTTCCATGTCAAAATCCAATCCAACTAAGGATGTCTTCAAAAGAAATAAGGTCCCCAGGGTGGTTGGTACTAAGAAGTCTAGACTAAACCCTATCAGTCACAAAGTTATCTTTAACTAGAACTTTTCAGCCATACATGGTTAAAGAGGCTAAAGATACTTACGGCAGAAGGCATAATGGTGCCACCAGCTTCCTGCTACATGTTCACATCACTGAAAGAAGTGATGTTAACAGATTAATTCCCCTTCATGTGTCTCTGAGTTACAGTGATACAAAACAATGAGTACCAAAAGACATAAATGGGGCAGAGTCAAGATGGCAGCAGGGGAAGTCATGGAGTTTGCATCTCCCCACAACCAGGGTGCCTGCTGGATGCTGGTGGGGGACCAATGACCAAGGAGATGGGAGGAACCCCCGAGCGACCGGGTAGGACGTGGGGGAATGAGGGGGGAAGAGAAGTGGAGGCCAGACAGGAACAGTGCCCCTGAGGGCTAGCTGGGAGGGGGGAGGGGTTCCCATACCTGGAGGGACCCTTGGGGGCTCAGAGGAACAGGGGGGAGTGGGCCTAGTGCTTCCCCTGCCCAGTCAGGCCCGGGAAGCCTGAGGGGCTCCCAGGCTGGGTTCTCTGCCCTCTGAGGCCTCCTCCGAGCTGCACTGGTCCTAGGGGTGTAAGAGAGAGGGGGATGGGGGAGAAGAGGAAAGGCAGGCGGGAGGGGCACTCTGGGATCAGAGGATCACGGGAGGCATGGAGGGCGTTTCTCCCAACCACTCAGCCCTGGGAGCCTGTTGGGCTTCTGGGCCTGGTCTCCTGCCTTTTGGGGCCCCCTCCCGCCATGTGGCTCCTAGGGGCATAGGAGGGAGCGAGATGGCGGAAGAAGAAGAGAGGCCAACAGAGAGGGGCCCTCCAGGATCAGAGGATGGGGGGAACATGCCTAGCGTTTCTCCCGCTCACTTGGGCCCAGTGAGCCTGTTGGGGCTCTGGACCTTGTCCTCCAACCTCCAAGGCCAGAGGCACTCCTGGGGCCCTCCTCCCTTGAGCCTAAGCCCTGCTCCCCACAGCCAAGGCCTTTTCTCTTTTTTTTTTTCCTCCTCTTTTTATACTACTGTGGTCTGTTTTACCTTCCAGTTGTTTTTTCATCAATATATATTCTAATACCTGTTACTTTTCTAATCTCATTTTATTTTTTATGCTTTGTTATTGTTCTGCTCCTTTTTTCTTTCTTTCTTTTTTTTTTTTTTTTTTGTTGCCACCCTGTGCAGGTTGCAGGATGTTGATTCACGAGCCAGGGGTTGAGCCAAAGCTCCTGTGGTGGGAGCTCTGAGTCCAAAACACTGGACTAACAGAGAACCTCAGTCCCCAGGGATATTCTTTGGTGTGAGGTCTCCCAGAGGTCCTCATCTTGGCACCAAGATCCAGCTCTACCCAACAGCCTACAAACTCCAGTGCTGGAAGTCTCAGGCCAAACAACCAGTATGACAGGAACACAATCCCACCCATCCAAAAAAAAAACGAGATGACAAAAAATATGTCACAGATGAAGGAGCAAGGTAAAACTCTACAAGACCAAATAAATGAAGAGGAAATAGGCAACCTACCTGAAAAAAGAATTCAGAGTAATGATAGTAAAGATGATTCAGAATCTTGGAAATAGAATGGAGGCACAGATTGAGAAAATACAAGAAATGTTTAACAAATATCTAGAAGAACCAAAGAATAAACAAACAGAGGTGAACAACACAATAACTGAAGTGAAAAATACACTAGAAGGAATCAATAACAAAATAACTGAGGCAGAAGAACAAATAAGTAGCTGGAAGACAGAATGGTGGAAATAACTGACAAGGGGCAGAATAAAGATAAAAGAATGGAAAGAATTGAAGACAATCTCAGAGACCTCTGGGACAACACTAAATTTACCAACATTCAAATTATAGGGGTCCCAGAAGAAGAAGAGAAAAAGAAAGTGTTTGAGAAAATATTCAAAGAGATTATAGTGGAAAACTTCCCTAACATGGGAAAGGAAATAGGCAATCAAGTCCAGGAAATGCAGAGAGTCCCATACAGGATAAACCCTAGGAGAAACACACCATGACACATATTAATCAAACTAACAAAAAATAAACTCAAAGAAAAAATATTAAAAGCAGCAAGGGAAAAGCAAAAAATAGCATACAAAGAAATCCCCATAAGGTTATCAGCTGATTTTTCAGCAGAAACTGCAGGCTTGATTTTTCAGCAGAAACGCTCTGCAGGGAGTGGCAGGATATACTTAAAGTGATGAAAGAGAAAAACCTACAACCAAGATTACTCTACCAGCAAGAATCTCATTCAGATTCAGTGGAGAAATCAAAAGCTTTTCAGACAAGCCAAAGCTAAGAGAATTCAGCACCACCAAACCAGTTTTACAACAAATGCTAAAGAAACGTCTCTAGGCAGGAAACACAAGAGAAAAAAAGGACCTACAAAAACAAACCCAAATCAATTAAGAAAATGGTAATAGGAACATACATATCGATAATCACCTTGAATGTAAATAGATTAAATGCTCCCCCCGAAAAACACAGACTGGCAGAATGGATACAAAAACAAGACCCATATATATGCTGTCTACAAGAGACCCACTTCAGACCTAGGGAAACATAGAGACTGAAAGTGAGGGGATGGAAAAAGATATTCCATGTACATGGAAATCAAAATAAAGCTGGAGTAGTAATACTTGTATCAGATAAAATAGACCTTAAAATAAAGACTGTTACAAGAGATAAGGAAGGACACTACATAATGAACAAGGGCTCAATCCAAGAAGAAGATATAACAACTATAAATATTTATGCACCCAACATAGGAGAACCTCAATACATAAGGCAAATGCTAACAACCATAAAAGGGGAAATTGACAGTAACACACAAATAGTAGGTGACTTTAACACCCCACTTACACCAATGGACAGATCATCTAAACAGAAAATAAATAAGGAAACACAAGCTTTAAATGACACAATAGACCAGATAGATTTAATTGATATTTATAGGACATTCTACCCGAAGGTGGCAGAATACACTTCCTTTTCAAGTGCACATAGAATATTCTCCAGTATAGATCACATCTTGGGTCACAGATAAAGCCTCAGAAAATTTAAGAAAACTGAAATCATATCAAGCACATTTTCTGACCACAACACTATGAGACTAGAAATCAATAACAGGAAAAAAACTGTAAAAAACACACATACATGGAGGCTAAACAGTGTGCTACTAAATAACCAAGAGATCACAGAAGAAATCAAAGAAGAAATTAAAAAATACATAGAAACAAATGACAATGAAAACACGATGACCCAAGACCCATGGGATGCAGCAAAAGCAGTTCTAAGAGGGAAGTTTATAGCAATTCAATCTTCCCTCAAGAAACAAGAAAAATCTCAAATAAACAATATAAACTTACACCTAAAGCAACTAGAGAAATCAGAACACAGAAAACCCAAAGTCAGTAGAAGGAAAGAAATCATAAAGATCAGAGCAGAAATAAATGAAATAGAAATGAAGAAAACAATAGCAAACATCAATAAAACTAAAAGCTGGTTCTTTGAGAAGATAAACGAAATTGATAAACCTTTAGCCAGACTCATCAAGAAGAAAAAGGGAGAGGATGCAAAGCAATAAAATCAGAAATGAAAAAGAAGAAACCACAACTGACACCACAGAAATACAAAGGATTATAATAGACTGCTACAAACAACTATATGCCAAAAAAATGGACAACCACAAAGAAATGGACAAATTCTGGGAAAGGTACAACTTTCCTGAACCAGGAATAATTAGAAAATATAAACAGACCTATCACAAGTAATGAAATTGAAACTGTAATAAAAATCTTCCAACAAACAAAAGTCCAGGACCAGATGGCTTCACAGGTGAATTCTATCAAACATTTAGACAAGAGGTAAAACCTATCCTTCTCAAACTCTTCCAAAAAATTGCAGAGTGAGAAACATTCCCAATTCCATTCTATGAAGCCACCACCACCCTGATACCAAAACCAGACAAAGATATCATAAAAAAAGAAATTACAGGCCAATATCACTGAAGAAGGTAGATGCAAAAATCCTGAACAAAATACTAGCAAACAGAATCCAACAACATATTAAAAGGATCATACACCATGATCTAGTGGGATTTATCCCAGGAATGCAAGGATTCTTCAATATATGCAAATAAATCAATATGATGCACCATATTAACAAATTATAGAATAAAAACCATATGATTATCTCAATAGATGCAGAAAAAGCTTTTGACAAAATCCAACACCCATTTATGATAAAAACTCTCCAGAATATGGGCATAGAGGGAACCTACCTCAACATAATAAAGGCCATATATGACAAACCCACAGCAAACATCATACTCAATGGTGAAAAACTGAAAGCATTTCCACTAAGATCAGGAACAAGACAAGGATGTCCACTCTCGCCACTCTTATTCAACATAGTTTTGCAAGTCCTAGCCATGTCAATCAGAGAAGGAAAAGAAATAAAAGGAATACAAATTGGAAAAGAAGAAGAAAACTGTCACTCTTTACAGATGACATGATGCTACGCATAGAAAATCCTAAAGATGCCATGAGAAAACTACTAGAACTAGTCAATGAATTTGCTAAGGTTGCAGGATACAAAATTACTGCACAGAAATCTCCGGCATTCCTATACACTAACAACAAAATATCATAAATAGAAATTAAGGAAACAATCCCATTTATCATCATAACAAAAGGAATAAAATACCTAGGAATAAACCTACCTAAGGAGGTGAAAGACCTGTACTCAGAAAACTATAAAACACTGATGAAAGAAATCAATGATGATGTAAACAGATGGAGAAATATACCATGTTCTTGGATTGGAAGAATCAATATTGTGAAAATGACTACAATCTACAGATTCAATGCAATCCCTATCAAACTACCAATGGCATTCTTCACAGAATTAGAACAAAAAATTTTACAACTTGTAGGGAAATACAAAATACTCTGAACAGCCAAAGCAATCTTGAGAAAGAAAAACGGAGCTCGGGGAATCAGGCTCCCTGACTTCAAACTATACTACAAAGCTACAGTAATCAAAACAGTATGGTACTGGCACAAAAACAGAAATATAGATCAATGGTACAGGACAGAAAGCCCAGAGATAAACCCACGCAACTATGGTGAACTAATCTATGACAAAGGAGGCAAGAATATACAATGGCAACAAGACAGCATCTTCAATAACTGTTGCTGGGAAAACTGGACAGCTACATGGAAAAGAATGAAATTAGAACACTACATAACACCATACAAAAAAATAAACTCTAAAGAGATTAAAGACCTAAATGTAAGACCGGATACTATAAAACTCTTAGAGGAAAACATAGGAAAAACACACTTTGACATAAACCACAGCAAGGTCTTTTATGACCCACCTCCTAGAGTAATGGAAATAAAACAAAAATAAACAAATGGGACCTAATTAAACTTAAAGGCTTTTGCACAGCAACGGAAACCATAAATAAGACGAAAAGACAACCCTCAGAATGGGAGAAAATATTTGTAATTGAAGCAATGGACAAAGGATTAATCTCCAAAACATACAAACAGCTCATGGAACTCAATATAAAAAAAACAACCCAACTAAAAAATTGGCAGAAGACCTAAATAGACATTTCACCAAAGAAGACATACAGATGGCCAAGAGACACATGAAAAGATGCTCAACAGCACTAATTATTAGAGAAATGCAAATAAAAACTACAATGAGATATCACCTCACACTGGTCAGAATGGCCATCATTAAAAAATCTACAAATGATAGATGCTGGACAGGGTGTGTGGAGAAAAGGGAACCATTTTGCACTGTTGGTGGGAATGTAAACTGATACAGCCACTATGGAGAACAGTATGGAGGTTCCTTAAAAAACTAAAAATAGCACTACCATATGACACAGCAATCCCACTACTGGGCATATACCCTAAGAAAACCATAATTCAAAAGAACACATGTACCCCAGTGTTCACTGCGGCACTATTTACAATCGCCAGGACATGGAAACAACCTAAATGTCCAATGATAGATGAATGGATAAAGAAGATGTGGTACATATATACAATGGAATATTACTCAGCCATAAAAAGGAATGAAATTGGGTCATTTGTAGACATGTGGATGGACTTAGAGTCTGTCATACAGAGTGAAGTAAGCCAGAAAGAGAAAAATAAATATTGTATATTAACGCATATATGTGGAATCTAGAAAAATGGTACAGATGAACCTATTTGTAGGGCAGCAATAGAGATGTAGATGTAGAGAACGGACATGTGGACACGGGGGGGGAGGGGAGGGTGGGACAAATTGGGAGATTAGGTTTGAGATAAATACACTACCATGTGTAAAATAGATAGCTAGTGGGAACCTGCTGTATTGCACAGGGAGCTCAGCTTAGTGCTCTGTGACAACCTAGATGGGTGGGATGGGGGGAGTTGGAGGGAGGTCCAAAAGGGAGGGGATATAGGAACACATAAAGCTGATTCACTTCATTGTACAGCAGAAACTAACACAACATTTTAAAGCAATTTTACTCCAGTCAAAAAAAAAAGACATAAGACCATCACATTCTGAACCAAAGTAAGCAGTTCTCTCTCTAATAATAGCATTGTCCAGTAGGTAGCCTCAGCTACAAGTGGCTATTGAATACTTGAAATGTGGCTGGTGATGTGTTGTTAGTACAAAATATGAACTAGATTTAGAAGACCTAGTACCAAAAAATGTAAAATAGCTTATTAATAATCTTTACATTTACTACATGTCAAAATTATAGTCTATTAGAGATATTAGGTTAAATAAAATATATTATTAAAATAATTTTATCTGTTTCTTTTAAATTTTTAATGTAACTACTAGAAAATTTTAAATTGCCAATGTGTCTCACAATATATTTCTATTAGACGGTGCTGAGTTTCAGTCGCCATCTGGTCCTGACTGAAAAAACAAAACAAAACAAAACAAAAAACAGCAATGGACACAGGAGTTTCCTGTTCCAGGAAGTCTTGACTGGAAACTGAGCCCTACCACACAGTCTTTGTATCACTAAGAAGCTGATATGAAAGGCTGTACTTTTCCAAGGTGACTAAGAATCTAGGAAATCTGTGATTCTATAAAAATTAAGCCAGAGAGCTATGAAATAAACTGTTGGAAACTGTAAGGGCTTTTAAAAGAACAAGAGAAAAGGGGCTCAAAGAATCATGGGAATAGACCTCACTCAGACAGAGGTACTAAAGATAATCAATGTGAGAACTGTGTGAATTCAGATGTAGAAATTAAAGTGGGACATACTCCAGAATGTATATGTAATCTTGCTGTAGGCATACTTCCAAATAAACCAATCCCAACAGTGAGGCTTTTGTTGTGACATACTGAGAATTCGCTTGTTCTACATCTAATCTGATGCCCTTCTTGTATTCCCTCCTATACTACAGAGCTAGAAAGCTGAAGAGTACATATCCTAGACTCCATAACAGCTTGGCTTCTAGATGTGAGTTTGGTTACATGAATCAAATTCAAAATACAAGACCTGAGTTTGGAACTGAGTACATGGTAAAGTGCAGAGCAGGAGCATTGATGTTGCAAGCTTGATTCTCAAACTGATAGCTGGAAGGGTGAAGCTTCAGTTGGATAGGCAGCTCTCTGATGGTGGCCAGGAACAGCTCCTTGGCAGCCCAGTTTTTCCATGAAGATTTGGGAGTTACTCCTAGAAGCTCAGTCTAATATCTGTCTCTTCAGCTATAAAATGTACACAAAAATTGTACCTATCTTATAGGCTTTTTGTGAGGAGTAATGAACAAATGCATAAAAAGGATTAGCACAATGATTGGCACCTAGAAAGCAATTAATAACTATTAGCTATTATTAGAATTTTAATGTTAGCTATTAGGATTTTTTTTCTTTTCAGTAGGGAATCAGAAATGTCAGTATCTATTAAAACTGCAATAGGGATAATTAATTTTTTAATTCGGAGACCTGTTAGTTTTCACTATTACTGTTGTAGTTTACCTATGGCTATTGATCATCTATAAATATTACCACTGAAACAACAACAGCATAATATGCAATTTCAAGGTTTTAGTTTGATTTTTTTCTCCCTTAGATAAGAAGCATGGAGCCACAAATTCACTGACATTTTCTTGCTTATTTTTCTTTTTTTTAACTTTTTATTTTATATTGGAATATAGTTGATTAACAATGTGTTTGTTTCAGGTGTACAGCGAAGTGATTCAGTTATATATATACATGCATCTATTCTTTTCAAATTCTTTTCCCATTTAGGTTGTTACATAATATTGAGCAGAGCTCCCTGTGCTATACAGTAGGTCCTGTTGGTTATCCATGACGAGGAGAAAGGATAGTTAGGGAGTTTGGGATTGACATGTACACACTGCTATTAGGATTTGAATTCAGGGCCGATCATGGAGGAGGTTTGCATAGCAAGTGAGATTTTGGCCAGAGGTAAAACTGATTAAGCTTTCTTCCCATGAAGAACCAAGATAAGTTCCTTAATCTGGAGATGAAGAGAAGTTGGAGAAGTAACTCTCTTAAGCAGGTAAGAATAAGAGATCTGAACGACAAGAACTTGCCACACAGCAATATTCCAGGAAGTTAATTACCTGGGACTGTTCATGAAAACGTGTACAGACAGAGGGGCCATAAATAGAAACCTCTCATTCAAAATTATAACAAAAAAATTATTAATGCTTAACTCTCATACTAATGGAGAACATTAAATGAAGGTTGGACTTATTTTCTAAGACTCTATTGCTGACTTCATTTCCAGAGGGCACCATTAATTAATTCTTTAAATGTTTATTGGGCCTCCCAGGCACCAGGCACTGGGAATAAAATGTCAGAAAGCAAGTTCATGGCCAGTAGTTGAAATGGTGAGGGTTGATAGGAGCCAAAATGAGAAAGGAATGGAGTTTGAATGGAAAGTAATCAATCTTGGGAGATAGTTCTCAGGCTGGGTAGGAGTCAATGGCATAACATTCCCCATAAATGTTTTTTTCCTTCACTTTGCACTCTACATCAGCCTTCTTCCATATCCCCTTTGCCCAAGATAGGATCAACAACGACTATAGAAGCAATGCTATGAGCTGCTTGGCCAAAAACAGGGGAGCAACTTTAATGTTTTTAAACAATCTCAAATATACAAAGAAGTTGTATGAGTATTGTGCAAAGAGATTTATTCTTGAATCATCTGAGAATAAGTCGCTGACATGATATACCATCACACTGATGTAGCTGATGTGCATTTCCTACAAACAGGACATTCTGCTATGCAACTACAACACAATCATGAAAAAAAGTTAACACTGATATATTACCACCAGCTAATCCTCAGACCTTACTGGAGTTTCACTGATTGTTACAATAATGTCCTAATTTATAGAATCCACTTCAGAGTCATGCATTGCAACTAGTTGTCACATCTCTTTAGTCTCCTCCCATCTGGAACAGTTCCCTGACTTTCATGAAGCGGGCATTTTTGAGGTTTATAGGTCATTTATTTTGTAGCATTATCCTCAATTTTGGTTACTCCGATATTTTCTCATGATCAGATTAAAAATAACACAGATGAGAAGCTATATTCTTCTCATTTCATCCTATCAAGTGGCAAGCAATCTATTCTCACCATCACTACTAATTTCACTTTGATCACTTGATTAAGGTGGTTCTGCTAGGTTTCTCCACTGAAACCATATTCTTTAACACCCTGTACTTAATAAGTAGTTGGGGAGATGCATTTTTAAACTATGTAAATATCCCTTCGCTCATCAAATTTTTAATGTATTCACTTATCTATTTATATCAGTATGGATTCATGGTGTCTGATTTTATTCAATAGGTTATAATCCATTATTCTCATTACTTTTTTTGATGTTTGAATTGCCTCAGATTTGGTCAGTGGGAGTTCCTTCAAACTGGCTCTGTGTCAGGTTGATATTGTCCACATCATTCTTAGATCACTTTCTTACTTTCTAGCACAAAAAGATATTCCAGATTTATACTGTACTTTCCCTGCCTCAGCCTGGAATTAGCCATTTCTCCAGGAGACCCTGATTCCTTTTGGTTGAAAGTAAGAGTACTGTCAGCTGTCACCCACTTCAGGGAGTGCCTTAGCTACAGATAGCCACCTTGCCCAAAATCACACTCTACGCTGGGAAGCCAAGTGAGGCAGGTATGAAAGTCTGGAAGACCCAACTGCAACCCACATCTAATCACTAGCTGTATTCATTGACATTGGGATGTTGCTTTCCCCAGGCCCTCTCAGTGGGCAGAGGTACTGTGTGTGTGTGTGAACATGAACACATTTACAAGAGTATTTATTTATTCATATATCTGTGGTAGGCTTAAATATGGCCCCCCAAAAGATATCTACATCCTAATCCTGGAAGATGTGAATGCTTCCTTATACAGTCGGGAGGGGGGGAATAAAAGAAGGAGAGCCTTTGTATATATAATTAAATTAAAAATCTTGAGATGAGGAAGTTATCCTGGATAAGTGGGCTCAATGTAATCGAATGGGTCCTTATAAGAGAACAGCAGGAGCATCAGAATCAGACAAAGAGATACGATGATAGAAGCAAAGGCCAGGGTGATACAGGGCCACAAGGTCACAAGCCAAGGAATGCTGGCAGCTTGTAGAAGCTAGAAAAAGCAAGAAAATGGGTTCTCCCCTATAGCTTCCAGAAGGAATGCCCTGCCAAAACCTTGATTTCAGCCCAGTAAAACTGATTCTGCATTTCTAGCCTCCAGAACTGTGAGAAAATAAATTTCTGTTGTAAGCAACCAAGTTTTTGGCAATTTGTTATAGTAGCCAAAGGAAATTAATCCAAAATCTATCACCACATGGAAGCCTTCCTCACCCAGCTCAGACCCTGATACCCCATATTAGGCCACCACCCTCCTCACCATGCTGGGCTCCATCCTGTGGCAAAAAGCCTACCGAGAGAATGACCTTCTCACCCTGCTCAAACTCGGAGACCTCATTCATGCTGGGCCACACTCTGTACAGATGCTCTCCACATCCTCCCGAGGTTCCAACTCTGCAGGCCCCACACCAGGCTGCCTTTCTGTGCATATGTCCTCTTCCGTTTCTTTCACCCTTATAAGCATTCCAATCTGCCCCTCCACGGGTACATCTTTTTCCCATTGTTTGCAACGAAGTAAGCATCTTCTCTCTTCCCATCATAGGAGGCCAGACATTTGTTCTCTGAGAAATTAAACCAGAGAGTCTCCAGACCAGAGAATACCAGGCACCTGGGGGATTAAAGGAGTTTCTTCTGCCTTTCTCCAAGAAGGCTGTCAATCAACCCTGCACTCAACTGGAGAGGAGATTAAGGGAATCTTCTCTGGAGAAAGTGAGTAGCCTTAAAGAGGAGACCTATAGATACTGGTATTTGGAGGCATTCTCCCAACAAACAGGCTATTCCACTGTTTATAAGTCAACAAGTTCCACTTAGGCACACAGGTTCTGATAAGGGTCTTCATATATAACACTTGATTTATTGGACAGCAAAGTATCACCTGATTATTCAGGGAAACCCAAAATGAAAGGTCTTTTAAAAAATCAAGAAGACAAAAGAACTCAGAAAAAAATAGTGCAGGTAATAGCAGAACAAATTTTAAAAGACATATCCTTAGAAAGATAAAAGAAAAATAGAATTATATAAAAGACAAACAGACAGCAAGAAAGACCTCTTAGAAATTAAAATAAAATTGATTAAAATTTTAAACTCAGGAAAAAATGGTAACTATGCAAAATTATGGATGTGTTAATTGACCTGACTGTGGTAATCATTTCACAAAGTAAAGATGTATCAAATCAACATGTACATTTTAAATATATATAATTTTGTCAATTATACCTCAATAAAGCTGGAGAAAACATTTTAAATAAATAAAAATTCAGTAGAAGAGTTGAACTTTAAAATTGAGGCTTTCTTCCACAAAGTAGAAGAGAAAGACAAAGGAAATATAAAATTAGAAAGAAAAAGTGAGGAAAGACCCACCTCCTAGAGTAATGGAAATAAAAACAAACATAAACAGATTGGACCTAATGAAACTTAAAACCTTTTGCACAGCAAAGGAAGCTATAAACAAGATGAAAAGACAACCCTCAGAATGGGAGAAAATATTTACAAATGAATTCAAGGACAAAGGATTAATCTCCAAAATATATAAATAGCTCATGCAGCTCAATATTAAAAAAACAAACAACCCAATCAAAAAATGGGCATCAGACCTAAATAGGTATCTCTCCAAAGAAGACATACAGATGGCCAAGAGGCACATGAAAAGCTACTCAACATCATTAATGATTAGAGAAATGCAAGCCAAAACTACCATGAGGTATCACCTCACACCAGTTAGAATGGGCATCATCAGAAAATCTACTAACAACAAATGCTGGAGAGGGTGTGGAGAAAAGGGAACCCTCTTGCACTGCTGGTGGGAATGTAAATTGATACAGTCACTATGGAGGACAGTATGGAGGTTCCTTAAAAAACTGAAAATAGAATTACTGTATGACCCAGCAATCCCACTACTGGGCATATACCCAGAGAAAACCATAATTCAAAAAGACACATGCACCCCAATATTCATTGCAGCACTTTACATTGCAGCTATTTACAATAGCCAGGTCATGGAAGCAACCTAAATGCCCATTGACAGACGAATGGATAAAGAAGACATGGTACATATATACAATGGAATATTACTCAGCCATAAAAAGGAACGAAATTGGGTCATTTGTAGAGACGTGGATGGACCTAGAGACTGTCATACAGAGTGAAGTAAGCCAGAAAGAGAAAAATAAATAGCGTATATTAACGCATATATATGGAATCTAGAAACATGGTACAGATGAACTGGTTTGCAAGGCAGAAATAGAGACAGATGTAGAGAACAAACATATGGACACCAAGGGGGGAAAGCAGGGGGTGGGATGAATTGGGAGATTGGGATTGACCTATATACACTAATATGTATAAAATAGATAGCTAATAAGAATCTGCTGTTTAAAAATAATAATTAATTTTTTTTTTTTTTTTTTTTTTGCAGTACGCGGGCCTCTCACTGTTGCGGCCTCTCCCATTGCGGAGCACAGGCTCCGGACGTGCAGGCTCAGTGGCCATGGCTCACGGGCCCAGCCGCTCCATGGCATGTGGGATCTTCCCGGACCGGGGCATGGCAGACTCTCAACCACTGCACCACCAGGGAAGCCCAAATATTTTTTAAAAGTAAGGAAAAAGAATATCGTTCCAGGCTATATAACATCCAACTAATAGAAATTATAGAAAGAAAAATAGGGAAAACTATCAAAGATATAATGCCAAATTTATCAGAGACGAATGGCATAAACCTCAAGATTGACCCTCAATAAATAAAAGTAAAAAAAGGCTCACATCAAGACACATCATAATGAAATCTCTAAACACCAGGGATAAGTAGAAGACCCTAAAAGCTTCCAGGGAAAAGCTAGGTTGCATACAAACAGATAGGATTAGAATATAATTTTTCTATAATCTAGAATTCTATATTCAGCTCCTCAATCAAATGGGAGGGTGGAATAACAATGTTTTCAGATCAGAATGGCTCAAAAATGTATTTCCCATGAACCCTTTTGTATCAGTCAGGAGAGGCCAGATTACAAGCAATGCCAAAATCTCAGTTGCTTAATTCAGCAAAGGTTTCTTTATTGGTATACCTGGAATTTATGTGAGTACAGGAGATTCTCCAGGTCAACCATCTTCCATGGCAATTTAGCAATCCAGGCTTAGTTTTGGTCTTATGACCATCTCTATAGAAGGCATGGTATCTCCTCCCACGGGTAAAGAGTATGCTTTTGCACGAACTGGTACGTGTCACTTCTACTCACAGGCCACTGGCCAGAACTAGATAATGACCTATGTAGCTGCAAGGAGGCAATGAAGTGTCACCCTCCCATTTGTCCAGGAAGAGAGGAAAACTGATCATAGAGAAGTATTATAAGTGTCTACCAAATTTATTTTAAGAGGCCACTGTTGGATGTGTTAGACTCAAGCAAAGGAGTTATCCAAGAAAAGGGAAAATACGAGATATTTTCCCTGGCCTGGAAAGCAATCAGTCCAGATTAAAGCAGGAGAATCCAGGGCTCTGGGAAAGAGGTCATGAAAGGAGGGGGAAAAAATGGAATTGATGGACTGTCTTACATGTGTGAGGATTTAGAAAAAATGATTATAGTTAGCTATAATGGAAAATATTAGAAAAGTTCTTAGAAAACAATGGAAATAAAAACTTGTGGTAATTAGGGAAAATGAAAGTTGTATAAGAAAGAAAATATAATTATATTCCCTACTTGGCTTAGCAATAATATAATTTAACACAATAATGCAAACATTGACTATTACCTTGAAACAAAAACTATTATATAACTATATTGGAGTGGGAATGAAAAAAGGGGTGTAAGAGAGAGTTAAATACTCATCAGCCCATATTAAGAAGTCAATATTTAATGTCTAAAATTGGTATATCAAGGAATAAACATAGTATATGTATTATACAACCACTCACATTGCTCCTACTGTCTCCTTTCTGAAGGTGCTGTATTCCAGGTGCTCAGCCTGGTCTGTATTCCAGGCTGAGCCACCACCCCCTCTCCATCACCTTTGCCAAGCTTCCCAGCTGGCTGGAGTTAAGGTGAAGTCCAGCACCTGGATGGCCCATACACCTCGCATGCTGAGACTGTCCATGCCAAGTCACCCTTCCACTCCTGAACTTCAATGGAATGCAACACCACAGGGTGTGGGAGAAGCTTCTAGGAGGCCACCAAGGGCCAGATGGCATGATCCTGAACTACAGAAGAGTTAGCTCCCCATGGAGTGAACTCTGACCAAGGGGAAAAGGGAGATCAGAGCAAGCCAAGCAGATGAATTTCCATCCACGCAGTATTTGGGGATGGGGTTACTCATCACAATCCATGGGGACAAATCCATATGCTGAGTTGACATGCCTGCTAAGTACCCATCATGTAATGTATTACATGGCACTGCTTTGTAGCTTTCCTTGCCTCACTTCCCTTTTTACTTACCTTCATCTACCTGGGCTTATACCACCCAAACTATCAAAACATTAACCCCTTAGTTAATCTGTTTTTAGAGAATCTAGGCTAAGACAGCATATTATTTTTATTTATTTTTTTTAAACATCTTTATTGGAGTATAATTGCTTTACAGTGGTGTGTTAGTTTCTGCTGTATAACAAAGTGAATCAGCTATACATATACATATATCCCCATATCTCCTCCCTCTTGCGTCTCCCTCTCACTCTCCCTATCCCACCCCTCTAGGTGGTCACAAAGCCCCGAGCTGTTCTCCCCGTGCTATGTGGCTGCTTCCCACTAGCTATCTATTTCACATTTGGTAGTGTATATATGTCCATGCCGCTCTCTCACTTCGTCTCAGCATGCCCTTCCCCCTCCCCATGTCCTCAAGTCCATTCTCTACGTCTGCATCTTTATTCCCGTCCTGCCCCTAGATTCTTCAGAACCTTTTTTAGATTCCATATGTATGTGTTAGCATACGGTATTTTTTTTTCTCTTTCTGACTTATTTGACTCTGTATGACAGACTCTAGGTCCATCCACCTCACTACACAAATAACTCAATTTTGTTTCTTTTTATGGCTTAGTAATATTGTTATTATTATTATTATTTTGCGGTACGCAGGTCTCTCTCACTGTTGTGGCCTATCCCGTTGCGGAGCACAGGCTCCGGACGCACAGGCTCAGTGGCCACGGCTCATGGGCCCAGCCACTCCGCGGCATGTGGGATCTTCCCGGACCGGGGCACGAACCCGCGTCCCCTGCATCGGCAGGCGGACTCTCAACCACTGCGCCACCAGGGAAGCCCAGTAATATTATTTTTAAATACAGAGATATATACTGTCTCTGGGGAGTATGATTACAGTATCGGGAGGGTGAGATGAAAGATTATTAATTTCTTTTATATATTTTCTGATATTACTGATTTAAAAAACTATTTCCATATATTACTTTCATAAATAAAAATTTAGAAAGAAAATGTATGATGATTACCATTTCATGAATTTAAAATTGCTCACATACCTTTTATAACTTTTCCCCACAGACCAGAGAAACAAGCTAACAATTATTTTAGTAGTAGTATAATAATGTTGTGACTTAAACCTCTGTAGTCATACACATATTATAGATTTTTCTAAAAAAAAAAACCCTTTTATGAAAAGTGAAGGAAGATGTCACCTTAAGATCAATACTTCCTTGTATCCTGCTTAAAGTACTATATTCTTGAAATGGCGGCAAGTGCTTTATGGCAGAGTAGCAAGAAGTCAATCTATAGACTCATCCTAATGACTTATAGAGGAAAGAGAAGCAGCTAAAAAAAGAAACCGTTTTATTTTTACATTGACTGTCTTTTGAAAAATGGAACTGAGGGTGGAATTAATGATTTAATTAAACCACTTAATGTATTATTAAAGTCAATATGGCCTAGTGTTTCTGTGTAACCGTCAGCTTATCAATAAAACCTCATATTTGTTTTTGCCAAAGGATTCATAACTTTTATTAGATGTGCCTGTATTACAGAGCCTCTAATTGTTTTCAGGAAGTCATATATACCCTTATTTTATAAAGCCTTTCCATTAGGGGATCACAAAATTCCACTGAAAAAAAAAATCAGGCCAGGTTCTGAAGGCATGATTTATTCAGCTTGGTGTACTACTCAACATGAGGAGCTCTATTTCTGCTCTATTCAGCAAAGTATCTGTTCAGCTTTTACAGCAAAGGAGGGACGGGACTCAAGGTCACCAGAGCAAAACCCACCTGAGGCTGATGTACTCGGCAAGAAGCACTGAAGCACCAAAGATAATTTTCTCACTAGAACCTGTTAGTTCTTCCCCTTTCTTTGGGGTATGTCTTTACTCATCCCAAACTCCCCCATTTCTATAGCCAACATAAATTACTGAAAGTAAATGGCCAGTTAAGGAAAGAGGAAAATGGGTAAGAGGGGCCTCCAAGATAATTTACAAATGTGAACCCATTTATTTCATTTGAAGCATGGAAATTAGATGGGAACAATTCTGCAGAGAGGAAGAGCATGGAAATGCAAATCCAAAGAATAAAATGTGATGCAACATGTATGCATTTCCTGCCACCCTGACTTTCCACTTATCTGGCTTCACTTACACATCTTCACTTAGAAGACCTAGGACACTGTGAGACTGCAGATCAATAATCAGACAGAGGCCATGTCCTCATGCCCACACCATCCTATTAGTATTTTTGCTTTGGTCTATGTATTGCTAGAGGGGAACTTTCCAGACAAAAGCTGCCTTTTAACTTGAAGGGAGTATCTGTCCCTGCAATGCCGACTTCTATGTTCACAGATCAAAGCCTCTGTGGGCGGGTCATGTTCCCACACTCTCTTAGGGCAAGTGTCTTCTCAGGCCCCTCATTTAACAGAAAACACAGATGTACAGAAGAACGCTTCAGGCCCACTCAATGTCACAGACTCATTTTCTCCACACTTTAGCCTAATGGATTTTTATGACACTTATGGCTCAAATTAAAAATTTTTAAATTCACATGTTTCACATTATTTGTTTCACAAGATACTGACCAACTGGCATGACTGACTCTATGATGTAATTGACTTGCTTTGTAATATATATATGTATATATTTTTTGGGCTGTGCCACAATACTCTGTTTATATTCTTGTCCACTCCGTCTCCTCCACAATTCGTCCCTCATATGTTTTCACTCACCTTCAATCCTCTGCCTTAAGTGTTTCCATCTTCTTATTCTTGTCTTGATTATGGAATATGAAATAGGAATTAGATTCTTTTTCTCATTCTTTTCTTCTCCTGGTTGCTGCTAAGGAATACCTGATACGAAAAAAGAAGATCAGTGTTAATACTGGCATTTTAATACATTGAAATAATATAGGTATCTTCAGTAAATGCTCTTTTTTTTCCCTACAACACAGGAAAAAAAAACACATATTCCTACCATCCATTTACAAAATTATTAACTTTCAATATTGAATTGATCCAATATTTTTTCTGTGTAGATAATTTTAAATAAAACTGCACAAGCAATTCACACTTGCACCCTTTTAGGGAAAGAAGGGATGGAGGAAAGGAGGGAGGGAAAGGAGGGACTAAAGTTCTCTTTGACAACCATCAAACTCCTTTCTCACTTCTCCTCTTTATTCTCTGCCCCAGAGGCAACTCTCCCACACCAGGCAACCAGTAGCACAATATACATAATTAAAAAAATATTTTTCTTGCTTATATATGTATGCAGAAATAACACACTGTACATATCTGTCACTTGCTTTTTCACTCAACATTAAGTTTTTGAGCTCTATCCCTGATGATTTATATAGATCTAGGGCACCGTCATTTATAGCTTTGTCAAAAGTCCCCTCACTACTTGCTAAGGAAGTAGCATTATTTACTAAGTATATAGGGGCAAGCTCAGCCCTTACTCACATTAAGTTCTCTCATAAATGCAATATATTCACCATCACTGAAAAGTGGTGGTTATTTTGGCAAATTCATAGAAGGACAAATTTACAGTAAAGTCCAGATTTAAAACCAAAATGAAAACTTTCCTTTGGAAAGTTTAATTTTATACTTGAAAAAAGCATTTCTCCAGCTGTCTAAATTAAGTCACTACTAAAGTTCAATCCAAGAATACTCCTTGGCTTTGAATCAGTTGCCTTTTCTTGTGGTTGGAAAGCAGATACATTTTTTTCCCAAAAGCTCTTGCCAACATATTCTTTCCTCTAAAAGAGTTAAATAAATGTCAATAGGCAAGCCAGCTCCCTTATTATTTCCTTCACTCAGATGATCTATTTTGGTTGAAGTTTTGCATATAGAGATGCACTCACTCTTCTTGACACATTTCCAGAAAATATGCAAATAAGGCTCATAATCTTCTAAAGCCTTTTGCTCCCCTGATGTTCAATATGTAACATTCCTTCCCTTCACTGCCCTGAAGCCTTACTGTCTCTTTATTTTGATGCTCTCAGAAAAGGGTAGATGCTTTTAAGAAGTTCTTCGTTTTCATCCCTTGGCCTCATCCTACTAGTGACTGCTTTAGGAACTGTTTTCAGATAGTATCTACCTGGTTTTCCATTTATTTTGCTTCTCTAAACTCTCTTTCTGGACCCCACGGGTCCTTACCCTTTAGAATTTTGATGAAAGTTCCCAAGAAAGTCACACGTATACACAACGACTCCAACATTATGCATATGTGTATCAGAAGGATGGGGGCTCTCTAGATAGCCACCTAGACCCCAGCCTTTGCCAATCAACGCTTCCCTATCTGCTGCCATTTCTGAGACTTTTCCACTGGTACAGGCGTCACTGCCCCTTCTCCTTTTCCTCCTACTTTCCCAAGCTCTTGCAGTCTCAGTCTATACACACAAGGTTGCTTGGTGGTGCCATTTTAGGAACCATAAAACCTGTCTTGTATGCCCGAATGGAAATTAATGCTGCCTTTAGCTATCCATTAAAATTAGCATTTGTTGATGAGAAAAAGAAGCACAGTGAATGAAAATAGAGCAAATGCACCAAATATTGAAAAGTACACCATTTCTATACAGTTAGACACGCTGGTTGACCTATTTCCCCCCAAATATCCCCCAAGTATTCATTCTCTACTCCAAAATATTTCTTTCTGTCTATTCTCCACTATGAACTTGAGTGACCTAAAGGTTAAGGTCTACAGGTGTGAAAAGAAGAATTGCTGGACCAGCTCACTCCAGATACTCTGGAGAATTCAATACTGAAAACAAAGAAACATGAGCTTTTGGTTTGGGGATATCTCTTCTCCTGTGTGTTTTTTCCAGTTTTGCCAGGAATTCATTGGTGAAAGCAGGTGATGACTGAGGTAATACCCAGACAGACTCACCTTAAGCCCATCAGTGACTCATCTTTGTTTCTACCATCTGCACAATAGGAATAAAAATATAGTGATTTCTTAATCATCTCCATGTATGTTATTCTTCTGCAAAACTGATATTTAAGCTGATTTCCCTTCAACATGTTTCTGAAGGAAATTCCCCAGTCTCCAATTGACTCATACTGAGATAATACAAACCTATTTTAATATCAGCCTGAGTAAAACACACTGTAGAAGATACATATATCACCTAGAATTCTAGATGTTTGCTTTTGTCAAAGGTACATAATTTAGAACTTAAAAATTTATTTTGGATGATCTGCACTTACATTACAACATATCTGGGTAGGTAATAACCCTATCTTATTGCTTGTCCCACAGAGTTTCTAGAATGAGTGCTTTTTTTGTTTGTTTGTTTTTTGTTTTCTTTGCGGTACGCAGGCTTCTCACTGCTGTGGCCTCTCCCATTGCGGAGCACAGGCTCTGGACACGCAGGCCCAGTGGCCATGGCCCACGGGCCCAGCCGCTCCGCGGCATGTGGGATCTTCCCGGACCGGGGCACGAACCCGTGTCCCCTGCATCGGCAGGCAGACTCTCAACCACTGCGCCATCAGGGAAGCCCTAGAATGAGTCTCTTTAGTACCAGAAGTGAAAACAGATGTATACCCTAGAGTCCTGCTCCATGTAATCCTGCCTCTGTGTCAGAGACAGTAAGCTGTGGTAAGTCTTTGATGGCCCCAATTATGCAGCTTCACACTAGGGTGAGAACACTAAATCCAACCTGCTCACAATGAACTCATCACCTTTCAAACACAATATCTCATGTAACCCACTACCCTCTCCTGTACCCCATAAATCTGCCAGCAAATCTGATCAGATACTCCTAAACTCTTTAATTGACATCCACATCTTTCCTGTTCTTATTATCATTGCCCTCATCTAGAACCTTATAGTTTTATTTTCTGTTAGATTAGCATCCTCCTTCACTGTCTCCCTGGCCCTATCCATTCCCTACCTGACTGCTGAGAAATCTTCCTAAAATGCTACTTTTATCATGTCAGGACCCTTTCCTGAAACCTCTGCTCCCCAGCAGTGGTAGGCAGTACAGTGTCTCCCAAAGCTGTCCATATCAGATATCCCTGACATGTCATGTTATATGAGAAAAGAGACTTTGCATACATAATTAAGGTTACTGGTCTTAAAATAAGGAGATTATCCTGGTAGGCCCAGTTTAATTACATAAGCCCTTAAAAACAGAAATTTCTTAGGCTGGAAGCAGAAGTTATGTAGCAGAAGGGAAAGTCAGAGAGATTCAAAACATGAGGACTCAACTCATCATTGCTGGTTCAAAGATGAAGGGAAGGATAACAAGGAATGTAAGTGGCCTGAAGGAGCTAAGAGAGGATTCCAGCTGACAGCCAGCAAGGATGTGTCCTCAGCACTATGACCACAAGAAACTGAATTCTGCCATCAGCCTGAATGAGCATGGGAACAGATTCTCCCCCAGGGTCTCTGGCTAACAGCCCAGCCCATCCAACCCCTTAATTTCAACTCTGGGAGACCCAGAACAGAGGAACCAGATTTCTGATCTACAGAACCATGAGACAGTAAATTTGTGCTGTTTTAAGTCACAAAGTGTGTGGTCATTTATTATGATAGCAAGAGAAAACTGTTGCGTCAGATAATCAATGTAAACTCTCCTTCTACTCCAAGACCCATCAAAGTCTAGGCCTACTTGACTAAGCCCAACTAATTTCCCCCTGCTCACAAACACTGGCTTTTGATTTCCACCAGGCCAGTCTCAGCTTTGTCCACAGAGCTTTTATTTTTTGGAGTAGAAAAAAAATCAGTAGAGAAATGACTGAACAGTATGAATTCAGAGAGTGTGTGGTAGATGCAGAGCTGTGCTGTCCCAATCTCCCTCAAGGAAGGACTTTCTGTCCAGGTGCAGCACTACAGTCAGCAGGCAGCCCCAGCTGTCAACTCTTTGAGGATCCACTTGAGCTGTAGAAAGCCACCTTTCTCAAAGCCATACTCTTCCCCAGGAAGTTTGCATCTGCGACTAAGTGGGGAAGTGGGGTTCAGCCTTTGGGCTCAACATGGGCCACTCTGACAGGCTCTACATGAGGTTGGCTGAGGCTCTATCAGGCCCACGTTGCAGTTTGACTTCTTCCTGTGCCCAATCCTGCTCCTCACTTTCTTCACAGGTTAATTCCTAATAAACAACTTGAACCCCAAACCTCATCGCAGCATCTGCTTCTGTGACAGAATAATAAGTACTAATAAGAAAATAAGGCAGGTTAAAAAGACGGTATCTGAAATAACAACCCAGAGGAATGAGCATAAAAATCATCATGCTACAAAGACTCAGAAAAGTCATACAAAAAAAAAACCAACTTAAAAAATTTATGTATGAGTTTATATGAAAGTAAGAGATATCCCAAAACGCAAGAAACAAACGCTAAACTGAAAATCAGAAGAGTAAAAGTGCAAGCTGACATGGAATGCAGTACAGGAAGTAACTGGACCTGGAAATAGGACTTGATGGCAAGAAGCTTTTTTTTTTAATTTAAGTATGGTTGATTTACAATATTGTGTTAGTTTCAGGTGTACAGAATAGTGATTTTTTTTTCTGATTATATTCCATTATAGGTTATTATAATATACTGGGTATAATTCCCTGTGCTATACAGTAAATCCTTGTTGCTTATCTATTTTACATGGAATACAAAAAATAATACAAATGAATCTATATACAAAGCAAAAACAGACTCACAGACATAGAAAACAAACTTATGGTTACCAAAGAGGGGGACGGGAGGGACAAATTAAGGGTATGTGATTAACAGATACAAACTACTATACAGAATCTTTGGTTGTAATTCACACAGGGGCAGGAAAATAGAATTTAAGGCCCATGTGAAACATAAATTGGAGCTGAGACTCTGCATAAACATGGGACACGAAAAGAGCTGCATCCTCAGTAGAAGAAAGGGTGGAAAAACTCAACCCATCTGCCAATGAAAACTATAAAGAAGCTTGTTCTGTCATGGCTCTGCCATGAGTAGGAAAAAGAAGTATCCCATAAGAAACCAAATGGCCAAGATTGTACCACACATGTGTTTGGAGCTCTACTTGGGTGGAATAAGAATTCCCAAGCTGATAATTAAGGTAAGTATAACATGGGCCCAAAATATCTCTAAAACCAGGCAGCAGCAAATCAGTCTGCCCTATATTCCCTCAAAACCAGCAGAAGATGAACTCATAAGTTAGGACACATATCAGGGAACTAACCAGGATGAGTGAGAGGCAGGCAGAATAGATTACAAAATAAGCATAAATAAAATAAGATAAAAATGTATAGAAACTATAGGAAAAGAGTAAGACAGTAAAAAGAAAAAAGAAAACTAGACAGATTGAGAAAAAACAAATAGAACCCTTAAAAGTGAAAATTTTTATCAGTTGAAAGTAAAAATTCAGTGGTTAGGTTAAACAGCAGATCAAATAGAACTGAAGAGAGAATTAGCAAAGTAGAAAATGAATCTGGGAACATTTGTCCAAGGCTGTGGAGGCCACAGAGGTATGCCATTTAGATCTCTCTTTAACATATTCTGTTGAAGACAGCATAGTTGACCAATAGCCCCAGCTACTGAAACTTTGGATTCACCACTTTGTTCACTTTGAGGTCTAGTCTCAGGGGTCCTAGAGCCAAGCATTCCTGCTCAACATGAAATTCTTCTGATGGGTATTTTTTTGTCTTTTTTCATGTCCTTTTTTTTTTCCAGAAACTTCCCATCACCCTGACATAAACCTCTCCAGAACTACACTGCAGTCTAAGGTTCTACTTACCAAATCCTCCTTTCCATCTCTCCTTTCACAGTTGTCAGCCATGCATGATGGTCTGCAGGCTCTCCCTGTCTATTCCTGCTCCTTCCCTCTCTATCTTTAATGTCTTTCAAAAAATTTCTTGCACATGTAATCCTGCATTGGCTTCTGTTTCTTAGAGAATCCAAACTTAAACAAAAATAGAACTAAAATAGTCAAGCAACATTAGCATTGAATATAGGAGTGTGCAATCAACATTAGGACATTAAACAGTCCATTTATTGTATGAAGGCAAAGAGTTTGCCAGAGTTTGATTAGATTTATATTTTTAAAGAATGAACGTTTAAAATGTGGGGACAAACTTTTAAAAATTACAAATAGAGTGCATTATTGCAAATGCAGAAGAGAGGAGTTAAGAAAACTTTATTAATCTAATAAAATTATAAAAGAAGAAAAATCAAAGCAAGAAAAAGGTGAGATAACTAAAAAGTACAATTCATGATAGCAGAAAAATCCAAGTAACCACAATAAATTTTTCATTTAAATTGAAAATATTATATGAGCTTATTAAAAATCAAGATGCATATAGTAACAAGAGAAACACCTAACCTCAATGATCCCCCAAAATAGAAACTAAAATTATGAAGAAAGATGTTCTAAGAAAAGAATTTCTAAAAGTGGGATTGCATTTTTAACATCAGAAAAAGGTGATTTTAAGGTTAAAAAAATTATAGGGAAAAGAGGGAACATTTTATAATGATAAATTCACTGAAATTATAATCATCTTAAAACTGTAAGCACTTAATAACATAGCTTGAAAATACATAAACAAAAATATGAGGGAAAAGTTTTCAAGAGATATGAAAGGATACATAATCATAATGAGAGAATTTGATACACCTCTCTCAGGCACTTAGAAGTCAAGTGAATAAAAATTATTAAGAATATAGAAGATTTGAATATGACAATTAACAAGAGCAACCTAATAAATATATACATGAAATCCAATGCTATTTGAGAATATATATTCTTTTTAACTATACCATAATGCAATAAAACTAGAAATCAGCAACAAAGTAAACCCAAAATTCCATACATTTGAAACTCTCTTTAAAAAATGTTATACAAACAATGTGGCCAACAAGGGCTTAATTTCCAAAATATACAAATAGCTCATATGACTCAATAGCAAGAAAAAAAAAAAAACCAATCGAAAAGTGGGCAGAAGACCTAAGTAAGCTTTTCTCTGAAGAAGACATCCAAATGGCCAACAGGCACATGAAAGGATGCTCAATGTCGCTAATTATTAGAGAAATGCAAGTTAAAACTATAATGAGGTATCACCTCACACTGGTCAGAATGGCCATGATCAAAAAGTCTACAAATAACAAATGCTGGAGAGAGTATGGAGAAAAGGGAACCCTCCTACACTGTTGGTAGGAATGTAAATTGGTACAGCTACTGTGGAGAATAGTATGGAGGTTCCTTAAAAAACTAAAAAGAGAGTTACCATATGATCCTGCAACCCTACTCCTCGGCATATATCTGGAGAAAACTCTAATTTGAAAAGATACATGCACCACAATGTTCATAGCAGCACTATTTACAATAGCCAAGTCATGGAAGCAACTCAAATATCCATTGACAGATGAATGGATAAAGAAGATGTGGTACATATATACAATGGAATATTACTCAGCCATAAAAAAGAATGAAATAATGCCATTTGTAGCAACATGGATGGACCTAGAGATTATAAATGGAGTAAGTGAGACAGAGAAAGACAGATATCATATGATATTACTTACAAGTAGACTCTAAAATATGATACAAATGAACTTATTTACAAAACAGAGACTTACAGACATAGAAAACAAACTTATGGTTACCAAAAGGGAAAGGGGGATGGGGGGGATAAATTAGGAGCTTGAGATTAGCAGATATAAACTACTATATATAAATAGATGAACAACAAGGTCCTACTGTATAGCATAGGGAACTATATTCAATATCTTGTAATAAACTGTAATGGAAAAGAATAAAAAATGTTAAATAATCTGTAGTTCAAAAATTAAATCATCATGAAAATTTGGAAAAAAAATTAGAATTGAACAGTAATTCAAAAAAAGTAAAAACTATGTATCAGAACTAATGGGATATAGCTGTTATCATACTTGAGAATAATTCACAACCTTAAATTCATGTATCAGAGGAAAACTGAAAAATAATGAGTTAAGCATCCAACTCAAAAAGTCAGTGTAAAATGTAAAGAGTAATCCTGAATAAACCAAAAGTAAATAATTGAGAAAAGATATTAAATGGGTACAATGGAATTAGGCATTTATTTTAGACAAGATGGTAAGAAATGGTCTCTCTAAAGTGATAAATTTGGGCAGAAATATAAAAAAGGAAGATTTTAAATATTAATAACATATTTTTTGAAAATAACAATATGCACATTTTGCTTTCTCCTCGGCCATGAATAAAGACAGAAAATTGGCTGTCCCAGTCTGCAGTTCGTAGCAGGTGTATATATAGAGTGGAAAAATCATGCATCTCTTGGCTCATGAATCCTTCCTCAGGGATAAAGCCATAGATGCAGCAAGTGCTATGAGAATAGATCCCTTAGGGTCAGGATGATGACAGAATATGTGAAGGGAATTCATACACCTGAAAATTGGAAAGTCTCTCAGTTCTGTCATCCAGTTGCCCCAGTGAAAGTCAGCATTTTAACCTTGTGTCCCAGCCACACAACACTGCACCTCTTATGGGAAGAGGTTCACCCTGGCCTCTTACCAGTAATTGAGACTCAGCTTGTAACACCACAGGACTGCGGCGTCAACTCAGAGGCTTGTGCTCCCAATCCTAAAATACCTTTCACTTATCCTCATTTCCCTTCATACCCTGTTGATCACCCCACCCAGATTAAGTTGATTACTCATGTTCTCCCAGGAGATGGTTCCCTTATCATAGTCACATTGCTGTCACCAATGCAAGTCATCTATCATCACTGAGGCTTTCACCCCCCACTCTTCTGTAACTCCACTAGTTGGATCCAACTTTCCACACCTGCCAGCCTTCAGAAAATCCACCAAAGAACTCCCTATTGTATCACCCTACTTTACTCCTCTAGAGAGCACGTATCATCTGATCATGTTCTTGCTTATTTATTTGATTGTTTCTTTTATGTCTCCCCTGCCCCAACCACCATGAGAATGTAATCTGCATGAAACAGGGACCTTCACTACCACATACTAGCTCCCAGCAGTGCCTAGCACATTGTGGGAACTTAATAAATACTTTTGAAAAAATGAATTAAGTAATGAATGAATGTCTCCATATATATCCAGGGAATCTTCTCTCCATATGAAGGCAAGAGGGAAGAACATTAGCACGAACATCCATTCTTTAGTATAATGCTGCCATTTTAGAGTTTGCAAGCAACTCTAGAGATAATGTTTTACAGCCCCCTCATGTCCATTTTCCTCTGCCGCATGAGAGTTATGCTCCTGCTGTGGTGGCCCCATGCCCAGATTCAAAGGACTATACTACATCAATTTTAGCTGGGGCAAGATGCCAGCCAAGGACCATTTGGGAAGAATTTCCCACAGTAGGCAGAAAGTGACACCTCAGTTGCAAGCTTAAACTGCTCTCAGCAGCAAGTGATGCTAAACAGGCTTCATTTGAGACTGCGCTGTGGGAGAGCACACCTGGGCATTCTGGAACATGATATCAGCAGCCAAAACTGCTTCATGTTTGAACTCCAACCCCGGCAACCCTAGGAAATCCACTCACAAAGCAAGAAACATATTGAACCTTGTTAATGGCAAACAGTTTGCAACTCATAATTAATCCCTGCCTCCTTAAAGGGTTTTCTCTTTGGCATTTGCTTACTGCAAAGCTGCCTAAAAGTTCAACAATTAGCAACGCTCAGGTCATATTCACATTATTTTTTTTTCAGCAAAGGTGTGTGTAGAGCCAAAAATAAAGTGTCAATTGGGAAAAGATGGCCATAGAATGGGAATGTTATCTTAATCAACCAACAATTTCCCTGCCAAATATTCATACCGTGGCAGAGAACTAATTCTAACAAGTAGATTTCGTAGAAATTGCTAAAGACTAAATTTTAATAGGTAAAACTGTCAGAATTGCAACCAATTCAGCTAATTTTTATTGAGTACCACAACACCAATCATAGTAAGGTATAATTGGCTACACTCCAGGCTTTCCAAACCACCTTAAATTTTGCTTCTTCCATTAAGAAGAATCTTCTCTGACCCTTCCAAGACTAGGTGTCCATGCTATTTGTTCTTATGGAATCTTTTATTGACTCCTGCTAGTTTTCATGAACTCTTGTTTCTTCAATAAAATATAAGCTGCTTAAAGATGAGGATGACATCTTGCCTTCCCATTGTGTCTCTAGGGTTTAGCACACGACCTGGGATAGAATGGGTGCCAATTAAGTGCATTTGGTTGAGTAGATGGATGAATAGATGGATGGACAAATGGACTGATGAATGAATCAGAGTGAGCATTTTAGCAGACTATTTAAGTACCCTTATCACAGGCCCCTCTGATTCTAGGACAGCTGCAGTGGACAGTACATGAAAGCTCAGACTAAACCATCTCACTGCTCTCCATTTCAAATGTAATCTGCATGTCTTTCTGCTTTCTGCTCAGGGTCTTTTCTGACACTGCAGGTACTATTCAGCCCACGCACAGGCACAGTCTGGTCCACAAGCACAGGGGAGTTAACACTCTCAGGGAAATCCTTACCAGTGAGGTGCAAGGGCCAGTGGATGGATGTCCCAGTCTCTAACCCTTCAGGCAGACAAGTCTCAGAGGTATTCTGTACATGTCTCATCAAGTCTCAGCAGAATCAAGCCCCTACTGCCTACAGCAATGCCCTAAATACTACATCCTTATCCTGGCTTTCACTCTGTTCGCTCCTTCACATCTGCTTCCTGGGATCATCCCCCAGATAAAATGCCTGCACCCAAGTCCCTGTCTCAGGCTTTACTTTCAAGGAAACCCAAAGAAATGTGTCATAATGAATTTAATGTGAGACACTCAACCTGAGAAAAATGTCTAAGACAGGACAGCCTGAATAATCTAAGACAGGACAGCCTCAGAAAACATATGTGAGAAAATATCATATCACACATGGCCCACCATTAACAAAATAATGAAAGACAAGGCAATTACACAGTCCCTAAAAATAGCAAAAGTGTGGTAAATTGTTCCTTCTTCTTTCCTGGTTACTTCCCATCCTTTGTGCATTCCTTCTTCTGCAGGCTATGTGGGAACCCCACCAAAGACATCAACATCTAAGGTACTCCCACCACCATCAGCCAGACATTAGCCTATATCGGCCTCTGGTTTTCCATATGCTTCTTCAGTTCCCTATTATTAATAAACCTATATGGGATGATACATATTGCCACTTAAAAACAACAGAATTTTTCTTTAAATTGTCAGCAGCTTCACTTCAGAATGCCTTTGTGGAGTAATAATTAAACTCCAGGCTCTAAGCCTTTGTGAAGATTGTTATAAAGTGGCTATATGCAACCACCTTCACAGAAACTATAATAAACCTACCTAAGCCATTGAGACTCAAACCCTCAAGAATTTGAATTTTGAACAGAAATGCAGAGGTAAAGGAAGTCATAGCTGAATCATTTGGATGGCCACGCCAGACCTAAAGAGACTGCATGTGTACTCACCCTACCAACATTCTCTGAGTTGCCCTGGTTTCTGCACATCCCAATACCTGAGAACTCGTCCTCTCCAGTTCCATGAGGCATCTATCCAGAATTCATTTTTTAAATTTCTCCCTTCTACGGGCTTAAGCTACTGAGTCAGTTTTCATTTTCTTATAAATACAAATTGCTAACTGATAAAATTTCATTACTAGAGATTGTGTCCTCATTCCAGTAAAAGTGTGGAGAACTTCCTAGAGTAGCATCCCTGGTAACTCTCTATCTCCTGCTAGATCGTCCTCCTAGAGTAATTCACTTGACTGGTGAGTCTTTGAGAAGGAACTAGCATGCCCAGTTCAGACCTTCTTTGCCCCTTTTTCCTTCAGCCAGATAATCTAGAGTAAGCCCTATCTAAAAGAAAAGGGATTTGTCCCACTCTACCACTGACTGTTTCTTAATCTCTCTAATTCAGCATCAGCAAGCACATGTGGCTGCTGTCCACCTGGTATCGGCAAACAAATCTGATTCTTTGATTATCATCTCTCTGTCTGTCTGAGTTCTCTGTCTCTGTCTGTCTGTCTCTGTCTCTGTGCCTCTCTGTGCCTCTCTCTCTCTCTCTCTCTCTCTCTCTCTCGGTTTGGACTTAGATGGAAGAAGCAGCGTTGTTTATTAGGTCTCATCAAACCCAAACAGAGAGCACTGACCATTTTTAACATCTAAAAGAATTTGGGGAATGAGTAGAAAACGTCAGAAATGAATAATGATGGATTGGGAAGTATACTTAATATGTTCACATACTGATACTAAATTCCATGGTTAGGGATCCTGGCAGGAAAAACATGAGAAGTGGAGGATCATCTCCAACTGTAAGTTAATATATTTGTTTTGTGGCTGTGAGCATGTTATGGTGGTAATATTTCATTTCTTCCTCTGTTCTCTGCTTACCACAAGGAAGAGTAGGTATAAGAACTCAGAAGACTTGATAGAATGTGTTCTTAGAAGAATTATAACTATGACAGCTAAAAGGACCAACTAGTTACTAAGTTGCTTATGAGACCTGCTGATAGATTCTGATGAATTCTAAATTGTGATACCCTTTTGTATAAATGTCTCAGAAGGTTTCTTATTCTGAAATCTGAGGCTCTTGGTGAGTAACTATTTTAACAGAGAAATCAAAAGAAGCAGTGACCAATAAAAGTTGTAAGAGTTGGGGGGGACCTTGAAGATGGCGGAAGAGTAAGACGCGGAGATCGCCTTCCTCCCCACGGATACACCAGAAATACATCCACACGTGGAACAACTCCTACAGAACTCCTACTGAAGGCTGGCAGAAGACCTCAGACCTCCCAAAAGGCAAGAAACTCCCCACGTAACTGGGTAGGGCAAAAGAAAAAACAGAGACAAAAGAATAAGGACGGCACCTGCACCAGTGGGAGGGAGCTGTGAAGGAGGAAAAGTTTCCACACACTAGGAAGCCCCTCCGCGGGCGGAGACTGCGGGAGGCAGAGGGGGGAGTTTCGGGACCGCGGAGTAGTGCATAGCGATGGGTGCGGAGGGCAAAGCGGGGAGATTCCTGCACAGACGATCGGTGCCGACCAGCACTCACCAACCCGAGAGGCTTGCTGCTCACCCACCGGGGCGGGCGGGGCTGCGAGCTGAGGCTCGGGTTTTGGTTTTGGACGGAGCTCAGGGAGAAGACTGGGGTTGGCGGCTTGAACATAGCCTGAAGGGGTTGGTGCGCCACGACTGGCCGGGAGGGAGTTCGGGGAAAAGCCTGCACCGGCCGAAGAGGCAAGAGACTTTTTCTTCCCTCTGTGTTTCCTGGTGCGCGAGGAGAGGGGTTTAAGAGCGCTGCTTAAAGGAACTCCAGAGACGGGCGCGAGCCGCGGCTAAAAGCGCGAACCCCAGAGACGGGCGCGAGCCGCGGCTGAAAGCGCAAACCCCAGAGACGGGCGCGAGCCGCGGCTAAAACCGCGGACCCCAGAGACGGGCGGGAGACGCTAAGGCTGCTGCTGCCGCCACCAAGGGGCCTGTGTGCGAGCACAGGTCACTCTCCACACCCCTCTTCCGCGGAGCCTGTGCAGCCCGCCACTGCCAGGTTCCCGGGATCCAGGGACAACTTCCCCGGGAGTACGCACGGCGGGTCTCAGGCTGGTGCAACATCACGCCGGCCTCTGCCGCAACGTCACGCTGCCTCTGCAGCCGCAGGCCCGCCCCGCACGTAGTGCCCCTCCTACCCCCATCCCCCAACCCCCGGCCTGAGTGAGCCGGAGGCCCCGAATCAGCGGCTCCTTTAACCCCGTCCTGTCTGAGCGAAAAAACAGACGCCCTCCAGCGACCTACACGCAGAGACAGGGCCAAATCCAAAGCTGAGCTCCTGTGAGCTGTGAGAACAAAGAAGAGAAAGGGAAATCTCTCCCAGCAGCCACAGAAGCAGCGGATTAAAGCTCCACAATCAACTTGATATACCCTGCATCTGTGGAATACCTGAATAGACAAGGAATGATCCCAAATTGAAGAGGTGGAATTTAGGAGCGAGATCTATGATTTTTTTCCCTTTTCCTCTTTTTGTGAATGTGTACGTGTATGCTTCTGTGTGAGATCCTGTCTGTATACTCTTGCTTCCACCATTTGTCCTAGGGCTCTATCCGTCCATGACTTTTTTTTAAAAATTCTTTTTCTTAATAATTAAGTTTAATTGTAATAACTTTATTATACTTTACCTTCGTTCTTTCTTTCCTTCCTTCCTTCCCTCCTTTAGACAACGAATCACCCCAAATTGAGGAGGTGGTCTCAGGGAGCAGGATTTATGATTTTTCCCCCTTTACCTCTTTTTGTGAAGGTGTATGTGTATGCTTCTGTGTAAGATTTTTTCTGTATAGCTTTGCTTCCAACATTTGTCCTAAGGTTCTATCCGTCCCTTTTTTTTTTTTTTTTTCTAAATATTTTTTAATTCAATAACTATATTATACTTTATTTTATTTTTACTGTATCATCTTTCTTTCTGTCTTTTTTCCTTCTTTCCCTCCTTCCTTCCTTCCTCCCTCCCTCCCTCCCTCCCTCCTTTCTTTCCTTCTTTGCTTCTTTCTTCCTTCCTTCCTTTCCTCCTTTTCTTCTTTCTTTACTCATACTTCTACTAATTCTCCCTACTTTTTCTCCCTTTTATTCTGAGCTGTGTGGATGAAAGGCTCTTGGTGCTCCAGCCAGGAGTCAGGGCTCTGCCTCTGAGGTAGGAGAGCCAACTTCAGGACACTGGTCAACAAGAGACCTCCCAGCTCCACATAATATTAAACGGTGGAAATATCCCAGAGACCTCCATCTTAACACCAGCACCCAGCTTCACTCAACGACCAGCAAGCCACAGTGCTGGACAACCTATGCCAAACAACTAGCAAAACAGGAACACAACCCCACCCATTAGCAGAGAGGCTGCCTAAAATCATAATAAGGCCACAGACACCCCAAAACACACCACCAGACGTGAACCTGCCCACTAGAGAGACAAGATCCAGCCTCATCCAGCACAACACAGGCACTAGTCCCCTCCACCAGGAAGCCTACACAACCCACTGAAACAACCTTAGCCACTGGAGACAGACATCAAAAACAACGGGAACTACGAAAGTGCAGCCTGCAAAAAGGAGACCCCAAACACAGTAAGATAAGCAAAATGAGAAGACAGAAAAACACACAGCAGATGAAGGAGCAAGATAAAAACCCACCAGACCTAACAAATGAAGAGGAAATAGGCAATCTACCTGAAAAAGAATTCAGAATAATGATAGTAAGGATGATCCGAAATCTTGGAAGTAGAATGGACAAAATGCAAGAAACAGTTAACAAGGACCTACAAGAACTAAAGATGAAACAAGCAACGATGAACAATGCAATAAATGAAATTAAAATCACTCTAGATAGGATCAATAGCAGAATAACTGAGGCAGAAGAACGGATAAGTGACCTGGAAGATAAAGTAGTGGAAATAACTACTGCAGAGCAGAATAAAGAAAAAAGAATGAAAAGAACTGAGGACAGTCTCAGAGACCTCTGGGACAACATGAAACGCACCAACATTCGAATTATAGGGGTTCCAGAAGAAGAAGAAAGAAAGAAAGGGACTGAGAAAATATTTGAAGAGATTATAGTTGAAAACTTCCCTAATATGGGAAAGGAAATAGTTAATCAAGTCCAGGAAGCACAGAGGGTCCCATACAGGATAAATACAAGGAGAAACACGCCAAGACACATATTAATCAAACTGTCAAAAATTAAATACAAAGAAAGCATATTAAAAGCAGCAAGGGAAAAACAACAAATAACACACAAGGGAATCCCCATAAGGTTAACAGCTGATCTCTCAGCAGAAACCCTACAAGCCAGAAGGGAGTGGCAGGACATACTGAAAGTGATGAAGGAGAATAGCCTGCAACCAAGACTACTCTACCCAGCAAGGATCTCATTCACATTTGATGGAGAAATTAAAACCTTTACAGACAAGCAAAAGCTGAGAGAGTTCAGCACCACCAAACCAGCTTTACAACAAATGCTAAAGGAACTTCTCTAGACACGAAACACAAGAGAAGGAAATGACCTATAGTAGCGAACCCAAAACAATATGTAAAATGGAAATAGGAACATACATATCGATAATTACCTTAAATGTAAATGGACTAAATGCTCCCACCAAAAGACACAGATTGGCTGAATGGATACAAAAACAAGACCCTTATATATGCTGTCTACAAGAGACCCACTTCAGAACTAGAGACACATACAGACTGAAAGTAAGGGGATGGAAAAAGATATTCCATGCAAATGGAAACCAAAAGAAAGCTGGAGTAGCAATTCTCATATCAGACAAAATAGACTTTAAAATAAGGACTATTAAAAGGGACAAAGAAGGACACTACATAATGATCAAGGGATCGATCCAAGAAGAAGATATAACAATTGTAAATATTTATGCACCCAACATAGGAGCACCTCAATACATAAGGCAAATACTAACAACCATAAAAGGGGAGATCAACAGTAACACATTCATAGTAGGGGACTTTAACACCCCACTTTCACCCATGGACAGATCATCCAAAATGAAAATAAATAAGGAAACACAAGCTTTAAATGATACATTAAACAAGATGGACTTAATTGATATTTATAGGACACTCCATCCAAAAACAACAGAATACACATTTTTCTCAAGTGCTCATGGAACATTCTCCAGGATAGATCATATCTTGGGTCACAAATCAAGCCTTGGTAAATTTAAGAAAACTGAAATTGTATCAAGTATCTTTTCCGACCACAACGCCATGAGACTAGATATCAATTACAGGAAAAGATCTTTAAAAAATACAAACACATGGAGGCTAAACAATACACTACTTAATAATGAAGTGATCACTGAAGAAATCAAAGAGGAAATCAAAAAATACCTAGAAACAAATGACAATGGAGACACAACGACCCAAAACCTATGGGATGCAGCAAAAGCAGTTCTAAGGGGGAAGTTTATAGCAATACAAGCCCACCTTAAGAAGCAGGAAACATCTCGAATAAACAACCTAACCTTGCACCTCAAGCAATTAGAGAAAGAAGAACAAAAAAACCCCAAAGCTAGCAGAAGGAAAGAAATCATAAAAATCAGATCAGAAATAAATGAAAAAGAAATGAAGGAAACAATAGCAAAGATCAATAAAACTAAAAGCTGGTTCTTTGAGAAGATAAACAAAATAGATAAACCACTAGCCAGACTCATCAAGAAAAAAAGGGAGAAGACTCAAATCAATAGAATTAGAAATGAAAAAGGAGAAGTAACAACTGACACTGCAGAAATAAAAAAAATCATGAGAGATTACTACAAGCAACTCTATGCCAATAAAATGGACAATCTGGAAGAAATGGACAAATTCTTAGAAATGCACAACCTGCCAAGACTGAATCAGGAAGAAATAGAAAATATGAACAGACCAATCACAAGCACTGAAATTGAAACTGTGATTAAAAACCTTCCAACAAACAAAAGCCCAGGACCAGATGGCTTCACAGGTGAATTCTATCAAACGTTTAGAGAAGAGCTAACACCTATCCTTCTCAAACTCTTCCAAAATATAGCAGAGGGAGGAACACTCCCAAATTCCTTCTACGAAGCCACCATCACCTTGATACCAAAACCAGACAAGGATGTCACAAAGAAAGAAAACTACAGGCCAATATCACTGATGAACATAGATGCAAAAATCCTCAACAAAATACTAGCAAACAGAATCCAACAGCACATTAAAAGGATCATACACCATGATCAAGTGGGGTTTATTCCAGGAATGCAAGGATTCTTCAATATACGCAAATCTATCAATGTGATAAACCATATTAACAAATTGAAGGAGAAAAACCATATGATCATCTCAATAGATGCAGAGAAAGCTTTCGACAAAATTCAACACCCATTTATGATAAAAACCCTCCAGAAAGTAGGCATAGAGGGAACTTTCCTAAACATAATAAAAGCCATATATGACAAGCCCACAGCAAACATCATCCTCAATGGTGAAAAACTGAAAGCATTTCCACTAAGATCAGGAACAAGACAAGGTTGCCCACTCTCACCACTCTTATTCAACATAGTTTTGGAAGTTTTAGCCACAGCAATCAGAGAAGAAAAGGAAATAAAAGGAATCCAAATCGGAAAAGAAGAAGTAAAGTTGTCACTGTTTGCAGATGACATGATACTATACATAGAGAATCCTAAAGATGCTACCAGAAAACTACTAGAGCTAATCAATGAATTTGGTAAAGTAGCAGGATACAAAATTAATGCACAGAAATCTCTGGCATTCCTATATACTAATGATGAAAAATCTGAAAGTGAAATCAAGAAAACACTCCCATTTACCATTGCAACAAAAAGAATAAAATATCTAGGAATAAACCTACCTAAGGATACGAAAGACCTGTATGCAGAAAATTATAAGACACTGATGAAAGAAATTAAAGATGATACAAATAGATGGAGAGATATACCATGTTCTTGGATGGGAAGAATCAACATTGTGAAAATGACTCTACTACCCAAAGCAATCTACAGATTCAATGCAATCCCTATCAAACTACCACTGGCATTTTTCACAGAACTAGAACAAAAAATTTCGCAATTTGTATGGAAACACAAAAGACCCCGAATAGCCAAAGCAATCTTGAGAACGAAAAAAGGAGCTGGAGGAATAAGGCTCCCTGACTTCAGACTATATTACAAAGCAACAGTAATCAAGACAGTATGGTACTGGCACAAAAACAGAAAGATAGATCAGTGGAACAGGATAGAAAGCCCAGAGATAAACCCACGCACATATGGACACCTTATCTTTGATAAAGGAGGCAGGAATGTACAGTGGAGAAAGGACAGCCTCTTCAATAAATGGTGCTGGGAAAACTGGACAGGTACATGTAAAAGTATGAGATTAGATCACTCCCTAACACCATACACAAAAATAAGCTCAAAATGGATTAAAGACCTAAATGTAAGGCCAGAAACTATCAAACTCTTAGAAGAAAACATAGGAAGAACACTCTATGACATAAATCACAGCAAGATCCTTTCTGACCCACCTCCTAGAGTAATGGAAATAAAAACAAAAATAAACAAATGGGACCTAATGAAACTTCAAAGCTTTTGCACAGCAAAGGAAACCATAACCAAGACCAAAAGACAACCCTCAGAATGGGAGAAAACATTTGCAAATGAAGCAACTGACAAAGGATTAATCTCCAAAATTTACAAGCAGCTCATGCAGCTCAATAACAAAAAAACAAACAACCCCATCCAAAAATGGGCAGAAGACCTAAATAGACATTTCTCCAAAGAAGATATACAGAATGCCAACAAACACATGAAAGAATGCTCAACATCATTAATCATTAGAGAAATGCAAATCAAAACTACAATGAGATATCATCTCACACCAGTCAGAATGGCCATCATCAAAAAATCTAGAAACAATAAATGCTGGAGAGGGTGTGGAGAAAAGGGGACACTCTTGCACTGCTGGTGGGAATGTGAATTGGTTCAGCCACTGTGGAGAACAGTATGGAGGTTCCTTAAAAAACTACAAATAGAATTACCATATGACCCAGCAATCCCACTACTTGGCATATACCCTGAGAAAACCAAAATTCAAAAAGAGTCATGTACCAAAATGTTCATTGCAGCTCTATTTACAATAGCCAGGACATGGAAACAACCTAAGCGCCCATCATCGGATGAATGGATAAAGAAGATGTGGCACATATACACAATGGAATATTACTCAGCCTTAAAAAGAAATGAAATTGAGCTATTTGTAATGAGATGGATAGACCTAGAGTCTGTCATACAGAGTGAAGTAAGTCAGAAAGAAAAAGACAAATACCGTATGCTAACACATATATATGGAATTTAAGGGAAAAAAATGTCATGAAGAACCTAGGGGTAAGATAGGAATAAAGACGCAGACCTACTGGAGAACGGACTTGAGGGTATGGGGAGGGGGAGGGGTGAGTTTTGACAGGGCGAGAGAGAGTCATGGACATATACACACTAACAAACGTAGTAAGGTAGATAGCTGGGGGGAAGCAGCCGCAAGGCACAGGGATATTAGCTCGGTGCTTTGTGACAGCCTGGAAGGGTGGGATGGGGAGAGTGGGAGGGAGGGAGACGCAAGAGGGAAGACATATGGGAACATGTGTGTATGTATAGCTGATTCACTTTGTTATAAAGCAGAAACTAACACACCATTGTAAAGCAATTATACCCCAATAAAGATGTTTAAAAAAAAAAAAAAAAAAAAAAAAAAAAAAAAAAAAGTTGTAAGAGTTGATGTTTAGTGTGAAAAATAAAAATTATACTCTAGGGTTGGTATTTAGATCTTCCACTTTTACAGAAAGTATTTATTGATGAATTAATACTATTGGTTGACTAAATGAACAAAATCAATAACAATGTTACAAGTACTGGAGTATAGCCTGTGCTGTCAGTCATCCTTGCCTATACAAAGCTTAGTTGCTTATTCCATAAAGTTAAATGTAGATGTAGTTCCCAGGAGAGGCACATATAGACGCACCTTATAAATCGGAATTTGCAAAATGAGTGTAGACATAGCAACTTCTCCCAGACTACATTTTCATTTTAGTGATTTTACCCAAAGATGTGAGACATCTTAGAGTTTCAATCACGAAGGGTAACCAGATGAAAAGGTTTGAAAGACAAAGTGACCTCAAGACAAATCACACAGGTATTCCACCTAAATGCAGGATCTAACCTTATTCCCTGACCCTTTGAAATGCCAACAGTGCCTTTCATTAAAAACAAAACAAAACAAAAAAAACACTGTAATATTACTGTCTCTTCAACACCCTTGGATTACTCAAGCATCCAAACTTAAAGTGAGCAAACATCACAGATCCTGAAAACATACTGTATCTTAGGAAACAAATCACAGCACGTGCATAACTCTGATATTACATTTGCAATTCTCAACCACTTTTTCAAACACCTTGTTTCTGCAAAGAGAAAAATCATTCCAAGTCTAGGAATTAGTGGTGAGTGAAGTTGGCAACATTTGACTTCTTCACATGTCTAATCTTCACACTATATTTTAAACAAATTCAACTTAAAACAGAAACCCTAAATATATCTTGGACAGAATTTATCTAAGTCGTGGCTAAAATGAATTACAGTCCCACCTCTGTCTCTATCAATACACTCAAAGCCCCCAGTAAACACACTGGTTAAGTAATAAAATTGGCCTTGCTATACAAAAGCAGCTTTAAGAGGGGTCCTGTATTTTCATGAGCTTCAAAGTCATCCCCAATAAGTATGCAATCTGGGTGAAAACAGTGGGCTGGCTATGCAAACATAACATCAAAAGGAACTCTAGTTTTTCCTTCCAACCTGATTGTTATCCTAAGCCGGCTTACATAGACACTCTGGGCCCATTATTTATCACTTAATTTTCTAAATTTTATAAGTGATCTTAGAAGAATAATAACAATACTTATTTAGTGGTATTACTTTTAGTACTTTATTTTCTATTATCATTACATGAAAGTCTCCAAGAAGCTCTTTGACCCTTTACAGAACATTTGTTTTAATTCAAATATGGAAAGAATTCTGTTGTCAAAATTAACAATTTAATACCATCAAATTTGATGAGAGATTCAAAACAATTTTGTCAAATGGACTTTCTAGTCTGTTAAATATATGCTCTGATCAATTTCAGGATGCATATTTTTACAGCTTCAGTGTTGGTTTTCCTACTCCATCAACGACATAAAAAAGAAAGTAAAATGAAGATTTTCATCTGTGTTGGGTTCTCTGCTAGCCCAACACCCACTGAGGACTAAACCTGTTTCTGTTTTCCAATTTACAAATGAGGAGGCTTAGGGTCAGAGCTGTTTAATAGCATGCTCAAGATCACAGTGACAAAGGCAAAACACAGACAAGAGAGGTTGAAAATCACTTGCTAATACTTACTACGGCTGTTACAGAAGAGAGTTAATTGGATCAAGCTATATGTCTCTGTCTCTCTGTCTCTCTCATCTCATTGGAATTCTAGGAAGAAGATGCTAGGACGCTGTATCTAGTGTGTACTACCTCTTGTTAGAAGGTGCTCTGGGGGTTCAATAGAAAACTTCTTTGAAACCAGGAGCTAGAAATTATTAAAACTACTAAGAAATCAGATCGATGCCCAAACAAGGAATAACAAGATCTAGGAGTGGAAACAGACATGCAGAATTTGTATTACTATAACCTTTGGCAGAAAATAGCAGAGCGTTCAGCTAAAAGCAGGAACAGAGGGTCTGTGTGTGGATAACGGTAAAGTGGGAGTTCAGAAGCTATGTCTTGCCAGATGATTGTTCAGCTCAAGCCTGTCAGTGAGTTTCAGACAATAAACTAGGGAAGAAGAGAAGTGAAAACCATCTCCTCTCTAAATTCTTCCATAATGCACATTTAGCACAAATCATAATGCAGAGGCTAAAATGAAGTCTGGGTTTGAAAAGTAGAAATAAGCTTAGTTACTCTGATAGTTGTTTCACGGAACAGCTGCTCCAAGAAGCAAACTTCCATTAACAATCAAGGGCAACAACTGCAACCAGTGGTCACTTCTCTTCAAGGTCAAAAGAAACATGAAGGGCGCTATGAGGAGTATTCACGAGCAAGAGTTGCAAGTCTTCTCAAGTGACACACATTCATGGACTCATGGCCAAATCAGTGCCAAGAGAGAGCAAAGGAATGGCACCAGGAAAGGGATGTTTATGTCCTGTTTCTGTTGGCTTTGTGAGTCTTGCCACTTGAGAAAAATTAATTATCTGGAAAAACCAAAGTACTTAAGTAGCCTGAGGACAAGGTTAAATGAAACCAAGTTTCTTCCTGGGGTTGGAGGGAATGGGGAGTGGATAAGATGCAAAATCCTTATTCCTCAAGGTTGAAATATTAACAACAAAAAGCAACCCAAAACACAGGCACACACCCACTGAAATGAAGAGGAATGCAATCCTATGTTTGTTGTAAACAAGCTGCATCTTAGAGATTAATATTTCTCAGCCTTTTCAGCCTGCCAGTCTCTTTGACCCGGGAGTTTAATTTTAGCTCTGTATTAATTATGCATTACAATTACGCATAGACATGGGCACACACACACACACACACACACACACACACACACACACACACACAGTAATGATTATGCTGCCATCGAGGACTTGCTCTGGAACCTATTCATGTCACCTCAGTCCCTATGGGGTACAATGTTGTTTACCATCTAGTACCTCACACTTGATTTTCCCTGGAGATGGCTGCCCGGAAATAAGATTCCTCAAAAATGGAAACTCTTTGCCAAGGCGTTTCAGAGGGAAGAGATAATAGATCTCTATATCAGATGCCATGCAATGACAGAATGTATACCTGGTGACAAAATCAAAATTTTCCAACCATATATCTCAGGCAAGAGCGGCTTGATATGCTCGGAGGGCCACACATGTGGCAATGCTTCACACAGGCAATCCGATTCAGAAATGTGGTTTATGGGTTTCACGGGAAATGGATGTTGAAGGGTCCTCCTGTCGTCACTGCAGTTCTGGTGATTGCAAGATGGGCTGGGGAACAAAGGCTCAGCAGAAATATCTCTGCACTTCCCCCAAGCCCAGCTGCTTGCCCTTGACATCTTAAAACTGGCACTTCAATGAGCTCTTAGCCTCTGAGAGCGATGCATGAAATGTAAGACCAGAAGCATCTATTTATTAAGCTTGGTCACTAAATTAATCTTTCCCCATGGCCAACTATGAAGTGGAGTTAATGAGGATGAAGCAGAAGCTGAGCTAGGACATACTTAGCCAAGGGCTGTACCTCAAGGCCTCACTCCCTGGAAGAAGAATCAGGACAGCTCCCTCCTGACATCAAAAGGGCATGAAGCGGACATACAGGCAGAGAATTCAGGCAACTTTTACTCCTCTCACCCTCCCTTATCTATTACTGAAAGCCTAGCTGTGTGGTTTGTCCAATACAATGCTTGCCTGACAGGACTGCAGCCTTCTCACAAGAGTTAGAGATCTTCATCTGCACATGGGTCACACATCTGTTGTGACCCTCCCACGTGTGAGCACTGTGCTATGTGCTGAAGATACAGCTGTGAACAAAGCAAAGTCCCCTCTCACGGACACCTCGCAGTGCAGTGGGAGTAACCAGCAATGACTCAGACAAATACACCCATGTTTCATGGTTGTGACAATGCCTTCATGGCAGCTGTGGCGTGGTTAAATAACAATCTCAGATAGTGTGGTCAGGGAAAGCTGCTCTCAGGAAGCGTCATGTCAGCTGAGCCCTGCCAAGCCCCAGGGTGGATGCCCAAGCACACCCTCCAAAGAACATGAAGGAGGAGAGATGTCCAGAGAGTTAAATACATCTCTGCTTTGATAAATGCTCTTGCATTTTATCTCCCCAATAACTTAATGCAAAGTATTTATTACTGGGGACATGGCTGTGTAATGGATTCAACGGTTTGGGCACTGAAACCCCAAGGAGGCCACATGATATACAAAGAGACATATACAGGTCCAAATTCCCAGCACCCTGATGACTGTGTAACATTAAGCATGCTATTTAACTTCTATGACCCTCAGTTTGCTCATCGGGAAGGATGGGTTGATAAAGGGATTAAATTACAGAGCGTGCCAAAGTTCTCTGGCATTTCTTGGCACACAGTAGGTGCTCAAGGAGTGTTCATCAGAGTCAGTAATTGTATGTGTGCCAGGCATGAAGTTAAGCTCTTTGCAGACTTTTAAAAATGCAATTCTCCCAGTAAAACAGATACTATTGCTATCACCATTTTAAACACGAAGAAACAGGAGTCCAGAGGACCTAAGTAAATTGCTCCATTTGTAAAGCTGGTCAGTGGGAGAACCGGTACTCAACCAACCTTGGTTTAGCTCCAGGGCCAAACGATTAACTCACTTCCCTAGCACATCATAGGCATTCAGGTAGTTTTAACTCTAAGCCAAGTTGCACTCCTCAGGTGGAATCAGAAATCACCCACCTTAACAGTCCACTGCCATCTCATCTTCCTTTGAGAGGATCAAAAAGGAAAAGGGGTTCCATCCCATTTTCACCTTCTCTTTCTGGTTTCTTCTCAGCTAAAATGGCACAAAGCTGAAAGCTCTTTTGCTTAACTCTATTTTTTAAGAAAATAGGCTGGAGTGGGCCTAGCTGGGGTGAGATTCCTGCTCTGTGCAGTGAATGGTTTATCACACACAAACACACTGTGACAGATTAGGTCTGGTGATAGAAACAGCCTGTGAGCAGCACACCACTTCGCCACTATCTCCAAAGAAAAGCTGTCTCTGTAAGGATGATAAAAACTGTGTCTGACAAATCAACAAAGTACAAAATAGCAAAAGTTCAATGAGACTGTCCATGAAAAAAATCCTTCCATTATCCCATATTCCTTTGAGAATTTACAAGGAATTAGATAGTCGGCTACATACAAACAAAAGGGGGGGGGATAAACCAAGAATTCGTTACTTTAATAACAATGACTATGATGCCTATATTCTAGGAGAGTAGTAAGAATATTTAAAAAGTATATGAAAAACTATTTTGAAAATTATAAGATTTCTCATTCATTCGGTCCACAAAATTTATTAAGAGCATATTAATAAATATACTCAGCACTGTTCTAAACACTGGGGATACAGCAGTAAACAAAGCAAACAGAAAGACATACCACCAAAGCAATATTAACAATAAATACCTACCATCATGGAACTTACTCTATTTGTGTAAATACTGATCACACAAATATTAATCATTTTTGTTTCCTTAGCTTTGAGGTTGACTCCTATTTAAATATAAATATCTGACAATACACTCCCTCAATTTTATATGTCAAGTGAGCCTTACCCCTTCACCAGTTTCCAAATAGTTCACTTTGATAAGAGAAGGAATAAATAAAAAGGAACATGTGATATGAAGGCGGGAGGAGTCTGTGCCAGGTGAGGGTGAGGGGCAGAGGAAGAAAGAGGAGCATGGTACCTCTCACAGTTTTGCCTACCCCAAACACAGGCGATACATGAGTAATTTCCCTATCATTCTAAGTAAACCACCTATGCTTTCAAAAAGGAAAAAAAATATCACACAACACATTTCAAAGTCAGAAACAATGTGTATGGTCTGAATTACTATTCCCTCCATTAGCATGGATAATCAAGAGTTTATTGTGTGTTCAATCCCAGCTAGCCCCAAGCAAGTCCTAAAATATAACAATTACATGGTTTCCTCCCACTCCTGCCCTGCATAATGGATCCTGAAGGAGAAAGGGTGTTCAAACAGGCTGAAGCATAATTCTTAGTATGTGGGTAAATCTGTAAAAAGTGCAGCATTTTAAAATAGGTAGGAGAAAGGAGCATGGGTGTGTCCTTCCCTGAAACACCAAGAACAGTCCCATTTTGGAGGAAAGAAGATAAGGCCAGAGTGACAAAATGAGATCTGATTGGTTGGTTACTCTTTACTTCCAAAAGAAGATTCCAGGAGACTGAGAACAGAAGCCAATCCAAAACAGTAGTTAGCTAAAAGAAGAGAATAAGTGAGTGAGAGAGAGAGACGGGGGCAGGCTCTGTGGATTGTCAGATCTGTGATAAGGAATGGCACCATTATGCTTGCATGTTCAGAAGTGTCCCTCCTCTTATCCTGGTTTCAAAAGAAGCCCCTCTATTCACCTTCTCATTAAAACAGCCTCTCCAGAAAAAAATGCTGAGACCACACAAAGCAGGACATTCATCACTAGGGCAACCCGTGTACTCAATGAAAGCTGGCAAGCACAAAAGGGCTTGCTTAAGGCTTTGCAGAGAAGCTGGTTCTCTTTGCCTCAGACCATATTTCAGATTTAACACTGGATTCAAACAGGAAACAAATTCTATTTTTTGTTTTTTGCACTAGGAGTACTTATGAAGAATGAAATCATCCTTTTAATTTAATTTTTTTAAAGCAGGAAAGTTCTTGGCTGCTATTAAGCATCAAATTTTCATTTATCATGACATTAACACCAGCTACATTCCATCCCTTTTTATACTATACCATTTATACCACTTAAATTCAGTGTGGCTAATGGTCTCCCAGGATGTCCTGGACACCTAATGTGCAAGGACCATTCAGATACACTTCTTCCCAGCTTTGCCCCTACGTGCTCCCCATCCCCAACTGCCTTTCACCCATCTTCCCTGTCAAAGACCACACACACACACACACACACACACACACACACACACACATACACTCACATGTCTAGGGCCGGGAGAAGCTCACCCAGCTATAGCCCAAATATAATGTGTAAAATGATGCAAGAATCTGGCTACAACACTATCCACACATATAATGGAATTTACTGCAAGTCACTTTTTGTCTTATAAATTCTTTTAAGGGCTTTTGAGATATTATAGTTACAAAAAATACAAAACAAAAAACCTCCATTCAGTGGAGGCAAGGGGGGCAAAGTATCTTATAGCAAAACTATGTTTACCTTTCAGCTAGTGTGCTTACCTGATCAACCATACTTAATTCCTGGGCAACCTTATATGCCACTTTCTTTTCCTGAAGATGGAATAAAACCACTACATTTAGCTAGAATAATAGTATTTTATCTTAGCTTTATTTTAATCTGCTATTGACAAAGCTTTTTCTCAGTCACTTTTCAGAGAAATAACATCTCCTATCATCTTTAGCATATTAGAATCTCAAGCAGAAGATCCATTGTGGACACCTGGGGCAGTTTTCTCAGATATAGGACAGATATAGGACAGACTTCAGCTGGAGTGTGAAATTGGAGCTTTGTTTTCTTGTTTTGTCTTTTTCATGTATTCCAAGGAGTGGGGTGAATTGGTTTAGTACTCCTGTTTCATAAACTATTGTTTCGTTTTGTTTAAAATCTACACAAAGCACCTTAAAAAAAGAAAGAACTTAAAAAGAAATGCAGCTGAAATACTTGCTGACTCTCACACTTACCAACAAAGAATAAGTGAGATCAGGGACATAAGACAGAGTTAATAATAACCAAAAAGAGTACCAAGTTCTGAGTCAGTCACCAGTATTCCAAGATTAAGTAGACATAAATTCTGCTCTTGTGGTATTTACTCTAGGTAAAAATAAAGAGGACAGAGTATTTATCCATCTAAAAAGAAAAGTTAAGCATCTAAGAATAGGTGACACCTCGTAGCTAGCTACCTAAGCAAGAGCTGTGTGTGCTCTTCTCAATAATTCAATAATTTTCAAGAGTCCTGAGATCAAAATGTTTGAAAATTGCTATTCTAGCAGATTGAGTAGGAAGTGAGGAAACAGAGACAGAGAGTAGAAACAATGCTTTCAGGAAGTTTGGCTATGAGAAAGAAAGATATATCATTATTTAGAAGGGAACTTTGGGGTCAAAGGTGGGGTGTGCGTGTGTGTGTGTGTGTGTGTGTGTGTGTGTGTGTGTTTTAAGATAAATAATATTTAAACTTGAGCATGTCTAAATACTAAGGATAAGGGCCTGTTAAAGAGAGGGATGTTGTATAGGTGGGAGATGGGGTAAAGAGAATAAAATCCCTAAGAAGAAATAGAGGATTAGTCTTAGATTGGAGAAGGGACAGCTTAGTCCTTTCAACAAGAGAAAATTAGGAAAGGATTGATTCTGATGTTGAGAAAACTTTAGTGTTTGTAGCAGGAAGTTGAGGGAGCTCTCATCTTATGGCTGCTATATACCCTGTGAATTAGGAGGTAAGGTTATGTGTTGAAGAAGAGGAGAAAGGTTGGGAGCAAGAGAAGAGTAGGAGACTGGAGAGACTGGAGAATGTTTGAAAGCATTTCTATGGAGAATGTGAGGGACATGACTATGGAAACCATAGGATTGCGAGGAAGCATTGAAATATTGTTGACTAAGGTTGAAGACCATAAACTTATAGTGGACCAAATTTTGGATTAATTTTTTTAACTTTACTGTAAAATATAACATACATACAGAAAGGTACATTCAAAATATATTTTTAAATCACACAAATATTTCTAAAGTTAATCAATACCTTTACCCTATCAGATAAAAAGACTATCAAATGCTTTCACTGAATTTACTCACTCACCATGTGTTATTATTACCATGTATTTTAATACTGTGTTTCGACTTTATAATACATTATTATCATTTTATATAGTAAGTGTCCATTTATATTTACCTGTGTATTTATCATTTTCTTTACTCTCCATTCCTTCTTTCATTTTAGGCCTTTCATTTGGGCTTACCTTCCATTAGAATTTCCTTTAGTGATGGTATACTGGCACAAACACTCCTTAATTTTGTTTGTTTGAGAATGATCTTATTTCACCTTTATCTTTTAAAGATTTTTCTCAGGGTATAGAACTCTAACTTAGCATGTATTTTCTTTCAGCAGTTTGGAGATATCATTCCACTGACATCTGCGATTTCATTGCTAGGATTGAGAAGTCAACAGTCAGCCTAACACTTCCTCCTTTTAAAGTATTCTAACATTTTTCTCTGGCTGCTTTGAATATTTTCTTTTTTTTTTTTTTAGTGTTATGCAGTTTCATTGTAAAATATCTAGATACAAAGTTATATTTACTCTGCTTAAGATTTTATTAGTTTTTGAATCTTTGGATTGGTATATTTCATCATTCTGCAAAATTCTCAGTCATCATTTCTTCAACTATGGCCTCTGCTCCTATTCTCTATCTCCACAAATTAAATGCATACTTCCCTCTATGACTGTTAACCCTATTTTTATACTCTTGTCTCTTTATAATTTATTCTGTATATTTTTTCTCATCTATATTTCTATTCACCTTCCCATTAGTTCTGTGGGTAATTTTCTATTAAATCCAGACATTGAGTCTAATTGGGGTTACATTTTGTTTTTCATTTCTAGAAGTTTTACTTGGCTCTTTTTCATCTGTTAGGTCAAATTCTAGAATTTCCTGGGTTTGCCGCTTATTTCTTTATAGAGTAAGCAAAAACGTTTACAATTTATGCCCAGTGAATCCAAATTGTGAAGTCTCTGTAGACCTGTTTCTTCAATCTGCTATTCCTAATTTTCCCTCTTCATGATATTCTGTTGCACTGTGTGATTGATTTTATTTTTGATTATATAATTTTCATTTTCCCTGAAAAATACTTGTGGGGATTCCTTGAAGCGAACATCAAGTTACCTACCTCCAAAAGGATCTGAATTTACTTCTGCCTGGAAACCAAGGGCACTACCAGTCTAGAACCAACTTAAAACAAATTTTTTTCTTGAGGTTTCCTTGGATCCCTTCAGGGTATGTGAACTTAGTCTGCAAATCTGTACACAGTTTGGCCTGTGGCCACAACTTTTCAAAAAACAGTTTTTCTTTCCTTTTTCCCTCTTCTGTGCATAGGTCCCAAATAACCTTTCCAGAAGTTTCTTTCTCATTCACCCTGAGAGCCTATTCCTTTGTGATTATGGTTTACCTTGAGGAGACTCTCTTATTAGATCGCCCACTTACATTGGCCCTGGGCCTTAAATTATGATTCCTTACCCTATGAGGCTACCAAAAACAAGTGCAAGTTTTCCAGTGTTAGAAAATACTTCTGGGCCAACTGGCTTCAATGTTCAGGTTACTTCTTTGAGTTTCCAGTTTTTCTTAAATTTCAGTCTGGTAATTCCTTAATATCTTAAAAATTCTTCAATGTTTTAAAAAAGACATTTTAAATATTATATTAGCATTTCAAAATATTTTCAGCAGGAGAAATTAGTCCAAATAATCTAGTCAAACATTATCAAAGTGAAAATTATGATATTTCTTCAAGAATACTCATCAGCTCAGGTATGGCATAGAGAAAATGGGCATTTTGTTTCATCCAGGACAGGAATTTTACCAAGTAAGAATAGGAACAGTACATGGCAAGTCAGCTAAGGGAATTAGTAAAGCAGTATTTGAAGTCTTGAATTATAAAATATGATCTGGATGAGAAGAAATAGGAAATATTTGAAACACTGAAAGTAGATGATAAACAGAGTAGATGTCTCATTGAGGTCAAAGAATTGATATATTAGGAACAACTTGATAAGGTGTAGATTTCATGAACAAGGTGAAATAGGAGATGGTATACCGAATGTCATTTGCTCTAGAGAGCAGGGTAATTTTCACAGAAGTAGAATTAATGATAGGCAGATTTGAAAAACAACTAAACAGGACTTCAAGATATGAAATGGTTCTTAGTTTTTATCATATTATTGTGGATCCCAGTGAGAAATTAAGATTCACTTTACTCTCTTCAAGGATCAAATCAAAACAAGAAGAGAGTCCAGGAAATGGTAGGCAATTTAACATCAAAGAATTAGCTTTATTAATGGTCAGCCAAGTGCTTAACAACCTGCAACATTTCAAAATCTCTGGTATACCTGGTATGGATAAAATGGCTTAGAAAACCTCTCTGGCAGGATGGTATGTTATATATTCTGAAAAACAAATAAAAATGCTTGAAGAATTTCCACAGAAAAGATCCAAGAAACCTGAGCTCAACATTAGAAACAATCACAAAACTCACAAGTAAACAACAGCTTGCGAGCCAGTGAAAATAAAACAGCAGGGACTTCCCTGGTGGTGCAGTGGTTAAGAATCCGCCTGCCAATGCAGGGGACATGGGTTCGAACCCTGGTCCAGGAAGATCCCACATGCCGTGGAGCAACTAAGCCCGCGTGCCACAACTACTGAACCTGCGCTCTAGAGCCCACGAGCTACAACTACTGAGCCCACGTGCCACAACTACTGAAGCCCGCGCACCTAGAGCCCAGGCTCCGCAATAAGAGAAGCCACTGCAATGAGAAGCCCGCGCACCACAATGAAGAGTAGAGCCTGCTCACCACAACTAGAGGAAGCCCGATTTCAGCAGTGAAGACCCAACTCAGCCAAAAATAAATCAAAAACAAAAAAAAAAAACACAAAAAAACCAGCAGAATCAGACCTACAGTATCTTCATATACTAGAATTAGCAGCAGAGAATTTAAACTAAGTATGCTTGATATGTTTAAAGAAATAAAAGAGGAGATATAAAATATGAATAAGATGTCTGGGCATATTTGAAAAAGAAGTAAATGAGACTTTTAAATCTTAAAAAAAATGAAATTAAAAATCCAACGATAGGTTTAACAGCTGATTAGACACAACTGCCAAATTAATGAATCAGAGATCTGGAGAATTATCCAGAATACAGCATGAAGATCTAAGAGATGGAAAATATGAGAGTTAAAATAAATGAAGAAAAGAATGAGAAATTCTAACATAAATCTAATCAGATTTTCAAGAGCAGAGAAGAGATGGGGAGGGACAATTTCCAAAGAGTTTACGGCTAAGAATTGGTTAAAGTACCACAAATCCAAAGCAGGAAAAATAATTCACACCTAAACTCATTTTAGCAACTACACAACACCAAAGAGCAGATAACCTACAAAGAATATAGCAGAATTAAGCAAATTTTTTTTCTGTATCAGACCAAATAGCAAATATTTTAGGCTTCACAGGTCTCACAGTCTCTGCTTCAATTATTCAACTCTGCTGTTCTCGTGCAAAACATCCACAGACAACGTGTAAATAAATGACCATGGCTGTGTTCCAGTAAACTTTATTTATAAAAACAGGCAGCAGAACATATTTTGTTCATGAGTCATAGTTCTCCAGTCCTGGAACTACAGAATGTCCCCCTGACTTCTCAAAAGTAACAAAAGCATCCAAAGAAAAAGGCTTAAACTGATATCAAGTAGGTGTCTCCCACTCCCTCCCCAGGGTTCTCATTGCCCACTCAACCTAATTAACCCCCTTCAGCCTAAGAAACTGGAACTAAGAGTGGCCCTACTTAGTTGATTGCATTCTGCCAATCAGAAAACTACTCCCCACATCTCCAATAATATTTCCCCAAAGCTACCCAATATGACCAATGTAAACAAAAGGAGCTCACAGGAGGTTATCTAGAATTTGCTTTTAATATCCCCCAGTCCTTACACTCCCCCCATCCCCAGGCCAAAGAGGGCAAGGCCCATAGACACATAGGTATTGGCCCATCATTTTCACAGTGGGTACCAATATTACGTCAAAGAAGCTAAACAACAGACCAGTTTATGGAAGAATGATTATGGCCACATTTTCTGTGACTATCCAAAAACAGTAATGATAGAAGGGTGAATATACCTTTGGAAGTACTACTGTGGATAGTGTGAAATGACCAAGTGGAGAAAAAATTGTTTCTAAGGATGTCCTTTTGTATCAGTGCTCAAAAACAGGGCCAATAGAGACTAACAAGGACCTTGACCAAAACTGCATCAGGCTGCAGAAGCAAAACAAAAAGCAAAGTTGCAACCACCAACCCACCCGAAGAGCACATTTCAGCAGCATTCCCAGAAGTTTAGGTTAGCATTCATCATTGCTCCTAATTGCTGTCAGTTAACTCTCCTGAGCCCTTCCAAGCCAAGCCATCATGCCATGAAACATGCTGTCTTTCCTTATAATGCATTTTTTGTCTTGCCAGTAACAGAATCTGTGGCTTTGGTGTTCTTTTACAAGAACACTGATCGAATTACCCTAAGACCTTTTTGTGTGTTCTGGGTTACTGGGCAGAATTCCAGAAACAAATGCTTACATTATCCTCAAATAGAATACCTAACTTTCCAAGACTGCACAGAAGTAGATGTTTCTCAGTCATTTCCAGCTTGGCCATTGATAAAGGCACAGTGTACTTGACATCCTACTCTCTGTCCACTAGGTTACACAGGCCACACGTAATCTCATAAACTCTAAAACAGTTCCAGTGAAGGCCCTTTATTGCCACAGCATCCTATGTTTTCCACTGAAAATGCAAACAGGCCAAGTTTCTTTTAGTCTAGTCCCTGCACATTTCAGGCTCGATTCCCAGCCTTATAAGTCTCATTGTAATTTCCATTCCATTAAATCCATCACTTAGGGAACTGCTGCCTATTCTATTATTTAAGTGCTCAGGAAATAAACAAACAAAAAACCTCACATCCTTTTCCCCCAGTATGTTTCAATATTTTGCAACATTTTGGATGTTCTTTCTAATGGTATCTAGAAAACGTATCACTTCAAATAGGAAATAAGAGTAAAGACTGTGACAGTTATGTAGTTCATTCTCCTGACAGTTGGGGAAACTAAGACCTACAGTTTAAATGACTTGTCCAAGATCAACAATGTCAGAATCAAGTACAATATTCATTCTAAGGAGTGCGGCAGGCCTGGGCCGGGCGGTGCGGTGCGGGGACGGGGTTCCAGAGCTGCGGGGTGACCTCCGGAGACCAAGGCAGCGCCTGGCCGGACTGACCCAGCTCACCCTTCCTCCGAAGAGGAACCCTGGGTTTGGCTTTTTTTTTTTTTTAATCTTGAGGTGTTTTCCCCCTTAATATTAAATCCTAAAGGAAATAGACATTCAAGCTCCCTGTCCGTAGGGAATTATAATCCTGGGCAAAAGAAAAGGAAATATTTCTCTATGATAAACACAGTATCTCAATAAGAATTGAGAACTTTTCCCACTGACTTAAATCCTGGGAAAGGAAAGGGGGAAATGGAGTATAAGGGAAGCTGAAAGGCAAACTTTATCGTCCTCATGATTTTTGCCAAGAGTTGGCTCATCCTGTTGATGTTCAGAAGAGAAGCTGTAACACCCAAAGCAAGAACTCAGCGTGGTTTGTCTACGCTAGTGAAATCGTTGAATCTCTGGCCTGTCCCAGCATGTTAACTGCCGTGTGGATGAAAGGCTCTTGGTGCTCCAGCCCAGGAGGCAGGGCTCTGCCTCTGATGTAGGAGAGCCAACTTCAGGACACTGATCAACAAGAGACCTCCCAGCTCCACATAATATTAAACGGTGGAAATCTCCCAGAGACCTCCATCTTAACACCAGCACCCAGCTTCACTCAACGACCAGCAAGCCACAGTGCTGGACAACCTATGCCAAACAACTAGCAAAACAGGAACACAACCCCACCCATTAGCAGAGAGGCTGCCGAAAATCATAACAAGGCCACAGACACCCCAAAACACACCACCAGACGTGAACCTGCCCACTAGAGAGACAAGATCCAGCCTCATCCAGCACAACACAGGCACTAGTCCCCTCCACCAGGAAGCCTACACAACCCGCTGAAACAACCTTAGCCACTGGAGACAGACATCAAAAACAACGGGAACTACGAACGTGCAGCCTGCAAAAAGGAGACCCCAAACACAGTAAGATAAGCAAAATGAGAAGACAGAAAAACACACAGCAGATGAAGGAGCAAGATAAAAACCCACCAGACCTAACTAATGAAGAGGAAATAGGCAATCTACCTGAAAAAGGATTCAGAATAATGATAGTAAGGATGATCCGAAATCTTGGAAGTAGAATGGACAAAATGCAAGAAACAGTTAACAAGGACCTACAAGAACTAAAGATGAAACAAGCAACGATGAACAACGCAATAAATGAAATTAAAAGTACTCTAGATAGGATCAATAGCAGAATAACTGAGGCAGAAGAACGGATAAGTGACCTGGAAGATAAAGTAGTGGAAATAACTACTGCAGAGCAGAATAAAGAAAAAAGAATGAAAAGAACTGAGGACAGTCTCAGAGAGCTCTGGGACAACATTAAACGCACCAACATTCGAATTATAGGGGTTCCAGAAGAAGAAGAAAAAAAGAAAGGGACTGAGAAAATATTTGAAGAGATTATAGTTGAAAACTTCCCTAATATGGGAAAGGAAATAGTTAATCAAGTCCAGGAAGCACAGAGAGTCCCATACAGGATAAATACAAGGAGAAATACGCCAAGACACATATTAATCAAACTGTCAAAAATTAAATACAAAGAAAGCATATTAAAAGCAGCAAGGGAAAAACAACAAATAACACACAAGGGAATCCCCATAAGGTTAACAGCTGATCTCTCAGCAGAAACCCTACAAGCCAGAAGGGAGTGGCAGGACATACTGAAAGTGATGAAGGATAAAAACCTGCAACCAAGACTACTCTACCCAGCAAGGATCTCATTCAGATTTGATGGAGAAATTAAAACCTTTACAGACAAGCAAAAGCTGAGAGAGTTCAGCACCACCAAACCAGCTTTACAACAAATGCTAAAGGAACTTCTCTAGATAAGAAATGCAAAAGAAGGAAACGACCTATAATAACGAACCCAAAACAATATAGAAAATGGGAATAGGAACATACATATCGATAATTACCTTAAATGTAAATGGACTAAATGCTCCCACCAAAAGACACAGATTGGCTGAATGGATACAAAAACAAGACCCTTATATATGCTGTCTACAAGAGACCCACCTCAGACCTAGAGACACATACAGACTGAAAGTAAGGGGATGGAAAAAGATATTCCATGCAAATGGAAACCAAAAGAAAGCTGGAGTAGCAATTCTCATATCAGACAAAATAGACTTTAAAATAAGGACTATTAAAAGGGATAAAGAAGGACACTACATAATGATCAAGGGATCAATCCAAGAAGAAGATATAACAATTGTAAATATTTATGCACCCAACATAGGAGCACCTCAATACGTAAGGCAAATACTAACAGCCATAAAAGGGGAAATTGACAGTAACACATTCATAGTAGGGGACTTTAACACCCCACTTTCACCCATGGACAGATCATCCAAAATGAAAATAAATAAGGAAACACAAGCTTTAAATGATACATTAAACAAGATGGACTTAATTGATATTTATAGGACACTCCATCCAAAAACAACAGAATACACATTTTTCTCAAGTGCTCATGGAACATTCTCCAGGATAGATCATATCTTGGGTCACAAATCAAGCCTTGGTAAATTTAAGAAAATTGAAATTGTATCAAGTATCTTTTCTGACCACAACGCCATGAGACTAGATATCAATTACAGGAAAAGATCTGTAAAACATACAAACACATGGAGGCTAAACAATACACTACTTAATAATGAAGTGATCACTGAAGAAATCAAAGAGGAAATTAAAAAATACCTAGAAACAAATGACAATGGAGACACAACGACCCAAAACCTATGGGATGCAGCAAAAGCAGTTCTAAGGGGGAAGTTTATAGCAATACAAGCCCACCTTAAGAAGCAGGAAACATCTCGAATAAACAACCTAACCTTGCACCTCAGGCAATTAGAGAAAGAAGAACAAAAAAGCCCCAAAGCTAGCAGAAGGAAAGAAATCATAAAAATCAGATCAGAAATAAAAGAAATGAAGGAAATGATAGCAAAGATCAATAAAACTAAAAGCTGGTTCTTTGAGAAGATAAACAAAATAGATAAACCACTAGCCAGACTCATCAAGAAAAAAAGGGAGAAGACTCAAATCAATAGAATTAGAAATGAGAAAGGAGAAATAACAACTGACACTGCAGAAATAAAAAAAATCATGAGAGATTACTACAAGCAACTCTATGCCAATAAAATGGACAATCTGGAAGAAATGGACAAATTCTTAGAAATGCACAACCTGCCAAGACTGAATCAGGAAGAAATAGAAAATATGAACAGACCAATCACAAGCACTGAAATTGAAACTGTGATTAAAAACCTTCCAACAAACAAAAGCCCAGGACCAGATGGCTTCACAGGTGAATTCTATCAAACGTTTAGAGAAGAGCTAACACCTATCCTTCTCAAACTCTTCCAAAATATAGCAGAGGGAGGAACACTCCCAAATTCCTTCTACGAGGCCACCATCACCTTGATACCAAAACCAGACAAGGATGTCACAAAGAAAGAAAACTACAGGCCAATATCACTGATGAACATAGATGCAAAAATCCTCAACAAAATACTAGCAAACAGAATCCAACAGCACATTAAAAGGATCATACACCATGATCAAGTGGGGTTTATTCCAGGAATGCAAGGATTCTTCAATATACGCAAATCTATCAATGTGATAAACCATATTAACAAATTGAAGGAGAAAAACCATATGATCATCTCAATAGATGCAGAGAAAGCTTTCGACAAAATTCAACACCCATTTATGATAAAAACCCTCCAGAAAGTAGGCATAGAGGGAACTTTCCTCAACATAATAAAGGCCATATATGACAAGCCCACAGCAAACATCATCCTCAATGGTGAAAAACTGAAAGCATTTCCACTAAGATCAGGAACAAGACAAGGTTGCCCACTCTCACCACTCTTATTCAACATAGTTTTGGAAGTTTTAGCCACAGCAATCAGAGAAGAAAAGGAAATAAAAGGAATCCACATCGGAAAAGAAGAAGTAAAGCTGTCACTGTTTGCAGATGACATGATACTATACATAGAGAATCCTAAAGATGCTACCAGAAAACTACTAGAGCTAATCAATGAATTTGGTAAAGTAGCAGGATACAAAATTAATGCACAGAAATCTCTGGCATTCCTATATACTAATGATGAAAAATCTGAAAGTGAAATCAAGAAAACACTCCCATTTACCATTGCAACAAAAAGAATAAAATATCTAGGAATAAACCTACCTAAGGATACGAAAGACCTGTATGCAGAAAATTATAAGACACTGATGAAAGAAATTAAAGATGATACAAATAGATGGAGAGATATACCATGTTCTTGGATGGGAAGAATCAACATTGTGAAAATGACTCTACTACCCAAAGCAATCTACAGATTCAATGCAATCCCTATCAAACTACCACTGGCATTTTTCACAGAACTAGAACAAAAAATTTCGCAATTTGTATAGAAACACAAAAGACCCCGAATAGCCAAAGCAATCTTGAGAACGAAAAAAGGAGCGGGAGGAATCAGGCTCCCTGACTTCAGACTATACTACAAAGCAACAGTAATCAAGACAGTATGGTACTGGCACAAAAACAGAAAGATAGATCAGTGGAACAGGATAGAAAGCCCAGAGATAAACCCACGCACATATGGACACCTTATCTTTGATAAAGGAGGCAGGAATGTACAGTGGAGAAAGGACAGCCTCTTCAATAAATGGTGCTGGGAAAACTGGACAGGTACATGTAAAAGTATGAGATTAGATCACTCCCTAACACCATACACAAAAATAAGCTCAAAATGGATTAAAGACCTAAATGTAAGGCCAGAAACTATCAAATTCTTAGAGGAAAACATAGGAAGAACACTCTATGACATAAATCACAGCAAGATCCTTTCTGACCCACCTCCTAGAGTAATGGAAATAAAAACAAAAATAAACAAATGGGACCTAATGAAACTTCAAAGCTTTTGCACAGCAAAGGAAACCATAATCAAGACCAAAAGACAACCCTCAGAATGGGAGAAAACATTTGCAAATGAAGCAACTGACAAAGGATTAATCTCCAAAATTTACAAGCAGCTCATGCAGCTCAATAACAAAAAAACAAACAACCCCATCCAAAAATGGGCAGAAGACCTAAACAGACATTTCTCCAAAGAAGATATACAGAATGCCAACAAACACATGAAAGAATGCTCAACATCATTAATCATTAGAGAAATGCAAATCAAAACTACAATGAGGGGCTTCCCTGGTGGCGCAGTGGTTGAGAGTCTGCCTGCCAATGCAGGGGACACGGGTTCGTGCCCCGGTCCGGGAAGATCCCACATACCGCAGAGCGGCTGGGCCCGTGAGCCATGGCCGCTGAGCCTGTGTGTCCGGAGCCTGTGCTCTGCAACGGGAGAGGCCACAACAGTGAGAGGCCCGCGTACCGCAAAAAAAAAAAAAAAAAAAAAAAAAAAAAAACTACAATGAGATATCATCTCACACCAGTCAGAATGGCCATCATCAAAAAATCTAGAAACAATAAATGCTGGAGAGGGTGTGGAGAAAAGGGGACACTCTTGCACTGCTGGTGGGAATGTGAATTGGTTCAGCCACTATGGAGAACAGTATGGAGGTTCCTTAAAAAACTACAAATAGAATTACCATATGACCCAGCAATCCCACTACTGGGCATATACCCTGAGAAAACCAAAATTCAAAAAGAGTCATGTACCAAAATGTTCATTGCAGCTCTATTTACAATAGCCCGGAGATGGAAAGAACCTAAGCGCCCATCATCGGACGAATGGATAAAGAAGATGTGGCACATATACACAATGGAATATTACTCAGCCTTAAAAAGAAATGAAATTGAGTTATTTGTAATGAGATGGATAGACCTAGAGTCTGTCATACAGAGTGAAGTAAGTCAGAAAGACAAAGACAAATACCGTATGCTAACACATATATATGGAATTTAAGGGGAAAAAATGTCATGAAGAACCTAGGGATAAGACAGGAATAGAGGCGCAGACCTACTGGAGAACGGACTTGAGGATATGGGGAGGGGGAAGGGTGAGTTTTGACAGGGCGAGGAAGAGTCATGGACATATACACACTAACAAACGTAGTAAGGTAGATAGCTAGGGGGAAGCAGCCGCAAGGCACAGGGATATTAGCTCGGGGCTTTGGGACAGCCTGGAGGGGTGGGAGGGGGAGAGTGGGAGGGAGGGAGACGCAAGAGGGAAGACACATGGGAGCACATGTATATGTATAGCTGATTCACTTTGTTATAAATCAGAAACTAACACACTATTGTAAAGCAATTATACCCCAATAAAGATGTTAAAAAAAAAAAAAAAGTAAATAACAAAAAAAAAAAAAAAAAAGAAAGAGCAGTAGGAGATTTTAGCTATCATGAGTAAGGAACTTCAGAGAGAGGAAATATATACAGAGGTATTGTAGGAAGCTTTCCTTTCTGCTTTTTCAGTGAAAGGCCTCTGTATTACATCTCTAAGGAAACTTATAATAATAAAGATCTTTATTATTCATCAAAAAAAAAAATATTCATTCTAGTGATTCATTTCCTACCACGTGATACACATTTTAAAATTTGAACTTTTTATTTGCCCTATGATTCCAGGATTCCTAACTTCCTTTTCCCAAAAACACTGCTAAGTATATTTATATATATACATATATATATATATAAATGTATAGGACTAACAGAAGTTGATAACTGAATATTCAGCATGTCAGTTTGACTTTCATTTGACCCTGAAGTGTCAGTGTTACTTAAAGTGAAGATATCAAGATGATAGCACAGCAGATGCTGCCAAATGAAAAATTTGCTGCCATGAGCTTTTTATGAAATACTGAGGCTAAGCAGAGAACCAGTTCCTCTGACAAAAATACTCATTCTCCTCACTAAATCACAGTGTGGAGGCTGCAGGCACTCTGGGTTTTCTACTGCCATCCTGAATGTGCTGAGCTGGGAAACATCCAAGATCAAGAGATGACCTTTTTATTGCAGATTGTGAGATCATCTTTATTCCCATAGCTTTACATTCAAAACAAACGTTTTGTTTTTGTGGGTTTTTAAAATTCCATATAAACTCTCATTTGTATGAAGGTAAAAAATATCTCACACTGAGCAGGAAAGGAATTGGCAAACCCTCCACCTGCAGCAGCATGAGAAGCAGTCAGATCTGGGAAGCACACTGAGTTCCCTTAACGTCTATGGCAGTGCTACTGACCCTCATCCTCCCCTCATGTGGAAAACCTAACATCACACACTTAAACAGGAACACAGTTTATTATTTAGTTGACACCTTTGACCTACCACTCAGTGACGTCAGCCTCAGTTTAGAGGAAGACAAGGAAGTCATAATTAGAGAAGCTGCAAGTGGGACAAGGAGGGTGTGCTGTGCATAAGGAGCATGATGGTGAAGACCACCTGAGGTGCTTTCAGATTTTGTTGTGTCACCTGGCTGGGGCACTCCATTTCAGATGACGTTTATTGAGCACCCAGGAGGGGCTGAGATCACATTCACTGTTCTGCTTGACACTGTTACTCAAGGCTGAGTAACTTTCTCAGGGACAGGTTTAGGAGATAAAGGGTATGCTGCATTCCTCTGTGGATACAGAGAGCCCACAGCTTCTCCATTCAGTGACACAGAGCAGTGGCCAGAGTGGAATGAGGCATACGGTCCAGCTACAGTTTAAGAACACTCCCTGACGACACCATGGTAACCTTTAGTTTCACTGAGTGCAATGGCCCCGCTGTTCTATTCCTGGCACAATGCTTGGTGCTGGCCAGGATTCATTTCTCTCTATTCAGCTCAAGCTGTAGTCACATAATAAAATGCACAGTGACAAGATTTCCTGAGGCTTTCAGGTGCATCCAGCCTGGCAGGATGTGGGTTGCTACATTTCTAAGTTCAGTGGTGAAATGAAGGCCCCTATTGCTTCCAGACTCCAGTCAGAATCCAACAGATACTATCTAGAAGTAGTTATTCAGGAGGCAGTTAAGGATCATTTGAGTCATTTATGTAACAAAATATTTTTACAGTACCAACTATGTCCTAGGCATATGCTCTGCCCTGGTTGATACAAATATAAATAAGACACAGCAAGGAGGAGCTCACAGGTAAGTAATAGAGAGAATTACACATGCAGTACAATATAGTGAGTACAAGTTAGAGATAAGTGCAGGGTCCTCAGAAGAACAGAATCTAACCCACTCCGAAATGGATGAGAAGACTTTCTTAAGAAAGTCTGACAAAAAAAAAGGAGGGGAGGTGAGCTAAAAGGTGGGTATTACAAGCAAAAAAATATATATATAAGCAAAGGTAAAGGAGCTGGAAGCAGAATGCTGTGTGCATGTAGTTTGCTATTGCCAGACTATATAATGTGTGTGCATCACAGGGATGGTGGCTTGTCAGTAATTAGGAACCCAGGTAGACATCAGGTTAAGGAAATGTTTATGTCCCAGGTAAGGAACTTTATTCTGCAGGAACTGGGCTTTGAGCAGGGGAGGGACACAGTCAGTCTGCATTCCTGAAACATCACTCTGGCAACATTGTAGAGGACAGGGGATGAGAATGAAGAAAAGAAGAACAGTGAGGAATTTATTTCAAAAGCTGGGATAAGTACTAGTGAGGTCCTGTCTCCTATAGCTGACCACCAATTCTGGAAACTCCAAGCATCCCCATTTATGCACAGTGCACAACCAACTTTGAACTCACTGCAACAAACCTACTGTATGAAGTGTACCAGACATAAAATTGGAATTCCTCCTAAAGCAGATGGAAGCCAGGGGAGAAAAGGTTGAGAAATTCCATTCATATCCCACACACCACCCATCTCTCCCCCAGCTGCTAGGCAGAGCCACCCTGGGCCAGAGAAGCAAGCCAGGTACAGCCAGGTATGGGTTGGACTGGGCCCCCATGCTTCTGACCCTGTTCCATGAGGGCCCAGACCAACCCATACCTGGTTGTACCTGGCTTGCTTCTCTGGCCCAGAGTATGACCATTGCTCATTTTCCTTGCCTCTGCTCACTTCTGAGGACTTGCTTCTCATCTGCTTTATAATCATTGTCATTTCTGTCTCCTTCTAAATAAACCTACAGAGTTGGCCCCTCCTTGACAGCTCAATACTGTGGTTGCTCAAATTCAATGCAATATAATGCTTGATCGGGGTAAAGAGTAAATCCCAGTCCATTACATAGGGAAGTGCACTGTTTCCTTCCTCCTAGTGAGATAACATCAGGCATTGCAGCCCCACAGGGAGACTGTCTTCCAGTCTTGAGCATTAACAGGCCAATCTAGTCTCCTTTTTAGTCCTCCAAGACAAGGAATCATCCTCTCTTCACACCTTAAGGGGTTTTGTCATTCAGACTTCTCAGACAGTGAAAGCTACTCAGTCTTCAGTCATCCCTGTGCTACCAAGCAGAGCCTGTGCCAAGGCTCTTGGCTCCTTGCCTGGATTGACTGAGCAGAAGACCTTCCTGGGCTGCAAACTCTCCCTTGCTAGGTGACGGTCACTGTCGTGCTGCCAGCCCCACTGTTTCCCCTGGTGATGATAAAAAACCTTTCTTCTCCTTTTCTGCTTTCATTGAAAAAAGCCAAGAGAAAGCAAGCGTTCCTGGGCATCTTCTTGTACACTTTTCAGTTCTCTTCTCCCTTCTCAACTTTAAAGAAAGCCAAGAAAATAAGGATCTATACATAACCTCCTTCCCATTCCCCACTAGGGAGCCTCAGCGTTGCTTTTTGGATGCCGGCATGAGGGAGCGGAGGCTGAAACAGGCAACCTGTGTTTTCCCTCCCTGTCACAGTGTCATATGACATTATAATTGCTGCTTTCTTTTTGTTTCTTCCCCTAGATGATAAACTCCTTGAAGAAACTATGACTATTTCCCCCCTGTCCTCGGTCCTAGCAGAGTGTCTGGGGGTCTCTGGTTGTGAAATTTATGTTGGCTGAATAAATACACAGGAGCTACCTCCAATCACATGAGCAAATGACAATTCAGTCAGGCCTACAACACACCCCAAGGCATTCTGTGGGTCGTACCTCTGGGAGACTCATGTCTTACAGGCTGTTCCTTGCATGATTTTTGAGGTCAATATTCTTTCCAGGATAGTCATGATCCTAGGCAGGCATTCTTGAATAGCAGGTTAAAAAACTAACCAAAAGAAGAGAAAATTCTGCACAGCTACTGGAAAGTAAGAGCAAGGAAACAGGCACCTTGAATAAGAAGTGAGTGCACACGCTGGAGAGGTGGCATCCATGGTAATTTTAAGCGACAAGACTTGGTCTGATGCTGTACAAAATCGTAAATGGCAGTTTACTCTCATGCCCTCTCTTCTCCCTGCTGGCATCATTTCCCATCACAGTTGCTGCTATGGGGCTCATGACATTGGAAAACAGTCATAGCTATATGGAACTTATGGTGAAGTCAGGACTGTCAGGTACTGTCAGGCCTGGCATGAGGCTCAGCATCCGGACCTGAAACTTGGGGGACTCTCCCAGACAGACCCAGATAGACCCCAAGGTATCCAAGTGCACAATTAACTTTAAGCAGGATTTAGACAATAATTGTTATCAACTCAAATTTAGTGTTGGGGAGATCAACTTCTGGCACAGCAGAGTGAGGAGCTCTGCTAACCCACTTCCCAGTGAAACTGGTGAAACTTATTATTATTTTTTTTTTTTTTTTTTTTGCAGTATGCGGGCCTCTCACTGTTGTGGCCTCTCCCATTGCGGAGCACAGGCTGCATCGGCAGGCGGACTCTCAACCACTGCGCCACCAGGGAATCCCGAAACTTATTTTTAAAAACTACTTTAAAGTCTCTGGAAATTGTCCTAAGAACAAACAGCAAATGAAATATCTACTCAAGAAAATCTGTGAAGATTTGGTAAGAAAGGTGAGAATCTGTGGAAATGAAACAAAGCTCTCTCCCTCCCTCCTAACTCTCAGCTCAGTAAGGTGGAGATTCCACTCCAGATGGCTATAGCCTAGAGCACAGGGCTCCCTTTCCCCCCATCTCCTGGTCAGAGGACTTTCATCCCTGGAGGAATTGGACTTCAGCATTTCTCATCTTGCCCCAGCCACCTGTTGCTGAGGCTATGTCCCAGATGAATGTGGTCGAGAGATGGAGGTTCCCTTCTTCCACCAGTCCCTACTTGTGGAACAGAGGCTGTTCCTTGGGTGCTGCAGGCCAAGATTAAGGGAGTCCTGGTTGCTCTTGCCTTGGCTCAAGAGACAGTGGTTCCATGCCAGAAAAGGCAAGCCCAGAGGACATCAGACTGCTGCCTCTATCCTCCACTGAGCACTGAACTCCTAGAACAGGGTGTCACACAGAAAGAAGCTTGCTATTATACCCACACACTCCCAGCTCTAGAGCCCGAGTTCAGAGATTTTTTGCCTGGAAGGAGAAGCAGACTGTAAAACAGATAGCTCCTAAGCACTTCCCAAAGAAACTGACTTCATTTGCAATGGAGTATGGAGAAATTCAACTCTGACCGCTCTCTCAAGAATAGTGGACGTTTGAGGCTTCCGGGAAGATGGCGGAAGAGTAAGACGCAGAGATCACCTTCCTCCCCACAGATACACCAGAAATACATCTACACATGGAACAACTCCTACAGAACACCTACTGGATGCTGGCAAGACCTCAGACCTCTCAAAAGGCAAGAAACTCCCCACATACTTGGGTAGGGCAAAAGAAAAAAGAATAAACAGAGACAAAAGAATAGGTACGGTACCTGCACCAGTGGGAGGGAGCTGTGAAGGAAGAAAGGTTTCCACACACTAGGAGCCCCTTCGCGGGCGGAGACGGCGGGTGGCGGAGGGGAGAAGCTTCGGAGCCATGGAGGAGAGCGCAGCAACAGCGGTGTGGAGGGCAAAGCGGAGAGATTCCTGCACAGAGGATCGGCGCTGACGGGCACTCACCATCCTGAGAGGCTTGTCTGCTCACCCGCCAGGGCGGGCAGGGATGGGAGCTGAGGCTTGAGCTTCAGTCGGAGCGCAGGGAGAGGACTGGGTTTGGCGGCATGAACACAGCCTGCAAGGGGTTAGTGCGCCACGGCTAGCCGGGAGGGAGTCCGGGGAAAAGTCTGGACCTGCCGAAGAGGCAAGACACTTTTTCTTCCCTCTTTGTTTCCTGGTGCGCGAGGAGAGGTGATTAAGAGCACTGCTTAAAGGAGCTCCAGAGACGGGCGTGAGCCGTGGCTAAAACTGCGGACCCCAGAGACATGCATGAGACGCTAAGGCCGCTGCTGCCGCCACCAAGAAGCCTGTGTGCGAGCACAGGTCACTATCCACACCTCCCCTCCCGGGAACATGTGCAGCCCGCCACTGCCAGGGTCCCGGGATCCAGGGACAACTTCCCGGGAGAACGCATGGCACGCCTTAGGCTGGTGCAACGTCACGCTGGCCTCTGCCTCCGCAGGCCCACCCCACATCCGCACCCCTCCCTCCCCTCGGCCTCAGTGAGCCAGAGTCCCCTAATCAGCTGCTCCTTTAACCCCGTCCTGTCTGAGTGAACAACAGACGCCCTCAGGTGACCTACACACAGAGGCGGGTCCAAATCCAAAGCTGAACTTAGGGAGCTGTGAGAACAAAGAATAGAAAGGGAAATCTCTCCCAGCAGCCTCAGGAGCAGCGGATTAAAGCTCCACAATCAACTTGATATACCCTGCATCTGTGGAATACCTGAATAGACAACGAATCATTCCAAATTGAGGAGGTGGACTTTGAGAGCAAGATTTATGATTTTTTTCCCCTTGTCCTCTTTTTGTGAGTGTGTATGTGTATGCTTCTGTGTGAGATTTTGTCTGTATAGCTTTGCTTCCACCATTTGTCCTAGGGTTCTATCCACCTGTTTTTTTTTTTAATTTTTTTCTTAATAATTATTTATTTTAATAACTTTATTTTATTTTATATTACTTTATTTTACTTTATCTTCTTTCTTTCTTCCCTTCCTTCCCTCCTTCCTTCCTTCCTCCCTCCCTCCTTTCTTTCTTTCTTTCTTTCCTTCTACTTCTACTAATTCTTTCTTTCTACTTTTTCTCCCTTTTATTCTGAGCCATGTGGATGAAAGGCTCTTGGTGCTGCAGCCAGGAGTCAGTGCTGTGCCTCTGAGGTGGGAGAGCCAACTTAAGGACACTGGTCAACAAGAGACCTCCCAGCTCCACATAATATCAAATGGCAAAAATCTCCCGGAGATCTCCATCTCAACACCAACACCCATCTTCACTCAACGACCAGCAAGCTACAGTGCTAGACACCCTATGCCAAACAACTAGCAAGACAGGAACACAACCCCACATATTAGCAGAGAGGCTGCCTAAAATCATAATAAGTCCACAGACACCCCAAAACACACCAACATACGTGCACCTACCCACCAGAAAAACAAGATCCAGCCTCATCCACCAGAACACAGGAACTAGTCCCCTCCACCAGGAAGCCTACACAACCCACTGAACCAACCTTAGCCACTGGGGACAGACACCAATAACAACGGGAACTACGAATCTGCAGCCTGCAAAAAGGAAACCCCAAGCACAGTAAGATAAGCAAAATGAGAAGACAGAAAAACACACAGCAGTTGAAAGAGCAGGATAAAAACCCACCAGACCTAACAAATGAAGAGGAAATAGGCAGTCTACCTGAAAAAGAATTCAGAGTAATGATAGTAAAGATGATCCAAAATCTTGGAAACAGAATAGACAATGCAAGAAACATTTAACAAGGACCTAAAAGAACTTAAGATGAAACAAGCAACGATGAACAACACAATAAATGAAATGAAAAATACTCTAGATGGGATCAATAGCAGAATACCTGAGGTTGAATAACGGATAAGTGAACTGGAAGATAAAATAGTGGAAATAACTAAGGCAGAGCAGCATAAAGGGAAAAGAATGAAAAGAACTGAGGACAGTCTCAGAGACCTCTGGGACAACATTAAACGCACCAACATTCGAATTATAAGGGGTTCCAGAAGAAGAAGAGAAAAAGAAAGGGACTGAGAAAATATTTGAAGAGATTATAGTTGAAAACTTCCCTAATATGGGAAAGGAAATAATCAAGTCCAGGAAGCACAGAGAGTCCCATACAGGATAAATCCAAGGAGAAATACGCCAAGACACATATTAATCAAACTGTCAAAAATTAAATACAAAGAAAACATATTAAAAGCAGGAAGGGAAAAACAACAAATAACACACAAGGGAATCCCCACAAGGTTAACTGCTGATCTTTCACCAGAAACTCTGCAAGCCAGAAGGTACTGGCAGGACATATTTAAAGTGATGAAGGAGAAAAACCTGCAACCAAGATTACCCAGCAAGGATCTCATTCAGATTTGATGGAGAAATTAAAACCTTTACAGACAAGCAAAAGCTGAGAGAGTTCAGCACCACCAAACCAGCTTTACAACAACTGTTAAAGGAACTTCTCTAGGCAAGAAACACAAGAGAAGGAAAAGACCTACAATAACAAACCCAAAACAATTAAGAAAATGGGAATAGGAACATACATATCGATAATTACCTTAAATGTAAATGGATTAAATGCTCCAACCAAAAGACACAGACTGGCTGAATGGATACAAAAACAAGACCCATATATATGCTGTCTACAAGAGACCCACTTCAGACCTAGAGACACATACAGACTGAAAGTAAGGGGATGGAAAAAGATATTCCATGCAAATGGAAACCAAAAAAAAGCTGGAGTAGCAATTCTCATATCAGACAAAATAGACTTTAAAATAATGAATATTAGAAGAGACAAAGAAGGACACTACATAATGATCAAGGGATCGATCCAAGAAGAAGATATAACAATTGTAAATATTTATGCACCCAACATAGTAGCACCTCAATACATAAGGCAAATACTAACAGCCATAAAAGGGGAAATCGACAGTAATACATTCATAGTAGGGGACGTTAACACCCCACTGTCACCAATGGACAGATCATCCAAAATGAAAATAAATAAGGAAACAAAAGCTTGGAATGATACTTTAAATAAGATGGACTTAATTGATATTTATAGGACATTCCATCCAAAAACAACAGAATACACATTTTTCTCAAGTGCTCATGGAACATTCTCCAGGATAGATCATATCTTGGGTCACAAATCAAGCCTTGGTAAATTTAAGAAAATTGAAATTGTATCAAGTATCTCTTCCAACCACAACGGTATGAGACTAGATATCAATTAAAGGAAAAGATCTGTAAAAAATACAGATGGAGGCTAAACAATACACTACTTAATAACGAAGTGATCACTGAAGAAATCAAAGAGAAAATCAAAAAATACCTAGAAACAAATGACAATGGAGACACGACAACCCAAAACCTATGGGATGCAGCAAAAGCAGTTCTATGAGGGAAGTTTATAGCAATACAATCCTACCTTAAGAAACAGGAAACATCTCGAATAAACAACCTAACCTTGCACCTAAAGCAATTAGAGAAAGACGAACGAAAAAACCCCAAAGTTAGCAGAAGGAAAGAAATCGTAAAAATCAGATCAGAAATAAATGAAAAAGAAATGAAGGAAATGATAGCAAAGATCAATAAAACTAAAAGCTGGTTCTTTGAGAAGATAAACAAAATTGATAAACCATTAGCCAGACTCATCAAGAAAAAATGGGAGAAGACACAAATCAATAGAATCAGAAATGAAAAAGGAGAAGTAACAACTGACACTGCAGAAATACAAAAGATCATGAGAGATTACTACAAGCAACTCTATGCCAATAAAATGGACAATCTGGAAGAAATGGACAAATGCTTAGAAATGCACAACCTGCCAAGACTGAATCAGGAAGAAATAGAAAATATGAATAGACCAATCACAAGCACTGAAATTGAAACTGTGATTAAAAATCTTCCGACAAACAAAAGCCCAGGACCAGATGGCTTCACAGGCGAATTCTATCCAACATTTAGACAAGAGCTAAGACCTATCCTTCTCAAACTCTTCCAAAATATAGCAGAGGGAGGAACACTCCCAAACTCATTCTATGAGGCCACCATCACCCTGATACCAAAACCAGACAAGGATGTCACAAAGAAAGAAAACTACAGGCCAGTATCACTGATGAACATAGATGCAAAAATCCTCAACAAAATACTAGCAAACAGAACCCAACAACACATTGAAAGGATCATACACCATGATCAAATGGGGTTTATTCCAGGAATGCAAGGATTCTTCAATATACACAAATCAATCAACGTGATACATCATGTTAACAAATTGAAGGAGAAAAACCATATGATCATCTCAATAGATGCAGAGAAAGCTTTTGACAAAATTCGACACCCATTTATGATAAAAACCCTGCAGAAAGTAGGCATAGAGGGAACTTTCCTCAACATAATATAGGCCATATATGACAAACCCACAGCCAACATCATCCTCAATGGTGAAAAACTGAAAGCATTTCCACTAAGATCAGGAACAAGACAAGGTTGCCCACTCTCACCACTCTTTTTCAACATAGTTTTGGAAGTTTCAGCCACAGCAATCAGAGAAGAAAAGGAAATAAAAGGAATCCAAATTGGAAAAGAAGAAGTAAAGCTGTCACTGTTTGCAGACGACATGATACTATACATAGAGAATCCTAAAGATGCTACCAGAAAACTCCTAGAGCTAATCAATGAATTTGGTAAAGAAGCAGGATACAAAATTAATGCACAGAAATTTCTGGCATTCCTATATGCTAATGATGAAAAATCTGAAAGTGAAATCAAGAAAACACTCCCATTTACCATTGCAACAAAAAGAATAAAATATCTAGGAATAAACCTACCTAAGGAGACAAAAGACCTGTATGCAGAAAATTATAAGACACTGATGAAAGAAATTAAAGATGATACAGATAGATGGAGAGATATACCATGTTCTTGGATTGGAAGAATCAACATTGTAAAAATGACTCTACTACCCAAAGCAATCTACAGATTCAATGCAATCCCTATCAAACTACCACTGGCATTTTTCACAGAACTAGAACAAAAAATTTCACAATTTCTATGGAAACACAACATACCCCGAATAACGAAAGCAATCTTGAGAACAAACAACGGAGCTGGAGGAATCAGGCTCCCTGATGTCAGACTATACTACAAAGCTACAATAATCAAGACAGTATGGTACTGGCACAAAAGCAGAAAGATAGATCAATGGAACAGGATAGAAAGCCCAGAGATGAACCCACGCACATATGGTCACCTTATCTTTGATAAAGGAGGCAGGAATGTACAGTAGAGAAAGCACAGCCTCTTCAATAAATGGTGCTGGGGAAACTGGACCGGTACATGTAAAAGTATGATATTAGATCACTCCCTAACACCATACACAAAAATAAGCTCAAAATGGATTAAAGACCTAAATGTAAGGCCAGAAACTATCAAACTCTTAGAGGAAAACATAGGCAGAACACTCTATGACATAAATCACAGCAAGATCCTTTTTGACCCACCTCCTAGAGAAATGGAAATAAAAACAAAAATTAAGAAATGGGACGTAATGAAACTGAAAAGCTTTTGCACAGCAAAGGAAGCCATAAACAAGACCAAAAGACAACCCTCAGAATGGGAGAAAATATTTGCAAATGAAGCAACTGACAAAGGATTAATCTCCAAAATTTACAAGCAGCTCATGCAGCTCAATAACAAAAAAACCAAACAACCCAATCCAAAAATGGGCAGAAGACCTAAATAGACATTTCTCCAAAGAAGATATACAGACTGCCAACAAACACATGAAAGAATGCTCAACATCATTAATCATTAGAGAAATGCAAATCAAAACTACAATGAGATACCATCTCACACCAGTCAGAATGGCCATCATCAAAAAATCTACAAACAATAAATACTGGATAGGGTGTGGAGAAAAGGGAACCCTCTTGCACTGCTGGTGGGAATGTGAATTGGTACAGCCACTATGGAGAACAGTATGGAGGTTCCTTAAAAAACTACAAATAGAACTACCATATGACCCAGCAATCCCACTACTGGGCATATACCCTGAGAAAACCAAAATTCAAAAAGAGTCATGCACCAAAATGTTCATTGCAGCTCTATTTATAATAGCCCAGAGATGGAAACAACCTAAGTGTCCATCACCGGATGAATGGATAAAGAAGATGTGGCACATATATACAATGGAATATTACTCAGCCATAAAAAGAAACGAAATTGAGCTATTTGTAATGAGGTGGATAGACCTAGAGTCTGTCATACAGAGTGAAGTCAGTCAGAAAGAGAAAAACAAATAACGTATGCTAACACATATATATGGAATTTAAGGGGGAAAAAAAATGTCCTGAAGAACCTAGGAGTAAGACAGGAATAAAGACACAGACCTAGTAGAGAGTGGACTTGAGGATATGCAGAGCGGGAAGGGTAAGCTGTGACAAAGCGAGAGAGAGGCATGGACTACCAAACGTAAGGCAAATAGCTAGTGGGAAGCAGCCGCATAGCACAGGGAGATCAGCTCGGTGCTTTGTGACCGCCTGGAGGGGTGGGATAGGGAGGGTGGGAGGGAGGGAGATGCAAGAGGGAAGAGATATGGGAACATATGTATATGTATAACTGATTCACTTTGTTATGAAGCAGAAACTAACACACCATTGTATTGCAATTATATTTCAATAAAGATGTAAAAACAACAACAACAAAAAAGAATAGTGGAGGTTTTGGTGAAAGGCAATTGAGAGGAGATTTGTGGATTTAATGAAGATACATCCTAGACTGAAGGCCAGCTAGTTTACAGGCAAAAACCAGGGGGATAAGACCGCAGCGGGTCAGAATATGTACCTCAGAAACTGTTCCACCAAAGGAGTCAGAATTTGATTAGATTAGTTTGTAGAACAATTTAGACCCAGGTTACTGTTGAAAACAATAGAACAATCAGCAGGCAATTAGTGGAGTTAAACAGCTGGGTGAGATTGAGTCTCTTTCCAGAGACCCCTACCAATACCACTGTCATCCCAGAGTGATGAAGAATACCCAAAGTTATACCTTCCTGACAAGCAACATAAGAGACTTAATACTGTGGGGAGGAAATACATTTCACTAAAATAATAGGAGCCAGCCACTAAAAAAATAAACAAGTAAATAGGAATATCAAGCCCTGGGGTAGAAGCAGTACCCAGAGTTGCTTCAATATATTATCTAAAATGTCCAGTTGCCCCTCTCAACAAAAAATTATCAGACATGCAAATAAATAGGAGAGAATGATCTATACACAGGGGAAAAAAGCAGACAACACAAACTGCCTGCGAGAGCAAATACATGACAGATTTCACAGAAAAAGATCTCAAATGGCCATTATAAATATGTTCACAAAACTAAAGGAAAGTATGATGAAAGAAGTAAAGGAAGGTTGCAGCAATAGAGAGTATCAGTAGAGATAGAAATTATAAAAAAGAACCAAATGGAAATTCTGGAGTTGAAAAGTAAAATAACTGAAATAAAGATTTCACTATAGATACAATAGATTTGAACTGGGAGAAGAATGAATTAGTAAACTTCAAGATCAATAGAGACTATGCAAGTCAAAGAACACAGAGAAAAAAAAATGAAGAAAAATGAACAGAGCCTCAAGAAATGTTGCATATCATCAAAAGTACTAATATATGCATAATGGGAATAGCAGAAAGAGAAGAGGGAGAGAAAGGAACAGAAAATATATTCAAAGAAAAATGGCTGAAAGATTCTCAAATTTATTGAAAATCAATAACCTACACATCCAGGAAGCTCAATGAATTCCAAGGAGAATAAATGCAAAGAGATCCGTAAATAGACACAGGATAGTAAAATGCTAAAAGTCAAAGACAAGGAGAAAATATTAAAAGCAGCAAGAATAAAATGGCTGGCTATCCTTCACAAGAGAACCTCAGTAATATCAGCAGCTGACTTCAGAAGAAATAATGTAAACTAGAAGGCAGTGGGATAATATATTCAAAGTGCTTAAAGAAAAAAAAAACTGTCAACCAAGAACTCTATATCCAGCAAAGCTATTTTTCAAAACTGAAGGCAAAATAAAGACTCCCCCAGAAAAACAAAAACAGAAAATTTATTGTTAGAAGACCCAGTTGGCAAGAAATAGTAAACAAAGTTCTTCAGGCTGAAAGCTAGTAACCTAAGACAGTAATTCAAATCCACACAAACAAAAAAAACAGAAAAAAGAAAGAAAACCACAGTTAAAGGTAATAACAGAATAAACTGTATAAATGCATATTTTTCTCATTTCTAAGTGATTTAAAAAAAACAATTGTATAAAATAACATGTATATAGAAATGTAGAAATGTAATGTATGTGTAATATATTTGCTGATAACAGCAAACGGAGGTGGATATGAACAAAGTTGTATAGCTTAGGAAGTGACCACAGATGGTAAAGTATCATTGAGTCTGTGACATTAATAAATATGTCTAATAATAATACCACAAAAGGAGGAGAAGGGAAGAGTTATACAGAGTAACGTTCCTATTTGTCACTGGAATTAAGCTAATATAAATCCAAAGCTGACTCTTAAGATGTATATGGCAAACTCTAGAACAACCACTAAAGAAAAAAAGAAAACCTAAAAAAATATTATAGTGAAAAATAATCATTAGAGAAATAAAAATGCTACAAATCTAGTGTAGGCTCATAGAGATAAGAGTTATTCTCAGAACCAGGTGGGCCACTGGGCATCATCCCTAAGGAATCTTGCCAAAAGTGTTCCCACGGGGTCCAGTGATCTCTAGGGAACTAAAAAGAAATGCAGACCTAGGGCAGTATGGAATAGGCAGGGAGGAAACAGAACACACACATCCACGCACTTACAAGACTTGCTTGCCTGAGGATGAACAGAGTGCTTGTCAAGACTTACCCCTCTCGTTTGACCAGTATAGTCCTAAAGCAGTGTATAACAAAGACGTACCCAGAGACACCGCTCCAAGCTGAAGTTCCACACTCTAGCACAAATCAGAAGCCCCTGGAGGGCGTGTTCAACCACAGATTGCTGGCCCCACCCCCAGAGTTTCTGATTTGGTAGATCTGAAGCGGGGCCCAAGAATTTGCATCCCTAACAAGTTCCCAGGTGATATTGATGGTGCTAGTCCAGGCCTGCCCTAAAGTGTGAAGCCCATAATGGATAAACAAAACAAAATAAAATAGGTCCACCTACAGTTTCCAAACTGTAGGCCATAGCGTAAAATGTAAGAACCTACTTCGAGATGAATTGGTGTGGTGAGCACAATAGGAGAATAAGCTGCAAGTATAGTGAACATCTAATCATTTTGCTACCCCAAATCAATTCACTCTCCTTCTGGTAACTGTACCCCAATTTTCCTCCGGGAAATACTTTTCTCTCTCATTTTTAGTCCATGTGGTTCAGAAGGACTTAATGATCTACCTCTGCCTCAGGGAAAGGAATTTGACCCAGGCCAAAACAATAAGGGCTTCACATTTTCCCACCTCCAGTGATTACTTCAGAGATGGATAATCAAATTATTAAGATTTAAGGAGACATTCTGAGACACTTCAGAGGAGAGAGAGAGAGGCTCTTTTTCTGTTAGATTTGAACCTGGAAAAGCTTAGGTCTGCAGTTGCCACTGACCACCACGTGGAGCTTAAAAGTGAAGCCAGTTTTGAGGTGAAGCAAGAGTTGGAGAACAAGCAGATCTTGCTGTTATCATTTGAGCTCTGGATCAAACACACCTGAAACTTGTATTGTCCTGTGAACGAATGAAAATACTTTTTCCTTTGAGCCAGCGATTGGGCTTCATCATTTGCAATTTAAAAAAGGAAGGGAGATACTAGGACAATTTAGTAACCAAGTGAATAGACAAAGCAGACAAGCTATATGGCGTATTATGGGAGACAATGGGCATTTCTGTGGAGAGTTATGAGGGAGGCATTCTACCTGCTAACAGGGCAGGCTTCTGAAAGGTATTAGACCAAGATTGTCAGGACCTAGAGAGTGTGACCACATAAGTACACAGACAGGAATAAAGGTATGAAGATTCTTCCAAATCTGATGTTCAGAGGAGTGTAGGAGGTAAATAAGAGGGCAGAGACTTGGAACCAACAAGGGACCCAGGGACAGCCTAGGAGCATCCTGGGGCCCAGTTTGATGGACATCAAGGTGACTCACAGGTCAACTTATACATCTGCCCTCTGCCTTCCCACTTTGTTAACTCTCTGACCTCTGGTCCTACCGTTCTCTTCTTGCCAGCTCCAGTCCAGACACAGTAGCATCCTCACGTGTCTTCCAAGTACATCGAATATGCTCCCACCTTGGGACCCCTGCACTTGTTTCATGTTCCTGGGAGGCTCTTTCCCCAGATATCTGCATGGCTGTTTTCTTCATTTCCTTCAGGCCTCTCCTCAAATGTCAACTTATTAGACAGGTCCTTCTGGATCAGTCTATACGAAATAGCAAAACTCACCACCAACCTCGCTCATCCTAAGCCCCTTTCCTACTTTCTCTTTCTCCACAGTGCTTAACACTATCTGGCCCGCTGTATAGGTACTATTTATTTGTTAATTGCCTTTCCTTAATAGAATGTAAGCACTGTGAAGGAACAGACTTGTGTTTTTTGCTGCTATATCCCTGATACCTAGAACAGTCTAGATCACAGTATGTGCTCAATAAAATATTGTGGAAGAAAGGAAGGAAGCAAGATTCAGCAGCCATAATTGGGACACTGAATCCTAAATCTGTGTGAGGGTCTCTATTATTATCACCACTTAATGAGACTGAAGTGGAAGCTTGCCTCCCTCAGGGTGCCACACTCTGCTTCCTCCTACCTACCCCATTACCACCCTCTGACTACCATTGAACCCCTGCTAAAATAATAAAGTTGTTCATTGATAGGTTTAAGGTATAATTTATTTTAGATGTCTGTGCAATTTTTATTCTGTTTAGTAAGGATTTTCTTAGTGCCTAGGATATGTATTAACTATACTATTGTGCTAGGAGCTGCTGGAGCTACAGATATTAGAATAATGTGGACAATGCCTGATGAAGTTATAATCTCATTTACAGCAATCCAGAAAGGACTGTTGGAGATCTAAAAGTCTTCAAACCTCAAAGAAATGCAGTTATGGTCACATAAAAAGTGGAAATTTATATCTGAGAATAAGAGGTCTTATCCCCACCTTCAGTGGTAGGCTAGAGCTGGCTACAGCAGCTCATAAAAGCCATCGATTTTTCAGGAACTTTGCAGGCCAGTTGTTAAACACAACCACTATTTAAAATTAAATTACCTAAACTGCAATCAAATAGATTATATTAAAAACAAAGGTAGTAAAAATAAGTAAAATCATCACTTTCTTATGATTTTATTACACCTTACTGTTATTTATGCTCTCAAGGTTGTTTACGTCTATTATTATCATGGGAACACTATATAATGGTGAGCTACTGAGCATCCCTTCCCAACTCCACATTCGATATCACATTGGATGCCTGGAATCTGCCATGGTGAAAGCATTTACACCATGGAAATCAGCAAATTGCTACAAATCAGGGCTTAATTTATTGTTTTGATGATTGTCAAGACTTAAGAAAGTGACGGAGGAGCTGTTAGTAGTGTTGATTAGAATTAAAAGTGTGTCATGTCTGTAGCTGTCACATTGTGAAAACTCAAAATGTTCTTCTAGTATTTGAAAACTGTTACCTGAGTCAGCAAAAATGTAACTTACATCACTGAGAAATAAATGAAGTTTCAAAATACATTTTTGTTTTTTCACTATATTGATGTTGTAACATGACATTCATGTCATAACTGTACCTGCTCATCAACTGAAATCATAGTTGACTAGGGACAGAAATGTTTGGCAGAAATCAATGAAAGCATTCTGAATAATGAAGAGGATTTTATACTTTATTTTATTGCTTATAAAGAGTATGCTACCCAACCTTTATATCAGAAAAATTGATAATAAGCTAATGTATATACACACTGGCATACCTTTTTTCAGCAAGCTGGGTGTTAAATATTTCCAGTACACTACTGCCCACCCTCCTCCCCTTACCTGTATTATACCATGTATATTAAGTCACTTTGTATGACTTAATAAGAAATGTAAATTAAGTCTCTATGCTGACTTCCTAGCACAGAGCTCCTAAAACCTTTGTAATTTCCTGAATGATAGGGGGAATAGAAGTATCATTTGTTTTATAATTTTTTTTTCTACATTCCAGGTTCCAGACACATTTACATTTCCCAGCCTTTCTTTCAGTTAACTTGGGCTGTGTGAATGGTGCTACCCAATGAAATATGCACGGATGTGACATGTGACCTTACAGACCAAGACAATTAAGAGCCGATATGTCTCCTTCCTTTCTCTTCCCCTGCCTGCTCAACCTTGAAGGACACCTGTTCCAGCTGGCATAGTTACGAGATGAAAGCAGCCCAGGTCACTGAGTCATCTTTTGGATGAGAGCCACACAGGAATGTCATCTAAGCCACATTAAACTTTGAGTATGAAGTGAACTTTTATTGGGTCAAGCCACTGATATTTTACATGTTTGTTACACAGCGTATGGTACACCTATTAGACTCCAATTTATACCAATATGAAATAATGTTAAAAAAATAAGAAATTGAAATATAATGATAAATTTATGTACATAATGTAACATAACAAGGCTTTGGAACCAGGATACCTAATTCAAATACCAATTCCACTAGGGTTAGAGCTTAAACACGCGACTGACTTGGGTAAATTACTTAACCACTCTGTGTTTCTCATGTGCAAAATAGGGGTTACTAAAATGGGGCAGTTGTGATGAGTAAATGTAACTAAATCTCTATGTTGGCATATATTGAGTTTATACATAATGGGCCATGTATGTGAATAATAAATTACATTTGCCAACATAGAAAAAGGTTTTAGGGCTCCCCTGGTGGCGCAGTGGTTGGGAGTCTGCCTGCCGATGCAGGGGGTGCAGGTTCGTGACCGGGTCCGGGAGGGTCCCATGTGCCGCGGAGCGGCTGGGCCCGTGAGCCGTGGCCACTGGGCCTGTGCCTCCAGAGCCTGTGCTCCGCGGCGGGAGGGGCCGCAGCGGTGAGAGGCCTGCGTACCGCAAAAAAAAAAAAAAAAAAGTTTTTACTGTCATTCACTCAAGTTTATTAAACAAACAACAAACATATTTAATGAAACCATACAGCTAACACTAAACTAGATTCTGAGCATACAAAGATGAGTGAAATATGGCTCTATTTTCATAGAGCTCACAACTTAGAGGAGCCAGCCATACTAATGTGATTAATGACAACCATAGAGAACCATGTTCTGGGTTTCACAACTATATCTTGTTCCAAAAATATTTAATTTCCAGTGCCTTCTGGGATGCAACTTGAGAATTTTTGGCATAAATAACCTAGCATATATTGCTCATGTGGTAGAAAGAACATCAGTCTCCCAATTGACTTCCTGGACTCAGTTTCTCCTCTCTCCAAATTTTCTAGGCTGCCTCTTAGAACACAGATCTGATTAAGTTATTCTAATACTTAAAAATCTTTAATACATCTCCATTGCCTATAGAATAAAATATTGTAGAGTAGAAAGACTTACCTGCAGCCCCGAACCATGTGCATCTAGCATCCTTTCATGTAGGAGAATCGGTGAGATATAGTCTAAATAGATATAGTCTGGACTGGAAACCCTTAACGTAGATCTAAATTCTGCCTCTTATTGTCTTTGTAACCTTGGGTGAGAAACTTAACTTCTCTAGATCTCAGTTTTCCCATCAATACAAAGGAGATGTTACTTATTCTTGTTCTTTATATCTAACAAGGCTTCTATGAGCAGGATGACAGCATGTGTCACGATTTATGATGCATAAAATATAAAGATACACACACACATAAATAGGCAATGCTTCTGAAACTTTAGTGTAGGGGAAAAAATTCCTCTGGGGATGTTGCTAAATACATATTCATCCAAGCACCTTCCCCAGGAATCATGATTCAGTAAGTCCAGTGTAGAGATTGATAACCTGACGTTTTGCTAAGCACTCCAAGTGATTCTGATGCGGGTGGTCCATGGAAGCACACTTTGAAAAACACTGATGGAAAGTATTATAAATTCCAGAAGGAAGAGTCCTGACTAATGTAAATATTACTTGACCCAACAAAAATATATCTTCATCAATATCTTTATTTTTATCATTATTCCAAAAACGGAAACTGTTTTCAGACTTCTAGCAAACTGGAAATAGATATATTTATTGAGAGACCCAGAAAGTTTCATCTCATTTTAGTCTTTTCACTTCATTTTAGTCCTTGGAAAAAATTTTAAAATATACATTTACTCCTAATTTAATGATAAGGGGACTGAGGCTTAGATATTGTAGAAACAAATTTCAAATCTCTGGTGCCATTTGGATTGGAATTTGAGAACTTTTAGAGCCTGAGTATAAACCCATGGCCTTTCTATTTCTCATGGCTGCCTCCTAGATGGAGCCAGAATTGGCCAGAAGCCAGACTTTGTAGAGCTCTTGAGGTGTAAAGGTGGCTATTATCAGTCCTGATGAACTCCAGCTCATCCCAAATCAATATTTTTCCATTACCGGCTCTGCCTCCAGACATTTTTGTATTTGAAACATTGAAAATATTACCTTTATTGTAGTTATTTCTCTTCTCTGTATTGACCATGTGACCCAAGGCAGCTCATGCGTGGGGGAATGGGGGTTGCAGCTGTCCCTAAGAAGGCATCCCTGTTAAGAGATTCAGAGGAATCTGTTGGTGATCATCCTTGATGTCACTTTTTCCAGTAGAAATTCCAAATAAAGGGCCTTCCTATCTTGACAGTGAGAAATGTAAATAAGGAGCTGACTATGTAAGAATAAATACATGTTTCCTAAAAGCCCTTTGGCAAAGACAAAGTTAAGCTATTTAAAGGTCTCACACTTTTGCCACCCAATTGTTCTTTGTTTTGTTTTAAACTACTAATAAAATAAATGAGAAAGTATCATTAAATTTTCTGACCAAAGTACACAGACATCTTAATAAAAAGAGAGAATTTACCTGTCAAACCTAGTTTACCTTAATATTGCAATTAATAGCTCTAATTAAGCACTCTAAGATGCAGAGGTGCATGATAATATAGAAAAAATCATTTTCATATACAAAAATAATAATGCCAAGATAGTCTAAAATCCAAATAAATCTTTAATAGATGGAAGCATTCATATTTTTATTTACTCCTAGGTGTCTGCTTGAAGCTAAGTGGTTACCATGCATTAACAGAAAAACTTCCAGGAAATGAGGCAAAGTAATAAAAAAAGAAAATACAGAAAAATATTTTAAATATAGGGAAAAAATCCCATACACCATCCTATAACCCACTATCCACACGCACACACACAAAAAACTATGACAGATGTGCAGCAGAAACTGAGGGACATTTTCACTTGGGCTAATCTGAGCTAACGGCTGTTATTAGGCCTGACTCTGTAACACTTCTGTCATCACTTCTAAAAACAAGCTTTTTGAATGTGGAAAGGGGAATTTGCAAATAGAGAGGAAAACTTTAGGAATATAAATTTGTCTGTTATCAATACTGAAGTTCATCACCTTTTAAACTCACAATCAATATTTTTCCATTACCAGCTATGCCTCCAGACATTTTTATATGGAAGCATTGAAAATATCACTTCTATTGTGGTTATTCTGCTTTACTATATTGACCACATTTTTGAAGGCGCTCATATAGAATTTTGAAATTCTTGTATTGCAGATAGGCTTCAAATGAATATATCTCAACATATAAATGTTCTGGTGACTATTTATGTAGTGATAAATAAATAGCACAGGCTTTACAGTCAGATGGTCCAGATTTAAATACCACCCTTACGATTTTGTGACACTGGACAAATTGTTCAAGCTCTTTGAGCCTCTATTTCCTTCTTTGCAAAATGGGATAATAATAGCATCTACCAATATCAAGGATGTCTTGAGGATTAAATAGTATACATATGTATATGTATGTGTATATATATACACATATGTATATATGAGGCATATGTATGTGTGTGCACGTATGACTTTAAGCCATGCCTACTACATCATACACATTTTTTTAGCGGTTAAATGCTGTCGCTGTTTATTATTAGTGTCATTACAAAACTACCATACAACTTAGCCTACGGACCAGACTGGAGCACTGATTAATTTAAAATTTGTATCTCTGTAAAACTTAACTCATGAGAAAACTCCAGATAAACATATTTCTTTTTTTTTCACTGAGCATTGTTTTGAGGAAGTTAAATTTACTGCACGGACTGACTGACTGGTGCTGTGTACATGCATAGAGAATATGATCATGACTCATCTCAAAGCTGTTTTATCAAATTCAGCTCTCTGTCATGAATCAGAGGACATCAAAGATTTCTACAATCTTATATTCAGTTTGTGGCAACCAGGGAGATTTGGTTGGATAATTACTTTAATGACTTATTTCAATTTGTGCTTATCCAGTATTTAAGCAGAAGGTAGCATTCTTTTCTGCATTCTTTGATGAGGGTTATACTGGGCTGGGACTAAGTTCCTTAAGTCTCTGAGTTGAGTTGATTGTTAGCATGGGGGGAGTGAGGTGTGGTTTTCCAAAGGAGATAAAGATATTATGTTTTCAACCAATTTTTCTAGAAACTAAAGGGCCATATTCTTTTACCATTACTAATGCAATTTCATTTTTGTCTTCACTAAGAAAAATACATAGTTTGTATAGGAAATAAACATAGCTACAGATTATTCTTCCTTTTGCTAAATAAAAATAATCCCAACTCTTCTTTCTCTGACATACTATTCTTTTCCAAATAGCTCTTCTAACTCTGACCTTTTTCATCTATCAGATATTGATTTTTTTTCAGCATTTAATGGAATGAAAATTAAATGGCTCACATTGTATAAAATAAAGTAAAATCACCTTGGCTCCTTATTTGGATAAAATATGTTTTCAGATACCAACATATCCAAGTGGGTCAGCTCTAGCTTGGGAAGAAATATGGTTTTTCATTACCTCTTTCTAAGTCCACAGGGGAAGGACTAAGTGTGAGCTTTAACAGGGACATTCAAATATGTGGATTCTTGTATTACTTTTTATATTTCTCAGAAGCCCAGTGATAACTTTTTCCATATCTTTAAATTCAGCATGGTCATGAGGCTAAAATCTGAACCCTGGCTTTTTATCTTGCCTTGTCATTTGACATATCTTAACAATGCATTAATTTTAGGGGATTAACAAAAAGCAACTGAAATGTACAGGATAATAGAATAATAAGGCAACTGATAGCATTCTTCCTGCCAGATAAACATGCCTCACAGAAGGCTTAACTGTCAGATACCTACAGTTTCAGCTGTTTGAGAGAGTTTTGATAATAGCCTGAAATGTCAAAATTCAGCTGCCAACAGTAAGGTGCCAGCTTTCAAAATGCTGTATGGAGTGCTTGTCCCTTAGGGCATGAATTCCAAGGAGCAACTGAGCTGCCATACAACCTGACAGCTCTCTCTCTCTGGGAGAGCCTTGCATCTGTGCAAATCTAGTATTGCAGCTCTAAAATGAGGAGCTGTGATTGGAGCACAACCTCTCACAAAATAGCACAGAGGCTAGATAGTCAAAAGCCTTTTCAGGTCTCAGGAAATGAAGCTAACTTCAGCTACACTAGTTTGATCGCAGCTGGGCAGAAAGCACTCAGGCACTACTTCAGCCAAGATTCTCAAGGTGGAAAATGATATCCTGGGACCGCTCCTTCCTCACTGGTGACCCTGCTAAGTAGAAGCAATTTTCCCAATTACAACTGCAATTTCTCATCAAGCATTACATAACCCATATCATTTCGTCTTCCTAAAATAAATTATTCACATTGTTTGGGAATTCATCTGGGAGCTGCAGATCAAATGCCCCATTTGCTACTAAATTACTGTTAACCTTTTTCTTTTTTTTCTGATTTATTAACTGTTTACACAAAATATTGCTTGGATATAATACATTTTCCTCAGTGTAGTTTTTCTGTAAAAAAAATTACATCTTTATTTTCTTTTGAATCCTCAAGGACAAGTTAAAGATTCTCTTTGGCCCTGAAAAAAGTAGAGTACCACCCTCAAAAACTTTCCATCATATACAAAAAATTTCTCAACTGATACTGTCCCATCAAAGCCTTGAATGCACAGGATGCTATTCTATGAAGGCAGAGTAGTGTGATGGAAAGTAGTATGACTGTGGGGTTTGTATGCCAGCTCCTCTACTTCCTAGCTATGTGACAAGAGGCAAATTATTTTCTTCTCTTGGTCTAACTGGCTTCATCTCTAACATGAACATATTGGGTTTATTTATTTATTTGAATTTTAGAATTTTATTTATTTTTTATACAGCAGGTTCCTATTAGTTATCCATTTTATACATATTAGTGTATATATGTAAATCCCAATCTCCCAATTCATCACACCACACCACCCACTCCCCGCCACTTTCCCCCCTTGGTGTCCATACATTTGTTCTCTACATCTGTGTCTCCATTTCTGCCCTGCAAACCAGTTCATCTGTATCATTTTTCTAGGTTCCACAAATATGCATTAATATACGATATTGTTTTTCTCTTTCTGACTTACTTCACTCTGTATGACAGTCTCTAGGTCCATCCATGTCTCTACAAATGACCCAATTTCGTTCCTTTTTATGGCTGAGTAATATTCCATTGTATATATGTACCACATCTCCTTTATCCATTTGTCTGACGATGGGCATTTAGGTTGCTTCCATGACCTGGCTATTGTAAGTAGTGCTGCAATGAACATTGGGGTGCATGTGTCTTTTTGAATTATGGTTTTCTCTGGGTATATGCCCAGTAGTGGGATTGCTGCGTCATATGGTAGTTCTATTTTTAGTTTTTTAAGGAACCTCCATACTGTTCTCCATAGTGGCTGTATCAATTTACATTCCCACCAACAGTGCAGGAGGGTCCTCTTTTCTCCACACCCTCTCCAGCATTTGTTGTTTGTAGATTTTCTGATGATGCCCATTTGAACTGGTGTGAGGTGATACCTCATGGTAGTTTTGATTTGCATTTCTCTAATAATTAGTGATGTTGAGCAGCTTTTCATGTGCTTCTTGGCAATCTGTATGTCTTCTTTGGAGAAATGTCTGTTTAGGTCTTCTGCTCATTTTTGGATTGGGTTGTTTGTTTTGTTAATATTGAGCTGCAGGAGCTGTTTATATATTTTGAAGATTAATCCTTTATCTGTTGATTCGTTTGCAAATATTTTCTGCCATTCTGAGGGTTGTCTTTTCGTCTTGTTTGTAGTTTCCTTTGCTTTGCAAAAGCTTTTAAGTTTCATTAGGTCCAATTTGTTTATTTTTGTTTTTATTTCCATTATTCTAGGAGGTGGATCAAAAAAGATCTTGCTGTGATTTATGTCAAAGAGTGTTCTTTCTATGTTTTCCTCTAAGAGTTTTATAGTGTCCGGTCTTACATTTAGGTTTCTAATCCATTTTGAGTTTACTTTTGTGTATGGTATTAGGGAGTGTTCTAATTTGATTCTTTTACATGTAGCTGTCCAGTTTTTCCAGCACCACTTATTGAAGAGGCTGTCTTTTCTCCATTGTATATCCTTGCCTCCTTTGTCATAGATTAGTTGACCATAGGTGTGTGGGTTTATCTCTGGGCTTTCTATCCTGTTTCATTGATCTATATTTCTGTTTTTGTGCCAGTACCATATTGTCTTGATTACTGTAGCTTTGTAGTATAGTCTGAAGTCAGGGAGTCTGATTTCTCCGGCTCCATTTTCTTCCCTCAAGACTGCTTTGGCTATTCGGGGTCTTTTGTGTCTCCATACAAATTTTAAGATTTTTTGTTCTAGTTCTGTAAAAAATGCCATTGGTAATTTGATAGGGATTGCACTGAATCTGTAGATTGCTTTGGGTAGCATAGTCATTTTCACAATGTTGATTCTTCCAATCCAAGAACATGGTATATCTCTCCATCTATTTGTATCATCTTTAATTTCTTTCATCAGTGTCTTATAGTTTTCTGCATACAGGTCCTTTGTCTCCCTAGGTAGGTTTATTCCCAGGTATTTTATTCTTTTTGTTGCAATGGTAAATGGGAGTGTTTCCTTAATTTCTCTTTCAGATTTTTCATCATTAGTGTATAGGAATGCAAGAGATTTCTGTGCATTAATTTTGCATCCTGCAACTTTATTAAATTCATTGATTAGCTCTAGTAGTTTTCTGGTGACACCTTTAGGATTCTCTATGTATAGCATCATGCCATCTGCAAACAGTGACAGTTTTACTTCTTCTTTTCCAATTTATATTCCTTTTATTTCTTTTTCTTCTCTGATTGCCATGGCTAGCACTTCCAAAACTATGTTGAATAATAGTGGTGAGAGTGGACATCCTTGTCTTGTTCCTGATCTTAGAGGAAATGCTTTCAGTTTTTCACCATTGAGAATGACGTTTGCTGTGGGTTTGTCGAATATGGCCTTTATTATGTTGAGGTAGGTTCCCTCTATGCCCACTTTTTGGAGAGTTTTTATCATAAATGTGTGTTGAATTTTGTCAAAACTTTTTCTGCATCTATTAAGATGATCATATGGTTTTCATTCTTCAGTTTGTTAATATTTGGTGTATCACATTGATTGATTTGTGTATATTGAAGAATCCTTGCATCCCTGGGATAAATTCCACTTGATCATGGTGTATGATGCTTTTAATGTGTTGTTGGATTCTGTCTGCTAGTATTTTGTTGAGGATTTTTGCATCTATATTCATCAGTGATATTGGTCTGGAATTTTCTTTCTTTAACATGAACAACATTGGTGTTAGCACCAATTTTGGTAACCACTATAAAAATGAAATTAATACATAGAGTGTTTACGCCACTGCTAGACTTTTAGTAAATGCTTATAAATATTAACTATTCTTTTTTACTTATTTAAAGTAATTATCCTGATTTGATCTTTTCAAGAATTCAGTATTTTAAACAAAATAACAGAGTCTGCAAACTGTGCAATTATGTTACTTTTGGAATGTGTGTTACTAATATCGCCATGAAAACTAACCATTAATCTGTCAAGGATTGGTAAATTTTTGAAGCCCATGCATGTATCTAGGAAAGGAAGAATTTTCCAGTTTACTAGGGAAGCATCAGTAGAAACCACAGAGTTCCAGTTCTTACCTGTACAACTGAATATCCTCTGAGGGCCTGCCCCAACCATCCTATCACAAGAAACTGTTATTCTGTTACACCACCTCATTTATTTCCTTTATAGATATACAAGTATCTGAAATTGCCGCTTTTATTTATTTTTTCTAATTGAAGTATATTTGATTTACAATATTATATGTTTCAGGTGTACAGCATGGTGCTTCAGTATTTTCACAGATTATACTCCATTAAAAGCAGTTTCAAGATAATGGCTATAATTCTCTGTGCTATACAATATATCCCAGTTGCTTATCAATTTTATACATAGTAGTTTGTATCTCTTAATCCCATACCCTTAACTTGTTCCTCTCCCCTTCCCTCTCCCCACTGGTAACCACTGATTTGTTTTCTATGTCTGTGAGTCTGTTTCTGTTTTGCTATGTACATTCATGTGTGTTATTTTTTAGATTCCACATATAAGTGATATCATACAGTAATTTATCTTTCTCTGTCTGAGTTATTTCACTATGCATAATATTCTCCAGGTCTATCCACACTGTTGCAAAGGGCAGAATTTTATTCTTTTTTGTGGCTAGCATTCCCTTGTATTATAGAGTGTTCCACCCTCTTCAACTTTTTGGAATAATTTGAGAAGGATAAGTATCAATTCTTTATATGTTTGGTAGAATTGCCCTGTGAAGCTGTCTGGTCCTAGGCTTTTGTTTGCTGAGAGGTTTTTTTTGTTACAAAATCAATTTTACTACTAGTGATTGATCTGTTCAAATTATCTGTTTCTTCTTAATTCAGTCTTGGCAAGTTGTATATTTCTAGAAATTTGTCAATTTCTTCTAGGCTGTCCAATTTGGGAGCACATAACTGTTCATAGTAATCTCTTGTGATTTTTTTTATTTCTGTGATATTGACTGTTATTTCTCCTTTCATTTCTTGTTATTTTATTTATTTGGGTCCTCTCTCTTTTCTTCTTGATGAGCCTGGCTAAATGTTTATCAATTTCGTTTATCTTTTCAGAAAAACCACCTTTTGGTTTCATCAATCTTTTCTATTTTTAATCTCTATTTTATTTTCTCTCAGATCTTTTTATTTCCTTCCTTCTGTTGTCTTTGAGGTTTGTTTGTTCTTTTTCTAATTCCTTTATGTGGTAGATTAGGCTGTTTATTTGAGATTTTTCTTGTTTCTTGAGAAAGGCCTGTATCACTGTAAACTTCCCTCTTAGAACTGCTCTTGCTGCATCCCATCGATCTTAGAGTGTTGTGTTTCCATTTTCATTTATCTGGAGGTATTTTCTGATTCCCTCTTTGATTTCTTTATTGACCCATTGGTTTTTTAGAAGCATGTTGTTTAGCCCCACATGTTTGTTCTTTTTCCATTTTTCTTTCTGTAATTCATTTCTAGTTTCATACTGTTGTGGTTGGAAAAAATGCTTGATATAATTTCTATCCTCTTAATTTTGTTGAGGTTTGTTTTATGGCCTAGCATGTGATCTATCCTGGAGAACATTCCATGTGCACCTGAAAAGAATTTATATTCTTCTATTTGGGGATATAATGTCCTGTAGATATCTATTAAGTCCTGCTGTCTATTGTGTCATTTAAGATCACTGTTGCCTTATTGATTTCCTGTCTGGATGATCCATTCATTGATGTAAGGGTGTGTTAAAGTCCCCTACTACTATTGTATTATTGTCAGTTTCTCCTTTTATGTCTCTTAGTATTTGCTTTACATATTTAGGTGTTCCTGTATTGGGTGCATATATGTTAATGAGCGTACTTTCCTCTTTTTCTATTGATCCCTTTATCATTATGTAATGCCTTGCTTTGTCTTTTGTTATAGTTTTTGTTTTAAAGCCTATTTTTTCTGATATGAGTATTGCTACCCTTTTTTCTTGTTGTTTCCATTTGCATTAAATATCTTTTTCTACCCCCTCACTTTCAGTCTGTGTGTCTTTTTCCCTTAAGTGAGTCTCTTTTAGGCAGCATATAGAAGGGTCTTGGGGTTTTTTTGTTTGTTTGTTTTTTTAATCCAATCAGCCATCTACTGTCTTTAGATTGGAGCATTTAGTCCATTGACTTTGTTTTTTTATAAGTTTATTTATTTATTTTATTTTTGGCTGCACTGGGTCTTCATTGCTGCGTGCGGGCTTTCTCTAGTTGCGGAGAGCAGGGATACTCTTTGTTGTGGTGTGAGAGTTTGTTATTGCAGTGGCATCTCCTGTTGCAGAGCACAAGCTCTAGGTGCGTGGGCTTCAGTAGTTGTGGCACATGGGTTCTAGAGCACAGGCTCAGTAGTTGTGGCACATGGGCTTAGTTGCTCCACAGCAGGTGGGATCTTCCTGGACCAGGGCTCAAACCTGTGTTCCCTGCTTTGGCAGGCAGATTCCTAACCACTGTGTCACCAGGGAGGTCTCTCCATTGACATTTAAAGTAATTATTGATATGTATGTACTTATTGCCATTTTATTTCTTGTTTTCCCATTGATTTTGTAGTTCTTCTCTGTTCATTTCTTCTTTTTGTTTCTTCTTTTGTGCTTTGATACTTTTCTTTAGTAGTATGCTTGTGTTCCTTTTTAGTTTTTGTGAACCTATTGTAAGTTTTTGATTTGTGGTTACCATGTGGTTCATACATGTTGACCTATAACTATATCTACTTATTTTAAACTGGTGGTCATTGAAGTTCAAACTCTAAAAGATCTACATTTTTTTACTCCCCTCCCCCACATTTTGTGTCTTTGATATTATATTTTACATCTTCATTTTAAACCTTTAACTGTTTATTGTAGTTATAGTTGATTTACAATTTTTTGTCTTTTAATCTTCAGACTGGCTTATTTAAGTGATTGATCTTCAACCCTTACCACATATATGCATTTCCTAGTGGGATTTTCCCTTTCCTGTAGATTCTTCTTTTCCACTTAGAGAAAAACCTTCATATTTCTTTCAGTGTAGGTTTAGTATTGATGAACTCTTTTAGTTTTTGCTTGTTGGAGAAGTTCTTTATCTCTCCTATTCTAAATGATAATCTTGCTGGGTAGAGTATTTTAGGTTGCAGGGTTTTCCCTTTCAGAATTTTGAATATATCATGCCACTCCCTTCTGGTCTGCAAAGTTTCTGCAGAGAAATCAGCTGATAGGCTTATGGGGATTCCCTCATATATGACTCTGTTTTCCTCTTGCTGCCTTTAGAATTCTCTTTGTAACTTTTGCCATTTTACTTATGATGTGTCTTGTTATGGGTCTGTTTGAGTTCTTCTTGTTTGGGAACCTGTGTGCTTCCTGTACCTGGATATCTGTTTCCATCTTCAGGCTTGGGAAATTTTCAGCCATAATTTCCTCAAATACATTTTTGATCCCCTTCTCTTTCTCTCTTCTCCTTCTGGGACCCCTATAATGCAAAGGTTGGTATGCTTAATGTTAACCCAGAGATCTCTTAAATTGCTTTCAATTTTTAAAATTGGTTTTTCTTTTTGCTGTTCTAATTGGGTGATTTCCATCATTCTATCTCCCAGAGCACTTATACATTCTTCTGTACCACTTAGTCAGCTATTTACTCCTTCTAGTGTGTTTTTTTTAATAAATTTATCCATTTATTTATTTTTGGCAGTGTTGGGTCTTCATTGATGCATGCGGACTTTCTCTAGTTGTGGCAAGTGGGGGCCACACTTCATCGTGGTGAATGGCTTCTCACTGCGGTGGTCTCTCCCATTGCGGAGCACAGGCTCTAGGCATGCAGGCCTCAGAAGCTGTGGCATGCATGCTCAGTAGTTGTGGCTCACAGGCTCCAGAGTGCAGGATCAGTAGTTGTGGCACACAGCCCTAGTTGCTCTGCGGCATGTGGGATCTTCCTGGACCAGGGCTTGAACCCATGTTCCCTGCATTCACAGGTGGATTCTTAACCACTGTGCCACCAGGGCAGTGCCCTAGTGTGCTTTTTATTTAACTATTGAATTCGTCATTTCTGATTAGGTTTTTTTTTATATTTTCTAGTTCCTTGTTTAAGTGTTTACATTAATTCTTTTCCCTAACTCAGTTAAAATTTTTATTACCTATGGGAAAGACTCAACTGTTGGACACAGAGGCAACCTGGTCCTGGGATAGAGCCTGGGTGGGGTGACTGTGGCCACTGTTGTCACTTACTCAAGCAGTGAACCAGAAGCAGCCCAGATACCTGATGATGGCAGCTCCAACATAGCTCACCTCCCAAAACATGCTGAAAGTCCATGTGGGCACTGCCAGCCCTGCAGAGCAGTTACACAACAGAGCAACAGTTGCGGAGGCTGTGGGCAGTGATCAGCTATGAAGGATAAAGGGAACTTACACCCAAGGCTGTGTCTGAGCTAAGTTATAGATGCCTGCACAGGCAGCACATCAGACCTCTATATGTGCATGGGCCCCACTTGCTTTAGCACTCTCCCCTCTGGAGCAAGGGTCCCAGTGCAAAGAAAGGGAAAAACATACCCTTAAAGGGAACGGTCAGGTTGGGCCCAACCCTCAAGGCTTCTGCTTCAGCAACTAGGGATTCAGACCCCACCCTCAGTAGGGCAGTGATTGCCACCGAACACGGAGAAGTCTCACCTCACATCTGGCGCCAGTTCTAGCCCCTCCGTCTCCAGCTCCGCCCTCTACCAAAGTGATAGCTGCCAGCACACCCTGAGGAAAGATGTGACTTGTGTCCACATCAAATTTAGCTCTCCCACCAAAGGCACTGGGCACACACAGTCTGTATAGGGATGCTCCCACATAAGAACACCCCTTGAAGACTAGAATAGGTAACTGTTTCACCTAAGTTCATAAAGGCAGAGAAAGTTAAGCAAAATGAAAAGGCAGAGGAACTACTCTTAATTGAAAGAGCAAGAGAAAAACCCTGAAAAAATAATGAAACAGAAATAAACAATTTACCAAAGAACTGAAATCACCACTTTTAAATTTTAATTTGTTTACACCTTTATTTATTGTCACCCCCACACATTTTTCATGCATTTCTATTTCTACTTCTCTTTTCCATCCACAGAATTCACGGCAAAACATTCCTACTGCCAATTTGTTCCTCAACACCTTGAAAGAAGCAAAGCATGTGATCTACCCTTGCAGCATTCTCCTGCTGCCCACGTGAAGCCTCAATACGAATATGTGTGCGGCACCAAGAAAAGGCACAAGCTCTAATCATAGGAATCATAACTATAACAGCTGGTAACTATCACTGTCGAATTCCAAGTTTATGTACCACCATTGGATAGGTGGAAAGATGGCTGTAAAAATGGTTATTGCAGCTCTTGTTGCTCGTTCTCAGACTTATTTTAGGAATAAAAAGTACACTCTAAAATTAAACTACATTATTCTGATATTCAATTGGGTCATGTGTCTTTAATTAATTAATTAATTAAGAGACGTTAAAGACAAATGAGTAAATTGGCTGTTAAATGTGAGGATCTCTAAACACCAATTTAAGACATTTGGTGACTCCTCTGCATCCACAGGTGCCTTGTATTTTCTATTTACCATAGGCTCACTTTCTTTTTTCTGATACTAGGGTGTAGAATGACAAAGTATAAAAGGGAATCTTTGGCCTTGGATTCAGACTCACAATTATTCCATGACAACTATGACAACCAAAGTGAGATCTAGTTTATTGGTCTGCACAGAGCATTTTCATATTTGAACTTAGATACACTCCTAGACAACTCTATATATTGAAATTACTGGTACACTAATATATTTGGTTAGCTTTCATTTGCAAGAGACCAAATTTAGAAAATATTTCTACAAGCATTACCTACCATATGAGGTCACTTAGTAGTGTTCAGTTGGCCAGTGGAAAGTCTCAGATGAGTTCACTCACATATCTATGCTTTGACAAGGATGCCTGAAGGAAGACTGTTGACCAGATCACCTTTACATGGCCTCTCCAGCATGGCAGTCTCAGGGCAGTGGACTTCTGACATGACAGCCCAGGGCTCCTAAAGGGAGGATACCAAGAGACCTGAGTAGAAGCTGCCAGTATCTTAAGGTTGACGTCTCAGAAAGCATCACTTATGTCATTTTATACTGGTCAAAGCAGACAGACAGCACTCCCAAATTCAAAGGAAGGGGACATTGACTTGAGACCCCTACCTCTCAATGGAAAGAGTGTCAAAGAATTTGTGACTGTCTTTACTCTCCCATACAATCATTCCATGGTTTAAAAAATAACTATATAGCATCCACTAGTGAATTAGTGAAATGTGCTTTTACCACACATGATTACATACTTTATTAATAATCAAAAATATGCCTATGATAAAATATACACATTCTAAAATTTAAAATTAAATACAAAACATGATATAAGAAAAGTCTTTTTTCTGTCAATAAATAGAAATTAAAAATTTGAAGCAGATTGGTTTTTGTGATTGCTATGGGCTGAATTCTGTCCTCCCAAAATTCATATGTTGAAGTCCTAACTCTCATTACCTCAGAATGTGACTGTATTTGGAGATAGGGTATTTCAAGAGCTAACTAAGTTAAAGTGAGGTCATTAGGGTTAGCCCCAATCCAATATGACTGGTATTCTTCTAAAAGGGAGATTAGGACACAGACGTGTACAGAGGGAAGACCATGTGAAGACATAGGGAGGAAATAGTGATCTACAAGCCAAGGAAAGAGGCCCAGAAGAAGCCAACTCTGCTGATATTAACCTTGGACTTCTAGCCTCCAGAGTTGTGAGAAAATAAATTTATATTATTTAAGCCACCCAGTCTGTAGTATTTTGTTATGGCAGCCTTAACAAGCTAATAAGTGATGCTTGGCTTTAGTAAATGCATCGGTAAATTTCACAATTGCTCTTTTTTCCTGCTACAGAAGCAGATATGCTGGATAGCGCTAAAGCTAAAATTTGTTGTCCCCATAGAATACTTTAAATAGTTTTCTGTTAATTTTAATTTCAGATGCAACAATGGAAATTGTCAAAAACAAGATTAATAAGACATTTACTTCAGAAATATTTAAACTCATATCCTAATATTTACAAAAACATTATCTGAACACATCTGTGGATGGTTTATACATTTGCTTTACTTTTAAAAAAATTTTTATTGGAGTATAGTTGATTTACAATATTGTGTTAGTTTCTGTTGTAAAGCAAAGTGAATCAATTATTCATAGACATATATCCACTCTTCTTTAGATCCTTTTCCCATATAGGCCATTACAGAGTATTGAGTAGAGTTTCCTGTGCTATACAGTAGGTCCTTATTAATTATCTGTTTTATATTGGGTTGGCCAAAAAATTCGCTCAGGATTTTCCACTTATGGAAAACCCGAACGAACATTTTGGCTACCCCAATATATATAGTAGTGTGTGTATGTTAATCTCAGTCTCACAATTTATCCCTCCCCCCACTTCTGTTTCACTTTACAACCATTAAATAAAACGAATTGCTTTGCTAATTATTTTCATAGGTCACTTTCAAACTTCTTTGGCATTTGCTACGCTTTTCATAATGGATTTTTCATCTATTTTAATTGGATTGGAATTTAAAAAATCTAAATAAATCAGCACCTCTATTTAGCCCTTGAAATTTTAGTTCTAGCTGAAATTTCTCTTTCTCTCTCTCAATTCATTCTTCCATTTGCTCCCAAATTCCACCTTCCCTTAGTTTTCTTCTTGCTCTTCTAGTTGCTTGTTTTCAGAAAAGTGTTTTACGCACTCCTCTTCAAATGACCATCCTTTAACAGTCAGTGTGCCCCACAAATCTGTAATTGGTACTCTTCTATTTTCCCTTTATAAACACTCATTGGATCATCTCATTCATTCTCAAGGTTTTAGCTATCCTCTATGTGCCAAGGACACAAAATATTTATTTCCAGCCCAGCTTTTCCATGTTCTCCAGACCCATATATCCAAATGCTAACTAGAATCTCTACATGACTGTTCTACTGGCCCCACAAAGTCAACAAGTCCAAAGATTCATTAATCATCAGTCTCCTAAGGGATGTTCCTCCATCTTGTTCATTAATATTGTGAATGATCAATTACACAACCAATTACCCAAGCAGAAAATTTGAAATCATCCTTGACTCCTTCCTTTTTTCACCCCATACATACAACTAGTCCTCAGAACATAAATCCTCTTCCTTCTTAATATCTTTTGAGTCTACCTCATATATATGTGTGTGTGTGTGTGTGTGTGTGTGTGTGTGTGTGTGTGTGTATATATATATATAAAACTCAGGCACTATATATTCTTACTTCTAGTGCCTGAGTTCTGATTCTTATAATTTATTATCTAAGTTATTTTAACTTCCTCCTAAGACATATCTTTTTCCCCTGGCTTTACCATGCTCCTAATTCATCCTCCACACTATCACCAAAGTGCTCATTCTAAAAGGGAAATCAGATCAAGCCCCCTTCTTGGTTAGAATTCTTTACTGGTGCCACATGGAACCACACTCAGTTCTGGGTAAAGTCCAAATTTCCTAATACAGCATTCAAGGTTTTGGTCCTTGTTTATTCTCTTAAATAATTCCAACTCCTTACTTCAAAACATACTTTGGATATTATATCAGCAAAATGCTTCTTGACCTCCTTTGTACTCTGACTTCCCACCCACCCACCAATTTTTGTCCTTTGCTGCCTTGTGCCTACTTTCACCATAGCACTTTCATGTCCCTTTATAATCATGCATATACTCATCTCTCACCCAGAAGGTTGTTAGCTCCCAGAGAGCAGCTATTGGATCTTATATGGCATCCTGAGCACATAGTTGCTATTCAACATATGTTTTTTAAATAAATGAGTGAATACAGTTGTCATATTGATAGAATTTCCATTGGAACTCTCAACTAAGGTTTAAGAATGAACAACAATGTGTCTTGATGCTCTGAAATAAAAACCTGGAATTCCCAGTGGGAACTCAGTCCATGTAAAGTAGAAGATCCACTTATTTGGAGAGAAGTCCTTGAAGGTCCTGTTCATTTGCTGACTCTTGAAGAAAACCTGTTTGGAAGATGACTGGATGGTGGTAATTTAAAGAGCCATTACTTGTGCATAGCGCTGGAAACGTTTCTAGCTGGTATGAAGGAGAAACATAAGGATGCTCTTAAAACAAAGACACAGCTGGCAGCAAATGACCAAACACATGTGAAGGCAATTAACTCTAGGGATCACGATTCTAATATTCAGTGTAATAATCAAATGCAGAATCACAGGATGTATTTTGTAAACTTAGTGTTAAGGAACAAAAATAACACAATACCTTGAAAACACAAACTAACTGTACCTAATGGAATATATTTTTTCCTTCCTAAAATAAGTGTATTTCTTTGACAATATAATGGACATGGATCTCAGTCCACAATTCTAGGTGTATTAATAATAAAAACCTCTAGTGTGGAAAAAAAGGAATCCACCTACACTGTTGGTGGGAATGTAAATTGGTGCAGCCACTATGGAGAACAATATGGAGGTTCCTCAAAAAACTAACAACAGAGTTGCCATATGATCCAGCAATCCCACTCCTAAGCATATATCCAGAAAAAACTATAATTCAAAAAGATACATGCACCCCAATGTTCACAGCAGCACTATTTACAGTAGCCAAGACATGGAAACAACCTAAATGTCCATCAACAGATGAATGGATACAGAAGATGTGGCATACATATACAATGAAATATTACTCAGCCATAAAAAGGAGTGAGATAATGCCATTTGCAGCTACATGGATGGACCTAGAGATTATCATACTAAGGGAAGTAAGTAAGTCAGGGGGCAGGGGAGGTTTGGATTGGGAGTTTGAGACTAGCAGATGCAAAGTATTATATATAAGATGGATAAAAAACAAGGTCCTGTTGTGTAGAACAGGGAACTAGATTCAATATTCTGTAATAAACCATAATGGAAAAGAATATATATATATATTTATATCCGAATCACTTTGCTGTACAACAGAAACTAACACAACATTTTAAATCACTATACTTCAATTAAATAAATAAATCCTCTATTTTCTATAGTAATTTCTGACTCAAAGCACCATTTCACTGAGATTGTGGGAAACTTAATATGAGCTCTCTTTGGGTTCCCTGATCCTTTTAAATGCATTCTGTCAAAGTTCTAGGATTTTCTACCAAGCCAAGGCACTGGGGAAAAGGTGGAGAGTGGAGTATCCTGTCCTCAAACACCATTCACTCAGGTTGCCTGTGAGGTACATGATATCCTTTCAACAGGTCCCTCTAAGTCTGTAGGTCTTTGGTGCTTCTGAGGGGGAGCTGTCTATGGTTCTCTCTGCCCAGACTCAGCCTTTGTTCCCCAAGGGATACCAAAAGTAAAACATAGGTCCTCTTTCAATCCAAGTAACTCTGGACTTTCCTCTCTTCCTCTCGTCAGAGTGGGAGCAAGTCTTTATCAGCTGTGAAGCATTCCCTAAAACATTTTACCTAAACCTATGAACGCTCTGCCTGAACTGGGGCTTTTTTAGTAGTGGAAATGACTTAAAATGGATATTTCATATGTAAATGACCTTTTCTGATCATTTTCCACTTGTGGGAAATCAAACCACTTACTGCTGTTTAAATAGCCAGTAAGTCCAGATTACCAGGATGCTTGCCCCTTTGAAATGAGTCTATAAATGCTGGCACTTGCCTACAGCAAGCAGATGGATAAGGTAATCAGTGTAGCCTGCTGGCTGGAGAATATGGGATCTAAGGTGGGTGCTATCCCTCACTTTAGACCTGTGGTTACATCATCCAATTTTCAAGAAATGCTGAAAGTATGGATTTTTGTGTGAAAGCTCTTGGATTTTTAAAAGGCATCTCAATTTTTGTAACACACTATGTTTATACACAATGCAGGCTAAACAAAATATACCCAAAGGTAGATAGACTTGGCCATGAGCTACCAATTTGTATAATCTAGATATGTAGATTATGTATGACAATGTATCACTTGGTCAAAGAACCAGTATTACTATACCCAGTACTATGCAAAAAGGATTTCTTTTAATCAGTGATTTGTGAACATCTATCAGGTCTCTTTTTCCATTTTGTAACAAAACTCAAATTTCTGCTGCTACAAATTTTAAAGGCAGGATGTGATATTTCCTCTCTATGGTTAGAAGGAAATGAGGTATCTCTGGCTCTTTGGACATGATAGACTCAAGCAAAGTCCAAAAATAAGGAATCTATTTTCTTGGGCTTCTCCTCCCCTTTCCACTCATTGCCACTTTCTGAAACTTTTGGAGCACCACAAGCACAACATAGTCCCTACTCAGCCAACAGAGCTCCATTCCATCAAGCCTTTCCAGTAAATGTTAGTAACTGCTATGATCCACAAAATCATTTAGAATTAGACCAGAGTACAAAATGGCATCATTTTTTCAATCACATCCTGACAGTCACTAAAGTGACTTCTTTTCAGTTACTTCTTTTCCTAGAAGCCAAGAATTCATACACATATAAATTGTCCTCTGTAGTTACATGGACTATTTAAGGTACTATTTGCCCTTTTATTTATTTCACTGAGGTGTAATTTTCATAAGCTTACTTTCTAGCATGGAACGGCAACTCCTCCTTTGTGTTTTCTTCATTGGTTAAATACAGAAAAGGAACTCTCCAAAGCCTCACCATGAAACCTTATTAGTATTTGCAAATTTTATTAACACATCATTTAATTTAGTCATCTATTTAGCTGAAGCATAAAAATGCTTCCAAAGGCTTTTAGTATTTTTGTTATGTTATATTAGGTATCTGCTGCTGCATAACAAACCACCCAAAGCTTAATGTCTTAAAACAACAATAATTTAGTATTTCTCATGATTCTGTGGCTTGGCTGAGCAGTCCTATCTGCCTTTGTCTGGACTCACTCATGTGAGTTTGTTGAGCTCTAAAGGTGGCCAGGCTGGAGGATCCACATGGCCTTACTCACATTTGGGAGTGGTTGCTGGCCATCAGCTAGGGTGTCTTGATTTTCTCCCCTACATTGCCTTTCCTTCTCCAGTAGAAAACACTGGCTAGACTCCTTCCATGCTGGTCTCAGTGGAGAGGGTGAAAGCAGAAGCTTCAAGACCAGAATTTGCAAAATTTCACTTTCACTTCATTTTATGGGTCAAAGGGAGTCACAAGACCACCTCTAGTAGTATAGCTCCTCTCGATCTAGAGACTTTATAAACTAAAGGAAGAAAGTTACCTGCCAGTCCGGATTCAAGAGGGTGGAGAAATAGACTCCAACTCTGAATTGGAAGGAATATACATACCAGGGTGAAAAGAACTTGCAGCCACATTTTTCAACCCACCCCATATGTTGACTCACTCATAAAACATTTGCAAATGTTATTCTATATGTAATAGAGGAATATAGATTCTAAAAATCTTCTGTAAAAAAACTTTTCTGAAGAAGCACCTAGGCAAGGATATCAGTTACATAGTAAATGACACTGTAAGTGCTCCCCTTCTTACTTTTGTTTCAGCTGCAGCCACTGCCGTCAGTTTGCATGATTCCAACCTGCTTCACAGAGGCAGGGCTCCCCCTAGGGTGTGTGGAGTCCTGGGCAAATGTTTGTAGCAGAGACCCCAGCTATATAAACAATGCGAGCCACTCAAAATAAGCATGTCAGCACCATTCTGAAAGGCTAATCTCACACTATCCTACAAAAGAAATACTCTTCTGACCATCTGCCCTAATGCTTCCCTGTTCCCTAAGGCAACTAATAATCCATGGCACATCTCTTTGGCTCAACTCTGTGGTGGGCAGTTGTACTCAAGATCAAACTCACACTGACTGCGCAAATCTCTGCTTTTTTAAGCTAGGAGACTTTTCCAAAGTCCCAGAAGTACTCTCAGTCCTCATGTAAGCACTGCCCAGAAAGGGAAGAGAGTTACAGCCCCAACGGGGCAACTCTCAATAAATGGGAGTTAGAAGACAGTGAGTAAATGGTCCAGCTTCTCATCTTATGGATGGATAATTCTGAGAGGAATTCTGTACATTTCTCAAAATTCCTGGTAGGTTGGAGCTCCTATTGCTTACAGCAGGGACTGCAATAATGTACCCTATATTGTCTTTTTTTCCTTCTTTCTCCCAACTTCCTCACCCCTGCTTTCTGAGATCACTGTCCAAATAAATTACATAAACCCTAAGCCCTTATCTAGGCTCTGCTTTCAGAGGAATGCAAACTAAGACACCATGGGACCTCTTTTTTTTTTTTTGCCAACACATGTACAACCCAAAAGTGTGGAGGAAAGGAGTTAAACCAAGGAGTAAAACTGCGATGAATGGGAGAATAGGTCAGCAGATGAATACTTACTCCCACCTCTACCCCAGAGCCTCTTCTGAAAAGTAATTCTTTAAATGGCCTCTTCAAGAGCCCCTTGAAATTGGGCAATTAGGCTCAATACCAGGCAGTGGCCAGTTTGATAACACATCTTCATACTGGTTCTTCTTTCTTCCTCATTCCCTTTTGCCCTCCCTCTTGCTCCCTGTGATTGAACTCCTTACTAAAATAATAGCACATTAGCCTTTAACCCAGACTCTGCTTCCTGTATAGCCCAAGCTAAGATACTATACACAGAGAATTCAAGTCAACCATTAGTTAGTGGGAAAACATGGGGCCTGGTGGTTATTAAGAGTTCAGGCATACTTCTTGTTTCTGGTCCAGCATGTAAGAAACTTAGAAGTCACAAGTCCATCCTAATAAGTAAAAAACTAAACAAACTGAAAAATCAACAACTCTTCTTAGATCCCTCAGAGATATGAGGTCAGAGGACAAACTACTGCCCCCTAAACTAGAGAGACAGGTAAATACAGAGAATTACAACTTACTAGAGGAAAACTTGAACTATAATTGACAAATTGCTGGAGGCTCAGTGTGGAAAACTCCAAGAGTTAAAAAAAAGAAATCCATGGGGACCCAGTCATAGAGGGGTACCCACACTTTTGTAAGTTTTACCTCCAAGAACTCTACCAGGTCCTCACAGAGAAAATCAGAGAATATCAGCAAATTCCAGCAGAGGGAGGGGAGAAGGAACCATCCTGAAACACACCAGGGCATACTGTTCTTACTACAAGGCTTGCCCTCAGGAGAAACAATTTTACCACAGGTTGACCTGATGGGGTTTCATCAGGGCCTATCCATCCTGGGGGAAGAGAAATACTCAACTCCAGCCCCCTCTAGCCAACCAGTTGGAGTCAAGGCAGGGGAGATGGGGAGGGATTGAGAAGCACTGGTGAAGTTCACAGCTCAGGGGCACAGACTCACCAAAAGACTGAGCCCTATTCATAGGTCTATAGTACGCTTCCCCTCCCCCTACACCTTACCAATACATTACTAAAGGCCTATTTACTACAGTTCCTTTTACCCAGCACACCATATTCACCTTTCAAGAAAAAATTACAAGGCATACTAAAAGGCAAAAAATACAGTTTAAAGAAATGAAACAAACATCAGAATGAGAGTCAGATATGGCAAAAATGTTGGAATTACCCGACCAGGGATTTTTAAATCTATGACTAGTATGCTACGGGCTTTAATGGGAAAAGTAGACAACATGCAGGAACAGATAGATAATGTAAACAGAAAGGTGGAAATTCTAAGAAAAATCAGAAGGAAATTCTAGAGATCAAAAACACTGTAACAGAAATGAAGAGTGCTTGTGATAGGCTCATTAGTAGATTGCACTCAGTTGAGGAAAGAATCACTGAGCTTGAGGATATGACAATAGAACTTCTAAAACTGAAAGACAAAGAGAAAAAAGAATGAAAAAAAACCAGAATGGAATATCTAAGAACTGTGGGACAACTACGAAAGTTTTAACATACATATAATGGCAATACCAGAAGGAGAAGAAAGAGAGAAAGAAAGAGAAGCAATGTTTGAGGCAATAATGACTAAGAATTTCCCCCAAATTAATGTCATACACCAAACCACAGATGCAGGAAGCTTAGAGAACATCAGGCAAGACAAATGCCAAAAAAACTACACCTAGGCATATCACATTCAAATATCAAAAGATAAAAAAAAAAACCTTGAAAGAAGTCAGAGGGAAAAAACACCTTACCTATAGAGGATCAAAAATAAGAATTACTTCTGACTTCTCCTCAAAGAAAGAAGAGTGGAGTGAAATATTTAAAGTGTTGAGAGAAAAAGCCTACCACCAGAATAGTATCCTGTGAAATTATCCTTCAAAAATGAAAGAGAAATAAAAATTTTTTCAGACAAACAAAAATTGAAGAAATTTGTTGTCAGTAGACCTATTAAAAGAAGTTCTGGGCTTCCCTGGTGGTGCAGTGGTTGAGAATCTGCCTGCCAATGCAGGGGACACGGGTTCGAGCCCTGGTCTGGGAAGATCCCACATGCTGCAGAGCAACTGGGCCCGTGAGCCACAATTACTGAGCCTGCGCGTCTGGAGCCTGTGCTCCACAGAGAACAACAGAGGCAGCCATAGTGAGAGGCCCGCGCACCGCGATGAAGAATGGCCCCCGCTTGCCACAACTAGAGAAAGCCCTCGCACAGAAATGAAGACCCAACACAGCCATAAATAAATAAATAAATTTAAAAAAAAAAAAAAAAAAGAAGTTCTTTAGAGAGAAGGAGAATAACATAGGTCAGAAACTTGGATCAACATAAAGAAAGGAAGAGCATATTGGAGAAGGAATAAATAGAGGTAAAATTAAAACTTTTATTTTTCTTATTCTTAATTGATCTAACAGTTAACTATTCATTCAAAATAATAGCAACAAGGTATTCTATTATGTATACATATGTATGCATGTGTGTGTGTGTGTGTGTGTGTGTGTATGCTTATGTATAAGTGAAATGAATGACAGCAGTGATACAAGGGACAAGATGGAGGAATTAGGAATGTTTTGTTATTATAAGGTACTCATACTAACTATGAAATGTTATTTGAAATTGGGATTAGTTGTAAATGTATATTGCAAACTCTAGGGCAACCACAAATAAAGAAAAAGAAGTGTAGTTGGTATGCTAAGAAAGGCAAGAAGATGAAGTTATATAACATGTTCAATTAAAACCATGAAAGGCAGAAAAAGTGTGGAAGACAAAATAGGAGAAAAGAACAAGAGCAATAAATAGAGCGCAGTAAGAAATACGGTAAATATTAATCCAACCATATGAATAATCACTTTAAATATCAATGGTCTAAACGTGCCACTTAAAAGACAGAGATTGTCAGAGTGGATCAAAAAACAAGATGCAACTATATGTTGTCCAAAACAAACCCAGTTTAAATACAAACACACATACAGATTAAAACTAAAGGGATAGAGAAATATATACCATGTTAACAATAATCAAAAGAAAAGAGGGGTTTCCCTCGTGATGCAGTGGTTAGGAATCTGCCTGCCAATGAAGGGGACACATGTTCGAGCCCTGGTCCAGGAAGATCCCACATGCCACGGAGCAACTAAGCCCGTGCGCCACAACTACTGAGCCTGTGCTCTAGAGCCTGCAAGCTACAACTACTGAGCCCGCATGCCACAACTACTGAAGCCCACGTGCCTAGAGTCTGTGCTCCACAACAAGAAGCCACCGCAATGAGAAGCCCGGACACCACAACGAAGAGTAGCCCCCACTCGCCGCAACTAAAGAAAGCCCACGTGCAGCAATGAAGACCCAACACAGACAAAAATAAACAAAATAAATACATTTTTTAAAAAAGAAAAGAGGAGTAGCTAGAATAATTTCAGACTATACGACTTCAGAACAGGAAAGTTATCATGAATAAAGAGGAGCAATACATAATGATAAGGGGTTAATACTCTAAGAATACAAAACAATCCTTAATGTGTATGTGCCTAACAACAGAACATCAAAATACACTAGACAAAAAAATGGTAGAACTTCAAGGAGAAATAGATGAATCCATTATTATAATTGCAACATTAATATCTCTCTATCAGAAATGGAGATATCCAAGCAGCCAGAAAATCATTAAGGACAAGGTTGAACTCAACCACACTATCAACCAACTGGATTGACATCTATAGACTAATTCATCCAACAACAGCAGAATAAACATTTATCTCAAGCTCATATGGAACATTCACCATGATAAACCACATTCTGGACCATAAAACACACCTTAACAAATTTAAAAGAAGAGAATACATTATACAATGCATACTTTCAGACCACAGTGGAATTAAACTGGAAATCAATAAAAGGGAGATAGCTGGAAAACTTCAAAATAAATAAATAAAGAGAGAGAAAGAGATTGAGATTCTAAATAACTCATGGGTAAAAGAAGAAATCTCAAGAGAAATTATAAAACATTTTAAACTGAATGAAAATAAAAATACCATTTATCAAAATGTATGGGATGTAGTAAAAGCAGTGCTTAGATAGAAGTTTATAGCACTGAATGCACATATTAGAAAAAAAAAGAACAGAAATCAATAGAGAAAATTTTTTAAAAAGTCATCCTTTGAAAAGGTTAATTGATAAGACTCTAGCCATGTTAACTAAAAAAAAAAAAGGAGAGAAAACACAAATTACTAATATCAGAAATGAAATATGGAACATCACTATTCTATGGACGTTAAAAGGATAATAAAGGAATATTGTTAATAACTCTATGACCACAAATTTGATAAACTAGATGAAACAAACCAATTCCTTGAAAGACACAATTTGTCAAAACTCAAGAAGAAATAGACAACTTGAATAGGCCTATATCTATTAAAGAAATAAAAAATTAATAACCTTTCAAAACAGAAAGCACCAGGCCCAGATGTTTTTACCCATGATTTCTACCAAACATTTAAGGAAGAAATTATGACAACTCTTTGCAATCCCTTCCAGAAGATAAAAATAGAGGGAGCACTTCCTAACTCATTCTACAAGGCCAGTATTACTCTAATACCAAAACCAGAAAAAGATATTATAAGAAAAGAGAACTACAGGCCAGTATCTCTCATGAACAATGGTATAAAAATCCTCAACAAATCCTCATATTAATGAATTGAATCAAATAGTGTATAAAAGAATTATACACAATGACCAAGTGGGATTTATCCCAGGCAATGCAAAGCAGGTTCAACATTCAAAAATCAATTAATGTAATCCAGCACATCAACAGGCTAAAAAAAAAAAAAGTCCCATGACATATTAACAGATGAGAAAAGCATTTGACAAAATCCAACACCCATTCATGATAAAACTCTTAGTAAACCAGGAATAGAGTAGAATTTCTTCAACTTGGTAAAGAACATCCACAAAAAGCCTAGAGCTAGCATCATACTTAATGATAAGGAACCCAAAGCTTCCCAGCTAAGAAAAAGGCAAGCATTTTCCTTCACTACTGCTTTTCAATATCATACTGGAAGTTCTAGCTAATGCAATAAGAAAAGGAAATAAAAGGTATACAGATTGCGAAAGAAGAAACAAAATGGTCTTTGTTCACAGAGGACATGATCAGCTATGTAGAAAACTAAAAAAAAAACAAACAAAACAAAAAACTCTTGGAACTAAGTTTAGCAAAATTGCAGAATACAAGATTAATATAGAAAAATTAATCACTTTCCTATACACCAATAATTAACAAGAAGAATATGAAATTTAAACTACATTATACTTTATTGCTTTTTAATTATAGGTAAATCTGGCAACCCCACACTCAGGCATCTGTAATATTTTAATTGCTGAAATGTGTGTACAGGATCAGCAAGTAAAATATATTTTCCAGTGTGAGTTGGAGTTTGAAAGCTACTCCTCTAGACAAGGGGTCAGAAAACTTTATCTGTAAAGGTGAGATAGGAAATATTTTAAAATCTGTGGATCACATAATTTCTATGGCAAGTACTGGACTCTGCTTTGTAGCACAACAGATAATATGTACATGAAAGACTGTGACTGTGTTCCAAAAAAACTTTACTTATAAAAAAAAGCACATTATCCTTTTACACTAGCACCACAAAAAGGAAATATTTAGGCATATATCTAACGAAATATGCCAAGATCTACATGAGAAAAACTACAAAGCTCTGATGAAAGACATCAAAGAACTATATTCATGGATAGAAAGATTCAATATTGTCAATATGTGAGTTCTTCCCAACTTAGTAGATTCAACACAATCCCAATCAAAATTCTAGCAAATTATTCTGTGGAAATAGACAAACTGATTCTAAAGAGTATATGGAAAGGTAAAAGCCTCAGAAAAGTCAGGTCAATATTGAAGAAGAAGAACAACATCTTACAATATTGTAAGACTGACACCACCTGACTTCAAGACAACTTACTATAAAAGCTACAGTAATTAAGATAGTATGGTAATGAAATGTAAAATAGATAGCTAGTGGGAAGCAGCTGCATAGCACAGGGAGATCAGCTTGGTGCTTTGTGACCACCTAGAGGGGTGGGATAGGGAGGGTTGGGAGGGAGATACAAGAGGGAGGGGATATGGGGATATATGTCTATGTACAGCTGATTCACTTTGTTATGCAGCAGAAACTAACACACCATTGTAAAGCAATTATACTCCAATAAAGATGTTAAAAAAAAAAGATAGTATGGTAATGGTAAAAGAATAGACAAATAGATTAATGAAACAAAATATAGAGCCCCAAAATACATGCTCATAATTGTAGTAAACTGATATTTGACAAAGGCACAAAAACAATACAATGGAGCAAAGAGAGTCTTTTCAATAAATAGTGTTGGAACAACTTGAGTGAATCTAGACACAGACCTTACATCCTTCACAAAAATTAACTCAAAATGAATCACAGATCTAAATGTAAAATGTGAAATTATAAAACTTCTAGAACACAAGAGAAAACCTAGATGACCTTGAATGTGTTGATGACCTTTTAGAGACAACACCAAGGGCACAATTCATAAAAGAAATAATTGATAAACTGGACTAAATTAAAAACTTCTGCTCTGCAAAAGACAATGTCAAAAGAATACAAATGTAAAAGAATACAAACCCACAGACTGGGAGAAAATATTTGCAAAAGACATATATAATAAAGAATTGTAATCCAAAATATAAAATGAACTCTTAAAACTCAATAAGAGTTATACTTCAATTTCAAAAAACCCAATAGTGAGAAAACAAACAACCATATTTTAAAGTGTGCCACAGACCTGAACAGACACTTCACCAGAAAAGATATACAGATGGCAAACAAGCATGTGAAAAGATGTTCAGCATCATATGTCATTAGGGAACTAGAAATTAAAACAACAAGATACTACTACATACCTATTAGAACGGCCCAAATCTGAAACACTGATGACACCAAATGCTGGTGAGGATGTGAAGCAACAAGAACTCACATCCATTGCTGGTGGGATGAAAAATAACACAGCCAATTTGGAAGGCAGTTTGGTGGTTTCTTACAGAAGTAAACATACTCTTACCAAACAATCTAGCAATAGTATTCTTTGGTATTTACCCAAAGGTGTTGAAAACTTATATCCACACAAAAACCTGTACGTGAATGTTTATAGCATCTTAATTCATAATTGCCAAATCTTGGAAGCAAGCAAAATGGCTTTCAGTAGGTAAATGGATAAACTGCAGTACATCCAGACAATGGAATATTATTCGACACTAGAAAAAAATGAACTATCTAGCCATGAAAAGACATGGAGGAATCTTAAACACATATTACTAAGTGAAACAAGTCAATCCGAAAGGCTACATACTATATGATTCCAACTATAAGACATCTTGGAAGAGTTCAGTGACACATGAATTTTGGCTCTAATATTTAACTAGCTGTTTGCCTCTAGTCAAGTGACTTAACTTCTCTTTCCCTTAAGTTACTCATCCATGAAAGAGAGCTAAAGAGTGCCTCCCTCATGGGGTTGTTCTGAGAATTCAAGAAAAATCGCATCTAAATTGATTAATTAGCACAGTGCCAGGCAGAAAACTAGCTCTTGCCAAGTATCTCATGTATGAGAAGCATCCTCTAGTACACTCTGGAGGATATAAAGAAGATAAAGCATAATGAATACTCCCTAGCAGTTCATAATCTAGTAGAAAGTATGGAAATACATTGACATTTGTTCATAATAAATTTTATCATAATGAGATATGTGATTTAATCAGAAGTTAAGGGCCTTAAATGGGAATTCCATCATGATCTATGGTAAAAATAGAAATCTCCAGGCACAATTACAAGTACAAAGACTGTCTCAGATATTTTGTGACCATGTAGTCTTCTGCAGAACTCAAATCCTGGTTTTAGTCAGCTTCATACCTTTGATGAACTTCACAAACAGGAAGCCACTAAATGTTTCATCAATGCTATATTTGGTATTGGTTTAGCCCTTACTTAGAGAACCTTATTTTGTATTGATCCTCTTTCCTCAGAAATGATATAACTACCCTTGGGGAAGTGAAACTACACAGAGCTATTCGAGCTAGGCTTAGCTCTGGGATTTATGTCTGCAAGATATGAAATGCTATATAGGCAAGGAAGCTCAAGAACATACTTTCATCAGAAAGGCATAGAGACTTGTAGTCCCTGCTGTACAAATAACTCCCTAGCAACTATACTGGAAATATACTGGAAATATGATTACAAAAAAAAGGCAATGTATTAGAGTTGTTAATATAATTAAAAATATGCAATGACCCAAAGTGCATTGAAACCTCCTACAAGCTTCCCTGGACATAACAGAAATCAGTACATAGGAGATTATTAACATTAAGACATGCCCTTCATCCCAAACCAACTAACATAATTACACTTTTAACGACAATGAAGTCTTTTTTGGTGTGACTCTAAGGATGATTTAGTGAGGTTCTGACTTAGTTACACAGAATAATTTTAAGCATCACATGATAGGAACACATTAAAGATAGAATTTTACTGAATTCACTTCAGTGAGTAAACCAGTATATCAAAGAGTGTTTATCAAGACTTCTAAAGAAGTACAATTTAATGCAATGTCTAATCAGACCTTTTGAACCCAACCAGAAATTCTAATTTTATAAAAATTAACACAGTTTAAAAAAATTATTTAAATGATATTCATGGCACCCTTTCTGGCATTTTATTTATGCTAAGTCATTTTTAAAGGCAAAGTAGAGAAAAAGGGGATATTTACCTCCCCTCATAATTCAAATAAATGTAATTTCTAATTCAAAATTGCCTAAGTGGCAAATTTCCAATTTCCATTTTTGCAGAAAATCCATTTGTACAGAATATCTGGGGTCCCCAAACATTCTTTAAAACATTATTTTATTGGTTTTCAACAGTAGAATCAAGGTCTGGACAAGCAGAGATGACACATTTGTGGTTGCAGAATGGAAGGTAAATGTTAACCTTGACCATGTAAAAGCAAGAGTAGCTGATAGGAAGATGTAGAAATAGGAAAGGAAAAGTGAGAAAAAAGCAGGGGTCCTACTACTTAGACTTACTCATTTTATAAAACAAGGAATCAAAAAATTCTGCCAAAAGATGTCTTATGATATTATTTAAAAATTACAAAGGTTTAGAAAAACTAAAAGTAATATTAATATCAAATTTTAGCATGGGAGATGAGGATGGGAGAGTAATGTAAGTGAGTTATTACCTCAAGTTTCTTAATAGGAAGTCTATGAATGTGGTTTATTGATTTACGGAAGAGTACAGGAATAAGCACATTCTCTAACGTTGTCAAGCTAATCTTCAAAAGAAATCTGAAAAGTAAGAGCATGATTTTGCCTTTGTGGAGAATAATTGGGAATGGAGAATTTTGATTGAGAAACTGTTACTTTCCATCATAAATGCATCTGTATAATTTTATTATTTACCATATCATGTTATTTTGAAAAAACAAAGTTTAAATAAAATATTACCATATATGCATATTAGTATCAATTTATAAACATTTAGAGAGAAATGCAATAAAAGATAACTTTAAAAGAAAATACTTACAGAATATTTTCATGATAAATCACCATAAAACAATTTTTTAAAAGTTCATTCTGAAAACCTTAGTATTTTCCAACTTATTAACATTTTCCCAATGAAATAGGTCCATGAAGGAAAACCTATTCCTATTTAATAGCTGACAACTCACTCAGTAGTGTAAAAGGAAGAGGAACAAACAGGAGACTACACTTCCAGGCATTGCCAGGAGTATCACTGTGACATTGGGAAAGTCATGTCACAATCTACTGGGGCCTGAATTTCCTCTTCCACTAAACGAGAGTTAGGCAAAAAGGCCTTGAAAGCTGCTTCAGGCTCAATGTTATATGATCTTCACAAAGCAGTTTATTTCATGTAATTAGAATCAAAGATTTCAAAATCAAATAATATCTTAAGAGTCAGTTTTACTCCTTCATTCTGCAAAGAGGAAACTGAGATCTTATGAAATTTCTAGAGCCACAAGAACTAAGGGTAGTAGAATCAGAACTAGAACCCAGAACCACAGACTTTCATGCTGTCAAGTGTGTCTTCTGTATTAACTCAGGCTACCATAACAAAATACCACAGACTGGGTGGCTTAAACCACAGAAATGTATTTTCTCATAGATCTGGAAGCTACAAGTTTGAAATCAGGGTGTCAGCATGGCTGGGTTCTAGTGAGAGTTTGTTTCCTGGATTGCAGACCTCAGCCTTGTCACTGCGTACTCACATGGCCTCTCCTCAGTGCATACGCATGGAGAGAATATTTTTCTTTTCCTCTTCTTATAAGGCCACCAATTCTATCATATTAGGACCCCACACACACCCCGCTTTGTGACCTCATTTAACCTTAATTACTTCCTAAAAGCCCTTTCTCCAAATACAGTCACACTGGGGGGTTAGAGCTTCAACATACGAATTTAGGGAAACACAATTCAGTCCATAGGAGCTTCTTTCAAAAAATGATTGTCACAACTTTTCCATATCCCTCCTCTTTGCCAATAAAAACAAACTCTTGTTTCCATAGTTCAACATTTCAATATGAAGGAAATAATACTTGGATATAAAAAAAGGAAAATATTCTACAGCTTGCTATTTTTTCTCATTTCTCAGTAATGACTTGTTTGAGACTAACTGCATAAAGATTTGCTTGTGATACATTTCTTACTCTCTCATCAAAGTGTAAATTCATAAACACAAATGTAATGATGCTAAGTTATCCTGTGATAACCTTCACAAGACAACAGCCCAGGGACTTCCCTGGTGGCGCAGTGGTTAAGAATCCGCCTGCCAATGCAGGGGACATGGGTTCAAGCCCTGGTCCGGGAAGATCCAACATGCCGTGGAGCAACTAAGCCCGTGTGCCATAACTACTGAGCCTGTGCTCTAGAGCCCACAAGCCACAACTACTGAAGCCCACGCGCCTAGAGCATGCTCCGCAACAAGAGAAGCCCCTGCAATGAGAAGCGTGCACACCACAAGGAAGAGTAGCCCCCGCTCACCGCAACTAGAGAAAGCCGGCATGCAGACATGAAAACCCAACACAGCCAAAAATAAATAAATAGAATAAATAAATAAAAATTCTGATTACATCATTAAAAAAAACAACAACAACAATAGCCCACACCTTCCTTTTAAACTGATAGAAGCAAACAGTACATTCAATGTCTGGGTAAGGTAAGGGTTATATTTTCAGTTTGGGGTTAAGGAAAACAGCTTGTTTGCTAAAGGCAAAAAAAAAAAAAAAAAGCATATGCAGTAAGTGAAATTCAGAAATAAGTAGCTAAGAATGGGAAACTCAGCTCTGGAGGAAACTGCTACTTAAATTATAACATGTCTAGAAATGGAAAAAGACACATGAAACCCATGAAGTTGCAGACGGTGTAACTTGTTTAGTTAAAAGAAAACATATAAGAGAAAAGGGTACGCACTATAAATCAAGTAGAAAATACTTTAGGAGAGGTTTTAGAGACAAAGGGCCAAAGACAAGGAGATTTATTTGATTCACAGATCTCACAGATCATGTGAAAGGAGACAGTGTAGCAATCCAATAAAACCTCCTTCCCTCAGCCTCTCTACCCTCAACTTCCCTTGGCGGAGTCAGTCAGCTCCTCCTTGGCTCCCAGAGCATCCAGGATAAATACCTTTATTGTAACACTTATACTATTGTCTTGCAGTGTTTTTCCAAGTGTGATTCTCAAACCATCTGTATCAGACTCACCTCCACCATTCCCCAGACCACCCACTCCTACACACTTATTAAAAATGCAGATTCTTTGGCAAGTCTACAGAAAAAAATCTCCCTTATCTAGGCTTTCAATTGTTTATTCTGCACACTACATTTGGAGAGTTGCTGCTATATATTAACTACTAGCCTGTCTCTTACCAAACTTTGAGTGCCTCTGATGACAGGTACTGTGATTTATCCACCTCTTTATCACCAGTGACAAGCTCGAGTAGGTTCTTGATAAGTATGTGCTGACTGGGACCCTGAGGGGCACTTCTGAGTAAGCAGAAGGCAGGGAACTGGAACTTATGAAATGAGTGACCTCAACTGAAGATCTATATGGCATTAAATTTTCAAAATCAAGATGAAATAAGATTATTTTCAGTTTAGATTCAGAATTGACTCAATATTTCACAAACTGTTTCTGAAGCATTTACTAATCTTATTCTGTGGGAAACCAGACTTAATTGAGACTCCAAAGAGTTCGGTCACTTGAGTGCAGTGACTCAGGAAAGATGCAGCACTGATGCCACCAGGAGCAGCCGGGGAGATGGCCACTGAAGAAGCTAGGAAGTTCCTCACTTCCTGAGAAGGATTTGCAGCTGAAAGCCCAGGGACTTCCCTGGTGGCGCAGTGGTTAAGAATCCGCCTGCCAATGCAGGGGACATGGGTTGAGATGAAAACCACACAACTCAGGTTGAGATGAAAACCACATGAGAGGCAAGGTGTCAAAATGAAGCCTCTAGGATTCACACAGGAAGCTACACACCAGAGGATGACCCCACCGTTGAGTTGATTTCTACCCTGCAACCATATTTGGGAAAGCAGAGATTAGGATTGGAGGTAATTTTTCCAGAAAGAAGAACACTGGGTTGCTAGTTAGTCCATGGAAAACTAAAATGTGAATAGTGAGATCTTGATTTAAAGCTATGAAATCTTGCCTACCACCTGAATATGTAAGATCTAGGGAACAGGGTTAGACTTGGCACCTTCTGTCTTGCCATAAAAGAACATTCAGGCTTGCAGTAGCAGAATATGACGCCTTCCCAAGAAGACAAGTTATAAAATATAAGATAAATACTAGGCTATGTCCAGCTTTCATGGTCATGTTGGTATGTGGGTCAATCTAATTATGATTCCAACATTATTAAAAAGAACGATATTTCATATTAGGTTTTGGGGGAAAACACGTTTAATCTCATTTTTTGTTGTTTATTTGTTGTAAGTTGTACAGGTAGATGATGTTTAGCCCTTTACAAAAGAGACAGTATTATCTGCAGATACACTCTGTGATGAGGTTTAAAACCAAAGCAGAAGGCAGCTGAGGGCTGATGAGCAGTTCAGAGAGACGCTTCTTACATCTAATTAGCTAAGAGCCCCTGGAGAAAACTACCAAACCTTGCCTTCTGATGGCCTGGCATTGCTTTCCAGGTCTCTATTCTATCTTGCTCACAATTCCATAATAGTTAATTCCAAACCATCTTCATAAGTACTGATCTACCACTCTCCCTATCAATGCCAGTAACTAGAGCTTCTTCACCTTCCTGCTTGCCCTCGTCCCCCACCCAGAAAAGGAATTTATCCACACCCACCATCGCCTCCTTTCCCTCATCTCAGTGGAAGGACAGGGAGGTCTCCCTACCACATCCTGGTCTAGACTCTCCGCCTGGCCTCTGGGTTCATTCCCCTCACAGCCAGTCAGGCACTTGGCCTCAATTATTACCAATCCCTCTTCTGTTTGTTTAATCTATTTCCAAGGATTTTCCCCTTTAGACATAATGAGTCGTGATGTTATCTGTATGTAAGTTATCTCAACCCATCAAAGCCAAACTTCTTTAAAGAACAATCTACACTTGCTGAATCCAAATTCTAACCTCCTCAACTCTTTATTGTGCTATAATCCAGCTTCTGAATCCACTTCTTCACTGGAACTGCTCTCACCATGGTTTCTAATCATTTAGAACCACAATACCCAGTAGTTTACTCCTTAGCCTTGACCTCAGGCAACCACTTGACATTGTTGGCCATTCCTTCCTCGGATTTGCTCTTTGCTCTCAGATCTGTGTATTCTCATTCTCTCTCTCTCTCTCTCTCTCTCCCCCTCTCCACCCCTTCTCCCCTCTCCTCTCTCCTCTACCTCTTCCCTCCCCCCATGCTCTCTCTTTCTCCTGCATTTTCCTCCTACCTAACTGTATATGCCTTCCAAGTCTCCTGGGAAAATTCAACTTCTCTGTCCCTTCGAATGTTCCTCAGAATTCTAATCTTGGTCATCTTTTCTTATACTCTACCCATCTTCCCAGGATCTCATCTATGTGACCATCTGGCTATATTCCTCCCCTTCAGCACAGAACTTTCCTCTGAGTTCCAAAACCATTATGTCCAGCTGTCAGCGACACCTCAGATTCAGTATTTCCAAACCTAAAATAATCCTCTCTGCCTGTGCCCCCTTACCCCAAATCCACTCTTTTCCCCAGATTCTCTACCTTGCTTATGGGAACAGTCATTGCCCTTGTGACACAATGAATCAGGAAGTTCTTTGTTTGTTTGTGTGTTTGTTTTTCAAAACTACTTTATTCCCCTCTGGACTTCCTTGGTGGTCCAGTGGGTAAGACTCCGTGCTCCCAATGCAGAGGGCCTGGGTTCAATCCCTGGTTGGGGAACTAGGTCCTGCATGTGTGCCTCAACTGAGTCCGCGTGCTGCAACTAAAAAAGATCCTGCTACAACGAAGATCCTGCGTCTGCAGTTAAGACCCAGGGCAGCCTAAATAAATAAATATTTTTAAAAATATACTTTATTCCCCTCATTTCACACACAGTACCCAAAGTCAATTATACTAGTTTCTAAGGGGAATAACATATCCCAGGGTAAACAATATTTTATAATGCTATCTACTGATATCTAGAGCAATGCATGATTTTTCTGGCTATTTGCTTGCCACTGTACTAGCTATTGGGGTGCGGGGGAATATATGGCTCACACATACACACACAAAAAACAGACTGAAGTACAATATCCATTAGCTTATTAATATGGCCATAGTGTAGAAATGCTATATATTATAGAAGTAGTGTATGTGATGGGGCTTTCAGTTATTGGGTATAGTCTTGGCAACTTGAATTATATTGCATTTTTCTTACATAGTAAAGCATATTATAACTTCTCTACACTGCATAAAGTAACTTAGGAGCAACATTTTTCCCCCTATATTTTATTCTGAAAATTATGTCTTCTAGAAAAAATTGAAAGAACTATACTGTGAATACTTACAAACATAGATTCTACTATACCTCTGCTGTAGTTGCTTTATCACATATCAATCCATCTAGCCTTCCATCAGTCCATCTTATTTCAAAGTAGCTTACAGACATCAGACACTTCACCCCTAAACACTTGAGCATGCCTGTTATTAAGAACTTAAGTAACTTTGAGGAACTTCATATACTGAAATGCACAAATCTTCAGTGTATCACTCAAAGAGCTATTCATTCTTGACGCTTCCTTCTTCCTCCCCACTCCTCTCCTATTCAGTCACCTTCTTTTCTGCTCAACTTCCTCCCCTCTCTTCCAGCCCCACAGCTTTAGTTCATACCACTGTTATTTCTCACCTGAATTACTGGAAGGTCATCCAGTTTCTTCCATTTTAATCCATTCCCACAACTCTGTCAAGGTGATTTTTCTAAACCACAAACTTGATGTCATTTCTATTCAAATTCCTTCTCTGGTTCTACCCCAAACATTTAAGGGAGGCTTAAATTTTGGGGCATGGTGCACAAGGGTCTGACCCTGTCTATATCTCTGGCCTCATTTCTTGCCACTTTCCCACCTTCTCTAACAACTTCTCAACCTCTTCTCACACAAACATGAGTCACCAAAGATATAAAATTCCTTGCAGCATTTCATGTGCCTGCATGTTCCTCACCTTCTTAGATGTCGTTCCTCTGTCTACAATGCCCTGCTCTCCATTCTTTATCGAGCTCCCCTCTACCCACTCTTCCTGACTCGGTTCAGACTCTGCCTCCTCTGGTAAGCCTTGCATGCCACCCTCTACCCCCACTGCAGATGCGGCTGGATGCCCCTCCAGGATTTCCTAAACATCATATACAACACACATCTGTCTTCAAATTTTTGTCTTTCCTTGTCAGTCATCTTAAGCAATCTGCAGCTCCTTGAAGGCAGAGAGCAAATCCTGCTTCTCATCCCATTCATTCCAGATACATGAATGTTCAATAAATGTTCATGGAAGGAAAGCAGACAGGAGGAATGCAGGGGTATTTATGAGATGCCTGAAAGTATTTAACATTTAAGGTAAATGATTGGATAGTGTTAATTCAAGAAAACATTTAATATAAATTTAAAACCAAAGGGACCATTTTAGCCTATGTAGGCACTTGCCTGTGGCCTCTGGAAAACCATAAATAAGATCACAAACCACTCTTTAATTTTTCTTATTTTTAGTTGTGGTAAGCATAAAATAAAATTTACCATCTTAACCATTTTTAAATGTACAGTTCAGTAGTGTTAACCACATTCACACTGTTGTGCATACCCCACTTTTAATTATATAAATACAAGGTTATAATTTCCTTTTGTAAAAAGGACAAACAAAGGCAGTAAGGAGGCTAGATTCTTGGCTAAAGCACATGTAGCAGCTATGCAGGGGCTGCCCTAAGGATGTACCACTAATTACCTGGCAGCAGCTTCTAGAGCTGAAGGCAAAACTACCAAATCACAGTAATCTCAGAGAGTGTTTTCTTCCAAAGGACAAGTGCATCAGACTACATTTCTGGTGTTAAAAATCCCGTGGGCTTTACACTTGACAGCAATAGCCAGTATACTTTAGGCCTGTTCCTGATTATCCAATTTACTATACACTTGGTGATTTTAGAGACGCACAAGAGATCCAAACTATACCATTAATTAAACAGCACATCATCCCACATCTTACCCAAGAAAGTGAATCTTCATCTAGTCCTAAATTTCTCTGGACTGGATTATTTATCAATCCTCCACAGCAGATAAAAGATAAGAAATTTGAAATATATTGACAGTATCTGAATTCAGGCAGTTGATAGATTTGTTGCACCAATTCTAACATAGTCATTTCACAGCACAGAGCAGGTCAATACCCACCTAGAAGCCAGGGCACATTGTATTACCCAATAACACAAAGCTCTGAGCCATATGAAGGACTTAGAAAAGAAGTCAAAATGAACCAGTCCACAGGTATTTATTGAGGCTCTAATATGGACCATCAGTGTGTTAAATACCACAGCATTAAAATTAGCATACTTGGCTCCCAGTTTTATTTCAGAAATAAAACTTCTAAACTATAAAAAATCTGATCATTAGTAATAGAAACCAGGGGGTAAAAATGATCATATTTGCTTCTTGAAAAATTGGAGAGAGTATAAACTGAAAGAAAAAACCACAATTGACTACAAAGGCAAAGTCATAGAAAGAAACTGAGATTTAGGATGGTTATTCAGAATTGGATGATGATGATTTTCACAATTAATTACTGTTTTTATTTATGTGGGATATAGAAAGATAAATGGATATTTCATTGAACCCAAAGGGCAGAAAATACACCTGATCCACACCGGGAAAGGAAACAAGGAATAGGGAGTTAGGAACTGTCATTACATTCACCATTGCCCTGGAAGTGAGATACTTCCATTCCTCTTCTCTTGCTTTGCCTCCTTTTATCTTCTCCTTCTGAGCAGACAGGCTTTCTCTGCCTTGGGATGCACATGACCCAAATATGTCACCCCCTGAAAACCCTGTTTTTCTATCCCCTGACATCCAATAGGGATGAACTAAATCCTCTGAGACCCAATTCCAAAATTTTAAGTGGAGAAACTAATGAGGATAGCTTAGGTCAAGTATCCCAGATGTCTGTTACCTCTGACTTTTCCAAAAGACTCTAATTTCTAGGTCTCCAGATATGATACCATATTTTGATGTTCTACCCATAGGGCTGCAAAAGTGCTTCAGTACCTACACAGCATTTTGATTCATCCAGTAACCAAGTGAAGTTATAGAAATATGAAGAGAGAACATTCAGTGCCAAATTCTTAAATTACCAGATCAATATTATTGGTTTTCATCCCACCCAACAAAAAGCACATGCACTTCTTTTTTAAGTGAAGAGTTTCAAGCACATCCTTAGGATATTCAATTTCTACTCTGCTTTTTTTTTTCCGCAGGAGGTAAATTCATCTAGACTTACCGGAAAAATCAGTCTGTACAACTGTTCTCATCATCAATGTGGGAGTCTTTATCTGGAAGGCTAAGCATTTATTTACTTTTAAGACTGTGGCGACATGCAGACAGAGAGCATAAACCACCATTTCTCACCACAGATACTTTTAGAGAATAGGAGCTGCACTTGGTAACAAATGCCGGAAGGCACTGAAGTACCGATTACTAACTGTTTAAGGGCAATGCCATCTCCAGAATGGAATAGAGCTTACAATCATGAAAAAGTTAATTCTGTTGCAGGAGCCAAGTATTTCCACACTCTCTCTAGCAAGCCTTTATAATCTGTATTAATCACAAGTTTCTTTGGGGATTCTAGTCTAGGAATAAGCTTAAACCATTAATTAAGTCACTGCATATGTGATGCTGGAGTTGTTCACTCCTTGTTTATAATACATACTTGTCTACTACTCTGAATGTGGAAAATGGGATGCAGATGCCCCAGCTGCCTGCCTCTGCACACCCCAGACTGTGGGGTGCTGCTTTGCTATGGGCGAATTGTGTTCCCTCAAAATTTCTAAATTGAAGTCCTAACCCCCAGTACCTCCGAGTGTGACAGTATTTGAAGATAGGGCCTTTAAAGAGGTGATTAAGTTAAAATGAGATCAGTAGGATTGGCCCTAATCCAACCTGACTGGTATCCTTATAAGAAGAGGAAATTTGAACACACAAATGGAAGTTAGAGCTCCAGGGATGCTTGAGCACAGAGAAAAGGCCACGTCAGGACACAGTGAGAAGCTGGCCATCTGCAAGCTAAGGAGAGACGCCTCAGAAGCAACCCAACTGCAAACACCTTGATCTTGGGCTTCCAGTCTTCAGACTGCAAAAAAAATTAACTTCTGCAGGTTAAGCTACCCAGTTTGTGGTAGTTTGTTATGGCAGCCCTAGGAAACTAATTTGGTCCTCCTTGAGAGATTTTAATATCAGAAGATTCCCTAATCCTTTTCTTCAGGGTGACCCATTCAGGTTTACCTGTATGTGACCCCAATTTAGTCTGTTTCTTATATAGATATGGAGAGAAACTGTAAGAGATGTTCCCACATCACAGAGGTCTCATTCCCTCAGGGCAACAACTGACTGGGACAGGTAGCAGCTGCCTCCTGTGTATGAGATACACTCCCCAGTTTCACACAGCCCCCCATATTCCCTATTGTAGTATACCTAAGTGCTCCACCCATTTATAGTATCTGTCTGGCCTCTGTAAGCATTTGAGCCCCTGAGATGGTCTGCTCAGAACCAAGCTACTGAAGTCAGTGCTTCTATCACTGGTGCAGAGACATTGATTAAGCATCCCGGGGAAACCTGGCAGCAGCAGGCCCATTAAAAACATTACCTCTAAAGCCAGTTGACATTGATTTTTGGGGGATACACCTCTGAGGACAAAACACAATTACAGAATCAAAGAAGCAATAATTCTTCTCTGGCTATTGCAATTACTGAAGCAGAGTCACCTTGCAAACATACCAGATAACAAAAAGTAGGGATGTCCTCCCCATTTCCACTTGTTTGTATAATAATCTAAGGAAGGAAGATTATTATGTGTCCAAAGGGGGATATTGTGGTCTGGTATGAATTAGGGGTTTGAGTTTTGCAGGGCTTTTTAGTCAATGGTTGAAAAGTTTAATTTTGTCTCCAATGAGGTTCGTTAAAAGGTTGTTCTTTGAAAGTTTGTGACGCCACCCAGCACCACGTCAGTTAGTCCTAGGCTAATTTATAGAAGTTGCAAATAATCCAAGAGGTGCCTCCAGAGATATTCTGTTAGCCCTGGAACCCAGACTACTCCCATGGTCAAGGAGAATCCCCACAGGGAAAAAGTCAAGATTGTCCTAGGGATGTCAGAGCCACACAAATCTCAATAGTAGTGGAGACAGCTCTCTTGTTCTCTCCCTAACTCTGTCTTCTCTCCCTCTCACTTTCTCTCCCTCTTACTCCATTCTCATTCATTCACTGTCTCCTCCTAAAGCAGACTAAAAAGATTTTCAATTGGTGGATGGGGGTGGAAAGCTCCCTAACAATCAGAGTTCAAGCAGGGGGCTTTTGAAGGAGGCTCAGGACTTCCTCAGCACTTGCTATAGAATCTCACTGGCCCAGGCACTGGTGAGCAATAAAGACTTGAACAAAGAGCCAGCATCTCAGCATTGAAATCTGCTTCCCCATAAACTAAGGATGCCAAAGTTTCATTTGTTCAAATGGCCAAATATTAATTCAGTGGCCTTCCTGGACAAAGGCTAAACCCATCCTTCCCACCAAACATACACACAACAACTACAACAACAGCTCCTCCCACACAGGCACACTAATCACCATTCTCACACACAAGCATACATACTATCAACCACCACACATGCACATATCATCAACCACTACTCATACACACACATAACGACAACACCACCCACATACAATACTACCCCCCACACACACACTTCGCAATAGACACATTACAAAAACCCATAACAAAAATGCAGCCCTTACAAACAAGTTGAACAGAATGTGAAGAAAAAGAAAATCAACAAAATCATCTCTATTCTCTATTATTCTCTTCGTTTCAGAATCTCCACCTCTGATTTTCACTAACTCAGATTTTAACATTGACTTTTGTAGAGAAATGTTTAGTACATTTGATAGCAACCTTTTCTTCTATCTTTTCCCTATTTGTTTGGCCTGGTGTCTCCTAAGTATAAGTCAGTTTAGGAAAGAGGGTCTATTGTAGTATTCTTTGCTCAGTGTGTACTCAAGGCACAGCTGCATTTTATAAGTACCAGCCCACATTCTCTCATCATGTCTGCCTTTGTGCCCAAAAGCAACGAAAGCTTCTTTACCAATGGAACAATTCAGTGTAAGGTAATCAGGCCACTTTGGAAGGGCATGTATTATGTGAATTATGGGGAATGAGGGGGGTGTTCAGTTTTTTCAGAAATAAAAATTGGACTCATTGCCCTCATCTAATTTGGAAAGTGATTATCCAAAAGCAGTCAACTCATGATTATACTAAACCTAATGTACAAGCAGATGACCTTGAACCCTTTTTTTCCCTTCTGCTGCCTACTCTTTCTGTTTCACTGTTTATTATCTTGCTCATCAATGTGTAGAGAGAAAGGTCATAGTGATATATGTCAATCCCTTTTGTTTTACCTCTGTAACTTTGCACAAATTTGGAAGAGAAATAAGCCAAAACATTTATGAGACCTAAGGATCACCTGAGAATTTTAATTAACTCTGTGCTCTTTGCAATTTGTACATTTAGAGTTGGTTATATAAACCTTTGCAAGAGATAAATGTGTGTTTATTTCTCCATCCTTGGGTCAGTACAAGAAATGCTCCAACAAGCAACTTGGCAAATGAAAGTGATCAACAAGAGCCACTACAAAGGTCTTGTTAACCCAAACATGATCTGTACCATATACTTATGCCAAGTTCTAGGTCATCCTACACCAAAATTCTCAAAACTCAATGTCTCTGGTAAGATTCGACATAAAAGAGAATTGTAGTTGAATTGGATGTGTGACTCTGTGATGCCATAATTTCACAGAAATCTGTTGTCATCTCTGGCCACTGATAAACTCTATTTGACTTTAAAGAAAGTCACCTAAATTTTATGAACTTCAGTAAAAGCGTCTACAATAGATTCATTGCCCAACTTCAGAGTGACATGATTGTGAGTTGTACATATGGGCTTTTCAAACTGTTCAATGAGAATATTAAAATTCTATTGTATGAGAGTGATTAATGATTAATTAATGACTGATGCGATCAGTACAATTTATTAATGTTTAATACAATATTACACATTGTACATAGTGCAAATAGATAGGTGGAAAGGGCATTAATGTTAATAAAGGATACTGTGCATTTATGCAATTAGATATTTTGTTGTTGAGTGCATAATCAATTGGGCTGTACTGCATACAATGTATTGACTGCCAATTAACTTCAATGATACTTATTCCATTGTTCAAATATAAAGCATTTAAATTAATCACTGCAGGATTTTCTGAGGTTGTGTTCTTTGTTTCAATCAATATTTGCCTTCTCTATACTGCAATACTTTGGAAATTATCTCAAGCTTGACCAAGAATATTGATCCTAATTCACCTACAGTTAAAAAAGAAGTTATCATTTCCTTAATTTTGTAAGGCCACTACGTTGTCACTCATTTATGAGTAATTGTTTTTGCTTGTGGTGTAATGACTTCATTCTCAATAGCATGCGAAAAACAGCTAATTTTTTTTCTGTCTTCAGAGATCATCAGAGTCAAAATGCATAATGGCTGGAAAGTTCAGGGTTTAGAGATATGTGGAAGGTAGCTTGCTATTCCATGCTTTTTCTAAGAATATGTTCCAATTCTGATGATTCTAGCTAAAAATTTGGTCAGGAAAGTTTGACAACTTTAAATGAATAGGTTTACTTCATGCACTAGGTCAATGTCTGAAGTCATATTTTTACCCACTCACAATAATGATTAAATGTGTATTAACAGTCAATGGTTAGATTTATTGAGAATTAATGCTGATGAACCAGTGAACAGTTTTATGCAAATAAAAAAGCTGACATACATATTTTGCAATGTAGAATAACACTGGTAATACCTCATTAATGAGAAAGAATCATAAAAACAAAAAACATTAGTTGAAACTTTCGAAGTTCCAGACACTATTCCAAGTGTTTTATATAAATTATCTCATTGAATCCTCAAACAACTCCATGCTGCAAAATTGAGGCATAAAAAGGTTGAGTAGCAAGTTCAAGGTCACACAGTTTTTAAGGGGCAGAGACTGTATCTCTGAAGTGAGAGACTGAAGTGACTGAACTGCTCTTACTTCAGATTGCCTATTTTAAACTAGTATGTTATATAGCCTCTAAATTGAATTATAAATCACATCTCTACATAGCCATGCCTGAAACTGTTTTGGATTAGCTCCAAAAGAACAAATTCTTATGATGCCATTAAACAGTTTTCTTTCCCTCCACTCTTTAACATTCAAAAAGCACAGATGATATGCAATCATCTTCTGAGTTTCCTAACTCTTCTCACATCTAGAGATTTCTTTATTTTCCAATGTTAATTAGAAAACAGTAGCATATACGAGAGTTCATAGGATCATGGTGCAAAAGAACCACATCATAGAAGCCAAAACAACTTGGGAATTAAAGGTAACTAATAATGTCTCAGCCAAGGAAATGAAAAGGAAAATGGAGTCAGGGAGTTTATAGTCTTATTTTTTTTCCCACTCAGATGACTCATGTCACCTCAACCTTATCTCAGACATATCTATACACACTGTAATCTATTCATCATTCAATAGCACCACTCAACCTTTTTCAATGAAATACCAAGGACCTATAACAAACTTCTCTCTCAAAACCACTAAGCCACTCTTTGCCATTAATCTCAAATCTCTTACAGGGTCATCTCTCTCATAAATCCATTCAAAATTGATAATTGGAAAGCTATGGCTCAGCTATTCTTCACCCTGGACATTTGAGTTCAATAGCTACTTTCCCCAACTTCTAACCAACTGTACCTACCTACATATACACCCCTTAAGGGCCATATATCCTCAAATTTGTGATTGTTATAAATTATTTAAATTTTCTATTAGATTTACATACAGTCCAATATCATTCAAAATTACCTTCTTGCATAATAGCTACTAAACCATATTACTATGAGAGTGGGGATATTCAAATTTCTGCCAGTATAAAGAGTTCCTCATAATAAAAATATTTAACACCTTTAATTGAGAGGCACATAGGCTGATGAGCTAAATTTGTTGAATATTTCAAAATACACTTATTTGTTAGAAATTGGTTAACTATATCACAATATTGATTTTGTTTGTGAGTGTGAAATTAACAACACACACACTCACCCACACCTTTTCTTTGCACTTGACTGCTCATTTTCAGTGTACAACAGTCTGCTTTGCAGAGTAGCTAACTGAATGGCAATGTGAGAGTTTTAATAATAATGCCAAGTAAAAACATCACTGACAGGCATTGAATTTCTTTGCTACTCAGCTAGATAGGTTATTACTACTAAATAAGAAAAATTATGTAGACATCAAGCGCCTCTGCTTCTAAACTTGATTTTATTTGCTCTACCCTTTAAAAATCTTAAACAGGTAGCACGTATCACTTATATGAAATATAATTTGGAAAGTGGCATGTTTCCTCTTAATGCAACTAATATTCTTTGAGTGCATGACAAGGCAATAAGAAGCTTATCGTAGTACAGGTTAAAAAAAACCCTGATGATACATGAAATACAGACTAGTAAGACAAGATGTCATATGAACAAAAGGAAATATGAATCCTGGGGCCAGCAAGTGGGATCAGAAGAAGATGGCATCAGTATAGACATGTTGCAAGCATTAGGAAACCATTTCAAAGGCCTAGAGCCTGACCGAGCTTCCAGCATGATAGTTCATGATGGCATTGAGACTAGGTGCAATTCTCAACAAAGCTCCCAGTTCCTCAGTTCTACTTACCAGTTCTCCGGATGACTTCCTTGTGTAAACAAAAATGGCTGCAGTAGTTTGAGGCTGTTCCCTCGCACACCAGACAAGAGCATTTTTCCCAGCATCCCCAGGAAAAGTCGTAAGTTCATTCTGATTGGACAAGATCAGGTCACCTGTGAGCCAGTTACTGCATCCCGGGAAAAACAGTTTCCTGATTGGATTAGATCAAGCATGATTTATACTCCCCAGCTGTGTCACCTCCCCATATCCACATGGCTCCATATGGCAATCAGGGCTATTAGTTGGTGCAAAGAGGAGAAACTGCCAGGCAACCAATAGGTAACTACTGGGACTTGTTTTCCTCTTGGCTTAATCTGACTGTAAAATTAATTACATTCTGCTAAATTTATATGTCATTTCTCTGTTCTCACATACAATGTAAATCCAGTGTGATGCCCATCTAAGGGAGCCCCTGATAACTAAAAGATGGTGACAGATTGGTCAAAAAAGGTCCTAAATCTTCAAATAATGATGGCCAGTATTTCAAAGTCAAATAAAACTAGTTTCATTCTCAGTTCTGCCACTGCATAACCCCAAAGTAGTCATAGCCCACTGTACACCTCAGTTTCTTCATTGGTAAACTGGTTATAAATGCCTTACCTTAGAATACTGTTGCAGAAATTTATGGTGACAAAGGGAATGTACCTGGCCAGTGGAGATGCTCAAAGAAGTTATTATTATTACTGATGTTGCTGTTATTATCCTCCTCATCAAAATCCACACACGTCATCATCCCAACCCTGAACAGACAATGGAAACAGAGTCATAGGTGGCCAGACTTTTAGGGTAAGAAGGCTGCCTTAGAAATCAAATAATCAGCAGAGGCCTGTAGTAGAAGTTGATTGCCTTTGGCATTTTCAGTATAGAACCAAGGTTCTCCCTTTTAAACCCCTCTTTGAAAGGGATTTCATGGTTTGACCATTAAGTAGCTGTGCAATCTAAGGCAATTTATTTAACCTCTAAAAATTAGTTTCCTCATCTGAGAGTGGAGATACTTAAAATATCTACTTCACAGGGTTAACTGTATTAATGTATGTATAGGACACATTCCATAAAAAATACCAAGTATTTTGCCACTATCATTATAATTATTACAAAGATATCCCACTAGGTATCCAGGGGAACATTACTTTCCAAACTGAAAGTGAGTCCCTGATACTGTTTTTGGAACCTCTTGTTGCTTTAAGATTTTGCTCATCCTCGACTTGTTCCATTCTCATTGAGACATGGTTGAGAAAGAAGAGTCAGGAAAGTTGAGTTCTCACCTGCAATGTTTGGGAAACTGGGTATGTGAGCTGCACTATCACTCATCTATTGTATCTTTGTGCCTCACCATGAAATAAACTTGCTCCAAGGTCTCTTCCTACTCATTAAGCAAAGGGTACAATAAAGAGCCAGTTTTATGAGAAAGCATGAAGGCAAGAACATCATGTTCTTTACAATGAAGTTAAGAATTCTATTCAAAAGGCAAATCCTTCATTCCAAAAATTTGAATGGGAAAATATTTAGCAAATAATTCTAGCTAGTTGAATTTAAAGAAATGAAAGAGTCCCATAGAATAATATGTTCTTGGACATTTATTTTATTTGTATCTGTTAAATTTTCATTCACTGTTAGCCACTGCCTCCAAGTTTTCAATTCTAAGATAGCTGATATAAAAATGAATGCATTTGGCTCACAAATATAGAGAACAAACTAGTGGTTATCAGTGGGGAGAGGGAAGGAGGGAGGGGCATGAAGGGGTAGAGGAGTAAGAGCTACAAACTATAAATAAGATATAAAATAAGCTACAAGGAGGGACTTCCCTGGTGACGCAGTGGTTAAGAATCTGCCTGCCAATGCAGGGGACATGGATTTGAGCCCCGGTTTGGGAAGATCCCACATGCCATGGAGCAACTAAGCCCGTGCTCCCCAGCTACTGAGCCTGCGCTCTAGAGCCTGCAATCCACAACTATTGAGCCCGCATGCCACAACTACTGAAGCCCGCGCGCCTAGAGCCCATGCTCCGCAACAACAGAAGCCACCGTAGTGAGAGGCCTGCGCACTGCAATGAAGAGTAGCAACCAAAAATAAATTAATTAATTAAAAAAAAATAATAATAAGCTATAAGGATATACTGTACAACACAGGGAAAATAGCCAATATTTTATAATAACTATAAATGGAGTATAACCTTTAAAAATTGTTAATCACAATATTGTACACCTATAATGTATATTATACTGAAACTATACTTCAATTAAAAAATTATAAGGAAGAGAAAATTTTTAATGAATGCATTTATGATTCAAAGGACACTATCAAGAAAGTGAAAAGACAATCCACAGAATGGGAGATATCAATAATATTTGTAAATCATATCTGATAAGGGACTAGTATACAGAATATATGAATATCTCAGCAATAAAAAGACATATAACCCAAATTCAAAATGGGCAAAGAACCTAAACAGACATTTCTTCAAAGAAGATAAACATATAGCCAATAAGCACAGGTAAAAATGCTCAACATCATTAGCCATTAGGGAAATGCAAATCAAAACCACAATAAGATAACATTTCTTACCCACTAGGATGGCTAGAATCAAAAAGATAGACCAAAAAAAAATGTTTGCATGGAAATTGGGACCCTCTTACACTGTTAGTGTGAAAGCAAAACGGTACAGCCACTTTGGAAAGCAGTTTGTCAAAAATTTAAACATAGGGTTACAATTTGATCCAGAAATTCCATTTCTAGGTATATACCCAAGAGAAGTGGAACATATGACTACACAAAAACTTATACAGGAATGTTTATAGCAACATTATTCATAATTGTCAAAAAATATAAATGATCCAAATGTTCATCAGCTGATGAAGGATAAAGAAAATGTGGTGTATCCATACAATGGAATATTATTCAGCCATAAAGAGGAATGAACTATTAATACATGCTATAACATGGATGAATCTTGAAAACATTATGCTAAGTGAAAGAAGCCAGACACATAAGGGCACATATTACATGATTCCATTTCTATGAAATGTCCAGAATGGGCAAATTCATAGAAAGAGAAAGATTAATGGTTTCCAGAGTCTGGGAGTAGAGGGATTTGGAGTGATTGCAAATGGGCATAAGGATTCTTCTGGGGGTGAGGGGAATGTCTGGAATCAGATTTTAGTTATACTTATATAACTTTGTTAATATACTAAAAACCACTGAATCATACACTTTAGAAGTGTATATTTTATAGCATGTAAGATTTTTTAAAAGCCAATTTAAAAATGTAGCCTCTATAATTCTCTCCATTTTACTTGAATAAGGTAAATACCCACAAGACTCTTTGTTTGGATGGCCTATTCTTCACTGAAACATTTTATTAAATGATTGTTAAAGAAATGTTGGAATTTAGCAATCTCATTTTGCATGTTCATACATCAACCTACCCTTCTGATATATTGTCCCTTCCATTTCAAATAACTACATTTTTAAGAGGCCTTTTAGAATCAATGCTTTGACCAGCCATAAAAATCTAATGACTGTAATTTTTAGTCGCTTTAGGAGATGATCTTCGTTAGTTGAAGCCTTAGGTCATCCCCATAGGTGGCCATTTTAACTGTGACTCTTCTGTTTGCTGTGATAGTGCATGCTTTAATGTTGCCTTACCATCCTTTCCAAATTTCTCCAAGGCTGCTTGCTGTGCTCCAGTGCATCCACCCTGGAAGGCCTTGGTAGAACACTGAGGAAAAGGGTACGCAAGTTCAATAAGCATGTTTGATGGTTTCTCCATACAATTGCATGCCTGTAAATAAATCCCTGAAGTTTGCTCCTGCTCTATCATCAAAACAATCTAATCCTTAAAAATATATAGTAAATTTGACTAGGTTAAGTAAAGTTTTAAAATGTAATTCACTTCAGGACATATGATAGGTTTTTAAAATGCTCATGTGAGGTGTGCATGTCCAAGGGAGAATATATCATACAACATTAATAGAACATCTATTAACTTTTGTTGGAACACAGTTTGGGAAATGCTGCTCTAAGGTTATGCCATTAATTGAGAATCTCACCAGACCAAAAACACAAGAGTAGAGAAGGCATTCAGTTTTGAATATGGGAACTAAGATTTTACATTTTATCAGGAAAGGTTTAGATTCTCTGTTTAGCAAGTTGCACACCCTCACCAGGATATGGTGGGGGAAAGAAGCAAGAATATATATATTTTTTAACGTTTTTATTGGAGTATAAATGCTTTACAATGGTGTGTTAGTTTCCGCTTTATAACAAAGTGAATCAGCTATACATATATCCCCATATCTCTTCCCTTTTTCATCTCCCTCCCTCCCACCCTCCCTATCCCACCCCTCTAACGTGGTCACAAAGCAGCGAGCTTATCGCCCTGTGCTATGTGGCTGCTTCCCACTAGCTACTGGTTTGACATTTGGCAGTGTATATATGTCCATGCCACTCTCTCACTTTGTCCCAGCTTACCCTTCCCACTCCCCATATCCCCAATCCATTCTCTAGTAGGTCTTTACTCATGTCATACCCCTAGGTTCTTCATGACAATTTTCTTCTTGTTTTTTTAGATTTCATATATATGTGTTAGCATACGGTATTTGTTTTTCTCTTTCTGACTTACTTCACTCTGTATGACAGACTCTAGGTCCATCACCTCATTACAAATAACTCAACTTCGTTTCTTTTTATGACTGAGTAATATTCCATTGCATATATGTGCCACATCTTCTTTATCCATTCATCTGTCGATGGACACTTAGGTTGCTTCCAAGTCCTGGCTGCTGTAAATAGAGCTGCAGTGAACATTTTGGTATATGACTCATTTGGAATTATGGATTTCTCAGGGTATATGCCCAGTAGTGGGATTGGTGCACCATATGGTAGTTCTATTTTTAGTTTTTTAAGGAACCTCCATACTGTTCTCCATAGTGGCTGTATTAATTTACATTCCTAGCAACAGTGCAAGAGGGTTCCCTTTTCTCCACACCCTCTCCAGCATTTATTGTTTGTAGATTTTTTGATGATAGCTATTCTGACTGGTGTGAGATGATATCTCATTGTAGTTTTGATTTGCATTTCTCAAATGATTAATGATGTTGAACATTCTTTCATGTGTTTGTTGGCAAGCTGTATATCTTCTTTGGAGAAATGTCTATTTAAGTCTTCTGCCCACTTTTGGATTGGGTTGTTTGGTTTTTTTGATATTGAGCTGCATGAGCTGCTTGTAAATTTCGGAGATTAATCCTTTGTCAGTTGCTTCATTTGCAAATATTTTCTCCCATTCTGAGGGTTGTTTTTTCGTCTTGTTTCCTTTGCTGTGCAAAAGCTTTTAAGTCTCATTAGGTACCATTTGTTTATTTTTATTTCCATTTCTTTAGGAGGTGGGTCAAAAAGGATCTTGTTGTGATTTATGTCATAGAGTGTTCTGCCTATGTTTTCCTCTAAGGGTTTTAGACTGTCTGCCTTACATTTAGGTCTTTAATCCATTTGGAGTTTATTTTTGTGTATGGTGTTAGGGAGTGTTCTAATTTCATTCTTTTACATGTAGCTGTCCAGTTCTCCCAGCACCACTTATTAAACAGGCTGTCTTTTCTTCATTGTATATTCTTGCCTCCTTTATCAAAAATAGGGTGACCATATGTGCGTGGGCTTATCTCTGGGCTTTCTGTCCTGTTCCATTAATCTATATTTCTGTTTTCGTACCCATACCATACTGTCTTGATTACTGTAGCTTTGTAGTATAGTCCGATGTCAGGGAGCTGTTTTTCTTTCTCAAGATTGCTTTACCTATTTGGGGTCTTTTGTGTTTCCATACAAATTGTGAAATTTTTTGTTCTAGTTCTGTGAAAAATGCCAGTGGTAGCCTTTGTTTTAGTTTTTGTTTCTGTTTTTTGCAGTATGCAGGCCTCTCACTGTTGTGGCCTCTCCCTTTGCGGAGCACAGGCTTCGGACGCACAGGCTCAGCAGCCATGGCTCACAGGCCCAGCTGCTCTGCGGCATGTGGGGTCTTCCCAGACCAGGGCATGAACCCGTGTCCCCTGCATCGGCAGGTGGACTCCCAACCACTGCACCACCAGGGAAGCCCAGCCAGTGGTAGTTTGATAGGGATTGCATTGAATCTGTAGATTGCTTTGGGTAGTAGAGACATTTTCACAATGTTGATTCTTCCAATGCAAGAATATGGTATATCTCTCCATCTGTTGGTATCATCTTTAATTTCTTTCATCAGTGTCTTATAGTTTTCTGCATACAGGTCTTTTGTCTCCTTAGGTAGGCTTATTCCTAGGTATTTTATTCTTTTTGTTGCAATGGTAAATGGGAGTGTTTCCTTAATTTCTCTTTCAGATTTTTCATCAATAGCGTATAGGAATGCAAGATTTCTGTGCATTAATTTTGTATCCTGCTACTTTACTAAATTCATTGATTAGCTCTAGTAGTTTTCTGGTAGCATATTTAGGAATCTCTATGTACAGTATCATGTCATCTCCAAACAGTGACAGCTTTACTTCTTTTTTTTCCAATTTGTATTCCTTTTATTTTTTTTCTTCTCTGATTGCTGTGGCTAAAACTTCCAAAACAATGTTGAATAATACTTGTGAGAGTGGGCAACCTCGTCTTCTTCCTGATCTTAGTGGAAATGGTTTCAGTTTTTCACTATTGAGGACAATGTTGGCTGTGGGTTTTTCATATATGGCCCTTATTATGTTGAGGTAAGTTCTCTCTATGCCTACTTTCTGCAGGGTTTTTATCATAGATGGGTGTTGAATTTTGTTGAAAGCTTTTTCTGCATCTATTGAGATGATCATATGGTTTTTATTTTTCAATTTGTTAATATGGTGTATCACATTGATTGATTTGCGTATATTGAAGATTCCTTGCATTCCTGGGATAAACCCCACTTGATCATGGTGTATGATCCTTTTAATGTGCTGTTGGATTCTGTTTGTTAGTATATTGCTGAGGATTTTTGCATCTATGTTCATCAGTGATATTGGCCTGTAGTTTTCTTTCTTTGTAACATCTTTGTCTGGTTTTGGTATCAGGGTGATGGTGGCCTTGTAGAATGAGTTTGGGAGTGTTCTTCCCTCTGCTATATTTTGGAAGAATTTGAAAAGGGTAGGTGTTAGCTCTTCTCTAAATGTTTGATAGAATTCGCCTGTGAAGCCATCTGGTCCTGGGCTTTCGTTTGCTGGAAGATTTTTAATCACAGTTTCAATTTCAGTGCTTGTTTTTGGTCTGTTTATATTTTCTATTTCTTCCTGGTTCAATCTCAGAAGGTTGTGCATTTCTAAGAATTTATCCATTTCTTCCAGGTTGTCCATTTTATTGGCATAGAATTGCCTGTAGTAATCTCTCATGATCCTTTGTATTTCTGCAGTGTCAGTTGTTACGTCTCCTTTTTCATTTCTAATTCTATTGATTTGAGTCCTCTCCCTTTTTTTCTTGATGAGTCTGGTTAATGGTTTATCAATTTTGTTTTCCTTCTCAAAGAACCAGCTTGTAGTTTTAATGATTTTTGCTATCATTTCCTTCATTTCTTTTTCATTTATTTCTGATCTGATCTTTATGATATCTTTTCTTCTGCTAACTTTGGGGTATTTTTGTTCTTCTTTCTATAATTGCTTTGCATGTAAGGTTAGGTTGTTTATTTGAGATGTTTCTTGTTTCTTAACGTAGGATTGTATTGGTATAAACTTCCCTCATAGAAATGTTTTCGCTGCATCCCATAGGTTTTGGGTTGTCATGTTTTCATTGTCATTTGTTTCTAGGTATTTTTTGATTTCCTCTTTAATTTCTTCAGTGATCTCTTGGTATTAAGTAGTGTATTGTTTAGCTTCCATGTGTTTGTATTTTTTACAGACTTTTTCCTGTAACTGATATCTAATCTCATAGCGTTGTGGTCAGAAAAGATACTTGATACGATTTCAATTTTCTTAAATTTACCAAAGCTTGATTTTTGACCCAAGATATGATCTATCCTGGAGAATGTTCCATGAGCAGTTGAGAAGACTGTGTATTCTGTTGTTTTTGGATGGAATGTCCTATAAATATCAATTAAGTCCATCTTGTTTAAAGTATCATTTCAAGCTTTTGTTTCCTTATTTATTTTCATTTTGAATGATCTGTCCATTGGTGAAAGTGGGGTTTTAAAGTCCCCTGTTATGATTGTGTTACTGGCGATTTCCCCTTTTATGGCTGTTAACATTTGCCTTATGTATTGAGGTGCTCCTATGTTGGGTGCATAAATATTTACAATTGTTATATCTTCTTCTTGGATCGATCCCTTGATCATTATGTAGTGTCCACCTTTGTCTCTTGTAATAGTCTTTGTTTTAAAGCCTATTTTATCTGATATGAGAATTGCTACTCCAGCTTTCTTTTGATTTCCATTTTCATGGAATACCTTTTTCCAGCCCCTCACTTTCAGTCTGTATGTGTCCCTAGTTCTGAAGTGGCTCTCTTGTAGACAGCATATATATGGATCTTGTTTTTGTATCCATTCAGCCAGTCTGTGTCTTTTGGTTGGAGCATTTAATCCAGTTACATTTAAGGTAATTATCGATATGTATGTTCCTATTACCATTTTCTTAATTGTTTTGGGTTTGTTATTGTAGATTGTTTCCTTCTCTTGTGTTTCCTGCCTAGAGAAGTTACTTTAGCATGTGCTGTAGAGCTGGTTTGGTGGTGCTAAATTCTCTTAGCTTTTGTTTGTCTGTAAAGGTTTTAATTTCTCTGTCAAATCTGAATGAGATTCTTGCTGGGTAGAGTAATCTTGGTAGTAGGTTTTTTTCCTTTCATCACTTTAAATATGTCCTGCCACTCCCTTCTGGCTTGCAGAGTTTCTGCTGGAAGATCAGCTGTTTACCTTATGGGGATTCCCTTGTGTGTTATTTGTTGTTTTTCCCTTGCTGCTTTTAATATTTTTGATTTGTATTTATTTTTTGATAGTTAGATTAATATGTGTTTTGGTGTGTTCCTCCTTGGATTTTTCCTGTATGGGACTCTCTGTGCTTCCTGGACTTGATTAACTATTTCCTTCCCATATTAGGGAAGTTTTCAACTATAATCTCTTCAAAGATTTTCTTGGTCCCTTTCTTTTTCTCTTCTTCTTCTGGGACCCCTATAATTCGAATATTGGTGTGTTTAATGTTGTCCCAGAGGTCTTTGAGACTGTCCGCTGTTCTTTGCATTCTTTTTTCTTTATTCTGCTCTGAGGTAGTGGTTTCCACTATTTTATCATCCTGGTCACTTATCCGTTCTTTTGCCTACGTTATTCTGCTATTGATCCCTTCTAGAGAACTTTTAATTTCATTTATTGTGTTGTTTATCACTGTTTGTTTGCTCTTTAGTTCTTCTAGGTCCTTGTTAAACATTTCTTGTATTTTCTCTATTCTATTTCCAAGGTTTTAGATCATCTTTACTATCATTATTCTGAATTCTTTTTCAGGTAGACTGCCTATTTCCTCTTCATTTGTTAGGTCTGGTGGGTTTTTGCTTTGCTCTTTCGTCTGCTGTGTGTTTCTGTGTCTTCTCACTTTGCTTAACTTACTGTGTTCAAGGTCTCCTTTTTGCAGTCTGCAGGTTCGTACTTCCCGTTGTTTTTGGTGTCTGTCCCCAGTGGCTAAGGTTGGTTCAGTGGGTTGTGTAGGCTTCCTGGTGGAGGGGACTAGTGCCTGTGTTCTGGTGGATGAGGCTGAAACTTGTCTTTCTGGTGGGCAGATCCATTTCTGGTGGTGTGTTTTGGGGTGTCTGTGGCCTTATTATGATTTTAGGCAGCCTCTCTGCTAATGGATAGGTTTGTGTTCCTGTCTTGCTAGTTGTTTGGCATAGGGTATCCAGCACTGTAGCTTGCTGGTCTTTGAGTGGAGCTGGGTCTTGGTGTTGAGATGGAGCACTCTGGGAGATTTTCACCATTTGATATTACGTGGAGCTGGGAGGTCTCTTGTGGAACAGTGTCCTGAAGTTGGCTCTCCCACCTCAGAGGCGCATCCCTGACGCCTGGCTGGAGCACCAAGAGCCTGTCATCCACACAGCTCAGAATAAAAGGGAGAAAAAAGAAAGAAAGAAGAAGGTAAAATCAAATAAAGTAAAATAAAAGAAAATAGTTATTAAAATAAAAAATAATTATTTAAAAAATTTTTAAGTAATTAAAAAAAAAGAAAGAAGAGAGCAACGAAACCAAAAAACAAATCCACCAATGATAACAAGTGCTAAAAACTCTACTTAAAAAAAAAAAAAAAAGGACAGAACCCTAGGACAAATGGTAAAAGCAAAGCTATACAGACAAAATCACATACAGACACATACACATACACACTCACAAAAAGAGAAAAAGGGGGAAAAATATATATCGTGGCTCCCAAATTCCACCTCCTCAATTTTGGATGGTTTGTTGTCTAATCAGGTATTCCACAGATGCAGCGTACATCAAGTTGATTGTGGAGATTTAATCCGCTGCTTCTGAGGCTCCTGGGAGAAATTTTCCTTTTTCTTCTTTGTTTGCACACTTCCTGGGGTTCTGCTTTGGATTTGGTCTCACCTCTGCATCTAGGTCACCTGAGAACGTCTGTTCTTCATTCAGACAGGACGGGGTTAAAGGAGCAGCTGATTCGGGGGCTCTGGCTCACTCAGGCCGGTGGGGAGGGAGGGGTACGGATGCAGGGCGTGCCTGCGGCAGCAGAGGCCAGCATGACGTTGTACCAGCCTGAGGCGCGCCGTGTGTTCTCCCGGGGAAGTTGTCCCTGGATCACGGGACCCTGGCCGTGGCGGGCTGCACAGGCTCCCGGGAGGGGAGGTGGGGATAGTGACCTGTGCTTGCACACAGTCTTCTTGGTGGCGGCAGCAGCAGTCTTAGCGTCTCATACCCGTCTCTGGGGTCCGCGCTGTTAGCCACGGCTCGTGCCGTCTCTGGAGCTCCTTTAAGCGGCGCTCTTAATCCCCTCTCCTTACGCACCAGGAAACAAAGAGGGAAGAGAAAGTCTCTTGTCTCTTCTGCAGCTCCAGACCTTTTCGCAGACTCCCTCCCGGCCAGCCATGGTGACTAACCCCCTTCAGGCTGTGTTCACGCCGCCAACCCCAGTCCTCTCCCTGCGCTCTGACCTAAGCCTGAGCCACAACTCCCAGCCCCCGCCCGCCCAGGCGGATGAGCAGACAAGCCTCTCGGGCTGGTGAGCGCTGGTCAGCACCGATCCTCTGTGCGGGAATGTCTCCGCTTTGCCCTCCGCACCCCTGTTGCTGAGGTCTCCTCCATTAATCCGAAGCTTCCCCCCTCCGCCACCTGCAGTCTCCGCCCGCGAAGGGGCTTCCTAGTGTGTGGAAACCTTTCCTCCTTCACAGCTCCCTCCCACTGGTGCAGGTCCCGTCCCTATTCTTTGTCTCTGTTTTTTCTTTTCTCTTTTACCCTACCCAAGTACGTGGGGACTTTCTTGTCTTTTGGGAGGTCTGAGGTCTTCTGCCAGCGTTCAGTAGGTGTTCTGTAGGAGTTGTTCCACGTGTAGATGTATTTCTGATGTATCTGTGGGGAGGAACGTGATCTCCGCGTCTTACTCTTCCACCATCTTGAAGCTCCTCCGAAGCTAGAATATTGATTCAATCATTCTTTAAATCTCAGTTTCTTCATGTGAAAATAAATTTGCTGAACTAGATGATCTCTAAGTCCCTACTAGAAGTAAGATTCAGTTTGAAACTCTGATCCTAATACTAATATATCACATATATGGTATAACTTGATGCTAAGAAATTTCCTCCATTTGAATATTATCCTCAAAAATATTTTGAAAACTATAATGCATCTTCTTTTTTTCCCCTAACTATGCCAACAAGAACAGATCATGTCCTTTTTTCTTTCAGAGGCAGCCACTGTGAGCCAGCCTGGGAGAACAGCTCCTTGTTCCTAAGCTAACAAAACACTCAGGCTGGAAGTGGGTTCCTAGAGACAGCTGTCCTGGGGAATGGGATATAAAATCTCGAATGGATTTCAGAAACTGAGAAGATGTTTACTGTTGGTTTAATTCCACTTAAACTTTTTAATCACCCAAGATTTTTTATTCACTATTTACTCCTTTTGCTCTAGACTTCCTTTCATTCCTTTAGCAGTTTAAAATATTGACGGCAATTAAAAGAAAAATGAGGATGTCTTTTGTTTTACACCTATTTTGTGATTACAAAAGCAAGACATACATATTATAGAGACAGAAAAGACCTTCGCACCTATAGAAAAGACTTTCTTGTCACCTATAACTACTTCTTATCTGAAGTCACTTATTCGAGAATTCCATTTTTTGACAAAAACTTCTACATTTGGAGCTTGCTTATTCAACTACTCCAAATTACGGTCAATCTTCAACCTTTCTGGAAACACATGTCCACTGAACCCTCTGTTTACTGTCAATACATCAAGAGCACATTAGGAGCCTCCCCCTTTCAGCTTAAGTTACTCGGTCCATCATTACAGGAAAATTCCTGTCAGTATTCTAAACTCTCTTGCTCCTCTGTCTTTATATCTCAGTGGTGTGGCAAAATCCCACCTCTGCATGTTTTCTTTCTCCATTCCTGCCCTGAGTGGCTGAGCACTGCTGGAGAAAGTCCACCATCAGGGCAGACTAACATCACTATGAATTCATAGTATCAACTTCAAATGAGCTCTACCTGACCACCTTCTACCTGCCTGCCTACGGTAGTTCTCAGAACCTCATGCTCACTTTCTAAAATGACTACATAAAGTGCCCTCATTTTTCTCAAGCCTCCAACATTCCCACTCTAAATTATCCTCTTTACGTGAAGGACATGATGTGTCCTTTTATTTCACAGAGGAAACAAAGATCATCTTGCTCAGTATGTCAGCTTACTTCTAAACCCTTCCCATTACACCTGTAAGAAAAAAGATACTGCCCATCTCCTCTCTGAGAACTAACTCTCTTCCTCGGCTTTTATTTATTATCCTCAAAAATATTCATTCAGGACCATGGTAGTATAGATAGATCGTTTCATCTAGTAGTTTCATCTACTCTGACCTTCACAAAAACTTTATATATTATTTCTTACCTTTCTTATATTTTCAAATCACACACATGCACACACAGACACATACACACACACAATCTGAATTCATCTTTCCCAGTGGGACTTAACCAAAGTCAAATCCCTGGCAATCAATCAATCAATCACCTCCCTTTATCCCCACATCACCCTGTATATAAGATATATTCCTTATCCCCTTACTTCCCACTCTCTTTATCAAAATAGCTCTTGCTAAGTTAACCAAAGGCATTCACTATCTAAACCCAAAGGGCATTTTTGTCCTCACCATACACAACTTATCAGCAGTTTTGACATGGTTGACCTCTCCCTCCTGGTTTTCAAGACAGCATCTCATCTAGTTTTCTTGCAATCTCTCTGTTTCTCTCTGTTTTTCCCCCTTCTTCAGAGTCATTAAATGGAGGATTTTCTATGGTTTTTTTCTATGTCATCTTTTCTCCTCATTCTGTCTTCTGCTCTTAGGAATTTTATCCAGTAGGATTCAGTTATCAATCATAAGCCAATGACTCCAGTGAATTTATTTCTCCACCCCATTCATTCATTCATTCTATAAATATTTATTAAATGCATACAATATTCTAGTCACTAGAGATAAGACAGTGAATGAATTCAGACTTTTCTGAGTTTAAACCCATATATCAACTGCCTGCTAGTATATCCACTTGGATGCTTCAAAGGCAATTAACATGCCTTAAACCAAAAACATAATCTCCCTCTCAAGTCTAATTCTCTTCCCAAATACTTACCTTAATAACTGGCACCACCTTCCAAACAGTTGCTCAAACTAGAAACCTAGGAGTCTTCTTCACTTTTCCCCGATCCTTCACCTCCATATATAATCCATCATCAAGTCCATTTCATTGTTACCTCCTAAATATATTTTGATTCAATCCATTTGATGCTGTGTCCACCTTCATCTCCTTAATCCAATGTACCATCATCACTTAGCTATACTGCTGCTATAATCCCCCAGTTAGGTTCCCTGATTCTGCTTCTCCTCCTTCTAATCTCTTTTCTGTACTGCACAAGAGAATGAAATTTTAAAAACACAAATCTTATATTATGCTCCCTAACCCCTATGCACTACCATACTCGGCCTCCTCTCATTTCTTCAAATGCTCCATCTTACTACAGGGATTCTACAATGCTGTTCCTCTGTGAAAGAATGCTCTCCTAATCCTCCTACCCCATGCACCTGCTAAAATCTCCTACCCACAAGTCAGGTTTTCGTACATTTGTCAGTTCTTCAGTGAACTAAACCCCAAATTATGCTAGGTTCCCTATTGTATGCTTTTACGGTGCCCTTCTTAGCACTTATCACAGTTGTAATTTTACATTTATTTGTGTGACTTTTTAATATTAATGTCTTCTCCAATATATTAGAAGCATAATGATAGCAAAGGCTATTTTATTTTTGCTCACTATTGAATGAACAGCTCTCTAATATAGTGCCTATCACATGTTAGGTTTTAACGAAGACTTGTTACATTAATTAATTAATAAACAAGGAGGAAAACAAATCACTCAAAATCCCATTGCCTAAAAATAAGCAGTTATATTTTGATGTATTTCCTTCCAATAATTTTAATGCAAACATACTTTGATATTTTTATATAGATACTACATATATAATTTTAATTATAATCTTTACATCAAATCCCAAGAACTTTCTAAAGTTGTTAACTATTTTTCAAAAACTCCATTTTAATGGCTACATATTATTCCAACTTATGTGTCTACCCTAATGTATATAAGCACTATGCTATTATTAGGATTTTTCCGATAGCTTTATTGTTATAAATAATGTTACAGCAACGATTTTTGTACATTTTATGCATTTAAATTTATGGCTACTTACACAGGACAAATTCCTAAAATAGGGTAAATTCTGGAGTTATGATGTATAAATTTTGTTAAGCCTTGGGAATACCTGGGTACTAAGAATGCAAGAACAATGAACTGTATTGCAGCATTTACATATTTCTATGTTAAAACAAATTACTCAGATTTAGATCGCAAGTCAGGGATAGACTAATCAGTTCATTGCAAGCATTTACTGAAACTTTTAAAACTATACCTTGTGCATAGTTTACTCCAGGGCAAGACTGACAAAATATTTTTCAGGATGGACTTATTTTTCAGCTCTGTGCCCTAGTGTCCTGAAAAGAACACTTTTCAGTATTTGAGAAAATACTTTCCCAGTTTGGGGATTATTTTTCTGCTTTACAAATCTGGTAACACTACTGGTAGTTCAATAGGGTTCTTCACAATATGTTCCAGGAAAATTTGACACTTTACAAAATGAACATAAATATATCCTAAAGACTCTGCTAATTGTATATGCTTAAAAGTTGCTCCAAACATTTCTCTGGATAAATTAATCAAGGTCCAGTATCCTGGGATAGGGTAAGAGATTAAATAAAACATTAAGGGCTAAGGCTTCAGGAAGGTGAAATTATCTGGAATGCTGTATACTCTCTCCTTGCCTTCTCCAATTATAGGATTCCTTTTTGGGAGGTTTCCACACAAGAGTCTCAATTAGAAGAGTCTATTAACAAAAACAAAGCCTTCTAGACAAGTGTTTTTTGCAAGAATATTACATTCAAAACAATTGCAGCAACACTTTCAATAATATGTTTATAATATTTCCGATGCTTGGTATAAAAGTCAGAATCAGCCATTTTTCATTCTGAGAAGATTCAATTCTCAGTCTACTATGTAAGCACACATCAAGCTAGGAAAAGAAATCTATGCACAGCATGACCTACTTTTGATGTACTGAATTTCTTCTCAAAAAGAATTAAAAACTGTCATTTAAAAAATCTAGCCAGAACTGCATTAATACTATGGCTATAAAAGCATATTTCACCATAGTAAGAATGAGTTGTATTTTTCATGAGGTTTTACAACAATAACTTTTAGGTGTATTTTGCTGTTATATACACTAATATAAATCCTCTCAGTTCTCAGAATATATTTAAATTCATAGTCATATCCTCAGTTGCCTATTCTGGTACACAATTCTTTTTGTAAAGGAAAGAACTGCCTTTATTAAGGTAGGTTAAATTTTGGTACTATGACTATTCATATTTTTGTCATACAATTACCATGTTTTTCATTTAGACATGCTCAGAGATACCCTTGCTTTTATAGCAGAATTTTATTTTTATTACCTAATTCTTCTGCTTTTGTTGTTATAAAATGCATTATAGGTTTTTAAATTTTTTTCTAACATTCACAACTCCATGACATATGCATATATACCCATTTTACAGATGAGGATATTGAAGTTCATAAATGTTAAATAATCTGCCTTGAGTTCAATAACTAGAAAAGAATAAAAGCAGGATTTGAACCAAGTTCTTTTGGGCTCTACACCTCTGCTCTTTCTACTATATCAGGTAACAAATCACATGACTGTGCTACCTGTAGTTGTGAGCATCACTGATGATGTAATTTTTGGCCTGTTTTTAGCATTCAGTAAATGACAGCTACATATTGTCATCATCATCATTTCTATTGTGTCATCTAGATATGAGCATGCCTTCACCAGAAAAATATCCTATCAACAAGTCCTTTTCAATCATAGCATATTCTTTTCCTTGCCTATGCTTCCTCTCTCTTACCCTAAACAACCTACTACATGAATGATGTATCATTCTGTATTTTCTCCTCCACGTACACAAGTTAAGGACAGTAGTAGTAGAGCAGAAAGAACACAGGCTTTTGAGTCAGGTAGAGCTGCACTTGACTCCCAACATCACCACTTACAACTAAATAACTATGGACATTACTTAACTTCTCTGAGATGAAGATCTTTTCATCTGTTAAGGGAATAACGATTCCTGTCTTAGAGCATTTGTAGATTAGAAACAATGCATGCATATAGTAGGTACTCTGTAAATAACTTCTCTTAATACCCTATGTTTCAGTTAAATCAGACCACATACCATCCCCCACCCCCCACCCCCACACTGTCTGTGCTTTGCCACACCGCTGGTCTGTAATTCTCTCCCCAGCCCACTGTCATCCAATTCATTATTCAACCTTAGTTCAAAAGTCACTTCCATTAAGCTTTCCCAAGTCCTACTAACCAGAAAACAGCTCTCTTTTATCTGAACTGCTGTAGCACTTGGAACTTGCTTATTAGACCCACTGTATCTTATTTCAAAATGTTTACTTTTATCTAACTATTGTCACTAAACTGTAAGATCTGTTGATTACATGGACAACAATTTAATCTTCTCTTTTCTCCAAAGCACCTAGGTAGTACCTGGCACTCAATAAATGGGTGAATATATTAAATATATAAAGTTTTTATGAAATCTGTATTCTTTCTTTAATAGTCTCAAAATCACTTAATTTAAAATGTGCAGAAACTCTTGAGTTAACAGTTTTAAAGATATGACCCATTTTTAAAGCGACTAAATAAAAAATTCTACTCCTTGACCCTTCTCTAGAGAACACCTCTACAAGGATAGATATGAATAAACTGGAATTTCCAGAAGAGCCTTCAAAGCACTGAGGTACACTGTGGAAATGTAGCCTGCAACAAAAGGGATGGGAAGATTGCAACGTTGTGGTCTAAAAAGGAGAAGTGATGTGGAAAATCAGACAGAAAAAAAAGTGATTCTAATGAGAATGAACATCTTTTGGTGAAGAAAACTTCTTAATGTATTTGTGAGAAATCAAACAATTTTATTCATTATTGACTCTTGTATTAGTAAGGGTTCTCCAGAGAAATAGAACCAGTAAGTGTGTGTGTGTGTGTGTAAAAAATAAGGAATTGACTGATGTGATTATGGAGGCTGAGAAGTCCCATGATCTGCCATCTGCAAGCTGGAATCACAGGAGAGCCTGGGGGGGGGTAGTTCCAGTCCAAGTCTAAAGGCCTGAGAACCAGAAGCCCCATCGGTGTCAGTCCCAGCCTGAGAGCAGGAGAAGGTCAATGTCCCAGCTCAAGCAGTCAGGAAGAGAGGGAGGCAAAGAGGGAGGGAGGGTGAGAGGGAAGGAGAGAGAGAGAAAGAGAGAGAGAGGGAAATTGAGATTGAGAGAATTCTCCCTTCCTCCATCTTTTTGTTCTAATCAGGCCCTCTAGGGATTGGATAATACCCAGCTACATCTGGGGGAGGAAAAGCTGCTTTATTCTATCTACTGATTCAAATGCTAATCTCATCTAGAAACACCATCACAAACACACCTAAAAATAATGCTTAGCCAAATATCTGGGCACCCCATGATCCAGTCAAGTTAACAAATAAAATTAACCATCACAACCCTCAAGTTTAAGAGGATGTAATTTTGGCAAAAATAGGAAGTTCAGCAAAACCCAGACCACAGGAGCTAATAGCTCCTTAGCCTGCTGCTGAGCACAGCCATAAGTCCATAGGTGAATCACTGAAGAAAGGCCCTGGGCCGAGGCACAAAGTAGGCACTGAAATTCAGCGGGTACTCAGCCTGCCAAGCCTACCAAGCTGGCCTGGGGCTGCCCGCACCCAGAGGAAAGGTGCCTTTTTAAAATTTGCTGAGTAGCTAAAGCCTGAAAGGTTGTAACAGGAGACCTGGAAAGCTGTTCCAAATTGTCTCCTATGGTCGACAATAGCCTGTCGATAAACCCTTCTGGCATTCTGATAAAAGGTTGCCTCTTCTTTTCCCTAGTAGATATGATTCCCTTAAAACTGCCTGCTTGGGGCTTCCCTGATGGCCCAGTGGTTGAGAGCCCCCTGCCGATGCAGGGGACACGGGTTCATGTCCCGGTCCGGGAAGATCCCACATGCCGCGGAGCGACTGGGCCCGTGAGCCATGGCCGCTGAGCCTACGTGTCTGGAGCCTGTGCTCCGCAACGGGAGAGGCCACAACAGTGAGAGGCCCGCGTACCGCAAAAAACAAAAACAAAAACAAAAACAAAAACTGCCTGCTTGTAAACTGGGGCCGTAAATGCTAAAAGAGTTCAAAAGTATTCAGTGTGGCAAGACCTCACCTGTGCTTTCACTATATATAAATTATTTTAGGGCAAGAAAAACATCTAAAAGTATTAAATATAGATAGTTCTTTGATGAATCTTTGAGAATAGACACGCTTTCAATCTATTGTTTTACTTAAGAATAAAAGAGTCTTAAGTGGGAATCCCACTATTTATGCATAAGGCATCAGATAAAGACTTGTCACTTGTGCTCCTGAGAAGGAGACTTTCCCCCTACTCCTCCCACTTCTAAAGAGGCACTCTCTCAAGCTTGTTTCTTTAAAAGCTTTAGAAAGTAGGGGGAAGAAAAAAAGGATGACAATGTCATTCCATGTGACAGGCATAGCGTACAATGAGAACTCCTCTGCCACTCACCTAAGTGTATTACATTCCACTGAGAAAAATTCTGATTCTCTGCAATCTGGACCTCAAACCACTGAGTTATCATAATTGTGAACTTGCATCCTGGCTTGCTTAGAGCCTCCCTCCCACATAAGCCATAAAAGCAGCAGTATCAGGAAGCCTGAGGGTAGGATCACTTTGTGTGGGACAGTAAGAGAACAGAGGGCAAGAGCACAGAAGGTAGGGTCTGTGCTCTAGGGCGTCACAGAACCTTAGGGAGGTGATGGGAGGAGGCTTCCCTCGCTCAAAGGCTGGAACAATGTGGAAACAATTATACAGGTGAGAACACTGAACAAAATAGGCCAGGAGAAGCACCAGTAGTTCCTGCTCCCCAGGGTGCCCTGCTCTTCACCCTATCCTGATGGGAATTCCACCCACCCTTAAGGACCAGATAAATGCCCCTCCAGGAAGCCTTTCCTAATCTTCCTCTTCTTCCTTTCCCCTCCTTCTTCCTCTCCTCTGCTAGTACATGCTGAGAATTCAGCTTGACTTCCTCAGTAGTATCAACCTGTATTGCACTTAGCCCTCTTTAGCAGTATTTAAGTTTGTCTTGTTCATTGTGGTGGTATCTTTCTGTATTTATCTCCCATATAAACCACAGATGACTTGGGGGTGGGACCAAACCCTGTTCATTCCTATATACACACCCAGCACTTGGCACATACAGTGCTAGGCATACATAGGCCCTCCCACGGGCTGCTCCACCTGCCCGGAAAACACCTCCCTATTCTTGACCCACCCACCAACCCTTTAACCTAGTTTACTACTACTTCTTAAGAGGGAACAATTTATCACCCCACTCCTCATACGTCTGTTTGTGAGGAACTCCCATCGTGACATTTATGGCCTTTGGTCCCGCTCTGACTCATTCCTCCATCCTAGGACAAGGACTGCCACCTGCAGTGTTTGTGAGAAGGGAATAAGTACACCCAGTCCTACCCTTGTCTTACTCTCTATTCCAGGTTTCATGAGGCTGTATTCTGGTCTGCAATCTCGCCTTCAGTCTTCAAGCACAAACTCAGTTCAGAGGTGCATCAGCAGGCTTACCTGACTACATATGTAAGCCATATCCGAAACTGTATCAGTAATAAGCTGACATTTTGATTTCCATCTGTCTGACTCCTTTGTCTTTCTCTCATTTGTTTTCAAACTCAAGCAGGAGGGGGTATTATGTACTGTCCACCTAATATCTCAATACTAACTAGTCATACTTCAGATTGTAACAAACATTTCACTTCCTTGGAAATGCTTTCCTGACCACTGACACTTGGTTGGGTCCTCCTGTACTATATATACATACATACATACATACATATACATATATATATATTTTTTCTCCTTCATGGAACTTATTTAATAGCATGTGTGTCTGTAGGACTGCTTTCTTAAACTTTTTATTACAGAACATTTCAAACATACCCAGAAGTAGAGATCCACACACACCCATCAATGAGCTTCATCAATTATCTACTCAATTTCATTTCATCTACAACCCCCACCTCCCCCACAAACCCAGACAACTTTGAAGAAAATATGCCAGACATCATGTCATTTTATCTGTAAATATTTTATCTGTAAATATTCTAGCACATACCTCTAATATATAAGCACTAACCTCTGTTAGTTTTTTTTTACTTAACCTATTTGTGGGATCACTTATTTTGATGATTGTTTCTACACACACCCAATCCCTCCCTAGGATTAAAAACTTCGTATGTCAGAGATATTGTCAATTTTGTCCCAACTATATACCTGGTACGTGGTAGGTGCTTGATAAATTAAATGTAAAGAAGAAATTTTAAAAGGGAATACAGAAAATCACTTGCAACTTGGGGGCCAGCCAGCATCTATTCCCCTTCTTTTGGTAACAGTACCCCAACTTTTCCCCAACTCTCAGTTCCTATGATTCAAAAAGTACTGGCTACCACCCCCAGCTCCAGGGGTATGGCACATGGATCAGGTCTGACAAAACAAAACAATGCAACCTCCTGGTCGACAAAATTGGTTTAGTGATGAGCACAGGACCCAATCAAAAACAATGCAATGCTGGGAACTTGCTGGGAAGCCAGGAGAGAGGCAAGTACTTTCTCCTACTGGATCTGAACCTGGAGAATGAGAGGCTAATGTCACTGCAAAGACAGAGTGTATTTGAAAATGGGTCTGATGCAGAGGAAATAGAACAAGAGATGGAGGGAAAAATCAGGTCCTGGAGAAAGCACTTAAGTACCTGAGTCAGACCTCATGGGAGTCAAACCTACCTGTGGATTTTTAAAGTTGCATTACTCAATAAACACACTGTTGGCTTAAACGAGCTTCAGTTACGTTTTCCTGTAACTCAGCTTAGAGTTCCTGTCAGATTACAAGGGAAGAGGGAAAATATAAAAAGCAAAGAGAAACCCCAAAGCCGTTTGAACGATATAGTATATCCTTTTTCAGTCTAGTACTGTGTCTAGTACTCACATAACCTGAGTCCTCACGGCAGATCAAGCCTCTAGGTCTCAGATCCCTCATTTATAAGATAAGGGGAACTAAGTGGTCTTTAAATCCCCTTTGAGAGATTCTGTGAGTTTAGTGGGGAAAACCTGGGAAAGCACATGAGGGATCTGGACTTCCTTGCTGGAATAGCATCTGCTTACTGGCATATCTATTTTTTTTGGTTTAATTAATTTTTAAAGCATTTTATATCTTCCAGGAAAAAAAAAAAAAAACCTTCCAAAATGAGAAAGACCCCTGCTCAGCATTTCTCTGATAGGCAGTACATACTCTGTAGGAAAAATAAGTTTTTCCTCGCTCGCTGTGGCCCAAGATTGTAAGGTCAGCATCATGAAAATACATTCAGATATTAGACATGATCAACAGGGAGTCAGAGGTATGCATTTTAAAATTTTCCCCAGCGGAGACTTTGCCTTCTGCAAAGAATAAGCTCGCCTTAGCTGCCATGGAAATCACTTGTTTCCTCTTAAACACATGTGTCTTTATTTCAAACACCTCTATTTGGAACAGTATGAAAATGTTCACCTGGTTGAGAGACAAATCTCAGAACACTTACAGGAAACAAAAAAATTCAGCTATATTTAGGATTCTCTTGGCTTTAAAGTCTGAAATGATTCTTAAATTCTGTTAGGTGAAAATACATTTATGGAATTGCATCTGGAATTTACTTTTATTGAAGGGGGTCAGAATAAAGTGTGGTGGGAAAAAAATGACCTCAAGAAGCACAGAGATAGGTCCCTGGCTATAGGCCTCCTATTTGCTACCTGGTCTCCCACTGTGTCAGAAGGAAAGACACCTAGACAATTAAAGAACCCACTTCCCTTTTATATTCTCCTCCACAAGAAGATACATGAGCTGAAAATATTGGTCATTTGAAAGACACCTTCCTTGATCTCGCTGAGTCTGTAGTTATCCAAATTTCTAGTTGTAAAGATTTTTAGGGGGCAGTTTGACAATATAGATATCAAAGCCTTAAAAGTAGGCATACCCTTTGTGGCATCTAAATGGCTCCAAATAGTCCTTGCTGCCTGTATTCAACCCTTGGTGTAGTTCCCTGCCTCCAGGAAGTGGGTATGAGCCTGCGTTAGCATCCTATGGCTGCTGTAATAAATTATTACAAATTGAGTGGCTTAAAACAACACAAAGTTATTATCTTAGACTTCTGGGGATCAGAAGTTCAAAATGGGTCACAATGGGCTAATATCAAGGTGCTGACAGGGGTGCACGTCTATGGAGGCTCTAAAGGAGAATCTGTTTCCTTGCTTTTTTCATCTTCTACAGGCTGCCTGCATTTCTTGGCTTGTGGCCTCCTTCCAGATAGCAATCATTATCACTCCAACATCTGCTTCTGTAGTCACATCTCCTCCTCTGCCTATAATTCTCCTGACTCCCTGTTTTACTTATCGGGACCCTTGTGGTTACATTGGACCCACCTGGATAATCCAGGATAATCTACCTGTCTCAAAATCCTAACTTAGTAATATTTTCAAATTCCCTTTGGTGATAAAAGATAATATATTCACAAGTTCCATTGTTTTAGGACATCTTTGAGGGGCCATTGTTCTGCTTACCACAGTGACCAATAGAAAATGGCAGAACTAACAGTATGTGATTTTCTTTATGAGGTCATGAAAGGCATTCCAACGTCTGTCTTGCTTTCTGGAATGTTCTGTTCTGTGGAAGTCAGCTGCCACATATGAGGACACTCAGGCAGCGCTGTGGAGAGGCTCACTGGAGGAGAACAAAGCCTTCCCACCCACAGCAAGCACCAGTTTACCAGCCATGTGCATGAGCCACCATGCAGTGGATTCTCCAGCCTTGGTCAAGCTGTTAGATGACTGCAGCCCAGCCAACATCTGACTGCAGCCTCAGAAAAGACCCTGCCTAGCCACTCCTGAATCCCTGATCTAATAATAAAGGGTTATTTTCATTTTATGTCTCTAAGTTTTGGGCTGATTTATTATGCAGCATTATAACTAATATACCCTTTAACCCAACTATTTCACTCCTAGGAATGGAATCAGTTGTATGTGGAAAGTATCCATATAAAGGATGAAAATGTATCATGTTGCCTAACATAAAAATCATGTTGTCAAACAATGGTTTTCAAATTATTTCTAGGTAGAACCTCTTGTTTAAGTAAAATTTAAGAGAAGCTTGTACAATAAAAGCTGACAGCAGAAACTAACACAACATTGTAAAGCAACTATATCCCAATTTAAAAAAAAAAAGGCTGAGTCTTTTCAGGTTGATGTTCAGGTTGAGATAGGTCAGATTCCCAGGGCCAGAGCCCGGCTCAGGATGGGATTCATGTCCTTATAAGAAGAAGAAGAAGAGACCAAAGCTCTTTCTTTCTCTTATGACCATGTGAGGATATACTGAGAAGATGGCGGTCTGTAGGCCAGGAAGAGAGCTCTCACCAGGAGCCAGATCTACTGGCACCTTGATTTTGCACTTCCCAGAAATAAGCAGCCCAAGCTGACTAAAAAAGGGCCCACTCTAATGCTGTCACTTAACCTTAATTACTTCTTTAAAAGTCCTATCACAGTCACTTCTAGGTACTGGGAGTTAGGATTTCAACATATGAACTTGGGGGAGGACACAATTCAGCCCATAATATCAATTAAGTACCTATTCCAACTAAAAAAATAATTAGCTAAAAAATAATAAACTGACACCATGATTGCTAGGATCCGTGATACTCAGGAATGTCATTGTATGCTATTACATGTTCATACTGGTTATAAAAGACTTTTTAACATAAGTAAAAATATAGCTCTCTTAAGAGTGGCTATCAGCCCTTCACAAAAATTAACTCAAAATTAATCACATTTCGTAAAACTCAAAACTATAAAACTCCTAGAAAATAACGTAGGAGAAAACCTAGATGAATTTGGGTATAGCAATAACTTTTTAGATACAACACCAAAGGAACAATTCATGAAGGAAATAATCAATAAGCTGGGCTTTATTAAAATTAAAAACTTATGTTCTACAAAAAGCAATGTCAAGAGAATAAGTCAAGCCACAGACTGGGAGGAAATATTTGCAAAACATACATCTGATAAAGGACTGTTATCCAAAATAGATAAGAACTCTCAAAACTCAACAAGAAAAAGAACAACCCAATTAAAAAATGGGCCAAAGACATAAACAGATACCTCAACAAAGAAGGTAAACAGATGGCAAATAAGCATATGAAAAGATGCTCCATAGCAAATGTCATCAAGGAAAGGCAAATTAAAACAATAAGATCCCACTACACACCTATTAGAATGGTCCAAATCCAGAACACTGACAAACCAAATGCTGGTGAGGATGTAGAGCAAGAGGAACTCTCATTCCTGATGGAAATGAAAAATGATGCAGCCACTTTGAAAGGTAGTTTGGCAGTTTCTTACAAAACTCCATATGATCCAGCAATCCTGGTCCTTAGTATTTAACCCAAAGGAGTTGAAAACTTATGTCCACACAAAAAGATGTTTATAGCAGCTTTATTCATGATTTCCAAAACTTGGAAGCAACAAAGATATTCTTCAGTAGTAGAATGTGTAAATAAACTGTGGTATATCTGTATAATGGAATATTATTCAACACTAAAAAGAAATGAGCTATCAAGCCATGAAAAGCCATGAAAAAACTTTAAATGCACATTACCAAGTGAAAGAAGTCAATCTGAAAAGGCTACATTACATACTGTATGAATCCAACTATTTGACATTCTGGAAAAGCCAAGACTAGGAAGACAGTAAAAAGATCAGTGGTTGCCAGGGTTTAAGGGGGGAGGAATGAATAGGCAGGGCACAGAGGATTTTTAAGACAGTGAAAATACTCTGAATCCATAATGATAGATATATGTACCTATACATTTGTCCAAACCTGTAGAATGTACACCACCAAGAATGAACCCTAATGTAAACTAAGGGCTTTGGGTGATTATGATTGCCAATGTATGCTCATCATTTGTAACAAATGTACCACTCTGATGGGGAAATGTTAATGAGGGAGGCTATGCATCTGTTGGAGCAGGGAATACATGGGAAATCTACCTTCCCTTCATTTTTGCTGTGAACCTAAAACTGCTCTTAAAAAACTGTCTTGATAAAAAATTTTAAAAGTGCCTATTAGCTGAATCTGAGAAAGAGCATCTTGTGTTCCCAGAAAATAAGAAAGCGCTAAAAAAACAAAAAGCAAACAAACAAAAAAAACACACACACAACAACAAAAGTTGATGTTATGTCAAAAGGACACAAAAAGCCACCTGAAAGAGTTCCCAACTGTGAAAGTTGGAACATTTTGAGCAACAAAATAAAGCAGTATTGGATTATAACCCATTGTATAACATAAATATACATGAATTCACACTGATATAAATAAATTATTGAATAAATAAATAGGTAGAAAAGACAAATCTTCCTTACAGAATTCCAAGTAGTACATGCAGATACACACCCACTTCAAGAAGTGAAATTTAATTCCCACCTCATCCCCTTGAGTGTTGCCTGGACTTCGAGACTCCTTTCTGAAGAATAGACCAGGCAAAGGAAAAATAGTACCTTTACAGTGGATGAGCCTGGCAGATATCATGACCTTGACCACGCGATGAAGATTAACACCCCCAGCAGTGGCATGTGAATATCGTGTTCCCCTGATACGATATAACAAAAAGGGCATTTTGCCTCTAAGATATTCTTTCCAGAAACCTGTAACCGTAGTATAGCCATGAAAAAAGAAAACCAGACAAATCTACATTTGAGATATTCTATAGGATATCTGTCCAGTATTCCTCAAGACTGTCAAGGTCTTGTGGGGGGAAAAAGTAAAGATTGAGAAACAGTCCAAGACCAGGAGAGACTAGGGAGAGAGGATGATGAAATACAATGTGGTTCCCTGTACTGAATCCTGACACAGAAAGACGACATCAATGGGAAAACTGGTAAAATCCAAATAAAGTCTAGAGTTTAGTTTTAAAGGAAAAATAAAAATAAAAAAAGCTTGTAAAGAATAGAAACTATATTCTGATATCTAACTTCAGGGAAAAAATTCTCACAACTCCCTAGAAGCAGGTAATTCATATTCTCAATACAGGAATGGCAAATGGGGCAATAACCTCATCAAATCCACAGAGGAAGCCTCTATTACAATTCGAAGTAACTTGTTGGGGTCCATGTTTGTGCAAAGTGTCCTGTAAATACAGTGATTTTGTGGATGTATTTGGGGACCTTATTTAGAAGGTCTACAGCTTGATAATCATTTTTTATTTGGATTATCTGTATTCCTTGTAACATGTAATTCCAACATGGAATGCACTTCATTCAATATGAGACAGGAAATATAAACTAAAGAGACCAGTTGTTTTATGGAATTTGTTCCTGAGGAAGCCAGGGCTTAGTAGATGATGGCCTTGGTCATAGCACTGAACTCAGAGAAAAAGGTGGATCCCATCAATTCAGGACACAATGCCCTCGGAGTTAAATGACTACCTCACAGAGGGATTTTCATCTTTAAACTGACTCTTGTTGTCAATACTAATGCAAAATCACACCCAACACCTGTATTTATGTGGTGCTTTACTTTTTAAAAGCAATAGTTCATTCCATAAACATGTAATGTGATCCTACAGTAACTGAGATATAAAGGAAAATTAGGCATTAGGGGGCTTCCCTGGTGGCGCAGTGGTTGAGAGTCTGCCTGCCGATGCAGGGGACACGGGTTTGTGCCCCGGTCCGGGAAGATCCCACATGCCGCAGAGCTGCTGGGCCTGTGAGCCGTGGCCACTGAGCCTGCGCGTCCGGAGCCTGTGCTCCACAACGGGAGAGGCCACAACAGTGAGAGGCCCTCATAATGCAAAAAAAAAAAAAAAAAAAAAATGGCATTAGAAGAATGTACAATGTAGTGGGGGAGATAAACATATAAGTAGGCTAAATATATAATATTCTAATAAATAATTCTAAATAGAAAAGATGGGGATGCTACTAAATTTGTTACCTTATTAGAACCCTCCTGTAATTCCTTGAGAGAAGTAAGGAAAGCATTGCTATCTGCATCTAATAGATGAGGAAACAGTCTCTCTGTTGAGTGAAGGGCTTTGCCTGAGGTCACACAGCTGCTTGTTGGCATAGCTGGGGTCCTATGATCCCTCAGTTGGTGCTCTTTGTACTCTGTGGCACTGACCCAAATTACAACACAGTATTCTGGCATAAAATTGATCTGCTTCCATAATTGCTATACACTTGGTACAAAGAAGAAGTTAGCTGTCAAAAGTTGGCCTGTTAAGAGCTTTCTCTGATGTGAATTCAAATCACATTTTGGAGGGCACATTTCAGATGGTATCTAAATAAGGCATCCTTGGGTTTTTGCATTTTCATTAAAAAAGGACTATTAAAAAAAGATAACTTGGAAAATTTGCCTCTCGTTCTGTGTACATTAGAATCCTCTTGATAATTCTTGTAAAGATATATTAGAAAAATAACAAATTCCTTTCCATTCTCCCTTACACATGCCACAACCAGAAAGCCAATTCAGCTTTAAGCTATGTTAAGAGGTGTATTATTTACTCAAAAAAAAAAAACTTCAAGTTGAATTAACGGAAATCTAAAGCTATTCACATAATGTGCCCAATGTTAATACAGCTTTAACCCCTTTAAGGAAGATTGTCAAGAGGTACAAAACCTCCAAGAAAAAAATTAGTTAATGATTTAACAAAAAGAAAAAGTCATGTATAATCTTGTATAAGCATATCAGAAGAGAAATTCTTACAAACTTAAACAAATCAGCAGAATAATACTCTTTCATTTCAGCGGTACTATAAAAAGCCACCAAATTTAGAAACTTTTCAAGGACTCTTTCAGGGAGGGAGCTACTAAAAAAAAATGCAAGTACATTGTCTTTTGCTCAGATAATCCTTTAAATTATTCAAGCTGCTGCCCTCTTCTTCTGGCCTTTTCCTTTTTTAATTCCTTAAATCTATCTTTCTCCCCCATCTAAAATCAGAGCGCATAATTAGAGGGCATGTGGCTCCACCTTTTATGGAAATATCTATACTCCTTATTTGCATGTGTTTGGACCCATTACCAGCTGTCCATAAAAGCAGCAGAGTGACCATTCCTCCTTGTTATCCAGGCAGATTCTGTTCAAAGCCAAAAAGATTAGAACAGCGCAAATGGTAGAAAATAGCTTTTTTCTCTGAAAAATACAAGAGCAGTTTAAAGTGAATAGAAATTAGTGGATCAGTGAACTGGAAGGAAACGTTATTGCCTCTGAAATAGCCTTGCTCCCACTCAACTTTGCATAACAATATTCGGTTTGCTATTATGCAGCACGACTTCCAGCCTGCTTCCCAGCCCAAACCAGGAAAAGTTCCCCTCTCTACCGTTAGATTGGTGGGAATTAAATACACAATGTGACCAAACATAGTTAAACCTTTTAGAGAGGACATTTTTTTAATCCAAGCAATTATGTCTGCTATTAACAGGTGTAAAATGTCTTCTAACAAGAAAGTGCAAAACAGCAAATATGCTTAGGAAATATGCAGCACAAGTTGCATATAAATAAGACATTCTAGGAGTCTATCTGCTTCAATTTTATAAAGCAGATGTCTGCTGTCCTAAGCAAACAGTTCAAGTTGTTTCCAAAATATGGAGGCAAAAAGCAATAGAGGTACCATTTACACACTCATTAGTAAGAGAGGAAATGCATCTGCTTTGGAAAATTGCTGCTCACTAAAAAGCAAGTTTCCCTAGCAACGGGTACATCACAAAACTCTTAGACCACTTCTAAGCTATGAGAGAAATTATAGGAAAATATATAAAAAGATTTTTATCAAATATATTTTATCTTTTCCATGGGAACATTTCCCCTAAATTTAGAAATACCTAGGGAACTTAAAACTTGCCATGCATTTAAAAAAAAAAAAAAAAAAAAAAAGATGTATCTAGAATCACCCCTCCTTTGTTAAGGGCAAATCTAAGGGCAAAGAGAAGGAAAGCCGTTCTATATCATCAGATAAGAGAGAAAGAGAGAGAGAGAGAGAGAGAGGGAAGTAAGAACAGGGAAATGTATAGGGAGAAGATTCAATACCAATGGCACCATCTCAGTATGGGGTAAGTTTGGTTTGGTGACCTCTGACTCCATTCTTTTCTTTGTCATTAGCCAAAGGATTGTTACAATCAAAGAATTTCTAATTGGATGATAACAGAGTTGATAGGTAAAGGCTTTAATCCCATAATTCTGTTTATAGTTACTTCATTTCACTTCCTCCCCCAGCCTTACCCACAGCTGCCAGAGGTGACAGCAACACAGGAGGTGGGCACCTCTTTTGTCATTCCTCCATTTAGAGCGTTCATTACTCAAAAAGGCATTTAGAATTCTCTCAAAGTTCATAAAAATCCAATAGGGAATATCTTAATTTTTCCAGAAAAAAAAAAAAGCTGTAAGTCTTTTTGCCATGAGTATTGAACTATGTCTAAAAATAAAGTGGAACATCTAAATTTGTCAGCATTTCTGGGTTGTTCTGATATGTATGTGCTGTTTTAACTGAAATATTACTTGGGAACATAGCATATTTATTTTCTCTCAGTGAATTGTTTGCTTGTAATACCATATTTGAATGTATTTAATTGCTGATACCTGTTTTAACACCATTAACAACAGCTTGTTTGAAATGTCTTTTAGTTGTACCAAGTAACTGTTAATACAGCTTATCTCTTTCTAAAGAATCATTTTCAGTCCTGGATATGATGGAGCCAAAATAGTAGGAGCAGTTTTCAACTCACCACTTTCACGGTACTCTGGGATAGAAACAAAGAAACAAGTACATAGATGTAAATTCAAATGCACCATCCTACAAAAACCAAGAGGGTAGCAATAGAGAAAAAAATGGAGTTGAGATCTTCGCAGTACCTATTCTGTGCCAAGCGTTGTACCTACATTCTCACTTTGGTCCTCACATCAACACCCTAAGGTATTATTAAAGGCATGCTTCAGATGAGGGTTTTGAAACTCAGAGATGAAGTAATTTGGGCACTATCACATATGAGTAATAGGAGAACTGAGATTCAAATCCAAGTTTGCCTAAAACCAAAGCTTGTGCTCTTTCTGCCCCTCTAGCAGGAGGAGTTGTATTGGTCAGCTGTTCATTTTTTCACTTGGAGTTCTCCTCGGCAGGGGTCACAGATTGTTGAGGTTTTGTTCTCTTCAGACAAAACAGTTTTATTTAGAAATGTGAATTAACAGCCAAATTTAAAGCAAGAAGATCTCATATAAAGATTTGGGGCTTCTCCTTAAAAATAAAAGCATCAGAAGATACGACAGCATCAGGAATCCCTCATGGCAACTGACAACTAGAGCTGAGGAATGGCTGTGCTCTTTCTTCAGGGTTGATTGTCTCCAGGACACCCCAGTCTGTTACACACAGTTAAGTGCCTGGCTCCGATGAGCATCTGAGTTTGCCATCTCTGGATGAATGGTATCAAGTAGAGTCACCTAACATTCACTGAACATTATCTACAAGCAAGGCCAGTGCCTTACAACTTGGAAACAAGTGCAGGGGGTAATGGCTGGGAGCTGTAAGACAGAATGAAGGAAATGGGACTGAAGTGAATTCATTGAGACTTGGTCATATTCTAACCAAGGGAGAGAATGGGTCAAGATGTTTGAAAAGTAGTCATAAAAAAATTAAAAACCTGTCCTCAGCTGAGTAATGATCTTCCATGAATTTAACTAAGATGATTAAGAAGAACAGGGATCCAAGAATCCAAAAGCTAGAATTCTCATCTTCATTCAGTTACTAACTCACTTTTCAATCTGTAAGTAGCCCTAAGCCTAGATTGGCTTCAGGTCCCATATCTGTGCATGGAGATAACTGGACTATTATGTGAGCAGAAGCTATGTAGATAAATAAAGGAATAAAGGAAGACAGTGGTGGGGGACTCGGTCTAACCATAGGACACTTAAAGTAAAGGGCAGCTGCTGTTCTACTCCAGACCATTGTCTCCTAGGAGAATCTGGGCTTAGGGTTGTCAGATCATCCCACTTTGCCAGAGTAGCCAGAAATATATGTGAGTCTGTATGTCTTTGTTTTAATTTGAAATGTCTGACTTTTAAAAATATTATTGACTAATTCAAAATTTTAAAAACACCACATAAGCCAACCCTGGACAGTGAAGCAAAATATCTCTGGACTACACTGGCCCTCAGGCCCAGTTTTCTGCCATTCTATTTAGCATTAGGATTCTGTGATTTAAGTACTGAGGAGATATGATCATCTTTGAGAAGAAGAGAGGGATGTAGATGGGTATATTTTCAGTGGAAAAGCTCAAAAAGATTAGCATTCGCTAAATGGCCCATTTTGCCATCCTCCTCTGAATTTCGCATTTCGTGAACATGAAGCAAGACACGTGGGCAGATGCACTGTGCGAGCATCACTCAACGGAGGCTGTGTGAGGAGAAGCTGCTGGAGAGGAGAAAAGGGAGCAGAAGGTGGAATTACTCTCCAGGGAAGGATGAGAATTACACCCATTTTGAGGAAAGCCAAAAAAGGAAGTAGGTAAGAACATTTTAAAAACATGTACTATGTGCTCGGTGCTTCTGATATCTCATTTAGCCCCTAAATCTTTTAAGGTAGATGCTGGTATTACCCATCATTATAGCGACAACAATGTACTGTGCGTTTTTCATGTACCAAGCACAGTACAGAGTGACTTAATTTATGTCTTGTCTCACCAGTGCTGTGAGAGAGATTCTTTTATGGCCAATATACAGATGAGAAAATTAAGACAAGAGAGACTCAGCAAGTTGGCCCCAAATCCTCAAGTAATTAATTAGCAGTGTTGAGGTAGGAGATAGATGGGCCCCTGGGCTGGACAGCTGGTGTCTGTCAAGTGGAGTAAAACTGAAGCTGTGTCCTCACCCAGACACTCCAAGACACAGCTAGTGGCAGAAGCTGAGCTCTGCTCAAGCAAAGAGATAAGATGACCACTCCTGAGGTCAAGGAAAACCTGCCTGTCTGCCCATGCGCAGAAAGGCTCCCTGGGGGTCAAAAAGGGAGGGGGCGCCACCCCATAATAAGTGTGGACATGCCCCCACAGGCCTCTGCAGTGGGATCCATCTTAGCAAAAATTTGCACACGCGTGTTGGAGAGGATCCTAGAACAGGTCACATGTGGGAAAAAAGAAACAAACAATTGGCCAAAGTAAACAAAGACCCGGAAGGACTGTCCTATGTAAGTGACTTAAATCACCTCTTTCCTGCGCTCCTCATTCAGGACGCCCACGCTCCTCTCCGGGTGTGTATCTCTGCCTAGCTTCAGTCTTAAACTGTTTCTCTGTGTGCTCTCCCATACATTGTGCTGAGTCTTTAATAATAATCTTTGTACCTGTTTTTACAGTTTTTGCCTCCTTGAAACATTCTTGCTTTCAAATGGGGGAAAGAGCCAGGGCCACTTTGCTTCTAGCCTCCAGCCCCTGGTGGTCTAGTGACTAGGATTCCTGCTTTTTATCCAGGCTACCCAGGTTCAATTCCTGGGCAGGGAACTAGGATCTCTCTTCAGGACCACTCACTGCTGTCTCTCTGAGATCAGTGGGATTCAAACTGAGGTCTCTGTCTACACAGCACTCACTCATCACACTTTTCTTCTTCTCTAAAAAGTCAGGGGACTGGTTCAAGATCCCATTACCAGAAAGCCAGAGTACAATGGAGATTCCATCACAACTTGGAGTCCTCAGAGCCTCTGGTTTCTTGTCCTACTTTCTATCCCCCAGTAGCACCATGCCAGACTACCTATCCCCAGGGGATGATGCACTTGAAAACTGTGCCCCTGAATTTTTCTTGAATTCACAAACTTCTATCCTTTAGTTTTCAGTTATCCTTCTATGCTTTATGTTTCTGAAACATAGTGTACATAATCCCTGGCTCACTCAGAGAGTGAAAGCAACACTGGGCTAAGATAATTAGATAATGTTTAATCATCATTATTTTTCCTACCCCAATGAGGCAAAAATATTGGAGAGTGTGAATGACACAGTACTTAATTTTAAAAACCAAACAAATGTCGAACATCTGAAAAAACGTGCTAGTGCATTGAATATATTTTCTATTCAATCTGCCACTTGCTTCCAGTGTGAGAAAAATATTAGACATTATTTCTGAATACATACAAATGCAAAAAACAAGCTAGGTATAGAAATTGTTTTGATCTAGGTAGATCACACACCAACACAAACACCAACAAGCACATACTATGTGCCAGGCACTATTCTAGGCACTTTACTTGTATTATCTCATTTCATCCTCACCACAGCCCAACTTTTCAGATGCACACTCTGAGGTACAAAAAAGGCTAAACAACATGCTCAAAATGACATAGTTAGTTAAGTGGTGGATCCAGCTTTTAAGTTCAGGCATGTGCCAACACCGTAACAGCCTCTCAAAATTGTCAAGTGACAGAAAGCATGGTCTAATTTGGCCAGGTACATGATTCCAAGAGGGTGCTTGGAATTGCACATTTAATAAAGTGTTGGGTAAATGGATACACTCACAAACCAAGATAGGTACTTACTTATATGAGGCAGAATCACACAGTGTCTGCTTAATAAATGTCTGATGAATGAATATTGTATCTTTTAAATTTAATTAATTTATTTATTCAACAAATGTTTATGTGGTGCACCAGGCTCTGTTCTAGGCAATGGAGATATAGCACTGAGCAAAACAGACGAATCCCTACCTTCATGGAGTTTACATTCTGATAGAAATAGAAAATAAACAGAATAAGTTAGATATTTAATATGTTAGATATACAAAAAAACTGAGAGAAAAAAATAAAGCAAAGAAAGTGTACTGGGACAGTTGGAAGCGGTTTTGCAGTTTTAGATATCCCTGATACCTAAAAGGGAGGGTATCCCTGATATAAAGGGTCAGTGCTTTTATTTATTTATTTTTTATTTTTTAATTGAACTATAGTTGATTTACAATGTTGTGTTAGTTTCTGGTGTACAGTGAAGTGATTCAGATATATATACATATTCTTTTTCATATTCTTTTCCATTATGGTTTACTAGAGGATATTGAATATAGTTCCCTGTGCTATACAGTAGGACCTTGTTGTTTATTTTATATATAGTATTTAATAGTTTGGATCTGCTAATCCCAAACTCCTAATTTATCCCTCCCCAACCCCCTTTCCCCTTTGGTAGCCATAAGTCTCTTTTCCATGTCTGTGAGGCTGTTTCTGTTTTGTAAAAATGTTCATTTGTATCATATTTTAGATTCCACATATAAGTATTATCATATGGTATTTGTCTTTCTCTTTCCGACTTACTTCACTTGGTATGATAATCTCTAGGTCCATCCACGTTACTGCAAATAGCATTAATTAATTCTTTTTTACAGCTGAGTAGTATTCCATTGTATATATATTTATATATATATACACCACATCTTCTTTATCCATTCATCTGTCAGTGGACATTTAGGTTGCTTCCATATACTGGCTTTCGTAAATAATGTTGTTATGATCATCGGTGTGCATGTATGCTTTCAAATTAGTGTTTTCTCCAGATATATGCCCAGGAGTGGGATTGCTGGATAATATGGTAACTCTATTTTTAGTTTTCTAAGGAATGTCCATACTTTTTTCCATAGTGGCTGCACAATTTACATTCCCACCAACAGTGTGGAAGGGTTCCTTTTTCTTCACGCCCTCTCCAGCACTTATTTGTAGACATTTTTTGTTGTTTTTGAGGGAAACTTTATTATTTATTTTTAACATCTTTATTGGAGTATGATTGCTTTATGATGGTGGGTTAGTTTCTGCTGTAAAACAAAGTGAATCAGCTATACCTATACATATATCCCCATATCTCCTCCCTCTTGCATCTCCCTCCCAGCCTCCCTATCCCACCCCTCTAGGTGGTCACAAAGCACCAAGTTGATCTCCCTGTGCTATGCAGCTGCTTCCCACTATGTATTTTACATTTGGTAGTGTATATATGTCCATGCCACTCTCTCACTTCGTCCCAGCTTACCCTTCCTCCTCCTCGTTTCCTCAAGTCCATTCTCTACGTCTGCATCTTTATTCCTGTCCTGCCCGTAGATTCTTCATGACCATTTTTGTGTTTGTTTTTTTAGATTCCATATATATGTGTTAGCATACGGTATTTGTTTTTCTCTTTCTGACTTACTTCACTCTGTATGACAGACTCTAGGTCCATCCACCTCACTACAAATAACTCAATTTCGTTTCTTTTTATGGCTGAGTAATATTCCATTGTATGTATGTGCCACATCTTCTTTATCCATTCATCTGTCGATGGACACTTAGGTTGCTTCCATGTCCTGGCTATTGTAAATAGAGCTGCAGTGAACACTGCGGTGCATGACTATTTTTGAATTATGGTTTTCTCAGGGTATATGCCCAGTACTGGGATTGCTGGGTCATATGGTAGTTCTATTTTTAGTTTTTTAAGGAACCTCCATACTGTTCTCCATAGTGGCTGTAACAATTTACATTCCCACCAACAGTTTAAGAGGGTTCCCTTCTCTCCACACCCTCTCCAGCATTAACTGTTTGTAGATTTTTATTTTATTATTTTTTTTTTTTTGCGGTACGCGGGCCTCTCACTGTTGTGGCCTCTCCCGTTGCGGAGCACAGGCTCCGGATGCGCAGGCTCAGCGGCCATGGCTCATGGGCCCAGCTACTCCGCGGCATGTGGGATCTTCCCAGACTGGGGCACGAACCCGTGTCCACTGCATCAGCAGGCGGACTCTCAACCACTGCGCCACCAGGGAAGCCCTGTTTGTAGATTTTTTGATGATGGTCATTCTGACCGGTGTTAGGTGATACCTCATGGTAGTTTTGACTTGCGTTTCTCTAATAATTAGTGATGTTGAGCATCTTTTCATGGGCTTCTTGGCCATCTGTATGTCTTCTTTGGAGAAATGTCTATTTAGGTCTTCTACCCATTTTTAACTGTTTTTTTTTTGTTATTGTTATTGAGTTGTATGAGCTGTATATTTTGGAAATTAATCCCTTGTCTGTAGCATAATTTGCAAATATTTTCTCCCAGTCCATAGGTTGTCTTTTCATTTTGTTTATGGTTTCTTTTGCTGTGCAAAAGCTTGTAAGTTTGATTAGGTCCCAGTTGTTTACTTTTGCTTTTATTTCTATTGCCTTGGGAGACTAAGAGTCAGTGCTTTTAAAATACTGACCTTGGGGCTTCCCTGGTGGCGCAGTGGTTGAGACTCTGCCTGCCGATGCAGGGGACGCGGGTTCGTGCCCCGGTCCGGGAAGATCCCACATGCCGCAGAGCGGCTGGGCCCGTGAGCCATGGCCGCTGAGCCTGCGCGTCCGGAGCCTGTGCTCCACAATGGGAGAGGCCACAACAGTGAGAGGCCGGCATACAGCAAAAAAAAAAAAAAAAAAAAAAAATACTGACCTTGGTAAATATTTTTAAGCTTACTATTAAACATTTAAATTTTTAGTTCCCCTATGTGCGTGGTAAATTCAGCCTAATAACATATTCGATTAATAATGTTGGGTATTTTTTATGTTATGTATAAGAGATGTGATTTTTCTAGACTCTTCCAGAATAAATTGTAGAAAATTATAAAGCATGATAGAAAAATAGGATAACTTACAAATTACTAAAGACAGGTCCAGATCATTATGTTTTGCTTATTTATATCTATGTCTGATATATCAAAACTGGATGTATCTCCAAATCAACCCTAAATAAATAAGTAAAATGCCATCTGGAGCCTTCTTGAAAAGAATCCACTCTTGCACATCCCTGCTGTCCTTGTGTGACCCCTATGTAGTCTGAGTAGCATATGAGGGAGAGACTGTGTGCCATGGTCTGTAACCCACACACAACCCTCCCTAGTGTCAGCAAAGCAAATCATGATGCAAAGTGCTTATGACCACCAAGCAGATAAAGCAGTTTTGATTTTTTTCATCTCTCTCTCAAATGTGAAGACTCACTAATGAAAAAACATCTAGTACTAAATTGAAATGATTTCACAATATCAAGGCCTTTGAAAGTGGATATTATGGAACTTGGGGTTAAAACTGAGGCTGTGATTATCACTCAAGACAAAATCATCTGTAGCTAATTTTATATGAATGATGAGAAAAAGCCCTATGCACCTTCTCAGGGTTCACCAGCCTTATCAGTACTTAGTACTGCAAAACTGCCCATTGGGCTTGGCAAACATGTTTAAAGGGGTTTTCTTTTTCCATTTTTATTATCATTTTATTTGTCCAGAGAAACTTTTATCAAGCTTTCAGTCTGTGAATTTGTCTTCATTTGTTCATTGCTTTCTACAATATGTGTCCACTTCAAAATAAAAAAATATTTGAAATTATTTTGTTTTTTAAAACCTACTAAGCATTAATGGTTTCTCCCTTTGTCATACATTTCAGTTATCTTTCTGATTTTAAGTTCATTTTCACACACAATATATGGTTGTATTCTAATAACTGAAATGTGCAATTTAGATATTTAAAAATATATCCCAAACTTAATTATCTGACCAGTAAGCCTTCTAAATCCATTTGAATAAAGACTGTATATTTACCACTTAGGAAATCTACAAAATTGTCAATTTATTATTAGGCACATGGAGAACTACCCAAATGCATTAGAAGTGAGACCATTCGAGTACTTAGCCCTCACCACTTCAGCTCTACTCAAGATATTTCACTCCAGTTTCTAATAGCTAAATGTCACAGTTCCATGCCAAACACATCAAGGACTTTCCTGGCACCAGTGTGCCTACTTTAGAATGAGCGATATTTCAGAGTCATCAGAATTAATCACCCAGTAAATTCAACTTAATAAGACGGCATCATCCTCAGTGTTTCAGCTTCATGCACAATTTATTATAATTTCATATGAAAAGCTAAAAGCTCAGAACACACATATACTATCTTATTCCTAAAAAGAAAGCCCTTTTCTTGAGCAGTTTTAGACACTGGATAGCAATTCAGACTGTAATTGAGTGTCTTCTCAGATCATCTGACAGAGTTCACATTGAAAAAGAGATTAAAGACAAAATGTCAGGGTATTCCAATTGTGAGGAAATCCCTGCATTCTCCTTCAGCCTTCAGCCCTTCAGCACTGACAAGATGAGAAGCCTCAAACAAGGACTCCCAGGGCCTTTCTGAAAGCAGACACAGTGTCTAGCTGTCCTCAGGAGCTCCTTGTATACCTCGGAGCAAGGGAAGACATGACCACCTTATGTGATTTCAAACTGAGTCTGGAAATGCATCTAATCTGCATGTGTGTCTTTTCTTAACTTTTTTTTATTACTTTCTTCTGTTTTATAAGAAGGAAAAACAACAGACACCACAGTACACACAAAAATTGAGAAATTCTTTATTTAAAGAAATAAAGCAGTGCATATCTCTTATTCCCATATCCCTGATTTGTCCCTCCCCTATTCCCTCTCCCCTTTGGTAACCATATAAGTTTGTTTTCTATGTCTGTGAGTCTGTTTTTGTTTTGTATATAGATACATAAATAGATAAGTAACAAGGATTTACTGGATAGCACAGGGAATTATACCCAATATCTTGTAATAACCTATAATGGAATATATTCTGCAAAAAACAATGAATAACTATGCTACATACCTGAAACTAACACAATATTATAAATCAACTATACTCCAATAAAAAAGAAAAGAGAAAAGAAAAGAAAGAAGTAAACTATAAGTAGTGACTGTCAAAAAACCTATATTGGAAACATTAACAAGGATGTAACATCTTTTGTTGGCCTCTAGGTAAAATGGCGCATCCAAGGTTATTTTAAATTCAGGATAATGGCTACCTTGAAACTTCATAGGAAGGTGCTAGTTAGATGTAGGTAATTCAGATACAAAACTCCTATACTTAAAAAACAGGAACTTTGGGACTTCCCTGGTGGTGCAGTGGTTAAGAATCCACCTGCCAATGCAGGGGGCGTGGGTTCGATCCCTGGTTGGGGAACTAAGATCCCACATGACACGGCGCAACTAAGCCCATGCACCACAACTCCTGAGTCTGCACTCTAGAGCCCATGAGCCACAAATACTGAGCCTGTGTGCCACAACTACTGAAGTCCACATGCCTCTCTGCAACGAGAAGTCATTGCAATGAGAAGCCCACGCACCACAATGAAAAGTAGCCCCCTGCTGACTTGCCGCAACTAGAGGAAGCCTGTGCGCAGCAACAAAGACCCAACGCAGCCAAAAATAAAAAATAAATAAATAAATTTAAATAATTAATTAATTAAAAAAATTTTAAACAGGAACTTTAAGGATGGGGGAGGGGAACTGAATCTTCTCCATACTGACCTAATTCATTAGGTCGGTCACTTGTTACCAACTAGATATGCAGGTTGTGTGCTCATCTTAAAAAAGGGCTATGTTTCCATTGGAAAAGCAGAAACCAACCACAAGAGTGTCATTTTCCCGACAGTACCAGTGTACAAACAGGTATCTATAGCGGGCAAGGCAGCGGGCGCCACAGCACACCAGAGGTTTCCAGCAGTGCTGACACGCTATCGCGGTACTCTCCCTAGTCTTACACATTGAACAATAACTCAAATCCATCACAAGATCACTTGTCATTCCTCCTCGGTTAAATGGGTCTTTATTTTTAGAGAACAATGGGAATTAAAAGAAACTGGAGGCCTTACATCACAGAACTATAAATAGTTGCTGTTAAATGTAGCCTCATGTTTTTGTTTTTCAGTTTTAAAATGAAGTTGATATTTGAGAGGGGTTATTCATCTGCTGAACAGTTTATGATGCCCCGGTGATGTCATCTTATCTAGGTGATTAAGGACCTATTTAGTTTTTCAATCAGACAAATCACTAGCTCTCAACAGGAATTTTAATCAGAAGGATTGCTTGCTGTGCTGAGACTGTCCCCAGCGAACACAATGTTACTGACCTTTCCTCCACAGGAAATTTAAATTTGCATCATTTGGCTGGTTAGGATTTCTGCCATTTCCCTGTGGATCAAGATTAGAGATGAACTTTCAAGTTCAGTCATACATTAAAAACACAAACGTAAGCTGTGAAAAGCCAGAAGCAGAATGATGTCTTTCCCCTGATGCAAAGGTCACTGCTGTTTTTTTCTCATTCATTCCAGCTGACCACAGGCTTCTACACCTACTGCTCCCATTTAGGGAACTCAAATTGGAAAACAGCCATACTTATAGGCCCTCAGCATGTTCACTGCATTAAGATTATCTACTACATTTAACTTTGCTCTCTCATTTGTATGTTAAAGGAAAAATTATTTTCCTTGTGACAAACTAGACCTAACAGGACATTTTTTTAAAGTTTGTAAATGAGGTTATATTTATTAGAATAATTCTGTTTTGGTCTAGAAAGTTCCTGCCTTGTACCACCAAGGGAAAAAAGAAAAAAGTCCCAAGTAAACATTCCCTGGAGAAAATTGCTACTCTCAAAATAAGCAATTTCAGGGCGCAAACTCAAAAATCTGCTGTGACATCAAGTTTCTAAGTAAAACTTGTTCAGGGAATCACACAGAAAACACATCCCCGACCCCAACAAGAGTCAATAAGAAGTAACTTAGGAAAGCTAGTTACCACGATCTCCAGTTTTAAATTTGCAATTGTTTTCATATTTCCAAAAGTGAATTCATAGATTTATATAATTACAAAACACTGCAATCTCTTAGGATCCTATACAACATTCACTTAATGATTTAGGACTAAGAGAGAAAAGGTTAAAAAGTCTTACCCTAGAATTATACTAAAAATGAAGCCGATTTAATAACCAAAAAAAGGACTCAGGACTAAAGCTTTATTACACCTTACTTAAAAGTAATGTTGTTTGAAACCAAGATAAGCCTACATTTATTTCTACCTCAACACTTAGCCTCTAAATAAATTTTCAATTTAATCTGTTTAGCCACACTATGATAACTGATTCCAAGAGAACATGCATTTAATTATCACTACATATCAGAAAACATTAAGAAAATATTTAAGAAGTGTAACCCATCATAACTAACCCATAAGTCTAAGCTTGGAAGCAATTTAGAAATGCCTTTTAAAAGTTTATCTAGGGCTTCCCTGGTGGCGCAGTGGTTGAGAGTCTGCCTGCTGATGCAGGGGACATGGGTTCGTTCCCCGGTCCGGGAAGATCCCACATGCCGCGGAGTGGCTGGGCCCATGAGCCATGGCCGCTGAGCCTGCGCGTCCGGGGCCTATGCTCCACGACGGGAGAGGCCACAACAGTGACAGGCCTGCGTACCGCAAAAAAAAAAAAAGTTTATCTATAAATTATGTAATTCCATTAATTTTGCAATCTGTATAAAAGATGCTTTGTGGTTTAGTCATGGAAGGGCAGGGTTTTTTTGTTTGTTCTTAAAGAAATTTAAATTAGTGGGCTAGAGACTGTTTCATCTTAATAAACAGGTTTGATTATTTTTAAGAATTGCCTTCACCATTAAAATGAAGCATACAAATGATAAAAAATCATTTCAGCAATCAGCTACGAGCAAATGCACAACTGCTTGACACTCTTCCTGGGAATTTGATTCAGATTTGACATCAGCCATAGCACTTCTATTGCACAATATCAAATATAAAAGACATCTTGATAGGATAACTTCTTCATAACAGAAGAAAATGCACCAAACTGTTCTTTTTAAATTTATTTTATTTATTTATTTTTGGCTGTGTTGGGTCTTCGTTGCTGCGCACGGGCTTTCTCTAGTTGTGGCGATTGGGGGCTACTCTTTGTTGTGGTGCGAGGACTTCTCATTGCGGTGGCTTCTCTTGTTGCAAAGCATGGGCTCTAGGTGCGCAGGCTTCAGTAGTGGTGGCTCGTGGGCTCTACAGCGCAAACTCAGTAGTTGTGGTGCATGGGCTTAGCTGCTCAGAGGCATGTGAGATATATTCCCGGACAAGGGCTGGAACCCGGGTCCCCTGCATTGGCAGGCGGGTTCTTAACCACTGCGCCACCAGGGAAGCCACCCCAAACTGTTCTTAAACTGAGTTTTCATGGTCTGTGACATGCCATGGCATTACTTTAATTATAAAAAAAAGAAAATCAATAAAAGTCAATAAAAATGAATGATGCAAACATCCTTAATTACATTCCAAAGCCGAATAGATGTCTGTTTTTTTATCATAAGTTGGAAAAAAAATTAGTAACTATTGCACCATACACTGTGCTAAGTGATTACCTGGCTTACATCCTGCACAATAAATTTTTAAAAACTGAGTCCCAAAGATAGCTCAAGGTCATAGAGCTTCAAGTGTGAGAGCCAGGGTTCAAGCCCAGAATACAAATCCCAGTTCTGTCTGATTTCAAGGCCCACGTTCTTTCCATTGCATATTCTGCTGTTTGGTTTCAGATTGACCTGGCTCCTTACAGTTGTACAGCTTTCAATGAGATGACCAACCTTAACAGCATTGTATAGATGAACTGCATGCAGAACAAAGATAACTGCTTCCCCAAATACACCTTGCTCTTTCCCGGGAGGTTTCCTTGGACCGCCCTACCCTGGGAATTCTGGGTAGGACACTCTGATCCCTCTCCAACCGATTACAAGAAGTGCCCAAGCTAAACAGTGCATGCAAAGAGATTTTAAAGTCATTCCAGCATAATTATCCTAATCAACAAAAACCAACTACAGCTCAATCAAACTTTAGAGAAGAAAAGCTTGTGTGAGAGTTAAATAAATTGAAGTGTAAGGTCAGGCTTTTATAAGGCGTTCCAGATTCTATCACCTTGCTCTAATTCTTGCATATTTCAGCAGTCACGTTTTTTGTGACTTCACAGAAATAACAAGACATTTTAAAACTCCCAGGATAGTTACAAAGTACTGTTAACATACACTGTGCATCCACATATAGCCCAGGGCACTGAGAACATTGGGATAAACTTGGAAGTCTGCAATTGAAAAGTTATTTTTAAATATAAACCAGGTGATAATTAAAAAACAGGGGGGAGGTGAGTGTAACTGAACCAACTTAGATTTTTTTCTCAGTTTCCATACTGTTTGCATTGCTCCTTTCATTTCTGACACTATCAATGTCATAAGGGTTTGAACAAATCTAGAGCAATTATTCGGAAACCCTCACATATAGGCCAACTTGAACATCCTGAGGCCTTATATTCACATACTTCTTCAAACATTGAGTGAAATTATTTACTTGCAAAGATTCTTTATCTCTTTTTAGAAAAATAATTTCAAAGTTTCTTGACTAGTACATCAATAATAGTATATGACTATTATCAAGTTGTCAAACTGATGATAAAACTATCATGACAACCCAACTCCATGATACCGTTGGTTATATGTACACAAAGAAAAGAGAATGGAATATTTAACTAAAAGAAAATTCATATTCTGAACATTAACTGTTATCCTTAAGAGCCACCTACTACCTAATTTGGTTCAAAGTCAAGGCATTGTGTGCACACAGTAGATTCTCAATATATAACTTACATAAACCTAAACACTCAATCTAGGAAATGGTCAGAGGAAATAAATATACTAACCCTGTAACAGTGACTGACTTCAAAACAAAACACTGATAGAATGAGTATGAGGCATGGCAAGTATGAGGCAAATATTGAGAAGGGGCAACAAGACTTCCCAGGTACACTGAATGCAGACTGTGAATGGGAAGTTATTCATTAAACAGCCCACATAAAGAGGCGTGTTAGCACAAAGTTTTGATGGAAGAACCAACTGCACAGAGGGTTGTTATAAACTCTGATTGTGTGTCTAAATTTGTATGAATGGAATACTAAAAGCCTTTAGGTACAAAATGTTTTGAGAATCTCTGTAATTTCTAAAAGGTCTAATCACACACTCAACAGAGCCCTCCTCCACCCCAATTTTCCATTGCTTCAGCTGTTTTTTATTAAAACTAGCAGCTACAGAGGAATAGTGAATGCAGATTTAAGCTAAACAGGCTATTTTGCCTTTTCCATTTGCAGCCAAATAAAATTTTATTTTAAAATTTTTTGCCAGTTTGTCCATTTTTCAGATATATCACCAAGCCTCAAAGGTAAAACTTGATATCATTTTGAGTCTTTGCCACAGAATGAACAATTCTACAGTTGTGCGTAAAAAAGACAAATTTGCTTTTACGTCAGAAAGTATGAAAAAGTAAGCTGCACCAGCCATAAGAGATTTTTGGAAAAAACATCCAAAGATGGCTAATATACTTCTATACGAAAAATTAAGACAAGCTGAAGTCTCAACAGTCCTCGTCAAAGTCAGTTTGCACAGTGGCTAGATGACAAATAAGGGCATTGTTAGCAACTCAGGAAAACTCCAGCAGAAATAACTGAAAATTTCCCCTCTGGTTTCTCAGCTTACCGTAGGCAAACTAAAACAACCCTAAAAACAGAAATACACACTAGAAACAGGAACAGGCATTGGGATGACAGCCAAACAAGTCTAATGGAGAGATGTAAATATGCAGGTTATGGTACACGCAAATATTTTCTTCATTATAAGGAGAGTAAAGAAACAATGAAAATGGATCTCCTTTCTTATTAAGTAAAAGTAACATGTATGCTTTACAGGAAGTTAACTGGGCTGTAGCTAACTGTAGCAAAGTTAACTGTAGCAAATACAGTAGTCCCACTTATCTGCAGCATACGTTTCAAGATCACCAGTGGATGCCTGAAAACTTCGATAGTACTGGACCCTATATGTACTATATTTTTTCCTACACATACATACCTATGATAAAGTTTAATTTACAAACTAGGCATAAAAAGAGATTACCAATAACAACTAATAATAAAACAGAACAATTATAACAATATACGTAACAAAAGTTATGTGAATGGGGTCTCCCTCTCAAAATATCTTATTGTACAAATTTAATGCCTTTCCATCTTAACTAAGCACTTATCACGCAACTGTGACCATAACTTTTGCAGTGTGAGGTGTGACAGCAAAACCAGCAAGTTTCTTTCTCCTTCTTGCAATTTCACGGATAGAAGATTCATTCTTGCCGTAGACCTTAGCAACCTGAGCATATGATTTTTTTTCTTTATTGAGAACTTTCACCTCTTCACTTAAAGGAAGCACTTTATGGCCTCTCTTTGGTATATCTGAATTGCCAGCACTGCTACTTTTCCACTTTGGGACCATTATGAAGTAAAATAAATTACCTGAACACAGTGATACGTCCACAGTCGAGCCAGTAACCAAGATGGCGGCTGAGCGACTAACGGGTACGTCAGATCTAGACAGCATGAGATTTCATCACGCTACTCAGAATAGCTGTGCAATCTTAAACATATGAATTATTTCTGGAATTTTCCATTTAATATTTTTGGATCTCATATAACCTCACACCAGTAAACATGGCCATCATCAAAAAGTCTACAAACAATAAATGCTGGAGAGGGTGTGGAGAAAAGGGAACCCTCTTGCACTGTTGGTGGGAATGTAAATCGTTACAGCCACTATGGAGAACAGTATGGAGGTTCCTTAAAAAACTAAAAATAGAACTACCATATGACCCAGCAATCCCACTACTGGGCATATACCCTAAGAAAACCATAATTCAAAAGGACACATGTACCCCAATGTTCATTGCAGCACTATTTACAATAGCCAGGACATGGAAGCAACCTAAATGTCCATCGACAGATGAATGGATAAAGAAGATGTAGCACATATAAACAGTGGAATATTACTTGGCCATATAAAGGAACGACATTGGGTCATTGGTAGACATGTGGATGGACCTAGAGTCTGTCATACAGAGTGAAGTAAGCCAGAAAGAGAAAAACAAATATCATATATTAACGCATATATGTGGAATCTAGAAAAATGGTACAGATGAACCTATTTGTAAAGCAGGAACAGAGGCATAGACATAAAGAATGGACATGAGGACACGGTGGGGAGGGGAGGGTGGGATGAACTTGGGAGACTAGGTTTGAGATAAATACACTACCATGTGTAAAACAGATAGCTAGTGGGAACCTGCTGTATAGCACAGGGAGCTCAGCTCAGTGCTCTGTGATGACCTAGATGGGTGGGATAGGGAGGGTGGGAGGGAGACGCAAGAGGGAGGGGATATGGGGATATATGTATACGTATAGCTGATTCACTTCATTGTACAGCAGAAACTAACACAACATCGTAAAGCAATTTTACTCCAATAAAAATAATAATAAAAATAGTATTTTCGGACCTCAGTTGACCTCGGGTAACTGAAAATGTGGGAAGGGAAACCGTGGCTGAGGAGGTGACGACTGTAGTTGTTTCTGGGGTACGTTACACTGTATAGTTTGATGACAGCAGGACGGTGGTAAAGATGGAGAGAATAGTGTAGGTTACCTGGAGGAAGTGCTATGGACCACACCTAACTCCGTGCCTTGAGCTGGAGCAGCCTGGGCGTAGAGAGGGTGGGGGTCAACTCTGGCTCTTAGAAGTTGCAGTAGCAACAGGGGAAAGAGGGCAAGGAGTTGGAGAGGGAGACGAGTGGGAGGAAGAAGTCACCTTCCAGACACTTTCTGTCATTGTTGCCAAAGTTCCTGACAACAAAGTGTATCAGAATACAGTCTCTGACTCTACCCTTTTTTTTTTTTTCAGGATAAGATAGGACACTAATCATATGAATAATTTAGCTGTCAGCAGAAGAGAAATCGACCACTGGGGAGACATATTCTGTAAGGGTGTCACACGCCAAAGAATGAGATTAGGAATTCTGCCAATCTTCTTTAAAGGAAGCTCTTCAAATTATCAGAGATGGCTGCCTGAAAGAACTGTGGGATGAGAAGTCGCAAGTTCTGCAGGGCAAAGCAGTATCATGCTCTTAAAAGACATGACTAAACAGCCATCACCAAGAACACGATCTCACTCGAGGCACTAATAATGGATTCTGAAAGTAGGATGTTCAGCGAATATTTCACCACATGGTTCAGAAGTCCCTAACCAAAAATATAACATGTGCACAAGAAAAGGTTCACAAACTTCAGAAACCTATCAAGACAGGTGGGTTCTCTTCTACTATCTTTTCTTTCCCAAATTGTATCAAGACCTCAAATTAGGAACTAGAAAGCAAATCCAAGAAATTGAGGAACTTACTGCACTGTATAGAAAATTACTAGCAAAAAAATGTAGAATAAGAATCAAAATAAAACTGTCCACAAATATTTTTAAATGGTCCTTATTTTTTAATCTTCCTAAATCTCAAGGCTATGTTCAAACATTTAATAAGATAAAATTCTAAGAAAATATTTTGACCTCAACAAGAAGAATTTTCAGGATATAATGGATGTGGCTATTCAGCGATTTTCAAACTCATGGTCATGAGTTAAAAAAAAAAGTTAAAAAAAAACTGAGTTGATATTTCCAATATAATGTATACTTATTCATCTATTTCATGCATTTACTATTATACTGGCAAACCACATACATAAGGTATACAACAAATAAAAAGGTTTTAAGGATAAAATTAAAAATATTTTAAAAGCAGTCTAATATTTTCTTCCCTCACCCAGGTGGATCATGTTTGCACTGCTTGGGATGTTCACAGTTCAGAAAACACAAATTTACTTTATTAATTACATGTGAGGGGCAACATATATTCACCCATAACTTACACTCACACACACGTTTGAGATTTTGCAATATTTTATCCAAAAACCTTGAATTTAAATGTAGTGCTTTTATATCACTATACAGAACCTTTTTAAAGCAGTTGTGGGGTGAATGAAGATATGGCAAATCAGGGTTTCAAAGACTTTTTATTACTGCCGATGGCTGCCCTTTTCTCAGCAACTACTATGTGACAGGCATTTTATATTACATGTATTATATCTAATTCTCACAAGAACTATAAAGTAAAAATTATTCTTCCAATTTTATTTAAAAAAATGAAATTAAGGTTCATGATCAACCACATCCTGCAAATAAGTGGTAGAGCCAGGGTGGGTATCTTTAAAACCACAAAATCAAGATGATCACCAATTACAGGACATTATGTGAAGGGCCAAGCATTTTAACTGTTTAGTATTTTCTTTGTTTACAGCTGGCTCCTTAAAGCAAAGAGAGGGGAACTGAGAAATAAGCTGTTAACTATTAAAAATTCTTTAGGTTAAAAAAAATAACCACTCCCAGACATTTCCACCTGCTTCTCTTCCCCTCTCCTTCAGCAAACAGTACTTTTAAGTCCTAGAAAGACACCTGCAGGAGAGATTTCTGGGAGTGGTTACAGCAGGTACGTTTCTACTGATGCAGTTGCCCAAAACCTTAGAGCTGTGAGTATTGTTTCCCAAAACAACATCCTTTAATCTTAAAAGACAATTTTTTAAAATTTGTTTTTATTTATTTATTTTTGGCCACGCAGCTTGTGGGATCTTAGTTCCTTGATCAGGGATTGAACCTGCACCCTCAACAATGAAAGTGCAGAGTCCTAACCACTGGGCTGACAGGGAATTCCCTTAAAAGAGAATTTATTAAGGATAAGTTCTGGAGCTTGCAGAGCAGGGCATTCATTCTGTTTTGCACTGAAGAATCAGAGCAGGAGAGAGAAAGCCAGCTAGATTCCCTACCCACTCTTCTTACCAGGCTGATTGTGCAGTAGGAGCATCTTGGACTTCCACTCAGGACACAGAGTTTCCAGCTATGTTCCCAAACAGGGCCTGAAACTGGCTACTTGGTACCAAAATGCTTATTCCTCGTCCAGGCACAGATGCAGCTAATATCTATGAAGCCTCCGGGCTGCCAAAGTCAAAAAAAGATGAGAGGGTCCATGAGCCTGGAGAAGCTACTTCACAGTAAAAAATCGGTTGAATTAGGAGAAATGCTAACTGTAAAATGTTGTTTGCCAGTTTAAGAACCATGATTTGAAATTTCACTGCTAAGTTCTTCACCAGAAAACATGGGTTAAACTACAGTTGTGATTCAGCATGATTTCCTTTGCTGGAGATTTTTAAAAAGATATATGACTGCTGTCCATTCAGGCATTCTCTTCTGCCTGGGAAGTCCTCACCTTTCCTACCCACCTGGCAGATTTCTCTTCACTCTCCACACCCAAGCATGGTTTCCCTAGTGAAGCTTTCCCCACACGTAAGCTAGAATTAGGAACTTTCTCATCTGTGTGCTCAAAAAAATCTTAAATCTGTATTTAATTAGAACCATTCATTTTAAAATGCAACTATTTGTTCTTGACTATGGCTTCTGTGTTTACTCACCTTGTATTCCCATCACTTATTACTGTGCCTGGCACATAATACATGACAACAAATATTTGGTGGATGAAGAAATAAAGGTTGAATCATGAATCTGAAGGAGCACTAATTCCTACAGATAAGTTATAATAGATTCATCTCAATGGTTCTATTTCAAACAAGGATTTGTTTGCTTTTATACACCTTATATAAAATCCATCATAGTTCTTTGAACATTCTCTTTATAGCCTTATAAGATCACTATACCTGGCTGTCAATATACAAAGGAACCCTCTCCCATTACTAGTCACACCACAAGTCTAGCCTAACACAAATGAGATAGCTCTTACAACTTTTCTATTCACAAATTAGGAACCATTATCATCGGCAGCATTTCCTATAATTTCTAAACAGAGTAACCCGGCCCAGTGGGGAAAGTCATGTTTTCAATTGTTTATTCTCTGGTATCTCTATTCTAGTCAAAAGGTTCCTCAAAAAAAAAAAAAAAAAAAGGAAAATTTTAAAGAAAATCTGGAGGAAAAATACACAATCCCACCTATTTACTTTGAAGGCTTGATCTAGCAAGCGTTTAAGAAATGAATTTCTGGTGAACACAAAAGTAGTTAGGCAATGTTATACCAAATGTAATGTGTGCTCTTGCCCTTAAAAAAAGAGAGTCAGTCTGTCACGTTTAGAGAATATCTTTCTGAACTATGAGTGGATTTACCTTATGTGGCCTGCCAGAAAACAGTATTCACTCCTATAAATACCTAATCCCTTAAACATTTCCCCCATAACTGCATCAATTTCTCATTAGATGAGCATGTCACTAAACATATATGTGAAACATAAGAATAACAAAACTCAAACTTTATAAACATTACAAAGTAAAATACAGAAATCTACCAACAAATGCAGGGTTCTAGGTGGTCATTTCAAAAACAATCTGTATTAGGAAACTTCTTGAGCAAAACACTTACCATATAGTAGTTTCATTTCTTATACAAACTACATCAAGAATACACATTTTTAAATGTACTTCAGACCCTAAATAATTAAAGCAAACCTCTCAGTCACCGCCCCCCCCACAACCCCAGGATAAAGGGCAATGCAAGAGAAAACAAATCACTAAAATATCCATTTATGCTCTCATAGGTCTCACCTGCCCTGTCCCCAACTCCAATATTTCAGTTCTTTAACTACCCCACCACCTTAACTCTTCTCTTCTAGAAAGTGTGTCAGTCCATCTTAGCGGGCCACCTAGAAGAAAGGTGGAGGTAACCACTGAACGTTACTGGCATGCCTTGACCCTTCTCAGATTCAATTATTTTAAGATTTTGCCTTCCCCATATTTTTCATCTCCCCAAACTTCCCCATCAAGTCACTTTTTTTCACTTTCTACACAGACAGCAATGTTAAGTGAGCACATTCAGTATATAGGCCAAGCTACTGACAGAAAAATGAATAAGTTCTCAGATTTCAGTCCCGTAGGATTTAAGCTCCTCTCTTAAATTAATATTTATTCTACAAAACACTCACTTGGCATACATCTTATGCTACCTTGCCCTACCTCTCCCAATAACAGGCATGTCCTTGAAGGTGAAATCCATCTTAATCTCTTTTGTCCCCAGAATGCCTGCATATTCTCAGTAGGCACCTTCTGAATTCTCCTCTGTTCTCTGGTTAGAAGACTGGGCCCAGAATGGCCTCCTCAAAAACGTTCAGACCATTTTTAAATTCACACTATAACCCATTGCAGAGGGTGTGGTGGGCAAACAGGTCTTATCTTCACTGTAATGTTGATCAATTCACTAGCAGCTGCCTAAAGTGCTGGGTTAAGAAAGATAATAAGGTCACATATGGACTCAGAGAGAGAATGTACACTGATACTAATAATGGATTAGTGATGTCTGCCACATGCATAGGTAAGGAGCATGGTGGTATGCATGCTCAGTATTTGCCACCTCAACTCTAAACCCTGAGCCAAAATCTGAATTTCATTAAGTTCAAGTACTTCTTACTGCCTAAGTTCCTTTCCCTAACTGAAGCATTAGACCAGGCACAGAGGGTTCAAGGTCTTCCAAATATATATTTCCACGTATAAGCCTTTTACGTAAAAGTTTGGTGAAGAATACTCTTCCTGGTGAATTAGACTTAAAGGTCAACATCATGGACCCCGTGTTCCCCTCCCTCTTTGCACCAGCACACAGTAAGAACCCTTTCTCGAGAGCATTCGGTAGCAACTTTTAAAGTGCCGCTAAACTTTTTCACAAAAGCAAAAGCATCGAAGCTCTTTATTCCAGAAGCAACCCCAGCCAGGATCACTTAAGGATTCCACTGTCTGTGCAGCAACTCTTTCATTCCAGTAGATGTTGCGTTCTTCTGTTTAAAGAGTTCCCTTTTCTCATCCTGTGTTCTCCGATAAATCTGTACATCAAAGACAACCCCAAGATCGGGGTGACAACATTTAGGAGATCTGGTTTCAGATCTTTCCTCTGAAATAATTTAACAAAACCTACACAAAGTCATTTTACCGTGGCAAGAATACAAATTCAACATTTTCCCCCCAACTAAAGAAGTGACCTGTGAGCCCAGCAAACTCAAAATAACATATCAAACCCATTCTTATTTTGATTTCTTTCTAGTAGTGTTCTCATCAGCCAGAAAAATCCTGAATTCTTTTCTAATGTAATGTATCACAAGAACCATTTCATAATTCTAAAGCACACTACAAAGTAGAAGGTGCATCCTTAAGGGCTGACAACTTCCACTTCTAGCTTTATAATCATATTTATTATATTTCCAAGGCAATCTTCCTCATCAATTTCCATTACCCTAATCCAATTCCATTGTGTAAAAAGGCAATTCTACTTAATACTTGCTGTCCTCTCTGCATTACAGTGACGTACATCCTTGCTCTCTCTCCACTCCAACTCTTCTAGAGCATTTACGCCATTTATGCTTGACAGACTTCTCTCCTCCCTTCCATGACTGAGAATAAACCACTTAGGCCACAGTCATTTCAAAGTTCCTTAAAAAAATTTTAACGGCTATAATGGAATAAAAGCCCTTCCAAGACAAAAGTATGTAAGAATGAGAAAATTAGTAAACATAGGTTGCTTTCCCCAAGATCTCAAGTAATATTTTCTTCAGTGAAAGGCCAATTTGCCTTTAAAAGTTCACTTAGAATCTTCTAAAAGCTCCCACACCTCAAATATTGAAATCATTTAAATAAACATCTCAGGGAAGGAAAAGACACAGCAAGCCACACTTGGGCATTAAAGGGCACAAGGGGCAATGGAGAGGACTCAATGGGTCTCAACAGTAGCCTAGCTGAGCCAGAGGCAGGAAGACATGGGGATCTGAACAGGTTTACATTTTAATCCATCCCCATAGAGTCTTTTCTTCCCTGACTGCCGACGCCGGGAGCCCTGGAACCAGAAGTACGAATGCAGCAAAAGTCGAGAAGCAAAAGAAGCTCACCTGAGACTGAGGCAAGGACTGAACTCTACTGCTACTTTAATGCATCAGCTGAGCCGATTTTTGCCACAAAAAAAAAAAAAAAAGAATTAAAGTTATATGATACTGCAATGTATTTTAAGATAATATCAGCAGGTATATGACGGCCAAATGTACGCCCTGTTTAGTACAGAATATCAAATTGAATGAAAATGGAGGGACAAAGAATTTAAAAATAGAAACCATATTAAAAGGCTAAAGAAAATGTGATTTTTTTTTCCCCCCAGCTTAGAGATCCTCCCTAACCTTTTTTCTTGATAGGATACCACTACCTACTACTGGAACATAAGCACCAAGTGTAGGGAAAGCAAGACTGAGCTAGTGAAGGGGCTCTGCCAACACATTCTGAAAACCACTGAGTTTAGAAACTTTCTTTCTAGGAAACCAAACTTTAAATTATATATGTTTACTAATCACATAATAGAAAATATATCTCAAACTTTTAACCCCCCCCCCCCCACTTTTGCTGCAGAGTTTCACACCTGTCTTTAAAAACAAAATGGAGTAGCTACATATTTTTATTTAGCTTAAGAAATTATGTAGGCGCATGGGCAGAGACAGATCTCACAGTCACACAGTTGTGTGACTCAACACATACCATTGCCATGAATACATCCTTCACCCTGAAATGTGAACGAGCACCAAATGCAAAATTATTATTTTATTTTCTTTAACAAAAATGGAATCTAAAAATAACTGCTTCGGTGAATCCTTGAACAGTAACTGGCCTGTTGATGATGGACCTCGTTCAAGCACAACACAACAATGTGTGTTTATATCACCCTTTTATTTCATAGTTAGAAATAATACAGTTCCACAGGGTAAGTCATCAATAAATAATGGTGTTTAATCATTAAACGTAAAAATCCCAACTCTTTGGCATCCGACAGGATTCTATTTCTTGTCAAACTAATGACTGTATAGATACAGTTAATCTTAGTGATCGTTCGTCAATACAATATGTTACAAAGGTGCAATTTACTTTAAAATGTAAAATAGCTGAAAATTTCCAGCCCACCAAGAAACCTGATCAACTCAGTAAGATATGGGCCAACTTCCCTGAGGCTCTTTCAAGTGATTTGCCTCAGTGGAAGTATAATCAACGTTGATTAAGAGTTCCTAGGGTTTTCTAATACTTATTCTGCTCTAAATAGTTTGTCATTCATTCTGGCCAAAGAAAAGTCACAACTGCACCAGGAATGACCCACTCATTTAATTAAAAGGTGTTCTTATTTTATAAGCAAGATTGCTAACACCTTAGAAACTCACAGCCCCCAAAATAAAATTTAAAATAAGGAGGTCTATGCTGCCAGAAATGCCAATTCAGTAATAAATTGCACCTTCAAGAGTCAGAAAAGAAAAAAAGAAATAGAAACTTTTACAAAAGGTACATTACATACATTTTTTTTTTTTCCAAAATATGTTCAAGAATAGTTGAGCTGTATTTGTTACTAAAGCCAGGGCATTATTTCTTTAGCAACAAATTAAACCAGTGCAATTGACATAAATTGTTAAGTAATCCAGGATTAACCCATTAAAACTGTAGAAGCACTTTAGGCTCCTGCACTAATCCTAGAAAGTGGAATTTCAATGAGTGCCTGTGCTGCACAGAACTAAAACTGAAATGACCCGATGCCATGCTGAATGGTATCACTTCATACTTAGTTTAAGCATTTGAGAGTAGAAATCATGAGTTCCTCTATTAGAGTTCCATCCACTTACAGAACATTCAGATGCAATCAGTATTATGCCTATAATCCACAATTTAAAGAATCCTTTCCATTTTAAAGTTCCAGATGAATTTTAAATTAGAAAATAAGCACTAAGGAAACTTTTTCAACTTATGAAAACTTCATATTGGAAACTTTCCTGTAAAGTTTCCCCCCACCCATTGTAAAATAAATACTTTGTATCCCAAATTTAATTTTATTAAGACACACTTTAATAACGCTATAAAGAAATATTTTACAGCCATAGAGATCAATAACTTTCCATGCGGAAATAAAAAATTCACTGCTCAATAATATTATTGAAGCAAGTGAAGAAAGATTATTCTCTTGTCAATTTGAAATGTTAATTTTTTTCAGTGCAAAACCAGTTATAAAATATTTAAACTCAATATTTAAAAATAAAACGTGGTCCAATTTAGCAATCTTCAAGTTCTAAATTTCATAAAACAAATCATTACATATATTTTATAGTAAAGTACAGAGATTAAAGAAGTACTTGAGTACTTAAGATATAAATTTCTAATGAATCATACCAAGTCAGCAACAACCAAGCAGATAACATTTCCAATTTGAGTATCAGAATTTTAAAGATGATATTACTGTACCAAAGCCTTTTTTTCCCAGCTAAGAAGCGATACAAACTAATGGTCAACATTCTGTTTTCCTTGCAGTTGCGTGCTCTAGAATGATTTCACCTCAAGTACCTGTGATTTCATTCCTGTATTCAAAATTTGATCCAATTTTTATGTTCCAGGAACACTTAGCTGATTTAACCATCTATAATGTAAAGAGTCCTGTACAGAGTACAACAGTGGAATTTTCTAGCCAAGTGTAGGCTGACCTAAACTGGTTTACATCCTCTGCAAGTCACTCATGTATTATTCCTAGCAAACACACGGTCCCCTCTGAGGGTCAGGTGTTGAAGCTGGTACTGTAGCACTTCTGTGTCAGCTGGCTCCTTGATGTTCATTTTATCTAGATTGAGGTAGTCCAGAGATTTGGAGTGAGCCCTCTTACCTTTAAGAAGACAGAGAGGCAGAGGCCCATGGAGGGCCTTATAAGGTTCATAAGGTAAAGATTTAGTGCACTTGTCTCCTGAGCTGGGCATCCGCCTTCGCCTCCTGCCATTGACAGCTGGAATCTCGTACGGCTGGTAGTACCTACTTCTGGTTTTATACAAACGAGAGGAACGGGCAAGTCCTGCATCCAGCTGTTTGGAGCGCAAGGAAGGCACAGCTTCTCCCTTACTCTCTTCACCTCCTGTGCACTTCTGGGCTAACTTCAGGAGTTCCTCACCAGTCGTGAAGCCAACCAAATAGTTAGAGTCCATGTGGAGGATCTGGTAGCCTGACACAGTCCGGCGCATCGGCGAGCACGGAGTGCTGGAACAGCGGGGCTTCTCCACCTCTGCCTTTCCCGGGGAGCTCACCTCGGCCACGGGCAAGGGCAGGGTGGTCAGGGTACTTCTGGACTCTCCATTAACATCTACTTCCATTTTAGGCACCAGTCTGCACACTCCTAAAAGCAGACAGACTCAGATTAGAAGAGTGTAACGATCAGAGCCTCGGGCCAAGCTGGGTGGTTTGAGAAGGCTCAGGGAGCAAGAAGTAACACCGGCCGGAAAAACAACCAATGTACATCTGACAGATTTTTATCTATGCCTATTAAATGTTCCACAGCAAGCATGAAATGACTACTACTTCTCTGCCTTCAAGAACTCAAAGGCAGGTTAAATTAAAGTCTGAAGGACTACTGAAAGGTTCATATGGAGAAGCGTTAACAGAAAACAACAGCAATACTTCTCTAAATGCAGCGCTCCTTTCAATCACACAAAGTTTATTCCTTGGTGCGATTATTAAGCAAATCCAATACAGAGCTCAACATAATGAAGCAAATAAAAATAATCATCCACAATTTCACAAGAATCCACAAAATATTTCCAACATAAAAATTAACTTTAAAATTAACTCTTCAGCACAGCAAAGGAAACCATAAACAAGACCAAAAGACAACACTCAGAATGGGAGAAAATATTTGCAAATGAAGCAACTGACAAAGGATTAATCTCCAAAATTTATAAGCAGCTCATGCAGCTCAATAATGAAAAAACAAACAACCCAATCCAAAAATGGGCAGAAGACCTAAATAGACATTTTTTCAAAGAAGATATAGAGACTGCCAACAAACACATGAAAGAATGCTCAACTTCATTAATCATTAGAGAAATGCAAATCAAAACTACAATGAGATATCATGTCACACCGGTCAGAATGGCCATCATCAAAAAATCTAGAAACAATAAATGCTGGAGAGGGTGTGGAGAAAAGGGAACCCTCTTGCACTGTTGGTGGGAATGTAAATTGATACAGCCACTGTGGAGAACAGTATGGAGGTTCCTTAGAAAACTACAAATAGAACTACCATATGACCCAGCAATCCCACTACTGGGCATATACCCTGAGAAAACCATAATTCAAAAAGAATCATGTACCAAAATGTTCATTGCAGCTCTATTTACAATAGCCAGGAGATGGAAACAACCCAAGTGTCCATCGTCGGATGAATGGATAAAGAAGATGTGGCACATATATACAATGGAATATTACTCAGCCATAAAAAGAAACGAAATTGAGCTATTTGTAATGAGGTGGATAGACCTAGAGTCTGTCATACAGAGTGAAGTAAGTCAGAAAGACAAAGACAAATACCATATGCTAACACATATATACGGAATTTAAGAAAAAGAAAATGTCATGAAGAACCTAGGGGTAAGACAGGAATAAAGACACAGACCTACTAGAGAATGGACTTGAGGATATGGGGAGCGGGAAGGGTAAGCTGTGACAAAGCGAGAGAGAGGCATGGACATATATACAATACCAAACGTAAGGTAGATAGCTAGTGGGAAGCTGCCGCATAGCACAGGGAGATTAGCTCAGTGCTTTTTGACCACCTGGAGGGGTGGGATAGGGAGGGTGGGAGGGAGGGAGAAGCAAGAGGGAAGAGATATGGGAACATATGTATTTGTAGAACTGATTCACTTTGTTATAAAGCAGAAACTGACACACCATTGTAAAGCAATTAAACTCCAATAAAGATGTAAAAAAAAAAAACTTTAAAAATTAAAAAAAAATTAACTCTTCAACTGTGTTTAAGGGGCATACAATAAAAGATAAAAGCTGATCAATTTCTCCAAAGAATCCAATTTAGAGCTAAAAAAAAATTTAAGGTATGGAGGAGTCTTAAGGGAAGGTTCCCACAAACCTTGTAAATGTTCTTTATTCCATATCTCCAATCAATTATTTAAAGAAAACCATTTTGTAGTTTAAAAGTTAATCCTAAATCCAGTAAATCAGGCCATTTTTAATATTAAACATATATAAAAATCAAATGTTATTTGACTATTTAATCCTAAAATATACCACAGATTTAACAGTTATTTTATTCTGCAACACCTAAGACAGTGCACTTTTGAATAGTTTGGTAAATGGCAGAACAATTCACAACGAATACTAATATTATTCATCACAATGATCACATTACATATTTGGAAAACCCCAGCAACCAGAAGTACCACAGACAATGGCCAGGTTCCTAGGAACTTGCAGATGGAATTTTGGAAAATAAAATCCAAGGGAAACTGAGTGACAATGTCACTTCTGATAAACTTTACCTCTACTTGATCTTCAATTAGAAGTAGGTAGCACAGCTTTAAATGTCTCAGATCACTAATGAAAACGATGTCAACTAATAACATGTCAAAAAATAATGTGATTTTAAGATTAAATATTTACTGAATTAGGCTATTATATTAAATAACTCTCACAAGTCCCTTTGTAAAACAAATAATCTTTTCCTAATTGAATCATTTTCTAAAATTTGGGTATTCATTCAAAATGTAAGCAATCAGAAAGCTAAAAAAAAAAGTCCCAACCTTATTCCTTCATTTGCATGCTGTATTTTCTTTTCCTTCATTAGAAAATAAATAAACCAAGACTATGAAGAAGTTACCAGATGCCATCCTGTCCTCACTATGGTCCACACATCTCTAGTACAACGGAAAACTAATATCAAGAATGATTCCTGAGGGCTTCCCTGGTGGCGCAGTGGTTGAGAGTCCGCCTGCCAATGCAGGGGATGCGGGTTCGTGCCCCGGTCCAGGAGGATCCCACATGCCGCGGAGCAGCTGGGCCCGTGAGCCATGGCCGCTGAGCCTGCACGCCCGAAGCTTGTGCTCCGCAACGGGAGAGGCCACAACAGTGAGAGGCCCACGTACCGCAAAAAAAAAAAAAAAGAATGATTCCTGAGATAAAGTAAATGTCAAAGGGATCCATATAGTTTTGCTTATTACTTACTTTTTACTCTAAATCTTAGACTATTTCCAATTTTAATTTAACCAAAATACCTTCATCCCTCAACACTTCTAGCTTTAAATTAATAGGTTTTATTCTATTTTATTAATGTAAAAATAAATTTATATTTAATTGTATAATTTATTTCTCTGTTGAGAGGATGGGAATAGGAGGTGACTACCATGCATACTTTGATATGCATGCAAAAACCTGAAGATTTCTCATCTAATAAACTTTAGAGGGCCATAGGAAACCTCATCAGATTTTATGCTGAACAAACAAATGTTTACTCTAAGCCAAATGACAAATTAATCCTTCCTTTCCCACTAATTCTGCAGTCCAGAAAGAGCACAAGAGGACAGATCCAAGGCCTCCAACATACCTAACCTGACAGGCAGCTACAGGCGGGAACTGTTTCTCTGATACTTCATTCTGAAAGAGAAGGAGAGGAGGGTCAGTGAAACCTAAATAATCAGGGCTGTGGAGGAGATGGGGACCACCCAAGGGGAGTTACCTAGGTGGTGACACTCAAGCCATCAGTCCACATTAAGTGACAAACCAGTCTAGGTTTCTTCCAAATCTGGCAGTCCATGACAGTCCATGGATTTCCACCAGTCACCTTACTGCATTCCCTGGTATATTATAAACTTCCTAAAATTCATGAATTCACACTTCACCCATTCTGAATTGGGCGATAATTCAAAAAGAGGCGAAGCTGGAAGTCATCTTATTTGCCCCTTAGTATAAAAATTGCTAAGCGAGCTAACTGTGCAAAGTCACAGTAAAGAAGCGTGGGCACAGGCAATCATCAGAAGTTTGCTCCCTCACTAAGTCAATCCTGCTCCATCAAGGCAGACCAAGAGGAATACTTAGAATCTCTAGGGGTTGAGGATAATGAATGGCAGGATACAAAGGTTTGAGAGAAAAAGAAATTATATACCAGCTTAAAAATAAGTACCTAGAAAATTAGAAAAGTGAAGAAAGTGAGTGAGACAATGTATAAAGGTCAAGATTTGGTGTGACAAGAAAAAGACACTTCTGTTAGATGAGTAACTATGACTGGTTAAGTTTCCAGCAGCCAAAACACCATAAAAAATATCACCTGGCTTGGGCAAAACTATCCAACAGGCTCTTCAGACATCTAACCTGATAGACAATGATTTAACCTAGATTGTTCAGCAGAAAATGTAGTTTAAGAACTCTGGAAATGTCAACCAAGCAGCCTACCATACTTTAAGAAAACTTACCATATGTAAGAAACCTACTACACTTTACTAATGTAAACAACACACTCCCTGTAGAAAACACTACTTAACCAGAAAGTTAAAAATATAAGCATTTCTAATATCCTCTAACAAAAATTTTTAACCTAGGAACTAAGGATCAATACTCTATGTAACACTTCTGAATGAGAGTCCTGCTGTACTGGAACATGAAAAAGCTCATTTTAGATATTACATACATAACAGCTGCTACCTGCTGAACCTCTGATGAGTAATTCTAAGGGCTGGAAAAACTGCAGTTTTTAGTTATAAAACATCAGTACTCCTGCTCCAAACGATTGCATATTCTCAAAACTAACAGTTCTTTGAGGTGCTTTCATGGCCTCTGTAGCATACTGTCCTATATACAAGAACATCTTCAGATCTTGACACTCAAGTAGGAATATGAATGGTGCAAACAGGACTCAGCAAATTGCACAGATTTTAAAAAATGATCCTTTTTACTTATATTTTGCCTTTCTAAAGAACATCTACTGGGTGGCACTAAGAAAGCTATGTGGAGGCTAGCTGATTGGCAAGTAAATATTTTATTTTTAGCTGGGTAGAGTGCTGACTAAGCAGCATAACCTTCCACTCCTCAATGTGACCGAAAACAAAACTTTTTCTGCTATTAAATTGCCGAAAATTTCCTGAGTGGATTTAAATATTGGAGCAAGATCCTGAGAGCAGTGACACAATCAACGTTTACTTATCTTTTTAATGGGCAGCAGTAGTGTAGGTACTGTCCCATCTGAAGAGGGGGAAGTACTCTCTAAAAAAATGGGGGTGACGTGAAAGACAATAAAGACTGAAAGGTCTCAAAGTCAGCATATATGAATGTCCAATGATTTTCACTGCAAAATTTCTTATTAAAGGCATTCATCAGGGAACTCGGCTATCGTGACTACATTGGATGTAGCCTGTGTTAGCAGTATATTCTTTGTATTTTACCATGAAAACTCTGCTTATGGGTTTGTTATTTTTAACAATATTCATGACTAAGCATTTTGTTTTATATTCTAAATTAAAACTTGTATCAAAAAAACATACTGCCAAGATAAACAATTACAAAGCACTCTCTGTAAATATTGCAGGTATATGTGCAACAGGCACCACACCCACTGCATCCTTAAGAATAAATGTGAACCGAGAAATCAGGCCCACTGCTAACTTCTGCACCACAGAGCACTACAAATTGGAGACCAACAACAGAGACCCTTACTGTTTCCATTAATCCCTTTCATATGCAGTTTAAAGCAAAAATAAAAACTGGAAACAGAAAATATGATACCAGAAGCAGCAATATTCTGTGGAATAGAGTCTAGAACAGAAAATGCAACAAGCATAAAAAAGTCAACTTGCAGTTGAACACTGCTTTTATAACTGAGTTTCATAAACAAGTACCAGAAACAACTGTAATTTTTTTAAATGACACCTAAGGGTCTTCAATATCAAATTCCCTCACAATCCAATCAGCAACAGTGGCACTCAAGTATATTTATACAGCATACGGAAGACCTGGCAATGTTCACAGGCACCACTCTGTTTCTTTGAAATATATGAGGACTCAAAACTAGACAACGCTAAACAAGGAAACACTTCAATATTTACCAGGAAAATGTACACAGTGTACATTTTAAAAACACTGGGTACAGCATGCAATTGTGAAGTTTAGCTGAAACTAAAGCAAAAAGTCCAAACCACAACACACATGTAGGGGAACCTGATGCATCAAGACCAGCACATTCAAAAGAATGTGACCATGGAATCTACTCAGCTCTGAACACCCTCCAAGAGGCCAAACTTCCTATACATTTGGCACCAGGAGCAACATTTTGAAAATATAACCTAGATGCCTCAGCTCCTTAGACCAGCTCTGAAAATAGCTGATAAGTTTCACAACTACTATACAAAGAATTATTTTGAGAAGTACTGCATTCTGGGAGTGTTTTTTTTTTAATCAGGCTTATCAAAAAAAGTCACCCTCAGTAATCAAAAAACTGCTCCAGTATGCTTGAACTGTTTTTAGCAACACATAGCAACAAAATTTAAGACAAAACAGATGTAATGTAACTGTCTAAATATACAGAACAAAAATATCATGTGAACAAAATCTTTTTCAAGAGGTACCTGAAACGAACCATTCAGAACAGAGTCATTCCTTGGGAAATGGAGTCCTTCCTAAGCATGACCATTATCAGTCCAGTGATATCTAGATCTATCTAGTTTTAGTGCCAGAGTCATCTAGGAGTTCACTTTCCCGGAACCTCCGATTACAGAGAAGAGGACATGTAAGCCGTGAAGGCAAGGGCCTACCCAGGGCCAGGTGTGCAGTTCCAGGTCTCCTGGTTTCAAGTCCAGTTCTCCTTCAATGTCATCATGCTATGCCTCTAGCACATGGTTCCCAAAGCTGTCTACACACTGACACATCCAAGGACCTTCAATAAATACTGATGTCTGTGCTCTATTCCAGATCTGTGATTTAAATCATCTGGGGCGTAGCCTGGGCTCTGACATGTTTAAAACATACCGCAAGTGCTTCTAATATGCAGACATGTTTGGGAACTTGTCTTATAGACATAGAACTTAACAGATAGAAGAATTTCACTCCTGTAAGTTCCTGCCTTCTTTTCCTTAATCAGTAATTATAGTCACATTAGTGAATATCGTTTTTGGCTGCTTCCAACTGCTAGCAACCTATCCCTAAGGCCTTCTAATTTACTGTTTCTAATCCACTGCTGTGCTTAAAAAACATCTGCTAACCAAACTTGTTAAAACTGGATATAAAATATAAATAAATTTATGCACTGAGTGAGAATTGGGCTTCTCCATCTGCACATACTTTGGTATAGTTACAGTTATTTTAGCTTCTTAGGAGCCTCTGTCAGGTACAGCCACTTTGGATCACAGTTGGGCAATTTCTTATAAAGTTAAATTAATGCTTATTAAACAACCCACCCACCTTACCTGTAGGTATTTACCTAAGAAACATGAAAATATATGTTCACACAAAGACCTAAACATGAATGTTTATGACAGTTTCATTCATAACCACAAAAAAACCTGGAAACAATCCGAACATCCACCAACAGGGTAACGGACAAAGAGACTGTGGTTCATGTATAAAATGGAATACCACTCAGCAATGAAAAGGAACAAACCAGGATTACACTAAGTGAAAGAAGCAGACAGAAAATGTTATATACTCTGTGATTCCATTTATATGACATTCTGGAAAAGGCAAAACTGCTGGGACAGAAATCAATCGATGGCTGCCAAGGGCTGAGGCTGGGAGGAGAGGGCATACTACAAAGGGGCACAAGGGAATTTTGTGGGGGGGATGAAAATATTCTATACATTGACACTACACAAATGGCTACATTTGTCAAAAGTCATCAAACTATACACCTTAAAAGGGTGAATTTTACTGTATATAAATTATACTTCAATAAACCTGACTTTAAAAATAAGCCTGTCGGGCTTCCCTGGTGGCGCAGTGGTTGAGAGTCCACCTGCCGATGCAGGGGACGCGGGTTCGTGCCCCGGTCCGGGAAGATCCCACATGCCGTGGAGCGGCTGGGCCCGTGGGCCATGGCCACTGAGCCTGCGCGTCCGGAGCCTGTGCTCCGCAACAGGAGAGGCCACAACAGTGAGAGGCCCACGTACCCCCCCAAAAAATAAAATAAAATAAATAAGCCTGTCACACCAAGTTTTTGATGGTCCTCCCAATTTTAAAATTCTTTAAAATCCTTCTGTGGACTTCCTTGGCAGTCCAGTGGTTAAGACTCCATGCTTCCAGTGCAGGGAGCACAGGTTCAATCCCTGGTCAGGGAACTACGATCCCACATACCATGCAGAGTGGCCAAAAAAAAAAAATCCTTCTTATACTGTTTAATCCCAGAATCCAAAGGAATCTAACAGTTGTCCAGTCTATGTTTGAACACCTTCAATGACAGGTAACTCACCACCTCTCAAGTTGGCTCATTTCCCTTTTTGCAGCTCTGCTAGAATGTCTTTTCATTTACATATATAAGTACATCTATAACTATGCATATGTACGTATGTACACATATATGTATACTGTATGGAGAGAGAGATACACACACATTTCTGTAGCTTCTACTCATTGTTCCTTGTTTTGTGCTTTACTTCAATTGAATGAGTTAATGACCCAGCCACATCATTCCTTATTTAATAGCCTCTGAAAGTACTTTGTACCTATAGTTCTCAAACTTCTTGCTCTTTTCCTCAAAAGTGAAAACTTTAGTTATGCTTCCATTCTTCAGTGTCCTAAATTACATTCCATAAATTTGACAGGTTATATCTATTAAATGAAACAACATTGTTTGTTTCTCCCCCCATCATTCTTTTGAATCATTCTACTGCTGACTGCTAATTTGGAGATTACTATGAAACGGCTTTTTCAAAAGATTATAACCACTCTACGTGGTTCAAAGCCAGGACCTACAAAGATATTGAGCAAGTAGAATAACATACCAAAGCACGAACTCACACTAATATAATTTTTTAAATGCTAAAAAGGTCATTATTAAATTTTTTCCCCTTCAAAGACTTGGAGCCACATGGACAACTGTGTCAGCCAGGTACACAGACACACTGAAAAAAGACAACAACAGCATTGCCTATTTTTAACAGTTTAAATTCATGGTGTGATAAAAGGAACGTCACACTTGCAGTAAACTGAGAAACGACTAAGTGAAAATGATATTCCTTTCAGTTACCTGTTTGCCATTATATATGTATAATACACAACCAAACCTTCTGCAAATTACTTCACCAATCTTTGGAGATTAACATTTTTACTAAAATTTCCCTGAAATTAGAGCAACTACCTCTTCACTATATTTCAAAATATTATTCCATAAGACCTCCTTTATCTTACAAGAATAAAAAAAGGAAAATCTACTCAGAAAGTCAAACATTTCAATTATAATAATGTTAGCATTCAGTAATAATAATTTCAGTTCTCACTATTAAAAATTTCATAATTATACTATATATATTTATAATAATATACTGACATTTCATATTCATCTGGTTTATATAGTACTTAAAACACATTATAGTATTATGTTCATACAACTGGTTAACAAACAGAAAAAGCAAAATATAACTCACCAGCCTAAATCCCAGAAGATGTCACTGTACAATTTCCAATGAGTCCCAAGGGAACACAGGCATAATAATTTTTCTGCTCTACTCCAGATACTAAACATGAAATATAAAAATAAACCTTTAATTTAACAAGTAACACAACTTATAAAGCAGTTATGTCAATTCTAACTGCAAAGCATGATGAAGCAGGAGATACTAACACCAGGTACAGGTTACATAGGATACAATATTAATTAATTAAAGTAATTTTGAGTTTGTTCAGCTAAATGCAACCTCAAACATTTTATCATGCTTGTTTCTCTGTGTTCTGTTGCTTAACCTCTACCTGGAGACTAATAGTAGCTACCAGGGCTAAATGAAGAGCCAAGAAAACTTAGGGGTTTAAATGTTGGTTCCATCATCCAAATCCTATTCATGTGTTCAAAAGATTCGCAGTATCCTATGGAAAATATAATGCTGAGACTGGGGTCAAAAGAAAAGGTCCTAGACCTTGCCTTGCTAAGAACTCTGCCTCTTGACCTGGCATAAGTAGCAATTTTTAAAATGAGGACAATTCCATCCTTCCTCCCTCATAAAGTTGTTATGTGGATCAAATGAGAAGTAGGTGAACGTGTTTTGCATGCTGCAAACCCCTTTACGAATGTGTGATGTTATTATTATGCAATTAATTTTTGATGTCTACTCTTTTTAGCCATAAAATAGCAACAATCCTCCCTAAGACTGCTCTGAGGCAAATGATTGAAAGGCTCATGGAAAAACATTTTTTTAAAAGAGAACAACTCAAAAACACTTCTTTATAGTTATTACATTGCTTACGGTTTCTAACATCTCTTCTGTGCCTTTCACCTCTTACTTGGGGACAAATGTATAAGAAAATCTATCTTTATCTTGTACCTCCCCAATTAACTGGGTTAATTTCTTAAGACCAAGAAAACTCAAAGTTTCTTCCACCTGTAAAGGTTTCTTTGGTTGGTGGGTTTTCTGTTGTGCTTAACTTGTTGGGGGCAGATGGTGGCTCAAATGAGTTGAATAGATTCATTTTACCTATGTAAGTGCACAAAGCCTGAAGTGGCAACAGTTCAACTCATTCCCAAAAAGATTTGTTATTCATTATTTTTCTAACCAGCACATAAAAGTTTTATCCAAAGGAAATGGATTATTACTGAATTAATAAAGGTATGTGCTTCCTCCACTTGGGACCCTGGAAGGAGCTAACACACCCAGAACTATCATTCTGAGAAACCACCATGATTATCGACCTTTGAAACTTCTTTAGATTTAGTTTCGACACCTTTCCTTTCATTTTTTGTCACAAACTATTTTCAAATTGGGTAACCAAGAAACCTAGATAATTAAGTCTGTTCCACCAATGAAGCCTCTGGTTTTAACATAAAATGAATTACAGTGTAACAAAAATTGTTACCTAACAATAATTTTTATTTAACACAATTACCCCCAAAGAATCTCCCCAATCCTAATGTTATAAAGTTCAAATTGATTTCTTATTCAAGTAAATGGATTTTTAATGGGGAAGGGAAATTTTTAAAACCTTTTTTTTTTAGTTTTAGCACCTTCTACAAGCCAAAACCTATATGCAATTTATATCATCTAATCTTAACAACTATATAGCCCCATCAGGAAAATATTACCCCCGTTTTAAAGTATTTAATCAAGTAATACTATTTGAAAGTCAGAGCAAAACTCCAAACCCCAATTTGTCTGTTTCCAAAGCCCACTGACATCACTTTACACACACATGGCTCTGTGTAGTGATAAGCCCAAGTGTGTAGCTTTCTACACAATAATCATGTTCCTGAAAAATGTATATTAATTTTTGTAAGTGGGATCCTATCTTAAATGTGTGGAGGGTTATTTTATTTAAAAGCTCTATTGCCCCATTTGTGAAACGGCTGGAGGAAGGTAGTTTTAATTACTAACTCTAGGGTTATTTCCAGCGTGAAAAATGTCGAAATTCTAAGGCACATACAGGAGAGTCTTATACAAAACCATTCTAAATCATAGACCCTTTCTCCTCAGACCTTATAAGATTTTTTTAAATCAAAAATTCTAAGCCAGGAAAAAATGTATCAGCCAATATTTGCTGGTTATATGGTTGGATGCCAGATACAGAAACGTATCTCCACTTGATTTTTCAGGGCTACATCTATGGCAAAGTGAGATAGATTTCATTTAGACTTTTAGAAATCTAGACTGAAAACCCAGAAAAAGGAACATTAGAAAAAAATTTAAATAAACAATAGTTTTATAAAGCAGTCTAAAATCTCAAACTATCATATAATTTGCACCATGTTTCTGGTGATATGTCCTTCTTTACAAGCTTTTAAATGCATTGGAAAAATATCTTTTCCAATATTTTTTCAATACTAAAAGGAAAATCAACCTAAAACTTCATTCTGGATTTGAAAGCAGAGGAGCTTTAAAGTAATTATCCAACTCTTGCACTACAGCTGATGTGGAAGTCTAGGAAATGGTTGTAATTTCATAGTAAACAAAGTGTGGTAACTAATTATCCCTATTATGCCAGTGCCAAGCCAAAAACAGAAATACAAACAGAGTCCAAAGGAGCAACACAGGGCGAAACCAAGGTGTAGGAACTCTGTTCCATTTTTTACTCATTTCTGACTCAGCTTACTGTTTGGTGTGTAATTGCACGTTATCCATGCACAGGTGCTAAGAGGATGATGATGATAAAGATGGTGAAAAAGAGAAAAAATTTTAAAATAAAAGGAACGAGGTCAGAAACTAGTATAAGAATATAGCTTCTTTAAGAGACTTCCTATAAAGGAACGTAGTAAAAATTATAATAAGGATTTTATTCTCATCTCCCATTAGAAAGAACTAAAAGACTGTAATTCAAAAGTCCCCAAAATATATACCCTCCAAATAACACTTTTAAGATACTTTAAAATCTATAAATCTCTAGCACTTGCAATTGATTTTGGCCAATGTTTTGAACATGAAGCTTTGGCAAAGTATCAATGGATCTTCTCTCAAAAACAGCCAAAGGGAAAAGAGCTCATGTGAAATTCTTACAAGATGGACTAAATACTGCATAAAAAACAAAAGGAAGTAAAACTAACACAACAATGTAAAGCAACTATACTCCAATAAAAATTAATTAAAAGCAAAAAAAACAGGGAAGTAAACAGAGCAAAGGCTAGAGTACATAACGCTTCCAGCTATAAGCAGCTGAAACAAGCAGAAAGTTCTGTGACATAATCCTGTAAGCAATGAAAATAGGAAAAATTAAGCCTGGTCAAGAGCTACCCATAGGCCTCTGGACAGGGAAGCCATGGGTGACTAAGCAAAAGACACCCAACATCTGACTGCAAATGAAGTTTCTACAAACAGAAAAGTCTGCAAACATTAACTAGCAAGTGTGTCAAATTTTCTCAGGCAAGGTGATAGATACCATCACAGGAAAATAAAGAAGAATGTCCTTCAAAAGTTGAGTGACCATATGTCTCAGTTTATAGCCAGTGAGTGCCCTGGCATAATTATTTACAGCACCCCCTTTATCTCTCAAACCCATCCCAGTTTGCTAATTGTATTATCATCCTTCTCAAAAGTAATATATAACAATGGAAAGGCAATGAATTTAAAAAGAAAGGAAGAAAGATCCTTCTGCTTGCATAGTGGCTTTCTTTACAGTTCTGAGTAGTACTTCTTTGGGTGTATCCACTCAGCCATTCAATTATTCATTTACTCATTCAACAATATTTCTTGGGTCTTACTGTGTCCCAGCATTGTACAGGTACTGGTACAAATATAAAAAGTGAAGCCTGAGACCAGACAAGAGGGGAAGACAGACAGACATGGAAATACATAAATCTAACACATATAACAGTAAACTTGAATGGCATTGGGAACCTAACGGGAGTGATTTTCCCCCAAATATAGAAGCTCCATATGGAAATTTTCAAGCCCACACAAAATCCCTACACACAAAAAAGCCACAAATCTCTGGCTTCATCATAGATCCATTAACAAAATAGCAATATGAAAAATATTAACAAAATATCACTTCCAAAAATCATAAGGTTATGAAGGTTATGAAGGTGAGCATATAGCCCTCAAGAATTTTGGTAAATAAATCTCACAAATCATTAAAGGTTATATTACAAAAAGAAAGATAAACTTCAGGCAAAGAAAATTGGTAGAGAAGTTACAGGTTCTAATTCTAGTTCCCAAAACAGGAAGGAAAAAAAAAAAAAAAATGGAAGCAGGTAGTTTCCTCAGAGTGGCTATTTGAGGAGAGACACATAGTGGAAAAGGACTTGGCAAAAAATAGCAATTTTTAAAAGTTCCGTTCAGACTAGTGAAAATATTTTGCTACGAACAGTTTCAGAGATTACTCTAATAATAATAAAAAAAAAAGAGGACTAAAACACCTCTCAAGGGCTTCCCTGGTGGCGCAGTGTTTGAGAGTCCACCTGCCGAGGCTGGGGACACGGGTTCGTGCCCCGGTCTGGGAAGATCCCACATGCCGCGGAGTGGCTGGGCCCGTGGGCCATGGCCGCTGAGCCTGCGCGTCCGGAGCCTGTGCCTTGCAACGGGAGAGGCCACAACAGTGAGAGGCCCGCGTACCGCAAAAAAAAAACCCAAAAAAACAAAAAAAATCTCTCAAGTAAGAGAACACTGAGCAGAAATAAAATGGCTTAACTGCCAAAGTACAACATTCACAATGAAAGTAAAATGCTTAGCTATACTTATGTGCTCGTATTAAAGGCTACTTTAAAATCATCTTACTTTTCCACTTGCAACTCATAAAAACTAAATCATCAATAATTTTTAAGAAGAGTTAAGTAGGGTGTGACTTTTCTGAAACCATCCTTGACCTTACAAACAAATCATTAACCACACCAACCTGGAAAGACAACCCATGATTGGTTCAGAAGAAAAAAATGTGTTTCTCTTTCTAATATCAGTTCTTTTAATAGTAAATTCCTTAAAGGGCAGCATTCATTTTCTTTCTACTTCTACTAGTAGAAATTAAAGAAATTACCAGTGGCTTATCATTATGTGAAATCATCCTTCTACTTTTAGAAAAAAATTCAGTTTCACTACAAATATGACTGACAGTAACTGGAACTGCACGTCTACATGCAGTCTTTACAAGAAATTTGCCCTTTAGGAAACATAACTGAAATGGGACAGGTGTACACAGTGGAATCGGCTAACGTTCCAGATGAAAGCTTAAAACCAAGAACTTATTTTGATACGCTGGTGACGAAATCAGAGCTCTCTCTGGAGGAAACGAGCTGATTTTCCCCCAGAGGATATAAATCAGCAAAAAAAAAAAAAAAAAAAAAAAGATTTAATCCTGTATATAAGGTTTTATTACTCCCACCACACTAAATACTTTTAAGGGTTAATGTGCCCACTAGCTCTCCAAAGTATACAAAATTATACAGAGAAAGTAAACAAAGTCACTGACCATTATGTAAGGTCAATAAATACCCTCTGTCTTATACCCTGGAAGAGATACTACTAAACAGTCTAATTTACAATTAAATAACCTAAAATGTTGGCAGAAGCATATTCTAAACACCAGTTCTTATCAAATCAAGAGGTTTCCGGGATCATTAATCCTTGTATTTCATGCTGGTCATTTTATTAAGTTTATAATGCATACACAGTTACATAATTAAAACACTGAGAAATCTGTGAAACATTCATTAAGTATAATTGTGTAAGCGTAAATCATGGTCTTGAATTAAGAAAGTACCAAAAGCTTCACAATAATAACCAATACTGTATTTTGAAATGACTGGGAAAATAAACTTTGGGAAGAGGTCATTTCTATCTCCTTAGTGTCTAATCTGCTCTGCAGGGTTAAAAAAAATAAATAAAGCAACTTATAAGTGAACTGTAGTGTGGCTTATCTGAGAAAAACAATGTAAAATGAAGAGTCTAGAAACGTCGGAAATGTTGTGCAAGAGCTGTTCTTTTGGCTAGGAGTAGCGAGCACGCTATAAAATGCTACTGCCTCCATTCTTCCTCTTTCCTCAAATGATTAAAAAGTTCCCAGTCCCAGTGTTAACCTGTGCGCCACAGCCATACACATACACACTCAGCATCTTGGCTCGACACAAATCAGTAACCAACCCGAGTGCAAACTGGCGTGGCTGGAGAAGCAGAGACACCCTAAGGATGTGGAACATTTACAAGGAGAAAGGGACAGGGCCATCATTCCCTTCGTGTTCCCATCTCCTTTCTGGCAGAGATTTGCAGATTCCACCACTAGAGTTTGGCAGCTTCACAATGGGGCCGCCTTCTCAAGGTCTGACTGCCGCCCGCCCGGAAACCCCTTTCCTCCGCTTTCCACCTGGCCCAAAGTTCACCCGCGACAGGTGGGGCGAGGGCGGCGATGCCCAAGGACATCTGCCGCTTTCGCTTCTGGCCAGCACCCGGCCCGAATCCACACGCGCGCCCCCGGCCACGGCCGGTCTGCCCGCCCCCGCCAAACCGGCAGACACGCAGCGGGCGCTGGCTGCGGGTTCCCGGACGGCCTCGCCCCCCAGACTGCTGCGCGGACGAGGAGGGCAGGCGAGATAAGGCTGCCACGGATTGCCCCGAGGTGCTATCTGGCCCGGGCAGTCGCACCCGGCGCTCGGCCCGGGCAGGCAGCCAGAGGCGCAGCAGGCCCGGGAAGGACCTACTTCTTAATGGGGCCCCCAGGCCCGCTGCCCCGCGATGAGGCCACGGCGGCGGATGATCCAGCGTGCGCGCCAACGCGCGCCGACTTCCGCACCGCCGCACCGCGGGAGACGCGTAATGGGTCGTCGAGTCCCGCACCTCCCCGGCGAGCGCACGCCGCGCGCACACGGGGGCGCACGCCCCTGCACCCTCACTCACACGCGCTGCACACTCACGGCGTCTCCGACCCCACCCTGGACCAAGAAACTGCGGGCTCCCGGCACCCCGCCAGGGCCCCACCCAGTCCACCAGACTCTACCCCCCTGCTCGGGCGCCGGCGGACCAGACCGCCGAGGCCAAGGGCCGCTGAGGCCGCCCGCCGTCCATCCCGGAGGCCTGCCCGGTCAGGGTTCCTCAGCACCGCGCGGGCACCGCGCGCCCGGCCCCGAGACGAGGCAGGGAGGAAGGGGCGGCGCCACGACTGGGGCTGGCACCGAGGATCGATGACTGGGGCAACCCCCCTAACCCACGCACCCACCCACCCATCATCATCATCACCACCACCACCACCACCACCACCTTTTCTGCAGCACAAAAGGTTGCAGAAGGAACCGCCGTCCCCGTCAACCTACCAGTGGCCCACAGCTCGGCCGCCTCCGCCGTGCTTGGGGTCGCGGAGACTGAGACAAGGGCTCGGGAGGCGCAGGGCTGCGGCGTCGAGGTCCGGGCTGAGGCCGCCAGCCGAGCCAGCCGGGTACCCTCTCCGCTCCCACCGCGCTCGGCGCCAGCTACGGCCTGGCGTTGTCCCCGCCTCCTTCTCCTCCTCCGCCGCCGCCGCCGCACGCCTTCCCGCCCTCCTCCCTCTGGCTGCAGAGGCGCAGCCCGTCAGCGCTGAGCCCGCCTCCTGCGCCCAGCTCACACACCCCGAGGAAGGGCGGACCCGAGAGAGAAAGGCGCTCGGGAGCTGGAAGAAGGGGGCTGGGGAGAGGGGAGTGGAGCTGCCGGCTGCGGTGGTTGAGGGGGAGGGGGAGGAGGGGGAGGAGGAGTCGTAACCCCCCCCTGCCCAGTCCAAACCCGCGCCCAACAATTCAAGTGCTCCCACTCCAGGCCTGGCAACACTCAAGTTGCCCCAGTTATGTGTTGTGGCGATGTTTGTCATTGGTGAGTCTCCGCTTTAAGGACGCAGCACTGAGCTGAAGTAGAGAAGACTAGAAGCCCATGAAATTACAAATTATAGGGTCAATCTTAGAAAAATGCTAAATATCTAGTGAATGTGGGGAGGAGGGTAAAATTCAGAATCTGATTTGATTAGCCCCTTTTTGAATCCTCAGACTTGATCTTTTCCATTCTTGTAAGAAATTCTTTCCTTTGATCATTCTTTCCTATTCTCGATTTATGTACATCTCTGCCAAACCGGTTATCAAACTCAGAGATAAGAATAATTACGGACATTTATTTAGCCCTCACTGTGTGCCAGGCCTTTTTACATGCATTTTCTAATTTACACTCCTCAACAATTCTGTAAGAGAGTGACCAATTATGATTCGCGTTTTAAGGATGCAGAAAATTTAAGTAATTTCCTCGAGGTCACACACACGGAGTTAGTGGCTGAGGTGGGTTTGAACGCAGCCAGAGGAACCCCAGAATTGTTTATAAATGATGATAATTTGTGTTCCAGTCTCAATCCAAGAGAGTTTGTTGTTCTTCCTTTTTTTTTTTAAGAAAATGCTTTATCTGAACATAAAAGGCATAATCTTGGTGTAAATTAATACAAAGGTAAACAAATATTGATTCACACTTGTTCCAAAATCTATACAGCGATGTCTGGAGGCTCCTCAGCTAGAAGACATTTTATACTACTTTATGTGCCCTAAAATACGTATGGGAAGATTATAAAACAATTTTAGGAAAACATAAATTATTTCTAACAGATATGTGTAACTTCTCAAATATAGAACCTGGCACGATGTAGTATGTGTTAAATGAATAAATGAATGGGCTTTTTTTTCGTCAGTACTTTAGGAGAACACTGAAAGTTATTTCAGACTATAATCTGTTTGACACAGTAGTATATTGTTCTGATGATCAGTTCTCATAAAACCACCTCCAAAACGTGGTATATTTTATATTCAGAAACTTACTTTCATTCTGTTCTGTCTGAAATCTTGTAACCTTTTCAGAAGAATGCCTTGTACTTGCCCTTTGCTCTGAAAGGTTGTCAATGTTCTTTAGCCAAAAGCAGTAAAGTTCTGATTTGCCTTTAAATTTATGAGGCTCAAGGCTAGCTCTCTTGAGGGGCATTGTGTCCAAATTGCCTCCCTCCCTGGGTGGTGCTTTGTTCTCCCATCCTACCCCTGACTCATCACCCAATCAAAACTTCAGTCAGTTCTTGAGTGTCACAAACACCCAATAAACCAATTCACCAGGTAGTTAATGGCTGATAATAGCTTTATGTGTGGCCCCTCCTGATGTGTCTATGCCACCTAAAGACTCTGCCTGGGTACTGTCTTAATTCAGATCAGTTGTGGCTTGCAAGGACGTGGCTGAAGAGCGGAATCGGGGTGGGGGTAATGCAGAAGCCCAGAACAGAGCTCTTCCATGTTCTGTGAAGATCTTTCAGTCTACAAAGAAAAATGGCATGCTTATAAAGAATTAGGTGCAAATGTACCATAGATAGACCTTGTGGTCTGAAAGGCCTTCTGAACCTGGGGAGTCAAGACACTCCATCTCAAATGCCCCTTTTGTAAGTTACATCTTTGCCTCAAGCCTCCTTCCCAGAAAAATCACTTTAAAATGATGGCTGTCTGGAATTCCCTACCGGTCCAGTGGTCAGGACTCCACGGATTCGATCCCTAGTCGGGGAACTAAGATCCCACAAAGCGCAGGGCGCAGCCAAAAAAAACAAACAAACAAAAAATGATGGTTGTCTGGGAAAGATTATACATTGGTTTAAAGAGCATCACCTAGCAAATAGTCAGTTTGAGAGAACAGGATAGGTAGATTTGATAACAACATAGTGGGTATAAAACAGAAACTACAAAGCCAGGTGTGCAAGAAATCCACATCACCACTTTTCTTTAAATCCACTTGTTTCAGGCAGGGGCTAACAGGGAAAATAGAGATCATTTCAAATTTTTACAAAGACAATTGATGCAAGGAATTGATAACACAGGCCACGGAAGAACTCAGAAGCTAAGCAGGGGTTGACAAGGTAATCCAGAAATTAGCAAGTGCAGCTCCTAACTGGAGAAACAAAGGGAAGAGGCAGGGTTACTGGAGCCCAGGGGTCACCCTGATGGAAGCTGTAGCCACAGAGGAAGAGACAGCTACTGCCAAGGAAGCCTTGGTTATGTAAATGCTCTGTATCCTGGTTGTGCTATTGAACTATAGCATAGTATTGAATATAGTATACTATATTGAACTATAGTTGTATAGTATAGAATACTATATAGTATTCTACTGTAAATTACCAATGGGGAAATCTGGGTAAAGGGTATATGGATCTCTCTGTATTACTTCCTATAACAGCATGTGAACATACAATAACATGTTCTTAAAAACTGAAGGAGTTTAAAAGCAACACATCTGCATATTTAGAACATATCTAGAACATATTTAGAAGCATAGCCAGGAAGAGAACAATATTAGTTGCTCCTAGGGAGGAAAAGTTGATGGCTGGGGAACAGAGGTAAGAGGTCAACCTTTTACTATATATTCCTTTGTATATTTTGAATTTTCAACCATGCAAAATTAATGCCTAGTCAAAAAATAAAATTTTAAATACCAGTTTTTAAATTCCTCAACCAATCAAAGCTTGATGCTTTCCAATCGTTAACAGTCTTGATTACACTATTACTTTCTATTCAGAAATTATATAAAGTGGCTTTTTTACCTTTCTAATCATTAACCTACTACAGTATTGCAATTTCTTGTTACTCCTGAACACTTAGCCAAAATCCTTATCTTTTTTAATTAAGAAGATTCACTTCTGTATACTCAATCCTTTCCAGAATAAAAAGAGTTTATGGAAAAATCTTTTTTCCTATTTGTTACTATTGCTGTGAACTATCTGCACATTTATGGGTCAACTGACCCATACCTACTTTGTCATCGAATTACTTTACAAGATACGATGTGATAAAATCAAGATAGCCTGGACTTTGAAATCATGCAGTCCAGGATTTCTAGCTACGTGACCTTGTTCAAATTATTTAACCTACCAAACCATATTTGCTTCCTCATCTAGAAAACAAACATAATAATACCCATTTTTCCAGATTGCTCTGAGTATTAATATCACCTATATACAGTACCTAAGACATGGTAGTGACTCAGAGCTAAAATTATTGAAAGCAAAAAGCTTAGATGCAAAAAACAGAGGTCCACCAAAATAAGGGTGGGAATATTTTATGGACACATATCTCAGAAAACAAGGGCAGGAAACAAAGTACAGCCAACCTTGTGGAAACTTGAAAGTTAGCAGGACCTTAGAAGTCTTTTCTCTCTATCAGAGGCTTCATGGTCTGTGTCTCTGTTATATTCAGCTTCTCCTCCAAGAACAATATTGGGGAATAGAAGCTCCTACAACAAGGAAGTACTGGGTGCTATGGAAGTCTGTGGAAGGGGCACCTAATCTCACCTTGATGAAGCCATTTTTTAAGTAACACCATGATGATATTCATCTTATAGAGAAAGGACATCTTTAGAATATCTGAGACGAGGTAATGTCACATTTTTCTGTTATAATGTGGCAGATACATATTGTTTTCTGTAAATCCTCATGCTTCTATTTATAGTCATTGCTGGCTCTTTCATAGAAATTTTTTCACTGGTACCTATAAACATATGGTTTCCTTGAGCACAATATTTAAAACCATGGTTCTCTGACATCTCCAGCAAGTGCATATCCACCTTTCTTGTTCTGCTTGCCTTGAAAGGATTTATGGCATAACCCATTCATTTAACTGATCTTCTTTAGCATCTGTTTCCACCTCTAAAATGTAAGCTCTGTGAAGGTAGATATTTTTATTCCTTTTATTTACTGCTATATTTCCTAGCCCCTTAAATGTTCCTGGTACAGATTAAGCACCTGGTAAATATTTGTTGAGTGGAAAAAAAGAATTCCTCCATTTCTCATTCATCATAAAGAGACCTCCTCATTGTTGTTTAGATATTTATATCTTAGTCTTTCAGAGATCTTATAATGTATTACGTTAATTCTAGATTTAATTCTCAAATTTCCTTTCAGAGGTGTTCCTCTGAAGTCTTCAACTTTTTTTCATTTAATTTATTTGTTAACTCAGGCTATCCAATGAAAAACCACTTCTACATCTTTGGACTACCAATTATACTTTTTTCCAATTTAATGACTGTGCAGTTATTAGGTCTTTGAGGCTCAACTCCAAACCCAGGCTTCTTCACTCTGCTCTGCGATGCCTGGCCTCTGCAGACATTTCTGCTTTGCCTGGTGAGCTCTGCCAGGACTTTCTGATGAAGTTCTCTTGATATTGTTCTAGATCAAATATGTCATTGAAAATATATGATTGAAGATGATTTTATTTTCTGGATTATACTCTTTGGAGGAGGGGGATGGAAACTAGGGCAAAACAAATCCCTGTGAGGAGTGGCAATAGAGTTTTACTAAAAGGAGAGGGGTGCACCTTGAAGGTAAAGAAAAAGAAGGCAGGAGAGCAAGACAGACATGGTAAATGGATGTCACCCAGGGTGTCGGTGGTGTATATGCCTAGTTACCTAGAAAATGGTTCCCTCTGCAGGCAAATACTTTGTGATTATATGATGCTAAACATGTATATTAATTGTATCACAGTTTACTTGGGGATCATTCAAGAATGCACAGCAGGGCTTCCCTGGTGGCGCAGTGGTTGAGAGTCCGCCTGCCGATGCAGGGGACACGGATTCGTGCCCCGGTCCGGGAAGATCCCACATGCCGCGGAGCGGCTGGGCCCGTGAGCCATGGCCGCTGAGCCTGCGCGTCCGGAGCCTGTGCTCCGCAACGGGAGAGGCCACAACAGTGAGGGGCCCGCGTACCGCAAAAAAAAAAAAAAAGAATGCACAGCACACAGACTCATCCCTCAACTTCACTCCTCCATCCCTATTCTAATATACATCACCAGAATGATGACATTCAGGACCATAATTCATCAGCACATGTCTTTCTCCTGATGTAGTGTGTTTCATACCATCTCTTTGAAAGCGACACAGAATTCCTAGTGAGCAAAAACCCATAAATAATATTGCAATTAAAAATAAAAGATTACTTACAAGGTAAAAAAAAAAAAAGACAGACATGGTGTGTGCCCTTAAATGGCCCTTTGTGAGGGGCTGAATTTGTCTTTTTTTCTTCTCTTGGACTAGGGAAACAGACATATTTGGGATATAATATTAAAAGGTTTTCAAAATATTATTTCTGTTGTAATTAATTTTCTTTAATTACTCCCAAATCTTCAGGGAAAACTGTTTCACCCATACAGCCTTGACTGCTGGTGCTCTGGGGGAATTAGACTATACAGTAATAAAACAAGGTGTGGGATTTTCACATCACAGCAACATGTAGTGCAGCCCAGTACCCTAGCATGGAGCAGGGAGCTCTAGACAGCAGTAGCCAAAAGTGAAACTGGGAGCAGTGAAGAGGATGTAGTGTGGAGGAGTGGTTGCCAAATTGAGGCCCCAGGGGTGGATGTAAATTGAACCTTCTCCTTTGCAAATCTCATAAAGAGAAAGCAGAGTCTATAAAATGGGAGATTTCCACATAGATCACACTGGGTAGACACAAAATACCCCTACTCACAGCATGAAAATCACCATTGTGACTTCCCTGGTGGTCCAGTGGTTAAGACTTGGCCCTTCCACTGCAGGGGGCTCGGGTTCAGTCCCTGGTCGGAGGAAGGAAGAGCCTGCATGTGGCACGGCACGGCCAAAAAAAAATCAGCCTTAATAAAAGCAAACTGATTCCCACATTTGCATTCCCCCTTCTTATCTTAGGTGCTTTCTTTCATTACAAGTAAACTTCCAATGTCAGAGAATTGTCAGATGTGGAGCCATCTAACCAAATAAGACAACAAATCAATCTGAGCCCATTTTAACAGGTTAATTCCTATTAAATCGGTAGAGCAACACTGGTAATATGTTGATCTACATGAGCATCCACCTTACTTGAGGATGGCACCGACAGAGCAGTTCCATAAGACATTAAGCTGGTGTACATCAAATCAAACTTATGAATATATAAGTGATATTTCCTTGATATTTCTGTATTTTCATATTGCTTCAATAGGCACATGTGTTAGATGTGTTTCTGAAATGCTGAAGGTAAAGAATACATTTTTAAGATGCACCTTTTACCGTAAGTTTGCAGTTGCCATTTAGAAGTTTCCACAATAACACATAACTCTTAACATTTACTACCCAAAGTATTCCGCCCTGGTTGATAACTGGCGTGTGTTAAATTCTTAGGTCAAACTATAATTTAGTCAAAAGGACAGTCAAATCACAGAACTTTCATATACCCATTTCAATAATAGTACAAACATTAATGTTGTTAATGTGTGCCACACAGGTGATTAACCATTTCTTAGACTTCTTTTAACTCTAAGAGATTTTTATATTGAAGTAATCATTCTGCCTCAGTATTCAGCAGAATTCGTGAACAGAAAATTCCCAGAGACAGGATCGTATAGATCTCAATGTTCACTAATCCCAGTGTCACTCTATTATTTGTGAAAGAGATTGTCTTATTCCAAGACTGGACTCTCCTCTGTTGTACATGACAAAGGCTTTGAAATGTTGTTGCGAGGTATGTAGTTTTGAAGGATAAACGGGTGCTCTAAAAGTATTGTGCAGTTTCTTTTCTCTCAGACTATGCTACTGTTTGTGATTTTCCAACTATCAAGATCAACTCACCCACTTCCTGGAAAAATTCACTACCCGAAGTCATACAAGATGAATTTGGAGTAGAAAGTCCACCTAATCACTTCTGAAGGGAAATATTTCTTCCTGGTAGAGAAAACCAATTTGACATTAGAAGCCTACTTATTTAGGACTTGGGTGAGAACTGCACATACCATAATAGGTTTGGGCAGATTATCAAGGTCCCCTTGTTGGCCCATTTGAACCTCTGTCCTGGGGAACCCTGAAGACAAGAGCCCTAAATTGTTCCCAAGCCTAGATTCCATTTCTTCAAGCTACACTTTCTGTTCTTTGAATATCTAACTACTTACTTGAAAAAGACCCCTGGCTGTCTTCCAGAGAGATCCTCTCTGTATTAACCTCTTTTACATATGACAGTTTCTGGTCTTTTAAGGAAGTGGTACATACACCTCCATCAACTTAGTGAGTTTAATCAATGTATTATCATGTTAAGTACCATTAGCAAACGGTTGGATGACTGTGACTTCCTTATGAGGTGCTGTGATTTTTGTACTATCACTTTATTGACTTTTTTTTTTTTTTTTGCGGTACGCGGGCCTCTCACTGTTGGGGCCTCTCCCGTTGCGGAGCACAGGCTCCGGACGTGCAGGCTCAGCAGCCATGGCTCACGGGCCCAGCCTCTCCGCGGTATGTGGGATCTTCCTGGACCGGGGCACGAACCCGTGTCCCCTGCATCGGCAGGCAGACTCTCCACCACTGCGCCACCAGGGAAGCCCTATTGATTATTTTTGAAACTGAAACCCATTCCTAGTGACTCATCAGCTAGAAACCATAAATCTGCACTTTGGTTCCTATGTTCCTCAGTAACAGCCACCTGAGACACTACATTTTTAACCAGATCATAGTTACCAGGCAAATGAAGGCCTTTGTTTCTCAGTGCTAAATCATTAGAGTCAGAAAGAGTTGGTTCTTAAAATCACAGTATATGTGCTTAAGGTTAGTCCTTGAGTCAAACTTCGGGTGTGTTTGTGTATGTGTGTGATATCTGTGAGAGAATGAGAGAGAGAGAGTACATTCCTACATTCCTGGAGGAGTTGCTGATCATCTTTTCTTCCCTAAAACCTAGCTTACCTTTATCATATCTCTGTAGTCACATTTTTCCCCTTGTTTTTCTATTGCTGCATATCCTGGACTAGCAACATTCTTTGTTCCCACATCCTGGGAACATACCTGTGACATATAATCAGTATCTTTGTGGCCCGGAATTTCTGCTTCCTCAAATCCCCTAGCTCCCAGGACATTCAGCATAGGACAGCTGAACGTGGAACAGTTGCTCACCAATCCTTGAGGTCTTGTAAAAGTCAGGGGCCATAGGTTTTTTTTTTCTCTTTTATCACCAACATCATTCCGTGCTGGTACATAGTGGGTGCTCAGTAAATGTTGAGGAAAGGAAAGAAGGAAGGACGGAACATTTTGAAAATGATTTGGTAAAAAACAAACAAAAAACTGGGCACTTATGCTTTAAGGCATGGTATAAGGAGGTTGGTGGCAAGGAAATCCCAATACTTACACAATCAGAAACAAGCCTTTGCCATTTTATACGTTTGTGGACAAGGAGAGGGCTGGGAATACTAACACCCATGAGGGTGGTGATGATAAAGATGATGGTGAAGATGATGACGACAATGATGATAATTCTTACTTAAAACACTGATTTTTAGCTGGGGGACCAAAAAATGAGAAGAGAACAAAAATTTCGATTGGCTATAAAATGTTGCTTACAATCATTTACAGGAACTGCTACCTATCTAAGCCAGGTTACTTTGCAATATGATAATGATGATAAACACTATTAAATGGATATGATTACTTTTATTATAATTTTCTCCCATTAGAATATTATTCTATATATACTTCTTCATAGTTATCACACAGCATAACGATACGTTCATTCAGAATGTTATATGCTTATGACTTTAAAATAATCAAAAAATATGGCATCTATCCAAGGAAAAATATATTTTCCCTGGTCTTGTTGAATAAGTTGTTTCACTCTCATATTAATTATTCATGTCCTCAAACCAGGTTGGACTATCTTTATAATCAGCCTTGGTAAAGAAGGCTATTTTGTTTCAATTAACAGGCAAATTGATAGCTTAGAAAAATAACAATTTCTTATGAACAATATATCACCTTCATATTGCTTAACTTTTCTTTTCTATTTTCTATATCATTATCTTTTCCTGTTTCCTTCTGGGAGAGTGCCTCAATCAAATTTTCCAATCTATTAATCAATTCCTCAGCTGTATCAATTCTACATTTTACCTTATCTATTGTGTTCTGTATTTCAACTACTGCATTTTTTACACATAATATTTCCACTGTTCTTTTTTTTTTTACATTTCCTTATGTTTCATATTGCTCATGTCTTTCCTTATCTGTTTTGCTATATTTTAAATGCTTATTTTGAGTCTTTGTCCCATCAGTTATAAAACGTATTTTTTTGATGGACTCTGCCATCTACTTTGCTGTTTTCTTTTTTTTTTTTTTTTTTTTTTTTTTTTTGTGGCATGCGGGCCTCTCACTGTTGTGGCCTCTCCCGTTGCGGAGCACAGGCCCCGGACACGCAGGCTCAGCGGCCATGGCTCACGGGCCCAGCCGCTCTGCGGCATGTGGGATCTTCCCGGACCGGGGCACGAACCCATGTCCCCTGCATCGGCAGGCGGACTCTCAACCACTGCGCCACCAGGGAAGCCCTTGCTGTTTTCTTTTGAAAGAGCTGTGCTCCCCAGCTATCCTCTTATTTTAACTTGTCAGTTAATATTCCTCTTGGGGTATTCATTGCTCTGTCCAGCAATATATATGGGGGAAAGCTGAAAGTCAGACTTCAATCTGTCTCAGACCTGATGTTTGTGGGGTAGAATGGAGGTGTGAGCCTGAAGGTGGAGCAGCTTGGGTACCAGAAAACCATCCTAGTGTGTATCACCCATCCTGGAAGTTTGGGTGAGGGGGCGGGGAAGAGACATGACTATCCAAGGCTTATCAATCATCGCAAGTTTTTGATGCTCTTAATCAGAATTTGTGCTGCCAAGATTTTATGCCTGAGGGCAGTTGCATTTAAGTGGATTCTGGCACCATTGATAGCCCCAAGGCAAAGTAGAGAAAAATGATATCCAGAGCAAAATGCCCTAGACTAGGACCATCATCCACTCACACGACAGCCCTCCATTTTCCCAGGAATTTCTGAGAGTTTCATGTCTCTCTTGATGTTTCTATTTCGGCTGGAGTTGATCTTGGGGGAGTGACTTTGTGGTACTTAATAATATAATGTCTTGACTGGAAGAGGTGATTAAAACCTGCCTTACTCAAACTCTGTAGAAAATCATTTTTTAGTGCTCCAGGTACTTCATGGAAATTGTTAAAATTTTGTATAGCCCACAGTGGTAAGATGCCTACTGCAACGTGCTGATAATTGCAATGTGGAACTTTTAGGTATGTAAATTGTGTTCCATGATTAAATATATTAAGGATGTGAGATTGGACATGGTAAATCAACCCATACCACCAAAAAATGTTGCTATGTGTTTGTTTGATCTCTTCTATCTGAGCCACGTGATTATGTTGTTTTTCCAATTTACATGGAGAAAACACTTTAAGATAGCATCATACCTGTTTGTAAGAAAACACTTTAAGATAGCATCATAGGGCTTCCCTGATGGCGCAGTGGTTGAGACTCCGCCTGCCGATGCAGGGAACGCGGGTTCGTGCCCCGGTCCGGGAGGATCCCACATGCCGCGGAGCGGCTAGGCCCGTGAGCCATGGCCGCTGAGCCTGCACGTCCGGAGCCTGTGCTCCGCAACGGGAGAGGCCACAAAAGTGACAGACCCGAGTACCGCAAAAAAAAAAAAAAAAAAAAAAAAAAAAGATAGCATCATACCTGTTTGTAAGTCATCACCACCAATGGGATGGACATTTCACCACCCCAACACTTGGCAGAGAAAGAGAGCGAAAGGACATCTTCTATCTGCTCTTCCCGTGCCTTGGCACGGACACCAGCCACCGCTGCTCAAAGCTCATTGGCTACATGTAATCGAATTTCCATGTCTGCCTACAGGGGGACTGGAAAATATTTTCTACATTCCTGGAAGGAGAGCAGAACGGGATACAAGTGACCACCAGTAATGTCTCTCACATGTCCTAAATGCCATGTCAATTATATTAATAATATAAGCTCGATTTCCAAGATGACATGCTGCTCAGATTCTCCTCTTATCTTATTCTCTCTTTTTCCACTGGATTTACTTCTTCTACATCCCTTATAAATGTGTTTACCAGGGTTCGGCTACCTCTCTTATATGTGCTATCTTTCTTGTAGATTTAAGAATCATGCATCATGGTGTCTCTCATAGTTCCTTAACTGTAGAATTTTAATAAATTTTTGAATGATCAATGAACTAAATGAAACATCAGCTCAAGGCTAAACAGTGATTTTAGAAGTTACATATTTGGCATGCATGTTTAGTAAACTTTCACACCGAATAGTAGAAATCTTCAGCCTTCCACCTCCTCTTTCTCATATTTCTTCCCTCTCCAACTGTTTTCACCTTAACACCTTAACTTTAATAGTTTTTAAAAAAGTATTAACTCTACAATGAGCTCTGTCCTTTGATAAACCAGAGTTTGTAAGTAATAACAGCATGAGGATATTCAAATTATGAAAAACTAGGTAAGAAAAGATAGTATTACTTTTTTTAAAAAATGTCTTTATTGGAGTATAATTGCTGTACAATGGTGTGTTCATTTCTGCTTTATAACAAAGTGAATCAGCCATACATATACATATATCCCCATATCTCCTCCCTCTTGTGTCTCCCTCTCACTCTCCCTATCCCACCCCTCTAGGTGGTCACAAAGCACCGAGCTGATCTCCCTGTGCTATGTGACTGCTTCCCACTAGATGTCAATTTTACATTTGGTAGTGTATATATGTCCATGCCACTCTCTCACTTCGTCCCAGCTTACCCTTCCCCCTCCCGGTGTCCTCAGGTCCATTCTCTATGTCTGCATCTTTATTCCTGTCCTGCCCCTAGGTTCTTCAGAACCATTTTCTTTTTTTGATTCCATATATATGTGTTAGCATACGGTATTTGATTTTCTCTTTCTGACTTACTTCACTCTGTATGACAGACTCTAGGTCCATTCACCTCACTACAAATAACTCAATTTCGTTTCTTTTTATGGCTGAGTGATATTCCATTGTATATATGTGCCACATCTTCTTTATCCATTCATCTGTTGATGGATACTTAGGTTGCTTCCATGTCCTGGCTACTGTAAATAGTGCTGCAGTGAACATTGTGGTACATGACACTTTTTGAATTATGGTTTTCTCAGGGTATATGCCCAGTAGTGGGGTGGCTGTGTTGTATGGTAGTTCTATTTTTAGTTTTTTAAGGAAACTCCATACTGTTCTCCATAGTGGCTGTATCAATTTATATTCCCACCAACAGTGCAAGAGGCTTCCCTTTTCTCCACACCGTCTGCAGCATTTATTGTTTGTAGTTTTTTGATGATGGCCATTCTGACCAGTGTGAGGTGATACCTCATTGTAGTTTTGATTTGCATTTCTCTAATGATTAATGATGTTGAGCATTCTTTCATGTGTTTGTTGGCAATCTGTATATCTTCTTTGGAGAAATGTCTATTTAGGTCTTCTGCCCATTTTTGGATTGGGTTGTTTGGTTTTTTGATATTGAGCTGCATGAGCTGCTTATAAATTTTGGAGATTAATCCTTTGTCAGTTGCTTCGTTTGCAAATATTTTCTCCCATTCTGAGGGTTGTCTTTTCGTATTGTATTGTTTCCTTTGCTGTGCAAAAGCTTTTCAGTTTCATTAGGTCCCATTTGTTTATTTTTGCTTTTATTTCCATTTCTCTAGGAGGTGGGTCAAAAAGGATCTTGCTGTGATTTATGTCATAGGGTATTCTGCCTATGTTTTCCTCTTAGAGTTTTAGAGTGTCTGGCCTTACATTTAGGTCTTTAATCCATTTTGAGTTTATTTTTGTATATGGTGTTAGGGAGTGCTCTAATTTCATTCTTTTACATGTAGCTGTCCAGTTTTCCCAGCACCACTTATTGAAGAGGCTGTCTTCTCTCCATTGTATATCCTTGCCTCCTTTATCAAAAATAAGGTGACCATATGTGCATGGGTTTATCTCTGGGCTTTCTATATAGTATTACTTTTTATTTCCTGATATTAAACCACTGAATGACTATTTTCATTTTTAGTTGTTCCAATTAGTGTTGCACAAATAATGCTAACTTCAATGCCAAAAAATTTTGGAAATAGCATTTATTTTATTTAGCATCTTGAACTAGGAGCTATTTAAGACTGGTGTTTTTCATAAATAGTAGCAACTTTTAGGGCTATAGGACCAAAACAAAGTTACTTTTTAAATATTGGAAGACATTTTCACTAAAAGTCTTCTACATGAATATGAAAGTAATTTGAGAAACAAGATTGCTCATTTGTTTTCATTGATTTATTTTTTAAAAATCTTTATTGAACACCAACTGTGCATTAGATATCTTATTAATAAATTGACTTTGTGATCTCTGACATCCAGATACCAATGAATAGTTTCCAAAGAATCTATTTAATCCCTAGATGGATGTAAATTTTTACATCTCTGTATGTTATATGTCTGTGTGAATATATATACATACATGTATGTATACATATGTGCATATGTGTCTCTATATATTTTTAGAGACTAAGGCAGATGATCGTGGCTCTCTTCTTGCTGTTTTGTCATTGGGTTTCACTGGCCAGAAAATTTTTACTCTTGCCTTTATGTTTGTTTTTTGTTTAGTCTAAATATGTATCAAAGGGAAACTGATTCTATATGAAATTAGAGATAACATTTTTACTCTATGCCAAACATTTTCATAGAAAAAATTTACATAACTCAGATTCATTTTCAAGTAACATATATTGAGTGCTTACTGTAAGTGCCTACTATAGTGCTAAATGCTTTTATATCTTTTATGTTTTATAAAGAGCCAGAAAACAGTACCTGATATACAACAAATACTTGGTCTGCTATTATACATTTTTACAGATTTACTCAAGTATAATTAATATACAAACTGCACTTATTTAAAAAGTACAATTTGATAAGTATTACTACGTGTACACACTTGTGAAGCCATCCCAAGAATCAGGATAATGAAGATATCCATCAACTTCAAAAGTTGCCTTGTGCCTCTGTCATCCTTTTCTCCCACACCTCTCTGCACTACCATCCGACCCCCCATCCAGGCAACCAGTGATCTGCTTCTTGTCATTAGATCTGTTTTTATATCCTATAATGCTATGCACATGAAATGAAAGTATGCTTTTGGGGGGGGGGGCTTGCTTTCTTACCCTCGTAATTATCATAATCATGTGGAGATTCATTCATACAGCTGCATGTATCCCCAGTTGGTTGTACTTTAATGCCGAATTGTATTCTGTGGTATGGATATATCATAATTTGTTTATCTATTCACCTATTTATAGACTTTACAAATAAAGCTATGAACACTCATGTTCAAGTGTTTGTTGCATATGCTTTCATTTATCTTGAGTGGATATCTAGGAGTGAAATGACCAGGTCATATGATAGACATATGTTTAATTTTTAAGGAAGTTGTCAAACTCTTTTCCCAAAGTGGTCATACCATTTTACATTTCCACCAGCAGTGTATGAGGGTTCCAGTTGTTTTGCTTCCTTGACAACACTTAGTATAATCAGTATTTTTAATTTTACTCATTCTAACAAAGGTGTAGTGGTATCTCATTGTGGGTTTAATTTACAATTCCCTAATGATTAATGATGTTATACATTTTTACATGCTTATTTAATATCTATATATCTCTTTGGTGAAGTATATATTAAATATATTGAAATATTTTGCAAATCTTGGTGGAGATTAAAGGAGTGTTCTTTATACTACTTTTTGTTTTGCAGTATTTTAAAAGTCTGAAATTATGTCTGAATACAAAGGTAAAAAAGAAAAAAATTATAAATATGGTCACAATTATTACAAATGTTAACAAATCATCTTTATATATATGTATATATGTAAAATATTAAATAATACTTTAAAACCCAAAATGATGTATGAAGAAATAGAAACACAGAAAACTTCTCATCCATATAAGTGGGCTGAGTCAAAAAAGTGCAATTTCGGGCTTCCCTGGTGGCGCAGTGGTTGAGAGTCCGCCTGCCGATGCAGGGGACACGGGTTCGTGCCCCGGTACGGGAAGATCCCACATGCCGCGGAGTGGCTGGGCCCGTGAGCCATGGCCGCTGAGCCTGCGCGTCCGGAGCCTGTGCTCCGCAACGGGCGAAGCCACAGCGGTGAGAGGCCTGTGTACCGCAAAAAAAAAAAAAAAAAAAAAAAAAAAAAGTGCAATTTCAATCTTGACTTGCATAATTAGAGTCCTATTTGTTCAATGCAAGTACAAACAAGAAGTGAAAACCATAGAAATCACTGTAGAAGACAAAAGCCATAGAACCATATTCCTTATATTAAAAGACGAAGAACACAGAACATGGCACCAAAACAAAAATAAACAAAACAAGATAACAGACAGAACAACACTACAGTTATACAAAGATTTTCTTGAGACATGGGAAAATATCCACAATATAATGTTAAGTAAAATGTGTAAGATGTAAAATGTATTCAGACTTCGTGTTAAACACACACACATATATTCAATAGAGGAAAAAAAAGGAATAGAAGGAAACACATCAAAGTAATTGTTTTGGGGTGGTAGAATTATGCATAATTTTTATTTTCTTAATTATAATTTATGTTTTTCCAAAATTGTCTGTAGTGAGCATGAATTACTTTTATACCAAAATATGTGTTGTATTTTTTAAAAAGAAAAATATAGCTTTGCAAATCCCCCTGTCTCTTGAGCTAAATCTGATTAAATGGTGCATGAAATGACATCAAGACCTTCTGCCTAACATTTTTCATGAAAAATGTAAGACTGCCCCTCGGGCAACATTGCTGAGGTAACAAGTTTTATCACTTAAGTTGTTTTACCTGGAACGCTATCCCTCATATCAGTTTTAGTTTCATCTTGGGTATATAAAAGGTCATATCAAGACGTTATAGGAATAAACATTAATGTCAGTCAGTTTTGATTAAAGTGGAGAACTTTCTCCCATTTCAGAGAACCTAGAAGAGAGGGAGTTTTTCCTTAGTATTTGCAGTTGTTGTTTGTACTATTAAATGGCTTGGGATCACCTCCAGCAGCATCCCGTTCTACTTCATGTATTCACAAAGGCCGCAAAAGCTCAGATTAAGAGCATGGATCATGGAGACATGATCTGGACTTCAGTCCTGGCCCTTGAACAAGTTAAATATCTTTGTGCCCTAGTTCCCTCATCTTTGAAATGGGGATGAAAGTAATAGTACCTACCTTACAGTTATGTTGAGAATTTAATGAAGTAATATTTGTAATCTGCTCTGAACAGTGCCTGGTACATAGTGTGTGCTATAGGAGTCTTAATTAAATAGATAACATTTACCGTAACTAAATTATAGGCTGTGGCACTTTGATCTTCTTCCAGCCTTTTGTTCCCTACAGCAACATGAAATAATATTTCTGAACCTTGTCACATATAGAATTGTGAAACACACTGCATTTCACCATTGGGCTGCTGCTCCCTTTGACCTCTTAATCTTCCAGATACAGTAATCTCCAATCCTTTCTTGATCCTCCATCATCTCATCAAAAACTACCACTCCCGATGGATCCTGCTTCCTGGCAGCCCTGCTCTCTACTTTCCAGAATCTAGGCTGGGGAGACTCTCCACGCTAACTTATTTACATGTTGTTCCTTTGCTCAGGGCCTTTCTGGAGACGATGCCTTAGTCCTATGTAACCAGAATGGTGTGACACAGAACACCGGTCAGAGGGATGTTAGCAAGTGTGCTGAGAGATAAAGTGTTCTGAGCTTCTTATAAGGTCAGTAAACACACCAAGTTTAGCAAAATTAACCTATGCAATTTTGAAGACTCTATAATATGCTAATATGTATGTCCTAGTAGTGAGGACAATGTGTGCAGAATTTCCCAAACATTTGTCCTGATAGAAACTTTTACTTTCTCTCTGTATCCCTGGCAGAGTTGGCAGAACACCACGGAAAAATGCTGCCTTTGCTGAAAGGAGGGATGCTCTGTGTGAAAACACCCATCTTGTGGGAGAGAAATGTTTCTGAAGGCACCATTCAAATGACACCATTTTACTTTTGTGGCCAGAATTGCTTCATCCCCAAAATCCCAGAAGTAATTCAATCCTCCTCATCCTGCCCCAGGCCGTCATGCAAGTACTCAATCTACAAATGCTTGGGGAGGGCCCACTCACACCAGGAGCTGTTCTGGATGAGCACTCCTGCCTTTGTTTCCTTGCTCATGACTACACATCTTACCCAACAGCTCACAAGGACTACGTGCTGAAGATTGGAAAATATAAATCAGACTTGCCCCCTCCTTTGGGACCCTAAAGAGCAGAGCCAGCCTCTGGGTGTGGATGGATGTTGAGGGAACTAAGGAGTAGTGTGAGTTCTGCTTGCTCCACTCTTCACTGTGTGCTATTTTGGCATCCTTGGCAACCTTCTTTTAATCTTTAGTATAAGAGCTGTACAACTGGGAGTCCAACAAGCTACAAGGGCTGATCATAAGAACAATGTTGAAAATAGAAAATATTTACCATATTAAGCCCTTCATATATGTTAAATCTATTTTTACTCTACTTGGAGGGCTAAGTATTTTCTTGTACCTGGCTGAAACCTCAGGCAGGTGCCATAATAACTTTTAGAATTTTAACAATAACATGAATCCTCTAATCCCTTCTAGGCACAAGAATGTTCTCATTTTAATAATTAAAATGTTCAGTGCAACTAAACTTTCTTCTGAGGTAGTGTTTCTTCCCTGTCCTAGTGGGGGCAACTCCTCACGCCCTCACTTCAGAGTTGGAATGAGGATGGAAGAAGTAAGGGATGGAAAAGCTCTACTTAGCTGTCACAGACATAACCTCTGGGGCTCTTCTGTGTTTGTGGATCCCCAGGGCTGATTCTTTCCCTAGTGGAGCTCCTCAAAGGCACTACTACTGGGGCCTTCACACTGTGATGCTGACAATGTCTGGCCCCAGCTGGTCAACATGATTCCTCCCTCATGCCCTGGGCAGCTACCTGGCAGTCCAGCTCCTTTGTGGTGTTAATTAAATAAGGACGCCATTACACCAGGTGGCTCCAATGACTTGGTAGTCTACAAACCGAAACCTAAGCCAGAGTCAATTCTGTAAATGCACTTGTGTGGAGAAAACAAAATTTAAGAATAACCAATCACAAACAACCAACTAGTTTCTCCCAAATAAGGCAACCACTTAAGCTATAGCCAATAAAATAATTTCCTTGCTTTGCTTCCTTCCATGTCTGCTCTATAAAAGCCTTTCCCCTGGCTCCTGTTAGAAGAGGCTCCTCACCACTTTGTTGACCTGAAACAAATTTACTGCCAAATATTTCTCCAGCAAAGATGAGTTCATTGGGGATCAGCAGAGAACTGCAATTGGGGTCTACAACCATGACAAGCCACATGCAAGTCCCCACCTGGCAAGGGAAGAACTCTTCTATAGAGGGGAAAGGGAAGATGAGAGGGCTATAGTAAACATAGAGTCCATGGCTTTTCATTGGCTGTGTCCTTGTCAGGAAAGAAGAGGAGCTTTCTTCTTCCTGTTGGGCTCTGTTACTATCACAGGGCATGAGAGCTCCCCTTTCTGGTCTCCCAGCTCTATTTAATTGAGGTTTCTGTTTATTAACTTTTTACAATTTCCAGTTTGGCACTGCCTGATTCCAACTGTTTGCTCATCTAAACCCTTGAAAATTTTAATGTGCCTCACTTTATAACAGAGGATATCACATTGTCCTTCCAGATAGGGATTCCTCAGAGTGCACACCTGGTCCATGAGACACGCCTGTGCTTTTATGCCAGTCGGCTACAGCAGTGTACCTTGCTTCTAGTGCAGCTCTCTTCTCTCAGCTTTGTCACCTCAGGCTTGAGCAGCCACAGCCTCTCAGCCAGTTTTTATGTGCCTCAACTCCAGGGGACTCATGTCAGCCCTGCCAGTGATTCTCCTGAAGATCCCTTTCTCATTTAGGTGAGAAAGAATGTTTCCCACTCTTCACTATGGTGATGTGATGGATATGTGCAGTCCTCCAACAACTTTCTCCAAATAAATTATCTTTAAAAACAATCCTTTCTTTCAACCTATCCAAGCTTTCTTATATGCTTGAGGTAGGTGCTAAGCTGAGCTTTGCAGTTGTTGACATCACCTTTCCAGGTTCTTCATCAATGGTCTATTGAATACCTTGCCATAAAATGTAGAGCTACTTTAAACCCATTGTTTTGTTCTGCACCTTTGGGAATTCAGTGAACACTGAGGTAGAACGTCACTTTAACATCCTGGTACACAATCAGTCTGATTTTAAATGTTAACAGTTCTTTGGTTATTCACTAGAGTCTAGTGACTAGAATATAGGCCTCATGAAGGCAAGGATAATCTGTTCTTTTTTAAAATGTTATATCCCCAGAGCATGGAACAATGCCTGACATTAGAAGCTCAACAACATTTTCTTAAATGCATATATTATTTTACAGATAAGAAAACTGAGTCTTAAAAAAGGTAAGTAACTTGCCCAAGCTTATTCAGCTAGAAAACCATGGAGCTATGATTTGAATAACTAGTGATGGAAAGCAACTAATGATAATCAGATGCATTTTACTTAAGTTTCTCCTTAAAAAAAAAAAAAGCTTTTGTGTATATTTCTGTGACCTTATATAGCATTATTTGCACAGAGGTTTTAAATTTGTCTTAGTTTCATAGAAATCTAGAATTTCGTTACCTTGTGTTTCAGATACTCGTGTTGGCTCATCAACCTGATTACATGGCAACCTAACCTTGGATGGCCACACTGCCATCTGGTGTTGGATATATGAATTGCAAGTTCAATGTCTGTACTGTACATCTTTATATCCATTAACTCATTTAATTTTCACAACAACCCTACAAAATAGGTACTATTTGCATACCTATTTTATGGATGACTTATAGTGGCAGGACCAGGACTTGATCCCAGGCTAATTAGCTCCAAACATTACTCCTTATAGTCTACTGTTTCTCTAATACAGGAATATTCAAGACTTTCAGATTTAGGAACCCACCACTGAGTAAGCCACATAAACTTTCATTAGATAACAGTGGTATGTAAGAGGGCAGATTTGATTAAAACATGAATCACTTACAAGCCTACGTAAAGAGTTATCAATATCTATTTTCTTTTGTTCTTCCAAGATCACGGTATTGGCAGGTTTGGCTTCCTCCAATTCCTCTGTCCTTGGCTTATAGATGGCCATATTCTCACTGTATCCAGAGAGGGTTTCCCCTAGGTTTATGTCTTAATCTCCTCTCCTTATAAGGACCTCTGTCATATTGGATTAGGGCCCACCCTTATGACCTCATTTTACCTTACCTCTTTGAAGACCCTGTCTCCAAATATACTCACATTCTTAGGCACTGAGGGTTAGGACTTCAACATATGAATTTGAGGGGGACACAATTCAGCCCATAACAATTATATTCCATTTTAAGGGAATATTATCAACCAACTCACTCTATTTCAGTAATGCTAAATGTCTTAGGACCTCTGTTTCCTTGCTTTTCTACAACCTGCTTATTGTCATTTTATGAGGTTATCAATATCTCCACCAGCCTTCTAGGTGATAAACGCTAGGAGGATGAAACTCCAAATCATTTTATTGTTTACTCACATAAGTTTTCTTCCTCATTTCTAAGTATTTTGATGCTAATCCAAGTGAGAAAAATTTTAGTCTGGTATTTCACCAACTATATGAAGCCTGCTCTTTAACATTTATTATCTCTAGTTCAATAAGCACTGTGCAAGAATTCACATGTGATAGTGTGATAGAATAATGAACCACATGGAAACCTTTGCCTCATTACTTTATAGTTATTTCCACTAAAGTTAATACTTTACTATCTGAATGGCTTGGAAGAGAACAACTCTCCTTTGCTGAATCAGGGAATCTGATTATTACACATCATTAATCTAATGTCAAAGCACATTCTTTAAAAATGAGGTCAGGGCTTCCCTGGTGGCGCAGTGGTTGAGAGTCCGCCTGCCGATGCAGGGGACACGGGTTCGTGCCCCGGTCCGGGAAGATCCCACATGCCGCGGAGCGGCTGGGCCCGTGAGCCACGGCCGCCGAGCCTGCGCGTCTGGAGCCTGTGCTCCGCAACGGGAGAGGCCACAACAGTGAGAGGCCCAAGTGCCGCTTAAAAAAAAAAAAAAAAAAAAAAAAAAAAAAAAAAAAATGAGGTCAATAATTCTTAGTGAGATCAACTTTTAATGCTGTAACCATAATTTTCATAATGCTTATATCTTTAAAATGCCTTGAAATTTACAGAACATTTTTGCACAGTTTTTTTTTTAATCCTCATAATTATGATTTGAAGTATTCTCATTTTCATTTACAGATGAGGAAACTGAGGTTCAGAAAAGTTTTTATGACACGTCCAGGGACATAGTTAATAAATAGCTGAGCTCAGACTATAACTCTGATTCTAGTCCAGAGTTAGCCTGTTTTAAAGGCTTTCCTAATATTTATACTAATGTCAATTTCTAAATGATCTCTCTTTCCCAAAAGATGCCTTCATGAGAAAAGGATTTCATGGTCAAATACATTTGGGGAACACTGTCTATTAAATTCCCCATTGGAAGAATCACAGACTTGTTATTTTTAAAGGCTGCGAGGGCTCCTGTAATAATGAAGCCCATTTAAGTTTGTTTAATCTAAGCTTATTCCCAGATTTAATTAATCGTTGAACTTTTTTCCCCAAGTAATTGCTACTAACATCCAGAGGACCTGCATTAATAACTTCTAAATGAACTGCTTTTCATCAACCACTCAAAAAGGCCTGGGTGCTACCAATACTATTATATGTGAACAGGCCATATTTTGGATGAGAGTTTAGTAAAACTAGAGGAAGAAAGTGGCCAGAAAGAACAAAAAGAAGTGTTTGCTTTTGTTTTTTGGTTCTTAGTCAAAAGAATTTGCTACACTATAAATGCCATGAAACGAAGATCCATTTCTAAACTTTTTTTGTGAGACATATAGTGCAATCCACTATCGAAAACATGTGTTTAAAGGAGAAAAATTGCATTAATTTCTCAAGTCAGTTTTACTAACCATAAACAATTGTTTATCAGAAAATAGAACAAATTTAGCTTATTTTTCTACTTATTAAGTGGCATAGCACTGAGGTATTCTGATGGAGAAAGATCATTTGAAAAACTGCTATATGTTTAAGGGGCTTTAAGGGTCTTGTCATCATCACCACTCAATGATGTGATCAATGCCCCATACAAAATTTTCTTAAAGCGCCACATTGCTGCCAATGATATACTAGAGGGTCTTCAAATACATTAGAAAATAAATTATCTTGCAATTGGAGAGAGGAACAATTATTTTCTATGGTACTTTTTTGACTTAAAAAATCAATCTCTTTCCTTTTTGACCCCCTTTTCTATTCACTCTCGTTCACCTACCTTAATCGATCCAAATTCCTTATTTCAGAACTCTACAGTAAAGGAATTTAAAAAGTCAGGCAGAGTGGGTAGAAACTGATAGGGTTATATATATATATCCTCTTCAGTACATCAAAAGTGCTGGGACCTCTGAACAATCACAAATACAATCCACCGCGCAGATACATATTAATTGGCAGATTCTGCTCACCTCTCCCGCTACCAGAGTGGAACAGAAAGCTTAAATCTAAAACTTTTCAGTCAGTCCTCTCAGATGAGTATTCCATGCTGGGCACTAGACTCTATTCTTAGCTCCATTAATCTTCCATGAATGATAACTCTGCTTGTGATAAAAGGTCAAAAACAATTTTGAACAATTCAGTTTTTCTCTAAACATTTAGTTCTTGCCTGCATGAGTGCCTACATGTACACACACACACACACACACACACACACACACACACAGACACAGACACAAAATTTATTAAATTATTTCTTTCAAAAAATGGTGTTTTCATTGGTAAGAGAATTTGAAAACCCAGCAGCCAGAGAGAAAAACCTGAGAACAACTGGTGGACTACCAAATTATAGTGAACTTGGATTTAATCCTTGAGCTTGCTCCCTATTACTCTCATATATAAAGACTAGGAATTTCACCTTGCTCTGATGTTAAGCACCCTTAAATTGCTGTCATAGTGGAGATTTTTACTAAAGGTCAACTTGTATCATTCAAGCAAATGAATCCTAACAACAGTTCAGGCTGAAATTTCTTAAATGGCCTTTCACTTTCTTTCTTATATTAGCCAAAGAGGTATCTCTTCACCTGTTCTGTGGTACTGAGGAAATAATACTATCTTACCTAGGTGGTGTGCTTTACAATTTACCAAGCATGTTCCCAAGTATCATCTTATTGTTGTTCATCACAAAAAGCCTAGTAAAGCAGGAAAAGTAGACGTTATTCTCAGTTTTTTTTTTTTTTTTTTTTCCGGTATGCGGGCCTCTCACTGCTGTGGCCTCTCCCATTGCGGAGCACAGGCTCCGGATGTGCAGGCTCAGTGGCCATGGCTCACGGGCCCAGCCGCTCCATGGCATGTGGGATCTTCCCAGACCGGGGCACGAACCCGTGTCCCCTGCACTGGCAGGCGGACTCTCAACCACTCCGCCACCAGGGAAGCCCCTATTCTCAGTTTTACCTATGATGCCACCAAGGCTAGAGGAGGGTAACCAATTTGCCCAGAGTCACGTACCAGCAGAGGACAGGGCTAAGATAGACATGCTGCCCAGACCGTCATCCAGTTCTCTTCCCATAACCACACTACAAAGAGTTGAAATGGAGGCTAAATAAAAGACAAAACTGAGCTATGTTTCTTGAAATGAGGACTTCTAGAACCAAGTCTAGCTACCAGAATTTCTGTGCACTAACTAAAATACTTCTTTTAATTTAGAAAATTCATTTTTAATCGTTGCATCATGAATTACAAAAACCAAATGATATTCCCCGAGAACTATGGCCACTGAGCAAGGTTGGAAAGTTAAAGTAATAAGCACTGAGAGAGATAATTACTGAGAGCTGATTCTGTGAGACAAAAATGCACAGGAGTTGTGGCACTGCAATTCATTTTCTGACTCACTGTTTCCTCTGGCAAACTCTCTGGACGTCAGCTTCCTTATCTGTCAAGTAAGAATACACGCTCTGCTAACCTCCTAGGGCTCTCTGAAGAACTCGGCAAACTAATTTATGATGAAGTTGAAAAGAATGTCTCTCTACAAATGAAAGTCCTGTGGTTGAATTGCCCGACTAGAACTTCAGCTCTTTAAGCCATGGGAATAATACAGAGGCTTAGCATTTTTATTTATGGTAAAATGCACGGTCAGAAAAATGTAATTAATTTTATGTTTCTTTCTGATGTTCTAATGCCTACTCCCATTTACTCTGTTTTTGCTTGTACTTTTCTTTTTTAAAAAAGTGCCATTGAAGGTGAGATGTATACTCAAGGAAATATTTAATGGTTCATCTGTAGTTTGAGGAGAGTGAAGCAAAAATAAAAAATTGGGCAGGTTTCAATTCAAACAGATTTTGTAGTAAACTAGTCTCTTTAAAATGAAAGCAGAAAAGCTCGGAATCTGTTCTGTGCAGTTTTGGCAATCAACTTTTTGCTAATATAAGTAGGATGATGAGGCAAGAAAACCATTTTCCCATTCATACTAGTTTAATGTCATTACCTAAAAGCTGGCAAGACTCTGGAAAGGTACAATAACTTGGCACGCATGTTACAAAAGACAGTGAGAGAACTTGTTTTTATTATAATACCACTTGCTAAGCTTTAATTAGGTACAAAAAGCACTGTTCAACCTTCAGATGCCTACCCTAGAAAGCCTTGAGGGCGTGGACACTTTAATAAAACTTAGAATTGATTCGATACATTGAAAGTTTCAAAATGAGAGACATTTTAAGGATGGAAAATGGTAAATAATGGAATTAAATTTATTAAGGAGGTTATGGAACAGGATATTAACACCAAGGGGTCTACTTGTTTTTTTAAGCCATATTTATACTTAAAATTTTACTTATTTACTTTTATTTTACTTTATTTACTTTGCAGAGTATTTTGATTTTTGGAATAAATATTATTCCTTAATCTGATTTTGGGTACTGGGACTCAGGTAGATTAAAAAATAAACTGCTTATCACACTGATGGCAATAAACAGAATTAATAGTTGAATTGTGCCAAAGCCCACACCCTTTCTGCTATCCCACATTGTATCCTTTTATAACTTTTGTCCCCATAATTCCACCTCTTGTAATCTACTGCAAGGAAATAATTCACCAGAAAACAAGCTGAGAGGAAAGAAAAAGAAGAAATTTAAGTGCTCTACAATAGAGACTTTAAACAAATTATGGTAGTTCAGCTAGTAGACTGTTAATACATACTGTAAAAATGATGGGAGTTCCCAATAATGAAAGTTGAACTCATGCAATTTAACTACAACTGCTTCCCAAACCACTCTAAAATGACAAGAAAGGAAGAATAAAAAACAATAAACCATAAAGAGAGTATGAATGAAAAGAACATCAGATGAGAGGTATCAACAGATTTTTGGAAAGTAGAAAGCACACAATTCACATTACTGGATTTAGAGAGCAGAGGCAACTGCAACCGAAGGCACCGCAGATGGAAACACCAAAGAAAAGCAAACCAGCTGCTCCAAGAAACCAAGAAACCCCGAGGGCTTGGGGCGTACGGTATATGGGAGGCAAGGATGGGATGGGGCTTGGGGGAAAGGCAGCAGACACCAATGGTTTTCTACTCAACATCTATTTCTCACCCAGCCCCTGACATGCTTACCCTTCCTCCTTCCTGGAAGAATGCTAAGTCCTTCTCTTAGTGTGATGGTGTGGCCATGGGACTCAGAGGAAGACATGGGCATAGAATCTGAAAAACATGGAGCTAACACAGGAAAGTAGTGGAAGCAGGCTTAGAGAGTAATCAGCCCAGACTGGAACAGAAAGACAGCCGACTTTGTTAATGTGAGAGTTCTGTAATGCCCTCAAGGGCAGCCTGGGGGCACAAAAAATTATTCAGAGAGCACTTTGATTTTTAAAATGTTCCATTTAGTAAAGTTACAAATTCAAAATTCCTAGGCACTTAAGTTGACTTTAACATATTATTCTATTTGTAAATCTAGCAAATTTTAATTACTTTTGAAGGATCCTTTTATTAATATTCAGTCCCATTTACTAGCTTGGTCCATAACACCTGTTTAAGTATTTAAAATATTTAAATGTCTGACAAATGTTCCAAGGTGCTCACAGAATTCTTATAAATCTAATTAATTAAGTTTGATTTCAGCTTAAAATCAAATTAAATCAATTACACATCTTAAAATTGGAATCGCAAGTTGATCTAACTCCAATTGACCAAGTTTTCTTAAATATTATACTTACATAAAATACAAAAATGCAGAGATTCTCTAACAAAAAAAATTGTTATTTTGAGTCCCTTAAATATTCCTCTACTTAATTCTAAATCTTCCCAAAGTTAAAAGATAAATAACTCTTTGCCACTACAAAAAAAATTGTTACCCACCACCAAAATCTTAACGTTACCATCCCACGTCATTTTTGCGGCCACCCTTTCAGCTTGTTCAAAGTTTATGTTAAAACAAAACAAAACAACCCCAAAGTTTCTTTAGGTTCAGAGAAGACTCTGGCCTGGGCCAGGACTGGATTCTTGCCTTCAACACTGATGGGATTTACTGAGTACCATTTTATAGTTGTTGTATTAAGCACTCTGTGCCTAAAGAAGAAGTAGGTTTTTAAGTAGTCTGCCATCTCTTAGACTGGAAATGTACATACCTTTCTGTCTACTCATAGACATCTTTAAGTCTGTCACCTCCATCTAACTGACCATGTGACTTGACTGGATTTTCTATTTCTCTGGCTCTTCTTAAAGCATAAATATCTCCCTGCCTAGCTTTAAAACCTGAACTTTATAAATCATTCATTCATTTCAAATTTTTCCTGACTGGTAGGACCACACAACTCTTAGGAAAAGTATAACATTGGATTGATTTCTGCATATCTGCCATTGCTTTTTTCTAAATTGGTGGGCCCAACTGCTAAAGTTATTCTACTGACAAGATACAGGAAGGATATATTCAGGGGAAGAAAATGGAACTAATTGGTTTTCTATTATGTTGAAAATAACATTAAAATCTGCTCTACATATCCACTGGAGAAACTGAAGAACTAGCAATATAGTAACTGAATGAAAACCGATGAAACAATTAATTCCAAGAAGAAACCAAAATTGTACAAGACAGGAAACAATCATAGTATACTATTTGGCTCAGCAATAAGCAATATTTACATAGCCACGAACACTGTAAACACTGATTAATGATTTAAAAATATTTTAATTTTCGAGGGTAGGAAGGAAAAGTAGAGTTTAGAAAGTTAAATTCTTACCGTAACAAGAAGTCAATAGATAATATCTAAAATTGGTAAATCAAAACACAGATGTATAAGATTATTATATAGAAATACGGAGGCAAATATATGAAGAAAAAGCTAGAAAACTTGTAGGGAGAAAATGAGACTTTAAGAAATGAGAGTAGGGATAAGGGTGGATAAAGGTCAAGGAAAATAAGAGGCAGGGAACTGAAGCTCTTTTGTTACATTTTAGTAACATTTGACCTAATGTGCTATATTATTTAATAAATATATTTTTTTAAATTTTAAATAAAATACCAGAGTTTATTTCCTAGGAATAAAGAATCTGGGGAAACCAAAATTCTATGTTTATGGCACAATGATTAAAAGTATGTAAAGATGCAATAACTGGAAGAGACAATGGAAAAATGAAGTTTTATTAGGGTAATGGGATAATAAATGACTTAAAAATATTTAAACTTCATGTTATATTAGCTTAACATCACTTTATTTTGAAAAGCTTTTACAACTTGCAGAATAACATTTTAGAGTATACACTTTATTTGGGATCCTATTAGGATGACAACCATCCCTGTCTCCAGTAGTTTTTACTCGTGTTTTGAAATTCTTGAAGCCTCCTAAATTAAAGCCTCCCAACCAAGACCAGCCCAGGAATATTTATGAAGTCATCATCGTCTGCCTCTCCTAGCTTCCCCTCCAAATGCCTCTTCCTACTCCAACCTTACTTTGTTCCTCATATACCACAATCACACACCACCAGCTAGTTCCTCAGATAAGAAGTCTCCTCTCCTAGGTTGCCAACTGTCTCTAGCGGTTTGCTCAGGGGATTTTTGAGTTGTTGTTTAACTGCGAGATTCCCTTGAGTGTGATTTTCTATTGTGGGAGTGCCCTGTGTGTGCTCTGGATTGTGAAAGTGTCTCCACTGTATGTTTTGGTATTTGCTTCTTTTTATGGTCCCACAGGACTTATCAAGATAATGAGCAGGCATGAGATTCCAACAGTTCTGATTACCAACAGTAAAGAGTGTTTCCTGCTCTCTCCTTTATGAATGGAGCCCAGCTCCAGTAACTTGCCATGCATATAGTTTGCAACCACAATCCCTATTATATCTTCTCAAGAGTACCCTTAGCTATAGCTCATGTTGACTAAATAAATTATCCCTGAAAAATCGGAGATCGAGGTACCCTTTGAATCCCTTGGATAAAAAGACTTCAAGCTTGATTTAGCTGTTGATTGTTTTTACATTTTGGATACCCTCTGGTTTTAATTTGTTTTTGAACTGTTGCATTTATTTTCAAAATATTTTATCCAGAAGTTTTAAGTGTTTGGAATGGAAGAGCTAATTTACTCAGTCATTTTGCCATGGATTCTGATTACTTTAGAGCACTTAGTCCTCAGTGGACAGTAAATTCCTTAAAGAATGAAAACAGAACTTTTCACCTTTGTTATCACCAGGGCTTAGCACAGTAACTGGTTTATAATAGGCATTCAACACACACTTGGTGAAGAAATGACTATTCTCAGATGACTGAGAAAACCATTTGATTAATTATGGGGTTAATGGCTAGCTTAATGAGGTAAACCTTCCAAGGGTATTTGCATTTTAAAAGGGGCTATCTATGTGTTCACTGGGGAGTTCACTGAGCTTTCTTAATGATTTTTTCCCTCAACGGATCTCCAGTGTTTACACTTCAGACACTAAATCTAGCAAGTAGGTGAGATATTTTGAGGAGATAAATTGCTTCCAAATTCTCACACCTTACTCAGCAACCAAATTTTCTGCTTATGTAGTAGTCTCTCGGCCCAACCCAGTAATACGAGGTCACCTGATTCCTACGGAGTCACTCTAGTTTTTTAGGGATAATGTGTTTGTGTGTATGAAAATGAGTTATAGCCATTTATAACCAAGTGTTATGATGAAATGATACCATGTACTTATTTGTGATTGCAGAATTGGTCAGAATATAGAAGACAGAAGATAACAAGGGAAAGAACTTCCTTAGAATCACAGCATCATAGACTGTGAGAGGTCAGAACCCACATGATCATTTTACAGATTAATTTTACAGATGTTGGTTTAAACAACCAGTTGGACAAGGGTAATAATGCATGTGTAGTAGGAATATGGAACATATTCTATACACTGAAAGATTTCCCCTTACAGTCATTTGCTTTTACACAGCCCATAGGACTACACCACCCATAAGGATAGTGTGTATAAATATTTTTTTCTTGCTACAAAAACATTTCCATAACTGTATTTCATTTTATTAAGGCTAATATGAAGAAGAGTTTGCATTTACAACACCAACCAATATCCAGAACTAAATGCATTCTGGGTAATAAAGGGAAGCTATTAAGTAAATATTCTCATGTTGATAATTCTCAAAGTTATTATTATAAATATTGTAGCATTAACTCTATTAAAAGTAAATTCCTCAAAAGAACATCTGGGGAACAAGAGGGAGTAGTAATGTGAATTAGTACCACTAACTGTTTTTAGAGCTATGCTATCTACCTAAATAAGTGTTCAAAAAAACACTTGTTGACTATGATAGAAGAAGAGGGAGCTACTGATATTAGAGAGAATGGTTAAGGTTCTAGAATTCTGTGGAAGGGAAAATAAAGCAAGTTCATATAAAGTTTTAGAAGAAAGGGCCTCAGGCAAACCCTCTGGTTGCAGAGATAAGGGATCTGGGGACCAAAGAAGTATGGAGCATCACAGTCTCCCAGACAGCCAGTAGCAGACCCGGGAGGCAAAACCAGGTCTCCTTTCTCCCAGTCCCGTATTCTACCTTTCATAGCAATGACTTTGCTCTTTCTTCCTGAAGAGGCTTTGAAAAAGTGTGGAAAAAAGCATTATAGCCAGGCAGTTCAACATGCATGTTTTTACATACACAAAATTCATTGCTAAAAATGGAATTAAAGCATCTATCTATTCAGTGCTCTATCCTCTTGCCCAGACTGCGGAATGATCACATGAGGGCATTTCAGCCACATAATTCCAATCTGGACATTTAATATTTCATACAGGATTTCTGAAATGACTTCGTGCTTTCTTCGATCTATTGATTCTTTCAATTTTCACATTTTTAAAGTGATTGCATTTCCCACAGGTGGAGCAGACACAGTTCTCTTTCAATATGGGTACTATTGTGTGGCTTATTCTTTGTGGCTTTTCCATCTATTCCACTGGGATGTAGGTATGGTATATGGGACTTTCAAAAAGGTTTCTACCTGACCAATGAAGAATCAGTAATAAAAAATTGTGATGAGTTATTACATCTGAGAGTCGCGGGTCTCATTTTATTGTCATGAATCTTGTGCCAGACATTATAGGACAAATTAGCATTTCTATGTGTAATGAAAGAGAGTCTTTAATTATTTGGTTTCCAATTTCTTCACATCAGCAATGATGCTTTTTGATAACAGTAGAACCTGTGTTCTTTTATTCTCTGCCTCACCTCTCCCTCACTTTCTCTTTTTTCTCCCCATTTTTCCATCCATCCATCTACCTTTATCACTGAGCTTTCTAGTCAGCAATGACTAGTTTGAGAAAAATCTATGGGTTTTAAAAGCAGAAAAACCCTTTCAGAAGGCACATTGGGTTTCTTTTTTCTTTTAAAAATCATCCTTCCATATGTCAAGCACTCCTGAAGCAACTTACATAGAATGATAAAGAAGTAGCTCACTTTCCCCATCAAGATACATGCTTGTAAGTGCTTGAAAATAGGTATTTAAACTGTACAACCATTATCCCACCAGGGTCATATAACTGTTGTCATTCACATCACATACAATGTGAGATGGATGGGTGGGAGGGCAGGCCCGATTAAATACTGTGTTGCTTTTTTTTTTTAACCCGCTTTAAGAAGGACTGTATTGCCTTATTTTAAATACTTTATTTTTAAAAAGGGAAAGGTGGCAGAATAACCTTGATTTGGGGGTGGGGGGTAGGTTTCATTAGATTGTTACTAGGCAGGCTGTTCCCATGGCAACAAGAGCAACCATAAAGGAGTATTAGAAGCTGTCCAGAACATCCCTGACTGAAAAATGCTGAAACACCATTGAAAACAGGCCTGGTCGACATTTGGACTATATACAACTCTATTACAACAAAAGAATGCAAACAATGCTTCGATTTTGTTCTTCCCTTTATGGTTTACCAAATTAACATTTCATTTGATCCTACCAACATTGTACTGCAGGCAGGACTGGCATTATTAACTTCATTAATAAAATATAACTGGGATGAGAAGACATGGGCTTCTCCTTTTCTCCTTCTTCCTCCTCCACTTCCTTCTTGTTAAAGGACAGTAACAAAAAAAGAAGCGATTCCCAGTTTGAAAATAAAGGAGGAATTATTTCTCAATAAAAAAATTATCCCCAAATATAAAACAGAAATATAAACTGTCTTCAACACAACTAGAAGACACCTGTAACCTCAGCCACAGTATATGAGAAAGGGATGACATATGTAGTCAAGGTCAAACAGGATGATGCCTGGAGAGGATGCTCACAGGGCAGATCTCAAAGTCACTAGACCAAAAGACTCCAAAATAGATGGCATAATTGGAGGGGCAAAGCCAATTCCTTGTCTGAAAAAATGGAAATGGGCTGAGTGCCAGCAGGAGGGAATTTTCTGAACACTACCTGGTACCACAGAGTAGCAGGAGAGGCAAAGCCAAAGAAGGAAATATAGACATGTCACATACAAGAAGCAATCTGTGGATGAGTCAGAAGGGAGGAAAGAGATTCCAAAGGTGAGTAGCTCTGCAGTTGCCAACCCTTGTTAGCAGGAGAGAACAAAAGGCTCAAAAAGCTCTCTCAGACCCACAGTCCTGTCATAAGTAGCTTCACTGGAAGCTACTATTAATCCAAAATGGTGCCCTAGGGACTTCCCTGGTGGCGCAGTGGTTGGGAATTGCCTGCCAATGTAGGAGACATGGGTTTGAGCCCTGGTCTGGGAAGATCCCACATGCCGCGGAGCAACGAAGCCTGTGCGCCACAGCTACTGAGCCTGCGCTCTAGAGCCTGTGAGCCACAGCTACTGAGCCCACATACCACAACTACTGAAGCTCGCACGCCTAGAGCCCATGCTCCACAGCAGGAGAGGCCACCGCAATGAGAGGCCCGCGCACCACAACGAAGAGTAGCCCCCGCTCACCACAACTAGAGAGGGCCCGCGTGCAGCAACGAAGACCCAACACAGCCAAATAAATAAATAAATAAAACAAAATGCTGCCCTATCCACCATATGAATTTATTACCAAATAGGTGAGCCAGAAAGACACTTACCTCATCTAAAGAAAAGTAATAAATGAGAATGACCTCACACAGTGCTAACATAAACACGCTCCAAGAAAAGGAGGAAAGGAACAGGAGAAACAACAGCAGATAAAACCATTCAACAGAGAAAATGAATTTGCTGAGCATACAAAATATGTGATCAAACATACCATCAAAATTCAAAAAATTTAAGGAAGTGAAAGTTCATCCAGATATACAGGTGATCAGAAACCACCTGGCAAAACAACCAAAGGCAATGCAATATGAGCTAACAGAGTTCAGGAAAGAAAGAGAAAAAATAAAGACATCCCAGAAATAAGGTCACACCAGAAAGAATACAGTGGAAATAAGCAAAACTAAGAGAAGGCAAAGAAGAGATAAGGTGAAATGATTTCTTCATCTTGATTAACCAGGGGTTCAAAATATAACATTTAAATTGATAAGCATGTAATAAGGCATAAAAATATTTATAAAAGTTAAACACAGGAAGAACCAAGGAAATCAACCAAACCTGTGAAGTAGAGAAAAGGTAGAAGGAAGTGTACTAATTGGACATTGCTCATAGCAGGGAGTCAGTAGCACCTAAAAAATTAAATGTATAATACAAAATTATAGTTAAAAAGAAAACTATTAGTGGAACCAAAGAAACTATAGCAAACATGGATAATATAATTGATAGTGTACAGTTTATATTGATTACTTATTCATTATCCATCCCCCTACCTCTCCCTCCTATCAGAACCCTAATTTGTGTCATATATCCATCCTTTCTTCATACCGTCATGGGCTCTAGGGCACTGTTTCTTAACTGAAGGTGATTCTGCCCCTCCAGGGGACATCTGATCCTGTCTGGAGATGTTGACTCTCACAATTTCGGGGAGGATGCTACTGGCATTTAGGGTAGAGGCCAGGATGACGTGACTGGCTCCAGGCCAAAATCCTGTATGTGATCTTTCAGACCTTATCACAGGCAATTACAAAGGCTTTGCCTGACAGGATTCATGGGGAAAAGCTGCCCTTCCCACATATAGTCTTCCAAGAGAGTTATAATCAATAACCTCTGGGCCTGCATGCTCGTATGCATATCTGCATTCCTAGCCCAGGCACCTCCATTCACAGGCCTCCTTATCAGGAGACCTTGGCTGAGACACATTTTAGATCTCCCCACTGAGACCTCCTTATGGGGCGGGCCTTGACCAAGACACTTTTCTCCACTATGACTCAGTTTTTTCACTCATAGCCTTTCCTCTAGTCCCCTTGGTTCATAAAATGGCAGGAACCTTTTATTCCAGGCTCCTCAGCAGTAAGACAATTTCCTCCACCTGTACTACGTGTCATTTGATTGACCCTTGCTCAGTGCCATTCTACGGGGAGTGGGGGTTTGGAACAGTGAGGAGTGGGCACTGTTTTCCTACTTTCCTTTTTGGCCTCTCACTTATCACAGTAAGTAAATAAAGACTTGATTGTTACTTTCATTTTGGCTCACTGTCTTAAAACCCTTCCAGCTTGGTGCAGGGATACTGCTAAACATCCTACAACGCACATAACAGCCTCCCACAATGAATTAACTGGTCCAAAATACCAACACTGCTGAGGCTTTTGGGGAAATCTGACCCCATCACCAGCTCTAGGGCCAATAAGTTCATAGAATTCTCCTGGTGAATGTTATTCATCCAGAAAGTGGACAAATAACCAAATAAGTTAGCCCAATCACACTGAAGAAGATGACTTACTATTCCATGGTTGAAGGAGAACTTTCCTCAATTTCTGTTGTGCTGGACATGAACAAGGCAACATGAAGCCACTGGCAACCATCTTGTGAACATGACAGAAAACAACTTTGGGAAAAAGTTTATTCTATGCTAGAGGAAACAGGGAGAGAACCTAGGCCCTTGATGACATGACTGATAGAACTGTGGCTGAAGCTCACCATCTTTGGACCTTCAGAAATGTTTAACAGTGAATTTCCTTATGATTTTAAGTTAATTTCAATTGGAGTTTCTCCTACTTGCAATGAAAAGTATTCTTTTACAAAAAGATAAACTAAATAAGCAATAAAAACAAAACATAACTAAAAGCAAAGATATATTACATATAAATACAATTAGACTATACTAATAAATGAAATAAGATACTAAAATAGAATCACAAAGCAAAACCTACTATATAGTAAGTTAAAATAAAATACCTAAATAAATCGACACTATAAAAAAATAAAAGGATGAATAAGGGTATATCAGGCAAATGCAAGCCAAAATAAAACAGGTCATAATCTTAATATCTGACATTTCAAAAGCATCCAATGAGGAAAAAAAATATTGTTATAATGGCAAAGGTAAAACCCACAATGGAAATTTAACAGTTGTGAATTCATTTGCAACAGAAAACAGCCATGTACTGTACAGAAAAAAGTAAAGTAAAAACCACAGATAAGAGGAGAACTTAACAGTAATCTGTAAGTGGAGAGTTTAACTTACCTCTCTCTCAAGTCATGACTAAGCATGTGGATCAAAGGAAAAGGCTATAGAAAATCTAAATAATATCTTTAATCAGGATATAATATATATAAAGTATAAAACAATAAAGAGATTTTGTATAGTACTCCATTCTCTGAAAATAGAGACTAGATCTTCCACAAAAATTGACCCATGTAAAGAAAACTTTACATGCCAATAGTTTGGTACCCAGGATTCCATACAAAGGGACAGCTGTTTCTACTTGGACTCCTTATCACAAGGGACTCCTTCAGAAGGAGTGTAAAAATTGTTCCCATGGGCAAGAATGCTGCTATTTGTGGTAGCAGCAGGTACAGGGAAAGAGAATTAGAGAGAGGCTAGAGAGGGAACTGCTGGGCCATCACAGAAGTGATCCCAACCTGACCAAGAATAGTATGGCTGCCTATACTGTCCAGAAAATAAGGCAAGGGTAAACTGACAGAAAACTAATGAATGCTTTATGTAAGGCAAACTTTGATAAGCACACAAGTAAAGATTGAGAACTTTTTACCAAAGTATGAACACAAAACAAAAAAGTAAAATCTTAGTTCAAACTGGCATGGAAATAAATAATAGTGGACGTGCAGGGTAGATCAGAGTCAGAACCTGGAGAAAAATCTAGGTGACCTTGATTAAAAAACTCTTCCTTTGTCTAAAGAGTTTTAACAAGAGAGTTCTTGAAGAACTATCATTTAACTTTTCTCTTATAGTTGCCATCTATCACCCTCTTGCTCTAGGTATGTATATATTAAGCATACTGCCACATGTTCTCTGTTCATTTACTGTCTACCTTCTGCCTCCATTTCCTACTCAAAGGAAACATGATATAAAGTGTTCAGCATACTTTTCTCCATAACCCAAGACTGTACAACACCCCCAAAACATTTTCTAATAGTTAAGAATGGACTACAAGAACTCATTAAAACCAGAGCAGCAGAACCTGCTGGCACTGGACTTCAAGGGCAAAAAATAGGTTTGAGTTCATATGCAGGGTTTTTAAGGGGAAAAGATTGAATAATGCACTATGAAGACTAACAGGCCAGGATAACTGAACAGTACCTCAAGCTGGGCTTTCTCATCTCTTCGCTGGATGGAGGATTAGCTATGAGAAGAAATATCTTCTAGTATTTAAAACAAACAAAAAACACACTTTACAGGGATAGAATCAAGTGAGAAACAGATGCTTCAGTCAAACTTCCATTGAATGGTGATAACTATAATTTCTTTTTGTTTGTTTTGGAAAATGAATCTAAGGTTCTTGCAAATAAAACTGTCCTGTCTACACAGCAGTTATTACCAAGTTTGGCGACTACAGTGAAATCATAGTTCTTGTGTATCAATGGAAAAATGTGACTTGCACTGAACTTTCTAGTTAGTTTCTATTGTGATAGCTATGGCCAATACTAAGAAATTTTATCTAATATCTAAGATGAGCATTGTTTAATATTAAAATACTTTTCCCCATTCTACTTTGAAAGTTAAAAGTAAAGGGTCAAAGAAAAGAATAAAAAATAACTTGCCATTTAAGCCATCCTCTGATTCTAGAAATAAAATATTTTAATTCAGTTCCACTTAAAAAATAAAAGTAGTTTCTTTACTCTGACAATGAGCACATTAACCACATTTTCACATACAGAAAGCTTAGGTACATTCAACTGTTTACAAGACATGTCTCCATGTAATACATTTACATTCATGTGAAATATATGAACTTATAGAATTGTATATATTTGTGACTTTTGCATCTGGTACCTTTTAAAATGAACACGTATTATGCTTATTTTCTAAAGTCAATTCATATATGATGATTTAAGGTTAGGAGAGTCTCTACTGAAGGATTTTAATAGCTGCATTCATATGAGAATTCAATAATTTTTCTAAACATAAGCCTCAAACTAAAGCTTTAGCAATTTAAGTTACCTAACTGGCAATGGATGCAATTCTTATCAGGATGTACTGTTTGGTTTACAGTTTAAGTCATTTCAAGTGGTTTAGACAATAATTATTTGTGCATCAGGGGAAAGTGAGCACCAAGGATAATAAATATTTTTTCACATTATAGATGAAATCACAATGCAATAATCTCAATTTCCCTTCAAAATCTAATCATTTGAAATGAGCATGTATTTCAAATGCTCAATCTTTAAGTTATCTTTGTGAGATCAACTGATATTCTAGAGATAAGAATGGAAATGGTAAAAATAGGTGCTATACATATTATCTACTAACAATGGAATTCAGATACTCTTCTTACATTGATTACCTCCATTCTTGAACTCAGTTTTTTAGATCTAAAAAGAACTCTGAAGATAACTAACATTTATAAACTTGTCAACTATATCTTAAAAAGAAACTCTAAAGATGTCTTTCTTGCCAATATACAAAGAAAAATTGTCCTGATGAACAAAAGCACCTTATGGTAAGGAAATATATAAAGAAAATATTTTCTACAAATGTATGTGCATAAAGGTATAGTTATCCCAGCTGCCTATGTAATATTTTAAATAATACACAATAAAAATTCAAAGCATAGATTGAAAAAATAACCCATATGCCAATACTCCAGTTATTAAATATTGCAGCATATATGTAATCATAACAATTGGGGAAAAAAAGGTTTCTAATCTATATGGTCAATGAAATCTCTTTGGAAATATGCTTTTTAAAAGTCCCCAGTATGGCCATCAAATTTCAAGCTATAGGTTTTTGCAGCCCAGATGTGATCCTGTGAAAGTGAAAATGTGTACAGAGGTCACCTCACAGGTTCTTCAGCAAACAGCATTACTGTGTGACATTGGCACAGGCTGTCTGGGTTTTCCCATTCCTCTTCTTTACCACAGGCACACAGTAAACATCACATTCAGAACAACAGATCTTTACCACCATAAGTTTTGCTACTCATAAAATGCTAATAAACATTGTTTTAAACATTTCCAGATCATGACAAAGGCCTTAACTAAATATATACAAAGAATTCTCTAGATGTCATATATCTTTAAATTAATACAGAGATGTATAAGGAGGCACAAATTACTTGCTTTGATACTTTTCAGTCAAGGTTTATTACGTGTCTCTTTCTACTGAACACGTGATTTTTTATAAGTATAATGAGTTCCAGCTTCTGCTAAGAAGATTTCATTTTTTTTTCGCAGTGTTTTTTTTGTGTTCATGTATTTCTGTTTTGCTACTCACACCCTTTTTCCGAGATGAGGTATTGGGAACAACCATACTAGAAGGTCCGCTGGGAGCTATACATAAAAAGAAAAACTACTGTTTAGATTTTCACAAGCAATCCAAGTTCAGATAATACAAAATAATCAACAGAAGTTCAAATAACATAAAACAAACTTCTCTATTTCCCTGCATTCTTCCTGGGAAACTCATTTATTCCATCATTTTTAATTAACATCTAATGTCCTAACGACCTTCAAATTTATACTTCTGGTCCAGACCTTTTTCCCTTACCTCAAGATCTGTATACCCTGTACATCCTACTACAAACCTCTATATAGATATTTGATAGGAAATATAAACTTACCATGTTTAAAATGGAACTCATCATTTTCCCTATAAACATCTATTTTCTTCAGTACCTCCTATCTTACCACTATCTAAAAAGCTGAACGATTAAAGAACTAGAAACATTCTTGACTTGGGAATCATCCTTTTATATCCAAACCAACATCAAGCCCCAATGAGTTATCAAAAAGTTATTCTAAGCCAGGTTACACTTTTGTATGGATGGGTAAGTTCCTGCCAGACCAATCCTCCTCCTGCAGGTAACAAGTATAAGTGCAGGATAAAATATGAAAAAAACAACTACCTGAAGACACTGAAGAATGAACAAAAGCAGGCATATACTAGAAAAGAACCAATATTTGGAAGAAGGGAACAACATGGAGTTAGTCCCCTGTGCCCTTTTTAAAAAAGCTTTAGGCTTAAGGACAGGATCCAGTCTGCCCCATGTGGAATGGCTAAAACTACAACATAAAACTCAGTCCTACTAGCATGAAGAACCAGAAGAAAAGCATTGGGGCAAAAATAGCTGCTTGGAAGTCCAGTGGGGAATCCCAAATCTTTGTGTAAACCCTGATCAAGTGTGTGACTTGAGCAGAGTAAGCTCCTAAGAAGTCCGGCTCAGGCTAAAAGAAGTGAAGTGAAATTTGAGCTGTCAGTCACTTCAGAAGACATAGGTTTGCAATCTGAGTTCAGCCAAGGTTAACTCTTTGCTTTAAAAACAATCCAATACTCTTTGGAGGAACATAAGAGAAACAACAGAGTCCAGTGTTTGTCTAGGATACAATCCAAAATTACTTAGTATATGAAAAACAGGAAATAAACCTTCCTTCTTGGGAATGAGAAAATTTATGAGATCAGCCAGATTAATAGACAAGAATTTTAAAGCAACTATTTTAACTATGCTCAAGAACAAAGGAAAATATGCTTATAATGAATAAAAATATAGGAAATCTCTGAAGGAAAAAAAACTACAAAGAAGAATCAAAACAAATGTCTAAAACTACAGAATAAATATATGAAATAAAATTTCACTGGATGGGTTTAAGAGCAGAATAGAGATGACAGGTAAAAGTGACTATCAACCAGGATTTTATTACCAAAAAAAAAAGTCCTAAGCATGCCGCAGTCAGACTTCTGAGAACCAAAGATAAAGGGAAAACACTGAAAGCAGGCAGAGAAAAATAATCCATTAACCCATTGCATACATAGGAACAACCAATTCAAATTAACAAAGACTTCTCATCAGAAACAAGAGGAATGACAAGATAGTGGAACAACATCCTTAAAATGCTGAAAGAAAAAACTTTCTTCCCAAATTCTCTGTCCAGCAAAACTACCTTTCAAGAATGAAAGTAAAATAAAGATTTTTTTGTTTGTTTTTGCGGTACGCGGGCCGCTCACTGTTGTGGCCTCTCGCACAGTGGAGCACAGGCTCCGGACGCGCAGGCTCAGCGGCCATGGCTCACGGGCCCAGCCACTCCGCGGCATGTGGGATCTTCCCGGACCAGGGCACGAACCCGTGTCCCATGCATCGGCAGGTGGACTCTCAACCACTGCGCCACCAGGGAAGCCCAAAATAAAGATTTTTTTTTCAGATATAGTAACAGATCTGAAGTATAAGAAATGGTAAATAAATTCAAGTTGAAGGGAAATGAAACCAGATGGAAACAAACACTTAAAAGAAGAAATAAAGAACATTAAAAATAGCAAATATGTGGATAATTAAAGACTTCTTTCTCTTTTTAATTTCTTTAAAATACATATGACTCTTTAAAGCAAATATCATAACATTGTACTGTAGCCTTTATAATACATGTGGAAGTAACACATATGGGACACTATGTGTAAAAGATGGAAAGAAGGGAAGGTAAACACACCTATACAGTTGGCAGGTTTCTACATTTTATGTTAAGTGGCACAAAATTGACTTGAAGTAGACCAAGAAAAGCCAGAAATATGTATTTACTGCTACCAATAAAAGAATAATGCAAAAAGGTATAGCTAAAAAGCCAATAGATAAGTTAAAATGAAATTCTAAAAAATACTGAATTAATTAAAAAAAACGAGAAGGAAAGAATAAAGGAATAATAATCAGAAGGAATAAATAGAAAATATAATAAAAGAGTAGACCTAACTCAACCATATCAATAATTACATTAAATGTTAGTGGACTATAAACACTAATTATAAGGCACATATTGTTAGAATGGCCTTTTAAAAAAGCCAAATATATACTGTCTAAAAAAGATCCCCTTAAATATGAAGACAGTTTGGTTAAAAAAAATATACATGTGCATGAAGACCTAAATAGTCATTTCTTCAAAGAAGACATACAGATGATCACTAGGCAAATGAAAAGATGCTCATCATTGCTCATTATTAGAGAAATGCAAATCAAAGCTACAATAAAGTACCACCTCACACTGGTCAGAATGGCCATCATTAAAAAGTCTACAAATTACAAGTGCTAGCGACGGTGTGGAGAAAAGGGAACCCTCTTATACTGATGGTGGGAATGTAAACTGGCGCAGCCACTATGGGAAACAGTTTGGAGGTTCCTCAAAAAACTAAAAATAGAGTTATCACATGATCCAGCAATCCCGTTCCTGGGCATATATCCAGAAAAAACTATAATTCAAAAAGATACATGCACCCCTATGTTCACAGCAGCACTATTTACAATAGCCAAGACATGGAAACAACCTAAATGTCCATAGACAGATGAATGGATAAAGAAGATATGGTACATATATACAATGGAATACTACTCAGCCACAAAAAGAATGAAATAATGCCATTTGCAGCAACATGGATGGACCTAGATGGACTTCATGGACCTAGATGGACTTCACTTATCACACTAAGTGAAGTAAGTCAGAAAGACAAATACCATATGATATCACTTATATGTGGAATCTAAAATATGACATAAATGAACTTATCTACAAAACAGAAACAGACTCACAGATATAGAGAACAGACTTGCGATTGCCAAGGGGGAGGGTGGGTGAGGGAGGGATGGATTGGGGGTTTGGGATTAGCAGATGTAAACTATTATATATAGAATGGATAAACAACAAGGTCCTACTTTAAATTAAAGTACAGGGAAGTATATTCAATATCCTGTAATAAACCAGAATGGAAAAGAATATGAAAAAGTATATATATATATATATATAAAACTGAAACACTTTGCTGTACATCAGATATTAACACAACATTGTAAATCAACTATACTTCAATAAAATAAATTAAATATATATATATACACCATGCATACAGTAGTCATAAGAAAGCTGAAGTAGCTAAATTCACATTAGATAAAATAAACTTTAAGACAAAGCATTACTAGAAATCAAAGAGGGAAATTTCATGATGATATTGGGGCAATACATTAGGAAGTCATAACAATCAAATGTGTATGCACCTAATAACAGGGTTTCAAAATTCACAAAGTAAAAACTGACCAAATTAAAGAGGGAAGCAGACAATTCCACAATTGTGAGTAGAAACTGCTCTCTAAGCAACTGCTAGAACAATCAGAACCTCCTCTCCCTTGTACGTGTTGCCATCCCCCAAAATGGTAAATACGCAGAAGATCTGAGTAACATTATCAACAATCTTGACCTAATGGATACTTACAGAACGCTACATCAATAAACTATGGAATAATTCTTTTTTAGTGCACTTGGTACATTTATTATGCATCTAAAACATAGAGAACAATGCACCATGATTCAAAGAGTATTCAGGTCTTAGATCTACTGACTACTAGCTACATGAACAGGGACAAGTCATAACCTCTCTGCAACTTTCTTCATCTGTAATGGGCAACAACACAATCAAATATGCCAAGTAAAAACAGAAAAAAGCTGATAAAACATAGTTGAATTTGGTAGTTACAGCACCAGACTGAGAATGGAGAGATTAAAATACTCTAGGGAAAGAGAAAAAAAAAAATCTTTCAAACAAAATGACTAAAGTGATGCCTTGGCTCAAGAGAAAAGCAAAAGAAGACAAAACAGTCCATAAATCAGTTTGGAAAAGTATGAGTATGAAGTATATTTTATTAACATATGTGAGGGAAAGGGGGGATAATTAATGGAGAAAAAAAACCCCAAATATGTAAATAGGCTACAATAACAGAGTTCCTAGAGTCTAATGATCCTACTTAAAAACAGATCTTTACATCTACAAAGCAAGCTATTATTACTCCTCTAATTGCTATATATATATATATATATTTGCGGTACGCGGGCCTCTCACTGCTGTGGCCTCTCGTGTTGCAGAGCACAAGCTCCAGACGCACAGGCTCAGCGGCAACTGCTCACAGGCCCAGCCGCTCCGCGGCATGTGGGATCTTCCCAGACCGAGGTACGAACCCGGGTCCCCTGCATCGGCAGGCGGACTCTCAACCACTGCGCCACCAGGGAAGCCCCTCTAGTTGCTATATGTATATATATATATATATATATATATATATTTTTTTTTTTAATTGCTATATTGAATCCACAAATTCACACACACTCCTAACCTGGTTTGCTGCTTGCTTTAGTACTCTTTATGGTAGCTGCTGGCATTGGGAGGATCTTTGCAGGTGTATATGTATTTAAAGATACTTTTCTTCTTATTATTGGACTGGAACGTGAAGCTGAAGAGGCTGGAAAAAACAAACAAACAAACCCAACATGGTAATTCAATAATTTTCTGACAATTCTATCAAATCTAAACTAACTAGATTACAAATAATTAAATCAGATTGTCTTCCTATATCACCCAGATGAGATTTATCTTCAAGCAAAAGAAATTTAAATATTTTTTTTTTCTTTCTAATTAAGGTGGGGAGATTGAGAGGTGTGAAAAGGACAAGTAGGTACAATTCTTAAGTATGAAGTCCTCTGGGAAAGGATAGGCTGGAGTGGGGGAGCTATTGGCATGACCTTTTGGGTTCCTAAACAAAGGGAGTTAAGGAGATAACAAAAGACCGATTTGCCTATTACTGCAATTTTGGAAGAGGACCTGATAGCAATAAACACGGTGTCTCTGAAAAATCAATATGTGGGCCAATTATGGCAAATGTGCCTTTGGTGGTTGATACCCACACTGAATGAATACAAATTTCACTGGCAGAAGATCAAAGTAGCCATTAATAAAATAATACACAAGTGATTAAAAAGTGTCTAAAACATCCTATAAAGCACCACATCATTACTTAGCTCTTTTCTGCTTGCATTTTTTATCCTATTATAACTTCCACCTCTAACTTATCCAATTAGTATTCTCACACCTTTTCCACCAACCTGATATTGTCAGTGCCTCATTGTAAGCTATCTACTAGTTACCACAAAATTAATTTTGTCCTAGGTGAGAAAAAAATCTGTGAATGACAGATATTAACAATGTCTTCTCCTTTGTTATGAATGCCACAAATTCAGTATAGTTCTATATTATGATGTTACTTCCTTGACAATCCAGGGAATTAAGTATAAATTACATAAATATATTGTGACTACTAAATATTTATTCTGCAGTTACACTATACAGTACAGGATTCAGATACTTCCATCATAATTGGAACCCTATTTTCTTTAATCAAAGAGAATGGAAAAACCATACACTTTAGGAGACCTGGGTTTTAGTCTTGCTTGAGCACTAACTGGTTAATTTCCTCAATGGTGTCTCTAAGTTTTTCTCTTAAAACAGTAAGCTTTTCTCAAATGAAATCTTAAATAAAACAGATCAAAGCAGAGACTCTGATTGAAGCAACCACAGAAGACACAGGCCTAATCACTCAGCATCCTTCTCTTCCTCATGGAACTTCCTAAAGCTCTTGGGAATATAGTTTGAAGACCAATGAATTAGATTAACTCCTAGGTTTATCCAACTCTATGAACTGCATTAACTATATTTACTTTCTCATCTAGTTCCCTTAGTAAGTAATGGAATGAAATTTTAAGAGAACTAGAGGGGTTGGGGTACAACTTGTGTCCATAATATAGAGAAGAGTTAATGAGAACTAGAAAAAGAATTTAATATTTCATTTCATTAATATACCTCAATAATACACTCTGAGGAACTGAATTTACTAACCACAGAAATGAAGCCATCATAAGGTAGCAATGCCACAGCATAAACATTCAAAGATTATCTTTTTGTAAATATTCCACCAAAATTCTCTTTCCAAAACAGATGTCATTACTGCTACTTTACCTTTAAGTCATTTACTGAAGATCTTCTAAATTCAAAGCAGCATTAATGCCTACCCTAAATTCTTACTTACTAATTACAGTCTTTCTTTAATCTCTATTTTAAGATTATAAATCCCTGATCCAGGGAAGCATTGAAATGTCAAGTATAAAGAAGGGTAAAAGAGAAAATGAGAATTTATTTATTCAGGTTCTCTACTGCGTTCTGAGGAGCAGCATTGTCCATTCTATCAGCTAACAGAGAATATAAAAGGAAGAACATCCTTCAGTTTCCTGACTTTGACTTTATAGCTTGCAGGTTATTTCATTTGGAGTATTATCAATTCTCAGAATCAGACACATTCATATGTACATTTAAATCTGAAACCTACTTCCCCAAACCATTCCTAAAGTGAAATATTTTAGAAAATTCACACCAAGATACCTCTCCATTACCCTTAATGGTTAAAAGCTGACCTCTACCACCAGATGTGAAAGAGAAAGGCAAAAATGCAGGGGGCACTGTTTGGACAGAATACACTGAATAGAATTCTGTAGAATAATACATTGTGGTTCCCCAGGAAAGGGAGGAGAGTAACAGCAACACACAAAAGTGGCTTTCATCCCAAGACCTCCAATTTCATTCTTGGGAAAAACATATTTACAACATTCTCCTTACAAAAAGGAGTTGGTATACATAGAAAGTTTGTACCTTTCCTAAGATATGACTAGGACTAGCAAGACTTTTAACTCTAAGCAGAGCATTCTCTTTCAGAATGAATGCTTCCTAAACTGGAAATTCCAATGTGTCAAATGATCCTACAGAGCTGAAAATGACAACAGCCAGCTGACTTCTCACATCTAAAAAGGTAGCCCTGAACATTTCCCAAACTGAAGTCCCTCAGAATAGTTCTACATGATGTTTAAATGCATTACCAAAAAAAGTGTTTTGTCAGCAAGGAAGTTCTGGAAAATGTGGGTATATAGTTTTCTTTATAGAGAAGAACCATAGCTGTTTATATGCTGATGAAACTACACCTCTTGAAAGGGAGGTGGGTTATAATAAAGTTTCCAAAACTTACTTAGTGACAAACCTCTTTTTTTTTTTTTTACACAGAGGAATTAACCTCTTCAGAATATTTTCTGCAGAACACAATTTAAAAAACTGTTGTCCTAATTTGCTCTCTTTAGTTAAGGGCTCTTTCTGAGTCTATATGACTGCTTATCAAAAGTGGTGAAGGGATGGGCATGTGGCATGTGTAGGTTAATATAGACTGATGTTTTGTCATTTTTAAAAAGCTTATAAAATGACATACAATAGGAATGTGGAAATAAGACCAAGACTCTATATTACATGTTGCTGATTTTATTGCTGGGTCTTAGATTTTTCCCCCCTTTCTGTAAAAAAAAAAAAAAAAAAAGTCTTTGCAGAAGAGTCAAGACAACAGCCTGGTACATTGCATATTATACCAAAGAATTCTAAATAATGTTCTTCTCTTTCTCTCCTAAAATTCTATTTACTATCACTATTGAATTTATGTTTTTATAATTATTTTTATATTCAGATAATCTCTATTGCCTAAAAATCAAATAATAATAATAATTTTCCTACAAATTTCAGGGGTCTTCTGTGGAACTTCACTTGATGGAGAAGCAATGGAAGCAAGAAATTCATCCACCTGCTTTAAAGACAGGGCATTGTGAAGAGTTTCTAGAGGACAAATAGATGGCACCATCGAATACAATTCAAAGCCTGAGGGGAAAAAAACAAAAACAAAAACAAGAGTTGGATATCTTAAAAATTCATTAATTAAAAAGGAAGACCATTGCTTAGAACTAGACAGTTTAGGTCTTTTCAATCTATCACATGCAAACACACGAGATCTCTGAAGTCATGACACCAGATGCTATGCAGTATGGGGTTGGATCAGGATGTGACAAAGATTTCATTTAAAATGTAACCACATAGTACAGCATGCACACAATTTCATTCTCTATTTTGGTAAAATCTAAGAATAATACTTAAAGAAAAAAACCTGGGGGAATAATAAACAGAGAAAAATAAAGGTTTTTTAGTTTTTACTTTTTAGAATCAGGTCTATTTGATAGGTGAAGAAGCTGATGCCATAATGTGTCCCTGATGCCAGAATGCTAAAGGTAACTTCTTGTTGAAAAACAAATAAGCGATTACTTGTGAAGAGTGATTTTAAATACTTTTCTAGTCATAACAAGGCCAATAATACTCTCTAGCGTGACCCCAAAATAACATCCATTCATTTACGCTGAAATTAAAATTCCAAAACATATTTAACCTACCTTTATTGAATTAACACAATAATTCTATTGTTGGAAATTGCTAGCTGAGTGAAGTCAGGCCAAGTAAAAAGCAATACAAAATACAAATATGTTTGCATTCGACAATGGCACAGGAATACAAAAATTTCATGAAACAAACCATGCAGATATGTATTAATACCATCAGTGAAACAAAAGCACTTAAATATACAGTTTTTTTTAAACAAATAGGACATAGGTTATTCATCTTTTATAAATATTGCCTACTTTATTCAACTGAATGGCTTTTAAAATTGCTTTTATATACAACTAAAATAACAAGTCTTTCTGCATGTACTTTTTCAAAAATTTAAACTAGTTTTCCTCCAAAAGAAATACTTTTAATGTTTAGTTTCTACATAAAGTCTAATATTCTTAAGTTAAAAGTAAAAATTAATTAAACTCAAATAGACTGGAAAACTCTCTGCTTCAATAGGCATGTGCTCATTTTAACACTGACTGATATTTATTTAATTTGGGGAGAAAATACTGACCCAAGAACTGTCTAATTCTTAGTTGCAATAGGGAAACTGGTTAAAAGAGAATCTATCTTTCAATGAAAACAACAAATCCTTTGATTAACAAAACTGGTATGTTTGATTTTCAGGTGCAAACCAAAGCATGACAGGATATTACATATACTTAAAACAAAACAAAATTATAATACCATAGCAGCAGCTAAAGCACCTAAGTTAAGCACTAAAGAAATTAGGCTTCCACAAGTACTACATTTCTTTAAAAGTACAAGATTCATGCAAATAAGCGCAAACCCTTTCCTTGCATTATGCTAAACTTAATACTGTGGCTTTTTTATCCTTTCCTCAGAATGTTTATAAGTCTTTTGTAACAACTATTTTCTTGCACTTGCCTGTTAGATTTTATAACAGGCAAATGACAATATAATCAAGCCCCTTTGGACTACATCTTTTTCCATCTATCCTTAGTAAACTTTTTCTTTAATGCACAGTGAAAGGGTTAGCGCAGCAGTTTAAAAAGCCACCCTGCTGTCACGTTTAGAAGCTATAAAAACATACCACTGGAGCCTAGAAATTCCACAGAGGAAACGGACCAGCACCTATAGAGGTGTAGGTGTTCTGCACAGAGGCCCAGAAAATAAGGTAAAGCACTGTCAGAAGATACTTGTTTCACCATGTTCTTTGAACTAAAGATGAAGGGGAGGGGTAAGTCCATAATATGTGTTAAGATGGAAAAAACATGAAAGTTAAGGAAAAGAAAAAGAAAGAGTCAAATGACAACTCATAGGACAGATAAGACAACACAGCATAAAAAAGAAAATTTGAAACCCAAAAGAAATATTTATAGAATTGAAAGGGATGCATTTTATATGCATCAAGTCACACAATGTGTGGAAAATCCACATTTTTTAAAAAGTCTAAACCAAAAGAATATAAAATTACTCTATTTTCTGTTAAACTTAACAAAAGCTTTTTTATTTTTAAGCTTCAGTAAACAAAGATTTCTCCTATATAAAACTTGCAATACTGGCTATAAACACATAAGCATTTTGTATAAAAACTATAGTCAGTCTTAAATCTTCAATGTCTCTTCTTTAGAATTTTGTGACTTCGGTTTTCCTCGTGACTTCGGTTTTTCTTGTGACTTTGGTTTTTCTTCTAAGAAGTTCTTATGCATGTGGGTTCTTTAGAAGCTGCAGCTGTATCAAATAAGGATCTTTTTCTTCAAAAAGTAGCATTTAAACAGCTACAATGGAGGGAAAGCACATTTAGCTTTAAGGCTAAATTTTCACTTGTTGAGGATTAGATCTTCTTACTCCACCTTCAAGAAGTATTAGTGCACTGTTAACTTAGGTGTGCTGTTAAAGGATCCAGAAGGAGAAGAATGACTATAAACTTGTGTTCAATCCCTGAGCTTCATAAATAGTTTCTGAAAGACCTGACTTGAGTTTTTGAAAGACTTACTTAACAATTAAAAAGAAAAAGAAAAAAATAATTGCATGGATAAAAATAACTTCATTCCGAATAAAAGCAAAAACATGTATGTTTTCTTTTAAATTCTTTGACTCTGAGTTATTTAAAAATGATTAGTAAATATTCCCTCTTGTCCCACATGAAAAAAGCTCTATGTAAGAAAGCGGTAATAGTGCAAAATTCAGCTTATAAATAATGGCCACAAAACCTTCCTGTTCAGCCTCAAAAACTGAATTTAATTGAACTGGTTGTCTAGATTTTTTAGCCTAGTCTTCTTCCTATCAGGAGCCCTCCAAATCCTAACAAAAAGCAATGATACCCCCCAAAATTTGTTGCTCGACAGCAGCAAACCATATTGCCACATGAGGACAAAGTGAACGCTGAATGAAGTTTTCAGAGTGCTCCAGACCAAGTTGGGTTTTGCTTTAGACAGCCAGGGATAAATAATGTTACACAGTGAAACCCGCATCCCCTGCTTCCCAAGAAGTTTTCAAAGACACATCTCATTTGGCTATTTGACAAGTGTGGTTCCGTATTTTTGTTAAATAGCTCAATGAAACAACCATGTAATCATGGTTGGGAGAATTGGAAGATTGGGATTGACCTATATACACTAATATGTATAAAATAGATAACTAATAAGAACCTGCTGTATAAAAAAATAAAATTCAAAAATTCAAAAAAAAAGAAAATAAATTAGAAAGAAAAACACATTAAAATTATTAAGAATTAAAAAGAAAATAAATAATACTAATTGTATTTTTAAAATTACGTAGATTGATCACTTGAGAAATCAGAAGGAATTTTTAGGTGCTAATTAAGTATTAAAACTCATCATCATTGTGGTCATTTAAAAGTTTGATGAGTAGTGCTAAATTATTGTCTAAATTACAGATGAAACAGGGAGCTAGACAGTATCAATATTTTGGGTGAATAATAAGTTAGAATTGTATGCCAATTGAAATTAAGGACTGAGAAATGAATGATACTGTATACCCCACATATTTTGAAACAGAAGAAAAATAAAAAAGGATGAAGCAGGGGATTATCTTTTAAAATAAAAGCAAAACGTACCATTGGTTGGGTGTCGAGCAAATGAGATAGAAAACCTTTTAACAGCAGAACCACGTGTGGCGTCTGAGAAAGAGAAAAACAGGTACCTGAAATTCGTAACAGCTACCAAAAGAAGGACACTTAAAAAAAGAGGAGGAAAAACAAATATATAAGGAGTATAGAATTAGGTGACATGCAGAAGGGATGGTGAGAGAGGGAAATAAGCCAAAAACTGGTTAAAAGAAGTAAATGGCTTGATGATAGAGGCAAAGTGTTTAACGAAATATACAAAAGAAAGAAAAGCAGGATGAGCTGGCAATTCTGGGAAAGCCATGTTTTACTGAGTAAAATAAATTTGTGGATACATGAGGAAAAGTTTCAAATAAAGCTAATTCAGAAAGGGCTAATAAACACTCCTATTAACAAAAGGGGCAAGCTTCTGTGAGCCTCAAGAGATGTTCTGAATACTATAATTTAAGGTGTATTAACAGTAATGAGAGGATTTCCTTCTACTAGGGGTCCTAAAATATTCTCATCTTATGTTTATTCTAATAAAAATATTGCCAATATGATATTTTCTTCTACTTATAAACATTCCATTCACTTTATTTATTTAGATCAATACTAGTAAATAAAATAAGGTTTAATAATGAACAAACGTTTAAAGGATCAAAGAAAGATTTACTCTTTATAATATGGCTTATCAACTATTTAAAAGAAGAATACACATGATGTAGTTCTAAATTTCATATTTCAGTGAAATACTCACTGAACAAGTACTGTAAGTCTAACTACAATTAACTGTTTGATGAAACATGGACCCAAGTAGTGAATAACAGAGCACTGATAGTCACTTAGGCAAAGGGTGCTAGGATTCCGCTTGCATCAGTCAGTGGCCTTAGGCTTGCCTTTGAGAAATATCGTATGCTCATGGGTGTGTGCATGGGTGTAGGTATGAATCTGTGTGTGCATGTGTGCACATACCATCTACGCAGCCAGAAGAGGTCAGCTTTTTACGATGAGTACGAGCATAATCCTGTAGGTTAGGTGCGCTTGAAGAACCCCCGAGCACTGAGGTGCTAAACAGGCCCGCACAGTGAGACCCTGATGGGAGTTAGAGAAAATACATACAACAACGGGTGTTCTTCTATTCACATTGGGAATTCATGCAGCATGCAATAACATGGCTCTTACCACACATACTTGGCAGTGCCCTGAACAGGCTCACAATTCACTTTTAATGTCAACATAATACAATCACCACCACCATTTATCATATGTACAAATGGAGGCATTTTACACTGGAGAAAATGTTCTTTGAGGAAAATAATATGCCCACACAATAATTAGACATATACATATTAAAAAAAACACTATCATAAAAATTAATTTAGGATGATAAGGAATTCTGTCAATCAATTTGCGTGAGCAGGCCATATAAAAAAACTTCTCCTAGCATAAATTAAATCATACTAAATCAATATTTTTGAATGTATATCTGTAAATGAAGAAGCTTTCCTGATGCCCTTGAATTTGAGTTATCAATATCTATTATGAAATTTGTGAGAAGACCAGGTGAAACAATTCCTTTTAAGTGGTCATTCAGGCCTAAATCACTCTAAATTCCTAATACTTAAATGATTTAAGATCTTAATTAATAAGACCCCAATCTAATGCTTAACTTGTAGTAAAAGTCTTTATACCCAAGTAAAACTTTTACCACTGGGTAAGGATTAAGTAAATTTTTATCAGCTACATTATGATATATAAAGAAAGGAGTAATATATATATATATATAAAATATGTATATATATATACACACACACACATATATATATATACACACACACGTGTGTGTGTGTATGTGTATCTGGCAAGACACAGTGGGAATATCAAAAGGTATCAATTAACATATATGTAATTAAAGAGAGATTTTTCAAGTATGTAGGCATCAATGGATAGTTCATAAACTTAGTATAGAGATCATAGTACATACATAGTCGAAAGATAATGAAATTTATTTATGCTGTTATTAAACTGATTTAGACAACTATTTACAGAAAATAATATGTCATTATCGCATGTAGTTTATCTATAATGACCTTAAAACTAAAATAAGTTTAGAAAGGTCTTTTTCAATGTTGCTTTGCTTGAGTGTTAGCAAAGAAACAATTATGTTCTATAGGTCAATGAAGAATTAACATTGTCACTGTACATCAGTTTTGCTTTGGCTTTCCTTAAGAGATGACCAAAACCAAAAGGATAATTAATATACCCAGACAGGGTTTGAAACACTCCCCACTTAAAAATTTTTTTAATCAGAATAGTAGATTTTTTTTGTATGTGATAGCATACTTTCATCTTTATCAGCTGGGAAAAATGATGTTTCCTTCCTAAATTAAAACATGTTGGGATTTTAACTTATAGAATACAAGATTAAAAATGAGCACTGGCAATTAGACTAAGTAGTTTACATTATGGGCATTCAAAAGGGTTATGAAACAAAATTAATGCTATTTCTTATTTATTTCATCAAAACTTTATATTTTGAGCTTTATGACTCAACATTTCTGAATTAGTGTATGTTAAATAAAAACTAAAGCATAGCATTTGGTCATGCTTTCACCTCTGAAGAGTTTTACATGTGTGCAAAATAGTGAGTTTAAGGTTTGGAATACAACTTCCTTTAGACCACATACCTACAGTAGGGTTCTGCTTCTGTTCTACAAGAGTTCGTGGTGTTCGCAAGTAATTAGCATTTTCAGATACAACCTGCACAAGGAAAGCAAAATAAATGAACTAAAACAGTAAAATAAATTTAAAAGTCCATACTTCATTTGCAGCCTGTTCCAGACAGACAAAGGTTAATAAGCTGTATGATAAATATTAGTAGAAATACACAAATTATGAAAGATCATGCAAGATCCCCTTCTGAAGGGAGTCCATTTCATATGAGGTCCTTGCAATGAAGTGGTGCGAAGCAGGCATTCAGAATTAAATATCATGTATGAAACAAGACAGATGAAAAGAAACAATTAATAGACAATTAATAATTTCACTCTCTCTTAAAAGAAGCCAAATGCCCACTCTTAAACGGCTCCTGTATTTGAAGGGGGAAAAAACAATCACAAACAAAAGAAAGGACAGACAGACTGTTGAGATCACCATACAATTACTGATCCATGCACAGGCTTTATCAGAGTAACCTTTAAATATTCACAGCCTTAATGGATACCATAATCCCTTTTCCTATAATCAATGCATTATATTTCCAAAAGGAAATTGCTGAAATTCTCGGAAAAGTCATGTGTATGAGCAGACCTTCCATTGTAAAAAAACAAAAAACTAAAAAATCCCACAGTATTTTAAGTTTCCAAATGTCATCACAAAAAGTCCTTCTGAAGTAATTTTATTTTGACCCCTTTTGTTGGGGCATATTGTTGATGGGCACATATACATTGTCCCCTTTTATCTTAAAGAGAGCATTAAGATATTATACAACTAAAAAAACCCATACTGTATGTAATTATTAGATACTTCCAGATAATAGAAAGCGAGGGAGAGAACCATCAGTATTAGATGTATCCTGCTAATTAACACAGGGCCACGTAAATTTTGATATTTAAAAAAATGTTCACATTCTCAGCAAATTCCAAATGGAATCTATTTTTCAATTATGGGGGAAAAGGTTATTAAATTTTCTTATCATCAAAGTATGTAATTTCATTTCTGAATGTTTTAAAGAAGAAATAAGTCAAAAAATGATTTCTTTACATTTAAAAAATTTTAATTAATAAGCTAAAGTTCCAGGAGTATAAAATTTATTGACTAATTTTAAAATCCTGGATATTTAAAACCCCCCCAGTAAAAATGCTAAACACATGCAATGTAAGTGGTTTCTTTCCCTCAAATATTGTGAGACATTACAAGCATTTTTAAGTGAATTCAAAATTTAAAAACAGAAGTATTTACTCTGATGTAAAATATAAGGGATTAGATGTCCTCAAAGACAGCTGTTTGTTGCTCTGAATGCGGGGAGGAAAAATGTTTAATGAAGTAAAGTTTAAAAACCTGTTGCCATGAGCCAAAAATACTGGATGTGAAAGCCAATGATTTGGGGGAGACAGGGGAAGAAGTGATTTGTTCCCCTGATCTGCGTCTTCGACGCCCAGTACCCACACCACTGGTGTAATGCAGCCAGGTACCAGTACCCTCTGGGCTAGACACACTCAGGGGGCTCTCTTCCTGGAAGTGAGAAAGGGGCAAAAAAAAAAAAAAAAAAAAAAAAAAGCAGAGCATGCAAAGTTAGATACAACAGAGCCAAATGATCAGAAAGAAAAAAAAATACAGTTTGTTTGCATTTGTTTATCAATTTTTAAAAAACTATTAAACAGTAATTTGGGAGCCAAATATTTTAATATTTTAGAAATTGATCGGAATGAGTTATAAATCTAACTGTAAGTAATAATGATTATGAGAATTACATTACTATCTTAAATATACAAAATATTTATACTGCTTAATAGTTGTCACTTCCCTCTTAGAACTTGAAAGATTTTAACAATTTTTTATCTTAGCAATGTTAAAAATATGATATTCAGGAGGTTTTATGCTATACTGGGCAAACTTTTCAACCCAAAGCACTAAAGAATCCTGCAAAGGGTTAAAGAGACTTCATTGTATATATGTATGAAAAGAAATCTGTCTGCCAGACAAAAAAAATTAGAGATCTTAAGATGGAGGATTCAAATTGCACTTGTTTACACTTTCAAGCTATCTATTTATTTACCCCCTCCAAAGATTATTTATAGAGTTCAGTAGGCAAAACATGCAGCAAACATTCTCATTTTACATGTTTGCATGTTCAGGTTTCAGACAGTGAGGACAGAGTAAAATCTACTTGCACAAAATGAAGAGAATAGTCTTTTTCTCTGTATGTCTTTTGGAAGTACAAACTTCTGATATCCATGGAGATGATGGACGCTGGAAAAAGTCTTCAAGGTTTTACTTGAATAATTTACCTTATGGAAGTAAAAGTTTAGCATGGCATAGAAATAATCTCTTGAAAGCAACTTTTTAAGTATTTACGAGAAAAAGGTTTATAAATGTGTTCTGCGTTTTAAGAGTTAACAAAGGGCAGTGATTTTGTTGAAGATTTCACAAATACAGATGAGACTCAGAATACGTTTGACTGTATCAGTGTTACAGACTTCTTCTGGAGTTCAGAAAAAAGGTTTAATGGTGAAATTCTGAACAGTCTGATGAATTGCAGATTGCTTTGTTCAACAACACCAAAATCACTGCCCTCACACAAATGGTATTTTAGGTTACATTAATAAATGTCATTTCCCAATTTTCTGAAATTAAAGATAACTGAACATAACCCCAGTTTCTCATTCTTAAATTAAGCTATAATAGAATAATCCCAAATTCTACAATTGTTAATCATCCTCTTTTTTATTGGGTTAGCGAAAAGAGCGCAGGAAAAACCCGAACGAACTTTTTGGCCAACCCATAATTAACTTAAAATATCCCATTCACGGGAATCCTAACTAGTATACATTTTCAACTGTAAAATTACAACAATCTATTTTATCGGGATGTTTTTCCTATACATCATTGTCAAATTGGGACACATACATTTGAAATTTGAGAATCAAAAGCACATATGTTTGTATAATTTGGGGCTATAGAAATGAGCATAATTCTCATTTGTTGGTGTTTACGTTCCTACTCACCAACTGCTAGATGTTATACCTAACTCTTAAGATTTGGCATATTTAATCATCAACAAAACATATTTTTCTAACCTAAAAGTTGATGGTTCTTCCTATCTAATACTTTTACTTGAGCATTTAGAAAACATTTTTAAGCACTGATCTCAAATCAGTGCTGGGGGAATCATCCTATAGAGAATATAAATAACCCAAAAAGAAGGTATTCAGAGTATAAAAATGTATACAGATGTTAAAGATTTACTTAAACTTTATTCCAACTACTCAACTTTCCTTTCTTTTTTTTCAACTTTCCTTTTAAGTGTTATTTTAGTAGCTATTTAAATGTTATTTTGTTAGTGAGCATAAGAATTAGCCTAAGTTATTTAATTATAGACCTTAATATAATACAAAGGTAAATTTTTCAACCATAGCATCAAAATTTCAAATTCCTATACTGACTTTTGCAATCAGGTTAACAATTCAGAATCTCACATCTTAATATACAGTGTCATTGGAATCAGTTGTTGCTGAAGCATCTCTGGCAATTTCTCACTATTTTTAACCAAAAATTATTTCTGATCCATTATATCAGACTTTTTAAAAAGTTCTTTATTAGAATAACCTAAAGTGACAAGAAAATAATGGATCAAGTCTTCAAAAGGCCTTATTTTACTACTTCTATTCAACTTTGCTATGAAAACTATAAAGCTCCAAATTCTAAAATTAATCTTTGTATTTTCTAACTGCCTCTATATTTTAAAAAATTTATTTGAAAAATAAAGTTGACAATTAAAAATCTGTTAGGTTCCCAAGCTTGATAATTAAAGCTGTATTTTCTTTTCTGTTTTATTAAAATATAGTTAGTTTACTTCATAAAAAACATGCTCTGATATATACTTACTTCATTTGCAGCCATCTTCCTAGATCTTGGAAGTGGAGACTTCCTGTGTATATGAATTGGCTCTGATACCATAGGTTTAAACAATATCACAGCTCGATCAACCTCATCTTTTTTAGAAGTATGTGGCTCATCATCACTATCAATTTTAAAAGATCTCCTGCCTTCATTCTGTGCAGAAAGAACATAATAAAATTCAGATAAAACAAATCAATCTCTTCAGATGAACAAATTCAACCACCAACTGGTATAGTCACTTGCAGTACATATACAAGTTTGTTTATTCAAGTAAATTAATAATTGAATTCTTATGAAAGCCTAGTATTATTCTGGATATTGTAAGACAGATGATAGAGTTCCTGACTTCAAGAAATACATACTCTTTGGATACATTAAACCATAAAACGACAATAAAGAGCCATATAAAACAAAGTACTTAATTAAATTTCATCCAATGCCCAAATAAATAAGCAATAATAATAAATGACAGTAAGAAAAAAGAAATCAGTTTTGTTACCAGTAATGCCATCAACTCAACCACAAACTGAAACAGTATCTAAGTTATAAATTTTAGAAAATTCAAACTCTATGCCAAATATTTCCAACAAATGTAAAGACTGCATACTTAAATAACAACCATTTGATGACTCACTGAATATTTAGTATGTACCATGTGCCAAGACACCGATGAATAAGATACTGTCCCAAATTATAAGAATCTCACGGTATAGTACAGAAAACAGATACGTTTAAAAAAGTTACACTAAATATCCATCTAAATAGAATGGGTAGGGCTTCCCTGGTGGCGCAGTGGTTAAGAATCTGCCTGCCGGGCTTCCCTGGTGGCGCTATGGTTGAGAGTCCGCCTGCCGATGCAGGGGACACGGGTTTGTGCCCCGGTCAGGGAAGATTCTCACATGCCGCAGAGCAGCTAGGCCCGTGAGCCATGGCCGCTGAGCCTGTGTGTCTGGAGCCTGTGCTCCGCAACGGGAGAGGCCACAACAGTGAGAGGCCCGTGTACTGCAAAAAAAAAAAAAAAAAAAAAAAAAGAATCTGCCTGCCAACGCAGGGGACACGGGTTCGAGCCCTGGTCTGGGAAGATACCACATGCTGCAGAGCAACTAAGCCCGTGTGCCACAACTACTGAAGCCCACACGTCTAGAGCCCGTGCTCCACAACAAGAGAAGCCACCGCAATGAGAAGCCCACACACCGCAACGAAGTCACCCCCACTCGCCACAACTAGGGAAAGCCCACACACAGCAACGAAGACCCAATGCAGCCAAAAATAAAAACATAAATAAATTTAAAGATAAATAAACAGGACGGATAAATTGGGTAAATTACACTAAAACACATATTTTAAAGCACTAAGAATGGGCAAACTAAAACTAATTACATCAATGAATCTTATGAATGTACGTTAGCTAAAAGAAGCCAAGCAGAAGTACATAAAAACCTTCATCAAACTAAGGGGTATAGAAAATAAAGATAAACTTCTTCAACCAGGTAAGGGATAACTAAAAACTTGAAACAATCATCACAATTAATAAATCACTGGAAGACAAGAGTGCCCACCATCACTAAATCTATTCAACATTTTGCTGGACATTTGTCATCATTCACAGATATGATCATATACATAGAAAATTCAAATGACTCTATGTATAAATTATTAGAATGAATAAACAGCATGCAGTAAGGTTGTTAGTTATAAAATCTCTCTATAAAAATGAGTTAAAATTCAATATGAAAATAGCAAACAGAAAACGAAATTTAAATAAGCCATTTATGATAACATAAAGAATTTAGGAATTACTCTGACAAAGAAAATACAAGACATTAAAAAAAGTCTTAATTTTATCAAGAACATATAAAGAATAGCTCACTAAATTCAGAGCTGTATATCAAGTCCTTGGACTAGAAGATTCAATTCTGTAAAAGTGTTATTTCTCTCAACACTGATCTGCAGAGTTTATGTAATTTCAATCAAAATTCCAAAAAGTTCACTTTGAAACATGACCTTTTGCTTTAGTTTGGGAATGAACAAGGATGATACTAAGGATGCTTAGTATCAACACTTCTACTCAACACCATACTAGTCCTAGCCAGTAGCACTTCACAAAAAGCATATTCAAATAACCAATGAATATAAGAAAAGGTACTAATCCTTATTGGTCATGAGGGTAATGTAAATTTAAGCCACAAGATATCACTACATAGTCCCCAAAATAGCTATACTAAAAACACTAATCATACCAAGTGCTGATAAAGATATGGTAGTATCTTTGGAAAGTTATTTGACTGTTATTTTAAAAAGTTGAACATATGCATACCCTATAACCCAGCAATTTTACACCTACATATATATCCAAAAGAAATGTGTACATATGTTCAGAAAAAGACCTGAACAAGAATCTTCATAAAAGCATCCATCTTCAAACCTTGAACTGGAAACAAATCAAATGATCATCATAGTGAAATGGATTAATAAACTGCACCATATTTATTTAATGTAATCCTACATGGCAACAAAAATGAAGAACCGATGAATCTCAAACACATAATGAAAGAAACCAAACCCACTCTCCAGCCCCAAAAAGCACATATTTTGTGATTTCATTTGTGATCATAAAGTCCAAAAATAGACAAAATTAATCTATGGTGCCAGAAGTCATGATAGTAGGTAACTTTGGGGAGAAGGCAGGGAGGTTGTGAGAAAGAGGGGGCACAACTGGTTCTTCTAGAATGATCTTCTATCTATAACCTGGCTAGTTGTTTTACAATTGTGTTCATTTTGTGATATATCATTAAACTACACACTTACGATTTAGGTATGTTTACGAATATGTATTATAGTTTAGTAAAAAAGGTTTAAAGCTGAGTACATATTTAACTTTTGTAAGGTTAAGAATTAAACTGCAGTAATTTGTAACAAGTGCTTAGCATAGTAAAGAATGGACTAGTCCTCAAGTAGGACTTGAGGACAAAAACAAAAATTATAGTTATCCATTCTAACTACTGATATTAAAAATCCAAAAAATCTAGAGAAAAGATAAAATATAAAATTCTAATATTCGTAAAAATGTTGTCTACCGAAATCATACTTCAAGAAATTTAAACCATCTTGCTACTTAGTTGAGATAAGAATTATAGTACATAATAGAAAATTCTTAAAGAAACCTCATTTATATTTAAAACTGTAGTAACTAAGCAATGAAAATTTCATCTTCATTACCTCCCTTGAAGCTGGTCTATATCCATAGCCAGATGGTAAATTTTTGTCTTCTTCACATCCTTTGGCTCCTGGACTAAAATGTAATTCAACATGAAAGCGTTCCTCAGAGGAAAGATCCTAAAAAATATTACAGAACACTTTCAAAATGAGAAACTTCAAGTTATTTATTTACCTCTGGTAACACACGTAAATCAAGACTCTGTTACCTTGTTAGGATCCTCGTAAAGCATGATAACAATCTGAGTCATGTAGTTGAGTTCATTGACAACATTTAAATAATCCATAGCTCGTTTCCACTGTTCATCCTTTGATTCCTGAACAAATGGTAAGCATTTTCTCATATTATGTTACTTTAAAACCACTTTATTTTCATTATGGTAATTTGTTTAATCCTGATTGATACCACACAAATGAGGTGAATACTTAATACTGAACAAGCTTATATATACTCAACAAGCTTTCTTCTACTGCCACCACCCTAAGTGTAAACTACATCATCTTTCTTTAGATCACTGTGATAGCTCCCTAAATGGTTTCCTCATATCTACTTCTACCTATCTATTGTCTACACAGAAACCAAAGCCATTCACTTCCCTGCTTAAAACCTTTTAATGGCTTCCGAATCCTCAAGGCATGGCTCTCCAAACTTATCTGTTACAATTTTATGCATCACTCACTATTACGCTCCAATTATAGGCTTTCTCTCCATTCTTACATCTTCTATGTTCTTTCTACCTTATAAATAAGTGCAAGAAAGTTAAAAGGTGACCACATAAGAGATGTATCTCTCCTCCCCTAAAACAATTCCATCATTACTAATGGATATATAAGCTCTTGCCTTGCTAATTAAGGGTCATTTTTTTCTCTATTTCTTTTATTAAAGCTCCACTAATCCTCATATGTATGCAAGGGATGCCACTTTGCTATCCTATTAAGGAATAAAAAAGAAATAAAAAACAAGAGAAAAGAACATATGAATTGGAAAATTTGATGGGAAAAGAACACTTACATAGTCTTAGGGTAACTCTGATAATAACTATTCATCAAGGCCCAATGATAAGAGAAATTAAGAATCAGGAGACATATACCAAATCTTCATACATTTCACTGACTGCCCTTTATTTTAAAAAGTACAAAAGAAAACAAAGTTGAATTCATTTTCTTTTAAAGATTATTTTTTTATAGATGTGCATAAATGTATATGCTAATATATATATACATATAAAAAGTTTTTTAATTCTTATTTTTTGCTAGCTTGGAGATGGCTGAAAAGATATTTTTGATATATGATAGAAGTGACATTGTATTCTAGATAATTTGTGGTTTGAGTGTACTGAGAAAGAAAGGGGATATTAAAATTTCTAAGTCTGTGTGGTTATCACTTCCACTGCCAATCTCTAAAACATCATTTTCTTTATTTTTTCACATACAAACTTCCTGGGAATCTTATTAATAGCCACTGCTTCAGCCATCATTAATATGTTGGCTTACCAACTCTGTACCTTTAACCCAAACCTCTAGCCTTACATATAAACACACTACTGGTCATGTTCACTTGACTAGCCTACTAGTGCCTCAAATTCAAGCTATCTAACCTCATTACTTTCCTTCTAATGCCTGATACTCCCCCAAGTGTTACTTATCAGTGAATAATGAGTAATTTTGTAGATGATCCTGTTAGAAATATGGGAACCTTTCTTGACTCTCTTTTCTTTCTTACCTTCCACACCTGTAAGCAAAGAAAGGGCCTCAAGGAGAGTGTTGGTGAAAGTTAAAATGCCTCAAAAAGAGAGTGTTAGTGAAAGCCTGAAAGGGCACTGAGGAGGTTGTTGGTGAGGGACTATAGGAAGGTTAAAAAAAAATCTTACTGGAAACTATAGGAAAAAGAACCCTTGTTATGTAGTGGCATAAAGTGTAGAAACACTGTAGCCTGCAGACAGTGGAACTCAATGAGCTAGCTACCAAAAATTCCAGGAAAAATTCTCAAAAGGCCACCAAGATTCTTCTCACTACCTGTGATGAACTATGAGAGGAGGGAGATAAACTACAGGAAAATGGTTAATTAAAGGAGCCAAGACTTGCAGAGTTCAGAAATAAAACTGTTTCTCATTCCTAGCCTCTCCAGACAGCAAAAAATGCTATAGTTAAAAAGTGGCTTCCAGGAAGAACAGAAACGCAGGAATCTGTCATGAAAACATGGGTGTGATTGTAAAAACACTTGCTAAGACTTCAGAAAGATTTAAGGCTCACAGACCTTTCAAAGGTGCAAAGACTTTCTCAGGATTATACTAGCATGTCTCTCAGATACTCACTATTAAGCAATAAGGACTGCTGAGTACTATCCCTCAGTAGACACAGAGGGAGCCCAATGTAAAAATGGGCTTATTCTTAAGATTTGTGGGTGTGAACTGTTTAATAAAGTAGATTATAAATTACTCCTTTTTGTTTTGTTTTTTAAATTATACCATCTTGAACTAAAAATAAACAGACCTTTGGATCCCCAAACTTCCTTGGACAGGAAGCAGGTTAAAGAAAACTACTTAGCTGCAAATGTGAGCTACTTTTTATGGAAAAGGAAGGATGACCTAGATGAAGCAATTAAGAACCCAAAGTATGAAGCCATGAGCCATTATAAACAACTCCCTGGCAGTATGACAGAGCCCTAATTAAGGAATGGGCAGTAAGTACCTAGGCAGATTTCAAAATTGCTATGGACCAGTGACCACGGTGTACCTTCTGTTTTCCCCTCTTTTGAAAAGGTTATCTACAGCAGTTATTCTATGCTTATCCCACCACTGTATGTCAAATGTATGAAGGACAGACAATTGGTATCATCAGTTCATAGGTCTTTGAAATGAGACTGAGTTCTCCTGAGCACTCAAGGAGCTCTCCCCAAGGAGTCCCATCCACACCTGGACCTGATTTAGATAATGAGATCCTGGATGTCAAGTTTATGCTATAATAGATAAGCCTGAGGGAATACTGGAGGAGAGATTACGTGAATTTTGCATGAGGGAGAAATATGGATTGTGTGGGTAATGGACATACTGTGATAGACACTGTTTTCCAAATATGGCCACCAAAATACATCCAATCCCAAGTATTCATCTTACAATAAGTAAGTGACAGTGATACTCCACTCATCTAGTAAGATGGGTCTATTCCTCACCCCTTGAACCTGGATGGGCCTCTGTGACTGCCTCCAAAAATGCTCAGCAGAAGTGATACTACGTAACTTCATAAGTTAGGTCATAAAAATGCTTTGTGCTTGCTCCTTGCTCTTTTAGGAAGTTCACTTTTGGAACTCAGCTGCTATGTTCTGTGCATCAAGCACCAGACATGAGAAGAAAGTTGTGAGATGACTTGAGCCCGAGCCACTGTCTGACTGCAACATCACAAGAGGCCCAATGCAAAATTGCCTAATCACAGTCAGCCTTTAAACCATGAGAGAGAAAAATAAAATGACTGTGGTTGTTTTAAGGCAGTAACCTTTGGTATGATTCATTACATAACAGTAAATAAGAGTCACAATGTCCAACCAAACACCAAGTCCTATTGATTCTAACCTCTAAATAATGCAAATTCATCAGTTTCTCTTTATCTCACTGCCACTGGCCTGTAACATTACCTAAAATATTTTGTATTATTGTTTGCTTAAATGGATCTTCTCCAAAGGGAAGAGAACATGTCATTATCTCCAACATCTAGCAGAGTGCTTGGTATAAAGTAGACCCTTGACAAATGATGGTAAATAATGAATTATTTAAAACTGCACAGTAAAAAATGGTGTTAGTGATTCGATTATAAATTCAATAACACATATTTGTTAAATAGATTTATATAACTTATCCTACTTACATCACATAAGGCACCATAGCGAAGAATAGACAGTAAAGAATGTACATGACTTTCACTGGTGAAATATAATCTGGTACGGACATGACGTTCAGGTGACAGAACACCCCTGGAATACCTAGAGTAAGGAGCAGACAGTGTTAAAACGTAACCATGCAGTTAAAACTTAATGAAATTATTTTGTAAAATGGAATTTAATCTTACTAGAAGTAAAAGAACATAGTAAGCAAATCTATCACTCTTCCAATAACAATTGAGGCATTATCTTAGCAGGTATTCCTCTAACATGAAGATAACTGGAACTAACTGGGACCACTGAGATTAGTCAAAGAAGCATTAATTATTAGTCAAGTTCACTGTACATAGGTTATTTAAGCACCTTTATTAACAGTGAAAGAGGTCATAGCACTAAAGAAGCTCACAGATGTTAATGCTGCTGAATGAGGATGATCACTGATGATCACATGTGAATGATAACACACATCCTCTTTCCCTGTTTGCCTCAGTTTTTTCTCCAATTTGGAGCCAAAAAGAACCTTGGTTGGAAGTTAACTATTAGAAATACCTAGGTAATATTTATTTCCACAGTGTGCCAAGTGATACACTCCTGATTTAGCCATAGGAACATTAAAAAGTGATTAGATTTGAAGAATGCAAAAACAGATGCCTATAGACTTAAATACGAGTACAGTCTCTTACACAGGATGGAGTTTATTTACAGTGTCATCATCTTGTGTCCTTTGAAGATCTGAGCGAATTTTTCTAACTAGAGGAGTACAGTAGCCTTTGGCAATCTCCAGTTTTTCAGCTTTAGTTATACCATATTCCTGAGCAGAACATACACAACATTAGAAAAAGGGTATAATAATAAAGAACTCCAATAAAGGTACTACTAAATTTAAGAATTTTAGTGAGCAACAAGTATTTTTATTCAGCATCTTTTGAACATTATACAATGTTCCTAGTTTACATTTCTGCAACTTCAAGTACACTATTCCCCAAAGTATTAAGTGTAATTAGAAGAATTTTATTTTGGTGTAAATGAAAAAGAAAGTAATTTCTAAAGAGGATAGGATGAATGGATGAATGTAATCTTTATGAAAAGTATTCAACTCAACCAGGTTTTAAATGTAGAAAACAACCCTAAAAGAAAGATGGATTAAGGGCACAAACACTAAAGCACAGAACAAATAGTCAATAAACATACAGAAAGAAATATAAATTGAAACTATGAAATTTTTGTCTATTTGAATATTAAAGATTAAAAAGGTTAACAAATTATTTAAAAGCCTTTGGCCAATACTGTAAAGGTTTTAACTAGTGGTTAGCCAAAAATGCCGTGAAATTATCAAACTTAATGAGCTGTATAACCATTATAAGTTAATTAAATGAGGAATTACAATCCAAAGTGTTAAGAAAACATAGTAATTGTAAGAATTATAATAAAAATTACAGTTCAAAGGGGTAGATGAGAAAATGACCTGATATAAGAAAAAAATCTGTGATGTGTGTGTAGATGGGAAGAGAGGGTATAAGAGGAAGAGGGCAGAAAGTGGGGTGGAGGCGGAGGAAGGCAGGGACAGAGCGGGAAAGAAGGAAGAGTAGAGAAGAGGGAAGAAATAAGCACACTCTTTCTCTCCCAGTTCCTTCTGGGATACCTGTATTTAAAGGCTACTTGCTGTTATCAGGTACTTCTCAGATGGCAAAACTTTAGTATGGATAATAAATCTCAAAACTGCCTAATAAAGAAAAGGCTGATTGATTAGATGGAAGACGTATGAAAATGGAACCTCTTGGGTCATTTACCTTAAACACAAAAGCTTGGTTGGTTAATTATCTCACCAACATAGATGACTGTGAAATTGGTATGAAAAAAAGAAATATGTATGCAATTGTGTATGTATGTGTAAACAAAAGGAAAATGTTGAAATTAACATCATCAAAGGAAATTTTTCTGTTGCTATTAGCAAGGTGTAATGAAACAGGCACTCTCATACACTGCTGGTCTGTAACAAAACTGGTAAAAGAGTTCTGGAAATCTTCTTGATTGTATGTAGAAGACATATGTATAAGGAGAGTGAAAGAAAGTAAAAGAATCCACATTTCCAAATGTGAGAAATTGGTTAAATAGTTATTATTACATCACATCATTCAGTCATTAGGAAAAATGAAGTATATTTAGCTTTACTGATTTGGAAAAAATTTCTTGATGCCAAGAAAAAAAAAATCAGGTTATAAAATAGTATGCATTTCCTGGTTCCATTTTTGCAAAGAATACATTTGTCATATATACGAATTTATGAAAAAAATTTTATCCATGAATTTAAGGGAAAAGGCCTTTTAGAATTTTCCAAAATAGTGAAATGTTTTTCTCTAGTTGGTAATGGCATACTGATTTTTTTTTTGGCTATATCTATATTTTATAACAAAGATATATTACTTTCATAATAAAAAAACCTTTCCCTTCAAAACAGTGACATATTTTGTAGAGCTGAAAAAGCAAGCTGCCATAACCAACTAGGACCAAATAATTAATTGTTAGATACCCAAGTTCTCTTATTTCTTCCACAAAAAGAACTGATTAAAATAACAGATGAAGGTATTTGAAAGCTTATTATATGGTGATATTTAATGAGTATCATTGGACTTTATATTGCAAATGCTATTATAAAGAATCCTCTGCATTTCATAATACAATCACCAAAGAAATGATCTTCAAACTTCAATAAACGTGTGCCATCTCAATTAAGACTCTTAATAACAAATATAATCTTTAGATGTTCTTATCTTCCATCATACCATCGAGGCTCTTTTACTATTTACTTAATTTACTGAGGTAACATTGGTTTATAACATGTCTCATGCGAACATTATATTTTGACTTCTGTATAAACTACAGTATGCTCAACACCAGAAGTTGTTTCTACCCATCACCATACAGTTTACCTCCTTTACTCAATTCACCCCCTTTCCCTTCTGGTAATTATTACTCTTTTCTCTATAAATACATGTTTATTTTGCTTGGTTTGTTCATTTATTTTAAAAAAAATTTAATATTCACATTTGAGTGAAATCATATAGTATTAGTTTTTCTTTGAATGACTTATTTATCATAACACCCTCAAGGTACATCCATGTTGCCACAAATGGCAAGACTGTATCTTTTTTAGGTATTCCATTGTATTATATATACTACTTCATCCATCCATTCATCAATGGGCACTTTCCATATCTTGGCTATTGTAAATAACGCCACAATGAACACAGGGTGCATGTATCTATTCGAATTAGAGTCTTCATATTCTTCAGATAAATACCCAGAAGTGGAATACCTGGATCATAGGGTAGTTCTAGTCTTAATTTTTTGAAGAATCACCATACTGTTTTCCATAGCGGCTGCACCAATTTACATTCCCACCAACAGTGTACCATACATTTTTCCACATCCTCTCCAGTACTAGTTATTTCTTGCCTTTTTGATAACAGCCATTCTAACAGGCCTGAGGTGATCTCTCACTGTGGTTTCGATTTGCATTTCTCCAATAATTAGTAATGTTGAATATCTTTTCATGAGCCTCATGTCAATCTGTATGTCTTCTCTGGAAAAATATTTAGCTCCTCTACCCATTGTTTAATCAGGCTGTTTTTTTGTTGTTGTTGAGTTGTATGAGTTCTTCATATATTTTGGATATTACCCCCAAATTGAATATATGATTTGCAAATATCTTCTCCCATTCCGTAGGTTGTCTTTTCGTTTAGTTGATGATTTACTTTACTGTACAGAGCTTTTTAGTTTGATGTAGTCCTGTTTGTTTATTTTTGCTTCTGTTTCCCTGCCCAAGGAAACATATCCAAAAAGATATTGCTAAGACCAACTTCAAGGAGCATACTATGCTTACTTTTAGTTTTATGGTTTCAGGTCTTACATTCTAGTCTTTAGTCCATTTTGAGTTTTGTGTATGGTGTGATATAGTGGTCTAGTTTCATTCTTTGGCATGTGGCTGTCCAGTTTTCCCAATACTATATTGAAGAGACTATGCTTTTTCCATTGTATGTTCTTGGCTCCTTTATCATAAACTAATTGTCCAGATATATGCGGGTTTGTTTCTGGGCTCTCAATTCTGTTCCATTCATCTACATGTCTGCTTTTCTTATCTGTTATAAAAATACAACTTTTTATTGTGTAAAATAAAACCTCTTTTGCAGAATAAAACTTCTATTTAGCAAATGAAAGATGTTGTCAGAGACTAAGTCCTTGTTTTCTAAGTCTATGTTTCTTATAGTGAGGCCCAAAGACATATTCTTGCAGTATGAGATATTTTTATCCTCTTTTAAAGAGAATTTATTTGCAAATCACTGATTTATACCATATACTTAAACCTGTCTACATCATATACACTGACCAAACAAATAAATAGTTGTTCTTTCATGCTGAAAGAATAAGCTAAACTTTAACATGTACACAAATACTTACAGGTAAGTTGTGCAGCCTGAATTCCCAGTTTTTAAGTCTCTAGTTTTTCCTGGATATTCTGTGAATATTAGGAAAAGGACACTGGAGTTTTTTTTTTTTTTTTGCTGCGTTGGGTCTTCATTGCAGTGCATGCATTTCTCATTATGGTGGCTTCCCTTGTTGCAGAGCACGGGCTCTAGGCGTGCAGGCTTCAGTAGTTTCAGAACGCAGGCTCAGTAGTTGTGGCTTGTGGGCCCCAGAGCACGTGGGCTTCAGTAGTTGCGGCGCATGGGCTCTAGAGTACGTGGGCTTCAGTAGTTGTAGTGCACAGGCTCACTAGTTGCAGCTTGCGGGCTCTAGAGCACAGGCTCAGTAGTTGTGGCACATGAGCTTAGTTGCTCCTCAGCATGTAGGATCTTCCCGGACCAGGGATCAAACTCATGTCCCCTGCGTTGGCAGGTGGATTCTTAACCACTGTGCCACCAGGTAAGTCCTAAAGTATAGTTTTAATTGTAGTAGATTTACAGTATTGTGTTGGTTTCAGTTGTACAGTAAAGTGATTCAGTTATATATTGGGTTGGCCAAAAGGTTCGTTCAGGTTTTTCTATAACATAAAAACCCGAACGAACTTTTTGGCCAATCCAATATTTTTTCAGATAATTTTCCATTATAGTTTATTACAAGATATTGAATATAGTTCTCCTTGAGAACTAGTATATAGCAAATTCTTGAGAGAATATAGTAAATCCTTGTTGCTTATCTATTTTATGTATAGCAGTGTGTATCCCATACTCTTTATCATTCCCCCTCTCCCTTACCATAAGTTTGTTTTCTATGTCTATGAGTCTGTTTCCACTTTTTAATATAGATTCATTTGTATTATTTTTTAGATTCCACATACAAGTGATATCATATAATATTTGTCTTCCTCTGACTTAATTCACTTAGTATGGTGCTCTCTAGGTCCATCCATGTTGCTGCAAATGGCAATATTTTGTTTTTATGGCTGAATAATATTCCATGGTGTGTGTGTATGTATATGTGGTGTGTGTATGTATATATACGTATATGTGTGTAGAGAGATATATATATGTATATATACATACACACACCACATCTTCTTAAACCAATCATCCACTGATGGGCACTTCAGTTGTTTCCATGTCTTGGCTATTGTAAATGGTGTTGTTATGAACACCGGGATGCATGTATCTTTCTGAATTAAGAGTTTTTATCTTTTCTGGATATACGGGAGTGGGATTGCTGGATCATAAAATAGCTCTATTTTTAGTTATTAAGGAACCTCCCCACTGTTTTCTATATATGAGTATCTTTAAGTGAGGCTACTTTTATATACAATCTTTACACTTTTCATGTACAGTGACCCTTGAAAAATGTGGAGTTAGGAGCACCAACCCTGCACACCACTGAAAATTCGAGAATAACTTATTTGTGGTTCTGCATCCCTGGCAGATTCAACTGTGGATATGTGGATCATGCAGTACTGTAGTATTTACTATCGTAAAAAATCTGCGTATAAGTGGACGCACTACAGTTCAAACTCACATTGGTCAAAAATCAACTGTATTTCATTTTTCCTGCTTTTTAACTTTGGTTCACAGTTGGAATGTGTGATTTACTCCAATCTCCCTTTTACAATGTCCAAATGATCTTTTGGTAATTGAGTTGAAAAAAGTTCTCCAAAGGGCATCTGCAACTGTTTTCTTCTAACACATTTCTTATCTCAACTTGTCTTGTCACCTGTCTCTTTATTATCATCTGATTCTCTGTTTAATTACATTTCAGTTAACTGAATTTTGGTTACACCTCTATTTTTACTCTCCTATAATGATAAGGCCCCCCATTCCACCTCTACCACACCCCACAAATAACTACTTACATCCTGGCCTCTAAATATTATTTTCAAAATACTTCCACATAAAGTAAAAAACCTTCCAAAATTTAATAGGGACACAACTACCTTTTTCTCCCACTTTGCACACATTCCCATAGCACAGAGCTGGTAGGTGCACAATAAATGCCCAATAAATACTTAAGTGATTTATCGCATCCTATTTTCAGTTGTCTTGTTTGTTGTTAGCATATTATTATTAAGAGTATCAATTCTTAAATTTTAAAAAGTCACTATAAACTATTAAAAAATCAAACAATGATTTAATGTAACAAAAAGTTTAAAATATAAATTCATAATTAGTTACTTTCCTTTTTAAAATTATAGGCTTACTGGGACAGAAAAACCAACTATCTTTTATCCACTGATAGACATTTTAAAAGTATCTATATAACAGTACAAGAAAATTGATATGTAGGAATTACTTACCTGAGGGATAACAATATCTGCTAATGCCTTTGAAAGCCTATATAATTCCATTGTGTTTTCTAATTTCAAGGAACCATTATGCTGGACATCATATTTTATACAGTCATATATGTCAGGGATTTTACTAATATCATATCTTCCATTCTTTGTTTTAAAGTCTTTCTCCAACTTGGACCATCTACGTAGCATGAGCTCTAAGGTCTCACTATGATAAAGCTGAATATCTAAAACAACATAACAGTTTTAGTATATTAAACTTCAAAATCAGATAAAGAATATATATTAAAAATTGGTAGTTAGAAACTTCTTAAATATCAAAGGTAAAATTGTTAACAATCTAGGAAATGTTATCATAGGCATATACTATTAGCAACCATATATTTTGTAGACTTGAATAAAAGTATAAATACATGGGTTAGGAACTGGTTTTATAGAAGACCTTCCATATGTTACATACGTTAGTTGCCCAAGTTATTAACTAAGCTAGTCTCAGAGCCAGAGCACTGATCACCTTCCTGTTGCTTGCTCCTTCTTATTATGCTGCCTATTTGCTGCTGAGCTGTACAGTAATGCTACATAATTAACCAAATAAAAATGTTTTATTATCCCTTTCATGCTACCACAGATAAAAGCAATTATAACTTCGCTATTATTCTTTTGCTGGATATATACTAACTCAAATTACACCTAGACATACCTATCTAATGCTAAATATAGCATTAAAGGCTTGAATTTTTTATGATTGGCACATCTTATTTAAAAATGTTTATAGCAACTGGATAGTGCCTTTTATTTGTGTTCTAATCTAAGGAAAACAAAATATTTACCTGATGATTTGGGATCTTCCATTCGATGTCTGATTTGAGAAGTCAAACTTTGTATCAAGAAATACACTTTGTCACAGGTCTTCACAGGATTTTTAATTAAATGCATTGATTTGATAAGAGAAATGCTTCCAGATGGAGTAAGCTACAAATGAATAGAGTATATATTTTTACATCTGGTTATGCTCAATTGGCCAAGAGAACAATATACAAAATTTTCCAGTAGCTGCAGAATAACTCAAACTACAAATGAAGATACCCCCAAAATACAGAAATAAGATCAAGGAGGAAATAAAAACCTCAAAATTTCATGTTAAAAAAATCCTAAACCTTAGCTAACATTAGATTATCCACAGGGAAAATCTAATAGAAGTACTCTAATTTACAAGGAGATTTTATTCTAATATTTTGCAGACATTTTGCTGATTCACTTGGTATTTGCAAATATGGTTTAACCATTTGACATATATTGACATGGAATAACCTCGAGACTATTATTTTCATCACTTTTTCCAGAAGAGGTACTTAACAGAGGTTAAAGCACCTTCCCTAAGATCAAACCACTAGTATGCAAAGAGTGAGATTAAAAAAGCAGGTAATCTGGCTAAAGAGCTGTGCTCTTAACCACCATGTAAATGCCTTTGTGATGAGATTTTCTGCAAGTCAACAAAAGCCATTAATGACAAATAGTTTCAATTTTCACTGTTGAAACTTTGCTTGGCAAGTAATTTAACCCCATCAAATAAGTTTGTATAAATATAAAAAATGTAAAGTGGAATTCCACTTCTTGTTATGGTGAACTAGGTAGTTTAGGCCAATCTAACCACTGAAGATTAGTAAAAATCCTGGGCAAAGAACTTCTATACTTCTGCTTTAAGGTATCTGAGAGATAAGATATTAAGAATTATTAAGAATTATGGAAACGAAACTCTCTGGTCAGAGATCCAGAGAGTGATACTGGCTTTTAAGGCTGTTTTTGCACTGGAGACATCTGTTGATTCTGAATGGACAGCAGAGAAGAAGAATACAGCTTTAATATCATTTTAGGTTAACAGGACAAAAAAAGTGAAGTCCAGGATTTTCAAAGGTGAAACTCTGGTAAACTCTACATTTAGGGTTCAAAAAAGGGATAAACTGGAGTCTGCATTTTTAACAAGACCCCAGATGATTCTTAGTCAAGTAAGTTTGAAAAACACTTTAGTTCTAGAGTCCTTGCTCTGTCCAGGAAGAGGATAAAAGCATGATGTAAACATTCAATTTGCAAATGTCATAGAAGCCTATTGTTATCTCTTGGGTAGTGACAAAACAAATAGTAAAATCAAATATAATTTTCAAACTACCAGGGAAATAAATAAATAAAAAGTACCAATTCCAATGAAGCAAGAAAGGAGAGAAAAATAAAAATAGGCAGTATAAATATAAAGCACTTAAAAGGATAATAGATTCATATACAAATTTCAGTAATTTATAATATAAATGAAATAATTGTCCTAAACAAAGATTTTCATGACAAATTTTTTTAAAATCTATATGCAGATTTTAAGAGATACATCTAAAAGTATAGTTTCAGAAAGACTGAAAGTTAAAAGATAAAAAAGATACTGTACAAACACCAAGTAAAAGAAAAAACAACTGTTTTAGCTATATTAATCTCAAAGTAAATTTTGAGGCAAAAATACTGATTGAAATATACCAATTCTTAATTTGTATGCATTTAATAGCATGACATCAAAACATGTAAAGCAAGGCTTAAGAGATTACAAAGACAAGAAAAATCCACAATTTTAGTGGGAAATTTTAACACACAACAGTAAAGAAAGAAAAAACAGACCAAAAAAAAAAAATCAGCAAGAATTTTTGTTTTTATCAAAATGATATAAAGTTAGAAATAACAAAAATATAACTTAAAAATGCATAGGTTTGAAAATTTTTAAAGTACACTTCTAAATAACATATGATCAAAGAAATCACTAAGGAAATTAGAAAATGTCCCAGATGGCATAAACCTCAATTTATGAATACAGTCAAAACAGTGCATAAAGGGAAATTTATGGCCTAGAGTGTGTATTTTACAAAAGATTGAACATTCATGAGTTAATAAGCATCCATCTAGTGACACTAGTTTTTAACAATTAGAAAAAGAGCAAAATAAAACTACAGAAGTAGAAGGAATAAAATATTAAACAATAAAAATTAATAAAATAGAAAACAAGTGCATAATTTAGTGAACCAACAAATCTGAAAGACAGTTCTTTTAAAGGACTAATAAAGCTGATCAACTATGGCAAAACTGATCAAGGAAAAAAAAGGGGGGGAAGACTGTACAGTGTTACGAAACAAAAAGGAATATCTCTACTGATCTTGCAGACATTATAAACAACTTAAGAGGAGTATATACACAAATTTCTAGAAGAATGTAACTTAATACAGACACAAGACATAATAAATGGAAACTACTAAATTACTCTGGAAACCACAATTACAAGCTTTCCCATCAAGAAAATGCCCATGGGATTTACCAGTAAATTTTACCAAACATTTACTGAAACATATATACACGAATTATTCCCCCCAAACAGGACTCTCTAATTAATTTTATGAGAACAGCATAATCTTGATATTGAAAGCAGACAAAGACAACAAGAATAAAAAAGTAAAGGTCAGTATGACTCATGAACACAGATGTAAAACTCCTAACCAAAAATATTAGTAAACGCAAACCAGTGATATATATATATATTTTTTAATGAGCTTATTCTAGGAACCACGGTAGCCTCTCCCCCAAATCATGCGATGTTTAACAGATAAGAAAATATACAATTTAAAAACTTGTCATGATAAAACCTCTTAAGAAAACAGGAGTAGAATGGATTTTCCTTATTTTGAAAAAGAGTAGCTTTAAAAAAATCTACAGAGATCATACTTAATGGACAGTGTTAAAAAGATTTCCCTTTGAGAATATAAACAAAAACAGAAAAGCCACTTCTATTTACTATCACTTTGATGGTACTAGCTATTAAAGTAAAGCAATAAAAAGAATTAAAAACATAAAAACTGGAAAGGAAGACAAAAACCTGGGGATATGCTTTGAAAAGATTTTTTTTAATCTACAGATAAATTACTAAGTTAATAAATAAGTTCAATAAAGTTGACACATATAAAGTCAATATTAAAAAAACTATTTGTACATAGCAGCAACAGATAATAACCTTTTTAGAGGGAGCGTTTACAAGTACACAAAATTTTTTTTTAAAGATGTAAGTTTTCACAAACTATAGATCTAATGCAATCTAAATCAATATTCCAACAGGATTTTAGGCCAGGTTATTTTAAAATTTATATGGAAATACAAGAAAAGCCAAGAAGAACTTGAAGAAGGACCCATGTAGGATTTGGGAGATCTTATTCAATGGCCCAAGAGTCAACAAAAGAATACGTTCTAGAAACAAAGAACACACATATGATAAAGCTGGTACTACAGAGTAGTGGGGAAAGGATGGTCTTTTCAGTATGTGGTGTTGAGACACCTGGATGTACATATGGTTGGGGGGAAAACATCAATTTTGACATCCTTATCTAATAGCACACACAAAAGTCAATTTTAGCTAGATTGTAGATAAATGTGCAGGGAAAAACAGTAAAGTTTTAGAAGATCATATATGGGAATATCTTATGACCCCACATTAGAAAAAGGTATTATACCATATGCTAACACACATATATGGAATTTAAGAAAAATAAAAATATCATGAAGAACCTAGGGGTAAGACAGGAATAAAGACACAGACCTAGTAGAGAGTGGACTTGAGGATATGGGGAGGGGGAAGGGTAAGCTGTGACAAAGCGAGAGAGAGGCATGGACATATATACACTACCAAACATAAGGTAGATAGCTAGTGGGAAGCAGCCGCATAGCACAGGGAGATCAGCTCGGTGCTTTGTGACCGCCTAGAGGGGTGGGATAGGGAGGGTGGGAGGGAGGGAGATGCAAGGGGGAAGAGATATGGGAACATATGTATAACTGATTCACTTTGTTATAAAGCAGAAACTAACACACCATTGTAAAGCGATTATACTCCAATAAAGATGTAAAAAATATATATATATATAAATAAAATACAGGTTTAATTGTTAAACCTATGATAAATTAAAAAAAAGAAAAAGGCATTATAAAGAATGCATTAAAATGCACTGAACATAAAGGAAAAAATTGACCTTGAAATACATGGGAAAAAAAAAAGAAATTCATGGAAAATAAGAATTTCTGCTTATCAAAGGAAATCATTAAGGCTCAGAGTAGATGGTAGTATTTAGAACACATAACAAAGAGCTCATATCCAAAATATACAAAGAAATTCTACTATTCAATAAGAAAAACACAGGCAACTAGTAGAAAAAAAGGACAAGACTTGAAGAGCAGGCCTTATGAAAGAAGATACCTAAATGGTCAACGAATATTAAAACCACAGTGAGGTACTACTATACATCCACCTTCAGAATAGGCAAAATTGAATGGTCTGAAAATACCAAGAATTGAGACTATGTAGAGCAATAACAATTTCCATGGACTTCTGGTGGGAGTATAAATTGCTTCAATGACTTTGGAAAACAGTTTGACATCTACTAATATCGAAATATTAGCACACTGTGGGGCACAACACTTCCACTCCTAGAATACACCAAAGAGAAACATATGCTCATATGCACTAGGAGGCATATATGGATATTCACAGCAGTATTAGCATAACAGCCTCAAACTATAACAATATTAGAAAGCATATATAAATTGGCATATACTCATAAAATAGAACATGGATCAACAGACTAGGCCAAACATGACCTGTGATAGCCTGTGAGCTAATAAATGGTTTTTACATTTTTAAAAGGTGGTTTAAAAAAGAAAAGCATATGCAACAAGCAACTATATGTGATCTCCAAAGCCTGAAATATTTACTATCTGGTCTTTTACAGAAAAAGTTTGCCAACCTCTGAAAACAATACTACATAGAAATGAAAATTCTGAAAATTCTCAAAAGTATGGATGAATTTCACAAACATAACACTGAGAAAAAGAAGCCAGACATAAAAGAAAACATTCTATTACATGAAGCTTAAAAAATACCCCAAACTGAGACTATGGTAGCTACAGATACATACTTAGCCAAATAAACACTCTGGGTATAAGACTATAAAAAGTTAGGATAGTGATTATTTCTAGCAGATAGGGAAGGGGCTGCAACTGGGAAGGGACACACAGAGGCTAGAGTTGTTCCAACGTTCTGTATCTCTGTACTGATTATATAACTCTTTGCTTTATAATATGATAAGCTCTAAGTTTACATTTTATGCACTTTTCTATGTGTATGTGCATGTAATATTTGACAATGCAAGAGTTTGGTAAGACCCACCTTTTCATAATCTTCAGCAGTAAAATCTCTGTCTTTCTGAAGTATTTCATGAAGTCTTGCTTTCACACGTTGCTGACAACTGCTCAAAGAGTCACTATCACTATCCAAAAGGCCATTCATGTTTGCACTTTTCACCATCTGAACAAGAATGGGTGTAAGTTCTCCTTCTAGAGCTAATAGCCCCTAAATACATAAAATAAAGCCAAAACAGATTAAGAATTAGTATGCAAAATAGAAGGTATCTTAATAATTATCTTGTTACATGCTGAATTTCAAAAGGTGTAAGCTTACTATTTACAATAAACTTTATTAATAATGCAACTTGTCATTGCCATTTCAGGGTTAAGTTTAAAATTTAGAATATTAAAATAATACCTTAGTAAAAATCTTTTTAAATGCTATATTAGATGAAAATTCTAATAATTCTAAAAAACATTTATTTATACCTTTGCAAAAGCAGCTGCAGTCATCTGGACTCGTCCTTCATCAGAGGCGTATATTTTAAGGTCATGTCGGTAGGTACTATGTAATCTAAGTAAACCACAACCAGGAAATCCTGCATAATCTCCTGAAAATAAATCCTCAAATCACTTAAGCTATATTTTTACCTCACTGTATTTCTATAAATATTTAATAACATCTCAAAATTAGGATTTGAAAATATGATGTATGAATTTAACTGAATTAAAGAAACTCCAATATTTACCTTGACCTCCAGGATACATACACCTCAAAGCTCTTCCAAGTTCTTCAGCCTGGACCCAGCCTGTATGAATTTAACTGAATTAAAGAAACTCTAAGATTTACCTTGACCTCCAGGGTACATACACCTGAAAGCTCTTCCAAGTTCTTCAGCCTGGACCCTGCCTGCAGGGGTTAGTTCTCCTCCCCATTTTAGAACCAGAAGTAAGGATGGCTCTTCTCTTCGGCTGTCTAAGATACATGTGAATGAATAAAGCAAATGTCAAGGTTTTTTCTTCTAAACAGACATATTTCAAGATTAATTTTTTTCTTTGTGTCTCTTCTGCAGTGGAATATGGCCCTTACGGAAATTATTTTCTTCCCTAAATATACCTTTCTTGTAGGCTGTTGCTTCTGCTAGGAATACCCCTTGCTCCACCTGTTAAAATCTTACTAAAATTTCAAAATCTCTCCCACACTCTAGAAAGAAGGCTCTTTCCCAGTTCTCTAAAAGGAAACTTCTCCCTTCCCTGCTCTCAGTGGTATGAGAGCAATGGTATTTGCCCAATGTATTTAGTTGTACTACATATACTAGATTAAGAGCTCCTTGATGACGGGATTCAGATCTTGGCTTTATATTAAGAGCCTCCTGCAGTGCTGTCACATAAAAGTTAATGTTATCTGAAGTGAAGAAGATATACACATTTTTATGATTAGTAATCAGTGATTTGCATAACTTTCAAGATGTGAGATGACAGAGCTTAATATTTATTATAATTTAAACTTATGGGTGAGCTATACAATAAAATATAGCCAAGAATAGCTTTTTAAATTTGGAGTTGTAGAATCTGTATGTTCCAGACCAAAGTATATTCTCAGATATAGGGAAGGTCTGAGTTTCTTTATTTAATTTTGACTTGCTCTTTATCATGTCCTAAGATCTGTGCTGGATTACAGAAACAAAGGTCATTTAAAAGTTAGCACTATAAGCACTAAAGAATTTGATGATTCATTAAAAGTGATAGAAAATCACCCTTTCCCCTGGGGCTAGTTAGTAGCTGTATGTGCTTTATCATGCAAGCCAACATTTATAGAAAGGTAATTAATTGACTTGTTAATTATAGTTGTTTATGGATTTTTTTGATATAAACATCAAAATATAGAAAATTAATCTGTGTTGCTATTAATCACAAGGTGTGACAAGAGCAATATATCAAATTTTAGAATATATAAAGATCAACATAATCAAATTTGTTTGCATTTAAAATAATCATTACTTCAATTTTTGTTACTATAAATAATGCCACTGTGAATATCCCTATAGAACAATCTTTCCCTCAATATCTGATTACCCCCTTGGGATAGATTCTTATAAGTAGAATTAAGGTCAAAGCATATGAAAAATTTCTGAAGTGGTTTTTTTTTCCCCCCAGCTGCACTGTGTAACATGTTGGATCTTAGTTCCCCGACCAGGGCTCGAAACCGTGTCCCCTGCAGTGACAGAGTGGAGGCTTAACCACTGGACTGCCAGGGAAGTCCCCTGAAATGTTGGTATATATTGCCAAATTACTTTTCAAAAAATTATGTCAAAGCTTCCCTGGTGGCACAGTGGTTAAGAATCTGCCTGCCAATGCAGAGGACACGGGTTGGAGCCCTGGTCCAGGAAGATCCCACATGCCACAGGGCAACCAAGCCTGTGTGCCACAACTACAGAGCCTGAGCTCTAGAGCCCACGAGCCACAACTACTGAGCCCACGAGCCACAATTACTGAAGCCCGCACACCTAGAGCCCGTGCTCCACAACAAAGGAAGCCACCGCAATAAGAAGCTGGCGCACCACAACGAAGAGTAGCCCGCACTTGCTACATTTAGAGAAAGCCCACGCACAGCAACAAAGACCCAATGCAGCCAAAAATAAAATAAATAAAACAAAGTAAAAAAAAAAAGAGTTATGTCAATTTACAATCCTACCAGTAAACTGAAATCTTGTCACATTGTACTCTCATCAGCATTCTTTATTATCATTTGAAAAAGAAGAAAATAAGAAAACACTTTGCCAGTGTGATAGGCAAGACTGATTATTACTATTATCATTATTGTATTGGGCATCTCCACTTCTCCGTAAAATGGCTTCCCAATCTCTGCCCATTTTTCTTTTGAAAAGTAAATGAACTTTTGTGCTCACTGCTCTTAGGAGACTAATTTTAAATGCTTATTCTGATTTATTGGCAGAGAAAAATATCTATTTTAGAAACATGGTGATTATGTATTTTTTTAAACAGTCTTTTCATATTTCTTAAGTTTTCTTCCTGTATACCCTGTATGGGATAGGGACCCATTAAGTAACATTTAGTTATAAATAAATAAGCTTTCAGAAGAGTAAAAGAGAAGTCCTAGACAGTTTTCAAAATAATAAAAGGTATCCTTTACCTAAAGGATAAAACGTAAAACATCTTTTATTTAAAGGATAGAAGGCATAGTTAACACAACTCCATGTTATTTTTCCTCTATTCAGCATGCTAACCCCTAAACTATTAGACAGAAGATTACAAAGGTAATCAACAACGAGTAGTAAGTCCCTACATATAAATAAAACACAACGGGCATTAATAGTGACATACCTTCTTCTTCACTAGATGTCTTAGGACAACCATGAGGGAGATAGGTTAATTGGACCTTACGATTTATTCCAGAAAAATGGCCATACCTGAAAAATAAAATGGCAAACGGAACAGACAATATTCAATAAGCATGCGATGCAACCTCCTAAAGAAAAACTAAAATCCACCTGGACAAAAACTAAATCTTACATATTAATGCTTCCTATTTGTAATTACCTTGCTGAATTCTTCAAAATATCCTAGCACAAAATCTGTATCCTAGGTAATTATTCTAACCACGTTAAAAATAAAATAAAGTTTCTCTATAAAAGTTGGAGAATTTTGAATAGATGCCAAAGTATATAAACATACAAAAACATAAATGTATGTGTCTTTAAAAAAATAAAAGAAAAAACGATTTTAAGTGGTCAAAGAAATAAAGTTTATAAGAGGAATATTGGTGGTACCAATTTCACTTGATTAAAACATAGTTCAAAATTATTTTTCACTTAAACAGCACTGAATCTGTGGTTAACTTAGCAATGTGGCCTTCATCCTACGTAGTACTTCATACAAGATCTAAATGTGATGCCCTCTTTTGATCTTCTCATCAAAATTAAAACTAAAACAGAACCTTCAATACAACAATCTCTTTTCTCACTGATGAAAATAAAGTTCTTGTTAGATTTCCACTAATTTCTCCTCAGCTACAGTGATAAAGAGAAAGAAGATAAAACTGTGAAGGAAATTAACATGAAAAGTCACACATATTTAAAAAAAAGCACTATAAGTAGTTACCAAAATTATGGGTTTCAAAAAGATACTTACATCTCTAACACGGTCTTAAGTTGTTCAAGTTTTGACTTGTTTTCTTCAATTTCAGAATCATTATTTTGTCCCAACTCTATAAGAAGTTGTCGTGCAATATCCAGCACTTCCTGTAAAATAAATAAAGAATTGAATTTTTATGTAACTTTGCGATTAGCAATTTAAAACCCAACAAGAAATCAGATGCACTTGCCTGTAATTGTTTTGGTTTTTTGAGCTTTAATTTCCCAGATTTATATCCATCACACTTTTCAAAAAGATCAAAGAATCTTATAAGAAAGACAGAGCACTGTTAGGCATTTGCAACAATATTATCTCTATAAACTAAAACAAATAATTACAATAAATGATAGATACGGGACTAAAACAATAATTAATAATAGATATGGGACTTGGGGTCTATGGACTTCAAACACTGTGTGCCCTCTTTCACTATACGATGTTGCTCCTCTACTTTGATTGATAAAACTTAGTATTTTCCTAAACCATATCAAACTAATAATCACTAGATTCACTGAATAGAAGTAACAAAGTTTCATTCTACTAATTTTCATCTAGAAGGTTGAGAAGTTAATGATTCTCAGAAAGCAATGTAAGAGAATAATAACAGAAGACTAAATATTTACAATAATAAATAAAAGCTAGGTCAGGATGATGACCATATATGGATATTGCTACAGTAATTTTCAGATGCTAAAATATACAATTTAAAATGGATTTTGTTGGATTTTATTGCTTTCCAGTGGTATAAATATTAATGGCCAAGAAGTAGTGGTAAACAGTTTTTCTATATGAAGTATTAATCAAAATAACTAAGCACCTATCAGAAATCTTAAATTATCTCCTAAGAGTTAAATTATTCCCTTTTAAACATACTTTTGATGCCTCACTTCCATTTTCATTTTTTGTTTTGGTGTTCGGTCCCCATGACGTATGACAGCTATGACACATCTAAGTTCCATCCTAAAATTTAAAAAATAACGTTCAATTTTCTGACAAAGATTTGTGTTATATAATTCAGATTAATATATCTAATTATATTATAGAACCATCTTTTACCACTCTAAGATATTCTCCATGAAGCATAGTGCTTATAACAAATAGTCTTAATTTTATCAAATCAAATCCTAAAAAGAATTTAAGAGGCTGGAGGGGGAGTAATATTAAGCTACACAATACCTGCTTCTTCTCTTGAGATGACTATGCTAACTCTAGGATAATAGTAAATGGAGGGGAGACCTTAAAGATGGTGAAAGAGTAAGACGTGGAGATCACCTTCCTCCCTACAAATACATCAGAAATACATCTACATGTGGAACAACTCCTACAGAACACCTACTGAACGCTGGCAGAAGACCTCAGACCTCCCAAAAGACAAGAAACTCCCCACGTACCTGGGTAGGGCAAAAGAAAAAAAAAACAGAGACAAAAGAATAGGGATGGGATCTGCACCAGTGGGAGGGAGCTGTGAAGGAGAAAAGGTTTCCACACACTAGGAAGCCCCTTCGTAGGTGGAGACTGCGGGTGGCGAAGGGGTGAAGCTTTGGAGTCACGGAGGAGAGCGCAGCAACAGGGGTGCACAGGGCAAAGCAGAGAGATTCCCGCACAGAGGATCGGGGCTGACCTGCACTCACCAGCCCGAGAGGCTTGTGTGCTCACCCGCCGGGGCGGGAGGGGCTGGGAGCTGAGGCCCGGGCTTCAGAAGGTCAGATCCCAGGGAGAGGACTGGGGCTGGCTGCATGAACACAGCCTGAAGGGGGCTAGTGTGTCACAGCTAGACAGGAGGGAGACCGGGAAAAAGTCTGGACCTCCCTAAGAGGCAAACTTTTTCTTGCCTCTTTGTTTCACGGTGTGTGAGGAAGGGATTCAGAGCACCGCCTAAACAAGCTCTAGAGATGAGCACGAGCCACAGCTATCAGCGCGGACACGAGAGACGGGCATGAAATGCTAAGGCTGCTGCTGAAGCCACCAAAAAGTCTGTGTGCAAGCACAGGTCAATATCCACACCGCCCCTCCCGGAGCCTGTGCAGCCCGCCACTGCCAGGGCCCCGTGATCCAGGGACAACTTCCCCGGGAGAACACAAGGCATTTCTCAGGCCGCTGCAACATCACGCTGGCCTCTGCTGCTGCAGGCTCACCCCGCATTCCATACGCTTCACTCCCCACAGCCTGAGTGAGCCAGAGCCCCCTAATCAGCTGCTCCTTTAACCCCGTCCTGTCTGAGCAAAGAACAGACGCCCTCAGGTGATGCAGAGGAGGGGCCAAATGCAAAGCTGAATCCCAGGAGCTGAGCGAACAAAGAAGAGAAAGAGAGATCTCTCCCAGCAGCCTCAGGAGCAGCGGATTAAATCTCCACAATCAAATTGATGTACGCTGCATCTCTTAATACCTGAACAGACAACAAATCATCCCAAATTGAGGCAGTGGACTTTGGGAGCAATGATATATATATATATATATATATATATATATATATATATATACACTTCCTTTTTCTCTTTTGTGAGTGTGTATGTGTATGCTTCTGTGTGTAATTTTGTCTGTATACCTTTGTTTTTACCATTTGTCCTAGGATTCTGTCTGCCCATTTTTTTTTTAGTATAGGTTTTAGCACTTCTTATCATTGGTGGATTTGGTTTTTAGTTTCCTTGCTCTCTTCTTTCTTTCTTTTTTTATTACTTAAAAATATTTTTTATTTTTAATAATTATTTTTTACTTTAACAACTTTATTTTATTTTATTTATTTATTTTTTTTTTTCTCCCTTTTATTCTGAGCTGTGTGGATGACAGAATCTTGGTGCTCCAGCCGCATGTCAGGCCTGTGCCTCTGAGGTGGGAGAGTGGAGTTCAGGACATTGGTCCACCAGAAACCTCCCAGCTCCATGTAATGTCAAATGGCAAAAATCTCCCAGAGATCTCCATCTCAACACTAAGACCCAGTTCCACTCAATAACCAGCAAACTACAGTGCTGGACACCCTATGCCAAGCAACTAGCAAAACAGGAACACAACCCCATCCACTAGCAGAAAGGCTGCCTAAACTCATAATAGGTCATAGACACCCAAAAACACACCACCGGACGCAGACCCACCCACCAGAAAGACAAGATCCAGCCTCATCCACCAGAACACAGGCACTAGTCCCCTCCACCAGAAAGCCTACACAACCCACTGAACAAACCTTAGCCACTGGGGGTAGACACCAAAAAAAACAGGAACTACGAACCTGCAGCCTGCAAAAAGGAGACCCCAAACACAGTAAATGAAGCAAAATGAGAAAACAGAGAAACACACAGCAGATGAAGGAGCAAGGTAAAAACCCACCAGAACAAACAAATGAAGAGTAAATAGGCAGTCTACCTGAAAAAGAATTCAGAGTAAGCATAGTAAAGATGGTCCAAAATCTTGGATACTGAATGGAGAAAATACAAGAAATGCTTAACAAGGACCTAGGAGACCTAAAAATCAAACAAACAATGATGAAAAACACAATAAATGAAATAAAAAAGTCTCTAGAAGGAATCAATAGCAGAATAACTGCGGCAGAAGAACAGATAAGTGACCTGGAAGATAAAATAGTGGAAATAACTAAGGCAGAGCAGAATAAAGAAAAAAGAATGAAAAGAATTGAGGAGAGTCTCAGAAACCTCTGGGACAACATTAAATGCACCAACATTCGAATTATAGGGGTCCCAGAAGAAGAAGAAAAAAAGAAAGGGACTGAGAAAATATGTGAAGAGATTATCGTTGAAAACTTCCCCAATATGGGAAAGGAAATAGTTAATCAAGTCCAGGAAGCACAGAGAGTCCCACACAGGATAAATCCACGCCAAGACACATATTAATCACACTACCAAAAATTAAATACAAAGAAATAATATTAAAAGCAGCAAGGGAAAAACAACAAATAACATAAAAGGGAATCCCCATAAGGTTAACAGCTGATCTTTCAGCAAAAACCTTGCAAGCCAGAAGGAGGTGGCAGGACATATTTAAAGTGGTGAAAGGAGAAAACCTACAACCAAGATTACTCTACCCAGCAAGGATCTCATTCAGATTTGATGGAGAAATTAAAACCTTTACAGACAAGCAAAAGCTAAGAGAATTCAGCACCATGAAACCAGCTCTACAACAAATGCTAAAGGAACGTCTTTATGCAGGAAACACAAGAGAAGGAAAAGACCTACAAAAACACACCCAAAACAATTAAGAAAATGGTAATAGGAACACACATATCGATAATTACCTTAAATGTAAATGGATTAAATGCTCCAACCAAAAGACACAGACTGGGCGAATGGATACAAAAATAAGACCCGTACATATGCTGTCTACAAGAGACCCACTTCAGACCTAGGGACACATAGAGATTGAAAGTGAGGGGACGGAAAAAGGTATTACATGAAAATGGAAATCAAAAGAAAGCTGGAGTACCAATGCTCATATCAGACAAAATAGACTTTAAAAAAAAGACCATTACAAGATACAAAGAAGGACACAAATAATGATCAAGGGATCAATCCAAAAAGAAGATATAACAATTGTAAACATTTATGCACCCAACATAGGAGCACCACAATACATCAGGCAAATGCTAACAGCCATAAAAGGGGAAATCGCCAGTAACACAATCATAACAGGGGACTTTAACACCCCACTTTCACCAATGGACAGATCATCCAAAATGAAAATAAATAAGGAAACACAAGCTTGAAATGATACATTAAAAAAGATGGACTTAATTGATATTTATAGGACATTCCATCCAAAAACAACAGAACAACTTTCTTCTCAAGGGCTCACGGAACATTCTCCAGCATAGATCATATCTTGGGTCACAAATCAAGCCTTGGTAAATTTAAGAATATTGAAATTGTATCAAGTATCTTTTCCAACCACAACACTATGAGACTAGATATCAATTACAGGAAAAAAAATCTATAAAAATACATACACATGGAGGCTAAACAATACACTACTTAATAACCAAGAGGTCACTGAAGAAATCAAAGAGGAAATCAAAAAATACCTAGAAACAAATGACAATGAAAACAAGACAACCCAAAACCTACGGAATGCAGCAAAATCAGTTCTAAGAGGGAAGTTTATAGCAATACAATCCTACCTCAAGAAACAAGAAACATCTCAAATAAACAACCAAACGTTACACCTAAAGCAATTAGAGAAGGAAGGACAAAAATCCCCAAAGTTAGCAGAAGGAAAGAAATCATAAAGCTCGGATCAGAAATAAATGAAAAAGAAATGAAGGAAACGATAGCGAAGATCAATAAAACTAAAAGTTCGTTCTTTGAGAAGATAAACAAAATTGATAAACCATTAGCCAGACTCATCAAGAAAAAAGGGAGAAGATTCAAATCAACAGAATTAGAAATGAAAAAGGAGAAGTAACAACTGACACTGCAGAAATACAGAGGATCATGAGAGATTACTACAAGCAACTGTATGCCAATAAAATGGACAACCACAAAGAAACAGATAAATTCTTAGAAAAGCACAGCCTTCTGAGACTGAACCAGAAAGAAACAGAATATATAAACAGGCCAATCACAAGCACTGAAATTGAGACTGTGATTAAAAATCTTCCAAAAAACAAAAGCCCAGGACCAGATGGCTTCACAGGCGAATTTTATCAAACATTTACTGGAGAGCTAACACCTATCCTTCTCAAACTCTTGCAAAACATAGCAGAGGGAGGTACACTCCCAAATTCATTCTATGAGGCCACCATCACCCTGATACCAAAACCAAAGATGTCACAAAGAAAGAAAACTACAGGCCAATATCACTGATGAATATACACGCAGAAATCCTCAACAAAATACTAGTAAACAGAATCCAACAGCGCATTAAAAGTATTGTACACTATGACCAAGTGGGGTTTATCCCAGGAATGCAAGGAATCTTCAATATATGCAAATCAATCAATGTGATACACCATATTAAAAAAAAGAGGAATAAAAACCATATGATCATCTCAATAGATGCAGAAAAAGCTTTTGACAAAATTCAACACCCGTTTATGATAAAAAACCTCCAAAAAGTAGGCATGGAGGGAACTTACTTCAACATAATAAAGGCCATATTCGACAAACCCGCAGCCAACATCATCCTCAATGGTGAAAAACTGAAACCATTTCCACTAAGCCCAGGAACAACCCAAGGTTGCCCACTCTCACCACTATTATTCAATATTGTTCTGGAAGTTTTAGCCACAGCAACCAGAGAAGAAAAAGAAGTGAAAGGAATCCAATCGGAAAAGAAGAAGTAAAGCTGTCACTGTTTGCAGATGACATACTATACATAGAGAATCCTAAAGATGCTACCAGAAAACCACTAGAGCTAATCAATGAATTTGGTAGAGTAGGAGGACACAAAATTAACGCAGAGAAATCTCTTGCATTCCTATACACTAATGATGAAAAATCTGAAAGAGAAATTAAGGAAACACTCTCATTTACCACTGTAACAAAAAGCATAAAATACCTAGAAATAAACCTACCTAAGGAGACAAAAGACCTGTATGCAGAAAATTATAAGACACTGATGAAAGAAATTAAAGATGATACAAACAGACGGAGAGATATATCATGTTCCTGGATTGGAAGAATCAATATTGTGAAAATGACTATACTACCCAAAGCAAGCTACAGATTCAATGCAATCCCTATCAAATTACCAGTGGCATTTTTCACAGAACTAGAACAAAAAATTTCACAATTTGTATGGAAACACAAAAGACCCCAAATAGCCAAAGCAATCCTGAGAAAGAAAAACGGAGCTGGCGGAATCAGGCTCCCGACTTCAGACTATACTACAAAGCTACAGTAATCAACACAGTATGGTACTTGCACAAAAACAGAAATATAGATCAATGGAACAGGACAGAAAGCCCAGAGATAAACCCATGCACATATGGTCACCTTATTTTTGATAAAGGAGGCAAGAATATACAACGGAGAAAAGACAACCTCTTCAATAAGTGGTGATGAGAAAAGTGGACAGCTACATGTAAAAGAATGAAATTAGAACACTCCCTAACACCACACACAAAAATAAACTCAAAATGGATTAACGACCTAAATGTAAGGCCAGACACTATAAAACTCTTAGAGGAAAACATAGGCAGGACACTCTATGAGATAAATCACAGCAAGATCCTTATTGACCCACCTTCTACAGAAATGGAAATAAAAACAAAAATAAACAAATGGGACCTAATGAAACTGAAAAGCTTTTGCACAGCAAAGGAAACCATAAACAAGATGAAAAGACAACCTTCAGAATGGGAGAAAATATTTGCAAAGGGAGCGACTGACAAAGAATTAATCTCCAAAATTTATAAGCAGTTCATGCAGCTCAATATCAAAAAACAAACAACCTAATCTAAAAATGGATAGAAGACCTAAACAGACATTTCTCCAAAGAAGATTTACAGATTGCCAACAAACATATGAATGGATGCTCAACATCTGTAATCATTAGAGAAATGCAAATCAAAACTACAATGAGAGGGCTTCTCTGGTGGTGCAGTGGTTGAGAGTCAGCCTGCCAATGCAGGGGACACGGGTTCGTGCCCCGGTCCGGGAAGATCCCACATGCCGTGGAGCAGCTAGGCCCGTGAGCCACGGCTGCTGAGCCTGTGCGTCTGGAGCCTGTGCTCCACAACGGGAGAGGCTACAACAGTGAGAGGCCCACGTACCGCAAAAAAAAAAAAAAAAAAAAAACTACAATGAGGTATCACCTCACACGGGGCAGAATGGCCATCATCAAAAAGTCTACAAACGATAAATGCTGCAGACGGTGTGGAGAAAAGGGAACTCTCTTCACTGTTGGTTGGAATGTAAATTGATACACCCACTATAAGAGAACAGTATGGACGTTCCTTAAAATATAAAAAATAGAACTACCATACAACCCAGGAATCCCACTACTGTGCATATACCCTGAGAAAACCATAATTCAAAAAGGGTCATGTACCACAATGTTCATTGCAGCTCTATTTACAATAGCCAGGACATGGAAACAACTTATGTGTCCATGGACAGATGCATGGATAAAGAAGATGTGGCACATATGTACAATGGAATATTACTCAGGCATAAAAGGAAACAAAATTGAGTTATTTGTAGTGAGGTGGATGGACCTTCAGTCTGTCATACAGAGTGAAGTAAGTCAGACACAGAAAAACAAATACCATATGCTAACACATATACATGGAATCTAAGGAAAAAAATGGTTATGAAGAACCTAGGGGCAGGATGGGAATAAAAACGCAGACCTACTAGAGAACGGACTTGAGGACATGGGGAGAGGGAAGGGTAAGCTGGGACAAAGTGAGAGAGTGGCATTGACATATATACACTACCAAATGTAAAATCGATAGCTAGTGGGAAGCAGCCACATAGCACAGGGAGATCAGCTCAGTGCTTTGTGGCCACCTAGAGGGGTGGGATAGGGAGGGAGACCCAAGAGGGAAGAGATAGGGGGATATATGTATATGTATAGCTGATTCACTTTGTTATAAAGCAGAAACTGACAAACCATTATAAAGCAATTATACGCCAATAAAGATGTTAAAATAAATAAAATATTAAAAAAAAATAAAGTAAATGGACTGTAATCCCCTAACTTCTTTAATTATCTGCCCTGTAGCACAGATCACTATAGACTGAGATTTCATTAAATCAAACAAAATAAAGCTGCTATATTTATTTTGCCCACGTAAGAAGAAAAGTATTTCAAACTCAAGTTACTGGAAGATAAAACTGTCTTAGCAGAAATGGTAGGGTACAATTTAACATTTGCCAGACTGTGAGACATAGAACATAACTCTATAGAATAAGTTACCCAAAAATATGTTTTGTGTTAAATAAGTTTGGAAATATTGGTTTAAAAACAAAATTAAGTATTTTTGCCCTCCTCTCCGCCCCAATCAGGACTCCTAAGAATATTTAATATGCTAAGATAAAGCTCTAAGCTGTGAATATGAAGCATTTGGTCAACTCACCTGAGTGACAGGTGAATTTCAAGCAGTAACTTTCACTAGAATTTATGAAACACTTTGGCAATGTTGGTCTAATTAATTTACTTCAAGATATAACTGTATATTTTTCCTTTACATGCTGAAAGCACTAAAGTTGTATGACCACTGACCACGAACCTTTAGGGAACACATCTGTTGGCACCTCCTTTATTCTTATGGCTTAATTCAATAGTTCTATAACTATATAAGCATTTTTCAGGATTTTATTTGGAACAACAGAAAAGATCTTTAGTCTAAATAGCCCCATGTAAAGCATATAATCTATTTCTCCATCTGCAAAGTCAATCATATGAAAACATACACAGTAGAGTGTCTAATAATTATTCAGAAATATAATCTTCACTGTAATAGCACTAACCAATGGGGAAAACCCAAGGAGTTTCTAAATGAAAATATTTAAACTTACATAGTTCCAGATGTAGTTGGTACAATCGGGATATCTTCAGCTTCTAAGGGTATCGACCAGGGGATATGAAACTGTGGAGCAAGCTCTCGCATTACAATATTCCTTCAAGACAAAAAGAAAAGAAAAATTAAACTAGTTCATTTCAAGACAAACCTGGGTATTTAATGACAAATAATTGAGTATTATAGGAGGTAAAGTCTAATGACAAATAACTGAGTATTATAGGAGGGAAAGTCAAACTATCTAGTGATTATGTGAATACAGCACATAAAAAGTAACGTAAAAAATCAATCCTGGTCAAGAAAAATTAGATCAGCAGTGCTAAACTGTTGTATAGAACACACTAACAGGATGTCGTGAATTTGGCTTTACTTATTTACTCTCATTTTAAAAATATAAATTACACAGGATTCAAGTAAATCACTGTAACTGCGTATCTACTTATAAAGATTCTGAAATCCAAGATTATCTCTTCTGTGTGGCCATTGATCATTTCTTTCAGTTTTTATTTATCACCTGCAAAGCTATTTTAAACTATTGCTCATGTTTAACAAATTTCTTATTACTCTTTGCTAATAAGGTTAAAAATGAAAACATGTTTAAGTAATTATAAGACATTTTTTGTTTTGTTTAAATTTAGCATTTATTCATGCTAAAATTTAGTAAGCTCCCCCAAATTTCACTTTAAGGGTAAGTTCACAAACCTTTGAAATATACTATAACAGCTGACCCCAATTATTAAAATACATTTTAAAGTGTAAGTTTTTTACGGCTTTGTCAAATATACTTTGAAATGGTTTAAAAATAGTTGTCTTTCAAGTCGTCTAAATCAGGATATAAGAAAATAAGTCAAAGAATATAAAAATGGCATTTCTATATGCAATAATTTCTTTTATATTCACTTCATAATCTCATGAGATTATTTTAAAGTAACATATGCGTGTAGAAAGCAGAATCATTCAAAAGAATTCTAAATTCCAGATATTTCTATTTTATTCTGGTTACTTATTCTGGTTAATTTTGAACCATTAAGTACTATAATTACATATCAAAAACTTGAGAAACAAAATAATCAAATAAATTAGCCATTCTGATGAATAACCACTGTAATAATCACTAAAAATCACTGTTACAGCATTTCTAAATCTATGAAGTTAAATACCTTTAAGCCTTTAGCTATATTGGTCATATATTGATTTGTCTTTCATAACCCAAAGTGTAATTCAGGATTTGGCATGGTCTTTGGGCATGTCATTTTATGAACATTGATTTTTACTCTGCAGTGTTTACAAAACCCTGATCACTTGATGTTTACCATTATTTGGTTTCTGAATAACCAGTATGCATTAGCTGTAACAAAAGTAAAGAGGAAGAAGTATAAAGAAGAAAATCTTACCCAAGTATTTTTGCACAATCATCATAATACTTCATGGAATTTTTCACAAAACTGAAGCCGTTGACATCACAGACATAGGACTGTCCATTGGCCCGTAACAAATCAAAGCCACAAACTGTTTGCTATTTAAAATAAAGTATAAACTTTAAAGTTCCATTTGAAATATGACTTACAGTTTTCCAGTTTTATTAGAAAACATCACATTTTATAAGTGCCTAAAAGTATATTACTGCTTATCAGTTTACTTCATAGCAAGTAAAAACAAAGAAACTACTTATCTGTAACTTGAATACTCTGAAATATGCATGTCATATGATTATTTAAGTTCTTCCTATGAAGTAGATGTAGAACATTAATGCTTACGGGACTAGAGAGGCCAAGAAGTTCTTCAATTAACATTTTATTAAAAAACAAAAGTAAAAATGTTTAAAGGCTTCGATAAATTCTGTGCTAGTAGAAATTATATCATTTTAATCCAAAAAAAAACCACAAAAAACTAAACAGGAGAAAGTTTTGAAGACATATCCCAGAGGAAATGTCCCATTATCCCTATGAATCTTTTAAACCCTGATAACCACATACTTGTGAGCACCTGAAATAAATTTACTTTATTTGGGAGAAAACAGTTGAAGGGTATGAATTTCCTGCTCGGGCTCCAGGAATTTTCTGATCTTCTACATTTTATATTCACATATCACATATTAGTATAATGTTATTTTAAGTCAAGGCTTTTGGAATCCTGGTATTACAAAATTAAAACAATTCACATAAAGCTATTAAAACATATTTCAGGCTAAGATTCCTTCCATGAGAGACTTCAAATTATTAAAACACAAAGAACTTATTTATTATTTAATAACCAGTAATATACACTAGTCTTTAAGTTACATATCCAAGGCAAGGCTTCAACAAGGTAAAGTCTATCCTTTATTAGATTCAAGTTGAACTACTCTACTTAAATCTTTACTGTACAGTACAGGCAAAGCCTAATAATACAGATTGAGAGAACTAGTCAAATGTCGTAAGTAAAAAGTTTTCTTTAGGAAGTGTATTAGTATAGCTTTCATGAACATATTTTACTATACAGAATAGGCTAAAGGATCAACTGCAAAGGCTAGAAGACTGATGACATTTTTTATTTAAAAAAATCATTTATCCACTCTGAATAGATACTTGTAATCAGTTTTGGTTATAGGGGTATGTTAAATAATACTCCTGTAATTCTACTGTTTCAGTTAAGTTTTCCTCTGTAATTGTAGTTTCTGAATAAATTGACATGGTTTCCTTCTATATAATACAGAAAGAATAAAGAGAAACAAAGGTCTTCATTTATTATATATTTTTAATATTAATGGCACTACAAGAATCCCTTGAAAAGTACATAAACCATTCAGATATACCACTTTATTTTCTCTGCTTATCTCTCCTGTTATAAGCCCAAATAACATCTCATTTACTCAAAAAAAAAAATTAGAATTTTTACAAGAGTCTATATGGCCTGTATAACATCTTACCTTAAATGCAAGGCAAACTCTCCAAGCAATTAATTTCTCTCGTGCATTGAGAATAACAGGGTATCTTACTTCTTTTCCTTCACTATCTCGTTCCACCTTGCCATCAAGTGCAGGAGATTTTCGAGCTTCAGCATGGGCATAATCTGGACCTACTGTATAAACCTTTCAGAAATATTAAAATACATATTTTACTTAAATATATATATATAAATAAAAACAGCAGACAACAAATTCAAATAAAAATAATAAATAAAAAATACCTCAGTGTCCAGACTATTTTTTCACACATCTTTCTATTTTACATGTGAAAATTTTCAATACACTGGAAGAGGTTATAAATAATTAATTATACAGCAAAAATTGATAAAGTGAGGTCCTGTTCTCTATAAAAAATAATTATACTGAACATTATGAGGGAATACTAGAATGCATATGATGTGACCCTTCTCAAATTGTTTTAGTTTAACAAAGTAGAGGTACAAATAAATTTTAAAATTACAGAAGGAAGTAACTGCCAAAATAAAGATTTAAAAGGGGGTGGGGGATGAGGGACAGAATGAATTCAAAAGCAGATAAGAGAGGGAAACGCACTCTAAGCAAAGGTAATAAACACAGACAAAGGGCAGAGAAACCAAACAGCATGATGTATTCAGGTAACAGTACGTATTTGATATGGTTTATAATGTAAGAAATAAGGTTTGTAGGACAGAGGGCAGACTGTGAAGTATCTATGCCAGCCTTATAAATCTGATTATTACCCTGTGGTCAATGAGGATCCACAAGAGAATTTTTAAAAAGAAGTTCATGATCAGGTTTACACCTAAGAAAGAACTCTCTAGACACAGACTGGCTGAAGGTAAAGCAGTTAAGACCTTATTTGTCACCAACAGAAATCACACCTATTTTTTTTTAAATCACATTATAGTTGTCAAAGTTCTCAAAATATCATTTACACTGATCAATGCCTGGAAACATCGTGGTGGCTATTAGACCCTTACCCACTATATTTTGGGTTGGTTTTTAAATATTCAATAAAATCTGTCTCCTTGGTAATACTGTGTGGTTTATTTTAAGCATTTAAGAACATTATCCTGTATAAAGGGTCCATAGGCTTCAGACTGCCAATGGCATTCATAATACAAAACAGATTAAGAATTCCTAGTTAAAAAGAAAGAGATTCAGAATAGAGGTTAGATATAGCTAACTAAAAGGTAATCTCTTTTTCTGAGATCACTGGTAAACTCAAAATACAAAATAAACTTTAATCAATCCTACCTTAACATCAGTACCATCTGTGGGCATAAACTCTTCATATATATATGAGCCTGTTTTTCGTACATTGCTTTCTGGGGAATAAACACTACTTCTACTGCCAATCTGAAAATAAAAGAAGTCTATCAATGTAAAAACTAAATTATTCTCCTCATTTTAATAAAATAACCCTTTTTACCATCTATTTCCATCACTGTTATTTCCAAAAATTTTTTTAATCTACAAATATTTAACAACACATTACACAGTTGACACTATATTATTTTTTGCTCTAATGGTAACTTGAATAGCATAAAAATACAATGAACACTAAGAACAGTGTTTCTAAGATTCAACCATATTGCTGCATGTAACTACTTTCTTAATACTATAGAATTTTCCTCTGTATAAATAGCCCATAATTCATTCATTTGCCTATCAATATATATTTAGGTTGTTTTCTAAGCTTTAGCTAGTAGAGCAATCTTGCTTCGAACTTTCTTTTAAATATCCCCGTGGCACACGTGTGCAGGAGTGTTTCTAAGGCATATTCTAGAAGTGGAATCGCTAGGTGATAGAATATGCTCACACTCAACTTACAAAATAATGCCAAAATCTTTTAAAAACTGTTTTAATAATTTCCAGTCTCTCCAGCAATGTATAAGAGTTTCTACTGATCTACAATTATCTATATTTGGTATTGTCAGACTTCCTAATATTTGCCACTCTAATGAATATAAAACAAGTACCTCATTGTGTTCTTACTTTGCATTTCCATGACTGTTTATGAGTGAACGTGCACATTTTTGTTGTTGTTGTTGTTGCGATACGCGGGCCTCTCACTGCCGTGGCCTCTCCCGTTGCGGAGCACAGGCTCCGGACGCGCAGGCTCAGTGGCCATGGCTCACGGGCCTAGCCGCTCCGCAGCATGTGGGATCCTCCCGGACCGGGGCATGAACCCATGTCCCCTGCATCGGCAGGCGGACTCTCAACCACTGCCCCACCAGGGAAGCCCTGAACGTTCACTTTTAATCCTGATATATTGCTAAGTTATATTGCTAAGTAGAAATGTTGCTAACAACGTTTGGACTTGTACTTGTTTTCCAACTACCTCAATCTTTTTGATCTTGCTAATTCAAAAAGTAATTCAATGTCATTATCTTTTAGACTTTACATTTATTTTATTATGGGTGTAAAATTTTGAGCATACTTTCATGTATTTAAGAGTTCATTGGCATTACTTTTTCTATGAACTATCCATTTGGAAGGCCATTTTTCTTAAAAAAAATGCTGATCTTTACCGAATTTCTCACATGACAGATACATAAATGGAAGGTAGAAAGAAGATCAAATAACTTTCTTGGTATTCTGTAGGTAAGCTTTGCTTTTCTAACAAAGTATTGATATGATATCAGTTTTATTAATTTATCTCTAAATGATACATTGTTAACCTTAGTTTTACTAAATACTTCATTACTTTTAGTAAAATTTATACAACAATGTATTTAGAATAGTATTCACTAGGGTAACAAAGGTTTACCTTTCGAAAAAGTCTTTGACTTCCACCACCAGCAGATGTTGGATAATAAATGTAAACATTGTGGTCTTCTGCACTGACTGGCTTTTCTACAAATGGCTTTTGGAAAACTTCCCCATTTACTTCTACATGATCTTCCCCTTCAATCAGATTACATTCTATAAATCAAGCACAATAGCAAGAAAAATTATATATTGTATATTACCTAGATATATTATTATTATTGAGGACTTTTTTTGTTTTTACTATAATAGAGATTACAAAGAAAAGTAACCTTGGATAATGTACTGATTTGATTTTAATTAAAAATATTTATGCAAACATATGATCTGTGACATTAGGAACTATATTCTTCAAAAATCTAATGGACTGGCCATTTTACCCTGCCACCCCATAGAATTCAAAGTTAGATATGAAATGATACACAAGAAAGATTGAGAAATAACTCCATAATGCTATCATCTTCTGAAAAATGTATGGAATCATTATACCACAGATACCATAAAACATGAAATTATTTAAGTTAGAAAATTAACCAATATACAGAGTAAGCAAGCAATCCAATCAGCAAGTTGTACCTCTAGACAAATGAGAAAAGTTCCCTGTTACAGATGGTACTATATCTGGTTTTTAATAAAAGTTCCTCTAATGTACAATAAAGTCATCAAAATTCCCCAAAATAGTTATCAGAATATTAAATATTAAAACATATAAACATTTATCTTGCCTTTTTAGACTAAGTGTAACTTACATGCCATGTTTTAGATAACTAGGAAAATGAAGCAAAGGGTACTTTAAAATATTAATAAATAGTAGTATTTCAAAAATCCTACTCATCAGAAGTTTAGTTGTGGCATACTAACATGAAGTTTCTAATACTTAAATCAATAGTCATAGATGAATCATTCATTTACCCCAATCAATACAAATTTATTAAACATGTAATTTAAAAATTCTTCTTTATGATTCTGATATGTCAAATGTAGACCAAAGAAATGTAGGACATACAACTCCTGATTATTAGTTAGCCTTGTAGTTCATAGTGTCACATTTTAATTGAAATTTAATTGCCTATTTGGATCATTTTTTTAAAAATTGAATAGAATACCATAATTTAAATTCTTTCCATTTAATTATAGAAGACAGTGGCTCAAAAGTATGTTAAGTGACAAAAGATAGCTTGTTTAAAATCTCTTACTCTTACCTTTGGGATTATTTGGGTCACGATTCAAAATTGCATAACGAGGAAGTAAAATACCTTCAGCTTGAAGAATACTATATACTTCTCTCCTGAAGAAAAAAGAAAATATCCTTATTGTTTTATTGTTCTGTTTCACAATGAGTATATTACTGTACTGTTCATAAAGTACATTATTACTGTTCTATCATTAAAAAAGTCATGCATATAGTCTTTTTTAAAGTAAACAAATATGTCATTTAAAACACTGAAAAGCTGTATTCTAAGTAAATATTCAGCAATATTAGAACAAAAGTGTATGTACAATACTTTTTATGGCATATCAAAATACTAATTTTTAAAATTGGGAATGTAAGTGTATAAAAAGAAATGGTTAAAGTTACTATATCACAATGACAGAATATTACCTAAGTATTAGAAACCTTATACAGTACTCAAAGAATATTTAACAATGTGGGAAAATGTTTATAGTCTTTTAATAGAAATGTGATGCTAATTTTGTAAAATATAAGTGCATATATGTATTGCTTTCTATATTAAAAAATATGGTAAACGTAGTGGCAGGGTTAAATGCCTTTCTTCATAATTTTATTTTTTAAATTTCTTAAAATGAATATGCATTTATATATATATATTTATACTATATAAACATGTAAACCTAGGAAAAATGTTATAAAAATTGAGATATTGGGCTTCCCTGGTGGCGCAGTGGTTGAGAGTCCGCCTGCCGATGCAGGGGACACGGGTTCGTGCCCCGGTCTGGGAAGATCCCACATGCCGTGGAGCGGCTGGGCCCGTGAGCCATGGCCGCTGAGCTTGTGCAACCGGAGCCTGTGCTCCGCAACGGGAGAGGCCACAACAGTGAGAGGCCCGCGTACCACACACACAAAAAAAAAAAAAAAAAAATTGAGATATTAATAACATTACTATCTGGAAAAGGAAAAACAAAAATAGGGAAACAAAAAACTATAGGGCCTTACACTTCATATAGCATTTTCATATGTATAACCTCATATTGTAATGCTAAGACAGAATAAAATAGAATACCGGTGAAATTATAAGCGTAGCCAGTAGAGTGAAACACCAATTAAATGAGATATATAAATGCATTTGTATTTTACAATTTCTTTTAAATATCTATGCTTTTGACCTGTTAAATGAATTGCTAAGATATACAGTAAAATATTTCTCAAAATGGTTCCACTTTACCATTAAAAACCTAGTTATAATGGCTAAAGCCGTAGCTTCATCATCAGTCACATGATAGAAAAACTGTTCATAATTTTCAATGGTTTAGTACGGTCTGGAAATTAAACAGACCTGGTTTAAGTCCTTGTCCCACTACCTGAGAAACTACTTGTGACTTTTGGCAAACTAAATGATCTGCCTGATTCTCAAGTTTTGTCATCTGTAAAACTGCGTATAAATACCTATTTCTAAGTATTATTTCAAGGATACCACAAATTTATATATGTATAAAAACACCTGATACCATGTCAGCTTAAGTAGATACTAAATAAATGTTAATTTTCCTTCCTTAATTTAGCCAACTTAACCACTCACCTATCTTGTATGAGATACTGCATATTCAAGTCATTGATTACAAATGGATTCCTGAGTTTTGCATAGGCAACTGCCTTGTCCAGTGGAAATCCTAAGAACACATATTATTAACATATTCTGTAGAATCTCAAGATAAGTTGACATCTATAACTTAATCAACTTGAATTTATGCCATTTCCTATAAAAGACTAATTTCATTATGCATGTAACTGCTTTCTTTAGAAGATAGAATAATAAATACACAAAACTTGATTTATCTTGTACTAGTAAATAAATCTTATTTTTTCTTAGTGAATTTGATAGATAAGGCACAGCAAGCCAGTGGTTACATAACCCAATTTAGAGCACTGACATGTTAGTTGATGCCTGATTATTCAAAGTCACCTGACAGAAGGTAAGACTACCTCATACACAAATAGAAATCTATATATAAATAAGTGTATCACAATCACCTGGTGATTTTTAAAAAAAATTATATAACTCCTCTTCTTCTAACGATATTTTGATGCATATACATATAAATTAGCTGATAATTCAAAGAAATTAAGCATCTTCAAAAACAGCAAAAGAAAAATTAATTTACATTCAACAGATATGCTCAAAATATATGAGCAGAATCATGCTTGCCGTTAACTAGGTCAATAACACAGCAGAAATTAAGTCCTTACCATTTCTAGACTTCGGTAAAATTACTAATTACAATGAAAACAAATCAAATGGCAGATATAGTAAGAGATCTAAAAAAAAAATCTAAATAATTTTAATGATTATACTTCACTCTCTGTATTAACACTAAAAGACTCCAATTTTATCCATCAACGTATAGTTTATGATTAAGAATGGCAGTATACCATAGATGTTAAGAGCATAAACCAAGGTTCAAATCCTAACTCCATCTTTATTAGCTATGTGACCATGGGCAAATTTATTTAATATCTCCAAGTCTCTGATTCCCAGCTGTAAAGGGGTATTTTAACTAAAAGGGTTTTGGGGAAATTAAATATAATACTGTATATAAAACACATTACAATACCTAGCATAATAAGTGCTCAATAAATGTTAACTATTATTATTCCCTAAACAACAATATTTTAATAAATAAGCAAAAGGGTAACAATCATCAGGCATACATAGCTTTAGCATTTAACTATAGTATGCTACAGTGTAACTGTGAAGACACCGTATTTTGTAGCATTATCAGAATAGTTAGTAGAGGAAGGAAGTGTTAAAGCCTACTGAAGTTAAAAAAACAAAAACAAAACAAAGAGCTATGGTCAGTTAAAAAAAAGATTTAATCCTAAATTCCTCTTAGCTTTTAACATTTAATTAGAAGTACTCTATACCAAGAATCAATGGGCCACAAATCACAAACCCATCTAGTGTTATAGACTCTTAAGAATTCATCACTTACTGTAAAGATGTCTCAATGTCTATGGTTTGAAGCCTTGTAACAGAATTCAGGAAATAAGAAATGCCTATACAGTCATTACCCTGCTTTTGTTGCTGTTAAAGAGGCAGCATGTGGGATATGACCTTAGGTAGTATCTAGTTTTTACAAGCAAATAACTAGCTTTAACTTAATAAATAGGAAGAACCACGTGATAGTAAGGGAAGAACACCTTACCATCAAGGATAAGCAAGTTTTAAGATCCTCTAAAATGAATGACTTCAGTCTGTAAAGAAGACCAGGGACTTGACTTCTCTATGAAATTATGAAAATCAATATAGTGTATGGGAGCACAAAAAATCTTAACCTGCTCCATCCCCTTCTTGCTGAAGGGGATGCTTTTTAAACACCTAACTAAAGTGAGACTTTAACACACCTGGAGGCTACATTAGTTTGGTAACAAAAACGACTTAATATGAATACATTTATAACTGAGTGCATATCTTTTAAATTAGAGCTCTTAATGAAAACTCAATTCACAGATTCTTAGGCTATAAATTTTCAGACATACACTTAATAACTTTTGATTAGTGGACTTTACTTTGAAGAAATACTTAAGCTTAATTGATATTTCAGTTTGATTTATAAAAGACAGCAAGGAAAATATAAAATTCAAATATTAAGTTCTTAAGAAATAAAGCATGAATATGTATTGAGGAATGATAGATCATCTTCTATATGGCAAAATATATGGGCTTATAATATTTAAAAAATCAAGAATTTGTCCTAAGAAACTTACAGTTGTAAACAAAGACATACATTCAAAAAGTTCATCACAACCTTATTTTTAATAGTAAAAATTGGAAACCATCTCACTTTTAGGATATTGGTTAAGTATGATATAGTACTTAATGATATAGAAGGGGAAAACCTCTTGATGTAATTAGGTTAAAAATTAAATATAAAATTACATATACACTATAACACTAAATGTGTTTTTAAAAAATACACACAGAAAAAAAGATTGGAAAGAAATATATCAAAATGTTAATATCACTTATCTGTGAGACTAGGTGAGTTTAATTTTATTTTTCTATTTTATCTATTAGTTTTATAGTTAGAAAGGATAAAGAGGTTTCCCTCCCTGTTTTACTACCTTTAGAATGAAAAGAAATAAGACAATCACACAAAGGCCAGTTTTCCACTGGTTCATTCAAAATAACATCTTCTTCAAATACTACTACTGTGATATATTTAAATAAGGAGATCCGTTCAAGAATTTCCTTCATTGGTTTGGATTTGGATTTCTTTGCCATGGAACATATTCCAACCACAATCTGCCTTTCTGGTGGCTAAAACAGAAAGAAAACAAAAAATCAGGTTGACTTGATAACAACTCCAAAGTACAGCTATTTTAAATCTCTGTCAGAAGTACATAAAGTATGTGATAAATCAATAAAAGTGACACATTACCTGAACAGGCATTTTTCAAGATTATATTGTTATAATAAATAATAATAGTTTTCTACAAAGGTCTGGAAAAATTTTTTTAAAGTTTCAGAACACTGTTACTATTTTCATTCAGATTTCAAACTTAAATACTTCCTTAACTGTGTCTAGCATTTATTTGCTAAATAACAATTTAGCAAATTATTAAATTGCTAAAGGAGCAAATAAGGCCTAAAGGGCCAATAGGAGTGAGATAAAGAATTCTCTTGCCTAAAATAAGATATTTTCACTACAAAGCTATGCAGTGTTAAAATATTTTTGTAGATTGAGCTTAAATATGAGTTGGTCACCAATGACAACTTAGAAGGAAATTATGGAGAAAGCCACACTGCTAAACAGAGGTGTCTATGCTCTTTGACACCCCAATCTTCGTACTCAACATTCCTAGTTTATAGTGTTGCTCATCTCTGGCACCCTTGCTACAGCTCAAAGGCCATGATTCAGCCTGAAATTTAAAACGCAGAATATAGAAAACTTATGAGTAGCTCATGGGTTTATAAAATTACTCAAGATTCATTCTGAGGTCTTTGCTTTCAGGTACTTTGAGAGTTTTATCAAATATAAAGCTGTGTCCAGTTTTCCATTTCAGTTCTTTTCTCTTCTATATTTATTTATTTCATATGACATTATAATCTGGGCCCAAAAGTGTTTTACTAGACCGTCTCTTATTATAAATCTAAAAATAAAACAGGGCAACATCTGAATAATTCTTCTTCTTTATGCTTAGCATTATTCCTCTCACTCATATGAAATTTAGAGTTCAAATTGGTATTGGATTTGATGTTACCATCAAAGATTGTAAATTAAAAAAAAAAAAAAAAAAAAAAAAAAAAGATTGTAAATTCTAACCTCCCTGGGATCTGCTGTCTTTCACCCTCTGATCACCTACTTTTATGTTCCCTTATTCAATTCTTTCCTGATCAAAAGCCTCAGCATAGCTCATTACGATGTTCCTTAAGTAGATTTCCCCAGACAACAAGAGTACTCAACCTAACGTCTTTGATACCTTAACAGAACAATCTGGAACAAATCATTTTATCAATCTACAGGTCAAATGAACCAAATCAAGCTCCTCAAAATGTGAACTCAATTTATTTAGTACCAATATTCCAAGAATTATGCTAAGCACTGAAGAGTTACATATACAGAAACTACCTGTCATCAAGCACTTTGAATCTAACAGGAAACACAGTAATCATACAGTACATAGTGATATACAGAATAGAAGTATATAGTCAAGGTATAGAAATGGTATTGAGGAAAAAATGTTCAAGTTTCTCATGGGGAAAAGAGTAAGGAGAGGGGGAAGACTGAACAACATGAAATCTGAGGTTCTGAAGAATGAAAACTGATTCACAAATTATCCAAAAAGGAGGGGTATTTCACAGAGATAAAGAAGTACATACAACAGCAAAGAGGCATGGTACAAGATGGAAGATGTGGGAAATAAAAATCTGATATTGCTAAAACATAAAAGGTAAAAGAGAAGAGAGACAAGTACAGTTCTAGACATAGGAGAGAGATAAAAATCCTTATATGGAAGAAGACTGGACTTGATTTATCAGCGGTGTTCTCATGTGCTCAGAAGAACTCTAAAGAAAAGGAGTAAGCGTAGCAGAGGCAGAATCAAAAGTACTTTCTAGTCTAAGTCAGTTAGAGAAGCTCTGCTTTTATGTTTTAGTTACTGGACTTCTACATAAGACTTTAGATGAAGAAAAGTTTTGGATGGTATGAGAAGTTTGAAAACCATCATTTTTTTCTAGGGGTGAGGTGGGGGGGTGGGATAGATTTTAAATGGGTGACAGTCTGATTTTGCATTTCATATGTATAACTGCACTGTGAAAGGTGTTGTTAAATAACAGTGAAAAAGAATTTGAAGAGTCATCTAATAGCTATTTTGGGTTCATTTTTACTACTTACATCAAGTATAACAGGTTTTTGTTTTAAAACAAAATTCTTTTTTCAATTGGAAATACAAGAAACACATATTTTAAGTTTGTATTTTAAATAGGTTCTCAAAGTAAAGCAATCTCTAATTGTAAAGGGACAAAAATGATGAGTAATAAAAATGTTGAGCTAACATAACCAGAGCAAAATAAACATAATAAATGTGTGTTACTCCTAAAGATCCAGTATGGTTTACACACATACACACACACACACCCGTAGATACTTGAGGTAGTTTCTCCTAGCCACACAGTTTAGACTTCTGAATAGTTAATAAAAGGGGTATCTTCAGGTCAGCCACTACTTGTGTTGACAACATGACAAACTTAATGAAGCTGGTTAAGCAGTTCTTCTTTAATACCTTTAAAATTCTTTATCTTGATGTATTTGCTGTAGCACTTCTACATACAAGGAACCCTTTTGATTTATGGCCCTGATTACTCTTTCTCCTTGTCACTTTTTCTACCTAACCCTGTGTTATATTAGACATAGCAATGAAAGACACTAAATTAGTCATTATTAAACAACTTAGAAATCTGACCTCTAATTGTCTTTCTTGAAGCACTATAGATTCAGTAATGTTACTAATGAAACACAGTATGCTTTTTCAGTTTAAAACTTTCCAACAAATTTCTATATGAAAAAAATGTCTTAATAATTTAAGACAATGGTATCAATTCCCCTTCACAGTGATCAGTAAAAAGCCCAGACTGTATTGGTCTTCACTAAACAAACAACTTACAGATTCATCTTCCTCCTCATCATCTTCATCTGCATGGTGGAAGAAGTGTCGATAATTTCCAGGGCTTATTTCTGTATCCTCAGGTCCAACAAAGAATCTGGGGCCTTCACTCATTTTTATTTAATTTGATATAGATATAACTTAAATGTGATATACTAAAACTGTTTCTAAATAAACAGCATCTGAAAAAAGCATTCTCTCTGTAAGAGTTGACACATGGGTCTGTTGCAGCTTGTTTCTGCTTATACAATCACTTGAAATTGTGATGACAGTTAGTTGGCAAATGTTCATTTGTTCTCAGATATTATTGCTTCATTGTTGATGCAGTTTAAAAGACAAGACAGTGACCTATTGCTTCAGTGAGTTGATATGGCAATCTTTTTACCTAAAATGCAATTAAAAAATTAATTTTGGAGACTGTACTTCAAAATCACTCATGTAAAAATAACTTTAAATGACACTTGTAAAATCATTATCAATAACTTGATATATACCTTCAAATGAAAAGACAGTTTTCCATAAACTTAAGAAATTTAGACTCTCATCCTCAATAATACATATCTTGGCAATTTGACAAACTGATACAAAATAACAAAAAAGAGTACACTAAATTCAAGTCTAAAAATATCTAAGGAATTAGGAGAAAATTATTCAAATTATAACAAAATTACACTAAAAGCTAAATCCCTCGGGCTTCCCCGGTGGCGCAGTGGTTGAGAGTCCGCCTGCCGATGCAGGGGACACGGGTTCGTGCCCCGGTCCGGGAAGATCCCACATGCCGCGGAGCGGCTGGGCCCGTGAGCCATGGCCGCTGAGCCTGCGTCTGCGCGTCCGGAGCCTGTGCTCCACAACAGGAGAGGCCACATCAGTGAGAGGCCCCCGTACCACAAGCAAAAAAAAAAAAAAAAAAAAACTAAATCCCTCTGCACATAGCTCAGTAATATCTGAATAGAATGGAAAAGGATAAAATATAATGTGGATTTAAAAATAATTAACAACTATACACCAATCTGAAATTACATTAAATCAATTTTTAAAAAGGCTTCAATTTGTAAAAGTTCAATTTGCAAACAGGTTTTTTGGGGGTACATAACCATTCTTCATTTTGGTCTCACATATAAATCAACAGAACAAGATTAGAATGAAAACAGGATTTCATTATAACAGCAGCTCAAAGTTTTAGACTCACAAACGCTTTTGCAATATTTTATAATAACCATAAATGGAGTATAACCTTTAAAAATTGTGTATCACTGTACTGTACACCTGTAACTTACATATTATATGTCAAGTATACCTCAATTAAAAAAAAATAAAGCCTAAAAAAAAAAAACCTGTGGCAAATCTACTAAAATCTATGGATCTTCTCAGAAAAAATACACATGTACACTAAATTCTGCAAGCAATTTTATGTGATTGACAGACATCCAAACTTTTCCACAAAAACAGATGCCCATGAACATCAGTTTAAGAACTATCACACAACAGTGATATAACCTCAGAATATTCCTTAGCAAAGCTGTTTACATGTACTTGGTTCCTTGGTCATATTAAAACTAATCACCTACCAAGATGAAACTACATATCAAATACTTTATTAGATTACTGGTAATACAAGAAATTACTTGATTAAATATTCTTAGGAGCTGAATGATAAGCTAGCTAGAACTGCAAAGCATAATGCCAAAAGTCCTATCCCTAAAGATCTAATTCCAGTTTAATTGGTGGCTCCCTATGAAACATTAAAACTAGTTTACCTTGGGCTTCCCTGATGGCGCAGTGGTTAAGAATCTGCCTGCCAATGCAAGGGACATGGGTTCGAGCCCTGGCCTGGGAAGATCCAACATGCCGCGGAGCAACTAAGCCTGTGCGCTACAACTACTGAGCCTGAGATCTAGAGCCCGCAAGCCACAGCTACTGAGCCCACGTGCCACAACTACTGAAGCCTGCGCGCCTAGAGCCCGTGCTCCACAACAAGAAGCCACGACAATGAGAAGCCCGCGCACCACAACGAAGAGTAGCCCCCACTCACCACAACTAAACAAAGCTTGTACACAGCAACGAAGCCCCAACACAGCCAAAAGTAAATAAATAAATAAATTTATATTTAAAAAAAAAAACAAAAACTAGTTTACCTAGCCAGGCAACTACATTGTTATGAAATTTAAAACTTTGTCATTAAAGAATAAAAGCAGAAATAATTCATTTTATGTATCAGTGCTTTTTATTCCTATTTCCCTTGCACTGTTTCATACATAAAAGATGTTTGCTGAAAAAAAAAAATAAAGTTTCCAATTGTTGTAAAACTTGATGGTAGTGAATAAGCTGATCTCAGTTCTTCTGTTTTGTATCAAAAGGCAAACTTCTTTGGTTTCTTTTTAGTTTTTAACCCCTCCCATCCACCTAAAACCAGCCCTAATATTGAATATTTAGTACCAGAAAGGGCATGTGTTTTAGAGTCAGATATACCTATTTAAATCTGTCATTACATAACAAGCAACTTATGCTAGTTTCTCTAAATTTCTTCATCTATAAAAAAGGGGGTATCATAGTACCCTGTAACTCTGTGAAGAGTAAGTAAATGTTTGGCATATACTAAACACTCAATAAACCTTAGTTTCTATAGGCACTCTATAAACCAAGCTCCCTACTAACATAATATAAAATCTAACAAAATGAATATTGCTCATTATTTGTTGACCTAAATCACAAATAACTTTTAACCTATTACAGAAGGCACAGTATTAGGTGCTAGCAATATAAAGTCAAAGTAAACATGAACCTTTTTCTTAAGCAGCTTTAAGGTCTAGAAAGAAGACAGCCAAGTAAATTAACATTTTCTGTTTTAGTGTGATAAGCACACCAACAAAACTACAATAGAAATATGCAATAATGTCTCACTTTTCAGAACGGCAACAGTGGGAGATGTATTTCAGTGCATATAAAGATATATGTTTACTTATATATATATGCATGTAAGTATGTGTATGTGTACACTTTATGGCATGATTTTAAAATTGTACTTTCTTCTAATTTAGGTGCTTTAATGAGTGATAATAATCCTGTTCTACAGAGCTGAAAATTAATTTTCAAAAACTGTAATTTTAGAGTGTTCATCGTGAAAAGTCTAGAATGCATAAAAATGAAAATTTATAAGTCAGTTAATAATACCATGACCCAGTGGCAGAACTACTGGTTGTAGTTCTTAGTTGTGGAATTATTGGGTTGTATTTCCTACTAGTCCCTTTACTCTATATTTTCCCAAATTTTTGAGCTACTTTATCTGTGCATTATGTATAAGTAGAAATCAGCTTTTGGGAAAAAATGTGTATCCTGCACATTTTTTTCCAAGAGTATAAATGAATGACTGATCTGTCCCCTTCTCTTCACTTAGTCAAATTCTGTTTCAGTCTTCAATGCTGCTTCAAATACATATATGTCTTCAAATACATATATGTATGTTCCCCATCTGATTATGGGTTTAGGTCTGAAACCATGTCTCATTCACTCATTTGGAGAGAAACGATAGACAAATCAACAAATAAATATATGTTAGGAAGACCTCCCTAATATGGTGACATTTGAGTAGAAATCTGAATTAATGAGGAAACCAGCCATGGGGTTATATGACAAGAGCATTCCAGACAAGAAACAAACTCTAAAGGCCCTAAAACATAAACATTTGGCAGATTTCACATGATCAAGGAAAAGTAAGGAGAACATTGCAGCTGGAGCAGAGCAAGCAAGTAAAGGAAAAATGGTAGAAAATAAAGTCGGAGAAGTAGCTAAGATACATACAGAGGACTGAGAAGCCACGGTAAGAATTTTCAATTTTATTAAATGTGATTGGATTGCTTTTAAGAGAACGGGAGAAGAAGAAGTAGAGACAAGCTATATTGACAATTCTTTTGAAGGGCTTTGTTATAAGGGTAGGCAAAGGCTTCATTTTTTGTTTTCTCTTCTGATATATGAATGATACTTACAAATACCAGAAATAGAACAGGCTAGTGGTTAATAGTATGGATTCTGGAGCCAAAAACACTTGGTGTTAAATCTTAACTCCAATAGCTGTGTGACATTGAGCAAGTTAATTAACCTCTAAGAGCCTCAGTAAATTGTACCTATCTTTCAAGTTGTTTTACAGATTAAATTATATTTAGAAAGTTCTTATATCCCACCGCTCAGGCAATACTCCATACCAATTTTATCAAAATATTTGGGAGAAAGGCCCAGGTATTTTTAAGGCTTCTCAGATTCTAATGTGCACCCAAGTTTGAGAACCCCTGTACAACTCAAAAAAAGGAGGGGGAGTGTAGAACAATGGAAGTACATGGCAATCAAAACCTGTGTTTGCCATTGTTAGGGGAGCATGCTATTATTACAGGAGATCTGATGACCTGATAAAAAAGGAGACAAAGCTGATGAAGCAGAGTCTTTGTCTTCTTGACCTTGGCACATCGCAAGTACCCAAAACATATTCCCTCACAAACCTTTCCTTAACACTTTCCAAGATTTCTTCTCTGAATCATTCATTTTGCCCTTTGGTCACCTCTAACCTTGGCATTATTTAGCTGTTTTGGTTGTGTACATCCCTTCAAAACACGATAAGCTTCAAGAGAATGAACATTTATTCACCATTGCTACCTGGTATGTACTTAATTTGTTAACCCAGAGCCTCCCAACACATTGCCTCACCATGAATGAATACTTTAAGTATGCCAAGTGTGGCAGCTGGAACCCCCTGGCCAGTTGCCTCCAACACCACTCTCTTCAGTTTCTCCTGGAAACACCGTACAAATACTATCACTTTCTATGAATACTCTAATATGAAAAAAGTTGGGAAGCAGTTATGACTTTGTGATTTAACAATTATTCTTAGCAATCCTGGGATTAGAGATATTTTCCTCGTTTTACAAATGCTTCCAGTACATAGATAAATGTCCATCATTTGATTATAAATGAGGACTTGAAGCTCAGAAAGTTCAAGAAATTTGACTGTAACCACACACCCAATAAGACCTGTAAAAAGAAATCAAATCCAGGTCTGTTTAAACCAAAGGCCATCATGATCACTTAAGGGCAAAATCAGGACTCCACAGTCCTTACCACAGTATTACACATATTAAATAAATACTTATAAAACTAAAAGTATGAAATAAATGTATTTTTTGTTTCCCCTACCCAAGTGATATGTATACTGTAGTACAAGATGAAATTTTATGGGCATGATAGGAAATCCAGGATATTCTAATGAATTGCTATTTCACCTGAACCCCTGACAAACCAAATATACCTTATGCATTTCCACATTATTTAGCATTTCGACCAACCTACATCCTCCATCATGAATTCCAAAACATATAACTGGCCTTAAAGATATTACATTATTCAAGTATCAAAGTTGAGCCTTTCTTATTTTTAAGATTCTTTGTATAGCAGTAGTCCCATAATAAACTGGCTACATCAGAATTATCTGGGACATCTGTAAAAACTCAAGTTAATAGACTTCCCACAAATTTTCTACAGCAGCATTTCTTAACCAGATAATCTATATTTTAACAAATCAAAGTGTAGCCAGGTTTGGTAATCTGTTTAAATTTGTGCAAAAGACAAATACCTATTAAGGCTGATTTCTAAATCTGAAATTAGTATCATGCTATTAAAGTACCCACACTCAAAGCACTGGTTCTCAAACTCTAGAATGCACTCAAATCACCTGGAGGGCTTGTTAAACTACTAAACTAAAAAGTCTGGAAGTCACGCCTTTGCTAACCCCCAAATACACATCAGCACCCTCTTCCATCCTCTATGTTCCACAGCATTTTGGATCTATCTTTACAAATATGTTTCCACTACAGTTACGGTTTTCCTCCCCAACTTTTTATTGTGAAAAATTTCAAATATTCACAGAAATTGAAAGAACAGTACACTGTAAACACGCATATACCCACCACTGGACTCAACAATTGCTCTACCATTTGAAAGTAAGTTGTAGACATCAATATGCGTCATCTCTAAATACTTTACTATGCATCTCCTAAAAATAAGGATATGCTCTTACAAAACCACAGTATCATTTCCACATAAGAACATTAATAGTTCCACAATACTCTTCATATGTAGTTGCATGGGAGCTTTTAGAGAACGAGGATGTCATCTATATATTCCCAGTACTTAATTGGTGCATAGCATAGCACTTATTTGGGTGATGAATAAGTGTTCCACCAATTGTTAAGTTTAATACCCTCACAACTACCCTGCAAGTCGTGAGTTTAAAACTTAAACAGCAAGCTTTGATTGCACAACCTGCACCTTCTGCCCACCAGTTTAATCACCTGCTTTAAACAAACCCATGCAAGTTTAAGTATTTTGGTTTCTGAACTATGAAATTCTGCATCAATACTGAAGCTCCATGAAGACAGACGTCACATCTGTCTGCCTTCAGACACCTAAATAGGCATACCAAATATTTTTCTAATGAATACTTTCAGCTACTGAAAATGTTAGTGAAGAAGTTGGAAGCAATGAAGCACAACGGTAGGACAATGGTAATGTAATAGTTAAGTATACAGATTTTGAAGTATGAAAAACCTGCTTTCTAGTACAGGTTTGTTCAAACGTTTACCAGTAGCAAAAATTTACTAGAGCAAGTTAAGTGAGGCTTAGAGATAAGGCTCAGTTCCTACCTCTGTAAAATAAGAATAATAATCTAATACAATACACCTCATGGAATTGTTGAGAGAAGTATATGAGAAACTATGTAAAGCACTTGGCACACATAAGAACTCAGTGAATGGCAGCTATCATTATTTTTTTTTATTTGCTTGAAACAAAACCTTTATTTTTCATGAAGAATTTTCAGTAGCAAAGCAAAACCCTATCCCACTGCAGAGCAAGGATGCTAGGTGCCTAAGTCAGCAAGGAGGCTTCCTACTTCCACAACTAAGCTTTTCAATACGCTAAAGCCAAGGTAAGTATCATCCACGGGACTCCAAAGGTCGCAAACTCTCAGGAAGTCCTAGTAGATGAGATCCAGTGGTCACCACCCTCGCCCCTTCCCCCTCGAAGCGCGCGAGGATGCAACACTCCAACCGATTAGGGGCGGCAGTGACCTGCAGCCACCTTCCCTACTCTGGAAAGCTGCAACGGAAGGGGCTTTTGGTCTCTTGTAGTGGAGTGGAGAAGCCGAGGAGCAGAAGGACAAAGACTGAGGAATGAAAATGAAAATAGCCATCTCTACCCACAGCAGTCCCCAAACTCGAGACTGCCTACTTCGGTGGAACGAGACCGCAGCCTGGCGTACCAGCCAGAACCTCGGCAGTTCCCTTCGAGCTAAGATGAAACCTCCGGTATCTCAAACCCAAGAAATGGAAAAGGGAAGTAATGGAGGAGAAAGAGAAAATAAGACACGGAAAGACCCTCAAGGCTGTACTGTCAGTCCTCCACACCCACGCTGCCTCTCTGGCACATGCCCCTAGGAGGAGCGCGTGTCTAGGCTCCCCCAGAGCGCAGCAGGAGACAAAACAACTGCCCAGCAGCTGCCGCAAACCTCGGGGGACCAGGTTCCGCATCTTGATTCCTTCGGTCACTGGGCCCGCACCTGCCACGGCTGCGGTCGTCACGCGAACTGCAGGAAATGACCACGCCCATTCAGGCCTCGGTTTCCCCTTTAATCCCCGGGACAGAACTGAGGTGTTCATCAAAGACACTCCAGCTGTTAGCTTGAACCTGGGTCTTCTCTCTTCAATAGCAGCTGGAAGGCCACAGAGAGTTACTCTAGGCAACACTACACCTCGCCGAACCCTGGTCACGCCTCTTCCTCTCCCGCCTCGGGTCTCACAGCGAAACCTCACCGGGAGGAACGATTTCCGGCAAGAACCAAACGATCCGCCCTAACCTTTTCTGACCGAAGCTCCGAGGACCCCGTAAACACTCCTCTCTTAACCACACGGGTAGTTCCGCTTCCGGCAGCACCACATAAATCGCGAGAGGAAGCTTAAATCTTGACGCTTGCGTTTAGGACCACTTCGGTGAGTGGTCGTTTTGGTGTGTTCACACTTGATGATTTTTTAAAATGAGGCGTGAGCTGACAGTAATTTCAAAACCATTCGCGTCAACTAGTTTAAAGAAGGGTTTAATTGACTTTGTGGAGATTGCGCAGGCGCCCTTGGAGCGGGAGGGCCTTGCTTGGGCGTTGCGATGCCCGCGACAGCTGAGCAGAAAAGGGACGTGTTCCGTTGTCGGGCCTAGGGAGGTGCCTTCTGCGTGTGACCGAGTTTTACTTATTGGTCGTTTTCTTGCCTACGCTAAATTTAGCTGGACCTTGCCCTTAAGAATTAGTTAACGAGTAACCCAGACTCTGGAAATGCTCCCTCAGAGTAGCAAATTCAGAAGTTGAGTGCTGCCTTTGGCTGACAGTAAAGAATTCGCCTCCTTACTTTATCATAGTTGTCATTTAATCTTTTGCCCCAGATTAAAATCTCCTGTGGTGGGGAGAAATGCGAGTTTAAGGGAGAATCTTGCCCTGTTGTTTTAAAGGAAAATTACTATCTCTGTGGATGTTCTTTAAATGAGTGTTTCTGAACCAAAGTAGAGAAATAATTTTTAAAGTTTAAATTCATTTATCACACGTGGCTTCATGTTTATGCATATGGAGATGAAGGCGTTTTTGTTAAATGAATTTGCACGTTGAAGTGAAGCAGATTATAGGGAAGTGTATTGTGTAATTAGATTTCCCAGTCGTTTTCGTTACATAAAATTGTGCACTTCCAATTTTTCAGAGATTATAATAGAATAATTCAGAAGTAAAATTAATGATCCCAAGTAAATATGTTTATCGAAATATTACAGATTTTAAGTTTTAAAGTTGGGACATATGCGTGTTATAACCTTTAGAAGCTTAAATTGGGTTTTGCCCTTGGTGAAACACAGTTAAATCCTAATTTTATTTAAAGTGGTACCCAACTGCCTTTATTGCACACACAAGATAAAATTATTAAAGGAATCAAGTAATAAGTATTTACACCTACAATAAGTATTCATTGATTTCATCTAATGTTGTACCAGGGACATAGTGTAAAAAGCTCAACCAAATTTGATCCTGACAGTTCCTCAATTAGGATTTGTAATAAGACACCTGTACTGCCTTTTCTCATCCCTACATATTTTAATACATGAGTAATTATTTTTTTAAGAATTCTTGAAAATATGAGCATATCCAAAAAATGTGTAATGTAATCTTCGTGTTTATAACTCAAACCACTTAATTTACCCTTGTAAATGATACCTTTGTTTAATAATATTTGAGAATAGGAAGATATTTATCTTTGTTCTGAGTATTATAGCCTAAAGCCATTTGCTCATATTAACTATTCCATTGGATGGTTTCTAGGGACCAAATAGTTCTTTTGAAAAGGAAAAAACTATTAGTTCTTTAAGTTATACCTATATATAAATAGCAAACATTAGCAGGAAACGTTTAACCTTCCACTTAGAGGACTATACTTTTTGTGAACTGATTTTTCTTTCTTATTCGTTTTCTATTTCTCCTTGTCATCTGTCTTTAGTGCCAGAACCACAAACTTGTGAACCAAATTAGACTATAAACTCATTATAAAGTATACAACTCTTGATTCTTCTGGGTTTCGTGTTTAGCAGTAAAACATAAATAAACATTGCTGTGAAACATTAATCTTGTTCCATTAATGAAAGGAACGAGATTTTAAAATCTTTTTTTCCTTGAAGATAAAGATTTTGAGACAAGAAAGTTCTCTGCTACTTTGAACAGTTTTATATGGATGATAATAATACTTAAAACATTTTAACAATAATTATATATTGCTTTACCATTTGCAAAGGACTTTTCAAATTCATAATTATCTCATTGATCTTCATAATTGTGAAAAAGGAAAGGTAAGTATTATTTCCTTTGTCAAACATGGATACTGAGACAGGTAACTGTCACATGCTAGAAATTCTGACTCCTAAAAGCCGTACCTTCTTAGACAAGCCCTACTTGTAGTACCATATATCAAAACATGCAAGTAATGTTTTCTGCAGTGAAATAATAGTCACCTTTGGAACGTGTGCCCTTTTTAAATTCAATGCTACCTCTCCTGTCAGGAAATGCAAGTAATTCTTACTCATTTACAAATAGTTGAATGTCCACTGTGTCCTGAATACTATGTGAAACATTAAAAACTAACAAGACCTTCTCATTCCTCATTTATAACCTAAATTATTTATTACAAAAATCACTTTATAACTTTTCTAGCAGAGGCCTGAACCAAGTATTATGAAAGCTGAGGATGACAAATAATTAAATTAGTGTGTGTCAGGGGACGGACCACAGAATTTGAAGCAACAGAGACCAAGGTTTAAATTTAAGTCAGTGGATGCATTCACTAACTGTGTTGCCTTGAGTAAAGTGGATGATCTCTCTGAACCTCCATTTTCTTATCTCTAAAACAGATGTAAAACTAGTACGCGCTCCATAGCATGTTGTGAGGATCATCACAGTAAAGTGCTATATAAATGTTTGCTATTATTTTTAAAATCTGCTTTTGTAGTTATTTTTCAAAAATCAGTTCAAAAAATTGTTTCCTCTCTTTATAGTTTTGGCTTTTCCAGATGTCATAAAAAGACTGGCATATAGTATGTATGTAGCCTTTTGTGTCTGCTTTCACTTAACACAATGATTTTGAGATTCCTCTCTATTGTTAAATGTATTTGTAGTTCCTTTTTGCTGAGTGGTATTCCACTGTGTGGATCTACCACAGTTTGTGTATCCATTCACCTGTTGATGAACTTCTGGATTGTATTCAGGTTTTGGCTGTTATGAATAAAGCTTCTAGAAACATTCACATACAGATTTTTGTGTGAACATATACTTTCATTTCTCTTGGGTTAAAACTGTTTTCCAACATGTTTACACCATTTTTTATTCTTACCAGCAGTGCTTTTCATGCTTGGTAGTACTTAGTATTGCCAGGTTTTGTTTGTTTTTGTTGTTTTTTGCCATTTTGGTGGATTTGTAGTGGTATCTCATTGTGGTTTTAATTTGTGTTTTTATTGTCTAATGGTGTTGAACATCTTTCCATGTTTTTATTTGCTAACCATATCTTCTTTGATGAAGTGTTTGTTCACACCTTTTGACCATTTTAAAAATTGGATTGTTTGTTTTCTTATTATTGAGCTTTGAGAATTCTTTATAAATTCTGGACCCAGGTTTTTCATTATATACGTGTACTGCAAATACTTTCTCCGGGCTGTGATTTCTCTATTTTCTTAAAACAGAAGTTTTAATTTTTTCTTATATGGGGTTCTTTCTGTTTGTTATCTGAGAGTCATTGCCTAACCTAAGCTCACAAAAATTTTCTTTTTTGTTGTCTTCTAGAAGTTCTGTAACTTTAGGTGTTACATTTAGGTCTGTGACCATCGTGAATAATTTTAATTTCTTCATATGGTGCAAGGTATGAGTTGAGATTCATGTTTTTTCATATGGATGTTTAGTTAGTTGCTCCAGCATCATTTGTTATAAATATTGTTCTTTCTCTATTGAATTACCTTGGCACCTATGTCAAAAATCAGTAAACACCATTTCTGTGTGGCTATATTTCTGGACACTCTATTATGTTCTGTAGATCGATGGCTGTCATTTTGCCAGTACCACACAGTTTTGATTACTATAACATTAAAGTAAGTCTTGAAACCAGGTAATGTAAAATTTTTCAACTATATTCTTGTTTTTCAAACTTGTTTTAGCTATTCTGAGTCCTTTGGTTTTCCATATCAATTTTAGAATCAGCTTGTCAGTTCCTACAAAAGAGTCTGTTGGGTTTCTGATTGCATTGCATTGATTCTATAGATCAGTTTGTGGAGAATTGACATCTTAGTGAACTTATCCAGTTCTTTTCTCATTGTTAGGGTAGGAGTGACTTTTTTTTTCCAGCTTTCTGCATTCTAGGCAGAAGCCTATATGGGAATTTTTAAATGCTGTTTCAGAAAGGAATAATTTACTTCCATTGTTGAGTATTATAATTTACCAGTCAATTTCAATCTGAATTAACCACTTGAAGTCTTTTTTCTTATCTGGAAAATGGGATATTGAATCACAGTCACTGGGCTTCCTTTTGGTGCTATATTAATGTGTTCTTTAGTCAAGATCTAATTTTTCAGTGTGTGATGTGGTATATTTAAGTTTTCAAAAATCTGTTCATCTTTCCCTACTTCTTGAAGATTAAATGTATTTTAATATCCTTTGCTGTATTATAATTGTGTGAAAGATGCAAAAGAATAGAAATAATGAAATTAACTCTCCTGTTAATAATGATTGGTCTTAAAAATTAGAAAGCCTTATTTTCTGAACTTTTTGGAAGTTAGAAGTACACATCATCAAGAATGATGTGTATGTTTTAAGAAGTGTAAAAATTAATTTTACAAAGAGAAAATGAAATAAGAAACCTTTTTCTTCTGTGAAATTACCTCTTGCCTTTTTTCTTTATTTAGGAAGTGCTTAGAAAAGAGATATATGGAATTGACCTGATAGGTGCTTTTTGTTATACACTTAGAGAACTTAGTATTAGCATTGTCATCTGCCAGGTTTTTTTGATTCCAGTTAAAGGAGTGTCGAAAACTTTTAGTCTGTACCTCTGAGCGACCTATAATTTATAAATAACAGTGTTATCAGTCTACAACCTTTTAACATCCAAAAATTTAACTTAATAAATCCAATTTGTATTCACTTGTTAAATGCCTTAACTCTGAATTGTCAAGCTGTGTGCCAAGGCTTCCTAGGGCATCATAGTGAATTCACAGCGTGCCGTGAAACACTGTAAACTTTCAAAGGAAACACAGGTGTATTCAACATTTATCATATCCCTTGTGGACCACTAGTTCACAGTTTCAACATTAGGTCACACTACATTCCTTTTTTTTATATCTTTGCAAGACTGGTTTTTGGATGTTTGCTGTGGTAATAATGCAGATACTGTACGAAAATCAGTACGGAAGAAGAAATGAGGGTGGCAATGTCTAATCTAATTCCAAGGTTTGAGAAATTGTACACTTACCAGAGGTGCAGGCATGCCATTAGTAAGTAACTATAGTTACCTCAATGCTATAGACAATGTTTGTGTCCCCCCAAAATTCATGTGTTGAAATTCTAACCCCTAATGTGATGGTATTAGTAGGTGGCATCTTTGGTAGATGATTAGATCCTGAGGGTAGAACTCTCAAGAATGGGTTAAGTGTCTTTATAAGAGAGAGCTCAGAGAGCTCCTGAACCCCTTCTACCATGTGAGGACATAGGAAAGATGCCATTTATGAACCAGGAAGCAAGCTGTTACCAGACACCGAATCCACCAGATTGTTCTTGAACTTCCCAGCCTCTAGAATTATCAGAAACAAATGTTTGTTATTATTAAGCCACCTAGTCTATAATAAATTACCATAGCAGCCCATATGGACTAAGATACCCAGGAGAAGGGAAATGGGAGGGGTATGGTGGGAACTTAGAAGAGAGAGGTTTTTAAGTATAAGGGCAAGATATAGACATCACTGTACTTTATGCAGACATTCATGTTTTCCAATGGCCAATTTTTTTCTACCAGTTGCAATTACCCACATCCCTCTGTGTTTTAGTATGGTGTATCACATTGATTGATTTGCGTACATTGAAGAATCCTTGTATCCCCTGGGATAAACCTCTGTGTTTTAGGACCTGTACTTACTTTGAGGTGTGAGAGTGTGGTCTTTTGCTCCTGTGGGCTTTTTAGAGGCCTGAAAAGGCTTCTCCCCTTTTCTTTTTAATGTCCTTCAGGAAATTTTGCAACCTTTACTGGTCTCTGAAATGGAGGTAACAAAGGATTTTACCTTTTTAAAATAAATTTCATCCTCCTACAGGTACCATGCTCCCAGTGGCTAGGCTGGGATGTCTTAACGTTTTCTTTTAGGTGATTTAGAACATTGGTTGTCCCAAAAGCCATTAAGGGAAAACAAGAATTTGGGGTCATTTATAATATATTATAAATTTTACAGAATATAGACCATAATGATTTAATGTAAACTAAGAAAGGACGGGTCCTTCTATCTCTTGGACTTGGAAGAGCTTGCGTCAGTGTATCCTAGAGATGAAAATGAGACAGAGAAAAATGATTTTTGCCTGTTTTTTGGTTGATTTTTTAAGAGTTAAGGAGAATTATTAATAATACAGAGCTAGAATGACAGGCAGGCAAATGGATAGGTAGACTGACAGTCTATATTCCATTCTTAAAACCACACAAGTCTTCGTAAATTGAAAATTGATGAAGGGTGTAAGTTTGCCACAGAATCTTTTGGCAGAGGAAAGGCTGTAGATAGGATGACATGAAAATAAAGGCATCAAGGGGTCTTTTGTCACAGATTTCACAGTTAGTTTGAAAAGCACTGAGATTTAGAGCAACACGGAACTGGAAAACAACAGAAGTGTCTATAGGGCAAGGACTGAGTATACACAGGGTAAAACCTCTTGATGCCTTTACTGTTTCCGGTTAGGGGTATTATGACTATAAAACATCTATGAAAATTTTTATACATGTCTTCTGATACTCATATACTCATTTCACTAGGATATAAACTTAAAAATAGAATTGCCAAGTCCTTAGGGTAAACATGCTTAGCTTTAGAAGAAACTGTCCGTTTTCCAAGGTGGCTGTACCATTTTACACTTCCACAGTGTATGAGAGTTTCGGTTACCTGTCCTCACAACCCCTGGTGTTGTCTCTGTTTTTAAATTTAGCCTTTTTAATAGTGTGTAGTTGTAAATCATTTTGGCTTTAATTTGCATTGCCCTAGGGGTAATGATGTTGAGCACATTTTCACTTGCTTGTTAACCATTTGGCTATTCACTTCTTTGAAATGTCATGTAAGATTCCCCCCCCCCCTTTTTTTTTTTTCGGTACGCGGGCCTCTCACTGTTGTGGCCTCTCCCTTGCGGAGCACAGGCTCCAGACGTGCAGGCTCAGCGGCTATGGCTCATGGGCCTAGCCCATGGCACGTGGGATCTTCCCAGATGGGACACGAACCCGTGTCCCCTGCATCGGCAGGCGGACTCTAACCACTGCGCCACCAGGGAAGCCCCTCCCCATTTTTTTGTATTGAGTTTTATCCTTTTCTTCTTGATTTTGTAGTAGTTAATTATATATGCTGGGTATGAGTCTTTCGTGAGATATATATACATTAAAGATATCTTCTCCCAATCTGTGGATTACCCTTTCCCTTCTTAATGGTCTTTTGATGAACAGGTTTTGATTTTAATGAAATCCAACGTGTTATAATATTTTTCTTTTATGAATAGTGCTTTTTGTGTCCTGTTTAAGAAATCTTTGCTTATCCCAAGGTTTTGAAGATCTTCTTCTGTGTTTTCTTCCAGAAGTTTTATAGTTTACTTTTCACTTTTAGGTTATGATTTGTCTGGAATTACTTTTGTTCATGATGTAGGTAGGTGGTCAATATTAATTTTTTTTTCTGATACAGATATCCAATTGCTTCAGCATCATTTATCGAAAAGACCATCTCTTCCCACACTGTACTGATGCCTTTGTTGTAAGTTAATTGACTGCATACATGTGGATTTAATTCTGGACTCCCTATTCTATTTCAGTGACCTGTTTGTCTATCCATAAGTATTGGCTTATGCCAATACTTCACTGTCTTATTTACTGTAGTTTCATAGATGGTCTTAAAATCTGATCCATTCATTTTTGAGATGTTTTAGAAACTGTGATAAGGTACATTTGTTTGATTTGGGGGTACAACCATTTATTATAAAATGAAAAAAATTTATGTATTAATGGAAAGTGAATTAAACTTAGAATAAGCTAATTGTTTTATAGAGATAATTGACCTGTTTTTTAGGTTATGATAGGAGAGAATTAGCTTTGCAGAACCTTTGCTTTTAAAATGGCTTACACTTTATGTTAACCTAAGGTTAAGGGATGTTAGAAATGTACTGATATCCCAAAGTTATGAAAATATCGGAAAGATGGTTATTAAATGTGCAAAGTGCTGTATCATTGGGAAAGAGACTTAATAAGCTTTTTAAGCCATAGTTTATAAGCATGGTTTATTCTGCTTTGTTCTAACATTCTCTCTGCAGTAATATTTTCTTGTAGACTTATCCCTGCATCTTCTAGTGGTCAGTAAACATCTATATTGTTTTTGGAAATTCAGAATTTTTAGCATCTGTATGAATTATAGTTCTAGCAGGAAACAGAAGATATACTCTGCTAGGATTTTAAAGAAAATTTAATGAAGTTCCTGTTTATAAACATATGATGGAAAGGGTCAAAGAAACCAACATGGCACCTGGAGACTAGCAACAGCAGTAAATAGCAACCACCTCTAGGGCTGAAGCAGCAAGAAGAAATGTTGTTACAGACTTCCAGTGAGAACTAGAGACACAGAAGATGGGCTTCCTGTCAGGAGATATGATTGTAGAGGGTTGCAGCTTAAACCAAGGAAGGAGCCGGGAAGTAAATATCCTGACCTCTTTCTTCTGCCATCTGATTTGCCTGCTCGTACCTCCCATTGGACAAGTCCAACCAGAAAACTATAAATGCAGTCTGCAAGGGTCAGTCTTTCAGGGTACAGCAGCAGGGAGAGAAAGGCCAAACATGTATCTGGATCAGCGGGGATGGTGGCAAACAGAATAACCAGCACAGAATAGTTCGTTTTGACTGAAAATATGAGGGAAAGGTTTTTTTTTTTTTTGAATATAGTAATGGTTTTCCATATATATGGCTTAGGTCTAAAATAGAGAAGTTTTGTTTTGGCCAATCCAGCCAGATTTTTCTTTATAACATAGGGAAAGTACACACAGAACAAAAGTCATTTCTGTTCAAGAAAAATTAGCTTGCATGTAGTTCAGAAGAGTGTATGAGATCTAGCATAGCTAAATATCTTCTTTGCCATTTATCATTTGAACATTTCTAAAATGTATCTTTCTCATAAATGATTTGAGAAGTTTTTGCATTTTGCAATGACCATGAATATATTTAGAAGTAATATAAAATTACATTTTCCCTCTTATAAGCTGTCATTTGTTTAAATGTCACATAACAGAACTATCCTATGTAAGTAACATTTCAGTTGATGGTAATAGAGACTTTAAGCAAAACTTTTTGAAGTGTGCTTGTCATTTCCTTTTTTCCCAGTATGTGGAAATTTTTCAGTATTTCTTTTCACATGGAAAGAGACGAGATAATGTGTCATGTTGTGTCTCAAAAATAGCATTTGAATATTTTAGTTCATCTACATCACACACTTTTCTGTACTACAATTATCTCTGACACAGATAATATTCCGGGAATGTTCAGTTCACATGTAAGCAGAAATATGACAGAAGGCTAAGCTGAAATAGCAACTGAATTAGTTTATCATTTAAATTATATCTTTAAATACCTTTTACCTAGGTTCATGATGGTTCGTAGTGGAAAAAATGGTGACCTTCATCTGAAACAGATTGCATATTATAAACGAATTGGTGAATATCATCCAACTACACTGCCTAGTGAGAGGAGTGGCATAAGAAGAGCAGCAAAAAAATTTGCCTTCAAAGGTAAAATTAATGCCCCCAATTTTTAGTATAGAGTTTATATAGATGTTTCTCCATATGTAATTCCTTGTGGAATCCTGAGAATTTCTGTAGTAATTGGTCGTCGCTTAACAATTACCATTTAAATTGATAATGCCATTCAATCAAAAGCAAAATAAAAATCACATTGAAGCTAACTGAAGGCCAGTAAGCGTGAAAAGGGCATTTTAAATCATAGACAGAAAATGATACCATGAACAAAACAAAACACTTACCTAAATTAATGTCACCTGCTTTTGTCCTCAGGTGATTCCTGCCCTAGTGGTACACTTGTAAGCACTCGTATCACTCTCAATGAAGAACTTATTTGATGCCTAATATGAAAATGTTGACAAAGTTAACTTATTTACTCTACTTATTTCTGTGGTTCCTCCCTCTCGGTGCCATTAAATAGTCTCAGGATCATATTTATTTTTGAACTCCTAATCCCCCTGAATGAATTAAATATTTGAAAGACAGTAGAATATTTATCTTGAAAGATTATGATAATTTTCCCCTCTTTCTCCTCCTCCTCCAAAGGGGAAGAGAAGTTTGGGATGAGATAAGCAAAGACATACAATCACCAGATGACTAAATGAATGTTGGTACTATTAATGGGAATTTTGCCTGTAGGTACAGAATCAGGCTTTTCTCAAAGCAGGTCAAGAAAATTCTAAGATAATAAATAAATACCTGCTTATTTTTCCCTGTGTACACCCCTTCCAGTAACTCCCTTAAGCTTAAGAACAGGCATACCTGTTACATCTTAGACTAAAGAGGATTCATTCATTCATTTATTTAATCATTTATGCAACAAATGTTTACTGAGTTCCTACTGTGTGCCAGTCACATTTTAGGCCTTGGGAACATGTTGATGAATAAGATAGATAACTCCTGCCCTTAAGTTGCTTACTTTCTAATTCAAGTAAGGAATGTTCCACTCAGCATGTGCTTAATTAAGCACACTAATAGCTTACTGGTGTATTTTGGAGTTTGAATAGCTACTCATCCACACTGGAGAATTGGCTATTCTCTTCCTGCCCTGATTACTTCCCAGCCGTGAACTCTTTCCAGGTGTCTCCAAAGGAAAACAACTGCCCTGAGGATTAAGGTTTGCCAACTTTCTTGGCTTTATGAACCCTATTTCCTACCCAAATCCTGAAAAACTTAAAAGAGAGGTAGTTGCTTACAAAAATACAGCTATGATGAAATGCTATTTTGGAAAATTCTATTCCAGAAGTTGCTTATCTGTACATAATTTATTTGCTAATTCCTGCCTTTTTTAGGAGGTGCCTGCTGCAAGTATTTTTCTAGGTTGATTACTCCCATAGAAAGATAATTTTATACTCCCATATTTATCATGTGCTTTGGTGAACAAGCTAGCCCTACTTGTGTTGATAGCTACAAAACTATAGCAACTAGTTCTACATATCTGTTAGTAAGTGTAACAGCTGAGGACCTTTCAGATTGTATGGTAGTATCATCACAAATATTCTATATTAGAGGGAAAAGGATTTAACAAAAACAACCTCATGGTTTGAAGATAAGGCTATGATTATCTTAAAACTATATAGATATCTAAAAATTTCAGTTATATCTTTTTGGTATTTTTTTATTTCAGAAAAAAAGCTGTTTTATGTCGGAAAAGACAGAAAACAAAATCGTTTGGTAATTGTTTCAGAAGAAGAAAAAAAGAAAGTTCTAAGAGAATGCCATGAAAATGACACTGGAGCCCATCATGGCATATCCAGAACGCTTACTCTAGTGGAATCCAGCTACTATTGGACTTCTGTGACCAATGATGTCAAACAGTGGGTATGGCTTATGTATTTAGAATATTTTGAATAATGTCTTTGTAGTATATATCCAAAATTCGTGTTTGCTCCAGATTAACTCTAGATATCACTTCTCATTAAGTACTTTTTGTCTGGGTAGTTTTTCTGCAAAACATTTAAAGGGAGTTTTATTTCCCTTCAAAAATCTTCTTTAAAAGCACTAAAATATAATTTGAACTAGAACAAAGCATTATTTAAATATATGAAAATACTCTGTTTAGATAGATTATCTAGAACCAGATTTTCATCATTGAACTATCTTGTGTAGGCAGAATTTAAATGGGGCTGAAATTTCTTTGACCAAAAATTAATCATTACCTCTTTGATGGCAGTCATACAATCTTTTCTTGAGAGGAGAATATGTTCATTATAAGTCAGGCCCCATGTGTGTCTCCTCTTTTGTCCCTATATTGTCTTGACATAGAAAATGTCAAATATGGCAGAAACACCAAACCAACTAATTGCAAAATCAAGTTGTGAAGATAATGAAATTAGTCTGAGTTTTGTAACTTTATAACCCATTAGGACCTCAACTTCTTCTAATAGAAAATTCACCTAGGAGTTCTGGGATTCTTGCTGCTAGGTCAATTGATCCCTACTCTTTCTAGTGTGCTCCATATAGCAAATGATAGAAATTCCTTAGTATGTATGTGAGAATCCTTTAATAATCGTAATAGTGCATTAAAAAGACTGTCATTTCAGGCATAAAGAATTAACCCAACATTTAATTTAACTAAGTATCATTTGTGAGTCTGTGCAGGTATTCCAAAGACCTCAGTTTTTGTATTTGCCTTTAGAACCTGCCACACATTCCTTTACAGACATTCAATGAAATCTTTGTCACATCTTTATCATTTGAAAAATGATTTTGGGAAATAAGGTTATTTGTGATGAGAATTAGTTTAAGTTAGAAAAGCTAGAAAATAAAAATTTTGATCAAAAGTAACTATAATGCAAAAAGATTGGTTTAAAAATTTTGTTCAGGACTTGGTTTGAAAGTAGTTTCCGAAGTGTAATTCCAGAAATATGTTGAACAGCACCATCCATATGTTGATCAATTGATCTCATCTCACACAAATGAAAGCTCCATGACAGCATGGGCTTTGTTTTTGTTCATTCTCTTTTTCCAGGACCTAGCGGAATTTCTGGCATCTATAAATATTGTTTGAATAAAGTTATATTTTAATGAATATTATTGCATACATGAATGAATGAATTTAGTAGAGTGATAACTTTAAAAGAAAAAAATTTTTTGCTTATAGAAATTATATACTCACATATTGATTTAAAATTATAGCAAAACATGTTTTAAGATCTATTAATTTAATAAATATTTATTGATTGTAAACCAGAATTATGTTCCATGTGAATAAAAACCCTTAAGGCAGTCATTGAATAGTAGTAGCAAGTAATATTTGCTTATATTCTGAATAGGTTTTATTTTATTATGAGAATAGTCCAAAAGTTTCTCCTTCAAAACACAAAGTACCTGTCAACCATTTCAAAGTTCAGATTTATAAGACTGCTTTTATTATATTGAATATATTAACATTTGTATACCTTTTCTTTATTGTATGCCTGTTTTATAGGTATATGCTTGTCAGCATTGCCAAGTGGCAAAAAATACGGTTATTCTAGCACCTAAACAGCACCTTCTCAAAGTGGAGAATCCATGGAGTATAGTTACTGTTGATCTGATGGGCCCTTTTCATACAAGCAGCAGAAGTCATGTATATGCTATAATCATGACAGATTTGTTCACAAAATGGGTTGTGATTTTGCCTCTTTGTGATGTTTCAGCATCAGAAATTTCTAAAGCTATTATCAATATATTTTTCTTATATGGACCTCCTCAGAAAATAATAATGGACCAAAGAGATGAGTTCATTCATCAGGTAAGACAAACTACTTAGATCTAGGAGCATATTTTACTCACTTTTCAGTGAGCAGCACAACTTATATGGTACTTAATAAGTTTAGATAAATTCCTACAGATATAGAGGTTTAATATTGTATAGTACAAAGGTAGTTGGACTGGAAATTAAGGATTTTAATAGTTACTGTGCCACTAAGTAATTGTAAACCTGTCTTTCGTTTTCTTCAAACTAAAATGAGGAGGTTGGACCAAAGAGTCTTTTTTTGCTTCTAGCTTAAAAATTCTGTGATTGATACGTAGAGGGAGAATTGACTAAATGGAGAAATACAGTCATGCTCGTGAATGAGAATATTCAATATTGAAAGATACCAATTTTTCCCAAATCAAAATTAATTTATATGTTAATGTATTTCTAATCAGCATTAAAAAGGAGGGAGCATTTTCCCTTGCCTTGGCCTTTATCCGGATTAAAGTTAACCTGAAAGAATAAGCGGACAGGAATACATACAAAAATTCTAAAAAAGGAATATAACTACTATACTTAAGGCATATTATTAAATTTTTATAATTGACAGGGTACTGGTGTAAGAAAATAACCAGACTGTCTAGGTTCACGGCACCTTTGATATCTCAGTCCAAAAGAAATACCTAAAATGATACTTATCAAATAGTTAGAGCTTGTGCCACAGGGTCCCTAAGGTTATCTCCAGGTTTTATAATTCACTAGGAGGACTCAGCAGATGGTCATACTATGGCTAAGATTTATTATAACTAAAGGATACAAAGCAAAATCAGCAGACAAAAGGCTCATGGGGATAGGTCCAGGGGAAACTAGGAACAAGCTTCTAAGACATCCTCTCCCACTGTAATCACACAGGACATGCTCAGTTCTCCCTGCAGAGTTGTAGCAACCCATGTAAATTGTTGTCTACCAGGGAGGCTCACTAGAGACTCAGTGCCTAGGATTTTTACTGGGAGCTGATCACATAAGCACCAAAAATTATAGATTCTCAAAAGAAAGGTGGTGTTCAGCATAAGCCACCTTGATTGTATAAACAGTTTAGGCACTGTGAGCCACCCTTAATCAGTTAGGGAATGGTGGAAACCCACACAAAATCCAAGGTCCTAGACACCAGCCAAGGGCCAACTTTGTAAGCAGGACTTTCACAGGATAGCAGCCTTAGTTCTGCTATGTTAACTCTTTTTCTGCACAGGTCCAAACAACTTAGTATTTATATCCTAACCACTTAGCCATTTAAAAAAATAGTAGTCATAAATTGAAAGAAATAATATTTTCATTTCTTTTCATTTCATTCTTAAATAACCACAGTTAGTTACTAATGGGATGTGTATACCTGTTTACCACTGCTAAGCTTTTCAAACTTTGGAATCAGTTTGGACACTGCCATCCTCATTTCCTGTTTTGCATTGATTTTTAACAGTTATTGCTTTTTATCATAGCACCTGTCAAAAAACAGTTCTGTAAAGATACAACATCATCAAAAGGAATGTAGTCTGATCTAATGTTGAAACCATAAACTACATTAAGCTAGTAGTTTTCAAGGTGTCCAACAGATATTAAGGAGGCCCTTTGGCACAGAGTTTAATAACCATGTTTAAAATGATAGAGCTGGTATCATAAATGAGTGGAGTTAGGGAAGGATTATTTAATAAATATAACTTAATTAACAGCATAGATAACAATTTTCTAATTATTTCTATAATATGATTTTAGAATTACTGCATACCAAAATTGTTTTCAGGTAAATTAAAAATTTTGGTTTTTTTAATTGAAACAAAAAAATACAATTGACTTTTTTTTTTTCAATCTCTAGAGACTGAGTTAACTTTCCAAGCTTAGGGAATAGTGGCATAAATTTCAATGGAAAAAATCACCAACTTTGGCTGTTTAAAAATTAGAAATTTATATGTGGTAAAATCACCAAAACATACAGGCCAAGAAATAGACCAACAAAAATAAAGCACATTCATGAAGGAAAGGGCTAATGCCTTTATTATAAAAGATTCAAACAAATTAAAAAATTTAGTCAATGGCAGAAACGTAATTCACAAGAGGGAATAGAAATAATAAATATGGAAAAATGTTCAAACCTAATAGTAATGAGTAATGCAAATTAAGACCATTTTTTGTTTATCTAAATCAAGAAAAATAGTAGTAATACCAAAAATACCAAATAGACTACAGATAAGATAATATAGCCTTACATTACAGGTAGTATAGCAACTTGAAACTAACTCTTGTAAAGCAGTCTGCCAAAGGTCCAGTAAGAGCCGTGTGTGTGTGTATATATATATATATATATATATATATATATATATATATATACACCTTGGTGAACGATCCTATTTCTAAGAATTCTAAGGCGATTATCCAAAGTATAAAATATAGCTCTTTTATGATATTATTTACCACAATGCTATGTATATTAATGAGAAACAGGAAATGACCTAAATATCCAAATAAAGAAAGTGTTTCAGAAAAATGTCAAGCCACATGATGAAATATTTTGTAGTCATTAAAAATGTTTACAAAGAAAAGGAAATAACATGGACACTGATTAAAACATGTTCAGTTAAAACTCTGGGTAAAAGACTTTATTACATATATTATGTATACATATTTTACACAGATAACTATGTAAAAAATAGATGTAAAGAAACTAAAATAAAAATTTATATGGTTAACCATGGAGTTTTTAAGAGTAATGAGATTATAGGTTTTTTCCTTTAACTTTTCAGTTTATGTTATCATTATGTTGTTTTTATAACTATTAGTGATTAAAATATACATAATCATCTGTTGTTTTGTGATATAAATTACTAGTGCTTGGCAATAACTAGTTCTCCTAGCCTTCCAAACATAGACGACTGTCCTAGCCTCTTTCAGGTGGGCAAACCCAAGTAACACATCTGGGCAAAGAAGTTGAATGGATGAATGTGTGCCCCTTTCAGCCTGAGGTATTGAAAACTTCATCCTCAATTCTTCCTTCTCCCAGTCTTATTCTGTCTCTGGAGAATTAATTGCATATTTCAGATATTACCCTAAAGGGTAGTGGATTTTCTCTCATCCAGGATTTCTGAGGCACCTAGGTGCTTCGGAGAGACACCCTGACCTACAGCTGACCTTGTCTGAGCAAGTAGTAAAATTTTTGAGTTAAACCACTGAGCCTTGAATGTGTTTTGTAACTGCAGTATAATATTGCCTACCTTGACTGACATAGCAGTGGTCTGCAAAATGGGGTGTGCAAGACAATCTAGTTTGTAGGATGACAATATTAGAACTTTTGTTTATAATTTTTATCTAATAAGAAAGAAATGAAGCTTTTACTAATAATATATAGAGATTCATAATAGCATCCTGAATCAACAAAGCAGATGATTGTGTGTCGCACCTGGTACAGGAAGGTATCTTGGGAGAAAAGTGAGAATCTGCAACATGTGGGAGTCCATAGTGGTTCCCTCACTCATTCTTTTGCTTTAGCAGCAGTAATTAAATTTATGGATATTGTCCAGTTTTTGCCAAACTACCCTTCATAGAATAACTAGGTGGCTTAATTTTCTTGCAGTGAAACAAGATCATACGAATAATAATTCAATCACCTTTCAACCACAGGAAAATGATAGAGCTGACACAAGTAACTTCTAGTACTAGCTCTTTCACAGATACATTAATGATATAAAAATAAATGTGGACTAATCGGATCTGATAGGAAATTGGCCACCAAAATTCAAAATTATCAAGAAATCTATTTGAAATATTGTCTTACTTTCACCTTTATTAATGAAAAGCCTCATCCTAAATGCATATAGTACTTCAAGATACTAGGTAATGACAATATGAAACCATTATGAATCACCAGCAGTCTTTCCAGTCATGTTTAAAGTCATATGATATATACATTATTGGTACTATGTATAAAATAGACAACTGATGGGAACATACTGTGTAGCACAGAGAACTCTACCTAATGCACTGTGATAACCTATATGGGAGGGAAGTCCAATAGAGAGGGGATATCTGTATGTGTATGGCTGATTCATTTTGTTGTGCAGTGGAGGCTAACACAACATTGTAAAGCAACCATACTCCAATAAAAATTAATTTTAAAAGTAAAAAAATAGTCATGATAATCCAAGACTTTGAAAATTTTACCAAAAGTAACAATAAATGTTTATAAGCCTCTTTTATGAGGTTTAACAAAAAAACTAAAAATCCCATGTGATTAAGAAAATTTGTTCTTTTTGCTGTGATTTAAATGGCTTAAATATTATACAGCAGGCATAATTGTGACAAAATAAAATGGGTTTTTTTGTCAGCATATACTGACATAGGAAACACTGCTAAAGTATTGAAATAAGATTTAGAACATTATACACAATGTGGGAGGTTTATTATAAAGTTGATGAAAGTACAGATGTTTCTAACATAGCTTAGAGCAATTTTTTTTTTTTTTTTTTGGCGGTACGCGGGCCTCTCACTGCCGCGGCCTCTCCCCCTGCGGAGCACAGGCTCCGGACGCGCAGGCTCAGCGGCCATGGCTCACGGGCCCAGCCGCTCCACAGCATGTGGGATCCTCCCGCACCGGGGCACAAACCCGCGTCCCCTACATCGGCAGTCGGACTCTCAACCACTGCGCCACCAGGGAAGCCCAGCTTAGAGCATTTGAGTATTTGCTAAATTGTTTCAATAAAATACACAAAGACCTTTTTATAAACCTGTGAAGAAAAGAGAATTAACATTTGTAAAGGAAAAATTATTTCTTTAATTTTAAAAATATGTCTTATGGAAAACTAAAATTGTGACCACTAATGGAATGTCTGGTTTGATGGGGAGAAAAAAAGGCTCTTGGGGTAAGGATATCTAGGTAGCATCTCACAAATGGATTCACTGGATCAGTTCTAGGCAACCTCTTCAAGTTGAAGCCTTTTCCAAAAGTCAGTCATTTTAAAACCATTAATTATGACCTCAGATTGAGGCTGACCCAAATAATACCTATTTTCTGGGATTTCTTTTAGATTACTTTTGATTTAAAAGGAGGTGGCCTAACATATATACAATGGAATATTACTCAGCCATAAAAAGAAACAAAATTGAGTTATTTGTAGTGAGGTGGATGGACCTAGAGTCTCTCATACAGAGTGAAGTCAGAAAGAAAAACATACCGTATGCTAACACATATATATGGAATCTAAAAAAAAATAAAATGGTTATGAAGAACCTAGGGAAAGGACAGGAATAATGACACAGATGTAGAGAATGGACTAGAGGTCACGGGGAGGGGGAAGGGTAAGCTGGGACGAAGTGAGAGAGTGGCACAGACTAATATATACTACCAAATGTGAAATAGATAGCTAGTGGGAAGCAGCCACATAGCACAGGGAGAACATCTCTGGGCTTTGTGACCACCTAGAGGGGTGGGATAGGGAGGGTGAGAGGGAGACGCAAGAGGGAGGAGATATGGGGATATATGTATATGTATAGCTGATTCACTTTGTGATAAAGCAGAAACTACCACACTATTGTAAAGCAATTATACTCCAGTAAAGATGTTAAAAAAAAAAAAAGACGGCCTTAATGAGTATATATATTAGGTGGGAATTGTATTCCACTGCGAGTAACAGAGAACCCTTCTCTTCCCTCCAATATATAAACTCCAATAGGAGTTTATTTTATACTTAGGGAAAAGAAAGCCAGGCTCTCCAGTGTTGGAAGGGTAACTCTGAATGTCATTGGGAACCCATGCTTCTAGCATTCTGTTCCACCATCTTTGAGATGTGACTCTCAATCTTATGCTTACAATATGGCATGCCACAAATCTACATTTCTGGCAGAAAGAAGGGGGAGGTTAATGGGCAAAAAAAGCTAGAACTAGCTGAGTCTGCCCAACAACTTTCACTTAAATCTTTTTGGCCAGAACTATATCACTACCCCACTACTGTATCAATACTATCTGACTACCCCAACTAAAAATAATAAGAAAAAATAGTTTGAGGTGTAAATAAGGTAGGAAAAATAAGTTAACAGCCTTATTCTTAGAAGTTTTCTAAACTCATTTTGACTTATTAGGCCCTGCCCGTAATAAATATAACAACAAAAATAATAGTAACATTAAGAGTTATAAAGTGCTTACTATTTGCCAAGCACTGTTTTAAGTGCCTTATAAACATTTATTCATTTAATCCTCAGGAGAGTCGTGGGTAGGATTTTCCTCATTTTACAGATGAAGAAACTGAGTACACAGAGGTTTGGTGATTTGGCCAAGGTCATGTAGCTGTCAAGTGGATTATGTTAACTGTGTTTGAGAAACTGTCTACTGAATTAAAATGTTATCTGAACTCAGAGTTAGTGTTAAATTCTGTTCTTCCATTTCCTTGCTGTATGTGTGTCTGGCAAGGCACTTAACCTCCCAGAGCTTCAGCTTCTTATCTTTAAAATGGGGTTAATATCTCATAAGGTTTTTGTCATGTATAATGACTGTAATGTAAAGCATCAGCACATAGTAAGGACTCAATAAATGGTAGTTACTCTTTTAAACAAAATATGTATGTTTTCATAAAGACTGGCTATGGTCAAGGAAAAGGCAAGATTCAAATTCTTTTGCAACCTTTCAATCCAGGGAAAAATAAAATACAGATTTTAAAATCAGCTTTGTTTTTTATATATTTTTCAGATCAATGTAGAACTGTGTGAATTGTTTGGTACAAAGCAAATTGTAATTTCTCATGCCTCCCAAACTATTAATCCAACTGTAAGTACACCTAGCACAATCAAAACATTTCTTTCCAAACACTGTGCTGACTACCCAAACAACTGGGATGATCACCTAGCAGCTGTTTCGTTTGCCTTCAATGTTACTCACTCGGTAGGTACCTTTTTATAATCTATACTTGTGAATTATGACTATTTCTTGGCTACATAAATGTTTTATTACAAATTGTTGTTTATTTTTCTTAATAGGAACCTACTAAAAATACACCGTATTTTCAGATGTTTAATAGAAATCTTTACATGCCTGAGACTTCAGATACTCTTCGTGAAGTGGATGGTAATAATACAAGTATGTTTGCCAGAATTCTAGGTGCAATTAAAGAAGCTGATAAAATAATGGAGAATAAGACAACTTCAGCAGGCCAGGTGATTCTATCTAATAGAAAAAACTCTATAAAAATCTATAAAGTGATTTTTTTTTTAATTTCAGCATACACTCACATACCTATGATATACCCTAAAACCAAATTTTTTCCATTGAATTCTGCATGTTTTGATTAAACAGTATGTTTATTAGCTATGAAATTCTGAGAGACATTACTAGGAAAACTGTGTTTTGGAATCAAGGTAGAGCTGAATTCAAATCCCTGGTTTTGCTTTCTAGTTGTTTAACTTGGGCATATTACTTTATCTCATATTACTTTATTTTCTTTATAAAGTTGAGGTAATAATACTGACTTTGAAATATTGTTTTAAAAAATTAAGTGGGATTCTTGCCTAGCTTTCAGTAGCATCTCAATAAGTAATCTTTTTATTATAATATTATCTGTATATACCTTCAAGAAACTCTAGCTCTTTCATCCCTTTGTTCTTTTTTTTGTTTTTACACTTGCAGATGGAGAACAACAGTTTTGATGAACTAAATAAAAGCAAAATCATTGTTAAAAAGAAACCAAAGCAATTAAATCCATTTCAACTAAAAGTGGGTCATGAAGTTTTAAGACAAAGGAAAAACTGGTGGAAGGATGGTCGTTTCCAATCTGAATGGGTTGGTCCTTGTGTCATAGACTATATTACAGAAAATGGATGTGCTGTTCTGAGAGACAACACTGGGACAAGACTTAAAAGACCCATCAAAATGTCCCACCTCAAGCCCTATGTAAGAGAATCCAGTGAACAAGGTAAATATCTGTCACTTCTCTACATTTTTACTTTCTTTGAATGAAGAGAGAAGTTAAAAATATAAGAAATCTCCCCCGCCCCACACCCTCCTTTGGTTAGTTTTTCTTTTCCCTTCTCATTTTTATAAAATTTTGTACAGTATTGGAGCCCAGGTAGTCTTTTTTATAAGCATGTGTCTTCTGGAACTGTCAGGTTTGTAAGAGATTTTATCTTGATTTCTAGTGTACTTTTCACACACTTTCCCACAGTTCATGTGGGAGACACTGAACGTGTTTCACAGAAGGAAGAATTATATCTTCATTATTTTCACTTTCAGAATATTTTGTCACTTTTAGCATGAAATGATAGTAAATAAGGTAAATAATGCCAAAAACAAACATACTGTCTAGAATTCTGTTGTGAGATAAATATTAGGGGACATTTTAAAATGTGATTAATTTTTAATGTTGCATCTTAGTCACAGTCATGGTGGATGCAGGGGAGGGTGAGAGTGGGAGATACTCAGAATGCTATAAAGTGCCATTATAAGAAGAGGTAAATAGCACACTGGACAAGGTAATACTTGCCTCAAAATGTGATTATGAATAGTCAAGATATCCTGATCTTCTCAAACCCTTTCTTTCATAGAGTGGAGCTAAATGACATGGCTTTCAGATTAAGTCCCACTTTATGTCCTCTTTTATGTGCTCCTTAGAGTTTCTTTGGAGTGGATAACTTGGAGTGAATTGGTACCTTAGCTAGTTAATTTTGTTTATTCTATAAAGAAAGATAAAGCATCAATATTATTTGAATCTGAGTAGCAGTTAAGGAAGATACAATTTAGTACAATTTTAAACAATATAAACAACTGAGGTATTTAACAGGCTTAAGTAAATAATAATTACAAAAATTATGATAATAGATAATCCTCTTTCTTAGGATATGAAGCCCTTGGGGCTGCTTTGTAATAGCTCAACTCTGTTTCTGATCTGGGTCACAACTCTCTTGTTAGAAGCTCTGAGTACCTTCCTTTCTGCTTATGGCAGAACCATTTGCTCTAGTAGTAAACTTAGCTTGGACTGTTCCAATTCAGAAAGCTCACAGTAACCTTCATTCTCATTGTTAGAACATAGCACTTTTATTCCTTGTGCCTCCTCTTAGTTCTAAGCTGCCCTTTATGATTTCTCCCTTCTGCAAGTTAAGTAGGAACAAAAGATTATACAGGTGCATGTTGTCCTTTCTTCGTCTTTTGATTTTCCCCTTAATCTTTGTTGTTCAGGACGTGCTTCCTTCTAATGTGTTAACCTTCCTTAATTAATACAAATTTCTGCTTAAAATGTTGCTGCATCAGGATCTGTTTCAACATTTTGCAATTTGCTCTTGCCGAAGAATTTCTTAAGGAGACCTAACATTTTGCTACTGCTGAATATTTCGGAATCCAATTGAATAGAACAATTTCTAAACAGAGGCAGTACAATTATTGCCTCATGCTTGAATTCTCTGCAGATTATTCTTCCAGTAATACAAAGGAAATTGCAGTATTAACTAGTGTATACATATAAGGAACCTGAGATTAATGGGTAAAGTTGTTTTTTCTTATTAATCAAAGGAAGTACTAATCTAGCTATCCTAGAGTCTGGTTCTTATTTACTCTTTGGTCCGTTTTTGTCTGTTTCTCCTATTTGTAGAAAATTCAAAATAAATGTGATTTCTATCACATATTTTCCTGAAAATCTTCACCTCAAAAGCTGATTTTAAAGAGTCTTTGAACTGAATTTAAACCAAACAGAATGTCTTTGAATAGTCATCCCATTCTTTTGACATAAATTTGAACAAGGTAGAGCCAAAAGAACTATGAATTTGTCTGCATTGTTTCTCTTACCAGCATTGAGATTTCATAGCTGTATTTAAGTTCACTGTACAAAGCAGATATGCTTCCGTTGCGAACTTATCCATTCTTATCTAGAACATAATGTTGAGGGAGCACATTCAGTACTAGGTTGACATTGCTATTTTAAGTAGGCCTATTTGCCTTTTTGTCTAGTTCAGTGCCAGGCACCTTTTCAAGACTAAGTATTTTAACAAGAAATTTTTTGACATACCATAGTGTCTCTTCATAATCGTAATGTTTCCCTTTGAAAGGAAAAATGTTATTGACCCATTATTCTATCTGACATAGATTTTGAGTAGTTTTGTTTTGAGTGGGAATTATTGTGATCAGTTTGCGTCTGCCTCCCCTAAAGGCTTTGGTATGATTGCCCTTCACAATTTGTGAAATGGTTTTTATTCTTTTATAAGTTTCCTATTGCTGCCATGACAATTTACCACAAATTTAGTGGCTTAGAACAACACAAGTTTATTATCTTACAGTTCTATACTTAGAAATCCAATGTAGGTCTCACTGGGCTAAAATTGAGGCATTGGCAGGGCTGTGTTCCTTTCTGGAGGCTCAAGAAGATGGTGTTTCTGTGCATTTTCCACCTTCTAGAGGCTGTTCCCATTGCTTGGCTGTGGTCCTCTTCCTCTATCTTAAAAGCCACCAGTGGGGGTAGAGTTCTTCTCACATTACATCACTCCATCCTCCTATTCTTCCTTCCCCTTCCACATTGAAGGACTCTTATCCTTGGGCCCATCCTCATAATCCAGGATAATCTCCCTGTTTCAAGGTTGGTTGGGTAGCAACCATAATTCTATCACTACCCTAATTCTCCTTTGCCATGTAAGGTAACATAATCACAAGTTTCATGAATTAGTACATGGCTATCTTTAGGGGTCCATTATTGTGCCTACCACAATTATGGTCTACATTCGCAAAACAAAATAAAGCTTAGTCCCTATATTAGTATCAAGCCCATGAGCTTGACTTTATTATTAATACACAGTCATCAGTTGGTATCCACAGGGGATCAGTTCCAGGAGCCCTGTGGATACCAAAATCCACTCATGCTCAGGTCCCTTACATAAAATGGCATAGTACAGTACCCCCAACCTTTATCCCCTACCCCACCTGCACATCCATGGATGCGAACCCTGGGATATGGAGAGCCAACTGTAGTTTTAGCAAAGCACCTCCCTTTGGCCTCTAATTATGTAATCTCAAAATTAAAAGTCATTCAGTTCTCTGTGTTAGTATTGGTTATCTGTTATGACAATTATGTGGTATGTATCAAATTGTAGTTATTTGTTATTTTATCATAAGAAAACATGTACTAGTATAGCAATACATTTGTAATAGTTTTAGGATATCAGGCCATGTATAGGATTAGTCAAGACACCTCACTTCACAATAAAAAATGACTTATTCTGAAACCTTGTACTTTTCTTTCTATTTGAAAAAATAGATTAATCCAATCACTCAGACTTTCTGAGGCTTTGGTTTTAACTTATTTTTCTCCCTAGGGAAATTTTAATACTCTTAATCTCATTTTTTTTCTCCTTAAAACTAAATAAGAAAAAGTGTGTCAAAACTGCTGATAACACCTTCCTGAAATGTCTTGAAAATACCTCTGCTTCTAAGAAACTAAAGACTTAAGTATTCAGTCCAGTCAAAACTGAAATAATGCTTTCATCAAACATGTCATAATAGTAACTAAATAAATAGAATGAGAAAATTAAAATAATTAAATTCTATCGTGTAATGTGACTGAGTAGAAAAGTCCTGTAATATGGTTTTGTTTGTTTATTTCTCTGTCTTTTTATCTTGGGTGCAAAAACTTATCTTGTTCTTTTCTATATCCCTAACTCAGAACTGTTCTAGATCAGTACTGTCCAATGGATATGTAATGCAAAAACTATGTAATATATAATTTAAAATTTTCTAGTAACCATGTTTAAAAAGTAGGTGAAAAAAATTTTAATAATATATTTTATAGTTACCCAATATATCTAAGATAGCATTATTTATTATCTATCTAAGATAGATTATTTCAACATGTATGTAAGGCCTCAAAGATCTCTTTCTGGTAAGTCTTTGGTAATCTTTTTCAAAGTTAAAGAGCATTTCTCTTGGGTCCACTAGATTTAGAACATAGTAGGAATTGAAACATATTTGACCTTTATGAATGAATGAGAATTTTGTTTTTTCCTACACAAAGAAGGCTTGAAATCTCCAGAGTAGTTTTCAGTTGCATATAGAGTGATTTGTGTAGAATTTGCTGAGTATAATCTTTATTCTCTACAGTTTTATCACACTAAGTTACTTTAAAGTTTATTTAAAAGAAAATGTGTGTGTGTGTATTTATATTCAGATATATATTGGTTACTTTCATATAGAAGCTGTCCTCTTACAAACAGGTGAGGTTGGTAAAGTCCATTTGTTTCTAAGTCTACTGTAATTAGGAGGTGCTTACGCTCAAGGTCTTTGAATGCATTTGCAGGAAATCAAAGTGATAACTTCTAAGAGCTTTACATCTATCCATAGTTTCCCTGTTGATACATGTTTACTGGACATATTTTACTACAATAGACCTGCTTTCTGTATGCAAAAAAATGTTTGAGACAGAAAACTTCCTTCATCAAAGATCTCTGCAAAGATCCAATTTGGAAATACTTTAAATGCTATATTGTAGCTGCTGTCACTAATACATTGCATCAGTGTACCCTGAACTTATGAAATTCTTCATGGCTTATTAGAAAAATTTCATCAGCAACATTTTTACCATATCTAACCTTTTTAAGTTCTCTTTTAAATTACAACCTATCTTTCTCTAGTATTAACAAGCTAATAGCAGACTTTGATGTTGACGCTCTAGCAACACATTCTAAAAGTGTTTCAATTTCACTGATCATTTTTTCTTCTTTCCTGCTACTCTTGGGCATAGCACTTCTCATGGGTTGCATGATTTTTGTATCTTTCAGACTTGTTCTCTTGTTCAGCAATACATCCCCTACTAACATACAAAAATCATTTTCTTATCACCTTCAATGACCCATACTTTTATTTCCATCATAAGTATGTATATCTTCTTAACAACATTTTCAATCTAATTACTACTTTTGCATTAATAAGAATTGGTGGGGGTAAACTTAGAAAGCCTCTCAAAACTAAAATACCAACTACACTTTGCCTAATGAAGAAGTAAATGGGCAAAACTAAATGTCCATACAAGCCCAAGTCTACTTATGCTATCTGTTGGGAGAGAGCATAGCTTTGATTTTTTTTTTTAATATTCTTTTTTTAAGTTTATTTATTTGTTTATTTATTTATTTTGGCTGCGTTGGGTCTTTGTTGCTGTGTGAGGGCTTTCTTTTAGTTGCAGCGAGCGGGGGCTACGCTGTTGCAGTGCGCGGGCTTCTCATTGCGGTGGCTTTTCTTGTTGTGGAGCATGGGCTCTAGGCGCGCGTAGTTGTGGCTCACAGGCTCTAGAGTGCAGGCTCAGTAGTTTTGGCACATGGGCTTAGTTGCTCTGCGGCATGTGGGATGTTCCCAGACCAGGGCTTGAACCCATGTCCCCTGCATTGGCAGGCGGATTCTTAACCACTGCGCCACGAGGGAAGTCCTGTTTGACCTTTTGATGTTTGTAAATTTAAAGTTCATAAATGTGTAACTTACAGGGTTGGAATAGATTCAGTTAGCTTTTCACATATTAGTATGAGGATGGGTAGGGTGGAATCATGTTCTGGGATATATTAACAAATTTATCTGCTCTGAGAAACTTTCATTGATCTCTACTAAATGGATAATTAATGTTCCTTTTGCTATTTATTGAACTTAAAATTTGAGGATTCTTTAAGGTATTAAAATCTTTAAGAGAATCTGTTAATGTTTTGGGAGAAAATCCAGAAAGAGAAGGCAGGGGTCCAGGAAGTTAATCAGCAGCGGTGGAATAGTTCTTTGTTGTAATGAATTAAAATATTATGTAGGGAGAAATTCTTTTATATAATTAACCTTTATTTATAAAGATAATGCTACTTTGCCATGTGTTTTTCATTTTAAGCATTTTTTTCCTGATAGTGATGATAAATTTGCTCAAAATAGAATGAAGTGCTGACAGGGAAGATTCCTTGTCACATTTTAGTATGGATTTAGCTACACCTTAAAAGGTCATGAGCATTTTAATATTAAATTAGGCTTAAGTAAGCTAAGCTTTTTAATCTAATTCGTTGTAGCCTGCCTACTTTCACATTCCTATTATATAAGCCTGATTCTAGGAACTTAATCTTCATTTTAGTTTATCATTTCATATTGTGACAATTTAATATTATTGCCCTAATATGGATTCTATAAAGACCAGAGAATTATCTAAATTTGTAAATGTAAGGATTTAACAGTTCCATTTGTTAAAACATCTTTCGAGACTCCGTTAGTTCACCCAGAAATGCTTTGCAGAAGTATATTAAGAATATCATCAACATCAAAAATATAGTTTTATAACTTTTGTTTTTAATCTATACCATGATTCTCAGCCCCTCACCCACACCTACCACCCCCTCCACCCACACCTACCACCCCCTCCACCCACACCTACCAAACACAGGTCAAGAGAATACTCTGTAATGGCCAAATGGGAAAAGAATCCAAAAAAGAGTGGATATATGTGTATGTATAACAGATTCACTTTGCTGTACACCTGAAACTAACACAACATTGTAAATCAACTATACCCCAATGAAATTTTTTTTAAATCCTGTAAAAAAAAAAATCCTTTATATTATTCCTTTTTTTTTTAATTGGAAAAAAAAAGTTTGGCTCTTTTAAAATCCTTGATCTTTCCTGAATTCTGTGTGTATGCACTGTCAAATTCATATGTCATTTTATTCATTCTTTGACATATTTATTTAGTAGATACAAGAACCCACCAGAAATTAATCTTCATAGTTAATTTGTATTACTTGGAATTTTGTTCCTCATTTAACATTATTTAATTTTAAAGTGATTTAATTATAATTCTAAAAGGTAAACATGTTTCTTCTTTCAGACAGTCTTTGTCTCTTACAAGGTTCAGTAGTGGCAGATCATGACTACATTGGAATGCCTGAAATTTCAGTTGGAGCATACCAAGCAAATATTCTGGTAGAAGATGCAACTATTGGAGTAGTCGACAGTGAATTACTGACATCAAGCAAGGATCGTGAACTGATAGAATATAGAAATGCCAAAATCTCTCCCTTGATAGAAGATCATAGTACTCTTGAAAAGCAGACTTTTAGTCTCTTGGACTCTTCAAACCAAGTCCTTGAGTACTTAAGTTAGTGAACACCAAAATTCATTTAAAGTGCTTGTTTAGAAAGTATATCTCCTTGAATCTTATCTTTTCCACTCAAAAAGGTTACTTAGAAAAAGTATCTTGACAAACTCTTAATGACTAAATCCTGAAGATTTATTTTATAACTATTTATTTATCTAAAGTTGTGCCTCATTTGAATGTCAGTGCATATATATATATATATATATATATATATATATATATATATATATGTATAAAGGCAAAGGAGGTATATTACATAGATGTCATTTTTTCTTCTAAAAAGAGAACAGGCAAAGCATGCTTGCTTCTTAGGAAGTAAACTAAATTCTAGCTCAAAACTCTCAAAACTTTGTTTGATATTGGTACCATGTTTTCAGTTTTAATTTTTTTTTAATATTCCCCCCTTTTAAAAAATGTTTGAACTACCTAGAATTGCATTAATAAATATTTATTAAATGTGATAAATGAATCCTATTTCTGTGTTATTGGAACTTCTAAAAACAATATTGTAGGAAAAAATTTAGAGTTTTTAATGGGCTCCTACAGTGTATTGGTAAGTTCACCTTGTTAGACAGGCTCAGGATTAGGATCTGAAACTATATATTGGTTTGAAAACATTTGTGCATTTCCATAGTATATATTAAAGTCAGAAGCATCCATTAATAAGATTTTTTCTGCAGCCTTAAAAAAGTAAATAATAATTATAAAATAACTGATATCAAAGATTTTAAACTATAATTTCTATGATAGTTATAACTTTGCTCAACAAATATTTGTTATAAAGCACTTTGAAGAATACTGTGGGAAAAATAAATGCTGTATGTGCCTTGTCCCCAAGAGAGACATACAGTCCAGTAGGGAATATAGATCATATAAGCCATGTACAACAGTAGTTACAAGTTATGTGCTAAGTTCCATAAGAAAAGTGCAAATAATATATTTAGGGAGGAAGAAAAGAAAGAGTTTATTTCTGGATAGGAAACTTAGGCTATTAATGGAAGAAGATCTTTTGAGCTAGACCCTGAAGAATGAATAGGATTTGGTGAGAGGGTCCAAAAAATTAGAGGAAAACAATTGCACAGAGACAGAAAGTATTGTAATGATTTACAGAAAGGCAGGGCTTTTTGTTGTCTACATTGCCTCCAGTGTAAGGTGAAATGGTAAGGTATGGGGAGATAAAGCTGAAGGGGAAGTAGGAAGCCTTGTGGAGGGCTTTGAATACTGTTTGTTAGGGGTTGAATTGTGTCCCCCTCCCTCCAAATTCACATGTTGAAGTTCTAAATCCTAGTACCTTAGAATGTGACCTTATTTGGAAAAAAGGTTATTGCAGATATTGATTAGTTAAGATGAGGTCATGTTGAAGTAGAGTGGGGCCTAATCCAGTATGACTGATACCCTTACAAGAGGGGGAAATTTGGTCATAGAGTCGGAGAATGCCATGTGAAGATGAAGGCAGAGATCGGAGTGATTCATCCACAAGCCAAGGAATGCCAGAGATTACCAGAAAACCACCAGAAACTAAAGGAGAGGCATGGAATAGACTCTTCCTCAGAGCCCAGAGAAGGAAGCAGCTCTGTCAACACCTTCATTTCAGCTTTGTAGCCTCCAGAACTGTGAGACAGTATCTTTCGTTTAAGTCACCAGGTTTGTGGCACTTTGTTACAGCAGCCCTAGCAAAGTAATATAAATACATAGTTAAATTATTTTTTATTTTCTGAGACCCATTGAAGGTCTTTGTATAGGGAAGGGTCATCAGGACTATGATTTAGGAAGCTTAATCTGGCAACTAGTAAAGAACTGATTAGAGGAGGAGAGAAGCAAAGCATGGAGGATTAGTTGTTATGACTTTGAAGTGATGATGAATAATAGGAACCTGAACTATTCTAGTAGCATTAGTAATAAATGGAGCATATCTCAAGATCTACAGAATATCTCATATTTTTTGCATCAACCATACTGAACAGTGATATTGAAAATGGAAACCTGAGGTGAGGTATTACAGTTACTCATTTAAGAAAGGTTAAATTATGTTTAATATAGGCTAAACTAAAAGTGATTGGAGGAAAGAAATCAAGGACTCCATCTTATACCACAGACCAAATGAATTCCAAGTAGAATTCCAGAAACAAACCTTTAGAAAACAGAAGCTGAACCAAGATGGCAGAGTAGAAGAACGTGCTTTCACTCCCTCTTGTGAGAACACCAGAATCACAGCTAGCTGCTGGACAGTCATAGGAAGACACTGGAACTCAAGAAAAAGATACCCCACATCCAGAGACAAAGGAGAAGCCACAATGAGACAGTAGGAGGGGCGCAATCACAGCAAAATCAAATCCCATAACTGCTGGGTGGGTGACTCACAGACTGGAGAACACTTCTACCACAGAAGTCCACCCACTAGAGTGAAGGCTCTGAGCCCTACATCAGGCTTCCCAACCTGGGGGTCCAGCAACGGGAGGAAGAATTCCTAGAAAATCGGACTTTGAAGGCTAGTGGGATTTGATTGCAGGACTTTGACAGGACAGGGGGAAACAGAGACTCCACCTTAGAGGGCACACACAAAGTAGTGTGCGCATCGGGACCCAGGGGAAGGAGCAGTGGCCCCAGGGGAGACTGAACCAGAACTACCTGCTACTGTTGGAGGGTCTCCTGCAGAGGCAGGCAGTGGCTGTGGCTCACCGTGGGGACAAGGACACTGGCAGCAGAAGTTCTGGGAAGTACTCCTTGGCGTGAGCTCTCCCAGAGTCTGCCATTAGCCCCACCAAAGAGCCCAGGTAGGCTCCAGTGTTGGGTTGCCTCAGGCCAAACAACCAACAGGGAGGGAACCCAGCCCCAACCATCAGCAGTCAAGTGGATTAAAGTTTTACTGAGCTCTGCCCACCAGAGCAACAGCCAGCTCTACCCACCACCAGTCCCTCCAATCAGGAAACCTGCACAAGCCTCTTAGACAGCCTCATCCACCAGAGGACAGACAGCAGAAGCAAAAAGAACTACAGTCCTGAAGCCTCTGGAACAAAAACCACATTCACAGATAGACAAGATGAAAAGGCAGAGGGTTATGTACCAGATGAAGGAACAAGATAAAACCCCAGAAAAACAACTATATGAAGTGGAGATAGGCAACCTTCCTGAAAAAGAATTCAGAATAATGATAGTGAAGATGATCCAGGACCTCAGAAAAAGAATGGAGGCAAAGATAGAGAAGATGCAAGAAATGTTTAACAAAGGAGAAGTAAAGAACAAACAAACAGAGATGAACAATACAATAACTGAAATGAAAACTACACTAGAAAAAATCAATAGCAGAATAACTGAGGCAGAAGAACGGATAAGTGACCTGGAAGACAGAACGGTGGAATTCACTGCTGCGGAACAGAATAAAGAAAAAAGAATGAAAAGAAATGAAGACAGCCTAAGAGACCTCTGGGACAACATTAAATGCAACAACATTCACATTATAGGGGTCCCAGAAGGAGAAGAGAGAGAGGACTTGAGAAAATATTTGAAGAGATTATAGTCAAAAATTTCCCTAACATGGGAAAGGAAACAGCCACCCAAGTCCAGGAAGCGCAGTGAGACCCATACAGGATAAACCCAAGAAGAAACACACCGAGACACATAGTAATTAAATTGGCAAAAATTAAAGACAAAGAAAAATTATTGAAAGCAGCAAGGGAAAAGCAACAAATAACATACAAGGCAACTCCCATAAGGTTAACAGCTGATTTCTCAGCAGAAACTCTACAAGCCAGAAGGGAGTGGCATGATATACTTAAAGTGATGAAAGGGAAGAACCTACAACCAAGATTACTCTACCCGGCAAGGATCTCATTCAGATTCGATGGAGAAATCAAAAGCTTTACAGACAAGCAAAAGCTAAGAGAATTCAGCACCACCAAACCAGCTTTACAACAAAGGAATTTCTCTAAGTGGGAAACATAAGAGAAGAAAAGGACCTACAAAAACAAACCCAAAACAATTAAGAAAATGGTCATAGGAACATACATATCGATAATTACCTTAAACGTGAGTGGATTAAATGCCCCAACCAAAAGACACAGGCTGAATGGATACAAAAACAAGACCCATCTATATGCTACAAGAGACCCACTTCAGACCTAGGGACACATACAGACTGAAAAGTGAGGGGATGGAAAAAGATATTCCATGCAAATGGAAATCAAAAGAAAGCTGGAGTAGCAATACTCATATCAGATAAAGTAGACTTTAAAATAAAGAATGTTACAAGAGACAAGGAAGGACACTACATAATGATCAAGGGATCAATCCAAGAAGAAGATATAACAATTATAAATATATATGCACCTAACATAGGAGCACCTCAATACATAAGGCAACTGCAAACAGCTGTAAAAGAGGAAATGGACAGTAACACAATAACAGTGGGGGATTTAAACACCTCACTTACACCAATGGACAGATCATCCAAAATGAAAATAATAAGGAAACAAGCTTTAAATGACACAATAGACCAGATAGATTTAATTGATACTTATAGGACATTCCATCCAAAAACAGCAGACTACACTTTCTTCTCAAGTGCACAAAGAACATTCTCCAGGATAGATCATTTCTTGGGTCACAAATCAAGCCTCAGTAAACTTAAGAAAACTGAAATCATATCAAGCATCTTTTCTGACCACAATGCTATAAGATTAGAAATGAATTACAGGGGAAAAACAGTAAAAAACACAAACACATGGAAGCTAAACACTACGTTACTAAATAACCAAGAGATCACTGAAGAAATCAAAGAGGAAATCAGAAAATACCTAGAGACAAATGACAATGAAAACACGACAATCTAAAACGTATGGGATGCAGCAAAAGCAGTTCTAAGAGGGAAGTTTATAGCTATACAAGCCTACCTCAAGAAACAAGAAAAATCTCTAGTAAACAAGCTAACCCTACACCTAAGAACTAGAGAAAGAAGAACAAACAAAACCCAAAGTTAGCAGAAGGAAAGAAATCATAAAGATCAGAGCAGAAATAAATGAAATAGAAACAAAGAAAACAATAGCAAAGATCAATAAAACTAAAAGCTGGTTCTTTGAGAAGATAAACAAAATTGATAAACCATTAGCCAGACTCATCAATAAAAAGAGGGAGAGGACTCAAATCAATAAAATTAGAAATGAAAAAGGAGAAGTTACAATACCACAGAAATACAAAGCATCCTACGAGACTACTACAAGCAACTCTATGACAATAAAGTGGACAACCTGGAAGAAATGGACAAATTCTTAGAAAGGTATAACCTTCCAAGACTGAACCAGGAAGAAATAGAAAATATGAACAGACCAATCACAAGAAATGAAATTGACACTGTGATTAAAAATCTTCCAACAAACAAAAGTCCGGGACCAGGTGGCTTCACAGGTGAATTCTATCAAGCATTTAGAGAAGAGCTAACACCCATCCTTCTCAAACTCTTCCCAAAAATTGTAGAGGAAGGAGCACTCCCAAACTCATTCTATGAGGCCACCAACACCCTAATACCAAAACCAGACAAAGATACTACAAAACAAGAAAATTACAGATCAATATCACTGATGAATATAGATGCAAAAATCCTCAACAAATTACTAGCAAACAGAATCCAACAACACATTAAAAGGAGCATACACCACGATCAAGTGGGATTTATCCCAGGGATGCAAGCATTCTTCAATATATGCAAATCAATCAATGTGATACACCATATTAACAAATTGAAGAATAAAAACCATATGATCATCTCAATAGATGCAGAAAAAGCTTTTGACAAAATTCAACACCCATCTATGATAAAAACTCTCCAGAAAGTGGGCATAGAGGGAACCTAGCTCAACATAATAAAGTCCATATACGACAAACCCACAGCAAACATCATTCTCAATGGTGAAAATCTAAAAGCATTTCCTCTAAGATCAGGAACAAGACAAGGATGTCCACTCTTACTGCTGTTATTCAACATAGTTTTGGAAGTCCTAGCCTCGGCAATCAGAGAAGAAAAAGAAATAAAAGGAATACAAATTGGAAAAGAAGAAGTAAAACTGTCACTGTTTGCAGATGACATGATACTATACATAGAGAATCCTAAAGATGCCACCAGGAAACCAGAGCTAATCAATGAATTGGGTAAAGTTGCAGGATAGAAAATTAATGCACAGAAATCTCTTGCATTCCTATACACTAATGATGAAGTATCTGAAAGAGAAATTAAGGAAACACTCCCATTTACCATTGCAACAAAAAGAATAAAATACCTAGGAATAAACCTACCTAAGGAGACAAAAGACCTGTATGCAGAAAACTATAAGACACTGATGAAAGAAATTAAAGATGATACAAACAGTTGGAGAGATATACCATGTTCTTGGATTGGAAGTATCAATATTGTGAAAATGACTATACTACCCAAAGAAATCTACAGATTCAATGCAATCCCTATCAAATTATCAATGGCATTTTTTACAGAACTAGAACCAAAAATCTTAAAATTTGTATGGAGACAAAAAAGACCCCCAATAGCCAAAGCAATCTTGAGGGAAAAATATGGAGGTAGAGGAATCAGACCCCCTGACTTCAGACTATACTACAAAGCTACAGTAATCAAGACAATATGGTACTGGCACAAAAACAGAAACATAGATCAATGGAACAAGATAGAAAGCCCAGAGGTAAACCCATGCACCTATGGTCAACTAATCTATGACAGAGGAGGCAAGGATATACAATGGAGAAAAGACAGTCTCTTCAATAAGTGGTGCTGGGAAAACTGGACAGCTACATATAAAAGAAAGAAATTAGAACACTCCCTAACACCATACACAAAAATAAACTCAAAATGGATTTGAGACCTAAATGTAAGACCAGACACTATAAAACTCTTAGAGGAAAACATAGAAAGAACACTCTTTGACATAAATCACAGCAAGATCTTTTTTGATCCACCTCCTAGAGTAATGGAAAAAAAAAAACAAAAATAAACAAATGGAACCTAATGAAACTTAAAAGCTTTTGCACAGCAAGGAAACCATAAACAAGATGAAAAGACAACCCTCAGAATGGGAGAAAATATTTGCAAAGGAATCAACGGACAAAGGATTAATCTCCAAACTATAAAAACAGCTCATGTAGCTCGATATTAAAAAAACAAACAACCCAATCCAAAAATGGTCAGAAGACCTAAATAGACATCTTTCTAAAGAAGACATACAGATGGCCAAGAGGCACATGAAAATTTGTTCAACATCACTAATTATTAGAGAAATGCAAATCAAAATTACAATGAGGTATCACCTCACACCAGTTAGAATGGGCATCATCAGAAAATCTACAAACAACAAATGCTGGAGAGGGTGTGGAGAAAAGGGAATCCTCTTGCACTGTTGGTGGGAATGTAAATTGATACAGCCACCATGGAGAACAGTATGGAGGTTCCTTAAAAAACTGAAAATAGTATTACCGTATGATCCAGCAATCTCACTACTGGGCATATACCCAGAGAAAACCACAATTCAAAAAGACACATGCACCCCAATGTTCATTGCAACACTATTTATAATAACCAGGTCATGGAAGCAACCTAAATGCCCATCGACAGACGAATGGATAAATAAGTTGTGGTACGTATATACAATGGAATATTACTCAGCCATAAAAAGGAACGAAATTGGGTCATTTGTTGAGATGTGGATGGATCTAGAGACTGTCATACAGAGTGAAGTAAGTCAGAAAGAGCAAAACAAATATCATATATTAACGCATGCATTTGGAACCTAGAAAAATGGTACAGATGAACCGTTTTTCAGGGCAGAAATTGCGACACAGATAGAACAAACGTATGGACACCAAGGGGGGAAAGCCATGAGGGGTTGGGGTTGGTGGTGTGCTGAATTGGGTGATTGGGATTGACATGTATACACTGATGTGTATAAAATAGAACACTAATAAGAACCTGCTGTATAAAAAAAAACAACAACAAAAAAAACCAAAACACCTTAAGAAAACATAGTTGTCTCAAACAGTGATACCTATCCTGCTCCTATTAGCAGAACAAAGTTCATGATGGAGTCGTACTGAACTCTCTCTGGTAAATATAAGTGGTCAAGTGCCCTTTTCTTGGCTCAAATAAAGTGACTTTTCTTCAGTGATCATCTGACTCAAAGTCTTTTTCCATTGTAACAGGGTAATTAGTAATGAATCATTTTAGAATTACAATTCCTAAGCATTTCTTTTTTTTTTAGAATTCTATCTCCTCTAAATACTTTCTCATCAAACAGACCTTTATCCTGTGTGCACTGGTCATGTTGGGTTACACCATGTTGTGTCTACAAACCACCCCAAAATCTTAGTGGCTTAAAACAACAGAGTGTTATTTCTTAGCCACCCTCTTGGTTCATTAAGCATCCATTTTCATCCTCACTCCAAGATGCAGGCTGAAGGAACCTGAGTACTGGAATACACCAGTGACCATGGCAAGGGGAGAATATGGTGAACTGAGCACTAACTGTGAAAAGACTTGGTGTGTAATTATGCACATCCTTCCTACTCACATAACAAGGGTCAAACCTAGTCACACACTGCTAATGGGTACAGGTTTCTTTTTGTAGTGATAACAATGTTCCAAAGTTAATGGTGCTGGATGCATAACTGAAAAAATACTAAGATGCACTGAACTGTATTCTTTAAAAGGGTGAATTTTATGAGAATTATATCTCAATAAAATTGTTATAAAAAGAGTCTAAACCAAAGTTTTAAAAAAAGAACTAGCCACATAGCCACACCTAATATAGTCCTACTATATTCCTTGAAGGAAGAAAACTAGAATATAACTGCAGTAACTGCCATACTCGTCTTTGTTTGCAAATTCTATTAAAGGCCACCTATGATGAAAGTTATTTTTATTTCCTGATAGCGAATATAAGCTATTCAAATAAAATGCTGATTTTATTACTGAAATCTCAGGATTCTAATGTAGAGATTCCAAATACAGATGTTATGTAAACAAATAAATTATATACATAGTCTTGTCTCTAATGTTTGCAGGGCCCTGTCGAGAGTGAAAATGGATTTCAATATACCATATACCTAAATATTTAGAAGTTATAAATTGAGCTAATAAACTATTCCTACCTTGGCAAATATGCCTTAAGGTTCCTAGAATTCTTGGACTCTTCAAGCTTCACACTAATGAGTGGCAAAGCAGGGAGAGCTGGTCATAGAGAGTTCTTTGTCTCAACTCCATCCTCTCCCAAGAACAACTCTCCCCCCTCCATTGCTGCCCCTCTCCCCCATTCAAGCTCCTTTGACCAGCCCAAGCCTTTGGGATGTGCTCTCCACCTCTCTGTCCACCCCTCTAGGAGGCAGGCCTTTGAAGAGGTTCTCCAGGAGGGGAGGGGCACATCCCTGAGCCCTGTGATCTTTTCATCCTACAGGGAGGAACATATGCTCAAGGGGGACAGAGCCTAGCCCTCAAGCAAAGGGTCGAGAGTGAGGTCCCTCTTGCCTGGATTTAAGGGAGGTTTTCTATAAGTATATAGTAAAATTTTGACCAAAAAAATTCCAGTGTCTTTATGAGGTTTTATATGCCACCTTGTGGTATTTTTATGAACACTTAAAACAATGATATAGAAAGAAATGGAAATGCTAAGCTATAATAAAGGAAAAAAATTTTTGAACAATTTCCTCATTTGAAAAGTTATTTTTAAATATCATAATTAACATTCCAAGTGTAAATTTTTTCTTATATCACCATCCTTAAAAAAGAAGTAACTCACTAAGATTTACAAAATAAAACTTACTAGATATTTAGTTATGGGATTCATTCATACACTCAAAAAAGTTATGTATTAAATGTCTACGATGTCCATGTACTGTTTTGGCACTGAGGATATATCAATGAGAAACAAATATCTCTGCCCTCCTAGAGCTTGCATTCCAATAGAATAGTGACCAGTAGTTCTTAACGAATACATTACTTACATCCAATCTTAAAATCTCATTGACAGCCTTTTGCACAGACATCTTGTTGGGATCCCGACCTTAAGCCTCTTCCACTTATTTTTTGACTGTATAGAAAGTTCTAACAGTGTTTTTGTTCAGAGGTCTAAAAAGGACTGGGCCATTTCCAGCTGGAGTTTCTAACCATTATGATTAGTAATTAAAAACAAAATAAGCATTTAAAAAGCAAATTTTTTCCAAACTTTTGGTTTCCATAAATGCATCTGTTATTGACAGGGAAATGCCAGCTTTGTGCAATGTTACAATTGATATTAAACAGGCAAGGATCAATTCAATGTCATCAAATTAGAAAGTATCTAAATTGGTAGATTGCCCTGAACATGAGGACCAGATCAAATGGTTCTCCTGCTTCCTCTAATCCCTCAATTTCCTCCTCTCTCCCCTTTCTTACTTCCTCACCCCCCATTAATACTAGTTCCTGGGCTTCCCTGGTGGCACAGTGGTTGAGAGTCCGCCTGCTGATGCAGGGGACACGGGTTCATGCCCCGGTCCGGGAAGATCCCACATGCTGCAGAGCGGCTGGGCCTGTGAGCCATGGCCGCTGAGCCTGCGCGTCCGGAGCCTGTGCTCCACAACGGGAGAGGCCACAACAGTGAAAGGCCCGCGTACCAAAAAAAAAAAAAAAAAAAAAAAAAAAACCAACAAAAAAACTACTTCCTTTGTGTACTCACCCAAAACTTGTTTAGAAGTTAAGGAGCATTGGGTCCAGCGGACTTCCCTTATCTGACCGCCTCACTGTCCACACGTTGAAGGTCCTTGTGAAGAGCTCATAGTGAGGAAAGCCATTTCCTTGGCCTGGTAGGTAGCTGGAGGAGACCAGATAGCCAATGACCACTTCACTCCCTCCTCTCCCCCCACATTCCAATGAAGCCTCTGTTAGTTCTGAGAAGAGGTCCCAGGAAATGAAGTGGCGAACAGAAGAGAAATGAAAGGAAAGGGAATCTGACTTCCTTCCTTCCTGTGTGTTATTTTGAAATAGAGGTGAAGAAAAAAATACTAAATGGAATAGTTCTCTTCCTCCAATATGTTTTCCTACTGCATTGTAATATATAATCTACAGTCTCTGGATTTCTGGAGAGTGTTTTATTCTGGGTTTTTGCTCTTTCCATTTAGAATTTCATCCTTACAAACATATGCATGTATTATTCAGTTAACAATTTTATGTGGTAAATAAACAGTGGTAAAATAATCATAGTGGTGGTTTATGTTACTTGGTCATAGCTAGAAACAAGTCAGTGGCAAATCTGCCTAGACTTTGAGAATAGGACTTACAGTCAATCCCCTGTTAAGCCACACTGATCACAAACTATGTTTAATAATCACTAATTCTACCTGAGGTAGTTAATGTTATCAGTTAAAAGAGTAATGATTTCTTTTTATGTAATGTGAAAAGTCATAAAATCAAGAATATATAAAAACTCTTATAACTCAACACACAAAAAGACAAGAACCCTATTTAAAAATGGGCAAAAGACTTGATTATACATTTCTCTAAAGAAGATATACAAATGAGATACCACTTCACACTTACTAGAATGGCTGTGATAGTTGGGGGAAAGAAAAAAGGAAAATAAGAAGTGTTGATGAGAATGTGGAGAAATTGGAAACCTTGTATATTGCTGATAGGAATGTAAAATGGTTCAGCCACTATGGGAAACTGTTTGTTCCTCAAAAAGCTAAACATAGTATTACCATATGACCCAGCAATTCCACTTGTAGGTATATACCCAAAGGAATTGAAAACAGGGACTGGAACAGATAATTGTATGCCAATGTTTATTGTAGCATTATTCAATAGCCAAAAGGTAGAAACAGCCTAAGTGTCTATCAACAGATGAATGAATAAATAAAATGTGGTATATACATGCAGTGGAATATTATTCGGCCATCAAAAGGAATGAATTTCTGAATAATGCTACATGATTGACCCTTGAAGACATTATGCTAAGTGAAATATGTCAGGCAAAAGATGAAAAATATTGTGTGATTCCACCTACATGAAATATCTAGAATAGGCAAATTCATAGAGATAGAAAATAGATCAGTGTTTACCAGGGAATAGGGGAGGGGAAATGGGGAGTTGATGATTAATGGCTACAAGGTTTCTGTTTGAAGTAATGAAGACATTTTGGGAATTGTAGTAATGGTTGCACAACGTTGTGAATGTAATTAATGTCACTGAACTGTACACTTAAAATGGTTACAATGGCAACATTTATGTTATATATATTTTACCACAATTTAGAAAAATTAATAATGTAATATACCAAAAACTACTGAGTTATTCACTTTAAATTGGTGAATTGTATGGTATGTGAATTGTATCTTAATAAAGCTGTTTTTAAAAGTTTGTGGGATGTAGCTCAAATTGTGCTTAGATGAAAATTTATGACCTACATGATTATACTGGAAAAAAATAAAGGCTATAAAGTAATGAGCTAAGCATCCAACTTAATGTGGTATAAAAAGAACAAGTGAATAAGCCTAAAGAAAATAGGTTTGAAATCATGAACATAATAGAAATTAATGGAATAGAAAATAAGCCTATGACAGGATGAACTGAGCCAAAATTGCTTTTCTGAAAACACTAATAAATTGAGACAAATCTAGCAAGTTCTAATTAAGAAAATAATCTTAGAGAATTTATAAACAATATTGTGATATAAAAAGGGTCAGAACCACATATAATGCAGATATTTAAAAGATAAATGATATTATAACTTTATTCTAATAATTTTGAAACCTTAATAAAACTGATAAATTATAGAAAAATTTAACCTGCAAAAGTGGTTCAAGAAGAAATAATAAGCCATATGATTTTACCAAACATTTATAACAAAATTTAAGGAGTACATAATTTTAATCTTACACCAATTATTCATGGTGTAGAAGCAGAAGGACTGCTCCTTAAATCTTTGTCATGAGGGTAGCATAATCTTGATACCAAAATCTGCAAAGGACAGAATGAGAAAGGAAAATAACAGGTCATTCTCCCATGAACACAAAGACCTAAAAATAAATTAGCAAACCAAATCCAGTGACCTATAAAAATATGCATTATGACCAAATTGAGTGGATCCCCAAAATGCAAGTTTGGTTTAATTAATGACTGCATTTCTAAGAGATCTGGCAAAAAAGAGATGAAACACACAAAACATTTTAACTGAGGAGAATTTAAGGAACTATTTAAAGATTAATGGAACCCACAAGGGACGGTGGGACATTTAGTAACTAGCAATAGCCAGAAACCTCTAGGCTTGAAGGGGCAAAGAGTGAAAATGTCCACTGAGAGACGAATTCATGGAAAAGAGTTTAACCATCAGTGGTGGTAGTCATAGAGGAAAGCAACCTCTGCCAGAACAATACAAGTTAGAACAGTAACCATCATTGTTAAAACTGTGACCATAGCAGGGTACAACCCTCCCATCTCCTGCTAGAGCCTCTCATTTGTTAGCCCCCATAGGAAGTCAGTGTCAGGGAGCTTGGGGATGCAAGCTGTTAAGATCAGCCTCCTAGGAAACAGAGCAGAAAAGGGCAGAGAATGGATGTTGGCATGTGATTTGAGAAGAACAGGCAAAACCACATGATCAGATGTAAAAAAGAAAAGTCACATAATCATCTAGTTAGGTGGCAAACATTTTCTGTAAAGAGCTTAGCTAGATAGTAAATATTTTTCAGCTTTGCAAACCAAACATTCTGTTGGAACTACACAATTCTGCCATTGTAGTGTAAGCAGCCATATATTCACACTAAACAAGTGGGTGTGTCTGTTTTCCAGTAAAATTTTATTTCCCCCCAAAAAATTGTGGACTGGATTTGGCCTGTGGGGTAGTGGTTTGTAGACTCTTGATCTAGTAGATGCAGAAGAAGTATTTGCTGAATGTTAACATCCATGTGAAATTAAAAAAAATTCTTGGCAAACTCAGAAGGGCATTTCCTTATCCTGATAAAGTGTATTTTATTAAGAAAACAACTATAGTAAGCATTTATACTGAATGAAGCATATATTAAAAGGATTCTCTTTAAGATCATGAACAAGACAAGATTACTACTATTGTATTGGAGGCTATAGCCAGCAAGAAAAGGAAAAGTTATAAGAATTAGAAAGAAAACTAATCTTGTTTGCAATAGAAATAATTATCTACCTAAAGAACTAATATAAGTAAATATGAAAAAGATAACCCAATATAAAAATGGGCAATAGTCTTGAATTGGTATTTCATAGAAGAGAAAGAGAACGGCTCCTACAAGTATCTTTTGTTTGCTCCTATATACCAACTTCCCACTGTTCTTCACCTTGTGCTCCGCGCAGGATCCTGGCCTCAGCAGAGTTCCAGGTGGATTTGGCCAATGGGGATTCCTGGCAAAAGATCAGAAGGAAGGAGGAAAATGAGGTTGAGATATTTGTTCTTCTTGTCCGCGTCCTCATTCTGGCTGTTACTTTCAAGAAAAGGCCCCTGCTTTACAGTACTCTGCTCTTCTGGGTTTCCAGTAACCTCTTCTTCCTCTGGTCCTTTTGGATCTAGGTGTGGAGTTAGGTCTATTGGTAACAGTCTGGGTTTTGCCTACATCCCATACACATCTTTGTACTTAGTCCCTTTGATTATGCTAACTTGTCATTTGTTTACTGTTGAAATCCAGATACAACCAATAAACACATTATAAGATGTTCAATCTCATTAATAGCCAGAAAAAAATGCAAATTAAAACCATTATTAAAAATGATTTAAAACCTACCAGATTGGGGATAATTTAAAATATTGACAAGGATGAGAACAGACAATACAATTATACATTATTGGTGAGTGTATAAATTGATACAACCATTTTTGAAAAAACAATTTAGTATTATATAGCAAAGTTGAAGATTCACAAGCCTATAATCCAGCAATTTTGCACCAGGAGCCATGTTCAAGGAGGAATTTTTGTAATAGCAAAACATTGGAAACAACATAGATATCTATCAACAGAATGGATAAGTGGATTGTGGCTTATTCATACAATGGAATACTTAATAGCAATGAAAATCAATAAATTACAGGTACATAAAAAAGCACGGAGGAAGTCAAGAACACAAAAGGGAGCAGAAAAATCAACTTAAAGAAGGTGAGACATGGGCAAAGATTTGAAGAAAGTGAGAAAAGGAGGCATGTGCATATCTGGGGGGAAAGCATTCCAGAGGAGAAGAAACAGCAAGTGCAAAGGTGCTGAGGTGTTTGTGTTTGGTGTTTTGAGGAACAGTAAGGGGCCAAGGAGACTTAGAGTAAGAGGGAATACTGTATAACTAAAGATCAGAGAGGCAAAGGGGTAGAATAAGTTGTTTCAGGCCTTGTAGGCCATTGTATGGAATCTGTTTTTAGTGTGAGTAATATGGTAACTCACTGAAAGTATTTGAGAAAAGTGACACGATCTGATGTGTTTTTAGATAATCGCTTTGGAAGCTGGAATGAAAATGGACTGAGAAAGGGCGATGGAGGACTGAGAAAGGTTAGGAGGATGTTCCAATAATTCAGGTGAGAGATGACATAGCACTGGTAGCAGTGGGGTGTAGCGAGAAATGCTTAGTATCTGTTATATTTTAAAGCTAGTTTACATGGAATTTGCTTATATTGAATGTAGGTATCTAGAGGAAGACAGGAGTCTGTGATGACTCTAAACTTTTTAGGTTTGCAAAACCAGAAGGATGGAGTTGCCACTAAATGAGATGAGGAAGAGTTTGAAGAGGTGGGTTTGGGAAAGAAGAAAGAACTTCAGTTTTGAACATGTTGCATTTGAGGTAAACATGCAGATGGATATGTTGGGTAGACATTTGGATATAAGAGCCTGAAGTTCAAGAGATAGGAATTCAGCATTCGTTCATGCACATTTCAGAACTCTCCAAAATAAAACTTTAATATGCATCCTTTTGGGAGACCAAGACATTCTCTTTGCTGCAGAGAACTGGACTTGCTGTCAAGCCACCACACTTCCCGTTAATTATTGCCGAGGCAGCGATCCAAGCATCTGGTGATTTATTACACACACTTGATGGCATTATTTATACTACCTGGCAGAGCAAACTGATGCTTAAGCAAGGTTCCTAGCTTTATGAATGATGGCAGCAGAGCATTCAACTCCCTTCCCCCTTTTGATGGATATAGCTGATGCTAACATCACATTTAAGAGACTACAAATAAAGCAGGTAAGTTCTCAAGAATCTCATTCTCATCCGCCAGTGGAAACTGAATGAGGCAGAACATTAGCCTCTGCAGTAACTTATTATTTTGCCATCACATAGTACTTTGTCTTTCCTAAGGAATTTGCAATCCAATGTAATTTACATAGAATTTCTGAAATTGTTCTTATATCATTTTTCTATTTCCAACTCAATTTGCATTTGAAAACTGGAGAGATAAATTTTTTCCCCAGAATAAAGATCAGATTCTTTGGAATATCTTCTCAAACTTGAAGTTATTCACCCTTAATTCTAATCTTCCTTGTAATTCCTGTCAGTGAATTATAGATTCTAAAAGTCTTAGCATTGTACATAATTTTACTAAGATACCTAAATTATCAAGGTCACTGGGATACAGGGCTTTGCTGAAGCAATAAGACATTTCTGTTCACTCAGAGGAAGACAGTGTGTTTGGCTCCAGTGGTAAAAGGGTTTCATTCGAATTGTGATCAATGACTGGAAGGTCATGTACCACTAGGGAAGACAGAGTGGGCAGTGAAGGCAGCACAGCAGCAGAAAGAAGAATATTTTCTGTTCTCCCCACACACCTCGTTAGCTCTTTCCATAGTTAGCTTCACATCTCTCCCCACTAAGAGGCCTCTTGGGCTTTAGGTTTCCAATCTCACAGACTGAGTCTCCCTGAGCTGAGAAAGCTAAAGTAAGAAGTAGATCTGCCTGATGGTGGGATGCAGGGGCTGGGGGCAAGGTTTAATCCATGGCAAAAGGACACCACCTGGCAGGGAGATTCTGCTGTGGGATGACACAGACTTCCAAGCAAAAATCACCCCATGTCTGTGAGCCTCTCCCTAAGCAAGGAAGGCAATGTTGCAGGACACCTTGGGGAAAGGTATAGAACTGGCCTAAGCAGACCATCCACAGATGTTTTCACCAGTGTAGGTTAGGTAATTAACTAGGTAATTAACTAGGCCCCTGGAAAGAGTTGGAATAATTCAGTATTCAAAGGAGCCATGACACAGTTTGTGGAAGCCAAGAATGCATTTCCACTTGGCCCAGCTGTGACTGGGAGTTTTCAGGCCTTGGAGATGGACAGTGATTTATCTGGCTTGAAGGTTATTGGACAGTTTTTTTTCTTTTTTAAGAGCTTTGTTGAGATAGTTTACATACCATACAATTCACTCATTTAAGGTGAAAAGTCAAAGGCTTTTAGCATTCAGAGCTGTGATTTTAGTCATGTAATAGAGAAACTCTAACTGTAAACAACTTGAAACCAGCTGTCTGAGGGGTGGCAGTAAAGAGCAGAAGAGAGGGATGCCTGCTAGCTGCACTCCCCTGTTTATTATTACTCCTCTTTTTCCTCTTCTGCTTCCCCGGAATCCATGCTCATCTCTTTGTAATCTTTCTCTAGACCTGCAAGGCCCTCTTGGGCCTCAGAGAGCTTTCCTTGCTCCAAGCCTCCCGCATCTTAGCAGTGCACAAAGGTTTGCTCTGTGTGTCTAAGATCAAACTTATGGTCCGGGTGGGTCCAGGCCTCGGCGAGGGCAGTGGTGTCACTTTTATTTTTTAAAATGGCAATAGATAAGCATTCAGTAATTTCTGAATGGCATTATGTATGTATGTTTATTTTTGCCTCAAGTGTTCATGTAAAAAAATAGCTAAGCAATTTCACAATTTTCTGTTTTCTGGTTAGAAAACAGCAGTTAGAGAAGAGCAGGCATGGATACTGTCAGTATCTATGTGACACCTGACGTTTCAGATATTTTCAGATACCTGCTTGGCATGTATTAAACTGCACCTGGGGCTTCCCTGGTGGCGCAGTGGTTGAGAGTCTGTCTGCCGATGCAGGGGACACAGGTTCGTGCCCCGGTCCGTGAGGATCCCACATGCCGCGGAGCGGCTGGGCCCGTGAGCCATGGCCACTGAGCCTGCGCGTCCGGAGACTGTGCTCCGCAACGGGAGAAGCCACAACAGTGAGAGGTCCGCGTACCGCAAAAAAAAAAAAAAAGCTAAAAAAATAAAACTGCACCCTGCAGGCTTGCAAGCCTTGTAGTTGCACAGCCTCGAGACTGAAGTAAGAGCTCAGAGACAGCGACAGTGACAGCAACATCAATGGTTTATTGGATGGGAGATCTTACTCGTCTGAAGCAAAAAGGTCCTGGAGTGACCTCCCCACGGTATACAGCAGGCAGAACAAGGCAGACTGCTTGTGGGAGAAAGAGGCTACCATTTATAGAGGGAATTGATATCAGTTCGGCTCATCAGTTACCAGAGAAACCGGCAGCTAGGGGCATGTCCTCACAGACCCCTCAGGTTAACAAGTATCACAAGGGCAGATGTTTCTCTTTAATAAACTAGCAGGTGGAGCCACCTGGCCTAAGGATTAGAACAATCACCAGCTTGGGCAGGGGACAAGCACGTTCAAGTGTGTAGGGACTGGCGGAGCAAGGGATGTACAAAGAGCAAGGGCACAGCTGTCTTGAATGACCTGACTGTATACTCCACCCATACAGACCCTGCATGACCCTTACAATCTTGGTCCAACCCTCTTCCTCGCTACCCCTGGAGTCAGTTATGTAGAGGTGCACTGCAACCAAATACCACAAATGCAATACAGGTAATAGCAGCTAAAGAGTATCAAGAGTTCAAGAGCCAGTGCTAACTGCGTCAATTTTTCACAGAAGTTCAGAGGACGACACCAACGTCTCGTTGTAGACTCCACAATCAGATTCATTTCACAGTGAGGCCACTGTTGTCACCCAGTCAGAAGAAATTCCCTCCACTCAGACTAGGGATGAAATGGAAGATGTTTAACAGGCACAATGCAGGGAAGATCATGACCATTAAGTAAAAAAAACAGCAGTGACCACATTCTGAGATAATACCACCCCGTGTGTCGTTTTTGTCCTGACCTGCAGAACCGTCCCGCCTGTTCACCCTCGGAGCCCACAGCCCAAGCTGAATCCTGGACAGGCAGTGTAATATAATGGTGCCTTTCTCCAGTAGAGGGCCTGGATTAATTACTTTAGCAGTCTTAGGCGAGGCTGGTAGAACACCGGTGAAATCGGTAAATCTCTTTCTAATCCTCTTCCCCACAGGGCAGCAAATCCAAACCACCGGGGACTCACCTGCCGGTCCCAGAACCATTTTTTTTTGTTGTTGTTGTTGCGGTACGCGGGCCTCTCACTGTTGTGGCCTCTCCTGTTGTGGAGCACAGGCTCCAGACGCGCAGGCTCAGCGGCCATGGCTCACGGACCCAACGGCTCCGCGGCACGTGGGATCCTCCCGGACCGGGGCACGAACCCGTGTCCCCTGCATCGGCAGGCGGACTCCCAACCACTGTGCCACCAGGGAAGTCCCCAGAGCCATTTTATAATGTGTTCCCCTGCGGGTAGCTCCCGTGGCAAGGGCAGAAGTGAGCTATTGTCCCGACTGATAGTTGGCAACGGTCTGGTGGTCAACAGCTGAACTTGGCTGGTGTTGACTAGTTGCCTCTGGGTTAACACGGCCTAGGCACTGGGATGATTGCTCCTGGATGTTCAGTTATAGCTCATACGGCTTGAGTTAGCCTCCTGGTCCACACATTGAGAGATCAGATTTCTGGCTCACTCTTAATTTAAGTCCATTCATCCTTTTGATTATCTAGCAGCAGTGGGGTTCTAAGGCAGGTGGAAATGCCAGTGTATGGCTTTTTTATCAGCTCATTCCTGAACTTCATGGCCTGTGAAATGGGCTCTTTGGTCACTATTGATGTCCATTTGGGTCCCCTATTTCACACATAGCTGTTCTAGACCCGGAACAGTGTTGTTTTGCCTTGCTCCAGGACTCGGGTAAGCGTTTTGTAATGTCTCCCACCTGTTTATGATGCATTGTAGACTGCATATAGCTGTTGTTCCTTCACACTATATGATTGCTCTGTCCCCTTCCATAGGTGGGATCAGAAACCCAAGAGTGCTCTTTTTATTATTTTGCTCTCAGAACAGGCCCCAACCAAACCCTTCGGGAAAACTGGTCACGTCAAATACACAAGCCTATATCTGAGTTAATATTACTAAAGCCTGTGTCTGTAATTGTTTAAGGGTAATGGGTTGGGGGTATCCAGGTTCTTGCATTTTATCTGTACTCACCAGCTATCCCACTGCAGTCAGATGAGTGCAAGGCTCCGAGGTTAACAGGATGTCACCAATATAATGGAAGAGAAAGACATCTCTCATGGTAGACAGCTGTCACAGGGCCCCAGATGCTAGTGGACGGCCACTTCTGAATTACCCCTGCAACCTTCCATTCTCCGTCCTTATTTCTCGACAGCTTGGTGCTCACGGGAGTTTCCCCGGCCTCCTGGCTGGCTCATTAGTTATTGCGCTGCACCCCGCAGGCCTGCAAGCCTTTGTAGTTGCCCAGCCACAAGACCAAAGTAAGAGCCCAGAGCCAGTGACAGAAACATCAGTGATTATTGGACAGGGGACTCTAACTTGTCTGAAACCAAAAGTTCTGCAGCAACACGCCTACTGTGGACGGCTGGGGGCAAGCAGCATATGGCAGCAATCTATGCTACTTGGGAAGAAGGAGGCTACCAATTATAGGGGAATTGATGTCAGGTTGGCTCATCAGTTACCAGGGAAACTGGCAGAGGGGCATGACCCTCACAGCCCCTCAGGTTAATGTCCATCACCAGGGCAGATGTTTCCCTTTAATAAACTAGCAGGTGGAGCCGTGTAAGCGAAGCAGGCACTGGTGGAGCAGGGGATGTACAAAGAGCAAGAGAACAGCCATCTTGAGTGGCCTGATTGTACAGCAGGATGTAACCATAAAAACTAGATGACTAGCAGCATTTTAAATTATTCTTCTTGAAGACAGAGCCGTCATTCACTGAATAGCACCTCTTTCATGAGTGCAAAAATCCATGCAAAATTTTTACTAAGTTTTACCACCAGATGTCAGCCATTCACTGCACTGGTAACAACCACCCTGAAGCAATCTTGAGAAATCTATAAATGTGGATGTCTCTTTCGTTGCTCTTTCCTTCTGTCTCTCTTTCACCCCTTCCTGCTAATGACTGTCAGTCTATCAATCAATCCTCTATTGATCTAGCATCAATTTATTTACTTGTAATGCACATATTTATTTTTATCTATCTAAATAATAAAAGGGATATACTAGGTATTTTAAGAAAAGTAACATGATAAAGAGTTTAACTACTTACACATACAAATGTGAAAACTTCACTAAAAACATTTTCTAAACTTTGGTATGTAATTCAGACTCTTTTCAGCCCAGGAACTGTGGGACCAATGCAATGTTTTGCAGCCTTTGTTTTCAGAACATATTTTCAGCTGTCACCTGGAAGTTTTGTTTTCTGGAACTTTTTTTAGATTCTTGTTGTTACTCTGGAATTACATTCTTATTGAAAAAGTATCAACAATATATTGAGAAAACCATACAATACTTGATTTTTAGAAAGGCTCTAGGGTGTTTGATTAAAAAGCTATTGCAGGGCTTCCCTGGTGGTGCAGTGGTTGGGGGTCCGCCTGCCGATGCAGGGGACGCGGGTTCGTGCCCCAGTCTGGGAGGGTCCCACGTGCCACGGAGCGGCGGGGCCCATGGGCCATGGTCGCTGGGCCTGCGCATCCGGAGTCTGTGCTCCGCAACGGGAGAGGCCACGGCGGTGAGAGGCCCGCGTACCGCAAAAAAGAAAGAAAAAACGTGAATGGATTAAATACTCCAACCAAAAGACACAAGCTCGCTGAATGGATACAGAAACAAGACCCATCTATATGCTGTCTACAAGAGACCCACTTCAGACCTAGGGACACATACAGACTGAAAGTGAAGGGATGGAAAAAGACATGTCATGCAAATGGAAATCAAAAGAAAGTGGAATAGCAATACTCATATCAGATAAAATAGACTTTAAAATAAAGAATGTTACAAGAGACAAGGGGGGACACTACATTATGATCAAGGGATCAGTCCAAGAAGAAGATATAACAATTATAAATATATATGCACCCAACATAGGAGCACCTCAATACATAAGGCAAATGCTAACAGTTATAATAGAGGAAATTGACAGTAACATAATAATAGTGGGGGACTTTAACACCTCACTTACACCAATGGACAGACCATCCAGACAGAAAATTAATAAGGAAACAAAAGCTTTAAATGGCACAATAGACCAGATAGATTTAACTGATATTTGTAGGACATTCCATCCAAAAACAGCAGATTACACTTTCTTCTCAAGTGCACATGGAACATTCTCCAGGATAGATCACATCTTGGGTTACAAATCGAGCCTTTGTAAATTTAAGAAAATTGATATCATATCAAGCATCTTTTCCGACCACAAAGCTATAAGATTAGAAATCAATTACAGGGAAAAAAACGTAAAAAACACAAACACATGGATGTTAAACAGTATGTTACTAAATAACCAAGAGATCACTAAAGAAATCAAAGAAGATTTCAAAAGAATACGGAGAGAAAAATGACAATGAAAACACGACGATCCAAAACCTATGGGATGCAGCAAAAGCAGTTCTAAGAAGGAAGCTTATAGCAATATAATCCTACCTCAAGAAATAAGAAAAATCTCAAATAACCAATCTACCCTTACACCTAAAGGAATTAGAAAGAGGACAACAAACAAAACCCAAAGTTACTAGAAAGAAAGAACTCATAAAGATCAGAGTAGAAATAAATGAAATAGAAACAAAGAAAACAGTAGCAAAGATTAATAAAACTAAAAGCTGCTTCTTTGAGAAGATAAACAAAATTGATAAACCTTTAGCCAGACTCATCAAGAAAAAGAGGGAGAGGACTCAAATCAATAAAATTGGAAATGAAAAAGCAGAAGTTACCACAGACACCACAGAAATACAAAGCATACTAAGAGACTACTACAAGCAACTCTATGCCAATAAAATGGACAACCTGGAAGAAAGGACAAATTCTTAGAAAGGTATAACCTTCCAAGACTGAACCAGGAAGAAATAGAAAATATGAACAGACCAATCACAAGTACTGAAATTGACACTGTGATTAAAAATCTTCCAACAAACAAAAGTCCAGGACCAGATGACTTCACAGGTGAATTCTAGCAAATATTTAGAGAAGAGCTAACATCCATCCTTCTCAAACTCTTCCAAAAATTTGCAGAGGAAGGAGCACTCCCAATCTCATTCTATGAGGCCACCATCACCTTGATACCAAACCAGACAGAGATTATTATAAAAAAAAATTACACATGAATATCACTGAAGAATAGAGATGCAAAAATCCTCAACACACTACTAGCAAACAGAATCCCACAACACAATGAAAGGATCATACACCATGATAAAGTGGGATTTATCCCAGGAATACAAGGATTCTTCAATATATGCAAATCAACCAATGTGATATACCACATTAACAAATTGAAGAAAAACCACATGATCATCATTAATAGATGCAGAAAAAGCTTTTGACAAAATTCAACACCCATTTGTGATAAAAACCCTGCAGAAAGTAGGCATGGAGGCAAATTTCCTCAACATAATAAAGGCCATATATGACAAACCCACAGCCAACATCATCCTCAATGGTGAAAACTGAAAGCATTTCCACTAAGATCAGGAACAAGACAAGGTTGCCCACTCTCACCACTCTTATTCAACATAGTTTTGTAAGTTTTAGCCACAGCAATCAGAGAAGAAAAAGAAATAAAAGGAATACAAATTGGAAAAGAAGAAGTAAAGCTGTCACTGTTTGCAGATGACATGATACTATGCATACAGAATCCTAAAGATGCCACCAGAAAACTACTAGAGCTAATCAATGAATCTGGTAAAGTTTCAGGACACAAAATTTATGCACAGAAATCCCTTGCATTCCTATATGCTAACAATGAAATATCAGAAAGGGAAATTAAGGAAACACTCCCGTTCACCATTGCAACAAAAAGAATAAAATGTCTAGGAATAAAGCTACCTAAGGAGACAAAAGACCTGTATGAAGAAAATTATAAGACACTGATGAAAGAAATTAAAGATGATACAAACAGATGGAGAGATACACCATGTTCTTGGATTGGAGGAATCAACACTGTGAAGATGACTATACTACCCAAAGAAATCTACAGGTTCAATGCAATCCCTATCAAATTACCAATGGCATATTTTACAAAACTAGAACAAAAAATCTTAAAATCTGTATGGAGACAAAAAAGTCCCCCAATAGCCAAAGCAATCTTGAGGGAAAAATATGGAGGTGGAGGAATCAGACCCCCTGACTTCAGACTATACTACAAAGCTACAGTAATCAAGACAATATGGTACTGGCACAAAAACAGAAACATAGATCAATGGAACAGGATAGAAAGCCCAGAGGTAAACCCATGTACCTATGGTCAACTAATCTATGATAACGGTGGCATGGATATACAATGGAGGAAAGACAGTCTCTTCAATAAGTGGTGCTGGGAAAACTGGACAGCTACATATAAAAGAATGAAATTAGAACACTCCCTAACACCATACACAAAAATAAACTCAAAATGGATTTAAGGCCTAAATGTGAGACCAGACACTATAAATCTCAGAGGAAAACACAGGAAGAACACTCTGACATAAATCACAGCAAGATCTTTTTTGATCCACCTCCTAGAGTAATGGAAATAAAAACAAAAATAAACAAGTGGGACCAAATGAAACTTAAAAGCTTTTGCACAGCAAAGGAAACTATAAAGAAGATGAAAAGACAACCCTCAGAATGGGAGAAAATATTTGCAAAGGAATCAACAGACAAAGGATTAATCTCCAAAATTTATAAGCAGCTCATGCAGCTCAATATTAAAAAAACAAACAACCCAATCCAAAAATGGTCAGAAGACCTAGACATCTTTCTAAAGAAGACATACAGATGGCCAAGAAGCACATGAAAATTTGCTCAACATCACTAATTATTAGAGAAATGCAAATCAAAACTACAATGAGGTATCACCTCACACCAGTTAGAATGGGCATCATCAGAAATCTACAAACAACAAATGCTGGAGAGTGTGTGGAGAAAAGGGAATCCTCTTGCACTGTTGGTGGGAATGTAAATTGATACAGCCACTATGGAGAATATTATGGACGTTCCTTAAAAAACTGCAAATAGAACTACCATACGTCCCAGCAATCCCACTACTGGGCATATACCCTGAGAAAACCATAATTCAAAAAGAGTCATGTACCATTTGTTTCCATGAGCACTAAAGAAAAATGTGTATTCTGTTGTTTTTGGATGGAATGTCCTATAAATATCAATTAAGCCCATCTTGTTTAATGTATCATTTAAAGCTTGTGTTTCCTTATTTATTTTCATTTTGGATGATCTCTCTATTGGTGAAAGTGGGGTGTTAAAGTCCCCTACTATGAATGTGTTACTGTCGATTTCCCCTTTTATGGCTGTTAGTATTTGCCTTATGTATTGAGGTGCTCCTATGTTGGGTGCATAAATATTTACAATTGTTATACCTTCTTCTTGGATCAATCCCTTGATCATTATGTAGTGTCCTTCTTTGTCTCTTCTAATAGTCTTTATTTTAAAGTCTATTTCCTCTTCATTTGTTAGGTCTGGTGGGTTTTTATCTTGCTCCTTCATTTGCTGTGTGTTTTTCTGTCTTCTCATTTTGCTTATCTTACTGTGTTTGGGGTCTCCTTTTTGCACGCTGCAGGTTTGTAGTTCCCGTTGTTTTTGGTGTCTGTCCCCAGTGGCTAAGGTTGGTTCAGTGGGTTGTGTAGGCTTCCTGGTGGAGGAGACTAGTGCCTGTGTTCTGGTGGATGAGGCTGGATCTTGTCTTTCTGGTGGGCAGGTCCACGTCTGGTGGTGTGTTTTGGGGTTTCTGTGGCCTTATTATGATTTTAGGAAGCCTCTCTGCTAATGGGTGGGGTTGTGTTCCTGTCTTGCTAGTTGTTTCGCATAGGATGTCCAGCACTGTAGTTTGCTGGTCTTTGAGTGAAGCTGGTTGCTGGTGTTGAGATGGAGATCTCTGGGAGATTTTCGCCATTTGATATTATGTGGAGCTGGGAGGTCTCTTGTGGACCAGTGTCCTGAAGTTGGCTCTCCCACCTCAGAGGCACAGCACTAACTCCTGGCTGAAGCACTAAGAGCCTTTCATCCACACGGCTCCTTAATTTGGGATGATTCGTTGTCTATTCATGTATTCCACAGATGCAGGGCACATCAAGTTGATTGTGGAGCTTTAATCCACTGCTTCTGAGGCTGCTGGGAGAGATTTCCCATTCTCTTCTTTGTTCTCACAGCTCCCAGAAGCTCAGCTTTGGATTTGGCCCTGCCTCTGTGTGTAGGTCACAGGAGGGCGTCTGTTCTTCTCTCAGACAGGACGGGGTTAAAGGAGCCGCTGATTCGGGGGCTCTGGCTCACTCAGGCCGAGGGGAGGGAGGGGTACGGAGTGCGGGGCGAGCCTGCGGCGGCAAAGGCCAGCATGACGTTGCACCAGCCTGAGGCGCGCCGTGCGTTCTCTGGTGGGAATTGTCCCTGGATCCCGGGACCCTGGCAGTGGCGGGCTGCACAGGCTCCCCGGAAGGGGGGTGTGGATAGTGACCTGTGCTCGCACACAGGCTTCTTGGTAGCGGCAGCAGCAGTCTTAGCGTCTCATGCCTGTCTCTGGGGTCCGCGCTTTTAGTCGCGGCTTGCGCCCGTCTCTGGAGCTCCTTTAAGCAGCGCTCTTAATCCCCTCTCCTCGAGCACCAGGAAACAAAGAGGGAAGAAAAAGTCTCTTGCCTTTTTCGGCAGGTCCAGACTTTTCCCCAGACTCCCGCCCGGCCAGCCGTGGCGCACTAACCCCCTGCAGGCTGTGTTCTCGCCGCCAACCCCAGTCCTCTCCCTGCGCTCCGACTGAAGCCCGAGCCTCAGCTCCCAGCCCCGCCCGCCCCGGCGGGGAAGCCGACAAGCCTCCTGGGCTGGTGAGTGCCGGTCGGCCCTGATCCTCTGTGCGGGAATCTCTCCGCTTTGCCCTCCACACCCCTGTTGCTGTGGTCTCCTCCGCGGCTCCGAAGCTTCCCCCTCCGCCACCCGCAGTCTCCACCCGCGAAGCGGCTTCCTAGTGTTTGGAAACCTTTCCTCCTTCACAGCTCCCTCCCACTGGTGCAGGTCCCGTCCCTATCCTTTTATCTCTGTTTATCCTTTTTTCTTTTTCCCTACCCAGGTACGTGGGGGGTTTCTTGCCTTTTGGAAGGTCTGAGGTCTTTTGCCAGCGTTCAGTAGATGTTCTGTAGGAATTGTTCCACGTGTAGATGTATTTCTGGCGTATCTGTGGGGAGGAAGGTGATCTCCGCGTCTTACTCTTCCGCCATCTTCCCGGAAGTATTGAGCATTTGTTCTTATATTCAGTATTGCCTGGGGGCGTTTGAGACTACCTTCACGAATACATTGGTGTAGACTCAATCACTCAATTTCCCTTTTTAATGTTATAGTTTAACCATCACACACATAGCTATTTCAGTAATCCCCTTTATCTGAAAATATGGTTAATTGGTTATGGTCTTATGGTAATAGTAATGAATATCTGCTATTTTTTTCTTCCCAGAATCTACCCTATTCAACTGGCAACAGTATCTGAAATTTTCTTGGGGGAAGTGAATCCTTTATAAATCGGCAGTGTGGTTACTGTGGGACGTGACCCTGCCCAGGTTTGATGCATCACACTTTCCCTGCCCAGAGAGACTGGTTCTGAGGTTGGTGCATGAACCGGATCAGGCCAATTAGTCAACGTATTGGAACCCTTTAGAAAGAGAAGCTTTTTGTCTCAGAGTTACTGCTGGTAGGATTTAAACTTAGAGCTGCTGAATGCCACTTTTATTACCACATGTGGAAAGTCTGCATGAAAGTGAATCCTAGAGGGAGGGGAGCCAAACTGAGGGATGGAAGGAGGCAGAATCCTGATAGCATCATCTGAGTCTTGGAATCTAGCCACGCTTGGGCTTTTCAGTTATGTGTATCAGTAATAATCCTTTTTCTTGATACATTATTAGTTCCTGATTATTATTTTCATTATTATATAGTATATTATTAATTCTTAACAAATAAAAGTTGTTCTTCAGCCTATTTTTTTAGTTTTTTTTTAATTGAAGTATAGTTGATTTACAATGTTGTGTTTCAGGTGTACAGCAAAGTGATATATATATAGGTTACTATAAAATACTGATTATAGTTCAGTGTAGGTCCTTGTTAGTTGTCTATTTTATGTATAGTGGTGTGTATATGTTCCAGCATATTTGAATTGAGCTGTAATTAATGACTGAAGAAGTCTGACAAGAACTTGTTTGCAGAGCAGAGGTAGGGTCACAGATGTGGAGGGTAAACTTGTGGTTGCCGGAGGTTGGGTGGGGAGCACAGGGGGGAGGATGCGTTGGGAGATTGGGAATGACATGTATACATACTACTATATGTAAGGGTAGATAACTAATAGGGACCTGCTGTGTAGCTCGGGGAGCTCTTCTCAACACTCTAGAATGACCTGTATGGGAGGGGAATGTAAAGAGTATATATGGGTATGTGTGGCCAATTCACCTTGCTGTGCAGTAGAAACTAACACAACATTGTAGATGAACGATACTCCAATAAAAATTTTTTTTAAAAGCCTAATACAATGGCATATAAAATCATCAATTCTAGAACTTGAAATTTCAGATCATTCTGCGCTTAACCTAGTGTCTTTCCAAACTGAACATTGGCTAAGACTGGGCCATGCTAATAAATAACATTTTCTCCTTATCTAGAAGTGAGCTGTAAGAACCAGTGCAATTGTGCTGTTCCATCCACATGCATGCTTGTCCAACAGTTCCCGCACAATATCTTTTTTTCAAAAGACGTGGAGAATGTTGTAGTATAATAGAGGAAAAAACAGAGCATTCTCAATTGACTGGTTTATTTATTTTAGGAGAGAGTATGTATAACGAAATGCATTTTTGCTCAGAAATGAAAAGGGTACTCTCTGCTATTGTCAAACTTGTTTTTATAAACTCCTATTTTATATTTTACTTTGGTATATGAATCTTGAGTACTTTATTGTCAGGTCTTCATTGGTAAACCCCTTCCCTACGACAATACAGTGTGTACTCAATTTTGGAGCATGGAAAATACATGCACTTCTTTTGTACCTGTAGTTTGGATATATAATTGACATCTTTGTGCTTTGGTATTTCAAAAATTTTAAGGCCGTAATGAGGAGTCACATTTACAATCATCAATATATTCTCTACAATGAATATGCTCCCTTAATTAAATCATGATGCTGGAAAAACACACCAAATGGGTTTGGTTGATTCTTGTCTCCTTTAGATGTGATCCAACCCGCCCCCAACACTTTCACTGCCACAAAAAGAAACAACAAGAAGCAAACAAAAAAAAACACCCACAAAAAAACAAAAACACAAAGTCTAGCATGGTGACCTACTGAAGACATGATATCACTTGTATTTTATCTTTTGTCTTTGATGCTTTTTTTAAAGGAGGTTATAGGGAGGCCCCTAGTAGCCTTTCTCTGTATGCATCTAAGTTACTTCCCATGGTGGGATAATCGGTGTTAGGGAACTATAGGAAGAAGCTGCTGGTAGGTAAGTTCTGGCCCTGAAGGTAATTTGCATCTACGTTTTCTGTGATCGAAGTTTGAGGAATTGGGGTGGATCACTTCTGGGCCAAACCATCACTCTACAGAGACCACATATTTGAGAAAATGTTTTTGTGTACCTAATAATTTGTTTTAAGGCTCAGCTACTCTCTGGAGAACTGTATTTCTTGGAGACAGTCCATGGAACACCTGGATCCAAATCACCAAGGATGTTTTTAAAAAATGCAGCTCTCGGGTTTCCACTGGTGGCACAGTGGTTGAGAGTCCGCCTGCCAATGCAGGGGACACGAGTTCGTGTCCCGGTCCGGGAAGATCCCACATGCCGCGGAGCGGCTGGGCCCGTGAGCCATGGCCACTGAGCCTGCGCGTCCGGAGCCTGCGCTCCGCAATGGGAGAGGCCACAACAGTGAGAGGCCCACGTACCGCAAAACAAAAACAAAACAAACAAAAAAATGCAGCTCTCTAGGCCCCATCCAATGTAGTGAACCAGAAACTCTGGGAATGGGACCAAGAGTCAGTCCTCTTCAAATAAGTACCCCAGTTGGTTCTTACATTCATTGAAGTCTGAGAAGTACTGCTATAGGCTACATCAACTTTGACTTACATCAACTTTGAGCTACTAGGTGATGACAGTCACGGGAATAAGCTCAAATACCACGTCTGTGGCTTCTCTTGTCATTCAGCTACTTAAATATTTAATTTATATAACATCTGAGTGAGACTTTAAAGATGCATGGGAACTTTGAAAAAGGATATGCTGATTTAATAAACTAAGAAGAAAGCTTAGAACAAAAGATTTTATGCATATGATAATTCAGGGCCAACTCAGTGAACGACAAAGCTATTTTTTTTAACTCCCCCAAATAATATTCTCTGGATAATTTATTGTAAAAAAAAAAATCAAGCACAGCTCTTTCCCTTTGCCTTATTTATAAGTCAATTATGCCTATTTTAATTATCCAATTTAAAGCATTTAACAATGAAGGCATTCAGATCTTGATACTAATGGTCATATCAAAACAACTCAGACCCCATATTCTCTCTCCAAACATCTGTAAACTATAATTTATGTGAAAATATAGCTATCCACTTGTAGAAACTGGCAAAGTAAAACAGCCATTCTCAAAGACAGTGGTTTTCAACTCTGGCTGCACATTAGAATTACCTGGAGAAATTAAAAAATATGACCTATAGCAATATCCTATGGTAAGCCAATCAAATCAGAATTTCTGGAGGTAGTGTCCAATCATTTTTTTCTTAAATTCCCCAGTGATTCTACTGCGAAGGGATCCATTCCTTTAGGTACTTCCCAGGCAGTGCAAAATCTAACTCAATAAATGAAGTTCAGCTAAGAACAAAAATCACTGAAGAGATTGCCTGAAGTCAGTGCAGTTCATTCATTTCCAGTCCGCCATCTTTATTTAAGCCAGGTTAGTAGAATAAGGATGGTGTTCTAGGACAGGATGGTAATGCAGACTTTCTTTTTCTGAATTTTCTTTTTTATAAGGCCATTTGCTTATATTAGGCATATAATGCCATGTGCTATATTAAGGGACATATGTAAGAACAGATCTGCAAATGTATTTGTCTATTCTATATATATTGTTGAAGATTTTAATTAATACAACATGGTGCTATCTTTCAGAAGATACTTGGAAGCAAATTTTTCTGATCTTATTATTAGGAATTCTAAATGTTTAACTGGTTCATGAATCATGTAACTAGTCAAGTTTTACTTAATGAGCTGCTCGAAAGTTTAGAGCCAAATTCTCCCCATGAACAAGAAAGATAAAAATGGGAAAATTTATACAAGAATAATTGTTATCTTTGTTTTCCCTTTTTCTTTACCACCTCCTTATAATTTATCATTTTGATCTAGTTTTTTTTTTTTTTTTGGATCCATGAGCCACTGTAAAACTGTTTAGGAACAAAATTAGGCATACATAACTTTAAAGATAGAGCTGATGATCTAATAGAGCTGATGATCTAATACAGTACCACAAAAGATGGCTTTAGTGTAAGTCAACTAATTTCCCCAACGTAAGAAAAGTTGAACATCCAAGTCAGCCTATAACATAACACATTCTGATGCTGAAATACAAACATGTAAGATATAGTGAACAGGCACACATACACCAGAATAGTGCTGTTGTGATTCTACATTTACATGTTTACCACTAACGTGGTGAAAGGGGCATAAAGGAGTGGTCAGAGGGAGGAAAAGTGTGTTCTTCATTTGAGAAGGAAAAAAAAATCTTTCAATTAGATCAATTTGGTGTAAATTATGAGGGAAAAAACATCTAGGTTAAGTTAGGTATTTTAAATAACTTAGCTGGAAGACAATTTAATTTTTTTGCAAAGTACTCTATATTGCTTTCGTGATTAGTCAGTTAAATCTATAACATGCCACTACTAAGATACCTGAATTGCAAGCAGGCATTTTGAAGAAAGGGTTCTAGAGTCTGATTATTATAAAAAGAAAAGTTATCAGGTTCTTACTAAATTGCATTGATTATGAAAAAGGTGTTTTAAAAGTAATTTGTAGTCACTGTTAAGAGATGAATATTCCTACGAATACATGGGTATTTGGAGTAAAATTATTCTTTAAAAAGAAAACCATTAGTAGTAACCTACACTGATGGATTTATTTGCGTATGTAATTTGAGACACAGGTTTCCTCTTAGCTATGATCACCTTTTATTAAAGTATTTACCTTCTGATTGATATACAGGCAAAACACCTCTTTGAATTTTAAAAGAAAGCCTGGTTTTACACATGTATGTAAACTCTTAGGCTGGTTTTTAATTTATATCAGCTACATAATAAAATACCATCTTAATTTTAATACATTTCTTTTGGTTGAAGACATTGAATAGGTTTCACTATATCTGTGGTTTGTGAAATTATTACAAAAGTTGTATACAAACCCTGCAAATATGCAAAAATTGCAAAATACACTCTGACAGCTAATGCTCTGAAAACACTTTATTACACAAATTACATTCAGATTCTGAAAATAGTGATCTAACAGTGTAACCATCTAAAAATAAGACATCCCCGAAACACACCAACTGAGGAAGAAAATTTAAAAAAAAGAATTTAAATAGAGACTTTTTTTTCTTTCCCTCATTGCAATATAATGTTAGTGATTTTAAAAAAATAGAAGGAGATTTAGCAGCTTTGTTGTCATGTAGCACAAAGTTTCTCTTTACTGCCACAGGCTGAGAATGCTGAACAGGAAAGGCACCAAAGAAAGACACTGGCAATGGAGGTGCTATTGGGAAAATACTGTGTTCAAGCAGAGAATGGGGTTATTTACGAACTACAGAAAAGTCTCAAAAATGCAGATGAGCAAACCTTCCATCATTAAATTACTAGTGTAATGGAAGAAGAGAACTGTTTATTCTACGTTCATATAAAGACAATGGCACTGTTATGAACTTTTAGGAAACTCCTCAACTAGAACCAGAAGCCAACTAAATCAAAACGAAGTAAATAAAATGTGTACAGTCCCACACAGACTAGTACAGTTTACAATTAAATACACAAAACGCTAAACGTGCTAAAGGGAAAGGAATCTGGCATTCTTGGCAAATTTCATCAACCTAAATCAAAGCCCCGTTTTCAGGAGGAAGGTGCGGGTATAGGCAGAGGTGCTGAATACTCCTCTTCTGACTCACTTCCGTCATCATCTTTCTCCTGGTCACTTCCCTCCGTGCTAAGGCGGTCAAAGCCTTTTCGGCTATAGCCTTTCCGGCTTGCGAAGAAGTTTCCGAGGTTTAAGCCTCCACTTCCCTTTCCTGCGGAAATCGAACAATGACAGAGGATTGAGGTAACATTTGCACAAATGATTCTCAGTTTCCTTGTAAATTCTTATGGAGATGGGAAAGGGTAGATATTAGCGGGGGGGGGGGGAAGTGACATAGAGAGATACTTATCCTACAGAGTCAGAAAGATGCGATTCCACAGATTCATTAAAATACATAAGGAAAAAACCCAAAGCTCCCCAGGATTATGTGTTTCTGCAGGATTATTTCAGATTCACTTTTCTTTCACCTCCTGCCTGTTCCAGGCTCTCTGGAATGGGCATCCCCTTGAGCAGCTCTTCATTTCAATGACTTTACGAAAAGGTCATCTTCACCAAGACATGCACTGACACGCTGACAGAAGTGATAGAAAATATAGTGAAGACAGATGAAGCCAGATACAAAGGCAGGGGAAGAGAATCCGATAATACAGAAGAGCAAGCTGGGAAAATGAAGTTGGAGAACCTGCACCAGAGCCACACACTTCGGTCGGTTCATGGTTTGCATTCTGGGGATGCAGTGCTGCACACAAGGAGTTTAATTTCCAGAGAGAAAATAAAAAATATCTCCCTGCGTTTTAAAAGACATGCACTTGTTGACTTTGAATCACACGTGAAGGATTCTAAAAGGTCACAGGCATACCTCTAAGTCTTCCCAGAACTCTTCCCGAACTTCCCTCAAGTTTATGTTCAGAATCTGCTAGAAAAAGATGGCATATTTCAAAATGAGTCCCAGACACCTTCCTCAATCCATGGGCTCAACTTTCAACACAAAATAAGGAATTAATTCATGAATGATTAATAACAAGGCCTGGCTCTTGTCTGTATGTATTCTTAGAATTCTAAGGGAAAATAAAGGCAATATATTATTGTGATGTATACAAAGGCCAGAGCTGGGTTTGACTCCTGCCTGTGTCTCTTACAGGCTGTGCAATCTCAATAAATTACTTCTCTGAGTCTCAGTTTTCTCTTCTGAGAAAAGAGAGATCAATGACAATCTCTACCTTTCTGTAAGGTTTAGATGGGATACTGCATGTGACGTGCTTAGAACAGTGCCTGGTACACACACAGTAAATGCTCAGTAAATATTAGTTACCTTTATTAGGACAAAATTCAGTTACCAGTAATGTGTAAAAAATTGGAAGCTTATTACAGTTTTAGGAATATTGGTCTGAGGTTTTTGTCTTTCTATTAAGAACAGTACATGTCCTGCTTGAGAAAGCTTTGGATCCATGTACACCATTACCTTTTAATGTAAGACGGAAGGCAAAAAACCTGAAACCCTGAGTACTTTCAGCCATACAAGGTGACCCCAATTCCAAAATTTGGGCTCCCCAAATTCCAGCCCATCTCCATGAAGAACTGACTTTCTTTCCTTAGTTGGAGGCAGAACTCCTCATGGACTTATTTCTCTGTGTGCTGCGTACCTCCCTGCACTCTTTGCCCTGCTTCCAACACTCCCTTAAGGGCTATGGTCAGGGAAAGAAGGCTCAAAGTCTCTAACCAGGAGAGGCGGCAGCATCGTGGAGAAAGCTCACAGGCAGAGGACAGAGCAAAGGCAGGAGTTGGTGGGGAGAGAAATAGGCAAGAAGGGAAGAAAAATCTGATGAGACCGTTAGAAAGCCAACCAATTAGACTGTAATTTCCATAAGGATGAGGGACAGTCCCTAGTCAGTTTTGCATCCCCTGTGCCTAGGACAGTGTCTGATGTGGAGCTGACATGCTGTAAGGGTGTGCTGAATAAGTGGAAGGCCTTTCATGAGGGTTATTAAAATCCCTCAGAGACTGGATAAGATCTATCAGGAACAAATGTTGAAAAAAGGTGAGAGGCTGATCTACTTTTAGAATTAAATGTATTAGACTGAACCGTATAAAACTGTAGTTTTCTAAATAAAACATGATTGAACAATGGCAGTTTCATATGGTTCGACCTGGGTCCCTGTCTTCCCAACACACGCCTGTAAACTCAGTATCCTGGTAACAGTGCCACCCACGCGTGCTCACAGCAAACAGGAGACACCAAACCTTCTCGACTCCCCGGCCACTCCTCCTCCAGTGTGGGTTGATTACCAACATTCCTGCTACCTGCCCCCAGGCCCCATGTGTTCCTGATACTCTGTGTATTTATCACTGCACTTACCACCCTCTCTTAATACCTTTATGTGTCATTTCTTTTTTATGTGTCATCTATTCTCTGAGCTCCATTTATTTATTCAGTCATTTTCCCAATGACTAATTATCAAACCCCTAGTGCCAGGAACTGTTATTTGTGCTGGGGATATATCAGTAAACAAGTAAACATACAAGATTCTTGCTCTTTTGAAGTTTCCATCTAACTCCATGAAGATAATGACTACATTTACTTATCTTTGCCTCTGCTTAACACATACCCATACCCATAACAAGGGCTCCATAGCAGTCCCTTTTGGGAAGAGTTAGCTGTATTTTTGCAGAGCTTTACTGATTGCAGATGAAAAGCCAAAGAAAGTCCTAGAAAAATTCCCTTTCACAAATTATTAAATTAAATCCTCTGGTTTTGTTTCTGTGTCAGGGCTTTGCCATGGGCACTGAATCCCTGCCATGGTTGCCTTGGCCTGAAATACGATCAGATGCACTGTTTCTTGATCAAATGCTTCCTTCCACCCTGGTCCATGGACGCCTTCCCAAGCATAGCTGTAACCTCCTGCCTTAGGACCTGGGGACCCAGCTAAGGGACCGTTCCTGACAGGTGAGGATCACAAGTCGGATTATTTGTTTATTTATGTGGATACCTTGAAAGGGTCCTATAATATGATAATGATTTGATAAAATACTGACACCAGTATTGGACCCTCCCTTGTTTGGTTAGGGAAGGCTGATGGCCTAAATTATGACTATTTAAAAACTATCAAATGGTTTCTTATAGAAATAGTTGGTTTCCTGAGAGAGCTGAGGTTTAAGACAAGTATCTTTTATGACTTCTTATGACATTTATTACTTTATTACCAATGATTATTCCTAATAATTATTGGTGGTATTAATTGAGCACTTACTAAGTGCCAGGTACTGTGATAAATGCTTTATGTACATTATTTCATTTAATCGTTACACAACCTTGTGAGTATTTTATCCCCACTTTATAGATGAAGTGGCTTAGAGAGATTAAGTAACTTGCCCAAGGTCATGTAGCTAGGAGCTAGAGCCAGGACTAGGGAAAAATACTACTTCTAAAAAACTGACCCAGGCATTTTGAGGACTGGGCCTGTTTCTAACAGAAGGGATCTCCTCCTTCCTGACCCTTCAGCTAATTTGTACTGACTTTACTTATCTACGCAGTTTCATATGGAGACATTAAATGGGTTTAAGCCAACGCTAAAAGGTAATAATAAAGGTTATACTTTAATCTAACTATCCAAATTTTGAAGCTCCAGATATATTTTCCACTGTGATACTAACTATAGACAATATTTGGAACATAGACAATGTTGAAAAAGGTAGAGAACACAAGAAAAAAAACAACAACACTGAAAAACATCACAACCAAACTTTGAGGATAATCAGGCCAAACATTCTTTCGAAGGTCAGGTTCCAAGTTCAAGGGGCTCATTTTACTTGCCTCCAAAGGCCCTTGATTTTTTCCACCGAATAAATAAGGCAATGGCCAGCAGGACAACCACCGGAATAACCAGAAGGGTTGTAATGAGAATCACGGGCACTCCCGAGCCTGGCTCTTTGATCAGTTTCTGTTTCTCCTGCATCTTCTGCAATTCTGAGGAGGCGGGTTTGTTCTCCATTTTGGTTTCAACAACTGCCTCGGATTCTTCAGGGAAAGAAGAGTTTACAATATTCAACTAACTCAAAGACTCCAAAACCCTCCCACCCGCCCCTACCCAGTCAAATTAACAGCTGCTCATGAAGAACTTGTTGAGCTCAATGCATGTGGGGTTCATATTTCAATATCTGCATCTACCAAGCTGGCAATTGTGACTAGCAAATTCCCAGTGAATGATTTTTCACCTCTAAATTGGGTTTCTTTGGTTCTGCTCTTTGTTCCCTCTTTAACTATAATTCCACAAAAGATATATCCTACTCTTGCATTTTTTCAAAGTTAAAATGGACAGGCAGCATGGTGTAGGGGACAGAACTGGCATGCACGGTGGAGTCAGATGAATCTGGGCTCAAATCCCAGTTCTCTTACATAGTCAGCGTGTGTAACTTTGGGCAAGTTACTTAAGTGATCTGGGCCTTGGAAACCTCCTCTGTATAACTGTAATGATGATAACAACCTCCTTCATGAAATTATTGAGGATAAATGTTTATCATAAAAAAGGTGCTTAGTAAGTATTTGTTTCCTTGTGTCTTCAGTTTATGAACCTCTTTCATGTTCAATGAATTATTAGTACCACACATGCATAGTTGCACATATTAATTCTAGAATTAAGAAATGGAAAAAGGAACTGTGTCCTTTCCAGGTTCTTTTCTACCATTCCCAGCAAGTTGTAAGTGCACACAGATGCACTGTATGTCCATTTGTTGTTGATGAAAATAACTTACACAACTATTCTGTGATACTGGCAGATACTGGGTAGATACCAGGCCTAAAGTACTGCTTGGGAAATTGATACAATAAAACCATATAAGCAGCTGCAGGAATCTTAATAACTACTGACTTGAAAATGAGGTTGAACCTTGAGGCATTCTTGCCCCCAAGAAGCACATATATGTGTTTGTACAAGAACCCTGCGTGTGAAGGCTGGAAGTCACAACCATGTTTGCCAAAAGGCTCACAAGGTTTCTGAACTTCAACTTCTTGGTGTGCCCTCTGCCCTATGATACAGAGTGCATCATATGGCCCCATGGAAATTTTGACAAAATGGCAGGGATAAGTGGTTTAACGTGATCAGGAAAATCTTTGGTTAATATTTAATATGTATGGACACAGTTTAGTAGCTTGCTGGACACTTCTCCAAGGAAGCATTTCTTAAATTGCTTAAGGCATTGTAAACACAATTTATGATACACACAATTGGGAGGTCCCAGGTTTTTGCCTCAATGTTCTGAGCCAGCCTCCTTCCCAGTCTCAGTTAAATCTATCAAGCACGTACTCTGTTTCAGGAATTGTTCTCATTTAATCATCACACCAAGCCTATGAGTGGGCACTATTATTACCACCATTTTACAGATGGCCTCACAGTCTTCATTTCCTTCCCTGTACTGTGATTAAGGGGAGACCATTATTTCCCTTCCTTTATCCACTGAAGTGGATCTTGAAACTTCAGTGGGAAAGAAGGAAGGGGATTGGTTCATAGATCTAAATGGTTCAAATTTAATCTTTCTAAGTCTCAGTTTCCAAGAGGAATATGAATGTCATTCTTACTCTTCCTGACCACTAGCTGTTTTGTCTTTTTCTTCACTGTCGTAGAAAAGGTATACAAATTGTTCTATATTTAAGCCTGTTCTATATTTAAGCAAAAAATAACAATAAAGAGATGATAGGATTAAAAAATATAGGCCAAAGATATAGATTGGTAGTCAAGAACTTGTTGCCTTGGAAGAAGGGTTTATTTCTATTTGAAAGTGACTATAATCAGAGTAATTACATAGCACTTCCTACCTGTCATTCAGTGGTTTACCTATACCTAAGACATTGGCTGTACCAGTTCATATCTAGTTTCATCGATAAGGCAGAGCTAGGATCAGGCTCCAATAAAAGGAAAGAAGAACTATGAAGTAGGTGACAGACTAACAGAATCATTTTACCATTCACAGTAAGTGTGCTGAGAATGAGGTAATGAACTTGCTAAGATACGCACACTGCACTGCACTTTAGAAATTCTTATTTCCACATCCCTTCTGTACGCTGAGTGCCATCTACTAAAAATAGTTGAACTTTCTAACTTTTGGAACCAGCTGAAGTATGTTTAGATTTTAAACGATGCTCTACATTTTAAAGAAAGAGGATAAAAAATTTTAATTTCCCAATATAAAAGAAAAAATTGTTGCTCTTCTTAGAAGCCGTTATAAGTGGAGTAAAAAGCCTAAAAAATCATTATCACTTAAGAGACTAAGAATTCCATTCAAAGCGTAAAGAACAATCTAAATTCTGTCACTTTTACTCTTTATCCTAAATTCTTTAATTAAAACCCCCAGTAATTTAGAGCATCCCTGATGAAGATGGAATGGAGAAGCTCTAAGATTAGCCAGGACCTGGGGCTTCTGGAAGGTGGGGGTACCCCATGTGACATTCTCCTATATAAGAGGCCAGATGTATTCAATCTGCAACAAAATATGTCTTCAAACAAGCTTTCTTGGAATCTCTAGAGATACTTGGAAATAAAAAGAATTTTGAAAGCTGATGTATAGGAAGTTTTTTCCTTCTTCTTTAAAGCAATGCATTTAGAAAGGGAGGCTAGGTGCACTCCTGTGTGAGCTCACACACACAAGAACGTGCATGTCTCTCCCCCCTTGACAGAAGGGGAGAAGCCCAGAGACCACCTGGAGTAACCGGGACAGGAAAGGACATTCTTAATACAGCAACATAGCAATTATGACCCAGTCCATCACAGATGGAACTGAAGGCTGAAGGTTGTAGACGGCATACTGGCAAGTAGCATGTTAGAAGACATGAAAAGTACATATAGCACCAATGAGATTACAGGCATACTTTGGAGCTATTGCGGGTTCAGTTCTGGACCAACTCAATAAAGCAAAAATTGCAATTAAGCGAGTCACATAAATGTTTTTGTTCGCCAGTGCATATAAAAGTTATCTTTACACTATACTGTAGTCTATTAAGGGTGCAACAGCATTGTCTTAAAAAAACAATGTATACACTTTAATTAAAAAATAGTTTCTTGCTAAAAATGCTAACCATTATCTGAGCCTTCAGCGAGTTCATAGTAGTAACATCAAAGATGGCGATCGCAGATCACCATAACAAATAATATTGAAAAAGTTTGAAATATTTCAGGAATTTCCAAAATGTGACACAGAGACATGAAGTGAGCAAATGCTGCTGGAAAACGGCGCTGACAGACTTGCTCAATGCAGGGCTGCCATAAAACTTCCATTTGTAAAAAACACAAAGTGCGTATCTACAAACTGCAATAAAACGAGTATTCCTGTACTCATTTTTTGGTTTGTTTGTTAAATGCAATGTGCTTCCCCTACAATGTGTTGCTCTCCATAAGGTCTAAGATGCTAACTGCTAAAAACAGAGAATTTATTTTTATTTTCTTAAGTCTGATTTGCCATCATCATCTTGTACAGTGGGGGTGGGGAAGGGGTGAAGGGCTATGCTTTTGGTGGGACATTGGCATATCTATTTTATCCCTAGTAACTTTTTTTTTTTTTTAATTTTTATTTATTTATTTATCTGTTTGTGCCGGGTCTTAGTTGCGGAATGCATGTGGGATCCAGTTCCCTGACCAGGGATCGAACCCGGGCCCCCTGCACTGGGAACGCGTAGCCCTGTCCACTGCACCACCAGGGAAGTCCCTATCCCTAGTAACTTTATTCGAAAGTTTCAATCCCTTTCCTAAGTTTCTATCATCACAAATTCTCTTATCCCTGAAACTCCCTGAGAACACAACACTGGTTCTGAAACTCTATTACTGATCGGTTGTGTAACCTTTCACAGTGGGGATGAGTGTCATCAAAGGTTACTCGAATTTCAAAATTTACAATTACCATGTATCTACAGGGCTGTTAAATCTGGGATGGTGTTTCTCCCTCTCTTTGTAAGAGGTGGTTTAAATTAAGCTTCCAGATTTTGATAAAAGACAAACTCTTGGAGATCCAGAATGATTTATATTCCTTTTTGTAATAAGAAAATAATCTTTTATAAAAAAGTTTAATGAGAGTCATATGGATTCAAAGAGGACTAGAACAAGTTCATTTGGGCTTGGGTATTCCTAACTATTAAAATGGAACTGTCATGACAAGGCATTTCAATTAAATTGACTATTTGAGCTGCTGAGAGGTTTCTCCACCCAACAGACTCAGTGGTGTGCAGGAGAGAGGATGTGGCCAGTGGGTGAGATCAGTGTGGCTGGGCTGTTCACAGCAGGTCAACCAGTATAGTCTCAGAGTTTTGGTGGGATCTATTTAAATAGAAACGGTCTGAGGCCACTTCGAAATCCCAGAGATTTCAGAGTAAACTGCAACCATCCGCAACCTGTAGTTCCTGGAAGAATTTATGGTGAATGAATTGGTGGTATTGATCTCTCCTCAGCAGTACAGTAATAGTGGTTAAGAGCATAGCTTTGGTGCCAGACTGGTTTAAATTCTGGCTCTGCCATTTAATATCTTAGTAGTAATTCTGACCCTCAATTTTCTCACATATGTAAAATGGGGATAATAGCGATTAACACATGACTGGTGTAAGGATTAACCTTAATTCTCTGCATAGTCCATTTTTGTGCTCCATAAATGACAGCTCTTATTAATAACGGTATCTTTTCCAACGTCTTTATTCCAGGGCGAATAGAACTTATTGATAACTCTTTACATAACAATAACAGAAAAATAGCAGATCAGGAACTTCTTCAATATGTGTAGTATGAATGTCACTCAGTACTGTCACCTGGGTAGAATCTCTACAAATGCCAAACAGTTGCTATTTATTTATTTTATAATATTATCTTACCCCTTTCAACCTTGAGCCGGCTATATTTTCTTATCTGCCTATATAAAATCCCTAAATTGCCTCTTGGTTCTGGCTTCTTTTCCTCTCTTTTCCACCTGCTTTCATGAAAAAGGAAAACAAGTAAGCCTAGGCTTAAGTCTTAACATCTGGGAGAATCATTTGTAAAGCAACTAAGAATTGAATCACTTTGCTACTTAAACATTAGGAACACCTCTAGTGAGTTCTTAACTACACGACAATGTCAAATCCCTGAAAATAGTAGAAAATGTATCAATATAAACTGATCCTAAGAAAGGGAGAAAATAATTTGACTGGGATTCCAAATGAACCCAGTAGTTTTGCCAGTAGCTAAATTCCATCCCCCCATGTCTTACAATACACACCAATGATATAGTACTTATTTCTATATATGAATATGCATGTATGTATATACACACACACACAGAGTCCTTACAGGCTATAAGTCTCTTGAAGTCAGGCAGTTCCATTGCTATAGTGCCTTACACATAGATGGCCCTCAGTAAATGTTGGGGGCTGAATGGTACTAAGATTGGAGCTTAGGGAGCAGCTTATGTTTTCAGGCCCCTATATTATTAACTCTCCAAAGATATTTTTCACTCTAAAGATTAGAGCCCATTAAGGAAGGCCTTTCCCAGCATGCTGGATGTTATTTTTCTACTTGCCTGAGGTTAAAACTTCCAAAAGTGACTGACTGACTTTTTTCCTCTCTGAATGCCTCTGACCCACTTGTTGTAGATTTCTTACATCCCCAATCACTTTTCATCACTTGAAATCAGTGAGTTTGAGCTCATTATTACTATTCCATTTTATCAGAAAAAGCAGTGGCAGCATGTAGGTTTAAAGCCTCAAGTACACAGTAGAAGTTATCGATAATTTACCAGATTATATTATATTTTTAGCCTGATAATATTTAAGTGCAATCAAGAGCCATAAAAGAATTCAACACAAATAGACTTGGGTTTCATAGTCACAAGAGGAATCTGACCAACCTTTGATCTCCTGGACCTCAATGCCAGCCTTTTTAACTGATCGATGTTCCATTTCTGTAACACAGTACAGCAAGGAGAGAGAAAATCAGAATCCCCAAAAAGAATGTTTGAAAACTTAATTTTGATATTAATTGTTCTCAGTAGATAATATTTCTTTAATTCATCAAATACATTAGTATATTAGAAAAGAGTTTGATACAAGTCACTAATGAGGTGCCAGGTCCATGAATCCTGGATAAAATCCTCCTAGGGAAAGCTGAAATAATATTTCCAAGGTCTTCGTATCTAAAATGAGATTTTCCATGTGGAGTTTACAATTCTGTATTATGTCTGAAATATCAAGTAGTTCTGTTTTCATGTGGACATCTTAAACTGACTACTAGTTCTGCCATGTTTATCAGTCTTCTAGTTGACAGATTGATTTGACTAGTTAAATACTACAACATAAATAAATACACAAGACACTTGTTTCGTCTTCTATGGCAGTCCTATTGTTCCCAAGGTACTGTTTTTCCCAGATTTATTATTTGGTTGCATTCTGGACTGCGCAGAAGGCTTTTTCTCTTTCATAGCTGAATGCTATATTGTAGTGATTCTCAATCAGGGGATATTTCAAAACAACTTGGGAAGTCTTTCCAAAATACCCATATTATAACTCTTCTTCTTTCTATAGATCTTGAATGGAGTCTGGCCATGTGTGCTTTGAAAACCTTCTCCAGGTGACTTGGATATGCATCTCTGTTTAGTACCAACAGCTAGGGTGGAATAATGAGCCTTAGACGGGAATCTTAATGAGTTCAAGTATCATATTCCTATCTGTAAAATGAAGATACTAGTTAGATTTCTGAAGTTTTTCCCATCTTGAAAGGTATTTATCGATCTTTTATTCTGAAAAGCCTGGGTTCAGTCATGCAATTGGGAATTATCCATCTCTCTTTGCTTTCCTGTCTGCCTACACCTTCTGGTTCTTCTTTGAGGAGGCAGGTGGTAGGAGAGGCACACTTGCAGGGGAATGTGCAGCTACTGCTGGAGGGGAATAGTCCATGGGCACCTCTGGACACTCAACCCTAACTGGGTCCTTATTACAAAACAGCAAAAATTACTCAAAGGACAATTCTGAAGACAACAGTTACCAAATTAACTTGGGCTCCAAGACCTGTACAGTATATGATTAAAGTTTTTGGACTCATGATTTTACTTTTCTTTGTTATACCTTGTATTTTTTCCTTGTTGTAATTTGCATTTTTCCTTATTATAAGTAGTATTTCTTATCTTCATCAAGTCCACAAGTCTTTATTATTTCTCTATTTAAAACTGCTGTTGTAGGTCCTGATACCTCAAATTTATTATCCACAATTCTTTTCCTTAACCTCATCTTCTCCTACTGTTTGGACCCTGCCATATTTTAAAAGCATCTCTGGACATTGAGGTTTGTGGCTTACTAAGCATCTGGTACTGTTCAATTTAGAAAACTTAAGTTTTTAGTATGGTATCGGTGGCTATGTTAGTATACTTTTCAAGAATTAGAAATAGTGCTCAAAGTGCAATTAGAAGTCTCCAAACTATCTGGCCTGATCCTGATAGAGAAACTCTTCTGTCCCCAGACACACTTTTGGAGTTACATGAAAACATAGTTCAGTATTTTGAACAAGCTGAAGTCTAAAGGGAAAATGCAGAGGGCTTCCTGTTTGGGATGATACGTGTCTGACTCAGATGCTGGTCTTCCAAGATGCTCAGCAGCTACTGAGAGCTGAAGAGCCACGTGGGAAGGGATGCCTCAGTCAGGCCCTCTGCTTTGCCAGAGTCATCTCCTCCTTCTGGAACTAAGTTGGAATTAACATTGGCTTTCAATGTAACAGACATTACTTCAGGCATCAAGAATTTCCTGTGGAATATCTGTGGAAATAAGGGGATAACTGCCAGCAGAAAAAAAAAAAAAGTTTCTTTCCGCTTTTAAAAAAGTTAATCCCTGAAATGACTACCAACAGGTCTTTTAACAACTGCCAGTCATACCTTGATTCCGTACTCTACTCCTAGCAATAAAAAGAGACGGACATGCAAATTTTTTGACGTTTTTAAGCAATAAAACTGAGGAAAAATGTGGACAACAATGCTGTAAAAGTCATACTTTCAGTTGAGGTGAACTTCCACACGGTATTGGTGTGAGCATCTCCAACATACACGGTCCCGTCTTCGGACGCAGTGATGTCATGAGGCATGTCAAAGTGCTGCCAAAACAAGAAGCACATAGTGCGGTGGTGAGCCTGTACTTGAGTTCTTCATGAAAAGGCAGACAAACACAGTACAGCGCACAAGAAAACCATAAGCATGTTACTCAAACCAGAGAAACAATGATTCCCATCAAAGCAACTCTAGGCCAGAAAGAGTCATCCCTTCATGCACTGGGCACTGCCTCTGCCAGACATAATTCTGTGTGCTGGGAAACACTGAGGCAGCCTCATCACTGACTTTCAAGTCTTTTAAGAAGTGAACAGGGCTTCCCTGGTGGCGCAGTGTTTGAGAGTCCGCCTGCTGATGCAGGGGACACGGGTTCGTGCCCCGGTCCGGGAAGATCCCACATGCCACAGAGCGGCTGGGCCCCGTGAACCATGGCCACTGAGCCTGTGCATCCGGAGCCTGTGCTCCGTAACGAGAGAGGCCACAGCAGTGACAGGCCCGCGTACCGCAAAAAAGAAGTGAACATTTACAAGCAGATTATTTTTTTACACTCTTGATTAGTTGGTGTTCATTATTTACCTAATTATTTATATTTATAAATAATAATAATTTTTTTGCCTTCATATTTCTTCTACCTTTAGTGATTGTCAAATTTGCCTGTTTTAATTTGTACAACTAAAAAGGACCAGGTCTTAATTCTTGTTATTATTCTCATCAAGCTATCATAAGCTTCCTTAAAAAGTACTTTTATATTACTGATAAGAGGAATCATTTCAAAGATTCAGGACATTCAGATTATTTCTGAAATGCATACTAGGCGATAAGCAGTAAGGTCGGGTTTCCTACTCTGAAGCCCAGTGTTGACAATATTTTTGGTCAGCAAAGGAAACAAACTGAGTGTGTCCTTCAGTATTTCCTGGTTTTTGTACTTACTTCAGATACACTGGTGTTTTAATATGTCTTTCTTCATGACACATTTCCATATCAAATCATGCCATCTCAATCATGAGGACACAGGGGAGCCCTTTATGTGAATTTATCAGGGTCACCGAGTTAATTTCTTGAAGAGCAGCCTTAAAATGTGCTGCTTCCATTTCCATCTGTCTACTGAAGATTTCAAGGGTGCCACGTCTTGGCTAGTTGGCAGGATGTGGATGATTTTTTTCATCTTTAAGGCCAGGAGGCCTGCTTGAGTGTACCATTCTCAAAAATATGATCAGTGAGTATGAATAGGAACATTATCCTGACTTATGGGCTTACCAGATAGCATCTATCCACTTTGGTTTGCTGAGTACAAAGGGTGCTAATGAGGCAAACTGCTCTTCTTAGCCCGCTGTAGGAGGGGCAGAATACATGCTCTGGAGAAACTACTGTGCTTTGAAAATCAGCAACAATTTGTCACATTGAAAAGAAAAATGAGACAGCCATGCTGAGGAGGCTCATTCCTTCAAACTATCAAATGAGCTTGACAAATGTGCAGGAGAAGGACAGACAGCCAGAAATCAAAACACTGCCTTGCTGAAATCTCCCAAGCCAGTCGTTAAATGTTCATCTTTATTTTGGGTTCAGCTAATAGGTGGCAACAGAATTGCATATCACAGGGAGTTCTTCCTCTATGCCAAAATATGTTTTAAGAACCTGCTTTGCAAAAGATGTGGTTGTAAAGTACTTCATATTTTCTGATGGGAAAAATATAATAGGTGGAGAAACAAAGGTGAGGGGGTAATGTTTGAACTATTCATTGGTAAGAACTTTGTCATCAGTTCAAGGCTAGAATAACAATCAACCTCTATCTGTGGTTCTCAAACTGATCCAGGGAGACAGGGGTTCAGCTGAAAATATTTTGGGGCCACAGGAGCGGCTGAGGGGCAAGCTTAGTGATGGGACTTTGGGACCTCTATTCCTACTGCAATCACAGGCACTCAACTATAATCTTTTAAATGAATTATTCTACTGCTCTGTGTCATCTGAAACAAAATTATGCTGTAAGATTTAGTGTTAGGTTTTAAGACTTCAGAGTTGGACAGATTTAAAGATCTACTCTAGGCTTTGAAACCTTCTCTTGAGGTACTTCTCCCTAACAAAATAAAAGTGATCAGAGAAAAGAATGATAGCAACTTCCTGGGCATCTGGTGACATAGCCCAGGGCAATTTACCCTCAAAATCTTATATTCTGTCTTAAAAATTCATAAGGAATTTGTGTTCTCCATATCCTATGTTTGCATTAACACAAAATAATGTTTAAACTTACTTCATATTAAGCAAAATCATTCTCTAAGAAGTTGTACCAAGTTATGTTATGGTTTAATATATCCCGTGGCCTCAATATTAAACACATTTTCGAGTCAAAAAGACCTGAGTTTAAGATCCAGGTGTGCTACTTACTGTGTAGCTTTGGATATGTAATTTCACTTGTGTGAACCTTAGGCTCAAACACTGTCAAATACTGTGATTTTAATCTCCATTGTTAAGGTTGGAGAAATAACACGAATCTGGGGTTACTATTCCCTTCTTTCTATCTTTCTTATTTATTTATTTTTTGGTATGGAGTAGTGGGGATTATTCCTTTCCTTTTCCACATGAGCATCTGTGCAGAAGAAAGAAGACAAAAAAACGCCTGCCTGAAGGGTGTATGAAAGCCGATGACACGGACCATAGTCTTTGCTATGATTATGGAAGCAAGAATGTGGGGGGCAATTATGTATCTTTTGCCCTCAGAACTTTTTGACACCATTTGATAGAATCATCTTCTTTATTGTCCTACTGTCTCAGCTTCCCTACATAGAGATAAAGATGGAGATCATACATTCAGACATAAACATTCCTAAAGAATGTAATAGAAGAGGGAGAACTGAAGTATATGAGGAGATAAGTAGTGGGCAGGCACAAACAGCGGTATAGACGCATTATGTAAAACTTGACTTTTGACTTGCAGGAAAAATCACTTCTTACATAGGAGTCAATACACCATATTATTCCCTTCACCCAAACTTAAGCTTTGTGATGATAATCTAATTAAGTGAAAATTCTGAGACATTCATAAACCGGTTTCAGTTTACTGAGTCAACACAGAACACATTTCTATGTTTTGGTGTAATATCAAGTCTTGTTTATTGAAAGGAAAAGCAAATTTCATCTTGGAGTTAGACTCTCTTTTCAAGTTTGCTGTATTGACCCATATATTGTGACTTATTCATTGCTGAATGTCTGATGAATACTGATGTTTAGGCACAAGGCTGTCTGAAATTTTCATTCAGGGCTGCTCTCATTTTTACGAGAGTACGGCTCATTTAGAATCTAGCCTCTAGCTTAGCACTTAGTGTTGATTTCTAGATGCATATTTGAATTAAAAGTTAATATCCTGATTGGCATAGTTCATTATTATTAAAAGAACAATCAAGCAAACACTGTTAATGCAAACTGAAGACCTGAAAGGAAGTATCTCACTTTCTTTATCAATAGATATGAAGAAGCTCAAAGCAGCGAAATAATGAAGATCAGATAATCAGTCAGGATCTGAAACACTACTGAGGTAAAATACCTATTATCAATGTAATGAATTTCTTTCTGAAGGGCTATTATGATTGGATATTTGATTGCTTATTGCTTTACAGGTGAAATACTTCTATGAAAAGTCCTGTTTGTTATGTATCAATAGAAACTCCAAAAAAAAAAAAAAAAAAGAAATTTGTACAGGAATATTTACTTCAGATTCAGTTTGGTTCAACTTGGATCCTGTAAGCTTTGTTAAACTTCAACTGAGGGAAAGGCTGTGTCCTGTTCTGTTTACCATCGTATCCTTAGTATCTAGCATAATGCCTGACACAGAGTAGGTACTTAATTAATAGCTCTAGAATGAATTTTAATAAATCCCAGACTGGCTGTCAGTGTTCTAACATTGGCATTGTAAAGTGTTTTTTCTTAAGCTAGCAAATTTGGTGTCTTAGAGAATACTATAGGAATTTGAGTATGGAAATATGGTTTATCCAGTGGCTTACGACAGCTGCATTTTGATCCATCAAAACTGATAAATCTTTACAAATTTTGACAAATAACTCTTATTTGCAGCATTTTAGCTAAAATCTATGTACCACAAGCACATTCAGGCAGTGTATATGAGCATTCTGATCATTTTGGCAATCATTTTGCAAAGAAAGCAAACTGAGGAGACAGAGGGCTATGGGCACACCGCACCACAGTCACTGTGTTTGTAAAAAGCACTGTTAGAACAAACAGTGGTATACCATTGTGAGGTCAAAACTAGACTTTAGTCTTTTACCTAAACCAAATCTCTAGAACTTGAATACATTCTAACAAGTGCTATTTTCAAGTCTTGTTGCTCAGTGTAGTCATAGCATAAAAAAAAGCAAACATGATTTCTGTTGAATCTAAGAGAACTATAAAATTATAGTTTAACATATTGTGTTCTTTACTTGGATGAAACCAGGAAAAGACTTACATTTTAGATAATCTAACTATAGTGAATTTAAACCTGCTCTTGTGTGCAAATCAACTAAGAACCTTAGAATTACATACAGTGTTAATTTGCATCTGAAGAAATTCATTGAAGAATAGATAAGGACATTTATTCTAAATAAAACATAGTATACAGCACTCCCATTAACCTCGCTAAGAAAGTAATCACATGTCCTTTAAGTTTTTAAAAACTTATTCAAGTATAAATTGAATTCCAAGATTCATATTTTAGTTTTATTCTCATGAAAACTGATACATAGTTAATGTATGTGAATACCTTGCGCACTGGCTTGAAGACGTCTATAATTTCCCCATTGGAAAAGTTCATCACAAATCCTTGTACAGGTTCTTGGTCCTCAAAGTAAGGCTTCCCATTCACCGCAAAGAGCAAACCTGTGACAACATATCCAGTCAACCTTCCTTTAAAATATGGATAAGATGGGCTTTTCAATACATGTGTGTACATCACACAAACAAGAAATGTAGGGTCAACCTGGTTCCTCCAATTGGCAACAAAAGTAGAAAACAAAATACTTAGCAGATGTCTCTTTCTGAGTAATAAGATAAGGGGCAAACAGGTTAGGAGACTAACTTCCTTGTAATAGAAAAACCAGGAACTGCAAAGCTTGTTCCACTTAGGAAACCAGTAGAAATCAGGAATACATAGATATGGAGGAGATGACATAGGTAGAGGAATAGATACATAGACATCACAGGTATTCTAAATAGGGATGGGAAGAGTCAGGTTATTTAAGGCAATCATTTTGGGGTATCAGATCTTTTAAAAAATATGTAATATCTACTATAGCTACAAGTAGAATCAGAGAAACATATGCAAAGAAAGTGAAGTTACACTGTAGACAGAAGAATGGTCCGATTTTAAACAACTAACACTTGAAAATGTGAGATGCATATTTCAGATTATCAAAGACATTTTTTCCTAATTAAAAAAATTAGACCATCTTTTTAATATTAATTCCATGAATACTCTTTGAAGTAAAATTATATTTCTTAGTATAGTAGTGTTTATCCAAAATAATGGAAACTGTGATGTTTTGGTTAAATAAATACTTCAGATGATTGAATATTATGTTTTAAAGAATTAAAACACTAAAATATACACAGTACTAAACCAGTGTTGAAGGGTTTTTCATCTTTCTTTAAGGATTTCAGGATAGGGGTCTTTAGCACATCATATTAAGAAAAAAATCAACACTATCAACATCATTTACTATTGTGTAACGTTGTAGAGAGAATTCCAATTATAATACACTTTGTCTTTTGCTGAGATTCTCTTTTTAACCAGATTTCCTCTCATCTTTTCTCCTGATGTTTTTCTCCTCATATTTGATTTATTTTTTTTTCATTATGAACTGGATCACCCTCTTTGTTAAGTAAATGGTCTTGCCAAATTTATTCTTTAAATATGAGGTGAAAACCAACATGAGATTTATCTTTCATTGACATTATTGAGTCCTTTATTACTTTCTTTTATTACTTATTCCTTAGTGAAGCCTAACTTGTTCCTATTTCAGTCACTTGAGTCCCTTTATTCCATGTCCTAAATAAATTGGGGGCTGCCTCAGAAGACAGTAGCCATACACAACTTTAATAGCATAAGAAATATAAATATTATAGTGATAACCATGTGGTTAATGCAACTTTAATATAGGTATAGATATATTTACTAAATATATTGCAAAAATTGTATATAAATTCTAGAAATATATTTTCAGTTGCTCAGTATTCATGATATAAAGAAATCTTTTGCTAACTTAATTTTTAATATGAATTAAATGTACCTTATTTTGTAAGTTTGGATTATTTTTCTGAGTTTCTTTAAGTCAAGAAATCTATTTTGAAAATGAGAAAAAAATTCCAGATTTCATTGATCATTTCTCCTGACATTTACACATAAGCCTCACTTACGCCACCTATTTATCTTAAAAAAATTGGCTGACACTCTTTAAAAAAATGTGAAGCAGAAGTATTTTGAATACTGGTTTTATCAACATATACCATCTGTTGATGATGTGTGAAGACATAATATTAATCATTTAATAACTAAAGCAAATGACCATAGTTAAGGAAAAATAAAAATCAACGTTTGGGAACCATTTTTTAATCCATCACAAACAGTTGCTAAATCTTTTGGGTTCTTCATTATTTCCGTATAAAGAACAGTGGCACTTGAGTTGAAAATGATTTACAATGCACTAACAGTTTTAAAAATTTTAAGATCTGATATATAAGTCATCTTCAATCCCTTAATAAAAAAATTACAATAAGAGCGTATTAAGATAAGACAAACACTTTTTAAGAATAGAGTGTAGTATGAAAAAACACAAAAAATAAAGATGAAATACCTGGTATATATGAAATAGCAAATACATTTCTTCCAAATGAAGCATGCTTAATCTCTCGCACAAATTCTTTGGTGTCAGTTTTAAAACACTGGATCCGACCGTTTTCCCTGTCTGCCACACATAATTGGCCCAAATGAGGCACTAGGGCCAAACTATGAGGAACACTGAACTGGCCTGGTTTAGGATTGCTCTCAGTAGACTCTACAGAACAAAGAAAAACCTCAGATTTACAATTTGTAAAATCACCCAAAGTCTGACTCTGAAGTTTTATAATTTTCATAATTCATGATAGTAAACCACTAAGTATCTGGAACCAGGGGAAAAAGAAGTTAAAGCACTTAGTATCTCTTACCCACAAACACATTACAGATTTTCTCCCTATTTGGACAAACTTTAAAGTTTTTGGGTAGAAGCATTCTTTTTCCTCTTATAAGACTCATGTGTGTGCGTGTGTGTGTGTGTGTGTGTGTGTGTGTGTGTGTGTGTGTGTGTGAGAACAGCCAACTGGATGCATAAGGAGGCCCTGTTTTCCTCACTCCAGGGGACAATTACATCCTAAAGAATGTGAGGGGTGGCCAATCTCTTGTTCCTAATGATGTTGGCCAATAATTATAATGAGAGATCAAGAGTCTTACTGAGTACCTTCTCCCCACTGTGTGATGAACTTCCCACTTGGTGAAAACTGCACGATCCGACTGTTGCAGTAACCATCTGATACATAGATGGTTCCTGTGTCTGGATCCACAGCCACATCAGTAGGTTGACAGAAGTGATTCTGGTCACTGCCTGGTTGCATGCTCTTTCCCAGGATTAACAGAGGGGCTTCTTTATTGTTTGCATTCAGTTTGAATACCTTTTAAAAAAAGAACAAAAGCCTTACCCACTTTGCATGGTTATAATTGACACACACCCACCTGACTAAGGCAATCAGAGTGTAAGCTTTCAGAGACTTATTTAAAAGCAGGTACTTTTCAGAACTGGATGGGACTCCAGAAATCATCTGGTCTGATTCCTTCATATGAAAAATGAGGCTTATAGAGATTAAGTGACTTGCCCAAGGTCATCCAGGTCATTAGTGGTGAATGGAGACTAGTATGGATGTCCTGTTCCACCCATCCCCACACTTCTTTTTTGTCTTTCCTTAGCTAATAGTAGAACGCTCTCCAGACAATACAAGAGCAATAAATGTTTACTGAGATGGTGTTTGAAGACTAGCTATGGCTTCTGAGCTCTAGTTTCTTTTCCTACTTCTTTCCCATCTACTCATTAAACAGGTATTAAACATGAGCTTATCTTTTAAGGGAAATACATTATGATATATACCCTAATGGAAATATAACTTCCTTTAAAAAGAACAAATATTTGCTGTTTTACATATAAACGTATATACTAGAGACTTTGGCTCAATTTATAGAAGATTAAGGTAGCTTAAGAAAAATACATAAAACACATAAAGTGATTGAAAAAAAGAACTAAGACCTGGGGACAGAGGAAAGAAAAGCAGATATGGAAAGCTAAGGAGGTTGGGAGAGCCCAAACAGTTGGTAGAGTGAAGCTTCACATCTGGCCCTAAGATTCCTGCCAGCCACACAGAGAAGGGTGACTTGATCATTTACATGTAAGTTTTTCCTAGCATTGAGTTCTAAAAGCACCATTTCAGACATGGCTGTTCCATTCTTTTGCTATAAACTTTCTGGGTCACAAAGAAAGACCCAGGGGGTGGTGGTGGTCGAATGAACTGGGAGATTGGGATTGACATATATACACTAATATGTATAAAACAGATAACTAATAAGAACCTGTTGTGTAAAAAAATAAATAAAATAAAATAAAAAAAGACCCAGACAACTCCGGAGCATTTTGAAAGCATAACTTCATTAACTTCTATTTGAATAACTGCCAAATGGAAGATTACCTGATGAAGAGCCACATCTGTGACCCAATAATTTCCATCTTTATCTATACTTAAGCCATGTGGCAAGTAAAACCTGCAAAATAAAGATAATTGTCTTAATTATATAATTACTCCCAAAGCATACATGAGAGGACATTTTTTTGCTAATTAATTTGTAAAGGCAATATAAATTTAAAAACTGATAAATGTATACCTGTATTACTAAAGAAAAGATGAAAGTGAATTGTTAAATGAAAATACCCATTTTAATAGAGACCTCCTTGTGAAAAATCTTAAGCGGTATTTAACCATCTAAAAATCTATACACGAAGCCTACGTATCAATTACAAATATTATAAAGTATGGTATATTAAATAACACAAATAACATCAATTTGAAAACAAGTTCTACGATCATAAAGAAATGTGTATAAAACAAATTGTCTAGAGAATTATAAATGGATTTATATGGTTTGAATATGCTGCTTAAATATGCTGCAAGGTAATATAATGCTGTACTAATATAAAATATTAAATATATGACTGAAAAGCTTTAAGAGTACCTACTAAAGACAGTAAAACCCAAAGAAAACAACTTCCAGCAGACATGGGCTGTGATCATCTGAGCAAAGAGAAGTGGTGTGCTGGATAATCATTAGAGAAGGTTAATCTGTTTAATAAATCAATTGGAACGACCTGGATAAGAGAACTGCAACGTGGACAGAGACTCACAGGCTTAAGGAACTTGGACAGAGTTAAAAACACATGGACAATGTCTTAATGTGATTGTGGTCAAACCTGACAATCCACAAGCTACGTTTGTCAGCTTCTAGCCTTTGCAAGGTGTTGTAATCATAGATTTTTTTTTTCATGAGCCAAGAATGTAACACCCTGATCTTGACTAATAAACTGAACTAGATCTCTCTTTTGGTGACTGAATGTGAGAGTTATGATTTGCTTTCAACATAGAAACCCCACTGTTGGCCAAGCTGATTTAGCAGCAGTTGCTCTGCCTTCCTCTTTAATTCCTTTCTGGAATGAGATGCTTCTGATTAATGCGTAGAGCACTGAAGAGACAGGTTCAGACACAATGAGTGGTGGGACTGGTATATTAGAAGTTGGCCCCTGACTCACCATCTTAGAATCCTATAAAAAGCTAATTATTACCATCTCCATAAGCAGCTGCATTCAAAGTGGATGGCTCCCCGCCTTTCAAAGAAGCTGGCTTTCCCTGTGCCTAAGCAGATGGAGTAGGGTATATAGCTCCTAACGCTGCCAGGTTATAGCTGTTGTGGACACTCTGTAAGCAGGTGTCCCTTTCTTTCAATGACCATGAATATCAGCCAACTTTTTTTGGCTGCCAAATGCCATCTAGGAATAAGACCAAATAATGAGCAGCTTTCAAAAGTCAAATTACCTATGCATGCTATGGAAAGCTGAAAGTGATATTTGTTTAGTCTTCACTTTGAGATGGGAAGAGAGAAGGCTTTTTTCTTAATGGTGATTGGTTGGTGAATTTGGTTATGTAACTTTTCTGCTCAAGAATTTTTATTTTTTATCCTTCAGATCTAGCTGAGTAGCAAGTCACTTCATTAGCATGTGTATCAATTCTCTCTGAAGCTTGACTACCTACTAGAATCACCTGGGGAGCTTTCAAACTACTATTTTGATACCTGGGCCCGCTCCCAGACTAAATCTCAATCTAATTTTTGGAAGCGTCCCAGGTGATTCTAATATTCAGTCAGGGTTTAGAACCACCTCTTTAGAAAATGAAAGATAGTCAAGTAATTTAACTCACAGATTTTTTCCACTGGACTGGAGTACTGCGGCATTATTTGGATCTATGACAAGAATAGTGTCTTCTTCAATTGGCCCGAGACCTCTTTGCTGGTAAATAAACTTACTGTCAAAAGAGCTAAAAAAAAAAAAAAAAAGCATTAGAATGGAAAATAAACCAATCAGAAACATCAGTGAACTTGAGAAAGGCAGACCATTCACTTGAGATTTTAAATAGAGAATCAAGAAAAGGGCTCAGATGTGCCTGACTTCACTCTTTGCCCTTCTCACTTCAGATATACCATTAGCCTGAAGAACTAGTGAATGGTCAGTGGAGCAGCAGCATGGGCAGTGCCTGGGGATGCAAGGTTTCAGACGTACCAAATATGAATCGGCACTTTCACAAGATCCCCAGGTGAGTCATATTCACATGAGACTTTGAGAAACACTACCTAGAACTCTTAAAGAAACTAATTTTTTTCAAAGGCTCTTCAAAATGTTTTAATTCAATAGTTATTTTCTTTCAAACTACAAAAGAAGGCATAACAACTTTTTGTGCAATGATAAGCAAAGTGTAAATGATAGCAGGAAGGATAGTGATCAAAACTATGTTTGCTATTTTACTTGCTCTAGGTACAACATGCAAATACATATTATTAGGATGTAGAATGGAATGTTCAAAATATTTCAAAAATATAAACCATAATTGATTCTTGAAACAAAAATGTGTTTAGAGACATAAAACTTTTTCCATATAACAATTTTTCTGTAAGTACAAAATGGACATCTATATAATAATTAATGTAAACACTAAAATGAATATGACAATTTCTGCTTTTTTAACTCTGTACCTTCCAGGTTATTATAAAATATTATGAACATGTATGTTTATATATATTTTTCATTTATATTTCTATCTGAATTGTTAGTAGTATCTTTCTTTAAGTTGACAGTTATCACAGACATTGTACTTATTTATATACCTGTTTTGGAAATTATTTGGGATAAATAACAAAGATAAGCTCTTCTAATGTAAGCTTATGTGAAAGAGGAAAATATACAAAGCGCCAAGAGACCAACTTGTATTTTCAAAAGCAAAGAATTGATCAGCACATAGTTAAGCCATATGTGTGTGGGTGTTGGGGGGCATAAAAATATATAATATATATATTTTGCCAGATGAATATTTCTGTAAAATAGAATTTCCCTTATAGAATCAGACAAGTCTGTGAAAAAAACTATTAATATTTTGTAGTTCAACTGTATAAGCAAAAGAATCTGAATAATATTAAATATTTATGGAGAGACATTTGCAAATTTGGAAGGCGGCAGACTGCTCAAATCTGTCATACCTCTACTGATTAGTTGGTTAGTATTACTTATGCAAAGTCCCAGTAGGAGAACAAACATTTCAAAATTACATTTTCTTGCCATTAAAAATATACATCACAATTATTTGAGATTCTTGACTGTCATAGTCTTTTGGGTATATTTTTCCTGAAAGATACTAATAAGTCCCTGAAGCAGTTCTTATTAATGATGCATTCAATTGAATAAAAAATATTGATTCAGCTTTCTCGACCTAAAACTTAAGTAATATTGCTTACATACGCTATTACGTGTAGTTAAAACCACACACCAGTACCTAGAAAAAAATACATAAGTTAACAAAATGGAAGTAACATCACTAACAGAGCAGATTTTATAAGACAGTCATGAGATCACTATTAAATTGAAATATAAAATTTTATTAGTTCGAACCAATGTAAGAATATACAAGGTATTATTAAATCAGGAGACACTGGTAAAGAGCAAACGTGAAGTAACTCTTTCTCAGTACTATGAAACACCAGAGTTTATCCTATATCTGAAACTGTATTTTCAATGTGACTTTCTGTACTAAAAACATCATACCAATTCTCCTAGAAAACAAAGGTACTGGATTCAACCATCAATGATCTATATTTTTAACAACTTGTCTATGATACTGGATAACTTAAGTTCAGTATGTCTAAGACTCATAGTATGCTACAGTTTTATATTCATATGTAATAGGATAAAGTCTCTTCATTTATCATTTCTTTTAAGGCCTAAGTCATATTTCTCATTATTCAGAAACATTTCAAGATTTGTAGTGGCATAATGGTAATTTAAATAATGTGAAAATTATGTTTTCTCTGACTTTAAGGAGTTAAAATTTGTCTTCCCTTTTTTTTTAAAGAAAATTTGAGATAACTGTAGATTTACATGCAGTTGCAAGAAAAAATAATACAGAGAGATTCTGTGTACACTTTACCTAGTTTCCTACATGGTAGCATTTTGCACAACTACATACAGTACAATATCATAACCAGGATATTGATATTGATAAAATCCACTGATTATACTTAGATTTCCCTTTCCATTTTGTATTTCCTAAAATTTTCATTTATTCTTGCAGTTTATTTACTTGGGCATGGAATATACTAGTACATTACTTCTCCACCCCACCCCCACCTAGGAGTTAGTAATATGGAAAGTTACCAAGTCCTCATAATTCTTACCAAGTGCTATCCACTTGACATGCAGACAGTGTTCTGACACACTACTGACAGCTAATAACAGTGGCAGTCCAATTGCCTATTGCATATCTTGATAAAACTGGAGCCTATCAGACCTCAGCATACCTAATTCCATATCTCTTATCTGCAAAATGACAAACCATACAGGAAGCCTGACATATTTACTTGTTCATGATTTCCCCAAGCAATAGGTTGCAGCAACAGCAATTCTTTGGTCTGTCTTGTCATTCACTTAAATATTCACCATCAGTCTTAAATCTCTGGTCCTACTATCTTAGAAAATAATATTCCTACAACTTACGATGGAGAGAAAGTAGATCTCCCCACCCCCACGTTCAGGAGCATATGTTGACCTCCTCTAATTTAAATCATGTTTTTTATAGCTTCAGCTTATTTCTCCAGACACTTAAATATTTAAAAATGCAAACTCTAGTTTAAATTACTCTCTGGCAGCCATATAAGCTCAAAGTCAAGAACCTGCGATATTGAGCTTGGCTTCCAAGAAAACAAGCTATGTCAAGGAAGAAACATAAATAAACCCCGACTCACAGTCCCAATGCTAGTCAGATCGAATGAAATGTTGTAGCTGATGCGTAGGTAAGTGAAAACATCCTTTATCAATGGTACTGTTCTGCACTGCTCATGAATACAGAAAAAAATGTATCAAGTAGTTGATATTTTGCTGTCACAAACCTAAATTGTGTGTGGGCATCTATACTCACAATCTAGAAACGTCAGATTTCTAATGGTGGGAAAAATAGCCAAATTAACTAATTTGAGGATCATACTCTTTTATTTTATTAACCATTTTTTGGTGATGTTATAATAAATTGTGAAACAGCAAATGAAAGAGCCAAAAGAAAAATAAGTAACAAAGTAAATAAGCTACAGAGTAAATAAATCAGATTTTGATAATAAAAATTTGGATACACAGAAAATATCAGATCTCTCAACTTATCAAGATTTTTTTCTTAGTATCTCATTACAATGTAACAACTAATAATATGGTTTGTTTTTTAGTGTTTTTTTTTTATTATCACAAATTACCCACTTTTCCTATGGTATTTGGCTCTATGATTATTAGTCATAGTATTACTACACTTCCCCGTATCCACTAAGGATCTCAGTGATTAGGCAAGTTCTTGAATTTACTGATATTAGCATCATTTGAATATACTAATTTACTTCAGTAACATAAATAACAAATAATAACATTCTAGAATTCTGAGAAAGATCATAGCTTTAAGGAATTAACCACAATAGGCCCAACCGTTTCACTGAAAATCTTTTGTGATACCATTTACCAGATGTCTATATGTTTAAACTGGCAGCATCGAGGGACATTCAGTCCCTCAGTGGATTGGTTGATGAGCCCTAATCCTTTCACTTGGGATCACAGGAGCCTCATGCAACTAACAGCTGGGCCCTGGCAGTTACACAGGGCAAGTAATAAAAGGAATTGATGTTTTTCTGAAATGGGAAAATCACACACACACACACACACACACACACACACACACACACACACACATACTCTCTCACATTAAATCTGCCAAATAAAGTAATTTATAAACTCTCTTCTAATTCAAAGAAAAGTAACGCTCTAACAGTTCACAAACAGATGTCAGATTATAGAGCTGGATACACTGTTGCTATAGCAAACTGCTTATTTAGTGTTCTAAAGCAGCTACCCTGCATTATATGCTGCAGAGAGGTCTTTATTTCAACCACATTTAACTTTTTACAGGATATAATAATAACCTGAACATTTCACATGGTGCCTGGAGCACTGCTGATTTCTGTTTGCTTCTCTGAAAAAGCACTCAGCGGAAAAGACTGAACTGCGGCCTGTGGGCTGGAATTCATCAGTTCTTTATTTTAGCAATTTGAATCCCCCATTAATGACTTTGCACATTAGCAGCTAATCAAACAGTTTAGATAAGGCTGAAAAGAAATGTTTTGCAATATTCTCACACAAAGGAACTAGAATAGGGAGAAAATAAACTTCTGTGCCATCAATCAAAATTAAGGAAATGCAAAATAAATAATAGCAACTGAAGAGAGAAGTAAAATATATAATGTTGTAATTATATAAATTAAGAGGCTGGAGAAAGGACCATAGGTTTTCAAGTGAGAAAATAAGTGGAAATGTACCCTCAACATTAGGAAAGCAAAGACATACCATAATAAAACCAAAGACTTTAAATGGAATATAATTTAATACTATGTTAAAAACACTTACTTCTGAATATATACACATTGAGAAATTCCTATGAGGAAGAAAAAAGGTAGGAAAAGAAACCAGTGTGACTATTTAGTGTCCTGATGGACCTACCACTAGAGACATCTCAAATAGGGATGAAAAGAACAAAGAACTAGGTATCACAGCACTGGGCTCTGTTCCATCAATAAGGCCACTGGGAATGAGTCACTTAACAAAGTGCTTTTTGTTACTCAACAGAGTGAGGCACTTTTTAAAGTCTTCATTTTTTTGGACTAGGGAACAGAGTCAGGGAGTTCAAATGTCTTGATACAGGTCTCAAAGGTAGGAGGTGGTAACCAAGATTCAAACCCAGGTCTCCTGTCTTCAAAAACATGTGGTTTTCTCTTACTAGGATTGACCTCACTGGACTGGAGAATCTCCCCTCCAGTTATCAAATTTAATTTGTAGATGTAGAAGAGATAGGAAGAATAGTCACATAGCCAAGAAGAATCAGAGAAAGTGGCATAAAACTGGAAGAAAATGGCTTGAGTAAAACTGGAAATGGCAATATGAGAGAAAAGGGTAGACTATGGAAACATTCTTTTTGTAGAACTCCTTACAATTTTCTCTCAGATGTGAAGATACTAAGGTACCACTCAGTCATTTTGAGTTCAATTTTCCAGGCCCAATTAATTCTTAAGGTATGAAAGAATTTGCAGATACAGAAGCAGGACCTCAAGCAGATATATCTTAACAGAGACTCCAGAAAACTAGGGAGGCAAATCTTGAACTGATTTTTATGAAAGTTAGAAAGCAGATAGATTTCTGAAACAATAGAACCTCACAAGGTTCCATAAAACATTGATGAAGAGGTGGTTTGTGAACAAATTTTTGGAGGGCAAATGGGAGAAGATTCCCAGAAGACCACACCTCTAAGGACAAAACTTGCTAAACCAATCATTCAACTATTCAATTTTATAAACAACATGTATAAAGATGTGAAAAGCAAGCTCATCAAACAGACCTAATAGTAGGCTGGAAGGGACAGCTCATTCTCTGGTTAATTAAGAATAAAATAATATCTGTAAATTGGAGCAATGCTAAACCTAATGAGTGAAATGTAATTGGAATAAAATCCTGAATTCAGTGTTTTTAAAGCACTGCATAAGTATAAATTTCCAGTAAAAACTTCAGCACAATTTCATGAAATACATTTGGAGATTCTAGTAGATTACAAATTCAACACAGAGTAACAAGGCAACACAAGATATGACTGCTGAAGAAAAGTGAACAGAACCCTTTTACACTAATAGATATCCAGAATACACATCAAGGAAAGTAATTGCATTGCTGATCAGCTAACACATGAGATTGTGGCCACTTCTCAACCAAACACTTTAAAGGACTGAGAAACCAGAGCACCTTCAGATGAAAGTATCATGTCAGTATGAAGACTGGCTGAGGGCCTGGGGGATATTTAGTCTGGAGAAGATAAGACTTTCTTTAAATATGCAAATATTTGACATGAATAAATGGGAGTAAATTCATTTTGCATTTGGCTGTCATGAAGGTGAAGTTACGGGACACAGATGTGAGTTTAACATAATGAAGAACTTTATGACATCTAGATGAGTCCCATAACTGGAAAGTATGTCTCATATCTAGGGCATTTGTTGGCACTGAGAGTTCAAGCTCCAGATGACCATGGAAGATTTTGTTTACAGATGTCCCAGCAGGAAGCTGGAGATGAGCTCTCTGGTGGACATTTGCTATTTTGGGTGCCCAGGGTCTACTGCCCCATTTTGTGCTAATGAAACCTCAGTTTTTCTTTAGTTGACCCAACATTCTGAGCCTCACTCTCAGTCCACTTGCTTTTGATAATGTCAACTCTACTCTCACATTCCAAGGATAGAACAAAAAGTTAGGCTAAGCCAAACAGTAGATTTCAGGTCTTCCCTGGTGGCGCAGTGGTTGAGAGTCCGCCTGCCGATGCAGGGGACACGGGTTCGTGCCCCCATCCGGGAAGATCCCATGTGCCGCGGAGCGGCTGGGCCCGTGAGCCATGGCCGCTGAGCCTGCGCATCCGGAGCCTGTGCTCCGCAACGGGAGAGACCACAACAGTGAGAGGCCTGCGTACCGCAAAAAAAAAAAAAGAGTGTATTTCATTCCTCTGCCCACAGTGACTGGTTTAGGATGCAAGAAATATGACCTAAAGTCAGGTAGAACACTGAGAGTGTTTTAGAACACTGAAAGTCTCCATTTAAGGATCTCCTGTTGACCTACATCAGGGAAATAGACTACCTCTTCTATAATTCTGAAACTGCAAGTGGGGAGGAAGATCAATCAGGGTCTAAGAATGGAGCCAACCAGGAGAAAATGTGTTAAATAGGTGCTGGTGGTGTCGTTTGAGCTACCATACCCTTAAAGTTTTTATTTATACAAACTAATAAATTTCTTTTCCTAAGCTAGTTTGTGTTGGGTTTTCTCCCTTATTGGTTACAGAAAGAATTCCAAGTGATAAAACTTCCAAAATCCCTTCCAACTGCATGTGAAGAAATGACAAGTGGTATAATGGAAACATCTTTTAGCACCTAAAAATTAGGGATAAAACCCATGATTTACTTAAGAGGGTATGTGATGTGAGGCCTGCACAGTAGAACCTCAGCCACAGCTGAGATAAATAAAAGAAAGGCCAAGAAGCAAGCCTCTGACAATGGTGGTGATTTTGACAGAGACCGAGGAACAGCTGTTACTGAGGCAGGAGCTACCCAGCTCCTGCTGGGAGGCATTTAAAGAGCTCTAGCTGCCATGCTGCCCGAGCACCAGGGCAGACAAGAGGCTCTTTAAAGTTTCATTACACCCTGCTGGTAATAGGCATTTCCTATTTTAGCTAGAAGAAGCCATATTGACAGGTAAGAAAATGGAAATCAAATTGAGAAAGGGAGTTGACAGTCATCTTTCAGGAGGGTAAGTGTTTTATCATCATCATTATTATTATTACTACTATTATTATTTTGTTGCTATGCTTATTTAGCATGTTAAGTAGAAAAGTAAGAGTTGATCAAGGCTATCAGGTAGAAATGAAGAGTAATACTACTTATAAAGACAGTTTTTGTGATGATATCAAAAGAGCTTTGAGTACTGAGTATTAATTAGGGATTATTATTAACTTCAAGTACTGTCTGATACTTAAAGAATGATCAACTACAAAAAATTAGGGGATATAGACTACTAAGATTTGATTTAGAACAAGCTCTAGCCTTATGGAACTTATAATTTTGTGAACATGAGAAATATCAGGATGGGAAAGATTCTGAGGAAAATTAATACAGGATTTCTCATCTTTCTATCCAAACAGTGGTAGCAACAAGAATGCAATTTCCACCCCATTTTTAATTTCCATTGTCTCTCACTAACACATAATAAATTATTCTGGAAAGTGCTGTCTTTTTCTTTGTATAATCCTTGGATAGTCAATGAGGAAAAAGAAAAATTATGTACGTTGTCTATTCTATATAATGCAACTTATACATGTAGGAAGGATGGTCATGTATGACCATTCAACGAGCAGGGCCCACACATCCGAATCTATTTTCCTACAAAATAACTAACAGAGTAATCCACTTCTTATTCCCTTTGTGAATATTAAAGCAGACAGTGTTAAAAGCAGAGATCCGAGTGCCAGAAGAGAACTTCCTCACAACCATGGATTGCAAAGGCTGCTAGAGGCCAACAGGAAATACAAGAGAGGCAGAAGGAAAGAGAGATAACAAATATTCTTACACCTGAAAGATAAAAAAGAAGAAGAAGAAAGAAGAAACAGATTTAATGAGTTAAATCAGCATGACTGCCCTGAAAAAGTCTTGCATTTTTGGCCCTTTGTCAGTGCCATTTATCAGGGTAAACACACTGGGGCTTTGGCAATGGAACTGGAATCTATTTACACATGATACTGGTTATCTAGATGAAAGCAAGAGGCCAGGAAAAAGCAGGTCTTCAGCTAGGACGGCCATATATGTCCCAGAAAATGTTCTTATGTGGCTCTTGTTTCACAGCCTTGTGTCATCTACCCCAAGCTGGCCTTTACAGATCCCTTTTTGTTTTTTTCTATTAAACTATTCCAGCCTCTGCTGTTTACTTGGAATGAATATCACATTAAAATGGAAAATTGGACTTTGTCCGATTTAGCTTTAGCCAGCTGACACAGTATCAATGGGAGAAAATGATGCTGTAATTTTCTCGTCTGGTAAAATGTGGCTAGAAATCCATGCGGAAAATGTAGCAATATTCATTAAAATGAAGAATATGCTACAATGAATAGTAATAGTTTGCTTTTGAAAGCGCTTGTGAAAATATCATTAGATGTTCAATAATGACTAAGATGATGTAACAGAGATGTATAAATAGGGATGCTGAGTTCGATGGCTTTGAACTCTGAATTGATCTCTTCCTCAGATTCCATTTTTGAGTGTGACAACTGGAAAGGACAATTAAACAGTAACAAAGCTATCAATCTATTTTGAAATGCTAATTGAATTCCATCTTCAACTACACCAAGAAAACTACATACATGTGTATGTGACAGAGCAGGCTTAGCCTAAGTTTAATCAGTATCTCTGAAAATGGAGGAAGAAAACAATTGAACAATGAAGAAAACAATGTGTATGTGGATCCTCAATTTTCCAAATGAAACCCTACAGTTGTACACTTGAAAGGAGAGATTCATTACACTTAATTCATAAGATATTAAAAAATTTACCTTCATATGTAGATTTGTGATAAAACACATGAATAAATGGATACTCATTACTCAGGAGAATTAAGATAACCTGCTAAATTCTGGAATAAGCTTTTAAAAATACAATCATGTAAATGTGCTCATAATCCTCTAAAAGGCAGTAAGTTTAACAAACTGGGTAAGTGGGCCAACTCTGGAGTCAGATGGAAAGGAACTGAAGCCTGACTCTGCCAGGCTAACTGTGAGGTCTGGGGCAGAACACTTACTTCCTCTTGGTTTCTTCACCTGTAAAACGTGAATGATGATGATAATAACAGTGCCTAAATGTTGTGAGGTAATTTATGTAAACAGAACAGTCACAGGAGCACAGTAAACACTCAATGAATGTTAGACTTTTTTACCAAAACTCCCTATAAGATGATAGTGGAAGATAGAATAAAAGGTTGGAAAGAGAAACCCAGAGCGAAAAGCGGGATATTAGTCTTAGTGTTATTCTTAAGTCTTGTTACTCTTTAAGTTTTCGGTGCTCATGAAAAATGCAAATTTGAGTAATAGAATTATCTGTATGGAAATGTGAAGGCCAAGGTACTGACTGTTTCTATAATATGGTGGCCAAGCTGCTCTAACTACAGTCTCCAGAAGGCACTGTTATCATGCCAGGGAGCAGTCTGATGGAAAGGGAGAGTCCAATGGCCTTACTATGGTTCTGTACCCAGTACATGAAAATAATGAAGTGCTTTATTGTAGTCAACTAGTAACTTTCTTCGTTGATCACTGATCATGATGCACTTTTTCTGAAGTCTTGAAATGCCTCAGCCATGTACTGTCTTAACTGCCTTTAATGTTACTTTCCTTAGGAATGTGAAGGTAGCTTCAAGGGGGAGAGAGCAAAATGCTAAGTAGGCAGAATCACAGACTGTTATTGCCTTCTTTCCATAAACTAGTTTGTGAAACTACCTTAACTGTTTTCAAATGCACAAGACTTTCTCTTTTCTATGTGTCACAGTCATATACTAAAAGAACAAATATGTTTTGCTCACAAAAATCAAGTTCAAAGAAAACCTTGATAGTTCTCTCACCATTATTCTTAGTTTAATGAAAAGCAATGCATGCTATTTTTATCTTCATTTACTCCTTCAAGGAAAAATTATTACTTACTTTCCATCCCAGACATGGTTACCTCTGTGGAAAATCACCAGATTATTCGTAGGGTCCAGAGCCATCCCAGAAACCTGGCCTGGTAACAAGTATACTCCAGGCCAATCCAGTGCCTCTTCTACATGGAAATCTAAAAGATAAATCCATACATTTAGTGTAAAAAAGAAAGCTAGTATAACCTCATGAAGATTCACAATGATCATAAGAAGTTCATGCAGTAATGTCACTAGATGCAAAGAAAAAAAATCAAGCCATGCTCTACATAAAATATACCACATGCACATGCCAAGGAGCCTCCTGAGCTATGAATAAAGTAAGTGACTGTGAACTTGTTTGGGGATATGCTCTTTTCCTGTTGATAAGATGCCTCGTAAAACCAGTTTATCCTTAAGCCATTAAGGGGCAAATTTGAGACAGTCTTCTTAACAAGATTCTTACTTTAAATTAGTATCTTTGAAAAATATGGCAACATGGATGGCATCATTTTAATACAAAGCTTTTAAATGTTGTAAATAAATAGTATTCTTAGGCAATAAGCCCGTTTCTGTGTGTTTGTGTGTGTCTGTCTTTCTCATCTAACTTCTGTGTAAATTGTGGATGTTCAGAATACATTAGACCTTATAATAAACCATCATTGATAATACCTTGTACAAGGAACTATGTAAAATACCAATCTCATTTCACCTAACTTTAGTGTTCCTATAACAATGGGAATGGAGAGATATTCTTTCACTGCTTATATTTCACTGTTTCCTAACACGAGAAAGGAAAAAATAACAGGAACTCTATGACTGAGTGATTTACAATCACTCTCACTTCTGATCAGAATACACTTATACTTAGAGAATACCTAAGTTCAATTGTTAACCCCTTTTATAAAAATGCTCATGAATAAAGAGGTACCATGTACAGAGTAGTTATATTAACTGAGGATGTAAAGTTATGAAGATGCTGTGAAATCCTTTGTATCAGTGTCAATATTTCTTTCCCTCTGAAACGCTTCAACAGAGATGCTGAGAAGTAAAAAAGCAGCAGTTTGAGTCTCCTTTCTCCTTCCCATACTCTGGAGGATGTGGCAACATGCAGTGAAATCCTCAAAGATAAACATTAAAGACTGGAGGAAGAAAGGGAAACACAGGGCTTGTACAGTCAGCTTCTGAAAGCCTGAGAGGATGCTGGTGTGAGAGTAGACACTTTAAGATAATTCTCTCAACTATACAACAGGAAACAGTAACTTTCCACTCAAGATATTCTTACCTTTGCTCATTTAATTTTTTAAAACAAAAATTAATAACACAGCACAATCAATAGGATGCCTGGAACAGTTGTGTCTACAACCTTTGCTGAAGCATATTCAACAAATATTCCCTAAGTGTATTGTCTATGTAAGGTGTTATGTTAGATTCTGGGGACACAAAGAAATAAAGCATGGTTTTGGTTCTAGAGGGACTCATAGGATAAAATGAAAAAAAAAAAAAACCCAAAAAATAACCAAAAAACAAACAAACAAAAAACAGAAAGCAAATATTTATGACACAGTACAGTGCAGGAAAGGGCCCATAATCCTTCCTGAGGCTTGGCTGGGAGAGGGTAGGTGTTCTCACTTAAAGTTTATTGAATATAGAAGTAGGCAGAGAATATTTCAGTCAGAAAGATGGAAAGTGAGGATGATTATAATTGCAGAGTGTGTTTCAAGATCTTTACGTAATTTGTATGTCTTTAAGGATATCTGTGTATGTCAGGAGTGGGTATGACAGTGACAGGCAGGACTAACAGACCCCAAGATCTAGTTTAGACTGGAAAATATACATTTGTAGAGCACATGAAGGTATGGATTTAACAATGAATTAATGAATGTAGTTTTGAGCTGTGGTGTCTTGATCTATACTGTGATTAATTTTGAGGTATGCTGCAAGTACTTTATTAATAGCAGTAAAGCACAACGCTTGGGAATAATTTACTTCTGAAATATGTTAGAGCACGCGAGAATGTCATTCTCACTCACGTGTGTTTTGCTATGTCTTCCTGAGTTGGGGAGAAGGGGGGCAGAGTAATAACTGGCGTGCCTAAATTTGCACAACAGTGGATGTAAATGGGGCTGCTAGGATGAATAGCATTCATCATCTATCATGCTTATTATCTATCATAATAGGAGAAAAGGATGCAAATTGTGACTATAGGCGACTAGGAACCACTGAAGGTTTTCAATCATGGGGTGACATGAAAAAAACTGTGTTTCTGAAAGTGAACTCAGGAAGCAGGATATAAGTATTATAATTAGAGACATATGGATGGATTCCCCAAAGAAAATGTTTCAAATTATTTTTAAGTTGCTTGAATCTCAGGTTGTACTTCATTCATTCTCATCTCAGTTACAGCTTGTCTTTTCGGTGGTCATTCTGTACTTATTCAGCAGCTCCTGAAGATTCTGGATGGGCTCCAAGGGAGACTTGAACCTCATAACAATACAGATATTTAGTCGCTTTCATCAGCTTCTCAGCGCCCAGCACCACTACAACTAGATGGAATTTTGTGAGGGCAAGGATCATGTCTTATTCACTGTTTTGTCACTAAGTCTTGCACAGGGCCTGGCCCACTGTAATGGCCAAAAAAAATGCACTAAATTGAACTCTATGCTCCAGTCTCTACTTGCTTATGTTGTCAACTAGCATTTAAACACCCTTATAATCTTTTAGTTCACTTGTACTACCTCTTTTTACCCCTAGTATTGTGCTGAAGCTACCGTGAAGAGACTAAAAAAAAAAGCTAATTGGCTAATTATTTTCATTAAAGACAATAAACAAATGTCAGGTTTCCTGGAACTTTTCTATTCAGTGGTCCACCAACAGGTACTGGAAGCGAGGTGCTCATGAAGATTCAGAGATATTAATTCTGATAGAAATATGCAATGCAGAGATATTAATTCTGATAGAAATATGCAATGTCCCAAATATCAGTAAATACACTATTCTGGCTTCAAATGGGGATTTCATAAAATATTGGATATACTGTATAAAGAACCTTAATCTGGCTGTGAATAACCCTAATTATCATTGATCTTAGATTGGTAAGCACTCAAAAAGCACTGCCTAATGGGTTGTTTACCTATTTTGTCACTTATAAGAATCCCTTTTGGTTGGGAATTTTCAAGAAGAAAAAGCAGTGTAAATATCTAGAACATATTTATATACTTTTGGTAAATTTTCAAAACAGCAAAGGTGATATGTGAGGAAATATATAAGAGGGTTAACACTGTAAGAAACTTTGCTCTTTTTGTCAATGCAAAGAACAATGCAAAGAACATTCAGAGAAATTATATTAAATTATTTTGAATTTCATTTAAAAATATCATTGTACATTTATTAAGATTACCCAGCCAAGACCTCAAAACTTTCAGGACCTCAAAACCTAGGTCTCTGTGTTAATTACAAATTCTAAAATAGTTAAAGGAAAACTGAGTTCACGTCCTCTTCTGTGAACACTACCTCAGTTAATTGATGTTTTTGCTTCCAGTGTCATCTTTTTCATTATTAGGCAGTTAAAGGCTGTTCTCTTTAAGATTAAATGATCAAGAACAAAGCAGTCATTGAGGACTAGTGCTGTATGGATATGGAATAAATACTGATGTTTTCCCAATCCCTGCCCATCTTTATAAGAGAATCACAGAATGCTAGAACAGGACTGGCTCATCCCAGGTCATTTTCTCTATTCATAAAAAAGGAAATACAGGCTTGGGCAAGACTTCAGTCATCAATAGCAAGGGTGATTATTTCCTAATCCTCAATTACAAATATTTCAAATCCTTATTAAAAATTGTATGACAAAATATATTTGGGTTCTAACTTAAACTTAACATTTTCAATCATGGAAAAGTTAAAAATTTGAGTTCAGATTCCTCTTAGTTTTTATCGAAGAAGTAATTCAGTGTATGACTAATGTTGTAGATTTACAGTTTTAATTTGAAAATTAAATACAAATTTCTTACATGTGACCTTGGGCAAGCCAACTCCAAGTGTCAGCTACTCTAAATTCACATGTCAAACGATAGGATTATTTCAGAAGAATCTTTGTATTCATTATAAATAAAGGTAATTGTGCAGCCTCATATTCTACCATATATTTAGAAAAAAAGTTACTACTTTCAAAAAAAAATTAAACATTACTATTAAAATTGTATCAATAAATCACTAAGAGGATTAATGAATTACACCTTTCCAGGAAAGATTAATGTTAGTAATCAATGCTGCTTTCATATGAAATTATTAATAACATTTAACAGGGCATATTCATTTATCTGTGTACATAAGGACTAACAGACAAAGTTGAGAAAAAACATAATTTCAAACCTAGGACTATGACTTAACTTCACCATAACAAGGCTCTTCATATTTAATCTTAAGGAAAAGACCCCAGTGAAATCAGTAGAAGATTTCAACAACAAGAACAAAATAAAGTGGTTGCTCTTTCTATACTTGCAAATTCTCATTTAGTGAGGAAAAGATGCCTTATTTTGGTCAGGGATTGTTATTCATCAGAAGTGCCAACAATAACTATAATTAACTGAAACTATAGGAGAAATATTTATACTCAAGTGAGAAAGAAAACAGGAATAATTATAAGGTCTTATTTAGTGGGAGTGAAGTGAGGAAGAGAATTAAGACATAACTAGGGGCTCAGAAGTATTAGCAGAGTTCCTTTTCTTTTAAAAATTTAACTGCGAATCCTCACCTTAGTCAAATTGTTTGGATATTGATTGAGAAAGTATGACCAAAGGCAATCTACACCTAGAGTTATTACAGTTGTAGATAAGATGATGGGATCATTGGAAAAAAACAGCGTATCTATCTTATCTATCTATTATTTTATTTTATTGTGAGAGGCAGAGTAATAAAGTGATTAAAAACCAAGACTTGGAGCAAACCTGCCTGGCTTTGAATGTTGGTTTATTGAGCTGTGGCACTTTGGATCCATGGCATGACCTTTCTATGCCTCAGTTTCTTCCTCTATAAATGGGTTTATAAATAGGGTTATTATGATAATTAAATGAGTTAATGCATCTAAAACACTTAGCCTGGCTCATAGTAAGGGCTATGTGTGGGTTTGTTTTCACTATTCTCCTCTCTTCCAAAGATGAAAATTCAGCCTACTGAATGCTTTATTTTACCCTGGGAATTCTATAAGACTTGAACCTAGGGGTCAGCATATGACTGAAATATGTTAAAAGTAATGGACTCTGAGTCAAGAAAAAGTTGTCCATAGAAATTAAGTAAAATGTAAATGTATCATAACAATATTTAAGGATTCTGTGCATTCTCTTAGCTGATGGGAAGCATCACACAAATGCAGATGTATTTTCTGATGTCCAAGGGTGTGTAACAAATGTTGAATCAGGCTTCCATATGCTAGCAAATAGTAGTCCAATCAGATCTGCAGCAAGAGAATAGCTGTCTGCAGTTTTAAATTTATTTTTCAATGAATCTAGTTTCCAGAAGGCAACTAGAATAAAGACTATGATTTCCTTTCTACTCTGTTAATGCTGTCTCAATATAGATGTCAAACTAATGGTAGAAACCAAACTGTTAAGTGTAAAAAGGAGTGCATTTGCCTCTCAATTTACCAGGTTGCATATTTTCACACTGTACATCATATATTACAGGAAAACATCAAGGCAGATCAATGTAAGTGATCAGCGATTTGAAGAGCCGCAAACTCCCATTATGGTAGAACACTGCCAAGTCATTTTCTCAATTTATCAACTCAGAATGCCAATTTTTGCAGCTTTCCTACACATTGCAAGAAAATTCTCTCATGGATGCTACTTAAGCTAAAATAATTAATATTTAATAAATAATTAAAATAATTAATAAAACACCAACTACTTTGGTGTTTAAATTTTTGAAATCTTAGTCCAACTTGACATTAATGGTAACAATTATAACCATAATTATTGTTAACATATAGCACTTATTAAGTGCTTTTCTTTAATTAAAGTTAGATATTAGATAGTGTTATGGTAAACAGTGAAAGAAAATTGAAAAGACTTTTAGAAATAGCTTACCTAAATATGAGTTTTGTTATTTTGCATTTAATTTTAAAAAAATCTTGAATCAGAGCAGTGAAGTAACACTAAAATAAGTCATTTCAGAAAGGAAATATGCACATCTTCTTCCTGTAACTAGAATTTGTGCTCTGTTTCTGTAACTCATTGCTTTATTTATTTCAGTGACATTCACCCACATACTTAAAATGAAAGGAAACTTTCTGAACCAGATCCTGGAGAAACACTTTTTTCCTGGTCACTGCCATTCTGACTACCTTGGAAGGTATAAGGAGATTTGGCCAGTAAGTGTATTTTGAGTATTTTAAGCATTTCTTTCTTAGAAAAACTAAGTAGGTTTTAGGAATACAATTCCTTAAGTCAAACTGTGATTTTTACATTGACATTTATGATGCCTATAAATGACCATGATATTATTTCACATCAAAGAGTAATAAAGGCAAGTCATAGATAACTAGAAACTAAATTTTTGGTGGTGAGCACACTGTAGGGTATACAGAAATAAAAATATACTGTTGTACATATGAAACACATATAATGTTATAAACCAATGTTACTTCAATAAAAAATAAATACTTCAATAAAAAAAAAGACAAGTCATGGAATAAAGCAGGATGCAACTCTAACACTTCATGCTTGAATAGAATTGTATTCTCACCAAAGAGGCCCCTTTCCCTTTTATATTTGTGTTGTTCGGGTTACAATTTGCTGTCCTTAATATAGACGTTCAGACAGACACTCCAGTCTTTCTATGAAACGGATAGGGGCATGATAAACTGCAGATTTCTAGACATCATACTCAGAGATGTCAATTCAGTTGGTCTTCAGTAGGATTCAGGAGTCTAGATTTTTCATAATCACCCTAGGTGATTCTGATGCAAGAGGGTCCAGGGACCACCTCTTGAGAAACACAGTTTTATTAGGTAAATTTAGAAGGAGTTAGAGCAGGGCTGACCCTGTTTAAATAGGAAGAGGTAAAAATCTGGGTTCCATTTAACATCTCATAGAGACTATTAGGCCAGTCCTAACGGACAATGCTTGAAACTCCTGTGTTAGCAAAAGGCACTGCATCCTAATTTTTTTCAATTATAAATAAAAATCAGTTGGGTGTTGAATAATTTATGGCTTCCTGCAAAGCTGTATTTGAAAACATCAAGCTGGCAGCCTGTGCCATTCCAGCCCACGCATGGACAGCTGCCATGCATGCATATCCGTTACTTTTTTGGGGATTATCTCCACATGCTGTATTATCTGGCTTTCCACATTAGCAAGTAACATGAAACACAATCAATATCACAGAAGCCACAACACAATTAAAGACAAAGATGAGGCATCCATAGCTTGCTGGTACAGAAACCTGAAGGGAATAATGTATTGTCCTCTAATTACAGAAGCCAATCCTGGTTAGAAGTAAAGATAAATCTGATAGTTACTGACTTGCTGGAGGTCCCTTCAGATATAACTACTCAACTTTCCAATTAAGATAGTAATTGATAATGGAACTTAAGAAATCAAGGTCATAAAAATGGTTACATTTTACAAGTCAATTGGATGAGAATGTTGGAAGTGTAAGATTCCTCTGAGAGGACTTCAATTACCTTAAAAGAAGGTAGTGTATAAGCATTTCATACACTGGGACTTTACATATCAGGTTTGAATTTTCAGTGTATTCCCATTGAACTAAATGGAGAATGTTGATTTTGTAAGAATCTGTTACCCTGAATTTCATATGCCACCCTCCCCAATATGATCCAAAGCTTTTGGGTCTTAGTAATTCTGGCTCATCAACTGAACAGAAATTGAATTTACGTATTGATAGTACTGGACCAAAACAAAAAGAAAAACTCCTCAAACAAAGGTGATATCTGACAACCCAAATCTGAGTCATGTTTTTTCTAATGATAAATCCTTTTCATTGATGAGCTTTCTCACCCATTTATTTTTATTCCCTTCAGATTTTGCTTATGTGGATTGTAGCATTTCACATTTTATTCTTTAAAAGAAGCCCTAAACGCACCTCCTGTGTGTTCTGGTTCCCAGGTGCCTTCACCGGGTAGCGGCTGCTGTAATGACAAAACTCTGCTCTCTGCTGGCCTCAAAGTAGATGCTAGTCTGTGGAATTTGTGAATTCTGTCTCTGACAAGAAGAGCATTGTCCCTCTCGTGTTCTGCACTCTCTCTGGCATCAGACTGACCAAGATCCTTCTTTTGGACTACGTTTGCAATCTCAGCTACCAGGTCTGACTCTGATTCTGCCTTTTCTGTAGGATTATATTTATGAACATGAACAACATCTTCCCTTTCTCCTAGCAGCTTGGAAAGTAGTGAATAGAAATCACCTGTGAAAAAAAAAGAAGAGATAAGGGGTGGAGAGTTGATAAGATTGCAAAATTTACAAAATTTTGTGCCTTAAATAATATCACCTCCTGATTCCTCATAATAAGTGAGAGGGAAGGTTGCTCTCAGATGTTCAAGCATGGGGAGAAAAAGATGATTTTCCAGAACAATGAAAAAATAATATGCTTCACATTTCATTTTACAAACTACCCATTTCCTTCTGTTATCTCAGGAGCCAACGACACTAAATAACCTCTATTAGCATAAGAGTAGAAACAAAATAATGCGTATGTGACTGCAGGGCATGTTTTAATAAATGGTTTTCACAAGGTTAGTTTGGATTGATTTGCAAGTCAGAGTTCATCAGCTTTCTAAAATAAAATATTATCAACAGCTACAACAGAAAACAGTTATCTACACAGGCAAACCCTTTGAAGTTGTCTTCTAAAAGCCTATTAAAGTATAATCCACAAAAAAGTAAACGTAGGGCTTCCCTGGTGGCACAGTGGTTGAGAGTCCACCTGCCAGTGCAGGGGACGCGGGTTTGTGCCCCGGTCCGGGAAGATCCCACATGCCGCGGAGCAGCTGGGCCCGGGAGCCAGGGCCGCTGAGCCTGTGCGTCCGGAGCCTGTGCTCCGCAACGGGAGAGGCCACAACAGGGAAAGGCCCGCGTAAAGCAAAAAAAAAAAAAAAAAAAAAAATTAAATGTATATTTTTGAGCAGGTGCTATAAAACACAAAAAAATCTAACATCCACTTGGCAACTGGAAAACCAGTTTTATTATTTTGTTAACTGTGTTACTGTAAGTAGCTCCAGTTGTTTATTTTAAATAAGAAACAAATAAATTCCAGAAAAATAATTTTGTGAGAAAAGAATATTTTTAAAACAGTTTCAAGCAAAAGAGATTTTAACAAACTAGTATCATTGGAATGATACATCACTGAAATGTATTTCATGTCTTCCTGTACTAAGAAGTAAACTTGGACATGATAATATAATTCCATGAAAACAAACTATTTATAAAATATTACAACAGATACAAAATATGACTATGGAAGGCTCATGAAGCATTTTAATCCTCATCAGTTACATCTATGGCTTCAAATCCATTCACATCAACTGTGTGAATGGGAAACATGTATATTCTCTATGGAATCATAATTCTGCTATTCTAAACCAAACCCAAAGGAAACCCACAGTTCTTCCTTTTCTCACTCTATACTAAGTGCTGCTAATGAAACTTATGATTGTGGAGTCCTTTTGCTTAAGTTTTAATTACATTTATAGCATGATCAGATAACATTTATAAAACCTTTTTTATGACCATTAGGAAATAAAAATAATAACTGGTTTAGCCAGGATACCTTCCACTAAAGAATATGTTATTAAAATATTGGTGCAAGGGGATATGAAGTCTTTCCAAAATGATGCTGAGATCCTGTCATGTTTATAAATAATCTTGGTTTAATGATTCAAAGTAGGTTTTCAATTCTTGCCCATGAAAGCAGCTTATCCTAGGTGAGATCTTCAATCAGAAAATAATTACCAAGTATTAGGGCCAATATCAGTAAAATGAACAAAGCAAATTACAATGCAACCAATTCTGGTAGGCCACAGTGGCATTCTGCCTTACAGAAGAGAAATTAACCCATTACTATGTAATTCTCCTACCCCACACACTAAATATAAATAGCTTAATATGCTGTTGTGCATTTTATATAGAAGATGAAAACAAGATGACTTCAGGAACAGAAAAAGAACACAATTTTAAAACTTGAATCCATGACATTAGGCTAATGTTGATGGAAGAACACAGGCTTAGAACTATGCATAGTTATTGAGGTTTGTCAGTAAAAATCTAAAAGCTGTGATACAATACCAAATACAGAGTACTCGGTTCCTTTGAAATGATCATTTACAATGATCACTGGGTTAGGAAAACAAAAATTTAGCAACGTAAGAGGCTTGGCTTCACACAAATGCACTGGCCTTGTGAGAACATAGCTTCAGAGCAGCATCTCACTTCTAGAGGTTACATGCAGGAGCCCACTAGATGACTATCTCTTACATTCTTATACACAAACCAGAAAGGTTTCTTTTTTTTTCTCTTCTGGTGTATGGAATATATGAAATCCCAAAACGTTAACCGTCTTTCTTAGTCATATTAAGATCCTGATTGAGGAAATCTACCTAACCTTGAGTACAATGGATGGAATAGAATATAAACAGAGGAAGTTGGGTGGTCTCTACCCCAGTTTCATTTCTCAATATTCTCTTTTTCTTTTCAGTTTATATTATAGCCATATTGGACTTTTACTTCCTTGAATGTCAACTCTAAGAAGATGTTGTTTCTTCTTCCTGGAACATTCTCTCCCTAGTAATCAACTAGTTCCTCAACCTTCAGATGCTACTTAGGCGTCACTCACATCCAAGAAGGCTGCCTTGACAATTGCTGCTATGTGCACCTACAGCACTCTGCTCTTTCCTTGTATTGTTATTACCCAATGTCTGGTCTGCATTTCACACTAGTGTTCGGATCCAACCCCTGACACTTAATAGCTATTCTCTGCCTTTAAGCAAGTTACTTAACCTTTTAAAATAGATAATGACAACTACCCTTAAAAATTGTTTTGTGGATTTAAAGAAGATAGTTAATGTAAAATGCCCAGTCCAGTGTATTTCATAAAGTAGATATCACTAAATTATAGCTATTATAATTACTAACAACAAAGATATAAACTCTAGTTGCAACATGCATCTGATTCAATCTATTGTTTACCTAAAATTTAAAAAAATCAGTTTCTGTTTCGTATTGGGATTTTCATAATGGAAAAAAGCCACCTTTAAGTTTATAGCCCTTTATTTTCTCAACAAGTCATTACATCCACCTTTGTGATTTGCTTCCTGATTTTGCCAAAGAAGGTTGTACCTGCACTTCTGCACTTTCTCTCTCTCTCTTTTTTTTTTATCAGTCTATTTTTGGAGAAAGAACTATCCCTACCCCAGTGTTCTGGATGCCAGCCCTCCCTGAGCCTTCTAAAGCCTTTCCCATCTCCTTTTTATTTCCTTTTCTAATACAATTACTCTGCCAAAGATTTGACTCAGGCTATAAACACACTCACTTTGGGCTTATCATGGAGGCGAGAAGAGACCCTCCTCTGACACAGTATGTCTTTCAAGCTTTTTCATTTTCCCTCTTTCTTTAACAAGTTCCAGCACCATCTACAAGAGCTTTCTATGATAATGGAAATAGTCTATACCTGTGCTGCCAATATGATAGCACCTAGACACATGGGACTATTGAGTATTTGTAATGTGGCCAGTAAGACTGAGAAACTTAACTTTTAAGTTTACTTACTTTTAATTCATTTGTATTCAAAGTTAAATAGCCACATGTGGTTAGTATCTACCATACTGGACAGTGCAGGGTTATGTGCTGCTTCATCCTTCCTCATATTCTCTTTCTTCCTAAATTGAAGGCATTTGCTTCCACTCCCTACTTCACTCCTGTATGGCTTCTGCACGAGTTGCTCAAGAGCTCCTAGTTGCCAAAGCCAATAGACTCTTCATCCTGACCTACTGGTGGCATGTAGCACTTTTATAGTTCCTTCAGAACCTCTCTCCTTACAATATTGTTCTTTCCAGATCTTCACCTGTCATCTTGGATTCCTCTTATTCTGCCCAACATATGGAATGTTCCTGTTTTCTGAGGTCTATCCCTGGCATACTTTTATTGGGCCTGGCTAAGGCTTCTTCCTACTAAGTGATCTCAGCCACTCACAAAGCTTAAGCTGCTACACTCAGACAAGTGACTCCAAAATCTGGAGATGTCCTAGAACCTAGTGGTATATAAAACTGCCAGCTGGAAATTTCCACTTGGATTGAATGTCTATTTCAGTGGGATTTTGAACTCAACGTGTCTAAACCTGGGCTCTTAATCTTCTCCCCATACTTTATTTTTTTTTATAGTATCTCTCTCAGCGATGAAACCATGTTTTGGGACCATCAATCCAGAAAACTAGATTCATTTTTCTCTCACCAGTGAATCACAAAGTCATTTGATTCATAGATGCCGATTTGTCAACATCACCTTTTCCCTCCCTCCCACCAGTACTCACCTGAGATTCTTATCACCCCATAATTGTCGTGCTGAAAGACTACCCCTTCGTCTTCAGAACAGACCCTCACCCCTGCCTTCGATGGAAAAGTCTGTCTGGAATGGTATTAAAGCTGCTCGACCTTTGTGCAACTGACTTGTGATTGAGGGTAACCTGCGTCCCCTAGATACTTCCCAGTTATGACCCCTTTTCCTCAGCTCAGTTAACCTATGTGTTTCGGGGTAGTATTCTCTAATTCTATTCTGGGTCCTGCTGCTAAGCAGACCATATAATTTAATTACCAAACTGGGACACATTTGAGAAAGGAAAGGGGTGTTGTTAATATTTATACTAGGCATAAACTGGTACAATCCTGGAAAAACTGGGAGGTATAATTACCCTACTTATTCTCGACAGAGATAACATATAAAGAAGTACTTTATAAACTACAAATGACAATAATAGTAATATCAGCTAGTACTTTTTGAGAGCTCAGCATGACCAAGTCACTTTACTGAGTGCTTTATACGACAGAACACATTTAACTTCCGTGGAATACTTACTGTTCTCATTTTAGATGAGGAATCTAATGGCACAGTACTAAGGCGCACAGCTGGTAGCATGTTGCACATGGATTTGAAGGAGACAGCCTGACCGAGGGATCCACCTTCTAAGTATCACTATACTGGATCCAGCTTCCCTTATCTCCTCTGTACTGGCTGTATCTCTTTCCTATGAATTCACCTCAGACCTGTCAATCTTAGTATATTAATTTTTTTTTCTTTTTAAAGTAACAGTCTACTGAGCTCAGGTGCCAGGCTTATGATTTAACTGAACAACTTTCTTTTTTTTTGTCCTATCCTGGCTTGTCTTCTTTTTATTATAAGACTCTAATAAATTAATCAATACATACATATACAATGTATATGCAAAAAACTGGCCTAAAGAATAATGACTGGTTTCTTTTAGGCTTGAAAAAGTAGAAAAGTTTTCTATTTTCTATTCTCTTTAATAGTTTTCACTTACCACTGGCAATATACCTTACATGTATGATAAAATTCTCTAAGATGGTCTAAAAAAACTTTTTTCATACATTAAAATTATCTGAGAAGGGACAAATGGCAAGGTATAAATGTGATTTTACATAAAAATAACCCCCTCTCATTTCTTATATATTGTCATATTTCCAGTGATTAGTGCTGTTCCTATTATAGCAGATACTCAATATATGATTCTGGAATGAATACTGTGTTATAAATGGCTTCTGCATTAGTAAAGATAAAAATTTTTCCTTGATGATTTTAGGCTGCAATGAGTTCCATTTCTTTCTTTTCCTCACTTCAAACTTTGATTCTTATCTTAAGAAATGCAGAAACGCTCTAGGTCTTTAAGTTATTTGGCCAAGTGGGTTTGGTATTTGGGAAACACTAGTGAAGTAGCAGCTAATGTGTCAGGAAAAGGAACACAGCCTAACACAAGAGAATCTAAAACACTACCAACTAAACTCCAAGTTTGTTAGCTGTGTGCTTGTTAGCTATTTCATGGCTCAATGTACATTTTTCTATTTAGTTGGGATCACTCAGTATTCCCTCCCACCAGCATGGAAGTTTCTCTGGTTTACTTTCAGGAATATGGTAAGATCAAACTAAACAAGATGGAAACATACCTTGAAAAAGTGCCCCATGTTTTTTTCTTTGAATAAAATGCTTTAAGATTATTGGATTAAAAAATAAGTACCCCTACTTTTAGACAGCGTAAAATCTTAATTGTGGCAGGCATTTTTATGTTTAAAGTGATCAAGAGCCTCTTGGTAATCTTTCAGAATATAAACCGCCATTTCCCACACAAATCACTAGTACTTCATTACCTAAAACAAACAGCTTTTGTTACTGCTTATTGCTCTGTGATTTCTATGGTACATGGAGAGTAAATAGGATATTCATTAGCAGTTTAACCACTGACAAAATACGCCAAGTAACCAAGCTAATGAGATCACAATCATGCAACAACAACTGATTAATAAGGGGGATACGACCAATGAAAAGATAAAAGCATTTCTTTTTAGATTTTCGTATTTTAGTTTATGAGTCAGTCATAGCTGACACTTCGCCTTCTGGTTAAAGTTGATTTGGCTTACCGACTGTTTACTTATTACTAACCCACAACATTTATCCTACTAGCCTTGGGGAAATAAAACACATGATCATGATGACCGGCTTAACGATCATACTTTATTACTTTTTCCTCCTATAGGACTCATCTGATTGTGAAACAATCAGAAATGGGCCTTTTAACTCTTTTCTTTTTTTAAGAAAATGAGACAAATGTGAAAAAGGAGAAGTTAGGAGATGATGACTTTTGCAACTGCCATACACACTGATCTATATCAGAAAGGCCAACCATGCGATAAATGATCATTCATATCTGCCTATTCTGTTATTAGGAAACCAATTCAAAAGAGCATCCACTCAGCTTTCCAGAGCCTTGGGGGATATTTAGAGTTGTGTTTGATAGATGAGTTCAATAAATAAAGACTTGTGAGCTGCTCATAAATCATAACTGAATGGAAATACAAACAAGACTTGTATCTTCTTTAAAACAGCAAAGTGGTATTGAGAATGCTTGGAATAAGCTAAGAAGATGCTAATAAAATCATTTGGAATTTATTAGGGGATGAAGGGAGTGTCCTATTTTGAACAACAAAGGAATATAAATTTTAACTACTAAGCCCAGCCTGTGTTTCGCTCTTCTCATAAATGGTTTATCAACTGTTACTTTGATAAGCTTTTACAGTAGACTACTGTTGTGTTAAGTTGCAACGTTGTTCCCTTGATTCTGCTTATTTGATAAAACATGCCAATGGTAATTCATTTTTGTTAGCATAAAACCATTGTGAAATTATTGTTTCACAGAAGGTGTCTGAAGACCTTTAACTATCTGGGGCCATGGAGTGTTTTCCCTCTACAAATTGTATTTTTGTTATATTCCTCCTGCTTTGGGAATATAGTAGCTCATGCTGACCTTTGAGTATAAAGACTGATTATATGAGGGCATGAAGACTACAGTGAGAAGAGTTTGGAGCAAACTGAATAAAACATGCTAAAGGTCCTATCTGCAGCAAAAGAAATGCTGTCCAGAGAATAACGTACAATAACAAGGACATACTGGTATTGCAGATTTGACTTTCAATTCTGCCTTGAGGTTTTTTTTGTTAAAAAATTAATCAATTAATTTATTTTTGGTTGTGTTGGGTTCTCGTTGCTGCACGCGGGCCCTTTCCAGTTGCGGCAAGCGGGGGCTACTGTTCGCCGTGGTGCGCGGGCCTCTCACTGCGGTGGCCTCTCCTGTTGTGGAGCACCGGCTCCAGGCGTGTGGGCTTCAGCAGTTGCGGCTTGCAGGCTCTAGAGCGCAGGCTCAGTAGTTGTGGCGCTCGGGCTTAGCTGCTCCGCGGCATGTGGGATCCTCCAGGACCAGGGCTCAAACCCATGTCCCCTGCTCTGGCAGGCAGATTCCCAACCACTGGCCACAAGGGAAGTCCCTGCCTTGAGTTTTTTTAAGACATAAAATCTTCCCAATACAACTGACGTAAGTTTCAACAGTAGATCTATACTCTGAATTTTAAAGGAGAGAAACACCCAAATTCAGAACTCCTAAATGTCGTTGTATAGATTCGTGCTTGAAGCTGGCATGCCTTTTAGTTTCAGCCCACATTCCTTGCCTAAACAATGTTGATAGAACGTTCAGGTTGTACCTTTAGTATAGTGAACATATATAAAAAAATCATAATGCATAAGAAATAAAGAGAAAAAAAACATGCCTTAGTTTCCTAAAAGTGCCAACCAGAACATATAAGTAAAGGATACATTTGTGTGTGAAAAATCTCCACATCTTTCTCATTCTGTATAGTCTCCTAGGATTCATTTCCTCCACCCAGAATCACTGTCTAGTTGGGTTTTATTGTTTAGCTTATTGTACTTATTACATACACAGGGAGTTCTTTACTTACAACGTTTTCAAAGCTTGGTGACATTTCCATTTGTTTTGAATAGCCATTAGTGCTTTTCTGCATAGAAGCAGGCATAATCAACTCATTCACCTAAGCTCACCTGTAGACAAATAGGCTATTTTCAAAGCACTATGGGCAGGAATATACACATATTATGCAGTCATTAAAAATCCTGCACGCCAATAATTTTTATAGTTGGAGGAAATATTCAAGATATGGTATTTTAAAAAGAAGATACAAAAATGTGTATATATTATGATCTAAATATTTTTAAAATAATATACATATATATGTAAAATATATATTTCACACAGGGTATACATATACACCCATATTTCTGGGGATTATGGATGATTTTTGTTTACTTCTTAATACTTTTCTATAACTTCCATATATTCTATAATGAATATGATTAAAAAATTCTAATAAGCATTATTTTAAAAAAATCTCTGCAGATTTAATTAAAGCCTCATTAAAATGTTTTCCACTGTTGGGCTTCCCTGGTGGCACAGTGGTTAAGAATCCGCCTGCCAATGCAGGGGACATGGGCTCGAGCCCTGGTCTGGGAAGATCCCACACGTCATGGGGCAACTAAGCCCGTGCACCACAACTACTGAGCCTGCAAGCCACAACTACAGAGCCTGCACTCTAGAACCCATAAGCCACAACTACTGAGCCCGCGAGCCACAACTACTGAAGCCCATGCACCTAGAGTCCATGCTCTGCAACAAGAGAAGCCACTGCAATGAGAAGCCCGCGCACCGCAACGAAGAGTAGCCCCCCTTCGCCACAACTAGAGAAAGCCCGCACGCAGCAACAAAGACCTAATGTAGCCAAAAATAAATAAATTAAATAAATTTATTAAAAAAAAGTGTTTTCCACTGTTGCATGATCCAGGACAACCTGATAGGTAAAGATGTCCGTATAATGAGGTTCCTCTGGTGTCTCCATAATTATACTTTTTGAGATAGAGTCTGAGATACATTTGCCTTCGGCCAAATTTTGTTCAAGAGGCAGCAAAGGCAGACGAGGATGCTGCAGCAGGTTAGTGCGCTTGTGAGTAAGCACAGGGTGGGCAATTCTACATGGATTCACACAAAACTCAGATGGCTCTTTCAAACTAGTTAACTTCTGGTCAAGGTTAATATTCTGGTGAAAATTAATAGCTAGCAATTTTAGTGATAAGAATTTCAAAAGAAATAAAACACATACTTCTCCTGCGGAAATAGAGTATTAGATAAACCTGTGTTAAATAGATTATTAGTTTGCTTTGGTTTTTTTTTTCTCTCCATGTTGGAGGTACCTACTACTTCCCGTCCATTTGTGGCACTGCTACATTTCTTTTTTGCAGCCTATGGCATATGAGTCTTTCTCTCTCTCTCTTTTTTTCTTTACTACCTCAGTAAAGGTCATCCCTTCTTTCCAACACAGCATTTATGACATATCATGACCTTTATCTTCCTATCTCCTTTGCCAATGTATTAAGACAGGAAGCAAAAAAAACAATATTGTTTGTATTATCCAGGTAGAACTTTCTCTATTATTTAGTCACTGATGGGTGACTTGCCTTTGGTTACATGTCCTCTTATGTTTTGGGTCTTTTCTTCCCTGCCCCTCAACTGTTCTATTTCCAATGGGAGTTTTATATCCTGTGTGACCAACATAGATGTTGTCTGTTAGTTTATGGCTAGCACAACTGAAATAATTCAGGGCTTTTATGTATCGGATATTTAAAATATTGAAAGAGTCAATACAACCAGGAGGAGTACTTGAACATAACTTGTTTTTGCCAGAATACCAAAATAAGGCAAAGGGTTAAGTCTGAGGGATTTCTTTAAAAATCAGCCTACATGGTGTAATTTATTTGAATAATTAGAGCCCTCCTATCATCTACTTGGTCAATTTAACACCCCAGGGAATGAATACAAATAGACATTTTGTGCAAACAAACATCTCTGAGAAGAATGGGATACTCTCTCAGTAATGAGTAGATTTGCCCTGTGTATTGCAAGGAGATAGATTGATCTAACTAGCAAGTCAAATAAACTATGTGTACAAATATGCATTTGGAATATTTCTATATTTCTCTTTAAATTCCAGGCTGGTGATCCCCAAAGACTAATGGAATAATAGAGAGGCTACAATGGCCATTGAAATAGCTTTTGGTGAGGTATTTGTCTTCACATAATCTAGGAGGTGACATTCTGATGGACCTACCAATTTCAACATATGAATGCCACAGCCTATTTTCTGCAGTATGAAAACTGAGTCAGACTACTGTTTTTTTCTTCCCAAGTTAAATCACTTTACAGCATTTTTATTCATAAGTAGAATAAAATGGTAACTACAGGAAAATAATTTATGTATCCACAGAATTCTTCTCTGAAACCATTAAGACTATACTGGGTATATAGCCCAATATATCAATAAACATATAAGGGTATATTTAAGCTTCTTAATACTATATGTATATGCTATCAAACATAAAAGGGTAAATGAATGGCAGTATATGAAAGTGTATTAAAGGATTTGGTTTTTAGGCATACATGACACCATCTAAAATCCTATGGTTTGAAAAGAACAGATTAAATCTAATATTTAAGGTTCCTCTGCTAATAAAACCTCAGTGTTTCTAATCTTTCAGGGGTTTCAATGTCTTTCTTGATCAACTCATGTAACTTCAAAAGGAAAAAAGTCCAGCCTCAGTTTCCACAGAAAAATTTTACAAGCTGCACCTACTAAATGGTGATCTCATTCCACACTGTACCACATATGTTGGTATTTGGAAATGTGTTCTAAGATGACTCCAATTATTCCAAAGACATACAGTTCAAACAGTGTGTGCAATGTCAAAATAATTCATTTTAAGTCTGATTAAATTTCTGGACAGTTATAGTAAACACTTAAAGCTACTATATTTAGGCTACAATTATTGACTTCCTTACAAATTATATACACAGGATTGACAAATTTAGCTATTTTAATTCATACTCAATAGTTCAGTAGGAACCACTTAGCATAAATTATTCACTATAAAATCATCTCCCTTTTTTTGACTTAATACAAAAATAGAAACAACTTCAAGCTAAGTTTATTTTTAGGCCACTTTGTTAGAATGAGATGTTATGGAACATATTCTATATAATTTCAAAACTTTTATATTACAGTTTACCCTATTCTCCTTTCAGAATGCATTTTTTTCCTTTAAAAAGTCTGAGTTTTTAATTTTGCAAATACTATTAGTGCAAGAGTACTATCTTTGACCTAGACTTAACAGAACACATTTTGAATAATTCCTACAGTGGTTTACAATACCCAAAGAGTCACAAATTTCTGTAAGTTGCTAATAGAAAAATCCTATCTATTTCCTATACACTTTATGTTGTCAATAGAAGCATGTTTGCATTAACATTAAACTAATGCTTTTAAATATATTACATCTAGGCCAAAAACGACTTGATAACATACTTCAACACCTAACACAAAGTACTATGTTCCAATTTAACTGGCAAGAAAGCAAGATTCAGGAGAATAAATTTTCAGTGCCAGCACATACAGTATATGACCTACAACATCAAATATTACCACTTTAAATAAATAGAACAGAGGAAGAATGAAGCTTTCCTAACTCATCAGATGGCAACTTAACACAAAACTACAAATGCATGAGATGATAATCCCGCCTACCTTAACTGAAGGCAGAGAAGAATGACTTAAAAGAGAGGCAAGATATGTTTAATTCTTAATTTCTTTTTTCTTGAACCTCAGATATAGTTATGAACACACCATACAAAACATACAAGAATTTAAATGTTAAAGGTCATAAGGTTTCAAAAGCATCCCACTGATTGTTTCTAATGATTATATCTGCACTTACTTGCACTATATATAAAAGTTACAACATTAAATAAGGTAAAACAAAGACAGAAAAATCTAGTGGGACTAAATTACATTAATACTTTTATTTTCAAAGCCAAAGTGCAACATTTGACCATTTTCTCATGAATTATGTATTATATAAAATCAGCAATATGTAGGGTATTAGGCTGATAAAGAAAGACCTAAAATACCTCAATAACTTTAAAATTTGGTTGCCTATTTGGATAAGGAATACTTTTATAGGCCTAGTTACAGAAGTTAGCATACATACCCTGTTCTAACACTTCTTCTCGTTTTGGCTGCTGTAGTATAGAAGTCTTATCTTTATTCACTGTTTCTGTAAAGGATCAAAAGAGCTGAGCATAAATTTGCAGTATATATTACATACTTTAAATAGTTTATTGGAAATATGCTATCAACATAAAAATATTTTCAGGGTCTTGTATTTCATAAAAACAGTAGTATTATGAATTGATATGGTAGAAATGCTCTAATTCACAAAAAACTCTAGCATAACTACAAAGTACCAGACTCTGACTTAATAACCGGATCAGCTACCCTTTCAGTAATATATAAATGATGCAGAATTTTAAAGATGCATTAATAAAACTGCTTGTATTTTTTAAAAGTTGAATCTAGTAATATTTTTAGGGTATTTTCAGAACATTTTAAGGTACATTTTATAAATATATTACGATTTTTATAAATGACTTGATTGCTATGTTAATTTCTTTTATAAAATTTCCTATAGAAAGAAATAAGAAGTTCTGGCATTAAGACTGAACTTGTAATACTCAGTAAAGTCTCAGCATACTTCCTCCAATAAAACAGTATGTGGGTTTTGCAATTTTAAACTAAAGAAGTGACAATCAATATGACCATTTTGCAGAGGAACAGTAAATTAAAGAACAATTTAGAGAATGAGACCAAAAAGACTAAGGCTAGTAATGCCTCATAAATCAAGGACTGTTCTTTGCTTGAAGACTCATTCAACAGATAATTTAGGGTATGGTCGGAGATGATAACCATTTTCATTGGCAAACTGTAGCACTCTGTAGAACATGGTGTATAAATTCATAAACTGAATCATTCATTACTGGTTATGGGAAGAATGAAACGAGGAAACTAGAAACACAAATTAAATGAAGAAAGATCTACATTTATGGAATTGGTCTCAAATTAATCTGTTTCATCACTAGTTGAGAGTTTTCACTTTAACTGTTTTGATGGGGGAATGTCAGGAGGGGAGACAGAGGATAAAGAGGGAAAAGAGGGAATCAGATTATGTGTACATATGCGACTGTTTGACAGAAGGAGGATGATTTTAAACATTAATCATATAGTCAAGTGAGACATAAGAAAATATAAAATACAAAATCATACGTTGATTTAAATTAAACACCAATTTTACCTTTGTGATGTCCATGCATCATAACCATATCAGACTTCACAGGAATTGGAATGTTGGCCTCTGGTGGTATGGTTCTGAACAAATCCGGAGCGATATTCTGTGTACAGGTCATGAAAGAAACTGCATGCTTGGCTTCCATGTAATACATAATGTATAAGTTGCACATTTCATCACTAGATGTGCCACTGCAGGCAAAACAAAAAAACAAAAAAAAAAACCCAAAAAAACCCCAACCAAACAAACAAAAAAACCCACAGACATGACAAATCAGTCATTCACATAAAACACATTCTTAATGCAAGAAAAATGCAACCGGTAAATCTTCCAACAATGGATTCAAAGATGGAAATATTGTACATTTATTTTATAGCTTTCATTAAAACCCATCACAGTTTTCAACATCAAAAGCACACTGTCAAAGGCATATTTCCACTTAATAATGGAGTATTCTTTTGCAGTCACTCCATGGACATCACCAAATACTACTGACGGTAATGGCATTTCAGTTGCAATGAGATGCTTTCTTTCCTCTTCTAAATCCTTTTATTCTTTAGTCCTTCTTCTATTTGTTAAAACTCATAGATTGAGTAAAGTATTTTTCTTATGGAAAATCTTAATTATTAACTTAATAACAAAATTCAGAACAGTTCAACAGAAACACCATATATTAATTACAAGTTTATATGAAAGTGGCTTTTTCCATTTAACCCTTAGAGTCAGGGATCTTGGTTTTGGTAACTGCCTGTTCCTCAGGGTGAGATGAATCAAGAATCATATGTTGATACTAAGGCATCACAAACGTTATCTCTGGTATCTGACTTGGCACCTTGACTTCTATAGCAGGGAAGAAAAGAACGCCTGAGGAATGATACAAAATGAAACCAGGCCTAATGTCTTCTAAGGGCTCAGACCTGAATGGGGTAGTGCCGTACAACTGAATAACTCAACGTTAAAGATCGATTTTAAAACAGTGGGGTGGTCATTTCCAAGAAAAAGTTCCGAATAATATAAATCATGCCTAATAGTTTATAGAACATGTTTTCTTCTTCCTCAATTCACATGGGTTACTACGTACACCTTCACATAAACCACCTTTTATATACCAGCGTGGTTTGGGCAAAGCAACATTTCCTTTTTGGTGTTAGTTCTGACAATTTTTAGCCAGCCTCTACTAATAAAAAAACAAGCTCTGAAATGGATTATTTGCCATACAGAAATACATCAGTGTTGATTTTTCCAGCAATGTCATGCGGCACTTATTTCCTCTCCATAGCAACAGTAATGACATCAGCAAGGGAAGGAAAAAAAAGAAAAATCTTTTCCAAACAGGGATGTGGTTCCTCTAAGCTCTGAAAATGTAGAGCCCGAGAGACCACAGGAATGAGCCCCTGTTATGGGAAGCTCCGTTTGTGCTTTTGAAAATAATTTGTCTTCTCACTCTCTGAATCTGATACCTTCCAGTGTAATTGCCTTTCCCATGAAATAAAAGCAAAGAGTGAAGTGCAAACCCAAGCAAACACCTGTTCACTACACACATCTTCATGTGTCAAAATGCCATTGCTAAGAATTACATTTTAGCAGCTTTGGAGTTGGTCAGAAAATTATGTGCTATAAAAGGAATGGCTGGTTGCCAAAGTAATAAGCCAGAGCTCCCACCATATTATCCACTCTCCCCTCATTCAAAATGAGGAAAAAGGTATAGATCAAGAGAGTGAAATGAGGGAAAAGTAATTTAAGATGTGGCCCTGGCTTAGAAAACCTTGAATCATTGTGCAGAGAGGGAAAGCAAAATGAAACCTTCCCAAATTAATGAAAGGAAAAAAACTGAATAAATTTGTATGGTAATAAATGAAACTTGCAATTAACCAATGGATAGATCCTTCTATATTTTTTGTTTGGGAATGTCATGCCCATGTTCATCTCTAAACACATGTGATTTTGTGAAACAGCCTAATCGGCTCACTAATATAGCTCATTTAAGGTATTAACTCTATGATACAATATTGAGCTGATTAAACAATTTAAGAATCTTCGCAATCACAAAGAAAATTTCATTAAACAGCTGAAGAAAAAGAAAAGAGTCATACTTTATTCCTTTCCATCTATAATTGAACTTGTAGTCAAAGTAACTCTGAGTTCCTATCTGACACAGAAACTATCATATCCTAAACATGGTAGGATTCAAATCATTGTTAGCATCAGCAACACAGTGTGCCTGTTTTATTCCACATTCATCTTTCTTTCACCCAAAAAATATCTGACTTTAAACCAAACTGCTTTCTATGTTCCTAAGGGAGAACTGTGATACATCTACCCTTCTTCTCCATAGAGAACAACATATGCAATGCAACTCTGTCAATCTAATGCTTGTTAACATGAGAAAGTATGGAGGGACACTGTGTTCAGACTTCTGCGCTGGCTCTGCTGAATGGTCCTTTCAACACTCCCTAATGCCAATGTGATTCCCTAAATGATGACGGCTGGCATCACCTATATCCCCAAATTACAGTGGTGTATTTCTTTCCTCTTCATGCATAATAAGGTGCTTAAGTGAGAACTACTTCTTTTATATAGGATAGCTTTAAATCTGACAAAGTCTGGTGAGCCTGAAAATAGTACATGCTCAATAAATACATGTTGAATGAGGAAGAAGAAACAATCTATCTTAACAGATGTTTATAACGTATTACAGCATAACCTGTTACCCCTAATACACCATACTGCTGAGTCAGGTCAATATTACAAACTCAATTTACAGCATTTCTGAAAAATATTGAGGTCTATCTGTTTATCTATCTTTCTTTTATCTATCTATCTGTCAGGGTTTTTATAAAAATATATCATTTCATATTATAAAGATATGTAATTGACATTTAAGAAAGTATCAAATATTGTGAAATGTATCATTTATAAAAACCCAAATATTATGGAACACCATGACTATGTTTCAGACAGTGATACTCCACTCTGGTGATTCCCTCATCCCTAGCCCCTGCCCCTTACACTCAACAGATGCTACACTTGAAAATAACCAATGACAATAAAAGACTAATTTTGGAAAGAAATATGAACAGGTGCTAGACTTGAAAATAACCAATGACAGCGAAAGACTAATTTTGGAAAGAAATATGAAAACTTTAAAGAAGTTATTTTACAAAGCTTGGAATTGTTTCTTAAGAGGTTTCATGGTACTTTAAAACTCGTACATTAAGAGGCTATTGATCATATAACTTTATTTGCATATAATACACTTTAAATGCCGATTAAACTGTTGTGCTTGGTAACTACAAATATATATTAGACCTGCTCATATGTATATGAAATAACTGGTCCCAAATGAAAAATATCACCAACAAACTGACCAAACTGGTAAATATTATCTACCAATTCTCAAGAATTAATTTAAAATTTTAGCATATACACTTTTAGGCAAATTAGCTGACTTAATTAGCTTATTTGGCTGACTCAATTAAATTCTTTGTTTGTTGTTTAAACTTGACTAAACATCTGAAATGAATTTAGAGGAGCATCATATTTAATATAAAATATGTAATGCAGTCAGGTAGAAAATATTGCTTCTTGGTAGGTTAATTAGTACTATATTGTCAATATATACATTAGTGCAACTTTGCCTAAGATATATTATTCATATTTACTATTTAAAAAGAAACATAATATATCTGGATTTAAAATGTTACCATTAAGTAAATTTATTAACATAATTTGTCTTAAATTCACCTGTTTTTTAATGGTTATATTTTGAGATGAATCCCTCGTATGGAAAAATCTGTCCCTAGTTTTTTAATGGCTTTTCATTAGTTAACTATGACTGCTCTACTTAAGCTAAGTTTTCTCCAGTCCTAAAATTTCTAGCTTAATACAGAGTTAAGCTAGGATTGGGTAGAAGAATCACTCAAGTGAAAATCTTCCTAGTAGGCCACTGATGGTACAATTTTCCATTAAAACCTAGTTTCCAGGTGGCTGCAGAACAAGAAGGTAAAAAATTTGAAGCCCATTTTTCTTCCAGTGCTTGAAGGGGGCATCTGCTGGCTCCATATGACCTTTGGGTAAGTGAGACTTGTATTTAAGTCAGCTTCATGCTCAGGGCTCAAACCTGTGCCAGTGGGAGTACATGTTTGTGTATGTGGGTTGGGGGTTAGATGGGAACAGAGAAGAGAGAGAGGAGATTTACAGAGTATCATTTAATTTAAAAGACATCATAAAAATACTAGTTTTCTCTTTATACTGGTTACATTCTCAATTGTGATTCTATAGTACCCTATGGAGGTGGTACCTTTTACTTTACAAAACAGATGCATTATTGTTATTACTAAAAAGCATATTAAGTGCTATAAGAATGCTTTGCATTATTATGATGATTTAATTCATATTTAAGTTTATTCAAAATTTTCTGCTTCCTTAGTTTAAATTAAATATTCAGAATATGGATTCACCCAATAAGTTAATTTCCTGTAATTTCTTTCTATTTCATTTACAAAGTGGCATTTTCTTTAGTCCACATGAGAGTTACAAAAAGATAGATTGGTATAGTCATTTTAGGGTATTATTTTAAAGCAAAATGCACATTTTAAAAAAAACTACAATTATTCTGGACTCATGAAACCGAAAGAGGCCCCTAGAGATCACTTTGGCCTCTCATCCTGGTACTATAACAAGTCATTAATTTCTATGGCTGATAACTGCCTCACAGAGGATACTCAAAGGATAGAATCTGGCCAAAGTTACAAGCCCTCCAAAACTGTACAGGAACCTCTAAGCAAAACTATTCTACTTATTCCACACTTAAACTTGTAAGCTAGTACAAAGAATGTGTTGAAAGGGTTTTTTTTAATCCTTTGTTTATCTATTTCAAAGGTTAATAAAATAACCAATGGCGTTTAAGTTAAGTTCCAGACGCTCTACACTTCATGTATTTAAAGATTGTTAATAAGTGAATTATTAGACTTTTCAAATCTAATTATGTCTACTTTGTCAGTCCTTTTGTTACCATTTTATGTAACTCAATAATTTTATTGCTTTACTCAAGTCTCCTTCCCAAATTTATCAGAGTCATCCAAAAGCAAAGCTGTTAAAAACTTCTTATTTAATATAACTTGATGACTTTTTTCTATATGTTTTATCTTTAGCCTTAAAAGTGATGCTTATTAATACAAAACCCTTTTAGACTGACATAAAAAAGTCCTATTCCACCATCTCAAATGCTTTTTTTTTCTTTTACCTGCATCAGTACCTTTTCTGTTTCCCCTGACAACCAATAGCTAGTGTTGTCATCGTAAGAATCATCTTCTGTGCATCTAATGCATATTTTCAGACGCCTATTCTCTGTAACTTCTCTTTGATCAAAAGATAAATGGTTTAAAGCTCCATCTTCTAGGTGGCATCATAAATATTTTATAACCTAGTTTAATATGGAAGGGAGGCTCCTTGGTTCTTTTCTAACAGAAAGAAATGATAAGAGACTTTATCTTTCATTTTTAATTTAGGCAAACCTTTTTTGAAACAATTCATAGTGTTTTGAAAAATTTACTTGGTGTTATAAAGTATACTTATTTCAAAGCAGCTCAGTATTTTGAAAATTATTTTAAAATTCAACATTCTCTTATGGAAAAGGTACTGCATAGTATTATTCTCATTTGGTTTCTTATCTGGAAAACAATGAATACACAAAAGTTTTAACAGGTAGAAAAAAATCAATGGTTCTGAATAATTAAGGGCCACCACTACATGCAAAACCTATATAATCACCTAAAGTTGAACACAGGGCAAAAGGACACTTGAGAAAAAAAAATTATAATCATTATATTTTTCTTTATTAAGATGTACAGGAAGTAATACACACTCTTGTGGCAACTATAATATGTAGAGGTGTGATCCTGAAGGTCTTGAATAAGCAGGAAGAAAGGAAGCATGAAAAAGTAAGCACATGTTCTGGAGTTTATCTAAATCAATCAGTTCTAAAATCATAAAATGCTATAGTTTGTTGTAATTGTTCATAATAGAGAAAAATGTGCCTGCCATTCATTCACAAAGATAACTGTCACCTATACTCATGCCTTGTCCTAATGAAAATCATTTTAAATAGTGGAATTTGTGAAATCATACCCAATGTGTGTGGCTTCTGTCCTTCCTTCACCAGTGAATACACATCTTGCAGCCAGTATGTCACCAAAACTAACATCTACTGGGTGTTCTACAGGGTAGAAAGCCTGCAAAGAAGACAAATACAATGATTCATTAAAATTCTCAATAAAACCCAGAACCACATGCCTTAATAACGTGAGGCTTGGGGCACCCTGGGTAGAGAGGATGAACACACACTTCACCACCCTGCTTAGAAATATTAAGAGAACTGATAAGGAAACCATCAAGTTGGAAAAGAGGTTATACACAACTTAGATATACAGTAAAAGTAGATTTAGAGATGTTTAGATCCTAGAGAAACTCACAAGGGCTCTATGAGGGTTTTTAAAATTACTATCTGAGGGCTTCCCTGGTGGCGCAGTGATTAGGAGTCCGCCTGCCGATGCAGGGGACGCAGGTTCGTGCCCCGGTCCGGGAAGATCCCACATGCCGCGGAGCGGCTGGGCCCGTGAGCCATGGCCGCTGAGCCTGCGCGTCCGGAGCCTGGGCTCCGCAACGGGAGAGGCCACAACAGTGAGAGGCCCTCGTACCAAAAAAAAAAAAAAAAAAAAAAAAAAAAAAAAAATTACTATCTGATTAATATTTTTTTCTCTCAAAATTGTACTAGATTCTACACACCTGTGGCAGCTGGGGGCTTTGGTGTCCAATCAGTGTCCACTGTCCATTTCTTACTCTGTATCCACTTACTACCTTACCTGTAATGAACACAAATTATAATTATATAAGGTATTAGAAAAATAAAAGGCATTATTTTTCTTATTTCAAAATAAAATATGAATATTTTCAGAACTCCAAATGCTAGGCATTTTCATGAAAACAATATGATCAAAAAACATGCAGAATTTTAAGGTATTGCACAAAATCTCTTTCACTGAAACAGATTTAAGGTCAAATATAATTTACATTTTACATTTATAGCATTAGCAAGGACAGTGGTATATCATCTAATATGTAGTTTAAAGTTCTTACCTAAATGGTGAGTGTGAACTCTGTAGGCAAAGACATGCATTGGATACTTTTTATAATGGCATGAAATATCAGAATTCACCACTGTTAGAAATGAAAACACAGAAAAAAGTCACTATTCAACTGGAAAATAACATTATTCTTGACTAAAAGTATGTATAGAGTATTCACAAGTAGCTAAGCATGGGGGTTTTGAGTAAACATACACTCAGCAGATATTAAGCACTTATTATGTGCCAGCTACTTTACTAAGATGAGTTAAGAACCCCTTACCTTCATATTTTATTTCACTCATAAACAAAATGACTAGGCCAAATCAACAGTGAAAACATAGGCTTAATTTGATATCTTTATCACGAAATTTACACAGTTGAAAAAGCTTAAACATTTGTTTTTATTTTTAGAACAGAAGGATTTTTGAAAAATTGATTACAGATACCTAAGACAACAAGATTGACAGTTCCTGTTGAGAAGGAAACATTTCATATACTTCTCCTTCCTTGCAGACTAACACATAGTAGCTATTCAATAAACGTCTTTTAAAATAAGCCAATGAAAAGTAATGAGATCATACTTGTCATTAACTTTAAAAGATTCCCAGTAAGAACAAACAAACAATATTTAATATGACACTTTCACCAAAGGATAAGATATACTGATGAATAATATTATATTTATTCCAATAGCTTTTTGTAAGTTTAGGAGAAATCAGCTATTATTATCCCCATTTTACAAATGGAGAAATAAGCCCAGTAAATCTGTGTTCAAAGACTTGAGTTGCACCTGGATTTGCTGGCTTTTGATTCTGAATCTGATATTCTCTGCAGTAGTTTATGCCACAGTATGATATGAAATTTGTTTCTGGCATCAGAAGAATGGATGATTGATTTGTAAAATACTCAAGAATTATTCTTTAATTTGTATAACCCTCTACTTACCCATGGGCCTCAATTCTTAGCATAAAAACTGGAAAATAATAAACTACTGGCTTGGAATAATACAAAAACCTATTTTAACTCCAAGGATAATAAAGAACTGGTGTATTTTTCAGGGACTCAAAAATATTGGTCATTTCAAGTGTTTTGAAAAATATACTGTAAATCCATTCTTAAAGATTAGGTAATGAGGTAACGGTAATTCTGAAAGATCATTACTCACCTTTCTCTCCTGCTGGTATAACAGTGTCAACAGACATCATAAGGTACATGCCAGCAATTAAAGGCTGTCTGAAGAAAACAGTAATATTTATCTCAACTATTTGCAAAGTCAAAACTATTGCCTTGGAAAAATAAGGTATACTTCAATACATTGGTCTGTAAAATATGATTCATGTGAAAATTAAAATAATATGGTAAAAGAGGTAGAATATATATTTTTTTCTGGAGAAAACTCTACTTTCTTGGGCAAATAATACACATTTTTGTGGCACAGTAAATGTGGAAGGCAGTCTCTTAGTAGCTCCTGTGATGGTTAATTGTATATGTCAAGTTGGCTAGGCTGCAGTGCCCAGTTGTTTGGTCAAGCACTAATTCAGATGTTGCTGTGAAGGTATTTTTTAAGAAGTAGTTGATATTTAAAACACTGACTTTGGGTAAAGCAGATTATGGTCCACAACGTGGGTGGGTCTCTTAAGGGAAAAGACTGAGGTCCCGGGAAGAGGAAGAAATTCTGCCTCCAGACTGTCTTTGGACCCAAGATTGCAATATTGATTCCTGCCAGGATTTCCCACCTGCCAGCCTGCCTTGAATATTTCAGACTTGCCAGATCGGACAATTGTGTGGGTCTATTCCTTAAAGTAAATCTCAATTTCTCTTTCTCTTTCATTCTCTCTCTCTCATACATTCTGTTAGTTCAGTTTCTCTGGAGAACCCTGATCTATACAGCTCCCAAAGACCCACAGCTCTGACATTCGTGCCCTTGTCCAATCTTCTTCCCTTGATGTGGGCTGGACCTAGTAACCAGACCCAGTACTTTGTTATTTCTAACAAACAGAATATAGCAAAAATGACTTCTTTTTTTTTCTCCGCTGGGTTCAGAGTATGAAGATTTGTTGTTAACTATTTTCTTCACCTATCAGGCTTATATATTATATTCAGTAACTTCTGAAATGAGGATACAAAATGACTCTCTGGCTTCCATCCTGCTCACCCTCTTGCTTTCTCCCTTGCTAGCTGTGATGGACACCAGCTGCCATGCTGTGAGCTGCCCTGTTTAGAGCCCACACGGGGAGGAAAGGAGGGAGTCCTCCAGCCCACAGCCAGCAAGGAATTGAATCCCGTCAATAGCCACATGAGAGATCTTGGAAGCGAATCCTCCTCGGTCAAGTCTCCAGATGGCTGAAACCGTGGCCGAGACTTTGACTGCAGCCTTTGTGCGAGACTGCCAGCCCTAGCACCTAGCTAAGCTGTGCCCAAATTCCTGAGCCACAGGAAAAGGAGACAATATTCGTTGTTTTAAGCCACTACGTTTAGAATAATTTGTTATACAGCAATAGGTAACTAGCACAGTGGATTTCCCACTTTTAAGCTCTTGAAGGTCTTAAAGTTGTCACTCAGCTAGGATAACAGTAGTACTTACGGCAGGCGTGTAAGGTGTAAGGAAACACCAGAGCAGTCTTTGTGATTATCTGAAAACACACACACAAAATACACATCTTAAATATAAAAATGTGAAAAATGGATTTCAAACTAAAAACGTTAACTAATCACAACCCAATACTACATAAAAAACCCTACATACTTCATTTGTATGGTGTTTTATAGTTTACAGAGTACTTTCATATTCATAAAATCCATTTATTTCCAATGTATCCCAGAGCAACAACAAACCTATCATTTCAAGCAGTCTGTAGCTTTTTTTCTTGACTCATCAAACTGACTAGTTATCTGCTTTCCTGCAGATACACTAAATACTAGTCATAAGCTCACAGAAGAAAGCTGTGGCTTCTCTCTATGCATTATCTGTATTGTTGAAACATCCAGAAAAGTTTGTAAACTGAATGGTTTGTTCCATGGGGCTCCAAACAACTAGCTTTTCTACTTTCAAAAACTGAAGTAGTCCATAATTTGGGCTTTCAAGATATAACCATTTTTTAGAGTCTGTAATGTCTCAAATTGATGTATAGGGATCATCTTATTTGGTTTCTACGCCTTGTTCATTCCGACCTTCTAAACAGGAACCTGATGTGCATTCTTTTTACACCCTAACATCAGTTGAGAGCTGCTAAGTATCTGCATCTTTGCCAAGGACACTTCAGAGACCTCTTACAAATCTTCTCTCTTCTTTCTTCGTCTTCTCCAAATAGAAAGAAGGTAAAAATTTAAATTACTCATCCAAATTCTGATCTTTTGAAGTTGCTGATCTCTAACGACAGAGACCATGAAGAGTAACTCAGACTTACTCATTCCTTCCATTTCTGTATATGTTAAATCCTTTCTATTTCACATTTTATTCTAGCAATTATAAAACTCTGTATCTCAACTTTAAGAGTTGATTTTAATGTAACTATTGTGTATGTGTGTGCAAAATTGATAGACTTATATGAGAAATTAAGAGGTGAAATATACTGGACTTCCTTGGTGGCGCAGTGGTTAAGAATCTGCCTGCCAATGCAGAGGACACGGGTTCGAGCCCTGGTTCGGGAAGATCCCACATGCCACGGAGCAACTAAGCTGGTGTGCCACAACTACTGAGCCTGTGCTCTAGAGCCCATGAGCCACAACTACTGAAGCTTGCTTGCCTAGAGCCCATGCTCCTCAACAAGAGAAGCCACTGCAATGAGAAGCCCACGCACTGCAACGAAGAGTAGCTCTGCTCGCCACAACTAGAGAAAGCCTGCATGCAGCAACGAAGACCCAACACAGCCAAAAATAAATAAGTAAATGAATTAATTATTTAAAAAGTGAAGTATACTAATAACAGCACATGCAATAATTCAAGAAAATTTTTTCGTTTCATCTGTAATTCTCATGAGAAAAGCAAACGTAGCTTCATATAAAAATACATAATAACAGGTAACTAACAAAATATGCATTTTTATTTACCATAGATAAAGTTTAGAAAGAAAATATAACAAATCATGTTTAATACTTTGGTAATAAAACACAAAGGAAATGTCTCTGTATAGTATTAAGCTTGATCTTAAAAACAACACAGAAATAAATTCAATGATAAATATTTTATATTTAATCAGTTGGATTTATTTTTGTCATTTTACAAAGGGACTTTATCCAATCTCCTAAATCAATTTCAGTGAGATTTTATTTTCATAATAATTTCACTGTTCTTTTTTTTTAAATTTCAATTGAGTTTTAAATAGATGAGGAGAAAATAATAGCAAAAAGAATAAATTACAGGTTTATCTTAATTTTTGCCTATGCTTTTAAATATAGAAAGGATAACAGTATTTTTTAAATTAATTTTAAAAATTTTTATTTTTTGAGAACCAAGTTTTCCTAAATGTACTGATTGAGATTTAGTAAATATGCCTAGTCTGTACTACTTGCAAAATGATTAGCCATAGAATTTACCCAGAATTACCTAAATATCTCCACTGATCAAAAGAGAAGAGTGGATAGGACTTCCCTGGTGGCGCAGTGGATAAGAATCCGCCTGTCAATGCAGGGAACTAGGGTTCGAGCCCTGGTCCGGGAAGATCTCACATGCCATGGAGCAACTAAGCCTGTGTGCCACAACTACTGAGCCTGCACTTTAGAGCCCGCAAGCCACAACTACTGAAGCCCGTGCGCCACAACTATTGAAGCCTGCACGCATAGAGCCCGTGCTCCGCAACGAGAAGCCACCTCCAAGGAGAAGCCCGCACACCACAACGAAGAGTAGCCCCCACTTGCCACAACTAGAGAAAGCCCGTGCGCAGCAACGAAGACCCAATGCAGCCAAAAATAAATTAAATAAAATAAAATGAGAATAGTGGAAAGTATACCATTAATTCATACCAAACGAATTCTAAACTCCAGACTCACCTAATTAGCTTGGTTGTTTTCAGAAAACATTTCTCCTGTATATAAACAATGTCATATCTATCTTCTAAGGCTATTTTGAGAAATGGTACTCATCCATTCATTCAGTTAATATTCACTGAGCAATTGCTATACTCAGGCGCTGTTCTACACAATGGGGATTCAGTGAAAAACAGTACGTTCAAAATTCCTGCTCTCATGGTGCTTATGCTCTAACGGAAGTGGAGGAGATAGGGAAATAGGGTGGGTGGGACAGGGAAAAACAAAACACCAAATACATAAACATGATAATGTCACACAGTGAACTCAACAGGATAATATGACACTGGGTAGCTTTTTTATTTACTGTGGCCCAGGAAGGATATGGTGGTCAAGAGGCTGGAGACTGTCCGGGCCATGCAGAGTGTGTTAAGAGCCTGGGTTTTATTTTCTGTCTGCAAAGAAGCCACTGGAAGATTTTAAGCAATGCAGGACAGGATCATATAAGGTGTCCACCTAGCACATTACCTAGCACTTACAGATTACTCACTAATTACTTAATGTCAGATTTTGTAATTTTTTATTTTAATTAACAATATCAAGTGAGAGCTTGTTTTCTCCCTACCATGTCCATCCAAGCAAAAAGTTCTATGTACAATGAGAACTGTCTCTTGGTTTTACATTATATCCTTGTGTTGAAAGAATCAAGTTCATCACATTTTGATATCCAACTTGGCTGATTTTATTTACCATGACTTAAGAAAAAAGTAAATGGGAAAAATAAATAAGTTAACACATTTCAGGAACTATTAAATAAGTTTATTATTAAAGCTGAAATGTGTCACCAAATTAAGAGTAGCAGGAGTGTTACTAATAGTAACATGCCAGCTATTGCCAGTAACAAGGCATCTTCCTGTTAATGTTCTTCATTAGAACTGTCTAAATTGAGTAGATTTTTAGTCAAAGAAAAGCATGAAAATAAGTCAAAAACAAATTTTAATTTGAAGACATTTTCTAAGCACACATCAAAGTTTTCTCTAAATTAAATAATAGCAAATAGCCAATTAAATAATTTCTATATAATTGTTGTCTGTTTGCTTCCCTGTAGAGATTAAAAAGTGAGCCACAGTCTCACCACTCCAGTGCAAAGACAAAGTACCAGGTTTTCTTTTGATCCCACATGTTTATCAACTACATGCCATATTCTGTAAGAAAGTCAAGGGTATCACACAATAATAACAAATCAGCTAAAAACTCAAGTAGTAATATGAGATGTTCAACACATTCTGGAGAAAAATATACTGAACTTCTGACTTAATGTATTATAACATAATGACTTTGGGGAAAACTGAATTTTAGAGACTCTAAGTTTTGTCTTAGAGAATGTAAATCTTATATGGGTAGAGGGCTGGTGAATATACACAGATCCAAAGTGAAAATCTTACCTGTTTTACAAAAAACTCCAGAAATCAAAATTTACAGAAGGAAAATTAGTGAAGAAATACACTTAAGAGCCACCCTAAATAGAGTTGTTTACATCAAATTTATCTTGTCAATCTGATCCACTGAGTCAGCAAAAAATGAGGCATTCTAAAAACTGCTGTGTGTATGTGTGCCTGTGTGTATGAGTGTGTAGATACTATGCTTTACACTTTAGATAATCATCATTATTTATCCATGGGGTAATAGAATTACACTACTAACTGTGTGACCTGAGGAAATTCTGTTACTTAGTAATGGATAAACATTTTTTTTTTTTTTTTGCGGTACGCAGGCCTCTCACTGTTGTGGCCTCTCCCATTGCGGAGCACAGGCTCTGGACGCACAGGCTCAGGGGCCATGGCTCACGGGCCCAGCCACTCCGCGGCATGTGGGATCTTCCTGGATTGGGGCGCGAACCCACGTCCCCTGCATTGGCAGGCGGACTCTCAACCACTGTGCCACCAGGGAAGCCCATGGATAAACATTTTAACAATGATACTTTAGTTGAGAAAAATTCTAGCAGTTATCACAAAGTAAAGAAAATACTTATAAAGCATATTCATATACATTTTAGACATCATTTCAGTCAATTGCTATTTCATAGAGTCATTATTTCAAAATCAAATTTTATTATTGTAAATCATTGTGATTTCTTCTAGTTCGACTTTCTACAGTTTGACCTAAAGAGCCCATGTGTTTGTATATATACACAGTGAGAAGTCCCAGCAGGAGCGACTTGAACTCCCTCAAACAAGGCTGTCTCGAAGTCTGGAGGGCTCTCGGACCACAGCTATTCCTATAGCAAGTGGCAGCTTTGGAGAGAAGCATATTTCAGCCAAGTGTTTGGTGTGAAGATTATGACCCTTTAACTCCAACATGATCTTTACCACAGTGATGCATTATTATTTCCATAACCTCCACACTGATCTTCCTTCTGGTGAACTCAGAAACTTCAGCTAGTTTTGCATATTTTACTGATGATTTCCCAGTGTGCTCTGACTTGCTTGCCCTTCTATTGTAACACAGTGCTTCAGCCACAAGATATGAAGCCTCATAAGAATTAATTCATTTCAATTCACTAGGCTATAAATGAAATCTGTCTCTTAAAATGGATGAGACTTTAAAGGTTTATTACCATAAAGAAACACATCAGTGCTTCTGCTAATATTTTACCACATAAGATGAAAAACGAAATCAGAACTGAGATAGTTAAGAAACATAGAGAAAATGAACTCAGAGTATCAAAATCATATGCTGGCTGAAAAAGCTAGTCAAAAAGACTAATTCTGTGACTAGAATAAAAGTAAACAAAAGAGAGGAGAGGAAATAGATGGGAAAATTAATGCAGAGCCGAAGAACCAGAGAAGTGGAATCCCACAGCTTAAATAAAGATCGGACAGCAATGAGTGAAATAACTAAAATGGCCTGAAATCACAGGATTGAATTTGTCCTAATGAAAGGCAGAACAGGAAATGAGGACTATTCCCTGATTTATATTTCAGCATAAATATTGTACATTTACAACATACAATATGTAAGATTTGTTGGGTGGAAAGTTTGGAATTAATTTTTACATTTTCATCACACACAGTTATTTGACCATACTGCTTTACAAGATCATGACCAGTTTCAACTAGGTGCTCAATGAGTTCCTTTGTTTAAAACGAGCAGGATCTAGAAAGTTATCTATTTAATACTTGGTAGATTAGTACTCGTGATCAATATTGATACCACTAAGAAACTCCAGTCTATAAATGAGACAATCTATAATATGTAAAGAATGTAGCACTCTATTTGGAGCATAGAAAAAATCCAATAAATATTAGTTCTTCTTCTTCTTATTGGTAGATTCCAAAAAATTTCAGCACATGAATATTTTACTTTTAAGAAATATATTTTCATAGTTATAGGTCAGGAATTTCTTTAACTGAAGAAACTAAAGCACATCAAATTTTTCCAACTTATCAACAGGAATAGAAAAAAGGGGGAAAACATGGGAATATTAAATGAGTAAGGAGACAGTTAAAAAAGGAATTAGAATTGAAATGGTATGTTAAAGATATTGCAAAAAATAGATATTTTCAAAATGTAAATAGAAATGCTGATTCAGAAAGGTATGACCTAGGGAGATACAGAAGAGAGTCATCAGTGATATAGTGAAATTGTAGTAAGACATAAACATCACGGTCTGGCTAAAATGAAATTCTTGGATTAGGGACAGTAGGATCTCAAAGAAGTTGATAATACATTGTTTCAAAGGCCTTCCATGACTTTTAGCAATAAAGGTCCCCTTGACCAGACTCAAGACAACCTGCTTCTTTCTGAGTTCTGGGCCAGAAGAAGTTAGTTCAACAGGTTTCTGTGTTTGTAGAAAAAAGAGTGAGGCAATTTTTATATTGATACTGAAATTGTTTTTTTAATCTATGTTTATTCATTTATCCTGTACAGCTATCATTATGCAAAAATTCTGACAGCTCTTCTTTCCAGGTATCTTTATTTTAGTCTTCTGCTTCAAAAACAGATTGTTCTTTCACTGTACTGGGCTATAGGTGCACTCTCTCTCCAAGGTATACTGGTGAATACTTGACTTTTAGCTATTAATGTTCTGTGTTTACAGAGGATTGAACCCACTGTTAAATGGATCTTTCATGATTGCTGTTCTCTTTCAGTGAGAAATACTTTTAGCCTGATTGATTTCAAGATATGATGATGAAACTCCATTCACCAGATAGGTATCAGATGACACTGGGAGGTATATTTCATTTTATGTCATTACCGTCCAGTATAATGTCATATGTATGTACTAGAAGCTTTTGTAATGGTAAAGATATTAACAGTGAAAACATTAAGAGAATCATTTTTAAAAAGAAATGTAAAATCAAGTCTAATAATGCCTTAGAAGCGTATCATGGCATAGGAGGGTACTGCAATACTGTTGGTTGAGTGGTAAGACTTCCGAAGAGTAGTCTGATGATGAAAGAAACAAGTATTTACAGACACTGGATGAAACTTGAAAATAGCACTCAACCCAAATCTAATCTTGAGTAAGATGAAAACTGGATGACCGCTCGCTCCACAAGGGTCTCAGTTTCTCTTTTTCGAGAAATTGCTCTCCTCTGCTTAGGCAGAGATGTATAACGACAGCAAGGTATTTTATCAAATATATAGACTCATAGAATTTCAGAATTGGAAGGGACCCTGGAGATGAAGGAGTTCAAATCTTGCACTTTATAGACAGGGGAAAAGAGGCTACCGAGACTGGGTGATGGCCAAAGCAATTCAGCTCACTGATGACACACCTGGGTATCAAAACTAATTCTCGAATGTTAGTATTTAGTAAACATTATTTACGTAAAAGAAAGAGTTCTATTTCTTAGAGACTTCCAAAGCATTTTATCTATGAAATGTCCTGAAGTTAAAATAAAGGAATTAAGCAAGAATTGATAAGTAACCAGTGGTACTTAAGGATATCCACTTAAGTAGGAAGTACATTTCTCTTAATGGGAGGTGAATGCATGGGATATGAGGTTATCCATTCCATACTATTTAGCTTGCTTTTCTAATAATAGCTTTTAGTTCCTGCCTGGATTCATAGCTAAGTAGTAAAGTAAGTATGTAGAATAATGCATGATAATAACCTATTACATCTTAGGTCCTTAGAAGTCTGTTGATCTCTCCTAATCTTTCCCTCAAGAGATACACTTCATGAGCTCATCTTGTCCAGGTTTTTTCCTGCTTCAATTAAAAAAAACAGGTTAATCATCAATCCTGAGGGAACCAATGTGTTGTTATACACTACATCCCACTAACTGGAAAAGTCCTTCAGAAAGACAGTTGTAGAGTGGATTTTAATTCACTGCACTCTCCTCAGAAGATAAAGATAAAGGATAAAGCACACCCATTATCTACTATCTCACCCACAGTTTTAGATGATGGACCCTTTCCTTATGGAAGTACTGAAAAAGCATGCCTGGAACCATTGCCAAGTATTATGAAAAACAAAGAAGTAACATCTTTAATAATAAAAATGTATTTTAGGAAATTTGTGAGCAAACAGTAAACTGTATCATACCTTTCCACCCTCTCAGAGTGTTCTGACATAATTTAAAGACCATCTTCTTGACTTTCTGCCTATCTTGAATTAACAGACAAGAATGAATCAAGGGTATAATACACACCAATATTTTTTCAATAATATATGTACACAGATTTTGTAATAACTATTTGACTGTTAAGCTGGTTTGATCTTTACCTTATGGTTCTTTGTTCTCAATTAATAACATTAAATTGATGGGACAGATCAATTGATGGGACTTTGCTGAGATTAAATCATGGCTCCCAAGGTGACGAAGAATAGGAGATTACTTGGGGATTCATTTCTATAGTCAGGAAAAATTTCATAGAGTCAAAATTACTTGGAAAATCCCATAGGAGAGTGGAGAGTGAGGTCTCTTAATAGATCGGACACAGCCAGTTTTCTTGGCACTGGAGCAATTGTTGTCAGTTTTGTCAGTTGGGCCATGTTGATTTTTAAAAATGTTATTTCTATATAGTTAGACTGTGTTGTTATATAAGAAAAGGTTATTTCTGTACATTTGAAACCCTGCAGCAGCAGAGAGACGGACACAAGCACAAGAGGCAAATAGGAAACCGCAGAGGGAATAGCAGATAAGGGTCTCGCGTTCATTCTGGGTACAGGCACACTGAATGAAACCCTGGTTTTAATGAAGGTAAGACACAGCTCCTTTATTGTTTTTTGGTACCACTGGATTATAAATGCAGGTCCTAGAGTCACTTAATAATACTCAGTAAAAAGATGATTCTCCAAATTAACCAGAAATGCATATATTAAAGTGTTTTGTTAGAGTTTCCTCAAAACAAATTCTCAGTCACCAAATTTCTCCTAGAGAAATCACTGAAAACATATTTTCGTATCAGGACTCTCCAGTTACAGATACATTGATATAAAATAGTCTCCACTCAAAAAGCACTAACACCTTAAGCTGTCACGGCAAACGTGTATCTGCCTAGCAAATATAACTGAAATAGGTGCACTGTTAATACATGACACAAACTGCACAGAGGTTTTCCTGGGGGCTGCTGAAAGCTGGCTTAGCAGACAAGCCTTGGTGCTAAATAAACCAGCACTACCAAAAAAAAAAAACTTCAAAAAAGAATTCCTTTTGAAGCTGTCACTGCAGTGAGTTAGCCTCTTTTTGATTTTGTACTCACTGCTGTGGGACTAGAAATTACTAGCTTCCATTTGTCCTGTGGCAAGGAAGAGAAAATGCATTTTATCCATCCTGCAAGAAGACGACTTTCACAAATGATGGCCTGTGCTGTTCCCAAAAGAGATCAAATGGAAGGCAGGCAGGCAGGCTCACCAACGAGCTTTTATAATCGCTCTGTGTGTGGAGAATGTTGCAGTGGTACTAATGTCAGAGCACTTTCCTCTTTCCATCTTTTATGAATGCAAAGAAAAAAATCCATAGTGAAGCTTATGATTTATACTATTTCTTCTCTCAGAATTATGAGCCTGCTCCAGAATCATACTTTCAAGAAAGTAAAATTAAAAGACAAAACCCATGAATTCTAGGTAAATACAGAATTTTTAAAAACGTGGCACAGAGGTTTTTTTTTTTTAATTATATTAGCACTTTAATATCCATGCTTTTCAAGGTGGAAGTGAAAGGTATTAAACACTTGACATGGTGATTACTTCTTTTTAAAAATTTTTCAATTTTATTTTATTTTATACAGCAGGTTCTTATTAGTCATCAATTTTATACACATCAGCGTATACATGTCAATCCCAATCTCCCAATTCATCACACCCCCACCCCCACCTCCCCGCCACTTTCCCCGCTTGGTGTCCATACATTTGTTCTCTACATCTGTGTCTCAATTTCTGCCCTGCAAACCGGTTCATCTGTACCATTTTTCTAGGTTCCACATATATGCATTAATAGAGTTTTTAAATTAATGATTGTTTTTTGAACTTTTCGTTGAACTATATAATATACAGAAAATTGCACAAATCAGAAGTTACAGCCTCAGGAATTTAAAAAAACGAACACACTCCTTTAACCAGCACCCAAATCAAGAAGCAAAAACCCTCCACTTGTGGCCCCTTCCTGAGGCATTAAGTTTTAAATCTTTATTTTGTGTACACAGCATATTTAAACATTTATTTGCCTTTCCGAAGGTGCTGTCTTCTGGCACCTTTAACTAGCTTGTCCACTAGCTTCATGGGCTTTGGTCAGCAATTTTTAAAATATTATATCTGATTACTAAGAGTTATTTTATTATTTCCCCTTTCTCTCAGTGAAAAGTCCTATCAACCACTTTTTCCTTCTGCATCTCAGTTTTTAATATATATTCATTTGTTAATTGAAAGTCTAAATTTTCTTTTGCATTCTCCCAATTATTGTCTGTTCTCCCTACTGAGGGCAGAAGGTAACTGCAAAAGTCTAGGAGCCACAGTAAAGGTACCAGGAGAATAAGTAATGGAATGAAAAGGAACTTTAAGAGTTTTAATCAAAGAAAGTTTTAAATTCAATTTGAAATATAAAGCTAAAAATCATATTTCTCATATAAAATGCTCCATTATGAATTTTTGAATTGTCTGGAGGATATTTTTTATATACATAAAAGGTTTACCTTTCACCCCCTTTGGAATTCTCAACTACTTTGTGCAACAGTGTATTCTTCATCTTTTATTTAACTTAAACCTCTAAGTGCTCATGAATGATAAGCAAAGAGAGGGTAACCTAGTGGCAATAACATCCTGTTTTGTTTTGCAAACAGGAAGTTTATAGTCTGCAAAAGCGGTAATTTAATTGGAATATATGCTTTTTGAAGCTCAACCTAAAATCAGTGGCTGTATTTTCAACCCAATTATCTTCATCAGCTTAAAATACTATATCGTGTACTGATTTTGGTTCTTCAATGAAAAAATAAATTCGAAGTAGCTAATTTACATATAATTATGCATGCATGTAGTCCTCGGTATTAATTAGGAAATATACTTTGAATATTATAGCTCATATATTTGGCTTGGCATTAATTTTCAGTCATTCAATACGTTTACGTTGTAATTGGTATGAGGATTAATAAAGTTAATCTTCATAAAGCACGTGTGAGTTGAGAAGTAGTACGGAAAACGCTGAAACTGCTCAGTGACCCAAATTATCTCTCAAAATTCCCTGAGACCTTAAGCAAATCTTCATAATGTAAGATAAAGGGTTTGTTTAGAAGGGTTTGCAGTTACTGCTCAGATTTTATTCTCCTTTCTGTTATTATAGGTGATAGATACATTACACTTAAGTTGGGGAAACAAGGGTAAGGAATACTTGCAAAGAAATGGAGCTAGAAAAGTGTTGGGTAGGGGAGATATCCGTACAAGAAGACAGTCTCTGGAAAATTTTCAAAGATGGAGAAAAGAAGAATTAATATAGAATGAGAAGAAACAGGGAGCAGGACAAAGGGTTTCCAAATGGGATGAAGAGGAGAGCAATGTTTTGTTGGCAGAAAGAGGGAGGTTAGAAGGGTCTCTTCCAGGCCTAAGGAAGGTTGGATTTTATTTTTCTAACAGTTATTTTATAAATGTCATGAGATGTCATATTTGAATGGTTTTCATCAAATGTCTTTTTGGTCACATATTTAGTTAGGGTATCTCTCTCATTTTACACGTAAGACAGTCAACTAACATAAAAAAAGAATTAATAGAAAATAGGAAATAGAATGTACAAATCCTAGCCTTTCTAATGACTTCCGTCTTTTACCGTACTTCCTAGAACACAGTAAACAAACGTAAACATGCCAAAGCAATGAGGGGATTAGTGAGGGACAGGGTGTGGAAACCAGCCTGAGTATTTGTGGAGTGTGTGAAAAAATGCCTTGGATCTCCTAATTTTGATGTGAACCCATGAGCAAGTAACTTTATTTTTCCTCTTAATTTCTTTTGGTTAAAAAATAAAATATTATCCGCTATTAATTTAAATGAAAGTAATTAGTTAATGATTATGTACCCTGACCAGTTTCAAAAAAAGAGTTAATAATTATGGGTGATTAAAAAATCATGAGCTGCAAAGGGGTAAATGAAGGTAAAGTATAAGGTTGTCTCAAAAACAACTAGAAAATAAAAGCGAAATGTGAGAAACTAAATAGTATTAGGGAAACTTTTTTTCCCTAAAAGACATCACTTAAGCTAAACATTATATTGTTCAATGCTACATTGCTCTAAAAAATACATTTTAAGGAAAAAAGAACATTCTGAATATATTCTTTAAAAAGCAATAATACTGCAGTGCTTTACATATCTTTTCATAACCAAATGAATGAAAATGCAATTCCTGATACTTAATGACCATATTTAGGTATTAAAATAAACAGGTGTCCCATGGAATGAATGAGATGAATAAGGACCATTAGTCTTCCAAACTGAAGATGATTAACAAAATTGAAATGCAGGAAGCTAGAGAATCAGGGAGCTTACACTGGCAAAAGCCAAAAAATATTTCAGGATAATAGCCTTCTTTTGGATCATTTGAGAGGCACTGAATAGTCCTAAAATCATTCCCATGACTCACAACAAGCTGCTTGTGTATAATTAAGGTTAGAGAAGAACATGAAGAACATCCTATTATAATTCTTCTGAAATCAGTGGGATTATCAAGTAACCTGGTGTAGAAATATCCCTACATAAGGGAAGTGGATTCCTTCATACATCAGAATGAAAAGGCATAAATGAGATGAGGTAAGCAACTCCAATCTTTAGTCATATTTATTCTATTGTGCAAGGATAATTTCATTCCTCTTCCTTCCTAGTGGTTCAAAGGATTTTTAGAAGGACTGACTCCATTATTTGTTTTATATAGTTAGGACATGAACTTTGATAAACTACACATTAGAAATTCAACACAAATTAAATTCTTTTAGCTTTTAATACCATTGGACTAGTAGCTATACCACCTCTGGCAAGTCACTTAACCTTTCTGAGTATCGATTTCCATTTCTCTAAAATAGAGGGGCAGGGCTAGATGGTCCCTTCCAGTCACACTGCTCTCCTTCTATCACTCCAAAGACTCAGTCTCTGTGTTAAAAACAAGTGCTTTAAAAATGAATTAGTATATAACACATAAGATGTACGGTTTTTACTATTTTCAGAAGAAAAGGAAATCAAAGTCATGGTTTTGTTTTCAATAATGCCTTTTCAGCCATGTTGCAATCTCTTCCCTTTATCTGAAAAGGCCTAAGAGGCTGTGGAATTTCATGCAGGTTGAATGTTACCTTCTTGCCAACCATATCTCTCTCCGAGTTGGTCTCATGGTCTCTGCCTTTCATTTTCTAGTCCCTGTCACCCCATATATTCCACTTAAAAATCAAAAATGTAAAAAAATGGAAGAATATAACTTATTTTTGTTCATTGCTCAAAAAGGTTTATCTAGATTAAGTGTCAAGAAGGAAGATTTGCACCCCTATATATGAAGAGGAGTGTGTCCAAGAAAGTCATACATGCGTTGTGTCTTCTACCATAATAGTAAAATAGCATTTTAAATCCAAACACCAAATTTTGTGAAAAACTTAAGAATAAATATAAACTCTCCTTCAAATTTCTAAGTGAAATAAAAAAGGGCTAGAATAACCAGACAGTAAAGGCATTTTCTTCTTTCAAAGCACCCCTTTTCTTAGGAGGATTGGGATTTAATTATACTTATTTTGATAAATGCAAATTATTCTGCTCATGTCCCAAGCCCCAGGAGATTTCCCTGATACACCTGTAGTACAGGAAAAAAAAAATGTAGAAGTAACTTCCATCCTCTAGGAAACTTTGCTCCTCAGTTGTCAAACTTTAGTTTGCATAAAAATCAACTGGGGAGCTTGTTAAAATTTCAGAATGCTGGGCTCAGTGATGTGCTGGTAACACACAAGCTCTCTGAAAAAAATATGCATGCGTGTGTAAATATACATTTATTATAGTTTTACTAATATAAAATATGTGTAGGACACAATTTACAAACAATAATAAAATAAATAATATTCTTTATCATAAATTCCATATAACCAGTTGAATTTCACAGAATTATTTCCTTAATTTTGTTTTTGTTTTTTGATTTTTTTAAAACCAGATAGAAAGTTTACTTCTGATTCACATTAAAGTCCAATCTTATAGGAGTCCAGTGAGGTGGGGCTTGATGATCTTCTAGGGATTCGTCTGTATTTTTGCTTTCTCCCCTAGGATATTGCCCTCTTCTGCAAAGCCAAAGTTGGCTCACCACCACCATATCTAAATGAATGCCCCCTAGAAGTGGAAAGAGCTATGTCCTTAATTTTTCCTTAATTTTTCTCTAGCCAACCTATGGTTATAACTGACGAGTGAGTCGTTTGGACAAGAATGTTTGTTGATATCCTTGTTTATTGAAAAACAAAGATATATGTTGGAACTGCACTTGCTCGTCAACAAAGTGAGCAAAATCTTTGCAGTACTGGATAGTAGTTTTTGAATACTGAAAAAAATATTTCTTCAAAATTTTTGGCTATTCACAGTAATCAGCATTACTAATATTTTTTTCATTGTTTTCTTAAATCTAAACAACCAACAAAATAATTTATGAAGCACTGATTTGTAGCATTTTTCAATTTCGATGGTGTAAATTTTCCCACTATAGTTAATTTCAAGCTACCAATGTGACATTACTGAACACTGGGTTGGAAAGACACACTATTTTATAGTATTTCCACGATACAGATACAATAGACATAAATACCCTCCAGAGCAAAGATAGTAGTAAAGTGTAGTAAAATAGGGAAGGATGACCTTTGAGTATTTATTGCCTTTATTTTTAATCAGGGCTATACTTAACAATCAGCTCACTATCTGAAAATTAGCAATTGGCTCTTACGGGTCAATATGAATCAGCTCTAGTACACCACTGCCTAACCTCTACTTCTTGTGCATTTGATTCAGTAGGTCTGGTTGGAACCAGTAATTTTCATTTTAAAAAGCACTCCAAGAAGATTCTGGCACAAGTAGTCCACAGATCAGATTTTGACTGGACATGGACTACGTACTATAGAGGTAATTCTATTAAGAACTTCCAGCTAATTCTAATCCTTTTAATGAAACAGTAAGAGGAGTTCCTTGGTTTAAGTAAACACTGGGCAAAATGTTTTAACTGTGAAAACATCTAGTGCAGGTAAGGATATGAGGTTTGCTCATTCACTATGGATTGTAAATTGGAAAAACTGTTGCATCAGGTAATTTGGTGGAATCCGTTAAGGTTTCAACACTCCATAACCCCCAAATCCCATTTCTAGAAATCTACCCTGCAGTAGCAATACATGGTTACCTAAAACATTTCTAACGTTAAAGTTCACTGCAGTATTGTTTGTAATAGCAAAAAACTCAGAACTTAAATGTCTTTAATGAGGAACAGGATATATAAATTATAATATATCCACACAACAGAATACTAGGCAGTCATTATAAATAATGAAAGAGCTTTCCATGTGCTGCCTTAGAAATCCCAGAGTACGTTGTTAAATTAAAAACAACAGCAGATGCAGATCTGTGGAGAGTGTGATCTGAATTTTGTCCAAAAAAGAAGTGCAGATATACATACATATCTGTGCTTTCTGTGAGTATAATATAGAAATGCTGGGATAAGCATATGAAAACCTGGCAGATATAAATTCAGTTACCTGGGGGTCGGGGTTGGGGTAGAAGGAAGATGGGATTGAAGAAGGTATATTATAGATTTTTTTTCTTTTGAATCCATATACCTTTTCTTCAATAGCTTTACTGAGATATAATTTACATTCGTTACAATTCACCCCTTTAAAGTGTACAATTCAATGGTATTTTAGTATATTCACAGATCATATGTAACTGTCACCTCATATTATAGATTTTTAAATAGTTAGGTATTGTGAGTAACTTTTGTACTTTTCTTTTTAATGGCTTTTTGTATTTTCCAAAAACTGAAAAATAAAGTTTGGGATAGATTATTTTAATGGGAAAATATTCAGATATATCCAGAGTCCTCCAATCCTTGTTAGTATTTTAACCAATTAACTCAAGTATTAAGGAACAGGTTTCTTTGTTCCCATACTAGAACTATTTGCAATTCTGAAACCTGAAAAGCTTTGGAAGCCTAAAGTTTTTTTTCACAGCGTTTGGCAGCAAAATCCGATCTGAATGATGTGATGCTACTTACGTCTGTCTTTATCCCTTGTAGTGTGACCATTTGAACGTTTTGCTAAAGGAATATTAGCATATTTGATTATGGATAGTGTCTCAGATGCCCAGAGGTGATATAATGTAATATATGATTTATGTACTTGAAAACCTTTCAGAAAGGTTTCAAGTTCGTAACTCCAAATTGCATCTGTCCCAAAGCATGTGAATAAAAGTCTGTGCCCCTACATCAAGGAATATTAGACAAATAGAAAGTGGGAGGTGGGGAAGGAAGAAAGGAGACTTGCTGCATGGCACAGGTATCCCAGCCTTGGGAGAGAAAAGGGAAACTGAGGTCAAGTGCACCCTTCCTGGGACCAAAGGGCTGTCCCTGGAGTTGAACTTGGAAACATTATGTGTTCCCTGGAACAAAATACCATGTTGAGAACTAACCTTCTATATGCCGGAAGGGATTAGGCTTGCTGGAATGTGTGCATGTCAGGGTCTTATTCAGAGAAGGCCAGGCTGAATGCTAGAAAGGTGCCATCTCTGTCTCCTCTAGTGTAGAGACTCAATGGCTTTCAGGCATCTCCCTGGGGGAGGGGAATCATTAATAACACCCTCCACATTTGGAATTTCAAAGGAGATTCTTAAACATGGAAAGTAATCCAGAACACCTGAAAATACCTGGGTTTAAATACCCCGATCCATAGCATCCCTCACTTTGCAGAGGAGAGAGTAAAAGCAGGCTTGGTATATATCTCCCTGGAAAGCATGCAGGAGGAAGCTACTTCAACAGATTTAGAAAAGACAACACAGGCAGCAACAGGGAGCAATATTCCACCAGTTTCCCACTGTCTCTGCAATCAGGTATCAGGGAGTCAAGAGCACCTCTAATGATTACACTGAAGTCAGAGCAGTCTGCTTTATACTGGAATGAAATAATTTGAAGTGTAGCTGCCCTGCCACTGATCTATGCTCCACCTTGTTCAAAAATGCATTAGCAAGGGATTCTTCCCCGGCCCACAATTTCAAAGCTTTTTCCATAGCTTCCCGACAGAGTCTTTTAAGAGGCAGACAGGCAGCAGGAGTCATAGTGGGACTAGAATTCCTCCAGAGTCCTCTGTTTTCCCTTCTGCCTGCCACTGTCTCCCCTTCCCTCATGCTCACCCTACTACTCCTTCAGTGGTGGCGAGGAAGGAGCCCCTGTGTGTGTACGTGTACAAGTGTGGAGCACGCATTTCACGAATGCATGACCTATGTCTAGTAACACCCACCTGTCTGGAACTAAGCTATTCAGAAGCCACACCAAAACGGATCATAGCCAGAATGGAACAACACAGGAGGACAAGAAGAAATCAAATCTGAAGGTTACCAAGTCCAGGCACTTGGGTTCCCATGATTTTATTCAAAAAGTTCCCTCTAAGGGTTTCAGTTCAGAGTCTGTTTACCCTAAATTTATAAACAATTATATGAAATTTAGCTGCCTAGATTCCATATCATCAATGTAGTACAAGGCAGAAGGAGGCCTGTAGGAAATCAATCTGGCAACATGAAATCTTTTTCTAAACTAAGTGTGGGCTTGTTTGCTTCTCAACCCCCTCTCTTATCGCACAGACCATACTGGCTCATGTAATTACAGTTACTGTTTTATTTTCAATTGCCCCCATAGGATGAAGGCAAACTTTTGTTCTTACTCATCTTTGCCTCCATGCGCTGCACTGTTTGAATTAAAATGAGTTGAAGTGGTAGCTTGACAACAGAAGAAGTTACATAAAATAGAGAGAAGCAGATAGAAGAAGGCAACAAGCCCAGTAAGATGAAAAAACTCTATCTACTCCTAAAATTTGGAGGGAAATAATTGTGCAGTAGCTGATATCCAGAATGATATCCCAAAATTATGAAGGAAAGGGAGAAAGGGATAAGGAAGACAACTAACATTTATTGCCAGTCTGCTCTGTGTTGGGCACAGCATTAGGTATTTAACATCTGCACCTATTTTAATTTCATGAGACGCATTATATATTTGGGAAAGATTTCTGTCCAAAATGTTTTAAGGCTATAGTACTTAGAACATTAAAACCTTAGCTTTCTGGAAAACTTGGCTACTGAAAATGATTTGTTCTTTAAGGGTTCTAACTGGAATTTTGTGATCTGATTTTACTAATATAACCCCAGAAATTTGGAGAAGAAACTTCTTAGAGCTCACCCTTACATAATGGAGAGTCAAAAACAGGATCCCTCGGTTTCATTCATCTCATTTAGAATATAAGTATTAAACATTCACCCTAAGGAAAATGAATTGTTCAGCTGTACTCCCAGGAACATGCTTAACTGTAGGTGTACTTTGAGGGCTGCGATGAAGGAGTAGAAGCAAGCTCTGGATGTGTGTGTGAGTGTGTGTGTGTGTGTGTGTGTGTGCATGCGTGTGTGTGTGTGATCTGTATCCTTGATAATACCTGTTAGTTTTCTTATATGCACCAAGAGCTTATAGTTTATAGCATGGAAATTTTTCCAACTCAAAGACAGAGATTATGCACTTGGGAAGAAATTCTTGCCTCCTTTTTAAGATATCAGCTCCAAACTTCAGGTGGTGAGTGCAAGAGTTTTCTAATTTGAGAAATGAGTTATTGTTGGAGACTAGTAAGCTAACTTACTAGTCTTACGGAAACTCTGTAAAGAAGAGGCCACTTTTCTTGATTCCCCTGGGCCAAAACATCTAGAAGAAAAGTGGCAAATTTCTGCAACAATCTCAGCAGAATTTTCTCTATGGAATAAAACTCTATAGAAAAAATGTGGCAATGAAAGAAAGAAAGAAACAAAGAAAAAGGACCAGGAGGAATCTCTAAATCTCTAGTTGCTGCTATTCTAATTTCCTTAAGGGCAGGAACTTGGTCTTACAGTTTATCTCTGTATAACTGAACTATGAATAATGAAAAAGTCTGTGGAGAACAGGAAACAGGGCATAACTAGGAAAAGTCCACTGGCAACATGACAGACATAAATACAGTTCTGTTTCTAAACATAACAAGAAATTTTGACACCCTTGAAAAGTAACCAACATATTCTTTATATTATGGGCAACTATGGCAAAAGGTTGCATTTAGGGGAATTTATATCACTTTAAAGCCTTTTACGGGAACTATAACGATAGTAGTTAACATCGAGTGCTTACCAGATAACTTTATAGGAACCATTATGATCCCATGTTATAGATGAGGAGGTCAGAGAAGTTTGGAAACTTGGTGAGGATAACAAAATTAGCAAGTGCCATTGTCAGGCCATCTGGTCTTAGAGTTTAATCATGTAACCAAATACTATGCTTATACTGGACACACATTTCTAATTGGGTTATATTCTGTTTTCCACAGAATATTAATTTATAAAATGTTATAAAGCTTACATTTAAAAAAGAACTCAGGGCTGCCCTGGTGACGCAGTGGTTGAGAGTCCGCCTGCTGATGCAGGGGACACGGGTTCGTGCCCTGGTCCGGGAGGATCCCACATGCCGCAGAGCGACTGGGCCCGTGAGCCATGGCCGCTGAGCCTGTGCGTCCGGAGCCTGTGCTCCGCAACGGGAGAGGCCACAACAGTGAGAGGCCCGCATACCACAAAAAAAGAAAAAATAAAAAAATAAAAAAGAACTCATTCTGGCCTTCCAGAGCGCCTTCCAGGCTCGCCCTGGCCTCCTAACACCCTAATCTTTCTTCATAAGGCTGGTAGCTTTCCCATGCACTCAAGCCTAGGACTAAAGTGAAAATCTGACCAGGTTACTGCTGATAAGCACTCTGGGTGCCAGCTCTCTTCTCCTTTCTTGCCACTTACCCCTTTGCATTTCACCCTCCAGTAAGGCCAAATCACCAAGAGTTCCTTGCGGACATGAGGCTTTTCACTCCCCCATGGCCATGCACATACTTCTACTTCGTCGGGAACACGTCTTACCCCTGCTCCCACTTATCTGCAGTCTCCTGATCACCATTCAAATCTTTGCAATGGTTCCATCTTCTAAGAAGCCTTTCCCAGACAACGTCCCACTGCCCTTCCAGGCAGACCTGTTCCGCTCCACCTCTCCACGGCCTCCATATCGGGGATGTGTTTCTATTACTGCCTATAGACGCACTGTTCCTGCGCTTGTCTCTCCTGCTAGAATGTACTATACTCCTCTGGGCAAGATCAGTATACCCAGCACTAGCCCAGGTCTGACATTATGATTGACATGGCATTTAATAAAGTTGGCTCCTTTTAAATGACACTTTACAGTTTCACATTCTGCTCAATTTCCAAAACAAACAACAACCAAAACAAAACAAATATTTTTGTTTTGTATCCCACAGACCTATCTTTTCCTACTACTAGGCCTCCCAGCCCAAGATATAACCAGCTGGCTTCAGGTTATGTTCTCTCTGATACTTTATCACATGCCAGCAAATTTGAGAAGATATTTTAACTTCACTGTTGATGCTTTATTAAAGAGAAGTCCTAGGCTTCTCAACTCTCTAAAACCTCCCCTATGTGGAAAAATGCTCAAACCCTTAAGCCAAACATTTTCCCACTTTTCTATAGAGTGCAGTGATTTCCTCAGTGTTAATCTGCTTCTGATTTATAATTTATATTCATAAAAATATCATCAATAGTTCTAATACCGTGAAGTTCAAATCTTCACTGACACTAAGATGATTATTTTATATACATACAATACATATATAACATATCTATACTGCATTTTTAATCATTAAAAGATATGCTATAATTCCACTTCTAGGTTCATCTGGAGATATGTATGTGATCACAGTATAGAACCTTTTTAAAGTATAAGTCACTTCTTATAGTTAATCAGGCACATAGAGATTTACTTTAGCTCTTTTTTGTCAGGAGGGTATGAGTGGAATGCAGCGCACAAACTGGCAGGTACTGGCAGGTATCTAACATAGTGCTTATATTTGTGGAATTTAAAAACATGAAGAGAATGTTATAACATTGTAAAGGAAAAAAATAAATCACATGATCCTGCCTCTCATGCTTATTGACTGTTTCCTTTTATTCCTTGTTCCTTATAATCCTTGGAAACATACAAGCATACATACGGTTTTATGTAGTCTGTATAAAATTTTATGATTTGCTATTTTTGTTGTTATACCATTTATTTAATTAGTCCCCTATTAAGGGACGTTTGTTAACTTTCCAGGTTTTCATATTACTAGTTAATGGTATATAAATAACTGTGGGTAGGTAGCTCATTAGAAAACAAACAAACCAAAAAATCCAACAAAACCCTTCCTTTAGTTTAGGATGAAAGCCTAGAGCAAGATTTTAATGTTTTATATAAAATGTATATAATATGATAAAGTTGCTTTCTAAGACACTGCACTAATTCACAAAGCTCCCCGAACTGTAGCATATTCATCTAAGCCCTGGCAGTCCTGGGTTTTATAATTCAATCTCCACTCACACCCAATTAAGTAAACGCAAAATGCTCTCTCGTTGTTTTAGTGAGATCCGATATTTTCCCGCGCGTTTACTTACTATTCTAAGCCATGTATAGTTTAAGGCACAAGATAGTATCTAATGCTACTGAAAGAATTATACGGGTGAAATTTTTTTGTTTACATTTTTATTACATTATCATAAGATCTATGAATTATAGGTCCTACCTCATATGCACCTTCTTTTAGAAAAATGGTTCTCAAAAAAAGTGAAAAATGAAAAACTAGTATGAAAGTTTCTAATCAGTCTCTTATAGTAAATAACTATATATTTATATATTAAATATCAATACTTTTTAATTGCCCCATATTAGACATAAATTATAAAATAAAATTAATTCCTCATCAGTAAGAAGTTAATTTAAATTAAATTATTACAGTAACATGTTTTAAAAACTAGCATATTATATGTATCATCCATTTCCCCTGGGGTATCAGTATGGTATCTGTTAGGAGGCACTACAAAGCTCAGAGGAATTAGGCTGTAAAGTCAAGTCTAGGGTTCTATAGAAGGATGGAGAGTAGGGGTGGGGTCCTGTATGTATGGACACTACCAACTACTTTAGTTGTGGTAATTGGGGAAAGCCTTCCTCACTTCTTTGGAAAAATAATAATCTTGTCAATGCTTTGGAAGTCAGCAGTCTTAGAATCTGCCTGTTCCCCTGATACCAACATGGTAAATTTTTAGAGCAGATAATTTGTGTCTTTGTTTCTCAAACATGAATATTATTTATTCCTCTGTTTTCAACAAAACCTTGGCTCAGCACTACAATTAACAACTTAAGATTTTAGGTCCTGTTCCAAAAATGGAAAGCCATTTATACATAACTCAAAGCATATTTTTTATACAAAACAGGTTTTACTTGGAAGTTAGGTTCATGAGCTGGTCCACAGGAGCTTGTTTAATCGATAATATATCTGATTGTAGTACTAATTATAATTTTTCATTATATAAATTTATTCTTTTAAAAAAAATTTTATTGGAGTATAGTTGACATAAATTTATTCTTTCTAACATCCTTTTCCAGAGGAAGACTGCATTTATTGTCCCAGTCCTGAATGCTGAGAACCTATGGAAACTTTCAGCATAGGGTGCTCTCAGCAAAGGCCCCAGAGGACATTTCATAGGCAGAGATGGATGTGTACTTCTAAACTTAGTTGCTGGATAGAAAGCTAATGCATCTAGAGAGCAAAATGTATTAGGTGAGTTTGTAGAAAAATAGTGTTAGAGAACTCAAGAAAACATGTAGAGGTCAGCAAGACAAAGTAGAAAGGCTGACAAGCCAAGAAGAAGACTGCTTAATATTTACACTGCTGTGAACACCAAAGTGTGAACCTGGAATGCAGTTGGAGTTTGACTAAATGCAGCAGAAGGAATAATAAGCCCAGTCTTGGTTGCCTTGGGAACAGGGCCCCTTCCTCATGTTAATGATTCTATGATAAGAAAAGGAGCACTTAAACAAAGTGCATGGTAATATGGGTAGACCAGCAAGTGTCTAGGGCAGTGTTCAGCAGCCTCTATGGAGTGGGTGGGGTCCGTGCATCGGTGCAGTGGGCGACAGATGAAGTGGCAAGTGTGGATTACAGATAAACCACTGACATGAACCTGAGCATTTGAGAACTTTTAAAAATTTTTTAAAAAAGAATAAATTTATATAATGAAAACTTATAATTAGTACTACAATCAGATATATTATCGATTAAACATGTTTTGTGTTACAAAACATGCTGACTCTCCAGTGGCTTGCTTCTAGTAATATAAATAAAGTACTAGTCCCTATTCTTTCTGACAATGTTGCTAAGAAGGAATCTAATAGGAGACGGTGGATAAGATAATACATTGGAAAGGAAGAGAACCCTGAAGTCAGCATAAGAGAAAGCACAGTAGGATGCATAAGAGAATATGTGCATAAGAGATTATAACTTTCAAAAAAGAAGTCATTTCTTCAGTAGTCTCAAATTCCAAGAGACAAAAGCAGCTGTTTACTAGTGGGCAGAGGGTGTAGTCAATTCTTCATTTTATTATATAGAAAACAGTATATATATTTTAAACAATATAGTATTGAAGTTCAGCTTAGTTCCAACATTTCAAAACGTACCTCTAAAAGCACTAATATCCCCATAGTGTACTTGTAGTACAAAGTATTTGCTTCCAGTCTCTCCTCCAACTCTGAATCCAACACCTGAAGATATTCAAAAGAAGATAAATTAATATTTTAGAAATGGAAGTTAAATAGAGCTAATCAAAGGTTGCTGATCTATGAAATCCAAAGGGAAAGAAAATAGCACATAATATATGAAATTATGTTATATGAAAATGGAAATAAACTAGGCATTCAATGAAAATCTCTGATATAACCTATCATTCCTTCTCTAAGCTCTGATAGAATTATATTCGTAGTCTCCACTTCAGAACCAGAGTGATCACTTATACTTTAAGAGGACAATTCATTCATTTTTCAAGAAACAGAACAAAACAAAACAAAATTCTGTCCCTGTTGATTACATAACAGACATACATAAACCCATTCTTTCATTTTGTTTTGTATATACTCATACTCATTTTTATTTTCTGATTGAATATAGGAAACAGACTTCTTAGGACCATCTCAGGAAATTGTTTTTCTTCCCATACAAAATCAGGTATCTGCAAAAATATCATTGAAGAAACCAATTACCTACTAGATTACAATGTCAATAAAGTTTTGGAATCTGAAGGGTGCCTAAGAGTCTTACTGTTAGTAGAGTTTGCTAGTAAGCTAAAAAAAAACTACAGAGAAAATATTTATAGACAGAGAAAAAAAATTTTTTTAATCTTCTCTAGCAATGGATCTTAAAAACATCAACAAATCTATGACAAACCTCCCTATTAGTTTCCAAACTTGTTTGATAGTGGCTGCCTGGTAAACTCTAGAGAGGATTCTGACACTCATTTGAAGTAAAGCAAAACAGAAATCAAACTACTGGGTGAAAGAGAGGCTCAAGAATGTATTGCACAATGCATGGAATATAGTCAATATTTTGTAATAACTATAAAGAGAAAGCAACCTTTAAAACTGTATAAAAAGATTAAAAATATTAAAAATTTTAGTGCAGGCATGAGTTAGGGAGGCATCACAAGATGCCATCCCTCCATCCCTAAACCACAGCAGTCTTATTCTGTTTCAGAACTATACGTTCACTTTGATACTAAGAAAGATCCAGGTAATAAAGGAGAGTCCGTTAATTCACTCACACGTTGGAAGCTATGAACGGTTTAGAGGTGAATTCAGAAAGCCAGCTGAGGTCTGGCATCACATTAAATACCCAGGTTCCAGGACTATTAAAAATCTGTTTGCTGAAATGGCAATTTATTTAATTCCTAGCTCTCTTGGCTCGTGAAATGCTCCTGCTGTCAAGAACCAATGTGCCTCAGGCCAAAGGTGGCTTGAGGTATACTCGTTATTTTCTAATTCTATCTAAACTGTTGTGTGAGCCAATTACTTATCAAAGAGAGGCAGAGAAAGAAGAACAACCTCAATGAAACCTTTTCAATATAAAGCAGGCAATAAGGGTACTTTTTAGCGTGAAATTGCAACATAGAACATGGTCAAGAGCTGTTGGAAAGAACATATAATAAAAAGTACGTTGGAATCAAAAACTAAGCAGTTTAATATAAGGCTATCCAAGAGGCCTCAGGTATACCTTTGGGGAGTCTGGTTGGGGGAGCATTTCTTGCCCAGGCATATAGAATATTGGCTTTATCTGTACAGGTTCCTTCGTCACAAAACCTGAAGAAAAGAAAGTAGCTATAAGTGAAGATTCAATTAGTAAAGTGCATAAATCTCTTCCCATGGGAGGAGTGGGGAGGGAGAGGTTTTTGAAAACAAGGTAAAGAAAAGTACATCAATATACCATCATTATAGTCATATCAACTTTAAGACCGTAAGGGACACTGGAGCGAAGAACAATTTTATATGTGAAAAAGCACCTATGAAGGGAGATTTGTTTGTTAGTTGCCTGATGTGAAACAATCCTGTGAGGTAGATATACAGTTTAATTCACCATCCTTGGAATGTACTCTATGTAATCAGGTAGAAAAGTAAGCATTACACAAAGGGTGTGTAAACCAAAGCCAATGCAGTGGAAATTTGGAAGTGGATTAAAAGAAACATCATACTCATTTCCCATTTGGGGATCGGTGGCATTTATAGTGCCTACCCTTAGTAGGGTGAACAATGCAAGTATATCCCACTCACAGGGTTCTTGTGGCTTTTTTAAAGTTTATGAATACGGGTTATGCCATTTATAAATTGTTTCAAGTCACTTAAACTTACAGAGCCTGTTTTCTCTCTTGTAAAACAGGGATAGTCATACTTACTTCAAAGAGTTGTTCTATAAAGTAGATGATATAGAAATGAAAGCACTTCATAAACCTCAAAGCACTATACCAGGGTTCTGCATTATTTAACAAAACATTCACTTTATCTAAAGACTCACTGTTGAGAGGCAGTGTTATATGCTCAAAGGAGCACAGGCAGAAAGACATAACTGGAGTTGAATCCCACAACCTCCCCTTAATAGCTGTGTATCTTGGACATGTACATCAGCCCTCAAAGGCCCAATTTCTGTGTGGAAACCTCTCTGATGGGGAGTGGTGGTGGTAATACGTGTAAGGCACCCAGCACAGTAACTAGCACGTTGGTATCTATATGGTAGATCCAATTTCACAAATGGTAAGCTGTCTGACTCCAAACCACACATTTTTTCCCCATTACACTACATCTCTTAGTTGGTTCTGTTATATAATTTGACTTGTTCAAAACACTGTTGGGTGACATTTTCATGTCGCTTTTATATATTTGTGTTTTGAGAAACTGGCACCAAGCAAGGTCAGAGTCAGGAGTTTAGGCAGATCTGAAAGGTCTGAGGACCATCAAGGACAAGGACAAAAACAGCTTCTTGGCCGGGAGGTTGGCTCACATAGGAGAAAAAGTGCATTGCCCGTGGCCTGGAAGGGAAGTGAAGGCAGACCGTGGCAGCTTCCTAAACAGGTTAGAAACTGAGCCTAGAAACCTGGAGAAACTGAGCCTAGAAACCTGGAGAACATCCAGGCCATGTCAGAGGCAGGGACTCCTAACATGCTTCCTGGTTACAGCCAGAAATGGTGGGAAAGGATAGGCAATAAGTGCAGACAACAGTTATTCATCTGAATAAAGGGCCAGGAACCAGGAGGTCCCTATAAGGTTATATTTAGCAAATGCTCTAGCTTCTCTAAATCAGGCTGTAGAAAGAAATTGGGTAATGTGCAATGTAAAGCACATCAACCAGTGGTTTCTTACTGTTCACTGTCAAAAACGATATACTTATGATGCAGGATCATTAGCATGTGAGACGCGTGCGTTGGAACAAATGTCTGTGACATCCTTGTGCCAAGTGTGCTAAAAAGCTTGGGGTATTGGACAGTACACAAAAGCAGAATTTCCCTCCTTGGCCTCATGCTATAATAGTTTAAGAAACGAGATTGCCAACTGCGATGAACTTGGTATCTCACTGCTGTGAGCTACTAAAATTTAAAGATCTTGATGGCAATTTTCATAGCTTTCAACAAAGATCATAAATATACAAGTGCTTAACAGCAATGTGATGACAGTCTTAGGTTAAACAAGATAATTGCTTCCTCTGATATGGAAGTCAATTCAGTGTATGACTAGAAAGAACCAGAATGAAACGTAACAGAGAAAACTGGTTTAGTAAAATTTTCTAAGCTACATATTTGACTATGTCATTTGCTGGCACAAATTCTTTCAAATGTTTTCCAAAAATAACACCAAAATAAAATCTAAACATTGTAGTATAACACATGAGGTTTTATGATCTGGGCCCCTGTTATATCCCCAGAAAAAAAAAAACCCTTTTCAGTCACGCCAAGTTGCTGCCAGTTTCTAACCTCTCTCTTCTCCACTGTTCTCTTTCTGGAAAACCCTTTCTCCATCTCTCTGCCTGACAACCTTGTTCTCACCTTCTCATTCAAGATTCACTTCAAGTATTCCTCCTCAGGGAAGCTTTCTCTGATGCCCGCCCCACCCAACTTGCATTCTTTAACCATAGCACCCATCCTAAGTATCACCTTGCTTATCTCCTCTCCAACCAGACTGTGTAGACTTTGAGGTTTGGGTCATACCTTTCACCCTGTACTCCCAGCACCTGCAGCCCTGCCTGGCATTTAGTAAATATTCAAGAAATGTTTGGGGAAGTTAACTTCTAAATTTTTAACTTTTTATATACAGACACTTAAATAATTGAATTGGCAGTACAGTTTTATTGTACTGTCAAGTATAACATTTAAAAAATATTAAATGACAATAAATTTGAATTATCATTTGCCTGGAATTCTGTACAAATCGGCTCATGCTCACTCTCACAAGTCATTGCAAGTAGGTTATACTTTACAGCTGAATAAGCTCAGAGACTTTAAGTAACTTTCAAAAGGTCACACAGCCAAGCCATGATTCAAAGCTCTGGCTGCCACACTCCCTTATATCTCTATTCATGAGACTGACTTACAGGCAGAGACTTCATGGTATTATATGAAGATCAGCTTTGATGATTACTCTCATATCTGAACGAAGCTGCAATTCGAGTATGCAATTCTAAAATCGAATTTTAGATAAAATATGTTCTTATTTGTGAAGAGACAATGTTTCATGCTCTCAACAGGTCTGGTAAAAGAAGAGCTCCAAAAGCAAACTTTGATTTGATTTTAAAATCCTGTTTTATAATTTTAAAAAAATTGTATAAAACTCAAGGCTGAGTAAACAATGACTCACTGGAGGGCCCTGGGATATTGAAAACTTAATGAGTGACAGGACTAAGTGAAGAGGAAAAACAAGAGGTCAAGAGAAATGAGTCCTACAATGGATAACATAAAGGAGTGGCAAAGAACATTTGGATAAACTCGCCGCATCTTTTCATTTTCAAATTTCCATTTCCCATTTTAAATGGAAACAGTGTCACATTTTCTCCACATAAAATGACCAACAGAATAAAGGCAGTATTGCATATGTTGGCTTTCCAAACAGTGTCTTGTAAAAATAGTGAGAATTTTTATTATTCTTATTGAGAAGAAGAGTATTAAGGCTAGGAAGCAAAGTAACCCTTGATCAACGGCTCTTGTAATTTCAGGCCTCATCGACCAGGTTTCTTATTCTTATAATTCTAACAGCTACTCCTAAACGCTTGTCTAGATTAAGCCAATTAATTGTGAAAAGATTCACATAGCTCCCTAGTGGTTTCTTAGTATTCATAGTAAAAATGATGAGAATTAACATTTGAAAATAAAACTACTCTGGATTCTTGAACCTTTGCTATAGAACCTTTTCACTTCTAATCTATGGGGAAACCATTCAGATGGCATGAATATTTCCAGACTATGCCAAGCTCTGAAAAGTGCTAGCCTGTCATTTTGAATTATCCAAATAGCGCATGATTGACTGTTAAAGTACTCCTCTGGTTCTATCTGTGAAAGGTTAGTTAAAACCCAAGGTTACTCAGAGAAAATCAGAACTGATAAGTCATTTCTTCTTTGGTCTGAAAAAACTTGTTTTAATAAAATTGTCATGCCCTAAAGTTAAGTCTGTACAGTCTTCAATTACAATTTTAATGCATTAAGCATCTAACAGAATCACAGGAAAATTAATCCAAAGTCAGAAAGTTTCCTTAAGAAACACACATAAAAATCAATGGCATATGTGGAATGTCCTTACTTTTCAAAATTACATCCAGTGTGAGTCAGGTATTCAAATTTCATTAACTGCTCTATAAACCCACAAAACACATTTCCCAATTCAGACAAATCCTATGTGAATTTCAATGCAATGTGTATGCATTAACATAGTAATTAGAAGGATACTTAATGGGAAAACTAAATAGGAGAGGTGATTAAAAGGCGCCAGCCTGAAAAAATAGCACCACAATATCTAGGCATCATCCTCACTCCCCACCCTACCCCTCTCCACCAACAGATCAGAGAGGCTCTAAAGTCCACAAGAGCAGAAGGTATATCTGTTTTGTTCACACCAAATTCTCAGTGCCTAAGAATGCCCTTGGTACGTAGTGGATGGTTAATATATATCTTATTAAGAAATGAATAAAGAGAATAGTTACCATTTATTAAGTACTTCTATGTGCCAGGCACTGCACCATCCGTATTATTGACATCCCCTCACTTACTCTTTGTGATGGTCAAATCAGGCGGGATTAGTAGCCCCATTTTAGAGATGAGGAAACAGACCAATACAGATTAAATAATTTGACCAATGTTTATTACAACTATCAAGTAGTAGAACTGAGATTTGATCCCAAGATGCTCTGATTTCAAAGTTCTGGCTCTATATTAAATGTTATGGCACTGTGCTATAACACTGCCATCCTATTTAACATAAATACTCGTCTTGTGAGAAAATAATAATGTTCAAAATTATGTAATGCTGGTTTCTGTTTAAACTCTCAAAACGGTTACAACCATGCCATTCTATTTTATTAAAGTTGACACTAGTCCACTAAGAATTGGTCAGTTGCTAAGGAACTCCTATCAACACCTCTATTACAGGCACCTAAAACTTAGACGAGGAATATGATCATTGGTGACCAGAAGTTAGAGCAAGATGCCAACTCTATTTTAATGAATATTCTTTATACCATTCAGATATGCAGTATAATAATATGAATCTATTACAATATTAAAGGAGAAAAAGGAAAAGGATGCAATTAATTTTAGCCTAGCAGTAATTCATGTCTAAACTTTGCTGCTACACTCAAAGACACATTTTATAGTGCTTAGAACAAGGGGTAGCACAGATTTTGGAGACTGTGTTATTTTTATTTATACTGACAAGGAATTTATGTATGTTAAACTTTAGAAGTTTCATCATGGCAGAAGAAACAGAGGGGATTGCAGAAGACATGCTGTGAATCTTGCTGTATAGTGTATGGATGACAGGTAGCTAGGATGTGGAGAGGGTGCATAAAGGCAGTGTATGCAAATACCATTCTCAACCAAAGAATCATTATCATCATAAGGGAGGCAACAAAGCTGTAGACTTTTCTGGAAAGTGATATCACCCTAAAAAAAAAGGTCATTTAAATAAGTAACCAAGCAGGGTGTCTCACATACAGGACTCTCTCTCTCTCTCTCTCTATATATATATATATTTATATATTTATATTTATACATATTTATATGTTTTAGCTACTTTTCTCTTTCCCCCCATCAGCAGCATCTGTATCCCTGTGAAGACAGTGGCATTTAAAAAGACACAGCAGGTGGTTAATAACTAGAAGCAGTTGAAAGGGATCTTAGCTAAAGCTTTATAGGATGGTAAAGCACTACTGCTTTAGCTTGAGAATGATTGCAAGTTAGAACAGCTGGAAACAGCTTCATCTAACCAGCTGGGATTCTTCTTTTCAAAAAAGATTCAACAACCTGTAGACGCCCCCTTAGATTTGTAAACAGTAGCTGGTCATAAGCATCATTAGAAATAGTTTCCAAATCAAATATTAATTAATAAGACTGAAAACAATAATTTTAGCTCTGCATAGATTTTGTCAAAGTACAAGACGTAATACAGAAGAAGCCCATTCACTTTAATCACCCAATATTGTGAACACACAATCTTGGGGCTTGCAGTCATAAGTTGCCTTAAGCCCTAAGTCCTGTGCTCAGCAGAATAGAAAGTGCATAAGACTATACAACCTCACATCACAAAAGAGAAGGTGCTCCAGAATTACTCCAAATGCCAAAACAATGTATATAAACAAAACTATGATTTTCAAAGCTTGAAACTCTGAATAGCTAACCACTCATTATTTTTAAAAAATGATTGTTACAGTAAGAATAAAGAAAGGTATTCATTGAATAGATAAATGGATATTTCAATTTCCAAGGTCTCCTAAAATTTACCATATTTTCATGGAGAGCAGGAATAAATTTTTAATATCTAAATTACCTAGTTTTCAGCACCTCATTTCCCTACTGACTCCAAAAAGCCACAAAGAGCATCTGCTCAGTTATGGCTCACATTCAGCCAACAAATCTGGGGAACTTAGAACTACTACACCTTGACTTAAGTCTGCAAGCACAAATGGAGTCCAACAAATCGTGCTATTGCTATGCTTGCTCCAATCCTGGTGCTATTACTTTCCCTTGGTGCCTGGATGCAGTAATTGTCTCCTCCTTTAAAAGTCTGGGAAAGAAGGGATGAGACTTAATCTGACAGGTACTGCTGCCTTCCTGACATGGGCCAGCAGAGCTGCCGCTTTTCCATCAGCTGGTCCTTATTTGCATCCTCGAGAGGTCTGTTAATTTAGAATTGAGCACCAGGCCCACTCTAACTAGAAAGGGACCACCCCACAGTATATTAAAAGGTTCACATGAATGTATGCAATTTAAATGCACATGCATATAATTAACTAGACACATTACCAGTGTGAGCTGCTAATTTGGAACGAGACACAAAAGACTGGATGGAATACGTGGAGAAAAAATAACTTTAAAATTAAAATGACTAAATAATGAAAACTGCTTCATGCTCTGTCTACTATTTTCATGTGAACTTAATGTAACTGTAAATATATTTTAATGAACAGTAGAAAGAGGCAATCACAAAGAGCAAAGGAGGGCAGCACAATAGTAAAACGTCATTAGAATAGCTCTTTGCCGTCATATTAAAAGTGCTGCCTGAAGACAGGGGATGAATTATAACTTCATAATTTCAGGGGGAAAAATGTTTACTTTATTACAGACACACACCTATTTGCCAACTTGCTGGCAATGAAAACAGAAAACTAAAGTGAAAACGGGGAAATCCTAGCTAACAAACGGAAAAGAGAGCTAATCTGAGCTTGACGCTTTGGTTGTCAACAAAATAAATTAATCAATAGTGAATCTAAGAAAGAAATGGAAAATTTTATTTGAGCCAAACTGAGGTTTATAAGCTGGGAGACAGTCTCTCAGAGAGCTCTGAGAACTGTTTGGAAAAGGTCAGTATATGTGTGATTTTGGTGCAGGGAGGATGTGCGATCAAGCACACATCTCAGTAGAAGGTTGCTGCTAGTCACAAGGAACAGACATCTGAGTTCATCGTTTTAATGCTTTTCTAACCATGGGAAGATGCAAGAAACTTAGTTCATAAAATTTTCTCCTGAAAATGTCTATCAGAGGGCCAGTTTTGCCAGTTTTCCCAGAGCACAAAGTGCTTCATCGTGACCTTCACCCTGAACTCCTTTCAGGGTGTACTTTAGGTCCGCAACTGCAGTGGCTAATGGCTTGACTCTTGTAGAACTGGATGGTGGGCAACATTCTCTATCTTACAATTCCTTCTCTTTCAGTCTTAATTTCGACCAAAGTTTGGGAGGCGTTTCGTGACCAATTTGTCCCTTGTTGCTAGGGATGCTCGTTCCCAGACCAGGCAAATATTTTGTTGATAGGCCACTCAATGTGCTATTACTGGACTGGGTCCTGTTATCAGTAGCCAAAAGCCTCTGGACCATCTGTCTTACTAAGCTGTTATGGTCCAGGATATGGTTTCCTCTTGCTGCTTTCCCCCATATCTGGAGTTACACTATTACAATCATTGATCTTATAGGACTATATATTTGGTCAATGGTTTCAAGTCGCCTAATCATCATTAATTTTATCTGAGGCTCAGTCACATATTTGGTAGCGTAAGAAACAATTATCTTGTAAAATAGGCAGAATACAAATGATACTGTTAGTGACATGAGTAAGGTCATAGGTGAGTATTTAAGCTAAGGACTTACATTAGGTGTAGCCCAGGATCTCCCAGATTGTCTGACCAGTCAGTTCTGCACCAATCTCTACCATTAAGGAAAATGATAATTGTCACTGCTCATAAAGTTTACCAAAGATGTCTGCACGTACAAGGTGAGTGGTGGGTCATTGTGAGCCCTGACAGGATTGAGAAAGGAACGTTATCTTCTAAAGAAGTGCACGGCTGTTGCCAGAAGAAGAAAAATTGATCTTTATGATTGACCAGATATTTCTGCCATGGGGGAGGTCTGGTTAATGCGTAATGCAGATGAACAATGCACACGAGAGGGGAGGGAGGAGGCCAAAGGGCAGAGAAAAAATTTATGTTTCAATTTTTCTTGTCTTGCCTTAAAATGTGAATTTTTAATCTCATCATGGTGTTAAAATATCCTCTTTGCTTTATCTTCTTTCAGTAAAACAGCTTTGTATTCTCAAAATGAATTCCTTAGGGTGTGAATGAGTTCTTGATATTCTTACACATCAAAAGCCACTACTGGTATCATAACCAAAAATATATGTGAAAGTTTGGGAATGTTCATTTAAGTACTGTCTATATCATGGAGCAACTGAAGAATAGATTTGCATCTATAAAATGAGTGTGATAAAGTCCATGACTCAATGTAGAAAAATAATGCAAGGCTTTTGACACTGATAGATTTTTGTTATTAGTGTTATAATTCAGATGGGAGGATAAGAGGTTAAGCAGTCGGAAAACATCTGCTGACTGTCTCCAGGGCTGAGCCTGAGTGGCATCGGGGGTAGGGAGTAGAGGATGTTTCTGTGAAGCAACTGAAAAGTTCAGCCCGTGAAATATGCTGTGAGCTGTAATGCTTTAAAGAAGCATGGATTTTGCCAAATATTGGGGGATAAAAAGCCCATCCCATTTTTAAATGGAGAATAAGGCTGGATTGTTAAAGCCAGGTCACTAGAACAGTTTTTAGGTAATGTACATTTACTAGTTTGCATATTGAACAGATTCTATATATGTAGTGAAAAGATCCTACTTTTAAATGTTAGATGAACACTTTGAGCTGGTTAAAAGCATCAATTATTGTCCTTGGTGTACGGTTATAAAGTCGATTATAACTACTCTATAGATTAACAGGGAATATGTGCTGCAAGGCAGATTTTAAAAATCCATTTAAAATGACATGGGTATAGGGACTTCCCTGGTGGTCCAGCGGTAGAGAATCTGCCTTCCGATGCAGGGGACGTGGTTTTGATCCCCGGTCGGGGAACTAAGATCCCACATGCCGCAGGGCAAATAAGTCCATGCGCCACAACTACTGAGCTCTCAGCCCTCAACGAGAGAGCCCGTGTGCTGCAAACTATGGAGCCCACGCACCCTGGAACCCACACGTCACAACTAGAGAGAGAAAATCCATGTGCCACAACTACAGAGAAGCCAGCACGCCACAATGAAGAGCCCGCACCACAACGAAAGACCCTGCATGCCTCAACAAAGATCCCACACATCACAACTAAGACCTGATGCAGCCAGAAAGAAAATAAAGAAAATAATTTAAAAAAATAAATAAAATGACATGGGTATAATGTCATTAAGAATTCTAATTATTCAGTGATGCAACTCAATGGCAAAACACAGTGGCCTGTCTGCTTGAGGTGAGTTAACAAATGCAACTCACTTATGTCTCCAACTCCTAACAAAGATGTCTTTCCAATCTGACTCAGCATTTGTATACAATTTCTATTCATAGAATTATGGAATTTTAGAGCACAGAGGAGTTCTCTAAATGATCTAGTGTTAGTCCCTTGCTAAAATGAAAAAATCAAGACCAGCCCACAAGAGATAAATAATTTACCCATGGAATCTAGACAGTTAGCTACACGTTCACTCTATAATGCTGTCTTTCAAGTAATAATTTTAGCAAAAAAAATACGTGCAGCAATTACTTTACTCAAAACTGCTGTTTTCACTCTCACATTTTTCTTTGAATTCTCTCTTTCCCCAACCTGGAAGTCTTTTGGAAATATATTTTACAAACTTAATTTCAAAATAGTATATTTAAGAATATTAGTATTTTAAAGGAGGCAACATAATGTGTTTGCTCTGATATTCCCTTAACATGAGAACGGTGAACTACACTTAGTTCATTGTACGTAATTTTTCTTAACAATTAGGGCCATAATAACATTTAAGTGATATTTTATTTTTTCATTCATTCTCTTGAACCAAGAGAATCTGCTAAAGCAGGTTCCCTCTAGCCATTTTCACTAATTCTAGTTCAAAGGTAAATATTGGTAATTTCACAAGACATATTTTTAAAACATAAAGACCAAAATGTGTGATTTGCTGAATCCGATTCAGAAAAGGCTGTCACAGAATAATCTTTTAATGTCAGGATTTTATTTACAAAAATTTACTGAAGAGCAAAAACAGGAATGTTGATATCAACGGGTATTAACTGTGATTTGCTGACTCCATTTTTATATAAACCCAGTCATGTGAGCTGGGTTCCCATGTGATACGCCCCTTTCATCAAATAACTTAAGCCTATTAACAAATGCTTTGATGGTACTTGGTCCATGGAGATTTCCACTAATTGCCCTGTGCTTTTAACACTTCCAAATACATATTACAATTGTTTATTATAAAAATGACTAGAAAGCAGTCGCTGCATGCCTCGAGTCAGCCTGATGAATATTAGGATGCACAGAGAAAGGTCTATCAGTCTACATGATCATGCAGGGGCAGGACCACAGAACAGACCCCTTTCCAATGCAAAGAAGGACACACCAGTCATTCTGGATTGTTAAATATGTAACAGTGATTCTGCCTATAGGTGCAAAATATGAGGCTTAAAACACACAGCTATTTTCAAAGATCACTGATCTTCATGAACTACCAAAGAATAAAATGAAAGGGAAGATCTCAAGCCATAATTATGCTGTAAGCTTCTGGGGGTAGAAAATTATTTATCCTAGAACATCCCACAGCACCTGCTGCAGTTCTAGCATATAACAGGCATTTAACAGATGTTTATTGATTGTTCAAGACATGATATTAAGATTCACTGCAGTGATTAAATTCTAAAACTGCAACAGTTACTTGAATAAATGGGAGGCACTGTGGTAAAAGAGAAATAACTTTAGATTTGGAATCTAACAAACCAGGGTTCAATCCTGGTGTGACACCAACCAGCCATGTTACCTTGAGCAAATCACTGAATCTTTGAGTTTCAGACTCCTTGCCTGTAAAGTGGGGACAATAATACCAACTTTGCAAAGACGTTAGGCTAAATTTTAGTTTTCATTTTAAATGGGGTATACAGATCACCTAGCACAATGTCTGGGATAAAAGAGTACTCAGTGAACAGATCTATGGTGCTCTTTGGGTTGAATCCTGAACTTAAAGAAATAAACATCAGAGTATCCATTATCTCAATTTCAATCTTTCTTCACAAGCTGTCTCAACCTTGACACATTATCTATGACAACAGACATATATTTATAAAGTCAGTGACAAAGACTGATGGCTGTGTTCCACAGCAGACTAAATAACTGTGATAATCAAACCACGACAACCATGTGATGCAAAAGAAAAATATTGTTTTCTAAAAAAGAAATGTTCTGCCTATTTACTAACCAGTTGTAAAATACCTGCAGAGATGCACTTTGTACTTATAAAAAACACATTTTCTCACCCATCTATGTACTATGAACCCATCCCTTACCAGTAATTTTCAGTGGACGCTGGCATATTGCATCCAAAAAGTAGCATATGATGGACAGTATCCATGCTGGCATGGGGTTTGAAGTCAACTGTTAAGAGAAAATGATACATGATCGTCAATACAAGTCATACTTCTGTGCACAAGTGTCACAAGAGACTCCAGCATTCAACATTTCAAGTAGCTGTATAACAAAGATATTTTGATGCTCTTATGACAGAATGCTCTGGTTGTATAAATTATCTTATTCCTTAAGATGAACAGGATTTGATAATTTAATTTAGTAGGATAATAAACTATTATATAACAAAAGAGAAAATAATAGGCTGAAACTACACACACATTAATGAAAGCTCCCTTTTAAAGTGATGAGAGCATTGTGTGGGTATAAAATGAAAGCTCCAGGCTACGTATTCACAATATATTTCCTTCCAGAATTCGGTAGAGTTCTGAGCACCATACAATACTGCACAACATTGCACTGAAACAGAAGCCACAGTGAGTGGTCAAAACATAAGCAAAAGGATTCAGAACACAAATTTATTATCATCTTAAAATAACAGTTGCCACTGGATTGTGATATGGAGAAACAAGTTACTAGAAAAGAAAAGAAAAGTGGAAAATGTATCTTTACAAAAATACACAAGAAGAAAAATGTCCTGGATGAGTACTGTGCACTTCTTAAAGGGATACTGAAACTTACACATTGTCATTTCTCTTTTTGTCCTAATAATAGTGGTTGAAAGACATTAAAATAAACAAAAGTCAGTTCAGAGGTAGAACAAAGAAAAATCAGGGGTAAGTTATATTATTTAGTATGATCAATACCGAGCATGAGCTTTCTTTCCTGGTTTGGGTGTGGCTCATCCCCTTTTGTCCACATTCAAAATGCTGCCCTACTGGGCAGTTTTCAAGTCACCTTTACACATAAAAATGTTAAATAGTCTAAAATGATCTTAAGTCTTGGGTGTGTGCAAAACTGCATCTTCTGGCTCTTTTTGTCTATTTGATAAAATTAATAAAACACCTTTTATTGCTGAAATGTGTATCTGAGACATATGTATTTATAAAATAAAAGATGTTCTACATCGAACTATAGCACCATGACTTGCATAGTATGGTTGATCAGAAAACACAAGGTGCCTACTGTGAGCCATCTTGACTCCCAACTTTCATGGAAAATAAAAAGCCTTTCATTTACTGCACTGAAAATAAGAATTAAAGCCTAAAAATCACATCCTGAGATTTTTGTACTGCTATTTAAAAAACCAACAGAGGTTAGCTGGAAAATGGACTTGATATAACTTGAGGCTTTGTTTTCTATTACCAAAGAATATAGTAAGCCTAGGAAAGTGAAGAAGACACTTTGGAAGGAAAGAAACAATTAGAAATTACAATAGTTCCCAAATCATAGAAAATCATATCATTACCAAGCCCAAGTTTGTTACAAAAGAAATGGAAGAAGGATTCTACCTCCATAGGCTCACTCTCAAGTTGAGTGCGGGATTTCTTTCCCCCCTTCCAGAATCCTCCCAGGGGATCATTCCTCTAAGGAAGCAAACTGAAAAGGCCCTGAGGTGGGAGCACCTAGCCTTTGTCTTTTACTCACTTTACATTTATTTTGGTATGTGATGCAATTTGCTATCTTATATTCATTTTTATCAAATGGCTTCTATCATTCTATGGATGTCTATAACTTTTTGGCATGATTAAATCTACCTCCCACTCTTTTTTTTAAAAAAAATATATATCCCTATGCCAGCCAGTCTATGAGGGGCTGTCAAATGAGAGGCTGACTCCTCTGCTTTTTCAGAACCTATGTAGATGATCATAGGGTTACCATCCCCCTTAGATTTTTTGATTATGGGTGGATTATATTAATAGATTTCCCATGATTGAATCATTCTGGGAGTTTTGGTAATAAACCAACATGGCTACATGCATTTTATCAAGAATTAAACTGCTGGATGAAAAAACAATGTGAGTTCGAGGTGTCAGCTAAAAATCCAGGTGTAATGATCCAGCAGAAGATGGGAATTCCATAACTCTTATTCAAGGAAGAGATCAGAGAATTACATATTTGGGAATCACTCAAAAATTGAACCCTGAAGCCATGAGGGTAAACAAAAGCACCAAAGGTGATAGTAGGAACCATAGCTAAGGCTCAGGACAGTTTTAGGGAAAGCCCTGAGCTGTCAGGGTCTGTGTAGTAGACCCTAACAGTGTTTTGGGGTGTTTTTTTTTTTTAATATTAATGCAGTGTGTGTACTGTTGTGAAATAAAGCAAAAACCTTTTTGAAAGAAGAGTGGGCTACCATTAAATGTATAAAGTCAAATATTAAGCAAAAGATTCAGGTAAGGACAGAGAAGAGACCTACTGGGAGAAGAATAGAACATGAAGACAACAACATACAGTCTCTGTGGCTTTTCACTAGGAATCAAAGCCAAACGTTTTGCTTGGGCTCCTGCTTATGCAAGAGGATCTTCTCATTGTCCTTTGTACAGGGCAAACATTATTCAAAGTATAACTTCTCTAGCCATTTTCTGATTTTTTTTTTCCTTCTTCTGACATACTATTTTAAGAAGCACTTATTTGTTCCACAGTGAACTCTTAGTAGACATGTGTTTAATTTTAGTTTCTATAGTGAGAAAGAAATCAATATCTTTAAGGGATAGTAAAAGAAAATTCCTCAGGGGCTTCCCTGGTGGCACAGTGGTTGAGAGTCCGCCTGCCGATGCAGGGGACACGGCTTCGTGCCCCAGTCTGGGAAGATCCCACATGCCGTGGAGCGGCTGGGGCCGTGAGCCATGGCCGCTAGGCCTGTGCATCTGGAGCCTGTGGTCCGCAACGGGAGAGGCCACAGCGGTGAGAGGCCTGTGTACCGCAAAAAGAAAAAAAAAAAAAGAAAATCCCTCAAAGTTCCCTTTCATAAAAACTTATTCTCACTGACTCATACATTCCTGCAGAAACTCAAGATCTAATTTAAATGCCAAGTAAATTATTGGTATAGAGTGAAAACAAACAACTAACCATCTTTTTCATCTCCTAAAGAAAGAGTATAATAAACTATTCATATAATTGTATCTGGAAGTAAAATTCATTGCAAATTGAAATGAAAAACACATCCAGCAAAATAAACGTCATATCAAAATATAAATCTAAACCAAACAGTAGATGCCATAAAATAGAGCAAAGATAAAGCAGGACTTGGAAATTTCATTGAAGGGCCTGCTGCCAGTACTGGGCAGAGGTCAACTGGGAAAAGATTAGGCTGACAGGTCCATTTCCTGGGTTTGTACCACTCCTACTTATTATTCCTGGCTTTGCAAAATAAGGCCCCACCCCTAGGGAATAAGAATAATGTCCACTGAGCACAGGATACACAGATAACTATGCTAGAGATTTCAACACTACACAAAATATAATATGGAAAACTATTTAAAAATCACATCTTAAATTCCCCCTTCTTTCTTTTTCTCTCATCATGCACCAAAAGAAATAAAGGATCCAAGGGGAAGGGAGCTAGAGGATAATAATGAAAACAACTGCATTTAAGTGTGCGATTCTGACAGGCAGAATAAACAAAGGCAGCCTTGGGATGGTGACAAACAGGCAAAGACCACTGCCTTGCGAGAATGCAAGGGGGTATTATATCCGATAAGATTAAAAGTGCCACTGACTCCTCTAACTCAATAATAAGATGACAGTTGCTTAAGTGGAAATGGTTCTTCAGCCTCAATGGGTGTTAGCAGTTCAGACGGCCTGATGGATAAGACCAGGGAAAATTTTATAGGCAAGTTAAGTGCGAGTGAGTCCTGGGAACCAAATACTTTCGAAGGACTAAGACTCCAGTAATAGAGACTCAAGCACATTAATTAAAGGAAATGAGATAATACTGCAAGTGCATAGGTTGGAGGATTTCTCAAAGAATAATTTCATCTGAAATGAAAGACTTGAAAGTACATGTGTGGGTGACATATTGAGCAGAGAGATAACTGGGTCTATTTTCTGGAGTTCTAAGCAAAATTTGTTCTAACTGCATGAGATTGTTCAGGATTTATGGCCTCTTTTAGCTAACATCAGACTACAATCAGGGCCATAAAATTTTCTAAAAATGTGACCTAGGAGAGAATTTCATTTAGTACTTGGCTTTCTCTCCATTTTTCCCTTCCAAGTGGATATCCAGGTCTGCATGTCAAATTTTGATGTATCTGCCAGACCTAGGACGTGGAAATATTTCAAAGAACTCACATAGCCAAGTGGAGGAACATGCGATTTAGGAGGTATCTATGTCCACATATAACCAACCCCAAAATACCACTGGAAATGGGAGGAACACCCTTTTTAGCCAAAGGGAGGCAGTAAAGAAATACTACAGACCATGGACAATTAACCTATCGAATAAAAAAGAACTGACTTGCAAATGCAAGTTTGAATCTCCAAAACGTAGGCATTCCTGAATTATTACCTATATGTATCATCAGAGAAAACTGTTAACTTTATTTCTTTTTTCCCCTTAGTGGAATCATATTACACACAGTAAACAGCTTATTTCATATACTGTGGATATTTTTACATGTTATTAAACATTTTTTGTCAATGATACTTTTCAGCTAGTGCTGTGCATTAGAATTATCCTATGGAGTTTGTTAAAAATACAAGTGCTCAGGGTCGATCCTAGATCAGTCCTGCCCCTTCCCCCATCAACATCTTATTTGAATCTCCAAAAGTTGTTCCAGGCAAGTGTCTCTTTGCAAAATTTCAAAGGTGAATCAGAGGTGATCCTGACAACAGTCAACATTTTCAGTGGCAGTGGCTGAATATATTCTACTATGTGAGCATATGCAGAGTTTACTCATCTTAATTAACTTGGGTTGTATAGCTCTTTTAAATGTACAAAGTAAACAGTAAAGACAAGGTTTCTTTTAAAACGAATTTATAAATGTTTCTGAAGGCAAAAATTAGTTGATCCTTTAGAATTGTTTTATTAAAAGAGATCATTGGAACTCTACATTACGTCAGGCAGTTTTAGCTGTATCACCTAAAATCGTTTTAGGGCTGAGGTCTGAAGCAAGCATACAAATGGAACCCCTGGTGAATATGTTCATGTCTGTGATAGAGTCCGTCTTCTAATAATCCCAGTGCTTTCAAGCCATTTTCAATATTGAGAAAATAGAGAGGTGTAAGGTTCAAGAAACAATAATGTAAAAGAGTTGTCATAATTTAAAAAAAATTATCAGTTCCCCAATCTTAATATCACTCCCATAAACATTTCTTTATTTCCAAAAAATAAAGATTATACTTCAGAAACCATTCACAGGAACTGAAGATAATGCTCTAAATTGCAATTGAAGTGTAGGCTATGATCAACCTTAATGTTCATAATCTTGCAGTTGGGCGAGAAAAGTTCAGACAGATGTAAAGCTCACAGGAGCATAGTCCATTTGGCTGCATTTTGAAAACCCACAGCAATGGCATATTATATTACCTTCTGCCGGCTTTCTGCAAACCATAAAGCAATTCTACACTAAAATAAAGACCTCTGCTTGAACATTTTTTTTTTTTTTTTTTTTTTGCTTGAACATTTTTAATCAGAAAGTTTAAGAGAAAAGTTGTCGTTAGCTCTCGCTAGCTTGGACAATGATATACCATTCAGAAAGAATCCTTAACGTGGTTTATGAGGACTTTAAGCCGCTGTTGCCAAATTAACCAAGAAATAAGACACGTAAGCAAGTCTATAAATTGAACGCAAATTTCAAGTGAAGTAATCCTTACCGCTGAATAAAGGAATTTCAGCACAAAAAGAATTAAACTTCTAGATGAAATACCTTTTAAAAAGGAACTTTCTGGTATATGTCAGAACCAACTAAACGGTCAATAAATAGACTTTACCAGCCAGACTATGCAAGATAAAATAGCATAAGCTTCATTAAGCCCTATTTTTTGTAATGTCATCTCTGTAATATCCCCCTATTAATTTCCCACAGAATCAAATCCACATTCCCCTCTTGCCTTTCCAGAATATCGCAGCAGTCTCCGATCCTGCTACATTTCCAACAAGACAACCTCCAACATACACTCTGTGCTCTCACTGGCTGCCCTTCTCACCTAGTAACCATAACCACTAACGTTTACTGAGGGCTTACCCTGTGTATGGCTCATTTACTGCTCACAACAACCCTATGAGTCTGGTCCTTTCCCCCTCAAACAGATGAGCCTCAGTAACAACCGCCCATGGCCATGCAGCCAGCAAGTGGCGAGGCTCACGCGTGTGCCCAGTACGCTCCTTCTGTGCTCATATGGTTGGCAGCTGGAATATTCTCCTCCTTCTGCAGATCCAAATAGACCGTCTTCCCAGACCCAGATCAAACACTGCCATCTCTCTCATGAAATTTTCTCTGACTAAAACAGTTCACACTGGTCTTTTTAGAGTTGGCCACTGAAATTGTCCCCACTGAAATAGCTGAAATGGATACTTCAGAATGACTGTCAAAATGCCAAGAACCCCCAGACACTGAAGGACGTTTTACACATCAAACCTGATGCAACCCTGGGCTTTTGGAATTGGCCATTTTCTGGGGAGTGAGGAGGAGTGGCATTTTGACATTACTGCATTAAAACAGCTTTGTCAACGTGTCAGTTACTTTTGGGTGACCTCTAGATGCACTGAATTGAAGATATTCCTAAGTCTCAGCTTCAATGAAATATAATGAAATGGTTCCTACCCCTCCTCTCTGTTTTATTACCTGACAAAACTCTGGGGGCTTGGGGGGGCTGTCATGTTGGAAATGTGGGTATTTGGATGACCAAAGGATAGAGGACATTTAAGAAATATGCTGAGACAGAGTGTATAGCAACAGATTCTCCTTCTTGATTATGACCAAGCAAATGAAGTTTTAGCCACTCATCAGAGACCTCCAGTACAGTGCTATTCAGCTCTCTCCAAGTAGCTTTCACTAAAAAACTAGAATAGCCTCTGAGTATGGCTGCTGGGAGGTACCCAACGGTCATGTGGAAGTCAGAGACTAAATTATTCATGTTGGAGAAAATCCTAGGTGAAAAGAGAAGTATATGTAGTCAATTAATTGGAAGCAGAAAGGTGACAGAATGATTGCATTGGGATGGGGACTCACACATACACCCCCTTCTATTTACTGCTGTCAAAGCCATAAAATGTGGATAAATGAGCACTGAACCCTGCCAGATCTTGGTCTTTACAGTCATACTATGTAGCTGACCCATAAGCATGATCAAAATTAGATTGCTTCTGTAGTTTCTGAAGTATCCCAACATCACCTTAACATGTGCTTTGTTTAAGACAGGTCACATTTGGAAATATTCAAGTCTAACTGTACAATTCTGCAGTAGGAATTGTTTCACATTCAACAGAGAAGCCCAAGAAAATGAAAAGCAATGAATCATTAGATTAATTTTCATCTATTTCTAAATTCAATGCTTCTATCTGATTTGTATAGTGCAATTTGATAGATAGGGACCTGCCATCATTCACTAAGGAAAAGACACATTTATTTACTGGTCATCCACGTCAGGGAAAGCAAGTGGATGAAGATGACAGTCAAATTTCTTGGCTGAGTGGGCTTCTGTCAGAGCCAATTCTTCTGAGTGTCTATAAAACACCTTTCAGACAGCAACACAGTTCAGTGGTCAAATGCAGATTTTATCATACCCTCACCCATTCCAGTTCTGTGGTTCTTTATTAAAAGAACAAACAAAAGCAGTGCTCTAGGGAAAGCTATAATTTTGTTCAGAAGATGAAAATTATACTTATCTTCGTTATAGTATTTTCTCAAACACCTACTTTAATTCATATTTAATAATTCAATGCTAACATATAAACACATCAAACATGTTGGACAGGCTTATATGTATATATTACAGACATATGCACATGAAATTCCATGATAATTGTGATGGTATCTTCTCAAAATTAAGAAATATGCTTATTTAAATGAGTTACATAATTAGTCACACAAGTGTAAAAATTATAAATTACTCAAAGGCAATTTTGGCTTTTACCACCATCAAGAGAGTTTGTTTTAGTCCTAATAAGCAGTCTGCCTTTTGTAATTTTCTTCAGAAATTTGAAAAGCAAAAGAAGAAAGTCCTTTTTATATGTTGTAACATTTGTATTCTTGTCTTCTAGAATTCTGCCAGGCTGTGATTTCCTTGAATTTGTATCATACTACATCTCCACTGCCTAGCCCAATAACTGGCACATGGCAGAATTTTAGAAGTTTGCTAAACTATTTACAATAGCCAGGCTATGGAAGCAACCTAAATGTCCATCGACAGATGAATGGATAAAGAAGATGTGGCACACATATACAGTGGAATATTACTCAGCCATAAAAAGAAACAAAATTGAGTTATTTGTAGTGAGGTGGATGGACCTAGAGTCTGTCATATAGAGTGAAGTAAGTCAGAAAGAGAAAAACAAATACCGTATGTTAACACATATATATGGAATCTAAGAAAAAGAAAAGAAAAGAAAAAAATGGTACTGATGAACTTAGTGGCAGGGCAGGAATAAAGACGTAGATGTAGAGAATGGACTTGAGGGCACGGGGCGGGGGGGAAGCTGGGGCGAAGTAAGAGTAGCATTGAGATATATACACCACCAAATGTGAAACAGCTAGTGGGAAGCAGCTGTATAGCACAGGGAGATCAGCTCGGTGCTTTGTGACCACCTAGAGGGGTGGGATAGGGAGGGTGGGAGGGAGACACAAGAGGGAGGGGATATGGGGATATATGTATACATATGGCTAATTCACTCTGTTGTACAACAGAAACTAACACAGTACTGTGAAGCAATTATACTCCAATAAAGATCTATTAAAATTTTTTTTAAGTTTGCTGAATTTATGAACAAGTGCCTTTCTTAGAAAACAATTATTCCGTTATATTCAAATGAGTATAATTTAAGACAAAAGAGTAAATTGTCTACTATTCAATATGTTGCCTTATAAAATGGCCAAACAAAACACTTCTTTAGGGTCCACTCATGTATAAGCAAGCAATTACTGAGTCCCTACCATATCCTGTGGCACATATCCTGCTGGCATTCAAAAATTTTAAGGGCACAGATAATGAAAACAGAAGGTGCAAAATGATAAGTGTCTTAAGAAAAAAAATGAACAAAGTTTTATAGGTGTTTACAAGTCTTCATTTCTAACCATATTTAATCTTATGATAAGGCACCCTTATCAGACAACACACAAAAAAAGCCAAAATTTCATTCATGGAAAAGCCTTGGTTACCCCACAACTAAAACGTTCACTTTGGGAATTGGGATAAGCTATGTATAATCACCCTCCCAACATATAACCTGTATACCCAAGCCCTTTGCCTTCTGCAAATGTTTAAATCTTCATGTGTATTGGGTTTTATTTCATAAGATGGTTTGAGGTTTATTTTACTTTTTGGCAGAACTGACCAGAGTGTTCCCAGTAGGGAATGAAGGTAAGGGAATGAAAGGATAATTGTTTTTAATGTGAGGAAGACAGAGATGTGCGATTGCTGTATTTCAGCTCCTTCTATCCATTTGATAACTTCTTCCCTTTATCCCCTGTATCACTATCCCCACACCTAAATCTGTTATGATTTAAATGGCATACATGTAGGGAGCACATATATAGTAAAAGCTTCTTAACCTCTCTGACCTTCTGTTTCTTTTTCTCTAAAATGGCTTAAATACGCTTAGTTTTCTGTATCTTAGTGTCTGGCAAGTCCTCAGTAAACGATGGCTGGTGGTGGGCTGATTATAGGAACAAGCATGCCTATAATAGGACAAACTATTGTCCTAGCACCTGATTAAATCACAGACACAGATGTTCCTGTCTTTGTTTCTCTATATGAAATAGGACAACCTACAGTGCTGTCCTAAGAATTAATGAGATTATACATGCAAATTTTTCCTTACTTATTCCCTTATATAAATCATTGTTGGTACGTCTCTTTGGTTTTCAATTTTCCAGTTCTATTTTACCTACACCTAAACTTCTGTGGTTGCTGAATTATGTAAACAACGGTAACCACAAATCTCCTGGGGGTTGTATATTAAAGGACTAACACTGAAAATGAAATAATCATGCTTTGAACAGGTGACAAAATGTTTAGTATTTATGCAATCCTCCCAGCAATAAAGTAAAGAAGAAATACTGAAAATAGTTATAATTATTCTTATAAGATCCTTTAAGGACATTAGAACTGGAAACAGTTTAATCTTAGATGAGAGTTGCCTAAGAAAAATGGACAAATGTTTAACACCTGGTTGTAATATAGCCCTTTATGTGTTTCCTGTGAATATTTTTCTTGACTGAATATATTGACTTGTACTTTCAATTTTAAGTTATGTGAAAGTAAACACATTTATATTAGGAGAGCAATAACACATTCCAGGAATATATTTATAGGCCTTAGAGTCACCAGCTCTGAAATCATTTACTACCACTACCTCCAGAAACAAGCCAGTAACCTATTAATGTGAGACCTGTAATACTGCTCTGAAACACGACTACCATATTTATACAGGTGTGTAGAGGGGCCTTCTCTTCAAAAACAGGAGGGAGAAAGTCTACTCCTAAACTTGGACAAAGAAAATATAAAATTAGTAAAGAAAAACTTCAGGTACAGTTCCTTTTTTTAGTAAACATTATTTTCTCCTAAGCTATCGAATATGTGGACATGAAAGTGAGGAAAGCTTTACTGTTAATATTTTAATTATGAATTTATATCCTAAATCACTTTTGGTGTTACTCAAAGCACGACAATTAGGAACTTAAATTATTTTTCTCACTTTAAAGTTAAAGTTCAGGATCTGGAAGCACCATACTTCCTAACTTTTTTCCTGGTAATGTTCAATTGTTACACAAAGGAACATCACTCAGGCAATGTTCAAATTCCCAAGGTCTGACTTATTTTTAGGAGTTAACTATGGAGCAAATTTTGTTTAGAGTGTTGATACAGGTTGTATTTTCTGTTGTGACTGCCACCAAAGTGTGTGAAAAAAATAGATGCACATTGTTCTGGCTTTGAAGATCTATAATGTATTTTCCTGTGGGGAACACCTCATGAAAGTTCATCCTCAGATGGCTCCAAGGCTACTGTACACATTTTACAATTCATATAATAGCCATTACAGACAGTCCACTTGAAAATTAGTTTCAAGGGAACAAAGTACAACTCTCATTACCATCACTTTCTCTCCAAAATCAACATCTCAAAGTAGAAAAACAAGGGACGGGGGCAAATCCATGAATAATTTGCCAATCACATGTCTTCCCTAAACAGTAAATGTCTGTCATAAGGGATGTTTAAATTAAAACCATCTAGATGAAAACAGATGGTGCTCTGTCACATTTTCTATCTGATTTAAAGTCTCAGCTGGGGAAGGAGCTGTCATTTAAGAGCCCTCTTATTCTATAATATAGACAACAGGACTGAGGTTCCTTCTGTCCTCCCTCCCTCCCTCTCTCTTTCCCTTCTTCCCTTCTCTCATTCACTCCTATTTTCATTCCTTCCTATCCATCTACTTGTCTGACAGGTAAAATCTTACATTCCCCAATGCTGATTCTGAGTGCAGTCGATTTATAGCATGAACCAGCAGGTATATAAAGAGTCTGTTGAGTGGAGCGGAATTAAGCATCCAGCCACAGACAGAAAGCCAATACTCTACAAATGGGACCACATGGCATTGGGAGCCATCGACATCTGCATGCAACTCCTTAACTACTATTACTCATAAGTCTCTCCAGATACAGTTTGTAATCTTGTCTCTCAGTGGCTCACTGGTTTGTTTCTGCATTAGGCATTATAAATGCATTTTTAGAAACTGACAGTAAAAGATTAATATGCTCATAACCATCAAAGAGAACCTTTCACTGATTTCCAATAGCTGCCCTTCCTTCAACTGCCCACCCCTCCACACCATCCAATTAATACTTACTCACGAAGGCTTCCTCATCCATTGGCAAATGCACTGACATGCAGAAGTACGTATCAGACTATTAAAGAAAGAAAGATACAAAATATGAATTAAACTGCTGCTAGTAAAGAAGAAATAACTTGTAAAAGCATGGGCTCTATGACTGAAAAAGAACTACTGGTCCAGTGAGGTGAAGTTGTCTGCCAAATGCTGGGTGCCAGGTTAATGGAAGGGCTAAGCCTAGAACTTAGGTTCCCTAAAACATTTTTCTATGATTCTTTCCTAAACAACGTCAAATCCTATTTATAAAACCAATTATCATGAGTAATATTTCTAGTACTGTCACAGTTAAAAGGCAACATTTTAAATGCTTCTATATAAAGTAAAACAATTCAATGCATTTGACTTTAAAATGGTAGGAGTTAGTTTTGACCATCTTTACTATTTGCATAATTAAATATTTAATTTCTTGAATCACTTTACAACTTCCCAAAATATTAATTAAAAAGATACAATGGGGACTTCCCTGGTGGTGCAGTGGTTAAGAATCTGCCTGCCAATGCAGGGGACATGGGTTCTATCCCTGGTCTGGGAAGATCTCACATGGCACGGAGCAACTAAGCCCATGCGCCGCAACTACTGACCCTGTGCTCTAGAGGCAGTGAGCCACAACTACTGAGCCCGTGTGCCATAACTACTGAAGCCTGCGCGCCTAGAGCCCGTGCTCCACAACAAGATAAGGCACTGCAATGAGAAGCCAGAGCACTGCAATGAAGGGTAGCCCCCGCTCGCCACGACTAGAGAAAGCCCGCACGCAGCAATGAAGACGTAACGCAGCCAAAAAAATAAATTAATTTAAAAAAAGATACAATGAATAAAAGTTGGTTTTGAAATATATTATATTTGGTTGTTCTCCCTTTATTATTTTTTAAAGATTTTTTTTTTTACGTGGACCATTTTTTTTTAAAGTTTTTATTGAATTTTGTTACAATATTGCTTCTGTTTTATATTTTGGTTTTCTGGCCCTGAGCCCTGAGGCATGTAGGAACTTAGCTCCCTGACCATGGACCGAACCCACACCCCCTGCACTGGAAAGCAAAGTCTTAACCACTGGACCCCCAGGGAAGTCCCTGTTTCCCCTTACTTTAAAATTTTTATGTAGTGCATTGAAGAAATCAACATTAACTCATTATTCTTTCTTTTCCAGTTATTAGTCTCTTATCTAAATTGCCATTTTCTACTATCAAATACACTAGCATCAAGAATTTTTAGTGATAAATATTGCAAATTAAGGAAAATGGGCATCTGTCGATCTATGTATTCCACTTCCTTAATGGAAATCCATGTGTAATGAAGATGTGCTATGATTTATAATACACCCAATACAAATAGAGACTGAACTCATTTAATAATTCATACTTCATGGATTATTACTGCACAGTGGTGGAATCAAGAGACTCCACAAACATGGATAGAGATAATCTGGGTTTCTCTAAACCTACTGGTCAGCACCAAAAATTGTGAAATTTGTACTTCTTTTTTCATTTCTGTGTTGGCTGGGAAGCAAGGAGATTCAAATACACATCAAAGAAGTATCTTAAAATTTTAAAAATTAAAGAAATATGATTCAGTCTTTATTACTACTTTTATATATACCATTTCTTCTACTGGAACAAATCGTTTCATTTCTTAAAAGGCTTTATAATTATTTAGATTCACTCATTTTGATAAGGAGGAAACAGGCTGGGAAATGTTGAAGGTTGCACAGCAAGAAGGTTAAGCCACATAAATGCTGGAGATGTGACCTCTGTATCCAAAACCCAATATATTGGGTTTGGAAATATATTGGCAAAATACTGCTTAAAGATCTTACCATCATGTACAAGATTGCTCATAAATATTTTTCCAACCTCTGAATTACTAACGTTATAAAACAGACCTACTCTGTTCTAATAGAAATAAGAAATTCAAGATTCCCTTCTAGTTGAACATCCTGAGCTATGAGTAATTCGGGACTGAAAGATATTTAGTGGCAGACTATAGCTGCTGCTGCTACTAATACTACTTCTAGCCAACAGTTATTGAATTCTTATTATGAGCCAGCCATGGTTCTCAATGTTATATACGTATTGTAACATTTAATAACAAAAACAATCCAATAAAGACCCAACAGTATCCACAGATACTATTATTAACTCCTTTAAAGACAGTAAGAGTAAAAATTAGCATTTGTTCAGAGCTTACTATGTGTAAGCACTGTTCTAAGTGCTTTACATGTATTAACTCCTTTAATCCTTAAAACACATTCCTATGACACAGGTACTATTATTATCCCCATTTTATAGATGAGGAAACGGAGGCAAACCAAGATTAAGCAGTTTTACTATTCATTCTGGCCAAAACCTGGTAATAAGCAGATAGGCTTCTGAACCCATCTTAGTGCAGTTACTTTAGAAAGCTGGCAATTGTAAATCTTTTCTCTGCCTCTTTGAGTTGTAAATCTTCTATCCAGAACTGTCTTCTCACATCAAGGAGATAGTTCTCAGCCAATGGATGTCCTGCTCTAACTTACATCACTGCCTCCTGTCATAAAGATAGAAGGTTTGTTTTTCCTCTGGATAAGTGCCAATCAACAAACCCAGATGGCCTAGTCCCATGGACTAACTCCTCCAATCCCCCTCAGTGCTTTTCCCTTAGCATAGCTCAGCCTTTAAAATAAGGTCTCCTGCTTTTTTTTCCAGCAAAGTTGAATTCAGTTCATGCTGGAGCTCCTTCCTTATTTGCAATAGTTTTTATTGAAAAAAATCTGTCCTTCCCACTTTAACTAGTGACCACCTACACTAACAAGTGTAGGAGCTGGGATCTGAACACAGGCAGTCTGCCTAATGCATCACAGTTCACTCAAAGCAATATGAACAATTAATGACTTAGAAGCAAATATGAAGCAAAAGTAAATTTAAAATAGCTAAGCATATATTTAAAACAAGAAATGATCCAAAGGAGCCAAAGGTTGCAATGAAATGCAAACCAAACAAGTTCTTTTAAATTTGTACTTATAATTTTTGGGTTTTATTTTATATTTGATTTTATTATAAGCCACCTCAAGTTATTTCTGGAATAGAGAAGTTATGGGCATAAATAGGTATGCCAAATTCAGCAAGTTTGTTCTTTTGATTAAAAAAAACCTAAGCACAATAATGGTTACATACACAGAATAAAGAAAACTACTTTTTGTACTCAGAATTGATCAGAACCATATTATAATTCTTTTTTTTTTTTTTATAATTCTTGCTCTTATCATCAGCTGCATAATTTTAAATGGCAGAACAACTTGGGAATGTCTTTCTTCTATAGATTTATATTTCTTGGCTTATAACTTCTCTAATGATAAGAATGTGTTCAGATTTCAAATGTTTCTGTCCTATTCTGTTAAAGCCAGTTTAAAAAAAAAGGGAAGAGATGACATAGATCCTCCACAGAATAAACAGTATCCGAAAATTATTTTCGGAGAGTCTATATTAGACATTGCATCAGTGGCCTACCATGCACCATCATACTCTGATTTAGGATTTTACTTATGCCCCATTTTCAAGATAAAGAATAATTCTGTTAGAAAAAAAGAAGGTAAAACTCTTCTTTTTAAAAAATGAGCACATCAAAAAATGCAGTCTGTATCAGATCAATAATTAGCCTTCAGCTGAAAGCTCTGAAGACCACAGTGCAATAGAACAAAGAATAGCAAAAAGTAATTTATTTTTTCTCTGCAACTATAAAAGGTATCAGTGATTTTGTTCTCAAGTATTCTGGTACCATAGTTTGATTTCTAGAATTAAGTTGAAAGCTCAAGTTCCTTGGAAAGAAGATATGTTCCTAAGGTCATTTACATGGTTCGATGGGAAAAGCCAAATCTCCAAGGTCTGCCTCCCTTAGGCGGGCTGAGTAGAAGTAAGCACACTTTTGTGTTACTTCATTTTCTTCTCACAATTATGCTGTGAGTAGGTCTAACAGGCACTGCAACTGTTTTATAGAAATGCAAACTTTCACAGAAAGGTTACTGATCCACCTAAGGCCAAGTAGTTAGTGTCAGAACTAGGATTAAAAATCTTCAGGTTTAAAAAATAAACAAATGGGACCTAATGAAACTGAAAAGCTTTTGCACAGCAAAGGAAACTATAAACAAGATGAAAAGACAACCCTCAGAATGGGAGAAAATACTTGCAAACGAAGCAACTGACAAAGGATTAATCCCCAAAATATACGAGCAGCTCATGCAGCTCAATATCAAGAAAACAAACAACCCAATCCAAAAATGGGCAGAAGACTTAAATAGACATTTCTCCAAAGAAGATATACAGATTGCCAACAAACACATGAAAAGATGCTCAACATCATTAATCATTAGAGAAATGCAAATCAAATCCACAATGAGGTATCACCTCACACCGGTCAGAATGGCCATCATCAAAACATCTACAAACAATAAATGCTGGTGAGGGTATGGAGAAAAGGGAACCCTCTTGCACTGTGGTGGGAATGTAAACTGATACAGCCACTATGGAGAACAGTATGGAGGTTCTTTAAAAAACTAAAAATAGAACTACTATATGACCCAGCAATCCCACTACTGGGCATATACCCTGAGAAAACCATAATTCAAAAAGAGTCATGTACCACAATGTTCATTGCAGCACTATTTACTATAGCCAGGACATGGAAGCAACCAATGTGTCCACCAACAGATGAGTGGATAAAGAAGACGAGGCACATATATACAATGGAATATTACTCAGCCATAAAGAGAAACGAAATTGAGCTATCTGTAATGAGATGGATGTACCTAGAGTGTGTCATACAGAGTGAAGTAAGTCAGAAAGAGAAAAACAAATACCATATGATAACACACATTTATGGAATCTAAAAAAAACAGTACTGATGAACCTAGTGGCTGGGCAGGAATAAAGACGCAGACTTCTCTAAGCAGACATAGAGAACGGACTTGAGGACACAGAGGGGGAAGGAGAAGCTGGGACGAAGTGAGAGAGTAGCATTGACATATACACTACCAAACGTAAAACAGATAGCTAGTGGGAAGCTGCTGCATAGCACAGGGAGATCAACTCGATGCTTTGTGATGACCTAGAGGAGTGGGATAGGGAGGGTGGGAGGAAAGCTCAAGAGGGAGGAGATATATGTATACATAGAGCTGATTCACTTTGTTGTACAGCAGAAACTACTACAACATTGTAAAGCAATTATACTCCAATAGATGTTAAAAAAAAAAGTCAAGTTTATGCCTTCCAGATGATTAGAAATAATTACGTATCTTTCTTGTCACTTTCTTACCATTAAGTTTTAATCCAGTTAAACTGTGATTCTGGTGAGTCTTTCAGCATTAATACCTCTGTTTTTTTAACTATGAGACTAAGTCCTATACTTTAAATAAAAGTTAAGACTCTTCATAAATAAATGAATAACTTTTTTAAAATAAGATATGTCATTTGTTCAAGAATGGAGTAGACAATGCCTTTGCCAAACTATTATAAGTTCATTACAGCATGGGGAGAAAAAAGATTATTTAGGTGATTACAAAATACTGTTTTATCAGTACAGGTTAATTTCTATAGCAGGTCACCAAGAATGGACAGTACTTTTAATTCCATACTGTAAGCAGCAGTCAGTTTAAGAATTTAAGACTATACTAACATGTAATCACACAGTTAACTACAACCAACTCTTTGATGAGAAACTTTTTTTTTTAAAGCAAACCCTTGTGAGGCAACAACATTAAGAAAATTGGAACAATACATCTCTCAAAGTAATAAAATCATTACATCACTGATATAAATAACTGACTGTGCTTTTCTTTTCTTCAGGATGAACACCAAGAACACTATTTAACAATATCCTGATTAGGTAAATATGATCCTACAACCTCTATCATTCAACAATCCAAAAATATTCAAGTGATTTAAACATACGATCAGTACTTAGCATATGATACCCTGTAAAAGGGAGAACATTTACCGCGCATTCTAATGTCACTCTAGAACCTTCCCATCATAATTATTTATCATGGTAACATTACCAGGTAGGTATTATAGACACTACTTTAAAGATGGAAAAACTGAAGTTCAAGAAGGTAAGTAACTTGTGATTTTTTTAAAAATTCTCAAAACTGATGAAATGGAATTTGAACCCAGTTCACTAAAACAGTTCTCTTTCCACTATAGAAAGATAGCTATTAAAAGGTTGTTTTTCAAATCTCTCTAATATTTGAAAAGAAAATGTCAGTTCTTAGACACAATTTTAATTGTTTATTTGATTAATGGGATAAATAAAGGAATCAAAGGCATAAAATTTAACAAGAAGTTTTAGTCCAAGTCCTCTAAATTTTCAAGGGCACATGAGAACATTTCATGACAGCTTGTTGACAAACTGCAGTGAACCAGACTAGAGCCACAGCTATTTAATTTGGTCATCATTTTGTTTCTGCAAGGTAGAGCAATTTGAAAACGTACACATAATTCAGATCAATATTTCTCTCTAACACTCTCTAACATTCTGAAGACACAAATACAGCACCTAATTGCCCATTACAATAGGTGCTTCATTTGAACACACTGTCCTAGAAAGGATGCTTCTATAATTCAACCTAAACTGCCAGTGCAACCTTTCACAATTTTCCGTATATCATCATCATGAATCTTCTTTTTCTCTCTGTGGGAAGAACACTGTATCTGAGCTTGGTGCCAGGCGACTGTCTGTAAAATACTGCAGATTCAAACTGCTAACATAGGCTCAGATGTACAAAAAGGGAGAAATAATGTGAATCTACATAGCCATGTCTCTCCCTGCTATCTCTTACAGCACATCAGCCAAATCTGAATTAAGAGGGATATGATGTTGCTGATGCCTCTTTACTGCTGCTTACTGGAAACTATCCAAGAAAAGCACATTTTCCTGACAAAGGAAGATAGTGTGGTAAAAATGAAAAAAACTCACTTATTACTAAAGAACTCCTATTATATTCTATTATCACCCATTTTAAACTGAGTTCTCATGTAGACAATAGTGTTCAGTAATATTTTGCTTACGTTATTTAAGAAAAAAGTGTTCTTTATTTTGATTTAGTCATTTGTGAGACAGAGATGCAGTGGATTCTATGGAACAAGTAGTTAATAAAATTGATTCCTTATTTAAATTAATATGGGACAGACAAAACCATCTATTTACTATTACACATGAAAACTGTTCACATAAAATCAGTAGTTTTTGTTTTGGGAAACCAGAGGTACCATTCAGATTCTAGTATTGAGCACTATGATTAGATCCTGGCTGGATAATATCCTCACTGCCCTTTTATTGTTTAGGCTTAAAGAGTCCCTGCAGACTACCTTTCGTTTTTTTGTTTTTTTGGGTTTTTTTTGGAGGCACGTGGGTCTCTCACTGTTGTGGCCTCTCCCGTTGTGGAGCACAGGCTCTGGACGCGCAGGCTCAGCGGCCATGGCTCACGGGCCCAGCCGCTCCGCGGCATGTGGGATCTTCCCAGACCGGGGCACGAACCCGTGTCCCCTGCATTGGCAGGTGGACGTTCAACCACTGCGCCACCAGGGAAGCCCTGGACTACCTTTCTTAAGGAGACTATACAATGTGGTGACACAAACAGATGTAGGAACAGACAACATAACCCAGTTTTAGCTGAATGTGGCCCTTTTGCTTATATCTGTGGCTATTTGCAAGTTGGTTGCTCTCTGTAAATAAGCCATAACCCATAGAAATATTATACTGTGTATTAGGTCTCTGGTAACTTTTCTCAGTCATCCTTTGTTAAATAGCCAAAGCAGGGCAACCATCTCATGGTGGCAATACTGACTTTGTGCCCTGGTTACCCAAAAAGTAGGTAGTAACCTTTCTCCTAACCCAGACCATGCAGTTTAAATCTGATCTAGACAAACCACAAAGGATCCATCAAGCCCTACATTTTCACACAGTACCACTTAGGGTTCAAATAACTTGAATTCTGCAAAGAAGTAGAGGAAACCTCAGGGACTGACAGTAATACTGCTAGACCAACAAGAGAAAAAGTACAGAAAGTGATCAGGTCTCTTTGACAAGAATTTTGGTTACTGGAGGAAGGAAGCATTTGGAAAATTACTTTTCAAAGTTTTCTTTTAACTGATCCAGATAGATAATAGAATCAAACTGCTGTTTCCCAAAGTAATTTTAATACATGCATAGTAAGTTTATACTCATTCAGTGGTGTTTGTACTTTCAACATTTTCCTAGAATAAAAGGAAGCTAGGGCAAAAGAAAACTATACCAAAGCATGCACGATTTTTTGCAGTGAAAAATTCAGGTTTAAAAAATCTACCTCTCGGGCTTCCCTGGTGGCGCAGTGGTTGAGAGTCCGCCTGCCGATGCAGGGGACACGGGTTCGTGCCCCGGTCCGGGAAGGTCCCACATACCGCGGAGCGGCTGGGCCCATAAGCCATGGCCGCTGAGCCTGCGCGTCGGAGCCTGTGCTCCGCAACGAGGGAGGCCACAACAGTGAGAGGCCCGCATACCGCAAAAAAAAAAAAAAAAAAATCTACCTCTCTTACACCAAAATTTAAAGACACTTAATTACAGATAAAATTCCTTAAACTGTCACTTTTGGATGTAGTCTGTTCTAATTTTCCTTTTCCTATTGTCTTTCTCTTACCATATAAATAAAAGATATGTTGCCTATTTATATTTATTAGGCTCTGGCAGAATAATTAGGTCTTATGTTAAAACATTCCCAACCGACTAAAAAAGAGTGTTTTCCAAAATGCTCTACTCTGTTCCTTACCATTAAACTACACTCCATCCTCACCAACTTTTCGGATGTTTATCCCAACCTACAAAGTTATCTTGTTGTAATAATGTCTGCTAGCATCCTAAGCATTTAGAACAATATCTGGCACATACTTAAAGCTCTATAAATATTCATTGAATTTTGCATGTACCTTCCTCTTTTGCTGGCAATAAACTCACAGTTTAAGAAAGGCTGAACTGAAACCTGTATTATAGATGCCACCTAATTAGGGTTTTATACAGCATCACTTTTTCATATGAATTTTATCCTTCAGTTAATTCATCCCAGAATCCCATTTGCATTTTTAAACTATAATCACACTGGGCTGATAATGACAAGATTCTCAATGCCAAGTAGTTCAAATGAAAGCTACTTTCCTGGCAAGAGCTTTTCTTTGGGAATTACAAATCTGTGCAAGCAAATGATGAAGGAAAAAATATTGTGGCGAGGGAATATCTGACTTAGAGCTCTCACACACTTTCATTTAAGAGGAAACAAAAAGGAGCATATTAATAATGGTCTATAATTAATCGCCTATGCACAATAGGTGGTGACAATCGCAGGCTCTTCCTTGGCTTCCTGGTTAGAGGGGGAGTTACGTGAGGGGAAACTACCGTTCTGAACAGGGGTTGCTGTTGACCTACACCACTCATCTTCCTCAAGCTTAAGCCAGTGCTTTATGCTTTTCATAAGTTTCCCTTAATATGAAAGCAGTCAATTTTCTGAACCTTTTGCTAACATTAACTGCTCCACCCATGTTTCTCTCCTTTAGCACAGATGATTGGAAACTGACTCTATCCAACCTGTCTGGAGGTGCTGTCAAACAAAAAAGCCTCCACAATCACTACCTCCAAACATCATATTTCTTGCTAACTGGCTACATTTGATTTGGGGACAAAACAGCATTGTGGAAGAGAAGCTTTAGACTTGAATGGGTCTGTCAGCTCATTTACTGATTGAGTTGTATTCTATTCTCTTAAAGTTTAAAATGAACCATCCGATACCAAAGTGGTATACACAATTTCTGTTCTTTCTGGGCCTGTTGTCATATATCTTGCCATAGTTATCCCATTAATACTTGCCTACCTTTAAATCTCTTTTAATGCCTATGTAGAAATCCATTCTTCCATCCATCTACTCATGCATCCAAGAAACATATATGTTAAGCAACTCCCAGGAACCAGACACTGTGCTAAACTCATAAAACTGTGAGCAGAAGTACACATGGTCTCAGTCCTCACAGAGTTAGAGGCTTCTAGCATAACAAATAATCACATAAATAAGTATTAAATATTTTCTGTTTTATTTTATTTTTTTTTTTTTTGCGATATGCGGGCCTCTCACTGTTGTGGCCTCTCCCGTTGTGGAGCGCAGGCTCAGCGGCCATGGCTCATGGGCCCAGCCACTCCGCGGAACGTGGGATCTTCCCGGACCGGGGCACGAACCCATGTCCCCTGCATCGGCAGGCGGACTCTCAACCACTGCGCCACCAGGGAAGCCCTATTTTCTGTTTTAAATGATACATGGTAGAAGTACAGGTTACCACAAGAGCCAGTAATTCAAAGGAAATGTTCTTCAGTGAAGGGAGTTGGCAATTGTTTTAGGCATAGGAAATAGCATTTTCAAAGGCCCTGTAATTGGAAAGAGCTAGGTGTGATTGAGAAAAAGACCAGTACATACAGAAAGGGGGAACAGGTTTTAAATTAGACTGGCAAAGTAGATGTGGTACACAATGAAGGACTTCACTTATAGTCCATGTTAAGGACTTTGGTTGTTTTATTTTGTTTTTCTTGAGAACAACAGAAAGCCAATGAAAACTTTTTGTAGGAAACTGACATGAAGGCTAGAATTAATTAGACAAGGCCAATAAAAAGTCACGTAGTTGTTCAGAAAAGTGATGATAGTAGCTTGAAAATGAGTGATGGTGGTAGAGAAGGAGAAAAGAGGACAGATTCCGGAGACATTTAAAAGATAAAATAGACATGACTTGGGAGTGGATTTGAATAGAAGGTAAGGCAGCAGTGCCAAGGATGATTCCTAGATTCCTGGTTTGCATAGCTGAATATATTTGTGGTAGAATTCATTGAGATATAAAACACAAGAGGACCAGATTTGAAGATGATGAATTTGTCATTGGACATATTAAGTTTAAGAAGCCTTTGAAAAACCTACATGTAAATATCAAATGAGCAGCTGGGTCAAACAGAGTTTGAAGGAAAGGTTGGCCAAGAGATATAAATTCATGTGACATGAAAGTTGGGCAGTGGGTATGGAAGAGGCTGCTTTGTGAGAGTAGAGAGTAAAACAGAAAAGAGAAAGCCCAGAGTTGTGAAGTAGTCAGCCAAAGAGAGAGCAGCCAGGGAGTTTACAGGAAAAAAACACAAAAGTGTTACATCATAGAAGCCTAAAGAAGAGAATGTTTCAAGGAGGGAGCAGCTGACAATGTCACTAATCAAAATCCACATGTTAACACTGTTCTACTGGGGATGGCATTGTAAACACTAACATCTAGGCATCGACTTTCTTGTGTGCTAATATTCCTGATTTATTTAAGGAGCCCAGTTCTTCCCTGCCACTCCTCCTATAAGGACTGTGACTGTGGAGACTCTGGCCTCACGACCCAAGCCTTCTCATAGCTCCAGCCACACTCACTATCCGAGTTACTCACAGCCCCTCTAGAGCTGACCTCTACACTGCCTCCCAGTAAAGGAATGCCTGCAGCAACAGTATACAGCAGAGTCACCACAGACTTCCCCCACCAGCTCCTTCAGTGACGGTCACAGAGCACAGGGTGACTTGGGAAATAGGAGAGAAGAACACCAACAGAAAAAACACGGATTTAGAAGGCTGATGAAAAAAGATGGGCCAATAAGTCAGTTTCTAAAATTCCAAATATTCAAAATAAAACAATATAAGGAAAAAGTATTTGAAGAAATACTGGTATTATATAAGCTACAACAGAGTATACTGCCACCACGCAGTGAACCTGTTACGGCCTGCCGATTCCCAATCTAGGAAACTACTTGCGTTCTATAGACTAGTGGTGTCAACACAAACCCAAGAATCTGAATGCCTGAGGTACCCTTTTAGCACAAACTGATTTAATTTCTTACAATGTATTAAGAACTAATGAGGTGATGTGCTATAAAAGTACATACTTTTCACATAGTTAGAAAAGAGCAAATATTACAATATTAAAATAAGCAACTTTTAGTAACAATCCAACAGACTTTAGCATAACTGTATAAATGCTACAAGTTCTGGGCAAGGCTTCTGGCTTTCAGGCGTTACATATTTGTAAGGAGACTAATATTTTGAAAATATTAAACTGTTGTATTCACACTCCTCTTCCAAATAAATCACACTTGGTTCCCTAACAGCCATTCTGTTATCATGGCCCCAAGAAAGGAGGCAGGGCTAATGCTAGCTAAGAAAGGGAGAAAACATGACATAGTGGAATACCCTTAAAGGAAGGAGGTGGAAATTAATGAAAGTCTCTGGCCAAGGGGAAATTAATTTCATAGTCACAGATGAGGTGCCAGAGTTGACACCAATAAAGGGAACAAAGTCCATAGGCCCCATTCATTTGGGATCTCTTCCACTGTCCAAGGCCATTCATAGATCACCCCTTTGTGTACACCCAGATATTATCCTGATGAATAAAAAAGGGAGTAGGTGGGGAAACAGTTTAATCAAAAGCTGAGCTGATTGTCTTGAACCCAAAGAGAGTGGGATTCCTTCAATAGATACTTTTAAGGCTTTCTCCCCTTGCTACCCAGAGGGTCAGGGGTTTAAGAAGGTTAAGTTAGATCGGTTTTAAAAATTAAAGTCCTATTTTCTTTGCATACTTGAAGAATAGTGTGTGAATTGTGACTCTGCTACATACGTAAGCAAAGAACAATTTATAAATTAATGTATTACTTGTATTTTTACTTTTTGTTATGCATGGATAACTGGCATTAGCAAAGTATACCACTGACTGATAGGTTTCCTGTAGAAGAAAAGATGTAAAATATGCAAATAATCTTGTAAAGCTCAAATATTTTTATGTACTCCTGGCACCTATTAGCAGAATTTTCGATCTGAAAGATGATTAATTTTTTATTTTATTGCTGGTGGCACTTAAAATTGGTACAAAGATTTTTAAGAAAGCAATATGGAAATGCATAGTTAGGAGGAAACCCTTTTTTCCTTAGAGTGGATTGAGCATACAGTCATCAGGACGTATCACAAAGACCACAGTAAATCAAATATATGCCATCTCAGTCATATGCAGGAGGCCTAAGAAAATGTTAATCATCACTAAGAATAAATCTGCAAATTACAGAAGACCAACTCAAAATGGCTTAAGCTAACAGAGATGAGGCTTTCACGTAATGAGAAGTCCAGAAGTAGGACAGATGCAAGAATGGTTATTTCATCCAGAAATTCAACATCATCGAGGACCTAGGTTCTTTCCATATTCCAGCCTTGTCATATTCAATATATTGCCTTTTATCTGTAGAATTCTTTCTTCATGATCACAAGATGGTTGCAGCAGCTTCCAGTATCATATTCTCACAAAGCAATTCCTAAAGGCCAGCAGTGGGAGAGCCTCTTCCTTAAGTTCCTTTTCAAAAGCAAAACTTTCCCAGAAGCGCTTCACCTCCAACAGAATTCCCTTCACATATAAATGGCCAGAACTGTGTCACATGCCCATCTCTAAACCAATCACTAGCAAGGGACATTTTCTGGGCAAGGGAAGGCCAATGCTGGATCAAAAGTGGGGTTCTGTTAGCAAGAAAGAAAGGGAGGAGATGTATGTGGGGTAGGCAACCAGTATGTCCTGACAAGCACATTTTTGAAAGCAAAAATAAAAACTTCATAATTCTAAATTTAACCAGAGGTCGATAATCTTTGGGCAACTTGGTCCATCTCCATGTATTAATCTTCAGTGTTCAGAATTTTTGGAACCTTGTCTTCCTCTCTAATAAAATAACTATGTCAATTCTATATTTTCAGTTAGACATTTTCTGCTGCATCTCTTAATTAGATGCTACAATACACTTAGACATAGGGATCAAGAATGGCTAAAATGCCAATTCCCAGTTCAGCAAGCCTGACAATCTTGAGGGAAATAAGATATAGAAAGCCAATTCAATTCTAAATTAAATAAAGGCAACTGTGCCTTCTAAAAACCAAACTTTTTTCTTCAAAATAACAGGTATAACAGGCCTAGGATACTTACGTTTAAGGATGAAGTCATATATTTAAATATAACGATCAAGGGGGAAGTCATTCTGCTTCTGTCCACCTCCCTCACAGCAATTCCGTTACCTATTCATTTTCCTTAGACTTCCAACTCACAAAGAAAACATTACAACAGATTTGCATCCTTTGACTTGAACTTCTAAGAGGAACTATAAGATCAAATATAAAAATATTCTTTGGAATGTTCTTTGCTTTTCCTTTTCACTTCATAAACATCTCTGTTTGAACATTAGGCAATTACAACAAAGCTCCTTGTTCGCTAGTCTGTCTCCTGCTACTGGACTATGTTTTAAGGGCTGAAACCCTGACTTATTCTTGTTTGTATTCCCAAAGACCAGTCGGCATTAGCACTGGGTATGCAGTGAATGTTGGTTGAATTAGTTCATTGAATTTTGTTATGCTACATGACTAAGAACCTTTCATAAAAGACCTATTCCTACAAAAATAGCTCCAGAGCATTGAGTCATTTTTTCCTTTAAGGATTTTATATATGCTTTTCTGAAAGGCTATCAAACCAAATTTATCCCACTGTAATTTTCCAACTTCCATTAAAAGACAATATTAATAATTCAAGAAAAGGAATTATGCTACAAAGGTTGACTTCTCTTTGTACCGAAGCTCCCAAGGGTGAATACTTGTCATAAAGTTAATGGAGCTATTATTATAATGAACCAAATAGCTGTAGAAACTGCAAATGTTCATTTTCCAAATATGTTTTTACTGGTCATCAGTTCATTTTACATTATAAACATAAACACAGCACTTCAGTGTATCCTTCTTTAAGTCAGCTTGGAAACTTCCTAACACTAAATGAAAAAGTAAATTCAATGCTTTACAATTAAAATCAGCTTTATTTTCTTAAATTTTCTCAGACTCACACACACACTCACACACACACACACACACACACACACACACACAAACATGCAGCACGATAAGTACAATAAAACTAAATAATCCTAAATGATCATCATTATATAATTAGGTTTGTATAGTCAGTGGCCCTTAGGTGGTGTTAAAGGAAAACTCAACCTTTTATATCCAGCAGTTTATAGAATATAAACTGTACAAACAATATAAACTGAATTTAAGAGTGATCAAATAGTTTATGGGGGAATCCTTCTTTTTATAGAAATATTTCCACTGACAAATTCAGGAGGAATGACAGAATTAGAATACCCATGATATACAACTTTTAATGAAACTAGACAATGATAAATATCCATGGCTGCTTAAACCAATAGATGAAAAGTTGATAGGAAACTTTATAATGGATTAATCAATCTCACAATTCCTAATGTAATAAGATTAACATCATAAGAAGAAAGATAATCACACTATAGGTGTTTCCTGTTCGTACTATATAACATCACCTTTGAAATATTCTTGCCAAAAACCCTAACCTAATCTGATCAAGCCTGTAGATGTTCCACTACAGGCAAACAAAGGTCAGAGCAACATGTTAAATGATATTCTAATGATGCAATCAGCAAATCCTAGAATGCAGAAAACTCTTTAGGACAAATATCACAAAGGAAAAAAACAGAGACAAAGGGAATCTCAAGTTTTTTTTTTTTTTTGTATTTTTGAATTTTATTTATTTTTTTATACAGCAGGTTCTTATTAGTTAGCCATTTTACACATATTAGAGTATATATGTCAATCCTAATCTCCCAATTCATCACACCACCACCACCCGTCACTTTCCCCCCTTGGTGTCCATACGTTTGTTCCCTACATCTGTGTCTCAATTTCTGCCCTGCAAACCAGTTCATCTGTAACATTTTTCTAAGTTCCACATTTATGCGTTAATATACGGTATTTGTTTTTCTCTTTCTGACTTACTTCACTCTGTATGACAGTCTCTAGATCCATCCATGTCTCAACAAATGACTCAATTTCATTCCTTTTTATGGCTGAGTAATATTCCATTGTATATATGTACCACATCTTCTTTATCCATTCGTCTGTCGATGGACATTTAGGTTGCTTCCATGACCTGGCTATTGTAAATAGAGCTGCAATGAATGTTGGGGTGTATGTGTCTTTTTGAATTATGGTTTTCTCTGAGTATATGCCCAGGAGTGGGATTGCTGGGTGATATGGTAATTCTATTTTTAGTTTTTTAAGGAACCTCCATACTGTTATCCATAGTGGCTGTATCAATTTACATTCCCACCAACAGTGCAAGAGGGTTCCCTTTTCTCCACACCCTCTCCAGCATTTATTGTTTGTAGATTTTCTGATGATGCCCATTCTAACTGGTATGAGGTGATACCTCATTGTAATTTTGATTTGCATTTCTCTAATAATTAGGGATGCTGAGCAGCTTTTCATGTGCTTCTTGGCCATCTGTATGTCTTCTTTGAAGAAATGTCTATTTAGGTCTTCTGCCCATTTTTGGACTGGGTTGTTTGTTTCTTTAATATTGAGCTGTATGAGCTGTTTATATATTTTGGAGATTAATCCTTTGCCCATTGATTTGTTTGCAAATATTTTCTCCCATTCTGAGGGCTGTCTTTTCATCTTGTTTGTAGTTTCCTTTGCTTTGCAAAGCTTTTAAGTTTCATTAGGTCTCATTTGTTTATTTTTGTTTTTATTTCCATTACTCTAGGAGGTGGATCGAAAAAGATCTTGCTGTGATTTATGTCAAAGAGTGTTCTTCCGATGTTTTCCTCTCAGAGTTTTATATTGTCCAGTCTTACATTTAGTTCTCTAATTCATTTTGAGTTTATTTTTGTGTATGGTGTTAGGGATCAAGATTCTTAAAAGAGACATATCAGTAAGATTTACCATGTGGACTACATCTGGATCCTGATGCAAATGAACCAACATTTTAAAATATAACAATCAGAGAAATTTGACACTGCTAGATAGTTGATGATATAATGGTAATAATGGTGATTGTGGTTATATTTAAAAATAAAGTGCTTACCTTTTGAAAATATATAACAAAGTACTATGAAATGATGTCTGGTAGACACCTCAAAATAATTCAGTGTGTGTGTGTTGGGGAGGAATCAAGTAGAGGAATATAGATAAAACATGAATGTTGATAATCATTGATGGGTACATGGGGGCTCATTATACAAGCTCTTCAATTTTGTGTATATTAGAAGTCTTCCATTAAAATGTTTAAAACTAAAAAAATACAGTTTGTTCACAAGAATCTTTGATACCAACCTACCAACCAATTAATGTAACAGCCAACAAACTGAACAACAAACATACATTGATTCTATATATATTTTGCTCCTGGGACATAAGATTAGATAGGAAAAGTCCTCTTCCTTCAGAAACTTTAGAATCTAATAACGGAAACAAAGCCTACCACTAGGAAACAGTGAAGAGTTAAGCTTTGCGTTAAGGGCTGGGAGAGTGATAGGAGTTCAGAGAAGGGAGAGATCCAAACGGATGACCTGGTTCCAGATAGGACCTGGTTCCAGTCAGGATTCAGGGGAAGAGGGCCACTTGGCTGGGCCTAATATTCAGAGCGTCTTTTCTCCTAACAAGTTTAAGCAGAAAGTGAGAAATACAGACAGGACTGAAAAAAGACGACACATCTTACACCTTCTAACTTGTGTCCAGATTTCACCACTTGTAATGCACAGATTTAAAATACTTTACAAATCCTGTACTTTTATTGTGAATGACAATATATATGGCACTGCATCATTTCTAAAACGTAAGCATTAATTTGCTGTGTTTAATATTTAAAATGTCAAGATTCCCTTAGGAAACAGAAGGAACAAACAAAGGCGGCAATTGAGGAGCATTTAACCAAAGAACCAAGGACATAGCTGTTGGCTAGGTTAAGAGAAGCATGTAAGGGATGTTGAAACACCCTAGGGATTTATAAAGTAGCAAGCTGTTACCACTCAAAGATATGAGTCAAGAAGAGAAAGAGTTATCAAACCCGGAGATTGTTACAGCCATAGATGACAGGAGCTATGACATAGGGAGAGAACCCAAATCACTGTCAACTTGCTGCTCAACAGAGAAGAAACAAAGGAAATAAATAACCTGATCTCATTCTGCTGCTTTCCAGCCTTCTGCCAGTTCCTCCCAATGACTAAAGTCAACTAGAAGCTAGAGAGCAAGGGCACCCATAAAGATCAGTCTCCTGGAGCCTGGAGTAGGCTGGAGTGGAAAGTACATCGGGAGAGGCCAACGGAGGACAACCAGCATGTAGTATCCATACCTGCTTTTATATTCCTGCTTTGGCACTTCTTAATATTTAAAAAAAATGATCAAGTGGAAGCTCAAAAACAAAAGGAAGTGACTGAGGCTTCTCTTAGCATCTGAGAGGCCCTGAACAGAGAAGCTGAGTCTCTACAAAGGGGAAGACTTCAGACAAACAAAGGTAATAAGAAGACCTGAGCTGAAAAATTAGTCTGAACAAAACCCAGAAATGGGAGTAAGTGTGGTAGGAGGAGAGATAAGGAGTTGAATGGACAAACAGGCACAAAGGTAACATTTTAGGGAGTTCTAAGAAAGGAAGTTGGATAAATTTGAATTAAGCCAGATAATAAAAGAGCTTGGGTAATGAGGGGTATTTAGATTTGATCTGTTTATATGTGATGTTGGTCACTGTGAGTGACTGAGATGTGGTGCATGAAACTATGAGTGCAGTCTTTTAGGAAGAACGCTTTGCTGGAACTGAGGATGAGCAATGAGGATACAATGGGAGGGGGAAGGCAGTGGAGTGTGGAACCAAACCAGAAGATGCTGCTATCAAATTGGGTTAAGTCTATAACAGGAGAGTAGCAGTGGAAATCCACACATTTACCCAGCCATATGTCCCATAGTCTATCTATCCCACAAATGTATACTGAGTCTACTATTAGCTGACCCTGGACTAGACAGGGAGGACACAATGGTGAGCAAAGACAGGTGTGTTTCCTGCTCTCACACAGTCTGCAGTCTGATGAGGAAATAAAGGTATGAATGGAGTAATGACATAAGCAAATGTAAAATTGCAGTTGTGAAAGATATTCTGGAAAAGAGGCATGAGGTGCTATGAGAGCTATGACAGCTCTCTGAAAGGTGGGAGTGGGGAGTGGAGTAGGAAAGATGGGGGAATGCGAGATGGTCAGGGATAGGTTCTCTGAGAGAATGATGCTTAGGTTGACATTTGAAAGCTGGGAAGGCATTACCCAGGGCACACAGGGAGGGAAGAGCAAGCACAGCAAGGACAGGAAAGGGCAAAGACTCTGGACAGGAAGAAGAGGCCGCACAGGGAATGAAGAAAACCAGTCACTGGGACAGAGCGGAAAAGGCACAAATCTGGAAGACATCTCAAAGGAAGAAATAAAAAGGATTGTAGATACCTAGAATACAGACCATTAAGGAGGTAAAACAATCTAATGCGGTTCCAACCATTTTAAGCAAGGAGATGAGCTATTTAATCAATCCATATTTGCCAGTGTGCTCTGTGCCTTGACCAAAGGACACAACCAATTCTTAACAAATATTTATTAGGTGAGGAATTGGGAATATAGCCTTAACTAGACAGACAACCTTTATTATATCATATGGGTCATCACCCAACTTGCTTTCCCACATGTCCCCAAGAGCAGAGGAAGTAGCTAGGCATAGACTCCAGGAAGATCTATTAATCAACAAATATTCACTGGGTACCTTCCATGTGCAAGACATGAGATAAAATATTGTGAAAACAATATCTTGTCTGAAGGACAGGTATGAGCTGGCTTCTTTTAAATATAGATTATGATGTTTGTTTGCTCAGCATGAGCATAAACTGACAAAAATATGCACAAAGATGAATAAGATGCAGTCACTGGTTTCAGAGATGTTTTAACAGGAGAGATTTAAAACATGAGAATGAATCACTGTAAGTGACAATACAATAGGTTTATAAGAGTGGTGTAAATTATTATGGCACTAGATCAGATCGCTCTGAGGAAATCAGTTAGGTTCATGGGGAAAGGAACACAGATTCTGTAACTTAATGGGGTATGATTTCAATAGGTGAAGATGCAGGGTAAAGAAATTATAATAAGCAGAAAGAATAACATCAGGGGGTTCAAAGGTATCTACCTGTAGGAATAATAAACAGGCTAAGTGTGGTAGAAAATGGGGAATTCAGGAAAAAGCAATGCAGGGAATAAAAAGTAAAGTGGCATAGATGGGGACCATAGGGCAGAGAATTTAGAAACCAGAATATGGACCAGGAAATGTATTTGGTCAGAATAAGGAGTTGCTGAAGATTTCTGAGCTGGAGGACAGCATTATCAGAGACGATTAAGAAAATTATATGGAATGAAAAACAGCATCACATAACGGTTTCAAAGCACAGGGTCTGGAGCCAGTCTTGCTGAGTTAGAGTCCAGACTCTCCCACAGCTAAGACTTGCAATAAAAATGAACAAACTACTGATAAACACAATGTCATGGATGAATTTCAAAAGCATCATGTTAAGTGAAAGAAGCCAGACACCAAAGACTGTATACTGTTGTGATTACATCTATATGTAAATCTATAAAAGGCTAAACTAGTGACGGAAAGACCAGCAGTTGCCAGGGGATAAGGGACGGGGATGGGAAAAAGCATGGGAGTAGGGAGAACGAAGGGGCACGAGGGAACGTTTTGGGGTGATGGAAATGTTCTTTATCATGTCTTGGTGGCAGTTACACAACTGCATATTATTTGCCAGCATTCATCAAATTGTATACTAAAAATTCGTGAATTTTTATTTTTACGTAAATTATATCTTAAATATGCCAATAGAAATGAAAATATCATGCAAGAGGAAAAAGTTAGGTAGCAGTTAAAATAAAAACATTGAACTTCAGAATATTTATTCTGTATGAAGAGCACGGCAGCAGGGGACTCCTAAGTTGTGATCAATGTGGAGACACAAAAATACTACAGTCACTGGTGTATATGTGTGCATTGTGTGTGTGAGGGCACGCGCACGCTTGGGACTATTGACGAGGGGCAGGAAACATTCATTTTTTAAAAAAATATTTATTTATTCAGTTGCTCCGCGTCTTAGTTGCAGCAGGTGGGCTCTTTAGTTGTGGCATGCAAACTCTTAGTTGCATCAGGCATGTGGGATCTAGTTTCCTGACCAGGGATCAAACCCAGGCTCCCTGCATTGGGAGGAGTGGGTCTTAACCACTGCACCACCAGGGAAGTCCCAGAAGTATTCTTGATATGAAGATAATACCCGTTCCTTCTAAAAAGAATTTATTCAATTAATCTTTGTTGGACACAGCACTGTTTTTAGGCCCAGGGAACAGAATAATGAACAAAACAGACCAGTCTTTCCTCTTAAGGAACTTGACAGTATATTTCAAGAATGACAGAAGTGGAGATGATGTTTAAATGACGAGGCATGAAATGGAGATTTGTTCCTGTAATGATTAATACTCAGATGGAATTCAGGCTTCACCCCAGGCCCACAAAAGTAATACTGTAAATAATGGCTGGCTAACAAGGCTATCTTATTCACTGCATTACACAATAGGTTAGGTATGTTATGGTGATTGGTGTACACTGGTGTTACAATGGTGACATAAGATTATTTTATAAAACATTTTATTATGTTTAAAACCATTTTATAAAATGGTCTGGCAGACTGATATTTAGAAAATGAAGAGTTGGAAAAATCATTTCAATCTTGTTTATATTTCAATATTTGAGCAAAATTACTATAAAATTTTTATATATCCCTGAATTAACTGTACTAATACTAATATATATGCAATAATATTTTTGGATTTCACTAGTAGGTCTGAATATACTTATAAGTAAAAATTCATTCTCAGTCAATGAGTTTCTGAACTGACTACAATAAAGATTCGAGATCACTTTTTTTTTTAAGATCACTCTTAATTTAATGTCCTCCTTCATAACATAGTGATTCACAGGTTTGCAAATCTCTATTCTCTATAAAGTTCTTAGCCACCAAAAATAGGTTTTAGAGGTTTTATTTTAAAAATGCAAAGAAATGATCTTGGACTCATATATCTGTCAGCCTTTTTTTGGACAACTGACATTTTTTTATCTTGGGGAATACATGTTGTGGAAAGAAGGAATGTGGGGAAATAAATGACATACAGTCTTACAATAAACTTGGAGTCTTCCAATAGCAGCAGACTTGGAAGCATTAAAAGAATGCTAGATTTGGCTTTTATTTGCTTCAGTGGCACTTCAAATCTCTTTGGCTATTGTAGAAGGTTTTCAGGTCATCACAAACCAAAGTGAAAAGGGAATATTGTGGGTAGTAACTGTATGAAATACCTTATTTATTTCAACTGACTCCTGCCACAATTGACTGAAGGACTAAAGTCTCCTTATGCCTAAGAGCTGTGGGCTTCTAGACCCAAGCTTACTGTGTTGATTAAATAAACTCTAGGCAGAAGATTGAACAGTATATACCTCTGGCAGAGTCAAAGAATTCACGTCGAGCAAGATAAATTTTTTACTCTCAACTCTGAGCTATTCAGGGCAGGAACTTAATTTCCTCACCCTTGAGCACAGTTTTCTCCATTTTGTATTATGGAGCAGTTAGGACCGCAGAAAAACCATACAGAGACTATTTGTTAACTTCTAAACTTGTTTGACCTCACTACAGTCACCTCTTTAATACCTGCATTTACCCAGACTACCAATCTATCTTCTTTCTTACATCTACTGTGTCTACCCTCAAAGTCTGAGGCAAGGGTCTTCCCTGGTGGCACAGTGGTTAAGAATCCGCCTGCCAATGCAGGGGACACGGGTTCGATCCCCGGTCCGCAAATATCCCACATGCCATGGAGCAACTAAGGCTGTGCACCACAACTATTGAGCCTGTGCTCTAGAGCCCACGAGCCAGAACTACTGAGCCCACGTGCCACAACTACTGAAGCCCGCGCGCCTAGAGCCTGTGCTCCGCAACAAGAGAAGCCACCGCAATGAGCTGCCCGTGCACCGCCAAGAAGAGTAGCCCCTGCTCTCCGCAACTAGAGAAAGCCCCCGCGCAGCAACATAGACCCAAGGCAGCCATAGATAAATAAATAAATAAATACAAAGTCTGAGGCAAGTAGATGAAACCACAACAGTAAAATATCTGTGAATACTACCTTAGCGTTTATGAAAAATACATTAAGGAGATGAAGTTAACATTTTAACATGTCCAAAATAGGAAAGCTAAATATTATAACTAAAACCATCAATTGTAGAAATAGTAAACAGAGAATCTGCATCTTCACAGCAAAATGATCACTCAGCTGGAAGCAAATGATTTAACCATAGTTCAGTACAGCTTACCACAAAATGAAAATTTTTTATTTCCACAAATAGTGAAGACTGAAATATTTTAGTGGTATTTTTCTGCCTGTATTTAATTTGATGTCGCTTCTGTTAAGAGTTTGTTGTTCTGTTTTGGATTCTATTTCCAAATTAAAACATTTAAAAATAATCTATTACAGAGCGTTAGCTTTTTCAGTCTTATATAAAATTACTAAATAAGGGTGTTAAAGTGTTAACTGTGCACACCTCTGAGATCTATGAAAGGAAATATTCTAATCTCGCAGAAACATCATTTGCCCTTTATAAATCGATGTTGCCATGGTAAATGTTTTCATTTAATACTGGATTAGCTGAGGTGGGAGGATGACACGGTGTATAGCGGCAATGTACTCCCTATATTTATATACTTTCCTCTTCAAAAATGTTCTAAGGTTTGTTGGATGGGGTGACTTTTGCATGCTAAGACAGAGCCATGCCTTTAGTGTGTACATCAGATTTGTCCCTTTATACAAGATTGAGTAGATTACATTATCTGTGAAAGGCAATCGGTGCCTGGAAAGAGTGTGTTCTGCACTTTTGCTTAAAGAATGCAACATTCATGTGGAGTGGCTCCAAATGCTCCTCTTAAATAGGGTTATTGAAATATTAATTCAGACTACATAAATCCAGAAATAAGTGAAACAAAGAAGATTTTTCTGGTGGCTAATAAGTGCAAAGAGAATCACTTTTGTTGCCAGTGTGGAAGGATATGCATGGTTGCCTTCCACAAACACCTTCAAGACCGACTATAATAGAAGAATGACCCCCCTATAAATCTGGCTTTATTTGTTTCTAAATGTGTACAAAATTTCCTAAATTCTTTCATTAACCAGGCTCTCCTAATAGCACTGTTGCAAAGCAGAGGAATAGGAATTAAAAATTTATCAATTAGAGGCATTGTGTGGAAAAACCCTCTAGAGATTTCTAGAACATTAGGGGTTTATATTAGGAAGGTAGAAGATCCTCTTTGTTGGTATTCTTTTTGTTAGTGATATTGTTTCTTTCTTTGTTAATTTTTAACAATTATAAAATAATAGATGATTTTTTTTAATGATAAAACAACTTGGATATATACTAAAAGTCTGTTGTCATCCTCCTTCATTGCTGCCTCTCCAAGGGAACCAGCATTTACAGCTTAAAGTGCCTCTTTCCAACTTCCTCCATGCTTGTACAAAAATGTATATCCAAACAGACACACATATATAGAAATTTTGTTATTATTTATTTTTATTAAGATGGGGTCACACTCTGCACATGACTGCAGTTTGCTTCTCTCACTTAATACACAACAATACTTCTAAGGCAAGGTACACAGACCTATCTTAGTTTTTCACTCATTACATAATATTTTATAGAATGATCTCCCATAATTTTAAAGAAATGAATATTTTTACTTTAAAAGATAATTCCAGATAACTTTATTAAAAAGCTTGTGACAATGTATCCTCCAACAATGTATGAGCCTGCCCATGTCTTTTCATCCTTAAAAGCTCTATTATAGCTCTTTTTAATATTTTTTGCCATGTTAATGGGTTAAAAAAATATATCTTTTTTCTTTAGTTTTAATTTTTATGATTATTAACAGGGTTGAACTTTTTTACATTCTGTTAATTTAACATTAATATCCTTCATTTGCATTTTTTTGTGTGTGTGTGTTACGCAGGCCTCTCACTGCTGTGGCCTCTCCCGTCACAGAGCACACGCTCCGGACGCGCAGGCTCAGCGGCCATGGCTCACGGGCCCAGCCGCTCCACGGCATGCGGGATCCTCCCGGACTGGGGCACAAACTCGCGTCCCCTGCAGCGGCAGGCGGACTCTCAACCACTGTGCCACCAGGGAAGCCCCCTTCATTTGCTTTTCTTTTAGGTTGCTTGTCTTCCTAGTAGTCTGTGTGACCTCTTTTTATATTTGGCATATTAGCCTTTTTTCTGTCATATATGTTTTTTTACTCATTCTCAGTCTACTCTTAGTTAAACAACTCTTATCTTTAAAAGTTTGTGTGTGTGTGTGTGTGTGTGTGTGTGTGTGTGTGTGTGTGTGTATGTAATCCTTTTACCTTTCTAGTTTCTTCTATAGTTAGTGGCCTGTTCAGTTTTTTAAGGACCTTTTTAGGTCAATTTGGATAGCTAATTATTTTCTAGAAAATCACTATTTCCTCAAGATTATTAAAGTTACCAACAGATGGGACCTCCCTGGTGGCGCAGTGGTTAAGAATCCACCTGCCAATGCAGGGGACACAGGTTCGATCACTGGTCCGGAAAGATCCCACATGCCGCATAGCAACTAAGCCCATGAGCCACAACTACTGAAGCCTGCACACCTAGAGCCCGGGCTGCACAACAAGAGAAGCCACCGCAATGAGATGCCCGTGCCCCGCAACGAAGAGTAGCCCCTGCTCACTGCAACTAGAGAAAGCCCGCACACAGCAACAAAGACCCAATGCAGCCAAAAATGAATAAATAAATAAATTTATTGTTAAAAAAATTTACCAACAGAGGTGCACATAATAGTATCTAAAATGTTTTCTTTACACTTTCTAATGATAATGCATAATTTTTTCACTTTTTAATCTTTAGTTAGGCTTGCCATGAGCTTATCCATTTTAATGGATATTCAAAGAAATGATTTCTTATTTCGTTTATATTATTTGACCTATTTTATAAATTTCAGCTTTTATCTTTATTAATTCTTCCTTTTCACTGATTTGATTGCTATCTTCCTCATTTTTTCTTTTTTTTTTTTTTTTTTGCGGTACGCGGGCCTCTCACTGTTGTGGCCTCTCCCGTTGTGGAGCACAGGCTCCGGAGGCGCAGGCTCAGCGGCCATGGCTCACGGGCCCAGCCGTTCTGCGGCATGTGGTATCTTCCCGGACCGGGGCACGAACCTGTGTCCTCTGCATCGGCAGGCAGACTCTCAACCGCTGCGCCACCAGGGAAGCCCTATCTTCCTCATTTTTAAGTTGAATTATCTATATAATTTTACTTTCATTCTACTTTTTCATTATAAAAGAATTTAAGGCTATCAGTTTTTCTCTGAGTACTGCTTTAGCTGGGTCTCATGGGTTTTGTTATAAAGTATTTGCCTTGCCGTTACTCTCTAGATAATTTATAATTTCAGTTTTTATTTTTCTCCTTGTTTCATGGGTTGTATAGAAGAATTGTCCTTAATTTCTAAGTAGAAAGTTTTCCATGGCATCTCTTAAAAGTCTATTTCTAGTTTTATTGGATTATCATCAGAGGGTAAGAGCTATAAAACTCTAATTATTGTAGTAAACTGAAGTTTCTTAATGTCTAGCCAAGTGATTTTTTAAAAATATTTTATATACATTCAAAAATGTATATTCTCTTTCTAAAATGTAAAATTTTATGTCTACATATATATTAAATTACATTTACTGTATGTTAAAAATATTAAATTATTCTGTTGACTGAAATATTCAAGTTCTTTACACATTTCCTTTTTGGAGTCTATTTGATATACCAAATATCCGTCTATAATTGTATTATAACCAACTTCACCCTAAATTTTTGTTTTACATGCTTCACAGTGATGGTTTTGGTGCCTAAAGGTATATAACTGTTCTCTTAGTAAACTGTGCCTACTAGATTCTTTTAAAGACAAAATGATAAAAGTTGAGGTTCTGATTATGTCATCTGTTTACAGCACTATTTCTAGAATGGTGCCCTTTATAGGGATTCTATATTGCTTCTATTTTATGTTGTTTATTTGGCTGCGAGGCATGTGGGATCTCAGCTCCCGAGCACGGATCAAACCCACACTCCCTGCTTTGGAAGGCAAAGTCTTAACCATTGGACCACCAGGGAAGCCCCTTTATAGGGATTCGAAATGTTTGTTTCCAAATCTCTCTCTCTATCCGTGAACTACATTCTTCAAATCCTACTGCCTCCACAAAGATTTTCCTAATGAAGAAAGAGAGAAATGCAGAGTCTAATCTGCTTGTATAATGTGCTTTAGAAAATTATGATTGTGGTCCTGACCAAAGTATTGTTGCAATCACCCTCTTCATGCTCAACTTGATCCTTTCTAATTCTTTATTTCAACTATTCTAAGGTATTTATAATACCTTGGTGCCTTGCATTAGTTACTTGATAACATGCCTTAACTCATCCATTGTAATGTACTTTAGGGCAAAAATAATAATAACTAATTATTTCCTGAGTGATATTGGGCTTTACACATATTAACTCCCTTAACTACAATCCTATCAGGTAAGAACTATTATTATCCCCATTTTACAGATGAGGAAACTGAAGCTCATTAAGGGTTAAATATCTTGCCTAAGATCTTGCAGCCAGCAAGTTGCAGAACTAGAGTTCTGATTTGTCTTTTCCCCATAATGACTTATAACAGGAATAAGGGATGAGAGACAAAGGAGTAGAAGAAGATCGCAGGAAAAATGAAGAACTTTGGAGGTAGCTATAAAGTCTTTGGTTTTAAACGTGAGGGGTATGAAAAGTTCTTAAAGGGTATTCGTAGAAGGGTGATGTGATCTGATTTCTGTTTTAACAGGATCCCTGTGGCTGCAGTATAGAGCACAGACTCTAGGGATATAAGAGTGCAAGGCGGATCAGTTGGGAGAGCTATTGTAATAATCCAGAAAAGATGATGGTGCATGGGCCAGAGTGGGAAAGATGGGTGTGGTGACAAAGGGCTGGATTCTGGATATATATGGAAGGTAGAACCAATAAGATTTTCTGGCATATCGTTTATGGGGTGTGAGAAAGAAGAACCAAGAAAGACGCCAGTCTATTTGGCCTAGAGAAACTATAACACAGGAATTGTCATTTACCGAGATGGAGAAGTATGAAATACAATATTTCAAATGAGAACTCTTGGGGGCTTCCCTGGTGGTGCAGTGGTTGGGAGTCCGCCTGCCGATGCAGGGGACACGGGTTCATGCCCCGGTCCGGGAGGATCCCACATGCCACGGAGCGACTGGGCCCGTGAGCCATGGCCGCTGAACCTGCGCGTCTGGAGCCTGTGCTCCGCAACGGGAGAGGCCACAACAGTGAGAGGCCAGCGTACCGCAAAAAAAAAAAAAAAAAAAAGTTATTGAACAATTTAGGATGGAGCCAGTAATTTATATTTTGTCTTTTTAACTAAAGGAAGCTTTTATTTTACAATATATGTGTAATAAAAAAAATGTCTATAATAGTAACATTTTCTGGGAAACACATAAGCCATTAATAGATTGGCAGCACAGAATTATGAAATAAGCACGCATCTCAGATTCAAATAAATCTGTATTTAAATCCTTGTTCTTCAATTTACTGGCTATTTGGCTATGGATTTATAGCTTATTTAATCTCCCTTAGTTTCAATTTCTCATATAAAAAAATTGGAATGATAGTACCTTGAACACAAAGTTTTTATGAGAATTAATGAGCCAGTGCTTGTAAAGTGCCTAGTACAGTAGCGTGACATAATGAGCGCTGAATAAATGTTTTCTCCTTTAAAAAATTTACCAGAAAAAAAGAAAACAAAAAGGACTCTAAATCTTATTGAGAAAACAGGTGATCATAAGGGGGTCTCTTACACTGTAGTTACTTTTTCTAATATCCTCTTTAGGTATCATGTTAATTCAAAAATATCAAACATTAATTGAAAATAAAAGTCTCCTTTTTATTTCTCATTTTTAATAAAGAAAGAAAAAATGGTCAATGTATATTTGCAGCTCTGAACTCAGATATATGACATGTTTAGATTATTCTCACAGTGGCAAACATTGTTAATAGTTCAACCATATGTTCCCTAAGTGGACATTAAATAGGTTTTAGTAAAAATAAAGGTGAAGCATCATAATTTAAACTTAACAATTAGCAATGAGCTACATGAAACTTTAATTTGCCATTTACAAGATCCATTTAACATTTTTGTATTCTATTTATTTGTCTAGTTGAGCCTTGCTGTTAAAACAAGGGGTGAATTATACAAATAAATACAACTTAAGAATTTGACATGTAGCATCCTAAATGATACCAATCCTGAACATTCAAAAGAGAAAGTGGAAAAAACAATTTAATGTGACGCAGCTAAGTAAACAAAAAAGGGCCTGGTAACCGTCCTTTCTAATAATCACAAAATTCTCTTTGCTATTAGCTTCTCCATTGGTAAAATAGATAATATTACGTCCTCAGTTTGGGGAGGGGAAAGGGTATAGCATTTTAATCTCCTTTGTTGCTCTTTTTCCAAATCTTGGAATTTTATACACTTTGCCTAAGTCTTCCTAAATAAAAAGCAAATACTAGTCCAGAATTTGGATATTTCTTGATTTCCCTTCTTCAATAACAAGATCACCATCCTCTTTCTATTTTTTCATAAAGGGAGAAAAAAATAATAACAGAGGAAAAAGAAACACTAAAAGCCATAAGTCATGTTCATTTTAAGACAATGACTTAATGGAACCAGTTTTCACTTATAGTCTATTTTTTCCTGCAACAGAAACGCACTGGTGCAGGACTTGCTACTGGAGCCACCACTTCTGTCTTTCACACTCTTGGCCTCACAATTCTTAATATTTTCCAGACAGCTTCTCACAGTCAAATCCCATTAGCCATGTTTGTTCAAGTGTACAGATTGAATCAGAAGAGGTGTAGGGGCAGACAGGCCAGAGGACTAGAGAAGGTAAGAAGGAACTGATTGCTAATCACACAGAGGTGGTCAGGGAATCCATGGGGGTTGCAAGTTCAAGCTCTGGAGTCAGGTGCAGATAGCCCCTGGCATTTCCCAGCAATCACCCAGCTGCTTTAGGAAGAGCTCAGATCCATTCTCTACAATGAGTATAACAGATAACCTACGGCTGATGCCCAGAAGGCTGAGGTTAATTTTCTCCTTTTGTGCAATGAGGCTTAAGCAGAAAGTCAAGCTGGCCTGTGAGGAGAAATGGAAGTGTGGGGTGTCTCCCTTCCTTTAATTTTTGTGTCCAAAAGAAAAAAGAGTTTTTATTTTTTTAAAATGCAAATATTATTACATACTAATAACTAGAGCTGAGACAAGTAAATTACAAACCCCGAAGAACTGAAAATTATTCCAGTAAAGCCTCACTTTCTGGGCTCCTTTCTAATTTTGTCCTGAATTTTAAACACTAACTAGGGACACTTTTTTTTTTCCCCATAATGATTGAATTAAAAATATATAGATTTGGGACTTCTCTGGTGGCACAGTGGCTGGGAGTCTGCCTGCCAGTGCAGGGGACAAGGGTTCGATCCTTGGTCCGGGAAGATCCCACATGCTGCAGAGCAACTAAGCCCGTGCGCCACAACTACTGAGCTTGTGCTCTATAGAGCCCGTGAGCCACAACTGCTGAGCCTGCGTGCCGCAACTGCTGAGGCCCGCGTGCCTGGAGCCCGTGCTCCACAACAGAAGAGGCCACCGCAGTGAGAAGCCCACACACCACAGCAAAGAGTAGCCCCCGCTTGCCACAACTACAGAAAGCCCATGTGCAGCAACGAAGACCCAACGCAACCAAAAATAAATAGAATTGATTCTTAAAAAAAATATATATATATATATATTTTTTTAACATGTTACAATATCCCCCAAATCAGCCATAAGGCAAACTTCTGTATAACTAAGTGACTTTACATGAAAAGGTTTAATCAGCATTCTGAACATAAAATGAAAGCACCACCGCAATTCTGCATTTACCTTGTGTATTACCTCTTTGATAAGCATATATCCTGAGGAAATGGTGTTTATAAGTGATGTTATGATAATAGCTTGATGTTTTAAAACTGATTTCTTAAACTAGTGCAGTAAGAAAAGACTGTGAAAGCTGGGTTCTCATTATGTGGTTGTACATGCCTTGTGGAGGTAAGCGAACTTTCTCCCTTCTTCTGTTAGAAAATGAAAAAGTTAAAATATATTAGTAAACATTTTCTAATGGTTCTTCATTGGGGAGAAAAAAGCAAAGGGAAACATCGAGGGAAGCTCTTGAGAAAATTTTGTAGGGAGTATTTTGTTCATTCTGGTTTTATTTCAACAACTACATTCTTTCACCATTATTTTAAAATAAGTGATAAGGCTCTAATTTCAAGTTTTTCAACTTGTTGCTCTGGGTTGTCTGATCTTTAAACTCAGAATTGTTCTATTTTCTTTCATTCCTGGTGATAGATATTTGTGCTTAGGAACACAGAGGAAGACCACTTTCTGATTTTAAAGCATGATCTGTGACTCTTCAAAAGATAAAGAATGAGACCATAATTTGCAAGAGGTTCAGAAAGGAAACAGTGTATTCCTTCATAGTTCTCAAATCACTCCCAAAATAAGGGAAGAAAATGGCAGCCTAACACATCCTAATGGAAAGAAATTCAATTATTACATGGTTTCAAGTTATTAGGTTAAAGAGAAAATATTTAATTTTTGTAAAATTATATTTTTTACAAATTAGTTTACATTTGTGAATCCTTAAACCAAGACTGCAGAGGACCTATGTGGCACAAATAACAATTAAATAAAATGCTATGTAAACACAGGATTTGAAAGGGCTTGAACTAGATAAGAGTAATTTTTAATAAGGTCAATGTACAAAGTTCTCAGCAAAGTGAGGAAATCTAGGCTGATTTCAAATAAATATAGAAAAAAATTAAGGTTTCATACTTATGAAATTCCTTTTGATAACTTCTTTTCTAGGCATAAAAGATATATAAGAACTTTGAGAAGAACATACATCCATTCTCAGTGTTCATTCTCTGATCATAAGGGCTATTTTTAATGGAAATTACTTAAGAATAAGCACACTGAAAGATTTACTTCCTTGCTTACTTTCCCCAGGTTTCTTTTACCCCAGTTCATACTTCCTATTTTTCTTCATTGGCCACCTTTCCTCTCCTTATTATGATGTCTTACCTTCTCCATGAAGTAATTACTGGAAGTAAAGAGCTGGCAATTTCCTTCTCATCTTAAGGCTCTTTCACATTTCCCTCAACACACAAAATAACAATGAATTCATATTTTGTAAGAACTTAGCACATACAGGGCAACTGAACAATGCCACTGGTATTACCTTGCTCAGTCCTCAGAAGAACCCTGGGTACGTACTATTATTTTTTATTTTTTATTTTTTTGCGGTACACGGGCCTCTCACCGCTGTGGCCTCTCCCGTTGCGGAGCACAGGCTCCGGACACATAGGCTCAGCGGCCATGGCTCACGGGCCCAGCCGCTCCGCGGCACGCGGGATCCTCCCGGACCGGGACACGAACCCGCGTCCCCTGCATCGGCAGGCGGACTCTCAACCACTGCGCCACCAGGTAAGCCCGGTACGTACTATTATTATTCTGTCTACAGATAAAGGAGCAGGACCAGCTAGTTAAGAAAATTCCTGAGTTGACACTACAAGAGCTGGGACAAAAATGCTGTCAGCCTGGTTCCAAAACCTACATTCTAGCCCACTAGATTTGGCTGCTATTGAGACAATACACTTTATGTCAACTCACTGTAATTATGTCTTATTTATTTTATTTTATAATCAAACCCCCATGGGATAGTTAACACATCAAATTGATGATAGCACCTTACAATGACCATGAGCTGGCAGCTTATCAAATTATTTTGTTTGTTGAGATGACAGCTGGTGACAGCAAAAACGCACAGGGGCCCTTGGTTAGAAAGAAAATCAAATGAGGAAGAAAAAGTGTTAAAAGAAAAAGTCTCAAAATATCACCACTTCAAGGCTCTGGATTTGAAGCCAGTGCCATCAGACACCAGATTCTACTTACTTTACCTCTATTCTAGGCTACTTAAAAGCTGCTTACTCTTCTCCCTAATCTTCCCAAAGCCTGAAAAACACTGATTAACAAGAAATTTATTAAAGAGGATGGAAATTATTTTTTGAAATTTCAAGTCAGAAGACAAAGAGTGAGCTCACTTTGAATATAAAATTGACATTGCAATAGATAATAAACTACTTTCCCTAGACTCTCCGAAGCTGGTTTAATGGGAGCAATTTTTAAAAAGGCTGCTTTGAAGTCTAGGGTATGGCTGAATGGACTGCATCTCAGAGGTCTGACATGATTGGATATTCTTTGGTAAGACACCAATCTAGATCTGTATTCCATCAACAAAATTAGTTGTACTATCTGAATTATAGCTAAGGTTCTTTCCACCTCTACTCTACATCTGCTTGTTTCGCTATCCAAGCCTACCTAACAAACTCAAGTTCCCCGAGGAAAACACTTAAATCAGATTCATTGATGCATCATTCGTTATTGCCGAAACTTAAGATTTACTTTATGAAAAAAAAAATCTGTTGAGTGAATATATCTCTTTAACCAACTTGGTCTGCCTCAATTAACAACTCAAGTTCTGGGTCCTCAGTTCCTTCTTTCCTTAACCTTTGTTGTTCTTCTTGATCTTCTGCCATCAAAAAAAATACATTTTAACTTCTCAAGGCCCTTCCTTGTTTCTATGCTTTCCTTATATGATATTTTCTTATATGATTTTTTAAATGTTCTGGTCTTCATATTATAGTTATTCTTGATTTCTTTTTCCTTTTTTTTTTTTTGTTGTTGTTCTTTATCAGTTTCTCCATGTTTTTTGGCCAACTGTTCTTATTCCCTTCCATCGTTTATTTTTGTCCTCTAATAGTTGTTCTTTCTTTCTTTCCTTGCCTTCTTAGCTCCTTTTCTCTTAAGGATCTGTATTAAACTTAGTTTCATCTGCATTTTAAGAAAAGAATACTTTCTCCACCAAAAGTATTCACACTATCACAGTTCTGGATCTTCCTCACTAAGAACAGAGTTTAGGAGGAAAGGGTTTCTGGGGTTTCTGTATCCATCTCTTCCTGGGTACACTCAACAGGAGTATAATTACCACTTCTCATGAAGGTTTATTAGGTATATGACCTATATGTCAGCCTGATCAAGTCAGTAAATACTCGTGGCATGTGGTCAATAGAAAGTGGTAGGGAAAGTGGAAGAAACATTCAACAACCAGTTCTGAGCTGACCAGAAAGAACAAGGGAATCTCTTACCCAGTTAGGCAGCTTCAGTTACAAGTCAGAGAAAACCCAACTTAGTCTGGTTGAAACAAGAAAGGCTAACATAAAGGAAAACTGCCTAAGTAGCAATGTCAGCAAGAACCTCTGTTCTTTCAGTCTTTGCATTGCCGTCTATGGTATTAGTTTTGTTCTAGACATGGCTCCTCTCACGAACTCAGCAGACCCTAGGACTACATGCCCTTTGCTCACATGCAACAAAAACATGCGTTCCCAGCAAAAGATTTGATCGGACTGGTCTAGGTCACACACCTTCTTCTCAACCAGTCATTGTGGAAGGAGAAGTGGAATGCAGTGATTTGCTAATCCTACTCTATGTACTCCACCTCTGGATCCTGGGTAGACAGCTCCAGGAACCACATGGTTTCAGAGGAGCAGCAACGAGGAACTGTATTCTGGGAAGGCAACCAGCAAATGTCCACTGCACGAGGCAAAGCTGAACGCAGCTAGTGCAAAATAACAAGCTGTAATTTACTTGTTAATATACATTATTTTTTCCACAGAGTTATTTTTCTAATTATAAGATTACAAAAAAGTGAGTTAACACATTTTACTTTATGAAAATAGAGTTCCTTTTTATTCTTTTATAATCAATTCCTTTAGGACTCTTTCTGAGAATGTTCACCCCAACACAGTTACCTATTATTATTAAATAATTTAAATGTTTTTACTGTAAAATAATGAGAAGAAGAAACACAATAATAACAAACTACAGCAAAAGATTATTTGAGAAAATGATATTCTTGTAGGAGAAAAGTGCTTAAAGACTAATTAGTGAATTTTTTAAAAATATTTATTTATTTGGTTGTGCCAGGTCTTAGTTGCAACAGGCGGGCTCCCTAGTTGTGGCATGCAAACTCTTAGTTGCGGCATGCATGTGGGATCTAGTTCCCTGACCAGGGATCAAGCCCAGGTCCGCTGCACCACCAGGGAAGTCCCACGAATATTTTTAAAAAGTAATATAACGCCACTTTAAACAAATATACGGAAAAATCACTTTTAAAAGTGAGAAGAGAAAGAAGAATCACATTTCATAAGTGAGCAACTATCACTGTTCTCTCCTATTCCCAATCTCATTATATCTCTTTTTACTAAGTACTAAATAAAGACCTTATAAAATTAAAGGCCAGGACACTAATAACTAAACACACAGAAAAGTAATTTGCCTGGTCATTTGTGGATGGGCAGGGGTGAGGAGGTGAGGGCCAATGTGACAACAGTAGTTATTTATAGATACTTAGACCATACACGGGTATTGTATTCAAATAAATGCATGTCAATCCTTAGTCCTTCAAAAAGACCACGTGTATTTTCTTAGAGCTTCCAAATGTCAATTTCAAAAGTATTCTCCCCAATACCTAGAATACCTTTATTTTCTCAGTACTTTAAAATAGAAGAAAGAAAAGAAAAATAGAATGCTATCTGCAACAATGAGTCATCAGCCACTGCAGCTCTACAACATCTAGGTCTTCCCCTGTCTCTGCAGCCCTTCAAAAGAGGAAGACTATCTTTTAATGACGCACATAAATCTCTGCACTGCCTGGCTGAAAAGCATAATTAATTCTGGCCTTTTTATGCTTAATGAAACACCTTGCTCACATGACAGCAGTGGGTTTGAGCTTCTCCTGTATACCTAAAATAGGGAAAGCCCTAGCAACAACCCAGTTCTACTCAAAATGCTGTGTAAGTCACGGTGGTATGAATTCTGCTACTACTTCAAAATATATCTCTCATGACAAGCAAATCACTCTAAAGAAAACTCACAATCAACCACCTGCATGAACAGTTTTTTTTTTTAACTTTTATAAGTGTGGAATGTTTTATTTTTCGAATTCTTGGCAGTAAACACATGCTTTTATTTCTCAACTTGTGGCTGGGATAGAAGGGTATTTAAACAACCTAATCTCTTAGATGCAGCTGCTCAATATCATTTCCCTTTATTAGAATAATTTTTCATATTTTAATATACACTTACATGCTGCATTTCGAAGGCTATTACTCCACTGAGAATTTCAAAACAAATTTTCAAGGTTACATTTCAAAACACAAATAATACAGATAAACTTTTTAGAAAGAAATTTAACTGAAAGACTTACCTTAAAAAATTTACTTCTCTTTATAATATTCAATTATTCTAGCCCTATTTGAGGAGTCTTGAAAGCAAATGCCTACTTTTCAAACACGTTACTACTGCTGTAAATGCAGTTTCTTTGCTTTAATTATAGAATGTATACAGAACATGTGAATAATGAAATAAGAATTCCTCTCACCTGTTTGGGAGTAACCCCAGGCATGCGAATATCCAATGCAAAATCTGATGAATCAACAGGAATTACTGGTCTGGTGGTACCAAGACATTCATTAGAAAATGATCTGGTAGTTTCTTTAAACCTGAAAAAAGAAGACAATTTCAATATCCTTGAACATAATGGTATCTTATGCTCATCCGGACGTGAGAAAGGGAAAAAAAAAGGAATTCTATGACTTTAAAGATTGTTGATTTAGACCCAATGAAAAGATGTAATAACCACATAACATTCTATAATATTCTCAGAACTGCATTGTATAGTTCAAGAGCAATATATACCCAACTTGAGAGCAAAATATAATCAAAGCAACCTAGCAGCCTACATTTAAAACTTAATTCAATAAAAATTTGTCAAATATACATTTGTTTCTAGTTAATGAAAGTATAGTATAAATAAATTATAATTATCACAGGCCTGTCAATCCTCTAATGGCAGAAATATTAACTACAAGCCAGTAAGTGACTATTTTATGAATGTCCAGTATTACTAGTCAGCAACAAAAAACCAACAGTAATATTGCTAGGAGGTGGAGTTTTATGGGGGTGGGGGGAAGACTGTGATGTGAATTACAAATGTACAGGTGCATAAATATTTAACATAGTAATTATGAGGAGTGTGTATACAGCTCAATGTTTTCTCGTGAGCTATTACAGTCCATGATCTGCTTCTCCCCACCAGTTACCTACCTTTATATTTTATTCTTCGGGCTGTTATAAACAAGAAGGCATTCAAGTCTAAACGACTATATTGTAGTTTCTGAAATATGTCCCCAAGAGGGAGTGATTAGTATTGGAAATCACAACTTCTAAGTGGAGTTTTGAAAGCCAGTGCAGCTTGGCTACAAAACAGTGGGCTTTTTCTGCAAGGGGGACTTTTACAAGAAGTTATTGTGCTAAAATTCCAAGTGATTTCAGCAAAGTTAATCAACCATGTATATTTCTCCAACACTCCGGTTCATAAGTGATTACATTTTTCAGGAGCATGCACAGAAACCATCCAAACAACATTTCGCCTCTTTAAAAACAAAAACAAACACCCACCTCTTAAAGACAGAAAGTGGGCTTCTGAAACCCAAACAGCTGCTTTGAAAAGCAAGGAGGAGAACTAGCAGGCTACGAAAGCCAGCCATGGCCACGCCGCTCCGGCCCCGCCGGGAGGACCCGGCAGCGCAGCGCTGGGCTGGGGCCGGCGGTCGGGCAGCGGCGCCGCCAGCAGCCGCTACTTCATGGCCGGGGAGCGGCGGGCGTTCGGCGACGGCCACACACCATCTGCCTGCGAGAGCTGCGAGGTGTCTGGATCAAGAGCCGCAGGCAGAACCCCGTGGGAAGGCGGTACTTTTGTCAGGTCCGCAAGCGGAAGCTCTCCTCCCTTCAGAGCTGCTTTCTGCCCTGGTGCTGGGGCTAGACGTGAGTGTTCCTTATCACTCGGGGATGACAGGGACTGTGAGGGATATCACACAAACCCGCGTCAGTCATCATTCAGAACCTGCAAAAATAGAAGCAGATAATGGATGACTAACACGTTACAGCATTTGTGCTCAGCAAATCCCAGCTGAGGTTCTTCAATACATTAGTAGTTTCACAAGCTTGAGCCCAAGCCTGGTGAAAATGCTGGTCTGTTGATCTCCCTCCCCCAAGACCAGCCCCCAAGATTTCAAAAACCCCCATAGCCCCTGTTCTGCCTTTTCCTCTTTCCTCCTCCCTCACACCCACTCTCTCCTTTTCTCTTCTACTTCTTTCCCCCTTTTACCTCACAACCACCCCAGGCATCCGGATTTCTTCTCCTTACTTCCTATGTCACTCCCTTCTATTATCAAAAATGCACTTAATACCTCTGCTGAATGTAAACAAAGATACTCACAAAAATGATAGGCTAAGGCACAAGAAAAGGAAAAAAAGAAACTAAGGCACAGACAAAGCACTTGGATACAACAGTAATCAGAAAGAAAAAGACTTTGAGAACAAAGGCATGTTTACATATATGCATCACAGAGCTATAGATCCAAGAAGAAAGATACCTTCTGCCAAGAATGATCACCACAGAAGTAATTGCTGAAGTTCTCAGAATTACTTTAAAACAAATCAAAAATCTATAGCTAACACAATATATGAAATGTAAGCACCTACTAAAAAATCCTGCATCTAATATACAAAGTAATAATTCCTTACTTATAAGGCATGCCTCCCAAAAGATATTCTTTCCTGAATAAGGTTTGGAGACTTACAATGCAATACAATTAGAAGCAGTAAGGAGAATCTCAGCTGGCTCCCACATGAATTTTATATACAAAGGATATGATCAAAACCTTTACATTAATATAAATGACAGGCCATACGGAACTAATGCAACATCTCAACATTTTGTCAAGAGGACTCAACTAGGCTAAATTTTAAAATATTTGTGTTTAGACTTTACTCTTGTTCTGAATATATTTCAGACTATGTATCAAGTATGTACATTTTAGCAAGGTATTATTTTAAAATGTATCATTCACAATATAAAAATACATTCAAAGGAAAAGATGTCTTAAAGTTCTATTTTAATCAGTAATTATAAACATGATTTGGTGAATCACAAATAAATCCATTGGCTAGATGAATAACAGTTAGAAGCAAAAATCAGTAAGATCATTAGAAGTGCTCTACAATAATAAGTTAGCCTCTAAATCATCCTCTGGAAATCACAAGATACTGTAGCTAATCTAAACAAAACAAAACAAACAAAAAATCAAACAAACACTAAGCTAAAACAAACAAAAAAGGATGACCTAAACTTTAAGTCAGAGGAGTTCATGGTCATTGCTTTCTAGAAGAAACATACCTTACACCAAATATAAATAAAACATGATTGAATATCCAACCTATCCAAGGGTACTTGAGGCTCACCAGCAACCAAGAACCAGTTAATTTACACAAGCAATGACATTTTTAAAAGACTGATGATATTTGTTTGAACTTTCTCTTTGGCTTGCTATGTGAGCTTTCAGAACAAAAGCCTTTAGTTTTGTCTGAATCCTGTGGGTAAAGGAAAGAACTTATGGGGGAAGAGAAACAACTGGCCTGAAGGCTATGCTATTGCTTTTGTTTACAACAAAATCTAATCCTGTAAAATGACAAGGCTTAACATTCCCTGAAGTTCTTCTTTTTCTTTAAATATATATGAAGAAGGGATTATATTTTATTATTTCATGCAGAACAGGATTCAAGGACAGTCCTTCTTCTAGTTGACAGGGAGATTTGCTATTACACAAACACTTAAAAACAAATTTAGTATTAAAATTCTCTAAAAGGAACACATTCTTAAGTACTAGTCTTTGAAAAAAATTCCACTTATCCCTCTGATTGATTTTATTACCTTTGATGTCCCTGAACCGCCCACTAAAAGAAAAGGGAACTGAAGTTGTGGGTAAAAGCAAAGTTGCTACTTGCAGCCATGAACAGAACAAAAGGTCTTACAAAAATGAAAGCTAATTATGCTTTTTGGTTCTTGATGCCTTGTAAACTAAAGACAAAATACAAATCATCATATGAAAAAAATCATGTCTAATCATTTCATTTGTTATTTTACAATGACTGATAATTGTGGAATATATGTGTGTGTGTATGTATGTGTGTGTATATATAATATTCAAATCTTAGTATTCTTGTTTAGGATAAAAAAATTCAACATAGATTTCCTTGAGATAATTCAAAAAACATACTTAATTTCATATTTTGTACAAAATATTATATTTTGGAATTTTATAAAATGAATAAAAGTAAAAGAGAATGTAGTCTATTAAGGGAGATCCTCATCTCACAAGTAATATAAGGTAAGTTTAGAATGTACTATTCCTGTGAGAGTACTATAAAAGGGACTCAGGGAATTTTGAGGAAGGAAAGATCATTTCAATCTTCAAGAGGAGGGTAAGAAAAAAGAGAAAGGTAAAGCAGTCTTCACTGGAAGAGGTGGTTCTGAGCAAGAGCCTGAGTGTGGTTGGGTTTCCGCTGTGAGAGACGGAGAGTGTGTATTCCAAGTGCAGGGCACAGGAGCCCAAATGGGGAGCAGAGGATGTTTGAAAAACGAGTAATAAAGGTTCTGCCTCCTAGACTCAAGCTGCAGACCCAGATTTACTATTTTATTTGTAATACAAAGCAAATATTCTGTTTACACATTATAAATAAATTCTTAGTAAGAATGATGTATAGTTTATACCTGTACAAATATTAATTCCAGGAGCCTAGTACAGAGGACCATAAAACTCATTTGGCTTTTACAAAGTGAGCAGTCCATTCTTTTCCATTTTTATTTGAAAAAAGAAAAAAACCCAAAAAGATAGTTTAAACTTTTAATTGATCAAAGAATCAAATAAATATATTGGCCATTCACTTACTGATTCATTTATCAACAAGAAAGAACCATTATAACATTGAGGCTGACAGCTTGTAAACTGAAGGAAAACTTCCTGGACTCCTGGCTCCACCGCTGACTAGCCCTGTGAAACTGGGCAAGTATTTAGCCTCTCTTTGCCTCAACTTCCTCATCTGCAAAATGGAAATAATCCTACCACCTATCTCATAGGCCTGTTAGAAGGAATAAATGAATTCATACCCTTAGAACAACACCAGACACATAATAAATATTTGCTATTACTGTTGCTGCAACAAATATTTACTGAATGCCTAGGACTATCTTAATGTTGGGAATGGTGATAATCAAGGCAGATAAAGTTTCCACTCATAGAGATTACTTTCTAGTGGGGGAAAAAAACAAATGAAAATAATGACCAAATTATTGATTTCATTTTCTTTCAAGGAGATTTTATGTGGCTTCCTACAATGACTTATGATTAAACTGATTAAAGGATGCATATCCATTCACTTAGAAATTCAACTCTAGGAATTTATTCTTGGGCAAAAATAGAACAAGGGCACAAACATGTTTATGAGGATATTTACTAACATTGTTTATAATAACAGATAACTGGATGTTTATAATAGCAAGGAACTGGAATCAATTTAAATGCCATCAATAAGAGATTGGTAAAATTTGGGGTGTGGTACCATACATCCCTTAAAAAAGGACAGGTGGGGCTTCCCTGGTGGCACAGTGGTTGACAGTCCACCTGCCGATGCAGGGGACACAGGTTCGTGCCCCGGTCAGGGAAGATCCCACATGCTGCGGAGCGGCTGGGCCCGTGAGCCATGGCCGCTGAGCCTGCACGTCCAGAGCCTGTGCTCCGCAACGGGAGAGGCCACAACAGTGAGAGGCCCGCGTACCGCAAAAAAAAAAAAAAAAAAGACAGGTGGATCTATTTTTATAGGCGAGGCCATATTCCATGACACATTGTTTTCTTTTTACATAATTTTAAAAAATGTTTAAACAATCTCAAACTTGTAGAAATGCTGCAAGTACAGTACAAAAAACTTTTTTTCTTTAACCATTTGAGAGTAACCAATTGCTGACCTGATGTCTCATCACCCCTGAATCCTTTAGTGTGTAATTCCTAAAGTATATCTACTATATAACCACATGATATTTGTTTGAACTTTCGCTTTGGCTTGCTATGTGAGCATTCAGAACAAAAGCCTTTAGTTTTGTCTGAATCCTGTGGGTAATAAAAATATTCACATTGACACATTACTATCATCTAATCCTCAGTCTCCAAACTTTGCCAGCTGTACCAATGGTATCCCTTATGGCACAAGAATCAAGTTCAGAATGGACAATTGCATGTAAAGTTGTCAAGTCTCTACTTAGTCTCCTTCACTCCAGGACAGTTTCTGTCTTTAAATTTTATGCCCTTGACTCTATTGAAGATTGCAGGCCAGTTATTTTGCAGAACGCCTCTCAATTCGTGTTTGTTTTCTGCTTATTAGGACTAGATTCAGGTTGTGCATCTCTGCCAGGAATATCACAGAAGTGACGCTGTGTTCTTTTCACTGCATCTATATTAGTTGCCCATAGCTGCATATCAAATTACTCCAAAACTTAATAGTTGAAAACAATAAACATTCTCTTGCACAGTTTCTGTGCATCGGGTAAAGAAGTAGCTTAGCTGGGTGATTCTCTCATGAGATTTCAAGCAAGATGTTGGCAACGGCTGCAGTCATCTGAAGGCTTGACTGGGGCTGGAGAATTTGCTTGCAAGATGGCTCACTCACAAGGCTGGCAAGTTAGTGCTGGCTGTCGGCAAAAACAACATCTCCTCACTATGTGGCCCTCTCTCTAGGGCTGCTTGAGTGTCTTTACAACATGGCAGCTGGCTTCTCCCAAAGTAAGCAATATTTTTGGGGACTAAGCATCAGAAGTCACATACCATCACTTCTATAATATGCTATCCATTACACAAGTTGGCCAAACTCAGCATGGATGAAGACTACCCCAGGGCATGAATGCTAGGAGATGAGAAGCTGGCTACCACAGCATCCTATTAGGTGGCTTGCAATTTTGATTTGTCCCACTACTGATGATGTTAACTTTGATCATATAATTAAGGTGACATCTTCCAGGCTTTTCCATAGTAAAGTTACCATTTTCCCCTTTTTAATTAATATTTTTTGGTGGAGAGGTTATTCATTGACTTATAAATATTACATTTCTCATCAAACTTTCATTTTATTCATTTATTTATTATATCATAATGGTCGCAAAGTTTCTTATTTTATTCAGTGGGTTTTAATCTGTTACTAATTTTATTTACTTCACTTACTTTGATGCTCAAATTATCTCAGTTGTGACTCCTTTAAGCTAGCTTTTGTGTCCTTTTGACATGTCCCATCATCCTTTGAGCACTTCCTTGCTTTCTGTGCCCCCTCTCATCTGGGCTCAAAACCCTCCACCAGGCCTTGCTTTTTGTGTTTTTCATTCCACTTGGCCTTTGCGGACACCTTACACTGGGCTGCCTACACACATGGATGCCCTCCTCACCCTGCTTGGGCCATGACATCCCATGCCAGGCCACCCGTCCTGAACGCCTACCTTACTCTGCCCCACATAACAGCTCTAGGACTGAATTTTTCAGGAAGAGAAAAGAAAGGCATTAACTTTAAAAAATCAAATTATAGAACAGTATACACATGTATTTAAAATTCTGAAGTAATATAACTCAATTAGATTTCCGATGGTCTTCAATGGGAATAGGTTGAAAAAAAAAAAAAAACCGAGGGGGTGATGTTCACTGTCCATTTATATGCTTTTGCAGTCTTTTAACTTTCACAAGCTTATATTACTTTTGTAGCCAGAAGAAAATAGGGATATTTATACACATACATATTTATATTTAAAATACTGAATGTGATTCCACAGATTTCAATTTATGTGTTAATTTCTATCTGAGTTTAGGTTGTGTTTTGAAATATAACTAACTCTCCTTCTTTTCCTTGGCAAGAACTTTACAAACTAAATTTTATGGTAGTTATAGCTGTAATGCAGAGTTCCTCAAACTCAGCACTAGCAACATTTTGAGCTGAACAATTCTCTGTTGCAGAGGACTGTCTTGTTCCTTACAAGATGTCTAGTGGCATCTGTGAACTCTACCCACTAGATTCCAGTTGCACTCCCTGCAGTGTGACAACCAAAAATGTCTCCAGACATTGCCAAATATCTTCTAGAAGGTCAAATCAAAAATCGCCCTTGTTGAAAACCACTGTTGTAACATGGTTCATTAAGATAAAGCTTAATTTAAATAAAATGATATAATTACACCTGAATCATTGTAAATCAATTATACTTCAATTTTTTTAGGTGATATAATTCCTTTAAATACATATAATGAGATATAAATGGACTTTTTTGGTTATTTTATAAATTTATTTTTTTGGCTGTGTCGGGTGTTCGTTGCTGCATGAGGGCTTCAGTAGTTGTGGCTCGTGGGCTCTAGAGCACAGGCTCAGTAGTTGTGGTGCACAGGCTTAGTTGCTCCATGGCATGTGGGATCTTCCCAGACCAGGGCTCGAACCCGTGTCCCCTGCAGTGGCAGGCTGCGTCACCAGGGAATTCTCTATAGATTGATTTTTAAAAGTGCTTGCAGGGACTTCCCTGGTGGCACAATGGTTGAGAATCCGCCTAGGGGACACTGGTTCGAGCCCTGGTCCGGGAAGATCCCACATGCCAAGGAGCAACTAAGCCCGTGCGCCACAACTACTGAGCCTGCGCTCTAGAGCCTGCTCGCCACAACTACTGATCCCACATGCCGCAACTACTGAAGCCCACGCACCTAGAGCCTGTGCTCTGCAACAAGAGAAACCACGGCAATGAGAAGCCCACACACTGCAATGAAGAGTAGCCCCTGCTCGCCACAACTAGAGAAAGCCCACGCGCAGCAACAAAGACCCAACGCAACCAAAAAAATAAATAAAATTTAGAAAAGATTCCACATTAAAAATAAATAAATAAATGAATAAAGTGCTCGCAAATATGGAACTTCTAAAGAATGGGAAAAGAATATTCATAACAGCAAGTAACATTTATTGACTTATAAGCCAGATGTTGACCTTATGCATTATTATCTCACTGAATTCTTATGACTTTTAAGTACCAGTTATTATTCCCATTTTATAGATAACAGATCTAAAGCTTAGGAAAATTAATTAACTTGCTCTGGTTATACAACAGTAGAGATTTAAATCCTGGCTTGCAGCCTCCAGAATCTATCCTCTCTATGCATATTCTTCAACATAAAACAAACTCTCTACATTCTTAGGGGATGTTTTCTTCAAGTTCAACAAAAAGCAAATCCTCTGAATATCATTTTGTTGTGAAGTAACAACAGCCAGTGTTATCGAGCAATTACTATATGCCAGGCACTGTACCAACAAGCACTATATATAGATTAGCTCATCTGTATCCTTACAGCAACTCTATGAAATTTGTACCATTATCATTCCCACTTTACTGAAGTGAAAACTGGACACACAGAGTATTGGTAACTTGCCCACGGAACACAGCCAAAATATAAACACAGGCAATCTGATGCCACAGTTAAAGCCCTCACCTGCTCAGCAATAAATGTAACCTAGTCTCTTTTTTCATTCCTATATTAGGAAGCATTAACACTTCCTCTACAACCTTACAAACATAACTCATTTAGCTAACTCAGAAAGAACAAATTGAAGATCTATGACAAGGGTCTAAATCTAGTCCCCAAAGTAGATTTTGTTTGGCTTGCAAGAATTTTTCCTAACTCTTCCCTTGAATTTGAATTCTGAGTAAACATTTCAAAATGAAAAGATTTCACATAAAAAGTGTCTCTTGAAGAGTTGTAAAAAATCTGGCATCACTGGACCCATATCTCCACATGGGAACAATTAGTCCCCTCTACTCCCTATGTATTCCCAGATCCTGAGGCCAAGGGTACTTGTTTTAACTGACACTCAACACGGAGGTGCAGTTTTGTCTGTCCAATTGTTTTGTTGTCATTTTTTACATCTGGCCAGTTTTTCTCATTAACATTACTAGCTACACCCTAAAGTCATTTGTGTTGTGACCCCAGAGGTGCACCCTTTCTTTATGTAAGAAGGTAAACTTCACCCTACACATAGCATAGCGTTTGCCACACTCAGATATACTAAGTTGCTAATTCTTTTCTTTCCTTTTCTCTTTCCTTTCCTTTCCTTTTCTTCCTTTCTTTGTTTTTTAAGTCCCTCTTTTAGCAAGGCACATGAAATTGAATGGCATTTTCTGCACGTGGGTTTGTTTGGGATTCATCTCTTCTAACAGATAGTCAATTTGAAGTATTCTTCCCTTGTAAGTCAAAATTGGCTAGGTACCTATTAGAATATATAAGGTTAAACAACCTCAGGGGTACCATTCAGCATATGATTCTACTGCAATAAGAACTTGCCAACGGTAACAAATTTTACTTATTTATTTTTTTGGTTGCCATGATCCGTACCAGATGGCCTTTAAATATGTCCATTAGTCATCAAATTGTTCAGTCCTGTAAATATTTCTGTGGGGGAAGAAACAAGAGACATTATTCTTAATTAAGTTTCTCAAGTTTGACTAAATCAAATGTTACTTCATAACACATGAATCTAAATTCAGTGCTAGCATACTTTAATGTAAGATAAAACAGATCCCTGTGTTCCAATCAGCACACATCCTTTTGTACTAAGGATGCACTGGAAGTTCTCAAGAGACTTGTGCACTGCACAGGAGAGCATTAACCGTTACTGATGATGTCAGAGAGGCAGAACGGCTCCTTTGCGTGGGACTCATTTACCTACCAGTATCTTTTTTTAAATTTATAAACGTGACAAAGAATTCAGTTTCATAAGTAGAGCACAAAACACTTCTGCAGCTATAGCTGCCTTCTCCTTTAAATATTCTTGTTGAGTTGGGGGCGCAGGCCATGAGCCTGGTCCTGCAGTCATTTAGCAAGGTGGGGATTTCTGTCCTAACTTACGGAGTAAGTTCGAGATGAGGGCCTGAACTTAAAGGCTATCTCCATAATATGCCAATTCAAAAATTAATAAACTCTCTTCTTCCTCTTCAGTGAAGTTTTTGAGGAACTGGTTTGAAACTAATATCCCAGACTTGACTAAATTTCAAAAGTCTGTTTGTTTTTTTAATAAAGTATGAATCACTGGCTGACTTAAGTACTGAAAGATCTTTCCATTACCTTTGTAATGCTTCCTTTGTGGGTCTGTGCATTATTATTTTCTGCTATTTTCAAGAGGAAGTTGTTATTGAATGAAGGATGGTAGGGTGCCATATTTAAGACCAAATATTCAGTGCCAGGCACTGGGCTTGGATGGATGTGGTCAGAAGGCGGGGATCTGCCTTTCCTTCTTTCTTGCAACTAATCAACATACTTTTTAATGAGAGGTCCTCTTTTGTAGGGATTTTTTTTCCTGTTTATACTTCCACATCCTCAGGCAGAGTTATTCCCGAAGTATTTCAATACATATTTTGTTAAATGCCTCCCTATGACTTCAGAGGCAGGAGTTATTAACTACACATGAACGTGGCTCAGATCCAGAACACGCAGTTACAAAATAAATATCCTCTTTCTTGATAAGTAAAATCTACAGGAAATGTCTAGATTTTCACTCCAAAATTACACTGAACTTTATCTTTTGTGTCGTTCACATAGAAGCATTTTCTCCCATAGCACAATCAAATTTTCAAGTGATTCTTATGTTTTCCATTTCAAATGTTCAAATACTTATAGTAAAATGCCCATAAACATACCCCTTGCTATAATAAAAGTTTTGGTATCCTTGTCTTTAAGCCTCTCAGCTGTATAATTATAGTACTTAAAGTGGAATCTACAATCATATAATGTTATTGTATAATGGAAAAACTTATGGGAAATTTTCCTAAAGATCGTGAAAGAATGTTAAAACATTCTCTCATTTATATAATTCTGTTCAACTGAGTTTACAGTAACCTAGAGGGCTTCTATAAAATATACACTATACACTGCCCCCTCAATCCATCTCAACTATATAATTTGAAAGCCATTAACAAAAGAAACACAGTTGCTTAAAAACATTTTAATGTTTTTTATTTTGGGGTATACAAGCTATAATAAAATACAGCTTAATCATAACAAGACTATTTGAATTTTTAAATATGCAATTTAGCACTGAAAGAAGTACGATGTACTGAGTAGCTTATATTCAAATATTTTAACTTCTCATCTAAAATAATAACAGTTTTCTTTGATCAGTGTCCCCAAACTCCCCATGAACTATCAATTCACAGCTTCATAATTTTCTTCTAGCTGAAAAGGATCAAAGCATTCTTATGTTTGCTAGAAGTCTTTGATACTGCTGCACAAACAGGTGGTGAATTTATTTCATAGTTATTAAACTGTTTCTTGCTGTCTTGAGCTTAGGAAGAAGTGGTTTATTTTAACAAGGTGCTTACAGACTGGCTTTCCCTTCCCCAGTTTTTAATCTTCTTTACAAGGTTTCCCACAGTGATGTGCACTACACCATGGAAATGAAATAAGGGCTGAAAAAAAGATGAGGGCCATGCTCCTCTGGGTGTGAGAGAACACACTGGATGCCGTCCCCGTCGCATCACTCCAAGGAAGTGAGGCCCAAGCATGCCCAGTAGATCTTGCTCACCTTCTATCTCCATTACTGAAGTTATATGACCTAACCTTGAGTTTTATCATTAAAAAAAGTTGAATTTTTAATAACAATTATCATTGAAGAGTTAGGGGGAAAAAAAGCATTGAAACCCACCAACTTAAACACTCTTTCTAACATTAAAAGTAAGAGCAAAAATAGTCATTCTATACATGATACAAAGGATAATGAGAGATTACTACAAGCAACTATATGTCAATAAAATGGACAACCTGGAAAAAAATGGACAAATTCTTATAAAAGCACAACCTTCCAAGACTGAACCAGGAAGAAATAGAAAATATAAACAGACCAATCACAAGCACTGAAATTGAAACTGTGATTAAAAATCTTCCAACAGGGCTTCCCTGGTGGCACAGTGGTTGAGAGTCTGTCTGCCGATGCAGGGGACACGGGTTCGTGCCCCGGTCCGGGAAGATCCCACATGCCACGGATCGGCTGGGCCTGTGAGCCATGGCCCCTGAGCCTGCGCTCCGCAACGGGAGAGGCCACAACAGTGAGAGGCCCGCGTACCGGAAAAAAAAAAAAAAAAAAAAAAAAAAAAAATCTTCCAACAAACAAAAGCCCAGGAATAGATGGCTTCACAGGCGACTTCTATCAACATTTAGAGAAGAGCTAACACCCATCCTTCTCAAACTCTTCCAAAATATAGCAGAGATAGGAACACTCCCAAACTCATTCTATGAGGCCACCATCACCCCGATACCAACACCAGACAAAGACGTCACAGAAAAAGAAAACTACAGGCCAATATCACTGATGAACATAGATGCGAAAATCCTCAACAGAATACTAGCAACAGAACCCAACAGCACATTAAACGGATCATACACCATGATCAAGTGGAGTTTATCCAAGGAATGCAAGGATTCTTCAATATACACAAATCAAACAATGTGATACACCATATTAACAAATTGAAGGATAAAAACCATATGATAACCTCAATAGATGTAGAAAAAGCTTTTGACAAAATTCAACACCCATTTATGATAAAATCCCTCCAGAAAGTAGGCATAGAGGGAACTTACCTCAACATAATAAAGACTATATATGACAAACCCACAGCCAACATCATTCTCAATGGTGAAAAACTGAAACCATTTCCACTAAGATCAGGAACAAGACAAGGTTGCCCACTCTCACCACTATTATTCAACATAGTTTTGGAACTTTTAGCCACAGCAATCAAGAAGAAAAAGAAAAAAAAGGAATCCAAATCGGAAAAGAAGTAAAACTGTCACTGTTTGCAGATGACATGATATTATACGTAGAGAATTCTAAAGATGCCACCAGAAAACTACTAGAAATAATCAATGAATTTGGTAGAGTAGTGGGACACAAAATTAATGCACAGAAATCTCTTGCATTCCTATACACTAATGATGAAAAATCTGAAAGAAAAATTAAGGAAACACTCCCATTTACCATCGCAACAAAAAGAATAAAATACCTAGGAACAAACCTACCTAAGGAGACAAAAGACCTGTATGCAGAAAACTATAAGACACTGATGAAAGAAATTAAAGATGATACCAACAGATGAAGAGATATACCATGTTCTTGGATTAGAAGAATCCACATTGTGAAAATGACTATACTACCCAAAGCAATCTACAGATTCAACGCAATCCCTATCAAACTACCAAATGGCATTTTTCACAGAACTAGAACAAAAAAATTCACAATTTGTATGGAAACACAAAAGACCCCTAATAACCAAAGCAACCTTGAGAAAGCAAAATGGAGCTGGAAGAATCAGGCTCCCGGACTTTAGACTATGCTACAAAGCTACAGTAATCAAGACAGTATGATACTGGCACAAAAACGGAAATATAGATCAACGGAACAGGACAGAAAGCCCAGAGATAAACCCTCGCCACCTATGGTCAACTAATCTATGTCAAAGGAGGCAAGGATATACAATGGAGAAAAGACAGTCTCTTCAATAAGTGGTGCTGGGAAAACTGGACAGCTCCATGTAAAAGAATGAAATTAGAACACTCCCTAACACCATACACACAAATAAACTCAAAATGGATTAAAGACCTAAAGTAAGGCCAGACACAATCAAACTCTTAGAAGAAAACATAGGCAGAACCCTCTATGACATAAATCACAGCAAGATCCTTTTTGACCAACCTCCTAGAGAAAGGGAAATAAAAACAAAAATAAACAGATGAGATCTAATGAAACTGAAAAGCATTTGCACAGCAAAGGAAACTATAAACAAGATGAAAAGACAACCCTCAGAATGGGAGAAAATATTTGCAAATGAAGCAACTGACAAAGGATTAATCTCCCAAATATACAAGCAGCTCATGCAGCTCAATATCAAAAAAGCAAACAACCCAATCCAAAAATGGCCAGAAGACCTAAATATACATTTCTCCAAAGAATATATACAGATTGTCAACAAACACAAGAAAGGATGCTCAACATCACTCATCATTAGAGAAATGCAAATCAGAACTACAACGAGGTATCACCTCACACTGGTCAGAATGGCCATCATCAAAAAGTCTACAAACAATAAATGCTGGAGAGGGTGTGGAGAAAAGGGAACCCTCTTGCAGTGTTGGTGGGAATGTAAATTGATACAGCCACTATGGAGAACAGTTTGGAGGCTCCTTAAAAAGCTAAAAATAGAACTACCACATGACCCAGCAATCCCACTACTGGGCATATACCCTGAGAAAACCATAATTCAAAAAGAGTAATGTACCACAATGCTCATTGCAGCACTATTTACAATAGCCAGGTCATGGAAACAACCTAAATGTCCATCGACAGATGAATGGATAAAGAAGATGTGGCACATATATACAATGAAATATTACTCCACCATAAAAAGGAATGAAATTGAGTCATTTGTAGTGAGGTGAATGGACCTAGAGTCTGTCATACAGAGTGAAGTAAGTCAGAAAGAAAAAAACAAATACCGTATGCTAACACATATATATGGAATCTGAAAAGAAAAAGAAAAATGTTTCTGAAGAATCTAGGGGCAGGACAGGAATAAAGACGCAGCCATAAAGAATGGAATTGAGGACACGGGGTTGGGGGGAAGGGTAAGCTGGGACAAAGTGAGAGAGTGGCATGGACATATATACACAACCAAAGATTAAACTGATAGCTAGTGGGAAGCAACTGCATAGCACAGGGAGACCAGCTTGGTGCTTTATGACCACCTAGAGGGGTGGGATAGGGACGGTGGGAGGGAGATGCAAGAGGGAGGGGATATGGGGATATACGTATATGTATAGCTGATTCACTCTGTTATACAGCAGAAACTAACACAACAATATAAAGCAATTATGCTCCAATAAAGATGTTAAAAACATACAATAAAAAACAAAAAAACAGTAATTCTGTCATTCAGCAAAAATAGAACTAAAATCTTAACCTATATCATTTGAAATATGTGCCACTAATCGGGAATAACAATTTATGTTTCAAGGGAATTACCACTGTTACGTCAAGATTATTACGAAATATTTACTGGGTACCAGCACTGACAGGTATTTTATGTCATGGCTCAAGTTTGTGTTGCACGACTTAAGGAAACTATATAGAGGCAGATTTGTAGAACTAACAGCCCAAAGAAATTAGCAGTGGAGGTAAATAACACACATTCATATTCCAAAAGCAGTTAGACATTTTCTTAGAACAAACAAATATAAAATGGTAGACCCAACTAGGTGCTTGGGATTTAAATAAGACAAACGGATTCTTATTAGTAATACTTGCCTATGTCTTTATAGGAGTATTGACAAGAAATGTACCTTATTGTTGCTAAAGCATTTTAAAGATGAAATGTGCTCTATGACTACTAAGTACTACACAAATACTAACTGTTAAATGAGTAATCCGTTTTGCTACTCTTTACTTGATTCTACTGAATTTAATATTTATTCCTAAATAGAGGAATTATGTGAATTATCTTATTGGAAGATGATTCTTTTGAAAATCATTTTTTTTAGTTTTTGAAATGGAATTTTTAAAGTCAGTATATATGCATTAATTTTACTTTTTAAAAGTTTTGCTTCCCATTATGATGAATTTCTATTATCATAAGACTAAATCTCTCAAACAGTGAAGAAGTCATGCAGATACCAAAACCTGGATCATTATACAAGTAACTCATGGCAATGTGTAAAATTCTAGTGATAAATCAAACAATGTACTTTCAGTCCAGTAATTCCACCAAAAGACTGTTACCTCTTTTGAAATGACATATTCCTAAAGATTTGGTAAAAATAGAAACCAAACAGAAAAATAGGACCTTAAGTCTTTAAATATACTATTCATAAACGTACAAAAGGTGTAGATTTAGTAGTGATTATTTATTGTTACTTAAAAATACATCAAGGTCAACATCAAACCTTTTAAAATTCCTTTAACAAAATAAAACTATAAAATAATCAGTGGTTCCTATAACAGAATATCAGAATATCCTTAAAAGAAGCTGGCCATTTTATCTTTCAATATGATTTTCAGGGAAATTTATGTCTCTATCAGTGCATTCAAAATTAATGGCCCATGCTTGACCAGCTGGTGATTTCCACTATCATAGTGGCCGGCAGATGACTGCTTCGTTGATTCAGGGATGGATACCAACTGGGAAGGCAGCTTCTAGATTGGTCACCCTGGCTTACATCTAGCAAAATACTGTACTGATTACTGCTCTTTTGGCATGGTGGAAATTGTATTCTATTTCATGATTTCTTCATCAATGATTAAAGAAAAGATAAGTTGAATGGCAGAGATGAAAGAATGATATTGTTAAATATGAGTGGAGTTATTCAAACATAATAGAAAAATATGCCTTAAATTATTTGATCAATTAAGTTAAGGTTAAAAAAATAAGGTAAAACTTCTTCCATAAATAATAATATAGCACTAACATATGCTGTCTTTGTTCTAAGTAGGCCACAGATTTGTTTTAAGATATTTAAAAAAATACTATTAACCATTTCATTCCGATTTAGCTGAATTAACATTTTAAGATGGCCTACTTTATTTCTTGCTCCTGAAACTTTGTAATTATCTCCTTCTCTTTTTATAAAATATCAAAAATTTTCTTGCTACCAAAGAGGTCAACATCTTTTATCAGTAAGTTTTATCTTAACCAAATGCTAATTTTCAAATCAGAAAAATAAATGGATTAAGCAGTATTAATTTGCCAAAAAGAATAAAACTGTGATAAAATTTCCCTTTCATTTTGATATTTAAATCACTATTAGTATTACATTATAATGAGGTAAAGGTTCATTAAGGCAGCCTTTGTTATGTAAAAACACAACACACTAGAGGGGAAATTCTTTATTGAGTTACAATTATCCTCCAAGGTATACAGCAAATGAGATATCATTAAAATATTTTAGTTTAATTATGCAATGTGTTCCAATACATAATCAAAATACATATGCACACAACCTAAGCATTTTACTCACTTCTAAAACCTGAATATTTCTCCTAATGAGAAAGTCAACATTAATAAAATTATAGAAAAAGTCTAAGGAGAAGCAATCACACTTTTATGCACATAAAACAGTATTTCCTAAACTAATTGGAGAGGGCATCTGATTACTGAGCAGAATTCTCCCCACACATACAGTTTCAGTTTCTCTCAATCCTACATTCCTATTGCTCCACACCAATCCAATCAGTACATTATTCTGCTTTTTGCTTTCCCCCAAATGAAACCCGATATTTTGAGTTGCCTGTCCCCTCACATTTTCCCCACAAATTAATTTATTTGAATCTGAGACTTAATGGTAGTCAATGGTTACTCCTGCTTTTCTTTCTACCCGTACATTTCTTTTTTCTCTATTCTTCCTATCAAAATTTCCCAAGCGTATGATTTGTGTAGGGCACCATATCTGCTGTAACAGAGACACACCTCAGTTGCCCGCAGCTGGGTGGCACAGGAGTACTGTGCACTCAATGGCCATGTGACTTCTTCTAACCAATGAAAGGGGGACAGAAGTGAATTGTGTCAATCCAAGCTGACGTTTCAAAAGCCATTGCTAGTTAACCACACTCAGTTTTCCTGTTTCTTTCTATGTTACCCGTGTGTCTTCTACTCAGTGACTGGTGATGTTCAGAGAGACTACTTCCATCAGCCTGAATCCAAACACTCCCTGAGGAAGGCAGAAGGCAAAAGAAGGAACAGTCCCCCTCACAGGGACTTGAATTTAGAAACTGTCCAAAGATGTACATGAAAAGACAATGTTAAAGCAGAAGAACTAGATAACTCTAATGGGCAAATTCAATTACTTCCCAGCTACTCAGCGGGATGGAGGGTTATGAAGTTTATACGAGTTACAGAGAAAAAAGGTTGTATATTTCAATATACACTCCCATGCCTACACCTACCCAAGGCATTATGTTTGTGGAAGCCTCATATTCATCGCCACTTAGAAAAAAAAGCTCCTTTTTCTTTTTTTCTTTAAATCCAGTGAGAGTGGAGCATCATCCTACCTGTTCCAACATGACATACTCAATAAATATTAAGCAAATGCATGGGAGCAAGGGATGCAAAGAAATACATCACACAGTTCTCCAGGGTCTCACAGTAAAGTTTAAGAAGAACTATACATACCAAATTTGGATATACATAAAGTTTTAGAAAAAGAAAATAAACTTTTTAAAAAGAATTTTTAAATCAAAGTACTGTAGTATGTACACATAGTTAAAAGTCAAATAGTACTAAGATCCTACAATGAAAACAGCAGTCTTTGCCCAACTACCACAAGTCCTACTCATCACATATAACACTTTGGCACTCTTTTAGCAGACTATTCTGGTATTTACCTTCATTTTTCCAAATGTGTTGATGTTCTCATTGACCAATTCACAGATCTATTCATTATCTATTGGCTTCCTACTTTCGAAGATGAGGACTAAGTCTCTTACAGTCCCTTCCAATCCCACCAGCATTCCAAAAGACACGCCACAATTTTTAGTAAAATCAATATTTAAATTGTTAAAGCTATATAAACACTGTTTCCCACTGAACCAAGTAACTGTCTTATGATTGTTAACTTTCTTGTATACCTTTTTATTTTTATGGAGTTCAGGAACTAGAGCATGGTTCCTGAACCATGCGTGGAATATCTTTATTTTAGCATCATCCTTCATTGTGTTTGGCTGAATATAGATTTACAAGATGAAAATCACTCCTAAGAATTTAAAAGGTATTACTCCTCTATCTTCTTTCTTATAATCCTGTTGTTGAGAATTCAGGTACCATTCTGATTTTTCAGACTTTATTACTAATCTCTCTCAATACCTCCCCAGTCTGGAAGCTTTAAAATATTTCTCTTTAGCTTTCTGTTCTGAATTTTTACTGATGTTCCCTAATATGAGTCTTTTCTCATTCATTCTCCTGGGCACTGCTCATTCAACTTGCTAGGTCATTTTAATCTAAAGACTTATGAACTACTATGTTGATAAATATTCTTAAATATTTCTTTGATAATTTCTTTTCTTCAATAATCTGGGTTATTTTAAAGAACTTTTTCTACTTTCTAGTTTCAACCTTTTCTATTTTCTCTTCCTTTCTACACTGTTTGTTCCAGCTGAGTTCCTTTTTTTCTTTCTTTTTTTTTTTAATTCTCTCTTTCAAGTTAGACATTTCCCTAAGTCCCCCATCCACCTGGGGGTTTTCAATTCTCTAGAGAAGAGTCACCCATATTCTGAAAGGGTGAAGTATGCTGCTAACATTCAGGGAGCAGGGCAGGGAGAGGGGGCCAGAAGAGATTCCCACATTATTCGCCGATTTTAGCGCCACACAGCATCCCTACTTTGCATGGCACTGGTATCACCAAGGCTTGAAGCTTTCATGTGGTTTTTGAAGCCAAACAGCTTGATTCTCATGGGTCTTTCCTCTCTAGGGCACTTATATGAAACAGCTCCTGCTGTACTAAGTCTGTTATCAGTCCTCTACTTTCCGCTTTCCGAAGATATATTAATCTCTTACTCGCTGTGGAATCTTTCCTTTATATTTGCAAGTTTATAACTTTTAAAATTCTTTTAACATCCTTTTTAGAGGAGGTCAAGAGACAAAATCATGTACCCAATCTGCCACATTGAACCTGAAGTCCCAGAAATACAATTTTAAAGTGGATTATCTGGAGATTATCTAGTCCAATTTCCTCATTTAATAGCTGAGGAAAGAAACAAAGGTAGGTTAAATGCTCTGCTCAAAGTTCCTTCTCCAAATTCAGAGCAGAACCAGGGGTAACATGTCTCCTGCCTATCAGTCCAGTGTTACGATGACTCCTTTCTAAGGAGTCTTTCTAAGACTTTCGTTGACGTCTTTCTAAGAAAAGCATTTTGTTGGCCTTCTGGATGAGAGACAAGAAATACACCACTGAACCATCCATGAATAACATATTTAAAGGGAAAACTAATAACCAGGGAAGTATACACTGAATGCTGTGTGTCAGAAATAATAAGCAACACTCGTTGAGAGAAGGGAAGATCCCTGAGGGTTAGGATGATTTCAAAAGGCTCCATGAAGCAGCTGAGATTTGAATTTGATCTTGCGGCAGGAACTCCAGGTAAGGGGCGACTAAGGGCAGTGTGTTGGCAGAGGATCTATACTGGGAGCAGTGAGGGACTGGTGCCTCACAGACTTTCACCAAGGCTGCTTTCATGAAAGGTAGAAACCTCTCCTGCAACGAGTCCTTTTCCCACCCCGTGTTCTGACAAGCACCCAGGATACGCAAAACACCAGAATCACTGCTTGCTCTTCTGGACTCTGTCCATCTGTACAAGTGAATAAGATGATGTTGACTCTTACTCTCTGAAGTTTGTACTGTGGAATCAATGGATAGTTTTTCATTTTTTATTATAGTTACATTATCTGATAGCCATTTTCAGACTATTCAACCTGAAATTTATGACTCAGCTTCAATATTTCTAGGTATGACACTGTGTTTAAGGACTCAAACAGTAGTTATAGGACAAAAATAGTACTAGATGAGGTAGAATTTTTTTTTTTTTTTTTTTTTTTTTTTTTTTTTTTGCGGTATGCGGGCCTCTCACTGTTGTGGCCTCTCCCGTTGTGGAGCACAGGCTCCGGCTGCGCAAGCTCAGCGGCCATGGCTCATGGGCCCAGCAGCTCCGCGGCATGTGGGATCTTCCCGGACCGGGGCACGAACCCATGTCCCCTGCATCAGCAGGCGGACTCTCAACCACTGCGCCACCAGGGAAGCCCGAGGTAGAATTTTTAAAATTCAACTGAAAGGCACCAAAACATCCATAATTTGGCACTTTTCTTTCTTTCTATGTCATATGCCAAAAGAAAGCAGAAAGCAGGAATAAACACTTTAACAATCAATAAAAGTTTCAAATAATGTATTCAATACTCCTCTCTCTCAGGAAAATAACTAAATATTTAACTCTAAATAGTAAGACAGTGGTAAAACGCAGCATCACTTATTTTTGTTGTTGGTATTTCAAGGCAGTTTTCATAACTAAAATATCACTAAACCTCCACTGCTCCCTGACCTTGGCATATACACTGTCTCCTTCAATGGAAAAGGGCTAGTTTCTACTTAATTTCATCAACCTAAGTATAAAGGTGTAACTGGATTTTTCACAATAAAACAATGCTTTCAATTAATGAGGCATAAACAAACAAAAAGCACTTACTCTTTGGCAAAACATTTCCATACACTTTCAGTTTTTTTGCTTATCTAATTCCATTGAAATTGTAAGAATATTTAAGGATTTTAAATATGTGTGCTTTAACCATTTGTTCAGAATTGCAGTGGGGGGTACTTCCCTGGTGGCACAGTGGTTAAGAATCCACCTGCCAATGCAGGGGACATGGGTTCGATCCCTAGTCCAGGAAGATCCCACATGCCTTGGAGCAACTAAGCCCGTGCGCCACAACTATTGAAGCCCGTGTGCCTAGAGCCCGTGTTCCACAACCAGAGAAGCCACCGCAATGAGAAGCCCATGCACCGCAATGAAGAGTAGCCCCTGTTACGTAGAATACAATTAGACTGTATTTTGATGAAACTATAATTTAATTGAGAGGAAGAAAGAGATAGATTTTTCAAATCCCTTTAGGTTTAGTAATAGCAGTAGACCTGAGAATCCTATAACTGTGGATTCACTAGTGGTCAAGAAACATTCTTGAATTTGCTCTTGAAGCAAGCTAATTCAAGTCTATGTATCATGTCCAAGTTTGCTCTGACACAGAATTTTCCACCACTCACTCTGATTACAAGCATTTAAAGGAGAACAACAAAACCTATTCTTGTCCTCTTTACCTCAAAGGGATTCTGGGAGGACAAAGGAAGACAACAACCATGAAAGAGCTCTGCATATTTTACTTTTAAAAACTTACTCCCATGAGGATCAATCATACGGAGAGAAACTGCTCTAAAAAGACCAATATACTCTAGCATCAATCTTGCAGTGTCAAAATCTGGTCTGTGTCCACCCACTGAGCTACTCCAGCACTTTTAAAAGGTCAAAAAGCAAACTAGGAGATAGGAATATCTTGGAGGCTGTTTTTGAAGCAAAATTAGACTAGGTAAGCAAAATCAAAAGCTTGCTTAGCCCAAGAATCCTCTGACTATAGATCTTATATCAATGCTTGAGTCCAGACCCACTCAGTCAAAAACTGATGGGAACGGTACAAGGAACATATGATTTTAAAGTTCTTCAGGTTAAGAAACTCTGCTCTCCAAGTCATTGTTCTTACTGAAGCCTATCTGCTCAGGTCTAGATGGGTCAGGTCAGAGGCAAAGTCAGGAAGCTGTTTCCAGCAGAAAGTCTTCGGGATTTAGGTCACTTTGGGTCTTCCGAAATCTGAGTTTAATTCCTGCAACCCCATAACACAATGTTGTTCAAATTCTAGAATCATCCAGACCTTAAAATGCAGATTCCAGGGTCCACATTTAGTGGACACATTTAGATTCCAATTCAGTAACTTTGGTGAAGGCCCTGGAATACGTATTTTCTATTGCAGGTTGGGTGAAGATTAATTTAAAAAAAGGATGGCCTAGGAGTTTTGATCACTCTGCAACAGGCAGAGCATTCCAGGTTTTGCAGAAGTCTGACCATCATCTTAAATTTGATGTATAATGATCCATTCTAGTGACCAGATCCCCAAACCAAAAGGATCTCCTCAAGGCCATTTGGGACCAAAGTATAACTACTATTCCCAGATACCTCTCCCTCCTTGATCTTCCTTCCCTGGGTCTTCATTTTCTTGTGCCAACCACATCTACACTGGTCTACAACACATGGTGTATGTACTGAAGAACCATTTCATTTGTACTCATCTAGGATTCTGTATCTTGTTTCTAAATGTGGTATCAGGATGAGAATAAAAGGCTCAGAGGCTACCATGAGGGCACAGGTGGGGTTTTGATGTATAAGGGAAACGAGATATAGCCGGACAGTGTTCCAGTCACAGTCCTCTGTCCCCACACCCATCCCCTTCCAACAATGAAACACTAAAATCTCTCAATGTTAGTGCGAATGAAACAGAGCAATATGACAAGAGAAGGCCTCCTGAGCACACAGTAAGTGCACTTCAGTTCTCCCTGACCCCTCCTTAGTCCAGACCACAGTATGTTCAAGGATGCATACGGCCTTTACAACCATCTCCTTGGCAAGAGCAGAAGCTTCATACGGCCTAAAAGGAACATGAAATGTCAGGGGTGTCCCACCTTGCACAATTACAAAAAAAACCCACTATTTGTTTTGCACAACTTTGCTCATTTTCCATGCAATATGTTTGTTCCCACAAGGCAGAAAACTCTTCTATTAGTTGAGTGATAATAAGGTAAACTTGGATAATTACCTAACCATCTAAAAATATTAAAAACAAATCAACGTATATCCAAATATAAGTTATGATAGTTGATAAACATAGAAGATGCAGACAATTGACAAAGGACTTGTTAACTAGAAGCCAATTTATATATGTCTACTCTGAATCCAATAATTTTTTTTCTGGAAAATAATATGTTCATTAATGACTTTCATTTGATTAAAATGTGTTCAAATTTCTATTCAAAACCAAAACTATTTTAAGGTGAAGAAAACTGTTTCTGAAACTAAATGACTGAAAATAGAAGCAAAAAGAATTATTATGCATAAAAGTGCTAAATGTCTTTAGTGTAGCATCTACACCATCAATGAACTACACAAGTAGCACTAATTTTCACAAAGGTATACAGTGCTAATTCTCAGCTTTGGGAGTTGGTGAAGACATCACACATTTGTGCTCAAGAAAAATGCCTCTAAAATGTAATAATGGCCTCTCTCTTCCTACCATCTTAAGGTTCCTGCTGCTAGTTATTACTAGGCCTGGTTTTCTTGACTATTTCTGTGATCACGACAGTTCAACAAGAGTAACTGGCTTTCTGGTACTTTGTCAAAATCCTTTGACGTATTGCCAGTGCCATCTGTACAAAAAGGGTCCTTGGGGGCTTCCCTGGTGGCGCAGTGGCTGAGAGTCTGCCTGCCGATGCAGGGGACGCGGGTTTGTGTCCCGGTCTGGGAGGATCCCACATGCCGCGGAGCGGCTGGGCCCGTGAGCCATGGCCGCTGAGCCTGCACGTCCGGAGCCTGTGCTCCACAGCGGGAGAGGCCACAGCAGTGAGAGGCCCGCGTATCGCAAAAAAAAAAAAAAAAAAAAAAAAAGGGTCCTTGGCAAAACAAATAAGCTATAGACTAGGAACAAAATGGTCAGTACAATAATCTACTTATATGTTAGTCTTGATAGTAATTAACTGGTTGCTGGCCAACTGCGATTGACTAATTCAATTATCTGCCTGATGATAATGAAGGTGGTATATCCTTACTTCTCCCCTCACCTTCACCTTCATTATCAATGCCCTGCCTTCAAAACATATCTATGCACATAATGTGGACCTGTTAAATTTGTTATGTTCCATGGTCCACGACTACAAGTCTAACCACCACCAAGTACTTCAAAACATAAGCCCTGGCTTACAAGAGGGATTTAATAAAAGCATGTGCTTGGATCAGACACTCATCAATCAATCACCATTTCTAGAAAAGTAAACAGTGGCACACATTCACTGTGCATCAACAGCTACCAAATGTATATACAATGGGCAACATCAACGATATCTCCTAAGGGCCCTGGGGTCCCTTCCAGCTAAGATCCATGATTTTGATTCTGTGGCTCCAGGCAAACAGTTAAAGCTCTAGAAATGTATATCTCTGCCATGGTCATAACATATAAATCAGACAACAGGACTGGAAGACTTTTTATTACAGCATAATAATGGCTCTCATTTCTTGAGCACGGACCATGTGGTGATGTTCTGCTTCTTCCTTTTTCACTGCTATATCCCTAACATCCAGAACAATGTCAAACAGAGAGCAGGTGCTCAGAAATATTTGTTGAATGAATGGATGGGTGGATGGATGACTGCTTTATTGCCTGACAACATCCTATCACTTAGGCTTTATTATTATCCTTATTATCGAAATGAGAAAACTGATGCATATATGGTTAACTGACATGTCCCAGGTTACTTAGCTATTAAAAGAAAAGCCAGGATTTGAAACCACATTTTATAGGACCAAGTTCTATAAAATGCCAGAGTCTGCCCACTAAACCCACCACATGCACCACTTCTCATAGTGATAGGCCAGCAGAGGGGACTCCTCTCCTCCCTTTCCCAAACGAAAGCTCTTGTTCCTACTGCTCTGAATCACCAGGACACTTTATTTGCACTTCCCTTAGGGGTCTGGTCAATTTCTTCTTTATTTTATTGAAAGGAAGGAGAACTACCATTTATTAATTACCCATCGAGTTCCAAGCACCATGTGGGTACCTTATTCATACCTTGTCATGATCTACTGGCTAGGCATTTTGTTTTATCTCCCATTTCACTTCATGAATGAAGAAAATGAGAGTAAAATCTTTTGTCAGTATTTCCCAAACTTGCCCAATAATAACCTGGGGCGGGGGGGTGCTTAAAATAGTAGCAGGCCCTATTCCAAATCTTTTGACTCAGAATGTTCCAGAAAGAAGCCTGGATTTGTCTGACTCCCAAGCTAAGGGTTAACCCTTTTAGGGCAGGACCCATGTGTTTGGCATCTTTGTTCCCTTCATTGTACATACGAGGCCCCAAAAGTGTCTCATCTTTCTAAAATGCAACAGTTTATAAAGTACATTCATGTGATCCCCCAAAATAATCATAAGAAGCAAGCATAACAGATCTTAATACCCTCCTCTTATAGATGGGAAAAGTAAAGAAAAATCAAGTTCTATGGCTCCTGGCTAAAAGAAACAAAAGAGGGAGAAAAAAAGAAGGTTATGTGGAGAGAGAAAGATAGATGATGATTCAAAAACATTTACCCAGTTCTTCTTCTCTTCGGGTATAGCTTTCTTTTGATACATCCAGCAGGAAATCCTCTATATATTCTGCAAATCCCAGCATGAAGCAAGAGGTCTGTCAGGAGGATCATGCAGGCTATTTGTAATAGGCCCCTCAAAAATAGTATTTTTCATTGGTACTAATCAATAAAATCTTCACCATATTCTTATTCTCCCTATTACAGAACCAGTATTCTCTAAGATAAATTCTCAAAATAGGGCATCACGAGAGAATTTACAGGATGTGGTATGTATTTAAAGAAAAGAGCTCTGTAATTCTCTGACCAATTTCAGCTTTGAGTTTCTTTAGGATTTCCACTTAAATAAGTTTTCCTAGAAAAATTTTTCCCCTTATCATCTAAAGCACTCTCACTGGAATAGTCTTAGGAAGTAGTTTAGAGAGTTGAATGATATTAACCTAAATGTAATTTTACTATCTTTAGCTCACTCAAGTAGATAAATTTTCATAGCACAAGGGGTAAAAAATCCAATTTGCTTTTAAATTTTATTGCAAGTTTCCCCCAAATAAACAAAGAATTGAGCACCTTGCACCAACCAAAAAGGAAAAAAAAAGATTTTATAATAATCCCAGTGAGAGCATGCCCATTCCAAAAAGTGAACTTGCTCTTCTTATTTGGCAAGGAAACCCTGAGAGGGAAAACAACCCTAGAATTTGGAGAAGGGTTTCCTAATATGAAGTGAGATGCTGTGCCCTAAAATCTGAGAACCTTATACCCTTTGAGTGAAGGTTAAGTAAAACTGTGTTTAGGAGCTCAGTAAAGTGGGACTTGGGAGAAAAAGGATCGTCTACCTCTGAGTGATGGAATCAGAGCAACAAAACCAAACACAACCTTTCACCCTTGAAAGATGTGCCCCATGTTAATGTGGGACCCCACTCCCCACCCATAGCTAATTGGCCACTTGACTTAACGGTGCCAATCCAAATCTCTCTCCCTGGGAGTTTGAAATTGGGAAAATGACAAGATAGCTGAGTTGAAATTCACATAGAATTAGAGCCAAACTGACATAGGGTAAGTCCAAGCAAAGCCAGGAACAAGCTGAAATGACAAAAGGGTAGAGAAGCTAAAACATCACTTTGCAAATGAAAAGAATGGAGCAGACACAGAGATAAGTGATAGAAACCAGGCATCACCACATGAGCAACCTTGGCTCCTGACTGTCCTCTTCTATCCCCAAAGTCCTAGCTATATTTACTGACCTATTTGGGAATGTCCAATGCTCTGTCGTTTATATAAACGTTTTTATTTGCGATAATTTGAGTGGGTTCCTATGCCCTGAAACCAAACAGCTTTGACTAAGACAGGCAGCTTCATGGAAGGAGTGACACCTGAGCTAAATATCAGGTGTTCACCAGGTGGCCAATGGAGAGAAAGCATCCCAACTAGAGGAAACAGCTTATAGGTCAATCTTGAGGAAGGAGAAAGCAAGTTGAGTTCTAAGGACTACAATACAGCCAGGAACACTGGAAGGGGGAGGGGCAGGAATGAGGCTGAAGAGAAAGGCAGGAGCCAATGCACAAAGGACCTGTAATCCATGCCAAGGTATTTAGCCTTTATCCTGTAGCTGATGGGATCAGAGGTGTATTGTAGGAGATCATTCTGGCTGTGATGTGGAGGCTGAATGCAGGAGGCTGGGGGCAAGACTGGAGGCAGGAGGCCAGTGAGAAAGTGAGCTTCTCAAGGAGAGATTTGTGTGTCATTAGTTCCACCATCAGAGACTATTCTAAGGGAAGAAAAAAACAAAAACAGCAACAACTTGGTCCTAAGAAGCAAGTCAGCACAACACCCTGTGAAATGAGAGCTTTGCAGCTTGGCCAATGGCAGAGTTGTACATCATTCCACTTTTCATGCCTGATGTTTTAAAGAAGCAATGACAGCCTAAGGGCTTGTTGACCCACGAGCAAACCCACCAGAAAATGTGACCCAGAACATGATATAATACAGATCACAAAAGAAGCTCACACTGTGAAATACCACACAATTTCACACTTCATTTCCCCAGTTCACATACTCATTTATTAATTTCCCATCATAATATAAAGCCATATCAAGCTTTAGTTACTTCAGGAAACATGGCACCTTTCATAAAGCCTGATAAAAGCATTAATAATTTAAGGATGACTTTGAAAGAAGGGCATCTGAACCTCTCTGGCACAATGTTTTTGTTCTATTCAGAAATACAAAAGGGAAACCTGCATACCCCTGAATAAATGGAAGCTGTGAATGTTCTGATCTTAATTAGTTTAGATAACAGGACAAATCAAATCCCCAAATACTTAAATGGATGGAAATGGAGCTGTCAGGCCTGATGACAGTGTAGGCTGTGGTCACAATAAACTTCCTACCTTATCAGTAATTTCTCTTACACATGAATGAAGAAAGTAGACATCGCATGCACGACAAACAGCTGTTATAATTGCAACTGACTGCAAAGCACCAATTTAACTTTTTATACTTTGACTCTAGTTTTTCTCTTTCCACTCAAAATGCCTGTCAACTGTCTTCACTTATGGATGAGATTGCCAGGCTTAAGCTACACTCCAATAATGGATCCCTTTCTCTCTCATTCCATTTGCTGTTGGAGTGCAGGATCCTAACCACATCTGAAATGCTGTTTGTTGTAAGGTATTCTTTTAGTTACAAACAGCTATGTTAGAAGTCCCTTTCATCCTTGCTGCTCAGTGAGTGGTCCACGGATCACAGCTTTAGCATCACCTGGGAGCTTATTAGAAACAGGCAGTCTCGGGCCCCATCCAAGACTGAATTAGAATCTGCATTTTATCAAAATCTCCAGGTGGTCTTGTGATGATGAGAGGCACTGCCAGATATTTTTGGAAAACACAGTTGAGAAGAGTTTGACTAGAACCTAAGATCGGATCTCAATTTTCTTTGCTAGTCTGGAGAAGTGGCTTCCAAAGCCTGCATGTAAAAATTACTGCCATTTACCTTGAGTGGGACCTTCTAGGAAGATGGCAAGTGCTGTGCAAATACAGACAAGCCTGAAAGTCAGAGAGATCTGAGTTCAAATCTAAGCTCTGCTACTCATAGGCTGTGGGACTCTGGGCAAGTTACCTAAACACACTGTTGAGTCTTTTGTCCCTTTTCACTTAGTTGAGAAAAAACCACTAGGTTTTTGTTCGCTATTGTTCCTTTTTTTTTTTTTAAGATCACTGTAGACTCACTTATACAGAGTTCCTATATACCCTTCACCCAGTTTCCCCTGATGGTAACATCTTGCAAAACTCTAATACAATAGTACAACAAGGAAATATGTTCTCCCTCTCTTATAAGTTTGTCATTTCAAGCATGTTATAAAAGCAGGATCTTATAGTGGGTAATCTTCTAGACTGGCTTTTCACTTAGCATAATGCCCTTGGGATCCATCCAAGGTGTTTCATGTAACAATAGTTCATTCTTTTGTACTGCAGAGTCTTATTTCATAGTATAGATGTACTACAGTTTGTATAACTATTCACCTTTCGCAGGACATTTACATTGTTTCCAGTTTTAGGCTTCTACAAATAATGCTGCTATGAGTAAGCATGTACAGGTTTTTGTGTGAACATAAATTTCTATTTCTCTGGGATAAATGCTCAAGAATGTAATAACAGGGTCACATGATAATTTTGTGAAAATGTCCTACTCTTTCCCAAAGTGACTACACCACTTTACATTCCCACTAGCAATGTAAGAGTGATCCAGTTCTCCACATCCCTACCAATATTTGAGGTTATCACTAATTTTTAATTTTAGCCAGTGTGATAGGTATGTAGTATTTTCTCATTGTGCTTTTAATTTGCATTTCCCAAGTGGGTAGTGATGTTGAGCATCTTTTCATGTGCCTATTTGCCATCTATCTTTTCAGTGAAATGTCCATTCATGTCTTTTTTCCATTCTCTAATTGGATTGCTTGTTTTAACCACAATTTTGTGAGCTTTTGTGAATTTGAGAGCTCGTCAGATAATGTGGTTTGCAGATATTTTCTTCCAGTATGTAGCATGTCTTTACATCTTCTTCACAGGGAGTTTCGTGGAGCAAAGTTTTTAGATTTGATGAGGTCCAATTTATCAATTTTTCCTTTTATGGATTGAGATTTTAATGTCAAGTCTAAGAACTTTTTGCCTAGTTCTGAAGATTTTCTCATTTTTTGCTAAGTTTTCGAGTTTTATGTCTTACATTTAACTCTGTGATACATTTTGAGTTAATTTTTGTATAAGGTGTGAGGTTTAGGTTTTTATTTTTATTTTATTGCTTTTGAATGCCCATTTGCTTGAACCATTCATTTTGAGATGCACCCTAACTTAACAGTAACTTTGCAAAGAGAAAAAATCAAGTCATCACACTAATTGTACATATCAAATATAAGAAACCACAGTTCTAGAAACTAGAACCACCTAAAACCTAGTATCACTATGCATATCCAATGGAGAAATTATGTCTGGCTCAGAGTCTGACTCATAAAAGTCATTCAATAAGCCTGTGCATTAATTGTTTGCTTTTTCTCACGTTTGTAATTGTTTTGATTTAATAAATAATGATTAAATCATTACATTGTTGTTGTTGCCTTAAAATAATATAGCAATACTTGGAGTAAATTGTGGCAGACCACATCACACAACACTCCACATCAATCTCATTTACTTAAATAAAGTAACTTCTTTTAACAAATTTACATGTGTTCTTTAGTCCCTTTCAATGCATTTACATATATGTGAATATACATATACATAAATTTAGGTTGTATTTTGTGAAATTAAATGATCAATATTTTACCCTCTGTGTTTTTCTCCCATTTTTAAGTCCTTCCCCCACCCTGAGGTTAGTTGAATCATGACTTAATTTTTGTCAGTAATTTTTTAATCCATCAGGAATATATTTTTGTGTATTGCATGCAATAGGAGTCAAGTTTTATTTTTCACAAATAATTACCCAATTTGGGGTATGAATGAATGAAATATTATCTAGACAGTCTTGACACATGCTATGTACCTATATAAATTTAAGCATATTTTCCAGATGTTTATTCTTTTTCATTGACTTAACTATCATTTTTATTGTCAGATTTTAACTTTAGATATCTGACAGTTCAAGTTCTCCTTGTCTTATTTGTCAATATTTTGTTAGATACTATTATTTCTGCTTATTTTTCAAGACAAATTAATAAATCTGTATTTTCAAGTTCAAAAAAACAGTCCTAGTGAGTTTCTGATTATGAGCAAATTTATAAATACTTTTAGGACATGCTCTATATTTTTGCAACTGTTCATTTACACTCCTTAGTAAAGTTATGAAAAGCAGATTAAGAGAAATGGTTGAGAACATTCTCTAAACTTACTTTAAGCATTAAAATTCTCTTTTAACCTTTAAAGCACTTTAAGTTTTTACGTACACACAACAAAACTGACACAGTCTTCAAAGGACAGAAGAACCATGGACTGTGCATGTTCTGATAAGTACTTAGTTCTGATTAAAAAAAAGAAAAGAGGAAATAATGATTCTTATGCTACAACGTGGAGAAACAACACTGTGTGTGTGTGTGTGTGTGTGTGTGTGTGTGTTTGTAGGAGTTTGAGGGTGAGCAGATGGAGAGAGTAGAAAAAGCAAGCCTTGCTTCTGGGCCCTAGAATATATAAATAAACAGTATGTTATTACTCCAAGTGCAGAGGACAACTGTCATAATAAGTGCAAATTGAAACCATTTAATCTGGGAAAAAGAGTTCGTATAAACCCAGTAATTATGCTGAGTACAATTTGTTAGCATGAGTTGCCCAAAAGAATTAGGTAATTTCACTCTAAATAACTGAATTTTAATGAAGCTTATTGTGTGTTATTTCTTATTTCTATCCTAGTTTGTTTACTATTCACAATGACAAAATTGTCTTAAAAAAAAAACAGCTCAATGACAGACACTATTCCTATACTGAAAGGGACAAGGTAAAATCAAGTAAAGAATATGTTTCTTCTAACTTTCCAACAATTAAACTAGTTTAATAAGTGAAAATGTGCTCCTGTAACGAAAACCACTAGCCTTATAATATCCCTTCCCCCCACCACCTTCATCACAAGAATCTAATTTTTAGTTGGTCATAATGCTGCTCAATTAAAGGACAACATGGCCCAGCCTCAACTGCAGATGGGTAAAGCCATGTGGCAAAGTTTGGTTGTGTGCCCCATTTCTGCCCCTTCTTCACTTTTGCTGGTTAAAAGGGGCATGTGCTGACTGGAGGCTCAACAGCTGTACTGGACCAAAAGGACAGGGGTTATACTGTAAAGATAAAAGGATGCTGAGCCAGAAGGAGTCTGGGTCCTTGATGAATATAAGGAAAAGCCATACCACCTTATCTCCAAAATTCTTTCATTTGTGATAGCAATTAAGTTCTATCTTATTCAAGATATTTCACATATTTTGTTATACGCCGCTGACCCCAATCCCAAATTAAATAGCACTACTGCTGCCCAGGAAGATCAAAGACTGTGGAACCCAATGTATTAAACTACTCTTATACAGAAATTTCTTTTTAAGTTTTCATTGTTATAAAGATTCGCTATGTCCAAGTCAATACATTTTAATTTTATGTCAAAAATTTCCAGCAAAATAGACAATTATTTTCTCTATACTTTGTTTTATCCATCAATATCAACACTTCTGAATACAAACAAAGAATATACAGTCATTCCCCAGAATCCACGGGGGATTGGTTCAAGACCCCCATGGATACCAACGTATACGTCCACTACCTTTTCTGTTCTATATTTTTTCATTAATTTATGAGATCTTTACTCTTTCATTTAGAATCCTTACTGTCTTCAAATGTTATCATGCAAGTTCACATAAAATCTTCTAATATATCGACCCAAATAATAACACTTCTCAACTATGCCATAATATGTAGAGTTGTTTCCTTAAAAATACTGCCATAAACCAATTTTTTCCATATTTTTGTGGTTATTATTTAATGCCAAACTCTCTGCTAAAAACTTTCATCCTTTAATCCTGCTGTTTGACTTCCAAATCTATGAAATAGAAAGGTACTATAGACAGAAAGTATATGTCCCCCCAAAATTCATATGTTTAAATCCTAATCCCCAATGTGATGGTATTTGGAGGTGGGATCTCGGGTAGACAATTAGGTCTTGAGAGCAGAGCCCTCATGAATGAGATTAGTGTTCTAATAAAGGAGGCACTAGAGAGCTCCCTCACTCCTTCCTCCATGTGAGGATGAATGTGAAGATGGTCATCTATGAATCAACAAGTAGGTTCTCACCAAATCTACTGGAACCTTGATCTTGGACTACTTGCCTTCAGAACTGTGAGAAACACATATTTGTTTATAAGCCATACAATCAATGGTATTCTGTTACAGCAGCCCAACTGGACTAAGACAAGAGGATTATGATCAATTTTCTTATACTATTCTGCATTTATTCTGGAGATTCTCATTCCTCACTCCCATCTATAAATTAAAGGAAATCTGTATTAATTACAGTTGCACAAAAATCAAGAAGGACATTAAATCTAGATCAAAAATGTCTCTTGTCCTTTAGCAATTCCTTTTTGGAGACAAAAGAGTTGATGAAGTGTTTGTGGATGTTTCTGACAGACAGAAACGAGGCTGTTATGATCACTTAAAATAGTTAAAAGATACTTATATTCGAGATTCACCTTCCTTTTTAAGTTTCAGTTTTAGTATTTGGTTTAGGATGCTACATCTAAGAAAGTAGATTCATTTGTCTAGTTACAGATAAGGGTGGCTGTGAGATTCTGGAAGGGAGAAAAGTAATAAGAAGTGGGGAGTACACCAATCATTTATTTTATAAATATTCATTTGTTCAATAAATAATTTATAGGGGTTTAAAATATATCATTGGCAAAATACATAAAGATCCTGGCCCTCATGAAGCTTATATTCCAGCAGGAAAATGGACAATAAACATACCTAAGTCAATAACATAGTATGTTAAAAGGTGATAATCATCATGGAAAAAAGAAAAAGGGAAGAAGAGTAATGGAGAGATGGACAGCTGGGTGAGGTGTGGGGTAAGTTGCAAGCCTGTAAGGGGGACATTTGACTAAGACTCATAGGTAGTTAGGGAATGAGCACAGTGGGTATCTGTAGACATCTCCAGGTAGGTAAAAGAGCTGGAGCTAAGCAGCTACAAGGAAGCGAATGCGGTTGAACCAGGAAGTGGGAGCAGATCGGGCAGGTAATGGAGAATGGATTGTAGATACTTGTAGGTCACTCACTGTAGGGACTTTGGTTTGTTCCCTGAGTCAAATGGAGAGTCACTGCAGAGTCTGGGAAGAATGGCGTGATTGGGTTTCTATTTTAAAAAGATCACTTTGGCTTCTTTATTGAGAATGGACCTGGGGGAAGGGAAGGGAAAGGGTTTATACCCTTCCTGCGTAGACAAGGAAATTATATGATATTGTTGTTTTCTGCTGTAATCCCGGTGGTCCAATCAGGGTGGGTGAGATAACAAGTGGTTGAAACCTGGATATATTTTGAAGGTAGAGACAGGATATCCTAATGGATTGTGTATGAGATGTGAGAGAATTTAACTACAGAAGACCTCACCCAGGAAAAGTAAAGGAGAAACAAGAAACAAACAGATGGGGTTGTAAGACATCCAGGGAGAGAACTAGGAAAGTATATTGATTAGCTTTTGTTCTTCGCCCCAGGTAGTGATGACAAAACCCATGACCCTTTAACATGTTAAAGAATATACCCTAACAAGAAAACGAAGTACTCCACTCAGAGATGCCTCTGAAGCCAGACAAGTTGTTTCAAATTGATATATAGTAGAGTGAATCCACTTGGTTTTCTTTTCAAAATGTAAAGAGGAGTAGGCAAAAAAAAATACAGTAATAAAATACAGTGCAAACCTTGAAGATAGATATCATCCAGAGTTACTGGCTGAAGATATTTTTGTGAAGCGATATTTTTCACAATAGCATCTATGTTTTATAGGTCAAAATAAAGAAGACACGTTTTGTCTTACACCATATTTAATGTCCTCTGTGTCTTGGAATGCCAAAACATCTCTCTTTGTGAATTGTCACCTCTGGCTGATGACAGCTTTATCCTGGTAGCAATGATTATTAAACAGATCTGAAACAGAGCCACAGAAGTGATCAAGGAGGTCAAGGGGAATGAAAACAAAGAACGAAGTAGAAGAGGTATAATATTAAATCTTACAGGAGAAGTACTTATTACCCTATAATTTTAATAAATACATATATTTAAAAGCAATGGTTTTTTTTCTCTTTTTAGAAAAATATATATAGACTTGCATGTGTCTAATTTACTTTTTTTCCTTCCTTTTTTCTTTCTGTTCCCATAATCTAATTACCGATTGTATACTTTGCCAACAGCTCTCCCAGGGGAATAATTAAAAAAAAAAAAAACTGCAAAACCCAGCACCCATCTGCTCTTTCATCCCTAGCACCGTTTTGATGATGTTTATAATTCCTTTTACAGTAATAAAGTATCTGCTCAGTGAGTAATAATTCAAAATATAGTAAAAGAAAACCAAACAAATGGCTCAATGTAAGAAAGCGGAATAAGAAATAAGTTTGAATACAATGTAGTATCTTTCAAAATGAAGAAAAGCAACATGTTTTATGGGCAGAGCAACTGAGCTGTATATTTAAAAATCTAGTATCTAGTCAAGAATGGCAGTGGACATTTTTTCCTTCTGAAAAACCTGATTATATTACTGTTACATCATTTGTCTGATGTCTTATTAATTGAAAATTGCCTTCTAGTAGCTGTCTTCTACCCTGCTATTTCAACTACTGATTGTAGTTCTACTGGATTTGTGATATCATCATGAAAGATGGATATAATTGGTCTCAATCCAAGACTCTCTTCTCAACCCCATCCACTCAAACCTCTTTAACTTTTCACGTTAAGCCTCTGCATTTTAAAGATGGAAAGAAGGATGCTCTCTGCAGCTTATCCACCAAATGCATCAACTGACACAATTATCTAACTGATCCACTTTTACTTTCAGCCACTAAATGCATTTCAAAAGAACCAGGAATGGAAATACCTCTTGCCTCTTCAGGCTTTCTATGGAGTTTAACTCTTTCCAATAATAAATATCTGAAAGTGTGTGGGGGGGGGGAAACAATGATTCTACATGGAATCCTTGAGTATAAACTGAAAAACAACTGGAGCTAGTCTTGATAGAAAGTGAATGAAATTTCACATGGAGAGGACTTCGGGGATACTAGCAATGTTCTGTTTCTTGACCTGGGTGGTGGTTCCATAGGAGTTTGTAGCTATTCTTTAAACTGTCTATGCTCTATGCGTCTGTATGTATGATATATATCACAATAAAAAGTGATATTTCAAGGATTATTCCAGACCTCTGATTCTGTATTTATTACATGCTAGTCAATCCATCACTGTCAACTTTCCATATTAAAGAATATTTAAAGGTGAAAAACCAGAAACTCTTCCATCTTAATCAAGATTTTTAATCAAGAATTAAGGACATTCATGATATATGTGTTATCACTAATGGATTAGAATAGGAAGCAGAGGCTGCAATTCTGCCCTCTCCTTACTATTTTCTTCTTATTATTTACTGATCATGGACAGAAACTCATTGTGAAACAACCACTCCCTTTGAAGTCACAATAAAATAAAAGCAAAAGAAAACCAGACATTTACCTTGGGAGTACAATTACAATGATGCTATGTTTTTCTCTTTTAAATAATAAGAATTATTATTCAACCCAAATCTTAGGAATTTAAGTAAGTTTCTCTGCCACATATGAAGAAAACAGAAATTAGGAAATTATTAAATCATATTCATATATTTTTCTCTTTTCTCTATTACATTCAGCTGAATTTAACTTTTTTACTATCTAGTAATTGACATTTTAGAAAGAACAATATAAAAATGGTCTTTAAATGTAGCTATTTTCACAAAAAAACAAACTTAAGCATTTGTGTTGTTTATTCTTCCCCCTTTGGGGGAGTAATTCATGTCCAAAGAACATAATGGCCAGCCTTTTAAGACTGGTATGACTAAAAACGGTGAAATCACATACAGACATAAAAAGACTTTACCAGAAGTAGTGGGAAAATGCCATGTTGCTTAAAGGCAATGACTGCTAATCTGTAAACTGATGATACTCCTGTACTTTTTTTTAACTAATGAAAAAAGACTGCAAACTGTTTTAAAACTGTAAGGATGAACTCACTGTGATTAATTGCTTTCCATATTAGAAGTGGGCAAACAAGGCAACTAAATATTCAAAATGTCATTTTCTTTTTAAATGTTGCTTTAAAATGTTTTAAAATTTTTCCATGAAAAGTTATAAATATCTATACTGATTCCTGTAAATGCATGATGACATCATCCACATAAAATATTTCTTTAGGTCATGGCATTTTTCTCAGCGTTACATTATAATTTAAGGTAAGCCACATAATTGATTGCATTATAATGAATCACGCAGACCTTCAAACGACTTGTCTAATTTCACTTTGCAGTCTAAAAGTGCATATATAATTATGCTGTTTTCTACGTGTCTCTAATGTTTCTTCTGATAAACTCTAAATGTGGTTCAGTGTCCTGCTCTCTTCAGTTGAGAAAAATATAAATAGCAAAAGAGAGTAAACTAGTTATTAAGGTACTGTTTACATTTTACTTAACCGACAAGAATACATTAAGTTACTTGAATTAACCCCTTACATTTTATGTTTTCATTTAATCACTTAGATATTAGAAAGGAGAGAAGTATATATGTGGGTTGAAGTTATCATAAGGGCAAGCAGTATAAGATTAAACAATTTATTAATTTGGTTTAAAAATACAATACTTTCTGAAAGTTACTTGTTTCAGACACTGTGTTAGCCTCTGGAAAAATAAAGATGAATAGAAATGATGCTTACCTGGGGACTTCCCTGGTGACACATTGGTTAAGACCCCGTGCTCCCAATGCAGGGGGCCCGGGTTTAATCCCTGGTCAGGGAACTAGATCTCACATGCATGCTGCAACTAAGAGTTTGGTCACAACTAAGGAGCCCTCAAGCCACAGCTAAGGAGCCCACTGCCACAACTAAGACCCAGCGCAACCAAATAAAGAAAGAAATAATTAAAAAAAAAAAAAAGAAAAGAAATGATGCTTACCTGGCTTTTAATGGGGCAAATGGGGATGGCATTTTGGAAAGGAATGGAAGACAAATTATTGCAAGGCAATGTGAGAAGGCCTATAATATTTATAGAAGCAAATTCAACATGTTGTGTGGTGCTGGGGGATGAAGCAAGGGGCTGGTGGAAGAGGAGGAAAACCTTCTAAAATACATAATAATTAGTGAATTCTTATAGGGAGTAAGAAAGTGAAGGCCTATAAAGGAAGGACAGTCCATCTGTATCTCCCGCATATCCCTGGAGAGGGAGAAGAGGTATGGCGTGCCATTGGCTTCAACTCTAGGTACGTGGAAAGCTGTGAATGCAGCCAGGCTATTATGAGTCTGTGGGCTAGAGTGAAGGCAACAAGGGCACAAGAAGGAAAAAACAGCTTGCTCTTTCTTATCATTCAGGATTCAGCTTCCCTGTGGGGTGAGTGGCCTTCCCTCCCCACCCAGTACAGTATCACACTGCTCTGTCACTACTCCCTGCCTTGGCCTATTCACAGTGAACATTATCCCTTGTTTAAGTTGTTCATTGTTCACCTTCCTCACAAGACAGTAAGTTTCCAGAGAGCAGGGAGGTATATTTCTAGCCCCTAGAATAATGCCTGGCATACAGTAGGCACTTGATAATAAACTGGAGGAATTAAATCAGCAAGAAAAGAGAAAGGAAAAGGATACAGGAGGACACAAAGAGTGGTCCACATAAAAAATGGACAGGAAAAGAGAATAATAACAATAAACCACTGTCTCAAATGTTCCCCATGCACCAATCCCTTCAGCTGCCCCAGAAAACATTCCCTACCAAAAACTTCAAAAAAAAACACTGAAGCCACCAGGCCTGCCACATATTCTACATATTGCAAAAGTTTGTCAGATTGAAAGCCAGAACATCAATTGCATTTTACATATATTGCTATTTCAACTGAAAAGTGAAAAAAATACATCCTTAATGGGGAATATTATAATTGAGAGCTCATTCAAATAAGTAGGTTTTTCAACATAAACTATTAATCTGTTCAATAATCATATCTGTTAGAAAGTAATGGAATACTATTGTGTGAACCACAAGTTTAAATTCCTATCCCGAGCACTTAAATTTTTTTCACAAACATCACTATATTAATCTGCCTTTTTTGCGTTTACTGCTGTTATATTCAAAAATTCAATCTCTTAGACAAATGGAAATTCAAGAGCACAATTCAAGTGATATATGTATATTATTCCTTTTGACTACAAACGTATATTTGCCCATTCAGTTTTTCTTTTTCATTCAAATTTTGCAACAGCTGTTACATGATATATTTCTGAATACAAAATACACACTCTGCTTTCTCAACTACTATAATATACAGGAATTTCTACAACCTCTCATCTTCTCTGAAACACTTAAAATATATTATAAATTTAAATTAAATCACACAGAAGTTATTTATGCTACTTTCCCTGACTTAACTTGAATATGTTAATTGTATTCAATGCATCTTGCAGGTTAAAAGTAAAATGTCACGAGCCTCATTATTTAAATTCCATAAAAGGAAACCATCTTTGCTGAAATATTTTGACATATACAAGGAAACACTGTACCTAGTGTTACTGATCAGCAAAAATTAAATATTTTTTGGTATTATAATTCTCTCAACATTTGGGGGATTCTTCCAGTTTTGGTACACTTTTTTTCTATTCCATCTTTAGATATGTGAATCCTATAAAGAGATAAGATGAAATTAAAAGGAAAAAATTAGGAATGCTCTTGTTTATAAAGAATCCCCTTTGAACAATTTACAGATTCAATTCCAATAACAATCAAGCTTTTTTAGCTTGACAACCCAGCGACCACCAAAGACAGAGACCACAACAATGCTCATTACTCTTTAGTGAATTGGCAGCTGAGTAAATTTCTTTAAGTGTACCCAAGTCCCATTCTCCGGGAAGAGATGATTATTGGTCACTGCTTAGTTTGTATGTTTTTACTGAAGCCAATATGCACACCACCGAAGAGAAGGGGCCAGCTGTGTGACCCTGACATGTCTTATAAACCTGGAAACTGTCACCCACTAAACAGGCCATTGTGAGGGCTAGATGTGGCAATACATATAAGAATGGCTTGAAAACTGTAAAATGCCATATACATGCAAGATTCATATTACTACCAGTAATGGCTAAAAAAAAAAGTGAAGTCATTGATTTCTCTCTTTCCCTTCTATGGAAGATTTGAACCACAGGGGAAAAAAAACAGACTGAAAAATAAACCCAAATGGTCCCTTGCACCAGTGTCTATATACAATACACACAGCAGTAAATGCACAGGAAGTAGATAGATACTATCTTCTCATGCCTGGGTTATTGTAATTGCCTCCTAACTCATCTCCCCGCTTCTGCCCTTGCCACCTTATAATCTGTTCTCAATACACAGCAATCATAGGAAGCCTTTGAAGCTAAAGTAGTCCATGTCACTCCCCTGCCTAACACCTCCTGCAGCTTCTCATTTGGGTCAGAGTAAAAAAAGCGAGAGTCCTTTCACTGGCATGCAAGGCCCTACAAAACCAGCCTCTTAGGCCCTTACCCCACACTGGCCCCTTGCTGTTCTTTACACAGCACGTTCCCACTTCAGGGTCTCCGTACTTGCTGTTTCCTCTGCCTAGAATATTCTCGCTCCTTGTTGCCAAATGGTTTCCTCTCTTGATCACCTTCAGTCTCTGTTCAATTGTCACCTTCTCTGTGAGGTCTTCACTGACCTCCACATTTTAAATTGCAACCTCCCTGTGCTCCTAGCCTCCCCCACCTCCCTTTACTACTCCAAAATACTTAGCCTCATTACAGTATTTTAGTAACAGTGTTTAATCTCTGACTATAAGCTCTATGCGAGCAGGGATTTTTGTATATTTCGTTCACCATTATACCTCCAATAGATAGCTCAGGACATAGCAGGACATCAGTAAATATTTGTTAAATTAACAGATACACAACTTTCACATCATAAATATATGTGAGCCACCTGTAAACTACTACAATATTATAGCAAACTTTATTAAACTCAGGTTCAAGCCAAATGTTCCAAAAAGAAGGGGAAAATATTATACAAATAATGCAGAAAGAAAATGAGATTTTTCTCTTTTTAAAAATCATCACAAAGGAAAAACACCAAATCATGCCTAGTGAATCAATAAACTGATTAAACTCAGAAGAGTTCCAACATATTCATAAAATCTTTCATTTAACCAAATACTCAATGTAAAATGAAAGAACATATTTCAAGTCCATCTTTGACTAAAATTTTCAAAAACAAAAATGGGAACCATTTAATGTTGAACACATTCAATAATTAAATTAATTATATATGCCTTTGATTCTCCTCTACATAGAATCAGAATTGTCACTAAAACAAGTAGGAGATACCAGTACCTCTGCGTTTTGGTCCCACAAACACATAAACACATAAAAATAAAGTTTGTATTTTGGCCATTCTATTATAACAGCTTATTGGACAATCACAAATAGCTCAATGTAGGATCTGTTGCCAGAAAACGTGGGTCTCTGGGGGACAGGAGTAGGATGCCACCTTGGTAGTTCTGAGCTCCACTCATCAGAATGTGAAGAAGCCAAGCCTCTAGCTGCCTTTCAAGTATTGATGGCAAATGAATCAAATACTTAAAACAAAAAACTAATTTCTTCTAGGAAATCAAAATCTTGCAAACAAGACCTGGCAAAATTATGATTTTTACAGTAGCTGTTTCAGGATTAAGCTTATTGAATCCTGGTGTTAAACATACTTTTATGCCATTTTATTGCAATGGCCACATCAAAACAGAAAAGTAGAGCTGTCATTCATACGATGTTTGATCCCGAGAATGCGTTCATTCCCTCTCCCAATATCCTGTAGATGATCTTTATAAAACAAGCTTTTGTACTTTATTTCTTGTATGTCCATATTATTTCTACACAAGAGCTCCTTGAGGGTAGAAATCCTCAATTAATAAATACTTAATTTGACAAGGATGAATCCCTATTTATAATATCATCAAAGAAAAACAAGCTAAAATGTTTATAAATAATGGGAAGCAAAGCTGTAGGCACTGGCAGGATATAACGAGTGGGGCCTCTACATTCCCCCAACAAATAGCAGGTAAACAGGACTTCTGGAAAAGATATGATCCCTACAAAATTTGCCTTTAGAGTCCTCAGCTTCTCCTTTATTCACCGTCTCTCCTTCTTCTATAGTCTAATGCATTGATTGCTATTTTGTTGTCACACTAATTGACATTTTCAGGTATTGACTAAAAACGAAACAAGTTGCTCAATTTTTTCATAGACTTTTCTTTTAATCTTTCTAATAATACAGTTGATGAGACAGTATTACTTTCATTTTACAGATGAGGAAACAGTGGTCTAAGTGAAGTTATGTAACTTTAACTTGTTCAGAGACATAATGTCTCAAAGAAAAGGCTTAATCTCAGGATTGACTCAAAGCCTATGTTCCTAGTTCCTTACCTGTTCTGTCTCCTGTTTGTCTAGAGTTGGTTATGTGCCCAGCTGTGCAGTTTATACACTTTCATGTGAATGAGCTTCCCATGACTTATCGCTGCAACCAGTTCTTGCAAGGAAGCTGGTATCTAATTACAGAATAAAGGGCAGTATATAAGAATAAAAGAAAATGGGGATAATATTTGGAAAAAAGAGAACATGCAAGCCCCTGAAAATACACTGGACTAGCTTGGCCTTGTCCTAGGTGTGAGCATGGGTTAGTGTTGGGCCTGCATTGACAGGATGCTAGCTCCAATAATATTTTAGTATTCTTGTTAGAAAGGAATTACTGTGTATCCCCCAAATAATTAACACAGCGATGGACACAAAGTAGAACTGAAATGCCAGGACGCAGAAAAGTTTGGAAAGTTGTGGTCGTGGCTAAATTTGATCATTTTCCAATTTTTCAAGCTACAAAGAACCACAAAAGAAGTAGAGGGAACAGCCTGAGACCATCTTTAAAGCCTGGGTTTCAATGGAATGTAGGACTCTGGTACCTCTGGTTACTAAGGTGATAAGATGAAAACATAGAGCATGTCACAGGAAAGGCAAATGGCTGGAGGAAGGTGAAGTGTGTATGACAGGGAGAGAGAGAGAGAGAGTTCTAATTAAAAAATGATAATACCATAACAGAATGCCAAGAAATTCATTTAGCATCTTAACAAACTTTAAAAATTGTACAACATGAGCACAGCAGTTTTTTCTAGTTAAAGTAAATACTGTATGGGAAAAGAGTTATTATTGTTAGATATTTACTGTGTGCCAACAATGTTATCCAGGGAAATAACACAAACTACATCCACAGGGCTTAAAAATGGTATGAAATACAGTTGAATTATTCATTACATCACAATACAAACAATTACTCTAGCTGTTATTAAATATATTTCTACTCCACACACATATATGTGCATGTTTGGGCAATTATAGGCATACCTTGTTTTATTGTGATTAGAGAATAATTTTTTACAAATTGAAAGTCTGTGGCAACCCTGCATCCAGCAAGTCTATCAGCACCATTTTTCCAACAGCATTTGCTTACTTCATGTCTCTGTGCCACATTTCAATAATTCTTGCAATATCTCAAACTTTTTCATTATTAATTATTATATTTGTTATGATGATCTATGATCAGTGATCTTTAACTTACTATTGCAAAAATATTACGACTCACTGACGAATCAGATGATGGTTAGCATATTTTAGCAATATAGTATTTTTTAATTATGTACTTTTTTAGACATAATGCTATTACACACTTAACAGACTGCAGTAAAGTATAAACATATCTTTTGTATGCACTAGGAAACAAAAAAATTCGTGTGACTTCATTGATTGCGATATTCACTTTACTGTGGTGGTCTGGAACTGAATCTGCAGTATCTTTGAGGTATGCCTGTACTTATAAATAATTCAAGCTAATTTCCCAAAGATTTAATCATTTAAAAAGCTGATGGCACACTTTGTAAAAAAGAGCTTAGTAATGAAGAGTCATGCTTAAAAAAGATGTGCATATGAAACTACATTTTTCTTTCTCACATTATTTCTGCATTTACTTTTTTATTTTTGTTTGCGGTATGCAGGCCTCTCACTGTTGTGGCCTCTCCCGTTGCAGAGCACAGGCTCTGGACGCGCAGGCTCAGCGGCCATGGCTCACGGGCCCACCTGCTCTGCGGCATGTGGGATCTTCCCAGACTGGGGCACGAACCCGTGTCCCCTGCATCAGCAGGAAGACTCTCAACCACTGCGCCACCAGGTAAGTCCTATTTCTGCATTTTCAAAACTGAATAATAAGCATGATATTTTTAACAAGATAATTTTCACTTTCTTTGCATATAATAAAAATGTCAGAATCTTAACTTTTCATGCCTACATGATGGATTACAAGGTTATAAAAATGTATTCAAAATAAAGGTTTTCATGAGGTTTATAATAAAATGACTAGGAGAAATGAAAACAAGATTAGAAGCCAAAAGAACTGGGTTCTAGTCCAGACTCTACTTCAAACTAGTTATGTGACCTTGATCTAATTGAAGAATATCAAACCTATGTCTTCCAACAGCCCAAATCCCAGAGCTGACATGGAAGTTGAAACTTATCCATCCCTGGGCTAGTAAGTTAACTGCTGTGAACTTTGTATTCTGAACTATAAATCAAGAGAGTTGGCTTCTGAGTTACTGTGCAACCCTAAGACGCTCAGATACCCAAAAAGCCAGAGTCAGAGATCTAACATCTGTTAAAAGCACTGTTCCTACTAAATCTGTGAGACTCCTTTAACCACACACCCACATCTTTTTCAAAGCAAAAATGCTTAATTTGACATGTACTGTAATATTCTTAATTAACAGAAGAAGTATACCATTCAGTAATACAGACAACATAACAGGGGAAATAGACACGGGCCACATTCTTGGCAACCTAGGTATTTGATGGTGTCAAATAACCAGTTAGAATGTTAACTGACTAAGATGATTTAAATGCTCCTTATGATGTGAATCTGATTTCTAGTATTATCAAATCTCCTGTAAAGACCTCTACCACTCAAGCTTAATGATCAGGACATTCTAGGGTATCTTCAATTCAGAGGAATTTCAGGTAATAGGAGAGTAACAGAGAAGAAGAGACAAGTAGTTATGAGTCTGTATCTAAAAATACCCGGAAAAAGTCAATAAAGCATAATAACGGTGGCCCAAAAACACATTTCAGTGCTGATGCTGACGTACCACACCTTGTATAAAGTACTGAGGTTCAGTACAGTGACAAATTAAGCCACAAGCCAGCAGATACTGCAGTTCTTCAACAGAAATGTCTAGCCAATTGCTAAAAACTATCTCACTCTAATGACTTCAACCTTCCTGTAGTAAAAGACAAAGAAAGAATATATAAGATTATATTACTCTGGGCTTCCCTGGTGGCGCAGTGATTAAGAATCTGCCTGCCAATGCAGGGAACACGGGTTCGAGCCCTGGTCCAGGAAGATCCCACACGCCGCGGAGCAACTAAGCCTGTGTGCCACAACTACTGAGCCTGTGCTCTAGAGTCCGTGAGCCACAACTACTGAGCCCACTAGCCACAACTACTGAAGCTTGGGCGCCTAGAGCCCGTGCTCCACAACAAGACAAGCCACTGCAATGAGAAGCCCACACACCGCAACAAAGAGTAGCCTCCGCTCGCTGCAACTAGAGAAAGCCCGCACGCAGCAACAAAGACCCAGTGCAGCCAAAAATAAATAAATTAATTAATTTAATTTTTTTTTGTAAAAAAAGAATGAATGCCAGCCACACAACTATGACAGTCACACCAGTGCATGCCAGCTAGATCTAAGCCCTGGTTACAGATAGAAATACTTACCTAATAGATTGAAAGAAATGTATGTGTATTGTTAGATTAGTTTAATATTGACCTAGTATAATTCCAGAGCCCAGAAAGAGGGACTAATCAATCCTTTCCAGGTTCTGAGATTTCTAAAGGTAATACGCACATGAACAGTCTGTATACATTTGAATAAAAGATAAGGTCTATTCAGAATTATTTCTCACAAGTACAATTTTCTAAAAACAAAAAACTCCTATCTGCTAATTTTGGGTGCTTTAATTTAAAGACTACATATTAAAGATCCAAAAGGGGGCAGCTGTTTATATGAATATATTCTGAAATATATGTCCAAAATTTAGCCACTTTACATATTAAGTATAACCATTTAAAGATTAGTTTTTTGGGTTTTTTTTCATGAAATACAGAAACATCAGCCTAAATTGGAGTACCAGGAAAATATTTTGTACGTATGACTCTTAGCTAAATTTGGAGTACCCAAGCTCTATCACAAGGATCTCATCTTCACATTACTTAATAACTTACCATTACTGAGTGCTTAGCATGTGCTAAGGTCTTTGAATTGTTATATATCATTGAGTCTTTAAAATAACTCTGTGAGGTATGAACTCCTCATTTGTAAATGCAGTTGATTTAGTCATATATTTATATTTTAAGCCTAGGTTGAGGGCCGTATCTACATTGGAGATTACATAGCTTCATTCACTTTTTTTTTCTTTTAAATAAAAAGCAAACAAAGAAATGACCAACAATCAAGGCCACAGCTGAAGTCAGCATGTATTCAGCTCCAAACCCAACCATTTGCATTTCCGTTTCCATTTACCACGAACTAGGGAACAAAATTTACTGAGCACTTTCCATATGCCAGACATTGTTAGACACGATTCAATCTCATGTAACCCTCACCACCACGCTAAGACAGGTATCTCTAGCCCCATTTAACGATGAGAAAACCGAAGCTCAGAGAGGCTAAGTAATTTACACTAGGTAGTCAGAGAGCAGGTAGTAAATCACAGCTGATACTGAAGTCAGTGTTCCCCAGGTTGTACTCCGTGGTTTCTACAGCACAGACACAACCGATATTCAAAGTCATGACCAGATGCCATCAAGACAAGGTAAATGTAGAGTCAATAAAATACATCCAAGAAGTAAGGGAAATAAATAGAACATTTTAGAAAAAAATTGAGAACAGTTTCAAAAGAAAAAATTAAAATTAGTATGATGTAAAGTTTTACTATACAATACTTTGTTTTTTAAATCTAAATTATTCAGTGTAGTCTGAGTGGTTTTTACATTAAATTCATAGTGACCTTCAAAAGATACTGTAATTTATATTTTATATTCCATTGGAATCTTAGCTATAGAAAAGTATGCTTCATGAAAACAAACTTGGGATATTTCAAATTTATAGACATTTTCTAAAAATAATAATATTTATTTAAAATGTTCATTATTCATATTAAGATATAATTTAAAATAAAAGGGAAAAAGAATTATAGAATATGATCAGGAATGTGTCATAAAACAAGTTTACTAATATTTTAACTTCTTTTATTTTCCAAGGATCATAATGTCTCAACATACTTATATTATCATCCCAGGTATTAACAGCTGGCTTGTTGAAAGAGGATAGAAAAGAGAAGAATAGAATGGTTCTTGACTTTTATTCCTTTTGTAATGAATTCCAACCAAACAAACTGCCTCAGAACATTTTAAATTATCAAGTGATATACTTAAACTGAAAATATTTCTTAGCATACTTTTCTTTTAAAAGTAGTAAAAATTAGGGACATTAAAAGGAAAATTTTTCATGACTGGCTTAGAAAAGCATCTATATGTCACTGTCTTCTTAAATTCAGGTTACTCATCACATTCCTTCAATACCAACATCAAAGAAAAAAGATGAGGAGAAACTAATTTTAAGTATGTCAAGACAGAATACTTTCTGTTAAAGTCCTTGAATTTCCTAATCCAGCAGAGGGAAAGAGGTCTGAGGTCTGTGTTTTCCATTCCAAGAGTGTCAGTTACAGTGTAAAACCTGTCAAGGAGCATAGGATTACTAGCTAGAACATTTAGAAACAAATTTGTATCCTTAAAGATTGCAGTCCCAACAGAATGCTAATCCCATTACCTCAGGGAAAAGGCTTGAGGTTGACTCTTTAAATGGATTGTAAGTGGTAGGCAATCGCTGGTGCATCTCAAATATGTTCTCTAGAGAGGGCACATAGCATAGAGGGCATAGTGCCCTCAAAGGTTTTTTTTCCTCTCAAAATTAAAAAAAATAATAAAAACTTACACTTATAGAATCATATAAGCTCCTCTTGTTTTATACCAAATCCACCAACAAAACAATTTAATTATTAATTATGGTAAACTATAAACAATGAGAGGATCCTGGACATCCATTCCTTCTTAGTCTCTTATATCAGAAAACTAAAACAATACCTATAGAGGGACATTATTTGTTTAGGAAGAAAATTTCTCATTCTACATACAAACTTAGCTTAAAAGTTATTCTAATTTACAGGAAAGTGTGCAGTACCAAGTTTTCAAGTAAAAATACATACCTATTGGGATAGACTTTAAATAACTTTAAACAAAATTTTATGTCATTATATAAATTATAATAAATACATTCACAGAGATTTAGTAAAAATAATAGTGATAACAGCAACTAACATTTTTTGAGCTCCTACTCTGTAACAATCAATTTGCAAACATTGTATACTTATACTCGTTTTAAGTTGTGGAAAATAAGGCTTTATTGGATTAGGTAATTTATCCAAAACTTCAATGCCAGAAAGTGGTAGAGTCAGAATTCAAACCCAGGTTTTACAATGCACAAATAACTTGCATAAACAATCTCATATATGTCTCATAATACTGTAATGTGAGAAAGTAGTATTATTCTCATATGTACTCTTATTACCTGTGGTGAAATTGAGACTCAAAGAGGTTCCATGACTTGGCCAAGTTCACACGGCCTGTTCTCCTGGAGCTTGAACTCCAGGCCAGTGCCTCTTAAATAAACATTAAATGGTCTTTCCAGCACAGAATGCTGACATTAAAACCTGGTATTCAACATGTGATCTCATACACAGGCAAACAGTAAATGGTCAGGTTCTTACGAAGACTGCTGTTGATTCTCTTCTGAGTCTGTTCTCCTGAACTATTAATAATATATTTGATTTGGATAATATTTAATTTCCCACCCAAAGCGTAGATCTAAAACTTGCAATATTGAAGGAAAGATAACTTTATTAGAGAATCCGAAACCAACAGTACCTAGGGAGATCCACTACCCAAAATTTCTTCTAAGGAGTTCAGTAAGGAAATGTTTGATTTTGAAAACAAAACTATTAGCCATTTAATGCGTATACTTGAAAATGGTTTAAATTAGATTCTTTCTCTTTCTGTTAACTTACACAAGAGGCTGACATGTTACAGGTTGGGAGCCTACAGGGCTGACACTGAGCACCGATGCTCAGGTAGAAAAGGCACTTGCTCTCCAGCTGCAAGTCTCTTGCATCTTAAGATACCCTCACAGGTCTGTCCTCAAATTGGGACCTATATCAGTAGTGGATGATTTCCTATTTCCTGACCATTCAGCATCCTGCAGGGTCTCTGGAAGTCTAATTAGGCATCTGGACATGGGTTTTTAGATCTAGCAACAATATGCTAACTACATGGGTTATAACACAAAAATGTTTGTTTAGAGAGAATCCTTATTCCAGAAAGTTTACATTTCGTAAAAAAAAAAAAAAAGGTGAAAAGAGCTCATGAATTTTTAAGTGATTTATTTCTGCTCTCATAAAACTAATTAGGAAACACTGTCACCTGTATTTAACATTGCTTTGAACCCTCATTCTTTCCCTCACTGGGGAAAAAAAAAATTAGCATGTATTAAATAGGAAGCATAAAAATTTTCACAGAATTGTTATAGTAAAAGAATAAAAAGAATAACAGGAAAAGTAACTAGATGCCAGCTATCATAGTTATACATGGTACCAATTAATCATACTAAGCTTTTTAATATTGTAAGTGTTGGGAAAATATTTAAAGACAAAAACTTGGGGATTCTATATTTGGTGTGAGGGAGTTTAAATACATGACTATTGGGCTTCCCTGGTGGCGCAGTGGTTGAGAGTCTGCCTGCCGATGCAGGGGACACGGGTTCGTGCCCCGGTCCGGGAAGATCCCACATGCCGCAGAGTGGCTGGGCCCGTAAGCCATGGCTGCTGGTCCTGCGCGTCCGGAGCCTGTGCTCCGCAACGGGAGAGGCCGCAACGGTGAAAGGCCCGCGTACCGCAAAAAAAAATAATAATAAATAAATACATGACTATTTATTTCAGTGACTATTACAAATAAAAACATCCATTTGTACAGAGGGTGAATAAAATAAAGCAACAGAGCTATAAAGTTTTGACTGGATTCATTATAAAATTCTGTTTTCCATAGGTTTATTAAAATGTTACATGAATAAATACTATAGATTTAGAGATGTGTGCAGAACCCGCCTCCTATGGAATATCTATTTGGTTTCATATACTATGCTCATGAACACTTGCTTCTTATTTTCCTAAATATTTATGAATAACATAGTCTTTAACTCAACAGCATTGTTCCTGGCATAGCTCTTCTTCCAGATACAGCATCAGGTATGGTCTTGAATTAAGGATCAAGTAGCATCCTTAGTGCTGCTTCCCTAAGCCATCTGCTAGTTTTGTGGGGTTTTTAATCAAATGTCATTTTAAATGTTTCCATTTCCAGTGCTCCTCACCACAATAAAAGTATTAAGTAAAATTAACATAATGCTTAGTAAACTAGAAACACACAAAAAAGGTAAAATAATGAAAGTTTAAGTGTATTTCTCCTTAATAGAGAAGGGGGCAGAACTGATATATTCTTCATGGTAAGAGTCTATTTGAGATACAGTTAATCCGTTTCTGTGGCTGGATTATCACAAGGTCAGACTCTGCTTTATAAAATATACATGAGAATAGGTCTATTAAAAGTTAATAAGCATGGGATGTAAGGGTTTATAGTAAACTTAAACTCAGAACCACCAGAGTTTAGAGTTCCATTCTGAGTCATTTTCCATTTCTTTCTTCATACCCATTTTTGGAAAAAATGCCCACAGGAAAGAAATGATCTAAACTATAATTCTTAGTCAAGTATGCCCTAAGATTACTTGATTTTAATTGCTCACCCTGACCGTAGTTTGACACCTGCTCCAATGTTCCTTCCAGGAATCAAGTCACAGATGCAAGAAAGCCTGAACCGTCTAGTTGCTCAGTCTTTCATGTCTAATTATTTCCCACACATGAAAGTCAGATATTTAAAATGAAACCTATTAAGGAGAAAAAATATTTTAAACTCTGATTTAATTTTTTTTAATGTGGGGTATATCACTAATCCCTACTTTGTTTTTTAAAATATTTTAAAAAAATTATCTTGTAATTTTTCTTCCTTAAAGTTTAGTAAGACTTTACAGCAATTTGTGACTCTATTTCAACTAAAGTGTTGCTAAAGAAACATTGTTATTTTATTCTCATCTATAACAACCTGTGATACTCTTAAAATTCCCTCCTTTGGTGATAAAACTTTAGAATGTGACAGAGTTTATTTTTGTGTATGCTGTTAGGGAGTGTTCTAATTTCATTCTTCTACATGTAGCTGTCCAGGTTTCCCAGCACCATTTATTGAAGAGACTGTCTTCTCTCCATTGTATATCCTTGCCTCCTGTGTCATAGACTAGTTGACCATAGGTGCGTGGACTTATCTCTGTGCTTTCTATCCTGTTCCATTGATATATATTTCTGTTTTTCTGCCAGTACCATATTGTCTTCATTACTGTACCTTTGTAGTATAGTCTGAAGTCAGGGAACCTGATTCCTGCAGCTCCATTTTTTACCTTCAACACTGTTTTGGCTATTCAGGGTCTTTTATGTCTCCATACAAATTTTAAGATTGTTTGTTCTAGTTCTGTAAAAAAAATGCCATTGGTAATTTGATAGGGATTGCATTGAATCTGTAGATTGCTTTGGGTAGTATAGTCATTTTCACAATATTGATTCTTCCAATCCAAGAACATGGTATATCTCTCCATCAGTTGGTGTCATCTTTAATTTCTTTCATCAGTGTCTTATAGTTTTCTGCATACAGGTCTTTCGTCTCCCTAGGTAGGTTTACTCCTAGGTATTTTATTCATTTTGTTGCAGTGGTAAATGGGAGTGTTTCCTTAATTTCTCTTTCAGATTTTTCATCATTAGTGTATAGGAATGCAAGAGATTTCTGTGCATTAATTTTTTATCCTGCAGCTTTACCCAATTCATTGATTAGCTCTAGTAGTTTTCTGGTGGCATCTTTAGGATTCTCTATGTATAGCATAATGTCATCTGCAAACAGTGACAGTTTTATTTCTTCTTTTCCAATTTGTATTCCTTTTATTTCTTTTTCTTCTGTGATTGCTGTAGCTAGGACTTCCAAAACTATGTTGAATAATAGTGGTCAGAGTGGACATCCTTGTCTTGTTCCTGATCTTACAGGAAATGCTTTCAGATTTTCACCATTGAGAATGACGTTGGCTGTGGGTTTGTTGTATACGGCCTTCATTATGCTGATGTAGCTTCCCTCTATGCCCACTTTCTGCAGAGTTTTTATCATATACGGGTGTTGAATTTTGTCAAAAGCTTTTTCTGCATCTATTGAGATGATCATATGGTTTTTATTCTTCAATTTTTTAATATGGTGTATCACATTGATTGATTTGCTTATATTGAAGAATCCTTGCATCCCTGAGATAAACCCCACTTGATCATGGTGTATGATCCTTTTAATGTATTGTTGCATTCTGTTTGCTAGTATCTTGTCAAGGATTTTTGTATCTGTGTTCATCACTGATATTGGTCTGTAATTTTATTTTTTTATAGTATCTTTGTCTGGTTTTGGTATCAGGGTGATGGTGGCCTCATAGAATGAGTTTGGGAGTGTTCCTTCCTCTGCACTTTTTTGGAAGAGTTTGGGAAGGATAGGTGTTAGCTCTTCTCTAAATGTTTGATAGAATTCACCTGTGAGGCCATCTGGTCCTGGACTTTTGTTTGTTGGAAGACTTTTAATCACAGTTTCAATTTCATTACTTGTGATGGGTCTGTTCACATTTCCTACTTTTTCCTGGCTCAGTCTTGAAAGGTTATACCTTTCTAAGAATTTGTCCATTTCTTCAAGGTTGTCCATTTTGTTGGCATAGAGTTGCTTGTAGTAGTCTCTTAGGATGCTTTGCATTTCTGCAGTGTCTGTTGTAACTTCTCCTTTTTCATTTCTAATTTTATTGCTTTGAGTCCTCTCCTTTTTCTTGATGAGTCTGGCTAATGGTTTATCAATTTTGTTTATCTTCGCAAAGAACCAACTTTTAGTTTTATTGATCTTTGCTATTGTTTTCTTTGCTTCTATTTATTTCTGATCTGATCTTTATGATTTATTTCCTTCTGCTAACTTTGGGTTTTGCTTGTTCTTGTTTCTCTAGTTCCTTTAGGTGTAAGGTTAGATTGTTTATTACTTGAGATGTTTCTTGTTTATTGAGGTAGGCTTGTATTGCTACAAACTTCCCACTTAGAACTGATTTTCTGCATCCATAGGTTTGGGATCGTCATGTCTTCGTTGTAATTTGTCTCTAGGTTTTTTTCTTTTGCGGTATGCGGGCCTCTCACTGTTGTGGCCTCTCCCATTGTGGAGCACAGGCTCCGGACGCGCAGGCTCAGCGGCCACGGCTCACGGACCCAGCCGCTCCATGGCATGTGGGATCTTCCCGGACCGGGGCAAGAACCCGTGTCCCCTGCATCGGCAGGCAGACTCTCAACCACTGCTCCACCAGGGAAGCCCTGTCTCTAGGTATTTTTTGATTTCCTCTTTGATTTCTTCAGGGATCTCTGTTATTTAGTAACGTATTGTTTAGCCTCCATGTGTTTGTGTTTTTTACGTTTTTTCCCCTGTAATTTATTTCTAATCTCACAGCGTTGTGGTCAGAAAAGATGCTTGACATGATTTCAATTTTCTTAAGTTTACTGAAGCTTGATTTGTGACCCAAGGTGTGATCTATCCTGGAGAATGTTCCGTGCACACTTGAAAAGAAAGTGTAATCTGCTCTTTTTGGATGGAATGTCCTATAAATATCAATTAAATCTATCTGGTCTATTGTGTCATTTAAAGCTTGTGTTTCCTTATTAATTTTCTGTTTGGATGATCTGTCCATTGGTGTAAGTGAGGTGTTAAAGTCCCCCACTATTACTGTCTTACTGTGGATTTCCTCTTTTATAGCTGTTAGCAGTTGCCTTATGTATTGAGGTGCTCCTATATTGGGTGCATATATATTTATAATTGTTATATCTTCTTCTTGAATTGATCCATTGATCATTATGTAGTGTTCCACCTTGTCTCCTGTAACATTCTTTACTTTAAAGTCTATTTTATCTGATATGAGTATTGCTACTCCAGCTTTCTTTTGATTTCCATTTGCATAGGATATCTTTTTCCATCCCCTCACTTTGTCTGTATGTGTCCCTAGGTCTGAAGTGCGTTTCTTGTAGACAGCATATAGATGGGTCTTGTTTTTGTATCCATTCAGTGAGCCTGTGTCTTTTGGTTGGAGCATTTAATCCATTCATGTTTAAGGTAATTATCGATATGTATGTTCCTATGATCATTTTCTTAATTGTTATGGGTTTGTTTTTGTAGGTCCTTTTCTTCTCTTGTGTTTTCCACCTACAGAAGGGCCTTTGGCATTTGTTATAGAGCTGGTTTGGTGGTGCTGAATTCTCTTAGCTTTTGCTTGTCTGTAAAGCTTTTGATTTCTCTGTCGAGTCTGAATGAGATCCTTGCCAGGTAGAGTAATCTTGGTTGTAAGTTCTTCCTTTTCATCACTTTAAATATATCATGCCACTCCCTTCTGGCTTGTAGAGTTTCTGCTGAGAAATCAGCTGCTAACCTTAAGGGAGTTCCCTTGTATGTTATTTGTCATTTTTCCCTTGTTGCTTTTAATAATTTTTCTTTGCCTTTAATTTTTGTCAATTTGATTAATATGTGTCTCGGCATGTTTCTCCTTGGGTTTATCCTGTATGGGACTCTCTGCACTTCCTGGACTTGGGTGGCTATTCCCTTTCCCATGTTAGGGAAGTTTTCCACTATAAACTCTTCAAATATTTTCTCTGGTCCTTTCTCTCTCTCTCCTCCTTCTGGGACCCCTATAATGTGAATGTTGTTGCATTTAATGTTGTCCCAGAGGTCTCTTAGGCTGTTTTCATTTCTTTTCATTCTTTTTTCTTTATTCTGTTCCGCAGCAGTGAATTCCACCGTTCTGTCTTCCAGGTCACTTATCCGTTCTTCTGCCTCAGTTATTCTGCTATTGATTTTTTTATAGTGTAGTTTTCATTTCAGTTATTGTATTGTTCATCTCTGTTTGTTTGTTCTTTACTTCTTCTTTGTTAAACATTTCTTGCATCTTCTCTATCTTTGCCTCCATTCTTTTTCTGAGGTCCTGGATCATCTTCACTATCATTATTCTGAATTCTTTTTCAGGAAGGTTGCCTATCTCCACTTCATTTAGTTGTTTTTCTGGGGTTTTATCTTGTTCCTTCATCTGGTACATAGCTCTCTGCCTTTTCATCTTGTCTATCTTTCTGTGAATGTGGTTTTTGTTCCACAGGCTGCAGGACTGTAGTTCTTCTTGCTCCTGCTGTCTGCCCCAATACTTCATTTTTTAAGATGAGCATTATTCCAACTTCTTAGGTCTGTTCCCTTTCCTTCAATCTTTCCATCTTGTTTAATGGAAGACACTTTAGTATAATGCATTTTAATTATATTATTTTCTAATACTGGTGTCATCTAACACAGCAGATCATGCATTGCCAATCACTTTTTTAACTTTTTGACGGGCTATAACAAAAGAACCAGTTTCAAGCAATATCACTCAATTTATTATTTGTACCTATGGATAAGTTAGTTGACCACCAGGGTGAAAGGAGGCAGTAAAATAATAGTTTAAGATTTAAAACAAAGATAAGAATTTTAAATAAGAAAGAACAAAGGAAATGTTTTAATGAGCAGTCAAAAGTATACTAACACATCCCTCTACAGGAGAAGGATTAAAATGTAGGTGAATGTTTAATTGATTAAACAGAAAAACATGTAGCATGCTGAAGCACAAATAAATAGTGAAATAAACTCAACAGTTCTGTGTAACTAATATTTATGAAGTGTTAACTATGTGACAGGAATGTCTAGATGTGTAAGCTTCACACAGTAACTGTCAGATTTAAAAAAGAAAGAAACTAAGGGGGGTCATTTAAAGAAATAGCAGCAGCTAATTTAAAAAAGGGGGGGAAGGATTAAAAAAATGTGATGTAATTTTAACAAGACAAGGAAAAAGAAAAACCACATAGTCTCAAAAACATTTCATGAAACAACAGTACTTAAGGGAAGCTAAATAATAGTTTTCACATACACAAAGTCAGTGTCTGTTACTGGGCTATCTTAGGCCACCTTCCTAACGCAGCACCTCTCCAGAATTTTTAGCCCTTATGTATCATTATATTGGTGTTTTTTGTTGTTGTTTCTTTTTGCTTTGCTTTGTATTTGAGATGAAATGCACACCTTAAGTGTACAATTTGATGAGTAACCACCATATCAGTAAGCAACTTCTACTCCAATCAATCTCCACACACTCATGGGCAACATCTATTCTTATTTCTTTCACCATATATAAGTTTTTCCCTATATTTAACTTCTTACACACATTTCTCATGTCTGCTCAGATAGACTACAAGCTCCTTATTATCACAAACATTTTTTCAGAGTTGGAAGGGACTCTAGAACTTTTAACCCAGCTCCCTCATATTACCCACAAGGAAATAAAGAACCAGAGAAAGTTAGTGTAAAACCTGGGACTGATTCAAGGGAACACTCCCTCAGGCCTGTGCACCCTCAGGCCTGTGCACTTTCTATCGTATTTGAAGTAGGAGATTCACTTTTGCACATCCCATTCAGTACCTAGTCCAGGTGTTCAGAAATCCCTTTTTTTTTTTTTTAATGAAAGCTTATTTATTTATTTTTGGCTGTGTTGGGTCTTCGTTTCTGTGCAAGGGCTTTCTCTAGTTGCGGCAAGCGGGGGCCACTCTTCATCACAGTGCACGGGCCTCTCATTATCGCGGCCTCTCTCGCTGTGGAGCACAGGCTCTAGACGTGCAGGCTCAGTAGTTGTGGCTCACGGGCCTAGTTGCTCTGCGGCATGTGGGATCTTCCCAGACCAGGGCCCGAACCCGTGTCCCCTGCATTGGCAGGCAGATTCTCAACCACTGTGCCACCAGGGAAGCCCCAAGAAATCCCTTTTAATTGGAAAAAAAATTAATGAAGTGAAACTCCTGTCCCACTCAGGAATACTTTGCCTCACCTTGTTTCTCAGTTGCCCATCAGCCTTTAAAATGGACATAGGTGGAGGAGCATTGACTGGGATGAGGTGGAGAGAACTGATGGGCAAGCCTGGCAGCAGGGAGTCTGTGTACCACCAAAGGTAGCTGTGTGCTGGGTGGGTGCCTGAGCATAAACAGCCTCTTCTGTTAATTGCCCTTCTCAGTCCCTCTTTTTGGTTTAACGTCTCAGTGTGAGGCTGTCTTCTCAGCTTCTACTGCCCCTTCCTTGGGTTTAATCCAGAGGGAGTGGGAATGGGGAGGACATTTACTCTTTACACACAGGGCAGTTCTAGGAGCTGGGTGGGTTTAAATGGCACTAGAATACAGTCATCTGGAGTCAGTCTGTCTGGAGTAATCCCAATCCCTCTACTGAATTAGCTGGGTTATTTTAGGTAGTTTCCTCTTTTGCAAAATAAGGTGAGAATGAAAGGAGAAAGTACTTTGAAAAGTGTCAGACACACAGTAAGTACTCAATAGATGTTTGTTGTTATCATCCAAATGACATTGGATAAAGTTCTCTGGAGATCCATATTATATATTAATGTTATATATCCATAATAAGATGGGTGTTTACAAATGTAAATACGTAGAAAACGTCGACACAATAAAACTGGCACAGAAAGAAGAAACGGGTCGGGAAAGAAGACAGTGCAAGTTAGAGCAGGGGAACCTAAGTGAAAGTGTATGTAGTTCAGGTGGTCGGGGGCTCCTCTTAATTTGGGAACTCCCTTCTCTGAATTTCTGCGGCACCTCGTTTAGTACATATCCTAGTCTGTTGCATCGAAATTATTCATATCCTTCCCCCCATAAGAATGTAGGCTTCTCAGGATAAATGTTTACCAAATAAACTAAAATGCATTTTAAATAAAATTAAAACTTTTTTCTTCCTTCCCAACCCCACTCTTTACCTTGAAAAATTCCAAGCCTGAATAGAGGTGATTATATATTCAAACAAAATGAGAAGCTAATTCAAAGTTTATCTTTAAAGGTTTCTGGTAATAGGAGATGATAAATTTCTATATATTCATAATTATTGTCCTCCTTTTCTGTTGATTCACCTCCAAACTCATCTTGTTTTCCACTCCAAGTGGAGTGATAAGCTTTACAGATTAATTTTAAAATTCTTGCCAAAGTCCCAAGTCACTCTTGCCCTTTCCCATAAGTGCGTTTCCACAGGAACCATAAGCAATGAGTGTATTCCAGGGTTCTTCAGAATGTTTTTCAATCTAATTCCTTTATTCTTTGTTCTAACATTTAATTCATTCAATTTCCCCCGTAAGTACTACATAGCATGTTTTTCATCTTGGCAATCATAATTATGCATCCATTTGGACAGCAAAGTTTTCCATTACTTAATTATATATAGAATTCATGTTATTATGCATAATACACGTGTATTCTTTAAAAATGTAGGCTATATGTTTGCACAAGTATACATTTCAAAATATATTTCTAGGACAATAAAATAATTGTCTTTTACTTCTTGTTCAAAAGCCATTCTTTCTGTGCTTCCAATGTCTTGCATTTATGTTTTTTACATAATAATCAACCACATTCACTTATCTTCATCAAAATTGGATGAACCAGGCTTCTCTGGTGGTGCAGTGGTTAAGAATCCACCTGCCAAGGCAGGGGACATGGGTTCGAGCCCTGGTCTGGGAAAATTCCACATGCCGCAGAGCAACTAAGCCCGTGCACCACAACTACTGAAGCCCGTGCACCTAGAGCCCATGCTCCGCAACAAGAGAAGCCACCACAATGAGAAGTCTGCACACCACGAGGAAGACTAGCCCCTGCTTGCCCCAACTAGAGAAAGCCCATGCACAGCAACAAAGACCCAACTCAGTCATAAATAAATAAATAAACAAACAACAACAAAAAAATTGGGTGAACCTAAATTTCTATCCAATTCTTACCCTGATATTTAAATAAAGAAGTAGCATCTATCATAATCTATTTCTAACAGTTATAAATATACAAAAACTTTAAAATTAGCATATTCTATACTATTTGTATTGGGTTTAGGAGACAGCATAATAAAGTATTTTTATTTGTAACTAATACTTGCACTGAGGTTCAAAACACAGGGCCCTGATTTGAAATAATCTCTAACAACCTCACTACAAACAAAATGCCCCATCAGCTAAATTTGTTTAGAAACCTTAAGTTTTTAAGATGTAGTGATTTTATGTTATACTCTAAATATTTTAATCAGAGAAAGGGAATAGTGGATTTCAAAAAAATTTATTAATGAATATTTCATTAAGCTGTAAACCAACTTCATGAAAACCCTTATATATATGTAATTTTTCATAAATCATTTGATGGCTTCAGCAAGGGGAATATCCTCTATTTTAACTGGCTCATGAAATGACCAGGAAACTCAGCTGCAACCACTCTCTCTAAGTCAACTGAAGGCAGATGGTGCCTATGTGTTCAGCTGAAAGAAGTGTTGATCACAAAGTATCTGCCAATCAAACACTTGGGAAAGAAATGAGTGCCATCTGTGTTTTAATTACTACAGCAAAATCATCCAGTGTAACTGCCAGAGCTGCACATTTTCATAAGAGTACAAGAGACATAACACGTACTTTCTTTCATAAATGAAAGTAGAAATTGCCATATACAGTACTGGCCAGAAAAACAAAACAAAACAAGAGTACTGTCAATTTAGAATAAAATCTAGTGACAATATGAATATCCTCTCAAAAATATTATTTTATCGCAGCTCTACGTTTTCCACTCTTTCTCTAAGGCAATTCTACTATATGAAAGAATTATATACATAAAAGTGAAGATGTGAGATTTGAAAATTAAAATATTATTCAAATGTTTTGGACACCTAAGAGTAAGCCCACTAAAATTTAATAGAGTGAGAAAATTTACAAATTTATAAATATACAAATTTACATTATATTTTTATGATCACACAGTATATAATATGTTTGTTAATATATTCTTATATTCATATTATTATAAAAATTTATTTTATTAAAAGAAGTACAGAACTTTCAGAACTTTTCTAGCAAGGGACACCCTGTTCCATCTTCTCTCAAATGATATCAGGTTGTTTCACTGTTGTTCTATTTTGTTTTTCTGTTTGCTATTGTTCTCACAAATGAATTTATTCTGGGACTCACCTTATTTCATCACTGTGTAAATGGAAAGTGTAAGCATACAAATATAACTTAAAGTTGTCACTGCTATCGTGGAGGTTTCAGGAGCTCTTTACAACTGGGACGTGCAAACAAGCAGAAAGGAATAGAGGGTGGGATTAAAGGGAAAGAGCTCTCCTTTGTCTTTCCACTCTCTCACCAGCACCAAATATTTGGCATTTAGGATCAGAAAGTAAGTTCAGAGATTCATACCAATCTCAAAGTTTCAGTTACCTTTTGAAATTTGAGAAGAGGTATGAGCATACACAAATATTAACAACGTAAAGATTTCTAAACCCTAAATGTGCATCATAACAAAATAAATTCATTCTGGGCTTCCCTGGTGGCGCAGTGGTTGAGAGTCTGCCTGCCGATGCAGGGGACACGGGCTCCTGCCCCGGTCCGGGAAGATCCCACATGCCGTGGAGCGGCTGGGCCCGTGAGCCATGGCTGCTGAGCCTGCGCGTCAGGAAGCTGTGCTCCGCAACGGGAGGGGCCACAGCAGTGAGAGTCCCGTGTACCGCAAAAAAAAATAATAAAGAAATAAATTCATTCTTTCAATAAGCATTTATCAAGTGCTTATTATATGTTGAGAGTTGGACCACAAAGGTGAATAAAGAGGTCCCTGCCCTAAAGGATCTCAAAGTCTCACTAGGTGGCCATCCCCTTAAGTAACTGAACACAAAACAAGATCACACATATAAGATGTATGAACAAGGTGCATGACTGGTGCCAAAACAAGGGAAGAACTAATCTTGTTGGGCTTTGGAGAGACTTTCAAAGGGATTAGTGGGCTTTCACTAGGACAAATAAGGCAGAGGGGAAGAACATACCAGACAGGAGGTAGCATGTAGAAAGGCAGGCATGCTTAATAGTTCATAATGCTTCTTTATGCCTACTTATCTCTTGGGAATGGTGATCTACAGTGTCAAATGCTACCAAGAGATGTGGTCTGAAAAGGCCATATTATGTTTAACCATTTGATAGTTATTGGTGACTTTTTACAGAATAGTTTTAGGTTTGAAACAGGTTGAAACGAGTGAATGAGAAGTGAAGAAGTGGGCAGCAGTTTGAATGAGTGAGAAGTCAAGAAGTAGGTAGCAGTTTGGCAGTGGAAAGAGAGGAGAGAGGAGAAGCGTTGGGGGGAAGTAGGAGGGGGAAGAGAAGGGAGAGATGGAAGGGGAGCAAGAAGAGGGACTTGAAGAGAGAAGGGAGAGGGGAGGCAGATGGGTATCTTGAAAAGGAGACAGAGTGGAAAAAGATTTAAGCATTTTGAAGCTCATACAGATACAGAGAAGAGACTGGTGGTTGCCAGAGGCATGAAGTGGGAGGTAGGCAGAATGCGTGTAGTGTGTCAAAAAAACGGTGTAAACTTCCAGTTACAAAATAAATAAGTCACGGGATGTAATGTACAACATATGACTATAGTTAATAATATTGGATTGCATATTTGAAAGTTGCTAAGAGAGTAGATCTTAAAAGTCCTCATCACAAGAAAAAAAATTTTTTGTAACTATGTATGGTGAGGGATGTTAACTGGACTTATTGTGGTGATCACTTTGCAATATATACAAATATTGATATCATTATGCTGTACACCTGAAACTGATATAAAGTTATATGTAAATTATACCTCAATTAAAAAAAAAGATTTGAGCATGTTGACATGTGACAGAAATGGCCACTCAGTGACACTATGTGGAAGTTTCAATTATTTTTATAATTTTTATATTGAATAATCAGAAAAGTTTATATAATCATATAGAAAATGTTTATCTTTTTCTAAAATAATTCAGTTGATTTTTTTTTCTTATTCAAATTATCCCCCATACTTAATGCTACCCACCTTCTCATTATTTTAATTCTCATTTGCACCCCCAGAATAAGTAGTGACAAGACAGTTACCAATCTTTTCACAGCATTAGTAAAAAGATTTGGTCTTGCCTTGAGTCAACTTTCACATTTACTATGGAATTCAGATATCAATTCATTATCAGACTCCCATAAGCATAGATAATTCAGAATTGACTGTATTAAGATAAACACTTTCAAAATGTTCTAAAATACACAAAACTTTAGAAATAGGTCACAGATCACCATTATAACCTTAAAATTACCACCATTTTATAATTATCAGAACCTTGATCCTCAATTAAATGCTACCTCTCCACCTGCAAAGGATTATTAGGTAACCAATCTAATATTGACAGTGAAACTTTTCAAAAACTGGTATACTTTCCTTTCCCTTTTTTAAACTTAAATTTTTATAAGACTAGGAGCCACATTACCCAATACCTTTTCCCTGCTCTAACAAATCACGATTATTTTTTAAATAAAATGTGTTCTCTATATAACATTATTTATTAGACCAAATTACTAAATATGGAATAGAAGAAAATACATTATATTCTTTGTCATATTGTTACATTAAAGATTCTTCCCCACACACAAGTAAATGTATATGATGATAGATCTATAATTGCAGCCAATATTCCAATTAGATAAAATGGTGGGGAGGCAACTATAATCCATTACAGCAGTGGATGAAATTTTCAGAAAATAATAGATTCTTTACACAGGGGGAAAGAGAAAATTTTAAATTAAAAGTAAAAAAGAAGCATTCGGGGAAATGACAGGTAAGTGACATTCATAAATCTTTGAAACTAAAAAATGACTCAAAGCTACCAAAAATCAACCCAAGTAAACTACTTTATATTTCATTGAAAACAATATGGAAATTTCACACAAGGCTTTATGATTTGCTATATAGATACTCTATCCCGCCAGTTGTTCAGGCCAAAAAATTCTGTAATTCTTAGTCCTCTCTTTCTTTCATACTCCAATCTTTCAGCAATTCCTCTCCACTCTACCTTCAAAATATATTCAGAATCTGATCTTTAATTTCCATTGCTACCCTGGTTCCCATCATCTCTTGACAAGATCATCACAGTTTCTCCCAACTCATCTCCCCATTTCCATTATTGGCTCCTAGTGTCTAGTTTCAAAAGAACAGACAAGGTGAGCCTTGTGAAAGGCAAATCAGACCGTGTTTCCCCCATGCTCAAACCTCCCAGTGGTTTCTCCTCTTCAGGACCTACAGGCCTTGTACAATCTGGTCCTTGTTACCCATCTGACCAAATCTCTGACTACTCTCATCATCATTCAGCCCACTCCAGACACAGCGACCTCCTGGCTGTTACTCACGTCTGGCACTCTCCTGCTCCAAGGCCTGTGTCCTTGCTCTTCCTTATGACTGAAAAGCTCCTCCTGCAGCCCTCTGCTTGGCTTTCTCTTTCATCCATCACCTCCTTTAGATCTTTGTGATCTTTGTCTAATTAAAACCCTCTCAATGAGTCATTCTCTGACCACCTAAACTAAAACTGCAAACCCAACCACAAACACCTCATTACCCCTTCCCGAATTATTTTTCTACCTAGGGCTAACCATCCTGTAACGATCAGTATATTTTAATTATTTGTTTATTCTCAGTCTTCTTTCACTATAATGTAAACTCCATGAAGGCAGGAATTTTTGTTCGTAACAAGAGCACTTGACAAACAGCTGATTCACAATAAATATTTGTTGGATGAATCAAATCAGACAGTTCAGGGAGCAGACAGTTGGTAACAATACATAAATCTCTTTATTTCCTGTACAGTGGTTAAAAGTTTAGCCTGATTAAATTTTATGAGTGTTCTTTACAACTTACGCTTTAGGTGAAAAGTCCCATAACAAGCTACCTCTGAGGTCTAGTCATGACTTTAAACGAAGACCTGGCACTAATAATCAAAAATAAGAGAGAGGGGCTTCCCTGGTGGCGCGGTGGTTGGGAGTCCGCCTGCCGATGCAGGGGGCGCGGGTTCGTGCCCCGGTCCGGGAGGGTCCCGCATGCCGCGGAGCGGCTGGGCCCGTGGGCCGTGGCCGCTGGGCCTGCGCGTCCGGAGCCTGTGCTCCACAGTGGGAGAGGCCGCGGCGGTGGGAGGCCCGCGTACCACAAAAAAAAAAAAAAAAAAAAAAAAAGAGAGAATGTCAATGGTAATGTTAATAATTTGAGGCTATCCTTAAACAACCAGAAGAAATTGATGAGATTATCCCTGATACCCACAAACACTGGCCAAATATTCAAAGCACCTTTATGCAAGGCTCCTTGATGTCAGTACAGAAAGCTTTTGAACAGGCAAGGACAGGGCAGACTTCAGTTTTTAAAGACTATACGAAGTCAGAAAACAAAATATCAAAACCAAAATAATGTATAATGTAGTCTCTGACATTCTTTGCAAACATGACTGAAATAATTCAGTTTGAGTCCCACTGGCCACTCCAATCATGCCAATCCTAATTAGCAGCAAGCAAGCAAATACTCCAAGGTTTTGAGCTGAGCAATTAAAACAGCATTGTCTGAGAGGACCTTCAAGATGGCGAAGGAGTAAGACGTGGAGATCACCTTCCTCCCCACAAATACATCAAAAATACATCTATATGTGGAACAACGCCTACAGAACACCTACTGAATGCTGGCAGAAGACCTCAGACTTCCCAAAAGGCAAGAAACTCCCCACGTACCTGGGTAGGGCAAAAGAAAAAAAGAAAAAACAGAGACAAAAGAATAGGGATGGGACCTGCACCAGTGGGAGGGAGCTGTGAAGGAGGAAAGGTTTCCACACACTAGGAAGTCCCTTCACTGCTGGAGACAGGGTGGGCGGGAGGGGGAGCTTCAGAGCCACGGAGGAGAGCGCAGCAACAGGGGTGCGGAGGGCAAAGTGGAGAGATTCCCGCACAGAGGATCGGTACCGACCAGCACTCACCAGCCCGAGAGGCTTGTCTGCTCTCCCGCCGGGGCGGGCGGGGCTGGGAGCTGAGGCTCAGGCTTCAGAGGTCAGATAGCAGGGAGAGGACTGGGGTTGGCTGCATGAACACAGCCTGAAGGGGGGCTAGTGCACCACAGCTAGCCGGACGGGAGTCCAGGAAAAAGTCTGGACCTGCCTAAGAGGCAAGAGGCCTCTGTTTCGGGGGGCACGAGGAGAGGGGATTCCTTCCCTGTCTGCCCACAGAAGGCAGAGCACCACCTAAATGGGCTCCAGAGATGGGTGCGAGCCGTGGCTATCAGCTCAGACTCCAGAGATGGGCATGAAATGCTAATGCTGCTGCTTCCACCACCAAGAACCCTGTGTGCAAGCACAGGTCACTATCCACATGCCCCCAACCTGGAAGCCTGTGAAGCCCGCCACTGCAAGGGTACTGTGATCCAGGGACAACTTCCCCGGGACAACACACGGCACGGCTCAGGCTATTGAAACGTCACGCTGACCTCTGCCACTGCAGGTTTGCCCCACATTCCAACTACAACTATCGTACCCCTCCCTCCCACTGGCATGAGTGAGCAAGAGCCGCCTAATCAACCGCTGCTTTAACCCCATCCTGTCTGGGTGGGGAACAGATGCCTGCGGGCAACCTACATGCAGAGGTGGAGCCAGACCAAAGCTGAACCCCAGGAGCTGCGCGAACAAAGAAGAGAAAGGGAAATTTCTCCGTGGAGCCTCAGAAGCAGCGGATTAAATCTCCACAGTCAACTTGATGTACCCTGCATCTGTGGAATACATGAAGAGACAACAAATCATCCCAAAACTGAGGCAGTGGACTTTGGGAGCAACTTTAGACTTGGGGTTTGCTTTCTGCATCTAATTTGTTTCTAGTTTTATGTTTATCTCAGTTTACTATTTAGAGTTTATTATTATTGGTAGATTTGTTTATTGCTTTGGTTGCTCTCTTCCTTTTATATATTTTTTTTTCTCTTTTCCTTTTTCTCTTTTTGTGAGTGTTTATGCTTCTTTGTGTGATTTTGTCTGTATAGGTTTGCTTTTACCATTTGTCCTACAGTTCTGTCTGTCCGTTTTCTTTTTTTAGTATAGTTATTATGCTTGTTATCATTGGTGGATTTGTTTACTGGTTTGGTTGCACTCTTCTTTTCTTTTTAATTACTTTATTTTTTTACTTAAATAATTTTTAAAAATTTATTATTTTAATAATTTTATTCATTTATTTACTTTCTCTTTCCTTTTTTCTGTTTTCTTTACTCCCTTTTCTTCTGAGCCGTGTGGCTGACTAGGTCTTGGTGCTCCAGCCAGGTGTCAACCTTGAGCCTCTGTGGTGGGAGAGCCGAGTTCAGGACATTGGTAACCAGAGACCTCCCAGCCCCTCATAATATCAATTGGCGAGAGCTCTCCGAAATATCTCCGCCTCAACGTTAAGACCCAACTCCACTCAACGACCAGCAACCTCCAGTGCTAGATGCCTCCTGCCAAAAAACTAGCAAGACAGGAACACAACCGCACTCATTAAGAGAGAGGCTGCCTAAAATCATACTAAGTTCACAGACACCCAAACCACCAAATCGGATGCGGCCCTGCCCACCAGAAAGACAATATCCAACATAATCAACCAGAAAACAGGCACCAGTCCCTTCCACCAGGAAGCCTACACAACCCACTGAACCAACCTTACCCACTGGGGACAAACACCAAAAACAACGGGAAATATAAACCTGCAGCTTGTGAAAAGGAGACCACAAACACTGCAAATTAAGCAAAATGAGAAGACAGAGAAATATGAGCAGATGAAGGAGCAAGTTAAAAACCCACCAGAACAAACAAATGACGAGGAAATAGGCAGTCTACCTGAAAAACAATTCAGAGTAATGACAGTAAAGGTGATCCAAAATCTTGGAAATAGAATGGAGAAAATACAAGAAAGGTTTAACAAGGACGTAGAACAACTAAAGAGCAAACAAACAATGATGAACAACACAATAAAAGAAATTAAAAATTCTGTAGAAGGAATCAATAGCAGAATAACAGGCAGAAGAATGGATAAGTGACCTGGAAGATAAAATAGTGGAAATAACTACCGCAGAGCAGGATAAACAAGAAAGAATGAAAACAATTGAGGCCAATCTCAGAGACCTCCGGCACAACATCAAATGCACCAACATTCAAGTTATAGGTGTCCCAGAAGAAGAAGAGAAAAAGAAAGGGACTGAGAAAATACTTGAAGAGATTACAGTTGAAAACTTCCCTAATATGGAAAAGGAAATAGTTAATCAAGTCCAGAAAGCACAGAGAGTCCCATAAAGGATAAATCCAAGGAGAAACAGGCCAAGACACATATTAATCAAACTATCAAAAATTAAATACAAAGAAAAAATATTAAAAGCAGCAAGGGAAAAGAAACAAAAAACATACAAGGGAATCCCCATAAGGTTAACAGCTGATCTTTCAGGAGAAACTCTGTAGGCCAGAAGGGAGTGACAGGACATATTTAAAGTGATGAAAGGGGAAAAACCTACAACCAAGTTTACTCTACACAGCAAGGATCTCATTCAGATTTGACAGAGAAATTAAAACCTTTACAGACAAGCAAAAGCTAAGAGAATGCAGCACCACCAAACCAGCTTTACAAGAAATGCTAAAGGAACTTCTCTAGGCAGGAAACACAAGAGAAGAAAAAGACCTACAATAATAAACCCAAAACAATTAAGAAAATGGTAATAGGAACATACATATCGATAATTACCTTAAATGTAAATGGATTAAAGGCTCCAACCAAAAGGCACAGACTGGCTGAAAGGATACAGAAACAAGACCCGTATATATGCTGTCTACAAGAGACCCACTTCAGACCTAGGGACACATACAGACTGAAAGTGAAGGAATGGAAAAAGATATTCCATGCAAATGGAAATCTAAAGAAAGCTGGAGTAGCAATTCTCATATCAGACAAAATAGACTTTAAAAGAAAGACTATTAGACTATTACAATAGACAAAGAAGGACACTACATAATGATCAATCCAAGAAGAAGATATAACAATTCTAAATATTTATGCACCCAACATAGGAGTACCTCAATACATAAAGCAAATGCTAACAGCCATAAAGGGGAAATCGACAGTAACACAAAATAGTAGGGGGCTTTAACACCCCACTTTCACCAATGAACAGATCATCCAAAATGAAAATAGGAGGATGTGACTGGCCTCAGCCTTCCACAGCGAAACGCCGCACTTCCCTCCAGGATGACAGTGATGGGATCCCATGGTCAGAAGAAAGGGTGGTTTGTACTACAAGGTTTAATAATAAAAACAAAGTTTTTTGGAAAAAAAAATGAAAGTAAATAAGGAAACACAAGCTTTAAATGACACATTAAAAAGATGGACTTGATATTTATAGGACATTCTATACAAAAACAACAGAATACACTCTCTTCTCAAGTGCTCATGGAACATTCTCCAGGATAGATCATATCTAGGGTCACAAATCAAGCCTCGGTAAATTTAAGAAAATTGAAATGGTATCAAGTATCTTTTCTGACCACAATGCTATAAGACTAGATATCAATTATGGGAAAAAAACTGTAAAAAATACAGACACAAGGAGGCTAAACAATGCACTACTAAATAACCAAGAGATCACTGAAGAAATCAAAGAGGAAATCAAAAAAATACCTAGACACAAATGACAATGAAAACACGATGACACAAAACCTATGGGATGCAGCAAAAGCAGTTCTAAGAGGGAAGTTTATAGCAGTACAATCCTACCTCAAGAAACCAGAAAAATCTCAAATAAACAACCTAAACTTACACCTAAAACACTTAGAGAAAGAAGAATAAAAAAGCCCCAAAGTTAGCAAAAGGAAAGAAGTCATAAAGATAATATCAGAAGTACCTGAAAAAGAAATGAAGGAAACAATAACAAAGATCAATAAAACTAAAAGCTGGTTCTGTGAGAAGATAAAATGGATAAACCATTAGCCAGACTCATCAAGAAAAAACGGGAAAGACTCAAATCAACAGAATTAGAAATGAAAAAGGAGAAATAACAACTGAGCAAAATACAAAGGATCATGAGAGATTAGTACAAGCAACTGTATGCCAATAAAATGGAAAACCTGAAAGAAATAGACAAATTCTTACAAAAGCAAAACTTTCTGAGACTGAACCACGAAGAAAAAGAAAATATAAACAGACCAATCACAAGCACTGAAATTGAGACTGCGATTAAAAATCTTCCAACAAAGGCCCAGAACCAGATGGCTTCACAGATAAATTCTTTCAAACATTTAGAGAAGAGCTAACACCTATCCTTCTCAAACTCTTCCAGAATATAGCAGAGAGAGGAACACTCCCTAACTCATTCTACGAGGCCACCATCACCGTAATACCAAAACCAGACAAAGATGTCACAAAAAAAGAAAACTACAGGCCAATATCACTGATGAACACAGATTCAAAAATCCTCAACAAAATACTAGCAAACAGAATCAAACAGCTCATTAAATGGATCATACACTATAAAGAAGTGGGGTTTATCCCAGGAATGCAAGGATTCTTCAATATACACAAATCAATCAACATGATACACCATATTAACAAACTGAAGAATGAAAACCATATGATCGTCTCAATAGATGCAGAAAAGGCTTTCGACAAAATTCAACACCCGTTTATGATAAAAAACTCTCTAGAAAGTAGGCATAGAGGGAACTTACCTCAACATAATAAGGGCCATATATGACAAACCCACAGCCAACATCATTCTCAATGGTGAAAAACTGAAACCATTTCCACTAAGATCAGGAACAAGACAAGGTTGCCCACTCTCACCACTATTATTCAACACAGTTTTGGAAGTTTTAGTCACAGCAATAAGAGAAGAAAGGGAAATAAAAGGAATCCAAATCAGAAAAGAAGAAGTAAAACTGTCACTGTTTGCAGATGACATGATACATACAGAATCCTGAAGATGCCACCAGAAAACTACTAGAGCTAATCAATGAATTTGGTAAAGTAGCAGGATACAAAATTAATACACAGAAATCTCTTGCATTCCTACACACTTATGATGAAAAATCTGAAAGAGAAATTAAGGAAACACTCTCATTTCCCACTGCAACAAAAAGAATAAAATACCTAGGAATAAACCTACCTAAGGAGACAAAAGACCTGTATGCAGAAAACTATAAGACACTGATGAAAGAAATTAAAGATGATACAAACAGATGGAGCACAATACCATGTTCTTGCATTGGAAGAATCCCCATTATGAAAATGACTATACTACCCAAAGCAATCTACAGGTTCAATGCAATCCCTATCAAACTACCAATGGCATTTTTCACAGAACTAGAACAAAAAATTTCACAATTTGTTTGGAAACACAAAAGACCCCGAATAGCCAAAGCAATCTTGAGAAAGAAAAACGGAGCTGGAAGAATCAGGCTCCCTGACTTCAGACTATACTACAAAGCTACAGTAATCAAGACAGTATGGTAGTGGCACTAAAACAGAAATATAGATCAATGGAACAGGATAGAAAACCCAGAGATAAACGCACACACATATGGTCAACTTGTCTTTGATAAAGGGGGCAAGCACATACAATGGAGAAAAGACAGCCTCTTCAATAAGTGGTGCTGGGAAAACTGCATAGCTACATGTAAAAGACTGAAATTAGAACACTTCCTAACACCATACACAGAAATACACTCTAAATGGATTAAAGACCTAAATGTAAAGCCAGACACTATCAAACTCTTAGAGGAAAACATAGGCAGACACTCTATGACATAAATCACAGCAAGATCCTTTTTGACCCACCTCCTAGAGAATGGGAAATAAAAACAAAAATAAACAAATGGGACCTAATGAAACTTCAAAGCTTTTGCACAGCAAAGGAAACCATAAACAAGATGAAAAGACAACCCTCAGAATGGGAGAAAATATTTGCAAATGAAGCAACTGACAAAGAATTAATCTCCAAAATATACAAGCAGCTCATGCAGCTCAATATCAAAAAAACAAACAACCCAATCCAAAAATGGGCAGAAGGCCTAAACAGACATTTCTCCAAAGAATATATACAGACTGCTGACAAACACATGAAAGGATGCTCAACATCACTATCATTAGAGAAACGCAAAGCAAAACCACAATGAGGTATCACCTCATACCGGTCCAAATGGCCATCATCAAAAAAATCTACAAACAATAAGTGCTGGAGAGGGCGTGGAGAAAACGGAACCTCTTGCACTGCTGGTGGGAATGTAAATTGATATAGCCACTATGGAGAACAGTATGGAGGTTCCTTAAAAAATGAAAAATAGAACTACCACATGACCCAGCAATCCCACTACTGGGCATATACCCTGAGAAAACCATAATTCAAAGAGTCATGTACCACAATGTTCATTGCAGCACTCTTTACAATAGCCAGGACATGGAAGCAACCTAAGTGTCCATCAACAGATGAATGGATAAAGAAGATGTGGCACATATATACAATGGAATGATTACTCAGCCAAAAAAGAAACAAAATGGAGTTATTTGTAGTGAGGTGGATGGACCTAGAGTCTGTCATACAGAGTGAAGTAAGTCAGAAAGAGAAAACAAATACTGTATGCTAACACATATATATGGAATCAAAAAAAAAAAGTGGTTCTGAAAAACCTAGGGGCAGGACAGGAATAAAGATGCAGGCGTAGACAATGGATTTGAGGACACAGGGAGAGGGAAGGGTAAGCTGGGACAAAGTGAGAGATTGGCATGAATATATATACATCTACTAAATGTAAAATAGATAGCTAGTGGGGAGCAACCTCACAGCACAGGGAGATCAGCTTCATGCTTTGTGACCATCTAGAGGGGTGGGATAGGGAGGGTGGGAGGGAGATGCAAGGGGGAGGGGATATGGGGATATATATACGTATAGCTGACTCAGTTTGTTATACAGCAGAAACTAATGCACCATTGTAAAGCAATTATAGTCCAATAAAGAAGTTCAAAAAAAAGCATCATCCTATAGAAATATGTGAGCCACACATATAATTTTTAAGTTGCTGATAGTCACATTTAAAAAAGTAAAAAGACAAAGATGAAGTCAATTGTTTAAATATATCTTATTTAGTCCAATAAAAGAAAGTATTTCAACAACTAATCAATACAAAAAATTATTAATAAGATTTTTTTTCAAACTAAGTCTTTGAAATCTGTATTTTACTTTTTATGGCCCATCTTAGTTTGGACTGGCCACGTTTAAGTGCTCAACAGCTACTTGTGGTTTGTAAGTACCATGTTGGAACAGTGCAGAACTAGAATCATGAAGTGATTTTTTCTTTCTTTTTTGTAACAAGGATACGAAAAGAAATGGGGATACTAGTCATAGTTTACACTTTAATAGTAAGTCATGGAAGGCAATGCAATGTTCACAAAAAAGGTCAGTTAGTAAATGATGGTACAACCAAGTAGCTACTAAAAGCTCGGTTTCCAAAGAATATACAAGGGTGTATAAAACATATTCATAGTAAAGGGGGTGAGGTAGATTTAGAGAAAGAAAACAGAGCACACAATATTATCTCATGAGTGGCAGTTAGAAATAAACATACATACCCACATGAGCCTGGAAAGGCATATCCCAAAATGTTAACATTGATTATCTGTGGGATAACTGATATAGGAAAGACTAGATTTGACACAAGGGAATCATCAGGAGTTTGGGACACATTATATTTAAGATACCTATTAGATATCCCAAGTGGAAATATGTTGTCTAGAGTCCAAGAGAGAGGTTCAGATGAGAAATATAAATTTGGAAACTGTCAGTGTATTATAGAACTTAAAACCAAGAAAGAGGGCTTCCCTGGTGGCGCAGTGGTTGAGAGTCTGCCTGCTGATGCAGGGGACACAGGTTCGTGCCCTGGTCTGGGAAGATCCCACATGCCACGGAGCGACTGGGCCCGTGAGCCATGGCCGCTGAGCCTGCGCGTCCGGAGCCTGTGCTCCGCAACGGGAGAGGCCACAACAGTGAGAGGCCCACATACCGCAAAAAAAAAAAAAAAAAACCAAGAAAGAAACTGCATGAGTTGCAAACTCTCGCAAAGAGAGTGAGTTTCAGCAGAGAAGAAAACAGGACCAGGGACTTCATCTTAGAATATGCCAACTTTTAGAGTCAGGAAGATGATGGAGAACCGGTAGACTGGGAAGAATAGCAAACTAAGTTGAAGCAAAACCAGAAGATGCAGCACTTGAAGGAGTAGAGAAAGACCACCTGCTTCAAATAATAACTACAAGCCCAGTCAGGGAGGACTGAGAACTGACCCTGGTTTTGACCTGAAAGCCACTCGTGATCCTGACTGAAGCAGTTTTGGTGGAGAGTTGGGTTCTAAAAGGAGTGGATTCAGAGAGATTAAGAGGAAATGAACTGCAGAGAACATGCATGCACTTCACGCGAGCAGTTTTGCTGTAAGGGGGACAAAAAATAGGGGTACTTGTATCAGTCTGCCATCATATTCCTTGTGTTCTCTTCCCTCCGACTGTAATGTAAGTTCCTGGAGGCAGAGAATGCTTTAATTCTCTGAGCCCAATATTACTTTGGGGGCAAAAAAATTCTGTGTCCAGCAGTAACACAGCAAGTTTACACAGGTGAACTACTGGATCACCATGAGAGTTAATTCCTGATTCAGATCATCAATAGGAGGAACCTTCAACTCAGGGTAAACACCTCTGAAAAGTAACTGCAATCTGATAATTACTGGCTGCCAGGGAGGAAAAGCATAAATTTCTTTGTAACTCAGTGAAAGCTTTCATCAAGAATGATCTTTTTCTTTTTGGCAAATCCCAAGTTTAAAAACCACTAAACCCTACATTTCTTTGTCATTACTGCAAAGATGAAAAAAAAAACCCAAAAACCCCAAATATTGAAACTTCAGGCAGATAACTAACTAGTGAAATATCTATATAACACAAAAGACCATAGATTGAAAACCAAATCAATACAGGGGTTGTTACAATGAAAAATACACTGACTAGAAAAATCGGTTATTCTTCAAATTTTCAACATTTTACTAAGTCTGGACAAACTTCAAACTATTGTTTCTGCACAATCAGTCTTTCAACAACAGTTCAACCTAACTGGAAAAATCATCACAGAGCTAACATGCTAGAAGGTAATTCTAGATAATTATCAAGTTCAATATATTTGATTCTTGGCATAAGAACATCTTCCTCTTTAAGATTTATTTAGAAAGCATAGGTTGTTTCTAAATAGAATGTAGGGACTTATTTCAAAAACTTAGTCCCCTAGGTTGAGAAATGATGACCAGAGAATTGGCAGGATAGTGAAATAATTGCAGTGATGTCAAAGAAATGTAAAGTTCTGAGGTTTATAAACTTAGATTTTAAGTAGTTGAAAAGGTTAGACTGGTAACTCAGTGCAGAAGTTTCTATGTGTATATATGGCAATCTATTTTGCTCACCATAAAACGTCTGATAAAACACAAAATAATTCTGTTGATGCTGCTTCTTTACTTGGTCCTATTGACCTAACAAGACTCCACGTTCCCAACATAATCTCAGTGCTCTGTTTCAGTTCTCCTTTTCCTGGCTTACAGATTCTAACTTCAGTGTCTTCTCTCCATAACCAACCATGTCCCTTCTCTCTGCCCACTCTATCCTTTAATTTTACCAACCTCCTACCCGTCAGAAGGAAATACTGGTAACTGTACAAACAAAGGACTGCAGTGGAAGAAAATGAGGGGCAGAGCCCTCACTGTGTAGCACAATCCTTCATACTCAGTAGGGGCTCAGGAATCAGGATTTGGGTTGCTTAAAATAAATTTTATAGACAGGCTAAAGGAATATGGAAACAAGAGTAAAGAGAAGGACTAGGACATGACTCGTTCACTGTAAAGTAATTCTGTGTATGTGAGTGTGTGTGAGCTGCATGTGTGGGTGTATATGAAAAAGAGAAAAAGACATTCTATGATATAACACAAGAAAAAGATATGTGTTTTAAAGTCAGGCAAATGGGACTAAGAGAGGTGGGGGGATAAAAAGCTTAGCAAGATAACAATAGGACCGCCATCAAGAAAAGATATCAGTTCATATACAATTTTAGAAAAAATTTACTTTTTAGTTAAATGCAAATAAAATGAATTTATCAAATCCCAACTAGGCAAACTGGAATTTGCCACTTGGCAAAAATTACCATGAAAATAAAACAATAATAATTATTAAGTAATAAGGAAGTCATTCTTAATATATAAGTTATTCTGTTTTAGCTGAAACTCCTTGAAATTTGAGGTCACGTTGTCCTTTGATTAATTCTGCTTTGTGCTTAGTGCACCATCATGCACGTGAGGGCATTCAATAGTAATTACTGAGATTGCATTTTGATCGAAGAGGACAAGACTGACCTTTGCCAATAAGGAAAACAATGCCACCTGCCTCCTGTCATACTCTAATATTCCAAATGGTAAGTCATATTCCTCTAAATTAGTGATATGTATTTGTGATTGGAAGGTTTGAATTTATAAAATTCTTTGGGCTGGTGAGCTCATTCTCATACTTATGAATCCTGAAGGCTGCCTGACGGTCTCCCATTGCCTCCCCTCTTTTGCACCCTTCATGGAGAAAAGGCATCTATCGCTCAGCATGGCTGTGGCTAAAACCCAGGAACCAACCCCCTGCCCCCAACACAGGCTTAACTTTTGCAAAGTCCTCTAGGACAGACACTAAGCACCAGGCATGGAGCACAGTTCTTACTAAACCTCCCCACCTCCTGACTAGCCCTACGCTGCAGTGGCCACAGCAACATATCCCACCCCCACGCTCCACCACCACGAAGAAGACAGCAAGCATCAGTCCCCTTGTCTTTGCGCCCTTTCAGGTACTGGTGCTCAAACTTTCTTCTTTCTACTTGCCCCAGCCCACAGATTTTATGTGCAAAACCGATACCCTTTATTTCCATTAATCCTCACTCCAAAGCTGACTATGCTAGAGGAATTAACGAAAACATTGGTCCGGTTATAGAACCTCATGTCCATAGCAGAAATTGGCAGAAATAGGGGCATTTCACAAATTAAAATAACAGAATTTTCTTTGTAAATAATTCCAATAATTGCTTTCCTTTTTGCAAGTATGACCCAAAGATGGAAGTCAAACTAAAGCAATAAAAAAAGTAAAGAAAAGCAAGTGAATGCAACGTCAGTGAGAAAAATGAGTAGTTTATGCTACTGTGATCTGCAAAGCCTTTGGAGCAGGAAAGACTTAGGATAACTTCCTAGATCCATCACTGGATCTAGTAAAGCCTGATTGCCTTTACTCCTGTTACTGGGAAAATCCCCCTAGACATAAAACCCTGAGCTAGTTTTCAAAACAGGCAATGAGAAATCATGACAATCTTTCAAGTTTCTGATTCTGAAGTCTCCTTCCATCTTATCCACCACCCACTGACCAAATACAATTCAGAACCTCAAAACTCTCATCTCCATTAGTTCCTTTATCTCTGATTTGTTTCAAAGATAAACTTTAAAGATAATTTTAACAAAGTTAAAGGATCAGTAAAGCAACTGAGCCAGTTCAAAATGATTTAAAGATTAAACAGTCTCTTTCATCACAGAGAAGGCAGCTGCTCTGTGGTTTTTTGTTTTTTTTTTTTTTTTTTCTTTAACAAAACAGAGAGATTTCATCTCTATTCTCTCTAATTTACCATAGCTGGGAAAATTCAGTATTAAATTGAATATTCTGTATACATTTAAAAAGAATGTTTAAAGGTGTTTGGGTTTTATTTATTTATATTTTACCTTTATTTATATCATTTATCAAATTGTGTAACTCACTGATTTTAATTTTTAAGTTCATTGTCAAATAAGTTTTCCTTTAATGATATTTTAATTGACAAATAAATCCCATGACAGCATAAATTCAGATTTCACTTTTTTTTTTTTTTTTTTTGCGGTACACGGGCCTCTCACTGTTGCGGCCTCTCCCATTACGGAGCACAGGCTCCGGACACGCAGGCTCAGTGGCCATGGCTCACGGGCCCAGCCACTCCGCGGCATGTGGGATCTTCCCAGACCGGGAAACGAACCCGTGTCCCCTGCATCGGCAGGCGGACTCTCAACCACTGCACCACCAGGGAAGCCCAGATTTCACTTTTATATAGAATCCTAAGGCTGTTTTACTCTCTACGACCAAAGAGAATCAATGTCAAAATAATTACCTCTTGCAAAGAAATGTATGGTGTTCCACAAGCCCTTTTCTTCCAAATAAGGGTCTTAAGGTACTGTTTAGTCTTCTTCCAGAAAATTATTCCAAAACTAAAAAGGAATACTTGCAGGAAAACAGTCGGTTTTCTTTCCATCTCCTTTCCTTGAGAGAACCACAGCAAAATGTAATTTTAGGCTTCCTGTCCCAAAGTAATATGCCTGAGCACTTTCTCCTCTGCATCTTTTACCACTAGTGTTTAGCAAACAAGGTTTAAAAACTACTACTAGATATAAATTACCTCATGCTTAGTACAGATGGATACATGTGCTATGAATTGGCTTAAACTAAAGATAAATACAGGATGTAAACAATAAGAGAAACTATTTTTGCAGCTGTTGGTCTCAAGTCTAGCATTATTGATTGTGGTAATAGATTGTGCCTTTCCTAGGAAACCCTGCAAGGCATACCTGCCAGGCTCATTTGCTGAGTCCTGTGACTCATATGGCTTAATGCCAGATCAATGAACGACAGTGTTATTCAAAACTCAGGGTTACCAGATCTCACATTTTGGTCTCTAGTGGCCTTGCTATTACCCTTCGGCTTCTAAAGAAACCCAGGCTCATCCACATAGGAGTTAGCTAATGGAATTTTCACAATCCCAAATCAGTTTTGTTTAATTAACTTCATCTGATGTGAGCCTCTCACTAAAAATATTAAGCTGAGAATAGTGTCACTTTCTAAGACTCACATCTTTACCTCAGAGTTCTGAACATTTGAGTTGGTGAAACATTTCTTTCTAATATGATTTTCCCTCATTAATTATCTTGAGGCATTTTAATATCCTTAGGGATGACTGCATCCACTGAATTAGGTCAAGATTTCATGGTCTCTGTTGGCAATCACAAGTTTAAGTTATAGTTATCAGTAAAAATATCTGACTTGTGAATTTAATGTTGATAGAATCAGCCATATATTTTGCAGTCTCTGAGGGGGGCAGAATTATGGTCCCCAAAGATGTCCACATCCTAACCCCCCACCCTGTGAATATGTTACCCTACATGACAGAGAGGATTTTGCAGATGTGATTAAGGATAAGGATCTTGTCCTAAAATGGGCTGATTATCCTAGGTTATCCAGTGGGCCGCATCTAATCACATGAGCCCCTTAAAACAGGGGTCCCCAAATCCCCCTGCTCTCTGTACCAGTAACAGTACCAGTCCATGGCCTGTTAGGACCCAGGCCGCAGAGCAGGAGGTGAGCTGCAGGTGAGCGAGCAAAGCTTCATCTGTATTTACAGCCGCTCCCCATTGCTCGCATTACCACCTGAGTTCCGCCTCCTGTCAGATCAGCGGTGGCATTAGATTCTCATAGGAGCACGAACCCCACTGTGAACTGCGCATGTGAGGGATCTAGGTTGCGCGCTCCTTATGAGAATCTAATGCCTGATGATCTGAGGTAGAGCTGAGGCAGTGATGCTAGCACTGGGGAGCAGCTGCAAATACAGATTATCATTAGCAGAAAGGTTTGACTACACAGAGAGCATAACAAATCAATTGCTTGCAGACTCATATCAAAACCCTATCAGTGAGTGGCAGGTGAAAACAAGCTCAGGGCTCCCACCGATTCTGCATTATGGTGAGTTGTATAATTATTTCATTATATATTACAATGTAATAATGATAGAAATAAAGTGCACAATAAATGTAATGAGCTTGAATCATCCTGAAACCATCCCACCCCTCTCTGGTCCATGGAAAAATTGTCTTCCACGAAACCAGTCCCTGGTACCAAAAACGTTGGGGACCACTGCCTTAAAATGAAGGTTGCTTCCCAGCCTTGAAGAACCAGAGAGATGGCCTCATAAGGATTCGGTCTGTACTTGCTAGCTGTTAAGGTAAAGGAGGGTGGCCATGAGCCAAGGAATGCAGGTGACCCCTAGAAGCTGGAAAAGAGAAACAAATGGATTCTCCCCTAGAGCCTCCAGAAGGGGATACAGCCCTGACACCTTGATTTTCTAGTCCATTGAGACCTGTGTCAGACTTCTAACCAATAGAGCTCTAAGATAACAAATTTTATTCATCAAGTTTGCAGTAATTTGTTACTGCAACAAAAGAAAAATACTACCTTCCTAGTTTTTATACTGTTTCATCACTCCTTTTTTGGGAGAAAGTAAAAGCTGACTAGGAAAAAGTGCTCTACTCTAACTGGGGCATGTGGGGTCACATAAATGAAAATCGGCCTGTTCGACTGTAAGCATCTAGGTCCCAGCCCTGGCTCTGCCATTAAACGAACACAGACAACTGGGCTAAGCATTTAACCAAGCCGTCACAGCTTGAGCTTCTTTCCTCTCACTGGACAAAATGTTCATTTCCAGGTCCATGTTCTCTATTACAGCTTCCTCTCATTCTTCTGGATACTGGTTTTATTTGTCTTTCTAGTAAAAGCCAAAATGATCCTTTTCCTGCCATGTTTCATTGTCTCACACTGGTAAAGTCTACAGACCTGGCATTTCCATATTTCAGCAGGAGCAACTTTCAGTATGCATAAAACTTAAAACATTCTTATTAGGGCATAAAAATAGAATGAAAACTCTCCTGAAGCAACTTTTAAAATCACCCTGCCTAAAACTGCTTGGAACCACTTCCTGCCTGAAGCATGAAGGAAACTGTAATCTTTATAGTACACTCTGTATAAACTGCTACTTGTATTGGTTAAGTCAGCAGGAGGAGATATACATGGATATCTTAAGGATTCAAAACTGCAGAAGTATTTTTCTTATTACAAAGAGTTAGCTACTCAATAGAGTACATTATATTACCCAAAACATTAATACAACGAAGAGCAAAAACCTGATGTAACACAGCCTAGAATATAATATAGTCTTCTTTCCAGTACAAACGTATGAAAAGTGTTTCAATAAAAAGGTTTTAAAAAGTATGGAAACAGTTTATATTGACTTAATTTCTTTAACATTTAACCTACCGTAATCTAAACTAGGTGGTATCATAATTTCTCTCTACTTTTCAGGAACTTTTTTGAATTAACTAGCAAATTTTCAAACACATAAGCAGGATTAAGTATTCAAAACAGTAAAGAAATTAAAAGTCGAAGCATTTTAGCATATTTTAGAGTAGAAAGGAATTCATCCATAAATAAGCATTTATGATATTCAAGATAAGACAGATATCCTTTATGTGAAAGTAACTAAATTTTTAACCTTTTTTTACACTCTCTCACAACTATGTTCTTCACTGATTCTTTAAAGAAAGGTGAATAAAGAACATTATCAGTCCACTAACATAATATTGCACAAAAACAAAGCAAAGGTAGAGAGCAGGGTATATTCCAGAAGACTCCAAAAATACAAGAAAGAAAATGCCAGTTTTAATCAGTCTCTCTAGAAATGGACAGTCTAGACCATTTACTGACCTCTCAAAAGAGCCATCTGTCTACCTCCTACATATAATAAAGGTTCAGCTACATAAAGAAATGGGAGAGTCCCCATCCTACCTACTCCCCTCTTCTTCATTCTCCTGCAAAGCTATCCATTAATTATTTAGAAATTGCCTTTACCTACCACATCCATTTAAACACAGTATTACATTCTTCACAGAGTATACTGAAATAGTCCCTTGGGAATAAGGAAGAGGAAATAAATGCACAACTAACATTGTCATATGGACAGAACTCTTGGAATGGAGAGAGTCAGACATAGGCAGTAGAGAGAAACCTGTGTGTCTCATCACTTAGTGTTTATTGATAGGGCACATTGTGGTAGAAAACTTGAAACAGAAAACTAACTTTTCAAGGGAAATATTCATTCATGGCTCTTCTATTTGAATGCTGTAAATGTCTACAATATTCTTTTCATAAAGCTGAACACAGCTGGCTTATCCTTAAGGAGCATGAGTATGTGTTAAAGGAGAACTTTTATGAAGCGCTGATTTCATTTGTCACAATAATAGAAGCACTATTTTTATTATCAAATTGGGAGATCTTTGAAAAGCATTAAAAGTATGAAATTAGTATGAAATGATGGTTATCAATATACTTTAAACTTCATATATCCCCCTGTAACTAAATCTTTGTTTTAACAATTTAAGTTTTAATTTCCCTAACATGCAAATTCTCAATGTAACTTGGCCCTTCTTTCTAAAAATATCTTCCCATAGCCTCTTAGACCTTTCAAATGTTAATACTGTTTAAAACTGGATACAATATACAAAGTATCAATAAAAAATACATAATTCACACTCAGAAAACTGCATTTGTGCTGTGACACCTGTCAAAATATTTTAAGGGATTTGTATATTTCAAATCATTTGAAATAAAAAGCTCTACTGTGTTTGCTATTGCTGCTTACCAGGGAGAGTAGCCAGCATTACATTGTACACCCACAGTTATTTATATAAGCCCACGCCATGTATGTGCACATACAGACGCACACAAACACATACACACACTTTAAGTACAAACTGTAAGTCTGTTCTAGGTAATTGGCTGAAACATATACTATGTTTTCAGTCAGTAGTATATCGTAGAAAGCAAGATACCATTCATTCACCTGAAAGAGAAAAATAGAGGCATTTGGTAATTCTCCGATATGCAAAACAAGGCACTTACCTTCCATTTCCAGGGATGTCTGAAATAGAACTGGAAACCGAGCAATGGGTGAGGGGCTTTATTGCGGGGTGAATCATCCCCACGTAGAGGCTCTGAACAACCCCTGTATGCATACTGACATCATCAGGAGAGACTTGGAGGCAGAGGATACTATGGTAACCAAGCAATGTGCTGGGAGACAGAAGCCTTTAATTGCTTTAACAACTTCCTGGGGCTCCAGCGACCAGGCTTGGATTTACTAAGTAGGAAATGAAGGTTGTCACAGAAGCAGCAAGTGTGACACAGAGCAAGGGGACTCAATGAATTCTGAATCTATTCACCGCAATGTGACTTTTAATGACAACTGTCATTACATGATTCCAATAGCAATATTCTTCTCACAGCTGAAGCTCTGACGAAGTCACAGGTCAATAAATAATGCACCCAGGTAGCAACAGTATAAGTATTCATAGATGGTTTTCTCACTTAACAAGCATTAATATTATTACATTACAAACATCCTTTTCCTTGAGAGTGAATACTTGATTCCCTTTGAAAAGAAAGCTCGCATCTGTGCCTTCGGAGGTCAGAGTACTGATAACAATGAAAACTGATGCTCTGCGTTTACTTCTCCAGGAGACAGCATCTGCCCGTTCCATTTATCTCCGAGCTCCAATAAATCCCCGCCAATACATCACTTATCCAGAAAACACCCCCAAGCCAAATTCCCAATTATGACACCCAGATAAAATCAGAAGAAATCTACCATCTTACTGCTCCACAGTCTTCCTGGTTAAGTCTTCTATCACAGGCAAAATTACTTCTACTTCTAACAACTCCCAAAACTATACATAATTTAAATCTTCCCTTTGAACTATTTGTTCTCCCGTGCATCTGGCACCCCATTCACAAGAACACAACCCCTCTTAAAAATACCAGGTTTAAAGTAATTGCTTAAAATAACAACGTTTCAACATCAAACTGAGTCTATAATGATATATCATGCTTATTTGATCAGATGCAATGTTTTAATAAGTATGTAATTTATCATCTGTACTATAAAAACTATTGTTTTCTTCTCTATATTGGATTGACATTTTTTTAAACAATACCATGGTCTAATTTTTTCTACTGTAGTAGAATACTGTAATTGCAAGAATAATCAAGTAACTTGGCAGATCCTCTTTAAGATACTCATAACACAATAAAAAATGAAGGTTGTCATTCTGTACTGTATACTGCAAGCTACTACAAAGAAATTATTATTATCTCTATTTCAATTCAGATGAAGCTAAGCCTGCCTTTTAATGTTTCCCTTGTGAGTAAATACCATACAAATGTATGGCAATAATACTGCTTACAAAAAGAGTAAAATGGATTGCCACAGCACCGATTTACAGTCTGGAAAAATATAGAGAATTTTAACCTAATTGACAAGTTGGACTTTTTGCTACCATAGAGGTTGGGGAGAATTCTGAAAATAGTATAGTAAGGTCAGCTCTCATGAAAAACATAATAATTCAGTTTCCCTTAATTTAGGTAAAGTGAAAAGGCTTTCCAACAAAATGGAATTACTCCTAACCCTTCACTTGTTTCTCCTGAGATACCGAGTCTGAGAAGCAAAACATGCAAAGTTTACCATGAAATTCATGAAAATAGTGTGTATATACATATATATGTGTATATATTTGTGTGTATATATGTATGTGTGTATATATATATGTGTGTGTGTGTGTATATATATACACACACACACACACACACGCACACACGCACATATTAGGTTGGCCAAAAAGTTTGTTCACATTTTTCTGTAAGATCACATGGAAAAACCTGAGCAAAATTTTTGGCCAACCCTCCTATATATATGATTCACACACACCTCTACATATATATATATATATATATATATATATATATATATATATACACATTATATATATGATTCAAATTTTTAAATAAATGCATTTGTTTATTTGAAAATGCCCAAAAGATATACACCGAATTTCTGAGAGTGGTTACTTCTGGCAGTTTTGATTATAGACTGAGAGAGTCCTCCAATTTTTATATTACATAATTTTAAACTTTTAAAAGTTTTTCTAAACACCATGGATATGAATTACTACTGTAATTCAAAATATGAAAATTCATCTAAATGTGTTCTGAACTTGCAATCCTGATTTACTTGCTCTCAGAGAAGACCAATGACAGCTTCGGTGGACTAGATCCTAACATACTAGCCAGACTATTTCAAGGTTGTTTCAAACAACTCTTTCTGGGAGATGATCCACCTGTCTAAACAAAACTAGGTTGGGAAAGGTAAATAAAGGTTATCTGGACAGCATGCACACAAAAGGGAACAGGTGTATCGACTACTCCAGGGATGGGATGGTCATAAAGTAAGAGTGCAACAGTAAAGCTAGTTTGCTAGGGTTTTTGTTTGTTTGTTTTTAATAAATTTTATTTATTTATTGGCTGCGTTGGGTCTTTGTTGCTGTGTGCGGGCTTTCTCTAGTTGGGGTGAGTGGGGGCTACTCTTTGTTGCGGTGCACGGGCTTCTTATTGTCGTGGCTTCTCTTGCTGCGGAGTGCAGGCTCTAGGCACGTAGGCTTCAGTAGTTGTGGCTTGCGGGCTCTAGAGCTCAGGCTCAGTAGTTGGTGGTGCACGGGCTTAGTTGCTCCGTGGCATGTGCGATCTTCCCGGGCCAGGGCTCGAACCTGTGTCCCTTGCATTGGCAGGCAGATTCTTAACCACTGCGCCGCCAGGGAAGCCCCCTGCTAGGGTTTTTTTTTTAAAAAGGTAGAGTTTAGAAAAGAGTCTCTCCAAGTTCCTCACGTGCTGAATGCTGAGGCTAAGCAGGATGCCCTAGGTCACCAGCTCCTGCGCTGCAGCACTCACCCACTGGGCTGCCTGCTAACCAAAAATTACTTTTGAGTGTTCTTGAATTTGATCTTAATATTGTAATTGTTTTTTAGAATTGTCTATGTTAATCAATATGATCTTTTCATTGTACTGGTTCTTCTTATAAATATGTAATTTAATTAAATATTCTCTACATCATTAAAGAAATAGCCTATCCAAAAATAAGACCAAACCAAAAGATGCCTGCCCACTACAGAAGGCTGAAGGGAATATGGAAGACCACCAGCAGGAATAGAAATCAAGTGTCAGTGAGACAAATGGCCCCAGGTGGCCAGATTTTGTGTCCTGTTAAAGATGCTTGCTTTAGGGAAAAGGGGCCTCATATCTCCAACGTTCATTCCCTAAATCCAGGCTTTATTTAGTTTTTATTCTCCTCTTACGCTACAAAAACAGCTTAATGTGTCACGTTCTCATGAGTGTTCTATTTCCTCTTGCCACTCCACTAAATCTCTTGATCAATGCAATCTCATTCCCACCTTCTTAGGGAAGATGATAAACTCTTTCTTAAATGATAACTACCTCCTTTACTTGGATTCCCAAGGATAGCACAGAGAAGCCTGTGAAGCACACACCCACATTAGGCCACTCACAGCACAGAGCTGGGAGCTGGGACAAAGTACCGCATAACAGCACTAGCTCCACCAAGCTCTGACATATTCTTTCTGGATAACTGTATACCCCCTTTTATCTGTCCTAAATGTCAGAAAATCCACTTCTTATTTCCCAATGGATCTTAAGGCTTCACAGACATCCAAACAATATTATAATATCTCAGACTGAAAGACAACAAAAGTTAGAAGGTAAAATACTCTTTCACAGGAAACAAAGACACAGCAAAGAAATCACCCCTTGACTGTCGAAAGTATTATAAATCTCATCTACAAACCACCTTAATCATTAAATTGAAGTTTAGGGTTCAATGAGACTCTGAGCTTAACTTATTTCTTCAACTAAATTCATGTTGGCAAGTGCCAATTCAAAAGCAAATGTAAGCTAAAGCACCACTTCTGAGGGGATATTTGGCCAGAATTTCTAGTCTTGACTAGTCAGCTACAGTGCCCCCTCCTGGAAACCACCTTTCTGATAAGGCAAAAAACCCTCCATTCTATTTTTTTTTTTAGGTAAGAAGTGGATTTATTTAGAGAAACATACTCCACAGACAGAGTGTGGGCCATCGCAGAAGGTGAGAAAGGCACCAGGATATGGTGTTGTCAGGTTTTATAGTGGTGGGTAATTTTACAAGCTATTGAGTGGGAGAAGTATTCCAGCTATTTCAGGAAGGGGTGGGGATTTCAAAACACCCTCAATTCTAACCCAGCTTTGCCTCATGATTTACGCTGAACTTCCTCTTAGCCCAGAGAAGCAACATTCTTGGCTCCTCTGGTCTTAATACAACACTTTTCCTAATTCCAATTAAAGATAGTATAAGGACTGAAAAATGACAGTGTATATGGGATTTTATTATTAGCATATGAGCTTAAATTTGTTAAATAAAACAAATTCATACTGATTTAATGAAAAAGTATCACACTAACTTCCAACGGCAAAAGGGTTCTAACTCTCCATCACTGGCCAAACCCACTCGGTGGCCAAACTTCACAGATGTATCTTCTCCTTGCTCCAGCCCCACAGTTGCCCCTCTAGCTTAGATCTTCTCTATCAGTCATCTCATAACGCTCTGGTCCATGGTCTTCCTGACTTCATTGTCCCACCTCTTTAATCATTCTTCGTATCACTTTGTCCTTAATGAGTCTTCACAAATCATGGCCTTGACCAGATTACCACAAAACTCAAAATCCTAAAAAGGTCCTCCTGTGCACCACTGAATAAAGTGCAGAGTTCACAGATTCCATGTGAACGCATCTTTGCCAATCTTACCTCCAGGCACCTTCAGCTACAGCCAGTTAGACAATCTGATACACTAATATGTCCCCATACCTTCCCTCCTCTAAGCCTTTGCTCTTACTGTCTCTTCTTCCTGGAATCCCACATCTACCTCTTCATTCCACCCCCGCACATACACTCCTCCTGTGTCTCCTCCCTGGCAGCCCAAATCCTACCATCCTTCAAGATCTACCTCCTCCATCAGGGACTGGTTCCACCCCAGAAATTCCACAGTATTCTCCACCTGGCTAACTGCATTTAAAACATTCTACTACCTAGTTATTATCTTGCGTCTTATTTCCCTCTCCCTTCAATCTTCTGAAAAGTAGAGACAAAGTCTGTATTTGCCTCCTATTCTCAATGTAGCACCTATGATTTGCCTTTGGCGTTCACTTGATAAATATTTATTGAATAAATAAACAAAAAAATGTATTGTGTCCTAATTTGTTTCATTTTCCAAAGTGATTTTTTGATTTTCCAAAGAATAAATTATTTTACTTAATCTCTGAAACAACCTAGTGCGGTAGGGTAAGGTAGAAATTGGAATTTCACCTTTAGAAATGAAAATAAAAAACAGAGTATCAAAATGATGCAATGATTTCTCTTGAACCACATAGCTTCTAGGTCCTCTGGTTCCCCAACAGGCTCCTCACCTGGACATCTACTGCTTCTGATCATGGCCGGAAAGGAGGTGCTTTCATATTCCCTCACAACAAATCCACTGTTTCTGAAGAATTAAGGCCAGAATGGCCTTAATTTTTCTTCCTTACCAGTGACCCATGGCAGAGTCATTCACATCACCATAATATTCTCAAGGCAACTCCTGAGGCTTGGGAGAAACATTTCTTACTACCCGTTTCTCCTCCCTATATGTAGCTAGAAGTCTACCTTCTCAAAGGAAAAAAAAAAAAGTATCTTATCTCATGATTCAGCTATTCTGGGCAAATCCTTGACTTTTCTAAACATCAGATCTTCATTTTCAAAAAGAGAAGAACACTAGTACTACCTCATACTGTAGTTATGACAATAAAGATAATGCATAAAGTACTGGCACCTCAAAAGCTCTCAATTAAAAAGTTATTACAATTAATAATAATGAACAAAACCACAGAGAATCAAATTATACCACCTTCTTTGAAAGGCTTCATTTGTATTCCAGTACAGTCTATAATTGGGTGATGAGGAAACAGAAATTGGCCAAGTAAGAGCTTGAATAATTAAGTGGGGACCTTAGTTTTTTTGTTGTTCAAAATGAGGGTGTTGATCTTTTCCAGTCTAACATTCTGTGTGCTAGGAAAGCATTCTAAGGCAATGCTTTTGTTTCTCCCACACAAATATCTGCCCTCTTCTGCAACCAAGCCCATCAGAGTGCCCAATGTATGGGTACTTTTCTTAGTCCCTGTAATAGACTGAAATTATTCAAAGTTTTATCCTTAAAGAATTTAAACTTTGCTTTCATTTAAACATTCAGGATCTTTATACTACCACTGAACTCACCCATGAGTCAATTAACTTTGATGTTTTCCCAAAAGTAAACAATGATTATAAAACCTTCAATGTTTTGAATCTAAAAGTCAAAGGAATTATAGATGATGGCTTACTCTAATACCAAGAATTTACTTCAACATTTCATGATTCTAATTTTGATTATAATTCCCAAAGGAAGCACTGGATTAAGTTCTAATGTAGTTTCTCTAAAGAAGCCAGTTTAAGATAAATTCCCATTTTAGTCTCTCAATTAGTGGAACTTTAAAATACCTTTTCCCTGGGATACAAATTAAGAATTTTGCTGAAAATGTAGAGCATTTGTATGAATCCAAACACAGATATTGTTTTCATGGAAAAAAAGGAAGCATAAGAGGGGTTAAAGATAATGCCTGCAGCCTAAGAAGACCAACTGAGCTGAAAGGGTCTGACAGCAGGATGTGGGTTATAATGCCTCTGAATGAAATCCTTTTGTGTGAGGGTCTCACAAAGGGCATCCAGGCAGGACTGTGTGTGTTTGGATTTAAATTAATCAACCAGTCAGTTCCACAATGCTAAGATTCCTCCTGTTTAACAGATTAAGGCAGGTTTACTGGCAGTTCCCAAATGATGTCAACAGCTTCTAAAAGGTCAAATGCAGCAACACACACCAAATGTCCTAGAATAAAGAGCACCAATAACTCTTCCCTCTATAATCTGCTAGGTGTGACTTATTAAATGCAGTGGATTATCCCATTTTAATCAGCTGTCCTGGTATAAATTTTCTTTTTTTTCTTTCCCCAAAAAGCTGAAACACATTTATACATTTTAATGATATACATTTGAAAACTGCCTGTTTTATTCTATAGTATACCTGGTTAAAACAATATAAATAGCTCAGCTTCACCACCGCATCTTGCAAGGGGGTTGGGTGATGGGGCAGAAAGGCACAGAGGTGGAACTATTTTAGTCAATAGGGGCCAAGTACGACCAAAGCATTATCTGTGTTGTTAGCACAAACTCACAAAAAGAAAGTTATAGCTGCAACCACTGCCAAGTAAAAAATGCTCAAAAAACAGCATGTATATAAAAACGAAGAACCCTGGCCAGGTGGAAGATTCCATATGGGTTCAAACTCATGGATTCTAGCCCTTCGGGAACTTCTTTAAAATCTCGTGTTTCACTGTTTTTCCCAAGCAGTAAAGGATTGAATGCATCCTTGTAAAATACTAATCATGCGTGCCTTGGGCACTGAGTCGAAAAGGAAAAGGGAAGAGAAGATAAGCCAAGGATACTAGAGTATAAGGTGATCAGGACCAGCTCTAGTCTGACAATGCTGTAGAAACATTAACCGCTGGCCCTGGGACTCAAAGGAAGCTCCAAGAACCTGCCTCCCACTGACATTCCTGACCTTCAACTAAGGAAGGGAAGGCATTGTGGCATAGGTTATTAGAGCACAGCATTGAGTCTAAATCCCAGCTCTGCCACCTCTAATCCCTGCGATCTTGGGCAAGCTACTTAAACTCCCTGATCATCACTTCTCTCAACTGTAAAACTAAGGAAAGAATAATCATACCTCTGAAGGTTGTTCAGAGCACTCCTGTGAGCCAGGCACAGTTTCAGGTATCAGGAATACAGTGTTGAGGAAACCATACAAGGCCACTGATCTCAAGGAGCTTGCATTCTGGGTTGGGAGATAAAATAACAAACAATTAAATGAATAACATAATTTTATACATATGGGAAAATGCTCTGAAGAAACACATCATAGGATGACAAGATAAAAAACTGACTAGATGGAAGAATGACAGAGTTGTCAGAGAAACCTCAGTCTCAGTAGAAATGGCATTTGAACAAGGAGAAGGAGCAAGATGCATAAAATAAAAGGATAGAGCCTTCCAGGCATAGCGATCAGCAAGAACAAAGGTCCCAAGACAGAAATGAGCTCAGGATGTTCAAGGAACATGAGGAAGCCCAGTGTAACTGAAGGACAGTGGACAGTGAGCAATAAGGGTAGACACCTATTAGACAGTTAACTGGAGTCAAGTAATAAGGTAATTCATGAACGGAGCTTGGGGTACAGAGCTGGAAATATAAATGTGGGAGTAACTTAACACAATTTTCTGTAAAGCACCCATCACAGTGCCTGAACATTATGATTATGGATAACGAATCTCTCTATTCCCACTTTTCCAAATAAGTAAATTGATATTTGCATTAGGGAGACTGTCAGCAAAATAGAAAAAAAGAAGGAAGACAGGTAGCATTGGATTCGCTCAGGGAAAACAAAGACGTTTTATGTTGAGTGCCAACTTCTACAAAATAGTAGGAGCTTCCTGCTGTTCTGAGTTGAGCAGGATTCTGAGGCCACCTATGGCCTGTGTAACAATGTGTCTCATTACTTGCAAAATATATAAATGTAACAGATTTCCAAGGCTTTGGAATTGGCAGTTCTTGTTCACTATAGGTTTTAAATTTTTTAAATTTTGGTAATTATTTCTCAGAATAATAATATGAATTAGATACCATCACTATCCCTATTTTATAATTAAGAAATTTGAGGCTCAGAGAGAATAACTTATTTGCCCAAAGTGACCAGCCTTCCAATAGTTAAAACTGAGAACCAAATTTGGGTGTCTCTAACTCCTAAGACCATATTCCTACCTACTGTCATATACATGTGTAATTTTGCTAAATACGTTCCTTATTTGCATTCCCCCAACTGCACTTTAAGGGTCCTCCCAATGGGGCCTGGCTCCAGGATGGAATATCTTGTACCATCATCACTCTAGCTCTAGCATGTTCTTTGGTTTCTAAATTCTCATGTCTCATTCGGAAGGAAAGCATCCAGGCACAATTCTTTCCTGTATTGATGTTGGTGGAAAACATCTTATTCGTTAAAATGCCAAACCCTATTTGATTTAGTGATTCGGTCATCTTATAAGCAAGCTGACAATTTTAGCAATGTCAGAATTCCAAATTATTTTAGCAATCACCTACCTATTCTTCATCACCTATCCTATTTTTCAGCTGACAGGCGTCTCATCTAGCTGTATTTAAAAACACACACATAGGGACTTCCCTGGTGACACACTGGTTAAGAATACACCTGCCAATGCAGGGGACACAGGTTCGATCCCTGGTCCGGGAAGATCCCACATGCCGTGGAGCAACTAAGCCCGTGCGCCACAACTACTGAGCCTGCTCTCTAGAGCCCATGAGCCACAACTACTGAGCCCACGTGCTGCAACAACTGGAGCCTGCGCACCTAGAGCCTGTGCTCTGCAACAAGAGAAGCCACTGCAATGAGAAGCCCACGCACCACAACAAAGAGTAGCTCCTGCTCGTCACAACTAGAGAAAGCCCACGCGCAGCAATGAAGACCCAATGCAGCCAAATAATAATAATAATAATTAATTAATTAATAAAAAAAACGCATACCTACACTATCAAATTAAGTTAGTGCCACTGTTGTTATTGTTACCTCACCCACACAACAACATATTCATATACTTTGACTAAAGAATAGGAATTTTTTGGAGGTTAGTCCTAAGGAATAGGAATTTTATTTTTAAGGATTCCAAGGCAATAAGAAGTAAAAGCTCTTGTACAGCTTACAGACTTACCACAACATAGGCAGAAAAGCCAAAATATATTTAACCCTGAATTGCTTTGTCCTTTCCCTCCACCCCATGCTTTCTTTCCCTCCCATCTATTTTCTACGAGAGGGCCTCATAACAGGAGAAAAGCATGCCATATACTACCTTGATTTGATTCCAGCAAACTAACCAGAATTTGAATTTTTATTAGCAAGAGCCATAGGCAAGAGCAATAATACGCTATATCTATCACAGTGTTTAGTTTTATTCATGAACCCATGCTGGGTTAAGAAAAAAAGAAGAAAAGCTAACTTCAAAGCATTATTGAAAGATGGCTAACTCTCTAGCCACAAATGAGAATCACAAGCTACTTTGATGTGTGAGAATTTTTAGTGCCTAAATTTAAAGAAAGGACATCTATGATACAAGTTTAACCATTTAAAAAAATTCCAATAATATATTTCTTTTGCATCTCGAAAAACCAGTAATTACCTAAGGGAATAAATAAATTAGAACTCAGCCTCAGAAATTAAGCCTTAAATGCAAAGTATACGAACAATATTCCTCCCTCATCATATGGTTCAGTGGCAAAGTGCCAGCTCTAATATGTTCAGTACGGGAAATATAACTCTTCATATTGTCATTCACTCACAGTCATCACTCCACAAGGACTTTAGGCATTAACCAAACTGCATACACATCTTCACCTCAAAAATTCAACTAAGTATAAATCAGAGCATTACTCAATGTATAAACTATGTGGCACATGACTGCAGAGACTGTGACTGCACAAAAACTTGTGCCAATACTTAATTTGAAACTAACCTTGACAATGGCCTAAAATCGCTAACCTTCGAACCCTAACCAATCTGTCATTTATATAGTGCATGCCATGGTCTACTTTCACACGACATTTGAGAATTATTATTCGGTATGTATAATTCTTAAAGGTTGTATGAAAATAGGCCATGGAATATACTGTGTAAGTTTCAAAAGAAAATGGAAATTACTAAGGAGAAAAGTGAGTGAATTAAAATGTGTGATTTTTCATAACAATGGTCCAAAGATATGGAAAAGGTGGAAAGTTGACATCACATACTTTATATTGCTTTTAACTTATAAATATATTACATCTGATATTATTTATTAAAATACTTGTATTTACCAATCTGAATATATTTAAACAGTCTTCAAACCTAAATGCTGGAACATCACAATTTTCTCTTCTCTCTCTTGCCAAACTGACATGTCTCCATCAATAACTACTTGGAAAAATATTCAAGGCAATCTCAAAAAGAATTACTGTGCTTCATTATGCAAAACAAAAACGCAGCTTTTAAAAAGTACTCTGTCTGACATTCAGTTCTGTATGCTGCTACAGCAGGTCAAAAGCCATTAGCCACCTACTGAAAATTCATACTAGGAAATAATATGTCCTTCAAAATTATTTCACATACAGTATTCTCAAAGTAAAATGGGTGAGGTTATGTTCTAAATGTTTAAAAATGTGATGCCTCAAAAAGAAATATACTCACCATGTCAGAAATTAATGTGAACATAGATTTAATAATGGTCATATAAATTTAGAACACTCACCTTAGATAAACAAAGTACTGTGTCTGCTATGAGAGAAATGAATACATAAAATAACCAACCACCTCAACACTATATGGCTATTATACTCTCCTTTTCCAATAAAAGTAACAGACTCAATATGATTCCTCGGACACTTAGGATATTCTCACTATTCAACAGTCTTCTGGGGACTGACCCAACAGTCCTCTTGTATCTTTAAGACATTCTACAAATCTATTTGGCAGAAAAAGCAAAACAGGAGCCCCTGTGCTACTGGACATTAAAAAGAATTCACAAGTCTATGTTATTTAACATTTTGAAACTTGGCACTGAAGTCTATGGTTTTCTATGGTTTTTCCACTAATAGATTCTATTAGCAATTATTAGCTAATTGGCCACTTGGCACTTTGTACAACCAGGTACGGAGCTAAGTGCTTGACACATCTTAATGCATTTAATCCTCATAACAACATTATGATGTAGATAATATCCTATTGCCATCTTACAAGTAAGGAAACCAAGGCACCAAGAGGTTAAGTAATTGGCTCATAGTTATACAGATAGCAGGTGGCTACTTTCAATGAGGGAAACATAGTTTATAGAATGTGAGGTCCCAAATAGGATGAGGAAACCAAGGGAAAGAAACTGAAAAAGGCAAAAGTACAAGGGGAGTCAATGATAGGATGGAGAAATGCTTTCTCTTTCACTATTTTCTCTAATCTTAGCTGGCTGACTATGGTGCTTAATAAACAAAAATAAAAAGGTAACATAATCGTAACCCAGTTTTCAAGAGCAAAGATGACTCCTACTTAAAAACTAGGAAGCTCAAATTTTCTTGCCTTACTTAAAAGATGGATTTCTGCTGTGTGGAACTGCAAATACCCAATCTCACTGCCCAAGCTCTGAGATAACATCTGGTGGATAAATACACATTTTGGTGTCATGTCAGATTCATATTCACAGGCTGTAGGGGCAGAGATGGGTCTATGAGAGCCCTAGACTATTCACCTATAAACCTGGTTCCTAACATGGATCCAGGGCAACCCCTGATGACTGATCTACTGAAGAGTCAGTGGGGTAACAGACGATTAGTTCTAGAGGTTCCACCTCTCATGGACTTCAGCCAACCTAAACCTGTTTATAGAAATCTTGAACTGGATCCCCAATATAGTGCCACTGTCTCTTCCAGGGGCCCTATTCCAAAATCTATCGTCAGATCACAGGAGTTTTTTGTTGACACCATTGGGTATTTGGATTTTTGTTTGATTATTTAATAAAAAGACATTTCTCCCTTAAAAACAATACTGCAGGCCTCTAAATCTCCAAGTATAAATTAAACAAAATAACTCCTGGTTAATAAAATATGAATTCAAACAAAATGCTTCTATTGAAATGGAGTATCTAAAATATTTCAGGAAAAAATTCACTAATCCCGCTGATAATAAGGTTGGAAAAGATTCCCTTTTCCACACCCAACCCAAAGGAAATTGAATTCCTGCTTTAACTGGAGACTGTTGCTATTTGTCTTATGGGTAAAGGCCAAATTATGCATATTTTTGGGACTTCGGTCAAGAATCAAGGTCAGTCACCAGATTTTCTCCCATATCAACAACATAGCGGCAGCATGAATACAGATGTTCCTTATCCCTTTCACCATGATTTTTCAAACTCAGTTTTCCCTCTCAGAGCAGCTAAGATTTCTTCGTTTGTCAAAAGGATAGCCATTAAGAAAATTACTTAGCTAATAAACAAGGAAATTAGCTAGCAGGCCTGATACAAAACAGATAGTAGCAACACTAACAGCAATCTGTACACACAAAGTAAGGCAGCAAGAGTGGCTCTGATAAGCACTTTGAAACTGCAAGTGGTACTCAAAAAACTGAGTGTCACTAGTACTAGGGGTCAGACAGCAGTTGTAAACTTTTCTCCTTGTCTCACTTGGTTCCCCCAAAAATCTCAATTAGTTTTGAGTTTTATCGAAGTATGTGAAGAGAAAGAAAGCAGCAGAAAGAAAGCAGCAGAAAAGAGGAAACAGGGAAAGTATCTGGGCAGGATAACTCTTCTCCCTCTCCAACCACTTTTCTGTATCTTCTTTTGTCAATGTTTGAAGGAACCAGCTAAACACTTGTTTAATTTTGAGAAAAGCTACATAACCTAAATAAACAACACGATGGAAATAGGACTTGTGAATCCCATGAAGGATGGTGCCAGATTTTGAAGCACATGATTATCAAGCAAAATGATAAGGGCAGAATGTTTATATTTACATTTTACGTGATCAATAGATATGTATTTTTAAAGCTAACAATTTTTAATTTTTTTTTTTTTTTGCTTTTAACTTGTATATAATTGGGTTTCTATCCCCTACAGTAACTGATTGTGGAATAAACAGTTGAAGAGTAAAAAAATATTATACACTCAATTTTTTGGTGGGGAAATTGTAAATTTTACTAAATTTCGTATTTCATCAAAATGTCTTCAGTTCTCTACAAAAATTAAACTTTTCCTAAAAGTCTACATTGATATCTTCTCTCTGGTTTTAAAATAGGAAGCTTCCCTGATTTAATCACTTCTTACAAAATGCTTGGAATGCTTTATTCAACCCTGGGTTGAATAATTCCTCCCTTCAGTTAGTCAGAAATGTATCTAAATCAATAAGAATCTACTTCTGCCAATTCATTCCAGGAAAACATTCATTTCCACCTGCCCAAATCACACCTCCGCTCCAGGCTGACCCTTCCTGACCTTCACTGAGATGATGTCTTGCCTCCCTCTCTCACCTCCATGTTACCCGGTCATCATAGGGCTGCATGACCCTCAATACACCAGAAATAGAAGAAAACCAGTAACAGTAATTCATGTTTAAATGATCATTTAAATTAGCTTTACAAAATAGAGTCTCAAGTGGTAACTGGCCAAGGATAAATAAACCATTTCATGTACATTCTAAATATGGGGAGATATATATATATATATATATATATATATATATATATATAGCTGATTCACTTTGTTACAAAGCAGAAACTAACACACCATTGTAAAGCAATTATACTCCAATAAAGATGCTTAAAAAAAAAGGAAACCAAAAAATAAATAAAATTAAAAAATAAATAAAAATGGGGAAAAAAATTCAAAAGTATTAAATAAGTAATGAATTTTAGTTAAAGTTCCCCTAGAGATCAGTGAGTATATGACTATTTTTAATGAATTTTAAAAAAGAAAGAAATGGGCCTTTAAGTTGTTACGGCAGAAATTCTCAGGTAAATATAATACAACACATTCAATATGTTTCACATATTGCTGAATTTTTAAGTTTTAAGTTCAAAATGTAAAAATTATCTGCTCTAACTTTAATCACTTTACAAAACTGATAAATTAATTTTGTATATAAATCTAGGATAAAAGTGTTCCTATAATTACTTAATTCATCTAATATTTTCAAAATTCTTTTAAAATCTTTTACTAGTTCAGTATTCTAAATGAGGAAGGATATTACTATTTACTTAAATAAAATGAGCTTTAAAATAAAACCACTACTTATGTACTTAATATATTGAAGTATATTAATATATATGTATATAACATACTTAAAATACTGCACTAACCAAGTTTTTAAAAGATTTTCCAATAGTTTCACAATTTTTAAAATTTCCATTTACAAAAAGCTTTTGATTTAAGCATTAAAATCAGAAACACCTAGACACTTCATATATATTTAAATATGTGTCTATGTGTTTTTTCTAGGAATTTTAAAAGCAAAGAAGCAGGTGTTCTAGAAAAAATTCACAAGTTCAGGTAAGTTATCTTAAATAATTTTAAGAGGAAGAAAGGAAAAATAGATCTAAGACATTATTTTAGTGTAGAAAGAAAAAAATGTATGTATTCTGTTCCTATGAGGACCAAGACTCCTAACCGACCATGATGCCAAAGGGGAGATTTTTTTTAGAGGAAAAAAAAATTATCTCCATGTTACTTGATTAAAGCTAAACTCGACTTGGCAGAACTCTTATCTGCTACTGGAGACTTTTGTGTTACCTTTTTTTTTCTAAGATGGCTAAAGAAAGCACATTTCCTACTCACAATCAAACTATCAGCCAGTATGAGATTACCATAAGCCTCAAAAACTGTGAACCTGTATTCTGATTTGCACGAAGAATGAACCAACGGTAATTACGTGCTACAAATTCTTCACTTGACAAAATTATGGTTTGTAGAGTTCCTTTAGATAGGGAGCACCTCGAGTGTATTTAGAAGAGATTTCAAATTACTAAATTTGCCATAAAATTATGTTAGTATACTGCCCCCCCCTTCCAACTCTTCATAATGCCAGTCAATGGCAAATGGGTGACCATGTATCATATTGTTTTTGAAACCTTATGCAAGCCAAGAGATCTTAATAATCAATTGTTTGGTAAACAGATAAAAAGGCTTGTGCATTTGTCAGGTGTCTTTCATACAAATACATTCATTTCCTGGAACTTGGTAAATTCTTGAAAGTAACCTTATAGTCTCTTCACATGCCTTTTATCACTATTGAATTGGAGAGCAATTTATGACAATAAAGATTTCATTTACCTTTAATGTTTTTCTCAATGATTTTGGCATTACTTGTGCCACCTCCCGTATGTTTTAACATAAACACAAACTCACATATATACACACATCAATGTTAACTTTGATATATCTGAAGTGAATTCCCTAAATTCCATAATACTATGTATAAATATAAATTATAACTCCAAAACAGCAAATGGTTGTAATCTTCATTCATGGAAAAAAGGGCCAGAGAGTTGTTCAAATACTTTGCTGTAAGAAATACTCAATAATCAATTTCTTATTATCTTCCTTATTAGGATGGGGAAAACTTCTCTCAATGTTTGCATATTGCTCAGTAAAAATGTCAACTGCTGTTGCGTGTCAGCAATACTTGGTTTAATCGAGCACACCCAAATGGAAATGTTCACTACAGCTACACTTTCCTTCGAGAAACGCCTAGCATATCCTAGATAAAACCCTAGAGACAAGTTATCCCAAGTTATCTGGTTACGGATCATAAAACTGAATGCTTTACAACTAATTGACAGGGTAAGTTTTTCTCACCTGAGGTTGGAGGAAGGTAATTTACCTTATCTATCTTGTATTCAGAAACAAACCCCAAATAGAGTTAAGTAATCTATCTCAAAGGTTTCTGTTGGTTTTTTTGTTTGTTCCCTTGGTAATACTTGGCAAAATGTTGAAAACAGAAAAATCCACTGGGGAAAAAGCAGTTGCAAAAGAAACTACATACAGCCAGGTTAATGTCTTTAACACATAAATACATCTCACAAATAGAAAAAAGGAACACATCAGATTAACCATGACATGAAGAAATACATATGCTAAAAAATCATATACAAATGCTCACCACCAATGCAAATTAAAATAAATGATTACAATTCTCCACTTTGTTAACAAAAGCCCTAATTCTGGGATGGGCAATGGGTGTTCTGATACAGACCACTAGAAAAGTATAAACCTGCACAGTCTTTCTGTGCAGGACAACTTGACACATATATATCAAACGCCTTTGAAAACGTTCATATCTTTTTACTTAATTTTTATCCTAGAGATTTATTCTTAAAAAATAAATAGAGATAGGGAAAAGATTAATCTATAAGTATTTTCATCATAGTGTCATTTATAATAGCAAAAGAAGAAGAATATTCTAAAATCCTAGTAATAGAGGATTGGTGCAGGCATAAAATCAAAGGAAATACAGCTACTTAGAAGGCAGCTGTGAAAGAATATTTAGGGATATGAGCAAATGTTACTATTTAATGCTCAATGAAAAAATATGCAGGTTATAAAATAATCATTACAATCCTAATTTTATGTCTCCCAGTTTTGTGTCTCTGTTTGTTAATGTGTGTGCACATATGCATGGACAGAACAGTAGAACTGCTGACACACAAACAAATGGTATCAGTGCCTATCTCTGCGTGGTAAAATAATGGGTAATTTTCTTTTTTTGGCTGCACCACATGGCTTGTGGAACCTCAGTTTCCCGACCAGGGATTGAACCTGGGCCACAGCAGCGAAAGCCCAGAATCCTAACCACTGGACCACCAGGGAACTCCCAATAATGGATAATTTTTAAAATACGACAGAGCTTTTTTTTGCATTAGCCAATATTCCATAATGAACAAATATAATTCAAGAAACAATGGGGGGAAAACATAGTTACTCACAAAAATAAAACTGTATAATCTCTTTTACAAGTGATACTCAGTTTCTGATAACTAGAACAACACTGTTCTGAATAATGAAAATAATGTTCCTATAAGAGGCTTAAAATAGACTCTGTCCACAGAAATGAAGAGAGTGGCATCACTTCTCTGCCTGGCAAAAGCAGCCAACTGAAGCAGCGTTAGGTAACCTAATACCACACTGGTTAGATAGGTTTTCCACCCCACCACTTGGATCCCAGGATAAGAGTCAAATTATCTTCATAAGAACCAGAGGGTTAGATGAAGAAGCTACTGTCTGGGACTTGCCTGGCGGTCCAGTGGTTAAGACTCCATGCTTCCAACGCAGGGGGGCGTGTGTTCAATCCCTGGTCAAGGCACTAAGATCCCACATGCCGTGGGGGTGCAGCCAAAAAGATAAAAAAATAAATAAATAAAAATAAAATATTTTTTAAAAAAGAAGCTACTGTCTTAGTAAAATAAGCATGAAGATGGCCATGAGATCCACCATGATCTTTGTACAGCTATAAAATGGGGATAATAGCACTAGCTATCCTAGAGGCAGTCTTTCAGGCAAATAACTGCTCATTTCTTGAGATAACATCAATATTGCTTTTATATCAACAACAAAAATTTGTGGCATATTTTATAATAACTAAGATACATTAGTCCCCATAATCTAGTATATCTATACTACATTTTTGATTGCCTGTATTTTAAAGGTTATATTTGCTACCTGTTCACTGAGCTTATAAGTAAGCTTAACGAGTTACAGTTAAGCTGATTCGTTTGCACATGATGCTATAACTATAATTTCCTGAATAAACAAATATCAATCAACAAATATTTATTGAGCATCTTCCATGCTCCAAGAGTTATGTCAAGTACTGAAAGACAATATTTTTAAATATGGGCAAATCATTCCCCAGATCATATACAAGATAAGGAAAATGTGTTTTTCCCAAATTTAGTCTAATGATGACTACTGAATATTTATGAATATGAGTAGTTAGCTAACCCTTATATTTGTCTCATTAGTTTGTTCTCTAACTGGAAGCATTTTATTACTTTATATTACCATTTTAGTAAGTTTTGTTTTCTTTAGTGCAGTAAAATATACATAACATAAATGTACCTTTTTAACCATTTTTAGGTGTACAGTTCAGTTGAATTAAATATATTCACACTGTCATGCAACCATCACCACCACCCATCTTCAGAACTTTTTCATCTTCTAAAACTAAAACTCTGTACCCATTAAACAACTTTCCCCATCCTCCACCCCCACCCACCCACCCTTGGCAACCACCATTTTATTTTATCTTTATGAAGTTGACCACTCCAGGTACCTCGTGTAAGCGGGATCATGCAATATTTGTCCTTTTGTGTCTGGCTTATTTCGCTTAGCACAATGTCTTCAAGATTCATCCATGTTGTAGCATGTGTCAGAATTTCATTCCTTCTTAATACTGAGTAATAGTTCACTGTCTGTATATACCACACTTTGTTTATCCATTCAACCGGCGATGGACATTTGGGTTATTTACACCTTTTGGCTTTTGTGAATATCGCTGCTATGAAAATTGGTGTACAAATACCCATTCAAGTACTTGCTTCCAAATTGCTTGAGAATATACCCAGAAGTATAGAAGCGGAACTGCTAGATAAGTTTTGCTTTTAAAAGTACCAACTTTCAATAAACGTGTTTCTTGAGTTTTTAAAAATCAATATCATCAAATTCAGTCTCTAGACTGAATTTTTAGCAGCAAAACAGATATTTTATTTCCTTTCATTGTATGCTTCAAAGGCCCAAGTTAAAAATAAAAATACTTTTCATACCTATGACTTGAAGGTGAATCTCCCAATAATTCCAGTGTTAGCCAACTTGCCTCTAGCAAAGCGCATCGCCCTTCAGTAATGTCGTCTATAAATATTCTTCCTGTTTCCCCACACCTTCTAGCCTCTGCCCCTGAGTGTCAACCATCAGGGCACTTAACCACCAAACCATTATGTTCTTGTAGCTGATATGTTCCCCTCCAACTATTCACACATTCTTATCTCACACATCCTGATTAACACATACTTGTTTTAATAATGCCACCACAATGCTCTCAGTTTTTCTGTTAAAAGTTACTTAATTGGAAGAATTCCAGCCAAATGAAATAAAACAAAGCTGTATGTTTCAGATAAAATTATGAGCCTCTCTCAACACAATATCTGATTTCATACCATCATAAAAACCAGACGTAACACAGCCCATAATGCAGATATTATCATCTGTTACTCAGTCGTGTTACAAAAGAATTCCACCTTATTTCTTAAAATTCATATGAAGGATTCCACTCACACTAATATATGAGTAGTTTTTTAAAAGTATGTAAATATCAATAAGACATTTCATTGCTGTTGTGAGTAGAGAAATCATCTATAGATGCAAAGCCACCATTTTTGAATCCCTAACTGTGAATTACCAACCACTTGAAAAGAGAAATGTAGTTCCTATCAAAAAGAAAAAGTTATTATGCCTTGCATGCAATCCATAACTTTATGACACCAGTGGCATGATGAAGTTATTAAAGTTTTTCTGACAAAGTAAAGACCATAATAACTCACTGCCACCTTCATCAAAGCTAGTGAGTTATGGAGTATATGAAGGGTAATTACCCTTTAAGTAAAGTATGTGGGCGGTTTCTTATTATAAATTTTTATATTTAATATATAAATTTCCACATTTTGTTAACAATTTAGGCTGAATTATGTGATTAAATTATAAAAGAAAATTACTTCGTATCTGTTCATTTCTCATCTAAGACATCAAACATATGATTTCTGTTACTAGGGTCCAGTGATTTGTTTGAAGTCAATCAGAGCTGTGGAAGTACAAATTAACTGAAATAGGACTTACTTCAAGTAGTTTTTTTTAATTTTTTATTTTATAGTGGAGTATAGCTGATTAACAATGTTGTGATAGTTTCAGGTGCACAGCAAACCCTCAAATATTTTTATAGTGAGAAAGAGCAAAAGATTTTTCACAGATGTGATATAATTTTAGTTCTTAAACCAAAAGCTAATGTATCTATTTTGCCTACTGCCAATGATGATATAGCAACTATCTATATATAGTTTTATATATATATATATAGTTGAAATGTCTATATATATGTATCACTTAATAAATCCTGATTTATGCACTTACTATACATGCTAAATCATGACTTAGAGAATTCCAGTTTCTTAGATGGGGAGCTACAAATAGATACTGGAAATACCCAGTATTTATGAGAATACCCAATATCAATATTTATCTATGTAAAACCCGACATTTGCATTCATTCACTAAGGGACCCACACCTCTAAAATTGCTACTGGCCCCCATCCATATCATGAAATATGGATTTCCTTGATAAGAGTTGCACAACAGTTTCCTTCCAGGAGAAAAGCTGATTGGGGTCTTGTCAGAGCTGATGTTAGACACTTGTACCATAAAGTGGCATATTTTCAATATCTTTTTCTGACCCTAGGAAGTTTGTCCCAAATGTGGACCATTCCCAGAACACAAAAACTCCAAGTAGCACAGGAGAGTGTTAGATATATTTAGAACCTGCCTGGACATATGCCCAAGTTACAAGAGTTCTGTGGATCTGACAGGGCCTAGACATGGTATCCTGAATTACATCTATCCCTCTTCTGCCAGTTCCCAACCCCTATTGAAATAGGTTGAAAAATGTGGATTGTACCACTACTTTGAGGAGGATAAGAAAAATGTTAAAGATGAAGCATTTCTCCTTGGCCTTTATACCAGCATAATGATTTCTAAACTAAAGGAAGATTTTAAATGAAATTCAGATCATTATAATTCAAGAGTGGTGAGGAACAGCCTTAATTTACAAATCTCAGATGCTTCCAGAGGCACTGCCTTCTTCTCATTGTACTGTAAGTGTCAAATGTATCCTGTGGGAATTACCATTGTTATTACTAATTATAATCACATATTGCTTGGTAGCTTTCCTTTATATAATTTTTGAAGCAGAAACTGTTACGATATATTCTTGACCTTTACACTATGCATCAAAAGAGTAGTAATTTACTTATTCCTGTTCAGAGTAAATTATTGACTTGCTACTGACTATGCTCAGAATGAGGATTAATGAAACACAATTTAAAATCGTAAAGAATTTGGAGCCCAGTTCCTCCTAACCCTCAACTTTAAGCCAAAAATCCAGAACGTGTCTAAATTAAAACGTACATTTTAATTTCTATTATGTTTAGAAATTTCTATATGTTTTTGGTACATATCTACATTTTCTCCATAAATGATTCAGAATTTAATTCCTAGAAATCTGCTGGTTTGTAATCTTTCTCTTCAATGTTCAGAAGTTCATAAAGCTGACAAAAATAACATAAGAAAGACTCAGAAACTATCATTAGCAACAATTTAGAAAATAAGACTAAGTAGAGACTGAGAAAAATTGTTTCCAATATTAATAAAAGCTTACATTTACAGATTACTAACTAAATGCTAACCACTTTTCAAAGTACTTTTACAGGTATTTACTCATTCAATGCTTACAAAAAACCCTGTAACATGGGTAATATCAAGTTAGCCATTTTGTAGATGAGGAAACCAAAGCACATGGAGTTTAAGTAACGTGTCCCAAGTCAGACCTCCTCTAAGTGAATGGAACTCAGCTGGCTCCAGAACCAACAGGCTTAATCATGACACAAAAACTCCCTCCTTTAACAGTTGCAGTGAGAGATTTATTCTTGTTTTTTCCATTTCAATTCTTTCTCTGAAAATGAATGTTTGGTGTACACTTGACACAAGAATGTAAAGTAAGTTTATAAAATGTAACTTTTATTATAATTTTGCTAATGTATTCTACAGATTCTATTAATTACTACAAATAATTTCATATAAATGATCCAAATATAAGAGATTATAGACTTTGAAATTCATCATCTTTGGCTCAATCTGAAATGAAGTGGACATGTTTAAAAATAAATTATTTAGTGCATATATAACCATTAGAATGAATGGTTTTAACATGTAAATACCATAGTGAGAATTCCCAATGCCATACCCCCATCTCCATTTGCTTTCAAATTTCTAGAACCAAATTTTCCACTAGGCAAGACATCTCCTGAATGCTTTAGGGCACCTCATGTTCAATACTTTTATCACTTCCCCAAGCTTACACTTTCTAAAGATATTCCTGCCTTATTTAATAACATGGCTTAATCCACTCAGAAAGAAACGTATACTTTCTTTGACCAAGTTCTCTCCTTCAACCTCAATGCAATCATTCAATCACAAAATTCCACCAATTCTGTCTCTGAAATATCTCCTGATCTATCACCTCCCTTCATTCCTCTATTCACTGCTCTGGTTAGCCCCATCTTCCCACACCCACAATCCTATAAAGATAGCAGCTTCTAACAGGTTGCCTTATCCTCTGGTTTGTTCCTTAAGTTCCCCACATATCTAGCAGAATTATCTTTTAAAACACAATTTTTTAGAAGCTTTTAACAGTTTCCAGTTGTTTATCACAAAGGTTCCAAACTTTAAAGTACGTTAGGGCTTGTTAAAACAAACACAGATTGCTGGGGGGGATATCTCCAACTTTCCAATTCAACAGGACTGGGAGGGGGCCCAAGAATCGGCATTTCCTACAAGTTCCTAAGTGGTGTTAATGCTACTGAGCCAGAGAACACACTTTAGCTTCTGAACTGATGTTGTACATTAAAATTACTTGGGGAAGTTGTATAAAATACCCTGCCACACCCCAAACCAATTATCAATACATACAGGCACAGGTTTGGTTTTTTCTTTTCAATCCTCCAGGTAATTCTGTTTGCAGACAGTATTATATACTCGAAATTTGCTAAGAGGGTAGGTAAGTGTTCTCACCACACATGAAAAATGGTAACCAAATGTGGTGACGGATATGCTAATTAACTTGACTGTGGTAATGATTTCACAACATATACATACAGGAAAACATCAAGTTATAGACCTTAAACATACAATTTTTATTTGTCAATTATACCTCAATAAAGCTGAAATAAAGCCAAATTTAACCAGGTGTCTTCTATTTTCATTTTCTAAATCTGGCAGGCCTACCCACATTTTCGATTCAAACTGGGCCCTACAAAATGTGTAACCAATCCTGATCATGACAACAGATTTAAATATTCATTTCATAAGGCAAATGGATGAACTGAGTAATAAATGTCATCGGCTAAGATTATACTGAATGAAAAACTTTCTTGCTTTTTATTTGAGCATCATCCTTCCCTGCCCTCACACCCCCCACACAAACACACCCTGATGTACAACTTTCCTGCCAAGTCTCCATCTGCGAGGTGTAAAAACGGTACTGTCAACTAGGAAATAAAAACTTGGAAATGGAGACCCATTAGAGTTTCAGATACAACCAAACAATATGATGAGAATAACAGAAAGAAAGAAAACTTAAAAAAGAAACATTTTTCACAAGAGCACAATTTCTTAAAAATAAGAGTTAAGTGGAAAAAAGAAGCCAATGTGTTGCCTGTGCCAGTATCACCAGTAAAATATAAAATTAGAGACAGAGAGCAAGCGCTGGGAATACAGAACTTAATTGATTCTGCCTTTTCTCCTACCTGAAATTTAAAAGCCTAATATTGACTTTGGAAATATTTCTAAACCCTGTGATGCTATTTTCATTTTTAAATATTATGTGTGAAAGGTTTGCATCCACTTCTCAATAAATATAGATGTTTTTTCTTCAAGTGTCTTGCTAAAATAAGGGCTGGATTTTTTTTCTTCTTTATAGCTTTCAATCATATATATTATTTGGGTCTACTTCAAACTCATTGTGCAATAAAGGATTTCAAAATCTTCTCTCCTTCCTCAGGGGGAATAAAGAACGGTAAAAACAAACAAGGAAAATGACTTTATATAATATCCTTTCATTTCAGATCCTGGTTCCTTGCTACGAACTTCATGCCAGAGGTTCTGCTTTACTGTGCTTCAGATATGGACAAGATGAAAGAAGCTCTTATATCCATAAGGAGCAAGTTCACCTTTGGTATAAATGTTGGAGAACAGTGAAGAATGATTTAATCTTTGAAGAAAATATAATGTGCTCTGAAAGTGTTCAGGTTTGAAATTCTCCAAATGTTTAGCTCTTAAGAATGTCAATTTCACAAGCAAGCTACAACAGCAATCTGTCCTTCATCAGTTCAATGCTTAAGGCTTAAAGCAAGTAGACTAGAGCAGACTAGGTAGCAGACAAGAGCATGGACATGGGCAACAGACTGCATGGCTTCAGAGCCCAGCTCAACCACTTATGAACTCTATGACCTTGAGCAAGTTTCTTAGACTCTTGGTACCTCGTCCACATAAGGTGGATGATAATAACAGCGTCTATTTAATACAGTTGTTGTAAGCATTAAAAGGTACAGTTCGTAGAACAATGCCTAGTCCACCAAAGCACCACAAAAGTATTGTTATTACATTAGTATTAAAAACATTTCTGGGTTCAATCTATGAATGCAAGATCCACTATATAATAGCTACCCATCTCACTTATTTTTCCTGGCATACATAATGGAGATCAAGATTTTAAAGAAAACCGTTATTTTGTCTTTTGTTTCCTATCAAGAGTCAGTGCTTGCAGAAAGCTAAAACTATTTTACAAATACCTGGTTGAGAGGCTTCGTAATGTACGGGGGGGGGGGGGGGGGGTGCCCAAGACATGGATTAAAGTCCTGGTTCACAGTTAAGCTGTGACTGCACTTTAGCACTTACTGCTTTTCTCATCTGTAAAATGAGAAGGGACCCATTGAATTTCTAATATTTCTTGCACACCTAGAATTCTGATTTTGTAACCTTTAACATTAATGTCGAACTTGTCAAAAAGGAATTTGGTGAACTCCTACTTTATAAGTATAAAAGGGCCTTCCCGGGGCAGTTTTTCTTGAAATTTTCATTCCCTATGCTCTCATACTATAAAATTTACCATCCTATGCTGTACATACTTCCCACCCCTCCAAAGCCAGACAGTAAAATAATTCCAATGTTAAACGGCCAGAAAAACAAGAATGAAGGATTAGCAAAAGTGTCCATTACAAGCAGAGCCTGGCAGAAAAATTAATAATACCTATTAGTGTAGTATGCAATGTTTTTATGTATATTAATGAATATTACAGTATCCTAAATTCACATTTTTGGAGCTGGTGAAGACCTCAGAGTGGTGTTTCTCAATCTGGGCAAGTTTACCCCCCAGGAGACATGTGGTAATGTCTGGAGTCATTTTTGGCTATCACAACTAGGTGAGTGCACCAGCACCAAATGAGTAGAAGCCAGAGATGCTGCTAAACATCCTCCACTGCAAAGGACAGACCCCACAACAAAGAATTCCCTGATTCAAAATGTTTAAAGTGCTGATGTTGAGAATGAAGCACTGTACCACATTCTACTCAACTTTCAAACATCCCATGAGCCACACAGGTGATAAACTTGTTTATGATTACCTAAGCCTAGAATCTAATTCCATTTTACATACAAACACAGAGAATTTTTTGCACGGTTTTAAAACGTCTATGTTTAGAAATGAAATTGTGTAAATCAAGAGAAGATGGTTATTTTGTTTGATTTGGAACTTCTCCAAGAGTTGCTCATCATTCTGGAAAAACAGCATAACCAACACTACCACCATTCGCAGTATTTGAGTGGCCAATGCAACAAAAATCAATTGGCATTCGTAGCCTTCACATACACTGTTATTCTACGTATAGGCACAAGCTTCTGAATAATTCATTATGTCTTCCAATGTAATCATAACTAAACATTTACATATTAGAACACATATTTTATTGTAAAGTATTTGATTTGTATTGCTCTTTTATGTTAGAGATTTTATATATAAATATTTTTTTAAACTATGCATGTAGGCAGGTTATATTATATATGAATTTCATTTCATGGAGTAAAGAGGGTACTACAAAACATATGCTATAAAGAAGAGGCAATGGATCCAATAGAGTTGGGAATCTTTGCTTTACAGATTACTTCATTCAATTCCTTCACTTTATGGAAGTCAAGCTGGAGGCCCAGAGAGGAGCCCAGGGTCTTCTGATGGCAGGTTCAGGGGGTTTCCACAACAGGTCATTCTCTTCTATTCTGATCTTAGATCCATGCTGTCAATACATCTGAGTTCTAGGGACTGCTCCATTCAAGTTCACACAAAACATTCCCTCCAAACACACAAACCTGACCTGTACAGCATCAACACATAAAATATTACCATGGGAAGCATGACAAGGGCAAACTGAGGAAATTGTCATCGCCAACCCATAGGAAAGCCAAGCTTCATTCATTGGGTTGTTTGTCTATGCAATTTTCCATGTAAAAACAAAATGAAGAAAAATGAGAATGACTCATTTCAGAGGTTTCTAATTTGGCAAGATTAAATTACCACAGGTCTAGAATTTCCTCTGGAACAAAATGCCACAGACCAGGCTTTTGAAGGAAACAAAAACAACAATCTACTTGAGCAGTCCCATAACTCACTGTATGCATTCATATGGGGTCCGGTTTTCATTGCACTCTAAATGCCCGGGAGACCAAATGCCTGTTTTGATTACTCTGACTCCTTAATATGATTTTTGGTAATATAACAATCTCCTTCCTGAAACCTTAATTTTCCCTCCTGTTTACTTGTGATGCAAACATTAATTGAGTGTTTCTTGTTTAAAACACTGTACAGAATGCTCCAGGGAATTATAAAGTAGAAGACAAACTGTCTGCCTTTGACAACATTACCACTTAAAAAAGGAGACAACAAATATAAACATATAAACACAAGTAGAGGGTAAAATCAAGGAGATGTCAGAAGAGCAATATGCAAGTATTAAAGGGGAAGACAAATCAAATCTTAAAAAACAACAACAAAACCCATGTGGGAAGCTGAGTAGCTGAAAGGCAATCCTCCCAAGTCTACTTTTTAATTTTCTGTGATGCAGGTTCTTTCCTTTGAACTTGTTCTATCTAGTGGGGGGTCCAAGAGGTACTCCTGGATACTTCATCACATCTTCTTGTGTAATTGTAACTAAGCATTTACATAATGAAATATTATTTTGTTATAAACTCCTTGATTTGTATTGCCCTTCTATATTACAATGGGGTATATATATATGTTTAAATATATATATTTTTATATTTGTATTAAATATTATGTATGTGTATATATATTTAAGCAGATACCCAGTCTGCTTACCCCAAGATGGCATGATGCCGTTCAAATGTTGTCACAATTAACACAGTTCTGCCTGCAGAATAAATGACTGCAGGTCTTTCAAGGTCAGATAAAAATTTGGCAGATGACCTTGCATTTACAGCACCACAGAAGAAATAAACAGAACCATCCCATATTAATCTCTAATCTAGTAAAACAGCTTTTCTCCTTCTCTTTTATTTTCATCTCTAAAAATGGAGAAAGATAACTTCAATGACCTCTATTTTGTAGGGAAATAAGAGGTTAAACCAACATCCTCTCCATTTCTCAGAGAAAATAAAGAGACCTCCACATGGTAAACAGGGCCCTGGGAATGAACAGCAACACCCTTGTTCCTCACATATTCAAATATAAATCTCTTACCTCTCAGCTGAAAAGCTATCTTCTTAACGTGCATTTTACCCACAGATTTCTTCTGGGAAGAAAAAGCCAAATTTGGGCTAATTTTTAAATTCGCTAGTAGAATAAAATTTCTCACCCTTATTCACACCCTTAAGTCAGTATTTTCAGAAACCCTCACTTAAAGACTTGATTTTTGTCCAACTAACGTTTTATTCATTCAACTAAAATTTACAGAACATTTGCTATGTTCCAGGCACTGTTCTAAAAATCCCAGCCCAATGAAGCTTCGATTCTAGTAGGAACAAGCGATAAAGGGAAAAATTTTTAAGTAAATTATATAATATGTTAGACAATAACAAGTTCTATGGGGGGAAAATAAAAGCAGGGTAAAGGGATCAAGAATTAGAGGTGAAGGTTTACTAATTTAAATAGAGTAGTCAAGGTAGGTCTCTGAAAAAGTAACTTGAACGGTCTCCAATTTATACAAAATTCCCTTTCTCTCTAGATTAATAAGTCAATTAACATGTTGCTTCATTTTTTCCATTTTCATATTACTATTTTTATTGTTACATTTCGATTTTGAAAAAGATCCATTTCAATTAGGTTGATGCTCCACGTAAAGAAAAAGACTTTACAATATAAGCAACCCTTCGCGCTCCCCCGACAAAATTTTCTACATACCCACAAAAACAAAATAGAAAATATGAGGGAGGAAGAGGGAAACAGTGCCCATACACAAAATTTTTTAAATAAATAAACAAATAAAGCAAACGAACAAATATAACCCTCATAAGAAATGTGTGGGATACAAAGAAAAACAGCAAAATTTTTGCTGAGAACTATAAATGCAGTTATGCACCAAGGGGAAATACATATTGTTACCCAGTATGAGAAGACTAGATACTGTAAAAATGTTATTTCTCCCAAAATTTATTGCTAAGTTTAACGCAGCTCCATTAAAAATATCAAGGTAGGGGCTTCCCTGGTGGCGCAGTGGTTGAGAATCCGCCTGCCGATGCAGGGGACATGGGTTCGTGCCCCGGTCCGGGAAGATTCCACATGCCGCGGAGCGGCTAGGCCCGTGAGCCATGGCCGCTGGGCCTGCGCGTCCGGAGCCTGTGCTCCGCAACGGGAGAGGCCACAACAGTGAGAGTCCCGCGTACCGCAAAAAAAAAAAAAAAATCAAGGTAGACTAGAACAATACAAATGTAGCTGAACTGTGGTTCTTAAACATGGACACATATAAGACTCCATCACGGAGTTTTCTCGGAATACACATGCCTGTGTCCCACCTTAGACTTACTAACCTGTAATTTGCAAAGATTACGTATATTTTGCGAAAACTTCCCAGATAATTCTGATACACAACACTAGTTAAGAATAAATGATCAGGAATACTAAATGGAAGGGAAGTTAACTAAAAGAAAAAGGATAGGAAGTACAACTTACCAGTCATTACAACCCATGTTCAAGCTACAAAAATAAGATCAATGCAGTAGTTGAAGAATAGACAGATACATCAATGCAGAAGAATAAACTTATAAACTTTCCAGGAAGGCTCTATATTCACATATGATAAAAGTCACAGACCAATGAGGAAGAAACAGGCTGTTGTCTAAATTGTTTTAAGAAAAGTGGGGAGGGGATCAAACTTCAATTATACCTCCCACTACAAAGACCTATGCACACACACACACACACACAGACTCACACAACCAGGTGTATGAAAAACTAAGTGGGATGGAGGGTCAAAGATACAGGCCTTAAAGAAATGACTGAAAAAGAAAAAAATAAGAAAATTAGGTCATTTTTACCAGATCACTTAAAAGGAAGAAAAAGGGGCAACAGACAAGGACCCACAAATTAGATTAGAATACAGATCGTGAGTAAACAGATGAGAGATTACAAAACAGTAAGCAGAGTATGATTCTATTCTATATTATCAACTCACCGATTTGTAAGGATATATACTCATATGTTAACAGTATTTGACTCTGATTTTTTTCCCTCTTAGTTTATGTTCAGTTTCTTAATGTCATGAAATGAATTTGTATCACATTTTAATTTTTTTAAATGGTAATTTTTTCAAAGCTATTTAATTTGTTCACTGATTTTTTTTTTCATATAATGGCAATTTTGGCACATAATACAGGAAGCTTAAACTCTTCACGAGTTTTTAAGTGTTTTGTTCATCTTAAAAAGTGTTTTCTGCTAATTATTGCTTTGCTATTTCTTATTAATTTTCAGTCTGCTGAAAATTCCTGCTCTAACAGATCATAAGTTTTTTAAGCTGGAATAACTAAATGTCCAACCACAACAGTAAGTTATGACAACTGAGTATTCAATGAAAAGGACATATTGGGACAAACCAAATTTCTACAATAGAGGATAACTGAGTTTCCCACAGAGGGGACCTGGTAAATAGCTGTTCAATAAATGAGCCAGACTAGGACTGTTGACCAGCTTAAGAGTCCTACCATAAGAGATTAGCAGGAACAACCTGGAAGTCCAACAACAGAATTCTTGCAGCATTTTTTTTCTACAAAATGTATATGCATGCTCTTTAAGATAAATCCAAAGCTACAAAACATAAAGGACATTTACCATCTGACCAGATTACAGACTAGATTTAAAACATTTCTATTTGACCCAGAATTAGCAGGATATTTTTAAAAAGGAAAAAGTGTTTGCAAGAAGTTCTAAGTGACATTATGTTAAGTGAAATAAGCCAGTAACCAAAAGACAAATACTGTCTGATTGCATTTATATGAGGTATCTAAAGTAGTCAAATTCATAGAAACATAAAGTAGAATAGTAGTTACCAGGGGCAGTGGGAGGAGGAAGTGGGAAGTTGTTGTCTACTGGGTAAGAATTTCAGTTTCGCAAGATTAAAAAGTTTGTGAGATCTGTTGTATAATCACCACTGAACTATACACTTAAAAAAGGTTAAGACGGTAAGCTTTGTGACGTGTTTTTTTACTACAACTAAAAGTAGATACAAATTCTTAAAGTAAAATAAAATGCTTCATATTACACCAAATTACCAATAATAAAGACCAGAGCATGGTGTCATATTGACAGCCTTGTTTTAAATTTTTTTTTCAGGCCAAATTCCATTCAACTAAATTATTTAGAGTCTCATAAAAGTGGCATTTAAATCAGCAGGGAATAAATAATTATTCAATTAATGATGCTGAACTGACTTGTAAAACCTATGTAAAATATATACATTTAGAATTTATAACTTACATAAAATTTAATTTCAGAATTAAAGATGTGAAATTATAAAATGTGAAATAAAATGACTAGACTAAAAATATAGGTAAACAATATCTAACCTTTGATTGAGAATATTTTTATAAAAATGAAAATAAATGTATTGAACTTACCTTCAATAACTGAAATAATTACCTTCAATAACTGAAATACATAAAAATGAAAGATCTTATCTTTTAAAAAAAAAAAAACTCAAAAAACCCACCACTACAAAACCAGAAGGCAAAAAGCAGAAAAAAAATAATCTGCAAAATATCTGGCAATGGGTTGATAACCTTAATATACAAATATTGTGTCAATATATAAAGAACAAATAATAGATATAAATGTAGAATTCACAAAAGAACAAATAAAAAATTTTTAAAAGGCCAATGAGCACATGAAAAACTCTATAACCTCAACAGTAATTATAGAAATAATAAGAGCAAAAGCTACAGACTTCTTCTCTGTGTTACACATTATACATCCAGTCTTTCATCTCATCTCCTGCAAATGTTCGAGGTACAAAGAAAAAATTTCCCCTATTTTCCAGTTAAGAAAACTGAGTCAAAAATAGGTCACATTCCAGTCTCACTTCAGAGTTACTGTGTTAATCACCACACCAAAACGCCTCCATAAACAAAAGGGAAAAAAAGATCCCCTCTCTACTCTATCAAATGGCATCTAGGGCAGGCCTCCATAAAAGGTTCTCAAGTCAAATGCCCTGCTGTTGTTTTTATTCAGCCTTCAAGCTAAAAATGAATGGTTTTCACATTTTTCAATTGTTGGGAAAAAATTAAAAGAATAATAATATTTTGTGACACATGAAAATTGTATGAAGTTTAAATTTCAACGTCCATAAATAAAGTTTTATGTATTGTCTATGGCTGCTTTCGTGCTGTAATAACAGGGCTAAGTAGTTGCTACAGAGACTGTATGTGGCCTGCAAAGCCTGAAATATTTACCTTACTGGCACTTTATAGGAAATGTCTGATTCCTGATGTGGGATGTGGCAAACTGGGCTCTCTTCTATATGCTGACTGTAAATGGCAATCAAATACAATACAAAGCAAGAACTTCATAGCTTCATACTTGTTAACCCAGCAGTTTTAGTTTATCACAAAGAAATGTAAAATTCACAGAAATTTTAATGTAAAACATATTGTTGCAGCAAGATGAACCCAGGAAGTCTGATTCTACACCCTAAGCTCAGGGCCAAGACCAGGGTGAAGTCTACACTTAAACACTGACACCAAAGGGAATAAAACAGCTTTTCATGTTTTATCAAGTAACACCCATTAAAACTGGTATTCCTGAAGTTCTATTACTCTGAACTATCAAACTACACGTTAAAATGATTACTACCAAGTTATGTAACATATTTATTTTAAAAGACTTTTTTTAAAGGTTTTTGGTTTGTTTTTTGCAGTACGCAGGCGTCTCACTGTTGTGGCCTCTCCCGTTGCGGAGCACAGGCTCCAGACGCGCAGGCTCAGCGGCCACGGCTCACTGGCCCAGCCTCTCCGCGGCATGTGGGATCTTCCCGGACCGGGGCATGAACCCATGTCCCCTGCATCGGCAGGCGGACTCCCAACCACTGCACCACCAGGGGAGCCCAAGACTTTTTTTTAGGTTGAACCATATGAAACTACAGATATTCAAAGGTTTATAATACATTAATATCATGAAATCAAAAGGCAGATGCAGATTAAACAAAATCCATCCTGAGTATGGATGAGCCCAAAATTGAGGTTACTTTCAGCAAAATGACATATCTGTCACATAAATTAATGTAACTACTTGAATTTTTATTGGTTGAATAGTTTTGTTGGCATTTAATTTTTAAATTTGCATTATTTTATAACGACTTAAGTGCTATAAACTGACGTTTATTCTGCATTGGAATGTATTTATGTAACATTATGACAAACATAATTAAGTCAAACTGGAAGTAAGGGAGGATGTTTTCCTTGGAAAAGGAACTACATATTTCCAAATTTGAGGACACTGTGTATATCTCGTGAACTTCATAAGCATCCTAGCACATAATTTTCAGAAAAAATAAATCAATCTATTTCTGCTCTATCTTATAAACTTGGTGTTGATGGGCAACGGCAGAGCACAACCATCAGGATGAGGGGGATGGCAACAGAAAGACCATTTTCACAAGCCTTCACATTCAAAACAAAGCACTTCACCTCTGTGCCTCAGTTTTCTCTTCTGTAAAACAGGGATAATGGTTTACACTGCAGGGTTATAGAAAGCAACAGAGGTACTCTAGGTAAAGTACATAACGTATAATAATAAATATACCTAATATTTACTGAGCAGTTGACCAAGTAGCAGGCATTTTGTATGCATTTTTATGCATATAACATTTTTACACATCACCTCAAAGAATAATTAGAACCACCACACTCCATGAAAATCCCTTGTTTTAAAGAAGAAAAAGCCAAGGCACTGAGACAGTCAGTCATTTGCCCAAGGTCACATAGCTAGTAAGAGGCAGAGCCAAGACTTGCCCGTAATGTCTAACACTAGGAAGCTGGTTTCCTTCTCCTCCATACAAAACTACCTCAATAAATGGAAGCAATTATTATGATATTGCTGTCTATAGTTTACCAGAATGAGAACACATCAACGTTTCTTCTTTTAAACCCAGCCACAGACCTTCTAGTGCACTGCAGCCTCTGAGGGGTACCTGAGCCACTCAGGTCATAAAACTTTCCGGAATGTTATTTTCCAATTGGTGTTAGGCTTCTCTCTATAAAATCTGGGGCATACAGTGTAACTTTCTTTTTGAAAGGCTTCAAAATTCTAGCTGACAGCAGTATAAACATCAATTTCCTCTTCTCAGGATGCTAAAGGGTCCCTCCCCCAGTCTTTCCTCCCTTTGTGTTCCTTAGTTGAAAACTCTAGACTAAGCCACTAGGCATAAGTACACAGTGCTCGTGGGAAGGAGCCAGAAACATCACCAGCAAGTATGCTGTATAGATGAAAAACTGCTTGGTTAACATTACACAGTGGTGAGACTAAACCCCAGAAAGGCTATGCTTTAAAAGATAAAACTGTTTTCTTCTTAACTTCTATGTTTCTCCTGCTTAGAATGGAGCAAAAATGACAAAGATTTTCAATTTCATTCCCAACTGGCAAATGGATTTATTAAATGAGTATTATAATAGAATGATAATTTTTAGAAATGGGCAAAATAGTTATTAGGTGATATAGCTCCCAACCTCCCTCAAACCTTACACCCTGGAATCAAGCATACACTGTACTGAAAAATAAAGTTTTTAAATTGCTACAGGGCCTAACTTTTAGGGAGAAAATCTAAAATAGCCACCAGCAATTTATAACTCCCGAAAAGTTTAACCAAAGCCCTGTAGCTTTTTTCCACCTGTGTAGCCACAACCTTTAAATGGGTGCACTGTACAAAATACTTTATTACATGGACCTGCTAAAATATTAGGTTTAAAAACAAATGGAAACCCCTTTAAGAACCAATGCAAGTGTTAGTGCATCGGTGGGAAAAAAACATGAGAGAGACACTACTAATGCCATTTTTCAGAGAGAGCATTTGGGAAAATTATTAACTACTATTAAAATGTAGTTAGGTATAATCAGAGTGGACAATATTAATAGCAGTAAATGATACAAATAAACATATTTATAGAACAGAAATGGACTCAGAGACATAGAAAACAAACTTATGGTTACCAAAGCAGAAACAGGGGGAGGGACAGATTAGAAGTTTGGAATTAACAGATACATACTACTATATATAAAATAAACAAGGACGAACTGAATAGCACGGGGAACTGTACTCAGTATCTTGTAATAACCTATAATGGAAAAGAATCTGGAAAAGAATATAACACTTTGCTACACACCTGAAACTAACACAACACTGTAAATCAACTATACTTCAATAAAAAAAAAAATTAATAGCAGTCATTGCCATCACAGCAGTCGTAGCAGTAATAGGGATGGGGAAAAGCAGTAGACTGAGTGCTTGCTATATGCCAGACTCCATTCTAAGTGCATTAAATGATCATCTCATTTATTCCCAGGTGACACAGACCCCTAAGGCAGAGTCTGTGGATTCAAATCCTTGCCCCACTACTTAATACTCATGTGACCTTGGGCAAATTACTTTACCTCGTTTTCCTTATTTGTAAATGGAGATAACAGAAGTTACCTCACAGGGATGCTGTAAGAATCATATATGTTAAAAATATGTGACATGCTTAGAACAGTGCCTAGCCCATAATAAATACCATAAGGGCCAGTTTACTATTATTATTATTTGTTTTCAGAGATGAAGAAACTGAGGCATACAGAGGGTAAGTCACTTCTCCAAAGTCACACAGCTGGTAAATGTCAGACCTGGGGTTTGACCCCAAGTCTGTCTGACTCTCAAGGCCATACACTTAACCACTTCAAAAAAGTCCCTGTAGTTTTCAAGTATATATATATTTTTATATTCGGATCTCAGGAAAATGTGTAGGGAATTCACCAAATAGGGTAAATGGTATCACTGATGTTATGACTGTCCTGGAACCTAGTAGCTAAGCACCCGCAGGGTCCAACACCTCCACCGGATGCTGACATTACACAAAACACCAGATGGTCCCAGGTGTGGTCTGAGTTCATGTTTTAGGGAGAAAGAACATACATATAAATATTTTAACTTGGAACAACAATGGAAGATTGCAAAACCAAAAACAGCAAAAAGAACATTTAAAATGGTCAGAAACAAGGTCTTTCCAGACTCCAGGAATAAATACACTTTTAAAATGTCCTGCCCTAACTGTCCCCCCACCTCACTGCCTCGCCCTTCAGCCCATGAAGTTTTCTATCTGATACACTCTCTCTTCAACACCTTTCTTGGTTGCTATTATCACTTCAGTAACTATTTTGACCTTCTGGTATTTATGTTTTGGAGGGAAAATATTTGTCAAAAAACTTTACTTAAGAACAAGGAAGAATCAAACTTTGCAGATGATGATGATGAAGTAGCAACAAATTTAATCTCCTGTCCATTATTTTATCCTTTTCATGTAACTCTTTCACTCTTTTATAGTTTCAGAAAGAAGGTATCCTGTTAGATTTGGAAGAGTAAGATCAAAATCTTTTTTTCTCCAGGTAATACCTACTTGATAAGACACCAAGAAGAAATTTATTTCTATAATAACACTGAAACCTGGAATTCATTGTCTTTGACTTTAAATTTTTTTTTCCCCAAAAAAACTATAAGCAGAAATAACAATTTATGGCTGTTTTTTCCTTTAGTGAAAATCTCAATGCAGCAATAATGATGAAGTAAATTAATGGAAGTGCAACAATTAAAAACCTTCTCTATCATGTAGTTTTTTGGAATATGGGAGCTGTGCTCTTCTGGTTGACAAAAAATAGCCACTTTTCAGGTAAAGGTCAAGTATTCAATTTCTATTCACTGAGTCTGAATGACTTCCTACAATAAGCTTCTCAGATGTGATCTATGTGCCAGACTGTTAGGAAACAAAAAATGGTTAAACTTTTAAATTGGTCAGCCAGGTACACAGGAAAATACCACCACACCAGCTTCAGGTGCCTTCCTCAATGTCCCTAGAGCAAAGGCTGTCCTAAATGACAATAAGAGAGCATATGAAGATTAACACAGGTTCACCAAATAAAATGTAACATCCTCATGTCAAATCTGATAAAACTCTAGTAGGGATATACTTTGGTATTTGCCAACATCAACTGGTAACAATGTAACAAATTCTCCCCTGCACTATCAAAAAATAACAAAACAACAGTAACAACAACAAAAAAAAAAAAACTGATGAGAAAAAAATACATCAGTGAGATTTTTAAGTCTAAGAGAGGAATGAGTTTTATCAACAAGGCTGGGGCACCGGATAGGAGAAGAACAACAGACATTTCTGGGCATTTAGCAGAGAAGGGTCAGTCTGTCATAGGACCACATGTGGCCTTCCAGAAAGTCAAAGAGAAGCATACTGGGCCAAAAAAAAAAAATCAATTGAAACAATAAAATTTTTCACAAAAAAGTTCACATAAAGATTATATGAATAAGCACATGCACTGCATATTTTTTCCATTCATATCAGTACAAGAACTGAATGTACTATTACAATTTGGAAGAAAAGTTACTGGGTTCTTTTTGTTCCTTCTCTTGGCTGGCCCTCTATGCTCTAATTTAAACCAATTTGAAATTAACAGGACTTGCAGAACTCTGAAATAAGTATTTATGAATGTTCAGATTTCACACATATTTTTTACCAAGTATTTCATTTATTTTGCCCTACATCATACAGGAAACTAGCTCTTCCATACCTAATTCATCTCTGTGAGTCATTCTAGTAATACAGAGCTAATTCACCAAGTTTGTGACTTCCCTTTCTTGTATGTATATTGAATCATGTTAATATGGGTTGAATTCTGTTCTGTAAAAAGATTAAAGTCTTAATTTCTAGTACTTGTGAATGTGACCTTATTTGGAAATAGGGTCTATGGAGATGATCAAGTTAAGATTAGGTCACAAGGGTGGCCTACAATCCAATGACTGTGCCCTTATCAAAACAGGAAACATGGACACAGTGACATAGAAGAAAGGCAATGTGAAGACACAGGGTGAGTTCCATTTACAAGCCAAGGAATGCCTGGAGCTACCAGAAGCCAAGAGAGAGCAGGAAAACAGATTCTCCCTCACAGCCCTCAGAAGGAACCAGCCCTGCCAATATGTTGATTCAGAGCCTCCAGAGCTATGAGACAATAAACTTCTGTTGTTTAAGCCACCTAGTTTGTGGCATTTTCTTACAGCAGCCCTGGGAGACTAATACACATGCCATGGATTGAGTTGTCCCCAGCTTGCAGAATGTGGATGGAAGCTCGAGACACCTCACAGAACTCCTGGAGCACACATAATTCCACGCTGGTGGGAACTGGTGTGAAAAACCTGCAATTTAGATGAGGATATGAAATATGCCCATCAAAAATATTAAAAAATGTCTTGCATGTATTTAAAACACATTTTCCACTTTTTACTTCATTTGCTCCTTACAACCACACTGGGGAAGAAACAGGGGAGTGGACAGGGAAACTGAACCTCTGTCAGGTGAATGCTCTGGCCAATGTCACATATACACATAGCAGAGCTGGTAGTAGTGCCAATTTTTTTCTAGGAAGAAAGAATATGATCCTAAATAACTTAATTTGGAACAATGGTGGCACTTTTAAGCAGTGCATTTTCAAGTGACACAAGGAAGGAAGAAAAAAATGACATCACACAGACTGAGTAGGCTGAGGGGCTCAGTGATCCAGGTAAGGTGGAATAAATCAAAAGAAACTAGTAGAAAAGGTAACACTTCACTTGTGAACCTGGGCTTGAAGGAAGAGATGGAAACAGACTAATAGGAAGGAAATAGGCATCATGGTGAATAAATGTAACACCAAGGAGAAAAACAATAAATTATGTGAAAGGTCTGAACAAACACTGGAGGACAGCCTTCAACTGCCTAATTGAGAAGTCCAGAGAGGGTTGTAATGGGAAGTGGTCTTAAAGCAGGAGAGGAGCCCTCCCACTGAGCTGACTGAAGAGTCACCACTGACAGGACAGACATGCAAATATCACCATCAGGTTTTTAGCAAGGTGTGAAGAGGAAGCTGCTCCAATAGCAGTGTTAAAAACAGGTTAGGGGCCAAGCAACCTGGGATTGTGTGGCTTATGACTGAAGAGAATATAATGAGCCTATTAAGATGTTTTAAGTTTCAAGTATTGGCAAGGCATCCTCGACATCTGTATTTCTTCCCTCCTCCCATATTTCTATATATATTGACCTCCTTGGTATTCTTGGAAGGTGAGGGGTCCCTCTTCCAGCCTCAAACCCTTGTACTTGTTGTTCCCTCTGCATGGTAGACGATTTTTTGCATGGTTAGCTCCCCCACTTCATTTGGGTCTTTGCTGAAATGCCACCTCTTCAAAAATGTCTTTCTTGACCACCCTATATGAGGACTCTCCTGTCATTCTCCATTCCCTTGTACAGCTTCATTTTTCTTTATAGGACTTATTATTATCTGAAATTATATTTATTTTTTATTTCCTATTAGCTGTCATTCCTATTAATATGTAAACTCCGTTGGTACAGGGATCTTGTATATCTTGGTCATAGCTATATTCCCAGAGCTTGGCACAGAGTTTGGCATAAAGTTTAAAACTCACTAAATATTTGTTGAATGAATAAAAAATAATCCCATCTTATTCCCAAGTATAATTGATGTTATCCCCTAAAACACTTTTTAACCTATTTTCACTGCCACTTTCCAGTATACACAACAGGCTTAGTACATCCTGTCATTCTACTTGGATTAATGCAGAAGCCGCCTAACATCTCCCCACTGCCAACCTGGGCCCCTCTCCAATTCATTCCCCTACAGATGATCTTACCCATACACAATCTCATGGGGTCACCAGCCCCTACTTAAAACACAGTCCTTAGGATAAAGAACAAATTCTTGACTGGCCCCAGCCTAGGTGTCCAGCCTCATCTCATTCCATTCTCCCCTGAATTCTCCTCAGTTACTTGCTCTCACTCTGTTCCCTTCTGTTGCAGGGCCTCTGCACAAACTTCCTCTGCTGTGGGGAACGCCCTTCCTCCCACCCTCTCTCACATTCTCCTACTCATGCTTCTGCTATCAAGCAAGTGTCACTTCCCTGGGTTGCTGTTATACAAGCCCACAAAAGTATTGCTCTATTCAGAGCATTTATCTCTGTTTGTAACTATGTAATTGTTAATTGCTGTGCTTTTTAAAAAACTGATTAATGATTGTCTTTATCTTGGACTCTTCACTCCATGATAGCACAGACCATGAATGTTTTGCTCACTCTCAAATTTCTAGGGTCAAGAATAGTGCTTAGAACATGGCTTGGCACTGAATAAATATTTGTTGAATAAGTGAAAGAAGGTACCCTATTAGGAACCAAAAAGCTAGAAGTCAATATCAAATACACAGATATAAAAACGTTCCACAAACACTGAAGTAAAGCCAAAGACAAAGATATTAGTGAAAATCTGTAATAGGATGACAAGCTGCTGTTAAAAACAGGAGAGAGGGAAAGCCTAGGGCAATGCAAACTTTGAAATGGCAGTGACTGTAGACTGGAAAAGAATAGGAACAAGACAATCTGTTTCATTAAGGAACTAGAACCAGTTCAAACAATTTGCTAAAACTACATAGTTATGATTTAGGTAATGACAGTAACTAGGTGAAAGGTTACATTTACATATCCTATTAACAACACCTTGACTCATCAGTCTCTCTGGAAACATTTCACTATGCAAAGAAACCATTCAAACTTTCCTTCTGGGCATTTTCCTTTATAAAAATTTTCCCCAGAGTCCTTAGTCCCCTAGAAAATGTTTTAAAGACATTTCACTGTGGTCGATTAGGCATACAGTAATAGCTAAGTGAGGCAAGGGCCATGGAGGAAATGGCTTATAATAGAAAGTACCTACTTTGCTCCTGATTAAACTCACTCATGTGCAAGTTGAGAAATGTACACCCTAAAAAGTTCTCAGCACCACAGGAAATCACGGGTTAAAGGACAAGACCTAATTTGTGACCCTCAGTGTTACTGTTTTAATCACCTAACACTTCTAAATTCTCTGGGGAAAAGAGCTTATCAGTTTATTTTTATTTCCTTATTTCAGGCCTATTTTAAAATAAGATGTAATAATGACATGCATGAAAAGCAATCTGTCATTTCCTTTCATTTGAACCCATAAGTGACTCATGCAATAAACAGCAAGTCTCCTGCGTTTGTTTCAACTGCACACTCCAGTTTTACTGGAGCCAGTTTTCGAAAGATGATTTACCACACCCGGTCTGAGAAGGGACAGCATGAAACTGGTGAAATTCTGATCTTCAGAAATACCACTGACAATGATTATTTCTAATTTCATGCTGTCTGCATGAAGAGAAGGGAGGCACAAGGAAATGCAAGCCTGAAGCACAAGTTAGGAACTGTGGCAAACCAAACAGAAAGAGAAAAATGAAAGCACAGTGAACAACTGATGTTACCACATTTAGGAAGACGAGGAGGGGAGAATGTAGGGGGGACAACCAAGCTTTTCCATCCCTACAGAAATAAGATATTTTTAATTCACAATTTAAAAAATAAGACATTTAGGGCTTCCCTGGTGGCGCAGGGTTGAGAGTCAGCTTGCCGATGCGGGGGACACGACTCCGTGCCCTGGTCTGGGAAGATCCCACACGCCGCGGAGCGGCTAGGCCTGTGAGCCATGGCCGCTGAGCCTGCACGTCCGGAGCCTGTGCTCCGCAATGGGAGAGGCCACAACAGTGAGAGGCCCACGTACCGCAAAATAAATTAATTGATTAATTAAATAAAAAATAAGACATTTAGAAAAGTATAATAGCATTAAAACACTAAATGGAGTAAAACCTCACTGAGTGAGACATTTATGTAAGGGACTCTACATTGGTACAAACCCTAATAGCACCTGACCTTGGCTCTCCCAAAAGTTACTGAAACTTGAGAAGGATTATCTGTGTAAATAAGGGTTTGTTGATGCAATTAGTATCGTTAACAAGAGGTAAACGTGGGCTTCCCTGGTGGCGCAGTGGTTAAGAATCCGCCTGCCAATGCAGAGGACACAGGTTCGAGCCCTGGTCTGGGAAGATCCCACATGCCGCGGGGCAACTAAGCCCGTGAACCACAACTACTGAGCCTGCGCTCTAGAACCCGTGAGCCAGAACTACTGAGCCTGCGTGCCACAACTACTGAAGCCCACACGCCTACAGCCTGTGCTTCACAACAAGAGAAGCCACCGTAGTGAGAAGCCCACGCACCGCAACGAAGAGTAGCCCCGCTCGCCGCAACTAGAGAAAGCCCGCGCGCAGCAACAAAGACCCAATGCAACCAAAGATAAATAATAAAATAAATCTTTTTAAAAAGGAGGTAAATGTATAACCCACATAAGTTTTCTTTAAACACTCTAATAAAAGCCTCCAGTTACATGCAAACAATCATCATTCTACTTCAAAATTAACATATCTCTTTATAAAAACTTTCTTCAAAACAGTTCTACAAGGTAACAGGTTTAGCAGGTTCTGGGTTATGCATGTAAGCACTTAAAACTAATAAGTTCAATCTTTAAAATATTCTAAAACTTAGATTTTTAAAAATATGAATAGTCTTCATATAAGTAAAATTTTACCACACTACAAATAGGTACTATTTTGAAGCAAATTTCTTCCAGCATAGGTAAATGAAATTTGTAATATCTGAAATTTCTGAAAAGGCATTTTTACCCATGGAAATAGCAGGTGGTAGTATGATTCTTCTATAAGGGCCTCTGTGTTTATTGTTTAACATTTCTACCACTGTCCTTTGTTTTGCTTATGTTGTAATGACAGGACTAGCAGTCAACTGCACACTCAATGCAGGTAAAAAAACTGTCCTTTGCGGCTGCAGCAGCTGTTGGCTGGGCTGACAGAAATACAGAATGACAGAAAGAACACTGTGCTTTCATTTTCCAGTACTTGTGGTCCATGCCCTCCTCAAAATGAGCTTCCTCCAACGGATAGGGAAGCAGGGATCTACTGCTTTTATTGTTTCTTGGCATCCTCCCCCATCTCTGCTGTGCCACTTCAGGTTGTGCTTTACAGTACTACTGTGTTTTGCTGGGTTTGGAGTTTGATTTTTGGTTTTTCTTTTGACTCCAGTTCCTTCTTTTCTTGAGGCCGTCCTCTTAAACTCCCTGAGCAAGAGCCATGTGGAAATCTTGTTCTTGTCCTCCATCCTTTATGTGAGTGCAGGCAGCACAGCTGGGTTGCAGCAGGCGCTGCCTGGGTGCTTTTGGACTGGCTGTGTTGCAGAACCTCGCTGCAAATGTGCCAATCTTGTCCTTCTATGTTAAGCATGGCTAGTAGATGAAGCTGAAGACAGTGCTCAAAAGTTCAAGCTCCTTTTAGCACAGATCCCTATCTCACGGTCACACATGATTTTGAAGAATGCCATATATCTGGAGAACTTATGCTGCCACATGGCTCCAGTCTCCAAGCTGACATTGCAGATAATTCTCTACTTTTTTTTCCCCCAGCAGGTGTGAACTAAATACTGTACTGACTATTCAAACTGAAATATTTCCTTTGTATGAAAAAACCCCGATGAACCTAACACAAAAACAAGCATCATTTGTATGCTGTCATAATCAACAACTTCTGCCTCTACTCATCCAAGAAGACAAAAAATCTGAAGCTTTAAACCAACAACATCCAACAGAACTTTCTGCGATGATGGAAATGTTCTGTGTCTGCTCTACCCACTATAGTAGCCACCTGCCACATGTGGCTATTAAGCATTTGAAATGTGGCTAGTGTGACTGAGGAAGTAACATTTTTTATCTTAATTAATTGAAACAAATCTAAACAATATGGCTAGTGGCTAAACTGGTGGCTAGTGCTAACAAATAAGCACACCACAGCTTCATGGATGCTGGCACAAGGAATGAGATTCCTAGGTCAGAGACAGAGGATTACATTACTCACAGAAAAAGCAGTAGCAGAAGTATTAGCATAGCATACCTACACACTAAATGATTTGCATTAGAGAAGTGGACCCCTGAGCTTAGAGTACCAAATCTTTTACAATGGACAGTAAACCTACCTGCCCTTTGCTGCATAGAGAAAGGCTACCTCTATCTTCCATAGCTATCTGCTATATAAAAGTCCTTGAAAAGATAGTCTGGAATGAAAACAGTCAGTACCTCTGCTCACAAGACGTGCAGAAACATGAGTGACTAATGGAGAATTATCTCCCAACAGTGGAAGTTCATACACATGTCTGAAATCTACCCATCTCTCTCCAACCTGCTTGAATACCCTGTTTCTAGACATATTTATTTCTTGCTAGGACCATTGCAATAGCTTCCTAAATGGTTATCACTATAGCCTCTTTCCAGGCATTTTCCATACAGTAGCCAGAATGTATCAATACCTTGTAAACACAAATCTAAGCATGCCACTCTTGTTTCAGTCTTTTATGTCATCCATTGCTCTTAGGATCAAGCCAACCCTCCTTGGCAAGTGCCACAAGGCCCTGAATGATGTGGCTCTGCCCCTACCTGTGGGCTCTTCCCTTACTTCTTCTCCTAAGATGCATTCCTATAGCCACACTAAACTTCTTTCGTTTCCTAAAATACAGGTCATAAAGTACTGGCTCTGGGTTGAACACCAACTACAAAATGCATCTGGTTTTTGGCCCACACAATAGTTTTAAAAGTATTTGGGCCATTTCACATTTATGAAATATGAATTTTAAGCTTCTCTTTAAAAAAAATCAGGGCATCTGGCAGCACTTGGGCTGCATCCCAACCTGACAACGCTTGGTTGGAGCTGAGTATCTACTGTTTCCTTTAGACAAAGCCTGGGTTCTCCAGTTGCCACACCTCTCTCTCCAGCTCTCACTTATTTATTCTTTTACATTATCTACCTGAGTTCCATTCTAAACATCATGCTCTGTTCCCCTTGGTCTGGAACACTCTTCAGTCCTCCAACTTCTTCAGTTGCTCACTATCACTCATTCTTAGTGTATTCATGGGAAGTCTTCCCTGACCACAACCAACCCCAGTTAGGATGCGACGCACTGTATGACACCATCCCATCCCACCTTCTGTGGTTCACTGCATTACTCCACACACAAATCACATAAGATTATAAATTTCTGTTTACAAATCTATATCCCTCCCCAGACTTTTAGACCATAAGAGAGTGACTACGACCGTCTTGTATCCCACCATATGCCACTGCCTAGGAAAAGGCCCAACATAGTAGGAGCTCAATAAACACTTGTTAAATAAATTAACAAAGCCATTGGGAATGGCTAATTCAAAATACTGAGAGTGGTGCTATATGTATATTTTTATGCACTTATTTATTTTAAAACTTTGGACCTTTGCATTGTCATCCCCCTCCCCTCAGAAAACTGAAATAACTATTTGAGTTTCAGGTATGTATTAAGTAACAGGCAATGTGCTAAGCACTTCACATCAATTAGTTCATTTAATCCTTACAACCGTCCTTTGAGCTAAGTACTTCCTTTATTCCCACTCTGCAGATGAGGAAACTGAGAACTCGGGAGGTTAAGTAACTTACCCAGGGTTACACGACTAGTAAATGCCTGGCAGGACTCAAACCCATGCCCATCAGAACCCAAAGCCAAAATTCTTAACCATACACAATTTATACATGTGAGATTTTTAATGTGCCCTGGATGATAAGAGACCGCACAGGGTAAGGAGAAACCAGAGAACTATTTTCAGGCAATTGAAATTATAGTTCTACTCCTGCCACTAGCTGTTCAACCTTGGATAAGATGAAGGTCTTATTCTCTACATCAGTACAGTAAATTGTAGGAGATAAAATGATGGAAACTTCTCTCACGAGACTTGAGAGCACAGGACACCACTACCAACTTTACGCAGAGCCCTTCTTTTCAGCTATTTGTATGTGATTTTCACAATTAGCTTTTACTGGCTAAAGGAATTAAAGGGGAAAAGAAAGTTCTTACACACACAAGAAGCTTTCTGGCTCGATATTCATGACTATTACACCAAACCACACAGTTCCAAGCAGTGACACAATCTTTAATCTCATTTCACAAATAGGAAAACAAATGTACTGAGCAATAAGGCCAAGTGTAAAGTTAACTTCATATCCCTCAGGCTGTCCCGAAACCTACCTACCAAGCTCTCAAAGCCAAGTACTGTTGGTATGTTAAGCCTATGAAATTCTACACATACCCTGCAGATGGATGAATTCTTCCTAGAAGCAGGAAAAGAATCAGAAATGTCACCGAGTCACACCAAATACAACCTAGTCTGGTCAATCTTTTCCATGCGGGATTCCTGACCATTCTTTGCACCAAGCCAAACTTTTTTAAGTGGTTTTCTTAAAAAAAAAAAAGTCTCACTAAGAATCTTGTAACTTTTTAAGCCAAATTTCCGGAATCAATCCAGGGCCCACCAGGCCATTAAGTGTTCAAGTTTCAGCTTATTCCATCTCTGTATTTTTTCTAGGCATTATGGTATAATTTCCTTTCTCAAGGAGTTGAGAAAGAATTGTATATGGACACCATAAATTGACTTACTGACTAAAGTTAGAATTGAAATTTCTATAGCTTTTAACATTTGATTACTACTTCATACATACATGGATGCTTTTCTGAGCTTTCATTCTAAAAATACAGAATTCATTTTATTTCCAAGTATGCCTCCCATTTGATGATGTAGAAGCACCTGAAGTTTTATTTCAGAAAACACTGGCTTATCTAAACTTATTTTTTTCCAATCTATTAAGTATATTCACCAAACAGTGATCTTAAAGGGCCTTCAATGATGTATTCTTGACATCATTTTACTTGCCATATGTAGTTGCTAGAATACATGATGTTTATATAAAAATATGAAAAAAAATATTAGTCTCTAAGTTAGATTGAAAGTCCCTCTAGGGCAAGGAACATATTCTATATCTCTCTTTAAAATCACATAGCACAATGCACTGCACAATACAGGAACTCATGAAATGCCTATTAAATCATGAATTCATGAAAGAAAAGCCATAGCTATTTAACTTCAAGTCTAAAGCTGACTTTCTTAGGCCATTTACTTGTTTTCTTCATAAAGTGGTAAGAGTGGTGCTAACAGTGCTTCTTGTGCCTGTGATTTTAAACTGAAAATTTACAAATGATAGGGCACAAGTAATTTGAGCTAAATATCTGAACTTACTTTACTAAAATAAAAGTCTACTTCCTGAACTGTTTAAATTAAAAGCAAACTTAAATTTGCACTTAAGATGGAAAAGAGGTTTTCAAGATTGGCAAACATCTGAAGCAAGCACAGTTCTTATTTCCAAAGACTTGTGCCAATAACGATCTTCTGCTATTTTAAATCCTATGACCACAGAAATATGTAAGGTCCTAGCTTTGTACATTGATTGGGTTGGGTGGGGAAGAGACGATTTCAATTCTGAACACTAATTATCAGATCCAGAAACACGAGTTTTTAACCTAACAAAGCTATTGGCCAAATCACCTAGAGAGACATAATTACATCTCAGCTGAAGGACCTGAACTCTGACGATTAGAATGAACACAGGACGTGCCATGAGGCACCTTCATAAGACCAGAGACCAGTGGCTCAAAATCAAGTAACACACCTAAGTGATCCCACTGGATCGTCACAACGACCCACTGCGGCGGGCAAAGCAGACCCGCGTTTTACAGAACAGAACATAGGGTGTCCAAAGGGTCGCGACCAAGGCCACACAAATAGGAATGTGACTGAGAGCAGGCTTAAATCCCTATTTTCCAAGTATCCGAGTGGTGGTTACTTTCCATCCCGCCTCTGCGATCACCCAGCGTATTATACTCCACGGCAGGAAGGACCGCCGAGCTGGGCCAGGACTCGAGAGAAGAGGAGAGGAAATTGCCAGCGCTTCCCGGCACTCGCCGATACTCAGGCACCTCGGGTCGCTGCTCGGCTCCAGCCCAGCTCTACCCTCGCGGCGGCCCCCGCTGCGACCCGAAACTAGTCTCGGGGGCGGGTCTGGGAACCAGGGAGCCTTTCTCACTGGCACGGAGAGTTCTCCAAGTTGGGGGCAGAAAGGCCGAATGAACAATTTTACCCACAGGGTGAGGGCGCCAGGAGGAGTGCGAAGGTGAGGAGGACGGGAGGGTGACCCCTTTACCAACTGGCCTCGGCTGTGGTGGTGCTGAGGGGTGGTCAGGGAGGGGCTCGGGGAGTGCGAGGAAGGCTCAGTGCCCGAAATCCTCCCCGGCCGCGCCGCCGGATCCCCCGCGACCCCAGCAGCCTGGGAGGAAACCAACGACCGCCTCGGGCGCGGGGAAGCGGAGGGAGCTGAGACAGCAGGATCTCCGTCCCCGCCCAGCATCTGCCCAACTTCCCGAGCCCCCTTCAGCGCTCCCACCCCAGCCCTTGCCCTGCCCGCCGGCCGGCAGCAGACACGGCGGCGGCGGCAGCACCAACCTGCGCGGCTGCGAGCACAGTCCGAGACGGAAGCGGGAGCCTGCGGACGGCGGAGCGGCGGGCGGAGTTAGTTGGGAGGCTCCGGCCCCCTGGGCGGGGACAGGCCGAGCACGCGGCGGCCGCGACAGAGGCAGGAGCTCCCTCCTGGCGCACGCGGGGCCCAAGCGTGTCCGCCGCTCGCCCTCAGCTCCGGGGGACAGCTCCCAGTCCCTCCCCCGGGGCGGCTCCGCGATTCCTGGCCGCCCCCGAGCCCGCCCCGTGCTCGATGCCTCCGCTCCGCTCCTGCCCCCTCGCGCTCCCGGGCCGCGGGGGTTGGGAACGAGGTCCCCGCAGAGTCAGCTCCAGGTCGCGCGCAGCGTCCCAGGCTTTCCCTGCGGGGATCGCCGTCCTGGGTGTTCGGACTCACGAGCGGGCAGGAGGTGGCCAAGAGCTGGAACTCTCGCCCTGGGAAGGGGGTCAAGGCCCGGCCTGAAAGTCTCCTTTTTCTCCGCCCGAGTCCCTAAAAGCAGCCCTGCGAGGTGGCCACGCCGGCTGCCCGGAGAGAGGCCGAGGAAAATGTCGGACTCTCCCTCCGCCCAGCGCGGGGCTGGGAGGACTTTTCCCGAGAGAATCGAGGATCCCTCCCTCCTGTTCCCGCCCAGGGTTAGGGACTCCGGCAAAGAAAGTATGCAGAACCGGCAAACGGGGCACCGGGGTTGAACCTGTGGAAAAAGTGCAATTTCTTTCACATGCACACGCCTGCCGGTCGCTGGATTCAGGCCACCTCGCTCAGGTTTTCGCAGTGCTTCCGTGCCCGCACCCGAGGCCTGGCGCGGGGAACCTCCTTTCCTAGCTTGGTTTCCCACCTCTGCACATCTCTTTTTTCGAAACCCTTTTCATCCCGCAGTGCGCCCAACGCGCACACTCTGACCGCTTCTCCCCTAAACAGCAGGCAGGGAACCCAGAAATCAACCCCCTCCCCGCCTCACCCCGAAGCAGGACAAAACTGGAAGCCAGGGATCTGGGATATTCCAGTCGGAAGGGTTTCTACCCAAGTGGCTTGGTGCTGTGCATTACTGACCTCACACAAATTGATACGCCTTTAATTCAAGGGCAGGTGTTTGCCAGTGCCTTTACCTCCCCGAAGGTAACCTGTAGAGTGCGTTCACTGCCCCTTTTCCTTCCCAGCACCAGCCGCTTATCATCTTCCAAAGTCCTTTCCCCAAACCTCTCCCATCCAGGTTCCCAGCACAGATCCGCAGCGCAGTGAGCTCTGGTCTTTCCAGGCACTTTCTCCTTCTGGGGCCCTCGGGTTGGGGGATGGAGGAAGACCAGACCTGGAGGAGGGATCTCGAAGAAGGTGAGGTAGAAGCCAGTGGAAGGCGAGGAAGAGAGTGAGAACAAACTAAGAGGGTGAGAGGCTGCATGAAGGAGGCAAAGCTCTCCAGCCATCGGGGAACTCCCAGGAAAGAAAATCCATTTCTCTATAGGGAAAACACCGATGCCTGTAGTGGATAGATTGCAAAATCTGGACCACCTCCCAAAAGAATTCTCAGCGAGCCATGGTGAGTCAAGGATAAACTTCAGGACTCAGAGCAGGCCTTCACCCGCCCCACTTCCCAAATTCCAGAGAAGGCTGATGACGTCAAGCTCTTGGCCAGTGATGAGAAATCCATCCTGTAAATGATGGGCACTGACAAGATGCAAGGAAACAGAGCTGAGTCAGTTTACAGCTCGTTGGGCTGTTTTTTTGTTTAGACACCATAAGACACTTATTCCTCTCCCCTGGCCTGCATTATTAACTAAAGCAAGCAGTTGGGACCCTCCCTTAAATAAGAAGTCACTCCTTGTGGGAAGGGAAGGAAAGGGGGATGGACAGGAGTCCTATGGCTGTGGTGGTCGTTATTTTTAAGATCAATTCTGTGCATTTTTATGTCAAGATAATTTTCCTGTTCAGTGGGCGACCACATTTTTACCTTAAAATGTAGGAGAACAGCTGGGATGACACATCCAACGTTACCTGATGGCAGCCTTCTCTCACACCCTCAAGGTCCTGGTGGGCACAGCAACAGCTTCAGCTGCGCTGACAGCCAATGTGCCTGAGGAAGCCACCGCCAAGCCTGGATGTCAGACATTACAGCCTTAGGGAGAACCAGTCTGTGTGTAGTCCAGCCACTGAAGGCTCAAGCTTAGCATGTACTTAGTGACGCCAGCCACCCCTACCATTTTGCATTCACAGGTAAGGAGAAGACTCCTTTCTCCTGGCCTCAGGGCTCCACCTCACCTGAGGTTGGCTGTGCACTCTGGAAGTGTCATTACAAAACCAGTCCTTAGTGTCCCAGTTTTTCTTTTGTAAAGACTACTTCCAATTTAATTGCAAAATCTCCTTTCCTTCCCTTATTTCCTCTAGTGCACAAAAGGCTAAGCCCTTGCAAGTTCAAGAGGCTAGAAGAGACCTGCCTGAATAAAGTTTCTCTTTCTCTTCTCACGAGAAGAAAAATCGTCTCTGAAATGAAACCTCATTAAACTTATATCCTTTCTGAATATGGTAATCCCTCTGTATCTATTAGTTATTTTAATTTTATATTCATGATAGAATCTTATTGCAAGAAGTATCTAGTCAGCTGATGGGGATAAAGAGCCCAGTTTCCCCTGGGAAAAATTCTGGTAGGAAAAAAAAAGAAAAGAAAAAATTGAGAGAGTTCATTTACAGGCAGCAGAATTGGTCTCAGGCAGTGTTAAAAGTAGGTGCAGATGGACACTCATCCATAAACCTCCCCTTTTCTCAGTTTCCCTTCACAGCAGCCTTGTTCACCTAACACTGCCAATTCTCCAAGCCAATCCACCTCACACAAAAGTGTCAGAGTCTTGAGATGCTCTTGCCTACTAGTTTTTGTCTTGGAAAAGAGTGGCATTTTGAGCACAAGTAACAGAGTAAAGGAAGCTCCATGGAGAATCTTTCTCGTACTCCTTATCTTTAGACTTTTCTGGTAGTCATTTCATTGTAAAGATGGGTCGAGGGGACAGAACTTAGCCTGGGCAATTTGAGGAATGTGCTGGCCTGTAGACTTCCCTGAAAAGAAATAAAAGTGCACCCTTCCTCATTACACAGCACTTCAAGTAATATCTAAGAGCTCCCAACTTTTATTGAGAACAGAAAGTTACATTCAAATAGTAGAACAAGCTTCAAATTGGTTATATCAAACAGTGAAATTTGCTTATGCACATTCAGAACGACAAGAGAAAATATTAATTTCAATTTACAAGTCGTCAATAAGCACCTTCTGGGCCACATAATGAATAGCCCCATGTTAAATCAGTAATATATGTTTCTTCTTTTGCAAATAAATTTTCCTCTGAAATATAGACATCTGTCATGGAGTCAATTATCTTGCATTGCATGTGCTATAAAAGCAAATAAAAGAAATAATATACTACAGTGTTTATTTGAAAGTGATCAGGAATACACAGCTCCATGCTGGCATGTCTTTAATTTCATGGTGTTAAGAAAAAACTATAGGAGTATGAAATAGCAAACCCTTTCCTACTTGTGTACTAATTCAATTACCTATCATGATATATACAGGAGGAAACATTTTTCCCATTAACTGACAGAAATATTATGGGACTATTTTCTTGTCTTCCTCTACTAACCCCTGTAGAACGTGAACATAAAGTCTCATTTGAAAACAAAGGGATCACCACACTCTGATCAGCTCTGGGGTGTACAGAAGAACGAGGCTAGAAATGGCATTCTAAGTACATAGATTATTTAAATGAGTCTAGACTTTTAAGAAATTTATGCATCAAACAGACCTCAAGATGTGAAAAATGCAATAAGAGATAATTAGACCAACTCAAACTCCCTTGATGTAATGCCAGTGTGAAAACTTTCTCTCTCTTTTCTCAGGCAAACTCTCACTCTCCCTTCTTTCACTGAGTGATGCACATATAAATAAAATACCAAAATATTTTGCAGAAAGCTCTGCCAGATTAGGTACGCAGAGCCTTCTTGAATACCTCACATTACTTTATCTTGTGACACTTTAAAATAGACGAGAGAATTCCCTGGTGACGCAGTGGTTAGGAATCTGCCTGCCAATCCAGGGGACAAGGGTTTGATCCATCCCTGGCCCGGGAAGATCCCACATGCTGCGGAGCAACTAAGCTAGAGTATAGCTTAGTTGGCAGAGTATAAACACCTTGCAAATAAAAATAAAACCATACTTGTTTAATATGGTATTTAATATGAGCTCATCTACCTATTAGGTGCAGTATTTTACTTTTTTTAATTAAGAAAGTTGTTAATTTGTCTTGGCATGGTAAGTTTTTCCTACCAAATTATGTTCTCTCTACCTAGCTTTCTGGCTAAGATAGCAAGTCTGACTCACAATGAAAGTCCATGACCTCCTCTCATTTTGGTGGGTTTGTTACTAAAATCAAAGCCATAGATCACTGCAGAAAAACAGACTTTGGGGAAAGTGAATCTTATAAGTCTTAAATTCCCACAAGTAATACCCTTGAGCTATTAAACCATTCTCCAATTTAGCAGTTTAAAAACAGACATATGGTATAATTAATTATTTCTATAAAGTCCAAGGTTCAGAAACAAAATAACTACAAAGACAACCAGGATCATCAATTTTATGTAGATTCAGCACTAATGAAGAACCAAATGTTTGATTCTGAAAAGAGTGTTAAAATGCTGCCAGCAGTATCACATAAGTAGTTAATACTTTGAATATGCTTGTGGACTGGAAATAAATCTGACCCCAAAGAGAATACATGATAGGTTTTATATATAATATTATAATGTAAGCTATAAAAACTTTCCCCATACACAATTTAGTATGATGGGATTAAGGAGGGGGGAGGTGGAATAGGGAGATATAAGAAGGAAATCAATTAATAGGAAATGGATTTATTGAAGAAGCTGAAGAGGCTAATAGTATTTGACTGGACAGTAGAGATTACAAGGTCAAGTAAAGTCTGAGTAAATACTGCTTTTCTCCACTGCCATTTTTGGAAAGGTTACTAGCAGAGTGAGAAGCTGGTATGGCAGAAACAAGGGCTACAATAGCCACTGAATCACTAGAAATTTCTGGAAATCACTGTCTCCAACAGTGCTCCACAAACTTTGATTTTTTTTTTTAATGAGAAATTAAGTTAGGGAATTCCCTGGCAGTCCGGTGTTTAGGACTCCAAACTCTCACTGCTGAGAGCCCAGGTCCAGTCCCTGGTCAGAGAACTAAGATCCCACAAGCCAAAAAGAAAAAAAGAAATTAATTTCTTGCCAGATGGACTAATTTAATTTCTGATAAAAAGTGGAAATCCCACATATTTTTCAAGTGAAAAATATTTAGTTTTAGCACAGGTAGATGAAATTAGAAGGACTGATAAACTCTTCAAAGATATTTGAGTATATGATCTCAATTTTGTTGAATATGAAAAAAATCTATCATACTTTTCTGGACTTTCCAAAATAAGTACATAATACACTTATTGTTAGAAAAATGGTTATGTTATTTTTAAAAGGCGTAATCTCTACCCTTTGTCATAGCATTCTGTTTCTTTTCAGTGACTTGAAAACTGAAAATGAGATACATTTGCTACACAGTTTTCTTTCTCATCATATTTGTATTTTATTTTCATTTTGCAGCTGTAGATTTGCATCTCTATTTAAGTTCTTAGTGGGATGGCAGTGGAGATTTGGTTTCAATAAGAAAAAGCCCTAGATGTATAAAAAAATGACATAGATTTTCCAGTCATATTTAGAAGCAGAAGAAGACTACATAAGGGTGTTGAAAATTTTTGTTTTTAACATGTATTGGGGAAAAAAAAAGCTTTTCAAAGTAGCCTACAGGAAGTCAGAATACCTGACTCTCATTATTGTGCATTTGTTGCTAACGAGTTATGTGACACGCACATCATTTCTCCTCTCTGGGTCTCATTTTTTCCAATACATAGTGAGAGGTTGGCCTAGGGGACTGAAAATTTCTTTCAAAATTAACATGAGATTATTTTATGAAAAAAATACAAAAATTAATACAAGGAGATGCTTTGAGATTAGACCTCTATGTTTCTGAAATATTGATGGCTACAACAAATAACTTTTTAAATGCCAGTATTTTCTTGATGCTTGAGAAGCCAGGTACTATGCTGTTGCCTTTGTAGGAGGGTGCCGTGCTGGGTGGATGCTCCAGTGGGCATTTATACTCTCCTGAGATAAAGGCCTGAATCTCCCGAAAGGACACCTGAGACACCGAATGCTTGAATACCTGAAGCAGGTATGGAGGAACCCGTCAAAGTGTACTCTGGTCAGTGGCAGCCACATTGATCCCAGCAGCAGAGCAATCAGACAGAAATGGTCAGTGGGGGGTCATTGTATAGGGGTATAGGAAGTAGACTCTGTGAATAGTCATAACAAATATCCAAGTTTGTTTCCCTGTCTGCATTGTATCCATTTTCTCATCCCTGTGTCCTAGCTTTGCTGAGTTTTAGAGAATGAAGGGAAAGGTGTGGGTCAATGCTTAGGTAAGCGCTGGGACAGATCTGCAGCAGTGGGGAAATTATGGTGGTGTGACCTGCAGAGCAGCCCTGGGTCACAGTGCAGAGGGAGAGGCAAGGAAGAATCCCAGGACTGATTTGTGGAACATGTAGTGGTCCTTGAATTGCCTGGGAAGGGGAACATAGCAAAAGGCAGTCCTTCCTATCAATCCAGCAAAGTGGAGGATTGGATTATTGTTTGAGCATTAAAGAGACGGCATCTGAGGGTGGGATAATTGATTATTGAGGACATTTGGGTTACAAGAGATAGCCTATCTGTTGAATGCTTGTTATGTGTCAGGCACTGTGCTATGTTCCTCACTTTCTGCATCTTGCTGTCTTCCCGGGGCGGGGGGGTGGGGATTTTAGAAAAATATAATCATTCAAAGGATAGTTCTTGTCCTTTCTTACCATGGCTGCTTCATTAATCACCAGTCCATGGCTATACATTAATAAGTATGTGGCCTTTGTTTTTCATTTTATAATTTTAAAAAAATCCATTGTGGTAGGCAGAATAATGGCTTCCAAATATGTTTACAACCTAATCCCTGGAGCCTGTGAATATGTTACTTTATTTGGCAAAAGGGACTTTGCAGATGTGATTAAGGTTAAGGACTTTGAGACGGGGAGATTTTCTGGATTATCTGGGTGGGCCAATCTAATCATATGAGTCCTTCAAAGTGGATGAGGAAGGCAGGAAGGTTGGTCAGAAAGATTCAATGATGGAAGAAGAGGCAGGAGAGATGAGACATGAGAATGACTCAGCTGCCATTTCTGACTTTGAATCCATGGAATGCAGGTGGGTCTAGAAGCTGAGAATGACTCCTGGCCAACAGCCAGCAAGGAAACAAGGCCTCAGTCCTACAACCCCAAGAAACTGAAGTCTGCCGGCAATCTAAATGTGCAAGAATATGGATGCTTTCCTAGAGCCTCCGAAAAGGAACGCAGTCCTCCAACACCTTCATTTTGGCCTAGTGAGACCTGCTTTGGACTTCTGACCTACAGAACTGTAAGATAAAAATTTTGTGTGTTCCAAAGTGCTGAGTTTGTGGTAATTTGTTACATCAGCAATAGAAAAGCAATGCACCCACTAGATTTTGAATAGAAGCTTAGACCCATGGCTATTCACTTTTGACTACCGGTACCTTGCATGAGATTGACATTTAGTTAGAGTGAATATCAGATGAAGAAAGTGAAATAAAAAGGGAGGAATGGAGAGAGGGAGTAATCTAGGTTCCTGGACCCCAATTTCAATGTGTGTGTGTGTGTGTGTGTGTGTGTGTGTGGTCTTCCCCACACCAGCAAGCACTTCTCAGATACCAGCAATTCTGACACTATCGACCCAGAGATATTGTCAGATTCCACATGTAAAGAGCTCAGCCTCACAAAACTGCCCTCCACTACAGCCGGCTTCACAATCCAGGTTGTTACTTGTTCTTCTGACTGACTGGCTACAAATGGAGGTTCTTAGGACCCCCTCCAACTCAGGATGCCAATGGCAAGTCCAGGTTGTTACTTGTACTTCTGACCGACTGGCTATAAGTCAGAGGTTTCCACAACCCTCTCCTTGGGTTCTACTAGTTTGCTTGAGTGGCTCACAGAACTCAGAAAACCCATTTACTCTCTAGATGACTGATTTGTTACAAAGGATATTAAAGGATACAGATGAAGAGTTACACAGGGCGAGGCCTATGCATCGAGGAGCTTCCGTTCTTCTGGAGCTTAGAACCCAGTATGGTGGCACGTGGCAGCTCTCTGAACCCCCTCTTTTGGGGAGTTTTTACGAAGGCTTCATTACATAAGCATGATTGATTAATTCATTGGCCATGAGGTGATTGATTCAACCTCTAAACTCTCTCCCTTCCCTGAAAGTCAAGGGGTGGTACTAAAAGTTGGTTCCCCTGGCAACCAGCTGCCATCCTTAGGTACTTTCCCAAAGTCACCTCATTAACATAAAACCAGTTGTGGTAGAAAGGAGCTTGTTATGAACAACAAGACACCCATTTCAACTTTATGGCTCTGAAAGCATTTTCTGGAACTGAGGACAAGAGACCAAATATAACAAAAGATATTCCCATTGCTCTTATTACTCAGGAAATTCCAAGGGGCTTGGGAGCCATGCAACAGGAACTGTGGATAAGGACCAAATACATATGAGAAATATTTTTTGGTCATCTGAATGACCAAATATATATATTACTTAATATAAATCAGAATATCACTGGGAGACATAGCATAAGTCTTTAATTTCCATAAATATTTTTGGAAACATAAAAGAGCAAATCTGTATCTAGGGAACCAACTACAGGTATGGAGATGGTGGGACAGAAGAGGAGTGGAATGGAAGGTCAATATGTCACAGCTCATGTTTGGGGAACCTCTGCACCAGTATTGCTAGTTGAAAATTAACTCTTGTTATAATTTTACCCAAATGGGTCATGAATTACACATCACACATGTACTTCCTTATATGCCTACTATGACCACCCTTGATCAAGTCCTTATTATTTGTTTTCAACTTTTCAACCTGTGAAATGTATCACAACTACTAAAGTGCATATAAAATGGACCTATACCGTTAAATAATAACAAAATAAACTCAGCTGTTGTGAAAGAAAATCAAAATGGAGTCAATATAGCTAAGCAAGCCCTGTAAAGTGGAACTGGGAGGTCATTAAGGAAGTGTGACTTATGCATGTCTCAGCCTGGAAGGAATCCAACCTCCTGACTGATGAAGTCATCAGAACACCTGCCAGAAATTCAAGATACTTATTGAACTGTTACCCTAAAATAACTGGTGACAGTCTATCTACTTATCAGACTCCTATCCTGAAACAACTTGTGATTTTTTTAAGTTGTTTTAAATATTTTCTGACTCAAGTCACAGTCAATCACAATTCTTGCCAGGCAACAACCTTGTGGCTTTTTGTCTTTTTAAGCCCCTGACTCTTTTGCTTCCCCAGAACACTCTTTCGGGGTTACCCGAATCTGTGTCTCCTGAATTGCAATTCTTAAGACCCCAAATAAACTCTTTTCTTATTTGCATCCTCCCGCATTATTTTTTGGCTAACACTATACACGCCCAGTTTAAGAAGTAGGATGTCGCCAGAACCTCAGAAAGGTCCTGTGGGCTCCTCCTCAGTCATACACGCCCCCTTTCCCCAGAGGTGAACAACACCCTGAACTTTATGTCATTCCATTACCATTCCTTATAGGTTTTCCACGTTTGTATGTATTCCTAAAGGAAATATAATTGTTTTATATGTCTTTGAAATTGGTAAAAGTGAAATATGCGATTAAAACAATTCACAAGAGAATTTATGTATGTATACACACATAAATATATAAATAAATATTTAACTGTGTATGTATAATTAACAAAGTAATATATACAATTCTCACAAGAGAATTTATATATGTATATACACATAAATATATTAATATATTTAAATGTGTATTATATAATTAACAAGATTATATATAACATTTGCTTGTGAATTGTCTTTTTTCCAGTCAACATTATGATTGGGTGGTTCTTACATGTTGATGGAACTGTAGTTCACTCATTTTCATTGCTCTGTGTGAATATGCTACAATGTATTCTACTCTTAATGAATATTTGAGAGATTTCCAAGATTTTACTGATACAAATAATACTGCAGCACACATTCATATCCAGGTTTTCTAATGCATATGTGAAGAGTTTCTTTAGGGACTGCACCAAAGAGCAGAATTGCTGGGCCATGGAGTATGTGTCTGTGCAGCTGTACCAGGTAGTGCCAAATTGTTTTGCAAAGTGGTTGCACTAATTCACCCGTATTACTTTTCTAAGACTCTTAACTGGTGTTTCTGCCTCCAGTTCTTCTCTAAATCAGTCTATCCTGTCTACTACCGTTAGTCTGGTCCACCTGAAATGCTACTATCAGCATGTTTTCCTCACACCCTAAATGCTAATTTTACTATAGCAACTTAATGTCTACATCAACAAATCCAAACTCTTGACATCTTTTCAAGGCTGTTTTGACTTCTCAGTTATAATTCTTTGTGCTACTGATCTTTGTAGTTTTTTTTCCCTGTAATGCATGTTCTTTTTTGCTTTTGAGCTTTTGCTACTAAAACTCCCTGCCCAGAATCCATCTCTTTCTTCTCTGCTTCCTAAGTACTACCCATTCTTCAAAGCCCATTGATGTAATTTGAAGATCCAAATGACTTTATTTCATGCTTCATGAATCAGGCATCCTCCCATCTAGTATCAGTAAATGGAAGCCACTCTGAGGAGCTGTACAAAATGGAAGGTTTTTATAGAAGGAGGGTGGGGCAAAGAAGTTATTAGCAAAAGAAAAGAAAGAATTGTTTCAGACCAGCTCACCTTCTCCTAGGGGAAAAACAAGATCTGTCATGCAGATTACCTCTTCTACTTTTCAGGGAAGGAGATGGCCCACATGACAGATTATCTCACTAATGCTAACCAGAAAATTCTAGACTGGTGGACTAAGATTACATTCCCAGGGAAGGTTGAAACTGCAGTCAGGTCAGGTATTAAATCTAGGTTTGGTATCATGGGCTTTAGCACAAGTGATGCCATTTTCGGCTGTGGTTTTCTCTTTAACACCTGCTTTTCTATGAAATTTTCCCTGGCTATTATTGAGGTAGATTATTCAGTCATTAAAACACAGTTTGAGGGTTCACATTATATGAATTCATGATGTATGCAGAGAGAAAAACCAGGGTAAGGAGCTTGCTTTTAGAACAATATGCCCATCAATTATGCATCATTCTTCAAGCAGAAGCTAGATGATAATTTGTCATGGGTGCTTAAAGAGGGAATCTAGGGTTACCTGGTAAGTTAGGCCTGATCATCACCACTGTCCCCTTCACTGTATGATTCTATGGATCTTTGACTTACCAAGAGAGATCTGGCATGCAGCACTCCATATTCTGATCTCAACCTTCCTTTCCTTCTTCATCTGTCAGCAGGCACTGACAGGATCCTGTGCTCTAATCCAGTTGGTCTTCCTATCTTCCAAACTCATTCTTCTGGCCTGTTTCCAAGTGTCTGCTTGGCCACCACCCTCTATAAAGAGGACCTCAACACTCCACCCTGCTGAGCTAAGTGCTCTCTGTCCTTCAAGAACTGTCTAGGAAGCCTCTCCAGACCATCCTAGCTTACTATGATTCTCTTCTCTCGTAGAATTTTTGGTGCTCAACACATATTGCCTTGTATAGTTAGCTGTCTTTTTATGCATAAACGTCAAAATCAAGAACCATGTCTTAAACTCAAGTGGTGTTGTTCAAAGACTAACTCTTGATTGACAGATGATGGATACTTTTGAAATAACTGTGATTTTGGTTTTATAGGTGGCAGATACATTTTACATTCAAAGAAGATTATATTTCCTATGTTGGATTTACTCATGTCAGCAAGAATTACGCTTGAATTCTTAACTGGAATATTGTTTTGTGTTGGTTATTTTTGTTTTGTTTTGTTTTTTACTTTACCAGGCTGCTAATATTAAATACATAATGAAAATCAGTACATGGGACATATACAATCCATGAACGTTGCCAGACTTCTATTGTATCTAAAGTTGGAATGCTCGACATCTGTGCTATTTCGATATGATGTAAGTCCCCTATTTCTAACCTAATCTTTAAGCTTTTTGAATATTTGCTACTGTTGTTTTCTTTGTGTTAGACCTAAGAAAGACCAGCTTCTAATACAAGATCATTTGACTTAGGATTGCTGAAAAATTGTATCTTAGTTTTCTCTTTTTTTTAATAAATTTATTTATTTTATTTATTTTTGGCTGCATTGGGTCTTGGTTGCTGTGTGCGGGCTTTTTCTAGTTGCAGCGAGCGGGGGCTACTCTTCGTAGCAGAGCACGGGCTTCTCATTGCGGTGGCTTCTCTTGTTGTGGAGCACGGGCTCTAGGCACGTGGACTTCAGTAGTTGTGACTCGCAGGCTCTAGAGTGCAGGCTCAGTAGTTGTGGCACATGGGATTAGTTGCTCCAACAGCATGTGGGATCTTCCCGGACCAGGGCTCTAACCCGTGTCCCCTGCATTGTCAGGCGGATTCTTAACCACTGCGCCACCAGGGAAGCCCTGTATCTTAGTTTTCAAATCCTAGTGTTTTTTGGCGCATAAATTTTCTTTTAAGTTTAGCCTCATTTAAATGCTAATGTCTGTTTTCAGGCAGCCAGTTTCTTGTTCTTCTCTATATATTCTCAGAACTGATCTGAGTGTGGAGATTCCATTCACTTCAAAGGAAACGTCACGCTTGGATTCTCTCCACAGGGGTGCTCAGACTAAGACAAGAAATGATCCCTATAGCTTCCGCCCCCCTGCATTTTTGAGGAAAATAAAATAAAACGAAAGATTTCCAAATGCATTTAACATTCTAAGTAATTGAATCAGTAGCATATACTGGAGCATTCATACACTATTGTTAGTTCACAGTCTTAAAGACATTAACACTGGGACATTAAAGGTATGTCAATATGGTAATTGAATATTCTAGTGTACCTATTACTTTCAAACAAACCATATACCACGTTATTACTCTCATGTGTGTATGTTGGGAATGGTCTCATGCTGTGGAGATAATTGACTGCATGATAGATAGACATACTTTACTTGCAAAAAATATTTCAAAGGGAGGACAAAATACATTACCTTAATGTGGTCATAGATAGTTGTTAGTTCAATAGGTGTTTTTATCAGTGGTTTGTAAATTGCAATTAATCCTTTGTTCAGCTGATATCTTGAATCTTAAAATTCTTTTCCTCTGTTTTTTATTGTGAGCCTTAGAACATGCATGATTCAGAGCTCATCAGTTTGGAGATAGGAAATTATTTAAATTGCCAATACTCTTTGCTCTCAAAGATAGAGTGGTAAAGAAATTCCAACCAAGTGTCTGCAGGGCTAATTCATTCATCCATTAATTCTTTATCCAACAAGTATTTGTTGAACACCTATTGTGTGCTAGTTACTGTTCTAGTAGCTGGGAAATTCTAGTTGAACAAAGAAAATATTTCTTTTCTTTTGCTTTAAAGAAGCAAAAGATTTGTTCTAACAGAGAAGTGGCTGTCAAAAATGTAGTCCCTAGAACCCTGGGGGTCTCTTACCCCTTTCAGGGGGGGTCCATGAAGTCAAAACATGTCAACATTTGAAAGATTTGTATAACTCAGTGAACCAATATTTTTCAAATATTGGTTCACTGAGTTATATTGGTTCACTGACCACCTGTGATGTTACTGAATAATTTTGGGGTAAAAGATTCATTGAAAATGCAAGATGGACTAATTGATTTTAATGTAAAGAATTGTTGTGTGGAATGTTTTATAAATGTCTCTTAGACCTGGTGATTGATTATGCTTTAAATTCTTCTATATTTTTGCTGATTTTTGTCTAAAAGTATTATCAATTGTTGAAAGAGGTGTGTTGAAATCTCCAGCTGTCTTGTGGCTTTGTCTATATGTCCTGCAACATTTCTTTTTTTTTTTTTTTTTTCCGACAACTCTACATCCTTCCCAAATCTGTGAGCCAACAAATTATCTTATTGTTATGCCAGTTTCATTTCTACCACTTACAGTAAACTTGACTTAAGTCCTGGACTGAAGTGAAGGTTCAACCAGTCATTCCATGATAACATTATTTCTCAAACTGGTGTCTACAAACACATTTTTAGAATGTCCAGAAAACTATACAAATTTTAAAATGTTCATTTGTATTTCAATTCTAACTTAAAATAATTAATATAAAAATAGTCTGGAATAATTGAGGACGGCCATGTAATTTCATTGCTTTTGCTTGTCACAAGTCATTTTTGTAAACTGAAGGGAAAGAAATACTAGTGGTTTAATTAGATATCAAGCTCTGGAACTCCACTGCCTGGGTTTGAATCCTGACAATATCTCTTATAATTTAATCTTTGGTTGCTAGTATCCTTGTCTGTAAAATAGAGAAAATGATAGTACTAATCTCATAATGTTGGTGTGACTATTAAAGGAGTTGGTATGTATAGTGATCTTAGAATATTGTCTGCCACATAGTAAATGCTCAACAGTGTTCTTCTTTTTACATAAATAATGTTTTTGAGTCAAGTGAAGGACATGTAACATCAGATATGCTATAAGCTTTGCTACAGTTTTAATAGAGAAAAATGGTCAAAGAAATGACTTATTTCACACATATTCATTCAATGGAATATTATACAGTAGTTAAAATGAATGAAGTGAAGCATCATGCAAGAATATCATATGGATAGATATTGCAATTTAATAATAAAGGAAAAAAGTCTCCAAATATTATAATATCACATTTCTTCTTCTATGAAGTTATAAACTATAAAATTAAAATAGGTACTTTTGGGCTTCCCTGGTGGCACAGTGGTTGAGAGTCTGCCTGCTGATGCAGGGGACACGTGTTCGTGCCCCGGTCCGGGAAGATCCAACATGCCGCAGAGCAGCTGGGCCCGTGAGCCATGGCTGCTGAGCCTGCATGTCCGGAGCCTGAAAAGGTACTTTTTAGGAATACACAAACCCTTTTAAAGCATATGTAAAGCTATGTATTGAAATAAAATTATATTTTAAAAAGCAAAAAGGATGGGCTTCCCTGGTGGCGCAGTGGTTGAGAGTCCGCCTGCCGATGCAGGGGACACGGGTTCGTGCCCTAGTCTGGGAAGATCCCACATGCCGCGGAGCGGCTAGGCCTGTGAGCCATGGCCGCTGAGCCTGCGCGTCTGGAGCCTGTGCTCAGCAACGGGAGAGGCCACAACAGTGAGAGGCCCATGTACCAAAAAAAACCCCAAACAAACAAAAAAACAAAAACAAAAAGCAAAAAAGATGATAAGTACAGAGTTTAGGGTGGTTGCCATGGGTGGGAGGAGGCTAGGGAATAGAATGAGAGGGCTGTATTGTGAGTAAATTATTGTCAAGATCTTAAGTTTTATTTTGGTATCTTCGTTTACTGTCTTTTATAACACTGTAAAAATTAACTAGATAACTAAATAAAAGGGGGACATGAAGAGATCAATGATGAGAATGTGTCCTTAACTAAAGATTATAATTTATTTAATTTCGTGCATCTGAGTTCCAATGAAAAAGAGAGAGAGAGAAATGTGTTACACATGGCACAGGGTAGTACATACATGCTGATGAACCTTGCTACCAGAGCAGTATTATATTCTTGTTAGAAGGGGCGATTTTGTTTCAGCAAAAATCATCTGTCACATCAAGTCGATGTTAAGAATTTGAGGGGTTTTTTGTTTATATTTACTTTATAATTTTAAATTTGAATTTAATAGTTGTCCAATGGCTATGCAATGGAATTTCCAGCTAGTTTTTAGTTTATATTATGTTGGAGATGACTTAAGGAATCATCGGAGAGTCTGTGAAATTATTTTTTACTTCAAAAGGATTCTATTCTTTATTCACCTTTAAGAGACACAACACTGTACTTTCAATGGTTCCATTCTCAAGTTCCTTATCCCAGAGATTCTCAAAATGAGATCCAGGGATGGCTGAGGGATGCTGAGACACTTTCAGGATTATGCCACACAAAGTATAAAAGACCCCACAGTCGTGAGGTTAAACTACAACAAGGTGGTTATTTGTCTTTTTCGCTCTCACTCACAAGTGTACAGTGGAGTTTTCCAGAATCTATAAGACGTGGTACCACAAGAGATGAACTGTAGAAGTAGATTAAGAGAAACGAGAATTTACATTTAATGCTGGCTATTAAATCAGACATTAAAGAGTTTTGCCAAAATGTAAATAATGACATTTTTCTCTCTGTATTTCTTTCACTGTGGAAAATATAGGGTATATTTTCATAAATACATTATTAGTGTTACCATGTAATGAGTTTACGATGGTTATTTTTGAGATGAATGAGTAAATAAACTTTTTTAAATTTCTGCTTTACTTTCTAATACAATAAATATTAATAGATATTGTCCATATAAACAAAAATTCTTTGGGGTCCTCAATAATTTGTAAGAGTATGAACGAGATACAGAGACCAAAACTTTTGAGAATTGCTGCTTTAACCTATCTCCTCTTATTTTTATATTCTAACTAGGAGTACACTGAAATTCATAAAACATCAAGTACTGTCATGTCTCTTACTACATTGAGCAGCTGAGAATGTATACATAACAGAGGACACAGGGGAAGCACAGAAGGCTGTAAAGGCCACAGGTTCATGAGAAGACTAGGGGGCAGACCCTTGGTTGAGAGGAAGCAGGTGGGCAGGTATGCGCTATTAGATAGACACTTAAAACCTGAGGAATTTCTGAAGAATAAGATCAGAATTTCCACGTGAATGGCATAAAAGAACACCAAAGAAAGCAGGGGAGGGGGAAACAAGAGGTTGTGGTCATGGATGTCTGCCCTTCGTCTGACAATTCATTGTGCTTTCCATGGCCTGACATGGCCTGCTGAGTAATGTCTCTGGTCAGTTTGCCTGGAGGCCCAGAACATTGAGAGCAGGATGACATTTTTGTTTAAAATATGTTCAAGCATACACACAAACACGCACATGCACAAGCACACACAATGAAGGATGCTCAGATCTCTGTCAGATACATACAAATCCCTTCCCATAAGCTCCTGGAAAAAACTGCATTTACTATAGATAATCTCTATTTCTATTTGATGGAAAATGCAATGTCAGGTTTTTGGTTTTTGCTTTGGCATTCATGTCACTGGAGTGAGATGAGCCATATTTTAGGCATTAATAAAGGTTTCTTAGTCTTTGCCTAAATCACATAGAGATATAACTCTGAATGATAAACTCAACAAGAAACAGATTTTTAAACAAAATTGTGCCATGTGTGGAGAGCTCAACAATAAAACCTGTGAAAAAAAAATATTTTAAAATTTAATATAGTTTTCATTTCATGAAACTAGTTAGCAACATCATCATGCCTGCTTTTTGGCCCCTTGGCTTTGTCGTTTCCTCAGAAAAAAATGGGCACTGTTCATTTTATTAAGACTTGGAATATTTTTAGACCTATGCACCATTCTTCATGTAACTGACATATTACTTCTCAGACATTTAAAAAAAGAATTCTGCTCCCTTAAGTACTTCACCAATAAACTTTGATCACATTTATCATGTTTTATGTAATTGTCTCACACAGACATTTTTCTTAAGCATATAAATACCACCCACATAGCAGAATTTATGACAGGATATCTGAGGCCATGGCATGTACAAAGCTTACCACTTTTCTCTGTCCTTAACTCAGGCTGTCATTCTGTTCAGTTTGGTGTCTTAGGAAGAATGTGCCAATGTCTCTATTTTTCCTATTGCTCTTCTGAGGTTCAAAAACACAGAAATTATCTTATTTTAACAGAAGACCCTGCTGGCAACAAGAAAGCATGAGAATCTTCAAAGATCTCTTTTAAGGATGGAAATTATCCCATAAATTCCTGCAGGCTTAAGAATCCTTCATGATATTTTCTCTGCAGGCCCTCACCTTTGTCCTCCATCCTACCCCAACCCACCCCGCATCCTAATAGCTCACCCTAAATTTCATTGCTTCCAGTAGAAAGAGAACCTGCTGAGATCCAACTCTCTATCCATCAGGGCACAGTTCTCTTAAACTGATGTGCTGAGCCACTAATACCAAAGAGAGGAACAAATTGATTTTAAAATGCAAACTTCGTGAATTCAAAAACAGTGTTTACGATTTCTATATTCTAATGCATTTTTTGGTATCTGCACAAGTAAGACACTGCAGAAAAAGTGGAGAAGTGCTGCAATGAGCTAAAGAAGAGGATGAAATACTCATTTCATATATCTATCATAAACAACTGGAAAACAAAATTTTTTTCTGTTCAGCAGTTAATATGGTAGTTTTCACAATTCCAGTTTTACTTTCAAATGCATTCAAAGGAAAAACAGAAATAATTATATGCAAATAATCTGGGAAATGAGATATTTAAAAAACATTTGATGTTGAATTATAATTGCCCATCCAGTAAAATGCCTTACTTTCTGCCTCTTGTTTATATATTGTATATTCGACATTCTATATTCCAGTCTCATAAGCTCAGTTTAAATGGTTGGACTTGCTAGCTCTTGTCTTGATATTATACCCTTTCCTAATTATTTGAGAAAAGAAAATTGCTTTTGCCAAAACAAAAAGTTCAATTGATCCTGGAATCTTTAAACGTAAATATCACTGAGAGCTTCATCTGCAACTTGTTCCTGTCTGGGTCCAATTTTTCTCACATATTGTCCATCAAAAATATAGATCATCTTTTATATATATTAAGAAAGTTCAAGTTTATCTCATATTTGTCAATGTTGCGAGGCATTCATCAAGAATGCCACACAAGAGATGACTCTTTCAAAGACATAGCTCTAAATTAACTTGAGAGCTTGAAAAGCAAAATGCTATGGAGAGCACTACTGTATATTGATAAGGTTAAATAAAATGACAACATGGTAATATACTCTGCTCAGAGACTTGTTAACATAACTTAGTTGTTCATGAATGTGTGTGCGTGTGTGTGTGTCTAATGAAAATGTCAGTGACCTCTAAGTTTTTATTTATTAATTTATTGTTTCATAAAAAGTTTTCTTAACTACTACAAGCCAATAACCCTTATGCTGATATCCTAAATGAACCCAAACCATGCTTTTTCCTGTAAATCGTATTGATTGAGATCCTGGATTTGCAGTGGGCTTTTTGATATACTTTGTTTTTAAAGTCCAGTCTTTCCTTTCTTTTAAAATATAGTTGAGAGATAAAACTTATCTTGCTTTAAATGGAAGGGTTAATTCAATTCTAATGCTGACCAATGTTTATGAAGTGTTTATAAATGAAAGGGGTTGCTATAGAGCTCGGGAAGGAGACAAGAGCAAGAACACCAGTAGATGCTTACACATAAAGCCTTGCCTCTATTCTCACTACCGGTTTGAATTTGGGCAAGTTACTGAGCCTCTCTGTTTCCCTATTTTCTCACTAGTAAAATGGAGCTAAAAGTAGAGCTTACTTTTTAAGGTTATGGTAAAGATGACATGAGACAATGCATTTAAATTGCTTAGCAGACTATCTGGTACATAGGTATCCAGTATGCCACACACTGGATGTTTGTGTCCTCTCAAAATTCACCTGTTGAAGCTTAATCCCCCATGTGATGGTATTTGGAGGTGGGGGCCTTTGGGAGGTGATTAGAGCAAGCAGGCACTAATGAGATTAGTGCCCTTATAAAAGAAGCCATCTTCTTCCTGTCTTGGCATTTTCTGTCCAGATAGCTTCTGAATGCTGTTGGTTTATGTGTAGATGGTTTAGGAAGCTCAGGAGAGGGAACTCTGTAATGGGCCGTAAACTGAAGATGAGTCAACTGTATTGCAAATCAGATCCTCCAATTACACATACCTCTTCGGAATTTTTTTTTTCTTTTATGATCCCCCATCCTTTGGTAAAGTCAGGTTTAAATATTTCAGCGTTGTGTCTGGTGGGCCATGGGGTGTAAAGGGGAGATCCATTTGTTTTTGCGGGGTAAATGATACAGGTGAAACAGTGCTTCTTCCTATGCAGTGGAAGGATTAGTCTTGGAATGGAATGACATCCCTGCCTTAAGCTCATGGAGTAATTAAAAAGAATAGATTTTCCCCAAGAAAATTTGCAACGATGGGTGGATACCAGAATAGGAATTTGCCTCAGAGGGCTTTGGTTTTCCTTGTAATTTAGGTGAATGGCAAAGTTATTTACTGAAAATAAGGAAGACAGGTGTGGGTTAGGGGCCTTGAGATGCATTTTCCAACAGTTATGTGGCAAATGCAATAGAGGATCAATTACAGTTAAATAGAAGAATTGCTGATAGTGCTTGGGGCCTAGCTGAGGTATTTAATGCAATGCAATTAAAAAGAGAGAGAGACACTATTCTTTACATTACTTATGAAAAAGGTGAATATTGGGCTTCCCTGGTGGCGCAGTGGTTGAGAGTCCACCTGCCGACGCAGGGGACACGGGTTCGTGTCCCGGTCCGGGAAGATCCCACATGCCACGGAGCGGCTAGGCCCGTGAGCCATGACCGCTGAGCCTGAGCGTCCGGAGCCTGTGCTCAGCAACAGGAGAGGCCACAACAGTGAGAGGCCCACGTACCGCAAAAAAAAAAAAAAAAAGGTGAATATAGAAGAGGGGCTGCTCTGAAGGAGCTCAGTTTAAAGCCTAAAAGGAGGAAAATGTTATCAATGGTAATCAAGAATGATGTGGAAGAGGTTTAAAAACAGAGTACAGTTTCCAGTTGAGATCAAGCAGAGTAGTTTACATGTTGGCTGTACATCTAAGTGAATTTTTAAAATAAGATAATTTAAAATAAACTGGTAAAGTCCATTGAACAAGCAGTTAAGTTACTTAATGGTCTGTGCCTTTGTTTAATGGGCTAATTTCTGAAAAGACTGTAGGTTATAGGCAATTTTAAGACAATAATAGAATGAAACAAGTAGCTGGAATATGAAAAAATTAAAAACAATTAACCAATTGAGATATAAGTCTGATAATTAAAATCAGTCCTTGAATGTAAAGGTGGGATAAAAGTTTTATACATTATTGTTCCTATTAATTGTGTTTTACTTTTCCTAAAATTTCAGAAGCAGTGCTGTGGACTGTAAGTGTAAGTGGGAATAAGAAGACATGGAAATAATCCAAAAACAATAGCCTACTTTACAGTTTCTACATGATTTCACTTATTAACCAGGTAGCAGGAGCTACTGACCACGTATAGCCTGCACTGCTAACTTCATGAACTGATTTTGGAAGCAGGTCTGGCTTCTTGTTTCAGAAATTCAGAGATACTGTACGGCACATAGTAGGACCTGGAACTCATTCATGTAGGTACTGAAGGCACTAAAAATTTTAAGAGAAGCCTGTTAAAAGGAAGCTATCTTGGTAAAGAACAAACTGGGTGTGAGGAATAACTACTGTTCATTTTCCAACCCTGTTACAGAGCAAATACTTCTGTAGAGAGAGAGCGAGAGGGAGAAGTCAAGAGAATGGGTACTGGTGGAGAGACTGGAAGAGAATCAAAGGCATATTTATTTATTTATTTTTTTGCGGTACGCGGGCCTCTTACTGTTGTGGCCTCTCCCGTTGCAGAGCACAGGCTCCGGACGCGCAGGCCCAGCGGCCATGGCTCACAGGCCCAGCCGCTCCGTGGCATGTGGGATCTTCCTGGACCGGGACACGAACCCGTGTCCCCTGCATCGTCAGGCAGACTCTCAACCACTGCTCCACCAGGGAAACCCTCAAAGGCATATTTCTACTTCACATTTTTCCCTAGGACTGGGAAATACTAAGGCTCTTTTAGAATTCTTTTGCTAGCATAAGAATGCCAACAAGCATATCCCTCTGTACGTATTGTTAAATTCTCCATGTGATTTCTTTTACCATCTTTGAAGTTCTTTTTTAGTAAAAAAAATTATTTTTAATGAAGGAAAAAACAGTTTTTCATTTAAGTTTTCTAACTTGTATATTAAAAACTGCATAACTGAAAATTAGGAGTAATACAAGAGTTGTAATTTAACCCAGTTACATGGTACTAGCCATGCAGAAGCTTATACTTTTACAGTCACTTGGCTAAAGCTATTTTTTTTTTTTACAGAATGACATCAGCTCTCTTTTAAGGTTGTCAAATATGCATCATTTCCCCCTTCTAATATCTTATTATAAAGTATTTAAAAATTTAGAAAAGTTAAAAGAAAAAGTGTACAATAAACAGGCACATATCTACTTTCCAGATTCTACAATGAGCATGTTGCTATTTTTGCTATATTATATACTTACTCATCTATTCATCCTTCTAACCATTCGTTTCATCTTTTTTTGAGCTTTGCATCTTTTTATAAAATAGGAATACAATTACTAATATGTGCATGTATTTTGAGACTAACCAGAAGGATTGTAAACATATTTTGTATTTTTCAGAGGATACTTCTTATAGAAGATTGTATTAATTTCCTACTGCTGCTGTAAAAAAATTATACAAACACAAAGTTAGAGGCCTAAAAGCAACACAAATTTATTTCTCTTATAGTTCTGGAGGTCAGAGATCTGAAATGGGTCTAACAGGCTGTAATCAAAGTGTCAGCAGAGCTACATTTCTTCTGAAAGCTTGAGAGGAAAACCTGTTCCCTTGCCTTTTCCAGCCTCTAAAGGATCGCTTGATTCCTTGGCTCATGGGCCCTTTATCCAGCTTCAAGATACATCCCTCTAACCTTTGCTTCCATGCTTTAAGCTTGTCTAAATCTCATCCTCCAGCCTTCCTGTTATAAGGACCCTTATGATTACATTGGACCCACCCAGATGATCCAGGATAATCTCCCTATAGTACACCCTTAATTTAGTCACACCTGCAAAATTCCTTTTGACAGGTAAAATAAAATAGTCACTGATTCTGGGGGTCAGAATGTGGATACCTATTGGAAGCCAATATTCAGCTTACCACAGGATACTGTGTTGTGATCCCTACCTTGTGTTTTTTTGTGTGTGTGTGGTACGCGGGCCCCTCACTGCTGTGGCCTCTCCCGTTGCGAAGCATGGGCTGTGGATGCGCAGGCTCAGCAGCCATGGCTCACGGGCCCAGCTGCTCCGCAGCATGTGGGCTCTTCGCGGATCGAGGCATGAACCCGCATCCCCTGCATCGGCAGGTGGGCTCTCAACCACTGCGCCACCAGGGAAGCCCTCTACCTTGTGTTTTGTCATTAGTATCCTTTAGTGCTAGGAGAACACATATGCTGCGTTTAATTCTTTATCTGTTTGGCCCATTCCATGAAATAAGTAATGCTCTCTTATGACTGGTTCTTACTATATGAGACAACAAAGTCATGAATAATCTACCATTTGTCATGATCAAAAAGATGTACTATCATTTTATGTTGAAAGAAAAAAAGAAAACACTGCCAATTAAACTGATTCACTCCCTAACCTAAGATGCATTTTGATTTGATACATGTTAAAATGCGATAAAATGTATCTTAAAATGGATGAAATGCTTGATATTGTGGTTTCAGTGGACTGCATGGCACAGAGATGGCCCAAGAAGTTCCTTCCTTTTCTAATAACAGTATGACTATTATAAAGTTCCCATTTCAGGTAGGAAATCTGCTTCTGTTAACATGCAGCATTGAAAGAAATACCCAAGTGATTTAGTGCTTGCAATGACTAAATGTATGCACATTTCTACTGTAGGTTATATTTAGCAATTTCCTTTATTCCAGTACTCTGGACACTAAAATTAAAAATACTAGTCCTGTTAAGGCCATGTCTTTTAAAGATGGACCTATTATTTTGTACCTCCCAGTGATAAACTAACAGTGCAACCATCTACAGTATGCACTAGATACCTAAAGGGCACTGAAGTAATTAAGTCTGCATTATTTAATTGGAGCTTCCAGATCTCTGGGTTGACAGTTGCTTCATAGCCAGGATGGATAGGAATAGAATGAAAACATAATTTTCTTTAAATAAAAAAGCAAATAGGCTGCATCTTGATGCTCCTTATCTGTATTTCACCTTTATTGTCTCAGGAGCAATTCGTCCAGTACACAGCACAGCCCTTGTGTTTTCATTATTTTCTGCCAGCAATCTCTTTCTCTTTCCTGTGAGAAACATCTAAAGTTAATAAAGAGATAAAACCTATTTTCTTCCAGCTGTGTTTTTTTTCCCAGATTTTTCAATATTCAATTAAGAAAGGGCAAAAGTTGCAGACCACCTTAGAGGAACACTGCTAGACTACTCTGATTATTTTCCCCTCATAATGGTATTTCTCAGCTTGGATTGTGAAAAGAAACCTTCTAAACAATGATAATGCTTCTGAAGCCCAGAAAAACTTGGAACAAAAAGAAAATTTTCATTTCTCAACGCTCTGCTTTGTGAAGGGCTCCCCTACATTCAAGAATCTGTTTCTGAAAATTCTTCTTGACATAAAAGTTTAAACCTTATATTTTCTTGTCTATTGCAGTGAGTAGCATGACTTGAGATGTTGGTCTCATGAGGTAGGACCACCTGAAAATGCAGCTTTGTTTCTTAGCTCAACCAAGAGGAAAAAGGATCATAGAATGTTTAAACTAGTGAGAACTGTAGACTTAATCTAGTCCCAAATCCTTAATTTTACAGATTAAGGAATCATATCAGACCTGGTGCTGTAGATCAATTTTTCCATTTGGGAGGTAAATTCTCACTTATTTACTATTCGATTTCTTTTAGTTTTGCGGTATACAGAGCTAAGTTAATCTGCAACTCTAAATTAAGGCTGCTACTGAGAATTCAAGCCACCACACATACGGAGACAGGTTTTGTTCATTTATTTTGCACTTTCTGGAGGAAAATGTCTGGGCAGAAATTTCCACTAGCTGAGAGCTTTACGCAGCATAGTTGAAAGTACTTATTCTTTGGGACTGATATATAAATAACTTCTATAAAAAGTGATTCCTTTTCTCTCCCTCAGAATTTATTTGGATATAAGCCTAAAAAAATTATTTGGCTTATGGAACTTTATGGTTTCAAGAGTAAATATAGAAGTCCCCTCCGATGCGCGGTTTTGCTTTCTGCGGTTTCAATTACCCGCAGTCAACTTTCTACTGAAAGTATTTAGTAGAAAATTCCAGAAGAAAAACATTTCTGTTTTAAATTGTGCTGCTGTTCTGAGTAGCGTGATGAAATCTCGCGCTGTCTCACTCCCGCCCGCCCATTAGTCGCTCAGCCGCCATCTTGCTTACCGGAGCTACCGTCAGAGGTTTCGTTGTGGCAGCGCTGTGTTCAGGTAACTCTAATTTGACTTAAAAATGGCCCCAAAGTGCAAGAGTCGGGATGCTGGCACTTCGGATATAACAAAGAGAAGCCGTAAAGTGCTTCTTTTAAGTGAGAAGTGAAAGTTCTTGCCTAAATAAGAAGAGGAAAAAAAATCGTGTGCCGAGGTTGCTAAGATCTATGGTAAGAACGAATCATATGAAATTGTCAAGAAGGAAAAAGAAATTCATGCTAGTTTTGCTATCGCACCTCAGACTGCAAAAGCTACGGCCACGGTTGCGTGATAAATGCTTAGTTAAGATGGAAAAGGTATTAAATTTGGACAATAAGATACTTTGAGAGACAGACCAATTCATATAATTTTTTTATTACAGTATGTTGTGATAATTGTTCTTTTTTATTAGTAATTCTTGTTAATCTCTTACTGTGCCTAATTTGTAAATTAAACTTTATCATAGGTATGTGTGTATAGGAAAAAACATAGTATGTATAAGGTTTAGTACTATCCAAGGTTTCAGGCATCCACTGGGGACCTTGGAATGTATCGGACTACTGTATTCTTCTTCTTACTAAAAAGCAAAATGTATTTCCAAAGACTTGGACTTTGTGTCCAAGGAGTTCAGAACGTGAACAAAAGGGAACTGGACAGTTGATGTCCTTCTGGGGTTCAGGGTAATGTGTTGGTGAGCACTTGTATTTCCTGTTTTGATGGTAGAAATTGCTAGGAATTGTCTCACGTTGTAAGAGCGTGATACCAACAATTTGAGGTCTGTAGATTATCTTTTTTTTTGTTTTTTTCGGTACACTCGAGCAGCATTTGCTAACCTTGTTGCCATTCCGCAATCAATGTGACCATATTTACATATGAGTCACATTCCCAAGTTACCTCCAGTTTATGGACTTCCCTGTAGCCATTAGACACCAAAAGAGCATCACTTCCAAATTCCCAGCAAGCGGTTGTAATCCCTCCTCTTTCTCTCCTAGTCAGGAAAGCACATTGGACATCAAGTGCATGAGAGTATTGGAGAAAACATTGACTCTACTATAATTTATTTTTTAAAAAATCATTCCTAAGCTTTAATATTTTATCATACAGAATACTTCATATCTGACAGAGACAAAATGTTTTGGAGCATTATGCCTGAGAACAACTTTTATGCAGCATTCACTAATTAGATCATGAAACGGGTTAGGAGTGCAAACAATAGATTTTGTTTCATTTTTCTTTCAGTGCTCTTATTTTTTTAATAGCTAACATAGTTATTCAAAAATCAGGTTGATATAAAAAGCTGTACACTGAGAAGTCTAATTCTCACATCTGTTCTCATTAACCCTTTTCCCTTTCTTGCTATTTTGGTAACCTTTGTTTAGGTTTTACCTGTGTTTCTTCATATAAATACAAACTTATACAAATATATAAACTTACTTTTCCCCCACAAATGAAGGCTACTATATTCATTGTTTTGCATAATGCTTTAAAAAGAATTTTTAATGATCTAACCTATATCATATACTGTGATAATATACCACTACACAGAATATACATATATAATAAATTATATATATATATAATTTCCTCTTTGCAGCTACACAGTCCGTATCATAAGCTATTTAATCAGTTCAGTATTGATGGACACAAATTCTAATCTTTTACTATTGTAAATAATGTTGCAACAAATAACATTGTATATATGTTATTTTGTACCTGAGTGATATAAATATCTTCTTACTAAAAAACAGGAAGTGTTTCAAATGACGTGAGTTTTGGGGTCCAAGAAGTTACAGAATCTGAAAAATGAAAGGAATCCTGGCAGCCCAAGCCCTTTTTGGTTCAGTATAGGATAAACTACCAGAAATGGGATTGAAGATAAAGGGTTAATGAATTTGTAGTTTTTATATTTTTCAAAATTCCCTTCCTTAAGGTTTCAACAGTACCATAGGAGTTCAAAGTAGTCAAACTTTTGCATTTTTGCCAATTTTATGGGTTAAAAGCAGTATCTCCATGGATTTTTTTTTAACATCTGTATTGGAGTATAATTGCTTTACAATGGTGTGTTAGTTTCAGCTTATAACAGAGTGAATCAGCTATACATATACATATATCCCTCCATATACTTTTCATTTGCATTTATCTTGTTGTGAGTGAAGTTACATATCTTTTTATATGTTGGTTTAAGAGCCAGTTGTATTTGCTTTCCTGTGAACTGTCTGCTCATATAGTATGTCTGTTTTTATTGACTGTTGGTGATATTTTTATGGAGTTCAAGGAGCACTGTATGTATTAGGAGATTAGTTGTTTCTAATATGAAGGGCGTATATTCTTTTCCAGTATGTTTATTTGTTTAATTACTTAGCTATGGCATAACTCATCCACAGTTTTTTCAGAGACTTTCCTTTGCAGGGGCTCCAGCTCTTTCCAATTTCTCCACTTTTGCTCTGGACCCCATGATCCCCAACATCCTTTATTAGTTACCTCCTTTCTCCATCTCATATCTCTCCCTTGTTGCTGGAAGTTACTGAATTATCCTCACTGTATACACATATTTACATATCTCCTATCTTAAACGCATAAAATGTCTTTATCTTACATTGTCTTTACTTCTACATTCTTTCCTTTGTATCCAGGTTGCTTGAGAGAAGAATTTTCACTCCATGTCTCCATTGTCTCTCTCCACAGCTCTGAGCTTAAAAAGTTAATTCTATGACATTACAAATTGACCCCTAGTTCTCAAATGACTATGTACTTTCCCTTCGCATCCTACTTCATCTCTCTTGCAGAATCGGACACTTCAGTCACTTTTGACATCATTTCCTTCTTTGGTTGTTTTCATGATACTCTCCCCTCTGTATTCTTTAACTATTCTACTCACCCTATCTTATTCTTCTTTGTTGTCCTCATTATACGTGTTAAAGGATTTGACTATCACATGTAAGTGAAGGACTCCTAATCTATGTCTACATTCCATACCCTGGCCTCCAAGGACCATGTATTCATATCCAAATGCCCCTGACGGATGGGCCATAGACACCAATCTCTCCCTTCTCTGCCTCTGTCCACCCAGTCACTTCTATTTCTCAGACAACTTTGATCAAGTTACTTAATGCCTTTGCATCTTGATTTACTAATAAGTAAAATGGGGTCTATAATGTTACCTACCTCATAGAGTTATGATAAGGATTAAACAGGAAAAGAAACAGTGGCAATTGGGAATCCCTTCAGATTTCCCCTTCTCCTTTCCCTCCTCTTTCTTAATATTATAATTATTAGTAATAGTATAATTACCATTAGGGATTTTGAAATTTTGTTCAGATATTTCCTTCTCTGGGAAGTCGTTACTGGCAAGGACTGTGCTGACAGTGATTTTGCTTTTAAGAAACATAAGTCTACTTGAAAAGGCAGATAAGAGAATGAATCATTCTTGTAATATGTGAAAAGTGCTAGGTTAGAGGTAAGCCATGCATTGCTAAGGCTACCAGTATGTCTGGTACATAGTAGGTGTGCAGTAAATATTTGGAAGGAGTGTTTATAAGCTGGTATAACAATACATGTCAAAAGAATATACTTAAAATTACATGCAGTGGTTTATAAATCTATTTAATTTCCATGATAGTGAGATGTGCTAATATTGGGTTTATGATTTTGCTTCATACTAGTATTTGTATTTGTAGGGGATATATTAGAGGCAATTTAGACTGTTAATTCTCTCTTTCTGTAGAATAAAAAAAATTCTGTCCACTGTAGTTAGAACCTTTGGGTTTATAATAAATGAGGACAAGTTAAACAACCAGATATATTTTTCTATTAGCCCTTAAAGAATTTCTTTGGTCCTGGAATTATTGTCAAAAATCATTAATTCTATAATTTGGTAGAGGAAGAAATTTTACATTGTCTCAAATGAATGGTATTTCTTCTCCCCCTCACCATATCCTTTATATTCATCTAGTTTTCATGTCACTAGATCAAGAAAACTAAAGGCACTCTACAGAAAAGGCTCTCATAAACAGGATCTTATGAAAACCAAATAAACTGGAACAAAAGAAAGAAGCATAGATATAAATGCTCTGAAACCATCTGAATTTTTCTTTAAGTCCCAGGGTTTATTTTCATGTCTGAAACATAATATAAACAGAGAAATGTAGCTTTCTGACCACTGCCTCATTGTTATTTTACATTTCCCAACACTGGGAAGCATAATCTATGTGTTGATAATTTATCTTTGAAGTATAAATTGTTTGATATTTTCAGGGTAGAAGTCATATGGTTTAGAGTCACAAGAAAATTGCATCAGCATTCTATCTTTATAATGAAAGACTAGGGTTTATTATTCCATTGACCTATGAAGACACTTTAGAGAATTAATGTACTGTACTGTAGGTGTTATATACTAGGGTTGACATGTATAAATATTCTGAAAAATTACTCATTTAGTTAGCTGGATGGTTTAACAGATTTAGCAGAAATAATAATACTTTTAGCAAATATTTGTTAATGTTGGCTAAATGTTTAAATATTTGTTAAATATGTATGCAATTTGTGTACAGTAGCATTTGAAAGAAAGATTAAAGCAATCACATTTCTGTAACAAGTTACTACATCTCTAGTTTCCTGTATACATGAAGCGATTCCTATCTTCCTTAATCTCTAAAATTCCATTAAATAACTTGACCCAGACTAAAATTAAATACGATGCCTGGCACTGTGTCATATTTAGTGCTGGACTGCAGCTCAGAAACAAATTAGACCATTGTTTTGAAGTTCAAATGGTAGATCCCTTTCTGAGGCTTAACATGAAGAATCATATAATCATATAATCTGTCCAAGCTGAGGACACTGATATTCCAAGGAAAGTAGAGCTCTCCTTACTTGTTTTTCAGACAGCTTTAACAAATTATTTTAATATTGTTAAAGAATATTCAAGATTAAAAATAAAATGGAATTATGTTTTTTCCTCTACTTCTAAATAAGAAAAAAGAGAAAGAAACCAAATCTCCCTATTACTTCTCAGTTCTAACGTGCTGAAGTTAGGCAGCAGAAATATATGTAACTTAAAAAATTGGGTATCAGAGTAGAGAGTAGTAATTTGTGGTGTAAGCAGTATTCTGAAAAATGGCAATAATTCTAGGCTCATGTGTGTGTGCACGAATGTGTGTGTGGTTTCAAATCCATCAAGTCCAATGCAAAATGTGTCACCCCTCTTCAATATTCCCAAGGGGGAAAATGGACCTAGATTTTAAACAAAGAAAATGATGTATTTAGATGTTAAATCTTGAACCAAATCTTTAGTAATTTCAAAGTTTGTAATATAGTCATGTTGCTTTGAAGGTTATAACAATTATTATCTTATTAACTGATAGCCCAGGCACTATGTTTAAGTGAAAGTTATTTGGTAGAATTTTAGCTTTTTTCTCACAATGGTACACCAAAGGAGGGAAGGTGATATAGCACAGGTGAGGTCAATGACCTTGATGGCTGGAACATGTCTTCCATTTCTTCTGAAAGTTAAAAAGTTTCATACTTTTAAATTTCTCTAGGGCTCTGTACATCATGGATATTCAATAAATAATTTGGATGTAGCTGATATGAGCACAGAAGATAAAAGTTCTAGCATCTGTTTCCTACAATCAATTATTACTCTAAAGATGGGAGACTATTGGATATCCTTATAACCTCCCCCCCTTTTTTTCCTGCTCATTATCTCAGGAATTTTTGCAAATTTTCTATTTGTAATCAGTAAAGCTATCCTTACATGTTCAGTAGCAGAAACATTAAACAGTTGTTCTTAGTGTAACTTTCCTTATGCTCGTTATACTCATAGCAGCCTGACTGACAATCAGTGAAGAGTCAGTGTTCACCACACCCATGGTGCCATTCGTCTAACTCAGGGTTTCTCAATCCTGGAGCTATTGAAATCTGGAGCCATATAATTCTTTGCCTTGGGGGATATCCTGTGCCTTGTAATATGTTCAGCAGTATCCCTGGCCTTTACCACTAGATGAGCAACACTATACCAGTTGTGATAAGCAGAAATGCCTCCAGATATTGCCAAATGTCCCCTGAGAGCTAAGTCACCCTCAGTTGACAACTATTGCTCTAATTGGTTGGTTTGATGATAATTTGTATTTTGAGTGTCTCTGTTGCCAAATATGTAAGTGACCTTTTCATGGACCTGTGTTTCTTGAGTCATATGTGTAAGGTAGTTCTAGTCTTACATATCTTCACAGGGCTGCCCAAGCATCCCAGTAAAGATATAGATAAAGAAATAGTTTCCTAGTGAAAAATGTGTTGTGCCTTTATTGTGTAGAGTCAGAAGATACCTTTCCTTATTTACACAAGAGTCAGGTTTATAAGCAGAGCTCTCTGCACAATGACTTGCACATTTAAAAAATGACTAATAAATCAACAGCTACTTTTGTTTTTGCACTCTTATTATTAACACATTGTAGAACTGTACATTCTCTTCACTCCTGAAATCTGGAATATCACCCTACTTGGCAAGTATTTGGAACAGCAATGATCTCTTTGTCCTGTGTCTTTTGGCCTACGTAAGAATATTTAAGTGCTGTAACCAGCTGACTCACTAATGAAGTTATGTTGCCTTTCCTTTACCTAGTGACAAATAGAAAATGGAGGAATTTCCACTAAGAACATAGTACATGGAGTTTTTCTTCTAGAGCCACAGTAGTTTTTCTATAAATTCACTGGAGTTAAGAGTAGAGAGTTCAGCTTTCTGGAGATATTTTCTCATTTCCTTTAGGAAATACATTTACATTTCCTTTAGGCTACTTAAGAAGGCCTTAGAGCTATTGTCAATAATCCAAACTCAGCAGCAGTTCCTAGTTTTTGTTTGTTTGTTTGTTTGTTTAATTGGCTGAGCCTGGCATATAGTAAGGGCTCAAGAAATATTTGCTGGTGAGTGAATGAATGATTGAATATTCTGTGCTTTTCTGTCTGAGACATTTGATTTAAAACCAAAGACATTTTGTAACAACTTAATGGCACATGTAATATTTCATCATTCAGTTCAAGTCAGAGCATTTAATTGAGGCTAGGGTGCCAAAGGCAGGGTGAGAAAATTCATGTTCACGGGCTTTGTTTGGCTTCATTTCCTTTTTGCTTTCATTTACTTCATAATAACATCAGTCACTGTTGCTGGTGGGCTGGGGGATGGGGTGGTACATAGAGAAGCAACAGTAACTTCTGGATTAAGAGTTATTGTTAGTTTGTTTCTCAGTGTATAGGTGAAAGCAAATTTGCTACAAACCTTTACTGAGTGGTGGCAACAACTTAATCTTTCTAAAGGAATAATGAAAGTGTAAATGAAGTTCACTCTTAGTCACTCAATATGTAAAAGCATATGGGAACTATACTTCAGAAGAAAGAATACTGTCTCATATGGAAAAGAATACATTTACATTTCCTTTAGGAAAGCATGTTTCATGGAAGCAACCTAAGGTGTTCTTTAATTGAAATATTATTCTAGATGTTATCTTAAAAACATGAACATTCTCACTTATATCGTATTCCTTGAGATAAGTCAAATGCCAAAATTTATGTATGTTTGTGTATATGAGTGTGTATGTGTGTATGTGTGTGTGTGTATTCTAAGGTTTTTCTCTCTCTGTCTAAATTTCTGGTTTTCTTCTTTGTCTCTGTCACCAGCCAAACTAAATAGGTGTGAAAGAATGTGGTAAGAGGGTCTACGAACAACTATCCCACAAAAGTTATCATAAGAAATAAGATTTTTGCTTGTGTTTTTGTTGTTGTTATTTTGTTTTTGCTTTTGTTTTTTAGTAAAGCACATAACACAAAGTCTGTCACATAATATGAGTTTAGTAAATATTAATAGTGTGTCAGTTACAGTGCTGCCCTGTCACTGTGATTATGCCTCCTCCACGGTTTAGAGTTTTCTGCAGAGAGAATATTAAAAACAAATCCAAGGCATTTTCTTGAGGTTTGACTCTGTTTATATGGGCAAGGAGAAAACATAGTTTTAGAAATTTGTACTCTCCCCTGGCTTAAAGCCTTTTCCTGTCATTATCCCAACCTTCATTATGTCAATTGGAATATAGGGACAAGAAAAGAAAAAGAATCGACTTTTTTTTTTTCTTTTTGCGGTACGCGGGCCTCTCACCGTTGTGGCCTCTCCCGTTGCAGAGCACAGGCTCCAGATGCGCAGGCTCAGCGGCCATGGCTCACGGGCCCAGCCACTTCGCGGCATGTGGGATCTTCCCAGGCTGGGGCCCGAACCCGTGTCACTTGCATTGGCAGGCGGACCCTCAACCACTGTGCCACCAGGGAAGCCCTTATAGTGTAGTTTTCATTTCAGTTATTGTATTGTTCATCTCTGTTTGTTTGTTCTTTACTTCTTCTAGGTCTTTGTTAAACATTTCTTGCATCTTCTCGATCTTTGCCTCCATTCTTTTTCTGAGGTCCTGGATCGTCTTCACTATCATTATTCTGAATTCTTTTTCTGGAAAGTTGCCTATCTCCACTTCATTTAGTTGTTTTTCTGGGGTTTTATCTTGTTCCTTCATCTGGTATATAGCCCTCTGCCTTTTCATTTTGTATATCTTTCTGTGAATGTGGGTTTTCCACAGGCTGCAGGATTGTAGTTCTTGCTTCTGCTGTCTGCTCTCTGGTGGATGAGGCTCTCTAAGAGGCTTGATTGGAGGATCTGGTGGTGGGTAGAGCTGACTGTTGCTGTGGTGGGCAGAGCTCAGTAAAACTCTAATCCACTTGACTGTTGATGGGTGGGGCTGGGTTCCCTCCCTGTTGGTTGTTTGGCCTGAGGCAACCCAACACTGGAGCCTACCGGGGATCTCGCCAAGGAGTACTTCCCAGAAATTCTGCTGCCAGTGTCCTTATCCCCACGGTGAAACAGAGCCATTCCCTGCCTCTGCAGGAGACCCTCCAACACTAGCTGGTAGGTCTGGTTCAGTCTCCCCTGGGGTCACTGCTCCTTCCCCTGGGTCCTGATGCACACACTACTTTGTGTGTGCCCTCCAAGAGTGGAGTCTCTGTTTCCCCCGGTCTTGTCGAAGTCCTGCAATCAATTTCCACTAGGCTTCAAAATCTGATTCTCTAGGAATTCCTCCTCCTGTTGCCAGACCCCCAGGTTGGGATGCCTGACGTGGAGCTCAGAACCTTCACTGCAGTGGGTGGACTTCTGTGGTATAGGTGTTCTGCAGTCCGTCAGTCACCCACCCACCAGTTATGGGATTTGATTTTACTGTGATTGCGCCCCTCCTACCATCTCATTGTGGCTTCTCCTTTGTCTTTGGATGTGGGGTATCCCTTTTGGTGAGTTCCAGTGTCCTCCTGTCGATGACTGTCCAGCAGCTAGTCGTGATTCCGGTGTTCTCGCAAGAGGGAGTGAGAGCAAATCTTTATACTTCGCAATCTAGGTTCCTCTCCGATTTCCCATTTTATGGCTGTTAGTATTTGCCTTATGTATCGAGGTGCTCCTGTGTTGGGTGCATAAATACAATTGTTATACCTTCTTCTAGGATTGATCCCTTGACCATTATGTAGTGTCCTTTGTCTCTTGTAATAGTCTTTGTTTTTTTTATGCGTTACGCGGGCCTCTCACTGTTGTGGCCTCTCCCGTTGCGGAGGACAGGCTCCGGACGCGCAGGCTCAGCGGCCATGGCCCACGGGCCCAGCCGCTCCGCGGCATGTGGGATCTTCCCAGACCGGGGCACGAACCCGTGTCCCCTGCATCGGCAGGCGGACTCTCAACCACTGCGCCACCAGGGAAGCCCAGTCTTTGTTTTAAAGTCTATTTTGTTTGATATGAGAATTGCTACTCCAGCTTTCTTTAGATTTCCATTTGCGTGGAATATCTTTTTCCATCCCCTCACTTTCAGTCTGTGTGTGTTCCTAGGTCTGAGGTCAGTCTCTTGTAGACAGCATATATACAGGTCTTGTTTTTATATCCATTCAGCCAGTCTATGTCTTTTGGTTGGAACATTTAATCCATTTACTTTTAAGGTAATTATCAATATATATGTTCCTATTACCCTTTTCTTAATTGTTTTGGGTTTGTTATTGTAGGTCTTTTCCTTCTCTTGTGTTTCCTGTCTAGAGAAGTTCCTTTAGCACTTGTTCTAAAGCTGGTTTGGTGGTGCTGAATTCTCTTAGCTTTTGCTTGTCTGTAAAGGTTTTAATTTCTCCATCAAATCTGAATGAGATCCTTGCTGTCTTGGTTGTAGGTTTTTCTCCTTCATCTCTTTAAATATGTCCTGCCACTCCCTTCTGGCTTTCAGAGTTTCTGCTGAAAGATCAGCTGTTAAACTTAGGGGATTCCCTTGTATGTTATTTGTTGTTTTTCCCTTGCTGCTTTTAATATTTTTTCTTTGTATTTAATTTTGGTAGTTTGATTAATATGTGTCTTGGCCTGTTTCACCTTGGATTTATCCTGTATGGGACTCTCTGTGCTTCCTGGACTTGATTAACTATTTCCTTTTCCATATTAGGGAAGTTTTCAACTATAATCTCTTCAGATATTTTTTCAGTTCCTTTCTTTTTCTCCTCTTCTTCTGGGACCCCTATAATTTGAATGTTGGTGCATTTAATGTTGTCCCAGAGGTCTCTGAGACTGTCCTCAATTCTTTTCATTCTTTTTTCTTTATTCTGCTCTGTAGTAGTTATTTCCACTATTTTATCTTCCAGGTCACTTATCTGTTCTTCTGCCTCAATTATTCTGCTATTGATTCCTTCTACAGAATTTTTAATTTCATTTATTGTGTTGTTCATCATTGTTTGTTTGCTCTTTAGTTGTTCTAGGTCCTTGTTAAACGTTTCTTGTATCTTCATTCTATTTCCAAGATTTTGGATCATCTTTACTATCATTATTCAGAATTCTTTTTCAGGTAGACTGCCTATTTCCTCTTCATTTGTTAGGTCTCGTGGGTTTTTGCCTTGTTCCTTCATCTGCTGTGTGTTTCTCTGTCTTCTCGTTTTGTTTAACTTACTGTTTTTGGGGTCTCAGTCTGCAGTTTTGTAGTTCCCATTGTTTTTGGTGTCTGTCCCAAGTGGCTAAGTTTGGTTCAGTGGGTTGTGTAGGCTTCCTGGTGGAGGGGTCTAGTACCTGTGTTCTGGTGGATGAGGCTGGATCTTGTCTTTCTGGTGGGCAGGTCCACGTCTGGTGGTGTTTTTTGGGGTGTCTGTGGCCTTATTATGATTTTAGGCAGCCTCTCTACTAATAGATGCGGTTGTGTTCCTGTCTTGCTAGTTGTTTGGCATAGGGTGTCTAGCACTGTAGCTTGCTGGTCATTGAGTGGAGCTGGGTCTTGTCGTTGAGATGGAGCTCTCTGGGAGATTTTTGCTGTTTGATATTATGTGGAGCTGGGAGGTATCTTGTGGACCAGTGTCCTGAACTTGGCTCTCCCACCTCCGTGGCACAGCCCTGACACCTGGCTGGAGCACCAAGAACCCGTCATCCACATGGCTCAGAATAAAAGGGAGAAAAAAAAGAAAGAAGAAGATAAAATAAAGTAAAATAAAATAAAATAAAAGTTATTAAAAATAACAAATAATTATTTAAAAAATTTTAAAGAAGTAATTAAAGGAAAAAAAAGAGAAAGAAAGAATTGAGCTACCAAACTGCTAAACAATTCCACCAATGATAACAAATGCTAAAAAATATACTAAAAAAAAAAAAAAAAACAAACAAACAAACGGAGAGACAGTACCCTAGGACAAATGGTAAAAGCCAAGCTATACAGACAAAATCACGCACAGAAGCATATACATACACACTCACAAAAAGAGAAAAAGGGAAAAAATATATATATCGTTGCTCCCAAAGTCCACCTCCTCAATTTGGGATCATTCGTTGTCTATTCACGTATTCCACAGATGCAGGGTACATCCAGTTGACTGTGAAGATTTAATCCGCTGCTCCTGAGGCTGCTGGGAGAGATTTCCCTTTCTCTTCTTTGTTCGCACTGCTCCTGGGGTCCAGCTTTGGATTTGGACCCACCTCTGCATGTAGGTCACCTGAGGGCATCTTTTCTTTGCTTAGATAGGACGGGGTCATAGTAGCAGCTGATTCGGAGGCTCTGGCTCACTCAGGCCAGGGGGGAGGGAGGGGTATGGATGCGGGGCGAGCCTTCGGCAGCAGAGGCCAGCATGACGTTGCACCAGACTGAGGCGCGCTGTGCGTTCTCCCGGGGAAGTTGTCCCTGGATCACGTGACCCTGGCAGTGGCGGCCTGCACAGGCTCCTGGGAGGGGAGGTCCCCTACATCTCTTAATTCTTTTTCTCCAAACCTTTTCCCACTACCTTTTAGAATGGTTTATTTGTGTCCTTATACAAACACAGAGTTTGAAGATATTTTTAGTCTATAACATGGGCAGTGGGTATAAATCTTACCATCCTCTAAACTTGGATGAAAAAATTTCTACAATCCTTCATTTTTCTAAAACAAATTACGTTTGTCTTTAAAGCGAGATTCTTCAGGGATGGCCAGAAATTCAGTCTCAGTCACTAATGTGACTCCCTTTCCTTCAGGACTATGCTAAAGTGAGAGGGTTTGAAGCAGTCCAGGAGAGGAGAGAGGGTGTTCTCAACTTTGCTCCCTTCTGGACATTGGGAATACCACCACTATCTAAGCCTGCTTTGACTCTTCATCTGCCCTGCTTGCATTTGTGATCTGTGATGAGGTTGTCAGTTTCAGTCTGGTTTGCAGCTTTTCTGGGGGTTAAGGGGCGGGTACCAAATCATTCTTCAGGGCCCTGCCAGATACCCCGAGTGCAATGTCTGCTACTCCCCTAAACCCACCAAAACCTTCCCATACGTTTCTCTTTGTAGCTTCCTCTTGACCCCCTTTCCTCATGAGTTAATCAATATAATCTCTCATGTAGAGAGATTCTTCCTTTTAGGAACACCATGTTCTCCTTTTTAGGAGTGGGTGTGAATGAACTGATACAAGCTAAAACCAATATTTTTTTTACCAACTCACCCTGTTAAACATGTTGATTCATCAACAGAACACGTGGAACAAAAATGGCACACTTACAGAGAGTTGACCTCATCCTCGAAGTTTCTGATGTCTTTTCCAGCATTTGCTAAATAGATAAATATTTATAGAGCTCAAAACTTATTACAAGTTATTTTAAACTTATGCCAATGACTCATGGAAATATTATTCCACTGTTTTATCTCCAGATTTTTCTATTATCTAATTACTTGAGAAGAAAATGTTATTTGTGACATCTTAAAGCAAGGCCCTACCCTAACTATTCCTGTTTACTGATAATTATGTGAGTTCACTGATTACACTGGATAATTATATTCATGCTGAGAGTGGAGTCAATATAATTACAGGCTGAGAGCTGGGATTGGGATGATGGACAAATTTTTAAGGACAGTCTTCTCAGATGTGTGTATAGAGACAGTCAAGACTCTCAAAGTGAAAAATGTAATGCATTTCAACTTGTAGGGTGGTGGCCAAGTACCAAGAATGAGGAGATAAAGAAAGACTTAGGCCAAGGGCAATATGCTTGTGGGTGTGGACAGGTCCAGGACCAAAGTCCTGCCAGATGCCAGTCCTTCCCTTTTCAGATCTTGCTCAGCAGCATTCATTGAGTGTTGTAGACAGGTTCGAACCACCTAGTCCCTGGGCCAATACTGGCCAAGTCTGCCAATACATATAATAGGATGCTTCTGCTTCCTACAAGTAGGGGTTTGGAATTTATCTTGCATCTATAAGCTGGGGGTCCCTGAAATGAGCCCCTAATCACCTGATCACCATATTGTGGCTTTCTTCTCAATCTGCACTGTGGTACACTCAACTCCTCAGGTGCTCTGTCTGCATTACAAATACCTACCTGGAAGAGAGCTCTAACACCAGCTCACTTATTTGGAGACTGGGTGTCTTGGTTATCTCTTAATGCTCCTTGCTTCCTGTGCCTGTGGTAACAAGTTCAGATCTTTTTCTCAACCAGAATTGCCACTCACAGCTGGGAAACTTTTGTCTCTTATATCACTAGCCTGTTAAGTGTTAGTTCTGGTCTGGTCGGAGCCGGAGTTCACTCTGATACTTTGGCAGCCATGGTTTAGAGCACTGGTTACACTTTGAGCCATGGACTCTGGCCCGTTGTGACTCCCTTTCCCAAGCAACCATCATTAACTGAAGTCTCAATATGCTTCATGGTTAAGTCCACATAGATTCACTGGCTGGCTACCATTCTACCTGTTCAATTTGTCCTAGGTACACACACACATTTTTTGGGAAGTCTTCAACCAGCTTTCTTAACAAACCTAAACTCAGGAATCACACTGAAAAGATCAACCTGTTTCAATTTGTGCAGAAGTAGAGGGTTTTGAGTTTAAAAATTTTTAATTTTTGGTCACAAAGCCTCCTATCATAAACACTTTTTCTTTAGAGATTATTTCAGGGGAAGATTTCTAACTACTGTCCATGCTGAGATAATTCATTGTTTTCTCACCATGGAGAAGGGTGAAGAAAGATCGGGACTGGAATAAGGCCCACTGATTCTCAGCTTCCTCCCACACTCCCCTTAAGACACCAACAATATAAAGATCTAAGGATCATTTCCAAGATGTAGTCACAGATTTGAGATTCACACTCAAGTGACCCCAGTGCTTTCAGTGAATGCTAAGATATAGAGACATCAATTAGGGGTTTTAGAGGCACAGGTTTTGTTTTAAGGACATTGGGATTCTCACTTGCGTATGTGTCTAGACTCAGTTAACTGTTGAATTTTCACCAGGTTTGGCTGATACAGATGTTCCACTTGTACTGGCAGTGTGACCGCCAGTTAATGAAGCATCTCAGTTCATGAATCTCTCCTGCCGCTCATCCTGACAAGTTGGAGAGGAAGAGGCTGCCTACAGATGGTGTTTCAAGTGTGTACAATATAGTGGGTTCCAAACACATGGGGGCTTTATTCAGGTTGCCAAAACTCACTATGCTCTCACACGTAGTAGATGCATCTGATTAAAGGGCATCAATCTATAAGCAGTGTTTCATGATTACAGGGAAAAATATTACCTTTCTTGGCTAAGGAGCAAATTTAAACTGAGCCCTATGGAGAAGAGAGGAAGCAAGAGTTACTAGTTGTAAAGAAGTAGCTTGTCCTAGATGCTCTTTTGTCACTTTACTTCGTTAATATAGGAGGTCTCACTAGTGTGGATTTGTCAGATTACAAGTTAACTGTGATTGTGGACAATGGCACCAAAATGTGATTGCAGTGGTTACCTGTTCCTTAACTCTCTACAGGCTTTTCATTAGTCACAGCTATCATTCCTTCACCACCGGCAAAGAGTTGAATGTTAATGTCCATGCTGAATGAGGGATCCAAAGTTGGAACACAAATTTGTATTAAAGACCTGTTTTGAGAAAGAACTATCGTGAAAGTGGAGGATACCTGGGTAGCAGAAATTTCAGTTTTGGGAAAAAATAGATATTCCTGGTTTTTCTGTAGGACTGAGAACTCCTCAGAGATATCCGCTGTGTTTAGCACAGTGCCTTTTTTACAGTAGGCACTCAATAAATGTTTGTATAAATAAAGGAGTGAATGGCATTGCCTAACACAAGCAATTGATACTGAATTTAGAATAGATGAATTTTATCTTTCTTCACTAATGTTTTCTTTGAAGCATACAACAATGAAAGTAAAATTGCAAAATTTTAGAAGAGGAATAAGGTGACCATTCAGACTGATTCTATTATGTTAGAGATTATAATGATATATAGTGTTTACCATGCCAGGCATTGTGCTAAGCGTTGAGTATGTCTTATTTATGTCTCATAACAACTCTAGAAATAGTGCTAGCCCATTGTATAGAAAAGGAAATTGAGGCATAGAAGGCTCACACAGCCAGTAAGTGATGAAGCCAGGATTAAACCCAGGCTGTCTGACTCATTCTTTCTCATTTTCTACTTCGGCTGTTGCTCAACCTCCAAGAGGTTGGATGACATATCCAAGGCTGTCATGTGATGGGGTCTCAAACTTTATCTCATGATTTTCATCCTGTTGCTTTTTCTTCTGCAACACATTTTTTTTTTTTGAGTAAAAAAACCTTTTCTGTAATACATGCCCTTCAAATGATGACCTAAATCTCAGAGATAACTGGAGAACTGGTGGTGCTGGTATGGAATTAATGCATAAGTTAGGATGCTGTCAACAGCAAATAATAGGAAATCATGAATCAGCTGACTTATACAATAAATAAAAAGTATTATTCTCAAAACAAGAAGCCTGAAGGTTGGATAGTGTTGAAAAATAATTTAAGTACACTGACACTCTTACAGATCTGTACAGTACTAAACATTTATTAGTGAGCAAATGAATGAAAGGTATTCACATAATCTGTTGTCCAGGCTTGAACAAGTCCCAACTCTCTAACCCTTTAACACCTCAGCACACCATCTTGTATAAGAGAATCACTGAAGACAATCTCTAAGATTCCTGAGATAAGGTTCTACATACAGTCCTTCCAGCTGGTTGCATACAATCTGAATTTTAGATTGCATGGCTGGAGACTATCTTGTTTAGGAATTTAGCCTGAGGCAAAATCCCAAGGAGTACAAGCTTCTGATCTTACTAGATTCTTATTCTCTATTCATGAAAGAATAGGAAGTATCTATAAAATAATTTTAGCTAATCCACATAACTTGAATACCTTTAATTTCACCAGTGAGAGCTTAATTTTAACATTCATCATGCTAGTCAACAGGCTGCTATTTTTATCACTAAAAGCCCTTTTCTGACATTTAGTATGTTAATCAGCAAAATGTAGGTTACTGAGGAAGGTACAGTTAACGGAAGTTCTTATAATAGCCCTTCTGGAGTTTAGACTTCCTGATCAGAGTTCCAGTAACCACTCCTGTGTTCTTGATTGCCATGTTCATTGACCACTCCTAGACAGGGAATCTTTGATTAGAATGCTTAGAGCTCAACCCAGGTTACACTCACATAATATCACAATGTTTATGCTGAAGTATTTAAAAGTATAGTAATTTTAACAGTGTCATCCAGATTGGTTAATTCAGCAATTAAATGAAATCCTCAAGAATCCAAGCTGCCCTTGTTTCTGCTCTGCTGTCTGACTCTGTCCTTGACTAGTACCCTTAATGGTAGTGAGGTGATGGCTGCTCGAGTTCTAGGTGTCATCAAATGCAGACTTGATACCATCTCAAAGAAAAAGGGGACAGGGGTAACAGACATCCTTGTGTGCTCCTCTTCTCAGCAGCAAAGAAACTTCACCCAGAAGCCACTCAGTAGATTTCCCCTCATCTGATGGGACAGAATAATATAGCATATTCATTTTGAAGCCAATCATTGGGAAGTAAAATTGAATTTTTTTGAATATTGGTAAACTTTATTAGGACTTAACACTAAGTCATCTGAGGAGTGGGGAAAAAAATTAGAGCTTCATGAACAATAATGAATAAGGAAGAGGTGGTTGGGAAGGCAAGATCTGCAGCATGTGGAATAATGATTTCTTCTTTTTTTAAGTGTGAATATCTTTAAGGGCAACATTCATCTTTATTTGACCCTTCATCCCATATTCTTCCTTAGTCGCAGCTCTCTTTGTTCCTTTTTTGGTTGATTTGTCTTTGCTGCTCTACTCCCAATCACTGAGAGTCTTCAGTTAATACCTGAACATCTTGAATTAGGGGAAGGAAGTTACAGCTTTAATGAGCATTTCTTTTTTTGATAGTTAACCTAGAGTCATTTCAGGCTCCCTGATGCCTTCTTATCTTGGTGCATGCTGTTTATCATGTTAAATCTGGGATGAACCTGTCAGGGAATATTCCTGATTTGGGAACGTAGAGGCCAGAGGAAAAAGATTTGCTATGGCACTGTAATCACTGAGACCATCCTTTAAGAATGCTGTTGTCAGGCCGTTTGCTTCTCTTCCTTGACCAGCTAGAATCTCACTCAAAAACAAGTGCTTAATATTTTTCTAAAAATGTTTGATTTCAAGCAATCACATCCAACTTCTTCCTCTACCCCCTGGCTAGTTTTAAGATGAAAGAAATTGCATGGTGTTTTAAAAGCAGATTAGAGAGCCTGTGTCAGAGGATAAGGGCATATTCTTTAAATATTTACTTCTCCAGTGTCTTCAGAGAAAAGAAAGTAGAGACTGTACAAGTCAAGAATCTGTTTTCTGGAAATGAAAGAAAATGAACTAAACTTTCTGCAGATTATAGAATTGGTTCTTAAAAGCTTACACTTATTTAATGCCAAAAAGCAGCAAGTCTAGATGGCAAGGGTTCAGGATTATTAAAAAGGTATGGTCAGGGAAATAAAGGTCAATTTAATTGATATTTTTAAAACTTTCATTTTACATAGGTCTGATTCAGAGTTAGTGACAAGAAAAACATAAATAAGATTTTAAAACTCTAAATATACTATAAATTGTATCTTAACATTCACACATTGTAGAAGTTTGTCTTTTTAAACTGCATCACTAAACTTCCCATCATCATTTATTTCCTCTCTGCTATGAGGTCATTCTTCACCCTTTGCCCATGCCCCCACCCCACTCCACTAACGTACACAAAACAGGTACACATATACAAACCTCCTTCCCTTCTGTGATATCTAGCTTTGGTAATGGTGTCACCATTTTCCTAAATTAAAGTCTTGAAAATGTTTTTTATTTCTTCCTCTTTCAATTCTCACAACCAATTATTGACAAGTCCTATTGATTCTACTTCCCAATACTTCTTGCTTCAATTTCTTTCCTTTATTACTTCCCTCCTTTCCACTATGATTGCACTCAGAATTTGGCCATAACCTCTCAGTGGGATTCCTTGCCTCTGGCTTGTTTCCTCCAATCTATCTTTTACACCACTACTACCAGAACATTCTTTCTATACGACAGCTCTAGCTACTCTGCACAACCCATGACACTCTGCAGATACTTGAAGATCTTCTGCGATTGGCCCTCTTTGCCTGAAGAATTTTAGCCCCCCCACCCAGTGTAACATCCATACTCTATTCACCAGCTGCATTTATAAACTCATCTCCTTTTATAATTCTTTCAACTGTTCTACTCTCAAGCCACTAGACACTACTTTTACCCTCTTTGCCTTTGTTCTCTTGCCATTAACACTGTCCCCATGATCTCTCATGTCAGGATGCCTCCATCTTTCAAGGCCTTTTTCCATGATGCCTCCCCTTGTGACTTTCTCTCCCTCTTTAATAACCTCTTCAGGTTCCACATCCCCCTATCAAGGAAATTTATCAGCATTTCTGTTATAGTACTTATCATTGTCTATTCCGAGTTATAGTTGGTTATGTGTCTGTCTTTTTAATCAATCAGTTAATGTCTAACAGAGTGCTTCACAAATAGTTTGGTTGTTGCATTGGGTTGAATCTGGGAGCTGATGGTACATTCTATTAGCTTATTTAATGCAGAACCCAATCGAGTATAGTCTTTTACTTTAGAGTCCAGGAATGAGGGCAAAGCCCAACACAGGGTTTATTTCTCTTAAACCCCACTGATTTTTATATGCATTATGGTAAGAACATCCTTTATATTCTACTCTAATTTTTTTTGAAGGTTTTCAAGTGACAGCTGTTGTTGTTGTTTTTAATTAATTAATTTGTTACTTTTTGGTTGCGTTGGGTCCCTGCCGCTGTGCGCTGGCTCTCTCTGCTTGTGGTGAGCGGGGTCTACTCTTCATCGTGGTGCGCGGGCTTCTCACTGAGATGGCCTCTCCTGTTGCAGAGCACAGGCTCCAGGCACACAGGCCTCAGTCGTTGTGGCTCACGGGCTCTAGAGTGCAGGCTCAGCAGCTGTGGTGCACGGGCCTAGCTGCTCTGCAGCACGTGGGATCCTCCCCGACCAGGGCTCGAACCCATGTCCCCTGCACTGGCGGGTGGACTCCCAACCACTGCGCCACCAGGGAAGCCCTCTACTCTAATTTTTCCTTTTCTCTCCTGTATGCTTTCTGCACCACCATAAAATGACTTTCTTACCTGAGCTCCCTCACCAGTATTTTATGATTTCTATCTCACTTTGCTTATTTATACCCCTATTTCTATGCTGTGGTGGACAGCTTTGACATTTGCTTTCCTGGTATTATTCTTCCTTCATCTAGTGACATAAACTGATTTTTCTTTGGAGGGTGATTGGCACTAGGAATAAGCATAACATAGGTCTGGTGAATCATGCCACAGAGATTGGCAGGCACCCAATTTGATGGGCATGTGTTCAATGAAACTCCAACATAGTACTATGACTTTGATGAGTGGAATGAAAAATTCTCTTTGTGGTGTGATTGCTAAAGTGATAAGATCCAAGCCAGGAGCTGTGGCTGAATCTCTCTAGCCCTCCAGCAAGAGCTGACCTGAATGAAACCACCACAAAGGAAAGCAGACCCAAAAGATAGAGACCAAATGCTGAGGACACGATTTTAACTAAGCCAACTTGAGCTGACGTTTCTTCGCATGTAGCCAAGAATCCCTATTCCTCATACCAGAGATAGGCTTCCTCACTAAAGCTACTCCTTTTAGCCTTTCTCTTTTTCATTGATCTTAGAAAATCCCCCCTCACCCACTCACACACACAACAACACCCAAGCCCTTTATGAAAGAAGTTTTTAAAAAAGAATAATAATGATACCTGTATTATTTGGCTTTTCTGAGGGTCAAATAAATGTAAAATGCTTGAAAAGGTGCCTGGCATATTGTACCACGTTAATGTTAACTTTTGTCATCACCACCATCATCATCTTTTTTTTTTTTTTTTTTGGTACACGGGCCTCTCACCACTGTGGTCTCTCCTGTTGTGGAGCACAGGCTCCGGACGCGCAGGCTCAGCGGCCATGACTCATGGGCCCAGCCGCTACACGGCACGCGGGACCCTCCCGTACCAGGGCACGAACCCGCATCCCCTGCATCGGCAGGCGGACCCTCAACCACTGCGCCATCAGGGAAGCCCCATCATCATCATTTTCATGTTACTCATTACAATGATCAGATCACACAATCGGAGACTTAAATCCACTGAAACTTCAATTTCTACAAACATTTATTTGTGAATTGACTTTTATTTGGCCAGGATATCACCCCTCGGCATGTTATACATTGCTGTTTCCATGAATGACTTTCTATGTGTTTGGCAGTGCATTCCATTTAAAAAAGTGCAATATAAAGATTGTGTCTGTCAACTCTGCGCTTGGGAGATGCATACCGAAGAACATCACAGAATACCATTTGTAGCTGCCATTGGTTCATAATACTTATACTGTAAATTTCTATATCCCTTTAAGGTGGTTGAAAAGACTGTTTATTTCATTTTGCAGATAAAAGATAACAAAAAATCATACTTCTTAATGTTTATCTATTAATGGAGACTATGGAACATTGGTCTCTAGATTTCTAATCTAGGAAATGAGTAATTATCTCTTAAAACGTGAAATTAAAATATTTCAGTACGATCCTCTTCTTAGTATAATGTTGTTTTGATTTGGAATTAAGTTCCCAGAGTTCTAATTTTTGCTCTGACATTAACTAATTCTGAGCAGACCATATAATCTCTATTGACCACAGTTTCCTCCACTGTAAAATGAAGAGTTTATACTTTACATTTAATTTGCATTCCAGCTTGAATATTCTCTAAATTCCTTTCAAAGAAAGATTTATCATGAACACAATTTAGAATCACTGTTATCCACAAGAGAGAAGAGCTGCAGAGAGGGGCACTGAAATTCTTCCTTCAAGTATGCAGATAATATTTAGTTTCTAAGATTCATTTGAAGAAATAAAGAGGAATAGCATGTATAATGCAAAAAGGTTTAGATCAATTTAAGGTGAGAGCTTAAAGGTGGCAAGTTCAGTTCATTCTAGTAAAACAAAAGCTAATTAAAGTGAGAGCTAAGACCCAAATTGGGAAAAAGGTGATGAACTGTACAATCACACTGCATGGCAATTGGGAAAAGGGTTTGGTGAATAGGACAGAGGTCACTGAAATTATCATCTTACGCTGCAGGAAGGTAAGGAGAGGCACATTTACCAAGTATTACTATCACATTTACCTAGTAATACTACTGGTGCATTTATTAGGCATAGCACACTTGTCTAGAACTGAAAGGGCTCTGAGACAGAGGAGGATTTTTGCCCAAATCTCCCTCCTAAGGTGCACCCAGGCTATATAACTTGGCAGACATTCTGAGTCAGAGCTCTTTTCCCAAAATTAGCTCTTGAAAAACACACACAAAAGGTTTATTTCTTTTGGGTTTGTGTTAATTAAATGTAGTCAAAGTGAAATCAGTTCCCTCTCAAAGTGACTGGCTTGCTGCCTATCAGAAGAGCTACAACAATTAGCTTGGACCTAACAATTCAAAGCACTTATTCCCTACTGGATTACCTGTATCTAGCAGTTCAATAGGTAGATAGGTAGATTTAGATGTATAGATATAGATAGGTATATAGACATTCAGAGATGTGTATTATTATTGACTGTGTTGTGTCCCCTCAAAGTTCATATGTTGAACCTTTAACCCCCCATGTGACAGTGTTTGGAGATAGGGACTTTAGTGGGGTAATTAAAATTAAGTGAGATCATAGGGTGGGGCTCTGATCTGAGAGACTGGTGTCCTTAAAAGAAAAGGAAGAGACACCAGAGATATCTCTCTCCTTACACATACAGAGAAGATGCCATGTGAGGACACAGTGAGAAGGCAGCTGTATACAAGCCAAGGAAGAGAGCTCTCACCAGAAATCAGCCCTGAAGGCACCTTGATCTTGGACTTCTGGCCTCCAGAATTGTGAGAAAATAAATGTTTAAGCCACTCAATCTGTGGCATCTTGTTATAGCAGCCCAAGCTGACTAATACACATAAATTATCTGCTTATTTGTCTATCTGTCTATATACCTGTATCATCTATATCTATCTATCTATCTTTCTCTATATCCATCTGTCATCTATTATCCATCTGTCTACCCATCCATAATCTATCTATCTAGTTACAGTTTCTTATACAATTGAGAACTTTATTCAATCCACTCTATGTTTCTTCTCTTTCCAGTTTTTCTATATTTAACATCTCACAATGGGGTGTAACTATACACTGATTTTTAATTCTGAAATAAGGAGCACAGGTCCCCAAAGAATATCCTATAATTCAATATGTTATCAGTATGGTGAGTGGTTCTCAAACTAAGGGCTAATATTAGAATCACCCAGGAAGATTTTTTAAGCTTTAAAACTAGACACACATTCTTTGGGGGTTTATCAGAAGCTTCAGAAGGGAAATGGGATATGAGTTGTTTGAAACAGTTCACCTGCTAATATCTGCCCAGAATGTCTTTTCTCCTTCCTCCTCTAACTTCAGGAGGAGAATAACTATCAGGCTGTGAGTATTCCCAAATCATAATTTTTGAGGGTTTATTATGTGTTACTTAAATATATGTTCTATCTCATCAATCAAATTTCTTGAGTTTAGGTGTATGGTTTTAATTTTTATAATTCTAGTACCTAGCCCAGTGGTATGGAAGGTAAGTGGTGATATCTTGGATGTAGAATAAACTCAGGATGATATCTTATCCTGATATGACCTATTCTAGAGACCCAACAGAATTATCCTGGATCAAGAGAATTAACATTACCCCATGTGCTGAAACAGTGGTCCCAGACTTGGTCATTTGCTTATCACCCACTGTCTGTTTTTACTCCTGCTCCACTGGAGTTTATTCTCAACATAGCAGCAAGGATAATCCTTTAAAAACATCTTCAGTGGCTCTCCATTTTACTCAGAGTAAATGCCAAAGTCCTTACATTGTCCTATAAGTAGAGTGAACCTATGTTCTAGGTCGACTGGGATAAACCTCATTTATGCATGTTAGTTTGGTGTAATTATTATTATTTTTTAATTAATTGAAGTATAGTTGATTTACAATGTTGTGTTAATTTCTGTACAGCAGAGTGATTCAGATATATATATATAATATATGTACTTTTTCATGTTCCTTTCCATTATGGTTTATTACAGGGTATTGAATATATTTCCCTGTGCTATACAGTAGAACCCTGTTGTTTATCCTTTCTATATATAATATATATATATTAGCATTTGCTAATCCCAAACTCCCAGTACATCCCTCCCCCACCTCCCCCTGCCCCACAACCACAAGTCTGTTCTCTATGTCTATGAGTCTGTTTCTGTTTTATAGATAAGTTCATTTGTGTCATATTTTAGATTCCATATTTAAGTGATATCATATGGTATTTCTCTTTCTGACTTACTTCACTTAGTATGATAATCTCTAGGTCCATCCATGTTGCTACAAATGGCATTATTTCATTCTTTTTTATGGCTGAGTAATATGCCATTTTATATATATATATGTATATATATACACATATACATACATACATACATACATATATAATGTTCCATGGCATTTAGTTTACTTCCATGTCTTGGCTATTGTAAATAGTGCTGCTGTGAACATAGGGGTGGATGTATCTTTTCAAATTATAGTTTTGTTTGGGTATATGCTCAGGAGTGGGATTGCTGGGTCATATAGTAGCTCTATTTTCAGTTTTTAAGGAACCTCCATACTGTTCTCAATAGTGGCTGTATCAATTTACATTCCCACCAATGGTGCAAGAGGGTTCCCTTTTCTCCACACCCTCTCCAGCATTTGTTACTTGTGGACTTTTTAATGATGGCCATTCTGACTGGTGTGAGGTGGTACCTCACTGTAGTTTTGATTTGCAGTTTGGTGTAATTATTAAATAAATGTGTCCTCTTTTATTCTAATGTGTCCCAGACTGTATGTTAAATTATGGTCACCACTTAGAAGGCCGTACCTGATCTGGCTCCATGTAATCTCTTTGGCCTACTCTTTCTGCTCCAGCCACACTGGCCTCCCTATTGTTCCTTGCACACACCAGGCGCTCCTACTTTAGGGCTTCTGTTTTAACTCTTCCCTCTACATGGAACACTCTTTCCCAGATATGTACTCAGCTCACTCCCTCGGCTTCTCCAAGTCTCCTCAAATCTCAAAGGAGATCAGCTCTGACCACCTGCTTAATGCTTGTAGAATGAACAACTGAATACTGAATATTTTTCTCTAAATTGATCCCTTTTTTACCTTAAATATCTTCTTCACTCTTAGTCTTAACAAATTATGTTGGTGTGGTGAATGTTATATTTTTTCTAATATACAATTCTAATGTTTATTTTAGAGTAAATATATTAAAAGCTGAGTAAAGGTAGGTACTACCTAAAATTATCACACCACTAGCAGTGTGCATACTGGATTTTATGGACCAATACATGTAGGTTTCCTGAAAACTCTACAACACGGAATTCTGAGACCCAGGGGCTCTGTGGCTATGCTGAAATGTCCTATGGTCCCCACTCAATATGGAATAAGTTTATTATTTGTAGTTGAACACATTTCCCTGGATCTTCCCAGCAAGTATATTATATCTTACTGGGCCCAAAGAGAGCACAATATAGTACAACTTAATAGATGTTGACAACCACTTATGAGTTTATTATATCACCAGTCTTCAGTCTTCCAAAATTCAAGGGTTTCATTCCAGCTACTAGGTAATTTGATTCTTTCTTACTTGCTTGGCACAGACGCTAAACCCCTTATCTGGCTTGTTGTTTTTATTGTCGAATCGGCAATCAATCTTAATTACATTCAGCTGTGTGACCCCTTTTTATGCTACAAGGTTCAAATTTAAGAATCTCATCTAGACTTTATGAAATTAAAAATAGCATACCTGGGAAATAAGAAGCTATAGATATGAGTATACGTGGAATGAAAGTGAAGAAAATAGAGAATGAATAGCTCATGGCATTAAACAAATGGGAGACGGGCATTGTAGAAAAGGAAAATAATGGAACTAATCTTCACTCATTTGAATCAATTCCAATTTGAACTTGAAAAGGAATTGCCATTTAGAAAGCTAAAATTATCTATGATTTTCCCCCTTAAATCATAGTAGTAAGTGCAGTTTGAGCAAGACATGTTGATTGCAACGATATAGAAAGAAATTGCATTATAAGAATAGGTCTGTCTGAACTTATTAGTAGCACTTTTTAAAAAAAATCTAAGTTCAGTGTAAATGTTTAAAGAAATAGACGGTACGAGAAATGGCCCAAATCTCTAATATGTTTCTTTTATTTACTGACATTTATAAGCAGATATTTTAATACTGTTATTGATGTTAAATAATGATAAATAAAATGTTATAATATACAAAGAATCACATGATAACCCTGGGTAGAATTCCATTATTTCCAATCACAAGTAATGTACTTTGTGCTAGAACAGAAAAACAAAAGAAAATTAGGAGAAGTCGTGTATCAATAACAAATGAACATCACAGAAACTATGAAGCTCTGAGAAAAACAATCACAATAGCATAAAATGTTTTAAGATATCTAAGCCACACTTGGGGTCATTATAATCACTTGTCTGTCTAGCATCCTTCTCTTTGGAGGATCAGTTCTTCCTACCTTTGTAGAATTTCTTTCTTTCTTCCCCCCAACCCCACCCCCCCATCTCCCATCCCAACTCGCCACATGGTTTGAATTGGAGCTACCTTTCTTCCAGACACTATCTCAAAGGCTTTAGTAATGAGTTGGAGGTGAATATTTCAATTGTATATTTTGGAGAAGTTTCAGACTAAGGTTAGGGTGAGAAAGAATCAAGAATGGTAGAAAAGAATTTATTCTTTTTGATGGTGAATCTGGGATGATCTGAACCCAGAGCTTGCTGCCACTATTCAAGTCTCCTGCAGCCATGGAAAGACCTGCCTGCTTTGGAGCAATTAGCAGTTCCTAACATAGAAAGAAGCAGAGAGCAAAGGAGTCCTGAAGATGTGTGTGAGTCCCTTGTTCCAGCAGCTCTTGCTGTTTCCTTTGTTATGAATTAATGATTTCTCTATTTCTGCCCAAGTTAGTTCAAGTCGAGTTTCTTCACTTGAAATCAAGAGCCATAATATACATCCAGAACTTCTGTCTAGAAATTGTATGAACATGTGTGTACAAGTAAGTTCCCACAAATAGGAGTATAATTCATTAATGCAAGTCAAGTCTGTTTACTTATTAAAATTTTCAGTAAGATTTAGGCAATTGAGAAAAAGTGGCTTTAAAAATCTGTTGTGCAAAGAAATACAGTATAACAAGTGTGATAACAAAGTGTTTTTTTCTCTTACAAAAACAAAATCCTGATCTTTAGTCAATGACCCACTTATACAAAGTCTAAAAAACAAAATAATTTGGATGATAACTATGTTCTTTGTAATGGAATTTAATCTATCTCTCTTTCCTTGGAATAACTGGTAGAAAGTTTCCCCTTATTTCCTGTGCTGGGGCCTGAAAATGTTCCTCTCAGTTTATATAAATGAAAGTCTCATAAATAAGATCAGCAGCAGGTCTTGACCCCTGACTTTCAGATTTTTATAATAGCTCTTTTAGTGCATGCCCTGTCTTGCAAAAGAGCAATGATTTTCTATTTTTAATTTGTGTAGCTATCCATAGGTCCTAACGCATTGTACTATGTACTATGTTCTATGTACTATGTACTAGTAGTTAGTAAAAAATACCTGTTAAATGAATGAATGAATGGAAGATTGGCAGTTGCAAGACAACTCATTTTCTCTAAAAAGAATTTAAATTCTCTCATCCTACTCCTTCTAACTGCATTTGCAGTTCCTTCTTTAGGAGGCATGTTTACCATATAGTTTATAAATGGTACATATAGACTTTTTCTGTTTTCTGTGCTGCTTTCATCTTGCTATAAAAAACAAAACAGACAAAAAAGAAAACCAAGAAGAAAGCAAAGAAAGAGAGAAAGAAGAAAAAAATAAAATCTATGCTCTACCCTGTGGGTTGTTTACAGTCTCTCTGTAAGCTGAAAGGAGACACAGTTTGGTGGGATTGATGGATTGGTGAGAGCTGGTGCCGGATGTTGACCACAACAGATGCATAATAAAAACATCCATTGAGGTTCTCCCTCAGAATTCTAAATATATTTGGAAACAAGGGAAACATCTGCTTGATATTTCTTTCATTGACAGACTGCTATAGCTTTTTGAACTGATTTTTTTTTAATTGGGGGGATTACTTTTGTGACATTGTAAGTGCTTCATCTAAATGTTCTTCACAAGCAAAATTCTAGCCCATGTTTTGATACCATTTCACTTAGTAAATGGCTACATTGTTTCTTACATTCCTATGCAGCTCTCTTTTGGTTCAGAGCAAAGTCATGAATGCTTAATAGAAATGGAACAACCCTATTTATTATAATTTCAAGATTGCAAAAATTGTGCTGCAACCAGAGTATTCTTTTTCCTGCAGCTTGGCCTCTGGTTACCATGGTTGTGACAGCATTTGACACAGTTCTTGGTGGCTAGGTTAAGGATATGTGTGAAAGCCATATGAAAAGTAATATGTTATATTTTAATCAGTGGCTTCACCATAACTCTCAATGGTGCTCCCTAGACAAGCACCATGACCTGACCTTCAAAGGCTGAATAGCTTCTCTCTCAATCTATTCAGTTTTGACATCTCTGACCAATACAATATGGAAAGAAGTTAGCAGCAACTGTAATGGCATGTGATCTCAGTTTGGCCAGTGGAATGAATGGACAGATGGAGATGTTTCTCAGAATTTATAGTGCACAGACAATTGCAAATGAGGAGTCACTGGGCCCTCATGGATGACAGTACTGTAGCAGGTGCCAGCTGAGTCTGGGACTGGAGTGGGAGAAAAAGGGAAAAGGGGCTCACTGGGGAGAGGAAATGGGCTCCACCTAATAGAGGAGACCATTTTGCTTCTCTCATATTTCTGAGACAATTCATATTCATATAATCCACAAAGTCCAATGCTATACTCCCTTCTCTTAGCTTCATCAGAATGTGTTACATATGGTCAAGAAAGCCTCGTTTAGAACAAATTTTTTCCCACATTTTGGACCATTATAAAATAAGTGTTAAGAGTTGTGGGAGGTGCATACTATTTAATGTTTCAGGTCATTAGTTCTTAACCTGATGATAACATGGAAAAGTCTGGGGCATTTCAAAGTTAGTGGAGAAGAGTCTATAACATTGGTGGTAAGTCTGTGAGCTATGGAAACAGCTTGAATTTGCCTCCTTAAGATGTTTTAATCCTTCGTTTTCTCATATTGGTCTGTGATGCAAAGTCTTTGTGTTGGCCTCATTGGCCCCCAGCTAGGGAGCCTTGAGCTAAAATCTAGGTTTGGGTTTTATGGGTTGTGAATCCCTTGACAAGACATTCAAAAGTTCGAATAAATGTTGAGCATATTCATGAAAAGATTTTCATAGCTTTAAGCAAATCATCAGAGATAATTTTAAAAAGGAGCTTAAAAAAATAGCTACTAAAAAATTGCCTTTCATTTTTTTCTGCCTTCAGCAGTTAAGTGGCTTTTTACACTTCCCTTTTTCTTTTGATACTTTCTACTAAGATTGCTTTCAGGAAATGACTTCATATTTGTCATTAACACTTTATTAGTGTTACTTCTCAGGAACAATTGCTCTTTTTTGTTTCATTTCTGATTGTGGAGCTAAAAATGTCATTGCCTTTTTAAGGACTACCAAGCTTTAGGATGTGAGAGAGGTGGTACTTTGGGTGGGAAAATTTTCTAGATTGGTTGAAATCATACAACCACATTCTAGGAGACTATAGAATTATAAAACCCACACAATTTTATTTTTCAAGATGTTGAGAAAGCATCTTGGTTTTGTGAAAAAGTGCTGGGCTTGGAGCTGGCTAATTTTGGCTTTATTTCCTGGATCCACCAATTACTAGTAGTGAGACTGTGGGTAATATATTTAATCTGAGTTTCACTGTCATCATCTATAAAATGGAAGCTAATAATACTTCCATTACTGGGTTGTGAGGATTAGTAGTAATTTATGTAGTACTCTTTACCACTCAATAGATGGTTGCTACGACAGATGGAAATGCATTGGGAAAGCAATATGGTAAGGAAGAAAAACGGCTACAACAGTGAAAGTAATAAGCTTTAATAATGTTTTACATACATTGTTTAAGTCTCACAACAACACAGTTACTGCTTCCATTTCACAGAAGAAAAACTGAGGCAGAAGTGGCTCAGCAACTGGCTAAAAGCTATTCAGCTGACAGTTGGTGGAGCAGGTGAAATCAGTGAGCAGTCTCCAGAGCCCACCCTTTAACTTCCAGTCCAGACTATCTACCCTCATTATGATGACAGACATGGGTGTGAGGTGTATACATTTGAGAATTTTTAGCTTTGATGACATTTGATTTTGTATTTTTGTGATGGCTAGCAATGTAAATCCATTAATATGCTCAACATTATCTTACCCATAAGTTTTGTCCTGATATTAAAACAGGAGTTTCCCCTTAATACTTGCTTTTCAGTTTAGTGAACAAAAAACCAAAAAACCCAACTTATTTGAAGTCTGTTATGTCCAGGCATTGTACTTAGCTCATTAGCCTCATAGAGCTCACAGTCTAGATGAAGAAACACATGCAGAAACAGATCATTTAAATATACATATAGTAGGGGAAAAACATAAATTTATCTTGGTTGCTATGGGAATATAAGGAAGGGGACCTTTGATCAACCTGGGGAAACAGGGGTGCTTCCTAGAGGAGATGATCATAGTATGTGTTGATGAGTAGGTGAGAACCAGCCAGACTAGGGAAAGTGGAGAGGGGGTACGGTACTTAGCAGAAAGAATAGCAAGGGCAAAATCATGGAGGCAGAAAACAGCATGGGACATGGGAGGTGAGATAAGTGGAGGGCGGAACTGCAAGCAACTGGGCTTTGCCAGACATGGATGGACATGGGGCACAGCAGGAAGGTGCGACACAGGGCATGGACTCACACACCCCCCTCACTGAATAGTCTGGTTGGTTGGCTGTCATTCTGTAGAGATGGGAACTAAAGAAGAATTAAGAAGGAATGAAATGGTCAGATCTCCCTCTGTCTCCACTGTGGAGAATGGAGAGGTGATGGGGACAGGGTTTATTTCTTGGATACCCTTTTATCAACCAGTATCCCTTGTGGAAGCTTTTCATTTTCTTATTATATTTTTCCTTTCTTTTCTCTCCCTGGCTTTTGTTTCTACAATCCAGTGGGGAGATCAGAATTTAATAACTAAATGTAGTAACTTATGATAGCTTCTGCCTCTTCCATTCTTTTCTCAATCCTTCTGTATGTTTAATCTGATTTATTCAAACTTCCATTTGGTAGTTATGTCTGAGTGAGTCTCATTCTCTGACTATCCCTGGAGACCTGGCTTATGTAAACTTAGGGTCCTGGGCTTTACCTGATATTCTGATAGAATTCTCCCAGAAGTAGAATAAGAATCCCCCAAATCCCAAATCTGAAAATTGTCTGTATTGTTTGCAGGAAAGCCTAGAAAAATATCGAAGCCAAAGAACTTAGGAGAGTAATGTGAGGAGATAAGAGAGAGAATCTGTTCTTCATAAATAGAAAGCCTATGTTCCCTAGAGTGGAGAAGGTGAAGTGGGGCAATTTATACATAAAACTCATAGTTAGTAAAGCTCACAGTTGTCTTCTCAGTTGTCTTCCTTAATCACACAAAGGCACACATGGAAAAGCATCCCCCTTGCACAATTCAGTTCTGCATAGTGGAGCAGTGATTCTCAAGGCGGATGAAGGGTACAATCAAAACCAGCTCTGGGTCTTTTTCAAACAGAGAATTTTGTGAAAACTCTCCCACTGCCCACATCTCCCACACTCCCACTCCCCACATTGAAAGTTACCAACAAAGTGAGATACAACTGCTGATATGGATGTGCCACATCCCTTAAGTGCATCTGGGTAAATAAAAAGTTGAGAACAACTGTAGACATCCTCTGGTGGTGTATGCTGTGGTGTGCAGGGAAACCTACCAAAAACCAGGCATGATTATGCAAAGCTGGCAGCCATGTGTTTCCCAGTTCCCCACTGTCAGCTGTGTTTTCTTTTGTGACAAAGAAGTAGTGACTTACAGTGGGTCATAAATCTAAGGCTGTTCTCTTATCAGCATTCAGAAGGCAAGGACTATGTCTTATTTATCTTTCTATTCCCACTGCCTTGCACAGTGCCTGATACAGAACAATTGCCCAACAAATGAACTGCAAAATGAATGAAAAATTATCTTGAGAGGGTAGTGAGCTAAAAGGCAAAGATTTTATAGACTTCCAAATCTTCAAAACACTGCATTTTCCTACCCAAATGTTTGAATTGGGCCTTTTATATGTTAAGTATTTGGCTTATTTGGTAATTATTGTTCTGTTACCTGACACTTAGAAAACCTAGCATTATGAATAAAACTAATTTGAGGTCTCTCAGCAACTGTTGATTTTCAATACTTTTCTTCCCTGCAACAAATAATACTCTTTAGGGCATATACTTCCTCGCCATGGTTTTTTAAAATTTATCCTGATGAACTAAACAACAATAATTTGACAGTGAAGACATTTAAATCATGCACTTTAGTGCAATTCCCAGAGCTAGAGAAAACAGGCCACTGTGATTGAAGCAATGGATTGAATCTCTACTGCCAAGATGGCAGCTGAAATATAACAGGCTTACAGCTGTCAGCCACACCTAGAGGTCTGCACGCAAAGGGTAAGCATGTCAGCGATGGAAATAGAAAGCTGGGTGGTTACCTGAAATTCTTGCATTGTTCCTAGTGGCTTATAAAGACTAAGGGAAATCTGTTTAGTATTTGTAATGGAGCTGTGTAAATGTACTGCTTGCGTCCTGGGTATTATTGCTATTTTTTATATGTGCTGTGTTAGATTTTTAAACACATACCTCTGAAATCAAAACCAGCATTATATTTCTCAATCTATGATGTTTACATGATTTTGTTCAAATCATTCTTAAAAACACACAATCTGTGAGAAATGGCTTCCCACATCCCCAAAGCTTTTAAGCATGGGTTTTCAGAATTTTCTTTAATGACTGATTTGATTTTTCTTCTTATTCTGTATGCTACAGTTGATTCAGGGCAAAAGTATTTTGAATTTCCCATTCCATGTCAGAATAGCCCTGAAATAATATAATACTTTATAGGATGAAGCTGTTGTTCATGTTTCCATAACTTCTGTTAGAGAATGCATCTGGATCCATTCAACCATGTTCAATGTTTTTAAATGCCAAATAAGAGCTTCAGAAGAGCCCCTTGAGGAAGGAGAGATGACATTTGCCGAGCTCTGCTCATATCAACTCAGGAAGAAGAATATATCTGGCAATACATTTATCCTGATAAACGTGATGATAGGAAAGTTTTTGTTTAAGCAGTGGCAGCATGTATTTACTGCTACATCTATATACGGGCTGTCAGGTCACATAAAACAGGCCATAACAGAAGACAGTTGCAGGGAATAGGTTATGTAATGAGATCAAGCCAATCAAAGTCTGGCATCCAGCTGTAATTCTACTAACAGTGTGGGGAGTCTGCTTATCCACCCAAGTCAAGGATATATTTCTTTTTCTTTTTGATCACTGTTCATGAAATTACATTGTTATCCCCTTCAACTGTTCAGTGAGCCACTAGAAAGAAGAATAAAATGTATAAAAAATGGGAGGAAAAGGAGAAAGGCCTCAGGCTATAGAATTTATAGCTGGAGAACTCAAGATTTTTATGCAGGTAAATTTCCTAAATAGAAAAGGACCACAGAGTCTTGAACTATTCAGAAATAAATATGCTGTTTTAAGTTTATGATGCTCACAAAACCCCACGGTATTGTAACTCTCATTCTGACAAATACAAGGCACTAGTCTTTAGAACAGCCTGAAAAATCATTCAAATGAGGGAGATATCAAAAACTACTGAAGCAGAGATTCCTTAAGTGTAAGTTAGTAGGTTTTCAATCACTTTAGTTTCACAATTTGACATTATTAAGGCTAATATATAGGTGCCTGCCAGCACAGCTACCATTAGGAATCTATCAGTATTTCCATTATAAATCCCATTTTTCAGGAGTTAATAACTTGGTCATAAAAATTTACTGCAGGCTGAAATCAGGTCTTGAAGGAAAATCTCTTTCCTTAATCCCAGCAGAAGAGTTTGCTCGTGTTTCTGATGCTAAGATAGAGACCAGAAAAGGTAGAGTATGTATAAACTTTCATTTCTGAAAATTTAGCATCAATCCTGGTGCTGTCAGACGTGGTGATATGTGCTGGTATTTTGTTTGTTGGCTTGCTTTTTCTTCTTCTCTCCCCACCCCCTCCTCCACCTACTCCCCTTTCTTTTTTGTATCTTGGTCCTAAGTGGAAGTTTGGTCCTTCTAAAATGTTCAACATATGCATTTTGCTCAGTGGAGAAGGAGCAAGGAAGTCAGAGTTTATATAGATTCATCAGAAAATAAGCTCTGAGCTTCTTTTCCTTCTGGTTCCCTATAATCTTTTCAGCACTGAAATGCTCTGCATGGAAACATTATAAAGTTACTTCAGTAAGTAGGGAAAGCTATAAACTGTTACTTTGTGGCTAGGCGAGAAAATTGATCTACCATCTTACAACCTTTTTGACTATCCAGCAAAATATTTATCCACTTTCTCTGCATTTACCAAATGCATAATAACTATGAAGGGGTACCATATTAATATGGTGAAATGAGTAAGGAATTAAACAATTCAAAATTTTCTCATTGCCTAATATATTTTTTAAATTTATTTTTAAATTTTTACATTTTTTAAAATTTTATTTTCTTTATTTTTTAATACAGCAGGTTCTTATTACTCAACAGTTTTATACACATCAGTGTATACATATCAATCCCAATCTCCCAATTCATCACACCCCCTCCCCCAACCCCTGCCGCTTTCCCCACTTGGTGTCCATACGTTTGTTCTCTACATCTGTGTCTCAATTTCTGCGCTGCAGACTGGTTCATCTGTACCATTTTTCTAGGTTCCACATATATGCATTAATATACGATATTTGTTTTTCTCTTTCTGACTTACTTCACTCTGTATGACAGTCTCTAGATCTATCCAGGTCTCTACAAATGACCCAATTTTGTTCCTTTTTATGGCTGAATAATATTCCATTGTATATATGTACCACATCTTCTTTATCCGTTTGTCTGTCGATGGGCATTTAGGTTGCTTCCATGTCCTGGCTATTGTCAATAGTGCTGCAGTGAACATTGGGGTGCATGTGTCTTTCTGAATTATGGTTTTCTCAGGGTATATGCCCAGTAGTAGGATTGCTGGCTCATATGGTACTTCTGTTTTCAGTTTTTTAAGGAACCTCCATACTGTTCTCCATAGTGGCTGTATCGATTTACATTCCCACCCCAAGAGGGTTCCCTTTTCTCCACAACCTCTCCAGCATTTGTTCTTTGTAGATTTTCTGATGATGCCCGTTCTAACTAGTGTGAGGTAGTACCTCATGGTGGTTTTGACTTGCGTTTCCCTAATAATTAGTGATGTTGAGCAGCTTTTCTTGTGCTTCTTGGCCATCTGTATGTCTTCTTTGGAGAAATGTCTATTTAGGTCTTCTGCCCATTTTTGGATTGCATTGCTTGTTTTTTTAATAGTGAGCTGCATGAGCTGTTTATATATTTTGGAGATTAATCCTTTGTCAGTTGATTCGTTTGCAAATATTTTCTCCCATTCTGAGGGTTGTCTTTACGTCTTGTTTATGGTTTCCTTTGCTGTGCAAAAACTTTGAAGTTTCAGTAGGTCCCATTTGTTTATTATTGTTTTTATTTCCATTTATCTAGGAGATAGATCAAAAAAGATCTTGCTGTGATTTATGTCAAAGAGTGTTCTTCCTATGTTTTCCTCTAAGAGTTTTATAGTGTCCAGTCTTACATTTAGGTCTCTAATTCATTTTGAGTTTATTTTTGTGTATGATGTTAGGGAGTGTTCTAATTTCATTCTTCTACATGTAGCTGTCAAGTTTTCCCAGCACCACTTATTGAACAGACTGTCTTTTCTCCATTGTATATCCTTGCCTCCTTTATCATAGATTAGTTGACCATAGGTGTGTGGGCTTATCTCTGGGCTTTCTATCTTCTTCCATTGATCGGTGTTTCTGTTTTTGTGCCAGTACCATATTATCTTGATTACTATAGCTTTGTAGTATAGTCTGAAGTCAGGGAGTCTGATTCCTCCAGCTCCATTTTTTTCCCTCAAGACTGCTTTGGCTATTCGGGGTCTTTTGTGTCTCCATACAAATTTTAAGATTGTTTGTTCTAGTTCCGTAAAAAGCGCCATTGGCACTTTGATAGGGATTGCATTGAATCTGTAGATTGCTTTGGGTAGTATAGTCATTTTCACAATATTGATTCTTCCAGTCCAAGAACATGGTATATCTCTCCATCTGTTGGTATCATCTTTAATTTCTTTCATCAGTGTCTTATAGTTTTCTGCGTAAAGGTCTTTTGTCTTCTTAGGTAGGTTTATTCCTAGGTGTTTCATTTTTTTGTTGCAGTGGTAAATGGGAGTGTTTCCTTAATTTCTCTTTCAGATATTTCATCATTAGTGTATAGGAATGCAAGAGATTTCTGTGCATTAACAAATTCATAGATTAGCTCGAGTAGTTTTCTGGTGGCATCTTTAGGATTCTCTATGTATAGTATCATGTCATCTGCAAACAGTGACAGTTTTACTTCTTCTTTTCCAATTTATATTCCTTTTATTTCTTTTTCTTCTCTGATTGCTGTGGCTAGGACTTCCAAAAGTATGTTGAATAATAGTGGTGAGAGTGGACATCCTTGTCTTGTTCCTGATCTTACAGGAAATGCTTTTCAGTTTTTCACCATTGAGAATGATGTTTGCTGTGGGTTTGTCGTATATGGCCTTTATTATGTTGAGGTAGGTTCCTTCTATGCCCACTTTCCAGAGAGTTTTTGTCATAAATGGGTGTTGAATTTGTTGAAAGCTTTTTCTGCATCTATTGAGACGATCATACGGTTTTTATTCTTCAATCTTTTAATATGGCGTATCCCATTGATTTGCGTATATTAAAGAATCCTTGCATCCCTGGGATAAATCCCACTTGATCATGGTGTATGATCCTTTTAATGTGTTGTTGGATTCTGTTTGCTAGTATTTTGTTGAGGATTTTTGCATCTATATTCATCAGTGATATTGGTCTGTAATTTTCTTTTTTCGTAGTATCTTTGTCTGGTTTTGGTATCAGGGTGATGGTGGCCTCATAGAATGAGTTTGGGAGTGTTCCTTCCTCTGTAATTTTTGGGAAGAGTTTGGGAAGGATAGGTGTTAGCTCTTCTCTAAATGTTTGATAGAATTCACCTGTGAAGCCATCTGGTACTGGACTTTTGTTTGTTGGAAGATTTTTAATCACAGTTTCAATTTCATTACTTGTGATGGGTCTGTTCACATTTTCTATTTCTTCCTGGTTCAGTCTTGGAAGGTTATACCTTTCTAAGAATTTGTCCATTTCTTCCAGGTTGTCCATTTTATTGGCATAGAGTTGCCTGTAGTAGTCTCTTAGGATGCTTTGTATTTCTGCGGTGTCTGTTGTAACTTCTTCCTTTTAATTTCTAATTTTATTGATTTGAGTCCTCTCCCTCTTTTTCTTGATGAGTCTGGCTAAGGGTTTATCAGTTTTGTTTATCTTCTCAAAGAACCAGCTTTTAGTTTTATTGATCTTTGCTATTGTTTTTTTTGTTTCTATTTCATTTATTTCTGCTCTGATCTTTATGATTTCTTTCCTTCTGCTAACTTTGGGTTTTGTTTGTTCTTCTCTCTCCAATTCCTTCAGGTGTAAGTTTAGATTGTTTATTTGAGATTTTTCTTGTTTCTTGAGGCAGGCTTGTATAGCTATAAACTTCCCTCTTAGAAATGCTTTTGCTGCATCCCATAGGTGTTGGATCATCGTGTTTTCATTGTCATTTGTGTCTAGGTATTTTTTGATTTCCTCTTTGATTTCTTCCGTGATCTCCTGGTTATTTAGTAACATAGTGTTTAGCCTCCATTTGTTTGTTTTTTTCCTTGTAATTGATTTCTAATCTCATACTGTTGTGGTATGAAATGATGCTTGATATGATTTCAATTTTCTTAAATTTACTGAGGCTTGATTTGTGACCCAAGATGTGATTTATCCTGGAGAATGTTCCATGTGTGCTTGAGAAGAAAGTGTAATCTGCTGTTTTTGGATGTAATGTCCTATAAATATCAATTAAATCTATCTGGTCTATTGTGTCATCTGTTTCCTTATTTACTTTCACTTTGGATGATCTGTCCATTGGTGTAAGTGGGGTGTTAAAGTCCCCCACTATTATTGTGTTACTGACTATTTCCTCTTTTATAGCTGTTAGCAGTTGCCTTATGTATTGAGGTGCTCCTGTTTTGGGTGCATATATATTTATAATTGTTATATCTGCTTCTTGGATTGATCCCTTGATCATTATGTAGTGTCATTCCTTGTGTCTTGTAACATTCTTTATTTTATTTATTTATTTATTTATTTATTTTTGCGGTACGCAGGCCTCTCACTGTTGTGGCCTCTCCTGTTGTGGAGCACAGGCTCCGGACACGCAGGCTCAGCGGCCATGGCTCACGGACCCAGCCACTCCGCGACATGTGGGATCTTCCCGGACCGGGGCACAAACCGGTTTCCCCTGCATCGGCAGGCAGACTCTCAACCACTGCACCACCAGGGAAGCCCCATTCTTTATTTTAAAGTGTATTTTATTTGATATGAGTATTGCTACTCCAGCTTTCTTTTGATTTCCATTTGCATGAAATATCTTTTTCCATCCCCTCACTTTCAGTCTGTATGTGTCCCTAGGTCTGAAGTGGGTCTCTTGTAGACAGCATATATATGGGTCTTGTTTTTGTATCCATTCAGCAAGCCTGTGTCTTTTGGTTGGAGCATTTAATCCGTTCACATTTAAGGTAATTATTTATATGTATTTCCTATGACCATTTTCTTAATTTTTTTGGGTTTGTTTTTGTAGGTCCTTTTCTTCTCTTGTATTTCCCACTTAGAGAAGTTTCTTTACCATTTGTTGTAGAGCTGGTTTGGTGGTGCTGAATACTCTTAGCTTTTGCTTGTCTGTAAAGCTTTTGATTTCTCCGTCGTATCTGAATGAGATCCTTGCCGGGTAGAGTAATCTTGGTTGTAGGTTCTTCCCATTCATCGCTTTAAGTATATCATGCCACTCCCTCTGGTTTGTAGAGTTTCTGCTGAGAAATCAGCTGTTAACCTTATGGGAGTTCCCTTGTATGTTATTTGTCATTTTTCCCTTTCTGTTTTCAAAAAGTTTCCTTTGTCTTTAATTTTTGCCAATTTGATTACTGTGTGTCTCAGTGTGTTTCTCTTTGGGTTTATCCTGTATGGGAGTTGCTGCACTTCCTGGACTTGGGTGGCTATTTCCTTCCCCATGTTAGGGAAGTTTTTGACTATAATCTCTTCACATATTTTCTCTGGTCCTTTCTCTCTCTCTTCTCCTTCTGGGACTCCTATAATGCGAATGTTGTTGCATTTAATGTTTTCCCAGAAGTGTCTTAGGCTGTCTTCATTTCTTTTCATTCTTTTTTCTTTATTCTGTTCCCCAGCAGTGAATTCCACCATTTTGTCTTCCAGGTCACTTATCCGTTTTTTTGCCTCAGTTATTTTGCTGTTGATTCCTTCTAGTGTAGTTTTCATTTCAGTTATTGTATTGTTCATCTCTGTTTGTTTGTTCTTTACTTCTTCTAGGTCTTTGTTAAACATTTCTTGCATCTTCTCAATCTTTGCCTCCATTCTTTTTCCGAGGTCTTGGATCATCTTCACTATCATTATTCTGAATTCTTTTTCTTGAAGGTTGCCTATCTCCACTTCATTTAGTTTTTCTGGGGTTTTGCTTTGTTCTTTCATCTGGTACATAGCCCTCTGCCTCTTCATCTTGTCTGTCTTTCTGTAATTGTGGTTTTTGTTCCACAGGCTGCAGGATTGTAGTTCTTCTTGCTTCTGCTGTCTGCCCTCTGCCCTAGTATCTTTTAGACCTAGCTTAATTTCTTTTTTTTTTTTTTAAACATCTTTATTGGGGTATAATTGCTTTACAATGGTGTGTTAGTTTCTGCTTTATAACAAAGTGAATCAGCTATACATATACATATGTTCCCATATGTCTTCCCTCTTGCGTCTCCCTCCCTCCCACTCTCCCCATCCCACCCCTCCAGGCTGTCACAAAGCACCGAGCTAATATCCCTGTGCCTTGTGGCTGCTTCCCCCTAGCTATCTACCTTACTACGTTTGTTAGTGTGTGTATGTCCATGACTCTCTCTCGCCCTGTCAAAACTCACCCTTTCCCCTCCCCATATCCTCAAGTCCGTTCTCCAGTAGGTCTGCGTCTTTATTCCTGTCTTACCCCTAGGTTCTTCATGACATTTTTTTCCCTTAAATTCCATATATATGTGTTAGCATACGGTATTTGTCTTTTTCTTTCTGACTTACCCTAGCTTAATTTCTTTTAGGGCCTAGCTCTCTGGGCATATTATGACACACAAAACCTAGTCTATTCTTGGGCCAAACTATTTTTTCTGTAGTTATGTACAACTGAAAGTCCCTCTTTTTTCCTGGGAGAAAAATAGTCAACAGTCATCATAGACCACCAAACTATTCAAGATGTTGTGGAACTACTTTCCATGAAGGTTTAAAGACAATGAATAGAAAGAAAGAAAGATAAAGCACTCAGATTTAACATTGAGAAATAAGTGCAAGATTATCCCAACATTCTGTACTATTTTAGTGAATTTGGTGGAAGAATTAAGGAATTGCTGGTATATACTGATTTCTAGAAGGATAAGCATTCTCATTTCCAACCCAAAGCTTTCCATTGGTGTGCATAAAATTTTGACTTGTGTGTTCCTACTATCTCCACCGTCTAGTGCCTGGCCCTGACTTATAAGGGTTTCTTTTTTTTTGCATATCTGTTGCTATTATGTCTCACCTTGCTCCCCTCGGCACTTCCTAGCTAACCTGGCAAGCATCCCTTGAGTTTCAAAAGGTGAGGGATCTCATATGCCTTGCTGCCCCCTATTGGTGACCAAAGACAGTCTTAGATTTTTTAAATTAATGCCTATATTTGAGAGGTACTTCCTATGGAAGCTTTTTATAAAGTTTTAAAAAATTATATAAATATTATATGATGATTTTATTTATAATTAATGGCTTTATTTTTTAAATGTTTATTTTGACTTAGTTTTCTTCATAAATTTATAAGGAATTTCTTCAGTTCATGTCATGATCTTTTTCTAAAATTGGCACTGCATAACTGAAAGTGCAAGGCAAAGTTTTCTATCATCATTGCACAAAGATTTTCTTTCTTTGTACATTTAAACGAAGGAATTGATTTCTTATGGTTTTGAATGTAGTTCTTTAAATTGAAAACATACATATTGGATTTGCGTATTGCTTCCTCAAAATGGGTTTCTTTTTTGTTTTGTTTTAATGTTGTATTAGCCTATTTGGGCTGCCATCAAAATATGCCATGGACTCGGTGGCTTAAACACAGAAATTTATTCTCATAGTTCTTGAGGCTGGAAGTCCCAGGTCAGAGTCTGGCAGGGTCAGCTTCTGGTGCGAACTCTCTTCCCAGCTTGATATCCTTAAAATGGTAGAGGGAGAGAGCGCTAGTGACTTTCCTCTTCTAATAAGATCACCAGCCCTATTGGGTTAGGACTCCATCCTATGACCTCATTTAACCTCTATCACCTCCTCACAGGCCCCTTCTCCAAATGCAGTTACATAGGGAGTTAGGGCTTCAACATGTGAATTTGGAGGTGGGGGACACAAACAGAAAATTGTTGATATGTGAATTTTAATAATCCAACTTATTTTTTAATTAATCAATCAAATTATTATTTTTAAAATCACATACCATGGGCTAAGAGTAAATGAGAATGGGATTGGTATTAGAATAATAAGGCATTACCCTCACCATGGTGAACTGATAACACAGTTAAGAAAATGAATTAAAATCAGACTAAAACAAGGAAAAATGATAAAAGTGCAAAGTACTAAATCATCATACTGTCTTTAATTACAAAAGAAGTTGTATTTGTGGGCTGGAATAACCAGAGAAGTCTGACAACTTAGTGCTTTCAGAATTTTCTTAAATCACCTGATATATTTTTACCAGGCTACTGCTGCTAACTGAAGCAGTGGGTTATGTGTCTTGGGCTGAATGAAGCATGCCACAGAATCATTGATGTTGGGCTAAAAAACCCAAAACTCTTCCTTCTTTTGTTTCTTTATTTGTTTGACTGCCTGTTGAGTCCAGAACAATTTCAGAGCATCCAGTGGAGCCCCTAACCATTCCAGAGAGCAAGAGATTGGACACACTGATTGGTTTGAAAACCTTGATATCTAATTTTCTCTGTGGCTTCTCTGTAAGTTCAACTCAATAGTTCATTTATTTATTCCTCCAACCATAGGGAAAACAAGCCTGAAAACACCAGTTCATAACACTAAATTATGAATGTTAAAGACACGCACAGCTCTACCTACCAGCAACACCTATGGGCAGAGCCTGTCATACCGTGGACACTGACATATTTCTAATTGTACCATTTCTTATCAAGTAAACATCCTGGGTTGATCAGAAAAACAGAAAATATCGCCATGATCAAAATAAATCTATAATTTAAGCTGGATTTTCTACCACTATCAGGCAAAAGGTTGTTTAAAAAAAAAGTTGTGCTGTAAATCACATCTCATTTTGCAGAATCTGGTATGAAGGAAAAATTGTGTGTTTGAAATTTGTCCCTGAATTTATCTCTAATTTCAAAATCATTTTCCTTCTTCTGTGAAGCCTATCCCCAGCCCAGGTTACTGCATTTCCCTTGTGCTCTCACTTCTGCTCTCCTCCATTTATCAAAGCAAAGTATCTGCTAACAGTCATGTAAAACCTGGTATGAATTTAAGTCATGGTGTTATCTCTCTTCAGGGGATTTATAATTTTGGATTTATCTATAATTCTGGAATAAATGCCTTTGACTCCTGCAAAAGAAGCTTTATGTATGAGCATAGTAAAGAGAGGTGTTTTTGGAGTTGGGGACTTTCTGTTACTGTTGAAATCACACAAAGAGCTAGCAGTCAACTTTATTGAGAAGATTGGTATCTAAATTGTAAAATTATCTCAAAGTTAGGGATTTATGTAAAATGCAAGGTCAGAATTACAATGAAGGGACATATTACTTAAGTATTTTGGAGATGAGAAAATGAAACTAGCATTTATTGGGTATCATATGCCAGGAAATGTGCCAGGCATCCTCACATTTCTTTAGCTCATTTAAAGCACTTCTGTAAATTCTTCACCCCATTTTACCATCAAGGAAACAAAGTTCTGGAGGTTAAGTTTCACAGATATCCTGCAGCTAGCAAATAATGGAACCATGTCTCCCTGGCTTCAAAGTCCATTATCTTGGTATAGGAAAGAAAAGTTGTCAAAATACGTGACACTTAAACATGTGATTTATTTTGCTCTATTAAAAATTTGCTTTGAACATTTTGAATTAAACTCCTTTAATCACAGGATAACATGTACTTTGTACCATACCACCTTGCTGGCTTTTAGTATGCAGAGCCAAGATGAATTTTCTTCAAAAATTTTTTCAATTTATTTCTTCTATCAGAAACTGTCAATAATAGAGGATGGTGAGGCTGTAATGCAGAAATTACAAGGTTATCCAAGACCTGCCTCATATGTAGTTGGCATATGTTGCTCTCCAACTAACCTATGGATATGAATATTTCTGTACTAATTGAAAGTAAGCTAGCCAAAGTCAACCTACACAATCATATGGGTGGAATAATCATATAATTTGAACCAAAAATTGGGACACATCAACAGACTGAATATTTGAAATTATGACTATTACATTATATCTAGAGTATATGGTTAGCTTATTAAGGGTTAGGGGGCTAATTTTGTATTTTTTCTCAATTAAATTTAACTGTAGATTCACTTGAGAATGTGTTTTAATGCTTTACTGAATGAATCTACCCACTTTTACATTTTTTTGAGAAATAAAGAAAAAAATTAGGTGGTAAACAGAATCTATTACTAAAGTCATGTATATGAACCAAGGCCAGTTTGAAGCTGCATTTTTGTGCAAGGAAGCCCATTTTGTTTATTGCTTTCCAAAAATTTAAAAATATTAAGTGTGATTATTTTTCCAAACTTTTTAAGGTTACATTAAATCAATATAAATAATAACAATAAAGCTTGCTAACTTAAAAATGTGGGTTTTTTAGGTGTATGCTTTAGATTGGATTATTAATTAACTTTTGAATTGGAAACATTAATCTACAAAAGCAATAAAAAGTGTATTTTAACTCTTATTCTATCTAATATGATGATAATATAGGCTCTTTGCTTTTACTATTTTCCCCTCTGGTTACCTGTCCTTTTTTTTTGTTTTTTGTTTTTTTTTAGGTTTCCCATATTCATTACTGAGCTACACATTGAGCAGTGGTGAGGAAAGATCAAGAAAAGAGAAGAGAGCCATTCCATTTCTCCCATCAAACACAGGCAGCTGTTCCAGACAGTAGTGATATTCTGATACGGTAAGACACAATTGACCTTAATAGCATAAGTGTGTGCCACTTCATATGTGAGGCTCCTTATAGACCCAGCTTGGTTCTTCTCCAGTGTCTTCTCTTGGAGTTGTACCTGATTGTATTACCAGTTTTCATTTGAATCCATGGGGGAATGGGACGATTTTGCTTTTGTTTCTTGGCCAGGAATCACTTGATCCTGAAAGTGTTGTGAGAAGACATGGTAAGGAGGAAATTCAACTGCACATAGGATGGCAGACAAGAGAAAAGATCCCTTCTGGTTACCTGTCCTTGAGTAATCCTTTCTGCTTGTAATTATCATGACCAGAGATTGGATAGGAAAATAAAATAGGAATTACTCGGGGCTTAATCTGTCCTTGCATATGATGGTGGTGGGGAAATAAGTTGAAAAAGGTACATAATGTGGTACTTGGGTTTTCTAAGGGCTCATTTATATACTATTTATATTCCCAATTTGGCATAAAAAATTGAGGCTCTGATGATGTAATTTATAAAATTGATACATGGTACTATAAAAGATGGTTTCATAAAAATGTATTTTAAAACGTAATGACAAAACATTCTGGCTATCTTTAAAAAATAGACTTTGACTGATTTGGAAGTGCCCAGGTCACTTTAAAGAGAATCTTTATTAGTCTATAGAAAGTAATGTTTATAACAGCTTGAAACTCAAAGGAAAGGGAACTTGGGGAGAAGCATGTTCAATAATTTCCAAGGTAACATGGATACATACTGTGTATGCTCCTTTCATCTCATTTCTTACTGCCACAGCCTTTCAAGGAAGAAAATAATATATTATTCATGGAAAAAATGTGTAAAGAAGGCAGTATAAGAAAGGCATACTTGAGAACTAATTGAAGTGCTCATGAGGCAAGTTAATGCTTTTTTGCCAATAACTTGTGTGTACAGATAGGTTAAAAGGATTTTGAAGCCCTCTCTGAATCTGCCCCTTCCACACCCAAACTGGGATACATTTACTGAGAAAACAAGGATCTGGCATTTTAAAAACATTAAAAATATTTTATGTGAGTTATTTTTTACTTAGCACAGTAGTAGAAAGTCAAGATTAATTCATCAGTATATAGTCACCTTAAAAATGTGCAGGGCACTTCGATGGCCTCAATGGCCAGTAGAAGGTAATAAGTCAAAATGGGGAGGGAGCAGGCTGTGTACAAAGTTGGCTCTAAACTCTCTTTTGCTGTGGTGCAGTTTTTGTGGACTGGATGGCTGAGAGATTCAACAGAGAGAAAGAAATCATCACCAGGATCAACAGAGATAGGAACAGGGGAAACTTGGAAAGCTGTTGTGACAAAGTCAGTGATAAGAAGCCAGATCCCTGGGGTGGGTATCTGATCATGAAGCAGGGAACAGCATGTCATTAAGAATTTGATCAAGATTGAATAACTTCTGGCGATTTACTTACAAAATGACTCTTGCAGCCCTGGAGCATGGTACTCTTGCATGAACCACTGAAAAGTATCATTACAAAATATAAAATAAATTTTTTTATAAAGAAGAAAAAATTAAAATGATCTTTGCCAAGTATACAGGTGAAAATAATATATAACTTTTTTGTTGGCTTACTAGTAAAACTGAATTATTTTCCATACTTTTAAAATTTTTACTATTTTTTCCCTGTCCACTGAATTTGGTGCCTTAATTTTAGTAAATATAATTTACCTCTTGTTTACTGATCATATATTACATGTAAAGCAGGGTGCCAATGTTTTGGAGAGGGGGCTGTGGAGAAATAAAAGAAATGACAAATCCCTTCTCTTAAAGCCATATACTGGGTTGGGGAGAACAGCTTGTGCAGAATAATATGACAGAAGTAAGGAAAGGAATGTGGATTGGGAAAACGGGACAGCTACATGTAAAAAAACGAAATTAGAACACTAACACCATACACAAAAATAAACTCAAAATGGATCAGAGATCTAATGTAAGGCCAGATACTATAAAACCCTTAGAGGAAAGCATAGGCAGAATACTCTTTGACATTAATCGTAGCAATATCTCTTTTGATCCACCTCCTAGAGTAATGAAAATAAAAACAAAAGTAAGCAAATGGGACCTAATTAAACTCAAAAGCTTCTGCACAGCAAAGGAAACCATAAACAAAACAAAAAGAGAACCCACAGAATTGGAGAAAATATTTGCAAACAAAGCAACCAACAAGGGATTAATCTTCAAAATATACAAACAGTTCATGCAACTCTATGTCAAAAAAACAAACAATCCAATCAAAAAATGGGCAGAAGACCTAAATAGACATTTCTCCAAAGAAGGTATACAGATGGCCAAAAAGCACATGAAAAGATGCTCAACATCACTAATTATCAGAGAAATGCAAATCAAAACTACAATGAGGTTTCACCTCACACTGGTCAGAATGGCCATCATCAAAAAGTCTACAAACAATAAATGCTGTAGAGAGAGGGTGTGGAGAAAAGGGAATCCTCCTACACTGTTGGTGGGAATGTAAATTGGTACAACTACTATGGAGAACAGTATAGAGGTTCCTTAAAAAACTAGAAATAGAACTACCATATGATCCAGCAGTCCCCCTCCTGGGCATATATCCAGAGAAAACCATAATGCAAAAGGATACTTGCACCCCAGTGTTCATTGCAGCACTATTTACAACAGCCAAGACATGGAAGCAACCTAAATGTCCATTGACAGATGAATGGATAAAGAAGATGTGGTACATATATACAATGGAATACTACTCAGCCATAAAAAAGAATGAAATAATGCCATTTGCAGCCACACAGATAGACTTAGAGATTATCATACTAAGTGAAGTAAGTCAGACAAAGACAAATATCATATGTTATCACTTATATGTGGAATCTAAAAAAAAAGTACAAATGAACTTATTTACAAAACAGAAATAGAGTCACAGATGTAGAAAACAAATTTATGGTTACCGGGGAGGTGGGAGGAGGGAGGGATAAATCAGGAGCTTGGGATGAACTTACACACACTACTATACATAAAATAGATAACTAATAAGGACCTACCATATAGCACAGGGAACTCTACTCAATACTTTGTAACAACCTATATGGGAAAAGAATCTAAAAAAGAGTGGATATATGTATACATATAACTGGTTCACTTGCTGTAGAGCAGAAACTAACACAACATTGCATTGTAAATCAACTATACTCCAATAAAAATTTTAATAAAGAGAAAGGGATGGGGAAAGGAGGGGTAGTGTTAAATGCAGACACACTCTGGAGCAGCTAGCTTCAAGGTTCTAAACAGAACCACTGGTGAGTGGAACTCACACACCTCCTTTGAGTTCTGTTTGAGTGGTCAATGTTGGAGAAATATCTTTGGGTCTGGAGGCAGAAGAGCAGGACAGAGGGACAATCCAAGAAGCCCCCTGAGACTCAGTGAATGCTTTATAACATGTTTACTTGCTGGCTCATGAGTTGAAAATGGCAAGAAAATGTCAGGTTTGACTTCCAGTGAGATAAAACAGTGTTCTGCCAAAGAGGTCCTGTAAAGGGCTTACTTTGGGCTCCTACCTTCATTCGGGATATGTGCTCAAAGTGTATATTCCTGGGGCCACTGGCTGAAGGTCTTTCCATTTTAGGGAAAGCAAAATGTAGAGAAGACATTTTTTTTTTTTTGCAGTACGGGGGCCTCTCACTGTTGTGGCCTCTCCCGTTGCAGAGCACAGGCTCCGAACGCGCAGGCTAAGCGGCCATGGCTCACGGGCCCAGCCACTCTGCAGCATGTGAGATCTTCCCGGACCGGGGCACGAACCCGTGTCCCCTGCATTGGCAGGCGGACTCTCAACCACTGCGCCACCAGGGAAGCCCGGGAAGACATTTTATCGTATGTTGTACCCTGCCTCTGGGTGTTGACAGTGTGTTCAGCCTTCAGCAGGGAGAGTCAAATTTGGTTATTTTTCTGCAGTCTTTGATTAATGAGCAGGACAATTCATCCCAGTCACAACCATGTTAGTGACTTTCTCAATGGTTCTCAACTGGAGAAGGAAGTCAGCAGATGGCTGGGAAATACCCACCAGCTGTTTACAGTCAGTCTGAGGCTTGTTAAGCTCGTTCTTTCAGGAATCTCATGTGGACAAGAGTAGACACCACGCTACTTTATGCACATTTTCAAAATCCCTTTTTTGCCCTTGGTTCAACTATCAAATGGTTGAATGGTTTAAGTGAAATATTTTGCAGGTCTCTCTGAGATTGGTTGGATACTTATGTGAAGACAGAAAACTATATGACAGGTTTAGTAGTGACAGCGTGGACATGAGACTTGGTATATCTGCTAAAACATGGAACTTGATCCATCTATCAATAATTCTCTGAATTAAGAATTGGATAGTGGAGAAAGCACTTAGATTCTTTTCCTGGACGTATCATTTATTTATCACCAGCGTAATTCTGGGTTTTGCAATGAACTACTCCGAATTGTAGTTTCCTTTACTCTACAAAATGGGGATTGTAAGCAGCAAGCCAGCATACTTCACTGGGTATTATAAGGATCTAAAAAGACTGCATAAATGAAAGAATTTACAAAGTATAAACATGATACAGATGTGAAGACTTACTGCCAATAAGGGGTATGTGCAGATCACCTATGATGTTCCTGACACAGCTCTAGGTTTTTGGAAGATACTGAATAGATAAAAGGTGTGGTTCCTGCCCTCAACATCTATATGGTCCAGGTAACTGAGGAGCAGCACAAGGCAGTACCTAAATCAAGACCTAAAGGGGCTGACGGAAAAGAAGTGCCATCAGAGTTTAGAGAAGAATGAGATGAGCAAGGGTTAATGTGCAGATAGACAACATTATGGAAGAGGTAGGCATTGAGTTGCACTTTAGAACAGGGAAACGGGTGAACTGAGAGGACTGAAATTAAAAGAAGCTGAAAAGGACTTAAAATTCGAAGTTCAGCCTTTTCCAAAAATGTCCTTTGCCTACTATGTTCACTGTCAAACTCCTTATTTACAAGTTAACCCCTTTCTAAACCCTAGGAATTCTTTTCTGACCCTCCCAAATGGAGCTGGTCATTCTCTCCTCTAGTGGTTCCTGTCCTCAAAAGATACACATTTACATTATTGAAAGTATCTCATTGTGTCAAAACAGTAATATAAATACCACTTGAAAAATGAGACAGACCTGGGTTCTACACCCAGTTTTACTGCTAACTGACTCTCTGACTTAGGGCAAATCATTTACCCTTCACCAGTTGAGTAAATCTTTCATCTGTAAGCTAGAAATGATAATAACAACATTATTATTCTGAGCATTAAATAAGGAATAGTGTCTCAATGAGTCCTGTGTGTAGTCCAATGATGTCCGTTGTTAACACTTCAGAAATGATGTCCGTTGTTAATTTTATGGATCTGTTGCCCTCATTGGTTAATGTGGAACTCTCATTTTGCTTTTCTTTAGATACTAGCGTCTAGCCTGGGGCCAGGCACAGAGTAGGTACCTGATAAATATTTGAACCAAAATGAGCATTCAAGATGGAGGAGGCATTTTAGGAAGTGGCAACAGCAAAATACAGAAATAGAAATAGAGATAATCTGTGTGAAAAGTAGTGAGTGTGGAAGTGGGAGGGGAGAGATAATGAAATAATTCCTCTGATCTGATGAGAGGAAAGATTTATATTGGAGAATAAATTACGCTAGATGGATTCGTGGGGCACAGATGGAGGAGGACCAGGATTTGGGTTTGATGTAGTGGGTAATAAGGAATCATAGTTTTTTGAGGAGGAGTGACATGATGAAAAATGTTGAGAAAATAGATTAAGACTTCCCTGGTTCAATAAGCAAATTATTTTTAGACTAAAAGCTATATCACTATGACCATTTATGACTATAATTTGTTGCCTTCTCACTCGATTGTAAGAGAAACAAGTCAATATTGTTCTCTTCTTTCCAAGTTTTTAAAGGAAAAAGAAACATTATTTTTCATACTTGATATGGCTGTGTGGTGAGTCTCCTTCAGATCAGTGAAAGTACTCCTCTCTGAAGACATTGAAGGGTGTCTTAACGATAATGATTAATGACTTAAAAACACCCATAAATCTTTGAGGAATGAACAAACCACTATTAGAGCCATATGTTGCCCTCACTCTTTGCATGGAACTTCTACGAAAGTTGCTAGGAGTTCAGTGGAATGATGAGGGGAAGCATATGGCCCTAGATCTGAACTAAATTAGTAACAGTATGAAAACACAGTTAAATAGTGATAATCCCCCGTGTTATCCAGCTTTTTTCCTTTTTCAGACCACCTTGTGGTGTATAGTTAACCACAAAAAAGATACTTGTTAAATGGGGAGAGCCAACCTGCGAGGAGAAACCATGTGGCATATCTTTTGAAACAAGCTGAAGAGGCAGTGACTTGGGACTTTGTTGCTCAGGACTGCCATGGAGTCATTTAGAGATCAAAAAAGAGTGTAACCTGACGACTATGCATTAGGCACTCCATCTGGCTCTGTCCCACATTGTTGCCATAGTCACCTATCTCCTAGCAACAATGAACAGCATTTTCATGTCTCTAAAGTGACAAAGCATGCAAGTGAAAAATATAGATGTAATCACAATAGGATAATAATCTGAGAGGTTATCTTATGGTCAAAGTTCACTGTGAAGATCTATATGAATCTGTGGTTTCATGATCCTCTCTCCTGTGATGGGTTTCGATAAGAAAATGCCTTGGCTCAAATTGAGGCAGCCCAACAGCTTCCTATTGAATATAAAGACTACAGATATCATTACAAAGAACATGGTAAAGGGGAAGTTTATTTTAAAAGGTGGAAAAACGCAATTATCAGTTTGAATAACCTGACAATCATTATCTAGAACTCTGGGTAGAAGGGACTGGGGATGGAAAAACCCTGGCCTTCAGTCTGGGAAGAAGGAATATTCCATCCTGACAAATTCAGGCTCAAACAGTCCATTAGCAGCCTTTGCAATGAGCAATGAGTCTCAATTGAGGTCACTAATCAGAAGCAGTAAAGAAGCTGAAATAAAGTTAAAAGGAAAAGGCTATATGCGTCATGCTTGTCTTTGAGGCAAAGTAAAAAACAAACTATGTGACACTAAGAGGATCTTTAGCTGTTTATTTCTAAATGTTTGTACCATATTTCAAATAATCTTTATTTAAATATTCTGCCAATAGAAATCCATTGAGATACCAGCCTTGTTTTTTTTAATGTCACAGCATTGAATCCTAATAAACCTTGCTATTAGACTGACTCATGTGCATAAAATGAGAACTCAGAAGAGTTTAGACATCCACACAGAGGTTAGTAACAAAGAAATCAATGCCAGTTTTCATCTTTAAATGCCATTTTGTGTATTATTTACTAGTTTCATCACCTATGTTCCATGACCCACTTCCCCTTTAGAAAGAAGAATACATAGGTCTTTCCTGATTTTGTGTCAGAACGTATGCATTTGGTAAATGTCAATGAAAGATGCACACTGTGGGAAGTAGATTCAGGAATGTCTCTGAGAGATGTCACTTGAGGGTAAGTAGAGCATCAAAACAGTGTTGACTCCAGGATGAAATAAGTAATCCCCACACCTGGGCAGGCCATTACAATGTCTTTACACATTACATGCAGAGCTGAGTTTAGCTGTGTTAACTGCTTTGTCAGAAAATCCTCCTGAAATGAAATAATCATAGAAGATAGGTGAGTGCTGATTTTGTGAAATAAACAGTGATTGAGGAAAGAAGAAAAACCAGCAGGACTCAGCATGAAGCAAATTAATTCATGCTGGAGATTTACTCTCCAGAAGAAATTAAATTGCCCACTTCCTAATCAGTACAGTTCTTGGCATGCCGTTTCTTTCTCTTTCTTCCTATATTTGTTTCACGTTAGAGTTCCTTAATATTGCTTTCCATTATTTTTATTTTACTTTATTTATTTTTTGGGAGCTAGGAGATATGTGATTAAATGGATACATGGAAATTTTTTTTATGGGCTTTCATTTTACTTTTTTTTTAAACATCTTTATTGGAGTATAATTGCTTTAAAATGATGTGTTAGTTTCTGCTTTATAACAAAGTGAATCAGCTATACATATACGTATATCCCCATATCTCCACCCTCTTCTGTCTCCCTCCCACCCTCCCTATCCCACCCCTCAAGGTGGTCACAAAACACCGAGCTGATCTCCCTGTGCTATGTGGCTGCTTCCCACTAGCTATGTATTTTACATTTGGTAGTGTATATATGTCCATGCCACTCTCTCACTCTGGCCCAGCTTACCCTTCCCCATTCCCATGTCCTCAAGTCCATTCTCTACGACTGCATCTTTATTCCTGTCCTGCCCCAAGTTCTTAAGCACCATTTTTTTTTTAGATTCCACATATATGTGTAAACATAAAGTATTTGTTTTTTCTCTTTCTGACTTACTTCACTCTGTGTGACAGACTCTAGGTCCATCTACCTCACTACAAATAACTCAGTTTCGTTTCTTTTTATGGCTGAGTAATATTCCATTGTATATGTGTGCCATTTCTTCTTTATCCATTCATCTGTTGATGGACACTTAGGTTCCTTCCATGTCCTGGCTATTGTAAATAGAGCTTCAGTGAACGTTGTGGTACATGACTCTTTTTGAATTATGGTTTTCTCAGGGTATATGCCCAGTACTGGGATTGCTGGGTCATATGGTAGTTCTATTTTTCATTTTTTAAGGAACCTCCATATTCTCCATAGTGGCTGTATCAATTTACATTCCCACCAACAGTGCAAGAGGGTTCCCTTTTTTCCACACCCTCTCCAGCATTTATTGTTTGTAGATTTTTTGATGATGGCCATTCTGACTGGTGTGAGGTGATACCTCATTGTACTTTTGATTTGCATTTCTCTAATGGTTAGTGATGTTGAGCATCCTTTCATGTGTTTGTTGGCAATCTGTATCTTCTTTGGAGAAATGTCTATTTAGGTCTGCCCATTTTTTGGATTGGGTTGTTTGTTTTTTAATATTGAGCTGCATGATCTGCTTGTGGATTTTGGAGATTAATCCTTTGTCAGTTGCTTCATTTGCAAATATTTTCTCCCATTCTGAGGGTTGTCTTTTCGTCTTGTTCATGGTTTCCTTTGCTGTGCAAAAGCTTTTCAGTTTCATTAGGTCCCATTTGTTTATTTTTGTTTTTATTTCCATTTCTCTAGGAGGTGGGTTAAAAAGGATCTTGCTGTGATTTGTGTCATAGAGTGTTCTGCCTATGTTTTCCTCTAAGAGTTTTATAGTGTCTGGCCTTACACTTAGGTCTTTAATCCATTTTGAGTTTATTTTTGTGTGTGGTTTAGGGAGTGTTCTAATTTCATTCTTTTACATATAGCTGTCCAGTTTTCCCAGCACCAGTTATTGAAGAGGCTGTCTTTTCTCCGTGGTATATCCTTGCCTCCTTTATCAAAAATAAGGTGACCATATGTTCGTGGGTTTATCTCTGGGCTTTTTATCCTGTTCCATTGATCTATATTTCTGTTTTTGTGCCAGTACCATACTGTCTTGATTACTGTAGCTTTGTAGTATACTCTGAAGTCAGCGAGCCTGATGCCTCCAGCTCCGTTTTTCTTTCTCAAGATTGCTTTGGCTATTCGGGATCTTTTGTGTTTCCATACAAATTGTGAATTTTTTTGTTCTAGTTCTGTGAAAAATGCCATTGGTAGTTTGATAGGGATTGCATTGAATCTGTAGATTGCTTTGGGTAGTGTAGTCATTTTCACAATGTAGATTCTTCTAATCCAAGAACATGGTATATCTCTCCATCTGTTTGTATCATCTTTAATTTCTTTCATCAGTGTCTTATAGTTTTCTGCATACAGGTCTTTTGTCTCCTTAGGTAGGTTTATTCCTAGGTATTTTATTCTTTTTGTTGCAGTGGTAAATGGGAGTGTTTTCTTAATTTCTCTTTCAGATTTTTCATCATTAGTGTATAAGAATGCAAGAGATTTCTGTGCATTAATTTTGTATCCTGCTACTTTACCATATTCATTGATTAGCTCTAGTAGTTTTCTGGTAGCATCTTTAGGATGCTCTATTCATAATATCATGTCATCTGCGAACAGTGGCAGTTTTACTTCTTTTCTGATTTGGATTTCTTTTATTTCTTTTTCTTCTCTGATTGCTGTGGCTAAAACTTCCAAAACTATGTTGAATAATAGTGGTGAGAGTGGGCAACCTTGTCTTGTTCCTGATCTTAGTGGAAATGGTTTCAGTTTTTCACCACTGAGAACAATGTTGGCTGTGGGTTTGTTATATATGACCTTTATCATGGTGAGGTAAGTTCCCTTTGTGACTACTTTCTGGAGGGTTTTTATCATAAATCGGTGTTGAATTTTGTCAAACCCATTTTCTGCATCTATTGAGATGATCATATGGTTTTTATCCTTCAGTTTGTTAATATGGTGTATCACATTGATTGATTTGCATATATTAAAGAATCCTTGTGTTCCTGGGATAAACCCCACTTGATCATGGTGTATGATCCTTTGAATATGCTGTTGGATTCTTTTTGCCAGTAGTTTTGTTGAGGATTTTTGCATCTATGTTCATCAGTGATATTGGCCTGTAGTTTTCTTTTTTTGTGACATCTTTGTCTGGTTTTGGTATCAAGGTGATGGTGGCCTCGTAGAATGAGTTTGGGAGTGTTCCTCCCTCTGCTATATTTTGGAAGAGTTTGAGAAGGATAGGTGTTAGCCCTTCTCTAAATGTTTGCTAGAATTTGCCTGTGAAGCCATCTGGTGCTGGGCTTTTGTTTGTTGGAAGATTTTTAATCACAGTTTGAATTTCAGTGCTTGTGATAGGTCTGTTTATATTTTCTATTTCTTCTTGGTTCAGTCTCAGAAGGTTGTCTTTTCTAGGAATTCATCCATTTCTTCCAGGTTTTCCATTTTATTGGCATACAGTTGCTTGTAGTAAACTCTCATGATCCTCTGTATTTCTGCAGTGTCAGTTGTTAGTTCTCCTGTTTCATTTCTAATTCTATTGATTTGAGTCTTCTCCCTTTTTTTCTTCATGAGTCTGGCTAATGGTTTATCAATTTTGTTTACCTTCTCAAGGAACCAGCTTTTAGTTTTATTGACCTTTGCTATCGTTTCCTTCATTTCTTTTTCATTTATTTCTGATCTGATCTTTATGATTTCTTTCCTTCTGCTAACCTTGGGTTTTTTTTGTTCTTCTTTCTCTAATTGCTTTAGGTGTAAGTTTATGTTGTTTATTTGAGATGTTTCTTGTTTTTTGAGGTAGGATTGTATTGCGATAAACTTCCCTCTTAGAACTGCTTTTGCTGCATCCCATAGGTGTTGGATCATCGTGTTTTCATTGTCATTTGTTTCTAGGTATTTTTTGATTTCATCTGTGATCTATTGGTTATTAAGTAGTATATTGTTTAGCCTCCATATGTTTGTATTTTTTACAGATTTTTACCTGTAATTGATATCTAGTCTCATAGCATTATGATCGGGAAAGATACTTGATACGATTTCAATTTTATTAAATTTACCAAGGCTTGATCTGCGACCCAAAATATGATCCCTCCTGGAGAATGTTCCATGAGCACTTGAGAAGAAAGTCTATACTGATTTTTTTGGATGGAATTCCCTATAAATATCAATTAAGTCCATCTTGTTTAATGTATCATGTAAAGCTTGTGTTTCCGTATTTATTTTCATTTTGGATGATCTGTCCATTGGTGAAAGTGGGGTGTTAAAATCCCCTACTATGATTGTGTTACTATTTCCCCTTTTATGGTTGTTAGCATTTGTCTTATGTATTAAGGTGCTCCTGTGTTGGGTGCATAAATATTTACAATTGTTATATCTTTTTCTTGGATTGATCCCTTGATCTTTATGTAGTGCCCTTCTTTTTCTCTTGTAATATCCTTATTTTAATGTCTAGTTGGTCTGATATAAGAATTGCTACTCCATCTTTCTTTTGATTTCCATTTGCATGGAATATCTTTTTCCATCCCCTCACTTACAGTCTGTATGTGTCCCTAGATTTGAAGTGGGTCTCTTGTAGACAGCATATATACAGGTCTTGTTTTTGTATCCATTCAGCCAGTCTATGTCTTTTGGTTGGAGCATTTAATCCATTTACATTTAAGGTAATTATCGATATGTATGTTCCTATTACCATTTTCTTAATTGTTTTGGGTTTGTTGTTGTAGGTCTTTTCCTTCTCTTGTGTTTCCTGCCTAGAGAATTTTCTTTAGCATTTGTTGTAAAGCTGGTTTTGTGGTGATGAATTTCCTTTGCTTGTCTGTAAAGGTTTTAATTTCTCTGTCGAATCTGAATGAGATCCTTGCTGGGTATAGTCATCTTGGTTGTAGGTTTTTTTCCCTCTCATCACTTTAAATATGTCCTGCCACTCCCTTCTGGCCTGCAGAGTTTCTGCTGATATATTAGCTCCTAACCTTATGGGGATTCCCTTGTATGTTATTTTTCCCTTGCTGTTTTTAATATTTTTTCTTTGTATTTAATTTTTGATAGTTTGGTTAATATGTGTCTTGGCATGTTTCTCCTTGGATTTTTCCTGTATGAGACTCTCTCTGCTTTCTGGAGTTGACTGACTATTTCCTTTTTCGTATTAGGGAAATTTTCAACTATAATCTCTTCAAATATTTTCACAGTCCCTTTCTTTTTCTCTTCTTCTTCTGGGATCCCTGTAATTCAAATGTTGGTGTGTTTAATGTTGCCCCAGAGGTCTCTGAGACTGGCCTCAATTCTCTTCATTCTTTTTTCTTTATTCTGCTCTATGGTAGTTTTTTCCACTATTTTATCTTCCAGGTCACTTTCCGTTCTTCTGCCCCAGTTATTCTGCTATTGATTCCTTTTAGAGAATTTTTAATTTCATTTACTGTGTCGTTCATCACTGTTTGTTTGCTTTTTAGTGTTTCTAGGTCCTTGTTAAACGTTTCTTGTATTTCCTCCATTCTATTTCCAAGATTTTGCATCATGTTTACTACCATTACTCTGAATTCTTTTACAGGTAGACTGCCTATCTCTTCTTCAATTTTTTGGTCTCGTGGATTTTTACCTTGCTCCTTCATCTGCTGCGTATTTCTCTCTCTTTCCACTTTGCTTAACTTACTGTTTTTGGGGTCTCCTTTTCGCAGGCTCCCAGTTTGTAGTTCCCATTGTTTTTGGTGTCTGCCCCTAGTGGCCAAGTTTGGTTCAGTGGGTTGTGTAGGCTTCCTGGTGGAGGTTACTGGTGCTTGTGTTCTGGTGGATGAGGCTGGATCTTGTCTTTCTGGTGGGCAGGACCACGTCCGGTGGTGTGTTGTGGTGTGTCTGTGACCTTATTATGATTTTAGGCAGCCTCTCTGCTAATGGATGGAGTTGTGTTCCTTTCTTGCTAGGTATTTGGCGTCGGGTGTCCAGCACTGTAGCTTGCTGGTCGTTTAGTGGACCTGGGTCTTAGCATTGAGATGGAGATCTCTGCGAGAACTTTCGCAGCTGGGAGGTCTCTGGTGGGCCAATGTCCTGAACTCAGCTCTACCACCTCAGAGGCTCAGGCCTGACACCTGGCCAAGCACCAAGACCCTGTCAGCCACTCGGCCAGGTACATGGTGAGTTTCTTGCTTTTTGGGAAGTCTGAGGTCTTCTGCCAGCAATCAGTAGGTGTTTTGTAGTAGTTGTTCCACGTGTAGATGTATTTCCGATGCATTTGTGGGGAGCAAGGTGATCTCCACGTCTTAGTCCTCCACCATCTTGAAGGTCTCTCCTTTCCACTAATTTTAAAATTACAGTTTGAAGCTCCAGTTCTCTGTGTAGTTCTGTGAAGTCTGGCCTTCAAGTAGTTTCTTTACCACTGATTTATTTTGGAAAAGAACATTTCTCCCCAGTTATCTCACTTGTTTATTTCATTCATGTCTGCCCCAGAGGAGAATATAAGGAGTCACCATGGTTACTTTGTCTCTTCTGCTCTATACTGATTTAGTGACTCAAGGGATATGAATGTTTTCATTATACTAATTTGGAATCACTGAAGAAAAACTATATCTTAGTGTCCATTCACAATATATGGCAGCTCAGTGTAAATAAAGATTGCTGGGTTCTTTCCCTATTCTTCTCATCCAGTAGCAAAAGAAAAATAAAAGGCACAAACTGTTGTTCTTCCATTTATTTCTGCACACAGAGAAAGATGTCAGCACACATTAAAAGTGAAACCACATTTGAGAAGACATGCAGAACTTTGCAAATGCCATAGCTGTTTGTAGAGCTTTGAGCTGGAGGGGATATCATATGTTTTTCAATGTTTTTATCTCTTCTGCTGTCTTAAAATAAACATGTAATTCTTGTTCTTGGCCTTAGAATGTGAGTTGTGCCATCAGTCTGTTGTGATCCATTTGCTAAAATATTCCAATGATGAATGACTCTTCCTTCCTGTAATAACTGTTGTGGTATTATTTTTGCCTAGTGAAAGTCTTTGTGTCTCTTGGAGGGCTAACAATAGGAAAGGACAGCTATGTGTCACAAGCCCTGGTTGATAACCAAAGCTTGTAAGATTTCATTTGAATCCTATGTCCCTTACAGGCACAGTTAGGTGGTGGGAAAATTCCATTGGCACCACCTGCATACCAACTTTGATTTCAAATGGTGAGACCAGATTTCTAAAAGTAAGGTATTGGAACATGGCCATGCCTTAAAGTTGAAGCCAATATTACAACTTGCTCTCTAACTTATGTATGTGAAAGTAGTTTTTGTGATGACTAACATGTCCAAGCAGTTTTCTTCTGCCTGATATATCTGGATTTGACTAGTTTGTGTAAAGGGCTGTGTGTGATATTTATACCTTTGGGGCATTAATTATAGCTTCTTGTAACCATCAGAAGACAAAGGGGCTGTCCTGAATATCTAAACAGCTGGGTTACTGGCAGATACTCAGATTACTAAAGGCAAGGAGGACACTGTTTTTGACACTTAGTGGAAATTGAGTCTGTTGTTGCTACTGCAGTTTGAAGGTAGTTTAATATTGTAAAAGATCGTCCCCCTGGCATGGGGAGGTTGGTGGGAGGTATCCCCTGAGGAATGAGTGAGGAGTGGTAAGATAGAAAATGTAAGACAGAAAGGACTTGGTCAGCCAGTAGTCTTTGGAATGCCAGTTCTTTCTATTGACATAATCTCACGTTGGAAATAGAACTTGAAGTAAGGTCACATAGAGTACAAGCTTCAAAGGAAGAAGAGATAGAAAATTTCCAGGGCTGTATGTATGTCTGTTGAGGTGATGTGTTTGGCATCTTTGACCCAGGGACCCTAATGAAACCATGCTAGATATCGGCTAGAACAAAAAGTGAAGGGTAGAATGAGCCTCAGTACCTAATTTAGTTAGATTTAAGTTAGTAGCTATGACAAATAAATTTCTAAATTGTGTTTAACAATGGAAATCTATTTCTCCTTCTCATAATGGTCCACTGCAGATGTTTCAGGTAGGCAAGATTCTTTCGTCAACATAATGATTCCAAGAGTCAGGCTCTTTCCATCTCATCTCTACAACAGTAAGGACCTCAGAGCTTTCTGATTCAGCTAGTGAAAGCAGATTTTAAAAGAGGATTATGGAGAAGATGCACCTACTTCTTATGTTCCTTGGTCCCAAAGTCATACTCACCACTTTTGTTCATATACCATTTGCAAGAAGTAGCCACACAGCCTCATCAAGGAATGGGAAATATTGCCCAGCAATAATCTAACACTGTGCAAATGGAAGCGTAAATCGTGGTGGATTGCCAACTGGCAAATGTGTCAGGATAGTTGGAAAGGGAAGGACTCTAGGTCTCAAATGGGAACGTGCTTTATTACAAATGTGTGAAGGGCAAGGACAAGGACAATACATGCAAGTTTGTCAAGTAGGCAGATAGAATAAGTTCAAGTTTTATCCTAGAAGAAATATAATGAGTCATATTCTAAAAAAGATTAAGAGTCCATAAGAATTTTCATCAAATACAAAATTTCATAAAGCAAATATCTGTATCAAACATTACCAGAAAGGTTTAGGGTTGTGGGTAGAGGGAATGTATAAATGTACAAGACAGGAATTTGTGATCATTTGCAGGATAATCTAAAAAGGGAAAAGTGTTTGGTTTCAAATGGTGTCTGGCTTGGAGTACTTGATGCAGCTTCCCTCATATTTCCACTACATGTTATTAGAGACTAGAAGAAGCTATAACTTGGTGCTGAAAGCTAAGGTTATCAGAAAACTTAATGTCAAATTTGAGACATGTTCTTACCAAATAGGAAGAAGATAGAGCTGTATTGAGAAAAAATAGCTAGGTTACACACTTATCCTGGCCTCTACCCACCAGAAAATTGTTCAGGTACCCCTCTAATGTGTGAATTCTGCTTTTTAAGGTGGTTTGAATGCTTGTCCCTGCTTCCATCTTTTCATTCAGAAATAGAGAAAGGGACTAAGAGTGTACATTGGAACCTGGTTGATTTAAAAAAAAAAAAAAGGTGGAGCATAGAAAGGAACAGCTTTGGCAGCAGTCCATGCTGGATGCTGGTAGTTTTATAAACTTTATTAAATCAGAAAACCAGGCAGGGGAGGTGGTAGAAAATTTCGCTTTGTTATAGGAAAGCTGCATTATAGAAATGCTTGTGAAGCCCTAGTATTGAGCTAAAGGTATACATGTCAAAATGCTCTCCTACTGTAAATCTGAGAAGGGAATGCAATCAGTATTTGTGGTCTCCTTGTAGGTAGACAGTGACCCTGAGTAAATGTCCCTTTGTTCAAAGATGAGGAGTGTGGGGAAAGATAGATTTACTATAGAATAGCTGGGCCCTGGGCTAAGCCTGTGTGTATATGTTCAGCTTTAGTAAATATTACCCAGCTGTGTATGAGATTACAGTTGTTCTATATTCTTGTTAACTCTTGGTACTTTCTGTCTTTTTAATTTTAGCCATTCTGTAGAATGTGTAGTGGTATTTCATTGTGGATTTGCTTGTCCCTGATGGCTAATGAAGTAGAGCATGTCTGATGAATTAATAGGGCCATCTCTAAGAGACCAAGGCGCCACCTAAGGGACTGTCTCATTCAGGGGTAAGTTCGAAGTATTTAAGAGCCAGTAAGACACAGCACTGGCCAATCAGAATGAACACTAGCTTGGAGTAATGAACTAAGGTCCTGCGAACCCTGTCTGTGCCATGCGCTAACCCTTAGTTGCTGGCATATTGCCAGGTTTGAGTGGCCCTGGAGGAGGCCTGGGTTGGCTAGGGAAGTGGGAGGAGGAACTCCACTCAGGGTCACAGAACCGGCTATTTGCAACCCATGGAGATCATTTCAGTATTTAATCAACTGCGTGTCCAAAATGGTGCAATCTAGCAGAGTATTAGCTATATCTCACCCTAAGGGAGCAGAGAATCAGATTCATAAGACTAATGAAATGGAGGGTGAAGAGAGAAGTAATTTTGAGTGTAGTGATAATTAGTTCAGTGTATCTGAGTACAAGGTAGGTGGCAAAGACTGATGGTTGTAAACAACACCAGAAAAATTTTTTTACTAAAAACTCTTTAAGATGTTGATGAAGAAGAATCATAACTTTTATATACCCTTTATAGAAGGCAAAGCCAAAAGGAGATAATTTACTCCCAATTTTATTTTGACATCTCCGATCCATTACTTTAGGTTCTAAAGTAGGAATAGGAAATAGGAATAGTCTAAAATAGGAAATGTTGGTGCTTACTGAATAGTGGGATCAGAACAGAAAAAAATTCATGTATACTGTGCTACAGCTCAACAGATTTGTTCTGGAGCACACTTGAGAAAGTCCTCATGAATTTCAGAAGTGATTAGAAGTAGATTTAATCAGAGGACTGGAGGACCTTCACAAGCAGGTCAAGGAAGGAACTAGGGCTACATTTATTTTAAAAATTGTGATAAAAAATAATATAAAACTTACCATTTTAATCATTTTTAAGTGTCCAGTTTAGTGACATTAGATATATTCACATTGTTGTGCAGCCATCACCACAATCCATCTCAAGAAATTTTTCTCTTCCCAAGTTGAAACTCTGTGCCCGTTAAAGAACAACTCCCTTTCCCCCCTTCCCTTTAGCCCTTCACCATTCTACTTTCTATTTCCATGAATTTGACTACTCTAGGTACCTCATAAAAGTGGAATCATGCACTATTTGCCTTTTTGTATGTCTTCAAGTTTTGTTCATGTTGTAGCATGTGTCAGAATTTCATTCCTTTTTTAGGCTGAATAAAATTTCGTTGTATGTATATACCACATTTTGTTTATCCATCCATTCATTGATGGACACCTGGGTTGTTTCCACCTTTTGGCTATTGTGAATAATGCTGCTATGAACATTGATCTACAAATACCTGTTTGAGTCAGGGCTACATTTTTATAACTTAACTAATATAGCTCTGAGGCAGTGGCCTTTGTAAGTGGATGTGGGCTCTTCTGGGGACCTTGTCATCCCTTTCTCTCCACACCTATAATAAAATAATAATTGCTACCTTTACTAGGTGGTTACTAAATGTGTTAAGTGTTTAAGACACTGTTTTAAGTATGTTACCTGTATTACGCCATTTAAAGCTCAAAACAAATCCATAAAGCAGGTAATATATTTATATTTCTATATGTTACATATCTAGTAGGTAGTATAAGATAATCTTATTTTTTCACAGGGAGGGTTTCACCCAAGGTCACATGCTAATATGTGCTTGAGTGTGCTAACCATTACATTGGGCTTAGAGATGCTGTAGATCTAATGTAGACTTCAAGCCCAAGTCACATGCTCTATATCCAGGTATGCATTAGTGTTGTTCAGCAACCCCTAATAATAAGATAAAATTTTGTCTCCCATTCTATCAGTTTTCTTTTGGGAACAGCATCTTTAGGAGCCCAGGGCAGGGATTGTATATCCATGATCACACTAGTCAGATATTATCAAATATTCTCAAAAACTTATCATAATCCTCAGTAGGTTGCTTAACTCCATGGGTCCTGCCCATGGGAGGCAACTGTAGAAAGTAAGCACAGATGCCAAATTCCTCATTATACTCCCTGAGACCAGATGTGTTTCAGAATTTAAAAAAATTTTTTTTAGTTTTAAAATAAATTCTGTAAAACCCTCAGTGGGAATTGTGCATCATATGAAATTCAAATTTTAATGTTCCCAACAACAAAATATATGAATATTCATAGTAAGTGAGATCAGTCAAGATTATAAATAGCCTCATGTCAGTTCCAGCTAGGTTTTGTTGACAAATGAGTTTTGATGCCAAATAATAAACATATCTTTAGGTTTTCAGAACTTTTAGAATTGTATCATTGGGATAAGGACTTGTGGAACTATACCCTGAAATAAGCATGGCCTGAGCCTGCCTTCCCAAAAGTCAGCCATGTTCCACCCAGCAGGCCAGGTAAACCATGGCCTTTGGGGTTGGTTTCATTTCAGTGGCAGATTCAGGTTTTGTGCAGTCTGAAACTTAATTTGATTGGACCCCATACCAGAAAAAGAGTATAAAATTACAAATAGAAAACTAGGTGTGAAAATGAACATTTATTTAGAATGATAAATCACAACAAATTACAGTAAAAAACAGCTAATGAATATCACAGGTATTTCCTTTTGGTTTATGATTTTGGTTTCTACTTGGATACTTTCTTCTTGATACGTCTGAATTTTGGAATGCTCAGGAATTCTGAAAAAGAGTAAAGGTAATCTGAAATTAAGGAATACACAAGAGCAAGTTAAATGTACTCTAGAATTGCTGCTATGTTAAATGGGCTACATAATTGTGTAATCAAATTACTCTTATGTAATACACATTGAATAATTACATGAAGGTGTTTGGTCATAGAAATACTTATTTCCTCAGGACATTTTCTTGCCCTGGTAGCGTTTTTGTATGTCATTTCATCTGGAACCTCTGGTCTTCAACAGGACAGTGTATTTCATATACTATGATGTGATCTAATGAAATTAATAAAACATGTAACTTTACATGCTATATTTGTTTTTTTGTAGTACTACTTCAGGTTTGCGCCCTACAAACTCAGACATTCTGATAAATTCTTTTTTGGACCATTCCATAAAAAATGTGCATTTTTAATTGCATATGCTGTATTATTGTTTATAGTTCTGACAGGAGAAAACCAGTTTTGATCAGTCATTGATGAGAATTGGTTCCTATTATTATAATTCTGTATGTCTGATGATTAGAAGAATTTTCTGCTTCTATCTCTGGATTTTCAAACCTCACTTCTCCACTGCTCACATACTTAAATCACAATAAAACCTTTGGCCCTGTACCTTCCTGCAGATAAATCATCATTTAGCCATTCTTGGAGTCATTCCTGCATCAGGGTGTCTATATATCCTGATGCAATGCCCAAAGCTATGTATATATAGAAGTAACTGTGAGCCATACTAAACCCGTATTAAATGAATGTGCACCTCAAATTTCCTTTAGCTGAATCTCAAAAAGCTCTTGGCTACTTCAGTGCCACCAGACACATAGGACAGTGTTATGGAGAGGAGGCTGGACAGGAAAGGGACAGCGGTGGTAATTGGTTGCCGTTAAAATAACTTATTTTGCAAATTTTCAAAAGCAAAGAGTCATATGAATGCCTCACTAAAACCTCTCAGGGCCAGGAAAGTGCCCACAAAAGTGAAGGGCTTTGAAGGTTAAACTTCATTAGCTTCACAAAAATCTTTGTCTTTCACTGCTATCTTTCACTTAGACTGGTAAGTCTTTGCTGGAGTCTGAAGTCCAAGTTTGCAGTTTGTATCTGAACATCCCAGTTTTCTCCTGTCATGAGAAATGTGGAGTTAGAGTTGAATAAATACTTCTACAGCTATTCAGAGCTGAAGCAAGTTAAAAGGGCCCAGCCAAAGCTCATTGCCAGACACTACCCAAAGCTCTCCTTTGGGAAACAATAGGGGATACTAGGAAGCATATTATGACATTAAGAGAATGGGGGTAGAGATAGAATACTGCACTGCTACTTTACTGTTGTATAGCCTTGGGCCTCAGTTTCCTCATTTGCAAAGTAAGATAACACTACTGACCTCATAGGGTTGTTGTGAGTGCATGTTAAGTGTTTAGCATTGTCTTTGGCAGGTGTTATGCATTCAATAAGTGCTAATGAAATATAAGCAGAAGGAGAGAGTCCAGGACAAAGGCCTGCTCACATTACCCCATTTTTGGATTTTTTCTACCAGCCAATGTTGTGACTTCGTTTTTCAACTTTTGATGAAGGTACTCCTTAAAGCATGATTGTGGTTCATAATGATAAAAGCTTGTGTTATGCTCAATAATAATATTTTATCGCCCAAATCTTACACAATTTGTAGAGCTGTTCCTTGTTATCAGAGGCTGTCAGTGGTGATAGAATGAGTGTGCTCATATGCAATTATGCTGCTGCGGCTGTGGACAAGATTGAAATAATCTTGCTGCTTTGGGTTTTAAGTTTGAATCAAAAATGGATATAGCATTCAGTTGCATTATTGTACCTGGCTCCTTTTAACACTCACTGGTCCCCGTGGGTAGGAAGCAGTACTCTGAGATCTTTAGCTTCTCAACTCAGATACTGCGTTCAAGCAAAGACTGGAGAAGAGAAAAGTGACTTAAAATAAAAGCATAATTTACCAAACTGATAGCATTTTATAGATGATATAGAAGCAGAGCAAAAAATATATGAGAAAGCCCCTCTCCTCTAATATCATCCATATTTAACAAAAAATTCTACAACATAGAAAATGTTCTCAGTGTTCTTTTAATACATGGAACATGTACTATGTTGAGGTGCAATTTTAAAGAGGTTATCTATCTATCAAATGGGATCTTGTGACAGTAAGATTAGTATATCTAGGTGGTTGGAACCGTGCCACTAGAATCTGCAGTGTTTGGTATTGACAGTATTTGAGCTAAGCTCACGCTTTGGGAGTTTTTACACAGTTAATCTGTAACTTTGCTCTATGATTATAGTGTTCCTGTGACAGCTAATGCCACAGTACATACACAGCTACTGCTTGCCCTACCATCTCCATCCCTATCCACATATTACTTACTTTATAGCCTAACGATTCCTGTGGAAAGCAAACCTAAAACGTGACAGTAGTAATTCTAGGTCCTTTTTCTTTACAGTTCTTTCAAATAGCCTTCCAGAGAACAGTGGTGAAACAATTCAATTAAAATTTCTTGTTCTTCCTGTTACCAGAAGAGCTGTCTATGTAGTAGGATCACATAGCAAGGGCAGATTTAGAAAGACTTTACATATGTTTACATACAACTGTTCAGAGATCAGCAAGGTGACAAGGGAAAACCGTGTCTTTCTCTTTAGACTTGTGCCTATCTCTGATACTTCAAACCATAATATAACAATCCACATACTCATAGGAAACTTTGTAAATATATCATGAATTAAAAAAAGCCTTGCACTTATTGAGGGTGTTTTTCTCATAACATCCAATCACAGAAAAGACATTAATCAAATTATGATTGAGAGGTAGGTAAAGCAGGACTACCTGTTAGGATTTATGTACAGATTAAGTAATAGAAAACTGAAGTTTAGTTGCATGATATTCCATGATTGTATATTTAAGGATTATGAAATTAAATTATTAAAATTATTTTATATAAAATAATTATTTTGTATAAATTTAAAATTATTAAAATAAATTATGGATTTGTGAATTAAGAAAAAGTGCTTTTAGAAACTTATTTACTTCATCTCCTTTTTACAGATCAAGAAACCATGCTAAGAATTATTTGGGCACTGCTTCATTAATTACCTAATGGGTTAATTCAGCAAAATTTAAGGTCAGCCCATTTTAAACCAGTTCTGCTCTCTCCACTATAATTACTGAGGAAAATACACTAGTACTGTTCAGTGGCAAAGCCAAGTTTTGGATGTTTGCTCTCAAGTCTGTATAAGTGGAAAAGCAGAGAGAAGAGTAAACTGGTGCTCTGTCTCTTGTTTCCTATGTGCTTATCTGTCTATAAACAAGTTAAAATTCAAAGTGTTATTGATACACACTAATCTTTAGAGGGAAATCTAGGCTCCTGCCACCATTCTTTCGTCTTTCATTACCTCCCATCAAAATCCCTCCACTCCACTTTCTCCACCAACCCCCAAAAGTTTGAATTCTGATGTGAGTCAAGCACATTTCTTTACTGAGAAGAAGGAGGAAAGAAGTTAACCATTCTCTCTTCTGCAGGTTCCCCTTTCATCCAGGTCTCTTGAATGATCTCTTTAGAATGATGTCTCTTGGATCTTTTCTCACTCTTCGTCCCATGGGGTACAGTCAGATAGTGTAGGGCTGCTCTGACTTGGGATCTTCCTTCCCCCAGCACTGGGAGATCACCCACTGGGAGACTTGGTAGAACCAGGGTAAAGGTGACTTGGAGCGCACTGTGTACCTGGAGGGCCAGAAAGAGGTCTCAAAGTTCACCTGGGCTCATGGAGATATAAATAACTCAGAGGTTTGGGGCTGTAGTCTTATCTGGTAACTAAGAATTCATTTGCCTCAAGAATCTTTTGTGCACAGACTTCTTGGGCACCCATTACGGCAGGATTTGGGGAGAGGGGATTCTGGCTACATGTCTCTCTTCATTAGAGACACTGCTAATTCAAGGCAGGCACTTTGTGTTAGCTTTAGCATCCCAGCCTCCCCCTTCTCCTCTTTTTGTGGCTGATGTCCATGTTGGTGACCAATATTCTCAGAGTCTCTTCTTCTTAGGTCATGAAAGACCAACTTTTAGATAAGAATCTGGTAACTTAGGAACTCATGAGTTATAACTGATAAGACTATCTATTTTCTGTTCAGAGGTCTTTGCAATAGGTCATGGCTTAAAACCCTTCATTATTTTGAAATTTACATGTAATATACAGAATAACAAATTTTAGGATTTTAAGCATCTGCCACTATGGTGTAGGAAGAGCTTTGGAAGCCTCATCTCACTTTACAGAAGCCTCCTCAATTATGGGTAAGGCTGAAGAGTGAAGCACTTGGCTGGTGCTGCCCCAGAGTATGTGAATCAGTTCATTGTTCAGTGCCCAAGGCAGCATCCATAAAGGTGAAAATTTCATAAATGCTGCATGAAGTGTGAAGATGATGGAGAATCTAATTCCTACCTTCATCAGGCATTCCATGCTGGCTGTAAACAATTTTACTGAGTAAAAATCTCGCCACTTACCATTGACCTTGTAATAAAAACACCTTGTAGCAAGCTGGAAACAAATACTGTACTCCACCCCCCCCCACCCCCCATGGTTATTTTGTACCAATCTGCAGAGGCATATTCATATCGTGGAAATCACTTGTAGCTGTGAATATACTGTGGTCCTGTTCTTTGGGTTCACCAGAAAATTCCTGGTCTTTCAGGATACCTTGCCTGTATTGGAACTTTTTGCTCTCTCTAAGGCAATCTTTTCTTTTCTCCCCCCACCCCCCAGCAACTATGCAGTATTAGTTGTTAAGATAAGAATGACTCCATTTGGAATATTGCATAACATGTTGCAATCTGTCTAAATCCATAACTTGATTTTCTGGCAAAATGTGAGGGCAACCTGGCTATAACATCTGTTACTCCTTTAATGGCCAGGATTGATTCAACCAATTTAGTTTGGGTAACTCTTCCTAAATTTACCCAGTTTAGAATTACTTCCAGGTATGGGTTTCACTGATCATGAAGATGAAATTAGTTTTTCCTACATAATGGCTTTTTAGAGGCAGACCTTTGTGTGGAGAAGAACATAAAGAACATGAACCCAGATATGGAAAATTTCTTTATTTTTTGTTGTTTTCTAATTGACTGTATCCCTTCTTTTCATTGCCTTGGCAAGGTTGGGAGATATTGGCTCATTAGCTCTATATTTACAGAAGCTTGTCAATCAATTCCACGTCTTTGTCAGCTCCCAGGCAGGGCTCCCTGCGAAGCACAACAGAGCTCCATTTACCCTCAATGCAGCAGGTCTATGGTACCCCACTGTGGCACTTTAGTAACCAATGGAAAACTGACAGCAAATGTCTGGCATGGGAGAAGTGAGATAGGCACTTATAAGAATCAGGGCTTAAGGGAGGAAGGGTGATTTGGGAAAATAGCCACCTCATGAGGAATCTTTCAAGTGAATTTTGTAGCAAGTTCATTGATTAATTAACTCATTCATCCATTTATTCACTAAATGAATATTTCTCACGTGCCTCCTATGTGTTAGCATATTGCCAAGTATTATGTATGAACACTCACCCTTTTGTGGCTTCATTCTGAATTGAGAACCCAAATTTCCTATAACTCTGTCCAAGATTAAAATTTATAACCCCTCTCCAAAACACTTACTGATTTAAATCTGGAATTAAGTTTGAAGAATTAGCCTTCCAGCTATGCTTCCATTCTCTCTTAGTCTTGATTTTCTTCTTCCAACTAATATGGTTGGTTGTGAATCTCAACTCCGCATTCTTATACTTAAATCAGTGTGTGTGTGGAGAGGTCTTTAAAAATTATGAGGTTGGCAGGTAAGGGAGAAAAGTCAAATGATTAAGTTTGTATTTAACACAGTTGAAAAGACTTGGGAATCATTAGGGAAGGTTTCTGTCCTCAGATTTCTAGGTAAGCACAGAATGTGCCTTGGTTATGGGTAAGGTAATTGCTCTAGAAGATCAGGGCATTGCTCTGTGTGCTGTAAGCATTTAGAGATATGATATGCTTCAATAAGCTGAAATTGTAAAGAAAATTGTTATAGGGAACCAAACTCTCGGCAACTGGAGTCAGGTGATTGCATTGGTTTGAAGAATGGATAAATCAAGAAAAGAATAATTAAAATGGTTTTGGACTTATACTTGCTGTCTGAAACATTCCCCAACTATTTGAGCTTTCTTCTAACCCCCTCCACATCCCCCTGCTTCTTCATGAATTCTGGTCTCACTGTCTGCCTGAAATAGGGTAGCACATGATGTATATTTAACTGTAGCATGATGAACTAATAACAACTTTCAATTAGAGATTTGCTTTGCTGTAGGTCTTTTGAGGGACTTAGAAATTTTAAGTCACCATGCAAATGCTACTGAGTTTATCCAATGTGTGGAGATGCAGGTCTTTGAGATTTTGACAAGACACTTAGGAAACTGCTGTAGGTCTCCAGACTCATGTGTGAATGAATTTCATTGAATGAAAGAGAAAGCCTAAACTAAAATGCCGTCAGGGGTCTGGCATTTGCATGAAACTGGCCTAAAATAAGAATAGGAGATGGTGGAGATTGTGGTAAACCAGAGCAGTACATTTCAAATTATCTGTTTGGATTCAACAGACATATGATCAGTTTGCTAAATTGCTATAAAAGTTTCTAAAGCTGAGGCTCAGTTTCTGTAGTTAACTTGTTGCAGACCATTAACAGTTCATGGACTGACACCAGTTTGTGGATGAAACTTAGAGCAGGCTAAGGATATTAAAATTCAGAAATTTAAAACATATGTACAAACCAGATAAAATCTACCCTTAGACAAAATCTGACCTGCAGCCTTCAGTTGTGACCTCTAGTTTAGGCACTGACTAGGGAATTTTTAATTTCTTATATTCCACAATTTTGTCAGTTTTTCCTGCACTGTGTAAGCCTGGTCTAAGTCACTTGATGTTTAATTTCACTTATGACCTGTATCCTATGCCATTCCAGACTAATCTTGTATTTTTTAACAATTCATTTAACTTCTCATGTAAGTTTTCCCATCTTATAAAATCTGAAAGTACAGTGATATAATTTTCTGACTTATTGGCATTTATTTAGCCACTCACATGTAAACAGTTTCTCCAGGAAATCTCTTCTGATAGAATCTTCTTAACTCCTTAAGTTTAATATGGTAGATAAAACTGTACCTTTACTATGATTTTAGGTCACCATTTTGAACAAACTCTAGTTATGTCCTAAGGCGCTGGTATGTAGGGCTGGTTGTCAGTTTTCTTTCCAGAAAGTGGCCTCAGACTGCTTCTTTTATGTCAGCTAATGATTTTGGATTTTTGTCTTGCAAGCAGTAAAAAGCCATTGGAAGATTTTAAGCAGGACCATAAGAGTATCAGATTTACATCTTAGAAAAGGCCATTATGGCAGCCGTTTATTTGGAGTTTGAGATTTTAGGGGTTGAGATAAGAGACAAGGTATTGTAAAATAAAACATTATGATGGTTTGACCAAAGTATAGAATGTATACATGTATACAATGTATGTGGTCCAAGAATAACAGGTAAAAGAAAATAATTGAAAAATTCCACTTACAAAAACCTGAAACCATTTAGCATAATACAGTTACGTTCACTATATTCAACTTAAGAAATCAAGTTAGAAAATTTAATTTACTTGTCCCAATCTTCTTTCAAGTATTAAGAGATAGAGGCATCTACATGAAAAGTTAAACAATTTTTAAATAAAGCACAAGATGAGTTTGGAGTGGCATTAGAATCTTGGACTTGGTTGCAGTAAACTAGGCAAAATATTATAAAGAGGTGACTAAAGCACTGGCAGAGAAGGTGGAGAGAAGAAAATAGATTTGGGGGTTCAAGAACCATAAAAGAGGTAGAATCCATTGGATTCAGTTTTCAATTGGATGTGAGAATTGAAGGAGAAAGAACTGTCAAGACTACCTCCTGGGGACTTCCCTGGTGGTCCAGTAGTAAATAATCTGCCTTTCAATGCAGGGGCTGCGGGTTTGATCCCTGGTCAGAGAACTAAGATCCCACATGCCACAGGGCAACTAAGCCTACGCGCCACAACTATTGAGCTTGCGCGCCTCAACGAGAGAGCCCGCGAGCGGCAAGCAACAGAGCCCACACACCCTGGAGCCCATGGACCACAACTAGAGAGAGAAAACCCACACGCAACAACTAGAGAGAAGCCCGAGCGCTGCAATGAAGAGACCACGCACTGCAACAAAAGGTCCCGCATGCCTCAAGGATGATCCCGCGTGCCGCAACTAAGACTTGATGCAGCCAAAAAAAAAAAAGAGAATAAATAAATAAATATTAAAAGAATACCTCCTGGCTTGGGCAGCTAGGTATATAATATTACTTATTAGGAAGTTAAGGACTTGAAAAGGAAGAACAGATATGGGGAGGGGATACAGAAGATGAAGTTTAATTGGGGATACGTTGAGCTGGAGGTAACTGTTGGACATTGAATTAAGGATGTCCTGGGGCAGTAAGATGCACAGATCTAGAACTCAGGAAAAAAAGCTGAACTGGAAGGTAATTCTAGTAGTCATTAGCTTCTAGGTGATGGTTGCAGCCATAAATTTGGATGAGATCACTTGTGAGTAAATGTTGCATGAGAAAAGCAGAAGGCCAAGAATGCAACACAGAGAAACATAAACAATAATCCTGTTCAGGAAGGCCATGTAGGATAGTAAAGATAGCTCTGTTGGAGTCTAGCTTTCCCCCTACTAGCTTGGGTGAGTTACTTAACCTCTCAGCTTTGGTTTCTCATCTATAAAATGAGGGTAAATAGTGTCTACCCTTAGGATAGTTAAAATGGTTATCAGGATAATTAGAAATAATGTAAAGCTCCTAGGCCAGTGCTAGGATATGTAGCTACCATCAGCATCTTCTTCATCACTATAGTCACTACTAATCAAATTTGTTAGAACTAGGTGACAAGACAAATAGCCTCTGAGTGAAGATAAAGATGCTGACCAGAAGAAACTCATAGGTTTTGGTGTTTCAACATTGGAGTGTCCATTTTGGACACTCAGAAAACTTTTTTTGCTAATTACTATTTTCCAACTACTTTAGGATAGCTAAAATTATTGGAAATATATTATTATAACACTTTCATCTATATTGTTCAAATAAGTGTCATAAAAATAGAGCATCAAATATTAGGCAAAAAAGGCAAAAAATTACTACAGATTGTCATAGGACAAATTTCTCTATCAAAGACAGGAAAGTCTTATATCTGTATAGAATAAAAAAGAAAGTACAAGATGAAAATTAACTTCTTTCTCTTGGCAAGTGTGGGAGATGCTCCCCCTTCACCACCAATATTTCTTTACTCCTATATTTACCATATCAATGAATAAACATTGATCCATCATTCTCCTAGGCATACAAGCAAGAAACCTTAGAGTCATCCTGGTATGGGTAGTAAAGAGAAGAAAGCTTCTGAAGAATTTGAGAACAGCTTTCTGAACAAAACCATGTCATTGTTCTTGGTCATGACCTTAGTGGACCTTGTGAATTTACAGCTGAGCACATAAGCCACAACTCAATTTTGTGGTTGACAGCATTTTCCTTCCCTACCCTCACCTTTTAGGCAGTCTGCAACATTGTGAGCCTGTCACACTGTGTCTCTAGGAAGAGAATATTAGGCAAAATTTGCAGTTTCTTCTGTCATATTAAGACAAAGGCTAGTGGACATACTATTATGTAATTCACTGAAAAGAAAAGCTCCAAGACAAATTACTAGGCTTATCAATCAAAAGAAATATATCAACTTGATGCACAGAGTTTAGGATGTTTCTCTATAAGATACCAGCTTTGTACTAAAGCCTGATAAAGTCACTTTTCGTAAAACAGCCACTGCGGTACCCTGGCAGTTTGAAGGCAGGCAGTATTTATGCAAGGTCAGAATGTTCTGGGGATACATGGGCACATCCTCAGAGGGCAAGCCATTCAATCTCATTTGCAAGAGGGAGGAAGGCTTATGAATGTTTTAGCACCTTAGTAATCTGACTTGAATGGATTAAGTCATACAATCTTGCTCAAACTAAAGAATATCTTAAGAACTTGTTGAAGATTCAGGGATAAACCAAAAAGTTGGTTAGAAAATAAGAGCTTCAGGAAGATTAATTGAACTGGGGTTATTCTGCTGGAAACATGAAAGGCTAGTGAGAAATTTAATAGCTGTCTACTTCTGTCTTCGTTGCTGTTACAGGTTAAAAGAATGATATATGCTTATATTAAAAAACTCAAGAGATGAAGGAATGTATATGCACAGAGGGAAGGATCTCTGTCATCCCCCAGCAAAAACCACCAATAGTGTGTATATATATATATATATATATTCATCCATACTTTCCCCCATGCTCATATCAATATATTAATAATGCTGTTAATTAATAATAATATTCAAGTCCAAAGCTTCTCAAATTGGTGGGGGAGGAAGAGAAGGGAGAAAAGAAAGGTGGTACAATCACTCCTGAGCTGGAGACAACTAAAAGATTTGATGAACATTTCTCTCTATGACCAAAGACATACCAGATTTCAGTGAGGAAGAAAAGTTGTGTCTTTAAGAATATGGAGAATACAGATTCCATCTCTATTCTCTGCATTACCATATTTCACTGCAGAGAGAAAGGGTAGAGTTCACACCAATGGGTAGATCCCAAGTTAAATGTTGGTTCCTATAGTTGGCTAACCCACACACATTCCTGAATCCATCTCTGTTGTCACCTCCAAGGGCCAGAAACCCACACATACTCCTTTTGGCTGAAGGTGGCCAAAAAGATATTTTTTAAAGTCAGATGGTGGAAAGATTAAATGCTGTTTGTACAAACCACTTTTCATCTTCTTCGTACCTTGAACACAGCATGCAATGAAACTGCAGTAGCCATCTTGATATCATGAGGTAACAAGCTTGATGGAGACTAACACATTCTAGATAGAGGGCCAAACGATAGGGAAGAGCCTGGAACCCTGACAGCATTTTTTTTTTTTTTTACATCTTTATTGGACTATAATTGCTTTACAATGGTGTGTTAGTTTCTGCTTTATAACAAATTGAGTCAGTTATACATATACATATGTCCCCATATCTCTTCCCTCTTGCATCTCCCTCCCTCCCACCCTTCCATATCCCACCCCTTTAGGTGGTCACAAAGCACTGAGCTGATCTCCCTGTGCTATGCGGCTGCTTGCCACTAGCTATCTATTTTACATTTGGTAGTGTATATATGTCCATGGCACTCTCTCACTTTGTCCCAGCTTACCCTTCCCCCTCCCCGTATCCTCAAGTCCATTCTCTAGTAGGTCTGCATCTTTATTCCCGTCTTGCCCCTAGGTTCTTCATGACCGTTTTTTCTTTGTTTTTTTTAGATTCCATATATATGTGTTAGCATACGGTATTTGTTTTTCTCTTTCTGACTTACTCTGTAAGACAGCCTCTAGGTCCATTCACCTCACTAAAAATAACCCAGTTTCATTCCTTTTTGTGGCTGAGTAATATTCCATTGTATATATTACCACATCTTCTTTATCCATTCATCTGTCGATTGGCATTTAGGTTGCTTCTATGACCTGGCTATTGTAAATAGTGCTGCAATGAACATTGGGGTGTATGTGTCTTTTTTTTTTTTATAATATATTATTAATATAGCAATACTTTTTTTTTTACATCTTTATTGGAGTATAATTGCTTTACAATGGTGTGTTAGTTTCTGCTTCATAACAAAGTGAATCAGTTATACATATACATATGTTCCCATATCTCTTCCCTCTTGTGTCTCCCTCCCTCCCACCCTCCCTAGACCTGAGCTGATCTCCCTGTGCTATGCGGCTGCTTCCCACTAGCTATCTACCTTACGTTTGGTAGTATACATAGGTCCATGCCTCTCTCTCGCTTTGTCACAGCTTACCCTTCCCGCTCCCCATATCCTCAAGTCCATTCTCTAGTAGGTCTGTGTCTTTCTTCCTGTCTTACACCTAGATTCTTCATGACATTTTTTTCCCTTAAATTCCATATATATGTGTTAGCATATGGTATTTGTCTTTCTCTTTCTGACTTACTTCACTCTGTATGACAGACTCTAGGTCTATCCACCTCATTACAAATAGCTCAATTTCGTTTCTTTTTATGACTGAGTAATATTCCGTTGTATATATGTGCCACATCTTCTTTATCCGTTCATCCGATGATGGACACTTAGGTTGTTTCCATCTCCTGGCTATTGTAAATAGAGCTGCAATGAGCATTTTGGTACATGACTCTTTTTTTTTTTTTTTTTTAAACATCTTTATTGGGGTATAATTGCTTTACAATGGTGTGTTAGTTTCTGCTTTACAACAAAGTGAATCAGCTATACATATACATATGTTCCCATATGTCTTCACTCTTGCGTCTCCCTCCCTCCCACTCTCCCCATCCCACCCTTCCAGGCTGTCACAAAGCACCGAGCTAATATCCCTGTGCCTTGCGGCTGCTTCCCCCCAGCTATCTACCTTACTACGTTTGTTAGTGTGTATATGTCCATGACTCTCTCTCGCCCTGTCAAAACTCACCCTTCCCCCTCCCCATATCCTTAAGTCCGTTCTCCAGTAGGTCTGCGTCTCTATTCCTATCTTACCCCTAGGTTCTTCATGACATTTTTTTCCCTTAAATTCCATATATATGTGTTAGCATACGGTATTTGTCTTTTTCTTTCTGACTTACTTCACTCTGTATGACAGATTCTAGGTCTATCCATCTCATTACAAATAGCTCAATTTCATTTCTTTTTAAGGCTGAGTAATATTCCATTGTGTATATGTGCCACATCTTCTTTATCCATTCATCCGATGATGGGCGCTTAGGTTGTTTCCATGTCCTGGCTATTGTAAATAGAGCTGCAATGAACATTTTGGTACATGACTCTCTTTGAATTTTGGTTTTCTCAGGGTATATTCCAAGTAGTGGGATTGCTGGGTCATATGGTAATTCTATTTGTAGTTTTTTAAGGAACCTCCATACTGTTCTCCACAGTGGCTGAACCAATTCACATTCCCACCAGCAGTGCAAGAGTGTCCCCTTTTCTCCACACCCTCTCCAGCATTTATTGTTTCTAGATTTTTTGATGATGGCCATTCTGACTGGTGTGAGATGATATCTCATTGTAGTTTTGATTTGCATTTCTCTAATGATTAATGATGTTGAGCATTCTTTCATGTGTTTGTTGGCAGTCTGTATATCTTCTTTGGAGAAATGTCTATTTAGGTCTTCTGCCCATTTTTGGATGGGGTTGTTTGTTTTTTTGTTATTGAGCTGCATGAGCTGCTTGTAAATTTTGGAGATTAATCCTTTGTCAGTTGCTTCATTTGCAAATGTTTTCTCCCATTCTGAGGGTTGTCTTTTGGTCTTGGTTATGGTTTCCTTTGCTGTGCAAAAGCTTTGAAGTTTCATTAGGTCCCATTTGTTTATTTTTGTTTTTATTTCCATTACTCTAGGAGGTGGGTCAGAAAGGATCTTGCTGTGATTTATGTCATAGAGTGTTCTTCCTATGTTTTCTTCTAAGAGTTTGATAGTTTCTGGCCTTACATTTAGGTCTTTAATCCATTTTGAGCTTATTTTTGTGTATGGTGTTAGGGAGTGATCTAATCTCATACTTTTACATGTACCTGTCCAGTTTTCCCAGCACCATTTATTGAAGAGGCTGTCCTTTCTCCACTGTACATTCCTGCCTCCTTTATCAAAGATAAGGTGTCCATATGTGCGTGGGTTTATCTCTGGGCTTTCTATCCTGTTCCACTGATCTATCTTTCTGTTTTTGTGCCAGTACCATACTGTCTTGATTACTGTTGCTTTGTAATATAGCATGACTCTTTTTGAATTATGGTTTTCTCAGGGTATATGCGCAGTAGTGGGATTGCTGGGTCATATGGTAATTCCCTTTTTAGATTTTTAAGGAACCTCCCTACTGTTCTCCATAGTGGCTGTATCAATTAACATTCCCACCAACAGAGCAAGAGGGTTCCCTTTTCTCCACACCCTCTCCAGCATTTATTGTTTGTAGATTTTTTGATGAAGGCCATTCTGACCGGTGTGAGATGATATCGCATTGTAGTTTTGACTTGCATTTCTCTAATGATTAATGATGTTGAGCATTCTTTAATGTGTTTGTTGGCAATCTGTATGTCTTCTTTGGAGAAATGTCTATTAGGTCTGCCCATTTTTGGATTGGGTTGTTAGTTTTTTTGATATTGAGCTGCATGAGCTGCTTGTAAATTTTGGAGATTAATCCTTTGTCAGTTGCTTCATTTGCAAATATTTTCTCCCATTCTGAGGGTTGTCTTTTGGTCTTATGGTTTATGGTTTCCTTTGCTGTGCAAAAGCTTTGAAGTTTCATTAGGTCCCATTTGTTTATTTTTGTTTTTATTTCCATTTCTCTAGGAGGTGGGTCAAAAAGGATCTTGCTGTGATTTATGTCATAGAGTGTTCTGCCTATGTTTCCCTCTAAGAGATTGATGGTGTCTGGCCTTATATTTAGGTCTTTAATCCATTTTGAGTTTATTTTTATGTATGGTGTTAGGGAGTGTTCTAATTTCATTCTTTTACGTGTAGCTGTCCAGTTTTCCCAGCACCACTTATTGAAGAGGCTGTCTTTTCTCCACTGTATATTCTTGCCTCCTTTATCAAAGATAAGGTGACCATATGTGCATGGGTTTATCTCTGGGCTTTCTGTCCTGTTCCATTGATCTATATTTCTGTTTCTGTGCCAGTACTATACTGTCTTGATTACTGTAGCTTCGTAGTATAGTCTGAAGTCAGGGAGCCTGATTCCTCCAGCTCTGTTTTTCTTTCTCAAGATTGCTTTGGCTATTTGGGGTCTTTTGTGTTTCCATACAAATTGTGAAATTTTTGTTCTAGTTCTGTGAAAAATGCCACTGGTAGTTTGATAGGGATTGCATTGAATCTGTAGATTGCTTTGGGTTGTAGAGCTATTTTCACAATGTGGATTCTTCCAATCCAAAATCATGGTATATCTCTCTATCTCTTTGTATCATCTTTAATTTCTTTCATCAGTGTCTTATAATTTTCTGCATACAGGTCTTTTGTCTCCTTAGGTAGGTTTATTCCTAAATATTTTATTCTTTTAGTTGCAATAGTAAATGGGAGTGTTTTCTTAATTTCACTTTCAGATTTTTTATCATTAGTGTATAGGAATGCAAGAGATTTATGTGCATTAATGTTGTATCCTGCTATTTTACCAAATTCATTGATTAGCTCTTGTAGTTTTCTGGTAGCATCTTTAGGATTCTCTATGTATAGTCATGTCATCTGCAAACAGTGACAGCTTTATTTCTTTTCTGATTTGGATTCCTTTTATTTCTTTTTCTTCTCTAATTGCTGTGGCTAAAACTTCCAAAAGTATGTTGAATAATAGTGGCGAGAGTGGACAACTTTGTCTTGTTCCTGATCTTAGTTGAAATGAATTCAGTTTTTCACCATTGAGGATGATGTAGGCTGTGGGTTTGTCACATATAGCCTTCATTATGTTGAGGAAAGTTCCCTCTATGCCTACTTTCTGCAGGGTTTTTATCATAATGGGTGTTTAATTTTGTCAAAAGCTGTCTCTCCATCTATTGAGATGATCATATGGTTTTTATCCTTCAATTTGTTAATACGGTGTATCACGTTGATTGATTTGCATATACTGAAGAATCCTTGCATTCCTGGGATAAACCCCGCTCGATCATAGTTTATGATCCTTTTAATGTGCTGTTGGATTCTGTTTGCTAGTATTTTGTTGAGGATTTTTGCATCTATATTCATCAGTGATATTGGCCTGTAGTTTTCTTTCTTTGTGACATCTTTGCCCGGTTTTGGTATCAGAGTGATGGTGTCCTCTTAGAATGAGTTAGGCAGTGTTCCTCCCTCTGCTATATTTTGGAAGAGTTTGAGAATGATAGGTGTTAGCTCTTCTTTAAATGTTTGATGAAATTCAGCTGTGAAGCCATCTGGTCCTCGGCTTTTGTTTGTTGGAAGAATTTTAATCACTGTTTCAATATCAGTGCTTGTGGTTTGTCTGTTCATATTTTCTATTTCTTCCTGGTTCAGTCTCAGAAGTTTGTGCATTTCTAAGAATTTGTCCATTTCTTCCAGGTTTCTTCCATTTTATTGGCATATAGTTGCTTGTACTAATCTCTCATGATCCTTTTCTTTCTGCAGTGTCAGTTGCTACCTCTCCTTTTTTGTTTTTAATTCTATTCATTTGAGTCTTCTCCCTTTTTTTCTTGATAAGTCTGGTTAATAGTTTATCAATTTTGTTTATCTTCTCAAAGAACCAGCTTTTAGTTTTGTTGATCTTTGCTATCGTTTCCTTCATTTCTTTTTCATTTATTTCTGATCCGATCTTTATGATTTCTTTCCTTCTGCTAACTTTGGAGTATTTTTGTTCTTTCTCTAATTGCTTTAGGTGTAAGGTTAGGTTGTTTATTTGAGATGTTTCTTGTTTCTTGAGGTAGGATTGTATTGCTGTAAACTTCCCTCTTAGAACTGCTTTTGCTGCATCCCATAGGTTTTGGGTCATCGTGTTTTCATTGTCATTTGTGTCTAGGTATTTTTTGATTTCCTCTTTGATTTCTTCAGTGATCACTTGGCTAATAAGTAGTGTGTTGTTTAGCCTCCATGTGTTTGTATTTCTTACAGATTTTTTTCCTGTAATTTATATCTAGTCTCAAAGTGTTGTGGTCAGAAAAGATACTTGATACGATTTCAATTTTCTTAAATTTACCAAGGCTTCATTTGTGACCCAAGATATGATCTATTCTGGAGAATGTTCCATGAGCACTTGAGAAGAATGTGTATTGTGTTGTTTTTCAGTGAAATGTCCTATAAATATCAATTAAGTCCATCTTGTTTAATGTATCATTTAAAGCTTGTGTTTCCTTATTTATTTTCATTTTGGATGATCTGTTCATTGGTGAAAGTGGGGTGTTAAAGTCTCCTACTATGATTGTGTTACTGTCAATCTCCCCTTTTACGGCTGTTAGTATTTGCTTATGTATTGAGGTGCTCCTATGTTGGGTGCATAAATATTTACAATTGTTATATCTTCTTTTTGGATTGATCCCTTGATCATTATGTAGTGTCCTTCTTTGTCTCTTGTAATAGTCTTTGTTTTAAAGCCTATTTTATCTGATATGAGAATTGCTACTCCAGCTTTTTTTGATTTCCATTTGCATGGAATATCTTTTTCCATCCCCTCACTTCCAGGGTGTACATGTCCCTAGGTCTCAAGTGGGTCTCTTGTAGACAGCATATATATGGGTCTTGTTTTTGTATCTATTCAGCCAGTTTATGTCTTTTGGTTGGAGCATTTAATCCATTTACATTTAAGGTAATTATCGATATGTATGTTCCTATTACCATTTTAATTGTTTTGGGTTTATTATTGTAGGTCTTTTCCTTCTCTTGTGTTTCCTGCCTAGAGAAGTTCTTTTAGCATTTGTTGTAAAGTTGATTTGGTGGTGCTGAATTCTCTTAGCTTTTGCTTGTCTGTAAAGGTTTCAATTTCGCCGTTAAATCTGAATGAGATCCTTGCTGGGTAGAGTAGTCTTGGTTGCAGGCTATTCTCCTTCATCACTTTCAGTATGTCCTGCCACTCCCTTCTGGCTTGCAGAGTTTCTGCTGAAAGATCAGCTATTAACCTTATGGGGATTCTCTTATGTGTTATTTGTTGTTTTTCCCTTGCTGCTTTAATATTTGTTCTTTGTATTTAATTTTTGATAATTTGATTAATTTTTGTCTTGGCATGCTTCTCCTTGGATTTATCTTGTGTGGGACTCTCTGTGTTTCCTGGACTTGATTAACTATCTCCTTTCCCATATTAGAGAAGTTTTCAACTATAATCTCTTCAAATATTTTCTCATCCCCTTTCTTTTTCTCTTCTTCTTCTGGGACCCCTATAATTTGAATGTTGGTACATTTTATGTTGTCCCAGAGGTCTCTGAGACTGTCCTCAATTCTTTCCATTCTTTTTTCTTTATTCTTCTCTGAAGTAGTTATTTCCACTATTTTATCTTCCAGGTCACTTATCCATTCTTCTGCCTCAGTTATTCTGCTCTTGATCCCTTCTAGAGAATTTTTAATTTCATTTATTGTGTTGTTCATTTGCTCTTTAGTTCTTCTAGGTCCTTGTAAAACGTTTCTTGTATTTTCTCCATTCTATTTCCAAGATTTTGGATCATCTTTACTATCATTATTCTGAATTCTTTTTCAGGTAGACTGCCTATTTCCTCTTCATTTTTTAGGTCTCATGGGTTTTTGCGTTGCTCCTTCATCTGCTATGTATTTCTCTGTCTTATCATTTTCCTTATCTTACTGTGTTTGGAGTCTCCTTTTTGCAGGCTGCAGGTTCGTAGTTCCCGTTGCTTTTGGTGTCTGTCTCCAGTGGCTAAGGTTGGTTCAGTGGGTTGTGCAGACTTCCTGGTGGAGGGGAGTAGTGCCTGTGTTCTGGTGGATGAGGCTGGATCTTGTCTTTCTGGTGGTCAGGTCCACGTCTGGTGGTATGTTTTGGTGTGTCTGTGACCTTATTATGATTTTAGGCAGCCTCTCTGCTAATGGATGGAGTTGTGTTCCTTTCTTGCTAGGTGTTTGGCATAGGGTGTCCAGCAATGTAGTTTGCTTGTCATTGAATGGAGCTGGGTCTAGGCGTTGAGATGGAGCTCTCTGGGAGATTTTTACCATTTGATATTACGTGGAGCTGGGAGGTCTCTTGTGGACCAGTGTCTTGAACTTGGCTCTCCCACTTTAGTCGCACTGCCCTGACACCTGGCTGGAGCACCAAGAGCGTGTCCTCCTCATGGCTCAGAATCAAAGGGAGAAAAGAAAGAAAGAAGAAGATAAAATAAAATAAAGTTATTAAAATAAAAAATAATTATTTATTCACAAAGTTTTTAAAGTAATTTAAAAAACCCAAAAAATAGACACAACTCTAGGACAACTTGTAAAAGCAAAGCTATACAGACAAAATCACACACAGAAGCATACACATACACACTCACAAAAAGAGAAAAAGGAGAAAAAATATATATATTTGCTCCCAAAGTCCACCTCCTCAATTTGGGATGATTCGTTGTCTATTCAGGTATGTCACCGATGCAGGGTACATCAAGTTGATTGTGGAGATTTAATCCGCTGCTCCTGAAGCTGCTGGGAGAGATTTCTCTTTCTCTTCTTTGTTTGCACAGCTCCTGGGTTTCAGCTTTGGATTTGGACCCGCTTCTGTGTGTAGGTCGCCTGAGGGTGTCTGTTCCCACCCAGATAGGATGGGGTTAAAGGGGCTGCTGATTCTGGGCCTGTGGCTCACTCAGGCCTCGGGGAGGGAGGGGTATGGATGCAGGGTGAGACTTCGGCAGCAGAGGCCAGCGTTACGTTGCACCAGCCTGAGGCATGCTGTGGGTTCTCCCGGGGAAGTTGTCCCTGGATCACGGGACCCTGGCAGTGGCGGGCTGCACAGGCTCCCGGGAGGGGAGGCACGGACAGTGACCTGTGCTCACACACAGGCTTCTTGGTGGCGGCAGCAGCACCGTTAGCGTCCCATGCCCGTCTCTGGTGTCCGTGCTGATACCCGTGGCTCGCGCCCGTCTCTGGAGCTCCTTTGAGCGGCGCTCTTAATCCCCTCTCCACGCGCACCAGGAAGCAAAGAGGCAAGTAAAAGTATCTTGTCTCTTCTGCAGCTCCAGACCTTTTTCTGGACTCCCTCCCGGCTAGCTGTGGCGCACTAGCCCCTTCAGGCTGTGTTCACGCCGCCAACCCCAGTCCTCTCCCTGGGATCCAACCTCCGAAGCCCGAGCCTCAGCTCCCAGCCCCCGCTTGTCCCGGCAGGTGAGCAGACAGCCCTCTCGGGCTGGTGAGTGCCCGTCGGCACCGATCCTTTGTGCGGGAATCTCTCCGCTTTGCCCTCCACACCCCTGTTGCTGTGCTCTCCTCCGTTAATCCGAAGCTTCCCCCTTCCGCCACCCGCAGTCTCCGCCCACGAAGGGGCTTGCTAGTGTGTGTAAACCTTTCCTCCTTCACGGCTCCTGCCCACTGGTGGGGGTCCCATCCCTATTCTTTTGTCTCTGTTTTTTCTTTTGCCCTACCCAGGTGCGTGGGGAGTTTCTTGCCTTTTGGGAGGTCTGATGTCTTCTGCCTGCGTTCAGTAGGTGTTCTGTAGGAGTTGTTCCACATGTAGATGTATTTCTGATGTATTTGTGGGGAGAAAGGTGATCTCTGTATCATACTCTTCCGCCATCTTGAAGCTCCTCCGGGAGGTAACCCCTGACAGCATTTTTGAGCAGCAGTAACAATGCTGCAACCACATAACTCTAGATTTTTTTGTGGAGAAATAACCCCAGTTTGTCTAAGCCATTGTCAATAGTGACATTTGTTACTTGTAGCTGAAAGCATCCCTAACTGATATAATGTGAAAACCATTTCTATTATCTGCCTAGACAATACTGGTGGATAGAATCCTAATGTCAATATCTTTAGGAATTGAAATCAAGTTTCATGTAGTCCAAGGAGACATATCAAAAAAAATCGGTAGTTCCAGATTAGAGACCTGTTAGGCAGTGAAGACAATTCTTTTCTTGGATATCCTGCTATCTCAGCAGCAGATATCAGAGACAAATTGTCTTAGGGCTATGTAAAGAATACATATCAGAGATGCATGGGCTTGTGTTTTCATTGGGAACCAGAATAGCAAAAGCCCTGAAGTCAAAAGGTACTAGGTTGGATCTGGCACCAACAATGACTGTTTCTAACAAAATTATCCATCTAATGAACGTGAAATGGAAGCATTTTTGGCTTTTGTTTCATATTATGAGTAATTATAGCACAGTAGTTAAAAAAGTAGACTAAGAGTTTAAATTGCCTGGGTTTTTACTCTATTACTTCCCAGCTATGAGTCCTTGGGTGAACCAACCTCTTTGTGCCCCTATTTCCTCACATGCAAATTGAGCAGAATAATAGTACCACTTCACAGGATTTTCACAAGGATTTAATGAAGTGGTGCATATAAATTCCTTAGAAGAATGCCTGATCCTCTATAAGTAGTGGGTCTACATAGAAGGCTGTTATGCTTAGCATGGTGCCTGTCACATGAAAAATGCCTGGTAATGTGAGCTATTATTCTATTTAACTCATTCTCCCCAGATTTTCCATATAGTATTTTTGGAGGCCACAAATTAAAAAATTAAAAATCATGCCAAGGATATTTTATTGGAGTGCTCTCTTCTTGCTTTTTTGCATTAAGCTCAATTAATACTTTTATAGACTATTGCTCCTGCCCTGCCTTCATATAATCTATTTGTTGTTTTATAAGATATCTACAAAACAGTTTAGAGGGTACTCTGGATGTCATTCTACTTAAGACAATTCAGCCTGAACTGACTTTAGTATTGTCTCCTTGCCCAAGGGCTTAGCCACAGGTGCTCTGTGGGCAGCCAATAAATAGGACAGCCCTAGAACTTATTGTCCAAACTGGGAGATTTCTGATAGAGAAAGGGAGTGCTAATAATAAAAAAAAAAACTAAGACAATAGGAATGAACCTGGTTGTGTGGTCCCTAAATGACTCCCTCTGTTCGGGTAGAGTTGTTCCGGGGAATTTCCCCAAGCTCTGCCCACCCATACCATTACAGACCTTTTCATTAGCTTCCAGTGTTTGAATGACAGATTCATTTTGCCTGGGTTTAGGGAGCCTCAGAACAGGGAACCATGTGGGAAGAGGAAGAAGCTGAACTTCCTGATACCGTACCACAGGGAATGTCCTTCCTGGAAAGGGGCATAACAAACTGGCTAAAAATCCACATATTGTAATATTTTAATTTGCTTTGTAAGATTTTCAATGTCTTTTGTTTTAGCTCCACATATGTGAGGTCCTCTTGAACTTGTTCTTCAGTTTGAGCTGCTATAACAAGTACCACAGACTGGGTGGCTTAAACAATAAACATTATTTCTTACAATTCTGGATTCCGGGAAGTCCAAGACCAAGGTAAATTCCACGTCTGGTGAGGATTGTCTTCCTGGTTTGCAAATGGCCATCTTCTTGTTCTCATTGTATTCTTACATGGCAGTGAAGAAAAGAGAGAGAGAAAAATTTCTTGTGTATCTTTTTAATAAAGGCACCAATTCCATTCATGAGGGCTCCATCCTCATGACCTAATCTCCTCCCAAAGACCCACATCTTCCTAATTCCATCACACTGGAAATTAGAATTTCAACCAAATTTGGGGGGTACACAAACACTCAGCCTATACACTGACCTTATTCACTTCTTAATTATTTTGTGCAGAAATACCTTGTTCCAGTCAAATGTTTTATTTATTGTTATGCAAACATATTGCTTGCCATTTCTATCTCTAATCTTGTATACATCTGGTCTCTGTATGTAATACCCTCTCCCATATGAGAAGGTATTATCATAAACTTACATATATATATATATATATAACAATTATAGAAATAATACATTGCTACTACTTGTCATCATAATCATATAACATGGCAACATAAAGACTCCCTCAAATGACCAAATTAGAATGAGTGTTTCATCTCCCATATTAAATCAATTCTATTATATAATTTCCTAAGCTTTCTTAGAAATTAGGTTTATGATCCTGTAAATGTAAAGAGGTAGGTTTTTTTCTCCTTCCTCCTTATAGAAGATTACATTTCTGACATTTTTGATGTGGTCTTTATGTAGGAATTTATTACTTGGGAGGCAAAAATGAACATTAAACTATATGATTCATTGTTGCTATTGAAATAAGAGTAGGCAGGGATAAAAAGTAGTTTGTGTGACTCTTCCCCATTAAGAGTATTCAGTATGATCTTATATACATACGTGTGGCCTGGGCTGTCCTCACCCCTTAACCTCTTCTTTTCGGCCTCACATCTATTCATATCAAACTAAAAACTGACTTACAATGGGCAGTAGAGCTCTCTGACGTTGCAGCCTCACACAGTGATGAAAATACAGTATATGATAGTATTTAACAATTTGCTTAATGTGGAGAATGATTTTAAAATATGAAAAAGTTTTACCTTCTTCTTAATCTCTAGTTACTAGGATAAGCTGAAAACCCCTAGTTAAAAGTGCTTTTTACAGACAACTTACAGTATTACCAAAATACTCTGTATAATTTCTTCCAGACCTCTACTAAATGATTTAGTTAATAGTAATTTATCTAGTCAGGTTTCTAGGATTAAACTCCTTTCATTAACTGTTCCATTTCAAGTTTGCTCAAAATGTGATTGATGAGAAGGTGATGAATTCTAGAAAACATTTTTTCTTTGTCTATTGAGATGACCATGCAGTTTTTCTTCTTTAATCTGTTAATGTGTTCAGTTACAATACTAGGTTTTCTAATTCCAACGAACCTTGCGTTCATGAAAGAAACATAATTTAGTCACAAGTATTTTTTTGAAGTCAGTTTGCTAATATTCCTATATCTAGGTTTATAAATGAGATTATCCCATAATTTTTTTTCCTTGTACTGTCCTTATGTTTTGTTTTGTTTTGTTTTTTAAATGTTGGGGGTAGGAGTTTATTAATTAATTAATTTTTGCTGTGTTGGGTCTTCGTTTCTGTGCGAGGGCTTTCTCTAGTTGTGGTAAGCGGGGGCCACTCTTCATCGCGGTGCATGGCCCTCTCACTATCACGGCCTCTCTTGTTGCGGAGCACAGGGCTCCAGACGTGCAAGCTCAGTAGTTGTGGCTCACGGGCCTAGTTGCTCCACGGTATGTGGGATCTTCCCGGACCAGGGCTCGAACCCATGTCCCCTGCATTAGCAGGCAGATTCTCAACCACTGCGCCACCAGGGAAGCCCTGTCCTTATGTTTTTAAAAAAATTAATCACTAATTCTTCTCTAGGCATTTGAAATGGCTTAATGTCATAAAATCCACACTAGGACTACAACTTTATCTTCTAACTGTATAACATTTCAGAAACTGTCCGTAGACTTAGAATTCCAAGTGTTATAAGGGGTGATTGCAATTCGTGATTATATTGCTATTAATTAATAAGGAAGGGCTTCCCTGGTGGCTCAGTGGTTGAGAGTCCGCCTGCCGGGAGGCGGCGGAGTGTTCCTTCCTCTGCTCTATTTTGGGAGAGTTTGTGAAAGATAGGCATTAGCTCTTCTCTAAATGTTTGATGAAATTCACCTGTGAAGCCATCTGGTCCTGGGCTTTTGTTTGTTAGAAGATTTTTTTTTTTTCCCTGTACGTGGGCCTCTCACTGTTGTGGCCTCTCCCGTTGTGGAGCACAGGCTCCGGATGCGCAGGCTCAGCGGCCATGGCTCATGGGCCCAGTCACTCCGCAGCATGTGGGATCTTCCCTCACTGGGGCACGAACCTGTGTCCCCTGCATTGGCAGGCGGACTGACACCCACTGCGCCACCAGGGAAGCCCTGTTGGAAGATTTTTAATCATAGTTTCAGTGCTTGTGATTGGTCTGTTTATATGTTTGATTTCTTCCTGATTCAAGCTCAGAAGTTTGTGCTTTTCTAAGAATTTGTCCATTTCTTCCAGGTTGTTCATTTTATTGGCATATAGTTGCTTGTAGTAATCTCTCATGATTCGTTGTATTTCTGCAGTGTCAGTTTTTACTTCTCCATCTTCATTTCTAATTCTGTTGATTTGAGTCTTCTCCCTTTTTTCTTGATGAGTCTGGCTAATGGTTTATCAGTTTTATCTTCTCAAAGAACCAGCTTTGGACTTCCCTGGTGGCGCAGTGTTTGAGAGTCTGCCTGCCAATGCAGGGGACACGGGTTCGTGCCCCAGTCCAAGAAGATCCCACAGGCTGCAGAGCGGCTGGGACTGTGAGCCATGGCCGCTGAGCCTGCACGTCCGGAGCCTGTGCTCCGCAACGGGAGAGGCCACAACAGTGAGAGGCCTGCGTACTGTAAAAAAAAAAAGAACCAGCTTTTAGTTTTAATGATCTTTGCTATCGTTTCCTTTATTTCTTTTTTCATTTATTTCTGATCTGATCTTTATTTTTTCTTCCTTCTGCTAACTTTGGGGATTTTTGTCCTTCCTTCTCTATTTGCTTTAGGTATAATGTTTGGCTGTTTATTTGAGATGTTTCTTGTTTCTTGAGGTAGGATAGTATTAATGTAAACTTCCCTCTTAGAACTGCTTTTGCTGTATTCCATAGGTTTTGGGCCGTCGTGTTTTCATTATCATTTGTTTCTAGGTATTTTTTGATTTCCTTTTTGGGTTCTTCAGTGATCTCTTTGTTATTAGTAGTGTATTGTTCAGCCTCCGTGTATTTGTATTTTTTACAGTTTTTTTTTTCCTGTAATTGGTATCTAGTCTTATAACGTTGTCGTCAGAAAAGGTACTTGATATGATTTCAATTTTCTTAAATTTGCCAAGGCTAGATTTGTGACCAAGATATGATATCTCCTGGAGAATGTTCCATGAGCACTTGAGAAGAAAGTGTCTTCTGTTGTTTTTGGATGGAATGTCCTATAAATATCAATTAAGTCCACCTTGTTTAATGTATCGTTTAAAACTTGTGTTTCCTTATTTATTTTCATTTTGGATGATCTGTCCCTTGGTGAAAGTGGGGAGTTAAAGTCTCCTACTATGATTGTGTTACTGTCGATTTCCCCTTTTATGGCTTTCAGCATTTGCCTTATGTATTGAGGTATCTAATGCATCTTCTTCTTGGATTGATCCCTTGATCATTATGTAATTAGTGTCCTTCTTTGTCTCCTGTAATAGTGTTTATTTTAAAGTTTATTTTGTCTGATATGAGAATTGCTACTCCAGCTTTCTTTTCATTTACATTTGCATGGAATATCTTTTTCCATCCCCTCACTTTCAGTCTGTATGTGTCCCTAGGTCTGAAGTGGGTTTCTTGTAGACAGCATATATACAGGTCTTGTTTTTGTATCCATTCAGCCAGTCCATGTCTTTTGGCTGGAGCATTTAATCCATTTACATTTAAGGTAATTATCAATATGTATGTTCCTACTACCATTTTCTCAATTGTTTTGTGTTTTTTATTGTAGGTGTTTTCCTTCTCTTGTGTTTCCTGTCTGCAGAATTTCCTTTAGCATTTGTTGTAAAGCTGATTTGGTGGTGCTGAATTCTCTTAGCTTTTGCTTGTCTGTAAAGCTTTTAATGTCTCCGTCAAATCTGAATAAGATCCTTGCCATGTAGAGTAATCTTTTTTTTTTTTTTTGCGGTACACAGGCCTCTCCCGCTGCGGAGCACAGGCTCCGGACACGCAGGCTCAGTGGCCATGGCTTACAGTTCTAGCTGCTCCACGGCATGTGGGATCCTCCTGGACCGGGGCATGAACCCGTGTCCCCTGCATCAGCAGGCGGACTCTCAACCACTGCGCCACCAGGGAAGCCCTTGTAGAGTAATCTTGGTTGTAGGTTTTTCCATTTCATCACTTTAAATATGTCTTGCCACTCCCTTATGGCTTGCAGAGTTTCTGTTGAAAGATCAGCTGTTAACCTTATGGGGAGTCCCTTGGATGTTATTTGTTGCTTTTCCCTTTTCAATATTTTTTCTTTTGATAGTTTGATTAATATGTGTCTTGGTGTGTTTCTCCTTGGATTTGTCCTGTGTGGGACGCTCTATGCTTCCTGGACTTCATTGACTATTTCCTTTTCCATATTAGAGAAGTTTTCAACTATAATCTCTTCAAATATTTTCTCAGTCCTTTTCTTTTTCTGGGACCCCTATAATTTGAATGTTGGTGTGTTTAATATTGTCCCAGAGGTCTCTGATACTGTCCGCAATCTTTTCATTCTTTTTTCTTTATTCTGCTCTGCAGTAGTCATCTCCACTATTTTATCTTCCAGGTCACTTATCTGTTCTTCTGCCTCAGTTATTCTGCTATTGATCCCTTCTAGAGAATTTTTAACTTCATTTATTGTGTTGTTCATCATTGTTTGTTTGCTCTTTAGTTGTTCTAGGTCCTTGTTAAACGTTTCTTGTATTTTCTCTATTCTATTTCCAAGATTTTAGGTCATGTTTACTATCCTTACTCTGAATTCTTTTTCAGGTAGACTACCTATTTCCTCTTCATATGTTCCATCTGGTGGATTTTTACCTTGTTTCTTCATCTACTGCGTATTTCTCTGTCTTCTCATTTTGCTTAACTTACTGTGTTTGGGGTCTCATTTTTGCAGGCTGCAGGTTCGTAGTTCCTGTTGTTTTTGGTGTCTGTCCCCAGTGGCTAAGGTTGGTTCAGTGGGTTGTGTAGGCTTCCTGGTGGATGGGACGGGTGCCTGTGTTCTGGTGGATGAGGCTGGATCTTGTCTTTCTGGTGGGCAAGACTATGTCCAATTGTATGTTTTGGGGTGTCTGTGAACTTCATATGGTTTTAGGCAGCCTCTCTGCTAATGGGTGAGGTTGTATCCTTGTCTTCTAGTTATTTGTCATTTGGTGTCCCACAGTGGAACTTGCTGGTCATTGAGTGGAGCTGGGTGTTAGCGTTGAGACTGAGATCTCTGGGAGAGCTCTAGCCGATTTTTATTACATGTGGCCGGGAAGTCTCTGGTGGACCAATTCCTGAACTCGTCTCTCCCACCTCAGAGGCTCAGGCCTGACACCCGGCCAGAGCACCAAGACCCTGTCAGCCACATGGCTGGAGAAGATGGGCTATGAGTTGGGTGTCAACCACTGCCCTGTTGTAGCTCTGTCTCATCTGTCTCCAAAGGTCACCCAGATACATTGGGTTGTTCCACCATACCTTAGAACTTGCACATGCCAGTCTGGGATTTGTAGATGTCCTGATACTCTTCATTGAAATACCTTGCATTCATGATGTGCTAATAGTGTTGGTTCTCTTCAGTTCAGAGACTGGGACAGTCTGACCTTCATGTGACCAAGGCAATGGTCCCAAAGTGATAACATGTCAGATTCCAAGAAGGCTTTCTGCAGTGCCTGAGCAGTAGTCCCAAGCAGCCACTCCACTCAGCTGTAGCACTGTGACTGGGGAACTTGGTGGGACCCTCAAACAAGGATTTCTGCCGGCCCTAGATCCTGACTTGCCAACCCAGGCAAGGAGCTGAGGAGAGCGTCTCCTGGCCCCATCTCACTAGAGGAGCTGACACCTGGAAGCTGCTCAGTTTCTAGTTTTTAAATTTTATGCTCTACATAGTTCAGTATCACTAAACATTGCTTTATTCATGCAATATATATAAAAAAGTGTCCACCTTATTTGTCATTGTGAAATTAAGTGGAAACTTCTAGATAAAGTTCTTATTTTAATGCCTGAAACATAGCATGTACTCAGTAAATAAAAGGTAGTTATTTTTAATTATGATAAACTATTCAGACCCTAGATGTACTTAAGCCAAAGTGGAGAGAAAAGGGAACAGAGAGGAGGCAGAAAATTTGGATTCTAGTCCAGCTCTGTAACTAGATGGTGATTTATCTTGGGAAAGTTGAGCTTCAGTTTTCTAATTTGTCAAATGAAGGGTTTGTATGGCTTATATGGGTCTCAACTGTAAGCAGTGCAGGTAAGTAAGTCACAGTAGTTGCCTAGGTAAGAACCGTACTTTTCAAAGAAATTGGTAAACAGTCACTGTTCCTCAGTCTGTGTGATCTGCCATCTCTTTCCAGTTCTTCCTCTCACAGGTTATCTGTCTTAATTGAGTTGCTAGTCATAGCCTTGAATTGTTTCAGTTAATCATGTTTCTCTCCTGTACTTGCCTAAACTTTTTAGATGTTCCCCATTTGTACTAGTGAGCTAGTGTGTATCTGAACCTCCTCTACCACTCTTTGAAAGAGGCCACATGGATGACTCCATGGAGGGCAACCTGGGATGTCAGACCAAGATGATAACAACTTGGAGGACCATGCCAACAGACTGGCAACTCCTGGCCCTTAGTTGCTCAGGGTTCTGTTTGTTTTCTTGACTTTCTTGTGTTTTTTTGTTTTTTGTTTTAAACAGTGGTGTTGGTTCCTTGGCTTCTCATCACCTCTTCCTTGTTCTTTTGGTATTCCTCAACCCCAATAACTAATTGGTTGAATTTATAATGTGAAAGGCTCAGTTATGCTAGAAAAGTTAATTCCTAAGATCTCTGCAAACATAAGGATTTTATTCTAAAATCATGCAGGAAAAGCTTCTTCTAGAGTTAAAATAAGATGGTCAGCTTGATGTTTAATTGAGAATTGATCCCTTTCTTCTTCATACAAAGAAAGTGTAATACTTATTCAAAAGCAGAGGCAAAGTTGTGTTTGTCATTATAAGAGATATCTCTGAGATTTGAAGAACTAAGATTAAGGAGACTACAATTATTCTCAAAGTAGAAATAAATAGTTATTTAAAATGCATGTCTTATAGGCAAATGGTTCTTAAAAAATGTTCACTTTTGCAAAGATGAGAAGACAAGGTTAAGAGGAAGGTTTTATTGACCTTCCGAGTGCTAAAAGACATCCCTTTATCATTCTTTTAAGAAAGTTGGTGATATTCTAACAGGGCACTAGGCACAAACAGTTTAAAAATTAGATCTGAGAGCCAGGTGTTAGAAGATGAATGCATTATGGTTGAATTATGAGTGTCAGCTACATCTCTTCTTGTCTTAATTAAATACCTCACTAAACCTGCTGGCAGATCTGAGCCACTTCATCAACAGACTCTTCCTCTTATGAGTAATCCCAGCAAATGGGCAATTCTGCTTACCCTCAAGAAGTGTGAGAGATGCCTGTGAGGGCGTGTGTGCTGTGTGCTCCCTATTTGAGGAATGGCATGTGAGGATCAGCTATGGAAATTAGCAGCTTTGGGGTAAGTTGGGTCAAGAGCAGGCAATATACACTCAAATGCTCTCTTAGACAAGAACAAAACATGCTAGGAATATGTAGAACAGGAAGCAGGGTGAGCTTCTGCTACAGTGATCAACAAAACATATTACTGGACATTTTTGGCAGGAGAATATTAAGCTTCCCAGACCCCTGTGCACTTAGCCAATTGATATCAGTTTATGACACTGATGGTAATTTTAGTGGAGTGGCATGATAAGTTAGGCAGAACAGCAATTCATTTCTCTTGGACCACTGCAAAGCCCTACATGGTTATAATTTTCTCTTCACATTTACCATGACCCAGGGTTGTAGCACTCTCATTCTCATTTTGTTCAGTATCAACCATCCAAACGTTAACACTCAGGTAATGGAAGGAGAATGGTTCTTAAGAATTACAAAGTTAAGAAATTTCATCTGCTGAATACAGGATAAGTAGATACAAGTATCTGAATACTACTTAGGTCTATAAAGCATAGATATTATGGATAGTATTTTACTGTTATTTTATTTAAGAAAAAAATAGTTTCCATTATAATCATCCAATTTAATACTAATATGCAATAGTATATTGAATACAATATAATATATTGTACATGTTTTATTATTTTTTCATTTTAAGAAGTATATCTGTCTCCCCAGTAGACCATAAGCTCCTGGAGGGTAGGAGAAAGGGTCTAGCAATAAACCCTTATTCATGACAGGGTCTAGCAATAAACACATGCTAAAAAATGTTAATTGAATAAGCGAATGAAGTATTACCAGATCCCTTTAAAATAAACTAACAAAAATACTACGTGTTAGGCTGTGGAAACCTTATTTCACTCATTTCTAAGTTCTCTTTTCTAAGTTTCTCATTTCACTCGTTTCTAATTGCCACTGTAAAATCTGGGTACTTTTATTTTTTCTAATTTAGGGAAGGAAGAAGAGGCCTAGCAGGTTAATTAATGTGCCTAGTGGCATAGCTAGTAAGAATTGCACCAGATTTTGAACCCAGGTCTTCTAACTTCATAGTTAGAGTAAGATTTCCACTTAAAATAAACATATTTTGAGAAAGTGTTTGTGTTTTATTAATCAAGAGAGAAAGATGTGGTAATACTACTTTTTGTGCAAATTCGAAGGTAACATTATATATATAATGGCTCTTGGGAACTTGATACTTTTAAAATGCTATGGCCCTTATACAGTGAAAATCTTTAGTTACTTAGTTGTTGTTTTATATAAAACAAGTTTGGAGATAACAAGGACCTACTCTGTAACACAGGGAACTATATTCAATATCTTGTAGTAACCTATAATGGAAAAGAATCTGAAACAGTATATATATGTATATATAACTGAATCACTTTGCTGCATACCTGAAACTAGCACAACACTGTTAATTAACTGTACTTCAATTAAAAAATGATTAAAAAAAAACAGATTTAGGCAGAAGAACCTGCTGATTCCAAGTATGAGCCTAGGAGAATGGGCTGAGTCAGAACTCGCTAACCTTTTCAAAATGGTCTGGGAACACTTTCTGCCAGCTAGACCGCAGGATGAGTCTAGCTGGGGAGGGGAAAAATCACCCACTGTATTTTATTAATGGGAAATTTGTCATTCTGCTTTTAATTGAAGGATTAAAAGGGAGAAACAAGAATACTTCATATTTTAATTCCTGTGTGATTTAGGGTTCCAGGCTTCAGAGATTTCTCCCAGGCACACTAGGATGGCAAGGCTTGGTCAAGAGTCACTGCCTTTGCTTGGTTCCCCCCACCCCCCGGCCCCGAACCGTACTGTGAGACAAGGATTTGTGTGCATGTGGTTTATTCAAAGGCACTCCAGGAAACAGCATTGGGAGTGGACAAGTTAGACAGGGAAGGATAGGAAACCAACAGTTTAGTATCAGGCAAGTTACTTCTGTGGTTAAACGGGCCCTTGTTCCCTCTGAGGAATTACAGGAAGGCCTGTTGAAGGTGCACTTCAAGTTATTCCATCCGAGGGGCAAGGAAGCTGAGGTGTTCTGTCCACCAATGTCTCTTTCACCGTTGATTGATGGCTACTTCTGAGATAAGTAATTGGTACTTCTTGCTTGCCTGGAGTGGGCCAAGCTTCTCTTATGATCAGAAAGACACAGGTGTTTTTAGTGATCAGCTTTGGGTGTGCAGAAGTGAATGCTAAGGGTATATGGAGCTACATACCTATGAAGGGAAAAATAATAATGCCCAACAACATCTTTAGCACTTTACATTTACAAAAGATTTTTAGTAGCAATACCTGATCTTAGTTTTGATTCTTACAACCATCTTGTGATATCAGGCCAAGTACTACTATTTTTATTTTACAGAAGAGGAAATGGAAGCACAGAGAGGTTAAGTATGCTGTCCACTCATATGTCCATTCACCACTTATGGATGAAAGAAGAGGGTAAGTGAGATTATCTAAGAGAAAGAATTTTTCTTAATCCCATGGAGACTATGTACCACATAAAGGGACTATTAAATTATCAGTTTTTTTTAAGCTTTAAACAGTTGGCTATATAGTTTACCCTTTTCCTACTTAGCAGAGGAGTGGGGATGGGGAATCAAAAGGAAGACCACATCATCTAAAGATAAAATGAAAACATTATTATTTGCTCTTCACTTCCAAAATGCACTGTGATTTAACATTTTCAACTCTTATATATTCATGTTCTTTAAAATATCAACTTTTTTAACGCTTACAAATGGGGACATCAAATTGGCCTTTACCAAATCCTCTTCATTCTACCTCTGTAATATTTCTATATGCCTTTTGTCCTATCTCCCTTGCTATCACCATAGTCCAGATCCTTTTTTTTTTTAACCTCACATGGACTAAATCTTCTGATTTGTATATTCAATTAATGTCTTCCCATTCCAGTCCATCTACAGACTTGCTGCCATGTGAATTTTACTGAGAACACCTCATATCTTGCCATTTCCTGCTCTAAAATCTTTTTGCCTAAAGAACAAATTCTGTGTACATCAAAATGGGATTTGAAATTTTTTTGACAGGGCCTCAGTCCACCAGTAGATCCCTCCAGGATCTTTGGAACAGTCCCCCTATTGCATCTTTGTACTGGCTCTACTTCCTGGAAGGTCCTTCCTTTTCATCTGTATAGGCCCCTATACTCTGCAAATTCAATCTTTAGAACCATGCCACCTCTTCCAGAAAGCCTTTCCTGATATGTTCAGGCAAAAATTATTTTTACTACCTAGTCTGAGCATTGTTTGCATGGTCAATATCAGTGTATCTGTCTTATTCCCCCATTAGACTGTATCTTTTACAGTGACTTGCTCATGACAGATGTTCAAGATATGTTGATTTTTTTGAATGATTAAAGGGAGGCAATATATCTGTTCAACTATAACACCTAATTAGTAATGTTAAACATCTTTGTGTTATTTACTATACATGGACACTGAATGATTTTTTTTAAAAATTTTTGGTTGCATTGGGTCTTCATTGCTGTGCGTGGGCTTTCTCTAGTTGCTGTGAGAGGGGCTACTCTTCGTTGTAGTGCATGGGTTTCTTATTCTGGTGGCTTCTCTTGTTGCGGAGCACGGGCTCTAGGCACGTGGGCTCAGTAGTTGTGGCTCGCGGGCCCTAGAGCACAGGTTCAGTAGTTGTGGCACACGGGCTTAGTTGCTCCGCGGCATGTGGGATCTTCCTGGACCGGGGCTTGAACCTGTGTCCCCTGCATTGGCAGGCGGATTCTTAACCACTGCGCCACCAGGGAAGTCTGGACACTGAATGATTTTTAAGAAACACAAATTAAATACAAATAATTTCTTATGCCATGTAGCACATCTATAAATGTTGTTGCTGATAAGTTAAACAGGAATGTGTGAAAAGTCATTGCAGGATCTAACAGTTGGAGTGGATGCCAAGGCCTATAAATACCTAAAGAGAACTCTTGAAGACTGAAGGATGCTTTTAATGGCACACATTGTTCCATGTAGATTATATAAATGCATGGTTTTAAATACATAATTAGAGTCTTGTTTGTAGTTCTGTACCCAATGGATCTTAGCAGATTCTTTATTTTCAAACCACTTGAAAAGAAACAAATGAAAACTTATATAACATGAATGAGTTAATATTTTTAACCTGATGTATTTTTTTAATGGAAAAGATTTCTTCCTTTGAATCATCATAGGTAATATTTATTCTGATGATGAACATGTATTAAACATAATAACCTATAATTTCTGACAGGTGAAACAAGATTGGATTTCACATATTAAAATAGTTTGATTTTCCATCTCTTTGAAATTTATTTGAAATGCAGACATTCTCATTGATTTTTGTTTCCACAGTCTACATTCCAAGGACACTGCATATTTTGGATACAAATAGTGTTTTCTTTCTTTTCAATTCTTGTCTTTGTGCAAGAGGAAAGTTTGGATGGCCAATAAAATGAAATTATTAGGCATTCCTCTAAACTGTAAAAAATAGGGCCAACAAATTGAATAAATATTCCTTAGACTCTTAAGATCTTTCATAGACTTAGATTTCTTGTAGTTAGGAAAATATTTAGTATAGGGGACCTGTTTAAGGAGAGAGAAGTAATACTTTCCTTTCTATAATCTTCCTCATCTCCTGTTCCTTCTTCAAACAAGATTTGAAAACATGAAACTTGATTAAATAATCTAATTTTAATATTATAAAATGAACACACAAAAAGGAAGTCTTTGTATTTCAAATGAAATTAATTCTTGGCATCAGGGACACCCCAAAGGGAACTAATTTTAACCAGTGTCTCAAGAGTAGTATTACACTTTAGTAATTACACTTTAGTAGACTAAGCAATAAGAAAACGGCTAATCCAAAAAAAGTATGTCTATGTGAATGTTTTTAAAGACAGATTGGGAAACTGGGCTATCATGATGTGCATTTAACCATAATGCAGCAATCATTTCCCTTGCCCTTCGTGCTCCAATGGAAGGAGACACAGGGAGGATTGCCACTTCCCAAGACCTCCACATTTCTCTCCTCTTCGGCACGCCTTGATTGGCGGCCCCTCAACATCTCGTTTCCCTCCATTTGATTTATATACACAAGGTGACTGTTTTGAGGGCTACATGATTATGTTTGTTTGGTACAATTGATGAGCCTTGACCTCATAAAAACTGTATTGGAATGACACAAAACAATTGTTTTCAAATCCAGCAATCTTACAGCCAATTAAAAGACTCTTTAGAAAAAACATAATGCATTTTATCAAGCTAAAAAATTCAGTGATTCATGTGAGTGCATGTCCCTCTTTTGTTGTTTTTTTACGTTTCTACTGTATGAGAATGGCCCACCAGCCAAATATCCATTTGCAAAGCAAATATAATAGATTGATACTCTATGGTGTTTTTATTACATGGTTAGTTTAGATATCTTTCCTTTCCCTAGTGAGGCATTTTGATAATTAGTTCCTTGCTTTCTGAAATTTAGATTCTAATTCACCCTTTAAATCTAGCTAGGAGGAAATTTAAGTTAAAATGATAAACATGGTATCTCACATACACTAATTAAATTGTCTTAAAAAAAGATGGCTTGCATGTGTATCTGTTTAACATGTTTCATCAAAACTGTTGCAGTGGTATGTAATTTTAATGTAAAATAGCCCTCTTTGCAGGGAATTGGGCCTGCTGCTAGATCTTTAAATTTTCAGTGTCTGTTGCCATAGCAACCAGAATTGACTCTGGTACCCACTGTGTTCAACATAAATTAATTTAAAGACATAGCATTTGAAACAGTTTAGTCAATTTTAAGTCCATGTCTGGCTAGGCCTCAGATTTCAGTGCTGTTTTATATTAAAAATGTCATTAAAATATGTTCCTTTTATGCTAATTAGACTTATTTGTAGGATTCAGTGCCTTAAGTGTGATTTAAGAAAAATGTTGGAAAACTAGTTCCTGTATTGTTTGTAAGATGTGAGCTTCTAATAATGTAAAGAGTGTTTCCTTTTTTTAAACAATAGAATGTTACTGCTTCTCCTGCCTGAATACCCTGATATTAGCTGAATAGATAGGCTTGATGTTACCTAAATAAATCCTCATTTTTGCATGCTTTAGTGGACCCCTCAGGCTCTGTACTCTGATAATCTTCTGAGAAGAAGGAAGCTGGCTATCTTCTGCCACTTTTTATGCCTAATCAGTCCCTGCTACCTTGAGACATGAATTTTTTCATTAAATAATTCTAAACGGTTTCAAAATACTTTTCTCATGTTAACTTTGGGACATTTGGTTTTCTAGGTAGACAGAGTTAAGAGACCAAAGAAGTAATATATATATAGGTATTTTGGTGAGGTTGAAACTTGTCCTGCTTTCTTTTTTTTTTTGACCTAGGCAATTTTTACAGCTAAACCTACCGCACTTGTTCAGTGAATATTTTTTTATACTCTGTTATTATAAAAGCAAACATATGGAGGTAGACTACACATTGTGATAGATGTGAAAGCTTAAGGAAGAGAGAAGCTGTGCTGTTTTTTTTTTTTTTTTTTTTGCTGTACGTGGGCCTCTCACTGTTGTGGCCTCTCCCGTTGTGGAGCACAGGCTCCGGACGCACAGGGTCAGCGGCCATGGCTCACGGGCCCAGCCGCTCTGCGGCATGTGGGATCTTCCCAGACTGGGGCACAAACCTGCGTCCCCTGCATCGGCAGGCGGGCTCTCAACCACTGTGCCCCCAGGGAAGCCCTAGCTGTGCTGTTTTTTCACAATAATATAGTGTTAATATTTTTATTATAGAAAAAGATTTCTGATACTTTCTAATAGTTCTAATTTGTCCAGTAAAAGACATTACACCTCAGGAAAGGCTGTTTTTCATGGTGCTATTTAGCTTTATATCATGCTCTTCTGATCACAGGAAATATTATGGCTACTGTGTAGAAAATAAAATACACATTTAAAAATCTCCTCTTTCCAGAAAAAAGTGTGATTTTCTTTGGAATGGTTTCATTTCTTCTGAACCATCTAATGTTAACTTGAAGTCATTTGAACCATAACCCTTCATGTTTGGATTTAAAATGAAAGACTAGCTTGTGGAATTTCAGGAGCACTGCCTTCATATTTCTTCTGAAATTTGAAAGAGCCCTGTATATTAAATATTTAGGACTTTAGTTAGATACATAAAACTCAGCTGCTACATCAGACTAAGGTCTATACGCATGAGTTGTTTTCTAGCTTGCTATATTGATGTAAATTAGAATAAGACATTTAAGGAAAGACAGGAATCTGTTACAGCCCTTATGTGACTCATTGATGCCCACCAGTGTCATTAATATACCAGCAGACAACACATCTGAAATTCACTGCTCCTGAGGGGATTTACTGTGTGTGTGTGTGTGTGTGTGTGTGTGTGTGTGTGTGTTTGTGTGTGTGTGAGAGACAGATAATCAAAATGTGGAAGTCTAAAAACTTTCCTGTTTGAATTAAATCCCATGAACACCTGTCTCTAGATGAGTATGCCATCAATCATTATGCTAAACCTTTTTTGCCAATTACCACAAACTTGGAAATTTATCACTAGATTCAATTGAGAACACGTTTTTAAAAGAAGAGCGAGGGCTTCCCTGGTGGCACAGTGGTTAAGAATCCACCTGCCAATGCAGGGGACACGGGTTCGAGCCGTGGTCCGGGAGGATCCCACATGCCTTGGAGCAACTAAGCCAGTGCACCACAACTACTTAGCCCATGCGCCACAACTAGAGAGCCCGCACGCCTAGAGCCTGTGCTCCACAACAAGAGAAGCCACTGCAATGAGAAGCCCGCGCTCTGCAACGAAGAGTAGCCCCTGCTCGCTGCAACCAGAGAAAAGCCCGCGCACAGCAATGAAGACCCAATGCAGCCAAAAATAAAATTAATTAATTAAAAAAAGAGTGAGAATTCCTTAAATAATAAGCACCTACTTGGGGATTAAAAACAATCATAATAATTTGACCCATAATTGAAAGCTTGATATGAATGGAATCTGATGCAGTTTATAATGATCCAGAAAAGAGGCAATAGTTAATGATAGAGAAAAGAATCTACCAAGAAGTTTCTGAGCTTAGATAGTATTTTCTCCAAATTATTCTTACTTTCATCCTGAGAAGCTTAAATTTGATATGGTGACTCAGGCTCAGAGTGTTGGGAAAAATAGGAGTTTGACTTCCATAAAGCATTATCGTGAGGCTTGTGACCAGAGCTACACCCTTCACTAATCTGAGAATCTCATGCTAAGGAATTCTATCTGAAATGCAAGGGGCGTCAAGACTCATATGACTAGTAAAGTTATCCTGAAATGTATTTCTACCTTAAAGCTTTGTCCATATAGCATAGTCATAAATAAAATACATTATGGAGTAATAGTAATATTTTGAAAAGTGTCACTGTACTTCTCTCTGTCTCTGTCTCTCTCTTTCTCTTTGTCCTATTCAGCTTCAGCAGTCCAGATGTCTAGGGAGAAGATCAGAGTTTGCTGGAAAAGGAATGCAAAGACAGAGAATAAATAGCTTCTGCTTTGACAGTTAAGGTTATAAAACAACAATAGCCAGGCAATTGTCTTAAGACAGTATTTCCCAATTTTCTTTATCCCCTCCTGCTCTTAATAGCTCAGGTATTAAGGCTGTAGGACTCTGCTTATAGCATTCTTCTGCAGAATAGAGATGGTGCTTACACAGAGAGAAGGATATAAACCACAGGAAGAAATAATACCTTTTCCTGGCCTGGGAATTTTGTTAGAGGTTGCCAAGAAAGCAAGAAGGATTTCCTCTCTCCAAGTTAAAGTCCAGAGGGTGTAAGGTAAGTCAGAGAGTATCAGTAGATTTGGGAGTGGAGAGGATAGGGAGGGTTGGGGGACAGGGAGAAAGTGTCATCTTGCTTCCCATTTGGGACTTTGAAAAGTGGTCACCTCTCTGGCTGTACCTGTACCATCTTGGAGGCTAGGTTATATCAGTGAGACTGTTCAGTGGTCAGGAAGGAGGCTGTGAAGCTCAGGATTCCAATGTGGCATTAAAGCAGAATTGAGTCGGCAAGTCTATCATAGCAGTAGAAGCCAGGGTTGAACCAATGGACCAAAAGGCTGGAAGAAGAATGTGGCAGATACTTGAGAGATAGTAGGAATGGGAGCTTAGGGGAGGCTCAGTCAGCCTCTGTCCTGCTCACGCAGGCCTTAATTCCACTAAACACAAGCTTTAGTTGTGAGTGTCAGAAGGGGCAGCTGCATTCAGGTGGACAGGGACATCATCCCAGAGATCAGATGACCATGTGCCCAAGGACCCTGATCCTTCTCTGCACAAGGTCAGCCAATTGCTTCCAGCATACAACTAGTCATCACCTTGGGAAAAGGGAGAATGTTTGTGGAAAGGAGCATTTTTTCCAGGAAAGATTGAGAACTGCTACCTATAGAAACCAGATTTTCAGATTGAACTGAGTTTAAAACTGAATTGAAACCTATCTACCTATCTATCTTTCTATTTGGTTGCTCTGTTTTCCCTCACATTTCTCTCTGTAGGACTCCAGTCACGATGTGTCCCAGGTTCACAGAGGTTTTGTTCATTATTTTTTCAATCATGCTTCCCTCCATGCTTCAGCTTGGATGACTTATTTTGACTGTCTTCAAGTTAACTAATCCTCTCTTCAGTTATATCCAATCTACTATGAATTTCATCCACTGAATTGTTTTTTCCCATTTCAAAATTTTATTATTTATTTAGTTTCCACATCTGTTCTGAAATTCCCTATCTCTTTACCCATTGTATCCAATTTTCATTATAGATTCTCTAATATATTTATTATTATTATTCTGAAGTTTAAGTCTGTCAATTCTAACATCTGATTTGTCTTGTCTAGCAACTGTTTTCTTTTTCCTCTTGACTATGATCATAATTTTAAGTATTTTCATATGTCTGTTCATATTGATTGCATACTGGATATTGTATTGATACACTATAGAGACTCTAGATTCAGTTATCTTCCTCTGAAGGGTGTAATTTTTTTTCTATCAGGCAGTTAAATTATTGGTAGACCACTTAGTCCTGGTTTGTAGTTTTTAATCCTAACACGGGGTCCTTCTGGAGCTTTAATGGAAATCTTGATGTATTCATTAAGCCACTCTAACTCAGCAGAACTCTAATTCCAAAATATGACTGCCCTGTAGTGTTCATTCACTGAATTCTCTCCTAACTGTTGCTTTCCCCGAATACCCTGCACATCTGCAGTTTAGGAGTCAGTTACGGATTTGAGTGGGGGTTATCTGTGGATTTGAGGGTTTTCTCTTGTCTTTCCTTCCCAGATTTACCCCTTCTCAGTTTCTAGGTAGCCTCCAGTTTTCTCCTTTGACTCCTCAAGCTAATAATGTTTTACTTGAGTTCTATTCACCCTGGGTTGTAGACTGGGAAGTGCCATTAGTGGAAAAACATATAAATGTGGGTCTCCACTAATGTGGTTTCCTTCTTTCAAAGATTGGATCTCCTTTAGTTTATGCTGATTTTGTCACTTCTCTATGCCTTCAAAGAGTAGTTCTTTTCCCCAAGGTTTTTAGTTGTTACAAATAGGAGGGCTAGTCTGTTACAAGCTACTTTGCTTGTCTGATACAAGCTACTTGGCCTTTATACTGCCATTTGCAGTATAGAGGCCAAGGAGGAATGATAGGAGATGTTGGAAATATAAAGAAATACTTAATCATATAGGGCTTTGTAGGCCTTGGCAAGGAGATTGAAATTTATTCTAAGTATTATATATGTGTTAGAGAATTTTAAGGAGTTATTCAATCTTATTTAAAGATACAGTGGTAGTTCTACATGAAAATATGGTAAATAATAGTATTGGTAATTCTACATGGAAACAGGTGTAAATAATAATATTGGATAGGGTTTATTAATCATAAAATATATGTCTAGGTCAGTAATAGGTGACATAATGTAAAACTTAATAGTGGGGAATAATAATGATGACTTTACTTACCAAGCAAGGATGCTCACTAGTTGACCTAGGAAATAAAAGAGGGATGGTTATGGCTTTAAAAACAGATTCTTTTGATACTGAGATACACTACCTCATTCATTCATTTATTCACACTTCCTAGGTACTATTCTAGGTATTAGGGATACAACAGTGAATAAATACATTCTTTGGAGAAACATAAGTCTATGTGGTTTTGACGTTTCATCTCTGACATACCCCAAATAAAGTCAGAGACTTGGTTTCTCAATGAGACCTGATAATTGAAATCTTCATTAGCTTCTTTCACTAGTGATTAAATTTTAGCCCTAAATTACAGAAAAATATATATAGTGGAAAGAACGCTTCAGGCCATGGCTACAGTATGGCAATAAAAATTCCTTTTAATTTGAGCTCTGATTTGACTAAATTAATTACCATTTTTTGGGACAAAAGATTATTTCTAACAGCAAGGACTACTTCACATTTTTTTTTTTTTTTTTTTTTTTGCGGTACGTGGGCCTCTCACTGTTGTGGCCTCTCCCGTTGTGGAGCACAGGCTCTGGGTGTGCAGGCTTAGAGGCCATGGCTCACAGGACCAGCCGCTCCGCGGCAGGTGGGATCTTCCTGGACCGGGGCACGAACCCGTGTCCCCTGCATCGGCAGGTGGACTCTCAACCACTGCGCCACCAGGGAAGCCCTACTTCACATTTCTTATGGAAAAATGATGAGTTAGGATTGTAGTTTATCTGTTAATGTTTTAGGTTGACCAAGGAGACTGTAAAAAAAATGATGTAAATTAAGAAAAATCTTGCCATCAATTTCAGAATGAAAACCATGTTCCTCCTGATGCAAATCTCTTAAGGGTGCGTGTGTGTGTGCGCGTGCGAGTGTGTCAGTGTGGGCAGCTCAAAAGCCAGCAGCCAAATAATAAAACTAAAAGGAATATTTAAAGATCCATTGCATACAGATTTGTTGCCTAAGTTTTTCAGGAAGTCTTACTTAACTTTATTATTTCAGGGCTTTTGGCTCAATTTTGAATAAACAGTGTACATCCATGTGGGAGCAATGAGGAGGAACTGTAGCATCTGCTGTAACTTTAAAAATAACTTCCTACTTATATAACTGAGATTTCACCAAAGATCAATGAGATTTTTCAAGTCTGAGACCTAAGGTTGTATAGCATGAAATAGTTCCTTTAGAAGCTGTTGATTCATGTAGCAGTGCTATTTTGAAAGAAAAACATTCCTACCCAAGAAGCAGATGTTAACAGACCACGGCCCTAGAGTCATAACTACAGGTTACTGAGATCCGAGTTTGTGTTCTCAACTTCATTTACAATCATTAAGAGTCTTTTAATTACTTCTTTATTGATCTCATATCGCACATTTCTACTAGTCTGTACAAAACATCAGCTTCAGTGGAATGGGCAGGATGGCATTCACAACTCACTATCAAGCCGGCCTGCTTAGATACAACACAGAATGGTGCCTACCAGTCATTGTTTCTGGATGACAATGTTATTCATGATGCTGTATGCTTCTGAGACAAAAACCGCTTTATTGCTTTAGCAGCTAAGCTCTGTACTGTTTTTGAAATATGATATTGTAGAACTGTCTTTAGCTTTCTAGCTCTGGGGAGATGTGGAACATGTTGAAATCAGAACTTATTTGTGCCCCATCTAAAAAAGATATTCATCTGGGTTCTCTTTTAAACTTTCTTTGGAGGATGTTTTTCTTCAACATGAAATGTATCTGTAAGTGGAAATCATTTCCTGAAGAGTTCTGAGCTTTGACAAGTCACAATAAATGTCCCACTATCTCTAAGTAAGAGCTTTCTAAGTGTTACGTTATAAAGCCCAGTGTATAATAATGAATGTTAATCCTAGGCCCTTAAGCAATATTTTTTAGGGGAGATGGATTAAAAAGTGGGTACCCATCGTCATTTTTTGACAAATTGTAAGATATTTCTGTGACTTTTCCCCTTTTTCTGTGTTCTCCTTTTCAGTTCTCTATCAATGGCATATGAAGTTGCTGCTCTCACGAGCTGAATCTGAGGTTCAGGGGAAACTGAATTAATGATGTATATTTTAAAAGAAAGGTTTGTAAAGGTCTTCCTGTACAAACTATCAAAAAGAAAGAAAAAGAGCACACTTATTTTGTAGGCTGTAGTATGCCTAGCACATATTTATGGTCTGTCATTCCATCATCTGGTCATTAGCAGTTGATTTCGCTGTTATGGTTGCTTTTAATAATTCCTGTCTCTTTTGAGTTCTAGAAAAATAATTTGTGTATCCTAATTGGCCATCTTTGCCTTATTTCTTTGAATTATGAAAATTTTAGTCATTCCTATACCCCAAATAATCAAATTACTGTGCTAATAAAAACAGATTGCATATACTTAGGCCACAAACTCTACTATCATGTGCTACAAGAAACACTGTTGCTTTCCTAAATCACATTAAATGTAATAAAGAATTTCTTTCATGCATAAAGAAATAGGCCCTGAACAATGTTAGAGAAACATTATGCAATGTGGAAAAGAATGGGGCAAGGAATCAAGGAAATAGCTTGATAAAGTACTGACAGGAGTAAATTTAGAAAACTTCTACTTCTTTTCATTGAATATATAGATATATATATTTAAACACTTCAGTAAACATCAGATAATACTAGCTTACTTTTTGGTTGTTTATTATACCCCTAATGTGTGCACAGAATTCTGCTGGAGGAACTCAGAAACAGTTAAAACTAAGACCTACAGTGTAATAGTCAAACCGGTGCCCAAATGTACATGTTCTCCAGGTGATTGGCTATACAAAATATTGTTTGATTTGGCAGATTTTCTCCAAGTTCTCTTAGAACCTTTATAATAGCTAAATGATGGGATATTTCTATTAGCTATCTGTGAAGCTGACTATGAGGTTATTGTAACAGAAACTAAGTACTAGGAAATGACTTGCAATAACCTTATCATTAAACTGATTGTGAGAACTGAAATTCTCCATGCTGACCCAATCCCAATCTTTGAATGGCCTTTTATTTAATGAGTGGTTTGTCTTCTTGCTTCATCTTTTCCATTGGTTATCTGATGCCTTCTCTAGCAGCAGCCCTCCCAGCATTGCAGATCAATATTCTGTACTCCCATTGTGTGCAAGGCCTCCTGTGTTAACTTTGAATCCACTGCTTCCACTTTGTGCCTTTATGGAGAGAAAAATTGGAGACAAAGTGTATTCTTATTTTGCATCTTATCATTTTTATATTTTCTCTTTCTGATGAAAATTTGCCATCTTATCAAATAAAATACAATACAATTTACAAAGTCAAACCAAACCCAGCATATTCACATATGGTAATTCCTTTCTGAATATTTCTTCTATCCTTCAATTTGTAACAAGGCATTCTGGTTGTCAGTGCTGAGACTTATCAATGCAACTGTGTGCAGTTTGACAAACTCAATCTCTCTAGTGCCTATCCCAGAGGTATTTTTTGTTGTTTTCCTTCTTTGTGCTCTGTGCAGGCAAAGCCTCCTTTGCCGCCATAGAATCCTTGGGGATGTGATCGGCCTCTTGAGAGAAATATTTCTTTGTGAAGAAATGATCTGTCAGGATAGGCTAGGCTAGCAGCAAGTCCTAGTAGTGTTTGAACCATCACCTCAAGAATTTTAGCAGCACCTGTATGCATTTGGAAGGAGAGAAAAGGGGATAAGTGTAAAAGAACTGTATTACTAGGTCTCCAGCCCCTCTGTTCTTGTGCTAAAAAGAGACTAGATGAGGAGCCCCACGAGTGCTTTAAATTTGTGCTTCTCAAACTTTAGCAAGCATGAACATCATCTGGAAAGCTTGTAAACCAGAATTCTGAGATTCTGATTTGGTAAATTTAGAGTGTGGCCAGAGATTTTGAAATTTAACAAGCCCCCAGTTCATCTGATACTGCAGATATATGGACCACATTTTGAGCAGTTCTGCTGTAAAGCACAGCCTGTCAGATTTTAGTGAGCATCACAATCAATTAAGGTTCGTTAAAACACAGATTGCTGGGCTCTGCCCCCAAGGATTCTGACCCATAAGTCTCAATGGGGGCCCAAGAATTTGCATTTCTAACAAATTCCCAGGTAATGTTGATGCCACTGGTCCCCGGACCACACTGTGAGAACCACTGCTCTAAAGAATGGAGGTAAATAAAGAGTCACTAGCACTGTGTGGGGGGTCTGAGGAGTCTATTAGTAGCAGCTTTGGGACAGAGCCAATCTGGAGACAGATTGAGGTGCTCTATGTGACAGCTGTGACATTAAGGTTCTAGCAGTCCACAGGATTATTGGAGACATTTTGGAGACATGTTGCATTTTGTTCAAACCAAATTTTATTTGAATCTCAAAGAACAAGTATTGACCTAAAACAAATAGACTGCCAGTTATTTCTCTAGCCAAAAAATGTGTGTTTTTTTTTTTAGGATTAGCAGAGAATTGCAATTTGGCATCTGCCAAATTGGTAAGCCACAAGAAATCCCCCTGTACAGTAAGAGAAGGAGAACTCTTTTACAGAGAGGAAAAAGGAAGTTGAGAGGGCTATAGTAAACACAGAGTCCACTTTTCATTGGCTGATTTGTTGTCAGGAAAGAGGAATCTTTCTTCTTCCTGTTGGGCTGTTATCTTCACAAGGCATGAGAGCTCCCCCTTCTGGTCTCCCAACTCTGTTTAAATGAGGTTTCTGTTTATTAATTTTTTACTCAAGATAACTTCACCTAACACTTGGTTCGTAAAATTTAGAACAAAGAAAGTGCAGTGTTCCAGGCATGACTCTAATTATACTTAAGATTGTCTCCCTTTGGGGGATTCGTAAAAAGGTATAAAAAGAAAGAAGGCTAAGTGAGACACTCGCTTTGCCAGTATGAGTGACTAAATGGATGGGATGGGGGACAAACTTACCTTACTTAGGCCATGTGAGTAAAATAAAAGAAGGAAGGCTTTGGCTGTGATACTTTAATGAGAGTAGTTATGCTTAAAACACCCCCAAAGAACCCCATTTTCTTTATATTTGAAGTGGAATACTTACCTTTTTACACCATAGTGTCAAGGGTAAAGTGTTTTCATCATATCAGGAGAGTCTCTCTCAGAATACTTCAAAGTATCAATAACTCTCTTAATAGTAATCTATTCATATGCATTTCTGTTCAATCTCAGAAATCAGTGTCTCTAAGGAGACCCTATATCCAGTGCTCCATTGGAATAAAACCTCTTTCTGTGACAGGGATATTCTCAACAGAAGGCTGGGAATCAGCCTATCATGGGGATGCTTGATCAGAATAACATGGTGGGAAAATGCCACACATCCTCCTGGTGTTCTGATGTTGCTTCTTAGGTGAGAGACTCCCTCCCCAACTCTCTTCCCTCCCACACTGAGAATTCTAGCCAGCTTTATGGATGAGGAATATGTGAGAATCCTTAGGGATGTTGAGGCAGAGAAAAAGTAATTAAATACTGTATTTGAGCCTGGTGCATTAAGATTATGTTCATAGATTCCATCCACTGAGAGTTTTCATCAAGTCAGACTCTGCCTTTCCTTTAAGTCATGTATTTTCCTCTTGTGGGAAACTTGAGATAGCTAAATGGTTGAGCAGAAAATATTCCTCCTTGCTCTAAATAACTCAAAGTGGAAATACGCCTATCAACTGTGGGTAAGTTGGGCTAACTTCTCGTATACGAAGAATGCACATATCCTCATCGATACCTTATAGAGAAAGACACAATTTGACCCCCATCTGTAAAAATTCTTCAGGATACAGGGGGGACAGGACAATTGCAGCTTATGTATGTTTGCTTGAAGCCAGTGATTAAAATTCTTTCCCAAATTTGGGCTGATTCCTGCTAAGTCAAGATTTGGAATTTGGGAACTGGAGAGCTAATATTCTGCTTCTCAAACATGCCCAAATAATGATTGCTTGAATCGAGTACATCACTATTAAAGTTATGACAATCCTGCCTCTTGGTTCATTACCTTTTAGGAAGGTAATGAATTTGAAAAACATCCCATTGAACTCTTTTTTTTAAAAAAATAAATTTATGTATGTATGTATGTATGTATGTATGTGTGTATGTATGTATGTGTGTATGTATGTATGGCTGCGTTGGGTCTTTGTTGCTGCCCACGGGCTTTCTCTAGTTGTGGAGAGCGGGGGCTACTCTTTGTTGTGGTGCATGGGCTTCTCATTGCAGTGGCTTCTCTAGTTGTGGAGCACAGGCTCTAGGCACACAGGCTTCAGTAGTTGTGGCTTGCGGGCTCTAGAGCGCAGGCTCAGTAGTTGTGGCCCACAGGCTTAGTTGCTCCATGGCATGTGGGATCTTCCAGGACCAGGGCTCGAAATCATGTCCCCTGCATTGGCAGGCAGATTCTTAACCACTGCATCACCAGGGAAGTCCGTGAACTTCTTTTTAACAATCTAAAATGAAGATAAATTTAGATAAATACCAAGAATTAATCATGAAAAGAAGGTAGAGCAATATTGAATAAAAGTGATATCGTTTGCATATAAAACGCAGTTCACCTCAGTTCAACAAACATTTATTGAATGCATATTATATTCCAGGTACTGGTGACAGAGACGAATAAAGTACTGTTCCTGTTTTCAGTTAATCCCAGTTAAGGGATAGGGGGAACTGATATAAACAAATAATACAGGCACAAATAGGAGGTAGAATGTGGTAGTGGGCAATGTATAGACTTTGGAGATAGACAGGTCTGGAGTACAATTCTGGGTCTTGCTTTAATTTTGTGGCTTTGAATAAGCTACTTTACTCTTCTAAAGTAACCCTCGTTATTTGTTTTATCATCTCTGGAACAAATGGAAGCTAATAATAATAATAAAAACTATGTATAAGGTACAAAGGTAATACAGTAGAGAAAATGATTTTGGTGAGCTGATCAGGGAAGACTTCAAAGAGGAGGTTGTACCTCCAAAGTGTTTTGACACATGAATAGGAAATTTCCAGGTAGACAATATTTTTGAAAGGACTCCAGGTAGAGGAAATTACACTTTCAAAAGCATAGGAAGTGGAAACTGAAAAATAATAACAGTTTAATATTGCTGTTGCTTATTTGTGGATAGTAATTTGAGATGGGGCTTGAGAGGAGGCAGGGGCTAGTTCCTCATCCCAGCCTGTGCTCTGATAAGAAGTTTGGACTTGATCCTTTAGATCAGAGATGGAAGCTGTGTTTTTTTGTAAAGAGTTTTCTGTTTCGGTTTTGCTTGAGTTTTGTTTATATCACCCAAGGTTTAAAAATAGGGATATTTCATTTAAAATCCCAGGTTTTTTCTGACTTCTCTTAGAAATTTGTCACATCGAATCTGCATTTGCTCATGGCAACAACTGGTTGAAATAGAGGCTGCCCCCTCAGGGGGGGTATGTGCTTTCTTGCTATTGATGGGCAATGAGGAAACTTGGAGGTTTTAAGTAGGTTGGTTATATGGCAGGATATGTCATAGGGCTGTCTTTGTCTCTTCCTACCACAGTTGAGGGAGAGGAGGCCAGGAATCGAGAAGAGGTGATTGGACATAACACCTTCCAAGGCCAGGTTAATGGAAGAGGGATTTATAATGTTATTCAGGTTGGTAAGGAGAGACATACTTTTTAAAAAAACAAAACAAAGTAAGGTTAAACATTACTCTAGGAGAGGGGATATGAATGTCATACATAGACCCCCTTGACTGTTACTGGCTGGAGAATAATCCTTGCAGGATGAGATCTCTGTTTAGCTTTTTTTTTTGTTTTGTTTTGAAGATACCTCTTAAGAAAAACAAAAATAAAAATTAAGCTGCGATACAAAATGGTGATCACTCCTAATGTCCTTTCTCACCTCTTCTAAGAACTGGAAGTTCCCCCTAAGAACTGGAAGTTCCCCCTTCTTCCCCTTAGTCAGCAGTAGAAGTAGATAGAGAATGAATGGTTATGGCTGACTCACAACTCAAAACCAGCAACCCTCAGCATACAACTTGGAGACCATACAGATTTCCAAAATCCAAGAAGATGCCAGAAACCTAATAATTGCTGGGGGAAGGTTCACTATCCATGAAGGGAGGAGGAAGAAGAAGTTAAAAACTCCAGGCACAGGGGAGGCAAGAAGAGGGTAACATGAGGAAGAGAGAGGAAGTGGTCTGTGGGGAGACACTCTGCGATTGAAGGGAACATCCATGTGGACACATGCTGAAGGTCTAGGAAGGGACCTTCAAGAATGGGGATTAGATAAAATAAGGATGCAAAGCTATCCAAAGTCCACCCTGACCCCACCCTACCACTCTATACAATTTGTATTTTATCCTCTGAAACCTCAGGTAAATAGCTCTTTGGATCTTCTTTAGATTAACTGGTCAGAAAGACGAGAAAATACTCTCCCTCCAGCCCAGAATGACAGGCATCATCATCTTTCCTATTACAGATTGGGCAGCAAGAGGAGCCCCTTGTGGACTTCACACAACCAGAGAAGAAGGCAGAGTGCTTCCCTGACCATCTTCTACATTCCCCAGAGGAGCAACACACACCTCTCCAGCTGTGGGCTGAAGATAAAGTGCCTGGGTTACAGATAAGATACAAGATACAATCTTGTACATGCACATACCAAATCACTCAGTACTCTCCAGCTGTGGGCTGAAGAGTACTGAGTGATTTGGTATGTGCATGTACAAGATTGGAGACAGCGGTTAGAGGCTATCAATTAGAAGATTTTTGAAATAGTTTAAAGAAAGAGGAGGGCCTGAATTAACCTTAGGTATATGAGTAGAAAGGAGATGGCTTCATGATATCTCATATCTCTGGGGCTTTGCATGTTCCTCTTACTTCACCTGGAGTAGATTGCCCTCACTCCCTCATCCATTCAAACTCAGTGCTACCTCCACTGTGAAGATTTCCATAAGAATACTCAGATACTTCTTCTCTGTATACTTTCTACCCTATAAATAACTTAATTTTAACAAGGAGGTATTTTGTTGAAACCCTGTCTGCCTGCTCACCAGAATTTAAGTTTCTTAAAGCTAGGGCAGAATGTCTTTGAGAACTGTGATCACCTACATCAGCGTGACATAGTTATTAGGAGACCACCTTTGTCAATATGAGTTAGTGTTTTGCACCAGGAAACATTTGCCCAAAAAAGATAAGACTGTAAACCAATAAATAGTCTCACTATTTGCGTCAGGTAATTCCTGCAAATCAGTTTATCTGAGACAACAGTCTGCTCTTCTAGACAAATAGCTCACTTATCAAACAGCAGTTTATGACGACCAATTGTAAACTATTATGTCATGACCACTGCTCAATCCCAATCAGCTTTCTGCTTCGAAAGACCATTTTTCAACCACCTGAACCTACCCCTGACCCCTTATCAATATCTTCTCTTCTGTGACCCTGCTAAGACTGTCAAAGAGATATTCTCTCTTACTATAGAAAAGGACATTGTCTGGTGGTGATATTTTGGGGTATTCAGCACCTTTAGTCTTAATCCAGCCTAGACTAGCATATAGTAGTGCTTAATAAATACCTGTTGAAAGAAGTATTGAACAGCAAAAATCAATATAACATGGTGCTTTGACTGGATGGGGGCAGGTGGGGAAAGAGTCAGGGAGTCAGAGATGCTTCCAAAGTACTAAGTGTTAACTTGCTCCATCACTTAACATGGCAAAAACACAAGAGCAGATATTCAGTGAGAAGATGGTGATTTCAAGTCTAGACATGTCGACTTTGCGATTCCTGCGATGTGGAAATAGAGATGTTCGATTCAGTGCTCACTGATGGAAGACCCCAGATATAAGTTTTGTGGGGGAGACAGGGAACTTGTTTTCTTAATCATTGGTTCTCAAAGTGTGGTCTTCAGACCAGCAGCAGCAGCATCACCTTGGGACTTGTTTGGAAATGCAAATTTGGGGGCGCCACAACAGACCCACTGAATTGAAAACTCTGTGGATGGGGTTCAACTATCTGTGTTTTAATAAGCCTTCCAGGTGATCTGATGCACCATAAAATTTGAGAACTATTGCCTTAGAGATTAATCACAACCACGAAGATGTAAGACAAGATTTTACCCAAACTTCTGATGATGTGCTTGCTAAGGCATGGTAATCCTGTGTTCTTTGCATGAGCAGGTCTTCTCTAACATGGTGGCCTGAGAGGCTGTATAGCAAAGCAATTAAATATCTTACTTACTGCATCTGAATCTGGCTATACTACTTTCTTCTTGTGTGCCTTAGAGAGTCAATTGCTTAACCTTTCTGAGCCTATGTTCCTCATCTGTAAAATGGGAACACTAATAATACCTACCTCATTGAGTTCTTATAATTAAATAAGTTAATATACATAAAGTGTTTAAATCTATAATAAGTTTAGTGCTTTTAAAATCTTTACTTCTTGAGAAAGTCACTGCCCTTTTATCTACTTAACTAAATATTTTCTGTCTTTAATGTTCACCTCAAATCTCTCACCTGTTGAATGCTTCTTTCTACTGGTTAGCCATAGCATTAATTATCTTACTTGACCCATGGGAGGTATTCAACAAATTATTAGTTGAGTGAATGCACAGTCTAGTCCTCATTTCCTTATTTCTTCTCTCAGTTTTATAGTTTTTATTATCAGTACTCTTGTTTTTGCACTGAATTATACATTGTTGTATTTATGCCTTGCTTCCTGATTATAAGCTCTTGGAGGGGAAGTATTATGCCTTACTTACCTTGTCCACCTACACAGCACCTGGCACAGTGTTGACAACATAAATGAAATTCAGTAATACTCTGTGAAAAATAAAGAACTGAATTTACTTTGGTCTCAAATCCGTTTACTAAGTTTTTTGTAATTTCCTATCCCCCAACCCCTCCATTACAATTTCAAGATCTTAAATCTCTACTGTCACTTTCTCCCAAGAATCACAAGATGAAAAGAACAGGGATTCTTTTCCTATTTCTGTTGTCATCCAGTAAGATGACTCATTATTTTGAGTCTCCATGTCAATGTCATGTCTCTCTCTCTCTCTCCCTCAGTACACCTTTAAGACTAAGATACACCTTTAAGACTCAATACACCTTTAAGACTAAGATATGCTGTTACTTACCTTTTATATAGCCTTATTTTTACCAGCAGCTTCCGTCAGCTTTCCTTTAACCTTATTTTTTTTAAACATCTTTATTGGAGTATAATTACTTTACAATGTTGTGTTAGTTTCTGCTGTATAACAAAGTGAATCAGCTATATGTATACATATATCCCCATATCCCCTCCCTCTTGCGTCTCCCTCCCACCCTCCCTATCCTACCCCTCTAGGTGGTCACAAAGCACCAAGCTGATCTCCCTGTGCTATGCAGCTGCTTCCCACTAGCTATCTATTTTACATTTGGTAGTGTATATATGTCAATGCTACTCTCTCACTTCGTCCCAGCTTACCCTTCCCCCACCCCATGTCCTCAAGTCCATTCTCTACATCTGCGTCTTTATTCCTGTCCTTCCCCTAGGTTTGTCAGAACCATTTTTATTTTTTAGACTCCATATATATGTGTTAGTGTACGGTATTTGTTTTTATCTTTGTGACTTACTTCACTCTGTTTGACAGACTCTAGGTCCATCCACCTCACTATGAATAACTCAATTTCGTTCCTTTTTATGGCTGAATAATATTCCATTGTATATATGTGCCACAACTTCTTTATCCATTCTGATAAGCTCACTGCTTTGTGTAGCCCTGAGTTGAAATTCTGCTGGCATGGAGGATTGAAAATGTCCCTTCTTATATAGTTATGAAGCTCCTTTAAACATATAGAAAATTAGTATAATGTATATAATGAAAGAAGGCACACTTTGGAGGCAAATAAATCTGAGATCAAAATGTTAGCTCTGTTACTAATTTGCCATATGGCCTTGAGTAAACTACTCAACATGTCTAGGTCTATTTACTGGTCTATAAGCAGGGATGTAAATATTTACCTTATAGTGTTATGTGAGGAGATTAAATAAGGTAAATTATATATTGTACTCAGCATATGGAAGGTATTTAATTAGTGGTGAATATTATTGCAAAGCAAAGGAAAAGAGCAAAATACTGTGAACTTCAGAAACAGTCTACTTTAGAGTCTATACATTGTCATTATCTATAAAATATGATCCCTGATATTGTGGACATTAGTTCAATTCTGAAATTCTATTTAATCAAGCATCGCCCCATCAAATCTCAAATCACTTTGCCTTTGACAATTGATCCTCAAATAAAGTTTTCTAACTAATTATGTAACTGAAGGGTCTCTCTCCCTAAGTGTGAAGGGAACCTACCACACTTTACCCTGAAAACTGTTCACTGCTCACCTTAGGCAAAGGCTGGCTACAGTTAACTGCTTATTCACTAAGTCTGTTTCCTCCCTGGGAAACCTTCAGTGTCCTTCCTTTAGGGTCTGTTAGGAATAGTTTTTCTCCCCAAGGGCTCTTCCAATCTTTTCATAAGACCCTAGTGGAGACAGTGAGAAACTGGAAATCCAATGACATATTTTTTTTCTTCTCTAGAAGCATGTATGTATTCAAGAGAAAAACAGAAAAGCTATTCTAGGCAAGCAAGGTCCAGTGGTCCTGGGTGACTGAGAGAATTCTGAAGGGCTGTTTGGAGATAAAAATGTAGTGAAATACAAACATGTCACATGGTTCCTAAGGATCTCTATCTATATTTTTTTCCTGCAATGTACCTGGAATAAAATTCCTGATTAAAATTCTGAATCCAATTGTAAGTACCACTAACTGATACATAAGAATAGCTATCCTCATTCCTGCCCTCCTCCATCATCTCCTGCAAGGACCCACCAAGAGGGAAATGGAATTCTTAAATAACTTGGGGTTCAGAAGTGTAGGCAGAGAAGAGCTAGGGCTGGTTTATAGAAGTTGACTTCAAAGAAGGACTCATGTCCAGACAGAGGGCAGACTTTGCTGCAGGCCTTCTTCACATTTCTTCTTCATATTGCCAAATAGAGCTTCATTTTTATCAGTTAACTTTCTATATTTTAAAAGGGGTCTAGAAACTCAAGTCATTCACACACTGACATGAATTGCTTACTTGAATTCAATTAAGTTATTACGGTCTGGTTGTCTACATTATGAAACCTATCACAGATGTGTGATAGTTTGAATAGAAGAGTGAACCATTGACACCTATAAATAATGGTTAAACTGATTAAGTTACAGCTAAATATACTTTGTGCTGTAATTAGTTTTTGTTCTCTGTCCCTCCTTCTCCTATGGAGAAAAGTGAAGGAGTATTTTTCATTTTCATATAAACATGGTTCTCAGTCCTTTCACTTATGACTATAAAGAAGTATGTGTGGAGTCAGGAATAGTCAGAATGTTCTCACTTCAAATTTAATTTTCATTTATGAAGGTGCCCTACTGGCATTTGCACTTCCAAGTTATTTCCATGCTCTTTCCCTGTCGTGGTTTCATCTTTTGCCTTAACATCCCTTTTAATATCTTGAAAAATTAGCCTACATTTACTTCTACTTCCTCTCCCTCATTTGTTTTTCAAATCTTTGTAATCCAAATTTTGTCCCTACCATTTTACTAATGCACTTCTCAGAGCAAAAAGTATCCTCCTGTTAGTTAAATTGAAAGCCTCCTCTCTGTTCTCATTCATTCAATTTTACTGCAGAATTGAATCATCTTCTCATAGCTTCAGTTTAGTGGTTTTTCTCCCATCTCTTAGAACATCTGATTTACTCATTTCTCTTCTAGTGCCCATCCTTCAACGTTCTTCCACAGCTTAAACCAGTGGTTCTCAGCCTTGGCTGCACATTTTAAACATTAATGATGCCTGCATCCCCCTCCCAGAGTTTCTGATTCAGTTGTTCTGGGGCGTAGCCTAAGTACTGGTTGTTATTAACAGTTCCCCAGGCATTTCTAACACTCTGCCAGGATTGAGAACTGTTTTAAACTGTAACTCAGGTTTCAGGGGAACCTCTTAACTATCTTGGAGGCTCAAACAAAATTGGCTCAAACTCTCATCCCATGGGAAGGCTCAGGACCTCTTTAAGGTAACTGTAAATCCTGAGGGCTGACATTCTCATGGCCTTCTGGTTCCAAGTTCCTAACCTCCTGAACGTTTGGTATCATTTGCATCTCACCTTCTAAATCAACTGGCCCTCTTGCCTTTGGCTTTACACAAGTCATGATGTAGAACTCAGCCTCCTTTCTTTGCCATCTCCATGAACCATACATTGAAGACAGTTTTATGGTGGCAGACTTTACTGCAGGTTTGTCAGTGTCAGGGTTTGGGGTCAATGTAACAGTTTTACATTAAAGCAAATAGACAAGGGCAATTTCTATGTAGACTCCAATCTCCAGCCATATACCTGAGTTTTCCCTTGCCTGCAAAATCCTTCTCACACTTTAATTATCCTCATAATAATATGAGGATAAGTAATTTAATTAGTAATTTAGATTTCCATTCCTTTTGGTACCTCTTAGCAGGAGTCTTCTCTTACTACTGTTTTAAAGTGGAATGGGGTAGTATGTAGATTAACTTTTACTCTGATATAAATAACATCTCCTCATGCCTCTTTCCTTACCCCTACCTTCCTTAGAAGACAGAAGTTCCTACATTCACTTCTGGTTTTAAACTTTTTTTTTTTAATCCGGCAGCAGATGGCTTTAGTGATCCATTACTATGGTAGGCAGAATCCTAAAATGTCCCCTCAAGATTCCCATCCTCTGGTTATTCAATCAAACACTTATGTAGGTACTGCTGTGAAGGAACTTTGCAGATGTAATTAAGATTATGGACCTTAAAATAGGGAGATAATATTGGATTATCCATGTGGATCCAATCTAATCACATGAGCTCTGAAAAGCAGGGGTCAACAGACCAGAAAGGCCTGCCAAAGACTCAAGAACATGAAAGATCTTTATGTGTGATGAAGACATTTCAATCAATGAAATACTGGACTTCTAGGCTAGGTTGCATAGTAAATGCATGATTTGTTCACTCACTCCCTGTGGTCCAAATGTATAGCAGCAATGGAACATAAAAAGAAAGAAGAGAAAGATCCAGTTTCAAAAACAAAATAATCATCGCTATGAACTGAGAAAGTAATAAAGCACAATACAGTGAACAGGGCTAAATCTCCAGCTTATTGGTCTCTTGAGTCATTTGTGCCTGAGATGTGGAATCTTGTAGGGTAAAGGGTGGAGGAAGGTAAGTCAGAAGTCAGATGTTGGGGTTAGACTGTCTCCCTTATGAAAGGAACCTTAAAAATAACACACTATACCTGATCTCTGCTTTAGGCTTTGAGAAAGTTGTGGGCTTAGGGAGGCAGAACGAAATAGACATAAGACACGGGACCAATAAATGAGGCAAGTTATCCCTTGTTCTGTGACCAAATTGGCAAAATCTACAATATTTTCATAAACAGGACCCCAAATCACTGTGATAAGGTCCTGGTTGTGGTTCTGGAGGGCTGCAAGAGGCAACTGCAAAGTCAGTAGACTGCCAGGGATATTGCAGGCGGGGTGAAAAATGAAAAGAGAAAAAGCCTCTATTTACAATGTATTTGTAATTTGTCTCCACCTCTTACCTACTCCCCGCCCCCACCACCAAATAGTCTAGAAGAAATCTAATGCCAGGACAGATAGATGACAAAATCAATGGTCGAAGCAGAAACTTACTCCAGATTAAAAATAAAAATTTTAAATAAGCATGCTTAGAATGTTCAAAGAGATGAATGAGGCATAGTTTCCATTTTTAAAAGACAACAGATTATTAACACCAGACAAAAATGAAATAAAATAGGTAAATATGAAATAGAATTGATTGTAAATCTTAGAAATGAAAAATACAGTCATTGAAATAAAAAAGTAATTACTTCAGTTATCTGTTATAGTGTAAAAAACTATCCCCAAATGTAGCAGCAGTCTTCCCATCATTTTGGGTCTGGACCTTAGGCAGTGCTCAATTAGTAGCATTTGCAGGGGTGACTTAGCTGGCGGCAGTCAGCTGGGCTATAGGGTTCCAGGAGCCTTCATTTACAAGCCTCAGGGTTTTACCATGTGGCTTTTTCTCTCTACCTTGTGTCCTTTCATTCATTAGTGTAGTCCATGCTTCTTTAAAGCACGGCGGCTGGTTTCCTTGAGAGAGTATGAAAGCAAAAACGCCAGACCTCTTAAAGGGCTGGAACTGGTACATGCCTTTTTTGCTACAGTCTACTGGTCAAACAAGTCATAGGGCTGATGCAGGTTCATGTGGAAGGGACATAGACTCAATCTCTTCCCGACAGGAATAGCAAAGTCTCACAGCAAAAAGCATGTATACATATATACTACCAAATGTAAAATAGTTCGCTAGTGGGAAGCAGCAGCATAACGCAGAGAGATCAGCTCCGTGCTTTGTGACCACCTAGAGGGGTGGGATAGGGAGGGTGGGAGGGAAGCTCAAGAGGAAGGGAATATGGGGATATATGCATGCATATGGCTGATTCACTTTGTTGTGCAACAGAAACTAACACAGTATTGTGAAGCAATTATACTCCAATAAAGATCTATTTAAAAAAAAAAAAAGAATGTGAGATGGGAGGCAGTGTGTGATCATCTTTGGAAACACAATCAACCACAGCAGTAGATGGGATAAACTTCATAGAGAAAAAAATTAGTGAATTGGAAGATGGTATTGAAGAATTAACCCAGAAAACAGCATGAAAAATAGACATAAACAAAATGAAAGGGCAGTTAGGAGAATAGATTGATGGTTAGAATAGTGTTGAATGAATGACAAAGAAGCAATATTCGTTGAGATACCTGCTAAAAATTTTCCAAAACTGAAGAAGTAATGAGACCTAAGGTCAAAGTAACTGGATAACAAGCAAAATAAATGGTGATAAATCTATACCTAGAAATACTATAATCAAACTGCAAAATGTCTGAGAAAAAAAATGATTTAAAGCTCTTGGAGAGTTACTCTACAATGGAATGAAAAATGAAACCTAGACTGTTACATTCCCGAATGCAATGGAATGTATTCAATGTACTGAGAGAGAATAATCTTCAGTCTAGAATTTATGTCTAATTAACTATAAATCAAGAATGCTGGCAAATATAAGACATTTTCAGTCATCGTTAGCCTTAAAGAATTTATGATCCAGACTCCAGTTAACTTTGCAAGACAAAAAATGAACTGAAAGCAAAGGATACAAGAAATAATGGAAATCACAGAAATTGATAACATATGTTGGTAAATTTAATTATATACAGTTAAAACAAATAATTGTACTCTTGTGTTTTGAAAATTGTTGATATTAAAATTTTAAACAAAATAATAAGATGGGGGTGGTGTTGTAAAAGACTGCCAAGGTTCTTGTCATTGTTGGGAGAATCAAAATGTGGAATAACTGTAGGCTTTGTGAGAACAATTTATGGTTAATTACATATGTTAAAATTTAAGATTAAGATTAAAAACCAGCAGAGTTTTGTGCAGAAAATATAGGATACTTTATCAAATCAACCAAAGATAAAGAATTAAAAAGAAAAGATACAGGAAGTTAACAGAAAAAATAAAGATGTCAGAAATAAGTCCAAATATATCTGAAATCACAGTAGTAAAATTGGATTAAACTCATTTATGAAAGAAAGATGGTCAGATTAGATTTTTAAAAATCTAACTGTATGCTGCTTACAAATAAAAAGCTGTGTAGCAAAAAATATAATTTAAGGCAAAAAGGGTGAATAGACATAGTAGCTCTACATAGTAATACATTGAACAGTCAATCACGAAGACATAATAATCATAACTCTTTTTTCATTCACATCAAAGCCTCAAGATATATAAAACCCGGGCTTCCCTGGTGGCGCAGTGGTTGAGACTCCGCCTGCTGATGCAAGGGGACGGGGGTTCATGCCCCAGTCCGGGAAGATCCCACGTGCTGCGGAGTGGCTAGGCCCATGAGCCATGGCTGCTGAGCCTGCGCGTCCAGAGCCTGTGCTCTGCAATGGGAGAGGCCACAACAGTGAGAGGCCTGCGTACCGCAAAAAAAAAAAAAAAAAAAAAAGATATATAAAACCCAAACTGACAGAATTAGAAAGACAACTGGATAGGTCCTCAATCATAATGAGATTTTAAAGATATTCTGTTAGAAGTGGGTAACTTATGATGTCACAGATAAAAAATTAATAATGGTGTATAGCAGAACTTTTGTGTGCGCCATGGGTTACCAGTATGTTAATATATTGTCCTTCTCACCTTGTGATTGTTGAGTGGGCCTGGAGCACCTGGAACATCCCTCCACTCTCTAGAGTTATGAGCTACTTAAAACATTTATAAAACTGATCATGTACCAGCTCAAACTGGTGAGAAAACATTAAAAAAGAAAACATAACATCTAGCATAGGGAATGGAACCAGAAACTTAGTACATTCATACACAGTTTCTAGGTATTTAAATTGGTATAAACTCTCTGCACTGTAATTTGGCAATGCTTTTTAGGAGCCGTGGAATTTTGCATATATTTTGATTCAGCAATAACAATTCTAGAAAGTTTTGTTAAGAATATGATTATACAAATGGGCAACTATATATGCATAAGGATGTGCATCATGGTGTTATGTGTAACAGAGAAAAATCAAAGATAACCTAAATGTCCAAATACATGGGATTGGTTTAAATATATACGCAATTATATGATAGAATAACATGTGGTATTAAAAGAGAAAGAAATGAACCAGCAAATATACGGTGTTTGTAGCACAGATCCCCTAACCTGGACTTGTGGGGACATTGCTAAATGGATCAAAGCCTTCTTTCTCACTTAGAACATGGTCTCAGAATCCTCAGTATCAAACTCTAAGCAGCCATAATCAGGACCAGAAATAAAAGGAAACATGAAACATATGAGCCATACCTATGTTAGAGTAATAGCTAATGGCATAGAAAAATGTTCATTGTGTATTGTTAAGGGAAAAATGTAGTCTACAAAGCAGTATGCACTGATGATTACATTTCTTTAAGGAGTATTCATGCTTACATATGTATAGATAAAAATGTTGAATGTTAAAAGTAATTATTTTCAGGTGATGGGATTCTGTGTGATTTTTATCTTCTTTCTTTTATTTTCCACAGTGAAGTAAGAAAAGTAAAAGAGTTTTACTCATTTTTAAAGCCCCAGCCTCTAAAAATCCTTCCTTATATTGAATCAATTTCTCCCTGGACTCCCTTAGGTTTCTGAGCCTCTTTCATCACACTTATCACAGTTTGACCTTTGCTAGAGTAATCTGTGTATGTGCATCTTTCTCCTCAACTAGATTGGACACTCTTGAGTGTAGTGATTCATTTAACTCAACGAAAGTGTATTGCTCTTAATAGGTGCTAGGACACGTTTTGTTGAATTGAATGAATGAACCTTTGGAACACATTTTCATCTAAGTCAGATAGCAATAATTCCTTATACCCTATGCTCAAGTACAGAGACAGTAATTGGAAACTCTGATTCCAAGGGTCTGTGGAACCTTGAGAGAGGAAAGAAACTGGCTTGTCAGGCTTAATGAACTTGAATCCCTTTGTAGAGCTCTCCCCATTCAATATTTTCATCTTGTGCAAACAAAGTCAGATATTTTATTTTACTTTCACTGTGTGGAACTTGGCAGGATGAATTATTTAGGCAATAATTTTTCAGTTTTCCATCTGTAGCTGAAGAAGAGTTCACCTTTTCAAAGGTTCTTAAAGACAGCGAAGGTAGACTGTTTTCACCTCTGAAAGGCTATGATGTGTTACTGTTAAGAAAGGTTGAGCTGGAATAATTTCTCTACAGGGCAGAATACTCAGTTATGTGGTAAAGCAGTTCCCTACTCAGATGCCTTGTCTGTATCTTCAGAACTAATTTTTGGTAGAAGGCACATGAAAGAGGAGGTAATCTAAACTCAGGACCAAGTAGAGTGGGGGAGAGAAACTTCTGGTTCCTATTTAATGGAACAAAGAACTTGGGAAGCTAACCTGGGCCTGAAAAAAAGGTACTGGAGCTGAATAATAGAAGTTCAGGAGAAGTAAACTATTATTATCAGCTAAATTTTTTGTAAGTTAAGGCTTAAACAATGACAACAAATCATAATGCTGGAGTCCATCTTGTTCACTGTTTTGCTTTTATATTGGTCATTGCCAAACCTTTTCAAGAAAGAAAAGGTGCCTTCTTTTTAATGATCTTCAAAGAAGAAATATGTATAACCTTTCTTGGTAAACTATTTCAGAGTTGAGCAACACATACTCTAAACAGGGAAGGGCATTACATGTATAAATAACTGACAGTAAAATGAAAGACTAGGCTGTTTTGTTCTATGCTTGATAGATATGGGATTAGTGATCCTGGTTCTCAGTATTATCAAACTTCTTTTTTTTAACTTTTTATTTTATATTGGAGTATAGCCGATTAACCATGTTGTGATAGTTTCAGGTACACAGCAAAGCGACTCAGCCATACATACACATGTATCCATTCTCCCCCAAACTTCCCTCCTATCCAGGCTGCCACATAACATTGAGCAGAGTTCCCTGTGCTGTACATGACAACTGATACCAGCACCAGAGTTATAATTATAAGGGAGATAGCAGTAGGAGACTTAGATGTGCCTAAAGTTTACTGCAGTCTTTCCAATTACTTGTGGGTGGTTAAAGCAGTTATTTGACAGGCATGAATCATTATGCCTAAGTCCATAAGTGATTTTGTGTAGGTCATGGAGCTGTGTCCAAGCAAATACAGTAATGAATTTTCCCACTTTTCTCCACGTTAAATAACCTGGCCCATTTTTCTTCAGAAGTCTTCACTTTATTTTTATTTATTTATTTATATAGAATACAATTGACTTTTACATATGGCTTTTGCATCCCACCAAATAACTAAAAAGCCTCGATAAATTTGCTTTTTAGTTATTTTTGTTCTTTTGTCCCTAGATTATTTGATTGTAGAAAGTAAATTACAATATAATCAATGAATAAAGACAGTTTTGCATCTTCTTTCAGGTATTTATGCCTTGTGTCTTTTTCGTACCTTAATTCACTGGCAAGCATCCCTCGTACCAAGCTGAGGTAAGAGCAGGCATCTTTACTTTGTTCTTTATCTTAAGGAGAACATATTATGTGTTTTACAATTAATTGTGACAGTAGCTGCATTTTCTGCAACAATTTTGACTATGGCATTTCTCTTTCATTCTGTTAGTATGGTGAATTTCATTGTTAATATGTGGATTTCATTTGCATACCTGGAATAACCCCATTTGGTCATGATGCATATTTCTTTCACCATGATGCTGGATTCAGTTGGCTAATATTTTGTTAAGAATTTTGGCATCTGTGTTTATAGGAACTATAGGTCTTTAATTTTTCCTTTTTTGCTTTGTTTTGTTTTATTTTTGGTCTGATTTTTCTATCAGGGTGATAGCGTAAAATGTCTAATACAATGTACCAGTAAACCCTTCTGTGCATGCTGTTTATTGAGTGACATTTTAAATTGTGAGTTCAATCTAGTAAATATAAAACTATTCTGGTTTTTTAATGCTTCTTATTTCTGTTTGTGTCTTAGGAAGAATTTGCCCTTTTGGTTATAATTTGCCAAATTTCTTGGTGTAAAGTTGTTCATAATATTACTTGTTATCCTTATAAATTGTGTAGTGATATCTTCTATTATATTTCTAATATAAATCATTGTGTTTTCTAGCTTTTGTTCTTAATGTGTCTAACAATATGTATATAAATATTATGGACTGTTTTAAAAACCCAGCTTTAGTTTAGTTGATGTACTGTATTCTGTTTTTTACCTCCTTGGTTTCCACTCATTTTTATTTCTACTTCCTTGTATTTACCTTGTGTTTAATTTACTCTTTTTCCCCCAGCTTCATTTTTTTTTAAAACATCTTTATTGGAGTATAATTGCTTTACAATATTGTGTTAGTTTCTGCTTTATAACAAAGTGAATCGGCTATATGTATACATATATCCCCATATCTCCTCCCTCTTGCGTCTCCCTCCCACCCTCCCTATCCCACCCCTCTAGGTGGTCACAAAGCACCAAGCTGATCTCCCTGTGCTATGCAGCTGCTTCCCACTAGCTATCTATTTTACATTTGGTAGTGTATATATGTCCATGCCACTCTCTCACAGAAGTCTTCACTTTAAAATCTTTAGTCATAAAAACATGAGGTTTTAGAGTTGGACAGGAATGCTAGAATCATTTACTAATCTCATAACTTTCCAGGTGAGAAAGTTGGAGGACTAGAGAGTTTCAGTTAGTAAAAGAGCTAGCATAGAATACAAGGTTCCTGATCTTTGGTCCTGGGCTTTTAACACCACATCATTATATTGCTTTGCCTCTTCTGCTCTACCACGGGTTTTCATTAAGAGATATATGTACACCAGTGATACGACAGATGTTCATGGACCTGTGTTGACTGAGGAATGTTTGTAACTGGTTCATGATGAGACAAGTAAAGAAATTGAAAGTAAGCATTTAGAAACTTGTATAAGCAATTTGACAGAATAGTTTATGTCTGTTGAATGTAATAATAAACAACTTGGACTTGTTTTATGTCTGGTTTTATAATTTTGTTTACCTTATAATTTATTTTAGAGTATCTTCTAAAAGCATCGTTCTTCAATGGATTACAAATAAAAATCAGTCTTTTCACCACAGATGTGAGAAGCACTGGTCTAAGTAGGTCACTGGATTTTCATAACAAATAACAGGACATTAATGAACAGGATACTTATAAACTTATAAAAGTAACCAAAAGAAGTGAGTTTGGTATTTCTATTATGGTAGGATCTGGATACTTTGAGTAGTTTATGGGAAATAAGACAGGAAAAGCTGAAGAGCACTGAGCTATGTATGACACATTTTCATAGCACTGTTCTAATTACCCTTCAGTTTTTAAAGTTCTTTTAGAAATGTGATTTTTTTTGCAAAAGTCAAAGGTCAAGAAATCTTTTAAAATTTTGTAGCATATAGGACAATTATTACATACTGTGACTCCAATACATTTTCCACTATATTTTTTAAAATTAATTTTTATTGGAGTATAGTTAATTTACAATGTTGTATTAGTTTCTGCTGTACAGCAAAATTAATCAGTTATACATATACATATATCCACTCTTTTTTAGAATCTTTTCCCACATAGGTCATTACAGAGTATTGAGTAGAGCTCCCTGTGCTATACAGTAGGTTCTTGTTAGTTATCTCTTTTATATATAGTAGTATGTATATGTCAATCTCAATCTCCCAATCTATCCCTACCTCTGCCCCTTTCCCCCTTCGTAACCATGTTTGTTTCCTACATCTGTGACTCTATTTTATTTGTACCTTTCTTTTTAGATTCCACTTATAAGCAATATCATATGATATTTCTTTCTCTGTCTGACTTACTTCACTCAGTATGACAATCTAGATTGTCCACTATATTTTTTAATATAGAATCGTCTACTCTCTTTTTCCTCAATCTGAATTTTCTTCCCACATATGTTAGTACCTGCCCCAACTTACTTAACCAAGTTTATTGTAATCACTAGTCAAATTTTATCCTGATTGTAAAAGTTCTAATTCAGTCTTCTGGGCTTTCTTTCGTCTCCAGATTCAGTAAGCATAATTGTCTCTATAATCTAGGTCAAAGAAAAATGCAAGGATGCTTGAGTGCAGTATCAGTCACAATGAAATATTCCTGGATAGCTCCTCCAGGGTTGATAATGACCTACTGATAACTGCTCCCTCAGATACTCTAACCATTTATTAACCCATATAATGCAATAAAGGCAGACTCCCAGCAGCCTCAATTACCTGACACAGCTTAAATCTGTGAGTAGTGAATGAGAGCTATCATAAAAGCTGCACATAGTTCTAAATACCAGGTTGGAGCCTGGAGCTGCACCAGGTCAGAGTGTAAAGTCTTGGTATATGCTCAGGCTGGACACTGATGCTATTCTTTTTGCCCTGAATAGCCTAGTCACCCTGTACACCGACCCCTCAAACACCACTTCCTCTATCAAGTCCACTCTGAGACCTTCATTCTCAGTGCACTAGCAAGGTTTGCATGTATTTCTATGTCTCTGATCTTACTTTGTTGTACTATTTTGTTTACATATCTGCCTGTCAGTTCTTTCCCATGAACAGATAGAAGGCAGGGACTATGTTTTATGTATATTTGTATCCTTAGCACTTGTACATAATAAGCATTCCACACTGTTGAAGGAATGAAATCTGATTTCACCTTCAGTTCTGAGGTATAAAAACACTCATGCAGCCCCACCTATTGTATTTTTCCTTAGTAAAAAGCAATCTCTCTGACAAGTCCTTTACTTTTTTGTGTGTGTGTGTGGCTGCATTGGGTCTTCGTTACTGTGCACGGGGCTTTCTCTAGTTGCGGTGAGCAGGGGCTGCTCTTAATTGCGGTGCATGGGCTTATTATTGTGGTGGCTTCTCTTGTTGTGGAGCATGGGCTCTAGGCGCACAGACTTCAGTAGTTGCAGCCCATGGGCTCAGTAGTTGCAGCACACGGGCTTAGTTGCTCCGAGGCATGTGGTATCTTCCCGGACCAGGGATTGAACCCATGTCCCCTGTATTGGCAGGTGGATTCTTAACCACTGTGCCACCAGGGAAGTCCCACGTCTTTTACTTTTATAGTCTCATTTACTTGTCATTAAATGACACCATTATCATTCCCATTTCACAGATAAGAAAAGTGAATCTTGGGGAGATTGTGTAAATTGCCCAAGATTCTGCTACTTGTAAGAAACAAAATGAGGATTTAAACTTAATATGTTTGAATACCAACTTTGCACATGTAACTGTGCCTTAATGTCTCTCTATGGACGTTTGGGTCCCTTCCCAATCTCCTTCCCTATGTTATCTACGAAATTCACTGGTGGGAGAAGAGTAGATCTCATTTTCCAGCTAGGTTTGATAAATTAGCAGGTATTATAGCTGACATGTGTGGATTTATTTTCCTATATTTATGGAGAACATCATGCAGAATCTTTTTTTCTTATTTTTATTTTTTTTGCAGTACACGGGCCTCTCACTGCTATGGCCTCTCCCGTTGCGGAGCACAGGCTCCGGACGCGCAGGCTCAGCGGCCATGGCTCACGGGCCCAGCTGCTCTGCGGCATATGGGATCTTCCCAGACCGGGGCATGAATCCATGTCCCCTGCATCGGCAGGCGGACTCTCAGCCACTGCACCACCAGGGAAGCCCCCATGCAGAATCTTTTAAATAAATTTGTAAGAGATAACAATCTGTATCTCTGCCCTAACATATTAGGCCTGTTACCTTAGCATAGATTAGATTATTATTTTAAAATTTATTATTTAAAAAAAAGCAGGTTAATACCTATTGTCCTGTTCTCTATAAGGATCTTGCAAATCATTTTGGCTTTGATTTATTCTCAGTATTCTTTTCAGCTAAGCTAATAAGGTTTTTCTCTAATTATGCAATTTTTCCTTTTTAAAATAGAATCACCTTTTTTGTCTTCTGAAATCTGTTCGATCTTGTTCAGATGCTCAAAAACAACAGCTAGTTGACCCATAAGGACCCTCATAATTTTATAAACAACTCATTATGAAAGTAATCAGGCACTTCAGACTTGAAGCCATTTAATTTACTCCTAGGAATCCTACTGTGGCTTAATTTCTTGACCTTCTATCTTTGGTAAATCTGTTCTGTTTCCAATTACAGTTTATTTTACTAACATGATTTTTTAGTGTTTCCTATGATCAAATCTCCATTGCACTATAGCAGAGAAAAAACTATGTGCCACTTTGTCATCCCTGTGGTAAGATATGACATATTGAGCCAGAGTCGTTTTCCTAAAGATAGCAAATCCTTGCCTTTCTTATTCTTCAGGTGACTGGAACTGACTACAGAGTGGAAAATGTCTTCTCTATTTTATATGTTAATGCTTCTCTGATACATTTTTCCCCATGAAGACAAAACAGAAACCCCATATAATGTGTTGAAAAAACTAGGTATTGGTAACTCACTGGTGAATGAATGTATAAGTGAATGCTTGATGTGAAGTTTTGAGTTGTATTTTTATTTAAATTACTTTCTGCAATATTTGAAGCTATCTACTTACCTTGATAATCCCGCTACCCAAGAAGAAGCAACAGTAAATTCAGTGTATTTAAGTGGAAGCAACAGATTGAATTTTGCCAAATATTTGATTATTAATGCTGCAATTAGCCTTTTTTATTCCTAGTGGAATTTAAATAATGAGAATTATGTTGTTGATATGTTATCAAATCAAGAAGCGGAATATTTCTTGAGCATTTCATAACGAGAGATTTCGGCATTAAAGATGTTTATTTTATCATGTAGGTTTACTCATACAATATAGTGTGATGCATTAGCCAGGGTTCTCTTGAGAAACAGAACCAATAGGGTGTGTGTGTGTGTGTGTGTGTGTGTGTGTGTGTGTGTGTATGTATATATATATATATATATATATATATATATATATATATGATATTTATTTTAAAGAATTGGCTTACATGATTGTGGAGGCTGGCAAGTTTCAGTTCTGCAGGGCAGGCCAGAAGGAGACTCAGGAAAGAATTAATGTTGTAGCTCCAGTCTGAATGCAGTCTACAGACAGAATTCCTTCTTCCTTTGGAGACCTCAGTTTTTTCTCTTAAGACCTTCTGTTGATTAGATGAGGCTCACCCACATTATGGAAAATAATCTGCTTTACTCAAAGTCTACTGATTTAAATGTTAATCACATCTAAAAACTACTTAAACAGCAACATCTAGACTGGTGTTTGACCAAACATCTGACCACCATAGCTTAGCCAAGTTGACACGTAAAATTAACCATCACAAGTCGTCATGTTTTTAACCTGTTCTTAATTATTTCAAAATTCACCACAAAATTTAAAGACTCAAAATAATTAAAGTAAGAATAACTTTCTAGAATGGATGCCAGAAAATTTTATAAAATCCCATATAAGAAAAGAGACCAAACTGAGGCCATTTTTCTCTAGTCCTCCTACTTCAGGCACAAGTGTTTACGAATGTGGATATGCAGTTTGAAATTAAGAAGTTAGGTGACTGTAATGAAGACTGTCTGAGCTAAACATCAACATGAGCTAAATAACAAAGGTTATTGTCATTTCCCCAAGGCAGGAATAAGCATCCATCTATGAATTTCTTGCCTTCCATATTAAGTTGTAAATGGCTTATGGACAGGGATTACATATCACTTTTTCTCTGCAGCTCATAGATCCCAGCATATGGTTGGACAGTTTAAGTGGAAAAGTTAATCTCTGAAAAAGTTAACCCACGGATTCAGTAAAGCCAAAAGGCCATCAAGGGCAGAGTGAAGTGTAGGAAATTGAGTGATTGTTGGGCTAGTGAGGGAGGAGATCAGGTACTATGAGTGGTGATGGAATAAGAGATGTTTGGAAAAGAGACTGTTGTTGGAAAAAAGGCAGTGAACTAGACACCTTGATCATAGAGTAGTGCTTTTTGACAATGTGATTCCCCTTAAAGTGCAAATGTCCTGAGGTAGAGGTAAATGTATATCACTGATGTGAGGAAGAGCAAGAATACTGTGACGTTCAGGTGGCTCGATTCATGCATACATCGTATGTTACTTGGGATGATGGCAGAGGATATGGATTGGGAAGAAAAATGTGAGCCAAGCACCATGTTATCTAGAAAGGTGGGAGAAGTTCATGAAAGTTATCTATGAAAGCAGCATTGTCAGTATTAAGGTAATTGACGGATGTTTATGAAGGTGATAGAAAAAAGCAGCACTTTTGGAAGGCATTAAGGCTTTCAAGAATGGGAAGCCCAGATAAGGTGTTCTTTTATGATTCTTAAATGGCACTGTGAATGAAAAATTATGTCAGTTCAAGGGCTGGTTTGCAAGAAGCAGGACTAAAGTAAAATGTGTGTGGACTGTCTTGGATGAGTGTTCAGGGAATGCAACTGAGCTATAAAGTCTGGATTAAGACTAGTTGGTTTCGGGACTTCCCTGGTGGTGCAGTGGTTAAGTATACGCCTGCCATTGCAGGGAACTCGGGTTTAATTCCTGGTCCGGGAAGACCCACATGCGTCGGAGCAACTAAGCCCGTGCACCACAACTACTGAGCCTGCGTGCCTAGAGCCTGTGCTCCACAAGAGAAGCCACCGCAATGAGAAGCCCACATACTGCAATGAACAGTAGCCCCCACTTGCTGTAACTAAAGAAAGCCCACGTGCAGCAGTGAAGACCCAATGCAGCCAAAAAAAAAAAAAAAAAAAAAAAGACTAGTTGGTTTGGAGAACAGCATTTCAGAAACTACGAATTGGAAATAACAAAGGTCATATATTAAAGACACAATCTTCTTTCCTAGAAACACTGGAGGATTTAATGCTATATGAACCTTGTTAGATACACACACAGAAACACACACACACACACACACACACACACAAGCATACACACATACTCATCAGCAATGCCTCAAATTCTAGAAAAAAAATTTAGGAGTTAAGTTAAAATTATGAAGAACAGGGCTTCCCTGGTGGCGCAGTGGTTGAGAGTCCGCCTGCCAATGCAGGGGACACGGGTTCGTGCCCCGGTCTGGAAAGATCCCACATGCCGCGGAGCAGCTGGGCCCGTGAGCAATGGCCGCTGAGCCTGCGTGTCCGGAGCCTGTGCTCCGCACGGGAGAGGCCGCAACAGTGAGAGGCCCGCGTACAGCAAAAAAAAAAAAAAAAAAAAAAAATTATGAAGAACAGCAGAATGTCTCATTGTTTATTTGCTAATGTTAAAGGACATTGATTTCAAACAGTATTTGCATATAAAATATTTTAAAAATTGAAATCTTTGTTAAAAAGAGTTCCAAAGAATGTTGTTATATAATGCTAAAATATGTACAAAGTATTACATAGCCTTTAGAATCAAATTTCCTGTCCCGTGGATTAAAAATGTTGTCATGATAGATAAGATTTGGGAAATAGGATGCAGAGTAAAAGTGAAAAGAAAGCGGAGCAATTAGTAATCTCCATCCTGTTATGGTGAATGGACCCAAAACACTACCAGCTTACTATTTGCACATGAATGATGGATGGTGGTTTACAGTGCTGAAATAAATCCAAATAATAATTTACCTACCTAGATATTCTGCTTCCAATACTCTTTTAAATCAAGAAATTTGCTAATACAAGTGCCAGACTCTGAGTTCATTAATGTTAAATAGACACATCTGTCTTTCATCATGTGACTCAACTCCAAAGGCAAACACAGGTAGAACCCTGGCCTCAGTTCAGAGAACAGCTTATAAAGGAGAGCTAAGCACTGATCTCCAAGGTTTCTCAGACCTTTGATAGGCTTCTGACATTTACTGCTTGCTTTCTTGCCTTTCATGCTGAAGCTTTTGTCTTCTTTGAGGGTTTGTTCTAAGGAGCAGACACAGAGCAACAATTCCATATATCTGGCTATGCCAGTTGTTCCATCACATTTGGGGTACCATTAACTTTGGGAATCCACCCATCTCATTACTGTATAAAGAGCAATCAGCTCAGTTCTTCCCTTCTCATTCTGCAGACTGCAGCAACATGTCCTCTGTGGGGATAAGCATAAAATCTTTCTGTCTTGTCCTGTGGGAGGAGGCCTACTTCTCCCTTGCTTACATGAACCTGACAAGGGCATGCTTTAGCAGCACAGATTTGACCCATGGGTTGTAGAACTGGACTGAATAACTGAGTACCTTGTGAAAGTCCTCTGGGAGATGTCTCTTCCAAGACAATGTGTGCTCCTCAAAAACATATAAAGGAAAAACTTTGGGCTTGAAATGAAAAGATATAACTTTGAATCTAATCCCACAACTTGCTAGCTGCATAAAATTAGGCCAGTGACCTTTCTCAGTCTCCTTATAAAATGGGAATAATGAGGTTTACCCTCAGGCTGCTGTGGAGAAATAATGAGATGCTATATGAGCAATAACCTGGCAATGATCCTGGTCCAAAAAAAGCTGCTCAATAAATGCTAAACCTGTCAGGTTCTTAGTGCGCAACTAATAGAGCCCAGTCTTTGCGCTAAGTGCTTTCCAGATATCATCTCATTTAATCCTCCCAGCCATCTGGGTGAGGGAGCTATTGTTTATCCCCATGACTCTGATGAGGAAATGAAAGCTGAGAGATCAGATAACTTGCCCCAGTCACCCAAGGTAAGTATAAATCCTGGGATTTGAGTTCATCTGATGGCACACTCTTTCCTTTAGCCTGCATTGGCTCTGAATATGAAGTATAAAGTCAAAGAGCCATTAAAAAAAGAATAGACTGGAGCTCTACTGGGCTGCTGTCCTCATACCTAGGTTACTTGACCCTTCTCTTACCTGACTCTTGTTATCTGATAGTTCCCCAAGAACTATAAGCTTCTTGAAGATCTGTTTTATTTATTATTGTCGTTATTATTAATCTATCGAGCACAGTGCCTGAAATATAGTGAAACTCAATAAAAACTTTTTGAATGATTGATGATTTCATGTGCAGGCTGTGGGAGTTGCATGGAGGAAGTAGGGTCCACAACTGCTCAAGAGATGAAGAATGAAGAATGGGTGCAAACATGACTCTCAGAATTAGTAAGAACTTACAAAAAAGTTCTGGACTGCTGCTAGGTCATTCCAAAGATTCCTTAAACCAGAAACAAGCCTGGAAACTAGCCCAGATCTGAAGCAGATCTTGAGATGATTTGGGTTTCTTTGAGATTCCTTGTCAAACTGGCACTGATTTCAAGATGCTAGTATCTCTTCAGGTTTCCGTAGTACCAGTCAGACCCAGGCCAATAATGCCATCTACGAGCTGTGGAGATGCACTTGGAATTGCAGCTATTTCAGAGTAAAAGGGAAGTAATAGATAAAGTGACTTATGAGGAATGTTGTTTCTTTTGGAATTCCATTGCAGGAGAGGATCTGTAGAACTAGAAAAATAAATCGTAATAACATTTCAAAATACTGAGAGAAATCCTCATGTAAACTGGTAGTAACTTCATCCAGGGCTTTGCCTAAGAGAAGAGGGCTCTTCTCTTGGACATTGATTCTGAAAATTTTTATCTTCTTTCCCCTTGTGGTGTCTTATGATCTCTATCCAATAAAGGCAAAAAACACATAGAGAATAATTTAATTCTTTCTTATCAGCTGGAGACATACCTGATGAGCAGGTTTGGGAGAGGAGGAGAAAATGGGGCTAGAGTGAAAAGTTGGAAGCAGCCCACTAGATAATGGAAAAGAAGGATATTATGGATAAAGGATCTGCCCAGAATTTTAAAAAAGGATTTTCAGATCTGATTCACTATTTCCTGGTAGGCCCCTAACTTGCATAGTTTCTGCTTTTGAGGTATTCTAATATAAGTATGGAACACAAATGTTAAGCTAATTTCTTCTAGAGTGCTCACATTTTAAAACTTATTTTAAAAAATGTCTACTTCCCAAGCTGGAATATTCTTATCAGATTACAGTTTCTCAGTAAACAGGTTTAAAAAATTAGAACTCTCTTCAGATTAGCATGTTAGCAAATTATGATTTTAAGTGCTAGAGTTTCTTAGGAAAAAAAGGGTATTTTCATAAGACTCAGGAGTCTAGGAAGAAGGTGGCATAGTTTCAGTGGGGAAAAACCCCACAATATTCTCTAATGTAGTAATAAGATACCTTGTATCCTGGTTTGGATCCTATATGAATAAGTCATCTCAATCTCAGTACACATTTTAAAAACTATCTCATACACAGGGAACTATCCTTGGGTCTGAATTTCCATAACAGATATTTCCAAGTTCCTCTACCTTCCTTCCCCACCAGCTCAAACAATTCTACAAATGTGTGATTTTAATATTTTTGTTCCATTATTTAAAACAACCTACGGTATATTTACATATGTTGCAGTTGTAACCATGAATGAAAATTTATTGTATCAGGAGAGATTATTACTGTCTATAGTCCCCCAAAACAAAAACAAAACAAAACCAATGGGTGTGTCCATTCCATTCTTGATGTCATAGTTAGACATAGGGAGGATAAACGAGACAATGAAGGGAGATCTTTGAGCTCTGAGGACAGCTGCTCCATGCAGTCAAGACATCATTATTATTAATTACCTGTATTCATTTTCAAACCATCTGTTTTCAAACATGAGCACTTGTGGCCTGATTTTCCTCTGTTAGTGCCCCCCACCCACTGTGTGTTTCAATATTTTGAAATATTCAGCTGATTTCAAAAGAAGCAACATCTTGTAGAGATGGATGGTGCTGGAACAAAGGAAAAACATAACCTATTTCTTTGATGATTCTTTTAAGATTATTCACTCATATATTAAATTATTTTGAATACTTTGCTGCTGGTATTATGTTAGTTTTTTTTAAAATTAAAAATAACTAAATAATGCCATCTGCTGGTGAAAATAAGTACATTAGTATCTGGACAATATTTCTAGAATTTTTCACATTTCCTTCTTGTATTGTAATAGCTTTATTGCTGTAATAATTTTTAATGAATTGACTGAGATCTTTGGGAAGTATGATGAAGATTTGACACATCAGATATCAATAAATAGTTTGGAATATATCTAGCCAGATACAAATGTACAGTGACAAAATTCCCAAATCAGAAATTCTTTTCTCCCATAAAGAGTGATGAGAAATTGAGATGATTGTATAAAGCTGTGAAGCTGGTTCTCATCTTAAGTAATTAGGGTGATAATTTTCTGGTATCTGATGTTATCATTTACTTTGTGGTCACATATTAAAAAAAAAGAGAGATCCGCCTATGAAATTCAGGGCTCTTCTTGTGGGAGATGGGCCAACTGCCTGAAGAGGTACAATGTTTTACTGATTCCCTCTGAATTTTGCTCACTCCTGCAATCCAGTCATGTCTGAAGCCTAGTGGGGTAGACTTTCTGGAAGGTATTTTTTGTTTTGTTTTGTGTTTTATGCATGAAAGTCCAAGGAACCTGCTGTATGAACCCAATGGGGTTGAGGATGAAACTGGAGGCCAATGTAAATGAAAAACTATATTTTACTTATCTTTTCTCTCTTTTAAGAACTAAAGTATGTCTTAAGAGAGAGAACTTATCGAAATGGGAACTGTCTCCAGGCAACAAAGTTGATTCCTCTTTCTATTTCACTGAAAATTGGCTTTTTCTGGGAGGACAGGGAATAGGTCTGGCACAAAGACAGTGTTCAATAAATGTTTGTTGAATTAAATAAAAATGAAGAATCCTTCTTCCCTTGTAGCCCTCATAAGAGGAGACTTCAACCAAAATGAAATTTCTAGTATTCCAATCTACCACATCATTTTCCTGCTTAAAAATCCTTCAATGGCTTCGTAATCAAGTACAAACTCCTTCCAGAGTCATTTGTAATCTTGTCCCTGCGCACTTTGCTTGACTTATCTCCTCTCACTCCTCACACCCTCATTTCACTTCTCTGTCCTAATACAAATGTATATCCATGTACGTGCATGTGCATGTACACACACACACACACACACACACACACACACACACACACACACACTTTGAATAGATCTACTCAATGAGACTACTTGCCATTCCCCAAGGCCACTACATTCTGCCAAGCCTTTGCTCACCAAAGCACCCTTTTTACCTTGTGAACTCTTTTTTTTTAAAACACTGTGATTTTTAAAAAATATTTATTTTAATTAATTTATTTATTTGGTTGTGCATGGTCTTAGTTGCGGCAGGTGGACTCCTTAGTTACAGCTTGCCGGCTCCTTAGCGTGGCATGTGAACTCTTGGTTGCAGCATGCATGTGGGATCTGGTTCCCTGACCAGGGGTTGAACCCAGGCCCCCTGCACTGCGAGTGCGAGTCTTAACCACTGCGTCACCAGGAAAGTCCTTACCTTGTGAACTCTTAATCATTTAAAAATATTTAGCTCAAATACTACCTCTGCTATGAACTTTCTCTTGACTTTCTTTTGTGGACAATAGTGTTTTTTTTCTCTATGCTCAAGAAACCTCATAACACACTCCAAAATAATACAGTTACTCTGCTAAAATTGTTTCCATGGACATCGTCTTCGCAATACTGTGTGTTTCTCAAGAGCAGTAACTGTATTCTATTTTTTAAAATCATATTTGCTGTTTTGAATGGTAATTGACCCCTTATTAAGCACTTATTAAATGCTTGTTAAAGGCATGTATGATAGCTGGTAAAAAATCAAACTCCAATATGCAACCTCTCTTACTTAATAGAACAACCCACTGCATAGCTCTTCATAGCTACCCAGGTTGCTATGGTCATACCACTAAGTTCTTACCAATAAGATGTGACTGAACAAAATATGTTTTGTTGCTACTTCCTTGCTACTTCCTTATTAGGATACTGCTTGCTCTTCATTTCCTTTGTCTTTCCTGCTTCCTACTAACTGAGAAATGGTGACAACTGAGCAGTCTTGAACCCAGAGATGAAAACTCATGTTGAAGTTGGCTGAACTTACTTGACAGCCTGGGAGCCTACATAACTAGGTGACCAGACCACCAGACCACCCTACTCTGGGTTGTCATTTTAGAGAAAAATTAATTTCTGCCATATTTAAGCCATAATATTTTGGGGTCTCTTTGTTAGAGCAATTCAGCTTTTACCCTAAGTAATATGGTTAAAATGAAAACTATTTTCTATGATGCTGAAGGCTTATTTTCTTTAGTTTTGTACCATAAAAAATAGTTTCTGTTTTTATTTTGTATTAGGGTACAACCTGAAAATATACCATGAGAAACATTTAATATTACTTTTAATGATGAGCTTCAAGATTTATCAAATTTCTCAAATCATACTCTAACATTATCATTCATTGTCTATTGAACTCAAATCATAATATAAAATGAAAGCAAAAATTAAAAAATCCAATTCAGAGTACAGAAACTTTCCTTATAATCTTTAAAAAGGCCCTCTATTCTCAAGACTCTACATTACTCTCAACTTCTGCATCTTCTTTCCAGGCTTAGGAACTAATAATCAGTTTCAGGCTCTGCCTTGCCTCATGTTCTAGGAAAATCTTGCCCTTAGGTAGGAGAGTTGATGGAACTCCAGACCAGGAGTCAGGTGTTAATTGCTAGCATGGTATTATTACTTGCCCTCAGCACCAATTCAGATTCTCATACTTTTTATTCTGAAAACCCAATATCCATCCTTCTTTCTGTCTCTGATATCTGCAATAATGTTTTAGAAAACTGAATGGTAACTCAAATACTATAAGACCAGAGTCCCTTCCTTGCAATTCCTAGGGACCTTTGTTAGGATACGGTCCATTGATCCAGATCATATGACAGTGCTTGACCTGCTTATTAGAAATCCCCACTCTTTGGTGATTTTCCTCCAGTAAGGACCACTAGATGTCTATGGGTATAGTCTGTACATATCATCCTTTGCTCATCATGAGGCTATCATTATACCTACAGTCTGGTTTTGTCTCCTATCCCACCCCAGTGTACAATGCTCTCAAATAAAAAAGTCCTTATTTTAGTATGCCTTTGTTCACTGGAGTTAATGGTTCAGTCATGATAATGTCCTGAGATATGATGCTGTTGGTGAATTGCTTTAATTTGTCTCTGCTCTGCATTTCTTGCCTTTTTTTCCTCATAAATTACTCCTTTTTTTCACCTTTTATTACCAGATTCTCTTAACATCCAGCAAGGCTAGCAATCAAATGTCTCTCTTCTCACTCCTTTTGCCTTTACAGGAGTGGGCATGTGAGGTATGCTGAACATTAAGAGGCCTCCTTTCTCTGGCAACATCAGTTGATCCAAGGATGGGAAAATGGCTTAAGCAAAGCCCCAGTATCTTTTCAGGGACTGATATAGTTGCTAGAGGAGACAGAGTTTTTCCTCTCTCCTTCTGAGATTTCAAGCATAAAGGCATTTAAATCTGGAGATGCTTGATGGCAAAGAAATGAGGAATGGGTACCTCATAACATCTTTTGAACAGACTAATATTTTTTGCTGTTGCTGCCAATAAATATCCAACAGATTTGAGCTGGATTTCTTTTATTTGCAAGGAAAGTAGTCTAGAACAAGGGTTGCAAACAATGACCCCACCATCTGTTTTTGTAACTAGTTTTATTGGAACACAGGTACATCCATTTGTTTACATAGTATCTGTGGTTTCTTTCTCACTACAATAGCAGAGTTGAGTAGTTGTGCCAGAGATTGTATGGCTCACAAAGCCTAAAATATTTACTATAGGGCCCTTTACAGCAAAAGTTTGCCAACTTTGGTTGCTTTTAAAATAGACTTTCTTAAAGGAACTTTTTCTTTTTGAACAATTTAAAGCATTTTCAAATAGAACTTTTTTTTCTTTTTCCATAAGCACTATGTTTTTTCTGAAGTGGGCAGGATAAAAAAAAAATTATAGCTTGAATGTATGATTCAAAGTGTGGCACCAAATAGTAGGCAATTTTTGTATTGTTGGTTTATGCTTGCATATGCTTTGTTGATTTCTAAGTGACTTCTATCCATTTGCCTTAGGTATAATCAAGTTAGGTATGCCTTAAGAATTCTATACATTATAACAAGGCATGTACTACAGGTGCAGTTTATTTTTGAGGTGATATTGGCACTTTTTGAAACTTTTAATTAGTAAAACCTATTTATAACTTGTAGAATGCATAATGACCTGACCCATCTAGGGCTGTCCAGTATGGTAGCCACTAGCCACATGTGGCTATTGACACTTGCAATGAGCCAGTCTGAATTGAAATATGCTAATGGTGCAAAATACATAACTGGTTTTAGAGTTACCATGAAAAAAAAGGAATGTAAACTATCTCAGTGATAAAATTTTTAATATTTATTAAATTTTGAAATGAGATTATTTTGGATATATTGAATTAACAAAAATATATTATTGAAACTATTTTTTACTTATTTCTTTCAAACTTTTAAAAAAGGGATACTAAAAAATTAAATTTACATTTGTGGCTCACATTATATTTCTATTAGACCATGTTGATCCAGAATTACAGAAACACTTAGAATGACTGAAGATTAAAATAAACTCTTATAACTTTAAAGTATTTTAAATGATTTTTTTTAATGAGTATTTTTGTAAGATAGCATCTTTTTTTTTTTTTTTTTTTTTTTTGCGGTACACGGGCCTCTCACTGTTGTGGCTTCTGCCACAACACAGGCTCTGGACGCGCAGGCTCAGTGGCCATGGCTCACAGGCCCAGCTGCTCCGCGGCATGTGGGATCTTCCTGGACCGGGGCACGAACCCGCGTCCCCTGCATCGGCAGGTGGACTCTCAACCACTGCGCCACCAGGGAAGCCCTAGGATAGCATGATAGCATCTTTAATGTTATTATTTTCTATTCTCTAGAGAATAGGAAACAATGAGTATGTTATGAATATGCATGTACTGTTGAGCAAATATTTACAGTTGACCCTTGAACAACACAGGGGTTAAATGTGCCAACCCCCCACACAGTCCATGTATCCATGTATAATTTTTGACTCCCCCAAAACTTAACTACTAATAGCATGCTGTTGACTGAAATCCTTGCCTATAACATAGTCAATTGACATATATTTTTTGTGTTAATATGTATGATATACTGTATTCTTGCAATAAACTAAGCTAGAGAAAAGAAAATGTTAAGAAAATTATAAGGAAGACAAAATATGTTTATAGTACTCTATTTATTGATATCATAAGTTTATGTTGTCTGTTTTCAAGATAGTCTGTCAATATCTACATCAATATTGTCTTATATGATACTGTAGATGTTATACGTATTACTAACACTAGATATCAAAAATTAAAAGATAATGTGAAAAAGAAATTCACTTTTATTTACAGTTACAATGATTCATGCATTGATAAAGAAGAAGCAATATGATTGCTTTATGGTAGCCAGTATAACTGATACAATTGCTTCACAGTAACCTAGCTTATACACTAATAAATGAATCGTTATAAAAATTTTATGGCAGGGACTTCCCTGGTGGCACAGTGGTTAAGAATCCACCTGCCATTGCAGGGAACACGGGTTCGAGCCCTGGTCTGCGAAGATCCCACATGCCGTGGAGCAACTAAGCCTGTGTGCCACAACTACTGAGCCTGTGCTCTAGAGCCCATGAGCCACAACTACTGAGCCCACATTGCCACAACTACTGAGCCCACATTGCCACAACTACTGAAGCCCACGTGCCTAGAGCCGATGCTTTGCAACAAGAGAGACCCGTGCACCACAACGATGAGTGGCCCCCCCGTCGCTGCAACTAGAAAAAGCCCATGTGCAGCAATGAAGACCCAACACAGCCAAAATAAATTAATTTTTAAAAATTTATGGCATACAGTATTAGTCATATTCATAATACAGTATTGGAAATATTGTCACTTTTTTAAAAAAACCACTTACCTTTGATGATAGGCTGATAAGCAGTTTCTCCAATTATGAGAGAGAGGCATACTATACAGTAATGTAATTCTTGGAAAGCAAAGTTTTAAAAGAGTAAGGGACTTCCCTGGTGGCACAGTGGTTGAGAATCCGCCTGCCAATGCAGGGGACATGGGTTCGAGCCCTGGTCCCGGAAGATCCCACATGCCTCCGAGCAACTAGGCCCATATGTCACAACTACTGAGCCTGTGCTCTAGAGCCTGTGCTGTGCAACAAGAGAAACCACTGCAGTGGGAAGCATGCGCGCTGCAATGAAGAGTAGCCCCCGCTCACCGCAACTAGAGGAAAGCCTGCATGCAGCAATGAAGACCCAATGCAGCGAAAAATAAATTAATTAAATAAATAAATTAAAAATAAAATAAAATAAATGAGTAAGAATACTAAGACATTATTAATTTTATAATAAATATCACTCACCTTAAAATGTGCAGAAAGAGAAGATGCACTCAGGCAGTGTTTCTAGGATGATGGCAGTATGGGAGGAAAACTGAAATGTGCGGGTGAGAGAGAGTAAGAGAAAGATGTGCTATGTGGGAGAACAGCCATAATAATAACAACAACAATAGTAATTTGGAAACTAGAACCAGTGTACAAAGTATACAAATAAAACCAATGAAGCTCCAAGAGTTAAAACCACCAAATCAGAGAGAGCAGAGTCACAGCAGATGTTTCACATGACGATTCAGAACAGGATGACTGACCAAGAGAGCAGAACAAGTGTGAGGTGGAACAACAGCCCAGACCTGGACCTTTTGGCTCCTGAACTTGAGTCCACATCTTGCGTCAGAAGAATTAGTGAGGAGATTGGTTCAAGATTGTGGAGTAGAAGGACATGCACTCACTCCCTCCTGCGGAACACCAGAATCACAACTAACTGCTGAACAATCATTGACAGGAAGACACTGGAACTCACCAAAAAAGATACCCCACATCCAAAGACAAAGGAGAAGCTGCAATGAGATGGTACGTGGGGCGCAATCACAATAAAATCAAATCCCATAAGCACTGGGTGGGTCACTCACAAACTGGAGAACAATTATACAACAGAAGTCCAACCACTGGAGTGAAGGTTCTGAACCCACGTCACGCTTCCCAACCTGGGGGTCCGGCAACGGGAGGAGGAATTCCCAGAGAATCAGACTTTGAAGGCCGGCAGGATTTGATTACGGGACTTTGACAGGACTGGGGGAAACAGAGACTCCACTCTTGGGGAGCACACACAAAGTACTGTGTGCATCAGGACCCAGGGGGAAGGAGCAGTGACCCCATAGGAGACTGAACCAGACCTACCTGCTAGTGTTGGAAGTTCTCCAACAGAGATGGGGGATGGCTGTAGCTCACCACAGGGACAAGGACACTGGCAGCAGAAGTTCTGGGAAGTACTCCTTGGCATGAGCCCTCACCGTGAGCCCTCCCAGAGTCCACCATTACCCCACCAAAGAGCCTCTAGGCTCCAGGGCTAGGTCTCCTCAGTCCAAACAACCAAAAGGGAGGGAACTCAGCCCTACCCATCAGCAGACAAGTGGATTAAAGTTTTACTGAGCACTGCCCACCAAGCAACACCCAGCTTTACCCACCACCAGTCCCTCCCATCAGGAAGCTTGCACAAACCTCTTAGATAGCCTCATCCACCATAGGGCAGACAGCGGAAGCAAGAACTACAATCCTGCAGCCTGTGGAATGAAAACCACATTCACAGGGAGATAAACAAAATGAAAAAGGCAGATGAAGGAACAAGATAAAAACCCAGAAAAACAACTAAATTAAGTGGTTATAGGCGACCTTCCAGAAAAAGAATTCAGAATAATGATAGTGAGGGTGATCCAGGACCTTGGAAAAAGAATGGAAGCAAAGATCGAGAGGATCTAAGAAATGTTTAACAAAGACCTAGAAGAATTAAAGAACAAACACCCAGAAGAATTAAATAACAAACAAACATAGATGAACAACACAATAACTGAAATGAAAAATACACTAGAAGGAATCAATAGAACTGAGGCAGTAGAATGGTTAAGTGACCTGGAAGACAGAATGGTGGAATTCACTGCTGCAGAACAGAATAAAGAAAAAAGAATGAAACGGAATGAAGACAGACTAAGAGACCTTGGGGACAACATTAAACACAACAACATTTGCAATATAGGGGTCCCAAAGGGAGAAGAGAGAGAGAAAGGACCCTAAAAAATATTTGAAGAGACTATAATAGAAAATTTCCCTAACATGGGAAAGGAAATAGCCACCCAAGTCCAGGAAGTGCAGAGAGTCCCAGGCAGGATAAACCCAAGGAAAAACATGCCAAGACACATAGTAATCAAATTGACAAAAATTAAAGACAAAGAAAATTATTAAAAGCAACAAGGGAAAAATGACAAATAACATACAAGGGAACTCCCATAAGGTTAACAGCTGATTTCTCAGCAGAAACTCTACAAGCCAGAAGGGAGTGGCATGATATATTTACAGTGATGAAAGCGAAGAACATACAACCAAGATTACTGTACCCAGCAAGGATCTCATTCAGATTTGACGGAAAAATCAAAAGCTTTACAGACAAGCAAAAGCTAAGAGAATTCAGCACCACCAAACCAGCTCTACAACAAATGCTACAGGAACTTCTCTAAGTGGGAAATATGAGAAGAAAAGGACCTACAAAAACAAACTCAACACAATTAAGAAAATGGTCATAGGAACATACATATCGATAATTATTGAAATATGAATGGATTAAATGCTCTAACCAAAAGACACAGGCTTGCTGAATGGATACAGAAACAAGACCCATCTATATGCTGTCTACAAGAGACCCACATCAGCCCTAGGGACACATACAGACTGAAAGTGAGGGAATGGAAAAAGATATTCCATGCAGATGGAAATCAAAAGAAAGCTGGAGTAGCAATCCTCATATCAGATAAAATACTTTAAAATAAAGAATGTTACAAGAGACAAGGAAGGACACTACATAATGATCAAGGGGTCAATCCAAGAAGAAAATATAACAATTATAAATATATATGCATCCAGCATAGGAGCACCTCAATACATAAGGCAAATGCTAACAGCTATAAAAGAGGAAATCAACAGTAACACAATAATAGTGGGGACTTTAACACCTCACTTACACCAATGGAAAGATCATCCAGACAGAAAATTAATAAGGAAACACAAACTTTAAATGACACAATAACCCAGATAGACTTAATTGATATTTAAGGACATTCCATCCCAAAACAGCAGATTACACTTTCTTCTCAAGCACACATGGAACACTCTCCAGGATACATCACATCTTGGGTCACAAATCAAACCTCAGTGAATTTAAGAAAACAAATCATATCAAGCATTTTTTTCCGACCACGCTATGAGCTTAGAAATCAATTACAGGGAAGAAAACATAAAAAACACGAACACATGGAGGCTAAACAATACGTTACTAAATAACCAAGAGATCGCTGAAGAAATCAAGAGGAAATCAAAAAATACCTAGAGAAAAATGACAATGAAAACTCGATGATCCAAAACCTATGTGATGCAGCAAAAGCAGTTCTAAGAAGGAAGCTTATAGCAATACAATCCTACCTCAAGAAATAAGAAAAATCTCAAATAAACAATCTACACTTACACCTAAAGGAACTAGAAAGAGAAAAACAAAAAAAACCCAAAGTTAGTAGAAAGTAAGAAAAAAAGAAAGATCAGAGCAGAAATAAATGAAATAGAAACAAAGAAAACAATAGTAAAGATCAATAAAACTAAAAGCTGGTTCTTTGAGAAGATAAACAAAATTGATAAACCTTTACCCAGACTCATCAAGAAAAAGAGGGAGAGGACTCAAATCAATAAAATTAGAAATGAAAAAGGAGAAGTTACAACGGACACTGCAGAAATACAAAGCATCATAAGAGACTGCTACAAGGCACTCTATGCCAATAAAGTGGACAACCTGGAAGAAATGGACAAATTCTTAGAAAGGTATAATCTTCCAAGACTGAACCAGGAAGAAATAGAAAATATGAACAGACACATCACAAGTAATGAAATTGAAACTGTGATTAAAAATCTTCCAACAAACAAAAGTCCAGGACCAAATGGCTTCACAGGTGAATTCTGTCAAACATTTAGAGAGGAGCTAACACCCATCCTTCTCAAACTCTTCCAAAAGATTGCAGAGGAATGAACACTCACAAACTCATTCTGTGAGGCCACCATCACCCTGATACCAAAACCAGACAAAAATACTACAAGAAAAGAAAATTACAGACCAATAACACTGATGAATATAGATGCAAAAACCTCAACAAAATACTAGCAAGCAGAATCCAACAACACATTAAAAGGATCATACACCATGATCAAGTGGGATTTATCCCAGGGATACAAGGATTCTTCAATATATGCAAATCAATCATTGTGATACACCATATTAACAAATTGAAGAAGAAAAACTACATGATCATCTCAATAGATGCAGGAAAAGTTTTCAACAAAATTCAACACTGATTTAGGATAAAAACTCTCCAGAAAGTGAGCATAGAGGGAACCTACCTCAACATAATAAAGGCCATATATGACCCACAGCCAACATCATTCTCAATGGTGAAAAACTGAAAGCATTTCCTGTAAGATCAGGAACAAGACAAGGATGTCCACTCTGACCACTATTATTCAACATAGTTTTGGAAGTCTTAGACACAGCAATCAGAGAAGAAAAAGAAATAAAAGGAATCCAAATCAGAAAAGAAAAGTAAATCTAGCACTGTTTGCAGATGACATGAAACTATACATAGATAATCCTAAAAATGCCACCAGAGAACTGCAAGAGCTATTCAATGAATTTGGTAAAGTTGCAGGATACAACATGCACAGAAATCTCTTGCATTCCTGTACACTAATAATGAAAAATCTGAAAGAGAAACTAAGGAAAAAATCCCATTCACCATTGCAACAAAAAGAATAAAATACCTAGGAATAAACCTACCTAAGGAGACAAAAGACCTGTTCTCAGAAAACTGTAAGACACTGATGAAAGAAATCAAAGATGATACAAACAGGTGGAGAGATATACCATGTTTTTAGATTGGAAGAATCAATATTTTGAAAATGACTATACTACCCAAATCAATCTACAGATTCAATGCAATCCCTATCAAATTACCAATGGCATTTTTTACAGAACTAGAACAAAAATCTTCAAATTTTTACAAGAAACAAGAAAGATCCAGAATAGCCAAAACAATCTTGAGGGAAAAAAACAGAGCTAGATGAATCAGACTCCCTGACCTCAGACTATACTACAAAGCTACAGTAATCAAGACAATATGGTACTGGCACATAAACAGAAATATAGATCAATGGAACAGGATAGAAAGCCCGGAGATAAACCCATGCACCTATGGTCAACTAATCTATGACAAAGGAGGCAAAGATATACAATGGAGAAAAGACAGTCTTTTCAATAAGTGGTGCTGGGAAAAGTGGACCGCTACATTTAAAAGAATGAAATTAGAACACTCCCTAACACCATACACAAAAGAAACTCAAAATGGATTAAAGACCTAAATGTAAGACCAGATGCTATGAAACTCTTAGAGGAAAACATAGGAAGAACACTCTTTGACATAAACCACAGTAAGATCTTTTTTGACCCACCTCCTAGATTAATGGAAATAAAAACAAAAATAAACAAATGGGACCTAATGAACCTTAAAAGCTTTTGCACAGCAAAGGAAACTATAAACAAGATGAAAAGACAACCCTCAGAATGGGAGAAAATATTTGCAAATGAATCAAAGGACAGTGGATTAATTTCCAAAATATATAAACAGCACATGGAGCTCAATATTAAAAAAAAAAACCCAATCCAAAAATGGAGAGAAGACCTAAGTAAGCATTTCTCCAAAGAAGACATACAGATGGCCAAGAGGCACATGAAAAGCTGCTCAACTTCACTAATAATTAAATAAATGCAAATCAAAAGCACAATGATGTATCACCTCACACCAGTTAGAATGGCCATCATCAAAAAAATCTACAAACAACAAATGCTTGAGAGGGTGTGGAGAAAAGGGAACACTCTTGCACTGTTAGTGGGAATGTAAACTGATACAGTCACTATGGAGAACAGTTTGATGATTCTTTAAAAAACTAAAAATAGAATTACCATATGACCCAGAAGTCTCACTACTGGGCAAATTCTCCAAAGAAAACCTTAATTCAAAAAGACACATGCACCCCAATGTTCACTGTAGCACTATTTACAATAACCAGGTCATAGAAGCAACCTAAATGCCCATCGATAGACGAATGGATAAAGAAGATGTGGCACATGTATACAATGGAATATTACTCAGCCATAAATAGGAAAGAAAATGGGTCATTTGTAGAGATGTGGATGGACCTAGAGACTGTCATACAGAGTGAAGTAAGTCAGAAAGAGAAAACCAAATATCGTATATTAACGCATATATGTGGAATCTAGAAAAATGGTACAGATTAACTGGTTTGAAAGGCAGAAATAGAGACGCAGATGTAGAGAGCAGATATTTGGACACCAAGGAGAGAAAGCGGGGTGGTGGGATGAACTGGGAGATTGGGATTGACATATATACACTAATGTGTATAATATAGATAAGCAATAAGAACCTGCTGTATAAAATATAAATAAATAAAATTCAAAAACAAACCAAAAAAGAATTAGTGACCAAAGGAAACTATCTTTGGTTTAACTAAAGAAGTAGAAATATACCTAATTTTATATTTAGCTGCATATGTTTAAGATCTTAACATTTCTGTAATCAAAATCATAATGTATTAGGTTTAATCTCTTGAAATTGCCAATATGCACTGATTTTTTACCTATAAAAACTACTATTTCACATGGTTCAAGCTAATGAATATGAAGATATTCTCAAGCAAACGCTTTTGTTTTGTTTTAAAGTCCATGTTGGAGATGCAGGGAGAACTTTGGTCTTTACTCCTGGAATTTGTGACTTATGGATTTGGTGCCATCTGGGGAAGTGACAATCCCTGAGGTGTCCAGCCTGCCTCTGGCCCAGATGTGAGATTAAACTGGGGGGAAAGAAAAGTTCCAGAATTTCATAGGCTGAGGGAGGTCGTTGTAGCTTCTGTACATGTTTATTTCTTTTTATTGCTTCGTTTTTTATTTCCAACTCATTTGAGTTTGGGTTCCAGATTTGTTTTTCTCTTTGTAAACTACACTTTGAAATTATTATCTGACCTATATGTTTGCTTCTCTTAAATGAAATGTAAATTGGTTTATTGTTAATTTCAGGTAATTTGTTTTGATTCTACTTTTCATCTCTGTTTGGCCATGTTTTTGCTGCTAGGAACAGAGAAGCCTTGATGTTTAGAATCTTTTTCTTTAAATAAATATGCATTTTAGTATTATAAGTAAATAAATAAATAGATAAATATCACTCACCTTATGCCTCTGTAAGAATAGGCTATACACTTTAATAAAGTCTTGCTTACAATGTCTACATGATAAATACTTGGGCAATGATGATGTTGATGACAAAAACTTTTCATAGAGTTAAACTGTATGTCATGATGATGATTTACCATTCATTAAGTGGAAGTGGATCATTGTAAAAGTCTTCATCTTCATTGTCTACACGTTGAGTGGGCCGATGAGGGCTGAGGAGGGGTGGTCTTCCATTTCTTAGGGGTGGCAGGGGTGGAATTGGTGGAGGAGGTGGAAGGGGAGGCAGCAGAGAGAGGCACACTTGGTGCAACTTTATGGAAATACATTGTAATTTCTGTCTGACATGTTTGCTTTTTTATTTCTCTAAAAATATTTCTATAGGTACCAATCCTTCTTCCACTCTTTGCTTTAGTTTTAGTGCCTGCATCATAGAAGCGTCCATGTCATAAAAGAAGTCAAAAGCAGTCTTGAATAACTGGAAACCTTCTGCCATATTGTCTAATGTCACTTTGTTTCCTGGCACTTCTTCTTCTACATCTTCTTCCTCCTCGTCTGGCACTGGTTCAGAACACTCACCTCCATCAAGTCACCTTCTGTTAATTCCTCTGGTGTTGTGTCTATTTGCTCTTGAATTTCTCCAAGATCCATATCTTGAAATCCTTCAGTTCCCAACTTTTTTTTGCAATATCCACAATCTCTTTCATGATTTCCTTGATTGGCTCTGTCATAGATCCTGTGAAGTCATGTACAACATATAGACAAAATTTTCTACAACAGCAATCTACTGATTCGGACCTGGTGGCTTTCACAGCTTTTTCTAGAACAATGATGGCATCTTCAATAGTGTAATCCCTCAGACTTTCATGATGTTCTCTTTATTGTTTTTTTTTTTTCCCTGTAGTGTTGACAATCTTTTCCATAGACTACTATATGTAATGAGTGTTAAAGGTCTTAATGATCCCCTGTTCTAGAGTCTGAATTAGAGATGTTGTGTTTGGGGGCAAGTGGACCGCTTCAATGCTTTCAGTGTTGAACTCATGGAGTTCTAGGTGGCCAGACGCATTGCCCAATATCAAAAAAACTGTAAAAGGCGGTCTCCTACTGGCAAAGTATTTCCTGACTTCAGGGACAAAGCATCAGTGGAACCAAACTGGAAAAAGGGTTCTCATTGTTCAGGCCTTCTTGTTGTACACCCAGAAAACTGGCAGCTGGTGTTTATCTTTTCACTTCAAGGCTTGGGGTCTAGCAGCAGATAGATAAGGGCAGTTCTGATCATAAACCTGACTGCATTTGCACAAAACAGTAAAATTAGTCTATCCTGTCCAGACTTAAATCCTTGTGCTCACTTCTCCTCCTTATTAATAAATGTCCCTTGTGACATTTTTTCAAAAGTAGGGCATTTTGGTCTGCATTAAAAACATGTTCAGGCACATATTTGTTCTCCTCAATGATTTTCTTAATGGCATGGGAACTTGTCAACTCCCTCTTGGTCAGCTGAAGCTGCTTCTGCTGTTAAACCTCTTTCTAAAATTATCAAACCATCCTTTGTTGGCATTAAATTCTCCAGCATAGATCCTTCACATTCTTCTTGCTTTAAGATGTCATATATGACTTTGCTTTTTCTCAAATCATATTAGTGTCTGTAGGTATGCCTTTATTATAGCAACCTGCATGAGATAAAAAAGGTATTTCACAAAAAGTGCAACGTTTTCATGCCTGCTGGTGTAGCTGCAGTGACGGCTTCTCAAATATTTTTTCTCTTTTTTTTACAATGATCCTTACTGGATTTATTTATCTTGAAATGGCAGACAACTGCGCTGCAGATCTCAATCTTAGATCAAGCAATTCAAGTTTTTCACATCAAGCAATTCAAGTTTTTCTTGTAATGTCATAACTTTTCTCTGCTTCTTAGGAGCACTTCCAGCATCACTAGTGGGGCTTCATATGGGACCATGGTGTTATTCAGGGTTTACAGTATTGTACTAAACATGATGAAAAGTATGAGAGAACCGCAAGAGATCCCTTTTTACTGCAACATGCAATTTACTGGAGAGATGAACTGCTCACATGATTACTAGCATCACCTGGCATTTTAAGCCAATACTAGCAACACTTGAGCTCACTGCATGAGCAACAGGAGGTGGTTATGAAATTATTACATTAGTGCAGTATGTACTGCAGTTAATTTTGTGCAGTTGCAATTTAATACTGCATCTTTATGTTTGTTTACATTTCTCTTGACTGAAAATGGCACTATGTACAGTCTGTCAGTGTTTTCATGTGTAAGTTTTGATAAATTTTAACTTTTTGTAATAGGTTTGTGTATGCTTTATAGCAATAAATGATAAAATAGACTGGTACCTACAGATATTTTATGCATTCATAACATACCTGACTTTTTCTTAATTTTTTCAATGTTTCTAGGCTGTGTGGTTCATCTGCAAGTTTTTTAAATTGTCATCGAAAATCTCCACAAAAATTGTCCAATATGTTTATTGGAAAAAGATCCATGTATAAGTGGACCTGTGAAGTTCAAACCCATGTTTTTCAGAGGTCAAATGTAATTTGTGTATCATGTTGATAAAATATGAGTCCATGAAAAAAATCATTACATATGTAGGATTAATTATTAGATACTAATAGCTTCTTATTCTTCAAACTAACTTTTTAAAAAAATTATGCAGAGGGCATAGAGGAGCATGCAGAATGTTGGTTAGATTCTTTTTTTAAAAACCTTATTCTGTTTTTTATTCAAGTAAGTCTAAATATATACCAATGTCTGAACATTGTAAATTAACTTTTTGTTTTATCTATTTCCAAAAACTTTGTTCTGTGAAATTTCTTATGATGAAAATATAGATGGACTTTTCCTTCCTATTCATTTGGTGTTTTGCCATACTAAAATTGATATCTGTAAAATGGGGATGATGGTTGAAATGGAAGCTGTTCAGAGATTCCAACCAAATGGCTCTCTCCTAGATTTGTTTGATTAATTTATGTTAATTTCTATTTTTAATTTAAATGTACCAATAATGCCTGAAGTGAATAGTAATGCACCTGCTCTTTCCATTCTAAGTGAAAGCAGAAGTCTGGAAAGCATAATGAGTTCAGTACACATTTTATATATTCCATTCACATCTGAATGGATTTAGCATGTTTTGTCAGTGAGTCATTTCTGAGAAAGAAAGGTAGCTGTTAGGATACGAAATCATGGCTTCAAACTCCATATACCTCACTTACCATCTCAATATGAAAGCAGTATTTTTAGCTTCCTATTGAACCTCTGTGGCTGTGAAAGGTGTTTGCCTATTAGAGATGAACAGAAATCTAATAGTCATTAGATGGTTTTCCAACCATTTCTCTGCACCATGACCTTTTGTTGAACAGATAACATATAGATCATGAAGTTTTACTTGAGTTTTAAAATAGATTCATAATACAGTCTATATGGTTTAGACATTGATAGGTCCCTGGCTAAACAAAGGCCATGGGTATTATTCATGGGTATTGTGCAAAAATTTTGACTATTTACATTTTAGTTGGTATAATTTAAAATTTGAAATTCCCAGTCAATGATCACAGAGAATGTACTGAAAATTTTTAATAATAAATTACATAGATTTGTTTTAGATAATAAAATACATATCTAGATACTGATAAGGAATTACAACAAAAATAGATTTTGCAAAGGTGTTGTTAAACTGCAATCACCATTTTAAATTAAATTTTTAAAAATTTAGATGTTTTCATTGTGGGATATTGTGTGAAGGGATAATACAGGGGTCTCTGTTATTTCATACAGTTGCCTGTGAACTTAAAATTACCTCAAAATTAAAAATTTAATTAAACTTTGCACTAATAAGAGAGCCCAATAAGATAAAATACAAGATCAACAAAGAACAGTCAATAGTTTACTTTTCCAGAAATAACAAATTAGAAAATATAAAAGAGAAATACCTCATTTGTAATAGCATCAGCAACAATAAAATGCTATGGAAGAAGCCTAATAAGTAATGTTTAATATTAAGAACTTAAAGAAAATATAGGGACTTCCCTGGTGGTGCAGTGGATAAAAATCCACCTGCCAATGCAGGGGACATGGGTTCTATCCCTGGTCGGGGAAGATCCCACATGCCGCTGAGCAACTAAGCCCATGTGCCACAACTTCTGAGCCTGTGCTCTAGAGCCCGTGGGTTGCAACTACTGAGCCTGCAAGGCACAACTACTGAAGCCCACTCGCCTAAAGCCCATGGTCTACAACAAGAGAAGCCACCATGAGGACCCCGCACACTGCAATGAAGAGTAGCCCCCACTTGCCACAATTAGAGAAAGCCCACGTGTAGCAACAAAGACCCAATGCCCACAAAAATAAATAAAAAATTAAATCTTAAAAAAAAAACATAAGGAAAATATAAAATTTTGCTGAAAGAATTAAAAGAAAACATGAATAAATAGGTATATGATGATCATAAAGACTGGAAGATTCTGCACTATAAATAAATCAATCCTCTTCAAATTAAGCTATGAATTCAATGTGATTTCAATTTAAAAAATCCCAAGGTGATAAACTTTTAGAACAAAATTACAAAATTTCTAAATACAAAAGTATTCTGAGAGAGAGTAGGATAAAATAGATCACAGTGAAAAATATTTATATAAAAGACAATTTTACATACATATGAGCATGTATATCTATAAAATATTATGACAGAAGTGAGGCCAAAATATTGATCATATCAATAAATATAAATGGACTTATGAAATTGTTTCCAGGATATATTAAGTGAAAGAAGCAAAGTGAAGTAAAATATGCATTGTAGCATTAGGTAGAGACAACTGGATAGAAGGTAGAATTCATAAGCTGTACCTTGTAGACTTGGAGTCATTTCTCTAAAGAAGTTGTGTATTTTATGTAATTACAAAACAGTTAAATAAAAAACAACAAATGAACTTAAATTTTTGTCTAGTTGGTGGCATAACTACACAAGTAGGAACTATTCCAAAAATTGTAAGACAGAATGATCTTTTTATACATCATCAGAGGATGATGTATAAAACATCTGAGAACAAAATAATATGCAAAAATTTCCAGTGTTTTCAAGGTTATTGTGGTGGTTATTCTGAGATTATTGAGTGTGTAGTGTTGGATAAAGCAAATGTATAATTTTTAATTTGAGAACTGGGATTTTTGGCATGAGAAAACTATATCTAGATTTAAATTCAGTTAGTCTAGGATTTTAAAATGAAAGTATCAGTATGACCTGCTGAGATATAATTTTGTTAAAAAAATATTTCTAGCTCTGGCCATTGCAAACCTGTAGAAACAGTGAGCAGCCCAGTAACAATAAACTTTTCTGGTGCCCCAGACTGAGGTTTCTAAATACAGTTTTCCATCAAAAGGAAACAGAGCACCTGGGAGAAATGGCAAATTCCAGGTCTGAGTCAGGAGATGTACAAATTAATTTTGTAACTTCCTATTACATTAGATAGCAAAAATGATGTGAGAGACTACTCTGATCATATCTAAAGAACTAAAGTAATCATCTGAATAGGTTTCCACTGGTCAAAGAAGGCACAGTAATGAGTTGAAACACAACAAATATACATTTATATGTTATTATTAATATATTATTAGTTAATATATCACTCACCCATCCACCTGTAGTGACAATTTTCTAGCCAGTTTATTCCTCAATGTTTCTGCATCTTTCACAACACTTAAATTGTACTACTAATTTGAATTGAGGGTTACCATATCTTTCTTAGTGAAAAGAAAAATATTTAATAGCTTCTTTCAGTAATCTGTAACCTACAATTGTCCTTCAACCAGAATCAAACTGCTTCTCAAATAGGGTCTTGCTATCTTTGTCTATCCTTCTGCAGAATTCTGGAATTTCTTTTTCAATAAAATTCTTCAGAACCATGCAAGCACAGGTACACAGAACTCTGTGTCATTTGTGTATGTAATAGGTTATGTAATTGGCTTTTCTTAGATACCCAGACAAGTACCCTTCAGTGGAGCTAGAGAATCTTCCATGGTGCTGTGGACTAGTAGCCTACTGGGGGACTCCTACTCTAAAATGCCAGAGAGATAGCTATTTACCTAAAATCTTTAACAATGAAGAGGGAATTAACTCAAAGATATACCATTATTTAAGAAGCTGACTTTAGCCTTTAATAACCATAAGAGGATTGTCATAAGCCTGGCTAAATTCCCTAAAAATTTAGAACTAATGAAGTTCTGACTATTTTGGAAAAGGAATCTAGAATAATATAGCTCAAGATTTCCCTAATTTATTAACCAAACTAATAAACATGTTGAGTATCTCTCAGAATTCCTGAGAGATTTGAGGTATGTCCATTCTTTGAAACTCCTGGTATCTTAATGAAGAGGTATCAATACAGAGTAACAACATTGTGATATGCTTTACAGGCTTCTATTGATCAAATGCAGACTTTTAACACAAACGCAATTCTCTGACTCTGCATATAAAAACTTCTTTAGTGATAAATGGCAAAAGGCTACATCTGTGGCTCTGCATTGTTTGTGAAGCCTTATAGTGGTCCTTAGCATTCGCTTCACCGGGAAGCCTAAAACCCAGGTTTACTCTCTATTCTGATGCTTACTTTTTTTTTTTAACAACTTTATTGGAGTATAATTGCTTTACAATGTTGTGTTAGTTTCTGCTGTATGAAAAAGCGAATCAGTTTCTGCTGTATAACAAAGTGAATCAGCTATATGTATACATATATCCTCTTATCCCCTTGCTCTTGCGTCTCGCTCCCACCCTCCCTATCCCACCGTTCTGGGTGGTCACAAAGCACCAGGCTGATCTCCCTGTGCTATGCGGCTGCTTCCCACTAGCTATATATCTGACATTGGGTAGTGTATATATATCAATGCTACTCTCTCACTTCGTCCCAGCTTCCCCTTCCCCCTCCCCATGTCCTCAAGTCCATTCTCTAAGTCTGTGTCTTTATTCCCGTCCTGGCACTAGGTTCATCAGAGGCACTTTTTTTTTTTTTAGATTCCATACATATGTGTTAGCATATGGTATTTGTTTTTCTCTTTCTGACTTATTTCACCCTGTGTGACAGATTCTATGTCCATCCACCTCACAACAAATAACTCAAATTCGTTTCCTTCTACAACTGAGTAATATTCCATTGTATGTATGCGCCACATCTTCTTTATCCATTCATCTGTCGATAGACACTTAGATTGCTTCCATGTCCTGGCTATTGTAAATAATGCTGCAATGAACATTGTGTCACATAACTCTTTTTGAATCATGGTTTTTCCAGGGTATATGCCTAGTACTGGGAGTTCTACTTTTAGTTTTTTAAGGAACCTCCATACTGTTCTCCATAGTGGCTGTATCAACTTACATTCCCACCAACAGTGCAAGAGGGTTCCCTTTTCTCCACACCCTCTCCAGCATTTATTGTTTGTAGATTTTTTGATGATGGCCATTCTAACTGGTGTGAGGAGATACCTCATTGTGGGTTTGATTTGCATTTCTCTAATGATTAGTGATGTTGAGCATCCTTTTGTGTGTTTGTTAGCAATCTGTATATGTTCTTCGGAGAAATGTCTATTTAGGTCTTCTGTCCATTCTTGGATTGGGTTGTTTGTTTTTTTGCTATTGAGCTGCATGAGCTGCTTGTATATTTTGGAGATAAATCCTTTGTCAGTTGCTTCATTTGCAAATATCTTCTGCGATTCTGAGGGTTGTCTTTTTGTCTTGTTTATGGTTTCCCTTCATGTGTAAAAGCTTTTAAGTTTCATTAGGTCCCATTTGTTTATTTTTGTTTTTATTTCCATTAATCTAGGAGGTGGGTCAAAAAGGATCTTGCTGTGGTTTATGTCAAAGAGTGTTCTGCCTATGTTTTCCTCTAAGAGTTTTATAGTATCTGGCCTTACATTTAGGTCTTCAATCCATTTTGAGTTTATTTTTGCATATAGTGTTAAGGAGTGTTCTAATTTCATTCTTTTGCATGTAGCTGTCCAGTTTCCCAGCACCACTTATTGAAGAGGTTGTCTTTTCTCCATTGTATATTCTTACCTCCTTTATCAAAGATAAGGTGACCATATGCACGTGGGTTTATCTCTGGGCTTTTTATCCTGTTCCATTGATCTATATTTCTGTTTTTGTGCCACTACCATACTGTCTTGATTACTGTAGCTTTATAGTATAGTCTGAAATCAGGGAGCCTGATTCCTCCAGCTCTGTTTTTCTTTCTCAAGATTGCTTTGGCTATTTGGTGTCTTTTGTGTTTCCATGCAAATTGTGAAATTTTTTGTTCTAGGTCTGTGAAAAATGCCATTGGTAGTTTGACAGGGATTACATTGAATCTGTAGATTGCTTCAGATAGTACAGTCATTTTCACAATGTTGATTCTTCCAATCCAAGAACATGGTATATCTCTCCATCTGTTTGTATCATCTTTAATTTCCTTCATCAGTGTCTTATAGTTTTCTGCATACAGGTTTTTGTCTCTTTCGGTAGGTTTATTCCTAGGTATTTTATTCTTTTTTTGCAGTGGTAAATGGGAGTGTTTCTTTAATTTCTCTTTCATGTTTTTCATCATTAATGTATGGGAATGCAAGAGATTAATGTGCATTAATTTTGTTTCCTGCTACTTTACCAGATTCATTGATTAGCTCTAGTACTTTTCTGATAGCATCTTTAGGATTCTCTGTGTATAGTATCATGTCATCTGCAAACAGTGAAAGCTTTACTTCTTTTCTGATTTGGATTACTTTTATTTCTTTTTCTTCTCTGATGGCTGTGGCTAAAACTTCCAAAACTATGTTGAATAATAGTGGTGAGAGTGGGCAACCTTGTCTTGTTTGTGTTATTAGAGGAAATGGTTTCAGTTTTTCACCACTGAGAATGATGTTGGTGGTAGGTTTGTCATTTATGGTCTTTATTATGTTGAGGTAAATTCTCTCTATGCCTAGTTTCTGGAGAGGTCTTATCATAAATGGGTGTTGAATTTTGTCAAAAGCTTTTTCTGCATCTATTGAGATTATCATATGATTTTTCTCTTTCAGTTTGTTAATATGGTGTATCACATTGATTGATTTGCATATATTGAAGAGTCCTTGCATTCCTGGAATAAACTCCACTTGATCATGTTGTATGATCCTTTTAATGTGCTGTTGGATTCTGTTTGCTAGTATTTTTCTTGAGGATTTTTGCATCTATGTTCATCATTGATACTGGTCTGTAGTTTTCTTTTTTTGTGACATCTTTGTCTGGTTTTGGTATCAGGGTGATGATGGCCTCGTAGAATGAGTTTGGGAGTGTTCCTCCCTCTGCTCTATTTTGGAAGAGTTTGAGAATGATAGGTGTTAGCTCTTCTCTAAATGTTTGATAGAAGTGGCCTGTGAAGCCATCTGGTCCTGGGCTTTTGTTTTTGGAAGATTTTTAATCACAGTTTCAATTTCAGTGCTTGTGATAGGTCTGTTTATATTTTCTATTTCTTCCTGGTTCAGTCTTGGAAGGTTGAGCTTTTCTAAGAATATGTCCATTTCTTCTAGGTTGTCCATTTTATTGCTATATAGTTGCTTGTAGTAATCCCTCGTGTTTCTTTGTATTTCTGCACTGTCAGTTGTTACTTCTCCTTTTTCGTTTCTAATTCTGTTGATTTGAGTCTTCTCCTTTTTTTTTCTTGATGAGTTTGGCTAATAGTTTATCAATTTTGTTTATCTTTTCAAAGAACCAGCTTTTACTTTTGTTGATCTTTGCTATTGTTTCCTTCATTTCTTTTTCATATATTTCTGATCTGATCTTTATGATTTCTTTCCTTCTGCTAACTTTGGGGTTTTTTTATTCTTCGTTCTCTAATGGGTTTAGGTGTGAAGTTAGGTTTTTTATTTGAGATTTTTCTTGTTTCTTGAGGTACGATTGTATTGCTATAAACTTGCCTCTTAGAACTGCTTTTGCTGCATCCCATAGGTTTTCAGTTGTGTTTCCATTGTCATTTGTTTCTAGGTGTATTTTGATTTCCTCTTTGATTTCCTCAGTGATCTGTTGGTTTTATTTAGTAGTGTATTGCTTAGCCTCTAAGTGTTTGTATTTTTTACAGTTTTTTTCCTGTAATTGATATCTAGTCTCATAGCACTGTGGTTGGAAAAGATACTTGATATAATTTCAACTTTCTTAAATTTACTAAGGCTTGATTTGTGACCCAAGATATGCTCTATCTTGGAGAATGTTCCACAAGCACTTGAGAAGAAAGTGTATTCTGTTGTTTTTGGATTGAATGTCCTATAAATATCAATTAAGTCCATCTTGTTTAATGTGTCATTTTGAGCTTGTGTTTCCTTTTTTATTTCCATTTTGGGTCCATTGATGAAAGTGGGGTGTTAAAGTCCTCTATTATGGTTATGTTACTGTCAATTTCCACTTTTATGGCTGTTACCATTTTCCTTATGTATTGAGATGCTCCTATGCTGGATGCATAAATATTTACAATTGTTATATCTTCTTCTTGGATTGATCCCTTGATCGTTATGTAGTGTCCTTCTTTGTCTCTTCTAATAGTCTTTATTTTAAAGTCTATTTTGTCTTATATGAGAATTGCTACTTCAGCTTTCTTTTGATTTCCATTTGCATGGAATATCTTTTTCCATCCCCTCACTTTCAGTCTGTATGTTTCCCTACTTCTGGAGTGGGTCTTCTGTAGATAGCATATATAGAGGTCTTGTTTTTGTATCCATTCAGCCAGTCTATGTCTTTTGGTTGGAGCATTTAATCCATTTACATTTAAGGTAATTGTTGATATGTATGTTCCCATTACCCTTTTCTTAATTGTTTTGGGTTTGTTATTGTAGGTCTTTTCCCTCTCTTGTGTTTCCTGCCTAGAGAATTTCCTTTAGCAAGTTTTGTACATCTGGTTTGGTGATGCTGAATTCTCTTAGCTTTTGTTTGTCTGTAAAGGTTTTAATTTCTCTGTGGAATCTGAATGAGATCCTTGCTGGGTAGAGTAATCTTGGTTGTCAGTTTTCCTGTTCATCACCTTAAATATGTCTTGCCACTCCCTTCTGGCTTGCAGAGTTTCTGCTGAAAGATCAGCTGTTAATGTTATGGGGATTCCCTTGTATGTTATTTGTTGCTTTTCCCTTGCTGCTTTTAATATTTTTACTTTTTATTTAATTTTTGATAGTTTGATTAATATGTGTCTTGGTGTGTTTCTCCTTGTATTTATCCTATATGGACACTCTGTGCTTCCTGGGCTTGACTATTTCCTTTCCCATGTTAGGGAAGTTTTCAACTATAATCTCTTCAAATATTTTCTCATCCTCTTTCTTTTTCTCGTCTTCTTTTGGGACCACCGAATTTGAATAATTTGAATGTTGGTGCATTTAGTGTTGTCCCAGAGGTCTTTGAAACTGTCCTCAATTCTTTTCATTCTTTTTTCTGTATTCGGCTGTGTGGTAGTTATTTCTACTATTTTATCTTCCAGGTCACTTATCCGTTCTTCTGCCTCAGTTATTCTGCTATGGATTCCTTCTGGAGAATTTTTAATTTCATTTATTTTGTTGTTCATTATTGTTTGTTTGTTCATTAGTTCTTCTTGGTCCTTGTTAAACCTTTCTTGTATTTTTTCCATCCTATTTCCAAGATTTTGAATCATCTTTAGTATCATTACTCTGAATTCTGTTTCAGGTAGTCTACCTGCTTCCTCTTCATTTGTTTGGTCTGGTGGGTTTTTACCTTGCTCCTTCATCTGCTGCATATTTCTCTGTCTTCCCATTTTGCTTAACTTACTGTGTTTGGGATCTCCTTTTCACAGGCTGCATGTTTGCAGTTCCCATTTTTTTTGTTGTCTGCCCCCAGTGGGTAAGGTTGGTTCAGTGGGTTGTGTAGGCTTCCTGGTGGAGGGGACTGGTGCCTGTGTTCTGGTGGGTGGGACTGGATCTTGTTTTTCTGGTGGGCAGGGCTGCGTCCAATGGTGTGTTTTGGGGTGTCTGTGAAGTTAGTATGATTTTAGGCAGCCTCTCTGCTAATGGGTGGGGTTGTTTTTCTATCTTGCTGGTTGTTTGGCATGGGGCATCCAGCACTGGAGCTTGCTGGCCATTGGGTGGAGCTGGGTCTTAGCATTGAGACAGAGATCTCTGGGAGAGCTCTTGCCGATTGATACTACATGGGGCTGGGAGGTCTCTGGTGATCCAATGTCCTGAACTCAGCTTTCCCACCTCAGAGGCACAGGCCTGACACCAGGCTGTAGCACCAAGACCCTGTCAGCCACACGGCCTCTTGCTGTTCCTTTATGTCCATGGTGCTAAATGAACGTCCATTGCCTGAGATGGAGGAGGCTGTCAGTCAACAGATTGGGGCTGAGGGACGTGTTCAGGTGTCTCCTTATCAGAAAGGTCTTTCTTGACTAGCCTTATTGTAGCTGTTATCACCACATCATGTCCCTCTGATTCATCTTCAGTGAATCATTCATGCTGCTGCCTGAGCATCACAGCCTTCCCCATGCCAGTTCCTCATCACGTTCAGAAGATGTGTTCCATGGAAGAGGAGATCCAGGTTACGTTAAATGGTGCTTAGGGATTTCCCTGGTGGCACAGTGGTCAAGAATTCGCTTGCCAATGTGGGGGACATGGGTTGGACCCCTGTTCCAGGAAGATCCCACATGCCGTGGAGCCTCTGCTGCTTACTTTCGAATACGTCCACGGGCAAGGAACCCAGTCTTTCTTGCATTCAGCTGCTACAGCAGTGAACTTGGACTAAAATACTTATGCTAGAAAGGGCTGAATCATATCATCTCTTCTCTTCAAAAAATGTGTGATGTTAAATCATTCTTCTATTAAGGCCCTTGGTTCTGCTCCTCTGGACAGCTCTCACCCTGAGTGTGGGTGCTCATCATCTTAGTTTGTCCCTCCCTCTTCATTATCACTGATCTGCAGGCTGGCCTAAGCCTCCCTAAATTGTGTGAAGGGACAGATAACTGGGTCCTTCACATTCAGCACTTCCTGAAAATCCTCAGTAAAATCTACCTCTTGAGTATACCTGAGTCTGAAGGAAGGGCCCTGGGAGCTTAGCATTTCTCTTCTGGTTTCCATCTAAATGATTATGTTTGTGGAAAAGATATAAAACCATTCCAAGTAGCAAATAATATACTTTAAAACCTGTTTTCTAATAATAATTATTTTATGATTTAAAATGATAATACTAGGTTAAGAATATCTTGACAATGTTATTTAATTGATGTTTCAAGAAAAAAAGGATTAAAATTTCTTCAGCACAGGGCAGTAATGCTCTCAGTTTTTGTTTATGTTTTTTGCTGATTCATGCTATTTATGACCAATATAGGGAAGCAAATTAATCATTGTATTTAAAGAGTTGACATTAACAATAGCACTTAGAATAAAAGTAATTTGTTTCTACAAATTAGTTAGAATACATGATATTTTATAAAGGGTTTTCAGCAGCGATAACCATCACTACTACCTTGAAAATTTTCCATGGTGTTTACAAAGGTCTTAGAAATACACAACCAATGAACCTCAAAAATTAATCTCATTAACTCAAAGTCCCTTTGGCCAATCACTTCCTGAGGGGATAATGGAGTTTCTAAGGACACCATAGAAGCCTTTGTTACAAACAATATTAAGTGCTGATTTAGAGGTGTTCTGTAGAGAAGAGGATAAACTAGTTAGAATACTTGATACCTGTTTCAGATAAATATGTTTAATCAATTGGAGACAATCTGTGATCAATGACACATTTTTTCCAATCTAGTATAAATTTTAGGGTGTGAACTATGTAATAGCAAAACATTGAAAAAGATTTGTTTCTTCTACTTTTGATTTGCCAGGGAAAGTATAGCAGTCTTTGTTTTGTTTAAGTAACCCTAGAATGCCTATGCCAAGACAAAATTCAAGTTCTGTCCCCAATGAAGGAGATAGGACTTATATATAGCGTTCTAACCTCCTACAAAGAAAGAGTTTAGATATCTTTAGTTGTTATTTTGTTGTTAATTAGTTCTTTTTTAATGACAAGGAGAGTTATATACAATTAAAACATAATTTCTTCAATGAATAAAGTTAAGGCTAAATCTTTGGGCACATTCATACTAATTTTCTTAGAGCAAATTTTAGAAGCAGCATTATGCATATTTTAATCAATGAATACAAATGAATGAAGCATGCTCTCCAAAACTTTAGTCATTTTATGTTTCCTCTGGATTTTATGAGATAACCATTTCCCATTTCAAAGGGTGGGCATTTTTTTGGGCTGTAGTTACTTGTATATGGGCAATATATAAAAAGAAAAATAATAGAGCTTTAGAATAGATGAGATGTTTTCCCGTTATTAATATTGCATTGCACTTTGAGGAAAAGAGCTGTGTTGAAGAGTATGCAATTCATTCAGAGGATGTGCTAATGACTACAAAGAATTTATATGAAGCTAAAGAGGAGAAAAAATCACACATTTTTAATAGATTTGCCTTATATCCACATGCAAAGAGATAATAGTACCCCTTTGTTTTATGTATACATGAGTACCTTTTAATGGATGAAATAAGCTCTGCTAAATATTGTAAACGTGATATATTAAAAAAAAAGAGATTTGCTGTTTGCTTCAGAGCTATGAAAATGAAGAAATTTCATCAGTGGTTATTATCTTGCCTATATGAGGGGAATAAACCAGATATGAGACTATAAATACTGGATTGCATTAATGGGAAGAGAATAGCAAAATTAGTATATTAATTCTCATATATGCAGTTCTGTTATAGACTGCATTTTAGTTTTAGTTTGGTTTACTGTCTTAGAATATACTTGCCTTTAATTATTCAGTGCTCAATGTTGATAAACTAGAAAATCTTTCTTATCTTAATTTGACATAAATCAGTACTTACCCCACTTTCCAATTCTTATTCTATTGAAATAAGTATGGGAGTTGTGTGATGTGAGGCAGTAAAAAGAACCCAGGAGTTTAGAATCAGAAAGACTTGGGTTTAAAATTTGAACCTGGCATTTATTAACTATGTAAATTTGGTCAATTTCACATGTAAAAGGGCTCATTTATATACTTCTATTGTTTATAAATGAGAGCTGATAAAGATGTATGAATCTTAATTGTTGCAAAACTACTGTGTTACTCAAGGTAGGGTAACTGATACAAATTGAAAAAAAATTTGGTGACTTAATATAAGCTTATTTCTTGCTTATGCCAGAGACATAAGTCATTGGGTTGGGGGACATCTGTTGGTTCTGCCATCCCCCAGTATATCAGAGTCCTCTGCTGGCTGAGAGACCAGAGTGAGCATGAGGAGTCATATTGGAGATTTTAGTGAGCCAGGCCTGGGTGTTGCATAAATCACATGCATCCACATTTCACTGGCCAAAATTCAGTTGTATACACAAATAGGCTAGCTGTGGGCTCAATAAAAAGAAAGAAGAAATCTGGTGGCCATCTAGCCAGGCTCTGTTTACTGACCTAAGTGACTTGGTCAGTTTAACTGATCTAAGTAATCTACGCCAATTGACTTAAACCAGTTTTGCTTTTCACAAACATTAGGGGTTTTTGTTTGTTTGTTTGTTTTAAATAGACATCATTAGACTATAATTATAGTAATGTCTACAGGTTTTTAATCCCTGTTATGCTTATCTTTGTTTTCCTGTATTTAACATGTCTTCTATCTGTCCATTTTAAAGATTTTATTTTTACATGACTAGTTTTTGAGAGTTTGATTATGATGTTCTCTGGTGTTATTTTTCTTATTTTATCCTGTCTTGGGTTTGTTGAGCTTCTTGGATCTGTAGATTTATAGTTTTCATTAATCTGGACATTTTGGTTCATTATTGCTTCAAATTATTTTTCTTTGCCCCATCTTCTCTACTTCCAGGACTGCCATTATATGTGCATTAAACTGCTTGATATCACCCCATAGGTCACTGATACTCTGCTTTTTTCCAGTCTTTTTCCTCTCCTTCATAGTCATAAATATTTTCTATTGCTACTACATTTAGTTCACTTATCTTACTATTGCAGTGTCTAAACTGCTATTAATCCTTTTCAGTTAAATTTCATTTTAGATATTAAACTTTTACCTCTAGAACTCCATATGGTTCTTTTAACAAATTTTCTATTTATCTCAATATATTGATGTTTTTCTTCAAACACTTGTAGATAATTATAGTAGCTATTTTAACATCTTTGCCTTCAAATTTTATCATCTCTGTTGTTTGTGTAACTGTTTCTATTGACTGATTTTTCTCCTGGATATGGGTCACATTTTCCTGCTTCTTGGAATATCTAGTAATTTTTTGTTGGATGTAGGAAATTTTGAATTTTTCACCATTGAATGTTTAGATTTTGTTGTCTTCCTTTAAAGAAAGTTTGATTTTTGTTTTTATAGGTAGTTAACTTAGTTCAGTTTAGTTTGACCCATTCATGGCTTGTTTTTAAGCTTTGTTTAGTGGGTCTAGGGTTTTCTTTGTCCTAGAATATTTTAGTCCCACCACTAAGGAATTGACCTTCTGGATCTTTACTGAATGTCACAAGGATCTACACTCTAGGTAGTTGGAACTCAAACATCTCCCAGTCCTGAGTGAGCTTTGGAATGATTTAACTCAGATCTGCAGCTTCTCTTTTCCAGCCTGTGCAGATTTCTTGGGTTTTCTGTGTAGCTCTTTCTTCTCTGGAATTCTGCTCTGCAATTTCCAGCTGTCTCATTCACTGAACTCTGATTTTTGAGTTCTTGAATGAGCAAACTGATTGCCTTGCTGGGTATCCCCCTTTCTGCTCCAATGTTCAGAATGTCCCTCTGAAAAGAAGCTGGTTAGTTATAGGACTTAAGTCATTTGTTTTCTTTTTCTCAGAGATCAGATATTTATGTTGCCTGTAGTCCAATGTCTGAAAATCTTTTAAAATATATTTATCTAGTTTTCTAGTTGTTTATGGTAGGAAAGTAATTAAGTTACTGTTACTCTATCATGGCCAGAAATGGACATCTCAATTCAGTCATTTTTGTGCCCATTATCTGAAATATATTATTAATGTTCACTTTTAAAAAAAAAGATTTCCTTGTCTCTAAGGGCAGTCAAAATATTTTTCTTTATTGCATGCTCTTATACGTATTAAATTAAAAAAAAAACTATACCTGACAGATTTGTCTGTTTAAATCATTCTTGCTTATAAACTCCTTTTACAACATACTCTTAACATTCTCACTTTTAAAAATTCAGTCTTTAATCCTTTTCCTTCTGCTCATTTTCTGGTGAAAAGGTGAAGTCATGAATAATCAAGACCCTTCCTTAAAAATACAATAATTATCAATTTGAGACAGACTTCTCATGGGTGCTGTGGTTACAAGTAATGAAAAATGCACACAATTTCAGCTTCTAGAATAGAGGATTTGCTTGTTTCACACACTAACACCAATAACAATCATTGTGGCCAATTGGTGTTGATGCAATTCTAATCAATCATAAAGGGGATTGATAAAAACCAAATCAGATGTACAGATGATTTTCTGCCTACCTAGTGCTTTAAGATACTCTTCGAGTCCCTAGTTCATAATATATCCTCCTTTAGAGTATTATATTAAATGGACCAGGTTATTGGTATTTTTAATTAGTTCATGTGTTAAAATGTTTAGCTCTATTTCTTTTTTTGTTATTGTTACTCTGTATTTGTGCATATACAATGGGGCAGGTACATGTTTCTGAAAAAAATAGATGAGTGGATTATTAAATATGTTTTCCTTTAATGGCCTTAATTCTTTAAAAGTATATATTTACCTAAGTTCTGGTTACAATATTCTGGTGGACCTGATGCAGATAAAGATTTGCTAGGTTATGTTTATTTCTTTACATTGTATCTACTCCCCAAACGATTTGAGGTGACTAATATCAGGTATAAGATTATCCAAATGCTTTTTGAATTCACTGAGCCTGTCATTAGTTTTCTTTTCTTTTTTTCCTTTCTAATGAAAGAATACATGAACAAGAAGCATTAATTCTACTGGCACCTATTGAGTGCCTACTGTGTGGTAGGAGCTGCTTTATATGGTTAGCCATGAATAAGAGACAGATTTTTGCTCTCACGGAGCTCACATCCTATTGCCAGGAGATGGAAAAGGAAAAAACACACAAGCAAGCATGCACAGGAACAAATAAAAAATTAAAGTAGCAATAAGGACCATAATATAAAATAAAATAGGGTAGGTTTTAAAGTGACTTCTCTAGATGGTAAATAGTCATTGAGGAAGTGAAAATTAAGCTGAAATGTGAATGACAAGAAGTTAAGTATGTGAAGTTAGATGCAGGAAAATCTAGTGCAAAGGCCCCAAGGCAGGTGTGTTCCAATAACAACCATCCCTTTCCCCAAGCAAAAAGAGAAAGAAAAAGTGAAAAAGTTAGTGTGGCTGGGTGGAGCATTGTAGGACATGTGAAAGCAGGGACCAGATCTTATGAGGTTTTGAAATCTATCATTCAAAAAACTCTTCTGGACAGTCGGACAGTTTAGAAAATACTTTATTTTTAGAATATGTTAGTGTGGAGTTTTGACTTTTCCATATGTGATTTATGGATACCATTTTCTTCTTATGGCTGCATTTTCTTGGGTTGTTAATCTACAACTAATTTTGAATGTCTGGAAACTCTGTGACCCAATGAACACACTTAAATGTCTTTCCCAGTCACTTCTTGGCTCATTTGCACCTGCCAAAAGATGGTGAGCATTGGACAGCCATGCACCTTACTGATACTTATTATCCTAATCATCTTTCACGCTGGTGTATGATGAGTGACTCCAAGTTCTTTAGGCTGTAATCAAAGTTTGGCTCTTGTACTTTAATGAGAGCACAGCCAGTTAGTTTCTCTGCATATTACATATGCCCATTTGCAGTTCTAAGCTTCTAAAGGATTGGGCAGTTTAGCTCTAACTACCATTAAAATTGCTGCCATAATGGCAAGTGTGAACATGTTTATTACATTGCTGCTGCTGCTGAAATGCAGAGATGGTCAAAATCCCAACAACTGTAATACCAGCTGTAAATGATTCTATATTAAGAAAGTGGTTTTTTTTCCCCCAGAACAACTATGAATGGAGAAAATGGAACATATTTTTGTGTCCATCTGTTTGTGGCACAGTTTAGAAAAATATTTTAAAGTGATTTGAAGACTAGTTTCTGGTACTCCTCCGCACTGTTTCAAGTATTTCATAATTTGGCAGCCATTTAGAACACTTTGGATGCATTTGGCTTAAATAGCTCATGTATATTGGTTCTAGAATATTCAAATATCATTCCAAAGGGCAACATTCTATTCCTGCATGCATACTTCATAACCCCTGTTGTTAATGCAAAGAAACAAATGCCCACACACAGACAGACCAATATGAGCTATTTGCATTACCATGCTCTGGAGTCTGTGGTAATTTTTCTTACTTTCAGCTGACAACTTTTCAGCTTATCAACAGATAACTTTGTATTGATGATGTCAACAATTAAAGAGTTAAGTGAAATTAGAATATTTGAAAAGAATGTCACCCTCTAGATAAACCATTAACAAGTTTTTCATAAAATCTTTGGTCTATGAACATCATGCAAGATTGGACAGAAATCCTAAAAATTGAATCTCTCATTTTCAGCTGCCAAAGGTAAATATTGCCTCAAGCAAATGTATTTAATGTTTTACAACGGCAATAATATTTCTAAGAGAAATTCAGTCTCCTCTTAGTATTTCAGCACAAGTGTAAAAGCTCACAGTCTGGCTCTGTCAAGATTCCTCATTTGTAAAACTTACTTTATTCTTCTGCACAGAAAGAACAAAAGTGCTTTCAAAAGGTTTATCTGTGGGCTTCCCTGGTGGCGCAGTGGTTGAGAGTCCGCCTGCCGATGCAGGGGACACGGGTTTGTGCCCTGGTCCGGGAAGATCCCACATGCCGCGGAGCGGCTGGGCCCGTGAGCCATGGCCGCTGAGCCTGCGCGTCCGGAGCCTGTGCCCCGCAACGGGAGAGGCCACAACAGTGAGAGGCCCGCGTACCGCAAAAAAAAAAAAAAAGGTTTATCTGTGAAGGATCCAAAAATATCTTTGAGAGGATTTTAATTTAACTTCTGAGATTAACATTCACAGCTGTGATTTGGCAAGTGTTTTTCCTCTTCCAAATACTTCATCACCTTTCTCGGGTTATGAAAAGTGAGTTTGAAAAAGATCTTATTTGTGAACTTTGCTAGCTTTCTTTAGTGTTAAGAGTGACTTTATGTGAGAACAACTGGCTGAGGCTCTAATACAAATTTATCCAAGAAACTAAAAGCAGTCAAAGAATATTTGTTGATTTCCTATTATGAGTTAGGCATGATGAACAAGATAATATTCCTGCCTTCAAGTAGTTTATTATGTATTGAGGGATTGGAGCATATAAAAGAAAAATCCAGTTAAACATGTGTGTGTGCATGTGTGTGTGGTGCAGTCAGAGGGAAGGCTTTCTGAAGGAAGAATTTCTAAGCTGAGATCTAAATGATACATAGGGGTTGGCTAGAAGAGGAGTGTGGAAGCTGAAGGGAGGGGTGTCTCAGGTAAGACCAGCATATGCAATAGCCTGGGGTTGAGAGAACATGGTCCATTCTGAGAAATGAGAGTAGTGCAAAATGACTGGATCATCAGGTGCATTTTGTTAAGACTGGTGTCTTAACTCAGCCTGCTACAACAAAATACAATAGACTGGGTAGCTTAAACGACAAACATTTATTTCTCACAGTTCTGGAGGCTGGGAAGTCTAAGGTCAATGTGCTGGCAAATTTGGTTCTTGGTGAAGGCCCTCTCCTTGGTTGGCAGACAGCTGCCGTCTCATTTTATCCTCACGTGGCAGAGAGAGGAAGCTCTGATGTCTCTTCCTCTTGTTGTAAAAGTATTAATCCCATCATGGGGTTCCACCCTTATGACCTCATTTAAATCTAATAGCTTCACAAAGCCCCTCCCTCCTAACACATTGCATTAGTGGGTAGAACTTCAACACGAGAACTTTGGAGGGACACAAACATTCAGTCCATAACAAATAGGATTTTTCTCATGGATATCAAAACATGTTAAATTATTAATAATTATTAAATTATTAACTATTTGTTATTAATTTAACAATTGTGTATAGGACCTTATTGCTAAGTGCTCAATAAAAATCTTTGAGTGGAATAAGAAATCTGTAAAACAATTTCTGTTCTCAGTTATCCTCCCCAGAAAACTTAGAACGAGAATTTTAGATGTTTTTGTTCTTCTTAAAGTAATTTCCTAGTATTTTCTCTGGTTTAGTGAGCAACAAATAATATTCCATTTTTGACTGGAAAAGAATGTGCAAACTCTGGAGAGGAATGGTTTTTTGAACCAGTACTCTGGATAATGGGCTTAAGTGAAGATCGGAACAAATTACCTTCAACTGCTTAACTTTTTAATTGGTCAAATAAAGATAATTATCCTCAGTTGTCTCCTTTCCTTCCTTCTTTTAATCTCTATTTTCCCTAATAGTAAGGAAAGCCACAATGAAATGTAACTAGGCAAGAAAGCATAGTTTAGATCTGCTTATATGAAAAAACAAGGTTAGAGATTATATCAGAGTCCAAACAGGAGATAGTAAACACACAATAACTTGAACAGGGAAAGTTTAATATACTAATTATTAATTATAACAGAGAACTGACTATTAAGATGTCGAGAGAACTCTAAAGACTATCAAAGGCTAATTGGGAGTACCAAAGAAGGGACAAACTTGAAGGGGTGGCTTCTCCCCAAGGCTGGGATTCAGACCTCATTAGAGAAGAGATGATTGTAGCCCACTTGATGGTAAGAGAAGTTCATGGGGTTGCCTGGGCCAGAGCTGGCCTACATTCCTCAGGCAAGTAGGAGGTGTAGGTAACCTGAGGCTGGGAGAGTGGATAGCTAAAGGAGTAGAGGTATGGGTGGCACAAATCTTGGGGTATGTTATGTCTGTCATGAGGGTCTCAGCAAGGTGGTCACTGGACTGGGTTTAGAGCTGTGAGTTTACCAAGTGGCTCCATGCTTTGGGCATGTGCCAAGGGCAGGATGTCTGCTGAATGTCCTCACCCATGCACCTCTGGCTGTGGCATAGTAGGGAAAAGAAGAAACAAGCAGAACCCATATGGGAACCAGAAGGAGAATCTCCCTTCTCCTTCTCCTGTAATATCCTTCTAGTCCTCTCTATTGAAAAAAAAAAAAAAGGCTTAACATTGTGTTCACTGCAAAGGAGAATTGCTTAGAGGGTCTAGCTCCATTGTCACTGATGAGATAATGAAGGATATCTTTGGAACTGAGAGGCAATAAATTAATATATGTCACAAGGATAAGTGGAAGATAAATTGGCAAAGGCAAATTATAATCTTAATTTTTCTTTGACTAAGGGAAATACGTAGATGTTTGTGTATGAGACTGGTATTCCTCTCACCATGGCACCCTCTAGTACAACAGGCCTGGAATTTGATCCTGAGACAATATTGCTATGGTGAAAATTTCCAGTGACTTTGGTGCTATTTTTCTTTATTCTACCCCCCACCTGCATGTACATATACATACACACTTCACCCAAATTCTAATCCCAGCTCTGAAGTTATTAGATTAGTAATTAGATTAGACCCAATTGCCTGTTTGTCAAAGTAGGAATCAAATATGTCCTCATAGTGTTGTAAGGATTACAGAATAATGCTTGTGAAAACACATTTTAGGCACTTAAGTAAATGTTTGTCAAACTCAGATCCTTTGTAATTTCTAACTCAAAGACTATACAATAGTATATAAATTGAAAGGATTAGAGCTGGTTTTTAGCTTCTATACTTGGAAGAAACCACAGAAAATCCTAACGGAACTGGCTTCAAGAAAATATTAGGAGCATATCTATGTTTTGCAATTAAATTGATTTAGGCTTTGTAAACTGATTGAAATCACAAACGAGTTTTCTAAAGGTCTCAAACTTCTATAAGATAAAAATTATTAATTGCTATTCTATTTACATAGATGTTTGAAAGTTAGTTTAGAGTTGATCAGTCAATCAGTCAATCCCTCAATGTGGTTATTTTTAATAAGGTTTCCCTGTTCTGCTGAGTAATTACCTCTCTCATTGAATATGTACTCCTAGGTAAACACACACACATATTTATTCCAGTGAGCAAAAAATATTCTTTGCTGAAAAGTGAATGACATTGTTTCCCTTCCAAATTCCAGCATCAGTCATATTCTCTGTTATTTTTACATCTTCCAGTTCTTGGTGCTTCCCAGTAATGTACCATATTATTATAATCAAATTGTGCCATTTCTTCTACTTGGAATGTCATTGAAACCTTATGCATCCATCAAGCCTTCACTGATAGTGCAAGCCAGAAGTGATCCCTCAGGCTTTTGACTCCTCCCTCACCCCCTAGAATGTGATCTGCACACTTCTTTCATGGGTGTTTTCCTCATGCTTGTAGGCTTGTATATATTTGCTGTGTCCAATTAAATGCTCTTGAATGAGAGGGTCAATATATCCTTTGTGTAATACACAATGTAATATGGTATACAATAGTTGGTACCCAATGACATTTGATTATAATAATAATAGTAATATCTATAAGGTAAATGATATCAAACTGATTATAATAATACTACTATTAGCTATATTTAAAAATTTAATTTCTCAAAGCTAATACTTTCAGAGGGTTCAAAATTCAGAAAGTATAAAGAGCTATATGATGAAAATGCTCCCTCCTCCTCCTTCCACTCAATTCCTGTCCAGATAGGTAATAAATGTTATTAAAGTTTTAGCTATTCTTACAGAGAAATTTTACGTATATATAAGTTTAAACATATATATATATATTTATCATGTTTTAGAACAGCATTGCCTCCTGCCTGTTTTTTTAATTGAGATAACATTGGTTTATAGCATTATATTAGTTTAATGTGTGCAACATTACACCTCTGATTACACTACAGTGTGCTCACGGCCAAAAGTTTAGTTTCCACCCATCACTGTACAGTTGACCCCCTTTACCCATTTCTCTTTCCCCCCACACCACTTCCCCTCTGGTAACCACCTTTCAAATTACCCTAATTTTTAAAGGTATTCATCACTTTGCTTTTTCACCTTAACAACATATTTAGGATACCTTTCCATATAGCATATAAATAATTATAACTAACATTTATTTAGTGTTTATAATGTACCAGATTTTGTTCTCAATGTTTTACATGTGTTAACTTATTTAATCATTACAATAACCCTAAAAGGTAAGTAGTAGTATTATCCCTCTTTCACTAAAGGAGAAACTGAGGCACCAAGAATTTAAGTAAACTGCCCAAGAACACATGGCTAGTAAATAGCACAACTTAATGTTAGAACACTGACAGTATCAGCTCTTTGGTTCATGTTTTTACCACTTATGCCAAACTGAAATTTGCAGAACTTCCTCATTCTTGTTTACAAGAGAGGACTGGATTGGATATTGGATATTTAACCACTGCTTTTTTTAATGCTCACTATATGCTAGGCACAGGACCAGTCACATTGCATGACTGAAGGAGGCACAATTCACATGGAATTCTCTATTACTGGATCACACTAGGTGTTGTGTGATGTGGTTACCCTGGAAGGCACCTTCTAATAACTCATGAAAAAAATTAGGTTAAGATTGGTAATTTGCCCAAGATTACATACAGTACTAGTAAGTGGTAGGATTAGGAACTGAACAGTATCTGCCTGACATCACTCTGAACCACTATACCCAGCTTCCTCAATTGCTTTCAGGCTTCATATCCTTAGCAAAGAGAAAACTTCTCTTTTAGGCTGTAGGTGATGTTGTAGAAAAAACAGTGGTGCCATCTCTGCTGAGTTTCCATTAAGATGATCATATAGATTCTCTGAAGATACCTCTTTACATGTCCACTACTCCCTCCTCAAACTTGCTTTATCTATTCCATTCCTATACTTCAATCATAAGAGGAGATATTTGAGGGGCTCATTTGGGTAAGACAAATGTTCATGTTAAAATATGGATTCTGGAAACACAAGCTTTAAATGACATATTAGACGAGATGGACTTAGTTGGTATTTATAGGACATTCAATCCAAAAACAACAGAATACACTTTTTTCTCCAGTGCACATAGAACATTCTCCAGGATAGATCATATTTGGGTCACAAATAAAGCCTTGGCAAATTTTAAAAAACTGAAATCATATCAAGTATCTTTTCCAACCACAACGCTATGAGACTAGATATCAATTACAGGCAAAAAACTTAAAAAATTACAAACACATGGAGGCTAAACAGTATGCTGCTAAATAACCAAGAGATCACTGAAGAAATTAAAGAGGAAATCAAAAAATACCTAGACACAAATGATAATGAAAACACAATGACCCATAACCTATGGGATGCAGCAAAAGTAGTTGTAAGAGGGAAGTTTTTAGCAATACAATCCTACCTCAAGAAACAAGAAAAATCTCAAATAAACAACGTAATCTTACACCTAAAGCAATTAGAGAAAGAAGAACAAAATAAAACCAAAGTTAGCAGAAGGAAAGAAATCATAAAGATCAGATCAGAAATAAATGAAAAAGAAATGAAGGACACAATAGCAAAGATCAACAAAACTAAAAGCTGGTTCTTTGAGAAGATAAACAAAATTGATAAACCATTAGCCAGACTCATCAGGAAGAAAAGGGAGAAGACTCAAATCAACAGAATTAGAAACGAAAAAAGGGAAATAACAACTGACACTGCAGAAATACAAAGAAATAAGGATTACTACAAGCAACTATATGCCAATAAAATGGACAACCTGGAAGAAATGGACAAATTCTTAGAAAAGTACAACCTTCTGAGACTGAACCAGGAAGAAACAGAAAAAATAAACAGACCAATCACAAGCACTGAAATTGGAACTGTGATTAAAAATCTCCCAAAAAACAAAAGCCCAGGACCAAATGGCTTCACAGGTGAATTCTATCAAACATTTAGAGAAGAGCTAACACCTATCCTCAAACTCTTCCAAAATAGAGCAGAGGGAGGCATACTCCCAAACTCATTCTATGAGGTCACCTTCACCCCGATACCAAAACCAGACAAAGATGTCACAAAAAAAGAAAACTACAGGCCAATATCACTGATGAACATAGATGCAAAAATCCTCAACAAAATACTAGCAAACAGAATCCAACAGCACATTAAAAGGATCATACACCATGATCAAGTGGGGTTTATTCCAGGAATGCAAGGATTCTTCAATATACGCAAATCAATCAACGTGATACACCATATTAACAAATTGAAAGAGAAAAACCATATGATCATCTCAATAGATGCAGAGAAAGCTTTTGACAAAATTCATCACCCATTTATGATAAAAACCCTGCAGAAAGTAGGCACAGAGGGAACTTTCCTCAACATAATAAAGGCCATATATGACAATCCCACAGCCAACATCGTCCTCAATGGTGAAAAACTGAAAGTGTTTCCACTAAGATCAGGAACAAGACAAGGTTGCCCACTCTCACCACTCTTATTAACATAGTTTTGGAAGTTTTAGCCACAGCAATCAGAGAGGAAAAGAAAATAAAAGGAATCCAAATCGGAAAAGAAGAAGTAAAACTGTCACTGTTTGCAGATGACATGATACTATACATAGAGAATCCTAAAGATGCTACCAGAAAACTACTAGACCTAATCAATGAATTTGGTAAAGTAGCAGGATACAAAATTAATGTACAGAAATCTCTGGCATTCCTATATACTAATGATGAAAAATCTGAAAGTGAAATCAAGAAAACACTCCCATTTACCATTGCAACAAAAAGAGTAAAATATCTAGGAATAAACCTACCTAAGGAGACAAAAGACCTGTATGCAGAAAATTATAAGATACTGATGAAAGAAATTAAAGATGAAACAAATAGATGGAGAGATATACCATGTTCTTGGATGGGAAGAATCAACATTGTGAAAATGACTCTACTACCCAAAGCAATCTACAGATTCAATGCAATCCCTGTGAAACTACCACTGGCATTTTTCACAGAACGAGAACAAAACATTTCACAATTTGTATGGAAACACAAAAGACCCCGAATAGTCAAAGCAATCTTGAGAATGAAAAACAGAGCTGGAGGAATCAGGCTCCCTGACTTCAGACTATACTACAAAGCTACAGTAATCAAGACAGTATGGTACTGGCACAAAAACAGAAATATAGATCCATGGAACAGGATAGAAAGCCCAGAGATAAACCCACGCACATATGGTCACCTTATCTTTGATAAAGGTGGCAGTAATGTACAGTGGAGAAAGGACAGCCTCTTCAATAAGTGGTGCTGGGAAAACTGGACAGGTACATGTAAAAGTATGAGATTAGATCACTCCCTAACACCATACACAAAAATAAGCTCAAAATGGATTAAAGACCTAAATGTAAGGCCAGAAACTGAATTACAATTCTTAAGACCCCAAATAAACTCTTCTTGTTTGCAGTCTTCTGCATTATTTTGGTTGACAAAAACTAGTCTAGCATGCTATGTTAGAAAGCAAATGCACTTGTCTCCTATTCCTTTGTTCCTCTGAGACTTTACCAAAATGATGTGGAACTATATCCTCTTCTCCAAGAACAGTGGAGGCTCTAGATTTCTGTACCAAAGGGATTAGGGGCACAAACTGGTTGGAATTATTGGAAGTAGGAGGCCAGAGATCTTGCCTTGAAGTTGTACTTGCTCACTGTGATTTACTTATATTTTATATTACAGACAAATGTAGCAAAAATTCTTAGATACTTTTATGTTTAAGGTTAAGAAAATGTCAACTGTTTATATCAAATAATATTAATATAAAAATTATAATCATTGTTTTTATTTGGAATGATTTTCAGGGATAGTGGATCTAGCAGAGCTAAAGTTTCCCAAAGTTACCCTTTGGTTTTAATTATCTTCATGAGATCTTCCACATTGTTCTCACTTCCATCCCAACGCTGTCCCCTGCTCCTCTGTGCTTCCACTGTACTTAATATACTTTTCTGTTGTAGCTCTTATCACTTAGAGTTGCAATTATTTCTTTATACCTTCCACTAGATTATTTGCTCTTCAAGAGCAGAAATCTTATCCTTTTCATTTTTGCATTCATGTCACATAGAATATGCTCAATGTCAATGTTGATTGAATCAGATATAGAAAATGAATGAAAGTTTGGATCAATCTCTGAGATGACAGTGTCCAAAGCTCTGCTTACCCCTTCCTCATTGAAATTCATAAAAATTAATAAAAAGAGGGTTTCCCTGGTGGCGCAGTGGTTGAGAGTCCACCTGCCGATGCAGGGGACACGGGTTTGTGCCCCTGTCTGGGAAGATCCCACATGCCACGGAGCGACTAGGCCCGTGAGCCATGACCACCGAGCCTGCGCGTCCGGAGCCTGTGCTCCGCAACAGGAGAGGCCACAACAGTGAGAGGCCCGCGTACCGCAAAAAAATAAATAAATAAAAAGAAAAACCAACCATTTAAACCTTCTGGATATGGTCCTAAGGACAAATAACAAATGAGGAAACATCTATTCAACATCTATCAACATTCTGTAAAAAAAAAAAAGTGAGAGTTTGTGATATTTGAACCAAGACTCCTCCCTCTTTTCCTCCCTCTCTGCTCAGCAAGGTGAAGATTCCACTCTAGACTGCTGCACCCAAGAACAGAAGATGAATTCTTGCCCCAGCTTCTAGTCAGAGGGCTTTTTTACCCTGGAGGAGCATGACTTCGGTGCTTCTTATTCTGCCTCTGGCTACCTGTTGCTGAGGCTAAGCTCTAGGTGATTGCTAATGAGAGGTGGGACTCCCATCTTCCAACCCTCGCCCACTTATGGAATGGAGGTACTACTTTGAGTACAGAGTGCTGAAAATACTGGGATTCTGATTGTACTTGCCCCAACTCATAAGGTAGTGGTTCCATGCAAGGAGACGCAAGCTGAGAGAACCTTGGCTGCCGCCCACCCTTCACCCCCATACTGAGTACTCAGCTTCTAGAGTGGGGTGGTCATGCAGAGAGAAGCTTGTCATTGTTACCACCCCTAGCTCCAGAGCCCTGGCTAAGAGAGTTTGCCTGGGGGAGAATCAATCCACAAAACATACAGCTCCTAATCTCTTCCCAAAGGAACTGACTTCATTTGCAACAGCATGGAAAAGTTCAAGCCTAGAAGCACTGTAAAGAACAGTAGAGATCTTGGTGAAAGGCAATTGGGAGGTGACTCTTGGATTTAATGACGATAGAGCCTAGACTGTTGGCTGAAAAGTTTGCAGGAGAGAACTAGAGAATAAGATAGCTGGGAGAAGCCTTCTGGGGTTAGAACAAACATCAGATACTGACCACAGACTCTATCTCTTTAAAGGAAGCAACATTTAATTGGATTAGTTTGTAGAACAATAGAGTAATCAGCTGGCAGTTAATGGTATTTAACAGCTGGGTGTGGTCAGTGAAAGAGAGGAAGAAAGCCATACAAATACTGTTATCGCAGAGTGACTGTGGGCATACCTAAAGCTGTGCCTTCCTGAAAAGCAGCAACAGAATTTTAACATTGAGTATGTGTATGTGTATGGTGGTGGTGGTGGGGGGGTATGCATGGGGACTAGACTATATTAAAATAATCTAACCAGTTACTAAACAAATTTAAAAAAACAAATGACAGTAACAAGCCCCGGAATGGGGGTAATCAGTACCCAGAGTTTGAGACTGACCAAATATCAGATTTCATATATACTTTTCAGTCCCCAAATTTCCATTTCGTTCTTTTTTATTATCATTTTTACCTCCTTATTTATATTCTCTGTTTGATTGAACGTTGTCATCATGCCTTCCTTTACTTCTTTAATCAAGCTTTCCATTAGTTCTGTGATCATATTTCTAATGGCTGCTTTGAAGTCTTTTATGTGAAATCTGATATCTTTGATGCTCTAGGTATTCTTTGAAAGGTATAGAGCCAAGAAGACAAAGCTCTCTTATTAGAAAATGACCAGAAGAACTCATAGACAGGCTAGTTTTCTGTTACTTTGTAGCTGTTTATAATCCAGTTTTATTCCTCTATGGCGCTAAAGACTACAATTCTATTACAATTCCCAAGGCCCAATTCATTCAAAAATATTTTCATATGCTGTCACACTGTTGAAGCTTTCCTGCCAACCTCTTTTCTTGGCCACCTCATAGGCTACAAAATTTTGAGTTTTCTCACGCATGAATTAAATATGTGATTTCACTGAATATATTTTAAAATGTGCCAACAAATCATGATTTTTTTCAGATGTACTGGATGTCTTCCCTCTAGGAAACCCAAGTCCCATTACTCCAAATGAAATACAGATGGAGATTTCTAAAAAATATTTAAAGATGAGATTTACTCTATAAATATTAGGTTATAATGGTAAAGCTAGAACTAAATATATTTATTATGTAACTTCCAAGTTGATGATGATACTTTTATATGACAAGAGAAATATATAACTTATATATGTTTATAGGTAGGTATATATCTCAGAATGCTCTTCTATCTAAAATACTTATTTGATTTCTCATCCTTAAGAGTAAGATTCTTTTCACATATATATGAAAGACAGTATCCAATTATAAAAGAACAATATGTGGTGATACTTGATTTGTATAGATAACCAAGATGTTATTATTTCCCAGTTTGGAATTTTCATTATAAAACAAACATAATTGCTACCACTTTAGTGTCTTTGAGTCTCTTAAACAAATACATTTTTATTAGAAGGCATCAATGCACATCCTTAAACTATGGTAGGACAGAGAAAAAAAGTTAAGATTTTTATGTTAACAGAGACTTTTATAAAACCTGCCAGAATTCTTCAGCATGTTTTTAATCTTAATTGCTTTCTCATAAGCAATTTTTTTGTATGTCCCATTAATGAAATATTAAAATATTCAATATTAAGAAAACAAAACCCAATAATAATTGGACAAAAGTCAGTAAAAGTAAAAGTCACCATTTTTGAACAGTAAAAGTCACCATTTTTAGGTGTATATTCAATGACTTTTTACATATGTCCATAATCATATAACCTCTAATACAAACAAGGTATAGCATGATTTAATCTCTTTTAATGGTTTACCAGTGTCCCTTGCATTCAGTCGCCTCTCCCTACTCCCAGTCCCTGACAACTACTAATTCAATTCCTGTTTCTGGAGTTTTTCCATTTCAAGAATGTCATATGAATGGAATCATACAGGGATAGTAGACCTTTGGTCCTGTCCAAAATATCCAGGACCAATGTCCTGCAAGGGAGTGGCCAAGTGCTAATAAGACTTTGGAGCAACTGGAACTTTCATATTTTGCTGGAGGGAATGCATAATGGTATAGCTACTTTGGAAAACACTTGCAGTTTCTTATAAAATTAAACATACACTATTCCAGTCAATTTTCCTACAACTAGTTTAAGCAAATGGCTCCACCTAGTGGAAATAAATGCTTATAAAATCTAAATTTACATTTGATTTAGAAGAATTGCAGCATATCAATTTTATCCTGTTTTTTTATTTAGACATTCTTTTTTAAAAAATTAATTACTTAATTTTTTGGCTGCATTGGGTCTTCTTTGCTGCGGGAGAGCTTTTCTCTAGTTGCGGCGAGCGGGGGTTACTCTTCATTGCGGTGTGCGAGCTTCTCATTGTGGTGGCTTCTCTTGTAGTGGAGCATGGGCTCTAGGTGCGTGGGCTTCAGTAGTTGTGGCACGTGGGCTCAGTAGTTGTGGATCATGGGCTTAGTTGCTCCGTGGCATGTGGGATCTTCCTGGACCAGAGCTTGAACCTGTGTCCCCTGCATTGGCAGGTGGATTCTTAACCAGTGCACCACCAGGGAAGTCCCTATTTAGACATTCTTATTTTATTCTGAATCATTTCTATGTGGTAGTTTATGAGCTCAAGGTAAGAAAATCCCAAAGATAATCAAGTGTATAAAATAAAATATTTCCACATATTTTCTTTTTAAAAAATTATACACATATATTTTTTATTGTAGTAAAATATAAAATTCACCATTTTAGCCATTTTTAAGTGTACAGTTTAGTGGCACTAAGTACCTTCATACTGATGTGCAACCATCATCACTATCCATCTCCAGAACTTTTCATCATCAATTGAAACCTGTACCCATTAAATATTAACTCCCTACTCCCTCTTCCCCCCGGCCCCGTGGTCAAACAAAAATAAATAAGTGGGACCTAATGAAACTTTTGCACAGCAAAGGAAACCATAAACAAGATGAAAAGACAACCCTCAGAATGGGAGAAAATGTTTACAAATGAAACAATTGAGAAAGGATTAATCTCCAAAATTTATAAGCAGCTCACGCAGCTCAATATCAAAAAAAACAAACAACCCAATCCAAAAATGGGCAGAAGACCTAAATAGACATTTCTCCAAAGAAGATATAGAGATCGCCAACAAACAGATGAATGGATGCTCAACATCACTAATCATTAGAAAAATGCAAATCAAAACTACAATGAGGTATCACCTCACACCGGTCAGAATGGCCATCATCAAAAAATCTACAAACAATAAATGCTGGAGAGGGTGTGGAGAAAAGGGAACCCTCTTGTGTTGTTGGTGGGAATGTAAATTGATACAGCCACTATGGAGAACAGTATGAAGCTTCCTTAAAAAACTAAAACTAGAACTACCATATGACCCAGCAATCCCACTACTGGGCATATACCCAGAGAAAACCATAATTCAAAAAGAGTCACGTACCACAATGTTCATTGTAGCTCTATTTACAATAGCCAGGAAATGGAAGCAACTTAAGTGTCCATCGACAGATGAATGGATAAAGAAGATGGAATGAGTATAATGTATTACTGAGTACAATGGAATATTACTCAGCCATAAAAAGAAATGAAATTGAGTTATTTGTAGTGAGGTGGATGGACCTACAGTCTGTCATACAGAGTGAAGTAAGTCAAAAAGGGAAAAATAAATACCCTATGCTAATAGATATATATGGAATCTAAAAAAAAATGGTTCTGAAGAACCTAGGGGTAGGACAGGAATAAAGACACAGGCGTAGAGAATGGACTTGAGGACGGGGGAGCGGGAAGGGTAAGCTGGGATGAAGTGAGAGAGTGGCATGGACATATATACACTACCAAATGTAAAATACATAGCTAGTGGGAAGCAGCCGCATAGCACAGGGAGATCAGCTCAGTGCTTTGTGACCACCGAGATGGGTGGGATAAGGAGAGTGGGAGGGAGACACAAGAGGGAGGAGATATGGAGATATATGTATATGTATAGCTGATTCACTTTGTTATGAAGCAGAAACTAACACACCATTGTAAAGCAATTATACTCCAATAAAGATGTTAAAAAATATATATATATATTGTTTAGAACTATGGAATATATTGCCTAGGTTTAATTTTACATAACTATATCAAGTATCTAGAGCATATTAACATTTTAACTTGTTTATTAATTTATGGAATACTTCTTTTCTATGGCATGTCAATTTATATAATAAACCACTCAGTGCCATTTTGTTTCAACTCTTAAAATAGCTAAATAAAAAGATGCAATTCCAGGCTTTTTGGAGAATGATTTCTATAACCTGTTAATAGGAGAAACTCTATGTGCATCAAGCATGGTTAGTTATGAATTGTGGGAGATTTTAACCATAAACCTTTACCCTGTTGTATATAATAATTTGTGTCCTTTTTGTGGTAGAATTTCTGTGTAAAAGCTATAAATGATTTCTCATAGGCTACAGACTTATACTTCCTGTGTGGCTACATTTGTGATCTCTGCTCTTAAGAAGTACAACTTAATGAGGACTATATCCTGTTCCAACTCTTCTAATGGAAAGGAGTTTGTAACCTAATGAATTTATGTTTTACAACTTTCTTCCTTCAAAGGAAGTCAATGTACGTTTCATTACAACATGCTTTCAACATTCTGGTGATGAAAGAGTCAATACTTGCTTTTCACAACTTACAAATGAGGAAACTGATGTATGTTGAAGTTAAGTGGTTTAACAGAAGTCACCCAGAGGTGCGGGTCTGACTCTCTTACCTGCATTTCTTTTCCACTCACTTAAACCATGTTCTTCACACATTATAGATCCATAGCAATCTCTTATTTCGCTTTCTTAGCCCCAGAGTTTCTGATTACTTAAATTCTACAAGTCAATATGCAATAAAGATGATGCTGATGAAGAGATTGAGTTTTCTGCACCTGTTTTATAGTGCAGTGTTTTGGAGATAATCAGCATTTTACTAAAGCTGTATGTTTAAATTTGTCTTGCTAAATATGACTTTTCCTTTTATTTGTGTCTGCTTTGTCATCAAAATCATCATCTGCTTTTTCCTGCTAGTAACAGAGGGAGGACATCATCCTAAATGGGTTGAGTAGGATAATTTTATCTGAAGAAGAGTTCTTAATTGCACAGATTTGTGCAATAGTGACAGGAACAGATAAAGAAGTTCATGAACAGTTGGTAAACTCTTTGTGGTTGAAGCACGTAACCCAAATTCTGATTGGTAGCTGACAGAGAAACTGGAAATTCTCTGTGTTGATAGGAAGAAAATGACTCAGCCAAGTATGATCCAGTTATGGTTCTCCAGAAGAGGGCACCAACTTCCAAGAATAGAATCAGAGGATAAAAGAATCTAAATCTATACCAAGATAAGGATAAAGTCAATTTTCTGGCCTTTATTGACTGAGGCTTTTTTCTAGGAAGGAAACTTTGAAAATTAATACCAAACTATAAATTATACTGCTGTAATTTACTTCAAGTTTATTAAAGCATTGGGGTGCTTTAATAAACAAATTTATGATATTGTTTTCTTATTACAAATATCAGTCCTTTGTTGCTGTTTCCAAAAGTCATGCATGAAAGTACTAGAAAACATAACTTACTTAGTCTAAACCAGGTAGACTAGGCAATAAAGGCTGTACAGCATTTTCCCAAGCACCAGCTTGCAGTAATCTATCTCATCATGAAAGGAATCATTTCATGAGCAATTCCTTTTAGACTTAACACTTAGGGAGTCATTTTATAGGGGCTCTTGTCCTAGTTACTGAAAGTTCCCTTCATTAATTTTTCTCTCATTTTTAAAGATTTGATTATAATGAACAACTGAGTAATTACTATTTTAAAACTATTTAAATATTGTAAATGTGACACTGGGATTATTTTTGGTCTTTTATATTCCAAAACTTAAAACACTTGATTTTTTTCCTAGCTCTTATTCAGAATGGATCTTGGTACTGACCAGGTACTGTTTGTTATAACATGAAGTCTTTGTGCCAAAATTCAACAAACATTTATGGGGCACCAACTCATTTAAGCCATTGTCCTGAGAGCCGGGGTGAAGTGCTAAGATTATTAAGCAATTTGAATAAATTTCTCCAGATACACGTACTTCTGATGTGATTATTTTTAACCAAAATAGTCAATCAGTGCAAACAATCGATTAGTTCAACCTTACAATCAGGAAGTCTCTCTCTTTCTTTTAAAAGTGAATTATTTGGCTGACTGAATTGACAGGTTATTTTTAGGTAAGTAACTAAATTGGGCCTTATGTGTAAGCACAACCTCAGTTGTCAGAACTCTTATTCTCAGTTGAACCAGGCATGTAGAGGCATTGATAGTTTTCTCTTTTCCTTTATGTTCTCTCGATCAGCTGTTGCTTTTCTTTCCTACATGGTCTGTGGATTTTAGTTTTTCAACGGCTTAGCAACTGTTATCTAAGTTTACAGACCATGTACCTGTGTGGAGAACTCAGGTTCTAGGTGGTAAATGCCATACTAAATACAGTGACAAAGAGAAGATATGAAAGTTATACTATAATTTCAGAAACATCTGGGTAAAATTCTCCAAAGTGTATTTTAATTTAAGGAATATTAAAAGTATACATTTGTTGTGGTTTTATTTTTGTTTCTTGTGTGATATTCTGGGCAGGCTTTTCTCTTTTTCTTTCTAGTTCATGATCCATGATACCTATTTCAGCTTTATCTCTTGTTTTTATCCCAATAAGTCAGGCCAAATTGAACATGTCATTAAATTCATAAGATATAGTCTGTATATCTCATTGTAATTTCTTACAAGTCTTCTTAGCTCCTGTGCTACAGTCTTTTGCTTTGCAAAAAACCAAACAAAACAGTAAGACATAAATAAAAATAACCTATATCAAAATTTATTTCCTTGAAGCACTATTTGCAAGACGATAAAAATTATGAAATGCAAGAAGACTTGGTAAAATCTCATATAATGCTCTTCTCAGTCCTAGTGAGGAACAGTAACTGTTCCATAAATTCACTTTGCTTCCATCAGCATCCTTACGTCAGGTTAAAGAGGAAATATGCTAATCTTTAAGTTCCACAGTTTGCCCAAATAATTTGTTAAAAGGCACAATATTATTTGGTTTAGGGTATGATATATAGACTATCTAAAATATCACAGAGTGGCCACTCAGTAAACATTCTTAATGAGCTTGTTTTGAAAATAAGAGTTGTGCAGCCCCTGTTGGCCTGTTGTTTTCCTTGCCCAGGAGGTATAGCGTGGCAGACTCAGGGCAGCTAATAAGGAGGTTTGTTCAGCCCTTTGTCCTTTCTTCTGGGAGATAATTCACACCACATCTCTCCACAGCACTTACCAATGCAGTAAGGCATACCAACTACAATTGGGTTGGGAGGCTCCAGTGTGTCATTCTGGCTGCAAACATTTGTTTCTACTTGGGAACCCATGAGGGGCAACAAACTAGGAGCTCTCTTTTGATCCTTCCTCAGATTGGGCTTTAGGGAGTTTAAATCCTCCCCTGCCAGTGACCAAGAGTCACTGATTCCCTGTTCCCCTTTTTTCCTTAGTGTGATGGTTCTTTCAAACTTGGTTTAAGGATTCCATGGAGATGAGAAGATCAAGATAAAGGACTGGAAATTATACTTGAAAGGATCTAAGTGGAAGAAGGAAGTTTTTAAGAATCCAGTATTTGTCCCACATACAGAAACGTGGACAAAACTTAATGTTGAAGAAATTGTAGCAGAGGCTTCAGTATAACAAAAGCAAACAGTAAGATAGCAACTGGTTACTTTTTAAAAAATTTTTATTTTATATTGGAGTGTAGTTGATTTACAAATGTTGTGTTAGTTTCAGGTGTACAGCAAAGTGATTCAGTTATACGTATACATATATCTATTCTTTTTCAAATTCTTTTCCCGTTTAGGTTATTACAGAATATTGAGTAGAGTTCCCTGTGCTATACAGTAGGTCCTCGTTGGTTATCTATTTTAAATATAGTAGTGTGTATATGTCAATTCCAAACTCCCAGTTTATCCCTCCCCCCATGCCCTGGTACCTTTCCCCTTTGGTAACCATAAGTTTGTTTTCTAAGTCTGTAAGTCTGTTTCTGTTTGGTAAATAAGTTCATTTGTATTTTGTTTTTTAGATTCCACATATAAGCGATATCACATGATATTTGTCTTTCTCTGTCTGACTTACTTCACTTAGTATGATAGTCTCCAGGTCCATCCATGTTGCTGCAAATAGCATTATTTAATTATTTTTAATGGCTGAGCAATATTCCATTGTATATATGTGCCACATCTTTATCCATTCATCTGCTGATGGACCTTAAGGTTGCTTCCATGTCTTGGCTATTGTAAACAGCACTGCAACGAACATTGGGGTGCATGTACTTTTTGAACCATGGTTTTCTGTGGATATATACCCACAGGAATGGGATTGCTGAATCATAGGGTAGCTCAATTTTTAGTTTTTTAAGGAACTTCCATACTGTTCTCCATAGTGGCTTTACCAATTTATATTCCTACCAACAGCGTAGAAGGGGACCATTTTCTCCACACCCTCTCCAGCATTTATTATTTGTAGACTTTTTTTTTTTTTTTTTTTTTTTTTTTAATAAATTTATTTATTTGTGGCTGCATTAGGTCTTCGTTGCACGCGGGCTTTTTTTAGTTTCGTCGAGCGGGGGCTACTCTTGTGGTTTGCGGGCTTCTCATTGTGGTGGCTTCTCTTGTTGTGGAGCACAGGCTCTAGGCACGCGGGCTTCAGTAGTTACAGCACGTGGGCTCAGTAGTTGTGGCTCACGGGCTCTAGAACACAGGCTCAGTAGTTGTGGCGCTCAGGCTTAGTTGCTTCGCGGCATGTGGGATCTTCCGAGACCAGGGCTTGAACCCGAGTCCCCTGCATTGGCAGGTGGACTCTCAACCATTGAGCCACCAGGGAAGCCCCAATTTGTAGACTTTTTGATGATGGCCATTCTGACCTGTGTGAGGTGATACCTCATTGTGGTTTTGATTTGCATTTCTCTAATAACTGTGATGTTGAGCATCTTTTCATGTGTGTCTAGATGAATCACACAGAATGTTATTTTTTATAGAGAAGCAATACAAAGCTATGTGAAATGTATAGTTCAGGTTTTAGGACAGTGGTTCTCAACCCTGGCTGCACATTAGAAATATCTGGGGAGCTTTTAAAATCCCTGATGCCCAGATTACACCCCACACCTATTAAATCAGAATCTCTGAAGATGCAACCCATGCATCCGTATTTTTTAAAGCTCTCTAGATGATTACAGTGGTCATAACTGAGAACCACTCCTTCAGGAATAAACTGAGTTGCCTGCAGTAGTATGTCACTTAGAAAAACAATATAGTATTCCAGAATGTGTAAAACAAACAACCCCCCAACCAAAGAAATAGGTAAATATCATATCTTAGACTTTTTTGTTAAAGAGGCTGTTTCTGTGTGGTGGTGGTAAAGGTTATACTAACACATTTGAAACCATCTTAGTAGTCAATATTACATTTAATGCCTTGCCAGTTCTACATTTGCCCTTGTTTTTCTGCCAGAAATAGGTAATTTTGAGCTTCAAGTTTTGTGATATTTCTGACACATGAAACATCTACATTGATTAAGCATATTGAATAATCAGTATTGTTTAAGAACAGAGTTTTTTATTAATTTGACAGGATTTTCAGCTTGTAATATTAGAATGCACTTCTAGTAATTATCACTGGGTTATTTTTCATTAGAACTTGTGTTGTTTAATCAATTAATAATTTAATGATATTTATAAGTATCCATTTGGTTAAGCTTGGGCTTTTGTGTTGGACTTGTTTAGGTACTTCTTTTGCCCATGTAAAAAAATTAATAAATAGAAACCTCAATTAAATAGAGCTGGGAGACCAGAAGGGGGAGCGCTCATGCCCTCTGATGATAGCAGAGCCCAAAAGAAAGAAGAAAGACTCCTCTTCTTTCCTGGCAAGGACTCAGCCAACGAAAAGCCATAGATTTTTTATTTGCTATAGCCCTCCCAACTTCCTTTTTTCCTTCTATAAAAGGCTTCCCCTTCCCTAGTGCATGTGGGGACTTGTATGCAGCTTGCCATGGTTGTAGACCCTAAGTGGTAATTCTCTGCTGCTACTGAATAAACCCATCTTTGCTGGAGAAATATCTGGCAGCTTATTTGTTTTAGGTCAACACCTCCTTTCCTTTATATCTGTGAAATCAGGATAATATGCGTGACTTATTCATAGATTATAGGATTAAATGACAAAGCACATGAGAAGTGCTTTGCACGGTGCCTGATAACTAGTAAGCACTAAGTAATAGCTATTATTTAATTTTAATAATATTATGCACATTGGGATAATCAGGAGTAAGTAAGGTTCTCATTTCTATATATCAAAGAAAGGAATGAGTATTTATTACGTATTTTGAGTAGCTAGAATATATCCAACTTTGGGCCAGAAGGCTTGTATAGATTTCTCATTTCATCCTCTTTGTGTGAAGTAGATCTTATTATCCCAGCTTTACAAATGGGAACTCTGATGGCAAGGGAGTTTAACAATTTATACTAATTTTATTCCAGTGAGCACATTTATTTAGCAACCACCTTAATAATGAGTCCCCCAAACCCCTTGCTCTTATATTAATTTAAATAGTAGAAAACAGTCATTGTATATTGTGGTCATTGTATGTTGTGGATTATTATTTTTTCTTTTTGTAGTTCTCTTTGTGATATTTAAACTTGGAACCCAGGACAAGAAAAGTCCAGCAAGTATGGGAATATCTCTATGAGTACCATTAGGTGTTATTTTTCCCCCTTTGGGAAACAGAAGAGAAAGGGATGTGGAAATGTTTAGAATTCAGAAAAGGGGCACCATATATACAATAGACCCAGGAAACCCTGTACTGGCCAGAATGACGTAATCAGAGAAATAGTTTGATTTCTAATTTTAGTATTCTTTTTTCCTAAGAAAAGTAGTTCAAATGGCCCAATAATAATTAGACCTGCTTGCTCTTTTTTTTTTTTTTTTGCGGTACGCGGGCCTCTCACTGTTGTGGCCTCTCCTGTTGCGGAGCACAGGCTCCGGACGCGCAGGCTCAGCGGCCATGGCTCACAGGCCCAGCCGCTCCGCGACATGTGGGATCCTCCCGGACCAGGGCACGAACCCGTGTCCCCTGCATCAGCAGGCAGACTCTCAGCCACTGCGCCACCAGGGAAGACCCTGCTTGCTCTTTTAACTGTATCTTAAATGAGCAAAGAGAAATAAAAGTCCCTTTGTGCTCCGGCTCCTTTTTTCTCTTTCTACTTTGTCTGCCTTAAAAGAGAATATCCATCACAAGCAGGCTTAGTTTAAGTAATAGGAGCTAGGAGACAGTATGTGCAGGGGAAGCACAACATGTGTCTAGAAGTGGGGTGGTATGGAGAATATTTTACTTGATCTAATTATGCTTTGAGGCCCTACTTTTATGCTAGTAGATTATTCTCTGTAAAAACAAGATAAATCATTACTATGGAAGTCCAGTGTAGACTGGTTTTTGCCTAAGAGGCTCATAAACATAGTACTCATCACTATCCCATCTATCCTGAGGAAGAATATCCAGATGGTGAAATTCATTCTCCTGTGACTACAACTGTGAATACTTTCTGCCATTTCTATCTTTTTGTTTTATCCACAACACCTAAATAATGAGGCTGTATTCTTTACTAGTGCTAGTACTTGATATTAAAGCTTCTTAATTTAGTTGAAAAAAATCTCATATAATTCTTCAGTTAGTCCATATCTTCATCTGAGACATTCTAGAAAGCAGAGCCAGAAAAAAAGGGTTTGTGTGCCAGTGGTTATTTAGAAGGCAGACTTGAGAGGAAGGTCAGACAAAGAGGCAGGAGAAACCAAGATGAAGGTAAGTTACTGAGATGGTCAGTGCTGTAGGTAACAGGGCTCCATCCTTCTGAGGAGGGTGTAGAATACCTCAGAGCTGTCCTGAGGGTGTGCCTGAGGAAGCACTTGCCATTAGCTCTCATCCCCCATTGAGTGAGGCTTACCCCGTGTTATTACTCCCTAGTTGCCCTTGTGTGTGTGTATATATATATATGTGTGTGTGTATGTGTGTGTGTGTGTGTGTGTGTGTGTGTGTGTGTGTGTGTGTGTGTGTGATGGGATCCTGAAGAACTTTCAGGGCACAGAATTGGAAAGGCCTGGGGCTGTCACTTGACACAAGACACTGTTAGTACCAAGTGAGTCAAAGCAAGCCCTTCGCTGATTGCTAGTGCCAAGCATGGACTCAGAGGTAAGGCCTAAGGAAAGTGAGGTTGGGCATCTGAGTTAAGGCAAACTGAAACATTTTTGTGACAGACCAACCTGGATTTGAATCTGGACTCCATCACTTGCTCTGTGAGTCATTCTGAACCAGTTATTTATCATTACTATGTTTCAATATACTCCTTGCAAAATGAAAAAAGTACGTGCTTCATAGCAAGGCTCTGATAATTAGCACTACTATAGGAAAAGTGTTTGGTGCAAATTGCCTGGAAGATACTAAGGCATATAGAAGAGGTGTTTTGCAATCACATCACATAACTTTAAAAAAGACAGGTCAAAGTTATTTCTGTTAAACCATACAGCAATCTTTACATTAAATAGGGCAAGCATTGTATTTCTTTCATGAGTAAGGACCTTGATACACAGAGAAATTATATGTTTTAACTAACATCTCTTACCTGCTAAGGGACAATGCTAGTTTTCTGCCTCTACTTCTAAGTGTTTAATTTCTTTCATTAATTTTTAGCAAATATTGAAACAGCTAAGTTGGTCTTCAGTTTGCAAATTATAATTTACTTACAAATACAATTTATGGGTCAAGGCTTAATTGCAGTGGGCTAATATCTGTTTACTTACTGAACTTGGTAAGTAGCTCATTTCCTATCATTGATTTTACCGTTGAAAATTGGGCAAGGCTTTGCCATGTCTTTTTCCCATGTCAGAGTTCACTGTGAAAGGGACAGTTTAATTTTCTCCACTGACTTCTAGCTCTTAAGTAAATTACTGATTCCTGTAGTCATCCTTAAATAAAGTTCTTAGTAAGCAGTTTAGTTGTCAAATGATTCAGATTAAGTGTTCACATTTTTTAATATAAATTTATTTATTTATTCATATTTTTATTTTTGGCTGCGTTGGGTCTTTGTTGCTGCGCACCAGCTTACTCTTCGTTGTGATGCATGGGCTTCTCATTGCAGTGGCTTCTCTTGTTGTGGAGCACGGGCTCTAGGCACGTGGGCTTCAGTAGTTGTGGCACGAGGGCTCAGTAGTTGTGGCTCATGGGCTTTAGAGCGCAGCCTCAGTAGTTGCGGCACACGGGCTTAGTTGCTCCGAAGCATGTGGGATCTTCCTGGACCAGGGCTCGAAACTCATGTCCCCTGCATTGGCAGGCAGATTCTTAACCACTGCGCCACCAGGGTAGTCCCTAAGTGTTCACATTTAGATGTTATTTTTAAAAATACCTAAGTAGGGGCCTCCCTTGTGGCACAGTGGTTGAGAGTCCGCCTGCCGATGCAGGGGACACGGGTTTGTGCCCCGGTCCGGGAGGATCCCACATGCCGCAAAGCGGCTGGGCCCGTGAGCCATGGCCGCTGAGCCTGTGCATCTGGAGCCTGTGCTCTGCAACGGAAGAGGCCACAACAGTGAGAGGCCTGTGTACCGCAAAAAAAATAAAAAAATAAAAATACCTAAGTAACTGAAAAAAGTATATAAAAAATAGCTTATAATTCAAAGAATCAGAGACAGACTTATATAAACTTCATTAATCCAAAATTTACCATTTAACAGACATGTTGTTAGTGACCACAATAACTTTATAAAGATTATTCTTTGCATTTGTTTATTTAATGAAAAGTATACTGTTGCTCTATACCACAGCTTAAAAATAGCATCATATTCTCTCTTAAACATTTGTATAGTGTTTATTATACTCCCAGCACTGCTCTAAGCTTCTTACATATACTAACACATTTAACCTTCATAATACCCTTACAAGATAAGAGCAGTTATTATACCCATTTTATAGAAGAGGAAACTGAGGCATAAAGAGGTTAGGTGACTTGCTCAAGGTCACATAGCTGGTAAGTGGCAAAACCTTGTTCAAACCCTTGTGATATGGCTCTGAAATCTATCACCTAATCACCTTGCCTATTTCCTCACATGATTCCTAAAAGAAAAAAATTAGAATTTATAGTGAGTTTACCAAGTACAGGTAATGCTAATTAGGGACAGGAATTTTTGCTTCTCCCAAGACCCTACTAAGTAAATATATATAGAACTTTCTATTGAAATGTTTAACAAGATATATGAAATGACTACTACAGATAAAATGTTCAGAGATGCTTGTGTTATTTTGTCTATTCAGTTGTCTTGATCATAATTTTCATATTCTAGATCATCTGTATTATATTTTGGTTGCTAGAGGCAGAAGTTCAACTAAATTGGTTTAACAAGAGAATGAAATTTACTGGCAAATATAACTGACAATCTTAATGGATAGTGCTGGTTTAAGACTGACTCTATCCAGGACATTTTTTCTTTTTCTCTTTCCATCTTTTGGCTCTGCTTTCCTCTATATTGGCTTCAGTCAGGCTTTCTGTATGTGGCATCAATATTGACCCTGGAAACACCAGAGTTACATAATCTTTAGAGCTCCCGATATCAGAAGGAGAGCTCCTTTCATCTAGAGCTTATATTCATTGTCAGAAAAGAACTGACTAGCCCTGCTTGGGTCAAATGTCTGCTACTGGACTAGTCATTAATTCCAGAGGCATGTGGCCAACCTAGGCTGGTTGGGACTGATACATTGTTAGAATCACATCAAATAGGTGAAAAGCAATTCCCAAAAGAAAAAGAGGATTCAGTTACCAGAAAAGGAAAAGCAATCTGTGTCACTGGTAAGTCATGGCTGCTTGAGATTACAAAATCTTCAGGTCCCTTCCGATACTTCATGACAATGGCAATTATAATAGACATGGCTGGCCCTGTGTTCTTATTTCCCCAGAGAGCAAGATACTTGGGACGAATCATAGAGATTCTGTTCCTTATTTACCATCTCCATTAAAGGGTCAGAATAACATGTTTTTTTATTATTTATGATGGATCCTAAATTGCTTGTGGTGATCTGTGAAAGTACGCCATTTAATTTAAAATTAAAATACTATAATAACTCTTTGCAGCACATATAATCCTGTATATAAAACATGCCTAATGATATGTGTGAACTCACCTCTTCTTCTCTAGTCCCATTTTTTTACTGTTGCTTTAGACTCACTTTATTCTAGTCATGGAAAAGTATTGGAAATTCCCCAAATGTGTTCCACCTTTTATACATTAGCATGCTTTTTGCTTTTGTGTGTTGCTCTCTCTTCCTGCCATATCAATCTTTGTCTGCCACACACACTCTTGATCTAAGGAAATCTACCCAGTCCACAGCCCTTAGAGCCTTGCACTGACCCAACTCCTATTCCTGTTCCCTCCCCCACTGCTCCAAAATAGCATTTTAGACTAGGAAGGATGTGTGTCTCAATTAATATGGCAACCTCTCTGTGAGAGAGGCATGAATGTTATCCTTAAATTACATTTGAGGAAACCAAGGCACTGAAACATTACATGGAGCTGGTATATGACACAGTCAAGATTCAGGCTGATTAATGTCCAAACCTATGTTTTTAATCATTATATTATATTAACTCTTATTTAATGATGATTATTGAATGAATGGATAAATGGTTATTGAGAACCAGCCTGAATACTATGCCATGACTGACTGGAAAAAAAGAGTTAAAATTAAAAAGAAATCAACAGAGAAAACCATAATTCAAAAAGACACATGCACCCCAGTGTTCACTGTAGCACTATTTACAATAGCCAGGACTTGGAAACAACCTGAATGTCCATTAACAGAGGAATGGATAAAGAAGATGTGGTACATATATACAATGGAGTATTACTCAGCCATAGAAAGGAACAAAATTGTGTCATTTTTAGAGACATGGATGGACCTAGAGACTGTCATACAGAGTGAAATAAGTCAGAGAAAAACAAATATTGTATATTAACACACATGTGTGGAATCTGAAAACATTGGTATAGACGATCTTATTTACAAAGCAGAAATAGAGACACAGACTTAGAAAATAAACCTACAGATACCAAGGAGGAAAGGGGGAGTGGGATGAATCGGGAGATTGGGAATGACGTATATACACTATTGATACTATGTATAAAGTAGATAACTAATGAGAACCTACTTTATAGCACAGGGAACTCTACTCAGTGCTCTATGGTGACCTAAATGAGGAAGGAAATCCAAAAAAGAGGGGATATATTTATACGTATAGCTGATTCACTTTGCTGTACAGTATAAACTAACACAATATTGTAAAGCAGCTATACTCCAATTTAAAAACAAAGAAATCAAAATGGTTTCACTCAAAAAGAAGACGGAGAAGGCAACACTTTCACATTTCATTGATGTAATGTCTTTGGTCAAAGCCTTCAGAGTAACATGAGGATAGTTTTGTAGAGCAAGATATATGTTTCTGGAAAAAAATTTCCATCTATTAGAGTCATAGCATTTGATTTAAACACACACACACACACATATACACACAATCACCTTTCCAGTATGTCCTATGAATTCAATATATACAGTTAATATTTAATTTTTTCCTTGAGGCAACAAATTCATGGTAACCTACGTGCACTTATTTTTTCTTGCACAAAATGTCACTTAATGTTTGTTCTCTGACATTTTAGGAATAAGATCTTCTGACAGTGCTGCTGAATCTGTGTCTGCTTTGGCTGGAAATTCAACTGTGTGTAGTGAGGTGTGACACACAGCTGTCTGAAAACTGGCATGTGGTTACTTTTGCCAAATAACACTAACTTTCAAAGCAAACACTTGAAATGGATTGATAATAATTAAGATTCTAAGGAGTCTAAAGCAGAACCTAACACACCATTGTAAAGCAATTATACTCCAATAAAGATGTTAAAAAAAAGATTGTAAAGAATGGAAGTAAAAAAGAGATGATGGGTTCATGCAAAAAACAAAACCAAACCCATATCACCCTTAAAAGCAAGCCTCTGTAGGAGCAGAATTTTTGTCCAAAAGTCAATAAGGTTTAGACTCCAAATAGCAGAATTGTCAGCATATACCATATCCAGGAGAACTTTTTCCTGTGTTCATTTAACAATTATCTTTATGAAATTCCAAATGTAATCTCATTTAAAAGATCATTATTCATCTTGATTTGTTGGCTCTTCCATAGTTAATGCTGGATATTCCTATTTTTATCTGAACTTTGCCAATTACCTTATGAATCTTTCACTGTCATTTCAAATGTATTATTCACTACCAAGAACTTCATTGCTTTTTCTTTATTCTTTAAATAAATCACTATTTTTGACTCTTCATATTATATTTTTTGAGATAAATTGCAAATAAGTAGTTAAAGAAGAATAATTTTACTTAGGTGCTTTTTTCATCATCTTCATCAAATACTTAATATCAAGTCCTTAGAATCATGGTTTTGAATGCTTAACTTGTTGAAACTCAACATTTAAGGTCTCCTCAATCTGTTCACTTCACATAAGATAAGCAGATATGAGAGAGACCCATGGAAAATTGTCGCCCAACACTCAGGGCTCTTTTTCCACTAAGTTCTACAATGAATACCTCATTATTTGGCTAATTCACCCCACTGCAAAGATAAACTAGTACTGGTTGTCTGCACTATACTCACACATATATTCCTGTTTCAGTGCGCTCACACTCCTTTCCCTATAGCATCATGGGTTTGTCCAGGGGAACATAGCAACAGGTGACAATTCCAAGGATCCTGTTAAGGGTTGAATTTTATCTCACCCGTCACCAAATTCATATGTTGAAGTCCTAACCCGCAGTACCTCAGAATATTACCTTATTTGGAAATAGAGTCATTGCAGATGTAATTAATTAAGATGAGGTCATACTGCCATAGGGTAAACCCCTAATCCAGTGTGACTGGAGCCCTTATAAACATGGGTAATTTGGACACAGACATGCACAAAGAGAGAACATCATGTGAAAATGAAGGCAGAGATTGGGGTGAGGCTTTTACAAGCCAACAAATGCCAAAGATTATGAACAATTAGATGCTAATGGAGAGCCATGGAATAGATCTTCTCACAGCCTCAGAAGAAACCTACTCTGTGGACACCTTGACCTCAGATTTCTAGTCTCCAGAACTGTGAGAAAGTACATTTCTCTTGCTTAAGCCACCTAGTTTATGGTCCTTTGTTGCAGAAGCCCTAGAAAACTAATACAGACAGACCCACACAGACTTTTAGAAGATCTGATCTTAAGAGCACTGACACTTGATGGGAATCATAAAGCCGTTCTCCAGCCTGAGCTCATATTACCTCCCCACTGCTGCCCCTTGCCCCCTGGACTCACAGTGTTACTGTTCGGTGAATCTCCCAAACTCAGCAGAGCCTGTACCTACAACCTAACAGCAAGAAAGTATATCACTAATCTCAAATGGCATTTTTAATGTTAGGATTTTAATGCTGAAGCAACTCCTCAGACCTGAACTATTAATATTATTTATGTGCCTCTCCTGAACTGCTGACCAAGTTTCCTTTGCTCTCAGCTCTTGTAAAACTCTGTCACAATTCTTCCCACTGCCTTCCTTTCCTGCATTTTATCTACTGGACTGTTCCTAAACCTTGCCTTAGTCATACTGTCATCACTATATAGTAAGATAGGTAGCCCTGGTTCTAGTGATCTGCACATGAACAAGAATGTGCAGAGTAGAAAAATGACAAGGTGGAAGAGCTGGGCTACCATTTTTCCCTTCACAAAAGAACAAGGATTACTAATACATGGGTTCATGTGTGACATACCCTGTGTGTCCAACTTAAATAACTTTAACAAGAAGTTCCCTGTCTCTAGAGTAATAACAGCACCTTATGTACATTGAGTTCCACCTTTTTGTGTCATGTACTGCACCAGGTACTTTGCCTATGGATTTCTAGTTGATCCTAGTAATGTCCACCATTGTCGTCATTTACTGAGTACCTACAGTGTATTTACACTGTAGTAGGTTTTTTTTTTTTGCGGTACGTGGGCCTCTCACTGTTGTGGCCTCTCCCGTTGCGGGGCACAGGCTCCGGACGCGCAGGCTCAGCAGCCATGGCTCACGGGCCTAGCCGCTCCGCGGTATGTGGGATCTTCCCGGACCGGGGCACGAACCCGTGTCCCCTGCATCAGCAGGCGGACTCTCAACCACTGCAGCACCAGGGAAGCCCTGTAGTAGGTTTTATTACACTTAGTTTTAATTCATGCCCAGTACAAAGTCAGCCAGGCATTATTCTCCACATTTTACAGATAAGGAAACAAGTTCAGAGATGTAAAATATTTACGGTGGCAAAGTGGGAATTTTGACTGACAAGAGTAATGCTCTGACAATCTAGGACAAAGTTATAAACATGAAAAGACTACCCCCTCCCCCTCAAAAAGGAAATTTAATGGGTCTCTACTTACATTGTTTATAGTCAAAGGGATTTATTGCCCTATTGGACACACTAGTGATCAATACTATCTCAAATCTGAAAGTAATAGAAGAATGAGCTTGATTCTCTCTGTATATAACATGCTAAACTTTTAATGACACAGTTTCTCCACTTCAGGCTCAAAATGTTGTGTTTATTCCCTCTCTCTATCCCCAAGCATGGGCATGGTCATGGCCTGAAATGCCATGGCAAGGGCAGAGAGAATGTATAAGCAGTACTTACCAGTATGTGGCTCATACCGTTACTGTCCTTTTTCTTTTTTTCATTATCTCTGACAAGTGAGTCTTTACTGGAACTCTAAATGAGAGCTGATTTCTACCAAAAAATGTACAGTAGCCTGTTGAATTACTATTGAAATGCAACAGACTGTGGCTAAATCTACTGTCTTTGAGACTGTGGGAAATGGTGTTTCCTAAAGCTCATAAGGTTAATATTACTTGCAGTAAGATGATTTTCCCAGAGATGGTGTTTTGCTATGGAATACACTAGATTTATGGCACAGTTCCAATCTAGGTTTTGGATTCTTTCTACAGACACCCTCTTATAACTTTATGAATCAGAACACAAATTCAGAAATTAATGGAAACATGAACCTAAAGATCACAATTCCAAAAGCCAGCTTGTCTTTTCTTGTCATTCAGAAAAAAATAAATTACTCTCAGTGGGAATTTAGTTTAATTTACTGCTCAAATATTCAATTCTAAGGATTACTGACTCTTTAAATGGATTCTTTCTAAAGTGGTTCATAAAAAATTTGTTGGGAGATTATTAAGAAAAATCAATAAATTAGATATGATACAAATGTAAGTAAAATGGTCATTCCTTATTTGAGAAGGAAAAATAGTAAGGAGCTGATCTACTTCTTGTGAGCAAAAGAAAAAAAAATCTTCCAAGAATTGCAATAATATCGATTCAGGGATTCATATCTCCCAAAGACACTAATTGCACCTTTTCTTTATTTTTGCTCTTGAGACAATGGAACAAATGTGAAACAAGAACTGGAAAAGAGAGATGCTGATTTGTGTTCATGTTTTCCTTCCTGACAGCTTTTCCTGGTGCCAACAGGGAGGAAGTGTAAAAGAAGTATTTTAGCAAATAGGAAGACTGTAGGCTCTAAAAATTATTACCGAAGGGTAGTACTAGAAAAACAGAGGAAAGTAAACCAAATGACATAATACTCCTGGTTACAAGTTTCTATGAATTAAATAAATATTAAATACATAGTATTAGATATTTAGAACAAATAATCTTTGAGATCATCAAAAATTTCCTTTACTCTGACTTAACATTAATTTTTCCTTCCTAATTTTTTCTGTGTGGCTTTAAAACAAGATGTTGTATATATGTATTTATTTGTATTTGTGATATGTGTAAGAGGTATTCAAGATAGTGCCTAAGAATGTGGGCTTTAGAGACAACTTGGATGTGAATCCTGGCTGTGCCATTTGGTAAGTTTGTGACCTTGGACAAGTGATGCTACATTTTTTTGTCCAAATGGTCTCATGAGTAAAATGGATTCATAACAGCAGCTACTTCATGGTGTTGTTCTAAGGAAAAAATAAGTTAATATGGTGGCCTAAACCAGGTGCATGAACACTTCAAAGCGTGTGGGCAGTTTTAAAGGAATCACTTTCCAGATCCTGAACTCAACAGGGTTGTGCCTAAGAACTTGTGGCTGGAAAAGTGGTCACGTTAGAGCATCATGCCTGTTTTCTTCTCTTTTTTCACAACTCTTCTTTACCACATTCCAAAATAAGTACATTTCTTACCCATCCAGAGTCTCACTGTGCTGCTTTCACTTAAAGTATAAAATCCTCCAGTGCTAAATAAAGTGACTACATGAAATAGTGTTAGTTCAGATAGTGAGTGGCACCAATGAGTAAAATTATGTTTTTTTGAAAGTCTGGTGATTTCCAGTTCTCTGTCTTCAACAAAACTGAAGGAAGACCTAATAGAGTTTTCAGCCGATAGATCGTTAGAAATAATTAAGGATAATAAGAACAGAGGATTCTTCCATTCCTATCTACCTCCATCTGTGAACAAGTTTCTTAGCTTATGTGTCGTTGGTCACAATTTTAAAAATTATTTTAAATAAATAAACATATTATTTGCGTACACACACACGAATATGTATCTATTGAATTGGGTATGGTAGGTATCAAATTGCTTTATGACCTAGTCTCAGAAGGCAGACGGCGTCCCTCTGTTGTAGTCATAGCCCACCCATATTCAAGGGGAAGATACAGAGATTCCAACTCTTGGTGGAAAGCTGTGAATATCACATTGTGATGGAGCTTGTTGGGTAGGATGTATTTTTGCAATCATCATTGAAAAATACCTCATATTATGAAGGGGGAAATTCTACAATTTTAAAGTTGCAAGCAGTTTTTTTTTTCTGTAAATGGAGAAGTTTGAATTTACCTTTGAAGTCAGCAACCCTTATTTTAGACAAGAAATCTAAACAGTTTAATAGGGCTTTTCCTATGGGAAGCCAATATCCCATTTTGAAGCAAAGAGATATAATACAGTGAGCAGTGAAATTGCTCTGCATTATAAATAAAAGTTTTTTTCTTTTTACTTAAAAATGGAGTCACATCTCTGAAGTCTGTTTCCTTTCAGAATGAAAAACTCCCTGTTTTCTCCTTTTCTGTAGTCCTTGGGGAGTCCTAGTCTTAAATTCTGGGCAGGAGGGTCATGCTGAAGGACACATACGTCAAGAGCTAAATCTAATGTGGCAGGGGGCTGGGGACTAAAAGAGAGATGTCCACAAGCACTTGGCATTGGAATGGTTTGACCAGGGGATTCTAAGTAGTAGTTATATGTGATGTCTGGTTTTGTGTTCTTTGATAATTCTGTCTTCTGATATCCCAAAACTTCAGTAAAATTTTGGTTTATGTTACATTATATTGTTTTTTTTTTCCTTTGTAGAATTAAAGGGATGGGTTTGTGTTAGGATGAACAGCTTGTCCCGATTTCCCCAGGATTTTCTGGTTTAATACTGAAGTCCCATGTCCCAGGAAACTCCTCAGATCCAGGCAAATAGGGATGGTTGGTCCCTCTAGCTGGAGTCTACACTTGAAATTACTTGTTGGGAGTGAAGGGTAATAGCTTAGAGAAAGCTGGTTACAGGTCAGTTAGTGGTAACCTTCAAAGAGGTATGCCGTATCTTCTTTGCTTGAATCAGGCAGCAATTTAGGTATCTAGTAAACGTTAAGAAAAAGTATCCAAATCTCAGAACTAGGTAAAAGAGATTACTAGGTATCTTTTCAGTGTCATGCTAATTATTGTCTAGCTGTTCCACAGAGGTATTATCTGAGTCTCTAGGAGTGAATAACTTTGTCTTTCTTGCTATTTTAATATTGATTAGGATATTTTATATCTCTGTAGAAATTATTAACTTGTAGAAGCTGACGCACATGATTATTTTCTGATAGCAATACAAATGAATTTTGTTTAAGGGATGAAATGATTTCTGGCTTGTAAAAAAGGTGAACCTCAGAAGTTGTACTTTTATTGCCCTGTAGGATATTAACTAGTTTTGTATTTAAATTAGCGTTCTTATTTTACTATCTTTTCTATAAACCACTATAAATACTCTGATTTTTTCCAATTCTTTTTCAACCAGCCTCACCATCTTGCCGGTTCCCTCATTAATGAGGTAAAAAATACTTGACTTTATTTGGGTGAGTGATGCTTTTATTTTTTTGAAAATCATATTTGGATATTAGAGATTTGTAGAATGTGTTAATATTCCTTAAAAATATCCTAGAAGGGACTTCCTTGGCTGTCCAGTGGTTAAGACTTCACCTTTCAATGCAGGGGGTGTGGGTTCGATCCCTGCTTGGGGAGCTAAGATCCCACATGCCTTGCCGGCAAAAAACCAAAAAACATAAAACAAAAACAATGTTGTAACAAATTAAATAAAGGCTTTAAAAATGGTCCACATCAAAAAAAAAAACTTTTTTAAAAAAAATATCCTAGATGGGGCTTCCCTTGTGGCGCAATGGTTGAGAGTCCGCCTGCCGATGCAGGGGACACGGGTTTGTGCCCCAGTCTGGGAAGATCCCACATGCTGCGGAGCGGCTGGGCCCGTGAGCCATGGCCGCTGAGCCTGCGCGTCCGGAGCCTGTGCTCCGCAATGGGAGAGGCCACAGCAGTGAGAGGCCTGCGTACCGCGCAAAAAAAAAAAAAAAAAAAAATATCCTAGAAATTCTTGGAGGGAGTGAACCTGTAAAAGTCTGGGTTTACTACATCCTTTCTGCTCCCAGGGTTGGGGAGACAATGAATATGATGAAGAGATGGTGTGTTCCTACAGTGAAGAAGCCTTTCTGTCCCTCCATCTTCACTGTCAGTCCCCCCAGCCTTCTTCCATCTCCCCTATCTGCAGAGTCCCTCCTCTTAGTCAGTGGATTCTATTAATATGGTGGGGTGAGGGATGGTGCAGATTCTTCAGAACATTCAAATCAAAATATCTGCCAGTCAAACCTTTCTCTTACCAAGATGGACCTCTTCTTAATGCTTATTTATACCACATTATGATCCCCAAAGAGTCTCTGTTACTTTCCTCAGTCTCACCAAAGATGCTTTCCTAGCAGGAAGTTGGCGATGGAATCAGAATCAGAAGCAAACTATATACACTCACCTATATGTATATGCGTATATTGTATATGTTGTCAGGGTCCTAAGAGGAAAACATAACCCAGAGACCACTCTACAGTTTTTTTAAAGAAGTTAATACCAGGAATTGGTTAAATAGGTTATGGAAACCAAACAGGGACAGTGAGGCACTTCAGAAATTAGCAACAGAAGGAAGCTGCTCCACCCCTGGAGGGAGACGAGGAGAAGGCAGTGTTCCTGAAGCCCAGGGGCTGGAGTTAAATGGCAGAAACTGGATCGATGGGGAAGATGCAGCTGTTGCCAGAGAACTGCCAAGGCAGAGAGAGAAGGAGAGAAATATCGTGGTTTCTTCCTTCCTCCTACCTTCCCACTGGCCAAACCTAACAGGGAGCAGTGGATTACAAAGCCTGAGACTTGTAGCCTGCAGGGCCAGCACCCTTGCGAGAAGAGAATAGCAGGCAGAGGAAGAAGGAGAGAGGAAATGGGCCAATACCAGTGCATTGTGTAGTCAGACACATAATAGGCCAACAAATGTTATATTTCTGTTCCTTCCAATTTTGTTTCATTGGCCTTTAGGTTCTTTATCTCACTACTAGAAGCTGTAAAGAAAAGTGCTTTTATAACATATTCCAGGATCTTGAATCAGGTCAAAAACTTTCTAAGAGTACAAAGGTCTGTCCTGCTCTGAATTTCTTGAAAATATCTGTATTTGAGGACAGTCAGCTTGGTTAAGCTAAATAAATGGCCACTCTCTTCGATCCTGCATTTACTTCAATACTTTTTCAGTAACTCTGTCTCTTGCTTGGCCTCCCAAAGATCTTCTTTCTCTATTTATGACTCATCCCTAAGAAAAAGAGAACTTTTACCATTGATTCCTCTTCCTCTAATTCAATTGCTGTCCTGTTTCACACATACATACGGAAAACACTGGGTTTTGTGGTGGTACTGATTCCACCCCCCTTTGCCTTTGAGTTCTGAATACATTAAAAAGATACAGAAGTGCAGCACAAAGTAAAATATCAGCTGTAGTACTGGAAGAGCTATATTGAAGAGCATAATTGGAACTTGAAAGTGAAATATACTTGTTCTTCCCACTGAATTGAGCTTACCATGTCATCATAGGTAGAGAGAACAGATAACTGCAGCCCAGTGTCCTGCAGGTTCAGTGTCCTTCCCCTATTTTCACCAGTTTGATAAATTAATCCTCCTTCTTGGGGGATAATCAAATAATGTGGTGATGGGAGTGACCAGAAGTAATCTTCAATGTTTCTTTCAGAGGAATATAGGAGACTTCTCTTTTTGTAGAAATGAAAGAAGAAGAGTAATAGATGTTTACCCCAGTCAAATTACCACCTACATAAAATGTCAGTCAATCAGTTAAAAGCTAATTGTGGGCCAGTTTAGCCCCATTGGTTACCAATTTGTATGTAATCAATCCCTGCCTTAAAATTGTGCACATCAGGTATTCCTGATTAAAAGAATTTTAAAATACCGATTAAAATTTTTTCTTTAAAAATGTTTTGCGGGCTTCCCTGGTGGCGCAGTGGTTGGGAGTCCGCCTGCCGGTGCGGGGGACGCGGGGTCGTGCCCCGGTCCGGGAGGATCCCGCATGCCGCGGAGCGGCTGGGCCCGTGAGCCATGGCCGCTGAGCCTGCGCGTCCGGAGCCTGTGCTCCGCAACGGGAGAGGCCACGGCAGTGAGAGGCCCACGTACCGCAAAAAAAAATAAAAATAAATTAAAAAAATGTTTTGCTTTAAAACTCAAGTTTTATGAATATATTATGCACTGTTATAAAAGTTAGCATGGTATAAACAAAAATATACTGTTGTACCCTGAGTATAATCAGTAAGTCCAATTCAGCTCTCACAGAGTACTGGAGACATAATTAGGACCATTAAATCATTTTGTGGTTGAGAATGATTGAAAATATTTTCCTGAAAGAAAGGTAAGTAAAAAATGTAACAGCATGTTGAAGTCTATTTTAAATGTCTAAATCCTTTCTTTTAAACTTAATATAAAAATGAAAGTATCTGCCCACTAGATGGCGGCAAATTAAATCTTTTAAAACGGCACTTCTGTTAAAGTAGAGGGGAAAGGCAGTACCTGCTGGCAGTCAAGTTGTTAGGGAAGAAGTAGGAATTTAGACAGAAACCATGACTTGTAAAATGCACTGGCAAGTCAGATAAATTCTATCAACCAAATTGTGATTACAGACTATCTATATTGGTCTCCTAAGGTTAAACTCTTTTTAACCCCAATTCCTCTGAACACATATGTTCTAAGAAAATAGCACAGACAAACTCATCCAGCTCCCCACAGTCTTCTGAGTTCTGAAAATACAGTCATTGACTGTGACAGAGACTGGCCCAATTTACAGATTCTACATAATGTTTGCCAAGATCACCCATGACTAACTCTAGCACCCCAAACCCTTTCTGTACACTTCCCTACCTCCCTCCTTTTGGTATTCATTCCCTCTTGCTTCAGTTAGACTTATAGAGGTGTTCCTGGTCATACTGGCTGATGAGCTTAAAGCTCATGTATCAGTGAGACATGCTATTATCAAACTTACTAAGGAATTATTTTCAAAGTTGCTATAATATTGAAATAGATTTATTTCAGTAACGTAAGTCAAACGTTGTCAATAGGGAAGAAGCAAACCATTAAATATACATTCTGACGAAGACTCTCTCCTTGACCAAACTTTACACAAGTTCCTTTGTAGCGCTCTTTTCAACTAGTCTAAGCCACTCTTAGTAAAGAATCTGCTAAGTCATCATCCTTCACCCTTGATATTTGATCACTTTTGGTATCTCATCAAGTTCCTCATCTGCACCTTTGATGTATAAATCCTTGGCCTTCCTTTAGCAAGAATCTTGTTAACAAGATACCCTTGATGCCTCCTTGGTAATTTTCCATCCACTGACACCCTTAATCTACTCTTTGGCTATAAATTCCCATTTGTCTTTGTCGTATTTGGAGTTGAGCTCAATTTCTTACCCCTATTACAGTAGTCTTGAATAAAGTCTTCCTTACTATTTTAACAATTGTGACAATAATTTAATAATACATTTTTATTTTTTAATGTTTTACTTGTTTTCAAAAATTGCGATCTAGCAATTATTCAGAATGGCTTTAAACCGAAGTTATTTTTAAAGTGCTTTATTTCTAACAGCATACATTTCTTTTTCTTCACCATCTCTCTTCTCATTCAGCTGTATATTACTTCACTCATTGACCTCTTAACTGATCTTCTAGTATCTTCAACTCCAATCCACTCAATCATCTTGAATTCCTAGGCTTCACTAGCTAATTAATAAAAAAATTATATTCACTTTAACATAACACATTCTTAATCAAAGTGTCTCCTCTCTCCCAGATACTTCTGAGCACCCCTATTTCCACAAAAATGTCAATCAGGGAGTCATTCCCGGGTATCTACATATTCTTTTTTTCCAGGTCCTTCTCTGTCAGAGTAGTTTGCTGTTCTTAAAGCTGCTTCAGGGGACTTCCCTGGTGGCACAGTGGTTAAGAATCTGCCTGCCAATGCAGGGGATGCGGGTTCGATCCCTGGTCCGGGAAGATCCCACATGCTGCAGAGCAACTAAGCCCATGCAACACAACTACTGAACCTGCGCTCTAGAGCCCATGAGCCACAGCTGCTGAGCCCACATGCCACAACTACTGAAGCCCACACGTCTAGAGCCCATGCTCCTCAACAGTCGAAGCCACCATAATGAGTAGCCCATGCACCGCAACGAAGAGAGTAGACCCCCACTCGCCGCAACTAGAGAAAGCCGGTGCATAGCAACAAAGACCCAACACAGCCAAAAATAAATAAATAAGCAAAATTTTTAAAAGTAAAAATAATAAATAAAAGTCATCCAGTCTGTGTTTAAAAAAAAAAATCTGCTTCAGGAAACCTTAAAACTCATTGTTACAACTTTTAACTTTCTTTCTAAATGTCTTAAACCTCATCTGTACTGTCTCTCACAGAAAACATCAGTTTAGGCTATTCTGCTTCTTGAGAACATTATTACTTATTCTGCCACTTCTTTAAGGATAATCTCAAGTGTTGCCCTCTCACTGTAGCCTTTTGTGAGAACATCTGCTCATAGATTCCCCCCTCAATTAAGTCAACTTCTATCCATTGATTGAGGTCTAACTTACAGAGGGCTACACATAGTAGGTACTTTTTAATATAAATGTTCATGATTCTAGTAACTTGATAAGTAATTATATTTGTTTGAATATCTACAATATGCCAAGAACTGTGCTAAACACTTTTAGTATGTTGCTTTTAATATTCACAATAATATATTAAATAGTATACTATCCTTCCTTTACAATTGAGGAACTAAGGGTCAGAATGTTTAAAAGACTTACCCCACACATAATAACTAAGCAGAAGAGCTAGATCCAAAGTCTATGTTTCATTCACTATATATAATGCTTCTTTCATGCCACCTACCATTGTTTTCCTTTGGGTTTAAAAAATTATTTAGTGCTTCATTTATCCAGCAGTCAGACTTCTAATCTCAGAAAACTAAAGAGACTCATGGGAAGCCCAAAAAAAGAGTAAAATTTAAAAACCTGTAATCATTGAGAAAAGCAGTACTTATAGCACCTACATTTTTGTTTGTTTGTTTGTTTTGTTTTTTTGTGGTACGTGGGCCTCTGACTGTTGTGGCCTCTCCCGCTGTGGAGCACAAGTTCTGGACGTGCAGGCCCAGCGGCCGTGGCTCACGGGACCAGCTACTCCAAGGCATGTGGGGTCTTCCCGGACCGGGGCACGAACCCGCGTCCCCTGCATCGGCAGGTGGACTCTCAACCACTGTGCCACCAGGGAAGCCCAGAATCTACATTTTTAACATTTTTAGTGGTACGTTGCATTTATTTTCAGTGCAGAAACTGCAAATCTTAAATTTTGTGTAGAATATGTAATAAGTTTGATTACATAATTATGGGAGGCAACATATTAGAAACTGTAGCAAAAAGTCACTACTCTTAAGCAGAGAGGAAGCAAGAATCATTTACCAAGGCTAAGCTAAGCAAATGACGGCAATTTACTGAAGGAGCAAACAGTTCTATATCCCTTAATAACTAAGGTCATTTCTGTATTAAACCACTTTACAGTAATTTGTACCATCATGTATATCTGCTTTATTGACTCATTTGGCAAAAAGAGTTTTATGAATTACTCTTAACAGTTTACTTTAGTGAGTAGTTCTTCCTATATACAAGTTTAGAGGTTTTAGCTGAAATAAATATTATATGGTGTATATTTAACAGCACCTCATAAACATTCATTGTTTAATTCAAGCTGGTCTCGAAATATCTTAAGCTCTTGGATTGCTGAATTTATCAGGGACTGCTTTACTTGACATCTATATTTCAATGCCTATATTGAAATTTTATGCAATAGTCACTTGTTAACTTCTAGAAAATATGCAAAAGGATTTTAATATCCATACTTTTATAGATTCAAAGACAGTTTTTTCACATTTAGTATTTCTAAAATTGGGATATATTTTATAAGTCTTATTTACATTTTCTATAAAAAGCTGTTTTAAATCAGCGATCTGTCTTTTAGGAAAATAGTCTACATATGAAGATGTTCATTTCAGAATTGTCAGAGCAAAAATTGGAAACAAGCCAATTTCATCAATATGGGAGTGCTTAAATAAATTATATTAAATTCATACGATGGAATTCTATGTAGACATTGTACCACCATATAAAGAGAATCAACATGGATTGTTGAGTGTGATGTTTACTGAGGTTAAATGTGCAAGGCAAGAAAGAGCTACTATTTCTTCTTAAAAACTTAGGCTACAGTTCTTGTAACTGAATGGCAGTGCCCCATTAGGTAATAAAAACCTTGTGATTAGACACTTCTCCACTTGAATAAGCACTAAGATTAAAAAAGACACAACTAAATACTTTAGCTTGGCTTTAAAAAACAAATTTATTTATACAAATGGAAAAAACCTCATTTTATAGTAAAATATAACAGATATAGAATGCCAAAGCATCAGTTAAATAATTAATAACTAAAAGAATTATTGTTAATTCTGTGATTTAAATAAATTCTAGTCCTAAAATTACTTACAGACTTAACTTTTTAAAACTAAAAAGGAACCTCTGTCATTGCACTCTCCATTACAGTAGTTATCAGCCGCATGTGGCTTATTGAGCACTTGAAATGTGGCCAGTACAAACTGAGATATGCTCTAAGTGTAAAATACACACTAAATACTAAAGATTTAGTAGGAATGAAACAATATAAAATATCTTATTATAGTTAATGGTTTTAAAATATTGATTACATGCTGAAATGACAATATTTTGAACATATTTGGTTAAAGAAAATATATTATTCAAATTAATTTGACCTGTTTTTATTTTTTATGGTGGGCACTAGAAAAATTTTAATTACACATGTGCTGACATTTTATATCTATTGGACAGCACTGCTCTAAAACTTTTATTTTTTAGAGACTTGGAAACTTCAAAGGTCTCAGTTCTGGCCAAAAGTAAAAAGAAGTTAGTAAGGAATCATTTATTACTTCTTTTTGACACTCCTTTGGACTTAAAAAAAAAATTGTGATCAGGATAACAACCACAAAAAAGCCACGGGCAGAACTTTCCCGAGGACTTCATCTATCCCTCAGGATGCAGTTGTGCTAATAAGGTGTCATTGCAATGACCTTCTAACATATGCTGTCTCGTACAGTGAAAGGACATATCACTTTATGACTGTCACCTACTGCTTTCAGTAGTGATTTCCAGACTTAACATTCGTAAGGGGCTAAATCTTTTTTTTTCTCCATGGATATTTAAAACATCACTGGGTATTTAAAATATGGCTACATGATCATACAGTTGTATCCTTGCATAAAGGATTACTCAGATGACCTTGGAAGCAAGTCAAAGATCAATAAATCAGAATCGGGAGGGGAGATCATCTCTGTCAGTTTCCTTGATAAGGTACTAGTGCTACCCAAGTAAGTAATGCAGTTGAGAATCTAGAAATATGCAGATATTAAAGGGTAAAATGTTATTTATAGAATCATAGCTGGAAGTCTAATACTTCTAGCTAAAAATGCTTCTTATAAAATCTTCTGTTCATGGAATGAATGTTCTTTGTTTTCTGCATAGGTTTCCCAGGGTAAATCAATCCAAGGACAATATTTGTCTGGTTTTATCTTTACCCTATTAATATGCTCCATGCTCCTTTAAAGATTTCCCTAAGTATTACTAATAGTTTCCATTGGTTGTAGTCATTGTTTTCCTGTAGCAGCCAATTTTTAATTAGTTAATTAATTACGAATCAAATCTTAATAAAATACTTTAAAGTGCTAAGCACTGTTCCCTCAAGATGTGTTCAGTTTGGTGGAGAAATATATATACAAATAAAATGAGATGCTTGTTTTAATGGAGATTTATATGGTCAAAGTGAAATTGTAGCATGAAGTCTTTGGGAAGTCACAATGAACTAAGTAGAACTGGAACATGAAGACCAAAGTCATAATGAAGTCAGTCAGAAGGCAGCAGTCAAAGCATGAAGAGCCTTGCAAATTTCATCCTGAAAAATCACAGGTTTCCAAACAGTTTTTGAACTATGAAATCCTTTATTCAAATAAAATATTACATAGAGTCTCAGAGGGTAAAATAGGTAGATAGATTGCAGTACTGGAAATCCTTTTCTAACACTGGGTCTGAAGAGTTCCCAGGAGTTAGGAAGAAAAATAAATTACAGATGACTACCAAGACTTCAAACTGAGAGGGTGATCATTGTATATGTAGTTACATATATTTGACAAATTAAGTTTCTTAGTATAGGCAAAATAACATTTCCATTCACCAATGGGCATATAGCTCTGCTGAAGAAAGCCCAGCCTCAGGTCAATGGTGGTGTCTCTGGTACCTTCCTCCCCAATTCTTCTCAGTGATTTTTTTTTCCCTGGTCTACCAGCCCCAGTACCATTTTTTTTTTTTTTTTTTTTTTTGCGGTACGCGGGCCTCTCACTGTTGTGGCCTCTCCCGTTGCGGAGCACAGGCTCCGGACGCGCAGGCTCAGCGGCCATGGCTCACGGGCCCAGCCACTCCGCGGCATGCGGGATCTTCCCGGACCGGGGCACGAACCCGTGTCCCCTGCATCGGCAGGCGGACTGTCAACCACTGCGCCACCAGGGAAGCCCCCCAGTACCATTTTAGCAGCACAAAAACTTGTTGAAGAGCTGGATTGTTTTTGATAACACAACGTCTAATCCAGGGGAGGAAAGATAGTTTCATTTCTCCTGGAAAGTCATCCTCCCCATACATATGTCCTGAATAACTTGTATTTCTGCCTAAGAAAAGAAAACCGATAAGAAATTGCATTTTTACATAAAAACACACGTTTCATATCCTGGTAATATTCTCTTACATTCTTTGTTTTCAGAAGGATTTTTGTGCCTGGGAAAGTACATTGTTTTTACATCTTGCTGGCTTTCATCCATTTGCTCCTAAGTGAAGTGTTTTACACATAGAAATTATTGTCCTGGAAACTCTATCCCTAGTTAAGAACAGAAAGGATTATTATTTTCCTCCCTAAATAGGGGAATGGGAAAATGATTTACTTTCCCAGGTACAAAAACAACCCTACTCTAATGGAAAGGAAGTTTCTTTTTCATGTCTTCTGATTTCTCCTGGTCATTTAACAATTTTCAGGTTGTTTCTAGCGACATCATCCAGTTCAAAAAACACCATGATAAAATAAGTCTGGGTAAACTGGGAGACAGTTCTACTGTCCCATTATTGAACATTTCTCTTTCCTTGCTTCCTAACGAGAAAGTATTAAATAAGTAGTAGCATCCTTTGATGCTAGTGGATCAAAATATCTAATGGATCCTTTGCATTAGAGTTCCTCTGGCGGCCCCTGTCTGTGTGAGCAGTTATCAAAATCTAGTCGTACTAGCTTTCGCTCCACCCCCCTCCCCCTCCCCACGTGGAAGCAAAGAAGGAAACAGCCCTGTAAGCTCTCCCAGGGCAACTGTCAGCCTCCTCGCGGGACGTTTGCCTCCTGCCCAAGGAGAAACGTTCCCTCTGGAGGTTTGGGTGGCCACCAGTTCCCCGACGTCCGGGCCCAGCAGGCTTTTCCGCTGAAGCAAGGAGAGCAGGCCGCACTGCGCCTGTGGGAACCGCAGCCCACGGCCCGCCCCGCCTGCGCCGCCCAGCGTCAGCCACGACCCCTGCCTCAGCGGGCCGCGGCGGAGCCATGCAAGAAGCCCTTGTGGAAGTGGAGCCCCGGGCTGCGTTGGCCCAGCCTGCCGAGAACACTGTGCCCTCGGAGGCCGATGCCGGGAAAGCCAGGGGAAAAAACCCGCTCTTCAGGATCTTTCCAGCTAACCTGATCAAGTTCGGAAGTTTCAAAAAAAGGGAAAGAGACCAGGCTGGGTCCACGCCCCCCAGTATCAAGAAGGTACGGGAAAAACAGGAAGAGAGTTTGGAGGGGCCCTGCGGCTTGGGCTGTATGACTTTTCCCCGCTGTCAGCGTTTTAACAACATCCGTTGCTTCCTGATTTTCTTTTGCATCCTGGTCATCTCTCAATGTAAGCCTGAGGGGGGGCTGGGTAGAGGAGAGGTGGTTCTGGTGCGGGCCAATGCTGGGCGTCAGAGGGTTGCCTACGTTGGGGAGGCGGAAGAGGGACGAGGTGCGTGGGGAGAGCCACGTGTGGTGTGGCGGCCCCGCTTCGTGTGGCGGGACTCTCCAGCGTCCTCAAGGTACGTCTGGAATCAAAGCTGGTTAAACGGGCCACTGCCTGGTTTACTTGACCTCATCAGGCACCTGATGGACATAATCTCCCCTCCGTGTGTGAAGGGGGCCTGGCCTCCAGAGAGCCTGATGGAGGGAGGGTGGCGTTGAGTCGTTGAACCGTTGTTTGGTCACCAGCCCTGAGTAGCTCTGTCATTCAGGGCTGAATCACTTGGAAGATTAAAATAAAGTTGAAAACAGTATCTGTGATCACCAGGTTGTTTCTGCTTCTACCCACAATTTTGAGACACATTGGCCAAGCCACTTGTCTCCTGGATCTTGTTTCCTTGTGTGTGGATTGAAGAGGTGGAGTGGGACCTCAAACTATATCAGAGAAACCAAACTCAAAGGTGTTTATCTTTGCCCACACAGTCTGAAGAAGAGTGTGAATTTGATTGCCTTTAGAGAAGGCGTATATTTTCTACTTGGCCACAGCCCTCACCACTCCCATTACACCTAGATTCTTTACTATCCTGTTTACACTGATGATATTGGAGTTTGCCAAACATGATCTCTTTTTGCTCTAAAATGCTGTGACTAAATAACTTCAATAAAAAGGCTATATGTGATAAGTACCATATGAGAGGAACAAATAAATAGTCATCAGTTTGTCTTGAGAAATCATTAAAGAAGTTTCTTTGAGAAAGAAGCATTTGAATTATGCCTTGACAAATAGGTATAGTGATAGCTGGGGATGTAGAATATTTATTGAATAAGGAAATGAATGAAAGAGTGTTTTGGTAAGTAAACACTCAGTTACAGGAAAGCCTTGTTTTAGAATGGTGAGTGACAAGTTTGGCTGGATGATGGTTTCACCTAACCACCCAAACCGGTAATTATATTTATTTTATTCATCGTGTCTCCCCAGGACCTAATATAGTGACTGAGGCAGAAAAGACAATAAATGTGTATTGAATACATAAGTAAATTAAAAAAGAAAAAGACAAATTGTGGCCACATTATGAAGGTCTTTAAATATCAGACAGAATTCTGAAAGGATACTAAAAGTTGTTTACTTCCCATTAATGTACTGGGTTAATAAGTCAGGTGCTTTACAAGCATTATCTCAATATAATCTCCCTATTCGGTGGGTAATGTGGAGCCAGTGAACGTTTTTAACAAGTGGTTGCAGTGAATGGTTTTTAGCTCTACTACTTATTGACTGACTTCATACAGATCATTAGCACAGTTTGGATATAAATACTGAGTCTTTCATTCATAAATGAATTTATTTAAATGAATTCTTCATTTTCCATTTATCAATTCATTTATTTACTGTTACATTTTAAACAATTTCAAACATACAGAAAGGGTGCAAAGGCAATACAAAGCATTCCTGCCTCCCCTTCACCTAGATTCTCCAGTTGTTTACATTTTACCACATTTGTTCCTTCACCTTTTCTCTCCTATACTTATAGACTTTTTCAGACATGGTGCCCCATCACTGCTAAATACTCCAGTGTGCATCTTCCCAAAGTGAGGACATGCTGCTGCATAACCACCTTACACCCCTCCCAGTCAGGAATATCAGTGTGACACCACCATATCATGTTATGAATTCGTACCTCCACTCACATATTGCCAACTGTCTCAGTATTTTCTCCTTTTCCTTTTTGGTCCAAAATTCTATCCAGGAACACATGTTGCATTTAGTTGTCATACTTTAGACTTCCTCTTTAGTCTTCAACAGTTCCTCATTCTTTCCCTGTTTCTTATGTCCATGCCAGTCTTAAAGTATATGGGTCTTTCATTCTCTATGTTGAACTTTGACATGGTTTTTTTTGATCATTCCTTATGACCAGACTCAGGCCATACCTGCCTGCCTGCCACCCTCTCCCTCTCTCCCCGCAAATCTGTGGTTTGCCTTTTCATTTTCTTTTGCCTTTTTGATGAAAAAGGTGTTCACTTTTGTTGAAGTCCAGTTTCTTAATTTTTTATGGTTCATTCTTTTTGGTTTCTATCTAAGAATGTATTGCCTAACTCAATGTCATGAAGATTTTCTGCTTTGTTGTCTTCTGGAATTTTTATGGTTTAGCTCTTATGTTTAGATCTCTGATCCATTTTGACTGAATTTTTTGTGTGTGTATGGAAAGGGTCAAAAATAATTTTTCTCCATATGGATACTTTATTCCAGCATGATTTATTAAATAGACTGTCTTTTGACCCATTGCATTACCTTGACACTGTTGTTGAAATTCTAATCTCTAGAGTCTTTTTCTAGCCTCTCTATTCTGTTTTATTGAACTAATATGTCTAACTTATGCAAATGCTGTATTGCATTGTTTACTCTGGTTTTATTATATGTTTTGAAATCAGGTATTTTTATGTCTTTGTTCTTTTTAAAAGTTGTTTTGGCTATCCTAATTACTTTGCCTCTCCACATTAATTGTAGAATCAATTTGTTTAATTCTGTAAAAAACTTACTGGGATTTTAGTTGGGTAAGCTTTGATTCTATAGGTTTGGAGAAAATTCACATTTTTTTTCTTTTAATTTATTAAAGAAAGAATACAGAAATTACTATTGCTCAAAACAGTCATTCTACGGGAAACCTCAAATAGCAAATTAGAATTATATATATATATATATATATATATATATATATATATATATATATATATCGGCTGCTTCCCACTAGCTATCTATTTTACATTTGGGAGTGTGTATATGTCCATGCCACTCTCTCACTTCGTCCCAGCTTACCCTTCCCCCTCCCTGTGTCCTCAAGTCCATCCTCTACAGAAAATTGACATCTTAACAATACTGAGTGTTCTGATGCCTGACCGTGGTGTATCTATTTAGATCTTCTCTCCTGCAAGTTTGCTGTATTAATTTATTAGTTTTAGGAGGCTTTTGGCAGATTCCTTAGGATTTTTAACTACGTAATCATGTCAGCTGTGAATCAGGATGGTTTTACTTCTTTCTTCCCAGTCTGTATGCTTTTTATTTCTTTTTCTTGCTTTCTTGCACTGCCTAGGACCTCCAGTACAATGTTGAATAGGAGTTCTGAAAAGAGATATTCATTTATTTTTCCTGATTTTAGGTAGAAATCATTTAGCCTTTCACAATTAAGTATGTTAACTGCAGGGTTTTTGTGGATACTCTTTACCAGTTTGTAGATGTTCCCTTTTATTCTTAGTTGGTTGGGAATTTTTGTCATCAATGGTGTTGAATTTTATCAAGTGTTTCTTTTCCTGTATCTACTGAGACCATGATATGGTTTTTCTTATTTATTCTATTAACATTATATATTGTGTTTTTTGATTTTTGGATGTTTAACCAACCTTGCATTCCTGGGATAAACCCTTATTGCTGGCCTATTATCTTTTTTTATAGATTGCTGGATTCAATTTGCCAAAATTTTGCTAAGAATTTTTTTTTAATGAGAGTATTGGTCTGTGGTTTTCTTGGAATGTTTTTGTCTGTCTTTAGTATCAGGTTATACTGGCCTTATTAAATTAATTTGGATGTGTTCCTTTCTCTTCTTTTTTCTGAAAGAGTTTATGTATGATTGGGTGCCTACACAAACTCTTTCAGAATTAGTTTGTCGATTTATTGCCTCTCTATATCAATATTAGTATCAGCTTTTTGCCTCTCAGCTCCAAACTCATACTTTTTGCCTGCTTTGTGAAAATGGACCTGGGCCCTTTAAATATTTTTCTTTACTAGCTGTCACAATGTTAAATTTTATCAGTAGAAGGTACTGGAGAGGCATTACACAGGAAATTTTACTTCTTGGTTCCAGTGTGTTTGCTTGGCAAGCTCCTGCAGTGTATACAGGTTTCTCTATCATCAGGCTGTTGCAGTGCTTGCATCTTCTCCAGTATCACTCTGCTGTAGTGCATGGTATCCAGAAGCACTCAGTGGCTGGCAGCTTCCTTTGGCATTCCCCATGAAGAGCTTTCCCCAGCACATAGAAGGAGAACTACCACGAAGTTTTAGAGTATAGATTTCCTGCCAGTTTTGTTAGCATGGCACCACAGTGACTTGGTCATTCAATAAGCCATGGCTATGCTCTCTTCAACAAGGTCTGAATTTTAGCCCTTCAGTGCTCCCTTTCAGCCCTGGGGGAGTGGTTGTTCCTTATATGGGCTATTTCTATATTCTTTAGCATTCTCTTTACATCTAACTAGCTAATGCCTTGTTACTCGAATCTCCTGTTATAGTTAATAATTCTTTATACTAAACTTTTCTTGTTTAAATTACTGTGTGGTTTCTCTCTTCTGATTGGATTCAGACTGTTATGGAATTGGTATCAGGAGTAGTCCCAGAAGATATACTCATAAAGTTGTAATTTTAGGATTGGTTTCGTTATGCCTTTAATCTTGAGTGAAGTGCTGAGCTCTTTGCCAGTGGAAGATGGGTAGTAGTTCTTGGCATGTAGTGGTATCATAATTAATCAAGCTATCACCTATGCTTGATTGGGATGAAATGCCAAATGAAGCATGTACCTTGAAAGCCGAGTAGATGCTTAATTTACCTTATGGTAGTAATGATGACTATAAGGACTCTGGTGATGGATGGAATCTTTTGAATGCCCTTAAGCACTTATGAAGAGAAAATGACAAACTTAGGTTTGTTAACTCTCAGCTCAAGTTATAGTCTGAGAATTCAAGAGCTCCCATCAAAGCCCTGAAGTAAGCTCTCATTTCTTTTAACCACAGAACAGATATTTCTGGAAATCAAACACAAAATGTAAATGTATGGATTGATGAATTATAATGACAGTTGAATTCAAAATCTTGTCAAATTTGCCCTGTGTCTTCCCCTCTCTTATGTATTCAAGAAGAGTGTTAATTTTTCAGTCTGTTCAGTTTGTTACTTATTAGGACATAGTGGTAACTTCTAAGCTCTTTACATGTGGAACTGAACTGTGTGTAAGTGTTTGTGTGGACATATATTTTCATTTCTCTGGATTTATACCTAGGAGTGAAATTGCTCAGTCATACGGTACCTCTACAGTTTAATTTTTAAGTGTGCTCTAGGTTTTCCATATATGTACTTCAATGATTTGAAGAAGTTGCCTTTTATTCCTAGTTCATTGAGTGTTTTTATTATGAAAGGGGGTTAGATTTTGTCAAATGCTTTTTCTGCATTTTGATGTTCGTGTGGCTTTTATTTTTTATTATATTAATTTAGTGAATTACAATGATTCATTTTCATATATTGAATTGAAATTAAGGAGGCCTGTGGCTTTGGGCACTTAAATTTGGTGAAACATTCAAAATAATCATAGAGACAACCTATTTAAAGAGATTTGTCTTGTAAAGTATTTGTCAAAGAAAGATTCTCTGAATTGAGTATTTTGTCTGAAATATTTCAGTACAAAAATATAACTGAAGACATTATTTAGTAGTGTTTTCTTTGAGCTTATGGGATACTTGCACACTTATAAAGAGTGTTTTTTCAATGAAAATATTATGATCTGTAGTAAAGAATCATTTGGAGGCTTTATCAACTTCAAATTTATTAACTATTATATTGGAGATGTCTAAGACCTCAGTCAGGCTAAATGATTCACTAGAAGGACTCAGAGAAAGATGTTATACTCATGATTTATTATAGTGAAAGGATACAGATTGAAATTAACAAAGGGAAAAGGCACATGAGACAAAGTCCAGAAAAAACCAGGCTAGGCTTCCATGTGTCCTTTTCCAGTGGAATTACTACTAGGGATATGCTTTATACTCTCAGCAACAACGTGTGATAACACATATGCAAAGAGTTGCCAGCCAAAGAAGAGCATGTGAGCCTTGGTGTCCAGGATTTTTGCTTTTGTTTTTGTTTTTGAGGGGGTGTCAGTCCTCTAGGCATGCAGCATCTGTGTGACTGACCTCAGCTACGCAGATTCTATTACTCCATCCCTCACATCCAACAAAAAAGGCATTCACCATAAATCATGTTGTTAACATAAACTGTATGACCAAAATGGGACTGTGTGGCTCAAGGCCTCCAGCATATAAAAGCACTCTTATATGGTAGAATATTCCAAGGGCTCAGAGTCATCTCCCAGGAGCCAACCAAAGACCAGTCTTGAAGACAGGCCTTTTTTTGAGCAACCCAGGCTTGAGTTAACTCTTTACTGCAAAACTATAAAAAGCAATTCTGAATTACAATTAATTTTTTTTTTTTTTTTTTTGGTGGTACGCGGGCCTCTCACTGTTGTGGCCTCTCCCGTTGCGGAGCACAGGCTCCAGACGCATAGGCTCAGCGGCCATGGCTCACGGGCCCAGCCACTCCGTGGCACGTGGGATCCTCCCTGACCGGGGCATGAACCCGTGTCCCCTCCATTGGCAGGGGGACTCCCAACCACTGCGCCACCAAGGAAGCCCCTACAATTAATTTTATAAGAACAATTAGAGATAAGATCATATTAAAATATATTCTTCAGAAAAAATATGAATTAACATTTTATTAGAGGTAAGTATGGCTAAAAAATTGGTTAAAGTATCTGAGTGTGTAACGAGAATAATATTCCTTTATTTTGAAAATATCATGATACATAGTATAAAGATATTTTTAAAGTTTTTGACTAAATTATTAGCTTCACTAATGTAATAAAACTAGTTGGTTTATAAATTACAAAAATTATATGATTTTTTATGTAGTACTCCATACCAGGCATTGAACCAGGAAAAATACAAACCAAACAACCCTTAAAGATGGGAATCTGGAATTGGTTATCTGACCTGATTGGGCTTGAAAGCAATGAAAAAAGCAATATTTGTGCCTGTGGAAAATGGTACACTGGAAGTCAGTGGCATGTAGTTACTTAAAAGAGTTATTTAAAATGTTGCCTGGGATAAAGTTGTTACTAGAGGCAAGACTTTGGGAGACAAAGAGCTTCTGCAATTGAGTCTTATGGTGGAAGTTTTGACTACAGAGATTTTGGGGTTGATTGCTTCTCACTGCACTGAAAAATTCACAGAAAGAAAATGAGAAGTTTAGGGCATGATTAGAAATGCGTGAGCTTTTCCGATGGTTCTGTGAGAATCTTATCACTTTTAGGCACATACTGCATATTTGGAACAGTACCAACCCGTATTCACACTTTCAGAATTACAACATAAGTTGAATTCATAAATTTATGAGATCACTTATGTGAGAACTGGGGCATTGATTGGAGAAGAGTGGAACCCTGAGAATTGGGGCAAAGGCATTTGGGTGGAATTCTGTGAATCCGACAACTGTAAACTCTGAAATCCTGAACCTCCTTTCCCAGTAGGACCAACTATTCCTGCTATGTCTCAAAAAGAAACAATTCCTTGCTTGGAGACCCTGAATTTACTTCACCTGAGTTAAGGGACTGCTGATTGCCCTCATGACCCACCCTACCATCCCTTATTGCTACTAGACTCATAGCTAGAATCAGATTCCAGCCTTCCCAGAATGACTAACATAAAATCTGTCCTGGGAGATAATATCTTATATACCCAAAATTTGCCTGCCACTTCAGTGATGTCTCTAGGGACCAATTGGTATGGAGTGTGCAGGGCTACCTCTTCTCAAACGAAGGACAAGTTTTTCATTTCTACCACCCACTACTAAGAAAAAACATAACCTTTGGTGAACCTGTGGTTTTCTGAAGACGAAAGTCTGCTGTAGTATAATGCTATAGGAAGCATCATAGCCCTGAAAAACAGAGAAAAAAGGAAGTTCTTCCAGTGGGCAAAACATTGGAGAGTACATCTGATTGTCTGTATTGCCTAGGTACCAGGCTGCCTTTGACTAATGGTTTGACCTTTTGGTGACTAGGAAAGGGTTGGGTAAGTGATATGTGTCTCTGAATGGGCAAAGTTATCCTATGTGAATGTTCACCAAAAGAAATCCATCGCAGAGGAAGCTGTCAGTAATGAAGTAGATAGACAACTATCCTGTGAATATTAATCAGCCTCTTTCCTCTGCCATTGTATGTCTTGTTCAGTGGGCTCATATTTATAGTGACAATCACATCAAAGATAAGAGTTTATATGAGAGCTGAATGCAAGGCTTTATCTTCACCAGAGCTGATCTGGCTGTTGCATTTCGGAGTGCCTGAATTGCCACCAGGAAAATTCAACACAATACAGGAAATAACTCCATTCCCTAGTGAAACCAACCAGCTATCTGGAAACAGGTTGATTATGCTATCTGCTTCTACTATAGAGTGGGCAATAATTTCTCATCACTGAAGTAGATATTTATTTTAGATCTGGATTCTTCTTTTATCACCACAGTTCTGCCAGAACAACTATAATTGGACTTAATGAATGCCTCATACACCATCATAATCATCTTATGTAGTATCACATTGCTTTTAATGAAGGAACTCGTTTTACAGCAAAAGTACATCAGGAAGTTCATGTTCATGGAATTCACTGGTCTTACTACAGAGTTCAATAACCAGAAACTCTTGGTGTTATAGATAATTTTAATGTCTTATTGAAGACTCAGGTAAGGCTTCAGCTAGGAGACAGCAATCAAAAGTTTGGGTACTGTCTTGTAGAGTGAGGCATATGCATTATGATAGTAACCTATATATGTTATCTGAAATCAAGAGGAACAAGAGAGGGTGAATTTTGGAAGGAGGAAGTTATAAATATCAGCTGTAGTCTAATAACCATTTAGAGACATAAAAATTGTAACAACTATGCATTTTTCTCTTGTTTTAAGTGTACGCACACACAAACATATATACATTTGGGTGTGTATGTATTTCAATTTTTAATTTTTTTCTCTTCCTCTTTCCCTTACTATTTTATAGAAGAGTATTGTGGAAGATAACTTTACAAATTTGTCTCTACAGAATATTCCTAAATTGGAAGAGGAATTAATACCCCAACCCCAGAGACGGACACAGTTACTGACAGGACATTCTTTGCCTTGGCCAGTATCCTCCTTGGCCACATTTAAAATGAGAGTTGACAAAGTGAGAGAGTGGCATGGACATATATATATACTACCAAACGTAAAATAGATAGCTAGTGGGAAGCAGCCGCATAGCACAGGGAGATCAGCTCCGTGCTTTGTGACCACCTAGAGGGGTGGGATAGGGAGGGTGGGAGGGAGGGAGACGCAAGAGGGAAGAGATATGGGAACATATGTATATGTGTAACTGATTCACTTTGTTATAAAGCAGAAACTAACACACCATTGTAAAGCAATTATACTCCAATAAAGATGTTAAAAAAAATTGAGAGTTGAAGAAAGTGCTTTTAGGTGCAGCAAAGTTTCTATATCTTGTTTCTTGCTGGTTTTGGTCTGTTAAACTGCTGTGGTTCTGGGTCTGATTATCGTTTCTTCTACAATACAGTTCCCTCACAGATTTAGTTAGGCCTACATCTTTGCTTAATTATTTATTTACTTATACCATTTATACCTTACAATTTAATTTTTATGTTAAAGAAAACCCATTCAGGTTTGTGATTCAACTAGAAGAAGGGTTAAAATTACCTTGAAATGGATATGGTGACTGATTGGACTATGTGTTTCCATTTTTGGGGAAAAAGTGAGAACATCTTTGTTTGTAAGAATGATAATCGCAACATGTTTGGCAGAAGCATGATTATGTTGCTATTAATTGGGTATGGAAGTTTAAATATGGGAAGAAGGGTGAAAATGTGTCCTAAGTAGTCCAGAGGGTGAACTCTTCAAGTTATTTGTTGGCCATGCACTCCATAGTTGCCATTCTGGACTCACCCCTATTTCCAAGGGGACTGGCAGCCTGTAAACTACATTTACCAGACTTCCTTGCCAGCTGGCTTCCACTTAGGTGTTGCCAGTAAGAGGCTGTGGCAGTACATTTGAAAAAGGGGCAATGGGAAGCCTCTCTCTTTTTTCTCTCTCTATTCTGGTGATGATTTTGGCAGCAGCAGCAATACTGGGTAAGTGAAGGCTCCTGGATTTATAAGCAGGAATAAATAAAACCTCATCAGCAACAACCGTGGATGATGCAGCAGTACAGTGTTCATGGGCACTGGCTCAAGCAACTGCAAGAGCCGCAGAAACAGCAGGTGACTATGAGGTAGCTAAATTTCATAGCATTAATAGGTGTGTGGGTCCTGGCTTCCTACAAAGAGGTAGTGATTGCAGTTCCAACAGCAGTAGTAGCAGCAGTAGCTGTCACTACTCCAGCAACTTTAGTGGCATTTATATCATGAGTTTTGGTTTTTTTTTTTTGGTACGCGGGCCTCTCACCGCTGTGGCCTCTCCCGCTGCGGAGCACAGGCTCCGGACGCGCAGGTTCAGTGGCCATGGCTCACGGGCCCAGCCACTCCGTGGCATGTGGGATCCTCCCGGACTGGGGCACGAACCCGCGTCCCCTGCATCGGCAGGCGGACCCTCACCCACTGCGCCACCAGGGAAGCCCTATCATGAGTTTTGATTAGTAACTATTTTTTCTTTTCACTCCAACAAATGTATTACTTTTGTAACCAACACCGATATCAATTTCTTTCTGTTTCAAATATTTAGTATGTTTATTTTTCCCAGTTGGATGCTTAGTTATAGAAATACACATATATGATACCATTTACTTACTGTTCAAGAACATGACAAATGATACTCTATATTGTTAAAGGATGTATATATACATTGTCAAAAAAGTGTTAAAACGGCTCAGAAATGGTAAACTCCAAATATTGGATATGGGTTATAGAGTGAGAGAGAAGAATGTGTTTAGGGAGTGCATGTTGGGTTTCAACTGTTTTGTTAATGTTTTATTTCCTATTCTAGATGGGAGATAAGCAAATATTCATTAGATTGTTATTTATTCATTTTTAAATAATTGAAACATAATACATTAAAATAAAGATCAGTACTGAGATGATTAAAAAGAGCATATTCTTCAGTATATTACTCATAAATATAGTTTAAAAATAGTTACAGGGCTTCCCTGGTGGCGCAGTGGTTGAGGGTCCGCCTGCCGATGCAGGGGACACGGGTTCATGCCCCAGTCCGGGAAGATCCCACATGCCGCGAAGCGGCTGGGCCTGTGAGCCATGGCCGCTGAGCCTGCGCATCCGGAGCCTGTGCTCCGCAACGGGAGAGGCCACAACAGTGAGAGACCTGCGTACCGCAAAAAAAAGATCGATATCCTTAAGTCACCCCCAAAATCCCTTTCCCAGTTGTATGTTATCACACCACATGTATATTTGATGTTGTTTAACCAAACAAAATTGATTGTAAACGTAAAACTTATAATAAAACCTCACTTGTTAAAAAAAAAAAAAAAGTTACAAAAATTCAATTAGCAAATATTTCATAGAGGTTAAGACCTATTAGTGTTTTAGAAAAGGAACTATTATGTATTTATAGATCTTAAACATTCAGAGTAATGTAAAATAAACTTAAGTCATTGCAAATTGTTTTGTTTTTCAGTGATTATAATGATGATCTATTTTGTCTTTATAAAGATAATTTAATGCATATTATTGCTTTCTTTTTTTCTTTTTACATTTTAGGTATTGTGTTTGGTCTTGTAGATCTGAGCACTGACAATTTTCAGAAGGAGAATCATCTGAAAACCGCTGAGAATTTAGTGCTGTCATTGACCTATGATATTTCATCTTGCCTGGTAGTAGTGTTTATAGCATATTATGGAGGGAAAGGAAACATACTAGGATGGATTACAGTTTCCTCCTTTTTAGTAGGATCTGGATCACTTTTATTTGCTTTTCCATACTTTAGTGGTGGAAATTATAAAATGACGGTAGAAACTGAAGGTAAGATTTTAAAAGATACTATCATACATCAAATCATTATTCATTTAAGCCACTGGCTCTAGGAACTTAAAATAGACTGTGATATTTATGTGTATGTACATTCATTCATCTGTATCTACTTATATGATCAAGTTTATTAAGCTAACTAATGGTAACTCCCTGGTAACATGTATGTCATTCTCCCATCTTCTCATGATCATATACCCTTTCATCTAAGAGATGGGCCTAGTAAGATGAAAGAATATTTTGGATGATATTTGGGATAATTATTTTGTGAAATTGGTTTTCTTTTATCAATTTTCATATATATTATAAATCTTTTGACTTATGTCTTCCACAGTATACTTAAATTGATCCCTTTATTTTGACCTCAGCACACATATACACAAGTACAAAGGCAAAGATAACCAAACTTACACAGACACACACAAAAAGTCAGAACTTTTCTAACTACTTCTGCCATTTCAAAATGGGTGCTGCCCTTTGACACAGGACTTCGAATCTGGAAAGATTGGAGGCTTCTTTGCTTTCTTCATTGTTTTTTTTTGATTTATTCTACAATTTTTTGCTACTCCCAGTAGATAAAAAGGCTATTTGAAGTCCATAGCACTATTTCTGACACTTCTGTGTCAGGGACTTTCTTGTTATGCATAGGCTTATAAAAGTGTTGGAATGCATTTAACAGTTTTGGAAACTTTAAACTGGGCTTTAGCAAGAAATGATGGAAAAGGCATGAGGATGTCTCTATATGTGTGTATGTGTGTGTATACATTTTTATGATGTTTAAAAGTGTGATGTGTGTTTATGCTGTGTGTTTACAATGTAAATAAAAAGTTCATATTAAATATAATTTATACAAGATATTTAGCTATATATACTATGTAATTCATATTATAAATAATATACTGATATGTATATGATATATATCATAATTTATGAAATCTATAATATTCACATATATTTATTATATTTGTAGACTATATGTAGAATAAATACATTTATTAATTTATAGAATATATTTGTAATATATTTATTATATTTGTATAATGGACAGCTAATTGAATTAGAAGATGACTTATGGGAAGAAAGGAGTGGATAACACTTTACTCCTATTCTTCCCTTAACCCTTTTCTGGTGAGAAAGGGTGAAAAGTTAGGAAGCACTGCTTGAGACATTAAAAATGCTGCTTGATGAGTACTCAGGAGTAATGAGAGTAGAAATAGTACAGTCTTTCTTCCTTTGTGTTTTCTTTATAGTATCTAGATTCTAGATATTTTATTTTCTGCTTGTGATTAGGAACGTGTAATTTATCTAACAACAACCATTCAGTGTATTTACTGGGTAACTCTCTGCTTGTTGTTAGAGAAGCAGAAATAGAGTAAATAAATGGTCTTTGCAGGTAGAAGTGCTTATTTCATACACACATCTATGCAGATATTTCACTCATTTTGTTGAAAAGTTTAGTTCTTACATAACTAATTTTCTACTCTATGTACATACTTCAGTTTATGTATGTATATATTTTTAATTTCTGTATTTTCTTCTTTCATCCTTTTTTGGGGGGGGTCCTTCTCTTATTCTTTTCTGAATATCTCTCCTATTCTATTCTCTATTTTCCCCAGTTACCTGCCATACCCATCTTCCTGTATGACTGGCCTGAACCTTGGAGCAGTCCATTTATCACCACCTTACACTCCCTTTCTCTGCCCCCTCTACCCCATCTCAGTTTTCTATACTAATGACAAATTGGTCTTCAGTTCCTATGTGTCAACTAACATGTAGAAATCATAGTAAACCAAATCCTTGAGAAGTTAAAACTGATTTTCTCCTCTAGTTCATGCAAACAGTTGTATCACACTCTGATCTTTAGTTTCTAGATCTCTGCATATAATTGAACACCCAACATATCCATGGTTGCGGTGCACTGTCACGTTACTAAGAACTTACTAAATATCTGTTATCTCACTGTCTGATTATATCCACTAATTCTTCTAACTCACTCATATAACAGAAACATCAGTTCTTTCCTTTCATTGGAACCTTTAGTGTATTGACATCTACTTTCTCCCTTTATCAGATTCTCCTTGTTGTTACTTTCTTTCATTTGTAGCTTATTTTATGTTCCTTAATATGACATGTTAGAATATTTCAGACATACTCTAATCATTATACTAAGCTCTCTGTCCCACTGTCCTTTTTTGTTCCTGGTCTGGAAAACTTTTGATCCAACCATATACCTTTCTTTTATATCTATATCTGGGCTGCTGATGAGTGTTTTAGAGAAAAATCACACAAGAGGACAGCTTAGTCCCACAATGAATTTGTTACTTTCAACCTCAGTTATACTTTCAAATGGATCCATTCCCCTGATTTTTTTTTCAGTTCCCTTCTATAATTCACAACAAAGATTTTTGATTTTCCTCATGTCTTAGTTAGTTTGGGCTGCTATAACAAAAATATCATAGACTGGTTGGTTTAAAAAACAGAAATTTATTTCTCACTGCTCTGAAGGCTGAGAGTCCAAGATCCAAGTGCCCTTCTTCACTTTAAAAAATCCCTTGTTTGGACTATAATTTCAAGAAGGGCACTAAAAGATTAGTTTTATCCTACTGGTAGAAGACATTTGTTTTCAAATGTTGGGCAGCAGGAATCTCAGAACCATGATCCTTAGGAGAAGGGAAACAAGATGAATGTTTTTTTTTCTAGAAGGAGACAAGAGTAGTAGATTAGGGACATACTTGATTATCAGGAGGGTGAAGGACCTACCTGAGTTTAATAATCATGCATTCAAAGTGAGATTTGCATCGTTGTGTGTTTCCCTCCAGCCTCATTCAACTTTGGAAGTGTAGGTGTAGGTAGGGAGAAGAGTTTAATTTGACCAGGGCTGAAGTTTTACTAAGGGATTGCATGATATGAAAGAGAACAAAGGATTTAAAAGTGTTAAGATGATAATGAGAGAAGTAAGGAGATGAAGGGGACATTGAGATCGTGAAAAGGAGCAGGATCAATGGATTGATTATAGATCTTGGTGAGTTTTAAGGATTGTAGCAGCTGGGTTGCTAGAAGGAGTGATCTGGAAAAATAGAGAGAGTTTGACTGTAGGATGCTTACAATTAAGGAAGGCTTGTAGTTATTTTTCCAAAAGTTTAAAATGAGTAGCTAGGGTTAGTGGAATACAAGTAGATGAACGGAGAGGAGTTCAAGGAACTAAGAAGCTAGGGTGTTGGAAATATCAGATTGATACTGATATCACCACAAGTTAACATGTCTATGTAAAATTGAATCAGTATTTTGGATCCCAATTCTAGAGACCTCCTTCCATTTGACGTGGGATCAAGTTTCATTCTCTGTGGATACTGAACCACCTGAAAATTTCCATTTGTGTACTATTTTGCAGTCTATACTATTACCAGTTTTCCACTAATATTTTAAGAGCATTTGTTAAATTCCAATCAAAATAGACACGGTCAGAATGATCTAATTAGCATTACCTGGATCTACCAATCTAATGACAAATGTAATTCCAACAAACATTTATTTACTATTGATTTACAACCATGTGAATTTGAAAAGCATAAGAAATACACTGTCACCTAAAGGAGTTTAAAATCTAGTACATTACCATATAATGAGCAACAGAGAGAAAATTTTATTGTATAATGCCTTGTCTTTATGCACCTGTATTCTAGAAGTTAGTGGGTCTAAAATGGGAAACTATTTAGTAACACGAAGTTAATGTGAAGATTGCTGAAGAAGTGGATCTAGAACTAAACTCAGAAGGTAATCTTTAGTAATTCAGATAATTTAGGACATTAGAAATACTTTTACCCTGGGGTCAAAACTCAGGGGTACCAGATGCCAAATTTAAGAGGAATATGTGTGTATGTGTGTGTATATACATATATGTATGTATATACTTATGCACACATAAGTATATATATACATATAATTATGCATACACATTTATATTGAGTTTATAATATGTGCATATTTTCCAGTATTCCCACAAATTTTCTTTTATCGTTGCTTTTTTTCTGAGAACATGACGATTGATTATAGAACTACTACATTCAATATACATGAGTGTTAACTAAAATAAAAGCATAATGGTGGAAATAACTTATAAAAGGTAAAACATTTCATAGAAGATACTGCGTATTTGTTGTATGTTTAACTTTTGACTCATTTAACAAAAATATAATTATCTTTTCAAAAGATACTTGCCAAGAAATGAAGATGGTCAAGGCTTGCAAGAAAGCTTCATTATCATTCCAATCAAAATATATGACGTTCTTCATCCTTGGGCAGAGTGTGCAGGGAATAGCAGCTATACCTCTTTATGTCCTTGGAATAACCTTTATTTATAACAGCGTTGCCACACACTCAGCTGGTATTTATCTAGGCAAGTTATTTCCCCTTCTAATATGATTTTTATATATTTTCATCCTATCAACCTATTTAGGCTGCAGTTCATTTCACTGGGAAAAAAATCTCAAATTACCAGATTAAATTGCTCAAGTAGTTGTATGTTTTAACTTTAAGGATACAGTGGGGTATCACTTCTTGGCCTTTTGGCTAATATCAAGGATATAGTGGGATGTTGCTGCCATAATGTCCATAAGGGAATAGAAACATTGTTTATGCTTGCTTAGAGCAAGATTCAGTGTGGTGCTGAAATAATCATTACTAAGCTCTTTACGTACATTAACACAATCGTTTTGGGGAGCTTTGATTTTTTTTTTTTTTTTTTTTGCGGTATGTGGGCCTCTCACTGCTGTGGCCTCTCCCATTGCGGAGCACAGGTTCCGGACACGCGGCTCAGCGGCCATGGCTCACGGGCCCAGCCGCTCAGCGGCATGTGGGATCCTCCTGGACCGGGACACGAAACCGTGTCCCCTGCATCGGCAGGCGGACTCTCAATCACTGTGCCACCAGGGAAGCCCAGCTTTGATATTTTGAAGTTAATGAAAACATAATCTCATTCATCCTATCAAGGAGAGGAGTGATGTGCTATTTAATTAGCTACAGTGTAGTATCCTCTATTTATAATATTTCATGCTAGTGTACAGCACAATAAGTAGCCCTGGGGTACAGTAATCTGTACCTCTTTATATTGTAATAGCTTCTGGTCCTGGTAGATCATCTACTTATACAGGGTTATCTAACTATCATTTTTGGAAAAAAATTTAAAGTTGTTTTTACATACTTATTGTGAAGGTGACTTAACAGAAAATAACATTTTTCACCAAAATAATAATTTTTCCACCAGAGGTAAGGAAAGTCATATCAATGAACTAAAATAGATAATATTCATATTTATGTTTGTTTTTAGAGAAAAAATTGTAGCCATTCATTACCGTTGGCTGATGGTGGCAACAAATCTGTTTGTTTTACTTTTGATTCTACTGAATAGCAGTTAAAACACATGTATACACTACAGAGAGTAGCTTACTTTATTGCTACCTCCTGCCACCCTGGCAGCTAAAGTGAAGGATGCAAAGGTGATGTTTATGTTAAAGTATCATCTTGCTTTAGTACCACAAATTAAATTGAAATAAGACCCGTTGAATTTGTATTAAATATATGTATATTTATTTATATTACATTAATATATAGATTAAATAAGGTACAGTGAATTACAAAATTATCTGAGTTTTTCTAATATGTGCATTGAATAATATGTATGATGATAAATTTTATGTGTCACCTTGGCTAGGTTATGGCAACCAGTTGTTTGGTCAAACACCAGTCTAGATGTTTCTGTGATAATTTTTAGATGTGACTAATATTTACAATCAGTAGACTTTGAGTCAAGCAGATTACCCTTCATAATATGCGTGAGCCTCTTCTAATCAGTTAAAGCCTTTTAGAACAGACTGAGGTTTCCCAAAGAAGAAGCAATTCTGTCTCCAGACTACAGTGTAGAAACTCTGCCTGAGTTTTCCCATGCTGCTGGCATGCCCTGTAGATTTAATTATGGACTCAAGACTATAACATTAACTCTTACGTGGATTTCCAGCCTGCCACCCTGCCCTACAAATTTGGATTTGCCAGCCCTACAATTTCATGAACCACTTCCTTAAAGTCTCTGCCTCGCTCTCTGACTCTCTGTCTCTCTGTTTCTGTCTCTCTGTTTCTCCCTCAATATCCTATTGGTTCTGTTTCTTTGGAGACTAATAGAATATTCCATGAAGCTTTCAGAAATAATTCATTGCAGTGAGATAATTTTTATCTTTTTACAACAAAATTGGGTTATGTAGTTGTTTGATGTTCAGTTATCCATTTTATAGGCCTTGTGGAAGCTGCAGGAATACTCGGATATGCTTTGGGGTATGCAATAGGAGCACCCTTGATTAAGGCCTCTGTGAACAGTACTTTTGAGACAAGGTAGGCTGGGGTTTTTTTTTCTCTTTATTTTCTGTTTTACATTGTATAAAATATTTATTGGATAGATACTGTAGCTTATAAATATATAATTTGTAATTACTATTTTAAAAATATGTAAATGTGACTGATATGCACATATGTATATATATAAATATATCTAAAATACACATTTTATCTTTGCTGTTTGAAATATAATTCAAAAAACAACTTATAATGACAACCATACTACTATTTCCACATATAGTTTTTTTAATTGAGGTATAAAACACATAGTGTAAAATTTACCATCCTAACCATTTTTAAGTGTATAATATAGTAATGTTAACTATATGCATATTGTTGTGTAACGTATCTCTAGAATTTTTTTGTTTTGCAAAACTGAAACTCTATATCCATTATACAACAACTTGCCATTTCCCCCTTACCCCCAAGCCCTGGCAGTGATTCTTCTACTTTTTGTTTCTAAGAGTTTGACTGTTTTAGACACCTCATATAAGTGGAATCATGAAGTAATTGTCTTTTTATGACTGGCTTATTTCACTTAGCATAATGTCTTCAACGCTCATCCATGTTGTAACATATAACAGTATTTTCTTCTGTTTTAAGGCTAAGTAATATTTCACTGTATGTATAAACCACATTTTCTTTAGCTATTCATCTGTCAGTTGACCTTTAGGTTACTTCAACCTCCTCTTGGCTATTGTGAATAATGCTACAATTAACATAGGTGTGCAAATATCTCTTTGAGACTCTATTTTCAATATTTTTGGGATATATACCCAGAATTGTTAGATGGTATGGTATTTCTGTTTTTAATTTTTTTGAGGAACTTCCACATTGTTTTTTTTTTTTTTTTTTAACAACCATCCTAATAGGTATGTATGAGGTGATATCTCATTGTGGTTTTGATTTTCATTTCCCTGATGATTAGTGATGTTGAGCATCCTATCACATACTTGTGGGCCATTCATATATCTTCTTTGAAGAAATATCTATTCAAGTCCATTGCATATTTTTCAGGTATGTTTTTTTTTTTTTTGTGGTACATGGGCCTCCCACTGTTGTGGCCTCTCCCGTTGCGGAGCACAGGCTCCGGACGCGCAGGCTCAGCAGCCATGGCTCACAGGCCCAGCCACTCCACGGCATGTGGGATCTTCCCAGACCGGGGCACGAACCCGTGTCCCCTGCATCAGCAGGCAGACCCATTGCATATTTTTAAAATCAGATTTTTGTTTGTGTTGAGTTGAGGCAGTTCTTTCTATATTCTGGATATTAGCCCTACTCCAGATACATGGTTTGCCAATATTTTCTCCCATTCTATAGTTTTTCTGTTCACTCTGTTGATTGTTTCCTTTGCTGTGCAGTTTTTAAGTTTGACGTAGTCCCATTTCTCTAATTTTTTTTGTTGCCTGTGCTTTTGGTGTCATATCAAAAAATAATTGCCAAATCCAATGTCTTGGAGCTTTCTTTGTATGTTGTTTTCTGGGAGCTTTATTGTTGCAGGTTTTATGTTTAGATCTTTAATCCATTTTGAGTTATTTTTGCATATATTATAAGGAAAGGGTCCAACTTCATCCTTTTGCACATGAATATCCAGTTTTTCCAGCACCATTTATTGAAAAGATTATCCTTTCCCTGTTGTGTATTCTTTTCATCCTTGTAAAAGATTATTTGTCCATATTTATGAGAATATATTTCTGGGATCTTTATTCTCTTCCATTGTTCTATATATCTGTCTTTATATCAGTACCATACTGTTCTGATCACTATAGCTTTGTAATATATTTTGAAACCAGGAAGTGTGAAGCCTCTGTCTTTATTTTTCTTTCTTGGGATTGTTTTGGCTATTTGGGATCTTTTGAAATTCCATATGAAATTTTAGGATTTTTTTTCTATTTCTGCAAAAAATTCTGTTGAGGTTTTGATAGGGATTGCATTGAATCTGTAGACCACTTTGGGTATTAAGGGCATTTTAACAATATTGAGTCTTCAAATCCATGAACATGTATGTCTTTCCATTTATTTGTATCTTCTTTAATTCCTTCAGCAATGTTTTGAAGTTTTCAGTGTACAAGTCTTTGCCTTGCATGCTGCTCATTGTTAGTGTATAGAAACACACTTGATTTTTGTGTTGACTTTGTATCCTGCAACTTTGCTGAATTCATTTATTAGTTCTAATAGTTTTTTTCTTTGGAGTCTTTAGCATTTTCTAAATAGAAGATCATGTCATCTGCAAACAGAGGTAATTTTACCTCTTCCTTTCCAATATGGATGCCTTTTATTTCTTTCTCTTGCCTGATTGTTCTGGCTAGAATATCCAGTACTATGTTGAATAGAAGTGTTAAAAATAGGTAGGTGTCTTTGCCTTGTTCCAGATATTAGAGGGAGAGCTTTCAGTTTTTCACCATTGAGTGCAGTGTTAGCAGTGGGCTTTTCATATATGGCTGTTATTATGTTGGGTAATTTCCTTCTATTATCAGTTTGTTGAGTGTTTTTACAATGAAAGGGTGCTAAATTCTGTTGAATGCTTTTTCTGCATCGAGATGATCATGTGCTTTTGTCCTTCATTCTGTTAATGGGGTAAATCACATTAACTGATTTTCATATGTTGAACCATTCTTGTATTCCAGAATAAATCTCACTTGGTTATGATGTATGATTCTCTTAATATGTTGTTGAATTTGGTTTGCTAGTATTTTGTTGTTGACTTTTGCATCATTATTCATCAGGGATATTAGTGTGTAGTTTCCTTGTAGTACTTTGTCTGATTTTGTTTTCAGGGTAATGCTGACCTCATGGAATGAGTTTGGAAGTATTCTTACCTCTTAATTTTTTTGGGAAAGTTTGAGAAGGATTGGTATTACTTCTTCTTTAAGTGTTTGGTGGTACTCTCCAGTGAAGCCATTTGGTCCTGGGATTTTCTTTGTTGGGAGGTTTTCTTTTTTTTTTTGCGGTACGTGGGCCTCTCACTGTTGTGGCCTCTCCCATTGAGGAGCACAGGCTCCGGACGCACAGGCTCAGCGGCCATGGCTCACGGGCCCAGCCGCTCTGCGGCATATGGGATCTTCCTGGACCAGGGAACAAACCCGTGTCCCCTGCATCGGCAGGCAGACTCTCAACCACTGCGCCACCAGGGAAGCCCTGTTGGGAGGTTTTTGATTACTGATTTGCTCTCCTTATTGGTTCTGTGTCTGTTTAGATATTTTATTTTTTCATGATTCAGTCTTCATAGGTTATATGTCTCTAGAAATTTTTCCATTTTTTCTAGGTTATCCAACTTGTTGGCATAAAATTGTTCATAGTAGTTTCTTATGATCCTTTCTTATTTCTGTGACATCAGTTGTAATATCTTCTCTTTCATTTCTGATTTTTGTTATTTGAGTCTTTTTCTTGGTCTAAAGGTTTGTCAATTTTGTTGATTTTTTAAAAAAAATCAACTCTTAATTTAATTGATTTTCCCTATTGTTTTTCCATTCTATGTTTCATTTATTTCTTCTCTAGTCTTTACTATTTCCTTCTTTTTGCTATATAAATATGTATTTTTAAAAATTAATTATTTATTTTTGGCTGTGTTGGGTCTTCGTTGCTGCATGCAGGCTTTCTCTAGTTGCAGCGAGCGGGGGCTACTCTTTGTTGTGGTGCGCAAGCTTCTCATTGCACTGGCTTCTCTTGTTGCAGAGCACAGGCTCTAGGTAGCTGTGGCTCACGAGCTCTAGAGCGCAGGGTCAGTAGTTGTGGCACACGGGCTTAGTTGCACCAAGGCATGTGGGATCTTCCCGGACCAGGGCTTGAACCTGTATCCCCTGCATTGGTGGGTGGATTCTTAAATACTGTGCTACCAGGGAAGTCCCTAAATATGTATTTTTAAAGTTATATTTAATTATGTATTGGGAAGTGGTACTATAAGTGACTTATTGCCTTTTTTAGTTCTCTCATTAAGATGACGGAGTTAATGAAGGAGATAAAAATCTACCACTACAAGAAAACAGAAAGGTCCACCCTCCATTTCTGAAACTCTGGTTTTATATACACGTAGAACTAATTAAAACTGAGGTACAGAAGCCAACTAGCTCCTCTTATTTATTGCCAACTTGCCAACTATTTCCATAGTTATTTATTGCTACAGATCGTATGTGGAAGCTCTCCTCCTAGCTCCCCTGCCAGCTCATCTGGGTTCTTACTTAGCCATAGTGAAGTTTTGGTAGCTGGAAGGGGCAGGGTGGGTGGGCAGATAAAGTATCAGAGAATATGTGTTAGATGTATTTTTTTTGACTCTCTAAATTCACTTCCACCTTTCTAAAACCTTCTCTAGTCTCTTTTCTTCCCCAGCAGGCTATATTGAAAGCCTCAACATAATCCCTTGAACTCTGGATTTCAGTTGGATTTGGCCAATGAGAGGCACTGGCAAATGAGAGGGCAGGAGCAAATTAAGGCTAGAGTATTATCCTTCCAGTTTCTGCAGGGGTTGTATCCAGATTGGCTGTATTCCTATTCTGAAGATGACGCCTCCTTTGAGGCTTCCTTTTCCATTTATTAAGCACTGTTCCACTTGACATTAAGGCTTGTCATAACAGTTTGCTACTGTACTGCTGACCCCATAATTTTGTGCTGTACCCTGTTCATTTCCCTAAACTCCGCCCACATCACTGGAAATAGTCTTCTTGTCCCTCTCTCTTCAAATTATCTCAGATGAGTACACCATCTGTTTCCTGTAAGTATCCTGACTGATACTAAAAATAGTATCAGGAGTAGCTTTAGGATTCCAGAACTAGGTTGCATATTTGTATGCACAGATAACCTCCTTGCTGGGAGTAAATTGAAGATAGTTACTAAAATGATCATAGGTTGTAGGATGGGATTAAGTTCAGGGAGGGCAAGACTAGGAAATTAAATAGTTGTAGCATTTAATCACTGGAGGGACAGAAGTTATTTTAAGAGTTCTGGGTCATAAGGCTTCTTTTAACAATACTAGAAAATATTCCCAGGGAAAAGGAAACATTTAATTGTGTGAATATTAAGTTCTCTCATTGAGATGAGAAAGGGGATGGCCACTATATTACAACTCTACTCAACAGTGGCCTTGAAATCAGGAGATCAATCTAGTGAGTAGAACTTCAGGCTGGTTGTCCACTTAGCATAGAAGGAGGGATGGCCTGAGGTATAAATTTATACTAATTTATGGTTGTGTAGCCAAGGACTTAGAAAAAGATTTAAAAAAAAAAAGGTAACCAGGAGGATATGTGGATGAAACTCTTAGAACTGGCACATGAAAAGGGTATGTACTTTGGAAGAGGCTCTTTAATCAGCTGGACAAGATGTCCCATCCTGTTAATGTTAGCCAGCCTCTCTCTTTTCTTTTCTAACCACCCTAATTCTTCCTCAATAAGCTCATGTGAAAAGTGGCCATGGTGACAGTAATGGTGAGTTTGCATGAGTGCAGTAACATGGACTTCTTCACACTAAGGACAATCTCTCAACAAGAATATTTACTAGGATATGAGTATTCCTACTGCTGAGTATCCAATTCGTCAGTAGTAGAGGTCAACCCTGAGTTCCCGATATGACACATTCATTGGGAGACAAGCTGTCATCAGGTTGATTACTTTGTTATTAGGTTGGCCCTCTTTTAACATAGAGATTTGTCTTTATAGGGAAAGATACTTATTCTAGGCAGGAATTTTTCTTCTGTACTGTCTTAGTCCATTTGGGCAGCTGTAACAGAAATATTATACACTGGGCTTACAAAAACAGAAATTTACTTCTTGCAGTTCTGTGTGCTGGGAAGTCCAAGATCAAGGTGCTGGCAAATTCAGTGTCTGGTGAGATCTCGCTTCCTGGTGTCCTTGCTTCTCCCTGTGTCTTTACATGGATGAAGGGGCAAAAAGTCTATCTGGGGTCATTAATCACATTCATGCAGACTCTACCCTCATGACCTAATCACCTCCTAAAGGCCCCACTTGCTAATACCATTACATTGATACAAAATAATGTCACAGCTGAGAAAATCCCCCACAAAATTATGGCCTGAGCATTACTGGAGACAAAGGATGTTGAAACTGCAAAAGAACTGTGAGTAAAAAAGGAAAAATCAACAAATCCCAGCAGAGGATCCTTCACATTTCCATCTCACCCTGCCCACTGCAAGGCTTTGTAGTTTGCAAAGGCCAACCAAGAAAAACCACAGGGAAGAAAGAAGACAAAGTTCTATCAAAGCATGATTAGGTATGATCACTAGAAGGGTAATACACACTCAATCTGAGAGTTCAGAGAAGGGACTATAAGAAAAAGATTACCAAGTATATGTGATTTAAAGGGTCACGTACCCAGATACAGTGTTAGTTGTGCAACTTAAAGGGCCAGGCTTATCCTAAAGAATTGGGCACATGATTTAAAGGGGCAGGAATGATTTCAAAAAAGAGAAGAGATTTAGAGTGATGTCTTCTAAATGCATAGCTTCTGTTGGAGAAACAAGTTTAAAAGGAACAGAGAATTACTCTTCGTCACCTGTATGGACAGGGGAAAAGTGGGGAAAGGAAAAAATTTAGTATCCTGCAGGACAAAAGAGAACCACGTAATTGGAGAACTCACAACCACTCAATTTCAGCAAAACAATAACAAATTAACAGAAAATTCTCTTTCTTGCTCTGTTTAATCATGGCTTTGTTTGTATTAAAATATACAAAGTTGAAAATTTTCATTTTCTCTATTAAAGTGTTGAAGACAGTGATGATAATGAACGCTGGCAGCAGAGTTGGTGGATTCATTTTGTTATTATTGCAGTTATTGCATGGTCTACATTAATACCATTTTCATGCTTTCCACACGGTATTCGAGGTGACTATAAAAATATAATTCATTAAATTAAAGGACAGTATATTCTTCATCCCTACCAATTCTCAGAATATGGCTGAACTGCATTTCTTTCTGTGTACATTTCGTTCTGTCATGGACATACAGTGACATGTGCTAGTATTATTTGAACAAATAAAGCCGCATGTAGCCAAGTATTATTTATGTACCAGACTTTCATTAGTGCATATTCTTGCTTCTTGTCATTCCTCTTTAAAAATGCTTTATATCTAAAATTCAGAAGTTTTCTTAAAGAAAGAAGCATATTTAAACCTATTTACCTATCATGATTTAAGTCATGTATTACCCCATAGAATTGTTGTAAGATAGAGTAATAACTATTAAAATTCTTTTGGAAACACTAAAATATACATGTAACGTTAGAGAAATCGAATACTCTCCTAGTGGTAGTACATTTCATTGGCACAAAATATTTTTAGTAATATCAAAGTTTGTGCTTTTATATTTTACGTCTGTGCTGTCAAATACTGTAGTCACCATATGTGGCTATTTAAGTTTTAAATTAAATTAAAAATCCATTTACTCAGTAGTAGGAGCTACATTTCAAGTATTTAACAGCCACGGTACAGCTAATGGCTACAGTGCTGGAGAGTACAGATATGGGAAATTTTCCTTATCACAGAATTTTCTTTAGGACAGCACTGTTTTAGAAGAATGTGCCTTTTAGCTAGATTGACTTTAGCATGTTCAAAAACAGCTCACTTGCCATTTCAAGACAAACTGGGTGTATTGGCATGTGTATGTATGTTTATAATATGTGTTTTAGTTATTTGAACATGTCATAAGATTCTTTTACTTGTTAACATATAGGCACAGTGAGGATAAAAGCCGGAGAACGTAAACAGCCTCATTTGTTGGACAGAGATCAAACAAAAGATCAGGAGTTTGGAGCTAGTATCAAGGATTTATTTGCTACTTTTGGGGTAAAGTAAAATTTTACATAAACAAGCAAATTAAATTGACATGTACAATTCTTTTGTAGTGGATTTAAGACAATAACTATAAAGTATTCAGTTTAAATCTGAGTGGAACTTTTGAAGTCTTAATTAACCTACTCATTTTATAGGTAATGGAAAATAGAACCCATTTCACCTAACTGGCATCACCAAGAACTTGATTAGTGTCAAAGACTGGTACCAAGTATTTTTCTTTCTTCTATTGCTTTTAATTTGACTTTTATATTATATTGAGTTTATTTTCTCCCTGCATAAATAAATAAGCCATTTAATAAGATGACAAAGGGGGCTTCCCTGGTGGTGCAGTGGTTAAGAATCCTCCTGCCAATGCAGAGGACATGGGTTCGATCCCTGGTCTGGGAAGATCCTACATGCCGTGGGGCAACTAAGCCCATGCACCACAACTGCTGAGCCTGCACTTTAGAGCCCGCGAGCCACAACTACTGAAGCCCTTGGGCTTAGAGCCTGTGCTCTGCAACAAGAGAAAGCCACTGCAATGAGAAGCCTGTGCACCGCAATGAAGACCCAACACAGCCAAAAATAAATAAATTAAATAAATAAATTTAAAAAAAAACGACAGAGGTATTAACATTATCTTTTTACTATATTTAAATAACTTAGAAAAGAACTTTAGAAGTTAACAAATCTTCTCACAAACATCTTTTTTTTTTTTTCATTTAGAAATGTTTATCTTTATTTCAGAATGACCTATAGGAAGGACCTTACCCAGATAAAGGTCCTGTCAGCCCTTCTCACAGGTTATGACTGAGTTTTGCTTCTATGGACCCACCAGTCAAAGCAGCAAAACTAATGAACATCTTATTTTATGGAAAATAATCTCATCTCAGTATCAAATGGAGAAGAACTCTTCGTTTTCTGGGTGAGAAACACAGCCTACAGTACAGACATAGTGGGGTTAAAAAAAACCAACTTCTAGTGATTCTTTATTCAATTTGGTTTTTCTTTTCCTATTCATAACTTCATCCTTTATGTTGTCTGAAGAACTGTGTTTCTCACAGGTAGGTTTTATCAAGTCATTTTCCACAGTACTTGGCAGGTGAATTTCACACTCTTTCAATGGGACTTTGAAGACCCTTCACAATACCATCAACTGAATTTTCCTACCTCATCTCAGAAATTTATCCCTATCTCCCCCACTTGCTCTTCCCTGGACATATTGGGTACTTTTATTATTCTCTACCTTTGTAGATGTAAATCTCTCTACTTCAAATGTTCTCTCTCTTCTCCATTTGAGAAAAGCTCTTTGTCAAATCTTACCTTACATTCCTAGGCAAAATGAGTTTCTCTCTCCTTAATGCTTTCATAGATGTTTGTTCAAAATATCATATCATATAAATGTATATATTGGATGTGTTACAGATAGTACTTTTTATTATAATAGTTTAATTTTTCTTAAAATGAATAGATTTGTTGTATAAAATCAGAAATTTTGTTTACTTGTTTTCATTCAAACACGAAAGTGTTTATTTTTTATCAAATCATGAACTCTTCCCAGTAATGGATTATATTTCATTCAGATTTTTATTTAATTTTAATTTTTACAAAATATTTCGTGTGTATATTTTAACAGTACTGAAATAAGTTGGGTATAACTTTTTCACATTGTTAAAAATTAAAATACAGTTGTTAAAATATACTTTTCAGAAAATTTAAACATGATTTTTTTTTTTAAATTATTGCCAGGCAAGAAACAAAAACAAGCCAATTCCAATATTTCTTTCTTGGAAATAGAGTGCTTTGATTGCTAGTGTTAGGATACAAAATAATATAATGTCCAGTTAACAGTCTTAGACTTCTAACACCTGTCTGGGTGGGTAACTAGAAGATATCTTAATCTTTTTAAAAGTTTATTAGAAAGGACTTCCAGAATGTCAGAGTAAGGAGCTTAGAAATTCTTAAGCTCCAAAAAGCAGTAATTGAAACTGGCAAAATTTTCAACAACCATTTCAAAACTCTGGAAATTAGGATTACACTTTGAAAAATCACTGACTTATCAAAGATTTTTCTACTTACCCTAATTCTGAAAGCACAGTTACAGAGCAGGTTCTGTACATGTCGTTGGCTTGTAAACTTAGTTTCTGATAGGTGCCTGTTCTAGGAAGAAGGAAGGTTACACAAACGGTAAATCACCTTGTGATATTCCTAACATACTGCCACAAAGTGGCCAAGAGCAAAACAGTAGTCAAAATGAAGTTTCCTTGCTTTGAGCCCACCTGGACTTTATATAAACAATAATTTGAGGAATTCTCATTTTCATTTATCAAGTACAAATTGGTGTGTAATTTAAATGGAATAACTTGTTACTCTTTTAAAAAGTGAAACTATTTTTTTGTTACGACCTGATAGAACCATACCCATTTAATTTTTAAATGATTACAAGTTAACCGTTGTTGAAGCCCACCATTTAAAATGATTCTTAAATAGTTTTGGGGACGTTTATGTGCCTTAGTTTCTCTTCTATAAAATAATGGTAATAGTAGTGCATATCTTATATACATACTTAGAATTAAACGTATTAATAGATGTAAGGTGCTTAGAACAGTGCCTGGCGCATAGTAGTACAATATAACGGATTGTTATTTTAGTTTTTCTTATTCATCTCTTTTTAATTGTGTAGTGTCACTGTGTTTGGTATTTGTATGGTCAGGCCACTCAAGGTGGCTGTTCTCTGGCTCTCTGTACGTTCCTCTGCTCCATCAGTGCCTGCTTCACCTAAACCCTACTCACCTGACTGACCTTTCTACACACTTGCCCCAGGCCCAGCTAGTGATTATTCTTATCAAAGGGGCGGTGAGGGGTGTTCCGCTCTGCTAGTTTCCATGGTAACCTGGTGAGCCAACCTGACTCCCCCTATAACTGGCAGTCCCCGCCCCTCCTCCCCACCCCCGCACCCCCAGCAAAGCCTGCTGCCATGTCTTGTCTGCTGGTCTGCTGCACACAATGAGATGTCGCTCCAGGACCTTGCCTCAGACATGTAAGCTCCCCCATCCATTAAACCATTGATGTCTCTGTCACTGACTCCAGGCTCTTTCTTCAGTTTTAAAGCTGGGCAGGCACTGGCCTTATAGGCTTGTGGGGTGCAGCGCAACAGTATTAAAGATAAACTAGTAACTAATACCCATGTCTTTATGGAACTTACGGGTCTCAGATTTTTTTTTTTTTTTTTTTTTTTTGTGGTACGCGGGCCTCTCACTGCTGCGGGCTCTCCCGGACGCGCAGGCTCACGGGCCCAGCCGCTCCGCGGCATGTGGGATCCTCCCAGACCGGGGCACAAACCTGTGTCCCCTGCATCGGCAGGCAGACTCTCAACCACTGCGCCACCAGGGAAGCCCGGGTCTCAGATTTAAAACAAACAAACAAACAAACAAAAAACCCCACAGATTAAAAACAACTGATTAACAACTGAGTAGAGAAAATTGTGTGAAACCTGTTTTAGATGAGGGGTAAAGAAGGCTTCACTGAACAGGGAGCATTTAAATGGAGGAACCTAAAGCATGAGAAGGAATTAACCATGTGAAGAATGGTCGTTAAGAAAATTCCAAGCACAAGGTACACATGTGGAAAGACCTTGAGGAAGCAAAGATTTGGGTATGTTCAATTTAGAGAAGACCTCTGTGTTGGAGCATAGTTACTTGGTTGGGAGAGTGATAGAATGATAGGTTGGAGAGACATTCAGACTCATGTCTTTGTGGGACAGGGTAAAAAATTTAGATTTTATTTTTAATGCAGTAGGAAGTCACTAGTTTATTTTAAGTAGGGGAATAATATGAACATAATATAAATTTTGTTTTAGGAACTTTTAAACTTTGTGTAAAAAATGGATTAGAGTGGATTAAGAATTGAAAAGTCAGTACAATTTGAGTGTTGTTTCAGGAAGTTTTCCGTATGTGCCATAAAAAGTTGAATTTTTTATTCAGTTGTAGCATATGAGGACTCAATTTCAGGAGCCAATTAAAGAATCACTTGGCCTTCATAAAGTTCAGGGCTACTGATAATAATTTATGTAGGAAGAAAAAAGTAGACGTTCTAGGAAGCAACATGATCTGAGCTTCTGGAGCCATTACAAAGAAAGAAAAATAAAAAGCCTAAAATATGGGGAAGCAAATGTTCTAAAATCCAGGCACCTTACAGACATGTAATGTTAAGATTCAATAGAAAAGCCCATACATCTAGGCTCTTGCCTTTAACATTATAGGAGGCTTGAGTTTCAGAAAGAAAACAGAGATAACGGGCCTCCAAGATTTTAAAAATTTGCAGTGTTTGCTTTCTTTCATAGTTTAGCACCTGCCAAAGATGAGTTTCTTAGTAGAGCATATCTTTTAAGCCATGTTGGTAAAATTAAAGTAGAGCATGTCTTCCCTGATGATAAAGGGTTAGCCAGTGTTCTCTGGTGGGTTGGTGTTTACTTGTGAGTCAGTCAAGCAATGAAGATTATAAAGGAATTCAAGTAAGCAAGAGCGGATTTGTGCAGTGGGTAATGGTTATAATCTCTCCTCAGGTAAGGGCTAGAGATTCTATGACTTTCTGGTAACGAGTAGAAGGTAGAACTAACTGTGAGTTTATGCTTCTCTGTGGTAGATCTAATAGGCAGAGAGATTTTCCTTGTTAGGGTCTGTTACTTTCACCTAAGCCCAAAAGTCAGGTTGCACACTAGAGACTGACCACCAGAGAGTAGCATCCTATTTTCTTTGGTGAAAAGCCTTAAGAGAGAGCCAGCTGTAGCCTTCTCTTTGTGTCCCACATATGTATTCAAGAGTTAACAAGGCTAATGGTGAATCAGGTCTCCCCTTATCCATAGGTTCTGATCTGTTAGCAGGCCTACCTACTAGTGGGACCACCCAGTGGAGACAGTATATAGCATTTACTGCTGTTGAGACCTTATATAGATACAAGTACTTCTTTGATTCTGAGATACACTTTTTCCCCTTGACATTTTAACATCTTTGAAATTGGGTAGGATCTTAAACTGATGGAATCTTGAAATAGCTGTAAGTCAGAATGTAATTGTGACATAGTAGATGTTGCCTGATATAGCAAACTTGGTCATGACTATTCATATTATTATTACTTTGAGTTATATACATTAGTGGTGCTGTCCATATTGAAAGAAACTGCTCTTTAACTCTTCAAAAAGCTAATGCAATATTTAAGCATTGAATTGTAAAGTTAATATATATGTAGAAAGACAGAAACAGCAACAGGATATAATTTTTGATATTAGTAAAGCAAATACTTGCTGTTGTAGAAATGATCACTAGTTCACATTTTCTTGCAAAGAAATAGTCAAGTGTTTTATGGGACTAAAGTAAAGAATTCCCACAAGTAGAGATAGCTTTATTGTTCTTTTATTGAGATAATCTGCAAAAGGATTGCCTCCCACATGCCAAGTTGTGTAGCTGAGTCAGGAAGACTTGGCATTATTTGTAAATGACCTGGATGATAATGGGTTAATATCTAAAATATATAAATACCTCAGAAAACTCAGAAAAGTTGACATTTTATCTTCTTAATAGATATAATGTATTTCAAAAGCTGGTGAGACTGAAATCTGAGTAACGTAGGACTTTCCGTAAGGAATTGTACCATAATGTGAGTGGTAGTGATTTTTTTTACTTAGAAGTACATAAAATAATGGTGTCTCTTAACAGTAGATGGCGTTGGCATTTTAGATTCAATGAAATATGGTATTTCAACCTTTCTGAGCCTCACTTTCTTCAGCCAAGAAATTGGTACAATAATGGTACCTTCCTCATAGGAATGTAAAGTGTACAGATCAGTGCATAGCCCATAGTAAAATCTCAATAAGTGCATAGATGATATGAATTGAGATATTGAGATATTTCTGATTTTAGATTAAGGAAGGAAAATGCACAAAAAAATTAGGGGAAAACGTCATGACAAGATTTTCCTTTATCTTGCTAAGAGGTGTGGGTTATCAACTATAAAATAAGAAGATTAAAAAGATTGGTGTGAGGAACTTCATTTACTAAAGACCTATTATCTTTCTCCTCTATTAATCCTGTAGTTCAGTACCTCCTGGTTCATGACACTTAGTTGGTATTGTTTGCCTGAAGTTCAGTGACTGTTTAGAGGCTCCTGATATAAGGACTAATGGAAAATCATTCCAGCAAACAGATCATTCCAACCAGTAAAATGTATCACCGTCATTATAAGACTTACTAAAGTTGGTTGAAATACACACTTCCTGATTTTCTACACATAGTTTTTTTTTTTTTAAAGTCGTCTTGTCATGAGTTTTTAATAAAGGGAGCCAGAGAAATGGGTATTTTTAAATGGCTCCCTACTATTACTGTATTTCTTGCTTGGCGTGATATATTTTAGAAAATTCAACAAGTAAGGAAAGAAAAGAGTTTTATTAAAATGTCAGTAAAGATAATTTTTATAGCTTATTATTTTTAGTGAAATGTAGTTGATTTACAATATTATATGGTTTCAAGTGTACAACATAGTGATCTAATACTTTTATAGATTATATGTCATTTGAAGTTATCATAAAATATTGGCTATATTTCCTGTGCTATATAATATATTCTTGTAACTTATTTATTGTATACATAGTAGTTTGTACCTCTTTATTTGCTACCCCCTCCTGCACCTCCCCCTTTCTCCTCCCCGCTGGTAATCACTAGTTTGTTCTATCTGTAAGCCTGTTTCTGTTATGTTATATTCATTTGTTTGTTTTAGTTTTTATATTGCATATGTAAGTGATACCATACAGTGTTTGTCCTTCTCTGTCTGACTTATTTTACTAAGCATAATATCCCCCATGCCCATCCATGTTGTTGCAGAAGGCAAAACTTTGTTCATTTTTATGGCTGAGTAATATTCCATTCTAAGTATATATACCACATCTTCTTTATCCATTCACCTGTTGATGGACACTTAGGTTGCCTCCATATCTTGGCTACTGTAAATAATGCTGTGATGAACATTGAGGTGCATTATCATTCTGAATTAGTGTTTTGGGATTTTTTTGGATATATACCCAGGAGTAGAATTGCTGGATCATATGGTAGTTTTATTTCTAGTTTTTTGAGGAACCTCCATACTGTTTTCCATAGTGCCTGCACCAATTTACATTCCTAATAACAGTGTACTAGGGTTCCCTTTTCTACCCATCCTTGCCAACATTGATTATCTGTGGTCTTTTTGTTAATAGCCTTTCTGTGGTGTGGTTTTGATTTGCATTTCACCGATGATTAGCAATGTTGAGCATCTTTTCATGTACCAATTGGCCATCTGTGTGTCGTCTTTGGAGAAATGTTTATTCAGGTCTTCTGCCCAATTTTTAATTGGGTTATTTGGGGTTTTTTTAATATTGAGTTTTCTGAGGTATTTATATAGCTTGGATATTAACCCCTTATCATCCAGATCATTTGCAGATATTTTCTCCCATTCAGTAGGTTGTCTCTTCATTTTGTCCATGGTTTTCTTTTCTGTGCAAAAGCTTTTAAATTTAATTAGATACCATTTGTTTATTTTTACTTTTGTTTCCTTTGCTTTAGGAGGCAGATCGAAAAAATATTACTGCAATTTATGTCAGAGTGTTTTTTCTCATGATTGCTTTAGCTATTCAGGGTCTTTTGTGGTTTTATATAAATTTTAGGATTATTTGTTCTAGTTCTATGAAAAATGTCCTGGGTATTTTTGTAGGGATTGCCTTAAATTCTGTAGATTGCTTTGGGTAGTATGGACATTTTAACAATATCAATTCTTCCAATCCATGAACATAGGATATCTTTCCATTTTTTTGCATCGTTTTCAATTTTCTTCATCAATTAATCTTATATCCTGTAACTTTACTGAATGCATTTATTAGAACTAACAGTTTTGTGATGAAGACTTTAGGGTTTTATATATGTAGCATCATGTCATCTGAAAATAGGGACAGTTTTATTTCTTCCCTTCTGATTTGGATGCCTTTTATTTCTTTTTCTTGTCTGACTGCTGTGGCTAGGATTTCCAAGTCTGTGATAAATGGAAGTGGAGAGAGTGAGCATCCTTGTCTTTTTCTTGACTTTGGAAGAAAAGCTTTCAGCTTTTCATCGAGTATGATGTTAGCTGTGGGTTTGTCCTAAGTGGCCTTTATTATGTTGAGATAAGTTCCCTCTATACCCACCTTGATGAAACTTTCTCATGAATGGATGTTGAATTTTGTTAAATGATTTTTCTGCATCTATTGAAATGATCACACAATTTTTATGCTGTTTTGCTAATGTGATATATCACATTGATTGATTAGTGGACATTGAACCATTCTTGCATCCCTAGAATAAATCTCACTTGATCATGGTGTATGATCCTTTTTATATAGTGTTGAATTCAATTTGCTAATATTTTGTTGAGGATTTTTGCATCTGTATTCATCAGATATTTTGGCCTGTAATTTTCTTTTTTTGTGTGTCTTTATCTGGTTTTTGTATGAGGGTAGTGGTGGCCTTGTCGAATGAATTTGGGAGTGTTCCCTCCTTAAATTTTTTGAAATAGTTTGAGAAGGATAAGTATTATATCTTCTTTATATGTTCGGTAGAATTCCCCTGTGACGCCATCTGGTCCTAGACTTGTTTGCTGGGAGTTTTTTTTCTTACAAATTCAATTTCACTACTAGTAATCAGTTTGTTCAGATTGTCTGTTTCTTTTTGATTCAGTTTTGAAAATTGTATGTTTCTAGAAATTTATCCATTTCTTCTAGGCTGTCAAATTTGTTGTATTCCCTTATGATTTTTTGTATCTCTGTGATATTGGTTATAATTTTTCCTCCTTCATATCTTATTTTGTTTATTTAGATCCTCTCTCTTTTTTCCTTAATGAGCCTGGCTTAAGGCTTATCAATTTTGTTTATCTTTTCAAAAAAAACAAAACAAAACAGCTCTTGGTTTTGTTGATCTTTTCTATTATTTATTGCTTTCTATTTTATTTATTTCCTCTCTGGTCGTTATTATTTCCTTCCTTCTGCTGACTTTAGGCTTTGTTTGCTCTTCTAATTCCTTTAGGTGGTAGTTTAGGTTGTTTGTTATCGAGATTTTTCTTGTTTCTTCAGGTAGGACTGTATTGCTATAAACTTCCCTCTTAGAACTGCTTTTGTCACATCCCACAGATTTTGGAAATTTGTCTTTTTATTTTCATTTTTCTCAAGGTATTTTCTGATTTCCTCTTGGATTTCTTCATTGGCCCATTGGTTTTGTAGTAGTATTTTGTTGTCTGCACAAGTTTATGTTTTTTCCTGTAATTGTTTTCTAGTTTCATACCACTGTGGTTAGAAAAAATGCTCAATATAATTTCTGTCCTCTTAAACTTGTTGAGACTTGCTTTGTAGTGTACATCTGATCTGACCTGGAGAACAGTCCATTTGCACTTGAAAAGAATGTGTATCTGCTGTTTTGGGATGGAATGTCCTATGGATGTCTATTAAGCCAACTGGACTAATGTGTCATGTAAGACCACCATTTCATATTGATTTTATGTGTGGATGATGTGTCCATTGATGTAAGTGGAGTATTAATGTCCCCTACTATTATTGTATTATTTTTAATTTCTCCCTTTACATCTGTTAGTGTTTGCTTTGTATATTTAGGTGCTCGTCTATTACGTGCATATATGTTAATGAATGTTACATCCTCTTCTTATATTGATCCCTTTGTCATTATATAATGACCTTCTTTGTCTTTTATTATGGACTTTTTTTTTTTTTTTTTTTTTGCGGTACGTGGGTCTCTCACTGCTGTGGCCTCTCCCGTTGTGGAGCACAGGCTCTGGACGCGCAGGCTCAGCGGCCATGGCTCACGGGCCCAGCCACTCCACGGCATGTGGGATCTTCCTGGACTGGGGCACGAGCCCATGTCCCCTGCATCGGCAGGTGGACTCTCAACCACTGCGCCACCAGGGAAGCCCTGGACTTTGTTTTAACATCTATTTTGTCTGATATGAGTATTGTAATCCCAGCTTTCTTTTCATTTCCATTTGCATGAACTATCTTTTTCCATCCCCTCACGTTCAGTCCATGTGTGTCTTTAGGTCTGAAGTGAGTTTCTTCTAAGCAGTATATAGATGGATCTTGTTTTTTCTATCCAATCAGGTAACCTTTATCTTTTGATTGGAGCATTTTCCCAATGACATTTAAAGTGATTATTGATAGGTATGTACTCATTGCCATTTCATTACTTGTTCTGGTTGTTTTTATAATTCTTCTCTGTTCTTCTTATCTTAGTTTTCTCCCTTGTGGTTTTATGATTTTCTTTAGCAGTATACTTGTATTTCTTCCTCTGTAGTTTTTGTACACCTGTTGTAGGTTTTTGATTTGTGGTTACATATGTGTTGACCTATAACACTATCTACTTGTATTAAGCTGTTCTCCATTTACATTCAAACACATTCTAAAAGATCTACATTTTTACTCCCCCATCCATGTTTTGTGTTGTTGATGTCATATTTACATTTCCATATTTATCCCTTAACTCTTTATTGTATTATAGTTGATTTTACAGTTTTTGCCTTTTAATCTTTATACTAGCTTATTTAAGTGGTTGATCCATAGCCTTTACTATATATTTGCCTTTCCTGGTGGGATTTTTCCTTTTTCATAAATTCTTACTTATTGTTATAATCTTTTCTTTTCCACTTAGAGAATACCCTTTAACACTTTGTTTAGGGTCAGTTTAGTATTCATGATTTCTTTTTGTTTTTTTCTGTCTAAAAAGTTCTTTAACTCTCCCCAAATCTGAATGATAACCCTGCTGGGTAGAGTATCCTAGGTTGTAGGTTTTTCCCTTTTAGAAGTTTAAATATATCATGCCACTCCCTTATGGCCTGCAAAGTTTCTACAGAAAAATCACTGATAGATCTGTGGGGGTTCCCTTGTACGTGACTCTTTATTTTTCTCTTGCTGGTCTTTAGAATTGTCTCTTTATCTTTAACTTTTGCCATTTTAATTATTGTATGTCTTGGTGTAGATATCTTTGGGTTCATCTCTTTTGAGGCTCTCTGTGTTTCCTGTACCTGGATATCTGTTTCCTTCTTCAGGTTCAGGATGTTTCCAGCCATAATTTCATCAAATACATTTTCAACCCCTTTCTCTCTCTCTTCTCCTTCTAGGACTCCTATAATGCAAATGATAGTATGCTTGATGAAATCTCAGAGGTCCCTTAAACTGTCCTCATTTTTAAAATTTGTTTTTCTTTTTACTCTTCTGATTGGGTGATTTCCATCATTCTATCTTGTAGATCATTTATGCATTCTTTTGTATCCCCTAGTCTGCTGTTAACTCCTTGTAGTGTGTTTTTCATTTCTGTTCTCATATTCAGCTCTGACTGATTCTTTTTATACTTTCAATTTCCTTGTCAAAATTCTCACTGTGTTCATCTGTTCTTTTCACAAGTTCGGTTAGCATTCTTATTACTAATGCTTTGAAATCTTTATCTGGTAAATTATTTATTTCTGTTTCATTAATTATTTTTTCAGAGTTTTTTCTTGTTATTTCATTTGAAACAAATTCTTTTGTCTTCTCATTTTGTTTAACTTTCTCTTGAATGTCTATGAAATTAGGTAAAACAGTTAACTCTCCCAGTCTTGAAAGGGTGTCCTTGTGTGGGAGCATCCCTGTTCAGTCTGTGTGTTCCCAGTGCCTTTGGGGGGAGAGCTGGATCTAAAGTGTGCATAGGTCATGTATTCCGCCAGGGTGCATCACCTTGGTGGGAGGTGGGGCTGGAGGTAGCATGGCTAGAGCCAGTCAGGGGTGAGCCAGGGCTTCTCCTATGCTCAGTGGCCATCCTCACCCTATCTGGGGTGAGGTTGGGTCCTGAGGTGCTGGAGGAGAAGCCCTGAGAATTGGGTCTGAGCTGGTTCTGTTCCCTGCAGGTGTGTGCTCTCCCCCTTCCCTGCAATGGCACCTTCACCCTAGAGGGTAGTGCTGAAGCAAGAGGGGCCAGAGAAGGTGCCCATTGTGGGACAGGGCATGTGCTAAGGTGGTCTCTGCACATCAGTCAGTGTTCCAGACAGCTCCCGATCTACCAACTTTCATGAGTATCAGTCATGGCTACCCTCACCCTGTTCAGATGCAGTGCCAGGTCCAAGTCGGCTATGTCCTCACCAAGTGTGCACTGTCCAAGACAGTGGTAACCTTTACCCTAGTGGGGAACTGTGCTGGAGCTAAATGGGCTGGGGTACTCGCTGGGGTGGTGACAGGAAACCAGCCAGAGCCCCAGGTAGTTTCAATCTGCTTCCACCATCTTTTCTGGGGAGTGAACAAGCATGTGCACACTCTTTACGAGTAGGGTCTCAGTTTCTTACAGCTCTCATGTAAGTTTCACTGGTTTTCTAACCAGCTATGGGGACTTGTCTTCCCACTATCAAATACCAGGGCTGGGATACTCAATATTTGGTTCAAATTCCTCACTCTCCAGGGAGGCTGTCTGAGCCCATAATAATCTCTCTCCTCTTCTCTGTCCCCTCCTAGGAGTGTAAGTCCCAACCTGATCATTCTCCTCCCTTCCTACTTGATTGTGTGTGGATAGTTCTTTACAGCCTTGGTTGTAGAAGAGTCTTTCTGCCAGTCTCCAGTTGTTTTCAGTGAGAAGTGTTCCACATGTAGATGTATTTTTTGATGTGTTTGTGTCCTCCTGCTCTGCTATCTTGATCTCTTCCCCAATTTTTATACTTTTAAAATACATAAAATAGAAATAAATAAAATAAAAGATAAAAAGCTAGAAAAGAGACAAAATATTTAACATTTTTATAAAGTTATAATGTACATGAGGTGAAAAGTTGTAACTGTAAAAGTAAATGGGATTAAGCTTGAAGAAAAGAAAGTAGAACAGTGAATAAATTTAATATCTATTTAGCTATAGCTTTAAAAATATAATGGACTAGAAACATATTTTAAAACAACAAAAACATAATACTTGGAAGTGAGGGAAATAAATCATGGAAAAGAAAAAAATAATGAAATTAACACTGACTGCAAGCATGTAAGGAATATTTCATAGGGGAAAAGCTCCTTTTAAATGTGTGGAGCAGAGAGATCAACACTTTCACCGTCCTTTTCTTCATCTCATGCTTGTCTCATCCCTTATTACCCAGGAAGACATTTACATACTAGGACTCCAATGAACAAAGAAGTGTCAATGAGTATTATAATATGGAAGAACTTTGTGACTATAAAGGACCAAATGAATATGAGCTATTCTTCATTCCTTGTGTGACTGCTGATAGATGACAGAATATATCAAAGAAGATAGTGTCCAAATTATTTAGATATTTTGGTAGTCAAATATTGGTAGTCAAAATATTGACTTTCCTTTGAAGGCAAATTAATTACTATTGTAGAAGACGTAATCAAATATATCACTTGTGTTTATGTCAGGACATTATATACTGGTTTTAATCTCTGAATTGTCTGCTAGGTTTTACTTAAAATAAATTGGTGTTCATAGAAGCAGAGTAGGTAAGATTCCAGCATGGGAAGCTGAAACATTTTTAAACATGCTATAAGCAAAAAGATAACCATTACTTATTTTCTATGGCAAATTATAGCTGTGTACCATAAAGAATCAAGACCAGAGCAGGTGAGAAGTTAAATAATCAGGTAAGACACTTGAGAAGTTAAAAATTTATTGGTGTCCTCCTCAACTTACGTTTTCCTTCTATTTGTCCATAGACACCAAGGCCTTTTTACTGGCAGGATCAGTGTCTCCCATCATGCAACCTGGATTAGGGTAGGAAGTAGATTAATGCTTCTACCACATGAAAGAAAAAACTTCCAGAATTAATTGCGACATCATATGACCCATCTTCAGGAACTGTTTCCTCTTTGCAACATTCCTCTACAGTGATTTCTTCATTAACATTTGTATCCCACTGCTACTTGATCCCTCTCCTGAACCTCAGCCTACTTTTCTGAGGCCTCTATACCTAATACTTTATATTTTGTTGGTCCTGCTCTTGTTTCAGACTCCAACTAAGTAAGCACATATCGGAGCACCTAACCTAGTTTGAAGTTCCAGACCAGCATGAACCTCCTCTGGTGTAGTAAAGACCCTACTTGTTGACAAACTCCGTGATGGACTAGGGCTAAGATCCACAGTACTGCAAGATCACACAACTGTCTCCTACTGTGCGGAACTAATTCAGTTTTTCCCTTTGTGTATCAACTACTACCAGAATTAAGCCTAATTTTGCTACATGAAACCACTTGGATACCTATTTGTATATCTGGCCTTCTTCTTTGCCTCCTGTATTTTATATCTAAGAAAAGAAATGGGTTGATTTTTTTTAAGCAGGAACACCTGGAAGAGAATCCATGGTATTCTGGGTATTTGCTATGCTCACAGTCCCTTTCTGAATAAAGTGCCCAGAAGTGTTTCCTTGTGCATTAGTTGCCTTGCTCTGTATGATATATTCCAAATGTCCTAGCCAAAAGTAGATCTGGGATCAGCACTTGAGTCCAAGACAGTAATCTTTAGATTTCCCCAAAACCTATTAAATATCATATCTTGAGAACAATGACCAACAGAGACACCTTGCTGTAAACTAACTAATCTAGTCAGTTTCTCTCTCTTGGGGAGTATATACATAGGAGAAGGAACTCAAGCAACATAGCTTTGGTAAATTGACATAGAGAAAATAAATGAGCAAAGGCCATTGAGATAAAGAAGAAAATGGAGAGAGAATAGTAGCCAAAATAGAAGCAGACATAGACACAATAAGCTGACAGAAAGAAACAATATTTGGGCCTTTGAAGCAATCAAGATAAAGCAATGGAACTCCCACTACTGAGCAGACAATATAGGCTGCCATCTTATTCTGAATAATGGTTCTATTTCTTTACGAGATCTGAATTGTTTAGCTACTGAGAGAGTGTGTGGGCTTTCTTACTTTCTGTGTAGCATTATGATAAGTTGCATCAACTGAATTAGCCACTGAGTCTGTTCATTTTAATCCTAAACAGCATAAACACAAAAATTAACTCATGCATTGGTTCTCAGATTAACATCATCATCATCATTTGGGAATTTGTTAAAAATGTAAATTCTTAGGCCCCATTCCAGACCTACTGAACCAGAAACTCTGGAAGTAGGACCTGGCAATACATGTTTTATAACTACCCTCCAAATGATTTAAGGCTAACTAAAGTTTACAAACAACAAATTTAGTAATCTCATGTGATTACTCTTATAAATTATCAAACTGATGCATATTCTTTACTGGGCACCTACTATGTGCCAGAAATTATATAAATTATTGCATATATGCAATTCTCATAATCACCATAAATATAGATATTATCATTCTACTTTACAGATGATGAACCAGTAATTTAAAGAGGATGAGTAACTTTTCCAAAGACATGTGTATCTTTGGACACATACGTACACACACACACACACACACACACACACACACACACACACACACACACATACAGCTGGCCGAATTGAGGTTAAGAATATAAGAATACCTCATGTATTTTACTCTCAGGCCATTGCTCTTTCTACTATTACATAATACTTGCTGAAAATGAGATATGTAGAGATTGTGATTTGCTTATTGTTGCTCCAAAAATCAGTTGCAGAGCCAAGACAAAAAACCATATTTTCTGTTTCTTGTTTTGCTTGTTATATCTAATACAGACTTCCATTTCATACAGCATCATGGAATATTGCTATAACTTTCATTAGAATAAGGACTGTGCTTAATATTCAATTCTCAATAATTATTATGAATAAATCAACATTTGTGAACTAGAAGGACCTATAAAAGAGGTGTAATCCACTAATTGAGCAGTATCTGAATGTGCAACATAAGAAATGTAAAATTAAAAAAATAAAATAAGACTTCATAAGTATCTATTTTTAAAATTAGATAATAAAGTAAAAAGTAATCACAAAACTATAAATAATTCAGAACTACTCAAGAACTTCATGAAAAAATTTAAAACTATGTAACAGTATTAGAGGAGTCTAGGATAAGTTGAGAGATATACAATTTAATGAATAAAATGACAACTTTCATACATGTGATTTCTTTCTCAAATAATCTATGAATTCAATGTGATGTAATCAATACTATGGCAAGAATTTTATTTTTTAGTAAATGACAAATTGATTCTAAAATTATTATGGCAGAATAAGGGCATGAATAGGTAAAACAAAGAGTGTTGATCCTAGTACACATTAAGATAGGCTATAAAGCCTTAGTAGTGAAAAAAAAAAGGTAGCATTTTCTCAGTACAGATAAATAGGCCAGTGGAGCAGAATAAAGAACACAGCTACAGATTAATGTATCTAAGAACTTGTCATATGATGGAAGAGGCACTTCAAGGATAATTGTTCAATAGGTGTGATGGCTAACTTCGTTCTCTATTTGGTAAAATGAAGTTGGCTCTCTACTTCACATTATGCAAAAAGGTGATTTCTAGGTTAATAGAATGTGACTAGAAAAAAAGTTAATGTTTAAAATGAAAGAAATACCTTGTGACATAGAGGTAGGAAAAGGTTAGACAAGATTCCCAATAGCATCAAATATTGGCTTATAATTTATGGATTAGATTACATTAAGTCAAAGATTTCTGTTCAATGAAGGAAGCTATAGACAGTGCTAAAAGGTGGGTGACAGATATCTAAATCCAACAAGAGATTAATATTTAGAATAAACAAGGAATTCTTGGAAAATCTACACAAGAATTTCAGGAAGCCTAATAAACATACAAATAGCCAGTTCATACACACAAAACAGTCCTAAATAGCTAAGAATTATATCAAGAAATGCTCAGTTATATTTGAAATTAGAGAAATACAAAATATAGCATTGTAATAATATACATTCATCAGCATGGAAAAATTTTGAAAACCAGCCAATATAAAAGTGTTTGTGATTATGTGGGGTGTGCCAGTTATCTATTGCTACATGACAAACCTCCCCAAAACTTAGTAGCTTTAAATACTAGAGCATCTGTTTTCCCATGATTCTGTGATTTGTACAGAGCTTACTCTTCTCAGCTCTACTTGTGGTCAGTTGTAGTGAACTAAGTCTGGGGAATGGAGTCATCTGAAGACTTGTTCACTCAGATATTAGCTTTTGATCCTGGCTGTTTGCTGGAATGCCCACACATCGTCTCTCCATCTGGCCTGGGCTTTCTCATAACATGGTAACCAAGTTCCAAGGCCAGAGTCCTGAGTGAGTGAGAGTTCCCAGCAGAAGTCATATTATCCTTTTATGACCCAACCTCAGAAGTCTTGCAGCATTACTTGCTTTGCTGAGGCAGTCGTAAAGCCCTTTCGAAGTTCAATGCCTCTTTCTTGGAGAATAGCAGAGTTCTGGAAGGGGATGTGAAGTCAGAAATATTGTTCTGATGAATTTTAGAATGTATGAGTTGCTACATGAAGAAAATGGAACTATCTTGTATTATGGTGGGACTATAAACTGATAATTCTGGAGAAAAGATTTGGAGAAATAATGGAATGAAGTATACCAAATTCCAATGCCCTAGCAATCCCCTTCTAGGATATATACTTCCAAAGACACTCTATCCTATTTCCTTAAGGGTTGCACAGGGATGTTTAATGTAGCCTTGTTTGTGCCAGTAGGAAGTTGAAGTCAGCCTAAGCATTTAACCCTATGGGAGTGGATAAATATTGTGGAATTACACTATGTAATGTTAAATAGCACTCAGAAGGTGAATTCGATGAATATGCAGAAAATGATTAGATTTTAGAAATTGTGTTTAGGCCTAGAAAAAGAAATTTTAAGTTTGTTAAAAAATATATACAAATACAAAACACAACTAAATAGTTTCAAAGATATATACATATCTAGGAAATACAGAAATTAGTTTGAAGGTTAATGTTTTAGTTCTAGCAGTTCTAGCAAACTGCCAGATCCCCAAATAAAAATTATAGGTGGCATGGAGATCAAATAACAAAAATGGTTAAAACACTACATGTCTTTTATGGTATGTGTATATTGGTGAATTTTAAATTTATATTTCAAGTTTTATATACATATATATGTATTTTCAGTTAAGATTGAGAAAGCTAAACTTTTTATGGATTGGTCATTAACATACGAGTGGGTATATCTATTCCTCTTTACCTAACAAAATAAAATAATTCATATGTAACTTATTTCTATTTCAGATTCTGATCAAGAATCCAATGTTTGTGTACCTATCCCTGTCCAGAGCTTCAGAATATTTAATTATCTTTGGAGCATCTGAATTTTTGCCTCTATACATAGAAAATCAGTTTATATTAACACCCAGTGAAGCAACTACACTTGCAGGTAGACATTTCCATTTGTACTCATTATGAAATTTTTATGTAAAGTTTTCTTATATGCATTTATGAACTATTTCAAATAAGCAGAAAGTAGAAGGAGTAGTAGCATTTGCTTAAACTTTAAATATCTAAGTTCTGCTTGCTGAAATTTTTAAAATATGAGCACTTTGCCATCATTGCATCAGTAGTTTTTAACACATAAAACTTTGTAAGACTTCTTTACCTCTTCTTTATCCCATTTCTCTCCCTCCCCCCGCCTATAGGTAACAACTCTTCTAAAGTTAGAGTTCATCCTTCTCTCACATTTATATATTTTTACCTCTGATGTACCTATGTACATACAATCTGTTTCTAAAATTCATATATCATTTTGTATGTACTCTTCTGTTACTTTCATCTGAAATTATGTTCCTCGGTTCATGTTGATCTCTAGTTAGTGCATTTTACCAGTGCTGTGGGATTCTATTTTATGAATACTGTTTATTTATCCATATCGTATAAAAGGATATGAAGTTGCCCCCAACTTTTTCACTTTTCCAAATAGTACAGTAACAAATAGACTTGTACATGTCTCCTTGTGCACATTTGTAAAAGTTGATCTATATTTAGACATTCAAGAGGCATGGCTATTGTGTACATCAGTTTTACTAGATATTGAGAATTGGCTGTCCAAAAGAGGTTGCAAATGGAATTAAATGTTTTAAGGTTCCAGCATTAATGGAAAGATGGTAAATGTGATCATTTATTTTATGCTATAAAAAGTCAGAGATGCATACTGTAACTTGCAGGTAACCAGTAAAAGAATAGTAAAAAGAATAGTAAATGAGTAGATTTATTTGAAAATTTTTACTAATAATTTAAAAAAATAAGAAAGGAAAAAAAGAAGGAACATAAAACATGTGGGCCAAATAAAAAACAAATGTTAAGGTGTGCAAAAACATTGACTAGCAGCCTATTATTGAGTAGATTTTGTGATAAAGGGCACACCACTGTCGGACTGCACATAGTCCAAAAGCCAAACATGACACAGTTTCAGGGGCCACGACAGATTTTTCCACAGGTATACCACATTGTTTGACACTCTGATTAATTAATAGAGATGGGGACTAAACCCATTCAATTTGTTCATAGAGTATTTAATTAAGGCTCATATCAACAGGACTCCAAAGAACAGGATAAGGCCACTTGCAGTATTGGTCTCAATCATGCTGGCAAATTCCTGGACCAAGCCAGCTGAACAAATTTCTTGGCCCTCAGGGTCTACCTTAGAAAGCAAGATGGCTTTCTCCTAAAGTTTCCATATTGACGTTTCCACTTAGCCTGAGGTATTAATCCAGGCATAGCAGAATGCATTAGCAATTGCATATATTCTACCCTGGCCTGCAAAGATGAAGTTTTGGGCAATTCTGTCATCCATAACAATGCTGATCAGTGACTGAGGCTGACCAGAGTGCTTTCCAGGGATGAGGTGTCATTGATTATTTCAACTAAAATTAGGGACAAATTTTGTACCACCTTTTCTAGTTGGATTACTCTTAGAGTAACAAAGATAACTGCCCTCAGGGTACATATAAATAATGTATCAGTAGTCCCTCTGGAAATCTTCCCTGAGTAACCAAAAGTAAGTACATTTAAAAGAGATTTCCACTGTCATCTGAGGGCTCTGTGATACTGGTGGTGTTTCTTTAATCATGTGAAGATCTCTTGTGACCCACCCCCATGGCTTGAACACACCAATTCCAGTTGACAAGTAAGGCTTGTCAAATGGTTAGTGGTGAGTCTGTTTTGGTTCATCTCAAAATGAGAATATCAGTCCACAGAATCACAAAGTCTCTGTGGGTCAGAGCTTTGGTTGTGACAAGGGGTCAGTAGTAAGCTAAGAGTTGCTTTTAAATGTACCTGTTTCAGGGAGTCGGTGAGTCCTATACAACCAACGATGCTTCTGAGTGGGGACTTCCTCCCTTCTCTGTAGGCTCCAGCAAACAAAATCATCAGTCATGGAGGCTTGTAGCTCAAATAGGTTATTAGGTTTGTGGTACCTCAAAGTAGAGAGCATACCACAGCTTGCGGATTAGCATCCAGTGTAGGCCTGTGGGTTAGCTGTTATACAAGACAAAAGAGAATGCCCAAGTGAATCGGCTACTGTCTCTAATATTCAAGAATCCAAAGTGATGCTAGGCTGGCTTTTGGTTGGGGGAAGGGAGACAATTTTTCCTTAACCTCCAGAGTGATAGAGCATTGTGGTTTTGTCTGCAGAATCCCCCCAAAACGCGAAGAGCAGACTTCCGGATTTTGTTAGGCTTGATCAGTCACCGTTGCTGGTGATGGTGTGCTAATACCAGAGTCAGAGCCATTGAGTCAGGCTTCTGACCCTACAGCCAACTGAATAACGTCTATCACTGAAAGCTTTGGGCATCATACTGTAGTGGTAGTCACAATAAATCCTGACCTGCCCCCTTGTAGTAAATGGAAGAGGAATTTAGGTACTCCTGAGGGAATACTGCAAATGTATATTTGTGGCCTGGTAGCATGAATGAGAATTAGTCTTTTTGTTTGGGTGCTAGACGGATGCAAAAGAAGACTTCGGCAATGTCCAGGACAGTGTATCCAGTGCCATCGGTCTGTGCCAAAAATTTAGTTACATCACAGTGTATGGAACGTCCAGGGCTGTAGGAACAATGGAATTCAATTGGTGATTAATCCACTGTAAACCTCAAGCCCCTGGTAATTTTTTTCACTGAACATAAGGTCTGTTGAATTGAGATACTGCAATTCTTACTACTTCTGCTTCATGTGAGTCCATAATGAGAGCTGGGACTTTACTTTTTCCTCCTGAGATTCTATGTTGTTCCTGTTGGACCATACTTGAGGAGCAAAGGTAACAATTTATGTGTTCCAGTATCACTTTTGGAATTTAGAGCATATACAGTACAAGCCTAAAATAGGTAAAAAATAACTACCTATTTTATATTTTGAAATTGGAGCCACAGCATTAGTATAGTGAAGCCACAACAAAAGTGCTCTAAAAGGGGATCTATCTTGTTTATCCAAGCATGTTCACTATAGAAATATCCTAGAAAATATGAAACAAAAAGCAGTCAGTACTTCTACTTGTAGGATATACAGCATCAGAGGGTAGTGGAGAATTGTTGCCCAATAAATAGAGTAGTAGTTATAGTACATTTAAATAAAGACAAATCTTGACCTCTACCTCACTACATACATAGATACCAATTCTAGATGGATTGCAGATCTCAATGTGTATGGTAAAACAATAAAACTTTTTAGAATAAGGCATAGGAAAATATCTTCATGGCTTGGAGAAGACAAAGATTTATTAAACAGGACACAAATTACATAGCCATAAAGAAAAAAAAAAGTGCTGTTACATTAAAATTAAGAACTTCTGTTCATCAAATGTCAGCATGAAGAGTGAAAATGCATGCAAAACAACCTTTTCAATAGAAATATTCTACAAAGTGTTTGTGTCCAGAATATGTAAAAAATCTGACAATAATAAAAAGGCAGATAATCCAATAAAGATGGACAAAAGACTTGAACAGACATTATATAAAAGATTATATCAATTGGCCAATATCCATGTGAAAATGTGCTCACCTTCAGTGGTTTTTCAGGGAAATGCATATTAAAATCACAATGCAATACTATTACCCATTCACCAGAATTGCTAAAATGAAAAAGAAAGATGTATGTTGGCATGGATGTGGAGCAATTGACATATTATCCACTACTGGTGAGAATGTAAATTGGTTTATCATTTTATAAATCTGTTTGGCAGTATCATAAAAATCTGAACCTATACATATTCCCTGACCCAGGAATTCAACTCCTAGTTATATACCCAACATAAATTCTTCTCTTAAGAATATACCCAACAGAATGCAAACATTTACCAAAGGACATATACATGAATTTTTAAAGTAGCAGCACAATTTGCAGCATCACAGTGAATAAATAAGTTGTATGCATATACTAGAATGCTATTCAGCAATGAGAAGGCATGAACTATTGTTATATACAAAAACATGGGTGGATTTTTCAAACATCATGTCCAATAAAAGAAGCCATAATGTATGCATACTTTATGATTCATATTTTATAAAATCCTATAGGTGCACGAAAGAGCCTCTGGCCTTCTGGTAATGTTTGATTTTTTTACTTGGGTGTGGTTACGTAGTTATGTTCACTTTGGAAATTCATCAAATGTGTAATATTGATTTGTATATTTTTCTGTACAGCAATAAAGTATTTACATAAGAAGCTAATTGGAAGTTCTGTGCTTTGCAGTTGAATTTTCAACTGTTTTATGTCCTTTTAGGGTAGTCTTTCAAGGACCCAGCTATTTAATTTTTGAACTCCCAGTGTCCAGTATTTTCTTATTGCCTAAGGCAATAAGCCTGACAGCCAATACTTTCTCTGAGTTGTGTTTTCAGTTTTCTGCTCACAGATGTAATTGGTTTTCTTAACTCTATAGTTGTTGGGTTCAAACTGAATAAACCTAGGGTTCTCTGGCATTGTGGGTAGGGATAGGAATTGGGGATCAAACATTTTATATAGACGGCCATCCAATCCTCTTGTTTTTTAAGTCTACCTCACTCTTGCTTTCAGTCATACCTACTGCCCTTAATTTCTGAGATTATGAGGTAAAATGTGGTTTACTACTTCTTGACTTCTTAACTGCAGCCTTGTTGCTCACCCTCTGATTCTCTTCCAATTCCTATAATTTTCTTAATAAACATTACCACTACAGTATTTGTACTTTTTTGCTTTCTAATAAATGAATTTGTCTGTAAATTCTACCTTTTAACAAATACTCATATAATGTTTGCTATGTGATTATACACTGTTCTAAGCACTTAAATATTAACTCATTTAGTTCTCCTTACAAGTTATAATGGAGGTATCGTTAGTTATAGATTTTTAGTAGCATCTTGTACATTTAGATGTATTTAATTTGTATTGTTGTTGAGTTCTAAGCATTTTTAATTCTCATCAGCGTATTTTTACTTAAGCCATGAATTATTGAAAAGAGATTTTTAGTTTGTAGAAATAGGCTCTTCTCTTTTGAAATAACTGCTTGTTCAAATCAATTAATACTTTCCAAATCTTTAATAGTGTTGTAAGCTAAGTCTCTGTCTCTGAGAAAGCTGAGTTAGAACACTTTGTTTATAGATTTTTAATTTTCTTGAAATCTAGGCAGTGTTTACATAATTTGTTTTATGCATTGTCATTAGGTATATACATGTTCATGATCTACATTTTCATGGTACATATATTTTCACTGCTTTATTTTCAAGCTTTCCTTTTTTAAAAATATCAAATTTGATACTCTATCTTTTTAATAGTTGTTTTGTCCATTTATCATTATTGTAAATTCTGACATATTTAAGTAATTTTTAACTTTTTAATTGTATATTTTGTTTATTACACTTCTCTTTTGCTTCTTTTTTCCCCCCACTATTCTGTCCTCTCTCAATGGACTCATTTTTTATTCATTTTATCCCTCTCGGTTGGTTTAGGAAATTTTCACTACTCACTTTCAGTTTACTAACCCCACTCCTCAGGATTGTGTATGTGTGTTTGGTCTAGGTTATTTTATCTTTTTAAAAAATTAGCTATAATTATAATTCTTTTGCAAGTTACAGGCTCTCTGGCAGCTTTTACAATTTACACTTTAATCTTGATGTTATGAAGTTTCCTTACCTTATGTGATTTAATATTTATTTATTTTTACTCTTTCTCAGTAATTGGAGTGTACTTTTATTCCCAGGACTAATATTTCTTTTCTTTTCTTTTTTTTTTTTTGCGGTACGCTTGCCTCTCACTGTTGTGGCCTCTCCCGTTGCGGAGCACAGGCTCCGGATGCGCAGGCCCAGCAGCCATGGCTCACGGGCCCAGCTGCTCCGTGGCATGTGGGATCTTCCCAGACCGGGGCACGAACCTGTGTCCCCTGCATCGGCAGGCGGACTCTCTCGCCACCAGGGAAACCCATATTTCTTTAATTATTGAAATTTCTCATTCTTAGCTACAAATTTTCAAATGTTGTTCCTCTGGTATGCCTTTTATTGTATTTCTCACAACTGCTATAAAACATTTTGTGGAGCCTCTTATTCTAGGTCCTTTAGGCCTATAGCTTCAGCCCCACTCACAAATTTGTATTTCTCTTAGGGTTCAGGGTTTGTTCAGGTATTTATTAATATCATGCCTTGAAGTTTTGTCTCGGTCTCTTAGTTAAATTTATGTTTGCTCTATGTTTAGAGCAGAGGGGATTACCTCAAAGTATGAATTTCTGTACTATCTTTAGCTGACTATTTTTAACTGTGTTTTCTCTTCCTCCTTTCTTTTAGGACTTGTTTTAATTCCAGGAGGTGCTCTTGGCCAGATTCTGGGAGGTATCATTATTTCCAAGTTACAAATGTCTTGTAAAGGCCTTATGAGATTTGTAATGGTTACATCTGCTGTAACACTTGTTCTGCTTGCATTTGTAAGTTTTGTACACTGTGATTCAATACCATTTGCTGGGATCACTGAAGATTATGGCGGGTAAATATAATTTTATATATATGAGATTTTTATATCTAATCCCAACAATATATTTCTTTGTCGATTAATAATTATTTATCCAGTAAGCCTAATATGCTCATATCATTCTTGGCATTATTGAACATGTAAAAGAAACATAAGGCATAGTTTCACCTTTCACTTTAAGGGCAGAAATATCATAATGATAGCTTGTAGTATGACTGCTTATGCATTCATTCTAAAGAAAAAAAAACATACTGAAATTAATCAGAACCCAGAAGTAGAAATCTATATTAAAGTGAGTAGCAACTAAGAGACCATACTGTTTGTACAAAGCCAGTCTTACCTTTGTTTTTGAATTGGTATGTCTGCCTTCTTATCAAAGAATGGAACTGAAGACATCTGAAAGTATGCATCAGTAATGTCTCCTTTTGGTTAAACATGCAGAAATTCAAAGAACTGGGCAGAGATTGATGTTAAAGAAGAGAAACAGAACTGGAATTGGAAACCAAAGGACTAAGCAAGTAAAATAAGTAAAGAAAACAAGACTTACACTTGAGCTACAATGAAGTGGCTTATGGCAGACCAATGCTCCCACTGAGAACACCTAGAAAAGCTGAATAACATTTTAAAAATGTGTTTAAAGGCATCAGACAGTTGTTTAGGCAACTAGGAATTTAAAGACCAAAATCCTGGAGAAAGGCAAACCTTGTGAGGAGAGGAAATCTTCTGCAGTTGCATTTTACCCTGAGTATATTTACTATTTCTGGACATTGGCAAGAAGCTGGCAATTCTGGCAAAGTGGGCAAAACGCATCTAATAAGATGACAGAAAACTGGCACAGATTTTTGACTGACCTTTGAGCCTAAAGAGACAAAAATTAGGACATTAAAAAGAATACCAGATGAAAATATAAACTACACAAAGCAAAGAAGAGCAAAGGAAATTGTAACTAGGTAGATCATTTTTTCTTATTTAAATCTCTTTAAAAACAATTGTTTAAAACAGATTAACATGCAATATGGGTTTACATGAAGTGCTGTCATGTGTTGGTAGCCTGTATTAAGTCAAAATGTATAGTGTAAACCCTGAAGCAACCACTAAAAAACAATGAGTCATAGCTAATAAGCCAACACAGGAGTTAAAATAGAATTTTCCAAAACTGTTTGATCTCAAAGTAGGCAGAAAAGTAGAAAAAGAGAACAAAGAAGAGATAGAATAAATAGAAAACAAATAGAAAGAGGATATATTCAAACCTGACCACATTAGTAATCACATTAAATGCAAATGGTTGTAGTATCTCAGTTAAAAGGCAGATAATCTTCAGTTTAATTTCAAAAAAGCAAGACTATATGCTTCATGAAAGAAATGCATTCAAATACAGACACAAGTAGATTATGTATAAAAGGATGGGAAAAGATATAACATGTTAACAGTAGTCAAAAGAAAGCTCATATCAGTGACCAAGTAGATTTGAGAGCAAACAATATTAGCAGGAAAAAATAATGTCATTATGTACTATAAATTGGCCAATTCATCAAAAATTAATAACAATCCTAAATGATTCTGCACCTAATGAAAGAGCTTTAAAATATGTGGAGCAAAAACTTATACACTGCAAGGAGAAATGTAGAAATTCACAAGTGTAGTCAGCTATTTCAGTATTCCTCTCTTAGTAGAAGTAGGAAAAAAAAAAACAACAGTGATGATAAAAAAGATTTGAATAACACTGTCAACCAACTTGACCTAATTGACATTTATAGAACATTTCAATGTAACAAAGCAAAATATGCTTTCTTTTCAAGAGTGCCTAAAATAGGGGCTTCCCTGGTGGCGCAGTGGTTGAGAGTCCGCCTGCCAATGCAGGGGACATGGGTTCATGCCCCAGTCTGGGAAAGATCCCACATGCCGCGGAGCGGCTGGGCCCGTGAGCCATGGCCGCTGAGCTTGTGCGTCCAGAGCCTGTGCTCTGCAACAGGAGAGGCCCCAAAAGTGAGAGGCCCATGTATGGCAAAAAGACAAACAAAAAAAAGAATGCATAAAATACTTACCAAAATAGACCATATTCTATGAAACAAAACTCAGTAAATTTAAAGGATCAAATAATAAAATGGAAGTAAAATTTCTGACTATGATGGAATTAAATTAGAAATAATAAAAAAAGATTTCTGAAAAAGCCCCAGATATCTGGAAACTGAAAAAAACCTTCTACATAAACTTTGGGTCAAATAATTTCTCCTAAAGGGAAATTGTAAAATATTTTGAAGTGAATGAAAATGTAAACACATTAAAAAATTTGTGGGAGGCTGTTAAAGCAGTATGTAGGGCAAAATGTATAGCATTAAAAGTCTGTATTAGAAAAGAAAAATGTCTCAAACCAGTGACATTTGTTTCTACCTAAAAAACTATAAACATCAAAGCAGACTGATTGTAAGTTAAGTAGAACAAAGCATGCAATTGAGATCAGAATAGAAATCAGTGGAGTAGAAATGAGAAAAATAATGGAGAAAATCAGTAAAATCGCAGGTGTTATTTTGAGAAAATTGATGAAATTGCTAAACCACTACAGAGAGAAAATTACCAAAATCAGAAGTTAGAGATCTGTTGTTAGTATAGGTTCTACTCATATAAAAAGGTAATAGGTTAATATTATGAACAACTTTATGCCCATAAATTTAACAACTACCATGAAATGGGTAAAACCTTTGAAAGACAAAAAACTCACTTAAGAAGAAATAGCTAATTTTTATATCTAGCAAATAAATCAAATTTGTAGTTAAACACTTTCCCACAAAGAAAACTCCAGGCCCAAATGTTTTCATTGGGGAATTCTACCAAACATTTAAAAAATATCTGTTCTTACACAAATTCTTCTAGAAAATTGAAAAGGAATGGATACTCCCTAACTCATTCTATGAGACCTGCATTATCCTGATCTCAAAACCAGACCAAGACATTGTAAGAAAGGAAAACTATAGACCTATATCACTCATGAGTATAGATGCAAAAATTCTTAACAGAACTTTAATAAATGGAATCAAATAGTATATTAAAAGGAAACTAAATTATGATCAAACAAGATTCATATAGAGATGCAAGGATAGTTTAATAGTTGAAAATCGATTGATACATAATCTACCATATAAATAAACTAAAAATGAAAAAAATTTATAATCTCAATAGATGTCAAAAATGCTTGATAAAGTGCAACATCTATTCCTGATGAAGTACAAAACTAATAATGGAAGGGATTCTATGAAAATGTACAGCTAACATCATACTTAGTGATGATTATAGACTGAATGTTTGTGTTTCCCCCTCCTTCCAGATTCATATGTTGAAGCCCTAATCCCCAATATGATAGTATTATGAGATGGAACCTTTAAGAGATAATTAGGGTTAGGTAAGATCATGAGGGTGGACACCCCATGATGGGATTAATGTCCTTCTAAGAAGAGGAAGAGGCTAAAGCTTTCCCTCTATCGACTGTGTGAGGATAACAATGAGGAAGGTGATGTTCTGCAATCCAGGAAGACAGCCCACACCAGACACCAAATCTGCCTACACCTTGACCTGGACATAGTTTCCAGAACAGTGAGATAAATGTCTGTTGTTTAAGCCACACAATCTATGATATTTTATTATAGTGGCTTGAGCAGACTAAGACGATGAAACATTGACTAACCAGGAATACAAGGATATCTGTTTTTAGTATTTCTATATTAACATTGTTCTAAAGGTTCTAGCCATACAATAATGTAAGAAAAATAAACAAAAGACATTACAATAGCAAAAGTAGAAGCAAAACTGTGTTTATTTGAAGTAAACACCATTGTCTATATAGAAAATCCAAAAAACACTATAACTAATAAAATGAGTTTAGCAAGTTTGTAAGATCAAATCAACCTACAATAATCTATGGTATTTCTATATGCTAACTACAAATGCAGAAATCAATATTAAAAATAATATTGTTAATTCCCATAAGGCTATCAACTGACTTTTCAGCAGAAACTCTGTAGTCCAGAAGGGAGTGTCATAATGTATTTAAAGTGATGAAAGGGAAAAAACTTATAAACAAGAATACTCTACCAAGCAAGCCTTTTATTCAGATTTGATGGAGAGATAAAAAGTTAGATAAGGGCTTCCCTGGTGGCACAGTGGTTGAGAGTCCGCCTGCCAATGCAGGGGACATGGGTTCGTGCCCCAGTCTGGGAAAGATCCCACATGCCGTGGAATGGCTGGGCCTGTGAGCCATGGCCGCTGAACCTGCATGTCCGGAGCCTGTGCTCTGCAACGGGAGAGGCCACAACAGTGAGAGGCCCACATACTGCAAAAAAAAAAAAAAAAAGAAGAAGAAGCAAAAGCTAAAATTCTTCAGCACAACCAAACCAGCTTTACAAGAAATATTAAAAGGAATTCTCTGACTGAAAAAGAAAAGGCCATTACTACAAACATGAAAATTATAGAAGGAAAAACTCATTGGTAACAGCAATATGAAGGCAAGACAGTAAATCAACCACATATAAAGTTAGTATGAAGACTAAAAGACAGAAGTAGTAAAATTATATCTATCTACAATAAGTAGTTAACGGATACAAAAAAAGATGTAAACTAGGTCAAAAACAGATGTGGGTGGAGCAAAAATGCAGGATTGTTAAAATGTGTTTGAACTTAGATAACTAACTTAAAATGATTGTGTGTGTGTGTGTGTGTGTGTGTGTGTGTGTACCTACATCACGGTAAAATCTATTACACACTGAGAAAAAAAGGAATCGAGACATAACGTTAAAGATAGCCATCAAATGATAGTCATCAAATCATAAGGGAAGAGAACAAAGGAAGAGAAAGGAAAAAGAAAACACCTATAAAAACAACCCCCAGGGAGGAGCTTCAAGATGGCAGAAGAAGAAGACGTGGAGATCACCTTCCTCCCCACAGAAACATCAGAAATACATCTACATGTGGAACAACTCCTACAGAACACCTACTGAATGCTGGGAGAAGACCTCAGACCTCCCAAAAGGCAAGAAACTCCCCATGTACCTGGGTAGGGCAAAAAAAAAGAAAAAGCAGAGACAAAAGAATACGGACAGGACCTGCACCAGTGGAAGGGAGCTGTGAAGGAGGAAAGGTTTCCACACACTAGGAAGCCCCTTCACAGGCGGAGACTGCGGTTGGTGGAGGGAGGAAGCTTCGGGGCCGCAGAGGAGAGAGCCGCAACGGGTGTGGAGGGCAAAGCAGAGCGACTCCAGCACAGAGCATCGGTGCCAACCAGCATTCACCAGCCTGAGAGGTTTGTCTGCTCACCCGCTGGTGCGGGCCGGGACTGGGAGCTGAGGCTTGGGCTTCAGTCAGATCGCAGGGAGAGGACTGGGGTTGGCTGCATGAACACGGCCAGAAGGGGGCTAGTGCACCCCAGCTAGCCGGGAGGGAGTCCAGGAAAAGGTCTGGAACTGGCAAAGAGGCAAGAGACTTTTTCTTGCCTCTTTGTGTCCTGGTGTGTGAGGAGAGGACATTAAGAGTGCTGCTAAAAGGAGCTCCAGAGACGGGCGTGAGCTGTGGCTATCAGCACGGACCCCAGAGACAGGCATGAGATACTAAGGCTACTGCTGCAGCCACCAAGAAGCCTGTGTGCAAGCACAGGTCAGTATCCACACCTCCCATCCTGGGAGTTTGTGCAGCCTGCCACTGCCAGGATCCTGTGATCCAGGGACAACTTCCCCGGGTGAACAGACAGCGCGCCTCAGGCTGGTGCAAGGTCATGCTGACCTCTGCCACCACAGGCTCGCCCTGCATTCCCTACCCATCCCTCACCCCAGCCTGAGTGAGCCAGAGTCCCCTAATCAGCTGCTCCTTTAACTCCGTCCTGTCTGAGCAAAGAACAGATGCCTTCAGGCGACCTACACGCAGAGGCAGGGCCAAACCCAAAGCTGAATCCCAGGAGATATGCGAACAAAGAAGAGAAAGGGAAATCTCTCCCAGCAGCCTCGGGAGCAGCGGATAAAATCTCCACAGTCAACTTGATTTATCCTGCATCTGTGGAATACCTGAATAGACAACGAATCATCCCAAATTGAGGAGGCGGACTTTGGGAGCAAAGATATATATATAGATAGATACATAGATAGATAGATTTTTTTCCCTTGTTCTCTTTTCATGAGGGTGTATGCATATGCTTCTGTGTGAGATTTTGCCTGTATAGCTTTGCTTTTACCATTTGTCCTAGGGTTCTGTCTGTCCTTTTATTTTTTTAGTATAGCTTTCAGTGCTTGTTATCATTGGTGGATTTGTGTTTTGGTTTGGATGTTCTTTCTTTCCTTTTTTTAACTTTACTTAAAAAAATTTTTTTAATATTTTTTGTTTTCTATTTTAATAACTTTTAAATTTTATTTTATCTTCTTCCTTTCTTTCTTTTCTTCTCCTTTTTATTCTGAGCTGTGTGGATGACACACTCTTGGTGCTCCAGCCAGGTGTCAGGGCTTTGCCTCTGAGGTGGGAGACCCAAGTTCAAACATTGGTCGACCAGAGACCTCCCAGCTCCACATAATATCAAACGGCGAAAATCTCCGAGATATCTCCATCTCAACGCCAAGGCCCAGCTCTACTCAATGACCAGCAAGCTTCACTGCTGGACACCCTATGTCAAACAACTAGCAAGAGAGGAACACAACCCCATCCATTAGCACAGAGGCTGCCTGAAATCATAATAAGGTCACAGATACCCCAAAACACACCACCAAACGTGGACCTACCCACAAGAAAGAAAAGATTCAGCCTCATCCACCAGAACACAGACACTAGTCCCGTCAACGAGGAAGCCTACACAACCCACTGAACCAACCTTAGCCACTGGGGAACGACACGAAAAACAATGGGAATTATGAACCTGCGGCCTGCGAAAAGGAGACCCCAAACACAGTAAGTTAAGCAAAATGAGAAGACAGAGAAATATACAGCAGATGAAGGAGCAAGGTAAAAGCAACAGACCGAACAAATGAAGAGGAAATAGGCAGTGTATCTGAAAAAGGATTCAGAATAATGATAGTAAAGATGATTCACAATTCTGGAAATAGAATAGAGAAAATACAAGAAATGTTTAACAAGGACTTAGAGGAACTAAAGAGCAAACAATCATGAACAACACAATAAATGATATTAAAAATTCTCTAGAAGGAATCAACAGCAGAATAACTGAGGCAAAAGAAAGGATAAGTGACATGGAAGATAAAATAGTGGAAATAAATACTGCACAGCAGAATAAAGAAAAAAGAATGAAAAGAACTGAGGACAGTCTCAGAAACTTCAGGGACAATATTAAATGCACCAACATTCGAATTATAGGGGTCCCAGAAGAAGAGAAAAAGAAAGGGACTGTGAAAATATTTGAAGAGATTATAGTTGAAAGCTTCCCTAATATGGGAAAGGAAATAGTTAAGTTCAGGAATCACTGAGAGTCCCATACAGGATAAATCCAAGGAGAAACACACCAAGACACATATTAATCAAACTATCAGAAGTTAAATACAAGGAGAAAATATTAAAAGCAGCAAGGGAAAAACAACGAATAACATACAAGGGAATCCCCATAAGGTTAACAACTGATCTTTCAGCAGAAACTCTGCAAGCCAGAAGGAAGTGGCAGGACATATTTAAAGTGGTGAAGGAGAAAAATCTACAACCAACATTACCCAGCAGGGATCTCATTAAGATTCAATGGAGAAGTTAAAACCTTTACAGACAAACAAGACTAAGGGAATTCAGCACAACCATACCAGCTTTACAACACATGTAAAGGAACTACTCTAGGTAGGAAACACAAGAGAAGGAAAAGACCTACAATAACAAACCCAAAACAATTAAGAAAATGGTAATAGGAACATACATTTCGATAATTACCTTAAATGTAAATGGATGAAATGCTCCAAGCAAAAGACATAGACTGGCTGAATGGATACAAAAACAAGACCCGTATATATGCTGTCTACAAGAGACTCACTTCAGACCTAGGGACACATACAGACTGAAAGTGAGGGGATGAAAAAAAGATATTCCATACAAATGGAAATCAAAAGAAAGCTGGAGTAGCAATTCTCATGTCACACAAAATGGAGTTTAAAACAAAGACTATTACAAGAGACAAAGAAGGACACTACATAATGATCAAGGGATCAATCCAAGAAGAAGATAGAGCAACTGTAAACATTTATGCACCCAAAATAGGAGCACCTCAATACATAAGGCAGATTCTAACAGCCATGAAAGGAGAAATCAACAGTAACACAATCGTAGTAGGGGACTTTAACACCCCACTTTCACCAATGGACAGATCATCCAAAATGAAAATAAATAAGGAAACACAAGCTTTAAATGATACATTAAACAAAATGGACTGAAGTGATATTTATAGGACATTCTATCCAAAAACAACAGAATACACTTTCTTCTCAAGTGCTCATGGAACATTCTCCAGGAGAGATCAATCCTTGGGTCACAAATCAAGCCATGGTAAATTTAAGAAAATTGAAATCGTATCAAGTATCTTTTCTGACCACAGCGCTATGAGACTATAAATTACAGGAAAAAATCTGTAAAAAAATACAGACACCTGGAGGCTAAACAATACACTATTAATAACCAAGAGATCACTGAAGAAATCAAAGAGGAAATAAAAAAATACCTTGAAACAAACGACGATGAAAAGACGATAACTGAAAACCCATGGGATGAAGCAAAAGCAGTTCTAAGAGGGAAGTTTATAGCAATACAATCCTACCTTAAGAAACAGGAAACATCTCGAATAAACCACCTAACCTTGCACCTAAAGCAATTAGAGAAAGAAGAACAAAAATACCCCAAATTTAGCAGAAGGAAAGAAATCATAAAAATAGGATCAGAAATAAATGAAAAAGAAATGAAGGCAACGATGGCAAAGATCAATAAAACTAAAAGCTGGTTCTTTGAAAAGATAAACAAAATTGATAAACCATTAGCCAGACTCATCAACAAAAAAAGGGAGAAGACTCAATAGAATTAGAAAAGAAAAAGGAGAAGTAACAACTGACACTTCACAAATAAAAAAGATCATGAGAGATTACTACAAGCAGCTCTATGCCAATAATTGGACAACCTAGAAGAAATGGACAAATTCTTAGAAATGCAAAACCTGGCAAGACTGAATCAGGAAGAAATAGAAAATATGAACAGACCAATCACAAGCACTGAAATTGAAACTCTGATTAAAAATCTTCCAACAAACAAAAGCCCAGCACCAAATGGCTTCACAGGCGAATTCTATCAAACATTTAGAGAAGAGCTAACACCTATCCTTCTCAAACTCTTCCAAAATATAGCAGAGGGAGGAAAACTCCCAAACTCATTCTATGAGGCCACCATCACCCTGATACCAAAACCAGACAAGGATGTCACACAGAAAGAAAACTACAGGACAATATCACTGATGAACATAGATGCAAAAATCCTCAACAAAATACTAGCAAACAGAATCCAACAGCACATTAAAAGGATCATACACCATGATCAAGTGGGGTTTATTCCAGGAATGCAAGGATTCTTCAATATACGGAAATCAATCAACGTGATACACCATATTAACAAATTAAAGGAGAAAACCCATATGATCATCTCAATAGGTGCAGAGAAATCTTTCAACAAAATTCAACAGCGTTTATGTTAAAAAAAAACCCAGAAAGTAGGCATAGAGGGAACTTTCCTCAACAAAATAAAGGCCATATATGACAAACCCACAGCCGACATCGTCCTCAATGGTGAAAAACTGAAAGCATTTCCCCTAAGATCTGAAACAAGACAAGGTTGCCCACTCTCACCACTCTTATTCAACATAGTTTTGGAAGTTTTAGCCACAGCAATCGGAGAAGAAAAGGAAATAAAAGGAATCCAAATCGGAAAAGAAGAAGTAAAGCTGTCACTGTTTGCAGATGACATGATACTATACATAGAGAATCCTAAAGATGCTACCAGAAAACTAGTAGAGCTAATCAATGAATTTGGTAAAGTTGCAGGGTACAAAATTAATGCACAGAAATCTCTGTCATTCCTATACACTAATGATGAAAAATTTGAAAGTGAAATCAAGAAAACGCTCCCATTTACCATTGCAACAAAAAGAAAATATCTAGGGTTAAACCTACCTAAGGAGACAAAAGACCTGTATGCAGAAAATTATAAGACTCTGATGAAAGAAATTAAAGATGATACAAATAGATGGAGAGATATACCATGTTCTTGGATTGGAAGAATCAACATTGTGAAAATGACTCTACTACCCAAAGCAATCTACAGATTCAATGCAATGCCTATCAAACTACCACTGGCATTTTTCACAGAATGAGAACAAAACATTTCACAATTTGTATGGAAACACAAAAGACCCTGAATAGCCAAAGCAATCTTGATAACGAAAAATGGAGTTGGAGGAATCAGGCTCCCTGACTTCAGACTATACTACAAAGCTACAGTAATCAAGACAGTATGGTACTGGCACAAAAACAAATATAGATCAATGGAATAGGAAAGCAAGCCCAGAGTTAAACCCACACACGTATAGTCACCTTATCTTAGATGAAGGAGGCGAGAATATGCAATGGAGGAAAGACAGCCTCTTCAATAAGTGGTTCTGGGAAAACTGGATACTACATGTAAAAGAATGAAATTAGAACACTTCCTAACACCATACACAAAAATAAAATCAAAATGGATTAAAGACCTAAATGTAAGGCTGGAAACTATCAAACTCTTAGGGGAAAACATAGGCAGAACACTCTATGACATAAATCACAGCAAGATCCTTTTTGACCCACCTCCTAGAGAAATGGAAGTGAAAAGAAAAATAAACAAATGGGACCTAATGAAATTTCAAACTTTTGCACAGCAAAGGAAACCATAAACAAAACCAAAAGACAACCCTCAGAATGGGAGAAAATATTTGCAAATGAAGCAACTGACAAAGGATAAATCTCCAAAATTTATAAGCAGCTCATGCAGCTCAATAACAAAAAACAAACAACCCAATCCAAAAATGGGCAGAAGACCTAAATAGACATTTCTCCAAAGAAGGTATACAGACTGCCAACAAACACATGAAAGAATGTTCAACATCATTATTCATTAGAGAAATGCAGATCAAAACTACAATGCAGTATCATCTCACACCAGTCAGAATGGCCATCATCAAAAAATCTACAAACAATAAATTGTGGAGAGGGTGTGGAGAAAAGGGAACCCTCTTGCACTGTTGGTGGGAATGTAAATTGATGCAGCCACTATGGAGAACAGTATGGAGGTTCCTTAAAAAACTGAAAATAGAACTACCATACGACCCAGCAATCCCATTACTGGGCATATACGCTGAGAAAACTATAATTCAAAAAGAGTCATGTACCACAATGTTCACTGCAGCTCTATTTACAGTAGCCAGGACATGGAAGCAACCTAAGTGTCCATCAACAGGTGAATGGATAAAGGAGATGTGGCACATATATACAATGGCGTATTACTCAGCCATAAAAAGAAACGAAATTGAGTTATTTGTAGTGAGGTGGATGGACCTAGAGTCTGTCATAACAGAGTGAAGTAAGTCAGAAAGAGAAAAACAAATGCCATATGCTAACACATATATATGGGTTCTAAAAAAAAAAAAAGTCATTAAGAACCTAGAGGCAAGACGGGAATAAAGACGCAGAACTTCTAGAGAATTGACTTGAGGACATGGGTAGGGGGAAGCGTGAGCTGGGACAAAGTGAGTGAGTGGTAGTGTATATATAGATATATATACACTACGAAGTGTAAAATAGATAGCTAGTGGGAAGCAGTAGCATAGCACAGGGTGATTAACTCGAGGCTTTGTGACCAGGTAGAAATTTGGGATAGGTAGGTTGGGAGGGAGGTGAAAGTGGAAGGAGATATGGCGATATATGTATATGTATAACTGATTCCCTTTGTTATAAACCAGAAACTAAAACACCGTTGTAAAGCAATTATACTCCAATAAAAATGTTAAAAAAAACCCCAAATATTTAACAAAATGGCAAAAAGTACATACCTAGCAATAATTACTTTAAATGTAAATATACTATATACTCCAATCAAAAGACATAGAGTGACTGAAAGAATACAAAAACTACTAGAGTTTATCAATAAATTCTGTAATGTTCCAGGGTGCAAAATTAATACACAGATGTCTGTTGCATTTCAATACAATAACACCATAGTATCAGAAAGAGTAATTAAGAAAACAGTCCTATTTACAAATGCATTACAAAAAAACAAAATACCTAGAAATAAATATAAGAAGGTAAAGGACTTGTACTCAGAAGACTATAAGATGCTGATGACAGAAATAGAAGACAACACATGCAGATGGAAAGATAGACCAGGTTCATGAATGGAAGAATTAATATTGTTAAAATGATCATACTACCCAAGGCAACCTTCAGAGTCAATGCAATCCTTAAAAATACCAATGACATTTTTCACAGAACTAGAATAACTAATGCTAAAATTTGTATGGAAACAGAAAAGACCCCTAACAGCCAAACAATCTTATGAAAGAAGAAATCATGCTCCCCTGATTTCAAACTAAACTACCAAGCTACAGTCATCAAAACAGTATAGTACAGGCACAAAACCAGACACATAGATCAATGGAAATGAAACCACTCTTATATGGGCAATTAAGCTACAACAAAGGAGGCATATACAATGGGGCAAAAGACAGCTTCTTCAGCAAATGGTGTTGGGAAAACTGGGCTGCTACATGCAAAAGAATCAAGCTGGACTACTTTCTCATACTGTGCAGAAAAATAAATTCAAAATGTATTAAAGACAAATGTAAGACCTGAAACTACAAAACTACTGGAAGAAAACATAGGCAGTACACTCTTTGACATCAGTTTTAATAATATTTTTAGATGTCTCCTCAGGCAAAGGAAACAAAAACAAAAATAAATGGGACTACATCAGACTAAACAGGTTTTGTTCAGTAAAGGAAATCATCAACAAAACAAAAAGGCCTACTGAATGGGAGAAGATATTTGCAAAGGATATGTCTGATAAGGGGTTAATATCCAAAGCATACAAAGAATACATACAAATTCCACTCCTGGGTATTTACCCGGAGAGAAGAAAAGCACTAATTAGAAAAGATATATGCACCCCTGTAATTATTGCAGCATTGTTTACAATAGCCAAGATATAACCCAAGTGCCCATCAATAGATGAATGGATAAAAAAAGATGTAATATACATACAATGGAATATTACTCAGTCATAAATAATAATGAAATCTTGCAATTTGCAACAAGGTTGGAACTAGAGTGTATCATGCTAAGTTAAATATGTCAGACAGAGAAAGACAAATACTGTATGATTTCACTTATATGTGGAATCTAAAAAACAAGTGAACAAGCATAAAAAACAGAAACAGCTGTAGATACAGAGAAAAAACAAGGGCTTGCTGGAAAGGAGGGAGTTGCGGGGAGGAATTAAAAGGTGAGGGAGTTTAAGAGATACAAACTTTCAGTTGCAAAATGAGTCATGGATATGAAATGTGCAGTGTGGGGAGTATAAAAATAACTATGTAATATCTTTGTGTGGTGATATATTGTAACTAGACTTACTGTGGTGATAAGTTTGAAATGTACAGAAACACCAAATCACTATGCTATGTAACAGGAACTAACAGTCTTGTAGGTCAATTAGACTTCAAAAACAAACCAATTAAAGATGATACAAACAGATGGAGAGATATACCAAGTTCTTGACTGGAAGAATCAACACTGTGAAAATATCTATACTACCCAAAGCAATCTACAGATTCAATGCAATCCCTATCAAACTACCACTGGCATTTTTCACAGAACTAGAACAAAAAATTTCACAATTTGTAAGGAAACACAAAAGACCCTGACTAGCCAAAGCAACCTTGAGAAAGAAAAACAGAGATGGAAGAATCAGGCTCCCAGACCTCAGAATACAGTACAAAGCTACAGTAATCAAGACAGTATGGTACTGGCATGAAAACAGAAATATAGATCAATGGAACAGGATAGAAAGCCCAGAGATAAACCCACACACATATGGTCACCTTGTTTTTGATAAAGGGGGCAAGAATATACAATGGAGAAAAGTCAGTCTCTTCAATAAGTGGTGCTGGGAAAACTGGACAGCTACATGTAAAAGAATGAAATTAGAACACCATACACAAAGATAAACTCAAAATGGCTTAAAGACCTAAATGTAAGGCCAGACACTATAAAACTCTTAGAGGAAAACAGGCAGAACACTCTATGACATAAATCACAGGAAGATCCTTTTTGACCCAGCTCCTAGAAAAATGGAAATAAAAACAAAAACAAGTGGGACCTAATGAAACTTAAAAGCTTTTGCACAGCAAAGGAAACCATAAACAAGACAAAAAGACAACCCTCAGAATGGGAGAAAATATATGCAAATGAAGCAACTGACAAAGGATTAATCTCCAAAATTTACAAGCAGCTCATGAAGCTCAATATCAAAAAAGCAAACAACCCAATCCAAAATGGGCAAAAGACCTAAATAGACATTTCTCCAAAGAAGACATACAGATCGCCAACAAACACATGAAAGGATGCTCAACATCACTAATCGTTAGAGAAATGCAAATCAAAACTACAATGAGGTATCACCTCACACCAGTTAGAATGGGCATCATCAAAAAATCTACAAACAATAAATGGTAGAGAGGGTGTGGAGAAAAGGGACCTTCTTGCACTGTTGGTGGGAATGTAAATTGGTACAGCCACTATGGAGAACAGTATGGAGGTTCCTTAAAAAACTAAATACAGAACTATCATACGACCCAGCAATCCCACTTCTGGACATATACCCTGAGAAATCCATAATTCAAAAAGTTATGCACCGCAGTGTTCACTGCAGCACTATTTACAGTAGCCAGGACTGGAAGCAACCTAAGTGTCCATTGACAGATGAATGGATAAAGAAGATGTGGCACATATAAGCAATGGATTGTTACTCAGCCATAAAAAGAAATGAAACTGAGTTATTTGTCGTGACGTGGATGGACCTAGAATCTGTCATACACAGTGAAGTAAGTCAGAAAGAGAAAAACAAATACTGTATGCTAGCACATATATGTGGAATCTAAAAAAAAAAAAGAACGTTCTGAAGAACCAGGACAGGAATAAAGACACAGATGTAGAGAGTGGACTTGAGGACATGGGGAGGGAGAAGGGTAAACTGGGATAAAGTGAGAGAGTGGCATGGACATATATACACTACCAAATGTAAAATGGATAGCTAATGGGAAGCAGGCACATAGCACAGGGAGATTATCTCAGTGCTTTGTGACCACCAAGAGGGGTGGGATAGGGAGGTTGGGAGGGAGACACAAAAGTAAGGAGATATGGGGTTATATGTATATGTATAGCTGATTGACTTTGTTATAAAGCAGAAACTAACACACCATTGTAAAGCAATTATACACCAGTAAAGATGTTAAAACCAACCAACCAACCAACTAACTAACTCATAGAAAAAGAGATCAGATTTGTGGTTAACAAAGGCAGAGGGTTAAGGGATCAGGAATTAAATGAAGGCAGTCGAAATGCACAAACTACCTGTTATAAAGTAAATAAGTACTAGGGAAGTGATGTACAACATGACAAATATAATTAATACTGCTGTATGTCATATATGAAAGTTGTTAAGAGGGTAAACTCTAAGTTTCATTACAAGGAAAAATTTTTTTCTCTTTAATTTTGTATTGATATGAAATGATGGATGTTCACTAAACTTATTGTGATAATCATTTCATGATGTATATAAGTCTAATAATTATGCTGTACATCTTAAACTTATACAGTGCTGTGTCAATTATATCTCAATAAATTCTGGAAAAAACTTAAAAAAATAATGTTAACAATACTATCAAAAAGAAATACTGTAGAAGAAAAGATCAATATATAAGATTCTATGGCATTTTATATACTACCTACAAACAAGTTGAAATTGATATTAAACAACAATACCATTAACAATAGTATCAAGAAAAAGAAATTCTTAAGGATAAATATGATAAAGATGTAAAATCCCTTTGCACTGATTACTGTAAAACATTGCTGACAGTAATTAAAACCTACATTTTTAAATGAAGAGATATCCCATATTTGTGGGTTACAAAACTCAGGATCTTTAGAATGTTAATCCTCCCTAAATTGATGTATGTATTTGATGTAATCACAATCAAAATCCCAGCAAGCTTTCTTTTTTAGATATTGGAAAAATGACTTTTAAATTCATATAGTTATGCAAAGGATCTAGAAAAACCACAAACAATTCTAAAGAACAAAGGTGGAGGACTAATGCTATTTGATTTCAAGACTTATTATAAAGCTACAATAATCAAGAAAGTAGTACTGTTGTAAATATAGACCAATAAGTCAGTGGAGCAGAATGGAGAGTCCAAAAGTAAGCACACACATATATAGATAATTAATTTTTGATAGGGTGCATATGCAATTTAGCAGAGAAGATACAGTCATTTTAACAAATGATGCTGGAACAATTAGATATCTATATTTAAACAAACTTTGATCCATATCTTATACCATGTAAATAATTCAAAATGGATTGTAGGTGTAATTGTGAAATATAAAATTCCAGGAATATGAGGAAAATTTATGTGAACTTGGGTTCAGCAAAGATTTCTCAGTTATGACACCAAATATGTGATACATAAAGAAATATATTGATAAATTGGTCTTCATTAAAATAAAAAGCATCTGCTCTTTGAAAGATCCAATTAAGGTAATGCAGAAACAAGCCATAGACTGTGAGAAGATATTTGAAAATCATATATCTAACGAACTTGGTTTCTAGAACATATAAAGAACTTTGAATGCTTAGTAATATCCACAAAAATGGGCAAAGGATTTAAGCAGATATTTAACCAAATAATAGATACAGATGGAAAATAAGCACATGGAAAGATGTCCAGCATCAGTCCTTAGGGAAATACGTATTAAAAACCACAATATGAAGTTACTGTATCCTTGTTAGAATGTCTAAAATTAAAAAGACTGACTATTCCCAGTGTTGACAAGGAATATAGGAAGCAATTGAAATCTTACACACTGCTTGTGAGAATGCAAAATAGCACAATCACTTTGGAAAACTGTTTGACAGTTTCTTAAAAAGTTAAATGAACACCTACCATATGATCCAAACATTCTACTCCTTAATATTTATCCAAGAGACATGGAAGCATATGACCATGTAAAGACCAGCTGCATGAAAGAAGCCAGACAAAGAAAGTGCACCTAGTGCACTATGAAATTCCAACTAATGAACAGTTTCAGAAAGTAGATCAGCAGATGCCAGGTGGTGGAGGAATTACAAAGGAGCATGAGGGAACTATTGGGGGTGATGATTATGTTTGTTAACATGATTGCAGTGATGATTTCACAAGTGTATGCAGATTGTATGCTTTAAAAATGTACAGTTTATTGTATATCTGTTGTACCTAAATCTGTTAAAATTATTTAAATAATCATATTTCATTGATCTCATTGATATCTTTGTGTATACATTAATAAGGATAATACAGTTGTATTATAATTACATTCAATCTCTTCTTTTACAGAACAGGGCAGTTGGGAAACCTGACAGCTCCCTGCAATTCTCATTGTAAATGCTCATCTTCATTTTATTCTGCTACATGTGGAAGAAATGATATTCGATATTTTTCTCCTTGCTTTGCAGGTTGTACATATTCTAAAACATTAAAGAATCACAAGGTAATTATCTTTTTCTCAGCTTCGTCCTCTCCATTAAGAAGTGCAACTTATAGATGATGTTTATATTTTACTCCTGCTCTCTATAAAATCCTTTCCCCCTCTTATTTTCCCTTTCTTACATTTTTCTTAAATTATGGCTTCATGTGATCACAATACATAGGACTTGTGAGAATTGGGAGTGAGTAGGGACCCAGGTTTTAAAAATTCTGCGTTTCTCTCTCCCCTCTCTTTGTCTAGTCTGTATGAGGGGAAGAGAGCAACAAAGAGGATATTTCCTGACCCATGAGCATTATATCATCTTCCTTAGCAGGCAATAAAGTACTTTATTAGTACTTTATTTATTAGTATGTACATAACAATATTCTTTTTCCTGTTACACAGATCATTTTATCACAGTATATTAGCATGCCTGACCAACTTTAGTTCCTCGTTGTCATATTTTCACTGGCCTACTATTTAACAATATATCTTCAGTTTTTAATTGAATATTAATTTTAAAAGATTATATACCCTTTAAAAATTCTTTCTTCTTAAATGTTTAAAATGATTCTTTAAAATTTTCAAATTTAAAATGGTTATTTATATGTATTATGTATTTTAAAAACTATTACATGTTTTCAATGATTTATATATTTTAAAATATATTTAAAATGATATTTTAAATCTTTAAAATATATTACTGTGGGAAGCTTTAAATGTAATAGAAAACCAAAATGAATTCCCATATGTTAGTTACCCATCCTCAACAATTTATTAACTTATGGAAAATCTTAATTTACACTCCTGTTTACTTCCTCTCCTCCATTTTATTTTGACAAGTAAATGATTTTTTAAATCTCATGGTGTCACCACAGAATAAAGCAGAACTACTTGACCTTGGTGTTTTGATCCATGGGATATTCAAGAGCTAAAAGTGCCAGCCACTATATAGCTTCCACCCATCTTTCTTTTACTGGGGAATCCCTTTTAGGGATTTGTTTCTATTTCATAAAAATCTTTATAATTTCCTTTCATTTCTCTAAGGAATAATTAATAATGAATAATGAAATAATTCACAAAATAGTGACTCAAACTGTGTGATAACATTTGATGCTGAATAAAAATTGAAAGAATAAAATATTTTTGACAAAAATTAGATCTGTTACGAATTACACAGGACAATTAACCTTGAAAGAAATAATGGCTCTGAAGGAAAACTGACAATAGCAGAAGTTGTGATTAGTACAATTTGATACAGATGAAACCAATTAATGGATAAAATATACATTAATTTCAAATGGGAAAGAACTGATGCCAGTAAAAATAATTTTAACAAAATGAAAATTAGAGAAATACCATATACAAAAAATTATTGTGTCTAAATTGTGTTAATGGAATTCCCTCTGGAAAATTTTTTTCAGTGAAACTATGTCAACTTTGAAATAATTCTGATTAAATGTTCGTATTCAAAATATAAGGGTCAAATGTATTAGAATTGAGTGCTTTTCAATTACACTTATGCAAAAGTTTACAAGAGGAGTGGTAGGAAATACTACACCTTTGAAGATTTCTAAGTTTCTATAGAAAATCACAGCTTTACCAAAACTGAAAATAGATATCTGCTCTTCATGTTGATAATATTCCAAGTGTTTTGCCTCATTGAGACCCACATATTCTTATCCATGCTATCAAGGTCTTCAAATTTCCTTATATAGATACGAAAGAAATCTTGGGATTTTCTTCATGATCTTCTCACTGGGACTAGCTCTTTTCAGCAGCTGATATGGCTTTCAGTATAAAATAGCAGTATCAGGGATCTTCTTCCAGAGACTGCTGTAGTCCAACAGGAGCCTCATTCTACATATCTATAGAGAAGGGAAGTCAGTCTCATCCAAAGCATTAAGGATTACAAGAAGCCAGTCTTCAGGATCTCTTCCAGTTGAAATATCCCTAGAATATTTTAACTTCATTTACTGATTTCCCCCCTTTGTGCTATTTTTGTCATATATTTTATTTATCCACATATTTTAAAGGACACATACTGTTATTGTTTTTTTGTACAGTCAGTATGCACTTATATTTACCCACTTCCTTGCATTTCCATGTTTTCATATGAGATTTTTTTTTTCCTTAAGAACCATATTTCACTCCCATTTCTGAAAAGAAAAACTGTCTTCACTTGGTATGGAATTCTGTATTGGCAGTGATGCCCACCTGCCACCCCACCCCCTGACCGTGGCCCGGCGTTTGAAAGATGTCATTATATTGTCTTTATGTCTCTGGCTGCTTAGCTGCTTTTAAGATTTTCTCTTTGTTTTTGACTTTTAGCAATTTTACTTTGATATGCCTGGATGTGGTTTTCATTATATTTATTTTGCTAGGGTTTCACAGAGTATCTTTAATCTGTGGATTTATGTCTGTCAGTTGGAAAATTCTCAGCTATTATTTCTCCCTCACTTTCTCTTCTTTTATTGGTTGTGGAGGAGGCACCATATATTAATTTAATATTGCTGCATAACAAATTACTACAGCCTTAGTGTCTTTAAATAATACCCATTTATTAGCTCACAGGTCATAAGTCCAGATATGGCATTGCTGGTTCCTCTGCTCAGAGTCTCACAAACTGAAATCAGGGTGTTGGCTGAAATACATTCCTTTCTGGAGGCTCTGGGAAAAAATCTACTTCCAAGGTCATTCAGATTTTGGGCCAAATTCAGTTCCATTGGGCTGTAAAAAATGAAGCCCCTATTTCCTTGGTAGCTGTCTGCTGAGGGCCAATTTTAGCTCTTAGAGGCCACCCCCATTCTTTGCCACATGACTCCTTCCATCTTCAAAGCCAGCAACAGAATCTCCCTTGTGACACATGTTTTGAATCTCTGACTTCTAATTACGTGAAGTTTACCTCTGTTTCTTAAAGTCAGCTATGCCATGTAACATAACTTAGTAAAGGGATTAAAATCCACCAATTAACATCAATCTAGGGATTATGCAGGTTTATAAAATAGCAGGATGGGAATCTTAGGTGCCATCTTAGTATTCTGCCTAACAGCAGACTACAAATAGACCTTTCTACTGTATCCCATACTTTTTTGCTCTTTTCTCTATTTTCCATCTCCTTTTATCTGTTCCGTTCTAACATTTATGTTTCTGTAGAATCCAAGTCCCTGGTGAAATTCCACATCATTTAAGATATTTTATCCATTTACCCTCTATTTTCTGGAAAATATTAATCATAACTATTTAAAGTTCTTGCTATTTAGTCTATCTGTAGTAGTCTACTTATATTTGTTCTTGTCCTAATTTTAAGCCAATTATTCTTGTCATTTTGCATACCTTGTAATATATGAAATCCTGAACATTATATATGAAAAATGTATCTTAATATACAGTTGTCTATTTCTCTCTTTATTTTGACTTCATGTATTTTAGACCCTCTAATTGTGTGCATACACATTAATAATTGTCACAGCTTCTTGATCCTTTTATCTTTACAAAATGTCCCTTTCTATCTCGGGTAATACTCTTTGTCTTGAAGTTTGTTTTATATATTAAACAGTCACTGTAAGCTTTCTTGCTGTTTTCATGGTTTATCTTACTTCTATCATTTTATTTTCCAACTGTTCATGTCTTTATGTTTAAAATGTCTCCTGTAGCCAAGGTATAATATGCTTTTGCTTTTTCCTCAGTTCTGTTAATGTCTGTCTTTCAATTGGAGTTTTTAGACAACCGACATTTATTATAATTATTGATATGGTAGACTTAGATCTATCTTCTTCTTTTATTATTTGAATTGAATATATTTTACTATTTCATTTTAATATAATTTTTCCTATTTTGGTTGTATCTCTTTGGATATAACTCTACAGCTCTTCAGCCCTTCCAGAGCCTAATATCTTGTGATTCTACCATCTGTTCACTAAACTTTCTTCACATTTTCACTTTTCCCCTTAGTCATCTTAGGTTCTATGGTCTGCAATTATTTGTTGTACTGGATATCTTTTTTCTGACCTCCAGATCCACTTTTCACCTTCTCTACCCTCCTCACTGTTCCAAGAGACCAAACTATAGGATGAGAGTTCTATTATCATATATAATCTATTGTCATATAGACTATGATAATAAGGAGTCTTGATAGAAAGTCAGAAAGATGGGGGGAAAAAGTGAAGTCGTTGTGTTTATTTTCTTGGTTCCCTCTCTGAGCCATGGACTGACTGCCTCCCTTGCCTGCAAGTCTTAATTTCTTTCAGGGAGGCCTTCTCCATATGACCTTCTCCTTCTGGTAACCATTCTTACCCTAGGACCCTTCAAATCTACTTTCAAAATACATGCTAGATCTGACTATCTTCATCATTTTCTCTGATACCCGGGCCCCAGTCACCAATGACTTGCATCTTACTTTAAGAGCTTTTTAACTGTTTTCTCTGCTTTTACCCTTGCTTTCACAGTTCAGTAGCCTCAATATAGCAGCTAGAGCGATCTTTTAAAAAATGTCATTTATACATCTATCCCTCTAATGGTTTCACATTACTAAGAATAAAAACTGAAGTTCTTAAATTGCTCTTGTAATTACCTACCAGTTTCTATATAAATCCTTCCCTCACTCCAATTTCATTTTCTCTTAGTTTCCCTCATGTTCACTCTGATTCAAACAAATTTTTCTCCTTGCTTTTCTTTGAATTTGTCAAGCAAGCTCCAGTCCCAAGGCTTTTCAATTTCTGTTTTGTTTTTCCCACCTGGAATATACTTCTTTCAGGTAACCACATGGCTCACTCCCTTACCTTCTACAAATCTCTGCTCAAATATCACTGTATCATTGTAGCATTACCTGTTCATGCTAAACTCACCCCTATAATCCCTGTTTTTTTTCCTTACTTTATTTTTTCCTCCATAGTATTCATCACCATGTGCTCCATTAAAGGTTCTTTTTTTAAAAAAATTGCCTATCTCATGCTAGTAAAAAATTTCCTACATGAGGGCAGGGATTTCTATTGTATTGTTTACTATGTTTTCACAATACCTAGAATGATGTTTGGCACATAGGCATTATTTAAAAAATATGGTAGAATGAATGATTTGCTATTTAGATATTTCTATTTTCCTTTAATATATCCAGTAACCACTTAGCAGCTTCCCTAAACAATGGACATGGTTTTTGTACCATCATTTTCTGAATCACCCAGGTTCAAGCCATCTTTATTTCCTCTTATTCTTTCACTGGTAACTTAGTTTAATATTTCTACTGGATTTTTAAAATTATTATTATTATTTAATTTAGAATCTTTTCAATAGATTAACAAATTGCTAACTGGTCTCTGTATCTCCAACTCTGTTTAGTTCTTCTTAGAAAATATCACCTATTCATCTTCCTTGAGTTATCAATAATAATATAACAGCCCCAAGTTTTCATTCGTTCCCATTAGGGACTACATTATGACTTATGTTGGCTTTAGGCACTTTTGCCTTTTTAAACCCCTTCCTTCACTTAAAAAAAGAAAGAAGGAGAGAGAGAGAGAGAGAGAGAGAGATTTAATGTACAACTGCTTTGGCATAAAGACAAATATGATCCAGTCTGGATGCATTATAATATAGTCATTATTATGATATTTATTTTTCCTCTGATTTTAAAAGACACTAAAATTAAAACCTTTTTTTTTTGGTTCTGAAAGTATTGTGGGTCCTAGGTACACTGTGCCTACTCTGCCTAATAGATAACAGCCCTGTCATCATCACATACAAAATAAAGTCTTGCCTTTGCAGCATAGTTCTAAAACTGTCTACGATTGGGTAATTCTCCATATTTCAAATCCCAGCTAAAATTCCACTTTATTCATTACTTTGTCCTTAATCTATATCTCTCTCCAACAATTATTTGTACAAGTAACTGTAAATATTTTTAGTGAAATTTCTTAAATTAATAGAATTTTTCCTAAGTAACTATAATTATATATACACGTACACAATTCTTTGTTAGGTAAAATACCGTGATCTTATTTATCATTAGTGGTTCATTTGTAAGTTATGAATGGCAGATTTAATATAAGGATATTTACTAATAAAACTGCCTAGTCTCCCTGTAGTTATTGATTTAATTTTTATTTTACAATTATAAGAGTTTTTGTCTTATGACTATATTTCTAAAAGATTGTTTCCTGTCTTCATTTTCATAGACATATTACAATTGTTCTTGCATTAAAGAAGGATTAACAACCTCAGATAATCAAGGTGACTTTATTGACGCTAGACATGGGACATGTGATTCAAAGTGCTATAAATTACCTTTGTTCATTGCTTTTATCTTTTCTACAATTGTATTTTGTGCTTTTGCTGATATACCAAACATCCTGACCATCCTTCGGTGTGTATATGTTATTCATAATCATTATTCATTTAATACATATGAAAGACAAGTTTAGGAAGGTTTTAGAATATTGTAGTAAATGATTTATGCTTTTGTTTCAAGGTAGCAACTGGTAGAGGGGAAAATTGTTATATTTTCAAAATTCATGTATATGCTTAATTCTCTATTTTAACTAATTTATTTGCATAAAGTATGTATATAGATAACACATTTAGTTTAACTTAAAACTAAATTTATTTACTTAATTTAACACACCTGGAAAATTCATAAATATAGGAAAAATCTTAATTATAACACATGTGATTACAATGTTGATTCATTGGTTATAGATATTTATTGACTATTTACTTCTATATTAGCCAGTTTGACTATGAGAAGACATCAGTGTCATCAACAAAGGAACATAATAACTTCTAGAATTTTGGAATTTTAATACATAAGTTTATTACTATTCTAAATTAAACCAACATTTGTTATTCATTTGTTCTTCCTGAATATATGAAATATATTTAACGTTTGTTTTTACCATAGTAGCAGAATAATTGGTCATTATTTCCAGATTATTTTTTTCAAAAGACTAACATAAACCTTTAGGTCATGAGGAGCAATTTGTTGTACCCTAGGAAAACAGAGTAAAAAACATGAATAAATATATGCAAAAGAAATCTGAGTTGGGCACATATGGTCTCTGACTTCAATGAACTTGCAGTTTAGATGGGAGACAAAACTTTAACATATCAATACAGTGAAGCAGGTTTTTACTTATTCACCTAGATCTGGCACTGAAACTACAAAAACTAATAAAATATGGACCTTGCCTTCAAGCTGCTTAGAGTTTACTAGGGGGAGAAAAACACATAAAAAGGAGTGCAGGGAGGGCTTCCCTGGTGGCGCAGTGGTTGAGAGTCCACCTGCCGATGCAGGGGACACGGGTTCGTGCCCCGGTCCGGGAAAATCCCACATGCCGTGGAGTGGCTAGGCCCGTGAGCCATGGCCACTGAGCCTGCGCGTCCAGAGCCTGTGCTCCGCAACGGGAGAGGCCACAACAGTGAGAGGCCAGCGTACCGCAAAAAAAAAAAAAAAAAAAGTGCAGGGAGTTCTTAGAAATGCCATGATTAAAGCTTGTACAGATTGACCTGGGAACAAAGTGGAGAAAATGGTCATTTTTATCTAGGATGATTTGGAAATGCTTATAGACAGTGTGGCACTTGAACTTGAGTTGTGAAGATAAGTGATTTCTCACAATGCAAGCAAACTGGGGGCAAGTTCTTAACAGGAAAAATTAGTAGGAAAAGTAGAGGCAAAAATGTGTGAAATATCTTGGCAAGGAGTTTGTTATGACAAGAGTAGCATGATTGTAAATTGGACAGGGAGATTTGAGCTTGGTAAGGGCCTGGTCAGGGGAGGCTTTCTTTGCCATGTTAACGTGAATGATGTTATCCTATATGCATCTAGAAGCCATTGAAAAGAGTAAACCTCAGAAGTAAAAGTTATCAAATATGTGTTTTAGATAGATTAGTTTGAAGATAGTGTGGATGATGAAGCTGATAGGAGAAAACAAGAAACAAAGGAAGGTACTTAGGAGACCAGTTTAGAATTTATCTCTATTTAGAGATAGAGAGAATAGAACATAATAGAGAAATATTTAGTTTGGATAAAAGGGCAAGGTTATTAATTTGATGTTCCTGGTATAAAATGTGGAAAAATCTAGAATTATGTCCAGTTGTCCAGTCTGGGGAACTAAATGAATTATAATGTATTAACTGAGATAAATTCAAAGAGAAGAGAAAGCTCAGGTTGAACATAATCAGTACAATGTTGAGCACGCCTTATTTAAAGTTCGTGTGAAACTTCTGAGCAAATATTCTCAGCAGTGAGATGAGAAAGATGATAGTAATACTCCAGAAGTCTAGTTCTGAATCTTCTCATGTCTCCTGGTAACTGTAGAGAGCAATAAGTAGAATAAAATATAACATGCATGCAGACACACATAAACACACATGCACACATATGCTGTTGTTTCAGTACAATTATGAGATCAACAAAAAATGACAGAGTTGTAATTGCATATAAATATTGCCAAAATTGAAGTAGAACAAGGAACCAGCTTGTAGATTCATAAAGATGTTACAAAGAATAACAGGGAATGTGGAGAGGGTCTCAGGATTGACAGATCTCAAATATCTCCAGCATATATTTCTGCTCAGGAAGAGAGGATGGTACCTTAAGATGGAAGTTCTGGGAGTAGGACCAAGGTAGATAAGTCAAAGCAGAGTATTTTTGGAAAGAATGGGAAAAAAGTTTTGCAAAATGCCTAGGGGGTCCAGACATAGCAGATCTAAAAAAGTGCCAGCAAAATACCATCTACATGTGAATACATAACTTTGGAAAACAATAAATATGAAGAGATCTCGAAAGCCCAGATCTGGCAGTACAAGTTCTTTTGAAGCAGGCCAGGTTTGCAGAAGCAGAGAAGGTATAACCACACATAGGGACTATATTTAACTCCTCTATATAAACAGAAAAGATAACTCTTCAGTTTTGAAGCTTGGAAAGCTGGTGCATGTTCCATTCCCATAACTTTCTGCCTCTAGTTTAAGAAAACCCATCTCATTCAAAATGATTAAGTAGAAAAGGAAAAGCTTCTGCCTACATACCAAATAATTATAGTGAGAGAAATGAAAATTATTAAGCATTATTTTACAAAGGACAGTGAAAACTCACTAGAACAATGTTACCATGAATCAGATAAAAATATAAATGTAACTATATGTAAGTTTAAGTTAAAAAAATTAAACAATCTTGGCCACAAAACAAGAGAAAAATCGCTAGATGAAGGAGGCTATGGAATGAAAACTGACAGAACTCAGGAAAAAAATAAATGGGAAAAAATTTATAGATGAAGACTAAATTATAAAGCACACAAGGAAGAAAAGACAACATAGAAAGCATGTATGTGGCATAGAAGGGGGAGAATGGAGAATATAAAATAAAAGTAAGAAAAAGTATTAGAGAAAATAGGCAAATATAGAAGATAGGAAAAGGAGATCCAAAAATGCACATAATTGCAGTCCCCAAAGAAGAAAACCAAAAAAAAATAAATATTTAAATCTATAGTTAAAGTTTACTGAAATAATAAGTAATGATAAATAATGAATAATTAAATAAAATAATATTTGAATCTATATATTGTAATGGCACATCAAGTGTCTAGGGAAATTGATCCAGAGCAATCAGCACTGAGATGTACTGTGGTAAAATTCTTGGATTTAAAGATGCAGAAATAATCCTTTTGTCATCTAAAAGAAAAAAGGAAAAACAAAAGTTTGGCATCAGGTTTCTCAACAGCAGCATTCACCTCCAGAAGACTGGAGAAACACTTAAAAGATCCTCAAGGAAGGAAAACATGAGCTCATTATTTCATCATCAACAAACTGCCCTACAGTTATAAACAGTTTGGATATGGAAGTACCCGGGATATGTTGATATCAGATACTCCTTAAGAACTGACAGCAAGGCAAATTGTAACCAACCAAGATATGATTGGGGAAATTTTGATAAAAGGTCTGGCGAGGGACTTCTCTGGTGGTACAGTGGTTAAGAATCTGCCTTGCAATGCAGGGGATGTGGGTTTGATCCCTGGTTGGGGAACTAAGATCCCACATGCCATGGAGCAACTAATCCCACGTGCCGCAACTACCGAGCCTGTGCACCACAACTAGAGAGAAGCCTGCACACCACAACGAAGAGCCCACACGCCACAACAAAAGATCCTGTGTGCCTCAACGAAGATCCCGTGTGCTGCAACTAAGACCCCGCGTGCTGCAACTAAGACCCAACGCAGCCAAATAAATAAATAAATAAATATTTTAAAAAAAGAAGATCTGGTGGCAAGCATCAAGTATGTTAAACTACTTAGATTTAACTACCTATATTTAGCTAATATATTTAACTAAGTGCAATTAATTTATGCTAGAACTAAGGCAAATACTAAGCTAAGCATAAGGGTGGCAAAATAGAATGAAATGTAATATGCTTTGATAAAGTAGAAATTGTACAACTAACAAAAATGGGAGAAGTAAACAGGGTAGAGATCAAAAGAAGGATAAACTTGATGGCTGCCTAATAGATAATAAATGGAGAGTCAAGGGATATTATTTTTATAGACATTTTATTGAAGCATAATATATTTTCAGAAGAGTGCACAAATTGCAAATGTAAATTGATGGATTTTAACAAAGCGAAGACACCTATGTAAACAGAGTCCAGCCCAAGAAACGGATAATACAAGTATTACAAAAGCCCCTCCTCCACCTCCCTTCTTGTCTAAACCTTTAATGCCTAAAGATTACCACTCTCCTGACTTCTGCAGTGAATAGGCTAATTTGTTCTGTGTTTGAACTTTATGCATACACAGGAGAATACAGCACATAGTCATTTGTGTCTGCATTTCGTTACTCAACAACGTGCTTTTAAGAGTCATTCATATAGTTGTATATAACAGAAATTCATTTTTATTGCTCTATAGCAGTACTATCCAATCAGATTTTGTAAAATGATGGAAATGTTCTGTATCTGATATCCAATATCGCCTCTAGCCACATATGCCTATTGTGCATTTGAAATGTGGTCAGTGTGAATGAGGCACTGAACTCTTAATTTTATTTAGTTTTAATTGACATAAATTTAAGTAAGAACACATGGGTAATAGTTAACCATATTGTACAACATAGTTTTATAGTAGTCCATTGTGTGAATATACTAAAATTTATTCATTCTGTAGTTAATGTTGTTTCCACTTTAGGGCTAATATGCTGTTTCTATGAACATTCTTTTACTTGTTTTTTGGAAAACATATGAATACATTTCTATTGAGTACACATATAAACAGCAGAATTGCTGAGTCATATGTATGTTAAGCTTTTTAATAAATTTTTAAAGTATTTGCACTAGTTCATTCTTCTAGCAATCTATTGTTAATTGTTCTTAAACTCAAGCAATTTTGATAGGTGTATAAGTGTTGATATTTCACTGTAATTTTAATTTCCCTATTCAGAGGATTAATATTATTGAGCATGTTTTCCTTTATTCATTAGCCATAGGAATGTGCAATTTTGTCAAATGTCTTTTCTGTTCTTTTGTCTATTTTTACATATTGATTTGCAGAATTTCTTTATATACTCCAAATGTGGGAGTCATTTGACATATATATTCATGACAAATATCTTCAACTCTATGACTTGCCTTTTCACTCTGATAATGGCATCTTTTGAGTGAAATAAATTTTTAATTTTAATGTCCTGTTTAAGAAATCTTTGCCTGATCAAAGTCATGTGGATATTTCTTATGTTATTTTAATAAGAGATTATAAAATCAATAATTCAACTGGGAATGATATTTTTTGTATAAAGTTGGGACCCAGGTTCATCATTTTTGGATGGATACTAATTGACTCACCACCGTTTATTTAAAGGCTGTCTTTTCCCCACAGACATGCACCAGCAGACTCTATATATGTGGTTCTATTTCTGCACTCTGTTCTGTTCCATTGGTCTATTTGAGCATCCCGGTACCAACATTACAGTCTTAATTGCTGTGTATTTTTTGTGAATATTTACATCAGTCTTTGTTGTAAGTCCATCTTTGAGATTATCTTGGCAATTCTCGGCCCTTTGTATTTCTAGGTGATTAAAATCACCTAGTTAATGTCCATAAAAAAACATGCTGAGATTTGGATTGGAATGTCTTTGAATCAATTTGGGAGCATTGCTATACTTACCACACTGAGTCTCTTGATCAATCAATGAAGTATGATTCCTTCAGTTATTTAAATCTTCATTTATTTCTCCAATAATGTTTCATAATTTTCTTTTTCAGAGTTGAGGTCTTAAACCTCCTTCATTAGATTCATTCCTAGGTAACTGATGTTTTTGATATTTAGTATAGCATAGTATAAAATAGTTGTTTATTACCGGTATGAAGGAAATGCAATTCATTCTTATTGCTTTGACCTTGTATTCTGTGACTGTGTTCATATTAATTTCTAATAGTTGGTAGATTAAAGGCTTTATTTGGCGTCTGAGAATTCCAATTCAGGAGACACTGATCTGAGCAAGAGTTGAAAATGTGTTCCAAGGAGGAGATAAAAGACAGAGGTTTATAAAGGCAAAAAACCCAACAAGGTTGCAAAAGTTGTTTCAAAAGAATTATAATTGGTACTGGCAAGCCAAAGCTATTCTTATCTTTACGTGATTCGTAGCAAAAGGCTACCACTAGAGGGAGGGAAAAGTTCGTTACTGTGACGGGTTGCAGGTTTTCTTGTAGAGTCCTTGGAATATTTGTGGTTTGGCCCAATTCAAAAGTTCGTGTTTCCAGCTGGTGAGGATATGCATAAGCCCTGCTTCCTTAATGGCCTTCCAGCTCCATTTTAAAGAGCTCTCTTAGCAATACTGACTACATGCTGAAGTTCCTTTTTCCACAGTACATAATCACAATCTGCAAATAATGATTTTTACTTCTTCTTCTCCAACGCTTTTCTCTTGCACTGATTAAGATATCCTGTACAATGTTGAACAGAAGTAGTGATGGTATACTTGTTTTTTATGCCCATCAAGATGAAGTTTTTGGTATTTTATCGTTAGATATAAAATTTACTGTAAATTTACCCTTAAGTGTGATATTGGTACCATCTATCAGAATAAGCCAGTTTGTTTCTATTTCTAGTTCACTAAAACATTTTTTAATTAATAAATTTTAAAATTTATCAAATGCATTTGATGCATCTATTGAGATGATTGCAATATGATACCTCTACTTTATTCTAGGAATAAATTGGATTTAGTCAGTTGCTTGATTCAATTTGCTGATACTTTGTTTAGAATTTTTGCATCTATACTCATGAATAAGGTTGCCTTATAATTTTCCCTTATTAATGTGCTTGTTAGGTTTTGGCATCAGTGTTACTCTGGTTTCATAAAATAAGTTGAGAAATATTTCCTCTTCCCTTAATATCTGGACTAATTTATGGAGGTATGGTATTATTATTATTATTTTTTTTTTTTCTCTTTCTTTCTCCCTTGCGGTACGTGGGCCTCTCACTGCCATGGCCTCTCCCATTGCGGAGCACAGGCTCTGGACACGCAGGCCCAGCGGTCATGGCTCATGGGCCCAGCCGCTCCGTGGCATGTGGAATCTTCCCGGACCAGGGCACAAACCCGCGTCCCCTGCATCGGCAGGCGGACTCTCAAACACTGCGCCACCAGGGAAGCCCTGGTATTATTTTTTAATTAAATCTTTGGAAGAACTCACTTGTCATGTACCTGGCCTAGAATTTCTTTGTGAGAATGTTTTAAATTAAAAATTGAATGTCTGTGTGTGTGTGTGTGTGTGTGTGTGTGTGTGACTAACAAATCTTTCAGCTTTTATCTTTATAATTTCTATCATTTTACTTCTATGTTTTTGGTATTTTTATTTTATTCACCTATATCTTCTGTCTATTGGTATATATGCCTTTTCTATCCAAGTATAAATTTAGCTGCATCCCAGAAGTCTTGATATATATTTTTACTCATACTTTCAATTCAAATATGCCTTTCAATGTATTTTTCATTTAAACCATGTGTTATTTATTTTATTATTATTATTTTTTTTTTTTTTAATTTTTCTTGCAGTACGCGGGCCTCTCACTGCTGTGGCCTCTCCCGTCGCGGAGCACAGGCTCTGCATGCGCAGGCCCAGCGGCCACGGCTCACGGGCCCAGCCGCTCCGTGTTACGTGGGATCTTCCCGGACCGGGGCACGAACCCACATCCCCCGCATCGGCAGGCAGACTCGCAACCACTGCGCCACCAGGGAAGCCCCCATGTGTTATTTAGAAGTGTACAGTTGGTGCAAGGTTGGTTCCTTCTGATGGCTATGAAGGCAGGGTCTGTTCCAGATATCCATGGCTTGTAGATGGCTATCTTTTCCTGAGTCTTCACATTATCTTCACTCTGTGAATGTCTATGTCCATATTTTCTCTTCTTATAATGACACCAGTTATATTGGATTAGGGCCTACCCAACTGACCTCATTTTAACTTAATTACCTCTGTAAAACCCTGTATCCAATATGATGGCATTCCAAAGTACTGGGAGTTAGGATTTTTGGCATATAAATTTTGGAGGGAACAGAAATCAGTCCATAACAGTAACAAAGCATCCCAAGTTTAATCACTTAACAACAACAATTTATCCTTATCTTTCATGGTTCTGCGAGTTGACTGGGCTCAACAGGGTGGTTCTTGCTTAAGGTTTCTCTTGAGCTTGTGGTCAGATGGCACATAACATTTGAGTTACCTGATAGCATGACTGGGTTAGATTTCCTAGATGGCTGACAATTTAGGCTAAATTTTCCTAGGAGCCTAGGTGGAGCTGTTGATTGGTCATAGAGGCTTCTTTATGTAACTTAAATGTCTGCTAACAAAGTACAAGAATTCCAAAAGGGAACATCCCAGGTTTTAGTGTTCTAAGAGACCCAGGCATAAGGTACAAGGCATAAACTGCAAGGCTTCATTAGACCTAGGCTGAAAGTCCAAGAATGTCACTCTTCTGTACTCTATTTGTCAAAAAAGTCATGTTTCAAAAAGAGGGTGATTAGATTCCATCTCTTGATGTCAGGAGCAACAAGCATGTATTGGGGGAAAAGAGGAATCAATGATAGCCATGTTGAGTGATTATCTACCACAGTATCTTTCATTGGTTTTGGAAAATACTTAACTATTCTTTCTTCAAAGATTGCTTCTGCTCCGTTCCTTATCTACTCACCTTTTGGATATCAGTTACACATATTGTAAACCTTTCACTATATCCATGTATCTTTTATTCTTTTTTTACTTTCTGTTTTCATTTGTTTTTATGCTCTGTGCTTCAGACTAAAGTTTTTTCACTAATGTATTAATAATAATCTAATGTATGTTTAATCTAATCTAATGTTTAATCTAATCTAATCTAATGTTTAATCTAATGTATTAATAATATTTCCACCTGCTTTTCCAGTTACCTGTACTCTAGTTTACTAATTCTACCATCCCCTGTGTCTAATTAGTTGTTAAATTCACCTATGAGTTCGTTATAATTAGTGTACTTTTCTGTTATACAATTTTATTTCTTTTTAATAGATTCTAGTTCTCTGATAATATTCTCTATCTTGTCATCTGTTTTCTTGGACATATTAATCCTCTAAATTTAAAATGTCTGTCAGATATCTAGTATCTGAATATTCTGTAGTACTATTTACATTTCATTTTTTTCTCTTGACTCTGTCTCTTATAACTCCTATAATTATTTTTAATCATGTGAGATTTTGTGTACCAAAAATAATAGAGACTCTGAACATTAATGACTCCAAAAATATTTTACAATAGCTTTATTAAGGAAGGTAGAATAGGAACAGTTCCCTGTAAACCAAGCAGGAATTTAGCTGATTTAAGGATAGGTTTAAGTTTTTTAAAGACCTTATCAATTTTCAGATTGTCCTTTATCCTAGAGTATCATCTTTCAAGAGGTCCTGATTGAAAGGTATGTTGAACATAGGATCCTTCACTTTTGGTGACATTTGAACTCCAGTATTTGTCTACCCAGTCACAGTAAAACTTCCTAGAGCAATATTATCAGTTCTTTTTACATTGCATTAGAAATAATAGGACTTCCCTGGTGGCGGAGTGGTTAAGAATCCGCCTGCCAATGCAGGGGACACGGGTTCGAGCCCTGGTCTGGGAAGATCCCACATGCCGCAGAGCAACTAAGCCCGTGAGCCACAACTACTGAGGCCCCGTGCCACAACTACTGAAGCCCATGTGCCTAGAACCTGTGTTTCGCAACAAGAGAAGCCACCACAACGAGAAGCCCGTGCACCGCAACAAAGAGTAGCCCCCACTCTCTGCAGCTAGAGAAAGCCCACACGCAGCAACGAAGACCAAATGCAGCCAAAAATAAATTTATAAAAAAAGAAATAATAGCCAGTACATTTAACTAACTATTTGGTAAGGTAACAGCATATAAAAAATAGCAGATATATTGAGCTATACACACACACAGTCACACACAAACAAATTCAGTTAAAAAAATTTAACGTATATTAACTGAAAAATGAAAACAAAATAAGGTCTGTAGCCAATGTCAGTTTCCTGGTTTTAATATTATATTACAGTTCTATAAGATTTAACCATTTAGGGATACTGGGTGAGGGTACACATGATGCTTTGTACTATTTTTACAACTACCTGTGAGTTTCAAAATAAATAATAATTTCAAAATAAAAATAGTTTCAAAATAAAATGAAACACACTTGAATGTCACAAAAACTGACTTGAACAATTTGAAAAGATATATCTCATATTATTGAATAGGAAGACCTAACACCACCAATGGATCGGTTCTCCTTAAGTTAATTCATAATTTTAATGTGATAATGAAAATACTAGTGGAATTATTGAACTATAAAACCTGATTCTAAAGTTTTTATGAAAAAATAAGAGTAGCTTGGAAATCTGAAACAAAGAAGCACAGTAACAGAGGTTAGCCTCATAAGCTAAAATGCACCATAAAGTCTCAACACTGAAGTAATATAATATTGACTTATGAATAGACTGACATTAAGTCTAGAAATAGATCTCAACTCATATAGGAATTTAATATAATGAAAGTAAAATTCTAAATAAGTGCATCAAAAATGGACTTTTAAGAAAGTGGTTTGGGTATAATGGGGATAGACTTTGGGGAAAAAATTATATCCAGAGCCCATATGATACAACAGGAAAAACTCAAATGGGACAAAGATTTAAATGTAAAAAAAATTAAATAATACAAGTGGTAAAAAAAACCAGATTATTTCATTATTATTATCATTTTAGATGTTGGGGGTAGGAGTTTAGTAATTTATTTATTTATTTTTGCTGTGTTGGGTCTTCGTTTCTGTGCGAGGGTTTTCTCTAGTTGTGGCAAGCGGGGGCCACTCTTCATCGCGGTGCACGGGCCTCTGACTATCGCGGCCTCTCTTGTTGAGGAGCACAGGCTCCAGATGTGCAGGCTCAGTAGTTGTGACTCACAGGCCTAGTTGCTCCGTGGCATGTGGGATCCTCCCAGATCAGGGATCGAACCCGTGTCCCCTGCATTAGCAGGCAGATTCTCAACCACTGCGCCACCAGGGAAGCCCTCATTATTATTTTTAAAAAGTGAAGGTATTTGTTACTATGACTAAAAATCTGGAAGTCATAAGGGAAAGACTGATAAATTTTAGTCCATAAAATTAAAAATAATAAGCAAAGTCAAAAGCCAAGGAACAATGAATTTATGCAACTCATATTCTATAAAAGATTAATTCCTCTAATAAGTAAAGCTCTCCTAAGATTAACATCCCAATAGAAAAGTGGAAAAGCATCAAAGAAAACAAAATACAAATATTAAAGGATGTTCAGCCATATCTACAGTAAAGGTCATAGAATTTAAAATTTTTATGTGATAGTATTTCTTATGTACCTAGTTGACAGGAATAAAACATTGATAATAGATCTGTTTATGTGGCTGTATAGAAAAAAGTACTTTCATATATTGCTTGAAAGAGCACAAAATGTTGCAACTCTGATGAAAAGAGTATCTTTAATACTTCAGAAAATTGCAGATATGTTTACCCTTTATGCTAGCACTTGTACTTGAAATCCTTTTTGCAGATATCCTGCAAAAAAATATATTTACATCCATAAGGCTATCTATATTACATACAACCACATATTGTGTATGTACTATATACATGAAACAACAAACACTGGGAAAAAACTAAGTGTGAAAGAGCAACAGACAGGTTGAGTAGATGATTTCATTTTTGCAGAATGTAATATAATGAAAGTGAAAACAAATAGGGAGGGGCTCTATGTTCATATAGGAGGGGATCTTAAGAATATATTGTAACATGAAAAAGTCAGGTACAGAACAGTCAATATATGGGGTTCACCAAAAAGTTCATTCAGGTTTTTCCATGAGATGTTACAGAAAACCTGAACAAACTTTCTGGCCAACCCAATAGTTTGCTACTTCCTCTGAAGAAATGAGAGTATAGAGGTATGCATTTATAATCATTTGTATTTTCATAAACACTGTGAAGGTATAAACAAGAAAGTGATGAAAATGATAACCTAAAGAGATGGGATAGAAATGAGAGTAGATGAGAGCAGGGGTATAAGTAAGCATGTCTCTCCAGCATGTGCTCTTTGTATAGCTTTCCAAAATATAATCAAACTTCAAATTCAACAGAGTTTAATTTTTTAAAAAGTACAGTAAAAGTCAAAACCAAATACATCAATTGTGAAATCATTATCAAGTGCTAATGTCATGGAAGTGGTGTGGGATGGAATAGCATTGCAGGCCAATGCTCCTACAAAGGATAGCTAGAAAAGCTGGGTTAAATTAAAAATCATATATTTAAAGGCACAAAGTGGCAGAGGACTAGAGGGATTAAAATTCCAGAGAGAGCAGAAGCTTTTAGAGATGAAATAGGGATCTAAAGCTGTCCCTGACATTCTTGTCAATTCTTGATGAGGGGTAGATGCTGACAACATGGACTAGGTCTAGGTAGAGTGTCACACTAGGGGGCAAGCAAACTGACATAGTTTCTGGTGACCAAATGGGGCCAGGAATGACACCATTCTTTTTCCTCTGGAGAATTCTGATGAAATCTGAAGCTGTGTGAGGCTTAAGTCTAAACAGAAAAGTATCAATATCATGATTTGTCAGTTCTCGCTCCATCAAGGTGATCATTAAGAAAAATTAGTTCTTCATTTCTTTCCCTTCCATCCCTCATTATTTAATTAATTAATTTTTATTATTATTTTATTTCTTGTGGCACATGGGCTCTAGAGTGCAGGCTCAGTAGTTGTGGCGCACAGGCCCAGCCGCTCTGCAGCATGTGGGATCCTCCCGGACCAGGGATCAAACAGTGCCCCCTGCATTGGCAGGCAGATTCTTAACCACTGCGCCACCAGGGAAGTCCCCATCCATCATTATTTTAATATGTGTATGTATTCTCACCTGTGATAGTTACCATGGATTTAAACAAGAAGGTGGATGAGCACTTTAAGGGAAAAAGGTGAAATAAAAGAGGAACAGAAGTGACCAGATTCCTGCTTCTCTGATGGACTTTGGAGGGTGGCACGATAGAAAAAAAAAAAAAAAAAAAGTTGTTTCACTAATAAGTTTTCAATTGTAATATTAAAACATACTGCAAAAAAAATGTAGAAGAATGCCAAGAGAGAATTATGGGACAATCTAAACTAAATCTCCTCTCTGGGGATTCAGAGAGGGTGTCCTTAAGGAAATCACATTTAAGCTAAGCCCTAAAAGATGGGGGATGAGAATTTCACACAGTGGGAACAATGTATGCAAAGACTCTGACTCTGAGTGCAAGAAGTAGCTATATAAGAGTGTTGTATGATAGAATGTCGTAAACAAGGTGGTAAAGGCAAAAGTTGTGAGGTGGCATGCAATGAGACTGATGAGCCATTGAAGGTTCCTAGTGGGTTAGTGAAATAATCAGAATTTTACCTTAAAAAAATCACTGTGGCCCTATGTGGAGAGTAGACTGCAGGGATAAAAATGGTTGTTGGCAGATAAGTTAGGAAATTGTTTTATTTTCTTCAGGCAAAAAATACACGCTTGGAATAGGCTAGTAGAATTAGAGATGAAGAAAATCAGAGAGAGATATAAAAAAAGTTATTTATAAAAATCACAGTATTTTATTATTGATTGTCTGTGGTGAATGAGGAAAAGAATACTCTTTCAAGCATGCCTCTTTCCAGGTTTTGGGCTTGAAAACCGCATGGGTGATGATTCCATTTCTTGTGAGAGGGAGCACCAGGGGAAGAGCAACTTTTGTGTGTGATAGGAACTTAAGTCTATAACTCAAGAAAGATATGGACTGAAAATATATATTTAGAAGTCATAAGAGATATTGGTAGCTGTCTTTTACATCTTGGAAGTGTACTAACCAATAGTTTGTTTATTCCATGAAATTCTTAAACCATACCATCATAGCCTTACTCCTTAGACAAAATACCAAAAAAAGTCACTTTATTCTTAAAACATAGTAATGTTTTTCACTAAAAAATTGTGTTTTATGCATATTATTTCTTGTTTTGCTGTTCATTTAACTGATTTTGGAAAATTATGGGAATCATTCATCTTTTCATCTTTTTTTGTATATCAGAAATAAAGTTATAATCAAACTGAAGATACATAAATATTTGTTAATAATTATGAGTTATTGTTAGCTCTTTATATACTTCAGAGAACACCATTATTATACTACATATAAAAAAACTGCTTATGCTAAATGAAGCAGAATACTAAATTTTAGTTAGGCATATGACCCACATTTCTATTTTATACCAAAAACTTTATCCTAAAGTGTGGTTCTAAAATGTGACACTTTACTTCCTTTATATGTCTTTAATGAATCTGCTCATAATAAAAGTTAAATTATGTTTCATTTAGAAACATCACTATCTTTTAAGAATTGGTAAATATGTTTTCATTTCCTAGTAGTAAATATTTGAGGAAAGAACATATATTTTTACCAGGTTGATACAGGTGGAATTATCTCACTTTTTACAAAATAGTCATAAAGTACTGAACATATGCTACATTTTAATAAATTGAGTCATTTTGGATGACAATATTGGTCATACTAGTTTATTATTCAAGTTCCAGAACAAGGAAATAAAGGATAAGCATAGGATTTATTTAAAATATCCATTTAAAATGTAGCTTTTATTTCTTTACTTTCTAAAATGTTCAAGGGTTGATTATTTTTTGTTGTATTTTAGTTTATTTTCCAAAATACTAATATGTGATTTTTATACATTATTTTTCTTTTTAAAACAAATGCTTGACCAATACAAAATACAGAGATCTTCATTCTTCATATTTGAGAAAGTTATTTCTTATTTATTTTAACTTTTGAATAGTGAGGGTAAAAGTCAGAGGTCCAACCGAAAAGAGATGGCACCCTCAAATTAGGACAATTCAAGTAAGGTTGAATAATGTGGCTATTTAAAATGCGGGCAGGGTATAAGGAATCCCAAAGTATAGCACAGTACTTCAGGTCTGTTACCACCCAACACCCAAAGGGAAACAAAGATAGGAAGAAGAGAGACCTGTAGAGGGTACTGCTTTGCCTAGTAACCCAGTCAACTTGGGTAACTGCAGAGAGGGAGCCTGGGAATGAAGACCTGAACTTCACCTTCCTTTCTCACTCTGGAGCACCCTATTGGCATAACCCAATCAGTAGCCAGAGGCAAGAGAGCCCATTGATGTACTCCATTACCTAAATGGAGAGCAAGGTAGAGAAAGGTAGAGAGTAAGTTTCACAGGGACAAAAGGAAGAAATCTGAAACAATGGATGTGCACAACAGAATGAAGAATGAGAAATATGAAAGGTAGTGCTAAATTTTTTTCAGCCAAGGCTGGGGCAGAGTTTGGGCCATAAATGCTTCCTCCTAGTGAAGCACAAGTAGCTTTAGAATTGGTTGGCAGGGGGCAGAATATGGAAACATGGGAAGAGTTGCAGTTAATTCACCCAGATTGAACTCTGTCAACTGGCCAAAGATCCTTAGTCTAATGGATGCACAGGGAAAAAAATTACCCCTGAACCTAGCAAACATTCTTTACAGCTAATAATAATGATTTTTCATGATATCATTGCTATTTGCTTGCAGGATTGTATCCGACAAACAACGTTCTCTGGCCATGGGTGTGACCTTTGTGATTTTGAGAATATTTGGTATGGACTTTTGGCAATCTATTATTACATTGAATTGAATGGTTTCTTTTTTGATTTATACATGTGTCAACATGTATATTTAGAATTTCAAATGAATAATTATGATAAACTGACACAAAACAAGTGAATGGGGGAGCTGCTTTACAGAATTTTGGAGACAATACTTAGTGTAAAAAAGATAATACTTGGGGCTTCCCTGGTGGCGCAGTGGTTGAGAGTCCGCCTGCCGATGCAGGGAACACGGGTTTGTGCCCCGGTCTGGGAAGATCCCACATGCCGCGGAGCGGCTAAGTCCGTAAGCCATGGCCGCTGAGCCTGCGCGTCCGGAGCCTGTGCTCCGCAACGGGCGAGGCCACAACAGTGAGAGGCCCGCATACCGCAAAAAAAAAAAAAAAAAAAGATCATACTGTAAAGCCTATCCTGTCATATAAAATATGCATTAATATTATATTCAGTTAGAAGAGAATCTTTTTGATCAGAAGTATATTCTTCAAGCTTACACAAGTGGTTTGGTAAGCTGAAACAAAGCACATATAAGCATAGAAACTATATTTTACATTGCTTGCATGTTTGAGAAGTCATTAACCTAGACTAGTACTTTAAAAATTTCTCATTACCAAAGACAGTGAATCTGATGTTTTAAAAGATTTATATCCAAAGAACAAATTGGTTTTGCTGAGGGTGATGCACTGGGTACTTCAGGCTTTCTTATGCAAAAAATAGCTTTCAAATCCACATTATGACTATATTAGGAGCTCTGATTCAAGAAGTTGATTAAAATTATTGGTGGGGTAAGGAAACAAGATTAGACTGAATTGAAGACTGAAAGCCATATGATAAATGGAGTCAAGAAAATAGAAAAATTTAAGCGTGGCTCTAATGGGGATCAGAGAAATTGTTCTATAGCTAGATCAATATGCAGGGTTTAAATTAGGTTTTTTAATTGAGAAAAATTAGAGCATATTTTTATGGTCAAAAGTGATCCAGTGGATAAGGATGGATTCTTAGTGGAGGAGGGAGCATAAGAAATAGCAAGTGCACAGTTTCCTACCTCAGAAAGGAAGCCAGTGAGGCTGAGGCATTTTTGAATGGGAGAGGATGGAATAAGGTGATGATATTTTAGATACAACTGTCTAGATCTTTCAGGGTTTTGCCATCAGAGAATTTAAGCAGAGGGTAGATATTATCTGATTTACATTTAAGAGATAACTCTGCTGCTGGAGGGAGAAATATTTATCAAAGATAAATGTGGAGGAAAAGAAAAAGGAGGCTTTTGCTGAAGTCTAAGTCAGAGTTATATTAAATTGGATTCTGGGGGTTGTAATGAAAAAGAGAAATCAACTTATCCAAGGTGTATTTGGAGTTAGTGTTACAGTGGTTTATCATGGATTAGAAAAAATATGGTGGGAAATAGAAAAAAATGAGTAGTAGGCCTAGGTTTTTCACTTTGAACAATTATAAACAGAGTACCAGCACTCACTGAGACTGGGAAATCTGGTGATGGGCAGTGGGCAGGAATCAAAAAGTCATGAGGCATGAGCACTCCGATAATTTCTTAAGGAAGATGGTCAATCATTAGATACGTTAGTTCTGAAAACCCAGTTCTAATGCCTTTGGAGTGGCATTTATTTATTTATTTTTATTTTTAAGACTGCATTCACTTTTACCTGAAAGCAATACTGTTGCTGAGGAAGTGTCTCTGTGAGTATATAGAGATTTCCCTCAGGCAGCACGCAACTATTCCTCTGCATATGAGGTCTTCTGAAATTTTCAGTCATTGAAAATTTCACAATTTGAAATCTTGGGAGATATATTGAGTTCACAAAATCAATATTTAGTATCTCTGTTTTAAATACTTTCTCCTAAGTTTTTCATTTAGAAATTAACAAAATGTTGAGATGTCAACTAAATAACAACATGCATATCATTCTAAGAAGATGAAAATCTGCTAGCTTTTTTTATATCTACAGGGATAGGGATTTTTGAAAACACTCATTTTCAGTTTTTAACAATTCTATTGATAAGCAACTTCTTAGATAACTTTAAATGATATGTTTACAGTGATGATGACTAAATATATAAGTTTACATTTAGGATTAAAATCATTCTGATCCCAACCTACAGTGTTTTCATGGTGAATTTACAATCATTGCTTTTTTCATAGGGACTATACCTGGACCAGTAATTTTTAAAATAGTAGGAGAAACTTCTTGCATCCTTCGGGATACTGAGCGCTGTGGAAGCATTGGAAGTTGTTGGATCTATAACAAGACAAAAATGGCCTACCTGTTGGCAGGAGTATGTAAGTGATATCTATTGAAGAATATTGAGAAGTAAAATTGTTTTTATTTAAAATTTTTTTAACATCTTTATTGGAGTATAATTGCTTTACAATGGTGTGTTAGTTTCTGCTTTATAACAAAGTGAATCAGCTATACATATACATATATCCCGATATCTCTTCCCTCTTGCGTCTCCCTCCCTCCCACCCTCCCTATCCCACCCCTCTAGGTGGTCACAAAGCACGGAGCTGATCTCCCTGTGCTGTGTGGCTGCTTCCCACTAGCTATCAGTTTTACATTTGTGTATCTATTCTATGTCCATGCCACTCTCTCACTTTGTCCCAGCTTACCCTTCCCCCTCCCCCTGTCCTCAAGTCCATTCTCTGGTAGGTCTGCGTCTTTATTCCAGTCCTGCACCTAGGTTCTTCATGACACTTTTTTTTTTTTTTTTAGATTCCACATATATGTGTTAGCATACGGTGTTTGTTTTTCTCTTTCTGACTTACTTCACTCTGTATGACAGACTCTAGGTACAATTGTTTTTAAAAACTTATGGTTTAGAGTAAGTTATAGTCATAATAAACTAAGAACAAATGGATACTTTGATTATTAAAGAAGCATATATTATTATATACAAAATATTTTAGAAACTAATTACTATAGAACTGATGTAAATATTTGAGACATTGCATTAACTACACAATTAGTTTATGTTATTCCTGAATAAAGGGTGATGATTAGCAGAATTTCAATTTGGGAAACAATTTTGCCTGTATACATATACAACTAAGTTGCTTGACCTTATGGCCCTTTCCATTTCTGCAGTAAAAGAGATTGGATAATTTAAAAAAGAAATTTTTCACCACTGAAAAGTATCAAAATACTCTTATCCCACTTAAATGTAAATTTCACATCGTCTCTTTTGCTCAGTGATAAAACAGGGCCGACATATAGCAAACATTCAGTATTGTTGAATAAATAAGAGATATAGAAAATTGGGATGCTATAGTGATATGGTCAAAGTGTTGGGGAAAGTCTAGATATGCTTGTATTACTTTGGGAAATTCACTAGATCTTCTTGTGAAATGAAGATGTTGGACTACATAATTTCTGAAGCCTTAATCAGCATTAACTTTCAGTGGTTTTATTGTATAGATACTTCTGGTGTGCTAAACATTTAAAAGTGTTTATATGTTTTGTGATTTTACTGAGTGGGTTCAGTAATTCAAAGAACCACATAATGATAGACTCTAATATTTAACAGTAACAAATATCTGTTTGATAAACAGTATTCAGCAATGCCTTCTAAATCAGAAGTCAATTGTCCAGTGAGCTTATTAGTCAATACTGAACACTAAATAAATTTAAAAAAATTTTAAAGAGTCAAAAATGGCATTTAAGAAGTCAAAATTAATTTCTCAGAGATAATTCAACAAAACTAGGCATTATTCTTAAGAAAGTCTGCTGAACCTTTTAGTTTTCATTTTAGATATAACTGTAATATGCTTAGCTATTTTCAAATGTGGCATATAATTGAGAAAATTGATGAACTATTAGAAATCCTACTAGGGAGCTACTAAAAGGGATAATGATAATACAGAACATAGGGAATTACAGTCAGAAAGGGCAAATACAGGAAACTGAAATAGGAATATGCATTTGCAGCAATTTAGTGTAAACCAGTATTTAAATTTTATTCCATGAGTCACTTGAATCAGAATCACTTGGAGTGTTTGCTAAAATATAAGTTCTGAGGTCTTTATTTAGAATACCAAGAATTAGTGGTAGGAATGTATATTTTTAATAAAGCACCTCAGGTGATTTTTATCACAGTAAACTTTGAAGACAGCTTATGTGAGAGATCCTGGAGCTGCAGAGTCCAATATGGTAGACATTACCCGCACATAGCTATTTAAATTTAATTTAATGCAATTAAACATTCAGTTCTTCAGTATCAACAGCCAAATTTCACTTGCTTAATGGTCACATTTGACTATTCTATGGGACAGTGCAGATGTAGAACACTGCCATTGTCACAGAAAGTTCTACGCGTACCACTACCCTAGAGCAAGGCTTATTCAAGAGGGATGCATGAGCCCTAGGAGCTCACATTAAACTTTAGTATATTTTTGGAATCCTAAAATTCTGTTTGTACAATTGTATGTCTTCTATAAAGGAAGGCTGTGGCATTCATCAGATTCTCAAAAGTTTTATCAACTCAAAAAAGTTAATAAAAATTTATCAGTCTATCAATCACCTGTGGAACCAGCACTCAAAAGAAGCTATAGAAATTTCTCTTATGCCCCTGGCTAGTCAATTTCCCTCCCCCACAGATAAACCCCTTTCATATTTCTATTAAAATATGTTGGTTTTGCCTGTTCTACAAATTATGCAAATGGAATATAATACATGCTGGTGGGGTTTTTCACCTGTCTTGCTTAACGTTATGCTTTTGAGAGATTCATCCATGCTATTCTATAGCAGTAGTTTGTGCTTTTAAAAAATTTCTGAGTATTGTTTCACTTTATGAATATGCTATTGCTTATTCATGCTCTTATTAATGGACATTTGGGTTGTTTGCAGTGTTCAGCTGTTATAAATAAATGTTTGAAGTATTGTATCATTACAAATAGCTCATTAATATTTCCTATTTTATCTTTGAAACCACTGTAATTGATAGTGTCAGATAACTGATATTGTTGCTGTAAAATATTTTTTACTTTAATGACCAGGGTTATTTGCACCCAAAGTTCAAGTACTTTTATATAATTCCTGTAATATATTAACTTTCCGAAACTTGAAAAATGAAAATGAATTAAAAAACTTACATAATCAATTAATTTTTCTAAAATATTTCTGTTGGCATTTGGAAAATGATGAATATTTCAAGGAGTAAAGCTGCATGAAGTTGTTTAAAAAAGTTCCAGTTTCTGCTGATAATTAAGTTCTGAAAGTAGAAATATATTTTTATGTTTTAAAATTAATACATTCTGTGAAATAGTAACACACTTTGCATTTGTCTTGGGCTATTTGTTTAAGAAGTCTAAAAGGTTTTGTAAACATATTTTTAAAATTACCTTTAAGTAACTTGACATAAGTTTATGACATTAATTGCATTCTACAATTGGAAAATTGGTACATTTATAGATGAAATATACTTACCTTTTCTTTGGTAGATGGCTCTTTCCACAAACATTCTTGCTCTAAATAAATTGACACATCTGATGGCTGTATTTTTTTCGAATTCAGGTTTTATTTGCAAAGTAGTTACTATCTTCTTCACTGCTATTGCATCTGGCCTATATAAATATTTACCACAGGAAAACAGTGACATCCTGCCTACAGTTGTGAAGAATCTAAAAGTTAAAAAAAAGGAAAGAACTGGATCTTCATTATGTAAGAATTACACATTGTCAATCTATCAATGGGATAGTATTAATAAAATTTAAAATGATTTAATATAACTAAATGTTTAATAAGTGAATGTGATTCATGTGATCTTATAAGCTTTATTATATTTTGAGTATAAATATAATAATATAGTCTCTGTGTTTTGCACTTTTAAAAGATATTATAAGATACATATTTAATACTTTCAATAGAAAGGTAATACTTTGAAAGAAAAGCATGAAGTGGAAATGGGAAAATACACATAAGTTAATTCTGACTGCAATGGTATCGTATATATTAGTTATTGGTCTTTGGTTATGTAGGCTTACTTAGGTTTCATATAGTTTATTCTTATTACTTTTCATTTGGGCTGTGAATATTTATTTCTCAATAATTTTTCAAAGTAATATTAGATGTGCCAGTCTAGTTCATATAATAAAAATTTATATGAAGGTCATATTTATTCTCCAAAAGGAGACATTTTAAAATTAACATTTATCTCTGTTAATGGAGAGGTTTCCTCAGAAAATTTCTCTGGTCAATTGGCCAGTTTGCAATACATATTTTCATGCTTCTTTAATTTTAGTAGACATAAAATTCAATTTGATCATATACCTCTCTATTTTTACCTTGACTTGAATTTTATTGATAAAGACTACTGGTACCTAAGTTGATATCCATTTTTGTGTTTTTGTATTTAATTTCATGATTAATCATAATTATTTCACTTAAAGAAATGTTCAAATTCGAATGCAGAAAATGTGTCAACCATTTGTGGAATTTTTCTTAAGCTTAAATGTATTTCTATAGAACAATTTTGATATAATTATTTCATACATGATTCTACATCTATCCAAATTATATAACAATCTTCCAAATATTGAAATAAAAATCAAATTGTTCTGAAACTTCTCTGCAGTGTTTCTTTTGTTCTCTTGGGAGAATGAATAACTGACAAAATTTCTTCTTTGTTATTCACATTAGTCAATGACCCTATGTGTAAGGGCAGACATCGCCCTATTCATCTTGGCTGGCAGAGGGAAGTGAGAAGCAGGGAATATTCATATCTTACTATATGTTTTTCTTACCTAACTTTAACATGCATTTATGAAAATCTATAAACCAGTCTTTATGTGAAACTCTACTTGACAGTTTGACTCTTCTCTGTTTGAACCAGCAGGATGGCAGAATATCTGAGGATCGGAGTGTGAAAACAGAATCTTTAAAGATTCTACAAGATCTGTTGCTGTGTCCTACTTTCAAAAAAGGGGAATCACATGTGACATTTACCAAAGTAGTAGAAATGTATCTGTGGTGATTTGTATTTTCATAATAAAATACATTCTTATAAAGCATTTCTCATATGCTTTTAATGTATGTAGGATTTTAAACATCAATGTACAATATAGGTTTATCTAGAATTAAAGATTAATAATTTTAGGTTATTTATATTCTTCCTTAATATTCTATTGTCTAAAAACATTTGAAAATTTATGCAACTAGGAAATAAGATAAAACAATAATATTCAGATCCAATTTGAAGGTGCTTATAATATATTTCTGTGTATGTGTAAATATCTACATACTTTTTTTTGGAAAACAAACCAGCAAAGGTATAATAAAGATTATAATAATTTGGAGAGTAGTGTTAAGACTTAAATTTGCGTATAACTTTCTGCTACAATAGACCATGTGTTTCTATGTCACAAACTATTATAGTTCATAGAGGATTGATAGAGAAAATACAACCCAAAGTCACTGGTTAACACCAATTTAGCAGCTTTTGAAACAATCAGAGGAAGGTTTCTCACTACTAATGAGAAGACCTTAAGAAGAAGTCTTAAAAAAAAACAACAGCTAAAAATCCTATTGAAATACCTTGCTTTGGAGTCAGTTTTGAATGTTTTATTGCTAACAAGGATCATTACACTTTCTACGTTAATGTATCTAGTGAAGCTGCAAGTGCAGATGAAGAAGCTGCAAAGACACTTTTAAGTATCAGATTTTAAATTTTTGATGAAACTGTTCTCTATTGAGAATTCATGCCCTCAAGGAACTACATCTCAAAGGAGGGAGGTGAGCCCCCCAGCATTTAAACCTACAAAGGACTGAGTGACTGTGATGCTGGGTGAAAATGCTATGGAGATTTAGTTGTGCTAAGATTTATTAAGATGTTTTTGTTTTCTTTGGATATATACCAAGAAGTGGAATTACTGGATTATATGGTAGTTCTATTTTTAGTTTTTTTTGAGAAACCTCCATACTGTTTTCCCAGGGGCTGCTCCAATTTACATTCCCACCAACAGTGTATTAGAGTTCCCATTTATCCACATCCTCACCAACACTTGTTATTTGTAGACTTTTTGATGATAGCCATTCTGACAGGTGTGAGGTGATAGTTCATTGTGGTTTTGATTTGCATTTCTCTGGTGATTAGTGATATTGAGCATCTTTTCATGTGCCTGTTGGCCATCTGTATGTCTTCTGTAGAAAAAATGTATATTCAGGTCTTCTGCCCAATTTTTAATCAGGTTGTTTGGTTTTTTGATATTGAGTTGTATGAACTGATTATATATTTTGGATATTAACCCCTTATTAGCCATATCATTTGCAAATATTTTCTCCCATTCAGTAAGTTGTCAGTGGTTTTCTTTGCTGTGTAAAACCTTTTATGTTTAATTAGGTCTGAATAGCTTATCTTTTTTATTTTTTATTTTGGCTACATAGGGTCTTTGCTGCATGGGCTTTCTCTAGCTGTGGCGAGTGGGGGCTGCTCTTCGTTGTGCACGGGCTTTTCATTGCGGTGGCTTCTCTTGTTGCGGAACATAGGCTCTAGGCACACAGGCTTCTGTAGTTGCTGCACGAAGGCCCTAGAGCGTGCGGACTTCAGTAGTTGTGGCGCACGGGCTTAGCTGCTCCACGGCATGTGGGATCTTCCCGGACCAGGGATAGAACCCGTGTCCCCTGCACTGGCAGGTGGATTCTTAACCACAGCGCCACCAGGGAAGTCCGAATAGCTTATTGTTTACTTTTGTTTATTTTATCGCAGGAGACAGATCCAAAAAAACATTGCTATGATTTATGTCAAAGAGTGTTCTGCCTGTTTTCTTCTAGGAGTTTTAAGATTTTAAGGCTTACTTTTAGGTCTTTAACCCATTTGAATTTACTTTTGTATATGGTGTGAGAAAACGTTCTAATTTCATTGTTTTATGTGTAGCTGTCAAGTTTTCCCAGCACCATCTATTGAAGAGACTATCTTTTTTTTTTTTTTTTTTTTTTAAATTTTGCTAATTTCCCCATTCCTTTATTTTTTAATTTTTTTTTTTTTTTTTTTTTGCGGTACGCGGGCCTCCCACTGTTGTGGCCTCTCCCGTTGTGGAGCACAGGCTCCGGACGCACAGGCTCAGCGGCCACGGCTCACGGGCCCAGCCGCTCTGCGGCACATGGGATCTTCCCGGACCGGGGCACGAACCCGTGTCCCCTGCATCGGCAGGCGGACTCTCAACCACTGCGCCACCAGGGAAGCCCTGAAGAGACTATCTTTTATCCATTGTATATATGTGCCTCCTTTGTAATAGATTAATTGATCATAAGTGTTTGGGTTTATTTCTGGGCTCTGTATTCTATTCCATTGTTCTGTGTGTCTGTTTTGTACCAGTACCATGGGGTTTTGGCTACTGTATCTCTGTAGTTTAACCTGAAGTCAGGGAGCATGATACCTCCAGCTTTGTTATTTTTTTTCAAAATTGTTTTGGCTATTCTGTATCTATCGTGGTGCCACATAAATTTTAGGATAATTTGTTCTAGTTCTGTGAAAAATGTGATGAATATTTTGTTAGGGATTGCATTAAATTTGTAGATTGCTTTGGGTAGTATGGGCATTTTAACAATATTAATTCTCCCAATCCAGAAACACAGGATATTTTTCTATTTCTTTGTATTATCTTCAATTTACCTTATCAGTGTTTTATAGTTTTCAGAGTATGGGTCTTCCACCTCTTTGGTTAAGTTTATTCCTAGGCATTTTAGTCTTTTTGATGCCATTTTAAGTGGGATTGTTTTCTTGCTTTCTCTTTCTGATAGTTCATAATTAGTGTATAGTAAAGCAACAGATTTCTGTATATTAATCTTGTATCCTGCAACTTTACTGAATGCATTTATTAGTTCTAATAGTTTCTTCATGCAGACTTTAGGGTTTTCTATATATAACATCATGTCATATGCAAATAGTGACAGTTTTACTTCTTCCCTTCCAATTTGGATGCCTTTTATTTCTTTTTCTTGTCTGATTGCTGTGACTAGGATTTCCAATATGATGTTAGATAGAGGTGGTGAGAATGAGCTTCCTTGTCTTATTCCTGATTTTAGAGGAAAACTTCCTGCTTTTCTGCTTTTCTCCAGTAAGTCTGATGTTAGCAGTGGGTTTGTCATAAATGGCCTTTATAATGTTGAGATATGTTCCCTCTATACCAACTTTTATGAGAGTTTATATCATGAATGGATGTTGAATTTTGTCAAATGCTTATCTTGTGTCTATTGATATGATCATGTGATTTCATCCTTTATTTAATTTTGATTTGCAGATATTGAACTATCCTAGCATCCCTGGAATGAATCACACTTGATCATGGTGTATTATCCTGTTTATATATTGTTGAATCCAATTTGCTAATATTTTGTTGAGGATTTTTGCATCTGTATTCATCAGAGATATTGGCCTTTAATTTTCTTCTTCTTCTTCTTTTTTTTTCCAGTGTCTTTGTCTGGTTTTGGTATCAGGGTAATGACGGCCTTGTAGAATGAATTTGGGAGTATTCCCTCCTCTTCAATTTTTTGGAATAGTTTGAGAAGGATGGATATTAGCTCTTCTTTTTATGTCTGGTAGAATGTCCCTGTAAAGCCATCCAGTCCTGGACTATTGCTTACTGGGAGTTTTTTTAATTAATAATTCAATTTCACTACTTATGTTTGGTCAGTTCAGGTTGTCTATTTCTTCATGATTTTGTCTTGGAAGTTTGTATATTTCTAGAAATGTTTCCATGTCTTCTAGGTTGTCCAATGTACTTGCATATAACTTCTAGTAGTATTCTCTTGTGATTTTTTGAATCTCTGTGATATTGGTTGTTAATTCTCTTCCTTCATTTCTTATTTTGTTTATTTGGACCCACTTTCTTTTTTTCTTAATGAACCTAGCTGAAAGGCTATCCATTTTGTTTATCTTTTCAAAAACTGGCTCTTGGTTTCACTGATCTTTTCTATTGTTTATTCTCAATTTTACTTATTTTCTTTCTGATCTTTATTAAGTCCTTCTTTCTGCTGACTTTGGGCTTTGTTTGCTCTTCTTTTTATAATTCCTTTAGATGATAGGTTAGGTTATTTATTTGAAATTTTTCTTGTTTCTTGAGGTAGGACTGTATCGCTATAAACTTCCCTCTTAGAACTGCTTTTGCTGTACACCATAGATTTTTGGAAAGCTGTGTTTCCATTTTTATTTTTCTCAAAGTATTTTCTAATTTCCTCTTTGATTTCTTCATCAACCTATTCCTTTATAGTAGCATGCTCTTTAGCCTCCACATGTTTGTGTTTTCCATTTTTCTTCCTGTAACTTATTTCTAGTTTCATACCATTGTGGTTGGAAAAAATGCTTGATATATTTCTGTTCTCTTAAATTTGTTGAGACTTGTTTTGTAGCCTAGCAAGTAATCTATCTTAGGATAGACTAAGCTAAGAGAATTCAGCACCACCAAACCAACTCTACAACAAATGCCAAAGGAACTTCTCTAAGTGGGAAACACAAGAGAAGAAAAGGACCTACAAAAACAAACCCAAAACCCCAAATCTACAACTCTGATGGGGAATGTTGATAACAGTGGAGCCTCTGCATGTGTAGGACAGAGGACAGAGTTTATATGGGAAATCTCTGTGTCTCTAAGACTAAAAGGAAAACATGTTGTGTTACTTTGTTCCTATGAATTGATGAAAGGAAGTTTTTACAGTTTTTTAAATGTAAATTGTTTATTTTTTGGCCGCGCCACCTGGCATGCAGGATTCTAGTTCCCCGACCAGGGATGGAACTCATGCCCCGTGCAGTGGAAGCTCGGAGTCTTAACCACTGGACTGCCAGGGAAGTGTCTTAAATGTAAATTTTATATAAAAGTCATTGCTTAACATAATAAGCAGCATGCCAAAGCTGCACATATGTTTTTCATATCCTACTTTGATAGGCAGAATGACAGCCCCTCAAAAATGTCCATGTCTTGTCTCTGGGCCTGTCAGTATGTTAGAGTATGTGGCAAAGGAGAAGGTTGCAGATGGAATTAAAGTTCTAATCAGCTGACCTTAAAATAGAGAGATTATCCTGGATTATCCAGGTTAAATGTAATCATGAGAACCCTGAAATGTGGAAGAGGGAAGCAAAAGAGTCAGTGTCAGAATGGTGTGATGTGAGAAAAATACAACTGTCCACTTCTTGCTTCGAAGATAGAAGAAGGAAGGGGACCATGAGCCAAGGAATGCCAGCACTTTGATTGTAGTCCAGTGAGACCCATTTGGATTTCTGACCTTCAAAGACTAAGGTAATACATTTTCATTGTTTTAAGTCACTAGTTTGTGGTAATTTGTTAAAACACCTATGGCAAACAAGTGTATCTATCATACTTGTCCTCACAAACGTATAGGAATGATACTGTCACAGAGATAATATTCATCAAATATTCTATTCCCTACCCTCACTTACATTTTCCAGTCCCCTTAAAGTTAGATGTTAGTTGTTCTGGCCAGTGAAATGTAAGCAGAAGTGAAATGGGTCACTTTCAGATCAGATTCTTTTCTACTGCCATGTCCATATGGTTTAGATGGTACAACTACAAGATGGCACCTCCTCAGTCAAACTGGGCCCCTGAGAGCCTATGTAAAGCACAGAAAACACTCTCAAATCCTCTTTGAACATGTAGTGGAGCTAGAAATAAATTTTTTTTTATTACTTTAAGCCACCACAGTTGGAGTGGTAATTTGTTACTGCTGTTTGACATAGTTTATCCTAAAAAAAAAATACAGATACTAAATATAACTTAGTAAAAATATTTCTGTCAGGAACTAAGTTTCTCTAATTTCTAGAGTTCTGGCTTAAAGACAGAACTTGCAGAATTTAGAAGACTTCATGGCTAACATTGCCCTTAGACTGTAACATCTCATCTATACTTTTAGCACACAAGATTTCCAATTCTAAGTTGTGCTCTCTGGCCAGTGACTGGAATGAAGACTGTGTATCTTATTGAAAAGAGTCATATGTTCTTTACGGATTATGGTCAATAGCAGAATAAGAGGCAGTTATACAAATTAAAGAAGTTGTTTTATTTTTGCTCAGAGGTAATCCGTAATCCCACCTCCTCATGGAGGTGCCTGGGACAAGAGTCTACAGTAATGCCTGGAGAGGAGCCAGTATTTTTCTCAAAGAATTTTGTGCACTTCTGCACTTCTGTGGCAGTGCAGAGTTACCTGAGAACTAAAAGTTATGGTTTTACTTTAGCTGAGAGATTTTTAAAGGCAAGTTGTTCCTATTTGACCTAGTTAATTACAGAAGACCTTTAGTGTAAATCTGTTTTATAAATGAACCAAAGATGTCCCCTAGGTTGTTTATTTCGTCACAGCAGACTGTGTCCTGTTAGCTCAAAAGGTCATTGGTGCCAAAGTAAAATTTTTACACTTTGTTTTCAACATAGCCCAAATAAACAGAATTTAGTCATTTTGAGTCTGATTGCTTTGCGTATCTTGTGAAGCTATGCCCAACATCTGCTGGCCGTGGATAAAATAAACCCTATAGCCACAAAAGCAGAGCTGCTGCTGCCCTTTGGAACTCTCTGAACCAGATTCCCTACTGGTCTCCTGAATGACATCCCCTAAACATGTAAGCCCCCTCTCCCCTGGGAGTTCACTTGTCCCTCCATCCCCTTCTAGATAGTGCTTTAGGCTCCAAATACTATCATGCTATGAGGGACTTCCCCCACATGCAAACCTGTCAAAGTGTTGCTGAAATAATGCTCATATGTACAACAGCCACTTCATGGTCATATCTTTTCCCTTGTTCAGCCCTGAAATCCCTCAAACTCACTGCAGAATCTTACAGAATGTCTGATTTTGTCTATCATTGCTGGGCTCACTAAATGTTAATTGCCAAAAGTACCTCCAAGTAGCTGTGAGAATTCACTAATTAAATGGGATTACTTAATATTATTAATTTGTATTATGGTGAGTAATCACTCTCAAAAACTCATTGTTTTACTTTGACATTGTTAGATGTTAAAGCCTATTTTTTTCTTAAATTTATTTGGCAAAAGGCTCAGATGCTTTTTAAAACTTTATTTTGTTTTAGGCCAATTTCATTAACAGAAATATAACTGCTACTGTAAGGGACCTTGTGAGCACATTATAATGCAGTGATTAAGATCATAGTCTGTCTCTGGTAGAGCAGGGTTTGAATTCCAGTTTTGTCGCTTAATTATGTAAATTTGGGCAAGTTACCTAACTTCTTTAAGCAACTTTTCTCTTTGCAAAAACAGGAATAATAATTGTATAGAAACATGGGTTTTAGTTATCTATTACTGTGTAATAAGTTAATCTAAAATTTAATGGCTTAAAACATTTATCATCCAGTTTCTGTGGGTCAGGAATCTGGGTGCAGTTCACCTGGGATCTGTGGCTCAGGGTTTCACAGGGCTGGAGTCAATGTGTCAGCTGTGGCTGCAGTCATCTCAAGTCTTAGATAGAGAAGAACCTTCTTCCAGGTTCAATCATATGATAATCATACTGTTGTTGGTAGGATTCAGCTTCTCAAGGTATGTTGGACCAAGGGCCTCAGTGACTCCACCAGCTTTTGAACAGAAGTTTTATGGCATGTGGGCCTCTCCGTATGGCTCATATCATGAAACTCACTTCATCAGAGCAGCAAGCAGGAAGAGCCCAAAAGTACGTGCAAGCCAGATGGAAGTTGCAGTGGTCTATAGCATAGTCTTGGAATTGACAGCTCATCACTTTAAAAAAAAAAAAAACTAAACTACAACTTTATTCAGATTTCAACAATATTTCCACTCAGGATCCTATTCAGGGTTGTCATGTCTCCTTAGTCTCTTTGATCTGTAATCATTCCTCAGTATTTCCTTGTTTTTCATGATCTTGACATTTTTTTGGAAGAACTTCTAATTATTTTGTTATTTTGTAGGACTGCCCCTCAGTTTGGATTTGTTGGTATTTTCTCATGATTTTGTTGAGGTTTTACATTATTAGAAGGATAACACAAAAGTGATTTTCCATTGTATCATATCATGGGTACATGATGTCAGTATATATTGGCAGTGTTATTAACTTTGATAAATTGGTCAAGGTTGTATGCATCAGGCTTCACTTCAATGAAGTTACTATTCTTTTTTTATCAACCTGGAACCACCACCACTTTTGACATATTCTATTTGTTAGAGACAAGTCGCTAAGTCCAGCCAGTACACACAAGGAAGGAGATGATATAATGGCATAAGTATCAGGAGGTAAGGTTCATTGGGAGTCATTTCAGAAGTTGCTCATCATACTATGAAAGGTAAGGTAAGTAAGTGTCCATCAACAGATGAATGTATAAAGAAGATGTGGTGTATATATATACACAATGGAATATTACTCAGCCATTAAGAATGAAATAATGCCATTTGCAGCAACATGGATGGACCTGGAGATTATCATATTAAGTGAAGTAAATCAGACAGAGAAAGACAAATATATTGCTTATATGTGAAATCTAAAAAAAAAATGATACAAATGAACTTATTTACAAAACAGAAACACTCACAGACTTAGATAACAAACTTATGGTTACCAGGGGGAAAGGGCATGAGGAGGGGAGGGATAAATTGGAAGTTTGGAATTGACAAGTACACACTACTAAGGACCTACTGTATAGCACAAGGAACTTGGCTCAGTATTCTGTAATAACTCAAATGGGAAAAGAATTTGAAAAAGAATGTATACTTGTAGGGGTATAACTGAATCACTTTGCTGTATACCTGTAACTAACACATCATTGTTTATCAAGTATACTCCAATATAAAATAAAACTTTAAAAAAGTAATAATAATAAAAAAGGTAAGGATACAGTTGTAAGTAAGGTAAGGATATAGTAGGTAAGGTAAGGATACAATAATGCACATAAAGAACTTAGCATGTTACTGTATAAATGGTAGCTATCATAATGATAATTATGATAATTATTTTGTGGCTCTCTTTCAAATTGATTCATTTGACAAATGTTTATTGAATGCTTATAATGTTAGAAATGGAAATACAAAACTATTTGGCTTAGGGGAGAAATAATAATAAACAGGTAAAGAAAATATTTGTGAATTTTTGAAAAATAAATTTATTTATTTATTTATGGCTGAGTTGGGTCTTTGTTGCTGCATGCAGGCTTTCTCTAGTTGCGGCGAACGGGGGCTACTCTTCACTGCGGTGCGCAGGCTTCTCATTGCGGTGGCTTCTCTTGATGCGGAGCACGGGCTCTAGGCACACAGGCTTCAGTAGTTGTGGCACGAGGGCTCAGTAGTTGTGGCTTGCAGGCTGTAGAGCGCAGCCTCAGTACTTGTGGAGCACGGGCTTAGTTGCTCCGCGGCATGTGGCATCTTCCCGGACCAGGGCTCAACCCTGTTTCCCCTGCATTGGCAGGCAGATTCTTAACCACTGCGCCACCAGGGAAGCCCAATACTTGTGAATTTTGATGAATGATATAAGGAAAGCTATCAGGACAAGGTGATTGTGTGTGTGTGTGTGTGATGATTGTTTCAATCAAGACAGAGAAAGCCTACTTGATATGATACTTATGCTGAGATTGAATGTTCAGAAAATATCAGCTTTACAAGATCCTGAAAAGTAATATTGTAGGCAGAGAGATTAGCAAGTTCAAGGACAGTGAGGCAGAGAAGAGTTTGTCATGTGAAGGAAATAGGAGAACCTTATGACTAAAGTATACTGAGCAAGGGGTAAAGTGTTATAATGTTGGTGAGGTAAACAGGGGCTAAATTATATAGGACCTTGTAGGCTGTGGGAAGGATGTTATTTTATTCTAAGTGTGATAGAAAGGATTGTAGTGTTTTATGAAAGGTAATGATAAAATCTTATTTTTAAGCTTTTATTCTAAATTTACTCTATATTTCTACAAATTATAGAAAACTTGCAAGAATAGTGTAAGGAAGTTCTCTATATGTGTGGTGAAAATTATAACAATGCCAGCTCTCTCTGATTGAATCTTTTGTCTTCAAAACATCTAAAATGGTATACTGGCCTTTACTTTTCTAGTATTCAAAGAAGACAACATTTCTGTACCTACTATATAAGGACAAGGAATCATTATAATTAGGTTATTTTCTCTTTAAATATTCAGATAATAAGTACAAAAATGTTTGGAGACTATTGAAATTATCTCTACTGTTTAAGTTTGGGACAGTCATAAAATGGCACCTACTGACTGGTAGGAAACTATTTTTCAGATCAGTCTGGTGTCATTGCAAGTATCCCGTGGGCAATTTTATTTTACTGTTTGAATTTCACCTTAGGATTTTTGCCTTTACTCTTGACATTGTTTTTTTTTTTGGCAAGGAAATATAATATAGGTACAAGTTTCTGAACCATGGACATTTTAAAGGAATGTGTAACTGATCCAAAACTTTGACACCAACAACGATGCTTGAATATTATGGCACATACATGGTAGTACCTAATTAACACTTGTGCCTACAGTATCTCCATGCTCATAGCATGCCATTCTTACTCATTTTTTACACTTGCTTTAGAAAGTGTTGCATGGCATTCATTCAGTATACCTTTTATATTCAGGTTCATTATTTGGTAAAGTATTTGTTGGTGTACAATTATATGTGCTTTACTGTTTTATGACTCATCCCACTCCATGGATGACCTCAAAACTATGTAGTATTTCATCTGGCTTCTTTCTTGTTTTCTTCCCACCCACATCTCACAACTGAATCTTTCTTTCGTTGCTAACATGTACTTTGAATGCTTTTGACACAAATAGAAAACAAGAGTCATGGTAAACAGCACACCAGAAGTCCAAGAAATCTATTGTCTATTCAGTCAAGGAGTGCTAAGAAAAGAAGGTGGTCACAACCAACAAACATCTTAGCTGGTGAGCTCATGAATGGTTCTAGTTAGAATAGAACACAGTCCATTTATTTGCCTGGCCAAGGCCTGGAAGTAAACATAAGGTTGCTAGGTATGGGAACAGGATAAGGGGAAGAAATAAAAGTGGTGTAGTAGAAAGACAACAGGATTCTAAGTATGGCTCTGACACTAAATAGATGTTAGATGAAACAAATTTTAATTAAGTTTATATTCTGATAAGCATTTTATGAAATTACTGGATTACTGAGTTTTAGCATCATTCAATTTCCGATTTGGAAAGGGGTTCAGTTGTTGGCTAATCCAAATCTGTAGTATAAATGCCTCCCACAATACCCCTAATAACTGACCAGCTAGCTCCTTCAGTGAAAGAGAATTCAATACCTACTGAGGCAATCTATCCCATTTTATATAGCTCTAATTCAATGGGTCTTAAACTTTTTTGTCTCAGGACCCATTTATACTGTTAGAACTAACTAAACATCACAAAGAGCTTTTTGTTTATATGGGGTATATCTATTGATAGTGATATTAGAAATTAATATGAGGCATTTAAATAATTAGTTCATTTAAAATAGCAACAATAAGCCCATTAGATATTAGCATAAATGTTTTAAAATTTTAATAATTTTGAGCTAGGCACAGAAAAACTGCTACTACATGATCTCACTTATATGTGGAATTTTTGAAAAAGTTTAATTCATGGAGAAAGAGAGTAGTATGGGACCAGGGACTGGAAGAGGTGGGGGAAAAGAGGAGATGCTGGCCAAAGAGTACAAACTTTCAGTTATAAGATGAATAAATTCTGGAGACCTAATGTATAGCCATAGTGACTACAGCTAATAATAATGCATTGTATACTTGAAATTTGCTAAGAGAATAGACCTACAGTGTTCTCACAACACACACACACACACACACACACACACACACACACTAACTGTATAAGATGATGGGTTTGTTAGCTTGATTGTGGTAATCATTTCACAATGTATATATATGTATACTAAGTATGTTGTACTCCTTAAATATATACTTTTTTTTTTCTTTTTCTTTTGCGGTACGCGGGCCTCTCACTGTTGTGGCCTCTCCCGTTGCGGAGCACAGGCTCTGGACGCGCAGGCTCAGCGGCCACGGCTCACGGGCCCAGCCGCTCTGCGGCATGTGGGATCTTCCCTGACCGGGACACGAACCCGTGTCCCCTGCATCGGCAGGCAGACTCTCAACCACTGCGCCACCAGGGAAGCCCCTATACCATTTTTATTTGTCAATCATACCTCAATAAAATTGAATAAAATAATTATATTAAAAAAATTATACTGAGAAGAATGAAATGGTTTTATCTCTTTTCAAATCTCTTTAATGTCTAGCTTAATAAGGGGTTCTTATGTCTTCTTTTTTGTGATATGACACGTCAAGTAGCCTCTGGAAAACTTCACTGTTCATTTGCATGAAAATGGGGATCTAACAGGCAAATAACATCCTAGTATTATTTAAATATAGTTGTGAACTAGCAGACCCCCTGAAAAGGTCTCAGATTGTGCTGGGACTCCGGATCACATTTTGAGAACAATTGCTCCAATTATTTATACAGGATTTTCTTTATTTTGAGTTCATATTATCCTTCTACTTGAAAGGTCCTTGTACTAATCTCAAGAACCATAAAGAATAAGTGTGATCTCTGTTTCAAATGATTCCCTCACTCAAATATTTTATGACAGCTATTTGTTATCCCTGTATCTTTCCTTCAGGATAAACTTTCATAGTTCTTTCAACTAATTATCATATGAAAATTTTCAATTTTCCACCTTAGTTATATTGGGTTGGCCAAAAAGTTCATTTGGGTTTTCTGAAACATCTTCCGGAAAACCCCAAATGAACTTTTTGGCCAACACAATATTATCCTTGGGCCTACTCCCATTAGTCAGTTGTTCTCTTCGTGCATCAATTAGGGTTGAATACAATATTTCAGGATAGTCTGAATGGTGCAGAGAGAAAATCTTAACCTGGATTTCATACTTCAATTAATGTCTCTAATACATGTTTGATCCATATTTTAACTAGCTGATGTTTAGTCAAATCTTTATTTTCCAATTTTTTTTTTTTTTTTTTTTTTGGCTGTATGAGGGCCTCTCACTGCTGCGGCCCCTCCTGTTGCGGAGCACAGGCACCGGATGCGCAAGCTCAGCGGCCATGGCTCACGGGCCCAGCCGCTCCGCGGCATGCGGGATCCTCCCGGACCGGGGCACGAACCCGCGTCCCCCGTATCGGCAGGCGGACTCTCAACGACTGCGCCACCAGGGAAGCCCTATTTTGCAATTTTGATTTAAGTGGATTTATAGAATTTTTTAAACCTATGTCATCTTGTTAGATATGGATCATGGTTTTAGTTTGTGGATCCTGATGCTGTTATACAAAGTATTCATAATATTTATGGCAGATATAATGCAACATGCACCAAATTGCTTTATTTTCCTCCTGGGCATACAGCACAACTACATACTGAGCTCCTGTTGCATCTAGGCATAGGACTGAGTTTTGATCAGTGGGATATAGGCAGAAGTGCCCTATGATCTGTTTCAGTGCTGGCTAGAAACATGCAGTGCAAAGGTGTACTCTCTCTCCAATTGACTTGTTGCAAAAAAAGACCTCAGAGAGAACAAAAAGTGGATCCCTGAGTCCATCATTTGAAGGAGACATTCCAGGAGAGCCTTCTGAAGAGGAAAATTCACACTGAACCTTCCATGAGCCAGAAAGAAACTGTTATTTATTGCTCTACGCTCATTGAATTGTTTGATAGCCTACATGTTCTCAGCTTCTATTAAAATTCTCTATGGTTGACATTAGTCTGTTATTCAATCACTGTTTTGCCATAGTCAGTCAATCAAAAAGGACTGTACTACCTCAACAATACTAAGAGTACTAACTGTACTGTCATTTACCCCATATTTATCATATCCACATGAATATAAGATAATTTTTGGTAGATGGTACAGTGAAATTTAGATAAATGATGAGTGATGCTGACATCATAGAATAAGTTGGGATGTATTCCCTTATCTTTGATTTTCTGAAAGGGTTTATGTAGAATTGGTATTAGTTCTCCCTTAAATGCTCAGGAGAATTCACTATGGAAGTCAATGGGCCTGAGGTTTGCTTTGTGGGAAGATTTTTAACTACAAATTCAATTTCTTTAATAGACCTAGGCTTGTTTAGAGTATCTATTTATTACCTCTTAAGAGTTCTTTTGTAATTTGTCTTATAGGTATTTTGTTCATTTCATCCAAATGTCAAAGTTTTAGGCTTAAGGTTTTTTATAACTGTATCCTTTTAATATCTGTAGAATCTGTAATATCACCTCTCTTGTTCCAGATATTGGTGCTTTGTACCTTCTGGTCAGTCTGGCTAGAGATTTATCAATTTTCTTTATCTTCTAAAAAAAAATAAGTTTTGGTCTTATTAATTTCTCTATTGTTTTCCTGTTATCTATTTCATTGATTTCCTTTCTGGTCTTTATTAGTTCCTGTATTTACTTTGCATTTAACTTGTTCTTTATTTTTCAGTTTCTTACGGTAGAAAGAAAGAAACTGAAAAATAAGGTTTTTTTATATAAAAATAAAAAAACGAAGTCACTGATTCGAGACCTTTCTTCTTTTTAATACAGACATGTTATAAGCACTGCTTTAGTAGCATCCTACAAATTCTGATGTTTTGTTTTTCATTCAGTTCAAAATACTTTCGTATTTTCCTTTTGATTTTGTTTTTGACCTATGGGTTATTTGAGCTGTGTTATTTGGTTTTCACACATTTGGAAATTTTCCAGATATCTTTGTTATTGATTTCTGATTTAATTCCATTGTGATCAGAGAACATATTTTGTATGACTTGAATCTTTTAAAAATTATTGAAACTTTTTTCATGGCTCAGGATCTGGTCTATCGTGATAAATGTTCCATGTGAACTTTGAAAGAATGTGTAGCCTACTGTTATTGGCAAGAGGTTCTATAAATTTCAATTAGGTCAAGTTTGTTGATAGTGTTGTTTAAGTCTGCAATACTCTTGATTTTCTATTTGTTCTATTAATTATTGAGAGCATAACTGAGAGCATATTAATAATTCTGAGCATAATTGTGGATTTGTGTATTTTTCCTTGCAGTTCTATCAGTTTTTATTTCAGGCATTTTGATACTCTATTTTTGTGATTAATTATTTGAGATTCTTAAGTGCTGTTGATGAATTTACCCCATTATCACTAAGAAATAACCTTCTTTATCTCAGATAATATTCTTCACTGTGAAATCTATTTGCACTGTTATTCATGTATCCATTCCAGCTATCCTTTGATTAGTATGGGCATAATATATCATTTTCAATCTTCTTCTTTTAGCCTATTAGCATTTATATTTAAAGTGTGTTTCTTGTAGGCAGTATTTAATTGGTTTTTGCTTTTTGTATCAGATCTGATCATCTTTTCCTTTTAATTGCAATGTTTATCCTATTTATATTTAGTGAGATTATTAATATAGTTAGGTGTAAATCATCACCTTGTTACTTGCATTCTTTTCCTCTTATCTATTTTTATTCCCTTTGATCTCTTTTCCTGCCTTCTTTTAGATTAATTGAATATTTTCTATGATTCCACTTTATTTTTTTTTCTTGGCTTTTTTATTGTTGTTTCTATTTTGGAGGCTGCTCTAGGGCTTATGGTGTAAGTCATTATCATATTCTACCTTTGACAGATATCACTTCACATATAAGACATTTACAATAGCATACTTCCATTTCTCTTTACCTGGTCTTTGCATTATTGCTGGCATACATTTTGCCTCTACACAACTTATGAATTCCACAATACTTCTTTATTTTTGTTTAAACAGTGAATTATCTTTTAAAGAGATTGAAATAATTTTTTAAAAATCACACATATTTCTCCGTGGGTCTTGAACTCCATCTCCTCATTTCTGGTGTTCTTTATTGTTTTGCATAAATCATTATTTTCACTTGTTATCATTTTCCTTTAGCCTGAAGGACTTCTATAACATGTGTGCAGGTGCTCTGGGTGATGAATTCTTTCTTTTTTTTTTTTTTAATGTCTGAAAACTTCTTTATTTCACCTTCATGTTGTCTTACTGGCCACTGTCCCTCTAATCCCTTCAGATGGTTCTTTCCCTGGACTAGGATAGTTTCTTCCCATACATGTGCTCTCAGTATTCTGCTGAATACTAGAGGGAACCCTCTGCATATCAACTCTGTCCAGCTTTCTCCTCTCCAGTACTCTGTCCTGCACATTCTAGTTGTCTTGTACCTTCAGCTTTGTCTCCTCAACCCAAGAGAGTCTGATGGGTTTTCTATGGATCTCACATCCTGCCCCACCCTACCCATACCATCAGTTGAAAACTCTCTCAAGGCAATAAACTGCTCACCTAGTTTGTTTCCCATCTCTTTGAGATGATTGTCCTTCATTACTTGGTATCCAGTGTCTTAAAAACCTTTTTTTTTTTCTTCATATATCTTTTTCTTTTTTTCCTTTTCTTTTGGGTGTTTCAAGTTGAGGTTAAATCCAGTCTCTGTTACTCCATCCTGCCTGAAAGTGAAAGTCCCTTCACTGACTGTTCTTTTAATGCCAGGTTTTTGTACTCCATTTTTCATATTAAAAAAAAATTTGTCTTTATTTCACCATTGCCTCAGAAGTTTTTACTTCTTATAGTTCTTCAGTATTATTTTCTTTTTCTAGTCTAGCAAATTTTCATCTCCCCTGATAAGCTGGAGTATGGAGATCCTTGTACCTCTTCATCAAAGAATAGACAGTTGATTCTGTGAATTTTCTCTGATACTCACTTAAGCAATTCTCTATTTTCATATCTCTCTTGTAGAGTATAAAACATTTGTCTTTGTCCTATAGGAGCATACGCTGAGAGCTTTCACAAGTTGTAAAGTAGAAATGTAAATGTTTTGTTTTGTTTTACCTATGTCAGTAGACTTGAGCTTTGTTCATTAAAGCTCTTATTTACAAGTAAATTATTTTGCTAATTAATAGCAGCCTGCTAGCTCCCTCAGCCTCACACCAGACTTCTCCCAACTCCCAGGAAATTGTGAAAAGATTATTGTGAAAGAATTTATGAAAATTCCTCACTCACTGCTATCGCTTTATCTGTTATTGGCCTATTTTCTGCTTCTGACTGCATTGAGTTTTTGGGTGTATTAATATTGCTAGAAGCAGACTGCTGGAACAAATGAAATTGGTCTTGTATAGTTTTATAAATCTAAATTTTAGTAACCTTCATTATCTCCTTTCCTTTGTTAAGAAATGGATAGTGGTTAAATTGTGGATGTGATGGGACTATCAAGAGTGGCAGGATGGCTATTTCTCTATTCAGTAAGGTGGCATTTTGTTATGATTATGACATTGTGATTGTGTATATCCTATAGAATCATAGCATGTTGAAGACTGTTTCCAGGCATCAAAATCAGACCTCAAGTAGAAAAGAAATATGTTTTAGAAATAATATCCTAATTACTAATTTACAGTAGGTTAATTTCTTCTAGTTTAAAGCATTTCTTGATATATAAATCCAATTATGCTTTCTTCACTATATCTACTGTTGTGATATTTGATCATAAGTATGCTTTTATAAAGTTCATAGTGTTTTAAGTGAATTATAATAACAATCACTTAGTGAAAAGCTTACCTTGGTACTATATAGTAACTATTATACTAGTCATTCATTTTTCACTTCCTACTGAGTTTGCTTTCTTATGGGATTATTGTATTAAATGTTTACATTATTTTCTTTTTAAAAATTATGATCAGTCATGTTTATGGATGTATCTCTTAATGATTTATGCTTAGTATTACTAAAAGAAAAATGTAGGTGCATTTCTCCTAAATATAAATATATTTTTCTGTGAAACTGCAATTCAAAGCAGTATTAAAAAAATCTGGGGGCTTCCCTGGTGGCGCAGTGGTTGAGAGTCTGCCTGCCGATGCAGGGGACACGGGTTTGTGCCCCGATCCGGGAAGATCCCACATGCCGTGGAGCAGCTGGGCCCGTGAGCCATGGCCGCTGGGCCTGCACATCCGGAGCCTGTGGTCTGCAACGGGTAAGGCCACAATAGTGAGAGGCCTGCGTACCGCGAAAAAAAAAAAAATCTAGTCAGCATTAAATTTTTTCTTAAGATATAATTTGTGTTTTTTTTAAGTATTTATTTATTTATTTTTGTTTGGTTGTGCCAGGTCTTGGTTGCTGCAGGGAAGCTCCTTAGTTGTGGCTTGCCAGCTCCTTAGTTGCATCACGTGGGCTGCTTAGTTGCAGCAGGCGGACTCCGTAGCTGTGGCATGCGAACTCTTAGTTGACGCATGCATGTGGGATCTAGTTCCCTGACCAGGGATCAAACCCGGGCCCCCTGCACTGGGAGCAGAATCTTATCCACTGTGCCACCAAGGAAGTCCCTATAATTTGTGATTTTTAATTATACATTTTCTAGAGCATTTAAAGTGAAGAATACTAGGAGGATCACTTAGATTGCTTCATTGCTTTTCTGCATTTATTTAGTTAATATAAGATCTAGTGGTGTTAATAAATGTTTAATGTTGGGATTTTTTGTTTTTCAATGCCTCGGTTCTTGCTTTGTTCTCATTAGTAGCACCTACCATCCGTGCCTTTTTTTTTTTTACCTCTTTATTGGAGTATAATTGCTTTACAATGGTGTGTTAGTTTCTGCTTGATAACAAAGTGAATCAGTTATACATATACATATGTTCCCATATCTCTTCCCTCTTGCATCTCCCTCCCTCGCACCCTCTCTATCCCACCCATCTAGGTGATCACAAAGCACTGAGCTGATCTCCCTGTGCTATGTGGCTGCTTCCCACTAGCTATCTATTTTACGTTTGTTAGTGTATATATGTCCATTCCTCTCTCTTGCTTTGTCACAGCTTACCCTTCCCCCTCCCCATATCCTCAAGTCCATTCTCTAGTAGGTCTGTGTCTTTATTCCCGTCTTACCCCAGGTTCTTCATGACATTTTCCTTTTTATAGATTCCATATATTTGTGTTAGCATATGATATTTGTCTTTCTCTTTCTGACTTACTGCACTCTGTATGACAGACTCTAGGTGCATCCACCTCACTACAAATAACTCAATTTCGTTTCTTTTTACGGCTGAGTAATATTCCATTGTATATATGTGCCACATCTTCTTTATCCATTCATCCGATGATGGACACTTAGATTGTTTCCATCTCTGGGCTATTGTAAATAGAGCTGAAATGAACATTTTGGTACATAACTCTTTTAGAATTATGGTTTTCTCAGGGTATATGTCCAGTAGTGGGATTGTTGGGTCATATGGTAGTTCTATTTGTAGTTTTTTAAGGAACCTCCATACTGTTCTCCATAGTGGCTGTACCAATTCACATTCCCACCGGCAGTGCAAGAGTGTTCCCTTTTCTGGACACCCTCTCCAGCATTTATTGTTTCTAGACTTTTTGATGATAGCCATTCTGACCGGTGTGAGATGATATCTCATTGTAGTTTTGATTTGCATTTCTCTAATGATTAATGATGTTGAGCATTCTTTCATGTGTTTGTTGGCAATCTGTATATCTTCTTTGGAGAAATGTCTATTCAGGTCTTCTGCCCATTTTTGGTTTGGGTTGTATGTTTTTTTGTTATTGAGCTGCATGAGCTGCTTGTAAATATTGGAGATTAATCCCTTGTCAGTTGCTTCATTTGCAAATATTTTCTCCCATTCGGAGGGTAATCTTTTGGTCTTCTTTATGGTTTCCTTTGCTGTGCAAAAGCTTTGAAGTTTCATTAGGTCCCATTTGTTTGTTTTTGTTTTTATTTCCATTTCTCTAGGAGGTGGGTCAAAAAGGATCTTGCTGTGATTTATGTCATAGAGTGTCCTGCCTATGTTTTCCTCTAAGACTTTGATAGTTTCTGGCATTACATTTAGGTCCTTAATCTATCTTGAGATTATTTGTGTGTATGGTGTTAGGGAGTGTTCTAATCTCATACTTTTATATGTACCTGTCCAGTTGTCCCAGCACCACTTATTGAAGAGGCTGTCCTTTCTCCACTGTACATACCTGCCCCCCTTATCAAAGATAAGGTGACCATATGTGCGTGGGTTTATCTCTGGGCTTTTTGACCTGTTCCATTGATCTATATTTCTGTTTTTGTGCCAGTACCATACTGTCTTTATTACTGTAGCTTTGTAGTATAGTCTGAAGTCAGGGAGCCTGATTCCTCCAGCTCCGTTTCTCGTTCTCAAGATCACTTTGGCTATTCGGGGTCTTTTGTGTTTCCATACAAATCGTGAAATTTTTTGTTCTAGTTCTGTGAAAAATGCCAGTGGTAGTCTGATAGGGATTGCATTGAATCTGTAGATTGCTTTGGGTAGTGGAGTCATTTTCACAATGTTGATTCTTCCCATCCAAGAACATGGTATATCTCTCCATGTATTTGTATCATCTTTAATTTCTTTCATCAGTGTCTTATAATTTTATGCATAGAGGTCTTTTGTCTCCTTAGGTAGGTTTATTCCTAGATATTTTGTTCTTTTTGTTGCAATGGTAAATAGGAGAGTTTTCTTGATTTCACGTTCAGATTTTTCATCATTAGTGTATAGGAATGCCAGAGATTTCTGTGCATTAATTTTGTATCCTGCTACTTAACAAATTCATTGATTAGCTCTAGTAGTTTTCTGGTAGCATCTTTAGGATTCTCTATGTATAGTATCCTGTCATCTGCAAACAGTGACAGCTTTACTTCTTCTTTTCTGATTTGGATTCCTTTTCTTCTCTGATTGCTGTGGCTAAAACTTCCAAAACTATGTTGAATAAGAGTGGTGAGAGGGGGCAACCTTGTCTTGTTCCTGATCTTAGAGGAAATGCTTTCAGTTTTCCACCATTGAGGATGATGTTGGCTGTGGGTTTGTCATATATGGCCTTTATTATGTTGAGGAAAGTTCCCTCTATGCCTACTTTCTGCAGGGCTTTTATCATAAATGGGTGTTGAATTTTGTTGAAAGCTTTCTCTGCATCTATTGAGGTGATCATATGGTTTTTCTCCTTCAGTTTCTTAATATGGTGTATCAAATTGATTGATTTGCATATACTGAAGAATCCTTGCATTCCTGGAATAAACCCCACTTGATCATGGTGTATGATCCTTTTAATGTGTTGTTGGATTCTGTTTGCTAGTATTTTGTTGAGGATTTTTGCATCTATGTTCATCAGTGATATTGCCCTGTAGTTTTCTTTCTTTGTGACATCCTTGTCTGGTTTTGGGATCAGGGTGATGGTGGCCTCGTAGAATGAGTTTGGGAGTGTTCCTCCCTGTGCTATATTTTGGAAGAGTTTGAGAAGAATAGGTGTTAGCTCTTCTCTAAATGTTTGTTAGAATTCGCCTGTGAAGCCATCTGGTCCTGGGCTTTTGTTTGTTGGAAGATTTTTAATCAGAGTTTCAATTTCAGTGCTTGTGATTGGTCTGTTCATATATTCTATTTCTTCCTGATTCAGTCTTGGCAGGTTGTGCATTTCTAAGAATTTGTCCATTTCTTCCAGGTTGTCCATTTTATTGGCATAGAGTTGCTTGTAGTAATCTCTCATGATCTTTTGAATTTCTGCAGTGTCAGTTGTTACTTCTCCTTTTTCATTCCTAATTCTATTGATGTGAGTCTTCTCCCTTTTTTTCTTGATGAGTCTGGCTAATAGTTTGTCAATTTTGTTTATGTTCTCAAAGAAACAGCTTTTAGTTTTATTGATCTTTGCTATCGTTTCCTTCATTTCTTTTTCATTTATTTCTGATCTGATCTTTATGATTTCTTTCCTTCTGCTAACTTTGGGGTTTTTTTGTTCTTCTTTCTCTAATTGATTTAGGTGCAAGGTTAGGTTGTTTGAGATGTTTCCTGTTTCTTAAGGAAGGATTGTATTGCTATAAACTTCCGTGTTAGAACTGCTTTTGCTGCATCCCATAGATTTTGGGTCGTCGTCTCTCCATTGTCATTTGTTTCTAGGTCTTTTTTGATTTCCTCTTTGATTTCTTCAGTGATAACTTCGCTATTAAGTAGTGTATTGTTTAGCCTCCAGGTGTTTGTATTTTTTACAGATCTTTTCCTGTAATTGATATCTAGTCTCATCGCATTGTGGTCGGAAAAGATACTTGATACAATTCCAATTTTCTTAAATTTACCAAAGCTTGATTTGTGACCCAAGATGTGATCTATCCTGTAGAATGTTCCATGAGCATTTTAGAAAAATGTGTATTCTGTTGTTTTTGGATGGCATGTCCTATAAATATCAATTAAATCCATCTTTTTTAATGTATCATTTAAAGCTTGTGTTACCTTATTTATTTTCAGTTTGGATGATCTGTCCATTGGTAAAAGTGGGGTGTTAAAGTCCCCTACTATGAATGTGTTACTGTCGATTTCCCCTTTTATGGCTGTTAGTCTTTGCCTTATGTATTGAGGTGCTCCTATGTTGGGTGCATAAATATTTACAATTGTTATATCTTCTTCTTGGATCGATCCCTTGATCATTATGTAGTGTCCTTCTTTGTCTCTTTGAATAGTCTTTATTTTAAAGTCTATTTTGTCTGATATGAGAATTGCTACTCCAGCTTTCTTTTGGTTTCCATTTGCATGGAATATCTTTTTCCATCCCCTTACTTTCAGTCTGTATGTGTCTGTAGGCCTGAAGTGGGTCTCTTGTAGACAGCATATATATGGGTCTTGTTTTTGTAGCCCTTCAGCCAGTCTGTGTCTTTTGTTGGGAGCAATTAATCTATTTACATTTAAGGTAATTATCGATATGTATGTTCCTATTCCCATTTTCTTAATTGTTTGGGTTTGTTATTGTATGTCTCTTCCTTATCTTGTGTTTCTTACCTAGAGAATTTCCTTTAGCATTTGTTGTAAAGCTGGTTTGGTGGTGCTAAACTCTCTCAGCTTTTGCTTGTCTGTAAAGGTTTTAATTTCTCCATCAAATCTGAATGAGATCTTTGCTGGGTAGAATAATCTTGGTTGTAGGTTTTTCTCCTTCATCACTTTAAATATGTCCTGCCAGTCTCTTCTGGGTTGCAAAGTTTCTGCTGAAAGACTAGCTGTTAACCTTATGGGGATTCCCGTGTGTGTTAGTTGTTGTTTTTCCCTTGCTGCTTTTAATATGTTTTCTTTGTATTTAATTTTTGACAGTTTGATTAATATGTGTCTTGGCCTGTTTCTCCTAGGTTTTATCCTTTATGGGACTCTCTGTGCTTCCTGGACTTGATTAACTATTTCCTTTCCCATATTAGGGAAGTTTTCAACTATAATCTCTTCAAATATTTTCTCAGTCCCTTTCTTTTTCTCTTCTTCTTCTGGAACCCCTATAATTCGAATGTTGGTGTGTTTAATGTTGTCCCAGAGGTCTCTGAGACTGTCCTCAGTTCTGTTCATTCTTTTTTCTTTATTCTGCTCTGCAGTAGTTATTTCCACTATTTTATCTTCCAGGTCACTTACCCATATTTCTGCCTTAGTTATTCTGCTATTGATTGCATCTAGAGTATTTTTAATTTCATTTATTGTGTTTTTCATCATTGCTTGTTTCATCTTTAGTTCTTCTAGGTCCTTGTTAAATGTTTCTTGCATTTTCTCTATTCTATTTCCAACATTTTGGATCATCTTTACTATCATTATTCTGAATTCTTCTTCAGGTAGACTGCGTATTTCTTCTTCATTTTTTCGGTCTGGTGGGTTTATATCTTGCTCCTTCATCTGCTGTGTGTTTTTTTGTCCTCTCATTTTGCTTATCTTACTGTGTTTGGGGTCTGCTTTTTGCAGGCTGCAGGTTCGTAGTTCCCGTTGTTTTTGGTGTCTGTCCCCAGTGGCTAAAGTTGGTTCAGTGTGTTGTGCACGCTTCCTGGTGGAGGGGACTAGTGCCTGTGTTCTGGTGGATAAGGCTGGATCTTGTCTTTCTGGTGGGCAGGTCCACGTCTGGTGGTGTGTGTTGGGCTGTCTGTTGACTTGTTATGATTTTAGGCAGCCTCTCTGCTAATGGGTGGGTTTGTGTTCCTGTCTTGCTAGTTGTTTGGCATAGGGTGTGCAGCACTGTAGCTTGCTGGTCCTTGAGTGAAGCTGGGTGCTGGTGTTGAGAGGAGGTCTCTGGGAGATTTTCACCGTTTGCTATTACCTGGAGCTGGGAGGTCTCTTGTGGACCAGTGTCCTGAAGTTGGCTCTCCCACCTCAGAGGCACAGCACTGACTCCTGGCTGCAGCACCAAGAGCCTTTCATCCACACAGCTCAGAATAAAAGCGAGAAAAAGTAGAAAGAAAGAGGATAAAAGAAATTAAAATAAATTAAGATAAAATAAAATAAAATAATTAAAATAAAGAATAATTATTAAGAAAAAAAAATTTTTTTAATTAAAAAAAATACAAAAATGGACGGATAGAAACCTAGGACAAATGGTGAAAGCAAAGTTATACAGACAAAATCTCAAACAGAAGCATACACATACACACTCACAAAAAGAGGAAAAGGGGAAAAAATAATAAACCTTGCTCTCAAAGTCCACCTCCTCAATTTGGGATGATTCGTTGTCCATTCATGTATTCCACAGATGCAGTGTACATCAAGTTGATTGTGGAGCTTTAATCCGCTGTTTCTGAGGCTGCTGAGAGAGATTTCCCTTTCTCTTCTTGTTAGCACAGCTCCCGGGGCTCAGGTTTGGATTTGGCCCCGCCTCTGCGTGTAGGCCACTGGAGGGCATCTGTTCTTCACTCATACAGGACGGGGTTAAAGGAGCAGCTGACTCGGCGGCTCTGGCTCACTGAGGCTGGGGTGGGGGGGGGAGGGAGGGGCACCGAGTGCGGGTCGAGCCTGCGGAGGCAGAGGCCGGAGGGACGTTGCACCAGCCTGAGGCGCGCTGTGCGTTCTCCCTGGGAAGTTGTCCCTGGATCCCGGCACCCTGGCAGTGGCGGGCTGCACAGGCTACCCGGAAGGGAGGTATAGATAGTGACCTGTGCTCGCACACAGGCTTCTTGGTGGCGGCAGTAGCAGCCTTGGCGTCTCATGCCCGTCTCTGGGGTCCGTGCTGTTAGCCGCAGCTCGCACCCGTCTCTGGAGCTCCTTTAAGCAGTGCTCTTAGTCCCCTCTCCTCGCACACCAGGAAACAAAGAGGGAAGAAAAAATCTCTTGCCTCTTCGGCAGGTCCAGACTTTTCCCCGGACTCCCTCCCAGCCAGCCGTAGTGCACTAACCCCCTGCAGGCTGGGTTCACGCCGCCAACCCCAGTCCTCTCCTAATGTTGGGATTTAAAAAAAATTTTTTTCTGGTGTTGCTTCCTTCTGTTTTGTCTTGCTTTGTTTTATTCTTTTAAAAAAATTTTTATTGGAGTATAGTTGATTTATAATGTTGTGTTAGGTTCTGCTGTACAGTTATACATATATATATATATATATATATATATATATATATATATATATATATATCTCCACTCTTTTCCCATATAGGTCATTACAGAGTATTGAGAAGGGTTCCTGGACTATACAGTAGGTCCTTATTAGTTATCCATTTTATGTATAATATTGTGTATATGAATGCTGAAATTTTAAATTATCTCGAAAATATCTGTGTTTGACAATCTTTCCATTCAGCCTTCCTCAAGATCCCTCCAATTTTAATATTCTATGAGCCTCATAGTGTTATACTGCTAAAGATTTCACAGCAGTCTGAAACTGGAAGGGAACTAATAAGGAATTAAAAGCAAACAGAAAAGAATATGATAAAATACTCAAATAGGCATATAAGTACATTTTCACCCTATAGGCATACCTACTTGGAAGGCAAAAATATAATCCTTATAATGCTTTTCAGCATGGAATCAGAGCAAGGGGAGTTGGTAGGATAGTCTTGGAAGCTTCTCTCATTAAGCCACTTTACCTAGGTTCATCCAGTTCCTGATAGCGAAGACCTGCTGCACATCCCAGAAAATGAAACCGATAGGCAGGGACATCTGCTTCTGTGTACATTGGTGGAATTCTACTTTAAAATCTGGATACTATTCTTTCTCCCATTCTCCACAGTTTAAAAATATAGCAAATGAAATTTGCTAAAAGAATAGCAATTTATTAATTACTTCCTGAAACTTAAGATGGTATTTTGACTATGCTCATTAGATTTACACTAGGTTGAACAAAGAATTTTTAAATGACAATTTCCCACAGATTTATCACAGACAAAATCCATGAAGTTGTTTTGTTTTCTTTGTTGTAAACCTGAACTTAAGGGAACAGGAAAGTAGTGTTGATAACTATTTCATGAAGACCAAGAAGTACTCAGCACGAAGCAATAGAGCTTTTGCTAATCTTTCAACAAAATTCTACTCTTCCTCACTGCAACAGTGGAGATTTCTCCTTAGACACTATGGATTTAGGTGCATAAAGATTATGCTACTTTGATTTTGATAGTTTGAATTTGTTCATTCAAAGCTGCAAAATAGTCTTAAACCATGAATGTATTTACATCTCAACAAAGCACACTTTGCTGATTGGTTAATTCATGTTTCATAGATAAAATGGTGATCATATCTATTTACACATTTAAACACCACTGTAAGTTTATTTTTGTCAAAACTTTTTTCGATAGAAGGCCTAGGAGGATTACATACCAAGCCTAATTTGAATATCTGCCAAATCTGGGGAATTCAGAGCAGCATTAGTCTTCTAAATCTCATCAATACGAGATAAATAGGAGTTTTGATCTCTCAGAATTGCTATGCAATAATCCTAACCACAAAGACAGGCTGTAACAATTATAAGAGAGAAAATGCAAAGTCCAGGGAAGATACCTAACTGAGAGAACTAAGTTCAAATCCTTAACAAGGTTGGCTATTTATTAGCTATATGACATTGGAAGAGTTGCTAATCCTCTCTGGAATGTAGTTTCTTTAATATGTAAAATGAAGATGTTAATAGATACTGCTTTTGTAAGGATTAATAATGGGATATATAGCAGACATTTAAAAAATGTTAGCTCCTACTTCTGCTCTTTCCTTAGGTTCTAGGCCAGTCTAGACCTTTTTTGACTGTGAGGGAATAAAAAACAGAATGTATGTCTGTTCAAAATAAGATAAATGTTTTATATCTTAATCCTCAACTCAGTAAAATAGGTGTATATAAGTGAAACAAAATTTTCACAAAATAGTACTTGTGAAAATGTACTATGTCATGCACTGTGTATTTTTTTTCTTCTGAATTCTACTTTATTTCATTAAAAGGTAATAGTCTTTGGAAAACATTCCTCTAGGCCACTTTAAGTGAGCCTACTGTCTACAGTTATAAATAAAAACATCTTGTTTCAGGATGAGAGGTAAACTTTCCATCACCATACTCTCTTCTCTGGGTTTAAGGCTACACTTGGATATGACCATCATATGCTACCAAATCATTGCTATTTGAGAGGTATTAGCACTGAATCTAGAAGTAGCTTCTTGGCCAGGTAACCAGCCAGGTGTTAAATGCAGATAGGAAGACTAGAAAACTATCTCTAGAACTTGATAGCATGATCAATTAATATTTAGTGAAGTACTCTAACTTTCGATGAAAGGACCCTTATAAATGAATAATAGTACTAACGTGCTGAAAATATCATATACCAGTATAGTATCCAGTAATATGAGACCTCTATTAACTTTGCTAAAGGTAGTTCAGACATATTCTTTGAGAAGTTTTACAGCCAACAATTAGATTTGAGGAGGTAGGTTCCTTAACAATCTGCAGTCTTATGAAGCATAACAGCTTTGTGTATGTAGTCCTGATTACATAGCAAAAAGAAAATATTTGTGGTTTTTATTATGTTCCTTATTGGAATAAATAGTTCATTTAGGGAAAGATAAACGTTCCAAGACTGTAATATATAGTTTTCAAAATGTCTCTGTTTAAAATATATTACTTTGGGATGTATTAGTATATCTTTAGAAGGGGACAGAGAATGAGTCCTTTGAAAATCTAATCATACCATGATCATGTCACTCCTTAGCTCCAAACCTTCCTATTTTAATCACAATAAAAGCTAAAGTCCTTATAATAGCCTACAGGGTCTGGCCCCAATCACTTCTTCCTCACCCCACCTGCACCCCTTTACCTGCCTTCAACTCCCACTGCTCTCCAACCATCTCATTCCACCGCAGTCACACTACTTCCCCAATATACCAGGCTCCCTCCCTTAACTTTCTTCAGTTCTTTGCTCAAATATCACCTTCTCAGCGAGGCCTTCCCTGACCACCCTCTTTAAGATATTGCATCAAATTCTCCCCCTTCCCCTAACACACACGCACACTTTCCAGCCTGTCCTTGCTTTACTTTTCTCCATAGCATTTGTAGAGATGTACTACATATTTATTACTTATTTTCTGTCTCCCATTAGAATGAAAGCACCATAAGGGTAGGAGTGTTTGTCAGTTTTTGTGCACTATTGTACCCCAGAACTTAGAACAGTGTTCGGCACTCAGGAAATAAATATGCTTTGATGAATGAATGAAAGGATGAATGAATGAATTGTAACTACAATTAGCATAATGGTTTCAGTTCTTCAAAGTGTCTTATTTATTCCACAGGTAGAAATTATTTACACGACTATCACTATTGTTAATCTTAAGATAGGCAATGTACCGCAGAAAGAATATTATATATACAGCTTTAAAGTTTCTGAGTTCCTATTCCTTCAGTTTGGGGGAAGTGAAAGCTAAAACAAGGGGTTCTGTCGTGATGCTAATGGCTGCGGTGTTGAAGGGCGGCTGGGGATTTCGTTTCTAGGGAGGGGTTACAGGTGAAAGTCTTACCACGTGGCTCATGGAATCCAAAGTATTGTACCTGCGGCTGCTTGATTCTTGGAGTCCAGACCTAGCCTGGTTTGGTAAGCAGCAAGGGAAGAAAACCGCCAGATACTTTCTTGAACGATCTCCTGATGCAACTGTGTTTACAGCCTTCCCGGCAGCACCCAGGGGGAACCTTAGGGCCAGGAGACTCACAGCCTTTATTTGGCTCTCAGTCCCTGGGCTCTGGGAAGCAGCGAGGTGGGCTGAGGGCCCTCTCCCCTTCCCGTGGCGGCCGCCGGGCCGCACGCCCACGCGACAGGTGAGGCGCGGCGGAGCGCCAACTACACAACCGCGGGGCCAGACGCCCGTTTTCTGCGCCGCAGGCGGCCGCGAGCTGGCGGAGGAGTCTCCCGGCGGCGGCGAGAGCCCTTGCAGACGGACGCCCGGTAGGCGGGAACTCTTCCCGCACGGGGGCGCTGCCACCTGCCCGGAGGAGGAGCCAGAGCGGGACCTAGCTTTTTGCGGCTCCCGACGCACGAGAGTGGGGAGAACCCACCCTGATCATGAAGGGCTGCAGAGGCATCGAGAACCCGGCTTTCGTCGCCTCCAGTCCAGACAGCCCGCGCCGTTTGTGTCCATCGCCCTCTTCCGTCGAGGTCTCTGTCTTGTCCACCAATCCGCTGAGAGAGGGTTCGCAGCCGCAGGAGCCTCAGGAGCCCCAGAAGTCCCCGGAGCCACCTCTTTCTTCAGTAACTCCTCCTGGCTCCCAGGAGCGGTCCGGGCCAGAGTCACTGTCAGAGTATGAGGAGGGGCCCTGCGGGTGGGGCAACTTCCAACCCCAGTGTCTCCAGTGCTGCAACACGCCCCAGGGCTTTCTGTTTCACTACTGCCTTTTGGCCCTCACGCAAGGTAAGGTCCAGAGCCGGCTCGAGAGGGCGGTGGGCCTGCGCGGGGCGAGGGTGGCGCGGAGGGCCGGTGGGGAGGAGAGGGCAGATGCGCCGCGAGCCCGAGGGGTCGACGCGCCGAGCTAGGTGGCCCCAGGCTTGGGACTTGGAAACGCTCGCACCGACGTCAACCAATGAGGTTCAGGCATCTACATTTTAGCTTCTCTTTTATGGAAACATTTAAAACTGGCCATGCAAGCTTTTTCTCTTTAGTGTGCTACCTCAGTCTAGAAGATTCGATTCCTACAAAGAAGATGAGTGGAGCCTTCCTTCGGGAACCTTTTGCTGGGGGCTGGGGCGGGGGAGATCCACTGTACGTTACAAAAACATACATTTTGCTAAATCCCCTTATTAAAAGGATTTTTTTTTTACGTTGTTTCTGGAAGAGAAGAATTAATAACTTTGCAGTTGAGGTAGGGTGGTTCTTGAAGGAGAAACTTGGTGAAAATATATGGTATCGGTTAGATCTAGGCATTCGTGTTTTGTGAGTATAGTTTGAGTGTATTGGATGCACACGTGGGGCCCAGTGAGTAAATCCGCAAAGGCTTCAGGCGTTGTTAACTGGTAAGGTTGTTTGTTCAAGGATCTCTTTTATATTCTCTTGGGAGTTACTGATAAAGTCCAGGTTTATACCCTCAGGAGTCTGCAATCTAAGCTAGATTTGGGGGAGTGAGTAGTAGGGCAGAGGGACTATGACTCTCCTGAAAGAAAGCATACAGGGAATGAAAGAAATGGGAAGTTACACTAAGGCGACAAATTAAGGAGGGGGGCATTAAAGTGTAGCATCTTCAAGGACATGCTGATGGTTAGCTAGAATTTGATAGTATGTAGATATTTTTTGGTCACTTGAGTCATAGTTTCAAAATATTTTGTAAAGAGGCAATCAAGGACTGACTGAAAGAAATCTAATCCAAAAAAAAAATGGGGGGAGGAGGTGGGTTGAAATTGCTCTTTTTTAAGATTAACAGAAGACTATATCTAAATATATTCTTCCTGTTCTTATTCCTGCTCCACTGTCTTAAAGCAACTCAGTGACCCTTGCACAGGTTAGGTGCTGAGTAAATATTTGTTGATTGTGAGTCTGAAGCTCTTCTACTAGGGACAGTTTTGTGCTAAAGAGTTACTTCTTTAGCACCTTTCTTGTCCCCAGCAAAGTTGGCCTTCTCTCAACATCTTGATCTCAGTTGTCCAAAATCAGTGATTGTGAAGCATCTTAGTGTCAAGGGAATGCAAAGTTCAAAGAAATTGGGCACAAGTAAAAAATTCCTTGTTTTGTGTATTATCTTAAACGTATTCTGAAATTTCAATATTATTCCAGAATATATCATTTTACATTTAATATAAAATATTGTTTAAAATTATTGAATATAATTGAAATTCTTAGAGAAATGTGTCAAGTTTAGCCTGGAGCTACTCTACCTAGAAATCTCTAATTTCAGAAGCATAATCTGAGATGAAAGTGACCCAGTAAGTTCTTATTTGGGTTTAAGTCTGAATGACTGAAAACATTATTATTGTGTTTTTCAAACAAGATCCTTGGGAAGACCATTTCCATGATATAGTAATAGGTGATTAATTGGTAAAAAGACCCAAAACTTGTAAAGTGAGTTTACTTAACCCAGCACTTCTCAAAGATAAACAGGATTTCTCTTAGCACTTAATTTCCAAATGTACCTCATAGCTTCATGCATTTACAATAGACATAGTATGCAATGTTTCATGAAATTTCTTTTTTTTTAAAAGCCAAGTTCTTGGAACTTGTGTAGCATAGAATTCACATTGGGATCATAGGCTTAAAGTGCTATATTTCCACAAGAGTTTGCAAATTTGCTTTCTTAGAAAATTTTTTACCATAAAAACAGTGAGTTCTAATGACTGACTTTTAATCAGTATGGCAAGGAAAGTTGATTTTAGATAGGAAATTTTCAAATTCTCAGACAACCTTATCTCCTTATAAATGTGTCATTCCTAGGTACCTTAGAAATTTTTTCTTAAAACATTAAGAATTATAAATTGGCTTATAGATTTATTAAACTGGCATAAAAGTAAAAATCATGTTAGGACTTGTAAAGCTTATACAAATTTTCTTGAAATACATTCCTAGTTACAGTCTTGATAAAGCAAAACTTGAAGAGATTATAGAGGTCATGACTTGGATATACTCTTTCTATTAATTAATTAATGAAAACAATTCATGGCAGCCTCTTAAGTAAAAGGAATAATCAGTTAAAAACTTTGTAATTTGATCAGATGCCTTTTATTTTCACTTTATAGTAATATTTAAACTTCTGTATATTTAATCTATATCCAAACATTTTCGTTGTGAGTCAAAATTGGATTTTCAGCTTTTCCTTGTTTATCTTGTACTCCTTCATCATGGTTATAATGAGCAGATGAAGTATAATGTTTTTTTATTTTTCTTTTTTCTGTTACTTTGCCTTTTATTTAGAATGCCAGTGGTGAAAATAAGACTTTCAGTTTGTTATTTTTGCTCCAGGAACTTTTAAATGATAACTTTAAAGAGTGCTAGAAGAAAATAGAGGTTTGAGAACTCAATTTCACCTTTCTTAAGACTAAGTCAAGGATCTCATGTTATAAATATGTTTAAAGATTGAGTAATTTGAGCAGTTTTAGTATTTGACTTCTCAATCACCTCTACATTTTGTACTCTTCCAAGCGAGGTCCATGGGACTATGCTACACCTGGAACTCTCTAGCAAACCAGCCTCATGAGACTTTACCGGTCTTTTTGTCATTTAAAGAAAAATGAAGTTAGTTATAATTCAGTATGTGAGAAGCATCAATTTTATTTAACATCTGAAAATTCACAAGTGTATAATTTAAAAGCGAGCTGATTTGTAGAGGAAATATGTTTGGCTTGCTTAGCTTTGAAACTTGGAGATTTTTAAAATTGGTACATTTAAAAATATCAAAAGAAACAAACAATCAAATTTTAGTATGTCGTTAATAATCATAATCTATATGGTAAAGTTGTAATAATGCACTTAAATTTCCTCTTCTCTCTTTTAGGTATGGTGGTAAATGGCCTAGTAAATATTAGCATTTCCACTATTGAGAAGCGCTATGAATTGAAGAGTTCCCTGACAGGCTTGATATCATCAAGCTATGATATCGCATTCTGTTTGTTGTCTTTATTTGTATCATTCATTGGTGAAAGAGGACACAAACCAAGATGGCTTGCATTTGCATCCTTTATGTTAGGATTGGGAGCACTTGTATATTCACTGCCAAAATTTTTTAGTGGAAAATACCAATTTGGGTCCCTTTTTGAAGGTAAGTTTCTGTTGTGTTTTGCTTATTTTAACAAGTAGTATGAAACTATGTTATACTGCAACTCTATATTGCAGCTCACTTGTATGGGTAAATAGGGTAAGGGCTAGTCTCTTCCACTGCTTACTGCTTTGTTATGATGTGAATTGTGTTAGGAGATTCCTGAGACAGATTGAGCATTATTCATCCCTTCAGTGGTTCTCCAAGTTTTTAATCCTCTAATACTCATTCCCCATATTATACACAATCTTCCTCAGAAAAGACATGACTTGTTTTGGTTTGCAGGTGGTGTGACTTCACTGGGGTTCTAAGATCTAGTTTTTCCCTTAATGGTTTTATTTGCTGTGCCTATAGCTCTGCACCCTGGACATGTTGACTCCTGATTTGAGAAAGAGAGGTAAAACTTGTAGGAGTGGGGCTTTTCCTGAGAACTGAAACTAGCTTTATTTTTGACTCTAGTTTAGAGACACAGAAATTCATGAGTTACCTAAAGTGTTGCTCTGGTCAGTACATTATTTAAAGGCTCAGAAAGGAAGTTTGATTATTTATATTTCTTCCCTTTTTTTTCTCCAAATAATCCTTTTTAATGGAAAAACAATTATGGTAGAGCCCAAGAAATGTGCTAATGAAAGTAGACCTTAACGTTTTTTGTCCTTCCTGAGATTTTTATTAGCAAGTATTGAAATAAAATCAGAGGGCTACAAAATCTGAAGTTTTGATAGGTTTGGTAAGTGAAGAAAAGGCTTATAGTAAGAAGAAAGGAGAACTGGGGCCTCCTGCACAATAGGCATTATTTTTAAAAAGTTAAGATTGTTATATTTGTATTAATTTTGAAAATTCATATTAAAGTGTTAACATTTCCCAAAATCTATTTCCCAATTATAGAATGACAACAAATGGGAAAATATTTTCAATAACAAAGTATATATCTTGCAGTGTTTTAGGGGTGCACTTATTTAGAAAGCAGACTTCATTTTGGAAATAAAAATAGAATATGCAAGCATATGGACCAAGAGAGGATGTTTTAAAAATGTGATAGAGTTTGGAATGAATTGGATAAGGTGAATGTGTTATCAGTAGAAAGAACAATTACTAGATTCTAGTATATTAACTAAGATTCCACAGGATTTTATCAGGCCAACTTCACATATTTTCTCTGGGGGTAGATTTGGGAAAAACACATGTAGACTGTAGTATAATACCTTTGAAATCCTAATTTCAAAGAGGAAAGGAAAAAGCTAATTTTAGTCTGTCACACAAGAAATACGAAACTGATTCTATGATAGCAAAAATATTATTGTGTCTATAGTATTTAGGTGTTGATCTTTCTTTGTACTGAATCTAATCCCTCATTTTTCCAGTTGATCAGATGCCGTTTGTTCTTAAAGTATACAGACTTTGTTAAAAAAATCTTTGACTCTCTAAACTAAAACATAAACACCTAGTACAGTGCAAAAGCCTGATTTGTCCTCAGCCGTCTTCTTAGCTTCTTCTCTTGCCATACATGTGTTGAGTTGCAGCCAGTCTGAATAATTTATATTTACTAAAGAGAAATGGCCACAAATTAAGGTGTGTTTGTGGCCAGAGATGAAGCCAAGAAGGTTGCTGAAGCCAGGTTATAAACTTTTAGTACATTATTGTATATTGTGCAAGTTTTCACCAAATTCATATTGATATTTTTCATTATTTTAGTTGAGGTAGATTAGGTAGAGGAATTGGCTGATCTGTAAAAGTTTTACTCTAAGACTCATAATTTAAATAATAGTTTATCTGTGGCAAATAAAAGCAAAAACTCAGGTTGCCCTTACATTATTCTGCCATTCCTATGAGGAATATTTATTGATATGGACTGTACCTGATGCTGAAATAATAGCAGTGAAACTGTTTCATGCCCTCAGGATTTTATATACTAGTGGGAGGAAATACAAAATAAACAAACAAGATAACTGAAGATTGAGGTGAGTGTATAACAGAACAAGTAGTGTGAAGTAATAGTGTACAAAAGGGAAAATTTGTGGGCAAGGAAAGGCTATTGTGATTGAAAACTGGTTTATGAGGACCCAGCCAAGGAAGATGATATCCAGGCAGGAGAAAAAATGATCACGGGCTTTGGAGCAGGAAACAGCTTGGCTGGTTTTAGGAATTGTCAGTTTTGGCCAGCATGATCAAAGCGAGAGAGAATGTGGCATGAGATGAATTTGAGAGTCAGGTAGACCCCAGTGTGAGGCATTTGGATTTTCCTTCAAGTGCAATGGGAATTCATGAGAGAGTTTTACACAGGGAAGTACATAATCTTATTTATGTTTTTAATTGATCATTTGGCTTCTATTGTTCTGAGGGACAAGAGTAGATGGGAGGAAATCACCCAGGAGGTTTTTATTGTAGTTCAGGTGAGCAATAAGGGTGGTTGGGATGGGGTTGGTAGCAGTAAAGATCTAGAGGAGTGATTGATTTTCAGTGTATTTTATTTTATATTTTTTAATGTTTATTTATTTATTGTTTTTCTTATTAGTCATCCATTTTATACACATCAGTGTATACATATCAATCCCAATCTCCCAATTCAGCACACCACCACACCACCACCCCCCTCGGTGGCCATATGTTTGTTCTCTATATCTGTGTCTCAATTTCTGCCCTGCAAACCGGTTCATCTGTACCATTTTCTAGCTTCCACATATATGCGTTAATGTACGATATTTGATTTTCTTCTTCTGACATACTTCACTCTGTACGACAGTCTCTAGATCCATCCACGTCTCTACAAATGACCCAATTTCGTTCCTTTTTATGGCTGAGTAATATTCCATTGTATATATGTACCACATCTTCTTTATCCATTCATCTGTCGATGGGCATTTAGGTTGCTTCCATGACCTGGCTATTGTAAATAGTGCTGCAATGAACATTGGAGTGCCTGTGTCTTTTTGAATTATGGTTTTCTCTAGGTATATGCCCAGTAGTGGGATTGCTGGGTCGTATGGTAGTTCTATTTGTAGTTCTTTAAGGAACCTGCATACTGTTCTCCATAGTGGCTGTCTCAATTTACATTCCCACCAACAGTGCAAGAGGGTTCCCTTTTCTCCACACCCTCTCCAGCATTTGTTCTTTGTAGATTTTCTGATGATGCCCATTCTAACTGGTGTGAGGTGATACCTCATTGTAGTTTTGATTTTCATTTCGCTAATAATTAGTGTTATTGAGCAGCTTTTCATGTGCTTCTTGGTCATCTGTATGTCTTCTTTGGAGAAATGTCTATTTAGGTCTTCTGCCCATTCTTGGATTGGGTTGTTTGCTTTTTTAATATTGAACTGCATGAGCTGTTTATATATTTTGGAGATTAATCCTTTGTCCGATGATTTGTTTGCAAATATTTTCTCCCATTCTGAGGGTTGTCTTTTCGTCTTGTTTATGGTTTCCTTTACTGTGCAAAAGCTTTGAAGTTTCATTAGGTCCCATTTGTTTTTGTTTTTATTTCCATTACTCTAGGAGGTGGATCAAAAAATACCTTGCTGTGATTTATGTCAAAGAGTGTTCTTCCTATGTTTTCCTCGAAGAGTTTTATAGTGTCTGGTCTTACATTTAGGTCTCTAATCCATTTTAAGCTTATTTTTGTGTATGGTGTTAGGGAGTGTTCTAATCTCATACTTTTACATATAGCTGTCCAGTTTTCCCAGCACCACTTATTGAAGAGGCTTTCTCCATTATATATCCTTGCCTCCTTTGTCATAGATTAGTTGACCATAGGTGCATGGCTTTATCTCTGGGCTTTCTATCCTGTTCCATTGATCTATATTTCTGTTTTTGTGCCAGTACCATATTGTCTTCATTACTGTAGCTTTGTAGTATAGTCTGAAGTCAGGGAGTCTGATTCCTCCAGCTCCATTTTTTTCCCTCAAGACTGCTTTGGCTATTTGGCATCTTTTGTGTCTCCATACAAATTTTAAGATTGTTTGTTCTAGTTCTGTAAAAAATGCCATTGGTAATTTGATAGGGATTGCACTGAATCTGTAGATTGCTTTGGGTAGTATAGTCTTTTTCACAATATTGATTCTTCCAATCCAAGAACATGGTATATCTCTCCATCTGTTGGTATCATCTTTAATTTCTTTCATCAGTGTCTTATAGTTTTCTGCATACAGGTCTTTTGTCTCCCTAGGTAGGTTTATTCCTAGGTATTTATTCTTTTTGTTGCAGTGGTAAACGGGAGTGTTTTCTTAATCTGTGTTGAATAATAGTGGTGAGAGTGGACATCCTTGTCTTGTTCCTGATCTTAGAGGAAATGCTTTCTCTTTTTCACCATTGAGAATGATGTTGGCTGTGGGTTTGTTGTATATGGCCATTATTATGTTGAAGTAGGTTCCCTCTATGCCCACTTTCTGGAGAGTTTTTATCATAAATGGGTGTTGAATGTTTTCAAAAGCTTTTTCTGCATCTATTGAGATGATCAAATGGTTTTTATTCTTCAATTTGTTAATATGGTGTATCACATTGATTGATTTGCGTATATTGAAGAATCCTTGCGTCCCTGGGATAAATCCCACTTGATCATGGTGTATAATCCTTTTAATGTGTTGTTGTATTCTGTTTGCTAGTATTTTGTTGAGGATTTTTGCGTCTATATTCATCAGTGATATTGGTCTGTAATTTTCTTTTTTTGTAGTATCTTTTTCTGGTTTTGGTATCAGGGTGATGGTGGCCTCATAGCATGAGTTTGTGAGTTTTCCTTCCTCTGCAAGTTTTTGGAAGAGTTTGAGAAAGATGGGTGTTAGCTCTTTTCTGAATGTTCAATAGAATTCGCCTGTGAAGCCATCTGGTCCTGGCCTTTTGTTTGTTGGAAGATTTTTAATCACAGTTTCAATTTCATTACTTTTGATGGGTGTTGTCATATTTTCTATTTCTTCCTGGTTCAGTCTTGGAAGGTTATACCTTTCTAAGAATTTGTCCATTTCTTCCAGGTTGTCCATTTTATTGGCATAGAGTTGCTTGTAGTAGTCTCTTAGGATGCTCTGTATTTCTGCGGTGTCTGTTGTAACTTCTCCTTTTTCATTTCTAATTGTATTGATTTGGGTTCTCTCCCTCTTTTTCTTGATGAGTCTGGCTAATGGTTTATCAATTTTGTTTATCTTCTCAATGAACCAGCTTTTAGTTTTATTGATCTTTGCTATTGTTTTCTTTGTTTCTTTTTCATTTATTTCTGCTCTGATCTTTATGATTTCTTTCCTTCTGTCAACTTTGGGTTTCAGTGTATTTTAAAGGAAAAAGAGATGGGTCTTTCTAATGGATTGATTGTGAAGAAGGGGTGACTCCTTCATATTTGGTTTGACCAACTGGAGCCATTTACTCTAAATTGGAAGACTGGGTTAGAACAGAATTGGGAGTGGAAATCAAGAATTCAGGTTTGGACTTAAGTATGAACTGCATACTATATATCCAATGTTGTGATGTGTATTTTTGGACATGTATGTTTATGTAAATGTGCAAGTTGTTCTTTAGTCTTCATTCCTTTAAATGAAAATACTGGTTTGAAGGGCTTCCTCATTCTAATTTTTGATAGATAATGTCACACTGACTTTTAGGAAGGGATATACCAGTTACTCTCCCACAGTCAATATATGAAAATGCCTGGTTGCTATTTTGAAATTTTTACATTATTTTATATACTTGTCTGCTCACGTGAATTAACCCACTTTTGCAAATATGGGATTCTGTAACCAAAAATCTGAGTTATTTATCCAACTCTAAGGAGAATATAGAGGAAAACTGGAGATTTAAGTGAGAAAAGGAAAACAAATTAGTTGAAAGCTTTTTGTAAATAAATTAGAAGCAAGGAAATGTATAATCTTCTTAGGTAACATTACATAAATAACCTAAAGAGTATAACATTAAGAAATAATATTATTAATTGAAATCATACATGTAATTTAATTTGAAACTGACATTGAGAGAATTAACATATTCCCTTGTGTGCTTTTTTTTGTTGCTGTTGTTTTTTTGAACTTGAGGTAAACCAAACTCAGGCTCAGTTTGGATGAAATAATCTCTGTGAGAGGATATTAAAGTAATGTAATATATTTTGTAAGTAGAAGAAAACAAAATATGAAATATGATAAGCTTGTATAATTTCCCCAGGTGTGAGAATTACACAGAAGGAGGTTAAGAGTTAGCAAAAAGGTAGAAAAATGTGTTTGGAATCAGCTTGAATTTTCTACTCTATAAAAAATAAATTTAAGTAAGTTTGGGAAAGTATTTTCTTAAGGGAAGTTTTAATGGACACATAAGGTTTAGAGGTGATTATCTGTCTTTGAATGGAGATAACATTTATCAAAGAGAAGTTTTGCTTGTTATTGGACAAAGGAAGAATTAAATTTAACGGAGAAAAATGCTTCTAAGGGCTAATTTTGGTATGTGTTAACCTGAAGATAGAATAATGTCATAAAACATTTTCAAGTAAATCATATTTGCCACTCACTTTTGATATATTTTAATAGACCATTAACATAACACATCATATTTTAATATAACTTTTAAATATTTTAAAAAATGTAATAAATAAATAAATCTTTACCACATAACATTTTGTTTTCATTCAAGCACTTTTTAATTTCCTTTGGATGAGTTAATTTAATGTTGGTAAACAAAATAATATTTTCTTCTCTTTGAAACTTTGTGACAGGGGCCATTAGTAAATAGCAATACTTAGGAATTGTAGAGAAGTAATTACTAAATCCAGTAAAGCTCTTTTTTTTTATTGACCAATAGTTGGATAAATTTTCCTAAGTTATATTATTTTCTTGTTTCTCTTTTCCATCCCTTTCTCTGAAAAGAATGTAAGTCTCAACACTTCCCTTTTGCTTCATCACTAAATTTCTAATATTTTAGAAATGGTATTTCAGGGAGAATGCTGCATTAAAGGACTATGGTTACACAGGCTGACTACCTAAAAATGTTGAACCAGGAAAATGATTAGAGTGGGACTCAAAGTCAGACTTAATTTTTGGTTACTGTTTTGTCTTTGTCTTGTATTCTTAAGGTTTTTTTGTTTGTTTGTTTTTTTAATATGGAATGCTTGCCTAGATTGGAGAAGACTTAGGGCCAAGAATCTTAGAGTTTTTCAACCACCAGTTCAATACAGGATGCTTTAATTTTGCTTGGCATCTGGGAAATATGTGTCCAGTTTAGTGTTTACTTATTTTGTAAAGTCAATTGTGGACATTTCAGGATTATTGCTTTATATTTTCCTTAAAATAGGAGTTTCACAACCATCATGAAATACTACATACCTTACTGTAGCCAGTTTTGTTGAAATTCAAATGACCTAACTTTTGAAATAGAGGAAACTCACTGAGAAAAATAAGTACGAAAGCATGTGTCAATGAGATGTTAGCACAAACTCTGTTCTGCCCACAGTTATAATTTGCAGATAGGTATAAATTTTAAAATGAGTGGCCTTGAACAAGAGAAAGTAACATCCCAACATTTCTCAAAATATGATCTGCTGAGCAGAGTTTCTGAAGGTATTAAGATATACAATGGAATATTACTCAGCCATAGAAAGGAATGAACTTGGGTCATTTGTAGAGACGTGGGTGGACCTAGGGAGTGTCATACAGAGTGAAGTAAGTCAGAAAGAGAAAAGCAAATATCGTATGATAATGCATATGTGTGGAATCTAGAAAAAATGGTATAGATCATCTTATTTGCAAAGCAGAAATAGAGACATAGACATACAGAACAAATGTATGGATACCAAGGGGGAAAGGAGTGGGGAGGGAGGAATTGGGAGACTCGGATTGACACATATACATTATTGATGCTATGTATAAAGTAGACAAATGATGGGAACATACTGTATAGCACAGGAAACTCTGCCTAATGCACTGTGGTGACCTAAATGGAAGGGAAGTACAAAAGGGAGGGGATATCTGTATGTGTATGGCTGATTCATTTTGTTGTGCAGTGGAGGCTAACACAACATTGTAAAGCAATTATACTCCAATATAAATTACTAATAAAAAAAAAAGAGTATGTTAAACATGGGTTCCGTAGTTCAATGAGTTTGGGAAAAGGTGAAAGTTAAAGAGGCATCTCTATTGCATCACTGTAAAAGTGAATGCATTGTGTGCCTCTTTAGTTAGGGAATATGAAATGTATAGTTCTGAACTTATTGACCAGGAACTCCATTGATATGCTTGTCCCTTTTACCCTGCTTCAACTACTCACTTTACATTTTCTCCTCCAGATTACTATTTCAGTGAACAGGCTTTGGAAAAATCTGCTCTATGCTGTCTTATATCTAAGTATGTGATTTTGAAGCCCTTGTTGAATTTAGAAACTTCCTTATGGCCAGCACCTAGAACAGCGTGTGATAGATAGTAGGTACCTGAGAAATGTTTGTTGAGTTGTCAAATATATAAATGAACGATTGGATCCCTTCAACGGAGGCATATTAGGAGTCTGATGAATTGTCCTTCTGTAGAAGGCAGTAAGAGTAGGTAATGGCAGATAAAGGCGATCTGGGATTCTCTGTTCACATTTTCCATAAACTTGGCTTTATGGAATAAACATATTCCATAAAGAATTTTCTTTTGGCCACTGACTTGGGAAGAATTGTAAGTTATCAGAGGCAAAAATTATTTGCCATAGATGATCTTTACGGGTAAGATTTTGGATCTGAAAAATTTGCAGTAAAAGGAAGCTAAAATGAGAAGCATATTCAGAAATAGAAGCAAAATGCAGTGATATTCTATTTTTGGTTTTCATCTTAATTACTTGATAAAATATTGATTTCACTATGTATCTACTGTACTTCTAAAGTGGTGATAAAATGTCAGAGTTATTTTTTCATAGACTGTTAGTAGTGATTACCCTTATTTGTCTTCATGTATGAAATAAAAAGAAATGCTCTGGTAGGACATTCAAGTGGACCATAGGCAAAGTTGTGTCTAACCAGGTATAATGTATGGGAGGTAATGATTAAGTAATGCTTTTTGCTTACATCAGAAAGGTTGGTAAAAATGAGGTTTGTGGTAAGAAAGAAATGAGGAAATTCTTTTTTCTTAGTCACTGTTCTTAAAAATGCACAAATAACCAACGTGTGTTTTAATGTATTTTTTCTCTTTTATTTTAATGCTGTTAGCACATTACACTGAGTGAAAGTATGCAGCAATATAGCAGGGATATTAAGATCAGACAAAACAGTTTAAATTTTTGCTCAAGCACTGTATGATAGAGCTTTGTGACCCTGGACAAGTTTCTTCAACTGTAAATCATGATGGGGATAGTAACTGCTACTTCATAGGAAATTATACACAAATAGTGATAAGGCGGTGCCTGGTGTGAGTAAGTGCTCATTAAATAGTAGCAATGAATAAAAATGATGTTCATGATAATTAAGTAACAGCTATATTAATGTAAAAAAACTGCCTTTCTCCGTTTGTTTACTTATTGTCAATGATAGTTACAAGATAATATGAACAACTAAAAATCTTTCAATATGATACATACTTTTTTTTTGGTGCCCCTTGATATTGACTTATCCCAAAAGTTTGGCTAAACACTTTCAAAGTAATATATTAGAAAAGGTTTTAATTAGCTATGTTTCCAAGATTGTATTCTTTTTATGAGATAAGAAAATAAATTTATTTGCTGTAGCTCAGATTAATTGGAGCTACTCAATATGACATATTAAATATTGCCTTTTAGATAGCCAAGTTGACTCTTTCTAAATATTTTAAATTTTTTTTCCTAATTTTAAACACGATATGTCCCTTTGCAAGCCAATCAGAAGCTAGAAAAATACAAACAAAAATGGAATAGAAGGAAAAAAAATGGAATATATGGAATAAAAAAGTAAGGAAGTAAAATTTGTTTATAACAGAGCCTAGATAACACTGTCAGTATTGTTCAGTACACATTCACACATGTATTCACAAATAGTTATGCATAATTACACTTTTACATTACATAGTCATTAACACACACTCATGCACACACATTCTCACACCCTCTTACTAACCTTTATACATATTCATACATCTTTACATCACATTTTCACATATACGTTCAAATGCACATTTTTAAAGAAACAAGATTTTGAACTTAATGGATATCTACTTTTTTTTTAACTTAGAATATATATTGGATATTGTAAATATTAAAAAAGACAAAACTGCAGAATATTTGTTTTTATTTTATTTCATTTTATAGATAATATGTTCAATCAACCCTCCTTTGTTGTGATTTTTATTAATACATTTTATTTTTCTGATTAGAAAAGTTCTACTGGTCATTGCAGACAATTTGGATAATACTAAGAAGTACAAAGAGAAAAAAACCCAATTCATTATTATTCTTTTCTCAAGGAGAACAACTTTGAGATTGTCTTAATATTTTTATTGTGCCTATTTCTTGTAGAGTTAGTATAATATTTTTCAGAGTTTGCAGCATGTGAGCACTTATTCTTGCATAGCATTCCATTTTATATTTTAATGATTCTCATAAATATTTACATTTTAAAAGTTTTCCATTATAAGTCATCTCATGATAACATTTTTCTGTTTCAAGATTTTACTATATTTTGGGAGTTACACAGTATTTAACATTTTGGAGTTGGCTTTTTTCATTCAGAACAATTCTGTGAAGACTCATCAGGGTTGAATTTATCAGTTGCTCATTCCTTTTTATTGCTAACTAGTAAGTATTCCATGGTATGGATTTACCATAGTTTGTTCAACCATTCACCTGCTAAAGGACATTTGGGTTGATCCCAGTTTTTTGGTTATTACAAATAAAGTTATGAACATTTGTGTACAGATTTTTGTGCAAACATACTTTTTAATTCTCTGGGATGGATGCCTAGGAGTAAAACCAATGGGTCATATGATAGTTCTCTACTTAGTTTTTTGAGAAACTACTGTTTTCCAGAGTGTACCAATTTATATTCCCATCAGCAATGTATGAATGATCCAGTTTATCTGCACCCTTGCCAGCATTTGGTGCTGTCATTATTTTTTGTTTTAGCCATTTTGATAGGTTGTAGTAAAATCTTATTATGCTTTTAATCTGCATTTCCCTAATGGCTAATGATGTTGAGAATCTTTGCTTGTGCTCATTGGCCATCTGTTTGTCCTTCATGTAATATCTTTTCATGTTTTTTGCCCATGTTCTAACTATATTGTTTACCTTTTACTGTTGAGTTTTGAAAGTTACTTCTGTATTCTAAGTACTAGATCTTTGTCAGATAGATGGTTTGAAGATATTTTCATCTCGTCTGTAGCTGGTCCTTTGCAACATCGTAACAGGGTTTTTCACAGAGCAAAAGATTTTAATTTGGGTGAGGTTCAGTTTATCACTTTTTTCCTTTTGTTGTCGAGTCTAAGAATTCTTTACCTAGTCCTTGATCCCGAAGAGTTTCTATTTCTTTTCTTCAAAAAGTTTATTGTTTTCCATTTAAATCTGTGATACATTTTGAGTTGATTTGACTCTCTTTATATTTCCAAATAACATTCTCTGTTTACTGCTTTTAAAAACAGAAATGTATAACTAATGTATTTGTCACAATAATCATTACCGGTTGGAAAGGGGAAAATACACAGGAGTCACTGATTCAGAGAAATCCTGAAATCCCACTGGGAAGCTGTCATGCTTGTTCCTTGAGTAAACTCTCCTTCTGCTTCTTGGGAGGGGCTTCATAGTTCATTGTTCTCTGTTGGTCTTTTTTAAAAATTATCCTTGGCTATATTTAAAGAGGGCAAATGGAGAATATATTACTTAGATGCTTAGAAGCTGTATCAGCCTGTTTCTTGCCTGTAGAAATTTGGGAACTAAGGGACATTTTAACACTCATTCTGTCATAATCTCTCCTAGAAGAGGTTAATGGTTCATCTGATAGTGCAGATGTTTCAAAAACGAATTGATTCAGATATATGTGCCAATAACCACACACTTAGTTTTGCATTATATCTTGTCTTAACCTCCTGTCTCTCTGAACTTAATTAAGCTTATCAGATTAATGGGAGAGTCATACCCTTAGGTACTTTGCCTTGAGCCATATTTTCCAATTAAAAGTATTTGCTTGGGGCCACCTTAATCCATTCAATGGCATTAACAGGGAGTGGGGCCATAGCCTTGGTTTTATCTACATCACAGGCTGTTTTAATTAACCTTTGCTGCTCAAAGGCTTTCTGAGTTCTGAGTTCTGGAACAAGATAAAGTTCTTGCAGCAGGTATGGACAGAGTTTATGACAGTGTTTATGGCAGACAGGGAAGATGTAGGAAGCCTCGGGCAAGTCTCCAATAGGGAAATCCCAGTGAGGACACCTGGGTTTCTGTAGTAAGACCAAGCTTTTCTGCCTAACTATTCTCCTTTTGAAAAGCAGCTATTGGTTTGCTCTTTAATGCTGGTAAACAGGATTATGAACACCGTTCAACCTGGACTCCCCATCATGAAGTGTATGTTATCTACTGTAACAAATCATAAAATTAGACGTGAAAATTAGACATCTCATTGTTGGTAGATGCAAGCAGATTTGGAAGGCACAAATAACTATATAGGCAGGTATCTCATACTACTATCCTGCTTGTTTTTATTGACTTTCACTTCCTTCTTTTTCAATAGAGAAAGGTTATTATAGGCAGAAGTTAGCATGGTCTTACTACAAAAACCTAGATGTCCTTATTAAAAGGATCTCACAGAGTTCCTTGTGGCTGGCTAACAGAGGAGGAAGAGGTTTAGCCTGGCTTACAGTGGGTTTTTGCTGGCACCCACCAGAGATGAACATTTTGAAGAAAAACCCCAGTCAGGCATGTCCCTAAAAGGCAATGGTCAGTGGAAATTCTCTTGACAGAAGGGAAGGCCTGAGGTACAGATTTATATTGATTCATGCACAACACTAATAGATAAGCTGGCCAGTCAGAAGCTTGGAAGAAAACAAAAATGAAAGTTGTTTACAAGGTACGAGGAGTTCCAGCCAAGAGATTTGTAGTATGCTTCTGGGCATGGGCCTAGAATGTAAAGCTATTTTTCCCACATGTTAATACTCACTTGAAGGCATCCTTTGTAGAAGAGGCTCTCAATCAGGAAGAAAAGATGGTCTGTACAGTGAGTGTCAATCAGTGTTTTTCCCCAGCCACTGTGGTGCTTGTGGAATTGTCCCATGTAAAAAAATGGCCATATAGCATAAAAGGAAGCTAAACACGGGTTCCAAAAATGCCCTTTCCCTCATAATGGCTGGTCTAACTACCTGTACTGCAGATTGGTTGCTCAGTTTACCAATTGCAGGGGTCAGTCCTGAGAGCAGTGATTTGGTAACATTCCCTAGGGCAACCACTATACCCCAGGGCAACGAAAAAATATATATCCTGGTTGCAATTTGTCCTCCCAAGACAAGTAAATCTTCTAAATATGAATTTATTTTCACTGCCTGCAATACTTCTACCAACACTCAATGTTGTTTGACTTACAAAATGCCTTATTCATTATTATAACCTATACAGCATCACTTCTGATGAAGAAATTCATTTGCAGCAGAATTATGGTAACAAACTTCTGCTCATGAAATTCACTTGTGTGTCTTACTATGTACCTCAACACCCAGAAGCCGCTGACTCGGTAGAATAGTGTCTGTTGTGTTAAAACTTGCAGAATAAAATTTCCTTCTCTACAGAATATGGTATATGCATTAAATAAGGCAGAAACCATTCTGTGTTGCTGAGTCCTCCATAGCCAGCATACACGGGGTAGTGAACTAGGGCGTGGCAATGGATTGGAGCCTCTTGCTACTATACCTAAAAATCCACCTACAGAATTTTTGTTTCCTGCCTTGGTCTTCATACTAAATAATCAACCGGAGGAGAAGATGGTCACTGAACTGACAGAAGTGATGGATCCTCGTTACGAAGGGGAAATTGGGTTGTTTCTAACAGAGGCAAGGAGGAGTGTATTTTGGACTGAGGGAATTCACTCCTGTGCCTCTTAATATCCCCAACCCGATAGTACTTGTTGAAAGGAAAACTGTGGCAATCCAATAGAGACAGAACAGCTGAAGACTTGTAAGAACTTTGTAAAATCCCTCACCAGCTAAGGGATAGGCAGGAGGTAAAGGAAACATGATCTGGATGATAGAAAAAGAAGTGATTACAGACAGGAGCATTATCAAGCTTGTCAGTTGTCTTACTGCTTTATTAGAATAAGCCTCACGGACTATATTGCCGTGCACTTTTGCCTTCCAGCTTCTAGCTGGGTTCAGCCAGTGGGAGTTTGCATGTGGGGAAGAAGGAGGTTCTTGTGCTTATTTCCCTGGTATGCTCCCCACAAGACCTAGTGTGGGAGTTGCTGTGTGTCTCTACCTAAGGCCACGTTGCTGCAAGGTTTCGGTAATTGCCTAGTAGCACCCACTGTTTGTTCCCTTAACTCTGCCTTTGTAAAAAATCCACCCATAAAACAATCCACATCCATACAAAACTTTTAAATTTGCTTCAGTTATCTCTTTTGTCTGTGTCCTACTGCAACCTTAACTAATACGTAAAAATATCCATACACATATTCTAACTTGAGTATTTTAACAAATATTTTGATTTAAGTAAGTTCCTCCTTACAAATGACTGCTGTTTTTGTTTTTATTTTTATTATTTTTATTTTTTTTGCGGTATGCGGGCCTCTCACTGTTGCTGTCTCTCCCGTTGCGGAGCACAGGCTCCGGACGCGCAGGCTCAGCGGCCATGGCTCACTGGCCCAGCCGCTCCACGGCATGTGGGATCTTCCCGGACCGGGGCACAAACCCGTGTCCCCTGCATTGGCAGGCGGACTCTCAACCACTGCGCCACCAGGGAAGCCCATGACTGCTGTTTTGAAGTGAAATTGTGCTAATACTTCATAACAAATTGGGAAACTTTTTATTTTCTTCTCTATATTGGAACAATTTAAATAACACACAAGGATTGATTTTTTTGATGGAGCTTTGATATAAATTCTCCAGAAAAACCATTTTGGATATGTTGATTTTGAGGTACACTTTTGATTCCCATTTTAATTTATTCCAGAATCATATCTTCATTCAAATTTTATATCATTTATAGTCAATATTTTTAAGAGATTTTCAAATTTCTTGGTATATGATTATACATAGAATTTTCTAATGTTAAAATTTTTTTTATGCATTTGTGGTCATTCCTATTATATTCATGATGTTGGATTCTGGTTTTCATATCTTTTAATGGGTTAATAGCCTGGTAGGTCAGGAGTTTGTATTTTAGAGACCATAAGGAGGTTGACTGTTAGATCTTATATCAAAAGTTTTTGTCTATCTTGATAGTCAGAAGCTCTTACAGAAATGTTTTGAATTTACATCCCAAATTATTTAAGTAACTGATTAATTTTACTTTGTCACTGTTAACCATGAGATGAATCTCTTAAATACATAGGCTCTTAAATCTTAGAGATTTTGAAGTTAATCCAATCCTGACTTTACTCATCGTTAATGAGGAAAATAATAGTATCTCTTTCATAGGATTTTTTCTGGGGATTAGAGAAGATAATGTATGCCAGTGAAGGACCTTGTATAAGATAAGCACCCCATAAGTATTACTACTATTATTATTGCTATTAACATAAATGAGGATAAGGTAAAAGTAAGGTATGGTAATCAAGAACCTAGTGAGTCATACAGGCTTATTGTCACTGAATGAAGAAAGATACTAGTAAATGAAGAAAGGGTTTCCTTTGGACAACTCAGGTGAGAGCTTTTAATAGGAAGTGGAGTTTTAGCTAGACTTGAACAATGGGTATGATATCAGTAGGAAAAGCATATGATATGGTCATTATAGACAAGGAATATATTATTGAATGCTTTTTGTGTTTTAAACTTGACTAGAAAATGGATGTTATGAACACATATGGGAAAATCAGGTAGAGAAGTTGGTTTTATGGTGAAGATTGTGAATTTTGTTTTAGATTTTGAGGTAGAAATTTGGCATTAGAAATATAATGCTAGAACATAAGACATTGGACGTTCAAAATTGAGATTTGGAGCCATCCTCACAGTTTCTGCATCTGTGACAGTATATGTTCACTCCAAAGGAGATGGGTAGTAATAGAAAAGGTGGGAAGCAAAATCCTGAATCTTGACACTATGAATCATTAAGCAATCATTGATAACACTAACCCTTTAAAATTTATGTCTGTCTATACAGGGGTTACATTTAAATTTTTTAATTATCTAGGATTGTTTTGTTTTACTTGACACCTTTGTCATACTTCAAACCAGTATTTTTCAAAGTGTGTTTTATGGAACACTAGTCTGTGAGCTGTTAGACATCAATGGAGGAAAAAAGTAACTTGAATATACAATAAATAATGTATAAAACTTTATCATATTACATATAAATGCATGCTTATTAATCTAAGAGGAGAAGTGCTATAATAGAGTGTTTCCCAAACTAATTTGACCAAAGCATCATTTTGTTTATGGAAATTCTCAGAAGCCTAGGGTTCTATAAATTATACTTGGGGAAATCTTCCTTTGTACCTCTTTAGATGATGGTTCAAGCTCATTAAATTATAGCTCAAAGATCATGGAGTATATATTGGAGGATCAGAAGAATAGGAATCAGATTATTAGGCTGTGTTGCAAAATCTGACTATGCATAGCATGTGATTTCGGGCTTCAGTTTCTTCACTGGTAAAATGATTGCAGAAAGTTGTAAAGATTAGGCTAGGAAGTGTATGTGAAAGCTTATAGTTTTTTTCCTCTGGAACAATACAATGTGAGTAAAATAGGATAGATTTAATTGTAGTTAAAGATTAATATGTTATTTGGCACAAGGTGTTATTCATTTTTGTGACTTCACTGTTTCTCTTTTTTACATTCGTAATTTGATCATTGCCTTTTAGGGAATTTCTTATCCATTCTTATATTATTTAAGTTCTCAGCAGCTTTTTTCCACCTGTGTATTCTGAAATCATTTAGAAGTGCTTGTGACACTGGATATATAATATACTGCTCATATTTTCTACCAAGAATATTCTCAAGGGTCCATATGTCTATGAAATTTGGAGTCTCCTCAAAGTCCAGTTTAAGCTCTATCTTGGTGATGACTGTTGATGTCATGTTTCCCTGGCACCCAGTTATGCAGATTGAAGTATATACATTTACATGCATATTAGCATTTTAGGGACATTTTCTTAAACTATTTATCTGAGTATTTTGTTCCATGATGTTAGTTTTTTTTTTTTTCCTCAGATACTTCAATTATGCGTATGTATGATCTTCTTTGGCCACCTTATATCCTTAGCATTTCCTCTGCTTTTTTTCTTTATCATTCATTTTACTCACTTTTCTAATTTCTGTATTACGTGCCTGTTACTGTGTTTTCTCAATTTGTTCACCCTTGTACCCCTTTCAATTTTATCTTCCTTTCTATGAGATTTTAGTTTTTCCCTTTTCCTTTTTTCTCTGAGTTCTACCAGTGCAAGCTTCATATCCTCTTTCTTCCTCTCACCACTTCTTTTCTAAGTTATTTCATTTCTGCTTTGCCATTATGATGTGTTCACATTTTTCACCTGCTCCATGAAAATATTTCTATGGTCCGTGTCCTAATCTTAATTTTTTTTTTTTTTTTTTTTTGCGGTACGCGGGCCTCTCACTGTTGTGGCCTCTCCCGTTGCGGAGCACAGGCTCCGGATGCGCAAGCTTAGCGGCCATGGCTTACGGGCCCAGCCGCTCCACGGTATGTGGGATCTTCCCGGACAGGGGCACGAACCCGTGTCCCCTGCATCAGCAGGTGGACTCTCAACCACTGCGCCACCAGGGAAGCCCCTTAATCTTAATTTTAATGAAAGTATGTTGGTCTTTTTTCTTACAACATCTTTGTATGGATGCCGTGATAGGTTTTTTTTCGAAAAATCACTTTATTGGTTGAGTTAGGTTCCCATGGGAGGTGAGTGATCAGGTCAGCATCCCAGGTGGGTTAGCTGCACAGGCAAAGGCTCTCAACTTTTTATCACCCATAAATATAGAGTCCTAAATTGTCTGTGAGATTCCTTGTGCTGCCTCTTCCCACCCACGCTATCTATTTTTATGAACCAAAGCAGCCCAAGAATTCCCTGCTGCCACCTGGCCTATCTCCTGTTCCTGTATCAGTTGTCTCAGGCAAGGGAAGTCTGGACTTCTGCGTGTTGCTCCCCACCTTCAAGAAGAGTATTTTTTCCCCCCTTTATCAAAGCTGCCACCAGCTGCCTGCCCTTAGGTCCGGACAAGAAGGGTCTTGCCCTGAGCCCTGTGCTTAGAGGGACCCATATCACAGACACTGAAATTCAAAGATAATTTGTTCTTCTCTTAAAGCTTTGTGAGAAAGATTTTTGCAAGATTGGTACACAGGATAAGTGAACAGAGGTTATAGGAGAGGGAGGTAGGGATGAGCTACCATCCCCAGGCCAGAAGCTGCTACATAGACTTGGGGACGGTCAAGTTTAAAGAAAAGCAGCAGCTCCTTCTCCCTTTTCAGGGCTGGGGGTTGAATATGGGAAGTGGAGCCAGGGGGAGAAAATTACAGTCACTTCCTGGGAAGAGAGAAAGAGAGGTTGCTTTTCATTAAAGTTAGCCACCTCAAAGTACCTGATGCAGGTAATTAGGCAGACCCGGTTCCCCAGAAAACAGTGCTTCTCAGGAGGCACGGGCACCTCCTGGAAATACTGTCAGAAAAGTGTGGCTAGGGGAGTGAAATACCATATCAAGACTGCAACATCCTTCCCTGCCCCTGGTAGCAAGATGGGCCAGAGGAAAAGGTGGTCTCTTTAAACTTATAGGTGTTGAAGGTAAATGCTTGGCGGGGAGCAGGCTGTGGACCTCTAGGTGAGGGTGAGGGCTGCACTGAGCTTGATATTTAACTTCTAAATATTCTGGTATATGGATTTTCTTTTGCCGTTTTGCCTTTTTGCCTTTAGTTCCTGCACATGTTACTGGGCAGGACTAGACACTGGTTTGTTCATTAAGTAAAATTCTAAGCCTTAATTTTATTGGCAACACTCCTCTGTGTTCATAAACAACATAGAAGCTCCCTCTTGTGGTGTATTGTCAAATCACATGCCTTTAATTTAGCGTTAAGTATTTTGTCAGAAATTTTTTGATTTCATGTTAGAAGTTGAAATTCGAGGTTCAGATAGTTTCCTTAAGCAATAATACCTCAGAATTCATATGGGGGTAAATCTATCTATGTTGTAAAGCTGTATTATAACAGACACAATTTAATAAATTATTTAATATTACTTAAGATGAATAGTCTTCTTTAGGTCCCCATGATGCATCTCTGAATGACTATTTCGTGGTAAGCTGAAATGTACCCTCTAGTAAGTGTTCTTTTTGTTTGTTTTTAAAGGAAAGGTTAATTCCATGAGATTTTAAATATGTTAAATATTTGTTTTTTGCCTTTATATTTGGATAAGAGTGTGGCTGAGTGTAAAATTTCTGAGCCACATTATCTTTCACTGATTTTTTTGTCATTCCTTTACTGCCTTTATGGGATTAATGTTGCTTTAAAGAAGTCTGATGCCATCTAAGGGTTTTTTTTTTTTTTTTTCCTCTGCCTAAGTGACTATCTTTTTTCCTGTCTGTTCAAAGAAGTCTTTCTTCATCTTTAAAATTCAGTGACTTTTAGTGTTGAAAGTTCTGCATCAAAATTTCCAGGGTTTTTCTATGCCTTTTAAAATTATAGATCAGTCTTCATTTATTAAGTTTTACCTTTGAATATATATAAATTTTTTCTATTCTGATTGATTATGCATGTTTATTTTCTTTGTCTGAATATCATTTCTATAATTTTCTCTCTAATCTTTTAAGTCTTAGGTTTTGTTCATTTAATTTTGTTTGTATTTCTCAAGCCTTTTCTGTCTGTCCTTGTAATTCTCACAGTCTCTAGTCTCTCTTGTCCATTGCAGTGTGACTTTTATTTCTGTTTGGGGATGTTTTTCCAGAGTTCTTTCAGCCCATTTTTTTTTCCTTTTTTTAAAATCCCTTATCTCACCACATTCATGAGTTTATTAAATCCCTGTTTTCACCTTTTGATTTTAGGAAGCAATTGTTCCTGTCACTTTAAAGGATGGCAATATGGTAATTGTTCTGCTATGCATTTGCTTTTCTTTTTTGGTTATTATTTACCTTTGAATGAAGTGGATTATTCCTTGGCCAGCTTTTTGTAAGATGTTTGTATTAACTTTCTTTTGCTGCATAGCATATTACGCAAACTTACCAACTTGAAAAAGCACAAATATGTTATCTTACACACTCCATAGTTCAAGAGTCTGGCATAGCTCTGGGTTCTCTGCTTAGAGTCTCAAACTCAGGGTGTCAGCTGGCTGCATTCTCATTTGAGGCTCTAGAGAATTCTTTTCCAAGCTTATTAAACTGTCGTGAAATATCAGTTTCTTGTAATTGTTGAACCGAGATCCCCATTTCCTTGACGACTGTCAGTGGGGGTTGCTGTCAGCTCCTAGAAGCTCCCCACATTCCATCTTCAAAGGCAGCAAAGGTTCACAGAGCCCTTTTGCTTTAAATTTCTCTCATTGCTTCTGCTAGCCACAGAAAGCTTTCTGCTTTTAAAGTGCTCATGTGATTAGATTGTTGAGCACAGCCAGATAATCTCCTTTCTGACTAATTCAAAATCAACTGATTAGTAACTTAAGTTAGTTAATTAGTAAGGCGAACTTACTCTGCAGAATCCCTTTTGCCACTGTAACAGAATTAGGTGTGATGTTGTCATATTCACAGTCCCAGGAATTAGGATGGGGAATCTTGGGGACCATTTTAGAGTCCTGCATAACATAGTATGCATGCAGAAGAGGGACTGGAACTCTGTCTGGACAAGTGGGGATTTTCTCTGATTGAGACAGATGTTCCTTCTGAATAAATTATTTAGCTTTTATTTCTTCCCCACATAGAAAGATTGCTGTTCAGATTTAGAATTTTTCTCTGGCACCATGCCTCTATGTGACATACTGTTCCTTGTTCTGTCCCACCTTGCTTGCTTCTCAATGATGCTAGGTAGACAAGTATTCTTCATATAGGATGTTCACATTTATTTCTAAGTGTATTTAGTTGATCTTTCTTACTATACATTGGTATTTCTACCATCATGTCATCTAACTTATGCATGTGAAGCTAACTTATTTTTTTGTATATTCTTTTTTTATCTCTTTCAAAATTAATTTTATGTTTTACTACTTTACTAAATTCCTTTATTGTTTTTAGTAGTTTTTCCATTGGTTCTGGAACCAATTAAGTGTTCCAAAAAGACAATTATAATTTCTGCAAATAGAAATTGTTTTACCTCTTGATTTCCAATTCATAGGCCTCTAGTTCCTTTCTCTTTCCTTCCAATACAATATGAAAAGTTGCAGAGTTAGGGCACATCCTTGTCTTACTCCTGATTTTAGCAGTCTATGTGTGCATATACATACACGTGTATGTATACACACTTATATGTTTGATCATGTTAAAGAAATGTCTATTCCTATTTTATGTTGACATTTGTCAGTTTGTCAGTTTTCTACTTGAAATCTATGAAACTGATCATTTGATTTTTCTAATTAGATCTAATATGTTAAATTTTAATAGACTTCCTAATGTGCTTCTTTAAAAAGACATGCTGTATTTTTCATATATGTTGTTGGATTTTGTTGCTAATATTTTGTTTATGATTTTTTTGCGTTGATATTCAGGTATGAGATTGGTCTATGGTTTTCTTCGGTGTTAATGTTTTTCACATGTTATTATCAATTTGTAATCAGTAAAAATATTTTGGTAATTTTTATCTTGTTTCTATGTTCTGGAATAGATTAAGTAGTGTTAAGTTTATCATTTATTATTATTGTCATGATTATTATTTAATGTATAAAGTTTTGGTAAAAATCATCTCTGAAACTATCTGGGCTTGGTAATTAACCATTTTAGATTTTCAGATTAATATGCTAGTAATTTGTTCTAAGTAGTCTCTTGTGATTTTTAAAAAATTTCTTCTCTTCATAGTTTATTTCCTTTTTTCATGTATTATTTGTATATATGTAATTTCTCCTCATTATGTTAGCTAGTGGTTTATTTTACTGAATATTTCAAAGGATTTATTTTTGTGTGAATTTTATTATTACATTTTATTAATCAGATTTCTATTCCTTTGTTAATTCTTTCTTTTTTTAAAATAACTTTATTTTGTTATTTATTTTTGGCTTCATTGGGTCTTCGTTGCTGCACACGGGCTTTCTCTAGTTGTGGCGAGTGGGGGCTACTCTTCCCTTGCGATGCGCAGGCTTCTCATTGCGGTGGCTTCTCTTGTTGTGGAGCACGGGCTCTAGGTGTGTGGGCTTCAGTAGTTGTGGCTCATGGGCTCTAGAGAGCAGGCTCAGTAGTTGTGGCACATGGGCTTAGTTGCTCTGTGGCATGTGGGATCTTCCTGGACCAGGGCTCAAACCCGGGTCTCCTGCATTGGCAGGTGGATTCTTAACCACTGCACCACCAGGGAAGTCCCCCCTTTGTTAATTCTTTATTGCTTTTTATTAGAGATGCCTCTTAATTGCTTGCTTTTTTCAGTATTTTTTTTTTTAACATCTTTATTGGGGTACAATTGCTTTACAATGGTGTGTTAGTTTCTGCTCTATAACAAAGTGAATCAGTTATATATATACATATGTTCCCATATGTCCTCCCTCTTGCGTCTCCCTCCCTCCCACTCTCCCTATCCCACCCCTCCAGGCTGTCACAAAGCACCGAGCTAATATCCCTGTGCCATGCGGCTGTTTCCCACTAGCTATCTACCTTACTACGTTTGTTAGTGTGTGTATGTCCATGACTCTCTCTCGCCCTGTCAAAGCTCACCCTTCCCCCTCCCCATATCCTCAAGTCCATTCTCCAGTAGGTCTGCGTCTCTATTCCCGTCCCACCCCTAGGTTCTTCATGACATCCTTTTTTTTCTTAAATTCCACATATATGTGTTAGCATACGGTATTTGTCTTTTTCTTTCTGACTTACTTCACTCTGTATGACAGACTCTAGGTCTATCCATCTCATTACAAATAACTCAATTTCGTTTCTTTTTAAGGCTGAGTAATATTCCATTGTATATATGTGCCACATCTTCTTTATCCATTCATCCGATGATGGGCACTTAGGTTGTTTCCATCTCCGGGCTATTGTAAATAGAGCTGCAGTGAACATTTTGGTACATGACTCTTTTTGAATTTTGGTTTTCTCAGGGTATATGCCCAGTAGTGGGATTGCTGGGTCATATGGTAATTCTATTTGTAGTTTTTTAAGGAACCTCCATACTGTTCTCCATAGTGGCTGAACCAATTCACATTCCCACCAGCAGTGCAAGAGTGTTCCCTTTTCTCCACACCCTCTCCAGCACTTATTGTTTCCAGATTTTTTGATGATGGCCATTCTGACTGGTGTGAGATGATATCTCATTTTAGTTTTGATTTGCATTTCTCTAATGATTAATGATGTTGAGCATTCTTTCATGTGTTTGTTGGCATTCTGTATATCTTCTTTGGAGAAATGTCTATTTAGGTCTTCTGCCCATTTTTGGATTGGGTTGTTTGTTTTTTTGTTATTGAGCTGCATGAGCTGCTTGTAAATTTTGGAGCTTAATCCTTTGTCAGTTGCTTCATTTGCAAATATTTTCTCCCATTCTGAGGGTTGTCTTTTGGTCTTGTTTATGGTTTCCTTTGCTGTGCAAAAGCTTTGAAGTTTCATTAGGTCCCATTTGTTTATTTTTGTTTTTATTTCCATTACTCTAGGAGGTGGGTCAGAAAGGATCTTGCTGTGATTTATGTCATAGAGTGTTCTGCCTATGTTTTCCTCTAAGAGTTTGATAGTTTCTGGCCTTACATTTAGGACTTTAATCCATTTTGAGCTTATTTTTGTGTATGGTGTTAGGGAGTGATCTAATCTCATACTTTTACATGTACCTGTCCAATTTTCCCAGCACCATTTATTGAAGAGGCTGTCCTTTCTCCACTGTACATTCCTGCCACCTTTATCAAAGATAAGGTGTCCATATGTGCGTGGGTTTATCTCTGGGCTTTCTATCCTGTTCCATTGATCTATCTTTCTGTTTTTGTGCCAGTACCATACTATCTTGATTACTATAGCTTTGTAGTATAGTCTGAAGTCAGGGAGCCTGATTCCTGCAGCTCCTGTTTTCGTTCTCAAGATTGCTTTGGCTATTCGGGGTCTTTTGTGTTTCCATACAAATTGCGAAATTTTTTGTTCTAGTTCTGTGAAAAATGCCAGTGGTAGTTTGATAGGGATTGCATTGACTCTGTAGATTGCTTTGGGCAGTAGAGTCATTTTCACAATGTTGATTCTTCCCATCCAAGAACATGGTATATCTCTCTATCTATTTGTATCATCTTTAATTTCTTTCATCAGTGTCTTATAATTTTCTGCATACAGGTCTTTTGTCTCCTTAGGTAGGTTTATTCCTAGATATTTCTTTTTCCTAGATATTCTTTTGCATGTTATCTTCTCCATTGCTATTCTATGATAAACTCATCTAGTGCCAGTGGTGTTAGTGCTGGGGGCAACTCATTAATGTGCAATTTATTTTTATATGTTTTTTATTTTGACTTCTTTTTTTGGGGGTCTTTTTTTGTTTCAATGAGATGGTTTTCTTATAAGAACTACTTTAGTTATAGCGTATAAATTTCGATGTGGTTTGTTTCTAGTATCATTTCTGAGAAATTTTGTAATTATAATTTTTTGATCAAAGAATAGTTTAATAGAGTTTAATTTTTTTGAATTCCATATAGAAGGGTCTTTTCATTTTCTGTTGTCTTAAAAGTATCTAGCTTTTTTTTTTTTCCATTTTGGTCATAGAGTATTACTGTTATTTACTCTTTGGATTGTATACTGATATTTTTGTTGCATGATATTTGGTCAGGTTTTTTTAGAATTGTCCATGGTACCTAAAAATGGAAGACACAGTTTTATAAGAAAGTAGAATTTGACATGTTTTCCTAAATTCAGTGGTACTAATTATACTGTTTAGGCCTGCTCTATTGTTGCTTATTTTTAACAATTTGCTGTCTTGGACTGGGAAAGATGAAAATTAGTCTGCTGTTTTAACTTTTTATGTCTATTTTGGCATTTCTGGTAGTATCTGCTTAATAAAAATTGCTGCTGTATATTTATATTATTTATTATTTTTTTTAATTTTTATGAAAGTTTAAGTCTTTATCTGTAATTGGCTGTTTTATTCTATACTTTAAAAAATATTAATAAACTTGCCTTTTTAGAACAGTTTTAGATTTACACAAAAATTGTAAAGATAGTATAGTTTCCATATATACCACAACCATTTTCCCCTATTATTAACATCTTACTTTGTATGCTACATTTCTTATGATTAATGAATTAATATTGGTACGTCATTTATTAAATTTTCTACTTGTTAACTGAAGTCCAAACTTTATGTAGATCTACTTAGTTTTACCTAGTTTCCTTTTTCTATTTTAGGATCTGATCCAGTATACCTTATTACATTTAGTTGTCATGTCCCTTTGGCTCTTTGTGGCTGTGATAATTTCTCAGATTTTTCTCTTTTTTTTGATGACCATAGCAGTTTTGAGGAGTGCTGATCAGATATTTTGTAAAATGTCCCTTAGCTGGGATTTGTCTGATGTTTTTCCTGTGATTAGACTGGCTTTATAGGATTTTCAGGGGGAGGACCACACAAGCAAAATGCCATTTTCATCACATCATATGAAGGGTACATGCTATCAACATCACTTATCACGCTTGATGATAACCTTGATCACCTGACTCAGGTAGTATTTTTCAGGTTAATCCATTGTGAAGTAACTCTTTTCCTACTTTCTATACTATATGATTTGGAAGAAAGTCACTATGTGCACCCAACATTTCAGAAATGGAGTGTTATGTGCCGTCTCTTTGAGGATGCAGTATCTACATAAATTACTCGGAGTTATTCTGCATTGGACATTTGTCTCTTCTCCCACATTTATTTATTTATTCAATTATTTTTTTTCAGTGTGGCTGCATGGATTTATATTTTACATTAGATTATAATCCAATGCAACTTTATTTCGTTGCTCAAATTATTCCAGCTTTGTCTACCTGGAGTTTTTTCGGTTGGCTCCTGTGTACCTTTGACATACCTCCATCATTGCAGATATTTTTGTTTGTTTTCCTTATTTTCTTGCACTCTGAGGTGCTGCAGGCTCATCCTATATATTTCCTGCTCCAGTCCTAAAATCAGCTATTTCTCCAGTGGGCCCTGGTTTCTTTAATTACGGAATGGGAAATAACTTTATCATCTAGAAAACAGTGATTATATATAGTTACTTTTGCCTTTAGTCTTGCAGACTCCACTCATTCCAAAGTTACTTAGGTCAGCACCCTTACCCCCACTCTCCTTAGTGGGGTTGTTTCATATATTTGCATTACAGTTAGATCCTTTTGTCACATTCTGCCTTTCCTCCTGGAAACTTTTGGCCTCAAATGATTTTTTTAAATTTGTGTAAAGTTCACTCTTTGTACTATAAAGTTCAATGTATTTTGACAAATACTAGTCAAATATATGACTAGTGTCGTATATCCACAATCAAACCATCATATAGAATAGTTTCACTACCCTAAAAAAAATCCTGTCGTGGTTCATCTGTTCAACCCTCCCTCCCCTCTTCCCTTGGCAACTATTTCTATGGTTTTACTTTTCCAGATTGTCATATATTTGGAATTATAAAGTATGTATCCTTTGTGGACTGGATTCTTTCACTTAGCAATAAACATTTAAGATACATCCATGCCTTTCTGTGGCTTGACATCTCATTATCAATTTTTATCAATTCTAGGAAAAGTAAAAGAAGGAAATTATTCAGAAGTAATGCAGAGAGAGTAATATATTGGATACAGTAGTTTTCATAAGTAGATCTTAGGCCTTGTTTATTTGGGAAAAATGATAAAATAAGATCTGTTAACTGTTACAGCCTTTCATGTAGTACTGTAAAATGGGATATAGCCGGGCTAAAATATTGATACCCACAAACCTTAGACAGCTGAAGTACTTAAAACAGATCTGTGGAGAGGGACTGCAAAGATCAGTGACATGAAACTGATTATCCAGAAATAAACCCATACATAGGAAACCTAACAAAATATGTACTCTTTGGTTAATCCAACACAATGCTATAATCCCTATCTTTTCCCACTAAAATATATTACATATGAATTAAAAAATAAAGTAGTAAAAATGCTAGGATAAAGCCCAACATAAATAACTTTATATGTAATCATGGAGAAAGGGAAGACTTTTATAAGTCAGATATCAAACTCAGAAGCTCTGAAGTAAATTTGAGAAGTTAGTTCACAGAAAAACATGCAGGTGGCCAATAAACATACAGAAAAATGCTTAAGTTCACTGAAGATTTTTTCAAAAGTGTTGCTGCATTGCTAATGGGAATGGACATATTTATAACTCTTTGTTATGGCAACTTGGCAAATCAAATATAAATATTTATACACGTTGACCTGGCAGTTCCACTTTCTGGAACCTGTCCTACGATAGGCTTGCACAAATATGCCAAGATAAATTTTAAAAATATTCATCACAACATTGTTTTGACCTAAATGTATGTATAATATAATATTAATAATATATGTTACATTATTATTAAATAGAAGTTGGGAGGGAGATGCAAGAGGGAGGGGATATGGGGATATATGTATGCATATAGCTGATTCACTTTGTTATACAGCAGAAACTAGCACAACACTGTGAAGCAATTATACTCCAATAAAGATGTTAAAAAGAAAGCATACAAGCAAACTTAAAAAAAAAATAGAAGTTGTGGACTTGGTAAATAAATCACATTTATGCTGTGGAATATTATAACAGTGCCAACAAAGAAATTTAAATACAGCTTTAAGTTCCAACATCAAGGATTTCTAGGACATAAGAAGTGAAAACTGGAACTTGTTGAATATAAGGATAGTATGTTTCATATGATCATACATATGTAAAAATGTAAATGGATATAAAGCATGTGAATGTGTGAGAAAATGTCTGAAAAATGATCAAAGGAACTGTTAACAGGGGTTATTGCCTTCATCTAAGTGACATGTGAGAGCATAAATAGAGGCAGGCAGAGGTAAGGGAGAGCTTGGATTTTTTCTTGGTATTCTTCTGTTTTATTTAAAATTTATTTAAACAAGCAGGTTGAAACCCATTGATTACTTCCTCTGGGAGAAACAAAAAACACCAAAACCCCACAGAATACTCTTATAATCAAAAAGTCTACCAGATTACTACAGAAAGATATTTTCCTAAAGGCAATTTACCTATTATAAAAAGGAAATAGGAGAAAATAGTAAACCAATAATGCATGTACGTATGTTCAGTTTTGCAAAATAAACAATTTGCAAATAACAAAGCAAATAATAAGAGATTGTTAGTCTAATCTACTACCTCCAGGAAAGTGAATATTGAAACCAAGAATTATAATTCAAATGTTTGACATGACCAGGGAAATATCACAAATAATGCAGACCTAGCCCAGTTATAAATATAAATAAATTTTCTGCCAAAATATCCATCAACCTCTTATAACATGAATATATACAGTATTATAGAGTATATTTTAAATACAAAATTAAAAAAAAATATTTTTATGCATAGAATTTGCATCTGAAAATTTGATGACAGTGAACCAGTTAAAGAATATTCAGGATTGGTGCTTTAGGGGCCTTATGTCTCATCAGTCAGGAAATAATAAATCTTGATCTGATATCAAGGAAATGAAAATAGAATTAGCTGAGGCCATTATTAAAATGAAAATTCCTGGATACTACACCATATTCAAAGGGAAAGGGTTGGAAATATATTTTTAACAAATCTCTTAGTTCATTAATATTATATGATGAGTTTAGGAAATATGGATTTACTTTAATACCCAGGCTTTGAATGTGATTTTTTTTTTTTTTCTTTTTTGCGGTACACGGGCCTCTCACTGTTGTGGCCTCTCCTGTTGTGGAGCACAGGCTCTGGACGCGCAGGCTCAGCAGCCATGGCTCACAGGCCTAGCCACTCCGTGGCATGTGGGATCTTCACGGACCAGGGCACAAACCCGTGTCCCCTGCATCAACAGGTGGACTCTCAACCACTGCGCCACCAGGGAAGCCACTGAATGTGATTTTTAAAAAAGATTTTAATCAAATCCTAAAGATAACTATTTCTCAGGTATCTAAATTGGAAAGGAAGAGGTAAAATTATCATTATATGCAGATGACATGATATGATATATAGAAAACCCTAAAGACTCCACACAAAAACTGCTAGAACTGGTAAAAGAATTCAGCAAGGTAGCAGGATACAAGTTTAACATACAGAACTCTGTTGCATTTCTTTACACTAACAATAAAATATCAGAAAGGAAAGTAAAAAGACAATCTCTTTTAAAATTGCATTAAAAAAATATAATACTTAGGAATAAACCTAACCAAGGAGGTGAAAGACTTATATGCTGAGAACTATGAAACATTGATAAAGAAAACTGAAGATAATTTAAAGAAATGGAAAGATATCCCATGCTTTTGGACTGGAAGAATTAATATTGTTAAAGTGGCCATATTACACAAAGCAGTCTATAGATTTAATGCAATCCATATCAAATTACCCATGACATTTTTCACAGAACTAGAACAAATAATACTAAAATTTATACAGAACCATGAAAGACCCAGAATTGTCAAAGCAATTCTGAGGAAAAAGAACAAAGCTGGAGGCATAACTCTCGCAGACTTCAGACAATACTACAAAGCTACAGTAATTAAAAGTGTTGTATTGGCACAAAAACAGACATGGATCAGTGGAACAGAAAGGAGACCCCAGGAAAAAACCCACACACCTAAAGTCAATCTTCGACAAAGGAGGCAAGGATATACAATGGGAAAAAGACAGTCTCTTCGGCAAGTGGTGTTGGGAAAGCTGGACAGCCACATATAAATAAATGAAGTTAGAACACTCCCTCACACCATACACAAAAATAAACTCAGAATGGCTTAAAGACTTAAATACGAGACATGACACCATAAAACTCCTAGAAGAGAACATAGACAAAACATTCCCTAACATAAATTGTAGCAATGTTTTCTTAGGTCAGTCTCCCAAGGCAACAAAAATAAAAGCAGAAATAAACAAATGGGACCTAATCAAACGTATAAGATTTTGCACAGCAAAGGAAACCGTAAACAAGACAAAAAGACAACCTACAGACTGGGAGGAAATATTTGCAAATGATGTGACCAACAAGGGCTTAATTTCCAAAATATATGAACAGCTCATACAACTCAATAACAAAAAAAACACCCCAATCAGAAAATGGGCAGAAACCTAAATACACATTTCTCCAAAGAAGACACACACATGGCCAATAGGTTTATGAAAAGATGCTCAATATCCCTAATTATTAGAGAAATGCAAATCAAAACTACAATGAGGTATCACCTCACACTGGTTAAAATGGCCATCATTAAAAAATCTACAAATATCAAGTGCTGGAGAGGGTGTGGTGAAAAGGGAACCCTCTTACACTGTTGGTGGGAATGTAAATTGGTGCAGCCACTGTGGAAACAGTATGAAGTTTCCTTAAAAAACTAAAAACAGAGTTACCACATGATCTAGCGGTCCCATTCATAGGCATATATTCAGAGAAAACTCTAATTTGAAAAGATACATGTACCCCAATGTTAATAGCAGCACCATTTACAATAGCCAAGACGTGGAAGCAACATAAATGTACATTGATGGATGAATGGATAAAGAAGACTCAATACATAAAATGGAATACTACTCAGCCATAAAAAATAATGAAATAATGCCATTTGCAGTAACATGGATGGACCTAGAGATTACCATAGTAAGTGCAGTAAGCCAGAGAGAGAAAGATGAGTACCGTATGATATCATTTATATGTGGAATCTAAAATACAATACAAATGAACTTACTTATAAAACAGAAACAGACTCACAGACATAGAAAACAAACTTAGGGTTACCCCCCTTAGGGAAAGCGGGTGGGGGAGGGATAAATTAAGAGTTTGGGATTAGCAGATACAATCTATATAAAAATAGATAAACAAAAAGGTCCTACTGTATAGCACAGGGAGCTAAATACATTCAATATCCTGTAATAAACCATAATGGAAAAGAATATGAAAAAGAATATATATATATATATATGTGTGTGTATAACTGAGTCACTTTGTTAAACACCAGAAACTAACACAACATTGTAAATCTACTTCAATAAAAGGAAAAAAAGAAAAAAATAGATAACAATTTTTCCTTTTAAAATATTCAAAAAAACATCCTATGGACCCAAAGATTGCTTCAAAATATAAATGTAATAGTTTGACCTGTAAAAATGAAGTAGACATAACTTCTAAATATTACTGCTTTGTAGTGAATATTTTTAAAAATTAATTAATTTTTGTCTGCGTTGGGCTTTCTCTAGTTGCAGCGAGCGTTGGCTATTCTTGGTTGCGGTGCACAGGCTTCTCATTGCAGTGGCTTCTCTTGTTGCAGATCATGGGCTCTAGGCTCACGGGCTTCAGTAGTTATGGCACGTGGGCTCAGTAATTGTGGCTCACGGGCTCTAGAGTGCAGGCTCAGTAGTTGTGGCGCACGGGCTTTGTTGCTCAGCGGCATGTGGGATCTTCCCAGATCAGGGCTCGAACCTGTGTCCCCTGAATTGGCAGGCAGATTCTTAACTACTGTGCCACCATGGGAGTCTCATGTAGTGAATATTGAGAATTACTGTTTTGGCCAAAATATCCTATAGTCTACGTACACTTTTCAAATGTGTTTAAGATGCTGATTGATAAAATCAATATGGTGGTAACAAAAAAAAATCTTTTTAAAGAAAAAATCAATACGGTGGTCATATTGTATTTATGACTTGTAAAAAAATCAAGTGTAGTGGTTTTTTTCCCTTCAATTTGAAAACTGTCCTTCCCTGGCACCACTTAATTCACTTGTGTTTACACAATTTGTTAATTTTGGTTCTTAAGTAATGTTTCTCAGTTTTGTTCTGTATTTTCTAAATTTTGATGTAATGTTTCATAAATTTTTTTAATAATGTATGTATTTTTAAATGTTTTAAGTATAATCAAAGTGAAGTGATTGGAAGAAATAGGAAGGTTATGTTAGGCAAGTATAATTTGTAAGATATTTAAATTATTAACTAAAATTTTGATAAATTCACAATTTTTTTTCCCCTAAAGATACATGCTTAACAGCAAAGAATAAAACCACCTGTACTGCTTCAAGTTCTTCACTTTTCTACTACTTGTATGTCTTTATTTTGGGACAACTATTGCTGGGAACAGGAGGAACTCCTCTTTATACCCTAGGAACAGCCTTTATTGATGATTCTGTGCCCACCCACAAATCTTCTCTCTATATAGGTAAGTTTTCTCTGTAATGTTAATGTCTCGGTGTCATTTTATCTTATTGCTTGTTTAATTTATAAGTAAAGCATAACATACACTTATTAAGAAGTTATGATTTCATAGTTATTTACATTTGGTAAATGCAATATTACTTTTTTTGTTTAATTATATGCTGATGTATCATGTCCTTTATTTGAATGCGGTTATGATTTTTATTGACATCCTGCTCTGTTTCCTGTGGGGGGCATGCCAGCCTTCCTGGAAGTGCCATCCAAGCAGTAGGCTGTCTAGATTGCTGGAATGTACCCCAGGCTAATTTACACAGGTGTGGGGATAGAGCTCTGCTGTTCTACTGACTTACTTCATCCTACGTGGACTTGACTAGAGTCAACAAAAGAAACCACACAATGGTACTCAGAAACTCCTGTGGAGTTCTCTATTTCAGATTAATGCTGTTTATGTATGACTCAATTTTCTTCCTTTGTGAACTAATACTTAGCAGTACAAGTTTCTCTTAAATTCCATCCCTGAAGTTCCTGGAAGGTAGAGTTAACTAGACCATGCATGGCCCTACATCCAAATTAATGTGTAATTTATTTGCACATGAATTTTCACTTTATCAGTCTATTATTCTAATGTAGGGGACTTAGTCCATTTGGACTACTATAACAGAATACCATAGACTATTTGGCTTCCAAGCAAGAGAAATTTATTTGTCACAATCCTGGAGGCTGAGAAATACAAGATCAGGGTGCCCATAGATTTAGTATATGGTAAGGGCCCATTTCTTGGTTCATAGCTGACTTTTAGCCATGGCAAAAGGGACAAGGGAGCTCTCTGGGGCCTTCTTTTAAGGGCACACTAGTCCCTTTTTGAGGGCTCCACTCTTATGACCTAATCACTTCCCAAAGGCCCCACCTCCAAATACAATTGCATTGGGAATTAGGTTTCAACATACGAATTTTGGGGTGACACAAACTCTTAGTCTATAACAAAGACCTATTGCTGTAGTCACTGGAAGCCAAGTGTGTTCAGTGCAGCCCTGATAGAGGGTACTAATCTCTTAGGCTCATCTTTAATATGGAAACCACTACACTTCTACCTGTTTTCTCTACTTGCTTTGCTTTGGTCTCTCCACAAGATCTGATGCTCCCATTACACGTTCTGGCTGATCTGTACAACTTCTCCATTTACTAATTTAACAGTGCTTTTATTTCAATTAGCTACTAGTTATGCTTTTCACTCTTCCAGTTCACAGATTTTCTTTCTGAGGTCCTCTTCTAATCAGTACTTCTCATAAAACAACTTCAATCTTTATATTTTAGTAACACACAAAATATGAAGTTATTCAAAAATTATTTAAGCATGGGAAGGTGGGGTGAAGGCCCACGAGACCATCCCAGATTTGAAATTCTCTATGACGTGACAGTTCTCAGGGCTATGATTTATCACAGCAGACAGATACAAAGCAAAATCAGCAGAGGGAAAAGGTACGTGAGGTGAAGTAGAGACAACCAGCTGCAAGCTTACATGAGTCCACTCCCTCCTCATGGAGCCCCCTACGGATTGAAATTAATTCCCCCAGCCAGGAGTTGTGACATGTATGAAATGTTTTCTACCAGCTAAGTTCATTAGAGATTCAACGCCCAAGGATTTTATTGGTAGTTGATCATGTAGGAACCCTCTGCCTTGCACATAGAAAATTTCTAGACTCTCAGAAGGAATACAAGTGTTCAACAAAACCACATTGTTTATACGAACAGTTTGAGCACAATGAGCCACCTTTATTAGTTAGGGAATTGTGGCATCCTTCTGGACATTTAAGATCCCAGGTGCCAGACAAAAGCCAAACTTGCAAGCAGGTCTTTCTAAAGATAGCAGCCACAAGGCCTGCTACCTTATCTTTTTCTTCTACTGTAGGAATTCATTGAATGGTATTTTTTGAGAGTAAAGGAAAAAAACAAAAAGTAACAAAACTGGGAAACTCATTTTAGTTTTTTTCAATTTCAGTTAACTGATACTTTTCATTGGGTAATTACGTTTTGTTGATTGAAATCCTTTTGTATGCTTTTTATATTTGTATACATTTCCCCATTTCCAAAATCTTCCTCCCTTCTTTATTTCTTTTAAAATAGTATATATTACTGGTAGCATGCCTTCCTCTATGTGAAACAATTTTATGTAACAAGGCAAAAATGGGCAAAATGAAAACAGTCAAAATTTGCTACCTATTAGAATGAAGGAAAAGAGTGGTTACACAGCATCTCTAGCCTCACAACCTTTTCCTCTTTAAATGCTTTTTTGGGGTTTACAATTTTTGTCCTTTAATTGAACTTTTAAATTCATTTAATGTTATTTTGTGTTTAAATCTTTCATCTTAATATGTGCTTCCTATCTGCTCTACACTCTTATTTCTTGCCCTTTTTTCTTTATAATTTAATATTTATTATTTCATTTCTCCCCTCCATTAACTTCCTAGGTATATGCTCTTTTACTATTCATCTGCTAATTACCTTATATGCAAACTTGATTTTATGAAATTCTAATGTTAATTGATACTTTTACCACATTCCTAATCATCACATAGGTCTTAAAACTCTTTAAATTTATTCCTTTCCCAACATTTATTCAATTATTTCTGTGTACTGTAATCCCTTCTATATTTAAATTCCTGAAATAAGTATTATTGTTTTATTTAAAAATATTGATCCACTTTTATAAACATGTTTACCTTTTTTTATTGCTCTTCTTTCCTTTGCTACTCTGAGTTTCAGTCTGGGATCATTTTCCTTTAACATGAAGAGCAGTGTTGAGTTCATTTATTGGAACAGTCTGCTTGTGATGAATTCTCTTAGTTTTTCATCTAGTTTTTACTGGGAATAGATAATTAGTTGGCCATTAATTTTCTTTCAGTACTTTAAAAGTGCTATTCTACTGTATTCACTTCCACTGTTTCTTATGTATGTTTACCATTTTTAAGATTCTTTTCTGGTATTTGATTTTCATTTGTTTTATTTACTATGAGTGTATAGGTGAAAGATTACATTTATTTCATCTGTTTTGAACTTATATGACTTCATGAATATATTGCTTGATACTTTTCATTGGTTTTGGAATATTTCCTATGATTATTAATATAACTTCTGCCCTATTGTCTCCTCTCCTGGGACTCCAGTTACTCCAATTACATGTATGGTAGGCCTTTGTGGGTTTTGTTTTTTTTTAATGTATTCTTTCTCCTTTACTGTCTTTTCTGTATTTTCTATCCTGTATTTTTTCTGTGCTTGTTGATAAATATTTACTGATTTAATAATATATTTTCCAGTTTAGTAATACTCAGTTCAGTTCTAAGTAATCTGCTGTGGATCCATTTCATTTTTATTGTGACAAATGCATTTTATAGTTCTAGAATTTTTTTTCAGAATCACTCTGTGTGTCTTTTAATAACTTTCCCACCTCTGTCATACATGGGAACACTACAGTCTGGGATGCCCTTTATCTAATTTCAGGGACTGAGTAAGTGCTAAACTGCACTTACTCTGTGAGCCAGTCTACTTCTAACTCATCCTTGCTTTTAGAGTATAGCCTCGTAGGTGCCAACTTAAAATGTAGGACAGGGTAAGTTTATAAGCTCTACTCCCTAAACTGCAACTTTTGTTTCCCTACTTCCTAGAGACTAGCAAAAGACAGTTTACCCTCCCAGTGCCTCTTATAGAATTAGCCAACATACCCAGGAAAAAAAATCAGTCCCAATTTTTGTTAAATCTCTCTCTTCTTAAGAATCTTAACACAGTGGTCCTTCACTATTTTTATCTGCCTTATATTTAAAAATAATTTTTACAGTTTTTAAAAGTTTTTCTTAGTGGGCAATTTGGTTGGAAATGCTAGTCTACCATAGTCCATCCACCATTACCAGAATTTTTAATTTTGGGGTCATAGCAAATTCACCTTTCATCAATTGAAAACTTTAAATTCTTTGCTTTCTTGATATATTTCTTTTATGAACATATTTGTGAACATATGCAAAGCATTCTTTATTGTTAACCAAGGAGTAATTGCTGAGGACTGAGAAAGCAGGTGATATAGATAGTGCTATTCAGTGTGAATTACATAGATCCATGCCAACATGAAGAAAGTCAAAAAATGAAAATAAACTTTTAGAAACTTTTATAGCAATTTTTAAAATAGATCTATATTTATTTATTTAGGCTGTGCTGGGTCTTCGTTGCTGCTCGTGGGCTTTCTCTAGTTGCGGCAAGTGGGGGCCACTCCTCATTGTGGTGCACAGGCTTCTCATTGTGGTGGCCTCCCTTGTTGCAGAGCATGGGCTCTAGGCGCACGGGCTTCAGTAGTTGTGGCCCGCAGGCTCTAGAGTGCAAGCTCAGAAGTTGTGGCGCACAGGCCCAGTTGTTCCACAGCATGTGGGATCTTCCCGGCCCAGGGCCTGAACACGTGTCCCCTGCACTGGCAGGCAGACTCTTAACCACTGTGCCACCAGGGAAGCCCTATAGCAATTTTATACTTCCACAAAACTTATAAGGTATTCTTACAAATGTATCAGTCTAAACCCTTTTGGAAATAATTTATAAAAGGATCTATCACCAAAGATAATTTGGGAATCATTGATTTCCAGATTTCCAGCATTTTTAATCATGAACATGAGTCATATATATATATATATATATATATATATACTTATTTATAAATTATATACTTAAAATTTTCTACCAATACATTTTTTACATTCAGAAATACAGTTATGGGCTTCCCTGGTGGCGCAGTGGTTGAGAGTCTGCCTGCCAATGCAGGGGACACGGGTTCGTGCCCCGGTCCGGGAGGATCCCACATGCCGTGGAGCGGCTGGGCCTGTGAGCCATGGCTGCTGAGCCTGCGCGTCTGGAGCCTGTGCTCCGCAACAGGAGAGACCACAACAGTGAGAGGCCCGTGTAACAAAAAAAAAAAAAAAAAAAAAAAATATATATATATATAGTTATAATATAAATTAGGGTAGTTGATAGATAAATAAAAGTTCTTATAGTTTTCAGATCATCTTGAATGACCTCTACTTTGGAGCCTTGATCTAGTACATAAGTCATTTTTACCATTGATGTATGCTTCACTTTGTGTATGGTATATTCCTTTTCTATTGTGTATGAGAATGAGAATCTCAGTAATTAATAAAAAAACTCAGAAGGTGGTAGCATATGAAGATACTGATGTATGCATAATTTTTTAACAAAAAGTAAAAAGTTATATATGGCAAAGTTTTAAATATCAGAGAAATAAGGTCAGTTTAATTCTGTTGCAAGTTAAAATGGGAGATTCACTAAGAGAAGGAGTTTAATGGTTTACTTTTAAGAAACAGACTAATGAACCAGATCCAGGTTTTAAATCAGCTGCCATAGAATGCTTTTGGAATGTGTATAGAATATAAAAGCCTTCTCATTTCACTTTGTTTTCTTCCGTAAGAATTGTAGCCAGTAATTACTATCACTGTTCACAAAGGGTAATAGTAGATGAACTACCCCTGCTGTGAGTTAACATGATATAACTTTCATAAATTTATAATTATTGGATTTGTTGCCATCACTATTGTAGTCTAAAAAATTTGACATTGAATTATGTATTTTAAGCTCCTTGACAAATATGTGTAATTTTCATATAATTCTAATCATTTTGTTTTTCTATAGTAAAATATTTCTCTTTCTTCACTTGTCAGACATTCAAAGCAAAGTTCCACAGATGACCATTTTCATTGTCTTTGTTCTTTTTCTAGGAATTGGCTATTCCATGTCAATTTTAGGCCCTGCTATTGGCTATGTGTTGGGAGGACAGTTGCTAACCATGTACATTGATGCTGATTTGGGACAAAGGCAAGGCAATATCTATTTTTCTTTTATTTAGATTTATATTATTTGAATCATGTTAGTACCATAGACGGAATATTTTTATAATATTTCTTCAGAATATCATGAGGGATTTTTCAGGAAACAAAACGGAATACACACAATTTTTATGTACTATTTTGGCTGCATTGCTTCACGAATTAATGCCACACCATCTCTTGGTATAGAGTATTTCTTTACAAATAAGGATGCTTAATAGTTAGATGGTGAAAATTTTCAAAATACATAACCAGTACCCTGTGCATTGTTCAAAAATAATAGTTTAATTAAAATTAGTTGTGCTTTCAGTAGATTTAACTGTAGGTAGATAGCCTGAAGAGTCTCGAGAGTTTATGATTCTCAGACTAAGTGCTATAGTAGCTCTGATAATATAGAGATCACAATTGTTCAGCTTTAACAACTGTAACACTGGAGGATAATAATAATAGGTAATGTTTGTTTATCCCATACTGTGTTCTAGACAACATAGGTTTTGTGTGTAATGTAATTTTACACGCCATTTTATTTAATCCTCTGAATAATCTTATAAGGTAGTTGATACACAGAACTTGTTAAGTGGCCAAGGCATGAAATGAAGTAGATCTTTTTGACTCCAAAATCCCCTTCTTACCCACTGAGTTACCATCTCCTTTTCCTGAATAAAGAAGTTAGTGGCCTTTGCTGAGGCCATATTTTCTCATTTTACTGTAACTTCACAGTCCTTTGCATGACTGTGAGCAATGAATAAGAAAATGTGGTCACAGTATGTGATTTGTTAGTCCCAGGTTAATCTTTTAGAGACTAGGTTAATCTGTTTTTTTGTTTTTTTTTTTTTTGGTACGTGGGCCTCTCACTGTTGTGGCCTCTCCCGTTGCAGAGCACAGGCTCCGGGCGCCCAGGCCCAGCGGCCATGGCTCAGGGGCCCAGCTGCTTCTGTGGCATGTGGGATCTTCCTGGACCGGGGCACGAACCCGTGTCCCCTGCATCGGCAGGCAGACTCAACCGCTGCGCCACCAGGGAAGCCCTAGGTTAATCTTTTAGAGACTATAGGTTAATAAAAAATTTCAGAAGGTGGTACAATACAAAGATACTGATGTTTGTAGCCCTAGGTTAATCTTTTCCAGACTGTATAAAAAGGTGTACAGAGGAAGCCCTTGAGCAGAAAGCTGGGTTTTAATTTCAGTGGAGTGAAATGAGTTGTAGAAATGATGTGTTTTGAGGAAGAGCCTGTTGATATAAAAATATGACAACCATTATAACAAACTGTTAATATATTATCACTTTAAGAAGAATTTTACATTCAAATGAATGCCACAATTGGGGCATAGTGTATGGGCGTTTAACAAAAATCAGTGATTCGCTGTGAGATGTATTTAGTATTCTATATATATACTATATATTATAATATTCAGAGAAGAAAAATGTAGCCAAAGTCAAAGAGTGTTCAGAAATTCCATGCATGCTTTCAAATAGTCAACATACATATATTTACTATTAAATATTTAAAACTTCTGTTGTATTTGCCATGTGGAATACTTTATAAATCATTATTCTTAGAGCTCTCACTTATGCCTGCTATCCATTGTGATTCTTCAAAATGGCTCCACTAGAAATTTTGGATAATATAATTATATTTCTCTATATATGCATTTGAATGATAAATTATATAATTATCGTGACTGAGTTTTAATTAACAAGATAGAGTTGACTTTTACCTCCTGTTTTTCTGTCATATAGCATTGATATCACTGAGGATGATCCACGATGGCTGGGGGCATGGTGGATTGGATTTCTCATGTCTTGGCTCTTTGCCTGGTCTTTGATAATACCTTTTTCTTGCTTTCCAAAACACTTACCAGGTAAAAATATTTTCTTTAAAACCAGGGAGTTTTATTCCAATTCTAGGCCAAGTGTTGCTTTCTACATTATTACTGAGAACCCTAGAAAATTCACTATTTTTTTTAATAGAATCTCAGTTGTCTGCCTATGCAAACTTTTGAATATCTGTCTTTATTTTAGGAAATATTGGGTAACAATCTTAATATTCATGGTTTTTCTTTATTTTCATTTAATACCCAATAAAACTGTACATATTCACCTCTTTATTAAATTTATATCTTATGTGTTATCTGGAATCTTGCTTTATGTTTATGTGAGATATAATATCTTTTAAGCTATTAGTTTGTATTCAGTTAGTAACTTCAAGAGCCAATCGACTTTAAATTATTGATGTTAATTATTTGTTAATGATAGTACAAGTACTTTTTTTTCAATTGTCACCGAAGTCATGCTTTTGTATACTTTTGTTTTTTTTTTTTGCGGTATGTGGGCCTCTCACTGTTGTGGCCTCTCCCGTTGTGGAGCACAGGCTCCAGACGTGCAGGCTCAGTGGCCATGGCTGACGGGCCCAGCCGCTCTGCAGCATGTGGGATCTTCCCGGACTGGGGCATGAACCCGTGTCCTCTGCATCGGCAGGCAGACTCTTAACCACTGCGCCACCAGGGAAGCCCTTGTATACTTATTTTCACCAAATTTCAATACTAAAAATCTGTCCTAAAAGAAAAGATTAATAGAAAAGAATATCTATTCCTTTGTCTGTGAGATTTTCTTTATAATCATGTGGTTCATATATGTATCTATAGAAGTATTTTTCTCCAGGCTGAAGGCATTTAGTTGTTTCTGTTATATGTAACAGAATAGATGTAACAGGATAGATGATTAACTTCTGGAAATGGGCAGAAGAAAAGTAGGCAGAGTAGAAGTAGATGGACTCATTGATTTCTTTCTACCTTGGGCCATCCAACTTACGAGTCTATGTATTGACTGTTTTCTCAGATTTATTCACGGTACTATTATTAAAAATTAGACATGATAATAGGTAGTAAATATTATTTCATCTAAAAAACATGTTAGAATTAGAGTAGAAGAGAAAAGCTTTAAACATTCTTTGTTTAATGCATAAAGGATGAGAAAGAATCATTAGAAAGCAAGAAGATAGAGCGGGTAAATTTACTATATTTTTAGGTACAGCAGAAATTCAAGATGGAAAAACTTCCCAGATTCATCAGAGTAATTCTTTACAACATACAGATGGGAATTTTGGACAAAGTTTTAAAGATTTTCCAGCTGCTCTAAAGGTAAAATAACACTGTACACACACACACACACACACACACACACACACACAACTATACACACATACATATGTAGATATATGTATATATTACAGATATATGTAAACAGTATATCCATACACACAAGTATTATCATAATGCACTCTTGCTGGCTTATTTACTATAGTTCTAGCTCTTATAAAAACCTCTTTAGATTTAATTGTATTGTGCTTTGAGTAAATGAAAACTATTCCAGAGTAGATCAGTTGGAAGAACATGAGTTATCTTATTGGCAATATCAATATTCAGTGGTTCCGCGTTAGCATGTAGTCCATTATCCCATGCCATTTCCCTTGTGTAATGGATGGATCAATTGTCATTGAATTGTAAATGTTTTTGAGAATGCCAAACCAATATTTTTCCCTTGTGAAAGAAGTGGTGGTTAGTGGTTACTTGTTTTGAATTTGAGGTTAAAGAAACAAAAGTGTTATGGTCTGTTTTATTGAACTCGGCAGAGAAGTATTCTTTCTATTTAGCATCATAAAAGTTTTGTACTTTAAGGGAATTTATAATTTTACCTTTTCAAGATTTGAACTTATTTACTTTTCATTATTTTTTTCCCTCCTCAAATGAAAGCCTTAACATGTTTTTACTCCATTCATCCTACTTTTTAACTCTCCTTCCTCCTCTTCCATACAGGCACATTCTTGCTGAGATTGTTTATAATTTTTAATTCTAATTACTGTTATTTTCTTTTATAGTAGTTCTGTTCTATTTCATATATTACTATTTATTTTATAAATTCTTATATGTATCAAGAGTCATTACTCACCAATGCTTTTTTTATCCTTATGTTCTCATGCTTTGAGATCTTGATTCTGATTCAGATCTCTATAGATACAGCATTTTATTGCTGGTTTTTCTCAGATAGGATGCCATCTAAGTATCCTTGAATGTCAGAATGATATTTCTGACTGGATGGATACTTTCAGATCATACTCCTTTAATTCTAGTAGTCTGTAGATGTTGTTTGGCTCTTTTCTAGTTAAATATGTTGCAGTTGAGAAGTTTCAAGTTAATGTGATTCTTAGTTATTTCTATCTGCAAATTTGTAAATTTTTTCATTTCTCTTTGATTTCAGGAAATTCACTAGTTTATTCCTAAATATGTATCATTTTTCATTAATCCTTGCTTGGAGTCCATTATCTTTTTCAATCTGAAAACTTAAATATTTTCTACTCATTATTTTTAAAAATTATTGCATTTCTTCATTCAGGTACTTTTTTTCCTTTTGTCACTATTGTTATTCTTATGTTCGATCATCTGGCTCTGACTTCTAAATCTCTTATCTTGCCATTTTGTGACTCCTTTGTGTGTGTGTGTTGCTCAGTTTTATTAAATTTTTTTGCATTGAATATTCTAGAACTATACTTTGTAGTTTTTCACTTTATGGTTAAATATTGTGAAATAACTGAATCTCTACACTCCCCTCTGGTAGATTAATAAGGTTCTGAGAACTCCAGCAATATAAACCCTTATTGAAAATTGCTTAACTCTATACCTAAGGTTCTTAACTACTGAGAGCAATACTTGTGGAGCAATAGCAAAAGTTTGATACTTAGAGACCACTCTCATCTTTGCTCACAGTCAATTCTTCATTTACTGGACATAGGGATTCAAAACACAATTTTAAAAAATCGAATATGGGGTAGATTTATTGTATGGAGATATATAGTAAGACTAGGGAAGAGAACTTTCCAAGCCAGCTTCTACCTCCTTTCCCTGGTCCCTTGCATATGATCAAGGCACATTCACCCTACTGATTAATCATCTGTCAATTTTCTAGGTGCTCCATGTATAAATTTTCTCAACATTGTATGTATAAAACTATTAGTGATAAGTATTTATACTTTTGTGCTAAAGAAAATGCTGAAATTTTACAAATAATTATATTGTGTGTATTTAAAATGTGCTATTTCATCATGGTACCTACCATTCTAATGCTGTATTTTGCAGTATAATCATAGTTATTCATTTGGTGAACTGTATTTTTTCTTTAGAATTTGATGAGGAATACTGTCTTTATGTGTTTAGTTCTATCAACTTGCTCAGAAGCCTTAGTTACTACTGGATTTGCTACATTTTTACCTAAATTTATAGAAAATCAGTTTGGATTGTCTTCCAGCTCTGCAGCTACCCTTGCAGGTAAAACATTTTCTTTGTTCTAGCTTAATCTAATAATTACTTTACCACATTAGATATTTATTAAAATAGCATAAAATTTTGGATAGCCCACTCCTTGAAGTTTAAACTTTACACTGATTTTTATAAATGTTTCCAATTTTCTGACATTAGACAATCTATTGTATGAATTTGAGAGATACAAATGCTATATACAGAGGTAAAGCGAATATATATTAATCTTAATATTCAAAACATTAATTTTATTAATCTCTTACTTAATATAGCCGTTAACTCATTTACTCATGTTGTTTCTAAATCACATGAGTGCTTTCATATGTTAAAACAATAGTACTACTTGTTTTTGATGTTTTCCAATTGTTGGTATAAATTACTGAGTATACGTGTATGTTTTCTCACTGTGTCTTCTTTCTCATTAGGGACTGTTTTAATTCCCGGAGCTGCTCTTGGTCAGATTTTAGGTGGTATCCTTGTTTCGAAATTCAAAATGACGTGTAAAAACATAATGAAGTTCGCTTTGCTCATGTCTATAACTGCACTTACGCTGACTTTTGTATTTGTTTATGCCAACTGTGAAAATGAGCCATTTGCAGGTGTATCTGAATCATATAATGGGTAAATATATTTCACTGCTTTTTGATATTAATATCAGAGTAATAAACTATGTGTGTATTTCCAAGTATTTGCTTTCTTAAATAAAATGATAAGAAATTGGCTTTTTAAAAAAAATTGGAAGGTTGCTTTTCCTATGTAAGCATATGTAGTTTTTACTACATATATCATATTAACAGTTGGATATTTTTTCAGAAAGAATTTAAGAAACAACTATTCTGTACTGAGTACTATTCTCGGGGATACAAAGATTAATATTACAGAATTTTTGTCCGTAATGGATTTCAACATCCTAGGGAGAATTTCATATTATATGTTCCTATTGATTTAAATTTTAAAACTCCCTATGGTGAAATTCTCCTATTAGATGGATTGAAAATAGGCTAGTAGAGAAATTAAAATGAAGTTAAACTAGGTGATACTAATCACTGTTGTGTTTACTTTAGAAGTTCATGTTTATTATAGAGAAATAAATAACTTCTTGTTGTTATGACCTGTAAACATATTTCTACCTATAACTGGTTTGACCATTTTATCTTTCCTTGCCTTGTTTGTTTTGCTTTGAAATCCTAAGCCACAACAGAGGATCAGGCTGTAGGACATTGCCCAGCAGTGTGTTTTATGGCCCACGGTGCTGCTTTAATTGTTTGAATATATGTGTTTGAGACTGTTGAAGGGGATGGTGCTCCAGGTCAAGGACTCTCTAATTTTGTATTAATATGGTATTCAGATAACCTAAATAAAGGGAAAAGTTTGTTTTGAAAAGTTTGCCAGTAACAATTATCATGGTTTGTAGCTACTGTTCATGTCTGTCATTCTTTTATATTAATGAAAAATGTTCGAAAGCAATGTTTAATCCAGCTCCATTACATTTGTTCAACAATTCATCGACTGCTTCCTCTGGCAGACTTTTATGGCAAAATTCCTACTCTAAAGGAGTTTCCAGGGTAGCAGGATAGATTGGGAAACAAAACAGTGAATGAACAATGAATTAGGTGGTGAGAGATATAAAAGGCTATGGAATTAAAAAGAGCTTTTCAGTTTCTTTAATTAGATTTAGGAATGGCTTCATGGCATAATAGAGAAATAGGGCTAAAATATCCTCTAAGTATACAAAAAGCTTGAGAGAGAAAGATTTGGGAGAGAGGGAATGGCAAAGGAATATGTTAAGCCAAAGCATAAATGCTAGAAAGTGAAGGTACCAGTTTGAATGGCGCTTAGGTCATGTGTCTGGAAATAGTAGAAAGATACCTGGAAAGGTCGAAAGATAGATAGAGGTAAGTTGTACAGAAACTGACTGACACCTATAAACTTTACCCAAATGTACCCCAAGAAACCACTTTTTTTGTATGTTCCTTTTAGAAGTACAGAAACTTCTGGATAGTTTAATACTACTCTATCACCTTGATGCAGAGATGATGTGGATGTGAATCCATCTGATATTTTCTACCTTAAGCAAGAGTCACTACCAGATGAGTGGCCTTAGCCTAATCAGAAGGGAAAGCAAGTGAGGTGGTGTCAGTTTGAGGTGCATGTGGGGGCTGGTCATCGAGAGGTATCAAGGTCTGGGACATAGAGACAGAGCTTAATTACATACACATTCTCAGTGGTGAAAAAAACTGAAAGTGAGTATACACACATACACACGCATATTCACACACACGGGATGTGTGTGCGTGTGTGTGTAGATTCTATTAATAAAGAGATAAGGCTTGAAGTCACAGTGGAGGTGTGAAATTGTCAGATTTTTTTTTTTTTTTTTTTTAGTGGTACGTGTGCCTCTCACTGTTGTGGCCTCTCCCATTGCGGAGCACAGGCTCTGGACGCGCAGGTCCAGCGGCCATGGCTCACGGGCCCAGCCGCTCCGCAGCATGTGGGATCTCCCTGGACCGGGACATGAACCCGTGTGTCCTGCATCGGCAGGAGGACTCTCAACCACTGCGTCACCAGGGAAGCCCTGTCAGATCATTTTTCTCTGTGGTCCCAGATTCTTAATTTAGCTATGTGCCCTGCATATTAAAATGTCCACATCATGGACAGCTTAGTCATAATAACCTTATGCAAGAAACACGTGTATAAGAAAAAGTACAATGAAAGAACAGACTAAGAAGCTCAAGAGGGCTTCCCTGGTGGTGCAGTGGTTGAGAATCTGCCTGCTAATGCAGGGGCACATGGGTTCGAGCCCTGGTCTGGGAAGATCCCACATGCCACAGAGCAACTAGGCCCGTGAGCCACAACTACTGAGCCTGCGCATCTGGAGCCTGTGCTCCGCAACAAGAGAGGCCATGACAGTGAGAGGCCCGCGCACTGCGATGAAGAGTGGCCCCTGCTTGCCACAACTAGAGAAAGCCCTTGCACAGAAACGAAGACCCAACACAGCCAAAAATACATAAATTAATTAATTAAAGTACCCTTAATTTAAAAAAAAAAAAGAAACTCAAGAAATACCTCCTTAGTGAAGTGGGAGAAAGAGAGGTTGTGAAGATGCAGGGTTTGTAGTAAGTACACACAGTATTTTTTCCCTATCTGGCCTATAGCTAGAATTTCATTGCTTATCTGAAACAGCGCCTTAAAGAGGCATGTCTATCAAGGAGTTGCAGTAGATTTAGGGAAATCTTTGCTTATTGTAGAAACATAATTATAGAATAATAGTTTGGATTCAAATAAGACATTAATGTTTAAATTCAGCTATTCGTGATAAACATGTTTCTCATATATACATATATGTATGCATAAACACACATTTATGTGTATTTTTTAAATTATTATATATATTTTGTATATAATCAAAATGATATATTTTAAATATTTTTAATATTCAATTTTTAAAAATTTAAGATATTTTATATATTAAAAAATATGTATATATTAAGAAAATTTAATAAACTTCACAAACACTGGCTATTTTCCTGGTAATAGTTTCCCCTTTATGAAATAAACCTTTAGAAAATGTGTAGGCTAAGGTGATTAACCCTTGATAATAAAGAATATATTCTATAGTTCTTTGTTTCTACTGTAGTTTGCCTCAGACTGTCTTAAACTTTCATGTTCTTAGTAATCATTTATCAATAATATGGGGATTATATATTGGAAATTTTTAATTTAAAAATTATTGTGTTGAGGCTATTTCTAAAGTTGCAGGGATAGTTTTTCTGTCACCTTATTTCTACATCTATATTGTAAACTCGATGTGGGCAGAGACTATCCTGATTGCTTTCATGAATGGAATCATGCTTGATAAAGACATCTAGCAGCAGCCTGTGGAACAGATTTGAAGACAGAGAGACTCTAAGCAGAGAGATGAATTACTTAAAATTTACTCTTTGATCACCCTTTCCTTCAAACTCCCTACTGATTTGTTCCCCATTTGTTTTATATTCTTCTCTTTAATCTGTTTCCTTCATGAGCTGCTTGTTCTCCACTTACTCCTTAGGTATCATCATTTTGCAACATAGCAGTTATTATCTTCTGATACTTAGATAAATCGCTCATTTACTGTTTTTGATCCCCTTTGCAAGAAACTTGGCTTCATGGTTGCAGGGAATTTTATTCCTTCCTCCCTCCCTCTTCCCTTCCTCCCTTCCTTTCTTTCCCCCTCCCTGCCTTCCTTCCTCCCTCCCTCCCTTCCTTCCTCTATCTTTATCTCTATTTCTTTATTTATTTTAGATACGTTTCCACCACTTTGAGTCTAGCACATGATTGGAGCTCACTACGTATTCATGAAATAAATGAACTCCCAAGACCTCTCTGTACTCTTCGACTCTTTATATGGTTGATCTTATCACTCCCAGAGTTTCAGCTACATCTATATGCAAATGGATATTAAGATACCTGGCTCCAGGCCAGATTTCTTCACCAAATTTGAGACTGTTAATCTCAATATGTATAAAACCATACCCATCACCTCTTCCCCAGAACTAGTTCTTCTCCACCAAAATGCCAAGTTAGACACTAGGAGTCACTCTTGACTTTTCCATCCTGTTCCTATCTTCAGTCAACCAAACACCAAATCTTACTGATTCTACATCCAAAATATTTCTCAAATCTGTTTTTTTAAATCAAAATTCTATTTTAGTTCTCCTACACATTATCATAATTTATTGCCTAGGGTATTGTAACTGGTCCCCTTCCTCCAAATTCAAACTGTGTATAACTCCTAGGGTTATTTCTTTAAAATGTACTTTTCACATTGCCACTTTTCAGTCTAAAATACTTGATTACTTTTTCAAAATAAGTTAAAGCCCATTGTTTTTTAACAAGGCCCATGAGGCTTTCAACAATCTGGTCCATGACTCTTTTCCAACTACATTTCCTATCACTCTCTGCCTCAGACATCATTCATATTTCTCCATATAGAATGTTGTTTCTCACCTTTTGACTTTTATCAGCTTCTCTGAAGTACCCTTCGCCTTCCCCATTTACTCAGCTAACTCTTACTCATTCTTTAAGACTCATCTCAGACAGATGCTCCTTCAGACCCTCTTATCTAAACTTTGGCTTGTTTTAAGTGTCATTCCTCAGTGCAGATATATAAAATACACTTTGTTGATATCTATAACCACAGTCTATAACCATATTAGTGTATAAATTTGTGTCCACTCTACTCCTAGACTGTGAAATCTTTGAGAATGGTGACTGTCTTATCAGCTTTGTAGTCCCAATACCTAGCATAGGGCCTAGCACTTGCTCAATATATATTGGTTTAATGAACAAATAAATAAGGGATTGGAGAAGTATCGTTGCCTAGGGTAACCCTTTATATTTTAAAAGATGTTCTTCCTATTAAGAGGCAGCATGGAACAACACCGAGCCTGGGAACCAGGAGTATTATATTTGGAAAAGAAAGAAAAGTAAATTAATTTCTCTGGGACTTAGTTTTCCCATTGATAAAGTGAGTATGCTGAAGATTACAATTGTATTCATCCTTCCAGGTTTAAAATTTCACTCACATCCCAGGGAAATTAGGCAGTGCCTGGGTACATTTTGGTTGTCACAACTAAGGGGATGCTACTGGCATCCAGTGGATAGAGGCCAGGGATGCTGCTAAATATCGTACAACCCACAGAACCAGCCCTCCCTTACCCCGCACCAAAAAAAAAAAAAAAAAGAAAGAAAAAAAAAAGAATTATCTGGTACCAAATGAGAAACTGCTTTATTTGCTTACTCTGCCTATGTTTTTTAAATCATTGACAGACATTATATTATATAGCTATTGTTTCTACTGCCTGTCTCTTCCACAAGAAGTTAATTAAGCTGTATGTGAAAAGGCAGACATTCTGTTTGTTTTATTTGTTCAGTAATTAAATGAAGTGTTGAGTAAGTGAATAAATGATTGAATGGCAAGATATAACAATGCTTCTGAACTGTTCATTAAAAGTTATAACATAGATAATTTACCCATCTTTTATTTCTTGTTGGCAGGACAGGAGAACTGGGAAACTTGATCGCTCCTTGTAATGCCAATTGTAACTGCCTGCGATCATATTATTATCCTATCTGTGGAGGAAATGGAATCCAATATTTTTCTCCCTGCTATGCAGGTTGTACAAATTCTGTTTCCAAAAGACATCCAAAGGTAACTTGGGCCTTTACCTTACTTTACCTTACTTCCTTTACCTTAATGAGGCAGTATGTTTATTTCTGATGCCCTTCCTTATCCCTCTAGTGGTGTTATGCTGTGCCTAGTCTTTCCTTCCTGGCCCACCTCCTCCATTCAGAAGCCAGGCATAAAGTTTCAGTCAAGTAAAATGAATAAGTTCGAGAGATCTGCTATACAACATTGTACCTGTGTCAACAATAATGCATCGTACACTTAAAATTTGTTGTGTTCTTACCTTAATTAAAAAAAAAAAGGCCCCTGACCACTCCATATGAAAAAGATTCTTCTTCCTTTATACCTCACATTCAATTACTGTTGAAAAATCAATTTAGCAGCTCTTCACATACATCTTTATAACATCACTTCTGTTATAGAAGTGAAATATTATTTACCTTTTTACATTGTTTTATTTTTTCTCAACTATACTTTATGTTGCTGGAAGTCAGGGAACTTCTCTTATTCTTACTGAGTACAGTGTATATAATAAAAACACAGTAAATATTTGTTGCTTTTAATTGATACACCATGGACACATTAAAAATATATACAGATCACTAATCTGTTCTCAAATGCAAGTTTACTTTTAGCTGTGGATTAGAATGCATATCAGGACTTCCCTAGTGGTGCAGTGGTTAAGAATCCGGCTGCCAATGCAGGGGACACGGGTTCTATCCGTGGTCCGGGAAGATCCCACATGCCGCGGAGCAACTAAGCCTGTGTGTCACAACTACTGAAGCCCATGTGCTCTAGAGCCCGCATGCCACAACTATTGAGCCCATGCACTGCAACTACTGAAGCCTGCGCACTCTAGGGCCCATGCTCCACATATGAGAAGCTACCGCAATGAGAAGCACGTGCACTGCAATGAAGAGTAGCCCCCGCTCGCTGCAACTAGAGAAAGCCTGCGTGCAGCAACGAAGACCCAACACAGCCAAAAAATAAATAAAATTAAAAAAAAGAATGCATATCAGTTTACCTAAATATGATTTCTTTTTAATACAATTAAATGGTTTAAGAAAATCCAATAGAATTTTGTTGTACTACATCTACACTCTAAAGATTTTATCTTCGTTAAATTTAATAGCCTGGGAAGAAATAATATTCACATTACTAGTAGTACATAATAGGTAATATTATGCATTAATAGATAATGTGATAACTTTAAAAAGACCTGAGGGAAATATGTAATATGATATAAGAGACTACAATGAATAAGGTATGTAAGAATTATATGACAAAACAGCACAATCTTGGATATTTGAAATATGTATTAGTGAAATGGCATTCCTTTTCCTATATAAAGATAACTTTAAGATTGCAAGAAAAAATTTTTACATAAATAAATAGAAATCATTAATTGAAATAATCTGTAACAGTACTTCAGATTTCTTTTAGAACTAACACAGATGTCTGTATGTGTGTGTGTGGTTATACACATTTATATGTTCATATATATGCACATAAATATATGTCTGTACATATGTATACATATCTTTAATGATTTTGTGTGTAATAAATACATCAAACATTTATCTCAACAGAGATGTAGGATTTCATCTTTCTGCTAGGGGTAAACCAGAATGTGAGAAACAGTATACTTTTTTTTCATATTACCTAGCTTATAGACTTAAAAATAGTTGTCTAAGAACATTGAAAAATATGCCAGAAAAAATGTGGTGAATCATAGCAGACTTAATAGACTTGGTTGACGTGCAGTTTTAATCCTTGGAGTAAAACTAACTAAATAACTACCATAAAGTTCCTGTGAAAATTTAATGAACGATTACCATACCTTCAAACCAGTGGACATCTGGGGTTGCTTTAGTTTCAAAACAGGTTGAGAAAATTAGGTGTTTGTGTCAGTTATAAGGAATCAGATTCCACAAGTGAGCATAATACATATCATAGGTGAAGGTAAACTATTCCTTTGAGAGGGAGATAAGTAGGTAGCATTTTCCTGTATATAAAATATCATCAATCAATAAGTGCTATTGACTAACTCTAATTAGAAGATTATGACAAGGAATTAAATTAATGGAAAGGTTTTACTCACATAGCAAAACGTATAGACACAAATACCGTCCTGCACAAGGAAACCAAAATAAATGAATAAATAAGTAAATAAATAAAAAATCTAATACCCAGAGCACACTTGAAATGGTATTGGTTATTTTGACATGGTTAATTCGATATTTATATTTGTCACCAAATATTATCATCACCATTTTAAACAATAAATTGTCTTCTAGGGATTGTTTCAGAAAAGCAAGTTATTTTGACTTCCAAATTTTCTTTTTGACCTGGCTTTTTTATGTCCAACTAGTCCATGTAACAACTCATTTTTTCGCAGGATCTTTTTATGAAATGTATCAGATAGGCAAAATGCATTGATAATAATGTAATAAATATCTATGCACATTTGTTCACAGAAATAGAATATATTTCCTACCAGTGATCTGAACTACAAAAACAGATGTTGACTAGCAGCTATCTATATTATAGGCAAATGTATACTTTTTTATATAAGAGAGTTGTAAAGCTTCATTAAGATACAAAATACTGTTTTCAGTTTTCCTTCTTAAAAATTTTAAAGGCTACTTTATTTCATTACTTGACATATCGGATTACTGAGTATGTAATATTTCATTTTAGGAATGTCACTTGCATATTTGATTTTCCTGAATCAGTACCAGTGGTCTCTGGCCTTTGGGACAGTAAAAGCACCACTTCACTTTGACTTCTCTAGCTCTGCTCTGACTTTATTGAGGCCTTAAACATATAAAAAGATTTGTAGTAAGGATGGGCTTGAGATGTAAAAAGCCTTTAAAAAATGATTATGCCTAACTTTTCAAATACCTGAACTCTTTTCTTATAAAAGTAATACTTGTGATTTTTAAACATGTTACTTTCCAACATTTCATATTATTAATTTATATGTATACATATAGGTGCATATATATGTGTATATATATATTAAATAGTTAATATGTTAATAAAAAATAGCCTTCAGGATAACATAATAACTTCTAGTTTTTGATTATCATAAATATGTCATCTTAAGAAGGATCCAGTTTGCTTTTGGTAAAACAATTCAAAAAGTTCAGAAAATTATAGTAAAAAGGTTTAGTTGAAAGTAGTTTTTTTTTTCCCCAAACTCTTGTAATGTATTAGTTAATTTACTGTGGCAATTGTTAAAATTAGAGTGTTAGTTCTTTCAAACTAGCATAGATAGTGAGATTGTCACTATGCATGCTTTTCTTTGTGTCCTAATAATGGAAAAGAAGAAAATTAGGAAAACTATTTGAACAATTGTGATCTATTGAAAGCAGCCTAGAATGTGTGAGATCATCTAATTGTTATATTCTTGTCAATTTGTTTTATAAGACATGAATCAATAACAGGTTACAAGTTAAAATAATGGACACAAAAGTCAAATACATTATTCTGCTTTGTAACTATGGCCCCTTGTTTTCACTTGCTTGATTTCTTAAGGGTTATTACTGTTTCTTATCACTATTTGATGTGTATGAATTAAGACTGTGTAAGTGTTTGCCATGTCTAAAACTCACATAATTTGCAATGATAAAATATGTTTTGAAGATAATCACTTTTAGTATGTTTATGTCTAATATTTCCAGGTATATTATAACTGTTCATGTATTGAAAGAAAAACAGAAGTAACACCTACTCCATCAAGTTTTAGTTTTGAAGCTCAAGCTGGGAAGTGTTCAAGTCAATGTAAAAACTTGCCTGTATTCCTTGGCATTTTCTTTGCTGCAATTGTTTTTACTTTCATGGCTGGTACTCCTATAACTGTGTCTATCCTAAGGTATGTGTTATATTGTGAAATTTGCCATCCCTAAGCCAACATGTTGAATGAAAAAAAATGGACTTAGGGATTTATTTGGGGTTTATATTGACTGTTGGTTCCAATACTAATTCAGCCCTTACAAGATCATTAGTTCTGTGGCATTGGGAATGCTACCTCATTGAACCCAAGATGTTTGAGGCTTTAACGAGATCATGGTTGTGAAAGTGTCTTAACATTGCCTACTTGGCATGTACTCAATGCTAGTTTCTCTGCTTCTTTCATGAGACTTTGGTTGTAAGCTGGAGTTACAATCATTTGCATTTGAGTATGATGGAAATAGCAGTGCATTCCACATGTGTCAGAATCAGAATGATGTGCATTCTGTCTTATACAGTAGGTGCTGTGATATTAAACCTTCCTGTAAACAGTAAAATATGCTGGCTGTCCCCTGGCTCTTCAGTGTTTTGTGCTTTCATTGGCTCTTCTTCCTTCCACACCACTTTGTAAAAATATTTCCTATTTGCCCTTCCATAAGCTCATCAGCCTTTCGATATCTTTCCTAACAAACTAGCTTTTTCTGTCTTCAATTTTTGTTCCTTGATACTCACTGCTTTTTCACATACTTTTTGACAAACAGAAGCTTCAGAGATTTTGTCTAAAAACATTAAGTCTGTTAACATAACACCTATTACATCTATGTCACTTTCTACCTACATATATTTTTTTTTAAAGACTACTTGATCTCTTCTATCTCCCATCTAACTCTCTTGTGTGCCAATATCATGTCTCATTCATCTCTAAGAGTTATTACTTAAAGAATTATTGTTGAATCAAATTGAGCATCAGAAATTGTTTTACACTACCTCAAATTTGTAACCGTAACTCACAGGTATGATTTCTGTCTCAAAGTTAATAAGAGAATAAGAATTATTTGCTTGCAACTTAAGCCATATGACTTGTAACTTATGGGATAGTCGAATAGAAGTCTTGTTAATGAATGTCCTTTCTTCTTTACATTTGCTAAAATTCATACATATTCAATACATTTGTTAAAACTCATTTGACTCCTTTTTGGTATTATTTGCAGTATTTTAGTTGAGATAACATTTTTCTTCTCTTATAATTCCAGAAAGGTTGAACTGTATATAAGCTGTTATGAATAATTTGTTTATTTCATGTGTATAGTATTTGCTTTAATCTAGAAATGCTAAGCTGTTACAAAAATGAATTTGCTCAAAGAGTAAATATACTATACTACCATTTTTTGTCTTATATGCATTTAATATATCCAGGTGTGTTAATCAAAAGCAGCGGTCTCTAGCATTGGGAATACAGTGTGTGTTGCTTCGATTATTAGGTATGCCATTTTTCTTAATGCATTGGTAACTGTTGGTTATTTTTATTCATTACTGTTATTGATTTATTCACTTACAGTATGTGCCAAGAAAACAATTAGTTTAACTGCAGTTCAACTGCAATTAGTTTCTGCAATTGTCATTGAACAGAGCTGTTTTTCACTATTTAAGATGTAGTATTATTTATATATCACATAGGAAAATAATGACTTTACTTTTCACCTACCTGATTGGTTAACTGTTGTTTCCAATTCTGTTGCAAATATAATCCTAAAGAGTATATTATATTTATTTAAAATATAACATATTATCATCAACACATTTCTAATAGAGCAAGTAAAAGATATAATTTTTTTATTCATATAAAACCCATCACCAACATAAATTATGATAAAATCTTATTTATAACTGTTGTAATTCCTTTTCCTCTCTTTATTTAACTCCATTTAGGACATAATTATGTTACATTAGCATTGAAAAATGATGAATTTATATGTTTCAATAAAAACTGTGCTGTGAATATTGTATCTAGTTAAGAATTGATGGAAGAAATAATTTATGCCAGAAAATTTTTAAGGTTCCAGATGTAGGAAGAATAATAAGGCAGAAACATGTCTTACACGTAATTATATGTGTGTATAATTTTACGTATAATATTATACCCATAATATTAAGATTATTTATAAAAATAAAAAGCAGGAAACATTAAGAGATCCCCTAGACCAACTTTTCAGTTTTTTAGATGAGTAAATTAAGGACCTGAGAGATTCAGGGATTTGCCCATAGTTGCACAATTAATGGTGAACTAGGCATGTTAGTGTGAATGTTTGTGTGCATGTACATATGTACATTCCCATGCACATTTATGTCACCGTATGTATGTGTATATATATATATAAATATGTATACTCACACACCCACATTAGTTTACATGCACATGCACACACACCCGCACACACACGTGTAATATATATGCTGTAGTTTAGGAGACTTATTCTGTGCATCAATAATTTATTTTTTTTTAAAGTATAATAGATAATTTCAAAGACATTTATTAAATTAGAAAAGCAGTGAATTAGAATATTTACTTAACTAAATATTAACCCAATACATGACAGAGATGTTTATTAAAATAATTTCTTGAATTGATTAGAAATATATAATATGTATAATTATTTTAGAATGTTTTATCTGCGTTTCTTTATATTCCTATTACTTGTACATGAACTGATTGATTTGCATATGGGCAGATTAATACCTATATTTATATAAAATATATACATAATCATATATTAAAAATTTGTAATTATAAACTATAATCTTCACTTATGTGTATATATATATATATATATATATATATATATATAAGCACTTATATATAATCTTCACATGTAATTCTTCTAGGCACAATACCTGGGCCTATTATATTTGGCATCACAATAGACAGCACATGTATTCTCTGGGATATCAACGAATGTGGAATTAAAGGAGCTTGCTGGATTTATAATAACATCAAGATGGCCTATATGCTAGTGGCCATAAGTAAGTGTGACTTTTTGATATCTTTAGAATAAATGGATTATGTCAAGAGAAAAAAAATCTTATTGTTACTTACTTAGGTTTTGAAATGTTCAGTCCATGCTTTTGGATTATCCTATAGTCCTGAAGCCGAGATCATTTACCATAGCATATTATAAAAGTCTTACCTGGAGTCGGCGAGGCTCAGTCTAAAATAGAAGAGAGTAACATTTTAGCTTTCATCATATCACATATCATATAATTTTCTTTTAACAACTTCTCTCAAACTTTTTTTGGAAAGTATAACAAAAAGCTAAAAGAGAATTCTAAGAAACTGAAACGATTGTCATTTAGGCACCTGGGCTTTGGAAAGCACACAGAGCTGAGGTAGGGAAGTATTTTCTGGCTCTAAGGCAAGTTGTAAAAAACCTTTTTGTGGTTTACAAGGTTAGCCATGATGTTTAACCCTTTTTGCCTTTGGTAGTCTGTCTTCCATAGTCTTGGTTAAGCAATCAATGAAAATTAAGAATAAGGAAATAGATCAATACATCTAGTTTGAAAGAGTATGATAAAATTTAAAATTTAAAAAAACAACCTAAGAAATTAGAGTATTTAAAAATAGAGAAATTCTAGATATAAATACACACACATACAGAGTTGACCCTTGAACAACATGGGTTTGAACTGCTCGGGTCAATTTATAAGCAGATCTTTTTCAATAAATATGTACTACAGTACTGCACAGTCTTCAGGTTGGTTGAATCCACCATCTGGAATCGCAAATACAGAGGGCAGTCTGTAAAGTTATATGAGGATTTTTGACTGCATGGGTTGCCGGTGCCCCTAACCCCTGAGTTGTTCAAGAGTCAACTGTGTGTGTGTGTGTGTGTGTGTATTTAAAATAATGTGTGATTTTCATTGTGATTGTGGTGTGATTATTTTCGCACATGTATCAAGATAGCTTGTTTCTCCTACATGTGTTTAAATCCATAGTATGCTGTCTGAATTTATAATGACAGAATAATAAATTATCCATTGAAGAAATAAATATATAAATCTAGCAAAGTAATGAGAAGATAAATATTGACTAGAATAGGCAAAATTAATCTTCCCATCACTTTTACCTGTTAAAAAACATTTTTATTCAGTGTATTTTTATGCTTAAAAATTTATTTAATTGGTTATGTTTGTACTTTTTGTCCAAAAAATATAGATAACGAATTGTTCCTTTACCTACTCTGTAGTGAATATGAGACTTTTTTCCCCAAAACATATATACCTTTAAATATTCCAAGAACATTGTAACAGTAGTACCTATGTAATTGTTCTTCTTATAAATCTAGAAATGCTTAGCGCAGTGAGTATTCCTGTTTTTCAAATACACAGTTTGAGTAAAATATTAATGATTAACACAAATTAGCTACTGCAAAAACCTTATTGTGAGGTCATTTAATTTATTTGGCTGGCACTTTGATGCTTGTACTGTGACCAGAACTAGTTTTTCTTCAAATAACTGAGCTTAAAATCAGAGTTCTTTGAAGACAAATTGAAGCCTGTGAAGAGCATTGAATGTTATATATTCCCATAGAGGCTTTCTTTTAAGAACTCCAAAGCCTTTTTTATTTTTAGAATTACTTTTCATCATGGACATGAAAATGTTGCAACTTATTACTCAGGTTCAATGATGTCGTAAGCTATTTTTCCTTGGTTAAGAATGTATTATTGTAACCAAAAATAGAATAATTATTGTACATTTTCATTGTTCAGAAAGAAAATAAGGACTAGTTCATTGAATTATGGGCAGATGTTCTATTGAAGAATAGCAACTTTCTCACTAAAGTTTTAAAAATTTAAAACATAAAACTAATTGCTTATATACTTCTCTTTAAGTAGTGAGTTTCTACTCATGAAGAATTTTTCAATGAGAATTAATTTTTGTAATAATTAAAGGCCCAAATGCATGATTAATATTTGTTTCTATATTTAGGTGTTACTTGTAAAATTACCACCATTTTCTTCAATGGGCTTGCAGTCTTTTTGTATAAACCGCCACCATTAGGCACGGATGTGCCGTATCAAAATCAGGATTCAGTTGTGACTGCGGTTTCATTAGAATGTGATCTCAGCAAAGCAGGGAATGATGGGTAAAACAGCAAAAAAGAAGATTGAAAATTGGCCTCCATCTGTAAGAATACACATTGTCACTGCAGCATTAACTATACAATATGGACAATCATATTTTAAAAATTGATATTTTATAATTAAATGTGTTTTCTGTATATGTATGGACTCTTAATTTGGTTTTGTTTTAATATAAGAAACAGACCTGTGCCTTCAAGGCCCATCAGAAGCCTCAAAACACACACACACACACACACACACACACACACACACACACACACACATATATACACACAGAGATACATCTAGGTACGAAATCCCCAACTAATAAACTATACTAGAAACATAAAACCAATGATTAGTTAAAAGTTTACATTTTAAAAACAAAGTGATGTTTCTATCCCTCTTACAACTTGTCTTATCTTAATTATCATTGCCAACAGTTTGGGCTTTTTTAGAAAATTTATGGTGTAAAAATTTAGATTCATCAAGTTTATGTTCGAAGTTTCAAGAACTGTTATTGAAAGACCATGAATTTAAAACCATCTAAATAATATTATTTGATTTTAAATATACATATACTAATCTGTCCTGGATTTATTACAGAAAGTTACTGAACTATTAGAATATTGGTTAATTACCTTCTTTGTGTCCCAGTACATAGTGAATTCAGAAATATTAGCATTGTATGCACATATCTTCACTTTAACTCAAGAATTCCAGAAAGTGATTTGTTGATATTGCTGATTTTTAACACTTACCTCTTATTACTCTATGATAGTTTTATTCAATAACATGTCTTCCAGAGGGATGTGCCAGCTTCAGTAAAGAAAAGTGCCAATTAGACAGGAAAAGATCTCTTTTTTTTTAATGGCTTACATGCATTTTATTGATATTCTTTGAAAAGATTTCTTAATGAACTACTGATCAATGTTTGTATACTCAGTACTTTAACTTTTCTCATTTTCAAAACTGATCACCTAGTACATTCCTTATAGCACTTCAGTAGTGCTTTGCTCATAGTAGGCAGGTATTATTGTTGTTTGATTAAAACATTGAACTCTACTCTTTAACTGATCCACTTATTTAAAGATTAAGTATTTCACATATATGATAACATTATAATTCCATTTTTTCAGATCAGACTTAGGCCAACTTTGTCTACTCAGAATGTGGAGGAGATAGATCAGTGAACATCAATAAAAATAACTGCTACCTGGTCAAGAATTTTACTGATTAAGAGAAGTGCTGAAGTTCATACCCATTTGAAATTTCATAAAATATGGCTACTAATTTAATAAGATTCATTATCAGCTTTTTCCTAGTTTAGCTTTTTACAAGCAGTGTTTTATATACACTGTGATCAGAATAACAAAAAGAGTAAAGGCCTGATAGGAGACCAGGATCAGAAGCATTAGTACTTCACAGAGTTTAGGAGATTATGTTTGGTGGTAATTAGTGGCCAGTGATGATTCAAGAAATGAGTAGCATTTATAAATTGAAATGCAAGAAGGAATGCATTAGAGTTAGGCAAGCAAGCACACTTGAATATTAGAGAATTATAGGAGCAGTGGGTCAGGAATCAGAGGGACAGACCTACTTAAACCAGGAACATATAAACGCCAGAGATTGAAGCCAGATGGGTGGTCAAAAACCCAGGTATTTGAGAAGCAGGAAATTCATAACAACCAAAGAGACAGTTCAAGGTAGGCAGGGGAGCAAACACGTGATACCTCAATTCAGAAGCAGTCTCCCTCCCACCCAGACGGACACATTTTAAATTCCTCTTCGAGCCAAGGCTAAAAGGAGATTTTAGGCTTTCTATATCCTATACGTAGAAGTAGGGAATTGAAACATTTTCTAGCTGTAAAATAATGACAAATCCTCAGGAACTCATTATTAGAGATGTGAAACAACAGAAAGAGAGGAAACAATAATTATAAAACATATTAGTCTAAAGCCACTTAATTTAGAGAAAAGAAAAAAAATCACCCCACTCATAGTTCGATGAATAAGTCACTAAATAATTGGCATTCATAATGATTTTTAGTTATCAAGGCTTTCACTGTATTCAGCATATGCAATTTTAAAGATGATAAACGTTTTTACAAAGCTTTAAATGAAAATGATTAAAGTCAAAATAATTTTGGCACTTGAAAGAAGTCAGACTTTTATTTATAACATACATATTTACAAAGAACACCTTCTCTTATGATAGGGCAGTATAGACACTACTGTAATTTATAAACATTGTTTATACTTTTGGATTTACCTAGATTATATGAGTTGGTATTATGCTACTCTTAGAACATAATTTTTCATAATATGTATTTTTCACAGTTTATAATGATTTTTAAGTAAGTCTGAATCTGTAAGTTGACTATGGTGATTTTTGTACATAATTGGATATATGTCTTAAAATTTAACATTTGGATTTTCTTAATTGTAGGAAATACAAATGTAAAACTCTTATACATGGAAATAACTGTATATAATTGTTTAGCTATGTAAAGTGACAGAAAATACAAGTAAAATTTTGGCTCTTATTTTTTTCAAGATTTTCTTTATTATAAATAATTATGTAAAAAATATATATATTTTTAAAATATCAAAATGTTTGTATTAGTTTGTTTTAAGTGTTTAACCTTATTAAATGTCACAGATTATGAAATATGATTTGTCTCTGTTTATGTATACACATACATTTGATGGCTGGGAGAGGGAAAATCAGTGTACTTTTGAAGTCGGTGAATGTAATTTAATTAATCCAGTGATTTCTGCTATCCCAATGGATGTATTTAATTCAATATAAGCCATTCCTTATGAAATATAGTCTAAAATTCTTTCATATAACATTTTCCATGTAAGACAGATGAATATATAGGATTTATATGAGTAGGATATGTGTTACAGATGGTTTATTGTGAAGTATCTGACACCGAAAGTAATATGTCTTGGAAAGGTTATATTTAATTCATCTTGGGTTATCAAAATTCTCAGTACAATATCTTTAAAGAAATCAAATTGGACATTAATTTGAGATGTAATATCTTTTCCCCTCACTATAGCACATTCAGGTTCCTTTAGCCTTTTTTGTATGTACCCCAAACAATAAACATATGTTACATGTGAGTGATGAAAAATAACTAAGAAATCAAAAACAGATCTGGTAAATTGGATCAAAACATTTTAGAATTTTAACTAAAATGAATATAGCTTATAAAGATTATCAAGAATTGACATTCTAGTTTTTTCTTTTTAGATTTAACTTGTCTATTTTTAAAATTTTATTTTGTAATATTTTAGACTCTTAAAAAGTTGTAAAAATAATACAATTCCCCTATAAGCTTTACTCAGCTTCCCCTAATATTGACATTTTACATATCCATAGAACAATGACCTAAACCAGGAAATCAGTTAATACCACATCTGCAAAAGGGCGTGGCAGAACTATTTACTATGATGGTAGTTTTATTTTTGAATTGTTGAACTATGCACATTAAAATGGTACATTTTGCCATATGTAAATTATGCCCCCAAAGAGTTGATTTGCAAAGAAGAAATGATATTAGAAACAATGTTAAAAAAACAACTATTGCTGGGTGTTTCGAAGTCAAATGAGAAAGCCTAAGAGAATCACGCTAGTGATGAGGGTATTTCTAAGAAAGGAGGCTGGTATCTCCTCCTTACTTGGATGTTTGCTGAGTTCAGTCCCTCCCGTCAGAATGGAGTATGTACCCCAACATGTTAAGGCAGGACAGGAACACAGAACTGGGTTCCTGGCTTAAGCTGAGGGATCACAATGCAAAGAGAGGAAGCCTCAGAGGGTTAGATGCACTCATAACATCTGAAAATGAGAATTTCCCATGTGCCATGAGATCATGAGATGCCATGAAATGTGACATTCTCGAGCAGCCCTGATGGGACTCTGCCCAAAAGAGCTGCCTGCTATGAGGGCCTACTACAGGAAGAAAGTAAGGTGGGTAGGTCTGTAAGAAATCAACTCAAGGGAGCGTCAGCCTGCCTGGGAATTGATAATTTCAGATGTCAGTATTGACCCACAATTGCACCCCATTGTTAAACCAGCTTTTATAGACTTGCCATAATGGAGGGCATGGAGGTCAGCCAGGGCTAGTCAAGAGAAAATTATGTAGGTCCTGGTGGTGTCAGGTTTTCGCCTCTCTTCCTCTATTCCTTCCACCCCTTCCTCAGTGCACAAGAATACAGAAGATGAAAAGTCAAGATCTCCCTTGACTTACAACAGGGTTATGTCCTGATAAACCCACTGTAAGTTGAAAGTATTGTAAGTCAAAAATATGTTTAATACACCTATCTATCAAACATCATGACTTAGCCTATCTTAAAGGCACTCAGAACACATATTAGCCTACAGTTGGGCAACATCCTGTACACGAAGCCTATTTTATAATAAAGTGTTGATTTTATTGAATTCTGAATTCCACAAAGTGAAAACAGAATGGTTGTATGAGTACAAAATGGTTGTATCGTTTACCTCAGTGACCACGTGACTGGGAGCTGTGGCGGCTGCTGCCCACGTGGCAGCAGAGTATCTACAACATATCGCTGGCCTGGGAGAAGATCAAAATTCAAAAGTCGAAGTACAATTTCTACTGAATTACTATCACTTTCCCACCATCCTGATCTCAGAGAGACGGCAGTGAGTGGTCCTGAAAAGAGATCTTAGTTCCCTGCCCAGGAATTGAACCTGGGTAGCCTGGATGAAAACCAGGAATCCTAGTCACTAGACCACCAGGGGCTGGAGGCTAGAAGCAAACTGGCCCTGGCTCTTTCCCCTATTTGAAAGCAAGAATGTTTCAAGGAGGCAAAAACTGTAAAAACAGGTACAAAGTTTATTATTAAAGACACAGCACAATGTATGGGAGAGCACACAGAGAAACAGTTTAGGACTGAAGCTAGGCAGAGATACACACCCGGAGAGAAAGGGTGTGGGCGTCTTCTCTACTGAGGAGGAGCTCAGTAAGTCAGAAACTAGGCAGAGATACACACGCGGAGAGGAGCGTGGGCGTCTTAAATGAGGAGCGCAGGAAAGAGGTGATTTAAATCACTTACATAGGACAGTCCTTCCGGGTCTTTGTTTACTTTGGCCAATTGTTTGTTTCTTTTTTCCCACATGTGACCTGTTCTAGGATCCTCCCCAACATGCATGCGCAAATTTTTGCTAAGATGGATCCCACCACAGAGGCCTGTGGGTGCGTATCCACACTTATTATGGGGTGGCGGCCCCTCCCTTTTTGACCCCCAGGGAGCCTTCCTGCGCATGTGCAGACAGGGAAGTTTTCCTTGACCTCAGGAGTGGTCATCTTATCTCTTTACTTGAGCAGAGCTCAGCTTCTGCGACTAGCTTTGTCTTGGAGTGTCTGGGTGAGAACAAAGCTTCAGTTTTACTCCACCTGACAGGCACCAGCTGTCCAGCCCAGGGGCCCATCTATCTCCTACCTCAGTCCTAAAGTTGAAAAAACGGTAAGTGGAACCATCGTAAGTTGGGACCCGTCTGTAGTGAGGAATTTAACCTACTGCTCTTATTAGGATTCTTTTCCACAAGTCAGTTCTAATTCGAGGGCCAGAGAGAAATGGAACCTTTCTGATACCTAAAAATGGCCACATAGCTATGGAATCTATCCAAGAATGTTTTCAAGGGGTAGAGCTAGCAGATCCTGCAGAATGTACTTGAAGGTAACAATGGGATTAAAATGTTTTTCATGAGTTTCACCTTTTTGAATTACTGTACTATTTTTGTATCCTTTTACTTATTCAAAGGAAATAAACATTATGGGTTTAGTATATTTCTTCCTCTCTAACCTGTGAAAATATTTATTTCTTAACTTTTTGAAATTCATTAACTAGTGTTTGGATTGAGTTGTTGGCTAAGATGACTATAATTGAAGTCACCTGTGGAACTTTAAAACAATGTTCAAGCCCCATCCAGGACCAATTAAATTCGTTAAAAATTTCCTAGGTGATTGTTAAAGTGAAATCAGGGCTGGAAACTTCTGAATATGAACTAACACATTGAGGAAGATGGGGGAAGAGCATGAATCGCATTTTGTGGTCAGTGATTTAATTATGTTTTCTTATTTCTAATTTTGGTCTCTAAGAAAATACAAGTTTGGTTTGAAAGTAAAGGAGAAAGAAGAAATAATTGGGTAATTTTGCTGCTGGGGCTTTCTTCTCAAAACACAGAAGCAGGGACTTCCCTGGTGGCACAGTGGTTGAGGGTCCGCCTGCCGATGCAGGGGACCACGGGTTCGTGCCCTGGTCCGGGAAGATCCCGCATGCCGCGGAGTGGCTAGGCCTGTGAGCTATGGCCGCTGAGCCTGCGCGTCCGGAGCCTGTGCTCTGCCGCAACAGGCGAGGCCACAACAGTGAGAGGCCCGCGTACCGCAAAAAACAAGAAACAAAAAAACACAGAAGCATGTCTTCTCTGGGATGCAGTAAAGTGAGTTGAGGAAGAAAGGGTGCCAGTAAGTTGGAAAGCAATGGAGAGAAATTACCTGTTCTAAAGTTTTCCCAGGGCTATTCCTTTCAGAAATAAAAAATTAGAGACAGCACTTGATGAATTCCTTTTCTTGTACTAGCGAGGTACTTCAGTAATAATGTGGATCTAACATTTACTACAGCCTGTTTCATGGAGGGATCCAAGAATAGTGGGGTTGAGTGCATGGCATCATGTGGTGATGGGACATGAGAAATTCTGATAAATAAAGTAAAACAGAGCAGATTTGACATAACTAAGTGGAGAGGAGAAAGACACTGACAGACATAAAACAAAGACATCCTGGCACATGCTCCTCAGCAATATTCCTGAGATCCTTTAAAGAATATGGAAAAAACGGATCCATCTGGTTTCCCAATGACAGGACACTGGCTGGTCTTTGCTACTTGTCAGCAAAGCAGAAGCTTGCCCACGGAAAGGAAAAATACATCACTGATTCAAATGTATCTGAATTTTTTTCCTTCTGCTCTCTCTTTCCCTTGCTTTATATACATCCTGCTTTTGCCTTGGTTAGACTAAATCAGGTTATTGTTGACTTTCTTCTTTCTATAAGTAAGTGGTGTAATGATAATTACCATAGGTCTTTGACAAGGAATTTGACGTTCTGAAAATCATAAGCAGCAAACCTGTTGGGTAACACTACTCATGAAAACACTTTAAAAAAATATAGCAAAGATCAGGTAAATTCTAGTGAAAATGAGGCTGCTTTTGCTTATTGAAAATATCAGTTTTGTTTATCTCTTGGGTATGAGGAAATGAGCTGGACATGTTACACATTTTATACTCACTACAGTCCTATCAATTGTTTCACATGTGAGACAACTAAAGCCTAGGGAAATTAAGTTTTCAAGGCCACAAAGCTAATAAGTGTCAGAGCTAGAACTTGAATCCAGGTATCTTTGGCTCCAAAGCTTAGGCTTTTTCTTTTTCATTGGAACATGCTGAGGTTATTAGATTTAAACAAACAAACAAACAAAAAACCTCAAACACATATTTTAGTTAGGTGATTACCCAATATAATAATAGAATAATAATTCTAAAATTATATTTTATGAAGTTATAGTCGGTAAGCAAATTTAAGGCACTTAGACATGAAAATAAGCTGGTCTCCAGAAAAAGTGTTAAAATCCTTTCATAGCCTTTCCAGGCTTGCAATTTATATTTTTACCAGCAGATGGTAGTGTTGGCTTGGCTACCACAGTAAAGGTGGTTTGATTTTTGAACCTTTTCTTAATTTTCTTTTTTTAACATCTTTATTGGAATATAATTGCTTTACAATGGTGTGTTAGTTTCTGCTTTATAACAAAGTGAATCAGCTATACATATATCCCCATATCTCTTCCCTCTTGCATCTCCCTCCTCTCACCCTCCCTATCCCACCCCTTTAGGTGGTCACAAAGCGCCTACCTCATCTCCCTGTGCTGTGCAGCTGTTTCCCACTAGCTACCTATTTTACATTTGGTAGTGTATATATGTCCATGCCACGCTCTCATTTTGTCGCAGCTTACCCTTCCCCCTCCCCGTGTTCTCAAGTCCATTCTCTAGTAGGTCTGCGTCTTTATTCCCATCCAGCCCCTAGGTTCTTCATAACCTTTTTTTTTTTTTTTAGATTCCATATACATGTGTTAGCATATGGTATTTGTTTTTCTCTTTCTGACTTACTCTGTATGACAGACTCTAGGTCCATCCACCTCACTACAAATAACTCAATTTAGTTTCCTTTTATGGCTGAGTAATATTCCATTGTATATATGTGCCACATCTTCTTTATCCATTCATCCGATGATGAACACTTAGGTTGCTTCCATGTCCTGGCTTTTGTTAATAGAGCTGCAATGAACATTTTGGTACATGACTCTTTTTGAATTATGGTTTTCTCAGGATATATGCCCAGTAGTGGGATTGCTGGGTCATATGGTAGTTCTATTTTTAGTTTTTTAAGGAACCTCCATAATGTTTCCATGGTGGCTGCATCAATTCACATTCCCACCAACAGTGCAAGAGGTGAACGTTTTCTTGATGGAGGATTCTTTCTGGCTCTTTGGTAAAAATTACATTTTCATTTATTCATTTCCTATCCTTTTAGTAATTTTGCCAGAATTCTTTTCTCATGCAGATCATTGGAAATATTTCCAGTTGGAAGTGACACTATTCAGTAACTAACAAGAATTATTTGGCAAATGCAGCAGAACGGTTTTCACTATGCTGACTTTACCCGGTTAGAAATACGATGGCACATATTTCTGATTTCATGGATTTTGTCTCCAGATATTGACCAAGAGTGAATTTTTCATATTATTCTATATTTTATTTTAAAATACCAAAAAGCTATTTAAATTATCTTTCATAAAAAGAATTTGATCCTTAAAAAGCATAGAAAAAAACCCCCAAAATAATAAATTTCAAAATTTTGTTCAGATTGTCTTTCCATGGGTAAGCATGAATTCTGTACATCCTGAAATTATTAACATTCTTTTACTGTTAGGCTGGCATTTCATCCCATCAGTATCTGTAAGACCTTCTCCAAATCGAATTAAAAAGAACAAGTCTGAGATGAGAACATAAATAATATGCTCTCATACTTTATACTTGCTATTAAAAGGAGATATCAGTTGTGTTTATAATGCTCAAACGCTTTTTGGCTAGCCAAGAAATGCATTATGTTATATGTAGTTTTTTTACAAAACTGCCTCTTAAGGTTTTCTTTTTAAGCCAATAGGGGCTTTAGTATGCAGTTTTGTGACTGAAGTTACTCTCCTCAAAAGTAAAGCAATTAGGGCTTCCCTGGTGGCGCAGTGGTTGGGGAGTCCGCCTGCCGATGCAGAGGACACGGGTTCGTGAGTCGGTCCGGGAAGATCCTATATGTCGTGGAGCGGCTGGTCCCGTGAGCCATGGCCGCTGAGCCTGCGCGTCCGGAGCCTGTGCTCCGCAACGGGAGAGGCCACAACAGTCAGAGGCCTAAGTACCAAAAAAAAAAAAAAAAAAAAAAAAAAGTAAAGCAATTAAAGGTTTAAACGAAAAGTCAGAACATTCAGCTTCCAGAAACGTTTATTGACAGTTTACTTAATGCCAGGAACCCTAAAAATTGGGGGTTGGGGTGGAATGAGAAAGAGAAAGAGATTGAGAGAGAGGCCATCTGTCTGTATTCCTTAGGGGCTTGTGGACTTTAGTAAATAGAACTGTATTTAATCAATTATATTAAAATACAGTTCAATGTTATTACCAGGCATTTTTTGTAGAGGAGATTGATGTCAAGCATAACACAGATAACATGGAAGTAGAGCCCCTCCCCTCTCACCCGCCATTCGCAAGCCGGTGCTTACAGTTAATAAATATATGGAAGTGTAATATGGTGTTACAAATTGTTACCAGAACACACAATGGGAGCGACACAACAAGTCATGCAGGGCAGTGACAGCTGTGTTAGTGATTCAGAAGGTGATGGATTGATGTAACGTTACAAAGCAATGCCTGATCACAAATGATTTGCACTGCTCTGTGCCCCAACTGGTTCAGTCAGAGCTGTCTCCATAAAGGAACATACATTTCAAAGCCCTGATTATGCATCCTAACCTCATTTTCCACAGGTGATAGTGCTTTTTGCTTTTCAGAGTAGACAGAGACTATTAAATAGGACTGTTCTCAGCTTCTGTTTACATCTCGTTACACCCTGTTTACAAATTAACGTTTATCTTTCATTCCATTTCAGTGGAAAAGAGGTCGTTTTTAAGTTATCTACCAACCTAGTCCCTTCATTCTATTCTGAAGGCCCCCTGATCTTCTTAGGACATTGCTCAATTTTCCTCTGTTCTGTGGAATATATTAATCTCTCTCTGTTCCATTTCTTTCACATCTAAAGAGTTCAGAGTTTCCCCTTCTGTAGGACATTATCTTTCTCCCTCCTGCTTTCCAAATGTCCAAGTCCAGCCCTGATCAGCCATTAAATATTTAGGGTTTTGGTGGACACCTCTCGGGCTAAATCACAGGCATCATAAACTCAATTTGTCAGCTGCTGAACTCACCATCTGCCCTGCCCCTCCCTCTTTTCTTACCTCTCTCTTTTCTCTATTTTGATTGATGACTGGATCCAGCTGAATCCCAGACACCTGCCTTTGCATTGTAAACCTGTCAGCATCCTTTTCTAAATCCATAAACAATCCCTATCTCTACAACTGATTATAAACTAGCAACAAATAGTGCATATGACTATAATTTCAAGGAAAAAAAATAACATACAAACACAGTTTTAAATTTCTTCAATAAATATGTATTGGGTCATACTATGTGAAAGTAGAATAAACAAAATGCCATGTCTACATCTAGAGTAAATTTTTATTTCTTCATTATCTATATGTATTGTCAAGAGACAATTGAATTTTAAACAATCAAGAACGATAATACTAAATTTAATTTCTTGGCTTAATTTTTATTTTCAAACATTATTTCATGAATGTATGATAATTTAATAATCTGAAATATGAATTACTTGATGATATAAACTGTCAGTGGAAATGCTTATTCTCTTAAATTCTTATTTCCCAGCTCCACAGTACTCAGCTGATTGGCCAGAGGTGGGAAAAAACTATGAAATAAAATCAATGATTTTGAATATTTTTTTAATAATTTTATCAGGCATTAGGGTATCAAAGCAAAAATTGCTCTAGCAAAGTTAAACAGGAAAGGAAGACTTTATTCAAGATTGTTGCAATAGGGGAGAGACAGACAAATACCAAATTCAGTCTGAACTCAGCTCTGCAGAAAGAAAAGGTGGTGTGGTTTGTAAGAGGTGGGGTGAGGGGAAGATATAGGCCACCTGTGTTTGCCAATGGGCTTTATTTAACCCAAGGAAAAGTAAACTTTCTCTTCATGAGTGAGATAGTTTTACAACTCAGAGCAAGGAGCCCACTGAAGTTAATCTCCTATCCTTACACAGAAATGGGTGAGGGAGGGATGAATAGGGATGTTATCTTCCTTGATAATGCATTTCAAAGGAAAGGCTCCTAAATCCTCGAAAAAGACATCCCTAGGTTGTAAAATAGGCAAGAACCTTTTTAAAAAGTTTACATCTCAAAGGGGCAGAGAAAATGTACGCTCACCAGTTTTCTAAAAGTAAATATTCTAAGAAAAGGGAAATCAGGGCCTGGAGTCAGGAAGAAGTTTTTTTAAGATCAGTCAAGCAGAGGGAAATGCTGAGGATGTATTTGTCAAAAGGATACAGATTCTTTGACTTCATTTCAATCTTCCTTAAATCCTCTCTGAGCACATTTTATATAGCATATTTTTATAGTTGCTTGGTATTTCATTTTGGACTTAGGGACTCTGTAATAGAGTAGCCCTTCATACATTTTAGTCTGACTTAACCTTTTAGTTTTTAATTAAACAATACATCTGTCGATGGATTTGTGTTTTTACTCAAAGAGTGTAACAGAGCAGTTAGCTGCTAGGAACTGAAAAAAATAGGACCAATGTCTGCTGAGGACACTGTGGCTTATTTTGACTCTTTAAAGTTCTGATATAAGAAGAATACACATAAAAGACTGCTGTGAACAGAGCAGGCACAGATAACACAGGCTCAGACACACTAAGCTAATTACTTACAGTAAGTGGTTTGAATGTGCGCCAGTAAGAGACTGGGGAGTAAGCATATTAAAGCCCCTTATAGTAGAAGACATGAAATGAGACAAAAGAAATGAGGGATGAAAATGTAACACATGGAAGGAAAGTCACATAGGAGATTAAGAAAATTACATTGCTATCGTGTTTCATTCCAGTTGAAGTGAATGACCTTGGTTGGCAATAGTTCATGAATCCAGTATTATAAGAGAACACAGACACATCAGTGGTATACAGGTTAGTCTTTTTTTTTGGTCTTTCTCTGTTTCTTTCCTTTTCCTTTTTTTTCTTTAATGCTTAGATAATTAATTACATTGCAGGTTTACAATCTGTACACATGAAACCTTAAAGCACTAGGCTATGCTTATCCAGGTGAAGACAGACTTTTCCAATGTTATATCCTCTTCACCAATCAAAACACTGCTGGATTTACACATTAATAACTGTTTAATTGATGAAATAATGCGTTGTCAGGGCTTTTTCTCAATTTTCAGTGAATTGTTAGGCCCAAGAAGTCTGGCCCTCTGTCGGGTGGATGTCTCCATTTTGGTGGAAAGTAATTTTTTCATTAATTCATTCTCATGCATATATAAATGTGAATAATATGCTTTATTATTCCTATGACAAGATAGCAGTGGGACTTCCCTGATGGTCCAGTGGTTAGGACTCTGTGCTTCCACTGCAGGGGGCACAGGTTCCATCCCTGGTCAGGGAACTAAGATCCTGTATGCCTATGCTACACGCACAGTGTGGCCAAAAAAAAAAAAAGGATATATATATAAAGAATTCATTTTAAAAAAAGGAAAAGAAAAAAAGATAGCAGTGGATCCTGTCATTAGTGAGGGGAAATAAAACTTAAATTTGGTGCCATCTCTGATCTGTCCTAGATAAAGAAATTAAGATTGTCTTAGAATTATTCCCATTTTAATGAATATGGACTTAACTCTCAGAGAGTGGGAGGGAGCAAATATCTTCCTTTCTATCATTTAAATTATGAGGAAAAGAGGCATAGACTGAGGTGAGTTTACTGTACTCCTGTATTACACAGTAATTTTGCAGAGATTAGGTACTGATCCAGAGGTTCCCAAACTTTCTTAGTTCACAACAAACTTAGCATCTCAGTAATTTTTTTCATGGCACATCTAGACCCAAAGAAACAGCTAACAACTGTGTTTATTAACTAGATAGGAAGATAGGTCCAAAATTTAATAACTATTTATTTCCTAAAAGTTTAATACTTATTTGAAAAACACAACACACATAAATTTAAAGAACAATTATATTTTTATTTCATTCTTCAGTAATCACAATTACTAATGTGTGCACCTGTTGGACACTGCATACCTTCTCAAAGCTTGGAATTGGATTGGACACTGTCATCCTTGTTTCCTTTCCTACACTGATATTCACAGGTACTTGCTTTTATTATCATAGTGATTGCTGAAAACCCATCTTTGCAAATAACATCATCTAAAGGAATATAGTACAATCAAATATTAAGACTTTGAATTTCTCAAGCTGGCAGCTTGTACAGAGTACAACAGATACTGAGTAGTGCTGTTTTCTTAAAAACTTTAAATATCCCACTGGGCCTTTGTGAGTTTGCTGTGGCATACTGGGATGTAAAGAGCAAATACAAATTAAAAATTAGATGCTTAATTCTCCCTGTGGGAATAAGGAAAGAGACTTCTTTTCCCTCCCTTTTCTAAGAGCATTTAATCTTTAGAAAACTTGTACTTGTAGCTTCCTTCTGTCTTCTCCTGTAGGGAGGAGATTTTTAATTATATTTCTCTAAGATCTTGGGCTTAGTTTCAGAATATGATCCTAGATGCAAAGGTTGTAGTCTTCCATGTTTTTACCTGGTTCAAATATTACAAACAAGTTATGATTATCATAGATTTATACTTATAGACATTTTCACTTTTTTATATGTTGAAGAGATCATTTGTATCCCATAACATTACCACAACCTTCTACAAGTTAGAAGGCAGATATCACACTCCTTTTTAAAAACTGATTTTAGAGACAAAGAAGAATCTAACAAGGATTATGTGAGTTGCCAGGAAAAGGACAAGGTTAGTATCTAGAATGGGTATGACAGCTATTCTTTTACATTATTTTAAAAAACTCATTGTATATGGTTTGCCTGAGAGTCTAATTCAGCAACCAAATTTCAGTATCTCATCACACTTTCCACAACTTCACGAAAGAAGGGTTTTTTTTAAAAAAATGACTAACACATGTACCGCAATGTTCATTGCAGCTCTATTTACAATAGCCAGGACATGGAAACAACCTAAGTGTCCATCAACAGATGAATGGATAAAGAAGATGTGGCACATATATACAATGGAATATTAGTCAGCCATAAAAAGAAACGAAATTGAGTTATTTGTAGTGAGGTGGATGGACCTACAGTCTGTCATACAGAGTGAAGTAAGTCAGAAAGAGAAAAACAAATACCGTATGCTAACACATATATATGGAATCTTAAAAAAAAAGTGGTTCTGGAGAACCTAGGGGCAGGACAGGAATAAAGACACAGATGTAGAGAATGGACTTGAGGATACGGAGAGGGAAGGGTAACTTGGAATGAAGTGAGAGAGTGGCATGGATATATATACACTACCAAATGTAAAATAGATAGCTAGTGGGAAGCAGCCACATGGCACAGGGAGATCAGCTCGGTGCTTTGTGACCGCCTGGAGGGATGGGATAGGGAGGGTGGGAGGGAGACGCAAGAGGGAGGAGATACAGGAATATATGTATATGTATAACTGATTCACTTTGTTATACAGCAGAAACTAACACACCATTGTAAAGCAATCATACTCCAATAAAGATGTTAGATAAATAAATAAATAAAGCTCTAAGCCAGCCAGGAAAAAAAAAAAAAAAGACTAACAAAGAAGAAATATGCTTAAATTATGAGAAAAAAAATCTTGCGTGTTAAAATTTGTAAGACATTAGAAATCACATTCAAGTAAGGTCCTGGAACTTTTCTTTCAGGAGACTATGCTTTATTGATATTTTCTGTTCTGGTTTAAATTATAACATTTTTATATGGCTATAGACACAAATCAAATAATCTTTCCATCCCTTCACCATTCTTTTCTCGATTTTCCCACCCCTCACAATCTAACTCCCCTAATTAATTAGTGTAATAGGGCATAGGCTTTCTAATTTTTTCCTACATGTAGGTACACACACACACACACATTCACAAGGGTTTTCTTATTTATTTGTCTATTTAATTTTATAAAACTGTAAAACGAGTCTTGCACTATTTCTCCCCCCTTTCATTTACTATATCATGGGCAACGTCAGTACCTCTCTAGATAGATCTAACCTAGTTTTTAAACAACCTCATAGATTTCTAATGTATGACTATCATGATTAATTTACTCTTTCTTTCCATATTATGAAAAATAATATGACAGGCCAATATCTTTAAATGGATTTGAATGCAGTAGAAGTTGCATCAGACATAGGAGATAAATTTGATGAGTCTATCAGTTACCAAGAGAGAAACAATTGTGGTATGCAATACAGCCTTTCTGGTAGACGTGGTACTTATGTGGTACTTAAAGTACCATATTTGGTAGATGTGGTACTTTATGTAGGACATAAAGTGATTTTAGAACATAAAAATGAAAGAAATCAAAAGAAAATTAAAAGTTTTCTTTGCCAATATTTTTGAAACCATGTCATCCAACTTCATAGACCTGAGATTGAAATCTTAGAAAAATTCCTAAGGAATAACAAATTTTGAGCAGAACCTTAAGGGGACAAGATTATATTGGAATAAAGACTAAATAGTGGCATTAAAAATCATCCAGTAGTAATCACGGAAGAACATACTAATTTTTAAAAAGCATGAAAGATACTCTCCCTTGCAGGACAGTTTGCCAAAAACTGACCACAGAGCATTTTAAAAAACATAACACAGGTGGAGCCCCATAATGATTTTACTTACATACATCATGAAGTGATTATCACAAAAAGTTTAGTGAGCATCCATCATCTCATAGAAACAGAAATAAAGAAATAGGAAAAAAGTTTTCGTGTTAAGAACTCTTAGAATTCACTCTCTTAACAACATTCACATGTAACAGTTGTGTTAATTATATTTATCGTGTTGTACATTACATCCCCAGTACTTATTTATCTTATAACTGGAATTTTGTACCTTTTGACCACAATCCCCCTCCCCTAACCCCATGCCTTTGGTAACCACAAATCTGATATCTTTTTCTGAGTTTGTTTGCCTGTTTGTTTTTGAAGTATAATTGCCCTACAACACTGTGTTCGTTCCTGTTACACAAAGTGGTTTGGTATTTCTGTACATTTCAAAATGATCACCATGATAAGTCTAGTTATCATCCGTCACCATATAAAGATATTACATAGCTACTGACTATTCCCCAACTGTACATTTCCTACCCATGACTCATTTATTTTGTCACTGGAAGTTTGTACCTCTTAATCTCCCTCATCTATTTCTCTCCTCCTCCCAGCTTCCTCCCCTCTGGCAGCCTCCTGTTTGTTCTCTGTATCTATGACTCTGTTTCTGTTTTGTTATGTTTGTTCATTTGTTTTGTTTTTTAGATTCCACATATAACTGAAATCATACAGTTTCTGTCTTTCTCTGACATTTCACAAAAACTCTTGTTTTCATTTAGCTTTCAGCACTATTTGACCTTTCAAACTCTGTGTATATATTATGTATACAAAGATTAAAGTTAAAAACCTCTTGATTCATACAAGAAAACAGATTGTTTTTGAAAAAACGTTGACCTACAAAGAGTTTTGTGGGTTTTTCAGTGGAATGTCTAAAATTTTCCTTCAGTGCAATTGCCTAAACTTTGATAGAACTTTCATACTCTGTCTTCTCATTCTGCTTCTCCTATGTGTTTATGAAAAAGATGCACAGAGACTGATGGATCTCAAAGTAAAACACACAGTTTGAAGATTTTCTGAAATTTGTTATTTGTCTAAAAATTTGGAATAGATACATTATGTCTGCATAGGATGCCAGAATAATCAGCTAAAAAGGGAAGAATTTAGTCAGTCAAGGGAATGCAAAAAGGCTTTTGACTCTTTGCCAAGTTTTTTCCATCTTGTATAGATACAAATTCAGTGCTTTCTAGCATTTATGCTACTGAGTTTTAAATGCATTTGCTATGGAATGGTTAAATAGACCTCCAAACTTTTGCGCGCACATACACACACACGTACGCACACCCACTTTTTTTCTTTCCCTCATAGAATTCAAATCCTGAGTTTTAAAAAATTTCTTGACCACAGTAATAGAAATACATGGAAATAGAATACTTCATTTTTATGCTCAGAAGCATAACCTGAAATTTATTTGATTGAATACTGACAGCTTATGGCAGGAAAATAATCAGGAGTTGGTGAGAAAGGCAAGTTTTGTGATTTTTTCACATGGGATACATTTTAGCTCAATGTGTGCATTAAAGTTATGTGTTCCACCACTTTGTTAATTTAAAAAGTGTGTAAGTAACATTAAAATTGAAAATCAAAGTAATCATTTTTCTTCGTTACTGATAAGCAGCCTTAAGCTCTAAGGCTGAGAAAATGAGAATCTACTAAAATCATCACTGAATTCACGTAATATCTAGATATCAGAAGATTTATCATTAAACTAATAAAAAGAAAACTGTTCATTATGCTTCTAAGAGACTATCATGTGAGATAATAAGCCTAAAGAATCTCCCCAAAAGGACCTCATAGTCTTTTTTCTCTTTCCTCCTGCTGGTACATTTCTGACATGCTTTGATTGCATCATATTTTCTCTAGTCACAGAAATGCGAGGCATCTGGACTTGAAGTTTGATCCTGATCAAGAGAGCAACCCTTGCAATCCCAACAGTGGCCGACTTTGCAGTGGCAATGTTATTACAGGTTATTTTTGAAGAAGGAACAATTGGAACAGCATTTTTATTAAAGACAGGGGAAAGTCATTTGGACCAAATGACTGTTACTCTGGGGTATGTGATAATGAATACAATAACGAAGTTTACAAACTAGCTTTCAACAAAATAATTATTTTCAATCACTTGGAATTAACTAAAATAAAACCTAGTTTTGACATAACTTTTTCACATTTGTTCTAAGGCTTTCCAGAGGGTATTTTTTCTGAAAGTTGAAGAAATATTTCTTCAGCAATCTTTGAAAACTCAAGTCTCAGGAAACAATGTCTACTTTTGTAAAAATTAGTCCGCACATTTCCTCTTATAGCCAATCCTATGCATCAGTGATGGATGAAAGTTAATATTGCAAAACCAAATATTCCATAAACTTTTGTCACATCTCCAAATTAATATTAGAAGCAAATTATCTTGGATAAAAAATTCTAATATAGCAAAACTGGCATAATACTATTATGTTTTATGCCAATAGTTTTATGCCAATAAAACCCAATTCATTAATATCTGGTTCCTCCTCAACCTTTAAGCTTGTTCTTTTTTAAGGGGCAGCTCTTTTTGTCTCCTAGATGCCAATTTTTCTCCTGTTCCTAGCCTTTTTTTTTTTTTTGGCTGCACCACGCAGCTTATGGGATTTTAGTTCCCCGACCAGGGATTGAACCTGGGTCCTGGGCAGTGAAAGCGTGGAGTCCTAACCACTGGACCGCCAGGGAGTTCCCCCCAGCCTGTCTTCTTGTTTATGCTGTATAATACCCAAATCAGTTCTCAAGTCCCAGACACACGTTTTCGATTGTTTCATTAGCATCACAAACCCAGTGCTACCAAAACTGGGTTTAGAGTCTACACACTGCTCTTTTTCTGACTATACTTATTCTATTACTTGCCTCAAGTCACACAAGTTCAAACCATCCTAAGTACTTCGGACTCTACCATCCTTACCAGAATACTGTCAGTGCCCAGCCACCTCCCTCAGCCTACCCCGAGGAGCTTACACACAGTCTGTTGTCTTACTTGCTGGCATCCTGAGGGAATTCTCTGGTCACGGAAGCAGGTTTGACCCAGGTATGGAGCAGGATGGAAGTGCCAGGAAGTTGATTGCTTATAATTTAAACTAAAATGTGTAAAATATACAGACTTTTGAAAATCCTGAAGTTAGTCACCTAAAGAAGTTTTTCTCCGATTTTGCAGACTATGTAATCACAATTTTATATACTCAGCTACTGATTTATGGAAATATTAGAGAGAAATTTGCAAAACATTTGTCAGGAAATGAAAAGAAATGTCAAAGTGTCCTCATAGTGCTAGCATAAAACATGCATTTCTTTGATCATACTGTTCATTCTTTTAAAGAAGATGTGAAAATCCCTGCCTTAAACCATAAAAATTACATTTCTTGTCACAGAGATCTAGTGAATGGGTCCCCTATCCACCTACTTCCCATACCAGGGCATTGTCTGCCAGTGATTTTGTTCCACGGCATATTTATTATGAGCTTGCTATTTTCTGTACAGCTTATCCATGACCTGTTAGTAATCTTTCCCTAAGCAATAAAGCAAGGTCATGACTAGAATGATGATGGAGCACCATGCACTGAGAGAAGGGAAGCATGGTGGAACTTGATGCAGGTGCCTTACACAGTCTTCTAGCCCAGGTGACTTTGAGTCTTCCTGAACTGAAAGAACACTGCTGTTGCTGGCCAGTCAGTGCTGAAACAGTTCTGGGTTCCTGGTGGAAAGTCTCCCCATGGCCCAGACAGGAAGTATGTAAGGGACCCCTCATAAATCATTGTCAGGGACAGAATGCTAGTATGTGCCAAGTTTATTGGTCATGTTTTAAGTTCTGCAACTGACCCAGTCGTGAATGTGCCTCAGAAATTTAGGGCAGAGAACGCGTCATATATTTCTTTGCATGCATTCAAATCACTTGTCTCATAGTTGCTACTTAATGAATCAGTAAAGTTTAGAAAAATTCAGAACCTGTACGTTCCTGAAACCAATCCAAGTGTCTTCACGTATATTAACTCCTTTAGTCCACAGAACCTTTTGAGATGGTTTTTTCTTTTTTCTTTTTTTTTGCGGTACGCGGGCCTCTCACTGTTGTGGCTTCTCCCGTTGCAGAGCACAGGTTCCAGACGCGCAGGCTCAGCGGCCATGGCTCACGGGTCCAGCCGCTCCGCGGCATGTGGGATCATCCCGGACCGGGGCACGAACCCGTGTCCCCTGCATCGGCAGGCGGACTCTCAACCACTGCGCCACCAGGGAAGCCCCTGAGATGGGTTTAATAAATGAAGAAACAGAGATTTGAGAAGGTTAAATGACTATTATCCAAACTAACCACTATAAAATGAATGAATGAATACACTTTACAGCTGTGTCGGCACAGTAACATGAAGACCTCACTTTCTCTTCCCTGCACACAACACACATGAAAGGTATCTTTTATGGGGCAGCCTTAAATCCAGTAAATAATTGTTCTGAACAGCTCTGTAACTAAGCATAGTTCAGGAAATGAGTTTCAATACTTAGAACTAGTAGCACCCATCATAAAATTTACTGCATACTAACAGAAACCCTGGGTAAGTAGAAGACCATAGGAAATTATTTAGGTTATTTCACAACATTTGACATTTTTTTCCTGATAAACTGAAAGAAACAGCAACATGAGGTACATCGATTGTAATCACTATTTACCTTTTATAACTTTCACTTCTCTTCACAAAATTAATCCAAAATGAAGTTGTGTTACATCAAAGATAACTAACCCAGCCGTTGCCACACACAGGGAGTTTAGAATGGAAATAGGGGGGGGGACCTTGAAGATGGCGGAAGAGTAAGACGCGGAGATCGCCTTCCTCCCCACGGATACACCAGAAATACATCCACACGTGGAACAACTCCTACAGAACTCCTACTGAAGGCTGGCAGAAGACCTCAGACCTCCCAAAAGGCAAGAAACTCCCCACGTAACTGGGTAGGGCAAAAGAAAAAACAGAGACAAAAGAATAAGGACGGCACCTGCACCAGTGGGAGGGAGCTGTGAAGGAGGAAAAGTTTCCACACACTAGGAAGCCCCTCCGCGGGCGGAGACTGCGGGAGGCAGAGGGGGGAGTTTCGGGACTGCGGAGTAGTGCACAGCGACGGGTGCGGAGGGCAAAGCGGGGAGATTCCTGCACAGACGATCGGTGCCGACCAGCACTCACCAACCCGAGAGGCTTAGCTGCTCACCCACCGGGGCGGGCGGGGCTGCGAGCTGAGGCTCGGGTTTTGGTTTTGGACGGAGCTCAGGGAGAGGACTGGGGTTGGCGGCTTGAACATAGCCTGAAGGGGTTAGTGCACCACGACTAGCCGGGAGGGAGTTCGGGGAAAAGCCTGCACCGGCCGAAGAGGCAAGAGACTTTTTCTTCCCTCTTTGTTTCCTGGTGCGCGAGGAGAGGGGTTTAAGAGCGCTGCTTAAAGGAACTCCAGAGACGGGCGCGAGCCGCGGCTAAAAGCGCGAACCCCAGAGACGGGCGCGAGCCGCGGCTGAGGGCGCGAGCCCCCGAGACGGGCGCGAGCCGCGGCTGCGGCTGAAAGCGCAAACCCCAGAGACGGGCGCGAGCCGCGGCTAAAACCGCGGAGCCCAGAGACGGGCGGGAGACGCTAAGGCTGCTGCTGCCGCCACCAAGGGGCCTGTGTGCGAGCACAGGTCACTCTCCACACCCCTCTTCCGCGGAGCCTGTGCAGCCCGCCACTGCCAGGTTCCCGGGATCCAGGGACAACTTCCCCGGGACAGCGCACGGCGGGCCTCAGGCTGGTGCAACGTCACGCCGGCCTCTGCCGCAACGTCACGCTGCCTCTGCCACCGCAGGCCGGCCCCGCACGCAGTGCCCCTCCTTCCGCCATCCCCCAACCCCCGGCCTGAGTGAGCCGGAGGCCCCGAATCAGCGGCTCCTTTAACCCCGTCCTGTCTGAGCGAAAAAACAGACGCCCTCCAGCGACCTACACGCAGAGGCAGGGCCAAATCCAAAGCTGAGCTCCTGTGAGCTGTGAGAACAAAGAAGAGAAAGGGAAATCTCTCCCAGCAGCCACAGAAGCAGCGGATTAAAGCTCCACAATCAACTTGATATACCCTGCATCTGTGGAATACCTGAATAGACAAGGAATGATCCCAAATTGAAGAGGTGGAATTTAGGAGCGAGATCTATGATTTTTTTTCCCTTTTCCTCTTTTGGTGAATGTGTACGTGTATGCTTCTGTGTGACATCTAGTCTGTATACTCTAGCTTCCACCATTTGTCCTAGGGCTCTATCCGTCCATGACTATTTTTTAAAAATTCCTTTTCTTAATAATTAAGTTTAATTGTAATAACTTTATTATACTTTACCTTCGTTCTTTCTTTCTTTCCTTCCTTCCCTCCCTCCTTTAGACAACGAATCACCCCAAATTGAGGAGGTGGTCTCAGGGAGCAGGATTTATGATTTTTCCCCCTTTACCTCTTTTTGTGAAGGTGTATGTGTATGCTTCTGTGTAAGATTTTCTCTGTATAGCTTTGCTTCCAACATTTGTCCTAAGGTTCTATCCATCCCTTTTTTTTTTCTAAATATTTTTTAACTCAATAACTATATTATACTTTATTTTATTTTTACTGTATCATCTTTCTTTCTGTCTTTTTTTCCCTTCTTTCCCTCCTTCCTTCCTTCCTCCCTCCCTCCCTCCCTCCTTTCTTTCCTTCTTTGCTTCTTTCTTCCTTCCTTCCTTTCCTCCTTTCCCTCTTTCTTTACTCATACTTCTACTAATTCTCCCTACTTTTTCTCCCTTTTATTCTGAGCTGTGTGGATGAAAGGCTCTTGGTGCTCCAGCCAGGAGTCAGGGCTCTGCCTCTGAGGTAGGAGAGCCAACTTCAGGACACTGGTCAACAAGAGACCTCCCAGCTCCACATAATATTAAACGGTGGAAATATCCCAGAGGCCTCCATCTTAACACCAGCACCCAGCTTCACTCAACGACCAGCAAGCCACAGTGCTGGACAACCTATGCCAAACAACTAGCAAAACAGGAACACAACCCCACCCATTAGCAGAGAGGCTGCCTAAAATCATAATAAGGCCACAGACACCACAAAACACACCACCAGACGTGAACCTGCCCACTAGAGAGACAAGATCCAGCCTCATCCAGCACAACACAGGCACTAGTCCCCTCCACCAGGAAGCCTACACAACCCACTGAAACAACCTTAGCCACTGGAGACAGACATCAAAAACAACGGGAACTACGAACCTGCAGCCTGCAAAACGGAGACCCCAAACACAGTAAGCAAAATGAGAAGACAGAAAAACACACAGCAGATGAAGGAGCAAGATAAAAACCCACCAGACCTAACAAATGAAGAGGAAATAGGCAATCTACCTGAAAAAGAATTCAGAATAATGATAGTAAGGATGATCCAAAATCTTGGAAGTAGAATGGACAAAATGCAAGAAACAGTTAACAAGGACCTACAAGAACTAAAGATGAAACAAGCAACAATGAACAATGCAATAAATGAAATTAAAATCACTCTAGATAGGATCAATAGCAGAATAACTGAGGCAGAAGAACGGATAAGTGACCTGGAAGATAAAGTAGTGGAAATAACTACTGCAGAGCAGAATAAAGTAAAAAGAATGAAAAGAACTGAGGACAGTCTCAGAGACCTCTGGGACAACATGAAACGCACCAACATTCGAATTATAGGGGTTCCAGAAGAAGAAGAAAGAAAGAAAGGGACTGAGAAAATATTTGAAGAGATTATAGTTGAAAACTTCCCTAATATGGGAAAGGAAATAGTTAATCAAGTCCAGGAAGCACAGAGGGTCCCATACAGGATAAATACAAGGAGAAACACGCCAAGACACATATTAATCAAACTGTCAAAAATTAAATACAAAGAAAGCATATTAAAAGCAGCAAGGGAAAAACAACAAATAACACACAAGGGAATCCCCATAAGGTTAACAGCTGATCTCTCAGCAGAAACCCTACAAGCCAGAAGGGAGTGGCAGGACATACTGAAAGTGATGAAGGAGAATAGCCTGAAACCAAGACTACTCTACCCAGCAAGGATCTCATTCACATTTGATGGAGAAAATAAAACCTTTACAGACAAGCAAAAGCTGAGAGAGTTCAGCACCACCAAACCAGCTTTACAACAAATGCTAAAGGAACTTCTCTAGACACGAAACACAAGAGAAGGAAATGACCTATAGTAGCGAACCCAAAACAATATATAAAATGGAAATAGGAACATACATATCGATAATTACCTTAAATGTAAATGGACTAAATGCTCCCACCAAAAGACACAGATTGGCTGAATGGATACAAAAACAAGACCCTTATATATGCTGTCTACAAGAGACCCACTTCAGAACTAGAGACACATACAGACTGAAAGTAAGGGGATGGAAAAAGATATTCCATGCAAATGGAAACCAAAAGAAAGCTGGAGTAGCAATTCTCATATCAGACAAAATAGACTTTAAAATAAGGACTATTAAAAGGGACAAAGAAGGACACTACATAATGATCAAGGGATCGATCCAAGAAGAAGATATAACAATTGTAAATATTTATGCACCCAACATAGGAGCACCTCAATACATAAGGCAAATACTAACAACCATAAAAGGGGAGATCAACAGTAACACATTCATAGTAGGGGACTTTAACACCCCACTTTCACCCATGGACAGATCATCCAAAATGAAAATAAATAAGGAAACACAAGCTTTAAATGATACATTAAACAAGATGGACTTAATTGATATTTATAGGACACTCCATCCAAAAACAACAGAATACACATTTTTCTCAAGTGCTCATGGAACATTCTCCAGGATAGATCATATCTTGGGTCACAAATCAAGCCTTGGTAAATTTAAGAAAACTGAAATTGTATCAAGTATCTTTTCCGACCACAACGCCATGAGACTAGATATCAATTACAGGAAAAGATCTGTAAAAAATACAAACACATGGAGGCTAAATAATACACTACTTAATAATGAAGTGATCACTGAAGAAATCAAAGAGGAAATAAAAAAATACCTAGAAACAAATGACAATGGAGACACAACGACCCAAAACCTATGGGATGCAGCAAAAGCAGTCCTAAGGGGGAAGTTTATAGCAATACAAGCCCACCTTAAGAAGCAGGAAACATCTCGAATAAACAACCTAACCTTGCACCTCAAGCAATTAGAGAAAGAACAAAAAAACCCCAAAGCTAGCAGAAGGAAAGAAATCATAAAAATCAGATCAGAAATAAATGAAAAAGAAATGAAGGAAACAATAGCAAAGATCAATAAAACTAAAAGCTGGTTCTTTGAGAAGATAAACAAAATAGATAAACCACTAGCCAGACTCATCAAGAAAAAAAGGGAGAAGACTCAAATCAATAGAATTAGAAATGAAAAAGGAGAAGTAACAACTGACACTGCAGAAATAAAAAAAATCATGAGAGATTACTACAAGCAACTCTATGCCAATAAAATGGACAATCTGGAAGAAATGGACAAATTCTTAGAAATGCACAACCTGCCAAGACTGAATCAGGAAGAAATAGAAAATATGAACAGACCAATCACAAGCACTGAAATTGAAACTGTGATTAAAAACCTTCCAACAAACAAAAGCCCAGGACCAGATGGCTTCACAGGTGAATTCTATCAAACGTTTAGAGAAGAGCTAACACCTATCCTTCTCAAACTCTTCCAAAATATAGCAGAGGGAGGAACACTCCCAAATTCCTTCTACGAAGCCACCATCACCTTGATACCAAAACCAGACAAGGATGTCACAAAGAAAGAAAACTACAGGCCAATATCACTGATGAACATAGATGCAAAAATCCTCAACAAAATACTAGCAAACAGAATCCAACAGCACATTAAAAGGATCATACACCATGATCAAGTGGGGTTTATTCCAGGAATGCAAGGATTCTTCAATATACGCAAATCTATCAATGTGATAAACCATATTAACAAATTGAAGGAGAAAAACCATATGATCATCTCAATAGATGCAGAGAAAGCTTTCGACAAAATTCAACACCCATTTATGATAAAAACCCTCCAGAAAGTAGGCATAGAGGGAACTTTCCTAAACATAATAAAAGCCATATATGACAAGCCCACAGCAAACATCATCCTCAATGGTGAAAAACTGAAAGCATTTCCACTAAGATCAGGAACAAGACAAGGTTGCCCACTCTCACCACTCTTATTCAACATAGTTTTGGAAGTTTTAGCCACAGCAATCAGAGAAGAAAAGGAAATAAAAGGAATCCAAATCGGAAAAGAAGAAGTAAAGCTGTCACTCTTTGCAGATGACATGATACTATACATAGAGAATCCTAAAGATGCTACCAGAAAACTACTAGAGCTAATCAATGAATTTGGTAAAGTAGCAGGATACAAAATTAATGCACAGAAATCTCTGGCATTCCTATATACTAATGATGAAAAATCTGAAAGTGAAATCAAGAAAACACTCCCATTTACCATTGCAACAAAAAGAATAAAATATCTAGGAATAAACCTACCTAAGGATACGAAAGACCTGTATGCAGAAAATTATAAGACACTGATGAAAGAAATTAAAGATGATACAAATAGATGGAGAGATATACCATGTTCTTGGATGGGAAGAATCAACATTGTGAAAATGACTCTACTACCCAAAGCAATCTACAGATTCAATGCAATCCCTATCAAACTACCACTGGCATTTTTCACAGAACTAGAACAAAAAATTTCGCAATTTGTATGGAAACACAAAAGACCCCGAATAGCCAAAGCAATCTTTAGAACGAAAAAAGGAGCTGGAGGAATAAGGCTCCCTGACTTCAGACTATATTACAAAGCAACAGTAATCAAGACAGTATGGTACTGGCACAAAAACAGAAAGATAGATCAGTGGAACAGGATAGAAAGCCCAGAGATAAACCCACGCACATATGGACACCTCATCTTTGATAAAGGAGGCAGGAATGTACAGTGGAGAAAGGACAGCCTCTTCAATAAATGGTGCTGGGAAAACTGGACAGGTACATGTAAAAGTATGAGATTAGATCACTCCCTAACACCATACACAAAAATAAGCTCAAAATGGATTAAAGACCTAAATGTAAGGCCAGAAACTATCAAACTCTTAGAAGAAAACATAGGAAGAACACTCTATGACATAAATCACAGCAAGATCCTTTCTGACCCACCTCCTAGAGTAATGGAAATAAAAACAAAAATAAACAAATGGGACCTAATGAAACTTCAAAGCTTTTGCACAGCAAAGGAAACGATAACCAAGACCAAAAGACAACCCTCAGAATGGGAGAAAACATTTGCAAATGAAGCAACTGACAAAGGATTAATCTCCAAAATTTACAAGCAGCTCATGCAGCTCAATAACAAAAAAACAAACAACCCCATCCAAAAATGGGCAGAAGACCTAAATAGACATTTCTCCAAAGATATACAGAATGCCAACAAACACATGAAAGAATGCTCAACATCATTAATCATTAGAGAAATGCAAATCAAAACTACAATGAGATATCATCTCACACCAGTCAGAATGGCCATCATCAAAAAATCTAGAAACAATAAATGCTGGAGAGGGTGTGGAGAAAAGGGGACACTCTTGCACTGCTGGTGGGAATGTGAATTGGTTCAGCCACTGTGGAGAACAGTATGGAGGTTCCTTAAAAAACTACAAATAGAATTACCATATGACCCAGCAATCCCACTACTTGGCATATACCCTGAGAAAACCAAAATTCAAAGAGAGTCATGTACCAAAATGTTCATTGCAGCTCTATTTACAATAGCCAGGACATGGAAACAACCTAAGCGCCCATCATCGGATGAATGGATAAAGAAGATGTGGCACATATACACAATGGAATATTACTCAGCCTTAAAAAGAAATGAAATTGAGCTATTTGTAATGAGATGGATAGACCTAGAATCTGTCATACAGAGTGAAGTAAGTCAGAAAGAAAAAGACAAATACCGTATGCTAACACATATATATGGAATTTAAGGGAAAAAAATGTCATGAAGAACCTAGGGGTAAGATAGGAATAAAGACGCAGACCTACTGGAGAACGGACTTAAGGATATGGGGAGGGGGAAGGGTGAGTTTTGACAGGGCGAGAGAGAGTCATGGACATATACACACTAACAAACGTAGTAAGGTAGATAGCTGGGGGGAAGCAGCCGCAAGGCACAGGGATATTAGCTCGGTGCTTTGTGACAGCCTGGAAGGGTGGGATGGGGAGAGTGGGAGGGAGGGAGACGCAAGAGGGAAGACATATGGGAACATATGTATATGTATAGCTGATTCACTTTGTTGTAAAGCAGAAACTAACACACCATTGTAAAGCAATTATACCCCAATAAAGATGTTAAAAAAAAAAAAAAAAAAAAAAAAAAAAAAAAGGAAATAGGAATGCTGCTTTCTCTGCCAGAAGCCTTTTCATCTTCCCCTAATCTCCAAGTGACCTTTTCCCTACCCTCTCAATCCATTCTCTTGGCTTTTATTGCTTCATATGACAAATGTGAAGGGCTGGAAAATGTTGAAAATTCTTAGAGGTACTCTGCAGGACTGTTGTCTTCTCAGAGAGAAGAAAATTCCATTACTTTGACTTCTTTTTCCTTCTCGTTATACTACTTAGGTTTACTTCTCATTATACTACTTCCCGATATTGAGGGTTGTAGCCCTCTGGAAGATCTGGCTCTTTCTCTCCCTACCTCATCACACTTAAAATAGTCTCTTTATGAGACTAACATTTTTCAAAGGAAAGAGGAAAGGCTTGGCTTCAACAAGATTTTGTCTTCCTACCCTGCAAAACTCTCTTAGCAAGAAAATACTAAAGATCTGGCTACAGCCTTGAAATTGGAGAAGCATCTGTTTTTCCTTATCCCTGAAAGCAAAATTGCTTGAAAATTCCAAATTTAAAACTTGAAAAGAAAAGTCTGATGATTTGTCTTTCATTTCTCATGATTAGACACATTATCCTCTGTGGAATTATGTAGTTAAGAGGAATAAATATGAGGAAATGGAGATCTTGATTAAGGGTACTCTTTTATTTTTAATTAGCTATGCCCTTAAATAAAAGGAATTCTTTTTTTTATTTTAATTTTTTATTTTTGGCTGCATTGGGTCTTCATTGCTGCATGCAGACTTTCTCTAGTTGCGGCGAGCAGGGGCTACTCTTCGTTGCAGTGCACGGGCTTCTCATTGCGGTGCCTTCTCTTGTTGTGAAGCACGGGGTCTAGGTTTGCAGGCTTCAGTAGGTGCAGCACACAGGTTCAGTAGTTGTGGCTCGCAGGCTGTAGAGCACAGGCTCAGTAGTTGTGGTGCACGGGCTTAGTTGCTCTGCTGCATGTGGGATCTTCCCAGACCAGGGATCAAACCTATGTCCTCTGCATTGGCAGGTGGGTACTTAACCACTTGTGCCACCAGGGAAGTCCCTAAAAGGAATTCTTAAATGCAGTCATCATTCTTGATTTAATGGTGAGATTTAAAGGATTTGTTAAGAGTAGCCATAGATCAGAACCTAGATGCTTGCATGCCACTCACCCTTCAATTAGGCTGAAATTATGAGAAGAGATATGGATTTATATAACTAAATGTGGTATTAGCATAACAATATAGTATAAATTTTTGTTTGTAATAATAATTACCATAATAATACGGTATTTATTTTTTGTTTTGAATATTTAGTCCTGTTCTTTCATATACTGTTAGTTACGTGTAAGTTTAGGGATCCAGGGATCTGTTACTTTTATTTTTCATAATATTCTGATGGCTTAGAAAAATCAAGTCAAATCTCTGCTTTCAGGAATGAGCCGTCTCTTCTGTGGCCAAAAAAAAAAAAAAAAAAAAAAAAATTCAATAAGTAAATAAATAGCAGGGGTCTTTGCAAAAAGTTTATTATAGTCATAAAATTACAGGACATGGGGTTTCTGGGAAGTTCTTGACATCATTGACTAAGCCTTTAAAGGTACATCTTAATAGAGAAACTTTAGAAATAATGAAAAAATAAAACAAAATTCTAGCTCTAAAGCATTGCCATACTTCCAGTTTCTTGTTGCTTATCTCTGTCATTGATATTTTACAAGTCATCTGGGAAAATGGATCTTAATTTCTATCTTCAGTTATAATATTTTAGAAACTGGCCCATCGATGAATAATTAAAGAAAGATTGCCTTTAGAATGATATGAATCAGCTTTGTATTTTCTTCCATAACATCACAATGGTACAAAGATGACATGGGAGAGCCATCAGGAGTGAGGACCAGACTCGCTTAATCTAAAGCAAAGGCCAAGTGCCTTCTTAGTGCAGCAGGCAGTACGTCAGTGTCATAAAAGCAAGGCCAAGCCTGCTGAGAAATGGAAAAGCTACTTTCACCAAATCAAACTTTGGCTTACATTGTATCATCTAGCTTTGATTAGAGTCATGTACTTTAAAAATCCTTTTGATCTTCCCTAGTATTCCTAAGTTTGCATTTTATCATTTGAAATTTAGAATGGAGAAGCTAGTATTAAGAGAAAGTAAATTCCTAAGCGTGCAAATAAATTGAGCTATTTGAATATTTTTTCTTCTTCTGTGGCTCACATTGTTTGTTCAATTTTTCTACTCCTATTAGAGGGGAAAAAGCCCTGTATCTATATAAGCCTTGTATCAGTCTTTGATCTAAAGATGAAAAGTTGCGTAGGGATTATTTTTCTATGTTGATACGTAGGCAGGATGCAGAATTGTGAGGATTAGGCATTGGACTAACATCCTTTTTTCACAAAATAAATTTTCAAGGAATAAGAAATTCCCTGTGTGAAATTGTATAATAGGGTGGAATATTTATTTTTGATAATGATCTGCTCAACTTAAAGTGTCTCTTTTCTTCCTATAATTTGTCTGGCTTTCCTTGCAATGCCTTGACTGTAGGGTTGAACACAAGTCTCACGTCCTCCCTCTCCTCCCTTACTATTATTAATTTACAATACAGTAAACTCATTCAAATTCAGCAATTTAACAGTTTCTCTACATAATTTGGTAACATTCTCTTAGAGATGATTTGAGATTTAAAAAAAATATTTTTGTCATCCCCAGCTGTTTGCCAAGATGCCTTCTGGTACATGTGACGTGGGGCTTATGTGACCTTATGGTGATGTCAGGAGACAAGGTCTGTGGAAACAAATGATTCTTCTCTTGATTTTCTCTGGTCTCTGCTGTGGAGTGACTAGTCCTATATATTCCTTGAGTTAGTGATCGCTGTGGTGGATCCATGAATGTTTGGGCTGTTAAAAGATAAACTGAGGCGTAATACAATTTTTCAGACTTTATTTGAGCAAAAATTGATTCCAACTGGGCAGCTCCAAACCAGAAGTGGTTAGGAGTGCTCTACTGACAGGAGCTCTACTGACAGGGGAAAGATTTTTATGGAGTAAAGGTGGACACAAAGAAAGGAAATTATTGATTATCTGTAGCTTAAAGCCCATAGTCTCTTTGTGATTGGTTGTTCTTAAGTTTCAATTTTGTAACCTTGAGGCATTTATAGGCTTAAATTTTGGTTTGCTTACATAGGCAGCCAGGGCATTAGAGCCACTTCAGTCTAATGGCCTCCTTGTTTAATTCATTTAACACGGCATTGTGCTGAAACTTCCTATTGGGGTGAACGGTCCCATGAAGTCCCTACACATAGCATTCTTTTGATCCCAGTCCCACATGCTTCTGATGGTACCCCGTGTCTATCTCTTTACCAGGGTGTAACAAAACTGACGTCCCTCCACAGCACCCCAGCTGGAGGCGATCCAGAAGGGGGCTACCTTAGGCTATCTCTCTAACTGCTTCCCTCTGCCAATACTGACATAGGATTCCAGACATGCCAGGTTGAACATGGCCACATGCAAAGCTTCCCTCGAGCAGATATATCCAGACTACAGCCTTAGGTCTAATCCACCTGCCACCTGATACTGTAAAGAAACTTATATTGGTCCATGACACTTATTCATTTATGTGCTGTCCATGGCTGCCTGCATGTTACAAGGGCAGAGTTGAGTAATTGCAGCAGAGATGATATAGGCCACAAAGCTTAAACTATTTAATATCTGGACCTTTACAGAAAAGATTTGTTGACTCATGCCCTACAGCCTTGCAGCCTTTCTCTGAGTATCCTGGGTAAACATGTCACCATCCTCTCTCCCCGTCTCCTACTCTCAGGATCTACCATTCCCAGCAGGAATTTTCCAGAAAAATGAGGGCATAGGTTGACCTTTCTTACCACCTTCATGTCTCCTGTTTTTATCTCAAGAGACTCAGGGGACTTGGGGGCACTTCCCATTCTCATCTTGTCTTCTAGGAATTCTCTTAAATCAATCTCTTCTTTCTGTAATCATATTTAATTCTGTTTCCTTTCTTGAGATCCTACTGGCAGGTTGGCCTTGGGAGGGAGAAATAGGCTTACAAACAGGAGAGTGTAAATCAGGAGGTATTCAACAAACATTGTACTTGTTTCACGTGGCTCACTTTTCCTACTTGTATAAATAAATGACAGTAAATAGGCATTTGAAGAGTCGAGCGTTACATTGTTTTTCCTAGTAATGCTAATATTCACATGAATTATTTCTCTTTTTCTCAAATTAAGTAAAACATTATGATTATGAATGATCTAGATAAGCGAAAAATAAATCAGAAAGACATGTTAAGAATAATACTGTGGGGCTTCCCTGGTAGCGCAGTGGTTGAGAGTCCGCCTGCTGATGCAGGGGACACGGGTTCGTGCCCCGGTCTGGGAAGATCCCACATGCCGCGGAGTGGCTGGGCCCGTGAGCCGTGGCCGCTGAGCCTGTGCGTCCGGAGCCTGTGCTCCGCAACGGGAGAGGCCACAGCAGCGAGAGTCCCGCGTACCGCAAAAAAAAAAAAAAAAAAAAAAAAAAGACAAAAAAGAAAATAATACTGTGGTATTAGCAACCAAGTAGACTGCGCAAACTCTGTTTCTACCACACATAGACTTCTATCAGCTCCTTTATTTCCATTCTTCACATGTTTGGATATATATTTATTCTATCTTTATTTCTATCTATCAACCCTAAATTCTATAGTTGCATACAATCTGGGAGTGGACATTCGACTACATTTAGGGTCATTATATAATAATATAATATATATCAGTGCTCAGAGGATAGTAAATATCTTTATTCATGTTTGTTTTTGACTCAGAACATTTAGGAAACATTTGAATTAGTTTTCCTAGTAGCCACGATATGTACTTATTTTTCACTATAATTTTATGTTACTGTGAAGATCAAAGCCACCATCCACAGATATTAGGTCTAAGCCACATTCTTTAAATTAAATACATCTTTAGCTAAATACATCTTTATGGAATTCTTAGGAATTTTGTGTAACATTATATTTTTAAAATCTGAAATTTATATTCTCCCATAAACGTTTATATATTAATATATTTCCTACAAAAGTAGATTCACTGATTTTCTATTCTTATTTATAGGCATGGGTTTGATCATCGTTTGTGCCTCAGAAATTATTCACACAGCATCTTCTTCGTATGCTTGAAATTATATCTGTTACCTGGTTTCTAGAATTTCCATGGGCTGATCAAGAGCTGTTTCAATTTGTCAGCCAAATGTTGTATCTTTGTTTCCTTCATGATAATTCAACTTACAATGATTTAAAGACTTTGAGACGTTTGTACTCAGTAAGGGCGAGTGTGCAGCAAATTTATGAGGATTCTGATGATCCCTAAATTCTGTGTTTATTGTGTGTGTGTGTGTGTGTGTGTGTGCATGCTCGCATGTGTGGGAGCATCCATGCAGGGAGCTCCAAGGATAGCAGGAAGTATTGGTGATGATTAACTGAGAGGCCCTGATGCAGAAGCCCACCTTCCTCCCCTGTTCTTCTCTTCACAGTTGTACTTATCTAGCCAAATACTAGCCTTTTTAAATCCACATTTCTACCCAGTCAGTACCTGCACCCAACCAGCTAAATGTAGCTGGGGAAAAATATCCAACTTACTGGTCTTGTTTTTAATTTATGACCATAAATCTCAAGTGAGTCCTCGGGACTTTCCAGCAAAACTATTACCTAGGGGGCTTCCCTGGTGGCGCAGTGGTCGAGAGTCCGCCTGCCGATGCAGGGCACACGGGTTCGTGCTCCGGTCCCGGAAGATCCCACATACCGCGGAGCGGCTGGGCCCGTGAGCCATGGCCACTGAGCCTGCGCGTCCGGAGCCTGTGCTCCGCAACGGGAGAGGCCACAACAGTGAGAGACCCGCGTACTACAAAAAAAGAAAAGAAAACAAAACAAAACTATTACCTAGTAGGGAAAGAGAAGTTGAAGATGTTGAGGAGCTATGGTATAATTGGTAGAGGTTCTTGATATTAGAGTAGATGGTATCCCTGGGTCATGTGATGGGCAAGATGTGGGCAGGAGCATGGATTCCTCAACCATATTTACAGAAGAGTAGGTAGGGTATCCATGCTGTCTCTTACTTCCAAGAAAACTGTTTCCCGTATCCTCATCTCACTCCAAACCTCTACTCACTCTCCCCATTCCTAATCTCAGCTAATTTAATCTCTTATTTCCCTGAAAAAAATCTGAGCAATCCAAAGAAAACTGTCTTATCTTCCACCTGCAAATCTGCACACATATTTGTCACTATGTATTTACTCTGCTTTCTCTCTTGTTACTTTGGTTGAATAGTCTGAGCTCCGAACCAAGTCTGCCCGTGATGTGACCAGTGGCTACTATGCACTGGGACATCAAGAACCTTCTGTAATTATCCCATAACTCCTCAGCATTTTTGATTTCTTCTTCTCTACTGGGTAAATATTAGCTATATATTATACAGTAATTATACATATGCATATATATATAAAATATATTATTTCCCATTAAAAATAATCCTCCTAAATCCACATGGCCCTCTAGCTACTTTTGCTTCATCCATTTATAGCAAAATTCCCCCCAAGACATTATATATTCTCATTCTCTCCCTTTACTCACTTCCTATTCCCTCCTCAGTCCCCTCCAATCAGAGTTTCACTTCCATTTTTCCACTAAAATTGCTCTTACGTAGGTGCTCTGTGATCTCCATCTTTGAAGCCCAATGCACCATCCACAGCATTCTCTTACTAGACCTCTTAATAACATTTAACACTGTTGATCTATCTCACCCTTTTGAAATATTTTCTTTCCTTGACTTCTGGGCTGCAACATTCTTCAGAACCCTGCACACTTTTCTTCTTACCCCCTAGTAGCTCCTTTTCAGACTCCTTTTCTGATTTCTTCCTCTCCTGAATCATTAAATATTGGAGCACCTAGTACTCATTCTTGCACTTTTTAATTTTTTTAATTTACACTCAGGTCCTGGATGACCTGATCTCATCGCATACATTCAAATACCATCTCTATACCTGTAATTCCCCACTTTATATCTCAGGCACTCATTGTGTTACTGAACTCAAGCTTCAGTAACTATAAATGCCTTCTTGACTTCTGTACTTGAATGTTTAATAGACCTCTGTATCAAACTTCATTATCCTAAACCCCTTTTTTCCCACAAACTTGATAGTCACTCAGTCTCAGTAAATGACACCTTCCACATCACAACCAAACCATGTCCAAACCACGAGCAATACTGTCCTCTTAATCTTCAAAAATATACCTTGAAGTTGATTAACTCTCAAGTCTTCCACTACTGCCACCCTGGCCAACACAACAGAGCTTCTCACCTGGAGCAGTATTTCAGCTCAATTTGGTTAATTCACTAAAAAAACTTCAAGTAAATCTGCTAGCTGAGGAGTAAAGAGTGAGGTGAAAGCAGGAAAATAAACTTGGAAGGGACAGTCATTTGTGATGACATTTATTAACTTCTGATGTTATACATATGAGAACTCACCAAACAAGATTGTTTTTATGACTTGGTGACTATAGATTGAAAACTTTTGGGTATTACCACAAACCCTAGTAGGATTTCAGACCACAATTCCATGCAATAATAATTTTCTGTGTTCTAAGTGATTTAAGTTGTAGAGTTGAGGGGAAGAAATACTACTTCATCTATATTACACTGGGGAAGATAAGACCTCTAGACCTAAATATAACAAGTAAGATGCAACAGTGGGCTATCACTTTAAAGTTTGTATGAATTGTGGGCCATCAATCTATGCATTTAATGAATAAATTTCTACTTTTTTAGGATAACTTTCCCACTATAAAGAATAGCTTCACACGATTACACCCAGTGTGTAACACCTGCATTTTATGAAAAGCTCTGATATACTAGGCTACCCCCTCACTCTGATGACAGTAATGGTTCTGATCCAATCTACTTACATTCTCATACTTTTACACATGTCAGTTTATTCTGGATGATCTGTCTCTCTGCTGGAAATGAGTCAAGATAATGAGAAACCCAAAGCCCTCTTTATTAGATCTCTGATGAGGTTTTGGATTGCTGAGGTGAATCATCCTGATGTCTGGCCCCAGGCAGAGGTGGGGAAATCAATGAAGGAGAACTTCTGAGAATGTCCTGAAGACTCTCAATCCCTTCCAGGTATATGGTCTGCTCTGAGAGCAATGAGCTAACAACTCTGACTTTCTTTCTTGACTTTATTTCCTCCTATAATCTTAAATGATGTGACTCATTTAAAACTATTTCTCTTCTCATATATTTCTCCTTGACCTACTTAGACTAGGAAGTGGGAGGCAAGCAGCATGAAAGAAATAAAACTGAAAAACAAAGTATCTGTTGAGAACTGAATTGCAGGTAACAAACCAGTATCTCCAACATTGTGAAAAATGAGTACATATTTTGCTCTAAAAACTAAAGAGGAGGAAATTTCATTATTGTAATAGCTCATCCCTGTGGCTATTACCATATGTACTATAAAAAGTAACTACTTTAACCTCATATCTTAATATTATTTCCAATTAAGAAGCTGCTTATAATCATCCTCTGTGTAGTAAAGTACTGTACTCTTCATTTGTCCAGTAAGTACTTACTTATACATCATTTTATTTCACTTTAATATTTTGTTTTATATCATTTAACACACAAGAAAATTTCACTGTTAAAGTAATTCAATCATAATTTATAATGGAAAGTGCAGAAGTCTTTAGAAAAATATAAATAACCCTATTTGGTGAATTCAGATTTTATTATTTAGAGTTTAACATAGTGGTAAAGACCATGAAAGGTTTTCAATCATTAAATCATCCCTAAAATGGAACAGTAATGTTCATTTTCCTTTAGTGATCTTTTTCTTTAGTTGTTTAATTTTGGGTCCTCATGATCTGTATTTTTAATCCTTTAGCTCCCATAGAGCCTTTCATGTTGTCTTTTGCAGGTTTTCATGGTCTCAGGTTATTCCTGCCCAGAACTGTGCAAGGTCAAAGCTCTTTTGTCTTCATAGACTCAAATGAGGAAATGTATGTAACAAAGGTTCTCTCTTTGCATCTCATCACTTCTTTTCTCAGAGTGCCACCTTCATGCCCTCAGGCTTCTTCCTTTGATGAGAGGCCTGGCCTCAAGCATGCCTGAGGTTGTGTCCTTTTAGTACAGGTCCTGAGAGGAAGAAGCTTTTTTCCATCAACAGCAACAGAAAATTCACCAGGGAGTGATTCCATTTAACCTGGTTTATGCTCCTTGCCCAACTCCTGGCTGTGTGTGAACTGCAGGGTGAGGTGCCTTGCTCATATCTGTCCTCCACGGACCATCTGCACGATAAGAACTCCTGCTGCTACACAAGTGTCATTACGTGTTTATGAGTAGCTTCCTTTGCCCCTAAGGTCACCCTGTGTAAGCGGGACAAACTTCTTGAAGTTCAGCTTTGGTTTCTTTATGTGCTATAGTTTAGAGGGAGAGGAAGTAAAGGATGCCTGTGGGTGTGTTTGAGGGGTAGGGGGAGGAAGAGAGAAGACCAAGGAGGAAGAAAGAGAGAAAAGACAGTATGGCAACACCAATGAACCGATAAAGCAATAAGGATCGCTATGGCAGCAAAGAAAGAAATGATGGAGAGAGAAAAAATAGGAATTGTTGACAGATTCAAGATATAGGCCCCGGGCTTCCCTGGTGGCACAGTGGTTAAGAATCCGCCTGCCAATGCAGGAAACATGAGTTCGAGCCTTGGTCCAGGAAGATCCCACATGCCGTGGAGCAACTAAGCCCATGCGCCACAACTACTGAGCCTGCGTGCTACAACTACTGAAGCCCATGTGCCTAGAGCCTGTGCTCCACAACAAGAGAAGCTCCCTCAATGAGAAGCCCGCCCACTGCAACGAAGAGTAGCCCTTGCTCGCCGCAACTAGAGAAAGCCTGCATGCAGCAACGAAGACCCAATGCAGCCAAAAATAAAATAAATAAGTGAATTAAAAAAAAAAAGATATAGGCCTGCCTCAGAGCTCTGTACCTCGGCAAAAACTTAGATGTCCCAAAAAGTTTTGATTCCATTTTGAAAAATATGACTTTAGATTAAAATCATTGCTTATTTGGAAGAATAGGAATGAGATTTTACTAAAATCATTTTTGAATATTGTTGCTTGACTGGATGTAATTGAAAATGGTTATTATCCTATAAATGTTTCATAATGTGTAGTGAAATGAGCCATGAACTCTACCCCTTCAGCTCAGTCTTATACCTCTCTTAGCTATGAAAAGCAAAGCCCCAAGTGCACTTTGTGCTGTTGGTTTTAAAACCACAAAGAAAGAGGAAGAAATGGTCTGCAGATCTGATACATATGACATGACAACATATAAATCAATTATCCCGCTCAAATTTAACCCAACTGTAAAATCAACAAAACCATTCAAAGGGGTTGAGGCCAGGCATCACTTAATTGACTTCATTCCACCTATAAGTGGGTTCTTTGAGAAGCTAGTAGACACATACTTATCTGGTGGTTAATATGAACTCAGTTTCGATAACTGTAAATGTGTTGCCTCATAGAAGGGAGTCTGGGGGTTGTGTGGCATTTGGCTTTATTGACATATTGACAATGACATATGATGTACCCATGTACTGTGAAACATATTGCAGTAAGATTTTTGGCAGAGTGTTCCTTTCTAAATATCAAGCTGAAGCTTACAATGAAGTTTGCATTACAACATTCTGTGGTGACACATGAGCACTGCTTAGTTTAGGACTGCTATAAAACAGTCAGATCTAGGATATGAAGGAGGAAGCGTATAAGACAGTCATTTCAATAGATTATCATTTGATCATTCAATTATTAAAATTTTTAAATTTCAGGACAGTTTTAGATTTACAGTATTTTGCACAAAAAATTTACAAGTAAACCAGAGGGTTCCCATAGATCCTCCATTCACTCTTTCCTATTAGTATTTGAAACTATTAAGGTACATTTGTCAAAATTAATGAACTAATATTGTGACATTATTACTTATTAAAATCTATATTTTACTCAGAATTCCTCAGTTTTCTCCTAATGTTGTTTTCTTTACCAGGATCATCCAGTAGTCATGTTTCCTGAGGATCCTCTTTTTTTTTTTTAACATTTTTATTGGAGTATAATTGCTTTACAGTGGTGTGTTAGTTTCTGCTTTATAACAAAGTGAACCAGTTATACATATACATATATCCCCATATCTCCTCCCCCTTTCATCTCCCTCCCACCCTACATATCCCACCCTTTTAGCTGGTCACAAAGCACCAAGCTGATCTCCCTGTGCTATAGGACTGCTTCCCACTAGCTATCTATTTTACATTTGGTAGTGTATATATGTCCATATATACACTACCACTCTCTCACTTTGTCCCAGCTTACCCTTCCCCCTCCCTGTGTCCTCAAGTCCATTCTCTAGTAGGTCTGCCTCTTTATTCCTGTCTTGCCCCTAGGTTCTTCATGACCATTTTTTTTTTTTAGATTCCATATATATGTGTTAGCATACAGTATTTGTTTTTCTGTCTGACTTACTTCACTGTTTATGACAGACTCTAGGTCCTTCCACCTCACTACAAATAACTCAATTTCGTTTCTTTTTATGGCTGAGTAATATTCCATTGTATATATGTGCCACATCTTCTTTATCCATTCATCTGTTGATGGACACTGAGGTTTCTTCCATGTCCTGGCTATTGTAAATAGAGCTGCAGTGAACATTGTGGTACATGACTCTTTTTGAATTATGGTTTTCTCAGGGTATATGCCCAGTAGTGGGATTGCTGGGTTTTATGGTAGTTCTATTTTTAGTTTTTTAAACAAACTTCATACTGTTCTCCATAGTGGCTGTATCAATTTACATTCCCACCAACAGTGCAAGAGGGTTCCCTTTTCTCCACACCCTCTCCAGCATTTATTGTTTGTAGATTTTTTGATGATGGCCATTCTGACTGGTGTGAGATGATATCTCATTGTAGTTTTGATTTGCATTTCTCTAATGATTAATGATGTTGAGCATTCTTTCATGTGTTTGTTGGCAGGATCCTCTTGATTGTGATATTTTCTCAGAATTTTTCAGAATTTCCTTCTTTTGATAACTTTGACAGGTTTGAGAATTAGTGGCCAAATATTTTGTAGAATGTCTCTCAGTTGGGGTATGTTTATCTTTTTAAATCAAGATAAGACTGGGGTTATGGGTTTGAGGGAGAAATACCACTGAAGTAATGTGACATTTACTTCACATCTTATCAAGATAACATTACAGTTGATGTTACCTTAATGTTATTTGTCACATTTCTCTTTGTTTTATTTTTAATGCACTCTGCTAATCTCTATCTTTTAAATGGTGTATTTAAGTCATTTACATTTAAGATAATTATTGATATGTTGGGGTTTAAGTTTGCCATTTATTTATTGGTTTTCCTTTTCCCATTCTTCTATTACTCTTTTCATTCCTTCTTGTGAGTTAGCTGAACATTTTTTAGGATTCCATCTTGATTAATTTATAGTGTTTTTGAGTGTATAGTTTGTATAGTTTTCTTAGGGGTTATGCTGAGTGTTACAGTATGCATGTCTGACTTATCAGAGTTTACCAGTATCAACGCTCTACCATTTCAAGTGAAGGGTGGAAAACTTACTTCCACTGAGGATGTTTACTCTTTCCATTTTTAAGCATCACTGTCCTGAGTATCAGTTGGTGTTAAAATTTGTATCTTAGTCATCACATATGATTTAGAAAACTCATAAGAAAGATAGTCTATTGCATTTACCCATTTTTCTGCACTTTCCACTATTTTTTCTTTCCTGTTGCTCCAAGATTCTTTCTTTTATCATTTGCTTTGTCTTTGAAGAACTGTTATAGCCATTCTTTTGTGTGTGTGTGTGTGGGATTCTTGTGACTTTTAATTCTTATTATACTAATGTTTTACATAAGTGTGGGGAGTAAAGATCGGAATGGAGTAAGGGAAAGGAAGAAGTGAAAAGCATCTTTCAAGTTCCTTGAACTATTGAAGCATGTGCTAGGGTAAGAAAGTTCAATAAAAGCATCACGACCTTATCACCACAGAGCTTTTAATAGAGATGTGCAACAGACACCTGGCAACTCTTTAGCTCAGGTAGAAGTGACTCTGACAGAATTAATCCTGCGTCAACTTGGCATACTTGGAACACTGGGCACTGCAGCTGCTACACAGTTGGGCAGATGAAAAGTCAGCTGTCCAGAATCTACTTCCTAGCATGCAAGTAGGAGCATGTGTGTCTCTTCTCTGGTATCTCTGGTATCTCTTCCTCTCCAGCAGAAAAGAGACACTCCACCAACTTTGTAGCAATGAGAAAACTGTTGGGCAAGACTCTTAGAAAAGAGAAAGATTTCTTATTTTGTATTGAAGTATAGTTGATTTACAACGTTGTGTTAGTTTCTGGTGTACAGAAAAGTGATTCAGTTAGACATATACATATATATATTGTTTTTTATATTATTTTCTACTATGGTTTATTACAGGATATTAAAAAGAAAGATTTCTTTTTTATATTTTCTGGTGATGTAGACTGACTGAGAGTGACATGCCCCCTGTGGGTACTGCGCATGCCCCTGCACACAACACCACTTAAGGGGTGGGCAGACCACCTAAGCCACCCTTCCGGCTGACCCCTTAGACACACCCCAACCCTCACCCCATATAAGGAATAAGCCTCCCCCAGGGGAGCCAGGCAGCAAAGGAAACTGTTTCTTGTTCTGCTCCCCACTGCTGCAGCAGGGGCCCCAATAAAGCTTTGCCTGAATTTCTTGCCCAGCCTCGGTCAATTTCTATTGATTAAGGAGGCCAAGAATCCTGTCAGTAACAGCGTCAGTCGTGGATGATTGGTTTATCCTCGGTAGTGAGATTATACAGCTGAGTAAGGGTTGGGTCTAGTGCATGAATATAGATTTAAATTTTAATTCACAGCAAATGATGATGAGCACAGATTAAGCACCTTAGTTTGCGCTTCCCCTGTACCTGAATCATCTATTGCTGGGAAGCTGAGCTTTAGAGGAGAGAGCTGAATCCTTAGGTAACTTCTCTGATTGCCCTAGAACTGCAGTTTGCTCCAATCTAAGGTGTGGTTTTCTTACTAGAGAAAGTAAGTATTCAATGCTAACTTTGAGACTGAAACTTTTAAGACATAGTGGTGACAGGTGTTTTGGGTCAGGAACAGGCTGTTTAACAAGTCAAATGCCTATCATTCCATCTCAAGCATTAACTTGTTTTAAGCAAGAGAATTCTATGTTGTTTTTTTTTTGACTTGAAATGGTGCTTTCTTCTATATTTGATTTCTCGGTTTTCTTCGTACATACTAAGATGTACTAAGTACATACGTCTTCAAAACTTTCCCCTTTTCTGGGAGGTTTTCTCAGAGGCAACTTTTAACGTTCAGCATCTCCAGGTGGTGCAGCTTCTCCGGGCGAAGGGAGGCGGAGGCCCCGCAGCTGCTCCTTGTTGCAGCGGATGGTCTTGTTCCCGTCGGCGCACGGCGCGGAGAGCTCAGATCCAGCCTGATGGACGCCGGCGGCAGGCCGGGCCAGGCCGAAAGACGAGGCCATGTTGCAGCGGGACAGCGACTGCGACCGCGCCGTTGGCCCCGGAGAGGCGCGAGGACAGGTAGGAGATGGGCGAGGCGGGTGGCGGCGCTGGGGCGGGAGCGCGGGGCAAGGGGCGCGGGGCTCAGGGTCGCTCCTGGGCGCCGGGGAGGCCTCGCCGTTCTTTGGTGGTCGGTCTTCTAGTGATAAATTCTTTTAATTTTCCTTTGTCTGAGAATATATTTCTCCTTTCTGGTTGAAGGATAGTTTCACTAGACCTCGGTTTTTGTACTTTCCTTTCTTCCAGGATCACACTAGTAGCAACTGCTGTGAAACAAACCACACCACAAATTAGCAGCTTAAAATACCAAACATTTATTTAACGATGATTCTGTAGGCTTGCAGTTTAGGCGGGACTCTGCCGAGGACTTCTTTTCTTTGAGCTGGGTTTCCTCGTTTATCTTAAACAGTTACAAGTAACTAGACAGTTGTGCTTCTGAAGGTTGGTTGGCTGAGAGCCTGGGCACTTTAGCTGTTCGCCACATGTCTCATCTTACGGGTGTGTCATTCATTAAAGACGTTAACGTGGCAGTGGTGGGCACCCATGAGAAAATTTCAAAAGCTTCTGGAGGATCAGGCTTGGAACTGGCACAGCATGTCTTCAGTTGCATTCTCTTGGCCAAAAGCAAGTCCCAAATCCACCTCTATACCCAAGGGTGTGGGACACGATTCCACCTTTAATGGGAGGGTCTGCAAAGTCCAAATGCAAAGGGAGTGGGTGCGCACGGGAAGAGTGGAAAACTGGGGGCATTTTTGACATCGGTCTGCCACAAATATCTTAGAACGCCGTCTTGCCCGCAATTGTAGGTCCTTGATGTTGTCAGAAATGTTTTACTCATAGGGGGGTTGACCTGATACAACTTAATCCTCTGTAGTTGGAGGTGGAAGTCCTACGATATTTTTAAAGCATGAATTTTGGAGGAGGTGGTGTCAAAAGTTCAGAAAAAAACAACAGTAAAACCAGCGAATCAACGAAGTAGTACTTAATCAAAGCTTATTTTGCACACACCGAAAGGCAGTTTGTGAATCAGGAGCAAACTAAAAAATGGAATGAGGCTGAAGGGTATATTGTTATAAAGCAGCATAGTGAGAAGGCTGTGACTTTGATTATTCACAGTGATTGGTTATGATATTAGAATCTTAAATGACAGGGAATTGGTTAGTGGTTACCTCATATCAATCTTGGGAAACTGTTTAAAGTTTTGCTTATGATTTCCAGAGGGACAAACAAGTAATGACTCAGTTTAAGGTAGTCTTGCAAAATAAGCTAAATTAAGCTGTTTATATGACTAAACTCGTTTTGTCTGCTCAGGGAATTTTCGAGGCTTGTCTCATTTGTTTTCGATTTTAACAGTGGAAAGATGATTTGCACTTGTGGAAAAGGTAGCCATCTACATGATAAGACTGTAAATGATATAAACTGCTTGAAGTAAAGTTCAGAGCACTGTTGATTTCCTTTGTGTAAGATGACAGTCAGAATTAAGATAATTTAGCAACAGTTGCCTAATCAAGATAGAAATAGAGAAGTCACAAGGATGTGGCAACCATTGTTGTGAGAGAGAAATAAGTATACATGGGGAATCACGATGAAGCCATAGATCTGTGTCCAGCATCATGACTAAGTAAATAAACTTACCCATCAAAAAACATGGTAAACACAAGGGGGAGGTAGAGTTCTTTGTAATGCTAATGCACATGTCTTTTGCTATTGAAATGGAATTGTTTTCTAAGGGTAAAGATCAATGACAATGCATATCACACAGTCTTAAATTTAGTCAGCCTGAATTCAACACTATATTTCTGATGACATTTTTGTTATAATATGTGACAAGACAGTTGTTTTTTTGAATTTTATTTTATTTTTTTATACAGCAGGTTCTTATTAGATATCCATTTTATACATGTTAGTGTATATATGTCAATCCCAATCTCCCAGTTCATCCCACCACTACCACTGCCCCTCGCCGCTACCCCTCTTTGTGTCCATATGTTTGTTCTGTGTCTCAATTTCTGCCCTGCAAACCGGTTCATCTGTACCATTTTTCTAGGATCCACATATATGCGTTAATATACGGTATTTGTTTTTCTCTTTCTGACTTCACTCTGTATGACAGTCTCTAGATCCATCCATGTCTCTACAAATGACCCAATTTTGTTCCTTTTTATGGCTGAGTAATATTCCATTGTATATATATACCACATCTTCTTTATCCATTCACCTGTCGATGGGCATTTAGGTTGTTTCCAGGTCCTGGCTATTGTAAATAGTGCTGCAATGAACATTGGGGTGCATGTGTGTTTTTGAATTATGGTTTTCTCTGGGTATATGCCCAGTAGTGGGATTGCTGGGTCATATGGTAATTCTATTTTTAATTTTTTAAGGAACCTCCATAATGTTCTCCATAGTGGCTGTATCAATTTACATTCCCACCAACAGTGCAAGAGGGTTCCCTTTTCTCCACACCCTCTCCAGCATTTGTTGTTTGTAGATTTTCTGATGATGGCCATTCTGCCCGGTGTGAGATGATATCTCATTGTAGTTTTGATTTGCATTTCTCTAATAATTAGTGATGTTGAGCAGCTTTTCATGTGCTTCTTGGCCATCTGTATGTCTTCTTTGGAGGAATGTCTATTTAGGTCTTCTTCCCATTCTTGGATTGGGTTGTTTGCTTTTTTAATATTGAGCTGCATGAGCTGTTTATATATTTTGGAGATTAATCCTTTGTCCCTTGATTAGTTTGCAAATATTTTCTCCCATTCTGAGGCTTGCTTTTTGTCTTGTTTGTAGTTTCCTTTGCTTTGCAAAAGCTTTTAAGTTTCATTATTTGTTTTTTTTTTTAATTTCCATTATTCTAGGTGGTGGATCAAAAAAGATCTTGCTGTGATTTATGTCAAAGAGTGTTCTTCCTATGTTTTCCTCTAACAGCTTTATAGTGTCCAGTCTTACATTTAGGTCTCTAATCCATTTTGAGTTTATTTTTGTGTATGGTGTTAGGGAGTGTTCTAATTTCATTCTTTTACATGTAGCTGTCCAGTTTTCCCAGCACCACTTATTGAAGAGACTGTCATTTCTCCTTTGTATATCCTTGCCTCCTTTGTCATAGAGCAGTTGACCATAGGTATGTGGGTTTATCTCTGGGCTTCCTATCCTGTTCCATTGATCTACGTTTCTGTTTTGTGCCAGTACCATATTGTCTTAATTACTGTAGCCTTGTACTATAGTCTGAAGTCAGGGAGTCTGATTCCTCCACTCCGTTTTTTTTCCCTCAAGACTGCTTTGGCTATTCACGGTCTTTTGTGTTTCCATACAAATTGTGAAATTTTTTGTTCTAGTTCTGTGAAAAATGCCAGTGGTAGTTTGATAGGGATTGCATTGAATCTGTCAATTGCTTTGGGTAATAGAGTCATTTTCACAATGTTGATTCTTCCAATCCAAGAACATGGTATATCTCTCCATCTGTTGGTATCATTTTTAATTTCTTTCATCAGTGTCTTATAGTTTTCTGCACACACAGGTCTTTTGTCTCCTTAGGTAGGTTTATTCCTAGGTATTTTATTCTTTTTGTTGCAATGGTAATTGGAAGTGTTTTCTTAATTTCTCTCGCAGATTTTTCATCATTAGTGTATAGGAATGCAAGAGATTTCTGTGCATTAATGTTGTATCCTGCAACTTTACCAGATTCATTGATTAGCTCTAGTAGTTTTCTGGTGGCATCTTTAGGATTCTCTATAGTGTCATGTCATCTGCAAACAGTGACAGTTTTACTTCTTTTTTTCAAATTTGTATTCCTTTTATTTCTTTTTCTTCTCTGATTGCCGCAGCTAGGACTTCCAATACTATGTTGAATAATAGTCGTGCGAGTGGGCATCCTTGTCCTGTTCCTAATCTTGGAGGAAATGCTTTCAGTTTTTCACCATTGAGAATGATGTTTGCTGTGGGTTTGTCATATATGGCCTTTATTATGTTGAGGTAGGTTCCCTCTGTGCTCACTTTCTGGAGAGTTTTGGTCGTAAATCGGTGTTGAATTTTGTCAAAAGGTTTTTCTGCATCTATTGAGATGATCATTTGCTTTTTATTCTTCAGTTTATTAACATGGTGTGTCATGTTGATTGATTTGTGTATATTGAAGAATCCTTGCATTCCTGGATTAAACCCCACTTGATCATGGTGTATGATCCTTTTAATGTGTTGTTGGATTCAGTTTGCTAGTATTTTGTTGAGGATTTGTGCATCTGTATTTATCAGTGATATTGGCCTGTAATTTTCTTTGTTTGTAGTATCTTTGTCTGGTTTTGGTATCAGGGTGATGGTGGCCACATAGAATGAGTTTGGGACTGTTCCTTCCTCTGCAGTGTTTTGGAAGAGTTTGAGAAGGATGGGTGTGAGCTCTTCTCTAAATGTTTGATAGAATTCACCTGTGAAGCCATCTGGTCCTGGACTTTTGTTTGTTTGAAGATTTTTAATCACAGTTTCAATTTCATTACTTGTGATTGGTCTGTTCATATTTTGTTTCTTCCTGGTTCAGTCTTGGAAGGTTATACCTTTCTAAGAATTTGTCCATTTCTTCCAGATTGTCCATTTTATTGGCATAGAGTTGCTTGTAGTAGTCTCTTAGGATGCTTTGTATTTCTGTGGTGTCTGTTGTAACTTCTCCTTTTTAATTTCTACTTTTATTGATTTGAGTCTTCTCCCTCTTTTTCCTGATGAGTCTGGCTAATGGTTTATTAATTTTGTTTATCTTCTTAAAGAACGAGCTTTTAGTTTTATTGATCTTTGCTATTGTTTTCTTTGTTTCTATTTCATTTATTTTGCTCTGATCTTTATTTCTTTCCTTCTGCTAACTTTGGGTTGTGTTTGTTCTTCTTTCTCTAGTTCCTTTAGGTGTAAGGTTAGATTGTTTATTTGAGATTTTTCTTGTTTCTTGAGGTAGGATTGTATTGCTATAAACTTCCTACTAGAACTGCTTTTGCTGCATCTCATAGGTTTTGGATCATCATGTTTTCACTGTCATTTGTGTCTAGGTATTTTTTGATTTCCTCTTTGACTTCTTCAGTGATCTCTTGGTTATTTAATGTATTGTTTAGCCTCCATGTGTTTCTGTTTTTACGTTTTTTTCCCTGTAATTGATTTCTAATCTCATAGCATTGTGGTCAGAAAAGATGGTTGATATGATTTCAACTTTCTTAAATTTACTGAGGCTTGATTTGTGACCCAAGATGTGATATATCCTGGAGAATGTTCCATGCGCACTTGAGAAGAAAGTGTAATCTGCTGTTTTTGGATAGAATGTCCTATAAATATCAATTAAATCTATCTGGTCTATTGTGTCATTTAAAGCTTGTGTTTCCCTATTAACTTTCTGTTTGGATGATCTGTCCATTGGTGTAAGTGAGGTTTTAAAGTCCCCCATTATTATTGTGTTACTGTCGATTTCCTCTTTTATAGCTATTAGCAGTTGCCTTATGTATTGAGGTGTTCCTATGTTGGGTGCATAAATATTTATAATTGTTATATCTTCTTCTTGGATTGATCCGTTGATCATTATGTAGTGTCCTTCCTTGTCTCTTGTAGCATTCTTTATTTTCACGTCTATTTTACCTGATATGAGTATAGCTACTCCAGCTTTCTTTTGATTTCCATTTGCATGGAATATCTTTTTCTATCCCCTCACTTTCAGTCTGTATGTGTCCCTAGGTCTGAAGTGGGTCTCTTGTAGACAGCATATAGATGGGTCTTGTTTTTGTATCCATTCACCGAGCCTGTGTCTTTTAGTTGGAGTATTTAATCCATTCACGTTTAAGGTAATTTTTGATATGTATGTTCCTATTACCATTTTCTTAATTGTTTTGGGTTTGTTTTTATAGGTCCTTTTCTTCTCTTGTGTTTCCCACTTAGAGAAGTTCCTTTAACATTTGTTGTAAATCTGGTTTGGTGGTGCTGAATTCTCTTAGCTTTTGCTTGTCTGTAAAGCTTTTGATTTCTCCATTGAATCTGAATGAGATCCTTGCGGGGTAGAGTAATCTTGGTTGTAGGTTCTTCCCTTTCATCCCTTTAAATATGTCATGCCACTCCCTTTTGGCTTGTAGAGAGTCTGCTGAGAAATCATCTGTTAACCTTATGGGAGTTCCCTTGTATGTTGTTTGTCATTTTTCCCTTGCTGCTTTCAATAATCTTTCTTTGTCTTTAATTTTTGCCCATTTGATTACTATGTGTTTTGGCATGTTTCTCCTTGGGTTTATCCTGTATGGGACTCTCTGTGCTTCCTGTACTTGGGTGACTATTTCCTTTCTCATGTTAGGAAAATTTTCGACTATAATCTCTTCAACTATTTTCTCGGGTCCTTTCTCTCTCTCTCCTCCTTCTTGGACCCCTAAAATGCGAATGTTGTTGCATTTAATGTTGTCCCAGATGTCTCTTAGGCTGTCTTCATTTCTTTTCATTCTTTTTTCTTTATTCTGTTCCACAAAAGTGAATTCCACCATTCTGTCCTCCAGGTCACTTATCCATTCTTCTGCCTCAGTTATTCTGCTATTGATTCCTTGTAGTGTATTTTTCATTTCAGTTATTGTATTGTTCATCTCTGTTTGTTCTTTAATTCTTCTAGGTCTTTGTTAAACATTTCTTGCATGTTCTTGATCTTTCTCTCCATTCTTTTTCCACAGTCCTGGATCATCTTCACTCTCATTATTCTGAATTCTTTTTCTGGAAGATTGCCTATCTGCACTTCATTTAGTTTTTTTCCTGGTGTTTTATCTTGTTCCTACATCTGGTACATATCTCTGTGTGTTTTCATCTTGTCTGTCTTTCTGTGATTGTGGTTTTTTGTTCCACAGGCTGCAGTATTGTAGTTCTTCTTGCTTCTGCTGTCTGCCCTTTGGTGGATGAGGCTATCTAAGAGGCTTGTTTCCTCATGGGAGGGGACTGGTGGTGGGTAGAGCTGGATGTTGCTCTGGTGGGCAGAGCTCAGTAAGACTTTAATCCGCTTGTCTTCTGTTGGTTGGGGCTGGGTTTTCCCCCTATTGGTTGTTTAGCCTGAGGCAACCCAACACTGGATCCTGTCCGGGCTCTTTGTTGGGGCTAATGGCAGACTCTGGGAGGCGTCATGCCAAGGAGTACTTCCCAGAACTTCTGCTGCCAGTGTCCTTGTCCTCATGGTGAGACACAGCTACCCCCCACCTCTGCAGGAGACCCTCCAACACTAGCAGGTAGGTCTGGTTTAGTCTCCTATAGGGTCACTGCTCCTTTCCCTGTGTCCCGATATGCACACTACTTTGTGTGTGCCCTTCAAGAGTGGAGTCTCTGTTTCCCCCGTCCTGTCAAAGTCCTGCAGTCAAATCCCAGTAGCCTTCAAAGTCTGATTCTCTGGGAATTCCCCCTCCCGTTGCCAGACCCCCAGGTTGGGAAGCCTGATGTGGGGCTCAGAACCTTCACTCCAGTGGGTGGACTTCTGTGGTATAAGTGTTCTCCAGTTTGTGAGTCACCCACCCAGCAGTTATGGGATTTGATTTTATTGTGATTGTGCCCCTCTTACCATCTCACTGTGGCTTCTCCTTTGTCTTTGGATGTGGGGTTTCTTTTTTGGTCAGTTCCAATGTCTTCCTGTCAATGATTGTTCAGCAGTTAGTTGTGATTCCAGTGCTCTCACAAGAGGGAGTGAGAGCACGTCCTTCTACTCCACCATCTTCACGTTTAGTCAAGACATTTCTTTATAGTGACCCTTTATAAAAGTAAATTTAAAGTCATTTTTCTTATTAGATTTTCACAAATATACAACTTATTAAAATATTTGTGAATTATGTGTTTTGAAATTATCAGTAGTAAAGAAATCTAGAATATTTGTGAAAAGTAAAATATATTCTAGTGCATACAATGAGAACAAAATTTTTAAAGTGCCAACATGGAAGGGAAAAGCATCAAATGGGAAAACTGGAATCAATTTTAATGTAATTATTATAGTAATGAGAGTATAAGTGGTCCAGACTTTTTTGCTTGATGGTAAAGAATCTCAGATTTGACTGTTTAAAACCAGTGTATTTCAACAGCATGGCATTTGCAAGCTAGAGATCTTGACAAAAACATTAAATACCAATGAAAGATATAGTGAACTGAATTCAATTAGACTAAAATTAAAGCATGGATAACAAGTAATAAAGTACAATAACAATAATCATTATGTAATAACAAATAGAAGTACTAATGTTGAATAATATAAAATAAAAATATAGAAGATGAAAATTTCTATAAGGAAACAAAGAATTTATACAGGTATATAGTTGTATTTGGAGACTAAAAAAATTGAATCTGACTGGTCATGTAGATAAAATTTAAATGAGAACCTGCCATATAATGAGCACCAAAATAATCTTTATGTAATTAATTTGATATAAATAATGCAGTAAATAAAAAGAACCACTTGCTGTATGTTGTATTTTATGTGGTGTAATCAATACAAATTTCATGTATTCATGGAATATTTTCCCTAAATGCCAAATGTTACATACTAGGCCTAAAAGAAATGTTCAATAAATGATTAGAAAATATTGAAGTAAAATATGAACCAGAAAAATTAAGAAACTCTCATAAACACATGGGGAAAGATGATGGAGCTGATTAAAGGAATCCTATTCCTTACTTTAATATTTTCCAAGACCATTCCAGATGACCAGCATTAATCAAAATATATTTTTGATAATAGTGTGAAGGCACCACTTTCCATTACTAATAATTAAAGAAACTAAACTGCAATGAAGATTTTTTGATGGAAATTTATATAAAATCTCTAATTTTTTAATGAAACACAATAAAAAGCAAAAACAAATTTGTGTCTTTAGAGCTCAGTTAAGTACACTTTTGCAGGTGGGAAGTGAAATTGTGATTTTTTACAAAGAAAATCTTAGACAAAGCAGCGATGAGGAGGGCTACTGCCATAGAATGAAAAGAAACATGTAGTTTTAATCAATTTCAGTGACTCTATGTCTCCTAAACTACAAATGACTATGATTGTGAGGTCGATTATCAATAACAAGGGGAAATGTGTTATTAAAAAGGTCAGAAAAATCTAACTGGAAAAGGAATAGTTTTTAATATTAGGGGGGATGAGAATTTTTCTGTTTTTTTTCATAATCGTGGAATACAATTTTGACTTCTTTTAGTCTATGCATTTAGACATAGCATAAGACAATTTAGAGGCTTAGATTTTTTTTCTGACTTCCCTGAATTATTTGGTTGAATGGTTCATATTTAAATATAATATGTCTTGAGTAAAATTTGAAAAAGTGGTTGCCTAGTCTATGTGGAATTTGCAAAACTGGGATGGCCTTTTGAGCTTGGGTTGGGGAGAGGGTAGAGGTGAGAAGTAGACTGTTGTTTCAGTCAGGAGTTGAGAATCATAGCAAGATAGGTTTCTGTAGTTTCCTGCTGGGGTAGGTAAATTCACTCTTAACCTTCAATCATACCTGCCTTTGCATGTCATTTTAGTGGTTATCTGTGGTCAAAGTCAAATTTCTCCAACTTGCTTAGGTTGTCATCCTGCCCAGTCTTGGCTTTATTCTTTTTTTTTCTTTCAGTTTTATTGAGATGTAATTGACATACATCACTGTATAAGTTTAAGGTGTACAGCATAATTATTAGACTTAAATATATCATGAAATGATTACCACAGTACATGTAGTGAACATCCATCATCTCATATACATAAAAATTAAAGATGTAGAAGAAAAAATTTTTTTCCTTGTGATAAGAACTCAAGATTTACTCTTAACAACTCTCATATGTAACATACAGGAGTGTTAATTTATCATGTTGTACTTTACATCCCTAGTATACTTATCCTATAACCAGAAGTTTGTACGTTTTTACTGCCTTCATCCAATTCCTCCTCCCCCACTCACTGATGTCTTTTTCTAGGCATTCGTTTGCTTGTTTTTGAAGTATAATTGACCTGCAACATATGTTAGTTCCTGTTACACAATATAGTGATTTGATATTTCTATACATTTCAAAAAGAGCAATAAGTCTATTTAGTGATGTCTCCATGCAAAGATATTACATAATTATTGACTATATTCTCCACACTATTCATTTTGTACCTGTGACACTTTTTTATTTCAACTAGAAGTTTGTACCTCTTAATCTCCCTCACCTATTTCTCTCCTCCCTCTACTTCCCTCCCCTCTAGCAGCCATCTATTTGTCCTCTGTATTTATGACTTCATTTCTGTTTTGTTATGTTTGTTCATTATTTTTTAGATTCCACATGTAAATGAAATCATACAGTATTTTTCTTTGTCTGACTGATTTCACTAAGCATAATATCCTCTAGATCCATCCATGTTTTCACAAATACAATATTTCATTCTTTTTTATGGCTGAGAATTATTTCATTGTATATATACACAACATCTTTATTCATCTATTAACGGGCACTTATGTTGCTTCCATATTTTGGCTATTGTAAATAATGCTGCAATGAACATCAGGGTGCACATATCTTTTCTAATTAGTGTTTTCATTTTCTTTGGATAAATACCCAGGAGTGAAATTACTGGATTGTATGGTAGTTTTACCTTCAGTTATTTGAGGAACTTCTGTATTGTTTTCCATACTGGCTGCACCAATTGACATTCCCACCGGTGGTACATGAGGGTTCCCTTTTCTCCACATCCTTCTCCAACACTTGTTATTTCTTGTCTTTCTGATAATAGCCATTCTGACTGGTGTAAGGAGATACCTTGTGGTTTTGATTTCCATTTCCCTGATGATTAGTGATGTTGAACATCTTTTCATGTGCCTGCTGGCCATCTGTCTTCTTTGGAAAAATGTCTCTTCAGTTCCTCTGTCCGTTTTTTAATTGGGTTGTTTGATGTTGAGTTTTATGAGTCCTTTGTATATTTTGGATATTAACCGTTATTGGATATATCATTTGCAAATGTCTTCTCTCATTCAGTGGGTGGCCTTCTTGTTTTGTTGATAGTTTCCTTCACACTACAAAAGCTTTTTAGTTTGGTGTAGTTCCGTTTGTTTATTTTTGCTTTGTTTCCCTTGCCTGAGGAGACATATCAAAAAAAAAAAACTATTAAGATGTCAAAGAGCATACTGCCTATGTTTTCTTCTAGAAGTTTTGTAATTTCAAGTCTTATATTTAAGTCTTTAATTCATTTTGAATGTATTTTTGTATATGGTGTGAGAAAGTAGTCCATTTTGATTGTTTTGCATGTAGCTGTCCAGCTTCCCTGTCACCGTTTATTGAAGAGATTGCCTTTTCTCCATTGAATATTCTTGCCTTCTTTGTCATAGATTAATTGCCCAAGTAAAGGTGGATTCATCTCTGGGTTCTCTATTCTGTTCTATTGATTCATGTGTCTGTTTCTGTGCCAGTACCATACTTTTTGATGACTGTAGCTCTGTAGCACAGTTTGAAATCAGGGGGTGTGACACCTCCAGCTTAGTTCTTAAGATTGGTTTGGCTATTTGGGGTCTTTTGTGTTTCCATACAAATTTTAAAATTATTTGTTTTAGTTCTGTGAACAATGCCATTGGTATTTAAGTAGGGATTACGTTGAAGCTGTAGGTTACTTTGGGTAGTATGGTCATTTTAACGATATTAATTCTTCCAATCTATGAGCACAGTGTATCTTTCCATCTGTTGGTGTCATCAGTTTCTTTCATCAGTGTCTTACAGTTTTAACTCTATTCTTCATCCTATACTTAATGCTTTTCTCACCCACCCAATTCAGGCTTCTGCTGAGGGAAAGGCAACATGAGAAGACAAGCAAGACACCAGGATTAAAACTAGACTTTCATGTACTTTGAGAATTTTCTTGGGTAGCTGAGAGTTTACAAACTTTTTTCAGATCTGTGTATCTTGCGACTTGAAGAGTGTAGGTCATCAGTAACAAGGCCCCAAATGGAGCCAGAACACCAGCAGCTTCCTGCTCGTTGTTGTTCAGGGCAACTGTAGATGTATATACTCATGTTATTCTGAGCCTTATTCAAGTTAGTGTCTATATCTTTCCTGTTTTGGTAAATGGAAGTTAAAAAGGAATATGTGGTAATAGTAAAACCAATTAAAGAAAACGTGTGAAAGTAATCAGAAAAATGAGTGTTATCCAATTGTTCTATATTCATTAACCAATTATGATTTTCATATCAGTTGTACTGTCAAACCAAATGTGTAATTTTTTCAGAGCTTACATAGTGAACTCAACTGATGATCACAAAATTAGACTGCATGCTTTTCAAATTAATACACCACCAATAATAAAAACTGGAGTCTGAATAAGATGGCAATTATGCAGATACATAAGGAAGATTAGCACACAAAGGGCTAGTCTTGCTTTGCAATACTCATTTTTCTCTTGATAAAGGCTTGGGGGAGTCACTGCACCTATACTGCTCTACATATTGATGAAGCAGTTAGGAGGGGCTAGGCTATAGCTTTGTAACAAGGTAAAATTCCAGGCTAGAGAAATTACTTTATCAGATGTCAGCTTAATTAAAGGCTGCTGCTATACATTAGAAGCCTTGTTCTTTTTTTTTCATAAATGTATTTATTTATTTATTTATTTATGGCTGCATTGGGTCTTCATTGCTGTGCGTGGGCTTCCTCTGGTTGCTGCGAGCGGGGGCTACTCTTCATTGCGATGTGTGGGCTGCTCATTGTGGTGTCTTGTTGCGGAGCATGTGCTCTAGGTGCCCGGGCTTCATTAGTTGTGGCACGTGGGCTCAGTAGTTGTGGCTCACGGGCTCTAGAGTGCAGGCTCAGTAGTTATGGCACACGAGCTTAGTTGCTCCGTGGCATGTGAGATCTTCCCGGACCAGGGCTCAAACCCGTGTCCACTGCATTGGCAGGCGGATTCTTAGTCACTGTGCTACCAGGGAAGACCAAGCCTTGCTCTTAATAATGCCACTCATGCCAAGTCCCCAGAAGAGGAGGAGAGGACAGAAGAGGTGATCAGCTTGTCTCTCTTCAGTTACCTGGTGAACACTGGCCATATCCTTCCTCTGCAGCTCCGGCTGTCTCCATGATGGCTGTTGGCTGTGAAAAGCATGGGTATGTGTCTGTCACTTTAGCTGATGGCCACCTTGATAATGCCAGTTTCAGTGCCAGAACCTAGACTTTGATACTCACAAAGTTGGGACCCAAAGTGGTGGGTCCTACAGTCCCTGGAACTATGCTGAGTATTTATCAGAAACTGGGGAGAATGTTGATTTTCTGATTCAAGCTTATATTTTCTTACTGAAAGACTAGAGCCAAACCTAGAATGTCATGAATATAGCTCAGTTATATATGCCTCCAGCCCCCCTTACCACGTGGCTCAGATTCCAGTGTGGGGGTGGGCTAAGACTTGGTGCATCCATCTCTCTCATGAGGAGCAGCTCAGGTCACAAAACTTACCTGACTGCCCACCTCGTTCCTCAGATATCTGTCATGCCTAGCCAACTCTGATTCCTAGCAAAGGACACAAGGTAGGCTTAAGCTGAGGCTTCTGCAGCACAGTAACAGAAATATGCACAAGTACATTTTAAGTTTCACCTAAGTTGGTGTTTTATAAATTTTGCAATGTAAAAATTATAAATTATAATTGACCCAGTGGTCTCACTTTCTGGAGTTCATTCCTTTGAGCAACTACTAGATGCAAATAAAGATGTCTATTAAGACTGAAGCCAGTGCTTCAGTTTCTCAGAATGTCTCCTCTTTATAGGTTATATTCAGTTTCCTTAAGTCAAAAATGCCTTGTAATGATATTTGTCTAAATCCCTAATATGAATATCCTCAGAGGATTCATATTTGAGATAAGTAGAATTCCTATTTCTATTAAAATGATTTCTCTTCATTGTTTCCTTCTATTTCAAGAGCAAGTCAATTTTGTAGTTTTATTTCCAAATGTCTCTAGTGATCTGCTGACCATTGTCAGGCAATTACCATAATGATCAAAGTGTAGGCCATTATCTGATAGCTCTGTGACTTCTAAAGTGAGCATCCATGCGTTTAAGGACAGCAAATGTTCTCCACATTATAATCTTGACTACATATCTTTTAACAGTAGGCAATAAATATGGGGGTAGAAATCATTTACTGAAGTGGAGATAGAGAGATGAATTTCTACTGATTATAAAAATCATCATCTCTGGGCTTCCCTGGTGGCGCAGTGGTTGAGAGTCCGCCTGCCGATGCAGGGGACACGGGTTTGTGCCCCGATCCGGGAAGATCCCACATGCCGTGGAGCGGCTGGGCCAGTGAGCCATGGCCGCTGAGCCTGCACGTCCCGAGCCTGTACTCCGCAACGGGAGAGACCATAACAGTGAGAGGCCCGCGTACCGCAAAAAAAAAAAAAAAAGAAAAAAAGAAAAATCATCATCTTTTGAGTGAATAGAGGACTGTAGTAAGAACATAAAATATTTTTAAGATTAGTGGAAATTTAGGGATTTAAAGGAAATGGAGAATGGCACTTTAAACCTAATAAACAGTTTACATCTTCCCCACAGTTTGATGACTAGCCAAGGCGAGTTGAAAATAGCAAGAACTCTTTCTTGCCTTGAAGTTATTAATCAGCAGAATTCTTCCATGTTGAAAAAGGTTTGGGAAATAATAACATATCTGTAGAGCAGCTAAGCTGTGTTTCTGGAGCACTCCCTTGCAGAAGAGCTCTACCAGGTAAGGTGAAGGTCTTTGAATCTCTTCAGCCTTGTGATTACTCACTTTGGCCATGATGCCAGATTCTTGGGAACTGCCTCTTGTTCTCTACCAGGTTTTCTTGGAGTATCATAGAGATAGTCATGAGTCCTAGATTATAAAGCAGACCCCAAGTAAGGCAGTCTAAAATGAAGTATTCCAGATCCTGTAACTTTTCTTGAAATGCCCTGCCCTGACTTTTGTTCTTCTTTCCCTCCTCCCAGGCTCCCTAGACCGTTATTTACCCTGCTCTTCTCCAGCTAACTTAGCAGAAACTGCCTATTTGGTCGTGCAGATGCATTTTCTTTCTCTTGAAAATTTCTCTGCTCAGGAGTATACTAGAAAGACAACCTCTACTTTACAAAATTCACACTTTTCCAATTAGAGCCGATATGAAAGTTGACAAATTTTGGTGAATTAGTGAATCCACAGGAAAATATAATTAGACGTTAATATGCAGCCATACTAGGGCATACCATTTTTGTTTCAAATAAAGATTTTTTAAAAACCCCTCAAAATAAGGTTGGGAATTTAAGGCAATAAAACGGGCATGGGAATTATATATGTTTTAGTGGAGCTCTCAAATCAGCTAATCAGGGAGACTTTGCTTAGAGTAGCTTCTACTTTAAACTTATCTGCAGCTCCAGGAGTTGGATGTCAATCTGTTAGTGCTGTTGAAAAGTACTCATTCTGTAACTGAATTTGAGAAAGTAGTAGATGCTCCTGGGCACATCTGACCTCACGATGTTTCATACCAAGTCCTTTTCAGATTTTAACTTCGTTTCTATTTATTTTATACTTAATTTAGGAGAAGACTTTCCTTCTCAGCAGTCACATCCCCATATTATGTAGAAGGTCTGCTGTCCTCTATCAGATCCAAGAGCTCCCAGTCAGAACAACAGAGCATTTTTAGCCTTCAGTGGTTCACTCAGGCAGCTGAGATGAGATCATGCCCTTATAACTCAAGTTCAAAGTTCAAACCCAAGGTTAATGCAGAGGGAGAGGCATCAGTGATCATCAGTTGCCTCTTCTACCAACTGCAGCCACAAGATGGCAATGTGACAATTTAAATAAAATCAAAAGTTATTGAGCTTTGTTTTATTTAGGTCAGAGAATTTTAAAGACTGTAGAATCCACTTTAAGCAACTACTTAAGTTGGACCAGGAATTATATCCCACAATGTATTAATGTTTGTGCTGTGGTTCAGGAGATGGGTGAACCCCAGTCACAGTGATGTCAGCTGGGACAATATTATAACCACACGTCTTGCCTTTTCCTTTTCTCCTCTAATGTACTCAAGTATAGTGGTTGGTGCAAGTCCATAGATTCGGCCTTTACAGAGTAATGAGAAGGTTTCAGATGACATTGACTCGCACTGGAGGACAAGAGCAGACACTTTGCTCTGATTTTATTTTTCTTCTCGTGAGATGAACAGAGTAAATTCCGTCAAAAAGTTAGCTTTTGTAGGACAATAAATTCTATTCTTTTATAGCCAAGTCATTTAACAATTACTCCAAATCTCATTGTTTTTCTCAGTGAGAGAGTATATGGTGAGCTTTTACTTTACGAAAAATTTATTATTTAGGTACTTGATTCATTATAGAGAACTGTTTCATGTATTTTGGGACTATGTAGTTCGAAGTATGCGGGTAACATGTTTATTTATTTATTTATTTATTTTTTGCAGTATGCGGGCCTCTCACTGTTGTGGCCTCTCCCGTTGCGGAGCCTAGGCTCCGGACGCGCAGGCCCAGTGGCCATGGCTCACAGGCCCAGCCGCTCGGCGGCATGTGGGATCCTCCCGGACCGGGGCATGAACCCGCATCCCCTGCATCGGCAGGCGGACTCTCAACCACTGTGCCACCAGGGAAGCCCCCATGTTTATTTTTAAAATAAGTCTAGGCCATGTTTCTTTCCTTAGGACTTAGAATTTTAAAATATATAGTAACTACCTAATAGAAAGTTTGTGGATGTTAAAGAAATAATACATGTAAAATAGTATAGTCTTTGGCACATAGATATACAACGAATGTTAGTTATTGTGATATGATTATTCTTGTTGTAGTGTTCATAGTTGGTGTTACATGGGCGATTATTCATGGGAACCTGTTAGCTTAACTCTGTCACAAAGCCACAGCTAAAATTTTTTACCCAATTATCTGTTTTGGAAATGCAAAGAGAATAATATTAGTAGGTAATTCATGTTGACTAAAACTTTGAAATGTATGCTTTATATGCATAATTTCTTCCTCCTCCTTCATTCTCCCTTTTACATGCCCAGATCACATCCTCATAAATGGGAATGAAGCTCAGCTGTTTGCCCTACTCTCAGTAGTTACTGAATAAAATGTTTCCACTTGGACCACTGCTCAGCAGTGTTTATCTCTGACAGAGCTGTAGAGTGGAAGCAATGGTGATCTCAGTTGCTGTCACTCATAATGACCTGAGTGGGGCTGGATGCTTCTTGCCTCTGCAACTCTAGACTCTGACAGTTAGATGTCTTGGTCCGCAAAGTGAGCACACTTTTGCCAGGATCCACAGTCTACATCAGCCAACTGGGCACTTTGAATTCCTTGTGTCCAGGAAAGAATTGCCTAACAGGCAAGGAGTAGAGATACCATCTTTGCAGGAGTCATTGACCCTGATCATCAGGAGGACTAAGACTTCTGATACACAGTTGGGGCGGGGCGATACTTAAGGAACCAAGGTGGACTATTTAGGTTGATGCTCCTTCTTATGGATTGAATTGTGTCCTCCCCACCACCAAATTTGTATGTGGAAGCTCTAACCCCCAATGTGACTACATTTGGAGATAGGGCACTTAAAGAGGTAATTAAGATAAAATGAAGAGCCCTACTTCAATAAGACTGGTATATTTATAAGAAGAGGAAGAGATAGCAGAGCTCTCTCTGCATGTGTAAAGAGGAAAGGCCATGTGAGGGCATGGTAGGTGAAGGTGGAAGGTGACCACCTGCAAAGCCAGGAAAAGAGCCCTCATCATAAATCAACCCTGTTGGACATGATCTTGGACTTCTAGCTTCCAGAAGCGTGAGAAGATAAGTTTCTGTTGTTTAGACCACTTAGTCTGTGGTCTTCTATTATGGCAGCCCAAACAGACTAATACCTTCCTGTTGCCCACTTTTTACTGTAAATGGACAGTTATAGCAACTCTAGCCTGAAAACAGCATACTGGGGACCTAGTCCCCTCTGGGATGAGAGTTTGGGTCCTGTCAACCAATAAGCTGCTGAGAACAGCAGAGATGGTAGCTGAGAGTTGGGGGAATCTAGCATGGGCAGTGGAGGAAGGTGAAAGTCAGTGTCAGTTGTGGATTGGATAGCTGTTTGTCTTTGCTACCTTTCTTCCTCATTCCTCTCAAGAAGTGAGGCTTACTGGGTTCCTGAAGATGCCTGTTCCCTGAGCATATATGCAGATATGACTGTCAGTGGTATGAAGAGGGTCTGTATGGGCAGGAATACATGCCACGAGATCTCTCTTCAGGGAAGGGCTTGTTACCCAGGTGCTGCAGCAAATAGTCCTTGCCTGTTGAATGACTGCCTCACCTCGAGGCACATCCTTCCAGGCTGATTTCACATCCAGTGACAAATGGAGGCAGAGGTATGAAGGCTCATCTGTTCTGTTCCAAAGCAGGACAGCTCTGAAGGGCCACTTTAGCTCCAGACGACTCCTGAGGTCTGGGGAGGCTGCCTGACTTCACAGCAAGATGCCCTCTTCTTCTGCTCAGTTTTCACTCCTCCCCTGCCCTTCTACCACTGTTGATTTTAACGATGCTCCCTTATCAGCATCTCTTTCTGTGAACTCTGTCTCAGAGTCTGCTTTCAGGAAAACAGAACCTGTAGCATTCACTAACAATTGGGGTAATCTTATTAAAATGGGGACTGTTTAAAGCTTCTGGTTTTCATTTGGGGTCCTAATCACCTTTCTTGGCAAAATACAGAGTCACACTCAACATTCTGTTGCCTAAACAATTGCCTTTTGACTCTGTTGGTGGAAGTTGGTTTACAATCATGAGAGTCCTAAAGGTAACCAGTAGAAGAGGAACAGGTGCATGAAAGGCTGTCGCTGTTTTATTGTAGCTCACTGTCAGGGCTTCATCACTTTGATGCCTCCTTTGATGCCTCCTTTGATGCATCTAGAAGACGGTAAATGTTGAAGGCAGATGGAAAAAGGATAGTATAATAGAGCTGAGAAACATTGAATTTTCCTTCCATGGGTGATTATAACTAGGTATAATCTCATAATCTTTGTGCTAAAATTGTGTCAAACTGACGGTCGTTGTAATTGATATTAAAGGGGACCAAAACAAATGGAACAGGCTGTGTGTGATGGGCTTATTTTGAGATTAGACATCCATCCTGGGTAGACAGCCTATAATTCTGTAATTATGTTCTGCAAACTATGGGAAACGGCAGCAACAACAAAAAGTGCCGTGTCCAGTTTGCACATCATGAATGGAACAACACAGAATAAATACATCCTACTCTATTGATTGATTGCTTTTCTGAACAGTTCCTGTAACACAATATTGCTTTGTCGTGTCAAATCTCTTTATGCCATTGAACTTCCCATTGGATTAGCCGTGTTCCTCCCCTGAAATAGGGAAAAAGGGAAAAGAAAATAGTCAGTAGAAGATATTTCAGTAGAAGAAAAATCCTTTAAAAGTTAAACTATTTTATATTCAAACAAACCATTAAATAATAAATTTGAATATCCAATGGAGTTTTTACTTTTAGTTTTTGTATAATAACTTAGATCTGGATTAATGGAATTTTGTGATCCAAGACACATTTTAAAGTTACTCTCTTTGACTCCTTCATCATACTCATTTCTATGGCCTACATTTTAAAGTCCCTACATCCATCATTAACCTCTCTTATTCACTAATGCATGTACTGTAAAACATTTCTTAAGTTTAAAAAAATGACTAAATCGAACTTCAGTAGATATTTGCTGTTTCACATAGTGGCTTTGTCTTTTTACCTCAGCATCTCTAGTTTTTATTCTGTTGGTAATGGCTTTTAATTGCCTTTTAGAGAAGTATGCCTCCCCCATTGTCGGAATCTTAGTGTATATCCAGATGCTCCGCACACAGTTAGTGGACAGAGAAGAGAAAACAGTTGGAGTTCTTGACTCCAGTGGTGATGGCCAGCATGAGACAGGTCAGCAGCAACAGCACCCTTGACCTTAGGTGCATCCCTGCCTTCACCCTTTTACCCAGTTGGGGTCTTTGGTTATTCTCGCTGATGGTCTGAGGAACCTGACAATTTTCTAATAAATCTCTTTTTCAATCATGTTAGCCAACCACTTTTGTTGAAGCAATAAAAACAAAATCTCTGGTTCAGAACTCTCAAAGTACCTAAAAAATGTCAAGTTTCAGTTTTGTATAGCGAATATAAAATAGGGAACTAATGCATCTAAAGTGTTGTAAAGACAAGGAGTTTTCAACTTTATTATTGAATACCTATCTTACTCATTTTCCTCCATGATCACTAATCTTTTAGAATATTGTCTCTTCATATGCTTTCATAATGTATTTGACCCAAGAACATGTTTCCACTCATTGAAAGTTCTTTATTTTGGAGAGGATATGGCAGAATATTGTCAGAGTGAAGAGTCTTTAGGATATTTGAGTTATCAGGATTGGGGAAGAGGATTTGAATCAAGCAGCAATTATGTCCATATTGATCATATTGATTGATTGATTCATTCCTCCATTAGACAGGTATTGTGTACTTTATGCCAGACAAGTAATGGAGGTAATGAAATAAACAGTCAACTGCAGTGCCCTGAGCAGTGAAAGCATGGGGTGCTGTGGAGCTCAGGGGGATCCTGAAAGGGCCATCGAATTCTCAAACTATGTGATGCTTGTTTTGGGTCTGGAAGAATGTGGAGGAAGTATTCTGGCGAAGAATGAGGGAAGGGAAAAAGAACCAATAGCCTGTGGGTAAGATCCAAGAAGGAAAGCATGGTGCATTTGGAGAAAGGAAGTGGTTCCCTGTGAGCAGGGTTTGAGGGTTGACATTAAGGATTTGATGAGTCGAAAAAGGGTGGTAGGAGCTAGAGATGGAAAACTTTGTGTGCCACGTTCGAGCTTGGCCTTGATCTACAGACTGTGAGGGGCTTGGGAGCTACAGAGTTAAGATAGGCATTTTTAGAGAGTCAACCTGACTGCTGTATAGAGAATGAATTGTATGAGATCTAAAATCAAAAGAGAGAGAGCAGTTAAAGCTATTTAAAGAGTCTAGATGAGATACTGGAGGGGAGACCTAAGACAGAGACTCAGTACGGTTAGTCTAAATGCCCCTTCCATGTAACCACAAAAGCAGAAGGCCTTTCCTTTGTTAATTTTAAATGTAAGTCCCATAAGCAGATTTCTTTCCTCCCTCCTTCCTTTCCTTCATTCAGGAGTTAAATGTTTATGTGCTCTTGTAATGCATTATTCAAGCTACGTAGTTATGGTGGGGAATGTAGCAGGTATATTGTCTACCCTTATTTCTGCCAGCAAGGGTTCTAGCAGGAAATGGTGACATACTCCAAATTGCATAATTCAAGAATGGGTTATTAAAGGGAATATTCTTTAAAGTGGTAGAAGGTGGTAGCCTGGGGCCAGTAACAGCTGTTAGAACCCTTGACCTGAAGAAACAAGGGAAGGGAGTGGCTTTTCATAATCTGGAATACGACAGCCTTGTGGAGAGGACCCACCTTGGGAGAAGCTGTGATCTTCAGTTGGGGTGGAAGGTACTGCCAATCCAAGGTGACTTTCAAAGAGGGAGCTGGAGAACAGATATCCTGCCTATCCTTTTATCATCCTGCTCTATCCTTCCCTCCAGTATGCTGCTGGGCTTTCAGCTGGCCCAACCAAACAGAAGGGCAAAAGGCATGGGGGTCTATGATGTTTTCTATTTGGGTCCTCCTCATGGAGCAAAAAGGCAGTACAGAATTTTGGAGAATTAAGTGGGACGAGCAAACAAAAGTTATAGAGAATGCCAGGAAACTCCCATGCTTTCCTCTATCTGTGCGTGCATGTGTTTACCTTTTCAAGACTGTCTGTGATGTTTCTTTCAACTTGGTCTCACCTTGCTCCGGCAAGGAGAATCCAAAAATAAAAGATTGTATTGTGTGCTTCAGGGAGTGTGAATTGAGCAGGGATGGATTTCAAGACTGCAGCCCACGTGTAATAGTCCATTCTGGACAATGTGAAAGGCCAGAGTTCTCACAGGACCTCCTAGGAACTCCACCTGTGCTGCACAGAAAGCCCACATACCTGCCATACAGAGGGTTGTCGGAGGTCATCCAGCGTGAGCCAGGAAGAGAGAAATGCAAATGTAAAATTTTACCCACTTTCTCTGAACTTCTCATGGGCTCTAGAAAAGCCAGAAAATAGCAGGGCTGAAGAAGTCAAGTGGAAAGTGAAAGAACAGATGTTCCCTTCCCTCTGTAGATCCATGGTTCAGGCTTGTATTGGAGGAGGGAAAGCTCTGGATTGAAATGGAGATGACAGTTTTGACTTAGAATGAAGTTTTTCAGTACCTGAAGGTGAATCTTACTTGCTGAACATGGATTTTGATCCCTTAAAATGACTCCAAAGTCATGTGATATGCATAAAATGGGAGCAGAGATTGAGCAGAGTGTGTTTAAAGACAGTGTTTGTAGAAAAATAAAGCTACTCCCTGGTCTCCGTAAACCAGTTATAATAGTATCATAGGATCTTCTGTGTGTTGAATTTGAAGCCCCAGTAGCGTAATTAGTCAATGCTACACTTTCTGAATAATTTTATTTCTCTAACGATATGGTGGAAAGGTTGAAATCATTTGGATTGAGCAAAATATATATCGTATTCATTGTTCAACCAGAGTAAACTGAGTCACTGAGTCTTGGTCTCCACAACTGCTACTTTTGCTTTCTGGTGCTTAGCTCTTTAACTTCTAGGGAAGTTCTCACTAAGACTGACTCAGCAGTAATACAGGCAACACTTCATTCCAGTTTTAAACATCAGCATCTGTTGAATAGACATGCGAAAGAGGCAGACCGTTGAGAATCTATGGAGTTGGGAGGAAAAAACACAAAAGGAAAACTTCATTCTGAAAAAGGAAGAACAACTGAAGAAGCCAGCAGTGGAAAGGAGTGTGGGTACATCTGACAAAGAAAGATTAGCTCAGTGGTTAATGATGAATTTACTGATAGACTGTAGAGTGGGTTTGAAATGTGGGAGAGTTTAGAAAAGAGAATAGAGTTAGACAAAAAGAGGAGTTTTTCATCATGGGGAGGTTTTTAATCGAGAGAGAGAGAGAGAGAGACAGAGAGAGATAGAGAGAGAGAGAGAGAGAGAGAGAGAGAGAGAGAGATGGGCGGGCGGACTGAGGGGGAGAGAGAAACAGGATCAATAGGAACCAAAGTGGAAAAACAAACAAGAAAGGGCAAATCTCATAAATTCTGTATATGTAACTTAAGAGGGTAAAAAATGAAGTTCCATTTTTTTGTGTGTGAGTTTGAATTTTGTGCATGGGTCTACATCATCCTGGATAAATTGCTGCATGATCCTGATCAGTCAAAATACTTTCTGTGCTGTTTATGTCATTTTAAGTTTCAAGTTCCTGGTGATTAGGCAGGATGCTTATTTTTCTCTCATGATGTTATCACACAAGGGCTCCTGTGCCCACAGCACAGAAGGCCAAACTCTGCAAGCAGGTGTTTGCAGCAAAGTAAGGGTTTGTTTGCAGGGGTCAAGCAACGGAATAAAGTTTAGAATTGGGAGATTAATCATAAACTCGGTGAGGAGATTCGGATTTAGGGGGCTTGGTTTCAGTGATTCAAACTGAGGACTTCCTCCAAAATACGGAGGTGTTCGTAGTAAGGTGTTGTAAGCTCCTAGAATAGATCTGATGAAAACCTTATTTTAAGCCAGAGGAACGTATTACACCAGGCTATCACTGTAAGCAGGGCTTGAATCCCAGTCACCACAGTGATGACTGATTCCAGGCACCGTTAGTGTGCCTTTCCCCATTGCATCCTCCACACAGGAAGCCTCCCACTACTCTTGATCTTTTCCGTTCCCCCATTCTGATGGTTCCGTCTTTCTCAGCAGGTTTTCCAATTGGCAGGTTAGTAGTTTACAGTTATCCTGTTCCTGGCCTGCTGTCCACAGACCATGTTATGTTGATGGTATCATTGGCTGCATTTTCGGTGTGATGATGCCATAATTTTGATGGTTCCTTTTGATTTCCTATGGGGATTTTGACGTTTTTTAAAAAAATTTGTTTTTGGAGGGAGACATTATTTATTTCAGTAGTTGGCTTGGGCAAAGCCATAAAACTTATGCTTTTTGGTATGCAAAATACCAAAAGCACTCTGAGCTATTTGAAGAGAAAAATTCATAGGGTATTGGTATTTGTTCATTTAGAGTATGAAGAGAGCAGAGATGGGATTCCCAGACTATACTTTTCTCAGATTATGCTTGCAAAACGTTAATCTTTAATAACGCAGGGTAAAGGACAGGTAATCAGCAATTTCTTCCAACAGTAATTTACATTTGATATATATTCCTGTCCTCTTTACAAGCTTCATGTGGTCCCATAATTTTATATCTCATGCTCACTGGCATCTAATATAAAATGCCAGTATATAAATCAACTGTGAAATTGGCCTAAATTGTGTAATAAATTGTGTCATACTTTAGTGTTTTAGAAAATATTCATTAACCTCTTTGTAACTTTACTAATTAGAATAAAATGGAAACTTTCCTCTCTTCACTTTCAAACATATATGTACACAAATGCATACATAGTACGTTTGGTTCATTATTTGAGGAATTTACTATTACTGAGTTTTAAATACAAAACAGTTTAAAAGATTATCCAGAGTTCTGCTTCTGCCTGGTATATAGAAAGTTGGAAAAAGTGTGTCGCTCCCAAGCTAAGTACACTAAAAAATTATAACATTTTTTGTACCCACCAGAGAGCTGAAGTCACAGGACAAATAAAGTTACTTGATTTCTAAAGAAAAACAAGTCCCTCTAAGGGTATAGGGCACAATAAGAGTCTCAACTGTGCAGGGTATGGGAGGATGAGACACTGGCACCTTACAAGCATGTAAGAATCCAGTTAAAGTTTGTAATAAGCTCCCAGAGTCTGAGCATGGATTACAGTGAGAGGATAACCCCCATCTCCTGCCACCAACAGAAGGCACCCATTCCCAGGCTCTTCTCCTTGAACCTCCAAGGGGTCCTCACAAGAAAGGTCGTGGGGAGAGTGGGAGACCAGGGAAGGCCCCACTGCATGATGGAGTTCTGAGGGGAGGGGTAGCCACACTGGTGGATGGCTTTAGGGGCACCACTCCCTTAGGAAATGAAAGCCCTAGTCTCTGAGAGAAAGGCAGCAAACCCTTTGGCCCCCAGGGCACAAGCGAAGATCCGTTTTAGGCACAAAACTAAAATGTGTTATCCCTGAGAAAGAAAGAAAAGGTAATTGGATTTTATCAAAATTAAACGCATTTGTTCTGAAAAAGACTAACAACAGACTATAAGAAAATATTTGCAATCCACTTATCTGTTAAAGGATTTATAACCAGACTATATAAAGAACTCTTAGAACTCAAAAATAAGAAAATAACACAATTTAAGAAATGGGTAAAAGGTTTGAGCACACACTTCAAAGAAGAAATATGTATGGCAAGTATGTACATTAAAAGATACTAAACATTATGTATCATTACAGAAGTTCAAATTAAAACAGCAATGAGATACCATTATGCACTTACTTGTATGGCAAAACCCCCAAATCTGCCAATAATGACTGCTGGCAATGATGCAGAAAAACAAGAATAAGTAATTTTGTTTTTAATTGCTCTAAAAAGTAAGTAAAAACCAAAAAACCAAAAAAGTATCAATGCACTTTGGTTTTATAGTATATGTAAAAGTAATGACAGCAATAGCACAAAAGATGGGTTATGGAAATAAGTAGATATAAACATATATTTGTTAACATATATGCATATATATATGTTTTCACTTACATATGTTCCCTAGCTCTCTCCCCTGAGAATAACTGGATGCAGCTTCACCACAATAGCAATATAGTGCCCTTGATCTCTGGACATTTCTTCAATAAAAGGAACCAGGGTTCCATGAAGAAATGCCAGGGCTGGGATAGGGAATGTACCAGATGAGCCTGGAACTTCTTTTTGGAACATAAAGTAAGAAAGTGTTCCAAAACAATGGGGATATGTTGAAAGTACATAGGAGCCAGCTATGATAGGGTTTCCAAGGGTCAAATCTGGAAACATTTGAAACTTGAATAATATTAGTAATGGATCATGACTCATTGAATAAAATAGGTATCCTTATGTTCTTATTGATATAAGCAAACCAATAAATTCAATTTTGATGAGGAATGGTATTTTTATAGAGTCTCAGAATAACTTCCAACAAAACACATATTCATTACAAAGGGGAAAAGGGTGACTTTTTAGTGATGAGTCCTGGCAAACACTACTTTAATCAAGAGAGCAAAGAGTGAACATTATCAGTAATGGGACAAGTTTAAATCCTGAGACTCCTGATAGGATGCATAGTAAAGGAACAGCATCAGTAATATATAAATACTAATTTCCTTATTTTCAGTTTTCATATTGGATTATGTAGAAGACTGTCTTCACTTGTAAGGAACACACTAAAGTATTTGCGGAAGAGTAGCATCATGTCAGCAACTCACACCCATAATCAGTTTTTTGAGGTTTTCTTACAAATTTTCTGTTGAATTTGAGATTTTTTTTTTAGAAACGAAATGGTTTTGACAGTCTTAATTGCAATTTGCATTTAATATCTTGTTATTCTTGCTGTAGTAAAGAGATTGGTGTGTCCTATTAGGCCAATTAAATTCTTAATTTTGGTTAAAGACTTTTCAGAGATCATTTAAGGAGAAAAAAATAGATTTTACACACCAAACTGAGATTCAAGGTAGTAAGTTCCCAGAATTCATAACACACTACATTATATTCATATTCCATTCTAGAGTAATTAAAATATTTTATGACAACAGTGGGACTATGGGAAATTGATTAAAAATTTGATATGAATGTGTTTTTATCATTTTAAGATTATTAGTATAAATGACAAGTTTAGTTTTTGATTGAGGAATATCTTTATTTTTTAGGGTTTACTAAATACCAATGGTATACACATCTCCAACTGTTAGTAAAATTTAATCACAGAAGATTTGTGGTGAAATAAGGCAAACAAGATAGAAAGGTTATCTAATCCATTTAAGATCTTAATAGTACTTAATAGTACTCTTTCCAAGTTATCAAAGTTTCCAAGTTATCACGTAGAGACAAATTATTTTGTTTTCCTCGATTACCTCTCCTATTTCCCTATGATCTTTTCAGAGGTTTCAGAAACTCGTGTGTTACAAGTAGCCTCAGGGATGACACATTTGTACTCCTTCGCCATTAGGTAAGGGTACTCACTGAATCTGTGGGAGAAATACCATATTTTGTCAATTTCTCTTTGAAGGCACCATTTAAAACGTGGACATAACAGTCTACTAAGTGGTGTCAAGTGCTTAAGCTCTAGAAAATAAGCCATTTGCTCCCTGGTTGCCCCGGGTTCATTAGAAGCTGTTTCTTCCAGGACCATATCTATATGTGTGTGCGTGCATGAGAGAAAGAGATGGAGGAGGGGAGAGAGGGAGAGAGGGAGTGGGATAGCAAGTCGTTTCTTTTTATGGTGTCCATTGGGAGTTGGTAAGAGTTCTTTTTAAACAATCTAAGATTCCTGGACTCAGAATTTAAGTGTGTAATATAAGATTGAATTATCAATATCTCAGATCAACTTGTGACCAAGGAACACTTTGAGGTGACATTCAGTTGCAAATATCCAGGCTTAGAGACCTGATTTGCACAGGTGATTCTTTAGGTACTCCACAAGCATGCCCCATAGGTAGTAGCTGAGTCTTTGTGCTTGACATGAGCAACTTTACACTCAGAACCACTTTTATTTTACAGTTTAGAGAGTGCCTCACATTGGTGGCATTCAGAGCCATAGAGTATAGTCCCCAGTGGGCAATGAAAGGCCCAGCAGTTTTTGGATTTTGTGAAAAAGCTTTTCTAGAAACCGAGTAACCCTAGGAAGACTTACTTGACTTTTTGAGTAGATGATATACATTGTAACACTTTATCCTAAGTAGTATGTTGAGGTCCGTTAATATTTCAGTATCATACTTAGCAAAGCAGCTCATACCCTCCTACTCATCAAGAAAAAATTCATCTATTTTTCTTTAGGTTTCTCATGATGAAGTCCCATGATCTGAAGTCCATTGATCTCTGTTGATTCCATGATTCAGAACACGACTGGAAACCAGAGTAATGTAGTGTGTTTTTCCCTGAATTCTGGGTCTCCAAAAACTCCTTAAAATTTTGGAGTCCATAGAAATACCAAATGGTAGGACAGAGTTTGATCTCTTTGAACATCTGTGGTAGTAGCCTGAACAGTGGTTTATAAACTTTGGACACTTCTGTCAGGGAGAGTCAGGAGTTAATTTTGTAGGTAAGTTGACTACGATGCTGAAGTGCCTCATTCTCAGAGGCCAGGCAGGATCTTAAGCTTTAACATAACTATGGTTACTGTAAATGCAGAGTGTCAAGTGGTCTGGGATGCTTTGAATGGCATGATGTATTGAAGTATAACCCAAACCTCTTGCAGCGCCATCAAAATTTTCACCATATCTGCATATCACCTGATATCTACATATCATCTCATGTTTACTCCATATATATATATTTTTTTTTTTTAAATAGACTTTAAAAAATATTTATTTAAAAGGGAGACTTTGTATCACTATTGCACAATGTCCGTCTCTTGCCCGCAAATAGAAAACAGCCGTAATATAAACTGGTAACAGATGATCTCATGTTTCACAGAGAAAAGAGCATTGTCTTTGCTGTCAGGTAGGTCTGGATTAAATCTTTGCATCTTACATGTCTAATTCAAATACCTGATTGGTGATCTTGGGCAGTCTCTTATAACTTCAGTTTCCTAATTTGTAAAATGATATAATTTTACCTAATTTTAGTGTTCTAAAAAAAATAGGTATAATGAAATTATAGGACAAAAGCAAATAGCAATACTGGAACAAAGTAGGTAATCAGTAAACAGCAACTTGTTTCAGAACAAGTTGTTCTGAAGCAAGTTGTTTCAGAATAGATGTATTTTTAAGTGGTTTTCCGCAATTTTCTCATCTCTATCTATTGAAATACTACTTCATCTTCAAGACCTAAATTTTAAAATTACTTCTTCCTCCAAGATTTCCCTGCTGGAAATAAAAATTTGTTCTAACATTTTGAAATAATTTAAAAACATAAACATAAAAAGGGAAAATGTAAACTTTTTTGTCCTTTATGTGATTTTTCTCTAGTTTTAAAAGAAGGGATAATTAGTATAAATATTGGACGAGGTTTTTTTTGGTTTTCTTCAGAGAATAGCTGTTTTCATGAAACTGGTTTGTTTTTTAATTAACAGAAGAGAGATGATACATTAAGTGTCACGATTTATTTTCAAGTTGTTATAACCATAACACGCACAAATTTCAGAAGAGAAATTTTTAAGTGACTACAGAGCCTAGGGAGGTTATAACTAGAGACCTTAATAATGATAATAAAAAGCTCCCATAAAGGACAAAATTGTGTTTATGCATATTCTTTAGCTTTATTTGAAATGGAGTGCAGAGCACACTAAAATTTGCTAGAATAATGCTTCTCCCTTTAATGACCTGAGACGTAGTCTGTGTATGTACAGTCGGATACATGCCTATCAGGACAGCAGAAGGCTATTAAACCTGAAGGATTAGAGTTTAGTGCAAACTAGAATAACAGTAAAAGGCTAATAAATGTCTTCATGCATACCAAGTTCTGGCTGGTATCATTAGTGTATTTCAAATAACTTTATATAATTGGTAAGCAGCTGTTTGAGTTAGTTTAAAAACTAACCTTGGTGTTTCTGATTTTAAAACTTATTTTAAGGAAGAATGCTTCCAGTTTTTATACATCCAAACCTTGACAAATTTAAAAGACAATAGTAGCTGAACACCACTCTTCCAGGCAAGTTAAGCGAAAAATGGATAGTATGAAATTGATTCTCCTGAACAACTGAGTTAAAGAGCAATAAATACACAGATCTAAATAGATGCACATAACACCCATTCTCACCTGGTAAGATTTTATCTCTAAAGGTAAACAAAAAAGGGAAGATTTTTCTCCCTATGATTACTGCTGGCAGTGCTGTGCACTCAGAAGTTGTATCTTTCGTTTAACACTCTGCATTATTTTTCTATTGCTGCTATAACAAATTAGCACAAACTTGGTGAGTGGCTTGAAGCAGCACTCATTTATTTTCTTAGAGTTCTGTAAGTTAGAAATCCAACATGAGTCTCAATGGGATAAAATCAAGGCATTGGTAGGGCTGCTTTCCTTCTGGAGGCTCTGGTGGAAAATTCCTTGCCTTTCCTGGCTTCTAGAGACCACCTGCTTTCCTTGGCTTGTGGTCCTCTTCTTCCATGTTCAGCTGCTTAATTACATTGGCAAATGTGAATGTGTACAGTAAAGTAGTCACAGTTTCCAGGAACTATAGCACATGGGCATTTGTTGGTGGGGAGGGGTGAGGTGGGGCAGGGTTTCTGCCTCCCACACACTTTGAACTTACAGGGACACCATGCTTTTGCTTCAGGGATCCCCTGTTGCTACTGATTGCCACTGGTCTTGGCAAAGTAGTGAAAGAGAAATTTTCAGTCTAGTTAATAATGAAGCATTTAGAATGAATTACATATTAAAAAACCCAAACCTTACAAAATGTGGGTAATGAATCCACAGGCATCCAATCCTTGGGGCTATTTCACACATGAGGACAAGAAGGTATGGTGCTGAGATTTGAGCCCAGGCAGCCTAGCTGTAGAACGTCTCAACCCTTAACCACCATTATATACAGTCTCTTCATGCAGTGGAGAAAAATCTATACCTCAGTAAGTTGACAGGAAGTTTAAATAATAAAATGTATGCAAAAGACCCAGCACAGTGCTTAAACTAAGATCACCCCTCAAGACTGCTTGTTTTCCTACCTCTCTGAATATCAAGGATCCAATAGAATGACAGCAAGATGCTGAAAAAGAAGGTATTTCTTGGGAAGGAGAGAAAACAAGAGGGAGAAAAAAGGGCAGAAAAAAAGGGAGGTTTCTTTTCTCATTTGGCAGGGGACCATATAGGGTAATGGTTAAGAGCAGAGGCCTTCTGGAGCAAGGCTACCTGGGTTCAGATGTGAGCACAGTGTGCATCCATATGTAAATACTGGTTTGAAACCTGTATCCAACAATCCTCAAAATATTAGGGTATTTATCTTCCCTAAGTGTACACTTCCTTATGTAAATGACCATAGGTCTCTCTGAGGAAGGACAGGGGAAATTATTATAGTACACTTTTACCATAGTTTTGTTAGTCTCCTCCTCCCAAGGAACTGGCCACCTCTTTAGTCAATGGGTCTAAGTCTGAAAACTGACTCTGGTGTGGAAACTGAACAAGGTCCTTTATTGGAGTAACTACCTTCAGCCTCCTGACCATCATCTTTGATTTCTTGATGCATATAGATTTGTACCCTTGTTGGTTCCCCATATATTTGTGGACATGAGATTCCATTACTTCTTTCCAGGTCCTTTCACTACTTCTGACCTTGCCACTCATTGTAAAATTGAATGCACCTGGCTTCTGAGGATTGAGAGGCACCATCTGGTCTCTATTATTTCAGGATCCTCTCATCCCCATCATGTAGGTCTGTATCAAACTCTCCAACTCTGAGCCCTAGCCTGAAACTGAAACTGCCTGAGTACCTATGTGAACTCTCCCTACCCTGCAACTTTCTGAAATCTTAAATTATTAAAAAATGTTATTAAAATTGAAGAGGACTTTCCTGGTGGTGCAGTGGTTAAGAATCTGCCTCCCAATGCAGGGGACATGGGTTCGATCCCTGGTGCAGGAGGATCCCACATGCTGCGGAGCAACAAAGCCCCTGCACCACAACTACTGAGCCTGTGCTCTAGAGCCCGCGAACCACAATTGCTGAAGCCCCTGCACCTAGAGCCCGTGCTCCGCAACAAGAGAAGCCACTGCAATGAGAAGCCTGCGCACCTCAACGAAGAGTAGCCCCCACTCACTGCAACTAAAGAAAGCCCGCGTGCAGTGACGAAGACCCAACACAGCCCTAAATAAATAAATTTATTTTTAAAAAATGAAGAAATGCTAATCACTATTACACAATTGTGATAGTTTTATTTATATTGATCTAAATGCCTTCAGTAGACCAATATTCTTTAACACACACATTATCTTAAAATTATCTTGCATATAATACAATCTAGTAGAGTTATGTTACTTGCAGCATAATTATAAGAGTATTATTAATTAAAGCCATTATAGGCATTGTGATCCAATACTGAGACACAGTTTAAGATTGTATGACGAATGTCTTCTTTCAACACTGTCAGTGGTTGTATCATTAAGGATCTGCCAAACTAAAAACATCTTGGTAAATTGGACCATACGAAATCCCCAAGTCACTTGACCTCTTTGATTATAACTGAGTAAAAGCCACTCCAGAACACTGCTTAGCTGCCATAGAAAAAAGGCACTGACACTACCAGTGATGATCAAAATGAAAACTTTCCAACAACATTGCTACGTTAATATAGACCGAGAAGCAGCAGCTTAGCAACTAGGCCAAGAGAAGCACAATAAGTGAGTCTGATAGTCTCGTCTATGAGTTTTTTTTTTTAAACATCTTTATTGGCGTATAATCGATTTACAATGGTGTGTCAATTTCTGCTTTACAACAAAGTGAACCAGTTATACATATACATATGTTGCCATATCTCTTCCCTCTTGCATCTCCCTCCCTCCCACCCTCCCTATCCCACCCCTCCAGGCAGTCACAAAGCACGGAGCTTATCTCCCTGTGCTATGTGGCTGCTTCCCACTAGCTATCTATTTTACGTTTGGTAGTATATCTATGTCCATGCCACTCTCTCACTTTGTCCCAGCTTACCCTTCCCCCTCCCCATATCCTCAAGTCCATTCTCTAGTAGGTCTGTGTCTTTTTTCCCATCTTGCCCCTAGGTTCTTCATGACCATTTTTTTTTTTTAGGTTCCATATATATGTGTTAGCATATGGTATTTGTTTTTCTCTTTCTTAATTACTTCACTCTGTATGACAGACTCTAGGTCCATCCACCTCACTACAAATAACTCAATTTTGTTTCTTTTTATGGCTGAGCAATATGCCATTGTATATATGTGCCACATCTTCTTTATCCATTCATCTGTTGATGGACACTTAGGTTGCTCCCATGTCCTGGCTATTGTAAATAGAGCTGCAATGAACATTGTGGTACATGACTCTTTTTGAATTATGGTTTTCTCAGGGTATATGCCCAGTAGTGGGATTGCTGGGTTGTATGGTAGTTCTATTTTTAGTTTTTTAAGGAACCTCCATACTGTTCTCCATAGTGGCTGTATCAACTTACATTCCCACCAACAGTGCAAGAGGGTTCCCTTTTCTCCACACCCTCTCCAGCATTTATTGTTTGTAGATTTTTTGATGATGGCCATTCTGCCCGGTGTGAGATGATATCTCATTGTAGTTTTGATTTGTGTTTCTCTAATGATTAATGGTGTTGAGCATTCTTTCATGTGTTTGTTGGCAATCTGTATATCTTCTTTGGAGAAATGTCTACTTAGGCCTTCTGCCCAATTTTGGATTGAGTTGGTTGTTACTTTGATATTGAGCTGCATGAGCTGCTTGTAAATTTTGGAGATTAATCCTTTGTCAGTTGCTTCATTTGCAAATATCTTCTCCCATTTGGAGTGTTGTCTTTTCATCTTGATTATGGTTTCCTTTGCTGTGCAGAAGCTTTTAAGTTTCATTAGATTCCATTTGTTTATTTTTGTTTTTATTTCCCTTTCTCTAGGAGGTGGGTCAAAAAGGATCTTGCAGTAATTTATGTCATAGTGTGTTCTGCCTATGTTTTCCTCTAAGAGTTTGATAGTGTCTGGACTTACATTTAGGTCTTTAATCCATTTTCAGTTTATTTTTGTTTATGGTGTTAGGGAGTGTTCTAATTTCATTCTTTTATATGTACCTGTCCAGTTTTCCCAGCACCACTTATTGAAGAGACTGTCTTTTCTCCATTATATATGCTTGCCACCTTTATCAAAAATATGGTGACCATATGTGCGTGGGTTTATATATGGGCTTTCTATCCTGTTCCATTGATCTATATTTCTGTTTTTGTGCCAGTACCATACTGTCTTGATTACTGTAGTTTTGTAGTATAGTCTGAAGTCAGGAAGCCTGATTCCTCCAACTCCATTTTTCGTTATCAAGATTGCTTTGGCTATTCGGGGTCTTTTGTGTTTCCATAAAAATTGTGAAATGTTTTGTTCTCGTTCTGTGAAAAATGCCAGTGGTAGTTTGATAGGGATTGCATTGAATCTGTAGATTGCTTTGAGTTGTAGAGTCATTTTCACAATGTTGATTCTTCCAATCCAAGAACATGGTATATCTCTCCATCTATTTGTATCATCTTTAATTTCTTTCATCAGTGTCTTATAATTTTCTGCATAGAGGCCTTTTGTCTCCATAGGTAGGTTTATTCCTAGATATTTTACTCTTCTTGTTGCAGTGATACATGGGAGTGTTTTCTTAATTTCACTTTCAGATTTTTCATCATTAGTGTATAGGAATGCCAGAGATTTCTGTGAATTAATTTTGTACCCTGCTACTTTACCAAATTCACTGAGTACCTCTAGTAGTTTTCTCGTAGCATCTTTAGGATTTCCTATGTATAGTATCATGTCATCTGCAAACACTGACAGATTTACTTCTTCTTTTCTGATTTGGATTCCTTTTATTTCTTTTTCTTCTCTGATTGCTGTGGCTAAAACTTCTAGAACAATGTTGAGCAAGAGTGGTGAGAGTGGGCAACCTTGTCTTGTTCCTGATCTTAGTGGAAATGCTTTCAGTTTTTCACCATTGAGGACGATGTCGGCTGTGGGTTTGTCACATATGGCCTTTATTATGTTGAGAAAAGTTCCCCCTATGACTACTTTCTGGAGGGTTTTTATCATAAATGGGTGTTGAAATTTGTTGAAAGCTTTCTCTTCATCTATTGAGATGATCATATGGTTTTTCTCCTTCAATTTGTTAATATGGTGTATCACACTGATTGATTTGTATATGTTGAAGAATGCTTGCATTCCTGGAATAAACCCTTTTAATGTGCTGTTGGATTCTGTTTGCTAGTATTTTGTTGAGGATTTTTGCATCTATGTTCATCAGTGATATTGGCCTGTAGTTTTCTTTGTGACACCTTTGTCTGGTTTTGCTGTCAGGGTGATGGTGACCTCGTGGAGTGAATTTGGGAGTGTTCCTCCCTCTGCTATATTTTGAAGGAGTTTGAGAAGGATAGGTGTTAGCTCTTCTCTAAATGTTTGATAGAATTCACCAGTGAAGCCATATGGTCCTGGGCTTTTGTTTGTTGGAAGATTTTTAATCACAGTTCAATTTCAGTGCTTGTGGTTGGTCTGTTCATATTTTCTATTTCTTCCTGGTTCAGTCTTGGAAGTTGTGCATTTCTAAGAATGTGTCCATTTCTTCTAGGTTGTCTATTTTATTGGCCTAGAGTTGCTTGTAGTAATCTCTCATGATCCTCTGTATTTCTGCAGTGTCAGTTGTTACTTCTCCTTTTTCACTTCTAATTCTATTGATGTGAGTCTTCTCCCTTTTTACTTGATGAGTGTCCGTAACGGTTTATTAATTTTGTTTATCTTCTCAAAGAACCAGCTTTTAGGTTTATTGATCTTTGCTATCGTTTCCTTCATTTCTTTTTCATTTATTTCTGATCTTATCTTTATGATTTCTTTCCTTCTGCTAACTTTGGGGTTTTTTTCTTCTTATTTCTCTAATTGCTTTAGGTGTAATGTTAGGTTGTTTATTCAAGTTGTTTTTTGTTTCTTAAGGTAGGATTGTATTGCTGTAAACTTCTCTCTTAGAACTGCTTTTGCTGCATCCCATAGGTTTTGGGTCGTCATGTTTTCATTGTCATTTGTTTCTAGGTATTTTCTGATTTCCACTTTGATTTCTTGGTTATTAAGTAGTGTATTGTTTAGCCTCCATGTGTTTGTATTTTTTACAGATCTTTTCCTGTAATTGTTATATAGTCTCATAGCATTGTGGTCGGAAAAGATAGTTGATACGATTTCAATTTTCTTAAATTTACCAAGGCTTGATTTGTGACCCACGATATGATCTATCCTGGAGAATGTTCCATGAGCACTTGAGGAGAATGTGTATTCTGCTGTTTTTGGATGGAATGTCCTATAAATATCAATTAAGTCCATCTTGTTCAATGTATCATTTAAAGCTTATGTTTCCTTATTTATTTTCATTTTGGATGATCTGTCCATTGGTGAAAGTGTGGTCTTAATGTCCCTTACTATGATTGTGTTACTGTTGTTTTCCCCTTTTATGGCTGACCGATGTGTATCTTCTTCTTGGATTGATCCCTTAATCATTATGTAGTGTCCTTCTTTGTCTCTTTTAATAGTCTTTGTTTTAAAGCCTATTTTATCTGATATGAGAATTGCTACTCCAGCTTTGTTCTGATTTCCATTTGCATGGAATATCTTTTTCCATCTCCTCACTTTCAGTCTGTATGTGTCCCTAGTTCTGAAGTGGGTCTCTTGTAGACAGCATATATACTGGTCTTGTTTTTGTATCCATTCAGCTAGTCTGTGTCTTCTGGTTGGAGCATTTAATCCATTTACTTTTAAGGTAATTATCGATATGTATGTTCCCATTACCATTTTCTTAATTGTTTTGGGTTTGTTATTGTAGGTCTTTTCTTTCTCTTGTGTTTCATGCCTAGAGAAGTTCCTTTAGCATTTCTTGTAAAGCTGATTTGGTGGTGCTGAATTCTCTTAGCTTTTGCTTGTCTGTAAAGGTTTTAATTTCTCTGTCAAATCTGAATGAGATCCTTGCTGGGTAGAGTAATCTTGGTTGTAGTTTTTTCTCATTCACCACTTTAAATATGTCCTGCCATTCCCTTCTGGCTTGCAGGGTTTCTGCTGGAATATCAGCTGTTTACCTTATGGGTATTCCCTTGTGTGTTATTTGTTGTTTTCCCCTTGCTGCTTTTAATATGTTTTCTTTGTATTTAATTCTTGATAGTTTGATTAATATGTGTCTTGGCATGTTTGTCCTTGGATTTATCCTGTATGGGACTCTCTGTGCTTCCTGGAGTTGATTAACTATTTCCTTTTCCATATTAGGGAAGTTTTCCACTATAATCTCTTCAAATATTTTCTCAGTCCCTTTCTTTTTCTCTTCTTCTTCTGGACCCCTATAATTTGAATGGTGGTGCATTTAATGTTGTCCCAGAGGTCTCAGAGACTGTCCTCTATTCCTTTCATTCTTTTTTGTTTATTCTGCTCTACAGTAGTTATTTCCCCTATTTTATCTTCTAGGTTACTTATCCGTTCTCTTGCCTACATTATTCTGCTCTTGATTCCTTCTACAGAATTTTTAATTTCATTTATTGTGTTATTCATCACTGTTTGTTTGCTCTTTAGTTTTTCTAAGTCCTTGTTAAACGTTTCTTGTATTTTCTCCATTCTATTTCCAAGATTTTGGATCATCTTTAGTATCATTCTGAATTCTTCTTTAGGTAGACTGCCTTTTTCCTGTTCATTTGTTAGGTCTGGTGGGTTTTTGCTTTGCTCTTTTGTCTGCTGTGTGTTTCTCTGTCTTCTCATTTTGCTTAACTTACTGTACTTGTGGTCTCCTTTCTGCAGGCTGTAGGTTCGTAGTTCCCTTTGTTTTTGGTGTCTGTCCCCAGTGGCTAAGGTTGGTTCAGTGGGTTGTGTAGGCTTCCTGGTGGAGGGGACTAGTGCCTGTGTTCTGGTGGATGAGGCTGGATTTTGTCTTTGTGGTGGGCAGGTCCACGTCTGCTGGTGTGTTTTGGGGTGTCTGTGGCCTTATTATGATTTTAGGCAGCCTCTCTGCTAATGGATTGGTTTGTGTTCCCATCTTGCTAGTTGTTTGTCATAGGGTGTTCAGCACTGTAGCTTGCTGATCGTTGAGTGGAACTGGGTCTTGGTGTTGAGATGGAGCACTCTGGGAGATTTTCACCATTTGATATTACGTGGAGCTGGGAGGTCTCTTGTGGAACAGTGTCCTGAACTTGGCACTCCCACCTCAGTGGCGCAGCCCTGATCCCTGGCTGGAGCAGCAAGAGCCTGTCATCCATGAGGTTCAGAATAAAAGGGAGAAAAAAAAAAGGAAAGAAAGAAGAAGATAAAGTAAAATAAAATAAGTTATTAAAATAAAAAATAGTTATTCAAAAAAAACTTTTAAGTAATTAAAAAAAAGAGAGCAACCAAACCAAAAAACAAATCCACCAACGATAAAAAGTATACTAAAAAAAAAAAAAAAAGACAGACAGAACCCTAGGACAAATGGTAAAAGCAAAGCTATACAGACAAAATCACACACAGAAGCATACGCATCCACAGTCACAAAAAGAGAAAAAGGGAAAAAAATGTATATATATCGTTGCTCCCAAAGTCGTCCTCCTCAATATGGGATGATTCGTTGTCTATTCATGTATTCCACAGATGCAGGGTAAATCAAGTTGATTGTGGAGATTTAATCCCCTGCTCCTGAGGCTGCTGGGAGAAATTTCCCTTTTTCTTCTTTGTTTGCACAGCTCCTGGGGTTCAGCTTTGGATTTGGTCTCACCTCTGCATGTAGGTCGCCTGAGGACGTCTGTTCTTCACTTAGACAGGACTGGGTTAAAAGAGCAGCCGATTAGGGGTCTCTGGCTCACTCAGGCCGGGGTGAGGGAGGGGTACAGGTGCGGGGCGAGCCTGCAGTGGCAGAGGCCGGCATGACGTTGCAACAGCCTGAGGCGCACCGTGTGTTCTGCTCGGGAAGTTGTCCCTGAATCACGGGACCCTGGCAGTGGCGGGCTGCACAGGCTCCAGGAGGGGAGGTGTGGATAGTGACCTGTGCTTGCACACAGGCTTCTTGGTGGCAGCAGCAGTAGCCCTAGCGTCCCATGCCCGTCTCTGGGGTCTGCGCTGATAGCCGTGGTTCGTGCCCATCTCTGGAGCTCCTTTAAGCAGCACTCTTAATCCCCTCTCCTCACGCACCAGGAAATAAAGAGGGAAGAAAAAGTCTCTTGCCTCCTCGGCAGCTCCATACTTTTTCCCGGACTCACTTCTGGCTAGCTGTGGTGCACTAGCCCCCTTCAGGCTGTGTTCACACCGCCAACCCCAGTCCTCTCCCTGGGATCTATACTCCGAAGCCCGAGCCTCAGCTCCCAGCCCCCGCCTGTCCTGGCGGGTGATCAGAGAAGCCTCTCGGGCTGGTGAGTGCCGGTCGGCACTGATCCTCTGTGTGGGAATCTCTCCACTTTCCCCTCCACACCCCTGTTGCTGTGTTCTCCTCCGTGGCTCCAAAGCTTCCCCCCTCCGCCACCCACAGTCTCTGCCCGCGAAGGGACTCCTAGTGTGTGGAAACCTTTCCTCCTTCATAGCTCCCTCCCACTGGTGCAGGTCCCGTCCCTATTATTTTGTCTCTGTTTTTTCTTTTGCCCTACCACGTACGTGGGGGAGTTTCTTGCCTTTTGGGAGGTCTGAGGTCTTCTGCCAGCATTCAGTAGGTGTTCTGTAGGAGTTGTTTCACGTGTAGATGTATTTCTGATGTATTTATGGGGAGGAAGGTGATCTCCGCGTCTTACTCTTTTGCCATCTTGAAGCTCCTCCCTCATCTATGTGTTTGAAGTTGTCTAGAAAGTAGCAGAGAAAACAGACTGGCAATCGAGTGACTCATATAAAGACTGCAGTTACATCCAATAATCCTTCTAAGTTTATTTCTGTATAAGATATAGGATACTTGTACAGAAAGCAAAAACGGGGGGAGCTGATAATGAGTAAGGTAGAAAACAAATTCAAATTACAATTTATCTAGAGAAGAAAAATGTTACTGCTATAATCTTCAAAGAAAAGTATGGCTACCAGATGAACTTCTTAACTTCGGTAAAGAAATATGAGAGACTTAGGATAAAGTGTGCATCCGTTTGTGACCCTTAAGTCACTAAGCAGAGCCTGACAGTGTGACAGAAACAGACTGAAGGTGCTGAGGCAAAGATTTTCTAAATATGTGTGTGTGTGTAAATATAAGAGTGTGTGTATATACACACACACACACACACACACACACACACACACACACACATATATATATAAAATCAAACTTTGCTGTTGCATTTTTACCTGCCCACCATGCTTTCTCTTCTCTAAATAATAGAACCCTGTTTTGCGTGGCAAACTCCTTTTTTTTCTGCTTTGATTACAGCTGGCTTCTACTCAGAACTCAAGTACCCTACTACAGTGATTGACACTTTTAGATCTAGCAGTAAGAATACCTCATATTCTTTATCTAGAAGGATTGATTTAGGGATGGGCTCATGACCTAAACCAGGTGAATCAGAATCACTTTTGGAAAATTTTCTGGAGCTAATTTTCTTGCAACAGAAGGCCATATGGTGTTAGCTGTCTTTGTTTCCAAAAGGGAAGAACACACTTAAAAATGAAGATAATGTGGAGAGAAAAAGATCTGACAGATGGAGTAAGAAACACTGCTAACCACATTGTTTGAATGCCTGGATCCAGTCATGTCTGAAGTCATTTCATCCCTCTGGAACTCCCAGTTAGCCAGTTCATCCTCTTTGGATATTTATCTGTTTTATCTGAGCCTTGACTCTACTCAGCTCATGAACCTAATCTGCTACTATGTAATTAAAGTTGTAGTTTTCATTTGTCCTGTATGGTTGCTAATTCTAAAGTTTTAGGCTTTTGGTCACTTTGCTTCCCCAGTGTCTCAGACACTGATTCTCCCTCAAGTTACCCTTAAGGGCCATTTGGGAAATCTCTTAAGACTAGCTGATGGAAGAGGATATAGCCAAGCTTTGCATATGACTGGTTGGCTGAATATATGAATGTAAATGAAAATCGAAGGTAGTTGCACTAATGCCCCACTTAGTGGTGACTTTGGTGGAGATTGGAAATAAAGATGCAAAATCCTCAAAATGGGTAGAGCTTTAAGGATGTGCCTGGCCACCCACTTTGTGTAGAGAGTGTCTCAAGGTAAGAAAACACATGGACTAATGCCAGTGGCAAATGACTACTTCAGTTAGTCAAGGAAAAAGATTTAAAGATCAAGAATGAGAATATCTGGGGTAGAGGCATGTTCATAGATGTAACCAAGTGAGCATGAAGTGTAAAGATCATGATAATGCCCACCAGAGTTAACTCAGCAGAGGCATTATAACCAAGTAGACTAACTCAGCTGGCTTACATCAACCAGCACGTGTCATTGGCCATCCCATTCCTGGTGTCATAGGCATATGATTGTAGATTGTAGTGGTCGTGGTTACAAAATGGAGATTCTTTATGGACCCGGCACTGTGGGATTTCACTCACCAAGGCTGATCTAAGTACTCCTGCCACTGAATGTCTAACCTGCTGGCAACAGAAACCAAAGCTGATATCTAGTTGTGGAATCCTTATTTAATGGAATATCTCATTGGACTAATGTGCTTCCATACCTATTTTGGGAAATGTAGCTTTAGTCATAGTCATTACTATTCTTTCCTTAAGTTTCTAATTTTCCAGTCTTTAACAGTTACTGTGTTTGCCTGGATCCCACAAATATGCTTGGACAAATTTCTTCTCTTGAGCCCCTGTCCTAATAATCCAACATCTTCACTCTTTATTGCTGTGGATTAAAAGATCTTTTTTTTTTTTTTTCCACCAACCGTGTCATAAGTAGTGTTCTGGAGTTGGCACTAACTGGTTCACTAGAGCCAATTGTTAAATTTCCAGGAATTTTGTGAGCCAGTTAGGACCATTATTAAAAATTAAATGATATAAACTGAAACATAAGAACAACATTAATAAATACTTAAACCACATCAATCATTTTGCTCCATTTTATTATCTGTGCTCTTTGAAGTTATTTACAACTATTATATTTGTATGGTGCAAATACCATGTAATGGTGTGGTACTGCTTATCTCTTCCTAACTTCTCATTCAGGGCAGTCATGTTAGTGAGCCAGTTAGCCATGGCGGGAATATTCATTCCATGGAAATTGGCAAATAATACAAATCAGGGCTCCCTTCTTCCCCTTGAAGAGCTGGTTGGTAAACATTTTCTAGAGCATGACTGCATGTAACTCCGCATGAAGCCATCTTCCTTTAAGATGGGGAACTATTTTTTTCCTCTATTAAGGTAAATAAGCAGAATTTTTTGTTGTTATTGAATATAAACACTTTTTCTCTCTTTAGATGTGAAAAACAATATTGGGATAAGAAAGCATAGAATGAAGGCTTTCAAACACCTTGTTAGGTTGTTAGAATGATTCTCTCACAGCATGTAAAAATTAAGAATTTAAGGTTTCCCAGAAATAAGTCTAGGCCACTGAATCTCAGTTAATCCTGGCCTTCTTTGTCATATCTTTAGAGTGTTTATTGTTTCTGCAAAAATTTCCCTTGATACACAATTGTTTAATAATACTCGGATTCTTAGCTGATAATAAGATTCTTTTGTATTCATTATTTTTAAAAGACATTTTAGATAGTAGGGCATATGCATGCCTAACTTGATATGCAATCAGGAAAATATAAAATTCAAGCTGGGGGTGCTTTTGATTTTCTGTGCAAGCTGTTAAGTACCTAAAAATATGGAAATGTAGAAGAAGCAAAAATTACAAAAGAAAGAGACTCTACAAGATGTTTCCCCTGGGAATTCTTTGGAATTGCCAATGATCTTGGTGCTTGGTTGCCACACCTTCGGCTTTGCTAGAGATAACATGCTCCTTTATGTTAGAAGTATAAACTGTTATTTTCAAACAAGAAATATTAACAATAAATTATGGCATTCATTTTCCATTACCAAGGGCTTACTTTTGCTAGTAGTTGCTTACATTAAATAGCCAGGTTTCTAAAATATACTAATAAGATAATACCTAGCAAAATAAAAATGAAAATCAACCAACCAAATAAATAAAAAGTAAAAACAGAATGCTTGATGTCCCAGCAAACAATTTGCAGAGGAATTCTGCAAAGTGAAGAGTTGGTGCTGAATCTTGCCACGTTAAATGATTTTGCACAGAAATTATATTGACACAATTTTGATGTGTTTTTCCATTAAGAAACCAATTTCCACATAAGTGGTGAAATCAAGTTCCAACTTGATTTTTACAGTGAGAAGGATTATGCTGTCAAGTCAGATGGATCCATGTGAAGGCAATATTTTGTTTAGACAAATACTGAAAGTTATTTGAGTGCAAAAGAGCAGCACAACAATAATGGCCTAATATAAAGTAAGCATTCAAGAAATGTGTCTCTCTGCTTCCTTAAAATGGAGTTTGCAATGGCTGGCTAAACCTATTCTAGAAAATACTATCCAACAAAATTTGATTTCTTATTGACTTAAAAAATTTCATTTTGATTGTATTGAATGCCTGAAAGATATTTATTTCTATATTGGTTTGTGCTCTTCTTGTTAATATGTCTTTCTCTTCCAATATTGTAAGATTTTATCCTCACAGCCTTTAATTTGGTGTGATTCTTTTTTTATTTGAAGATCACTTTCTGAAATCGTTTATGGCTGATGGGACAGATCCGTATCCTTATCCCGGTTTCAACAGACTTGGTTTGCCTCTCTGGCTTGTGACTTCCTGTGATAATTCCTGGTTTTAGCTCTGGCCTTAGAGACGATACTCAATAAATATTTGCTTTATTTAGAAGAGATTGAATGAGCATCTTGCCCTAGAGAGGGCTGAAAAACTGTTAGGTTTATAAGCCATAGTTTTGGTGAGAATCTACAGATGAGCCTATAGTAATTTATTGAAGTTGAGCTTTTCATTGGCAAAGTAGGTGACTTGGTTGTGCTGCTGGAAAGTAGTGTAAGTGGATTTTTTTCTTTGAGTTCCTAGTTGATAACAATTCATGCTATCAATCTGAGAAGTTCATAGAACTCAGGAGATGTGAACTCACAGCTCCTTAAAAACATGGGTTTCTAGTTAAAAGTCAGGGTCTTGATAATACATAGAGGCAGAAAATCACATTAATAAACATGAGTCTTTGTGAGGTGGTCACTATTACCACGATGGCAAAAAAAAAAAAAAATCCAGTAAGATATTGAGTCCCCAGCTTGGGACAGGGGTCCTGTACACATTCTCTGGAATCATCTGGAATCCCAGAGGCCCTGGCACATACACATAAGGAGCTGTATTTATCAGCAGTATGATCTTAGCTTTGGCAGCAGTAGAGCAGTGAAGCCAGGAGCCTTAGTCTAATAAATATACCTTGGCTGGCAAGCCTGTAGCATCCGTGTTGGCATTCAGTGCACTGGTTTCAATCCATCACTGTAATGAAGGGGAATAACACAACAGAGGGGAGTTGAACAGTTTACCATCTCTAGTGATGGTTATTTGAACTCACCATCTCCCTCCCTCCCTGCCTTTTTTTCTTCTTTCCTGCATCTTAAGCCTATATTCTCAGAAATAGCACTGGTTGGGGGCTGGGAAAGAATGGTAAGGAGCTGGAAATTCCAGTCTTATTGATTTGGGCTCAACAGAAATGTTTTCTTGTTTTTCTCTGGGAGGGGTTTACCTACACTCTAACTCAAAAAAGCCTAGGAAACAGTTACTACAATCTTAAAAGGATCAAAGTAAACTTTGTAGGCATGAGTGGTTGTAGAAGGCTTTTCAGAGGAATGCAGTATATTATAGCAAAAGTAGAGGACCAGGGATCAGGCCACTTCATTGTAGGTTCTGCGAATTGACCAGTAGCATGACTCTGAGGACCTGATTTATTCATCCGTAGAACGAGGCACGTAGAATACTAAGGTACTTTGCAACCAAATATGGTATGATTCCACCATGGTCCTCAATAAAGGATTCAAATCTGAGCTGAACTCTGAGTCCTTCGCAGTGCACTTGCTTTAAAATATATTTTGCTACTTAAAAAAATGAGAAATAGTGTATCCATACCTTACTGTAGCCACTGGGCTTTATATCAACTTGCACTTGATAGTTTTATACCTAAAGGACAACATATATCAAGGGATGATCCTCTCTGTAACTCTTGACATATTTTACATCATCATACCAATGCATTTTCAGCTGTTTATGCCAATGCTATCATGGTAGTCAAGGTCTTAAAGTATGCTTGGTTGACTTAAGGGAAAGGCATTTTCTGGGCTTCTTAATACCTTGTATTAAATATATATATATATATATATATGTTATAGGGGGAACTGTGGGTAGATGGCTAAAGCTAATGATAGACCTTTCTACAGATCACAGAAATTAGTACTTAAATTTTGTCTGTATTGGTACAATGAAATGCTTCTGAAGATCACTGTTTTCCAATGGCAGAGGTAAACTAATGCTCTGTATTGCATTTGAGTAGCACTGGTTTGTTATAGAGTAGAAATTACATAGTCTGACTGAATATTCTAAGCTAAAGGATTTACTGAAGTCTGAATGTTTTCTAAACTTCAGTCTGAATTAAGCACTGTTGATGCCACTAAGTGGCCTGTTACTTCTGTGCTGAGGCTGTTTCTTCCAAAGCAATTGCTATGCTTTGTAAGTATCCAATTAGTCAGCTATAGATGTTTCTGGATCATTCAGAAAGAAGAATAATTTATGATCTTGCCAAAGAATTATTTATTGTTTTCTGAGTAACAACATGAAGTATATGTTCTCCCCAATAAATCCAAAAAGTCAAAGATTAAAACGTAACTGTGAATGCAACAGCTTGGACAAATTTCACAAACATGATGCTGAGCAAAAGAAACCAATCCCATACTAACCTGTGGTGATAGATGTAAGAAAGTGTTTTATTTTGCAGGAGATGGAGGGTGGGAGCTGGGGTCATGGATTGCCTCAAGGCAGGGGGGCATTAGGGAACTTTCCAGGGTGATGACAGTGATTTATATCTTATTTTGTGTGATGGTTACACAGGTATAATACAACTGTCAAAATTCATTATCCTGAACATTTAAGATATGTGCATCTTATTGCATGGAAATGGTACTTCAATATAAAATGATGTAAAAAATATTCTGGATTCCGTATCCCTCCCTTCCCCTGGCCTGAGTGAGCCACAGCCCATGAATCAGCTGCTCCTTTAACCCCGTCCTGTCTGAGCGAAGAACAGACGCCCTCAGGCGACCTACACACAGGGGCGCATCCAAATCCAAAGCTGAACCCAAGGAGCTGTGGGAACAAAGAAGAGAAAGGGAAATTTCTCCCAGCAACCTCAGGAGCAGCGGATTAAATCTACACAATCAACGTGATGTACCCTGCATCTGTAGAATACCTGAATAGAGAACGAATCATCCAAAATTGAGGAGGTGGACTTTGGGAGCAACGATATATATATATATATATTTTTTTTTTTTCCCTTTTTCTCTTTTTGTGAGTGTGTATGTGTATGCTTCTGTGTGTGATTTTGTCTGTATAGCTTTGCTTCTACCATTTGTCCTAGGGTTCTGTCTGTCCGTTTTGGTTTGTTTGTTTGTTTGTTTAGTATAGTCCCTAGCACTTGTTATCATTGGTGGATTTGTTTTTTGGTTTGGTTGCTCTCTTCTTTCTTTCTTTTTTTTTATTACTTAAAATTTTTTTAAAATTAATTATTATTTTAATAACTTTATTTTACTTTATTTTATTTTATCTTCCTCCTTTCTTTCTTTTTTGGCACCCTTTTATTCTGAGCCGTGTGGATGACAGGCTCCTGGTGCTCCAGCCAGGCATCAGGGCTGTGCCTCTGAGGTGGGAGAGCCAAGTTCAAGACACTGGTTCACAAGAGACCTCCCAGCTCCACGTAATATCAAACGGTGAAAATCTCCCAGAGATCTCCATCTCAACACCAACACCCAGCTTCACTCAACGACCAGCAAGCTACAGTGCTGGACACCCTATGCCAACCAATGAGCAAGACAGGAACAAAACCCCATCCATTAGCAGAGAGGCTGCCTAAAATCATAATAAGACCAGAGACACCCCAAAACACACCACCAGACGTGGACTGGTACACTAGAAAGACAAGATCCAGCCTCATCCACCAGAACACAGGCACTAGTTCCCTCCACCAGGAAGCCTACACAACCCACTGAACCAACCTTAGCCACTAGGGAGAAACACCAAAAACAATGGGAAGTATGAACCTGCAGCCTGCAAAAAGGAGACCACAAACACAGTAGGTTAAGCAAAATAAGAAGACAGAGAAACAACAGCAGATGAAGGACCAAGGCAAAAACCCACCAGACCTAACAAATGAAGAGGAAATAGGCAATCTACCTGAAAAAGAATTTAGAATAATGATAGTAAAGATCATCCAAAATTTTGGAAATAGAATGGAGAAAATACAAGAAACATTTAACAAGGACCTAGAAGAACTAAAGAGCAAACAAACAGTTATGAACAACACAATAAATGAAATTAAAAATTCTCTAGAAGGAATCAAGAGCAGAATACCTGAGGCAGAAGAATGGATAAGTGACCTGGAAGATAAAATAGTGGAAATAACTAATGCAGAGCAGAAAAAGAAAAAAAGAATGAAAAGACTTGAGAGCAATCTCAGAGACCTCTGGGACAACATTAAAGGCACCAACATTCGAATTATAGGGGTCCCAGAAGAAGAAGAGAAAAAGAAAGGGATTGAGAAAATATTGAAGTGATTATAGATGAAAACTTCCCTAATGTGGGAAAGGAAATAGTTAATCAACTCCAGGAAGCACAGAGAGTCCCATACAGGATAAAGTCAAGCAGAAACACATCAAGACACATATTAATCAAACTATCAAAAATTAAATACAAAGAAAACATATTAAAAGCAGCAAGGGAAAAACAATAAATAACACACAAGGGAATCCCCATAAGGTAAACAGCTGATGTTTCAGCAGAAACTCTGCAAGCCAGAAGCGAGTGGCAGGACATATTTAAAGTGCTGAAGGAGAAAAACGTACAACCAAGATTACTCTACCCAGCAAAGATCTCATTCAGATTTGACGGAGAAATTAAAACCTTTACAGACAAGCAAAAGCTAGGAAAATTCAGCACTACCAAACCAGCTTTATAACAAATGCTAAAGAAACTTCTCTAGGCATGAAACACAAGAGAGAGAAAAGACCTACAATAACAAACCCAGAACAATTAAGAAAATGGTAATAGAAACATACATATTGATAATTACCTTAAATATAAATGGATTAAATGCTCCAACCAAAAGACACAGACTGGCTGAATGGATACAAAAAAAAAAGATCCATATATATGCTTTCTACAAGAGACCCACTTCAGAACTAGGGACACATACAGACTGAAAGTGAGGGGATGGAAAAAGAAATTCCATGCAAATGGAAATCAAAAGAGAGCTGGAGCAGCAATTCTCATATCAGATAAAATAGACTTTAAAACAAAGACTATTACAAGAGACAAATAATGACACTACATAATGATCAAGGGATCAATCCAAGAGGAAGATAAAACAATTGTAAATATTTGTGCACCCAACATAGGAGCACCTCAATACATAAGGCAAATGCTAACAGCTGTAAAAGGGGAAATTGACAGTAACACAAGCATAGTAGGGGACTTTAACACTGCACTTTCACCAATGGACAGATCATCCAAAATGAAAATAAATAAGGAAACACAAGCTTTAAATGATGCATTAAAAAAGATGGACTTAATTGATATTTATAAGACATTCCATCCAAAAACAACAGAATACACATTCTTCTCAAGTGATCATGGAACATTCTCCAGGATAGATCATATCTTAGGTCACAAATCAAGCCTTGGTAAATTTAAGAAAATTGAAATCATATCAAGTATCTTTTCTGACCACAGCGCTATGAGACTAGATATCAATTACAGGAAAACATCTGTAAGAAATACAAACACACGGAGGCTAAACAATACAGTACTTGATAACCAAGAAATCACTGAAGAAATCAAAGTGGAAAACAAAAAATACCTAGAAACAAATGACAATGAAAACACGATGACCCAAAACCTATAGGACGCAGCAAAAGCAGTTCTAAGAGGGAAGTTTATAGCAATACAATCCTACCTTAAGAAACAAGAAACATCTCAAATAAACAACCTAATGTCACAACTAAAGCAATTAGAGAAAGAACAAAAAACCCCAAAGTTACCAGAAGGAACGAAATCATAAAGATCATATCAGAAATAAATGAAAAAGAACTGAAGGAAATGATAGCAAAGATCCATAAAACTAAAAGCTGTTGCTTTGAGAAGATAAACAAAATTGATAAACCATTAGCCAGACTCATCAAGAAAAAAATGGAGAAGACTCACATCAATAGAATTAGGAATGAAAAAGGAGAAGTAACAGCTGACATTGCAGAAATACAAAGGATCATGAGAGATTACTACAAGCAACTCTAGGCCAATAAAAAGGACAACCTAGAAGAAATGGCACATTCTTAGAAATGCACAACCTTCCGAGACTGAACCAGGAAGAAATAGAAAATATGAACAGACCAATCACAAGCACTGAAATTGAAACTGTGATTAAAAATCTTGCAGCAAACAAAAGCCCAGGACCAGATGGCCTCACTGGTGAATTCTATCAAATATTTAGAAAAGAGTTAACACCTATCCTCAAACTCTTCCAAAACATAGCAGAGGGAGGTACACTCCCAAATTCATTCTACGAGGCCACCATCACCCTGATACCAAAACCAGACAAGGATGTCACAAAAAAAGAAAACTACAGGCCAATATCACTGATGAACATGGATGCAAAAATCCTCAACAAAATACTAGCAAACAGAATCCAACAGCACATTAAAAGGATCATACACCATGATCAAGTGGGGTTTATCCCAGGAATGCAAGGATTCTTCAATATACGCAAATCAATGTGATATACCATATTAACAAATTGAAGGAGAATAACCATATAATCAACTCAATAGATGTAGAGAAAGCTTTCAACAAAATTCAACACCCATTTATGATAAAAACCCTCCAGAAAGTAGGCATAGAGGGAACTTGCCTCAACATAATAAAGGCCATATATGACAAACCCACAGCCAACATCGTCCTCAATACTGAAAAACTGAAACCATTTCCACTATGATCAGGAACAAGACAAGGTTGCCCACTCTCACCACTGTTATTCAACATAGTTTTGGACGTTTTAGCCACAGCAATCATAGAAGAAAAAGAAATAAAAGGAATCCAAATCGGAATAGAAGTAAAGCTGTCACTGTTTGCAGGTGACATGATACTATACATAGAGAATCCTAAAGGTGCTACGAGAAAACTACTAGAGGTAATCAATGAATTTGGTAAAGTAGCAGGATACAAAATTAATGCACAGAAATCTCTTGTATTCCTATACACTAATGATGAAAAATCTGAAAGTGAAATTAATAAAACACTCCCGTTTACCATTGCTTCAAAAAGAATAAAATATCTAGGAATAAACCTGCCTAAGGAGATGAACGACCTGCATGCAGAAAATTATAAGACACTGATGAAAGAAATTAAAGTTGATACAAACAGATGGAGAGATATACCATGTTCTTGGATTGGAAGAATCAACGTTGTGAAAATGACTCTACTACTCAAAGCAATCTACAGATTAAGTGCAATCCCCATCAAACCAGGAATGGCATTTTTCACAGAACTAGAACAAAAAAATTCACAATTTGTATGGAAACACAAAAGACCCCGAATACCCAAAGCGATCTTGAGAAAGAAAAATGGAGCTGGAGCAATCAAGCTCCTGGACTTCAGACTATACTACAAAGCTACTGTAATCAAGGCAGTATGGTACGGGCACAAAAACAAATATAGATCAGTGGAACAGGTTAGAAAACCCAGAGATAAACCCATGCACATATGGTCACCTTATCTTTGATAAAGGAGGCAAGAATATACAGTGGAGAAAAGACAGCCTCTTCAATAAGTGGTGCTGGGAAAACTGGACAGCTACATGTAAAAGAATGAAATTAGAATACTCCATAGCACCATACACAAAAATAAACTCAAAATGGATTAAAGACCTAAATGTAAGGCCAGACACTGTCAGACTCTTAGAGGAAAACATAGGCAGAACACTCTATGACATAAATTACAGCAGGATCCTTTTTGACCCACCTCTTAGAGAAATGGAAATAAATACAAAAATAAACAAATGGGACCGAATGAAACTTAACAGCTTTTGCACAGCATAGGAAACCATAAAGAAGACAAAAACACAACCCTCATAATCGAAGAAAATATTTGCAAATGAAGCAACTGACAAAGGATTAATCTCCAAAATTTATATGCAGCTCATGCAGTTCAATATCAAATAAACAAACCCAATCCAAAAATGGGCAGAAGACCTAAATAGACATTTCTCCAAAGAAGATATACAGATTGCCAACAAACACTTGAAAGAATGCTCAACATCATTAATCATTAGAGAAATGCAAATCAAAACTACAATACGATATCATCTCACACCGGTCAGAATGGCCATCATCATAATATCTACAAACAATAAATGCTGGAGTGGGTATGGAGAAAAGGGAACCCTCTTGCACTGTTGGTGGGAATGTAAATTGATACAGCCACTATGGAGAACAGTATGGAGGTTCCTTAAAAAACTAAAAATAGAACTACCATACAACCCAGCAATCCCACTACTGGACATATACCCTGAGGAAACCATAATTCAAAAAGAGTCATGTACCACAATGTTCATTGCAGCTCTATTGATAATAGCCAGGATATGGGAGCAACCTAAGTGTCCATCAATAGATGAATGGATAAAGAAGATGTGGCACATATATACAATGGCATATTGCTCAGCCATAAAAAGAAATGAAATTGAGTTATTTGTAGTGAGGTGGATGGACCTAGAGCCTGTCATACAGAGTGAAGTAAGTTAGAAAGGGTAAACAAATACCATATATAACACACATACATGGAATAAAAAAAAAAGTTCTGAAGAACCTAGGGGCAAGACGGGAATAAAGACACAGACCTACTAGAGAATGGTTTTGAGGATACGGCGAGGGGGAATGATAAGCTGGGGTAAAGTGAGAGAGTGACATGGACATAGATATACTACCAAACGTAAAATAGATAGCTAGTGGGAAGCAGCCACATAGCACAGGGAGATCAGCTTGGTGCTTTGTGACCGACTGGAGGGGTGGGATAGGGAGGGTGGGAGGAAGGGAGACGCAAGAGGAAAGAGATATGGGTACATATGTATATGTATAACTGATTCACTTTTTTATAAAGCAGAAGCTAACACACCATTGTAAAGAAATTATACTCCAGGAAAGATGTTAAAAAAAAAATTCAACATAACACAAACTCATAGTAAAAGGAGAAGAGAAGGGAGCCTCCCTAGGTAGTCTCGATTAGCAGGAAGTGTTGGAAGCATCATCTTTAAAATCAGGGATGAGACACTATCATCACTTCTTGTCAACCTTGTGGTGAAAGCACCACTGATACCACAGGCCTAATGAAGCAAGTCTTCCTTGGTTCTGTGCTGAGCCTACCACTAGGTCGTCTTTGCTAACTCAGTGTCTTCCTGACACCCACATGTGCTCCTTCCTTGGCATCTCTTCTCAGCGTGGGCTGCACAATGGAATCACCCAATCTTTAAAAAAAAAAAATAAATTATATAAAAAATATTCTGAAAAATCTATCTTTCTGTACAAGAATATATTAAAGCTTTGAGTTAAAAAACAAGATGGGGACTGTGCTTTTTAGAATGGCAACTTAAGGAAGGAACTCTTTGGACCTTATTCCCAATGAAACAACCAAAACAGATAATACTTATATAAAACCTTAATCATTTGACATGTCTAGAAGTTGTCCTAGGGCAACTAGTGCCCTGTCTGTGTTTATAGATAGTCCACTGTGATATCCTCAAGTAGGAATTTATACCCAGAAGGACCACAGCATCTACCAGCACTGCAGATTATGGCAGAGACTTCTTTAATGAGAAAAATTATGTACTTTATAAAAACAGACAGCCCTTAATAAAAATGTCCTCTTAAAACACTTTGTTACTGGATACTTTCTAAACAGAGGGTCTTGGGCTGTTCCACCTCCAGGGTGGCACTCCTTGCTTCAACTCCTTTAAGTCCCCTCCCAGTTTCCAGAAGCTCCTGAAGCTCTGATTGTCCTGTAGAAGGAAACTGGACTTTGGGATCAGAATGAACTAAGTTTTAATCTGTGTCTTATCATTTATTATGTGTTTTGATGGGGAACATCTTTAATCTGTCTAAGCTGTATCTGTAAAATGGGAATAATATCTTCCAGGTTTCAATGTGGTAATTTTAATATTTCAAGACTAAGTGTGATAATATATGAGAATTTCTTTGTATAGAGAAGTCATCCACGAAAAGACTCTAGTTTGAGTTAGCATTGTGGGTCCTGAAAGTGAGATTACACAGAGCCACGAACCATCTACAAATGCAGACAGGCAGGGAACCCCACCTACTGCTAGCATTCTGAGTTGCCCTAGTCAGTGATGGCAGGGAAGTTGCTATGGTAAGTTAAAAGACAAAGCCATTCAGGAGATTGTCTTCATAAGAGAAATGCATATTACTGCCCAGAATCTGTTTTTCTCCCTGCAAGGTCTTAAAAATGACACCAAAGGCAAATGTCTGTTTCCAGTTGTCTCTTCTCTGTCGTTGTTTTGTTTAAAATATGTAGTATTTCACCATGATTAACAATATCGTATTTAAATTTTAGTCGTGAAATCCAGAAATCTAAACCCATAATCTTCTATTCAACTGTAAATATTGTTTTAGAAATCTTTTATGTTAATGCACTATATACTCTGGGTATTTTTCAGCGGAGTGTAGACAATAGTATAATTTGTCTGGAAAGGAACAAAATAACTGAGAATCATTTGTTGCACCTCATGCTTCCATTAACATAGTGGGGAGGGCCCAGTGACATTTTGAAGTAGTTCAAAAGTATTTTCTGAAGTCATCTGCATCATTAGAAATGTCTTCTTTTTACCAGTTTATATGCCTTCATTTTTTTCACTTTTGCTATTTATTATCAATGTATCTCTCTATCATCATCTGTACATCTCTCTCTATCTTGAGATGACACCAGGAGTAGCTAGGGAAGAATTTAGAGGAGTGGAGGCAGGTAGGAGTATGTGTCAACTTTGGCAGTTAAATTTATTACCATGATTGCCTGGGATCCGAGTGAAAATTGTAATCATGAGGGGACTATCTGAAAGCGTTTAACTGTGATATTGGTAATGGGCCCTTACCAAAATGGATGGAACTAGATATTTTTGGTGGGCACTAGCAGCTATTTTGGTAATATGGAATGAAACTTGTTGTGTTTATTTTATTTTTATTTATTTATTTTTTGTTGCATTGGGTCTTCATTGCTGTGCGTGGACTTTCTCTAGTTGCATTGAGTGGGGTCTACTCTTTGTTGTGGTACATGAGCTTCTCATTGCCGTGGCTTCTCTTGTTGTGGAGCACAGATTCTAGGTGCACAGGCTTCAACAGTTGTGGCTCACGGGCTCTAGAGTGCAGGCTCAGTAGTTGTGGCTCATGGGCCTAGTTGCTCCGTGGCATGTGGGATCTTCCCAGACCAGGGCTCGAACCTGTGTCCCCTGCATTGGCGGGTGGATTCTTAACCCCTGTGCCACCAGGGAAGTCCTGGTTTTGTTTATTTTTAAACTGAGTTTTAATCCACGGATAATTTTCATTTGAGAAATACCAATGTGTCCTTTTCAAAGCTGAATATGTGAATCTTTATGGGACTTTTCCTTGAGAGGCAGCCATAAAGGCAGATGATTACTTTGTGGATGGAAGGAACAGTAAGTAGGAACACACAATGGTGTACCTTTAGAGGCCATCTGTGAATGAACTACAGAATGAACTATAAAATGTTAACTTAGATATGCTCCCAGCTTCCCCTTTCCTTCCCAGCTCTGTGGCTAGGGCTGCTCTAGAAGTCTCAGGGCTCCTATTTAAATCTGTCAACCTAAGTATTTATTGAGCTGCTTGGATGAAGGCATTCATTCCATACTCTGAGGTCTAGAATCACTTATTGTTTTGTGTACAATCACAGGATAGTCCTTGGACTGCTGAGAAAGTAATTCCAGTATATGAACATTAAATGCTTAATTCCATATCTGTTAAAAATCTACTGGATACTCTCCCATGGGACAGAGATGGTAAAGTCAAGGGAAGCAGATTCTTGTCCTACACAGAGCTCTCCTACGTTGGGGAATAAAGGCAATACATGGGCATTTACCATACAATTAAGGAGCTGGGGTGAGGACAAAACTAGTTTCTGACCCAGTCAGGGAAGTCTTCTTGGAAAAAGTAATGAGAAAGATATTTCTAAACTAAATTAGAAGGAAGAATAAGAGCCAACTAGGGAAAGAGTAGAGGAGGAAGACAATTTCTTATAAAGGAAAGGACATGTGTAGATCCTTAGAGGAAAAAGCTAAGCAAAATCAAATCATGTTTTTTTGTTTGTCTGTTTTGCGGTACGCGGGCCTCTCACTGTTGTGGGCTCTCCCATTGCGGAGCGCAGGCTCCGGACGCGCAGGCTCAGCAGCCATGGCTCACGGGCCCAGCCGCTCCGCGGCATGTGGTATCTTCCCGGACTGGGGCACGAACCCGTGTCCCCTGCATCGTTAGGTGGACTCCCAACCACTGCGCCACCAGGGAAGCCCCCAAATCATGTTTTTAAGAAGAATAAATGATAGGCTGAGCAGAGCTGTAGAGGAAAGGGAGAGTGGGTCAGGGATGGTGGTGGAGAAGACTGATGAGTTAATCAGAGAATCAGAGAACTAGACCATGAAGGGCTTATAAGTCTTAGGAAGGTTTTCTGATTTTATCGTGTGGTCAGTGGTGAAGGCTTTTGAAAGATTCAAAGGGGGACTAACCTGATACTGATTTTGCTTTTGGTGAGTCAGCAGTGATGATGAGCAGAAGTGGAGGTTAGAAGATTAATTACAAGATGGTGGCAGTAAGCCAGAATTGCAGTGGATAGGATCTGGACTAAATAACTAATAGGAATAATGGGGAGAAAAGAAAGGTTTTAGAGACATACACTAAATAAAATCATCAAGACTTTACTATTACTTGGATTGGGGCTATGAATAAGGCAAGCCTAGGTCCAGGTTTCTGATGTGGATCTCTGTATGGAGGAGGATGCTCTTCACTGGAACAGGGAACAAGAAATAAACAGTGATGGTAGAGTTGAGTGGGAAGGTATAGATGAGATATTTCATTTTGTATTTGAAACATTTAAATTATTGGCCCTATACATGGAAATATCCAGTATGCAATTGGGTACAGACTTCTAAAGTTTAAGAGGAAAATACAGACTAACAAACATTAAAAAATCACAAGTTTAGGTGAAGATTGAGGCAGTAATAGTAGATGGGATTGCTTTAGATAGAATGGGTACAATGAGAGGAGATTCTTTTTTTTTTTTTCTTGCGGTACACGGGCCTCTCACTGTTGTGGCCCTCCCGCTGCGGAGCACAGGCTCCGGATGTGCAGGCCCAGCGGCCATGGCTCACGGGCCTAGCCGCTCCGCGGCATGTGGGATCTTCTCGGACCGGGGCACGAACCCGTGTCCCCTGCATCAGCAGGCGGACTCTCAACCACTGCGCCACCAGGGAAGCCCGAGAGGAGATTCTTGTCCAAATTAATTTTCCAGTATTGAATGGTAATGACTTCTGCTGAAGTTATCCAAACCCAGCCAAAGTTATTCTTTACTTAGATCTACTACAGCAAGACTTTTATTGGAACCTGAATGATAGTAGTTCATTAGCATATCTTATGGGCAGAGTGAACCTTTGTGCCAGAATGACTCAACCAAAGGTGTATCCCAATATAACAAAATTCACTTTCTCTCTGATATTTTATTATCATATTATGTTTTCAAAGAATTGATGTTTAATTTGTGTTACGACTCATTTCTCTATGTCTAAAGTTCTTAGGATTTATACGTGAACTAGAGTTCATGATTTTCTTTGCATTTTCTTAACGTGTCAGGTAAACACATACTGTTGGTGAATGTTTTTCTGTCTTGAGGGAGAAATAGAGTATTACCAAGATTTCTTTCTAGCAATTAAAGGCAACTGATGTCTGTTAGATTACAACTCAACTCTAGCCACAACTGAATCTTCTGCAGAGAATAGAAGTATTCCATCGTATAAGCGGAAGGTTTTATTAGGCCAGCTGAATGTGGCTAGAATATATAACTGACATTTTTTCATCTCTGCTTTCCAGAAAGTGTACATCTACCAGTAGTGAATACAAGTGTCCATTTGACTAGGCACTGAGGCACTGAATAAAAGAAAAACCTTTGCTACTCAGAAGAGGGATTCTATCTCATTTTTGTTTTAGATGACATTTCATTAATTAATTTAATGATTAATAGTGAAGCTGAATATTTGTCATAGTCAATGAAAACAACGTTTTCACTCATCATTTATTTAAATTTTTGGAGATAATTTCCTAGAGCTTTTTCTTACTTTTCTGTAGTAAAATCTAGCTTACTATTATTATTATTATTTTTACAGCTTTATTGGAGTATAATTGTTTTACAATGGTATGTTAGTTTCTGCTTTATAACACAGTGAATCAGTTATACATATGTTCCAATATCTCTTCCCTCTTGCGTCTCCCTCCCACCCACCCTCCCTATCCCACCCCTCTAGGTAGTCACAAAGCACCGAGCTGATCGCCCTGTGCTATGCCGCTGCTTCCCACTAGCTACCCATTTTACGTTTGGTAGTGTATATATGTCCATGCCACTCTCTCGTTTTGTCACAGCTTACCCTTTCCCCGCCCCATATCCTCAAGTCCATTCTCTAGTAGGTCTGTGTCTTTATTCCCGTCTTACCCCTAGGTTCTTCATGACATTTTATTTTCTTAGATTCCATATATATGTGTTAGCATATGGTATTTGTTTTTCTCTTTCTGACTTACTTCACTCTGTATTACAGACTCCAGGTCCATCCACCTCACTACAAATAACTCAATTTAGTTTCCTTTTATGGCTGAGTAATATTCCACATCTTCTTTATCCATTCATCCGATGATGAACACTTAGGTTGCTTCCATCTCCTGGCTTCTGTTAATAGAGCTGCAATGAACATTTTGGTACATGACTCTTTTTGACTTATGGTTTTCTCAGGGTATATGCCCAGTAGTGGGATTGCTGGGTCATATGGAAGTTCTATTTGTAGCTTTTTAAGGAACCTCCATACTGTTCTCCATAGTGACTGTACCAATTCACATTCCCACCAGCAGTGCAAGAGTGTTCCCTTTTCTCCACACCCTCTCCAGCATTTATTGTTTCTAGCTTTTTTGATGATGGCCATTCTGACTGGTGTGAGATGATATCTCATTGTAGCTTTGATTTGCATTTCTCTAATGATTAATGATGTTGAGCATTCTTTCATGTGTTTGTTGGCATTCTGTATATCTTCTTTGGAGAAATGTCTATTTAGGTCTTCTGACCATTTTTGGATTGGGTTGTTTGTTTTTTTGTTATTGAGCTGCATGAGCTGCTTGTAAATTTTGGAGATTAATCCTTTGTCAGTTGCTTCATTTGCAAATATTTTCACCCATTCTGAGGGTTGTCTTTTGGTCTTATTTATGGTTTCATTTGCTGTGTAAAAGCTTTGAAGTTTCACTAGGTCCCATTTGTTTATTTTTGTTTTTATTTCCCTTTCTCTAGGAGGTGGGTCAGAAAGGTTCTTGCTGTGATTTATGTCATAGAGTGTTCTACCTATGTTTTCCTATAAGAGTTTGACAGTGTCTGGACTTACATTTAGGTCTTTAATCCATTTTGAGCTTATTTTTGTGTATGGTATTAGGGAGTGTTCTAATCTCATACTTTTACATGTACCTGTCCAGTTTTCCCAGCACCACTTATTGAAGAGCCTGTCCTTTCTCCACTGTACATTCCTGCCTCCTTTATCAAAGATAAGGTGACCATATGTGCGTGGGTTTATCTCTGGGCTTTCTATCCTGTTCCATTGATCTATATTTCTGTTTTTGTGCCAGTACCATACTGTCTTGATTACTGTAGCTTTTTAATATAGTCTGAAGTTAGGGAGCCTGATTCCTCCAGCTCCGTTTTTCTTTCTCAAGATTGCTTTGGCTATTCGGGGTCTTTTGTGTTTCCATACAAATTGTGAAATGTTTTGTTATAGTTCTGTGAAAAATGCCAGTGGTGGTTTGATAGGGATTGCATTGAATCTGTAGATTGCTTTGGGTTGTAGAGTCATTTTCACAATGTTGATTCTTCCAATCCAAGAACATGGTATATCTCTCCATCTATTTGTATCATCTTTAATTTCTTTTATCAGTGTCTTATTATTTTCAGCATACAGGTCTTTTGTCTCCTTAGGTAGGTTTATTCCTAGATATTTTATTCGTTTTGTTGCAGTGGTAAATGGGAGTATTTTCTTGATTTCACTTTCAGATTTTTCATCATTAGTGTATGGGAATGCCAGAGATTTCTGTGCATAAATTTTGTATCCTGCTACTTTACCAAATTCATTGATCAGCTCTAGTAGTTTTCTGGTAGCATCTTTAGGATTCTCTGTGTATAGTATCATGTCATCTGTAAACAGTGACAGCTTTACTTCTTCTTTTTCAATTTGGATTCCTTTTATTTCCTTTTCTTCTCTGATTGCTGTGGCTAAAACTTCCAAAACTATGTTGAAAAAGAGTGTTGAGAGTGGGCAGCCTTGTCTTGTTCCTGATCTTAGTGGAAATGCTTTCAGTTTTTCACCATTGAGGACGACGTTGGCTGTGGGTTTGTCATATATAGCCTTTATTATGATGAGGAAAGTTCCCTCTATGCCTACTTTCTGAAGAGTTTTTATCATAAATGGGTGTTGAATTTTGTCAAAAGCTTTCTCTGCATCTATTGAGATGATCATATGGTTTTTCTCCTTCAATTTGTTAATATGGTGTACCACATTGATTGATTTCCATATATTGAAGAATCCTTGCATCCCTGGAATAAACCCCACTTGATCATGGTGTATGATCCTTTTAATGTGCTGTTGGATTCTGTTTGCTAGTATTTTGTTGAGGATTTTTGCATCTATATTCATCAGTGATATTGGCCTGTAGCTTTCTTTCTTTATGACATCCTTGTCTGGTTTTGGTATCAGGGTGATGGTGGCCTCATAGAATGAGTTTGGGAGTGTTCCCCCCTGTGCTATATTTTGGAAGAGTTTGAGAAGGATAGGTGTTAGCTCTTCTCTAAATGTTTGATAGAATTCGCCTGTGAAGCCATCTGGTCCTGGGCTTTTGTTTGTTGGAGGATTTTTTAATCAGAGTTTCAATTTCAGTGCTTGTGATTGGTCTGTTCATATTTTGTGTATCTTCCTGATTCAGTCTTTGCAGGTTGTGAATTTCTAAGAATTTGTCCATTTCTTCCAGGTTTTCCATTTTATTGGCCTAGAGTTGCTTGTAGTAATCTCTCATGATCTTTTGTATTTCTGCAGTGTCAGTTGTTACTTCTCCTTTTTCATTTGTAATTCTATTGATTTGAGTCTTCTCCCTTTTTTTCTTGAAGAGTCTGGCTAATGGTTTATCAATTTTGTTTATCTTCTCAAATAACCAGCTTTTAGTTTTATTGATCTTTGGTATCATTTCCTTCATTTCTTTTCCATTAGTTTCTGATCTTTATGATTTCTTTCCTTCTGCTAACTTTGGGGTTTTTTTGTTCTTCTTTCTCTAATTGCTTTAGGTGCAAGGTTAGGTTGTTTATTCAAGATGTTTCCTGTTTCCTTTTTTTTTTCGGTACATGAGCCTCTCATTGTGTGGCCTCTCCTGTTGAGGAGCACAGGCTCCGGACGCACAGGCTCAGCAGCCATGGCTCACGGGCCCTGATGCTCTGTGGCATGTGGGATATTTCCAGACTGGGTCACGAACCTGTGTCCCCTGTATCAGCAGGCAGATTGTCAACCACTCCACCAGGGAAGCCCCTGTTTCCTGTTTCTTAAGGTAGGATTGGATTGCTATAAACTTCCCTCTTAGAACTGCTTTTGCTGCATCCCATAGCTTTTGGGTCATTGTGTCTCCATTGTCATTTGTTTCTAGGTATTTTTTGATTTCCTCTTTGATTTCTTCAGTGATCACTTCATTATTAAGTAGTGTATTGTTTAGCCTCCATATGTTTGTATTTTTTACAGATCTTTTCCTGTAATTGATATCTAGTCTCATAGTGTTGTGGTCGGAAAAGATGCGTGATACAATTTCAATTTTGTTAAATTTACCAAGGCTTGATTTGTGACCCAATATATGATCTATCCTGGAGAAGGTTCCTTGAGCACTTGAGAAAAATGTGTATTCTGTTGTATTTGGATGGAATGTCCTATAAATATCAATTAAGTCCGTCTTGTTTAATGTATCATGTAAAGCTTGTGTTTCCTTATTTATTTTCATTTTGGGTGATCTGTCCATTGGTGAAAGTGGGGTGTTAAAGTCCCCTACTATGAATGTGTTACTGTCGGTTTCCCCTTTTATGGCTGTTAGTATTTGCCTTATGTATTGAGGTGCTCCTATGTTGGGTGCATAAATATTTACAATTGTTATATCTTCTTCTTGGATTGATACCTTGATCATTATGTAGTGTCCTTCTTTGTCTCTTCTAAGTCTTTATTTTAAAATCTATTTTGTGTGATATGAGAATTGCTACTCCAGCATTTTTTTGGTTTCCATTTGTATGGAATATCTTTTCCGTCCCCTTACTTTCAGTCTGTATGTGTCCCTAGGTCTGAACTGAGTCTCTTGTAGACAGCATATATATGGGTCTTTTTTTGTATCCATTCATCTAGTCTGTTTCTTTTGATTGGAGCATTTAATCCATTTACATTTAAGGTAATTATCGATATGTATGTTTCTATTACCATTTTCTTAATTGTTTTGGGTTTGTTATTGTAGGTCTTTTCCTTCTCTTGTGTTTCTTGCCTAGAGAAGTTCCTTTAGCATTTGTTGTAAAGCTGGTTTGGTGGTGCTGAACTCTCTCAGCTTTTGCTTGCCTGTAAAGTTTTTAATTTCTCCATCAAATCTGAATGAGATCCTTGCTGGGTAGTGTAATCTTGGTTGTAGGTTTTTTTCCTTCATCACTTTAAATATGTCCTGCCAGTCTCTTCTGGCCTTGCAGAGTTTCTGCTGAAAGATCAGCTATTAACCTTATGGGGATTCCCTTGTGTGTTATTTGTTGTTTTTCCCTTGCTGCTTTTAATATGTTTTCTTTGTATTTAATTTTTGACAGTTTGATTAATATGTGTTTTGGCGTGTTTCTCCTTGGGTTTATCCAAGGAGGAATATGGGACTGTATGGGACTCTCTGTGCTTCCTGGACTTGATTAACTCTTTCCTTTCAAATGTGAAGGAAGTTTTCCACTATAATCTCTTCAAATATTTTCTCAGTCCCTTTCTTTTTCTCTTCTTCTTCTGGACCCCTATAATTTGAATATTGGTGTGTTTACTGTCCCAGAGGTGTCTGAGACTGTCCTCGGTTCTTTTCATTCTTTTTTCTTTATTCTGCTCTTCAGTAGTTATTTCCACTATTTTATCTTCCGGTCACTTATCCATTCTTCTGCCTCAGTTATTCTGCTATTGATCCCTTCTAGAGAATTTTTAATTTCATTTATTTTGTTGTTCATCGTTGCTTGTTTCCTCTTTAGTTCTTCTAGGTCCTTGTTAAATGTTTCTTGCATTTTCTCTATTCTATTTCCAAGATTTTGGATCATCTTTACTATCATTATTCTGAATTCTTTTTCAGGTAGATTGCCTATTTCCTCTTCATTTGTTAGGTCTGGTTGGTTTTTATCTCACTCCTTCATCTGCTGTGTGTTTTTCTGTCTTCTCATTTTGCTTAACTTACTGTGTTTGTGGTCTCCTTTTGGCAGCTGCAGGCTCATAGTTCCCGTTGTTTTTGGTGTCTGTCCCCAGTGGCTAAATTTGTTTCAGTGGGTTGTGTAGGCTTCCTGGTGGAGGGGACTAGTGCCTGTGTTCTGGTGGATGAGGCTGGATCTTGTCTTTCTGGTGTGCCGGTCCACGTCTGGTGGTGTGTTTTGGGGTGTCTCTGGCCTTATTATGATTTTAGGCAGCCTCTCTGCTAATGGGTGGGGTTGTGTTCCTGTTTTGCTAGTTGTTTGTTATAGGGTGTCCAGCACTGTAGCTTGCTGGTCGTTGAGTGAAGCTGGGTGTTGATGTTGAGATGGAGATCTCTGGGAGATTTTTGCCATTTGATATTACGTGGAGCTGGGAGGTCTCTTGTGGACCAGTGTCCTGAAGTTGGCTCTCCCACCTCAGAAGCACAGCACTGACTCCTGGCTGTAGCACCAAGAGCCTTTCATCCACATGGCTCAGAATAAAAGGGAGAAAAAGTAGAAAGAAAGAAAGAAGATAAAATAAAATAAAATTAAGTAAGATAAAAGAAAATAACGTTATTAAAATAAAAATTAAGAAAAAAATTTTTTTAAGTTAAAAAAAACAAAAATGGACGGACAGAACCCTAGGACAAACGGTGAAAGCAAAGCTATACAGAAAAAATCTCACAGAAGCATACACATACACACTTACAAAAAGAGGAAAAGGGGAAAAAGTAATAAATCTTGCTCTCAAAGTCCACCTCCTCAAATTGGGATGATTCATTGTCTATTCAGGTATTCCACAGTTGCAGGGTACATCAAGTTGATTGTGGAGATTTAATCCGCTGTTCCTGGGGCTGCTGGGAGAAATTTCCCTTTCTCTTCTTTGTTCACACAGCTCCCGGGGTTCAGCTTTGGATTTGGACCTGCCTCTGCGTGTAGGTCATTGGAGCGCGTCTGTTTTTTGCTTAGACAGGACGGGGTTAAAGGAGCAGCTGATTAGGGGTCTCTGGCTCACTCAGGCCGGCGTCTCATGCGCGTCTCTGGGGTTCGTGCTGTCAGCCGCGGCTTGCGCCCGTCTCTGGAGCTCCTTTAAGTGGCGCTCTTAATCCCCTCTACTTGCGCACCAGAAAACAAAGAGGGAAGAAAAGCTTTCTTGCCTCTTCCCTAGCTCCAGACTTTCCCCCGGACTTCCTCCCGGGTAGCCATGGTGCACTAACCCCTTCAGGCTGTGTTCACGCCGCCAACCCCAGTCCTCCCCCTGTGACCTGACCTCCGAAGACAGAGCCTCAGCTCTCAGCGGCCGCCCGCCCCAGCGGGCGAGCAGACAAGCCTCTCAGGCTGGTGAGTGCTGGTTGGCACCGATCCTCTGTGTGGAAATCTCACCACTTTGCCCTCTGCACCCCTGTTGCTGTGGTCTCCTCCGCAGCTCCGAAGCTCCCCCGCTCTGCCACCTGCAGTCTTCGCCCGCGAAGGGGTTTCTAGTGTGTGGCAACCTTTCCTCCTTCACAGCTCCCTCCCACTGGTGCAGGTCCTGTCCCTATCCTTTTGTCTCTGTTTATTCTTTTCTCTTTTACCCTACCCAGGTGTGTGGGGGAGTTTCTTGCCTTTTGGGAGGTCTGAGGTCTTCTGCCAGCGTTCGGTGGGTGTTCTGTAGGAGTTTTTCCACGCGTAGATGTATTTCTGATGTATCTGTGGGGAGGAAGGTTATCTCCGTGTCTTACTCTTCCACCATCTTCCCCTAAAGCCCTATCTTATTTTTTATTTTGTGATGTTCTCCACAATTTAGAAATCCTTTGCCCATATCAAGATAAGTTAAATATGTATTTATGGGTAGGAAAGATATGTGTAGATACAGAATGAATACCAAAGATTTTGGGGAAAGATGCTAAGTGAAAGAAACTTCTTCATTTTTATTCATTCATTCATCAAACCAGCTGATCTATTCAATACTGACTGTACACTAAGTGCTATGATGCATTAGCCATGGTTCTATTGTACAAAGTTCACTGTCTGATGGGGATAAATATCTAAACAAGTATTTCCTACTAATATGTACAGAGTCATATACAAGAAGTAATGAGAGTATCAAAGAGAGAAAACTTAGTATTTCTTGGAGGATGGATAAGGGAAGGCTTCAAAGAAACTCTCCTCCTGAGCTCGATGACAATGATGATTAGAGGTTGCTCAGGCAAGAAAGAAAGGAGGGGGATATCCCTCAGAGAGGAAAATGCATGGGCAAAAAGGTGGAAACATTTCAGCTAGATTGTACATTCAGTGATGATAGTGGTCATTTCTGGCTTGGTCATTTTTTAAGACCTGGTCTTTAGCCTCCTGCCTTATATGAATGTATTCTTAATATTTAAAAAATAAATCAGGAAGTGGATTCAGGCAAGCATGCAAGAAATAAATGAAAGGATGAAGGAGAAGAAACTGGTTTGGTGTGGTTGGCGTGTGGGGTGGAATCGTGATGGTAGTGTTGCTGGAAACAGTGGAAGAGGTGAAGTTGAGCCCTTGCATCTGACATTCATTTCATCAAATAATGGCATATCTGGCCACTTTATTGACACTGTAAAATTATTTAATAAGGCACTAGGGCCATATGCCTGATAATGGCAAAGAAGTTAGAAATATTATTTTTTTTCTTTAAAGATAATTCCATAATTTTTTCATCTGAAAATTACCTAAACATAAATCCAAGGTTAGTATAGTTTTAAAAGAAGTACTGGCAATATTCTTATATTATTTATGCTGAAAAAAGGAAAAAGATATTATTGCCATCAAAATACCACTTAACTTATTACCTGGATTCTGTTATCTGTGAAGTAGATGATATTATTTCCAGGTCCTGTCTACCTCAGAGGTAGCCTGATCTGCTATCCTGACATTGTTGCTTTGCAAAGTATTGAGGATTTTTATGACTTCTACTACCTCAAAGTGTCAGTGTGATGTAACATGTTTGGGAATGCCATGCTGGTGTATTCCAAATGATAGTTACGTCGTTTGGAGGCCAGAGTCTGAAGTTATCTGAAGGGTACCTTCTAATGTGATTTTTCAAGTAAGACTACCATAATTTATCTTCCTCTTGGCTTCTATAATCTGAAGTTGAGAAGTTTTATGCTGTATTCTACTTTTGCAGCTCTAAGAGTAAAGTTGTGAGAAATTTCCTATCTCTGCAAAATGCACTACTGAATAAAATTTGGGAAGCTTCATGACAGGAAATGTTCATAATGAGAAAACATTTCCTGTCTTAAATTCTAGTTAAAAAAATAATATTCACAGATATAAACCCTAATGCACACAACATACTATAAATATAGTAACTTTTGCTGAACTTATGTCATTAAAAGATCCCCAAAACAGTTTGTGAAGCCCCTCAGCTCCCCACAAAATATTTCTGGTTCTTCAGTAGCTGATGTTAATCAAAATCTCTTTGCATTTTCATGCTCATTATTGGAGGTGTTCCACACTTGGGCATGATTTAAAATTGCATAAAAATGTAATGAATCTGGAGCTGACATTAAAATGTTATTAAGATGACAAGTTATGATGAGTGCCTCCTTAGATGGGGTTGGTGAAAGGGGTTTCCCATTTATTAATCCTAGCAGAGGTCTTGCATGGCTGCTCATCAGTCATTTTCCTTTCATTAAGATGTCTTTTAAGATGTAACAGAGCCAAAAAGAAAAACCAATTTTGTTCTATAACTCCTTGCCTGAACGTCTCAGTCTTGGGTGGCTGAGTGACTCTGCATTTGGCATATGGGTTTGCTCTGCTTGTGTGTCTCCTTTGTGCTCTCCAATTATCCTCCAGTGGCATTTCCCCTGATCTTAGTAATTGCCAAACAGTTGAGAGTCATAACGATTCTCATTCTAAGTTCAGGGCTGTGAGGTACGTGCAGGTGTGGAGCTCTGGAAGTCAAGGAGCTCTAGGTGACACCTGGGTTGATTCAATTTTAGCATATGCACGTGAGATTAATTGGTTATTGGCAAATTGCTGTATATAAATCATAAACATAGGCACTCAGCATACCATGCCAATAGAAATAAATACATAGAGAATAGAAATAGATCCTGTCTTTGGAGTTTTCTTCTTTGTTCTTTTGATATTCACTTGTTTGCCATTTGCTTACACTTACTAATAAGCAAGTAGCAATGGCTTCCAACTATTTAAGAGCAATACAGAAAAATTAAAAGTTAATAAAATAATTAAAAACTGAGATTGACAACAGTGTCTTCTTCCTTTAAGAAATGGTAAAACACTCCTATTATTTTAGTCATGAGACACCTCAACTCACGTGCCATAATTTGAGTATCAGAACTTTCCTCTTTGAAGAGCTTATGTGACCAGATGCAACAGATTGTAGGGGAAAAGATGCAGCTTAAGTTCAGGAATGGATGGAGATAAAGAAAAAAAGATATCTTAAGCACTCCAGCCAGTTTGGGAGATGGATGAAGATAGTTACATTAAGCAAAACATATAATTATGTATCCTCAACTGAATAATAAGATGCATAATAAATAATAGTAAGTAAAAACAAAACACAGCAGGAAACATCTATAGTAGAGTGTATGTGTGTGGATGAAAAACACAATAAACAAAATTTTTAAATGACAAAACAAAATACATCAAACATATTTGAATGTATTTAAGTGGAAAGACTGTTAGATTCTAGTACCAACTGATGTACTTGATACAAAATAGGCAGTCTACCTCAAAAAATTAAACAAAGAATTACCATATGACCCAGAAAATCTACTCCTAGGTGTGTACCCAAAAGAATTGAAAAGAGGGACTCGAACAGTTACATGTACACCAATGTTTACTGCAGCAGTAGTCACAATAGCCAAAAGGTGTGGTTAAACAATGTAGAATATATACAATGAAATTTTATTCATACATAAAACAGAATTAAGTGTTGCTACATGCTACAACATAGATACACTTTGAAAACATTATGCTAAGAGAAATAAGTTAGACATAGAAGGACACATATTGTATGATTCCATTTACATAAAATGTCTAGAATAGACAAATTCATAGAGAAAGTAGATAGAGTAGAGGTAACCAGGGGCATTTCTTTGTTGTTCTGCTTGTTCATGTAGGCTGGATCATAAGGATACTGCAAAACTTAAAGTTGTTAGCAGTTATTTTTACTTTATCATTTTTACCTCTGCTTATTTGCAAGGTTTCTAGGCTGAGAGCTTAGAACTTATCTACAACAAGTAGTAGATAACTAACCCAGGACCATGGGATGGGAACTCTTTTCAGGGAACTTAATGAGCTATTTGGGCACAAGCAATATTTCTCTTACGTTTAACTCTTAATGTGCAGGACTAAAGTAATTGGATACATGGGCTAAGGAATGAAGGAGGCAGTTTCAACGTGGTGTTAGTTCTGTTCTTCCTCTGTTACAGTATGAGGTAGTGATGATTATCATTAGGTGAATGCTGAATTTGAGTTTGTTCTGAGTGTCTTACAAATCACTGATACTTTAAGTAGTGTTAGATTTTTCCAATTGACCATAAATACCCTTTATCCACATAGAATCCAACAAAAGAGCCATTACCTAAGTGAGATGGGAAGAGGCTAAGCATTACCATTCAAAATAATTGTAAACACTTCCAGACTATTTTACTTTTAAGATGATTTTTTTCTTCTTAAAATTTTAAAACCATTTTTAATTGAGGTATAGTTAATATACAATGTTGTGTTAGCTTCAGGTGTACAGCAAGGTGATTCAGTTTTATATATATGTTCTTTTTCAGATTCTTTTAAATTAAAAAGGATAAAACCAATAAAAACTTTCTAATTTGTTTAAGGTCTATAGTCCAAGCACATCATTTTAAACAAAGTATTTTGTCAGGAAGTTAGCAAAGATTGGATGAAGAAAGATAAACATTTATGTTCAACAATAGTTTATCAAAAGATTATTGTAATCTAAGCACCACATTTACTGTCAAAGATACAGAAATGAAATGATGTGATTAAGTTATTGAAAAATCGGCTGTAAAGGATATAAAACATCACATAAGTGATGAGAGGATAGATCTGTTTTTTTCAAGGAGAAGTAGAAATTGAAGTTGATAATGATAGAATTCAGACATTTTTGCCAAGTTCCTGGTTTAAAGTACTTGAGGCAATAATAATTTTATGAAAGTAGCATATATAGTTCAATTTATTTTCTAATTCAATGATTTTTTTTCAGTACACTCTATATTGGGTTCTCTTCTGGATACCAGGGAGTTATAGGAGTAACAAAGACAAAGAGTACATGGTCTACCTATGTTTTGCAATTGTTGGTCTTTTATATATGAATGTTCTGTGTATTTTCATTTCATTTAAAATCTTGAAATTGATAATCAAAAGATTAAAATACACTATAACAAAACCTTCCTGTGTCATAATTTTTATTCACCACTTCAGTTTCCTCTTGTATCCAGGTAATTACTTTGACACACTCTGGTTTCCATCATTAGGCAGGAAAACTTACACTTTTATTTCTAAATATCTGAAAATACTACAGAACATCTTTCTTCAATATCTCTTCTTTCAGACCATTCCATACAGGAGAACATCATGTAAGAAAACACGTGTGTAGGATATACCAGATCTTATGCAGTAACTTCTGCTCTTCATGACGAATCAGAAGTTCTAGGAAATCTTTGACTGTTTTTTTCCTTTAAAATTGATATGTCCATCAAGTATTATATAAGGAAAATTCTTCTGTTGGCCATACTTAATCATTTTTGGATGAGGAAATGTGAATCCCGTTCCTCTGTTTCCTAAAGAAACAAAGCAACTATATCAAATAAAAACGAACTACCATATATCTTCAGTTTTTTACTTAGCCCCAGTTAACTTTCTTGTATAAATAATACATGGGTTAAAATGGGGAGTCCCTCACATATCTAGTTTTATTGATTTAACTACTATACCTCAGGAGCTCATATTTTCCCTAATTATTGATGTCTTTACATCACTGGAAAAGATTGTAAAACAAGATTTACAACAAGAAGCTCTCTTTGTATGCGACTCATCTACTTTTTTATGAAGAAAATAAAGACAGAATATTTAAAATTCTGAAGTGTTTTGGACGATTGACTCAGAGATATGGAGTTCCCTACATATAAGAAGAATTATATAAATGATGACCAACTTCTCATCAGAAATAATGGCAACCCAAAGACAAAAGAACCATTTTTTGGAGTGAAGAACTAAATGTGAGACTTGAAACCATAAAACTCTTAGAAGAAAACATAGGCAGTATGCTCCTTGACATTGGTCTTTGCAGTTTTGGTGGGGGGTATGTCTCAGGCATTGGAAATAAGAAGCAAAAGTAAACAAATGGAACTACATCACACTAAAAGCTTCTGTGCAGTGAAGAAAACTATCAAAAAAACAAAAGTCGCCTGCTGAATGGGAGGAGAAATTTACAAAGATATATCTGATAAGGGGTTAATGTACAAAATATATGAAGAACTCATACAACTCAACATCAAAAAACAAACGACCCAAAATGGGCAGAGAACCTGAATAGACATTTTCCCAAAGAAGACATACAGATGGCCAATAGGTACATGAAAGGATGCTCAGCATCACTAGTCTTTAGGGAAAAGCAAATCAAAACCACAATGAGATATCACCTCACACCTGTCAGAATGGCTGTTACCAAAAAGAAAACAAATAATAAGTGTTGATGAGGATGTGGACAAAAGGGAACCCTCACGCACTGTTGGTGGGAATGTAAATTGGTGCAGCCACTATGGAAAACAGTATGGAGATTCTTCAAAAAGTTAAAAATAGAACTACTATATATATATGATCCAGAAATTCCACTTCTGGGCATTTTTCTGGAGAACATAGAAACACTGATTTGAAAAGATATATGCATCCTTATGTTTACTGAAGCATTATTTACAATAGTCAATATACAGAAGCAACCTAAGTGTCCATTGAAAGATGAATGGATGAAGATGTGGTATACACACACACACACACACACAGTGGAATATTACTCATCCATAAAAATGAAATTTAATCAGAAGAAAAAATGAGTGAAATGTTTGCCATTTGTTTTAATATGGATAGACCTAGAGGGTATTATATTACGTAAAATAAGTCAGATGGAGAAAGACAAATAACTGTATGACTTATATGTGGAATCCAGAAAACAAGGCAAATGAACAAACCTAGCAAAACCGAAACAGACTCATAGATGCAGAGAACAAATAAGTTGTTGCCAGAGGGCGTTGGGGTGGAGGGATCGGTGAAATGGGTGAGGGAGATTTAGAGGTACAAACTTCCAGTCACAAAATTAATGAGTCACAGTGATGAAATGTACAGCATGGAGAATGTAGTCAATAATATTGTGATAACTTTGTATGGTGACAGATGGTAACTAGACTTATCATGGTGATCATTTTGTAATATTTAGAAATATCAAATCACTGCTGTACACCTGGAACTAACATGGTCTTGTATGTCAATTTTACTTCAATAAAAAAAAGACAATAGGGCTTCCCTGGTGGCGCAGTGGTTGAGAGTCTGCCTGCCGATGCAGGGGACACGGGTTCGTGCCCCGGTCCGGGAAGATCCCACATGCTGCAGAGTGGCTTGGCCCGTGAGCCATGGCTGCCGAGCCTGCACGTCCGGAGCCTGTGCTCCGCAATGGGAGAGGCCACAGCAGTGAGAGGCCCGCGTGCCGCAAAAAAAAAAAAAAAAAAAAAAACAATAGAATCATTTTTAAAATGCTGAAAGGAAAACAAGAAAGCAATGTTAACTTTAAACCCTTTATCCAGCAAAAAAATTTTTTCAAAACAAAAAAGGTAGAATAAAGATATCTTCAGATAAATGAAAACTAAAAGAGTTCAACATATGAAATGCTAATTAATATTTTTCAGACTTATAGAAAATAATACTGTACAGGAAGTCATATCTACAGGTAATAGTAAAGATCAGCCAATATGTAGGTAAATACAAAATATTCTGGTTTGTGCTTCTCATAATTTGTTTAAAAGTCAAGTGATTACTTAAACCCCAAATAATAACATTTTAAGTTGGGGGTTGTAATATATATAGATATGTAAGTAATGACAAAATAGTGTAAGGGAAAAGTGCAGATAATTGGATTTATACTATTTCAAGGTTATTACATTTGAGGTATGAAGTATGAAATACGTGAGAAGTATGAAGTATGAATTGATGAAATGGAGACTCTTTAAAAACCTTGATAAGAAAATAAATGTAATACTAAAGAATATTTTATTATTCCCAAAAAAGGAAATGAAAGACACAGAAGAAATGAATGGAGAATATATAACAAGATGGTAGACATAAACCCAGTCACATCAGTGTGTTTATTAAAAGGCAGAGTTTGTCAGACTGGATATAAAATAAGACCCAAATATATGTTGTCTACAAGAGATGCTCTTCAAATATAAAAACACAAATAGATGGAAATTAAGAGTAGGTAAAATGTATACCATGTAAACCTTACATCTGAGTAAGCTAGTGTAACTACATTACTACCAGAGACAGTACCTTTTAAGACAGAGGATTACATGCAAGTAAAGTGTGACATTTCGTAATGATAAAAGGGACAATTTTTTAGAACACATAACAATTCCAAATTCACTAATAATAGAGCTTCAAAATCTGTAAATCAAGAACGGACAGGGGGAACACAGAATAGAAAGTAACTTATACCTCAATAAAGTTTGTTTTTTAAGAGAGCCATTTTAGAACCCTGACTGAAAATGCTGATAAAATTTTCCTATGTGGAAGAGTGAACCAAGGGTCTATATCTTTTCAAGTTATTTCTAAGAAGTGTGTAGAAATTATGTGCTGTCCATGACCTCAGACTTTGTGAAAACTCGAACACCATCCATGTGTGGTACTTTGACTTTTCTGTGCGGTCCGCTGTGAAGTTTTAAGGGTTAGCATTGATGCTGAGCACTTGCACGTGGAGGTAATAAATGGACTGGAATGAAGATTATCCTGAGTACTCCCCAGGCATGTTGTCTCATTTGGTAGATTTATTTATTTGTTTTATTACTAAACCTCATTTAGCTCTAACAAAAGTACTTTCAGATGTCTGTATTCTGATACCCATTTTTCATGAGAGATCATAGGGCAGTAAACATGCTGACAGTGGTTTCTGGGCTTGCTGTTAAGAGATTCAGAGAAATGATCCACATTTAATTTCAGATGAAATTAGAAAAGAGCTTGTTGCATGTAAAATATTTTTAGGATATACTATTGTAACTATGTTCTGCATGAACATGTTCTCACTTAAATTTGGGTGACCTGAATATTGTTTATGGCTTGAAAGTATGCATTGTATTTGTTGCTATAAAAATTTCTAAATACTTTTCAAATGTCCTATCAGTACTTCCTATATAATAGAATTTGTGACAATATCCAAGAAGTGGTGAATTCTAATTGTTATTTCAGTGGCATCATTACTTTTCTCTAGCTGTGCAACTACTGCATCAGAGTCATGTTATTGATAAAGCTGACCCTGCTTTTGAAACCAAAGTGCAAGAGGAATTTAAGAATCTATAGGACTTCTAAACATTGTGGAAAAGTAACTTCTTTGCCAAAAGAGTATGTATGTCCAATGTACAGTGTGTGTATTTAAATTCACATTTGATTATTTATAGAATGTCTATAACCTTTAGGTTAGTATCATGTAACAAGATGATGTAAGTCACTGGTGGAGAGCTTATCCATACACTTAAGTTACCAAACACAGAAGTAGTACTGGGAGGTAAGACAGATCACTTTATGGGGTATTCAGTTCAAGGAAATCAACACCTATTCTTTTCTCTTCCTTTTTGGGAAAAGGGAAAATGTACACTATTGATTCTCTTCTCCAAATTTAAGGGAATGGGTGGGAAAAGAACTGTTTACGGGCGCTTCCCTGGTGGCGCAGTGGTTGAGAGTCCGCCTGCCGATGCAGGGGACACGGGTTCGTGCCCCGGTCCGGGAGGATCCCACATGCCGCGGAGCGGCTGGGCCTGTGAGCCATGGCCGCTGAGCCTGTGCGTCCGGAGCCTGTGCTCCGCAACGGGAGAGGCCACAACAGTGAGAGGCCCGCGTACCGCAAAAAAAAAAAAAAAACTGTTCATGAAATTTGTGCATATATGCAAACCAGGGAGACTGGTCTCTTTCCTCTGCTGCTTCTCTGCTTAGTAATTGGATTCCTTAGGGTGGTTCCTTGTGATTGTCACAGAGTCTAGCTCAATGATGAGACCAATGTAAAGAAGAAAGCAAATTTTCACAGGTATACTCACACGGATATTGTTTCTCCTTTTCCTCCTCCACACCCTTATGCTAGGGTCTAAGGCCAGTTAAGACGGATGAGGAGATGAGACAGAGAGCACAATGTAACTTTATACCAAGCCAGTAGGGCAACAAGTTTAGCTCATATGAGAGATGTAGAAATCTTTAACCAGTTATGTTGTAAGTTTTAAAAATACTTAGAAATACATCTTAATGACATATTCTTCTGTTTTCATAAGTACCTGAACCTTAGTAGAATTGGACCAAGATGTCATAAAGGGAGCTGTCTATCTAGTGTCAAAGGAGGCTTTGCCAACTTAGTTGGCTATGTTATATAGGAAAGAAGGACAAATTCAGGTTTATGTACCAAAAAATTGACTCTTGGATGTGATGACCCTTGTCATTCTGGCTTAGTTGGCCAATGTCTTTCCCGTTTATCGGTTCATTCTAGATGTACTGTTAAACTGTGTGACTTAATGAGTGGAAGGAGTTCTCTACTCTAATGAGCTTGTTTGTTTCATAGTAATTTTAATTAGATTTTGTTGATATGGATAAAACTTAGACTGGAGTAAAGGCTTTTACAGTGAAATAAAAAAGATACAGGAATTACAGTAAAGTTCTCCTTAACTAGGAAAGTAATTTTTAGAAACGTTGTGTGTTGGTGGTGCCCCTCTCCCTTTTGCAAAGACAGGGAGGCAATCAGCACACTCAATGCATAGCAAATGCAACTGAGACCATTTCATTTTTTCTGATTATATGAAAACACAGTTTTTAAAAATTAAAGTTCCTGCACAATGTATACTGTCAAGAAGAGACCACTTGATAGTGATCATCTTTGTTTTGTTTTATTTACCAACAGTTTTATTACAGAGATGGAAGGAAAGGTTATATTGCTGCCCACTGAGAAGGCAGAGTCAGCATGGGTGGATGACGTTCAATACATTATCAGAGCATATACTGATCTTACTGTTTTCCTGCAATCAAATATTACAAACTGCCATTCATATATGGTCGTCAAATATTTGAAAAGAAATATAAAATATCTCTTCTTGCTGAGAATTTATAAACTTGAGTTTTCAGGTGCTTTCCTTTCCCTTAGGTTTGATACCATATCTGTCATAATCAGACAGAAGAATGTGCCTTAGACTTTGTGACTATTGTTGGCCATATTCAATCCGTAGGGCCAGGGTTAGAGGTGTAGGGGCCGGGAAAGTGGACAAATTTAGTAGAATTGTCAGTGAATATCTCATGATCTGATCAAATTGTAGGGGAAGGGTATGGCATGTTATAAAGGGTTCTGTAGTAGATTCTGTTATTGTGACCAATTAGCTGTTCCCCTCCATGTAAGAGTATTACTCATCTTTGCTCTTGCCATGCCTCCCTGTAAATAGAGTAGAGAATATTTCCCTGCCCTGTTGTCAGGTTAGGGGAGAAGGGACTGTGAGGGGTGTTAAGCAAAAACTTTGAATGTGACTTGCTATCTCTTTTTTTGTCCCTCATCAACAAGAGACCAGTATGTGCCTGAGAAGGGCTGCCATTCTGCCTAATCCTGCAATTAGTAGAGAGATGGAGCAGATCTATTTCCTGTTCACTTCAGTCCTATTGTCAATCTGCGGCTCTCATTTAATGTGATAGAGGAATACATTTTGTGGTCGTGAGCCACTAAGACTGTGAGCTTTGTGACTGTAGCCAAAGCTAACAAATATAGATGATCAGACATTATAGAATCAGTTCTAGGGAATTAGTTAATCTGCTTGTTGGGAATTAGGTTTCAGGGAGAAATTGTGGAGGGTCATGAATCAAGACTGAGAACAAGCATAGGTATTCTAACTTTAGGGAAGAGTAAAATGGTAAAGGTGTTTTGCTGGCACTAGAGTGCAAAGTGAGGTGCTAATGCAGGGGCACTTGACGGAGGCATTTATAAACGATTTGTGGAGCACCTTTAATGAGTCAAGCATTGTATCAGGGACTGGAAAAGAAAGCTATAGTGCTCATTTTACAGAAACTCACAATCTAGAAAACCCTATAATGTGGAGCTAAAAGTGCTGGATTACAAGTATGCAAAAGTATAAATGAAGTACAGATAAGAGAAAAAATTAAATTTTGTTGGGGACTTGTGGAGGGTTTCCTAAACAAGGTAATACCTGAGCTGAGTTTTGAAAGATGAATAACATTCTGTAGGCAGAAAGGAAAGTGGGAAGTTATTACAGAAGAATATGTGTGGTTAATTGTTGTCTAGAACAAACTATAAGCTGTTCAGTTTGGCTGGAGCAGTAAATTTTAGCTTAGAATGGTTGGTGCAAAGAAATGAAAATGAACAGTTCATGGTCAAATTAAGGGGAGCCTTTTATGCCAAACCAAATAACTTTGGCATTTACTCTTAGTAATACAAATTCATTGGGAAAGATTTTAAGCAGGGAAGACAGATGATCTGATTTTCATTTTAGAATGGTCACTTTCATAGCTCTTAAAGTGTCAGTTGGAAAGGGTCAAAGTTAGAACCAGGGGAGATTAATTAGGAAGTCATTACAATAGTTTTTAGAATTTTTTATTAGAGTGGAATAAAAATTTACATATGATTTAAATTCTAAAATGGGAAAGGTGCAATTCAAATATAACTATTACTCTGGAATATTTTTCAGTTCCCTCACATATTCCAACAGAAACATTTTTTGACCCTAACTTTGAATAGACCACTGTTGTTTTGAGCATCAGTTAAGTAGCTGCCTTATGCATCTTTAAATCTTTGCTCATCCCTGGTGAGGTGCTTACACTCAGAGAAGTACACTGGAGTTGAAAACAACTGAGGGAACAATTTGCATCTCTGCTCATGCTTACAGTGGAGTCTGTGTTCACTGGGAGGATTGGAGGTTCTCCCACAGCTTTTAAATTCTTCTCTCTTTGTTCTTTTTCTCAAGAGCTCATTAACCTCAATATATACATAATGAGACGCTGTAAGTGTAAGAAGGAAACAACAGTTTAATGTAGCCAGAATCTTTTCCAGTGTCAAATATTCCTTAAGACTGTTCATAAATCATCTGGTTTTGAATCTTCGAGGGGGATGTGTGGAGTTAAAAGCTTTGCTTTGTTTTGCTCCAGCTTTTTGTCTTTTTATTGGGAAAAAAATCTTACTCTGTTGACTCATGAAGAACATCCAAGTAGTCTGTCTTTATTCTTCACAATTTACTTTTCCCTCTTCATCAATATATTAAAGTCATAGTACTTTACAGCTTATGATGTGACTATTTTATCTCATTTGAGGTGTACAGTCACCCTTTGTGGTAGGTATGTTGTCCATGAGAAGGCCTGAGGGTTAGAGTAGTTGTGATGATGGGGCGGGAGCCAGAATCCCAATCTAGTGACTAATTTCAGTGCTACAGAAGCAATTACACTTACTGTGCCCCTGCTAACCCTAGAATTTTGACATCAGAAAGAGTACAGGGTCACCTAACTAGTTTTAAAGCCTCTAGTGGCCTCTATGAAGCTTTGTGAAGATTATGAAATGGTTCTTCTTGGAGGACAGATGGATCCCCACACAAGTATGGCTTGCCTAGCAGAGCTATGTGTGTGTGTGTGTGTGTGTGTGTGTGTGTGTGTGTGTGTGTGTGTGTATGTCAAAGACACAACTTCCACTTTCCTCCCTAGAGATGTAAACTTATACCAGAGTGCTTTGCCAGGTGAGTGGGATACAGGTGAAAATGCATTCCTCATCCCTAGCTGAGTGCCTTAGTGCAGTGCACAACCTGTATGATCTGGTGACCTTCCTGTCAGTGGCAGGAACAGCTGCAAGTAGTTTGAGCCCAGCTTCCAGACCAGAAGTTCCCATTCATAGTATCCCTGCTTATCCCAAACATCTCTTGTACCCAGGACCACCCTGCTGACCCCCACCACATTGCTTCTAAGTTGCTTTCTTTCTTTCTCAATATATCACCAAAATAAACATAATATTGTTCTTAATTTTTATGTTATATCTCCTTCTTACTGTGTCTTGCAGGCTTTGTGTTTTCTCCCACATTAGCTTTTGCTTTTTAAGGGGGCAATAGCCAGTTTTGATAATAGAACTTAAAATATATTTACATAGAATTTAACAGTTCCCAAACATGGGAAAATGTGATTTTTGTCATAATAAGATAAAATTGAGGACCTGACAACTAGGCGCAAAAATGTTTTGAACACTGTTTGTGCTTCAGTCATTGAGCTCTTTTTCAGAAAATTATGTCCCTTTCATTTTCTATCAACACTTTTCTGTGTGTATCTGTTTCCATGGGACAGATATCCCTGTTGTTTTCAAAGGTGGAGTATCATTCTGTGGGTTTAGAAAACAATATGCTTGAAGGGCATCTACATTAAAGCAGGGTTAGAAATATGTCACAGATGAGCTTGTTTCTCAAATTTGCTTTCTCATACAAGGCTGGTAATTGCTCCTAAGCAGCAAGTTACTATTTTCTTTCTTAAGCGTCTTAGGATCACCCAGGTAGCAGTCAGGAATCAATAGACCCTGGTATGGCAAACAATGTCACACACCCCCAACAGAAAATAATAACTACCTTTATGTTAAAAATCTGTAGCAAAGCTTTTGAACACATCCTTCTCAACTCTGTTATGGTTCATGCTCAGATATAAATTCTATAAAGACATCACAACTCAGTTTTGCTAAATTTAAATTTGACTTTATAATTTTAAATCAAAGCACCACTGCCTTGATTATAAAATCAATATAAAGCCAAAAGACAAATGTTCAAAACAAATGTAAAACATGCCTGTTTATCATACAGCAGCCATACCTCAACAAAGTAGGAGTGCAATTGAATTCCATCATTTTTTAAAAACTAATTTTTATTGAATCCCATCATGTTGGGAGAAAAGTTAGTATTCCATTTTCTTTTATTATAATGAGAACTTTTAAGATCTATTCCCTTAGTAACTTTCAAATACATAATAGAGTATTATTAACTATAGTCACTGTGCTGTGCATTACATCCTCCACTTTGCCCATCTCCCTTCCCCCTGCCTCTGGCAACCACCAATCTGTTACTGGTTTTTGGGGGTTTTTTTGTATCTTATGTTTAGTTTTTTGGTTTTGTTTGCTTTGTTGTTTTTTTTTTTTAACATCTTTATTGGAGTATAATTGCTTTACAATGGTGTGTTAGTTTCTGTCTAACAAAGTGAATCAGCTATACATATATATATATCCCCATATCTCCTCCCTCTTGCATCTCTCTTCCATGCCCCCTATCCCACCCCTCTAGGTGGTCACAAAGCACTGAGCTGATGTCCCTGTGCCATGCGGCTGCTTCCCACTAGCTATCTATTTTACATTTGGTAGTGTATATATGTCCATGCCACTCTCTCACTTCATCTCAGCTTACCCTTCCCCCTCCCCGTGTCCTCAAGTCCATTCTTAACGTCTGCGTCTTTATTCCTGTCCTGCCCCAGGTTCATCAGAACCATTTTTTTTTTAGAGTCCATATATATGTGTTAGTATACAGTATTTGTTTTTCTCTTCCTGACTTCGCTCTGTATGACAGACTTTAGGTCCATCCACCTAACTACAAATAACTCAATTTTGTTTCTTTTTATGGTTGAGTAATATTCCATTGTATATATGTGCCACATCTTCTTTATCCATTCATCATTCGATGGACACTTAGGTTGCTTCCATGTCCTGGCTATGGTAAATAGAGCTGCAATGAACATTGTGGTACATGACTCTTTCTGAATTATGGTTTTCTCAGGGTATATGCCCAGTAGTGGGATTGCTGGGTCATATGGTAGTTCTATTTTTAGTTTTTAAGGAACCTCCAAATTGCTCTCCATAGTGGATGTATCAATTTACATTCCCATCAACAGTGCAAGAGGGTTCCTTTTTCTCCACACCCTCTCCAGCATTTATTGTTTGTAGACTTTTTGATGATGGCCATTCTGACTGGTGTGGGGTGATTGTAGTTTTAATTTGTATTTCTCTAGGATGTGTTTATTTTAAATACACAGTTGAGTCTTGAACAATGTGGGGGTTAGGGGAACCCCCCCTCCACACAGTCAAAAATCTATGCATAACTTAGAGGTGGCCTTCCATGTAAGTGGAAGAACCTCCTCATCTGCCGTCTGTATCTAGGAATTCAACCAACTGGGGATGGTGCAGTACTGTAGTACTTACTATTGAAATAATCTGTGTTGTAAGTGGATCCACATAGTTAAAACCCACGTTGTTCACGGGTCAATTTTAGTTTGAAACATAATCTTAATTTGCCTCTTAATGCCAATAAGACTCATATGTTTAATCATTGTTGATTGAATCTTTTATTTCCTACGTGCAATACCATAGGGCAATTCCTCTTTCTTCAAGCTTCCTGTTTCTCCAACCCTTTCCTCCTGTGCCTTCCATTTCATAGAGGTAGTATGGTTTGGGGAAATGGAATAGCATCCTTCTGCTGGGTACCAACAGCGTGACTTTAGAAATTGTTTTAACTCTCAAAACCTCACTTCCTTCATCTATAAAATAGTCACTGAATGAAAGAGGCCATCAAATACACACCTTAACCTCCTGTTAACCTTTTCTTACACATTTATCTAGATCTTCTTTATTCAGCTGCATCTCCGTCTATCTGATCTTTGAACAATATCTTTCTATATTTATTTCTGTCTACTCTTCTGTTGTACTTTCGTTCCATCAATAATTGCATATTTCTACCTTACATTTTTAGTTACTTCAGGGTCCAGTACTTTTAGAATCAAGCATAGGTATATTGTCATTTCAAAACAAAGTAAAACAGTACAAACAAAAATCACACAAAATTATGTTTCCTCTTCGGTTGAACTTTGACTTTTGTGAACTTTCTGTTTTCCTGATGAATGCAGCTTCTGTGTAAATCAAAATAATGGTCAGTGTAAGGGCTTGTTAAATAATTAGTAAAGTAGGTAGATCTTGAGCTGGAACATGAAAAAAGTGACACACATGGAATAATGTGATAGATAAATGAGAGAACTTCATGCAGAGAAAACTGGATAAACAAATAATAAGCTAAATGTTTATATGAAAAGAAAATGATGTGTAGCTGAGTCAGCCTAGAAGGCTCATTAGAATTTAAAATAAAAATGCCAATCACAGTGTCGACTACTAGAAAAAAGAATACTAAGTTGTTTTGTGTGTGGTGTGCAGCTGACTTAAGGAGTGGTGAGGTTTCTCTAGGTAACTTACTGCAAGGTCAAGCTGTTAAAGAGCTACAAATAAAATCACTTTAAAATTAATAAATTTAAAATATGGAAATAACTTCAATTTTATCCTCAAAGCTTTGTTTAAATAAGTGAGTGATGAACTAGTTCATAGTATCATTTCATTTTTGTGTGTCCAAAGACTAAGCAATGCAAGGGATAGAATTAATGGAATTAATTTATCCAAGTTTTAAAGAATCAGTTGGGACTATTACAGTTACAGATGATAAAACCTTAACTCAAATTACATATTGGAAGGAGAATATTTTGGTTCATGAAACTAGGATGTTCAAGGGAGTGAATCTCGTTAATTTAAAGCATGATGGGATCTAAGATTTCAAATAAGATCATCATTCGAAATTGTGCAACTCTTTCCATTGCTCTGCTGTGTCCTCCTTTGTTGTGCTTCATGGTCATGTAGGTTTTTACCATGAATGTATGTATGATAAAGTCACCTGGAGTCTCATTCATATATTCTACTAGCTAACTGTTTCAACATAAAGACAATGCTTCTTTTCAATAATTCCAGCAAAATCTCCAAGTTTCACTCTTATCAGGTCAATTTGGCTCCATCCCTTCACTGACCTAATAGTTTTAGCCAAGAAATTAGAAGGTAGTGGTTGGTCAGGTCTGTGTTATGAACCCTGTACTTGATAGGAGTGGGAGAATTGAGGGATGGAGGGATGGTATATTTCAGCTCTCACCTGTCCCTAACTATATGCAATGAGAATAAAGAGGAGTGATTACCCTTTCAAAGGAAAACAGAACAAAAGATGTATTATCAGAAATAGGAATTAGTAAACCAAAGTAGAGTAAAACAAAAAAATTCATACAAAAAGCAAAACCAAACCCAAAACAAAACTAACAGAAGCCCAAAGCAAAACACAAAAACATTTCTGACTAACACAGAAATATCAGTTTATACTTTTAACTCATTTTATAGATGACTAAGATTAAGGAAGTTAACCCAGATTTTTAGCTAGTGTATAGCCCTGTGGAGTTATTGAAGTATTATATTTCATCTCTTCTTGAACCTGGAGTTCTGCAAATTTAAATGCACACACACACACACAAAAGTGAGAAAATTCAGGTTTAAAAATGAGAATATGTGACCTTCCCATATGGGGAAACCTGTTATTATCTGGCTGCCAAGTTGCAGTAGATCTATGCAAGTGAAGAGAGTATGCGCTGATTTCATCCCCAAGAGAATGGTCAGCTCACTATGGTGACCTCAGATTTGGGCGTATAGCACATTCCAGACAGAATTATTATCCTATCCTATTATTTTTGTTTTCAGTTTATGTTTTCCAGTGCCTTAAAACATGTTTAGTAATTACCTTACATAGTATTCTACTTTTTCTTTGTTGGTGCCATTATAGGAAATGATATTTTTGAGAATTGTTCATAAATATCATAAACCTATAGCAGAGTTTCCTGTTTATGTTCTATTTTATTAATAATTTTGGAAAACCGATGACATCATGGTATTCACTGGTCATTCCGAAAGTGATCATATTTCTTATTGCTTAATGGAAGATGAAATTATACCCTGGAAACAAAATTCTCAACTAGAATTTTAAATCACATTGCAGTTAGTTTAATATATAATGATGTCTCGTGGGTGTAGTGAAATGCAAGGTTATCAGTCTCTGGCTCCTTCTATCTGTAGCTCATACATTTTCTTATCAATAACACTACTCCATTCTATTTAATATACAAACTATCTTCTTCTAAAAAAGATTGTGATTGATGATACACTCACTGCCCTTCCTTCCCTGAAAACCCTGGCTGATTATATCACTCTGGGTTTCAGAACAGTTGCAATTCTGATGTCTGCTTTCCCCACTCTTACATTTTTGTTTTTGTTTGTTTCATAAAGCAAAATCTGGGGGGAACTCTCAAGTTCTGTTTATTCTGCAAACTTCTAAGTACCTCCCTAGTGTCATAGCTGTTTTTCACAACATCCAGGTCATAATTGGAAGCCCTTAATATATATACCCTTGCAGTAAGCCCCTACTACTCTTGCTTTTAATATGTTGGTTCAGGACACCATCAGGAGGTAGTATGCATATTTTATGTGAGTTAACTTTATCTTTTTCATCAGAGTTCACTTCTTTGTACCCTCAAGTTGTGTTGTACAGACTCTAGCAGGATGTTGAAAGAGAGAAATCAACCTTGTTATATTAAAGCATGTGTCCTAAATAGTAACAATCCTGTGCTTTAATTTAACTGATTTATTTCCCCTTTCTCTGAAGTTTGCAGCCTGAGCTCACCAGGCCTTCCTGGTTGGGGTTTCTGAATGGTAGCTTAATAATTAAAGTTTCAACAACAAGCATGCTGAGCATTTAGTACAACACATACTGTGGAATTAGGGGAAGCAGGTGCAGTTCCCGTTGTCAAGACTGATGATCTGGAATGCTGCTCAGGACAGGAAGAACCTAGCAATGTTTTCTCATGCCAGCATCTGCCAATATGAAATAAATTTTAGCCATTAGTTGCTGCCTATGGATAGATCTTCATGGGCAAGTGCCATAGATTATCTGAGGCTTCTGGTGACTAAAAACTAATGATAGTTAAGGACTTACCAAGTTTAAGGTAGAAAAATACAGATGAATAATATATAGTTAAGTTGTAACAATACTTTTCTTATGCTAATTCTTCATGGGAATGAAGAATGAGTCTTCTTTCCATTACCATGTATCCTATAATTTATTTACTGCTGTACTTCCTATTACTACAAATAAACCTTTGCCAACTCCAAAAGAAGGTGTTGAGTTGGAATAATTTTAAACTATTTTTCTTGAGTAATGGAGTAGCCATTATTTCCTCCAAAGAGGTGCTTTGAGGGACAGTACCAACAGTGACTATTAAATCATGGATCTCTACATTTAACAAATGGCTGTCTGAGGAATTAGAATTGAGAAGTGAGCTTTCAGTCTAGAGGCCTTGCGGCTTTAATGCTCCCAAAGAAGGCATATTATTGGAGAGCATCTAGGGAGGGAAGCTATCTTCAGAGTGTGACATAATCACTACAGGAATAAAATTCCAAGTGTGATTCTGAAAGCCATACCTCTCCCTCTGAGTGGAAAGAGCTTTTCCAGGAGGAATGACCTGGTTTCAAACAAAACATGCAAAACATTTATGATTGAGATTTGCATAACTTGGTATTAAATAAGCCTGTGATATTTGTTTCTTTTTTTCTCAACATCTTTTTCAGAGTACAGTTGCTCTACAATGGTGTGTTAGCTTATGCTGTATAACAAAGTGAATCAGCCATACACATACACATATCCCCATATGCCCTCCCTCTTGTGTCTCCCTTCCACCCTCCCTATCCCACCCCTCTAGGTGGTCACAAAGCACTGAGCTGATCTTCCTGTGCTATGCTAGCTGCTTCCCACCAGCCATCCATTCTACATTTGGTAGTGTATATAGGTCCATGCCACTCTCTCACTTCATCCCAGCTTACCCTTCCCCCTCCCCGTGTCCTCAAGTCAGTCCATTCTCTACGTCTGCATCTTTATTCCTGTCCTGCCCCTAGGTTCTTCAGAACCTTTGTTTTTTTCCTTTTTTTTGGATTCCATATATATGTATTAGCATATGGTATTTGTTTTTCTCCTTCTGACTTACTTCACTCTGTATGACAGACTCTAGGTCCATCCACCTCACTACAAATAACTCAATTTCATTTCTTGTTATGAGTGAGTAACATTCCATTGTATATATGTGCCACATCTTTATCCATTCATCCGTCGATGGACACTCAGTTTGCTTCCATGTCCTGGCTATTGTAAATAGTGCTGCAATGAACATTGTGATGCATGTATCTTTTCTAATTATGGTTTTCTCTGGATATATGCACAGGAGTGGGATTGCTGGATCATATGGTAGCTCTATTTTTTGTTTTTTAAGGGACCTCCATACTGTTCTCCATAGTGGTTGTATCGATTTACATTCCCACTAACAGTGCAAGAGGGTTCCCCTTTCCCACACCCTCTCCAGCATTTATTCTTTGTAGACTTTTTGATGATGGCCATTCTGACTAGTGTGATGGGATACCTCATTGTAGTTTTGATTTGCATTTCTCTAATGATTAGTGATGTTGAGCATCCTTTCATGTGTTTGTTGGCAATCTGTATATCTTCTTTGGAGAAATGTCTATTTAGGTCTTCTGCCCATTTTTGGATTGGGTTGTTTGATTTTTTCATATTGAGCTGCATAAATTGCTTGTAAATTTTGGAGATTAATCCTTTGTCAGTTGCTTTGTTTGCAAAATTTTCTCCCATTTTGAGGGTTGTCTTTTCATCTTGCTTATGGTTTCCTTTGCTGTGCAAAAGCTTTTAAGTTTCATTAGGTCCCATTTGTTTATTTTTGTATTTATTTCTATTTCTCTAGGAGGTGGGTCAAAAATGATCTTGCTGTGATTTATGTCAAAGAGTGTTCTGCCTATGTTTTCCTCTAAGAGTTTTATAGTGTCTGGCCTTACCTTTAGGTCTTTAATTCATTTTGAGTTTATTTTTGTGTATGGTGTTAGGGAGTGTTCTAATTTCATTCTTTTATATGTACCTGTCCAGTTTTCCCAGCACCACTTATTGAAGAGGCTGTCTTTTCTCCACTGTATATTCTTGCCTCCTTTATCAAAGATAAGGTGACCATAGGTGCATGGGTTTATCTCTGAGCTTTCTATCCTGTTCCATTGATCTATATTTCTGTTTTTGTGCCAGTACCATACCATCTTGATTACTGTAGCTTTGTAATATAGTCTGAAGTCCAGGAGTCTGATTCATCCAGCTCCGTTTTTCTTTCTCAAGATTGCTTTGGCTATTCGGGGTCTTTTGTGTTTCCATACAAATTGTGAATTTTTTTCTTCTACTTCTGTGAAAAATGCCATTGGTAGTTTGATAGGGATTGCATTGAATCTGTAGATTGCTTTGGGTAGTATAGTCATTTTCACAGTGTTGATCCTTCCAATTCAAGAACATGGTATATCTCTCCATCTATTTGTATCAACTTTAATTTCTTTCATCAGTGTCTTATAGTTTTCTGCATACAGGTCTTTTGTCTCCTTAGGTAGGTTTATTCCTAGGTATTTTATTGTTTTTGTTGCAATAGTAAATGGGAGTGTTTCCTTAATTTCTCTTTTAGATTTTTCATCATTAGTGTATAGGAAGGCAAGAGATTTCTGTGCATTAATTTTGTGTCCAGCTACTTTACCAAATTCATTGATGAGCTCTAGTAGTTTTCTGGTAGCATCTTTAGGGTTCTCTATGCATAGTATCATGTCATCTGCAAACAGTGACAGTTTTACTTCTTCTTTTCTGATTTGGATTCCTTTTACTTCTTTTTCTTTTCTGATTGCTGTGGCTAAAACTTCCAAAACTATGTTGAATAATAGGGGTGAGAGTGGGCACAGTTGCCTTCTTCCTGATCTTAGGGGAAATGGTTTCAGTTTTTCACCATTGAGAATGATGTTGGCTGTGGGTTTGTCATATATGGCCTTTATTATGTTGAGGTAAGTTCCCTCTGTGCCTACTTTCTGGAGGGTTTTTATCATAAATGGGTGTTGAATTTTGTTGAAAGCTTTTTTTGCATCTATTGAGATGATCGTATCCCTTCAGTTTGTTAATATGGTTTATCACATTGATTGATTTGTGTATATTGAAGAATCCTTGCATTCCTGGGATAAACCCCACTTGATCATGGTGTATGATCCTTTTAATGTGCTGTTGGATTCTGTTTGCTTGTATTTTGTTGAGGATTATTGCGTCTACGTTCATTAGTGATATTGGCCTGTAGTTTTCTTTTTTTGTGACATCTTTGTCTGGTTTTGGTATCAGGCTGATGGTGGCCTCATAGAATGAGTTTGGGAGTGTTCCTCCCTCTGCTATACTTTGGAAGAGTTTGAGAAGGATAGGTGTTAGCTCTTCTCTAAATGTTTGATACAATTTTCCAGTGAAGCCATCTGGTCCTGGCCTTTTGTTTATTGGAAGATTTTTTTTTTTTCATAACAGATTTATTTGCAATACAGACAAAATTTAAAAAAAAAACAAAAAAGAATATTTTAACCAACTCTGATGCAGCTATACAAGAGAATAATACATAGCCATTGAAATCATGTAATCACTTCAGTTAGACAAATGACACAAACATTGAAAACAATAACATATGAGTAGAGCAATAGAATTTTATTATTTGCAAGATAAGATCTTAATTTTGTCTTTTATATAGTATATATGGATATAGGAACAGCTTTATATCAACTACATTAGTTGTAGGCCTCTATATTTGTGGGCTTACATATGTTATTTTATTTATTTATTTATTTATTTTTTATACTTTTTTAATCCCAATGAAGTACAGACAGGATCTGGGAGATTTAATGATAGGAAACAATCTGCAAATGTCCTATTGGCATGTTGCTTTTGGAGTGCATTTGCCTGAACCTTCAAGGTCTTCCTGAAATGGACATGAACAGTGAAGGCAAGTGGATTTACTCATTTCCTTCAGCCCCTGTAATCTCATTAATTTGTGCTCTAGGTCACTGTTTCTGATCTAATACACATATTGATCCCATGTCACTACATATTACATCACTCACACCCTGCCCAAAATTACAAAAAATAAAAAGACAAAGAGAGGGGTTGGTATCTCAGTAAGAGACTCCATAGAAATTCATGACTTTATTTGATACAATAAGTGCAATCCTGTATTACTGTAGAAATCTTGAATCATAGATCCAAAGCCCCTCCTCATGCTCACTAGTAAATAAAGAAATTTCTTCTTCTATTTGTGTAGGCAGGGTTCAGCAAGCTTTATCTATAAAAAGTCAGATAGTAAATATTTATAACTTTGTGAATCATAGTTTCTGTTTTAGTTACTGAGCCCTGCAGTTGTAGAGCAAAGGCAGCCATAGATAATACATAAACAAATGGATGTGACTGCATTCTAATAATGTCTGTTTCCGCTTTCTTCTTTGTGTGTGTGTGTGTGTTAGTTTCTGCTTTACAACGAAATGAATCAGTTATACATATACATATGTTCCCATATCTCTTCCCTCTTGCGTCTCCCTCCCTCCCACCCTCCCTATCCCACCCCTCCAGGTGGTCACAAAGCACCGAGCTGATCTCCCTGTGCTATGCGGCTGCTTCCCACTAGCTATCTATTTTACGTTTGGTAGTATATCTATGTCCATGCCTCTCTCTCGCTTTGTCACACCTTACTCTTCCCCCCTCCCCATATCCTCAAGTCCATTCTCTAGTAGGTCTGTGTTTTTATTCCCGTCTTACCCCTAGGTTCTTCATGACCTTCTTTTTCTTTTTCTTTCTTTCTTTTTTTTTTTTTAGATTCCATATATATGTGTTAGCATACGGTATTTGTCTCTCTCTTTCTGACTTACTTCACTCTGTATGACAGACTCTAGGTCTATCCACCTCATTACAAATAGCTCAATTTCGTTTCTTTTTCTTGTATATATGTGCCACATCTTTTTTATCCATTCATCCGATGATGGGCACTTAGGTTGTTTCCATCTCCGGGCTATTGTAAATAGAGCTGCAATGAACATTTTGGTACATGACTCTTTTTGAATTTTGGTTTTCTCAGGGTATATGCCCAGTAGTGGGATTGCTGGGTCATATGGTAGTTCTATTTGTAGTTTTTTAAGGAACCTCCATACTCTTCTCCACAGTGGCTGTATCAATTTACATTCCCACCAACAGTGCAAGAGGGTTCCCTTTTCTCCACACCCTCTCCAGCATTTTTTGTTTCTAGGTTTTTTAATGATGGCCATTCTGACTGGTGTGAGATGATATCTCATTGTAGTTTTGATTTGCATTTCTCTAATGATTAATGATGTTGAGCATTCTTTCATGTGTTTGTTGGCAGCTTGTATATCTTCCTTGGAGAAACGTCTATTTAGGTCTTCTGCCCTATTGGAAGATTTTTAATCACAGTCTCAATTTCAGTGCTTGTGATTGGTGTGTTTATATTTTCTATTTCTTTCTGGTTTGGTCTTGGAAGGTTGTGCTTTTCTAAGAATGTGTCCATTTCTTCCAGGTTGTCCATTTTGTTGGCATATAGTTGCTTGTAGTAGTCTCTCATGATCCTTTGTATTTCTTCAATTTCAGTTGTTACTTCTCCTTTTTCATTTCTAATTCTGTTGATTTGAGTCTTCTCCTTTTTTCTTTTATGAGTCTGGGTAATGGTTTAACAATTTTGTTTATCTTCTCAAAGAACCACCTTTTAGTTTTATGGATCTTTGCTATTGTTTCCTTCTTTTCTTTTTCATTATTTCTGATCTGATCTTTATGATTTCTTTCCTTCTGCTAACTTTGAAAGGTTTTTTTCTTCTTCTTTCTCTAATTGCTTTAGGTGCAAGGTTAGGTTGTTTATTTGAAATGGTTCTTGTTTCTTAAGTTAGGATTGTATTGCTATAAACTAACCGCTTAGAACTGCTTTTGCTGCATCCCATAGGTTTTGGGTTGTCATGTTTTCATTGTCATTTGTTTCTAGGTATTTTTTGATTTCCTCTTTGATTTCTTCAGTGATCTCTTGGTTATTAAATAGTGTATTGTTTCGCCTCCATGTGTTTGTATTTTTTACAGATTTTTTCCTGTAATTGATATGTAGTCTCATAGTGTTGTGGTCAGAAATGATACTTGATACGATTTCAGTTTTGTTAAATTTACCAAGGCTTGATTTGTGACCCAAGTTATGATCTATCCTAGAGAGTGTTCCATGAGCACTTGAGAAGAATGTATATTCTGTTGTTTTTGGATGGAATGTCCTATAAATATCAATTAAGTCCATCTTGTTTAATGTACCATTTAAAGCTTGTTTCCTTATTTATTTTCATTTGGATGATCTGTCCATTGGTGAAAGTGGGGTGTTAAAGTCCCCTACTATTATTGTGTTACTGTCGATTTCCCCTTTTATGGATGTTAGCATTTGCCTATGTATTGAGGTGCTCCTATGTGGGGTGCATAAATATTTACAATTTTTATATCTTCTTGGATTGATCCCTTGATCACTATGTAGTGTCCTTCTTTTTATCTTGTAATGTCTTTATTTTAAAGTCTATTTTGTCTGATATGAGATTTGCTACTCCAGCTTTCTTTTGATATCCGTTTGCATAGAATATCTTTTTCCATCCCCTCACTTTCAGTCTGTATGTGTCCCTAGGTCTGAAGTGGGTCTCTTGTAGGCAGCATATATACGGGTCTTGTTTTTGTATCCATTCAGCCAGTCTGTGTTGTTTGGTTGGAGCATTTAATCCATTTACATTTAAGGCAGTTGTTCATATGTATGTTCTTATTATCATTTTCTTAATTGTTTAGGGTTTGTTTTTGTACGTCTTTTCTTTCTCTTGTGTTTCCTGCCTAGAGAAGTTCCTTTAGCATTTGTTGTAAAGCTGTTTTGGTGGTGTTGTATACTCTTAGCTTTTGCTTGTCTGTAAAGGTTGTAATTTCTCCATCGAATCTGAATGAGATCCTCACTGGGTAGAGTAATGTTATTTGTATGTTTTTCCCTTTCATCACTTTAAATATGCCTTGCTATTCCGTTCTGGCTTGCAGAGTTTCTGCTGAAAGATTAGCTGTTAACCTTATGGGGAGTCCCTTGTATGTTATTTGTTGCTTTTCCCTTGCTGCTTTTAATATTTTTTCTTTGTTTTCAATTTTTGATAGTTTGATTAATATGTGTCTTAGCATGTTTCTCCTTGGATTTATCCTGTATGGGACTCTCTGCACTTCCTGGACTTGGTTGGCTATTTCCTTTCCCATGTTAGGGAAGTTTTCAACTGTAATCTCTTCAAGTATTTTCTCAGTCCCTTTTTCTCTTCTTCTTCTATGGCCCCTATAATTTGAATGTTGGTGCATTTAATGTTGTCCCAGAGGTCCCTGAGACTGTCCTCAATTCTTTTCATTCTTTTTTCTTTATTCTGCTCTGTGGCAGTTATTTACACCATTTTATCTTCCAGGTCACTTATCCATTCTTCTGCCTCAGTTTTTCTGCTATTGATCCCTTGTAGAGAATTTTAAATTTCATTTGTTGTGTTGTTCATCATTGTTTGTTTGCTCTTTAGTTCTTCTACGTCCTTGTTAAACGCTTCTTGTGTTTTCTCCATTTTGTTTGAAAGATTTTGGATCATCTTTACTATCATTACTCTGAATTCTTTTTCAGGTAGACTGCCTATTTCCTCTTCATTTGTTTGGTCTGGTGAGTTTTTCCCTTGCTCCTTCATCTGCTCTGTATTTCTCTGTCTTCTCATTTTGCTTACCTTACTGTGTTTGGGGATCTCCTTTTCACAGGCTGCACGTTCTTAGTTCCTGTTGTTTTGGGTATCTGCCCCCAGTGGGTTAGTTTGCTTCAGTGGGTTGTGTAGGCTTCCTGGTGGACAGGACTAGTGCCTGTGTTCTGGTGGATGAGGCTGGATCTTTTCTTTCTGGTGGGCATGACCACGTCTGGTGGTGTGCTTTGGGATATCTGTGAACTTAGTATGATTTTGGACAGCCTCTCTGCTAATGGGTAGGTTTGTGTTCTTGTCTTGCTAGTTGTGTGGCATGGAGTGTTCAGCACTGGAGCTTGCTGGACATTGAGTGGAGCTGGGTGTTAGCATTGAGATGGAGATCTCTGGGAGAGCTCTCGTTGATTATTACTAGGGGCCATGAGGTCTCTGGTGGACCAATGTCCTGAATTTGGCTCTCCCACCTCAGAGGCTCAGGCCTGACAGCCGGTTGGAGCACCAATACCCTATTAGCCACACGGCTGGAGAAGATGGGCTATGAGTTGTGTGTCAGCTACTGCCCCGTTGTAGCTCTGTTTCAGCTGTGTGCAAAGGTCACCCAGATACATTGGGTTATTCCAGCACCCCTCAGAACTTGTACATGCCAGTCTGGGATTTGTAGATGTCCCCCTGATACTCTTCATTGAAATACCTTGCATTCATGGTGGTGAGAGATATGCTAATAGTGTTGGTTCTCTTCAGTTCAGAGACTGGGACAGTCTGAGCCTTTATGTGGCCAAGTCAGGAACAGCTGGCCGGCGGTCTCAAAGTGATAATATGTCAGATTCCAAGAAGGCTTTCTGCAATGCCCGAGCAGTAGTCTCATCAGCCACTCTGCTCAGGTGCAGCACTCTGACTGGGGAACTCGGTGGGACCCTCAAACGAGGATTTCTGCTGGCCCTAGAGCCTGACTTGCACACCCAGGCAAGGAGCTGAGGAGAGCGTCTCCTGGCCTCATCTTACCAGAGGAGCCAACACCTAGAAGCTGCAGTCTGTGATATTTGCCTTGGCCATTAGAAATAGTCATACTAGGTACAGCCTTGAGATAATCTTTACCAGGGAACTAGACTTATTTTCCTATTATAATTGTCTGAGAATTCAGTGATAAAGAAGAAAGCAAGTGTTGTTTTCTTCCAGGGTTAAGTCATCACCACACTGGGCTGATACAGTTCTGTGAGATTTTCTTTAATTCATCCAAGGACTCTGTGTATATGTGTGTGTGTGTGTGTGTGTGTGTGTGTGTGTGTGTGTCTAATAATAATATCAATGGATAGACTGAATAAAGAATGTAAATGGCTGAAAACTGAGATAAAAAGGGAAAGATCTATTTTTCATAAACTAAATTAAAAATGAAATGGAAATAATAATATGAGAGAAGATTTAAATTGGAGAGATCTACATTCTATTTTCATTTTAAATTCAAAACATACTGGGAAGTCAGTTATATAACTTTTCCCCAAAAGCTTTATGAAGACATAACTTGAAATGTTAAGAGTTAAGTCTTAACTGCAAATAATCTTTCTTATACTGCAGAGTAAAATTACTATGCAAGTCATTTTCTTACCCTCTTCTTACCATGTATTTCCCAGGCAGTGGAGCTGGAAAGCAATCTTAAGGATCCTACATGTCATTTCCTAAGTATTCATTTAAAGATAATTAAATGCTTACATTCATAAAACTATGTTGTATGCATGATGTCAGATGAGATTGTCATAGTCCTGTCAGTTAATTTTTTTAAATGGGGTGGAGGGGAAGAGCAAGCAAAGGGGACTGAGAAGGCTTTTTAGAACAACTTGCAAAGGTCAAGGGCTGTCTTAGATGTGATGCTGAGATTCCCTACAGTGAACAAAACAGAGAAGAATAACAAATCTAAAAAGAATAGGGCCAATTTAGAGACTGGTTTAAAATTGTTCTGGTTTTTTGTGAAGCTATAATTGAGCCTAATTCTTGATATCAGTTGGAGAGCACCCCACTACACGACATCAGAATTCTTGTAGTTACATTTAAAAAGTATTTGGAGCATTTTTAAAGAAAAATAAGAACTTTTCTTGCAACCAGTAATAGAAAAGTCTTGGCTAGGAACTATTGCAATAAATAGAACACATTATCAGCAAGTCAGAGTTGTTTGAAACATTATTTAGGGTCTGTTCTAGAATTGCCTTGAGACAAAAATCTCATTTAATGGAAAAAAATTTGGAAGTCCTGCTGTGTGGTAAACATATCTCTTTGAGCCAGAAAAAGGCAGTCAAGCCAAAAATGATGGCTTAGTGTACAAAAATTTCAAATAATGCATTTTTTTTTACTTAGGAGATAAACTTGAAAATTTCCGAGGTTAATCCAGATATTTTTCGAAGAATTGTATGAGAATATAAATATTAGGAATACTGCTGATTTATCTTTTTGCAACCTTGTTAATAATGTCTAGGAATACATGTTAATTTTCAAAGTATTTGATGATACAATAATTAATGTAGACATACCTGGAAAAATAAATTTGTGTGTGTGTGAGTATTGATTAGGAAGAGAAATGCACACTGGCAGGTGGCTGGTTCATCTGAAGGTCACTGTGCCCCCTCAGTGCATCTGTTAGCACCAAATATTTACCAACACTTTCAAAGAGTTTCATCTTGACTTTTATTGAATTCTCATGAGTAGTAAAATTCTGAATTAAATTTAAAAAGTTTGTTTGAATACACAGTTTTTAAAAGTCTTTAATAAGATGTGCTTTTATAAGCTTGCATTATTAAACAGATATATTCTGACTTAGTTTGAGTAATTGCAGAATTTTATGAACTGAATTAAAAATGGCTTGTTTAAAATTTTTTCACATAGGTAAAAATGACGCTATAACAAACTGTAAATCTTAATGTGGTGAATGAGGGCAGTCATCCTTTTAATGATAAAGAATGATCCAGGAAGTACTTCAATTATCATATGTATTTTCAAGGCTGGACACACTCAAGGGTCAACTACAATGCAAGACTGAATGTTTCAGTATCTCATGACAAGATTGCTTTAGAGAAAACAAAGTCTAAGGGTTATGTAAAAAGACTGAGGATTTATGTATATATCCTTTGAGAAATTTAGGTCATTTTTCTTATGAAAATCACAGCATTCATGATTTAAAAATATTAAAGATTTAATATCAGGCACCTACTTCATGAAAAATTCCATGAAATAGATACAAGACTGACAGGTGAATCAATGTTTCAGTCTTCTACAAAATACAAAACAACTTGATCTCTCAACACGAAGAAATACAATTCAAAATTTCCGCAAAAATAGCATTCTGCTCTGAAATAGTCCTTACATGCAGGTAAGTACTTAATGATTCATGTATGCAGATACATTTGCCCTTTATATGCATGCTATTTGTGAGCCTGTTTCTGGAAACACCACAACGCCAAGGAAAGATACAATATTGGGCCAAGCTGGTATGTTTGTTGCTCTTTGATTTAGTACAGATTTTTAGAAATTGAGAGACTAATCGTTTTCTCAGAGAGAGAGTGATAATAAACATTATATTATCACAAATAGGGATACATTTTAGAGTCTAATGCAAAATCCCTTTGAATTTTTAAAATGCACCTCTGGGTCTCAAAGAAACTTGAGGTTTTGAAAAGATGCCTGGGGAGATGCATTCAGGCTCAGAAGGCCTGCTCATTCTGTGAAGAGTAATTTCCTCAGAAAGTTAGAGGAAGATGTGTGGAGTCCAGACATCTTACAGTCTCTGTTGGCTTTTTGATTGTGTATTTAGTAGTGAGATTTCTGTGATGAGACTTACTTAAATAGTAAAAACTAGACCACCATTTTGATAAGTTGTAATAGGGAGAATTCAAGTAGATTTTCAGTTGAATTCAGTAAGATTGAAGTTCTCTACGACTTCCAGATTTAATAAAACTAGGTAGTCTTTTTGTTACTCCTTTAAAGAAATGAAAATGTACATGCATGTTCAGTACTTTGATCCTGTTTTTCATTTCTTTGACAGCTAACGTTTTTAAAACTTCAGTTTTTCCACATTGTTATTTCAAAACTTAGCATGGAAAAGTACCCTCTTTTTTAAAGTTTTAAGTGTTTATGAAACTTCTTTAATACTGACATAAATATATATAAAATATGTATATATACACACATATATACATGCATACATCTAAACATACACGTATATGCTGATTTTTCATTTTTTTAAGCAATGTATTTTGAAAAGCAAACACTGGTAGGTTTCGTAGTAGCAGTAGTTTACGTTCTATAATTTCTGCAATGTTATATATACTATATATCTGTAAAATGAAATGCATCAAATTAAAATTTTCTGTTTTCTGACATCTTACAGATATAGCACTTTTTTTCCTATCTCTCTGCATATTTTGTTTCATATTTGTGAAGAATAATGTAAAGAAGTGTTTGTTTGTAGAAATAGTGTAAACTGCCAAACAGTGTGAACTGTCTGAATGCCTATCATCCCTTATATTCCCATGTAATACTTAGTGGGAGCTGGAAATTAGTCATTAATAGCTCAGTTGTCTTCTAACAATTGTTTTAAAAAGCTGAAAATAAACGGAAATCCCAAGGAAACAATCCTTGATTGTTTCCAAGGTTTGCAGAATCTAACGTCTCTGAATTTGGGCCATTACTGATTATTAAAACCCTTTTTGTCTAGTTCTCCTGCTGTGTATAACATCTTACTGTGAAAAGCAGGCACCAGTGTGGCACAGCTGGAAACCAAGCATAACAGGTTCCCAGGGCCCAAAACATTCTAAAATCTCCTGTGATTTCCCCACATGCTCATTTAGAAATGCCAATGCTTCCATTTTACATCTGTGTGTGTGTGTCTGTCTGTCTGTCTGTCATGTGATGAAGGATATTATATGAAGTGCTGCTTGAGAAACATGCCTCATGATGAGGATGATGTTGTCTGAGAATTATAAAACTTTGTTCCACAGAATTTAAAGTGCAGTGATTGAGTCTGATTGTGTAGGTAAGTCTGCTCATTGATTGGAGCTGGAAATGCATTAACTATTTTACGATATGAGTCATTTTTATAAATTTCCTTTTCAGGGAAATGTAGGCTATAGTAAGGTCTCGGATCTCAGATTGTAACATCTGTCTTAAAGTTTCTTAATTTATAGGTCACCTTGGAGGTCCCTTTCAATTATGGTGTTTTATGATTTTTAAAAGGAAAGATTTTTTACTTTACCTTATTTGAAAACCATGAATATTGAGTTTTTGTCTCATCGATACTTGTTTTCCTCTCTAAAATGAGATAGTATAGGCAGGCTCATTTTTTATTTTGTTCTCTCGTATGTTCAGGGCCTCCTGTAAGTTTCTGAAATGCTGTACGTATCCAGGGAGTTAAAAATACTTTGGGCAATGCTGAAAACCTTTAGTAGTCAGTGCATGAAAAGAATATGTGCAATGTAGTGGTTAATGCCATGCCTATTTAATCTTGGAAATAACTGTGTTAAGATAATGGGATTTGTTATTTAATGTTCTTAGAAGTCCTGATCTTTTTCAAGAGATGTGGGATGCAAACTATTAAAATTTATACCTCAGGAAAAAATTAGACCTCTTTTTTAAGAACTAAGAGTAAGACGCTAGATCTGATCAGCCTGAGGCTATAAAAAAGAAATAGAACACACCTATATTAACTAATGCTAAAACATATGCTGATTAAATGAACTATGAAGCCCTTGGAGCTTTGGCCGAGAATTTTGAAGAAACTGGATAAATAAATGAACAAAAACATAAAAAACAACTCCTGACTATTATAAAGCATTATTAGGAAATAATGAAAATGTATGAGAACCCTCAAAAGCATTATATTGCATACAACTGCTACAAGCAATAACTTCATCTAATACTCTTAAGCACATACTTTGTGTTGGGCACAAGGTTTTAAATATTTTATGAACTAATTTAGTTTCCATAAAACACTGAGAAAGGTACTATTTTTATCCCCATTATACAAAGATGAAAAAACTGGAGCACAAGAGGTTAAGTAACTTGCACTTTGTTCCACAGTTGCAAAACGGCAAGAGCATCAGGGATCTACACGTGGAAGACATTTATAAGAGCAGGAGACTAGTTGGGAAGACTTTTTTGTTGCTGACCTACTGCTCCACTAAATTAAGTCACTGTTTGTCGCATCTCAGCTTAATATAATAGTCATATTGGCCATTCATTGCTTTTATTATAAAATCAACTTTTAAAAAAAGATTTACCTTCGGCAAGGTAGAGTTTTAAAAAAATTATAGATTGTTCAGCTTCCATATGAGGTCAGGGAAATGACAAGCATTGTTTTTTTTTGTTTCTGAACTATGATTAAGACCACGATGCCTCAGTTTTCACGGAAATATAATTGGGTCTACTAAGTGAGATTCTGTTAGAGCCTGATTCTTTTGCAGTGAAATTCTTTTGGATTACTATGAGAATCCATCATGCCTTTCCCTCCCCTTCCCTCATACAACATGCACATAATGTGTAAATACAAGGTTTATTTCATCTGAATCTGATCTCTCACAACCCTGTTCTAATCCCTGAAGACTGGAATGAGGACATGATGTTAACCCTTAGCCAAAGCTGAATGGAGTATTCTAACTAGTGATTGAGGTATTTCTGCATTAGGGTACAGAATGCACCAGGGAGCAATCTATCAGTATATACCAGGGAGCAGTTTGTCAGCATGTTTTATAGAAAATGTGAAGATCAATGGATTACATTTGGTTTCTGTTTGGAGTCTTAGTTTCTATTATTGAAACTGGTCATGCAAACTAGTTTTGTCTACCTGACAAGAGAGGTATAAAAGTCTTCTCCTTGGATGACACTTATATTTTACTGAGATCAGTGTATCTCACTCATATCTTGGTGGTTCATGCTATGAAGATGAAGCACTTCCTGTGAGTTTGAGGAAGGACTTTGATAGCCATGCGTAGAAGAACCAGACTTCTCAGATGTTTTCCTGTGGTTTCTTTCTCTTTTATTATATCTTTAAACTTTAACATTTAACTTTTGGCAAGAATGTGGAGAAAAGAGAACTCTTGTGCACTGTTGATGGGAATGTAAATTGGTACAGCCACTATGAAGGTTCCTCAAAAAACTAAAAATAGAACTACCATCTGATCTAATAATCCTGCTTCTGGGTATATATCCGAAGAAAGTGAAGTCACTATCTTAAATAGGTATCTGCATTCCCATGTTCACTGCAGCACTATTTACAGTAGTCAAGATGTGGAAGCAACCTAAATGTCCATCAACAGATAAATGGATAAAGAAAATGTGGAATATATACACAATGGAATATTATTCAGCCATAAAAATAAGAAAATTCTGCCATTTGTGACACTATGAATGGACCTTGAGGGCATCATGTGAAATGAAATAAGTTATACAGAGAAAGACAAATACTGTACATTCCTATATGTGGAATCTAAAAAAAAGTCAAACTCAGAAACAGAGAGTAGATTGCTGGTTTCTGGGGGCAGAGGGGTAAGAAAAATTGGGAGATGTTGATTAAAGGGTACAAACTTTCAGTTATGAGATGAGTAAATTCTGGAGATGTAACGTCCAGTATGGTGACAATAGTTAATGTTGTATCGTATATTTGAAAGATGCTAGGAGAGTAGACCTTAAGTGTTCTTATCACAGATGAAAAACTGTAGTTATGTGAGGTGATGGATGTGTAAACTAACCCTATTGTGGTAATCACTTTGCAATATACACATCTATCAAATAGTCACCTTGTACATCTTAAACTTACACAATGTTGTATGTCAATTATAGCTCAACAAAACTAGGGGAAAAAACTTTTACAGAGCTTCTTAAGTCCTTTAAATAATCCAAATTGGCATAATTAATACAACTAGAATGATGTATATAGATAAATATATATATACCCATATATACATATTCACAACTAAATGTACATATGTTTATTTATTATATAATTGATGATTGCTTGTTATAAGCCAGACTTTGAATTAGATACTGACTAAAGAAATGAGCCAGCACAAAGACAGACAAAATGTGATTCTGCCCTGAGCTATTCATAGTTCTTTTTAAGATTTTAAAGTAAACCAATATTTACAATATTAGTTAGTGTTCTAATGATTCAATCCAAAGTAAGTGTCCACACACATTGAAATAGGGATATGAAGAAAAATAAAAATGATTTGCTCATGTAATAACTGAATATAATACAATAATTTTTATAACATTATTTGTCAAAAGGTTGAGCTGAGGTGGTTTTTATTCTGTGTTCTTTCCTCAACAGTTTGCAGTTCTAAATCCAACCACTTGCATAATCTTATTTTTATTTTTTTAGATAGACGGAGTTCTTTTTATTTATCTTATTTTTTTGAACGTTCTTTTATTTTTGAATACAGCAGGTTCTTATTAGTTATCTATTTTATACATATTAGTGTACACCTGTCAATCCCAGTCTCCCAATTCATCCCCCCCTCCACTTTCCCCCTTTGGCCACCCACATAATCTTAATTGCACATTAGGTTTCAAAAATTTCCTTCTGTGTTGGTGATACTCTTCTTCCAGCTTGACCTCTCCGGAAAGCTCCATACGAATTTTTTTTCAGATGATGTTGGGCAATGATCTAAGCCGCTTTGGTCACAAACAACTGTTTGCCCTGAATGACAGCCCCAACAACCCTCTGTCAGGTCACAGGGAAAGCTTCCACCCCACATAGAGAGATTCTTCGTAGACAAGAACAAAGCAGTTCATCTGATCTGTTGTCCACACTCATAGTTGTAGTTTTCTGCCATTTTAGATAATCTGACCACTCCTTGCAGAGAAAAGGTCCCTAGAGGCAGATGTAGCTACACTTTAGAGCAGTGCTTTCAACCTATTTATGATGAGAGGCCATTCTATTTTTCTCATTTCTAACTAATCCCAGACTAATGTTTTGGTAAGATACAGCAGTGTATGCACAGTGTGATACATAATAGTGATTTTAAAAATGAAAGTACTTTTATTAAAACATATACTGTGCTAATTCAAGGATTTACTTTTACCAGTGAAAACACATTTCTAAAATTTATTGTTTAAATTACCAAACCAACCCATCAAGGAAGGGAGGAGGGCTGAAACTTTTGTAGCAGCCTCTAGAATAGCCCTTTCTGTTGAAAAATATCTGAGCATCCTTGGAGAGTGAATTCTCAATCATTGGTAAATGACTACCCTAGGTTGGTAGCTAAAACATCACAGTAACTAAAATGAACTCTTCTAAAGTAATTTATAGTCACCATCATCTATGGTCTATTATCTCAAACACAGTGAGTCAAACTCGACTGACTCATCATACCCTGTAAACCTTTTCCACCTTCTCTACTCCCTGTGTGGAACTCTAAGCTCAGATGTAACGCTAACTCTCGTGTTTCCCTGCTGACTGCAGTTGACATGTTTATCCCATTGAGAGAAGACAGAATGAAGTGAAAATAAAGGGAGCTGACCTTAGCTTCTAAGTACATAATTGATCCTCATACCGCTCTAAAAATACTCCTTGGTTGAGTCTTTGGTACCTAGATGAAGGTCTCTAGCTCAAATATAAAAACAAAAGCCCACATATGTTGTAAGTTGGTTGATGTGGGATTTTTTTTTTTTTTATAAAGGATTGTTGAAAGGAGCATTTCTTTATTTATTTTTGCTGTGTTGGGTCTTTGTTTCTGTGCGAGGGCTTTCTCTAGTTGTGGCAAGTGGGGGCCACTCTTCATCGCGGTGCGCGGGCCTCTCACTATCGTGGCCTCTGTTGTTGCGGAGCACAGGCTCCAGATGCGCAGGCTCAGTAGTTGTGGCTCACAGGTCCAGCTGCTCCGCGGCATGTGGGATCCTCCCAGACCAGGTCTTGAACCCATGTCCCCTGCATTATCAGGCAGACTCTCAACCACTGCACCACCAGGGAAGCCTGGGATTTTTGTTTTTGTTTTAATTTTTTTGGAGTATAGTTGCTTTACAATAATGTGTTGTTTTTGTTGCCCTAAACCTGGGTGAAGTCCGTTGGTTGTTTTTTTTTCTTTTTTTTTGAATTTTATTTCATTTGTTTTTTTATACAGCAGGTCCTTATTAGTCATCAATTTTATACACATCAGGGTATACGTGTCAATCCCAGTCACCCAATTCATCACAACACCAACCCCATCCACCCCACCGCTTTCCCCCCCTTGGCATCCATATGTTTGTTCTCTACATCTGTGTCTCAATTTCTGCCCTGCAAACTGGTTCATCTGTAACATTTTTCTAGATTCCACACATATGCGTTAATATACGATATTTGTTTTTCTCTTTCTGACTTACTTCACTCTGTATGAAAGTCTCTAGATCCATCCACATCTCCACAAATGACCCAATTTCATTCCTTTTTATGGCTGAGTAATATTCCACTGTATATATGTACCATATCTTCTTTATCCATTCGTCTGTTGATGGGCATTTAGGTTGCTTCCATGACTGGCTATTGTAAATAGTGCTGCAGTGAACACTGAGGTGCATGTGTCCTTTTGAATTCTGGTTTTCTCTGGGAATATGCCCAGTAGTGAGATTGCTGGATCATATGGAAGTTCTATTTGTAGTTTTTTAAGGAACCTCCATACTGTTCTCCATAGTGGCTGTATCAATTTACATTCCCACCAACAGTGCAAGAGGGTTCCCTTTTCTCAACACCCTCTCCAGCACTTGTTGTTTGTAGATTTTCTGATGATGCCCATTCTAACTGGTGTGAGGTGATACCTCATTGTAGTTTTGAGTTGCATTTCTCTAATAATTAGTGATGCTGAGCAGCTTTTCATGTGCTTATTGGCCGTCTGTATGTCTTCTTTGGAGAAATGTCTACTTAGGTCTTCTTCTCATTTTTGGACTGGGTTGATTTGTTTTTTTTTAAATTAAGCTGCATGAGCTGTTTATATATTTTGGAGATTAATCATTTGTCAATTGATTCGTTTGCAAATATTTTCTCCCATTCTGAGGGTTGCCTTTTCGTATTGTTTATGGTTTCCATTGCTCTGCAAAAGCTTTTACGTTTCATTAGGTCCCATATGTTTATTATTGTTTTTATTTTCATTTCTCTAGGAGGTTGGTCAAAAAGGATCTTGCTGTGATTTAGGTCATAGAGTGTTATGCCTATGCTTTCCTCTAACAGTTTTACAGTGTCTGGCCTTACATTTAGGTCTTTAATCAATTTGGAGTTTATTTTTGTGTATGGTGTTAGGGAGAGTTCTAATTTCATTCTTTTACATGTAGCTGTCCAGTTTTCCCAGCACCACTTGTTGAAGTGGCTGCCTTTTCTCCATTGTATATTCTTGCCTCCTTTATTAAAGATAAGGTAACCGTATGTGTGGGGGTTTATCTCTGGGCTTTCTGTGCTGTTCCATTGATCTGTGTTTCTGTTTTTGTGTCAGTACCATATTATCTTGATTACTGTAGCTTTGTAGTATAGTCTGAAGTCAGGGAGTCTGATTCCTCCAGCTCCGTTTTTTTCCCTCAAGACTGCTTTGGCTATTCGGGGTCTTTACTGACTCCATACAAATTTTAAGATGATTTGTTTTAGTTCCGTAAAAAATGTCATTGGTAATTTGATAGGGATTGCATTGAATCTGTAGATTGCTTTGGGTAGTAGAGTCATTTTCACAATATTAATTTTTCCAATCCAAGAACATGGTATATCTCTCCATCTGTTGGTATCATCTTTAATTTCTTTCATCAGTGTCTTATAGTTTTCTGCATACAGGTCTTTTGTCTCCCTAGGTAGGTTTATTCCTAGGTATTTTATTCTTTTGTTGCAATGGTAAATGGGACTGTTTCCATAATTTCTCTTTCAGATTTTTCATCATTAGTGTATACAAATGCAAGAGATTTCTGTGCATTAATTTTGTATCCTGCAACTTTACCAAATTCATTGATTAGCTCTAGTAGTTTTCTGGTGGCATTTTTAGGATTCTCTATGTACAGTATCATGTCATATGCAAACAGTGACAGTTTTACTTCTTTTCCAATTTGTATTCCTTTTATTTTTTTTTTCTTCTCTAATGGCCGTGGCTAGGACTTCCAAAATATGTTGAATAATAGTGGTGAGAGTGGACATCCTTGTCTTATTCCTGATCTTAGAGGAAATGCTTTCAGTTTTTCACCATTGAGAATGATGTTGGCTGTGGGTTTGTCGTATATGGCCTTTATTATGTTGAGGTAGGTTCCCTCTGTGCCAACCCTCTGGAGAGTTTTTATCATAAATGGGTGTTGAATTTTGTCGAAAGCTTTTTCTGCATCTATTGAGATGATCATATGGTTATTCTTCAATTTGTTAATATGATGTATCACATTGTTTGATTTGCATATATTGAAGAATCCTTGCATCCCTGGGATAAACCCCACTTGATCACGGTGTATGATCTTTTTAATGTGTTGTCGGATTTTGTTTGCTAGTACTTTGTTCAGGATTTTTGCATCTATATTCATCAGTCATATTGGTCTGTAATTTTCATTTTTTGTAGTATCTTTGTGTGGTTTTGGTATCCGGGTGATGGTGGCCTCATAGAATGAGCTTGGGAGTGTTCCTTCCTCTGCAGTTTTTTGGAAGAGTTTGAGAAAGATGGGTGTTAGCTCTTCTCTAAATGTTTGACAGAATTCACCTGTGAAGCCATCTGGTCCTGGACTTTTGTTTGTTGGAAGATTTTTAATCACAGTTTCAATTTCATTACTTGTGATGGGTCTGTTCATATTTTCTGTTTCTTCCTGGTTCAGTCTTGGAAGGTTATACCTTTCTAAGAATTTGTCCATTTCTTCCAGGTTGTCCATTTTATTGGCATAGTGTTCCTTGTAGTAGTCTCTTAGGATGCTTTGTATTTTCTGTGGTGTCTGTTGTAACTTCTCCTTTTTCATTTCTAATTTTATTGATTTGAGTCCTTTCCCTCTTTTTCTTGATGTGTCTGGCTAATGGTTTATCAATTTTGTTTATCTTCTCAAAGAACCAGCTTTTAGTTTTATTGATCTTTGCTATTTTTTTTGCTTCTATTTCATTTATTTCTGCTCTGTTTTTTAAGATTTCTTTCCTTCTGCTAACTTTAGGTTTTGTTTGTTCTTCTTTCTCTAGTTCCTTCAGGTGTAAGGTTAGATTGTTTATTTGAGATTTTTCTTGTTTCTTCAGGTAGCCTTGTATAGCTTATAAGCTTCCCTTTTAGAACTGCCTTTGCTGCATTCCATAGGTTTTGGATTGTCATGTTTTCATTGTCATTTGTCTCTAGTTATTTTTTGATTTCCTCTTTGATTTCTTCAGTGATCTCTTGGTTATTTAGTAATGTATTGTTTAGCCTCCATGTGTTTCTGTTTTTAACGTTTTTGTCTCTGTAATTCATTTCTAATCTCATAGCATTGTGGTCAGAAAAGATGCTTGATATGATTTCAATTTTCTTGAATTTACTGTGGCTTGATTTGTGGCCCAAGATATTATCTATCCTGGAGAACGTTCCCTGTGCACTTGAGAACAAGTGTAATCTGCTGTTTTTGGATAGAATGTCCTATAAATATCAATTAAATCTATCTGGTCTATTGTTTCATTTAAAGCTTCTGTTTCCTTATTTATTTTCATTTTGGATGATCTGTCCATTGGTGTAAGTGAGGTGTTAAAGTCCCCCACTATTATTGTGTTACTGTCCATTTCCTCTTTTATAGCTGTTAGCAGTTGCCTTATGTATTGAGATGCTCCTATGTTGGGTGCATATATATTTATAATTGTTATATCTTCTTGGTTTGATCCCTTGATCATTGTGTAGTGTCCTTTCTTGGCTCTTGTAACATTCTTTATTTTAAAGTCTATTTTATCTGATATGAGTATTGCTACTCCAGCTTTCTTTTGATTTCCATTTGCATGGAATATCTTTTTCCATCCCCTCACTTTCAATCTATATGTGTCCCTAGGTCTGAGTGGGTCTCTTGTAGATAGCATATAGATGGGTCTTGTTTTTGTATCCATTCAGCGAGCCTGTGTCTTTTGGTTGGAGCATTTAATCCCTTCATGTTTAAAGTAATTATTGATATGTATGTTCCTATTGCCACTTTCTTAATTGTTTTGGGGTTTTTTTTGTAGATCCTTTTCTTCTCTTTTGTTTCCCACTTAGAGAAGTTCCTTAAGCATTTGTTGTACAGCTGGTTTGGTGGTGCTGAATTCTATTAGCTTTTGCTTGTCTGTAAAGCTTTTGATTTCTCCATCAAATCTGAATGAGATCCTTGTGGGTCAGAATAATCTTGGTTGTAGGTTCTTCCCTTTCATCCCTTTAAATATGTCATGCCACTCCCTTTTGGCTTGTAGAGTTTCTGCTGAGAAATCATCTGTTAACCTTTTGGGAGTTCCCTTGTATGTTATTTGTCGTTTTTCCCTTGCTACTTTCAATAATTTTTCTTTGTCTTTAATTTTTGCCCATTTGATTACTATGTGTGTCAGCATGTTTCTCCTCGGGTTTATCCTGTATGGGACTCTGAGCTTCCTGGACTTGGGTGGCTATTTCCTTTCCCATGTTAGGGAAGTTTTCGACTACTATCTCTTCAAATATTTTCTCTGGTCCTTTCTCTCCCTCTTCTCCTTCTGGGACCCCTATAATGCGAATGTTGTTGCGTTTAATGTTGTCCCAGAGGTCTCTTAGACTGTATTCATTTCTTTTCATTCTTTTTTCTTTTTATTCTGTTCCGCAGCACTGAATTCCACCATTTTGTCTTCCGGGTCACTTCTCCATTCTTCTGCCTCAGTTATTCTGCTACTGATTCCTTCTAGTGTAGTTTTCATTTCATTTATTGTATTGTTCATCTCTGTTTGTTCTTTAATTCTTTTAGGTCTGTGTTAAACATTTCTTGCATCTTCTCGATCTTTGCCTCCATTCTTTTTCTTAGGTCCTGGATCATCTTCACTATCATTATTCTGAATTCTTTTTCAGGAAGGTTGCCTATCTCCACTTTGTTTAGTTGTTTTTCTGGGGTTTTATCTTGTTCCTTCATCTGATACATTGTCATCTGTCTTTTCATCTTGTCTATCTTTCTGTGAATGTGGTTTTTGTTCCACAGGCTGCAGGATTGTAGTTATTCTTGCTTCTGCTGTCTGCTCTCTAGTGGATGAGGCTATCTAAGAGGCTTGTGCAAGTTTCCTGATGGGAGGGACTGGTGGTGGATAGAGCTGACTGTTGCTCAGGTTGGCAGAGCTCAGTAAAACTTTAATCCACTTGACTATTGATGGGTGGGGCTTGGTGCCCTCCCTGTTGGTTGTTTGGTCTGAGGCAACCCAACACTGGAGCCTATCCGGGGCTCTTTGGTGGGGCTAATGGTGGACTCTGGGAGTGCTCACACCATGGAGTTCTTCCCAGAACTTCTGCTGCCAGTGTCCTTGTCCTCATGGTGAGACACAGCCACCCCCCACCTCTGCAGGAGACCCTCCAACACCAGCAGGTAGGTCTGGTTCAGTCTCCTGTGGGGTCACTGCTCCTTCCCCTGGGTCCCAGTGCGCACACTACTTTGTGTGTGCCCTGCAAGAGTGGAGTCTCTGTTTCCCCCGTTCTGTTGAAGTCCTGCAATCAGATCCCACTAGCCTTCAAATCTGATTCTCTAGGAATTCCTCCTCCCTTTGCTGGACCCCCAGGTTGGGAACCTGACGTGGGGCTCAGAACCTTCACGCCAGTGGGTGGACTTCTGTGGTATAAGTGTTCTCCAGTCTGTGAGTCACCCACCCAGCAGTTATGGGATTTGATTTTACTGTGATTGCGCCCCTCCTACCGTCTCATTGTGGCTTCTCCTTTGTCTTTGGATGTGGGGTTTCTTTTTTGGTGAGTTCCAATGTCTTCCTGTCGATGATTGTCCAGCAGCTAGTTGTGATTCTGGTGTTCTCGCAAGAGGGAGTGAGAGCACATCTTTCTACTCTGCCATCTTGGTTCCTAAAGGTCTCCCATCAATTGGTTCTTGATAGAATTTTGTTTCCTGTCAACATGTCAGATGACCATAGATTGTAAGAAGCTCAGGATTCAATTTATATTTATATGTCTGGACTCCCCAGTGAAAATACTGGTGAATGTGGATGGATGTTCAGGGCAGAATTCATCCAAGTGTAAGAGTTCCCACATCTCTGCCTTCTGAAATCTGATAACTGCAAGTTCCTGATAACACTTTACTTCCCTGATTTAAAAGTTATGCTAACTTGTACTTTACTTAACTCAGTACATTTGCTAATTTACCAATTGCTTGGATTAAAGACCAATGTTACGTCATTTTCTAAGCATTTTTGAAGTGTGCTTTCAGACCAGTTCCTCTCTTTTAAAGCCAGGGTATGGTGCTTGGCAAACGGTGTATTAAGGTTTTGGCAAGAGCTGTATTTACTTACAATGATGTCTAATTAATGGATTATTTATACTTGCATGTAGAATATTTTAAAAAACAAGGGATCAAGAGTTGTAAAGTCCTTTATAGTCATAGCAGTCTTTACAGTCCTCTGCCTATCGGCATGTCCAAATTTTCAAAAATAATGGTAATCGTTACTAGCAGGCTAAAAATTTATCACACAATCATGAAAATTCTTAAATAGAAAGAGTAACATTTCTTTTTAATGTGTACCTATAGTGACTGTCCTGTGCCTGTGACAGTATTGTATAGTTGTGTGGGAAGGGTGTGAGTTATTTTAGAAGTTGGGTGAGACGTGGGGCGACTATATTTTCCAAAGTTGGCCACAGAAGTTTTTTATGTACTCTCCTCTTGTAACTGGGTGGGATATGTGTGTGTGTGTATATATATATATATATATATATATATATATATATATATATATATATATTTATTAATTATTGTTTTAACCAATAAAGTATAACAGAAGTGACACTATGTGACTTTTGGGGCTAGTTCATAAAATTTGCTGCTACTTCTGCTTTGTGCTCTAGAATACTGACTCTTGAAGCCTTCAACTATTAGGTAAGAAGTATTATTTTCTATAGATTACCATGCTATGAAAAAGCTAAAATTAGAGAGACCACATAGAAAAATCTTTTTTTATTTTAAAAATTAATTAATTTATTTTTGTGTGCGTTGGGTCTTTGTTGCTGTGTGCAGGCTTTCTCTAGTTGCAGTGAGCAGGGGCTACTTTTTGTTGCGGTGTGCAGGCTTCTCATTGTGATGGCTTCTCTTGTTGTGGAGCATGGGCTCTTGGCATGCGGGTTTCAGTAGTTGTGGCACACGGGCTCAGTAGTTGTGGCTCGCAGGCTCTAGAGCACAGGCTCAGTAGCTGTGGCACACGGACTTAGTTGCTCCGTGACATGTGGGATCTTCCTGGACCAGGGCTTGAACCCGTGTTCCCTACATTGGCAGGTGGATTTTTAACCACTGTGCCACCAGGGAAGCCCCCAGAAAAATCTTGAGCATGGAGTTAAAGCAGTTAGCCTGTGATCCACTTCTTTTCTTATTAAGGAGTTGGGCGAGATACTGTTGCTGAAACTTGGCCTCTGTACACCAGCACCAAGTTGAAACATGGAGACAGAGTTTTGAGTGAAGTAGAAAAAGATAGCTTTATTGCTTTGCCAGGCAAAGGAGGCCACAGCAGGCTATTGCTCTCAAGACTGTGTCCCACCCTGGAGTGAGGGTCTTATGGTGTTCAAGGAGCAGGGCATGGTCAGCTCATTAACATTCTTCTGATTGGTTGGTGGTGAGGTAATCAGGAGTCAGCATCAGCAACCCTCTGGTTCCAACTGGTCTGGGGTTTCTGTGCTTGTGGGCAGCATACAGTTAACTGCCTAGTGGGGGTTTCAGTATCTGCAAAACAGCTTAATGAACATGGCTCAGAATATTATCTATAGTCCTTGAGGAAGAACTTAAAGTCCTTGACTTTGTTTACTGGCTAAAGTATTATTGTTTTGTTTTGCTTGACTGTTTTCCTTTCTTTCTGAATTTTCTCACTTCTCTGACTAAACTTATTCTTTGACTAAAGTTTTTCTACAGACAAACGGCAGACAGAGGACATGGGTGGGGGGTCTCTTCTGGGAAGACCTCATAGAGTCCTGCTTGGTTACAGTACTTCAAGAGAAAGAAAGATGACTTAGTATAATTTCACCATAAATAACACATTCTGGTAAATGGACAAATAATACTTTCTAGGAGAGAAGTCCCAATCTATGGAATGCACCTTGAGGGTGTTCTAGGTATATGATTGCTTATGGTAAATAAACCTATACCCTATGGATTTATGAGGCATGCCCCTTGGAGAATGTCATATAAGCTGTACAACTCTCTGATGTGTAAAATGGAGATGTTTCATGACATAAACACACTCTGCTGTGTGAAATAATCTGCATACATTACCGAGAGATATCTGTGCCACTTGATTCCTTTTATCCTTGAAATTATTAGTAGAACTTTGTACTGGGGAAGATTTCTGATTTGCTTGAGTCTCATTTGACAATCTAGTGCTTTATGTTAGCTCAATTTGGAATGTTACATTGTTATATTGTAATAAAAATTAGTATTATGTGGAATTTCAATTCTAATAGTTTAAAAATGTCTATGTAATCCAGGAAAATATTTTAAATAAAAATAGATTTAAAGATCTTACTTAGTATTTTGTAGCAAAAGTAATTTCTCTCTTTACCTTTCTTTCTCCAAAGAATTCTTGGTGACATTCTCTTTTCTATTCCAAGATGTATTAATATAAATTTGTCAAATCCCAAACTGAGGTATTTAATAGGTGAACTATCGTATTTATAAAATTGGGTTTTCCTACCCTGGTACATGAATATTTTTCCCCCATTTCACCGAGTCTCCTCTTCTGTTTTTTGTAGATATTTTTGTGTATTTAGTTGTTGCCTATAAAGTATTTGTTAAGTTTAAAAGCATAATGATATTTTAGCTTGTTTAATTTATTGTTTTACATAAAATTTATGAATTTTATTTATAAAACTTAAAATGTTTTATATTTTTCAACAATTAAAATCAGTAATACATGTTTCATACTAACAAAGATTTACATATACTTACATAATGAAAAAATAAGTTTGCAATCTTCTCTAACCTTCTCATTGTCCCTGTATGGTTTCATTATCCCAGTGTGCATCCTTCCACAACTATTTTCTTTGTGCTGATATAAATATAGACACACAGGCAAACACACACACACAGGGGTGTTTATTTCCTTAAAATGGTATTATGTTTCTGTTTTCTGGTGAGTGATTTCTGTTACGTGGAATAGGTTTTGCTTTTACATCATGTAGTTCTGTATCATTTTCTGATAAATTATCATATGTATATAATGCTAATATTCATATTTCAGCTCTTCATATCTGTTTTTCTCTCTGTTTTTATTACTTTAGCTAGGCCTTAGAAAACAAACTTGAATGAGAATGTTGATAAACATTTTTGATTTTTCATATTTCCTGATTTTGTCAGTAATGTCAATACTTTGTCTCTTATTACCATAATAATATATATATATTATATATGTGTGTGTCTCTTCCAAAATTACCAAAATTTTTTGTGGCATAATTGGATAATAACTGGAGTCATTATCAAATATGTGTTGCAAGGACATAATACTTGAGTAATATATAGCAGAATAAATTATGTTGCTAAATTTACCAATATTTGACCTTTTTTTCATTTTAAAATGAACACCACTAGTTTAATGACATTTAAAAATGAAACTCGTTTAAATTTTTTCTGTTTAGGGTTTAAGTTGAATGTTCAGTGCATTAATTCCTGTTTCTTGATTAAAACAGTTGAGGCCATTAGTTTTATTCTGAGTGTGGCTTTGTGAAATAACATGTATTAGGATAACATGTATTATAGGTACCATTCATATATTAAATACCATATATTAAGTGTATATATACATATATACAAATGTATATTGATTAATTTCTAAATAGTTTCTGATCAATTTTGATGGCATTCATTTGTAAGCTTTTAAGAAACATTTTTAAAACTTTTTAAAAAGCATTTTCAATGTTTTGGATTATTTGAGGTTGATTTTTTTTGTTAGAAACACTTGTTAATTGCATCCTGGTCAGTGTATGTGCTCTTTAATTCTGCTTTTGCGTGTTTATTGAAATTTATATATCACTATAGGATCAGTTTTAGTAAATGCTTTTTGAACATTAGAAAAGAGATATCTGTATCTGTCGGTCAGAAATTTAAACATAAATATATATACATATACACACACACACACAAATATACAAAATCAGCTTTAACAATACCAGCAGCCCTCACTATATGGTCCCTGACCTTCTGGGGGACCTGACACTCTGTAAGGAGTCCAGAAAATCAAAACAATTTTCATAATACTATAATATTATTTGTTTGTTTTTATGTTGACATTTAGACTGATGTTACAAAAACAATAGAAGGTAAAATGCCTGGCTTCTTGACATGAATGAAGGCACTGGCCCTCAGTTGCACTCATATTCATATAATCTTTACCACCACACAGTTTGAAAAAAAAAAAGCAATTTCACTTAAGGATGTCTTCTTGAAGCAGTAAACATTATAAATTCCATTAAATCTTTTCATTTGAATGGTCATATTTCTAATATTTTAGTAAATATAAATATTTCAATAAATATTCATATTTTAAATAAAGCACTTCTGCAGACCAAAGTATGGTAACATCTCTAAGAGAAACACTTGTGAGATTGTTATAGTTGTAATATGAACTAGCCACTTACTTCATAGTATGCTACGCTATGTTTATCTGAAAGAGTATCTGACAAGTAACTATGGTTATTCACACATTGACTTGATTTCCTTAAAAATAAACAAAGTGAGACTGTCACTGAAAGGAAAGATAACTGGCAGTATTGTAGTCAAAGGCAAAAAGTTTATCTTTCAAGGGAAAATTAGAATTTTGGAAAATTTGAATCTGCCACCCTGAGCTTGATAGCTTCCCAATAAACGATTTTCTGATGAGATTTGGCAGTGATGTTAACAAATATGATTTTTTGATGGTACCAAGACTCTTAATAATTCACTATCACCACAAATGTTAACTAAGTGATACTTTACATTAATTATTGAAAGAAAATAGCATCCTCTTTCGTTTATAAAACAGTAGTAGGCAAATATGTATAAACATTCATTATAAAGTATTTAAAATATCGTAAAAACTATTCGTGAATATAAAAGTGCCATTGCCACAATATATTCTTTAAATAACATATTTACAGGTGTAAAGTAGATGTCTAAATAAATTTGTGATATAAAAACTGATTTTTTAAACAAAATGCACCATTTAATTAGCAGTTTTGTCTTCTTTGGGGAAAGTACTAGACAGCTTATAGATAAGGAATAAAAGACTCAATTTATCAAGGATGACATTATAATTATAGCAAATGTCTTACTAGGAAACCTCAATTGATTCCTATACTTTGGGTCTATTTTCTGTTTAGTCTCATTTATCAGCTTGGCAACTGTGAATAACCTTCATGGCTTTCTAGTCTTGTTATCTCTTTAAACAAGAAATTTTGTGCTTTACTTTCTAAATAACACACTTAGCAGGTTTATTCCAAGCAGGTAGTGAAGAAGGCAACAAATATAAAAGAAATAGTATGTATTAAATCCATCTTTCCAAAAGATGTCAAACTTTTTAGCCAAATTTCCGCAGTAACAGGATGATTGTATAATCAAATCTGTTCACACTTACACCCTACTATTAAAAATTTCAGGTGAAATATATAATTAGGAATACCAACAAGTTATCTTAATTTCACACCTACTATTTACTAGAAGCCTAGGTGTTTTAAAAATAGATGCTTCAGACATGGTGATTATATTCACTAGACATGTGTAAACATGTAATTGAGCCTAATGTTCTCAAGTTTCACACTCAGGTGTCAGTGTAGCCAATCCATATATGCCAAGAATACGTAGCTTTGTTCCCAGGGGAAATCTTTCTAAATAACTTCCAAAATAATTTTTTTCATAATGTACAAATAGGCAGGGTAATATATACCCCGGAATGGAATGGATACATGTACCTCAGTACTAGAGAAAGCAAAATCAATATATTTATTGCATAGCATGTGGTAATCGTTGAAGAAGGCTATGAGTGGGAGACTGTGGAAGAGGGATACAAAAAACACCTGTATGACAGTTCTTACCCTCTAAATTTATAGCCTAGTTGAGAAGGAAGACACTGTCCCTGAAACCTATGCAAAACAATGATTGGGTGCCAATGCAAGTATTTCGGGGAAAGAACCCAGTGAGCATGGTTGAAAACGCTAAAGGAAGTTTAGCTCATAAGAAATATGATTTTTAGATGAGTAATAATTACACTGATGTTCAACAGACTTTACTGAATACTGCTGTGAATATTCCTAAAGGTGATTATTAGAGATGTTTTTGATTGTTGTTAGAAGATTTTATTAAGGCTGCCATTTATAATTTGTCCTATTCAGAAATCTCAGAAACAGTTCTGAGTCATAACATATTTTTTCCTTTTAATCAACACCAATATATATCATTGCATGTGCCAAACTGATTGACATGTTTTAGGATCCTAAAATCTCTTATAGGATAACGATACTATAACTGCTTACTCTGTAAAAATGACTATGTTGTTTATTTTATACAACTATGTACAATCATGAGACATCCCTTCAAAATGTTTTTATATATGATGGTTTTAGTAGGCAGAATAATGCCCTTCCTCCACCCCAAAATGGCATGTCTTAAAACCCAGAACTTGTGAATATGTCACCTTTACATGGCAAAAGGGACATTACAGATGTGATTAAGGGTACTGACTTTCAGGTGGGAAGATTATCCTGGATTATCTAGGTAGTCCCAATTCAATCCCTTGAGTCCTTAAAGCAGAACACCCTTCCTGACTGGGTTACAGAGATGAGATGGGAGAAGCAGCAGCAACGCAAAGCATTAGACTTACCGTTGCTGGCTTTGAAAATGTGAAAGGGGACCATAAACGAAGAAATAGGGGCAGTTCCTAGAAGCTGGAAAGGCCCGCAGCTCACAAATACCAAGGAATCGGGGATCTCAGTCCTACAACTATGAGGGACTGAATTCTGTCAGTGTCCCAAATGAACAGGAAGTGGATCCTCCCGTAGGACCTCTAGAAAAGACATGGCTCTGCCAATACCTTGGTTTTTGCTCCATAAGACTCCTGCAGAGCTGTAAAATAGTAAATTTGCATTGTTTAAGCCACTAAGTTTGTTGTAATTTATTATAACAGCAATAGAAAATGAATACAGTAAGTCCCCTACATACGAACAAGTTCCATTCCAAGAGTGCATTTGTAAGTCCAATTTGTTCATAAGTCCAACAAAGTTAGCCTAGGTACCCAACTAACACAATCAGCTATATAGTACTGTACTGTAATAGGTTTATAATACTTTTCATACAAATAATACATAAAAAACAAATACAAAAGATAAAACATTTTTAATCTTACAGTACAGTACCTTGAAAAGTACAGTAGTACCGTACAACAGCTGGCACACAGGGGCTGGCATCGAGTGAACAGGCAAGAAGAGTTACTTACTGGAGGAGGGAGAGGAGGTGGGAGATATAGAGCTGAAGGATCGTCAGCAATAGGAGACAGAGGGCAAGCTGCAGTTTCACTCACGCCTTAACGTGATTGGACATGCTAACGCACGTTTGCATCTTTGAAAGTTTGCAACTTGAAGGTTCATATATAGGGGAATTACTGTACCTTTTTCTGCCCCAGCCCACTTGAGGGACGTGACAATCTCCCATTAGTGACCTTTTGCTGCAGAAATTCTTCTTTCAGAATTGAACATTGAACTTTTTTGTCTTTCTAATTGCACAGATTTACACATGCATTCTAATGCGTAAAAGCTAAATGAACCACTTAATTTTTCACAATATTTAAATATGAATTATAATTTAAGAAGACTTGCCATTCTTGTGATTTCATTCATGCCTGATTGATGGTTTACCAAGGTCCCGGCCTTGATTTGCTTGCATTCATGTAATTAAGTGATCTGGTGAGGTCAGTATTTTACATTGTGGTCATGCCTTTGATACCTCTGCTAATACCAGAAAAAAATGTGTTCTGAAGATTTGGTATTTAGTTTTGCTCCTAAAGGATTTTATATAAAGGTTCTGAACTTTACGTTAGAAGGTTTGTTTGTCTTGTCAAGCTGAAATGTGAAGTGCTTACTGGGTTAAGCACAATGGAGCCTTGAACAGTACTTTACCTTTTATAAAACAACGATGAATTCACATTTCAGAAATATCAAAATTCCAAACATAACACTTCACTTGAACACTTTGTGTTAATAAATCTTCATTGAAGAGGCTTTCTTAACTCATAAATTTGAACAATATAACAATCAGAACTATTGTGAAAAATAATCCACTGTTATTACCATCCATAAACAAGAGACAGGAAGAATAGATGTTTTTCTAAATCATCTAATATTCTAGAAATATATTCTATTATCAGTGGAAATAAAGATATAGAAAATATAAACTTCCTTGTGGAAATATGATATTTCTTAAATATCTTGTTTAAAAAACATAATTTCTCCTCATCGGGAAGATGGCAAGGGTCTAATGTTATCTAAGTGTAGACAATACAAAAAGCTAATTGTTTAGTGTAGGAGGAACTCATTTGTAAGGAGTATGTTCAATGGTTCAACACTAGTTCTACATCTTGACTTTAAGTCATATCATGTACACATAGACTACTTGGGGGTTATGATGTCTTTATTTGCCATTTTCTATTTCTTTCTGATAAAAATGCATAAGAAACACATATGATAAGCACATCAGTGGTTTTCCCATTCTGTAGTTTACTGGTGTCCAGGCATATACAATAACAGCTGTGAAGTATGGTTTGGTTCTTCTGCTTATCTGCCATCAGATTTGTGCCAAGTACTTTTCCCCTTGTGAATGATAGCGTCCAGTATGCTTTGTCAGGGTGCAGTGTAATTAATTTGCATTAAATAGGCAGATTGTTCACTGACATTATGCAATGAGCAAAGTGCTCTGGGAAGCAGAGTGCTGGACAGTATGGGCTTTGACCCTGAGCTTCAGGAGCTCATATGAGCTCAAGAAATGTCCAGGGGTAATGACAGTGAAGATGATGGTCGTGTGGTAGTGAATATTTTGTGTAGTTAACTGCTTTTCTTGAGTAAGAGTTACTGTAAAAGTTATATTCAGTATGTAGAATGCTATTCATATTTTTCTTTTGGAAATGTTCTGATAACCTTTTGGTACTAAGAAAGTTAAAATGCTCCTCATCATAAACCACAAGGGTCATGGTCCTTATCTTTGCCACATGTTTTTCAGTCCACTGTTATGAGTCCTTCCCTCTCTTTTTCATTAGTAACTCCAATATGTTATTAAGCATATATTAAGTGACACATTAAATAATGTGTTTTTAACCTTCACAAAAAACAACAAAATACACTATCTCTCTGCCTTACTGAATTTTCACTATAAAACAGACCTTGTTAGTGATCACAACCCTTCAGTGATATTTTCTCGAGGTGCTTTCCATGCTAGAAGTCAAAATATCAAGCTTTCAAATGTCAGTTTACAAGTTCATAGAGCCTCTGTTTCTGCTTGGGGAAAAAGCATTTTTGAATGTGTAGATTAGATTTCTTGTATTCTTCAGTAAAGGTGTAATATTCCTGTATAATACAGTCATGTCAGTTTCATGCCGATCTTTACACTAATTTAGGGTTGCCAGATAAAATACAGGACACCCAGCCAAACTTGAATTTCAGATAAACAACAGATAATTTTAGTATGTTGCATGCAATATTTGAGACATTCTTATATTAAAAATTATTCATTGTTTATCTGAAATTCAAATTTGGCTGGAATAAACCATACCCAAATTGCTATCTCATTATTGTTTTCTGAATGAATGATAGAACATTTTCCCCTTGTTTTCTTCAGTGTAAGGTGTTTAATTGTATCACAAAGTATAATTATTAAATTTGTAGTGAGATGTTAAAGAAATAATTATGGGTTAGAAGATAACATGGAATAACTGTTAACTATTTGCCTTGACACACAAGCCTCATAGTAAACCTATTGTGTTCAGAAGTAAAGTTTTAAAATATAAAATAATTGAGTAACTTATGCAAGGCAGGTAAATAAAAATGTTGAAGTAGAAATGAATCATCATATGAGACAGTTGTACTTTGTCACTCTGTGCCCTCAGCCTAATTCCCCAGGGAGTTCCCCACAACCACCACTGCCATTAAATGTCCTGGACCTCATCCCATTATGTTGAGCTTATTAGGCATACTACGTTTAGGGTAGTGTGTGTGGGTGGGTGTCTGTTTAGCCTAAGTTGGGAAGGAACTAGAGAAAGTCTTGGAGTGTGGAAAGCACACCATGCCTGTTGGTGCTCACCAAGTGAGGGGCTGGATTCTGAGAAACTAAAAATCTGATGAGCTGATCGGCTTCTATCTGGAGCTGATGGAAGGGAGAACAACTTAGGGCAGTGGGTCTTGGCGATGGGTGGTGCCAGCTCAAGTGGAGACAGTATTCTGTGGGTGAAATTCATGAAGCTCCAGGTGGTTGGAAAATGCCCTTTATTTGGGGCATCTGCTTCACAGCTAGGATTTTTTTCATTTTATTGAGAGGTCTTTGACATACAGGACCGTGTAGGTTTAAGATGTACGGAACAATGACTTGACTTACATATATTGTGAAATGATGATTGCTGTAAGTTTAAACATCCATCATCTCATGTAGATAAAAAAATGTTCACAACTAGGACTTTGTTACCTGGGAGCATATAAACCAAAGACAGCATGTAAGTAGGTACCCACCATCATTTGACTCAACTTTTTTAGGTGTTGAAATAGTCTAACATTATTATATCTTAATTCTATAAAATTATAATTTATAATGTATGTATTATTTTTAATAGCACACTTAATATTGCTGCATACCATCTACATCTGTTAACTTTAATAATTAAAACTTAAAGACAGTATTTTTTTTTCATTTTTTTAAACATCTTTATTGGAGTATAATTGCTTTACAATGGTGTGTTAGTTTCTGCTGTATAACAAAGTGAATCAGCTACACATATACATACATCCCCATATCTCCTCCCTCTTGCGTCTCCCTCCCACCCTCCCTATCCCACCCCTCTAGGTGGTCACAAAGCACCGAGCTGATCTCCCTGTGCTATGCTGCTGCTTCCCACTAGCTATCTGTTTTACATTTGGCAGTGTATGTATGTCCATGCCACTCTCTCACTTCGTCCCAGCTTACCCTTCCCCCTCCCCGTGTCCTCAAGTCCATTCTCTACGTCTGCATTAAAGACAGTATTAAAGGCCCATATTTGGATGCTCTGGGAACCTTATATGAGTACTGGTGGCAGGAACAGTGATCTCAGGAGCTTCCAGGCCTCTTTACAGACAGATAATTAATTTTTAAAGGGTCGTGAGTTAATGTTGATGTCTATTATTTTAACCTAAATTACAGCATCCTCATTGTTTCCTGTTACAAACTTTCTTCAATCCATTTCCCCTTTTTTGAGGTAGCTGGTCTCTCTTCTATTATTTGTAACTTTCCTTTAAAAACTGTAATATATCATGCTATTCTTTCTTTATCAGTCTGCATTTTTTTCAGTATTAGTTCATTTTCCTGTGTTTATTCCATCAAGACTTGGACAGTTAAACATGTGACATAAAACACTGAGTACCAATTATTGAATTTCTGATAGTCTTTTGAAATATAGAAGACAACTTACTAATCAACTAACTGGTTTGAATGTAAGCCTTTGATTTACTGTTCTGACTTACTTACGTCTATTATGAGCACCAGCCAGAAGGGTGGCGCTGTGACCGCAGCCCGCTGCCCTTCCTGCGGGAACAGGCCAGGGACAGAGTTGGCCACCTCCAGCCCTGTGAATGCATAGTTGAGTGGCAACTACCAGAAGCAGGTAGCTAGGGGAGTTCTACTTCAAGCCATGGTGAATAGTGCATTTTTTCCCTGATCATAATGTGAAGGAAGGGATCTAAGGCATGAAAAAAGTAAAATAAAATGAAGGACACTGATGGAGTACAAGGAAATTTGAAACAAAGGGAGTAGAGGTGGATTCAAAGCAGTTCACAAGTTTGTGGGTAGATAGCTGTTGGCACAAGCATTCAGGAGGGCTAGAAAGTGTAATAACAGACTAGATACAAAGGAACCAGAGAAGAATAATGCTGAATGATTAGGAAGCTCTTCACTCAACTTGGATTCAGCCAAGAAAGAAAGACTGAATGAATGATTAAATAAATAAATAAATTCTTTAAGGAATCACTGAAATTGCCTTAACTGACGTGGATGCTATCCACAATTTGAAATAGTGGAGAAGGTACCTGAGGGGTCACGGGAGATTCAGTTATGGATCTGATAGACCTTATTATAGTTATGTTTGGTATTATTTTAATTCAGGCTCTATCTTTTTTGGCCAGTAACATGTCCCACGAGGTGGGACAATGCAAATGAAATATCATGCAGGTCTCAAGCACTTTAAAAAAAATGACTTATGGATATTTAAAAACAGAACAGCATCTGACCTAAGCAATCTAAGGGATTAAACGTATTAGCTAATGCACTGAAGTGACTTTTGCATGATACAGAATTAGCCTACAACATTTTCCACAAAAGTTTGACTTTATTTTAGTGAATTCATTGAATTCATTTATTGAACACCAAAAGGTGTCAGGACATTGTACTAGGTGGTAGAAAGAAGTGGTAAATAGAGTAGACACAATTTTTACCATTTTAAAATTTATATTCTAATGAGGATCATGATCAGTACATAAGTTTACATATAAGGAAATGAAATAGTTTGTAATAATTGATCATAGGCAGGGAACATAGGTGCCATATTAGAAAATAATGTGTGGTGTGTGTGTATGTAACTACTTTGTCAAAGAGATCTATGCTTAACTGAATTTTAGACAGAAATCTTTTGGTATAAGATAGAAATCTGTTCTAGATCTATAGATATCTGATCAAAATGAACTCATGGATAGATATCCCAGAATAATGTTGCTGAGGAGAACATGACTTTTTCAGTTCAATAATAAGTGATTATAACATACTTGGATATTTTTCCTATTATAACTTGTGCTCAGACCAAATAGAGTAGTGATAACAATTCATGGAAAACACAAGTAAAATAATGATAGTAAATTATTGTATGTTGGGCTTCTCTAATAGTTTGAAATTCCATAAATTTCAAGTAGAAAATCATTAGGGTTTTTAGTGCATGATTAGAATGTGAAGCAAAATATTTCATTTCCTGAATGAACACAAATCTTTGCTTTTAAATGACCTGAGCAACTTTTTTTTTTTTTTTTGCAAATTGCTTTTCATATTGACTACTTAGTTTTAAAATGGCAGTATGTAAGTTTCTTCATTGGATTTGGACCTTTTCCTTAGGAAATATTTCCTATTGAAATATTTCCATCAATTTTAAGCTTTGCATTTACTCTATCAGCTCTCAATTCCATGTCAGCAATAACCTTATCTTTGTTTTATATGAAAGAAGGAAAGCTAGTTTTTACCTTGCTTATGTTCCAGAATTGCTGCAAATATGGAAAAATCTTTTACTGATTTATAGCAGGTTTCATATCAGTGCAAGAAGCTATCATTTGTAGGCTTAATATCATTATTGGTAATAACATGTATTTTGAGTTAAGTGAAAACATCGGAAGTGATTCTAGATACATATGAAAATGTTTGTAGCTTTGTGGGCAAAGGAGAATGTGGTCTTTGAAAACAATCTGCAAAAAATGAAATAAACATGTTACTAGAAAGTAGAAAATGTTGGCAGCAAAAGCATATGCTAAAAATACTATTTATCTTTAAATAAATATTTAAACCTCAGGATGTGCCAACCTCAGGATGAAATAAAATCACTTGAGAAGGAAAAACAAAAAGCACCTTTCTTTAAATTTTGTTGTTAAAGAGACTGCTTTTAGGAAAATACTCTTTATATGCGTTATAGATATTAGTACAATATGTTTATTTATGGTCGCAGAATCTGTCCACTGGTAGCACTTCGGAAAAATAAGAACTATGGAAATGAAATGTAATAATAGCTCTTTACTGGAACAAAGCTACATCTTGTCAAATATATAAAATTCACCATTTGGTGACTGTCAGTACAATAATTCAAGCAAGACTCATCTTGATACTGTAACTAGTGGGTGAATATTTAATTATGAATAGGATTTTTATAGAATCACAGAGTATCTCCTACCAGTTACATGTTAATTACAAAGGGAAAAGTAGTAACTTTATGGTGGTAGGATGGGGGAACCAATTTTGGGACAAACTGACAGAGATGCAACATCACTTCTCTGTATTCCTGCCAAAAAGAAAAACCTAAATCTGAACAAGAGGAAATATCACTTAAGCCCAAATTGAGGGACACTCAATAAAATTATTTATTTGTACTTTTTAAAAATATTAAGGTCATTTATTACAAAAAAGGCTAAAAGATTACTCCAGATAAAGTAGACTGAAGAAACATGACAACAACATTTAATGTATAATCCTGGGTGGGATTTCAGACTGGGAAAAAAAATTATAATAGACGTTTTTGCAACAGTGTGTGAAATTTATCTATGGACTACAGATTAGATAATGGCATTGTATCAACATTAAATTTTCTGATTTTGATAATTGTACTTTGATTACATAGGAGAATGCCTTCATTCTTAAACACACAAGTATTTAAGTGCCCAGAAGTTGCCCTTCTTTAATTTAATCATCCTTGTATTTACTTGCATTTGCAACACAACAGTTTATTACTATCTAAATGCATAATATAGGTCTCTGGTTTGCTTCATTTTGTTTGCTCTTTAACTTGCATTTAAAAATAGTGAACCCTGTTATCTGTCGTTTGTTGAATTGGAAATATAGTAGCAAGATCTGCATTCTAACATACAGTATACAGAAGATAAAAGCTGAAGACGCTCGAAATAGACATTCTAGCTACTGCATAAATCTGTCTGAAGCAGTTTGTTTTGCATTATGGATGTTTGTGTCAGTCAGCTTGTATATTAGTCCTGTTGAGTTAGAATTCTGTCTCCTTTGTAATATCATTGATGACAGCCTACTCATTAGAAGAGAAAATAATTGAATTCTACCCTGTTCTTCAGGTTTTCTTTTCTTCCCATGGGCATTTATCGGTGTGTTATTTACAGCATATTTTTACCTGTTAGTTATTTGACTCTTCAAAGTTCCATCAGACACAGGCAATACCATGAAGTATATAGATTACACTATGATACATTAGAGTGTTCAATCCTTATTTTTTTTGACAAGGCACAGATATTTTATCCTGAATTTCTTATAATAGTGAAGACACATAACATGACTTGAATGAAATTTGAGGTAAATATGTCTCTTGATACAACTGATAAAATAATGAACAAAACTGCCACTAGTTCCTAAAGGCAGTATAGCATATTACCCTCATTAAAATGAGAGATTTTTGAGTATTTTTACAACTAATCTGTTGATTGCTGACTTTAGGAGAGTATTTTTTAGGTCACAGAAAATTTTAGGCATTTTCATAGTATGTTTCATAATGTTAAGTTTTACCTCACTGATTTGCTTCAATATGTGCAGTTTAATTTGAATGAATAGGTGCATAATTCCAGTTCAGAGAATACAAATGAATGTTTAACTCAGTTAAAAACAAATTTTAAAACACGACATCTTTTTAGCTCAGCTTTTTGTAACATGTATATCTGGAGAAGGACAAACGTTACTGGGTGTGCTTTTAAGAATTTCTATCTGGTTAAAGAAAGGAACTATCAAATGTCAAAAGGAACAGAAACATAGTAACTATAAATTAATGTTAGGCTAAGAGAGAAGAAAAACACAGGTGCATGTTTGTCTATAGGTTAGGCAAGAAATGCAAAATAACTTTGGGTCTGATTCTTCACTACCAGTTTCACAGGGTTCTACATATTGCCAGTGAACTTTCTAGAAGTCTGGAGAAGACCCAGTTTGACCCCATCTTATCTTTTCCCATGCACCTTGTGATGCAAAATAGGAACATACATTCACTCATCTCCTCAGAGATTTTTTTCTGAGTTATGTCAAACTATAAATGAGTCTTTTGTTAGAATATCCTGTTTAATAAAAATTTCCCATGAAAGTTTATACTATAGTTGATACAGTTTAAGGGAGGAATGGGAGAGAGATTTAGCCAGGGATACCATAAAAAGTAACAGAGAGAAAAATATGTAAGTTGGAAAGATAAGAATTTTTAACCACTAAAAGTAAATACTTGTTTGGGGAAGGAATTTATTGACTTAGGCAATATATGACTTAAAAGAGAAAAATCATAATGTTATCAGCAAAAGAAAATAAATGCCTTAACCCCTCCTGCTTCTACTACCATGTTCTCTTTTCTCCTTTACAGAAAAAAAACTTCTTAAAAGCATTGCAGCACGTGTTCTAAGACTTGAAAAATTTTGTAGTTGAAAATTTGTACATAATATTCAAATATCAAAAAATATATCATCTTTACTTTCTAGAGCTAGTTCCCCCTGTCTCCCCTCTTTCTTTCTTTCAAGATTTAATCTTGCTGAAGGCAGGTTAGGGGGAGAGTGGAAGGAAATAAATTTATCCATTACTTTAAAGAATGTCATTTGGATTAATCCATTTATAGTACAGCTTTTTGGTAAGCATTCAGTGTTACAGACTGTTCTGTCTTCCATGTTTCTAGCCAAAAGAAATCTTAGCAAAGGAAATTGTTTTTTTCTTTTGTCTCTATTAATGTCAGTGACTCTCTCAGCTTTTTCTGAACTGTAAGCTCAGGGATACTCCAGTGCTAGGCTGGATGCAGAGACTCACAAATAGATTTGCAAGTTTCTCAATCCTCTAGAAATGTTTTCAGACTCTACTAGGTTCTCCCTAACCTATTTAGGTGTTTCTACAGCCTCTTCAATCTCATTCTGGAGGTAGTAGGGATGAGAAGTAGTTGGTCTAACTCCTTTCTCTCCTCTAATTCCCCCTCTACTTTTTTTTTTTTAATTATTTATTTATTTGGCTGCACTTGGTCTTAGTTGCAGTTCACCGGCTCCTTAGTTGCAGCAGGTGGGCTCCCCAGTTGTGGCATGCGAACTCTTAGTTGCAGCATGCACGCGGGATCCAGTTCCCCAACTAGGGACTCAACCTGGGCCTCCTGCATTGGGAGCATGGATTCCCATCCACTGCGCCACCAGGGAAGTCCCCCCACTTCTACTTTTTATTGGGTGGTTATTTTAGTATCCCTGTGGTTGGGAAAAAAGGGATTCCTTGAAAAAGGGCACTAATTAAGCTCTGCTCTGGGAGGTTAGAATAAAGTTCTGGTGGAGATGCACATGCTTTCCTTCTGGTATCCTAAAACTGTGAAATGCCTCTGGCTATAATTCTTCATAATCTCTTAGAGATGTGTAGAGTAGTGGGAAATGAAGTATGCTTACATCCTCTAACCTCTCCTCATTAAGGAATAAAATAAAACTATTTAAAAATATCATTGTTTGCTTTTATATTAAAGAAGAAAATATTTTCATTGATAAACATTATTGATGCTTATCAATATTTTCATTGATAAGCCATTAATAAAATGGCTCACTAAGGCCAATTCTGCTTTGTACATGTTATATTTACATAGAAAAAAAGGAAGTTAAAATTTCAACACTTTTTTTTTTTTTAACAAAATGTATATCCCCAGCCAGGAAGATGGGTAAATCTAGAGAGAGTCTCTTAACTGTCAACTTGCCCTACAAACAGTAATGTCTTTAATTTATCATTGGACTGAAAAGTTCATTTTTATTTTTTCATAACCTAAACAGTAAATTTGCCTTTTCTTTGAAAATTTTATACACAATTTTCTAACCTTCAGAAATGAATACAATAAAAAATATAAAATTTTGTTTATAATTTGTTTTTCAGTAAATTAAGAAACTTTTTCCCTTTTTTTGACATTTACAGTTTCCCAATATATATCTTAAACTTGTATGTTTACCTTAGTAATCAAAACACTACTTGTGAAGTATATCTAGTATTTTTATTATTCTGTTATTTAAACAGCTTTATTTAGCTGTTTTTTTGTTTTTTTTTTTGTTTTTTTGCGGTACGCAGGCCTCTCACTGTTGTGGCCTCTCCCGTTGAGGAGCACAGGCTCCAGACACGCAGGCTCAGCGGCCATGGCTCATGGGCCTAGCCGCTCCATGGCATGTGGGATCTTCCCGGACCGGGGCACAAACCCGTGTCCCCTGCATCGGCGGCAGACTCTCAGCCACTGTGCCACCGGGAAGCCCTATTTAGCTGTTTATTAATTTACATATTATAAGCTTCTGTTGTTGTAGGTGTACAATTCAATAACTTTAGTAAATTAACACTGAAAGTCCCACATCTGGGGAAACATTTTCTTCTGAGACAAATCCAAGTGGTTGGTTATTTGCTACATTTTAATCATCCTGAAAGTGGTCTCATATCTGTTTACAATTAATCTGACTCCCATTCTCAGCCATAGGAAAATCACTCCTCTGCTGTTTCTATAAACTTGCCTTTTCTAAACATTTCATATAAAAAGAAACATGTAATAATATTATTTTGAATCTCAGTTCTTTTACTTAGAATATGTTTTTGAGGTTCATCCATGTTGTAGCATGTATCAGTATTTCTTTCCTTTCAATTACTAAATTTTTAATTTTATGGACATATTCCTCTTTTTTCCCCTCCAACTCATCACTTAACAGCCATTTGAATTGTTTCCAGTTCAGATTCTTACAAAAAGTTAACGTTGCTGTGGACATTTGCATATGTGTCTTTGTGTGCACATTGAAAAAAGTTATCTTGGGTAGACTCTTAGAAGTAGAATTTCTGGGTTTATGATTCATTTTGAGTTAAATTTTGTGTATGGTGTGCGTAAGGGTCTATCTTCTTTTCCTTCTCCTTTTTTTCTTTCTTGCATATGAATATCCAGTTGCCCCAGCATCATTTGCAAAAGAATACCCTTTCCCCTTTAAATTGTTCGGCATCTTTGTTGAAAATAAATGACTTTAAAGTAGGGGTTTATTTATGGACTCTCAATTCCAGCCCACTGATCTGTATGCTTGTCCATGCCCTGATTATACACTGTCTTCATTACTGTGGTGCTTTGTGACCACCTAGAGGGGTGGGATAGGGAGGGTGGGAGGGAGACGCAAGAGGGAGGAGATGTGGGGATATATGTATGTGTATAGCTGATTCACTTTGTTATAAAGCAGAAACTAATACACCATTGTAAAGCAATTATACTCCAATAAAGATGTTAAAAAAAATAAGTTGAAATCAAATACTGTAATTTTTCAAATGTGTTTTTTATGATGTATTTTAGCTATTCTAGTTATTTTGCTTTACAATATGCATTTTAGGGTGAAGTTTTCAATTTCTATAAATAAGCCTGTGGAGATTTTGATAGAGATTGCATTGAATTTATAGATCAACTTGGTGGTAATTGCCATTGTGACAATATTGAGTCTTCCAGTCAATGAACATGGAATGTCTCTCCATCTATTTATATCTTCCTCTTCACAATGGTTTATAATTTTCAATACATAAGTCTTATGCTTCTTTTATTAAATTCATTCCAAAATAGTTTATTCTTTCTGATGCTAATATTAATAGAACAATTTTCTAATTTTATTTTAGATTGTTTACTGCTAGTATATAAAGATAAATAGATTTTGAATATTGCTCTTGTATCTTGTGAATCTGTTAAACTCATTTATTAGTTCTAGTCATTTTTTCACCCTTTGGATTTTCTACATACTGGATCATGTTACCTGCAAATGAAGACATTTTTCCTTTTATCTTTCTGGTCTTATGCCTTTAATTTATTAACTTAAAACAATATTTTCCACTACCTAGGCCCTTTAGTACAATATCTAATAGAAGTTACCAATAGGATACCCTTGCTTTGCTCCAGATTTTAGTGGGAAACCATTCCAGTTCCTTCTTGTCTACATTGTTTCTTGTGGGATTTCAGCCATTTTCTTGTGTGAAGTTAGCCATTTATCTTATTGATGCTGCATGAATTGGTCTATTAAACATAAATTTTCAAATTTGTTGACATCAAGTTTTTCATATTTTCATAATAGAAAAATTGATACTGAAACAAAGAAGTAGTTTGGTATTGAAAAATAAATGAGTTTAGTTTGAGATTTATTGAATTTACATTTTAAAGGAAAATAGGATATGAGGGAAAGAAAAGTATCAACAGAAAAGGTAGGAAGTTCAGGACATTGGAGTGTTAAAAAAGCCAGAGAGACATTTAAGAAGGCTGGGCTGGAGAACAAAATTTAATACCAAAGGTTGTAAATTCAATGGTAAGGGAAGAAATAGACAGGAAAAGAGTCTGAAAGTGGCCTATGTGAAAAAGAAACTGTTCTTATGATCTCTGAAAATGTATGCTTCATAATTCCATAGGGATTAAAGTAATTAGGGGCTTGAATAAAGAAAGAATAAAATATATAAACTAAATATAGGTCAAATATAATTTTTGGGTCAGGGACATAAATTAGAAAAAGCATTAAAGTCAAGATAGAATTCTTTGATTTTGTTTTAATTCTTAAGATATATATGTATTATGTGATAATTATATATCATATACTATATATAAGATGGATATAAGATATATAAGATATAATAATAGGTATCTTATAAGATATGCATGATCTATATATTATATATATGAAAATATATAAATGATATCTTTAAATAGGAAACTATTAGCAAAAGAGAATAAAGGAGAAAATGAATGTGGCTGTACCATTTTTTGGAGCAAAAAAATCGAAGGGGGTTGAAGCCCATGTGCTAAAATTTATCTGAAGAAATGAAAGTGCTCTTTTTCCTCCTAAATAAAAGAAAGATAAGTTTGGAGACAGAAGATTTTATCTTCATTAAGTGCTTCATAAAGCACATATCATGAGAATGAAGTTTTTTTGGTTCCAGATCAGAAGTTTGAGAAGTGAGAATTATACAAAATTATAAGTAATTTGATCAAATAAAATGAAAGGTGGATTTTGAATAAGGACAGTAAAATCTGCTGTTCAGATAGGGTGGAAATACTATAGGCTGTAGTCAGGGATTAAGTTTAATAAATTGGAGGAAAATAAGTAAATAGCGACTCTTTCTTGGGAAAAGAAGAATGCTTTCTTCTTGATTTCGATGGGTACCTCTAGCCAAGCCATAAACTGATTTTACTAAAATAACTGGCTATATCTTTACTCTAGTGAAAGGCTACCTGCCTACTGATTACCTCTCCCCACCAACTTATTTAACATAAACTATTTCTTAAATAAATCTGGAAGAACTATTTTCCAGCATGTAATATTTAAACATTTGCTTGAAAAAAAAATACAAGGCCTAAGCACTCTTTGATACTTTTATATTTTTTGTGTTTACTGGATAAATGAATTTTTAAATGATCATAAGAAATTACGCTGACTTCTTTTTAACTTCATTCGAAGAATAATAACTTGTTTAGAGTATGGAGATGGCTACATTATATATCAATATTTCTGTACAGCCAAAGATATTTTTAAAACAAAGTTTTATCTTTATATAATCTGTATTTCATTTCCAGTATTAGTATATTTTTAAAACTTAACACTGTGGGAAATCTTCAGTATATAAATTTGGTTTATATATTTCAAAATTTTTACTTCATAATTTACAAGTAGTTAATCAGAAAGATCATCTAGCACCAACTGTTCAGCTAATAGATACATATCCTTAAAATTGCTAGTTTTTCTAATGGAGATTTTAAATGTCTTTACTTTGAAAGTCATATAAGAAAGGAAATCCTAAACCGTAGTTTTAATTATAAAATCCATCTATCAAACCTAATTGAGTGAAGTGATAAAGGAGTTTGGTTTCCATTACCACTGCAAATTTCTTACTATCTAATGCTTCAAGATTTTTCTATTTTGTGAGTACATATAAAGCTTTAACTAGGTTTCTATAATATTCTATAAACAGGAATTGTGGAAACATCAGGCTCTAAAAGCTCTGCAGAGCTAAGCAATTGCATAAAATCCTGTGTCCTAGCAGGTTGAAATGTAGTGATTAACAAGTTGACACATTTCTAAAGATATGATGTCAATAATGTGGTGTTACTTCAGTGAAATTTTCATCAGTATATGTATCTTCAAGTTTGTAAGCAAATGTATAAAATGTTTATTTTTTTAGTTTTATCACAAAAGGCTTGATATCATACCCTTTCCCTGATTTTATTATACTTTTATTGAATTAAAATTAATGCAGAAAAATATATACATATATATTTATGACTAAAAAAATGTGTTACTTTTAGAAAAAATATTGCTTTTTTTTCCTTAACATAAATGTAAGAAACTCTAAATTCACAAAGTTAATTCCAAATCAGATTAACTAATAAATCTGCTTTATATTCAGTCTAGAAACAGACTGGATTCAATGTTGTTATGGAATAGGATTATTTTCCCACTCTGAAAATCAACATTCCTGTACTTTATCCCTGAATGAGTTCAACTAGGTAAGATCTTAGATCACTTTTCCCAGAAAATGTTCAAAATATTGTTTACAAGATATTAACAGTGAATGTCCTCTAAACACAAATCTGTACTGTATATTTAATAAGATACCACTACTAAGAAACTAAACTGTTTAACAAAATGACCATCTTACTTAGCAAAGCCACAGCCTAGTGAAAGCTCCTGGTCCAAATGGCGTCTTGGGTCCTGAGATGCAAGGTTAAATGCTTTCACATTAGACCAGTTCTTCAGATCCTGTGTGCCCTTGACCACTAAGGACAAAACACCAGTTTATCAGAAGGTATTATTCAAATAGACTTCTAGCCACTACTTTGCTCTTCTTCAGAAAACTTCATATGGTTAGTTTCCCTGAATCAATCTCCTGGGGACTATAATGTAATTTTACCTGGAGTTCAACATTAAATATAAAGGTTTAGTAAAGATTGTAGCAAAGCAAAATTTAAAAGGTAAGAAAAAAGTCTATTGATAACAAATCAGCAAAACGGGATACTTTTTGTTTAATGACCCAGGGAGCAGTGTATTATAATAAAAGTTGTAATGTCTAAGTGCCTACCATTTGATACTTTAGAACCTAGCAATTCACAGTGTGGTTAAGGACCAGCAGCAGCAGCGACACCTGAGCTCTTGTTAAATACAAACAACCTTGGGCCCCACCCAGACATCCCAGTGTGATCTATGTGCACATTACAGTTTGAAAAGTCCTGATTTAGAAATTATGCTTTCATCCACCAACTCTGGCACCTTCCTGAGTACTGTATGTATGCCAGAACCTATGTTAGATACTGTGAATATTAAAATAAACTGTTTTGTCACCAAAGAGTCTCTCACACTCTAGTAGGAAAGCCAGGAAGGCACATATGGTGATAGTTGGATAAACGGAGTGCTAAGGAAACAAGAAGTCTGCTCCCTTATGGTGATCAGAGAAGATAGAAAGGTTGACATTTCAACTAGGCCTTCAAAGATGGGGAGTATTCCCCAAGCCTTTAAACTTTCATCAGAAGTATGTATCTACTTAAGAGTCAAACAAATTTCCCATGAGCTCTTTAATTCCATCTACATGGTCCTGCATGGTCAGAGCAGGTCCGTTTAGCCTCTGACAGGATCGTTGCCCCTGTGCACTGGGATACTCACTGCATCATGCCCCGCAACAATCACATTTTTGCTTAAACTGTATAACTTGATCTGTGAGGATTGAATGAATACGTGATATTTCTGCAATTACCACAGGAAGCCCCAGCCTTACTCATACTTCCTGGGTCATCTCCTGAATGTCATCTAACCTTGCACATGCCCTTTTTAGTCTCAATGTCACCCCAAGCCCCTCTACCCGCACCCCCCCCAAAAAAAACCCTTTAGAATTCATGGTTCATCAATAGCAAAATCTCCTATATTGTCAACCTCTTTTCTGAGCATTTCCTTAACCATTTACTGGAACAGAAACCTGGATCTCCCTGATGAAGCTTTTCTTCCTGAAGCCATCTCAAGTGGTACTTGTTTTTCTTTCACACCTCTAAGATCTGTGCTTAAAGTTGGAGTATATTTCCTTTTGGAAATTGATAATTCCATATCTCTGTCCTTCTACTTGATAATTCCATATCTGTCATTGATAATTCCATATCTTTCTCCTTCTACTTGCCCCGAAACAAACAATATTGATTACTTTTTTTCTTTTACTGTCTTACAGTACATCACTACTGTTCATCATTGTATTGTCATCTAAAAATATCCAGGCACTCACTTTCTCTCTTATTGTTTTTCTCTTCAAATCTACTTATGTCTTATTTCTTGGTGATTTGAATATATACAGAGATAATCCTGCCAAGCCTTTGGCCATTCTTTTCCTTTAAGTGCTCTCCTGCAGAAAGCTTGGCCATCACTTATCTTAGCCACTCTCTCCTATCCCCTAGACCAGGTCAATCTTTACACACGTAACCTCTTCATAATCTCATTTCCATATAATCCTTGAATTGCACATCCAGCAATCTATTGGCCTTATTGTCCTCCCATTTGTTGAGCCTACCAGTCTTATTGCTGGCCCTTCCTTTTCTCTTCCTCAAGCCTATGCTTTTTCTTTTCTCCATCTGCACTCATACCCTTGAGTTATTTCATTTCATCTTATGTATTTACATATGTATATGCTGATGATACCCAATTCACATCTCCAGCCTACACCTTTCTCTTGAACTCCAGACTAAACCTAATGAGTTCCATGCAGGCAATTATTTTTGCTTTCTTTTTGTTTACTTGTGTATCTCAATTACTTGAGCAATGTCTGAAATATGGCAGACCTCCAATAAATAATGAATGTATTTTGCCCACCAAGGCAAAGAAGTGAGTACATGGCTTACTGAAATGATTTCAGATGGTATTATGTGGTTGAAACAGAGAATGCATGTGCATCTGTATGGATGGGAATGCTGGTCAGAGCTGATTTTAAGGAATTTGTACTTTATTTTTCAGATAGGGAGGAATCTCAGATGATTTTAAGCATCTATAGAGGTTTCTATCTTCACTGAGCATGTTGATGGTGAAGTCATTAACTCAGACTGGGAGCACAGCAAGTGAGGCAGTGTTTGTAGGTCAGAAGAACTCTTATATGGATAGTTTGAATTTGAGATTCATATGAGATGACCAAAAGATAAGTCCTAAAACAGTGGTGACAAGAGCGTTAAGCTCAAGGGGAAGGGTGTCAGCTGTAGATAAGAATGGTGAGGAAGATTCAGACTTATATTCTGTGAATAAGTTTAACTAGACTATTGGTTTTCTTCTAATAGAGTACCACATATCAATTTACTTATGTGATTCACTGAAACACTTTTCTTTGAATAGAAATCATACAAAAGTCCAGTTTTTTAGCATAACTATATCAAATATCTTTGAAAGTATGCAAAAATAATTTATTTTTATGGAAATGGAATATGGATATAAAAATAACATCCTTTGTTCCCAGCTAGTCTGAGTTCATCAAACAAAATTATTTCATTGTCTTAAAGGGTATGCAAATGTTTTACACAGACATGTGTACCCATTCTTCCACCTCTGCCCCAATCCCCCATGTGTGTCTATATCTCTCTCTATCTATACAAATATTCAGACCATATCTATAGTTTATACACTCATAATGGTTCAGTAAATCAAAAGATTGTCTTTAATAAAATATACTTTCTTATCATAGTATCTTAGTATTTTGTAAAATCATAGATGCATAAATCATCCTTAGAGGGACTTCCCTGGTGGTGCAGTGATTGGGACTCTGTGCTCCCAATGTAGGGGGCCGGGATTCGATTCCTGGTCAGGGAACTAGCTCCCACATGCATGCCACAACTAAGAGTTCACATGCCACAACTGAGTCGGCGAGCTGCAACTAAGGAGCCCACCTGCCACAACTAAGACCCAGTGAAACCAAATAAATAAATAAATATTAAAAGAAAACATCCTTAGAAAAGAATTCATAGCCTGAGCAACATAGCACGAGTTCAGTTATCTGGTACGTCATGTCTATTTCTGTTAATTTCGTAAGCAAATAACCTTGCGAACTACAACTGTAAAAAGCATTATACAACATATGTATGAAAAGACAAATAAAATGTGTGTGGACAAATATAGATATAAAATGAATATCATCTTTTGATCATGAAAAATTTTAAAAAATGGGATGGAAGAGTTCACATGTATGTGTGCTTCTAGTGAGGCACTTCATAAGAATTTGGAAAAGATACGATTTTTTTAATTATGCAATTTTGTGCCAGTGTAAAAATGTCTCTGCACCTATAATGAATGGTCCATCTTATTATAAAATAGAGATGAACATGAGAAAATTGACCAGACTTTCTTGTCAGTACCCCATGTTTTCTTATCCTGGTTTAGAAAATCATTAAACTTAATAGCACTCTGAACCAACTGTCATTCTTCCTTCCTAACAGTGCATGGACATGAGTAATGAGTCACAATAAGTGGATTGAATTGAATAAGGATTCATTAATAAAACATTTCTTGGATGTGGGCTACAGGTAGAGAGCTCTGCTTCACTGAAGCAGTCGTATCTGTCTTTGTGTGTCTTCAGCACTCAGCATGTAGTCTTAGTAGTGAGAGCAGAATTCATTCATCAGATTTCAACCTATTAACTATATAGTAACCCTGGAAGTAGCTTATGGTGATTTTTTTTTTTTTTTTTTGTGGTACGCGGGCCTCTCACTGTTGTGACCTCTCCCGTTGTGGAGCAGAGGCTCCAGATGCGCAGGCTCAGCGGCCATGGCTCATGGGCCTAGCCGCTCCACAGCATGTGGGATCTTCCTGGACCGGGGCACGAACCCGTGTCCCCTGCATCGGCAGGCGGACTCTCAACCACTGGCGCTACCAGGGAAGCCCTACTTATGGTGATCTTGAATAACGTGTACATCTGTATACAGACTTATTTGTGTTTATTACATATTTTACCACACTACTTTAAAACTGCTCCAGTACTTTTTTGTTTTATGTCCCACAAAGTAATTTCAGTTAATATAATAAATGGGATTAATTATAATTCTTTTGTTTCCATAGAGTTAAAATATACCAATCTTTGAAAATAGAGTAAATCACCATAATAATATCACCTATATTATAAAGGGATGTTTTGAACATCTTTAGCCAAAAAACTGACAACTTGGATGAAATGGAGAAATTTCCAGACAGACATAAATTACAATACTGTCTCAACCTTCTATCAAGAGGTGGATCCAACTTCATCAGCCCTTGTATCTGGATTGGCCATGGGATTTCCTAGGCAGGGGGGACTTTAGTAAAAGTGGCAGAGGCAGAGAGGCTCATTGAGGCTGTTTTGTTGTTGGATGTGGAAAACTTAAACCACCAAGTAAATAATCTAGGGCCTGCTGGACAGTGAGAAGACCTGTGGAGGGAAACCAATGCACCTGGTTTGCCAATTGCCATACATGTGAGTGAAGACATATTAAATCCTCCAGCTACCTCATGACTGAGCAGCTGACAGTAGACAAGAGAGGTTTCAATAGAGCCCAATCCAAGATCATCTGCATTATAAAAGCACCCAGTTAAACACAGAATTATGAGATAATTTAAACCACTACGTTTTGGGTCATTTAGTATGAAGAAATTGCTAACTGACACAGCAATGTATTTTTCTTATTTGATACTCTCTTTACTATAAAAATAAGCACAAAAGACACAATCTGGCATATGCAATATGCAAATTATTACTTGTCACAGCCTGATGAAGTTAATATACTGGGCAAAACCTGCTTCCTCATTTCTAGCTGGACATTGAGAGAGCTAAAATGGAGGTAGAAGGAGATTCTAGGTTTAGGGGTAAGGATCAAAAGATGAAAAATGCCAAATTACATTTTTACTTAATGTAGCAAGAAATAAAAAAGACATTAAAATTTTTCATGTAGCAAATTACCCATTTGAAAGTGTGTTTCAGAAAGAGTTCAGGATGAACTTGTGTTGAGTGTGTGTATGAAGAGAGACGAGAGAGAAACAGAGACCAAGACCAATAGTCTGTGTGTATGGTGGGGTTGTGAAGGGGAAATAGAGGCAGACGGGGCAATTGGAAGGCATTTATAATAATGTAAGCAAGAAATAAGATTTGCGGTCTGCATTACAATGTGGCGGTGAGAATTAGAAGTCTGAGACTCGTTCAAAAAGATTGTGTATGTACCATTAAAATTTAAAAAAATAATGATGAAATACTAAATCTGATGTTACTAGGACTAAGTTAAATGAGGTAGATTTTCTTTTTTCCTGAAAGAAACAATATCAAATCTTAAATACAGGCATACCTTGGAGATATTATGGGTTCAGTTCCAGGCTCTTGCAGTAAAGTGAATATCACAATAAAGTGAGTCATATGAATTTCTGTGCATATAAAAGTTATATATAAAATATACTGTAGCATGGTAAATGTGTAGTAGCATTATGCCTAAAAAAGTATATGCCTTAATTTAAAAATACTTTAGTTATTGTTTAACAAATATTTATTGTTAAAAAATGCTAAACATCATCTGAGCCTTCAATGAGTTGTAGTGGTAACATCAAAGATCACTGATCACAGATCATGATAACAAATGTAATAATAATGAAAAGGTTTGAAATTTGCGAGAATTATCAAAATGTGAAACAGAGATACGAAGTGAGCAAATGCTTGCTACATGCAGGATTGTCACTACCTTCAATTTGTAAAAAATGCAATATCTGCAAAGCACAATAAAATGAGCTATGACTATGAATTAAATCTTCCAGAAAAAGACACATTTTAGTATACATTAAATAATATAACTTTCCATTTTATATTGGATAATACTCCATTGAAATCATACAATATCATAGTTTTACTATGATTTCTATCTAATCAATATATTTTTCTATTTCTTGAATCTCCTGTTTCTCCTCCGTACCTTCCTTTCCTTTTCCTTCTTCCTTCTCCTCATCCTTCTTATTTTTATTTTGGATACTTTTCCTTTTAATACAGACTTCTGTCACTCTGTTTTTAGTAGTTATGGGAAATAATGTGCACAGTAGTGAAGAGAACATACTGTATTCATGCCCAGATCCAGCACCTACTAACCTGGCAACCTTGGACATGTCTCTGAAGCTGTCTGCAGCTCAGTTTTCTCATTCATATAGAGTAATAATAGAAGTAACCTTACTATGTTACATTAAATGTTAAATAAGTTAACACTTTTAAGATACTACATTTAAAGTGCTTGAGATAGTAATCACTCAGTAAATGTTATTGATTGGGTCTTCATCACTATGCTTCATAGAAAGTACTGGTAGAGTTGATAAAACTTTCATCAGTGCCTAACAAACAAATATACTCAGAACTATCAACACATTATGAAGTATTTTATATCATTTCATTATACAAGCATCATACCAAAAAGACACTTAAAAAAACTAAAATTCATTTACAATTCGACCACTCTGACTCATTAAATACATTTATTTTTTTTCTGAATTCCTTCCCAAATCTTTTCCATATCTATGCAGCTGTATATTTCAGTTAATTCCAACTTAATGTTTACTCTATAAACAAACCTTATATTTTCAATTAAATTTTCATAATTTTAATAGCTGCATAGAATTTTTCGAATGGAGTAATAATTTACTTTTTCATTTCACTTTTTCATTATTTTTTATATTTTAAAAAATGTAAATATATTTAACATACAACATTGTGTAAATTTAAGGTGTACAATGTTAATTTGATACACTTGTATATTGTAATATGCTTGCCATTGTAGCAATAATTAGTCCCTCCATCATGGTACATAATTCTCATTTCCTTTTAGTGCTTGGAATAATTAAGTTCTACTTTCTTAGCAAGTTTGATAAGAATAGAATATTGTAGTCTATATTCACTGTACTATCCGTTGGATCTCTAGGACTTCTGTACTAGTTGTTGCAAGTTTGTACTCTTAAACAACATCTGTCCCGTCTTTCCCACCTCCTGTCCCCTGGTAACCCCATTTTACTTCCTGTTTTTAAAAGTTTGGCTTTTTAAGATTCCACATACAAACGATAATAATGTGTAAATAAAGATATTTATGCCAGAATATCTTTTGAGTTAAAAATTTTGATACGATTATACACTCATATGATAAATGGATTTTGATATGTAAGTAAAATCTGATTTTTCTGAAAGGTAATACTAATTTATATGGCCATTATCAAAATGTATGATTGATTACATTTTAATTCAAATAGATTTTTACTAACTCTGGCATACCAGAGAACATGAGCCAATTTGAACATTTTATTCTGTTTAATACACATCACCAGCCTAAAAAGTAGATATTATTATCATTTTGTTGATGAAGTTCAGAAAGGAAAGTTCTTTACGCGGGCCTCTCACTGTTGTGGCCTCTCCCGTTGCGGAGCACAGGCTCTGGACGCGCAGGCTCAGCAGCCATGGCTCACGGGCCCAGCTGTTCCGTGGCATGTTGGATCTTCCTGGACCGGGGCACGAACCTGTGTCTCCTGCATTGGCAGGCGGACTCTCAATCACTGCACCACCAGGGAAGCTCAGGAAAGTTCTTTGCATATTGTCATACAGCAGAATTTTGAAGTTTGGATCCCAAGTCATTATTTTTACTAAATTAGCCTTACAATAAGAATTGTCCTTTCCGAAATAGTTACAAAATGAAGAGCAACAACTTTAGAGGAACAATCTATATCTGAAATAGCATATTCAAATAGAAATATATTTCAGTAGTATCATTTTATCATAACATTTCATAAAAGAAGAAAATTACTTAGGATGCTGAAGAAATGGATTCATCATTAAAATGAAGCAATCTAAATTAAAATTTAAGTACTTGAATCTAGTTAAATATTAAGATAGAGAATGCTAATTAGCTGAAATATAACAGAAATACCTCTATTTTTATCCAGTGCACAACACTAGTGCTCCCTAATATCTAATTTTCTTCTCCTTCTGGATATATAAAGATGAATATATTTTGCAGCTTCTTGATGGAAAGCCAGAGACAGATAATGAATTCTGTCCAATAGGCTGTGAGAAGAAGTGATAAGCTTTACTTTTGGAATAGAGCTTTTAATTGGGGGAATTCTCTGTTTTCTTCTGTTACAATGAACAAAATGGCCTCATGTTCCAGATAAAAAATACAAGGTAGCATAGCTCCCATCAGCTTGGGTTTCTGTGCGATTGTGTGGGGGCAGAGTCAGTCAGGACATGCACTACATGGGTAGGGAAAATGCAAAATAAACATCTGTTCAAATTTCCCGCTGTGATTTGGAATTTTTTGGACCGAAACTGACTGATATTTTACAGGTTCAACTCACCCATTAGTTGAACAAACAGTACTTGACAATATTTCACTTGCCAATTTAACCAAACAATTTTCTCTCTCTTTTTCTCTCTCTCTCTTTCTCTCTCAAATTTTGCCCTATTTTTCTTCACACATAAATTACTTAATTTGATCATCTGTGAATTCAAAACATGTACTAATATTTTATTCCCTTTTTTCCTGGGTCTTTTTGAATAGGTGATATTCTTTTAGTTTTTTTAAATCCTCATATTTTTCATATTTGAAAGTGACAAACATAATATAAAACTATATATACAGCTATATAAAATACCATACAAAAGTTTCAATAATAGAATAATGTTATAATGTCATTTCAGATTTGTTGATGTAAGGGTCCCCTCTCCTGTTTTAGGTATGTCTGAAATAGTTATATTGATTTTATAATAAAACAAGATCGTTGCCATCCATCAGAAAGTGTGATGAAATATTTTATTAGCTTATCCATAAAGTGTATCCTTTTTAGTAAAAAAAAAAAAAAAATTATTGGAGCTAACTAATGGGATAAAACAGTAACACATTCTGATGCCTTTGAAATGAAGTTGTTTGAATATGGATTATGAAAAGTTCTCAAAGCAAGAACATATTCCAATAACTATAAAAATTACAAGTCAGTTACCTGCAAAAATAAAAAAATTATGTTTGACAATTTAGGAATATAGATGTCAGGAAATATGCAATTGTTTTCAATTTCATCTCTCATAACCATATAGACTCAATTACACTGTTTTCCAATCTAGAAGACTAATTAGCTTCACAAAACCTGGCATGTTTGCAGTGCAAGGTATCATAATTAGGATTTCAATTTAATTTGTAAGTGTCTGTCCTTTGATTTACTGCCTTATGCTGGACTATTTTATGTGCATCTTTCGAAAAATATTTCTTAAATAATTATTTCATTCTTTCCTTCAAACTGTATTTATGTTTAATCAGAGAGAAAACAAAGCATTTTTCACAAGAATATTAAAAAACTTAAAAAATAAAGAAAAATCTATCTTCTAAATTTTAGAACAATTTAAAAAATCTTTCCTATCCTATATATTTTCAGTTGTCTTTAGTGGGTTTTGTCTCAGAAACCTTGCTACTAAGTTACAATTTTATCTCAGTTTTGAACAAAGAATATTAGATAATAAAATACATAGAACAAGAGATGAATAAAGTAAAACACATGGCAGAGCAGAATTAGTGAAGAGGAAGATAATAAGGTGATGAATGTTTCATCAGGCATTAGCTTACCTCCCAAACTGCTGCATTGCTGAATTGCATATTGTTAACATGAGTAAAGTGTGTCTGTTGGGATATTAAAGCATAAAGATACTTTTTTTGAATTTGCACAGGTTTAAATCTAGTCAGATGTAGAGGTCAGGGAGATAAGAAAACAGCTAATAAATATAAGTAGTAACTGATAAGGTCACAGTAAAACTCTTAAGAAAGAAGTCATCAGTGGAGGGAAAGATAATTATGATACGAATGGAGTTAGTACGCTTATGGCATTTTCCCACAGCTGATGATAAAATCAAATCTTTTATAAATAATTTTAATCATGAATGTAGGTGTCAGCTATAAATAGCCTCTTTTCTGAGCCAAAATATTCGAGGCTCATATATGCATAGAGCCTTCTGTATATGCCAATATATGCACATAGTAAATGGATGATATTTGAATTAAGATAGGTTCATCTTTTCTGATATAGCATAAATCTGAAAATACTTAGTTTTACACTATAATTAAATCTCTAGGAGTATTCCTTTCTGAATAAATAATCAGTTCAACTAATTAGAGTACTTATTATATGTAAGATTTGGTATAATAAATGTCACCTGAGCTTGCTTAACTTTTTGCTAATTAAACTAAACTTAATGTTATAGTTTTTTTTATAATTTGAACCCAACCCAGTTAGAAGTGTAAGTTCAGGTGCAAGTATCAAATTTGCACAGATTGAAAATTAAATATCGAAACAGTTATTTTAAGGGTAAAGCAGGAAAGCTGTGAGATTAAAAAAATATGGTAAATCCTTTAGCAATATACTGGAAAAATATATCTTGGATTTTTAAATAGTACTCTGCCAAATTCACACTGCAATAGAGATTTTTATTTTTTAATGTTTAACTGAAATATGGTTGATTTATAATATTGTGTTAGTTTCAAGTGTACAGCAAAGTGATTCAGTTATTTTTTTCAGATTTGATTCCATTATAGGTTGTTATAAGATACTGAATATAGTTTCCTGTGCTTTAAATATATAATGGAAAATGGCAAGAAAAGTAAGCCATTGTTGAAAAGATCTTCCAGTGCATTTTTTGGTGAAAATTAGATTAACATAGGTAAAAATAGTTTCCTGAATTTAACTTTTTTTTTTAATGCTTTCAGTACTTTATTAAGGTATAATTTGTAAACAGGAAGATGCACAAACCTGTCTTTTAACAGGTGTATATACCAGTGGAATTTAACTTTGAAAACAAAATAAAGAGACCCCTGAATATTTAAAGTTCAGTGTATATTTATTATTGATAGTTTTCTAAGTTAACCAGAATATTTATTAAACTGGAACACTCCTTTTCACATAGCTGGCTACATAACAGAACTTTATTGTTCAAAAGCCAGTATTTTATATCTTCTGCACAATTTGAAAGAAAGTATGAATTTAAACTTTTCTTTGCTTCTGGCTACCATTTTCATAATTGCAAAATAAGTAGATCTTTATTAGGAAGGGGAAACTCTGAGTAGCAAGGATTGCATGTATTTTGACCTGATGGAGAGCAATTTAGTCCAATCACTAACCAAATCTGGAAGGAAATAAAATCAGTTATTTTATTTGACTGATTAAAATGAAATACTTAATCTAGGGTCCTCATAAGTGAAAAAGAAACTCAGTGTGTTTCCATGATAAAATTTCTAGAATCATATATCTCAGTCACCTTAATTATTTGTATAACTTAGGAGAATTCTTTCAGTTTCCAATCTTTAGTTGTGAAGTTTTCTTCCATTGTTAGTCCCCTTAGAAGGTATCCCTCCCTTTATTGCCTTTCAAAAGATAGATAATGAATGTACTTCCAAAGACTGACAATAAATCTATTTCTATCATAACATTCAGAAATGTATTTCCTCAGCATAGTGGTTTTAATTTGGTCCGTAGATCTTTATTTCTTTTCTTGATGGTGGTGAAATTGTAATGTTTTGAACTGTGTTTTATAAACCATATTTTTCCTTTATATAAAATGACCTTGGGAAATTAGTCTTGTTATTCTCACAGTAGCACTTGACCTTGAAAGGACTTTTATTTTTCCTTTCTTAAGTATTATTGGAAAATGGATCTTTTCCCTAGACTTTCAGCACATCTTGTAAACGTAGCCTAACAGTGGAATTTATAGCATGCGGTTTTCTGTTCTGTTTAAAATATGTATGTACGTAAAGCTGCCATTGTGCTACTTTCTTATATGTAAAATAAAGTGATTGGGAGAGACCGCTGATTTTGACATTTTAACTTTAGCACAATATACAGCCAAGAAATATAATCTGCCTCTTTTTTGTTTTCATGGAACTAGGGTCACATGGGCCAACTCCAGGGATATGTCACATGATTGGTAGACAATGGAATCATTGACCTCCAAGGTCCTTCCCAGCTACAAAAATATATGACAATTTATGATTTAAGATAATGGAAAATTTTTATAATTTTTCAGTGTGTTGCTCCTGTTTTCTTTGCCTGGAATGTCCTCTTTAATGCCAAAACACTTGCATGTTTCTCCAGAACTCATACTTCAAATCCAAACTCAATTCCTTTCTCCCAGAAAACTTCATTGTCCCCCAATGAAAGTCTCTACAGTCCTTGTACTCCTCTAGTCTGTGATCAGTGTTGCCTAACACAAAATGTTTGTTTAATTGAACTACTGAGAGAGGAAACAAAATAAATAGATCAAAATCAAAACATTGATTAAAGGCACTGCTATTAGAAGAGTCAGGTGAAATAAAGAGCATAGGCTTAACATCCATTAAATTAACTCTGTGTCACAAACTAGTTGCCACATCTTTTACGAACTGCTTGTCTTCAAAGCCTCCATTGTCAGTAATGAAGTCTGTTCAATGTTATACCATTAACTTCATACTTAAGTTTTTTGGTAGTAGTACATATCAGATGCTGTTTTGACTTAATACTTCAAGTTTCACTCATTGGCCTTAGTCAGATGGGGTATTAGCCCTTAAAAATAGCAAAGGTTTCACTGCAGAGAGTGCAACAGGTGCCTTTCTGTATTAAGCCACCAGCTTCAACAAGAAAATGCATGCCTCAGAAATATGAATCAGAATAAAAATCAATCTTTACAATATCCCTTTTTATCTGTCTTCTCCTTCTGGCTACCAGGTAGCTTTGGAAAATTGAACATGCTTGAATTCCTGAGCTTATGTCTCTGAAATCCACATCATTGGAAAGTCTTGCCCATAGGAAACCGAGAATTTGCTTCAATACTCTGTGATATGTTAGGGAAAAAAAAAAATAGGCCAGAAACAGAGTTCTGACTCAGCTGCATTATATTAAGGAAAGTAAGGAAACAGTTAACGTAGGGCAACATAATTAAAGTACATACATCATGAAACAAGCATGGCACCATAGATATGTTTCTATTAAACACTCAATGTATTTTAGGATGATAAATATCAAAACATTGTGGATATTAGAGACTTTCAGTGTTGAGCAGAGAAATCCCAACCTGATTTATCTTTAGGAAATCTAATGAGGCTACTAAGTAAATAATGGAAATGTTTGATGAAGCTAATGGAGGACTTGGTGATTCAGTACAAAAAGTATTTTTTCTTATTACAGGACAACGGATGTCTGTTGCATTCATGGGTTTACGTTATTTTAGATTCAAAAAGAAAAGGTTTTGTTCTGTGGAAGAGAGTTAAATGCTTTTAAATAAGACCTCTAAATTATTCCTTCACACATATGCTGAAATAGACAAAAATGTTTTAAAAATGGATTGTAAGGAATTCCCTAGTGGTCCAGTGGTTAGGACTCTGAACTTCCATCACAGGGAGCATGGGGGGGTTAGGCCAAAAAAAAAAGAGAAAAAGATTGTAATTCATACCTTATATATGTAAAATAAACTTACTGAAAAACTTAAACTTATAAAAAATGTATAACAAAATATCGAAACAACTCTGATGCTGGATTAAATCAAGATTTCTCAAATACAAATCCAAACACAATTCACAAAGAAAAATAAATGGTAAATTGGACTGCAGAAACATTAAAAACCTTTTCAAAAGACGCTGTAAATGAAAAGACAAGCTACAGAAGGAGAGAAAATCGTTGCAAGACACATATCTGGTCAAGGACATTTTCAGAATGGAAAACAAAACAAAACCTCTCAAAAAAAAACTCTCACAATGCAACAATAAAGAAACAATACGGAATCAAAAATGGGCAAAAGATTTGAACACACACATTAACAAAGAAGTTTTAATTTGCACTCCCCTAATGCCTAATGGTGTGCTTATTATTCATCTGTATACCCTTTTTGATGAAACATCTATTCATACCTTTTGCTCATTTTCTAACTGAGTTGCTTTTTCCAACCCAGTGTTGAGGTTTGAGAGCTCTGTATATACTCTAGATATTAACCCTTTGTTGGATGTGTGGTCTGCAAACTTTTTCTACCAGTTGGTAGCTTGGCTTTTCATCCTCTTCAGAGAGTCTTTCACAAAGCCAAAGTTTTAACTTTTATAAGTCCAATATATCACTTTTTTCCATTTATGGATTGTGCTTTTTATGTCAAGTCTAAGAAATCTTTGCCTAGCCCTACATCTTGAAGATTCTCTCCTGTCAAGGAGAGGGACTCTTTTTCTGTTGATATTTGGCTGGAGTAGGGTGGGTATTGTCAAAAAGTTTTTCTGGTTTTGGTCCTTTGGCTAGAGGGACCAGGATTTTCCGGGGGATTATCTTTCTGTGCCTGCTGGCAGTTCCAGGTTGGATGGTATGCAGTGCTCTGTCCCATGTTTTTGGGAGGCAATAAGACAAGCCAAGGAACTTACTGCCAAGTTGTTCCTTAAGCCCTGACGTCCATAGGTGGCTCACCCTGTTCTTTCAACCTTTCAGAGACTTCCTATGCTTCTTTGTTATGGTACATCCAGAGATCTTTAGTTGTAAGGGACAGGATCTGGGAGAAAGTTGGCTATACCATCTTGGCAAATGAGGGAGTCCCAGATCATAAGATTTTAATAGAACATAGAGATACTTTGCAAAGCTCTGTGTATTTACTATTGACTTCATATTGTATTGAGAGTTTAAGTGACTTATTCATTTTTATGATAAGAAAAGTGTGGTGAGATGTTATGACATCCAAAATTAAATGATGAGATCAATCATTGTTGAGTTTTATCACCTCTATAGTTATTCATGCATGCATTCATTCCTTACAGTTGAGTGCTTTCTGTGTGCAAGGCACTATGTTGGATGCTGGGGATAAAATAGTGATAATAATGGATGGAGCATTGTCCTCATGGAATTTAAGACAGTCATATACAATCAATGCATTGTATGAATATAATATATAATTAAGAGTAACTTGTACAATACAGTAGATATCTACCATTTATTGAAACTTTACCCTATACCAGGTACTCTTTTATGGATTTGTATAGATTATGTAATATAAAGTACTACCAGAAACAAAACATCACACTTCAAAGTTACTATAAAAACACAGAAAGAAATACTGGTCAACAAATGATATATTATAGACTGTAGATTTAAAATTTTTTGGATATGTATAATTAACATTTCTTTTATGAAAATACTCATCAGAATGACTCCAAAGCAAATTCATATTATCTTTGGCCCCTTAAGGACCTGTGAAAGAGGATAGGGTACTGCAAATTTGCTTGAAATGAATTTAAAATATATATCACATCTCTGTGTACAATTAGAAATTTTACTCAATAAAAATATTTTTTTTCTTCCTTATTGTGATATTTGTGTTTCAAATCAGTCTTCACACAGAAATGGGCTCGTTTCCTCTTCAATCAGGCTACAACTTTGTGGCATTGAATCAGTCTATTCAGGACTTGAGATGGATTTGGGTTTCATTGTTATAATTTCCGCAGACTTCAAGTTCTTCCAGTGGTGAGCTGCTATTCCCTTTTGTGTATTATGGTGTCTGTGGAACAGAGGGTTTTTCTCAGTTGTTTCTGCTGCCATGACAGTAGCACTCCTTCCGTGCCTGAGCCACACAGAGTAGCACTCGCCTCAGTCTTGCCCAGACCCCAGCAGTAAACTAGTGTTGTTTGCTAATAGGTGCTAATCTCATAGTGGAGACAGGGGTATCTCTGTTCTCCTGGTTTAGCCTCAGTGTTAGACTCTGTGAGCCTGGGCCTCAAGGGTCTAGCTGTCTCAGCTCTCCTGCAACCATCATGGAATGATGTCTGTGTCTTCTGTGCATAATGTTTCTTGGTTGGAAGAGAATTTCAACTTATCCCTCAGTGATAGCACACTTATGCAGGATCTTAGGCCAAGAGTTTTCCTTCCCTTCTTCCAGAGATAGATGGATTTTGCTTCTGTGCATTTCCCTGAAATATTGGACCCTTGCCTAGGCCCTTGAAGAGAGAGAATTTTCAATTCCTAATCCAGAAAAATGGGTATAATTTCCACCCATATCCAAGAGGAAGGAAATATGTTGGAAAATCTGTTGAACTGATTCCAATTATGTCTACTATTACAATATATCTACTTGCATGATGAGTTCACGGTCACAATCCTGGTATGGCCCTTTTTCTTCTAGTCTTCTCTGATTTCTTCTCTCTCTCTCACTTTTGTTCTAGCTCTCACTTACTCTTGCTCAGGCTGCTTGTAATTACTTAATATATCCTTAGGACAAGGCTTCTTTTATACTTGGGAATAAGTAGGGACTGTATCCCTCCAGCTGTTCCGTTCCTTCCCTATGCGATGGCTTCATCAATTCATTTCATAGAAAGGAAGAAAAACATTTCAGCCTTAGCTTCAAGCTGAAGCCTATAGTCCACTGTTGTTTTTACAGTGAAAGCAGAGTCATCAAACCATTATCTTCTCTCAGTTGGTTTAGACACAGAAGTGAGAGTTCCCACCAAGATCTCTGTAAATCATTAGGGTTTACAGGACAACCTGGAAAATAGATGAGGATCAAGGTACACTAAGAGCTTGATTAATGGGGACAGGAAAATATCCGGTATACTTCATAGAGAAGATAGCTATGTGAGATAGAGAATGTGGTACAGATAGCTTTGATTTAGAAAAATCTATAACAACATTCCTTTTCTATATCAAATCTTTGAGTCCTAGCATGACCTTATAGGATGTTTGCATGGAGCAGTCTTTGCTCATTCTATTGGGAAATCTGGATCTGAAATCCTCCTTCATTCTCAAATAGCCATTTAAACAGTAGTACAGTTTTTATTCTCTTTAAAGCATCATACATCGAAAATCTGCAGGTATGTAATATATGGGTTTCAGTATTTCAGGGGTGCATTGATTCTAGATGCATGAACAATATATGCTCAGACTGTCCTATTATATTTTTCATGTGATAGCAAAGAGAAATGGGCATTTTAATTTCTTTTTTTAAACTGAATTAATGGATTTTTTTATTGAGGTATAATAGACATATTAGTTTCAGACATACAATATAATGATTTGATATTGCAGAATGATCACCACAATAAGTCTAGTTACCATCTGTTGCCATACATAGTTACAAAATTTTTTTCTTTTCTTATGTGAGGACTTTTAAGATTTACTCTCTTACCAACTTTCAAATATGCAATATGGTACTATTAACTGTAGTCACAATGCTGTACATTACATTCTTATGACTTATTTTATAACTGGAAGTTTGTACTTTTGACCCCCTTCACCTATTTCCCCCTCCCACCTCCCACCCCAACTCCTCTGGCAACCATCAATATTTTTTCTCTGGAAGCTTGGTGTTTTGTTTTGTTTTGTTTTTTAGAGTCCACATATAAATGAGATCATACAGTATTTGTCTTTCTCTGTCTGACTTATTTCACTTAGCACAGTGCCCTCAAGGTCCACCCATGGTGTTTCAAATGGCAAGATTTCATTCTTTTCTATGGCCGGATAGTATTCTGTTGTATGTATATACCATATATTCTTTACCCATTTATCCACTGATGGACACTTAGGTTGTTTCTGTATATTGGCTTTGTAAATAATGCTTCAGTGAATATGGGGATGCGGATATCTGTTCAAATAAGTGTTTTCATTTTCTTTGGGTAAATACCCAGAAGTGGAATCGCTAGATTGTATGGCAGTTCTATTTTTTAGTTTTTGAGGAAATTCCATACTGTTTTCCATAGTGGCTGCACCAATCTACATTCCCCACAACAGTGCATGAGGGTTCCCTTTTCTCCACACCCTCACCAATGCTTGTTATTTCTTACCTTTTTGATAATAGCCATTCTAACAGGTGTGAGATAATATCTCACTGTGGTTTTGATTTGCATCTCCCCGGGGGTTAGCGATGCTGAGCATTGTTTCATGTACCTGTTGGCCATCTGTATATCTTGTTTGGTAAAATGTCTATTGAGATCTTCTGCCTAGTTTTCAATCAGATTTTTTTTTTTTTTTTTTTGCTATTGAGTTGTATGGACATTCTAATTCCTAGAACCTCTACTTAACTTATTAAAAGAAATTACTCCACTCATTTCTTAATTAATATGATTCTGCCAAATATCCTTTTAAAACTCCCCTTTCATTTCCCTTATTAGTTTTATGGCTATTCTGAACTCCCTTATGTTTGTGTTTGACCTCATCTGCTGCTGTACTCAAATAATAATATAATTCACCATAATTGTACTCCAAAGCACAGGATACTATTTACATGCTCCCTAGAGAAGACATGCCAGGTGCCTACCTCACAATGCAAAGCTCGCAGCACCCAGACATGCCTTATCAGGATGTGCACTACACACATAAGAGCACCATTTAATGATTATATACAGTGATGCAATTGATAATATGGCAATGACCTAAACACACTTGAGTACTTCGTCAATGTTAAAAAGGTAACAAATCAATAATAATTTTAAAATAAGTATCAGAGAGTAGGACTTTTGGCTGTGACCAAATGAGGAGATCCATAAATACTCTCCCCAAAAGCAACTCTAAGGCTACACTAAGTGGACAGGAACAACTATTTCAGCATTTTGGAATTTGACCAAAGGCATAGAAAAGCCTGAGAAGTGTTTATCTTTAAAAATGTGCTGAACATCAGAGTCTAATAGGGAGCCAGATGGTGAAGCAGAACTGTGGTTTATAGAGTGGAATAGAGCAAGAACAGCAGTTTTGTGTCTTGAAGACAGTATCTAAATGACTACATATATATGTACACACATATATACCTATATACACATATTCAGCTACATAAGAATAACAGCAACTGAAAACCACAATCCACTCATGGCAATATTGATGGCAAAGTTTCCTTCCCCCAAATTATGGGGAACACATTGATCTGTGTGTTCATGTGCAGTAGGTACAGGGTTAGAGATACTATGACAGAAACTTATTAGGAAGCAAGAAGGCATCAAGAATAGCAGGAAAGACTTCCTGTAGATGATACTTGTAAAAGTCCTGAAGTGGAGAAGGTGAATGCCTGTGGTGAGATGTGTAGGATGGTGGATGGGACAAGAAAGGCTATTTCAGGTAAATAGCTGTGAGGGCAAGAGAGAGAGAGGGGGGGACAGGAGTTTTTGGCAGGCCATTCTGTCTAGCGGTGGAGGAGGAGAGTTGCAGTGAATATTAGAGGTAGTCAGGCACTTGATCAACATGGACTTTTTTTTTTTTTTTTTTTTTTTTTGCGGTACGCGGGCCTCTCCCTGCTGTGGCCTCTCACGTTGCAGAGCACAGGGCTCTGGACACGCAGGCTCAGCGACCATGGCTCACGGGCCCAGCTGCTCCACGGCATGTGGGATCCTCCCGGACCGGGGCACAAACCCGTGTCCCCTGTCTCGGCAGGCGGACTCTCAACCACTGCACCACCAGGGAAGCCCAAGATGGACTTTTAAACCTTGTCACAGAGTTAGAGCTTTTACCTATAGGTATAGAGAGCCATTATTAAAAGGTTCCTTACTGGTGAGTATGAGTTGTGTGGATTACAAATGCCAATCTGATAATAGCCTGGGTAGATTAGAATGAGAATGGGAGCAGGGAGACCTCTTCAAGAGGTTGTTATAATCAGTCAATTTGTGTCTGATGAAAGTATAGACTTAGAGTGACTGTTTTTAAGCTGTTTGGTCTCTGGCCCCATTACACTCTTTAAAATTATTGGGAGCACAAGTGCTTGTTCTTAGTTTTTCCTTCAAATTTGCCACATTAGAAATTAATACAGATATTTAAAGTTACTAATTTTAGTTTAAAATATCAGTAACAAAGCCACTACAGAAATGTATATTTATGAAACCATAACTATATTTTCCAAATTAAAAAAATCCATGAAAAGGATGGCATTATTTTACAGTTTTGTAAATGTCTTTAATGTCTGGCTTAATAGGATAGCTGGATCCTCATATCTGCTTCTGCTTTCAAAACAGTACTGTTCTGGTTGAAGTATCTTAAAAAATTCTGGTCTCACTCAGACATGGGTTAAAAAAGGAAAGAGTGCTTTAGTAATCTTTTCAGATAACTTTGGATATTCTTTTTTACTATTACACCAAACCTTAACAAGGGGTTGTTTATTAAAGTTTAGCTCCAGTGTGAAATCTGAAACTGTATCAGTAAACTTTTTATATGTTGTTGTTACATTAAAATACATCGGTCATCTTGTACTGTGAATAGCTCTTTCCCCTGTAAACATAAATGATCTTATAACACAATTAATGAGATGAGTTGTCTGGAAAATATTGGCTCACACTACATTATTCACAACTTTCAAACACTGATATATTTCATTATGCAGTACTTTATGAAATCATACTACATTATTCACAACTTTCAAACACTGATATATTTCATTATACAGTACTTTATGAAATCATACTTGTTATCACTTCTGATCTCATCAGAATAGTATTTAAGAATTTGGAAGCAGTCAAGCTAATAATGGTGAATATTAGTTTTCCAAAATTCTGATTTTCAATTGAAAGCTCAAACGTTATTATTGGCAGTAAATATTGGCAGTTGTTTTACTAGAGGTTGCAGGCTCACATCATATATTTGTAAGAGAATGACTGACAAATACCCAAGTCTGAATAACTGTAGTTTTTCTGTCATTCTATCAAGTAAACATCTTGTTTTATTAAAAAAAAATACTTAAAACTCAGACTTACAGTTATAAATAATTACTAGGGATATAATATACAACATGATAGATATAATGAACACTGCTCTATGTTGTATATGAAAGTTGTTGAGAGAGAAAACCCTAAAGAGTGCTTATCACTAGGAAAAAATTCTTTTTCTATTTAATTTTTTTAAAAATTTATTTATTTTTGGCTGTGTTGGGTCTTCGCTGCTGCACACGGGCTTTCTCTAGTTGCGGCAAGTGGGGGCTACTCTTTGTTGTGGTGTGCAGGCTTCTCATTGCAGTGGCTTCTCGTTGTGGAGCACGGGATCTAGGTGCATGGGCTTCAGTAGTTGTGGCACGTGGGCTCAGAAGTTGTGGCTCGTGGGCTCTATAGCTCAGGCTCAGTAGTTGTGGCGTGCAGGCTCAGTAGTTGTGGTGCGCAAGCTCAGTAGTTGTGGCACGCAGGCTCAGTAGTTGTGGCTCACAGACTTAGTTGCTCTGCAGCATGTGGGATCTTCTGGGACCAGTGCTCGAACCTGTGTCCCCTGCATTGGCAGGTGGATTCTTAACCACTGTGCCACCAGGGAAGCCCTCTATTTAATTTTATATTTATACAAGATGATGGATGTTCACTAAACTTATTGTAATCATCATTTCATGATGTATGTAGGTCAAATCATTGTGCTATACACCTACAGTGCTGTATTCATTTGTATCTCAATAAAACTAGAAGAAAAAAATTGTTTTAAAAGGATCTTGTCATGATCCCCTGTAAGCACCATCAAACATCCCTGTCATTTTGGTGGTATTACACTTCCCTAATAAAGGATGGACTGACCTGTTGAACTAAAAGAAAAAACAACTCATACAGTGGTTTTCTTTCAGATTTGCATTGTACTACAATATACAACACAAATGTTTTTTGTACTTCTCATTTTCTCACACAGAATCTTGAAAACAGAAGTACTCATTGTTGATTTAATTATGCAAATTTTTATAGTTTCATCAAGGACATTCTTGAGTGAAACTGGCTTTTTCTTTTTTTCTGTGAGTGCATGAAACTGAAGAATAAAATGACTCTGAGTGTACTTTGGTGCTACTGACTTGATTGTTTCTAAGCAGCCAGCAATTTTATCTACCACCATTAGTTACGAAAACCAATATGGTAGAAAAAAACAAATAACATAATTGTATTAATAAGCCTTGAATGTAAGACCTGAAACCATAAACTCCAAGAAGAAAACACAGGTGTTAAGCTCCTTGACAGTGGCCTTGACAATGATTTTTTGGATGTGACTCCAAAAGGGAAAGTAACAAAAGCAAGAATACATAAATGGGACTACAACAAACTAAAAGCTTCTGAACAGCAAAGGAAATCATTAACAAAATGAAAAGACAACCTACCAAATGGGAGAAAATATTTGCAAATCATATATCTGCTAAGGGGTTAATATCCAAAATATATAAAGATCTCATACAATTCAATAGCAAACAATCCAATTAAAAAATGGGCTGGGTAGTGGAATAGACGTTTTTCCAGAGAAGATATACAGATGGTCAATAGGTATATGAAAAGATACTCAACATCACTAATCAGGGGAATGCAAATTAAAACCACAGTGATATATCTCCTCACATCTGTTAGAATCACTATTATCAAAAGAACAAGAAATAACAAGTGTTGGTGAGGATGTGGAAAAAAAGGGAACCGTTGTGTATTATTGGTGGGAATGTAAATTGGTGCAGCCACTATGGAAAACAGTGTGGAGGTTCCTCATAAAACTAAAAATAGAACTACCATATGATCCAGGAATTCTTCTTCTAGGTATTTATCCAAAGAAAGCTAAAATGCTAATTTGAAAAGATATATATGCATCTCTGTGTTCATTGCATCATTATTTACAATAGCCCAGATATGGAAACAACTTACATGCCAATCAATGGATGAATGGATACAGAAGACATGATATATATATATATATATATATATATATGTATGTATGTATGTCACAGTGGAATACTATTCAGCCATAGAAAAATGGTGTTGCCATTTGCAACACCACTAATGGACCTTGAGGGCATTATGCTAAGTGAAATAAGTCAGACAGAGAAAGACAAATATATCATCTCACTTATCTGTAGAATCTAACAGCAGCAAAAACAAAAACTAAGCTCATAGGCACAGAGAACAGATTGATGTTTGCCAGACATGGCAGGGTGGTAGACAAAATGGGTAAAGGGGGTCAAAGGTACACACTTCCAGTTACAAAAGAAATAATTCATGGGGGTGTAATGTACAGCATGGTCACTATAGTTAATAATGCTGTATTGCATATTTGAAACTTGCTAAGAATAAATTTTAAATGCCCTTATTACAAGAGAATAAATTTGTAACGATGTATGAGGACAGATCTTAAGTAAATTTACTGTGGTGATCATTTCACAGTGTATACAAATATTGAATCATGATGTTGTATACCTAAAACTAACATTATGCTATGCTATATGTCCATTATATTTCAAGAACATAAAAATTATTTTGGCCTCTAGACTCCCTGCAAGGGTTTCAGGGATTCTCAGGAGACCACAGACCACACTTAGAGACCACTGACTTAAGGAAGTGGGGAAGAGAACCAGGAGAGAATGGATGTAAGAGATTTGGTTAAATAAAATTTATAAAACTGTCTTATGTTTTCTCTCAAAATGCCTATGTGCCTGTAATTGAATGAAATAATTTAGTGTTTTATTGTGTGCTGCTTTGTATTCTTTTCAAATAGCTTCTCTATATCATTTTTCTAAATAATCTACTTGTTAAAGCTTTGTGAAACCTTCTTTTTCTGTCTCCTGTAATATTGACCATGTAATAATTAAACACACAATAAATAAGACTTGATTAGTTGGTAGCTCTTGGAACAGACTGAAAAAAAGTAGCTTCATATTCTTATGTAACCTACCACTACTATATTAAGCAAAACTCATATTGTTTCTTAATTACTCTGAAACTGAGAAGAACTTTCAGCTTCAAGTATTAAAATTAAAGCTATTGGCATACTAAGTACTTTTCCATTTAATTATAATGAAATATCACAGAACAAATGGCATGATTTACCATTTTGCCAACTAAAACCTGGAAGAATAATCTCGTCCTGACCTTTTTACATATCACTTTAAACATTTCTCTTGGTTTGTTGGCTTCTTAGGGTTATAAGGTTTGCATATTATTTTCAACCAGGTCTGAAGATGGTAAGAACGTAAAAGAAGACACATTTATCGATAGGCAGAGGGCATTGTTCTACCACTAAATATTAAAAAGAAGAAAAGGCCACTTATCTTCATTCTAGGTATAGTTTTGTTATAATTTAAGTCTATGACCCTGGACACGTTAGTTAGTTGCTATGTAGTTTAATTGACTCATCTATAAAATAGAGGTTAAACGCGATGATTTGTCAACTTCTTTTTTCTTTATTTTTTAACCAAGCTACAATCATTAATCTATGACCATGGTGACCAATATAATTATTATGTATTGAATAACAGTCTCTGGTCTATTAAAAAGAGGATTAATGAATCATTTGGTTACCATAGTAATGGTGTGGTGATCTTTTATCTCTTCCTGACAGATTTTTAATATGTGCAGTTCAATATCACATGTGATAATTAGATATATCTAGTCTTATCTTTTTTATCAAATGTAAATATTCAGATTAATTTCTTCAGTCCCATTTGAAAATGATGGTTTAATTTCTACACTCATCTCAATTGCATTATTAATTTTTCTGTCTAAATCCACAATTGACCTTGTAAAGGAAGAAACTAAGTTTACTGAGCCAATATACAATATTTTAGAATCACAGAATTTTCTCCAAACTTAGTTCTTTGATTCCTAACTGTTCCTAATTTTATTGATACTTTTTGCGAAGACAGGCTCTTTCTTTCTGCTGTGGTTGCTGAAGGAATAAGACACAGGCCTACATCTGTATATCAGACCTCTTTTTTCACAAGGCAAGTCAGCCTGTAGTCTCTGATGGGAAGAAACAAAAACCAAACAAACAAAAAGAGTAAAATAGCTTGGTCATAACTTCTCACTTAAAATGAAAAGTAAAATTTCCTTTTCTTTAAGCCACTTTCAAGCAGGGCATCTTATTATTTTGCATCTGAAAATTCCATTCCAGTATATATAATACATGTAACTCTCTGCTATATTTACCTTCATATTTCTTTACTTGTGGATTATCGGAAAGGGATTAGTTGTTTTTTGCTGCTGTTAAAATTTTCCCAATGTCCCTATGAACTGAGGATATCCACAAAATATTAATATGTATATAACAGATCATAGAGAATCACTGAGGATCTCTCAAATAACTCGTTTAGCTAAGAATACAACCAGAAGAAATCTACTAGTTTATTCTTAGTTTATGGTAAAAACATAGTTTGTTAGAGGATTTTAGTTGTATGTTATCTGATTCATTTAACATTCAGTTTCAAGGAGTATTCTATATCCAATTATTTTTTAGCTCTTTATTTTTATAGATCACACACTAAACGAAATACTACTAAAAAATCTGTGGATACAGTATAAATGGTAAGGAATCAGTATGCTTACAAAAATCTCAGGAGAATTTAATCTGGCCGTTTTTCCTGCCTTAAAAAAATAATTTTTGATTACAATGCTGTTTATATATGTTAATTGTATCAAAACTTCTAGCTATGTAGAACCTTTCTTTAACATTGACCTTGAAGCAGTTTTTCTGGTTTCTGCCAAGAGATTTACCCATACTTTAAATGTTGTAGTTTCCTCAGTCTCAAAGAAAATGTATCCTCTGAAACTTCCATTATGGTATTCCCCTTGAGATGGAGCAATATTTTCCAAAAGAGTAATTGAAGTTGTAGTTATATGTTGATACCGAATAGCCTGAGGCTTAAAATTCAGTGCTAGACAAATTCTTATTATCTGCACTCTTCAAAAAGGGGTATGATGGCCAAAAACTCATCATGTGTCTCATTTCAGGAAGATGAAGGAGGGAAAAATGAGGAAGTACAGCTCCTTGACTGTGCTTTCACTTAGATGATGAAACAGAAGTTAAAGCCTTTGCATCATATCAATAGGCTTAAAATTTTTTGAAGGTGAGAAAATGATTCATCAAGAAAGTGTACATATCTCTAAAACAAAAAATTGGCTAATAATCATGTGAAAGTATGTGATACCATGATACTTTTCTTCACTTAGACAAGTGCTTCTCAAAGTGTGGTTCTCAGGTGGGCTACACCAGAATCACCTGAGGTGGTTTTTAAAATTACTATTTCTTGGGCTTTTTTCAAACTGTTGAACCAGGTTACTTGGGTTGGAACTGAGAGCTCTTAAATTTTAATAGGAACCTCTAGGGAATTCAATAAATGTTGAAACTTGAAAACTGCTGACTGAGAACTTGGAGATGACTGGGTCCCAATTATATTTATATCATGATGTGAGCTAAATTTTGCCCTTCTTTACAGTGAAATTTTATACAGCTCACTCTTGAGTATACGGATTCTATAAAACTTCCTCTGCACACCAAACTTGGACTTTTGTACATCAGCTAATGAAATATATTAAAAGCTATCGTATGGTGGAATTACCTTCCAGCCAACAGTTTTGCTTCAGCAGAATCAGTTTGTCTGTCTTCACAGCATTGCTGGTGTACTTAATGGAATATTATTGCCTTCATTTCATGTGAAGTAAAAAGAATGTAAAAAACAAGATTAAAAGTAATGTTTCTCAGGCTTCCCTGGTGGCGAGTGGTTGAGAGTCCGCCTGCCAGTGCAGGGGACATGGGTTCGTGCCCCGGTCCAGGAGGATCCCACATGCCGCGGAGCGGCTGGGCCCGTGAGCCATGGCCGCTGAGCCTGCGCGTCCAGAGCCTGTGCTCCGCAACGGGAGAGGCCACAACAGTGAGAGGCCCGCGTACCGCAAAAAAAAAAAAAAAAAAAAAAAAAAAGTAATGTTTCTCATTGAGAACTAATGCACATGAGAACAAAGAGATTATTTCAGCTACATCAAATAATTTTATATTATTCCAACATAAATTATTTTAAAGTTGTAGAAAATAAACAAATAAAATGAAGTAGATATATGACATGTTAGAAATACATTTTTTAAAACGGTGTCTATAAAGCATAATGTAGTTAGGGATTTTAAAAAACATTTTTTCTCTTTGGGATTGGAATCTATCCATCTATCTATGCATGTTTGTCATTCTAATTCCATATCTTTGCTAGGAATTTACTGTGTATGAAATTAGGAGATTGCCTCTGTACTTAATATTGGAGTTTTCATTCATTCAACAGATGTTTACTGAACACCTACTATGTTGCAGACAGTGTACTAGAAGCAATATATATTATAGTAACAAACCAGAAAGAATAAAGCCCAAGTTCTCACAAGACTTTGACTCTAGTGGAGGAGGAGAGACAGTAAACAAATAATTAGTGAAAATCTATCCAGTAATGATAAATGCTATGAAGAAAAATAAAGCAGAGTAGCATGTTGTATAGCGTGGTCAGGGAAAACCTCTCTTTGCATTTGCTTAGGGACCTGAAAGAAGTGAAGGAGTAATCCATGTATCTGTTGGAAGAAGTGCATTCTGGGCACTCAGAATGAGTGCAGAGACTTGAGGCAGAGGCTTGCACAGCATGACTGAGAGACAGAAGGGAGGCCAGTGTGGCTAGTGTAGGGTAGGGGGGTTGTCTACAAGGAGCTGAGATCAGAAGAGTAGCAGGGGACTAGATCACGTAAATCCTAGTAGACTATTGAGAAGACCTGGGATTTCTTCTACGTGAAATGGGAAGCCACTGGTGAGTTTGGAGAAGAATGATACTATCTGTTCAATGTTTTATAGAGATTTATAGATCTGATTTCTGTGTAGAGAGTGTGCCACAGAAGAGCAAGAGTGGAATTAGGGGTATCATTACAAGGCTTTTAAAATAGTCTAAGGTAAAGGTAATGGTGTCTTGGACTAGGGTGGGTGCATTAGAAGGAGGGGGAAATGGCTGGCTTCTGGTTATATTTTTACAATGTGATTTGCTGTTAAATAAGATGTGAATTTGAAAGAAAGAAAAAAAATGACTCAATTTTTTTTTTTTTCTGAAAGATTGGAGTTGTCATTTACTGAAATGAGAAAGTCAGTGAGAGGAGCATTTGACGTGAGCGAGGGGAATGTGGGATAAACTTTCATTTGGAATTTGGGAGGATCTATTGGTCATATAAGGAGAGATACTGAATAGGCTGCTTGCGATATGGGACTGGAGTTCAGGGAAGAGGTCAGAGTTCAAGATAGAAACTTGGGGTCATCAAATATAGGTAATATTTAAAGTCAAAGAAACAGATGCGATCACCTATGGAGGACACGTGGACGGAGAAGATATCCAAGAACTGAGCCCCAGGCCCCTTCAGTGTTGACAGATAAAGGAGATGAAATCAGTAACAGAAACCCCGGAGAAAGAGTGTGACAGGAGCAGAGCGAGGAAAGGAAGGCATCTCAGCAGACAGCTGTACATGGTTGATAAGAGAGAAGTGAAAGATGATGCTGAGGTTTGTCAGTAATTAAAAAGCTGGTCATGGGCTTCCCTGGTGGTGCAGTGGTTGAGAGTCCGCCTGCCGATTCAGGGGACACGGGTTCGTGCCCCGGTCCGGGAAGATCCCACATGCCGCGGAGCAGCTGGGACCGTGAGCCATGGCTGCTGAGCCTGCACGTCCGGAGCCTGTGCCCCGCAATGGGAGAGGCCACAACAGTGAGAGGCCAGCGTACCGCAAAAAAAAAAAAAAAAAAAAAAAAGCTGGTCATGACATTATCTAAAGCTGCATTAAAAGAAGATGATTTTGTAGGACATTCCTGAAAAATAAAATATAAATACTATCTATCACTACCTTGAGGCTCACAAGCCAATGTAATCTAATAAATAGGCGCTGTTTATATAAAACAAATAATTGGAAACTCAAGTATCAAGACAGTATCTGATCTGTGATGTAATTCATGATAGTTTTTAGTTGTAATTTATGGGGCAGCAAATAATAAATAGCATATTAGTTAATACATCAAGTTAATTTTTTTTTTCCATTTTGAAGAATCTAGTACTCTTGTCTTCCATCTCATTTGTCCAGCCTTCTCATTTTTGGATACTGGTATATATACAAACGCAAATATGATTATTATTCTTTTTCCATTCCAAGTTGGGATGTTTCTGTATGTTGTTACAGATAGTAGCTGAAATGAAGTAACTATTAATACTTTAATATATGGGTTATTTAAAGGATAAAAAATAATGCATTAAAGTTTTAATTTATGTTTTGAAATTTTAATGATATTATTAATAACAGAAACTGGAGAATTTTATTGACAACGAGCTTTTATGCTTGGAGGTCTCCTATGAGATTGTCCCTGGTCCCTAGGGGTAGTAGGTAGGTTCAGTTACTCCCCAATACATAATGTTACCATTCTGAGGAGGGTAAATTTAGGTTATGAAGTCCCTGGAAAGAGATGCCATGTTCCTCTGAGATTTCTGCTCATAGTACACAGAGCAACAGGGATTTTCACTTTTTTCTTTTAGCAAATATAAAAATGTGCTTGTATGCCTTCATAAAATTTCCAAGTTTAATAAGAATTTCATTTAGAATGGTCAGACTTTTTTGCTTTCTTCAGCGGAATGAGAACTCTTGCTAATAATACCAAAATTAGAATTCCCAAATCCCTCTTTGCTAGAGATGGCGTCTCTGTGAACACATGCATCTTAGAGTTGTCTAGCATGAGACATTTACAACAAAGCGAGCTCTCTGATGTATTCTGGATCAGTGTCTTAATTGAACCTTGGGAAAACAGTATAATTAAGGAGCCCTTTAATATGTAGGCTTTTCTTTCTTATCTATTTGTTCTTAGTCCCAACACACAGTATATACTCAATAAATTCAATTGGATCACATGGAATTTTATGTTGACAAAGTAAGAATGTGATAATTAAGAATGCTTCCTGAAAAATCTTAGAACTATGAAAATATACAGTGTTGTTATTATAGTAGTAGGTAAAAAATGTGTTTTATATAACATTTGTTATACTTTCGTGTTATTGGACATTTTCTTTACTTTTTTGGAATAAATACATCATTATACCATACCACAATAGAGATATCTTTTTTACGGGAAATACATGCTATAGTTTGATATTTTCATTTGCTTAAATGAAACTTATTTCTACCTTACGCCTCAGGATTTACATTTAAAGCTAAACCAGCCATTTCAACGTGAGGAATATAAAATTATAATGTAATATTAAGACCATTTACCTGGACATAACTGGTTCATAACTTTTAATATGGCTTTTGGTGCAATAATTTCCCCATTATATTTCTAAGAATCCTGTTTCACCAAGCGGAATTTTTCTATTCCATAGGGTAGGTGATAAAATCAGTGAAATCAGTGACCTTATCATTTAAGAAACTGTGGGACAACATCCCTGATAACATGGGTAATAACAAAATATTATCTATAATTATTAGATAGGATTCACATTATTTCACTTCAAAAATCAGTTCTAAACAGATATTCCATTATTTGCTTTGCTTTTAAAGGATTAACACAGGTTTATAGTGTCAGTTTTATATATTCAAGTATCAAGTATTTTATATATTCAAGTATCTTCTTTCCCCATATACCTTCTCCATACGTTAGACAATGAATTAAGGAAATATATCCCCATGTATACTCTCATGTTGTTTATTCTTTCCAGATATAAATTTATATTGCTAGGGAAGAAGGGAGAATATATTTGTTCTTACTAGGGATAAAAAGGTGATGGTATACACACATTGCCCCAGGCTGGAGTAGAGTCCAGTAAGTCCTCAGCCCAGGAAGTGAAGGAATATGAATATATGACTGGTACTTAGCAGCTCCATGGTATATCTTCCTTTGGTGGAAAGTTACTGAAGCCCTAAATTTGCCTCAAAAGAGAGGAAAAGCATTCCTAAACTATTTCTGGTTCTCCCTTTCCCTCATACACCCATGTACATTTTCCTTTATTATGTTCGGTTAATTTTTAAGGATGACCTGCTAAAGCCACTAAAATATGCAGGGGTATTAAAAGATAGAGATTCCAATAAATAATTATAATGACTGCTATCAGTGTAAATGTTTCCTCCTCACCTTAAATTATGACAATATAAGGGGAATCAGGTAGCAAACCTGGAGAAATAAATATTTAAAGAATAATAAAATTGTCTCCGAAGCTTAAAGCAGTACTTTCAAAGCTTCATTTTTTAGCTTTAAAAATCTTTGTAGATAGGAAATCCTTGTGGAAATTCAATATGTGTCACACTGTGGGGCACATGCGGCAGCCCACCTGACACATGTCTTCCCTGATAAGGCTTCTTAGTGTGTCTAAGGAACTCAAGGACTCTGCTACACATTTTGAAGAGCAATGGCTTATAACTTTAATTTTTCAATAAATACTAGTTTTAGATGGTGACAATGATGATTAAATCTTCCTAACACAAGTAACTGTGTTTAGTTAACTTCAACAAATGTTATTGAGTCCCTACTGTGTGTCATAAACATTGCTAAGGGCATAAGAGAATTCCTCGATCCTTTTAGTTTTATGGTATTTCTTCAAAAGTATTACATTTTGTGGCATTTTCCTGCTATAGAAGCTTTTAAGTATACTTCTTGGTTTCTTCCTTGAGAATTGTTGAGCTGCTTCTTGTGTTATTTTTCTTACAATTTTTGTGTAGGTTATAAATGAAATTAGAATTGTCTGAGTCAGCTCTGGCTGATGTAACAAATTACCATAGACTGTGTTGCTTACACAAAAATATTTCTCAGGCTAGAATTCCAAGATCAGGCAGCCACCTTGGTGGGATTCTTGATGAGTGCCTTCCTTCTGGTTTACAGTCGGCTATTTTCTTGCTGTGTCTTCACATGGTGGAAAGAGGACTAGCTAGCTCTCTGGCCACTTCTTTATAGGGGTACCGATCTCATTATGAAGGCTTCACCCTTATGACCTAATTACCTCCAAAGGCCCTGCTTCCAAATACCATCACTTTGGGATTAGGGTTTTAACATAGGAATTGTGGGAGGACTCAAGCCTTCCATCCACTGCAATAATAAAATATTTTGTGTACTTTGAATAATTTGATAAACTGGGTGCAGACAGAAGGAGAAGAAAAGGCATACAGAATATTAATGTGTGAAAAAATTCCCCAAAGTTATATATATATGGAAACAAAATATAATCTCTTTAATAGCCTTTCTGTTAATCAATGGTGTGAACTCTGGCAAAAGAAGTTTCAAGTTACAGCTATAAAATGTACTTGCAATCTTTAAGCCCATCCTCTTCCTAGTGTCAATGAAAAAATTAAGTAGTCAAGGAAATCTTCCTCTTTGGTCAATTAGGTTAGTTGCTCCAAAAAAAGGCCTTTTTCTTTATGGTTGAGCTAAGTCTTGTGGGATGGGAGAGCGTTATCTGGGACGAAGGTAAAGTAGTGAGATAGACACTCCATGGAGAGAAAATAGCGTGGAAAGTTGCCACAAGCCCGTTGGCTTCTTTGAAATTTTGATGTTTGTGTAAATGAGCTTTGCAAACCTCTTTCATTCTAGCTCTTGTTAGTATTCCTTCAGCCTGGTGTCTGGATACATGACATTGCATAGATTTGGAAAAATAAAAACAAGTATTTCTTAAAATATGAGAATCTAAAATATAAAACCTGAAAATCCCCCCCATGCTTTAAGAGAGCTTTGCTCTATTGGCATATACCTAATTTACATGGGCTTCAAAAAATAGGTTTTTCTCTCTTTAAATCAGATGTGTAAAAGGAATAATCTTGGTCAAGTTTTTATTGTGAGTATATTTGTGAAACATGATACTTTTTACTTTGCTTATACTTTTCTCTTTAGAGGATTTTGTTGATAGCCACTCAATGTGCTATTACTGGACTAGGCCCTGTTAACAGTAACCAAAAGCCTCTGGACCGCCTGTCTTACTAATCTGTTCTGGTCGAGGAAATGGTTACCTCTTGTTACTTCTTCCCATATTTAGAGTTACACTATTAAAATCCTTGATATTATAGGACTATATATTTGGCCAGTCATTACAAATCACATAATCATCATTAATTTTATCTGAGGCTCAGTCACAAATTTGGTAATGTAAGAAACAATCTTGTAAAATAGCCAGAATATAATTAATAAAACTAGTCATATTAATAAGGTCATGAGTAAGTGTTTAAGCTAAGAACTTCCATTAGGTGTGGCCCAGTGTCTCGCCAGGTTATCTGACCCAGTCTGTTCTGCACTGATCGCTATCTTTAAGGGAAATGATATGTTGGAAAGCTCAACGAAGATGTCTGAACGTACAAGGTGAGTGGTGGATTGAGAAAAGAATGTTATTTTCTAAGTAATTATATAGCTGGCACCAGAAGAAGAAAAATTAATCTTTATGGTTGAGCAGGTACCTCTGCCATGGGGGAGGTCTGGTTAACACATAATACAGATGCACAATGCACACGAGAGGGGAGGGAGGAGGCCCAAACAGGCAGAAAAAAATTTTTATGTTTAAATTTGCCTTGTCTGGGCTTAAAACAGGAAGTTATTTCATCACTAGAAATTCAGTAGGCAGACCCATCTACCCAGTTGCCTTTATCCTGAACCATAAAACCCTAAATTACTGGTTTCTATCAACTTCTCTTTCCTCTTCTCATTCCTCTCTCCCCTTTGCCCATTCCAGCCCCACTGGCCTTTCTTCTGTCCTTCAAAAGTGTCACATTCATCCCTGCCTCACAGCCCTTTCACTTGCTTTTTTCTCCCTCTGAAATGCAATTTCTCCTGATCTCTGCAGGTCTTATCTAGTCATTCACATCTCAGTTAAAAAGACAATTTCTGACTATGTTACTGAGCCTCTAAAATATGTATTCCAGAACTGGAGTTGCATCCTACAAACAAAACTAACATTTTAATTTTGATTGAAAATTGAGCATACAAGTGTGGATTGCTTGAATTTGAACTAAAGCCACTAGATGGTGCTCTATATTGTAAATATCAGAGAAATGTCTGGCTCTAAACGAGCAAAAGTCTTGAACCTTCTGTTACTAAAACAGCCTGCTTAGCTTGGCCTGGTTGCTTTTCCTTGTGCTCATTTTTTTTCCCTCTCTCCTTCCTCTTTCTATATAATTGGCTTTCCTGCTCTGTGCACATGGGTTTACATTATGTCTATTAGGGGGAAAAGTGGGGGGAAAAAAAAAACGAAATGTGCTGTATACCATTTTGGAGTATCCACTATGTGCTAGTTACTCTGAGGAGAATACAAAAGAAGTTTTGGCCATGGTCTGAAGTAACTTACACAGTAGTTGAAGGCCACAGTAGTCAGAAAAGCTTCATAAATGAATATGAAGGTATAATGCGTATTTGAAAAGGGAAAGTCTGAAGAAGAGAATCAAGCGAAGAACTGATAGTTACTGACACCCAGACATGTGCAGACCTAAAGTGTCTTTGTTCAGCTGAGAGCTTCAGATGCTCACATAGGAAGTGTACTGTGTGCACTTGGAGATTCATGTTCCCTCCCAAGTACTTGGAGATGAGGCATGGCCTTAAGAGTTACAGTAATAAAATTTTTATAAGCATAAAGGTTTAGATTGACTTTCAATAGAAGTTCTTTGAAATTTTGATATCAAAATAGCAAAAGAATAATTATGGCATATATTCATGTGAAAAAATGATATAACCCATTTTTATTAATGTATTTTCTGAGGACACACTATATCAGAATCAGCTGTGGTGTTTGTGAAACTTCATCTTCTTGGGCTACACTCAAAGCCTACCAAAATAGCATCTCTTGGGTGGTGGTTCTAAACCTTTTCTTTTTTTTTCCTTTTTTTTTTTTTTTGTGGTATGCGGGCCTCTGACTGTTGTGGCCTCGCCCGTTGCGGAGCACAGGCTCTGGACACGAAGGATCAACGGCCATGGCTCACGGGCCCAGCCGCTCCGTGGCATGTGGGATCCTCCTGGAACAGGGCACGAACCCGTGTCCCCTGCATCGGCAGGCGGACTGTCAACCACTGAGCCACCAGGAAAGCCCTAAACCTTTTCTTTTTCAACAAGGTCCTTAGAAGAGACTGAGGGACATCATAAATTGAGAATACCTGCTATTAGCTACAAAAGGGCATTAATAATTTGAATAAGTAATGTGTAATGTATAGAAGAAGTACCTGAAAGCAGGATATTCAGTCTGTTTCTAAAAAGAAGATAGAGCCTTGAAAATCCAGCCTTTGAGAGAAAGGACTTATGGCTTATTTGTTTCTATATGTCAGTAAATTTTTAAAAAGTGGCATTTGATTAAATTTCCCTCTTCTGCTATTTGGGTCAAATCAACATTGTGTTCTGTTCAGGATACCATTTAACAGATATTTAAGTGAATGAATGAAGGAGGAGAAATGTATTGGGTGGAATTTATAACAAGTAAAAAGGAAGGGGACCTCATGGAAAGCCATTAGAATAGCTACCTTCTTGTTTCAGCTCATACGTCATATTCTCAGATACTAACTTCCTTTGACTATCTTAATTAGCACCCTCCAGCTTTCTCTCATGTATCTGTTTATTTTATTATAACACTTACCACATTATGAATTTATTGCGTTCTCTGTGTTTGTTCATTGTGTATCTCTACACATTAGTTTGGGCCTTCTGGTGGAAACCCTATTTCTTTTTTTTTTCCTTATTTATCATTGTATCACGAGAGCCTACAGAGTGGCATCCAATTTTTGAATGAAGGAAAAAGACGTTCTTAACTAGTTTATAAATAGATCACATAATTTCATTCGAGGGACAGGAAAGGCCCAAAATATCTCTTTTCTCTCTACTACTGATACAAAAGTTTTCAATATTGGAACTTCATTACACAGCTGTTGGGTTGGAAATGCTTAACCTGTTAATAACATAAACTGTTAATACATAATGTGCATTTTGAGTTCCTTTTAAAAATGGTCTCTAGTGGACACAATATTTGATTGCATGTAGAGGGGATAGAGAGAGGAAGAATTAAAGAGTATAGAACACTCCATGGAAGAACTAATCAGAATAGGAGTCAGCTCCCTGAGCATATGAAATGGGGAGAGGGCAACAGAATGGAGAGACGTGTACTGTGTCTTACACTTTCTGATATGTGCAGCTCTCAGACAAGGCCTTCAACAAATGTTTCCAGCAAGGTACCAATTACTGTTCTAACAAATACGTATTTATCTCAAACTTCTTTCAAGACATTCTACGAGATACTTTTACAGATTCACATGGAGAAGATTTCCCTGTCCTATTGGAAGCTGTAGTCTAGTAAATTGAAAAAAAATGTATAGAAGTATTAATCGAGTTTTCCCTAGACTCTAACCTGATTTTTTTGTCACGCTCAAAATAGAACTCACCTTGGAGTCACCAGTAATGGTGCCCTGCATTATAAATACCTAGGAGAGTTAAAAAAAAAAAAAAAAGACAAAGTTTCTAGTTCTATCTAGTTTTATAATGGTGTGATACTGTACTTACCAATTTGTATGTAATTGGCTATTAAAAAACTAAGTGTTTTAATAAATAAGTGAAGTTTCTGGAGAAATATGATCATATAGTAAGGGAGATATAATTGACAAAATATTTGGAAAAGTGCAATTCTTTGGAAAAGTGCTATTTCTACCTGCTATTGAAGACAATTGAAAATGTTCTTGAATAGGCAGATTTATGACTATATGTTTCTTAAATCTTGATGGAATTTGTGGCTTGAACTCTTTCCTCAGGAGAGAGATTTTCTAAATTATTCCATAAGGCCAGCATTACCCTGATACCAAAACCGGTCATAGATATTATAAGAAAACTATAGATTAATATCTCCCATGAACATAGATGAAAAAATTCTAATCAAATTTTAGCAAATCAAATCTAACAAAAGATAAAAAGAATAATATATGGTGGCCAATGGAATTATTCTGGGAAAGCAAGATTGACTTAACACTTGAAAAACTGTTCAATGTAACTTACTATGTCAACAAACTAAAGAAAAATCAGATGATAACTCGGTAGAATCAGAAAAAGCACTTGACCAAATACCACATTCATTCTTCATAAAAATTGTCAGCAAACTAGGAATAAAAGGAAGCTTGTCCATCTTGATAAAGAATGTCTACAAAAATCCTACAATTAACATCTCACTGATTGGTAAAAGACGGAATACTTTCTTTCTAAGATCAGAAAAGTCAAAGATGTCTGACTGCACCACTTATTTTAAACATTATATTGGAGGTTTTATCCAGTGCAATAAAGCAAGAAAAAAAAGCCATACAGACTAGAAAGTAAGATGCAGAATTGTCTTATTTTTCTGTTTTCTTTTTCACACAATCATCTATGTAGAAAATCCAATGGAATCTTAAAAGCAAACAAAAAGTCAAACGAAAAATTCTAAAACTGCTCAGTGAGTTTAGCAATTTTTCAAATATACAAAAATCAAATGTATTTCTATATACTACCAAGAAACAATGAGAAACTGAAACTTTAAGGTACCATCTCAAATAGCATCAAGAAATAAAATACTTAGAGATAAATCTACAAAAAAAAAAAGAGTAACATCTGTATCCTGAGTACTATGAAACTATGCTGAAAGAAATTAAAGGTGACCTAAATAAATGGAATGATATACCATTTTCATGGGTCAGAAGGCTTCCAGCAAATTTTTGGAGAGCTAATGGAACAATATGACTACTGTTAATAATACTGTATTGTAAACTTCATTTTAAAATAAATTTTTATTTTAGAATAGTTTTAGAATGATACAAAACTTGAGCAGATAATATAGAGTTCCCATACACCCTACACTTAAATTTCCCTCTTGTTAACAAGTTATATTAGCATATATGTCAGACCTAATGAACCAATACTGATACATTTTTATTAACTAAAATCCATACATTATTCAGGTTTCCTTAGTTTTTACCTAGTAACCATTAAAATTTTTTTTTTTGCGGTATGTGGGCCTCTCACTGTTATGGCCTCTCCCGTTGCGGAGCACAGGCTCCGGACGTGCAGGCTCAGTGGCTATGGCTCACGGGCCTAGCTGCTCCACGGTATGTGGGATCTTCCCGGACTGGGCACGAACCCGTGTCCCCTGCATCGGCAGGCGGACTCTCAACCACTGCACCACCAGGGAAGCCCTTAAATATATTTTTAATGAGAGTTCCATCTAGGATGTCACATTACCTTTAGTAGTTATTTCTCTTTAGGCTCCTCTAGGCTGTTACAGCTCTCAGACTTTCCTTGTTTTTGATGGTACTGGCAGTTTTGAGGAACACTGATGAGGTATTTTAGAATGGCCTTCATTTGGGATTCATTGATGTTTTGCTGTGATTAGACTGAGATTATGGGTTTTTATGAGGACAATCATAGAGGTAAAGTACCATTTTCGTCACATCATAGAAAGGGTATATACTATCAACATGCTTTATCATTGTTGATGTTTTCATTGATCTCTTGGCTGAGATAATGTATGTCAGATTTCTTCAGTTTAAATTTACTCAGTTCCATCTCCTTCCTTAGTGTTTAATCTCTGAAAGGAAGTCACCATGTGCAGCCTACACTTAGGGAATAAGGAGTTATGTTCTACTTCCTAGAGGGGTGAGTATCTACACAAATTATTTTGAATTCTCTGCAAAGGTCTATTCTCTCCACTTGTGTGTTCAATCATTTGTATAAGTTTGGACCCATGTATATTCTATACTTTGAATTATAATCTAATACTACTTTATTATTTTTGTTGCTCAAATTGTCTTGACTTTGGTTACTGGGAGCTCTTTAATTTAGTTATTGTCTCCTTTGACATACTCCCATTATTGCTGTATTGCTTTTTAAGCACTTCCATTTTTTAGCACCTTCCATAGAGATGTTTAGGCTTTATCTTATATATACTGTGTCCCAATACTGGACTGAGCCATTTCTCCAAAGAACCCTGGTTCTTTTCATTGGAAAATGATATTAGAAACCAAGATCTGGGTACTAGATGTGCTTAGTGCTACTTGGGTATCATTGCTTCTATGCTTCTCAGCTCATAGAGCAAGGAAATATGTGTGTATACTAACCCATGTATATGTAACATATGATAAATACTTCCAAAGGTATCCATCTGTATCTATACTAAGCCAAACATGAGATCATACCGATGTTTTCAACTACCAATATCATAAAGACCGTTCTTTCCTTTCACCCTTGCTTATCTGTAGCCTCCTATGACAGTGATAAACCTGGCTATCACTGTCTACCATGCATTAATTTTCAATTCATATACATTTATAGAAGTCTCAGAATTCTTAAACCATAACCTTGAGAAAACAGCTTTACAAACTAGAGGACATTGCTTTTGTACAGCTCTTTTGCCTTTGGTCTTGTAGTCACTGATGTTTCTTAGGTCAGCACCTTTTCCCCCATCCCTTTAGTGAGAGTATTTCATAGCCTTATAATATTGTTAGATTGTTTTGTCACAGTCTGAATTTTACCCTGAGATCCTCTATCTTCCTACATGTTTTGTAAAATTTGCATAATTAAGGTTCATTTATTTGTGCAAATTCTATGGTTTGACGTACACATGGTACCATGTATCCTTCATTACAGTATCATATAGAATAATTTTGCCACCCCTAAAACATCCTCTTTTGTCTATTCATCCTCCGCCTTCCCAAATCTCTTGGTAAAAACACTGAATCTATTTACCACCACTATAGTTTTAACTTTTCCAGAATGTCATAAAAATGGAATTATATGATATATACCATTCTTTTACTTAGCAATATGCATTTAAGATTCACCTATGTTTCTGTATGGCTTGATAGTTCATTAATTTTATTATTAAACAATATTCCATTGTTTCTTTATTCATTCACCCATTGAAGGACATTTTGTTCCCAATTTTTGGTGATTATGAATAAAGTTGTATATATCTTTACAATGCTATTTTTCTGTGGACTTACATTTTCAAAAAAAGATGGATCAATATCTGAAAGCACAGTGGCTGGATTATATGTTACGATTATGTTTATCTTTGTAAGAAACTGCCAAACTTCCAGAGTGGCTGTGTCATTTTTCTGTTCCCACCAGCAATGAATGAGAGTTCCTGTTGCTCCATATGCTCTTCAGCACCTGCTGTTGTCAGGTTTTTTTTGTTTTTTTTTGGTGTGTTTTTTGGCTTTTAGCCACCCTAATAGGTATGTAGTGGTATCTAATAGTGTCTTTAAATTGAAATTTCCTAATGAGAAAGGATGGTAAGCATCTTTTCATATACTTATTTGCCATCTATATATCTTCTTTGGTGAAGTGTCTGTTCAGATCTGTTGCACATTTTTTAGTTAGGTATTTTGTTTTCTTATTTTAGAGTTTCAATAGTTCTTTGTATATTTTGGATACAAATCATTCCTCTGACATGTGATTTCCAAACATTTTCTCTCAGTCTGTGACTTGTCTTTTTATTCTCTTAACACTGTCCTTTATATAGCACTTAATTTTTTTTTCATGATGTTCAGCTTATCAATTTTTTCTTTCATGGATCAAGATCTGGCTGGGAGTCAAATTATGTTTAATATTTGTTTAGTTATAGGTACTAGAGTCTTCAAATTGCTCTAATGTCCTTGTTTTTGTCTCCCACTTTGGCTTTGGGACTCTGATATGTACATTACTCAAAGAGTTACTCCTACAACTTTTTCATTAGTAACACACTGTTAATACCCTGGAGGCTTGTTGGTAGGGTGGTAGCATGTGGGTGAGGCTGATCATTCTAAAAATATTCTGATTTAATCTCAGTTATTTACTAGGCCTGTATCTTGGGGCTGTAGTCTTCACAAGTGTTTCTGTTACACCTGTAGTGATACATAGCTTTTTTTCTCCTACAGTGTTCCATATGTATTTTTTGAAGCCCTATTCTCTGTTTTTTGTTTTCATTTTTTTTAAACCTCTTAAGTGAGACAAGAGGACTGGAGGGGGTTGGAGTGGGGAGGATTTACTTTGCTACAGCTGAAATAAAGTTTCAGAATTGTGTTCTGATGAAGTCCTTTTGTTATGGACAAATCTGCCTGTTTCACATTGTTACTCTTCTTCCTCTTCTGCCTGGGTCAAGAAAGGGATATTTCTTGAATCCTCACTGTGAAAGTGTGGTGGGGTCCTAGAAGGAAAGCTCAGGTAAGTGTCAACACTGCCCCTCACAAAAGAATGCAGTCCCTAGACATGTTTTACTCTCATCCTGGTCTTCATTGAGCTTCTGTTAGCTTGTCAAAATTATTATGTATATATTCTTACCAGTTTATGACTTTAAGTGGCTTCTGCTGAGCAGATCTTGGTTGGACATGCATCTTTCTGGATATGCATGTCTGTCTGGATTGGGGTGGCAATTTGCCCTGTAACCTAAGTAAGTTTTCTGATGGATCCACAAAGTCCCTGATTTTCAATTTCTGAAACATTTTCTTGTTGTACGGATGGCAGTAATATTTCCAAGCTTTTTACAGTTGGAGCTAAAACCAAAATATCTCTTTTCATTTCTTTTTCTTTTCTTTCTTTCTTTTTAAAAATCCTTCATCTAATATCCCAACTCCGCCCCCTTCTCACTACTGGTGACCACAAAGTTGATCTCTTTTTCTATGAGTTTGTTTGTTTCTGAAGTATAATTGACCTACAACACTGTGCTAGTTCCTGGTGCACAACATAGTGATTTGATATCTTCATACATTACAAAAAAACCCCATGATAAGTCTAGTTACCATCTGTCACCATAAAAAGATATTACACTATTGTTGTCTATATTCCCCACACTGTACATTTCATTTATTTTGTAACTGGAGGTTTATACACTTTAATCTCCCTCACCTATTTCTCTCACTCTCCTACCCTCCTCCCACTGGCAACCACTTGTTGGTTCTCTGTATCTATGGCTCTGTTTCTGTTTTGACATGTTTGTTCATTGTTTTGTTTTTCAGATTCTACATATAAGTGAAATCATATGTTATTTGTATTTCTCTGACTTATTTCACTTAGCATAATGCCGTTTAGGTCCATTCATGTTGTCACAAGTGGCAAAAATTCATTCTTTTTTTATGGCTGAGTAATATTACATTGTGTATATATATAAAACACATCTTCTTTATCCATTCATTTATTGATAGGTACTTAGGTTGCTTCCATATTTTGGCTATTGTAAATAATGCTGCAGTGAACATGAGGGTGCATATATCTTTTCTAATTAGTGTTTTCATTTTCTTCAGATAAATACCCAGGAATGGAATTGCTGGATTGTATGGTAGTTCTATTTTTAATTTTTTGAGGAACCTCCATACTGTTTTCTATAGTGGCTGTACAAATGTACATTCCCACCAACAGTGCATGAGGGTTCCCTTTTCTCCACATTTTGGCCAATGCTTGTTATTTCTTGTCTTTTTGATAATAGCCATTCTGACAGGTGTGAGGTAATATTTCATGTGGTTTGATTTGCATTTCCCTGATGATTAATGATGTTGAGCATCTTTTCATGTTCATGTTGGCCATTTGTATGTTGTCTTTGAAAAAAAATATCTGTTCAGGTGATCTACTCATTTTTTCAATTGGGTTGTTTGTTTTTTAATGTTGAATTGCATGAGTTCTTTATATATTTTGGATATTAACCCCTTATCAGTATATCATTTGTAAATATATTCTCCCATTTAGTAGCTGGCCTTTTCATTTTGTTGATACTTTCTTTTGCTGTGCAAAAGCTTTTTAGTTTTATGTAGTCCCATTTGCTTATTTTTGCTTTTGTTTTCCTTGCTTGAGGAGACAGATCCAAAAGAAATATTGCTAAGACTGATGTCAAAGAGTGTACTGCCTGTGTTTTCTTCTAGAAGTTTTATGGTTTCAGGCCTTACATTTAAGTCTATAATCTGTTCAAGTTTATTTTTGTATATGGTGGGAGAAAGTAGTCAAGTTTCATTCTTTTGCATGTGGCTGGCCAGTTTTTCTAACATCATTTATTGAAGAGGCTGTCTTTTTCCTATTGCATAGCCTTGCCTCCTTTGTCATAGATTAATTGACCATATAAGTGTGAGTTCATTTCTGGGCTCTCTATTCGGTTCCATTGATTTATATGTCTGTTTTTGTGTCAATACCTTACTGTTTTGATGCCTGTAGCTTTGTAGTATAGTTTGAAATAGTGATGCTTTGTTCATTTTTCCCAAGATTGTTTTGGCTATTTGGGGTCTTTTATGTTATATACACACAAATACATACATATTTTTAGAATTATTCTAGTTCTGTGAAAAATGCAATTGGTATTTTGATAGGAATTGCATTGACTCTGTAGATTACCTTAGGTAGTATGTTCATTTTAATTATATTCTTCCAATCCATGAGCATGGTGTATCTTTCCATTTGTTTGTGTCATCATCAATTTTGTTCCTCAGTGTCTTATAGTTTTCTGAGTACAGGTCTTTTACCTCCTTAGTTAGATTTATTCCTAGATATTTTATTCTTTTTGATGAGATTATAAATGGAATTATTTTCTTAATTTCTCTTTCTCTAATTCACTATTATAGAAACACAACAGATTTCTCTATATTAATTTTGTATACTGAAGCTTTACTGAATTCATTGAGGAGTTCAATAGTTTTTTGATGGCATTTTTGGGATTTTCTATATATAGTATCATGTCATCTGCAAACAGTAACCACATTGCTTCTTTCTTTCCAGTTTCATTCCTTTTATTTCTTTGTCTTGTCCAATTGCTGTAGCTAGGGCTTCCAATACTATGTTAAATAAATGTGGTGAAAGTGGGTATCCTTGTCTTGTTCCTGATCTTACAGGAAATACTTGCAGTTTTCACCACAGAGTATGATGTTAGCTGTGGGCTTGTCTTACACGGCCTTTGTTATGTTGAGATATGTTCCCCCATACCCACTTTGTTGAGAGTTTTTATCATAAATCAGTGTTGAATTTTGTCAAAAGCTTTTTCTGCATCAAGATGATCATATGATTTTTATTCTTTAATTTGTTAATGTGGTATATCACATTGATTTTAATTCATTTTTTCAAAATTATTTGTTGAGGATTTATTTTGTGCATATAACTTTTAAGCACTAAGAATGCAAAGGTAAACAAAATAAATGTGAATTTTGCTCTTATGGACCCTATGCGAAAGGAGACATTAAATAAGTAATTATACACATAGCTAATCAATCTCATACATATAACAATAAATAAAACAAAGGATAAATATAACAAAGGAAAAACAGGTTGCTATGAGAATGCATATTAAGGTAACCTGCATAATCAATATGCTAGAGTATCAAGAAATTAAATGAAATTAAACCACTGAATTATCATACAGTTATTAGATACCTGCATGCATGTATCTTTAGCATATTTTAGCAGCAATCACATAGGTGAGAGAGGAGCGAACATGATTTCTGCATTTATTCAAGAAAATTTTAAAAATATGAGTATTGGGCTCATTGTAATCTTCAGAGTATGAAATAATGATATATGGGAAGAATGTTAAATGCTCAGTTAAGGCATTTGATTTACTATAAAAAGTATATCAGCTTCATTTCTTTTAAGGAATCAAATGAACATTTTTTGGTAATTGCTGCTAATGTGGGCCAAGTGAAACGTGTGTTTCTAGTTAAACATCAGATTTTTAAAGGACAAAGCAGTTTTATGTAAACAACTTTTGGCAGTAGCCTTTTAAAAGCTTGTTATGCATTGAAAAACTGAATAGCATTATTTGAGAATGTTAAGCATTTCCCAGAACAACTGAGCACAAAGCCAGTTATCTACAGTTTCATCTAAAATTATACATAAAGACAGATTTTTAATACATGGCAGGGTTCTTGGGTAGGTCCAGGTATAGAGGATTCTATATTTCAAGATTAAACTAGAATTTTTAAAGTAGCATTTAGTCCTTGACCATTAAGTTATTGATAACAGAGCCACCATTTCTTCACCAACTTTACAACTATCAAATCAACAAGCATTTACTGAGTTCTCACTATGTGCTTAGCCTTATAGTAGTCACTTTGGTGTATTAGAAGACAAGGTTACGGTTTCTGTATTGAGATAAAACAGTATTTCGGAGAAAATATGTGTAATTCAGAAAATCCAGTAATACACACTTGTTAAATTATTTGAAAAAGACAACAAGTTCACAACAGGTTTATAGAATGAATAATGGAGAGTCTTTCATGGCGGGGATTGTCAAACGGTTTGACTGAGGGGGGAGGAAATGTGCTGGTTTTGACTTAAAGTATGCCTGAGATCACCAGAAGAGAGGAAAGGAAATTATTCAGGTCAGGATTCAGTATGTATGGAGGTTGGGATAAGATTAATGAACTTTGAATCCATTAGGCTAGTACCTGGGAGGGCCTGAATGGTCTGTGTTACGGAGCAGGGTTCACTCCAAATTCTAAGACTTTATTTTGCTTCCCAGGCTGGAAACTACTCAGAAGAGACATGTGTGGACTCACTGATCATTTTTGATACATAGCAGATCAGTCTAATCTAAAACATTGCCCAGAACAATGACCTGGCTGGTTGATGGCATTTACTTGGGTGATTTAGTTTCGTGTGTTCAGGTAGAATAGGACATTTCAGTGAGTAAAATTTTGTAATCCCAGACACACAGACTCTTTATCTTATCTTTTTTTATCTTATCTTTATTCATATCAAATATCCCTATTTTTAAAAAGTTTTACTTTGTGGTCTTAAGAATGGAGCATCAAAACAAGTCATTGACTGTAATTCTGCATTTTAGTGTGGGAATTATAAGAAATGGTCACGATTTTCATGAACCCTATAGACAAATTATTGTTAAATAATTTGTAAAATGTTTAGCATATGCTGGCCCTTGTGAGATAATTGGGTTGTTTTGGTGGGTTATGTGAAGTTAGAGAGCCTGTGTGTTTTATTCTCTCCAGAGTGCTACAGACATTTGTTAACCACAGGTGTTTGGGCACACTAAACACTAACCACAAAATAACAAATACACCTATAGAAATACAATTTAGGTTTGAAAAATAACACAAATATCCAGCTCAGACCCTCACATTGATTTCTTTTCTGGTTTTTGATACAAAGTCCCTGTGGACAGCATGAAAGAGAAAGCCATACTGAGAGAGGGAAGAGAAAATCAAGCTGCCAGCAGATAAGATGTTTGAGTGCTTCATGGAAGAGAGATTAAATCTCCAGCTTTCTCATGGGTGACCAGGGGTGAAGACTGCTGCATCACCCACTGCTCAGTGTTGTTTGGGGGCTGATAACAGGCAGAACAGAACCAATGTGGAGCCTTTTCTCTGAGTCGCTCACAGAGCCCACTGTGAGTGAATAGCACAGTGACCTGGCAACGGAGCCGCATTACTTGGAGGTTGTTTTCTGTTGTTACTTTGCTTTAAATCTCAGTTGTCAGCTAAGCAAACATTTGACAGCAGGAAGCAATCCATTGAACATGCAGGAATCAGGATGGACAAATGGGCTTGTGTTACTTAATCTTGGCCATACTTTGCATATTCTCACCAGAGGAGACATAAAAATACTCCACAGATTATTCTAGAGGCCTCATATCCATTAGCAGAATTGGCATTAGACATTAGTCACATTTTCTGGGTATTACCACTTGGTTCCCTGCAAAATCAAATCTGGGATTCTATTAAAAAAACATAATTTGCATATAGAATCCATATAATTGATAGGATATTTTGCAGGCATTCCAGAGGTAGCTCTCTATATTGGCATGTAATATTTTTTGAGAATTATTAATTAACCAAAGGAACAGAACAGAGCTCAGACTAAGGAATATTTGAGGTGTGAAGTGATAGATCATACATATGTATTATCTGTTGACCTGAAGTAAATAGATTGCCAGATATTTCTCTAGCAAATGTGGGTTTACCTGGGATCAGCAAAGAATTGCAATTCAAGGTCTGCAACCATGGAGAGCCATGTGCAAGTCCCCGCATGGCAAGGGAAGAATGCTTTTACAGAAAGGAAAAAGAAGTTAGGAGGGCTGTAGTAAACAAAGAGTCCATGTCTTTTAATTGGCTAAGACATTGCCAGGAAAGGAGTCTTTCTTCTTTCTATTGGTCTCTGCTATCTTCCCAGGGCTTGAGAGCTCCCCCTTCTCATCTCCTGACTCTATTTGAGATCTCTCCTGACTCTATTATAGATTCCAAATTTATCTGAGATAGAATTTTTACATATGTACTTCTGGAAGGATAATAAAAATATCACTATGCAGGCAGACAGGGAACTGAGTAGGTGGTGGAAACCTTTAATTTATAGTTCTACATGAGTTTCTACTTAGAACAATGGCTTAAAGAATTTATATATATAAATTTCTGAAATGATGAACATTATTTTCACGTGTGATTTATGAACGTAGAAACATTTAAAAGAATACCAAGGAAATATAGTACAAATATTAATGTTTAGTTATTTAATATTGAAATTGGAATTACAAATTCAGGGGATGATTTTTCTCCTATCTATATTTAAAATGGTATTGTGTTCTCCATTATCTCCTAGGGAAGTTGACATCTTCATGAAGTTTCAGGAAAGCCGAGCACTGTATTTTTTTTTTTTTTTTTCTGTACGCGGGCCTCTCACTGTTGTGGCCTCTCCCATTGCGGAGCACAGGCTCCGGACGCGCAGGCTCAGCGGCCATGGCTTACGGGCCCAGCCGCTGCGCGGCATGTGGGATCTTCCCAGACTGGGGCACGAACCCGCATCCCCTGCATCGGCAGGCGGACTCTCAACCACTGCGCCACCAGGGAAGCCCTGGTGCCTTTTCTCTAACAACATTTGTTCACTTCCTGTCTCTGTGTCACAGTTTGGTAATTTTTGCAATATTTCAAACTTTTTCACTATTATTATATTATGGTGATCTGTGATCAGTGATTTTTAAATTATTTTTAATATTCATTTTTATTGGAGTATAGTTGATTTACAATGTTGAGTTAGTTTCTGCTGTACAGTGAAGTGAACCAGATAGGGACTTCCCTGGTGGCACAGTGGTTAAGAATCTGCTTGCCAATTCAGGGGACACTGGTTCGATCCCTGGTCAGGGAAGATCCCACATGCTGCGAAACAACTAAGCCCACACGCCACAACTACTGAGCCTGCACTCTAGAGCCTGCAAGCCACACTACTGAAGTCCATGCGCCTAGAGCCCATCCTCCACAACAAGAGAAGCCACTGCAGTGAGAAGCACGGGCACCATAACAAAGAGTAACCCTCGCTCACCGCAATTAGAGAAAGCCTGCGCGCAGCAATGAAGACCCAACGCAGCCAAAAACAAATAAGTCAATCAGTTATATGTATACATATATCCACTCTTTTTTAGATTCTTTTCCCACATAGGTCATTGCAGAGTACTGAGTAGAGTTCCCTGTGCTATACAGTAGGTTCTTATTAGTTATCTATTTTATATATAGTAGTGTGTATATGTCAATCACAATCTCCCAACTTATTCCTCTCCCCACTTCCCCCCTTGGTAACCATAAGTTTGTTTTCTACATCTGTGACTCTATTTCTGTTTTATAAATAGGTTCATTTGTACCATTTTTTTTAGATTCACATGTAAGCAATATCATATGATATTTGTCTTTCTCTGTTTGACTTACTTCACTCAGTATGACAATCTCTGGGTCCATCCACATTGCTGCAAATGGCATTATTTCATTCTTATTTATGGCTGAGTAATACTCCATTGTATGTATGTACCACATCTTCTTTATCCATTTCTCTGTTGATGGACATTTATGTTGCTTCCATGTCCTAGCTATTGTAAATAGTGCTGCAATAAATATTGGGGTGCATGTATCTTTTTGAATTATGGTTTTCTCCAGATATATGCCCAGGAGTGGGATTGCTGGATCATATGGTAGCTCTATTTTTAGGTTTTTAAGGAACCTCCATACTGTTCTCTTTAGTGGCTGTACCAATTTACATTCTCACCAACAGTGTACAAGGGTTCCCTTTTCTCTGCACCCTCTCCAGCATTTACTGTTTGTAGATTTTTTTGATGATGGCCATTCTGACCAGTGTGAGGTGATACCTCATTATAGTTTTGATTTGCATTTCTCTAATAATCAGTGATGTTCAGCACCTAGTGTAATTGTTTTGAGGCACCATGATGTGTGCCTATATAAAACAGTGAACTTCACTGATAAATATGTGTGTTCTGACTGCTTCACCAACCAGCTGTTACCTCATCTCTCTCCATCTCCTCAGGCCGCCCTAGTCCCTGAAACACAACAATACTGATATTAATTGATATTAATATTGGGCCAATTAATCATTCTGCAGTGGCCTCTAATGTTCAAGCAAAAGGAAGAGTCGCATGTCTCTCGCTTTAAATCAAAAGCTAGAAATTATTAAGCTTAGTGAGGAAGCCATGCCAAAAGCTGAGATAGACTGAAAGTTAGGCCTCTTGTGCCAAACAGTTAGTCCAGTTGTGAATGCAAAGAAAAAGTTCTTAAATGAAATTAAAAGTGCTACCAGTGAACATGAGAATGATAAGAGAGGGAAACAGCCTTAGAAGACCAAAACAGCCACAACATTCCTTTAAGCCAAAGCCTAGTCCAGAGCAAGGCCCTAATTCTCTTCAATTTTATGAAGGCTAGGAGAGGTGAGGAAGCTGCAGAAGTCTGCAGCTAGCAGAGGTTGGTTTATGAGGTTTAAGGAAAGAAGCCGTCTCCATAACATCAAAGTGCAGGTTGAAGCAACAAGGGCTGATGTAAAAGCTGCAGCAAGTTATCCAGATCTAGCTGTGATCATTAATGAAGGTGGCTACAATAAACACCAGATTTTCGATGTAGACTGAACAGTCGTATAATGGAAGAAGATGAAATCTAGGACTTTCATAGCTAGAGAGAAGTTAATACCTGGCTTTCAAGCTTCAAGGGACAGGCTGACTCTCTTATTAGGGACTGATGTAGCTGATGACATGAAATTAGAGACAGTGCTCATTGACCATTCTAAAAATCCCAAGGCCCTTAAAAATTATGCTAAATCTGCTCTACCTGTGCTCTATAAGTGGAACAACAAAGCCTGGATGGCAGCACATCTGTTTACAACATAGTTTACTGTTTAAGCCCACTATTGAGACCTATTGCTCAGAAAAAAATAAATTCAAAATATTACCTCTTATTGACATATGGTCACCCAAGAGCTCTGATGGAGATGTACAATGAGATTAATGTTTTCATGCCTGCTAACAAAGTATCCATTCTGTAGCCCATGAATCAAGGAGTCATTTCAACTTTCAAGTCTTGTGATTTAAGAAATAGATTTTGTAGGGCTATAGCTGCCATAGTGATTCCTCTAAGGGATCTTGGGAAAGTCAATTGAAGACCTTCTGGAAATGATTCACCATTATAGATGCTATTAAGAACATCCATGATTCATGGGAAGAGGTCAAAATATTAGCATTAACAGGAGTTTGGAAGAAGTTGATTCCAACCCTCATGGATAACTTGGAGGGGTTCAAGACTTCAGTGGAGGAAGTAACTGCAGATGTGGTAGAAATAGCAAGAAAACTAGAATTAGAAGTGGAGTGAATTGCTGCAATCTCATAATGAAACTTAGATGAGGAATTGCTTCTTATTGATGAGCAAAGAAAGTGTTTCCTTGAGATGGAAACTACTACTGATGAAGATGATGAGAAAGTTGTTGAAATGACAAAAGGATTTAGAATATGACATCAACTTAGTTGATAAAGCAGTGGCAGGATTTGAGGGGATTGACTCCAATTTTGAAAGAAGTTCTTCTGTGGGTAAAATGCTATCAAAAGCATTGCATGCTACAGAGAAATTGTTCGTGAAAGGAAGAGTCAATGGATGCAGCAAACTTCAATTGCTGTCTTACTTCAAGAAATTGCCACAACCGTAGCAACCTTTAGCAACTATCACCCTGATCAGTCAGCAGCTCTCAACATCGAGGCAAGACCCTCCATCAGCAAAAAAGACTACAAATCACTGAAGGCTCAGATGATGGTTAACATTTTTTAGCAATGAAGTATTTTTTTTTATTAAGGTATATACTTTTTAAAAGACTTAAAGCTATTGCATACTTAATACACTATGATGTAAAAATAACTTTTATATGCCCTGGGTAGCTAAAAAATTCATGTGACTCACTTTAGTGTGATATCCTCTTTATCGTGTTGGTCTGGAACTGAACCCACAATATCTCCGAGGTATATCTGGTTACATATTTCATGATCGTTGACTATTAGTTGATACCAGCAAATATCTCTACCTTTACTCAAATGTCTCCAAATCTCCGAACACTGTGCTAAATTTGTAACTCCCCACCTGGACTCCAAACCATCACAGATGTACTGTCCTCTCTACTCTCTCCCTGACTCCATACATACTTGTTGAATACAAGAAAAGTTTAAACTCTGAAGTCTAAATCACTCTTGGATTTTCAAGCTTTTAGTGGATGAAAGCAACAAAGCAATAAATTGATTCTTTTCTCCCCTCCATCCCTAATCATAGCTTTTCTTTGGAATGCCAAGGTTTTCATTTCTCTGGATAATTATGTTCCTTCTGCCTTCACTTACTATCATTCACTCTCTTAATATGATTTTCTCTATTTATTCATGCTCTTTAGTTGTCAAAAATACATGAAGCTCTTTTTCAAGCAAGTTAATCCTAGCCTGGAGCTTCTATTTTCTTTGTTTCTTTAAAGGGTTCGCTAATATTTTTTAAACAGCATAAAATAAATTCTTGCTCTTGGTTAAAAGCAAAAGTAGAATTTGCTGAGCACAAAAACAAATGAACTATCTAGTTTCAAGACCCCTTAAAAATTACTAATATATTGATATTTTGTTTATTCAAAAATATTGAGCACCTACTACATGAAAGATATGATTTTAGGCTCACATGGATACATATATTTCAGCTAAAAATTAAGAATAAAAATTAGTTCTAAAATTTCATTTTATTTCATGGTCTCTTTTAGAGTAGGGCACAGTCAAAGGACAATCATTTAATTTTTTCCCTTTTTCTGCCACTAATAATTTGACTCTGTGGACTAGAACTTTCTTCCTTTTTAGGCCATCCATGTGAAAACATTCATATGAAGGCATTGTTAAATATATCACTGGAGCGCAAGAACTTGTTTTCATACGTTGTATTTGTCTCTCTTTGTAAATACAAAACTAAAAGTTTTTTAATGAAGATTTTTTTTACATTAATAATAGAATTTTGTTTTGTTCCCTTTCATCAGTGATGGCATATGTAAGTTATCATATATATAATAGAGAGTACAGAACAAGGAATAATCACAATTTAATAGATACTTTGAGCAAAACATCATAAAATCAGTATATGTTTACTTTGTAGTGTAGACCCCTAAGCAGAAGTTAACATTGTAGATGAAGGTACACATTATTCACCATTTATCTACTAGCAAAATATACGCTCTGAATCAGCCTTTGGCTACTTCTAAAAAAGAATTAAACTTTCTTGATTATCTATTCATAGCTCCCTAAGCAAATATCAAGCAATGCCTTTATTTCTGCTATAATATGCACTAATTATTACCATACAGGCTTAATGATTAGGAGCACTGACTGGAGATGTGACTCTAGTACAGTAAAAATATCAATGTAATATAGGTTTTTAATTTATTTCATTTTTAATCTGGTTTGATGTGCACAAGGATGAGATTACAGTTTTTTAATATAATCTATTATAGGTTTTTAGTAAAGTAAAATTAATATGGCTTTTTAGAGTAATGTCAACATTTACAAGAAAACCAACCAAAGCAAACCACTGAGAATGTGAAAAAACAAAAATCCATGATTTAATGGAAGGTAAATTATCTTATTTAATATATTCCTAACAGTGCATTAAGCCAATGGGAGTAAATTAGGGCAATGCTATTATGGAATAATTACATAATCTTAGTAATGAGGTTAGTTTGAAGAAACTAGCTGATATAACACTGGATTTTAAGACATTAATATGGTTGCTTTGGTGAGAGTATTCCAAAGTTTGGAAAAGAGGTATATCTAGGTGTTTTTATTACTAAGCTTAGAAAACTGTCATTTTCCTTTTGTAATTCATTACATTAAAATTGAGAGCTTTGACTTCTTTGTGTTTCTCCTTATGCCTCTTTCTACTGCTCCCTATGCCTCCTGTGTGCTGGAGTCTTCCCCCTTTCAACCCTCCCTCCCTTCCGCATTTACCCAGCTAACCCTGCTGCTGCTTGGCTGTATGTCTCTCAAATAAAAGGGAGACTTTTCTCCCTGAATATAAGAGCTGAAAAATCATTCTATTTAATTTAAGGCACCACACATCCATGATCTGATATTAGTAAAGTATATGTGAATGTTTAAATCAAATTAAATCTAAGAAATTTTTTTCTTACCTCACTAAGATGTTGGTATAATTACCGTATGTTGGTGGTTTACGATTTCTTTAGCAGAAATATTAATTCCTCTACTAAGGAATAGTGTTAGAGATTAATTACCGGAGTTGTTAATAGTAATCTAATTAGAAGTCTTAAGAGTGTTGCATCGAATGAAGTGAGCTTGGAAAAAACATACCATATTTTAAAAATGTAATAGAATGTATTCAACAAATGTTATTTGTGAATCTTCGTCATGTTTTGGAAACATGCTAAAACTTAAATGGTATGTTAGTCAGAATTATACTATTAAAAGCTGAAAATAGAAGTTAATATGTGATTTTTTTGCATTGTTCTTGGGAAACTCTTGGGAACCCATTCTTTTATTACCTACATCTGTCTTGTAAAATAAGTACCCTTATTTTCTTGTTCAGAGAAAAATGCAATTTACATTTGAACGTGGTATCTAGACAAGTCTAACTGGAAGGAATAATAAGTGATCACTGTTGTTTCAAAATGGATACGGCCTAGATTCATTGGCTACCGTGATGATTCATTGGCTACTGTGTATACACCCTTTTGGTCAGTCTTGTTGGTGTTTGAAACATTATCTTCTTTTCATCGTGAGATGAATATCAAAACTGTTCACCTCTTTTGGTGGCCTTTCAGGTCACTGGGTCAGTTGCTGTGACCCTATGCAGTCCTCGGTCTTACCACCCTCGATTTAAAACATTTTTGGTGTGCCCTCCTGTTTGTCCATTGGAACATTTCAGCTTGTAGTTGTTTTGCTAGCCTGTGAAAACTGGGCGTTGGGAAACTGGTTAGTTGTACTCTTAGGTCTTTTCATTACTGACTCTCATCTTAATTTTTTGTGTTAACCAAGGGTTATGGGTGATATGCCCTCCTTTTCTACTGCCTATCTAAATCATTTCTATCATTCAATGTCCAGATGGAATATTAACCCTCTCATAAAGCTTTCCCTGATGCTCTCAGCAAGAAGTAATGGATCTCTCAGTACCCAGTGAAAAATCTCCCTTTTCATCTCTTATAGCCTTTTCACTTTCTGCTGTCATTGTTTATGCTAGACCAGTGCTTCCAAAAGGAATGAAGCATGAATGATTGTCAGAATTTTTTTTTAGAATTTGAAATTCCTTTAGTACTTTCAGGGATGTATTTGTTGCACTATAATGACTTCAGGTTTCCTCTTTTCCAGTGTGGAAATGTTGGTTTTGGTCAAGCTGATGATATTGCCAAACAAACAACCACATTAACTGACGAAAAACAAAAACAAAAAAAACTGAGGTGAGAAATGTGGTCTTTTCAGCAGAGATTAGAGTTCTGGAAAGATCACTGATAAATCAGCTTCTCTGGGAAGCATGAGATCTGAGAGAGACTTCAAACTATGTCCTGAGGAAGGAGCTAGGGAAGATTAACAAACACATCTGGGCTGAGGCTTGGCGACTGCATCAGTAACAGTAGGAGCTGAGACTGTTCAACGATGTTTTCTAGCTATTGGTGAGAAAGATTCTTATAGTATTTTCTTCCCTTTTGATCCATGGACAGTTTAGATCTTCTCTAATTAGTTCTATTCAGACTTAGACTCTTAGAAAAACCTTGTGATTCATGTTCTTCCTGAATCCCCTTGATAGAAATGAAAGCAATTTCTGTGGGACTGGGAAGGTCAAGGCCCTGTGGTAAGTCTTTTCAGAAGGTTAAGAAGATCCATCAGTGCAACAATTACCTCAAGAAGCAGGCAGGGGGAATTGGGAGCATTTCTCATACTAGAAAGTGGAACTCAGTGAAAGCCTAGGTGGGGTATAGAATGGAACTCTGTCTCTTGGTATTCTTGAGTGCAGATGATTCAGAGTGTTTTTATTTTTAACAAGGAGGACTCCTTGATAGTGGAATATGAAATAGTAATCCCTGGGAAGAGGAAGGAAATGAGAAATCCAGAAAAGTTGCTTCTGAAGGCCTGCCAGTCTATTTTTTAAATAATATATTTTATTTATTTATTTAAATCTTTAAAAATTTTTTATTTTATATTGGACTATAGTTGATTTACAATGTTGTGTTAGTTTCAGGTGTACAGCAAAGTGACTCAGTTATACATATACATATATCCTTTTGAAAATTCTTTTCCCATTTAGGTTATTACAGAATATTGAGCAGAGTTCCCTGTGTTATACAGTAGGTCCTTGTTGGTTATCTATTTTAAATATAGTAGTGTTGTATATGTCAATCCCAAACTCCCAATTTATCCCTTACCCCTGCCTTTCCCCTTTGGTAACCATAAGTTTGTTTTCTAAGTCTGTGAATCTGTTTCTGTTTTGTAAATAAGTTCATTTGTATCAATTATTTTAGATTCCACGTATAAGCGATATCATATGATATTTGTCTTTCTCTATCTGACTTACTTCACTTAGTATGAGAATCTCCATGTCCATTCATGTTGCTGCAAATGGTATTTTTTCATTCTTTTCAATGGCTCATATTCCACATCTTTATCCATTTCTCTGTCGATGGACATTTAGGTTGCTTCCATAACTTGGCTATTGTAAATAGTGCTGCAATGAACACTGCAGTGCATGTATCTTTTCAAATTATGGTTTTCTCCAGATATATGCCCAGGAGTGAAATTGATGGATCATATGGTAGTTCTATTTTTAGTTTTAAGGAATCTCCATACTGTTCTCCATAGTGGTCGTACCAGTTTACATTCCCATCAACAGTGTAGGATGGTTCCTTTCTCTCCACACCCTCTCCAGAATTTATTGCTTATAGACTTTGATGATGGCCATTCTGTCTGGTGTGAGGTGATAATGTCATTTTAGTTTTGATTTACATTTCTCTATTAGCGATGTTGAGTATCTTTTCATGTGTCCCTTGGCCATCTGTATGTCTTCTTTGGAGAAGTGTCTATTTAGGTCTTCTGCCCAATTTTGGATTGGGTTGTTTGTTTTTTTGATATTGAGCTGCATGAGCTGTTTATAAATTTTGGAGACTAATCCCTTGCCAGTTGCATCATTTGCAAATATTTTCTCCCATTCTGTTGGTTGTCTTTTCACTTTGTTTATGGTTTCCTTTGCTGTGCAAAAGGTTTTGAGTTTAATTAGGTCCCATTTGTTTATTTTCGTTTTTATTTCCATTACTCTAGGAGACAGATTGAAAAAAATATATTGCTCCTGCCTGTCTTTGAATCCAGTATTTGACTTTCTTAAGGCTGCCCATGATAGAACATGGGGGCTTTATACTCTGGGCAGAAGGACAGTTTTAAAACAAGCCACTGTTTGTTTAACAATTCTATTATCTGCACTTAATTTTTAAAGCCTCCCAATATGTCTAATCATTACCAAGGGAATCAGGTGAAAGTATTTTGGGAAAAAGTTGGGATAGAGTATAAAATTATGGGGAAGGGGATTCTAGGATTCACTGTTTGGGAGATAACATTTAACAATGTATGAAATTCCCCAAGGTTAAAGTAAGACTTAAGGGGAAATAATTGGGGTTACTTTGACATATGGAACTTTTTTTTTTTTAGTAATTAACATTTAAATGTCCTGTGTTATATTTGTTAAGCATGATGATTTCCATTATAGACCAGTAGGATCTGGGCCATTTCACACCCTCTCAAAGAGAGGGTGTGAAATGGACAGATAAATCATCCAAGGAAATTCTGAACTCAATTACTGGGGTTGTGACCCTCATGAACTGAGTGTGGATGAATTCTTTAGAATGCTTGGCCTAATTTGGGGGATCTTTTTTTAAAAAATTAAATACAAATTATAACACTGTATTTTGGGGTTTATGATGTATTTAGATGTGAACTATATTACAACAATAATATAAAGTCTGGGGGTATAAATAGAATTACACTATTCAAGATTCTTATAGTTTGCCTGAAATGGTGTGATATTGTCTAAGTAGACATTGACATGTAAAGTCTTTAATCCATTTTGAGATGATTTTTCTGTATGGTGTAAGATAAGAGACCAATTTTCCCAATACCATTTATTGAAGAGACTATCTTTTTTCCATTGTATATTCTTGGCGCTTTTGTCAGACGTTAATTGGCCATATACAATGTGGTGTTTATTTCTGGGCCGTCAGTTCTGTTCCATTATTACATGTGTCTGTTTTTTTAGTTGAATAAATTTGACATGTAAATTTAAGGTGTACAGTATGTTACTTTGATACTTTTATACACTGTAATGTGATTGCTAATGTAGCAATATTTATCAAATTATATAATTATAGTGCAATATTATTGTCTATATTAATTATACTGTGCATTAGATTTCTGTTGCTTATTTACTCCCCGTATCAAGTTTGTACCCTTGAATTATCAATCTTATCCTCCCTACCCACCCCATCCCCTAGTAGCTACCATTTTACTCTCTGTTTTTTAAAGGTTAAATTGTTTTTAGATTCCACATATAAGTGATATCATACAGTACTTGTCATTCTCTGACTTAACCTCACTTAGCATAATGTGCTCAAGGTCTATCCATCTTGTCTAAAATGGCAGGATATCCTCATGGCTGAATAATATTCCATTGTGTATATGTATCACATCTTATTTATTCATTCATCTGTTGATGGGCATTTGGGTTGTTTCCAATTTTTTGGTCATCATATTGTGAAAACTGCTTCAGTAAACATGGGAGTGCATATATCTTGTCACAATTGTGTTTTTATTTCCTTTCAGTATATAGCCAAAATTGCTTGATCCTGTGATAGATGACTTTTAATTTTTGAGGAACCTCCATATTGTTTATAGTGGTTGAACCAATTTACATTCCTACCACCAGTGTACAAGGGTTCCTGTTTCACCACATCCTTGCTAGCACCTGTTGTCTCTTGTCGTCTTGATGATAGCCATTCTACAGGTGTGAGGTGATATCTCATTGTGGTTTTGATTTGCATTTTCCAGATGATTAGTGATGTTGAGCATCTTTTCATGTTCTTCTTGGCCATTTTGATGTCCTCTTTGGAAAAATGTCTATTTAGTTCTTCTGCCCATTTTGAATTGGATTGTGTGTTTGTTATTAAGTTGTATGAGTTCTTTATATTTTGGATATTAACTCCTTATCCAATATTTGGTTTGCAAAATTTTTTTCCTATTCTATAGACTGTCTTTTCATTTTGCTAATTAGTTTCTTTTTCTGTGCAGAAGCTTTTGAGCTTGATGTAGTGCCATTTGTTGATTTTTGCTTTTGTTTTTTGTGCTTTTGGCATCACGTCTAAAAAAATCATTGCCAAGACCAAGATCTATAGGCTTCTTCCCTACATTTTCTTCCCTACACTTTCTTCTATGGTATCAGTTCTTATGTTAAAGTCTTTGATCCATATAAAGTTAGATTTTGTGAGTAGTGTGAGATAGGGGTCCAATTTCATAGTTTGTATTTTTTTTAGTTTTTCCAGAAGCATTTGTTGAAAAGACTATCCTTTCTCCTCTATCCTTTCTTTGCTTCCTTGTCAAATATTTGTTGACCATGTATGCCATGATTTAATTCTGGGCTGTCTATTCTGTTTCATTCCTCTATGTGTCTATTTGTGTGCCAGTACCGTACTGTTTTTTATTACTATAGCTTTGTAGTACAGTTTGAAATCAGGAAGTGTGATGGCTCTGTCTTTGTTATTCTTTCTCAGGATTGCTTTGGCTATTCAGGGTCTTTTTTAGTTGCACACAAAGTTTAGAATTGTTTCTTCTATTTCTGTGAACAATACCTTTGGTATTTTGATGGGGATTGCATTGAATCTGTAGATGGTTTTGGGTAGTATGGCCATTTTAACAATATTAGTTTTTCCGATCCATGGACATGAGATGGAAAAATATGGAATGCCTCACAAATTTGCATGTCATCTTTGCACAGGGGCCATGCTATTCTCTGTGTATTGTCTCAATTTTAGTATATGTGGTGCTGAAACGAGCTCTGGGGATCTTTAACAGGGGCAGACTTCTGATGGCATGCCCAGCAACAGAGGCCCTAAAACTCAGGGCTGTCATTAGTCCATAAATAACCTTTACCTGAATTAGACAAAAACCTATGGACAAGGCCCAATGCCAAGGTGTGTAGTTCTACATATGGACTATAAGCTGGATCTTATCTTTACATACCCATTTTGCCAGGTAGTTTTGTAGAGTGCATGACCAACAAAACTTAATGTATAATCTTTGCTAATTCTTCTATTTTTATTTAATTCCAGGCCACATAGAAGAGATTGGCAATATAATTTCACAGAATAGTATACAGTCACTTTCTTTTTGGCTTTTCCCCTTGTTTAAAACTCATGCCTGGTTTGCAAAATGACAAATAATTTATAGGAAAGTTATATCCTTTGTTGTAATCTTGACATCTTCAAAAGCAATACAGTGTAAATAAGCTGTTACGAGATAGGACAATTAGAAGCTTTAAGACAGAAGTATTTAGGCTCTTGTACGTTTCTTACATACAGATTTCATAATAATCATGTTGAATTGGAATTGTATATATATTTTTCTGCTTATTCCCAAAACACTCTCCTTAAAGGTAAGGAGAATGCATTTCACATTTGAGTTCCAATCAAAGAGCACAGTGCCTGGCACATAGTTGGCATTGAATGAATGCATGATATTCCTTATTTTTCACTATCTTACTTCCTTAAGGAATACTAAAGGAAATGATCTGAGATAAAAATTTTGAAATCCCAACATGTAGATTCTTTCTAATGAGACAAGCATGTAAGAATTTCCTGTACTCCTTCATTTCTTTTCAAGACTACTATAGTTGTGTAGCATAAATTATATTTATAAAACTTTATCTTACATTACTATTTATTATAACTAATGGTTAAAACTTTAATACCGAGGCTCTTTTACTTTACTTTATAATTTTTTTCTCTTATTCCTGGACTTTGAGTGAGAAAATTGTGTCAAGTCTCTGTGTCAGTCATTACTAATTATATGATATTGAGTACCTAGTGACTCTAAGCTCAGAGTTATATTTCTTTATATTAGAAATATATGAGAATATATTTTCATTTGCAATTGTGTTACATTCGTTCAACTTCTACACAAATGCAACATACAATTATTGTTATTGTTGTACTAGTACACATTGAATACCCACTGGTAACATTGCTGTGTGATAAAAATATAATAACTTGGCAAATTGTAGCTTGGCTTTGAAATAAAAAAATGGATTTGAAATTGCCTAGAATAGGAATAAACTGGAAGAAACAACACACTGTATTCAAAGTATAATTGTATTCAGCCCATGATTTAACATACTTTGCAGCCAATGTCAATTTTTATGTAATGCATGTGGTGCTCATTTGTTTACCTTTTGATCTCTCCTTAAAAGTATTCTGTGTGAAGGACATTATAGAATTTGTAAACTACAGTATAGAAAAGGACACTTTAAGACATTTAAACTTGATCTTATTCTATCCCAGAAGTACCGTGATCTCAAGGCTATGAATTTGTAATAATCCAATAAAATAAAACTCTCTCCTCTGCTATCTAGGTTTAGTGCCTGCACTACGAAGACAATTTTTGTAGCCTTACCATTGGAATTTGCCATGTTTAAATCCTTTCCATTTGCTGGAAAACTTCATTGTTGCTGACAAGGAATCAAGTAGAAAATTGGAGGCTTGGATATGAAACTCTCTCTGGTGCTTGTTAGCATAAGCGAATATTTTTGTTTTGGGACCAAAATAAACTCCCTGCATCTATTTTTAAGAAATACTTATAGTGTAAATATGTCATTCATGATTTTTCAAACATAAGCTTTGAAAAATGAGCTTGGGAATGGTCTATATTTAAATCTAAAAAGAACTCATGACAAAATGATACTAGCTATAGTGCTTACAATGTTTTGTGTCATTTAGAGAGAAAAATATAAAGCTGTCCTGACTTCCTGTGGTAATTAGTGCCTCTTTTATGGTACATAAAATACTCTAATGGTAATGTTGTAAGAAGTCATTTGGTTTTATCAACTGCTGAAATTACTTTTGATGTTGTTACTAAAAATAGCGGGATATGTAGGTGCGTCAGGACGCAGGGTGCAGCAGCGTGGCACATGCCTGTCTAAACCCCACAGTCTTCTGAGGTTCAGATTAAAGGCCTGATTTTGTAGTTTTGTCCCTCACACTGAGGGAAGGTCATTGACTGATATTCCTTCAGCTCCTTTAATGGAGGTGACAAAAGGAGAGTGTCTGAACGAAAGGAGGTCAGGGTGGAGGAATGAGGGAGAAAGCAAGAATTAGGGAGAGACTTGAATTTTTAAACTTGTTTCTTTTATTTACCATTATTTTTTTACCCTCCTAACAAAGATTAATCTGGCAAGTTCCCTAAATTGGATGGCTGAATTTATCCTTTTAAGCTTTTTAAAAGCAAGAGAATTTTTCAGATACTTCTGTATAATTGTGAATAAGACCAATGCCAGAGAAGAGGAAAAAAACAAACAAAACAAAAACAAAGCAAGATAAAAGACAGGAAGAGAGAAAGAAAAATGAGAGTGAAAAGTCTTCAAACTTCTGTACTTTTAGAGATTGTGAGAGGCTGTGCTCTTTTTCAATTCAATGAGTCTCTTAACTTTTTTTTTCTTGCTATCACTGCTCATTCTTGTCTCTTTGCTTGTTCCTGTCTTCTCATTTCTCTTTCCAAATTTTCATCTTTCCAAATTCCTCATGTTACAGTTTAAAATTATTATTGTAATACTGACTGCTAGGACCTTTCCATTTATTCCAATTTCCACTGGATGGTTAGGGCTAATGAACCTGTGAACACCAAACCTTTCTAATTCTGGGTGTGGTGGCCCTCCACCAAGGAAAGGAGTTTCCTGAAGTCCTTGTCTGATAGCAAATACTGGAGTGGGGTTAAATGTCCTTGGGTCACATAATGGTGGCCAGTGAGCTAATCTGTTTCTGGGAATGCATTACATTTTAAAACCTTGCCCATAATCCCATGATTGTTCAGCTGGTGACAGGTGGAGAAAGTGGTCCTGATTTTGGAATAAAAGTGTGAGATTGCTTGTAATTAGTAGTCCTGAGAGTAGGTTCATAGGACTATGAATGGATTTAAATGGATAACATAGTTTATCCATTTAGTGAACACAGTTCTAATTGCTCAACTGACTATTTTCACTTTCTGGGCAGACAGGATGACCACATTCACAAGCCTAATTCAGAGTCTGTGTGCGACTGCGGGACTGCAAGAGGAACTGATGTGTCATTTCTAGTCTGCGGCAGTTATGAGTTAGTGTGTTTCTTCCTCTGTTGCATCTCTCTCTTGCCCTGCCTTGGCAATCCTAGAAACCATGGAAGGCAGCCATCAGGAAATGGAGGCATATTTCAGCTGCATTGAATTTTTCCTAAATGAGAAATAAATTTTTATAGTAGTAAGTACCTGATATTCCAGGATTTGTTTGTTACTACAGCAGAACTTACCTGATCATGACAGCTACATTTAGTATAGTATCCTGGCACATACTGTCCATTAAATGATATTTATCATTATTATTATGATAGTATTCTATGGGCCTATTGGGAGATGTAATACAATTATTCTTCCTTATTGATAATGACTTTATTAAAATGAAATTAAGAAATATTATGCAAATATGATGGAATATATATTAGATACTTATTACAATTTTTTGACTCCCTGTGGGGTATGGTTTAGGATGAGAGCAACAGGATCATTTTCACTTAGGTGTCTTTTTATCCGTGCAATATCTTATATAAGCAGTAATTAATTTTCAGAGCTATGACCTAAATAGCTAAGAAAATAGTTTTAGAAGATAAGGGAAAAAAGTGGAAAAAAGTAAGATATACAAGAAAGAAAAGAAAGAAAAAAATTGTCTGTGGAGTTATTTTATAATATCACCTCCCTCAATAGACTACAACAGTACCTGTGTATGTTTCTAAGACTAATAAATAGGGTAGCCCAAATCACTGAGTAAAGTAAATGACTAAAATAATAAAGAAGCTGAGTAGTGAATAAAGCACTTTTAAGTGTCAAAGTTGTGACCGTCAATCACGGTTTGGCCACCTATATTGCTGGAAGTTTTGGGACAATATTCAGGAAAAATGACTAGACACAGATAGGTCCTATAATTAGAGAGATTATTTGTCACTCTAAAGAATCAACTTAAATTTGTCAGTGAGTCTAACTTCAGTTTTTTTAGATGAACCTCCAAAGTACACATTTCACAGTTATGATCTCAACACCCCAGTTGTACACTTTGTTGAGAACTGCGCACGTATTGACATCCTCAAAATACCCTCCTGTTAGAAAAATGTAGCAGTGTGATTTAGCGGTGAATGTAAACTCTACTTCCTCTTAAGATGCTCATGATTAGTTTGACATCTGGGAAATTGTTCTTTAATATGAATAGAGGAGTTTTATATCCTTTTATATAAGATAGCTATTTAGATGTTTTGGAAACCTTAAATTATTACACTTTTTCATGTCATCTTGACAGAAAAATGGCTATCTACATGAAGGAAAGTAAAAAGGGATTCGTGTACCTGTTAGTTAGATTCCATTGCAGCACACATATTTCTTGCCCGTGGACTCGATAATCTGTGGGTTGGCTGAGATCAGCTAGGCTTGGATTTGGGGTTGTTCCATGTATCTCTCATTCTGAAACGGAGGTGAAAGACATTGCAGTCATTGGGGGCGTGCTCTTTTCATGGTGGGTAGCAGGAAGGCAAGAGGAGCCAGTGGAAATACCTGATGCCTTTCAAAGTCTCTGCTTGACATTTCACCATTTCATATCTGCCCATATTGCTTTACTCATGTGAGCAACACCAGAGTCAATGGGGGTAGAGGTGTATAGTCCTCCTCTAGAGGCAGTTCTTACAGTCTCTTTGATATGTAATTGTATCATCGGGAGAAAATGGAATAGGAGGGATCAGAATCCATTCATTCACATTAGCTAACACCACATATGATGGTGGCCTCTACAGAGATGAAAGACCTAAAGTTGAAAGGTAAAAGTATAAAGTTAATAGAAGAAAATCTAGAAGACTACCTAGGGTAGTAGAACTTCTTTAAAAAAATGTAAAAGTACAAACCAAAAGAAAGAAAAGTAATAAATCTGACTATATCAAGAAAAATTTTCATGAAAGGCACCATGTATCAAGTTAATAAACAGATAATAGATTGGGGGCATATATTTCTGATACTTAAAATCAACTAAGAATCAATACCTAGAGTATGAGAAATTCTTCTGTAAAGAGCAATTCTGATACAATTAAGTGTGAAAGATATGAGATGGAATTTTCAAAAAATTAAAACCAAAAAGCTACCAAGCATGCAAAAGGGGAAGTCATAGAATCATTAGTGATCATAAATATGTAAATTAAAGCAAGAATATCACTTTAGAGCCATTAGCGCACTAAATACTAAGAACGCAGTAATGTAATAGGAAACTTCACGCACATCTAATGGAGTGTAGATTGTTGTGGACATTTGGAAAGTAATCTAGTACCAGTGAGTCAGTTTGTAGACACATACCCTGTGATAAATCTGTTCTTTTACCAGGTATATAGTCCGAATCAATCCTCATATAAAGTCAAAAAGGGACATGTAAAAGGTTGTTCTTGGTTGTGGACTAAGAAATATTGTGTTTGTTCTTGGTTGAGGACTAAGTTGAGGTAAGTGAGACAACTCAGATGCAGATTTTAAGGAGGCACTCACTCTAAAGGTCATGTAAAACATGAGTACAGGATAGCACACTCACCCTGAGAGTAAGTGCCTCCTTAAGTGTTGTGCCCCATCTGCCTCACTTGCCTCACCCTACTATCAGCTCAACTGGTAAACTGGAGTCAGATTAAGTGTCTGTCACATGGAGAGTGGATAGATGACATGAAATAAATGCACAGGAAGGAGAATTACACATCATTTAGAAAGAATGGATGAAAGATGAATATAGTTGTAGGAGTGAGTTTTAAGTCGTTTAATTAAAAAAAAACATTATTGTCTGTTCATCATTTTGAAAGTGAACACATCAAATGGCATTTTATTTACTTAAGAAGCAAATATTAAAACAAAGCCAAAATAAAAATATTTTGATAAATATACTAAGAGGAAAATTAAATAGTACAGCCTATATTAAAATGTTCATAAAGCAATGTACTTAAATTGATCAAGTGAAAACATATATTTTTACAATCTCAAAATCAAAATCATTTTATGTATCAGAAATTTTTCAGTATGTGGGGAAAAGGTTTATATTGTTCAATGAAACCTTAGCATATACTTTTTGACTCTCCCCATAATAACTGGCATATCTATTTCTCAAGCCAATTTAAATCTAAAATGTAAAACTGACTTTGATGTGACGGCTCACTATGATCTATTTCACCCGAAAACTTTGCTGAGTTTTTGGTATAGACTCTCTATATCTGCAAGTTATGAATGGTTTAAAATATAGAAATAGGGCTTCCCTGGTGGCGCAGAGGTTGAGAGTCCGCTTGCCGATGCAGGGAACATGGGTTCGTGCCCCGGTCCGGGAAGATCCCACATGCCATGGAGTGGCTGGGCCCGTGAGCCATGGCCGCTGAGCCTGCGCGTCCGGAGCCTGTGCTCTGCAACAGGAGAGACCACAACAGTGACAGACCCGCATACCGCAAAAAAAAAAAAAAAAAAAAAAAAAAATATATATATATATATATATATGTATATATATATATATAATATAACTACAAATTTAAGAAAAATGTGGATGGTTTGGAGACTTTTTAGCAGAATTATGAGTTAAAATTCATTGTTGTGGTCCACTCTAAATCTGACTTTTTAATAGCTTTATGAACTATCATACCCTAGATAAGAATAGTAACTGAAGATGGTAGATTTTAGTATGGCTGAGGACTGCCAGATATCCACGAAGGGATACTGGGTATCTGGAAGAGATCCCTGGTGGTCCAAAAACAAAATCTGTTCTTGCATCTGCTCCAATCCAGCTTTCTGTCTCTCCTTTCTTCAGTATTTTCACATTCTTCTGTGCCGTCATTTATAAAATATATCTGTTAATTAAATGTGTTCTATGTCTCTGGGGAATTGATAACTTGATTTGAAAGCACTTTAAAAAATAATGTTCAGGGGTTTCCTTGGTGGCGCAGTGGTTGAGAGTTCGCCTGACAATGCAGGGGACACGGGTTTGTGTCCCGGTCTGGGAGTATCCCACATGCCGGGGAGCGGCTGGGAACATGAGCCATGGCCGCTGAGCCTGCGCATTCAGAGCCTGTACTCCACAACAGGAGAGGCCACAACAGTGAGAGGCCCGCGTACCCCTCCAAAAAAAATTTAAAATTAAAGTTCAGGCCCCCAAATGGCGGCCAGCTGCTACCAGAATTTTCTCAAACTCTGTGAGGAATGGCCAGTGGACGAGACCAAATGAGGCCGGGACTTGGGCGCTTAATCAGTGGGAGCGGGTAGTGCACGCCTTTCGGGAGGGAGAGAACACCCAGATTGCGGAGCCTGAGGCCTGTGATCAGTTGTACGAGAGCTTAGTACTTCTCCATTCAAACTACTACAAACACAAGTACCCTCGTCCCAGAGACACAGGCTTCAGTGGCCTGTCCCTGGAAGAATACAAACTGGTCCTGTCCACAGATACCTTGGAAGAGTTTAAGGAGATGAATAAAGGCGTGTGGAAGGAACTGCAGGAGAAGTTTGCCCCCAAGGATCCTGAGGAGAAACATAAGGCCTGGGCTAGGGCCTTACCGCGACCGCATTACCTAAGCGTGAAGTAGTGTACATTGTCATCATCAGTACAATGCCCTGATTTCTCCATCAAAAAAAAAAAATTTCATATACCTATAATAATTCTTTTAACCTTTTTATTTCATATTGGAGTATAGCTGATTAAGAATGTGATAGTTTCAGGTGCACAGAAAAGTGACTCAGCCATACATACACATGTATGCATTCTCATATACCTATATATAATGATACTGAGTGTTGAAATAATTATTTTTGGAATATGTTTTAAAATGATGGGAGGGAGATGCAAGAGGGAGGAGATATGGGGATATATGTTTATGTATAGCTGATTCACTTTGTTATAAAGCAGAAACTAACACACCATTGTAAAGCAATTATACTCCAATAAATATGTTTTAAAAAAATGGAACAGTAACAGTAAGTAACAGTAACAGAAAATTCAGTAAGTCTGAATTTTCTTATATAAGAGGTACTTTTTCTCACCATGAGTTTATTTTTCAGCCCTATTTAATTTGGAAACTGGCCTATTTGAATACCTAGAGCGGAAACTTCCTCACCCAGCTGTTAAAGGGCATAATGTCAGATTTTAAACTTTGTTTTCTACGTAGGACAGCAAACTGTTACCTCCTTGTATAGGTGCTTTTAATTACAGACTAGATTGGTCAATGGGATAGTGCCACCCAAACGATATATATAAAATGACCAAGATTTAGAGACATCAGGTATTACCGTGTGCAGAATAATAGAAAGATGGGTGTCACATTCACCTCCTTTTCCTTGTACATAGATTACATGTTCATTAGTTTATAGACATCATGATAGTAATCTAACTTGGGACAAACAGAATAGATTTCATGCCAGGTTTGTATTTGGAAAGCCACAGGGTTGGTGCAATGCTGCTTCCTGGGGGATCTACAGAGAAGACTGACCCAACCTGGGGACAAGGGGATATCTTTCTCACCTTGTAATTCTCCCCTTCAAGACGTGCAAGACTCATAAATGTGAGGAAAAGAACTATCAAGGATAGTTCTTTAGTATCTTTAGTATCAGAGTAAGGCTAGTCTTTCCCCTGTTGCGAATACTATTATTATGATTATAACCACTACTAGTACTATTATTTATTAAATACTTATTTTTAAAAAGGTTTATGTGGATAATGTTATATATATAAAGATTATGTGTATTATAATATTATTTCTCTTTTAAATAAGAGAAAAATTAAGCTTGGAGAGGTGAGGTGATTTACTCAAAGTCATACTTCCAGGGTTAAAAGAGAACCTCCTAGAGAAATGGAAATAAAAACAATCATAAACAAATGGGACCTAATGAAACTTCAAAACTTTTGCACAGCAAAGGAAACCATAAACAAGACCAAAAGACAACCCTCAGAATGGGAGAAAATATTTGCAAATGAAGCAACTGACAAAGGAATAATCTCCAAAATTTATAAGCAGCTCATGCAGCTCAATAACAAAAAAACCACAACCCAATACAAAAATGGGCAGAAGACCTAAATAGACATTTCCCCAAAGAAGATATACAGACTGCCAACAAACACATGAAAGAATGCTCAACATCACTAATCATTAGAGAAATGCAAATCAATGAGATACAATGAGATATCATCTCACACCAGTCAGAATGGCCATCATCAAAAAATCTAGAAACAATAAATGCTGGAGAGGGTGTGGAGAAAAGGGGACCCTCTTGCACTGTTGGTGGGAATGTAAATTGATACAGCCACTGTGGAGAACAGTATGGAGGTTCCTGAAAAAACTACAAATAGAACTACCATATGACCCAGCAATCCCACTACTGGACATATACCCTGAGAAAACCATAATTCAAAAAGAGTCATGTACCAAAATGTTCATTGCAGCTCTATTTACAATAGCCCAGAGATGGAAACAACCTAAATGTCCATCATCGGATGAATGGATAAAGAAGATGTGGCACATATATACAATGGAATATTACTCAGCCATAAAAAGAAACGAAATTGAGCTATTTGTAATGAGGTGGATAGACCTAGAGTCTGTCATACAGAGTGAGGTAAGTCAGAAAGAGAAAGACAAATACCGCATGATAACACATATATATGGAATTAAGAAAAAAAAATGTCATGAAGAACCTAGGGGTAAGACAGGAATAAAGACACAGACCTACTAGAGAATGGACTTGAGGATATGGGGAGGGGGAAGGGTGAGCTGTGACAAAGCGAGAGAGAGGCATGGACATATATACACTACCAAACGTAAGGTAGATAGCTAGTGGGAAGCAGCCGCATGGCACAGGGATGTTGGCTCGGTGCTTTGTGACAGCCTGGAGGGGTGGGATAGGGAGGGTGGGAGGGAGGGAGACGCAAGAGGGAAGAGATATGGGAACATATATATATGTATAACTGATTCACTTTGTTATAAAGCAGAAACTAACACACCATTGTAAAGCAATTATACTCCAATAAAGATGTAAAAAAAAAAACGCATTCTGAATCCACATTCTTGGTAAATTAAAAAGACAAGGCTATTAGCACTTTAAACTTTTTATTTAAAGCTTTTTTTATTTCACCAAAAATTATCTAGTTGTTTCATAATATTGTCCCTGATATAAACCAGATACTAGAAACTACCATGCATTACCTCCATGTATATACTATACACATTTTCCATTCAAGTTGTACCACACTCATGATTTATATTTTGGTTGGTGATGCTTTTAATGCATGAAATGTTTTCTTACTGGAAGCTACAATTTTATAATTTTAAGAGGCATAGGCAATCATATGACTAATCATCATAGATGTCACTCCTATTATTTATGTCACATTAGATAAGTATATGCATTTTATTTTATACTCCAACACCAAGAAAAAGTGGATGAATTAACTGTATAAGGAGCTGATACTTTATTTAAAATTGATAGAGAATAATGTGTTGCTTTTCTCTACTAGGTGAAAGTTCAAAATTATTTAGATGCACTCATTTGTAAATTAAGGTTAATTAACTGCATTCATTAAAGCTATACTTATCTACAATGATTCTGACTTGATTATGAATATTATGATTGAGTTATAGTTATGCAAATGCCACTGAAACTTATTGTCATGTGTTACTTAAGTCATAACCTCATAGTTATAAGTTACTCAAAATATATTTCCTTGTAAAAATATGATGTCATGTCTAATATCTGTAGATATTTATATATATATATATTTATATATAGTCTATGACTAAAACCTAGTAATTAATAACAACTAAATAACTAATAATACCCTTCAAGAGAATGAGTACTTGAGTTTCATGGGGGTTCAGTGTTCTCTGAATGTAGTTATATAAAATAATACAAGACAATGTGTACCATCTATTTAGTCTATAGTCTGTACCAGGTTCAGTGGCAAGCACCTTACTTGCACCATGTCTTTTTATCTTCTCAAGAGCTCCATGAATCCAAGTAATTTTTTTTTTTTTTGCGGTACACGGGCCTCTCACTGTTGTGGCCTCTCCCGTGGCGGAGCACAGGCTCTGGACGCGCAGGCTCAGCGGCCATGGCTCACGGGCCCAGCCGCTCTGCGGCATGTGGGATCTTCCCGGACCGGGGCACGAACCCATGTCCCCTGCATTGGCAGGCGGACTTTTAACCACTGCGCCACCAGGGAAACCCTAAGTAATTTTTAATGCGGATTTCTATGGGCAAGTTCCATTCTAGACACTGGGGAAGCAGCACTGAACCGACAGACATCTCTGCCCTAGTAGAGCTCACATTCTAGTTGAGGAGAAAGATAAGAGACAAAATAAGTAAAATATATAAATAAAACAATTGTAATATTTGTTTTAAGCAGAAGGAAGTAGAGAATTAGGAATAGGAAGTGTCATGGAGAAGGGACATAATTTTAGGAAGGGTTCAAGGAAATTCTCATGAAGAGGTAACACATGACTGAAGACCCAAAGAAAAACAGAATGAAAGCCAAATACTTATCTGTCAAAGAGCTTTCCAAGCATTAGAGAGAAAATGCAAAGCTCCTAAGATCAGACTTTGTCAGCTGTGATGGAGCCCAATGAGTGGGAGAGTGGTGTGAGCTGAAGTTAGAGAGGTAACCTGCTCCAAATCACATGGCGCAGGTGATAAAACAGCAAAGCAAGGACTTCAACTATAAGAGATAAATGACAGGCAATCAATAAGTTAGATAGATTAATGAATAAATGGATTGATGCGTGAATGAACAGGTAACTGATAGATAAGTAGACAAATTGATTAATAACTAGATACCCAGTTTCTTATTCCTTTAAGAACACTGTTCAGTTTGTCTAAAGCAATGGATACTTATTAAAGGAGAAAGAAACTGAGTAACTATTTATATGGCTGCCCAATATTACACAAACTGTTAGCATAAGAGTTAGATACAGAATTGAATGCACTAGAGAACTTCTAGAATCATTAGAAAGTTAAGAAATATCCTTGAATTTTGTCCTTCCAAAACAAGAATAAACATTTTGCATAACACTTTCATGTTATACTCTAACCACCACAGCCTACTTTAAAGCACACTTAGGGTTAATATTTATGCTCTGGCAGCCTCTTACTGTAGATCTGATCCCTTCATACAGTTCTGGAATCTTTGAATCTTTGCCTTGATAAAGAACTAAGCCTCTGTAACAGGTTGTTCTGTGTTGGTACTGCTCATGCTTTATAAATGGAGAAGTCAGAGCGATGAGCAGCAAGACGCAAGACAGAGGGGAAAACAGGACAAGCTTAGTGGTTGGGAAAATCTGGCCAAGTGGATGAGAAAGATGGCAATCTGCTCTGCAGTTACCAAAGAAAGTGTTTTTTTTATCATAATAAACTCTGTTGAGCAGTTATTTTAGTGGTTATTTTAATACCCTGAAAGAACTAGTATGCTTTTTTCCAAGGGTAAGTAATTTACAGAGAGAATTTGCTGATTAGATCTTCTGAACTGTAAAGGTTCTCTATATTTTGTGATGCCAGAGGTGAACAAATCAGGTACTCACCTCGTCAAAGGAGAGCATACACCGTGGAGGAACGTGGAATTTCTTATAAGAGGGTGTTAAAAGGAATCTGCGATGGGATTTAAATTCTGGTTGGGTGATTTGGGAAAGGGTGTAAGGAAGAGACGGCTCTCAGGAATGAACACTGTCAGAAAGCAGGGGCAGTGCTATGGGTAAAGAAGTAGAAGGTACTCGTTTAGTGTCTGAACAAGGAGAGTGTTTTCTTGTGGGTGGTGGAGTTACCAGGTTTTTCTTTGTTCTTAGACAAAATTATGAAGTGGCCTTGCTGTTTTTCATGATTGTGTCTCAGAGTAACCGTGTCTGAAATTGGTATATTGTGAAATTGCTTATCAAATGGGAGAATAAATGGCTTAGATGTGACCGTCAGACCAGCTTCTGAATGTCAGGGGCTTCTCTCTCTCTCTCTTTTTCATATATTTCTCAGAACTTTTTAAGCAAGGAAAATTAGCTTACCTATTGCAGACATATATAATTTTGATAAACTATGGAAATTATATGCAGAGTCTAAAAATATCCCACTCCATGAATATACAGAAAGAATAAAGATTATTCAGCATAGTATTAAATTATTTAATATAATCCTAAACAATTTTTAACTTTGAATATATCATTTTCAGAAGCTGTTGTTTCCTCTAGTGGCCAAAAAATAATTTCTAGTAATAAAAACTCCTTCAAATCTTGGAAATATATGCCATAACAGCCTGTTCACAAACTAGCAAGTTCAGTAAAATCAATATTTACATATATATATATTTTAAAAACCTAACAGAATATAATTTTTAGTGAATGTACTATTTATTAATAATATGAAATATTCTGTACAATATAAAATACACTTATTTGTCATTTCACTCATATTCTTTGCAGTTCACTATCTTCAGAGATTTAAATGACTAAGAATTTTTCTACATCTTTTTATCAGAGGCAATATTTTTCTCAGTTTTCCTTATTTCTTCTTCTGAACCTATCTTTTGCCACATTAACTTTTTAAAAATAGACTTTATTTTTTGGAATGGCTTTAGATTTGCAGCAACACTGAGAAAATAGTAAAGAGAGTTTCTATTTACCCCACACCCAGTTTCCCCTAATAACATCTTACATTAGTATGGTACACTTGTTATAATTAATGATCAAATATAATTGTTTTCTTTCTTTGTAATTTATCCTTCCTCCACCCCCTTTCCCCTTTGGTAACCATAAGTTTGTTTTCTATGTCTGTGAGTCTGTTTCTGTTTTGTAAATAAGTTCATTTGTGTGTTATTTTAGATTCTACATATAAGTGATAACATATGGTATTTGTCTTTCTCTTTCTGACTTAGTATGATAATCTCTAAGTCCATCCATTGCTGCAAATGGCATTATTTCATTCTTTTTTTATGGCTGAGTAATATTTCATTGTATATATGTACCACATCTCCTTTATCCATTCCTCTGTCGATGGGCATTTAGGTTGCTTCCATGTCTTGGCTACTGTAAATAGTGTTGCAATGAACACTGGGGTGCAGGTATCATTTCAAATTATAGTTTTGTCCAGATATATGCCCAGGAGTAGGATTGCTGGATCATATGGTAATTCTATTTTTGGTTTTCTGAGGAACCTCCATACTGTTTTCCATAGTGGCTGTACCAATTTACATTCCCATCAACAGTATAACAGGGTTCCCTTTTGTCCACACCCTCTTCAGCATTTGTTACTTGTAGACTTTTAATGATGGCCATTCTGACTGGTGTGAGGTGATACCTAATTATAGATTTGATTTGCATTTCTCTAATAATTAGTGATGTTGAACAGGTCAGAAATGTCTAAGAGAAATGTCTATTTAGGTCTTCTGCCCATTTTTGATTGGGTTTGTTTTTTTGTTATTGAGCTGTATGAGCTGTTTTCAAATATAATTCTTATTATTAAAGTTGCAGTTTATTCATACTTCCTTATTTTTTTTCACCCAGTATCCTTCATCTATTCCAGGATCCCATCTAGGATATGATTTTACATTTAGTCATATCTCCTTAGGCTCCTCTTGCCTGTGACATTTTCTCTGATTTTTCTTATTTTTTTTTTTGGATAGACTTGACAGTTTTGAGCACTTTTCAGGTATTTTGGATGATACTGATCTGTTGGAATTTTCTAATATTTCCCTCTTGAGTAGACTGGGCTTGGGCTTTAGGGAGGAATACCACAGAGGTAAATTGACATCTTCATCATATCATACCAAGGATATGCATTATTAACATGATTTATCATTGGTGATGTTAATCATCATCTCTCTAAGGTAGTATTTGTCAAGTTTATCCACTGCAAAGTTATTCCCACCCAAACTTTTTTATACTCCATATTTCAGTCTTTGGAAGAAAAAACACTATGCATAGCCCCGTCTTAGGAAATGGAATTATGCTTTTCCTCCTGAGGGCACAGTATCTATATAAATTGTTTGGAAATCTTTTGCATAGCAGATTTGTCTCTTCTCCTACTCTTCTTTAAGTATTCAACCATTCTTTTACATCAGTATGAATTCATGACTATTTTATACTTAGAGTTATAATCTAATGCTACTTTATTGGTTTTCTTGCTTAAATTGTTTCAGCTTTGGCCATTGGGAGCTTTCAGGTGGCTTCTTTGTTTCTTTAACTTATGCCCATCAATGTGTGTGTATTTACGTATATGTGTGTGTGCTTTTTTTGTACATCCTTATTTTCTGGCAATACAAGATGCTCCAGGTTCAGCTTGCATATCTCCTACCCAGGTTTATAATCAGTCATTTTCCCAAAAAATCTCTGGTTCCTTTTATTGGAGAAAGGTATTAGAAATCAAGGTCTGGGTGTTGGGTGTGCTCATTGCTGCTGGGTTATTTCTTCTAGACTCTCTCAGCTGAAATAGCAAGAAAATATGTATAGCAACACATGTACATGTGCACGGCCATAAATAGCTGTATATCTATCCCTCATTATTCATATATGGTACATATATGTTCATATTGATATCTTCAACTCAAGATTATTACCATATCAGTCAGTCTAGGCTATTTCTTTTGCTATTGTAAATACTCCAACAGTGAGAAATCAGGTTCCTGTTATCCACAATTCATTTAATTTCTCAGTTTCAGTATACATGCATGACAGTGTCAGACTTTTAAACTCATACTGCCACAGGACAAAACTTTATGAATTAGAGTACAGTGTTCATGTTCAGTTCCTTTTGCCTTTAGTCTTACAGAAGCCACTCATACCTAAAAAAGTTACTAAGGTCAGCACCTTTATGTCCCAGCTATTTTCAGTAATGCTGTTCAATATGTTTCTAATATGGATACTTTTGTCACAGTCTGTATTCCATTTTCAGATCCTTTGTTGTCTTAAATGATGATTTTTGAACTTGCATACATTAAGGTTTGGCTTTTACGTTGTAACTTTTTTTTTTACATCTTTATTGGAGTATAATTGCTTTATAATGGTGTGTTAGTTTCTGCTTTATAACAAAGTGAATCAGTTATACATATACATATGTTCCTGTATCTCCTCCCTCCTGCATCTCCCTCCCTACGTTGTAACATTCTAAGGATTTTGACAAATGCAGAATATCATGTATCCACCATTACAGTATCATACATCACAGTTTCATCACCTGAAAAAAAAATTACCTATTCAACCCCTCCTTCATGCTCCCAAATCCCTGGCTCTGAACATTTTATCATTTCTATATTTGTTCTTTTCCAGAATGTCATATAATTGGAATCTCACAATATATAGCCTTTTCAGACTGACTTCTTTCACTTCAAAATGTGTTTAAGATTCCTCCATGTCCTTTCATTCCTTGATAACTCATTTCTTTTTATCACTGAATAGTATATGGATGTACCACCGTTTGTCTTTTTGCCTATTGAAGCATATTTTGGTTGCTTCCACTCGTGACAATAATGAATAGGGTTGCTATAAACCATCCTGTGCAGGTTTTAGTGTAGACTTAGGTTTTCAAGTAAATATGTAGAGGAGTGACTGCTGGATTATATGGTAAGACAGAGTTTAAATTTCTAAGAAACTGCCAAACTGTTTTCCAGAGTGGCTGTACCAGTTTGCATTCCCAACAACAATGAATGAGAATTCCTTTTTCTCTACATCCTTGCCAGAATTTGGTATTCTCAATTAAAAAACTTTTATCCATTCTAATAGGTGTGTAGTGTTCGGTCATTGTTGTTTTAATTTGCAGTTACGTAATGACAAATAATGTCAAACATTTGTCATGTGCTTATTTCTCATCCATTGTCTTCTTTGATGAGGTATTTATTTAGGTCTCAAATTTTTAATCGTATTATTTTCTTATATTTGAATTCTAAGAGTTCTTTGTGTATTTTGGATAGAAGTTCTTTTCAGATACATATTTCCCAATTATTTTCTCCTCGTCTGTGGCCTGTCTTCCTCCTAACAGTATCTTCTGCAAAGTAGAAGAGTCTAACTTTTATAAAGTTCAGTTTCTCAGTTTTTTTCTTTCATGGATTATGCTTTTGGTGTTGCTCACATCATCATCTTTTTTTTAAAAACTGAGGTATAATTGACATACATTATAATAGTTTCAGGTGTACAACATAATTTGATATTTGTACATATTGTGAAATAATTGCCACAATGAGGCTAGTTAACATCCATCCCCATATATAGTTACCAAATGATTTCTTGTGATTAGAACTTTAGAGATCTACTACTCTCTTAGCAACTTTCAAGTATGTATGTATTAAAACAGTATTATTAACTTCAGTATCATGCTGAATGTTACATCCCCAGGACATTTATTTTATAACTGGAAGTTTGTATATTTGTTTTCCCCAGTCTGACTTATTTCACTTACCATAATGCCCTCAAGGTCATTTCATGTTGTCACAAAATGGCAAGATTTCATTTTTTCTTAAGGCTGAATCCATTTTGTGTGTGTGTAATACCCAGTGGGCATGGATTCACTGGGGCCATTATTATAACAGTTTACCTCAAGGATAATTAAAATTTTAACTGGAGCTGAAATCTCAACTAAAAATTTTATGACAAATAAAATTTGAGTCTTACTAGCCCTTTAAGATTATAAGCCTTTAGTCATTTCAGTTTTAGTTTTAGGGTTTATGATGTTTGCATGAGAAAATTAGGGAGTGTGAAGATTCATGAAGTGACATTTACAAATTCTTCTTGGCATGACTAGTGTATTCTTTTTCTTTCCCACTGTCCCAGAGGTGACTTGACTTATCCTTCCTAGAACAGGCCCCCTCCTGGCACCTGTTTCTACCCAAACCCTTTAATCAGTGCTCAGCTCTAGGAATTCTTTATAAGGTCCTATCTAGAATAGTCTCAACGGTACCACGATTGTTTCTTCCGACCGCATGGAGAGCAGTAATTGGGCAATATTCATGGAGAACGCAAAATGAAATCTGTGTGGCAGAAATATTCAGAGCTGCTGTGTATCTGTTTTATTTCCATTTGGTGCCAGTTTTTTGCAGCTACTTATAAAGATTCTTCTTTGTCAGTGTAGATTGCTAAAAGATCTACTTCCAAATAGCAAAACTAAAACTGTAAATGTGTTTCTGCAGTGGTGTGACCTGCTGTTATTAGTATATAACAAATAACTCCCATCCTGATGCCTAAAGACAAAGGCTCTCAAGGGTCTCACCCATTAATTGGAAGCTATTTATTGTATTCCCCAGCCACTTGACTTGCTATTGCTGCCATGGTTCAAAAGTGAATGGTTTTTAATATCTAGAACATTAATTTGAGTCAAATTATATATGCAGCAACATTTGTGCAGAAGGTAAGAATATAATTTAGGTCATAATGGAACACACGGTGAACGTCTGAAAACCAGTCAATTGTCCTTTGAAACAGAGGTACTTATTTCTATTTTTGAAATATTGGCAAGTTAAAAGTTTTCTGGCACTGTTTCCTTTTTCTTGTGATATGAATGCAGATGCTGTTAGAACTGAAAACTTTTTTTTATTGTTGGTAGTGCTGCTACTGTTTGGTAAAGAAGGAACTTTGAAATTCTATATGGAGCCATTGGTAAAATGCACTTATAGAAAGATTCTAATGTTTGTATGTCAGAGCAATAGAAAATACAGTATTTCTATTTGAGTGACTTTAGGAGTTTGCTGAGCTCCTTAATATGAGTCCTTTATAAATTCCTCTTGATAGGAAACACACTTTAGAATAAATGTATCACTTATTTATGAATATGTATATAGCAAAAAAAAAATCACTTATTTGAGGTCAGTTACCCAAATGGGTCTCCAAAGGCACTTTGTTTCTTGTTCGCTTCTTAATGTATTTTTGCATTTTGTGGCCGTGGTGTATAGCTCTTACACAGCTCTGGGAGGCAGAAATTGTGTATGTTTAATGACAGTTTTCAAACAAATGGAAGTAGGATGACTTGATGAAGAGGTAGATATTTCACTTTACCTGGAGGCACCATTTGGGTTAGATATTTTTATTAAAAAATTCTCTTAATATATTAGTTGGATTCCTTTCATTGTATTTACATTCTTGAGATACATTAGTATTTTTTTTGACATTAAAAGGTATTTATTTTGTGTATTGCATTATTCATTTCTACAGGGCTTAGAAAGTTAGAGCAAAGGCTTAAGGCCTTTTCATAAAGAGAAATACCTTTGGATTTGCCTAAATTCTTTTTTTTTCTTCCACACACACACACACACACACACACACACTGTATTTTATTTTTACAAGAGATAAATAGACTGACACCAATCATTGTAAATGGATGACCACAACAAAAGCAACAATGATTGCAATTACCAATCACAAAACACACTCATACTATGCCATAATATTGACATTCAGTCCAGTAATCCTCCACGGTAACAGCTCCTTTACTTTGCAGTGAAAATTGATTTGTATATTTTTGCCTCTGAGTCCTTGTGGATTTTTTTTTTATTCAAACAGAAAGTCACAAAAATTATAATCATCCTCATCAGTTCACTCAGTCCCATGTAATTAATTTTTTTCATCTTGATCATTAGCACTTTTATGAGTTCATTAGTTTTCCATTAGAGTTCTGAAAATGCTTATTCATTCAGTTCAGCAGTGTAGTCAGTTACCAGAAACCTGTACTCGTCAGAGAATTTTCCATGAATTCCTTGAAGATGAAACCATTTTATAGGAACATATTTGCAAAAGCATCAGAGTACACCCAGAACTGTCTGTAAATGACAAAAGACTTAAAAATGACCACGGTTAAAGATTTGATGAAAGTACATAATAATGCAATTGACAAGGAAATTTAGTTATTTCTGAGATATACATTTTAAAGTAATAACTAGAATTATGACTTACAACATTATACCAGAACCTATAAGATTTTTAGAAATTCCATGTAATGTCTGAAACATTTACATTAACATATTTCCATACAAATAACCCAAAGAAAGTTTAGTATTAGTTGTTTGTTTGCTTTTTTTATAATGCAGGCTCTTATTAGTCATCAATTTTATACACATCAGTGTATTCATGTCAATCCCAATCACCCAATTCAGCACACCACCATCCCCACCAAACCGCGGTTTTCCCCCCTTGGTGTCCATATGTTTGTTGTCTACATCTGTGTCTCTACTTCTGCCCTGCAAACTGGTTCATCTGTACCATTCTTCTAGGTTCCACATACATGCATTAATATACGGTATTTGTTTTTCCCTTTCTGAATTACTTCACTCTGTATGACGGTCTCTAGATCCGTCCACGTCTCAACGAATGACTCCGTTTCGTTCCTTTTTATGACTGAGTAATATTCCACTGCATATATGTACCACAACTTCGTTATCCATTCATCTGTCAATGGGCATTTAGGTTGCTTCCATGACCTGGCTATTGTAAATAGTGCTGCAATGAACATTGGGGTGCCTGTGTTTTTTGAACTATGATTTTCTCTGGGTATATGCCCAGTAGTGGGATTGCTGGATCATATGGTAATTCTATATTTAGTTTTTTAAGGAACCTCCATACTATTCTCCATAATGGCTGTATCAATTTACATTCCCACCAACAGTGCAAGAGGGTTCCCTTTTCTCTACACCCTCTCCAGCATTTGTTGTTTGTAGATTTTCTGATGATGCCCATTCTAACTGGTGTGAGGTGATACCTCATTGTAGTTTTGATTTGCATTTCTCTAATAATTAGTGATGTTGAGCAGCTTTTCATGTGCTTCTTGGCCATCTGTATGTCTTCTTTGGAGAAATGTCTATTTAGATCTTCTGCCCATTTTTGGATTGGGTTGTTTGTTTCTTTAATATTCAGCTGCATGAGCTGTTTATATATTTTGGAGATAAATCCTTTGTCTGTTGATTCATTTGCAAATATTTCCTCCCATTCTGAGGGTTGACTTTTTATCTTGTTGATGGTTTCCTTTGCTGTGCAATATCTTTAAAGTTTCATTAGGTCCCATTTATTTATTTATTTATTTAATTTCCATTACTCTAGGAGGTGGATCACAAAAGATCTTGCTGTGATTTATGTCAAAGGGTGTTCTTCCCATGTTTTCCTCAAAGAGTTTTATAGTGTCTGGTCATACATTTAGGTCTCGAATCCATTTTGAGTTTATTTTTGTGTATGGTGTTAGGGGGTGTTCTAATTTCATTCTTTTACATGAAGCTGTCCCGTTTTCCCAGCACCATTTATCGAAGAGACTGTCTTTTCTCCATTGTATATCCTAGCTTCCTTTGTCATAAATTAGTTGACCATAAGTGTGTGGGTTTATCTCTGGGCTTTCTATCTCGTTCCATTGATCTGTGTTTCTGTTTTTGTGCCAGTACCATATTATCTTGATTACTATAGCTTTGTAGTATAGTCTGAAGTCAGGGAGTCTGATTCCTCCAGCTCCATTTTTTTCCCTTAAGACTGCTTTGGCTATTCGGGGTCTTTTGTGTCTCCATACAAATTTTAAGATGATTTGTTTTAGTTCTGTAAAACATGCCATTGGTAATTTGATAGGGATTGCATTGAATCTCTAGATTGCTTTGGGTAGTAGAGTCATTTTCACAATATTGATTTTTCCAATCCAAGAACATGATATATCTCTCTGTTGGTATCATCTTTAATTACTTTCATCAGTGTCTTATAGTTTTCTGCATACAGGTCTTTTGTCTCCCTAGGTAGGTTTATTCCTAGGTATTTTATTCTTTTGTTGCAATGGTAAATGGGACTGTTTCCATAATTTCGCTTTCAGACTTTTCATCATTAGTGTATAGGAATGCAAGAGATTTCTGTGCATTAATTTTATATCTTGCAACTTTACCAAATTCATTGATTAGCTTTAGTAGTTTTCTGGTGGCATTTTTAGGATTCTCTATGTATAGTATCATGTCATCTGCAAACAGTGACAGTTTTACTTCTCCTTTTCCAATTTGTAGTCCTTTTATTTCTTTTTCTTCTCTGATGGCCGTGGCTAGCACTTCCAAATGTATGTTGAATAATAGTGGTCAGAGTGGACATCCTTGTCTTGTTCCTGATCTTAGAGGAAATGGTTTCAGTTTTTCACCATTGAGAATGATGTTTGCTGTGGGTTTGTCATATATGGCCTTTATTACGTTGAGGTAGGTTCCCTCTATGCCCACTTTCTGGAGAGTTTTTATCATAAATGGATGTCGAATTTTTTCAAAAGATTTTTCTGCATCTAATGAGATGATCATATGGGTTTTTTCTTCAATTTGTTAATATGGTGTATCAGATTGATTGATTTGCATATACTGAAGAATCCTTGCATCCCTGGGATAAATCCCACTTGATCGTGGTGTATGATCCATTTAATGTGTTGTTGGATTCTGTTTGCTAGTATTTTGTTGAGGATTTTGCATCTATATTCATCAGTGATATTGGTCTGTAATTTTCTTTTTCTGTAGTATCTGTGTGGTTTTGGTATCAGGGTGATGGTGGCCTCATAGAGTGAGTCTGGGAATGTTCCTTCCTCTGCAGTTTTTTGGAAAAGTTTGAGAAGGATGGATGTTAGCTCTTCTCTAAATGTTTGATGGAATTCACCTGTGAAGCCATCTGGTCCTGGACTTCTGTTTGTTGGAAGATTTTTAATCACAGTTTCAATTTCATTACTTGTGATGGGTCTGTTCACATTTTCTATTTCTTCCTGGTTCAGTCTTGGAAGGTTATACCTTTCTAAGAATTTGTCCATTTCTTGCAGGTTGTCCATTTTATTGGCATAGAGTTGCTTGTAGTAGTCTCTTAGGATGCTTTGTATTTCAGTGGTGTCTGTTGTAACTTCTTTTTTTCATTTCTAATTTTATGATTTGAGTCCTCTCCCTCTTTTTCTTGATGAGTCTGGCTAATGGTTTATCAATTTTATCTTAAAGAACAAGCTTTTAGTTTTATTGAGTTTTGCTATTGTTTTCTTTGTTTCTATTTCATTTATTTGTGCTCTGATCTTTATGATTTCTTTCCTTCTGCTAACTTTTGGTTTTGTTCTTCTTTCTCTGGTTCCTTTAGGTGTAAGGTTAGATTGTTTACTTGAGATTTTTCTTGTTACTTGAGGTAGGCTTGTATAGCTATAAACTTCCCTCTTAGAACTGCTTTTGCTGCATCCCATAGGTTTTGGATCGTCATGTTTTCATTGTGATTTGTCTCTAGGTATTTTTTGATTTCCTCTTTGATTTCTTCAGTGATCTCTTGGTTATTTAGTAATGTATTGTTTAGCCTCCATGTGTTTGTGTGTTTTACGTTTTTTTCCCTGTAATTCATTTCTAATCTAATAGCATTGTGGTCAGAAGAGATGCTTGATATGATTTCAATTTTCTTAAATTTACTGAGGCTTGATTTGTGACCCAAGATGTGATCTATCCTGGAGAATGTTCCATGCATACTTGAGAAAAAAGTATAGTCTGCTGTTTTTGGACAGAATGTCATATAAATATCAATTAAATCTATCTGGTCTATTGTTTCATTTAAAATTTATGTTTCCTCATTTATTTTCATTTTGAATGATCTGTCCATTGGTGTAAGTGAGGTGTTAAAGTCCCCCACTATTACTGTGTTACTGTTGATTTCCTCTTTTATAGCTGTTTGTACTTGCCTTATGTACTGAGGTGCCCCTGTGTTGGGTGCATATATATTTATAATTGTTATATCTTCCTCTTTGATTGATCCATTGATCATTATGTAGTGTCCTTCCTTGTCTCTTGTAACATTCTTTATTTTAAAGTCTATTTTATCTGATATGAGTATAGCTACTCCAGCTTTCTTTTGATTTCTATTTGCTTGGAATATCTTTTTCCATCCCCTCACTTTCAGTCTGTATGTGTCCCTAGGTCTGAATTGGGTCTCTTGTAGACAGCATATAGATGGATCTTGTTTTTGTATCCATTGAACAAGACTGTGTATTTGTTTGGAGCATTTTTTTTTTTTAAGATGTTGGGGGTAGAAGTTTATTAATTAATTAATTAATTTTTGCTGTGTTGGGTCATCGTTTCTGTGCAAGGGCTTTCTCTAGTTGTGGCAAGCGGGGGCCACTCTTCATCACGGTGCATGGGCCTCTCACTATCGCAGCCTCTTGTTGCAGAGCACAGGCTCCAGACGTGCAGGCTCAGTAACTGTGGCTCACGGGCCTAGTTGCTCCGTGGCATGTGGGATCCTCCCAGACAAGGGCTCAAACCCTTGTCCCCTGCATTAGCAGGCAGACTCTCAACCACTGCGCCACCAGGGAATCCCCTGGTTGGAGCATTTAATCCATTCGCGTTTAAGGTAATTATTGATATGTATGTTCCTATGACCTTTTTCTTAGTTGTTTTGGGTTTGTTTTTGTAGGTCCTTTTCTTCTCTTGTGTTTCCCACTTAGAGAAGTTCCTTTAGTATTTGTTGTAGAGCTGGTTTGATGGTGCTGAATTCTCTTAGCTTTTGCTTGTCTGTAAAGCTTTTGATTTCTCCATCGAATCTGAATGAGATCCTTGCCGGGTAGGGTAATCTTGGTTGTAAGCTCTTCCCCTTCATCACTTTATCATGCCACTCCCTTCTGGCTTGTAGAGTTTCTGCTGAGAAATCAGCTGGTAACCTTATGGGAGTTCCCTTGTATGTTATTTGTCGTTTTTCCCTTGCTGCTTTCAATAAGTTTTCTTTGTCTTTAATTTTTGCCAGTTTGATTCCTATGTGTCTCAGCATGTTTTTCCTTGGGTTTATCCTGTATGGGACTCTGCACTTCCTGGACTTGGGTGGCTCTTTCCTTTGCCATGTTAGGGAAGTTTTCGAAGTTTCGATAATCTCTTCAAATATTTTCTCGGGTCCTTTATCTTCTCCTTCTGGGACCCGTATAATGCGAATGTTGCATTTCATGTTGTCCCAGAGGTCACTCAGGCTGTCTTTATTTCTTTTCATTCTTTTTTCTTTAGTCTGTTCCACAGCAGTGAATTCCACCATTCTGTCCTCCAGGTCTCTTATCCATTCTTCTGCCTCAGTTATTCTGCTATTGATTCCTTCTAGTGCAGTTTTCATTTCAGTTATTGTATTGCTCATCTCTGGTTGTTTGTTCTTTAATTCTTCTAGGTCTTTGTTAAACATTTCTTGAATCTTCTCGATCTTTGCCTACATTCTTTTTCTGAGGTTCTGGACCATATTCAGTATCATTATTCTAAATTCTTTATCTGGAAGGTTGCCTATCTCCACTTCATTTAATTGTTTTTCTGGGGTTTTATCTTGTTCCTTCATCTGGTACATAGCCGTCTGCCTTTTCATCTTGTCTATCTTTCTGTGAATGTGGTTTTTGTTCCACAGGCTGCAGGATTGTAGTTCTTCTTGCTTCTGCTGTCTGTCCTCTGGTGGATGAGGCCATCTAAGAGGCTTGTGCAAGTTTCCTGATGGGAGGGACTGGTGGTGGGTAGAGCTGACTGTTGCTCTGGTGAGCAGAGCTCAGTAAAACTTTAATCTACTTGACTGTTGATGGGTGTGGCTGGGTTCCCTCCCTGCTGGTCGTTTGGCCTGAGGCAACCCAACACTAGAGCCCACCTGGGCTCTTTGTTGGGGCTAATGACAGACTCTGGGAGGGCTCACGCCAAGGAGTACGTCCAAGAACTTTTGTCACCAGCGTCCCTGTCCCCACGGTGAAACAGAGCCATGCCCTGCCTCTGCATGAGACCCTCCAACATTAGCAGGTAGGTCTGGTTCAGTCTCCCCTGGGGTCACTGCTCCTTCCCCTGGGTCCCGATGCACACACTACTTTGTGTGTGCCCTCCAAGAGTGGAATCTCTGTTTCCTCCAGTCCTATCGAAGTCCTGCAATCAATTCCCACTAGGCTTCAAAGTCTGAGTCTCTAGGAATTCCTCCTCTCGTTGCCGGCCCCCCAGGTTGGGAAGCCTGAAGTGGGGCTCAGAACCTTCAATCCAGTGGGTGGACTTCTGTGGTATAAGTGTTTGCCAGTCTGTGAGTCACCCACCCACCAGTTATGGGGTTTGATTTTACTGTGATTGCGCCCCTCATACCGTCTCATTGTGGCTTCTCCTTTGTCTTTGGATGTGGGGTATCTTTTTTGGTCAGTTCCAGTGTCTTCCTGTCGATGACTGTCCAGCAGCTAGTTGTGATTCTGGTGTTCTCACAAGAGGGAGTGAGAGCACATCCTTCTACTCTGCCATCTTGGTTCCTCCTCGAGATACATTAGTTTTTGAATTCGTCATTATTACTAATAAACTGAAAGCTTTGAGAATATTGTCTTGTTTGCTCATTACCTGAAACTGGCATATCAACTTGCTTATGATAGTGAAACAAAAATATTGGCTAAACTTGAGTCAAAGTGAATTCAAATTGAAATTGCTAGGGCAGAGAAAGGAGGATATAAGAGTAGCTAAATCCTGTGTCCTTTCCAAAGCTACTTTGTTATTCCCTTTCCTACAGGGACTTCCGCAGAGGGAAGATTGCTACCTCTCAACAGTCACCAGCCAATTTTCACTCCTTGGAAGGAAGCAGAGGAAGATGTTTTTCACCACAGCAAGCTATGCGACTCGACCATAGCCTGCCCCACTCTGGACTTGAAAGACCTCCCTCATTTAATGCATCAGGTAACTCAGGCCAGTGGTTCCTGGAATAAGCATTCCTCTGATAATGAGTTTCCTTTATCTGGTAGCTTTTCTTTTCTTTTTTTTTAAGCAAAGTCTGTGGTTTTACATACTTATATATATTCAAATTACCTTAGTATTCAAATTACCTTAGTAGTCAAAATCTTAAGTATACGTGAGTCTTTCCACACTGTCTGGAAAGGATATTTTTGGATCAGAAATAAATAGGGACTTTCCCACAGCAGGAGTTTTCCTTGTGTAGGGAAAGTTGGTTTTCAATTCTAGCAACTCTGTGTGTTGTATTCTATACTCACATTTTACTCAGGCCAAAGTGCCTTTTGGTGGAGAACATTGCAGCAGATGGTGATTTTTTCAGCCTGATAAATGGCAATTTGGTACAGTCAGAACTTCTTATTTGTCTGTGGTAGAATAAAGGGTCCAGGTCTAATAGAATTCTCCTAAATTATTGGTCGAGACATTTCTGTTAGCTTCATTGCGCATTTCTCTTTGCCTGAGTTTAGGAATTAAGTCCATTTCCTGGGAACTGCTTAAGTTAGTAAGAAGTAGTGTTGCAGGAAGGGGGACCCCTTCCAGGGCCCGGGAGTGGGCTCTTTTCTAACACTCGGAAATGAATTGTCCGAGGAGGCACACATGCTGACAAAGCAAGAGACTTTATTGGGAAGGGGCACCCGGGTGGAGAGTAGGAGGGAAAGGGAACCCAGGAGAACTGCTCTGCCACATGGCTCGCAGTCTCAGATTTTATGGTGATGGGATTAGTTTCCTGGTTGTCTCTGGCCAATCATTCTGACTCAGGGTCCTTCCTGGTGGCGTGGGCATCACTCAGCCAAGATGGGTTCCAGTGAGGAGGATTCTGGGAGGTTGGTAGGACATATGGACTGGCGTTCCCTTTTGACCTTTCCTGCATTCTAGTTGGTGGTGGCTTCTTAGTTCCATGTTCCTTACCAGGACCTCCTGTCATAAAACAACTCATGCAAATGGTTACCTGGCCAGGGTGGGCAGTTTCAGTCAGTGGTTCCCCTAAGAGTAGTACTTTTCAATCCGTTTTTTTGTTGTTGTTAATTTAAGATGGCCACAGACTTTGTATTTTGATAAAAATACATAGTTCCATTATATTCCTTTATACTCTGGTTGTATGTGAGGTTTTCTGTAACTTTTATTAATATGGTTCACCAATGACTTTCTCAAGTTGCAATTTTATGGTGTGTAGGAGATTGGCTTGCAATTGAGTTGTGGGTATCATACCTAGCATATTTAGTTGCCTTTTTTTCATGTCAACAAACCATTGCTCTCTCTCAAGAAAGACAATTTCCCATGGATCTGAATGACTGATTAGAACAACAGTCACAGGGATAACAAATGACGCAGTCCTATTTAATACTTTAGACTGCTCAATATAATTGGAAAAAATGTCTTAATTATAATATTTGCTTTTCAAATGCCAATTTGGGACATAAATATTGGTAACCATAGAGCCTCAAAATTATGTGATGAACCCAAAAGGCTTAATGACCCCAAGGGAAAAAGTGGTTTTATAACCACATAGAATCTAGTACAATGGATATCATTTAGTGTATAATAGAGATTATTAAGGTTATTTGTGAAATAGGTACCTCCTCTCTGCCCTCACTTTTCTTCATTTTTGCATTTTCCCTCCTAACTAGCTGTGTGTGTGGAGTGGGTTGTCCCTGGATTCTGTGTAAACTGCTTTCAGTATGTCTGTACACAGGGAGGGGCTATTAATCTTAGGTAAATCCTAAATATCCTATGCTTTCTTCTTCTCAAACCTTAGCAAAAGAAAAGCAAAAACCAAAAAGAGCTGGAGAGCCATATTCTGCCTTGAATATGATCTGTATGTTTTCCAGCCCCCAAACATTCTCTCCATGATGCTTACCTGTCCTTCATGAGTGAGTAGTGAGTCACAGGTACAAAAACCTAAGAATAAATCACACTGGGAGAAGCTGGTCAAGGATCCCTGTATAATTACCATGTAGAATAAAAGCAATTCTTTCCATTTCTAGAAAATATTTCTTTAATTTCCTCCCTTATATTATGAGGTGATTGGGTGAATTAATCTGTAAATCCCTTCCGGAGCAAGCTTTCTAATTTTCTTTTAAGAACCTTTATTGTTATGTAAGAATATCTCATTAAGCTTTACCTTTCCTGGGGAGCAAGAAGGCAGCCAGTGATAATGAAATATTTGTAAAAGGTATGCTTTTTACCAATGAAAATAAAAAGGTGTTAAATACACTTTTAAATAAGCATTTTCTTAAAATCAGGAGTTGAGTGAGCATCTGCTCGATTTCCTTTCTAGAGCTTTTAATGGCAATATCTCCTCTTATAAGGAGGCAATATGAAATGCATTGACATTATTAAGCCTGCTAAAGCCTATTCCCAAATTCAGGACTTATCTGGTAAGCTGACTAAAGAACAATTTCCCTTTTGATTAGAGTCAGTTTTATAGAAATTTCTCATCTCTTTGTGTTTTAATATCTTGTGTGTATCATTTTTATTCAAGACTCTAAAGTAGGATGCTTTTTTGTAGCCTTCAGGCAGAGATATTATAAGCAAGATGAAGAGTGAAATCAAATTCTTGTTGTATATTAAAAGCCTAACCATGTTTGAAAATGCTTCATCACCCGAAATGGTGTTCTTGAACAAAACACCATAGTGGATGTTAAACTTGCATTCCTTTAAATTCTAATTTGTGATTTTCAAGTGAAATTATCTTTCTTGTCTTTCACATATAAACATGCTTTCCCCATTGTATATCAAGTACTTTTGCCATATACTCATAAAATATTGGTTAAAAATTCAGGCAGTATGTATGGTTTTCTTTATCTCTTAGGATTATACCCCCTTTATAACTCTTAGAGTGTAACTTTTTAAAAATCAATTCAAGAAAAGGTTATAATGGATTTATAACTCTTTATAACTCTTACAGTGTAACTCTTTAAAAATCAATTCAAGAAAAGGTTATAATGGATTGCCAGTGATGTACATGAAAAGCCTGTTCCCTTCAGCACTGTCATTTTACTTCTCAAAAAGTCAATGTTACAGGATGGTGTATCTATATTAAAAACTTGGTAAGTACAGTTTAATAAATACACATAGCTATTAATCATTTCAGTGGTACTGTAAATGAGTATTGATGAAAGAACTTGTACTTTTGTGATGGTATGATTTTCTTTATAACTGGAATCAGACCATACGAATTTTCTATGAATTGTATTTTGAAAAAATATGACTTGGAGAATTTTGTCATCTATATGAATCTATTTAATTATAGTCTATTTTTAACCGTGTACTATGATATTTTTGTACCACAATTTAATGAACAATTCTGTGAGTGGATGTTTAGTCAATCTCCAAGGTTTTTAAAAAAAATATGGAATGTATTATTCTTTGTGTGCAGACTTTCCAAGATATCTTAAGGAAGCATTTCTGAGTTTAAAATTATATGCATTTTAAACATAAATATATATTGTGATAGTGTTTTCCAAAAATGTTGCACCAGTGTTCATGAGCATTTTCCAATTTGACCGATTCTGATCAGATATATCAAATGTATCTATTTTTCTTCATTTTGTAGTGTGGTGGAAGAAATAAATAAATTCATTTGATTTTACTCTTCATTTGAGATTAATTTTTATGTACTCTTTTGTGATTTGTCTGTTCCTAGTTTTTTAAAATTAATTTGTTTAATATTATGTAATCAAATGCATTAGTCTGTTCCTTTATGATTCCTTCATCTTGTAGCTTTTTAAATGGATCTTCCTTATAAGCATATTTTCTTTTGCAATATTTTTGAAGTTTTATATTTTACACTTAGAATCTGAAATTTATTTAGGTAATAAAAGGTAGATTTTGAAACCACTACTTTGGTCTATGATCCACTTAAAGTTAATTTGTTTTTGGTGTGAAATAAGGGTTAAGCTTTTTCTTTTTCTTCTTTTTTTCATGTGCGTATCCATTTTTACCAGCACTATTTATTGAAAATATTTTTCTTTTTCCACTGGCAACTGTGTCAAAAAAGGAGCAAAACAAGGAGGAGGAAGAGAACAATAAGATGCCTGTGGGGAGGATGGCCCTGGGTACTGGAAAAGGGATGAGCCTGTTCTGTAGTGAGCACACAAATGTGCACGTGTAAAAAAAAGCAAAGAACTAAACACACACACACAAAATACCTTTAAAACTGGTGAAACGTGAATCAAGTAAGTAGATTGTATCAATGTGACTATTCTGGCTATGATATTATACTGTACTTATACAATACGTTTCTAGTTCAGGAAACTGGGCAGTACTATGTGGGATCTTTCTGTGTTAGTTCCTACAACTACACGTGAGTCTACAATTTTCACAAAATAGAATGTCCAAATTATTTGTGAAAACATTCTAAAAGAAAGGTTAATATTTGTCACAAAAGTAACTTTAGAGATTCCTAAATCCTTGAAATGAAATTCAGGGATTATATGAATAAAATATGGGTTTATCAATGACCATAACAGTGAGAGTAGAGTGAAACAAATTTTTCAAATCAAGACCTATTAAATAAACAGGTAACAATTAGAGGAGGAACTGTTACTAATCTTCGCAATGATCTCATTTGCTAGAGTAACCTTTTTCATCTCTGAAGAATGACCCAAAAGGTACAGTAGAGGGTGAAGGTCAGCAGGAGTTAGTTAAGACTTTCATAAAGCAGGCTAATGACCAGTTAAATTCCATAAGAGGAGATACTTACTCCACATCTCCATGCAGCATTGGTTTGATTATTAGACCCTGCAGTCAATTAGTTCAAAACACCTATTCAGTAAAAAGCTATTAAACCAGTTGTGCACATAAATGGGATGGATAAAAAATTCAGTTGCCACAAAAAGTAATGACATGATTAATTAGGGTTCTATTTCCATTTCAGTTATTGAAACTTATCGTTTTGAGCAAAATCTTCTGTCTTCAGGAAGTTTATAAGATGCCTGGAAAAATGATAGTACAACCAGTTTCCATGAGAAATTTTAAAAAATAGGCATATCACCATATCCATGAAAATGCTCCAGGAAGGTAGATTACCATTCAGACAAGACCAAAGATGAAGTGAAGATAGTAGGTTCTCTCTTTCTGATTGTGTTCAGTCACAGATGTAAAATGTTTAATCATAACAGTAATATAAATTTGGCCTGGAATGTTCAATCATAACAGTAATATAAATTTGGCCTGGAATAATTCTAAATTGTTTTAAACATGTAGATTGTATCAAAAAAGGTCCTTCTTAATTGTATTTTTAAAAGGGAGAACTTTACAGCTGGATGGACTCAGCAATAATCTATTAACTCTAGCCCCAAACTACATTTGAAAAAGAGGCATAGATATATTAGTGTTGCAGTTCAGACTACAACCCCCTCCCCTTTTTATAAATTATGCTATACTTTACTTTGCAGAATGCTATTACTTCATTTGGTTTTTAGGACATTCCTGGGAAATAGTCAAAGGAAGCATTCTGACTCCTATTTATATTGTTTAGGAAAAGGAAACTCAGAATTAGTGACTACAGAATGTGTCACAGTGGTACTAGCAGAGCCAGAGCTTGGATCCAGCATTTTTTCCATGTACAATACTCTAGGGTAGTACCTTGTTTTCCTATAATAAGCAGTGCCATTATTATGCCTCTTGTAGTTGGCAGAATAATGGTTCCCCAAAACATGTCCATTTCTAATCTTTAGCATCTGTGGATATGTTATCTTACATGGCAAAAAAGATTTTGTAAATTTGATTACATTCAGGATCCTGAGATGGGATATTATTCAGCATTATCTGAATAGGTTCAGTATAAGCACAGAGGTTCTTTTAAGAAAAAAGGGAGGCAGAAGAGTCAGAATCATAGGAGATGTGATTAATGGAAGCAGAGATCTGAGTGATGTGGGGCTGGGAGCCAAGGAATGCAGGTGGCCTCTAGAATTTGGATAAGGCAAGAAAAACAGACTGTTTCCTAGAGCCTTCAGAATGAACACTTTGATTTGAACCCAGTACAGCCCAGTTCAGACTTCTGACCTCCAGATTTGAGAGTAAATTTGTATTGTTTTAGCCACTAAATTTATAATAATTCATTATAACAGCAATAGGACACTATTACAAAATTCTTGAGATAATGCTTCTTGTAAATAAATACCTCAATAATTTTGCTCTCTATATAATATTTTGATGAGAAATTTGTCTCAATAGAAAACCATGAAAAAAATCAAAACTAATACTTTCATCTTGATTTGTGTTTTTCTTTCTCTTGGCTTCTTTCATTTCTTAAATCAAACCTGTTTTTCCCCCATTAATCATACCTAAGAAATGTATTTTCCATGTTCTTAATACCCTTCCAGTTTTTAAAATTATTTCTGGGTAATTTTATAAAAAGGGAGGATTATCCTTTCATCATAGTATGACAGGTTACTGAATTGTGTGTTGTTACAACTTCCTATCAGCAGATGCCAGTATGGCACGGTATGCTAAGAACCTTAATCCTGGGTTCACTATAACGTGAGATGTGAGTATTAATTTTATATAGTCACACTCACATGTATAAAAACATTGCTTTATTTTAAATTACTAAGATTTGTTTTCTTATGGGCCTCCATTATATTTTGTCTAGGCATTAGTCAAGTGGCACTAATTCTGGTCATATCTGTTAAAAGACTATTAATACAAGGTTTGTTAACCATGAATTTGTGTCACACCCCCTTTGCTCCTGACATGGCATGGAAGTGCCAGGAATGTTTATGCAGTGTCCTGGATTCAAAGATGTCTGAGGTCGACATCAGTTGAATTATAAAGAGCAACTCACTGTAAAATGTTAAAGGACTGTATAGTAATTCCTGGAGTGCAGGACCTTTATTGAACTTATCCTGTCCCAACATGAAGCACTATATGTTTGCTGGGAAAATAAATGGTTGTATAAATGGACCATGGTACAACTCTCTGTACTCTTCAATTCATATTCTATTATATTTTTTAAGTGAACATTTGTAGATTCTCCCTAAGGATTTGAGGAGGAATGAACATGAGATATTCAGTGTCCTCAGTAATTGAACATATTAATGCATTCTAAAGAGTAAAAAGCCCAAGTTCAGTTTTTTTCTTGTTCAGTCACCATGAAACTATGCTTGATTTCCTCTCAAGGCCATTTTTTAAAAAGTAGGTAGTATTTATTGGGTCATTCAGTTTTTCTGCTCTTAAAAAGTATTCAGCTATAAATTTGGACATAAATTATAATCCTTTAATTCACCCAGAAAGATGTGAGTGAAAAAAAACCCCAACTTTTATGGAAAAATATATTACTATCTTTATCTTGAATAGAAATTATATATAAGGAATAAAAAAGACAAAAATATTATCTTATTTGAAAAATATTTAAATTACCCTTCCTCCCATGCATAAACAAAATATATCTGGTAAGAAAATTTATTATTATATTTGGGTTTAATTCATCAGGCCATTTAATATACCAGCTGACATGGACTTGTAATATGTGCCAACTCAGCATTCATTCCTTATAAAAAATTACTGTATTGAGGTATGATTGATTTATTAAAAATTATACTTAAAATAGATAACCAGCAAGGACCTACTGTACAGCACAGGGAACTCTACTTAATATTCTGTAATAATCTAAACGGGAAAAGAATTTGGAAAAGAATTCTTTTATATGTGTAACTGAATCACTTTGCTGTACACGTGATACTAACACAACATTGTAAATCAACTATACTCCAATATAAAAGAAAAATAAATTATACATACTTATGTATACAACTTTATGAATTTGGAGATAAGTATCCATTCATGAAACCATCACCACAATCTATGCTATAAGCATATTCATCACCTTCAAAAGTTGTCTTGTGTTATTATTTTTGTTGGTGTTTATGATAAGAACACTTAATATAAGATCTACCTTCTTAGAAAAATTTTAGGTATACAGTACAGTATTGTCAACTCTAGGAACTACGCTGTAAAGCAGATCTCTGGGACTTACTCATTTTGTCTACATGAACTCTTTGACTAATGCCTCTTCCTTTTCCTGAGGCAGTGTTTATTCTTAACCTATAGGCTGTGCACATCTTTCAAACATCTAGAGAACCCAGTGTTAAATTATATCTGTTTCATGCTGTTTACCTTCAGTTATCTTCTGTGCTTTTATGAGCTCATTGACTGCTCTAAATCAAATCACTTAAATATTCTTACAAATATCCACTTGCCTACTCATCCGGAACTCATTAATATTTATGTTGAGAGAATTATGAAACCTTTAGTTCATTGACATTATGATTTATAACACCTTGAGGCGTGATGGAAATTACAATAACTTAGTTGTTACCATAAAGCATTATATTTTCAATGCAAACTTCAACATTTTTGCAGTTAATACTTCGTCTTTTTTTTTCCCTTAGTGATAGACTTTGTAAACTTTAGATGAATCAATATACAAAAATCCCTTGTTTCCTGAGAGCAAATCTCACTTTCATACCCCTAGATTAACAGGATTACATTTTAAAATTTTCAGTTAACCCCACATACATGGACTCATGTCAGTAATACTGATGATATGGCCAAGAGTATTAGTACTTTAGTATCAAGGCTACATAATATAATATTCACACTGGGGAAAAGATTTCCAAAGTTTAAAGTATACGGAAATTAAAATTATACTTTAAAAGGTGTTGCTCAGAGCTACCAAAAGGAAGAAACGCTAAAAATCACATAGTGTTAAGCAAATATAAGTCCAATAGCTAATGAGTGATCTTGGCATTCCAATTTGTGAAATTTTCAGTATATTCATAATAATGAGAAGTGATAATGCTGAAAGAGTCTCTCTAAATTGAACATGGTACAGGAATCCATGTGTTCTACAAAGCATAAAAATACCTATTGACTATATAATCCTTAATGTACATTTTTAAACTTACTAATTCACAGGTTCTTTTAATGCATATAGGTGATTAGGGAAAATGTTTATCAGGATAATGTGAGTTAAATAGATGCCTCTAAATATATCAAAAGCATGTTCTATGTCCAGGTCCACTCAAATTAAAGGTCTAAATTTACATTTTAATTTTCAAATGAGAACACAGCTCAGATAAATTTGATTACCTATTAAGTTGCACACTCCAAATGCCACATTATTTTAAAACCTAGTTATATACATAAATTTTACTCCTCCAAAGGATTTCTTTAAACATTTTCTAGCTCCAGTTTGAGTCGTATATGTATATGACATATTCTACATATTTATTCGTTTTATTAGAAAGTTTAAAAACATATATAGATCTACACTATGTAGTTTACCTAACCCATTTTGCAACCTCTCTTCTAGGAATATAATATGGAAAATAAGCAAGTCATTAAGTAAATATTTTAGTTGCAATTCAGACAAATGGAAATGTATGATTCAATAGGACGTGGAGGAGTTAGACATCAGCTATCAGAAGATAACATTTGTAAATATTTATGTACCCAACATAGAAGCCCCTACATGTATTAAGCAAATAACAACAAACCTAAAGGGAGAAATAGCAATGCAATACAATAATATTAGGGGACTTTAATACCTCATACATCAATGGATAAGTCATCTAGCCAAAAAAATAAGGAAACACAGCCTTTAACACACTAGACCAGGTAGACTAAACATACATACAGCACATTCCATCCAAAAGCACCAGAATACACATTCTTCACAAGTGCACATGGAACATTCTCCAGAATAAATCATATGTTAGGCTATGAAGCAAGCCTTAAAACATTTAAAAGGACTGAAATCATACCAAGCAACTCTTGTGACCACAATGTTGTGACACTAGAAATCAATTATAAGAAGAAGACTGGGAAATTCACAAATATGTAGAGATTAAACAACATGCTACTGAACAACCAATGGGTAAAAAAGAAATTTAAGGGGAAATCAAAAAATATCTTGAAACAAAAGAAAATTGGACACATACCAAAACCTATGGTATGAAGCAAAGTAGTTCTAAGAGAAAAGTTCATAGCAGTAAGTGCCTTTCTCAAGAAAAATCTCAAACAAGCTAACTTCACACCTCAAGGAATAAGAAAAAGAACAAATGAAGCCTAAAGTTAATAAAAGATAGGAACTAATAGAAATCAGAGCAGAAATAAATGAAATAGAGCTTAAAAAGACAAAACCCTAAACTTCAGGCTAGACCCACCAAAAAAAAAAAGCGGTGGCGGGGGGGAGAGATGACTCAAAATCAGAAGTGAAATCAGAGACATTACAATAGATACCACAGAAATATAAAGGCTCATAAGAGACCACAACAATTATACACCAACAAGTTGGGCAACCTAGAAGAAATGGATAAATTCCTCAGACATACAGCCTACCAAAACTAAGTCACGAAGTAATCTGAACAGATCAATTACTAGTAAGTAGACTGAATCAGTAATCAAAAACCTCCACAACAAATAAAAAAACAACAGTCCAGGATGAGATGGCTTCACTGATGAATTTTACCAAACATTCAAAGAAGAATTAAATCTCTACTCTTCCAAAAATAAACAAGAAAAAATACCAGAAGGAACAATGCCAAGCTCATTTTGTAAGAACACCATTATCCTGATACTAAGGCCAGAGAAGGATGACACAAGAAAATTACAAGCCAATATCCATGATGAACACAGATGCAGAAAACCTCAACAAAATATTAGCAAATCAAATTCAGCAATACATTTAAAGGATAATACAATTTGATCAAGTGGGCTTTATTCCAGGGATGCAGGAATGATTCAACATCTGCAAAAAATCAATGTGGTGCACCACGTTAACAAAACAAAGGATAAAAAATTATATGATTATCTCAATACATATCAAAAAGGCGTTTGACAAAAGTCAGCATTCATTTGATAGAAATACTCAACAAAGTGGGCATAAAAGGAATGTACCTCAACACCATATATGACGAGTCCACAACTAACACCATACTTAATGGTAAAAAGCTAAAAGCTTTAAGATCAGAGACAAGACAAAAATGCCCACTCTCATCAATTTTATTCAATACAGTATTGGAAGTCCTAGCCAGAGTAATTAGATAAGTACAAGAAATAAAAGACATCCAAATTGAAAAGGAAGAGATAAAACTATCACTATTTGCACATGACATGGTATGCTATAGAGAAAACCCTAAAGACACCATGAAGAGACCATTAGAACTAATCAAAAATTGCAGGATACATAAAATATACAAGTATCTGCTTGCATTTCTATATGCTAATGATGAACTGTCAGAAAGAAATGAAGAAAACAATCCCATTTACAACTGCATCAATAAGAATAAAATTCCTAGGAATATATTTACCAGGGATGTGAAGTAACTGTTCTTTGAAAACTGTAAGACATTGATGAAAGAAATTGAAGAAAACACAAATAAATAGATATTCCACGCTTATGAATTGGAAGAATTAATACTGTTATTGTGTATATACTACCCAAAGCAATCTACAGATCAATGCAATCCCTATCAAAATTCCAGTGGCATTTTTTTCAAAGACATAGAACAAACAATCCCCAAATTTGTACGGATCCACAAAGACCTCAAATAGAAAAAAGCAATCTTGAGAAAAAAGAAAAAAGCTTGAGGTATCATGCTCCCTGATTTCAAACTATATCACAGAGCAAGAGTAAGCAAAACAGTATGGTACCAGCACAAAAACAGAAGGATAGATCAACGGAACAGAATAGATAGCCGAGAAATAAACCCACACTTATGGGGTCAATTATTTTAGGAGAAAGGAGCCAAGAATATACAGTGGGGAAAAGACCATCTCTTCATTAAATGGTGTTCAAAACTGGGCAGCCACACGCAAAAGAATAAAATTGGACCACTATCTTATACCATACACAAAAATTAAAATGGTTTAAAGACTTGAATTTAAGACATGACACCCTAAAACATAGGTGTTAAGCTCCGTGACATCAGTACTAGTGATGATTTTTTTGGATTTGACACCGAAAGCAAAGGCAACAAAATAAAAAATATGGGAGACTACATCAAGCTAAAAACCTTCTGCACAGAAAAGGAAACCATCAGCAAAATGACAAATCAACATAAAGAATGGGAGAGGGCTTCCCTGGTGGCGCAGTGGTTGAGAGTCCGCCTGCCGATGCAGGGGACACGGGTTCGTGCCCCGGCCTGGGAAGATCCCACATGCCGCGGAGCGACTGGGCCTGTGAGCCATGGCCGCTGAGCCTGCGCGTCCGGAGCCTGTGCTCCGCAACGGGAGAGGCCACAACAGTGAGAGGCCTGCGTACAAAAAAAAAAAAAAAAAAAAAAAAAAGAATGGGAGAAAATATTTGCAAATCATATAACTGATAAGGGGTTAATATACAAACTATATAAAAAACTCATACAACTCAATGGCCAAAAAGCAATCTGATTAAAAAAATGGGCAGAGGATCTGAATAGACACTTTTCAAAAGACATACCCATGGCCAACATGTACATGAAAAGGTGCTTAACATCATTAATCAGTAGGGAAATGCATTTCCAAATCACAATGAGATATCAATTTACACCTGTTAGAATGACTATCACCAAAAAGAGATGACGAGTGTTGATGGTATGGAGAAAAGAGAACCCTTAAGTACTGTTCATGGTAATGTAAATTGGTGCAGCCACTATGCAAAATTATGTGGAAGTTTCACAAAAAATTAAAAATAGAACCATATGATCCAGCAATTCCACTTCTTGGTATTTATGCAAAGAAAACAGGAACATTAACTCAAAAGGAGCATGTACCCTTATGTTCATTAAGGCATTATTTACAATAGCCATGACATGGAAACAACTTAAACATCCATCAACAGACAAATGGATAAAGAAAATGTGATTATATACATATATACACACACATTCATACATATATACACACAATGGAATATTATACAACCATAAAAAGGAATAAAATCTAGCTACTTGCTACATGTATGGACCTTAAGAGTGTAATGCTAAATGAAATAAGCCAGACAGAGAAAGACAAATACCTTATGATCTCACTTACATGTGGAATCTTTAAAAAAAAATGAAACAAATTTTAAAAATCAAGCTCACAGATACAGAGGACAGATTGGTGGTTGTCAGAGGTGAAGAGTTGAGGGGGTGTGTGGCTGAAATGGATGAGGGGAGTCAAAGGGTATAAACTTCCACTTATAAACTACATAACAGGGATATAGTATACAACACAGCGACTATATTTAATAATACCATATTGTACATTTAAAAATAACTATAATAATACCATATTGTACATTTAAAAATAACTAGTAGAGTGGATGTTAACCAAACTTACTGCGGTAATCATTTGCTCTTATACAAATCATTACACTGTACCTCTAAAACTAACATGCTATGTCTACTATACCTCAAAAAAATGGTATTTGGGCAGGAAGCAAAAAAGAGGGAGATAGAGAAAACTCTGCTGTCTTTATTTTTTAAAAAATATTTTTTATTTATTTTTGGCTGTGCTGGGTCTTAGCTGCAGCACGTGGGATCTTTTTAAGAAGTCTGCACGATGTCTCTTTTTATAAGGACACTAACCCTCTCCTATCAGAGCCCCACCCTTATGACCTTATTTAATATTAATTACCTCCTTATAGGCCCGATTTTCATATATAGTCACACGGAGGGTTAAAGCTTCAAAATATAAATTTTAGGAGGACACAATTCAGTGTACAGCACTGGTTATGAAATTTTATGTTGGTCCTTATTTCATACCATTATTTTGTGGGATTGTTTATCTGTAAGTTTTATGTTTGTCCCCTTAAAGGTATTATTTTCTTCTTTATGTCTTTGAATATTTCCTTCTTTTTAAAAAAATATTACAAATATGTCAATTTTAGTTAATAGCAAATGCATAAATGTAAGATAGCATATAAATAAATGAGCAAGGAGGTGGGTGAACTTTATTTTTAAAAATTTTTATTGAGGTATGCTTGATGTACTTGAGGTATACTTGAGGTATACTTGATTATCTGTTTCAGGTATACAACATTGATTCACAAATTTTAAAGGTTATACTCCATTTATAATTTATAAAATATTGCCTACATTCCCTGTGCTGTACAATATATCCTTGTAGGTTATTTATTTTATACATAGTAGTTTGTTCCTTTTAACCCCTTGCCCCTATTTACCCGTCTCTGCTTCCCTTTCCCCCCTGGTAACCACTAGTTTGTCTCTGTGACACTTTTTTTTTAAAGATTGTTTTTTTGATGTAGACAATTTTTAAAGTCTTTATTGAATTTGTTACAATATTGCTTCTGTGTTATGTTTTGGTTTTTTTGGCCATGGGGCATGCGGAATCTTAGCTCCCTGACCAGGGATAGAACCCGCACCCCCTGCATTAGAAGGTGAAATCTTAACCACTGGACTGCCAGGGAAGTCCCGAGACTGTTTCTTTTTGTCTTCACTAGTTTATTTTTTAGATTCCACATGTAAGTGATATCAAACAGTATTTGTCTTTCCATGCCTGACTTATTTCACTAAGAATAAATACCCTCCGAGTCCATCCATGTTGTTGCAAATGGCAAAATTTCATTCTTTTTGTGGCTGAATGATATTCATTATCATACATATATATCTTTATCCACATCTTCTTTATCCATTTATCTGTTGATGGACACTTAGGTTGCTTCCAAGGTTGCTTCCATATCTTGGTTATTGTAAATAATGCTGCTATGAACATTGGGGTACATGTATCTTTTTGATTAGTGGGCTTTTTTGAATATAGAACAAAAATTTTAATTTCAAAAGAAATCTAAGTTATACAAGAAAAATTACCTAATCACCTTGTTGCCCCAAATCATGCTTCAGCACCACAACTCAGCCCCACGTGGGGCAGCAGAACTTGAAGGGTTACAGACATGTAAGCACCGGCGTTTGATTGCCTATGTGGTCGGCCTCAGCATTAAAGACACTTTACCCTTACAGATTTACTAAAACACTCTGAAAAATATTCCAAGTGTCATAATAACCTTACCTATCAAGGTAATGATTTCATGAACATTATTATATTGTCAAATTCCTACTGACAACATTATTATTGTACGGGAGCTTAACTGTATAAGGAAATATATTTTGACACTGATATCTTATTAAAGTATTCTGATCCTAAAAAAACCAACCTTTTTCTTTCTTAAACACTGCAGTTTTATACATCAGAGGCAGCAGAACAATGTTATTATCCTTTTGTCATTATTTTGTTTTCTTTAGCTTTCTCTGAGCTAGTAGCTAATGAGTTGGTCACTCGACTGTCTCCCCAAGGGCACAGCACTGGTCTAAGAGTCATCTAGAGGAGTAGTGGTTAGGCATTCCCTTCCCAATATGATGGAGGTTTTTACTTTATTCCAGCAGGAAATGTCAGGAGATACAGCCCTTCGAGACTATAAATTGGATGTCGGCACCTATCCATCTTCTCTGATGGAATAAACCTGCAATTTTGACTCAGCTCACCTTGCAATCCATTGATTTTCCTACCTGTTTCTAAGAAAAGCCAGTATATCTTATTGCTGCTAGCTGCTTAGCCTTTGCCTGATAGGAGACAGTGGAATTCCCACTTGCCTTCCCATATTTTTGAGAATTTCAAGCTTGAGATTTGTCTTCTAAAATCCAACTATATATAGGTTCACTTGAGTATGGTGTGTCTCCAGAGAGGGTGATAGGAAAATAAATCCAGAAACAGACATTAAGGACTTTACTCCATTTTTTTGTACTTATGATAAATATATTTTAGTTTTATATTAGAGTATAACAATACTATCCATAATTTTATTGTTGAACTTACATAAAAATTATCTTAAAGTGAGTTAGGCCTATTTTGTAAAGGATCAATGATTATTTTTGTTGTTCTTGTTAAACTGGGAAGAGAAGAAGGTTTAGGGATCTGCTGTGACCTGGAGAAACCCTAATAGGGCTTTATGTATCACCAGCACAACCCTGCTTTAGATGGCCCTCAAAAGTTAAGTTATTCATCAATGTATTCAGTAAGGTTTTGTTGAGTGCTAGATGTGTGCTACGCACTGTTTACTTGTGCTAATCATTGTCATGGAATCACAAAGTTAAATATATTACCTGCAACTGAGAGGTTTGTAATCAAGAATCTGTAAGCAGGCATAAGACTAAATTGTGCAGTAAAATGTTAGAAATTCTATGTAAAATGTAGGTAGATGGAGCAATGGGAGTTCAAAAGAGGGAGTGATGACACCTTTAATTACATTTGAAATTTGAGGGAATATGAGTAATGTCTACAAAATAGGCACCTGTCAAACTTGCTTAGATGCTAGAAGAATAGCTTCAAGGTTTACGGGAAGCCAGCCTGCAGAGAAGTGAAGTATATCCCAGGAGTAGGAAGCTGGGGAGGTCAGGATCAGTTCTCTAGAGTAGTTAAGGTCTGGATGTAGGCATGTTTCAAAAATTACAGTTTATTATATCTAGTACATGGTTGAAGGTCACTAGTCAACAGGTAAGAATTGGCCAGATCAGGAAGCACCAGCCTGGCTGTTCAAAATTACACTAACGTACACTAGGCATGAAGGACATCATGAATCTCAAGTCGAAATATTTCTCCAGATATTTTAATACAATATTTAGAAATACTGGACTGTCCTAGAACTTTGTAACCTTTAGTAAAGGGAGAGAGAGAATACCCATGCAGGCTTTCATCCTTCACTGTCATAAGGAAAGCTGGCTTATTTGATACCCAAAAGAAATGGAAAAACCCTGGTGGATGAACATTTTAGGTATAGTGAGGTGTTAGTTGAGCTCATTTTACAACTACTAATTTTTATTTAAAATAAAAAGAATAGGGAATTCCCTGGTGGTCCAGTGGTTAGGACTCCATGCTCTCACTGCTGAGGGCCTGGGTTGAATCCCTGGTCGGGGAACTAAGATCCCACAAGCCGTATGGAGCCGTCAAAAAAAAAAAAATGAGAGAAAATAATAGCTAAGTTTTCATAAAGTATCACTTATCCTCTGTGTTGCATGTATGAAGAAGATATTCTAGAATTTTTGAAATTATTCTATTATGCTTAAAGCAAATGACAAATTTCCCATGTGACTATTGATACATCATAAATATAATCACTGAACTTCAATCATTTTTTTCAAATATTGCTTTTAAGAAGAAAACTTTCCTAGAGCCAGATATTGGCAAATAATTAAATTCGAGAAATATACATCTAGTATATGGCTATACTGGATATATAACAAATACGTTATTATAATTATTACTTTATAAATTTACCTTGACCCTAAATAATATCTTTACACTTAGGATAGATTTGTAAAATTGCCTTTGTGTCTATAAAAATGGTACAGTAGAACTTTGTCAGTTCAGCCAAGGTGGTTAGATATCTACTTTCATGATCATTAACTTCATTTCCCAAATAAACAAAATACTTGGAAAGACTCATGAAATTATGCCTACTTAGTAATCATTTGCCTGGCTATCTGATCACCTTTCAGAATTGAGAAACTCAAGTAACTATCCATCTTACATATAGAGTAATTGTACTTTGAATGTGTCTCTAGAGCAGAACTCTAGTAATTACCCACCTTTTTTGGCACACTGCTTTTTTTCAGCATGTTTGTCTTCAAAGCAGAACTAAAATTAAAATGACATCATTTTCAGTTTAGTATTTTATTTCTGAAATAGTCTGTAGCAATTAACTTACAGAGTACAGGACAGTCAATGTGCTAGAATACTCATGCCATGTTAATGCATACTCTTTTATTAACTTCATTTTATATCTCTGTATAAAAATATTAATTACTATTTACATAAAGCTTTATGTTTGAGTGTTTTATAACATTTTGATTAGGTATTTCTCAAGCAAGTCTTAAAATTAGGCTTATATCACTCTATCCATTTTATTGAGTTGTTCACAGTCTTTATCTTCATGTTGCCACTGACTCCAAGAAAACATTTGGCAATGACTTACACACCAATGAGTGAGTGCGCAAAACAGGCTAAGACAAAACAAACATATGTCTCTGGTCTAATCTGCACATCTAACTGCTTGTGTGATTCCTGAGGCAGTGGTGGTGCCCTCCCAGCTGTAGTGTATAAAGGGCTTAGCTCTGAAATAAGACCCCAGAAGTAATGACTGACTTCAGATATGATGCCCTAGTATGCTTTTATCTGCTCTATACATGTCTGTTGAAAAAATTATGAAAATGTTCCAATAAACAGGTATAGTCCACTGTCCTATTTTCTCTGACCAGTTTAAGTTCTATTGTCTTTTTCCTCTATAAGAGGGAAGAGTTTGCTGTTTCAGCTTCATCAGTATTCTCCCTCCTGACCCCATTGCTATCTTAACATAACCCTGCTCTCCATTTCTCATTAGTCTACCTGCTCATTTCCCCAGTTCTTTATCTATTTGTAAACTTTATGAACCTAACGAACTGGGTCTATCATTGGAGTGGTGTTTATTTCAAGGAAACATGATCCAAAGCCCTACACTGATTTTGAAATAGGTCAACTCATTTATAATATCTTTAAAAAACTAAAGGGTGTTGTTTTAGGAATAGTCTTTTAAAAGATAGAAAAAGACTCCCTTCTTCTTGTTAGGGTATAGATCATTTAATAAGTTCTTTATATAAAACAGTGAATGAAATAAGCAGCTCTCCTAGACAGAAGGGTATTTTAACAAAGTACCCCATATTGTATTCAAAATGAGAAAGTCATTATTGGATACTGCTTCTGCCGATATCACTCTTCTTAAATAACTTCAAATGTCTGAGCACCTGTAACCCTAATTTAGGATACACAAATCTTAGCACTCTGGCATAACTTGCCTCAATCTTTTATACCTAAGGCCATCCACAGTAAAGATCAGTCACAACTTTTCCTTGTAACTCCAAGAGATTCTACAACATAGCCTGACTGTGCTAGGCTCTCTCAGCAGCAGTTTTCCAGTCTATATTCACATATGGATAAAGCATTGCCTTACAGCAAATGGCCAAGCCTGTGGCCTGTCAGAGTTTTATGCAAGCACCCCATAATCCAGAAGACCAACTATGTAATGCATAAAATTTACCTAAATCTCCTTTCATTGACTCAGAAATTATCTACTTCCCAAACCCCAAAGATTTTCACTATCCAAACTCCAGAAGAGTATCCCTTCCACATCGTCCTTGTGGCCATCTCATGTTAATCTTACCCCCTCCATCCTCTCTCACCTGCCTCTGTACCCAGAATTCCTAGCACTTCTTTTGCTCTCACAACCTTTCTATCTAGAATATGCTAGATTATTTTTGTTGTGTCTATTCCTCTACTTTTCCAAACTGTACATCAAAAATTTATGGTGATAGGACGCTTTCTCACTAAAGTGAGAAAACATTGAGTGAAAAAAGGCAGAAATCTCTTTAGATGATGAGAAAGGGGCAAAGCGTCGAAAAAGACATGTTAAAATATATGTTCCTATTAATAGATTTTTTACTCTTTTTCAATACAGCTGGACTTGAATAAAACAGAGACAGTCATTTGGTGACTTGTGGCCAAGGAAAGGGACCTGGAAGCAGCCACTTTTTGGGACCCAGTAGGTACATACTCTGCTTAGGACCAGTGCCAAGTTACTGATGTAATGAAAAGTACTATTATAATTTTTAATATCCAGTAATGCATAAAAACAAAGCAGACTAATAATAGAGGGCCAATTAATTCATTATTTTTGACACTGTCTCCTAGTGGCAACATGGCGCAAAGGAAAGACCACAGCTTTGGGGCCATAAAGACTTGGTTTTGAATCTGGTTTCTTCCCCTTTAATTCGTTTTAAGTTTCATTTATCTTAGTTTTAAAGATAAGGCATACTCAGCACCTAACCATATGGCTGGCATTTACTGCTTCCCTGAAGGATCGTACCAGTCTTTTTCCTTTGTTTCTTTTTTGTTAGTTACTTATCTATGTATACATGTATCTATTTATTCAAGGAGGTTATTTTTCGGCTATCAAATAGGGGACAGCAATAAAGAATCCATTTATTTCAGTTTATGACTTATTTGTATTTTGTAAGAAAACTAAGAGGTCTGAAATATGAAAACTGAATGGAAGAGAGGAGAAAGCTGCTGGTTAAGGGTCACTAATCAAACATTATATAAACTCCTGCTTCAGTATTATAACTCTAAATACTTAGAAGCTGACAATGAGGCAGCTGAAACTTAAATGATAAATGTGTCTAAGGCAATTAATGTTTTAAAAACATTAATTAAATCTGCTACTTTGGGCCATGTAATGAAATTTTTAGTTAACAAATTGCAAAGGTTAAAAAATTTCACATCAGCCAACTAGAAATTTCTGAGCAGGTGAACATATGAGCAGTTCAAAGTCAATTGAACAATGAATATAAAATTTAACTTCATAGTTACACACATATCTTTTATTAGACATGGATTTCCTCAAATTATGGAAAATTACTGAATGATTTAAGTTAAATCAAAAGAGCAATTGCTGCTTGAAGAAAAGATAGTCTGCTTATATTTTACTGGTTAAATTGCTCTTGCTCTTTTCCTAAACTGCAGATAACCCAGGATATGAACTGCCAATGTGTGGTCCATGCTTTAGCTTAACATACTGCAACTGAATTCTTGAAATTTCATGTTCAGTTGGTGAAGTGGGCATTTCCAATTTTTAAAGATGTATATCTAAACAGCCAGGCAAATACTGAATATTTACTTTAAAATACTTGTTAGTTTTACAGTTAGAGATTTTTTTTAAAAAGTGCCACTTGATGAAAATTTTTTTACATAAAGTTCTCAAATTTTATTTTGACCTTGATTTTTTTTTATACCAACAAAGTCTATCCCATAGTGTCACATGCTAACTTTAAAGTTTAAAAGCATTTTAAGAGAACTAGAATTTGAGGAATTTTAGCTGGGAAAAAATACTGTTTGGTTAATTGCTTAAATTAATGAATTGACTCCTTTCACCCAATTCCAAGATGATCCACCAACTTTAGGCTCAATTGACCTCCCTTCTTTACATGGAACATACAGAGCTCATTCTGGTCTCCAGCACTTGGCATTTGATATCTATGACCTGTGTCTTGAATGGTCTTCCTGGAGATATTCACACAGTGACGTCCTTTCATAGTTAAGGTCAATGTACAAATACCATCTCCTCAGAAGGATCCCCACTTTAAAGTACACATATACTTAATTTTAAGGAGCCACCAACAACCTCACACTTAATACTGTCCTGTATCATTTTATATTTATTTATAGCACTTCATACAGTTAATAATTCATTGCTTGCTCCTACTGGATTTTAACTTCAGTGAGGGCAAAGACCATATCAGACTTGCTTTGTATATATCCTAGGGCCTGAAACAGCAGATGAAGAGTTCAAGTAATGGCTGAAAAATAATTAGCCATCTTTAAAAAATGACACATTGATCGTCTCTTCTGAATAATTTAGAGACTACTTGCTTTGCAAAGTCATACAAAATAAAGCAAAGATTGGGACTTCCCTGGCGGTCCAGTGGTTAAGACTTCGCCTTCCAATGCAGGGGGTGTGGGTTCGATCCCTGGTCAGAGAGCTAAGATCCCACATGCCTCACGGCCAAAAAACCAAAACATAAAAAACACAGAAGCAATATTGTAACAAATTCAATAAAATACTTTAAAAATGGTCCACATCAAAAAAAATCTTAAAAAATAAATAAATAGGGCTTCCCTGGTGGCGCAGTGAATGAGAGTCCGCCTGCAGATGCATGGGACACAGGTTCATGCCCCGGTCCGGGAAGACCCCACATGCCGCGGAGCAGCTAGGCCTGCTGAGCCTGCGCATCCGGAGCCCGTGCTCCACAATGCGAGAAGCCACAACAGTGAGAGGCCCGTGTACCGCAAAAAAACAAAACAAAACAAACAAAAAATAAATACATAAACAAATAAATAAAGCAAAGATTAACTCAACCATAATCTCTGCTATTTTGGTCATTTAGTACTATGACTAGGTGGAGGATTGTTTGCTTATTTATATATTAATAAATAAATATCATAATGCCTTTAATGATAGTTTATGAAACAGAGTAAGAAATACTCATGATGGATATTTTGTGTAACTAATTTTAGCCAAAACTACTTAGGATTGTCAAATCTGTGTTCCTTTTTGCGCAAGAGAGGCACAATTTAAGTTTCCATTCTACAAACTTACAACATCTCTATTGTCTTTATATTGCCTTCTTTATTGCCACTAGAAGGTATTCATCTATCTCAAATTTATATAAGCAGGTTTTCCAAAGGAAGCAGTCCACATGACTAAGGATAATGATACACAGTGAATTATTTATGTTATCAGCTATATTGATAAGTGTGTATACACAAATATATATAATATACAATAAAGTACACTACTTAAAATTTACAATATGATAAATTTTGCCAGATATACACACCTGTGAAACCACTAATACAATTAAGATACAGACCATTTTCAGCCTCTACCACAAAGCTTCCCATGACCATTTGCAATCTATTTTTCCTACTGCTTCTGGCCCCAAGCAACCAATGATTGACTTGAGTATGGCTTTTTTTCACTCAAAATACTAATTTATATTTCAATCCATGTTGCAGATATCAGTAAGCTGTTTTAGTTTTTCTTGATATTAAAACATTACTGAATAGTAGTCTATTGTGTAGATAGGCTACATTATGTTTGAAAGATATCTGGATTGTTTCTCTTTTTTTTTTTTTTTTTTGCTATGGTGAATAAAGCTGCCATGAACATTTGTATACATGCCTTTGTGCTTTAGTCTCTCTTGAATATATATGTAGCACCTTCAAATACAGGAAGCAAAAATTGACAAAATCAAGAGTAGAAAATAATATAGAGTTGAAAGACTTGATATACCATTTTTATTAATTGACAAAACAACTAAACAGAATATCAGGAAGGGTACAGCGAACATGAACAACGCTATCAAACAACTTAGCTGACCATTATAGAATACTCCACACAAAGGCAGAAGAAGACACTGTTTATCAAGCACAAGATAGACCATCTTCTTGGCTCTAAAGCATATCTTAATAAACTTAAAAGGACTGAAATCACAATCAGTATATTCTCTGACCACAATGGAATTAAGGCAGAAATCAGTAGCAGAAGGAACTTAGGGGGATTCTCAAGAATTTGGCAACCTATACAGCTCTAAACAACTGATGGATCAAAGGAGAAATATATAAGGAAAATACAATGTATTTTGAAGTAAACTAATTAAAAAAATCCCAACATGTCAAAATTCATGGCATGCAGGTAAAGCAGTGCTTAGAAGGAAATTTATAGCTTAAAATTTTATATTTAAAAAAATGTCTCAACAAACATAAAGGGAGGAAATCCCAACACACAAATATGATATCAAAACCAGCAATCATGAGGAGAGTACAAATGCAGGATGTTGGAAATGCATTGTAAATTAAGAGACCAGCAACTTAAAACAATCTTCTACATACACAGACTGCTATATCAAAACATCATGGGAACCACAAACCAAAAATCTAAAATAGATACACACAAAGCAATCCAAATATAACACTAAAGATAGTCATCAAATCACAAGAGAACAAAAGAGGAAGGGAAGAAAAAAGACCTTCAAAAACAAAGCTGAAACAATTAACAAAATGGCAATAAGAACATTCATATCGATAATCACCTTAAACATAAATGGATTAAATGCTCCAACCAAAAGACGTAGGCTAGCTGAACAGATACAAAAACAAGACCCATATATATGCTGTCTACAAGAGACCCACTTCAGATCTAGGGACGCACACAGACTGAAAGTGAGGGGATGGAGTATTCCACCCAAATGGAAAACAAAAAAAGCTGGAGTAGCAATACTCATTACAGACAAAATAGACTTTAAAAGAAAGACTGTCACATCACAAGAGACAAAGAAGGACACTACATAATGATCAAGGGATCAATCAAGAAGGAGATATAACAATTGTAAATATATATGCACCCAACATAGGAGCACCCTAATATATAAGGCAAATACTAACAGCCATAAAAGGGACAGTCAACAGTAACACAATAATAGTGGGGGACTTTAACTCCCCACTTTCATCAATGGACAGATCATCCAGACAGATGATCAATAAGGAAACACAGGTCTTAAATGGCACATTAGTCCAGATGGATTTAATTGATATTTATCAAGCATTCCATGCAAAAGCAGCAGAATACACATTCTTCTCAAGTGCACATAGAACATCCTCTGGGATAGATCACATCTTGGGCCACAGATCAAGCCTCGGTAAATGGAAGAAATCATATCAAGCATCTTTTCTAAGTACAACACTATGAGATCAGAAATAAATTACAAGAAAAATACTTTAAAAAACAGAAACACGTGGAGGCTAAACAATACGTTACTAAACAACAATGAATCACTGAAGAAATCAAAGAGGAAATAAAAAAATACCTAGAAGGAGGCAAATCACAATGAAAACACAATGATCCAAAACCTATGAGACACAGCAAAAGCAGTTCTAAGAGGGAAGTTTATAGCAATACAATCTTACCTCAGGAAACAAAAAAAAAAAATACTCAAATAAACAACCTAAACTTACACCTAAAGCAACTAGAAAAAGAAGAACAAACAAAACCCAAAGTTAGTAGAAGGAAAGAAATCATTGTAAATCAATTATACTCCAATGAAAATTTTTTAAAAAAAGAAATCATAAAGATAGAGATGAAAAAAACAATAGAAAAGAGCAATGAAACTAAAAGCTGCTTCTTTGAGAAGATAAACGAAATTGATAAACCTTTGGCCAGACTCATCAGGAAAAAAAGGGAGAGTACTTAAAAAAATTAGAAATGAAAAAGGAGGAGTTACAATGGACACCACAGAAATACAAAGGATCATAAAAGATTGCTATAAGCAACTATATGCCAATAAAATGGACAACCTAGAAGAAAAGGACAAATTCTTAGAAAGGTACAACCTTTCAAGACTGAACCAGGAAGAAATAGAAAGTACGAACAAACCAATCACAAGTACTGAAATTGAAACTGTGATTTAAAAACTTCCAACAAACAAAAGTCCAGGAACAGATGGCCTCACAGGTAAATTCTATCAAACATTTAGAGAAGAGCTAACACTTACCATTCTCAAACTCTTCCAAAAAATTGCAGAGGAAGGAGTACTCCCAAGCTCATTCTACAAGGCAACCAACACCGGGATACCAAAACCAGACAAAGATATCACAAAAAGAGAAAATTACAGACCAATATCACTGATGAACACTGATGTAAAAATCCTCAACAAAATACTAGCAAATCAAATACAACAATATATTAAAAGAATCACACACCATGATCAAGTGGGATTTATCCCAGGGATGCAAGGATTTTTCAATATCTGAAAATCAATCAGTGTGATACACCACATTAACAAGCTGAAGAATAAAAACCATATGATCATCTTAATAGATGCAGCAAAAGCTTTTGAAAAAATTAAACACTGATTTATGATAAAAAACTCTCCAGAAAGTGGGCATAGAGGGAAATTACCTCAACATAATAAAGGGCATATATGACAAACCCACAGCAAACATCATTCTCAATGGTGAAAAACTGAAAGCATTTCCTCTAAGATCAGGAACAAGACAAGGATGTCCACTCTTGCCATTATTATTCAACATAGTTTTGGAAGTCCTAGCCACATCAATCAGAGAAGAAAAAGAAATAAAAGGAATACAAATTGGAAAAGAAGAAGTAAAACTGTCACTGTTTGCAGATGACATGATACTATACATAGAGAATCCTAAAGATGTCACCAGAAAACTACTAGAGCTAATCAATGAATCTGGTAAAGTTGCAGGATACAACACTAATGCACAGAAATCTCTTGCATTCCTATGTACTAACAATGAAAGATCAGAAAGAGAAATTAAGGAAACAATCCCATTTACCAACACATCAAAAAGAATAAAATATCTATGAATAAACCTACCTAAGGAGACAAAAGACCTGTACTCTGTAAACTATAAGATGCTGATGAAAGAAACTGAAGGTGACAAAAACAGATGGAAAAATATAACATGTTTTGGATTAGAAGAATCAATATTGTAAAAATGACTATACTACCCAAGGCAATCTACAAATTACCTACAATCTATGAAATTACCAAGGGCATTTTTCACAGAACCAGAACAAAAAAATTTTAAATCTGTATGGAAACACAAAAGACCCTGAATAGTCAAAGCAATCCTGAAAAGAAAAACGGAGCTGGAGACTCCCTGACTTCCGACTATACTACAAACCTACAATCATCAAAATAGTATGGTACTGGCACAAAAACAGAAATATAGATCAATGTAACAGGATAGAAAGCCCAGAATTGAACCCACACACCCATGGTACATTAATCTACAACAAAGGAGGCAAGAATACACAGTGGATTAAAGGCAGTCTCTTCAATAAGTGGTGCTGGAAAAACTGGACAGCTATATGTAAAAGAATGAAATTAGAAAATTCTCTAATACCATACACAAAAATAAATTCAAAATGGATCAAAGACCTAAATGTAAGTCCGGACACTAGAAAACTCTTAGAAGAAAACATAGGCAGAACACTCTTTGATATAAATTGTAGCAATATGTTTTTGGATCCACCTCCTAGAGTAATGGAAAGAAAAACAAAAATAAACAAATGGGACATAATTAAACTTAAAAGCTTCCTCACAGCAAAGGAAACCATAAACAAAATGAAAAGACAACCCACAGAATAGGAGAAAATTTTGCAAATGAAGCAACTGACAAGGGATTAACCAATTTACAAAAAGCTCATGTAGCTGAACATCAAAAAAACCCAATAAAAAAATGGGCAGAAGACCTAGACATTTCTCCAAAGAAGACATACAGATGGCCAAAAAGCACACGAAAAGATGCTCAACATCACTAATTATCAGGGAAATGCAAATCAAAACTACAATGAGGTATCACCTCACACCTATCAGAATGGCCATCATCAAAAAATCTACAAACAATAAATGCTGGAGAGGGTGCAGAGAAAAGGTAACCCTCCTACACTGTTGGTGGGGATTTAGATTGGTACAACCACTATGGAGAACAGTATGGAGCTTCATTAAAAAGCTAAAAATAAAACTGCCATATGATCCAGCAATCCCACTGGGCATCTATCTGGAGAAAACCTTAATTTGAAAAGATACATGCACCCCAATGTCCACTGCAGCACTATTTACAATAGCCAAGACATGGAAGGAACCTAAATGTCCATCAACAGAGGAATGGATAAAGATGATGTGGTATATATATACAATGGTATACTACTCAGCCATAAAAAAGAACAAAATAATGCCATTTGCAGCAACATGGATGGACCTAGAGATTATCATACTAAGTGAAGTAAGTCAGACAGAGATAAGAATCATATATCACCCATATGTGGAATCTAATTTTAAAATGATACAAATGAACTTATTTACATAACAGAAACACACATACAGTTATCAGAAAACAAACTTATGGTTACCAAAGAGGAAAGTGTGGGGGAGGGATAAATCAGGAGCTTGGGATTGACATATACACACTACTATATGTAAGACAGATAACCAACAAGGATCTACTGTATAGCACAAGGAACTCTACTCAATATTCCTAACAACCTACATGAGAAAAGAATCTGAAAAAGAATGAATATACATATATGTATAACTGAATCACTTTGCTATATACCTGAAACTAACACAACATTGTAAATCAACTATAATCCAATAAAATTTAAAAATAAAAGGCCTCAAGTTAATAAACAAAGCTTCAATCTTAGAAACTAAAATAAAACACAAGAATAAACAATCAAATTAAACCAAAAGCAAGAAGGTGGAAGGAAACAAAATCAGAGTAAAGATCAATGAAATAAAAAGAAAAAATAGAATTAATGAAACCAAAAGTCGGTTACTGGTATGGACCATCAAAATTGTTGCATCTTAGCTAGAATGGAACAGATTAAAAAAAAGAGAAAACACTATGACCAAATCAGAAATAAAAGATGATATATCACTACTGATCTTCAGAATTTATAAGAATTATATGAGAATATTATGGAAAAAAATCCCAAACCACTATCTAAAATGGACAAATTGTTAGATGCAAAATTACCAAAACTGAGTAAAGAAAATAATAAAATCTGAACTCAATAATTACAAATAAAGACAATTACAAATCTTCCCATAAAGTTCAAATTTAGAAAACTTCAATGGTTAATTTTTAAAAGACATCTTTATTGAGATATATACAAAAACTGAACATTTTTAATGCTTACCATTTGATGAACTTGGGCACATGCAAACACCCATGAAATATCAGCACGACGAAGGTACCAGACATCCCATCACATCCAAAAGTTTTCTCGTGTGCCATTTTTGTGCATGTGGTAAGAGCACTCAACTTGAGATCTACACTTTTTTTTTTTTTTTTTGCAGTACGCGGGCCTCTCACTGTTGTGACCTCTCCTGTTGCAGAGCACAGGCTCCGGACGTGCAAGCTCAGCGGCCATGGCTCACGGGCCTAGCTGCTCCGCGGCATGTGGGATCTTCCCGGACTGGGGCACGAACCTGTGTCCCCTGCCTCGGCAGATGGACTTTCAACCACTGTGCCACCAGGGAAGCCCGAGATCTACACTTTTTAACAAATTTGTTTTTTAGAAGAAATACTACCAATCGAACAAAAACTTTTTCCAAAAATAAAGGACAAGGATATATTTTGCAATTCTAAAACTCTAATCTTACCCTGATACCAAGGTCAGAAGGAAAAAAAAAATCTCAAAAAAACAAAACTTCAAACCAATATCCCTCAAGAACCTAAACATAAAAGTCCTTAAGAAATATTAGCACACCAAATCTGGCAACATATAAAAGTGAGAATCGGTCAAGAGCAAGTGATATTTAGCTCAGGATTGCAAGATTGGGTTAGTATCTGAACAATTAAAATAATAATTAATATATAATACCAGGTAAAATTCTTATGGTCATCTTAATAGATAGAGATAAAGCATTTGACCGCATTAAACACCATTCATAATAAACACTTTATCCTGATGAAGAGTATCACCAAAAAACTTACAGCTTCCATCATACTTAGCGCTGAAAAACTGAACATTTCTTTCTAAGATCAGGAATAGGACACTGACTCCACTCACATCACATTTAGTCAACAGTGTACTGGAGGTCCTAGCCATTGAAGTAAGGTAATAAAAAGATATTAAAGGCATGCAGATTCGAAAGGGGGAAGTCAAACTGTTTTTACTCACAGCAACATTATTTTTTATGTACAAAATCCTAAGGAAACTTAAAATCACTATGTGTTAGAAATTATTTTCCCAGCTTCTTAAGATTCAAGATCAATATACAATAGTTAATTGCATATCTATATACTAGCAACAATCTGCAAATAAAATTAAGAATATAATTTCATTCACAATAGTACCAAAAAGAATAAGATACTTAGGAATAAGTTCAACAAAAAAGTGCAGTGTGTACATTGCAATGTGCAGAACAATGCTGAGAAAAATTAAAGACCACCTAAATAAATGGACAGATATACCTTGTTCACATATCAGAAAACTAAATCTCCACCAAATCCCAACAGGCATATTTGTAGAAACACATAAGTTGGTCATAAAATGTGTATGGAAATACAAAGTTTCTGGTGTAGCCATATAATATCATAAAAAAAAACCTAACACACCATTGTAAAGCAATTATACTATAATAAAGATGTAAAAAAAACCAAAAAACAAAAAAATAGTTAGTGGACTTTCACCTATTTTCAAATATTATTATGAAGCTATAGTAATCAAGAGGATATATTATTTGCATAAGGGTAAACACTCCCATCAATTGAGTAGTATAAAGAATCCAAAAATAAACCCTCACCTATGCACCAATTTATTTTGGCAAAGACAAGGTGACTAAAGGAAATAATGGTATTTTCAAAAATGGTCCTGGAAACACTGGCTATCCATATAAAAATAGTTAAACTTTTCCCTCAGCTCATACCTTACTAAAATAAACTTGAAATTGTTTATAGACCTAAAGGTGAGAGTTAAAAACATATAAAAGAAAACATAGGAGAAACTTTAAGTGACCTTCAGTTGGACAAAGTTTCTTAAATATGATGTTAAAAGCATAATCAATAAATGAACAATTTAAGGACTTCATCAAATTCAAAATGTTTGCTCTTCAAACACATCATTAAGAAAATGGTGAAAATGTTTTCAAAGCATATATCTGATAAACGGCTTTTATACATAATATATATAGCACTCTATGACTCAATAATAAAATTGATAAACCTCATCAGAACAAAATTGCAAAATATTTGAACAGGTGATTTAATAAAGATGATATACAAATGGCTCAGCATCATTAGTCCTTAGGGAAATACATCTTAAAACTACAATGAGGGCTTCCCTGGTGGTGCAGTGGTTGGGAGTCTGCCTGCCAATGCAGGGGATACGGGTTCAAGCCCTGGTCCGGGAAGATCCCACATGCCGCGGAGCAACTAAGCCCGTGAGCCACAACTACTGAGCCTGCGCTCTAGAGTCCGGGAGCCACAATTACTGAGCCCACGCGACTACAGCCCATGCTCCGCAACAAGAGAAGCCACCACGATGAGAAGCCCGCGCACTGCAATGAAGAGTAGCCCCCGCTCACCACAACTAGAGAAAGCCTGTGCACAGCAACAAAGACCCAACATAGCCTAAAATAAATAAATAAATACATAAAATTTATTTTTTAGAAAAATAACTACAATGAGATACCATTAGGGAAATACAAATTAAGACCAAAAGGGGTATTGCTAAAATGGATAAAAATTTTAACAGACTAATAGCAAATGTTGGCAAGGATGTAGAGAAACTGGAACATTCATACGTTGCAGGTAGAAATGTAACAGTCATTTTAGAATAGTTTGGTTCTTTCTTAAAAAGTTAAACATCCAGTTTCTACGTGACCCATATTTTATTACCCAAAAGAAATAAAAACACATGTTCACAAAATTATATGTAAATATTCATTATCCCATTACTCATAATAGCCAAAAACTCAAAATCATCCAAATGTTCATCAACTCTTTAATGGATAAACAAAATATGGTATATCCATAAAATGGAATATACTCAGGGGAAAAAAAACACCTGAGACATGCAGCAACATGGACAAATCTCAAACCATGCGACATGAAAGGAGCCAGATAAAAACGACTATAGAGTGTATTACTTGTTATATGAAATTTCCACAAAAGGCAGTGTGATTTTTCTAGAAATGCCCAGATAGCTGGTAAGACTTTATTTCTGAGTGTGTCTAGGAGAGTGTTTCTGGAAGAGATGAGCATCAGAATTGGTGAACTGAGGAAAGCAGATGGCCCTCCTCAATGTGGAAGGGCATCATTCAATCCACTAAGAGCCCAAAGAGAACAAAAAGGTAGGGGAAGGGCTAATTTGTGCTCTCTGTGTGAGCTGAGACCCATCTTCTCCTGACCTTGGATATTGGGGCTCCTAGTTCTCAGGCTTTCACACACAAACCACGTCTTCCACCTTCAGCCCCCTGATTCACAGGTCTTCAGACTTCGACTGAATTACACCACTGGCTTTTTGGTTCTCCAGCTTGCAGACAGCAGTTTGTGAGACTTATTAGCATGAGCCAGTTCCTATAATAAGTCTCCTCTTTATATACTTTAGATCACATATACATATACATATATATCTTACTGGTTCTTTTTCTCTAGAGAACTCTGACTAATATAACTGCAATAAACACAAGGAAACCTTTGGTTTGATGATAAGAGTTCAAAAATTGGATTGTTGTAGGACTGTAGAAAATAACTAAAAATCTTCTCCTTGTGCACTTAAAATTTGTAGGTACCTATCATACATAGGTTTTGAGAAGGACCACTGTGTTCAGCTATAGTAAGGAAAAATGTTTGAAAATCTAGGCATTGCCTTAAACAAACTATTGTGCATTAAAATTATAAGATTTTGTGTTGGAAACATTTGTGAAGAAATAATATATGAGAATTAACCACTCCAGTGTAGTTGGAGTTGATGCCAACACACAAATCAATTGCTAATTAAGGAAGATATTGCAAAATAATTTTAAAAATTTTTATTTATTTTTGGCTGTGTTGGGTCTTTGTTGCTATGCGTGGGCTTTCTCTAGTTGCGGCAAGCGGGGGCTACTCTTCGTTGCGGTGCGTGGGCTTCTCATTGCAGGGGGTTATCTTGTTGCCGAGCGTGAGCTCTAGGTGTGCGGGCTTCAGTAGTTGTGGCTCGCGGGCTGTAGGGCGCAGGCTCAGTAGTTGTGACGCACGGGCTTAGCTGCTCCGTGGCATGTGGGAGCTTTTTGGACCAGAGCTTGAACCCGTGTCCCCTGCGTTGGCAGGCGGATTCTTAACCACTGCACCACCAGGGAAGCCCGCAAAATAATTTTATTTAAATGGAATGTTCTGTTCATTGAATTGTTTAAGCTTTTCTACAGTTGTTTGTGCCATAACAAACTGTTTCTAAACTTAACTTATAGACATACACATATATTCTTATTTATTTGACTGCACTGGGTCTTAGTTGTGGCATGTGGGCTCTTAGTTGTGGCATGCATGTGGGATCTAGTTCCCTGACCAGGGATCAAACCTGGGCCCCCTGCATTGGGAGCACAGAGTCTTAACCACTGGACCACCAGGGAAGTCCTGACATATACATATATTCTTAACTCTACTGAGAAGTTTGTAAGAGTATAAAGTGTAAAAAAAAATTAGTTTTTTTAAGCTACTTTTAATACAACTTGATTTTTGTGAGGCATCAATTTATATGGTAAAATGCTATACAAGCCCATTTTATTAGTTCATATACTTTCTATGTTTGTTTTTGAAAAGCCTCCTTGGATATGACCTCTATCTACTTTTTGAGTAAAAGAAAACAAGACAGTAATAAAAATTTAGCTTCCTTCTTAGAAGAACATCAAGGGAATTCATGAGATACAACCAAAAATAGATAGAAAGCAGTGAACCATTGAAACTACACTGTGTGATTTGCATCGAGCTGTCAAGTGAACTCAGAAGTGAGTACAGATGGTAGGGGAAAAAAAGGCTTTAGTTTTAAGGTCTAAAAACAAAATAAATAAAAAAGGACTCTCTTAAAAGTGATAACTGAAACAGAGTGGTAAAAACTGAGTCAACAATGTTAAAACCATGGTGATTAACAAGTAATGGCCAGTATTTTTTGTCAGTATTTTCAAGATGTGTAAAACCAAGCTCAGTATCCTAAGGGACATACCACTTGGAATGTACAAAAAAAATTTAATGAAGGAGCTGTAAATGACCTTAGAGATATGTACTGGCTTGACTGTGGGAAGGAGCGGGAAGGTCACCTCAGAAGTCCCAAGATCTAGAATAGCTACCTATAAAACTGTTATCAGTTGTGATCAGGATATAATAACTTTGATTCACAGTTCATTTGGTTTTCATATGGTTTTTGACTTCAACCATTTCCCTACCAAATTGTTAACTACACAAGATCTGAAATCATGACTTCCTCACCACCTCTCCTGGTAGAGTTCCATGTGTATTTTGAATTAAAATTAAAGGTATATAAACAAGAGAAGAATTATTCTCCCACTTGAACATGTTCTCCAAAAGTGGAGCCTTTCACCAACTATATTAAGGTAGTTAGTTGGTTGGCCTGATTATTTTTAAGATCAGTCTGGAAAAACATTAGGGAAAGGGGTGTGTGAGCAAAGCCTTAAAACCCATACAATAGTCAGAAAGAGGTATCACTTCATGTGATGCTCCCCCAATTGTCCCTGGTCCATCTCCTCTGGCTTGTTCTCCTGATACTATTTAGAGTATACGTTTAGCTTAGAGTATTTTTTCTTTTAATTTTGCTAGTGCGAAGAAAACATAGTCATAGAAAATAATGCTGGAAAGAACCTTAAAAATATTTTTATGCTAACCTTCTGATGTTATGTGAAAATTCAGGTCTAGAGAGGTCACACAACTTGCCAAAAATCCTATTTCTCATTTGTGTCAGTGCCAGAGTTAGAAGCACAATCTCCTAACTCACAGTCCAAGGTTTTAGTTTCTTTGTTTTGTTCTTTGTTAGTTTAAATTTTCACCTATAATGCTAATAGAAGTTCTTTTTCTTAAAGTATAAATCGGTATATAGTTGAGGAGATCTAGAATAAGAAGAATGTAGTGATTGTTTATATTAAATATCAGTGGTTGGTTTATACAGTTTAACTGGTATCTCATTCCTTTTTCTCAAATATATCTTGAGCTTAAATATCCAGAAATGTGGTAAATTTTATCTCATGTCTACAATAGCTACTTAATTTTACTTCTTCCAAAACATACCTGAATTATATACTTCTTTAACACTGTATAATATAAAATGTAGATGGGATAGTCTGTTTTGGATAAAATTTCAGGCTCAGAATTTCATCTGAAGAGATTAAATTCTAGAATCACACATTTTTTAATATTCTGTACCAGAAGATGTACAAGAAAAGTACTATCAGTTGGTAAGGACTGTAGGGATATAAAATCTCTCATGGTTATTCATGACTACATTTCTGTTTGTAGTCCAGTAAATTAGCAATCTCATTAACAGAAAACTTATTTCTATATTACATAAAAATTACTTTTGTGAATTTATAAAAGAATAAACTGTCTTTGAATCTGCCTCTTCAAAAAGGGTAGATGATTATATATTAAGCAGAACTAACATGTTTAAACTTTACGTTTCTGTTTATTGGTTGACGGTGTAACACAACCTCCAACAGACATTAGGAAAGATTTTTATCCTGTTGGATAAAAGCAATATTATAATAGCTTAATTCAGGCTATACGTATTTTTATATGTGGTTTTAGTATATGTATCTCAAAATTGTTTTAAAATTTTATCAAATTGTTAACCATTCATTTTAAGTTTTATGAAAATAATTAGTAAGACGTGTATGTTTGTGGAGTTTTACAAAAATACAGAGTATAAAATACATAGATTACTTATATGTATATGTGTGACTATGCAAATATGTGATACAATATTATTCATATTTCATAAAGCTTGAGACATAGCCCACTCTGGTTTTAATAGGGCCAGCCTATCACAGATAGTTTTCAGAGTGACCCAAGTCCACTGAGGACATTTTACATTAAACACATCTTTTTTATGATTCTTTAAATATCCTCTTAATAAGCATTGTATAGAACTTGATCACAGTCATTATTCTGAAAAAGACCTAGAATGGTTTCTCAACTCAGCTGCAAAGAGAATCATTTTTTAGCCAATCACCTTCTCCAATATCTCTACAGAAAGAAATTTAAATTCCATTTAATTGGAAATGATTAATATTTTTAGAGGGGAAAGAATACAAAAGGTAAACAAGCAAATGCTACGAAGTTTCAAAAGAAAGGATCTGATGAGCACAGATGCAAGGCAGTTACTGACAGCAGGATTCCTTAGGGACAAAGCCCAGGACCGCACCCATTTCAGATCACTGGGCTGCACTTACAGGTATTTTAAGTTCCTTAGTCTTAGCCCTCCCCCGAGCAGGTGGAAAGGCTGCAGATTTCACAGTAGACTCTGGAGGTCATAGCAGAGAAAGGAGAAAAGAGCTTGAAAAATAGGTTTTGCTGTTGTTCTGGTCATGGTCCTCCCTCCCTCCCCTGCTCCCTCTCATCCCTTTAAATACTAGTATTTTAGTATTTAAAAAAAAAAACCTCTGGGGGCTTCTCTGGTGGCGCAGTGGTTGAGAGTCCACCTGCCGATGCAGGAGACACGGGTTCGTGCCCCGGTCCGGGAAGATCCCACATGCCACGGAGCGGCTGGGCCCGTGAGCCATGGCTGCTGAGCCTGGGCGTCCGGAGCCTGTGCTCCACAATGGGAGAGGCTGCAGCAGTGAGAGGCCTGTGTACCGCAAAAAATAAATAAATAAAATTAAAATAAAATTTAAAAAATAATAATAAATTTTAAAAACTTCTGTAAGTTTCAGGCATAGAGTTTATGGATGAATAAAAACACTGGGAATAATGAGAAAATGTAAAAATCAAATTTTTTGTACTAGAGAATAAATAAAATGTTTGGGGTAAAAGAGAAAAACTAATTGAGGGAAAGCAAATGATTTAGTTGAATAATCCTGAGAAAACTGTCCCTGAACACTGCCCCCCATTACCCCCTCCCCCCCCCCAGATCTAGTACTTAGAGTAGGGTTTCCATAGAAGAAAACTTGCCATTTAGAAGTTGGAACACTTTTCTATGATTCAGGTTTAATCATCACCTATAAACAAGTTTAGCAATATGATTGGTTATGCACCTCTACAGAAATTATAATCACCTAGCTAATAATAAAGTGTTTAGAAATATACCCTAATCTGAAGAGTTCCCTAGTGTAGGGAGAGAAGAACATGCTCTTCTGTCTCAGGGTGATTAGTTCACAATTAGTTCTCAATTGGCCCCTCTGTAACGAATCTCTTCCCTTTCCCACCATTACCCTACACTGACTGTTAAAAAGAAAACACAGGGCCCAAATGGAGCCACTTATGCTACACCATGCCACCAAACTGAGGTTTAATACCTAACCTAATTGAAGCTTCAACCTCCCCAGAAATGTTGTCTTAATTGGTCAGTCAGCAATTTTCTGGTCAGCACCAATGAGGTATTGTCACATGGATCTGCTCCAACCCCCAAAGAAAGAAGTAACCCACCAAGTAAGACCCTTTTCCCTCACAAGTCAGGTGACCTAATCTGAAATAATGTTTTTTTCTGTTAATGACTTCCTTCTCCCACCTTTGAAAACACTTCCCTTCTTGTATTCCTTTGGAGCTCCCCTCTACTTGCCAGATGGGATGCTGCCCAATTCATCAATCATTTAATGAAGTGTTTTAGATCTTTTAAATTTACATGGTTAAGTTTTGTTTTTTAACACCACTAAATAAAAACAAAATTATTCTCTGCTTAAGACATCTTTAGTAAGTCCTGTGACATCAGGATATGTTTTAAATTGTTTAGCCTACAGAACTTTACCATAAATCCCCAATCTGTCTTAATTTAATCTGGCTTCATTTTCTGCCTCTACCCAAACTTACGATGTCCTGGTCATGATGTATGTCTCCTTATTCAAGGAGTATATCATACTCTTTAATGTCTCTCTTGCACATTTTTCTTCTTTTTGTATTTGTTCTGCACTCCTATGCCCCTTTCAAACCTTTACTCAGTTCAAATATCCCTTCTTCTGATATGTTAACCTCTAGCTCCCTGGGAAGTAATGGGTGTTTTCTACCCTGTTTTACCCCAGAACTTTGTATACTTCTGTATTAAACACTTAGCAGATTTTACCATCATTTTTTGCTTGTGAATGTATAGGTCTCTAATATTGTATGGTATTCTAGAATAGGGATGACATATTATCCAGATCCTATAATCAATCACACACTCAATCCACACCAGCAGTTCAGGCTGTGGTATGTATGTATGTAGGTTTATTTTGTTTCATCAAGTAAGCAAATAAATGAGTTACATATTTGAAATAAGCATCAGAAGTTAGAGCCTTAAGTTTCTACCTATTCAAATTTATTAACTTTATAAAAATATAGTACTATGGCTACCACCTGCATGATTAACCCTGTATTAGGGTTCTCCAGAGAAACAGAATGGAAGACAGGGAAGGAGAGAGTGAGGGAGGATTGATCAATCTGTTTATCTGTCTGTTTGTCATAGGGATTGGCTCACATTGTTGTAAAGGCCAAAAAGTCCTCATGATCTGTTTCTGGAGAACCTGGAAAGCTAGTAGTTTAGTTCAGTCTGAGTCTGAAGTCCTAAGAATGGGGGGCTAATGGTGTTAAGTCTTGACTGGAGGCTGAAAACCTGAGAACTAAGGGCACGAATGATGTCTGAGGGCAGGAGAAGATGGGCCTCAGCTCAAGTAGAGACAACAAATTAGCCTTCCCTCTGCCTTTTTGTTCTATTTGGGCCCTCACTGGACTGAATGCTGCCCGCATTGCAGAAGGCCATCTGCTTTACTCAATTCACCAGTTCAAATGCTAATCTCTTCCAGAAACACTTTCACAGACACACTCAGAAATAATATTTTACTAGCAATCTGGGCATTCCTTAGCCTAGTCAAATTGACACATAAAATTAAACATTACACTTTCTAAGAATTTTTTACACTCTTTTAGAAATGTATGTTTTATGCCTTTTAAGGAATCCTTGGAAATGTAGAAAAATTGAATAAAATGTAAATAGAACCATCATAATACCCAAAACAGTTACAACCATCACTACCATGTTTTATCTCCCCCACTTTTCCTGTGTGAACTAATAAATGCCAAGTACTACGTAAGAATGCTTTTTATGGCATTCAAGCATAATGTTGTTTTTATATGATGCTTAACTAAAAGAAAATATTCATAGCATTGTAACAAGTTCCATTTTCCTTAAAACATAAAACTGAATCCTCCTAAATGTAATATGTCTTAACATCTTTATACTTAATACATTTCATATTTGTGTCCCAGGGGACATTTACTAATTTCCACAATAAATAACAATCTTAAGTGGGAAAAATGCATATACTGGATTTCAGTTAGCATGGTATTATAAAGTAAGAAAAATGAGTCAAATAATGTTAATGTATGAGTAGTCAATATCACTATGCTGTCATACTTCCTTTAACCTAACAAATAGTCCACCACACACTAAAGAGGACTTTCAAATAAATAGCCTAGATTAACAAAGAATTTCAGTTGAGTACACATGTGGTTCAAAAATATAAACTTCAAGATATTTATAATACAACTCACCTATTCTTTCAGAAAATATCAAAAAGGAAAAAGAAACATCATTCCTGATATCACCTCTCAGAGAAACTCCTTGTTAATACTTCAGCATGCATATTTCCATGTTTCTACCATATGTCAGCAATATAGAAAAAAGACCAAACTGTATACTTTGTTTTTTCCAAGCATTTTTTTAAACTATATGATTGTATACATACCTGAAATCTTATATATTAAACCTCTGACTCTATAACAAGATATATATATGTACATATTTATATATTCCATGATTATGATACTGAATTTCCCACCTTTTTTTATAACTTCCGCTACCCTATTTCAGATACTCATAATCTTATTTTCTGATTTATCCCCACAGAGCACAAAACTCATTGCCAGCTTTGCCAACTTGTACTTTATTTCTGAACAAATCTTTTCCTGCTCAAAAACTGCTACTTATCCCAACCCAGATTAAGTACATATTCCACAAAATCTACATGTATTCGTTTCATCACCTATTTCTCCCCTATATATCTACAGCCAAACAATATTGCCTACCATCCTAAATAGTTCAAACTTTGACTTCTTGATTTTGCTCATGCTGTTTCTATTAACTTAAATGCCCTCATCCAACAGGCCCACCAGTGGAAATACTGCCATTGTTCAAGACCCATGGCCAACATTACATTCTCAAAGTAACTGGCTAGACTTCCCTTGGCCACAGATGTTTCTCTTCTTCTTTGATCGTTCATACATTTATATATTTTAAGAACATTTATCTACATCTGCATTGTATTATTTATATGGTAATTTACTTATTATTTCTTGTAGTATTCATATACTAAGTTTATTCTGCCTTTATATAAATGTATCAAAACAAGAAAGCCTCTTACCAATTCTTTTGTTGATATTTCTGTTTCTAGTATACAGCAAGTGAATGATAGATAGTTATGTAATTCAATTCATGGAAATTTTAAGAAGCCTGATTAAAAGCTATAATTGATGTCACCTATTGTACACCATTTAAAATCTAAATAACTCTACTATGAACAAAAAGTGTAGGTAAAGCTGATCATTTAAAATGTGTTTTTCTTTCATTTTAAATGCAGTGACAGGATCACCCCATAATCCCTAAAACCAATACCTACAACTGTGTACACTTTCAACTAAGTCAATCCAACTACAACGTATGTCTAAGTCATAGTATGATACTTTGGACTCCATCAGAAAGAAAAGCCTCCCAGTAGAAAACTGTTTAACTCCTCCTTTCACACACAGAGCTCCTCTAGCTTTCAGTTAACATTACCTATAAATTCCCAGGTCAATATCACAAAAGATTTACTCTTACCACAGTGAGGAGAATGTAAAAGCATCTGATTCTAGGAGGCTGCATGATGGTGGAGACGCTGCCTGGGACACCACCCGTGGCAGAGATGGAGGAAGGGGGAGCTGGGAATGTTTAATGGCTTACACAGGTGGAGACAAGGGCTAAACTAGAGAGATTTCAGGTGAGGTCATGTTAGGCTTTCTACTCTCAGCTGTGTCCCTGAGTTTAGAGATTCTTTCTTTTTTCTTTCATGAGAAAATAGACTCAAAACAAAACAAGTTCATCTGAGCTCAGGGAAAAGGAAGTAGATATGAGCTTCAACTTCTTAGGGTAGTTATAGTTCTTTTGCAAAATAGCTTAGATCAGTGGTTCTCAAAGGGTGGTTCCTGGACCGGCAGCATCAGCATCACCTGAACATCTGTTAGAAATGCAACTTTAATCATCAAAACAGGTAGTGAGCTGGATTTCGACCACAGATCATAGTTTGCCAACCTCCAGTCTAGATAACTAATATTTATCAAATAAAAGAACATACAATCAACTATATGTTATAGGAAAGTTATTATTACTCTTTTTGTGGAAGATGAACTGATTTTGTGGAAGAAGAACTGATGCAAAGATAGGTTAATTATGTTCCTAAGGTCTTGGTGCAAAAATGCACTGCTTAGTCATGGGATATGCAATTTAAGTCTGACTTCCTAGCCTCTAAGCTGTACCTTAAAGTTTCTTTCCCAAAGGAGAAGTGAAATAGGGTTCATAATGTTTTAATAATTTTAAACATGCTGACAAACAGTTTTCTGAAAAGAGTAAATATAAAATGGGCTGGTATGACATGTAAAGAGTTTGGAAGGCATCACTTCCATCCTCATAACAGGATAAAAGCTGAAAAAAACCTGAAAATCAACAATTTTTCTTTAATTTATCAGAGAATTGGGGTCACAGGGAAAACTGCTGCCCTGAAAACTGGAGAGACAGGTGAACACAGAGAATCACAACTTACAGAGGGAGCAGATGCCCAAAGCTGGAGACAGTATCAGTAGGAACTTAAATGGACTGCCACACTTTCATGAGTTTTACCTCTAGAAATCTCACCAGGTTCTTATTGTGAAAAGTGGAGAAAAGTCCCCTCATGCTTCTGGCAGGGGAAGGGGAGAAGTACCAGTTTTGAAATATGTCCAGAGCTTCTGTTCTTCTTAACAAATGTCTGTCCCTAAAGGAAACTATTTTACCAGAGCCTGGCCAGTTTGATTTTACCAGAGCCTAACTGACCAACGAGAAGAGAAGCACCCAACTCCAGCCCCCGTTAGCCTTCCTGTGTCACCCAAGGTGGGGAAGACAAAAAAGTGAGAAGCACGAGTGCAGGTCACAGCCCAGAGGCACGGGTTCATTGAAAGAATGAAACCTATTTATGGAATTATAGATGCTTCCTCTCCCCCACACCTCACCATCACATTAATTGGGATCCTATATAATTACGAGGGGTTACAGCTGAAAGAACTGCAAGGCTCATTCCTATTTCAAGAGAGATTGTCATACTAAGTGAAGTAAGTCAGACAGAGAAAGACAAATATGTATTGCTTATATGTAGAATCTGAAAAAAAGGCTACAAATGAACTTATCTATAAAACAGAAATAGAGTTACAAATGTAGAAAATAAACTTATGGTTACCAGTGGGTAATGGGAGGGAGGGACAAATTGGAAGATTGGGATTGACACATACACACTACAATATATAAAATAGGTAACTAATAAGGACCTACTGTATAGCACAGGGAACTCTACTCAATTCTCTGTAATGGCCTATATGGGAAAAGAATCTAAAAAAGAGCGGATTTATGTATTTGTGTAACAGATTCACTTTTCTGTACATCTGAAACTAACAAAACATTGTAAATCAACTATACCCCAATAAAAATTTTAAAAAAAGAGTATATCAACATTAAAAAAAAAGAGTCTTTAGGGAAACCTAAAGACAACAGAAGAGACAAAAACAAGAACACTAGAGGACATTTAGCCTCTGACACCTACAGCAAACAGTAAATATAGCCTAACTCCTGGACAGATAAACCTCACACTAAAGGCCAATTTACCTCAATTCCTTTTACCTGATACATCACGCCTGGCTTTCAACAAAAAATGACAAGGCATGCTAAAAGGCAAAAAACACAGTCTGAAGAAGAAAAACAAATATCAGAATCAGACTCAGTTGTGGCAGAGATATTGGAATTATCAGACTAGGGAGGTAAAAGAATTATAATTAATATGGCAAGGGCTCTAATGGAAAAGTGAGCAACATGCAAGAATGCATAGATAATATAAGCAGAGAGATGAAACTCTAAGCAAAAGGAAATGCTAGAAATAAAAAACAGTGTAACAAATAAATATAAAATCTCCAAGAAATATTGATACCTAAGAAAAGTCAATATAACATGTAGTGAAAGAAATAAAAGCCAAAAGAAAAGAATATTTTTTCTCAGAATAGTTAAATAATATTGGAGACACCAATTCCTTGTGAGACTGTGGAGAAATAAACATGCACTTTTCTGCACTATTAGCAGAAGTTCAAATCTTGAAATACAGAACAATTAGGCATTATCTATCAAAATTAAAAATGTTTATTTTATGTATCTTTTAACCCAGTAACCCATTTTCTCAGAATTTATTTTTCAGATATATCCCCCAAAACATGCACTTGATATAATAAAAGTACTGTATATTCATAATAGTCTAAGCTAGCAAGTAAGGCAGGGTTGCAGGATGATGAAAGTCACTAGGGTTGCCATTTTTGACTTAGGGAACTAGAAAATGTGGAAACACGGAGCCCAGAACTAATACTTGAAAATTCATAACCCTATTAGCCCTCAATGAGAGCAAAAGCTCTGATTTGTAGCGTTTGCCAGTATGTCTGATGTGAGCACTCCCACCATGGCCAATTCTAAGATACTGAATTGAAGTCACTGAACACAGAGTTGGGAAAAATACACACATCTGGCTCTCACAAGCCCAAATTAGCTGCTCCAGCACACCACCACCTATAACACCCTCTCGGGCAAGCAGAAGCACCTGAGCCTGAGCTGAGGTCAGGTTCAGGAGCTGGGCTTTGGAGAAGGAGGGGTTTGGCCTGAGATGAGAGATTAAAAAAGAAAAAAAGAAAACTAAAACAGTAACAGTGGAATATAGATAGTGGAAACAAAGGAAGAAGAGCAAAATTTTCAATGCAAAGAGACAAGAGAAAAATCTTTCCTACACATATGTTGCCCAATTGAGCTCAGTGAGACAGAATTAAAATATTAGAAAGTGAATACAGAAAGACACTCAAGAAAAGCTTAGTGCATAATGGAAAATATCTTTTATATGACACTGGGGACTTTACCTAATGGCAAGATGGTAGCTACTAAGAGGCTAATTTGGTGATCAAAGAGGAAATGTGCTGGGTGGAAAGAACAAAAATACAAGTGTGTAGATGAGGTCTCACTTCACTCTCACACTTGCATGATGGTTGAGCACTGTAAGTTGGTTGGCAGCAATATGGTGAGAGCTATAGGGAGGAAATTATCCATCTCCCTGTTAAAGTCAGAGATACGTACTTCCCTCTCATATATATATAATTATTTCTGAAACAAAATATGTGGATAGTAGAGATTTGCTTATCTCCCACTAGTATTATTTTCTAATTTCACAGAAGTAATTTACACAAAAATATATTATTACATTCCTGCGATGTTCCATACATACTAGGAAAAATTCAGAAAAGCATCATTACATAGAAGGAATTAGTTCAAAATTCAGGCATATTATAAGTTGTAAAAATTATTAAAATTTCTCAGGTGCTGGACCAAACTGATACCTTTTGGGAGAGAGTTTACACCAGAGAAGGAAGCTCTTTGATTCTTATGTCCACGAAAACGTATTTTTCAACTATAAGAAGGCACCTTGTTTCAGCTTCTTTAGCTAAGTTCTTTCAGATCTGATGATCTTTGTGATAGACTGCTATAGTGGAAATAACATCAAACCATGCCCTAGAGCTGAATTGATAGACAAAGTAGAACCATTTTTCTCAGAGAGTTGGTGCAGGATATATTATTTCACCTCCCCTTACTCTTGATAGCTATTTTAAAGAAAGATTGCTCCATTTTAATGTAGAGCAGTCTGAAGAGATTTCATGGTCAGGCAATAACAATTTTCTTGACAAAATTTAGCCCCTCAGTACCTTTCAGCTCTATGCCAACATGTACACATTCAGATATATCTTATTAGAAAACTGTTTTAATGTATCTTCATTAAAAGAGAAAAGAATGTAGCTTGTGAATAGAGCAGAAAAGCTTAGCTCATTTCATAGTTTTTGTACGATTACTCCTGCCTGACTGATTACCTAAGAACTTTATCAAGGGCAGCTGGAATTGTCACCTGATTTATATCAATGGAAACTGTCGACATCTTGATCTTGGACTTCTAGTCTCTAGAATGGCAGGACAAGCCATTTCTCTGGTTTAAGCCCCCCAGTTTGTGGTACTTTGTTACAGCAGCCCTTGTAAACTAATACAACTAATGGTGCAATCTGTACTTTTGCTTAACTCTAAGTCTTGTTTTCTTCCTATGCACAATGAATATGTTGAATCTATTGATCATTGAGTTCCTCTCCAGCCCTTTCTTTCTATAACCAGATAACCCTCTGCTGTCTCTTTCTTTCCCATAGAAAGGTGAACTAGCTTATCATCTTTGCTAGCTTTCCTTCCAGTTTCTTCACTAGAATCTCATTCATTTATGTTCAAGCAGTATAAGAAAACCATGGTTATCAGGGATGGTGTCCTTTAGTATGTTGCCCTAATCCTTTAATTAACACCGACAGAAGAAATAAACTTCTAAACACATTGAATGTGCAGTCAGGTGTTACTATGTTTTAAGCTTCCTATCAAGACTTATTCCAGTCACCTCAGGTGAGGTTTAGGAAGATGTTGGAGATGCCCCATTCTGATACATATCATATCATGGTGCTTGTTTTACTGTCTGGGGAATAATTCTCACGGAGGCACTGCTGGAAAACCAGTCCTTTCATAGAGTAAAAATACACACTCTATTGCTGTAGGAAATAACACAGGAAGAGAATTCTAGATACATCTTTTCTACTACAGGAGTTCTTAATTAATTCAGACATCAGAATCCAAGGCTCAAAATAAGAACAGAGAAGGAAAGGGAACAGAATAATGGCAGAGGTTGGCAACATCAACAGCAACATGGAGTGGACCGAGTGTGTAAAATAGACTATTTAACAACAGGAGCAAGAGGGGAAGAGAAAATATTACTTATAAGGTCATATGGAGAAGACAGGATAATCAAATGCCTGAGGTAAACAAGTATGGTAGGGGCTTCCCTAGTGGCGCAGTGGTTGAGAGTCTGCCTGCCGATGCAGGGGACACGGGTTCGTGCCCCGGTCCGGGAAGATCCCACATGCCGCGGAGTGGCTGGGCCCGTGAGCCTTGGCCGCTGAGCCTGCGCATCCGGAGCCAGTGCTCCGCAACGGGAGAGGCCACAGCAGTGAGAGGCCCGCGTACTGGAAAATAAGCATGGTAAAAAGAGAAGTTATGAAGGAAAAGAATACAGTCTATAAGATGCTGCTGAAAATATCACCATGGTTTAATAGGAATAGGTACAAAAATAGGTCAGTGAGGAGGAATCTTTGAGATTTCTAAATTAGAAACAAATAAAAATAAAGGTGAGAATTTAAAATAAAACGAAACACTGACTTAGTCATTCCTCACTAGAGAAAATTTGATTTACTCACGATAGCACATTTATTCTCAAATAAATCTCTTTTCTTACTAAGCTGACCTTTAATGACCTGAAAATATATTAGTACCATCAAAAATGTTTGAATCTACACAGCATACATGGGACCCTTTGGGCACTGTTACTGAGGTTTTATTACATGTCCTATGGGAGGGAAAGAGGAGGTTTCCTCTTCTGGCATTTGAAACTGTAATTTTCACCTGGTTTCTATGCTTTTCACTAAAATTCCTTTCTTAATAAAATCCATACTTTTTATTTGGCCTGTAGCTCTATATGCTATTACAGAGTTCTATAGAAAAGACATCTTTTTTATTTTTTTAAGGATATATAAATGATACAGTTCACCAGATAGTCCTGGTTCTGCCCCCATCTGGGTATTATGTAGGGTTTCAATTACCAGTCCCTTGAAATTAAGTACTGTCAATATATTTGCTTCGGACAATGCCATATGCTGGTCACAAGGAGTTAGAAGTATTAAGAGCAAAAGGAAAATCCACCCTGTCTTCTTTCCTTGCTGCGGTCATCATGAAAGGATATGCTAAAACGAAAACTCTAGCCTGGGTTCCTGAGTGACTACAATGAGCAGAACATCCCCACCTCCTGCCTCCACCCAGCGATCTGTGATGGACAGGCAGCATGAACAAATTATAAATATTTGCTGACTTAAGCCACTGAAATTGTAGGATAGTCTGTTACTTCAGCATAACATATCTTATATTGATAGGTAGGATGGTTATAACACCTTTTATTTTATCTTAAAATACCTGAAAACATAACTTATTCTTCAAGAGTTAAGAACAGCAATTTCTAAACAAAAGCAATTAATAGTGACTTCCCTTTTAACATCTCACTAAAGCAAAAGCAAAAACAAAAACCAAAGTAAAACTTACCTATCTACATGAATTTGTCTATTTTCTCTAGGCAAGTGTTATATTATTTTAGAATCAAAATCAGTGGATTTTAAAGTATTCTGAGATATTCAAAGAAATTTAATTTTTTATTGCACAAATTTATAATTCTCTCTCTCCTCTCTCTCTCAAAATAACAACCTATTTTCTAGAATAAAGTTAGGATTACTTTTACCCCTATATAAATAGATTCACAGACCCATTAGAATTTAATAACCTAATGAAATCCCTACAGTATACTCAGTAGCAGTGTAAGCTGTCATCCTTACATGTTGACTTATATCCTCCCACCATTCCAAAACAGATTTCTACTAACATATGCAGTGGGCATAAAGCCAATCTGCCTAACAGCTAAAATCAGTACAATGTCACATTTGAGTAAAAACCCTGTTAAACACTCAAATCCATTGTAAAGTATTTTAAATCTTTTCTGAATTACATCAAAAAAGTGATAAAGGAAAATCACATTAATGAAACACAGCTACTCTAATGCTATCTTCCCATTGGCTGTTACCACCTCATGTGGCAAAATGGCTATTTCTTAGTCTTGCAAATCATTCCTCTTTACTCTCTCTTAAAATTGAGCCCATTTCTATATTTCTTTACCCCTTTCTTTTAACTGACCTTACCAGATCTTTTTTTGATTAAATTAGTGAATTATCATTTTGGAGCTTCTTTTAATACTTTTTTCTGTCTCTTACCTACAACAACACAAATAACGGCCCAAAACTTGATCAGACAGAATACAGTAATACGATGAGAAAATGTTTATGGCTATTAAAGTATGCAAGCAAATATTGATTGTAAGCAACATAAATTTACTCAGAAAATATAACATTAGCCTAGAATACAAATTGAAATGCTTTTCACTTTATTCCTAGATTTTAAATAATAAATTATGCACCAAATGCTCTATTTATTTGCTCTAAATTTTTCTCTTCTATGTGAACATGTTTATTTAATACTTTCCTACCACCAGTGTGGGTTTTGAATAAATGGGGAAATTTGTCAGGCTTCTAAACTGTTTGGTGAGGTCCAAAACCAAATTTATATTGCCACCATTATTACTTTTTCCCCTAGATTTATTATTTTGTTTACTTCCTATGATATTTAGTTTATAATATAAAAATATAATAGAAAAAACATTTTAACTGCATTTCATTTCTAATAACTAAGTTTTGGAATGTTAAAGCACAATATTAACAGATGATTGCAAGCTCTATAAGTTGAAGTGAGATCACTCTTGAGAAATTTAACATGAACACTGTAAGTTCATCCTTTTAAGATTTCTAGCTAGTGAGCAATTGGCATTTGTATTTTCTTCTCTTAGATATTCTGAGAAGCAACCACATGGCAGCATTTCATATTTCACAAACTAAATGACAGTCCAGAAGTAGTTTCCCATAATGGAGGTGCTTTGGGGAGTTGAGAACTATTAGGTGACTTATCAGCTTCAAATAATTCAGCCACTAGAGATGAAGGGTAATATCTCTTGTTGAAAACACAGGCTGAAAGAAGTATTTCCATGGGAAGATTTTCAGAAACTCTCTGCATAACATATAGTGAAAAACTGTGACAGGTTTATACTATGCAGTTCTATATGATGGCTTATGGGAAACCAAATCAACAAGAAACAGCTACAGAAAAAAAAAAAACAGAATGTGCAGGATGGATAGTAATTTGGTGACTGAAGTTAACAGACTGGCTTTTAGGGACATTAAATGCTTCTTTCATGACCCCCAGAATCAAATAAAGTAGAATAAATCATATCTTAAAGAGAAATCTGATTCTGCTATGTGCTAATTATCACCAAAATTGGACAATCACTTTGTGGAAGAGTGTTAATTCTTTCTGGTGAGTAGAATGTCAGGTACTGAGTCTGGTTTAATTAATAATCTAGTAATTAGAATACTTTATTATAAGAGGAAGGGCTAATTTACCATTGTTCAAAGTTAATTTCTAATTCTACAATAGACAGCTCAAAATGGCATTTCTTTTTAAATAGTTAATGTTCTACAGACAATGGTACTCAATAAATATGTTTATGACTGTTTAATTTACTTTTTGTTTTTATAAGCATATGATTGGTCCTTTGCAAAGAGACGGCACTGGTGGGACTATCTTCCAGAGATTTTCCTATCAGTCTTATAGTGTCCTTGTATAGACAAATGATAACTTATGGAGTGGAATAATATAAATAACTGAGTAAAGGGTGAGTTTGGAAAGAATAATATCTACTTTTGAGTGGGGAAATGTAAGAGAGAATTTTGTTGGCAGTTCTGAGGTAGACTACAGGAAAGCTTAACAAAAAAGAGTCTTAGTGATAGGATGGCCATAAAAACTTTTTTTCCCTTCTTTTGATTGTATTTCTGGCAATTTCATGTGGCTTTAGGCAACTCCATGTTTCTCTTTCCCTCAGACTTTTTCTTTCTTCCACTCTTAATAAAAGACAAAAAGTGAAACACAAACAGTCATAATCCTGGTATTTGCAAAGTTCTGAAGTACAGAGGAGAACCTGGTTTCCTGCAACAATCCACACAGCACATTTAGTGTAACTATTGGCACATTCAGGTAGTACTTAGCAGACCAGTGATTTGTAGCTTGGGAGGCTGTTTTAATGGGAATTGAATTGTAAATGCAACTGCCATGAAATGGTTTGAATTGTAACGCTGATGAAAATGTGTTTGTTAAGTGATTCCCTAAATTACTTTATGGAGTATAAAACATCTGCATTAGCTAGATTCTATTTGGCTGAAAAATAAACATTTCTAAACCACAGCTTTCATGTCTGATGACGATAATGTACTGGAAAACTGGAAATTGCATAACAATCTAAATATGTTTTCTCTTAAAAAGCAAATACTACTGTTAGCATACAACATATGAGATTGTACTGCTTAAATGGTAAATTCTTCCAGAAGGTGTATAAATGTCATGGTATGCATTCTCACTTATAAAACCAAATGATAAACAGCACTCTGAGAAATGCTGGGTTATGAGAAGGTCAATTGTGATATAATAAAATACACTTTTACAAGATCATGAAGGAAACAACAGTGAAATATCATTCCTTGATTTCCTCAAAAAGTGAAGGAAAAATTCAATAACATGACTTCTGCTCAGTAATTTTACATTGCTTGTCTGACATTAAATTAGAGTAATGCACAGCAAATGTTTGATTCAAGGGTCCATGGATAGTATATTTATTAAGGGGTTTGAGAAACAACAGAAATTTCAACCAGGTGTTTCTTACCAAAGGAAATTAAAGGAACACAATGTGTACTGTAATAAACTTAATGGAGATTAGGCTTACAGAGGTGTACAAATATATTAGTATAAAATAGCTATGCAAATAATGTCTCATGAAATAACTGCACATTTATGTAAATTACCATCCACAGTAATCCGTTTGAAGGAAATGTGACTTTGTATGGCACCAATCATAGACTGTCTCTCTTTAATCAAGCCCACTCCTACTCATATGCCTCACAAGTTCCTCCTTCAGTTTAAGCAGTGAAATTATTTTGATATTCAGTAAATCATAAAACTTTTATAACCATTAGAATAATATTTTGGCATTTTTTCTTTTAGTAGATGCAAGCAATGTTAATTCAAATATTTATTGCTTATACATAAGCAGCATCACAAACGAACAAAAGCAATGTATTGCCATTAGATTTACAGTCAAGGACAATGTCTTATGCAAAGACATTAGTGATCATTTGATTAAAATACATGAATATTTTTGAGAGAAAAATCCCTATGTACATCTTATGTCAGAATAGACTCAAAATTCATGCAAGTTCTTCAATGAAAAACAGGTATTTATTCTAACGCATGAATAATAGTTTGATATGGATTTCAATGTTTCATATAATTCTCAGTGGCATAGTTCAATGACTTAATGTATTTCAACATATAAAATAGTAAATGAATCTATCTTAGAAAAGTTATTATATTGCTGGATTAGAAAGTATGCTTTCTTTTCTACTAACCAAGGTATTTGACTCCTTGTAATTAATATTGCTCATCTACTTGTCTAATTCTTTACATGTCACCTGATGGAATAATACCGAACCAATGTCTGTAGTTGACACAATATTTACCTCATTTGTTTCTTGATTTCTTAATCTCCTCTTAATTCTCAGTTTCCTCACTGTCAGTCAAACCAAAGTATTTCCTTCATAAATAAAGGTATCCATGGACATATATACACTACCAAACGTAAAATGGATAGCTAGTGGGAAGCAGCTGCATAGCACAGTGAGATCAGATCGGTGCTTTGTGACCACCTAGAGGGGTGGGATAGGGAGGGTGGGAGGGAGGGAGACACAAGAGGGAAGAGATATGTGGACATATGTATAACTGATTCACTTTGTTATAAAGCAGAAACTAACACACCATTGTAAAGCAATTATACTCCAATAAAGGTGTTTTAAAAAAATATGTAAGAAATGCTACCAAAAAAAGAAAAAAAAAGGTATCTTTCCACTTACACCATATAAATGATTTTAAATTTTCAGTCTTAAAATATCTCTGGAACTGTAGTGAGGGACAATTGGGATTAAAAAGCACAGATCTGGAAGATGTTTGTGAAGAGTAGGTTGAGGCAAAAGATCTCATCACCAGATTAGTAGACAGATTAAGGTTCCTGAGAAATATTCAAAGATAACAGGTGTATAATTATAGAAAACAGCCACGTTCATAACTGTTAAGGAATTCTTTCAACATATTCAGTTTTTTTCATTAAGTACTCAGTAAATGACAAAAAATTAGGCCTTATACAGTTTAAAACATTTATTCATAGGAAATTGATGCTAAGAGAGATAAATAATCTGTCCATGGTCACATAGTTAATGAATGGATAAACCAGATTCAGTATTTTGACTTGCGGTATTTTTGTAATGTACACAACATGATATATGCATATCATCTAGTAAAATATAACAAGATGACATTAGTGAGATTTCACTTAAACCCATTTTACAAGGATATCGAATTGATAAGCAATTTCTTTAGGTACAAATGGGGATATATATCAAAGGCCTTAAATATTTTCTTTCCCTTTTGAACCGTTTTTCCAGTTCTGGACATTTATCACAAAATATTTCATAGATGTGCAAAAAGATATATGTACATGGATGCACATTCCAATAAGTAATTGTTGTCTATACAGGATCTGTAGAGCACAACTTACTTCTAGAAATTGTTATGGTCATTCACATCCACATAAATTCTGTGGGTCTGCTTATTATTACAGAATGCCAGTCCCTGGGCTAGAGGTTGTTAACTGACTGAAGCCAGATCAATTAAAACCCTTCACTTGTACACTTTGAATTAGAACTGAATAAAAGGAGTTGAGGGGTGTGTGTGTGTACAAACGGATGTGCACATGTGTGCATATGTGTTTGTGTCTGTGTATGGCAGTGAGAAGTATGGCTTGGCTGTTGTCAATAGCCATTTTCTTGGTGGAAGACAGCATGCATTCCAAGAAAATGAAGTTTATACATCGAAAGAAGCAACTGAAATTGAAAAAATAAAAGCAGAGGTGGCAGATCACTCACACTCACTCACACACATACATAAACAGAGTGTGTGTGAGAGAGACAGAGAGAAGGAGAGGGAGGAAGAAAGGGCCTTGAAGAATGAGTTCCTCATCCCATTTATTCATTAGAGATTGTTGCATCCTCCTGTGCTTTGGATTTTCAATTCTTCTTTCATTTACACAATGTACACCAGTATTCGCTGAATAAATTACACTTTTCTCTAAGCTAGCTTGGGATAGGTTGCCAAGATTCACAACTAGTAGTTATAACTAATTCAACAATTATTCTTATTAGCAATAAAGGCACATTCTAGTAATACATAAATTATGATGCAATCATATAATGGGCTTTTATGCAGCCATTAAAAGTCATGTTTCTGAACGTTATTACTAAACTGTGGAACTCCTCTAATTATAATACCAAGTGAAACAAAGTGAGATGTAAACAGCATATATAGTATAACTCTATTTGAAACTCTAAAATTATAAAGCATTTACAAAGAAAAATAACAAAAGAAACTTGCCAAATGATTAACAATAGTTATTTCAGGATATCCCACAAAGATGGAAGAAGAGTAAGACATGGAGATCACCTTCCTCCCCACAGATACACCAGAAATACATCTACATGTGGAACAGCTCCTACAGAACACCCACTGAACGCTGGCAGAAGACCTCAGACCTCCCAAAAGGCAAGAAACTCACGAGGTACCTGGTAGGGCAAAAGAAAAAAGAGAGACAAAAGAATAGGGACGGGACCCGCACCAGTGGGAGGGAGCTGTGAAGGAGGAAAGGTTTCCACACACTAGGAAGCGGCTTCGCGGGCGGAGACTGTGGGTGGCGGAGGGGGTAAGCTTCGGGGCCACGGAGGAGAGCACAGCAACAGGTGTGCAGGGGGCAAAGCAGAGAGATTCCCAAACAGAGGATCGGTGCCGACTGGCACTCACCAGCCTGAGAGGCTTGTCTGCTCACCCGCCGGGGCGGGCAAGGGCTGGGAGCTGAGGCTCGGGCTTCTGTCAGATCCCAGGGAGAGGACTGGGGTTGGCTGCATGAACACAGCCTGAAGGGGGCTAGTGCGCCACAGCTAGCCAGGAGGGAGTCAGGGAAAGTCTGGAGCTGCCGAAGAGGCAACAGACTTTTTCTTCCCTCTTTGTTTCCTGGTGCATGAGGAGAGGGGATTAAGAGCACTGCTTAAAGGAGCTCCAGAGACGGGTGTGAGTCGCGGCTAACAGCGCGGAACCCAGAGACGGGCATGAGATGCAAAGGCTGCTGCTGCTGCCACCAAGAAGCCTGTGAGCTAGCCCAGGTCACTCTCCACACCTCCCTAACGGGAGCCTGTGCAGTCCGCCACTGCCAGGGTCCCGTGATCCAGGGACAACTCCCCCGGGAGAACACACGACACGCCTCAGGCTGGTGCACCATCATGCTGGCCTCTGGCGCCGCAGGCTCGCCCTGCATTCCCTACCCATCCCTCCCGCTGGCCTGAGCGAGCCAGAGCCCCCGAAATCAGCTGCTCCTTTAACCCCGCCCTGCCTGAGTGAAGAACAGACGCCCTCAGGCCACCTACATGCAGAGGTGGGTCCAAATCCAAAGCGGAACCTCGGGAGCTGTGAGAACAAAGAAGAGAAAGGTAAATTTCTCCCAGCAGCCTCAGGAGCAGCGGATTAAAGCTCCACAATCAACTTGATGTACCCTGCATCAGTGAAATGCCTGAATAGACAACGAATCATCCCAAATTGAGGAGGTGGACTTTGGGAGCAAAGATATATATTTTTCCCCCTTTTTCTTTTTCTGAGTGTGTATGTGTATACTTCTGTGTGCGACTTTGTCTGTATAGCTTTGTTTTTACCATTTGTCCTAGGTTCTGTCTGTCCATTTTTTGTTCTTTTGTTACTTTTTAAAATGTTTTTCATAATAATTATTTTAATAACTTTATTTTATTTTATTTAACTTTATTTTATCCTCTTTCTATTTTTTCTCCCTTTTATTCTGAGCAGTGTGGATGAAAGGCTCTTGGTGCTCCAGCCAGGAGTCAGGTCTGTGCCTCTGAGATGGGAAAGCCAACTTCAGGACACTGGTCCACAGAGACCTCCCAGCTCCACATAATATCAAACGGCGAAAATCTCCGAGAGATCTCCATCTCAAAGCCAAGACCCAGCTTCACTCAACGACCAGCAAGCTACAGTGCTGGACACCCTATGCCAAACAACTAGCAAGACAGGAACACAACCCCATCCATTAGTAGAGAGTCTGCCTAAAATCATAATAAGGCCACAGACACCCCACAATGCACCACCCGCTGTGGACCTGCCCACCAGAAAGACAAGATCCAACCTTATCCACCAGAACACAGGCACTAGTCCCCTCCACCAGGAAGCATACACAACATGCTGAACCAACCATACACACTGGGGACAGACACCAAAAACAACGGGAACTACGAACCAGCAGCATGCAAAAAGGAGACCCCAAACACAGTAAGTTAAGCAAAATGAGAAGACAGAAACACACAGCAGATGAAGGAGCAAGTTAAAAACCCACCAGACCTAACAAATGAAGAAGAAATAGGCAGTCTACCTGAAAAAGAATTCAGAATAATCATAGTAAAGATGATCCAAAATTTGGAAATAGCATAGAGAAAATATAAGAAACATTTAATAAGGACCTAGAAGAACTAAAGAGCAAACAAACAATGATGAATAGCAAAATAAGTGAAAATAAAAATTCTCTAGAAGGGATCAATAGCAGAATAACTAAGGCAGAAGAATGGGTAAGTGACCTGGAAGATAAAATGGTGGAACTAACTACTGCAGAGCAGAATAAAGAAAAAAGAATGAAAAGAACTGAGGACAGTCTCAGAGACCTCTGGGACAATCTTAAATGCACCAACATTTGAATTATAGGCGTCCCAGAAGAGGAAGAGAAAAAGAAAGGGACTGAGAAAATATTTGAAGAGATTATAGTTGAAAACTTCCCTAATATGGGAAAGAAAATAGTTAATCAAGTCCAGGAAGCACAGAGAGTCCCATACAGGATAAACCCAAGGAGAAACACACCAAGACACATATTAATCAAACTATCAAAAATTAAATACAAAGAAAAACTATTAAAAGTAGCAAGGGAAAAACAACAAGTAACACATAAGGGAATCCCCATAAGGCAAACAGCTGATCTTTCAGCAGAAACTCTGCAAGCCAGAAGGGAGAGTCAGGACATATTTAAAGTGATGAAGGAGAAAAACCTACAACCAAGATTACTCTACCCAGCAAAGATCTCATTCAGATTTGATGGAGAAATTAAAACCTTTACAGACAAGCAAAAGCTAAGAGAATTCAGAACCACCAAACCAGCTTTACAACAAATGCTAAAGGAACTTCCCTAGGCAGGAAACACAAGAGAAGGAAAATACCTACAATAACAAACCCAAAACAATTAAGAAAATGGGAATAGGAACATACATATCAATAATTACCTTAAATGTAAATGGATTAAATGCTCCCACCAAAAGACACAGACTGGCTGAATGGATACAAAAACAAGACCTGTATGTATGCTGTCTACAAGAGACCCACTTTGGACACAGGGACACATACAGACTGAAAGTGAGAGGATGGAAAAAGATATTCCATGCAAATGGAAACCAAAAGAAAGCTGGAGTAGCAATTCTCATATCAGAAAAAATGGACTTTAAAATAAAGACTATTACAAGAGACAGAGAAGGACAGTACATAATGATCAAGGGGATTGATCCAAGAAGAAGATATAACAATTGTAAATATTTATGCACCCAACATAGGAGCACCTCAATACATAAGGCAAATACTAACAGCCATAAAAGGGGAAATCGACAGTAACACAGTCATAGTAGGGGACGTTAACACCCCATTTTCACCAAAGGACAGGTCATCCAAAATGAAAATAAATAAGGAAACACAAGCTTTAAATGATACATTAAACAAGATGGACTTAATTGATATATATAGGACATTTTACAGCAGAATACACATTCTTCTCAAGTGCTCATGGAACATTCTCCAGGATAGATCATCTCTTGGGTCACAAATCAAGCCTTGGTAAATTTAAGAAAACTGAAACTGTATCAAGTATCTTTTATGACCACAACACTCTGAGACTAGATATCAATTAGAGGAAAAAATCTGTAAAAAATACAAACACATGGAGGCTAAACAATACACTACTTAATAACCAAGAGATCACTGAAGAAATCAAAGAGGAAATCAAAAAATACCTAGGAACAAATGACAATGAAAACACGACGACCCAAAACGTATGGGATGCAGCACAAGCAGTTCTAAGAGGCAAGTTTATAGCAATACAATCCTACCTTAAGAAACAAGAAACATCACAAATAAACAACCTAACCTTACACCTAAAGCAATTAGAGAAAGAAGAACAAAAAAACCCCAAAGTTAGCAGAAGGAAAGAAATCATAAAGATCAGGTCACAAATAAATGAAAAAGAAATGAAGGAAGCGATAGCAAAGATCACTAAAACTAAAAGCTGATTCTTTGAGAAGATAAAGAAAATTGATAAACCATTACCCAGACTCATAAGAGAAAAAGGGAGAAGACTCAAATCAATAGAAGTAGAAATGAAAAAGAAGTAACAACTGACAATGCAGAAATACGAAGGATAATGAGAGATTACTACAAGCAACACTATGTGAATAAAATGGACAACCTGGAAGAAATGGACAAATTCTTAGAGATGCACAATATTCCGAGACTGAACCAGGAAGAAATAGAAACTGTGAACAGACCAATCACAAGTGTTGAAATTGAAACTGTGATTAAAAATCTTCCAACAAACAAAAGCCCAGGACCAGGTGGCTTCACAGGTGAATTCTATGAAACATTTAGAGAAGAGATAACACCTATCCTTCTCAAACTCTTCCAAAATAGAGCAGAGGGAGGAACACTCCCAAACTCATTCTACGAGGCCACCATCACTCTGATACCAAGACCAGACAAGGATGTCACAAAGAAAGAAAACTACAGACCAATATCCCTGATGAACGTAGATGCAAAATTCCTCAACAAAATACTAGCAAACAGAATCCAACAGCACATTAAAAGGATCATACACCATGATCAAGTGGGGTTTATCCCAGGAATGCAAGGATTCTTCAATATACACAAATCAATCAATGTGATACACCATATTAACAAATTGAAGGAGAAAAAACATATGATCATCTCAATCGATGCAGAGAAAGCTTTTGACAAAATTCAACACTAATTATGATAAAAACCCTGCATAAAATAGGCATAGAGGGAACTTTCCTCAACATAAAACAGGCCATATATGACAAACCCACAGCCAACATCATCCTCAATGGTGAAAAACTGAAAGCATTTCCACTAAGATTAGGAACAAGACAAGGTTGCCCACTCCCACCACTATTTTTCAACATAGTTCTGGAAGTTTTAGCCACAGCAATCACAGATGAAAAAGAAATAAACGGAATCCAAATAAGAAAAGAAGAAGTAAAGTGGTCACTGTTTGCAGATGACATAATACTATGCATAGAGAATCCTAAAGATACTACCAAAAAACTATTAGAGTTAATTAATGAATTTGGTAAAGTTGCAGGATACAAAATTAATGCAAAGGAATCTCTGGCATTCTTCTACACTAATGATGAAAAATCTGAAAGTGAAATTAGGAAAACACTACCATTTACAACACAAATAATAAAATATCTAGGCATAAACCTACCTAAGGAGACAAAAGACCTGTATGCAGAAAATTATAAGACACTGATGAAAGAAATTGAAGAGGATACAAATAGATGGAGAGATATAACATGTTCTTGGATTGGAGGAATCAACTTGGTGCAAATGACTATACTACCCAAAGCAATCTACAGATTCAATGAAATCCCTATCAAACTACCACTGGCACTTTTCACAGAACTAGAACAAAAAATTTCACAATATTCATGTTAACACAAAAGACCCCGAATAGCAAAAGCAATCTTGAGAATGAAAAACGGAGCTGGAGGCATCAGGCTCCCTGACTTCAGACCATACTACAAAGCTATAGTAATCAAGACAGTATGGTACTGGCACAAAAACAGACATAGAGATCAATGGAACAGGATAGAAAGCCCAGAGATAACCCCACGCACATATGGTCACCTTATGTTTGATAAAGGAGGCAAGAGTATACAGTGGAGAAAAGACAGCCTCTTCAATAAGTGGTGCTGGGAAAACTGGACAGCTACATGTAAAAGTATGAAATTAAAACACTCCCTAACACCATACACAAAAATAAACTCAAAATGGATTAAAGACCTAAGTGTAAGGCCAGACACTATAAAATTCTTAGAGGAAAACATAGGCAGAACGCTCTATGACATAAATCACAGCAAGATCCTTTATGACCCACATCCTAAAGAAATGGAAATAAAAAAAAAAAAAGAAATGGAAATAAAAACAAAAGTAAAGCAATGGGACCTAATTAAACTTAAAAGCTTTTGCACAGCAAAGGAAACCATAAACAAGACCAAAAGACCACCCTCAGAATGGGAGAAAGTATTTGCAAATGAAGAAACTGACAAAGGATTAATCTCCAAAATTTACAAGCAGCTCAATATTAAAAAACAAACAACCCAATCAAAAAATGGGCAGAAGACCTAAATAGACATTTCTCCAAAGAAGATATACAGATTGCCAACAAATACATTAAAGGATGCTCAACATCATTAATCATTAGAGAAATGCAAATCAAAACTACAATGAGATATCATCTCACACCAGTCAGAATGGCCATCATCAAAAAATCTACAAACAATAAATGCTGGCGAGGGTGTGGAGAAAAGGGAACCCTCTTGCACTGTTGGTGGGAATGTAAATTGATACAGCCACTGTGGAGAACAGTATGGAGCTTCCTTAGAAAACTAAAAATAGAACTACCATACGACCCAGCAATCCCACTACTGGGCATATACCCTGAGAAAAACATCATTCAAAGAGTCATGTACCAAAATGTTCATTGCAGCTCTATTTACAATATTTACATGGAAGCAGCCTAAGTGTCCATCGACAGATGAATGGATAAAGAAGATGTGGCACATATATACAATGGCATATTACTCAGCCATAAAAAGAAACGAAATTGAGTTATTTGTAGTGAGGTGGATGGACCTAGAGTCTGTCATACAGAGTGAAGTAAGTGAGAAAGAGAAAAACAAATACCGTATGCTAACACATATATATAGAATCTAAGGGGGAAAAAAATGGTCATGAAGAACCTAGGGGCAAGACGGGAATAAAGACACAGACCTACTAGAGAATGGACTTGAGGATATGGGGAGGGGGAAGGGTAAGCTGTGACAAAGTGAGAGAGTGGCATGGACATATATATACACTACCAAACATAAAATACATAGCTAGTGGGAAGCAGCCGCATAGAACCTGGAATCAGTTCAGTGCTTTGTGACCACCTAGGGGGGTGGGATAGGGAGGGTGGGAGGGAGGGAGACACAAGAGGGAAGATATATGGGAACATATGTGTATGTGTAACTGATTCACTTTGTTATACAGCAGAAACTAACACACAATTGTAAAGCAATTATACTCCAATAAAGGTGTTTAAAAAAAAGTTATTTCAGGTATTGGGATTATGGTTAATATTTATTTTATTCTTTTGATGTTGAACAATATATTTCTTATATAATAAGAAAAATAATAATAAGCAGTATTTAAATTTATTCTTTTAAAAAGGTACATTAGAGGGGTGGATCAAGATGGTGAAGTAGGAAGACCCTGTGCTCACCTGCTCCCACAGAACTACAAAGACATGCAGAGCAACTTTATCTGAGAACAACCTGAAGACTAGCAGAATAGATTTTCTACAACTAAGGATATAAAGGAAAGGCCACATCAAGATGGGCAAGAGGAGCAAAGACATGTTCCAGTCAGAACCCATACCCCCGGTGCAATGACCCACAAGCAGGAAGGATATTACAGTCGTGGAGCACTGCCCTGAGGAGCAACGGGTCTGAGCCCTACATCTGGTCCCAAGCCAGGGGGACCTGCACTGGGCAGATGAGCACCCATAATGTCTGGCTTTGAAAATCAGCAGGGCTTATGTCCAGGAGAGGCAGAGGATAGTGGGAACCCAAGACTCTGCTCTTAAAGGGCTCTCACACAAACTCACTTACTTCAAGTTCCAGCATAGAATCAGCAGCTTGAAAAGCACGTACCTCATACGAGACAGTGATTTATTGATGAATTTTAGGGCATGTGCCGGAGGGGCAGGGACCTGGTGGAACTTCCTCTGGGGATGGAAGTGCTGGTGGGTATAATTTTGTTTCCTCTTCTTCTTCCCAGCTGTCCTAATGTTGGTAGATGTCATTTCTGTCAATCTCCATCAATCTAGTTAACGCCATGTACTCCACCCTGGCATCCCCTGAGGGCCATCTATACTCAACTTGCCTACTTTGTCCAGCTCCCCAGGTACCAATACCAGACCAGACACCAGACTGTGAGCTCCTGTGGGCAAGGCTGGTAGCTCTGCCCCTCTGTGCCCAGTGTGGGGCCCAGTACATGCTGGTGACTTAGTAATGACTGATGAAGGAATGATGTAAGGCACTAGAGATTTGCAGAGCACAGCTGCCCCCAAGGTTATGCGTCTTCTTGGCCAGCATCCGTCTCCCTTTGGGCCATCAGTGGCCCTGCAGACGCCTCTTCTTCCCCCAATAGCAGAGGTGTCCTCCAGCCTTGGTCCACCTGAGTGCTCCAGAAACCTGACATGAGGCGTCCCTGGTCTCAGGGAATCTGAGGTCCCTTCTCCCCATAGGCCATCTCCCTGTGAAAGCATGAGGCAGGTGGCCCCTTAGAAGCCCAGGCTGTATCTATGCCCAGGATAAAAGGGCCAAGTGTGTGCCTTCTTCGCTTGCCTGAGGACCCTGGAGCTGATGGGAACCTGCCCACATGCAGGATCATGGGGTAGGCATGTGCCTGGGCCTGCTGGGGGTTGGTGAGGGCCTGGGACATAGGGCTGTGCAGTCAGGGGTCACTCACTTTCTTGTGGCACAGCCACCAGATGCACCAGAGCAACAGTGGGAACATGAGCAGGGCCAGGCTGAGAGCAACCAAGCAGAGAAGCTTGATTGTGGGAATGAACTGTGGGAGGGATGGTGGGGAGGCAGTGACAGAGGCTCCTGGGTAACTGGTGGGGCACTTGTCTGGGCAGATGGCTCCTCTGCCTATAGAAAGGACACAAGCCAGAGTTCCGGCATAGGCCTGGGTGACATCTTCCCAGTCACCTACCACCTAGATACCACAAACCAGAAACATATAACAGACACACAAAACATAAATAGAAAGGAATACAAACATAACAGTAAAGAAAATTATCATCACCAGGGAAGAGAACAAGAAGAAAGGAACAGAGAAGAACTACAAAAACAATCAGAAAACAATTAACGAAATGGCAATAAGCACATACCTATCAATAACTACTTTAAATGTAAATGGACTAAATATTCCAATCAAAAGACTTAGGGTACAACAGGCTAATAAACAACCAAAGTGTTCACTGGAGAAATCAAAGAGGAGATTAAAAAATACTTGGAGACAAGTAAAAATGAAAACAATGATCCAAAATCTATGGGATGTGACAAAAGCAGTTCTAAGAGTAAAGTTTATAGCAATACAAGCCTACCTCAGCAAACAATAAATATCTCAAGTAAATAACCTGAACTTACACCTGAATGAACTAGAAAAAGAAAAACAAACACAACCCCAAGTTAGTAAAAGGAAAGAAATAATAAAGTCAGAGCAGAAATAAATGAAGTAGAGAATAAAAAACAATGGAAAAGATCAATGAAACTAAGAGTTGGTTCTTTGAAAAGATAAGCAAAATTGATAAACCTTTAGCCAGACTTATCAAAAAACAAGAGAGAGGGCTCAGATAAGTAATAATAAGTCATAAATGAAGAAGTTCCAACCAATACCAAAGATATACAAAGGGTCATAAGAGACTACTTTAAACAATTAAATACCAATAAAATGGACAATATAGAAGAAACGGACAAATTCCTACAAATGTACACTCTCCCAAAACTAAATCAAGAAGAAATAGAAAATATGAACAGACTAATTAATCAGTAATCAAAAAATCACAACAAACAAAAAGTCTAGGACCAGATGGCTTTACAGTTGAATTCTACCAAACATTTAAAGAAGAGTTAATACCTATCCTTCTCAAACTATTCCAGAAAATTCAAGAGGAAGGAACACTTCTGAACTCATCCTATGAGGCCAACATCACCCTAATACCAAAACCAAAGACACCACACACAAAAAAATTTACAGGCCGATATCACTGATGGACATGGATATAAAAGCCTCAATGAAATATTACCTAACCAAATTCAACAAATACATTCAAAGGGTCATACACCATGATCAAGTGGGATTCACTCCAGAGATGCAGGATGCTTCAATATCTGCAAATCAATCAATATAAGTCACCACATTAACAAAATGAAGGATAAAAATCACATGATCATCTCATATTCAGAAAGAGCATCTGACAAATTCAACATCCATTTAGGGTAAAACCTCTCAATAAAGAAGGTATAGAGGGAACATACCTCAATATAATGAGGGTCATATATGATAAACACACAGCTAAGATAACACTAAATGGTGAAAAGCTGAAAGCTTTTCCTCTAAGATCAGGAACAAGACAAGAATATTCACTCTCACCACTTTTATTCAACATAGCATTGGAAATCCTAGTCTCAGCAATCAGACAAAACAAAGAAATAAAAGGAATCAAACTGGAAAGGAAGAAGTGAAATGGTCACTGTTTTCAGATGACATGATGCTGTATATATAAAACATAAAGACTCCATCAAAAAAACCTATTAGAATAAATGAGTAAATGAATTCAATGAAGTTGCAGGATACAAAATCAATATACAGAAATCTGTTGCATTTCCAGACACTAAAAACGAACTATCAGAAAAAGAAATTTAAAAAGCAATCTATTTATAATTGCATCAAAAAGAATAAAATACCCAGTAATAAATTTAAGAAAGGAGGTGAAAGGCCTGTATTCTGAAAACTATAAGAACTTGAAAAAAGAAATTGAGATGACACAAATAAATTCAGTGATATGGCATACTCATGGATTCAAAGAATATTGTTAAAATGATCATATTATCCAAAGTAATCTACAGATTCAATGCAATCCCTATCAAAAATCCAACGGTAGTTTTCAAAGAACTAGAACAGACAGTCTTAAAATTTGTATGGAACCACAAAAGACCCTGAATAGCCAAAGCAATCTTGAGAAAGAAAAAAAACTGGAGGTACCATGCTCCCTGATTTCAAACTATTCTCCATGGCTATAGTAATCAAAACTGTATGGTACTGACACAAAAACAGAGATCAATGGACAGAGCCCAGAAATAAATGCATGCTTATATGGTAAATTAATTTACAAAAAAGGAGCCAAGAATATACAGTGGAGAAATGATAGTCTCTTCAATAAATGGTGTTGGGAAGCAGGACAGTTACATGAAAAAGAACAAAACTGGACCACTCTGTTACACCATGTACAAAAATAAATTAAAAATAGATTAAAGATTTAAATGTAAGACATGAACCATAAAACTCCTGGAAGAAAATATAGGCAGTGTACTCTTTGACATTGGTCATAGCAATATTTTTTTGTATCTGTCTCCTTAGGGGAGGGAGGAGCAAAAATAAACAAATGGGACTATATCAAACTAAAAATCTTTTGCACAGCAAAAGAAACCATCAACAAAATGTAAAGGCCACCTACTGAATGGAAGATATATGCAAACAATATACCTGATAAGGGCTTAATATCCAAAATATATAAACAACTCATATAATTCAACATCAAAAAACAAACAACCTGATTTAAAAATGGGAAGAGGACTTGAAGAGACATTTGCCCAAGGAACACATGCAGGTAATCAACAAACACATGAAAACACACTCAACATCTCTAGTTATCAGGGAAATGCAAATAAAAACCACAATGAGATATCACCTCATACCTGTCAGGATGGCTACTATTACACACACATATATATATATATTTTGGCCACACCACGTGGCTACCGGGATCCTAGTTCCCCGACCAGGGATTGAACCCAGGCCATGGCAGTGAGAGCACTGAGTCCTAACCATTGGACCACTAGGGAATTCCCAGAATGAATATTATTAAAAGGCAAGAAAAAACAAATAGGTGTTGAAAAGGATGTAGAGAAAAGGAAACCATTGTGCACTGTAGTTGGGGACACAAATTGCTGCAGCCACTACGGAAAACAGTATGGAGGTGTCTCAAAATATCAAAAGTAGAACTACCATATGATCCATCAATTCCACTCCTTGGTATTTATCTGAATAAAACAAAAACACTAATTGAAAAAGATATATGCACACCTATGTTCATCGCAGCATTATTTACAATAGCCAAGATATGGAAGCAACCTAAGTGCCTATCAATAGATGAATGGATAAAGAAGATGTGGTATATATTCACAATGCAGAGTTACTCAGTCATATAAACAATGAAATCTTTTCATTTGCGACAACATGTATGGACCTAGAGGTATTATGCTAAATGAAATGTCAGACAGAGAAAGACAAATACAATATGATTTCAATTATATATGGCATTTTAAAAACAATACAAACAAATAAACATAACAGAAACAGACTCATAGATACAAAGTACAAACTGGTGGTCACCAGAGAACAGGGGGTTAGAGGGTTGGGTGAAATCGATAAAAGGGAGTAAGAATTACAAACTTCCATTTATAAAATAAGTAAGTCCTGGGGATGTAATGTACAGCATAGGGAATATAGTCAATAATGGTGCAATAATTTGTATGGTGACAGATGGTTTACTAGACTTACGGTGATCAATTTATAATGTATAAAAATGTTGAATCACAATGTTGAACACCTGAAACTATTATAACGTTGTATGTGAACTATATTTCAATACAAAAAAGAAAAAAAAGAAAAAAGGTGCATTTAATTCACTTGATCTCAGTACCACCAATTAAAAAGTTTTGGTTTGCTTTTCTATCTCTCTATTCTGCTTCCAGGATGAAATATGCATACATTTCTATATATTTGTTCATTCAAATATTTGGACCAGATTTAAAGACCAATAGCAAAACATCTAAATGATTGGCAGAATCTTTCACTTATTAAAATTATCTATGTATGATGTTATTGTAGCCCAAGCACCTCCTCCAGTTTAAGAAGTGCAATTGAAGAAATAACAAAACTGGCTCATGGATTTATGACTATGAGCACCATAATCTGGCATTTATAAGTATAGATGAAATTAGTGTTTGTTATATACACACAGTGGGTGCCATAGAGACACCCACTATGCCTGAGAACAATGAATCACTTTCTCTGGATAAGGACATAGGGATCATACCATTGGAAAGTAGCTGTATATCACTGGAAAATTGTTAGTCACATGGTAAAGCTTACATAGCAGACATACTTGAAGAATACCTGAGAAATGTTTAAGAGCTTTTTAAATTTTTTAACCACTGTTTTAGCTGTTCTTTATGAGTGTCTACTATATGCCAAGCTATGTACTAGGTGCTTTATAGTACAACTATACTGTAGGTATTAACTCCACGTGGGACATTGGATATCTGTATGGATAGGGAGATTAAGGAGCTTCCCTAAAGCCACATAGATAGATAGGATCACTATTTGGCCTCAGATCTGTTTCAAATCCTGTGTACTTAGACATCAATACTGCCTAAGGCCTTTATAACTCTATAATATGTGTAACAGAGGTCCACTCCCTCTGTCCACAGCCCTGAGCATGTAGTGCATCCTGATCCAACTCAACATGCTAGACTGGATTACCACATCTTCATGAAGTTTGTTGGTGAGTATCCAGCAAAGCTTACAAGTGTCATATTCTATCAATCTGTGGATTTGGGAATAGCTGTGCAAATGTGCAGAAAGGTTGAGGCTTGAATGCAGAGTGGCAACTGAGTAAGTCCATGGGGTGGGATGGGAACTCTAGTCTGGCAGCACCTTGAGAGATAACAACACTCCAGACACTGTATAAAGTACTTAAGTTAGCTAATTTAATACTGAAAACAGCCTTGTAAAGTAGGTACCACTTTAGCTGGCTTCATGCTACAGTTCAGAAAACTGAGAAACACAAGAGGAGAATCAGTTCTGTTTGAGGTCACATAGCAAGTAGTGGAACCAGGATCTGAATTCAGACATTATGGCTTCCCTCCTAACTAATACACTGCACCATCCCTAACTACCTTCCCAGCACACCAGAGCAGCTCACTTAGTGGATATTTCAAAGGTCTACAATCCCAGTATATTCTGAGTCTTTGCTTTCAAGCTTCCAAATGTTTCTTCTGTTATTGTCACTTTTGTGTGTGTTTGTTTTGTTTTTGATCCTTGTGGATTTATGGCTTAAAATTCCTTTTTATTGTCTTATTTGTTGAGTTTTGGAGGAAGCAGGTATAAATGTGTATATTCTTCCAGTCTTCAATGAGAAACTTAACTTTTCAGATCAAATATCACAGGAAAGAAATATAGGTAGCAGAGGATAAGAGAAAAAGAATAATTCTTGTGAAGAAGAAAAAATAAACTCAGCACAATTTATCTAGTTTCTCTGAGTATAAATAGAAACCAACTTTTAGCACAGTGAGCTTCTTATTCCTGCACTGCAAGTGCTGAGAATTTCAAGTAATTTAATTAGACAAATAAAATAAAAAGTTAACTTAGTACAGAAAAGATGTGTTAACAAACAAAATTATCAAAGCTGAAAATAATTGTATAGTTTGAACTCTTTGCAAATGTCATGAAATTGCATTTTCTGTTTGTGTTGCATTTTCTCAAATGGCAAATCACCAAATAAGAAATGCTGACAGCTACTCTGGATATTAGATGGGTTGGTGCAACGACAATGGTTGCTATTTTGGTGTATCCAAAATACATTCAAAATTAACTAGAGCCCAGGAAAAAATGAATTATTTTAAAATTTGGATGAGAAATTATTAAGATAATTATTTCAAAAGGTTTCTAATATCTAAAAGAAACATTTTAATCCTAATATGCAAAGACTGTTTCGAATCATGTTTTTCATTTTCCTTGGTATATGTATACATGACCTCTTAATAATCAACCTTAAACACACAACAGAAATGCTACCTTGAATGTCAATCTTTAATAACAATTTTACTGTGTGTAATAATTCTGGCTCACCATTTCTTTGCAAAGCCTTCCTACTAATTCAGGAAACATTTTAAGTGCTGTGTTATATTCCTTTCTCTGGTAAATGATATAGGATATTTCAGGTCACCCATTTTAACTGAAGACAATAAAACCATAAACTTAAATATCTTACTGCTGTTTCCAATATAATTTAAGCTTTCCCTCCCCAAAATAAAAATTTCCTTTTTTCTACTTCACAAATATTACATTTTCCATCATACCAAAGAAAAGTACCCCTTGATAAGCCTGATGACTTTTATCATATTTATTACGCTCAATGGGAGAAATTACTCAGGAATGACCCTTTCCTTAGGAAGTGACTTAACATCTGAATACCCTCCTCATTTCCTAGACATATGATTTCAAGATCCTAAATGAAAAGAAAAACATCCTTCATATTTTATTACGCTTAAAAATATATGTGTATTTGAGGACATTTTTCCTTTATTCCTTGGTCTGGGCATCTGCTTCCAAACATATCCTAAGATTTTCTCTGTACTTCAGTATGTCTCATTTCATAAGAAAGAATTCTTCATTTGGGACTGGTCCCTCAGTGCATCTTGTTATCTACAAGTGTAAAGTGCTGCTTCTTTTAAATAAGAAGCTCTCTGAGAAAATTAAAGATAAGGCTGAGATAGGGACTAGGATAATAAAGGCAGTATCTCCGTCTCATAAAGGACCTCACCACTTCCCTAGGAATTCTGGAAACAAGAGTATAAAATAGTTTTGTAAGGAACCAGGTTTTTCTGATTTGCCTAGAATGAGGCATAACACCATCCCTGAATATAAGGCTAGTATAGAACACACAGATTTTACATTTGAATATACACTCTGTGAGATTGGTGGCTTTGTCTTTATTATTATATATATCACTGAATCTGCAATACCTAAAAGCTGCTTGTCACATGGTAAATCCCTATAAAATCTGACAAATTAATGAAAATTACATCAATTATTGGCCAGTTATGGGTCAATTATTTACTCTTGGGTCAGAGAAATGTGAATATATAATAGTGTGTATCTGTTAAACATATGTTTATTTTTGAGCTCTCTATTCTGTTCCATTGGTCTACATGTCTCATTTTATGCCAGTACCTTGATGGTTTAATACTGTGGCTCTGCAATATTTTTTTTTTTTTTTTTGGGGTATGCGGGCCTCTCACTGTTGTGGCCTCTCCCATTGCGGAGCACAGGCTCCAGATGCGCAGGCTCAGCGGCCATGGCTCACGGGCGTAGCCGCTCCACGGTATGTGGGATCTTCCCGGACCAGGGCACGAACCTGTGTCCCCTGCATCGGCAGGCAGACTCTCAACCACTGTGCCACCAGGGAAGCCCTGCAATAACTTTTGAAATCAGGAAGTGTGATGCCTCCAGCTTTGTTCTTTTTTTCTCAATATTGCTTTGATATTTGGGGTCTTTTGTGGTTCCATATGAATTTTAGGATTATTTTATCTATTTTTACAAAATATGCCATTGAGATTTTGATGGAGACTGCACTAAATCTGTAGATCACTTTAGATAATATAGGCATTTTAACAATATGAAGTTTTTCAATCCATGAGAATTGGATGTCTTTCTATTTATTTGTGTTTAATTTCTTTCATCAAGATTTTGTAGTTTTCAGTGTACAAATCTTTCACCTCCTTGGTTAAGTTTATTCCTAAGTATTTCATTCTTTGATGCTGTTGTAAATGGGATTGTTTTTTAAATTTCCTTTCTACATAATTAGTTGTTAGTGTACAGAAAAGCAAATGATTTTGTATGTTGTTTATGTAATCTGCAACTTTTGTTTATTTGTTCTAACAGCATTTTAGTGAAGTATGTAGAATTTCTATTGATACATATAAGGTCATGTCATCTGCAAACATATTTCTTTCTTTCTGATTTGGATATCTTTTATTATTTTTTCTTGTCTAATTGCTCTGGCTAAAACTTCAAACATCATTTTGAATAGAAGTGCTAAGAGTGGGGAATTCCCTGGTGGTCAGGTGTTAGGACTTGGCGCTTCCACTGCTGGGGCCTGGGTTCAATTCCTGGTAGGGGAACTAAGATCCTGCAAACCACAAGGCGCAGCCAAAAAAAAGGAATAAAAAAAGGTACGAGTGGGCATCCTTGCCTTCTTCCTGATATTAGAGGAAAAACTTTTAGCTTTTCACTATTGAGTATGCTGTTAACTGTAGACTTATATTAAATTTATTATGTTGAGATAATTTCCTTCTATTCCTAGTTTGTTGGAGAGTTGTCTCATGAAAGGGTGTTGAAATTTGTCATATACGTTTTCTGCATCTATTGAGATGATGTGATTTTTATCCTTCATTTTATCAATGTGATGTATCACACTGATTTATTTGCTAATGTTGTACCATCCTTGATCCCAGTTATAAATTCTACTTGATCATGGTGTATGATCCTGTTAATGTGGTTCACTTCTAAAATATAACACAATGTATTTCTCTATTTAAATGGATTGGATTTTATTTCACTTCTTTTATCAGTGTTTTGTAGTTTTGTATTTTTTTGTGTGTGCTGGTCTCAGCCTCCTGATAACCCATGTGTGGTTGGACTGACTCTTGTGGTTCTTTTTTTTCTCTATTCTTTTTTCTTTTATTAAAGTATAGTTGATTTACAATGTTGTGATAGTTGCAGGTGCACAGCAAAGTGATTCAGTTATATATATATATACATATATATGTATGTATATATATATATATATAACTGATTCAGTTATATCTATAGTTATATTTATATCTCTATATAATATACTTTTTCAGATTCTTTTCCTTTATAGGTTATTATAAGATATTGAATATAGTTCCCTGTGCTATACAGTAGGTCCTTGTTGCTTATCTACTTTATATATAATAGTGTGTATCTTAATCCCAAACTCCTAATTTGTCCTTTGGTGACAATAAGTTTGTTTTCTATGTCTGTGAAGTGTTTTGTAGTTTTAATCATACAGTTGCTGAACACATTTTCTTAGATGTATACTGAATTATTTCATGATTTTATTGCTGTTGTATATGATGTTTTTCTTAGTTTCATTTCCAATTGCTCCTTACTAGTTTGTAGAAATATAGTTGCTTTTTAATATTTTATCCGAAGGTTTTGCTGGACTCACTGACTAGTTCTAGTAGCTTTTTGTGGATTCTTTAAAATTTTCTGCATAACAATCATATTTGGGCTTCCCTGGTGGTGCAGTGGTTGAGTCTGCCTGCCGATGCAGGCGACACGGGTTCGTGCCCTGGTCTGGGAAGATCCCACATACTGCGGAGCGGCTAGGCCCATGAGCCATGGCCACTGAGCCTGTGCATCCGGAGCCTGTGCTCCACAACGGGAGAGGCCACAACAGTGAGAGGCCTGCGTACCGCAAAAAAACCAAACCAAACCAAACAAAAAAACAAACAAAAACAAAAAAAAAACCAATCATGTTGTCTTTAAATGGAGATATTTCTATCTCTTTCTCTAGAAACTGTATGCCTTCTATTTATGTTACTTGACTTATAGCACTAGCTAGTAAATCTAGTACAGTGTTGAACAGGAGGGGCATGGGCAGATATCACTGTCTTCTTCCTAAAGTTTGTGGGAAAGAAATATTTCACCCTTAAATATAATGTTAAGTATAATGTTAGCTGTAGGTGCAGGTACTTATTCAGTGTGAAGAAGTTTCCCTCAATTCCTAATTTGACTCTGTTCCTCTTGTGCTTTGCCTTAGGTGAGCCAGTGCCTGTATCTGATTGCTCTTTGGAAGGACATATTTTATCTTAGGTTTCATGATACTTGGTTGCCCTGTAACCTCAGTTATTTAATAAATTTAAGAAAGTTATAATCTGGGTTTTTCTTATTGTTACATTGCAAGTGGTGCCTTTTTCAGTTCTACTTTCAGCTGAATGAAGAGTATGTATTTCTCTTAGGAAGAAGTCCATATTCTAAAATGGCTTACCGTGCTGCATGCTTCCTGTACTTTTACCTTTTGTAATTCCCACACATAGGTTCTTTGCTCATATTAATATTACATAAATTCCCCTCAAATTCCATTCTCTTATGGCCCAAGAGTTTGAGCTGACTGTGATACATACCCCAAATCTGAGCCCACATTTCCACATAAAATTCACCAATATAAATTCTCCCTCCAATATAAGCATACATTTCATTTTCACCTGCCAGTCTACTTTGACCACCAAAATTTGGATTTGGAATCTCTCTCTTGTGTTCCTGTAGCACAATAGCATCATTCCTCTACTCTTTTAACTTAAATAATTCTCCCCACTCACTGACAAGCACTGAAGACCACGATTCTCTTTTTCAATGTTTGATATCAGCACGCTTCATAACAGCCAAAAGAAAGATGGAAACCACCCAGATGTCCATCGACTGATAAATGAATAAACAAAATCTGGTACATCAACACAATGAAATATTATTTAGCCATATAAAGAAAGTAAGACTAATATACGCTCCAACATGGATGAACCTTGGAAAAATTATGCTAAGTGAAAGAAGCCAGGCATAAGGGGTCACATATTATAGGATTTCATTTATATAAAATATTCAGAATAAGCAAAAATCTTCAGAGACAGAAAGCAGATTAGTGTTGCCAAAGACTGGGAGAGGTGAGAATGAAGAGTATTTGCTTACAGGTACAGCGTATTCTTTTGGAGTAATGGAAATATCTAAAACTAGATAGGAGTGATAGTTGTACAATATTGTGAATGTAATTAACATTACTGAATACTATACTTTAATATAGTTAAAATGGTAAATTTTATAGTATATGTATTTTACCATAATTGAATGTAATGTTTCATATATATCTATATCTATCGATATATATATATATATATATATAGAGAGAGAGAGAGAGAGAGAGAGAATGAGAGAGGAAATTTTATATGTGTCACTAAGGTCCACTTTTCATTGGAACTGTCTTTGTCCTATCTTTTTATTTTATGAAATCTTATTTAGATGGCATAGTACTGGTATAAAGGAAAATGGGCTGATTTTTAGTTTCTATCAGTCCTCTATTAAAAAACAAAGAATATAACCTTCAGAAATTAATCTTTGGCAAATGTGACAACTCATATAACTAATTTTAGTAAAAGAGAACTATCCCTTTAAAATATGTATTTTGACTTGAATTTCATTCTATCATTTGGGATAAAAGTGCATTATGATGTTTTTGTGAATATTTCTGAAGCATATATGGATTAAAACAATGCTATAGCATTATGTATGTTGGTGATAAACAACACTTTATGTCTGTCTGTATATTTCTTCTGTTTCCAGAAGGATGGAATAATGAGCCATGCTGGGAGGTAATAGGTAATAGTCCCTACCTACACAGAAGTGTTCACATATTATACAAACCAGCCAGAGACAGATTGCAGTAACAAATCTCAATATAAGTATTTCTTTCTTTGTCTTAGAGTTTTTGTAACCATTTCACTAACACTTTCTTCAGAACATTTCCTCATTTCTCTCTCCTGCACACTAATATAACACTGTTTCATCTTTTTTTTCTCTAAAAGATGTTTTTATGTTGTTCATGATGGAAGTTCAGGAAAGATTATTTGGGAAAATTGCTTATTTAAAAAACTTGACCTTTCTTCTCTTAAATTCCTACTTGATTATGGCATTTTCAATTTGATTTCTCATAAGTTAATTGATTTGATGAAGGCTTGAATTTGTTTTGATATAATGGGGGCACTTAGGTTGCATATGCACCAAATGTTTTCTCCTTCTTAGATATTTAGCATTTCTTTTTAAAGTTAGAAAAGTGATTCAATATTACTAAATGGCATATGTTTTTCTAAGAGATATTGCAATAACTTAGATATAAATCTTATCTTGCTATATTCATAAACTAATAGCAAAAAATTATCATTTAGTTCATATTAGAAGTAGGGAGTCTGAAGTCCATATTTTGGATGGGAGAAGATTGTATGTGGGTAAGGGTATACCAGTGAATTCTAGGAAAGGGAGAAAAGGTCATCTATGAGAAGCAGTGCTTTGAGATTATGATTTAAGTGGAAGAAGCAGAATAAAATATATATCACTTATTTTCATGAGCTGAAAGGGGTATACATAGAGAATGAAACAAAATAATATTCAATTTTGTGTTTAATACGAGAAGCATCTTTGATGTGTAATTGTCTACATGAAGGTGATGAGAGGATAGGGTGGGGAGTGTCAGGTATACAACTCTAACGTTTGGGAGCTTTGCCCTGCTGCTATGATTTGGATTAATCCGTAATCATGCAGACTGGAATGTCCTCTTCCTTTTCCTCAACTTCTGCCTTTCTCTCTTTCTTCTCCTCCTTGTTCCTGCACATGTGTTTGTAATGAAGAAGTTGCAGCAGAATTGGCATTTGTGGTTCCAAATACCGCAAATGGTGAAATGTGACCAAGAATGCTTGGAACCCCTGAGCCACTCAACGTGCTTAGTGCTGGAAGATATTGTGGAGGGATTCTGTTCTGTATAGTTAAAGATGGAGAACAAAAATAAGCATAAATGTTTTTAAGCTTAAAATTGCTTTCTCATTACAGCCTATACTATAAAGAAACAATTCATTTTAAAGAGAATTTTCAGGCAGATTCTCTATTGCTGAAAAATACAGCAGACTGAATATTTCTCTACTACTATAATATAATGCTCATTTATATTTTGGGCAGAATACTCAGGGATTTATTTCATGTAAATCAAGGTAATCTGCCTTAAATGTTATTTGTCTACACAGGGAGAATGAAGTTATATATTTCTTAATAGCTAAATACTTCTTAGCCTTTAGCGAGAACTATTTTTTTGTGCTTAAAACATATTTAAGCTAAAGACATGTCAGTGTCGGTACCTTCAAACCTCTGAAATGTTTAAAGAAAATTAATTTTACTAAGTCCTTTTCCTTTTACTAGTTTAAATTTTTCTTTTCATATTCAAGACATTTCATTGCCATGAATTATGACTTTGATGAAAGAACAGGAATTTTCAATGTGTGTAACTCATCTTTTCAGGTAAACACAAATCCAGAACTCTTGAAGGATTTTTAAACAGGGAAGTAACTTGAATTTTAAAAGATTAACCTAGTAGTGGTAGAAGAGATAGTATAGGATCAAAAATGTGGAATAAAGAAAAATGTGTATAAAGCAGGAAAGGAAATTATTAAATAATAATTGTTTGAATTTATGAATAATCTTTGTGTTGAGTTATATTAGGAAGTATTTATGAAAGATAATAAAACTTAAGGGCTATAGCTGAAGTTGTATTTAGAGGACTATGTTTAGCCTCAAATGTATATATCATATAAAGGAAACTAAGAATTCAATTTAGTAAGTTCAAAAAAGTTAGCAGAGTAAACCCTCCAAAATAAGAAGAAAATATTAAGGTAAAAAGAAAAAGTTAAATATGTATACATTTTTAAAATAAAGTAAAAATTAAATTATTTTAGGCCACCTCTGGTAACACTGCTCAAAAAAGTATACAAAGAAACAACATAAGGAGTATAAATTGGGATATAGCTATAAACTCAATAGTAGTTAATAAAATTCACACTCTGAAAAACTTCAACCTAATATATGTTTAACTTAGATGAAAAGGAAAATTACAAAAGGAATCAGATTAACAAAGAGAGATTATAAATCAGAAAACACAGAGGAAAAGCATTTATGATGCTGTTGCATGAATCTAGGTAATACATGGGCAGTACATGAAGAAATCGTATCCATCTCAAAAAGGAAAACAGTTTAGAATGGAAGGCACTTCAAGACATATTTAGCAGATAAGTGACCAATTATGACCAATTGGTCATGTGGAATAAGACAAAAATAAAAGGTGACTTTCACATTTCTAGCTTTGGGGATTTTGATATGTGGAGAGTAGTTTAAAAATTGAAATAGTTTATACAGTAAGAGGAATACGATTTTGGTGGTATCATTCTTGTTTAGTGAAAAAGATGGAAGTAGAGTAGGGAGTAGGGAAGGTGGTGTGGTCTTCATAAAACAATTTTGAAGATTAAAGCAAACTATTAAACTATTTTTTTTTTTTTTTGCAGTATGAGGGCCTCTCACTGCTGTGGCCTCTCCCGCTGCAGAGCACAGGCTCCGGACGCGCAGGCCCAGCGGCCATGGCTCACGGGCCCAGCCGCTCCGTGGCACACGGGATCCTCCCAGACCGGGGCACGAACCCACGCCCCCTGCATCGGCAGGCGGACTCTCAACCACTGCGCCACCAGGGAAGCCCTATTAAACTATTTCTTATTTCTTAACTGCTCTGTATCTATTTCCTTCCTTTCCAAATAACAGCCAAATGTTTCTCCAGATAATCACTGTCGCCATGTTGGTAGCAGCAATGCTGTTGGGGTGTTATTGACTTCACCTCAGGCATCAGAAGTCTTCCTTGCTTGCAAATGTTTAAATAATGTGCACCGACTCAGGCTTAAGCCAATCTGGGATGACATCTTACTATCCTCCCAATGAATAAAGTGTTTATATTATTAGTCCAATCAAGGTGAATAACATTTTTTCCATGATTGTAGGAGGAATTGTTCTCTCCAATAGACGTGCACAAGGAAGATGTAGCTCTTGTTATTGTCAGCAGCCGTCTTATGATCATGCAACACAATAAAATCAATACATGAGAACGGGCAGAGTTGAGAAAATTGCTAACAACTGATCTAGTTCTTTGATTTAACTGGCCTGAAGCCTAAGCCATTGCTAGACTTTAAGTCATGAGTCAATTAATCCATGATATTGTTCAAGGAAGCTAAATTTTGCTTCTTGTTGCTAAAAGTGTATAAGCTTGAGTCTACTCCACTACTCCACTCAGGCAAGTTATTTTTCTCATTTTTCATATGAAAACACCCTGTGCTATTTTACTTATCTGAATGGCTAATATAAGTAGAAGGATATTAAAATAAAATGTTTATCAGATTTATTATGGGTAAAGTGCACTGCAAATATGCTTGCGGGAAAAAATTTTAAAGTGCAAAGAATGATATGGGGACCCTGTTTTCATTTACTGTTTTTAATTATTTTTAGCTTTTTTTATATGCTGTGTTTATTATATTCTAGAAATACGAAGGTATAGGAACAAAGTGTGCAGCATACTAACAGGAATATAAACCTTATTCATTTAAATGAAAAAGAAACATAACAGGGAGCATTGAACAGTTATAATTTACCTACTGACAGAAAACTAATAACGAAGCTTGTACTCATTCCAACAACATTTTCAGGTTTGGGAATTTCTCTGTTATGTGCAAGGAAGAAAGAATTAACTAGGCTTGTTGACTTAATTGGAAATAGAGACAATTGGTTATCTTCTATGTTACAGAAGATCATTCTATCGTTTTATGAATTTAAGTGAATTTAAAATGGGTCTTATTCTGTGGTGCTGAGTTATATTTTTCCTCAAATAAGGAATATTTCAATAATCATCATTTAGCAAATATTTTAATATGATATCCTTTGTCTGCATTTTAAGTTGTTAAGTGAATAGTTCTATTGCACAGCCTGTACTAGTACTAATAATGTAAAGTAACATTAAGTTTACTTTTTATATGGTTCCCAATTCTAATTGTGCTATCTTGACTTTATGACAGTAAAATAATATGATTAATAATATGATTATGATTAACATAGTTACAAAAATTTGAACAAATTAGAATTGATTCTAGACATACCTGAAATGCCACACTTTTTTAACCCAATATATAAAAAAGTAATACATTAATTAATCTTAATCTCAAATGATTCTTGAGTTGCTTCCAATTGAAAACACTATTTGGGGCACAGATGGTATGTATATGGAATTTTAAGACATATTAACTTGGCCAAAGACCATAGTTTATTAGCAATTAAAATGTCAAGTGGAGGGTTTACATGAACATTTATAGTTTATTCATTGGATAAAGTATAGTCATAGTAAACAAACTAATTTTCATTTGTTCTATCTTTGTAACAAGATTAAAACATATATCGAACAAATTCAGAAGACATTACTAAATATTAATATATATATACATATTGATTGGTTAAATCTTTGAAAGAGTATGCACACATAACACACAGCATCCCAAAATATGTGAAGTAAAAACTAATAGAATTGAAAGGATAAATAGACAATTTAAAGATAATATCACTTATATGTAGAATCTAAAATATGACACAAATGAAATTATCTACAAAACAGAAACAGACACACAGACACAGAGAACAGACTTATGGTTGCCAAGGGGGAGGGGGGTGAGGAGGGATGGATTGGGAGTTTAGGGTTAGCAGATGCAAGCTAGTATATATAGAATGGATAAACAACAAGGTCCTACTGTATAGCACAGGGAACTATATTCAATATCCAGGAATAAACCATAATGGAAAAGAATATGAAAAAGAATGTATGTATATGTATAACTGAATCACTTTGCTGTACAAGCAGAAACTAATACAACATTGCAAGTCAACTGTACTTCAATAAAATAAAAATTAAAAAAATAAAGATAAGTCAAAAGTTTCAATAAATCACTTTCAATAATTGATAGCAACCTAAACATTCCATCAACAGATGAATGGCTAAAGAAGATGTGTTACATATACACAATGGAATATTACTCAGCCATAAAAAGGTATGAAATTGGGTCATTTGTAAAGACGTGGATGGATCTAGAGACTGTCATACAGAGTGAAGTAAGTCAGAAAGAGAAAAACAAATATCATATATTAATGCATATATGTGGAACCTAGAAAAATGGTACAGATGAACTGGTTTGCAGGGCAGAAATTGAGACACAGATGTAGAGAACAAACGTATGGACACCAAGGGGGGAAAGTGCTAGAGGTGGTGGTGGTGTGATGAATTGTGAGATTGGGATTGACATGTATATACTAATATGTATAAAATGGATAACTAATAAGAACCTGCTGTATAAAAAATAAAATAAAATTCAAAAAAACTCCAATAAAAAATTTAAAAATAACAATAATAGTCAAAAGTTTCAATAAATCACTTTTAATAATCGATAGCCACCTAAATATTCATCAACAGATGAATGGATAAAGAAGATGTGTTAGGGCATCCCTGGTGGCGCACTGGTTGAGAGTCCGCCTGACGATACAGGGGACATGGGTTTGTGCCCCGGTCCGGGAAGATCCCACATGCTGCCGAGTGGCTAGGCCCGTGAGCCATGGCCGCTGAGCCTGCACGTCTGGAGCCTGTGCTCTGCAACGGGAGAGGCCACAACAGTGAGAGGCCCGCGTACCGCAAAAAAAAAAAAAAAAAGATGTGTTAAATATACACAATGGAATATTACTCAGCCATAAAAAGGAATGAAATTGGGTCATTTGTAGAGACATGGATGGACCTAGAGTCTTTCATACTGAATGAAGTAAGTCAGAAAGAGAAAAACAAATATTGTATATTAACGCATCTATGTGGAATCTAGAAAAATGGTACAGATAAACCTATTTGCAGGGCAGGGATAGAGACACAGACATAGAGAACGGACATATGGGCTTGCGGTGGGGGAGAAGGGGGTGTGATGAATTGGGAGATTAGGATTGACATATATACACTACGATGTGTTAAGCAGATAGCTAGTGGGAACCTGTTGTATAGCGCAGGGAGCTCAGCTCTGTGCTCTGTGACGACCTAGATGTGTGGGATGGGGGGCGGGGGGTGGGAGGGAGGTCCAAGAAGATGGGGATATATGTATACGTATAGCTGATTCACTTCGTTGTACAGCAGAAGCTAACACAACATTGTAAAGCAACTATACCCCAATAAAAAAAATAACTATTAGAACAATTATAAAATCAACAAGAATATAGTAGATTTGAATAAACTATCAACCACACTGATCTAACTACAGAATGCTCCACTCAACAACAAATGACTACACATCCTTCACACACACAGGTGGAATGTTCTCTAGGAGAGATAATGCACTACTCCATAAAACAAATCTCAATAATTTAAACAGAATTGTAATTACATAAAGAAATTTCCTGGATCCCACAAAATTAAATTAGAAATAAGACAGCCAAAGTATAAATTGCAAGGGGAATTAGAAAAATTTCAAACTGAAAGAAAACAAAAACATGACATACTAAAATGTATGGGATGCAACTAGAGCAAAGCACAGATGGACATTTATAGCTTTAAATGAATATGTCAGTTAAAAAAAGGTCTAAAATCAATTACCTAAACTCCCATCTTAAGAAACTAGAAAAAGAAGAGCAAATTAATCCCAAAGCAAGTAGAATAAAAGAGGTAATAAAGACTAGAGAAGATATCAATACAATGAAAAACAGAATAACATTAGAAAACTTTAATGTAATGAAATTTTGTTCTCTAAAAGATTGATAAAGTTGGTCACTTTTGTTAGACTGATGAATATAAAACAGAGTGAGGACACAAATCACCAAAATAAAAAATTAAAAAGAGGACACTATTATTCATCCCATTGAAACTAAAATGATCATGAGAATAACATAACCTTTATGCCAACAAATTAGGTAACAGACAAAAATGGATAGACATCTAGTGTGAAACAGAAATTGCCAAAAATTACACAAGAAAATTAAAAAACCTGAAACCCTATAACAAATGAAATTAGTAATTAAATATTGAATTAGTAATTTAAAATCTTCCTTCAAAGAAAAGCCCAGATCCAAATAGCTACAGTGGAGAATTCCATTAAATATTTAAAAGATAAAATTTTCAGAAAACAGAGTACACTTCTTCATTCAGTGAAGCCCTATGACCCTGATAACCAAAGCCAGACCAAAACATAACAAGAAACCTGCAGATCAATATCCCTCATACACATTAATACAAAAGGCCACACACACACACACAAAACAAATTAAACCAAGCAATATGTAAAAAAGAATTATACACCATGATCAAGAGGGATTCATCTTAGGAATGAAAGGTTGGTTTAAAATCTAAGAATCAATTAATATACCATATTAACAGAATAAAGGTATAAAAAATACATTGTCATCCTGAGATGAAGGGAATGCATATAGTAAAATCCAACCCATTGATTTAAAAATTCTTAACAACTAGCAATAGATGGGTGTTTCCTCAACCTGTTAAGGATAACTACAAAAAACCTACAACTGACATGGAATTTAGTGATGGAAACTGAACGTTTTTGTCCTAAAGTAAAGAAGGCAAGGATGTCTACTCTTGGCACTTCTATCCAACATTATATTTTTGGATATTCTAGCTCTAATGAAACAAAAATAAAAAAGAAGAGAAGGGAAGGGAAAGGGAGGAGCAGGGAGGGAAGGGAAAGGAAAAAACAGGTGTCCATGTTAGAAAGGAAGAAGTAAAACTTTCTTATTCACAGATGACATGATTCTGTATGTATAATCTCAAGGAATCCATTAAGAAAAGAAACTGTTGGATACAAGATGGATATACAAAGATTAATTGTACATCTGTAGCAATCAATTAGCGATCCAAAATAAAATTAACAAAGCAATTCCATTTATAATAGCACAAAAATAATACTTAGGAATGCTTTAACAAAGGAAGTGCAAGATACATGCTGAAACCTACAGATTATTATTGAGAGAAATTATTAATATCTAAATAAAAGGTAACAATTACATATTAATAGATGGAAGACTCAGTGTTGTCAAGACGGTCACTATTCCAAACTGATCTATAAATTCAACACAATTCCTGTTAAAATACCAACAGCCTTTTTATTTTGCAGAAATTGATATGATGATTTAAACTGTACAGGGAAATTCAAAGACTTAGGATAGTCCAAATAATTTTGAAAAAGAGGAACAAATTTGGAGGACTTAAGCCTATTTCAAAACTTACTATAAAGTCATAGTAATCAAGAGTGTGTTATTGGCACAAGGATAGGCTTATAGATGAATAGGACATTTTGACATTGGTGCTAAGACAATTCAAGGGGAAATGGTTTTTTCCAGCCAATGATTCTGAAATAATTAGATATCCACATTAAAAAAATACTTAGATCCATGCCAAAAAATTAACTCAAAATATATCACAGACCTAGATTTAAGAGTTAAAACTGTAAATTTACACTACAACAGAGAAAAATCTTCATGATCTAGGTTTGGACTAAAAATATAGAAATAACACCAAAAGCCTATTTCATAAACTGGGTTTAATAAAAGTTTATAGCTTTGTTACTTCAAAAAACAAATTTATGAAAATAGAGAACAAGTCACAGACTGGGAAGAATGTTTGTAAATCCTATGTGTGATAAAGGACTTTTATCTGTAATATACAAAGGACATTTACACCTGAATAATAAAAAGACAATCAACCCAATTAAAATTTGGCAAAAGATTTGAATAGAAATTTCACTAAGGACATAAGAATTACTAATAAGCACATGAAACGATGCTTAACTTAGTGAAATGCAAATTAAAACCAAAATGAGATACCACTACACAAAGACTAGAATGACTATACTCAAAAAGACAAAAAATACCACATTTGCTCCATATGGAAAAAATATACTCAATATTGTTGGTAAAGATATAAAATGGTATAGGCACTTTAAAAATTAATCTGGGAGTTAATATGGCAATTTCTTAAAAGTTAGACATAAATCAACCACATGACCCAGCAATTCCATTCTTACATAGTCTCCAAGAAAAATGACAACAAATATCCATATAAAGATTTGTATCAGAATTTTTATAGTAACATTATTTGAAATAGACAGTGGAAATAATGTAAATATTCATAAATAATAATGGATAAACAAAATATTTGTACAATGTATATATGTAGTTAGTAATAAAAAGGAATAAAATAGTAATACATATTACTGTATATGCTGCAACATGGATTAACCTCAAAAATATTATGCTGAATGCAAAAGATGACATATTGTATGATTCCACTTATGTGTAATGTTCAGAACAAGTCTATTCATAGAGACAAAAAGCATGGCATTGGTCCTCTGTGGCTGGAGGTGAGAGGAGAGTGGCTGCGAATGGGCACAAGGTTTCTTTTGAGGTGCTGAAAATGTTCTAAATTGGATTGTGGTAATAGCTGCACAACCCTATAAATTTACTGAAAATCATTAAATTGTGCACTTGCAATGGTGAATTTTATGGTATATAAATTATACCTCAATAAAGCTGTTAAAAAAATGGGATTAAACTTAATGGACTGCCCTTCAGTAGACAGAAGAACTAGGTAAAATGATTGATTAATGGGAGATTTTAGTTCTCAAGCTCTTTGCTAACTTTACTCTCCCCTAAATGAAAAATCACTCTGTAGATTTTTTCATTTTAAATATAGAACAATTAAAATTTGAATATAAAAACTTACATCCATTAGTTTCTGGTATGATTTATTTTAAAAATTCATTGGCATAGAAAATATCAGGTACACTACTGCACAGCTTCAAGTAAGTTAGCCTAAAGATAAATGATCACATAAGGGAATTTTTGTTTGAATAATTTTCAAAAATTAAAGTGATAAAGGCATTCAGTGTTAAACATTAATGAATTCAGATAATTCTGACAATTTACATTACTGCTTACAGTCTACTGCATTATTCTGTCCTTTCTTATCAGACCAAGATGGTAAAAAGAGAATATAAGTCATATGATGCATAAAAACATAGAGACACAATTAATAGAATTAGTCACTCTCTTTTCTCAACTCAGTTACAAAAATGTTTGAAAATTTATTAACGAGGAAATTGCAATAGTTTAGTCAGATCTTTATCATAGAGTATATTAAATGAATTTTTATTCTTTTAAGTAAATTAATATTACTGCAGTTCCTTCCTAGTTTAGGACCATGATACTAATTTATAACCACTTAGGACATATCCTTAAAGGGCCTTTCCAATAGCGTTTGCTTTGTTTTGAGATTTCTGCCTTTCTTTGATTGTTGGCCAAGTTTAGGATTAGATGAGATAAAGGATTGGCAAACTTTTCTGATGAAAGGCCAGACAGCAAATGCTTTTGGCTCTGTGAGCCACACGATCTCTGATGCAACTACTTAACTCTGTCATTTGTCATGGGCAATACATAAATGTACGGCTATGGGTGTGCTCCAATAAAGTTTTATTTACAAGAACAGGTGGTAGAGAAAGTTTGGCCTGTGAGTTGTAGATCTGATTAAAAACATTGGATTAGATTTAAAAAATAGTCAGTGAGTGAAGAAACATTAACTAACCAAAGGGTTGTCCTTTAATGCCAAACCACGGCAAAGTAATACCTTACCCTGATTGTTATTGTTGCCCTAAACTACCAATTTTTGAAAAACATAAATATAAGTTAAATAATGTAAATTACTTAGCAAACTTGGAGCACTTGAGAAGCACATTCCAGCTCTGAAAGAAAAAGAACAAAATGTACCTTACAGAAATGCTGAGGGAAAAACATCCTTAATGCTCCTTCAGAGGGTGTAATGGAGTTAAGATCATTGACTGTAGGAAACCATCTAGCTGCTATTATTGCTACTTTCCCTATTACTAATGGGTTAGAAAATTCAATTCTTGAAAGGACCCAATAAACAAAACATGGATCTCACCAGAACTTGTGCTTGGAAAGGAGGACAAAATTATGTTTTGCAGATGATATGATCCTGTATGTAGAAATCCCTAAAGACTTCATGATAAAACTGTTAGAAGTAAAAGGCAAATTTAGTGATGGTTAGTTCACATGTCAGTTTGACTTGGCCATGGGGTGCCCAGACATTCAGTCAAACTTTATTCTAGTGCATCTGTGAGGAAGTTTCTGGATGGGATTAACATTTGTTTCAGTAGACTAAATAGAGCAGATTGCCTTCCCTAAGGTTGGTGGTCCTCATCCAATCAACTGAAGACCTGAATACAACAAAAAGGCTGAGAAAGAGGGAATACCTGCCTGCTTGACCATATGAGTTGGGACATTAATCTTCTCCTGACCTTGGACTAGAACTTGAACCGTCAGCTCTCCTGGGTCTGAAGCCACTGGACTCAAGCTAGAACTACACTACCCAATATTCTGGGTCCCAGCTTTCTGACTGCCCATCTTGGGAATTTTCAGCTTCCGTAACTACATGAGCCAATTCCTTATAACAAATCTCTCTATATAGATACAGATATAGATATAGATATCCTATTGGTTCTCTCTCTCTGGAGAATCCTAATAGCATGAATCTCTTGCATTTCTGCATATCTTCTAAGCAGCACCACTGAAAGCTTTTGTTCAGAGCTTTCTTTTTTCAAAGTCTAAAAACAACATGAAAGACACAGACAGTGCCTCTACCTGGGATGAGAGAGGAAAGGTTTGTTTACTGTCTAGCATAATATAATTGCTCCAGTATAATAAGGATAGTTTACCCAGCTACAGGGTAAAGAGCAGGTTTGTTTGCAGATCTGTATTAAAGATTCAGGTTCCTTAAACTCAGGTCTCCTCTCCTGTAACACAATCCACTACATGTACAGTATTCATCTGATGATCACAGGATCATCACATCATCTTGTGGGAATGAAGGCCCAGGAAACCAGTCTAAGAAAAATGATGGTACTCTATTTCTATTTCTTATAAGTAATAAACTGGCCTTTGTCTCTGACTCAGGGGTCTCCTGCATTCTTCTAGCATCCACGACATTGTGGAAGGCTAACTGGTTAGTTTAAAAGTGGTATAAAAATCTCAAATGCATAATAGTTCTTGATATGACCTACGCTTTATAGTTTTTATAGTTGAGCACAGCCCATCACTTTATGCTATTGTAGATATATTTAAGCTAAATTCCCAAAATAACAATAAACAGAAACTTAATATGCTTCCTGAAAATGATGAAGATGTCTAATTTGAACTAGATAATGGTCTCATAGAATGCATTCTTAAGCAAGTGTGCAAGGTATAATTTTTATACCACACTTGTTAAACTCATTAAAATATTTTAAATAAAATACAATTAGAGAAGCCAAATGAAATTTCCCCCATAACAGAAGTTGAGCATAGAAATTTAAAATGGTTATCATACACTTGGATAAAATGTTTACCTTTTCTTTCACAGTTGGGAAATGATCATGGTAAAACTTCCATGCAATGTTCCTCCACATGTGAAGTATTGGTTACTTTTTTCTGTAGAGAGTTCCATTGCTCTCTGGTGCCTGACAGCGTTCCTTTAATTTGATAAATGTTTTTGTGTTCAATGCAAAATAGTTGAAATAACCTGAAATTGTTTATCCTCCTGATGTGTTCTGAATTTACAGAGGCTTCTAAGAATATTGCTTCAGGCTGGGAACATTATTAATATTTCAGTGGAACTGAAGATGTCAAAATATAGGGGAAAATGCCTGTCAGATATGTAGAATAAATGAATGGAACTATTACAATTGAAAATTATAATGTATCCTTCTAAACAGATTTGTTCTATTTTGGAGACCTTACTGGGGACTGGAGATGGCAGGGCTACAAGTTTGGGAAATGACAGTGAATTAAAGTTATGAAATGCATTCAATAACATCTGGTGAAGAGGAAGATTATTGAACTTGAAAAGATAAATACTAGTACCCATTATCATATTGTAAATTATGGCTGGTAGAGGAAAAATGGTGAGTCTATTTTGAATTTTATGTTGCACAGAAGAGAATTTAACCTTATAGTCAAGCAGAAAGAAGAAGAAGAAATTTATGTTTTATAAAATGAGAGTTCTAGCAGGTAGTAATTCATCTCTGAATTTGACATTTATTTAGCACCTACTTTGTGTCAGCCACAGATGGATTATGGAGAGTGATTAGGGACAGTTATTAACATTAGGGATACAAAGGAGAATAGGACAAGGATATAAGCAGTGTCTGAAAGATAGGTAAGTTAACAATTCAGGATCCTCCATGTGCTAAGTACTAGACAAGATTAAACTTACATTGCTAAGAAGCCACAACAAAGGAGGCCCTGACCCAGACTGAGGTCACAGGGATCTTCTGAACTGGGCTTTAAGGGCAAGTAGGGCTCATATGAGCATAATATAGTAGAGGAGAGTGGCAAATGTGTAGCCAGAGAAAAGAGTAAAAACAATCCAAACTGAGATCTGTACATAGTTCATTGTGATAACACTATAGAGCACAAATGGCAATAAAATAAACCTTGATCCGGGCTTCCCTGGTGGTGCAGTGGTTGAGAGTCCACCTGCCAATGCAAGGGACATGGGTTCATGCCCCAATCTGGGAAGATCCCACATGCCGCGGAGCGGCTGGGCCCGTGAGCCATGGCCGCTGGACCTGCACGTCGGGAGCCTGTGCTCCGCAATGGGAGAGGCCACAACAGTGAGAGGCCCGTGTACCACAAAAACAAAAATAAAAAATAAAAAAATAAACCTTGATCCAAACCTTGCTTTTGACTCTGAATAAGTTACTCAGCTTTATCTGGTGTCCCATGTTCTCGTCTGAAAAATCATGTGGGTAAATCAGTTCTTTAGCATTTTTTCTCAACTCCAATTATTTGTGATTCTATGGATTTAAAGAAATGTTCTCTTGGAACTCTACTATGGCCTAAAGTCTACCCCTAAAATGCTAATATTTTATTGCTATCTTTGAAGTTAATAAACCTGTATGAAGTTTTAAGGCTGGTGAAGATAATCTTGTCAGGTTTCCTATATCTTCACTTGATTTTCTCCTCGAAGTCAAGAACCATTTTATGAAGCCTCATTTGGATATACCTACTAAAAGTGGGACCTCCATATCCTTAACCCTTTCATTCTTTCCTTCCTACCAAAAAGTTCTGTTTTATTGCCCATATTCTCACATCTGTAGTAAGTACTATGAGAAATTAATTCATAATCAACAATTAACTATATCAATTTTATTAAAGAGGATTCCTTTTCTAACTGTATTTTGCAAGAGATTCCTGGAATGAACCATGGTTTAATCCAGGTCGACATATTGCTAATGGTGGAGTGAGATCACAATAACACGTGGTGAGAAAGATTTAAAATGTGGGAGACTTTAAATGGCTCCTGTTAAACATACTGTGAAAACATCCTCCTATCTACCTACACATACGGCAAGTTCTGATGTTAACATTGGAAAGGTGCAGACAACTCTGTGGGGTCTGAGTTCAAACCCAAGAATAAGAGAGTAAAATAGGCCAAAGAATCGTATAGATTCTTAGTTTCTTCCTCTTTTAGAATGTGAAACTTAATTATCTTCACTTATGTTGTAGTAATCAAGTGAAGAAATATATCTGAAAGCTGATTATTAATCTATAGAAAAGTATAAATATAATAGATTTTTTAAAATTTCAGGTAATAACATGCAAATATATCAGATAATTTTAAAAAACATTGTATGAAGGACTATGGCTGAGACACTATTATCCTTTTCCTCAACTGAAGAATTCTTCTTGGAAGAAGTGTGCTTTGAATGGCGAGAGGGCTATAACCTAGTTGAGGGAAGAGGAATCGGTCAGATTCTGTCAAAAGGACAGGAACAGGTGAAAAAAGATGAGTTGGGAGGAGTTTATCTAAAGAAAAATAAACACCCTGTCTACTGAGCAGTAGAACGTACAGGAAGTGGTGGAAGAGGGGAGGGGGCTGGGGTTATAACACTGGTGGACAGACAGAGGATTTGAAGGCCATGTGGGACAGTCAAGTGAGATTATTTGGAGGGGAAGGTGATTAGCTATTGAAAAGAGATACATGAGATGATGAACTAGTATTTTTTTTAGCTACCAGATTTTTAAGTGAGATTGCTGTAAATAATGAAATTATATGAATATGTCAACCACATTCAATTTCTTCCAGAAGATCAGGTGTGACATCATACTGATGATCTCCTTCAAGATCCATTTGAAATTCTTGACATACCCATTCAGGACATACAAATATTCACAAAGGAGCTAACAAAAAGGGAATGGACCATTGCCCCATACATACTACAAAGCCTCAATTAATTACTGAAAATTATTTGGTAACCCGAAAGCCATTCCATCTCTGATGCTGTCAGGACATCCATTTACCATTTCAAAACCCACAACATTAATATAAGCTCAACATCTTTTATGCCTTTTTGTGTTCTGCAAGCAATAAATCCCTCATTTACAAATTTTACTTACGCCCATTTATACTGATTCACAATTCCACCCATGTTGAATGGAACGCTTACAAAAAAGGCTATGGAATCTGTGCAAATTGCTATATAATGGGCACTCTCATTAATGCCCACAATAAACTCCTTCATTGCAGAGGATTTAGCAATATCCTCTCAGGCATCTTGGAGCGTCTGGATTCCTCACGAAGACCATTAGTGGTACACTGGATTCCAATGCAGGAAATTGCCTTCCTCAGCTTCCACTATGCCATTAATGGAGGCAACTACTGATCACATACTCTGATCTCCTGAAAACAGAGTCTCTCATAGTCCCTGAGCCTGTAACCCTCTATACCCAGATGCCCATTGTGCCTTGGTTCATGCAAGCAGCACCTTGCAAGCTTGGTCCAACCATAGAAGCCTTCTTGCCTAAATGAAAAGTGTACCCATCTATGGGTATAGAGTCAAATCTAGTCCCTCTAGTGTATCATACCCATAGGAGGAGGTAGCTTTTCCTGTTCTCAATCCCTTGACAAATGCCATGATGCTGGAGGAGGTCACCCCTCTCTTGGACCCCTTGGCTACCTGGGGAGCCCTTTGTGAACATCAAAGGGAAATTTTATATTTATGGATGGTAGTGTCATCATTACATGTGATGGGACTTTCTAGAAAGCTGCTGCTTTCCCTTCCTTAACTGGGATGCCCCTGATAAAGGATGAGGCCAAAGGGGTAGCACAATTAACTAAACTTCAAGCAATTATCTTAGGACAGATTCCCTGGAAAACAACAGCCACTCTCTGAACGTTTTTACAGACTTGCGGGCCATTGCCCATCTGATCTGGCCAATGGAAGCAACAATAATTTCATATCCAAGGTTTCCTCCTTTAGGGTAAAAGGTCTGGAGTCTCTTGCCTCACAGATTTTGAAAGTATAAGTCAAAGTCACACATGTCTCTACACACATTAAATTCACAAGTCCTCACCAAGATGCTCCTTATCCCTTTCAGGATCTAATGATAGTGACCAAAGCACTCACTTCACTTCCTAAGAAACACAATTCTGGGCTTTTGAACAGCAATTTAGTGGAACTTCTGCCTCCCTTATCAATCTGAGGCTACAGACCTCAAAGAGTTAGGTAAGCCACGTGACTTATCCAAACAAGTTCAAATGAAACACACATTTCAGTCATCAGTCAAACGTCAGTGGTGAAATGCAGTGAAGGGTTTGACTGCACACCAAACCACATCTCTTCGCCCTTCCCCTTCTTCGTATCTGGGTATGCTGATAAGGAACCCAGATGCTCCTTCCTTTGGTGTTGGTGGAACTTCAAGCCATGCAAGCTCTGGCCCTTGTGAGAGAACTCTTAACTCCCACTGCTAAGCACCATAAAACACCAAGCCAGTCACCCTACCTAGATACTCTGGACAGCAATTGTCCCTATCTGCACATTTTTGGACCTGTTTGGGAAACTTCCTTGCCCTCTCCCCGAAGAGCTTTATTACATGAGTAATAAACCTTTTCATATATTCTTGTTGCATGTGTAGTGTCATCAGTCTGGATATCTGAATCAAATTTTGGGTCAGGTGGCCCAACTCCCCTCTGTGGAATGACTGCAACAGCTTACCTGCAATTTTCAGCCTTCCTTGCAATGAGATGGTCCCATATGACTATGTTTGAAACGAGGTGATTTGTGGAACTTGAAATCTAAGCAGCTAGCAGCTGGCATGTCTCTTCCACACTTCACTTTCCCCTGCTATACAATCATGGGGCTGTGTTTTACAGTTGGTTTAGCCAGATATAAGACTTTGGAGACACCTAATCTGCATCAGACCATGAAGAATAAAAAATAAACTTTTATAGTTAAGCCATAGTTGTCCATTAGAACTAGATAAATTACCCTAATATACAAGGTGATGATGTTTGTTGACCTCTGGATTCATCCAGATGATATTCTCCCATATTGCATGTCTGACCCAACCTGAATATTATCCCAGCCCTCTGTGTAGTCTGAGCAGATCGTCACTTTGCTGTATGCCAGAAGAAATTTCTTGAAATCCTTCTGTTAGCAGCCATTGTGTGTGAATTTCCTTCCTGAGTTCCTTCTGTTTCAGAAATAGAGAAGCATAATAGTTTTGTAGCTTTGGGGAATGAAAAATAATATCTGGTAGCTCAGATCCAGCACTTTGTGGTGGTGTGACCTGAGTGACCTTAGATAAAGGTGGTAATACAAGGTTTTACATATATATGTATGCTTATGAAATAATGTAGGTTGTATCTATGAGATATGAGATAATATGTATAAGTAATATAAGTTATATATACAGAGTTTTATATGAGATAGATATTTACGGAAAGGGGCCTGTGCTCATTTCAAGAACGCTGACATTGTATTTCCTCCCGTTATTATTGTTGCTATCATTGTTAATTTTCCTTGTCTTTAATTAATCCCTAATCCAGTAATACCTTAGAAATAAAAAACGTATTTGATAAACCAAATAATTTCCTCAGGAGACCTTGACTGAATGGGATTTGGCTCTATCCAGCTAGGATGGAGACAGAATCGAGGACGAGGAAGTTTGTTCTTAACATCTTTATTGGAGTATAATTGCTTTATAATGGTGTGTTTTGATTTGGATTTCTTGCTTTGTGGACAAGGGCACAGTCAACCTGAATTCAACATGATAGGACTTTGTATGTCAGGTGGAAGTGGGGACAGAATGCTGCAAAAATATCTAAGGAGCTCAGATGAGGAAGTATTAGAAGGATAATATTTTTTATCACCTATGCTATAATTTACATTGATATTTTAGCCTTTACTGGCTTTTTTCATTTGTTTCTTATGATTCTCTGATTTATTATTATTATTATTATTGTAATTGACTTCTGTTTATTGGAATGCCAAATGAAGCTCAGACAGTTTATATGACTTGGATAATATTCCTCAGTAAAATGTGGAGCTGGGTCTTCTGACTTCCTGTCATTCTGTCCTCTTTGGGGAAAAAATAATCTAAAATATTTTGCTTGTGTGCTGTGTGTAACATATAGGAGATATATCAATTTTATCTAGAAATGTACAATTTTCCATAGAAAAGTACAATACTTCCTCCTATTGCTCCTTTGTCTGCAATAGAATGGTAAGTGGGTAGTAAAATCAGCATGTAAGCCTCAGATTGGAAATAGTAGGCTAACAGTCAAATTTCATTACAGGATATAGAAAGAGAGGATACAAGGAAGAAGGAACAAATGACTTGTAACTCTAAATGTTTAACATATACAGATCACTCTGTTTTTGTTTTAAAATGAAGGGTATTTCTATTTTATTTTTCAGAAAGATGACTCAAGTTCTGCAGTGCAGGAAGATTTCTGTATTGTTTGAGGTAATAAGAGATGAGACTTGCTTTGTGTGTGCTGTGAGGCACTGCATGTGTCGTCACTTATTATTCCATCAGACATGAAGTGTCCGGGCACAGTGACATGCTAGAGGCCAACAAGGCATTGGTTTTCATTTATAAGGACAATTAACACAATGAGTTTCCCTCTAGCCTGTTGTGTTGATAAATTAAGTAACTCCTCTCCTGCTACAGACAAGTAATATTGGGTAGCATCATAAGCTTAATGTTAAAACCAGTCTACTCAGCTAGATGTCACTTTTCCATTTCTTCCTTTTAATATCCTCATTAACAGTGAAAACACATCTTCATGTAGAGTTTCCTTGCTGATAAAAACACAAAGATTTCTATTAACTAAAGCAAAATAAATGCTAAGTAACTTATCACCAGGATACTCTGAAACTATTCTGTCGACTCCTTCTTAATGGAAGTTTTCAGTGATATAAATGAGAAAGCAGAAGCAAGTAGTCATTTAAAATTACCAGCCTTGGGGGAGGAGGGGTGCTTAAATGTGTGATCTGAAGATGCCCTTTATCTTCTGAAGCAGCATGAGGACTTCAGTAATATTATCTTTTATAGTCCACATAGAATGGTAGATCAGGTGGTGGGACAGAAAAACTGAATCTATAGTGAGCATCTCATATATATTTGGCTATGAATCAGGCGACAGGCCTTAAAGGTGAAGTTGAGTCTATAATAATAATGTGAGTAAAGTCTATCACTATCGTCAGAACAACCAGTTCACTTAAATGACCGTTCTTAGCTTTAACATTATAAGATGAGGACTGTGGTTGATGGAAGAATAATACTTGTCTTAAGTGGAAACTTACTCAGCGCGAGCCATGCAGAAACATTACTCATGTTGCTAGGCCTCTTGATTTCTCTAAATAAATCACAAATATATAATTTATGCAAAATCTTCCCAACTAAGACATTTATGATGGGAAAGAAAGAAAGAAGGAAGGGAGGGAGGGAGGGAGGGAATAAATTCTTGTCCAGTTTTGGATTCTAAGCTTCTATTTTGCCACCTCTGAGCAGGTTAGTGCCCTAGATTTTTATTTTTCCAAATAAAACACATATGTTTTCACCAGTAATATACTCTCAAAGGTTTCTGAGAGGTAGAAAAGAGGTAATTTTCTGAGTAGCAAATTTGAAACGCATATGTTGAAAATCTATGTGAGGGAATAAGTTGCTCAGTTGACAGTTAAACCATGTACATTGCAGAGAATTATTCATTACCTCTACCTGGTGGAACATGTAGAAAAACTCCCTTGAGGTGATTTAACTTTTACTCTGGATATAAAATGCTCTAAAAATAAATTTAACTACCAATGATGGCACCTAGCCATAAAACAAAATTTAAGTAAGAAAGTGTATAGCAGAATGAATTTGTGAATTTTTCTATTTGTGAATGGCTCTGAATATACACATCATGAATGTCACTAATATGATCAGATCTTTTTTTTAAACATTTTAAATTGGAGTATAGTTGATTTACAATGTTGTGTTAGTTTCTGCTGTACAGCAAAGTGAATCAGTTATACATATACATATATCCACTCTCTTCTAGACTCCATTCCCATATAGGTCATTACAGAGCACCAAATAGTGTTCCCTGTGCTACACAATAGGTTCTTATTAGTTATCTTTTATATGTATTGATAGTAGTGTGTATATGTCAATCCCCATCTCCCAATTTATCCCACCCTTTCCTCCTTGGTAACCATAAGTTTGTTTTCTACATCTGTGACTTAATTTTTGTTTTGTAAATAGGTTCTTTTGTACCATTATTTTAGATTCCGCATATAAGTGATATCAGATGATATCTGTCGTTCTCTGTCTGACTTACTTCACAGACAGAGAAAGACAACTATCATATGTTTGTCTGATGTTCTCTAGGTCCATCCGTGTTGCTGCAAATGACATTATTTTGTTCTTTTTTATGGCTGAGTAAATCAAATCTCTTAAAATGTCATTAGGATAATAAAAGTTTATGGTGGTTGGATATGTGTGAAAGAAGAGGAATGTCAAGGTTATCAGAAATACCCACTAATTAAAAAATAATTTTACTAATGTATAACATATGAAACGTATATAATTGACAATCTTAGTGGAACTCGAAAACATTCTTAGGCTACAATTTAGTGTGTGGTCTAGGATCATCCTTTGTACTGTAACTACATATATACTATACTCTATTTTGGGCTTTTATCGTCAGTTGAATAGACTATTATTGTCATGGAACAGATCAGCTATCCCCTGAAGAGTCATATTCCTGAAAAGAGTCTTATTCTATGTTGTTACAAGTCAAACTGACAAACCAACCTTCTGTATACTTGTTTAGTGGATCACCTGCTTAAATCCACAATGGATATTAGTGAGGTGAAAGTCTGGAGCTCAAAATCTAATTGTAGACCCAAGATACAGAGTCAAGAACAATTAGAGAACAAGATGAAAAGTGTAGAAACAGTACTCAGTTGTTTCAAGGAGAAGAAAGATCCATGTGACTTAAGTAATCAGCAAGGCTTTCATGGAGGATGTAGGCTAAGCCATGAAAGATGAGTAGAATTTTAATGAGTAGGAATAAGCAGAAAGAGCCATCAATAAAGTTGGCCTATTCTTTATCCCATGGGATTAATATCAGGCTCTTATTTAAATAGAATTTGTTCTTGGAACATGAGTTAGGCATTAATTTACCTCAGTATATCCAGGTTTTCCTGGATAATGAACTACCAAATGATAAGAACAGCTATTTTCAAGCATTTAGTAGTAGGCACATGGCAGCAAGGCACACTTTTGATAATGAGGAGAAACATTATATACCTTGCCACTTTAGAGCATAGTGTGTGTATCAGTCAGGGTTCTCTAAAGAAAGAGAACCAATGGGATATATGTATACATTAAGAGATTTTTTTTCAAGGAATTGGCTCTGCAATTGTGGGAGCTGGAAAGTTTGAAATCCATACAGCAGGGAAGTCCAAAATCTTTAAGGCAGGCCAGCAGGCTGGAAACTCAGCCAGGAGCTGATACTGCAATTTTCATGCAGTTTCTTCTCATGGAAAACTTTTTTCACTCTTAAGGCATTTCAACTGATTGGATAAGGATCATATACATACATATGTCCATGAAAGGGCATGTACAAGACTATTCATTGCATTATTATTTTAAATAGCTAAAACTTGGAAAGAAACCAACTGTCTATTAAGATGGATCAGTAAATTGTGGTATAACAGGTGATAAATAACAGTAACAAGAATGAATTAACTATAGCTACACATAACAACATAGATGAATGTCACAAATACTATTGAGTAAAATAAGGCAAACACAAAAGAGTACATATATACAATTCTACTTTCATAAATTTTGAAAGGAGCTAAAGGTTTCTTTCTTAGAAGTCGAGGATGGGGTGCTTAGTGACTGGTCACTGTGTGTGGGAGGAGGGAGGGGCTTCTGCAGTGCTAGTGACCCTACATCTTTTGATTTGTGTGCTACTTACACATGTGTTCAAATTGTGAACATTTATTGAACTACACGCTATTTGTGTACTTTTCTTTATGTATGCTATATTTCAATTATTAAAGTTTTTAAAAATGACATGGTAGTATAAAATAAGATCAATCAAATAATAAGAAAAAGTTCTTTGGAAATAAACATAAAAGAGCAAAGAAAATCAGAACATTTTAATGATAAAGTACAGAAAATCTCACCAAAGTATAACAAAATTAAATGTTATAGACAATAGAAAATAAATGTTAAGAAAATCAGAGTACTAGTGAATTTCTTTAAATTATGGAAATGACCTAATTAATCTATAACTCAGCTAAAACGAGCTGACTATCAAGAATCACCATAATGTGGCTCTCTGGAAAGACTGACAACCTTAACAGTATAATGTAGACATAGTCCATCTCTTATTAGTCCTCCTTTTGCACTTCATGCACATATAAAGTTTAATTGCATTACTCTTCAAGATTCTAGTTTGGAATCCTCCAAAGCAGGTCCTCACAAGATATCTGAATGACACTTTTCCTTCACCTTATTCTGTGTGCATGTGAATGCACATAGGTGTGGATGCATATGTACACAACTTTTTTATGTCTATATTTCAGGTATAAGGACTTTAGGATGAAGACAGTCAAAATCCTACATAACTTATAAAATCCTACAGAACTTACAATGTGTATAACTAACAATATGTAGGTATAACTTACAAAAAGGGTAATTATATGAGATGTTGGATGTGTTAACCAACCTTATTGTGGTAATCATTTTGCAACATATACATCTATCATCAAATCACCAGTTATATACCTTAAACTTCAATGTTATATAACCATTATATCTCAATAAAGCTGGGGGGGAAAAGGAAAAACATATACAGAAGTTAAGGCATGTCCACATGTTCAGAGCCTAAGACTGAAGAGAGATGTCTAAGTTCTTTGCACTTGATCACTCAGTCAGAGAGAAGTGGGAGGTACTGTGCTTGATAGGAGAAAGGAAATCTATAAAACACAATGGCTGTCACAATTTTATGGTATGTATTTTAAAACTATTAAACTATAGAGACTTAAAACACAGTTGGTCTGAAGAAATTAATTGACACTGCAATACTGGCAAGGCCCTCAGATAACTATATAAGCTAATCTCTTCAATGTCCATTTGAGAAAAATGGAGTACAGAGAAGTTGACTTGTCTTTCAAGATCACACAGCCAATTCTATAACTAATATTTTGCTTTTATACAATGTAGTCCCATCCATAGACTTCTGCCTTGTACAACTGCCTGAAAATTGAGAAATTTGCCTTTTCCACCTGGCTATGCAGTGTGGAGGTTTAAGTCAGGTTGTATAGAACTCTGAAGTCCTCAGAGTGGCCATACCGGAGAATGTACACATGTTCTGATAGTAAAATTAGAAAACCATAAATCTAGGACATTTTGCTATTACCCAAATGAAGACGCATTTTAGCATAGATTTCACTGCTCACTTCAAGGGGTATCTGTAGAAAGAAGATCGATTAATTTCCAGGATCCAGGATAATGAGTCTCTCAGAACTTTGGTAAGTGATGATACTTATTGTTCGTAATGGAAATTTTGTGAATTGTCACAATTTATCTATTGTTATTTGGGTTACACTTACTGTCAAAATACTACCTGCCTTTCTGGGAAGAATATTTTAATGTCCATATTCAATATATCTATTTGGTTTTACTTTAAATCAAGCTAGCCACTTAGTTGACTTTCTCTTTTTTAATGTTTATCTTAAAGGATTTTTCTTATTTTTTCCCACTTCCCCCTGTATTTTGGCTTTAGTTGTCATACCCAACTCTAGCTATAGTCAAGCCAAAATTGTGGTACACAAAGATGAAATAAGCATAGTTGTGGCTTTTGAGAATATTTTACTTTAACAGGAGAGGCAGAATATAAACAAATAATTGAAGTTCTTAAGTGCCATAAGAAATTTTATAGAAAGTGTTCTGAACACACAAGTGATTGATTATTGATTTGTCTTCAGAGTTGAGATATTTGAGCTGAATACTAGATGATGAGTTGGGAATAATAGAGATAATGAGGAAAAGCATAGCAGTGTAAAAGTATAAAATAGGTTGAACGAACAGGAAGTACTGTAACCTTCAGTAGCCAGAGTGTGGGACCCGAGAAAGCAGTGTAGTGGGACACTTGAAGGATACAAAGAATCCTGTCTTCCATGTTAACTTTTTTTGGCATTTATGCTGTCAGTGATAAGAAGCCATTAGAGATTTTAAAGAAGATACTTTGCTGTACGCTACTATATTTGGTGAATGTAATAGAGTACAAAGCAGACTTTTGGATGCATTAGTCAACAATTTGGAAATTACATGCATTGAACAAATGCATGGAAAAATCTCTAGATTTCTACTCCAATTGATTCTTTGTAGATATATGTATTTTAAACAAATAATGACTGTAGAAATATTTCCAAAGTCTAAATGTAAAATTAGTTAATTATGTGTATTAATTTCCTTGCACAAAATTTTAAAAGTATTGTTTAAAAATGTATTAATTTACTATTGTACAATATAAAATAAAAATTGGGATTCTATTAATACTAATTATTCTTTTAAAATCTTCCTCAGATATGCCAAAAAGGAGAGTTTGTTATATTTATGATCATTCTCACATATTTCACAGCACTATGTACTCCTGTAACATCTGAGATATAAAATTCATTTTATAATTCAATAAATGAAAGCATTTGATTATTAAAATAATAAATGGCTTTGACTTTGGGTTCAGTCTGAACCAAACTGAATGGCTTACACTAATCAAAAACATTGATTTTGTTCATAATAACATAAAAGGTCTGGAGTGCTGTTGATTAGATTTAGAAAAACAAGACAATATGCCTTCTGTCCATGGTGTGAGGATCAATCACTGGTATGTCATGAAAATTAAAGATTATTTTTCTGCTACTGCTTGGATGCATTTATGTCATTTATTCAATAATTAATTTGTTACTAAAAATCAGCTAAGTGCATTTGTTCTGAAAACTTTTAATTAGAACTAATTGCTGTTCTCTTTAGGATTCTGTGCCAACTCATCATCTGCAGTGATTTTTAGTGGATAATTTTCAAACTACTGGAAAAGAGATTTAAAGGTGATATGTTCACAGACAATTTAGGTTTATCAGAAAAATATGGCCAGTTCATTTTCACTGTCCTTTGTCCTATCTCCTTTGCCTACTTATTCCTCAGAACAAGGAGTCTTCCAATTTTCAGTTAGAAGCAAAGCTGACCAAGTCTGAAACCCTTGTGATTAGTTATAATTAGCTTTGCAGGAGGGAAAATGAATTAGAGTATTATAGTTAATGGTCTCCATGTGGATAGTTAATAAGAATTGAAGAAGTCATCCCACTTATAAATTAAGATATGTAGAAAAATGAGTTTATGTGAAGAAGGTGATTAATTATGTGCACTGATAAAACATTCTGCATCTTTTTTCTTTTATGGAAATTTGTTCTTAAGAAATTAGTTTTTAATGGGCAAAAAACCTATGGATAGAATCTTTTTAAAACTACAACCACTGTGGAACTATATAAACTATAGAATATATTTCATGTTAAATATGCCATATGATTAATTATCATACTAAGTGAAGCAAGTCAAATAGAGAAAGACAAATATTATATGATACCACTTATATGTGGAATCTAAAAAATAATACAAATGAACTTATTTATAAAACAGAAATAGACTCACAAACATAGGAAACAAACTTATGGTTACTAAAGGGGAAAGGGTAGGGGAGGGATAAATTAGGAGTTTGGGGTTAAAATATACACACTACTATATACAAAATAGATAAACAACAAGGATATACTGTATAGTACAGGGAACTATATTCAACATCTTATAATAACCTATAATGGAAAAGAATTTGAAAAAGTATATATATGTGTATATATATATATGAATCACTTTGCTGTAAACATGAAACTAACACAAGGTTGTAAATCAACTATACTTCAATTTTAAAAAAAACTACAGCCACTAATGTAACTATATAAATTATAGAATAAATTTTATGTTAAATATGCCATATGATTAATTAGCACCGAATTTTAGACTCTTTAGTCAAGGTCAAGCTATATTTACAGGTAATAGATTTGGAAAGAATCTCATGATGTGCAGTTTTCAAGGATATTTTCAGTTGTTATTATTTTTGAACACTTACTAACTAAATCACATCGGTATTCATGTAAAAATAGTTAGAATTGAATGTTTTCTACTTGTGTATAAATGTTCTGATTCTTTGCTTAAAGGCAATGGCATTCTTAAAGTAGGACACAGTGAACAGAACTGGCCTAATAACAAGCACTGTAATGTGGATACTGACATGAATATAAACCATTTAGCAGGACAGAGTGACTCAGGATGCTGAGTTAATATGCGATAAAACAAATAATTGTGAAGTGATCAAGGCAGAATTAAAAGGATTTTACTAATGATCTTTAAGTTAAAAGCAGTTACTTTATTTTTTCAAGGGAAATATTTTAAACATAAAATACAAATGTCAATGTTCATAATTTTCAGTGTACAGATCTTTCACTACCTTAGTTAAACTTATTCCTAAAACTTTTTTTGAAGTACAAGTGTCATGAATTATCAATTTGAACTCAGCCTGAATCAAACTGAATGGCTTATATTAAGCAGAATATTATTTGTAATTAGTAATATTTGTATTGAGATACAAAAATCTATACTGAGATAACAAAGATTATAGGTTAGGTGAATCAGGACATGGCCTAGTTTCACCAAGAATGTTCCAGTTTACAATTTTATTCTCAGGGCTTGACAATAAGGTATAAGTTGACCATAATCGTAGTTCTATATAATTTAGCAAAGGACCACATGAGTCCATGGTTGGATGTTGTCCATGGTTGGATCCATGAAGGATGTTGCCTTTGTGGTGAATGAGCTCTCAGTATCTGTTGCATTACTAGTGCCAAATTCCTCCAAAGAATTGTGACAAAGCTACTTCCCCCTTGACTTTATTTCCTTAATAAGTCATTCCAAATTTCCCTTACTTTCAGGACTCTCACTTCCAAAACTTTAGACATATTATAAATGTTTTCCATTTTTTTCTAGAAAACTTATATTTTGACAAAATTTGTTTTAAAACAGACCTGCTATCTTCCATCTTCTATCTTTTTTTATAAGGATACTTATTAATACTACTTTAAATAAGCCCTGGTCTCATAATTTATACCTAAGCTTCCTATAAATTTCTTCAATGGTAGCCCTTAATTTTCACCTGCTTGAGAGACATTTCTTTTACCACTGTACAAAATAAATATCATTAGTGCATTAAATTGAACATTCTGAATATAAAATTTATCTTCTCACTTTAAAATCACCATTCTCCGGATCACTGAGGTTCAAAATGTAGAGCAATTTCAGATTCTCATTTCTCTAAGTCATCTTTCATCAAATAGGTCACCAAATCCTGTTGATGCAACATGCTCAGTATCACTTAAATTTACTATTTTTGTCTTTTAGTTATCATTATCAACCCAAGTTTATTTCATTGTGATTGTTCCTGTAAAGTTTTGAAGCCTTCCTAAATATCTTCTCTTCCAATCTGTCCTTCCTCCTGTTTGTCTTGTAAGCAACTCTAAAAGTTTTAAAAATCGTTTATTTATGTTATTATCCTTATCCTCAGACACTTCAATGACTTTGCTTTTTCTAGAAAAGCCTGGTCCCAAGCTATATTTCCAAATTTATTTTCAGGTAACCCTTATACAAACCATTATACAAAGTCACTTTAATTGGAGGAATTATTAGGAGAAAAATAGTTTATATTTTAGATAGGGATTATCAATAACTAATAAAATGTTTTTTTTTCTTTTTACCTAAAATTTGTCATTGAAATATTTTCAAACAATTTCTAGTCTATAGCTAGTTTTCAACTGGAAGACATTTCATTTCAATTGAATAGCAGTGGTGAGAATAAGTTTCCCTAATACACATGTTCATATTGATTTTTACATAATTTCCAAATATTTTATAATGCATTTGTATAATGCAGGACTAAGACTGCCCTTACTAAGAGGTTTGGGTCTTGTGTGTTTTTGGTAGAGCAACTGCAGATGACTTCATGTTATAATATTTCTTCCATAAAAATGTGCCTGTGAGAACAGATGTGGAATGTCATTTTTTAACAGAAATGTTAATGTGTTAGAAGAGATGGGAAATTTTTAGTATACTGATATATAAATCACAAGGCACTTCAACAAGAGAAAGCAGTTTTGCTTCCATAGTTTCATAAAACCGGTTCTCTGCCTTTTCAAGGGTCTTTGGCATATGTAGTGACTAAAATTCTCATCTTTTATGCTTCTCATGTGATTTCTCCCTTGACAGAAATTCACTTTGTCAATAAAATTTCAGGAATATTTTTATATGGTAAAAACCACATTTCCAATTAAAATCACCATCTACACTTAAAATTTTTGTGAATGAAATTAGTTATGGAACTTGATAAACCAATATAACTATATCTATGATTCAACTATAATATATATATAATATATAATATATATATATATATATATATATATTATATTGGGTAGAATTCTCAAAGCCAGCTAATAGAAACCAAATTAGCTTGAATTAAAGACATAAGTAAATGAAGGCTAATGACGACCCAGAGATAAAGCTATGTGTATTTAATTAAATTATTAACTGTATGATTTGTTTAAAATAGAGATTTAATTATATTAATTTAATATCAAAGGAGGGAAACTTAAAAACAGAAGGTGACAGAACTGAATTTCAAATGTGTTCTTATTAGTAAATATTTATACTTCTCTTGGATGTTTTTCCAGAAGGTATGTCAAAATGTTCTGACAACAACTGGTGCTGGGGATATTACAGTGACACTTTAATCACAGTATCTAAATTATAATAATGCAACACAACTTGTTTTCTCATTATCAGAACTATCCTTTTCAAAATTTTAAGCACTTAAAACAAATAAATGTTTCCTACTGCTTCAAAAACTAAAACTATTTCTACTGTTTTCTTCATTTGAATTAGAGACCTAAATGTTAAGACTGGATACTATAAAACTTAGAGGAAAACATAGGCAGAACACTCTGACATAAATCACAGCAAGATCTTCTTTGATCCATCTCCCAGAGTAATGGAAGTAAAAACAAAAATAAATGAATGGGACCTAATTAAACTCAAAAGCTTTTGCACAGCAAAGGAAACCATAAACAAAACAAAAAGACAACCCACAGAATGGGAGAAAATATTTGCAAATGATGCGACCAACAAAAGATTAGTCTCCAAAATTTACAAACAGCTCATGCGGCTCAATACCATAAAAACAAAAAACGCAATCAAAAATGGGCAGAAGAGCTAAATAGACATTTCTCCAAAGAAGATATACAGATGGCCAATAGGCACATGAAAAGATATTCAACATAGCTAACCATTAGAGAAGTGCAAATCAAAACGACAATGAGATATCACTTCACACCAGTCAGAATGGCCATCATCAAAAAATCTACTAACAATAAATGCTGGAGATGGTGTGGAGAAAAGGAAACCCTCCTACATAGTTGGTGGGAGTGTAAATTGGTACAGCCACTATAGAGAACATTATGGAGGTTGCTTAAAAAACTAAAAATAGAGCTACCATATGATCCAGCAATCACACTCCTGGGCATATATCTGGAGAAAAACGTGGTTTGAAAGGATATAGGCACCAAAATGTTCACTGCAGAACTGTTTACAATAGCCAAGACATGGAAGCAACCTAAATGTCCATCAACAGATAAATGGATAAAGAAGATATGGTACACATATACAATGAAATATTACTCAGCCATTAAGCAGAATGAAATAATGCTATTTGCAGCAACATGGATGGATCTGGAGATTATTATACTAGGCAAAGTAAGTCAGAAAGAGAAAGAGAAAGATACCATGATATTGCTTATATACGGAATCTTAAAAAAATGATACAAAGGAACTTATTTACAAAACAGAAACAGACTCACAGACTTAGAGAATGAACTTATGGTTACCAGAGCAGGGGAGAAGGTGGTGGAGAGGGGCAGATGGGAGTTTGGGATTCACATGTACACACTGCTATATTTAAAACAGATAACCAATAAGGACCTATTATACAGCACAGGAAACTGTTCAATATCCTGAAATAACCTAAATGGGAAAAGAATTTGAAAAAGAATAGATACACGTATATGTATAAATGAATCACTTTGTTGTAACCTGAAACTAACACAACATGGTAAATCTACCATAATCCAATAAAAAAAAATATATATTTAGCACAATAAATATATAAACAAAATTTCATTTTTTTGAAAACTCGATTTCCAAGCAAAGTATTCAAGAGAAAATTTAAATCGAAATTCACTCCTTCAGAGGTCCCTCCCATCAGGAAGCTTGCACAAGCCACTTAGATAGCCTCATGCACCAGAGGGCAGACAACAGAAGAAAAACTACAATCCTGCAGCCTGTGGAACAAAAACAACATTCAAAGAAACAGAAAAAATGAAAAGGCAGAGGACTACGTACCAGATGAAGGATAAAGATAAAACCCCAGAAAAAAAACTATATAAAGTGGAGATAGGAAACCTTCCAGGAAAAGTATTCAGAATAACAATAGTGAAGATGATACAGGACCTTGGAAAGTGAATGGAGGCAAGGATCCAGAACATGCAAGAAATGTTTCACAAAGACCTAGAAGAATTAAAGAACAAACAAGCAGAGATGAACAACACAATAACTGAAATGTAATATACACTAGAAGGAATCAATAGAAGAATAACTGTGGCAGAACAACAGATAAGTGACCTGGAAGACAGAATGGTGGAAATCAGTGCCATGGACCAAAATAAAGAAAACAGAATGAAAAGAAATGAAGAAAGCCTAAGAGACCTCTGGGACAACATTAAATGTACCAACATTCACATTACAGGTGTCCCAGAAGGAGAAGAGAGAGAGAAAGGACCTGAGAAAATATGTGAAGAGATTAGAGTCAAAAATTTCACTACAGGGGAAAGGAAGTAGCTACCCAAGTCGAGGAAGCACAGAGAGTTCCAGGAAGGATAAACCAAAGGAGAAACATGCCAAGAAACACAGTAATCAGATTGACAAAAATTAGACAAAGAAAAATTATTAAAAGCAACAAGGGAAAAACGACAAATAACATACAAGGGAACTCCCATAAGGTTAACAGCTGATTTCTCAGCAGAAACTCTACAAGCCAGAAAGGAGTGGCATGACATATTTAAAGTGATGAAAAGGATGAACCTACAACCAAGATTACTCTACCTGGAAAGGATCTCATTCAGATTCGATGGAGAAATCAAAAGCTTTGCAGACAAGCAAAAGCTAAGAGAATTCAGCACCACCAAACCAGCTCTACAACAAATGCTAAACAAACTTCTCTAAGTGGGAAACAAAAGAGAAGAAAAGGACCTACAAAAACAAACCCAAAACAATTAAGAAAATGGTTATAGGAACATACATATCAATAATTACCTTAAACGTGAATGGATTAAATGCTGCAACCAAAAGACACAGGCTTGCTGAAGGGATACAAAAACAAGACCCATATATATGCTGTCTACAAGAGACACACTTCATACCTAGTGATACATACAGACTGAAAGTGAGGGGATGGAAGAAGATTTTCCATGCAAATATAAATCAAAAGAAAGCTGGAGTAGCTATACTCACATCAGATAAAATGGACTTTAAAACAAAGAATATTACAAGAGAAAAGGAAGGACACTACATAATGATCAAGGGATCAATCCAAGAAGAAGACATAACAATTGTAAATATTTATGCACCCAACATAGAAGCACCTCAATACATAAGGCAAATGGTAACAGCTATAAAAAAGGAAACTGACAGTAACACAATAATAGTGGGGGACTTTAACACCTCACTTACACCAATGGACAGATCATCCAAACAGAAAATTAATAAGGAAACACAAACTTTAAATGACACAATAGATCAGATAGATTTAATTGACGTTTATAGAACATTCTATCCAAAAACAGCAGATTACACTTTCTTCTCAAGTGCACACAGAATATTCTCCAGGATAGATCACATCTTGGGTCACAAATCAAACCTCGGTAAAGTTAAGAAAACTGAAACCATATCAAGCATCTTTTCTGACTCCAACACAGTAAGATTAGAAATCAATTACAGGAAAAAGAACTATAAAAAATACACACACATGGAGTCTAAACAATATGTTACTAAATAACTAAGAGATCATTGAAGAAATCAAAGAGGAAATCAAAAATACCTAGAGATAAATGACAATGAAAACATGATGACCCAAAACCTATGGAGGCAGCAAAAGCTGTTGTAAGAGGGAAGTTTATAGCAATACTATCCTACCTCAAGAAACAAGAAAAAACTAAAATAAACAATCTAGCCTGACACCTAAAGAAACTAGAGAAAGAAGAACAAACAAAACCAAAAGTTAGTAGAAGGAAAGAAATCATAAAGATCAGAGCAAAAATAAATGAAATAGAAACAAAGAAAACAATAGCAAAGATCAATAAAACTAAAAGCTGGTTCTTTGAGAAGATAAACAAAATTGATAAACCTTTAGCCAGATTAATCAGGAAAAAGAGGGAGAGGACTCAAATCAATAAAATTAAAAATGAAAAAGAACTTACAACAGACATTGCAGAAATGCAAAGCATCATAAGAGACTACTACAAACAACTCTGTGCCAATAAAATGGACAATGTGGAAAAAATGGACAAATTCTTAGAAAGGTACAACCTTCCAATACTGAACCAGGAAGAATTAGAAAACATGAACAGACTAATCACACATAGTGAAATTGAAATTGTAATTAAAAATCTTCCAACAAACAAAAGTCCAGGACAAGATGGCTTCACAGGTGAATTCTATCACACATTTAGAGAAGAGCTAACACCCATCCTTCTAAAACTCTTCCAAAATATCGCAGAGGAAGGAACACTCCCAAACTTATTCTACGAGGCCACCATCACCCTGATACCAAAGCCACTTAAAGATACTATAAACAAAGAAAATTACAGACCAATATCACTGATGAATATAGATGCAAAAATCCTCAACAAAATACTAACAAACAGAATCCAACACCACATGAAAAGGATCATGATTAAGTTGGATTTCTCCCGGGGATGCAGGGATTCTTCAATACATGCAATTCAATCAATATGATACAACATATAAACAAGTTGAAGAATAAAAACCATATGATCACCTCAATAGATGCAGAAAAAGCTTCTGACAAAATTCAACACCAATTTATGATAAAACTTCTCCAGAAAGTGGGCATAGAGGGAAACTACCTCAACATAATGAAGGCCATATATGACAAACCCACAGCAAACATCATTCTCAATGGTGAAAAACTGAAAACACTTCCTCTAAGAACAAGACAAGTATGTCCACTCTCGCCACTACTATTCAACATCGTTTTGGAAGGCCTAGCCATGGCAATCAGAGAAGAAAAAGAAAGAAAAGGAATACAAATTGGAAAAGAAAAAGTAAAACTGTCACCGTTTGCAGATGACATGATACTATACATAGAGAATCCTAAATATGCCACCAGAAAACTACTAAAGCTAATCAATGAATTTGGTAAAGTTGCAGGATACAAAATTAATGCACAGAAATCTCTTACATTCCTATATACTAAAAACAAAAGATCAGAAAGAGATTTAAGGAAACAATCCCATTCACCATTGCAAGAGAACAAATAAAATATCTATGAATAAACGTACCTAAAGAGGTAAAAGACTGGTACTCGGAAAACTATAAGACACTGATAAAAGAAATTAAAGATGACACAAACAGATAGAGAGATATACAAGGTTCTTGGATTGGAAGAACCAGTATTGTGAAAATGACTATATTGCCCAAAGCAATCTGCAGATTCATTGCAATCTCTGTCACATTACCAATGGTACTTTTTATAGAACTAGAACAAAGAGTCTTATAATTTGTATGGAGATACAAAAGACCCCAAATAGCCAAAGCAATCTTGAGGGAAAAAAAAGGAGCTGGAGAAATCAAACTCCCTGACTTGAGAGTATACTACAAAGCTACAGTAATCAAGACAATATGGTACTGGCACAAAAATAGAAATATAGGTAAGTGCAACAGGATAGAAAGGCAAGAGATAAACCCATGCATCTATGGTCAACTAATCTATGACAAAGGAGGCAAGGATACATAATGGAGAAAAGATAGTCTCTTCAATAAGTGGTGCTAGGAAAACTGGGCAGTTATGTGTAAAACAATGAAGTTGTAACACTTCCTAACACCACACACAAAAATAAACTCAAAATGGTTTAAAGATCTAAATGTAAGACCGGACACTATAAAACTCTTAGAGGAAAAAAAAAAAAAAACAAAACTCTTAGAGGAAAACATAGGAAGAACACTCTTTGACATAAGTCACAGCTAGATCTTTTTTGACCCACCTCCTAGAGTAACAGAAATAAAAATAAAAATAAACAAATGGGACCTGATGGCACTTAAAAGCTTTTGTACAGCAAAGGAAACTAAACAAGATGAAAAGACAACCCTCAGAATGGGACAAAATGTTTGCAAATGAATCAGTGGACAATGGATTAATCTGCAAAATATATAAGCAGTTCATGCAGCTCTATATAAAAAAACAAACAGCCCAATCAAAAATGGGCAGAAGAAGTGAATAGACATTTCTCCAAAAAGACATACAGATAGCCAAGAGGCACATGAAAAGATGCTCAACATCACTAATTATTAGAGAAATGCAAATCAAAACTACAATGAGGTATCACGTCACATTGGTTAGAATGGCCATCATCAGAAAATCTACAAACAGCAAATGTTGGAGAGAGCTGGAGAAAACGGAACCTTCTTGCATTGTTGGTGGGAATGTAAACTGATACTATGGAGTATCGCCACTATGGAGAACAGTATGAAGGTTCCTTAAAAAACTAAAACTAGAACTACCAAATGACCAAGCAATCCCACTACTGGCCATATACCCAGAGAAAACCATAATTCAAAAAGACATATGCACCCCAATTTTCACTGCAGCACTATTTACAATAGGCAGGTCATGGAAGCAACTTAAATACCCATTGACAGAATGGATAAAGATGTGGTACATATATACAATGCAATATTACTCAGCCTGAAAAAGGAACGAAATTGCGTCATTTGTAGAGACGTGGATGGACCTAGAGACTGTCATATAGAGTGAAGTAAGGCAGAAAGAGAAAAACAAATATTGTATATTAATGCATGTATGTGGAATCTATGAAAATGGCACAGATGAACCAGTTTGCAAGGCAGAAATAGAGACACAGATGTAGAGAACAAACCTATGGACACCAAGGGGGGAAAGCGGGGGTGATGGGATGAATTGGGAGATTGGAATTGACATATATACACTAATATGTATAAAATAGATAACTAGTAAGAACCTGCTGTGTAAAAAAAATAAATAATATTCAAAAATTCAAAAAAAAGAAACTGTTGTATATAAAAAAATGTTAAATAAAAAATCAGTCCATCAGAGAAATATGAATACAATTTGATGTAAAGTTAAAAAAAAAAAAAAGCAAAACTATTTTCCCAGGATAACACCATACTTTTGCCAGAATAATACACCATCCATCTGGAGGGCAGAATGCTCATTTTCACATAAATGACACCTTTTGAACTCAACTTTTTGCATTAAGTGATAGGTCAATTTTCTTTCCAGTGTAAGAGGTATAAACTGTTTGTTAGTTTTTAAAATTCCTTATTCCACTTGAATTTACCTTAAACTTAAGCATCATAGCAGAAATAAAAGATTGGGCATTGTAATAGCTAAATAGTTAGCATGAAATAGCTTGGAAGCATGGAAGCTAGAAATCATTTCTCTAATTGTGTGAATATGTAATACTTATTTTCAAAAACTGACAATTTTTTCGTTTTGTTTTTCCTCCCTTACCCCTCCCAAAAAAACAGAATTATAATCCAATGACTTTATTAGTGATCATAGCTAGAAAACACAAATGCCAAAATTGACATCAGAATATAGCTATTATAAAGTAGGTGGCCTAACACAAAATTTTCAAAATTAAATATTTATATGCCTTGGGTCTCTAATGAAAACTTGTTTAGCATCAAGAAGGCAGGTATCAATTTTTTTGTATATTCTCAGTTCTATATAAGACACTTTTTCACTTTCGCAATTTTAATTCAGATATTTCTAAGAAAATCCACATCATTTTTTATACATCTTTATTGAAGTAGAATTGCTTCACAACGCTGTTAGTTTCTATTGTACAACAAAGTAAATCAGCCATATGCATACATATATCCTCATATCCCAGCCCTTTTGAGCCTCCCTCCCACCCTTCCTATCCCACCCCTCTAGATCGTCACAAAGCACCGAGCTGATCTCCCTGGGCTATGTGGCTGCTTCCCACTAGCTATCTATTTTACATTTGGTAGTGTATATACATTGATGCTTCTCTAACTTCGCCCCAGCTTCCCCCTCCACCCCACCATGTCCTCAAGTCCATTTTCTATATCTGCGTCTTTATTCCTGCCCTGCCACTAGGTGCATCAGGACCGTGTTTTTTTAGATTCCATATATATGTGTTAGTATACAGTATTTGTTTTTCTCTTTCTGACTTACTTCACTCTGTATGACAGACTCTAGGTCCATCCACCTCACTACAAATAACTCAATGTCCTTTCTTTTTATGGCTGAGTACTAGTCCGTTGTATACATGTGCCACATCATCTTTATCCATTCATCTGTCAATGGATATTTAGGTTGCTTCCTAAATGTAAACAACCTAAATAGTAAATAGTGCTGCAAGGAACACTGTGGTTACATGTCTCTTTTTGAATTATGGTTTTCTCAGGGTATATGGCCAGTAGTGGGATTGCTTGGTCATATGGTAGTTCTATTTTTAGTTTTTTAAGGAACCTCCATACTCTTCTCCATAGTGGTTGTATCAATTTACATTCCCACCAACAGTGCAAGAGGATTCCCTTTTCTCCACACCCTCTCCAGCATTTATTGCTTCTAGATTTTTTGATAATGGCCATTCTGACCAGCATGAGGTGATACCTCATTGTAGTTGTGATTTGCATTTCTCTAATAATTAGTGATGTTGAGCATCTTTTCATGTGCCTCTTGGCCATCTGTATGTCTTCTTTGGTGAAATGTCTATTTAGGTCTTCCGCCCATTTTTTAATTGAGTTCTTTGTGTTTTTGATGTTGAGTTCCATGAGCTGTTTGTATATTTTGGAGATTAATCTTTTATCTGTTGTTTCATTTGCAAATATTTTCTCCCATTCTGAGGGTTGTCTTTTGGTCTTGTTTATGGTTTCCTTTGCTGTGCAAAAGCTTTTAAGTTTAATTAGGTCCCATTTGTTTATTTTTGTTTTTATTTTCATTACTCTAGGAGGTGGGTCAAAAAAGATCTTGCTGTGGTTTATGTCAAAGAGTGTTTTTCCTATGTTTTCCTCTAAAAGTTTTATACTGTCTGGTCTCCCATTTAAGTCTTTAATCCATTTTGAGGTTATTTCTGTGTATGGTGTTAAGTAGTGTTCTAATTTCATTCTTTTACAGGTAGCTGTCCAGTTTTCCCAGCACCACTAATTGAAGAGACTGTCTTTTCCACTGTATGTTCTTGCCTCCTTTGTTGTAAATTAGGTGACCATATGGGTGTGGGTTTATCTCTGGGCTTTCTATCCTGTACCATTGATCTATATTTCTTTTTTTGTGCCAATACCATACTGTCTTGATTACTGTAGCTTTGTAGTAGTGTTTGAAGTCAGGGAATCTGATTCCTCTGGCTCCGTTTTTGTTTCTCAAGATTGCTTTGCCTAATCAGAGTCTTTTGTGTTTCCATTCAAGTTGTAAAATTTTTCATTCTAATTCTGTGAAGAATCTCATTGGTAGTTTGAAAGGGTTTGCATTGCATTGAATCTGTAGATTTCTTTGGGTAGTATAGTTATTTTTACAGTATTGATTTTTCCAATCCAAGAACATGGTATATTCCTCCATCTGTTTATGTCATCTTTGATTCCTTTCATCAGTGTTTTATAGTTTTCTGAGTACAAGTCTTTCACCTCCTTAGTTAGGTTTATTCCTAGGCATTTTATTCTTTTTGTTGCAATGGTAAATGTGATTGTTTCCTTAATTTCTCTGTCTGATATTTCGTTGTTAGTGTATAGGAATGCCAGAGATTTCTGTGCAGTAATTTTGTGTCCTGCAACTTTACCAAATTCATTGATTAGCTCTAGTAGTTTTCTGGTGGCAGCTTTAGGATTCTCTATGTATAGTATCATGTCATCTGCAAACAGTGACAGTTTTACTTCTTCTTTTCCAATTTGTATTCCTTTTATTTCTTTTCCTTCTCTGATTGTGATGGCTAGGACTTCCAAAACTACATTGAATAAGAGTAGTGAGAGTGGACATCCTTGTCTTTCTCCTGACCTTAGAGGAAATGCTTTCTGTTTTTCACCACTGAGTATGATGTTTGCTGTGGGTTTGTCATATATGGCCTTTATTATGTTGAGGTAGGTTCCCTCTATGCCCATTTTCTGGAGCGTTTTTTTCATAAATAGGTGTTGAATTTTGTCAGAAGCTTTTTCTGTATCTATTGAAATGATCATATGGTTTTTATTCCTTAATTTGTTAATATCGTGTATCACACTGATTGATTTGCATACATTGAAGAATCTTTGTATTCTTGGCATAAATCCCCTGAACATGATATATGATCCTCTTAATATGTTGTTGGATTCTGTTTGCTAGTATTTTGTTCAGGCTTTTTGCATCTATGTTCATCAGTGATATTGGTGTATAATTTTCTTTTTTTGTGATATCTTTTTCTGGTTCTGGCATCAGGGTGATGATGGCCTCATAGAATAAATTTGGGAGTGGTCCTCCCTCTGCAGTTTTTTGGAAGAGTTTGAGAAAGATCGGTGTTAGCTTTTCTCTAAATGTCTGATAGAATTTGCCTGTGAAGCCATCTGGTCCTGGACTTTTGTTTCTTGGAAGATGTTTAGTCACAGTTTCAATTTCATTACGTATGATAAGTCTGTTTATATTTTCTAATTCTTCTTGGTTCAGTCTTGGAAAATTGTGCCTTTCCAAGAATTTGTCCATTTCTTTGTGGTTATGCATTTTGTTGGCCTATAGTTGTTTGTAGTAGTCTCTTATAATCCTTTGTATTTCTGCAGTGTCAGTTGTGATTTCTCCTTGTTCATTTCCAGTTTTATTGATTTGCATCCTCTTCCTTTTCTTGATGTGTCTGGCTATCAGGGAACAAGAAACTCTGTTGTAGGACTTTGACATTTTCATGTCAGTAAAAATGATATTGATATTGCAGCTCTTAGTTTATATTTAGAGACGTAGATATACTTTTTAAAGAAAAAGCCTGCTGAATAATATTCTAAATATATTAAGCATTTTGTATTCAAGTCACAAAGCATGCAGACTTTAAAGAATGAATAGGAACCATACAATACTGAATAAAGTTGAAAAAAACTGGTTGACATACAATGACTAATTTGATAAGTGAGGTGATCAGGTGTCCTAGTTTGATAAGAAGAGTTTCAGTTCTTTATTAGCAGTTTTTTGTGCTGCAGTCTCAGGTGGGAAGGAAGGGCAGGGTAGTCCCAGACTTGTTATGCTTCAGGAACAGAGAGATGTTGAAAGTTTTATGGCAAACTCTGTGGCATTGGAACATTCCTTTGGATTTAACTTTTTCATATAAAGACTGTTATGGTATTTCAAAGTATGTTTGAGGTTTATAGTCAGAAACCTTGGAATTTATAGTTCATTCCTTCAGCAGCCCTTTCAGAAAGCAAAAATATATGAGACAATGAAACCCCCTTGGACAAGATTTTGTAGTGGCACATGAGACAACAAGGACTGATTTCACCATTTTTTATTAACTTGTCAAAAATACTACTTTTTCATGAGTAGTTTATGGAACAAATGTGTACATATGTTAAAGCAAGTTATACAGAGATGAAAAATATCATAAGCAGAAGTCACAATCTCTAGATGATCAGTTGCAGTCATGCTCAGAGAAAGGAATGTTTAAATACTTTATTCTATCAGAACACATGCTATCCTGGCCTGCCCAGTGGAATGGTAGACTTCAACAGGATTCTGAAAGACTTAATACTAGGTTTTGTAACCAATAGGATATAGACTTGAACCAGAAACGTGGTATTGAGGCTACCCAGACTGGGTATGTGACTGAAACCAGAACTCTATATAAGCTCTTAAGATTTTGGCTGGTGCATGTGGAGAGATACTCATCTTGCAGCCACCCAAGACAAGCCTCATTATTAAGCTCCCTTGCTGAGTAAACCTACCAACTGGAGCCTACCAACTGGAGCCTTTTTCTTCAGTCTCTCCCTGCCCTCTGGGTGCTGGTTTCAGATTACACGTGGGAAGCTCCCAAAGAGGTTCTGACCCAACTGTGGTACAGGGGAATAGATGGAAAAGTGGTTGTGGCATCCTGGATCACCTAGCCTTGTAAATATGTATGTCGACACATGTTAGAAAACTATAATGATGATTCCAGAGAGTAACCACATGACAACTGTTTCAATTTTGACCACTCCTTCACTGTGGAGCATGAGTGAGGATGCATAAGAAGGTGGGCTTTTACATTCCAGAAAAGAATCAGGTGGTACATGGTGGACTAGTCTTCTTAGCCTTTTCCAGAGACCAAGGATAGATATATGCTCATGAAGATGTTTCAATTTGTTCAATTTTTTTTTTACTAAATTTTCCATTTGTTGCATAGTCTCTTAAAAGAATATGCTTGTCCAGCTCCACATTGTATATATTATTAACTCAAAATGAACTATATGTGTATAAAATAAATAGTTTTGAAATTGAAACTATTCTCTTTCTGAAATACTTTTTTAAATGTGTATATTTTTACATTAGGTAGAAATGTGCAATTAGGTATTATATATCACACCTGTAAAAAATATTCAAATAATTTAGTGTTTTTTTAACTTATCAAATCTCTAACTATATGTGTCAATTAAAAATCAAGATTAAAGAATCTTCAGTGAACTACAAGTTCAATAAAGTATTTTCTACAAGAGAGCACACTATCAAATTTCAATTTATAAAACATATTAAAACTTAAAATGTATAGATATATAGAAAAACTGTTTTGCAACTGTCTAAAACAGACATTAGACATAGACAGACAAGGGTAATCGAAGATACAGTAACCAGAAACAAAGAACCAAACCAGGCTAGGAAGAGTGGCAGAATCCAAGGATAACAGAGCAAAATAGCAAAACATTCCACGAAAACTAGAAGATCTTGGAAGAACAGTTATGAGATTGAGTCTGAAGCGAGTACTTGAACTGCTGAAATCCAAATGCAAATAGATGTCTACAGTCTCAGTAATAGGTGAATTGGAGCTCCTAAATGTGTTAGGATTGTCCACACAAAAAATACTATGGAGGAATTAAAAGAGAGTTCAGAGAAGGCAAGGTAAACTGTGGCTAGTCAGAGAGAAAGTCTCCTATTTTTCCACTCACTATGTAATCATCCAAAACCATTTTTAAGTCCACAGATTTAGGCACCATGCAAGGGGTTGAATATACAAGATAAATAACGTATGTCACTGCTTTCAAAGAACTTTTTCATCTATAAAAGAGTATACAACATTTAAAAAAATGTAGTAGTGTATGTCGGGTATGGAGAGGTAGATAGTAAAGACACACTATAAGGATATTCTAAACAACTGACAAGAAAAAAGAAAACAAATATTATAGATACTTGTATTTTTCTCTTTTTAAAATTGTGAAAGGATTCCAACTACCTAGTTAATTAACACTTCCATCATCTCACATAGTTATCTTCTCATAGATATTTGGATATTTCTACATACTCAGATCTGATTTTCTGAACAATTTGGCTAGGTATGGATCAATCCAGTGTCAATACTTCCAGAAGTCATGAAATAAATTACTTGACCTTTAGTTGTTCAGTTATTTTCAACTGGGACTAAAAGGTTTAGTCAAAATATGGCCTTTTCTCTAACTACACAAAACACCAGGGACATTGTAAACTAATCCAATTGCTCACAGATATTAATTTGGGATAAGGAAACTTGGCTATTTTGAGTACCCAGACATAAAAATTCAGTCCAGTTTCCACGTGATGGCTCTGGAAGATAATATTAGAAGAAAGCCTTTGAGAAAGAAAAAGTATGGCAGATGTTTCTGATCTTAGGAGGAAAAAAAAACCTATTATGAAACCATGTGTGCAGAGCCATTCTTAAGTTCAAGTTTTATTTTTTGTGTGTGTGCTCAAAATATGCATTGTTCATAATGCTTCCTTTGATTCAAACTTTGAGATAAACTTACTGAAGGGGAAGAAGGAAAATCAATATATAAATGAGGTAAATGGCTGATTACATGGTTATTTTCTATGATAATCTGGGCAACAGTATTTAGCATGCCTATGAAACATGAAAGTATCCCTATAAACTTTCTAAAATATTGAAGTTATTTGAAAGAAAGGGATTACTGAAAATAATTTACTTCACAAATGTAGCTTGGGTTTATTAAAAATACTGTAATTCCTTGTATATTTAAAATATAATCAACACATTATAATAGTCTGTAAATAGCAAGTCATTTTTAATTTAGTTCATATTTTAAAATGGAAGTTATTGCATAGATGAAAATGAAATTTCAGATTGATTTTACACTTAAGTTATTACTTATTATATTTCTAAATCTGTTTTTATATTCAATAGCCTCTATATATTTGACTAAAGTTTTCTCAACTGAAGTACTTACATTAGTAAAATAAATACTTATAATACATGCTGACAAACAAAATATGTACTTGCATATTTCTAAAACAGAAACGTGGCTAAGTAACAACTCTTTTAGATTGCTTTATATACGTCATAAAATTCCTTTGAAATTTTCATTACACTCATTTCATCATTCTGTTTGTCTCCTTCATAAATGCTATAGCAAATTTCTAAACCAAAGAAACAAAAAACAAAACCAACAAACAAACAATAAAACCTCTTTGCCCACTGAGAAGTTTTCCTAATATATTTTGAAACTGGAAATGAATTATTCCACTTATTAGGCAGAATTACCTCAAGACACTCTTTTTAAGTAATTATGAGATTGCTTTATTCTTCCCACCACTTCTAAATAATTTTCTTGTTGTTTGGGTTTTTTAAAAACATTTTTTATTGTTGTTTATGTTGCCACAATGTCTTAATTCAGATGAGGCACCTAGTTGACATCCCTCTTCCTTTTCCTAAAAACTGACTATATCAGCTTCAACTTAAAATTATCACTTTTTTTCATCAAATCATGTTCTCTTCCTTCTTCAAGTTTTGTACAAGATATCTTTCAATGTCCACATGTTAAGAATATTTAATAAAGGTTTAGGATGGAAAAGGAAAAGGGAAGTTATGGGCAATGTACTGAAATGGGAATAACTCAGCTGGAGGAAGATGTTAGAAAGGACCCCAGTGTCATATTTTCATGCCTTTGTTAAACCCCTCAAGTATGTACTGTTAGCGCAAGAGTCTCACCTGCTGAGGAACCAAATGGACACTCGTGAAGACTCATGAACACTAATTATTTCAGACACGTGCCTTATCATATGCTAAAGCATTGTATTAATATTACAAGTAAGTAACAGATTTAACCAAACCAGGGATAAGGTACCTCATCCATTAGTGTACAAATTTCCAAAAGAGCAATCACAGCATCAATTGCACTGGCTCTTTCTGAAAGGAAAAAGACTGCTTCCTGTCTTCATGTACCTAATTTCCAACCCAACCCATGGGAAGCAGGTTATTTTCTTTTAAATTTGTCTGAGCATCTCTTTAGGTCCCAAGACAAGAGTCATATGGTGAGTTCCTGAACAATTCCACGAGGCACTCTTGCCAGCAGGATTTTATTTTCTTACTCTTCCCCCAAAATATGTAGTAGGTACTAAGTTTCTGTTTGCCACAGGTTCCTTCTGCCTGACACAGCAAGGTGCCTTGACTAGAGACTAGAAAATGTTTTTTGTTTCAGTCAAGCATCCTAACCTGGAAAAACAGAGCAGACAGAAATTTGAAATTTGTCCCTTTGGGATCAAGAAGAGCACATGATTGGCTCCCTTCCAGGCTCTCAAATAGAACTTGGGCCATCTCCACTTACAGCAAGCTTCCCAAATGCTCATTGTGTGAATGTTCTCCATTATGCTCCTTTAATCTGTGAATGATTCAATATAATGGTACCTGGTATGTCTCCATTATTTTTTCTGTTCTTTGGGATAGCCTGATAAACATTCTTATAAAATTCATTCCATATTTTTTCTTATATTTGAAAGCCAGAAAGGACCCCTCAATACATTGTTATGTGGATGATGCCTATTATAATATACAGTAGGTTTTGTTTTATTAATCCTGCACCTTAATATGTGCTTATAGCTTTGCACATTACCACAGCTCACAGAAATGCAAAAACATTCACTTAAGTGTTTCTGAACCTAATGTACAATTGTATGATCACTCATAAATATCTGTTTAACTCTTCCATTATCCTTCCAAGTAAATGCCACATTGAACATTCAATATGTTTGAATGTGTAACGTCTCATGCAAAAAATCACTTTAATTTAACCATAATTTTGCAATAACTAACTTTGAGGTATTTAATATAGCATTAGAGTATGAGTTTGAACTTATCATTGGGATGTTATGCCATGAGCTGGAGGGTGCTATTACACGGGTGCCTGGCTCAGTGGCTCCGAGCATTATTGTTTCACTACAAAGAAAGAATAAAGCTGAGATGCTTGCCATATCTTTATTTCAGTAAGACTAAATCTCTGTGGCATTAAATTTGACCTGAAAGCTTAAAGGCCAAATGATAAAATATTCCAAGGTTAAGAATGGCTTGCTTCAAAAAGCAAGATGAACAAAATTCACATGAAATATATGGTAGGATTTTACACTTTTTTTTTTACTTCTTGGTATTTTCCTTATATGCTTCCAGGAATTAATTCAGTAGTCCAATTTTTGTATGGCCCAAATTTTGTATTGGAGTGATGGGGTGACCTTTGGAAAAGGCTTCAGACTAGAACTGATTTTTTATTATATATTTCAGGTTTTCTTTAAAGAAACATTGTATAATCCTCATAGGAATACAATATGGTATGGTTCATTTAAAATAGCTGCCATATTTGACAGTAGAGAAGAAATAGCAGCATACTCGAGTCAGTTCACTTAATTCTCCCAATAAATATAGATGACACCTTGAGAATAAGAGGTGAGATTAGAGCCCTATAATGCTTATTCATATAACATCAAGATATCCGTATCAGGGGAGCTAAATGAGACAGGAGCACAGGTTAACCTGGAACCCTCTCCCAAAAGAACATCTCGACCATTTGGCTGGTTGACATATTATAAGTTAAATGCAGTTTATCCCAGTGCCTAGAACCTAAATCACAGTAATGATCAAACCATGTTATCTGGGCCAATATAACTACTTTGTGGCCAGACACTGAAGCACAAAAAATTTACCAAAAAGTGATTACAACTCAGTGAGGACATTAGGGAGACAGATTAGCCAGTCTTCCTTTTCCAATAAACTAGTACTAACTCATTCCTTTACCTGCATTTATTTTCTAAGGTAAAAGAAGGAAAAAAATCTTGACATCTGTTGTTTTCTTAAATTCCTATTCCCCTGGCTGCCACAAACATTATCCAGTATTTATTATTTTAACCTTGGCAGACACATGTCTCCCAATTGTATTTGGGTTTAATTTATAAGTACATTCTGCTTGGGATCATCTGAAGTATTTAGCATAAGTTTTCAGTTCTTGTGTGAGGTTGTTTTACTGTCCCAGGTATTTCCATTTTCATCTCTGTGAAGACTATGACATATTCTCACCCATTGCCACAAGACATGCAAAGCACCAAGGAGGGAAGTGATGTGACTGCTGCTACCCCGCACCGCCCCTCCTGCCCCAGTGTAATTGGGCTTGACAAGCTTCAGCCAGTGAAATTTGAGAGAATGCAACACCATGTCTGAGCAGAAGCTTTCAAAGGCACTGGGAATTTCTGCCAAAGGTTTTCTTTATGTTCCAAGCAAGGCCAGCTCTTTCAGCTAAGAACATGGAATGCAGAGAAACATGGACAGACCCACAGTCTTCTGACAAGTAACACAAGGAAAATAAACATGTATTGTAAACTACTGAGGTTTTGAGTTTGTTTGTTACTAATCAAGGTAATAAAATTAATATACTCATTTAAGAAATACTGATTAAAAGGATATATTTTAGCAACTGAATTGTAATGGTGAAGTTGAATCCATTTTAGTTGATGTATCTATCAATGAAAAGTAGGGAAAACACTGCTTAAAAATTAGAAATGTGATTGGACTTATTTAAAAACTCATATTAAAACAAACCAGGACGATATTACTAGGCAATCTACACTTGCTAAAGAAAAAAAGATGCTTTGTTTGCTTTTGTTTGTGATAACTTAAGATGAAGTTACCAATCTTCTGATCATTTAATGATCGATCTTGAGGGTTCAAGGAGCGATCTCTCCTTCCATGGCAGCCCTCTCAAGCTGAGATTATATTTTCTCTCACAGTCATTAAGACATGGCCAGGTGATGAGGCAGGTAGCGTATTTTATTTCCTACTATGAACCCCAAAACATTCCCCTGCCTTCTTCTTTCAGGAGACTCCAGCTCCTCTGAAACCAGTGTCATCAATGGTGCCTCCTTCTGCTTCTCCTCACACTGTTCCAACCATCTATCCATTTCACTTCCAGTCGCTGAAGGACTGCTCGACTCAGTTTACTCATATTCTGCACTTACTCCACTCATCATTCTCAGTGACTTCAAATACTCACATTGAGGACCTTCTCAAAACTCTGGTGTCTTTGCCCCTAGACTTCATCATCTCTAACAGATGTTTTCCCTACGTTCATTGTGTCTTATTCCCATGGATGCACCCTGAATCTTGCATTACATGCCATCCTGACTGCCATTTCCTATATTTTCAGCTCACTTTTTTCTAGTACTCCTATTATAATAATTCTTTATATCATTAATGTTTTCATTTAACTGAGCTCTTGACTCTATCATTACTCTCCTATTTCTTCTATTTTTACTCCTCTCTCTACCCAACTTTGATCATTATTTGTCAATTCTTATAATCATGGCATGCAAATCACCTTTAACATTTGTTCTTCTCTCCTTCTCCGTCACGTTTCCTGGTAAAATCTCAGCTTCTGGAGGCTTTAAGCACTAATATATATTTTATATATATATAATATATATATAATATGTATATATTACATATATATACTTACGTATTCACTGTGGCCAAACCTGAAGGTAGAATATATGATATGAAAGACGTTTCTTTAAACCCATCCCCTCAAACTAACACTGGATACAAATAATTCCTTCAGTGATCTGATTTTCTAGATTCTGATATAACTATAGGAGATGCTAATTTTACAAATATTCCAAAACCTTCTCTCACTGCCATCCAACTTGCTTCACTAGCCATAATGATCTCTCTTATGTTCACTTTCAACCATTTTAGTCAAGACATTTTTTACTTTCTAGCCTTAAATTTGCTCTTCTCACCACTCATTTGTAAAGGCATTCCTTCTTATTCTTCAAGCATTAAATCAATATCATCTTCTCAGAGAGGCCTTCTCTCACTATACTATCTAAAGATGACTCCCTATTACATGCCCCCCATATATTTTCTTTTCTGTGCTTATTAAAATAATAATCTCAAGTATTTTTATTTGTATTTTTATCTCTATTTTAGACAGTAAGAAAGGAAAGGAATGTGATTCTTTTGTTCTCTGCTTTATCACCAGACCCTGTTATTCCTGGCATACAGGAGGCATATAATAAATACTTGTTGAATGAATGAAAGAATGAGTGAATGGTATATTAGGCAAATCACTTGAAACTACCTTGCTTCTGGTGTCACAACTATAAAATGAAATGGTTGAACTATGTGATATATAACATCTCTTCTGTGATTGTAGTCATATCTCCAACCCTTTGACTACAGTCTGAGGTTGTTGAATTTGTTGGTGCTCTGATGTGTCTAAGCTTGCTTTGCTGTTGTTTCCTCAGAGAACAGAGGCTACAAGACTGGATCTTGAGACAGCTACATATTTTTGCTGGTTATCTGCTTTAACACCAAAGAAGAATATCCATCAAGAGTCAAAAAGCAATCAGCAGTCCAAGCACTCTCTTTGTGTAGAAAGTCACCTCAGTATAAACATAAAAGGTGTCTGTGGTACACTAAACACACAACCAAGCTTCCCATGGATTCTAGGTGCCTCTCCACAGGAATTCTACCCGTTGTATACGTTTTACTAACTTATTTGCTCCTGAGAACTCTCCATGCATTTGCCCCCTTTTCTCTATCCCCATCCCTATCTCTGTCCCTTATTTCTATATCATAAATAAATGGATTCACCTACTTCCAACCCCAGAGGTCCACTGCAATGTCCTTTGTAGTTATCCAGGCACACAGCTAAAAGGTGAGTAGTTTATATTTTCAGTTTCACTGAGGATAATGAGCAGATACATTTTGAGTTCTCCTGAAAGAATTTTAAAATCTTTTAAAATTTCCTGACTCTTCTAATTACAGGTTACAATTGTAACTAACATGCAATTTGGTTAAGATGTCATATTATGAGAGCACAATTTTCTCTAAGTTTTCCATATGTATTGACATAAAGCTTTTGAGAGGAATGTAAAGAAAGATAATTGTGGCAGTGCAGAGTAGAAATCAATTATTTATATTACTTTGGGCAGAAGCAGGTCAGATGTGAATTAGACTCTATTTCTCCTTATTCCCTCGGGCCCCCACCAGCAAGTACTCACTGATTCTTCCTAAGCATTTGTGACTTTCCCTAAACTCTGCATACACATTTTCAAGTCACAAATGCTTTAATTAGTTATTTGCTCAACTGTTCACCTTAAATAAATCCAGTTTATGAAAAAGTATATTTACGAAACAAGTAAATCAAAGAATACTTATCCCAAAACTTTCTGAACCGAGGTCCATTAGAGACTTAAGCCCTAATACTTTGAGGCACTGATTGTATATAATGAATTGACTTCTCTCTTGTGCATCTACAGTGCTCCTAGTTATAAAACATCCTTAGAATAATTAAGAAAGTCACTGCTTACACTATTTTCTTATATTCTGATTCAGATTAAGAGAAATCCTCATTGAGAAAGTTTTACATTATAATGCAGAGAGAGCAACCTGGCAGCTAAAATATATTAATAAAGAAAAGCATGTATAAGAAAAGTAACACAAAAAGAAACAAAATGAAAATGTTTTGCAATTTTGTATCAAGAATGCAAAATGGGCCAACTGAAGAGAAAACCCCATTAAAAGAAACAGCTTCTACTCAACCAAAAACGATTGCTATTATGTGGGAATATTAGTACAATGTTTTCACATCTACTCTTCTTTTTGAAGAGAACCTTGAAATCTTAGAGGTTTTATGTGAAATTTCATGGTTTTGAAATATTTGAAACTCATTTTTAACCTTTTACTGTATTATACAGGAAAACACAATACTTCTTGGGTTATACCTCTCCGGGCTTCCAGTTAGTGAAAAACTCTGCATTATTAAAATAATAATCTGAACAGTAATCACTCAAGGAACATTTAAATATATCATCTGCTAATCAAAATTTTATTTAAAGAGTTGTAACTGGAAGACATAAGTAAAAGTGCATTTTGTAAACAGTACTGCTTACCCAACCTGTATGTTTTTAAATTTAATAACATATTGATTAGGACCAAACTTTCTTCAATGTGGCCTGAGTATTAGACCTTACATTTACTGGTTTACTGACAAATTGAGGTGAATGTGAATTTCATGAATTATTATATCAACCAAATGTAACAAACACTTCTTTACCACTAAATTATAGTAATATGGGATGCAGAATTCCAGAAATCTCATTGATCTGGCATCAATTAGGTACATATAAAACATGATATCTGGAGGAACTTCAAGATGGCAGAAGAGTAAGACATGGAGATCACCTTCCTCCCCACAAATACATCAGAAATACATCTACATGTGGAACAACTCCTACAGAACACCTACTGAACACTGGCAGAAGACCTCAGACCTCCCAAAAGGCAAGAAACTCCCCACGTACCTGGTAGGGCAAAAGAAAAAAAAAAAAAAAAAAAAAACAGAGACGAAAGAATAGGGACGGGACCTGCACCAGTGGGAGGGAGCTATGAAGGAGGAAAGGTCTCCACACACTAGAAGCCCCTTCAAGAGCTAAGACTGCAGGGGGCGGAGGGGGGAAGCTTCGGAGCCACGGAGGAGAGCGCAGCAACAGGGGTGCGGAAGGCAAAGCGGGGAGATTCCCACACAGAGGATCAGTGCCAACTGGCACTCACCAGCCCGAGAGGCTAGTCTGCTCACCCGCCAGGGCGAGCGGGGTCTGGGAGCTGCGGCTCGGGCTTCGGTCGGATCCCAGGGAGAGGACTGGGGTTGGCGGCATGAACACAGCCTGAAGGGGGCAAGTGCGCCACAGCTATCCAGGAGGGAGTCCGGAAAAAGGTCTGGAGCTGCCGAGGAGGCAAAAGACTTTTTCTTCCCTCTTTGTTTCCTGGTGCGTGAGGAGAGGGTATTAAGAGCGCTGCTTAAAGGAGCTCCAGAGACGTGCGCGAGCCACGGCGAACAGCGCAGACCTCAGAGACAGGCACGGGACGCTAAGGCTGCTGCTGCAGCCACCAACAAGCCAGTGTGCGAGCACAGGTCACTATCCACACCTCCTCTCCAGGGAGCCTGTGCAGTCCGCCACTGCCAGGGTCCCGTGATCCAGGGACAACCTCCCCTGGAGAATGCACGGTGCACCTCAGGCTGGTGTGATGTCACACTGGCCTTTGCCGCCTCAAGCTCGCCCCGCATCTGCACCCCTCCCTCCCCGGGGCCTGAGTGAGTCAGAGCCCCCTAATCAGCTGCTCCTTTAACCCCGTCCAGTCTGAGCGAAGAACAGACGCCCTCTGGCGACCTACACACAGAGGCGGGGCCAAATCCAAAGCTGAACTAAAAGCTGGCTCTTTGAGAAGATAAACAAAATTGATAAACCATTAGCCAGACTCATCAAGAAATAAAGGGAGAAGACTCACATCAATAGAATTAGAAATGAAAAAGGAGAAGTAACAACTGACAATGCAGAAATACAAAGGATCATGAGAGATTACTGCAAGCAACTCTATGCCAATAAAATGGACAACCTGGAAGAAATGGACAAATTCTTAGAAATGCACAATATTCTGAGACTGAACCAGGAAGAAATAGAAAATATGAACAGACCAATAACAAGCACTGAAATTGAAAGTGTGATTAAAAACCTTCCAACAAACAAAAGCCCAGGACCAGATGGGTTCATTGGCGAATTCTATCAAACATTTAGAGAAGAACTAACAACTATCCTTCTCAAACTCTTCCAAAATATAGCAGAGAGAGGAACACTCCCAACCTCATTCTACGAGGCCACCATCACTCTGTTACCAAAACAGGACAATGATGTCACAAAGAAAACTACAGGCCAATATCACTGATGAACATAGATGCAAAAATCTTCAACAAAATACGAGCAAAGTGAATCCAACAGCACATTAAAAGGTCATAGGGATTCTCTGGTGGCGCAGTGGTTGAGAGTCCACCTGCTGAAGCAGGGGACGCAGGTTCGTGCCCTGGTCCAGGAAGATCCCACATGCCACGAAGGGGCTTCGCCCATGAGCCATGGCCACTGAGCCTGCATGTCCGGAGCCTGTGCTCTGCAATGGGAGAGGCCACAACAGTGAGAGGTCTGCATACCACACACACACACAAAAAAGGTCATACACCATGATGAAGTGGGGTTTATCCCAGGAATGCAAGGATTCTTCAATATAAACAAATCAATGTGATACACCATATTAACAACTTGAAAGAGAAAAACCATATGATCATCTCAATAGATGCAGAGAAAACTTTTGACAAAATTCAACACCGATTTATGATAAAAACCCTGCAAAAAGTAGGCATAGGGGGAACTTTCATCAACATAATAAAGGCTATATATGACAAAGACACAGCCAACATCATCCTCAATGGTAATAAACTGAAACCATTTCCACTAACATCAGGAACAAGACAAGGTTCCCCACTCTCACAACTATCATTCAACATAGTTTTGGAAGTTTTAGCCACAGCAATCAGAGAAGAAAAAGAAATAAAAGGAATCCAAACCGGAAAAGAAGAATTAAAGCTGTCACTGTTTGCAGATGGCATGATACTACATATACAGAATCCTGAAGATGTTACCAGAAGACTACTAGAGCTAATCAATGAATTTGGTAATGTAGCAGGATACAAAATTAATGCACAGAAATCTCTTGTATTCCTATACACTAACGATGAAAAACCTGAAAGTGAAATTAAGAAAACAATCCTATTTAGCATTGCAACAAAAATAATAAAATATCTAGGAATAAAGCTACCTAAGGAGACAAAAGACCTGTATGCAGAAAGTTATAAGACTCTTGTGAAAGAAATTAAAGATGATACAAATAGATGGAGAGATATACCATATCTTGGATTGGAAGAATCAACATTGTGAAAATGACTATACTAACCAAAGCAATCTACAGACTCAATGCAATCCCTATCAAACTAGCACTGGCATTTTTCACAGAACTTGAACAAAAAATTTCACAACTTCAACAAAAAATTTCAGAATTTTTCACAGAACTTGAACAAAAAATGTCACAATTTGTGTATGGAAACCCCAAGCAGCCAAAGCAATCTTGAGAAGGAAAAACCGAGCTGGAGGAATGAGGCTCCCAGACTTCAGACTATACTACAAAGCTACAGTATTCAAGACAGTATGGTACTGGCACAAAAAGAGAAATATAGATTAGTGGAACAGGATAGAAAGCCCAGAGAGAAACCCACGCACATATGGTCACCTTATCTTTGATAAAGGATGCAAGAATATACAGTGGAGAAAAGACAGCCTCTTCAATAATTGGTGCTGGGAAAACTGGACAGCTACATGTAAAAGAATGAAATTAGAACACTCCCTAACATCATACACAAAAATAAACTCAAAATGGATTACAGACCTAAATGTAAGGCCAGACACTATCAAACTGTTAGAGAAAAACATAGGCAGAACACTCTGTGACATAAATCACAGCAAGATCTTTTTTGACCCACCTCCTAGAGAAATGGAAATAAAAACAAAAATAAATAAATGGGACCTAATGAAACTTCAAAGCTTTTGCACAGCAAAGGAAACCATAAACAAGACAAAAAGACAACCCTCAGAATGGGAGAAAATATTTGCAAATGAAGCAACTGACAAAGGATTAATCTCCAAAATTTAGAAGCGGCTCATGCAGCTCAATATGAAAAGAACAAACAACCCAATCCAAAAATGGGCAGAAGACCTAAACAGACATTTCTCCAAAGAAGATGTACAGATTGCCAACAAACACATGAAAGAATGTTCAACATCATTAACCATTAGAGAAATGCAAATCAAAACTACAATGAGGGCTTCCCTGGTGGCGCAGTGGTTGAGAGTCTGCCTGCTGATGCAGGAGACGCAGGTTCGTGCCCCGGTCCGGGAGGATCCCACATGCCACGGAGCGGCTGGGCCCGTGAGCCATGGCCGCTGAGCCTGCGCGTCCGGAGCCTGTGCTCCGCAACGGTAGAGGCCACAACAGTGAGAGGCCCGCGTACTGAAAAAAAAAAAAAAAAACTTCAATGAGATATCATCTCACACCTGTCAGAATGGCCATCCTCAAAAAATCTACAAAGAATAAATGCCAGAGAGGGTGTGGAGAAAAGGGAACCCTCTTGTACTGTTGGTGGGAATGTAAATTGATACAGCCACTATGGAGAACAGTATGGATGTTCCTCAAAAAACTAAAAATAGAACTACCAAACGACCCAGCAATTCCACTACTGGGCATATACGCTGAGAAAACCATTATTCAGAAAGAGTCATGTACCAAAATGTTCATTGCAGCTCTATTTACAATAGCTAGGACATGGAAGCAACCTAAGTGTCCATCCACAGATGAATGGATAAAGAAGATGTGGCACATATGTACAATGGAATATTACTCATCTATAATAAAAACGAATTTGAGTTATTTGTAGTGAGGTGGATGGACCTAGAGTCTGTCATACAGAGTGAAGTAAGTCAGAAAGAGAAAGACAAATACCGTATGCTAACACATATATATGGAATTTAAGGGAAAAAAATGTCATGAAGAACCTAGGGGTAAGACAGGAATAAAGACACAGACCTACTAGAGAATAGACTTGAGGATATAGGGAGGGGGAAGGGTAAGTTGTGACAAAGTGAGAGAGTGGCCTGGACGTATATACACTACCAAACGTAAAATACCTACCTAGTGGGAAGCAGCCGCATAGCACAGGGAGATCAGCTCGGTGCTTTGTGACCACCTAGAGGGGTGGGATGGGGAGGGAGATGCAAGAGGGAAGAGATATGGGGACATATGTATATGTGTAACTGATTCACTTTGTTATAATGCAGAAACTAACACACCATTGTAGAGCAATTATACTCCAATAAAGATGTTAAAAAAATAACATGATATAAAATTTTCAGAACGAACAGCATTATAAAATTGCAAAGTCTCACTTTTTCTCTTCATGACTTTAATTTGCCTAAGTGTTTCCTGTAGCAAGTTCTTGCTTGGTGCATTTGTTTATCCTGGTGATGAGTTTTTGTTTTGTTTTGTTTTTTATCGAAAGTTTATTATCCAACCAACAGCTGTATTGAATGAGTTCCCACTACAGGTCCATTTACAATGAAACATTTCCATTTAAAAGCTTAACCTTATCTCTTGAGAGTCTCCCCTCCCACTTAGTGCTCAAACTGTACTGAATAGCCTGACATTTCCTGAAACACCATTCTAAAAGCCCCTGACTTTCTACATGCTCTGCTCAAGATGTTCTGTCTTTCATCTGTTTTCCTAACTCCGTAGTTATCCTTGAAAACAGAGCCTAGAACTTTGCTCTTCCAAGAAGCTGTTTTTTCTTTCTTCCAATTCCCTTGCATCCAAAATTGTAACTCCAAGAGCTTACCGAAGCTCTAGAGGCATACTTCCAAATGCTCCTTTTAGTGGGCTGTAGAACACTGCAATTTATTTAATTTTAATGTCTGATCTCCCTCTGAGATAATGAGCTCCTCGGCTGCTTAGGGGCTGCATTTTAATCCTGTCTATGTTCCCACACATCACATCCAGCCTTCTCCATTCATAGCTGGTCATTTAAAGGTGGATGAATTTAATTAAGTGCCAAATATTTCTTCAGAGATGCCGGTTGTTGGAATTTCTTTTAAATCCAAACTACATTCATTTACTATTTTAAAAATCAAAAACTAACGTAGAGGATTCAAAATCCTAACCAACATCACCACAAGAAGTGACCACCTCCACCCATTTTATTTTTGCTGTTTTGTTCACTGAGAAACAGTCACGGTGACAGAAATGTATTAGTAGAAGAGGATTTGCAGAAGTATCAATAATCACGGAATGTCCCAGCAATCCACTAGGAGTGTCAAAGGTTTTTAATTATTTGATGCTAGACAGAAATGCATTAGTAGAAGAGGATTTGCAGAAGTATCAATAATCACGGAATGTCCCAGCAATCCACTAGGAGTGTCAAAGGTTTTTAATTATTTGATCCTAAGACAGTTTTTTTTTTATTGCAGTATAATTGCTTTACAATGGTGTGTTAGTTTCTGCTTTATAACAAAGTGAATCAGTTGTACATATACATATGTTCCCATAACTCTTTCCTCTTGCATCTCCCTCCCTCCCACCCTCCCTATCCCACGCCTCCAGGCGGTCACAAAGCACCGAGCTGATCTCCCTGTGCTATGCGGCTTCTCTAAGACAGTTTTTGATTCGATTCCTTAGCTCACTCTTCAGCAAGGATGGGCTCTAGATTCAGGGTTCTTAACTTCCGAAATCTTGAGAGGGGTGGTATCCCTTTCCCCTGGGTGGAGAAACAGGGGTTACACCACCCCTTTTTTTGAGCAAGAGGACTTATAAACCCCCAAAGTTCAGGCTGGCTGACAACTGCAGCCACTGCCCAGCTTGAGAAGACCCGAGAGTCCAGGTGGGTGTTGGGGTGGAGGTGGTCGAACCTCCAGAAGCTCATCTCCAGACACACTTACAGGCCTCCCTCCATTACCCCAAGCCCCTCCCCCTCTCCCCTCCCCCAACAACCCCCGCCCCCCGGCCCCACTGCCCCCCAGCACGCAGGTTAAAAGATGCGACCAGGCTCTGGGAGAAATAGTGAGGTGAAGGCCCATTATAACTTCTAGTAACAGATTTAAAATAAATAATTAATTAAAAAAAAAAAAGAATGGTCTAAACTGCTGAGACCATTAGAGAATTTTCTAGTTTCTTTCTGTCTGTTTTTCTGTCCTTCTACCTTCTTTGAGTGGAGAATGTGGGGTGGGGGGCAGGTGTTGCCTTGCGTTTAAAGGAAGGCCCTTGGTGGCTGTTTTATCTCCGAATCCTGTTTCTTCTCTATGAAGTTTAAGTGGGATTGGAGTTTTCTAAACTTATTGGAGTTTTCTAGACTTCTGCCAGAGGAATAGTATCCATAAAGGGAGTGAGAGATTCACATACACGTTCACAGAGGTCCTTATGACACCTCTGTCATCACTTGTTTCCTGCAGAATCCTGAGCCAGGGTCGTCATCCAGCACCCACCCTGAGTAGGCAGTTGGCTGATCGTGCATGCATTTGTACTTTCCGGATTGAGCCATGCAGGGAATATAAAACGTCCTGTAACTCCTTTCCCCCTCCCTCCCCCACTTACTCTGCTTGGGGAGAGCATGAGTTTGCATGTGCGCCCACGTGTGTATTGAGCACAGGTGCTTGGCAGAAGCTAACCCTCTCACAATGCACCCCCCAGTTCTACCTGAAGCATTTCTCCCTCAAGAAGTGTCTCTAATCTGTCCCCAGCTGAGGTGTCCTCTTCACGCTGAAGTGGACAGACTCAGAGCACCCACGTCCAGAGAACTAATGCTTTGGGGTCCCAGGAGGGCGACCTGGCTTCTTCCTACTGTGCTGCTCTCTCTCCAGACGGTGCCAACACTGGTTCCCCAGCAGGGAGTGTCTGGTCGGGGTGAGGAGTGAGGGCTGTCCTTGCCTCCCGCACTGTGCAGGCAGCGCTGCTACAAAACAAGACAGCAGCAGCTAGGCGATTGGCTGTTTCTTCTCATTTCCCTGCTAGGAAGAGGAAAGGACCAGTGACATCGTTGAGCTCAAGTGCAAGTAGCAGCCGCCACCTCCAATGCCTTAGAAGGCTGATCTAAAAAGAAAGCTTAGTGCCAGGGAGGAGGGGTGGAGTGCCCTGGGCGCTTGTGTGAACCTCGAAGGACCACACAGGGCACTGATTGCCTGGGACACAGCAGGAGCTCAGCCTCCGTGGATCCTCCGCTTCACTGCAGAGATCCTGCTGCTCCAGGAGGGGCATCTAGGTTGCCTGATCGCCTCACATTTTATGGATTCCCCCCACCTCGGCTATTATCTCCCCCAAACAGAACCTTCCTATCAAGAGAAGTGAGGGAGCTGGTGCCTCCAGGGCTTTCCTGGGCATCCAAGATGAGTTCCTACAGGAAGAAGGGAACGATCTGCACCATAAGTCTGCTCCTGATGGTTCGTAAGACAAAAGAAATGGCAAGAACTGAGGGACGGGGGGAATACAACTCATGTGGTAATTCAGGATATAACAAAAAGTGAAGCTATAAATGAAATGTGAATATAAATGGTAGAATAAGGGTTGAAGACAGCGTGTGTGTTCCTATGAGTGTGTTTAGTATCATGAATTAAAAGACAAAGGCTGTTGTTGAGATGTGTGTGCTTCTCTATGCTTTGCCCAGTGTGAGTTCACCTTCCCCAGAACAGCAGTAGTGGCAGTTGTGTTGGAGAAGTCACTGAAGACATGTCAACGAATACATCTGCTCTGTCCTCTAATCTTGAGCAGAACTCAAAGGAGGTACCTGTATTCACCATTTTGCTGCCCTTTCTTCTTTCTCTGCCCTATCACTCTGGTGAGTTACAAACAGGTTTCCTGAAAGGCTGAAGTTAAAGCCCAGAAAGCAGAAAATGCCTGCCTCCTCTGTTTCTCACCTCTTCCCTCCTACAGCCGATTTATGTATTGAAGTGGAAACTACAGGGCTATCAAGGACACCACATTATTTGCCCTTCCTTGGAGGAGCTTTTTACAAGCTTGGGTATAATTGTAGAAACCGGGTATTGCACACATGTTTTAATAACCTCTTTCCTGTGTTCGTCCAGATGAGGTCTTTACTTTAACAAGTACAACCTCTGTGATTCTGAAGTTTACCCAGAAGGCGGCTGTAATTTTGTGTTAATGACACAGCTTGCAGGATGTGAACCTGCTCGTAAACTCATTGAATAGTCCATTTCTGGAAATCCTACATCTCTTTATATGAGAAAGTTTACATTCCTTAAAGTATAGGTGTAGGTATTTATTCTAATGTAAGTATATATCCTTTATCCTTCAGACTTTCTTTATACCACTCATCTGCTATCCTTAAAACATGTAGAATAAATAGCATTTATAACTTAACTTAACCATTAATCAAAGTAAACTATGTATTCTGCTACTTAAAATTCTTCTTACTTTCATAGAGCTAGCATTTTTTGTTTTCAATTTCAGGGATGGTGAACTCTGTTTTAATTAACCTCTCATTAAGAGCTCTTTACGGGCTTCCCTGGTGGCGCAGTGGTTGAGAGTCCGCCTGCCGATGCAGGGGACACGGGTTCGTGCCCCGGTCCGGGAGGATCCCACATGCCGCGGAGCGGCTGAGCCCATGAGCCATGGCCGTTGAGCCTGCACGTCAGGCCACAACAGTGAGAGGCCTGCATACCGCAAAAAAAAAAAGTTCTTTACTCTTTACCTACAAATAATAAATGCTAGAGAGGTTGTGGAGAAAAAGGAACTCTCCTGCACTGTTGGTGGGAATGTAAATTGGTGCAGCCACTATGGAGAACAGTATGGAGGTTCCTTAAAAAACTAAAAACAGAACTACCGTATGATCCTGCAATCTCACTCCTGGGCATATATCTGCAGAAAACCATAATTCAAAAAGATACATGCACCCCAATGTTTATTTCAGCACTATTTACAATAGCCAAGACATGGAAGCAACCTAAATGTCCATCCATAGATGACTAGATAAAGAAGATGTGGTACATATATACAATGGAATATTACTCAGCCATAAAAAAGAATGAAATGATGCCATTTGCAGCAACATAGATGCAACTAGAGATCATCATACTAAGTGAAGTCAGAGAAAGACAAATATCATATAATAATCATTTATATGTGGAATCTAAGAAATGATACAAATGAGCTTATTTACAAAACAGAAACAGACTCACAGACATTGATAACAAACTTATGGTTACCAAAGGGGAAAGTGGGGGAGGGATAAATTAGGAGTTTGTAATTAACAGATACATACTACCATATATAAAACAGATAAACTAGGTCCTACTATATAGCACAGGGAACTATATTCAATATCTTGTAATATCCTATAATGGAAAAGAATCTGGAAAAAATATATGCATATATAACTGAATCACTTTGCTGTACACCAGAAACTAACACAACATTGTAAATCAACTATATTTCATAAAAAATCATGTGATCTGTTTACGAGACATTGCTGTTCTTTCAGAAAATGAATGTTTGTAGGATTCACACACAAAAAGAGTTAAAGTGAGTTTCTTTAGTAATGCATAATGACTTTAACATGTCATAGATGCCTTGTGCTTGACCAACATATTAAACACTGATTTATACTTTAAATATAGATATTTTAATAACAGTGTCAGCTCAATTTAATGATGCTTAGGGAATGATGTGTATCTAAAAGTAAAACCATTACACAATTGACCTGTTCAGGGATCAACCTATGATTTTTGAATCACTGTCTTCACACTGTGCTGTTAAGATATTCAACAAAATACTTACATTTAGCATCTTATTCTCTTCTGTACATAATGGTCTCCTAGAGAGAATTTAAAATTATGTATTCCTATGGCTTTAAAATTAAAAGATAGCTATGCCTTCTGATGGGAATTTTTTCCCCGTCTTAGCTGCATGGAAGACTGAATTGAAATTAAAGTAAGCTAACCTTAGGATGTACTTGAAAATCTTCTATTAATTTACCTTATAGATTAATTGCTACTCATACTTCTACATTCTTTTACATTGATGAAACATTTACTGAGTACTGTTTATGTATAGATGTCTGACAAAATCCTTACTCTTAAAGGGAGAGATTGGAAAATAAAAGTGAATGAAACTCGACACTAGGAAAAATAAAAATGTGAAGGGGTTAAAAAGAAGGAGAGTCTACCCACTTCATTCTGCTGGAAAGTTTTCTGGGTCTAATAAAGAAAATGAAATGTAAATGACTCTTTGAATAGATAAATTCTTGATATAAAAATTGGGGAAAAGGAAAAAGGCAGAGGAGATATGTGAAGAAAGTGAAGGCTTTGTTCAGGAACCAGTTTGGATACAACTTTATGTGTCAAGACCTAGAAGAAAAATGTCTAGAAGTGTTCAACATAGGTAGGGATAAGTTGGGCAAACCTGGCTTCACCCCCATAATTTTACCCAGACCCTTTCCCTTCCCAAAGCACTTTATCTGCATGCTCTTTATGGAAGAGCAGAAAGTATCAGATGGTACCAATCAAATGGTACATGGCCCTGAGAAACAAAGACATGGGTGGAGAACCATTAGGTAGTAAGCTGCCCTTGATGTAAGGAAAGAGGAAAGTGTGTCGGGCCATTTTGCAGCTCACCTGTGACGAAGGACATATTAATCACTAAGAGGTGTGGGGATTGAGGATAGGGAGAAAAAGTCTAGTGGCTTCCTTAACGTTACTTGGTAATAAAAATAAAGCTAAGAGTCCACAACCTCTCCCCTTTTTTAAAAAAAATGTCAGGAAGAAAGAATTAAACTGTTGCATTACTCACACTCCCTACCTTATTGTTAAAAAGTCTTAGTTTTAGCTTCCTTGCTCTGGCCATTAAAATGCCCAGAGCATGAACAGCATAGTTAAAATGACCTACATATAGAAAATGCTATGTAGAAAGAGGAAGAGACTGAGGATCATGGAACATACCTCTCTGGGGAGTGGGTGAAAGAAGAGAAGGTTGTGAAGATGTGAGATTTCTAGAAGGGTACTGTCAAAGAGAAACAAAGTCAGACGCTAGCCAAGTGCTAAGGACAGGTTTCATTCAGTAACTACTGCAACAGGGAAAAGAACCCAGCATGAACTGAACTCAAATCCTCAAAACAAAAGGGAGAGAGACCTTTTAAAGGCTGAGGGTGCTAGGAGAAAGGCGTGGAGGGGTGGTCCATGTGAGCAGGCCCCCTGGATTGAAGCGGTGCTTACGGGGAAGAGAAACATAACTTCTATCTTTATGACAGGAGGCAGTCAGGCAAGGCACTCACTGAAGTGACGATGCCCTTATCCTCCCTCAGGGACTGGGAGCTAGAGTGAGAGGTAGCTCCCTGAGTGCATTTCAAAGAGACTGCTCTAGTCCTGAAGACAAGGGTTTGGGTGGTAGTTTTACATCTCAAAGGGCAGAGAAAAGATTTATAATTGCCAGCTTTCTAAAGTAACTGCTCTAACAGGCTTCTGGGCCTAGTCACTTATCACCAGATTCTGGCTGAAACAAACAATTCTGGCAGCATTGAGATTTCTCAGGAAGGCACTTTAAAGGGGGCTGGGGTCACACTAGGCCATGACCCTGAGCTGATAGGAAAGTGCTAGAGTCTGCAGGCGTTCTCCAGGGGTCACTACGTGCTGAGAATTCTGCAGTTCTCAGTGCAAAGCCATTTAAACACAAGTAGGTTAAAAAGAGTTTTTGCAGCTATGAATTAATAAAGTGGGTTTAATGATAATTTCATTTCAACGACCTGTTTATCAATATAGTCTAAAACCTTAAGATTAATGCACTCACACACAGGTCATATTCGGAAATAGTGTATATTGATATCTACATTAATACAGATTTTATTAAGTGCTTACTATAGGCATGGCACTGTTTTGAATTACAGTGCATTTTAAAAGTATATTTTTAGAAACCCACTGATTATTAATTTTTCTTTGGGTATTATTTTCATAGTGGCAATAGTAACGGTGATTTTTTTCTTTATAGTTAGAACCTCATAATCAATATGAACTGTCGTAATAACTCTGCATAATGTTTTTTTCTGTTGCTGACATATACCTAAAGTTTTACTGGCATATGTATTAAAATGCTGCACAAGTTTAGGGAAATCTTAAATTATAATCTAGACATAATTGTAGAATAATAGTTTAGAAAAGATCAATTAATGTTCTATTATTTCTGCTATCAATGGGGAACAATTTAAACTTAAAAAGCCATATATACATTTATTATTTTTCTAATAATGTAGTTTCTCCCAAAATAAACCTTCATAAAAGATACAAGCTAAAATGACAACACCTTAATAATAGGAAATATGCATTGGATGTCTTTACTTCTCCCTGGGCCTAGCATACTGTCATGCACTTAGCATACACTCAATGATCACTTATTAATTAATATGATGATTATAAATGGAAACATTTTAATTAAAAAATTACTGGATAAAGAATACCTATAGATTTCTTGGGGAAAAAAGTTGTTTGAGGGCAGAGACTATTTATTCTCAAACCCGTCAGTAAATTTATAGAATTGGAATGGAAGTAAGTTGGAAAATTCATTGTCATTCAGTAACTAGAAAAGTTTCCTCCCACCTCAAACAAACATGCATATTCCTTCCTTGATCCCACACCTCTCTTCTCATTAAACTACTAGTGTGCATGCACTGCCATTTCTTTTGGTTTTGTTTTCATTCTTAAATTCACTAGCTCTGCTCCCAGCATTAGGCTGATAATTCTGTGGTGTCAGTTCTTATCTTGCAGAAGAGTAACTGTACAAAGTTGGAGTTGATCAGTGGGAACATCACCACTCTTCTCTTCTAATTTCTCTTTTTTCCATCCTTTTCTCTTTTGCTCTATTTTTCTTTGTCTTTAATCTTGTCTTATCAGTCGTATCTACTTTTTTCCCCCCTTTTATTCTAATTTTATCTTTTCTGATATATTTATACAGGGAATGTCCTTTTTAACACTGGTGTCAGGGAATTTGACATATTGTTGTGACATATACATTGTTTGTTGTTATCTTGGGGACCATAAATCTCTGTAACATTTAAACATGATGGAACAGAGAGCTCTACTAAGCACACTCACATGCACCCCTTGACCAGATTATTACAAGTTTAATCATGAGCTCCTTTGTGCAAATTATATGGTCTAAAGAGAACTTTTAAGGGAGAGTTTTATTTTCTAAACTTACTGAGAGCTGAGATTTGGGTGTTGCTGAAGTGCTACATCCTCACAGAGACCCTGTATACAGCGTCTACAACAGGCTCCCTCTCCTTCATCCTCTGTTGCTCTCTCTTATTTTTCTAATCACTGATGGATGTTACATATTTTTTCAGATGTTACTTTTTTTTCAATGCATTTACCCCTCCTTAGAGGACAAGTCTACAAGGGAAGTATTTTAGTTTGTTTTGTTTATTCCTTCAATAAATAAAAGAAGGAATGCTAAAGTATAATGATGCTTCTGAACTGTTCGTTAGAAATCATAGATAGTTTGTTCCTATTTCATTTGTCCCCTTTAAAGGAGAATTGGGAAACTTGGAGATACCTTGTAATACTAATTGCTACTACTTGGGAACATATTATCCTTTTTTGGTTGAGATGGAATTCAATATTTCTTTACCTGCTTTGCGGGTTTCAGTTCCAAAAAAAGAAAAAACACGAGTAACTAACCTTTCTGATGTTAACTCTAGGGAAGAACAGAATTGATGAATTTATGGGTGATCTTCTTGAACTCTAGTGGAGTTACGTGGTGCTCTTCCTCCATGCTCTACCTGCCCTTAAAGCACACCCATGAGCGTGGACTCTCTGGCTGTCACACTCTAGATGCAGTTATTGTTGAATACTTTATTTGGCACTTACTTATGCACATCTCTGGGACATCACTTTCATTACAGTTGTAGACTCTTATTTAACATTTTTATTTAACATTTTATGTTGTTGTTTTCCTCAATCACATTTTAAACTCCTTGAGGGCAGTGGCCATTTCTTATTCTTTCTTAGCACAGTCCATATAATAGGCACTTAATGAATGTTTATCTTATCTGATACACCAAGATATACAACATCTATTACCCAAATCATGGATTCAATCTCAATTATGGCTTTGCCTTGAAATGTAGATTAAAGCGCAGATCAGTGTTACTCAGATGCTATTTCCATACATTTAAGCAGTAAGAGAACTCATTAGGAGTTTATAATACCTTTATTACAACTGAAGGATTTTTTTCTTAACTTAAGAGCTCTGTAACAAATGATTTTCAAATAACCAAATCTTCTTGGTACATAATGTGTTACCATTACCATTAAGAGAACCTGAGAGAAATATAAACAAATATAAGAAAACATAAGTACGATATACAAAAGTTGTATGATAAAACACCATTTCTTTTCCTATATAAAGGTAACAAATATTTCTACATTAGTAAGTACATATTAAATGAAATCTCCTATTCAATTACCTCAAACTTCTTCATCAACCAACATAGACATGTGTGTAAATATAGAAATACATGTGTGTATATACACTAAATACATATATACACATAAGTAGAATACATACATATGCATTGGCATATATATACATATACATTTGTAGTATATACACTATAATTTTCAGTAGCCTAGGTGTTGATCTGCCTATTGGAATAAACCAGAATCTAAGAAGGAATTCATTTTTTTATATTTCCTAGCTTAAAGAAATTCAGGAATTGGAGTGATTTCCTCAGAATATTAAAACATTTCTCAGAAAAAATCATAGTAATGGTAGTGATAAGTCATAGTAAACCTTCAGACTTACATCATCTATATGCAGTTTTGATCTTGGGAATAAAACTAATTAGTTCAACACTATAACAAACTAAAGTATAAAAAAAAGACAGAAGGAAGATTTTAATATCTTAGAAACCAAGACTTAACATACAAGTTCTTGTGAAGGTCTTGGTTTCAAAATGACTTTAGGAAGTTAAAGTTTTGTGTCAGTTAAAGGGAAACAAATTCCATAACCAATCTTAATGTATCCCACAGAATAAGAATCACCCTCCTGGGTACTCTGCCTCTTGAGGCTAGATAAACTTGAATTGTTCAGTATATGAAACTATGATCAACAAATATTGTTGGGACTTCCCTGGTGGCACAGTGGTTAAGAATCTGTCTGCCAGTGCAAGGGACACGGGTTCGAGCCCTGGTCCGGGAAGATCCCACATGCCATGGAGCAACTAAGCCTGTGAGCCACAACTGCTGAGCCTGCGTGTCACAACTACTGAAGCCCGTGCGCCTAGAGCCTGCGCTCTGCAACAAGAGAAGCCACCACAATGAGAAGCCCGCACACTGCAACAAAGAGTAGCCCCTGCTCGCTGCAACTAGAGAAAGCCTGCGCGCAGCAATGAAGACCCAATGCAGCTAAAAATAAATAAATAAAAAAACAACAACAAAAACAAATATTGTTGACTAACTCTGATCATAAGAGGAGGATGACAAGGACATGAGTCTTTAAGGGAAAGTTTTATTCACGTAACTACAAATGAATAGACAAGTATACCATGCTGTAGAACTAAAAAAACAAAAGAATCTAGACCCTGAAGCACATTTGAATGGAATGTATTGATGATTTTACAGTTAACTTAATATTTATAATTTTTGTCAAACACTATGCTAATTGTCACTATAATTAGCAAAATTTTATTTTAAGGGTTGCTTAGGAAGCTTTAAAGTTTGCTCAAGAAGACTTTAATTTGATTTCCAAGTTTTTTATTTGTCAGCCTTTTTTTTTTAAGTCAACAAGTTCATATAACTAAATTTACACACAAGTTCCTTTTCTGCCTGTGAAATATTTTATAAATACAAAATACATTGCAACTATATTTTAAGGAATAAAACGCTAAAAATGAATTTACTCATAAATTTTCTTAGCCTTATATTTCACTCCAGAAACCCAAACTGCAAACAGAATTGGGCTAACAACTACACCACAGGCAGATGTATATTACTTGTATCAAATATCTGTATAGACTTATCAGGATAGAAATTTATTTTTTAATTTCCCTACTTCAAATTTTAAAGGCTACTACTTTATTACTTTATATATCTAATTGTTGAGTGTTTAGTAGTTTTGGGGTTCCCATTGACATGTCTGGGTTTTCTCTATCTATCTGTGTATCTATCAGAGTATTTTTATATCCAGAAAGAACACAATTTACCCTAATAAAAATTGCAAGATATACGTCTGCAGAAAATTTATGCATAATATTGTAGGCGTTCCATAACTGTTCCTGTCTTCAAAGATCAAAAGAGAATTTTACTCTTTTACAAGGGGTTCTGGCATAATTGTCTTTCATCAGATATCTTTTAAAAATCCTTAATAATTTCGTTAGAATAAATGACTAGAAGTGAATTACTGGAAGAGACGGTATAAACATTCAGATGTATTTTTTTTAGAAATTATTACAAATTTAAAATTCTACTAAAGGAGTGTAAAACTCCCCATCATTCTATAGTATTTCCAATATTCAAAAATCTAACTCTTGATGTCTACATACTATATGTCTCTTAAATGAATGAATTCCAATGGTAAGTTGTATTTTCCAGAAAAGTCTCATGGATGATCTATTCCTCGACTTCTTCCATATTTGATAATATTTGTTCTCTTTATACTCAACAGAAGTCTGACTGCATAAAAAATTCTTAAGTTATATCATATTTAGTTTTGTTCAGGACCCAGAGACATTGCTTTATTGTTTGTAATTGAACATTACATTAATCCTTTTACCATATTTTTACTATTTGCATCAGCTTGGCTGAATTTCATTACTAATTTTTGTTTTTGATTTGTTTTTTAGTTTCTCAAGAAGGAGCTGTGCGTGTCATATACACTGAGTTCCTTCATGTGTAAAGATGTGTGTTACACTTTGAATTCAAAAAACAGATTACCTAGGTTTAACATCCTTGAGTCATAGTTTATTTCCAAGTTTTGGAGACTCTTCTACTATGTCTGGACAGTTAATAATGCTGTAGAGAAGTCTGAGGGCAGTTCAACTTTCTCCTTTTGTAGGTGACTTTTTTTTTCCTGCCTGGATGCTTACAGAATTTTATCTTTAAAGTCCAATTACTTAAACATATTGACATTAATTTTATTTAAATAGAATGTGTACTTTAGATTTGAATGTGTAGATTCAAGTCTTCATTTTGAGGATTTTTTCTCTGATTATATCTGTTAATACATTTTTGGGTCCATTTGATCCCTGTGTAAAATCATATTTATCTTTAGTGGGAAAATAAAACTTTCCTGGATTCCTCGGTGCTCCTATAAAAGCTCTAGTCTCTTAATACTCTCCACATACCATAAGAATTAAATCTGTAGCCTTTCCTATGGTTAATTTTTCTGATCCCTGAAGGCCAAGTGGTTAGAGCCCTGATTAGATCCCTAGGCTGAGCCCTGATTAGATCCCTAGGATAAGCCCCAAGCTGAGGAAGAGACTAGAGCATCATCTCTCTAGAACGAACAAGGAATGAAGCCCCAGGAACTGAAGATACTTTAGTCATTAAAGCTTAAGAGGCACCATCTGGCTCTTGAAGAGATTTTATTTACATATCAAATGATTGGAGTAAGAAGAAGACCCCTTCAGGAGGGGATGAGTCAGCTTCCTCCTTCCCCCCTTATAATCAGAGCAAAATCATTTTTCCTTCTCCCTCAGCTTTAGAGTGTCCTGTTACTTCCATGAAACATTTGACCTTCTTTTGATCACATCACCCCATGGATAAGGCCTGGGGACAAAAGGCCAATATACTTATTAGCTATTATAAAGTCATTGATAAGAAATCTATTTCTGATCCAAAACACCTCATGTGTGCATTCAGGATAAAATTAATACGGATGAATATTAAAAACAGATTTTGTTTTGGATTCCGTGTACTGATATGAAAGCACTGTTATTAAGTATGCCCCTGCCCTCAGAATTGAGAAATGGACAAGGATGATAAAACTTCCAGCTTTTCCTTTCTGTGTAACTAGACAAGTAGATAAGGCTTAGACCCGTGCCCAAACTGGTTATCATTAAGGGTCTGCTGAGCAGTTACCCAGGTGCCCACATGTAGACCTGTGTCTGCTATGAACCCACTGAAGCCGAGAAAGAGCACCTGATTGCTGCAAGATTGAACTCATCATCTCTACACAGCAAGTGCAGGCAAGGATGCTACACTCTCACCCAGGAGACAGATCATGCTGCCTTCCGCTGGGAAGCCAGGAAAGGTACTGATAAGGGCAGAAGGTTTCTATATAAATTATTCTTTACATAATGAACAAGAATGCAGAGAACATCACAAAAACAGCACCTCTTACATTATATAATAAGGGTACCAGTCATATTGTATTAGGGTCCCACCCTTCTGACCTCATTTAACCTTAATTATTTCTTTAAAGGCCCTATCTCCATTCTAAAGCGCAGCCACATTCCAAAATACTGGGGGTTAGAGCTTTAACACATGAATTTTGGAAAAACACAATTGAGTTCATAATAACTGTGATTAAATAGTTGGATTTAGTTCTAAATGTCATGGGAGGCCATGGTACGATTTCATATGGAGTGGATAGGGTGAATGACTTATATGTGATTTGTTCATCCTCCATTCTGAGTTGGAGTTTGTGGGTATTACTTTATGTCCATTTTTCTGATATGTGAGGTCTGGGCAATAGGACAGGGAATGTGCAAACCTTTGTTGGAGGAACCAAAGTTCTAGCCTCTCTTTTGAGCTTGTGTTTAAAAGAATCTACCAGAGTGCTCTCCAGCAAGCCTGAAATATATATTTAGTCCCATGGTGTGGGAATTCTGCAATTCAGCTGAGAAGGCTGAAGCTCTAATTGTTCAGTCTACCTCATCAGATGGTCTCTTCCTAGAAGCTAATGCTACTTCTCTATCCAGCAGAGGGAAAAGTAAGGAGGATTCGTGTGGAGTGGAGGGTGAAGGACAAGTGCCCTTGGTACTCAAGTACTCAGTGTACTTCTTCACCTCCACCCCCAGCACTCTGCTCCCTTAGAGAGTGTTATGGCTTCTGTGCTCCCTATTTATTACTTAGAATAATTATCTAGACAGAGCTGTGATGATTTCCACTTTTCTTTCAGTCTGAAGAGACAATATGGATGGGGGCTGCCTCCTGGAAGTTTCTTGCTGCAACTGAAATTCCACTGTGATGGCTTCCTTCATGACTTTCCCTGGATACAGTCTCCATCCCTCTCTGTATCTGTGCATGCTAGTGAGCAGTATCATGATCTTCTAACCACATTTTCTGTCCCCCGTATACTTCCTGGGGGCAGACTGAATCAGTGTACAACATGCTAAGAATTTTCACCTGATTTCTTTTGGACCACCACTTTTCAAATTTTATGACAAAATGCTGTAAATTCATCTCTTCTTGGTCGATTGCTTCTGGTGAAAAAAATTGCTCATACATGTATTTTATTATTATTAATTTTGGTTGGAGGCAAAGTCAGTGATCTGGGTGAAATCTGCCCTACAGTTTCTCTAAGGATATTTTATTTTATTTTATTTTATTTTTTTATTTTTTGGTACGCGGGCCTCTCACTGTCGTGGCCTCTCCCGTTACGGAGCACAGGCTCCGGACGCGCAGGCTCAGCGGCCATGGCTCACGGGCCCAGCAGCTCCGTGGCATGTGGGATCTTCCCGGACCAGGGCACGAACCCGCGTCCCCTGCAGGTGGACTCTCAACCACTGCGCCACCAGGGAAGCCCGGATATTTTATTCTTATATTCTGCGTATTCTTGTGGTTGCTTCACATTTGGTTTTGTATTTAGTGATTCAGTTACATGGCAGCCCCTTCCTCTCTTTAATTTTAGATTGACTTCACTCATTATTTTTTAATTAAACAATGTTTCTGCCACTGGATTTGTGTTTCTAATCAAGAAAAAGCAGAGCAATTAGTTGCTTGAAATTACAAACTAAACCACACAGTTCTCAGCAGACACTGATTCTGTCCTGACTCTTTTACATTCTAAATGAAGAAGAGAACTCATAAAAGACTCTGCTGTGAACCAAACAGGCAGAGATAACAGTCTCAGACATACTAAAGCTAATTACCTACAGTAAAGTGATTTGAAGAAGAGCCAATAAGAGACTGAGGAGTAAGCATATTAAAGCCACTATAATAGAAGACATGAAATGAGACAAAAGAAATGAAAGATGGAAATGTAACTCATGGAAGGAAATTCATATGGGAGATTAAGAAAATTACCTTGCTATTGTGTTTATTCTAGGTAAGTGAATGACCTTCACTGGCAATTATTTTGAATCCAGTATTTGTAAGAGAAACAGACTTTGTCAGTGGTTGATGGCATACAGGCTAACTCTTTTCTGTCCTCCCAGCCCTGACTTCATTCCTTATTCCTTCCCCTCATGGTGTAGATAATTAGATATATGGCAGAGAATTATAGGCATATGAAAACTCAAAGAACACGGATGCTGTGAACTATGCTTATCTAGCTGAAGGCAGAATTTTTTCCAATGTCATCCTCTTTGTCAGTTACAAAACTGCTGGGTTTATACATTAATAATTCTTCAGTTGATGAAAGGACGTCGCTATCAGAACACAACTTTCATTGAACTGTTGGTCCCAGAAGGTCTGGCTCTCAGTTGGCTGGATGTCTATTTTGGTGGAAAGTCATTTTTCAATAACTCATTATCATATACTAAAAAATGTGAAAAATTTGCTTTATTATTCCTGTGACAAGGCTGAAGTGGACCACACATGTGACTGGAGAAATGAAACATAAGTCAGGCAGCATTTTGGATCTGTGTACTTTCTCGCTGGATAAGAAGACTGTGCTAGAATCCACGAATTTTTTTTTTTTTTTTTTTTTGGCGGTACGTGGGCCTCTCACTGTTGTGGCCTCTCCCGTTGCGGAGCACAGGCTCCGGATGCACAGGCTCAGCGGCCATGGCTCACGGGCCCAGCCACTCCGCGGCACATGGGATCTTCCTGGACCGGGGCACAAACCAGTGTCCCCTGCATCGGTAGGCGGACTCTCAACCACTGCACCACCAGGGAAGCCCAGAATCCACGAAATCTTAATGAATATTTACTTGACTAATAAAGGGGTATGAACAGGGATAAACTCTAATAACCTTTTTTTTTTAATTGCTAAAGGCAAGAAAACAAGAGGGAGAGACTAGGAAGTGAGACTAATCAGATAACGTAGCATTTTATAGAGATTAAATTCTTGTTGCATAGTTTTTGATTATGTCATGCCTTAATCTGATTCAGTCATCTTAGCGAAATTACACATTTTAAAAGATGTATGTGTCCTGGCATATTTCATATTTTAAGGACTATCAGAGGAGCACAGAAATGTTTTCCCATTTTCTCGGATTAAAATAGCAAAAGTGCACCATCAGATAGCGTTCACTTTACAAGAACAAAATCTACTCCAGCTGATTAACCAGAATAGGATTTATTACAGAGTACCAAATGGCTTAAAGAATGATTAGGTGAGCTGATAAAACAGACTTCAGGCTAAGCATCCAGAAACTGTTTCTCAGGTCACACCACAGACCTGGGCAGTCAAGGTGGCTGCTGCTCCTGTGGTAACCAGGGTGCTGCCTGGTGGGGAGATATCTGATGCTCTGCTGCCTGCTCCAGGGCAGTGTTAACCCCGTCATGATCCACGCCGGGAAAATGGCACTTGATGCTCTGCTTCTCTTCTCACTCAGCTCCTGTCTGAATTCTAGTTTTCTAGCAATGCTTCTGACTGGTGAACCTAAATCACATTCAGAGCTGCACATCTAAGGGAGCCTGGGAAACGCAATGCTTAGACTGCCAGTCTAGGCAGTACAAGGGACACACTAAAGAAGTTGGGTTATCTGCTGAATGCGTTAATCTAGTATCTGTAATTTTATAACATGGGTGTTGCACAAAGATTCCTTGAATTTCTTGGCACTCTACAGGTTTCAAAGTGCCTTTGGAGTCATTAAGGCACTTGATCATCACCACAGGATTATAATAGCTAAGGTCAGGTGTCTGAGTCTCAATTTTTCTCACGCTTAGCAATACTCTGTAGAAACATTTCTAAGGCATCTGTACACCTTTAATTCATACATTTCCCTAACTGCACAGTATTACATGATGTAAATGTACTCCCAAGTTATTTAATAGTCCCCCATTAAGGGACAGTTACTGAGTTTCCTATTTTCCTCCATTATAAACAATGCTACGACAAATATCCTAGAAGACATGTCCTTGTATGCAATTACTTTTTTCTTTTGCCGCATCAAAGAGTGAGTACGTGGCTAGTCAACTCTTAGTATTATTTCACCTTCTTCCTTAGCAATATAACCCTTAACTTTCAGGTGAGCATATTTATTTCTTGTAGCTAAAAGTACTTGTGTGACTAGGTAATATAAGCACAGTTCCTAGAAAACATCTTAATATGGAAGCAATGAGTTCTTTAATGCCTTTCTTTCATATACTAATTGACAACTGACATGCAGTTGTGATGGCTGGAACTCCAATATTCTTTGAGAGTCCAGAGATGTAAGCTGTGGCTAAGGATGATGGCTTTGGACAAGACCCTGAAGACCATGGAATGTCCTAACCAGGTTGTGTATTTCTAGGCTTATTTTATGTGAGACAGAAACTTCTATTTTGTTCCTCCACTGTCATGTTAGATTTTCTGTTAACTGCAGCCAAATGTACACATTTTAATAGTCAAATTGTGTTCCCCAAAAGCTACAAACTTTACATTTCCATCAACAATGAATAAAAACATACTTTCCCCCATATTTTTGTTTTTTAATTTTTGCCAATTATATGGGTAAAAATATCTATGTTAATTTAGTTTGAACTTCCTTAATATTATATTTGAGTATGTTTTTATGTGTATTTGGCCATTTGGATCTGCTTTTTTGTGCATTATCATGCATACTGAGTTGTTTATCTTTCTTAAAATATATGAGAGCTTTTCATAGGTTTTTGATAACTATATCTCTTAGCTATTATATTGTTTTTGTAAACTTTCTAAAATAAACAATAATAGTAATTCTACGTATATTTCTAAAGTTCTTTTTATCAAAAACTTTTTTAGTATTTCTTAACTAAGTATAGTCTGGGGGAGTGTATATTATCTTTATTATGGTAAAATAAGATACTTCTGTGGATATTTTATTTAAAAGTTTTTTAAAAACAATAAATGATAGGCAGTATGAAATATAAAAATAATTTTTAAAATAAGAGCAAAATCAAATGATCTTAGTCATGCAAAATTTCTAAAGTTTATGTCCACATACCCATCAGGAAGATATGGAGAATGTAATGGTGGAGTAACCAAGATAGAGACAGAATCTAAAAAACAGAGAATGCCAATAGGAAAGAATGCATTACCAGTCTCCATTCTAACTCCCACAGCAAAGCAAGTTCCCTTCCAGTGGCAATGCTCAGCTATGTATCTTGGTGAAGGGAAATAAAAGTTCTAGAATACAATGATTACAATTGGTGTGCCTCATGGAGCTTTTTATAATTTATAAGAACAAAAGAATCAAATGTTTTCTAATAATAATCTAGATAATTCCCATGATTTTATTCTTTAAAAAAATTATTGAAACATAGGTAATTTATAATGCTGTATTAGCTTCAAGTATACAGCAAAGTGTTTCAGTTATATATATATATATATACACACACACATATATACATATTTTCTTTTTCAGATTCTCTTCCATTATGTCATCACAAGGTATTGAGTATAGTTCCCTACGATTTTATTCTTCATTCAAGTATTCTTTAGAATAAAATAAATGTTATTCTGTATATGATTTTCCTCCAAACGCTGAACTCCTGACCTAGACTTAGTTCTAGAGGACCAACACTAACACACAGGTGTCTAACACTGTGTTAGTAGATTCAAGGCTAGTCTGACACTAGACACCTCGTGAGCTATTACTGTACCTACAACAGGTATAAAACTCCTTATTTTATTCATTTTATGTTCCTTGGTGTCACAAACATTTAACTCTGAATCCTAGGAAGTCAATTAACTTCTCTGTATCTCCATTTTCTCACCTATAATCTCTATTTTACTTGTTGGGAAGAACAGATATATTAATGTATGTGCAGGTACTTCATTCAGTTTTGGCACATAATAGATTCTCAATAAATGTAAGCTTCACTGAGTCTGTATATGATGCTACTGGGAAGACGATTTGAATGCCTGTAAAGATATATATGCCATACTCCCTACACTAAAGTAGTGGTTCTCAACCCAGGACAACTCCCCACCACCACCAGAGGACATTTGGCAATGTCTGGAAGCATTCTGGTTGTGTCCCAGCTGGGAGAGGTGGTATTACCAGCATCTTCAAGGTAAGGCCAGGAATGCTGCTAAATATCAAACAATGCACAGGACAGCCCCCCACAACAGAGAATTATCCAGTTCAAAATGTCAGTAGTGCCCTTCTCTAAAGATACTTGCCATCTAAAATATCTAAACATGTTTCTGACTAGATTCATAGCAAAACTGAAAGCATGACCCAATAAACTTGTTACATCCTAACATTCTCTCCTTGACTATGGTTTGAGGGAGATGCATTACGTACTTTTGACCAGGCCATTGGGATCCTTTCCAATCAGGAGCTGGGGAAGCTTACAACCTGGGCCCTCAGCAAGACCACCATCAACGGCAGAATATGAAGATCCAGCTTTGTGGTGATCTATTTAACTCAACTTGGCTCAAGTTGCATGGTAGTCCTGTTGCTCTACCATATGGCTTTCTACTTGTCATCCAAACTGTGACATTATCTGTATGGTTTAGGGCAAAATGACTAACAGCGCATACATTAGCCACAAAAAAATGTAGCGGTCCCATAATAAATATGCCATAGAAGAAAATGACTGACTGTTGATGTTCTGGTGCAGAAACTAGGTGGATACGGTACCTATTCACTTGCTTTGTGTGACAGGGGATGCAATATTTATGATTTATTTAAGGCAGAAATTTCTACATCTTTTTTAATAAAGCAGGCTGTACAATGAAGAAAATGTATTTTTATGAGGGCAGTTTGGGAGCACCTTGGCATTTCTTTTATTTTTCTATCTGACTTTTTGCAAGTTGCTCTCTGATGCTTCCATATATCAATAGTTGACTTATGAAATGCAGGTTCTGCACACTCTCTAAAATCACAAAAACCTTCTATAAGGTAAATATAATTGATTAATATAAGCATAACATCAATATCCTAAAATATGCATATTTCAATGGTAATTTTTAAATGTAAATATCTATAAGCCTGCATGTATCAAAAAATTGTAAGCTTTTTATAGAAATAGTAATTCATCTGCATATTCTATTCCATGTGTTGATGTAATATATCCCTACATAAATCCATTTAAGTATTACCAAAAATATGCAAACATAAAATTAAAATATTATTGTGAAAACCTCAACCTCTGTCCCAATAACTGCTTTTTATTTATACTAAAATAATACAAATTTGATAAAATTACAATATTTTTATAATGCATTTTATTATATCATTCATATTTTCTTCTCAAGTTATCAAAAGCTTAGACATTAAAATTAGGCAAAATGAAACAATTTACTTGGTAGAAATGTGGCAAAGTTCTTCAAATCTCTTTTAACCAGTGCTCCTAAGAAATACAATAACAAAGTGTATAAAAGAGCCAATAAGACATGTTTTCCAAAGATGGATTCAATCTAACTACCAAATACACCAGTCATGCAAACTAGTATTAACCTATTGTCAGGGCTGAAAAGAAGTTGGGCTTTATAGGTCTAATACCATAGAAAAATGAGGGAATTCACCTGACCATTTTGATCAAAATCAAGTACTGTCCTATCATTATTTAAAAAACAAAATAAGCAAACAATAGTAACTCTTAATGACTGCTATAGGTTTTTCAAATCTATGGTTGATAAGAGCACATGATCCTAGAGAAGTAAGTGTGCTAATTTATCCTGGCATTTTCTTATACAGGCCTCCCAGTAAAACTCATTAGCAGATATTTTACTCTCATCAACTGCTAAGCGAAATTGTCCTGCCTTTAGTGTCATCTGCAAATCTTGAGATGTTATAATCATTCACTCTATGGAGAACAATAATGACAGGTCCCAGAAATTCAGAATTGGACGTACTTACGTGAATGTGTACTAGCCATCTATTCTAATTCTAGATTCCTTTTCTGCACCCTCTCATCCGATCTATTCTCTTGGCTTTCATCACTACTAGTAAATGGAGAGAGGAAGAAGGTAGAGCAAAATGTTTCATACTCTGTGCACGGTCGTTTTCCTGTCAGGCAGAGGGAGATGGTGTTCTCTTGCTTCCCCTCTCTTTTGACTTATACCTATTTATTCCTTCCCTCACATGGCCCCTTCAGCCTCTGAACTATTTGATTTTTAAATCTACCCTCCTCCCAACACACCAGCTTCAATATCTTGAGATAACCTCTACAACAAATTTATAATTTTATAAAGATTTATAAGTCTTAGCTTCAAATAGGTTTTTTGTTTGTTTGCTTTTGTTTTTGTTTTATTTTACTTTTTACCTTGCAAGGAGAAAAATGCTAAGGATTTGACTACTTGCTTGAAATGGAAAGCAGGGAGAGGAGGTATGGAAGAGAGAAAACAGTTCTATAGGAAACAAACATATCTCTTTGTATTTTTTTTTCTTTAAACAAAGGTATTTGGAAATCCTAATACTGGAAGGGCAAAGAAAGCCTGTATTAAATGTATGTATATAACTTCTTTACAAATTTATAATTTCTCTCAATTTTCTTACAGACAAATCTTACTTCCCATAGATATTCTGTGTAATTAAAATTTTTATTAAGAAAAAAATACTAAGAAATGTCGATTCAAGTTAGGAGTGTATTTAAAAGTTTAACTATACCCTTAAAAAAAGTTCTTTACTAAAATTAACTATTAATTTTTTAATGGAGTCTAACTGCAGCAGATAAGACATGGATGCTTGCATATCACCCACCCTGTCCTCCAATTAAAGTAACATTATCAGTACAGAATTTTTTTTTTTTTTTTTTTTTTGCGGTACGCGGGCCTCTCACTGTTGTGGCCTCTCCCGTTGCGGAGCACAGGCTCCAGATAGGCAGGCTCAGCGGCCATGGCTCACGGGCCCAGCCGCTCCGTGGCATGTGGGATCTTCCCAGACCGGGGCACGAACCCGTGTCCCTTGCATCGGCAGGCGGACTCTCAACCACTGCCCCACCAGGGAAGCCCCAGTACAGAATTTTTATATGATTTTTCAAAAAAGAATTTATAATTGATATATAAATCACTTGAATCTTAGACCCTGAATTAACATATACACTGAATTATAAATAACCCAGGGGTTCAGGGAGCTTTTAGTTTCTGAAATTTTCATAATAATGAGTTGTAAAAACACTTTGTCAAAATCTGTGACTTCCAGAATGAAGATTCTCTTAATGTTGCTAGAAAAAGAAACAAACAAGAGCCTTAGAGTCCTTGTAAACCTTTCCTCTAGTTACAAAATAATGGGAACCGTAGTTCCTGAAATGGCTCAGAAGTCATTGATTCTACCTTTCAATGAGTATCTTAATATAAACTTTAGAATTTACAGAAAGAAAAAACAATACTGTAGCTATAAAACGAACTGCCATAATGGTAGATCCTTGTTGCCCATCTCTGTGATTAATATTTTGCAAATGGCATCTGAGAAAATGGAGCTTAAATTCACTCTTCAGTTGCAATATCATATTAAACTGTATTTGTGAGCTGTTAGACCATCATTGTGCTTGGTATTAAAATAGATCTTTCTGGCATTTCTTTCATATCATAATTGCAATATAAAATTGACATAGGGACAACAATTAGATAGCCTTAATATAAAGCAAGTTCCAACCCAAATTAGGATAAAAACTTTAACTAATCCTTTTAAGTTTAGCACATTGTCTAACTGATAAGTAAAAAAAAACAAAAACAAAAGGCTTTTAAAGCTATTTCTAGTCTTCTTAAATAATAAATGTTATCATTTGCAATTTGGAAGTGAAAGAGCTAGTTTTAAGGGAAAGTGCTCTGGCTAACCTTATAATGAAACCAGATATTTGAATGCATATTTGAATTTTGTGGAACTGAGTGATGTGTTCAAGTTTGCTCTTTGAAAACTGCTACTTGTCATCCATGCCAAATATCTATCTTTACAGGTGATGGCTGCATTGGGGATTACTTCTGGTAAATAAGAATGGTGCAGACTTTGGAGGCTAGGCACTGGATTTTCATTATTTCTTCTACAATAAATGAAATTATGTGTAATGAATTGTAATTTTGTTAATGTGTACGCAGATGTTCAAAGAAAATCTAGTTTTTGTTTGGTCTTTCTATTGTTTCTTTGTCATAAACCTGTTGAGTAGGATAGGAACCATAGTCCCACATACTATATTTAGAACAATCCAGTAAATTCATTTGATTCCAGGAACTTAAATTGTGTACACTCATCTGTTTTGAATGAATCAACCAATCTCTGGTAAAAACTAAAACTAGGATATTTGCCTTACAAAAATGATAAAAGGAGTAAACACAATTTGAATATGTCTTATATTGAACAAAAGAGAAAAAAAACTAACAAAAAAGCATTACAAGCATTAACTGTTAAGTACAGAAACTGAAGCCAAACCAAGTGTAATAACTACTGGATGATAGTAAGTAGCCCAATCTTTTTTTCATTAAGAGGTAATAGTGGGACTTCCCTGGCAGTCCAGTGGTTAAGACTTCGCCTTCCAATGTAGGGGCTGGGGGTTCAATCCCTGGTCGAGGAGCTGAGATCCCACATGCCTCAAAGCCAAAAAAACAAAACATAAAACAGAAGCAATATTGTGACAAATTCAATAAAGACTTAAAAGAAAAATGGTCCACATCAAAAAAATCTTTAAAAAGAAAAAAGGTAATAGTCTCACAATGGAATGGAAAGGGCTTGTGATACATATTGAATATTGCCTTCACCTCTCTAAGTTTAAAGATGAACAGTTCCAACAAGGTATTCCAGTGAAAAGAAGGTTAGCTACAGATAAATGATAAATATAAAAAAATTAAGTCCCCAGACTTACCCCCAATATCCTGCTTTGCTGAGAATTACTTGAATAATTTGTGATTTTAAAAAAAGTTATCAGGTTAATTACCTTAATACTTCATTTTCTTTGAGTGTGGAGACCTAACTACTGCTTCATCATACTGATTACACACTGCATTTTGTTAATTCATATTAGCTACTATTTATGGGGATATATATCTTCTAGGCATGGTATTGGGCCTACATATAATACAATAATCAATCCTCACAATAAAAATATAGATTTTAGAATTATTTCACAAATGAGGAAACTGAGGTTCAGAATAAAAACATAACTAGCTCAGCTTCACCTGGGGTAGTAAGTTGCAGAAAAGGATAACAAACAAGGTCTAGCAGACTTTACATTTGTTTTCTTCCAACTAACCTATATATAAAGAATTTATTGAGCACCTGTTCTGTCCTAATTTTTACTGAAAACCTGGGTATGGTTAAGCACAAAAAGGAAGGTCATTTACCTATAGCAAAACCTCCCTCTTATCTATTATATGGCCAAATATATATTCTTCTATGATACAGAACACAATGATATCTGCCTAAGGTATGGCTTTATAAAGGGGGCTCTACCTAGCTTGGATTATTGCTCAGTAAATATTTACATCTCCCCCGCCCCCATGTGAGTGCAGTACACTTCTCCATCTCATTGACATTGAGTTCGGCCAAGAAATTTACATTGACCATGTGTTATTTGCAATTGTGATATAAATGGAAGTTTGAAATATGCTCTGAAGTTGCACTTGGTCACTTGTATTCCTGCCCTTCTATGAGAAGACTCTCAGGTACCTACTGGTCTAAGAATAAGAGACACATGGATCTCATGATTTTTCCCTCTTCATCTATTAAGGTAGTAAATGAAATTGATTGCTTTCCAAATTAAACTACCCCTGCAGTTCTGTAGTACCTACATGGACAGGAGAAATAGTACATTTTATACATCGCTGGATTTTATTTTCTAATATTCTGTTGTGGTTCTCTGCATCTATGTTCATTAGAGATATTGTTCTGCAGTTTTATTTTCTTGTAATTCTTTGTGTGTGATTTTGGAGTCAGGGTAATGTTGGCCTTTTAAAACGAGATGGGAAATTCTCTCTCCTGTTGTATTTTTCTGCATGAGTTTTTGCAGAATTGGTTTGTTTGACAGGATTTGCCCACAAAGTCTTCTGGACTTGGGGTTTTCATTGTGGGATGGTTTTCATATATGAATTTGAGATGTGTAAGAGTTATTGGTGTACTAAGGTTATATATTCCCCCTGAATGAACTTTAGTAATTTGTATCTTTCAAGATACTTGTCTCTTAAGTAGTAGGATTTATGGGCATAAAGTTACTTTTAATATTCTTTTAATTTTTTCTAATTTTTCTGGTTTCTGGTATCATAGATCACTGATTCAAGGCCTTGAATCAGTTACCTACTTTTTTGGGGGCTATAAATTTCTCTGTAAGCACTGCTTATCTGCATCCCACGAAGTTTGATATTTTATGCTTTATTTTTTATTCAGGTCCAATATTTCATAATTTTCCTTCTGATTTATCCTTTTTTTTTATGAGTTAGACTGTGTGTATACATTTTTAATTGCCAAATTATTTGGGGATATTTAAGATACCTTGCTGTTTTTGAATTCTAGTTTGATTCCATTGTCAGAAAATTTAATTTATATAATTTGAATTATTTTAAATTTGTTGACATTTGTTTTTGTGCTAAGGATATACACTATCTTGATAAATATGCCATTTGCACTTGAAAAGGATGTGCATTTTGCTATGGATATGTCTACTGAAATATGGTCAATACATCTGAAAACCTAAACTTTCTCTTTTGTTTATTAAAGTCATTTAATTAATTTTAGGTTTATTTTGAAATTAATCAAATGAACTTAATGGAAAGTAAATAAAATTTAACTTACTATGCAGGACTTGATGACTTAAAACTATAATAGCAACAACAACCATTTCTCATCTCTCATTACTCTGGGTTGCCTGGGCTCAGTTGAGTGGCTCTTCTGCTCTGTGTAGTGTTACTTGGACCACAGGCTCTAATGGGTGAGAATGGAAAAATGAGGCCCACTTGCATGGCTGGCAGTTGATGCTGGCTCAGCGTTCAGATTTCAGTTGGGGCTGTGAACCAGTGTGCTATGGTCCTCCTCTAGGTGGGCTCTCCACATGGCTTGGAGTTCTCACTGCATGTCTGCTGAATTCCAAGTAGAATGGAAAACATGAATGGTGAAAGCTTCTGAACTCTTAAGGTCCATCTTCAGAAGTTAAACAGTGTCATTCCCGCCACTTTGTATTGATGAAAATAATTTTCAGGATAAAGTCAGATTCTAGGAGAGGGGAAAGAACCTCAATTCTCAGTGAGAGAAATAGGGAAGACTTTGCAACCATCTTTAATGCCCTATCTTCGCATATCTCTTTTTGACAAAAACAAAATATGTCAATGGTAATTCAAGAGCCCTTTCTTCTCTTTTAATCAGGAAGTTCAAAAAGTCATGGATACTTAATATTACCATATTTTAACAATGCTAAAATGTGCATTTTTTCTACTTTATAAATGAAGAAACATGATCAACAGTATTTTACACTTATAACTGGTAGTGTATTATTTCGCTTTACATGAGGATGCAGCTCAAATAGTGGTTTAGATTTGATAAAATATCACAATTGGGAGATTTTATGCATCTACTTAGCATTACTCATGCTCTTTTTAAGCTATGAAAGTTCGGAATTTTACTTTATTTTATGCCCAATGTTGTTACACTTGAATGTGCGTGGGGAGTCTCTTCAAAAATAATACATCTGACAGGCGGAAAAGAATCTATGAGCAGATCCATCACATATGTTAGGTGGTTGGTCAGAATAGGCTAGGTTACAATGCCTTAAACAATCCCCAAATCTGTGGCTTAATACAACGAAAGGTATTATTCTCATATACTACATGAACAATGCAGCTTTGTTTTATGCAGTAACTCAGGCACCCAAGATGATAGAATGTTCACATCCCATAGTGTCATCATCTGTACATATGACCTATTATGGGAGCAGGAAAAGAGATGGTTGGTACTGACTCTTTTATTTTGCTTTCAGCTGGTCCTGTCTATTGCACAGTCTATTCATCTTAATAATTATGACTCCACACAAATGAAAAGGGACATTGATTTTAGGGGAGACAGATGGAATACTGGGTGGGCATCTTTCTTTCTACATAGGCTGACATTCCTTCTATCCAGTGGGATTTAAGAGGACATCAGGAATTCTCACATTTAGAAAAATTGCCCTGCAGGCTAATTATTTATGTTTAAACATCCATTATTAGAGATTTATTCCAGTGGATTAAGACAGTATTTCTCATTTACATAATTATGTAATTATACAGCGAATGCCAAATACTTTGAATCTTTATTAATATTAACAGCTTGGTGTGAATGAAGTTATTAAGGGTTTTTTTAGTGGATAAACTTAGTAAAATATAACTTGGTAGCATGAAAATCTAGATTCAACTCAGTAAAGTCAGGCTTGAGTAGCATGTTTTAGTGAGGGATTCTGTGCAACTCAGGTAAGGATAATGGAACTAGGCTTCTTGGAGTGACAGAGGTATCATAGGAAAGGGTATGATAAAACAAACCTTACTTTAAGTGACTTTAAAAATAATAACTAAAAAAAAAATTTGTGAGAACCTTTGGTGCTGTTCTTCAAATATTTTAAATTCTGTGCCTCCAGAACGTATGGTTAGTTTTCGCTTTCTTACCTATTTATTGTTGGATGGAGGCTTGTAAACTAGCCAGGGCTGATTTGTGGGCATGTGGTCTGTGCAGTCTCACAGGGCCCTGGTTAGAACGTTCCCATGCCTGATTCTGTTTTCTACTACCATTATTTTTAAAGTCCTACAATTTTTTGAATAAGAGGTACCACATTTTAAGTATGCATTGAGCCCCATAACTTATGTAGCTAGTCCTATAACTAGTTCTGGGCAATTAGTTGTGAATGGAAGTGATATGTATCACTCCTGGGCTGGTGCATTTATAGTCAGGGCCGAATCCTGCCCAGTTTTCTTCTCCTACAGCAAACGATCCAGGTTTCTCTGTTAACCTGGAGTGAGTTTCATTTTGAGCAGAGGTGCCACGTGAAAATAATGGTCATGTCATATGAATGAGGAGTAAGTTTGCAGTAGATTGCAAATATTGATAATAGGGGTAGGGATAGAATAAGATAGTTACACAGCTAGAAATCCCGCTAGGGGAAGATAGATAGAGAGGGACTTCAGGAGATCACCAATAAGCTAGACACCAACTAGAAAATGCCCAGAACATATGTCAGCTAAGCAACAATCAGATCATTTCAAAACTAAACAGACTTACTTAGGCCACTACCACAGAAAAATGGGTATAAGACCTGCATTCAGCTTTGGGAGGTCTGTAAGATAATGGACCCTGAAAAAACTGTATTCCTGCACATAGCCAAAACAGGAATATAGGTGAAAGGGGAAAGAAACTAGGTGCAAGGGAACATTACACTGGAACCCAAGATGAATTACCATATTTTAGTACCACCCTTCTGCTAATATACATATGATTTAAATAGCACCATGATAGTCCCAGTTAGACCATATAGGGTCAAAGGAGGAACTACTGATGTAAGCCTTAATGTTTACCCAAGAATGAGGAAGGTGGTCTTCTTCCCTCCCCAGTTTTTCTTTGATTATAAAAATGTAGTGCTCTTTGTTCTCAGGGCTGAGCTCCCCTGCCTGCCTGCATGTAATCTCTCACAAGCGTCCTGTGCTAATATACTCACTCTTGACTTATCACTTTGCCTCACGCTGAATTCCTTCTGCTTCAAGACAAGAGAACCTGAGCTTCAGTAAGTCCTGACACTAGGTGAGCAGTTTTATTTTTTATTTTTTCTGGGCCAATTTTATTTATTTATTTATTTATTTATTTGGGGGTATAGTTGTTTTACAATGTTGTGTTAGTTTCTACTGTACAGAAGTCCTGACACTAGGTGAGCAGTTTTAATTAAAAGGAAGTGGGTTCAAGTCCCCTCCTAAGACAGGGATTGTGGGTTCAATTTCCAATCTGCGGTGCAGCTGGGTTCGAGGGCCGTCAAGGAGTATGGTTTCATTGATACAATTCTCAATGTTCCATGTGTGTTTGCCCTTAGGAACGAGCTTTTACAGCTCCTCACTTCAACAGTGGAGTCTACTTTTCCACTCCTTGAATCTTGGCTTTCTTGTAACTTGCTTTGGGAAATAAACTGTGGTGGCAATGATACTGTATGTGATCTGAGCCCAGCCCTTGGGAGGCCTTCCATGCTTTCTCTCTCTCTTTTAAAGCCCTGCCAGCTGCCATGTAAACAAGCAGGGACTAACTTGCTGGAGGATGAGAGACCATCACGAGCAGAGCGGAACCACCCCAGTTGAGACTGCAGGGATGTGTGAGATCCCAGCCATAAGCATAGAGGCTACCAGTAGGTGGCCCCCCAGCTGCCCACAGATGCATGAGTGATCTCCTCTGCGAGTGGTTACCTCTGCAGAAGAACTGCTCAGGTGACCTACTAGCTTTGAGCTATTGACTTTTTGTGTTTTTTATTCGGCAACCGTAGCTGATATAAAGATTTGAAAGATTGTTATCAAAGAATATTGACTGAAAAGCTATTTTTTTGAAGCATGTACCCTATGCTACAGATACTGTTCTAAGTTCTTTATATATTATCACATTTGAGTCTTGTAACAATTACGTTGTTCTATTATTATTCTCATTTTACTGATAGGATAAGTGAAGTAGCAGAAAATGATTCACCCAAGGGTTGCAATACATAGTACAACAGAATGCAAGCCATGCAGTTTCACATTGGGACTGTTTATTTTACTCAAGTTCACAAAAATTGCTAATAGGAGATCTCTTTGTGTGACAAAACATAGATTGCTGGACATCAACATGAAGGTTTCTTATTTGCTAATATTACTGTATGGGGGACTGTACCTTGGCACCACTGCTCTTGGCTTTTGACCTTAGACTGGTTAAAATGTGTTATATTAAAATTCAGAGTGTTTCTCTTAACATTTATCGCTATTGATGCTTTTTACATTAATTAAGTGAAACATAGTTTGATATTTCTAGGAAATATTATGTTCACTTTCCCTATTTGCTATTTGTAAATGAACCACAGAATTCCTAATTGAAAAGAGAAATTCCGTGGCAAAATCTTAAAGGACAACTTCTAAAACTCTGGTTATTCTTTTGTTTCAGAGATGCCCGGAAAAACTGTGGTTATAGATTACAGTGAGAAGATTTAGTACTAGGGTTTTTAATATTCAATCTCACCATATTTTCAGGCTGTAGTTTTACAAAACTAGTAGTTCATGTCAATCTAGATTGCTCTGATAATTGAAAAAGAAAGAAAACTGCAACTCAATTTGTTTCCTCAATGGCTGTGTAAAAGCAGACATTCCATAATGATGTTAACCACAGGAGGTCATGGTGAAAGATAGCCCACTGGTATTTCGATTACCACAGTGAGTTTGTATAGGCATCACTGATGAATGATTATTATTGTACATTCACTCACAACTTCATTAAACTCCATTAGGAAAGTTTATTGTACAGTTGCATCATTATAAGTAACATGAACAGCCACAGCCAGAAAACCCTGAGGAGAAAACATAGTTAAATGGTGGATTGAATAGTTTACTTAAATGGAAGAAATGGTTTAATATTAATTAGAGAAATGAGTATTTTTAATTGTCCAAGCCTGGGCTTTCTGCCACATGCATACGGGTTATGGCTATCTATGCAACAAAATCAGTATGAGGCCAGTTTCCATATACCATCCATTCGAAAGACTGAGGAAAACAAACATACTATTTTCACCAAAGTCATCAAATTGTAGACTGGCATCCTAGCCATCTCCTATGGAAATTATTGATTCCAGTGGTATGACAGCTGTTACCGTTCTTCTTAGTAAGAAACCAGCTGTTACTTTTACTGGAATCAAATTATCTGTCAAACACTGTTGTTGGACACAAAGTTAATACGTGTCTCCCAGTCAAATTTGAAAAGCATCTGACATAGAAGGAATTTACCTCAACATAATAAAGACCATGAATGAAAAGCTGACAGCTAACATCATACTCTGTGGTGAAAAACTGAAAGCTTTTCCTAATCAGAAACAAGGCAAGGATGCTCATTTTCACCACTTCTGTTCAACATAGTACTGAAAGTCCTAGCCAGAGCAATTAGTCAAGAAAAGAAGTAAAAGACATACAAATCAGATAGAAGAAGTCAAATTATCTCTTTGTAGATTACATGATCTCAAAGAAAACTAAGAATTTAACAAAAAATGTTAGAACTAATAAACCAGTTTGGTAAAGTTATAGGATACAAAGTCAACACACAAGAATCAGTTGCATTTCTATACACTAGCAAGGAACTATACAAAAAAGGAAAAATTTTAAAAAGTCCTATTTACAACAGCATCAAAAAGAATACTTAGAAATAATCTTATCCAAGGAGGTGAAACACTTGTACACTCAAACTATAAAACATTCATGAAATAAATTGTTTTTCTTAGATTTTAAAGAAACTTTAAAGAGATTTGAGATGCATTTTATCATATATTCTTAAATAGGTGAGGTAAGAACACTTCTGGAATAAACAAAATCAGGTACCCATTTTATGCCATTTATATCCAATCCATTTGCCTTCCACTTACTGAATATGTGCCATGTGCCAGATTTTGTGCTTGGCACTTTCCAGATTATACTTCATCCTCACATCAGCCTTTAGGTTAAATATTTTCTTCCCTTATCAAACAATTCCAAAATGTGTACTTATAAACAAATTCTCTTATAGGGTATTATTCTAGTCCATCACAGTTATTTGAAAACTATATTTCTATTAATGAAAACTAAATCCAAGGATCAAACTAGTAATGGTGATAATACCTAATTATTTACTGAATGTCTCTATAGTATGTCAGAACATTGATAAAATGGAAAAAAAATCATGATGTAAATAGTAATATAAATGTAATTACAATTTTGGTGCTCCTTATTTTACCAGTCATATGGGAGTGAATATACAAGACAGTATTTGATTTTTATTTCTACCCAAAAGATATTTCTTCCCTTTTTCCTTCCTTATTAACAAAATCAGAATCTGATTTTGTTCAATTATTTACTCTAAAAGGACAATAGCCCTGTTCAAAATTTAGGGGTAGGGGCTTCCCTGGTGGTGCAGTGGTTGAGAATCCGCCTGCTAATGCAGGGGACACGGGTTCGAGCCCTGGTCCAGGAGGATCCCACATGCCGCGGAGCAACTAGGCCCATGAGCCACAACTACTGAGCCTGCGCGTCTGGATCCTGTGCTCCACAACGAGAGAGGCCGCGATAGTGAGAGGCCCATGCACCGTGATGAAGAGTGGCCCCCGCTTGCCACAACTAGAGAAAGCCCTCGCACAGAAACAAAGACCCAACACAGCAAAAATAAATTAATTAATAAACTCCTACCCCCAATATCTAAAAAAAAAAAAAAAAAATGGAAAATAGGGATAGTATTAAAAAAAATTTAGGGGTAAATGTGCTTTAATGAAAACTAATCATGGAAACCCCAAACCTCTCATAGATAATTAATCTAGGATGTGATACAATTCCATTCAATGGGATGTGAAGGAACATCAGCTATGAGGCTTCTTAGAAGGGTTTTTTTGATTTTTAATATGATTAAATTGGAGTAGACAGCATCTTTTTTTTCCCCACTGTACATTATTACATCTTTCTGTGACGAACTGCAGCGCCCATTGTATGATGATAGGATAGCTGGACTGTTGAAATAATCACTTGTAAAGTTATACTACCTCAGGCTTTCTCAGTATACAAAATAAAAATTTTAATTAAACTTACTGATTTTGAATTAAGCTTTTTGTTACCGGCAGCTAAGGTACATCCTATTTATTAATTACAGTATGCAAAGTACCAAGTGCATGGAGACTATAGTGAAAGAAGAAATTGATCTACAGTTTGTTCTATGTGGTCTCTTTGCAATTCTGAAACTAGTAGTACTTAATTTGCTTAATAAATGATTTATCCTCCCATTTATTTCTCAAATTCAAATTACAATCAATGAAGAATATAAGGTATCTCAACTAGATTCAGATTTCCCACAATACATATGATTTATTTACAACGATACCTTGAAAAATCAGGTTATTTCTTTTTGAGTTTTCTCTTGCCATCATCTACAGTTTCATATCTCAGACAATGAAGGTTATAAGAAATGAACAAAAATCTAGAGAATATTTTGAACTTTACTAGACATAGAAATAACTTTTCAGATTTATCTGATCAAGTAATTTCTTTAAAGAATATAGAAGGAAAATCAATTACAAATCTAATGATAAAACAAAAGCATGGAACAAGTCAAAGGAGATGAAATTGATTTGTAAATAATTTAGAAGGTGGCATGAAAGACCAGATGTGGAAACTTGGAAGGCCTTTAATAACCTAACCCATTTTTTAACCTCTCCTCCTTATCCCATGCAATGTCTTACCCTGGTCTCTCCCCAACAGTTTCCTTGAGAAAGACAAAATTTCTTCCCATTTTCTCACTGAAACCAGTGCTTCACTCAGCTGAGATCTTTCTCTTTGGTACAGCACCTTCTTCGTGGAACATTCATTCCCCAGATCTCAATTTGACCGATCCCTACTCCTTTTTCAGGTATCAGTTTAAACTCCTTTCTCCTTGAAGCTTTTCCTGACCCACTATAACCTGTTTAGATACCTTCCTATTTAGGATGCACCTGCTACTTTTCCCATGATGGCACTAATTCTATTATATTGAATTTGACTGTTTAATAGACTATGAGCTCCAGAAGAACAGGGTTGTGTTTGATTTGTTCACCATTTTATAGCCAGCATCTAACACAGCACCTAGTACTTAATGGAGACTTAGTTAATACCTGTAGTTTGAATGAATAAATAATTATTCTGAGTAATGATGTTGGCATTTTAGAGCTTATGGGAGGAGAAGAGATTACACATATTAAGAATGGAATTGCAGGCTTTGAGAGGAAAACAAAACAGACTCAGACTCCCTGGCAGATCACTGCACTGTTTTCCAGATGTGGAATCTTACAGAGCTGTAGGTTTAGTTTTATAAATACCAAAAGCTATTAAGTATATTATTTTTAGCTTTCTTCTATATATGAGATACCATGGTAGATACTGGTTAAATAATGATGAATAAAACCTTGGCTTCTGTGCCTTCAGGGGCCTTTCAATCTATGGAATGAATGTCTGAATAATGTGTTTCTGTGCAGTACTTTAAAAAAGTATTTGCATTTACTCTCATTCCTCAGAGACTCCTCTTCTTCCACCAACCCATTTCTCTTTTATCAACAACTTTTTCCAAGGAGTTTAAATTTAGATCCCTGGGTAGGAGGAACTTGATTATTATGCTCATCTCCACATGGCCTATCTATTAGTTATGGTTTGGCAAATCTACATGTGTTCCATCTTGAACTGTTGACCTTATAGCAGCTTTAAAAAGAGATAATAAAAGTGAGAAATGTATTGGACCCTTAATTAATGGGTGGTTCTAAGAGCAATGTCAAGATGATCAAAGGTTTAAAATAAAAACAGATTGGTTGAAGTGATGAAACAAAAAAGTAATTTACCTTTCTTGGTACAACAAATAGGCTGAATGTTCCTGCAAAACTAACTTTGACCCAAGTACTTTACATGTTTGATTACAGTGGACGTATCAGGCCTATATAATTTATTGGTAAATAAATGTTACGTAAGGTTGACGTGAGTTAGAACTTCATAGACTAATGGCCATTTATACTATGAATACCAATTTTCAGCACAGCGGAGGCAGCACAATAATGAATCATGGCTAACGGGGGAAGAATAAGAAACATTTCTACATTATGAACCACAGTCCACTTCTTGCTAATGAGGCTTAAATCCGGCCTTCATATTCAGTATAGAGACTGAGCTCTTCATGTCCAGAATATTTTTGGGATAACAGATCATTCAACTGGGGAAGACATTAAGCAAAAACCCAAACAAACAAAATATTCATGTTTCAAAAGTTAGAGAACAAATCTAGTTTTTCTGTATTATTGAACTAAAAACCCTTTAAAATAATATAACTAGATTATAAAGGCCATTTGTAATAACAGAAATATATGTCACTCATTATTTTACTAGTATTAACCAAATTGCTGTTATTAATAACTATACTTGTTTCTATTTCAAGGCTTTTACATTTTAAAAAAAGTGATTCCTTTTTCTTGAAAATCTTCATTGTTATCTATATGTGTATCTTTATCTATAGTTTATTCATACATGCACAAAGTTTGTTTTTTCCCATGGGTTAGGATTTTATTATCCTAACTCTTGGAATGTCTAGTAATTTTAGATCAAATACCATTTTCTGTTAATCTTTTTAGAGATTCCAGATGATATTTCCAAGAGAAAAAATAGACAACTGAAAAAGACTCCTAGGTGATTTAGATATTAGTGTTTACAGGTTAGGGCTTTAACTGAAATTGCCATGTTTACAAAAAGGAAAAAAAAACTCTGGAGAAAAAAGTTCAAATGATTGGGAAACATTAGATTGTAACATGGAGTTCCAAGAGTTCTTGGAAGAACCTAGTTATGTCCTTTGGAGTTTACTGTTGTACTTCAGTACAGACTGAGTGAACAAAGACATTGGTGGTTTTCTTTTGCTCGGTGAATTATGAATGCAGAAGGATGGGTGGCAAAGTCTGCTACTGTAGGCATATCGCACAGTGCCACAATGGGGCATCGTGTATTCCCCTATCAGGTGTGGTAAGAATAGGTGGCTTGCCAAATGTATGTCATCGTGGCTAGATGGACTCAAGCTGTCTTTAAGCAACCTGTCCCTGTTGAGGAGTGTTTTTTTGGTATGAAAGTTCAGGAGCAGTAACTACTGCACATAAAAGAAAGAAAGTGTAGCCTGTATGTATATAGCTCATATCAGGAAAATATAAAATGCTGAGTTTCTCACAGGGCCCCCAAATATTCTGATGATATCAGTTTGCATTATGTTGAAGATTGCTGTGCCTTTCATTGTTTTACTTTTTCTTATTTTTTCATTTTTTTCTTATTTTATTTTTTATTTCATTTTATGTTACTTTATTTAATTTTAATTTAATTTGATTTTCACGGGGAGAAACATTTCTTGTTAGTAGTTATCTTGAGCAAAGCTATGAAAATTATGAAGTAAAGAAAATTCCATAGGAGCCATGGACTATTTACATATAAGGATTTATATGTTACATTTTCATTATTTACTTTAAAAGCTTTATTTTAGAGGAGATCTTTCTAATACTATTGGGAAGTGAATAACTTGTCATAAGTAGAAAATAATAAAAAATTATTAACTATTTATAACTATTTATATTTTTTAAAGTTCTCTTTGTATCATCACAAAATCTCATTACAAACAGTGATATGTATAGCCCGTTTGGGAAAAGATGCGTATATTTGAACTAGCACTGACTCTGATGTTAGGAAGACCAAGACTATATCTAACTTTCTATCACTTTTAATTCAAATAGTGACAATTTATTCTTGATAGTTGTCTAACATATCTGGCACTGGTTTCCTCATATGTAATATGCAAATAAGGGTATCTCAGGATTAAATTTAGCAGAATGTCTTTAAACAAGAAAATAGAATAGTGCCTGGTCATAGTCCCTAAGCAGTGCATAGGAATTCTTATTATGATCGTCATTTCTTTTACCTGAACTGTTTGTTCTACTTTCTATATTTCCATCTGCTAAAATCCTACACAAGACCAAACTTAAGTATTACTTCTCCTATTTTCCCAGTTGTAAGTAATAATTTCAAATAATATCTTCAAATAATTTAAAATTATATATGGAAAAGTAATACTTGGAAAAAAGTCAACACCTTTTTAGGCCTTTAGTTCAAGATACAGATTCAAACATTAAGAGAAAAATAAGTGGATAACTGGTAGGATTATGGGCATGTCTTGGAGATGTTGAAGATTTCGTTTCAGACCACCACAATAACGCAATTATCACAATAAAGCGAGTCACATAAATTTTTTGGTTTCCCAGTGCATATAAAAGTTATATTTACAGTATACTCTAGTCTATAAAGTATGCAATAGCATTGTATCTAAAAGAACAATGTATATACCTTAATTAGAAAATACTTTATTGCTAAAAATGCTAAGCATTTTCTGAGACTTCAGCAAGTCATAATCTCTTTGCTGGGGGAGGGTCTTGCCCGGATGTTGAAGGCTGCAACCAATCGGGGTGCTGGTTGCTGAAGGCTGGGTGGCTGTGGCAGTTTCTTAAAATAACAATGAAGTTTGCCCCATCAACTGACTCTTCCTTTCATGAACAATTTCTCTGTAGCATGCAGCGCTGTCTGACAGCATTTTACCCACAGTAGAACTCGTTTCAAAATTGAGGTCAATCCTCTCAAACTCTTTCACTGCTTTATCAACTAAGTTATATCTTAAATCGTTTATTGTCATTTCAACAATCCTCACAGTCTCTTCACCAGGAGTAGGTTCCATCTCAAGAAACTGCTTTCTCTGCTCATCCATTGGAAGCAACTCCTTATCTGTCTAAGTTTCATCATGAAGCTGCAGCAATTCAGTCACATCTTCAGGCTCTACTTCTAATTCTAGTTCTATTGCTATTTCCACCACATCTTCAGTCTTCGGTACTGAAGCCTTGAACCCCTCAAAGTCATTCATGGGGGTTGGAATGGACTTCCTCCAAACTGCTGTTAATGTTAATATTTTGGCCGCTTCCCATAAATCATGAATGCTCTTAATGGCACCTAGAATGGTGAATCCTTTCCAGAAGGTTTTCTACTGAACTTGCCTGGATCCACCAGAGGAATCACATTCTATTGCAGCTATAGCCTTAAAATATATTTCTTAAATCACAGGACTTGAAATTACTCCTTGATTTATGGGCTGCAGAACGAAAGTTCTGTTAGCAGGCATGAAAATGACATTAATTTCATTGTATATCTCTACCAGAATTCTTGGGGGATCAGGTGCATTGTCAGTGAGTGGTAATATTTTTAAAGAAAAAAAATTTTTTTTCTGAGCAGTAGGTCTCAACAGTGGGCTCAAAATATTGAGTAAACCATGCTGTCATTCAGGCTTTGTTGTTCCATTTATAGAACACAGGCAGAGTAGATTTAGCATAATTCTTAAGAGCTCAAGGATTTTTTGGAATGGTAAATGGTAAATGAGCATGGGCTTCAACTTCAAGTCATCAGTTGCATTAGCCCCTATCAAGAGAGTTAGCCTGTCCTTTGAAGCCTTGAAGCCAGGCATTGACTTCTCCCCAGCTATGAAAGTCCTAGACAGCATCTTCTTCCAATAGAAGGCTGTTTCACCTACACTGAAAATCTGTTTTTTGGCATAGCCACCTTCCTTATTTTAGCTAGACCTTCTGGATAACTTGCTGCAGCTTCTACACAAGTCCTTACTGCTTAATTTGCACTCTTAAGTTATGAAGATGGTTTCTTTCCTTAAACCTCACAAACCAATCTCTGCTAGCATCAAACTTTTCTTCTGCAGTTTCCTCACCTCTCTCTGCCTTCACAGAGTTGAACAGAGTTAGGGTCTTGATCTGGATTTCAGCTTAAGGGAATATTGTGGCTAATTTGATCTTCTGTCCAGATCACTAAAACTTTCTCCTATCACTTATAATAAGGCTGTTTTGCTTTCTTATCATGCCTGTGTTCACCAAAGTAGCACTTTTAATTTCCTTCAAGAAGGTTTCCTTTGCATTCATAATTTGGCTGTTTGGCTCAAGAGGCCTAGCTTTTGGCCTATCTTGGCTTTCGACATACCTTCCTCACTCAGCTTAATCATGTCTAGCTTTTGTTTTAGACTAAGAGATGTGCAACTACTGCTTTCACTTGAATACTTAAAGACCACTGTAGGGTTATTAATTAGCCTAATTTGAATATTGTTATGTTTCAGGGAATAGGGAGGCCTGAGGAGAGGGAGAGAGACAGGGGAACAGCCGGTCAGTGAAGCAGTCAGAGCACAACATTTATAGATTAAGTTCACCATCTTATATGGGCGTGCTTCATGGCACTCCAAAACAATTACAATAGTAACATCAAAGATCACTGATCACCATAAAAAACATAATAATAATGAATATTTTTGAAATATTGTGACAATTACCAAACTGTGACACAGAGACAGGGAGTGAGCAAATGCTGTTGAAAAAAATGGCATCTATAGATTTGCTTGTCGTAGGGTTATCATAAACCTTCAATCTGTAAAACAATGCAATCTCTGTGAAGTGCAATAAAGTGAAGCCCAATAAAACAGGCATGCCTGCGCCTGTACTCCATTACGTGCCTTTCATAGCATTATTTTTATGAAATCGATATTTTAATATTAGAAATGATGGGGTTCTACTTTACATTTCATGAAAATGTTAGAGAAATAATACCCACACTCTTATATACAACACACAATTTCTGAAAATAATCCACTGCTCAGTACTCTCACTACTTTTAAAGAGAAAGGAGAAGGGGCAGTATGCCGTTTTGTATAACTAGAGAGTTTAATAATAAAAACTCTCATATAAAGAACAAAATTAGCTGAACTTGCAAAAGGAGTGTAGAACACATTAAAATTCGTTAGAGTAAGTGCTTCTGCCTTTTAATGAGCTGAAGCATATTCTCTGTACAATTGGATACATTCCTATCAGGACAGGAAAGGGCTATTAAAGCTGAAGAGGCCAGAAAATAGCAAAATCGTGAATAATATTAAATCCTTAACAATATGCATATAGTGATTCTTCCTGGCATCATTAGTGGATTTTAATGAAATATATGTAATTAACATATCTGTAATTATTATTCTTATTTTTAAGGGAGAGTGCACTTATTTAATATGAATTTAGTTGTACATCAAAAATTTGGATATTAAAAATATAATAATCGTTTTTATTCCCACAATGAGATTAAATCAAACTAAATAATGTAAGAGCACTGAAAAATTATAAAGCAATAAATGCACAAGAAAAAATATGTCAAACATGATTTTGAAGGGTCAGGTAAGTTTTCTAGAAAGTCTCCTTTCTCAGTGGTAACATTTTCTTTCCTATAACTTTTAATTTAGTCTTCTTTAAGGTTATAAAGGAAAAGTTATACAGTATATGTAAATCCATAAGCAGTTACAATCACTTTATAAAGTCAAATCTTAGCAGATGGCAGCACTCGATGATTGAACAGTTTCCTGTAGTACTGTGTGTCTCAACTAAAAGAGTTCTGGAATTCATAAATATGGAATGTGTGAAATGTGAAATAAAATGGAATCTCTTATGTCAAAGGGCTTTAAAATGGAGCCAGGAGGCCATTAAGGAGGTGGTGGACCTCAGGCACATCCTCACCAGGCAGAACCAAGAACTTTTCAACTGGGCCAAACCACAAATAGTCCAATGACTCTGCAAGAACACCTGCAACTTGTCACAGTAACAACTTTTACCTCCCTCTAGGGAAAGCCTTAGCACTCAATCAAGTTTAGCCAAGACTAGCTTCTGCCTCTAACTATAATTAAAATCCTTCATAATGTAAACCTCTCATCTTTACCTTTAAAAGCCCTTTTCACTCCCTAGTGGGGACACTGTTTGAGTTGTTACCCAAGGATTCTATTCGGTCCTGAATTGCAATTCTTTGATTCTGAATAAACACTTTTTGCTTCACTATTGCCTCCTAAGTTTATTTAGGTTGACAAATGCATTAATAGTAATGGAGGGTGATGCAATGTCTTATCTTTTGAAATTGGCAATCTTAGCAGTGGTGAAATGATGATTTTTATTTTTTAATTTTTTTTCATGGAAATAGCTCAGCTGACTAAAAGTCATTGTTTATATTCTATTACTTATAAAAAGGTCAGAAGTCAAATTAACTTTTAATTTAGCAAGTTACATTCTAAATACTAGATTGTTCTTTAGAAGTGATCTGATAAAGTTTTTGAGGACAAGCTTCTAATTCCCAATAATGTGTTGTTATGTTGAGAAGGCATTTGACAGAATTTGAGAAGGTGACAAAAATCTCTGAATAATATAGATCCTAGGTCACCAAGAATTAGAACTGTAGGGGAATCTCTTAAAATGAAGAGGCAGCTGCATCCAGTGATTACAGATCAGCTTCTTTAAGGTTTTCTCTCTAATTGCTGCTATCATTGCTATAACCTCTGGAGCTGCATCTTCCCTTTTAACACTCTGGACTAAAAAATAGACATTTCCTTTGGTAAACCCATGTAGAACTAGAGATAGGTTAAGACTTAAAGAGCCAGGGAGTAAGAGAAGGAACATGAGTTAAAGTACAAAGAATCTGAACAGTCTGGATTAGAAGGGGTATTTTAGAGTTTTTCAGAATTTGAGAGAGTGCAATGAACTGAATGTTTGTGTTCCCCTAAATTACACATGGTGAAACCCTATTTCTAGTGATGGTATTTGGAAGTAGGGTCTCTGAGAGGTAATTAGGTCATGAAGGTGGAGCCCTTATGAATGGGATTAGTACCCTTATAGGAAGAGGCCGGAGAGCTAAGAGAGCTAGCTAGCTCTCTTTCTGCCCTGTGCAGATACAATGGGAAGTCGGTTGTCTTTAAACCAGGAAGCTGGCCCTCACCGGACACTAGCTCTGCCAGAACCTTGATCTTGGACTTGCCAGCCTCCAGAACTGTGAGAAATAAATGTTTGTTTTTAAGCCCCCAGCCTACTGAAATTTGTTATAGCAGCACAGAAAAGTCTAAACTAAGACAGAACTAACATAGACAAAACTAAGACAGAAAAGTCTAAAACACTACTAATATTTTAGGTTTCAATATGTTAATAATGAAGAAATCCAAACAGAATTATGAAAATGTGGTGTTCTTTGAATGTGAAAGAATTTATACTTTTAACATAGTAATATGACTACTGCATATATAGCATCTTTTGGCTGTGTAATTAATAACCTAAATTTTAATTTTCTTGGAAATATGAGGCTTGGGGACAAATGACCTTTTTCTTGTATAGGTCCTGGATTACTTCACAGAATTTCTTTCTCATTGTGATCAAACCTTAAATATAGAAAAATATTCCACTGGGTCCCTTAAATGCCTGCTACCATGAGGCAAATGCTCTGTTTCACAGTCATCACATATGAACACTTCCTACTGTAGACAGACTTTAAATTTTCTACTAAGACAGAGGCTCATTCCCCTTTTCTTCTTCCCTGTTACCTATATTTGGTTTTCTGGCAGAGGAAATTTCAAGAGGAAAACCATGCCCTAATATCATGTACTAACCACATGTATTTAAAGAGAGACACGCATAGTAATAGTGAGGTCATTCCCTTATAAGAAGGACAGCAAATGAGAACTCCTTGGTTTTGTAAAGATAAAAATTGTTAAGTGATAATACTTTGAAGATCTGCACTCTTGGAAGTTAAAGTAATTTTTCTCATTTTGTGTGGAAAACTCCCTAATAGTCTTATAAATAGATATACAATTACTGTATTAGTGCTCACATTAATACCTATACCAGGCTACAATGACTTTGGGGCAAATTTCTTCCCACAGGTTCTGCTACCTAAGCTGCCATATTCACTATTTATTATTTACCATCAGGGATTAAACGAGACATGTGGGGATGTTAATATATGATTGGCTAGTAACTTACGACCTGTGTATATAATCTTTTGCACAAAGATGTATTGGGCCCTTCAGATTACTTCCTTGAGTATTTGGAATTGGGCAACGTTCAATGACAGAGGCAGCTGGTACTGGGTCCAGATGCTGATCTAATTGAGAGATTACTGATTTAGAAATAGGACTGAAATGAGTCATGAGCACTCACACAGGATGAGGGAGCAGGACCTATTAGTAAGTAGAGGAATCTGGCTGATAGAAGAAGGAGAACCAACCAGAAGAGCCACAGACACCATCCAGGCCCCAAAAGAGAGAGTCAGCACAGTTTTTGACAGTTTTCTATGTCCAATTACATGTATTTTATCAGTGAATCACTGCTTTTCTCTTGAGGTGACTTGAATCTGGGTCAGTCCTAGCTTTTACATAAATTTGACTATATCGTTGTCAGTTCTTAGCTTTTACTGTATGTGTGACTAAAACAACGTTTTGAGAATGATCTGCAGGGACAAATCAAATGAGTATTCTTTCTTCTCCACCTTGTTTTAGGGCCAGTATTCCTTTGAGGATATATTTAGAAACAGCCAATTTTTTAATATTTGATATCAAAGTCATTGATAATGTAGCAACTTTAACTTCAGTGAAGAGACTAAAAAATTCAGCAGCTTTGACAAGGAGATTTAAGGGTCAGTGGGTACCCAACAGATTATTTTATAAAGAAGAAATGAGGAATGATTGATGCAATCAGCAAAGGAACAGCCTGCCAGAAGCTGTCCCATTCAGGCAGCTCTGGACCCAGACATGAGCAGCTTGGGTGGAACCATGCAAGGAACCCAGTGCAAATACAGATTCTAGCTTACATTCGTCAGTAATTTACTAAGTACCTTCTGGGTTCCAAGCACCATGTTAGGTGTTAAGCAATCATGGCAGGAAACAATCAAACACAGAAAACAAGGCTACCCTACAAAGAATCACAGCTTTCTCTGTTTAGGAATTTGTTTTTTGCAGAAAATCCATTAGAGTACCTAAAATAATCACTAAGCTTCTTTTGGTTGATAAAGCTTGTATTAAAATATAATGTTTTCCATGGCAAAGCTAATATATGAAACCACTAATAGTCAATAATTTGTTAGCAAGAATTATTAATTAATTAGGTAAGTGGATTATGAACAAAGAAGATAGTGCTACTGGTAAAAGTTTAGTCATCAGAAACAGCACTGGGGATATATTTACGGCAGAGACCTCACTGAGGTTCTACAGATCAAAAACTATAGAGAACTCTTTTTTCTTTCCTTTTAAGAATAAAATAGATTTGGAGTAGACAACAAAAAAGTTAAAGTGTAGCACCTCTATGGAGAGTTCCAGAAAGTGAAGAAATGACATGAGGGTAACGCACCATTGGGCAAGGGAAGGGTTGAAATGAAGTAGGAATTTAGAGAAATAAATCCTGAAAATGAATAACGCTTAGCAAAACAGAGGCAGTGAGAAGTCAGAAGAGGAATGCTGGAAATTTGGAAGATGCTCTGGCCTCATTTGATGAGACTAAGATTCCACAGCCTGTTGTGTTGACCACGCTTCTCTAAATTCTCTCTCTTCATGAAAACATTTTAAAAACTACATGTTGACCCTGGGGACCACTGGGGCAAAGCACCTTCCCACAAAGAGAATTAAAAACCATGGAAGTACAGTTTTCCAATGTTTTTTCCCTGTGATAGGTCTAGAGTGAACCAGTAGTTCTGAATGTGAGAAATTTAAATTCAAGAATAATATTACAATATTAGCAACTGTCCTACAGTGAAATGATACCAAGGATGGAAACTAGCATTTATTGTAACAACAACATTTGAGCTGCTTTTGGAAGAAATCAGGCTTTACATATGATTTAATTCTCCGATTAGCATTTTAGGGACTAATTGACCTCGAAATTACTTTGCTTTCAGAAAGACACCTTGTTGAACTCTTACCTCATCTGATAAAACAAACATTAACTTAAGGAGAGTGAAAAGAATGGTGCCATTTTATGAATATGAAAAGCAATATAAATGCTGAATGACAATAATGCCATCTCTGCATAACATCTGCTGAACTTTTGTTTGGAAAAGTTCCGCCTGGGTATTAGGTAACTGTTCCTTCTCTTCTGCATTAAATAAGTGAAATGAAAGTATATCAAGAAGCGGAAAACGGATAAACACAGGAAAAGTTTGTTCAGTTTGAATGTTTAATATACTGGAATTAATTGCTAAAAGTGTTTTCAGCTGTAAAACAACGAACAACATGCCAGTACCAAGCCAAATAAATATGCCGGAAAGAAGAGAGTAAATCTGGAAAAAATCATGACACAAAAGAAGGATGTCTAAATAAACAGCTATGGAGCTCTGGGTTCAAGAAGGCGACCTAGTTACATCCTGAATTCATCTCCCCGCGCACCCCACCCGCCACCGTGGACATGCTGAGTCTGCAGCTCCTGAGCGAAAATTTTTCTCTTTTAAAAACCTAAAGGCGGGCTGAATGACAACTCCACATCAGATAAACTAAAGAAAAGCCACATCAAAGCAGGGCAGAAGAGGCTGAAACACAATCTCGACATAAACCCCCTCCCCCTACCACCCCGTGCCGCGACCCACAGCAAAGAGAAAATTCAAAACCAGGACCTTCTCCCTGAGGAGCTAAGGTTTCGAAACCCACGCGGGGCACCTCAACTTTTTAAGATGTACGCGAGAAACAAGCTCCCAAAACATTTAACTTTAAAAACCAACAATGCTCCCATCTCCAGACCCAAAAAACTGTACATAACGATCTGAGAAACAAATAGCTCGCGCTACTCACCTACCCCGAGGCCCAGCAGAGGCAGCAATGGCGTCTAGACATCAAGTGAAGGAGGCTCACCTGCTTATATGATAGGCAACCGCCTGAGGGGCAGGCGCCTAATTAGCACATTCATCTAGGAGTTCTGCCTGTATATTAGATTACTGTTTCTTCTCTTCTGCATTAAAAAAAAATGAAAGTATATATTTTAAAAATAGGCATTTATGTTTTTTGGATCTGTGAGTCTACCAGAATCACCAAGGCGATCCCTGAATTCTGCTAAAGGTCAAAATAAAGTGCCTGCCAAATCAGGATTGTTCCCAACACCTGGGAAAGGAGAGTGGCCATCCATTTAAGGCTTTAATATTGGAAACTAGAGGACTGTGGAAGGCAAAAAGTAAAAGCTGAAACTTTAAATTCAGTAGGAGCACATTAGATACACGAGGGGAAGAAGATGAGTTCTTTCCTCATCAAGGAAACGGACTCAAATTAACTTAAGCAGGAAAAGGGGATGTATTTGGCTCAGTAACTGGAAACCTCAAAGGAGTAAATGGGCTTCGGACATGGCTGGATCTCAGCATTAAAGCTACATGATCAGGAATCTGCCTCTTTCGCCATCTCTTAACTCTGCTTTCATCCATGTTGGCTACATTCGCAACAGGACTAAAAACAGCCACCACCAGGTGGACTGAATTATCTTTCAAGCTAGAAAATTTAGTGAAAGAGAATATCTCTTCCAAAAGTTTCAGCAAACGTTCAAGCAGGGCTGATTTGCCTGGCTTGTGTCCTGTGCCCACCCCTAAACCAATCACAGTCTAGAGAATGAAGAATCTGATTGGTGGATCTGGGAAATGTTTCCACCTGTATGGGCAAAAGGTGCAGGGGTGTGCAGACATACCCAAACACAAAGAGAGGGTTCCTCAGAAGAAAGAGGACAAAGGAACGGGAGCAAGAATATATGATGGGGAGACAGGGAATACAGGCATCACAGCTCACTACAGCCTTGTTACTAAGTGTGGTGTGCTGAGCAGCAGCATGGACATCACCTGGGATCTCCGGTACAAAGGCAGAATCGCCAGGCCTATCCTAGACCTACTAAATTAGAATTGGCAACCAAAAAAAGATCCCCAGGTTATCTGTATGCACGCTGAATTTTTTAAAGCACTGACTGACACTTCCACAGAGGATTACATCCATAACTAATCTCTCCATCCATACCTTCTGCCAGTTCATATTATTAATCTTTTTCTTACATCCCCAGGTTTTTAGGCTCGTCTTAGTGGCAGAGAGGTGGCAGAATGTCTGATACTTTCCTCCGAAGGCTCCCATACATCACAATAGCAGAAATAATCCTGATGCAAAGTGAAAGTAAGTGGCACGTTAAGGTTTGCTTGCAGGATTATAATGCCCATCAGTTCCCTTCTCTAGATAAATTTTAATTTAATTCTGTATTCCACTTTATCCTTTAACGGCTTTTCTTTTGCTTTTTGTTAGATTATCTTATAGTTTATGTAGATATAAATCTAGAAGGATCAGTGGATATTATTTTAGTCACAATCCTTGCTCAGACCTTGTGCAAGTCACTTGATTGGCAATTGTTTACTCTGCTATTGTCTGGATCATCCCATCATCCCAAATACTCAGACAACGGATGTCAAAACCATTCACTGTTCTTTTTTTTGTTTTCCTTGTGGCTTTGTTGCTATGCTGCTGTGCTTGCTCTGTGTTAATGTGACATTACTGTCAGAAAGTTTTCATTTTGGTCATCACTAGCAGTTGCACTGCATTTTTCCATGGCAGCTCGTAAAATGCCCTGTTACTCCGTTGGAATCACAGGGCTGAAGTTACTATGGCTTTTCTTATGGTCCAATTTACCAAGATACATCAATAGTTTTGCAGAACCAATTCAATGTGGCTAAAATCGCCTTAAACATGACATTCGTTTTTCCCTTAACTTTAAATAAATAGTAAATGGATAAAGAGTAAATTGGTTTATTTCGAAGGCTTTACTTCTCCTATTAGCAACCAATGTCTTTGCTTCCTGACTCCTGTTTTCCTGAAGACATTTTGCTAAAATATGCCATTCTTGGAAACCAAAACCAGCCTATTCCCCCCAAAAGAATGCTTACCTCTTTTTATTTGCTAGTAAAAGGAGGGAAATAAACATTTAGCTTCAAAAAGTTTAACTTGGAAATTAACATTTATTTGTAATTAGTTACCTCTACTTTTCTAAGATTCAGATCACTTCAAGAGCAACCACAAATAAATTACTTGGAAATAATCATTCTTTTTGGAGTATGCTGAAATGGGGCACAATGTGAAGACTGGGCAGACCTATGCACAAATGATTGTTTCATCTCTGCTGGGAAGTCATTTTATCCTTTAAGGTGGGGAGAAATGCCAGGTGTAGTAGACAAACACCGAACATATTTTTCTCAGTAAAATATGAAATTGCTTATCAGGTTTTGGAATGCTAAAGAGCCATCATTTTAATTTTATTTTTAAAAATGTAAACAGTACTATATGTGAGTACATATCTTAATCTGAATCATTCTTTAATCTGGGTTCACGAGAAGCAACCAGAAAGAGATTCTCAAATACTTGGTATAAACTAGGCAGGTGAAGTGAGAAAAAAGTGGCTGAGATAATAGTTGTCTTAAATATTAAGTAATGTATGAGAATTCTTTTCAATATCTACCCGTATTATTAGTGTTAAATAAACAAGACTGGAAGGGTATGATGTGATTTTTCAGTCTATCCATTGTTGAATTCTCTCTCATGGCTCATGGAAGTTCCCTAAAAGGAAAAATGTGATTGCTCTTAAATTGCTCAGGCTTTTTTTTTTTTTCACTAATTCAATCATCTTTGATATTTTGTTTACTGTTGGTCATATAAAAATCAATTTTTTTTTTACTTTTTCAACATAAAAGTATCCATTAAAATAGGAGGACAGAACATATTTTAAATAACTTTGTTAGATTGAGTCATAAAATTTAAATATTTAGATATGTATTATGTTGGGTCTTATTTGTATTTTGTCCCTGAACCCCTTGTATCTTAGGGAAATCCAATTTGAAGGTTATTAAATTGCTTAGGCTTTTAGGATTTACTGAGCTTTATGGAATTTTATTAGGAATTTCTGATCTCCCATAAGTAGTCCTAGGGCAATGAATTTTTGTCAGGACAGGTCTTCTTTGCCATATATCCTCTAGGGCACACTGCCCTATATGGTAGCTACCAGCCACAAGAGACCATTAAGCACTTGAAATGTAGCTAGTTAAAATTGAAATGTGTTGTGAATGTAAAATACACACTGGATTTTGAAGACTTAATTTGAAAAAATAAAGTGAAATACCTTATTAAGTTTTATATTGATTATACATCGAAATGATAATATTTTGGATATACTAGGTAAATATATATTATTAAACATAATTTCAACTGTTTCTTTTTACAGTTAATATGTGGTTACTAAAGAATTTAAAATTATATATGTGGTCCTCATTTGTGGCTCACATTATATTTCTATTGCAGTGCTGATCTAGATTCTTTATTGTTTCTGAAAAGGATTTAACTTGTGCTTAAATTATTAAGCACAATTGCTTAATAATACTTAAATTCTTAGTTGATTAATTAGATATTTTTATCTTTAATATTTCTCATGGCAATTGAGACAGAAGGACATATGCATCTCTAATGTAGCTTGAAATTAGGAGAATACATAATGCAATGTGTTTGTGCAGTGCTTTTCATTCACTGTTCAAGCAATAAAATAAATTAAATATAGAGACTAACAAATGACTTAATGTTTAAAAGAGAAAGAGAGAGAAAACTGTATCCCTGAGTACTCTTTGGAAATACCAATGACCTTGGCATTTGGTTACCACATCTATGGCTTAGCCAGAGGTAAATTTTTTTCCATATTAGAAGGAGAAGCTGTTATTCTCTCAAAAAGAAGATTAAAAAGAAATGAGTGGCATTTATATTATTAAACACCAATTTTTGTTAGTAGTTGAATCCAATAGCCAGTTTATAAAAATTGAGTACTGTAATAAGAAAATACCTGGTATAAGTGAAGAAACCAATGGAACAGTTGGTTTCCTAGGAAGCAATTTGCAGAGGTATACTGTAATGTGAAGAGTTGATGTTGAATCTTACATTGTTAAGTGGCTTTGCTCAGGAATTTTATCGACACAATTATGATGCATTTTTCCAATAGAAAACTAATTTTCATTTAAGCAGTGAAATCAAGCTCCAGCTTGATCGTTACAGTGACAAGGATTATGCTGTCAAATCAGATGGGTCCCCATGAAGGCAATGTTTTTGTTTAGACAAATACTGAAAATTATTTGAGTGCAAAAGATCAGCACAATAAGCTTCCAACTTCACTGAATAAATTTTAAAGAGAACTTGTGTCTTCTTTCTTAAATGAGAGTTTAAAAAGACTAGAAAATGCCATGAACAGAATTTTATTTTTCATTATGAATTTAAAAATTTGATTTTGATTTTGTATTGATTACCTGTATTGATAGTGTTCTTTACTAATGTTAATGCTTCCAGTATTTCCAAGTTGTACACTTCCAATATTGCGGGACCTTATCCCCAGAGCCTTTAATTTGGTGAAATTCTTTTGTTGTTTGTTAAAGTACATTGTAAAACCAGGAATGTGTGAAGTGATGATGCTTGTGGCTAGGTAGCCCTCTTTCCATAATGAGAGGAGGAAGACTTCATCACCAGTGAGAAGAGCAAAGAAGAAACAAAGAAGCCTTGCAGACATCACTGAGTTCCTGAAAATACCTTGGGACTTCCCATCTCTCAGTGACGTCTTAAGTAAACAACTAATAAACAACTAAAGCACTATGCTTTAATCACTGCCCAAAGCATTCTTCTGATGATGTAATTCCCAACCTGGGGATCTAAGGTGCTTGCTCACACCCATTAAGCACTTTCAGAGTCTCAGAGGTCCTGGCATGTGGACAAGGTACATTACCAGGTTAGTAGGGTGGCCTTGACTTTGGCCACAGCTGGCCTGATAAAGCAGCTTTGGTCTGGTAAAGCTACCTTGGCTGGCATACCTGTGTCCTCAGCACTGGCTTTCAGTGTACTGACTCAAACGTGCCTATGGAAAGGATGAATGAATAGGATCAGATGGGTGGACGGTGTAGTGCCTTTGATGATGGTTCTTCGTAATCCACTCGCACCTTCCCACTCCCCTTTATCCTCCTCAGCTGCTCAAAGTGCTCTGTTGAAAAATAGTGGCGGCTGGGGAGTTTGTAAGAAATTGATGCTTTCACAATTTCATTGTTGACTGCTTAGAAAAACATCTGTTTTTCTTTTTTGCAGGAGTTTTACTTACAATCTCCTAATTCCAGGAGCTAGGGGAAAGTAGTTATAATTTTATAATCCACAATATCATAATATCATGGCACTAAAGAAGGAAGCTCTGTGGGCAGAAGTAATTGTTGACGGATTATGGGGAAAATTTGGAGTAAGGGTCAGGAGACTTTAGTTCTTGTCCAGCCCCACTACTGACTGGCATGATGACCTTGGGATCTCAGTGTATTCATCTGTAAAATGAGGAATTTAGATGACTAGGTTTCTTTCACTAAAACACTGTATAACCCTCCTACAGTCCTCACTGCTTTGTTGCTTTACTGGAGGCTTCAAACCTAAGCTGTACACTGTGTTACAGCTCTAATGTATATTGTGCTATTTCATTTTTTAAAAAACAAGGAAGAATGTATGTGTAGCTTTTGGTAGCCACTGGGCTTTATATCAAGTAACTCTTGATAGTTTTATACCTAAAGGGCAAAATACATCAAAGGGATGATCCACTCTGTAACTCCTGATATATTTTACCTTGTCATACAGATGCATTTTCAGCTACATATGCCAATACTAAGGTTATACTCAAGGTCTTAAGGTATATTTGGACTTCTCAAATGAAATTGAGTTTTCTGTGTCTCCTAATATTTTGTATGTGGAAAAAAATTTCTATTTTAGCATTGGATGGGAGTAGTTAAGTTTTGTTGCCCGTGATGGCAGGACAGAGATAAGTGCTTAAAGGTATGTAGATTATCTACCTATCTATCTATCTATCATCTGTCTATCTATCTACATCCTAAATATTCTAAATGAAAGGCTTCCATGAAGTTGGTGCTGATTTCCCTATGAGCCTATTGAGTACTACAGACTCTCACCAAGAGTAAAAGTAGAAAAAGAAGGCCTATTATCATCCACACTATGCCCTTTCACCAAAAAGAAATGCTGTACCTTTTGAGAATCCAGCTAGTCACAGGGATTTTTCTGACTCATTCAAAAGAATAACTCAGGTGCTTTCCAAAGAAGGATTTATTTTTTTCTGAGTAGCAAAACAAATTTCTTCCTATGCCAATGATTCACATGAGGAGCTGGCCTCAAAGCCAGAGATTAAAATGAAGCTGTCCTATTTCTCCTCCACTTCTCTCTTTGGAGCATACTTTGCTTTTGGAGTACACAGATACATTTTCAATCAAAAGTAAGCTCTTTTCTTTTTTTTTAAACCATGTACAAAAAACTGTTACTGCTGGACACCTGAAAATATATTTTCTCCTTATCCTAACTGAAAAGGTACAGTTATCATCATTTCTATTAGTACTGCACCTGTAGAAAGGCAGAATCCACCCAGTCTAAATTCCTTGCTGCAAAGTCTCTGCCTCGGCATATTTGGGTGCCTTGGCTCTTTTTTCCTGTTGTTGTCAGATTGACGGATTCTGTATTTCCTAATATTGATACCACCATCACTGACAAAAATAAATGGGATTTTCAACTACAAGTGAGTGAGATTCTTGGGTTTGTTTAGAACTCTACACTGGAATGGGAGCAGCCAAAGAAGTAATGCCTGGGCAACTGTCCTCAGAGCCAAAGTCCTGGGGCTGGATTACGAATAGCTGCTCAAGCCTTATTTGCTATGGGATGTTCCTAACTTCCCTCCAGTCAGAGGATTACTCCAAGAAGATGGTCTATGTGCTCAATTCTCCATTTCCCCTATATATATGAGTTTGAAAATTCAAAGGAATAAGGCTGATAGGTACTAAGAAATTTTGTAAGGGAAATCTGTCTCAATGAGAGCTTAGTGTAGAATGGAACATAAGGTATGGCTCTATCTTATGATAATTCTTTCATAGATGAATCCCCAAAAGAGACACCACCTCCTTGAAATCACATAGCTAACAACTCAGACTCACCCCCAGGTATGTCTTACTTTACAGCCTGGGTTTTCCACCCCACCAACGCTTTGCCATCTTTACTTTTAGATATTCACACAACTCCAGAGAACTCAGAGGTCTTGATAGGGTAGAAGTTCAAAATTACTCTATGCTTTTATCTAATTTATATATTCAATTTTCAGATAGGATATATGTGTTCAAATATTTTTCCACTATTTAAAATAATTTGAAAACTCCTCAATATTTTTTTTTTCCCCTATCTGCTTCTTGGTTCTGTCCTCTTCCAAAGAATAGAGGTAGGTGGGGGGATACATGTGCCAGACCAACTGACTTATTTTCTTCCCCTCAACCATTCATGCTCTGCTTTTGATATCTATTTATATATATTATGCATGTATACATGTATACAAAGAGAAAGAGAGAAAGAGAGAGGTATACATACATACATCTTGCTGTTGTTCCTGAAACAACCTACTTCAGTTGTTCAAAGGTAATATTTTGGCTTAACAAGAAGATGGCCTAGTTAGATCCAGTGACATATTCTGTTCCCTTTATCTTCTTGTTAACCAGTAAGTTTCAAAGGTGTGGGAGAATATTTTTAGTAGACAAGCTTAGTGAGAACACTATTTTTCCAATAAATTCTGGGTGCTATTGGAAGAAATGGAATGGATATTTGTTTTGGGGTTTCCATCTGATTCACTTTAATTATGGTTATGATGTACAGAACATATCAAGCTGTTTTGGACTTATACCATATTAAGTTCTTTGGGATTTCAAGACCATAAAAATAGTGATAGGAGAGGAATCTTAAGAGACTGAGAACTGAAGGTTTGATACAGGGACAAGGACCAACATTAATGATTACAAATAGTACCAATAAAAAAGGGATGCTTTTTTTTTGCTTTAAAGGTGAGGAAAAATTGGTGGGAAATCAAAGGATTGCATGAATACCTAAACACTTATCAGCACTGTGGAGCATCACAGCTCAGGTGAGATAGTACTGCTTTCTGCCTGTGGGAATTAGAGACTTCAATGAAGAGCATATGAAACTGCAACTATAGTCTGCGGAAATCAAGAGGACGATGAAGAACTCTGAGGAGTTAACACTAAGCTCAAATTAGTCAGAAGAGCTTCCATGAAGCCGCAAATCAATCACATGCACACAGATACGGAAAATGAAGGCCCAACTGCAGTATTCTCTACTAAGAGCAAGTAAAGAAGCAGCAGTGGGTGGCTTAGAACAGGGGTCCCCAACCCTCGGGCTGTGGACCTGTACCGGTGGTCACGCCTGTTAGGAACCGGGCTGCACAGCAGGAGGTGAGCGGCGGCCAAGCAAGCGAACCTATTACAGCCTGACCATACCCCCAACCGCCCATGGAAAGATTGTCTTCCACGAAACCAGTCCCTGGTGCCAAAAAGGCTGGGGACCACTGGATTAGAAGACTTGAGCTTTCAGAAAATCTTTCCTTCTCTGTCTGAGACACTAGACCAGAAAGAAGGAGATCTGAGTTCAAGCTCTACCCCAGCACTCATTCCTAGTGCAGCGTGGGAGAGCACTGGGCTGTTTTCCCATTTAGAACAAGGGTGCTTCAAAGGTTCTCCCAGCTGCGGCATCTAGGATTCTCCCAGGTTGGCCACCGCCAGCCCATACCTGCTCCCCTTCTGAATGCTCCTCTACCTGTAACAGGAGTCAACTAATTTTGTGGAGTTAGGTTCTCAGTCTCCTTCTCAGGTTCGATGTCTTCATCTGACTGGCTTCCTGGTCCTCTCTTTGCTTCACATCACCTCTGGCTTATCCTTAGTCTTCTATTTCAGGTTGCATTGCTTGTTCGTTCTGCCTCTGCTCCCTAAACTGGGCTCCTCTCTGGACTGATTCTGTCTTGTCCTCCACCCACTCCCACTCCTGCCTTCCTAAGCCAAGTACATTACCAGAGTTTAGATATCTTAACTCTAAAGGAGAGCAATACAGAACAAAAATGAACTTTAGGTATACTAACTGATTCTAGAATGCAAGTTATGAAAAAATGAAAAGCATAAGGATCCTAGAAAACCTTTGTTGCTTTGTACAAATACATTAGATAATCAGTTGAAGAAAACAAGTATTTGGTATTTATTAAAGACATCTGGGTTCAACTGAAAAGAGTAAATATAACACACTGTAAAAAAATATTTGAATTTAAACAGGTAGTTTATTAATTTTCACATCCCAAATTAGATTTTCCAATGCACAACTTTTCCTAAGAATGGCAAAAAAAAACCATTAAGAAATAATAAAGATATATAAAATTTTAATTTACCTCAGAACCCTTGATAGTGAAGACAAAAATCACTCATCACCAGGATTTTCTGAAAGAAACATGTGGAAAGTTCTGTGGAAACTATGTTCCTTATCATAGTCTGGCTCTTGCTATGCCTTGTCACGTCTTACTTCTCTTTTAGCTTTTACCTTTGTGCATCACTTTCTCAGCAGTAACTGACCTTTGTTTTATAAATGTTTGCCCGTATCAAAACATAAACTGCTTTGCACACAGTAATTTTTGATCCATCAGCTACGGCCTTTGTTAACCATGACATCCCTGAGTGGAATTTTGTGGCCAGAAGAATCACACATCCACCTGCATTGCAGTTTGTGGCAGAATTCTGCAATGATCACAGCAATGCAACTTTCTAGTGGATGACCATTAGAAAAAAAAGTCCTCATTGCATAATGTGATTTGGGTGCTCAGCAGTTAAAGCTTGAATGCTTCCTGTAACTTCCAGGTTTCCAGAAGCTTCTAGAAGCTAGATTGTCCTACAGAAAGAGAGAGTCTGAACTCTAGAATTAGATAAACCTAGATTTGAATTTGTGTTCCACTGTTTACAGTCTGAGTGATGCTAGGCAAGCTTTTTCACCTTTCTGAGCTTCTGCTTCCTTTTACTTACAATGGGAATAATACCTTATAGCAGGATTTCTTAGCCTTAGCACTATTGGCAATTCTTTGTGATGGGACCCCTCCTGTGCACTGTAGGCTATTTGGCAGCATCCTTAGCCCCTCTCCCCACTAGATACCAGTAGTACATCTCTAGTTGCGACAACCAAAATCTCTGCAGACTTTGCCAAATGGACCCAGGGTTAGAAATTACCCCTGGTTGACAACCACTGTTTTACAAAACATGAGAATTGAAAACAATATTTGTGAAGTGCTTCATATATGGAAATAGTTATTAACTGGTACCCTCTTGGATATCTTTTTTTTGCGGTATGCAGGCCTCTCACTGTTGTGGCCTCTCCCGTTGTGGAGCACAGGCTCCGGACGCGCAGGCTCAGCAGCCATGGCTCACAGGCCCAGCTGCTCTGTGGCATGTGGGATCTTCCTGGACTGGGGCATGAACCCGTGTCCTCTGCATCGGCAGGCAGACTCTCGACCACTGTGCCACCAGGGAAGCCCTTGGGTATCATTTTAAACTCTGATTTGAGTTAGTATTTTGGGTACTGAGAATAAAACTACGCAGATCAATGAGACAGGAGCCAGGAGCCTGGTGATCGTAAGGGTGTAAGGGGTCACTGAGCTGGAGTCAGGCATGAAAGCAATCTGGATAATAGATGTTGGGTGGCACAGATTATAGTGTACTACTGATCTCTCCACCAGCCTCTTTTAATTAGGTAGAGAGGAGGGTAATGCTTTTTGTTTGAGAAGTGGGTAAATGATTTAATTTGGGAGGACAGGAGCAATTTGGACATAGGGCATTCGTCAATGATAACACTGGGGAGTTTCTAAGAGCAACTAACAAACGAAACAACCCAGAGCCATCCAGGAGACTGTCTTTCTGAGAGAAATACATATTGCAGTTCAGGATCTGTTATTCTTTCAGCAAGATCTTAAAAATGCCTCTCAAGAGAAAGTTCAGTTTTCAATCACCCCTCTGTTGTGTTATTGCGTATTATGTAATATTTCAACATGATTTACAATGTAGTATATGAATTATTAGTTGAGAAATCCAGAAATCTGTGCCCATTTTCTCCTCTGCAACTGTAAATATTTCCTTAGAAATCTTTGTGGCGATACACTATATACTCTGGATATTGCTCTATGTAGTGTGGATGGTTCTATAAATTATCTTGAAAGGAAAAGGGTAGTAAATGTGAGTCATGGCACCACATGCTGCTATAAATAAACAGGGGTGGGCTCAGTGACATTTTGAAGTCATTCAGAAGTGTTTTGTGAGGTCACCTGTCCTATTAGATGCATATTCTTATTAATGGTTTATCCGCCTTTTTTTTTTTTGAGAGAGAAGACCAAGAGGAGCTGGGGAAGAAGTTAGGGGAGGAGAGACGGTGGAAGGACATGTCAGCACTGGCAATTATATTTATTAACTCAATTACCTGGGGGTACAAATAAAAACAGTAATCATGAGGCCATCTGAAAGGCATTAGCTGTTTTACTGCTAATGGGGCCCTTGCCAACATGAAATGGGACCAGATGCTCTTGGTGGGTGCCGGCAGCTGTTTGGTAGCACAGAATCAAATAGGTTGGACTCGGGTAGGGCATCTGGACTAATGACAAAAATGCTTTGTATTTATAGAGTGTCTTTATTCAAGGAATACCAACACATGCTTTGCAAAACATGAATGCATGAACCCTTACAGGGCCTCCCCTGGGGAGACAGCCATAAACACAGAATGAAATTTTATGGATGGAAAGAACTATATGCAGGAGCACATAGAGGTGTGCCTTCCCAGGCCATCTGTGAGAGACTGAGCTATCAAATCTTAACTGACATATGCCCCAGGTTTTCCTTCTCCTTCCCAGCTCTGCAGCTGAGGCTGCTCTAGAAGTTTCAGTGCCCACTGTGAATCTGTCAACCTAAGTATCCAGTAAGCTGCTCGGGAGGTGGCATCAACTCTGTACTCTGAGGTCTAGAATTTTATGAACAATTACAGGGTGATCCTTGGACTGCTAAGGCTTCAGGGGTGGCATGTGAATATTTAGATCTTTTATTCATTTACCGTACATTTATTAAAAACATGTGGAATGCTAAACACTGGGTTGGAGAAACAGCGTCATGGAAAACAGCATTTTCCCACACAGAGCTCCCAGGACACACTGAAAAAAAAAAAAAACAGCTGGCATTCATAATACATCTAGGCAACTGTGATGGACACATACAGTCTGAAATATTTGTGAGTGGTTAGGAGAGACTTCTTGGAAGTCAGGAGAAAGGCACGATCAAGCTAGATCAGAAGGAAGAGCAAGAGAAAACCAAGTAAAAAATGAAGAAAATAGATGATGTCACATGAATGGCAGATATGTCTAAAGGTCTAGTGGCAAAAAAGCATTTTCCACTACAGGAACAGCAAATGGTTCCAGAAATTAGGAGACAGGAAAGGAGATGGAGAAAGGGAGAATAGAGAAAGATGAATTGAAGAATTATGTAAAGGACTAGACTTGTTACAGGCACACAAAGGATTTCAGATTGTGTGCTGAGGCTGTCATGGAAGACACCTAAAGGAAAAAGACAGGATTTTCCCTTTATAAAGGTCATTCTGCTGGCATTCTGAAAGTGAGTGAAACTGGAAACAAGACCAACATGTGGCAGCGGCAGTAATCCAGAATTGAGCAATGAGAATCTGCCAGTGTGCAAACAAAAATCAAAAAGGAAGGATTTTAGAAATCCATAGCAAATGGAATCCTCAAGACTTGATTATCTGGATGAGTGGTTGACTGATCTGAACTGACTGGCAGTTCTTGCTAGAGTTGGTCTATTTCTGATTCTCTTCCTCTGGAGTATAGCCACTGGGGTCCTAATCCACAGTGACTTAAGTGTACCAGGGCCCTGCCTATTTGACATGGCTTGAACTACAATATTTCCTCCCAGGCCATCATGGCTGTCAAAGGTGGGGCTCAGATTCTGTTACACTTACAATTTCAGGAAAAGCGTTAACCTTCCATTTCTTGGAGATGGAAAGTCCCCTTTTGATGATTATCAGTTATATTAGCCATGCAGATTGTTCAAATAGCTTAATAGACTGTAAAACGATTTACAAACCTGAAGAATTTCCATGTGCTCTTCCTGCTTATGGTGCATTGCAATGATCGCTCTGACAGGGCAGGGGTGGAGACAGGTAATGACTGATATTTTTTAACCTCTGCTTTCCATAAAGAAGGTACTTCTCAAGACTATGGAAGTGCTCACCTTGCTATTCTCCTTTCAGTAGTATTGTTTACTACACTAGGATTAAAATTAAAGAAATTGGATCCAATCAGAAGACAGAGTAGTTGATTTAGTTGACATTTCTTTGTTAATTATTGATAAAGAGGTGAAGTTAAATATTTTGAATATTTGTCATATTGGTTATTTTCTTCAATCATTACTTTTTTATTTTTATTTGTGGTGGTTTTTACTTATAAATTTTCTTTTTAAAAAATTTTTGTGGCAGACACACCTTAAGGTGATCATCAATAAGTCATGCCCTTATACAATCCCCTCCTAATAGAATATGAGAAAGGTGATGGGATTACACTGTATTATATAAGACTCTATCTTAGGAGACGGAAGTGAAATTCCCCGTGGCATTGAAGAGGCAATTTACCATGCTGTAAGAGGTCCTTTAAGAGGAAAGGAATTGCTGGTGGCATCTGGGAGCTGAGGTTGTTCCCTAGCAGACAGTCTGCAAGAAAATGGGGATTTACTTCCTACAACCAAATGGAATTGAATTCTGCCAACAACTACCTTAGCTTGGAAGAGGACACTGGGCTCCAGAACACAGCAATATGACACCTTGATGGCAGCCTTGTGAGACTCTGAGAGTGAGGGGAGAGGCTGTTTTATGCCTGGACTCCTAAACCATGAAACCCAGATAGTAAATGTACGTTGTATTAAATTACAAAGTTTGTGGTAATTTATTATCCAGTAATAGATAAGTAATACAGTTGTCATTTGATCAAATCTGTTTTTGTGTGACTTTTCCCATTGTTTTAATTATGCAGAAATATTCTGCCCATATTAAGATCATGAAATAGTCACCTACTGGTGTGTTCAAGTTCAGAATAAATGCCTGATACTTGCTAGAAAAGAAAATTAAAGAAGTCTCCAAATTACCAATTCATTCATTCATTCATTCACTTATTCATTCCAATAAAGCTACCAACCTCCTTAACACCAACTATATACAAAGTACATAAGTAAGCCACAGTTCTATCTTTGAGAGGTTGTAGTCAGGTGCAGATAGAGCCTGACTATAAACAAATATTTTCTCTATAATGGGATAAAAAACTACAACAGAGGCATATATAAGAATTAATATCAATATCTAAGAGAAAAATTATTTTCCTTAGTGAAAAATAGAAAGACTTCAAAAAGAGGTATTCTTGACTTGAATGTCAAATATGAATATGAGTTTTTCAGGCACTGGAGAGGAAGATATGCCAGGAAGAGGAAAAAACGTGTGCAAAGATATGAAAATATTTCAGCTAGGTTTTAAGCTCAGTGAGGGTGAATCCGTTTCTGGCTTTACCACTTTTGCATCCCCAGCACTTAGCACTTTGCCTTACCCAAATAAATCATTAATATGCTCTGAATACATGAAGAAATGAAGACATGCAATCATGCAAGAAATAATCACAAATGTTCAGGAAATAGAAAAATGTTTGCTGTGGCTGGACCATGGAGTGAGGTAGTGACCAGAGTGTGAGTGGCAACAGTAGGGGGAGAGGAAAGGCCCAGTTTATGTAGTATCCTTACATTTGATATCTATTCATGGTGGAATGGGATGACCGGCCACTTTTATCTGACAACAGAGTAGTTATTTATTTTGCACAAGAGCTTTTTAATATGACAATAGTTACAAAGGTAGAAATACTGATTTCTTTAGCTTTTTTAAATAAAAATTCACTCTATTAAATTTTTCTTCTGACAATAACCCAAACATACAGCTAAGATGGTATGGTTTTAAAAGCATTAGCAGGGGGTGGGTGTCAATATAGCTATACTGTGAAAAATAATGTAAGACTGCTGTCCAGGCACCAAGATAGTTTGCTACCTAGATTCCTGCACTGTGAAGCCAACCTTGTCCTTTCCATATTCTGTTGACTTTAGCAATGCCAACAAGCTTAATCTGCTGTCCTGACATTGTTGCTACGTAAAACCTTCGGGACTTTCATGATCTCTATTATCTCAAAACATTAGTGTGATGTAACGTGGTTGGTCGGGGACCTCTATTGGGTGTGTGGGTGTTCCAAATGGTGCTCATGCAATTTACAGTCCAGTTTCTAAAATTATTGAAGTGGTTCCCTGTGATGTTATTTCTGATGTAATTTCTCAGGAATGTCTACCATAATTATCATCTCCTTGACTCTCATAATCTGGAGTTGAGAAGTTTTGTGAACTTAATACATTATGAAGACAGACTTGAAAGAAGCTGGTGATGATATAATTCCTCTCTTCTGTGCTCCCTAGGAATTGAGTTGAGACTAGAAATTTCCTATCTAGGTAAAATGCATCACTGAATAAAATGACTAAGGGTGCTTCCTGACCAGAATTGCTCATAATGAGGTAAAATTGCCTTAGATCTAGAAGAAAATAATATTTCTAATAGACACACAAATGAATACACACAGACTGCAAATACAGTAGCTTTAAAGAGATTTTGCTGAACTGATATCATTAAAAAGGCCTAATGATCATTTGTGCCGTCCCTCAGCACCCCATGATGCACTCCTGGGCCTTCAGCATTTTACAGCAATAAAAATCTGTTTGCATTTCCATGCTCATTGTTGGAGGCATTCTACCACTGGGAAAGATTTAAATTTCCATAAAAAATGCAATGAATCTAGAGCTCACATAAATGTGCTTATAAGATGACAAGTTATGATCAGTGCCTCCTTGGATGTGGTGGTCTCCATTTATTAATTCTAGCAGGAGGTCAGTGCATCGGCTGCTCATTAACCACTTCCCTTTCAACGAAATGACTTTTAAAATGTAACAGTGCATAAATGTACCTGTTGTTCCATAACATGCGTGTTAAATACTTCAGTCTTGAGTGACCAAAGTAACCCATATTTGGCGATGGATTTGCATTGGTGCTTTGTCTCCTTGTTCTCCAATTCTACTCTGATGGTGTTTCCTCTTATTTGAAAAACCGACAAAGGGTTAAGTGCATGATTATGAGGCACCTAGTTTAGGGCTGATGAGTTTGCTAAGGTGAGATGTTCTGGAAATTAAGGAGATCTATGTGCAATGCCACGAAAGGCTGACTGATTATATACCAACATGCCTACAAGGAATTACCTGGCTGTTGGCAAATAAGACTAAGCTATAGTCATACTTCATAAAAATTACAAACATAAGCACTAATGTCCACATACCCATAAATGCACAGAAACACAAGCAGTCAAAATGAGCATGATTAGCTTCTTCTGAGGTACTTATGCTTTTGGTTCCTTGTACCTAATCTGTGCATATTTGTTATTTGCTTTCATTAACTAGTAGATAATAGGTAGTGGGTTCCAAGGGCTCAAGAAAAAAATGTAGGAATTAAAAAATATATATAGTATATTAAAATTAAATGTGATAAAAACCCCATATATCTTCCTAAAGAATGTTAAATTCCTCTAACATGTTATATCAGTCATGGTTTACCTCAGTTCAGGTGCCATAGTTTGAGTATGACAAAGCTACTGCTCTAATCTGAAGAACTTTGTGATGAATTATAATAATATATGAAGTGATAAATGACAAGTCATGCTAAATCTGGATGAGGATAAATTTTGAGAAAAGAGAGACTTAACACTCAAGCCGGCTGAGGAAGGTATTAACATATTATGCAAGATAATTACATACAGATTCTCAACAAAATAAATAAAATTAAAAAAGGCACAAAGCACTGTGGAAAGTATTTGTGGCAGAGTGAATCTGGGTAAATGAATAACACTGTTAAAGCTGATTTTTAAAAAAAAAACAAAATGAAAAACATGTAAAATTTAAAGATAAATATTCTTAAGTGAAAAGAGAATATAGTATTAGAGTATGCAGTAATTTACTCAAGGTAAAATAGAAACTTGCAACAATTGTTTGTGTAATGGACTAGAATATGAAAAGGAGATGATATTTTAAAATATGTTTTACTTAAACTATATTGACATACATTTGCATCATGCCTGTTTTTTAAAGAATGTTATTTACCTTTAGATATTGTTTATTATTTTACAAATGAGCATTTTATGATTTAAACATCAGATTGAAAGTTGACTAAATAGTCACCTTGGTAATAACACACTGTATTAAGTATTCTATGAATCATTTAAAAATTCTTACCTGACCTTTTTGGTTTAGTTGCCATCTAGTGGATTTGTTACTTAAAGATATGGTCAAATTGATGTATTTACTACAATCATATCCCAATTAACCCTAGGCTAGCCAATATATTTAGAATTGTGTTTATTGTATTTGCATCTTTGCTTAATTAAATATGTGACTATTTAACAAGTGTGCTGTCATTATGTACTCAGTACCTATTTGTTACATTATTGAAGATTAAATCTATTACTTCAAAGATTCATCCATTAATTCTAAAAGGCATCACTAAATTTAGTTATAAAATTCACATTTTTATTAATAAAGTAAGAACTATAACTTCATTAAATCTTAATACTCCAACTGCGCCAAAGAAATGTAGAAAAATAACCTAGTTTTGAAGAAGAGTCAGGATTTTTTTTTTTTCATTTCAATTACAAGGAAAAAGATTAAGGGAGCTTTGACATTTATCTGGGTCTATGGTAATGGTTATAGATTTTAAACACATTTAAGGATTTATTACTATATTAGTCTCTATTTTTCCCTCACCGAGTATTATGTAAGTCTATGAATTTTAATTTTTTAATCACTTCACTCAAAAACAAATGGGCAAATATTATCAACACATGACTTTGTTCCTCATGTCTTTTATAATTTCATGAAATAGTCAAAAGCAAAAGCTGCAAAGTAAAAAAATAAAATTAAAAGTTTTCTAATTGTCTTGACTGTAGTAAAACAAAACAAAATAAACAAAACTAATTTCTTAACAGCTAATATTTGTGCCACAAAGCTAAACAATTGAATTAGACTGAGTTAGATGATGTGTGTTTCAAGTTATTACTGTACCTAGAAGAACTGCAACTTACAAAAGGAATTTTTATGTTCATCCTTCCTTGATCAAGAGTTTTGGTTGGAGGGCTGTCTCTCTCTCTTTCTTTTTCTCCCTCCTTCCCTCTCTGCCTTTCTCCTTCTCTCTCTCCACATTAAATCCCCCAAACCTGTGAAACAGATTCATGAGGATTTGATGTACTGGTTAAAATGGCTTCTTTTTAAAATTTATACTTGGTTGGGTTTGTTTTGTTTTACTAGGGAGCAGAAATTAAGGATTTGAATATTCTTATCTTGCCAGATATTAGGCTTTCATATTTGAATGGAGCCTAAATTTTTTTTTCCCATAGATGACTGAGTTGTTTATGAACTAGAGTAGAATGGAAGTTAAGGGTCTACTTTTGTTCTGACTTTTGACATCCAGTCCAATTGCCAAGTAAGACTCTGAGTCTTCTTTTCACTAACAGTGGAATAAAAACCACTTCAAAAACACAATGGCTGGGCTTCCCTGGTGGCGCAGTGGTTGAGAGTCCGCCTGCCGATGCAGGGGACACGGGTTCGTGCCCCGGTCCGGGAAGATCCCACATGCCGCGGAGCGGCTGGGCCCGTGAGCCACGGCCGCTGAGCCTGTGCGTCCGGAGCCTGTGCTCCACAACGGGACGGACCACAAGAGTGGGAAGCCTGCGTACTGCAAAAAAACCCAAAAACACAAAAAAAAACCCCACACTGGCTACATCCCTGTCATGTAGATCTTAAAGTGTTAACAGATAAAAGGAGATTTCCAATCTAAACTTTTCTCCTGGAACAATAAGAAAACAAAGAAACAAACAGGGCAGGGGAAGCCTCCCGAGTGCTCCTGTGAATTAAGCTGTTACACCTCTGGCTTCTCTTTCTTGGATATACAATGGTAGGGAATCCTAATTTAACTTCCACAACTTCATGCTACTACCACAATGCATAAGGGGTTTAGGACTGGAGCCAGAATTCAGGGAATAAGCTAGTACATCCTGATCCAAATCTCTTTTCAAAATTACATTTAGAGATCACATGTCTGGAGTTCTCATTCTGCATTATCATAATATAGCTTTATGGTGTCATATATAATACATATTTACATGATTAAATTTCCCTACAATTTTCATAGCTGTTATGAGAATTTACTGAATATAAAACACTTTATGCAATATTTACAAAGAAATGTTTTTACTACTAAAGGAACTAATATAATGCCTAATAATTTTTATTGTTACTCATAAGGGCATGTTAAAAAAAAACTCTTAAAATCTTGCGGTTGTATGAGTTTGACTATTTTATATTCTGCATATAAGTGAGATCATATAGTATTTGTATTTCTGTGTCTAGCTTATTTCATTTAACATAATGCCTCCAGGTCCACCCATGCTATCACAAATGGCAGGATTTCCTTCTTTTTTTAAGACTGAGTAATATTACATTCTATCTATTGATCAATCGATATATATATCACACTTTCTTTATCCATTCATCTATTGATGGACATTTCAGTTGTTTGTGGGGAGGTCATGGTTAAATAGCACAAAACTTCAGTTGTACAAGGTAAGTCCAGAGATCTACTCTACAGCCTAGTGCTTAAAACTAATAATACTGTATTGTATACTTAAATTTTTCTAAGAGGGTAGATCTTATGTTAAGTATTCTAACTACACACACACACACACAAATAATAATAATAATAAAGAGGGGTGGGAGGAAACTTTGGAAGGTGATGGATATGTTTATGGCCTCAATAGTGGTAATGGTTTCAATGGTGTATACTTATCTGCAAGCTCTTAGAGTTGTATACCTTAAATAAGTACAGCTTTTTATATGTCAATTATACCTCAGTGAAGTGGTTTAAAAACACATCCTTTGGTTGATTACGAATATTTATGCCTCCCTATAATGATTACCTTGGAAGATCCCTTCCTAAACCAAATCTGGCTTTGGCCATGTAATTTGTTTTGGCCTTTTGGATAATGGGTCAATATCAAACATGACAAAGGAGCAGAGACTTGAAAAGTGCTTCCATATTGTTGCTCCTGGGATAGCCTAACACATATTGAGAGATATATGGCTCAGGCAGCCCCACTGCCCACACTGATAGCCAGTCACCCACAAAGCAGCACTTTCCAAATGACCAACATTTGACTGCAGATGTATGAGAAAACACATCCCAAACCAGCAGAAGAATCACTTAGCTGAGTTCAGGCCAAATTGATGACCCACAGAATTGTGAGCTAGATAAATGTTTGTTTTTTCTGCTACTAAAAGTTGATACGGTTTATTATGCAGAAAAAAAGCTAACTGATACAAAAATTGGTACCAGAAATGAGGCACTGCTGTAATAAGAATGTAAAACACGTGACACTGGCTTTGGGACCATGTGGCAGGCAGTAGCAACAAGGAAACTGTTCATGCAGTCCAGAAAAGCAGTGAGAAAACTGTTAGTAAAGGCTGAAAAAACTGGTGAGGAAATTGTTATTAGAGGCTAGAAAAATGGCAACTTGCGTGTGTCTGTAACAAACAGCTGGCAAAACTGTCACTTGTGGTATCTTGGAATCTCAAAAAAGTATCTAAAACTTTTGCGGTCTGCTTAGAAAGGATGTTTAAAACATGTGTTAGACATTCCTAACCATATAAAATAAAGCATTATAACAAGTTAAGCTAAACAGGGAACAATTTAATGTGTAAACAGAATTTAGAGGAAATACAGAGGGATAGGACTTGCTGTATTAGGAAATAAAACTGGCTTTCATTTCATTCTCCCTAGCTTATAAATGTTTTTCAAAGAAAATGCAGTCTGAGGAGAAGTCTTCAGGCAAGGATAAGATTGCAAAAACCATAAACTTCTGTTCAAACTTCTAAACTATTTAAGTCAGTGCCTAGTAGACACTATAACTTCAGCACTATTGACATTTGGGGGCAGATAATTCTTTATTGTGGGAGTGTCTTGTGCATTAGAAGATGTTGAAGAACATATCTAGCCTTTACGCACTAGATGACAGAACACCACCCTCACAACAACTGTAACAACCAAAATACGTCTCTAGACATCTTCAAATGTCTCCTGACGAGCAGAAGCACTGAGAGCCATTAAGTCAGACAAAAGCGATTCTAAGGATCTTTATGACATTTTCCACAGACGAATGAAATGCCCAGAGTGGAGAGAGACCTATCTCAAACAGAACTGTTGTCGTTATCTTCTGCGGAACAGAGTGGGCCATAATCTGATGCACAGAAATTCCACAGATTTTTAAGAGAGTTGTATTAATAAGTGACCACACTAAATTAGACAAACATGGAATGAGGTTGCTCAAGCTGCCAAAATACTTCTGGGCCTTTCTATGGACAAGCAGGCTGAGAAAGCTACTACACTGCATGTACAGACCATTTTTCACATAAAAGAAAAAAATGCGTGAGTGGATCAGTCCAAGAATCCTGAGAGAAGAGCCAAGAACAATGGAAAATAATGGACTGGGGAGTCACTGGCCGGAAGCAGAACCAAGTCCTCATAAAGTAACATTCCCTGCTCTCAGTGTAAGGGCCTGGGCAACAGGTCCCTCTCAAGACTTCAGAAAAGTTACACAGCAACACTGTGCCTCTTGTTTCCTCCCTTTCTGAAATGGAGAATCTTTTGTGACTATCACATTCCTACCTCACTATCAAGTGCTGGATGTGAGGAAGACAGATGATTTGACTTTATTTTATAGGTTCCTGAATCAAGTATAACTATATCAAAGGATATCCATTAAATTTGATTGTAGATTTTGTGGTCTTGGATTTTGAAGTTATCCAGTGAGATATTTAATGAGTTATCTGTGTAATGAGTCTTATTATCCAATTAGACTTCTGGGGATCCTGGTAAGAAATGAATGTGTTTTGCACTGTGAGGAAAATGAAGCATTAATGTCTCAGGACAGACTGTGGTAGATACTCGATACTCTTTAAATATGGTTCTCCATTTATTCATGCCTTGCATATTCATGTCCTCTGGTTATCTCCTCTATCAGTGAATCTGTCTATCCACATGCCTTATTTTGACAAATAGCACAATAGCAAATCTACTTGATATAAACAGATGATTGAAAAGCACTTGCTTATCGGAGCTTACCCTCTCCTGTTGCTCTCTGACGTACATTTCCACATTGTGGAGATCCTGGGCTAGCCTACTGGATGAGGGACACATGTGACTACAGCCATTCTTATCTCAGCTGATGAATCAAGCCCCAGAAGCAGAAGAAACTCAGAAGCCAAAGTAGCAACTAAACACAGAATCATGAATGAACTGAGCCAAGACCAGCCTAGCCGAGCCCAAGTGAAATTATTAACACATATACAAAATTCTGAGCAAAATAAGTGGTTGCTGAATTAAGCCAGTAAATTGTGAGGTAGTTTGTAATATAATCATCAAACAACTATTCCCTGAAAATGTGTTGCTAATTGCAATTCATGTTAAAAATACTGTAAGAATGTTAGATTTCCATACCACCCGAATTTCCTTTTTACTGTGCTTGCACAAAGCCTACCCATAGTAGGTCCTCAATCCATATTTATGAAGAAAAATTAATTGTAAGCAGGCTTTAATTGGTTTAGATAGTGGCATCATGTTTTTGGCTACCAAATTCTTTTCTTTGATGACTTGGAAAATTATTTCACCTTTAGATCTGTCCTCTTTTAATTTCACATGATTCAATCTCTCCCCTTCCTCTCATCCAATTCTAAGGGAGACTCTGTGGTTAAAGCAAGCTTCTAGTAAAGCCTGACAAAATTCTCACAAGCTAAGATCAATATGATGATTTATAAACAGTTGCTATTTTCCCTTAAAAATTACTCTAAATGATGAGGATGCCTTTTATTAATAAGGTTATAGAGACAGAGCTCATTTGCATAACCAGATCAAAAGGGGGCTAGAGAAGGCAGCTCTCCATTCTCATGTGTGAGGAAAACAGGAAATAGCAATATACTCAATAGGCTATGTGCATGGTCTAATCACAGGGCTCTGTATGTCACTTTATTAATTAACATATAAATAGCTGCTATTTAAATCTCTGTCTTTGAATGAATCACTATAAGACACATCAACCAGATATTCCCGTTAATGAAATGGCATTGCAAATATAGTAGAAAATGGGTATCTCTATTAGTATACTTGGAAATTGGAGGAAATGGTGAAGAGTGTGGCAGATGTCTTCATCAGACAAAGAGCTGTTTGACAGGCACCCAGATCCACTGACCCAAACACCCCTGGGGAATGGGAAATGAGCCAGAACATGTGGGGGATAGAGCTGTCTATGTATTACCTATTATGAAAAGATTTTCTTATTGCTTTTTCATAGTTTTATGGGGTTCACTTTCACAACAGATCCCAGGCAGTGTCATTTCATTTGAAGACAGGGCTGCATCTGACAGAATGGGAAAGAAGTTATTCATGGTCCCTATTATCTTACAAAATATTTAAAACAAAATCATTGCTACCTCTTACTGAAAAACAGCTTGTTAGACAATGTTCTGTCCTATTAAATATCAAGTCATAGAATTGCATGGGATATATATTTATAATATATATATATGAAACACAAGCATACTCCAAAGAACTTAGAATAATTTAATTTTTAGCCAAGAAAAATTATTATTGTTTCTCCAGGCCAACAACAAAAATGTAATATCCAGCAAAATGTTTGTACTGAAAAGTAAAGAGAAACAAATGATGGCACGTCCCTACCTGAATAAAATTAAAATAATTCAGTTAAAAATTATTTCTCCAGGTACATTATTTTTACAGCTATTTTGACTTAAAATATTAAATTGTACGTAGCTTTATCACATAAATTAAATATATGATTTCATATATTGAGATCCTTTATAATCTTTCACAAATAATTCTTTCTGATACTATATATCATTTTATAATAGAACAATAACTTATTTCATAGTAGTAGTTGCATATGGATGTCTCCTATATATGAGGGCACTACATATCTTAGATTTTCTTAAATAGCTCTCTTTTCAAATAACATTTCTCTACAACCTTCAATGGATTATTAAGCCTAGTATTCACCTATGCTGCTTAATTTGCTTACAGTGAACCTATTTGCAGGGCAAGAATAGAGACACAGACGTAGGGAACAGACGGGTGGACATGATGGAGGGAGGTAGGATGAATTGGGAGATTGGGATTGACATATATACATTACAAGTGTAAAATAGATAGCTAATGGGAAACTGCTGTAGAGCACAGGGAGCTCAGCTCCATGCTCTGGGGTGAGCTAGATAGGTGGGATTGGGGTGGGGTGTGTAGGAGGGAGGTCCAAGAGGGAGGGGATATACATATACATATAGCTGATTCACTTCATTGTACAGGAGAAACGAACACAACATTGTAAAACAATTATAACCCAATTAAAAAAAAAGTTAGAGAAGGAAGTATTTTTTAACAATTAGAAACTGATACACTGAAGTCTTCCTTATAATTACATCAGTTTTTGCAGGTCCTTTTAGAACCATTAATCCCACAGTGGCTGACTGAGTGCAATGAAGTGGCTGCAGGGTTAATTAATATTTTTTGGATTATACGATGTTCACATATCTGTACTTTTGGGGTACACATTTTTAATCATGAAATCTTATTTTAAAAAACAACAATGAGGGACTTCGCTGGCTGTCTGGCAGTTAAGACTCTGTGTGTCCCCTGCAGGGGCACACCTAGGTCTGGGGTTGGGTAACTAAGATTCTGCATGCTGAGGGATGAGGCCAAAAAAATAATTTAGAAAAGGACAATGAGACGGCTTCCCTGGTGGTGCAGTGGTTGGGAGTCCGCCTGCTGATGCAGGGGACACGGCTTCGTGCCTCGGTCCGGGAAGATCCCACATGCTGCAGAGCGGCCAGGCCCGTGAGCCATGGCTGCTGAGCCTGTGTGTCCAGAGCCTGTGCTCCGCAATGGGAGAGGCCACAACGGTGAGGGCCCACGTACTGAAAAGAAAAAAAAAAAGGACAACGAGAGAAGAGCGTGTGGCGGGGAGATGGTGAATATCTCCCAGAGATCCCCATCTCAACACCAAGACCCAGCTCCACTCAAGGACCAGAAAGCTACAGTGCTGGACACCCTATGCCAAACAACTAGCAAGACAGGAACAAAATCCCATCCATTATCACAGAGTCTGCCTAAAACCATACAAAGGCCACAGACACCCCAAAACACACCACCAGACGTGGACCTGCCCACCAGAAAGACAAGGTCCAGCCTCATCCACCAGACACAGGTACTAGTCTCCTCCACCAGGAAGCCTACACAACCCACTAAACCAACCTTAGTCACTGGGAACAGACACCAAAAACAACAGGAACTAAGAATCTGTAGCCTGTGAAAAGGAGAACCCAAACACAGTAACTTAAGCAAAATGAGAAGACAGAGAAACACACAGCAGATGAAGGAGCAGGGCAAAACCCCCGAGACCTAACAAATGAAGAGGAAATAGGCAGTCTACCAGAAAAAAAATTCAGAATACTGCTAGTAAAGATGATCCAAAATCTTGGAAATAGAATGGAGAACATACAAGAAATGTTTAACAAGGACCTAGAAGAACTAAAGAGCAAACAAACAGTGATGAACAACACAATAAATGAAATTAAAAATTCTCTAGAAGGGATCAATAGCAAAATAACTGAAGCAGAAGAATGAATAAGTGACCTGGAAGATAAAATAGTGGAAATAACTACTGCAGAGCAGAACAAAGAAAAAAGAATGAAAAGAATTGAGGACGTTTCAGAGACCTCTGGGACAACATTAAACATACCAACATTCGAATTATAGGGGTCCCAGAAGAGCAAGAGAAAAAGAAGGGGGCTGAGAAATATTGGAAGAAATTACAGTTGAAAAATTCCCTAATATGGGAAAGGAAATAGTAAATCAAATCCAGGAAGCACAGAGAGTCCCATACAGAATAAATCCAAGGAGAAACACAGCAAGACACATATTAATCAAACTATCAAAAATTAAATACAAAGAAAAAATATTAAAAGAACCAAGGGAAAAACAACAAATAACACACAAGGGAATCCCCATAAGGTTAACAGCTGATCTTTCAGCAGAAACTCTGAAAGCCAGAAGGGAGTGGCAGGTCATATTTAAAGTGATGAAGGAGAACCTACAACCAAGACTACTCTACCCAGCAAGGATCTCATTCAGATTTGACAGAGAAATTAAAACCTTTACAGACAAGCAAAAGCTAAGAGAATTCAGCACCACCAAACCAGCTTTACAACAAATGCTAAAGGAACTTCTCTAGGCAGGAAACACAAGAGAAGGAAAAGACCTACAATAACAAACCCAAAACAATTAAGAAAATGGGAATAGGAACATACATATCGATAATTACCTTAAATGTAAATGGATTAAATGCTCCAACCAAAAGACACAGACTGGATGAAAGGATACAAAAACAAGACCCGTATATATGCTGTCTACAAGAGACCCACCTCAGACCTAGGGACACATACAGACTGAAAGTGAGTGGATAGAAAAAGATATTCCCTGCAAATGGAAATCAAAAGGAAGCTGGAGTAGCAATTCTCATATCAGATAAAATAGACTTTTAAAAAAGACTATTAGAAGAAACAAAGAAGAACACTACATAATGATCAAGGGATCAATCCAAGAAGAAGATATAACAATTGTAAATATTTATGTACCCAACATAGGAGCACCTCAATACATAAGGCAAATGCTAACAGCCATAAAAGGGGAAATCGACAGTAACACAATCATAGTAGGGGACTTTAACACCCCACTTTTATCAATGGACAGATCATCCAAAATGAAAATAAATAAGGAACACAAGATTTAAATGATACATTAAACCAGATGGACTTAATTGATATTTATAGGACATTCCATCCAAAAACAACAGAATACACATTCTTCTCAAGAGCTCATGGAACATTCTCCAGGATAGATTATATCTTGGGTCATGATTCAAGCCTTCGTAAATTTAACAAAATTGAAATCGTATCAAGTATCTGTTCTGACCACAAAGCTACGAGAGTAGATATCAATTACAGGAAAAAAATCTGTAAAAAATACAAACACATGGAGGCTAAACAATACACTACTTAATAACCAAGAGATCACTGAAGAAATCAAAGAGGAAACCAAAACATACCTAGAAACAAATGATAATGAAAACACGATGACCCAAAACCTATGGGATGCAGCAAAAGCAGTTCTAAGAGGGAAGTTTATAGCAATACAATTCTACCTTAAGACAACTCAAATAAACAACCTAACCTTACACCTAAAGCAATTAGAGAAAGAAGAACAAAAAACGCCCAAAGTTAGCAGAAGGAAAGAAATCATAAAGATCAGATCAGAAATAAATGAAAAAGAAATGAAGGAAATGATAGCAAAGATCAATAAAACTAAAAGCTGTTTCTTTGAGAAGGTAAACAAAATTGATAAACCATTAGACAGACTCATCAAGAAAAAAAAGGGAGAAGACTGAAATCAATAGAATTAGAAATGAAAAAGGGGAAGTAACAACTGACAATGCAGAAATGCAAAGGATCATGAGAGATTACTACAAGCAACTATATGCCAATAAAATGGACAACCTGGAAGAAATGGACAAATTCTTAGAAATGCACAACTTTCCAAGACTGAACCATAAAGAAATAGAAAATATGAACAGACCAATCAAAAGCACTGAAATTGAAACTCTGATTAAAAATCTTCTAATGTACAAAAGCCCAGGATCAGATGGCTTCACAGGCGAATTCTATCAAACACTTAGAGAAGAGGTAACACCTATCCTTCTCAAACTCTTCCAAAACATAGCAGAGGGAGGAACACTCCAAACGCATTCTACAAGGCCATCATGCTGATACCAAAACCAGACAAAGATGTAAGAAAGAAAGAAAACTACAGGCCAATATCACTGATGAATATAGATGCAAAAATACTGAACAAACTACTAGCAAACAGAATCCATAGATGGAGAGATATACCATGTTCTTGGATTGGAAGAATCAACATTGTGAAAATGACTATACTACCCAAAGCAATCTACAGATTCAATGCAATCCCTATCAAACTACCATTGGCACTTTTCACAGAACTAGAACAAAAAATTTCACAATTTGTATGGAAACACAAAAGACCCCTAATAGCCAAAGCAATCTTGAGAAAGAAAAATGGAGCTGGAGGAATCAGGCTCCCTGACTTCACACTATACTATAAAGCTACAGTAATCAAGACAGTATGGTACTGGCACAAAATCAGAAATATAGATCAATGGAACGTGATAGAAAGCCCAGAGATAAACCCACACACACATGGTCACCATATCTTTGATAAAGGAGGCAAGAATATACAGTGGAGAAAAGACAGCCTCTTCAATAAGTGATGCTGGGAAAACTGGACAGCTACATGTAAACGAATGAAATTAGAACACTCTCTAACACCATATACAAAAATAAACTAAAAATGGACTAAAGACCTAAATATAAGGCCAGACACTAACAAACTGTTAGAGGAAAACATAGGCAGAACACTCTATGACATAAAACACAGCAAGATTCTTTTTGACCCACCTCCTAGAGAAATGGAAATAAAAACAAAAATAAACAAATGGGACCTAATGAAACTGAAAAGCTTTTGCACAGCAAAGGAAACCATAAACAAGATGAGAAGACCTCAGAATGGGAGAAAACATTTGCAAATGAAGCAACTGACAAAGGAATAATCTACAAAATTTACAAGCAGCTCAATATCAAAAAATAAACAACCCAATCCAAAAATGGGTGGAAGACCTAGACATTTCTCCAAAGAAGATATACAGATTGCCAACAAACACATGAAAGAATGCTCAACATCATTAATCAATAGAGAAATGCAAATCAAAACTACAATGAGATATCATCTCACACCAGTCAGAATGGCCATCTTCATAAAATCTACAAACAATAAATGCTGGAGAGGGTGTGGAGAAAAGGGTACCCTCTTGCACTGTTAATGGGAATATAAATTGATACAGCCACTATGGAGAACAGTATGGAGGTTCCTTAAAAAACTAAAAATAGAACTACCATACAACACAGCCATCCCACTACTGGGCATATACCCTGAGAAAACTCTAATTCAAAAAGAGTCATGTACCTAAATGTTCATTGCAGCTCTATTTACAATAGACAGGACATGGAAGCAACGTAAGTGTCCCATCGACAGATGAGTGGATAAAGAAGTTGTGGCACATATATACAATGGAATATTACTCAGCCATAAAAAGAAATGAAATTGAGTTATTTGTAGTGAGGTGTATGGACATAGAGTCTGTCATTCAGAGTGAAGTAAGTCAGAAAGAGAAAAACAAATACCATATGCTAACACATATATATGGAATCTAAAAAAAAGGGAAAAAAAGGTCATGGAGAGCTTAGACCTACTAGAGAATGGACTTGAGGATATGGGGAGGGGGAAGGGTAAGCTGGGTCAAAGTGAGAGAGTGGCATGGACATATATACACCACCAAACGTAAAATAGATAGGTAGTGGGAAGCAGCCACATAGCACAGGGAAATCAGCTCAGTGCTTTGTGACCACCTAGAGGGATGGGATAGGGACAGTTGGAGGGAGGGAGAAGCAGGAGGGGAGAGATATGGGGACATATGTATATGTATAAGTGATTCACTTTGTTATAAAGCAGAAACTAACACACCATTGTAAAGCAATTATACTCCAATAAAGATGTTTAAAAAAAAAAAGGACAATGAGAATATCCTTTATTACCATCAAAATTTGATTCAGATTTCAATGACAATGTTTCACCAACATTTCAATTAAAAATAAACACATCATTTTATTGCATCAAGCTATTTTTCAGTGTCAGTGCCCAATTTTGTACATGAGATTAAATGACACATATTAATTTAAAAAAGGCTTCCAAATATTTATTCCATTAGTACATGTAGGTCCAATTTTTAACCTGCTGGTTGTAGAATTGGATTTGATTACATTTACCATTGTTTCTGACCTAGATATTCTGATTCTAGGTATAAAAGTTTAAAAAATATTATTATATATCAAGAATGTGATAATTTTAAAAATATACTGATATAAGCATTTTAAATTTCATTTAAGACAATTTTCTATATTTTATATATAATGGCTTCTCCTGTAATACTCTCTGTCCTTGCAACAATGTTTAGCTCTATATCTGTCTTTTGTTGTTGTTTTTTTTTGGCCGCAGCCTGTGGCTTGTGGGATCTTAGCTCCCCCACCAGGGATCAAACCCTGGCCCATGTCAGTGGAAGCGCCAAGTCCTAACCTCTGAACTGCCAGGGAAGTCCCTCGACCTTTGTCAAGTAACTATTTCTTCTCTTTTCTTTCAAAAACACATAAGAGGTGGAAAGGGGGAGAAGGATATATTGGGAGATTGGGATTGATATATACACACTATTATATATAAAATAGATAACTAATAAGAACCTACTGTATAGCACAGGGAACTCTACTGAATACTCTGTAATGACCAAATGTGAAAAGAATCTAAAAACGAATGAATATATGTATATGTATAACTGATTCACTTTGCTGTACAGTAGAAACTAACACAACATTGTAAATCAACTATAGCTCCAATAAAAATTAATTAAATAACAAAAACACGGGGCTTCCCTGGTGGCGCAGTGGTTGAGAGTCCGCCTGCCGATGCAGGGGACACGGGTTCGTGCCCCGGTCCGGGAAGATCCCACATGCTGCGGAGTGGCTGGGCCCATGAGCCATGACCACTGAGCCTGCGTGTCCGGAGTCTGTGCTCTGCAACGCGAGAGGCCACAACAGTGAGAGGCCCGCGTACCGCAAAACAAAAACATGTAAGATCCTTCATATGCCCCAGTAACTCTATATTTAAATATTTGCATAGGTATGTTTAGCTACAAGCATTAAATGTGTATTTGTTTGTTCTCTATTTCCTATGTCATGAATCTAAATAAGTAGAAAGAAAAAGAAAAGCTTAGAGTAGATTTCTATCATCCCATGAGTAAGTACTGAAGCACCATCATTTTCCCTTCGCTGGTTGAATCAAGACATTACAGCAATATTTTGGATGTGTCATGTATCAGTTTAAATGCCTACATCAATTAAATTATGTATTAACAGCTTGCTCTCAAGACATATATGAGGCAAATGCTATCACTGTCTACACCTTATAGATAAGGAAACATGCAGAAAACAGTTGTATGACTTTCTGAAGACTGTGCTCTTCGGCCTGTGCTCTGAACCACTGCCCCGTAATAAGTTAACTTCAGGGTATCCATCCAGCAACAATAGTTTCCTGAAACTGCATTTCCCAGAATTTGTTAATTTACTGCACTGGACTTAATTACTGAAAATATTTGTTGTTGCAAATTTCTCATTTCTCACTGTTGTTTCCTTTACATGAGAACAACAAATTATATTTCAAATCTGACCCACTGTGAATTATTTCACCTAAATTAAATGCTGTTTGGATAACTTCACAGTAGTACTTTAAATAATATACTACTAGCTACCAGTTTATGTGTTGAGTATAAAAAATTTAGCTGGAGTAAAACAGTCCCAACAAAGTCTCTCCATTTTAATTGCACAATATATTTTTATTAATGTTATACTGCCTATATGTCAGAAGTCTCTTATATATAAAAAAGTAAAAACAAATCAACAGATTCTACTGTATTTTACACCAGGACTCATAATCCAGTGAATTGAGATAAAGGAATGTTGTTCCCAGAAAATTCAGTCTTTCTTTAGATTCACTCATTCATGTTTTATCCTACAAGTTTACCTACCTAGACTTAAATAAATTTGAACACTGAATCTTCACGTGGAGCTGAATCTTTGATTCCCTTTTCCTGACTTGATGAATACATGTAATCAACTGTTAGGAATTCCTATGGGATAGATAACTAACTGCAAGCTCACTCTTTTTAGTTTCTGTGTATTTACACGTACTCTTGGTCTTCTTTAATTCTGCCTTTCACATTCTTTTCCACCTTCTGCTTTCTCCAAGAACATGTCAAAAACATTTCTACACATACCCTCAGCTCCCCAGCAAGTAGGTACAGCACAAATCATTAAAGTTTTTAAAAAGGCGATCTGGAGAGAAAATCATGAGAACATGCTCCTTTTAATGAGTCCAGTTACCTTAGCTGTTTATTACTTTGTTATAGTGCTTTCATTAGTTGTATAATACTCTGACAGATTCAAAATTTAACACATTGGAGGAAGTTTAACATGAAATGAAAGGTCTTTAGTGTGTATATGCAGCTGTACATCTGTACAAAACAAGTGACAAACCCTAGGCAGAAAAATCTAATGTAGCCTACGAGTTATGTTTCTAAAATCATGGAGCTTATTTTTGAGTCTTGTACTGAACTGTGTCATGATTTACAGTTCACTGTTGTCTCTAGCAGTGCTATATAAATACTTCATGAAATATTCTATTGAGTATTAGCATTTTGAGATGCAGCGGAAATTATTTATATGCCTTTCTGTTTGGTAAACACTTTTTGTCAGTAAATATGAAGACATGAAGAACTCATATGTTTTATTTATAGTTGGGAAATCTTGCTTGGGAATTTACTATAAGCTGAGGCTTTGTCTGCTGAGATTCTATTAAGTCTTCATTGCAGGAGAAGCAAATTATTTTTCTTTAAAAAATATCTCAGGATTAGCATCATTAGAAAATGCTGCATGTTTGCAATCAGAGTTTGTTCTAAGGCATCATTCACAAAATCTTCAGTTAATTTTAAGAAACTAACCATTTCCCATGGGCCAAAAATACATTTTTTTCTTCACTCAGCTACAGGAAATAAAAAAGAAAACCTTCTTAAGTGAGATTGGGAGAGGGTGAAAAGTATCATTGCAAATAAACATAAACACCACGCTTGGATTATTTAATTTTCAACATAATTTTTAAAATATTTATATGTAAAGTATAGAAACAGATGCTTTCTAATTTCTCCAGTGTCTTTAATCTCTTGAGCACATCACATTTCTCAATTAACACCAATTTTAAGTAATTACATTTAGTCATGACGTTAGGGCAAATAAGATGAAGAAAGATGGCCTGTTCTGTTTAATAAACATTTTTCAAATATTTCCTCTACTCCAAGCAACAAACCTAGTGCCATAAATACAAAAATGAAATACTATGTAGTACCTACCATTGTAGTACTTTTAATTTAGCAGGGAAGAAAAAAAAGATGTGTACCTCATAATATAAGGTATTCAAAAGGAATTGGTATGACATATTAACAAAGTGATATTGCAGACAGTAAGGAAGATTACTATTAAATAAGAGAATTAGAAATTGCTTCACAAATTAATAATGCTAATATCCAGAAACTTCTAACATATGCCTAACTTAAACTGTTTAAGGCAAAGATAATTCTATCCATGATATCAGAGTAAACATACGTCAGCTTTTTTCCTAATTCAATGTATTATTTTAATACATATTCTAGATTCTTTTCCTGATTCTAAGGATCTGTGGGAATAACAAAGAAGAGAATATGTTCTACATATGCTTTAGATTTGATAGTAATTTAAATTTATATTTAAATTTGTCATCACCTTTATAATTTGGAAATTGACACATTGTTTTAAAAGTGCTGAGTCCAAATTTTTAGTCCAAATTTTTTCTATGTTGTAATTATAATTCCCTACATTAATTCCCTCTTGTAACCAGCTAATACTCTGAAGCGTTATATATGCACTTAACAAGAAAGAAAAGTATGCCTTTAAATCTCAATCTTTGAAGATACTAAAGAATAGCCCATTTCTCCATCCCTTCTTCTATATCGGTTCATAGAAGACCATTTAACAGACACCTATATAGGGAGATGCCCCTGATCACTTGACATGACCATTAGCCTTCAAGAAACACCTGAAACCTGAGGGAATCATTGGTTGGCTTGTTAGTTTGTTTTCTGAAAATGACATGCTCACCCACCACTATGTAAAAAGAACCTCTTGCTGTCTTCTTCCTGCCAGTCTGAGAACAAAAAAATCACATTCTTGTTCTTTCTTTAAAACAAACAAACATTAAACTAAAATCAATGTAAACAGACAAAAAACAACAAATAAGCCCCTATCTTATTTCTGGGTTTATTGTCATTTGTTTTTGCCCAAGTTAACTTTCTTGGACTAATAAGTCATGGATTGAAAACAGTTTATGAACGTATTAACTATTATACTCATGGCCCTTATCAAAAAAAATCAAATCTTGATATCTTTATTAGGAAGAGTTGCAGATAAAGATCTCTCAAAAGTAAGGTCTCAATGGAACATGGCTTATCTCTTTTTTTATGAAGGCTCTAAAGACAGAATATTTGAAATTCCAAACTGCTTTGATGGTTGAATCAGTGATATGGAAATCCCTGCACATAAGAACCATTTCAGAATCATGACTGAAAACTACTATTGATTCACTTGTGTGGGAAACTTGAGCAAAGTGCCTACAATCTTTCAATGTCTTCTGTAAGAATTATGAGTTATATATAACCCAAAATCTCAAGGAAGCTTTACACACCATCCATGTTTGTGCTTAGAATTTACTTATTTATGTTCTTATTTATGATTTGGTGAACAATAGAGGTGTTTGAAAGATGGCATTCCAGTGGTTGGGATGTTGAGTATTCCACTAGGAAGTAATAATGGAATGAGGAATAAAGATAAATATAAGCAATCCCAGACACATTGCCATGCTTGGGTGATTTATGTAGTAGTTTTGTTACCAATTCTATTTTGTTCCTACATAAAAAACCCTTCTAAACCTCTGGGTATTTACATTTTTCTTGTAAGATCATAAAGGCAATAAACATGCTTATAGTGGTTTCTAGATTTGGTGTTAAAAGCTGTGATTTAGGAAACAATCAACATTTAAATGGGGAAAATTAGAAAGTAAAATAACTTGTCACATAAATTATTTTTATGATGTACTACTGTAGCTATGTTATGCATAGGCATGCTCTCATTTAAAATTGGGCTGCTTGAATATTGTTTATGCCTTGACAATATGTATGTGCTTTTTTTTTTTGCTATGAAAAGATCCTAAATGCTTTTTGCATATTCTATAAGCACATCCTACAGAGTTTTTAGTAAAAAAAGCACTGACTTAAAGGTTAGAAGAGTTATTACAAATTTGTAACTGTGCCCCACTCTGAGCTCCTCTGCATCCATGGCCTCTAGGTACTTAATTTGTTAGGACAAATAACATGGAAGGGCAAATGACTGCCTATCCTAGACTAATTCAGGGGCACAATACTGCAATACTGACACATGCTTAATGTTACTGCTATTGATTAATGGTATAGCTCACAGTTTTTTGACATAATATTTCCAGTAACTATTTTTCTTATCATGGTATATTTCGCTACTTCTTCCATGTAACAAAATTTGTGAGTCTATCCGCAGTTAAAATTCCAGTAGCATTGTTTCATGTTTCCTACATGGGCAATTACTGGATCCAAAACATTACAGCTAAGTCTGGCCTTACCTATGTGTTCTAATCAAAAATGGTCATTTGAAAAATTAGGGAAAAAACAAAAAAAAGTAGCTTCCTTGACAGAACGATTTTAGATGTAGTGATTATAGGTATGTTTAAATCGGGGTTGGACTATTTACAGAATGTCTCTACTTTTGGTGAGAACTGTAAGATAGAGTGGTGTGAGGTATTGGTATTCTGAGATTATCAAATAGTTTAGAGATTAAAGTAGAGATGGCCTGTTGAGAACAAACATTCTATATTCCTCAGTTGGCCAAGTTTCACATATGGCTTAAACTGTTCTCTGACATTTTTTTCCTCTGCCTTTCTCTCTGTCCTGAATATGCAAATTCAAGGTGTGGATGCTGAGTCTTAAAAATTATACAACCTTCTCACGTAGGCTAAACTGTTTTCAGAATCAAAAATTCTTAAGTCATGTTCACAAAATAGGCTCTGTGGCGCTTAAGAGATGTCTGAGTCAAAAATTGTTGCTTTTATTTCCCAGTCTCCTCCCTTTTTTTTTTTTTTTAATCTCTTGGGAAAAATATTGCATTGCCAAGAAAAAGCTGCCTTTACTCTTCCAAGTGCACCACTCTCTCCTCAGCTAGGGTAGCACCTATCAATAACAGCTCATGTGTCTCCAGCACTTTTCAGCTTATGAAGTGATTGCAGCACCCCAACTGATGTGCACAACCAACCTTGTGGCAGGTAAAAACTTAGCATCTCTATACAGATGGGGAGGCTGAGGTCCTGATTAGTTAGTGAGTGGTAGAGCTGAAACTAGAACCCACATATAGAAATTAATTTTGATGTTCTTCAAATTGTGGGTCCATCACACTCACCCTGCACTCATGCTAACACTAGAATTGTAGAACTGGAGCAGACCCAGGGTCACTAAACTAGTCTCAGTACCTCTCCTTATAATGCCCCCTTTCTGGAAGTCAGAAACACGTACTCTCAGAGAGACCTTGTTGGTACAGTAGTTGTGCAAAAAGATGTGTGTGTGTGTGTGTGTGTGTGTACAAAGAAAAGAACGCAGTTTCTGCCCTGGTGAGCAGTGACCCAGCCTGTTAGAGGCATAGCCAGGGCAAGCAGGAGAGCACAAGATCTCTGACTGAGCCTCCAGAAGAAGGGGCTTCCCTTCCCACTGCCCATGCTGCAAACCACCCTGCTCACCTACATTCCACTCAGCACCTCCTTGTACCCACCACATTCAGCTTCTAAAGTTGCCAAGATCATCCTTTCAAAATCTTACTAAGATAAAAATAAACTTGTTCTCAGTTTCTGTATTACAAAACCCTGTCAGTGGTTCTGTCAGGTATATTGCTACCTCTCATGTCTGTTTCTTCATTTTGAAAGAGCTAAGTCATTTTTGAAAATAAGAATGGAAATATATGTGAGCAAAACAAAACATTTCTGAAGTTAGAACAATGATTTTACCATAATTAGATTCCCATCAACAGAGCTGAGGATAAAAGGATTAGGTAGGCATAAATTAGGGATATGGACATTCCTTGTGTTTCAGTCATTCAGTTTCTCTTAAATTATACCTCTTCAATTTCATATTTCTTTTTTATGTTTATGTCTTTGTTTTGAAAGATTTAGTGTAATTCTGTGGATTTGGAATACAACATAATTGATGGGTTATTTGTATAAACAAATCCACATTAATGCAAAGTTAAAAGTATGTTACAAATGAGTTTGCTCAAATTTGCTTTCTCATACGTGACTGGTAATTGCTCTTAAGGAATGACTCACTATTTCCTCTTTCAAAAGACTTATAACAGTCGAGCAGCAATCCAGAATGAATAAACCCAAGGGCAGTGAACAATCTCACACATCCCAACAGAAAATAACTGCAGCATTCACTTCTAAAATCTGTAGCAAATCTTTTGAACAGATTCTCTCAAAGTCTATTATAGCATATAATCAATATGGATCCTATAAAGTTGAAATATAACAACTTACATTTGCTTAATTAAATGTAGACTTTAAATTTTTAAATAAAACAACTGCCTTGATTATAAGGTCTATATAAAACTAAAAACAAATGTTCAAGAATACTTCAGTGAAATAAGAATGTATTTTAATTCCATCATTTTGGGGGCCAAGTTAACTTTCTAGCTTCAATACTATACAATTTTGGTATTTGATATCAACTTTTCTCCTTTATGCACTTCAAATAACTCTCAAAAATAATTTTATAAATAAACAGACAAAGGTAAAACATATTTATACAGATAAATTATCCAATGGCTATTGATATTTTTCATCAGATATGAAAAGAGAAAAAAATAAAAGCACCTGTTTTCTAAGGTGTTTGAAATATATCTTATTTCATCACCAACAATACCATGGTTGGTAAGAAAAGTAGGAAATACTTATTGTAGGTGTTCAGTCTTTTCTAGAATCCTGCGTTTTGAGACCTTCAAGATGGCAGAGGAGTAAGACATGGAGATCACCTTCCTCCCCACAAATACATCAAAAATACATCTACATGGTGAACAACTTCCACAGAACACCCACTGAACACTGGCAAAAGACCTCAGACTTCCCAAAAGGTAAGAAACTCCCCACGTACCTGTGTAGGGCAAAGAGAAAAGAAAAAAAGGAGACAAAAGAATATGGACAGGACCTGCACCAGTGCAAGGGAGCTGTGAAGGAGGAAAGGTTTCCACACACTAGGAAGCCCGTTCGTGGGTGGAGACAGCGGGTGGCAGAGGGAGGAAGCTTCAGAGCCACAGAGGAGAGCGCAGCAACAGGGGTGCAGAGGGCAAAGCAGAGAGATCCCCGCACAGAGGATCAGTGCCAACCAGCAATCACCAGCCCGGGAGGCTTGTCTGCTCACCCACTGGGGTGGGTGGGGGCTGGGAGCTGAGGCTTAGGCTTTGGAGGTCAGATCCCAGGGATAGGACTGGGGTTGGCTGCGTGAACACAGCCTGAAGGGGGCTAGTGCACCACAACTAGCCAGGAGGGAGTCAGGGAAAAAGCCTGGATCTGCCGAAGAGGCAGGAGACCACTGTTTTGGGGTGCATGAGGAGAGGTGATACAGAGCACCGCCTAAATGAGCTCCACAGACAGGCGTGAGCCGCAGATCTCAGCACAGACACGAGAGACGGGCATGAGATGCTAAGGCTGCCGCTGCAGCCACCAAGAAGCCTGTGTGCAAGCACAGGGCACTATCCACACCTCCCCTCCCAGGAGCCTGCGCAGCCGGACACTGCCAGAGTCCCGTGATTCAGGGACAACTTCCCCGGGAGAACACGTGGTGAGCCTCAGGCTGTTGCAACATCATGCTGGCCTCTGCCACCGCAGGCTCGGCCCACATTCTGTACCCCTCCCTCACCCCAGCCTGAGTGAGCCAGAGCCCCCTAATCAGCTGCTACCTTAACCCCATCCTGTCTGGGTGGGAAACAGACACCCTCAGGCACCCTACATGCAGAGGCGGTCCAAATCCAAAGCTGAACCCCAGGAGCTGTGCGAACAAAGAAGAGAAAGGGAAACCTCTCCCAGCAGCCTCAGGAGCAGCAGATTAAATCTCTACAATCAACTTGATGTACCCTGCATCAGTGGAATACCTGAATAGACAACAAATCATCCCAAGATTGAGGTGGTGGACTTTGGGAGCAACTGTAGACTTGGGGTTTGCTTTCTGTATCTAATTTGTTTCTGGTTTTCTGTTTATCTTAGTTTAGTATTTAGAGCTTATTATCATTGGTAGATCTGTTTACTGATTTGGTTGCTCTCTTCCTTTTTTTTATATAAATATATTTTTTTCCTTTTTTTCTTTTTGTGAGTGTGTGTGTGTAGGCTTCTTTTTGTGATTTGGTCTGTATAGCTTTGCTTTTACCATTTGTCAAAGGGCTCTCTCTGTCCATTTATTTTTATTTTTTATTTTTTTGTATAGTTTTTAGTGCGTATTATCGTTGGTGGATTTGTTTTTCGGTTTGGTTGCTCTCTTCTTTCTTTTTTTTCTCTGATAATATTTATTTTTATGTTTTATTTTAATAACTTTATTTATTATATTTTATTTATTTATATTTTTCTTTCTTTCTTTTTCTCCCTTTTGTTCTGAGCCGTGTGACTTACAGGGTCTTAGTGCTCTGGCCAGGTGTCAAGCCTGAGCCTGTGAGGAGGGAGAGCCAAGTTCAGGACATTGGTCCACCAGAGACCTCTTGACCCCACGTAATAACAAACAGAAAGCTTGCCCAGAGATCTCCATCTCAACGCTAACACGCAGCTTCACTCAATGAACAGCAAGCTACAGCGCTGGACACCCTATATCAAACAACTAGCAAGACAGGAAGACAACCACACCCATTAACAAAGAGGCTGCTGAAAATCATAGTAAGTTCACAGACACCCCAAAACACACCAACGGACATAGTCCTGGTCCAAAAGAAAGACAAGATCCAGCCTCCTCCACCAGAACACAGGCACTAGTCCCCTACACCAGGAAGCCTACACAGCCCACTGAACGAACCTAAGCCACTGGGAACAGACACCAAAAACAAGGGGAATTACAAACTTGGAGCCTGTGAAAAGGAGACCCCAAACACAGTAAGTGAAGCAAAATGAGAAGACAGGGAAACACACAGCAGATGAAGGAGCAAGATAAAAACCCACCAGACCGAACAAATGAAGAGGAAATAGGCACTCTACCTGAAAAAGAATTCAGAATAATGAGAGTAAAGATGATCCAAATTCTTGGAAAGAGAATGGAGAAAATACAAGAAACATTTATCAAGGACCTAGAAGATCTAAAGAGCAAACAATGATGAACAACATAATAAGTAAAATTAAAAATTCTCTAGAAGGAATCCATAGCAGAATAACTGAGGCAGAAGAATGCACAAGCAACCTGGAAAATAAAATAGTGGGAATAACTACTGCAGAGCAGAATAAAGAAAAAAGAATGAAAAGAATAGAGGAAAGTCTCAGAGACCTCTGGGATAACATTAAACATACGAACATTCAAATTATAGGAGTCCCAGGAGAAGAACACAAAAAGAAAGGGACAGAGAAAAGGAGAAACATGCCAAGACACATATTTATCAAAAACTAAAAACAAAGAAAAAATATTAAAAGCAGCAAGGGAAAAACAAGAAATAACATACAAGGGAATCCCCATAAGATTAACAGCTGATCTTTCAGCAGAAACTCTGAAAGCCAGAAGGGAGTGACAGGACATATTTAAACTGATGAAAGGGAAAAACCTACAAACAAGATTACTCTACAAGGAAGGATCTCATTCAGATTCGACACAGAAATTAAAAATTTCACAGACAAGCAAAAGCTTAGAGAATTCAGCACCACCAAACCAGCATTACAACAAATGCAAAAGAAACTTCTCTAGGTAGGAAACACAAGAGAAGGAAAAGACCTACAATAATAAACCCAAAACAATTAAGAAAATGGTAATAGGAACATACATATTGATAATTACCTTGAATGTAAATGGAGTAAAAGCTCCAACCAAAAGATAAAGACTGGCTGAATGGATACAAAAACAAAAGCCATATATATGCTGTCTACAAGAGACCCACCTCAGACCTAGGGACACATACAGACTGAAAGTGAGGGGATGGAAAAATATACTCCATGCAAATGGAAATCAAAAGAAAGCTGGAGTAGCAATTCTCATATCAGACGAAATAGACTTTAAAATAAAGTCTATTACAAGAGACAAAGAAGGACACTACATAATGATCAAGGGATTGATCCAAGAAGAAGATATAACAATTGTAAATATATATGAACCCAACATAGGAGCACCTAAATACCTAAGACAAATGCTAACAGCAAAAAGGGGATATCGACAGTAACACAATCATAGAAGGGGACTTTAACACTTCACTTTCACCAATGGACAGATCATCCAAAAAGAAAATAAATAAGGAAATACAAGCTTTAAATGACACACTAAACAAGATGGACTTAATTGATACTTATTGGACATTCCATCCAAAAACAACAGAATACAATTTCTACTCAAGTGTTCATGGAACATTCTCCAGGATAGATCATATCTTGGGTCACAAATCAAGCCTGGGTAAATTAAAGAAAACTGAACTTGTAATCATATCAAGTATCATTTCCAACCACAACACCCTGAGACTAGATATCAATTACAGGGAAAAAACTGTAAAAATTACAAACACATGGAGGCTAAACAATATACTACTACTGACCCAAAAGATCACTGAAGAAATCAAAAATTACTTAGAAACAAATCACAATGAAAACATGACAGCCCAAAACCTATGGGATGCAACAAAAGCAGTTCTAAGAGGGAAGTTTATAGCAATATAATCCTACCTGAAGAAAAAAGAAAAACTCAAATAAACAACCAAACCTTCCACCTAAAGCAATTAGAGAAAGAAGAACAGAAAACCCTCAAAGTTAGCAGAAGGAAAGAAACCATAAAGATCAGATCAGAAATAAATGAAGAATAAATGAAGGAAGTGATAGCAAAGACCAATAAAACTAAAAGCTGGTTCTTTGAGAAGATAAACAAAAATTGATAAACCATTAGTCAGACTCATCAGGAAAAAAAGGGAGAAGACTCACATCAATAGAATTAGAAATGAAAAAGAAGAAGTAACAACTGACACAGCAGAAATACAAAAGATTATGAGAGATTACTAAAAGCAACTATATGCCAATAAAATGGACAACCTGGAAGAAATGGACAAATTCTTAGGAAGAGCAAACCTCCAAGACTGAGCCATAAAGAAACAGAAAATATAAAGAGACCAATCACAAGCACTGAAATTGAAACTGTGATTAAAAATCTATCAACAAAAGCCCAGGACAAGATGGGTTCACAGGTGAATTCTATCAACATTTAGAGACAAGCTAACACCTGTCCTTCCCAAACTCTTCCAAAATATAGCAGAGGGAGGAACACTCCCAAACTCATTCTACTAGGCCACCATCACCCTGATACCAAAACCAGACAAAGATGTCACAAAAAAAGAAAACTACAGGCCAATATCGCTGATGTAAATGGATGCAAAAACCCTCAACAAAATACTAACAAACAGAATCCAATAGCACATTAAAAGGATCATACACCATGATCAAGTGGGGTTTAGTCCAGGAATGCAAAGATTCTTCAGTATATGCAAATCAATCAATGTGATACAGCATATTAACAAAATGAAGAACAAAAACCATATAATCATCTCAAAAGATGCAGAAAAAACTTTCAACAAAATTCAACACCGATTTAAGATAAAAACCCTCCAGAAAGTACACATAGAGTGAACCTACCTCAACATAATAAAGGCCATATATGACAAATCCACAGCCAACATCGTTCTCAATGGTGATAAATTGAAACCATTTCCACTAAGATCAGGAACAAGACAAGGTTGCCCACTCTCACCAATATTATTCAAGATAGTTTTGGAAGTTTTAGCCACAGTAATGAGAGAAGAAAAAGAAATAAAAGGAATCCAAATTTGAAAAGAAGAAGTAAAACTGACCCTGTTTGCAGTTGACATGATGCTATACATAGAGAATCCTAAAGATGCTACGAGTAAACTACTAGAGCTAATCAATGAATTTGATAAATTAGCAGGATACAAAATTAATGCCCAGAAATCTGTTGCATTCCTATACACTGATGATGAAAAATCTGAAAGAGAAATTAAGGAAACACTCCCATTTACCATTAAAACAAAAAGAATAAAATACCTAGGAATAAACCTACCTAAGGAGACAAAAGACCTGTATGCAGAAAACTATAAGACACTGATGAAAGAAATTAAAGATGATACAAACAGATGCAGAGAGGTCCATGTTGTTGGATTGGAAAAATCAACATTGTGAAAATGACTCTACTACCCAAAGAAATCTACAGATTGAATGCAATCCTTATCAAAGTACCAATGGCATTTTTCACAGAACTAGAACAAAAAATTCCACAGTTTGTATGGAAACAAAAATGACCCCGAATAGCCAAAGCAATCTTGAGAAAGAAAAACTGAGCTGGAGGAATCAGCCTCCCTGACTTCAGACTATACTACAAAGCTACAGTAATCAAGACACTATGGTACTGGCACAAAAACAGAAATATAGATCAATGGAACAGGATAGAAAGCCCAGAGATAAACCCATGCACATATGGTCACCCTATCTTTGAAAAAGGAGGCAAGAATACACAATGGAGAAAAGACAGCCTCTTCAATAAATGGCTCTGGGAAAACTGGACAGCTACATGTAAAAGAATGATATTAGAACACTTCCAAACACCATACAAAAAAATTAACTCAAAATGGATTAAAGACCTAAATGTAAGGCCAGACACTATCAAACTTTTTTTTTTTTTTTTTTTTTTTTTTTTGCGGTACGCGGGCCTCTCACTGTTGTGGCCTCTCCCGTTGCGGAGCACAGGCTCCGGACACGCAGGCTCAGCAGCCATGGCTCACGGGCCCAGCCGCTCCGCGACACGTGGGATCCTCCCGGACCGGGGCACGAACCCACGTCCCCTGCATCGGCAGGCAGACTCTCAACCGCTGCGCCACCAGGGAAGCCCCTATCAAACTTTTAGAGGAAAACATAGGCAGAACACTCTATGACATAAATCACAGCAAGATCCTTTATGACCCACATCCTAAAGAAATGGAAATAAAAACAAAAGTAAAGCAATGGGACCTAATTAAACTTAAAAGCTTTTGCACAGCATAGGAAACCATAAACAAGATGAAAAGACAGCCCTCAGAATGGGAAAAAATATTTGCAAACAAAGCAACTGACAGAGGATTAATCTCCAAAATATACAAGCAGCTCATGCAGGTCCATATCCAAAAAACAAACAACCCAATCCAAAACTGGGCAGAAAACCTAAACAGACCTTTCTCCAAAGAAAATATACAGATTGCCAACAAACACATAAAAGGATGCCCAACATCAGTAATCATTAGAGAAATGCAAATCAAAACTACAATGAGGTATCACCTCACACCAGTTATAATGGCCATCATCAAAATATCTACAAACAATAAGTGCTGGAGAGTGTGTGGAGAAAAGGGAACCCTGTTGCACTATTAGTGGAAATGTAAATTGATACAGCCACTATGGAGAACAGTATGGAGGTTCCTTAAAAAACGAAAAATAGGTCTACCATATGACCTAGAAATCCCCCTACTGGGCATATACCCTGAGAAATCCATTATTCAAAATGAGTCATGTACCACAATGTTCATTGCAGCAGTATTTACAATGGTCAGGACCTGGAAGCAACCTAAGTGGCCATCAACAGATGAATGGATAAAGAAGACGTGGTACATATATACAATGGTATATTACTCAGACATGAAAAGAAATGAAATTGAGTTATTTGTAGTGAGGTGGATGGACCTAGAGACTGTCATACAGAGTGAAGTAAGTCAGAAAGAGAAAAACAAATACCGTATGCTAACCCATATATACGGAATCTAAAAAAAAATAAAGAATGTGTCTGAATAAACTTTGGGGCAGGAGAGCAGTAAAGATGCAGACATAGAGAATGGACTTGAGGACATGGGGAGGGGTAAGGGTAAGCTGGGACGAAGTGAGAGAGTGGCCTGGACCTATATACACTACCAAATGTAAAACAGATAGCTAGTGGGAAGCAGATGCATAGCACAAGGAGATCAGCTTGGTGCTTTGTGTCAACCTAGAAGGGTGGGATAGGAAGGGTGGGAGGGAGATGCAGGAGGGAGCAGATATCGTATGTATGTATATGTATAGATGATTCACTTTGTTATACAGCAGAAACTAACACACCACTGCAAAGCAATTTTACGCCAATAAAGGTGTTAAAAAAAAAAAAAGAATCCTGAGTTTTGTGGCTTAAGATATAAAAGTCCTCAAGAGTAGGAAGTTTTTTTTTTTTTTCATTGTCAGTGTACAAAGAGGGTGTCAAAATTAGGCAGATAGGAATTAAATTGACTCTTTGGAAATCAATATGGATGCTGTTAGAGAATTCCCTTTAATTAAATATATATTTTTTTATTCTATAATAATTTTATTATTTAGTTATAATTTTATAATAATAAATGTACAATTTAGAAAATTAATAGCTCTTTATAATGCCCATGTTCCTCCCTCCTCTACCAGCAAATTGACAAGAAAGCTAACGTAATTGAGGTCATCTTACTACATAAGAGGAGATTTTTTTCTTAATTCTAACATTATTATTCAAGGAACTTAAGAAATATGTAAAAATACCTTTTTTAATGTATGTAGACAATTTTAGAAATAAAATAGCACATAAAATGATGGTAATAATGTTTTTTTTTCATTAAGTTGTTTTGTTCATCTCACAGTAATTTGGTTCTAATACGGACAGAATAATGGAAGTACCAAGAGGGTAAACTAGTGACTCTTATCAGATAATTTTTACAGGGTCAAGACTAGAACATACTTTATGCTCCTAATTTTAGTTTGCACTAAAGGCCTTTACTAATATTATAGGGAATGATAGATCATTCCATGTTTTAATTACCATGTTCACACTTCCTTTGAATTATCAAGGAAGTGTTTGTTTTTTTACAACTGTCTTCCTCTGGGCTACACATCGAAAAATTTTAGGATATGCCATAATTAGTATATCCTAAAATTTCATTCTAAGTAGTTAAAGACCTGGGTTTACAAATAAGGTCAAGTTTAGGCCAGACTGGTGTCTTCTGAATCTCTCGTCTCCTTTGATATCAGAACTAACTCTACTACTTGAAACCTTTAACATCTTTCACGTGGATTATCAAATGACTTCCTAACTGCTCTCCTGGCCCTCCGCATTTTACTGAAAACACTTAGTCTGAAATATCTTTTAAAAATGTGTATCTGATTATATCATTCCTCTGCACAATAACTTTCTTCTTAATTTTTTCCAGGATCTCCATGATCTGGCCCTTTCCTATTTCTGCTTTTCCAAACCACACTGCCTACATCTCTTCGCCTCACTACGTTTCTGACATACTAAATGTCTGGCAGTCCCCTAATGTATTCAGATGCTCCACAGCTTCTATATTTGTTTATCCCAGGGCTTAGAACACTTTATCTGCTTGGTGATTCTTTGAATATTCACTGTAGCTCAGTTTAATGATCTCTTCCACAGGTAGGCTGTACCTCCTATGAGCCATCTTTGCAAACATGTACCTCTATATAGCTTACTTACTACGATGTATTACAATTATCTCTACATACTTGTTGCCTCCACTAGTCTGAATTTCCTTGAGGATAACAAATGGACTATTTTTGTGTCATGAGTCTATCTACAGCCATGCAACCTGACACACAGTAGTTGCTTTATAAATGTTTGATAAATAAATGAATGTTATTGGAACAGCATTTAAATCTGTGAGTCAGAACCTGTTATACTCCTAGATGATGCCTGACTTACTCACAGCAATCCCATTTTTAGAAGAGTCACATTTATTTTGAACCTGATTATAAGTAACCTGAATTAAAACGTATTTTTTTTGACCGAATTCAGAGAGGGCAAATAAGATTCCAGAAAAACTCTTAATGAATATTCATCTAAGAACTCTGGTTTTAAAACACAAGAAAGAGGAGACATAACAATAAAAGCTCTGTATACTAAAATTTGATAATTTACACTTTATATTATTCAAGTGGTTTTACAATTTTGGGCTTCTGTTCAAATTTAATTTTATGTTTTCTGGCAAAAATATTCATCTATAATAACAGCTGTGCTCTTCAAATGTAAGAACTATTTGTTTCTATTTTGAACTTGGCATTAGTATCTGTATGAAGCAGAGGATTTGTAAAACATATTGAATTTATCTATTAAAATAAATGGTGTCTGTGGGTGTGGCTTTACAGAGTGGGAGAATTTAGCTGTCGGCAAGGTCAGATGTGCGTGAATGCTGTTTTGTTGTTGGGTAAATTGAGTTCTCTCTCTGATGTAGTTTCAGAATAATAGTTTAAGTGCTAAGTTATACATATGTTTCACAGCAATTTTAGTGTCTATGGATGAATTAAAGTCTTTGGTGAATTAACGTCTTTGATATTTATTTCAGTGTTTTTAGCACCAACCATGTTAGAAAACAAGGTAGACTGTCTTCCAGATTTCCTGGATGAAGGTTTCCTTCAAACCTTCATGAAGGTTTCCTGGATAATGTTTCCTCAAGAAGAGTAGGAACTGTACACTCATGGTAGCTTTTATCATGTACATTCCTCATTGTTATTTACTTCACTATGTGAAAGCGCATGTATAAGAGTAAAGTCAGGAGAAGGAGCTGTTCAATTTGTTTTCTCTCTCTCCTTCTCTCTCTGTCTCTTTCTCTTTTTAATAACAGTGCAGTTTTTATCTTCCTGTTTTCTTATAAGTCATTAAAATGCTATGAGTTTTTAAAGTAATGCTCTCCTATGTCCACAGATAAAGGGATATAAAGTTTGAAGCTCATAATGTATGAACACATTTATTAGGAAATTAATAGTTGCAGCTGATATTAACCATTGTGTGTGTTCTTCCTTTAAAAAGCAAGATCTAAGTTGTGACAACTGAAATATCTAACTGTTGAACTGAAAAGTCATCTGTAAATATTTACTATCATGTAGAAACACAAAATAATCACTGAAAAATTTTTTTACAGATATTCCAATGAAATCAACTGGTAGCTTTCTCTTCAATACAACAGCACTTAATGTATCACCATACAAAATTACAGACAAGATTGCTTTTTATGTATTCAGTGGATCTGCTCTGTTTCTGAAAATAAAATAAGACATGCACTTCCTCCAGAAGAAGACAGGACCAGCCACTTTGTACTTTTGTTGTATGTTTACTAACCTTAGGAGCATCTGCCCCTGACAGCAGGTGTTTGGCAGTTTCCTGGGGCTTAGGAAGGAGTTGGCTGCAGAAGAAGGATGGCTGCATTGTGTCAGGACCAGTGGGTTCCAAACTCATCCTGGAAACTATTGAGCAGGGCTCATATAGCAAATGATGCATGGAACTAGGGGAAAAAACATCTCCCATACAGTAAACCTTCTGTTCTCTTAAATCACATACATTAAAAGAGAAAGCTATATCTGTATAGTGTTGTTTTCCTTTATTCTTATTCAGAGCACTAGTTTAAGCTTCAGAAGAGATAGCTGCATTATCTCTATAAGGATGAGAAAATCTGTTTGAAAGGATGTTCAAATAAATTGGGAAAAAGACATAGAAGGAAGCTAGATAAAAGAGATACTCTGACCACCAGGTAGAGGTTATTATGCTGAGAAATGAGACCTGATTTTCTTGTTTTGCTTTGTGTTCCCCATCTCTAGGACTATAGATCCTTAAAAATATTCTTTTGCCCTTGAAATCTGATGTCTAATGCTTTAGCTATTTCTTATTGTTCTGAATTTACAAACTTTAACATACTTTTATTGAAAAAATGCTTTTAAAAAAATTTAATTACAATTGTTTAAGAGCTCATCTTATTGTTGAAAAGAGAAATGAGTTTTTTAAATAGAAAAGAACAGGATGGAGATAGGTGCTCCATTCTAAGATGAAGTGGGATATGCAAGCATTAGAATTTAATTATATGCTGACTATCTCCTTTTTTTGAGACTTTGCATTACTCTTATTATTTAAAAAAATTGAAAGTCATTAATTAAACAAATACAGTCAACATGGACTTCTAAAACTTATTTTTAGGGAGTTCATACTAATAAAACCAGACATAGAGATCTAAAAGATGTATCCACATAAAAACATATAATGCAATTTTATACATTTTTTTGAAGGGGTGGAGTAAAGAAAGTCTACAGATTAATGAAGATGAGGCTCTATTTTCAAAAATATGAATATGTGAAAACACTAGTAGTGCTGGTCAGGGAGCAGAGTCTGAATGAATTAAAGAATTTTAAGAGTTTTCATTGAAGTAACAAGTATCTATTAAGTTCTTAGCAAATGATCAATGCTGTTAATCTTAACTAGATGGAAACTATTTAACAATAACAGCTGCAGCAGTAGTAAGAGCAGCAATAAGCAGCATTTATCGCATACTTTCTGTTTGCCAAGCCCTCTGTTAAATACTTCTTATGGTTTGGCACACCAATATGTAGTGGGGTGGAATCCAAATAGATGCCGACTGACTCTAAAGCCTATGTCCTAATCCCTAAATTGCCTCATAGAGATTAAGTAAAATATAAATCTTGAAGCTCCCTGTGGTGGAGATCATCCCAAAATACACAACAGCAAATGATTAGGCACAGGTCTTTATATGACAGACTATGCAGTGGGATAAAGGGGAGGAGGAAGTCAGTGGACACTGGACAGATCAGGAAAAGCTTTCTGGAGGGTGTTTTGAGCTGAAGAATGGGTAGCATCTATATATTGGTATTAGAGGTAATGGAGGTGGTGGAGAAAGAGAATTCCAATTTAGAAAAATACATGAAACAAGGCATAATGTACTTATGAGACTGGATTTGACTAAAGAGTATGTATTGGCAGAATTCAACTCAAAACTGATTTTTTTGAGTCCCCCCCAACTCCCTCCATAGCCGAGCCCAACAATATACTGTGGCAGAAATCTCTGTGTTATGAAGTAAAGTGCCGGTGGAAACAAAAGATGAGGAGAGTAGCTATTTGGAGCTTATTCTTGAAAATGACTCATTTAACTCTGTATGATTTTGTTTTTTCAGTCTAAAATGATTAGCTACATGGCTTGAATAGCTATGCACATTCAAAGAATGAAAATGTCTTTGTATCTGGGAAATAAAGGCAAAATGAAATGGGCACTAGGATAAAGATGCAGGCATTTCCAGTAATAATTTTTCTTTGATTCAAAATGTTTTTCCTGGAGTGAACACTCCAAATATGATGAAATACATTGTCCATTTCACTTGTTTCTTCAGAGGTGGAGAGGGAAATGTTAGACAGTCTAATGGACAAGGAGACCAGTTCACTGAAGAATACTTCAGTGTAGAATGAGATTAAAATTTCAGGTTCATAAATAACTCATTTATCTTACCATAGAAATTTAAAAAATAAATTCACCTCTACTTTTTTTATTTAATGAAACCAATTTTTTCAAGTTATTTTTAAGTCCATGAAGTCAGAATAGAAAAAAAGACTAGCTAGATGATTTCAGATTAAATAACATGTCCTACATCAATGGCATAGATGGATAGTTAAAAAATAGTATGGGTGTGGATGTAGTGTTGACAAGCTTTAAGTTTTTCCAAGAAAGAATATACACTAAAATAAAAGCACTGCTACTCTCCCTTCTCATATTTTTTAGCATAATGGATATTTTAAATGTAAAGTACATAATCCTGTAATAGAGTTATCATTTAAATTGAATAAATTAAGTTAAATAGACTTGCTACATTTTTCGTATTTGTATTATTTCCTTGAAAAGCAAAAATGTTATCAGTGACTGATCCTGGTATGTGGATGGAACAAGGAACACTGAGGTAGGCCAATGGTTTAAAATCATTTTACAATGTGAGTAATAGTGAGACAGAGTATGCTATTCTTATTAGGATACAATATGGAAATAACTTTATTTTGCTTCCTCCATGGGCTTCAAATCCATTTTCCTAAATTCCTATTCTCTAATTCTTTGTCAACATCTCAAGCATATTCCCTCAATTCCTTTTCACTTTCAGCTGTTAGAACAGTTTCGTTTCAGTTATTTAAAAGTCCTAACAAATTTGAATCAAAATTTTAACCTCTCACTCAATTCAAACTTAACACCCCTTGTAACTCACGACACTTCTAGAATTCTCAGACCCAGTAAGAAAGGGGGGATAATCTGACCATTTTGCTCTCCTTATTACACTTAATTACTTCTGCTGTTTCTGGCTTTTATGGGATCAGGGGCAGGGGACAGAGTAAGCAAGAATTAGAAAGAAAGGTCAAATTCCTCTGCTTGGTGCTGATGTAATCTGGCACTATACGGTGCATGACCAAATTCTAGCTATCTCTCGCTTGAGGCTCTTTTGTGTAATTTTGAGACCCTTCCTTTGGTGACTGCTGCACTGAACTATGACCTGCTGTAGGTAATATTCTATTCAAATAGCTTCTTACACGTCCACCCAAACTCCTGTGCTCTAGCACTACACCTCTATCCTTTCTACTAGAATGCTGAGTCTGGAAGACAGATATCCTGGGCCAGATTTCTGTAAGATAAATACATGTGTACATATCAAAGAGCAAAGGCCAATGGAATTCAGGCATTCTTGCCCCAACCAACCTTGGAAGCACACTCATTACTCTCCTCTTTCCTTGTTCTGTTCCATAGGCAGCAACAGTCAACTGTTCTTGAAAATTCAGAGGAAAGTCCAGTCCAAATCTTCATATCCTGCCCAAACTCCAGAAGATGATGTCAAGTTTATCAAATATTCTTTCATTGTTCTTAGTGATGGTGTCATAACAGGGTCAGATCTATTTCTACAGACTAGCAAATGTCCAGCTAGAAAGAAAATTTGGACCCTCCTCTGGAAACCAACCCAATCCCACCACCACCGTTACAGTCTCTCCAAGGAATTCTCTTGCTGCTCACTTTACTTGGCTTGAAGTATGTGAGGGAGTAGGTCTGAGTCCTCTCTCCTGCCACTAATTGCTTCAAAGAATTATTTTTTCTCCTCAGAGAATCTCTGACTGTCTTTTATTTAGCCTGCATAATGGTAGCTAGCTTTCTTTTTTGTTTTCCGATACCTCTGCTAAACCTTGAGGAGGTGTGGCCTAGAAATGTGAAAATTCATTGTCCACTGTGCTGAGAATTTCAGCCCAGACAAAAATTTCTGAGACAAAAGAAAATGTCCTATCCAAACTTCACTAGATTTATTTATACTTTTGCTAAATCATTTGTTTGAATATTGGGAAAAAAACATTAGTCTAGGCAAACCAGAGCTGTAGATTCTAGAGATTTTTTTAAAGTTAAGGCTAACTGTAAAGCTTCTATTACTGCAAAAAATTATAGTAAATGATCCAGCTCTACTTGATTTTAGAATGGGCATACCTAAGAACAACATTTTTCTGTCTTCTACTTGGAAACTATAATCTACAAAGACAGTACTGTGTGATAATGTTTCCAGGCACAATCTTCAATCTGAATTTGAAAGTTATGGCATGTGCTTCCCAACAGAAATTTTGAAAGCACTGCTGTTCAGTTCAAATAAACTACTATTTGAAATTTTTCCTAATACTTCTACAGTGCAGGGACTCTTCAACCCAGGTCTCTGGCAATATGAATGGTTTATTTATAGCCCTCATAGAACTTTAGCTTCCTTTTGGGGGGAAGAGGTATTATTTTCATTTTATAATGCAATATAGCCAAAATTATTATTTTGATTCTCCATGATTGTGTGTGTGTGTGTGTGAAGTTTTCCAGCATCTGGGACAAACTCTCATCTCCTTTTAAACCCAAACACAATATACTGGAACCAGTCTCAATGAAAAACAGAACATTAAGAAAGTAGATAAAGTGCTACAGCTTCCACCTTTGGCCTTGCTTTACATGTTCAACTAATTCACTAGTTCAACCTGGTATTTAGGAGGCCCATGACAGCTGGTGATTTGTTATTGATGGTAGCAGTGACTATGATATATCAATATCCATCTACTGGGTACTTTACAGAGATCAGAAAACTAATGTCACATGATTTAAACTGTTTCCATCTTAAGCTGATATGTTTGTGTTTCACATAAAGGGTGATTTTTTTTTTAAATGAGGAGTTTCATTTTTATGGTAATATCTGAAAATATTCAAATGAAAAATAACTCAAGGTGAAACCACCGAATCTTCTTCTTTTGCACCATATTTAGGAACGTGATAGAATTATTTTTGGACAATTCTGGGTAAGTTGGCGGTCAGAAACATTACTTTTAAAAAGATAGAGCCATTATACATTAAAATGCTCAGTTGTGAAAAGCACCAATATAAATTTGGTTATAGTAGTTCAAAATCTACTTTGTAATAATTTAAAAATTAAACCATTATTGCAACAAACATTTTATTTAGAATCTAAAATTGGGTTACAGGATTATTTGATAGCAGATTAAATAAAACCTGATGCCTGTCTTTACCTTTTTTCTACTAAGATAATATTAATTTATCTAAATTTTAAATTGTTCAGACATTTTCCCATACCATTGTACTTTCACTAGATTTATGCAAAGTATGTAAGATATAAATATCAAGTGAAGATTTTATCTTCCTAACTTTTAGTACACTTTTTTCCTCTGCTAATTAAACTGTGAAAAAAATAGGTGATTCCATAGCTATTCATCAAAATAGATGGGACATTACCCTACTCTCACAAAGTGCCTAACACATGGGAAAAACTGTATACACATTTGTGGAATAAATAAACTTATTTTCTACTTAAAACTTAAAGACATAGGAAAATACCAAAAGCCAAGGGGGTACATTACTTGATTCTTCCTATAAAAATGTTTGTGATGAGAAAATGAGATATTAAAACATGGAAGAAATAATGACAAGTGATTTCAACAATGGCTATTAGTCACATTGTTTTACTCGTTACAATGTCTTTATATAACAGATTTCATCTATATCCCTTCTGATGCAATTCAAAACACAAACCAAATTCAATATAGACATTCTACTCATAATATATAGCAAAACACAAGGAAGGAAACTTATAGAAGGCAGCAATGTTTATTGAAAGATGTTTCTGTATTATCTAGAGGGGAAAATGTCCTATTCATTCATCTGGTTGTAGTAATTTGGTATCATCAAATATTACACATTTGTTTATATCTCATTTCTATCTAAAATAGATTTATTTATAATAAGTGATACACTTAAAATGAGGATATTCAAATATATACAGACCTAGTAAACCAAGGCCACAAAAAAAGAGAAGGAATAAACATACTAACCATAAAAGGGTGATATTCTGACTTATATTACCTTAGGCTCTCACCATCCCTTTTAGCAGAATCTCCCTTAGACAGCACTTCTATCTTATCAGAATGGAAGAACACAAAAGCTCTTCTAGATAGATTAGAGTTTCCTTTACACTAATTTCTATGTAGGGTCTCATATAAGTAACACTGAGTGATGATATATCAAAGAGCATCATAAAATATTTTCACGTCAAATACAGTACATATTTATGTTATTTCTTATCATGTCCAATGATAAAACCTTATGCCATAGTATTAAAATACAACTTGCCATTCACTCCCAACTTTCCCTTATTAACGGTCCTATGCTTTTTGAGAGGCAAGTGTTTCAACAGATTTGCTATATGCTCATAGGAACTTGTAAATAAGAACAGTGATTATGTAACCAATTATGCTGACTTACTACTTTTATCACTTGGGTATATGTATTAAGCACCTCTGTTTGCAAGATAAGACCCATTCACACTACTGATAATTTCTTAAAGGATGGAGAGCATATGGTTTAGATATTGGGTCTGTTTCAATGCTTGTCACTTCTAGTGTCTTGCTTTTATAGAATTTCCTATGGAGCTTCTTGCATTGCTGCTGATGTTTCTGTAACTGGGCCTTCTGATCCTTGGAATAATGAGCTTGTTCAGAGAGAGTAAAAAGAGACTTTCCTCTAGTTTTATGCTGAAGCCCTCTATTCCAACATTAAGATGATTCCTTTATGCTTGCATAGTTTTAACTCATGGTATCCCTCTGATATCTTTCAACTTTAGCTTCCTTTACTTATGACCTTATACTCTTAGCGGTTTTTTTTTTTTTTCAGATTGTCCCAAAATAACTTGGATTGACCAAATTAATTTGGATCCACTTATTTATTCTGGACAATACTCTCAGTTGATGGACAGCCTAGGACTTCCCTTGTTAGGGATCCAAGCCTCCTCAGTATAATATACAGAGCTTGACTACTGTAATGTGTTTCACTACTCACAGATTAGATAACATAGTAACTAAGATGATGAGGGTATTTAAAGATGATTGGCCTTCAATGCCAATGAGAAACGCATTGATATTTCTCTTTGAAACTATATTTCTACCGTGACTCCTATATACTTCTCTTACTGTCCTTAACCTTCCATCTAGCCAATTCCACTGTTTTTCATATCTTCAGTTCATTCAAGTTATATCCCTTCATCTTAGAGATCTGTTTATATTTAGCCAACTCAAAACGAACAAAATGGAATGGTTCATACTTTTTTGTTTCTATGATGTACTTGAGTTCTTAAAGGATGTAAATCTTGAACTTGGACTTGAGGAAGTTGATGTACAAGGAATAATTGTTTGAACACATAAAAGATCTCCAACAAAGAATGAGACCAATATTTATATGAAGTGAGAACAATTTGCATATGAGTTAATTTAGAAATTAAATTAAAAATTAAGAAAAAGTGCTAAGCTCTATTAATTACCTGGAAACCTGGTATTAGAAACCTGGTTATATGATGACAATAATTACTAATTTAAAAAGTGGAATGATTTAGATAAGGTAACTTATTGCAAGGTCACATACGTAAAGATCTACAAATAAAATCAATTTAACATTTAGATCTAGAATGTAGACAGAAGTTTATGTATATCATACATAAGTAGAGTAGATTTACAGTATTAGTTTCAGATGTACAGCATAGTGATTCAGTATTTTTATAGATTATACTCCATTAAAAATTATTACAAAATACTGGCTATAATTCCCTGTGCTATATAATATATCCTTGTTGCTTATCTATTTTATACACAGTAGTCTGTATCTCTTAATCCCATATGTTTCCTCTTCCCTCTCCCCCCTGCCCACTGGTAACCATTAGTTTGTTTCCTATAACTGTGAGTGTGTTTCTGTTTTGCAATATACATTCATTTTACTTTTTTTGGATTCCATGTATAAGTGATAATATATAGTATTTGTCTTTTTTTCATTAAGCATAATATTCTCCAGGTCCATCCATGTTGCTGCAAATGGCAGAATTTCATTTTTTATGACTAATTTCCATTGTATATGTATATCACATCTTCTTTATCCATTTGTCTGTTGATGGACACTTGGATTGCTTCCACATCTTGGCTATTGTAAATAATGTTGCTATGAACACTGGGGTACATGTAACTTTTTGAATTAGTGTTCTCATTGTTTCCAGATACATATCCAAGGGTGGAATTGCTGGATCATATGGTAGCTCTATTTTTAGTTTTTTGAGGAACCTCCATACTGTCATCCATAGTGGCTGCACCAATTTGCATTCTCACAGTGTACAAGGGTTCCTTTTCTCCACATCCTTGCCAAAATTTGTTATTTGTCAACTTTTTGATGATAGTAATTCTGATAGGTGTGAAGCTATAACTCATAACTCATTGTGGTTTTTATTTGCATTTCTCTAATAGTTATGAGCATCTTTGCTGAGTAAAATTTCAATGTTGAGCATCTTTTCATGTGCCTGTTAGCCATCTATATGTCTTCTTTGGAAAAATGTCTATTCAGGTCTTCTGCCCATTTCTTGATTGGGTTGGTTTTTCTTTTTGACATTGAGTAGTATGAGCTGTTTATGTATTTTGAATATTAACCCCATGTCAGTCACATCACTTGTAAATATTTTCTCCCATTCAGTAGGTTGTCTTTTCTTTCTGTCAATGGTTTCCTTTGCTGTGCAAAAGCTTTTAAGTTTAATTAGGTCCCATTTGTTTATTTTTGCTTTTATTTCTTTTGCCTTAGAAGACAGATCCAAAAAATATTGCTACAATTTATGTCAAAGAGTGCTCTGCCTCTGTTGTCTTCTAGGAATTTTATGGTTCCAGGTCTTATATAGGTCTTTAGTCCATTTTGAGTTTATTTTTGTATATGGTGTGAGGAAATGTTCTAATCTCATTGTTTTACATGGAGCTGTCCAGTTTTCCCAGCATCAATTATTGAAGAGACTGTCTTTTCTTCATTGTATATTTTTGCCTCCTTTGTTGTAAATTAATTGACCACAAGTGCATGGGTTTATTTCTGGGCTATTCTGTTCCATTGACCTATGTGTCTGTTTTTGTGCCAGTACCATATTATTTTGATTACTGTACCTTTGTAGTATAGTCTGAAGTCAGGAAGTGTGATACCTCCAGCTTTGTTCTTTTTTCTCAAGACTGTTTTGGCAATTCAGGATTTTTTGTGGTTCCATATAAATTTTAGGACTATTTGTTCTAGTTCTGTGAAAGATGTCATGGGTACTTTGATAGGGATTGCATTAAATCTGTAGATTGCTTTGGGTAGTATGGCCATTTTAACAATATTATTCTTCCAATCCAAGAGCATGGTTATCTTTTCATTTCTTTATTCCATCTTTAATTTCTTTCATCAATGCTTTATAGTTTTCATAGTATATGTCTTTTGCCTCCTTGGTTAAGTTTATTCCTAGGAATTTTATTCTTTTTGATGCAACTTTAAATAGGATTTTTTTTGTTTTCTCTTTCTGATAATTCATTGTTAGTGTATAGAAAAGCAACAGATTTCTGTATATTAATCTTATATCCTTCAGTTTTACTAAATTCATTATTACTTCTAATAGATTTTTGGTGGAGACTTTGGGGTTTTTTATATATAGTATTGTGTCATCTGCAAATAGTGACAGTTTTACTTCTCCCCTTCCAATTTGGCTGCTTTTTATTTCTTTTTCTGATTGCTGTGGCTAGGATATCATACACTGCTTTGATAAAATATATGAATTGTGAATCAGTTAGTAGCAGAGAGCAAAGCTATAGTAATGGAAGTGATTTATCCAGATTATAAGAATAATATAATCTCTGCGTTTGAAGTCTTACTTGAGATCCTGTTATTTAGGGCTATTACAACTGCAGCTGGTAAATAATTACTTAAATTATATTTTTAAATTGGGGTTTTGGGGCTTATGCAACACCAGACTTCAGAGTGATGAATGTAGCTGGTTTCAGTCAGTCTGGATTCAGGATCTCACATTACAGAGTCAGAACGTTATTACTTTCCATTTTGTAGCTCTGCTTTTTTTTTTTTTTTTGTCTTCTGTTCAAGTTAGCTTGCCCCATGAAAAGTCTGATATTGTCATGAAAATTTTTATTTTAACTTTCTATTATCTAACAATCCTACAGAAAGTACATGCTTTATTTTGAATAATGTTAGCAAAATTCTTGAGACTGAGTCTCACTGGGTTGGCTTGGGTCCCATGTCCATCCCTGAAATAACTGCTTCAGCCTAAGGAGTGGAAGGTACTGATTTCTGTGCCTACTACTAAGTGGGGAGGTGCTTAGGGTTGGAGGGTGTCAGCACTATCCCTGCATGTGAAATGTGGATGGGGAGGGATGGTCTCCTCTTCCTCGAAGACATAATTCTTTTTATCAACAAATGAAAATGTAGGTAACCCAAGACAATAAATAATCAATTCAGAGGGTAATCTATCTACTAGAGATTAAGGGGTAAAACTCAGATTAAGAGATTTGACCAAGGTCATTAGAGGGCTTACTAGAATTAACGACAGATCCCAGATGTTCTAACCTCGAGTCATGGTGCCAGTTCTATTTACCTCCCAAAATGCACTGTTTGTGGTGACAGTGGGATCAGAGGGCTTGAGTCTTCAGCATATTCTGTGATTATTCTCCTTTAAGATTCATTAGCATTCCATCTCTGGTCAAACTTTGGAGTTGTGCAAACTTAAACATGTTAAAAATAATAGAGAAAATGAATGAGAGGAATAACAAATGTACAAAAAAACCAGAATACAATAATGTACTTGATCCCAATGTCCCCATGTGGCATCCTGGAACTGTCGGCTATCAAGTGATCCTGGAGTTCTCACGTTTAGAGGGTATAGTTGATTTCTCCCCAGGAAATCACACATTTGACTCTCTAGAATATGCTAGAGAGCTGTCAGTGTTTGTTCTTGGACAATATCTATAAGAAATAAAACTGAATTATTACCATCTTATTTTATTTCATATTTATATTTTCTAGGGCTTTAAAAAACTTTTAATAGTCATATTGTATCCTTTATTTTCTCTTAGTGCTACTATATAAAATGATACTTAGGAAACTAGTTTTGTTTATACATATTTTACAAGAAATCTGTGCTAACCAGTATATGAATAGCTGTCATAAAACATGTGGCAGTTGTTATACCAAAGTCAGCAGATTGTTCTATTTTAATATTTTGTGAAAAAAAGATGATGAGATCATGGATTTCATTGGTCATCACAGAGGATAGTCAATATTTTCTTATTGCTTCATGGCAGATGAAATTACATGCGGAAAACTGAAGCTATCATATAGAACTTTAAATCACAGTGCAATTAAGTATTGCAATCACTCTCTGCTGGGTGAAGCAGAACGCGGGGCTTAACAGTTTCTAAATCCTTCTATCTCTTATACATTTTTTTAACCAACAAGAGAGCATAATATTCTATCCTATTTAATTCATAAACCCTTTTTTTCAGAAAGAGATCATGATTGATGACACATTCTGTGGTCCTTTCTTCCATAAAGCTATTACTGTTTGTATTGCTCTGAGCTTGTGAAACAGAGATGATTCTGTTGTTTTCATTCTTCCTTTATATATTTTCAGATTTGTTGTGTGTCAGCAGAAGTTGATGAGAGATTCCAAATGATTGCTTATAGAGCACACTCTCCAGAGTTCCTGAAGGCTCATTGTTATCTGTCATGCTATACACAGGCTCGATTTACTGCCCTTCCCAATAAACACTATCAGTACACTCCTAAAAAAAAAAACACCTGTTTTGTACATGAAGTAGTTTGGGATAGAACCACTGGGCAGCACCTAGACTCTAAATACATTCCTCAGTTTTACAACATGGACACATTGTGAGATTGAACTCCCTTACACTAACTCTATCAGGTGTTAGGAAAGGAAGTTTGTTTGTCAGGGTCCAGTATTTGTTTTGAACATTAACTATCCTTGCTTTTATTATATCTCCCCTGACCCTGAAATCTGTTCAAACTCACCTGATCAAGAGATTCTAAGTGCAGCATAAGAGTCCCAGGAATTCTCATGCTGGATATTTAGTAAAAACTCACTAGGAAATCATAGACAGTGTTGTGCGTTTCCCATCATTAAGACTGATGATGTGGAGTGTTGCTCAGAACAGGTGGGGCTGGCTCTCCTCCTTTACCCTTGAAACTGCCAGAGTAAAAATAAATTTTACCTGCTAGGAGCTGCTTACATCTTCATGCCTAGGCTACGCATTATTTTATGCTTTATAAAGACAGTACAAATTTGATAGTTAAGTGCATGTGAGCTGTGAGGTAGAATATATGTCTCAGTAACATATGACTTGAGTGTACATACAATGCTTATCATATGAATTCCTAAAAAGACAGAAATGGAGAATGAGCTTTTGATACGGATCATTCAGTAATTTAAGTCATTTGATGCTTGTATTTCCTGTTGCTGTTAATTAATCTTACCTATTGCCACACAAGAGTTGAAAATGGATAGTTTTCTATTGATTTTCTGAGAGTAGTGTGGTCAAAGCTCTTTTACTTAAAAGAGGCAATGAGAGAGAGATAGAGACAGAGAGATGGAAACAGAGAGAGACAGAGACAGAGAACTGATTTGTACCTTACTGATCTCTGAGTATCTCCCTAATGACTATTTTGAGACCTAGACTTTGGAAATAAGTTCACCTTGCACAGGATGTGATGCTCTCGTGACCCTAATGGAGGCCAACAAGTGGAAAATATTTTAGGGCAGGAGCCACCTTCTGATAATGATGTAGTTGCTACAGGAACAGGTTCTTGAATACAATTCTGCAGCAACTTCTCTCCCTTGGGGTGGAGATTCTCCAGTGGCAAAGCTTACACTGTTCTAAGTCTCTAGAGTAGCAAGAAATAAAACACACATACATATACACTGATCTCCCTGCCAGAAATTTAAAAAAATACAGTATAGACTGTTAGAAGGTCTATTAGAATTTTAAGAGGTTTACCCACAAATGTGTGTATGTGTTCCCTTTCTAGTATATTTTGAGGGATACATGGAAGTTAACAATATGGCATCAAGTCTGATAAACCCAGAGACGAATTTAAGCCATGGCCTCTGAGTTGAACTGCACAAACTGAACTTTGTTTATTTTTCTAGGAACTAAGATCCGCTATAGGGAACCAGCAGTGGTAGACCATCTCTGGAACTCCTTCCTTCTGATCTGCACCTTGAGAGTTAGTTTTCCAGTGGAACTGGGGTTAAACATTCCCTTGAGTTCCAAAAGGTTTTGTGTTTATGACATGGGGAAGGGACTGTTGAGAAAAAGAAATAGGAATAGCCAGAAGTAAAATTACAGATCAATAATCTCAGTATCATGTATTTCTCCTTAGTGTTAGGCCTTCCTAATGTGTCCATGTGAGCCAAATACTAGTAGAGGTCTCTCTAACTCTGACCGGGCACCTCTTGTAGGTGAAATAGAGCCTCTTCTATTCCTCTTGGCTACAGTGTTATAGATTGTCTTTGTTTCAGACTTACCGCTTTCTGACATGGAACGTGCTGTTTGACATTGTAGTAGATGTTCTTATTTGAATATGAAGCCAGAAGAGGGCAATGTTAACCTTACATTTGTAGGATCACATAAAAGGTTTGTTTTATTTGAATATATGTTTTTCTATTTAGAGATTTTATGCTACATAGTTCAAACATTTTCTGTTATATAGATCTCAATCAATGTTTTAGTATCCTTTAAAGATTCCAAATCTTGTTAGAATATCATTTTATTAGCTATTAAATAATAAAAATAGAATAATACCATTATTATATTCCATTGTGAAAAAAGTTTATGAAAAATGTCTTCATTTTCATGTAAATACTTGCTTTCTTATTATGCTGCACCAAATCAAGTGCAAAAACTACCTTGATTTAAAAATTTTAAAAAATACAGCACACACAAAGTTAGGCACAGCAAGTTATAACCATATTTGAGATGCATTTTATTCATGCAAAGGTTAGGGCTAATATAAAATGTTTATTACTCATGTAATCTTGGAGGCATACATGTAAATTTGGAGAAAAAATGCCTGTTGTCACTTATAAATTTCTTTTGCATATAACCAGCATCAATAATATGGAAATCTAATTTGGTGCTGATAATATTTCACACATTTATTCTTTCCTAAATTTACTATAATGGCTTCTTGCTCTTATAATATAGGTTTTCCATGTAATTGCTTAGATTCTACTTAAAAGAAAAAGCTCTGAAGGAGAATGTCCTCATTGCCAGTATCTGGCCTGTACTTATCCTTGAGTCTGCCTTTATCTAATTCTGCTAGCAAAGCCCTCATTTGCTGCCCTCTTCTGTTGGTATCCCCTGAATAACTATTTCTTTTAAAACCATGTCTCATCTGAGGTCTCCCATACAGAATGAGAGTAAAAAAGATTACTCTAATTTTAAAGGTACCTTGGAAACGTAAGTATGTGGTAATACCATGTGAGATTTTCTATACTTCCATGAGAGCTTCCCCATAGCTCAGCCCATGGGCACCTCTGACTGAAGGGAGTCCTAAATTCCTGCCTCACCAAATTATCATGGAAGGATGGCAACATTTTCCAAAGATATGCATCACCAGACTTTGTTAGACAGTAACCAGAGAGAGAAGGAAAGAAGATTATACATCATACTGTATATTATCTTAGCATAATTATTTTACCAAGGTTAAAAATCAATATTTGGGAGGATTTTCTTGGTCAATGAATGGAGTAAGAGTAGGCTTTTCCTACGAAATATTTCCTTTTTCCATATGAATGATGCTTATATCTAATTTAAAAATTTTAAGTATGCAGGTATTATTTTGAATAAGCAACATATAATAACAAAATTCAAAAGGTACAAGAGTACAAGTGAAAAGTAATTTCCCTTCTTCTCTTGTCTCTCAATACCATCCCCTGAGGCAACCACTGTTTATAGAATTTTGTTGATTAGCTGAATTTGAAAACACTGATTTTTTTTTAAAAGACAAATTTTTAAAGAGTTTTAAATTCTCAGCAAAATTAAGAGGAAGATACAGAGACTTCCCATATAACACCTACCCCCGCACCTGCATAGCCTCCTCCATTATCAACGTCCCCCACCAGAGTGGCGCATTTGTTACAAAAGATGAACCTACGTGGACACATCATAATCACCCAAAGTCCATAGTTTAAATAAGTTCACTCTTGGTGTTGTACCTTCTATGGGCTTGGACATATGTATAATATATGTACCAATTATTATGGTATCATATAGAGTATTTCACTGCTCTAAAAATTTTCCATGCTCTGCCTATTCATCCCTCCTTTCCCCCAAGTCCTGACAACTGATCTTTGTGTTGTCTCCATAGTTTTACCTCTTCCAGAATGTCATGTAGTTGGAATCATACGGTATGGAGCCTTTTGAGATGGGCTTCTTTCACTGAGTAATATGCACTTAAGCTCCCTCCATGTCTTTTCATAGCTTGATATTTTATTTTCCTATTAGTGCTAATATTCCAGTTTTGGACATTTATCCATTCGCCTACTGAATGACATCCTGGTTACTACAAAGTTTGGCAATTGTGAATAAAGCTGGTATAAAGTCATATGAACATGTTTTCAATTCCTTTGTGCAAATACCAAGGAGCACAGTTACTGTATCGTATGGTGAATGTGTGTTTACTTTTTTAAGAAACTGCCAAACTGTCCTCTAAAACGGCTGTACCATTTTGCATTCCCACCAGCAGTGAATGAGCATTCGTAATGCTCCACCTCCTTGCCAGTATTTAGTGTTGTCAGTGTTCCAGATTTTGGCCAAACTAATAGGTATGTGGTATCTCATTGTTGTTTTAATTTCCATTTCCCTGATAACATATGATGTGGAGCATCTTTTCAGGTGGTTATTTGCGATTTGTATATCTTCTCCTTGGGTATATGTTAAAGTCTTTGGTCGGTTTTTTAATTGGATTGTTTATTTTCTTATTGTTGAATTTTAAGAGTTCTTTGTGTATTTTGGATAACATTCTTTTATCAGATGTGTCTTCTGCAAATATATTCTCCTTGTATGGGTTTGTCTTCACATTCTTTTGATACTGTCTATTGCAGAACAGAAGTCAGTAATTTTAATGAAGTCCAGCATACCAATTCTTTCTTTCACAGATTATGCCCTTGGTGTTTTATTTAAAATGCCATCACCATACCCAAGGTCATCTAGGTTTTGTCCTATTGTAAATGAGCAGAACCTTATGGGGTATTCCTGGAACAGACCACTCCCCCATATCCTCTGCTTTAGCTCTTCTCTGAAGTACCTAGATAACAGGATTTGATGCACATTTACTGCGTTGTTTTAGAGATGTGAAAACCCCCACCAAATGGAAGACATTAACTACTTGATGACCATGAGCACATAGCCTCCAGGCCTACTGGAGCCCAAGGATTGATTATGTTAACCCCTGCAACACTGCCCTATTACCTCACCATCAACCAATTAGAGAATTGTGCATGAGCTGAACACAGACTCTGGGACTCCCCTCCTTCACCTTGCCTTTAAAAATTCTTTGCTGCACCCCATCAGGGAGTTTGGGTGCTTTTAGCACTAGCTGCCCTGGACTCCCTGCTTGGCACCCTGCAATAAATGCTGCACTTTTTTTCACCACAACCTGGTGTCAGTAGATGGCTTTACTGCACGCTGGAGAGCGGACCCAAGTTTGGTTGGGTAAAACTATGTTATCTCCTAGGAATTTTATAGTTTTGTGTTTTACATTTACATGTTTGTAGGAGAGGAAAAATAATTTTCCCTCTCTACCCTTCTAAGGTCTTGGTTCTTGTCCCTGTAACAAAAGTTATATTAACAAGAGAAAAACAGATGTTTATTAACATGTGCATCTCATATGTACATGGGAGATACCCAGGGAAAAATGAGTATCTCTCAGAGGTGGCTTAAAATTCTGCCTTAAGTACCATCTTCAGCTAAATGAAGGAAAGACCGGTGTGGGGAGACCAATTATGGGAGTGACTAGGAAAAGTATTATAAATGACAGTAAGGATTGTTATGCAGATTTAAATTGGTGTCTTCTCCATTGATAAGAGTATTTTGTGTTTAGGCATCCTTCTCTTAGTTGTATAGAGAAGAAGACATCTTTTCAAACAAAGATTTCCTTTAAAAATGTACATTTCCCTTACAAAAGAGTAATTTCTATTCTGTTTTCAGAGTAGTTTCTGGGTCTGTTGTTTCTCAAAATAATCAGCTCTAAATAATCCTAACGTCAAAGAGATGTATTTTTGGGTGACATATTCTATACCCTCTAGGGTCTATGATTCATTGAGTTAATTTTTGTGAAGGGTGTAAGGTCTTGTCTACATATACATATATACACACACACAACACATATAGACATTTTTTTTCTTTGTTTTTTGGATATGGATGTCCTGTTGTCCCAGCACCATTTGCTGAAAAGACTGTGTTGCCTTTGCTACTTTGTCAAAGATCAGTTGACTATGTTTATGTGGGTCTATATCTGGGCTCTCTATTATGTTCCATTGATCTAACTGTCTATTCTTTCCTCAGTATCACATTTTCTTGATCACAGTAGCTTTTATAGTAAATCTTGAAGTTGGGTAGTGTCAGTTCTCCAAGTTTGTTCTTCTCCTTTAATATTGTTCTAGTTTTTTTTTTTTTAAGTATTTTCCTTACTTGAGAGGAATGTTCAGTATAAGAATTTTACCTTTATAGTGATGAAATAAAAATTTGTATTCTAAGACAAGTGAAGGAAAATTTAAACATAAAAACTTCTCTCTGACTTTTGGCTTCCTTTTCCCCTCTCCTGTACTTTGTGTATCTTCATTACGCATTGACCAAACCTTCCCATCATCAGAAATACCTGCTCAACCTTGAAGCTAGCATTTTCCTAGCATAAACAAGATAATTCCTTAGGAGATAACATTCCTTCTTAACCTTGTAAGGGGTCACAAAGATCCATGACCCACTACTCACTTTGTATGTGTAGATCTGGATTGTGTAAACTGAAAATAATAGGTCATTTAATGTATAGTCCTCTGTCTCAAAAATTTATAACTGTGTTTTGGGGACAGGCCCCCAGCTCATCTAGCCCTGAGAGCCAGAGGAACTTGTGTTCACAAATGCCACAGGGCTATAAAAAACATAGAGGCAGTTGTTAATGGACACACAGGCACTCAGCTTGGCTATTTCCTCAGGGCTCAGCATAGCAGGAGCAACCAAAAATGCCTTTCTCTCAGTCTACATACTTTACAAGATGCTGTCTATGGGTTTAGCTTCCAATTAGCACACATCTAGGTGCTAACTGCAATACTCCTTAGTCTGAAAGAGATGGTGGGCATTTCCCCTGCTTTTCCATCCAGCTTGTTTCAATAATAAAACCTAGTAGCCAGCATCCTCTGGAAGGAATTTGTCCACACGTTTAGCCCCTCAACTCTTATGGCTACCAGCCAGGGGATGGGCCCCCCAAATCACCTAGCTTTTATAGTCAATGTGACTTGTGTTCACAAATCTCACAGAACTAAGAAAAAGTGGTTGTTAATAGGTGCACAAGCACTCATTGTGGCTATACCCCCAAAACTCAGTGCAGGGGGAATAGATGAAAATTCCCATCTCCTAGTCTCTCCCTGAAAGAGATCTGACTACATACTTGCTTAGCTGCTGTCTGAGGTTCCAGCTCCTAAACAATCTGCATCTAGGTTCTGACTGTAATCATGCTGGGAGCCAAAAGAGCCTGCATTCTTCCCTCTGGTTCGATCTAACAATAAAACCAAGGATCCAAAATTTTCCTTCAGAGAAGCTTGTCCAAACATCTAGTACCTAACTTTTGCAGCTGCTGCTCAAAGGTTAGGCTTTCAAACCACCAACTCTGATAGCCAATAGGGCTTAGACCCAAAGGACAATACTCAATTTTTTGCAAAAAGTAATTTTCAAATGACAGACAAGCACTTCCTGCAGCTATCATCCTTAGTCTCAGCATAGAGGAAGCAGAGTTACTAAGAACAAAGATGGCAGCTTGGACAATCTCAAAAGTTTGACAGGCAATCAGACTGATTGACAAGGTTATTTCCTAAACAAGATCACTCTGTTGAGACTGGGAGGGGTGGCTGTTTTATCTAACACAGAGAAACTGACACAGAAAGTCAAGGAAAATGAAGAAACAAGGGACTATGTTCCAAACAAAAGAACAAGATAAATATCCAGAAATAAATCTTAATAAAATCAAATGATTTACCTGATAGAGAATTTAAAATAACTGTCATAAAGATGACCACTGAGGTTAGGAGAGCAGTGCATGAACAAAGTGAGAAATTTAACAAAGAGATGAAAAATATTACAAAAAGCACCAAATAGAAATCACAGAGCTGAAGAATATAACAACTAAATTGAAAACGTCAATACAGGGGTTCAACAGTAGACTAAGTCAATTGAAAGAAAGGATCAGTGAACTCAAGACAGTAGAATTCATTCAATCAAAGGAGCAAAAAGAAAAAGAGTGTAAGATATCTTAAAGGACTTCTGTTCATCTTCAACTACACCAATATAAGAATTATAGAGGCTCTGGAAGGAGAAGAAAGAGAAAGGGGCAGAAAGCTATTCAAAGAAATGATGGCTGAAAACTTCCCTCACCTGGAAAGAAACAGACATTAGATCCAAGAAGTCTAAGGAATACCAAATAAGATGAATTTAAAGAGACCTACAATGAGATACATTATAATTCAATTGTCAAAAGCTAAAAAGAAAAGGAGAATCTTTAAATCTTTAAAGAGAATCTTTAAAGAGAATCTTTAAAGAGAAAACCAACTTGGTAGTATACAACAGAACACCCATAAGACTATCAGATTTTTCAGCAGAAACGTTTCAGGCCAGAAGGGAGTGAGATAATACATTCAAAGTGCTGAAAAACAAAACAAAACAACAACACAAAAAACCCTGCCAACCAATAATACTCTATCCAGTAAAGCTGTCCTTCATAATGGAAGGAGAGATAAAGGATTTTCCTGATAAACAAAAGACGAAGGCAGTACATTACCATTAGACTGGTCTTAACAAAGGAGTTCTTCAAGCTGAAATAAAGGGGCACTAATGAATAACATGAGGAACATAAAAATATAAAACTCACAGGTAAAGGTAAATATACAGTTAAATTCAGAATACTCTAATACTGTAATGTTGGTGGTCACATATCTAGTATAAAAGCTTAAGTACAAAAGTATTAAAAATAACTATAACTATAATAATTTGGTAGTGAATACAAAATAGTATAAAAATATGTAAATTATGACATCAAAAACGTCAAATATGTTTGACTAAGTGAATGGATAAAAACACAAGACCCAATTATATGCTGCCTACAAGAAAATCATTTCAGCATTAGAGAAACACATAGAGTGAATGTGAAAAGACGAAAAAGGATATTCCATGCAAATGAAAACCAAAAGTGAGTAAGGATAGATATAACAGACAAAATAGACTTTAAGCCAAAAATTGTAATGAGACAAAGGAGGTCATTATATAATAATAAAGTGTTCACTTTATCAAGAGGATATAACAATCATTATATATGCACCCAACATTGGAGCACCCAAATATTTTAAGATCTGAAGGGGGCCATAGACAGCAATACAATAATAGTAAGGGAATTAAATTCTTTTTTTTTTTTTTTTTTTTTTTTATAAATTTATTTATTCATTTATTTATTTTTGGCTGTGTTGGGTCTTCGTTTCTGTGCGAGGGCTTTCTCTAGTTGTGGCAAGCGGGGGCCACTCTTCATCGCGGTGCGCGGGCCTCTCACTGTCGCGGGCCTCACAGGCTCCAGACGCGCAGAGCTCAGTATTTGTAGCTCACGGGCCCAGCTGCTCCGTGGCACGTGGGATCTTCCCAGACCAGGGCTTGAACCCGTGTCCCCTGCATTGGCAGGCAGACTCTCAACCACTGCGCCACCAGGGAAGCCCCTAGTAAGGGAATTAGATAGCCAACTTTAAGCAATGGATAGATCATCCAGACAGAAAATCAATATGAAAACACTGGACTAAAACTACAGGATAGACAAATGAGCTTAACAGATATATACAGAACGTATCATTTAATAACAGCGGAATACATTCTTCTAAAGCACACAGGAAACATTCTCCAGGAGAGATCATATGTTGGGACACAAAACAAAACTGAACAAATTTAAGGTGACTTAAATTGTGTCAAGCCTCTTTTCTGAGCACAGCAGTATGAAACTAGAAATCAATTACAAGAGGAAAACAGGAAATTCACAAACATGTAGAGATTAAAAAACATGCTCCTAAATAACCAATGAGTCGACGAAGAAATCAACAGGCAAATGAAATCTTGAGACAAAAGAAAATGGAAAAACAAAATAGTATAATTTATGGGATGCAGAAAAAGCAGTTTTAACAGGAAAGTTTATAGCTATAATAAATGCCTACGTTAAGACTCCCTCTTGCAGGAACACCAGAATCACAACTAACTGCTGAACAATCATCGAAAGGAAGACACTGGAACTCACCAAAAAAGATACCCCACATGCAAAGACAAAGGAGAAGCCACAATGAGATGGTAGGAGGGGCACAATCACAATAAAATCAAATCCCATAACTGCTGGGTGGGTGACTGACAAACTGGAGAACACTTATACCACAGAAGCCCACGCACTGAGTGAAGTTTCTGAGCCCCACGTCAGGCTTCCGAACCTGGGGGTCTGGCAATGGGAGAAGGAATTCCTAGAGAATCAAACTTGAAGGTTATTGGGATTTGATTGCAGGACTTCAACAGGACTGGGGGAAACAGAGGAATCCACTCTTGGAGGGCACACACAAGGTAGTGTGCATACTGGGACCCAGGGGAAGGAGCAGTGACCCCATAGGAAACTGAACAGACCTACCTGCTAGTGTTGGAGGGCCTTCTGCAGAAGCGGGGGGTGGCCTTGTCCATGAGGACAAGGACACTGGCAGCAGAAGTTCTGGGAAGTACTCCTTGGCATGAGACCTTCCAGAGTCTGTGATTAGCCCCAGCAAAGAGCCCGGACAGTCTCCCTCGTTGGGTCACCTCAGGCCAAACAATGACAGGCAGGGAACCCAGCCCCACCCATCAGCAGACAAGTGGATTAAAGTTTTACTGAGCTCTGCCCATCAGAGCAGCACCCAGCTCTACCCACCACCAGTCCATCCGATCAGGAATCTTTCACAAGCCTCATAGATAGCCTCATCCACCAGAGGGCAGAGAGCAGAAGCAAGAACTACAATCCTGCAGCCTGTGGAACAAAAACCACATTCACAGAAAGACAGACAAGATGAAAAGGCAGAGGGCTATGTAACAGATGAAGGAACAAGATAAAACCCCAGAAAAACAAGTAAATGAAGTGGAGATAGGCAACGTTCCAGAAAAAGGTTCAGAATAATGATAGTGAAAATGATCCAGGTCCTCGGTAAAAGGGAGGCAAAGATTGAGAAGATGTAAGAAATGTTTAAAAAAATATCTAGAAGAACTAAAGAACAAACAGAGATGAACAATACAATAACTGAAATGAAAAACTACCACTAGAAGGAATCAATAGCAGAATAACTGAGGCAGAAGAACGGATAAGTGATCTGGACGACAGAATGATGGAATTCACTGCTACAGAACAGAATAAAGAGAAAAGAATGAAAAGAAATGAAGACAGACTAGAGACCTCTGGGACAACATTAAATGCAACAACATTCACATTATAGGAGTCCCAGAAGGAGAAGAGAGAGAGAAAGGACCTGAGAAAATATTTGAAGAGATTATAGTTGAAAACTTCCCTAACATGGGAAAGGAATAGCCACCCAAGTCCAGGAAGCACAGAGAGTTTCATACAGGATAAATACAAGGAGAAACACATTAAGACACATAGTATTCAAATTGGCAAAATTAAAGAAAAATTATTGAAAGCACAAGGGAAAAATGACAATAATATATAAGGGAAACTCCCATAAGGTTAACAGCTGATTTCTCAGCAAGAACTCTACAAGCCAGAAGGGATTGGCATGATATACTTAAAGTGATGAAAGGGAAGAACCTACAACCAAGATTACTCTACCTAGCAAGGGTTTCATTCAGATTCGATGGAGAAATCAAAAGTTTTACAGACAAGCAAAAGCTAAGAGAATTCAGCACCACCAAACCAGCTCTACAACAAATGCTAAAGGAAATTCTCTAAAGTGGGAAACACAAGAGAAGAAAAGGACTTAAAAAACCAAACCCAAAACAATTAAGAAAATGGTCATAGAAACACACATATCGATAATTACCTTAAATGTGAATGGATTAAATGCTCCAATCAAAAGACACAGCCTTGCTGAATGGATACAAAAACAAGACCCATACACATGCTGTCTACAAGAGACCCACTTCAGACCTAGGGACACATACAGACTGAAAGTGAGGGGATGGAAAAAGATATTCCATGCAAATGGAAATCAAAAGAAAGCTGGAATAGCAATACTCATATCAGATAAAATAGACTTTAGAATAAAGAATGTCACAAGAGACAAGGAAGAACACTACATACTGATCAACGGATCAATCCAAGAAGAAGATATAACAATTATACATATATATGCACCAAACATAGAAGCACTGCAATACATAAGGCAACTGCTAACAGCTATAAAAGAGGAAATAGACAGTAACACAATAATAGAGGGGGACTTTAACACCTCACTTACACCAATGGACAGATCATCCAAAGAGGAAAATTAATAGGGAAACACAAGCTTTAAATGACACAATAAACCAGATAGTTTTAATTGAATATTTATAGGACATTCCATCCAAAAACAGTAGATTACACTTCTTCTCAAGTGCACATGGAACATTTCCAGGATAGTCATAACTTGGGTCACAAATCAAGCCTCTGTAAAATTTAAAGAAAATTGAAATCATATCAAGCATCTCTTCTGATCACAATACCATGAGATTAGAAATCATTACAGGGAAAAAAACGTAAAGAACACAAACACATGGAGGCTAAACAATATGTTACTAAGTAACCAAGAGATCACTGAAGACATCAAGGAGGAAATAAAAAAATACTTAGAGACAAATGACATTGAAAACACAATGTCCCAAAACCTATGGGATTCAGCAAAAGCAGGAAGGAAGTTTATAGCTATGCAAGCCTATCTCAAGAAACAAGAAAAATTTCAAATAAACAATCTAATCTTACACCTAAAAGGAACTAGAGAAAGAAGAACAAACAAAACCCAAGTTAGCAGAAGGAAAGAAATCATAAGATCAGAGCAGAAATAAATGAAATAGAAACAAATAAAACAATAGCAACAGATCAATGAAACTAAAAGCTGGTTCTTTGAGAAAAACAAAATTGATAAGCCATTAGCCAGACTCATCAAGAAAAAGAGGGAGATGACTCAAATCAAATAAAACTAGAAATGAAAAAGGAGAAGTTATAAACAGACACTGCAGAAACACAAAGCATCTTAAGGAGACTACTACAAGCAACACTATGCCAATAAAATGGACAACCTGGAAGAAAGGGAGAAATACTTATAGAGGTATAACCTCCCAAGACTGAACCAGGAAGAAATAGAAAACATGAATGACCAGTCACATGTAATGAAATTGAAACTGTGATTAAAGATCTAAAAACTTAAAAACAAACAAAAGTCCAGGACCAGATGGCTTCACAGGTGAATTCTATCAAACATTTAGAGAAGAGCTAACACCCATACTTCTCAACTCTTCCAAAAAGTTTCAGAGGAAGGAACACTCGCAAACTCATTCTATGAGGCCACCATTACCCTGATACCAAAACCACACAAAGATAATACAAAAAAAGAAAATTACAGACCAATATCACAGAAGAATATAGATGCAAAAATCCTCAACAATACACTACCAAACAGAATCCAAACAACACATTAAAAGGATCCTACACCATGATCAGGGGTATTTATCCCAGGGATGCAAGGATTCTTCAATATATGCAAATCAATCAATGTGCTACACCATATTAACAAACTGAAGAAATAAAAACCATATGATCATCTCAATAGATGCAGAAAAACCTTTTAACAAAATTCAACACCTGTTATTATAAAACTCTCCAGAAACTGGGTATAGAGGGAAGCTACCTCAACATAATAAAGGTCATACATGAAAACCCAGAGCAAACATCATTCCCAATGGTGAAAAACTGAAAGCCATTTCCTCTAAAATCAGGAGGAAGACAAGGATATCCACTCTCACCACTATTATTCAACGTAGTGTTGAAGTCCTAGCCATGGCAATCAGAGAAGAAAAAGAAATAAAAGGAATACAAATTGGAAAAGAAGAAGTAAAATTGTCACTGTTTGCAGATGACATGATACTATACATAGAGAATCCTAAAGATGCCACCAGAAAACTACTAGAGCTCATCATGAACTTAGTAAATTAACAGGATACAAAATTAATGCACAGAAATCTCTTGCATTCCTATACACTAATGATGAAAATTCTGTAAGAGAAATTGCTCAACTATTATTAGAGAAATGCAAATCAAAACTTCAATGAGGTATCACCTCACACCAGTTAGAATGGGCATCATCAGAAAATCTACAAACGAACAAATGCTGGAGGGGTGTGGAGAAAAGGGAACCCTCTTGCCTGTTGGTGGGAATGTAAATTGCTACAGCCACTATGGAGAACAGTATGGAGGTTCCTTGAAAAACTAAAAATAGAATTACCATATGAACCCAGAAATACTACTACTGGGCATATATCCAGAGAAAACCATAATTCATAAAGACACATGCACCCCAATATTCACTGCAGCACTATTTACAATAGCCAGGTCATGGAAGCAACCTACATGCCCATCGACAGATGAATGGATAAAGAAGATATGGTACATATAATGCAATGGAGTATTACTCAGCCATAAAAGGAACGAAATTGGGTCATTTGTAGAGACGTGGATGGGTTCTAGAGACTGTCATACAGAGTGAAGTAAGTCAGAAAAAGGATAACAAATATCATATATTAATGAATACTTGTGGAACCTAGAAAAATGGTACAGATGAACTGTTTTGCAGGGCAGAAACTGAGGACACAGATGTAGAGAACAAACATATGGACACCAATGGGGGAAAGCGGTGGGGGGTGGGGTGGTGGTGTGATGAATTGGGCGACTGGGATTGACAATGTATACACTGATGTGTATAAAATGGATGACTAATAAGAACCTGTTTAATAAAAAAAAAAAAAATGCCTACATTAAGTAGAAAGAAATCTCAAATAAACAGCCTAACTTTACACCTTAAGAAATTAGGGAAAGAAGAAGAACTAACTGTAGAGTTAGCAGAAGAAATGAAATAATGAAGATTAGAATGGAAATAAATGAAATAGAGACCAGAAAGACAAATAGAAATGATAAATAAAACTAAGAGCTAGTTTTTAAAAGATAAACAAATTGACCACATCTTAACTAAACTAAGTAAAAAGAAGAGAGAGAAGACTCAAATAAAATGAAATGAAAGAGGAGACATTACTACCGACAACACAAAATATTAAGGATGGTAAGAAAACTTCTAAAAGCAATTACATGCAAAAGAAATAGATAACCTAGAAGAAATAAAAATTTGTTAGAAGCAAACAACCTATCAATACTGAATCATGAATAAATACAATTCTGAACCAAGTAAGGAGATTGAATCAGTAATCAAAAATCTCCCAACAAAGAAATTCCAGGTCCAGATTTCTTCATTGGTGAATTGCATCAAACATTTAAAGAATTAATACCAATGCTTCTCAACGTCTTCCAAGAATCTGAAGAGGAAAAAACACTTCCAATACTAGGCCAGCATTACCCTGATACCAAAGCCGGGTAAGAACACTGCAAGAAAAGAAAATTACAGGCCAATATCCCTGATGTATATAGATGCAAAATTCTCTACAATATAATAGTAAACCAAATTCAGCACCACATTAAAAGGATCATACACCATGATCAAGTAGGATCCATACCTAGTATGCAAGGATGGTTCAACATATGCGTAACAATAAATGTGATACATCACATTAACAGAATGAAAGATAAACATCATATGATCATTTCAATAGATACAAAAAAGTATTTGACAATATTCAACAACGTTTCATAATAAATCTCAACAAATTAGCTATAGATGGAATGTACCTCAACATAATAAAGGTGATATACGACAAGCCTTGAACTAAGATCATATTCAACAGTGGAAAAGCTGACAGATTTTCCTCTAGGATTAGGAATAAGAGAAGAAATATCCATTCATGCCATTTCTATTCAAACAGTACTAGAAGGCCTAGCCAAAGCATTAGAAACAGAAAAGAAATAAAAGGCATCCAAGTTGAAAAGGAAGAAGTGAAATTGTCTCTGCAGGGGACAGGTTATTACATATTAGAAAACCCAAATGACTCCACCAAAAAAATATTAGAACTAAGTATGTAATAACTGATGCAGGATTGAAATACTTTTCTCTATTATAACAAGTTTCTTTACATAGCATATTTGTTCTGCTCCTTCTTGGGATACAAATGAATAAACTTTTGTTGCTAATCAACATGAAAACTTACAAAATGTTGCCCATGTGGAAGCCTCTCTTTTGTAAATAAACCTCTGTGATGGTAATAATGTCCCTTGTTCTCACTGTTTTAAAGTTAATCAGATTCTGACTGGGGAGTATAGGTAGTTGAAATTACAGGTTGTTCAAAGGAACTAGTAGTAACTGAAGAAATTAAGGGATGTGTGTGTTTGTGTGTTTACCATCTTTTTCAAATTTGTATATCAGAGAAATACCTGTTGGAAATTCATGAAAACTCAGTTCCATCTCTGTGTTTCTATAGTAGTTGAAATATTTATAGAACATTTCTGTTTCTTAATATTTAAAGAAAATCGTTGGTGAGTATCTCTGGACCCAGCATTTATTTTTATGATAATTTGATAACACTTTTTTCTTATTTTTTCAGGTTATTGTTCTGTTAAAGATTTCTAATTTAATTTTTAACTTTAATTGTATTTTTGTAAAAAGCAGTCCAGTTTATTTAGAATTTCAAATGAATTAGGGAAAAGAATATATAATATTCTTATTATGATTAGGATAATATCCTACTTCGGCTAAAATACTTCCATTTTTTCTCTTAATTAAGATATGTAGTGTTCTGTCTGTTTCTTCAAAGAATCCCTCTTGACTCTTTCAGTTGAAATATTTTTCCTGTTTTTTTTTTTAATTTTTAATTTTTTTGTCATTAGGAAAATGTTTTTTCCTATTCCTGCTGTTATATTTTACAAACTCCTTTGTCTTGCTTTTTAGAGATATATAATATTGCCCTGCTTCTTTTTGTGGTTTAACATAGAATTTATTTAAATTTCTCGCAACTAGAAAATACTTATACATTTAAAAATGTTTTACCCTTTAAGTCCACATTATTGTGGGAGCCTATTTCTGAGTACACTCTGATAAAGAGACAAAGGAGAGAATTTTCCAGAAAATAGAACCAAACAATGTGGGCTGGTGCTCTTGAACGCAGTATAGTTTTTTGTTTTAATTTGATAGATGAATATCACCTATTAAGAGACTGACATAAAACCAAATATGTTTACATTCTGTGATAGAACGCAAAATACCCTTAAAATTTAAAGATAAACCTGAGGATCTCAGGGACTACTTGGGAGTGTAAAAGGATGGTTGGATGATGCATACAGAACCCCCAGGGATACTGAATCTAACTTTTCTGCTTTTAGGAGTAATTTCCTGGGAAATCTAAAGACTGGTTTGTCAAAATACACCTCAATTTTAGCAGGATGCTTCAGAGTCTCTACTGATTTTTTTTAAAATTGGTTAGTTATTGGTGAGATTCCCATTAAAGAAGTATTTATATAGAGACTGGACCTCCAACTGGCAGAGATATCACAGCAAGAAATCTAGTAGATTTGCAGTTGAACTCGATCAGATTTAAATTTCTTTCTAATATTCATAACAATAGGTGGTCATGTTGTTTGTTTCTTTGTTTACTTAGAGACTTTGAACTTTTATGTGCATTTTCCATAACTTTTATTGTTTTTTCATTGTTCTCTGATTGGAAGAGTGTTTTTATTTTTCAGCTCAGAATTCCATACTCTTCTTTGAAAGTATAGCATGGGTAAACGTTATAGGTGTCTCCTTTTGTTTTAAAGACAAGTTTCAATTGACTTTGAAATTTCATGTATATAATTTCTCTTGTTACCATTTAAAAAGCAAAAATTTCTAGATTTCAAAAACAGATTTCTACATTTCCCAGCAACTATAAATTGTTCTATTATTTGTAACATAAGATGCATCATACTAAGAAATTTTTTCCTAGTGTATTTTGTAGGCATAGAGAAGGCAGTTATTCTTTTTCTACACATAAATCCTTTCAAACATATTAGAAGGCTGATCAAAGAAAGTTATGTATTTGTAATTATAAAATAAACTGCTAGGCATAACAAGAAATAAAATTGCTAATTCTCAAAGCCACTTGTCACAGTGTATATTAATGTGAATTTGTATCATTTGTACTCTCACCTAAGGCAAATGGCTGAGCATGGTGTGGAGAAAGGCTTGGCTTAAAGGCTAAAGTTGTGTACTTTCTGATTGGTTGAAAATCAGTCATCAAAGGCTCAACTGTCATTTAACAAATGTTTAAAAATATGAAAATAAACTGAAAACCTAGGGTAGAAGCAGTAATTGTTTGTAATGCTTGCAGAACATAGCCTTCTTAAATGCTAGGTCATTTTTGCTTATTAAATCCTTCCTTGGCTAGCTTCCCTGCTGTGTACAACTCACTATGAAAAGCAAGTACTTGTAAGGCACAGCTGGAGACCAAGTGTAACAGGACTTCAAAACCCAAAACATTCTAAAATTTCTTATGATCTCCCCACATGCTTACTTAAGAATGCTAAAGCTTCCATTGTTAACCATTTTATGTATGTGTGGCTTCTGATTAATTATACTACTTGAAACGCTGCTTGAAAACCATAAGTCATAATAATGATGATATAAAAGCTTTTTTTTCTATAGAGATAAAGTGTGGTCGTTGGCTCTTGTTGTAAAGGAAAAATTGGGGGAAATATATCTGTTCATTGTCTAGAGGTATGTTACATAATTGTCACCATAATTAATTTAGTAAATTATTTTCCAAGATAATGTGGATTATACTAAAACATCATTAGGTCCAAGTTTACATATGTATAAAAGAGGGCACTTGATTAGGTTATCTCTGAGTCACTTTTCAATCATAAAATTTTATGATTCTAGAAAGAAATATTTAACATTATTCTCAACCATAAATAGCAAACATTGAAATCTCATATCAATGCTTTTTTTAAATCGCTTTCTCTCTCTTTTTTTTTCTCTTATTCTTTCTCTGGTTACAGAAAGTTGCTGGAGGCAAGCACAAAGACTCTTGTAGGACATGCATATTGGTAAAACTTACTGTAAGTCTTTGAACGGTTACAGGTACTTTGTACAATACTAAAACTATTTGGAAGCTCATATAAAAGTATATTTAGAGGATTTCTAGTTTTACATCTAACATATAAAGAGCTTGGAATTCATCACTCCTATTATTACAATTTGAAAAAGCTGGAAAAACTGAAAATCAATGACTTTTCTTGAAACCTAAAGAGAACTGATGTCTAAGAGCAAACCATCACCTGAAAATCTGGAGGAAAAGGCACATACACAGAGACACAGATACCAAGATCTGCTTATCTAGAGTAAAAGCTGCTGGAGATACAAACTGGCAAAAACATTTAATGGTAATTTTGATGAATTGCTGGAAGCTGAGAATGGATTCACATTAGGGTGAGAAAATCCTGGAGATCACAGTCTTAAAGGCGTCCCAACTGTTTCCTTCTAGATATCCCACCGACTTCCCACTGTGAGGATGCAAGAATCCAAGGATTCCTTGTGGCTCACAAGGAGGATGAGAAGAAACAGACAAATACACTATTATACTTGAACACTTCACTACTCCTTTATCAGTAATGGGTAGAACAAGCAGGCAGAAAATCAATAAAGATATACAAGTCCTGAACAGCACTATCATCAACCTAATGTAATTGATATTTATACACTGAATGCAACAGCAGAAGACTCCACATTCTTGTCAAGCTCACAAGGAACATTTACCAAGATAGGCTATATTCTGTACCATGAAACACAGCTTGACAAAATTATAAGACTAAAAAAATCACAAAAAGTATATTCTCAGATTAAAATGGGATTAAACTAGAAATGAACAATAGAAAGCTGAAAAATCCCCAAATAGTTAGACATCAAACAATATATTTCCAAATGACCACGGTTCAAAGAAGTCTTGAAAGAAATTTTAAATATTATGAATTAAATGAATATGAAAAAGAACTTATCTTTTTTTTTGGCTACAGCTAAAGCAAGGTATAGAGGGATATTCATAGCAGTAAATTATAGGTTATAAAAGAAGGAAGATCTAAAATTACTAACCTAAGCATCCACCTTAGGAAAATATAGAAAGAAAAGAAATATAAGCAGTGTAAAAAGAAGAATGAAAACTAACAAAACTAGAGTAGCTATCACCAAAGTTGAAAACAAGAAAACAGCTAAGAAAGAGAAAATAAACTAAACCAAAAGTTGGTTCTCTGAAAAGATAAATAAAATTGATAAAATTTTATCCAGGCTAATCAAGTAAAAAAGAGAGAATATAGATTAATAATACCAGAAATGAAAGAGGGGTCATCATTACTGATTCCACAGACATTAAAAGGAATAATACAAACAACTCTAAAATTTTGTGTAAATTTTTGATAATGTAGATGAAACAGACAAATTCTTTAAAAGATACAAACTACCAAAACTAATGCAAAAAAATAGGTAATCTGAACAATCTTATATCTATTAATAAAATTTAAGCAATAATTAATAATCTTCTAAACAAGAAAGCTTAGGCCCAGATGGTTCACTGGTAAATTCAACCAAAATTTTAAGAAGGAAATAATTATTTTCCACAATGTTTTCCAGATAATAGAAGTAGAGGAAACAACTGTATGAGGGCAACATTACTCTGATATGAAAATCACATAAAGACTTTATATGAAAAATAATTATAGATCAATATTTCTCATGACCATAACTGCAAAAAATACTTAATAAATATTAGCAAATCAATTCAGAATATACACAAGCAAAAATACATGATTAATTGGGGTTCATAAAGGAATTCAAGGCCGGTTCAACATTCAAAATCAGTCAATGCATTTCATCATACTAACAGACTGAGTAAGAAAAAACGTATCATCATATCAATAGATGCAGGAAAAATATCTGACAAAATTCAAGATACACTCATGATAAAAACACAAAAAATGAAGACTAGCAAGAAATTTCCGTAATCTAATAAATAGTATATATGAAAATCCTCCAGCTAATATTATACCTAATAGTATGATAAATACTTACTCTCTAAAGACTGTGAACAAAGTATGTTCTTTCTAACAAGAAAAAAAAATAAAAAGTGTACAGATTGGAAAGAAAGAAAACTATTTTTATTCACAGATGACATAATTTTCTGTGTAGAAAATCCTAAGCATTCTATGTAAAAAACCCTAAACAATCTACTAAAAAGACAGCTTGACACTAACAAGCAAGTGGAACAACATCACAAGATACAAGGTTGATAGACAAGTTAATTGCTTTTATATATATGAGCAATAACAATTTTTGAATTTGATGTTATTTTAGAACTGCTATTTAAATAGCACCAAAAAAGTGGATACTTGAGTATAAATCTTATATGTACAGATCTGTATGAAGATAACTATAAAAGAGATGAAAAAAATCAAAAAAGATCTCAATGAATGGGAGATATTTTGTGTTCATTGATTAGAAGACTCAACATTGTTAAGCTCTGAATTATACCTAACATGATCTATAGATCTGATATAATCCCAATCAGAAGTCCAGCAAGCTTTTTTATAGATGTCAACCTACCTATTCTAAAGTTTATATGGAAAGGCAAAGCACATATAATATCCAAGAAAATGTTGATAGGGAAGAAGAAGGAGGAGGAAGAGGAGGATGAAGAGGAGGAGAATGAAAACAACAAGTTGAAAGAACCACACTACCTTATTCAAGACTTACTGTAAAGCTAAAATAATCAAGACAGGGTGGTATTGATGAAACAATAGGCACATAGATCAATGAAACATAATAGGAAGCCAAGAATAACATAAATATACTCAAATGATTTTTAACAAAGGCACAAAGACATTTCAATGGAGAATGGATAGTTTTTTTCCCAACAATGTGGAAACAATTGATCATCCATATTTAAAAAAATGAACCTAGATGAAGACTTTATGCCTTACATATTGATATTATAGGTATGTACCTTAGATATGATGAGACTAAAACTTTACCTCTATGTTCTTCCTCTTAAAAACACATAGCCACAGTGTAATCATGAGGAAGACAACAAATTTCAATTGAGGGACATTCTACAAATGTATAAATACATGTACAAAATACAAATGTATAAATCTATTTATTTATATAAAATGTATCAATTTATACAAACCAATTATTTATTTACATAATGTTAATACATTAAACCAATAAATGTATGAAGTAATGAATGTGTAGATAAATATATAAAATATCTGACCAGTACTCCTCAAAACTGTCAGAAACATCCAAATAAGGAAAGTTGGAGAAACTGTCATAGTTCAGAGGAACCTCAGGAAATATTACAACCAAATGTAATGTGGTATCCCAGATGAAATCCTGGAGTAGTAAAAGCACATTATATAAAAACTAAAGAAATCTGAACAAACGACAGTCTTTAGTTAATAGTAATGTATCAATATTGGTTCTTTAATTGTCACGAATGTACAATACTAATTAATGTAAAATGTTAATAATAGAGGATACTGGGTATGTTATATATGGTGATTCTCTGTACTATATTATTAATTCTTCTGTAAATCTAAAATTGCTCTACATTTTAAAAATGTTTGTTAAAATATCTATTCAGATTTCTCCCTTTTAAAAGTATATTGAGCCTAGTACTTATTGTTTTATCATTTTGGATATTACCATGCTAACATAATATAATTAATAATTGAAAAATTGTATTACATCTATACCATGGAATTCTACTCAGCAGTAAAAAGGAACAAAGTATTATACATACACAACTTGTATGAATCATTAGGTAGTTATGCTGAGTGAAACAGAGAATAGAGTCATGGTTGCTATGCATCAGGGGAAGGTGTTTACAGGAATCCTTGTGATCAAAGAAACTTAACTGTACTAATATCCATACTCTGGCTTTGAAATTATACTATAGATTTGCAAGATATTAAACCAGGTAATAGGTACACAGGATGTCTCTGTATTATTTCTTACAACTGCATGTGGATCCATAATTTTCTCAAACTAAAAAGCTTACAAAAAAAAAAAAGAGAGCCTCTAAATGCTGAAAACTAAAGCTAATGAACTTAAATGAGTTATGGGTCAGCAGCATAATCACTAAAGGAAAAGAATCGTTCCAAGAAGACTTAGAGTAGTATTTTGCACTAAATCTGTGGGATAGGTAGATGTGAAAGTGTGAAAATAATCCTCTGATTGCCTCTATTTCCTCTGTGAAATAGAAAGCAAGGAGATCACCCAGGGATGAGGGCCAGGGTAAATGTATTGGAGCTGAATTGGGAGAGTGTCATGGAAATGAGATGAGATTACTGGGCATCCTTAGGGTCACATTTGGGCTATAGGGACTGTATTTAATGTGAGATGAAGTTAGCAGCTGTGTGTTTTTCTCAAGCAAGGATTAGGAGTCGATCTGTATAACAGGCAGAGAAATGGCTTCAAAACAGGATGGGGCTTGCCAAACAAGTATCACAAATCAAGAAAGGTAAGGGGGCTTCCCTGGTGGCGCAGTGGCTGAGAGTCTGCCTGCCGAGGTTCGTGCCCTGGTCCGGGAAGATCTCACATGCTGCGGAGTGGCTAGGCCTGTGAGCCATGGCCGCTGAGCCTGTGCGTCCGGAGCCTGTGCTTCGCAACGGGAGAGACCACAACAGTGAGAGGCCCGCGTACCAAAAAAATAAAATAAAATAAAAAAGAGGTAAGGCAGTTGAGGTTTTATGCAGGATAATAATGATAATGAAGGACCATGAAACTTAAGCTGGGTAATGAGGGTAATGTGAATATGAAAGTGTTGATTAGCAGTGAAAAAGTCATTGGATCAATAGATTATATCTGCTGACTGTAGAAGAACATGGGCAATCACCTGCTTTGCTATAATCCTTCTCTATGTATAGTACACATGCTTCCTAAAATCTCCTGAGGTCTAATACTTAGCCTTTGGTATGCCTCACGTTCTACAAGCAGTAGCTTGCATTTACAGGCTGCTGAGATTACATTTTTCATTCATTCACAGGACAAAGCTTCTTAATTTTTCTTTAAAAAATGTGGCTGTATATCAATGTATACCTATTGGGCATGTTACATAGCTTCCTTCTAAGAGAAGAAAACATTATATGTATCATATTTCCCAGAGATTCTATCTGCAAAATTTAAGTAGCATATATTTATTTTAGATTCAGTAGTAATAAGTACTCTAGAAGTAAACAGATGAAAATGACTTCTGTATGGGTTAGCTAGCAATCGTACAAGAATATCTGTGTATAGCTAAGATAAATAATAGAATAAAAAGTTATCTTTTTGCAGCTATACCACCTGCTTTTTTCCAAAGCTATATCATTAGCTTTGGAAGGTTTAGGAAGATGGAAAGACCTAATTGCCCCTTACTGGAGAGTGAAAAGGAAAAGAGAGCATTTTACAATGAAATATATCTATAAACAGTGCTCTGAATAGACCACTTCTTTGTGTATATTTTTAAAATATTTGATGTTTTTAAAATGCATGTAACTGTGATTTTTGAAAAAAAATTCTCCTTTCAATTATTTTCATTATTCAGCAACTACTCTGTGTAAAGAATTGATCTAGGTAATATGATACAGCAACAAAAAAGATACAGTATTTGGTCACTGCCACCTAGGAGTTTTAATCTACTCTGAGAAACATCTTTTTAATGCATTCATGTATGTTTATTTTAGCGAACATTCATGGTGTGTCTAATAAGCATTGTGCTGAGTGTTGGCAATTTAAAAAAGAAGTATACATTTATTCAACAAATAATTATTTTAAATTCCTATGATGTATCTCACATTGCTCTGGGTGCTACTGAATCTACAGTGAACAAGACTGACACATTTCCTTTTTATAAAGGGATTATGTTCTATAGCATAAAAAAGCACACACATTAATTAAATTCTGTTAAGCCATATTAAGGCAAAATAGAAAAGAAAACAAGGGAATGTTAACAAAAAAATTCAAGGAAATATTTCTCTTGTTTGAGGAAGATGGAATGGAGATGAGGTGAAGATCATATCATTCTCCATGCATTGTTGTGTATATCCAAGGTACGTATGCATGTATGTATGCATTTATAAGTGGTAGCTTTGCAGGAGTGTATTATACTCTTCAAATGACTAAGTGATTCATTAAAAGTGAGGTATTCATGGGCCTATGATGAGAATAATGTGCCATAAACCAAGAAGAATAATTGGTCCAATTTTGTGCATCTGCAGTCCAAAGGGAAAGAGGGAGAATAAGAGAATGTGAGAGATCTAAGTTTTCTTTGTTCTTTTTCTTGTTTCTTTTGAATTTATTGATTCCTTTTTATTGGGGTCCATTTTAGTTGAGATGCTTGGAAATTTAAACGTATGCATTTTAAAAAATAAAGGCTGATCAATAGTTTTACTCTCTTCCTTCCACAAAAAAGGGAGGTTAGAACACGTAAATTCCTATTACTCAAACTGATAAAACTACTATTCTCACGTATTTTGATTGTCACTCACTTTTTTAAACTCCAAAATATTTATTTTCTACAGTCACTTGTTTAAATCTACCTGCATAGATATCACTTTTTCTCTTCATTTCTTCTTATATCTCAAACCTTCTGAGATCATTTTCCTTCTCCTAGAATATTTAGGAATTGCTTTATTGATGGTCTGTTCCGTTGAATTTAGACTCTTATTTTCCTCTCTCTCTCTCTCTCTCTCTATTTCCCCATCTATCTCCCTATCTATCTATCTACCTTCCTACCAATTTGTCTTTATAAATTATAAGACTAGTTTAATACATAAGAAATTTTGATTATATTATATACAGGTTGTACAGTAAAAGACTCGCTCAGCAGATTTGTATTGTCCAAAGTTTGCATATTCCAAAGAAAGATTTGGTTCTTGCTTATATCCTAGGAATAACCTCTAAACCCTTACTATCCTGCCTGGACAGAATGTGTTTGTTTACCTGAATCCTTGGACAACATCATATAGTTTATGCTAACTATGTGATTTATGGTTGAAGCCTTGGGTCCGTTGTTATCAGCTTGACCCCTGGAGAGGATGGAAACTGAAGGTCAGCTATGCAGGTGGTCAGCCATGCCTACGTGATAACCCTCAATAATATCCCTAGACACCAAGGCTTGGGTGAACTTTCTTCCCTGGTTGGTAATACTCCCTGCATGCTGTCGTTCATCATTGCTGGGAGAATTAAGCACTTTCCACATGACTCCACTGGGAGAGGACAACTGAAACTTGTACCTGGCTCTCCTGGACAATGCCCTATGTGCCTTTTTCTATAGCTGATTTTATTCTCTATTTCACTGTACTAAATCACAACTGTGAGTATAACATTTCTGAGTACTGAGAGCCCTTCTAGCAAATCACTGAAACTGAAGATGGTCTTGGGAACCCCCAAACACACAAAACATATGGTAATTTGTTCTTCTAGGCTGAACCAACATGAAGGTTTGCATTCTTAGAACAGATTCATACAAAACAGATCTTATCCAGTATCAAGTTTTACTGATAATTTCAAAGATACAGGTAATCAAGATGCTGAGACAAAGCAGGTATAAGAAATCTTGCACAGCTGTCTAGATCTTTTCTTCCCTTACTGAACATGAACAATCTGACCCAGAAAATAGGTGACATCTCTATATGAGAACTACAAGTAACTTTACAGAGGGAGGAAGCCTTTGGGTTGTGAAATCTTCATTTTATACTCCACAAAATGTGACATTTTCCTGGCATCTAAGCCTCATAAACCATAGATTTTCAGCTTATTTACTCCACATAATCCTTGGCCAAGTACATCCTCCTAAAACCATTCCAGAAATAAGGGCTATTGTTCTTAGAAAATATCACTCATTTATTTATGTGAAGGAGGATAGATTGGGTAACCTGCATTCTTTTTTCCTTCCGATTAGAGAGCTTGAACAGACACAGGACAGCTAATTTATATCCTTATTCCCCAAAGTATGAGTGAACTGTGATGACATTTAGCTCAGGACTGTAATTTATATCTAAAAATGACATAAGATCAGAAATTATAAGTTCCATGGAATCTCTAATAAATTTTTAAAAAGATTTATTCTTAATATCCTGATCACTATGTTACTAATAATCAATTATTATCAGTTGTCCACCTTTGTTAAAGCCCCTTTTTCCAACCTTCCACACTGCTTTGTTGGATAAACTAACACAATGTTTTTTAACTAGCTTCTTTCACGAAGAGTCATTTACTTTATTAGTTATCACTGTATAACAAATTGCCACAAAATTTAGTGGCTTAAAACTATTATAGGGCAGAGGGGAAGATGGCAGAATAAGACACGGAGATCACCTTCCTCCCCACAGATACACCAGAAATACATCTACACGTGGAGCAACTCCTACAGAACACCTACTGAATGCTGGCAGAGGACCTCAGACCTCCCAAAAGCCTCAGATGCAGCGGATTAAAGCTCCACAATCAACTTGATGTACCCTGCATCTGTGGAATACATGAATAGACAACGAATCATCCCAAACTGAGAAGGTGGACTTTGAGAGCAAGATTTATGATTTTTTCCCCTTTTCCTCTTTTCAGCTGTGTGGATGAAAGGCTCTTGGTGCTGCAGCCAGGAGTCAGTGCAGTGCCTCGAGGTGGGAAAGCCAACTTCAGGACACTGGTCAACAAGAGACCTCCCAACTCTACATAATATCCAACGGTGAAAATCTCCGAGAGATCTCAAACTCAACACCAGCACCCAGCTTCACTCAACGAATAGCAAGCTACAGGGCTAGACACCATATGCCAAACAACTAGCAAAACAGGAACACAACCCCATCCATTAGCAGAGAGTCTGCCTAAAATTATAATAAGTCCACAGACACCCCAAAACACACCACCAGACGTGGACCTTCCCACCAGAGAGACAAGATCCAGCCTCATCTACCAGAACACAGGCACTAGCCCCCTCAACCAGGAAGCCTACACAACCCATTGAACCAACCTGAGCCACTGGGGACAGATATCAAAAACAACGGGAACTACGAACATGCAGCTTGCAAAAAGGAGACCCCAAACACAGTAAGATAAGCAAAACAAGAAGACAGAAAAACACACAGCAGATGAAGGAGCAAGATAAAAACCCACCAGACCTAACAAATGAAGAGGAAATAAGCAGTCTACCTGAAAAAGAATTCATAATAATGAGAGTAAAGATGATCCAACAACTTGGAAATAGAATAGACAAAATGCAAGAAACATTTAACAAGGACCTAGAAGAACTAAAGATGAAACAAATGATGATGAACAACACAATAAATGAAATTAAAAATATTATAGATGGGATCAATAGCAGAATAACTGAGGCAGAAGAACGGATAACTGATCTGGAAGATAAAATAGTGGAAATAACTACTGCAGAGCAGAATAAAGAAAAAAGAATGAAAAGAAGTGAGGACAGTCTCAGAGACCTCTGTTAGAACATTAAACACACCAACATTCGAATTATAGGGTTTCCAGAAGAAGAAGAGAAAAAGAAAGGGACTGAGAAAATATTTGAAGAGATTAGAGTTCAAAACTTCCCTAATATGGGAGAGGAAATAGTAAATCAAGTCCAGGAATCACAGAGAGTCCCATACAGGATAAATCCAAGGAGATATACGCCAAGACACATATTAATCAAACTGTCAAAAATTAAATACAAAGAAAGCATATTAAAAGCAGCAAGGGAAAACAACAAATAACACACAAGGGAATCCCCATAAAGTTAACAGCTGATCTCTCAGCAGAAACTCTGCAAGCCAGAAGGGAGTGGCAGGACATACTGAAAGTGATGAAGGAGAAAAACCTGCAACCATGATTACTCTACCCAGCAAGAATCTCATTCAGCTTTGACGGAGAAATTAAAACCTTTACAGACAAGCAAAAGCTGAGAGAGTTCAGCACCACCAAACCAGCTTTACAACAAATGCTAAAGAAACTTCTCTAGGCAAGAAACACAAGAGAAGGAAAAGACCTATAATAACGAAACCAAAACAATTTAGAAAATGGGAATAGGAACATACATATCGATAATTACCTTAAATGTAAATGGACTAAATGCTCCCAACAAAAGACACAGATTGACTGAATGGATACAAAAAACAAGACCCATATATATGCTGTCTACAAGAGACCCACTTCAGACCTAGAGACACATACAGACTGAAAGTAAGGGGATGGAAAAAGATATTCCATGCAAATGGAAACCAAAATAAAGCTGGAGCAGCAATTCTCATATCAGACAAAATAGACTTTAAAATAAAGACTATTAGAAGAGACAAAGAAGGACACTACATAATATCAAGGGATCGATCTAAGAAGAAGATATAACAATTGTAAATATTTATGCACCCAACATAGGATCACCTCAATACATAAGGCAAATACTAACAGCCATAAAAGGGGAAATCGACAGTAACACATTCATAGTAGGGGACTTTAACACCCCACTTTCACCCATGGAGAGATCAGCAAAAATGAAAATAAATAAGGAAACACAAGCTTTAAATGATACATTAAACAAGATGGACTTAATTGATATTTATAGGACACTCCATCCAAAAACAACAGAATACACATTTTTCTCAAGTGCTCATGGAACATTCTCCAGGACAGATCATATCTTGGGTCACAAATCAAGCCTTGGTAAATTTAAGAAAATTGAAATTGTATCAAGTATCTTTTCTGACCACAACGCCATGAGACTAGATATCAATTACAGGAAAAGATCTGTAAAAAATACAAACACATGGAGGCTAAACAATACACTACTTAATAATGAAGTGATCACTGTAGAAATCAAACAGGAAATCAAAAAATACCTAGAAACAAATGACAATGGATACACAACGACCCAAAACCTATGGGATGCAGCAAAAGCAGTTCTAAGGGGGAAGTTGATAGCAATACAAGCCCACCTTAAGAAGCAGGAAACATCTCAAATAAACAACCTAACCTTGCACCTCAAGCAATTAGAGAAAGAAGAACAAAAAACCCCAAAGCTAGCAGAAGGAAAGAAATCATAAAAATCAGATCAGAAATAAATGAAAAAGAAATGAAGGAAATGATAGCAAAGATCAATAAAACTACAACCTGGTTCTTTGAGAAGATAAACAAAATAGATAAACCACTAGCCAGACTCATCAAGAAAAAAAGGGAGAAGACTCAAATCAATAGAATTAGAAATGAAAAAGGAGAAGTAACAGCTGACACTGCAGAAATAAAAAAGATCATGAGAGATTACTATAAGCAACTCTATGCCAATAAAATGGACAACCTGGAAGAGATGGACAAATTCTTAGAAATGCACAACCTGCCAAGACTGAATCAGGAAGAAATAGAAAATATGAACAGACCAATCACAAGCACTGAAATTGAAACTCTGATTAAAAATCTTCCAACAAACAAAAGCCCAGGACCAGATGGCTTCACCGGTGAATTCTATCAAACGTTTAGAGAAGAGCTAACACCTATCCTTCTCGAACTCTTCCAAAATATAGCAGAGGGAGGAACACTCCCAAATTCCTTCTACGAGGCCACCATCACCTTGATACCAAAACCAGACAAGGATGTCACAAAGAAAGAAAACTATAGGCCAATATCACTGATGAACACAGATGCAAAAATCCTCAACAAAATACTAGCAAACAGAATCCAGCAGCACATTAAAAGGATCATACACCATGATCAAGTGGGGTTTATTCCAGGAATGCAAGGATTCTTCAATATACGCAAATCTATCAATGTGATAAACCATATTGACAAATTGAAGGAGAAAAACCATATGATCATCTCAATAGATGCAGAGAAAGCTTTCGACAAAACTCAACACCCATTTATGATAAAAACCCTCCAGAAAGTAGGCATAGAGGGAACTTTCCTCAACATAATAAGGCCATATATGACAAGGCCACAGCAAACATCATCCTCAATGGTGAAAAACTGAAAGCATTTCCACTAAGATCAGGAAGAAGACAAGGTTGCCTACTCTCACCACTCTTATTCAACATAGTTTTGGAAGTCTTAGCCATAGCAATCAGAGAAGAAAAGGAAATAAAAGGAATCCAAATCGAAAAGAAGAAGTAAAGCTGTCACTGCTTGCAGATGACATGATACTATACATAGAGAATCCTAAAGATGCTACCAGAAAACTACTAGAGCTAATCAATGAATTTGGTAAAGTAGCAGGATACAAAATTAATGCACAGAAATCTCTGGCATTCCTATATACTAGTGATGAAAAATCTGAAAGTGAAATCAAGAAAACACTCCCATTTACCACTGCAACAAAAAGAATAAAATATCTAGGAATAAACCTACCTAAGGAGACAAAAGACCTGTATGCAGAAAATTATAAGACACTGATGAAAGAAATTAAAGATGATACAAATAGATGGAGAGATATACCATGTTCTTGGATGGGAAGAATCAACATTGTGAAAATGACTCTACTACCCAAAGCAATCTACAGATTCAATGCAATCCCTATCAAACTACCACTGGCATTTTTCACAGAACTAGAACAAAAAATTTTGCAATTTGTATGGAAACACAAAAGACCCCAAATAGCCAAAGCAATCTTGAGAACGAAAAAAGGAGCTGGAGGAATCAGGCTCCCTGACTTCAGACTATACTACAAAGCTACAGTAATCAAGACAGTATGGTACTGGCACAAGAACAGAAAGATAGATCAATGGAACAGGATAGAAAGCCCAGAGATAAACCCACGCACATATGGACACCTTATCTTTGATAAAGGAGGCAGGAATGTACAGTGGAGAAAGGACAGCCTCTTCAATAAATGGTGCTGGGAAAACTGGACAGGTACATGTAAAAGTATGAGATTAAATCACTCCCTAACACCATACACAAAAATAATCTCAAAATGGATTAAAGACCTAAATGTAAGGCCAGAAACTATCAAACTCTTAGAGGAAAACATAGGAAGAACACTCTATGACATAAACCACAGCAAGATCCTTTCTGACCCACCTCCTAGAGTAATGGAAATAAAAACAAAAATAAACAAATGGGACCTATTGAAACTTCAAAGCTTTTGCACAGCAAAGGAAGCCATAATCAAGACCAAAAGACAACCCTAAGAATGGGAGAAAATATTTGCAAATGAAGCAACTGACAAAGGATTAATCTCCAAAATTTACATGCAGCTCATGCAGCTCAATAAAAGAAAAACAACCCAATCCAAAAATGGGCAGAAGACCTAAATAGACATTTCTCCAAAGAAGATATACAGACTGCCAACAAACACACGAAAGAATGCTTAACATCATTAATCATTAGAGAAATGCAAATCAAAACTACAATGAGATATCGTCTCACACCAGTCAGAATGGCCATCACCAAAAAATCTAGAAACAATAAATGCTGGAGAGGGTGTGGAGAAAAGGGAACACTCTTGTACTGGTGGTGGGAATGTGAATTGGTTCAGCCACTATGGAGAACAGTATGGAGGTTCCTTAAAAAACTACAAATAGAATTACCATATGACGCAGCAATCCCACTACTGGGCATATACCCTGAGAAAACCAAAATTCAAAAAGAGTCATGTACCAAAATGTTCATTGCAGCTCTATTTACAATAGCCCTGAGATGGAAACAACCTAAGCGCCCATCATCGGATGAATGGATAAAGAAGATGTGGCACATATATACAATGCAATATTACTCAGCCTTAAAAAGAAATGAAATTGAGCTATTTGTAATGAGATAGATAGACCTAGAGTCTGTCATACAGAGTGAAGTAAGTCAGAAAGAAAAAGACAAATACCATATGCTAACACATATATATGGAATTTAAGGGGGAAAAAAATGTCATGAAGAACCTAGGGGTAAGACAGGAATAAAGACGCAGACCTACTGGAGAACGGACTTGAGCATATGGGGAGGGGGAAGGGTGAGCTTTGACAGGGCGAGAGAGAGTCATGGACATATACATACTAACAAACGTAGTAAGGTAGATAGCTAGGGGGAAGCAGCCGCAAGGCACAGGGATATTAGCTCGGTGCTTTGTGACAGCCTGGAGGGGTGGGATAGGGAGAGTGGGAGGGAGGGAGACACAAGAGGGAAGACATATGGGAACATATGTATATGTATAACTGATTCACTTTGTTATAAAGCAGAAACTAACACACCATTGTAAAGCAATTATACTCCAATAAAGATGTTTAAAAAAAGAAAAAAGAGGAAATTAAAAAATACCTAGAAACAAATGACAATGGAGACACGATGACCCAAAACCTATGGGATGCAGCAAAAGCAGTTCTAAGGGGGAAGCTGATAGCAATACAAGCCCACATTGAGAAACAGGAAACATCTCGAATAAACAACCTAACCTTGCATCTAACGCAATTAGAGAAAGAACAAAAAAAACTCCAAAGTTAGCAGAAGGAAAGAAATCATAAAAATCAGATCAGAAATAAATGAAAAAGAAATGAAGGAAACAATAGCTAAGATGAATAAAACTAAAAGTGGTTCTTTGAGAAGATAAACAAAATAGATAAACCATTAACCAGACTCATCAAGAAAAAAAAAAAATCAAATCAATAGAATTAGAAATGAAAAAGGAGAAGTAACAACTGACACTGCAGAAATAAAAAAGATCATGAGAGATTACTACAAGCAACTCTATGCCAATAAAATGGACAACCTGGAAGAGATGGACAAATTCTTAGAAATGCACAACCTGCCAAGACTGAATCAGGAAGAAATAGAAAATATGAACAGACCAATCACAAGCACTGAAATTGAAACTCTGATTAAAAATCTTCCAACATACAAAAGCCCAGGACCAGATGGCTTCACAGGCAAATTCTATCAAATATTTAGAGAAGAGGTAACACCTATCCTTCTCAAACTCTTCCAAATATAGCAGAGGGAGGAACACTCCCAAATTTACTCTATGAGGCCACCATCACCTTGATACCAAAACCAGACAAGGATGTCACAAAGAAAGAAAACTACAGGCCAATATCACCGATGAACATAGATGCAAAAATCCTCAACAAAATACTAGCAAACAGAATCCAACAGCACATTAAAAGGATCATACACCATGATCAAGTGGGGTTTATTCCAGGAATGCAAGGATTCTTCAATATATGCAAATCAGTCAATGTGATAAACCATAGTAACAAATTGAAGGAGAAAAAACATATGCATCTCAATAGATGCAGAGAAAGCTTTTGACAAAATTCAACACCCATTTATGATAAAAACCCTGCAGGAAGTAGGCACAGAGGGAACTTTCCTCAACATAATAAAGGCCATATATGACAAACCCAGAGCCAACATCATCCTCAAAGGTGAAAAACTGAAAGCATTTCCACTAAGATCAGGAACAAGACAAGGTTGCCCACTCTCAGCACACTTATTCAATATAGTTTTGGAAGTTTTAGCCACAGCAATCAGAGAAGAAAAGGAAATAAAAGGAATCGAAATCAGAAAAGAAGAAGTAAAGCTGTCACTGCTTGCAGATGACATGATACTATACATAGAGAATCCTAAAGATGCTACCAGAAAACTACTAGAGTTAATCAATGAATTTGGTAAAGTAGCAGGATATAAAATTAATACACAGAAATCTGTTGCATTCCTATACACTAATGATCAAAATATGAAAGTGAAATCAAGAAAACACTCCCATTTACCATTGCAACAAAAAGAATAAAATATCTAGGAATAAACCTACCTAAGGAGACGAAAGACCTGTATGCAGAAAATTATAAGACACTGATGAAAGAAATTAAAGATGATACAAATAGATGGAGAGATATACCATGTTCTTGGATGGGAAGAATCAACATTGTGAAAATGACTCTACTACCCAAAGCAATCTACAGATTCAATGCAATCCTTATCAAACTACCACTGGCATTTTTCACAGAACTAGAACAAAAAATTTCACAATTTGTATGGAAACACAAAAGACCCCAAATAGCCAAAGCAATCTTGAGAACGAAAAAAGGAGCTGGAGGAATCAGGCTCCCTGACTTCAGACTATACTACAAAGCTACAGTAATCAAGACAGTATGGTACCGGCACAAAAACAGAAAGATCAATGGAACAGGATAGGAAGCTCAGAGATAAACTCATGCACATATGGTCACCTTATCTTTGATAAAGGAGGCAGGAATGTACAGTGGAGAAAGGACAGGCTCTTCAATAAGTGGTGCTGGGAAAACTGGACAGGTACATGTAAAAGTATGAGATTAGATCACTCCCTAACACCATACACAAAAATAATCTCAAAATGGATTAAAGACCTAAATATTAGGCCAGAAACTATCAAACTCTTAGAGGAAAACATAGGCAGAACACTCTATGACATAAACCACAGCAAGATCCTTTTTGACCCACCTGCTAGAGAAATGGAAATAAAAACATAAATAAACAAATGGGACCTAATGAAACTTCAAAGCTTTTGCACAGCAAAGGAAACCATATACAAGGCCAAAAGACAACCCTCAGAATGGGAGAAAATATTTGCAAATGAAGCAACTGACAAAGGATTAATCTCCAAAATCTACAATCAGCTCATGCAGCTCAATATGAAAAAAATAAACAACCCAATCCAAAAATGGGCAGAAGACCTAAACAGACATTTCTCCAAAGAAGATATACAGACTGCCAATGAGCACATGAAAGAATTCTCAACATCATTAATCATTAGAGAAATGCAAATCAAAACTACAATGAGATATCATCTCACACCAGTCAGAATGGCCATCATCAAAAAATCTACAAACAATAAATGCTGGAGAGGGTGTGGAGAAAAGGGAACACTCTTGCACTGCTGGTAGGAATGTGAATTGGTACAGCCACTATGGAGAACAGTATGGAGGTTCCTTAAAAAACTACAAATAGAACTACCATATGACCCAGCAATCCCACTACTGGACATATACCCTGAGAAAACCAAAATTCAGAAAGAGTTATGTAACAAAATCTTCATTGCAGCTCTATTTACAATAGCCCGGAGATGGAAACAACCTAAGTGCCCATCATTGGATGAATGGATAAAGAAGATGTGGCACATATATACAATGGAATATTACTCAGCCATAAAAAGAAACGAAATTGAGCTATGTGTAATGAGGTGGAGAGAGCTAGAGTCTGTCATACAGAGTGAAGTAAGTCAGAAAGAGAAAGACAGATACCGTATGGTAACACATATATATGGAATTTAAGAAAAAAAATGTCATGAAGAAACTAGGGGTAAGACAGGAATAAAGACAGAGACCTACTGGAGAATGGAGTTGAGGATATGGGGAGGGGGAAGGGTGAGCTGTGACAAGGCAAGAGAGAGGCATGGACATACATACAGTAACAAACGTAAGGTAGATAGCTAGTGGGAAGCAGCCGCATAGCACAGGGAGATCAGCTTGGTGCTTTGTGACTGCCTGGAGAGGTGGGATAGGGAGAGTGGGAGGGAGGGGACACAAGAGGAAAGAGTTATGGGAACATATGTATATGTATAACTGATTTACTTTCTTATAAAGCAGAAAATAACACACCATTGTAAAGCAATTATACCCCAATAAAGATGTTAAAAAAAAAACTATTATAAACATTTGTTTTTTCTCACATTGTCTGTGGAGAATAATTTGCTGGGAGGTTGTATTTCAGACTTTCTAATGATGTTGCAATTAAGTTGTTTATACAGATCTCAGGTTTAATTGGGAATAGGGGATCTACTTCCAGTGAACTCCTTCCCTTGCCTAGCAAGTCACTGCTAGCACGTTGGCCAAAAGCCTCAGTTTCACTCTCTGTAGGGCTCTCCACAGGATTGTTTGGATGTCTTCACAACATAGCGTTCTGCCTTTCCCAGAGCAAGCAAAAGTTATTCTCTTTTTATGATCTAGTCTCAGAGATCACATAGCATTACCTTGGCTATATTTTATTTGTTAGTTCCTAAATCTGAGTAACAGAAATTAGTGGGTGGGAAATTTGTGGGTGGGAAATTTGGCTTTTCATTTTGAAGGTAACAGTGTCAAAGAACTTGTGGACATATTTTAAAATTATCAGTGTTAGAACTAATAATCCTTCAACATATCACAAATTTATTACACCAATTGGAAACTTTCCAGGGATGACTCATTAAAAGGTCATTACTATGATGTCAAAGGTGATATTTAAAATATTAGCAGTGAAATCATGGAGACACTAAACATTCAAAACAGAAAGCAACACACCAGGATGGTGTACTGCAGTTTCACTGTGTCCGGCTAGGAGTCACTTTGCTGTTTGTGGGCTTTACAGAGTGTGAATGATGCTTTGAATTGGTTTTGAGAAAACCTCAGTTATTATCTCTTACAACTTTGCCTCCTCTTCTGAAACTCCAATTAGATTTTCTCACTTTATCCTCCGTATCTTTACCCTCTCATTGTATGCATGTGCCTTTTATCTTTGGGATAATTTCTGGATAATTTTTTTCAGTCTGTTTTCTTATTTTTTGTTTTCTCTACTGGAGTAAATTATATACATATATATATATATATATATATATATATATATATATATATATATATATATATATTCTTGGTACACAGGCCTCTCACTGTTGTGGCCTCTCCCATTGTGGAGCACAGGCTCCGGACGCGCAGGCTCAGTGGCCATGGCTCACCGGCGCAGCTGCTCCATGGCATGTGGGATCTTCCCAGACCGGGGCACGAACCCGTGTGCCCTGCATCGGCAGGCGGACTCTCAACCACTGTGCCAACAGGGAAGCCCAATAAAATTAAAAAAAAAAAAGCATCTAGTAGGTTTAAATTACAACTGCTGTATTTCTATTAGTAGTTTTGCTTCGCCCTTTTTTCAAATAGTTTTCTTTTTTATATTTAAGGTTCTCTTTCATTTTTTGAAATATTTCATATTCTGTATCTGATCATTACAGTGTTTGAATGGTTAGATTCTGCTTTTTTGATTCTCTGCTGGCTCTTGCTCATGGTGCTATAATTTCTTGAGCATTTACTAATTTATGTAAACTGTTTGCCAGCTAAAAAAACTAGTATTAAACTTTTATTTTCTAATAAGAATATAGATTTAAGTGTGAGAACTGATGGTAGCCTTGACATTATTCAAAAGTGAAAAATACATAGGATTATTTTCTGCTTCTAGTTTTTCTTAGAATTACCAGAATGAGTATTCATGGGAGGTTTAACACTGGTGCTTAGAGATGACATGTTATTAGGCAGAACTGGGTTTAAGTCCCAGCTCTGATACTTACTACACATATAATCTCAATTTGTTTCAGTTTACTCAGAGGTAGAATGAGGATGATATTAATTACCTCATGGAGTTACTATGGGATTAAAGAGATTATGTATGTGATACGCCTAGCACACATTTTGCATATAATAGATACACAGTGAAGAACTGTTATGTTGTCATCATTGATATGAATTACTAAGGAATCTGTAAGTTAAAATATCAGTCCTTATATGCACCACAGAAGGATGTTTTAGAATGTCATAAATCATTTTTTAGTGGACTTCGTTTTCAGATTTTCTAAATTTAAAGCAACTGCACATGGTAAGGCACTGATATATTAATATTAGTCTCTGTATTACCAACATGAATTTTTAATAAATTTAGTGAAATGGTTTAGGCCACAGATAGTGAAGCCTGATAATCTGGAAAGAATCCCATTTCCACTTCTCACTACTTGAACCACTTGTGCAGTTACTCATTTTCGCTTTACATCATTCTTTTCACTCATAAAGTGAGGATAATAATGGTGCTGAGCTCATAGCATTGGTATGAGGATCAAGTTTTATTAAGGTGCTTGGAGGATTGATAGGTTCATACCAAGTTCTATGTGAGTGCTTATGAAATAAACTTTTTAAAACAAATATTTTATTACATAGGCTCATTTAAAATGGGTTTTAGGAAAAATAATTCTAAATAAAAGAGAAATCCCTACCTTGAAGAAACACGGACTTGGTTTTTTTACCATTTCCATAACCAATTGGTTTCTCAGTGAATCCCTTTTTTGGTTATAGTATCTCTTCCTGTCTGAGTTAAATTAACCAGGGGAGTACCTACCATTAAGCATATCAGATATGGAAGGTGTGTGTGTATGTGATTTAGGGTACTAGGGAAATTAAGGCATAGTGGAAAGCATGGGTTCAAACTTGTGTTCTACCTGCTGAAAATGTCTGAGGAGGATGACTACCTAACCTTTTTTCTCCTCAAGGCAATAAGATCTATAGACAGCCTGATATCAATATAACTCACAGAAGAATCTAGCTCTGCTAATCTGTCCTTACAACCATCAACAGAAAGAATTTTATATAAATGAAATCATACAGTGTGTAACCATTTGGCATTAGCTTATTTCACTCACCATAATTCTCTGGGGATTCAACCACATTGTTGTATATATCTGAACTTCATTCCTTTTTATTGCTGAACAGTGTACTATGTTATGAATGTATCACAGTGTAATCATTCACCATTGAAGGGCATCTGGTTATTCCCCTCCCCCTTCCACCCCTCTGGTTTTTGGTTATTGTAAATAAAGCTGCTATAAATATTGTTATTAAGATTTTGTGTGTGTCTGTGTTTGTGTGTGTAAAGATACATTTTCTTTGAGATAAATGCACAAGATTGCAACTGCTGAATCATATGGTTTTGCATGTTTAGTATTTTAAGAAAGTGCCAACTTATTTTACAGATTGGCCATACCATTTTATCTTTCCACCACAAATGTATGAATAATTCACAGTCTCACTGTAGCTTTAATTTTCATTTCCCTAATAGCTAATGATGTTGAAATTTTTAAATGTTATTATTCTCTATTCTTATATCTTCTTCACTGAAATGTCTGCTCATGTCTTTTGGCCAATTTCCAATTAGTTTTTTTCTTATTTATTTTGTTTTTTACTGTTGAGTTTTGAGAGTTCTTTATGTGATACAGATACTAGTCCACTGTCAGATATGTGGTTTGCAAATATTTTCTCCGAGTCTCTAGCTTCTTTTTCATCATCTTAACAAGGTCTTTCAGAGATTAAAAATTTTTATTTTTGATGAAGTCCAAGTTATCATTTTTCCATTTATACATCATGCTTTTGATGTCAAGATCTTTTTGCTTAACGCTAGATCCTAAAGATTTTCTCCTATGTGTTATTTTTTAAAGATTTATTTCACTTTTTACATTTAAGTTTGTGATCCATTCCGAGTTAATTTTCATAAGGTGTGAGACTTAAGTCAAACTTCATTTTCCATTTTTTATTTATTATAGATGTTCAATTGTTCTAGCACCATTGTTAAAAGGCTCTCTTTCTTCCACTGCATAGCCTTGACAACTTAGACAAGTACTGGGTGAGCATTATTTGTATGGGACTATTTCCACGTTATCTATTTCCTCTATTGATCTATATTTATCTCTCTGCCAGTATCACATAGACTTGATTAATGTAGCCACAGATCTTCCTCGGCTTATGATGGGGTTACATCCTGATAAACCCATTGTAAGTTGAAAATATTGTAAGTCAAAAATGCATTTAATATACCTAACCTACCTAACATCATAGCTTAGTCTAGTGTAGCTTAAACATGCTTAGAATACTTATACAAAACTACAGTTGAGCAAGATCATCTAACACAAAGCCTATTTTATAATAAAGTTGAATGTAATTTATTGAATACTGTACTGAAAGTGAAAAACAAAATGGTTGCATGGGTACAAAGTGGTTGTTAAGTGTATCGGTTGTTCACCCTGTGATCCTGTGGCTGAGTGGGAGGTGCAGCTCACTGCTGCTGCCCTGCATCATGGGAGAGTATTATACTACACATCACTAGACTGGGGAAAAAAATAAAGATTCAAAATTCAAAGTATGGCTTCTACTGAATGCATATTGCTTTCACAACATCGTAAAGTCAAAAACTCGTTAAGTCAAACTATCATAAGTAGAGGACCATCTTTACATAGTAAATCTTGGAATTAGGTAGAATGATTCATCTCACATTCTTCTTTTTTAACATTGCTTTAGTTATTCTAGTTCCATTGCCTTTCCATACAAATTTTAGAATAGCATTTTCTATATGTGCAAACCTTTTTCATTGGTATGGGAATTTTGTTAAATCTATATATCAATTTGGGAAGATTTGATCTCTTTACTATATTGATTTTTTTCAATAGTGGTGTTTTCAGCATGCAAACCCTGACTCATTTTTTTTTAAATTTAGACTTAAACCTAAGTATTTCATTCCCATGCAATTATAAAGATTTGTATTTTAAATTTCATTCTCCTATTGTTCATTGCTAGTATGCAGAAATATAATTGATTTCAATGTGTTACCTTGTATCTTGCAATCTTGCTGAAATACCCTAATTCCTTGGATTTCCTATGTAGATGAATGGAATAAAGAGCTACCAAGTAGATCATCTATATCATCTTTCTCGATTTCACATATATACGATATTTGTTATTCTCTTCCTGACTTACTTCACTCTGTATGACACTCTCTAGTGAACCCAATTTCGTTCCCTTTTATGGCTGAGTAATATTCCATAGTATATATGTACATCTTCTTTATCCATTCCTCTACTGATGCAGACATAGAGAATAAATGTATGGATATCAAGGGGGAAGGGGCAGGGTGGGAGGAATTGGGAGATTGGGATTGACATATATACACTATTGATACTACATATAAAATAGATAATTAACGAGAACATACAGTAGAGCACAAGGGACTCTACTTAATGCACTGTGGTGACCTAAATGGGAAGGAAATCCAAAAAAGAGGGGATATATGTATATGTCTAAACTGATTCGTTTTGCTGTACATTAGAAACTAATACAACATTGTAAAGCAGCTATACTCCAATAAAAAATAATTTTTAAAAAAGAGCTAGCAAGTAGAAAGGCACAGAATTTGAATTTGTGTTTTCAGATGACAAAGGCCACCTGCTTTTAACTTCACACGAGTAACTTACATGGAGTGTTACCTATATATGTTGGATGTTACATCACACTGAAAAGTAAATATTTGTGTAAATTATACACAGCAAGGAAAACCTAAAAGAAAAATCATAAATGCTTTATATACAAAATGGTTTAATCAGGACATATACTGACAAAAATAAACTCACCTGTATGAAGTCACAATATTTGATCCAGTGTAGAACACTACTTTCAAGGCATTTAACCAGGGAAAGCAATACTGGCCCTTTTCCCATGACAATGCATAAATAATATATCACCAGTGGCTCAAGCTTCTTGTAAGATAATTTATACATTCACAGTCTTGCTTTATCATTGAGTCAGGTTCTCTTAAATTATAAATTATTCCCCTGATATGTTAGACAGGTTTTGGAATTATAGAAATTCATTCTAAGACAAGGTGTGACTTTAAATTCTCTGTGTTTATTTTTGTAGGGGTAGCTTACAGACCAAGGAAATAATTCATTAAATGCTGTTGACATATTCCAAACAATAGTGCCATCTCTGGATTATAAGGAGGGTATAACAGAAAGCTCAATGTCCTGACATTATTATCTTCCTTCTCACACCAAATCGTACTATAATGTTTCAATTTCCTTGAGAAAAATCCACTTTCCTTTCATTTTAAAATGTAATAAAGCATAATCTATGGAATTGTCAGATACCAGCCTTGCAAATTCTGAAACATAAGAATAACTATCTATCTGTGTGTGTGTGTGTGTGTGTGTGTGTGTGTGTGTGTGTATATATATATATATAAACATACATGTAGGGGGTTTTTCTGTCAAAAAAAAAAATGAGAATCCATTGTGGAAGACTCAAACCCCACCAAGATAGATTTTGGCTTCCAATTACAATGACTCTGATTGTGGGGCAAAGGATAGAACATTATACGATAGTAGGTCAGGGCATGTTGCAATTTGTTACCTGCACCTCAAAACACACAAACCATATGATGAGCATATTTATGTCACACTCCATTTATTTCACTAATTTAATTGACAGATACAATAAAAGCTTGAAATGGTTAACCTAAAAAATAATGTTGGAAAGCATATCCATCCATACATATTTAACTTAAAATGCATACTGTTTATTTTCTTATACCAATATATGCCTCAAACTGATTCAGTTTCAGCTCTTTCTTATCTAACCTGTATTCACAGGGCATCTATGTTTTCAGTTTTGGTTTCTTTAAATTAGAATATGAACTTAAATATATTTTAAAAGGACTCTGGGTGACAAATGTAAATCTCATTTCCCCCAATCTTTTACAGTCATCTCACATTTAACATCAAATTTTTTATGCCATGTTGAAAGCATTTAACTTAATTAAATTTAATTAATTAGATTAATTAATTATTCTAACTTAATTAGAATAATAATAAAAATGGCATAAACAAGTTTTAGAAAAAAGACTACTGTTGTTGGAAGCATTCAACTTCACTGTCAGGCAGAGAACTGTGTGGGCATCCTGGAGAATCAATATGCCAGGGGCTCAGTCTAGCAGTGGGCATATCCTCAAGTCAGTTAAGTGGAAGGAAGTAGGCTAAAACCATTTAATGATTCTGTTTTACATTCACTTCTTTTGGCTTATGAAGGACAGTCCAGAAATTGTCTGCAACTCCTTACAAAGGGTCTGGGCCATCTCTCTTTCCTACTGCCACTTGTGCCACCTCAAGCAAATGCAAATACCATGAACAACACTTTGGCAACACATGATGCTCTAATGCCTGTGGGTTGGCATATTTTCTGCATCAACTCTTCTGCCAGATGATTGGATCTAAAATGGTGACAGGTGTTGTGGGCTTTACTACTTCTCTTCAGGAAGAAACTTGAGGGCACTTAAAGTTTTTAAACAATTGTATGCTATCCTATCCAGCTGGCTTACCCTCCTCATGTTTTATTATTGATACTTACATCATAAATATACTTCTAAATACTAGGCATATCAATATATAGTAACCTATTAACCTCCTTGCATCAACTATGTAAAATATTCAGAAAAGCAGGGGACAACTTTTAAGAACTCAATCTACTTATGTTTCTACATGGCTAAGAATGACTGTAACATGACTTAACTTTTGATGAGCAGCTTTAAGTACCTCCAGCAAATGACCGTTCACTTCCATTACTGCTGTTGGATCCAACTGCACTTCTCACACTGTGTTTTTATTTTAAACAGCCAGATTCTGATTTCTATGTGAAGGGGATCAGAAAATGCCACCCTCAAATATGCCACTCTGGCGTAAGGATTCTTTTGAGCTGAAGGCAAATGAGAAAAAAACAGACACAGGATACTCTTCCCCTTACATGCCTAAAAACAGGATATATATTTCCCATCTCACCAGAGACAGAGGCAGTGCCAAGATGAGTCTGCATAAAATCTTACCAAATAACCCTTATCTTCCATTAGTTTCTCTCATATATTTACCTTCCATAATTTACTGCCCAAACCCCTTTTCCTTTGTCTCTTCACTTCTTCACAATTTTTGTCCATTGTTAAAATGGTGTATAAACCCCCAAAGTTAACTGCTTCTTTGGATCTTGAATTTCTTTGCTCTGAAAACCTCCATGCACATAAAAATTAAAATATTACCATCAAATGAAATGTGTATGCCTTTTTCCTGTTAATCTGTCTTTTGTCCATTAAATCTACAGGTCCCAGTGACATAAGACACTAGAGGCAAAATTTTCCCCACCTACACATTAGAAATACATATTTTAATACCCAGTAACATTTTATTTCACTTTAAAACTGTTTAGTACTCAGTGATGGAAAGAGATAGCATTGTGTGTGTGTGTGTATAATTTTAGAGGCATTATCATGTAGTATTTAAGAGATTTCTGTTGTCAGACTGCCAATTTTTAAACCTGCTCCATAACTTAACTGTGTAACCTTGAGAATTTAATTCAGATTTCTTGCTTTAGAAGTTTTTCTTTCCTTTTTTTTTTTTTTATGAAAACAAATTTGCTTCCCCATAGAATTGTGGTGAAAACTAAAGGACTCTATAAATGTAAATCACATAGAACAATACCTGACCCATAGTTCTCAACCAATGTTAGCTTTAAATAGTAGTACAGATGTAGACTCCAGCACTACAGTCACACTGAAGCAAAAGAGCAGTACTCACATTATACTAAAGCTCTTAGCTTGAATTTAATTCATTGTGAAGCTTTAAAAAATTAACTTATAATTTGGCTTTGTTTCTTTAAATGGACCCTCAGTTAACTCACATATGAGAAACACTGTCTTAAATCTTCTTCCACCATCCCAAGTTGCAATAACTTAATTTGACCTATCAATACATACATTCATGTGGCATGTTGGACAATACAAAGATTAGCACAATATGGCTTCTGGCCAGGATAAATGTAATTTTTTTGGTAGAGGTCTAGGAACCTGCTATCTCTTCTGGGAAATCAGAGAATTTTGAACACAAACGGATTGCCAATTTACACTTGCAGTTAAGTAGTTGAAATAAAGCTTTTAGTTCATAAGATACTGGATGATACAATCATCTGCTTAGTACAATGTATATTACATCTGCATTTTTTGTAGAAGCTAATTTTTCATCTAATATGTTCAATATGATCAGATAAAAATCTCATCTCATTCCTTATATGTGATCACTGTCATTAGTAATTTAACATATACCTTTGACTAATATAAAACTAGTCAAGACTCACTTTTCATGGGAAATTCTGAGATATTCTAGAGCAACTTCTCCTAATTATCTGGTTCTTTACCCTTTTTTTGTATTTTGACATAGACATGAAAAATGGAATGATCTGACTGGAATATAAAGTAACATTTTCATAAAGTGCTTCAACAAACTGTGCTATGCTCCCCTACCCCTGTTTAGATGACTAGTGTGACTGACTTATTTAGTAGCGTTTTATACTCTCTGGTAGCAGGAGCAAAAGGTTTTCATGACACAGGAGCATAACATGTGTTTAAAACACTAAATATCTTGTCACTTGTGCATTAAATAAAAACATTCTAAGAGTGACTCTATGGTCTTTTAAATGATATTTTAAAAATAATTTTAGAATGCTTATCCACTTCAGAATAGGACCACAGAAAGACTATGTTTTCATTTATAAATGAAATCACATTAAAATAATTAGGACCCATATCTATCTTTGGCATAGTCTGCTTCCCATGATGAACCTCTTAAGAAGCTGCAGGAAGGTGACCTTTTCAGAAAATGTCTCTGCTCCAAATGGTCTTTATTTAATCACACTGTCTAAACACTGACCAATTTGGGTCAGCAAGCTTCTTTTTAAAAAATCAATCTCAGGATGTATATTAATCTTGTTTATTAGTCATTCTTACCTACTATAGAATACTATAAAGAGTTTAGAAGAACTTCATAGAAATTTAAGAACTCATCTAGTACACCCTCATATTTAACAGCTCAAGATTCAAGGTCATTGGGGTTTCCCTGGTGGCGCAGCGGTTGAGAGTCCGTCTGCCGATGCAGGGGACACGGGTTCGTGCCCTGGTCCGGGAAGATCCCATATGCCCAAAGCGGCTGGGCCCGTGAGCCATGGTCACTGAGCCTGCGCATCCGGAGCCTGTGCTCCACAACGGGAGAGGCCACAACAGTGAGAGGTCCGCGTACCGCCCAAAAAAAAAAAAAAAAAAAAAAGATTCAAGGTCATTTTAGCATAATGGCCAGAACACGGCTTCAGGGACTGGACTGCCTGAAGACCATAGGAAAGTTGTGAGAGCTTGGGGAAATACGTAAATTTTCTTACCTCACCTTTCTCAATTGTGAAATGAGATAATATCTGACACCTTAAGTAACTACCTCCCAGGTTATTGTGAGGATTATATGCCATCGTGTATATACATTTCTTAGAAGAGTATATGGTACATGATAAGTTTTTCTTTTGCTATCATTACTGTACTTATTATGAGGAGACACCAATTAACTTGCCTTAACTGAATATCAGGGTTGGTATTTGTAGATACTTAACATTTTTTTTTTTTTTGGCTGTGCCACGCGGCATGAGGGATCTTAGTTCCCTAACCAGGGATAGAACCCGCACCCCCGTCGCGTTGGAAGCACGGAGTCTTAACCACTGGACTGCCAGGGAAGTCCCAACATTTTTTTTTTTTTCTTCTTAGTAATTCACTACATGACAGTCAGGGTAGTAGGGGGAAAGGGAAATGATGGCATTCATATACATGGGTCACAATGCTGCACCAAGATATAAGACTTAGCCCACCTTCTTTAAGTGGCTTGTGTTCCCTAAGAAAGAGGCGTACGAGAGGAGACCTACACTCCTACTTGATTTTCAGTAGGGGATAAATACAACAACAGAAAAAAATTACTGAAGAACAGACCTTTCTGCCTGGCTTCCTCACACCTCCAACAATTAAATGATGCTCTGGTAAATGGAAGAAATTACTGTATTTATTGATTGTATATAAATGAGCCAAGCGCAGTTAACTAAATTCATGCAGTTAGCTATTTCCATTGTCTCCAAATACATTTTTCTAAGATCAAAGTGATTGAGTAAAAATTACAACAGGAATTCAGTTCTAACATAGAGATCTCTTTTAGCAGAATACTTAAGAAACTAAAGATAATCATCAACCTTACGAGATCACTGAATGATGCCACGAATAGAAACACCTGTGAAAATAATAAAGAACTTTAAATGCTTTTTTAAATCTAGGCATAAAGAGTCAGTTTAGTGAATACTGCATGGAGTTCTAATTGCATTCTTAACATTAGAACCCAATTGCTTTCTTTTCAAAAGCTCCATTTCCCTAACCTAATCATCCTTTTCCATGATATATATGGGATTACAATGTTTCTAGTATACCCAGAGCACTAGTTGGCCTTATTTTCTCTTCTACGTGTAGTATTTAACTCAGTAATTGTTCCGACTGCTGAAATTTCCCCTGTTATTTGATATAAAAACTAACATTATTCTATTGTGTATGTATCCTTTGCCTTTACTTGTAAGACCACTCCTTACCAAATGGCAGCCATTTCATCTCAATAAAACTTGGAAAATTCAGCATAGGAAAGTTAAAGCCTTTTTCTTGAAGTGAGTCTCCTTGGGAAAGAGTGAGCAGGGATGCTAGAATCAGAAACACCCCAGGTCTTCTATGGGATGAGTTTTCTCCCTATTTATACCTTCACTAATATTTGGCTTATGGAAAGGGATGTGCCGGTGTAAAGATGAGGTTGAGACTGTTTCTAAAAGGCAATTGGAAGGAATTACACTAGCAGCCTTCTGTCATTGTCTCCCTAATGCTGAAATGCCAGGGGTAAATGAAAGAGGCTATGGCTGCCATCATCCCAAACTATCTAGGCAAAGCACTCATGTTCTATACCTGTATACAGCCCTAGATACAGGCCAGTTTGGGGTGTAAATTTTATCAGAAGATGGAAGAAGACAGGCTGAAGAGGTACGGTTGATAAGGCAGATAAAGGTGATTTGGGATCCACTGGGGATAGGATTCAAGGCAGGTAAGAGAGGGAAGAAAGTGAAAGCCTAAGGTCATAGGATCCTACCAGGGAGGTTACTGGACCCATCATGGGAAGGAGATATTGTAAGATAAAATATAGGGAACATACAAAGAGCCATTGTAAAATCAACATTAAAATACTTACTTTGGTGTTTTAAAGTATTTTATTTGTTTATTTTCCTGACTTTGTTTAGCCTTGTCCTTTTTCTGACAGCATTTGTTTAGACTTCTATTTAGATTTCACAACCAAACAACATTTCTGTGGAAGGAGCACAGATACTGAATTAGGGTCAGAGTCTGAGTCACTGCCCGGGTACTCACCCTCTGTGGTCATGTGCAAGATTCACGTTTCTTCCTACTTGCAAAATAGGTTTCTTCATAATACGTAGTTTATACTGTTGCTATAAAGATTACATAATGTAGGTGGGAAATGCTTTGTAAAATATTAGCTGTAAATATTAACTTTGTAAAAGATTAACTGTTACACTGCTTTAAAAGCAGGGTAAAATGCGAGATTCCTGTGGCAGCATTATCTATTCTAATTTCTCAGTCTTTTAAAAAATATCTTGTTATTTAGAACCTCTGGGTTTGGTTCTACTTGAGCCCTTTCATGCTTCTGCTAAACTGAAGGTTGCTGGTCAGTGTCACAGTGCTGGAAATTTAAGACAAGTCAGTATCTGCACCTGGGCAGAGGCCCAGCATAAAAGAGATGAATCCTAAGATCTGGGATGGTATCTGGGAGAGTTGACGCAGATATTGTATCCAAAGGCTAATGCTGTGGGGAGGACCTTGAGGCTCTGGCAACAGTATTTTGGAGCCATCTATACTAAAAGTAGTTCTGGCATCTGCCAGGAGGTTCTAATGCCTTCATGAGGCAAACAGCCAGCCTTTCTTTTCCAATCTTACTCTACCTAGCCATTCCAGTTCAATTCGAAACACTCATGGTAGTTTAATATCCACGGGGCCATGGCTAAACCACCTCCTTTCTCATTTCTGCTCTCTCTAGCCAAGTTTTTTAAGGAAGCTTTGTATACAGGAATTCTAAACATGCCTTTCCCCCTATAAGTGACTGATTTTTTGCTCTGCTCTCAATTAGCCATGATTAACAGCTATAATTGTAGTTGTAACCAAGGCAAAAGTCAGAATTCCAAAATCTGGCTCCAGGGCCTGGGCAGCTCTCTACTGCTAAGGCCATATGAGCTTGGTCTGCCACCTCCACAGAGGTGCCATGCCACTGTAGGTGTCACACTAGAATTCACCTTGGTCTGTTCCCAGAACGTGTCAAAACATACTTGCTGTTTAGTCAAAGGTGGAGACATGATTCTACATCCAGTTAGTGTAGATTAAAAACAACAGTAGGGACTTCCTTGATGGCACAGTGGTTAAGAATCTGCCTGCCAGTGCAAGGGACATGGGTCTGAGCCTTGGTTGGGGAATATCCTACATGCCATGGAGCAACTAAGCCCGTGAGCCACAACTACTGAGCCTGCGCTCTAGAGTCCGTGAGCCACAACTACTGAGCCCGTGTGCCACAACTACTGAAGCCCATGTGCCTAGAGCCTGTGATTTGCAACAAGAGAAGCCGCTGCAATGAGAAGCCCGTGCACCGCAACGAAGAGTAACACTCGCTCGCTGCACTAGAGAAAGCCTGCGCTCAGCAATGAAAACCCAATGCAGCCAAAAAAAAAAAAAAAGACACAATGAAACAAAAGACAAAACCAAAAGCCTCTGATCATGCTTTTCGTCTCTAAATTGGTAGACTCCCTGTTTTTGTGCTTCAGCTTCTTATTGCTATCAAAGTAATGCAGTCTTTTTCTAAATAGTTGATTTATTTTTTCATTATTGACATGGGATTATCTTTTGCTCTGACTTTATATTAAATTATTAATCTTTTCTTAAAGTGAGAGTTTTCCTATGACTAGTGCTCACAATCGTCCTTTGTGTTTTATTGTTTTTGAGCCACTGAAAAGCAAAGGTTTCAACAAGCAATTCTGTTTTATATATGTCTACATTATCTCAGTGTCATTTATCTATTTACTTTGCTATATTTATGCATAAGAGTGAATAAAGAAAAATGACTTTTCTAAGTCATTGAGCATTATTTTCCTTCTCTTTTTCCCAGATTTACTAAGGTATAATTTACAAAACTTATTTTTCTTCTTAATCCCAGGAAATAAGTTGTCAACTGTGTTTCCATGTCCACATCCTCATTTTACCTTCAAATGCTCTTTCACCTGGTCTCAGCAGAGATGCTCAGAGGGAGGTTAGAGGGAAAATCAAGGAGTGGATAGAAGCTATTACTCTGTCTTTTGAACTATTTGTGGATTTTCTAGTCCTTACACAGAAGTTTATAAAACTCTCTTCTTCTCACCAGCACCACAAGCAATATATAAGAAGCTGGGGCCATTAGTAGTCCAATATTACTGATTGGATTTTCAGTTACTTTAACATGTATCTTTGCCCCTAGTACAGATTTATTTACAGGTTTCTGGTTGGGTCTTATTCTAATCTGATGGGCTATGGTTTCCAAACCCATTACTGAATTGGAAGTTACAACTACAAAGATTAGCTAAAAAGTTTTTCAATTCCACCTAGCATCTGTGGTCACAAAGTCAGCTCCCTTGTTATTATGTAACTTCCCATAGAGAAGTGTTAGTTCCCTTGGAGAACTAATTTTCACTGCGTTTTCAACATGATTTAATCCTAATAGGATTTACCTAAATATTTCCCAAACAACAAAACATGTTCTCCAGAGTTTCAAAAGAAGAAAAGAGATGAAAATAGTGCACGTGGGAAAAGGAGGTTTAATCTGTAAATCCTTACTGACTTTTTCAGCATATGTGTTTATTAGCAGTCCCTCAAATTACAGTAGCAACAATACTGATACAATGCAAAGTACATATTTGGCAATTATCTAATTCCTTTGAACTTGTAGGTTCAGCCAGGCCAAATAATACATGGCTTTCTGAATGTTAGTTGGTTTGTGGTTTTCCTAGACAGGTAGTCCAAAACAATTAAATTAGCAAATAAAGGGCCCAAAGATAAAATTGTAACTAAAGCTATCACAAAGGCTGTGTGTGTGTGTGTGTGTGTGTGTGTGTGTGTGTGTATATATATATATATATTTCAGCCAAGAGTATCAAATCTAAAATTCAAACTTACTTTGCTATCATTATATTTGAATCAATTCTCTAAAAAGTGATTAATCAAAAGCGGTAGTGTTCATTATATATCTTACAGAGGCTCATCTAATGTAGCAGATTTTATTTCCCTAATAACCAACAGTATTACTTTTCCTAAGTGCATATTTGGTAAATTATGGAGAGTATGACACACAACCATTATGTCATGTAACCCTCATAAAAGCACAACAGGCACAGGCAGCAGACTGCCTGAGTTCACAGTCTGTTTCTTTTTTTTTTTTTTAATTAATTAATTTTATTTTTGGCTGTGCTGGGTCTTCCTTGCTGTGCATGGGCTTTCTCTAGTTGTGGCGAGCGGGGGCTACTCTTCATTGTGGTGCACGGACTCCTCATTGCAGTGGCTTCTCTTGTTGAGGAGCACAGGTTCTAGGCGCGGGGCCTTTAGTAATTGTGTTACACGGGCTCAGTAGTTGTGGCTCACGAGCTTAGGTGCTTTGCGGCATGTGGGATCTTCCTGGACCAGGGCCCAAGCCCGTGTACCCTGCATTGGAAGGTGAATTCTTAACTACTGTGCCCCCAAGGAAGTCCCACATAGCCTGTTTCTTATACTTATAAGCTGTGTGACTCTTCGGTCTATCACTTCACCTCTCTGTGACTCCGCATCTTCATCCATAAAACTGGAATGATGATAACAGCACATAACTCATAAGGCTGCTGTAAGAATAAAATGTGGTAATTCATATGAAATACTTAAAAAGCCAAATACCTAGTAAGCCTTTTATAAATGCCGCTATTTCAATGATATGACTGCTATTATTATCATATTTTATGCGTGAATAAAATAAGCCCTGGTTTAAAGAATGTTTTCACGAGCACACAGGTGATGGATTGTGGAGCTGGAATTTGAACACAGGTGTGTCTGATTTTAAAGCCACTGTTCTTATTTATTGCTCAAGTCTCCCTCACTGCTAGCTGTTTGTTATTGAAAATCCAGAGATTTCTAGAAAGCATCTCCCTTATGAATATCATTCGTTCCAATGTAAAATCAAAAAATGTTTATTGAAAATAAATAGCTTTTTGTTGTTCTAGTTAATCAATATTTCTTATTTTTCACTCAAAATTAAAGTTTTATGCTAATTTGGGATATCACTTTACTAGTTCACTTATTTAGTTAATAAATAATTGAAGCATAAACTACCTATTTTAAAATCATTGTCTGAAGAAAGCTCATGTGTTAAAATCCACACATATTTGAAAGTCAGGAGTTCTTAACTGCTATTTATTCATACTTTAGGTGGGTGTGATTTTCAGTATTATTCACTTAGGTTTTGTTTTCCCTTCAGATGTACAGAAATTTTACAAATGTCTTCTTTTTAAATAAAGATTTGGTTCCCTAGAACCACTGAGTTTTGCCTTATTTCATTCTATTACTTAAATCCTGCTTTACTTCTCTACATGTAAATGGTGACCTTGAAAGCTGAGAAATTCTTTGAAATACTCTCTGAATACCAGACTCTCCCTAACTCCCTTCCCAAACTCATCCCCAACTGCCTAATACAGATATCCTGGGACTACTGCTTTTATCAAACTTTCACCTCTATTGCTTCACATTTTTTTCTTGAAAACCCAGTTTTCTTCTCCACTGCCTATTTTTATTTTATTTAAATTTAGACACCATGCATTTTTGTAAAGTTCCATAAAAATAGGCATTAACCTCCTCAAATATCTTTCAGCATCCCACAGGAATGAAATGAAAAGCATATAGAATTTTAAAAGCATAGTGTGTTTAACAAAGAAAAAAAAAAAGAAAAAAGGGCCAACTGATGTGTTCAGAGCCACTGTTGGAAATTCAAATGCCATTCTGAGGTTAGAAGTTAAAAGAGTCCGGAGTTAAAAGATCTGGAATATTAGAATATATGGCACTTTAATGAATTTTTTAGTTTGAGAGAATATTTTCAGTAGGATTATATGTTATTATTAAGAAAAGTTTTGAAATAAAATAGAAAAATAGAAATGAGTTATTTGGCTCTCTCTCTCACACTCTATTTTCTTTTCCCTGTCTCGGTCTCTTACTGTCTCTCTGTCCAGCAAGCCAAACAATCCCTGAAGCAATCAGCCCCAGAGAGCAGAAATTGATTAATAACAGCTTCCCTAATTTTTGTCTTTGCTTCCAACTTAGGACCAACCAGAGAGAGCCAAATACACATCCTTACCCATCACATACTATGCCCAACTTCTAGTTTTCCCACCAACAGCTTTTCTAGTCCAGGAGCCTCCAATCAGGACATACCTGTAGCCTTCTCTTTTTTCTTCTCTAAGGTTTTCCCACTTTGAGTCTCTGCCAAATGCGAGTGGTGGTGGCTGACTATAGCAAGGCTTGCTTTTTCTTACTTAGATTGTCTTCACGTATTCATTTTGCCACCTCTCTCCCCCTGAGGGAGCACAAGCTAGATGAGATATATGGAAACTGAGGGTAATCATCAGTTAGAGCCATTAAATTATAACTTGCTTAATATGTTTTTATAAAAACGTGCATGTCTTCCAAGGTTCACGTAGCTTAAACATCTCCTCTAAGTGCTGAAACATTAAGATGTTTGCTCAAGCTGTTTTCCGGGAACTTAAGAGTCAGCTGTATGGAGTTTGAGTTCCAGCTAGTGAAGCCAGATAAGGAACAACAGCCCTCCAACTGGGCTTGTGCAAGTGCCTACTCAGAGACCTTTTGACGGCAGAGCACCCAAAACTCCTCCCTCAGAATGTGCTAACCTGTAGCTTAGCTGCACCTGTGAAGAATGAAAATTACCTCATCTTTTTCTTATTTCCAAACACCTTTCCCACACACTTCCCACACCTCAGACAGCCCTGCTTGTTTATCCCCAAAATACCCCAAGCGCCTTGCCTTCAGGGAAGCAGATCTGAGATCTGTTCTCCCATCTCCTCACTTGACTGCCTTGGGAATAAACCTTTTCTGTGCTGCAACTCTCTGTCTCAGTGTTTGGCTTGCTGCACGTCAGACAAATGAACCTGAGTTGGTAACAATATCTCACCACAATCAAGATAATGCATATATTCATCACTCCCCAAAGTTTCATCATTTCCTTTTATGAATTCTCCCTGCTGTCTAGTCCTGCCTACTCCATTCCTAGACAACCTCAAAACTTCTTTCTGTCTTTATATATTTGTGTGCATTTTCTAGAAATGTACATAAATAAAATCACACAACATATACTATTTTACGTCTGCCTTTTTACATTAGCATAATTGTTTTGAGATACATTCATGTTGTTGCCTTTATCAATATGTAATTCCTCTTAATTGTTTGGTAGTATAACGTTGTATGGACATAGCACAATTTGTTTATCCATTCATCTAGTATTGACGTCTGGACTGTTTTTAGTTTTTGTCTATCACAATAGAGATACTACAGATATATATGTAAGTTTTGCTCCAGACATATAGTTTTATTTCTCTTGGGCAAGTACATAAGAGTGAAATGGCTGGGTTGTATGGTAGGTGTATGTTTAACTTTTTAAGAAACTGCCATTTGGTTTTCCAAAGTGGTTTTATCATTTTACATACCCCCCAGAAGTGTATGAGAAATCCAGTTGCTCCAAATCCTTACGAACACTTGGTATGATCAGACTTTTTTTTTTTTTTTTTTTTGCGGTACGCGGGCCTCTCACTGTTGTGGCCTCTCCCGTTGCGGAGCACAGGCTCTGGACCACCAGGGAAGCCCTGATCAGACATTTTAATAACACTTAATTGGCTGATTTATCTGGGAAGATTGTATCTCAGGAAAATCTTTGAGACTTTTGGGTAGAATACTGGCCTAAAGGAAATATAAAAACCTAAAAACTTGTACTAGATGAAGCAATATCAGTAGGCAAGCCAAAATAAGATTTTAAAAATTCTCAAAGAGGTAACATAAATATTAATGATATGGATCAGGGACAAAAAAATAAACAACTGTTTTGTTAACAGTTATTAACAGAAGAACTAATTGGAAATATTGAACATAAAAATAGTTTAAATGAAGAACTCCATGAGTGAGATTTAGAACAGAATTGATACAGGTAAATTAGAAATTAATGACTTTAAATACCAGGTCAAGGTATTACCCCAGAAGACATCAAGAAAAAATAAAGAGAAGGAAAAATTTAATAGTTCAAGTGATTTTGGGAATATAAATAGAAGTACAAGTATCTGTATATTTCGAGTACCAGAAAGGGAAAACAAAGAAATTCAAATCTAATCCACATTAGATGGTAACATGAATCCAACCAACAGAATGAAGAGAAATGGCAATGGGAACAATGTGGGTAAATACCAGATTGTATTTCTTGCTATAAAATCTCTCTTTAAAAACTTGACTGGAAAATACCCAATTAATTGCAAGTCAAAAAAATCTGAGATCAAACTGAGTCACAGCATACCAACCAGAATTTGTCAAAAGACAAAGGTATACTATATTGAATGTGGCTGGAAAGTTTATGGCTTTCCACCCTGGCAAGTGATAATGGTTAAGCTAAATGTCACTCTGCAGAGTGACATTTAGCTTCTAATGTTACTGCTTCTAACTTACTTCTCCACAATGCAGCTGAAAGCTTCCTTTATGTCTTTCTTCCTGATGAACACTATATTATGGCTGAAGCTCCAGCCATCTTCCCACAATGAGTGCTGACCTTGGCATCACTCCACCTCAGCAAGAGCAGTGTGGGCCTCAGACTGTATGGAGTCATTATTATAGGTACTCCTCCTTAGCATCCGGGATTCAAGTATTTTTTGTTATGGTGAATTCATTATTTTCATAACAAAACACTTGCATCTTGTTGATACACTGCTATTTCAGACAGTGGTCAGCAGCTTTGTGCACTTTTCTAGTTTTCTTCCCAATCTTTCCTTCCTTTCTTCTTTAATGCCCTCCCTTCCCACTCATCTCTGATACCTCACACAAGTCTTCATAATTTTCTTTATTTCTATCTCCTTCATTTCCTCTGGCTCCTTCCGATTTTTACTCCCCTAGAATGAGTCATCATGAACTCAGGCAAAACCCACAAAGAGGAATGAGCTCTTCACTTGGGAAGGGGACACACAAGCACCTTTCCTGGTTAGTGTGAGAGAAATCAAAGCTGCTGCAATTCAGATCCATTGGAAAGATCAGAACTGTTGGAGATGGTGGTTTTTGAACGTGCTCCCTCAGAAGAATTAAGACAAAAAGAAGATGTGAAATCTCAACAACTCAGCCACATTAAAGGTGACAGCCGGACTTCCCTGGTGGTGCAGTGGTTGGGAAACCACCCGCCAATGCAGGGGACACGGGTTCAAGCCCTGGTCCGGGAAGATCCCACGTGGCATGGAGCAGCTGAGCCTGCAAGCCACAACTACTGAAGCCCGTGTGCCTAGAACCCGTGCTCCACAACAAGAGAAGCCACCGCAATGAGAAGCCTGTGCACCGCAACGAAGAGTAGCCCCCGCTCTCCGCAACTAGAGAAAGCCCGGGCGCAGCAACAAAGACCCAATACTGCCAAAATAAATAAATAAATTTATAAAGGTGACAGCCATGAGGGCTTCCTTGACAGCAGGGTAGGCATCAATGGAAGCAGCTGAACTAACATAGTAGCTAATAATTTCTATTAAAATGTTAATGAACATTTAATAGTTTTATGTTTAAATTTTATTTTTCTTGGTAGATTGTATTTTTTATTTAAAATATGTATAAATTTAAAGTTTAGTTCCAGTCCTTTGAAAATTAATTTTGAATAATTAATCTTAATGAAACAGTGGAGTTTATATAACTATGTAAGACCTATAATTCAAAAAAGTAGCCACTAATGTTCTGATACTAGGTTTTTTTCCCGTTTTCCCATAATCTTGTTATGTAAGAAAGATAAGGCTTTATATTTTTATCACTGTTAGATTTTCTATTTACAGCTCAATGAATAATTTCTAATAAAGACCAACTATATTTTTAAGTGTATAAATTTGTATATAGTTTAAACAGATAGAAAAAGGTCAGTTATGATACATCTAAAATAATAATGTGCATTTATCAAGGAGTATTTAAATTTTTCTCTCCTGCTGGAAAAATCATATAATACTTGTGTAAATGAAATAAAATTATAAAGTACATATGAATAAAAAGCAAAAATATCTAGGAGCAGTCCATAGCTAGCACAAATTCAAGAACAATTATTAAATTCTTCAAAGGGACAGCATGTACAATTAAAGGCTTTTGGGGTTTCTTTTTCCTACTTTCAACAAGGACTATTTTCATTTTCCTCTATTCTTCTCTTATTTCCAACCCATTCCACCACTATCCCATACATCCTCATCCTCAGCACTTTACTTGAATTCAGTAATAGGGGTGAATGAAAAGTAGTGGCTTAAAGAAGTTTACAATAGGGAAAATCATTTATTTTTATTCTCAGATATTAATATCTTTGTAGGAAAGATTAATTTTTCTTTTACTTCACAATAGTCATAATTGGTATCTCTGTGGTATCTAAGATCTCTGAAAAAAATACGCATTTTAGACATGTTTTGTCTGCTATCTAGCCATAAGTTTACTCAGCGATAAAATCATCTTATAAGGTTCAAATGAGATAATAAATATAAAAATATTCCAGAAAAAAATATAAATTACTATATTAATATAAAACACTATAATCATTTTCTTGACTCAGGTAAAATAGATATAAAATATTTTGGACACAAATATAAATGACTGCAGCAATATTAGACTTTATCATCTTGTTTAATTTACAGGGCTGTGTCACAGGATGGACATTGATGATAACATTTTAATAAAATTATAGTATACTCTCATTTGAATTAAAAGTTAATTTTCAAGCCAAAATTTCTAAATCTAATGTGAAATATGTGTAGGTACTACCTGTCTAAAAACCGGTTCAACAGGGTTGAACTATTTGTATATTGGTACTCCTCGTAATATTTTTCTCATGAACTTATATGTACGCAGAGTGGAATAATAACAACTGTGTCCTGAATCATGACACTGGATTCATGTCTATGTATTACACAGTGCAGGTGAATTATATGGAATGTGATTCTATCCCAATAAAACTGTTATAAAAATATTAGCATTTATACCAAACAGTGAAATAATGTAATTAATTCTGAGAGACTCCATTTGAATAAAAAATAATTTCTCATAGTATGAATAAAAGGAAACTTTCTTAAAACTTAGAAGAAAATATATGATAAAGGCAAAATAACATTTAATGGAATCAAAATTTTATGATATAGGAGTTGTAACTATTAAAATACATTTTTTCTTTAAGCTCTGTGTTACCTTGGGCAAAATTATTAACTGAAAATACTGATAGACATATGCCCAGCAAAAGAAGTTCTAGATCATCTATTTTGATTAAATATGGCAACAGAAGAAAACAAAATGGATGACTACATGTCATGCTTTCTGATGTTGGAATGATGTATTAGATCCTATACTATGAAGCACACAGGTTGAAGGAGAGAAACTCCTTCAGGGGCCCCTATTTCTCTGTGGCTAACAGTTATCTTCATTCTACTGTTATTTAAATTATCAGCAAGCCAATAGAATAGATAAGTTAAAGCATTATAGTATAAATATACAATAAAAAATGTTTCCCTCTACTCAATGTAAACATCTGTGAAAGAGCAATTGAAATAAAAATGGTGTTTAAAGAAACAGCCATATTTGGCTAATGCTTTTGATTATTATTCTATATATAAATGTAATTAATTTGGCCTACATCTGATAATTATTAACTTCCAGGCTAAAATTCAGTGCTTTCCCAGTACTTCAGTAAGTAGACACCTTCAGATGAAGATTAAGCTAAAATTAGTACACAGTAAAATTTCTATCACAAAAATCTAGTGAATGTACTTAAAAATATATTTTTAATTTATTGCTATAACTTCAATAAAAATACAGTTTTTTCCTGGCTGTAAAGATGAAATAATCAGAAATTTAAATTAATAGATATCACTATAAATACATTAATTACTGTTAGCTAAATAAGTAACTAAGCTGGTGAAAGTTCTGAATAATTGGCAATGTTCTGAAATATATAGGCAAACCCACTGGTTCTTCTTCAGTGATTGCTCAGTGTATAAAATACCTAATTGATGGTGAATTTACTAAGTAGTATAACTTGACTAAGAATATTATTTTTCAGTGAAAGCAAATTATAAGTTATTTCTACTTGAATGCAAATTATATATTCAGTAAATATTTACTGAAATAATAAATAAACACAATAATGGAAAGTTCAGTTAAAAAAGAATGGCTATTTAGATGCAAACTAGTTTGCAGGATTATATTATGGCTATTTAGATGCAAATTAGTTTGTAGGATTATATTTAGGTGCAGTATAGTGACACATATACTCAAAATTTTATTATATGCGTGACATGTACCTTTATTATACAGACTTTACATATATATTAAATATATACATCAAAATAGCAGATAGAATTCACATATACTTTATCCACATGCAAAATATACTTAATACTTTAAATTAATGGCATAGTTGTTGAACCATAAATGATTAGTAAACAAGGATATAAGTAATATGATTTAAAACTTATTTAGGTAGATGGAACCCATGTAAATCCAAGATTAATTCCTGATCCACAATTTAAGTAATGCAACTATCCTTCTATTAATTAAAGGAATATCCATCATCTATCCATTACCTTTCTAGGAAGCTCATCACCAGGATTTCAAATGATAGAGAAGCCTAGTGATACATTCTAGAATTTTAAAAGAAAGGCTTTATGGCAGGGAGATATATATCGGTCTGAGTAAAAAAAATAAAAATGTTATCTCAAGAATAAACTATGTACCTGTGAGTGTTAGGAAAGTGAGTAGGGATGTACTGAATTATACTTAGGCAGTGGATGGAAGGTTCCCACTCGATACAGGGGCTGGAGTGGTACTGTATTATCTGTGCTGAGCAGGAGTCCAGTCCTCAGGCTGAGACAAGTAAAGGTGTGTACTTGTTTGACCTTGATCAGGTTACAATCTCTGAACCTCAGTTTCCTCATTAGAAAATGAGAAAAATCATCCTCATCCTCAGGACGGTTGTGAGAATTACATGAGTTATTAAATGTTAAGTATTCAGGACAGGTCTTTTGTGGTTGTTGTTATTTTGTTAAAATGCTCCTGAAGAAGCTAGTGATCACAGAGCCTGCTCCTTTTTTCCTCACCTCTTCCCAGATATTGTCCGCACCATTTGTTAGTTTCTCCTGAGATTAGATAAATGTCTCCAGAAATGTGTAGGTATGGGTGGTCAAAACAGATGTGGGTAAGGTTCTGCCAACTCTCTTTACACCTACCTGCTCTTACTTGAAAGTAATTTAACAAGGGATAAATGGTTAGTTTCACAGTCATTGATTAAAATCTGTAGCTATAAATGCCAGATTCGCTTCACATGTTGAAACTGATTTAAGGAAAGTGATATAATAGAATAGTTATTGTTTTGATATAGAAAGAGAAAGGAAAGCACTTGGATTTTTAGATGCCAGAAGTGAGGGCATCTCAATGGGTAGGGTGGAGAGTAATTATTGGAAGCCTGGAATCAATTTACCATGAGGGTCACTTATACTTTCTTGGAAGAGCTATTTTATTCCTGGCTACATAAAACAATCGTGTTCATCTGATACCTAAAGCATTTAGTTTTTATGACTTGAGGATATGGGTTATTTTAATGTGGAGCCTTTTTTTTTTTTTTTTTTGTGGTACGCGGGCCTCTCACTGCTGTGGCCTCTCCCGCTGTGGAGCACAGGCTCCAGACACGCAGGCTCAGTAGCCATGGTTCACGGGCCCAGCTGCTCCGCGGCATGTGGGATCCCCCGGGACCGGGGCACGAACCCGCGTACCCTGCATCGGCAGGCGGACTCCCAACCGCCGCGCCACCAGGGAAGCCCTAATGTGGAGCTTTTGAAGCTTACTTTTCTAAAATGTAAATCATTAACATATTACTGAAATTATTATTTATTCCATAAAATTATGTCATGAAGAAATAACAAAAGGTTCTTATAGATTTCACTTCTTAATAGAGGAAATAAAGGATTGTCATATGATGTTAACATGATTACTTCCTTCACTTATTCACCCATTCTTTCATTCACTCTATAGTCATTTAAGATCTTCTACGTGCCAGGCATGGTACTAATTGGTAGAGATTCAACTAAGACATAGAGTTTCTCCTAGATAAGTTCAGAAATGAAAAAAAATCCCTTTATATGAATAAATATTTTAAAAGTTAAAGTATGAATTAAAAAAAACTTTTCTGGGGAATAAGAGGTGTTCTTACTTTTCCCATACAGTATCCAATAATCCACAACAATAAGTTTACAATCAAACTCCAAGCCACAAAACCACTCAAGAAAATATTGTGATTTGGTCTCGAGGTGAACTAGGAGAGAACACACTGCTTTAGAAAGGGTAAATTCATAATCCATTTTCTCTAATGACAACAATCTTCCATTGATCAATATAGAAAAAAATGACATAAGTGATTCAAGATCCTCAACCGATGGTATGTAAACCTATTTCATGATCTTTATAAATCTTATGTATTTAAAATTGGCTTATTTATTTTAAAGTCTATTAATTTTATTACACAAGTCATTGAGTTTTCTATGAAAAATGAAAATGCAGATAACACATCACAAGAAGACAACGAACAACCTGAAACTTTATTATTTTTTTACGACTTTATTTTTTAAAGCCATTTTAGGTTCACAGAAAAATTAAGGGGAAGGTAGAGAGATTTCTCATATAACTCTTGCCTCCTTATATGCATAGCCTCCCTCATTATTAATGTCCTCTACCAGAGTGGTACATTTGTTACAATCAGTGAACCTATATGGACACACCATAATCACCCAAAGTCCATAATTTACATTAGAGTTCCCTCTTGGTGTTGTGCATTCTATGGGTTTGCACAAATATATAATGACATGTATCCATCATTAAAGTATTTCATTGCCCTAAAAATCTTCTATGTTCCACCTATGCACCCCTGCCCCCACAACTCAACACAACCACTGATCATTTTACCGTCTCCATAGTTTTGTCTTTTCCAGAATGTCATATAGTTGGAATCAACTGTATGTAGCCTTCCTTTTCAGATTGACCACATCCACTTAGTAATAATGCACTTAAGACTACTTCATGTCTTTTCATGGCTTAATAGCTCATTCTTATCAGCACAGAATAATATCCCATTATTTGGGAGTACCACACTTAAACAGTCAATCACCTACTGAAGGACATCTTGGTTGCTTCCAAGTTTTGGCAATTATGAATGAAACTGCTATCTACATCTACGTGCAGGTTTTCAGTGGACATAATTTTTCAACTCCTTCAGGTAAATAACATGGAGTGCCACTGCTGGATCATTTACTATCATTGAGGCTTAAATATTCTCATTCTATCACCTTTATTTCTTAAGTATATTTGCTTATTGTACACAATTTTCATATTGGAATTTTTCTAATCCTTATGGATTTGCTAGAAATATTTATGGGATAATAATTGCAGTTTTTCTGAAAACATTTTCTCTCAGATAAGTTGCCTAAATTTGTATTAATATTTTTAAAATCATAAGGAAATCAATCCTCCATATTCAAACCATTTACTTTATGATTCAAGCTTTTGCAATTATGCTTTAAATATCTCCATTCCCAAATATCATAAAAAGTAAATCATCACTATGTGTTCTGATTTTTTAAAATATTTACCTTTTCTTACATTTAATTTTTTATCAGGAATTTATTTTGTGTAATATTGAATGTAATGCTTCTGCTCTCACATTTTATATTCCAAAGAGTTAGCCAATTGTCTAAATATCACTAAATTATTTCTCCACATCTCTGTCTCCCCACTCACTGATGATTACATATACAATCATTGATAAAATACAAAAAATACATAAATATTATTATAAAAATTATAATACCAAATTATACATGAAAAATAAGGTGATCTTGCCATTGCAATCTTGGAGATAATCTGTTTTGAGACTGTTAGCATATTCTTCTGTACTTTTTATTATATGTATTAGTGTAAGCATACATAAATTTTTTCATAAGAATGAATTCCCACTCGAAATACTGTCACGTCATTCTTTTTTTCTCAATTCGTCGTATGTGTTAGGTGTCTTTATACATCAGTGCACACAATTCTATCTTGGTTTTTTAATTATAAAAGAAGAAAGGCTTTTAAAAATTAAATCAAGCTTGTGCTTTAGGAAACTAGAGAAATAAGAGCTACTTAAACCAAAAGTAATCAGAAGAAAGAATAAGGGGGGTAGGGGGCGAAGGGATAAATTGGGAGATTGGGATTCACATATACACACTACTATACATAAAATAGATAACTAATAAGGATCCACTGTATAGCACAGGAAACTCTATTCAATACTCTGTAATGACCTATATCGGAAACAAATCTAAAAACGAGTGGATATACGTGTAAGTATAAGTGATTCACTTTGCTGTACACCTAAAACTAACACAACATTGTAATTCAACTATACTCCAACAAAAAGTTTAAAAAACTTAGATCAGAAACTAAAATAAAATAGGAAGATAAGGTGAAAATAAATGAAGCAAAAGCTGGTTCTTTGAAAAGACCAGTACAATTGATAAAATTCTAACCAGACTAACCAGTAAAAGAAAAAAGAGAGGGAGAAAGAATGCAAATATGACATAACAAATGAAGGAGAGGCTCTCATTACTTATCTCAGAGAAATTAAATGGATAATAAGGTAAACGTATAAATAATCTACGTACATATAAGTTAGATGAAATGGACATTTTCTTGAAAAACACAAACCAAAACACATTCAAAAAGAAATAAACACAAATAGTTTATACAAACTGAAGAAATTAATCTGTACTTTAAAAAAAAACTTACATAAAAGAATAATTCAAGCCCAGATGTTTTTATTCCTAGTGAATGCTTGCTAAACATTTAAGTTATAAACAAAGCAAAATATGCCCAATCCAGAAAATAGAAGAGGAACTACTTTCCAACTAATTTTAAGAGATTATTACCCTTTCTCCAAAACCAGATAATGACATTACAAGAAAAACTAAAAGACCACAGACAAATATCTCTCATGAACACAGACACAAAAATCCTTAAAAATATATAATATTGAAATTTTTATTCATTATTTTAATTAACTCAAGTATTTTTATACAATATATTTTTAGCATTTCAATTTGACTTTTAGATTAAGTGGAAATAGATTTTAAGTTTTACTAAACAAAATTCTTTTGAATTAAAATTTATTATCATTATGAATACCAACTTTTCTTTGTAGACCTACTACCATTTTCATACTCTGTATTAAAGGATACATTTGCCCAACCTTTTGGAGTGCTAAATTTATCATATATTGTTTACTCATATACACACACACATTTTTATGGTGGTATTGCTTCTGTACTTAATATTCTGATGTACAAAAGCTGTTTGCCTGTAACTAAATCAGTGTCACACTCTTTGAACTACCCTATCTTCACAAAACTTTTCAGTTTAGCAGGAAAGATCTTTCTTTACTCATTTTTAAAATAAAAACATTGCATAAAATTAATCTTGGCTAGTCTCAGGTGAATTATATTACATTTCTCTTACGTTCCAAATTGAGACAATTTCATAAAAAATTTCATGTATAAACATCATATATAAAATATTAAGACCTCTTAACCTAGAACGTAGAGTTTACTCCACCTATGCAAGTATTCTCTTAGGTTTTATAGTATCCATTTTAAAATTTGTCTTCTTTATCTAATACGTATATTTTAAAAACTATGTAGACATTGAGCATTTTGTAATAATTTTGTTAGTTATAATTTAATATTCCTTCTTTAAAATTATTTCGTTACAATAACAATAAATAAGAATGTTCCACTGAAATATAAAGTATATGTGTATGTGTTTGTATGAAAAATGTATACAGACAAATATAAATTACAACCTATTTTTATTCCTTATTCACACTGCACCTGAGGTAACTTTCAAAAAATCCTAGTATATGTTCTTCCTCAAATTCTCCTTGTATAAGCATAGACACATATACATATATATGATAGCTGTTTTAAATTTTACTAAAATATTACTGTATTTATGCTTTATACATATTCTGTTCTATCATCTATCTGGTAATTTTAGGAACGTGAATAATTTTCCACTACTAATTATAGTTACCAATATCAAAGAAATATTTTTATTTTCCAACATTACAGAGATTTTTTAAAAGATAGGAATGGGTATAAAATAATATCATATCATTTTGATAATTCTCAAGGTCATTTGACTTGAGAAATACATAACGGTTATGTTGTTAAATTTATTGTACATTCTCTCATCCCTAATATAAACCATCCTAACTACTTCTACCTTTGTTTCAGTTTGAGTTCAAAATTTGGTATATCAATTTTTCTTCATTGATTAAATCTTTTAACAGATGCATTTTGAGTATAGCTTTAGACATATAGCAGATATTTTTTTATTTGAAATTATTTTAGAGATAATTGTAGACTCAAATGCAGTTATGAGAAATAATATAGTGATAACTTGTGTACTCTTTAACTAATTTCCTTTTATGGTAATGTTTTTTAAATCTACAGTACAATATCACAACCAGGGTATTGACATTGACACTACCCACAAATCTTATTCAGAGATTTCCCCAATATTACTTGTACTCATTTGTGTATGTGTGTGTGTGTGGGGGGGGATGTATTTAGTTCCATGTAATTTTATCACATGTGTAGGTTTATGAGACCACCACCACAGTCAGGATACAGAATCACCATACAGAGCCTTCATGTTGCTCCTTTATTAACTATACCCACGTCCTTCATCTCTCGCTATCTGTTAAAACTCAACAAAAGGGAGAGACCTTCAAGATGGTGGAGGAGTAAGATGTAGAGATCACCTTCCTCCCAACAAATACATCAGAAATACATCTACATGTGCAACAACTCCTACAGAACAGCTACTGAATGCTGGCAAAACACCTCAGACCTCCCAAAAGGCAAGAAACTCCCCACGTACCTGGGTAGGGCAAAAGAAAAATGAAAAAATAGAGACAAAAGGATAGGGATAGGACCTGCACCAGTGGGACGGCGCTGTAAGGAGGAAAAGTTTCCACACACTAGGAAGCCCCTTCACTGGCGGGGACTGCGGTTGGGGGAGGGGGAAAGCTTCGGAGCCACGGAGGAGAGCGCAGCAACAGGGGTGCGGAAGGCAAAGCGGAGAGATTCCCGCACAGAACATCGGTGCCGACCAGCACTCACCAGCCCGAGAAGCTTGTCTGCTCACACGCCGGGACAGGCGGGGTCTGGGAGCTGAGGCTCGGGCTTCGGAGATCAGATCCCAGGGAGAGGACTGGGATTGGTGGCGTGAACACAGCCTGAAGGGGGCTAGTGCACCACGGCTAGCCGGGAGGGAGTCCGGGAAAAAGTCTGGACCTGCCGAAGAGGCAAGAGACTTTTTCTTGCGTCTTTGTTTCCTGGTGTGCAAGGAGAGGGGATTAAGAGCACCACTTAAAGGAGCTCCAGAGATGGGCGCGAGCCACGGCTACCAGTGCAGACACCAGAGACGGGCATGAGACGCTAAGGCTGCTCCTGCAGCCACCAAGAAACCTGTGTGTAAGCACAGGTCACTATCCACACTTCCCCTCCAGGGAGCCTGTGCAGCCCGCCAGGGCCAGGGTCCCATGGTCCAGGTACAACTTTCCCGGGAGAACACACGGAGTGCCTCAGGCTGGTGCATCGTCAACGTTAGCATCTGCTGCCGCAGGCTCACCCTGCATTCCGTACCCCTCCCTCACCCCGGCCTGGGTGAGCCAGAGCCTCCTAATCAGCTGCTACTTTAACCCGGTCCTGTCTGGGTGGGAAACAGACACCCTCAGGTGACCTACACACAGAGGCGGGGCTAAATCCAAAGCTGAACCCCAGGAGATGTGCGAACAAAGAAGAGAAGGGGAAATCTCTCCAAGCAGCCTCAGGAATAGTGTATTAAATC